>NC_142843.1:2500-5002500 GCF_061612785.1 Hesperophylax consimilis | reverse complement strand
ATTAGTTTTATATGACAACATTAAAAAAAATATTTATTTTTTCGGAATAACTTTATTGAGTGAAACCTCAAATTGTAATATTTAATTATTGAAGACAATATTAGCGATTTCTAAACGAAAATCTGAAACAGAAAATTCAGAAAAGGATACGGTCACATCTAGGACACGAACCCAGAACCCTTGTCTTTCCGGGTCCTAGATGTGACCGTATCCTTTTCTGATTTTTCTGTTTCAGATTTTCGTTTAGAAATTGCTAATATTGTCTTCAATAATTTAAAAAAAATAACTTATTTCATTGATGTCGCTATTCCAAATTCCTGAAATATTCAAAAATCTGTTAATGAAAAAATAAGAAAATACACAGATTTATGAAATGATATAAAAAGAATTTGGCATTCTCCGACTATAAAAGTATTACCATTCGTTATTTCGGCTACTGGCATTATACCTAGCTCTCTCATTAAAAATTTATGCGTATTAGATCTATCAAAAAATTTAAATGTAAAAATGCAAAAATCAGTCATTTTAAATACATGTAGGATTACGAAAGATTTTTTAAATATTTATATTGAGGGATCAGTAGGATTTATACGAGTAGGTCCAGTTAGGAGTTATACCGAGCCGAACCCTCTGATATGAAAATATCTGGAGTCGGTGAATTATTTTCCCATTTGATCTCCGGTGAGTTGACGGGTTGTTCTTGTATTGTTTTGTATTTATTTTGCTTATATAATGCACTTGCATAATGTGGATTAATCAGATGATCATTTATGGAAAAGAGTGAGGAAGGGTTTAGTTTTTCCTGTAGGGAATATTTAACCCGGACATAAAGTCGGAAGCAATGCGACGGTATCCGAAAAATTCATATAAAAGCCTAAAGGTCAACTGTTCTGGACGGGGATTTGAAAATGAATATCTTTTCTCGAATTCAAAAGGATTTCATCACGTCTTTACTTATGCAACATGAGAAGGCATTTAGTGAAAAGCTTATCGCATCCAAAAAATGGGTATATTTTCCCCGCTACAAAGAAAACGATGAAAAGTAAAAACTATCACAAAGAATAAATTGTTACGTTGAATGAAAAATGCTTGTTTAATACTTAATAGTGATACAATACAATACAATACCTACACGTAACACACAAAACCAATATAAACACACATCACTCACAAACACACAAGATTATATATTAAATGTATTATTTTTTCTTATATTGTAGATTGTTGTATTTAAAGATACACTGTGAATTTTTTCATGCCTATAGCATATTAAATAACAGAACAAAACGTGTTTTTAATAGTTTTCCAATAAGAGGTGTTATTTTGGTATTCAATCGTAAAAGATCAATGGTTTCGTTTCTTGTGTGGCACGTAGCGCCGTCTTGTTGAAATTAAACGTTGTCCAGATCAATTACTAATTACTACATTAATCAATTACTACAATACTAAAACAGTGAACAAGCACAAATTTCGCTCCTACAAAAATCTAGTAAACTATATGTAAAGTGTGTTATTTGTGAAACTCGAATTAAAATATTAAATTCAACAATATACATTATCCCAATACAGTGAACAAAAGTGATAAAACTAAAATAAACATAATTTTGTGCTAATCGCCACACTCTGTTATATGTTTCGAGGTTATGTTAGTTGTCAATCCATTAATAACAACAGCAACGAAAGTTAACTGTAATTAAAACAATTTAAACTTAAACTAAACCATAATAAACCATAACCATTATTAAATCACGCCGTAACATTGCGACATTTTGTGAGGTTAAGTGATCATAACATAAAAAACAAAAAACAAAACACCAAATGAACTGAATGTGAACTGTAATCAAGAAAAAATAAAATAAAAACTCCAATTAAATAACAAAAAAGTTGCTGAATTACTACAATTAAAACGAACAATTTATTTAAATTCTAAATTAATAAAATTTAACAACTCTTTTAAAAACAGTTCTACAGTGACATCTCTTGGCGCAAACACAAAACTAATAATAATAATATTATTTAGCTCCATCTTTCAATAATTCTTGGAGGTATAACAATAATATTCTCATATCATTATAATAAATTTAATATAAACTCGACATTCCAAAATGAAGAATACGAGGGCAAACAAAGGCGCTGAAGAACCTTTACAATTAAATGAAATCGTAAACCAACTTACAAAAACCATCGTTGAAAAATTTAAGGAGTTAGAAAAAAACATTATGTGTAGACTTGACACAAAATTAAAGGAATTTACGGAACAATTAGAACCCATTATAAAATCAGTAGAATTCTTATCTACGGAAGTTGAAACATTAAACGGCAAAGTACTAACTTTAACCAGTAAAATCGCTAAAATTGACCCTCTCGAATGTGAAATTATTAATTTAAAGGAGATTATTAAGGAAGTAAATACCAAAAATAATCAACGAGAACAATTTGATAGACTGAGTAATATAGAGATTCACGGAGTGCCAACTTCTAAAAGTGAAAACCTTCTTAATATCGTGGAAAATATATCCCAGAAGGTTGGATTCCAAATACAAAAAAATGACATTGATTTTATCCAAAGAGTGCGACCATGGCCAACTACAACTCCAAAAGTTGTACCAACATCCACAACTACTTCCAATATTATCGTACGTCTTCTTCGGCGGGATTGCAAGGATGCTTTATTGACAGCTGCCCGTCGCCACCGGACCCTGACCACAGCAGACATCGGCCTTCCAGGAGTAGCAAGCCGCATATTCCTCAATGACCACCTCACACCTTCTAATAAACTTTTACTGAAGAAAGCAAGGGATCTGAAGACTAAAAACCACTTCCAATATTTATGGACAAAAAACGGCAACATATTTTTAAGAAAAAATGATGGTTCCCCCGTGATGCGGATTTCTTGCGAGGCAGATCTAAAAAAAAATCTCTTGACATATTCTTTTTAAAATTGTTTCTCCATACTTCTTACTATTTTATTATCATTACTACTTTCCTAATCACTTTTACTATTTCTTTACAATTTTTCTCTAAACTTATATACTATTATATTTATCAAAATTTAAAGGTACTTTACATATTATATAAAATTACGATGTTCACAATACATCCATCTCAGATTTTATTATATTACATTTATCAAAACTGAAAGGTACTATTATGTACCTAAGTTAAAAATATTACTTCTGTATTGTTTAGTATTCTCTTTTTAATCATTTTTCACACACACTATGTACTTTATTACTTTTTATTAATTTATAGCTTTTATAAATATTATAAATGGAACTTAACTGGTTTAAATCATGTTCTATATTTTATGTTCAATTATTTTTTGTAAAACTGTATGTTTCCTAAATAAACTAAAATAAAAAATAAAAAAAAATCAATACCATCCAATTCCGGCCATAAAAAAATCATTGATCATCTCTCGATAGCGCAATCCATTCACCGTAACTGTTGCTCCAGCCTCATTTTCGAAAAAGTAAGGTCCAATGACTCCGCCGGACCATAAACCGCACCAAACAGTCACACGTTGAGAATAGAGAGGCTTTTCAACAATAACTCTTGGGTTTTCCGAGCCCCAGATGCGACAATTTTGCTTGTTGACGAAGCCACCGAGGTGAAAATGGGCCTCATCACTCAAGATGATTTGCATTTATTTATTTATTTATTTATTTATTAATTTACGGACAATATGTCCATTAAAACCATAATATTGACACGAATAAGAAAAAAAAGATGACAGTGAATGGAGAGTACATGAATGTGAAGGGCAAAGACAATGTAAAATAGAAAATGTTCATATAGAAAATAACTACAAGTCATAGCATCAATAACGATTAAGTTGTGAAAAATTACATATTACGTATCGCTTTTTGAAAGTCATTTAGACTTACACCAAAAAATTCAATGCTCTGACTTGAGTTTACAAGTCTCGACATTCTAGACAAAGAAGAATGGTACCCATAGTTAGTTGAGTGGTGATTGAGGAACAACAATTCATTATTTCGGAGTCTACGGATGGGGTGTTGAATTGAGTAGCAGTTCAGGTGAGTCGGTTATACTGTTGATTATTTTAAATATGCAAATTAGATCGGAGTCTTTTCTACGTTTTTCTAATGAAGATAGGTTTAAAGTCTGTTCAATTTCCTCATATGAGTAATCGCCTCTTTCAAGTCCTAACCTCCAAGCAATTCGCCGTAGGAAGCGATGTTGGACAGATTCGATGTGACTAATGTGGACAGCATAGAAAGGAGACCAAATGACACTGGCATATTCAAGGTGAGGACGAACCAACGAACAATATAGAGTTTTAAGTGTTCTTATATGTTTAAAGTCTGAGGTAATTCTATGAATGAACCCGAGTAGCTTCAGTGATTTATTTACGATGTTATTTATATGATTTCGAAAAGAGAGATTGCAATCAAGAGTGACCCCAAGGTCCTTGATGGATGTGACAGTTGATAGACAAGCAACATTTAGTTTATACTCAAACTGAATAGGTTTATTGGCTCTGTAAAAGGACAAAACTTTACATTTATCAACATTGAGTTCCAAGCAGTTTAGTTTGCACCAATCGTTAAATGAATCAATATCAAGTTGAAATAGTAAACAGTCATGAAAGGATTTAATTATCTTAAGGATCTTATTATCATCAGCAAAAATCCAGAAGCGTGTGTGCGAAAAAACTTTAGTTAAGTCGTTAATAAAATGGTTAAAAAGAAGCGGTGCCAAATGGGCTCCTTGGGGAACACCGGAAGTTACATCAATGTTAAAGGATTCAAAGTTATTAATTTTAACTCTTTGTTTTCTGTCACTCAAGTAAGATTGAAAAAATGATAACATAGGGTTTCTAATACCTATGGCATAAAGTTTGGCCATGAGTATTGAGTGATTTACTTTGTCAAAGGCTTTAGAGAAGTCGGTGTAAAGGACATCAGCCTGAGAGTTGTCTTCTAAAGCTTTAACAATGATGTTTGTAAAAGACAATAAATTAGTTGTTGTAGATTTCGCTGATCTAAATCCATGCTGTTCCTCAATCAGAACATTTTTGAAAATAGGAGTGATTTTCTTTGTAATTATTGATTCAAATATTTTCGGAATATTAGATATAATTGATATTGGTCTGTAATTTCCAATATTTGATTTGTTCCCAGACTTGAAAATGGGTCGAATATACGAAATTTTCCATGAGTCTGCAAAAGTTCCAGATGATAGTGATAAGTTGTACAACATACAAATTGGGTTAGATAAAGTATATTTACATTCTTTTAGTAAGATTTCTGGAATGCCATCAGGTCCGGAAGTTTTTTTATGAGAAAGATTATTTAAGGCTTGGTATAAATTTGATTTACTCAAGTGAATTTTAATAATTTCAATGCGTTGTTGAAGCGTGTATCGTTCCATTTTTATTAATAGCGTAGTTTCTACTTGTCAAATGTCAAAAAATGACAGCTTCAAAAGTAACATCTATTCAAATATAATTCAATATTCAAAATAACACCTCTTATTAGAAAACCTTGTACTTTGCCATTTTTTTATCGAGGGAATTTCATATAATTAACGTTTCGGCATAAAAAATCTTTAGATATTCTTCACAACTAACTTTTTTTTAAACTTAAAAACTTAAAGAGTTTCAGGAGATACTTGTAAATCGGTATTATTTTTTGAAAGTGGAAATTCCGTGTTTGTAAGTTTGTCTTTACTTCAATATAAAATTTATATCGTTATTTGTTTACAGAACTAATTGGCATGTGGAGGTATAGGGGTATTTTCTTAAATGAAACCAAAATTTATTAAAAACTAGTTTTTTGAATGTTAGTTATTAATCACAAAAATATTTCAAATTATTTTACCTACATCAAAAAAATGGAACAAATTGAATATCAAAAACATAAATGAAAACGGTTATGAACAGCAAGAAAAAAATAGGCTACGACGGCAAACAGCCCCAGGGAGTATCAAAAACAAATTACAACCTAAACGATGTCGTTAATAAAACTTTTAAGAGACATTCCGCGTCCTGGAGAGAGATTAGAGGCATCATTCTGCGTTCCTTCATTTTTCTGCCTATTTAACAAGGAGGCAGTGGTTTAAATTTCACCAGATATCCTTTTACGTTTCAGTACATTTTTCACACAACTTTTTTTCCCCGAAATCATTGGGTCCGTCCATACGAAGATAATCCATACGTACACAACGCACTGCACTGCGCCTAACTGCCAAAAGGGTAACATAAGGGCCTTGCGATCAATTAATGATCTAGCATTTATTTACTTACTACTCGTTGTTTGTTGCAATCATAGACATATGAATATTAGTAGACCTGCCCTAAGTGATTAAAAGCGTATTATCCCCACTCCCCATACCGGTTCCATTGGAGCCGGCTGTGCTCGCGTATGGCCTCAAGTGAAATTTGAAAACGTGACGTCATCATTCTTGTGCGAACTATGGTCGAGGCATCATCGGTTCATTTTACGAAATAACACGGCAAAATGTTGACTTGTACTATGAAAACTTGTAAAAATAGATGTGAAAAGGAGAATAAACCCAATTGTCGTATTACATTCCATATATAAGCATTATTTTACTTTATTTTAAGCATATTCACATCGTATAATATAGATCAGTTTTAGAAACATATACTATCACATCGAGAAACGTCTGGACGCGAAACACAAAGCTGGTTGGTTGCTGGGAAGTAAATTATGAACATTTATAAAAGTGTCTTAACTAAATACTTAAACGAAATATTCGACTCTGAAAATAGAACCGAATTTTTTTGCCGAATTTGGACTTCGCAAATTTATTCATAACGTGGCGAGTAATTTGCGCTCCCATGTAAAAATGTCTATTCATTCAAAAGCAGATTTTACTTTTAAGAAGTAAATGGTGATATTATAATGCGAGATGCCTATTTACTGTCAGATTGATTTATTGACGAATCACAGTCAGCCTTACTCCCTTCGTTCTTCAACAGTTGATTTTACCCCTCGCCATTATCTTCTCGTCTATTAATTCCTATGTCTGTGGTTGCAATCATAGAATATCTTCATCACATCCAAAATGAGTATGGATGATTCATTTAAAATCTCTTCAAATTATTGGTATTCCGGTTAAAAACGGTACTGCAGGCCACTTCCTGATAAACTCTTAGGAAATTCGTAATAATATCGAAACACGTGTTGCACTTGCGTTTGTCTTAATAATATATGATGACGAAATGCGAAAATGTTGTGATTTTTAACACGTGTTCCGATATAGTGACAATTCAATGGTATTTTACTAAAAATTTATCAGAAAAACTATCAATTCTTTCGTTAAGGACCTCCAATCCCGTTTTTAACTATATAACGAAAAAAATTAAAGAGATTCTTAATAAATTAGAAATATTTTTATCAGTAAGTTTTCTGCGTGCTCATCGAGATTTTTTTGTGTTTAAAAAAAAAAACGTTCATGACAGTGCAGGGCTCATCTAATGCCCCTATTACCAATGCTTTCCATATTTTCTTTATCTTGCTTCTTGTTTTTCTGTCTCATTTATGTTTTTTTTAACTTTCTTTTCAAAATTATATTAACACCTCTACGCACTTTAAATTACTTTTTGAAAATTGTTGGAATGTTTTGGGGTAAAAAAATATTCATAAATAAAACAAATTAATTTCTATGGAATTATTGTGATGTGTTGGGAAGTACGGGCAAGCTATTAAAATTATTCATATATTTCTCGTTCGTAGATGGCGCTCATTTAATTATTTGAGGTAAAAAACAGCAAGCTATACTAATACTAAGATGATTTTTTATTTGCGCGTGTATATATATACATAGAATTGGAATAAATAGTTTTTTTCATATACAAACTCAATTCTTTCAAGAAAGACATACACATTCAATAATGAATAGAATAGAACTATACATTTTTTAATCTTTGCGATGCCCATAACTGCATGTGCATAATTGTTTTTCTAACTACTTTTATAAACCATTTAATCAACGTAAATTTTTTTGAATTTCATATTAGTCATACAATTTTTCCAAAGAAACGTCACTATCTCAATGACAAATAATTATTTTTTTCAAATTTTCAAAGAAAATTTAATTTTGAAAAAATGCGATTGAAAGTCCAAATAAACAAAATGATTAAAATTTTAAAAAAATCTTTACTATACCGTTAAAACGGTCACCATCTTGAAACTAAATCGAAAAGCTTAAAAAAAAATCCGACGTACAAAATGCAAAACGCACGAGTTAAAACAGGACTTGCTACGCACAATCAACTGGGTTCAATATAATTTAAGAATTTATTCTTCGGAAAAGATAAACTAACTTTTCCTAGAGTTAACTATTTTTCTGACAGAAAATATCAATCACATCTCCTCACGTCACGGTCCATCAGTCGGCCATATATTCGGAAGACCATGTTTTTCCCATCAGCAAATTCCGTATCGACCTGTAGCTGTCATATTCCCTTGGCGATTCCCTCATTTCGTTTCACTTTGTAAATTGCCAATTATGGCGATTGGTTTGCAGTATACTCGTATCTTTAGGGGAGAGTACCCTTGAAAGGGACGGCCTATGAACTGGACACTAGTATCAGCATTTGCTAATTTTTATGTTGGTTTTAGTCCACCGACATACCAACGATAGTTTGTTTTAAAAGAAGATTGTGAACCAATATAGTAACCTGCGGCAGAAATTAAATTATTGCGTCAAATAAAAAAAAAATTCTGTCATTTTTCTCGTGTAACTTTGACCGATCGAATTATTGTATGCTACTTCTTAATGGTGGATCTCTGAACAATTACATATATTATGTTTGCGGAAATTTTGTCTTTTCACATATTTAAAAAATGTTTACTTTCCATAAACTGGACAAATCGGACCTTTCTTTTGGACAAACAATGATCCTAATCACATTTATAAAAATCCAATAGAAATTATTGAAAAAAAAAATTTTTGAAATTTAAAAAAAAACGATGTTAGGCAAATACTTGAGACAATTTAAGGTTATTTTAAGTTAATTTAAGGTTAAGGTTAATAAAAAGTAAAAAACCAGGTTTTTGTTCCTAAATTATATATTTTTTAAATGTCTTTCAAAACATAAAAAAGGGTTTGGCTGAGGATTGAACCTTCCTACCCAGGAACTCTACAAACTTCGCCAAATGCCGATCGGGTAAGAGTGACATTTATTTCGTATATTAACTGCTGTAATGTCATCCGATTTCAGAGAAATGCGGATATGTTCACAAGTTTACGTTATAGCCACCAAATATTGATAAAATGCATTGTCATCGACAAACAATATACCTACTAAGGTTCAGCTAGATTTGATGTCAGAAAGTGAGTTACTGAAAAGATTTATTTTAAAATAAAATAAAAAACACACAGGAATTCATATCCACTAGGCTGGGAAATCATAGCTTTTTTAAATACTGAAAACGATAAAAAAAAACATAAATGTTCATAGTGTACACTTTTTACATATATTTAACATTATTCGGAAAACAAACGGTTCCATTTTTGGCGAATTGTGTTTTAGCTGGGCAGCATAAATTAGTGAAATTTGCGCATTTCAAAAATATGTTCACTTAACTTCTTTCAGCCCTATAGCGTAGATTATAGTTTTCAAAAAATTGTTTATCCAACCCAAATTGATAAGTGTCCAATTCATGGGTGCACTCCTCTACTTTCTGACTCAAGCACACGTTCAAATACACAGAACACAATTCACTATCCACTGTTACCATTGGGACTCTTTCTCTAGGCAGTGAAAATAAATGATGTATTAATTAATTAATTAGATGCTTTTATAATAAATTATGTTAAAAGGGTGTCCTTTTAAAACCAAATTAAATCAATTGTTTAGGGAAGTTTTTTCTGAGAAGGTTTTCTTTGATATATTTTTTTTCTATGTCAAATGAAAATAACCGAGAATCAATTAGTCGTCTTAAAGTAAATTTTATTTGATGATTTTGTGTTATTTCACAATTTATTAATTTAAAATAATATATTGTATACTTTTGGCACGTTCCAGAGTGGTAGATACTCTCAGTATCGCCCTGGTGTAAGTCCATCATTCAGAATTGAAACATTGCTTGAATTGGCTTTAGTTGTGTTTAATGACCAGATCTTCACCTTCCTCTTCCCCACCCCTTCATTACCTTCAGCCTCACATCATACCCCAAATGGGGATGCCATAGTCTCACTGATTCCAGACGGTTTGGAGCAGTTGGGACTCTTGTGCGGTATTCACATAAAAAAATATTGCTCAGTGACATTTATTGTCAAAATTATTAATAACACGTAACTAGAAAACCGTAATTAATAGTTTTTTAAATACTTTTTAATTTTTATTTTTCCGTTATTTATCACGGGTTTAGTATAGCAAAAGTTTAGTCGTGTTAATTACAATTTTTCTTTTTAAAACGTCTCTCCATTCATAATGTAAACAAAAAAATACAAATTCCAAGAATGTTACCTTATCACATTCATTGTGACATTGATTGTAATTAATCAACACATTAATTTAATTTCGGACATTATTATAAAGTTGAACTATGATATTTACATGACCCATTAAAATATTGATTAATGTGATTATTTGATAGTATCATTCAATGATATATTCTCTTACAATGGGCACAAAAGTGGTAGTAAACTTACTATTTTTCTTTATTTTGTCATCACTCTTTATAATACTAGCTAACGTGTACCCCTGGGAGTTATCCTTAGGAAATAGACATATATCATCGCGATATACAATTCTGTAGTACATTATTTTGATGCATCTAATAAGGTTTAGCCAGAGTTAGCAATGTAAGCGCGATAAAATATATTTTTTACGACTTGATTAAAAAACAACGACTTTTCTATAATTTCCATAAATATAAACCTTTCGGAAGAAATTCTCTAAACAATGATGAAAATCAGATCAAAATCCGTTGCGTTGTTTAGAAGAACAAAACACACAAACAGAGACGCGGAAAGCGACTTTGTTTCAAGCTGCTGCCACACGCAAAGCTCACATCGAAAGTTAATGTACAGCGCATCATCTTTTCTACCGACACACGACGCTATCAAATATTTCTTCCTATGGTAGGAGAGGGGGTCAGTTGAATTCGAGAGCGGCCGAGGAACATAATTTCATCTGTCAAAGTGACAACTTTACTTACTGAGAGCTTGAGCACGTTTTCGAAATGGATGATACTTGTCGCCTATTGCTGGATCTGTTGGACAGCTCATCCACAGATGATGATGCCGCCAACTATATAATTATAACTTCTATTTATAAACTTTTTAGATTTTAAACAATCTGCGCGTAAATAGCGCATTTTCACATAACCTGACATAACCTCTCCGTCGAATCAGGAAATTCGCAGTTCGCACGCCGATCGACGAAAGCGACATATAATAAATTATTGTAAAATAAGCTCACGTCGATTTCCAAAAATGTCGAAGGCAAAGGCGGCAAGGACCAACACCAGGGCAGGGAACGAGAAGAGAGCACGAGGGCTGACGAGAGCAAACCAGATTACCCAGGAAAACAATTGAAAACAATCAACAAACGAACAAACTTCTAGAAACAGCTTCTCTATGTTCTCTATTCTCTAAATCGAATGATATTACCATATAAACATACTGAGTTCAAAATATGATTAATTTTGAAAAGGCGAAAATTTGTTTACTTCAAATTCAAATATTGATTATATTTATATTTTAAATATATGTTAAGTATGTTTGCTAAATAAAGTTTTTTTTATGTTTCTAAATTTACTAGCACACATGACGATATGAGCTAACATAATAAATAAGAAATGCATTATTAGGCTGCTTATGTCATGGCTGTCAAAGGGAACACGGAACTTAGTTGGTAGCTCCGTAATTAAAATGACCCCCTCTCCTTTTTACGGCGGAGAGGGGGACGCATAACTTTTCAAATATCGCGTCGGGAGCGGTTACGTAAAATAAATTCGGTTAGCGAAGTTCAGAACCACACTTATAGCGCGTTATCTTTTTACGTGTGTCGGGTCTGTATGGGATTGTATGGCGAGCGCTATTGTGCTTTATATTATCTGTTGATGTGAGCTTTGCGTGTGGCAGCAGTTTTATACTCTTTAGAGATTAGAGATACAAATGGAGTGGTATTTTTCAAATGTATATATAAACCTATAGTATTTTTATTATTTTTTTGAGTGACACACTGTCAAATAGTAAATAAAACATTAAATGAATTGAAAAAAACATATTTTTAAAAGTTAAAAGATAGAGATACCTCATAATAGAAAAGTGAATTTTAGATTCATTAGAAGATTCCAGATAGATGGTAGCAGAAATCGAGGATGCCCGAGGAAGACATGGCGCGACCAAGTGAATCAGATACTTGAGTCGGGCCATGTCAAGAGTCAAAATAATAGAAGGCGTCCTCAACCTCTTCAACCATTCACCTCCTAGTCATACATTCTCCTTACACCTCTTTCATTGTTCATCACTTGTCTCATTTTACGACAAATATTTTTTTGATTATTGTCTTCATCTGGCATTATGTAGTATCATAAAATCCACATTGTTACTATTAAAAAACTACACTATTTCGACTGTATCTCATTCCAGTGTAGAGATAATGATAAGTGTTTCTCGAGCGTCCCCGACTTGTTATACCATTCTAACCACTCGCCAAACGCTCCTGGCACTAATAAGAACACACTTTAAAAATTTTAAGTAAGTAATTAATAACTTTAATATTTTATCGTATGGGACAAACAAAGAAACGTTAATTTTATAGACGAAAATCGTATGGCATGAAAATTTGATCGCCTGGAATTTTTCCAGATTCTTCAATAAATAACTAAATACTGCTGGTAGAATATACTTATCCTTAAGTAAAATCTTATTGGGTATTATCATAACAATTAGTAATAAATTTCCTACTTAGAATAGGTTCGAACCTATATTTCGATTTGTTTATAATATATTGATACGTAAGAAATTATTTTACAATATATCGAAACCTCAGCTAGGAAAATGCCGTTTTAGGACGATAAACTCAGTTGATTTTACACCATGCAGAGCTGACAATATTTGCAAAATTTAATAATTGTAACAATACGAGTATTTGCATAATTTAATAATTGCAACAATATTAGGTAACAATAATTGCAAACACAATTAGCTCAATAAAGTTATTCGCAGCAATATTTTGAAAGCTTTTCCAAAATTTCTAGATGATATGTATCAAATATTAAATTTACATAAGTTCATATTATAATCAAGAGTTACACAGCTATGTAGTTGTAAAAAACGAAGATAAATAACGAAAATATTATTTCTCTTTCAAGATAATTACCAGTTTAGTAAAATGTTTTGTTTCAGAATAATATGTAAAAATAAATATATTAAGTAAATATGTAGGTCAATCGATTGTTGTGATGTGTTGGTTTTAGAGATTTTAAAGAATTTTGATTATAGTGGACAGTAGGTCCCTTGATAAATACTTTTATATTTGGGAAAGTAATAGTTCGCTCTCATAACTCCATGATTCTTGAAGCCAATGCCTAGACAGTTTACGAATAATGTTTTTATGAAAACATTTAAAAAAAACTTTCACCTTCACAAAATAAAATAAGACGTGCTTTTGGATTTTGTTTTTTTTTAGCATACATTGAGACAGGCGACAATTTCAACCTAATATACATGCGAGTGGGGATCTTATATTGAGACAGGCGACAATTTCAACCTAATATACCTAAGTTACAAGCGAGTGGGTATATTAAATTGAGACAGGCGACAATTTCAACCTAATATACCTAAGTTACAAGCGAGTGGGTATATTAAATTGAGACAGGCGATAATTTCAACCTAAGTTACAAGCGAGTGGGTATATTAAATTGAGACAGGCGAAAATTTCAACCTAATATACATGCGAGTGGGGATCTTAAATTGAGACAGGCGAAAATTTCAACGTAATATACATGCGAGTGGGGATCTTAAATTGAGACAGGCGACAATTTCAACCTAATATACTTAAGATACAAACGAGTGGGTATCTTAAATTAAGACAGTCGACAATTTGAACCTAATATACTTAAGATACAAACGAGTGGGTATCTTAAATTGAGACAGGCGACAATTTCAACCTAATATACCTAAGGTTCAAGCGAGTGTGTATCTTAAATTGAGACACGCGACAATTTCAACCTAATATACCTAAAATACAAGCGAGTGGGTATCTTAAATTGAGACAGGTGACAATTTCAACTAAATATACATAAGGTACAAGCGAGTGGATATCTTAAATTGAGACACGCGACAATTTCAACCTAATACACCTAAGGTACAGGCGAGTGGGTAACTTATCCGGTTTGATACAATAGATAACGTGATATTAAAAAGAAATAAATTATCTTAATTACCAATTAACCACGCGCCTTTGTTAATGGTTACCTATTTATAAAAATGAGCCACGCTGATTATGTATTTGTTATTATCAAGATACATGTTAATAATTCAGGGCAATTGTCAACAGTCATCAAATGATAACACGTACATTCGTTGATACGAATTTTCACAGCACTCAAAATATATTCAACTATTTCGCTTGGATGTTTTTATTACGATTCCAACAGTTAAATCAATTAATAAAAGCTGCATAATGTCACTGTCATTGATTTGATTAGAACAAATAATACTCAAATTGAGAATGGGTTTATTAATGTTCTTATCTTAACTATGAAGCAGAATATTTATTTTAAGTCCCACTTATAAATTTAGAACGGTGAGTAAATAATCCAATCGTTAATTTTTGTTGACGTACGTAATTTTTTAATTTTTTTTAAATTTATTATTGATTTTTTTTATATACATACACGGATAGTTACATAAAATATTGAAAAATGTATAAAAATATTGTAATAAATTTACATAATTTAAAAAAAAAATCCCACGAAGGCGAAGCCTGAGTGTGGGTGTTATAAGTATTTTTATCTTATTTCCATGGTTTAAGTGGAGATACAATATCAAATATAAATTTAAGTTATTTTAAAAGAGTTACTGTAGAAATGAAATACAAGAAACTAAAACATGAAATATGTAAAAAATTTAAAATAACACAAAAAATAAGGTAAATACTAGTTTTTAAAGAAGACATCTTAAAAAGTGAATTAGCAGACAAAGCATTACAAACAATAAAATATATCCGCTGTTTTGTATGTATGTGAAATAATAAAAAAATAATCTCTCCATGGATATAAATGTTACAGATAGCTTTGCTAAAACTTAAAATATATAAAAAAAATATATAGTTCAGTGTTTTTTAGCCAAGATTTGATGTACTTTTTAAAAGATTGAAGGTTTACACACGTTACAATTACCAATAACCTGTACCTATTTGCGTATTCAATAATTTGCTATAAAAAAATAATCTAAATTTATACGAATTCATTATCCTTTTATTTTTGTTTGTCTTATTTATGCGTGTCATTATTAAACTGGAACTAATAAATGATTTGGGTTAAAGTTTTGAGGTTGTAAGTACCTTATGGTTGTGAGTACTCTATAGTACCTGACAACAACTGGGTTAATTTTAAGGTGGAAAAAATATTACTGTATTGTAATAAGTGTTTGTTTCACTTGATCGTGCCATGTCTTCCTTAGGCATCCTCGAGTTCTTTAACCATTCACTTTTAAGTCGTAAATTCTTCTTACACACCTTTCTTCGTTTATCATTTCGTCTCAATTCACCACAAATAATTATTTGTTTCATGCCTTTCTCGGGTATCCCCGACTTTTTCTACTATGTGCTTCATGTAGTACCATGGAATCTATATTTGTTACTATTAAAAAAACTGCATTATGTCGACATTAATAATTAATTCCGTATCTCATTCCAGTGCAGATAATACGTTAAATCTTTTTAAGTGTCCCCGACTTCTTCAACCTAACAAACCCCTCTCTAAACACTCCTGACACTAATAAGAAAAACTTTAAAATTTTCAGCGAAATCAAATGAATGGTATAGGAACGCGTACGGGACAAACAAAAAAATTATAATGATGTGTTTTTTCAATCATATTTCAATTAACTATTCAAACCGAATTGTTGACACGGAAACCGCAAGACCTTTTTTTAAATAATATATTTGTAGTTTCTTCTAAGAGCCGGTTCCCGAGGAGCGATTTTTTAGCGTGCAGGAAATATTCCGCACCGCAGAAGTTGATTGTATAATGTATAGTATATGTACATATTAACATATTCTTATGCGACTCTTCACACGGGATTCTGCGGGGTTTTTTCCCGCCGCGGAAGATTACAATTATTACGACAAAAAAACAGGTCCGTGGACACCGGATCTAATGTTTAATTTTATATCTTAAATATAAATTATTTAAATAAATATTTTAATTACCACTTTTTGGTGTAGCTGCACCATACTGCTGAAAATTTCAAATAATGTATTTTTAACCCTTGGAGCCTCTGATATTTTTAAGGTGTAAACATATTTTCGCATTGTTTTTTTTTTACATTAACCTTACATCTCACACCTGAGGGGAAATTATTTCAATGTCTATGTCATCTTTGAGAATGACGCTGTTTGACGTCTGGGAGAAACGTCTCCCAAAATTGCTCTAGGGGTTCATATTATATACGTATTAACACTCATATTATATATGTATTATATTTAATTGATTGCATATTATATTTTCGACGAAATAACTTAGTATTCAACAGATTTAGTCCCTTTAATAAGCCATAAGTTTGGCCAAAGTATAATATTTATCTTTATTTCACAAAACAATTAAGACTAGAAAATACCTTAAAATAAATTTGGAATCTTAACGACGCGTGACGTAAGTGAAGAAGCCGTGCACAAAAAATATGCGACGCTCGCCCCCGTCTATTAGACACACCTACAGTTGAATTTGCCGTGGCAAATCTATAAATAATTTGGGGATCTCAATGACATAAGTGATGAAGTCATGTAAAAACAATATTCGGCGCGAGGCCCGGCGCAATGGACGTTCCTACGGTCGAATTTTCCCTAGCAGGCTTGGAAAATTGGGTTTCGTCGTCTACAACAATAAAATCTGTTGCTTACCGCTAATTTTATAGTAATATTTTCCCATCATTTTACATAGTATATTTATAATATTATATAATCTTAAATATAAATAACTAAAATCCGTAGGGATCGCTATAAAAAAACGTATATATTTTCGTTACGAATCGGTATCGTCGCGTTGTTAGAGTCTTTTGTCGCCTCAGTACAATAAAGAAGTAGATGCAGTTGGAAGAAGTTTCTTAAATAAAGGGTGTTGAATATTAAGAAGTTTTGGGAACATTCATCACATTAAGCCGTCGGTGCCGCAAGCCGCGGCGCAATTGTTTAATTATGATAGATTGCCGAGATCTTCAAGGAACTTTGCCGTCTGAATTGAAATATAATTTACTTGGCTACAAACAAAACACCAAGAGAAATAATGTTTCTCGTCTCAACAACAAACAACTCTTGGAGAGGTTTCATCTCAAATTGTAAGACTTTTGGATCTAAAACTAATAATTTTACAAAGCTTGATAAAAAATAGAAGATACACGGAGAAAAATGATTATTGTTAATTTATGTTAAGAATCTGTTCAAATATTGGAAATCAAGTTAAAAACGGGATTGTATGTTTCCTGATAAACTTATAGTAAATTCGTAATAATATCGGAACACATATTCATGCACCTGCGTTTGTCTTGATAATATCTAATAACGAAATTTAAAAAAAATTATGAACACGTGTTCCGATATCAGGACAATACATTAGTATTTTGCTAAAATTTTATCATGAAACCTATTAAATCATTCATTAAGGGCTTGCTATCCCGTTTATACCCGAATTACAAATAATTTGAAGAGATTCTGAATAAATTTTTCTCCGTGTACAATCCACCAAAATTATTTTTAATCGTAATGCTGTTTGAAGCCGAATTTACTGCTGCTTTCTTTCGAGGTATTTAATGACCAAATCTGAAGAGCTAGGTAACTTTCTAACCTTTTCCATCAACCTTACAAAGGTGGCTCCATGAAAATGAAAATCTCTTCATCGAAAACTGACGTAATACATCAGAAAACCTAAGGCTGGCCGCATACATACGTTTTCCGTATTCGATTTCCGAATTTGTTTTCCGTATTCGGAATTCCGTGAGACTAGCGCAAACGTTCGTTTTTCTTCATTCGGAATGTATAAACGTCAGTACCAGTGTTGCCAACAAGAACAATATATCGCCATTTAGGCTACTCAGAGCGAGAATCGGCGCCGAAAAAATCTAAAAGGCGACTGGTCGCCAATTAAGCTACTTCAAACCACCTTCAAACTACTTCACCCCCCACCACGAAATTTTTATTTTCACGTAAAAACATCAATTTTAAACATGTCCCACCTAACAGCAAATTCGGCTACTTTACGCTACCTTATGTATGAGAAACGGCGATATTAGGTCAAGATCCGTTGGCAACACTGAATTACTGAACAGAAATTTCCGAACGTTTGCGTCGGCACAAACAAACTGTATGCAATAGCTGCGTTCCGCATGACGTCATTAGGTTTTTTCCATTTGGTTTCTCCGAACGCGCCGGCTCGCATTCGGAACGTGCGTAAGGAATTTGTTCTGTTCGGAACTAAAACGAACGTGTGCGGCAGTTAATGTATTTTCTACTGATTCCGTGCATTCGGATGTCCGAATACGGAAAACGAATTCGGAAATCGAATACGGAAAACGTATGTATGCGGCCAGCCTTAGACGGGACTGCTTTTCGATATGTTTTTTTCAAGTAATGGTGTTGGAGGCCCCCTAAGGTGTTGAGAGCAGTAACGTGAAATGATTTTCCGGTTTGTTTATTGTATCAATTCGTATATAACGTAACGAACTGGAAAATCGCCTTAAAATATTTTTTTCGGGAAAAGGCAGAGCATGTCACTGCTCGACACATAATATACATTTTATATTTTCTAAAGTTACAATATCAAAGCTTACACGACAAGATAATACAGAATATATAAATTTGCGACCTATTAGAAAACTATCAAATAGGAAAGAAAATAATTTCTTTTGCAATTTGAACTTTCATGATAAACTAGCTGACGTGTACCCGGAGTTTCTCGACTATTCTCTACTTTCAATAAATATAATATCCATTTATTATATATATAAACCTTCAAGAAAAAATTCTCTAAATGATAATGAAAACCTCATCAAACTCCGTTGCATAGTTTAGAAGAACTAAGCGCACAAACAGACAGACGCGGATAGTGACTTTGTTGTAAACTATTTAGATATTCATTTATTTATTTTTTTATAGTGAATACCTCACAAGAGTCCCAACTGCTCCCGTCTGGAGCCAGTGAGACTATGGCATCCCCAATTGGGGGATGTTGTGAGGCTGAAGGTAAGTGGGGAAGGGAAAGAGGAAGGTGGGGAAGTACCTGGCTATTCAGATCTAGTCACTAAACACGGCTAAAGCCATTTGGAGCAACGTTTCAATTCTGAATGGTGGTCTTACACCAGGGCGATACTGGTAGTATCTTCCACTCTGGAACGTGCCGCAAATATACTATATATTATTTTAATTAATTAATTGTGAAATAACACAAATTAATCAAATAAAATTTATTGGCGCACGACGGGTTCGAACCCGCGACCTTCGGAATGGCAGTCCAATGCGTTACCACTGGACTATGCCGGCCGTCGTAAATATAATCGTAATAATAGTAAATAATAAATAAATATTTCAAGGTTGGTGACATAGCGACAAAAGATTGACCACTCGATTTTATGATAAATTCGTGTCACAATTATATGTCCTTGTAACTTTTCATAGTTAATTTTCAATATGTTTTTAGCGATTTTTTTTCAGAACCTACATAATTTAAATAACAATCAAAAGGTCCATCTAAGTTTTATTCTTTATTGCGTTTTAGATTTTTTTTAAAGTGATTCCTGCAAGTATGAAAGAAAATATTGTTTTCTGTAAAATCGGGATGTTTTTAAAAATGTCACTGCGCGTCACTTTTAAGTATTCGATATTATTTTATCCTTCAGCAGGTAAACCTTTACACCTCTTTTGTTGAATAAAAGTATCTACATATTTGTTGCTTTCATTGACATCTCAAAGGTTCAGCTGGAGATAGAAATGTCATTTAGAGATGAAATTTCAATCGATTTTTTCCTCGACAAATTCTCAGCAGTAAATAATTTGGCTGGCGTAATATTCCGTTTCAATATATGAATACAATTCGAATTGCAGTATGTTAGTATGAATGGATATAAGTATTGTTCATTATACTCGGAAAAAACTTACTGGAATAAAATACTGTTAATTTATTAAAAATCTGGTTAAATCATTGGTTTTTATGTTAAAAACGGGATTGCAGGACTTGAACGAATGAATTGACAGAATTCCTAACAAATTATTAGTTGAAAACGAATTTTTTATTAAGACGACAGAACACATGTTCATAAAAGCACTGATATTGATATTGACATACTGATATTCACACAATCTGGCATGAAATTTACTAGGAAAAAAACAGGTGTTCTCGAAATATTCTGATATTATTATCAGGAAATTAACATGCTATCACTTTTTAACAGGATCATTTTTCTCCGCGTACAATGGGAAAAACTGATTCCGCATTAAGTTATTATGATTATGTTTCATCTCAAAAAACGAAAGAAAAAAGAAAGGAATGTCTTTGTGGAGGTCTGACCCGCGCGGGAAATGTCTTATCAGTGAACTTATTAGATTCTTTTCACGCCGCTGCCAGTCTTCTTGGGACGAGTAAGTACTCGCCTGTACTCGTCTCTACTCGCGCGCCTCGCTGCGTATCAAGAATTCATCTCGTTCGTGACTCTCCTTTCTTCCAGAATGGGAAACCTCCACAGTACAACAGGTTATATACATATTTGGTTATACGGCGGACGGTCATGTTTTCCGAGTGGGTTGTTTAATTATTACACCGAGGGAGATGTAATTTGTCAAGGTGTTGTCAATGCTAATTTAATGCGTGAGTTTACTGCAAAGCGGCACCAAAACAAACATTATTTAAGACAAGATCACCTACAATAAATTCGGAATCATAACGACGTAAGTGAAGAAGCCGTGTACAAAAATATGCGACGCGCAGCCCTGGTGTATTGGACAGACTTGCGGTTGAATTTGCTCTAGCAAATATCTCAAATAAAGTGGAAATCTTATTTGAGAAACCTACGGTCGATTATTAGCTGCGATCTAGCAGGCTAGAAAATTGATCTTTCCTTGGGATTTATTTTAATTATTTCTGATGAACGTATTACTAAGATCTCAGATGTTTCTAGAGTAATCCTTCGAGAAGTTGTCATAAAATATACTAATGGTAAGTTACTATTTATTTATTAATCTAATACATAAATATCTGTAAGGATCGTTCAAAAAAAAAATATATATTATTATCGTTATAATAATAATAATAATAATAATAATAATAATAATAAGATAATAATAATAAAGAAGAATTTATTCCAGAGTGTATGCAGGGGTAGCGCAATGCAATACATTCCATATTGTAAAATAATGTACATAATTGGAGTAAGAAAGGTAATAATACGAGTACATAGGCGATTCCGATAGGCACAAATAAAACGGAATTTAAATGAAAAAAGAAAAAAGATGAACACAAAAATGAGTGTAAGCAGCCGTTTACGGAGGATATTTGGACATCTCCCGTCTCCAGAAGGCCATCAGGGGGGATTCCATTCAGGCAACCATGGCAGTGATGATTTTGTTACTTGATTGGCGTAGTCTGCGCCATAAGTTTCCCATGCGGTGACGGAGAAGCGCTCTGAAAGAGTGTACTCGTCCCTCCAGGAACATTTCCGTGGCGCTGCAGTATCTCGGTAGGCGGAAGAGTTGGCGATATGCATTATTGTAAGCAACTTTTAGCTTGTGCCATTGGGATGCAGTGTAATCCACCCACGAGTTATGAATTCGTCAGAAATAAATAAAATGCGAGCCTAGAGCAATCCCCAATTATTGGAGTCTTGTATCGGAAATTGTATGTAGTTGGGTAACGTACGCGGACCTTCATGTGAAAGGAATGGAGTACTAGGTACAAACATTTCTTTCCGAATCTTTCAACCAAAGCCATCCTAACATAAAGAGGCCTAAGCTATCCTGGCGGAAATAATTATTTTTTACGTACATTTTGGAGTAATGTATTGAACTCGAAAATACATATGTAATCAAAAAACAATTTGTACCATTAGTTATTATCAAACAACAAATCTGTGTTCTGGATTTCTTGTAAATTATACAGATTTCTTCGTTTTTCACAATCAATGTCATTTAAAACTAGCTCTGGAGATTCATCTTTGTATAGTTTCAGTCTTGGAAAGACTTGTAATAAGATTAGTAATGCATCAAACTCCGCTGTTTGGTTAGGATAGGTTTAGTTTTAGGTTAGGTTAAGATAATATTTATTTTTAATAAAATAGGCGTGTTTTCAATGACGTAATTAAAACTAATACGACAATAATGCTTATCGTCAACTGTTGCGCCTACCGAGATACTGCAGCGCTACGGAAATGTTCCTGGAGGGACGAGTGCACTTTTTCAGAGCAATTCTCCGCCACCGCATGGGAAGTTTATGGCGCAGACTATGCCGATCGAAGAATACCATAATCACTGCCATGATTGCCTGGATGCAGTCCCCCCGATGGCCCTCTTGAGATGGGAGTGAAACCGCACAAGAGTCCCAACTGCTCCCGACCGTCTGGAGCCAGTGAAACTATGGCAACTCCGATTTGGGTTTGTTGTGAGGCTAAAGGTAGGGGGGAGGGGAAGGAAATGAGGAATAGGAAGGTAGGGAAGTGCCTGGCTATTCAGAACTGGTCAGCAAACATGCTTAAAGTCATTTCAAACAACGTTTCAATTCTGAATGTTGGTTTTACACCAGGGTGATACTGAGAGTATCTTCCACTCTGGAACGTACCGCAAATGTGTTATATATTATTTCAAATGAGTAATGTATGAAATAACACAAATTAATCAAATAAAATTTACTTACACACGCCGGGATTTGAATCCGTGACCTTCAGTTTGCTAGTCGAGAGTCTTACCCCTCGACCATTACTATTTCGAAATATAAAGTGTATTTCATTGCATTATTTTTGAATAAACTAATATCATTAATTTTAAGGTCTCTTTGTGAATTTTTGGGCGTTATGCATACACATTTAGCTTTGAAAAATACCCTGATTCTTAAATGAAATCTAAATAACATAATACAGTACAGAAAAACTGACGTTGGCCCTTTAAGAAGGAGAAATTTGAATCTACCGGGAAGGCAGGTGTGTTCTTGCCGCTAAATTTAAGCAGGTACTTGATATGCATTACCTACTCCAATATTTGTATTAAAATGTCTATCACGTTGAATTCTGGAAAGTTCAGTGCAAGACCAGAGTGGGAAAGGACGACAAGGATGGTACTATGCAGGGGGCGCGAGAGAGAGTGGGAGGGAACAAGGAAGGTATGGAAATGCGGAGAGAATATTCAAAGTTGCTGGAGGTAATTAAGATTTGCAAAGTAATCTCGACACCAATCCGGACATCCGGAAAAAGTCTATTTAACTAGCGTTCTCTTCTTCAATCTCTGGTGGGTGATGAAGATTGACTTTCATACAATAACTGCTTAATTATTCATTTATTAATCAAATAATTGTTGAGTCTTTAATATTTTCAGCAAATCTTGGGTTAAATTGAAGGGAAAATAACATGGGGTTAAAAAAATATTTAATTGATAAATATAAAAATATGATTATCACCGAACAATTTTTTTAAATATTTACTCCACACAGAAGTGATACTTCAGGGCTTATGCCATCTTTGGGGATGCGATTCGGAAGACTATGTGTATATAAAAGTATTATATGAAAACCTTAAGTCTGCCCCAATTGAAAAGTTCAAGATGTTGTGTAGGAGCCACATCAAGCAAGAAAAAAAACATAGTATATTTATATGTAACAAATTAACTAGTCATTTGTTAACTTAAATGTACAAATTACTAAAATAAAATCAATAAAAAAAATAAAAATAAAATAAAAATAAAATATGAAAAAAAAAATATTAAAAAAATAAAAAATATATTTACCTATATATAAGATTGTGTAAACTTGGCTCTTGAAGGAAGGATGCAAGATGGAGGAAATACAATATTATGTAACAAATCTTTGCACAGTTGAGCGGTTGATGGAGGAAATACAATATTATGTAACAAGTCTTTGCACAGTTGAGCGGTTGATGGGGGAATACAATATTATGTAACAAATCTTTGCACAGTTGAGCGGTTGATGGAGGAAATACAATATTATGTAACAAGTCTTTGCACAGTTGAGCGGTTGATGGGGGAATACAATATTATGTAACAAATCTTTGCACAGTTGAGCGGTTGATGGAGGAAATACAATATTATGTAACAAGTCTTTGCACAGTTGAGCGGTTGATGAGGAATACAATATTATGTAACAAATCTTTGCACAGTTGAGCGGTTGATCACCGAACGAGCTGTAAAGACAGGTCTCATGCGGTAAATAACAAGTGTAAGCAATTTATTAAAAGCTGTTTTTCATATTTCTGATTTGAAATATTGAGTAAATGACTCTAAAGTAAATAGATACTCATTTATTGTCCTTTCTCTTTCCCCTTCCCTATGATTGTTCAATAAAAAAACTTTCCACAAAATTGAAATATTGAGAGATCTATCAAAGTCCCACTGGTAAATAAGAGATAAGAGAAAAATTTAAGCATGCCCCTTGAAAAATGAACTTGGTCAATCATCGAACAATAATCTTGGTCACCTTCGATTATTATTCCCAATCTAATTAGTGGTAATAATATGAAAACAACCCCCTCTCCATTTTTTACTACCAAAAGCTTTACCCTTTCATCTTAGTGGACCATAAACACGTCTTATTTACCTTTTTCCTTTTTGAAAAGCGAAAGGTAGGTACTTCAGTATACCTACACATTATTCAAAAATCCCCTTGCGTCACTCAGTGACATAAATTTGAAACTGGCCAACGAGGACCGGCTAATCTCTAAGCCGTGTGTTGGGATTAGTGAGTTAGTTGGAACGGCCTAAAAGAGTAGGTACCCTCTTTGATAGTTGTTGCTCATGGGACAAACAAGGATATTTCATAAATGAGAGGGTGTGTTATGGTACGTATACATTTGCGAACTTAAACGCGAAACGACCCACGAATTACGGGAAAGGAACGAAGCAACTGCAAACATGGCGTTTCGCGCTATTTGTGGTTGCTTTGTTCCTTTCCCATAAGTTGAGGTTCAGTTTGACAGTTCGGCTCGCGTACGTATACGTAGCATTAGAGGTAAAACGCGAAAGACGAAAGAAGAGAACACTTGAGAACACACCAATGTATCAATGACTTTGAATTGAAATATTGTATCGATATAAAGAAACATGTTTTTCGTTACATATCGTTAGTATCTGTAACTTGTGTAAATAAAACATTTTGGCATGGAGCCCCATTTAGCATAAGAATTAATATAATTGATATGGAAATACATTGTCTGTGCTCATACATAAGAGAATTTTTCATTTTTATGTGAATCCACACAGTGTACAGTGACTGTACAGTGTTAAGGCAGGGGAGCTATGTCACCACCCGGTTGGGCAGCTTTGTGAGGCGGGTTATTTATAAAATATTTTAATATGTTCATATCTTTGGAACAGCAGGTTTGTGAGATGCTTTGGTACATTTCAGTACTTCACTTATTTTCGGCAAAAATTTCAGATACAATGTTTTAACTCTAAGTCATCGGAATTACAGTTTTTTTTTGAAGCGCAAGTGGTTGGGAGAGGAAGTCGGGGACACACCAGGAAAAAAAGTGACAGAATCAAGTGAATCCATATTACTCTGTTCAAATCAAGAGTCGGTATAACTCAATTGTAATTAACTCGATTATGAAAGTGATAGCGTTGTTAGTTTTTAGTCGAAGTATGATACAGTTAAATATGACCGAAGAAAATAGGGTCGGATTAGCTCAGTGGTACAGTAAAGCCCCGGAAAGTTTGATGCCCCGGGTTCAACTCCAAGATGCGACCGAATCTTTTTATGATTTTCCTATTTCAAAATTTTCTTTAATTATCAAATATTAGGTACATTTTGAGGTTTTTCTTAATAAGTTATTCCAAAAATAAAATAAAAAGTTTATATTTCATATTTGTAGCCCACACAAATTGCACTACAGATATCCCACAAATGTACAAAAACGCAAAATGTCCCGCCACCTCACAAAATATATTTGTCCCCACAATTTTTCATTCTAAAAGGTTTTATATTGATACAAATATTTCTTATTACTTCAAATGTTTTAGATGGTGAGGTGATTGTGTATTGACACTGTATTCCGTGAGTGCGAAATTTTATGTTTGCAGGAAAAGAAAATATTCTGGGGAAATTTTTCTCTCTACAATTCTCTAGTATTCTTTGGCTGTACTAGATTTTAGCAACTTTTTGGGTCTTTTACATCTCACAATTTATACCTTACCTCATTTGAGGTGAGAAACCCCAACACCTCATTTCAGTATTTGAGTACTTCATACAAACTCATTCTGAAATTGTGCCTTACCCAATATTAAATGTCTTAGCTACCATGGAGTCCCCCAATGACTGGAGACAGTAAACCAATAAATATCCTCCATAAATCTGTATTTCTTAATTGAATTTTTTTTACTCCTCTTTTCTTTTATTTTGACATTTACCTAAGTACATTTACATATATACTTGTAACTATGTATATTTACCGATGTTCATTTACCTATGTACTTGTACTCACGTACATTTACCGATGTTCATTTACCTATGTACTTGTACCTATGTAAATTTACATATGTATTTGTACCTATTTACATATACCTATGTAGTTTTACCTATGTAAACTTACATATGTACATTAAACCTAAGTACTTTTACCTATGTACTTTTATCTATGTACTTTTACCTATGCACATTTATCTGTAAACCTTATACAGTAAATAAATATTAGTTTTTATTACTTTATTGCTGCATATCACTATTTATTATGGGCGGAAGAAATGTCTGATGGTATTTGTATACCAACACAGATTTACGGCGAAAATAAAATTATCAAATAATCTGATAAACGTTAAAAGCTTCCGTTTAAAAACAAATTGTTTTGCAGAGAGGAAAGCTTGTCCCTTGGGACAGGAAACGAAAAGTACCTACTAAGCAAAAGTTAGTTAGTCATTAATATCCAGATTTAAGACAGTTGTAAGTAATATCATAGCAGTATTTTGACATACCCACTCGGTCATAAAAATATTAACAGTTTTAAGTCACTAGTAAGACATAGGTTTTAGTTAGAAGGCACCAGTTATAAGCCACTAGTAATAAATCTATGTAATAGCTCTAAGTGGTAGGGTATAGTTTAATTGTATAAATGAAATTGTAAAGCCCCCTTAAGGTTAAACGCGACATTAGTTATAATTTACGTGTTCATATATGACTTTAATTAAAATACGCTATTTGCTTGCCATGCTTTACAATATTAAGATGAATTTTTATACTGTATCGAAGATTCAATCCAATATTGTATTTTTATGCCTCTCCTGAAAGAAACTATTTATTCATATTCATATTCCGTATTTCTGGGCGCGGACAAAAAATTCGTCTTAAGGCGATGCACTACGTCGTGTAATATTTTATATTGAGCCGCTATCAATAACAACCCTTACGTAGATGGCGGTAAGGTTTAAATTCCCGCTTAACACCATCCGCCTATTTTGATTTATGCAAGAAAAAAACATGGCCAAAAAGTGCCTTTTATTTTATTTTGTGGATGTTCAGGCATAAATATTTATTTTTTTCGATCATTTTATAAATAACTTAATTTGCCACATTAAACAATAAAATCATAACCGAAAATGGGTTCGTAAGTAGGAGATTTTGAACTTTAAAACAGTTTTCATAGGCCTTATACATTATTTTTTTCTTATAAAGACTTATCTTAAAAATACTCGATTATTTTAAAGGCCAAGATGTATTCTACTCGCATTATTTAATTAAAGCATCTGAAAAATTTCTAGGCGACCAAATTTTCAAAACAAAAACACATGATTTTGCATTACTACGTATGGCATCGCCTTAATATTATAAAGTATTTTTAAAAAAATCGTATTTTAGTAAAATAATCAAATTAACGCTATCTATGAACAAATATGTAGATAATAACGATCGTCGCGTTTAACCTTAAAGTGATTTTCTTGCGAAATCGACGACGTGGAAATGATCCAAACTTGATAAAAATTATTATTATTAAAAGTTTTGAAAATAAGGAAAAAAGAAATACCCTTAACTTATTAACGTGCAGAAAATTTGCTGACCTTGGGTAGGTACTGCAGAACAAAGCAAAATAATTTCATGGGTTTGACGTTTTTTCTATGCAAAATGAATTGAAGTGTGACTCTGATGTACCCCATAGAATTTGGGATATAGTCCCTGACAGAGTGGAAGGTAACTTAGATCCACTTGCCCACAGAACCAATCCTCTTAGATTTGACTGATGACACTAGACGCGTCACAGTTGACAGTTGACGAAGGTTCAATACGAATGACAGGCGGATTCACTACTCGTGGTATGGAAAATATGATCGCACCGAATAAATATTATCGCCCATAGATCTAGTAAGATAAGTAGGAACTTAGGAACCGACTTAGAATAAATCCAATCGTTTATTCTTACCAGTACAGCCAGTCTGGCTTTTGTTTGTCTATGTAATCATAAAATAATTTTTACAATATTTAAAGTATCATTTCGCACCTCAAATGGAACTACACAAAAGTAATAAACATGTTTATAAGACAAGGTTTTTTATGCATGGCAGAAAGGATAACAAATTATTATATGCAATAATAACTGGCTTAAAAAAAAAATATATATATATATTTGACAAAATATTTCACCAACAAATGTAGATATAATATGTATCAACGCCATCTAGTGGGAAATTCAGCACTAACAAAGCCTTTCATACAAAAATAACGTTGATTGTTTACAGATGTGAAAAATATATTAAGCAATTATTGTTGATTGAAATACTTATACATATAGAATTATTTGGCGGGATGGGAATAAGCCGACGCAGCTTAGCGGTTCAGAGCACCTGACCGGCAATCAGAAGGTGCGGGTTCAATTCTCGTCTGCGACATTTATTTTTACTCGGGAAATATTTGAAGTGGGTAATTATTGCCTATAATAATTTTATATCAGAATTTTTTTCTGAAGTAGGATTCTATGTCCCTGATATTTTCACGCGAGGCCGCCAACACAGGCTTCTGATTCTTCCTAGGTGCATAACTAACTTAACCCTTGGGAAAACTTATTAGGTTAATTAACTGCCTCTCAGGAAATGTGGATATAATTATATAAGTATTATTTAACCTTTAACTGTATGTAGCAACTATGAATGTGTAATTTTTTTGTCACACATGTAATCATTTATATTTTTATTCTAACTTTGTTTTTTGTGATTTTCTTTATCGCTTTTACAATTTTTAGTAAATACTGTTTTTTTCAAAACAAATAAAAAGCGTTTTAATCCATTTTTAAAAATTAACCTGATTAATATTATTCCCCAACCCGATTGGAGAAGGGAAAGAAAAAATATGGCTTTTTTAAGTGTGAGAAAATTTTAACTGTTTTTAATAATGAATTGTACTAAACACAGCGGGTAACAGTAGGTTCTAGCAAAATGATACCGCAGTTTGAAATCCGGTTGCATCAATAATCTCTTTTGTGATATTATTTTCTTATGTCATTAAAAAAAACTTTTAATAATACATGAACTTCGATTTTGTCAAATTTTTTCAAGGTTTTTATTTAAGTTTTTAATCCAACAGGTCTGGAAGAATGGTACAATCCCAGTCTGCCATATTATACGAGATAAAAAAAAAAAAAAAAAAAATGACAAAAATAATGTGTTACTGAGCGTAGCAAAGAAATACACAATATGTAATGATAGACTGAGCGTACAGAAGAAAAATACAATATGTAATGATAGACTGCGCGTACCGAAGTCCTGTTTTCACTCGACCACTTGACACTTCGTGTGTATATTTTTGTTGTGTTCCGTGTCCGATCAATCCTAAAAAAGTTGGTCGCCGTATTTGATAGTATCTTTTTATTCTTCCATGACCGTTGCGACTTTTGCGAGCTGACTTGTCAGTGTAATCAACATTAGCCGAAGTCTTCTGTTCACAGAACTATTAGCACAATAATAATTATATTCAATTAAATTCTTGATGTACCCATTCCATTACGTGATTAATTAGGTAAAAATAAGTAATAAACCAAAATGTATTCTTGAGATACCCGTCCCATTATGTGATTAATTAAGTAAAAATAAGTAATAAACCAAAAAGTATTCTTGAGATACCCGTTCCATTACGTGATTAATTAAGTCGAAATAAGTAATAAACTAAAATGTATTCTTGAGATACCCGTTCCATTATGTGATTAATTAAGTCAAAATAACAAAATGAAAACGAATTTTTTTGAGAAAGATGTTTTAATTATAAGTTCCTTTGGTAAAATTCAAATTCGCCCTGCGTAATTTAAGAGCATCACTTATTCATTGTTTGAACAGGTAATTATTTAATCGCATATTTCACGGATAAAGTGTCGCCCTGGTAATGAAAGTTTCATAGTTAACATCCAAATTAAGCAAACTGTTTCAAACCAAATAAGCCCAACCCAAATTATATAATAATTAACCACTGATATAAAATGCACTAGATTAGCCCATCGACTATGACAGAAATCAACCGCAAACGAAGGTACTATACTATTTACCGAGAAATGTCTTGAGTTTTAATGTATTCATTGAAGACAATATCAGCGACTCACAAACGAAAATTTTAACCAGAAAAATAAGAAAAAGATTCGGTCGCATTTAGGAATTGAACCCAGGACCTTAGACTTACCGGGGCTTGGCTCTACCAAATTTGCTAATTTAACCAAATTTTCAAATCTGCTAATTTGACCCTATCCCCTTAGTTCATATTTAACTGAATCATACATCGACTAAGAACTACTAAAAATAATTTTATCGAAGGAAGCAAACACTTTGTGATGTGACATTATATATCAAATAAAAAATACACTTTGTAAAACACCACTTTTATTTTGAATTAATATTAACAGCCAACCAGGTTTCGCTTAGCTCAAGCTTCATCGGGGCTTATTATATCAACTAAAGTTATTTTCATACAGACACATATATATAGAAGAAAATAAAACAATGAGTGAAAGAGATAGAAATAAAATACACAAGTGAAAGAGATAGAAATAAAAGAGCAAACACCTTATTAGTGCTAGAACGAGAAAGGATGTATACTGATTACAGGATGGGTAGGAAGAGAGGGGGAAGGGAGGAAACAGTTTTATCAGAGGTTAACGGAATAAATTAAATATTGGACTATTAGATAAATTGATTTGATTGTTGATTATATTTGATTTATTATTGACGGCTTTTTTAATTTCGAGGGCTTCTAAATTGTTTAACCTAATTCCAATTCCATTTTTATGTAATATTGTAGTCCCAGAGGTTTTATCAAATGAATGGTTAGTTTCTAGTAGATGATTCGCGAATTCTGAAAAAGCATTATTATTTAAACACCTCAGGTGTTTTTTTATTCTTATGTTTACGTTCCGGGCCGTTTTTCCGATATCTAGCACTAATAAGGTGTCTGCTCTTTTATTTCTATCTCTTTCACTTGTGTATTTTATTTCTATCTCTTTCACTCATTGTTTTATTTTCTTCTATATATATGTGTCTGTATGAAAATAACTTTGGTTGATAAAATAAGCCCTGATGAAGCTTGAGCTAAGCGAAACCTGGTTGGCTGTTAATATTAATTCAAAATAAAAGTGGTGTTTTACAAAGTGTATTTTTCATTTGATACTAAAAATAATCATTTTTTAACACAGAAAGAAATGATTTAATAAGAAAATTAAATAATGTCTGATGTCTGAATTGAATATGACTGAAAGGTGTAACGGTAAGGCTGAGGTCCTGTGTTCGCTTCCTAGATGCGACCGAAACTGTTTCAAAATATTAGTTTGAGTTTCGCTAATATTGTCTGCATGATTAAATATTACAACTTGAGGTTAAGCTTCGAAGTTTAGCTTCAGTAAGTTATTCCAAAACAATATTTTTTGAAATTTGACTCGCATGCCTGCAACAGCAAGCCACATTAGATACATTTCAAATATAGAATAAAAATAATATGCTGAAAAGATTATTCGAAAATCTTTCTCAATATATAATCAAAATTCATAAATTTTTTTGTGATCATCAGTTCCAGTTTTGAAATTTCACACTCGTACGGACGTACTTATTCACAATTTCATATTGTGATGGGCACCACCGAGATATCTATTTAGAATTATTAAACATAGTAATTTTGGTTGTCTGTGCATGGGTGCGTGATTTGAAATGGTTTTCCTCCGTAATGCTCAAAATTATTTAACTTCAATTAACTTTTAATTCTCAAAATTATTCAAAATCATTTCCGACAAGCGATAAAGAAGGTACTATAATTATTTTATATGTATTTATTTTGTTAAAATGTTTGACAGATGCTTAGGTGATTTAATAGACTGAAGATACTTATACATACTGAGATAATGCGTGTGGCTTCACTGAACTAGGTCCAGTGGACATACTTTAGCCGAACGTCCATACAGCTATTTCGTTCGTATATCTTGTAACGTCCCACTTATTGTATTGTTTATATTTGACTTAATCTCCTTGTAAGCTTCCCCAATTATTGTATTGTTTAAGTTTAACTAACTCACCTTCTATGGTTTCTCCACTTAATGTATTGTTTAAATTTGACTAACTACCTTGTAAGGTTTCCCACTTACTGTATTGTTTAAATTTGACTTACTATCCTTGTAAGGTTACCCCACGTATCGTATTGTTTAAATTTGACTTATTATCCTTGTAAGGTTACCCCACGTATCGTATTGTTTAAATTTGACTTACTATCCTTGTAAGGTTACCCCACGTATCGTGTTGTTTAAATTTGACTTACTATCCTTGTAAGGTTACCCACTTACTGTATTGTTTAAGTTTGACTTACTATCCTTGTAAGGTTACCCCACGTATCGTATTGTTAAAATTTGACTTACTATCCTTATAAGGTTACCCCACGTATCGTATTGTTTAAATTTGACTTACTATCCTTGTAAGGTTACCCCACGTATCACATTGTTTAAATTTGACTTACTATCCTTGTAAGGTTACTCCACGTATCGTATTGTTTAAATTTGACTAACTGTCTTTAGAGAATATAATAAGTTTCTCAAAACCGTCAGAAATATTTTCTTAAAGATTACAATACATAAGATATGGGTCAGTTATTGAGGTCACCTTGAATAGTCAATTAAATTAATGTTGGAAAAGCGGAGACAATTTTGCACACATGTGTTAACAAGTGTCCGAAATATAACAGGTTGGTTCATATGGATTATTAATTAATAAGTACTGGACTTTAATTTACCCACCCCGGTAAAGTAATTATTGCATTACCACTTTTTCAGGTCAGAACATTAAATGTGTGTCAAGCCCAGTTGTGTGTACTTATTGTTAAATGTATTCATATTATTTAATTTGGGAGTGGTTTCAGGAGTTCAGTGTCACGAACAAAATTCATTTTAGCTAATTTACAATTAATTGTTAATTGTTAAAATAAAAAACAAAAATATGGTACTCACCCTTTAATGATAAAGCTAAAGGTATGAGTTAAGGTAAAATAAAACTTTATGAGATAATACGTAAAATTTTGTTGTTTTTCATTTAAATAATGTATTTGCACAATATTGTGCTAGAATTTAAATAAAATTAAAGTAAAGAAAAATAACATAATGAAAATAAAAATTACTCTAGAAATTATCCAATTATTATTGCTATTCATGAATACGTAAAACGTTAATTTTTCTAATCTGTAAACAAGTTAGTATTATAATATTTAATGAATCCAATTACTTTAGAATCTGTCTGAGTAAATTTAATGGCACCTGCTGTGAAAACGATGTTTTCGTTCGGCAACTTGGCTTGACAGCGACAAGTTAGAAGTTCACATACAGAGTACAAGTACAAGATACGAGTACGAGCATGTTCAAGACGACAAACAAAACTAAAGTGGCCTACTTCCCAATCTCTGTAAACTACACGAACCATATATTCTGTCATATATCCGTGTACAGACACAGACTACATTGTATACCATTACAGCAAGAGTATAATACAAACTGGATCGTGCTTTCAGGAGCGAACTTAATATTGTACAAACATACGTGTTGTTCTGGCAGACGTGTTCGTATATCCAATATGTTGCAGTGGCGTACGGTACATATTAATGAATGTATATGTGCAAAATAAAAATAAAACATAAATAAATAATATGTGTACCAGAGTGGTAGATGGTTTCAATATCGTCCTGGGAAAAGATAACCATTTAGAAACGAAATGTTTCTTGAAATGGCTTTAGTTATTTGGGGATCTGGTGAGGAGGCACGGAATGAAAGACGTGTCGTGAAGGTCAGAGTGTTTTATTTGATGAGTCAGGGCCGTGATGAGAGTGGGCGTAGGACTGATGTTGTATTCTCCGGATGCTGGCTGTGATGGCTGGTCAAGCGCGGGTCTGTGAGTCGACGCCGAGCGCTGGTGACCGGACTCCTTGTCTGTCAGGCACTGGCGATCTTGGCAATCAGTACTCCAGTGCTGACGAGAAGGCCGAAGGTGCGGTGGACCTTGTAGGCGGTTGAGCGGGAACTGAGTAGACCAGTGAGGATGTTGCGTGTCCTCGTGGTGGTCATGGTACGTGGATGAAGCGCTGGTCAGAGACGCTGGAACCAGGGCGCTGTAATCCATGTAGCGTTGGCCAGGGACGGCGATCTGGGCCAAAGCGCTATGATGATATCCCGATGGAGTCCATGAGCAGAGCCGGGAAGAATGTCCTTCGCGCAAGTGAGGTGTGCGGATTATCACTCGTTGAGCACCTTGTTAACTGATGGCAGATTGATGACTGACTAGATTCTTCATGCTGTCGCTTTTAAAAGGTGAAGAAGCTTCTGGAACAATTTGGTTGCTATGTAGAATTTTCCAAACAAATAAATAAAAGAACATCCAAGAAGCTTGTTTGGAAAAATCGAGACTTCTAGAATTTCGTTCGAATGAAGTAGTTGCGTACCACTACAGTTATATTTAACAAATCTGAATAGTCGACTATATCCCTTTTTTTCTTATATCCTTCTCTTCCCCACTTCTTTCAGCCTCACAACATACCTAAATTGATGCCTTAGTACCAGTTGAGAATCTTGTGCGGTAATAACGCAAATATTAATAAGTCATCCCGAAATGTAAATCTACATATTATAATTTTAGGTAAATACAGTATTTAATTTTAGGTAAATACGTGACTTATTATTATTTACTGCATAAAGGCATCCGAATTTGTGGGTTAGTTACCAATAAAATTTAAAAACTACCTAGATTAAGCATTTTAATGAAAAAAATGATAATTTTTTTAATGATTAACTAATGTTTGTGCTAACTAATGATTGTGCTATGCATAAAACCTTTTCTTATAAACATTAGTTTATCATTAATACAATAATAATATTTGATAAGTCAAAATATTTCACCAACAAATGTAGATATAATATGTCTCGACGACATCTAGGGGGGAAATTTAGCACTAACAAAGCCTTTCCTACAATAATAAAGTTGGTTGTTTACAGGTAAAAAAATATAATAAGCAGTAATTTTTCATTGAAGTACTAGTACATTTTGAATTATTGGGCGTGTTAGAAATAAGCCGACGTAGCTCAGTGGTTCAGAGCACCTGACCGGACATCAGAATTCCCGTCGGCGGCATTTATTTTTACTCGAGAGATATATTCAATTTGTATTGATATTTCTTAGTAATAATTTGAAAAAATGATGCACGTAATAAGTATTACAAATAAGCAGCGTGTAAATAAAAACGTAAAAATGTTTATATCAGACCAACTTAAGTGTAACTAACTAATTTTTAAGCTCAATAAATAAATAAAATAATGTTATAGTGTAACAGAAGGACGAACACCTTTGTATTTCATAATAATTAATAATTAATCTTTGTAAGTACGTAACAAAATGTGTCAGTTGTTAGATATTTACCTTGCTGGTTGAGTCTATATTATTTTTTAAATAGATTTTGGTGTTTGGACAATGTTTTTTTTTTCAATACTTATCATATAAAACGAATATTTAAGCCTAGCCAAAAATAAATGAGACCGCACGCCCCTGCAACATACATTTACTTATAATACCAACGCTCTCCCTAGACAAGCAACTGTCATATTTAAAAAATATATATTTAACACAACAAACTTTATGTCTGTGTTCATACAGTATTTAACACATGGTTACAGACGTTTCATTTAGCATCTTGGCCTGTCAAGAGTTAACAACACTATCCAGAATCATTAAAATTCTGGTTTCGTTCCATGAGCTTTACATCGGATTTATACTACGTCGTAGTGTGTAACTATGACATTCTGTAGCTCATAGTTTTTAGTAATCCAACGCACGCGAAAATAAAGAAAGTCATGAACTAATGTTATGTTCATAAGATGTTTCTTACATTATTTTGCATGGCTGGACAAAATATGGACCGAAAAGAATTATTGGTTTTACACCCACAAGTTATTAACAAATATTTTCCCAAGTTTTTCGTATTACATTTTTATATCTATTCATTAATATTTAATCATTGAATACAATATTAACGGATCTCAGAAAAAGATTCGGTCACATCTAGGAAATTAACCCAGGATCTTAGCCTTGTCGGGGCTATGCTCTATTACTGAGCTAACTTGACCCTATCCCCTTCTGTCATATTTAACGGTGTCGTACTTCGTCTAAAACAGGCGTCTAAAACAGGTGTACTGACCTACGCCAGTGACTTCGATTGTAAAATGCCGGTTTTCTCTCGGGGGTGCCTTGGGTAAGGATTTGCAATGAAATACAACTTCGCGAATGTCGTCGAACAACTGACTGATTGTGCCAGTTGTTTGCATATTTATTGAGTTCAAATTCAACACGTGTTACTGTACAGCAATTATTCTTATCTCTAAACAGGATGCATGAGAGCATTAAGGAACCAAGAAAAATAACCAAATTTTAATTACTACCACTTACTTACCATTTGACACATGATACGTGTCCGGTGATAAGCTTCATAAAGGATTCGACATCGTAAAATGTGTGATAACAGTAAATATTAATTTCCTCAATTATTTTAATAATTATTTAGGTACATCCACCTCCTGTCCGGTACAACGGGGTTTTTCAATGTGTGGGGCGCGCCTCCCAAGGGGGAGCGCAGGGACCTGCAAAGGGGCCTCCTGTGTAGTTAATCGCAAAAGAAAAAGCTTTATTATTGGAGAAACTCGTCAACCCGTATAATTTGAAAGCATCTGGAACGGAAAGTAAGCAAAAATTGCAACAAATTCCACTTTCTGACAACACTGTAAAACGAAGTATTGACGATATGGCCGAAAAACAAGTTTTAGACGCCGTGAAAAATAAGTCATTTTTGCAATACATGGATGAGAGCAGAGATGTTGCACAGTGCTCTCAATTTTTAGTTTTAGTACCATATATTCAAAATGAAACAATTTAAGCCGAGATGCTATTTTCTACTGAGTTAACTACAATAACAAAAGCAGTTGATATGATTTTCAAGCACTTATTTGTTCGAAAGGGCATTTTCTGCTGTTGTAGCTATAAAACCGAACTAAGCTTAATATTGCTAGCGATTTCTAATTTTAAGCCAAAAATTGTAAAACTCGTGAGAACCAAGCAAGCTCACCCATCACATTGAAATAATTAAGTAGATTTTACATAACTAAGTAGTTTTTGTGTAACTTTAATAAGCAATAAGCAAAAAATTTTTAATTCACCCGCTATAACATAGGGTCATCCCTAGCATGGAGGGTGAAATATCACATAAAACCACATGTAGGTACTCTCTAAATCATGTATCAATAAAATAAATAAATAATAATGAACACTTTGTTTTTCTAACCTGATCTCAAACTAAAATTATCTGTTCCACATTATTCGTTTGAGAGTGGTTAATATCATAGTCTTCAGTGATTAAATATTAGAGTCGTGCTTTAAACAATTTGTTTTTTTTTCGTATGGTGAGGGTCAGAGGATTAAAAATGAATGATATATTGATTATATTAACGATATGTGGTTTCTGGGATAAGATGATCATCATCATGAGAGAACTCTAATCGAAGATCTTACAAATTTCAGTCCCTCATATCTGAACAATTAGTCAACCCAAACACAACTGCGCCCAAATTTTGTTTCATGCAAGTGAAACAAAATTTTAATTACGTGCATAATTTTAGTCTTAGAGGACCAAAGCTTCCCATTTGTTCAACCGTGGAGAGTTTTGCTGTACGCTGGCCGCACTTCAAAGCTTCGTAATTCACGTGTTTTGCATTCCGCCAAGGGCTTCAGCCTACAGCCTGCAAGGTGAAGATGTCCTGATGATAGTCAACCACCAATAAGAGAAGGCACCAGAAGAAGAAGAAAAACGGTGTAACAAATTCATTGCGGAAAGTGATGTAGTCATACAAAAGCGAGCGCTTAATCAGCATCTGGCGCGAAAATAATATTACCTAGTCGATACTATCTACGGTCGATCGATAATGTCGATAACTAATCATCTTTCCCTAGCATGACTGCAGATCGCTAAACACTGTGAACTGTTGTTTATTGGTTGGCAATCTGAAATTATGCTCGGGAACGGTGACAAGTTACCGACATTATCAATAAAACATTTATCGATAGACCGTGTAAAAAATCACGAGTAATTCTCGAAAATTAGTTCCAATTTTCATCGTTCGTTTTTCATCGTTAATCATATTCGTTTTTGTGGTAAATTATTACGGCTAGGTAATCACTGTTTATCAATAGTATATTCTACAAAATAATTCTTTAGTTTTTCCGTTGGCCGTGACCGCCTGAAAAGTGGAACCTTTGCCCTAAGTTCACGATCGTGGCCAAGTGGTGGAATTTCAGTATTGTTTTCCGGACCGGCCTGAAACTAAAACATGTCTCAGGAATTTTTAGACTTTCAGACTTCACTCTATTAAGAGGAACGGCTGCGCGACCTTTTTATACAAAATTCAAACTTTGTTTTGAGGCCAAAATACTTAACCAAACTGAAATATGTATGGCAAATATCTAGTACGGATATGTGCCACTTATTTGTGTTTCAAACCATAAAATATAGGCCATTAAAGAAGTAGATTTTACTTGTTTTTAGAGGGAACTTTGGCAATTATTTAAAGTTTACGATAATTATTTGAAAATATGTTTTTTCCCTACCTTCTTTGTAAATATAATGTAGATTAAGGCCGGGTTGTTTCAGAAAATTGAACGATTCATCAAATTTTACAGTTGATTTTCGAGGACTGTGAAAGTTCTATTATTATTTCAGTTCTGTGAAGTAACTGGCCCATGTTGATATAATAACAGAACTTCAATAGGACTTTCACAGAACTTGAAAATTTGATGAATCGTTCAAATTCTCTGAAACAACTCGTCCTTAGAATAGAATATTAAAAAAAAAATCAAAACAACATTTTCTTCGGCTTAAATGTAACTTACAAATAACCGCTCTACGAAGGAACTTAAATTAGTCAAATATAAATAATAAAAAAAATTGACCCAGTAAACGTTTAAATTTTAATTTTATATTTCATTATATTAATCTTAGGCAAGAATACTTTTTTAATAATTTCTATAAACTCAAAAATAATAGCCAAAGAATTAGAAATCATGAAAAATATATTTTTTTAATGGCCTGTATTTTACAATTTAAAACTCAAACAAATAATGGTTAAGAAATTTAGCCTCAAATCTAAATTTATGTTTTGTATAAAAAATGTTGCGCAGACGTTCCTCTTAACCTTAGTGCATCAAATGGCTAAAAAGGCTTTTAAAAACAGGAAAAAGATTGGTTAGTATATAAACAGAATATTTCTTTATTACACACCGCTGTAATTGACAAATTGTTTGAACAATCATTTCTTATATGTGCCTAATAAGTTCACTCGTGGGAGATTATATGCACTTCTTTCGAAAGCGATCTGTCGATTCTCTATATCAGAACTCGCCAATCAACAGAGCGACTCAACTGCTTAAGAGGAACGGCTGCGCGGCCTGTTTCATACAAAACTTGAATTTGTATTTGAGGCCAAAATATTTAATAATAAATACTTAAACTGAAAAAATATTTTAAAATCAAAATTTCTACTTTATTTATTTATGTTTCAAATTATAAAATATAGCCCATTTTTCACAATTTTAGGGACAATCTTGGAAATTATTTGTGAGATAATGATATTTTTTTAAATGTCTCTACCTAATACAATATAAATGAAACGAAATATTAAATAAAAAAATTAAATTATTATTAAAGTATCGTCACATATGAATTTAAAATTTCTACCCAAAAACACTTTTTTACAATATTTTACTATTTATTTACATATTAAATAGTAGCTTGGGCAAGATAATTTGTTTTAATGATTGCAGTTAATTCACAAAAATATTTAAAATTTGCGTCTGAAATCATAATTTTTTTATCTTCTAAAGTCCTGTATAAGTATATTACATAATCCTTTAAAGACGAATATAGCTATATTATTTCATAATTTAAAAGCCTATAGTATAGCTATATTATATAATCCTTTAAAGGCCTATAAAGCTATAATATTTAATCCATTAACTTAATTTACAACAAACTGTTCATGCCTATAGGGCTATATTATTTAATCCTTTAAATGCCTATACAGATATATTATTTAATCCTTTAAAGGCTTATAAAGCTTTACTATTTCATCCTTTAAAGGCATATATAGTTATATTATTTAATAATTTAAGGGCCTATATAGCTATACTATTTCATCATTTAAAAGTCTATATAGGTATATCATTTAATTCTTTAAAAGCTTATATTATTTAATCTTTTAAAGGCCTATATTGTAACATTATTCAATCCTTTAAATGCCTGTATAGGTCTATTATTCAATCCTTTAAATGCCTAAATAGGTGTATTATTTAATCCTTTAAAGGCCCATATAGGTATTCGTACTAGAGATTCGCTATACCTTGTGATTTAAAGTATTATGACCCCAAATCTAGATTTAATTTTTGTATGAAGAAGTCCACGAAAACGTTCCTCTTAACGATTTTGTTCTGACCATCGACATTTTCAACGTCATTTACAGACAGTTCAGTACTATCTTTTGACGCATGTCACAAAATAGCAAAACTGCCCCCACGACTATTGTACACTTACGTACGCATTAAAATTGTAATCCTCTCCGTTATATATTGGTGTATAACCGTTTTATGAAGAATATGAAGAAATATATATTTTTATAAAAATATTTGAATGTAAATAAAAATAAAATTATGTACTTGTTATGGACCAGGTGATTCAAGCTGTTAATTATTATCTGAGCAAACAGTCTTCTAAACTATTCATGTTTACTTTTTACAATTATGTTAACAAACTTCCTTCAACCACGTTATTATATTACTAAAATATACTTACAAACTCTACTGTACAACTTTTAACATATAATTATTATATCTTTCATTTTTCTTCATGTACACTTTTTATGGCTTTATTAATTTGGCTATGTTCTATAAAACACTTAATCTGGCATAATAAATGTTTTCTAAATACAAACATGCTTTACAACAAAGTGTTCATGTTTAACTTTCATAGTACCTTAAGTGCTTATTTTGTACTTTTTGTAATTATTCTCCTTTGTTCAACAGAACTCTCTATGACAACTTATATTTTACCTTTATGGTGGTTTATTTTGGGGTGTTATGCCGTGTTGCTCTACCTCCTTCTTTAGCCGACGTTTCAATCATCCACCCTGATGACAATATACTATGATTCTGTCCGAAACACTGGCTAAAGAAATAGGTAACGCATCACATTATAATACTGCCAAAATAAACCACATATTTTGATTGTACCTGCTTATATCGTTCATACTCAGTTTATTATATTATGTGTTATACTATAACAATGCATACATGTAAAAAAATAGTGCCTAGAGATGAGAGGCAAAATAATAAAAATATATTAAACCGGATTCACATTATGTCACGTGCCTTCTCTATCACATATCTCTTTATCCATGGTTGATTTTAATCAAAAAATAATAACCTACCGACTTGCTGGCATTTTACATAGTGCTCTCATAATTATTAGCAGGTAGATATAGGCAATATCACAATCAAGACATTCCAAAGAATGCCTGATAAATAAATTTGTATCATTATATCTGAATATTGCTCTGAACACTATCAATAATGCCCTATAAATCACATGGTCCACAACATATACACACAAAACTAAAAATTTTATCATTTTCCACTGTAATGTACAAAATTCCTCATATTTTAGAATTTAGAAAAAATATTAAAATAGTATCAATTAGTTATAACCGATACAGCAGTTGGTAGATGTTGTATTAATTTATTATTAGTTATTAAAACATCTAAAAAATTATGTCTATTTTCCATAATAATGACATAAATAATACAGTCATGTCAAGTGATATTTAATTTCATACCTTGTGGGGAAGAATCACACTGCTGTCCACTGAGTTGCAGAACAGTGCTGACCAGGATGATGCTTATGATGAATAACACCAGCGCTGAGATTATCCAGAACTTGGTGTACAGCTTCCCGCAGGTGCCCTTGCCGTCTCCCTCCGTCAGCACGGTGTGAGTCCTGGCTCCGGGACCGAAGTGGACCACGGTGCCTCTCGGGGCATTAAGGTCCTCCAGCAGGACCCCGGTAGAGTCATCACTGCCTCCGTTATCTTGCGGTGAGCGCAAGTGTCCATTGTTTCCGGAGTTCTTCCACTGGTCCTGCTCCGGCTTAGCTTCCGGCAGCATTCCCTTGCTTCCCACAACGCGCACTTCTTTCATAGGCGACATTTTTAAAAGTTCGTTTCAACTTGATAAAATACAAAGATTTCAGCAATCAACGTACACGTGCACGCATCACGATGTCCTATGCCACGCGAAACAACCACTGGAGGATAGAGCGCCTGTATTTAGAAGTCAGCCGGGAAATCCGAGCATATCCTGCTGGGCCCACATGGTTTCAACAAAATCTCGGCCAAATATGGTGTAATTTTGTTTACGGAATTTTCGCGGAAAATTCTCCTGTCACCAGTTGCTCTTCTTTCGCGCGCGAAACTTAAAACGAACAGTTTATTTGTTTGATGAGCTTTCGAGTCACCGGGACGACACGCAATGAAACGATGCAATGCAATGCGAGAAGGATAAGTCTGTTATGATGTGAGAAAGTTGCGAAGTGAGTTGTTTAAAAAGTGTCAGACGGAAAGTGTCGTGGTTGGTCGGTTGCTCGTGTGAGCTGCGTCGGAGCCAAACGTTAACTTTATAGTGACGCTCGCAGCGGGCGCGCTTGTGTTATATTTTGAATTGAGAAGGTTCCGGGGGAAAGCGCCGCGCGGCGGTGCGAGCGGCGGGTGCGGGAAGCTCTCCCCCCTCCCCTGTGGGTGGGGTGGGGTGGGGGAGGAGAGACTTAAGCCACAGATCTGCGAGTTGAAAGATGAAAGCTCTCGGCAGCCACTGCCAGTAATCCCTCTCGTCCGAATGGTGAAAATGCAGTTCAAGGAAAGAAATCTAGTATTACGTACTATTTTCAATTCAATTTGTAGATTTTTATTAAAGTTATCCATAAAATATGTCTGTACTTAACATAATAATTTTGCCCACATATTTTACCATTATTTTTTCACGTTATAATATATTGTATTTATACCACTTTATACTTTAAAAATTAATACTAATTTTATGAATTTAACTAATCGCTAACAAATATTGTTAATAAATTTTTGATTATTTTATTTTACCAAATTTAATTATTCAAGAGATTCAGTTTGAGTTTAGTCAAGGTAATTAAATATTGAAAATCTGTTCGGTTTGAAGACGTCAGGAATTGTTTTTTATTAGCGCCATCTAGGAGCATACGTTCCTAGATGGCGCTAATTTAATTACATATTTTAGGAAAATCAAGTTTCACACAAGATATGCTTTAATTATGATTTTTTTGTTTGCGCTTGTACATTTTGCAAACGGAATTTGAATTTGAATAAACAATCCGTAAAAAACTTTATGATTTCAAGAAACACATGCTAATACAATATTGGATTGATTCACCGATACAATTGTATGCCTTTCTTGAAAGAATTGAGTTTTTATACTGACAAAACTATTTGTTCATATTCATATTGCGTATGTACGGGCGCAAAATATTTATAGCGTAACTTGCAAAAAGTGTATTTTCATAAAATAATTAAAGTAACGCCATCTACGAACGCTTCGATTATAAAGTACATTAAGAATGAATTGTTTCATGGAATTTGAACAATTCATCAAATTTCAACGTTCATTTTCGGGTTTTGTCAAAGTCCTATTCAAGTTCTGGTATTATATCACTATAGGCCAGTTACTTGACAGAACTCTCAAATAATAACAGAACTTGAAAAGAACTTCAAAAAAACTTGAAAATTAACTTTGAAGAATTTTTCAAATTCTGTGAAACAATTTGTCATAAGTTTTCTTTACGTTTGAGTAATAACAATGATTCTGAATTTGCCAACCACTTTTAGAAATAACTATTCGTTTGACATAAATAAAGGTTTCAATGTTCAAAATAACAAAATATAGTGGGTTTACAATCAATTAGATCGTAAACCAGCTATATCAATTTTAAATTTTAGAAATCAGATAAAAATAAGTGTTATTAGTCAATGAAATATTATTAATAACCAAATATATATTTCTAAATAACCAGCTTCTCCCGATCTGTCACGCCACATAGTTGGTGGGCAAGCGCATCCTAAACACATCTCACACCATGAACCCGGGCACCCCTGCTAAATCACCAAACGTACAGAACCACTTGGGGTGACCTATGGCAGAGATGTCTGTTATACAATAAACGGTTACCGGGACGGCGGTACCCAAAACCGCCTCACAAATTATAATTAACTTTACCTGCTATAAAACGATAATATGATAATCGTTTGAAATCACATATTTCTACGTTCAAATATGCACCAAATAAGTACTAATACGTTCCAAGATTTTTTTAACATCTCATAAATTCACTCGAAATCGTCTCATCTGACGACGTTTGTAAAGTTCAAAAACGTACAGCGATTACAAAGTACAAATTAAAATCTTATGAAAATACATTGTTTGCTGTCGGAACGAAATCTCCGTCCAGACTTCTGACGCAATATAGAAATTGTTTTTTTATCAGCACTTCATTGAGAGATCAAACTCAGATATGATATAATCGTAGAAAAGATAATCGTGTAGATAATCGAGGCGATTACGATAATTTGATATATTTACGCGGTTCAATGCATCGGTATCGGAATCCTATTTATAATTATAAGATAATTAATCATCATTTTAATATTTTTCATTGTTGTTCTTGCTATTAAGTTTAACTTGTAGAAAAATTATGGGATATTATAATTGTAGGATTTGTGAAATACTTATAAAATATATGTCTAATTGCCTTCCAAAAAAAATTTACCATTCAAATGAACACCATTAGTAAACATTAAAAATCATTATTCAGATTTGAATCTGCCAAAAATGTAAACAAAATAAATACTCACTTCAAATATAAATTTATTATTTTTATCAATGAGGAAGAATACTAACAAAATTAAACGAGACACATTAAATAAAAAGATATCGGACACAACTAGGAATCGAACACAGGATCTATTGTCTTACAGGGACAGCGTCTTAAAAAAAGTCAATAGGTATCCTATATAAATAAGAAATCACTAATATTATCTTCAATAATATTAAATATTACAATTTGTTATTTTACTAACGACTACGAGTCGAGAGTTCTTAATGAATATTGTCAAAATCAGTTTTATTTCGATTTTATTTATTTGACATTTTTATTGTAGTTTTAGTTATAAAATAAATAAATTTGTTGTTAATTATTTTTTTGTAGTGTTGTACCTATTCAAGTTGAAGATTTTTAAATACAGTACCTACCTAAATCAGTACCTACAAATATACCTTACGGGGAAATACGCTGAATACACAATATTGTATATTTTTCAATTAATTTGAAGAGTCTTAATTGGAGAGTACATAATATTATAACGAAAATATTAGACCTTGAGAGAAAAAATAAGGTCTTGGTGACCTCGCCTTTCTTTTATTATTAATTTGAAGCATTACAAGGAATACACTTTAAAATATAATTAATTTGGGAACTTATTAGTTTTACTTAGTTTTTACTCGTGGCTTGAAAACCGCTACCGTGAATTAATATTGGTTCCATGATTAACCGGTCGGTGGCTGAGTTGACATCGCGTCTGGGTCCCACCCAGGCGTAGTGTGTTCAATTACTCGGCTGGCCTCCATCACGACACTAGCAACATTTTTTGCTTACTGCGGTGGTAGTAGAAGAGTTTCAAATGTTGTCAGGTTATTCGCAACGCGAGAATGTTTGATAATTCAACACAGTGACAATTCAACACACCTTCAGAGAATGATATAAAGTTGTTAAAAGTAATGAAAAAAACTTTCCCATAAGGTAGGCGATAAGGAATATTATCTACGCTAACAATGGGTATTTTTTTTAAATATTATATACACACAGGAGGCCCTGAAGAAAATAATTTCCCTCAGGGCCTATGTCATCTTTGGGAATGCTGTGTGGAGGGTCTTTTTGTGGAGAGGAAGGAGTGAACATGGGTCTTGAAGAGTCCCATGTTGTAGGAGGGAGGAAACACAGAGGCCGGCAGTTCGTTTCACAGCCGAGCTGTTGAACTTAATAACGAATCGTAGAAGCGACCCGTTCTCATGTGACAAATGTCAACCGTGTACAAATGTTGGGCGCGCGTTTGGCGTGTATCCCGACTACGCACCGGTGCCGAAGGGATCAATGACGCTAGTTCCTCAGAGCATCTTCCATTGTAATACCGATAGAACAAGGACAGCATACCAACCTGACGCCTGTGCTCTAAAGATTGCAGTCCGCTTGTTAAGATTGGGGAATCTATCAAACGGATCGCCCGTTTTTGCACAGAGTCAAGGGTTTTTGTTCAGGTATTTAGGGGCTCCGGACCAGAGATGGCTGCCAAATTCGACAGTAGGGCGCACTTGCGATTTGTACAGGGTCAGCAGTTGTGTACTATTAAAGTACGCCCAGCTTCTGAGAGGCCAACTTTACTCTGGCTTCGATGGAGCCCCCATACCTGAGCTGGTCACTTATAGTTACGCCAAGCATATCAATGGAAGGCCTGTTCGGAAGATTGCTTCCGTTGAAGGAGACTAGATTATCATTTAGATCCCTTTTAGACGTAATCAGACAGGATTGGGTCTTTGAAACATTAAATTCGACGAGATTATTTTTACCCCAGTAGGAAATACTCTCGAGATAACCGTCGGGTATGATATATTTCAGCGATGAAATAGGCCAAGCCACGAAAATATAGCGCGCTTATAGCATGGTCTGACAGGCTTAAACCTAACCTACGTTACCTATTTAACCTAATTTTTGTTTCATCACTTTTCATGACTATATATCACTTTTTAAAGGTGTGTTAATTTATTATCAAAACCAGTTGCGGCTCATTGTCATTCTCAATGGGGGCTCAATCAAAGTTTATAGAGGAGGAATAATAAATTAATATAAATCTCCTTTCATGTAAAAATCTATTATATTTGCAAATACATCCAAAATATTTGGAAAAGTGATAAAAACTTCAAAAATATATCACTTTTACTATTGTTTTCGGTAATTATGAATGAATGCAAATCTTGCAAGCTTTTCTCTGAAATCGATGACAGTACTGTGACGTACTGCAGTCAATATACTAAATAAATGTCGGTCCTACCCGATCGGCAATTGGCGAAGTTGGTAAAGTTGTCGGTTCCAGTTTCATATTTACAGTTAGTAGCAGTTACTAAATCGGAAAACATTCTTTTAAGCAATTCTTTAAAAAAATGTTTTTCATATTTCAAGAGACATGGGCACAGAGGTTAAGAGGCCACAAGTTAAGTTATAATATACTCATTTGTATATATAGGTCCATCGTATAACTTGAAGTAGACGCTTAGTTTGTCTATGCCACAGGCTCTCAAAATTTTTCGAGTCACGACCTCTTTGTATGTTGGCCGAGATACTAGAATAGAATTTTTGATGGTATTTAGTGAAGAAAAGTCTGATTCTCGTCTCGTTTAATCGTCTGCAAACTAAATCCTCTAATATGGTAAATGAACATTTTGAAAACTGGTTTTCCTTACTTAATACCTACATAATATTTAATGCTATATCTATAACAAACTTAGATGAATTAATGGTGTTACACCATGCTAGGTCCAGTGGACATGCTTTAGGGGCCCTTTTTTTCGTACATACTTTTACTTTGAATGTCTATCCTTTTCAAAAGCGGTGCTACATTTTTTGTTCGATTAGTGTAAATATAACGTGTTTTATTTACCCCACCATACTAAAGAAGAGGAATAATGTTAATGGTAAATGGTAGCTTCAAATTTGTTTAAGCCAACCTCAACTATTGTTTATTTCTATTATATTTCATGATTAATATTGTTCATACGAAGAAGCGTTGAAACTTCACTCTGGTTTCAACAAAATAAACAATAAAATTTGAGTATCATGTACTCTAAATTTAATGCAAAAAATCTATGGAAGTTGTTTAGTTTTGAAAAGAGAATATGCTTAGTTCCTACCGGGATGTCATTTATCCAGTTCCTACCTATCCCTAACCGTCACCTTGGTTGCTAAGTATTTGAAATTTGAAAAAAAATGGCAAGAATATAGTGAAAAATCGAGTGCATTTGTTTTGAAAACAGAAGAAGGATTGGGACTAAATTGGAATCAAGATATTGGCGTTTTTCGTGTACATACTTGAATGAGTATCTTGAAAGTGCATAATATTGTTTAAAGTACTCATTCGTTTTGTTGTGGCGATAATTATCTCGCCGTATCACTGCGGAACTTACTATATTGTGTTTGTATTGTGTGCTCCTTCGCAGAGATACAGTGATAGGTGATTGGTCTTCCATACTGTATAATTTTCAGAGTAATTATGTACCACTAGTGACACCTATGAAGGTTGGGTAATAGTATTTATGAAAGGTTCTCGCCTCTGCTATTTGTTTGTAATTAAGTCGCGTCGGCAAGGCCGATTCCTGTTTTGCGGCTTTTTGAATTTGAAGTATGTCAACAGTCTTTTCATATAAAAGGTTGGGCTTCCTTAAAAACTCGCCCTTGCTCAAAAACAACCAAACGTTTCACCTTTCCTAAAGAACCACAGGGACTAGCCTGTATCTAGAGTATTTACTGTAAAAAGTGCCTAGTCATACGATGTGATAGTGAATATTTATTGTTGAATAAAGTGATTCAGTTTGCTCTCAATAACGGAGTTTAATTAAAAGGACCCTTATTTTATAACACATACCTTATTCCTACATATACTACCACCCAATTCCAATAAACACGATTGCATTTCGTCTCGTTTAAATGATTTACCGTCCATTTTCATGTTCATCTGAATCTGTAATTCGTAAGCAGTTTTGGATGCAACAGTAGTAATTTTATATATATATAATATATATAATTTTATTATATATAATTTTATATATTTATTTTACGTAGTTGACTACTGTTTAGATTTAGCAGCTGGCGACTTGGCGACCCCCCCCCCCAATATGGGGGTCGCCGGTCACGACCCATAGGTTAGAAGGCCGCGGTCCATACAGTAATACCTCGTTTAGCGATGCTTCCGAGAACAAAGCCTCGTTATAACAAAGTAAAGAAAACGGCTCATCTTGACATTTGTGCTGTTTGAAGTTTGAGCACACAAATGCACAGTGGGTAGAATCGCGAAAGTGCGAACATTATCAGTGACCAAGTGGGCGATATATAGAAAATATTGGTTTTGTAAGAAAACTATCAGGATTTGTAAATTTGCTTAACCCTTTAGGTCTCTGGCATATTGACCGTTATATTTCTTAAAGATGATGTCAGAAAGTCGGAGAAATTGTGTGTATTTCCGCTATTCGTAACGTATCCGAAAATTGAAAACTTTTTTAAAGGTGATGAAATATGCTTTAGAATTGTATTATTGTTTTAAAAAATGAATATTTCTTAATTATAAAATTTTTAAATCATACATAAAAAAGTTTGTAAAATAGCTCACCTAACGTTTTTTTTCTAAATACTGAACTCAAAACTAAAACACATATTTTATTAGATACATTTATTATTACCATTTCTACAACCTTACTTTTTTCTGTCGTTTGATATAAAAATAATTAATAAAATTCACAAAGTTTCATAATTTTTTCTCAAATTGCGATCGGGACCTTTGGTTTCATAAAGGTGTACATTTTAATTATTCTGTGGTTAACTTCTACGTTTGAATATAAAGCTTGGTGTTTTCTCTTTCTAACACCGTTTAGTTCATATTTCCAACTATGACTGTAAAGGAGACAGCGATTTCTATGAAAATCGAAGAAAAGCTATTGGGACTACGTCATTCAATCGGGGTATTTTAGGAGGCTGAAGGTAGTGGTGAAGGAAATGAGAATAGAGAGGAGGGTCGGGAAGATGGGAAGTACCTGACTATTCAAATCTGGACACCAAATATAGCTAAATCCATTTAAAGCAACGCAACGTTTCGATTCTAAATAGCGGCCTTCAGGAACTAAAGGGATCCTGTGAGTATCTAGTATCTACCACTCTGGAATGTGTGGTAAAAATATAAGCATATACTATATTATATCACTTTGTTAAATGTTAATTTGGGATTCAAACTCACGACCCTTGGATTCGTGGTCGAGGATCCTAACCACTCGATCACGGAGATCGTTAAGAATTTTTGTAAATAAATATTCTTATAAAACTTTCAACGCTGCATGGCTTCTAACGCAGTCCTCAAACTCCACAGTAAAGCCGTGCCCAGCGACGCCACCTAACCTACCTAAATTTCGAAAGATCTACCGATTTCGGCAAAAATCTACCGATATTCGTAGAAAATCTGCCGAAATTTTGAAAATCATCCGAAAAAATAAAAACACTACCGAGATTGTTCGAATTCAGCTGAAATCCGCAGAAATTGTACTGAAGTTATTTGAATTTTCGGATCTAAACTTTTTTTGCAAATTCTACAACTACCGCCATCTTGGGCATATCGTCACTGATCTAGCATCTATAAATATTTTGACTATATACCGATTTTTGTCACTAATCTACCGAATTTTTCACTCACATCTACCGACAATTTTCATTTTTACGGCATGGCATCACTGGCCGTGCCTCTCGACGCATTATGTTAAAAGCTTTTCTGATTTCCACGTGTTGATTTCAGCTGGATACTAATACGTTTTCCGCCTACTGAAACTACGAAATCGGTTATTTATTGTTCACGCCAAGTTGTAAAGCCCAAACACGTAATTTTGGCATGGTTTTCATTCGTCGAGACAGCTTGGTACCAAACATTGTATGGAAGATTAAATCATCTATCATTATTATTAATAAAGGAGAATAAGTGCCAACTAACAATCCAACTAATCTATATGGTTAAAATATTCATTTTAAACCTGACATTACGTATGTGACTGCGTTAGATGCGCAATATTTATTTATTTGATACATTGAAAAATGTAAAAACGTTGTCAGATTTGATCGCAGAGTTATGAGGAATAGACGAGGCGAGGGGAACAAACCAAGGCGGGGAGTAGGGTCTGTCAGTGATTTGTCAATAGATGAATCTGACAGTATACACGCACCTCGCATTGTAATATCACCATTTAGTGCACGAAAATAATATATAATGTAAACAAAAGTTAGGGCTTGTTTCCAAAATTTATCAAAGCATTCTCGAACCCTCGTGGTGCCAAAAATAAGGCCACGTTTGTCTCCAGCTCGTCTAAATGATTTCATCGGGACCGGGATTTCATTTTAGGCGAGTCCATCTTTTCTGACGTCAGTGGTTTTGATGTAAATATCTTTATTTTTCGTTGTTTAGAAACAATTAAAATAAAAGTGCAATTTACCTTGACCGGTCATAAAACACATCCTCTACTTCGATAACGCTGGAAGGACGAAATAATAAACATAGGTATAATTATTTTTAAAATTCAACTACGCGAAACCCCACAATCCTACGATTGTACTCGGCATGACAGTGCCGGATTTATCGATGAGCAGAAGAGGCCAGAGCTTATGGATTCACATTTTTAAAAGCCATATATAATATTTTAAGTAAAATTGACTACACTTATACTTTGAAATTTTAGTGAATCGGAAATAATCTTCACAGCACCATAATACAATATTTGTGGATTACTATACATTTATTTGAAAACCTTACATTTATTAACTATACATTTATTTGTCTCACTGGGTATTTTAGAAATAGAGTGGAACATTTTGGCAATTATGATTTAGGGATATAGTACGTGATTTTGTTATGGTACCTACCTACTCACTAGGGATAGTAAAATATTGTTTATTATTTAATTATTAAATTTAAAAACAATCAATATACTGCAAAACATATACCTACAACAATAATACCACCCCCCTCCCTGCACCTATCAAAAGAGTCAATTCACAGAATGTGTGTAGCCACCGCCATCTTTTATCAATACACGCCGTGCTGTACAAAATAAATTTGCTGTTAAAGCGAAGCTTAATGCCAAATCACTATTTTGATTAATCTTTATAACGAATTGGTGCAGATTATGAATACCAAAAAATATGCTTTAGATAAATTGAAGGTTTTCCTATCGCTTTGCTTGAGTAGTATACAAATAAAAAAATAAATTACTCAATAAAAAAATATAAATGTAAACTACTAAAAAAAATATTTTTTCAATAGAAATGTATGAACGCATAAAGAAAACAACTTTTTAAAAATACAGTATTATAGGTAAGATTATCTGTGACAGTTTCACTTGATTAACTTGTTTGCTTTCTTATAAAATTATTTACAAAATAAATAAAAACCAGTTTTTTGCTTGAAATCGAACGTTTCTAGACTCCGTTTGTCAAGCGATTTTAATGCCTATTACCTACGATATAAGGTATACCAAGAATATACACATTTTTTGCTTGTAGCTTCCTCTTAAACTGTTTTCAGACTTTTGCACTGGGTTGGTATATATAATAGTATAGGTTAATAGCAGGGATTAGTACCAAACCCTACTAAACCCAGTGCAGAAGTTCGAAAACAAATCTCTTTAACTGTTAGTTCATTTTCTACAGCACGGCATGTATTAATAAAGATGGCGGTGGTGTAGCTAATACCTTAAAATAAAGCCGGAATCTGAACGACGTATGAAGAGAAACCGTGTACACTCGGCGTGCGGCCCGGCGCATTGGACGGACCTACGGCTGAATTTGCCTGAGCAGACCAGATTATAAACCTTTCCGCGAGGTTTATTTTAATTAATTCTGATAAACGTTTGACTAAAGGTTTCAGATGTTTCTAAACGAATTTTTCGGGAAGTTACAAATTAATCGTCTAAAAAAATAAATTCTGGTACTTACCGCTAATTTCGTAGTTGAAAAACGTTTCATAAAATTTTCAAGCCGTTTTACGTAAAATATTTGAATGGTCAGGTACTGTTTTTATTAATCTTAAATATAAATAAATAACATCCTTGGTTATCAGTCTGAAAAAAATTGTAGATATGTACTCTTCGGAATTAATTAAAATGTGAGCCTCGTGTAAACCCCCGTTATTAATCTTGTGTCGCCTTGGAGGTAAATTCGGCACTTTTATTCCTGAATACACACGGCACCTCCATTGTTCACAACTACCTACGAAATAAGTAAATTTAGCATAATAAATCAATCAATGAAAGGGATAAAATCGGAACGGTAATTAATTCTCCCGGATTCATTCAGTATTTGATCTGAATTTATTACGACGAAAATGTTAAATACAATCGCGGGTTTCTTTTGACCGCCAACGCGAAATGGAATTGGATTAATTATTTTCACGCACAACGTAGTTCATAAATAGGTAAAGAGTTTATTAGAGTTGACATTCTGTGTGTGGGGTTAATTGGTCGGCAAGGGGGTAAAAGCAGGGGGTGTGGCGGTGGGTGGTGTGCAGTTAGCTACTTACCTACCCTACCAGGTTGGACAGATGCGGACTAGGGATGGTGCAGTGTCTGAATGTGATATGGTGAAGTATTTTGAGGTTTGTTTGATATTTGCCAAAAGAAACATTTCAAAATCGTAGTTTCTCCCTTAGAACGTAAAGGAGACACATCGTCTGTTATGGTGAGAATATGATCTAAATGGTATTAGAAAGAGAAAACACCACGCTTCACATTCAAATCTAGGATTTAAAACACAGAATAATTAAAATGTGCACGTATATGAAACCAAAGTTTCCGACAGAGATTTGGTAAAATTTTATGAAACTTTATGAATTTAAAACGATTAAAAAGTAAGTTGACAATGACGTTTATAACACATGTGCCTAATATAATAAAACGTGTGTGTTTTTCTTTTTTTAGTTATCAGCCATTTTAATTTTGTTTTTTGATATTCAAAATTTAAATAATTATATGTTTATTTCTAATAATCAATTTTGGAAGCGTTTTCACCACCTTTCAAAGAAGTTATTAGTTTTCGGATACGTTCTTATTGCAAAGCGGAAATACTCCGATCTTCTGACAGCATATCTATGCAGTACGTTATTTTTTTAAGGAGGGACCCGTTTTAATCTCATCTCGGTTTTAAACATCCATAGTTGCACCATTAAAGTTCTTACTCACCGTTCACCATCCGACTTGCAGCATCCAACAGGTCGGAAGGTAGAGCGGGATAGTTGCCCGACAACTAAATAATACCAATTCGGTTGGCGGTTTTGCATACAAACCATCCGACGACCTTCCCCACTCTACCTCCCGGCATGTCGGGTGGTGTGTAGGGCCTTTTAAAACGTTCGTTTTGCCAAAAAAGCATTAAAAAAATTTAAATCAATATAATTAATTAGTGCCGTAACAATTTAAAATTTTACAGACATTTGAAAAATATATGATAAAATATATATTTTTAAATGTTAATTCCGAATTAATCAATATAATTAATTAGTGCCGTGACAATTTAAAATTTTACAGACATTTCAAAAAAAATATGATAAAATATATTTTTTAAATGTTAATACCGCACAAAAGTCCCCTCGGTCTGAAGCTAGTGGGATTATATCATCATAAATTGGGGTGTATGAGAAGGGAAGAAAATGAGGAATGGGATGGTCAGAAAGTACTTGTGTCTTCAGATTTGGTCACCAAATACGTCTAAAGCCATTTCAAGTTACAATTCGATTCCGAATGGTGGTCTCCACCATTCGGAATCGGGCAATACTGAGAGTATCTAACACTCTGAATCACCAGGGCAATACTGAGAGTATCTAACACTCTGGAACATGTCACAAAAATACAAAATATTATTTTATTTAAATTACTTATGAAATAACGCACAAACAATAATTTATTCATTTTCATAAGCAGGGAGTCGAACCCGCTAACTCCGGATTCGTAGTCGAGGATCATAACCACTCAGTGGAACAATGGCAGCTGTGAGACTGGAGGGAGTGGTGAGGGGAAAGCGAAGGTCGGGAAGTACCTGGCTGTTCAGATATGGTTACCTAAAACAACTATGTAAGTAAAACTATTCCAAGCATTGTTTTGATTCTGGATACTTGAATGTACCACTACCCTTGAATGTGTCGCAAATAATATACTATACAGGGTGTATCGGCACTAACCCGACAAACTTTAACCAGCTATTCCTTAGCACATTTGGAGTAAAAAATGTTATGGGCACTTTGCTGTCCGGTAGCATTTTTTTTCAATTAAAAACAAAAAAATTAAAAATTTCCACACTACATCACTGTCATTGGCATTGCTTTTCGTGTTCAACAGTTGTTATAAGCAAGTATGTCGAAAAGCGTCTTCGCTATTTCGCACACACTAAATAATAATAGTTAAAAATGAGACGAATGGTGCCGTGCCATTTCGTTGTGATTGTAAAAGTGCGCCAATATAGGTACACACGTGCATTATTCAACGGAATTCGAATAAAATATTGCCAGATGGGTTTTCAAACTTTGACAAAGGATAAAACAGAGGTGACATGTGGTGAAAATATGAATAATGAATTTTTTATTAAAAAAAAACGTTACCGGACAGCAAAGTGCACATAAGATTTTTTACTCCAAATATGCTAAGGAATAGCTGGTTAAAGTTTGTCGGGGTCGGGTACGTGCCGATACAACCTGTATATCATGGAAGTAAGAAGCCATGGAAAGGCTATAGAAACCATAGTCCATACTAGAGAATGAAGCATATTTATAATATAAAATCTTTAAATCATATTTGACTCTATATCACTTTTTAAAGGTGTGTTGAATTTACATTGATGAAATATGGAACCCTTTAAATATATTAAAAATACTAGCTTGTGATATGTAATACCGCTATTCGGTTTAGATTTTCATTGCTTTTATTTATTTATTTAAGGAGAAAACACAAATACAGACAGTAATTAAAAGATAATTTTGTAAAACAATAACTTGAGAATTCGCCTGCATCCTAACTATTTCTCACAGATTGACTATTTTGACACAGATTAACTATTTTGTTGGAACACAAAAACATTTTTCACTCAATAGAATAAGACACGCAACATAAATCGAGCAACCTGTTGTGAAGACTAACTGAGAGCGAATGAATGATGTCTGTATAAGTTTTATCGCCACAATTTTCATACAGTTTGACTTTGACCCTACGTAGGTATGCCTTAAAAGTTGCTTATCATACTTTCCATACAGATTGTCATTTCTAAGGTTCTTACTTCCATGCTAAATATAAATATTCAACAATAACCCCCTTATATCCCCTATCTGACATTTTTTCCATCATCAAAGATAGATCCCGCAATGCTTGGTCGAAGTATTGGCACATTGCTAGTCAATCCAAGGGAGCCTGCTATGCCTCAATACGAAGGACTATTCCATCAAAACCGTGGTTTCAGCAATTCCCTCATTTTTCCAAAAAAGAAATTTCTTCACTCATTCGAATGAGGATCCGACATTGTTCCGTTCCTTCCCATCTTTTTAAAATTCACGTCCTTGACTCCCCAGATTGTACATTCTGTGGTCTAGAAGTGGGAACTTTAGATCACATATTTTTTGGTTGTCCCTCTCTAAACAAATATCCTCTCTTCTATCAAGCCTTATCTAAAATTGCCTCCCCTCCATTCAACATCTCATCTCTTCTAAGTCTGAACTCGACTCTTTCGAAATTCACCTTTCATTTCTCAATAATTTTAAATGATGGGCAAGAACACCCTTGAAGGGTGAAAGCCAGAAATAATGGAAAAAAAGCCCCCTTATATAAACCAAGTGTAAATATAACACAGCCCATAAGTTCAGAACAGTGAAAGAATTACCATGGCTTTTATTTGGTTACAACAGCCTTAAATCCGGCTAAAGGCAGGCTTTACCACACCAATGTTGAACCGGCTTGTAAGAATCTAATTAGTAAGATAGTAAGTGTATAAAAGTGACAGGAGACATTAATAAAAAACATTTGATTTGTTAAATATTTTATTACAAAAATCCCTTTTATATACATAATATAGTGAATGCAAAATAACTCATTTTAAAAATGACAATAACGAGTAAGGTATGGTCGATTTCATGATCATGTATGTAGAATATCTTTTATAGAAAATGTTTACCCACATCAGACGAAGAACTCTTTGTTTTTTTAAGAAAAAGACAAATATTCCTGGGTTACGAATAACCAACAATATTTTTAAAACTAGTCCTAACATCATTTCTAATGTCAAAAAAACAGAACGGCGCTGGATGAACATTTGTTGACAATGTTACATTTGAATTTTTTGCGATACAACTGGGTTTTTGTGTGGGGATTCACAGAATTTGAACAATTCATCAAAGTTAAAATTCAAGTTCTGTGAAAGTTCTATTATTATTCCGTCCTGGGTCTGTTGTTTCACGGTACTTGAATAAGAAAGAACTTGAATATTAACTTTGATATTTGGTGAAGTATTCAAATTCTGTGAAACAACCCGCCCTTAGAAAGAACATCATTCTTTCAGAATTATTTCATAAAATATAATATAGAATAAAATTATACATAAGTTCATACTAAATTTTCAAACATACAATCCATTGGAAAAATGACACAGAATCAATTTTGCTTCAACTTAAAAATAATGTTATTGAATCATCGCTCAGTGTAAAAATACTAATGTATAATCTGTACCACGTTAGCTAGAAGGTACCGTTATAACGCGGAGAGTTTAGAAGTGTTACATTGCAGAGGTTTAACCCTTGGTGTGCTAGCTTAAATGCTGAGCAGCCCGCCATGCACGGGTTAAAACTATTTTGGGAATAATTTACTTGATTTTTATAAAATCATGTGTTTGTAAATGGTACCGTCTTACCAGATAATATGTTTACATATTTATCAAAATTGTATGTATTTTTCCTATGTAGTTTCCTCAGGGTAGCGCTACTTATATTTAGAAAAATGTTTTTTTTTCTCTAATGTTATAAAAAAAAACAATATAATGAAGAAATACGAAAATATTCTCTAGCTTTATTATATTTTCCAGCTAAAGGAGCATTTTCACAATAAAAATAAATCGAGTGAGACATTCCTGCAAATGAATACAATACCTGAGACTATTGAAAATCAATGAAGTGCTTTTTCAAAAATAAAAAATTTAGTGACGAAACGACAAGCTAGAATAATAATAGTAAGAAACATTATTTCCTTTCCGAGTGAATAAAGTTTATTTAGGGCAGCTTTTTTCACAAAATTTGAACAAATCATCAAATTTCAAAGTTAAAATTAAAGTTCTGTGAAAGCTCCATTCGAGTTGTTATTATTTCAATTATGTGAAACAACTGGCTAATAATGATATGATAACAGAACTTGAATAGAACCTTAACAAAACTTGAATATAGCTTTGAAATTTGATTAATTGATCAAATTCTGTGTAACTGGCCCGTAGTATGCAAGGAACATTTTTTAAGGTTCAAAACACCATAAAATCGAGATAAGTGGATAAATCCACGGTGGATTTCTTGGTACACGAGGGGTTAAAACATCAACAAAGGTATACTTCACTAAGCACCGGTTGCCTAAACAATTTTCTTTCAAATAGTTGGAAGTCTTCGCGTGTATTTTATTGAAAAGATGAACAAGAAATAAATGGGCATCCAGCGTGATTATGGCATTGCCTATCATGACGTCGATTCCTGTGAAGCTCTCTAAAAAAACTGCGTGGATACTGAGCACTTGAGGATCTATGTGTGTTCTGCTTCTTCGACTAGTTGTATTTAGAATGTTAATATTTCCTCTTGTCGTCTCTGGAGTCGCGGGATCGAGACCTGTCGGAGTGGTGGTGCTTGGAACGGTGGCGACGGGGCGGGGAGAGCGCCGGGGGCGTACGAGGCTTCTTGTGGGGGCGCTCCTTCCGGTCGTGGGACCTCGATCTCGACCTTCCACCCCCTCGGTCGTGCTTATACTTCCTACTGTGATGTTTTAGCGGAGGAGTCGTCGACTTCAGTGTCTCTTTCCTATCTCTTTTATCATCCCGATTAGAATTGGCTGCGGAACCTGTCGGTGAAGACTGTCCCGATTTATCCCTTGATTCGTTAGTCTTAGCATAACTCGCAGCTGTGGGCCCGAGCACGCCTAAACTTATCATTTTATTCGCCTGGTATATTCTTTTCTGAATTTCTACTTTACGTTCTACCTCGTCGGAGTTTACTTTGGAACGGTTGTACAGACGCAGAATGCGCATAGACACATCTTGAATATCTTCTTCTTTGACAGAGAACAAGGAAAACCAGTGAGGATTGTTGGGTAGAGGTAGTCCGATCTTGCGAGCTGTCAAGTATATGCACGCACAAGCTATTGTTTCAGGTTGAAATCTCACAAAAACATCTGTTCTCAGGGCATCGTTCATGTAGTTCCAGGAAAGTTGCATCAACTGTTTGTTCTTTTCATAAGACAGAAGCTGAAGATAAACCACAATCAATTTATGGGGATGTTTCACGTGAACACAGAATCCTAGCTCTTTAAGAATTCGCCTTTCAGCCTTTATTACTTGATTTTTCAACTCAATATAATTATTATCTAGTAGTAAAGGTGTAATCGGTTTCTGAGCTCGCACTTGTTTGATATGGTGAAAAACATTTATCACATCGCGTATTCTACACGGTTTTTCTTCAATTTTGGACGCTAAGTAGATACTTCCCATTGCCATTATCTCCATGGGATATCTGACAAAAGATTTGGAGTAGTAGAACCTCTGTACGTACACCTGACCCGTGGCCATAGCGACTTGGGGCATTTTCAGTAATATACCGGCAGTTTGAATTAATTCACATCCTAAGATACGAAGATCGGTTTCAGTCTCAATATCCAGTCCATCAGCTTGAGACGGTGTTTGAACAAATGCCTCATCAGGGAGCAGACAGTTTTGTAAGGTTAAAATTATTTTTCCATAAGTTTTAGGGGCTGGCTTAGTGGCTGCAGGAGCCGGCTTATTGTTATGCTGCGAAGCAGTCATTTTATAAGTTTTCCTCGCTCAAATAACAAGTTATAGTATGATTTGATTTGTATTACTAAAAAACGAATAATAACGAAATTTGACAACTCAATTCACGCAAAACAAACTTTTCAATATGGCGGTTTCCCAAAAATCTCTATGATTTAGTGCTGCCAGTAAGCAGTCCTCGAAAAAACTTTTTACAGGAAAGTCATCTGAGATGGTATACCTTCATTTTTTTCTGTGTATGACAACATTCAGTCGATAAACGTCAAAATTCAAAATACCAACAGTGGTTTATTTATGCCAACCCGATTATTTTGTCTCGTTTTCTTCACGTCAAAACGTTTTTTCACGACTCACCACCAAATATTTACTTTCTGTTGAACCCGCGGTTTCTTAACCATAGCTTTACAATATCACTACGTTTCAGCTAGACTTGGGGGGTTATTTCTTTATTGGTTACTTATGTGACGAAAAAAACATTTTCATCAGTCTTTTTTGTACCATGTCGAAACTCACGAAAAATTCTTCGAGTTTTGACTCCCTTTGTATTCCAAAAGAAAGCAAACTGGATGATGATGAAATTCTTAAAACTTGTAGAATTGAAACACCCATTGGAGAAATGATTGCAATTAGCGATGACGATTATCTGTATATATTGCAAAATGTGGATAGTAAGAGGTTACAAAGTAATCTTAAACAATTAAAGAATGATACAAGCAAAGATCTTGTCATTGGAGAATCCAAAATACTCACTAATTTGAAAAAAGAGATGTCTTTGTACTTTGAAGGTAATCTTAAGGAGTGGACTATTCCTCTAAAGTTTATTGGGACAGATTTTCAGAAGGTAACAAATACATTTTATTGATGAAATGAAACAATAATTCTGATTTTAACTACTCATATTATTTTACAACCGATTTTGCTTTACTCAAACTTCATAATTAAAACTAAAACCGTTTTTATTTTACCCCGATGAAGCTTGAGTAAAGCGAAACCGGTTGGTTGTATTTATTTCATTTCATATAGAAAATACAAATTTTATAAATTATTCCAAATGGCAAGCTAAGAAATAATATAATAAAATAATTTTACCTACCAATAAAATTTATATTTTGTTTCCATCGATGCCTGGAATCCATTATGAGAGAGAGCTTGCTCTTTCGCCCTTTTCATTTACGTTTCGCGCGTGTTTATTCTCTATATTTGCCCCTTTTCTCCACTTGCCACACTTTCTCTTAAGAAATAATATAATACATATTTTGCAGCTATCAGTGGCGGTTCGTGGTCTTTTTAACAGGGGGTTCAGAAATTCAAGAGAAGATAAACATATCTAATTAAAATTTACTTACTGTTGTCCTACGTCAAATAGTCGAATACGGCAGCAGTCACACAACTTAAATAAAGTTAGTGGGAGGGGTACCTACATATTATTGTTTTTAAATCACTTTACCTAGACACAATTATTAGATAATGAGAAAAGTTTTATAGGAATTAAATTGTTTAATGTTTTTATAGCACTCAATGTAGGTACGTTGCTAATTATTATTGTTTTTTAGAGAAGAATAATTTCGTAGAATATATAATAGATATTTTAAAACATCAAAAAAAACAAATAAAGGTGGCACGAAATAAATTTAAAAATAGGTAGTAGATTTACAAATGCCATAAGCAAACGGTTGGAGAAATGCAGAAACAAGAAAACAAAAATATGTACAAAAATGACTACAAAGTTAAATACCATAATATAACATAAAAAAATAACACTTAACTTGCATCCCTATGGTTCAAAGGTTAAACGTCGGCCGCGAAGTTCTCGGGTTTCTTCGGTTACATTCGTCAATGTTCGGAGGTCACGTGATATCACAACGCGTGTTCGGCGCACACAATTTGTCTTATTTTTACAAAGAAAGACCAAATTTTGTATATATCACCGTCATAGGGTCTGTACCGGCTAAGATTATTTTGTATGGAGAGTTTGGCGCGGATTTTAACTCGCACAAATTTGGAATAGGCATCGTATTTTTCGGTGGCGCGGGTTTTGAAGGCGAAATTTTAATAGCGTGCTATCTATAATGTGCTTATATTATTATAAAACAAGGATGTTTTATTTTCTCATATTTTTAATGGGGGTTCGCCGCACAAACGCACTTTAGAGAAAACCGCCACTGGCAGCTATAGGTGACTTTTAACGAGTTTTTCGGAGATGCTATCAACAATTAATATTCTAAAATTTAAAATGTTTTGAGTTTTTCTGCAAAAAACGTGACAGTTTTGTAAAATTTTTCCAGGAATGCTGGACAAAGCTCAGAACCCTAGGCTTTGGCGAGACAATGACTTATGGCCAGCTGGCCTCCCAGCTGGGCAAGGGCCCCCGCTACTCCAGGGCCGTCGGGTCCGCCGCGGGGGCCAACCCGCTGCTGCTGCTGGTGCCCTGCCACCGCCTTGTGGCCTCTGGGGGGCAGGGGGGCTTTAGCGCAGGAAAGGATAGGAAGACATTCCTCATGGGACACGAACAAAAGTACAAGAATTAAATTCATACTTTTTTGTAAGGTTGCCAACGCATTTAGGTCGGGTTGTGTCATCCTAATAGCGTGGTGTAGCCAAATTTATATTTATAATTTACAATCCATATAAAAGTAAACACAGAGATAATTACCAAGAAACAACGAATGTGAACATGAAAAAAAATTGTTTTCTTCACAACATGTTTAACACCAACCAAACTTCAGTGACAATCCTTTTCTTTCTTCTTCAAAACAATAGAACTCGATTTTATCACTTCATTTTCACATTCATTTTTAAGTAGTTTCAAACCAAATAATGTTGGTTGAAGGTAGGTACTGTGGATAAATTAATGACATGCCAGTAGGAACCAAACAAATTGTCATTTCGAAATCCAAAACAAAACCATGGGAAGCATCCCAAACAGTTTTTATAATGGAATGTAATTAAAATATGACAACTTGGCTAAACCACGGATTTATGATGAAACAAATTTTGGCCCAAATATAAAGGCATTTAATTTTAACATACACTGTTAGATAGAAGTACAAATAAACAATGTGATAATACAAGTAATAATTTTTTTTTATAACATCATTAGATTTATTGATTAATTCATTATAATAAATATTTAACAAAAATTACATTCGTCCCAAAAGTATTAAATTTAATTGAACAATTTTCCACTGGAATTTTATTAAAATTACCTTGTTGAAAGACAAAACACCATGCAAAATTTATATAACTTGCAAAATCGACAAACCACAACCTTCAACCAAACAATTATCATTTTCAAAGTCTAAAAAAAATTGTTTTTTTAATAATAATTAACAGCAAAATTGCTTAATTTTGAGGAGTAAATGACAATAATAAGTAAAATAATTTAAAAACTAAATAATTCAAAATAAATAATATATATTAAAAATACATTGAATCCCCAAAATGCTTCAATAGCTGATCGTGCAAAATTACAAATAATGTTAGAGAGTCATTATTTGATCACGAGAAAGCTAATTTAACACGGTCATATTTATATAGTCTTATAATCTATTGGGAGTAACAGTTTCTGAGCTAAGCAATTTCACTATGAATATGAATATATATTTTATTATGTTACGTTTTATAAATTTCTGTCAGAATAGATACGTTCAAACGGAATGCATATTAAACAATACCGTTTACGCCGGTCCTACTTGAATGGCTGTATTGCTGTCCGATAATTCTTTGTGAATATTGTGTACCAATCTTTTTGTATGGGTCCCAACTATAAATATGTACATGTATGAACAATGTGATACAAGTCTCCAATTTTCTCTTGTCTCTTGTGTGGAAGGATATTTAGTCAGAAGGAAACTATACTAAACCTAAATCTGTAGAATAGGAAATAAATCCTCAAACTAATGGCACTGCGGATGCAAAAATCGTTCATCTTTTTATATCGGGAGATATTTTCAATTTGTATGTATATTTCAGGCAAGTAATTATTGCTTATAATTTGTTATCCTTTGTGCCATGCATAAAAAACCTTGTCTTATAAACATCAGTTTATAATTAAAAAATAATAGTATGTACTTTTATAGTTGGGATGTGGTGAATACTATGTAAAAAAAAACATCATTCAAATATATGCATTATTTTCGAAGATAAAGCTGTTTAAAGCAAAATCCATTTTCTCGAACAGGACCCTATAACTATAAATTCATCGGCTTCTCTAAATACAATTTTTAATAAATAATTATAAAATAATGAGAAAGTTGGGTTTCTCTCCAACAAATTTAAAAAATCCAATCCAATACTTTCTCTCTTTTGTCTGTCGTCAAGTCAAGTCCGTTTTTTCATCCTTCAATAGTAATAAATGCCCTTTTCTAAGTAATTTTAATATATTAATGATATTGCATTTTTCATCGTATTATTATTATTATTTATTCTTTTCCAATATAATATCTTTTTTCATTCCTCAATATTTTAATTCACATTCATATTACACACATTTTATTGGGAAGCAATTAGTTTATCATTTATCAACAGAAAAGATACTTGAAGCTACATAAATATTTTATTAAATTTTCATATTAATAATACAATATCAACTTATTCTTTACCAAATACACCTAAAACCACATCTTTCCTGGATTAGATATGTATAGTCAAAAAATCATCCACAACTCAAGAATTAAGGTTAAACGCGATGCTCATTATAATTTACGTGTTCATAGATAAGCTTTTTGCAAGTTATTGCTTTACAATATTAAGATAAATTATTTGTTCGCGCCTGTAAATAAATACGCAATACGAATAAATAGTTTTATCCATATAAAAACTCAATTCTTTTGAGAAAGGCATACAAATACAATATTGTACCGATGATTCAATCCAATATTGTATTTGTATGCCTCTCGAAAGAATTGAGTTTTTATACAAACATAACTATATATTTATATTCGTATTGCGTTCGTACAGGCGAACAAATAATTCTTCATAATATTCTAGCATAACTTGCAAAAATGATTTTTCCTAAACTAATTAAATTAGCTCCATCTATGAAAGCGCAGATTATGAATTCTTTTAAGCTTACCCTTAATCATAATCCAAACCAAAAAATATTATACAAATTTTTTTCACGATTTCGTAATGATTACATTATACAAAAAGTTGCTGAATTGTTTCAATTTTGAGTTAGCGTAAAAAAATTACATACATACATAAAATGAATATAATATATTATTATGTATTTGGTTATAGGGAACAAGAAAAATCGCCTAGATAGAGTATGTTATTAGAATTGCCTTTAATTAAAAGATTAAAAAATCTCTTTTCGAAATGCTGTCGATGCTTTGAAAAAAGCATCAGAATAATTATTATAAAAATGGAACCTTAAACCTAAGTAACTTTCGTGAACACATTAAAGTCTATTAATATTGCTATTCATTTAATATATTTGTTAATTACAAATCTAATAAAATAATAACTTTTTATTTATGTACCGTCAAATTCTTATTTGCGTACAATGAGGGCGGAAGAGATGACAAAATATGGGATTTAGCATGTTTGTGTTACAAAACATTTGTGCTGCCCTTAAAATTTTTTTTTATGGTTCAATGCGACGTTTGTTATAATCTACGTGTTCATAGATGGCGTTAATTTAATTATTTTATTAAAATACGCTTTTTGCAAGTCGTGGTTTACAATATTAAGACGAATTTTTTGTTAGCACCCATACATAAGCAATATGAATAAATGGTTTTATCCACATAAAAACTCGATTCCTGCAAGAAAGGCATACAAATACAGTATGTATTGTATTGGTGATTCAATCCAATATTGTATTTGTATGCCTCTCTTGAAAGAATTGAGTTTTTATACGGACCAAACTAATTATTCATTTTCATATTGTGTATGTATGGGCGCAAATAAAATAATCGTGATAATATTGTTAAGCATAACTTGCAAAAAGCGTATTTGAATAAAATAATTAAATTAACGACATCCATGAACACGTAGATTATAACGAACGTGGCGTTTAACCTTAATGTATAATTGTACCGTGTCTGCAAAACAATGAATGGAAACTTACAAATTTCCAGAAATGCTCAGTTTTCTTCTAAATCTGTGCCAAGAATATCCTACCCGTGTTCTTACGGAAGTCTAATTTGCATTTTTCTTGACAACTGCATTCTTGTGTTGGTGTCAATAAGCACTCTTTCTTTAAACTTTGTTACAACGAAGTTTTTAAATATCTTATTTGGCTTCGTTATTAGTGTTATTAAAAATCTTTGTTCTCAGCAAATTTATCAAACTAGGTATTATTACTGTATAATACGTTCACACACAAAATAACTTGATGGAAGTAGGTATTAGTGGCACATTTGCAATCCTGATGCTCTGGTGAAGTTATCAGGGTATTATGTCCCTGATAACTTCACCAGCGCTAGGCAGCACAGGCTTTTTATTTTTCCAAGAGGCAGGACCAATCTACCAATGATCATGCCTCTGCGTAGAATGACTACGCTTTTACCACCTTTCTTCAGAGATTGATATTTTTCAGTCAAACCTCGGTGGATTCAAAATTAGAATAAGTATTTTTTTAACACGAGGCTGCATCGCAACTGATATAATTAATGTATGCAATTGATTAATGAACTATTGTATGTATGTTATCAATTGTAAATGTTACTGGAATCACTGTTTTTCACAATAAATAAATAAATCATCTATCTATCTTCTCTATATTAATAAAAATGAATGTTTGTTTGTTCAAATCTTAAATCTCCGGAAGATTTTCACCGATTGCTTTGAAATTTCGACATAATGTTGCATTCAAATACGCATGTGTTTTTATTTACCTATATGAAATAGATGTCATCTGTGACAGGTAAAACATGCTTTTTTGAAAAGCAGCGGAATTTCCTGGACAAGCACGCTTTTAGACGTAAAAGCAACATGCGCTATTGTTTTTCTATCTGCACAGACAGACTGAGTCACAGCAACGCGTGGCGGGGTACAGCTAGTCTTAAATAAATATCAACATTGGAAAGGTTAAGTGACTGTACCACCATTTTGTAAATAAAATTATTGTACTAAAGTGTCAAAGTGTCAAAAATAGAAACAAAAAATGCAATCTTCTTTTTTTTAAACTTTTATTTGGGTCTCTCCTGATCAATTTACAAAAAAAGGATTCAGTCAGTTTACCTTTCCTATGACTAATACCTATATTATGTGCTTGTTAACTGCAAATCAAATGGCATTTTAGTTCAGATTGTTTAACCATATTTTCCTAGATTATGATATTCATCGATTCACATAAATAATATCCCATCCACTTTATTTTTAGGTAATATTGTCAATAACATTTATTAATGCATTAATGCAATAATTATTATCTCACAGGAATTCTTCACAATCCCTTTTTCGACAGCTAAGCAAGCATTACTACAGTATTTCCACATAACGTCATATCTCATACAACAAGATTCAGAATAACGTTTTAACATTTACGCACATTTCAGAACACTGAGGAGTTTGGAGTTAATTTAATTATAATCTAAACAATTTACTATTTCATTAATTTGAAATAGACAAGAACACAGTAGATAATGTTATAGGAGACAGCTAAATATTTGTGGAGTACAACACCGTAACAGTTTGTTACGCATTACAATAACAAAGTTACATCATCAAACTGGGAGCTATAATTGGTCATAAAGTAAGATTAACTTTTCAAAATTTTCGAGCGAAAACATCAAGCGATTAATATGTAATTATTGTTCCAATCCAAAATTATCACTAAGCTCGTTACACCCAGCAAAAATATAATATGTATTATTAGATGTCATTATCTTACGATATCGCTCGCCATACATTCCTTTTATTCGTGATAGAAGTGTAATATAATATATGTACATTTACATGTCGGCGTGGCCAGAGATACATACTTGATAGGTTAACTGAGCGATATCTGTAATATATATTTGACCGAGGCGATAGATCCTAATTAAATGCAATATATTATATCTTTATATAGCGAGAAGATATAGTATATACTTTACATTGTAGGATATATATATTATATTATCGTGATTTATTTTTGGGGTATTATGCCATGTTGTGCTTCCTTATTCTTCAACCAACATTTCCGACAGTATTACAGTGTCCAACATCAGGCAGATGTATATTATATTCATTCTTTATAACATTATTTTCGCCGCATAGAATAAAGAATAACACAAGAACTGCCTGGTGGGCGTGTTTCGTGTTTGAAATATATGTCCATACAAAACTGTGTTGCATCATGATTATGAAATTCAAATGGGATGGAGAAATACAATTTCAGGAAGTGTAAGAGAGACAGACCGCGTGCTAAATGGTCCAGAACTAAGAGGTACTAAGTCAGTGACACATTTGTTTCCATTCAAATTTATATGAAAGGCACTTCTAGTTTTCTTCTTTATTTTATGATTCGCCTTGTACCTAACGAGCTTTGCTACATTTGCATTTGTGAAAACTACCCTCGGATAAGTTATAATTAATACTGAGTAAAAATTCAAGTAGAGTTCAAATTGATTAGTACGTATTTTATTTCACGAGAATTATTGAGTTAATAGAGGAACATTTCGGGGAAGTACTTTTCGTAGGCGGGGACGTTCTGCTGGTGGCCGCGGAAGCTCTTGCGAATGCTGCTGGTGCGGGCGAGCGGGGAGCTCTGGCGCGAAGATCCGGAAGGCGAGTGCTCATGCACCGCCACCGGGGGCTCCCAGTCCAGCGAGTTGAAGATCTCCGACAGCTTATGCTGGAGGTCGTGCTGTAAGGGGAAGATAATCAAGTATTAAACAAAAGTACAGATTGATGTATAACACAATCCAGCACTATTGCCAACTATAATTAACTCGACATGAGTTTTTCCTCAGTTCCTATGTCATCTTCGGTGATCCAGTGTGGAGGGTTTTTCCAAGAGAAGGTGGAAGAGACGCATGCTCTAGAAGGGAGAAGACACAGCTAGCAAATCATTTCATAGCTGAACTTGACCATATTTTTGACACAGGAGAGTTCGACAATGCTTTGAATAAACTATGAAACCGGTTGAACGTTGAAGAGCTCACATTGAAATAACCAGACCCTGCGCTGAAAAGTAAAGTTCACTAAAGAAAGGCAGTCCAGTTTGCAGTGCAGTCCATTGTGGGACTTTTCTGCGCAGGATCTGAATGTTCGTTTTTAATCGAACTGCCTAGAGTAGCGATACTAAAAATGGTGAGGTCAGTAAATTATAACATATTTGACCGGTCGGTGGCAGAATTGACATCGCGTTTGGGTCCCACCCAGGCGTAGTGTGTTCAATCCATCACAACACAAGAAACATTTTCCGCTTACTGTGGTGGTAGTAGGGGTTTTCAAATTTATTGGTTATTCATAACCCGGGAATGTTTGTCTTTCTTTTTAGTTAAAAAAAAATATATATATATATGTAAAGAAAAATTTAATTTTCTTTAATTTAAGGCAATGCCGAGCTTGTCTCGTCATTGTGGCTGTGTGTGTCGTGGACTGTCACTGGCTGGATGTGCGCCACAGTACCTACACAGTCAACTCGATATTTCGTAATCTATGGTTTAAGACATAGTAAAAATAATCTATGGGTTGTGACAAGGCAGATTGATAGGAATAATTTCAACAATTGGTAATTGCTATCGTGATTAAGAAATTGACATAACAATTAATAACATTAAATGTCGTTTCTTTCCTTACAGGTAAAGTTTTGTTACTGAATGCTTTTCTTTATGTAAATCTTGTGAGATTAACAAAATAAACCTCTTCTTTCCTTACAGAGAAACTCAATTGTGTTTTAATTGACTGTGTCGTTCAAATCACAAGGAAAATATAATTATATATATTTTCCGATTTGGGATTTGTAGAAGTTTTTTACACAGCCAGCAATTTGCGCGCCATTGTAAAAAGGACTAGTAATTTATCAGCAGTTTTTTTTTTAATGACTTATAGGGATATTATAATGTGAGTTGCCTGAATACTGTCAGATTCATTTATTGAAAAATCACAAAAAGGGGAGACGGTTATGCCGCCTCCCCTTTCCCTGATGAGCTGGTCTATCAATTTGGATGTCTATGGTTTTGTAAAGTTTTGTGTTCATGAGTGAGGTATAAAAACATTGGGAAGATTCCAAGAGATAAAAAGCTATGGGTACAGCAAAATATTAAGAGATCTGTAGAAGGGTTCACTTTTAAGGAGACCCATTGTTTATATCATTAACTCCAGCTTCTAAATTGACGTCTCTTACTGTTACTGTCAATGAAGAGAAGAAATTTTTCACAAACATCAGCTTGGAGAGCGGTGTATGTTACTACCTTTGGCTGAGTCATGGTCTGCAGCTCGCTGAAGGGCGCCGTGCGGAAGGTCTGCGCCAACTTGCGAGCATGCTCCTCCCTCTCCTGCTGTTCCTTGCCCCGAGCCTCGCCCGTGTCGGCCAAAACGCGACGCATGCACTCAAATGTCAACTCCGACGGGGCTGGCTTCTGCTGTAGACAAAATAGAAAGAGGAATTATGATCACTTCTAAGGAATATTGTATTTCCTTTTAATACCATAAATTAAACTCGTCAAAATAATTATACAATTCAATGAATAAAAGGACAACTTATTGTAGAAGAATGTCCCCTCCAGCAGTTTCCAGGAAGCACATGTGCTGAACCAACTGACTTGACAATGCCGTTGACTGACTAAATAATCTCAGCATCTCACACTGGTCTTCTCTCACCAATTCTCTCTCACCATAAAAAAAGAATTAATCAGAAGATTTGACAACACATGGTTCATATAGTTACCTTTAGACCAACCTCCCTCCACAGGGATATGCAAGAAAGAATCCGATCCTCACATTGCAAACAACTTGTGGCGCGCAGTCCGTACTGAAATCACGAGACCCGCATCGCCGTCGATCATTGTTTAATTCTCGAAACGTAAAAACTAGAACGCTTTCATAACCTCATTCACACCCAAACAGTTGCTGTAGTTGTCATTTTTATATCCTGCCATTCTTTGTCGACTGTTTTGTTCCTAGCAATGATCTAAGCATTGTTACAAAATTTCTGACGCAAGCCATATTTGATTTCTCGACAACGTGAGTAGCGACAACCTCGCCCGGCAGGAGACTAGGGTCGCCGACGAGTTTACAAAATGTCGGCAACATGTGCTTGAGTACGAACCTCCATGCAGTGTATGGCGGTATTCGCCAAGACACTTGGATCGTCGAGTATCGAATACTTGTGGAAGAATATCCTTATAGGTAGGAATTTGAAGCTACATTAGTGAAAAGCAGTTAAAATTAATTAACTAAAGAATGAAATTTATTCGCTTACTCTTTGCACTCCTGGTGAACTGTTAACACTATCGACATCTGTGTTCTGGTTGGTCGACAGATCTGTAATGCTATCACGTCCATGACCTGAAACCAACAACAATAAAGTTACATAATACATATTAACAAATAATGTGTTCGATGAAATACTTTTAATATCATGTAGCATTTGTAATGTTGAAGAGTTTAGTTGAGCAATGGGTCTTACTGGTTTCCACCCAGCTGTGCCGCGGATGGCCGAGGTGGTGCATGGCAGAACCGCCAGTATATGGGCTGGCGGCCTGAAGACGGGACGCATCTATTCCCGAAGCTTTAAGGCAATCGCACAGGGCCATCTGAAATTTTAATGAATTGTACATATATAATGATGATAAAGCAACAAGTCGCAGATTTCATTGTTGGATTTGTTACCACTTCAATAATATATAATTAATAGTCAGATGCTCTCAATCTTCCTCTAGCATATCTCCTTCTCCTCCCCCCTCTCCAGATCTATCCAGCAACACTTCTTAATTGGTGGTGAAATAGTCACTGGATCTGGTTAGTTAGTCTATATTAATTATGGTGGATATAGGTTTACCTGGTCAATCATCAAATATGGCATCTTCGAAGGAGATTCACAATCCTCGTATTCGTCAGAGAGAGATGGTAGGAGATGGGAAGCATCATTGATTCTGGCTTCGATAATCTGCAATGAAATATTAAAAATTTGTAATACTTACACTAGTATTTCAATTAGGAGCACAGAAGTTATCTTACCACACCTTCATTTTCTACCGATTATAAATTTTGAAAGATGAGACAACATTAATTTTATCAACCTTTTTAGCATAATCGTCCAGAACAGACAGCTGAAGAGTATGTGGAATGAGAGCCAGCAGAGCTGCAGATAGAGCGTGCAGTTGGTAACGCCTTGAGCGAGATAGTGCTGGGTTTGTCAGGGCCAAGTGTTGAACTCTGAAAAGTACAAGAAATCATTAGAAGAGTTGTGAAATTTAGCAATAATTCAAAAATCAACCTGTAAAAAATACAGTTTTTTTACTATAATACAAAATAATTTTTTTTTGGTTTGACCGAGGTTTTAACCTTCCTGCCCAGGAACTGGAGTCTACAACTCTACAAACCTCGCCAAATGCCGATCGGGTAGGATCTTATTTCATATATTAACTGCTGTAATGTATGTCCATGTGTCGTCGCCCTAATTCGTTTTTGTCCAACAGACCATTTTTGGCGAAATTGAGTTAAGTATGCAGTTGTTCCCAGAAAGCATTCATTTATACGACACAAGTAAAAAAAAATTTTTTAAATATGTGTTTTCAAGACGCAGTTTGTCTTAAGTCCACCAAAATTAAACAACATTCCGAGCGTGTTTATCCAACACTTTGTCCTACATCCAAATTTAAAACGTGTTTTCTGCATAATTTTAAACATCTGGAACGAATTTTACTTAATCTTTTGCACGCGGCCGTATCAACTGTTGTTACGGCAAAAAGTCTATACTCACACGCGGCCGTATCAACAGTTGATACGGAAACTTTGACGGCCGATATTACAGCGCTCTTTCGTCATTAATGTATTTCTTGCTCGCTTGGACATTCGTAGAACTATCACGATGCTGACATCTACAAGTATTTCTCAAAAATAAAATTGTATTTCATAAAAAAAGATCCATAATCAAGTGCGCCTCTTCGCGCCTTTGAGTGCTTTAGTTCACAATTTTGTCAACGGATGGCGTTAGTACTAGTATGTTATCTGCGCTTGCGCGCGCCGAGTTGATCTGTGGAATCTGCGCCGATAACATTCTGTGTTCTGCTGTAATATTGAATTATTACGAAAAATTCAAATTAATTTGTTCACTTCAGAAATCATTTTTTTTTTGATTTCTTGTGTTTCGTCTAGCAAATTCAATTTTACTGTATCCACGAGTGACCATATTGTGCCGATTGCGCGTATTTTTTAACATTTTACTGTGTTACAAAACTGAGTTATTGACTTTACTATATACTTTATTAATTTAAATATATTTTGTTATATATATGTATTAGTTATATATTACTAAAGTGCGTGTTATTTTCGTGTTTTATATACTATTTCAAAATTTATTAGGAAACGTTCACAAGTTTTTAGTTTTTTAATTCATTTGATTTTTCGGATAAAAAATGGCCCATAGTTTGGAAGATGATGAAATTGAAAATATATTGAACGTTTTGGATTCTGATTATGAAATGTCCGAAGATGAATTTGAACCTTCGGAACTTTCAGATACAGAAACTCAAGCGAATGAGTCTGTAAGTGAAGAAGTGCTACACTCCTGGGTGTCTGGACCTCATATTCCAATAGTACACGAATTTGATGATTTTCAATCCGGCGTTTCTGTACAATTTAACGAAAATTCAACAGAAAGTGATTTTTTTGAACATTTTTTAAATCGCTCGATTATGAATGAAATTGTTCGAGAAACAAACGACTACCATACTTTTCTTCTCATTTCAAAGGAATTTGGTGCGAAGTCACGAATTCATAAGTGGAAGGACACAAGTATTGAAGAAATGTATCTATTTTTTGCAATAACCATGCTTATGACAAGAAACGAACATTTGACTATTGAAGAGTATTGGAGTACAAATATATTTCTAAGTTCCCCTATTTTTGGCCAGATCATGAGTAGAGACCGATATCAATTGTTGTTGCAAAATTTACATTTCTGTGACTCAAATTCGCTTCCTATAGATCGTCTTTATAAAATAAGGTTAGTTTTAAATCACACCCGAACACTATTTAAGGAGTCTGTGATACCTTATGAAGACCTATGTATAGATGAAAGTATCATTGTTTTCAAGGGTAGGCTAATTTTTAAGCAATATATTCCATCAAAACGACATCGCTTTGGAATCAAAATGTTTGTTTTGTGTGATGTGAAAACTGGATACATTCTAGATTTCATAATTTACTGCGGAGAAGGCACGGAAATTACAGATGAACAAAACTTGGGAATAACCGGCGCTGTTGTTACTACACTCCTAACTGATTATTTTGGCAAAGGGCACAATTTATGGTGTGACAATTGGTACTCAAGTCCAAATTTATTCAATTTTTTGCATTCGAAAAAAACAAATGCCTGTGGGACGGTAAAAAAGAACCGGAAGGAAATGCCAAAATTTATTAAACTGAAAAAAGGCAAATTTGAGTCAAAAAGCCGCGGTCCCCTTTTAGCATTAAAATGGTGTGATAAAAGGGATGTACATATGCTAACTACCTTGCACGATAACTCATTTAAGGAAACCAGTAAAATAAATCACCAAACTAAACAACCCATTCGCAAGCCTGCCTGTGTCATTGATTACAATAAATCTATGGGAGCTGTTGACAAAAGCGACATGATGCTGAGCAGTTTATCCTGTATGAGGAAGACCATAAAATGGTATAAAAAAGTATTTTTTCACATACTTGACCTATATTTATTGAATTCATTTATTTTGTACACCCAAGTGACAGGTATAAAAAAATCTCTAGCAGATTTTCAATTGGCGGTTATTATGCAACTAGTTGAGAAATATAAACCAGAGATTTCTCAAATACCAGAGCCTAATACATCAGCCCACCTCAACCCGTTTCGGGTTTTGCCTAAATATGCCGCTAAGCATATGGCCGAATTGATTCCATCAACTGGCAAAATAAAAAAACCGCGTAGACGATGTCGTGTATGCCGATTGAAAAATAAAAAAATGCAGTTAACGAGATACGTATGTAAAGAATGTGGTGTGTCTTTATGTATCGAACCCTGTTTTAAAGTTTACCATAGTTCCAAAAAAATGTGACAGACAGAGATTCCTCTAAAGTGCTTAAAAAACAATATTTATTAAGTGATATAAAATTTATGTGTTATTTTTAAGTGTTGAGTTTAGAAAAGAGTTTGAGAAAAAGTTTTCAGAACTAAAAATGATAAGTGATCATGGTGTCCCACTTATGTCTATCAACGCAGTGGCCTAAGTACACACACGGCGAGTGAATGGCGGGACCACATTCAAAAGATACGGTACGTCTTTGTATGAAATTTTATGTTTTTGTTTTTATAAACATCTAAGAGTGTTGAAACACGAGGATTTGTTTTCATATTGTGGAGAATAATCTGTTCTGTCTATATAGTCCAATAAATAATGCCAGAATGCTATAATTTGACATTTAATTGCGTGCATAGGTATTTGAAAATATGTACCGCGTACGGGTATAGATAAAACGGAGCAAATTAACGCGTTCAAAAGGTTAAAAATAATAATTTCTATCACTTTAAATCATTTTAGTAAGCTCAGAATTGAGCTAATTTCATTGGATATGCGTTTTTTTGTAAAAAAAACTTTGAAGCGCTATTTCTCCCGATTTACGTTTTGGTCTATTGGATAAAAACGAACTAGAGCGACGGTGTGTGTACATGAGTGCCACCAATGTATTGTCATCGACAACGGGTCTATCTACCGAATTTCAACTCGATCAGATGTCGGGAAGTGGGTTAATTCATTCATTTCCAAAAAAAAAAATGAAATTCAAATAGATGTATTTAACCTTTTGAACGCGTTAATTTGCTCTGTTTTATCTATACCCGTACGCGGTACATATTTTCAAATACCTATGCACGCAATTAAATGTCAAATTATAGCATTCTGGCATGATTTATTGGACTATATAGACAGAACAGATTATTCTCCACAATATGATAACAAATCCTCGTGTGTCAACACTCTTAGATGTTTATAAAAACAAAAACATAAAATTTCATACAAAGACGTACCGTATCTTTTGAATGTGGTCCCGCCATTCACAAGACGTGTGAATTTAGATATGTCACTTAATATAATAAATTTAATGTCACTTAATATAGTAATAAAATTGGTCTAACGCCATCCGTTGACAAAATTGTAAACTATAGCACTCGAAGGCGCAAAGAGGTTCACTTGATTATCGATGTTTTTTAATAAAATACAATTTTATTTTCGAGAAATTCTTGTAGATGTCAGCATCGCGATAGTTCTATGAATGTTCAAGCGAGCGGGAAATAAATTTATGTCGAGAGACCGCTGGAATATCGGCATTCAAAGTTTCCGTATCAACTGTTGATACAGCCGCGTGTGAGTATGGACTTTTTGCCGTAACAACAGTTGATACGGCCGCATGCAAAGAGTTAATTAATAAAATAGTAACAGTCAGATGCTAAGTAAAAAATATATATATATATATTTTACGTAATACATTTATATATGATGAGCTTATAATATACGTATATATTTTAGCTTAATCTTACCCCAAAACAAATTGCAGCATATCACAAACAGTCTCTTCTGAAGCCAGTTCAACAGATAAAAGTGCCAGCGTTGTGTAGATGGCCTCAATGTTCTCTGCTGTATTGTTTTCTATTTGCAGACCTGAACAACAAGAGATAACCAGTTTAAACAAAATGAAGGGCACAATTTTTTTTTTTCAAATCAAAGAATGCATTAATTTAAACATTTAAAAAATGAGTTGAATGAAATTTACCTTCATAGAGAGAGGAGTACATAGCCGGTCCATGTTTGTTCATGAATATCAAATCAGGCCTTGATGATTTCTCCAGATTCAAATCCAACTCTGCAACTTGTATGCTGAAAATAGAATTAGTTTTTACATAATCTTTTCAACAACACATCAGCAAAAGATCACTGCTATCCTTAGTGTCAGTAAAAATTACGGTAAATATACAGATTCAAGGGGAATCGGTTAATAAGCAGTTCGGTCAGTCTAAAAATAATAATTATCAACCGATAATAATATCATCAAAAATCAAAGGAAATAAGAGTAATTAATAAAAGTATTAAGTTAAATTCAACCAGCTTGAATTTTTGTTCTTTATATCACGTGTCGTAAGTCACGTGGTGCGAGCGAATTCCATATCGCTCATCGAGAAACGTCAACCGGGAATATCAATTATCTATATGCGCAGAGCGTGGATGTCGACCACAGTATTTAAATTTGTCTGAAACATGAACGGCGCTCGCCAAAGCCTCTTAAACTCTTGGGTGAGATGGAGCCACTTTAGTTTACAGTTCGCATACCGATTAATCCAGTAGGTGGGGATAGATTGGCAATATTTTATGCGCACTACCCATTTTTGTGAGTACAAGCCACCACTGTAAATAAGCACATTTTATTTAAAAAAAAACACTTGTATTAGTTAGATAACAACGAGACAGCTATTTCAGCAAAATGGAAATGGAAAATATTGCATTTTAACCCCTCAGGTTATTGACTGTTATATTTCTGTCAGAAAGTCGAAGAATTTGTGTGCATTTCTGCTTCTCAATTAAATTCAAATAAATGGGATATTTCTAAAAGTATCCCAAAGTTAAAAACTGTTTTTGAGAGGTGTTGAAATAGGCTTTCAAATTTTATTATTAGAATCAAACATAAAGTTTTATAAATAGCACCTAACATTTTTTCATCTAAACCAATTACTGATAAAGAACAAACATTTTTTTAGACAACATCACTACCACCTCACTTTTATGTTGTTTCATATAAAAAATAATTAGTAGAAAATTCACAAATTTTTTCTTTAATTGCAGTCGGAACCATTGGTTTCATAGAAGTGTACGTTTCTATAAGTCTGTGATTAAATTCTAACTGGTTTGTTAACTGATATAAAGCTTGGTGTTTTCTCTTTCTAAAACTGTTTAGTTCATATTTCTAACTATGACGGAGAGGGAGACACAATGTATTCTATGAGACCATACGAGCTGTTCCGAAAAGTGAACAAATTGACTCTACAGGTATTAACTGTTTGTTATTATTTTTTTGGTAAACTAATGTTTTTAAGACATGATTTTTTATGCATAGCACAAAGGGTAACAATTATTTTACAAGCAATAATTGTTACCCTTTGTGCTATGCATAAAAAATCTTGTCTTAAAAACATTAGTTTACCAAAAAAATAATAATTAATATTTGACAAGTTCAAGTATTTCACCGAAAAATGTAGACAATTTGTCTCGACGCCATCTAGTGAGAGAGTTAGCACTTACAATGCCTTTCTCATATAAAATAAAGTTGGTTGTTTTCAGGTGAAAAAATGTAACAAGCAGTAATTGTTGAATGAAACACTAGTATATATTGAATCATTTCGCGGGTAAGAGATAAGCCGCCATAGCTCAGTGGTCAGAGCTGTCGACCGGAAATCGAAGGGACACGGGTTCGAGTCCCGTTGGCGTCATGTATCTTTTATCAGGAGATTTTTCAATGTGGATGAGTGTTTCAGGCGAATAATTATTGCTTGTAAAATAATTATTAACTGTTTGTTCCCAAAACCGAACAAATTTGCCTGATTAGTTAATAGATATTTCGTTCAAAATATGGATAATTTCTTCACGCCATGTTTTGATATGAAACTAAGAACCTGTTCTAGTTTGTTATTTTCATAGTTCGGGTTAAAACTTTCACATCAATAACAATGACCGCCAAGGGAACAATCAATTCTAATTTTCGCAAAATAACTATTAAAAATTTCTGGAAATAGTTTTTCTTATTGTTATCTATTAACAATGTATTTTTTTAAATAAAATGTGCCTATTAACTGTGTCCCGTGTATATTTACATTTATATTTACCAAAATTAGATACATAGTTCAAATGTTGAATTCTGTAGATTATCTTTATAAGTCTCCAATCAATCCCAATATGTAAAGTTATGTGTTTGAATTCATACCTCATGATGCTTAATCTATCCAGATTGCTCCTCCTGTCAATGAGCTGATGAAGGATTCTCTGCACCAGGATTCTGGTCTCGGGGCTTGGGGCTCCCGCCATACGGAGTAGTGGCTCCAGGAATGAAACTGGGAAGGCCTTACTCAGTTGAGTTGTCTTATACTTGCTTCCGACCTAGTCAAATATTTACAAATATTTTTACATATATAATTTGGAATAATTTTTGTGGGTTTATCAGGTAGTTTAATTTCTTAGAATATTATTCAGTAAGGATGGTAGACAGCCGACCACCAAAGAGACTACATCATAATAAGTTTGCAGGACGAATGAATGTCGGAAGGTTTAACTTAAAAGTTAGGTGAATACCTCATCCTTACGCATAAGGAACAGGAGGAGGGAGTCACTGTAAGGTTTTTTAAAGCTTTCTCTATGCATACGCAATAATATGCAGCAGCAGAAATTATCCCTTTATGCCGCATATACGTGGTACAAGCGGAAACTGATGAATCTACATCACATTTGAAGTCGATTTTGCAGTACAACTCTTTTTGATTTGGTAAAACGAGTCCAAAGTTGGAATTTTTAGGCCAAATATAAAAAAAAAGAATCAATCGCTACCTATGTTTATTGTCTTTCAAATCAATCGCTACCATGTTACTATCAGATGTTTGTCTTTTAAATCAATCGCTACCATGTTACTATCAGATGTTGTTTGTCTTTTAAATGAATTGCTACCGTGTTATTAACAGATGTTTATTGTCTTTTAAAATGCATTAAAGCGTAGACCCTGCTCCAATAGTTTCTCAACCCAAAAGTATTAGAAAAAAAAATCAAAATGCTCAATAATTACAAACCTACAACTTTTGGGTTCTCTACGTAGTGTAGATTTCTCAATTTCCCGCTTGTACCAATAGTTTCCTAACACCATTTATAATTATCATCACTGGGCACGTAATACCAATTGAAAAAATTAAAATTTTACAGGAGAGCGAAAAAACCCATTTTTAAGCAGGAAAAGAAAGGAAGACTTCAATTTATTTTTATTTATTGTATAAATTAATAACCATTATTAACCTTTTGAACGCGTTAATATGCTCCGTTTTATCTATACCCGTACGCGGTACATATTTTCAAATACCTATGCACGCAATTAAATGTCAAATTATAGCATTCTGGCATGATTTATTGGACTATATAGACAGAACAGATTATTCTCCACAATATGAAAACAAATCCTCGTGTGTCAACACTCTTAGATGTTTATAAAAACAAAAACATAAAATTTCATACAAAGACGTACCGTATCTTTTGAATGTGGTCCAGCCATTCACTCGGCGTCATAAATAAACCACTCTCGGTGTGTGTGTACTTAGGCCACTGCATTGATAGACACAAGTGGGACACCATGATCACTTATCATTCTTAGTTATGAAAAGTTGTGAATGACAAACTAGTACTAACGCCATCCGTTGACAAAAATGTAAACTAAAGGACTAAAAGGCGCGAAGAGGCGCACTTGGTTATCGATCTTTTTTTATGAAATAAAATTTTATTTTTGAGAAATTCTTGTAGATGTCAGCATCGTGATAGTTCTACAAATGTCCAAGTGAGCAAGAAATACATTTATGACGAAAGAGAGCGGGAATATCGGCCGTCAAAGTTGCCGTATCAACTGTTGATACAGCCGCGTGTGAGTATAGACTTTTTGCCGTAACAACAGTTGATACGGCCGCGTGCAAAGAGTTAATATGAAATATTTCTTGTAAAATATTGTAACATGTCGATGATATTTAGACCATTTTCAACTGTCTATGCATTTATTTAGTCAGTGGTTTTGTTTGTAAAATCAGAAAATGAAAGATAAGTTACCTTGAGCAAACTCTTGAGCAGGATGCTCTGCAGCATAATGTCCCCCTTCTTGGGCTTGTGCTGCTTGCCACCGCCGCCCGGCTGATACGGGATCTTGGACATGATGAACATCATGATGTCGATCTTCTGGTAGTCGGGAAGGTGGTTGGCAAACTCTCCCAGGCCGTTGATCAAAGCCTCTTGGTATTGCTTTTCGTCGGTTTCACTCTGGAAAAACAAATTATGAAAAATTACTTGAACAAAACGAAGAAAACCATTCAAATCGAAAAATTTACTTTAACTTCAAGCTAATTTGTTCATTTTTGGGAACATCTAAGGCCTTGCGCGCACCACGATTTTCTGTACCACGATAATTTTGTCGCAGAAATGCAACGTATGAGTTAGTAAGTACGTGCGCGCATATACGACAAATAAATAGTTGCTATTTTAAAATTGTGATTTGTTACATTTTTCCGCGACAGCGCGTGACGCGATTGTCGCAAAATAAAATTATAGCATTTGAAGTTATATGGACACGCGCGCACTGCGATTTAAAATCGCTACCTGACAACCTTTCTTCAGCTGAGATTGCATTCCGCCATCTAGTATTATTGTATGCAATTTGAGGTCCAACAATTCTTAATAGTTTGTCAAATGTCTGAATCGTCATTCTATAATAGCCAAAGAATTTTTTTGGATATTGTCGAAGATCATTGTATTTCAGATAAAAGAAACCTTTAACATATCTTTCTGCTGTAAAAGGATGAGTCCAGTATTTATGTGTTCTTTTATTCCTCCTCTCCCGAAGAAGCAAAACAATACAAGCAATTTGTACGAAATCCATGTTGAGAATGAACAATTCTTCGCAATTTTTCATCGCGATGCGCGCAGTATTATTTTTGCGATTTATTATAGCACGATTTTAAAATAGTGTCGCAAAAAATACAATCGTGGTGCGCGCTAGGCCTAATATGGTCTCATGGAAATCGTTGTGTGTCCCTTTCTGTCATGGTTAGAAATATCATCTAAACATGATTTAACCATTTATTGGATAACCAACACCCCTTCCATAGGTCACCCCAAATGGTTCTCTACGTTTGGTGACTTAGCAGGAGTGTCCAGGTTCACGGGGTGAGACTTGTCTAGGTCTTGGCGGCGGATGCATTTGCCCACCTACTGCATGGCAGGTCAGATCAGGAGAGACCGGTTGAGGGAGACCTTTTGACCTCTCCAACTGGACTCCCACTTAACCCATCGCCTTGCATTCATACGTCAGTCACTCCTGGACACATTGACCCCCAGATTCCTACCCACCCCTCATTTTTTTCCTTCCTTTAAGGTCCCCCACACAGCATCCCCAAAGACGGCTCCACAGCATTTTTTCATACAAAACTTAAACTTGGATTTGATGACAAAACACCCAAAAAAATTATTATTATTTTTTTAATCAAAAGGTGTATGTACCAAATATGGTTTCATGATATTTCATCAAAATGAAAATTCAACACACCTTTAAAAAGTGATATAGTCATTATCCTTTCCTTATCTGTGGTATGTATTTACTACACATTGCTTTTAATAACTTTAATAACTCTATAAATATAATAAATTCTGGGTTCAGATTTTAGGTATTCCTCCGTTATACATTTATACACTGAATTAAAAAATAATAATAATATATTACATAGTTTTCAAATTCAATTAAAAATCAGAGTTTTTTGTTAAAAATCGGGAACAAATACACCAATACAATCAACCGTGTGATACTCATATGCGAAGAGTGTGCGAGGAAATGACACGCTATTGATGTCCCGCTTTAATTCGCTATGCGGGAACATGAGACATCCACACTTCTGCAGTTGTAGTTTTTGATTTAGACCATCGATACCTACGACCGCACAGCTGTGTTTGTGCCAGCCGCCAGCCGCGCTGCTAGCCAGTTGGCCGCGAACCGTCGTTAGATGTGGACCTCTTGCACGTTTCTTTAGCATCTGCCAATGGTTTTTTCATGTTTTCAGCAATTAAATTACAATTATTATCACTTTTGATATAAAATATAATAAACATAATCGATTAGCTATGAATATTCATACTTTTCCAATATTAAATCGCTTATTTTGAGATGTGTATTGACTACACAGCACCGGAACGCGTGTATTTTTTTAGCACAGTAAGGGAAAAATTAAAAGTGATGAAACAAAAACTAGGTTCTATAGTTACCTATGTAACCTATGTAACCTAGTTTTTGTTTCATCACTTTTCATGACTTTATATCACTTTTTGTAGGTGTGTTGAATTGTCATTTTGATGAGATACCCGGTCACCAGCAAATATCTAGTATGGATATGTGCTACTTTATTTATTTGTGTTTTGAATTATAAAATATAGGCCATTCTATTTTGCACGATTGAGAGGTTTGTATGTGAAGTCATCTTCTAGTCATTTTCATACAAGACGTATGAGAAGGAAGATTTTCATCAATGACGTATGGACAACCTCTCAATGGGAATACTTAAAAAAAAATTTCATTAACTCCACACAGGAGGCTCTGAGGAAAACAATCTCCATCGGGGCCTATCTTTGGGGATGCTGTGTGAAGGGTATTTTGAAGGAAAGGAAGGAGAGGAAATTTTGGAAAGAAAAAGGTTTGATCCATCCCCTCCATTGGCGGTGAAAGACGAAAGAGTCTCCCTCAACCGCCCTCTACCGATCCGGCCCGCCACGCAGCTGGTGCCCATACCCGCCGCTTTAAGCACTTTCCCCTTACTAATAAACGTGTTTTAAATTTTACACAACTGATAAACATTTATGATACATCAATGAACATGTTTATATAGTATATTAATAAGGCCATTTTTATACAGCTGTCCAAGTTTGAAGATTGCTAATTCTTAACTCATTTGACCACGCGTAAGAGTCCCAGAGCCTGCCAGAGGGATTATGGTATTCCCAATTTGGGAAATGTTGTGAGGATGAAGGAAGTGGGAGAAGGAGTTGGTAAGAGAATGGATAGAAAGACACAGAACCATTCAAATCTGGACACTAAATATGGCACTAAAAATCTCATTTCAACAAAGTGCCATTCTGGGCATAGGTAAAAATATCTTACTTCAGAATCGCGTGTCACGGAAGCCCGCAGATGGGTCAGCAGACAGTTGATGATCTCCAGCACCGAGGGTCCGACGCTCTCGCCGGCCGCTATGGCGATGATCTTGGCCAGGACCTCGGCCACGGCTGTGCGCACCTTGGTGCTGTCGCGCCCCATGACACCCGGCCGGTTGGTCACATTCAGGGTGGCCACCAGCTCCGACGGCTTGCGGTCATCGTCCAGATGGGTCATCAGGGTTTCTACCACAGTGTAGGAGTATTGAGCCTGGATAAAAAAGTTACACACATAAAATATGATGGTTGATCTGATTATAACACAGTCATGTTTGTTATGAACTCACTTCTTGAAAGATATAATTTCTTACATTCTATTTACGTGCATCATGTGTGTATTTTGAGTGTGCCTATGAGTATGTTGATTCTATTATATCTATCTGTCTATGTATTTTGAGTGTGTTCATACCTATGAGTATGTTGAACGTGTTATATCTATCCGTCTATGTTTTTTAAGTGTGTGTATGCCTATGAGTATGTTGAACGTGTTATTGTTATTATTATTTATTGGATAATTTGTACAGCGCCGCTTTTGTGAGATATCACCTCAGGGGCGCTTTTTATACCTATGAGTATGTTGATCGTGTTATATCTATCCGTCTATGTATTTTGAGTGTGTATGCCTACGAGTATGTTGATCGTGTTATATCTATCCGTCTATGTATTTTGAGTGTGTATGCCTACGAGTATGTTGATCGTGTTATATCTATCCGTCTATGTATTTTGAGTGTGTATGCCTACGAGTATGTTGATCGTGTTATATCTATCCGTCTATGTATTTTGAGTGTGTGTATGCCTACGAGTATGTTGATCGTGTTATATCTATCTGTCTATGAAATTTTGAGTGTGTGTATGCCCATTATATCTATCTGTCTATGTATTTTGTGCCTTTTTATTGTAGTACTTCAAATATTATTCTGTATCTATTTTCAATATTATGGCTTCTAGTTATATGTGTGCTTTAGTGTTACAATTAATGTTGTGAAATTGACCTGCTGGCAGTTTAGAGGGTGCTTATAATGAAGAATAAATAAAATAAACAACGGGCTTAATGTTTAAGATTTTTCAAATTTAGCTTCACATTACTGTATTTGTTTTTATACACCTGTATCAAGATAAGATTGCACATTTACATGTTTAATACATGTTAATTAGAGAATTAAACTGATTTTAATTTTCCGTAGTAAATATTTTCAAAGTTGTGAAAATAACTTAATGTTACCTGAATTGAGAACATGATTATGCGGAAAGTATGGATGGCAAAATCATTAGGCACCCACAGCTTATGAAGATCAAAATGCCTGTAAAAGAAATACACAATCTTACAATCAAAAACTACATATTTCAATTGGTAATAAATTAATAAGTATTTTTTTTGCAATTATTTCTCAAGCGAACTGTCGAAATGCAGATTGCGTGGGAAATATTTTCGCATTACTTTCGATTCCAGATAAATTCGCTGTTTCGAACGAATTTAAAAATAAAATACAGTTAACGACATAAGCAATTAAAAATATTAAAATTTTGAATGCAAACATAGTTATAGTTTTTAAAGTCGAAAATTATCACATTACGTGAAACTAAAAAAACATATTTAAATAGAGAAAGTTATTGTCACTTTCGTTTTAAATAAAATATTTATCGAAAAATTTTAAAACCTTGTCGAAATATTTAATACTGTTTCGCAGAATTTTTTAAAATTTTTCAGGAGCGGCTATTGTTAACTTTTAAATGCAAATATAAAGCTTGGCGTTCTCGCTGTCTAACACGGTTTAAATCGTATCTCACCGCAATACAAAATGAGATAATGGAGAAATATATTCCAAAAAACTCTACAGGTGTTTTGACGTCTGGGAGAAATATCTCTCAAAATTGCTCTAGGGGTTAAGGTGAGCAAAAATATAAGATCTGAAATAAACCGCCTGTATATAAGTAAGTAACAATTATTATATTACAGGCAATTACTAATAGATTCATTGTAACCTCTTCCCCTTTCCAATAAAATATAGATTACAATGGAGTTTCAGCAGGAGGACCAAATTTAAAGTGGGGATGAATTTGTTTTGTTACTTGAGCACAGGTCGGAGCACGCTCTTGATATGACCAAAGCTAGCCCTGCCGACCAGCTCTCGCAGACAGGCCTCAGCCAGGGCCGGTGGGGTGCTGTCCTGGCTGCCCTCTCCACTCTCCACTACAGTGACGCCACCTTCGCTCGCTTTCTCGTACTGGCAGTTCTGAAAAAGAATTATAAACATACCAATTTCAAGTAATTTACTTTATATTTTGTCAAATCAGAACAATCGTCGCTGGGTGCATGATACCCCTAATGCAATTTTTTTTTTTAATTTTACAGGAGAGTGAAAAAATAGAAGTTAGGGATACCACAGGAAAACGAACGATCTAGTAAACCAAATACTTGAGTCGGGCCATGTTAAAGGTCAGAATAACAGAAGAATATGTATGAAACGATGTATAAATGTAAATGAGGGAGGGAGTATGTGTCAAAATCTAGATGTTTGGCGGTCCGTCCTCTCTGCCTACCCCTGGGGTAAACAGATTTAAATTGACTTCATCTACAATTTCAATGTCTGATTCCGAAACAGAAAGACATTTTGTCTTCGATTGATTTCGACATGTCAGCAACTGTCTGTTGTCTTCATCTTCATCTTCTGGTGAAGTGAGGGAACTGGTAGGACTATTAACGGGACACTGCCATCTCAGGAGACACATGCAACTGTTGGGAGTGGAAAACACCAACATCTGTAGGAAATGTGAAGAGGAGGAAGAGACTCCAATTCACCTATGGTGCCAATGCCCCGCTCTGCTGGGAATAAGGCTCAGATACCTGGGAAGACACAGTGTGGAACCAGAAGACATCGCCACATATCCAATGACAGCCCTGGTGAACTTCATAAAAGGGACCGGGTTACTGGCAAGGGAATGAGGTAAAATGGGAGATAGTACAATGGGCCTATGGCCTAAGTGCTCGCGGGGAACGTAAGCAAACCGCCTCCGACTATAAAAAAAAAAAAAAAAAATCTTCTGGTGAGGATTTAGGTTTATATTTCTTATTGATAACATCTAAAACTGTCAGATAAATTGCATTTACGAAACAGAGGAAAGTTAAAGCTTGTCTGCCTGAACAATCCCGGTGTAGTGATGCCACAAGGCTAAATACTGAATTTTATTCAGGCTTCAATAAAACTTTCCTTACTTCTAAGCAATATATTTAACCTACTTTAAAATCTCTACAACCTGTATCCCAATATCTCGAGACTTAAAAAAAAAAGGTGTTATAAACGATAAGCTGCCGATAAAAAAAGATATTCCAATGGTTGAAACAAGGTTGTGAAACCAAAGAATTACCAGGATTAAGACAAGGCCAGCACTGGGATTACGGTGTCAACAAAGGTCCGGGATTCCCGGGATTGAAAGCTCTAGTCTTGCCTTTATTTTACTATAAAATTTAACTGTTATAAAATTGGTTTTTTCACTCTCCTGTATTACGCGGCCGGTGACGTTACATTGTAAAGCATGTAATAATAATAAGACTATACTCATCCGTAAACATGTTATCAGTTTTCAATTGTTAATACATAATCCACAAAGTAATTTAAAGAAGATAAAAGGCTTCTCATGTAAACAGTTAATATTTTTGACCTTTCTAAAATAACACCAAAGTTTTCATAAGAGCTTTGTGTAACAATGCTTATGTTATAATAAGGTTTCAGGCAATTATGTATTATTAACATCATACTCATTTGAAAGCAATAGACATTTAATTTAAGGATTAATTGATATTCTTCACATTTTAACAAAAAATAATCAATTAATGCATTTGATGATTGGGACGTAAGAGTAGATTAACAAAGAGAAGAGTGTCAGGAGAATACATATATGATGAACAAGTGGATGGAAGAAAAAGTCAGAGATGACCCAGAAAGACATGGAAACATTGAGAAAATCAAATACTTAAGTCGGGTTATATCCAGTGTAGGAGAATGGGTATGATATGTGTGAATCCAAAGGGAAGCATGGGGTGCATTTAAGACATTTGGCATTTCAACCTGTCTGCCTAACCCTACTTGAAAATTGCGTGATGGTAATCGGGAGAACGAACCTGCATGTTGTACAGAAGAGATGGAACAATTTTCTCCATATGCTGAGCCTCCCAAATGTTCTCTACGAGGTCATCTGACACTGTCTTTCTTACGACACCCTGAAAATAACAAACAAAAAAAAACAATTGATAAATTTATTTCCTTTACTACATATCATAACACAGGGTGTGTCAGAACCGATTAATCAGTTTTAGAGGAGTTACAAACAAGTAATGGGGGTATATCAGGTATATACATTAAAAAAATATTATTTTCTAAGTTAGCAGGAAATTACATTTATATATATAATCATTAAGTTTTGAAAATAATATCCTCAAGATTGCGTCCGTTAGCAGCGACACACTGTTGGAGACGATTTCTCAACTTTGTATAGCTCGTCCACACACATCGCGGGGTACGGCGTTGAGATCGATTCGCTCCCTTAGCTACTGTGCGAGGGCGACATTTAAACACCTTTCCTTCAGATATCCCCAAAAAAGAAATCATAAATGCTCAAATCTGGTGACTGCGCAGGCCCTCGGAGAGACCAGTAGTCCGGGAAACATTTCTCTCTGAGTGAATTTCCCAATCTTCCATTTTCAACAATCTCTCCAATTCTGGGCTACAGAAAATTTTGCAACATTCGAAATCCACGGTCACGGTCCATCTTGGGGACATTATTTTCAAAACATAATGATTATATATGTAAACTAGCTGTACCCCGCCACACGTCACTGTGGCTCTATCGTCTGTGCAGATAGAGAAACAATATCGCGTGTTGCTTTTACGTCCAACAGATATTTAAAAAAAAAAGCTTGTTTGTCCAACAGATTGCGCTGTTGACATCTATATAATATTGTTATGTAAAAACACGCATATTCAAATGCAACATTGTGTCAAAATTTGAAAGCAATCGATGAAGAAATTTCGGAGATTTAAGATTTTGAACCAACAAACATTTACATTTTTATTTATACTAGATAGTTGATTTGGAGGATATTGGCAGATTAACTATTTTTGTGTTACATGTTTTTATTTTATGTTTCCTATATTTTAGTATAATTTTCTATAACTCTTGTGTATTTTTATACCTATATTGAAATTTTAAATCATTTATTTTTTTCAATATCTGGGACAATATCTTCATGTGGTATTTAAAATAGACATTTGTTACTTAATCACCCAATAAAAGTAATCACAGTTTATAAATTTGAAATCGCTCTTCTGAAAACTTGTTTTTTTTTACTTGTAGTCTTTATGCCTAGCATGACAGATTTAACCACTCAGAACATTAGAACTTCAAAAGACGTAAATATGATAATAGCGGTCAAGACATTAGAACGTCTTTTCACGTAAACGCGCGAGATTTTACAAAAATTGATTTATTTCCATCACTAGTATACGGATTCCCATGATTTAAAAAACAGAGTATCGATAATGAATAACGCTACGCGTCTGTATTCAAGAATATTATGGAACATAGAGGTGCATTATCTAAGCCGATTGAAACTGTCAAGATGTTCGTTAATAATTTATTAAAAATATTTTAGTTTGGACGGTTAATATTTTGAGGTGACTAATAGTTTTTAAATATATTTCTTCAATATATAAAGTGTTATTTCTTTATACTACTCAGAAAAAAGTACATTTTTCAAGGCTTTGAAATAATGGTAAGCGATTTTTACATATTTTTGACGTTTTCATAAAATGTATATTTAGAAACGCAAATATTTACGTATAACAACACAATGCGATAGTGGATTTCATAATCTTTCCAAAACATTTTTTAGAATGAGGCTACGTTTCCCAAAACGTGAGTTATGAAGCTCTTAGTAAAACTCGTAAATAACACAAAAATTATCACGTTCTGACAGTTCTCAAAGGGACACATAATAAATAAAATTCTATGTCTGAGAGGTTAAAATATTAATTATAGCACATACATGAATAATGAACATTGAGAAGGTTTGTTTGTATTGATTACCTGAAGACCCTTGATGCCAGCGAGTCGAAGGCTATCCCTAGTGACCTTGTCAGCGTGGTTGCTGTGACACATTGCCGAGAATTTGGACACAAAGAAATCATATCGGCGATGATAGGATGGGGTGTCCTCCTCGATGTTCGCAAACCGCACAAACTGAAACACATAAGTTTACATTAAACAGGTCCAGCAACACTTGAAATAAGAATGAATCACTTAATGAGAAAGACGATAAACCAAAAAAAGTATAAAATATCTAGAAAAAAAGTGAGTCATATGAATGAATCGTTATCCGAACAACAAATAATATGAAAGAAAATTACCATGTACCTTTGTACATGCAAGTAGAATATTATTGTGTACTGATAAAGTTATTCCAGTCAAAAGTTCAGATTACAGAGTGTTTTCAGATGACGCTTATGTAATCATACAGATTAGTAACATGTCATTAGTTTTATTACATAATTTTTAAATTGCATGATGTTAAACGCTAATGTTCGAGCCACACGAGGCTAGTATTTCAAGCCAGGATAGCAAGCTACTATGCCGGCATCCTATACTGGCAAGATCCTGTCTTACTCTATTGGCTTGGCACAAGCTAGAGCGGTGTACACAATTCTATGAAATTTTAAGCCAGTACCATCGCAGTGACTTAAGTAACAACACATCCTTAGGGAATAACGCAGCACACTAGTTTTCGCCGGTCACACGAAGCTAAACCCAAAGCCAAGATGGAAGTAACCTTGGTGGTGGTGGGCGCTACTATGAAATAATAGAACCCCACCCTATTAAACTATCCTGGCTGCTAGCTAGATGCTAGCCTACTGGCTTCCTCGTTAGCTTACCAGGTTAAAAAACAAAGCTAGTTCCGTTTACATGTATCTACAGTTACTAGTAATATCTTGCTGTCCTGGCTTGAAATACTAGCCTCTTGCGACTCGCATTAGTGACATATGCAGAATATTCTAGAACTAAAGTGTTACAAATTCAACCTTCCCACGGCTGGCAAATCTTTCAATCATCAACCCCTTCTGTGGTGACATTTTCTTTTAATGTTTTACGCGCAAGAGTGTCAACTGCCCAGAGCCAGTGGGGCTATGAAATGAAAAGGAGATTACATACGCTCTGTGTTGCCAGTATCTGCAGCTGTGGATCCGTAGATTCAAGTAGTTTCTGCACCATCTTCAGAAAACTCTCAACGAACAAGTTGAGGGATTGCGCGTGACAGGCCACCAGGAGTTGGTCGATAGCTTCCATGGCGATGATAACCAAGCTGTGAGAATAATCCAGAATTAGAGAGAATGATTTATTTTTAATGTGTGAAACTGCACAAGAGTCCCAACTGCTCCCAACCGTCTGGAGCCAGTGATACTATTGCATACCCAATTGGGGTATGTTGTGAGGCTGAATGTAGTAGGGAGGGGAAGGAGATGGGGAAGAGGAAGGTGGAAAAGTACTTGGCTATTCAGATCTAATCACCAAACATGGCCAAAGCCATTTCAAGCAATGTTTCAATTCTGAATGGTGGTCTTACACCAGGGCGATACTGAGATCATCCCACTCTGAAACGTGCCGCAAATGTACTTTATATTATTTTAAATGAGTAATTTGTGAAATAACCGAAATTAATCAAATAAAATTTACTTGTGCACGTAAAATTTAAACGAATATGGTGTAAGATTAATTATGTAATTGCTTGTTAAAATTAAGTGAAACGATGGTGTTTACTCATATGTTTATTAATTACTTACAAGCCGAAAGCCCTAAAGTTCGTTTCATTATAATAAGGGGGTATTTCACGGTCCTTTCGATAAGCACTATTCATACTATTTTCGATTTAACAATTTATTTATTTATGTTCGAATTTACTATTCGGTACTTGAACGCATGAATAGTGGCTATATATTATTTTGGATAAGTTAGCCAAGTTTTCTACGGATACTATCGAAAGGATGGTGAAATACACCATAAATAAAATAAAGTGTTTCGATAATGTGAGGTGTATCACACGTCATAAAAAATACATCCGTTAATAAATTACAATTAGGTTACACGAGAGGGGCGATTCTGGTTCTACTTAAGGATAAGGAATTGTCCTTAACCTTAAAATTAACGACTTTTTCACTGTCATCCGAGAGAATTGGAATATGAAACTTGAGTGAAAAATATTATGGCTTAAAAAACATAAATTCATATAAATCAACAAATGCTGATTCTGAATATATAATTACAGTTTTATTAAATATAATTACAAGTATAATTGATTAATCGTCACTTAAAAACGATTAAAACCGTGATTGGTCGGCGGGTTCTGACAGCACTTAAACCGCTACCTCATGGGTTGGCCGGCCGCGTGCGTTAAGAATGCAAACAATTTTGTGCCAAGTTTTAAAAATTATTTAAAAAAAATAATGTTTTTTGGAAATCCTGCTAAATATTCAAATTGGGATTTTTGTTTTCATACAGACCCGAATGGGATTGACCTTATTGTTAACCGACAAAACCGAGGAATGTATGACATCACATGTACCCCAACAGATTTCGATTGTTGTGGAGGGCTTTGAAAAATACAAACTAACCCAAAATTATTTTAAATAGAGTTGTAAAAAAAAATAAAAAATACTGGAACTCGTTAACGAAAAAGTCATTCATTTTAAAATTAAGGACAATTTCTTGTTCCTAAGTAGAACTGGAATCGCTCGTTTGCCTCTATAAATAATTCGCAATCATTAGATGGATGATATATTTAGCCTTTATAAAATAAACAATCATAACTCACCCATTTCTTTTCCTGTAGATATCCCGGCTGGCCTTCTGGAAGAGGTATTCGCCGATGCGGTCCAGTTTCTCGGGGCTGGACAGCGAGTAGAAGGTGAGCTTCTCCATGTTGGACTTGACCAGCCCATCGTGAGGGTTCACCGGGAAGATGTTGTCCACCAGACGCTTGTAGCGTGGTCGCAGCGCAGAGCAACATCCACAGCAACCTGGTTAACATTAATGGTTAACTTATGTCTCAATTCAAAGCTACAAAGATTGACAGTTGATTTAATTCTCAATTCAAAGCTACAAAGATTGACAGTTGATTTAATTCTCAATTCAAAACTACAAAGATTGACAGTTGATTTAATTCTCAATTCAAAGCTACAAAGATTGACAGTTGATTTAATTCTCAATTCAAAGCTACAAAGATTGACAGTTGATTTAATTCTCAATTCAAAGCTACAAAGATTGACAGTTGATTTAATTCTCAATTCAAAGCTACAAAGATTGACGGTTAATTTATTTCTCAATTAAAAGTTATTAATCCAAAAAAAAAAATTGACATAAAGTTTTTTTTCCAATATATAGTCATGGGAAAATTCTATATGAGTATCCTATATTTATAATTCAATATGTGTCATGGAGCTGCAAAACTCGCCCATGAAATTATTGCTGGTTTTGATATATTCCCAAAGTGTTTTAAATATGTACATAAGAAAATATTATATAAATATGTTTGTCTAAGTTAGTCTATTATTTCATAAAATGAAAATTCTTTTTATATTCAAGATGTTCCAAACAGTTTTTCACAATTATCTCCAGATGTAAAAAAATTCAGGAGTTGGTTTTGCGCCACAACTCGTATTGTAAGAATTGCTATGTTAAGAATGCTTATACATATATAACGACATAAAACTTATCTTAAAATCATCATAAAAATTATCATAAAACTTATTACTGCATTTGAAGTGCTAATATCATTTACTTCTCAATTCAAAGGTACAACGGTTGAAATATTTAATTTATTTCTCAACACATTATAAGTCCAAAGATATTGCTAGAATTTCAAATACGCATACAGTTAATCCGTTCTACGTAAATTTTTGTATTAAATATACAGGGTGTATCGGCACTAACCCGACAAACTTTAACCAGCTATTCCTTAGCACATTTGGAGTAAAAAATGTTATGGGCACTTTGCTGTCCGGTAGCATTTTTTTTTCAATTAAAAACAAAAAAATTTAAAATTTCCACACTACATCACTGTCATTGGCATTGCGTTTGGTGTTCAACAGCTGTTATAAGCAAGTATGTCAAAAAGCGTCTTCGCTCTTTCGCACACACTAAATAATAATAGTTAAAAATGAGACGAATGGTGCCGTGCCATTTCGTTGTGATTGTAAGTGTGCGCCAATATAGGTACACACGTGCATTATTCAACGGAATTCGAATAAAATATTTGCCAGATGGGTTTTCAAACTTTGACAAAGGATAAAACAGTGGTGACATGTGGTGAAAATATGAATAATTAATTTTTTATTAAAAAAAAACGTTACCGGACAGCAAAGTGCACATAAGATTTTTTACTCCAAATATGCTAAGGAATAGCTGGTTAAAGTTTGTCGGGTACGTGCCGATACACCCTGTATGATAACAAATAGCAGCAAAAACCGCATTTACGGTAAAGATATAATTTAACATAATTATGGGATAATTTCTATAGCACGGTTTAGAAATCAAACCAGATCAAGGCCATTTCTCGTAATGGTTATTAAAGCTTTTTCTGAATATGTAAGTGTTGTATTTTATAAGCCTTTAATCCCAGTTCATTCCAACAACATGGACCTAATTCTCTGTTACCAACTTTTGTAACATTTATCCCACTATGCTCAACCAATCTATTAGACATATCAGCCTTGGCCAACTCAAGTTTAAGTTGTATTTTGGGTAAGATTGGCCCCTTTAATATATTATATGTACACCATAAGGCCAATTTAAACTAAACGCTTTCCGAGTCTTGAAGCCAAACTAAGCAATCACTTATGCTACGTATACATAAGCGAGCCGAACTGTCGAACTGAACCTCAACTTACGGGAAAGGAACGAAGCAACCGCAAATGGCCCAAAACGGGGCTTGCGGTTGCTTCGTTCCTTTCCCATAATTCGTGGCTCAGTTTGCAAATGTAAACGTACCATTAGAGGAGGAGTTATTTTACAATACATATCTGAAAGCAACGTAAAGTAGTCAAACTACCATATTGAACATCCCTCGTAGTCTTTTCAAATGTACATTATGCAGACCAGCGCATAAAGTAGTGCAGTAATCCTGCGTGGAGACATGGACGGCAAAAATATTTACTAGAGTTTTAGTAGACTCTATTGGCAGACACCTCACAACTCATGAGTTTTAAATGTCAAAATTATCTAAATAAATTATGGCAAGGAAGTTACTACTGAATTTAATGGAATTATTTGAACAACAGAAGCTGCATTTTTAAGTATGCAATCCACATAAATATTTCAATTTTGCTTGTTTTAAAATGAACACTATTTCGACACACTTGTATGCGATGTAATTAGCAATTATTCATTTTATTTATTAAGACGCGAAGGAAAAGGGGTTAAATTTTGAGTTACCTATAACCTATATAAGGCATTCTTGTGTCATTTCCATTTACACTACTGCATCATAACACATAAAAATAAATATAAGAATTTACTAAATACGGTAAAAACACAGTAAAAATTAATATGCACATTTTGTTTTAAAAGTACTTTGGAGTAGTTAGATATTAATTAGAAGTAAGTATTTCAGTTTTGTTAAAATTTAAAACCGATTTTTACTTGATATCAAAATTTTAAGGTTAGTTTTTTTCCTTCTCTTATTTAAACCAAAATATGAAACTATGAGCCTTAAATAGGTTCTTAGGTTGTCAGTTTGGGTTAAAAAATAAACAATTTAAAATTATTATGTTTAAACATGGAGTGAAGAAAAGAAGTCAAAGTATCCGGTTTTTACTAAATAGCTACTAAAATACTTTATTTTCCACTTTTAAAACTTGAATACTCAATTCTTATTTTTATCAGTGGTTTTGTTGATTAAAATTGCGTATTAACCGTGTATCTATTTTCTGTATATTTACCCTAAATACATATAATATGCACAATATAATTATTGGCAATGTATCAATAATCCACATTTGCCATTTATTTTTAGGTGTGTCAAGGTTAAAATCACAAATATGAAATGTTTTCGAAATAGATGAAAATGTAACTACAAATTACTCACATGTTAAATAAACAATTTTTGCTAAATAAAAGCAAAAACGACTACATGTCATGCTGCAGAATAAAAGGAAAAAATTTACACTGAGTTATTTTTATCAATTAGTGGACCTTAAGTCCATGATCACTAAGGAATAAACTTGGCATCTTAATCCCAACTATAAAAATAAAATAATTTTAGCCAAATCTGATGGATAAAAATGAATAGTTAAATGGCACTCGTTATTTGTACTAACAATTATTTATCGTTAACTGTTGATCACGTTATTAACACTTGAAGAAAACTTTCACAATAATATGGAATCTTGATGAAAATATTTAATCACTTTCAATAATCTTAGAGCATTGATTAAATATTTCAAGAATTAAAATATAAATCACATTATTTCTAAATTTTAAACGCACTATCAAGTTAATTTATACAATTTTCAAATTAATTCACTCCACAAATTGTTTAAAGTAACTGTCATATGATTCGGTGTCAAGTTTATGATTGATAAGACAGATTCCAAATCAACAGTTAAATACATTCATTGAATTCCTTGATTAAGTCTTTCTTTTTATCAGATATTGCTTTATCATGAACTAAGTAATGAGATAAACGCTCAACGTTAATATCACCAGCATTGTGGTAGGATTACCATTAAAGCTGCATGTGATTGTATTGAATACAATTAATAATATTATGCGGATAGAACATAAATAAACTATACATAAATAGTAGAAACTTTGACCTGAAGCAGTAATTATTTGAAGTATTTGTATACAGACTTGGGCAGATTATTAGACGCAAACACAAATTTATAAGGTAATTTTTGTACCTGTTAATTAATTTATTAATTCCGTCACGACACAAGCAACATTGTCTGCTTACTGTGGTGGTAGTAGAAGATTTTTTAATATTGTCAGGTTATTCGTAACCCGGGAATGTTTATCTTTGTTTTAAAAAATATATATATTTATTAGAGTTATGTTTAGTCTTTATTTTTTAATATGGCAACCACAGTTTCCAAATAGTGATGGAACATTCATGTAAGACAAGGCTCCCTTTTTTTAATGTGAATACCGCACAAGAGAGAGACTGTGGCATCTCCAATCGGGGTATGTTGTGCGGCTGAAAGTAGTGGGGGAGGGAATGAGACAGAGAAGAGGAAGGTGGGGAAGTACTTGGCTATTCAGAATTGGTCACCAAACACGGCTAAAGCCATTTGAGACAACGTTACAATACTGAACGGTGGTCTTACAAAAGCGATACTGAGAGTATCTTCCACTCTGGAAAATGCTGCAAATATAGCTTATATTATTTTGATGATTAATCGTGAAATAATAATCAAATAAAATTTACTTTCACACACTCAAGATTGCCAGTCGAGAGCCTTACCCATCGACCATGGAGGCTGCCACAATGCCAAATTCTTCCAAAAATTTCTTCAAGATATGCAAAATTCGAAAGCTTGTCGAAAATCTATGGTCGATTGGGAGAGTTGAAAAAAAAAGATAACCACTCATTCAAGTATGGCATAAGTTTTAGTTTCAGTTTCGGAAAACCCGGGCGTTTATTTTATTTTTATTCTGTTTTAATTTCAAATTTTTCTTTATCCGCCTCACTAGACAAAGTCTGTTCTAAGGCGGGTAATTAATCACAACCAAAGAATACAAAAAAACACCTGTAAAAATTTGGTGATTAGGATTAAATTGCTTCTTACGAACAAAGGAAAGTTCACCAAATACTAGACATTCATGTGATCAAAGTAAATATATGCCATTAAAGTTTGAAATATAAAAAAAAAAAATAAACATTTGAATCTAATAATCTGCACACGTCTGTAGGTAGTAATCAAATGCCCTTCCTTTGGACTCTTCAGTAAATAATAAACGCAGTGTGTAAATAAATGATTACTATTACAGTTAACGCCTGCAGCTGCGGTAAGCTATATAAAATAAATACACATACATTAAAATATATATACTGTGTTTTAAGGTAGTACCACGAAAATCCAGGGAGTCGATAAGAAATTTTCTAAATTTTAGCATATCTGTGGTTAAATAGTGGACCAATTTATTTCATATAAAAACCCGGGAGTTATCGATCTAGTGAGTAGTTTATTTATGGTTACATTATTAGCAATTATTAGTAAATTAAAAAATCTTAACTCTATAGCTATAATTGTCCAACCCTGACACCCAAAATTGTATAAATACCGTAGATTTGGTAATGTAGTATGGGTGCCAGTTTGAAGATAACCTACCAATAAAAAGTGGAACAAAGATAAAAGTCGTTTTATTAAATTGGTTACAAAGGGTACCAGTACAAGCAGTATTTAGCACATGTTGTACTATTCAGAGTAGGGTAAAAACTATAATTATCCTGTCATAATTTAATCACAGAGAGAGGTAATGTTGCAGAATTCCACTTCACGCTTTAAATGCACCAATTATTAAAATTACACTTCATTTCAACTGAATTACTATAAAAAAAAAATATATATATATATATATATATATATATATATATATGTCAGGAGAGATGGAAAAACATGCACAAAATAGGTTATTATGTTCTTAGTTTGGGTTATTTCAGTAATTAATGCATATTTCTTAAACTTCATACTTAACTCAGATCATACAAATATGAAAAAACATGGCCATTGTACTGTCGACATTTTTAACTTTGATTGACAAAAATAGAACTCTAATGCATCTTTTTCATTTCCTTAGCATAAATAGTCATCTCTTGTAGATATGAAGCTGAAACCAAGTGTTATTTTCAAAGATATTAGAAGAACGAGATGTGCTATGCGCAGTTCGTACTGAGTGGAATTGTTTTGCCGAGTATCGCCGGTTTTGTTCACCAATACTACTGCACACCTTCGCTTGCGCTAAGGTATCCGCACTAATACATAGAACAGATTTCTGTGCATACACGTCCCGATACCGTTCAAAGTACCCTAATTAGGTAGTACTCCGGCTACGGTCCGGCGGCCAACATAGCATATCTCGTTCTTCTAATATCTTTGGTTATTTTGATAATCTTATCGAATTCCGCTGCACGCATTATATGAAAAAAAATAATTATAAATAGCACTTGGTTTTAACTTAATTTCTACAAGAAATAACAAGAGATGGTAAAAGATGCATTATGCATCATAGTGTCTAATATAATTGCCCGCAGATTTTGCAAATGCCGCAATACCGTTAAAAAAATACTGTTCAAAGCATTCTGTACTGCCCTGTATACGTGTGAGACATGGTGTCACTACCGAACTTGCTCGATGGAACGACTCCCAATTCAATATAACGACGCCTGTAGAATCATATTTGGATACCGAAGATACAGCAGTGCATAGACAATGTTCACGTAATTAGGACTAAATAGATTTGCCGGCCTGATGAGACACCGGGTCACTGGAGCCAGGATGCGGCTAATGGCCTCCGCCAACACGTTGGTGACCGCAGCTTACCAGCACCAAACGCCACTCCTGAGTGAGCACTGGGCCCAAGCTCACTCAAGACCACGCCTTGCATAGTTGTTAATTACTGTGTTCATTTATTCTTCTACATATATTTTTTCCATTTTTCACGTGCCTATTGAATAAAAAATATGTATATATGTATGGGACGTGTGGGATTGCACTAAACTCCCCACATCCTGGAATAAAAATTATTATTATTTTTATTAATTCAATTTTTCTCAAAGTTAAGTTTGAAGGTTATAAAATATGCACAAATTATTAAAATAACCCAAAAACACCCTAAAAACCTATTTTGTGCATGTTTACTTAAACCCCCCATTTAAATAGTTGTTTTCATTAAACATTAAAGTTGAAATCAAGTGTTGTTTTTTTAAAGAGCCATTGCATGAAGAGGAATTCTGCAACTTTACCCAGCGTAAGATTCCATGTATTAAAACACCTATTGACGTCACGTCATGTTTTAAATTTTGCATAATTGCCAGGCCTACAGTACATGGTAGACATGAACCTAAAAAGAGCCATGCCGTTTATACCATGGCCTTGTAACCTTGGTATATTAGCGGTTAGATAATTAATATTTAATGCTAGCATGCAACCCGGTAACACGCTTACGAAGTTCAATTACTCAATTAAAAAGCACTATTATTTATAACTACACCACTTTACGTTTATTGACAGCAATAATGTAAGTACATAGTGGTGAGTAGATTGAAAAAATCTTTGGTAAAGGTTACGAATTCCGCTTCACGGTAAATATGGAATGTTTACTTTGAATTAATACTTGAATTTAGTTATATTATTACTAAAAGTTACTATAAATGTTGGGGAACCTTTAATAACGCCTGCTTGCGTCCCCTTTAGAGTTATATCCCAGTTTTCTAGTAGTTTGTGGGCTACGCTAGGTTTGTATAGACTGGTTTGGGATTTAACTCTAATACGATATTATGAATATAATCCAACTCTTGATATGAACATAGTCGCCGTCGGCTGCGACTATAATAGCGCCGCATACTAATTGACATATCGCATAAGTGACTTAATAAACGAAATTAAAATTAAAAGTGCGTATTTTTCCGTCTCCCCCGACATAATAAATCATGTTTTGAATTAATAAAGCTAAATCCATTTATTTGAAAGTGAAATATTGCGTATTAAGAGTGAAGCGGAATAAGAGAAAAAGGTAATTTTTGGATAGGGCCTGACACGCTTATTACGAATATTTTTTAGAAAAAAACTTTATATTCGCCTTAATTACTATAAAAGAAAACTTTTTGCATTTCGGGCGGCGGAAAATTATGAATTTAAATTTTCAATTGCGTTAACCAAAATTTACTTTGCGAATTGATGCGGCGGCAATCAGCTGCCATTAGGTACGTCACTGTTATGTTGGTATCCCTGATACATTGCATAGATACGACTATGGCTAACTTCGTGGAAGACAAATGGATTTGTATCACAAACCATGTTACACAAACCTAGCGTAGCCGGTAAACTAGTTGAAAACTGGGATGTTTTTCTTGCCTTGACGCGAGCAGGCGTTATTAAGGGGCACTTTCCTTTGTATCACAAACCATGTTACACAAACCTAGGTATCCCACGAAGATAGCAACGGTCGTATTTAGCTCTTGTTAATGCATCAGTGATACCAACATAACAGTGCGTTCCTAATGTCGCCACATCGATTCGCGGAGTGAATTTTGGTTTTATGCAATTGAAAATCAAAATGCATAATTTTCCGCCGCCCGAAATGCAAAAAGTTTTCTTTTATTGTAATTAAGGCGAATATAAAGTTTTTTTCTAAAAATTATTCGTAATAAGCGTGTCAGGCCCTATCCAAAATTTACCGAGAAAAATAATAAATCTTTACTATCAATTTTTCTACTGTATTAGAATTACTCACACAGCAAGGCAATTAATGATATTTTTTGGGGGGTTGACATTTTACAAAGACAGTTCAAAGTTTAAAAAAATACTCTTCGTTAAATACGTAAAAAATAAATTTAACATTATTTACAGACAACATCGAAGATAACAGTAACAAACTAAGCCCATTTTATTGTAATGAATGTGAATTTACAGATAAAATAATATTGTTAAATGTCAAATTAGAAACAATTGAATGAAGGTTCAAAATATTTTCAAATTTAAAATAATGAATCACAAATTATTACGTTATGATACTAAAAGAGTTTATTTTTTTACATGTACGCCCAGGAGTTCCTAAGGAAAATAATTTCCCTCAGGGCCTATGTCATCTTTGGGGATGCCGTATGGAGGGTCTTTTTGTGGAAAGGAAGGAGTAAGCCTGGGTCTTGAAGAGACGCAGGTTGTAGGAGGAAGAAAAGACAGAGGCGGGCAAATCGTTCCACAGCCGAGCTGAGAAACTCAAGAACGAGTCGTAGAAAAGATCAGTTCTCATGCGACAAATGTCAATTATGCATAGATGTTGGAGCGCATCGCAACCCTGACTATGCACTGGTGCTGAAGGAATCAACGACGCTAGTTGCTCGGAGCATCTTCCATTGAAATACCGGTAGAACAAGGACAGCAATCCATCTGTTATGATAGGAGAATCTATCATACGGGCCGCCTGTTTCTGCACAGAATCGAGGGTTTTTTCAGGTATTTGGGGAGTCAGAACAGAGGTGGCTGCCTAGAGTAGTACTTGCCTAACAAGATTTTTAAAAAGTTATATACAGTAAGCGGTGCACAATTTCTGGAAGGTGCAATCATGGAAGGTATATGCGGGTGCAATAGGAGCAGTCCGCTCCGGACACCAAATTGCCAAGGCATCAAGATGCTGATAATACCTTAGACCTAGCGTTCCTAATAAGATTATGGATTATAAGATTATTTTTCATAAAAATGGTGCTACAAAGCTACCGTCAAAGAATTTACTTCAAAATGGGAAACATTAATCTCACCTTTTTTTAAATCTAGTATTATTCCAGGAAAATACAATAAAATGTTTTTTAGTTTGTGTTTTTACAATCTGAATTAACTACTGTTTTAGGTACAACTACATTGTTTTTGGTCATTTTTAACAGGGATTGGTTGGAGAAAACATAAACCTGGCAGTCAATAATTCTTCAATTGTACTGTAAATTGTACAATGCTCATTGTACAATACCAATTGTACAATACTAATTGTACAATACTAATTGTACAATACTAATTGTACAATACTCATAGTACAATACTAATTGTACAATATATACATAATAAGAGGTATATAGTAAAAAGTAGGTAAAGTTTTTACATACTCTGTATTATTTTGTGTAAATTATTATTTTTTAATATTAATTTTCATTAGATTTAACCATTGTGTGCTTAACACTAGTCACGAATCAAATGTATAACCAGCTGAACCTGTAAAATCTGTGAAGTTTCATCCACAAAAAAGGAATGCATATTAGGTACATGGTACCTACATGAATAACTAAAATGTATTTAATCATAATTACTCCTTAAACCCATCAAATATTTAAATCCTGGCCGAGAGAAATAGATAAACTGTTTATAATTACTTACCGAAAGACATTTTAAGTCTGTTAAGCCGTAGACAACAAGAAATGACTCAGACGAGAAACATCTTTTAGGAGGGCGATGTCACTGCTTTTGTGTTCACATTGTCTTTTACATTGGTAAGAATATTTTGGTGTGCCAAAGTCTGTTTTAATTAGTGAAAACCAACAAATAAACCCCTAAACACTACAAAAAACCACAAAAAATCAAAAGACGAATAAAAGATCTTCCAGATATGTCATATTTTTGACATTAACCTTTGCGTCAAAAGCCGCAGTGTACCATTCTTTTAATAATATACGGCTGTTGTGTTTAAAATTACCAGCAACGTTTAGCCGTTATATCATTATTGAAGCATTTTTTTAATTATGCATGATTATACTACGATTAATTATAAAAAACAATTCTCATATATTTTCTCAATTTTTTTGCAGTCTAACGAAAAATATTGCTTCAATTATAACGAAAACATATAATTCATTCCTTGGGTAGGTGCAATAAAATAATTATTTTTTTACACTGGCCACTGGCCACACTTATTTTCCGCGGCAACCCAAAAGAAAACGAAAATGTTAATCGATAAGAAAAGCAAATTTAATAAATTGCCTTAAACTCGAAGATTCTGTACGACATATTATATAAATACTTACATCCTGGATCTGTACACTTTTGCACAATAGCTTCAATGATGTCATGAGATTCATTTGAATCAAAACAACATATTACGAATGACATTTTTCGAAGAAACGACACTATTTTATAATAAAAACATTATCAATATCTAATTGAACACCGTTTGAGTTGTTGTATTTTGTTAGATTCGTTAAAAAGTATTGCAATAACTGTAATGTTCACTTGCTTCCTCTTTATATTTAACGTAAAAATATTTTCGTCGTGGTAATATTATTTTCAACTCCGAACCATTACGGGCACAATAGTTACCAACAAATTGTTATCGCATTGATACTGTATGACTAATAAATGTAGCAAAAACTGTAGTTTTAATTAATAACTGTCCTTCTAAAAATATAATGGGAAATCTAATTTATGAGTGTTTTGTATTCCAAGATACAGATGGCACATCAGTCAACATAATTTGGGGTAGAAATCTGCAAGAAAGTGTTGCTATGTAAAATGAGTAAGTAATCTGTTGTACTAAAGGTAAAATAATTTTTGTTATTTAAATGCATTTTGACAATCCCGGGCACTTGTTTATGTTATAAAGAAGCATCATTTTTGGGTGTTTGGACCTTCTCCAGTTTCGTATTTTATAAAGAAGCATCATTTTTGGGTGTTTGGACCTTCTCCAGTTTCGTGTCAACAAATTGTTATCGCATTGATACTGTATGACTAATAAATGTAGCAAAAACTGTAGTTTTAATTAATAATTGTCCTTCTAAAAATATAATGGGAAATCTAATTTATGAGTGTTTTGTATTCCAAGATACAGATGGCACATCAGTCAACATAATTTGGGGTAGAAATCTGCATGAAAGTGTTACTATGTAAAATGAGTAAGTAATCTGTTTTAAGTACTAAAGGTAAAATAATTTTTGTTATTTAAATGCTTTTTGAAAATCCCGGGCACTTGTTTATGTTATAAAGAAGCATCATTTTTGGGAGTTTGGACCTTCTCCAGTTTCGTGTTTACGCCAAAATACGAACGAAAGTACAAACAGCTTTGGCGAGTAACGATAAAATTCTATTTTTCGCGTGGGTATAGTAACAATAAAGTCCATTCTTTGCGAAATAATCAATTGAAAACATTTTTATTTATAAGTGTATGGTAAACTTGTTTTTATTTTTTTGTTTTATGCATTAAAATAGATTATTGATTAAATCAATCCCATCACGTGTTTAAAATATTGTAAGTTCTATAGTTTTATGTATTGGTAATTTTATTTTTAATTTATTTATTTCATTTTTTTATCCAGCAGGACTGGGAGAGTAGTATGATCTCAATATGTCATATTACGTGAAATATGAACAATTTTAAAATACATTAAATTATGATTTATATTCAGTTTAGCGACATGCTAAAATATTCACATTACTTATAATTTGGAATATGTGAGTTATTGCACACTGCTGCGTCAGTTTGAAAAGAGTATCATATAAAATTTTAGTAGTAGATTTTTTTCAAATGAAGTCGCTTTATGTTTTGAAATAAAAGGAAAGGTCGTCGTCATAATTCTCCTTAAAAGACATCGCCGAATCATGCAAAACAGCGTCGTTGTCTGTATCAGTCATCCGAGCGACTTTTTCATTTTTTTTTTCATCGTGTCGCAGGGTAATATTTCGATTTCGATTATAAAATTGTCGTGTTTGTGCTAATCGAGAGTGGTATATTTATGTGCGAATCTATCTACAATCTATGGTTTAATAAACACAGAAAAATAACAGAAGGCTTTGACGTTTTGTCGTGTTTTACAATAGTTTTTATTTATAATTCTTGTTTTTTATTGTTTTTAACATTGTTTTAACGATTTAAGTTTTATTTAACTATTAAAATTGTTATTATGACAACAATTGTTTAAAGATTTACTAAATGAGTTTCCATAATGGTCGTGAAAGTTACCTTGAAATTATATTTGAGATCACATTAAACAATTACTTGTTTAATTCTATTCGGGCGTGAGCTTATTGGATGCCGTGCAAACATTTACAAGGTATCGTGCTCGGTGCGATTGCGGCGAGCACTTTTTATTGCTAAGGTAAATCAAATTTGCATTTCTGAACATTAAGTCATTGTCTTACATAGTCTTCTCCCGTTTCTCTTTTCTTCGCATCTTCTCATCTTCTGTCTAAATTATTCAAAACAACTTCGAGCGAACTTAATTTGATGTTATTATAAAATAAAATGCATTTTTATATTACTCGGATTGGTTGTGGATAATATTTTTTGGTTTTAGGAAGTGTAGTCGAAATCTTCCAAAATGGTTGAAGACTACGCTGATACTGAGTGGCTGGCTGATTTGCTGAGGGATGTGCAGCTTGAGCAATTTTATTTGAGAATTCGCGATGAGTTGCAGGTTTGTTCCCGATTTTATATTTCTATGTTTAATATTGTAACCCGATCAATCCTTTTGGCTCTCTAGAATATATGACAATAATGTAGTATAAATTTAATGTTTATGTTCAAGAACCAGCACTGTAAATATACTCAAAAACCACTTGCAATGATAAAAATAATCAACAAATAACCACTCCAGTAGTGAGGAGTAATTCTGCCACCAAGAGCTACGTTGTAACCTTTCTGTGTGCGACATGCAGCATTTAAGAGAAAGAAGGAGAGATTACAACAGAGTAATCAACGCTAATATGACTCACATATGTTAATGTAGCTATTTTTTGTTCTTGAGAGCCCTTCTTCAATTTATTACATAAATTGATAAAACATTAAATAAATGATAACTGTATTTATTTATCTAAATACAGGTGTCTAGGCTCGCTCACTTTGATTATGTTCACCCGGATGATTTGGAAAAGATTGGTCTCAGTAAACCGGGCATTCGTAGATTAATGGACACGGTTAAGAAGAAAAAGATGAGCCAATGGAAGAAGAACATACTCAGTAAACTAATTGGCGGGGGTAAACAGAGCGCCAGCAGCGCAACTAGCGCCCCCAGCAAGCCTGTCCCCGTCACTAATGCTGGAAGTGTCAGTCTCACTTGTCTCATCATGGAGAAGGATATTACGTAAGTTCCTTTATAAGACTAATCATATTCAATGGAAACACAAAGCAATGTGTGACACAACTTCCACCCGTATTCATATCATGATTTATCGTCTTGTGCAGTGGCGGCCGGTGGTCAAAATATGTGGGGGTTCACCGGATTACAACATTAAGTCATAAAATAAATTAAATAAAGGTACATACCTATTTATAAAGAAGTTCTATTCTCTGTTCATTTTGTTTAGCAAAGACCTCTATCAATGCTTAACACTGATAGTGCGTTCAGTCTGTCCTGGCTCAACGTGTTAAAAGATTTTATTCTTTTTAACGTTGAGAAACATCTTTAGCTTTCAACTGAGGTCATTCCAAAGGTCACGAATGGTGCACAAAAGTTTTAGTAATTTCACAGTCTCGGGAAAGTTTTCTAATAAACAAGTACTATAAAAAAGTTGTAAAATTGATAAAGCGCCGTTAGCTTTTGAAAAATCGTCGCGGGCGTAAATTGCACAGAGTTTACCTTTTAGGTACTGAACTTTATTTAGGAAGTCATACGTTTTAAGCGTCACATTGAAATCATGTTCTGGGAAATTTGACCTGTATCGATTTTTATTAAATAGCTCATTATGGTGTTTACCTTAGGCACGGTAGCCTGAATCCAATTGCATTCTGATGTCAACTTTTCCTAAAACCTTTAAGCTCAAAACTTTTTGTAAATGTAAATGATAAGAATTATGTTTTTTGATTTTTTCAGAAAGGTGAGTTACATCAGTAACACCGCTGATTGTCCAAACTGAATCAACATCGTAAATTAAACACGTAAAACAAAATAAACTATTCAATTGATCACATGCACAGAGCTACAAGCTTTGTTATACATTGTTTTGTTAAATGATCGAATAAACTTCTTCGATCCAGATTTGCACTCTTATTTTATTATCAGTTCAGGTTTTAGGTGGACCGGCATTTTTTATTATCACTTTGTTTTCAAAACTCGACCTATTATTCTTAATGTATTCCATATTCAAACTCATTCTTAATTTATACGTTGAACAAACACAAAAGTAATCATAAATTAGTATAACATGCAATTGATATGCCTTATTAATAATTGATATACAAGATCGATATAACCTGCAATTAAACTTCAAAACTTTCTCAGAGTAAGAAAAGTTTTAAATTCAAGAGACAATGCCTGGCAACGGCGAGTACTGACTGAACTGATAATAAGTAATCTGACCATCACTCATCTCTTAATGACAAGTTTTATCCTGTATGCTTGTATCGAAGAAGCGTAACATTCGCTGAAAAATAGCAGATGGTAAATTGAAACAACGATATCGACAATAATATCAAACATACGCGTTTTAGTTTAACTTTCTACTGAATAAACCGTTCCTTCTGATGTGGTGGTAAAACTCCGAACGCCGTTCTTGATATGGTATTATTTGCAAAGAATAGTATGTAATGGTATGGACCCACGCTTTCGACTGTTCCACAGAATATGCGACAAAGCAGTTAAATTTTGGATCGCAATCGAAAACGAACTGCTACGAACATAGGCACAAGTCAAAGTCGGTCTGCAAGTTAAGCGCGCTTAATAAGTAGGTACCTTTTGAATGAGATATTATAACCGAACCGAGTTTCGTATTGTGATTAGCCATGTCGGAAATCTTGTTGGTTCTTGGTTGTTCGGCGCTCGGGAGCACATATTAGCTGGCCGCCACTGGTCTTGTGTTGACCTTATTATGTTAATGGTCCCTAGGTACATGTGAACTTTGTTGTGCAATCTTCTTAGGAAATACGAGGATTTAACCAATATGGTACATTCACGGATTTTCACCAAGGAGACTCTGATAGGGGATAAACGATTGTTTGGAGGACTAAATTTAAACGCATGAAGACCTGGAGAGAGATAGTAGGAGACTAGCAGGAGTGGTAGCGTTTCCCGAGGTTTCCAGGACTCTAAGGGGGTATTTCACTATGTCGGGCTAAATATCTGACTAGCTATCCGTTGGCTGGCTTTAAAGATCAGAATAACTTCGTTATTCAACGGCGACCGTTTCACCATTGTTTCGAGCTTCAGGATAGATAACACTCGAAATAGTCTGACAACATCGCAAAATGTTTGCAGTTACTCCATCTACTGCCACGGCTGTCATGCGTCACAGTCCTCACACCGCGAAGTGTGCATTTGTTTGGTTATGTTATGTTGATTATCAGGTCATTTTAGATAGATTCGTGTCATATTAATACATTGTTTCTTATTTTGAACACAATCAAATAATTCAGGATGGATCATACAAGCATTCAAATTCATTCAACAAAATTCGACTCACTTCTCAGCTGTCAAACTGTAGATCAAAGATGGCGTCAAAACTGAATGTTTTGACGCCATCTTTGATTTGAGGAATAGCACCTAACGTGAAGTTCGAGCACTGATTAGTCAAATCGAACTTTAACCCGAGCGTTAGCATTATTCAGATATAGTGAAAACGAAAAAATGACTAATCCGCGGATTAGTGCTTAGTCAGAACATAATCAGAGATAGTGAAATACCCCCTAAGGGTTGTAGCGGTAGATAAGGAAGAAGACTACTCGACGGACAACTATTTATGATCTAATATAAATATTGCTTTTAGGCTTGGTGATAAGTTGGGTGATGGATCCTTCGGAGTAGTTCGCAGAGGCGAATGGAAACGGAAGCCTGAATCTGCTGCGCTATCCGTAGCAGTGAAAGTCCTCAAGGCAGATGCTCTCACTCAGCCAGGAGTCTTTGACGACTTTGTAAGAGAAGTCCAAGCCATGCACTGCCTAGACCACCCACACCTTATTCGCTTGCATGGTGTAGTCTTCCAACCGCTGATGATGGTCTGTGAACTGGCACCCAAAGGGGCTCTCATTGATTGGCTCAGGGCGCAGAACGGAAGGGTCTCCTTGCACCTGATAAGTCGCTGGGCTGTACAAGTGGCTCAGGGAATGGCTTACCTAGAGCAGAAGAGGTTCCTTCACCGAGATCTTGCGTGCCGAAATGTTCTGCTGTCAACACTAGATATGGTAAATATTTATGTTTTCCAACACAATATTAAATGACATTAATTTATACACATTCTTCGTAATACACATCTAATATAAAATTGCTATGTTATCAGGGTTTATCTTTAAAATCATGCATTTTCAAATTTCAAGCTCAAGTTTGAAATATGATAAAAGGTAAAAATGTTTTTATTATGTGCAACGTAAAATGTTTTTTTTACTTTTAATATCTCTATTCTCTTCTCAATTTCAGGTAAAAATCGGTGATTTCGGCTTGATGAGAGTCTTGCCTGACTCTGACGACTGTTATGTAATGACTGAACATAAAAAAGTTCCGTTCCCATGGTGCGCCCCGGAATCATTACGATCCCGACAATTTTCCCACGCTTCTGATGTCTGGATGTACGCCGTCACTCTGTGGGAGATGCTGACCTTTGGGGAAGATCCCTGGATGGGTAAAGAACTCGTTACATACTCCTTGTGTTATCTCAACTTCTCTTTATTCTCTTGTCCCGGTAGAGTTGAAATTAAAACCATTTTAAAAGTTACCTTTAGGATTATATTTCTTCCTGTTTCAATCACAGCCGTAGATAATGACAACAGCACATACATACAATAATGTGGTTTTTATCTCTGCCATAAAAACTAATGCAAATACAGTAGAACCTCGTTAATTCGAAATCCACGGGACATCAAAAATCAAATTTCGAATTAACGAATTCCCACGTAATTCGAAATTTTATGAAAAAAAAAAAAAAAAAAAACGCCGAAAATCGATTTTCTCGGCCGCCTCTTCAAATCCAGGTGGTATTTTAGTTGTAAATTCGTATTAAAACCAATTATTTCTTTATTTTCGCGGCCGATTACCATAGCGGCGGGCCCTTTAAATTCAGATATTCGCAATAAATTCGTAAAAATGCTATATATTTACGCGTAAATCGAGATTTCGCTGCCGATTTCGGTCGCGGCCTAACCTTTAAATTAAGATATTCGTAAAAATACTATATATTTCCGCGTAAATCGAGAATTCGCTGTAATTTTCCGTCGCGGCCGGCCCTTTATTTCAAATATCTGAATTTAAATTCGTAAAAATACGATATATTTCCGCGTAAAACGGGAATTCGCGGCCGTATTCCGTCGCGGCCGGCTCTTTAAATTCAGATATTCGTAATAAATTCCCAAAAATACGATATATTTCCTTGTAAATCGAGAATGCGCAGCCGATTTCCGTCGCGGCCGACCCTTTAAATTCAGATATTTGATGTAAATTCGTAAAAATATGAAATATTTCCGCGTAAATCGAATTTTATCGGCAGTTTTTCGTCGCGGCCGGCCTTTTAAGTTTCGATATTTGAAGTAAATTCGTAAAAATATATCATATTTCGGCGTGAATCGAAATTTTTCGGCTGATTTTCGTCGCGCCGTATTTTTTAACTCGGATATTCGAAGTAAAGTTAGTAAAAATACTATATATTTCCGCGTAAATAGAAATTTTGCGTCCGATTTCCGTCGCGGCGGGCCCTTTAAAATTCAGATATTCTAAATAAATTCGTAAAAATACAATACATTTACGCGTAAAACGAAATTTCGCGGCCGAGTTTCGTCGCGGCCGACCCTTTAAATTCAGATATTTGGTGTAAACTCGTAAAACTACGACATATATCCGCGTAAAACGTATTTTCTCGGCCCTTCAAACTCGGATATTCGAAATAAATTTGAAAAAGTTCTACATTCCAGTGTAAATCGATTCAGATTTACAAAATAATAATACCAATTAGGACGATGTATAACCACGTAAAAATACATTTTTCGGCGTTTTACCGCCACGGCTGACTTTTAGATACAGATTTACGAAATATTATGATTTATTTTTGCAAAAATCAATTTTTTTCGAATTACACGAACAAATTTTCGTGCGCGGACAAAAATAAATTTCGTATTACGAATTAACGAATTTCGAATTAAAAAAAATCTTGTATGAAAAAAATTTTCAGCGGAAATTTTTTTGGCGAAAATTTCGAATTACGCGTTTTTTCGAATTATCGGGGTTCGAATTAACGGGGTTCTACTGTAATTGTAGAAGATTCCTGTAAAATATGATTTAAGATTTTCACGGCCAAAAGTGTTTTTGTTATTTGTTTTTGGGGTGTTATGCCGTGTTGCGCTAAAGAAGGAGTTAGCGCAACACGGCATAACACCCCAAAAACAAATAACAAAAAAGATTCCTGTATTTCTACATTTATTTCGTAGCCTAGATTAATATTAGATTTCTTTAATTTTCTGCAAGGCCTATTCTATTGGTTTTGTCAATAATATAAAACAATAGCTATTTGGCACTAGCATCCTGTTTGTGGTTTTAAAATCAGGTGGCGTTCATAATTGAATGTGCCATGCCAAATTACTTAATCATCTTTTTCTTTAATGTATTCATGATCTTATATTTTATAATGTATAGGTACATTTAAGATAAGTATTATTTATTCAGAATATGTGTCATATTGTTTTACTGTGAATACATAATAAGTATGTATTTTATACATAGCAATTCAATTTATGTTTGTTCTGAGACTTGAGATCAATAGAATCGCATGATGCTATCGGTTTTTCCCAACTTAATTAATATTATGTCTCTTTTATGATTGTCAATGATGAGTTTGAAAGATATGTTACATTACTTTTCCTGTTGTTAAAATAAATCTTTCCAATACTGTTATATTAATTATTTCAGGTTTAAATGGATCTGCGATTCTTCGCCTCATACTGCGCGAGGGTCAGCGCCTCTCTCTGCCCGATGCTTGCCCCCCCGACCTGTACCTGCTGATGATGCAGTGTTGGGACGTGACTCCCAAAGAAAGGCCTTCGTTTGCAGCCATCCTGCAGTACCTGACCACCACCAGACTGGTGTCTGTCACCGCAAACCAAAAGTAATTTCAATTAATTCTTCTTCTCCTTTCACATGGTGCTTTATTATCAACCTTGAATATGTTATAATCACTCGAGCAATGGAGATTTCCCGGTGTTTAGATTTCGATTCGGCCATTCGATAAAGCTATTGAATACTATATTATATTATTACTAGTTGACACCTGGCGTTGCTCGTGGTGTTGAATGGTTTGGAGTAAAGTTTTGAAGTTGTGAATTGGCTGAAAACTAGGTGTATTTTTAAGATGAAAATAATGTTATTGTAAAAAAATTAACCAAGTTAGGTATTTGTTTACTTCCTCAAGCGTCTCCGGTATCATACATTCTCTTGACACGCCTTTCTTCCATCATCACAAATGCTTAATTTTACCGTGCATAAGCACTTGATTCACTTTATCGTGCCATATCTTCCTCAGGCATCCCCGACTTTTTCCACCATTCACTTCATGTAGTATACAATATATACATAAATATATGAAATAAACATTGTTTATGTTAAAAACTTCATTATATTGATTTTTTTTTTTACTCCGTATCTCATTTCAATGCAGAGATAATGCGTTTAGTCCTCATCAGGCGTCCCCGACTCCTTTTACCATTCAAATCACTCTCTAAACACTCCTGACACTAATAAGAACAAATCTAGAAATTTTCATTGAAATTAGATGAATGGTATAGGAACGCATACCGGATAAACAAAGAAGCATTCATATTTATATGTGTACTGATTATTTATTTTATTTTTATTTATTTTAGATATACTGAAGAAGGAAAGCTGTCCGCAGATGCCGGTGACTGCATCATCATAATCGATGGAAGATCAGAACTTTATTGGTGGAAAGGACAAAATCAGAGAACATTTGATATTGGACTCTTCCCAAAGTGAGTAATTTTAAAATTTATTTGTGAACTAACTTGTCTGTAACTGTTGTCCGTCTTCTTTAAACTTCATTTTACCTTAAATAATGAGTTGTATGTATCATTCCTTATTATATCATTGCAAAAGTGTTAAATTTTCCTGCTTTTTATAGTCTTGTTGACTTGCCATTTTTTCTTCGTGATTAGTGATGGGTAAATTCCCAAAAATTTGTTTTGGGAATTCTGAAACAAGGAATATTGTGGGAATTTTCATCTGAATGGGGAAATCTCTATTAGTTTTGCATCCTATAAAGAAATTTCATGTCATTTACAAATGTATCATATTAAATAAACCATGCTGAGGACAAAATTTTTAGAATTTTTGGAAAAATACCGAATGGTACCAAAGATATAAGCCGTAAAAATGTTGATGTCAAGGTAGATACAGTGACTGGCACAGCAATACTGCAGCACTGCCATTCGAATTATGTCTTGTGTGACGTCACAGGACACGATTGTGTACGTTTAACCCAAGTTCACTTATGTTATGAAAGCTCAAACTTTGACATTTTTTGAGATATGGAAAAAATAATTGTACCTACAGCCATTATTGACTCTTTAAATATAATGCATTTTCATCAAAAAAGACAACCTTATTCAGAATAATTTTCTTCATATTTCAGTACTTCTTAGTTTGTCAATTGTCAGGTGAATTGTCGCATTGACCTTCTTCCTTTTATTTCCTGCTTATGTATTTAGCATGTATCTTTTTATACACACAATTCTTTATTTTATGTGTCAAAATTATTTAAAACTAGCTGAGGTGTATGCGGCGTTGCTCGACTTTTCTCTACTTTCAATAAATACAATATCCATGTATTGTATATATAAACCTTCCTGAAGAAATTCTCTAAATGGGAGTGAAAACACTATCAAACTCCGTTGCATAGTTTAGAAGAATAAGCGCACGAACAGACAGACGTGGATAGTGACATTGTTTTATACTATTTAGAGATACCAATGTATTGTCACGATTACGAATTTACTAAAAGTTCATCAGGAAACGGCCTGTAATCTCGTTTTAGTTCATTATCATCTGGGATGTTCCTGAACGTTCCAGACTATTCCAGAATGTTCCGGGATGTTCTGGAATGTTGTGGAATGCTCTCGAATACTCTTGGATGTTCTAGACTGTTCTAGAAGTTTCTAGAGGGTGAAAATTCCAGCCCTTATATCATTAAAAGCACTCCCTTCAGGTAAAAACGCGAAGTTTCTTCATGGATAGAGGATAGAGGGCTACCCCACCATATAACTACCTTGCTCGTAGCGGGACTCGTTTCTGAATTTTAGCAGCATGCACATTGTACACTTACTTTTATAATATAAATATATATATATTGATTCTCATTCAAACGTGATTGTAACTCATTGTTTTCGTTTTGTTTTTGGCAGCTGTAATGTTCGTCTTACCAAATAATGTGTGTAACATGTACTTGTCATTTGTGGTTTGTATGTATTCATTTCATTATGTGTTCTCCTTTTAGGTCTATAGTTGATTCGGCAGGACGCAAACAACAGCAGGATATTAGCCGACCGGTGAAGAACTCCTTTGTTCACACAGGCCACGGGTCTCCGTTTGGAAAATCGTGGGGTAATCCAGGATTTTTGGAAGAATCGTATCTAAAAGATCCTTCTTTAGTACCCAAAAATGATGGTATGTTAACGTAAAATACTGTCAAAATTGTTAATTTATTATATTTATATATTTTATCGTCACTGGAGTAAAAAGTTAATATTTTTTATTGATGTATTTTATGACTATTTTATGTATTTTCATACCATCAAACATGGGTAGAGAAAAAGTTTTTCTATATTTTTGTATCTTTGTATCTTTGTTCACTTGCTGTTCATTCACTGAAATATTAACCCACACACATAATTATCTTTTTTATATTGTTTGTTAACCATTCAGTAGAAATCTAAAACACAATATATTTAACCTAATTGACTTAATCTAGCATGTGCATAAATATTTGATCTTGGATCTCGAAACATCTGTGTAAACATGAAGCTCCACTTTTTTACTCACAAGATGACAAGAATGTTTTTGTAATTTTTAACAACGGTACAAACAAACTATGTACATAAATACATAATAATATACGGGTGTTAATTGTGCATACTTTATTTTTTTTATTTTATTTTATTTCTTTTTATTTAGGAAGCAAACAGTCGTACAGTAAAAAAATTATAACAATAAACATTCATATGTTCTAGACCAATTAAGTTCCATTGAGTTAAATGTTGATTTAGTATTTTTTACCTACACAACATATTAAATGGCAAAAAAATAAACATAATAAAGAAATACATAAAATTAAAAACAAATAGAAAAAATGTCTTTGTCTGATTACTAAAACCATTTTATACCAGATGCTATAAATTAATTAATTTTAGAGGCCTATTGAATTTGACCATCCCATAATGGAAGTTATACTCCCCAATCCTTTTACCCCAACAAATTCATAAAAAGAGAATGCCAGAATGTCTCACGGTATCACACTAAAAATATCCTTTCCGTAGTTCTAAATTGAAGTCTCTTAATGCTTTTCTCTCTCTCCCTATTTTAATCACTAACCGAAGCAGAATAATAATCTCTCAGCAAAATGTCACGTATTGACTGTTCCAAACTCACAGGTTTCAAATCACTATCTTCAGTGGAGCAAAATCAGATAATATAAAATTACGGTGAAAGAAACATCTACATAATAATTACACACTAGTAAAAAAAAGCCAGTTCTCACTTATAGTGATATTTTTGGGGGTATTATGCTGTGTTGCATTACCTCCTTCTTTAGCCAATGTTTCGTAGTGACACTGCAATGCTGTCCGAAATGTTGGCTAAAGAAAGAGGGTAGCGCAACACGGCATAATACCCCAAAAACAAATCACTATAATACTTTTGGCCGTGAAAATCTAAAATCATACCTGACAGTTCTCACGTATACAAAAATTAAAAATATGTTTTTACTCTCCTGAAATATTGTGATTTGTCAATGATACCTTTTTGGCTTGTGACAGTTGATATAAACAATTGGCTATAAAGTTATTTGAATTTTATAACCAAATTTTATATTTTTTATTTAGGTGGATCTTGTCCATCCAGCCCATCGTCCCGCACCCTGCGACCTTCCGTAAGCCTCAAGAAGAGGTCTCCTGAGGCGGTTCAGCCCCCCTCCCTCCGGAGGGGCAACACGGGGAGCAAACAGTTCAACTACAACAAGCTGACCAACGATAGCACTCTCAGCCCCACGCACTCCTCCTTGACCAACAATTCCAAACAGTCCATCAAGAGGAATAAGCCAGATAGGCCACCGCAGCCCAAGATTACCCAAAATGGTAAGTTATTTCGCCTACTTAAGAGGAATATACAAGCCAAAAGTATATCTATTCCTAGTCCAAGTTGTTTTGCAGAAATTCACATGTGACAAAGTCATCAAATGCCCATTCGGTGCAATTTTTTTTTGGACAGATTGGTTGCTGTTTCTAAGGATGGGTTGTTTCGGAGAACTTGAACAATTCTTCAAATTTCAAAGTTAATTTTCAAGTTCTGTGAAAGATATTTTTAAGTTCTGTTTTTATTTCAGTTCTGTCAAGCAACTAGCCTATAATGATATAATAACAGAATTTGAATAGGACTTTCACAGAACCCGTAAATGAACGTTGAAATTTGATGAATTGTTCAAATTCTCCGAAACAACCCGTCTTTAGTCCGTTTCAGCTTTTGAATAAATTGTGATCAGCAGAAAGGGACAACTATCATGTTGTTTAGCTTGTCAGCTTATTACAATGTGATAGAATTGGCGCTTAACAGGAACCTTTCAAATATGAAAAAAACAAAATTTTGTCAATCATTGGGACAGTAAAAAAATTGTTACCAAATACATGTAAGCTTGTCGTCCCACAGAGATCGACATAAACCGAATGATGCAAGACCCTGCGCACAAAATTAAGTTCACTGTAGTAAACGGTAAGGTAACGGTCTGCAGCACAGTTCAGTGTGGAACTTTTCTGCGCAGGGTCTTACAGCATTTCGTTAATCTCCTTTGCTTACCGACTTGTGGGACGACGGGCTTAAATGTATTTACTAGTGATTTGCAGCCAAACAAAATGGTTTCTACAAATAATTTAAAATGAATATACGTATATTCTAATCTTATTCGGTGAGGTAATTGAGAATGTCCGAAATTGAATTATACTATTTTAAGTATGTTAACCCGTCATATCCCGGGACCGCATATGTGAGTGCGGCACATTATCTACGAATTAAAAAAAAAAAAAAAATTATGTGCGATTTTGACCCTTATGTATAAGGAATTTGTATGAAGAACAAGGTCACAATCGCTTGGGCTATTCTCGTTCTTTACGCAGCAAATACCGGAATGACTTCTAGCTTTTCAGATTTTTTAAAAAGAATTTTTCTGTGGAACGCCAACGAAATATTTGCCGCGTTTTTAGTGTCAAAGCGTCTTCTTTCATTATTTTTGATATAAATTGATTGTGGAAATAATAGATTTGAAATATCATCAGAAAGATAGTTTTATCTACATTATTTTGATGTAATTTTTATAATATTTCACCCAAGAAAAGTGATGAAAATTAACTTCGTAAGAAATGTAAAAAATTTTACGTCATAATGAATAATTATATTTTTAGCATTATTTATTTACAGGTTTCTTGTACAAAATAATATTATTAGTAACAACAGTTGTATAAACTACCGAAATCTGGAAGAATTGTTATCATATACTTATAAAATGCGACACAAAAAAAATTTAAGTGGACACTTGACGTTTGATTTTGGAATTTGAGCCTTTGGAAATTGAGCTTGGAATTTCCTGGGACACCACAGGTTAAGTTATCAATTGTGGCTGGTCAAAATACCTATATGAAAATTTGACTCTCGTTTATTTTCATTCTGTATCATGCGTATTTATCGAATAAGGATATTTCAATTTAAACCAGTTTTTGATCTTTGATTTAATTGCACAAATGATGTTTGCACATATCACCCAAGTTCACATTAAATTTATTGCCTTTCCAGCAAACGAGGGTGTACTGATAGATTTCTTCACAGATGATGATAAACCTTCCAGTTCACAATCCCACCATGGCGCTCTGCCTCCCGGAGTACATATCCTGGATTCTATACTCGATCAACCCATCGACGTGCCTCAAGATGGTTTGTAAACACAATCATTACTTGTCATAAAATAATGTTATCACTGATTAAATCCATTTATGTCTGATATTTTACTATTTAAATTATAATTATTTCAGGGTTTGAAGCTCAGAGTACAAGCTGGGATGATCAACCTTCTAGCTCTTATGATTCTACATCTAGAACAGAGCCTCCTCCGTATCAACAGCCTCCGAGCTACGCAAACACATCCCACTACCACTCCACCTTGGACAGCTCTTTCGAACAACCCCCCATAACACCCTCTCCTACTCCGCAATCTCATTACGGAAGCAGAAATAATACATACAGTGTTAAGGAGTTGCAACACTATACTGCAAGTTTATATGGGACTAAACAATCCGTCGCAAACGAACAGGATCCATTTGATACATCTAATTTTGCACCGAGTCATTCACCAGCACAAGTTTTACAAGATTATAGTGCTATCAATGAATTCCAACAGAATTCTTTATCTGGTTCAAGAGCCAGTATGGTGCTGGAAAATCCATACTCAAAATATGCTTCCACAGCCCAAGTGGCTAACGAAACATCACATAACAATTCTGTCGGATTTGAAAATAATTTTACATCCATGACTGAATCTACAATCATCTCAGAAAAGCAAGTAACCAATGACAATATTGCTAGTAAAATTGAATCTCTTACGTTGAATCATTCTCCTGTTAAAATAGATCAAAAGTTCATACAAGAACTAGAAAAAAATTTAGGAAAAAAAGAAGCAACTGCGAATAGTAACGTTAATGAACAATCACACTATGAATCTAAAAATAATAGTTCTATTCCTTGTATTCGTCCCCCGCCCCCGTCCAATAAGCTCTCTAATAAATATCAGGCCCTTGAAACATTAAGGGAAACTGCGATAATGAGACGAAATACTCAAACTCTACAAAACACTAATAATATGTGTTCTAGCGAATCTTCGCCGCAAAACAATACATACAGATATAGTACAAATACACTTCCATCCAATATGAGCTCAAGCTGCAGCAGCGTTGGGCAAGATTCAGCTAATGTCATGAATCATTCTTCCAATTCTTCCAACGGTGAAACTAAAGGAAACTGGAAGGAAGAATATCAATATTCAAATAACAGTCAGCCGTCAACTTCAGTAACAAAGACCATGCATGTATTGAGTACTGAATACGGCGACTACGGCTCAACCGCTGCTAATTCCCAAGACAATAATATAAGGACTAATCATACCTTCACTGTGATGTCCAACAGACCTCCTTCCATGATTCAAAATCAGACAACTCTGAGTGAATTTAAATCAAATAGGAATAATACTCTCCCTCGACCGGTGACTGAATCAGCGTATTCAACGTACGATAGAACTGTAGAAAATGGCAGACGGAACTCTCTTATGAATCAATATGCATCTCAACCTGTTTATAATGAGATTAACGACCATTACAGTATATACAGTAGCACTGCCGAAGCGCAGCCTGCATATACTGGGACATATCACTTGTACAGTAATGATGCCCCCGGATTTGTGGAAGTTAGTTCTGCTCCCCGGGTTTATGATGAGGTGTTTGAAGGCATGTACGGGACCACTTTAGGAACTGGAGTCGTACTGCGGCCACACCGACCAGCTCCACCTTCCCCCTTAGAACTGATGCAGAGTAACCCCCAACCTGTTTACCAAGAGATAGATGCGTAAGTTAAATATATGTATACCTACATGATAGAAACAGATTTGAAATTACTGTCAATGTTACATTATTATTGCATTTTTGCTACAAGCAGTGACATTACAGTAGCTGCCGTTTTCATAGAAAAAGATATTATATCAATCCATAATTGTTTTTATTTTGGCTATATACTACACATGTACAAACTGATAAAATGTAAATGGTCGATTTCCTGAAAATGAATATAAATAAAATGATATAATTCTTCTCTTCCAGTGGTCCTCAATCAATGCAGCAGTTAGAACGCAAGCTGGGTGTTGCGGGCATGGGGGGAGTGTTGCCCATTACCGAGGAGACCATTCGGCGGCTGCAGAGTCTGATGGGGGCGGCAGGGACGGGAGTGGGGGACGGCGGCCGGGCTGACTGCGTGGCCGCTCTTAGCGCCGCGCAGGGGAACATACCGCTTGCGCTCAAGAATCTGAAGCTCACGCAGCTGGTGAAGTGAGGGATTTACTTTTAAACCTTAATATGAATGGTTTTGAAGTGTTAGCCAAACCAAAATGCCACGATTTTATACACGGTGTTCGAAAACTCATCAGGAGACTTCTTCATCATCTACTCCCTTTTATCCTTTTCGGATTGGAGATTTTTTTTTTTTTTTTTTTTACAGTAATACCGCACAAGAGTCCCAACTGCTCCCGTCTGGAGCCAGTGAGACTATGGCATCCCCAATTGGGGTATGTTGTGAGGCTGAGGGTATTGGGGAGGGGAGGGAGATGGGGAAGAGGAAGGTGGGGAAGTACCTGGCTATTCAGATCTGGTCACCAAACACGGCTAAAGCCATTTCAAGCAACGTTTCAATTCTGAATGGTGGTCTTACACCAGGGCGATACTGAGAGTATCTTCCACTCTGATGGAGATCCAACACTTTGACAATATGTATTTGCTTTTGATTAAAAAAATAATTCAAAACAGGACAAGACGCAGAAAATAACAAGATAACGGTCGCAACTAGGAATCGAACCCAGGATCTCTGGTCTTACCGAACAGCATCTTAACAACACGACCATTGGGACCTGTTATTAAACGTCATATTTGTCGATTTCATTTCAAATTCAGAATGAACAATATCATCTGGCAATTAATTTTTCCCATATTTTTAACAGCTTCATTTATGATCACAAATAATCTAATAAATTGGTTTGTAACCTAGATAGTGTCTCTGATAAAAATTAATTCTTTATTATTTAGTTTAGTTAAGTAATTTGGCCATGAATCAATTTTTTTTTTATGAATATTTAGAATCATAACGTTAAACGCGACGCTCATTATATTCTGCGTATTCATAGATGGCGCATTCATAAAAATTATTGCTTTACAATTTTAAGAAAAATTATTTGTTTGCACCCGTACACTCGCAATATGAATATAAATAAAAAGTTTTGTTCGTTTAAAAACTCAATGCTTTCGAGAAAGGCATACAAATACAATATTGTGTCGATGATTCAATCCAATATTGTATTTTGTATGCCTTTCTTGAAAGAATTGAGTTTTTTTACGAACAAAACTATTTATTCATATTCGTATTGCGAATGTTCGGGCACAAACAAAACAATGTCTTAATATTGTAAAGCAATACCAAGCAAAAAGCATATTTTAATCAAATAAATGAATTAACGCCATCTATGAACGCGTAGAATATAACGAGCGTTGCATTTAACCTTATGTGTAAATTTAACAGTTTTAACTTTGAATAAATTAGACTTGTTCATAAAGTTTGTCCTTCATTGCAGGCTCGGAGTGGCTTCCAAGGAGCAGTGTGAATCTGCTCTGCATGCCACCAACTGGAATGTAGAACTAGCCGCTTCATCTCTACTAGATAGTCGATAACTGTGATTTCAGTATTAATAATGTTACATAATCTAATTATTAATTAAGGCAACTATTATGACAGCATTATCTACTGTTTGAGAAACTAGTACAACGAAAATATTTTCAAATTAATTTTGCCCAATCCGATATAGGAAAACGTTATTTTACCATGCCCACTATGACTGAAGTTCTGGTGTTGTGATTCTGTAGAACGAAAACTACCATTTTATCAGCTGAATTTTATGAAAATTTGCTACTTATTTTAGTAAAATGAAAGTATTTTATTACTGCTCTACGATTTTTGTACACCACTACTACTTAGAATGTTGGTTAAACTGAAATTATGTATTTATTTTCTTAATTTAGAATCACTGTGACAATATCCAGTGTGACTTTACTTGATGTCAAATAATGGAGGCATTATTTTTATTCCGCAACCTTTCAAACTGGTACACTGTTTTAATCCCTTTTCAGAACTGGTTATGCTTGGTGCAAAGGTCTGTACTGTTAAGGTAAGGACATACTGGGCCCACGTTCGCAACGTGTGCATTACTATGTTCCCAGGCCAACCTGCACACTTGTCCTACACACGCAACGCAAATTTTAATTGTGGTATAGCAATATTCAATGGATTTTGCATTATAAATCATTTAGTTGTTTATATTTCTGTATGAAATCTATTAGTTGTTTATCTCCAATTTTAACAACAAAACGAACAACATATGCCAGTAAACATCAAATACCATAGTAAACATAACCTTAAAGGTCAAATAAACTCGTTTGAAGGCCTGCCAACGCGATATTTCTTTCATACGTCCTACACCGATCTGGACAGCGCAGATCGGCGTGGGACGTGTAGGATTGCGTTGCATGTGACCAGTGTGTTTCTGAAGCATCTATTTTTGTTAAAAATAATATGTTATCCAGATATCTTAATGTGTTGCGTACATTGGCCCAGTGTGTCCTTACCTTAAATCTTAGGATTGTGGATGTTAAGAGAATGGAACTTATTTTCTCTCTCTCTCTCTCTCTCTCTCTCTCTCTCTCAAACTAGTTCATTTACATCACATCTTGATATTGGATGCCTAACAAAGATATTTTATCTTAGTATACACATAGAAGATTAGATAAATTAATAAGTGAGAACTTGTGATACTTTTAATTTGACTCACAATATCAACAAGCAATAAAGCAATTCAAAAGGCATATTTTTTATACTATTGATCTGTTGTAGATATGTAGTTCTTTCTTGTGGGAGTATTTGTGGTTTTTATTATTAACAAGACTGCTTAACGATGAATGTTTTGTCATCAACACACCTGCCTGCACAAGTGCACTTGAACTTTATTGAGCTTGTATCACCGAATTGAGCTAGTGAAATTCTGTAAAATTGATTTATGTAACTCCACACAGATATTTGAGTTAGTGCTCGCCAAATAAAAATATTGATCATCGAGTTCAAAACTGTAACAAGGTTTTAACTAAATTACATATCTCGGTATCGTTGCTGCAAATCCGTCATCACAAAAATACGTCATCCTGAAAACCATTTAACGGCAACAATATTCTTACATTAATCAGATCCGACGTTATGCTTACAATGCATGTTAGAAAAGCAGAAATAGTATCACTGCATACCTACTTGTACTATATGTGTAAAATCATCCCCAGTTTTATTTCTGTCCTGCAAAAACTACAAATACATAAAATGACTGAAGGGGGTGACAGATTACGCTGTAAGTTCTGGTGATATTTGAAAATTATGCAGGTCAGAACAGTTGTATGGGATCTGTCAAAGTGACAGATCCTATACAAAGAAATGATATTCCGCGGCAGTCCCTCAACTGATCTGCCCCCCTCTCATGAGGAAGATTATAGCATTGTGTGTCACCCCAACACATAATACGTATATGCTATGCCCAAATTATGCGCGCATAATATAACGTAAGGTCTTTATCCAGAGATTTTTTCACACTAGCGATTTGCGGTTTTGAATGGTGATTACTGAATTTTAAGATGATTACTTTTTTATTTTTGAATTTGTTTCGGCTTTGAACTACTCATTAACAATACATGTACATATTGAACAATTTTCTAATTTATAAAATGAATAATGAATAATTTGATAATGAATAATGATACAAATCTGTGTGTGATAATAGTGGAATCTTTTTTAATAATAGTTATCATGCTGTTTTTTCGCACACAGAAATAATGTGTTTGAATCGCATTGTATGACATTAGTTAGTAAATATTCATAAAGTGTAGATAGTACTACATTGTCATTATTTGTTGTTAACGCTTCTTTTTGAAGACATATTATTTAATCTTCTTTTCACCCAACGACAACCATTTTCATATTATACATACTTATTTTTATCGACATAATATTTAATCTCTATTATTTCATCTAAGCAGTAACCATTTTATAGTTATGCTTATTTTTATTCTATTGACCCAAGCGTTTTCAAGTCCCGGTTTTTATAATTATAGAGCGGAGATGGTCGTGTAGTTACCGTGAGGTTCTTCCCACCTTCCTCTTCCCCACACTTCTTCTTCCCTTCCCCACTACCTTCAGCCACACAATATACCCCGATTGGGGATGCCCTAGTCTCACTGGCTCCAGACGGATGGGAGCAGTTGGGAATCTTGTGCGGCTATACATAAAAAAAAACTTAGGCCATAGGTCCATAGTGCTGTCTCCTGTTTAACCTCATTCCTTTAACAGTAACCCGGTCCTTTTTATAAAGTTCACCAGGGTTGTCATCGGATATGAGGCTGTGTCTTCTGGTTCCACAATGTGTCTTCCCAGGTCACATCTCTCTTCTCCACTCCCCCTTGGTTCCTTGAAAGCCCCACTAGGGAAGAGGGCCTCATTTCTCCTGTCCACTCCTTGGTTCCCTGAAGGCCCTACGACGTAAGATTAAATATGTCGACCTGTATGTGTGCCTCATACATAAATAATTACTTCTAAGACATTACAAACTTTAAACCCCGCACCTTTCTCAGTCTACATTGAAAATGGATGTATGCAGTGCTTACATTAATTTTCTTATAAAAATGAAAGTATAAAATGTTAGCTTTATTATTCAGGAATCATATTACATATGATCCAGTTAGCAGCGAATAGGCCAATTAAAAACATATTAATATAATTCCCCCGTTGTGCTTTTTTGTATTTTACACAAGACAAGAAATCACAAATATTATTATGGTAATTTAATATCATATCTCTTTTATATAATATAATCTACTTATGTACAGCAGGAATGTATTAGTTTTATTTTGTGCTTATGATATTATATAAATATTAATACTCACGATCGAAAGATAAATGTCAATTTTAATATGTGTAATCGTTCTCAAAAAAAGATATTCCCTGCCTAAAGCCTGTTTTTGCTGATGAAATTTTGATAGTATCGAATTGAACTATGCTTACTCCAGCTAGCCAGATGTTCAGGAGAACTAATTTTTTGTTGTTGTCCAATTCTATCATTGTCTAGCAGGAAATACCTTCACTCCCGTGTCCTGTTATCTCCCTCCAGTTCTTAACTTCTACTAAATCATGATTTTCAGTTTTGGTTTTATTTTATAATGTGGTAAATTAAGTTCTTTAGAAAATGACTAAAATATTTCTGCCTGAACTTCGCAAAATAAAAAAAAAAATCTTTATGGCTATGTTTTTTCTTGCATAAATCAAAACAGGCTGGTGTTAACCCTTCAGGCCTCTGACATATTGACTGTTATATTTCTTAAAGAAGCTGTCAGAAAGTCGAAGAATTTGTGTGTATTTCCGCTTCTCAATAAAATCCAAATAAATAGGATATTTCTGTATGTATCCAAAAATGAAAAAGTATTTTTGAAAGTTATGTTATTAGTTGTTATTTCATCACACTTTCAAATATTATTACAGTAGAACCCCGTTAATTCGAACCCCGATAATTCGAAAAAACGCGTAATTCGAAATTTTAGCCAAAAAAATTTCCGCAGAAAAATTTTTTCATACAAAATTTTTTTTAATTCGAAATTCGTTAATTCGTAATTCGAAATTTATTTTTGTCCGCGCACGAAAATTTGTTCATGTAATTCGAAAAAATTTGATTTTTGCGAAAATCAATCATAATATTTCGTAAATCTGAATCTAAAAGTCAGCCGTGGCGGTAAAACGCCGAAAAATGTATTTTTACGTGGTTATACATCGTCCTAATAAGTATTATTATTTTGTAAATCTGAATCGATTTACACTGGAATGTTGTACTTTTTCAAATTTATTTCGAAAATCCGAGTTTGAAGGGCCGAGAAAATACGTTTTACGCGGATATGTGTCGTAGTTTTACGAGTTTATACCAAATATCTTAATTTAAAGGGTCGGCCGCGACGAAACTCGGCCGCGAATTTTCGATTTACGCGTAAATGTATCGAATATTTATGAATTTATTTCGAATATTTGAATTTAAATGGCCCGCTGCGACGGAAATCGGCCGCGAAATCTCGATTTACGCGTAAATATATCGTATTTTTACGAATTTATTTCGAATATCTGAATTTTAAAGGGCCCGCCGCGACGGAAATCGGACGCGAAATTTCAATTTACGCGGAAATATATCGTATTTTTATTAACTTTACTTCGAATATCCGAGTTAAAAAATGAGGCGCGACAGAAATCGGCCGAAAAATTTCGATTCACGACGAAATATGACATATTTTTACGAATTTTCTTCAAATATCTTAACTTAAAAGGGCCGGCCGCGACGAAAAACTGCCGATAAAATTCGATTTACGCGGAAATATATCATATTTTTACGAATTTACATAAAATATCTGAATTTAAAGGGTCGACCGCGACGGAAATCGGCCGCGCATTTCGATTTACACGGAAATATATCGTATATTTGCGAATTTATTTCGAATATCTGAATTTAAAGAGCCAGCGGCGACGGAATACGGCCGCGAATTCTCGTTTTACGCGGAAATATATCGTATTTTTACGAATTTAAATTCAGATATTTGAAATAAAAGGCCGGCCGCGACGGAAAATTATCGCGAAATCTCGATTTACGCGGGAATATATCGTATTTTTTACAAATATCTCAATTTAAAGGGTAGGCCGCGACCAAAATCGGCAGCGAAATCTCGATTTACGCGTAAATATATAGCATTTTTACGAATTTATTGCGAATATCTGAATTTAAAGGGCCCGCCGCTACGGTAATCGGCCGCGAAAATAAATAAATAATTGGTATTAATACGAATTTACCACTAAAATACCACCCGGATTTGAAGAGGCGGCCGAGAAAATCGATTTTCGGCTTAATTTTTTTTTTTTTTTTTCATAAAATTTCGAATTACGTGGGAATTCGTTAATTCGAAATTTGATTTTTGATGTCCCGTGGATTTCGAATTAACGAGGTTCTACTGTATTAGAAAGAAACAATATTTTTTTAAATATTAAAATTTTGAATGCAAACATAAAAAAGTTTTAAAAATGGCTCACCTTACGTTTTTTCATCTAAACATTGAACTTGAATTACTGACAACAAAAATAAACACAAATTCAAATATAAAAATGTATTCCCAATATTATAGCTACATCACTTTTTTGTCATTTTATATAAAAATAATTAGTAAAAAATTTATAAAATTTCATAAATTTTTCTCAAATTGCGGTAGAAACCTTTGGTTGGATAGAGGTGTACATTTTTGTTATCCTGTGGTTAACTTCTATATTTAAATATAAAGCTTGGTGTTTTCTCTTTTTAACACGGTTTTGTTAATATTTCTAACTGTGACGGTAAGGGAGATGCAACGATTTCTATGAGACGATATAAGTTGTTCAAAAAAGCAAACAAATTGACTGGTAATAGCCGTTTGTTCCCAAAACCGAACAAATTAGCCTGAGGAGTTAAGTGGGAATTTAAACCTTATCGCCATCTACATAAGGAGTGTTATTACACAACGTGGTGCATCGCCTTAATGCCAAGTTTAGGTCTCCCAAGTCTTATTTTTCTATTCTTACTGTTGACTATCTTGTAAAGTTACTGCATGACCTGTGCTCCAATTTTTATAGTAAACAATCTAATTATTAAAATATTGATTGTAAATTAGTTTCATCAATACAATTATAAGTGTACAAGACGTATTGATAAGACAAAACATCGCCTACACTTCCAATTTATACAACAATTTGATTTGACATTATCAACATTGCAAGTGGACGATTGTTCTTTTAATCCTTTGGCTATTTGTAGTTAGATAATATTATATCGATTTGGAGTTGTTGCATTGTTAACCTTCATGAAATATCTGTTATTTTATTGCCTTTTTTTGCCAAAATTACGATTCAGACCATTAAAATTTTATATTCTTCTTTTTAACAAATTTTAGTCTGAATAGTTTTATATGATTGATTTTCAGCTAGCTTGCCATTAATTAATGACCTGCGACAGCCTTATTTGAAGGCTTTCTTTGTGGCACTGAAGTTCTCAACTCCAGTTCCAGTGAATTGCTTTTTTCATGTGTTTTTCTTTTAAAGATCTGTGTCAATTATCTGTGAGACTTTCAGATATGTGTTGATATTTTTAGTGTACATAATCGACATTAAGTTTTCCAAAAAAATATGTTTAAAAATAATTTTAATTAATATAATTTGCATAATCTATTATGTATACTAAACATTTATGTCCTGTAACAAATTTTTCTATAGAAAATAGTGATGTAAAAAATAAGACGTCGACTTGCAAGTGAAATTTTTCAGAGATCACCAAAAAAATTTTGTTACACTTTGAATATAAATTTTATGCTAAAAATTAACAGAGTTATACATTATTCTTTTGATAATTAGCGAAAAATATTAATATTCTATTTACTTTATGCACTTTTGGTGAACTAGTAACTCATAAAAATACATATTTTTTTCATTATTTTTTTTTTAAATATTTTGTGTTTGTATGTAGTATTACTGTATGTTAGCTTCACTCAAATGCAAATTGTTAACCTCGATACAGGCTTTGTCCTAGCGAGGTTTATTTTTATGAGAAAAACGTGATTTATGTATAGTGAGATTCAATAAATGAATTTCAAATTTCCAGAGCGGGTTTTGCAAGTCGACGACTAAAATGAAAGTACTCGAAAAAACTTTGATAATTTATAAGTAAACTGATTGTTATTGAAGAAATACATAATATTATATGTATTGTACTTTTCTTTTAAAAATAGAACAATTTGAACTTTTTCTGTAGTCATAATCGTGCGATTACTGATAATCTTTGTAACCGAGTTGAAATAAGATTTTTTACATCACTATTAAAAATCAATTACTATGTCTTCCGAAGACGATTATTATTCTTCTTGCTTTGTCTTTGATGAAAACAATTGGTAGACTTGTCACTGTCCAAGAATAATATTAATATTTCTTCTACTGTTTATGTATTAGCCAAATTTTATTTTTATTGTATTATAATTTTTGTTTTTCTAGTTTACTAAAAAGATTACCTGATCATTTTTATTATTTCATCTCTCAGTTTCCAAAACATCACAATAATAATAATAAGCTTTAATTTGTATCATCCATGTTTTTAATTTTAATAATTTCGATACCTCTCTCTTTACAACGCAAAAATATTATCTTAAATAATCTATGTTAATTTTTTTTGAGATTAAAAGACTTCTTGATATTTAATTTTCACACTTTTAAAACAAGTCATAGAAGCTAAATACATAATAACATTATTAGTAATATATTGACGACATTCTTTCTTTTTACATCACAAAACAAATAATAATAATAATTTCTGTATCTTTTTGTATTAATAATATGTAAATAAAGTTATTTTACAATGAAGAAAAACATGTAATTATTTATGTTACAATTTCTTTGAGTAATAAAAATTTATGTAATTTTTGTAATCATTTGCATTTCTGGTTTTATTTTACCTTATTTTTATTTATTTATTTATTGGATAATTTGTATAGCGGCGCTTTTGTGAGATATCACCTCAGGGGCGTTTTACAGTTGATGCAGGTATTACAGAAAATATAAATATTACAAAAATAGAGTGAAGTTAAGTTAAGTAAAATGATGTATAGGAACAGGTGACACAAAGTATTTTTTACAAATTATTGATCAGAGAGCTTCCATTTGTAAATAAAGCCCGTAATCTACATCATCCTAAATATTAATTTTATTCATTCTAATGGATGGAACAATGATTATTAACAAGTTTAGGAAAGGGAACCTTATATTGTGGTGTAGACGGGTAGAGTTAATGGATGGAGAAATAAGTATTCGGAGAACGTAGGAAGAATAAACAGGAGATTCGCCGAGAAGAAATTGCAAGATTAAATGAAATGATTGTGTATTTAAGTTTTTATCACTTTCTATCAGTTTAGCTTTTATCAACATAAGGGTGTATGAACGTTGATATCCGTAAGTATCCATAAACATTAACCTTTTTGAAATATCTGTTATTTTATCGGGTTTGTTTGGGCATTACGATTTATAATACACAAAATAAAAATATGTATCCATGAACTTCCACAAATCTTTCAATAAATGTCCATATAATTTTATTTTATTATTTTCAAAACAAACGGTAAATAAATAAAATAAGTGGTAAATTATTTACAAGGTTATATAAATAATTACAAGGGTCGGTACCAACACCATGTCTTCGAAATATCTGGAGTGATTACATATTTTTTGCTGGGCAGGGTTAGTACACAGATAAAAATGCTTGGATTTGTTCTTTGTAATGTGAGATCGTGTAACGTACGTACTGCTCCGGGATCGGACGCGGTCGCCCATGTTGCCCATGATCTACATCATCTATCTATTAAATATACTGCTAATTAAATATACTGCCGAAATATAAAATGTAAATGTATGTAAAATTATGTGAAATTGTAATGTAAAACCTAAGAAATTGTTATAATAAATGAAACGTCGGAGCTTGGCTAGAGGAATACGAGCAGAGAAATACATAGCGAGAGAGCTGGGGATAAAATGATATCATAATAACATTTAATTCGGGCACGGTTATGAGAATCGTGCTATACGAGAGGGAACGTTCGGCCCCGGCCCGAAGCAAAGATCCGTGCGCCGTCATGGCGTGCGAGGTGATTTGCCGTCAGAACGTTCCACAGGCGCGATTCTGAGGATCGTGCCCGAACAAAGAAAGGCCGTGGTCACGTTCGACCACGGGCCCGAAATTACCGGCCGAGAGGCGGTAACCAGACCGGCGGCACGCCGTGATCGTGTCACAAACATGGCCCTCGATTCCAGGAATCAAAGAGAAAGCGGGCCCGTGTAAGCGTCGCGCGGCTGCCGGCGGCCTATAAAACGGGCAACAGTCCCTTGGAAAGGCAGATAGCCAGCAACCTCCACCAGCTCTACAACTCTCTCTGCTCTGCCTTCTACCTCGCTCCGACTTCTGCCTCTACTCGCCTTCTCTTCTTCTGCCCCTCGCCTCACCCCGGACCTCTCTGCCTCTACGACCAGACCCGGACTTTACGACAAGGACGAGAACCAGCATCGGACCAGCTACAACGGCTACAGAGACGCCCCGCTCTACCCCTCCACGCCACTGAAGGAAGACATCTCACGCCTCCACAGATTGGGATCACCGGCCCCATTTACAGTCTTGTATGTCACACGATTACGTCTGATACAGATCGGTTACTAACGGAATCGCGATACAGAGAACATATGCCCTGGTTCTGGCAGTATCCTAGAGTATTTATTTATTTATTTATCGTTTCTTTACATTGTATCTTTTTTTTAAAGTTATAATTTTTAACCTCACTAGGACAAGCCTGTGTTGAGGTTAATAATTTTACAAAATATTAAAAAAATAGTACAAAGATTATAAATAGAGTACAAATATTAAAAAAAAAAATAATTCAAATATTAAGATAACAATATTGTTACATTGACGTTTCTGCGAATTGGATACCTACATGGTACCTATCAGCCTATTCATTACAATATAATGCTGTAAACATGTAGGGTGACCATGATATTTAATTGCAATAAAAATGCAACAAACTATTTTTTTTTTTTAAAACAGAGAAGAAAGAAAGAGAGAAAAAAAAAATTTACATTAAAAAAGAAAAGGGTGAAAAAATTAACTTATTCAAAATATTATGCCACAATTTAAAAGGACAAAGATGAAAGAATATGTTGGAAATCCTCGGATGGCAGAAATAATTTAACATTCTTTTTAAATGTACACAAGGAATTTGACGATTTAATGTGATCTGGAAGGCTATTAAATAGAAGTGGAGCCTGGTACAAATAATGTCTCTGCCCAAATGGGGATTTAGGGTGAATTGCCATAAAGTTCAGACCAGAGCCAATTCTTGTAGTACGAATTTGTTGCATTCTTTTCGCAGAACTAATATTGTTAAAAAATCTGCATAGCGTTTGTAGGATAAATAGTTGTTTTAAATTCATGATATTACATTCCTTATAAAGTAACTGTGTAGGATATGTAAATTTTTTCTTGTACATAACTTTGAGAATCAGTTTTTGGGCAATAATGTGGTTCTATTACAGTCTTCAGGCAGGAACCCCAGCACACTATATTATATGAAAGTAGGCACTGAATTATAGCAAAATACACTGTTTTCAATTTTTCCTTGTCTAGTACATGTCTGAGATCTTTAAAAATATAGATAAGTCTCCTAACTTTATTTACTAACATTTCGACATGATCATTCCACCTCAAAAATTTATCAATTTTTACCCCCAGGTATTTGAGGCTGTCTACCTTTATACCTTTATTATAGTATACCTTTATTATTTAGGCCCCTTCCAAACGAAACCAAATCCTAGAAATAGAAAAGTACAAAAGAGGTTTATGCGTTATCTATATATGAGAGAATATATGTATTATCCATTCCTATATCCTTTCTTGTTCTTAACATGAATGCTCGATTTCAACACCTTCAAAGCACGCCGAAAAATATTTTTATGCACACATTTTTTTAAACTAATCACAGGAACTATACTTAATCCACTTATATTAAAATAAGTTAACTTATATGTCCCTAACAAGTATACTATTGGAAGATCCCATGCACTTTTTCATACTCCGAAAGCTAAGACTTCTGCCTATCAGAACGCGCCAGTCAACAGAGCTACTCAACCGCTTAACAATTCTCCATTAACCATCGACATTTCCAACTTCACTTACAGACAGTTTAACAACTATCTTTTGACATATGTCACAAAATAGTAAAACTGTCCCCACAACCTTTTATACTTACATTTACCTCAAATTTGTGATCTTCTCTGTAACATATTGGTGTATAACCTTTTTGTAGAGAACATGAATAAATAAATACTTGTATGTGTACCTATGTGTCTGAATTGTGTAAATTAGTGGAGTGCGTTTGATTAAGTTACCAATAATGTTTTTCTTAAATGACGGCAGGAAGTAATAAATATGTCAAGAGTTGAGTTGGTGCAAAGTTTATTAAATGTTTGGAGAACTCGGGAAATGAGTTAGTTTGCTGCAGTGTTTTTATTTTGTTGTTTAAAGTGTACGATAGTTTGGTGTGGCGGCCGGGTGCGTTATATGGAATGTTCAGGCTAATTTGAGAATATATGAATTATATTCTATGAATTTTCACAAATCTGATAAATTTAATGCTTACAATTTACATCCTATGGATAAATAATAATTGATATACATATATAGGATTTATTGCTTGAATTAAACATTTCAATAAATTCAATATTTTTTATGTATACACATACACAACATACCTCTGCGGAGAAAATATTTTAACTTAATCAAAATGATTCTATAAGATAAATTTATATTTTTTTTTTTTAAATGTATTCTTTTTTGGCAATATTAACCAAGAAAGGTGAAAGTTGCAACGGAATAAATATATAAAAAATCATTAACACTTTTCAGTTTTGAAAAAAAAATCATTGTTCTGTCATGTGTGCAAAGTGCTTTAGTGCTTTGAGGTTAATTATTTACTTGCACAGGTAATTTTTTAAATGTTCAATTTAAAAAATAAAATAGTTATGTACCTAGTAATAATAATTAACGACCGAAAAGGGGTAAAGGCATTTAAAATTTATCACATTAAATGATTTTTACCTGTTCCCCGTAAAAGTTAAGATTTTTCCCATAGACATATGAATATTTATGTCTGTGGATTTTTCCACAAATACTACTTTACTGAGATTTTATCATTGATTCCCTTCAGATCATAATTTTTAGAACGTATTCAAAATTTCAGTCAGTTCGGCGACATAGAGCCTGAGAAAACAGCTTTCAAAGTTCGAACCCAAGACTTGTGCCCGTAAAAATGATTTTAAATAAATTCTGCTTTATTGTGATTCCATTTGTGATCATAATACTTATAGGCCAGTGCAATTAGCGATTCGCGATCGAAGTAATTCCGGTAGTCCCAATTTTTTTATATGTTATATAAACTGATCCCCTGATGTAAAATCTGATTTTCCGACCTTGGCGCACCTGTGCTCGCGCCGCCATTTTGAAAAAACTGGCCGAAATCGGGCCAAAATCTAGTTTTTCCCAAATATCTCATTTCCAGTGCAAATTTCGGCTAAAGTATCTTAACAAGTATAATATAACATAAAATAACCTACAACTTTAAAAAAAAAAATCTTCTATCTCTAATAGGTACCGAGGAAGAAAGTCGTAAAGGTGCGTATATTTTTGAAAAAACAAGTTTTTTGCGCGACTAGGTTTGGTTTTTTATAAATACCTCGTTTCCAGTACAATTTTGTGAAAAATTTATTGATAATAATTTTGTAGAAAATAAAATTTCGTTAAAGAAATAGGTATATAATTTATATTTTTTATCTCTATTACGTATCCAAACTCTAATCCACCAAAACCAGGCCAAAAATTGAAAATGAGGTTAGGTGTTTTAAACTTGGCATTCCTTGATTTTATTTTTCTTTAACAATTATTGTTCTAAGAACATATACGTTGACAACAATCGTCATGCCTGTGTCAGACCTAGCTATAAATATAGTAGTTAGACTATTTCAGCATATCGGTCGCCATACATTCCCAATGGGAAGACCACTAAAATAGGCCATACATTTGTGCTCGCAGCTTGGTCTGACATGCCTATCAACGTAATCACAACATACATTTAAGATTATTAATACAATTAAGATGATAAGGTATATAAAAAAGATAAAAAATTGGTATTTTCGTAAAATTAACATTTATTGACATTCTTTTCTTTATTAGTTAAGTTGTCAGCATAACAAAAAATAAAATTAAAGGTAGATCAGTTTAGACAGAAGTACGAGCCCTTGACTATAGTTTCTTACTTCTGGCCCTGAATAGCTTCTTCATCTGTCTTATCACCCAAATTTGTGGCGACTGGGTCATCATATTCCTGTCATCGTCATCAACGAAGGCTTCTACAGCATTCTCGCAGGAGTTGCCATTGCAATGAATGCAGAGTAGGGAACATTTCAAACCCGACTTTCTGCAGGTGCACTTTCCAGCGCAACCTTTTTTACATTGACATGATATGAAGTTCAGCAAGGCCTGAGGTGCAGCTTCCTTCAACATTGTTACTGGAGTAAGTAACCCAACAGCATCATTTTTCCACCCCCATTTAGTCGGATCTTTATCGTGATCAAGCCAAGTCTGCACTTGCAAGTATGTTCTTGAAGCGTGTTGCTGGACTGCATCTTTGGTGGGTGGTAGCCTGGATAAATTGAATTTGTTCTTTTTTACTCCTTTGACGAAAATGATGTACCTTAAATTTTCCAAATTTGATTTCTTGTTGCCGCCATACAAAAGTGCAAATAGTTGTTCTGCAGCCAAAGTGATTGTTTCTGTCTTTGCTTTTGGGTCTTGAAATACACGAACAAGTTCATTCACTGAGTGGTTCTTGAGAAGAATATTACAAAATTTGTGTTTGCCTTGACCGAACGGAGCTCCAGTTGTATCGTAACCACTTATGGCATGAATTAATAAAATGTTTTCAACTATTTCAATGTGTTTAAAACATTTTTTCGAGTACAACGCGTTAGAACTTTTTGGTAATATACGTTGAGAGGTGAGAGAGCTGTGAGGAGTACCAGCAGATCAATATCCTGACCAACGATGACTACATCATGTTGAGATGACAACGAATTTGCTGTGTTCACTATGAGAACGTCAGCATCCTCTTCAGCTTGTACTGTCGTTATGTGGGATCGTGCAAATGAGGTTCTGAGTAGGGAAATAAATTGAGACTTGTTCTTCTCATTTCCCAGAAACTTTTCCTGTGGCACTTGTGGGTGCATGCTTTCAAAAAACAAAACTTCAGGAGAAGTTGTAACTCTGGCACGCCGCGCTCTTTCCACCCCTTTAGTGCTTTTCTTTTCCATAGAATCTGGGTATCCATCGAATACCACTACTGCATTGGATCCATAGTGATTTTGTACATATCTGACATATTGCTGGAAAATTACTGAAAAAGGTTGAGCACGAGCCCCATACAACTTTGTGCAGTAAATATCCTCCATCAATTACCTGTATTTTACTGCTTCCCAGTTCTGTATCATTTGGTAGAGGGTTTAATGATGAATAAAATATAGACTTCGTTCTTTTGCGCATGCCTTCTTCTGAGAAAAGAGACAATGGTACAGGAGAGAGTTCATATTGAAAATATTATTTAAGTTCACTTTCAGACTTTTTGGCAATAGACATACGATGGAATAGCATTAATGGATCTATTGACATAGTCACACCCTGATTTTTGACACTGCTGGTCACCGCCGCAAGAGAAACTATTGCATCATGTAGAAGTTCTTCTTTTCGCAGATGATTTGAAAATATATAAAACAATACGCAGTTTAGACGATTGTTATACTTTGCAACTTAATTTAAATAAACTATATCGTTGGTGCATCATCAACTCTCTGTTTCTTAATATTAAAAAATGTCAGGTCATTCGTTTTTGTAAAATACGAAATCATACAATTTATGAATATTCGCTTAATAATGTAAAATTGACAGCTGTCACTCAAATCAGGGACTTGGGTGTTATATTTGATGAACAGTTAACATTCAATCCGCATATAAATGAAATCACAAATAAAGCCCTAAAAATGCTTGGGTTTATATGTAGAACCGCATGTGACTTCAAGTCACTAGAATGTTTGAACACACTGTACACATCTTTAGTAAGAAGTCAAGTAGAGTATAATTCGCCTATTTGGTCCCCGTTTTATAAAGTACATTCCAACAATATTGAAAGGGTACAACACAAATTTTTAAGATTTATTAACTTTAAACTTAATATTCCAATCCAAAATATAAATTATATCCAACTCATGCATCAACTAAATTTGATTACGCTATCAGATAGGCGAATTATCTCCGACCTTGTTCTACTAAATAAAATTATTAATTATAGAATCGACAGCCCTGAAATTCTTGCCACAATAAAATTATTTGTACCTTCCAAAAATACGAGACAAAATTCCACCTTTTTCTGTAACAATTTCAAATCTAATTATCATGCGCACATATCGTTAAATCGAATACAAAATTTTGGTAATAAATTTGGTAATGTTGTTGATATATTTAGAGATTCCGTAGCAGTGCTCAAACGAAATCTACATAAACACTTTGCTGATATGTATGACTTCTCCACTCCATAGTAAAAAACCCATTTTTTAGCTTCTGTTTTTTCACTCTTTTCTTTTATGACTTCTTTTATGACTTTTTAACTTTAATATATATGTTTTAACTTTACAAATTAATATTGTAATTTAAATAACAATTCGAATATGATTTTAAGTCCCTATAAATGCTGATTAATTTCAATCCATTTATTTTTCTAAGTAAGTAAAAAAAGAAAAAAAAAACTGTTCTCCATAATGGTATTCTGTATTATTTGTAAAACATTTATGTACTACAGATATAATAACTATTTTATTTATATATGTACGTAAACTTTTCAATGTCACATAGTTAATGTAATAACACTAATAACAATGTATGTAAAAGCCCAATGGGCGTTTAAATAAATAAATAAATCATTACGTTTTAAGTGTAGGTTTCCAAAGTTCTTGTTGATACCTTTAGACATAGCTAATTTCCCCATCTTTTCAGCCATGTGACAAGTGACTTTGCTATCCCCGATTGTGCCACTGCTAATAGACATAATCACGTTTGTTTTAGGAAATGGTTCATGGCAAGCAAACCAATCAATGAGAGTTTGAACGTCTCGATCATCCCTCTTAATTCTTGCAGGTCTCATCTCTACATGTTGCTCTGACGTTCCTGATTCAATCCCACAAAATGACTCGATACCCTCACAAATGTTATGCAGATAAACGAATCCAGCAGTCCAACGAAGGATGGAACTGTCTGTGATTCCCCGTCCTTGGGTCAAACCTCCAGATGTTTTCATCGATCTCATCAGAGTTTGTTCGATGGTCATGTCAGACCAAATCCCTGACCAAAATTTATGAGACTGTCGGATAGTAAAGTAGCTCTCTTTTGTAAATCTTTCATACTCGATTGCACTGAATCATTTCGAACTGAACGCTGCTGTGACACTGACGCTGTCAAGCTCCGCTCCAGGCTCAAGACGTGACATGCGGCAACTGAAGGGAACCGGAGGGGAGGAGTAGAAGGGTGGGGGGTAGCCCCCCCCATACCGAAGTGCCCTCTAGTAAATTTATAAATGTTTGTATTTAAAAATGCAAAAAAATCTAATAACGTGATAATAAACCGTGATAGATTTTCTGTGCGTACCTACCTGGATTTGTTTATTCTTTATATCGGTAAAAAACTATATAAACATAAAAACGGCACAGCTTTTTTTAAAATTTTATGTTCTACATAATTGGTATCAATAAAATTTTCATTAAATTCCACTGGAAACGAGGTATTTATAAAAAAACAAACTTAGTCGCGCAAAAAACTTGTTTTTTCAAAAATATACGCACCTTTACGACTTTCTACCTCGGTACCTATTAGAGATAGAAGAAATTTTTAATAACAAAAGTTGTAGGTTATTTTATGTTCTATTATACTTGTTAACATACTTTAACCAAAATTTGCATTGGAAATGAGATATTTGGGAAAAACTAGATTTTGGCCCGATTTCGGCCAGTTTTTTCAAAATGGCGGCGCGAGCACAGGTGCGCCAAGGTCGGAAAATCAGATTTTACATCAGGGGATCAGTTTATATAACATATAAACAAATTGGGACTACCGGAATTACTTCGATCGCGACCCCCTTTTTGGCGCTAATTGCACTGGCCTATTAGTAGGTATTTAAAAATTCAGTCCGATTAGCGCCATAGAGCCTAAGAAAACGACTGTCAAATTCGAATTCAAGCAATACATCTGAGCCCGTAAGAATGAAGATTTTTTCCACAATTGCTACTATATTGTGATTTTATCATTGACTTCAGACCATAATTCTTCGGATACTTCAATGTCCTTTAATTACGACTTATATATAGGTAGTATCTATTTGTGAAATGAATCGTGGGCGTCTTTAATAATACAAACTGTTAATAATAGTACTGTTGTAAGGACGTCCTGTTCTAGTGAGTCTCTAACGTCTCTAAGTTATTCTGGCTAGACCACAGACATAGGAATTAATAGACGAGAAGATAAAGGCGAGGGGTAAAATCAACTGTTGAAGAACGAAGGGAGTGAAGATGACTGTGATTCGTCAATAAATCAATCTGACAGTAAATAGGCATCTCGCATTATAATATCACCATTTACTTCTTAAAAGTAAAATCTGCTTTGAATGAATAGACATTTTTACATGGGAGCGCAAATTACTCGCCACGTTATGAACAAATTTGCGAAGTCCAAATTCGGCAAAGTAAATTTCTTCTGTTTGCAGCGTCGTAGTTAGTTTCAGAGTATTTAGTTAAGACCCTTTTACGAATGTTCATAATTTACTTACCCCAGTAAACAGCGACAAGCACACTTGACAACGGCTATATTATTACTCTAAGCAACGGCCACATTCGAACAATGATCTAGGGTTGTCACAACCGTTTTTTTTCCTATTAATAATAAAATAATGTAATTATCACTTTTAATTAAAATTAATTTACGCGAATTATTTCAAACATTATTTCATCACAATAATACGTAGCATTTACATTATTATTTGCTCCTTGTTTTTGTAGATACTCTCAGTATCGCCCCAACTACTTGAAATGGCTTTAGGCGTGTTCAGTGACCAGATTTACATAGCTAGGTACTTCTCACCACCACATAGCCAGGTGTGGGGTATTATTTGGGAGTATTTTGTCGATGAAGGTGCTTTTTATTTATTTTTTGGGTATAATATTTGCATAAACATTTTTTTAGGTACATTTAAGCATCATAATATGTCTGCAAGAAATTAGTAAAACAGTATTATATACACCGACATAATAACAGTATTCTAAGACTATGCATAATATTATTAAAAAATATACGAGTTATACATATAAATTATGTATATATAAATATATACGGACAATGGAAGAAATCAAAAGAAAAGACAAAAGGGTTAATAATTAAAGTATATTTGTGAGAACAGCATCCAATAAACAACTTACAGGGGTTTAAATAATGTACAAAAATAAAAGCACAGTTTAAGAGAAAACAACATGTACAATAGTTATATTATCGATGCTAGATAAATAATAACAGCTGAATAAAAATATATTTTAAAAATGAACCAACATAGAAAGAAGGTATTAATCTGTTGACTGTGATGACGCCCGTGTCCGTGAGAAAAATTACAAATCATAGATATGAAGGTCTCCGTAGTCGAGGGGTAACGCTCTCAACTAGCAAGCGGGAAGTTTCGGGTTCGAAACCCAGCGTGCAAATAAAATTTTTATTTGATTAATTTGAATTATTTCACGATTTACTAATTTAAAATAATTTAAAGGATGTTTGCGGCACGTTCTAAAGTGGAAGATAATATATTCCAACGCCGTCAAAGAAGCTGCGTTTATCAAATAAAAAATATTTCCTAAAGAAATATTTAGCGCAAGCGATTCTGGCCGTATTATTCATACAGTTCCTTTGTAAACACGGGTTAAAATTGATTTAAAAAAAATCTTCGATTTTAGTTTGGAGGACTCCGGAGTCCCTCCCACAGTTGATAGGTTAATAATTGAATATGATCGAAAACAACGTAATACCATAGACATATGAATATTAGTAGACCTGCCCTAAGTGATTAAAAGCGTATTATCCCCACTCCCCATACCGGTTCCATTGGAGCCGGCTGGGCTCGCGTATGGCCTCAAGTGAAATTTGAAAACGTGACGTCATCATTCTTGTGCGAACTATGGTCGAGGCATCATCGGTTCATTTTACGAAATAACACGGCAAAATGTTGACTTGTGATATGAAAACTTGTAAAAATAGATGTGAAAAAGAGAATAAACCCAATTGTCGTATTACATTCCATAAGTAAGCATTATTTTACTTTATTTTAAGCTTATTCACACCGTATTATATGGATCAGTTTTAGAAACACATACTATCACATCACAATGTAGCGATTCTCAAGTGTGCTCATCGTTGTTTACTGGGGTAAGTAAATTATGAAACATTTGTAAAAGTCTCTTAACTAAATACTCTGAAACTAACTACGACTCTGCAAACAGAAGAAATTTACTTTGCCAAATTTGGACTTCGCAAATTAGTTCATAACGTGGCGAGTAATTTGCGCTCCCATATAAAAATGTCTATTCATTCAAAAGCAGATTTTACTTTTAAGAACTAAATGGTGATATTATAATGCGAGATGCCTATTTACTGTCAGATTGATTTATTGACGAATCACAGTCAGCTTAACCCCCTTCGTTCTTCAACAGTTGATTTTACCCCTCGCCATTATCTTCTCGTCTATTAATTCCTATGTATGTGCGTAATACGACAATTAAAACAGAACATACATTGTCTAGTGAGGCGGGTAACTTACTAACATTAACTAAATATAATTCAATAAACGCCCGGGTTGCCGGCAATTAAATTAATTAATATATATTTTTTATATAGAATAGGTGCTGAAATTTCCAATTTTATGTCCGGGTTAAATCTTCCCCATAGGAAAAACTAAACCCTTTCACACACTTTTCCACAAATTATCATCTAGTCAATCAACATTATGCAAGTGCATTATATAAGCAATATAAATACAAAACAATACAAGAACAACACGTCAACTCACCAGAGATCAAATGGGAAAATAATTCACCGACTCCAGATATTTTCATATCAGAGGGATCGGCTCGGTAGAACTCTATTATTTGTTATTATTTCTAATACACCTATGTGTAAATGGTAAATTAATCTTTTACACAGATGACATCTGCACAGTTTCGCAAATGAATATACCAAAGATAACATAACAAGTAAAGATTTCGATGCATAAAACCACAATTTTCAATATCATTTCAATAATTATTTTTGGTAACCTATTGTTTATTACTAAACCTTGTGTAAAAATGTAAACAACACGTACCCGTGATATGTATAAAATAAAATTAATAAAATATTAAGTAAATGAATAAAGCAATTTCAGTTCCCAGAAAATAAAATCGCTTTCGTATAAACTTGTCTTTTCGACTTCCCTGAATTAGACATCAATTTTGAAAAATAATGTAGTCTAACATCGGTATATTTGTCAGCAATAGCTCTTATAAGGTCGTGAATGTGATTTTCGGTAGGAAATTGATCGAATTGATGACTGTACAATGAATGAAATAGGTTTGTAGCTAGAAATGCCTTTAAAATTTTACCTACCATCCAAGATTTTTTAAACTTTGGTGAAATAACGGTTCCTCCACTTTGTGCCAGAAGTTTTTTTAAGAGGACTTCTGTTTTCCAACAAACATCAATTACATCCTTTGAAGGATAAAATAATCCACCTTTATCTTTAATTACTATCAATCTATGTTCAGGGTATATTTCATTGGAAAACAGAGCGTTAATGCACTGATTGCAGCGTAGTTTTTTTCCTAAGTGTCGAACGATAAACCCTGAAATGTATGTCACAACAATGAGGTTCAATTGAACCGTAACTAAGTCTTGGCTTAAATAATTATCTATTTCGTCAAAATAACATATGCTGTCGTCATTGTCGCTACAATTTTCAAAATATGTACCAGATGTAATATTTATTCTTTCTACTGCCGATGAACAGTTTAAAACTGAAATTTGTTCAAACGGAATACAATTGCCTGTTGTTGTTTGTTTTAGTTCCATATGAACTAGCGATTTTTTATATATAGACATAAATTGCCGAGCTGTTGGGTTATTGTTAAATCCTCCAGCCGATCTAACGTTGCAAAAAAATAATTCTAAATGGTCTTGTGAGCATTTATACAAAGGTATGTATTTTAATAGTTGCCTCTCTTCTATTAAGGTATTGTACAACCGTTTTGTGCTTTCTATACAAATACAAAAACCGAGGAAACCTGTTTTTCGATTCGTATTTATAATATTTTTGTTGTTTGCTGCAATGCGTATATTTTGTAAGTAATATATGGCTTTATTCAAAAAAATTATATTTGTATTGTAATTTTCAGCATTTATCGGCTTTTTAAAACCAAATTGATGCAAATTACGCGAATTTAAAATATCAAATAAATCATTTATCAGTCTTAAAAAGAATACGGTTCCTTCTACACCATCAAATTCTTTTAGTTTTAAATCGTTTCTACAAAATTCTAGAGCATTAGCACAGCTATTGCTAAATAATTGTGAGGCCAAATTAACCTTCATTTTGTTGTTATGGAAATCAATATGAATTGGCCTTAATTTATTTGCGACGTGGAGTTTTTCACGCACCTGAATCTCATTCAATTTACAAAGGTAATTCCAATTTATTTCATTTCCTTTACTATCAATCAATATCTTTTTGGCTTCGAATGCATTACGTACTAGCTTCAGCATGTGACAAGCGTCAAGAAAAATAGCCACTTCCTTTTTCGTAACCGGATGAATGAAGGATGGTTTCAAGTTATTACTCTCTAATGAACAACCGAGTATCTTAGCCATAGAAATATTTGAGGGACAACCATCGAACGTCATGGACACAATATCAATACCCACTTTGTCAGCTTCCTCTAAACACTCAAGCACGAGGTCAGCTCTTTGCCGACCAGATACGCCATCCACAAGAAAGTAACCAACGGGTACTTTCCAATTGGCGTTTATAGCAACAATCATGAAAACGAGTGCCTCTTTTGCAACGGACTGACCATGATGGAGTTTGTCTCCGCCAAATCCAAAGTCTACGTAGCCATGATGATTATTTCCATCCCACTCCACAAGTTGCCTTATGGCCATCTCGTCTATGACCAAATTGCAAACAAGTTTATATCCTGTAGTCGACGCTTTTAACTCCAAAGCACGAAAAGACTCTTTTGTAAAACCAGGTCGTCCATCAATCACTTGAAGCCATTTACACAATGTTCGTGGTGCAGGAAGGCAAAAATCAAAATATTCTCTAACGTACTGATAAGCTTTGGGAGAATAATAGTTAAGGGTAAAAGCAAATACTCTAAGTGATGCGGAATATTTTCTAGGTAACTTAAGCTTTTGGTTTTTTGTTTCTACTCTTTTAACGAGCTCAAAACATTTAGAATTAGCTAAAATATCGCCATGTGAGGTTTGATTTGATTTACATTTTTCCAGTTTGCAAGTAAGTTGCGAGATTTTACGTTTATAAACAACGTTAATTTTTTTCAATTTTCTAATTAGTAACTTACTTTCTAATAATAAGTTTTCCATTTTTTTGCAATTGACTTCAATTGCTTTATTTTTTTGAGTGGTTTTTGATATTATAAGTGGTTCTTCCATAAAGACGGGTTGGGGCTCCTGAATCTGCGGAATAGAGACATAATATTATATTTTTAGGTATAAAACATTAAATCGGTTACTAGGTGATCCGCGCACTACATTATAATACAATATGTTTTTGAAGTCATCAAAGGTCAATAATCAATTGGTACTCACAATGCTTTCTGGAATAGGAGTGGGTAACATACAACTGACGAGCACACATGACTGTGCAGCTGCAGCTACGGCCTCGATCTCCGTGAAGCACATAGTCATAGGTTCTGGTTCGCATTCCTTTTCGTAACGAGAAAAAGTTGACAATATTAGGTATATAGTCATTATTTTATTTCAAAAATGTACATATTTATTACAAATTTGTGACATGCACTATCTATAAAATATTTATTTAAATAATGATTAAATATAAGAATGAACTCACGACATATGTGCTGTGTAGAGCAGGTGAGCAAGAAACGAGAGAAAAATCAGAATTCTCTTGTGGGTTCATCCAATAAGTATTGTTGGCCCTTTCATCAGCTAGAGAAAGACATACATATGATTTCTCAGAGAAGTTGTCGCTTAATTTCTGAAATGGATAGATAGTAAAATTAAAATAATTATATGTAATGAATAACTACAAAAAATAATTATTAGTCATTAAAGAATTAATATACTAACGATAATTCTTTCTGTAACAGGTGACAAAGAGACCGATGGGATCGCACCTACACGTAGCACACGTGTGCCATGTTTGTTTATTATAAAATCTGTCTCTTTGAAATGTTCTGAGCAGATACGAAGGTTACGAACACTTGTCTGCTCACTTTTACCGGATGAAAGCCGCCACATTGTCTTCAAGTCTTCTTTTTTGGGAAATCTTTAAGAAAATATATAACATTTCACTTTTAAGAAGATAATAGAAAAGGAAAACAACTAAAAAAACAAATGAAATTATACACAAACAGCTTTTACCAGCGATTCTTAAGAGTATTTGCAGTAAAAATTTGGACATCATTTTGCCGTCCGATAACACTTTTTCAATTAAAAACAAAAAACATGTTTTTCTATCACACATCGCCACTCGGTATAACCTAGCGCATTACGTGATATGCACTCCTTCTCGTTCCAGCAGTACCGTACATAAGAAACAACGCGCGTACCTAACACGTGGTCCGTTGCGACGTGTGATAGTATGATCCAAAGATAATATATGATCGGTGGCGACGTACGATAGAAAAATATAATATTTTTAATTTTAATAGATAAAAATATCATCGGCCAGCAAAATGACACATACATTTTTCATTCCAAACATGCTCACTGTATCTACATTTTACTTCCAAACATACCAATTTTTCAAAATTGATAACCAATCATTTTATCCTATATTAAGTGTTGTTTATGAATTGTGTAAAATTATTATTATTAATAACTATTAGTAATAACGCCATTAAAGTGGAATAAATTTAAAAATGATTGGTTTAATATCCTTTATTAATACGACGGAGTTCCAACAAGAAATAACACATGAAAAAATAGACGTTCCAAATGATACTATTATACAGGGTGTATCGGCAAGTACCCGACAAACTTTAACCAGCTATTTATTGCTCAGCACATTTGGAGTAAAAAATATTATGGGCGCTTTGCTGTCCGGTAACATTTTTTTTCCATTAAAAACAAAAAATAAATAAAAAATCCACACTCCGTCACTGTCATTTGCCTTGTTTCTCGCGTTCAACAGCTGTTATTAGCAAGTGCGTCAAAAAGTGTCCTCGCTCTTTCGTACACACTAAATAATAAAAGTTAAAAATGAGACGAATGGTGCTGTGCCATTTCGTTGTGATTGTAAAAGCGCGCCAACGTAGGTACATAGTACATTATTCAACGAAACTCGAACAAAATATTGCCAGACGGGTTTTCAAACTTAGACAAAGAATAAAACATTGGTGACATGTGGTGAAAATATGAATAGTAAATTTTTTATTAAAAAAAAAATGTTACCCTACAGCAAAGTGCCCATAACATTTTTTACTCCATATGTGCTAAGGAATAGCTGGTTAAAGTTTGTCGGGTACGTGCCGATACAACCTGTATATATTTATATATATCTACTATACTATTATATATTTTATATTATTTAAAATATATAGTTAGCAACTGCTTGTATCAACCAAGAAAACTTTTCAAATTATTTATAAAGAGCAATAATTAAGTAAAAGTCAATACACTAGACAAAACAAGAATCGCATTTAATAAATCTGCCTATTTCTGACTGTCCTAAAACAGGTTTATCTCCTAGTTGGACAGCCAAAGATCACTGTAATATGTAATGTTTTTTTTTAAATTAATAAAAAAAATAAATATATATATATATATACATATTTTATCAAAGCGCAAAAGGCGAAGGCACATCCCTGATTCTTGTGGACACGGCTTTGTTGTTCGCGTCCATCGCGTGATAGTATATGTTTCTAAAACTGATCTATATTATACGATGTGATAAGCTTAAAACAAATTAAAATAATGCTTACCTATGGAATGTAATACGACAATTGGGTTTATTCTCTTTTTCACTTCTATTTTTACAAGTTTTCATAGCGCAACCGACCATTTTGCCGCGTTATTTCGTAAAACGAACTCGACCGTAGCTCGACGCTAGTTCGAACAAGAATGATGACGTCACATTCTTTTGATTCATGGGAAGCCATACGCGAGCCCAGCCGGCTCAATGGAACCGGTATGGGGAGTGGGGATAATACGCTTTTAATCACTTAGGGCAGGTCTACTAATATTCATATGTCTATGGGCTAGACGATCACGATCGGTTAGGTTCGAAATTTTCGGAACCATTCGGATGAGCACGCGCAACACTCGCGCGTTGCAAGTGGCTATCAACTAATGAATAAATGCAAGTACTAACAACTGGCACTACTGATACCTACTAAGAATTATGATCTGAGGGGTTGGTCGGTAATGTCAGGAATCACTGGATAAAGTAAGTCAAGTACGTCCCTTAACACCTAGTAAATATATAAATACAGGTATCGATCTGAATTATTTATGACCTACGCTCGGCGTAATACGATAATGGGAACTCGCTGGACTGGTGTGAGCTAAGAAATGGGAACAGTCTTTGAACTTCTATTATTAGTATTTTTTTTACTTTAATTTGTTAATTATATGTCACACGATAAATATGTATGTATAAATAAGAAAATATGTCAAATTTACCAGGAAACAAAAATTCGTATATTGTAATAGTTGAGGAAAACCTGAGAAACATTTGTTTTATGCGTATTTATTTAATAAATTATTATAGAAAAATATGTAGGTACCTACCCAAAAGTTTTTCATATCATCTCGCAACTCGCAAATTACTAAAATAGATAAATGAATTTTATTATAACCTAAAAATAGTGAAAATGCAATTTGATATTAGTGTCTCATATTATATGATGTCTTTTCCAACGGTATTTAAGAATAATAAAATTTTCACTCTTCATGAAAAGATTCTTTTTAGTAGCCTGGTAGTTTAATATAGTATCTACAATCTAAATTATAAATCATCTTGAACCTGATGAAGGGTCGTTCTTTGAAAACGTGATATACACGGTGTCCGGAAACTCATAATATTAGCGGACATTGTTTAATCTACATCACAATTATAATCGATTTTGTGGTACAATTTTTTTTTATTTGAGCTGTCGTTTTCAAGTAAATCGAATCCGATAAGAATTTTTAAGTTAAAATTTAAATAGGATTGATATCAGCTGGTTAATGTATTTTTAAATGCATCTAATCGTTGACCTAATTCTAAAAGTTTTTGTTTTACCAAAGGGTTAAAGAGTTGCCGAAAATGATGATTAAATAGTTCAACAAAGGTAAGAATAAAAGGTTGATATTTTCAGTTGCGAACCTACCAAATACAAGAGGTACATAAAATAATAGTTCTCTGATGGTTTGTGAATAATGTTTATGTCTGTATTGTTTATATCTCTATTATGATTTGATTTATATCTACAACCTCTCCATGGCTATAAATGTACTGTTTTGTAAATTTTTCGTTTTATATAATCTTTTGTTTTGTATAAATTTTTTAATTCATATTCCTTTCTCACAAATCGTATTTACTTATTCCATATTATGTGGTCTCAGTAGAGGTAAAGTCCCAAGGAGGAAATCCATAATTGGTTTTATTTTAGCTAAATAATACATGTACACACTGCTTAAATATAAACTGTCGATTTCCGGAAAATTAATAAATAAATTTAAAAAATCTAAATTCTAAGATAAAAAAAAGTTTTTTGGGGTCTATGCGTGATTTAGATTCACAAGTTTTCCGCTTGTAGGTACTGCGAGATTCCGAACACCGTATATACTAACAACATTGAATTTCTACAGCGCAGTTTATTGATATTTGACCTAATTGTTAACCATCTGGATGCCATTAGTGTGACTGTTACTAAACGACTAGAATTTATCGCGAACACACCGGGATTTTGGAAATGGATAATTACAAGTTACATACGTACTTATTTAAAAAAATATTTTCCGACCGTTTTTCACGACAGTACCTTCTTGAAGGTCAACCTTCTGTACTAAATTTAACGACGTCATTAAAGGTGTGTGGGCGCACTAGAGGAAGTCAGAGAAAGATCTATACCAGGGTTGTCCAACCTTCTGGCCTACATGAGTCACAATGAGGGAAGAGGGATTGATGAGTGTTTTCATAAAGGGCTGCAAGAACTGTTTTTCCTGAGACAGTTGGGAATAACCTCTCATAGATAATTTTCAAATACGCATTCGATTACCTGCTAGCCGTGATTAACAATAAGAAAAAGTAATACATTTATGAAAAGATATATTTATTTAAAAATAAGTCGAAAATTGAGAAATTTTACAAAAGTGACTGCGAAAATCCTGCAATATTCGACGGTAAGTGAGTACCTGCATCAAGTAAGTGAGGTAGGTACCTGCATCTAAAAAATAATTAAAAAATAATAATAATAAACGTTCAACGGATACGTACACACAAAGAAGGCAAACATTTTGATAGGGAATCAGATATAATGTTTATTTGGTATATAACTGGCGACCTACTCAGACTTATTGAAATAAGATAATAATTGCTCTTTTATATCATATAACTATCTACATATTTCACTTTTAGATCTGATAAATAATAAATAACTTAATACTATTTTATTAAACGGACGATTTCTGATCGAAATGCGTTTTTATTTTCATTATTACATATTCGGTATTCGGCTGAATAGTAGACAGTATTCGGTCGAAAACCGAAGTTTAAAAAAATAGCCGAATAAGCCGAATACCGAATAGTGGCCGAATATTGGTTGCATCTTTAGTTATTACCTCTAAGCTCTAAGTATACCTTTCTCATAAACTACACGCATGCAATTACAACGGAGCTCCCAACGGCAGGACTAAATACATAAATGTTAAAGCTTACGACATAAAATATACGGTTTGTGGGCCGCGAATTGGACAAGCTTGATTTACACCACGTGAAGGCGGTATTCACGTCGTTAAAAATGTATAACTTGTGTAGGTAGTGTGGATATAATACTCAATCCTCATACCAACTTGTCTACAAACCAATCAGGCCTTAGCGCGAAGTCTCCCCAAAAGTTCTCAATAATTTATTCCGTTAGTATAGGTAGCGCAATTAGAGTTGACCCAAACACACACACTCTTATGAATGTGTGAATTCGTCGAGGGGTACTTCTCTAAAGCAAGTCGGAGGTCGCGGGTTCAAATCCCGGCGTGCGCAAGTAAATTTTATTTGATTAATTTGTGTTATTTCACAAATTACTCATTTAAAATAATGGTGACCGGATAAATCATCACAATGATAATTCATCACATCTTTAAAAATGTATATAAAGTCATGAAAGGTGATGAAACATAGACTTTATTAACTGGGTTAAGTAGGTTAGGTTAGGTTAGGTTAGGTTTAAATTTTTTTTCATAATTTCTAATGACTTTATATCACTTTTTAAAAGTGTGTTGAATTGTCACTGTGTTGAGTTATCATGGAACCAAAAGAATATATCGTATATTTGCGGCACGTTCCAGAGTGGAAGATTCTCTCAGTATCACCCTGGTGTAAGGTCACCATTTGACTCGAAACGTTGCTTGAAATGGCTTTAGCGATGTTTGGTGACCAAATCTGAATAGCCAAGTGTTTCCCCACCTTCCTCTGCCCCATCTCCTTCCCATTCCCACTACCTTCAGCATCACAACATACCCAAATTGGGATGCCATAGTCTCACTGGCTCTAGACGATTGGGAGTAGTTGTGACTTTTGTGCGTTTCACATTACAAAAAAATTGCACTTGCCAAACGTCACCGAGAAACAGCCTTTTGTCTTGATTATGCTAACTTATTGTTTCTACGGAAAAAGGAACAACAAATGTTAGATTTTAAACATTCAAAAAGATTTTACAGTTAAGTAGTTACCTACTCGAAAAGTTTTACATTGTGATTTTTATTTTTTTTTTCAATTTCACTGGAATTTTCTTTTCCGAAGTCGAATAACATCTTTGAAACGTACGTATTCAAGCAATGCTTATGTGCAAATACTGTGTTCGTGTCAACTCTTGCTGTGTTACATATAATAATTTTTGAGTGCCTACAGAAATATTTCGTCCCTAGTGTTTTGTTTTCATTGATGCAAATCTTGGAAGCGGAAAATAACCCACTTCTCGACATGTGATCAAGCTGAAACTCGGTATATAGGTTCGTTGTCGATGAAAATGCATTCCATCACCTTTTGGTGGCAATCGCGCTCACACACGCTGACATATCCCCATTTCTCTGAAATACACCAGTTATTATACGAAATAAATGTCGATCCTACCCGAGTGGCATTTGGCGAGGTTGGCAGAGATGTCGGCTCGAGTTCCTGGGTAGGACAGTTCTGTCCTCAGTCAAACTATATTTTCGTACTGATGATATTTTTCCAAAATAATAATAATTAAAATAACGAGTGTTTTATTATCTTAATTTTTCGTAACAAGTAGAGATAGTGACAACGTCACTGGGATCTCCCGTGCAGATGATTTAATTTAAATATTATTAAAATTTACTAGTATGGATAATATAAAGTAATTATAAACATATTAAATCGTGTTTTTTACTGAAATAATAATAATTTATTACACGGCGCTTTTTTGTTTAGTTGAGTGGATTCTGTTTCAGTCTGTATTTGGTGTCAGTATCTCTAAAGAGTATAAAACAAAGTAGCTATCCGCGTCTGTCTGTTTGTGCGCTTAGTTCTTCCAAAATACGCAACGAATTTTGATAGAGCTTTCACTATCATTTAGAAAATTTCTTCCGGAATGTTTATATATATAATACGTGCATATTATATTTATGAAAAGTAGAAAAAAGTCGATGTTTTATAATCAAGTCATAAAAATATATTTTCGGGAACTACACTGCTAACGCTGGCTAAACGTCATGAGATACATCAAAATAATGTAATACGGAATTGTGTATCTTAAAAAGGCCTACAGAAAAGTCCACGGTGGTATATGTCTGTCTCCTAAGGATAACCCCTAGCATCGCCGGGTACACGTCAGCTAGTATTATCTATTTCTGATGTTTTGTGTCCTGCTTTTTATTTGAGACTTAAATGTTATAATATTGTTGTGAGTTTTGAAGAGAGTGGGATTTTGTTGTAGATTTTAGTACCATAGTATAGGAAGCTTTTTTGCCCAAATATTATATTTGTAGTTGCTTGTTGAATATGTTTTTGACCCTGAGATCTATTTGGCGTTTTTTAGATGTAAAACCGAGATAATATGTAAATCTTTAAATAATGTAAAACCTTGATAGAATATTCACGTTATTTGATTATGGCTTCGCTTCTGTAGAATGAACTTTTATAAAGTTTTCTTCTGAAATTCCATTCCGTTGCTCCGGTGACCGATTTCCATATAATTAAGAAATGCTTCACATTATTCATCCGGGGGATGTTCATACTGTTCATTCCATCCCGGACGCTCCATTGCTCAATATCAGTATGCAATCCCCTTTCCACATTATCGAATAGGTACTGGGTTAATGCATTCCTCACATAAAATATGAAACTTAAAAAAAAAACACACAAATGAGGAGCGTTTTCACAAAGCTAAATATGATCAATTTTTTTTTTCTTGGGACATTTATAATTGAATAATTACTCGAGATCAATATTTTTTTGGTATTTTTTAAATGCACATTCTACTAACTGTTATTTAAGACGAGTAAAGAGAAAACACAATTCATTTGTGAAAAGCTATATTTGTTTAAAAAGAAGTCGTGAATTTTTAATTTTGACAAAATAGAAATTTTGTTCAGTATTATTATATTCTCACACGAGAAGAAATAATAACTGTGCAAACGAGTCACCGAACCTCGGTAGTGTGCAGTCGTGTTTACCAGTGCTCTGTGTTTGACGGCTTACTGACGACGGCGCGGCGTACAGATAAGATTTATTTATTGTTACCTTTTCGTATTCATTATTTTTGTTTCTGTTATTGGTTTGCGACGCAGTTGCGTGTATTATATCTATCATTTATTATTTCTTAAATAGTATTTATTGTTTAATTTTTTTTTTAATTTGTTGAAATGGAGGAGGATGAAAATCGACCTCCTGACCCTGAGTCCATTTCTAATATTGCAGACGTCTACGATTCTGATGATTCCCAAGCTTCTGTAACCATTCATTCCCGAAAACGACGACCTCCGCTTTGCCTTAATGTACCTCCTAAAATTAAATCTCTTTCACAAACAAACGAATCCCCAATCTCTCATGGATATTATAATGATACCATTCCTTCAGAAGCAAAAGCCATTGAGCTTATGTATTCTATTTCATCTTCAGCTCCATTTATTGTTAATGTCCAAAGGACTGAACAGGGCAAAATAATTCATCCCCTAGATTTCGGTAAATTTATTTTTAGCTCAAAACTCAATAACCTCGGTATTATAAATGGATCAATAAAACCGGAAGGTCGATACAAACTATCCATAGAATTTAAATCCGCCACATTAGCTAATGATTTTGTTAAAAAAATAGGATCTCTTTCAAATAATAAATTTAAATCTTTCATACCTACTTTCAATTTAACCAGAATGGGCAGAGTAAGAGGTATCCCAACCGATCTATCAGAAACAGAAATAGTAGACGCTTTTAATGACTCTCAATTAACTCCAAAAGTTTTAAAAGCACGTCGTTTGAATTTCAAGGATACTTCCACCGGCACCACTATATGGAAACCTTCCCAATCCGTTGTTATCACTTTTGAAGGTCAAAAATTACCACCCCGTGTATTTATTTATTATAACGCTCTTCCCGTTGAAGTATACAGATTCCCGACGATCCAATGTTTCAACTGTTGCCGTTTTGGCCATTCAAAACCTATTTGTCGTTCCCCTCCTCGTTGCTTCCATTGCGGAGAGGATCATCCCTTTGAACAGTGTCAAAATACAACGAATAACCCTATTTGTATTAATTGTAAGGGCAACCATACTGCTGTTAGTGTGGCCTGTCCAGAGTTATCTAGACAGAGAAATATCAAACAGTCAATGGCTGCAGACAACATTTCCTACTTTCAGGCTTCTAAATTATTCTCTCCTACGAAAAAATCTTTTGCAGAGATAACGTCTAACGCTTCTATCTTTCATTTTTCTTCCCCTAAATCCCCTCTATCATCTTCCCACAAAGAAACAATTTTCAAACCGATAAAATCTAATCCAAAATTTATTCCTTCTTTCGATAAAAAACTACATAATGATCTTTTACTTAACCCGAATGGGAATAATAAATCCCAGGCTCCCAATGGGACTGCCTTAAAAAACTGTTCCACTTCCGATATCTTACCTAAAGTCATGATTGAAAAATCTTCTTTTATTCAAACTTTAATTACCCTATTAATTACGATCCTTTCAAATAACAATAAAGTACCGTCCAACGCTGCCGATTATATGAAATCTTTACTCTCTAGCCTTCCCGATGTATCCGCAACTGAGCAAAATGCTTCAATGGAATAGTAGAAGTCTATTCGCCAACAAAATTGATCTTGTACAGTTACTTGATGAACATAATATTTCAGTTGCTGCCATCTCCGAAACGTGGTTAAAACCCTCATACCAATTTAAGATTCCTGGATATCATTGTCTAAGACATGATAGACTGGATGGCAAAGGTGGCACTGCTCTTATTATACATAATTCTATCCCTTTTAAACAAATTATTTTCAACACTCTCCCCAATAATTTTCAGATAGTAGCAGCTGTTGTATCGGATATTACATTACTATCAATATATATCCCTCCCTCTACAATTTTTGTTGAAAACGAATGGTCAACATTTATATCCCAGATTCGTCCCCCGTATATGATACTTGGGGACTTCAATGCTCATTCTCCTTCTTGGGGCAGTGAGTTAACAAACCGTTCTGGCCATAATCTATTAGAATTTATGGATACCTATAATTTATGTATTCTAAATGATGGATCTCCAACTCGTTTCACTGCCCCTCAACACCGGAAAAGTGCAGTCGATTTATTTCTTTGCTCATCTTCGGTGATTCCCATATGTTCTTGGAACATTCTTAAAGATCCACTTTCCAGTGCCCATTTTCCTATAATAATTACCTTCCACCATCTATCTTCCATGCATTCCTTTTCGATAAACAATAGTTTTAAATTTAAAACGAAAGACGCGAATTGGAGAAATTTTTCTTCTGAATTAGACTCCATTGTTCAAGCATCTAAGTCTTCCCTTGTCAACACTAGTTTACAATGTGAATTATTTCCTAACATGATAATAAAAGCCGTAGAAAAAACACTTAAAAAACGTAATGTAAACATTAAGATAAAACATTCCACCCCATGGTGGGATGAAGAATGCACTAGTGTCGTTAAATCCAGAAGAGAAGCAATTTCCATTTTCCGTAAATGTATGTCTTTCGAAAATTACCTTTCTGTGAAACGCGCCCAGGCAGAAGCGAAACGCGTTTTGAAAAACAAAAAGCGGTCTGGATGGCGAAAATTCTGTGAACGCTTGTCTCCTGAATCTCCCCAGTCATCCGTATGGTCCAACTTAAAAAAATTCGGTTCGTCATATACTCCCCAGCGGTCCAAACATATTCCAGAAGAAATTATTATAGGTTTTGCTGATAAGATAGCTCCTCCGTCAGTTGCCAGATGTGAGGAAATGCCTTCCTTTATTTCTTATCCATCTCACTCTAGCTGGCTGGACTCTTCTTTCTCAGTAAGTGAATTAAATCGAGTAATCAATTCCCTTCCAGACTCTTCTCCTGGCCCTGATGGAATCTTATATAGTTTCATTAAAGCATTCTCAGATATGTCGGTTGAATATTTTTTATCCCTAATTAATTACATGTTCGAAACAGGATTTATACCGGAAGTCTGGAAAGTTCAAAAAATCCTTCCGATTTTAAAACCAGGCAAAAATCCATCTGAAATCTCATCCTATCGTCCTATTGCTCTTTCGTCATGTTTAATAAAAGTAGCAGAACACTTGATAAAGAACAGATTGAAATGGTTTGTTGAAAATAACAGAATTATCTCTCCTAATCAATATGGCTTCCGGAAAAAGAAATCAACCATAGATAATTTAAGTGTGTTAACAACAGACATCCGTATATCTCAGTCCCTTAATTCTTGCACTTTGGCCACATTTCTTGATCTTTCGTCAGCTTACGACGATGTATTAATTAAAATTTTGAAAGAAAAATTAATTAAAATAAAAATTCCCTTAAAACTAGTTCAATTTATTATTAATTTACTAACAGACAGATCCATTATTATCCACTTTTCCTCAAAAACGATAAATCGCAAACTATGGAAGGGGTTACCTCAGGGGTCCGTAATCAGTCCATTATTATTTAATATATATATAAGTGATTTAGACAATGTAATTCCTTCATCTATCAAGCGACTTTATTTTGCTGATGATTTCCTTATATATTTATCACACAAAAATCTATCGCGCGCTGCGAAGGAATTGAATTTGGCTTTACATAATATTAAAGTTTGGTTGTTGACTAATGGGATGAATTTAGCTACGTCTAAATCCAAAGTAGTGGCTTTTACGCGCAAAAGAAAAATACCTCCCTTTTCTGTCTGCTTTGATAATGTCCCTCTTCAAATCGTTAAGCAAATTAAATTTCTTGGACTACTTTTGGATCATAAACTTTCCTGGCTCCCGCATATTCAGAACATTTCGGCTAAGTGTGAAAAGGGGCTAAATATTATGCGAGCTGTTTCCAGAGTGTGGTGGGGATCTCATCCTACTACTCTTAAATTAATGTATGGTGCTCTAGTGCGAAGCCATTTGGATTATGGAACATTTCTTTTCGATCCTCTTCCTAAATATTTGGACAAAAGAATTCAGTCGAAAGCGCTCAGAATAATTATTGGAGCGATGAAATCTTCTCCAATTAATTCTCTCCAGGTAGAATGTGTTGATCCCCCCTTAATTCTGAGGAGACAATTCCTGGCTGATAAATATATTTTTTAATCTTTTTCTGTATCGCGTCACCCTTTAGAACAAAGCCTTGATTATTTGTTCAATAACTTAAATAACGAAAAAAGATCGACAGATAAAAATCGACTTCCTCTCCTTCTAAAAAGTTTTCTTTCATTCAAATCTCTGTCCTCTTCCCTCCAAAATCTACAAAAAGATCCTATCCTTCCTATTTTCACTATTCCATTTGATTCTATCAATTATATCTCCAACGTTATAACTTCAGACTTCCGAACTGATATTTTAACCTCATCTAATCAAAATGTTGAGGAAAAATTTAAAAACATTACATCTTCTAAGTTTCCAGAATTTTCACTCATTTACACAGATGGTTCTAAGACTGATAACAAAGATTGTGGAGCTGCGGTACACATTCCCGAATTCGATTTAGATTTGTCTTATAAATTGCCTAAAGAAATTTCTATATTTACTGCAGAATGCTTCGCAATTGAACAAGCTTTGAGTCAAATCCAGCTTTTCAATATTCGACGAGCCTTACTGTGCACTGACTCACTAAGCGCAGTGTTGAAAATTTCCTCATATATCCATAAACCAGAAGACTATATTATTTATAATATCAGAAACACCCTTAAATCTTTAAATGAATTAAATTTCGAGACAATATTGGTTTGGGTCCCTGGCCATTTGGGAATTGAGGGTAACGAGAAAGCCGATTCTCTAGCTAAACTTGGAACAATTTCTGGCTCTAATCCTTTAAATTTTAGAATTCCTATCTCTGACGTCATCCCAATTCTTAAATCCAACATGATTCGCTCCTGGGAAGAAAATTGGTCTAATACGAAAACCCGAACTGGTGCTTTTTATGCTGGAATACAAAATTATATACCAAGTAAACCTTGGTTCCACGGCAAGAAAAAATCCAAAAGATTTATTTCCTGTATCTTGAGAATGAGAATTGGTCATTGATCCATTGCATCCCATTTGTTTAAAATCCGGGTCCTAGATAGTCCACTCTGCCAGTGCGGCATGGAAAATGAGACTCTTGATCATGTTTTCTTTAATTGTAAAAATCATTCATCTTTCAAAGGCATTTATCGTTTACTTATAAAAATCACCCACCAATCTCCCCTTAGTATTCCTTATTTACTTTCTCTCAACAATTCTCGCATTTTCTCAGTTCTATACAAGTTCATAGACTTGAATGACTTCAATATTTGAGATTTCCTATTCCCGTATAGATTTTACATAAAATTATAACCATCTCCCCTAACTTTAACGGCACATAGCACTCTTTTTAGGGTGATTTGCCTAATACAAAAAAAAAATAACTGTGCAAACAGTGATAACAGAATACAGAGAAAAGAATTACAATTTTTAAAATTACTAAACTACGTAAATAATAAAATAAGTCGGTTATGAACCCTACTTATATGCATGTACAAATAAATCTTGCTTGCATAGTTATATTTCATCGGCGAATAAAATATAATTAATCGTAGTCAATAAATAATTTATAAAAAGAGCTAAAAATAGTATCTCACTTAATGAAGTAAACATTACTTTGTGGAATGAATTCGCCTGGTTTTAAAAAAATTTATAAGTTTTTTCTTGAAAATTACGTTTTTTCTGTTCGTATCGCATATTCGTGGGTTCGTAGGTATTTATTCGTGGGTAACGTAGGTATCGTATCTTATGATACGTAAACATACGCGTGCCGAACTGCCGAACTGCCGAACTGAACCTCAACTTATGGGAAAGGAACGAAGCAATCGGAAATGGCGCGAAACGCCGCTTGCGGTTGCTTCGGTCCTTTTCCATAATTCGTGGCTCGGTTCGCATTTCCATTAGGTATTGTAGATATCGTAGGTATCATAGGTTTATTTTTTATGTTCGTAGGTATTGCAGGTTCGTAGATATCGTATGTTCGTAGGAATCGAAGGTATCACAGGTTTGTAGGTATATGTTCGTAGGTATCTGTTCGTAGATATCGTATGTTCGTAGGGATCGAAGGTATCGCAGGTTTGTAGGTGTCGCAGGTTTGTAAGTATCTGTTCGTAGATGTAGTATGTTCGTAGAAATCAAAGATATTGCAGGTTAGTAGGTATATACTATAGGGAAAGTTTTAGCGAATCGTAAAAAACACAGCACAAACACACTAACACAAACAAACAGATCAAACATCGATACCCAACCAACACAACACAGATTTATATTAAAAACAAGTTCGGAAATAGAAATTAACAAAATAATAAATACATTAAAAAACCGGATTGCTCCTGGATTAGATGAGATAACAACGGATTGCATTAAAATAATAAAAAATGAAATATTAAAACCTATACCACACCTAATCAACCTTAGCATTACACATGCCTGCTTTCCTAATACTCTTAAAAAAGGACTGGTAATCCCTATGTATAAATCCGGAGATAAAACTGAAATAACTAACTATAGACCAATCACTTTGTTAAACTCTCTATCAAAGATTTTCGAAAGACTATTAAAAAACCAAATAATAAAATACCTGGAAGAAAACAAATTAATCTCGGACAAACAATACGGATTTAGAGAAAAAAGAAGCACAAAAGAAGCTTTAGCAAGTACAATAGATTATATACATAGCAACTTAGATCAAGGGTTTAAATGCATAGCGATATATCTAGATTTGGCTAAAGCCTTTGATTCAATATGCCACAAAACACTTTTTAAAAAGTTAGAAAATATGGGTATCAAAGACAAAGAACTACAACTATTAAAAAGTTACATGAGCGACAGAACACAACAAGTCAAAATTAATAACTATACTAGCAAACCACTGCCGATTACACACGGAGTTCCACAAGGAAGCATACTAGGGCCCGTTCTTTTCACAATTTACATAAATGAACTTTGCAGCATGGAAATAGATGGAGAAATAATTATTGTTCGTAGAATAATTAATTATCGTTTATTTTACGTCTATCTTCTAATGTATGTATTTTTAGAGTATTTAATAAGAAATTGTATTTTAAGTCTTCGACAGGGATATTTAATGTCTAAATAGCAATAATTATTCGGAATTTGCTAACCATCTAATTGAATTCAACCATTCATTTGACATAAATACTGGTTTTAAAATTTTACACACTAATGTTAGTGGTTTTCAGTTAGACCTTTTAGAAATATTAGAAATTAGGAAAAATGTCAATAGAAATTTAAATATTATTAATAATCAAACTAATTTTGTGAATAACCCTGTCTTAAACATATTTCCATTGTAATTTTTTGTCTTTGATCTTCTAAGCACCTCCCCTTTCCACCTCTCACCCCTCCCCTCAACCCCCCCCCCCACACTACTTCCTTTTCTACCCACACCTGTCTCTATATACTTGACAATTTAGTTTTTAGTACATTAATTGTCCTGATGAAGAGAACATCGTTCTCGAAACATGTTGACTTTATATAAAAAAAATAAAGATTATCGTGGTAAAAACAAAGTGTTTTAATTATTTTATTAATAAAATGGTGCCACAAAGTGAATTTGAAAAATTTGAAGAAGTAAATTAATTGCTTTTAATATTTCAAATATTTGCTTTATCTTTAAAAGTTCTTCAAACTACATCTAAATATATTATAAAAATTTAAAAAAATATACCGACCGTTGATAAGTTATTACCTGGGCAAAACTCCAGAGGATTCAGAAAAAGTTTTTGAAGATAGAGTATGAACATGTTCCACTTTTATATAATGGGGTATGAAGATGTTCCACTTTTATATAATGGGGTATGAAGATGTTCCACTTTTATAGAATAGGGTATGAAGATGTTCCACTTTTATATCACGGGGTATGAAGATGTTCCAGTTTTATAGAATAGGGTATGAAGATGTTCCACTTTTATATCATGGGGTATGAAGATGTTCCACTTTTATAGAATAGGGTATGAAGATGTTCCACTTTTATATAATGGGGTATGAAGATGTTCCACTTTTATAGAATAGGGTATGAAGATGTTCCACTTTGTGAAAATTTTGCATTTTCTATTACACATGAAGCAGGTTAATATATTGATTTTTGAAAAATCTTAATGAGGAATTTCTAGGACATCCACATAGTACAGTAGTTTGGTGGAGATATTTCTCTTTCTCTTAACGCTCCTCGTATTCAAACCTGACACATAGAAGAATCAGGGCAGAGTTGCAAGACCGATAAATCGACTAGGAAGATCTGAACATTTCTCTGTAAAGCACATGATATCTGATTGTAAGAAGCAGTAAAAACTCTTGAATGGTGAGCTCTCTCGCCATTCGCTAAAGTGACATTAAAAAATCTGCTTCAATGGAAAATCTTTCATCAGACCCGTGAATAATTGTAGGATTTGTGAATCTTTATCGTAATATAATTTATTTTTATAAAAAAAATTTAAATACTACATTTTTGATGACTTTCTTAACTACCATACTAGGCTCATTCCCTTATTACGGCATTTGTACAAGACTTTATATTTTTGCAAAAGTCAATAAAAGTCTTATCTTCTCCAAGCTTAAAATTTTTAATAAAAAATGTCTTGGTCTGGATCGGTCTGGATTGACCTGCCAGGTAAATCTGTAAAAATTTAAATAAAAAATAATCATTTCAAATAAAGAATTATTTATTAAAAATATTTGGGTACCTACTTTACCGCTTGTCTGATATGATTATTTATACTCATTAGTCCCAATTTAAAAAAAATAAAGTTCATTGAACATCAATAATTTAATTCAAATCACGAATGCACCCATGTAACGACAACCAAAATTGGTATGTTTGATTAGATTATGTGAAAAAGGATACCATATTATTAACATTAATCTTCTTTTCATTTATACAAAAAGATATAAATTTATATTTGTATGATACAGCAAAAATGGTGAACTTTGCATCAGCGAGTTTTGTATTACTTTAAAAATATAATAAATTTGGCTAAACCAGGGTTTAAGGCGAAGCTTAGTGCTAAATCAGTATTTTGATTAATCTTTATAACGAATTGGTGTACATTATGAATACCAAAAAATATTCTGTAGATAAATTGAAGGTTTTCCTATCGTTTTGCTTAAGTAGAATACAAATAAATTAATAAATTACTTAATAAAAAATATTAATGTAAACTACTAAAAATTTTTCAATGGAAATGTATGAACGCGTAAAGGAAACAACTTTCAAAAATACAGTATCATAGCTAAGATTAGTTATGTTAGTTTATTATATTATTATAATCTTAGTTTCACTTGATTAACTTTTTTGCTTTCTTATAAAATTATTTACAAAATAAATAAAAACCAGTTTTGTGCTTGAAATCGGACGTTTCTAGACTCCGTTTGTCAAGCGATTTTAATGCCTATTACCTATAATATAAGGTATACCAAAAATATAAACATTTTTGGCTTGTAGCTTCCTCTTAAGCTATTTACCTACTATGGATTAACTGAGTCTAAGACAAAATCGGTAAGGACATGGTACATGATGTAGGCTTTGGTTTTATTTTTCAAGTAAGCGGATTTATAATGTTTTCTGGGCATGCGTTAAGGTTTGAATGTGTTAAGGTATTTAATGTTGATTACTACCACAAAATTTAATCTGTATGTATCTACATCTCGGGTGACCACGTATCTAGGACACACGTACTATAACTTGGGCAACTCCTTCGCAATAAACTTAATCTTTATTTACAGACTGGACGTGAGATCTCGCGTGAGGGGTGGATTGGAAGATTTACAAGCAGGGCTGGGGTGAGCCACCCACAAATACGGGGGAGGAAGGGGTGATCCGCGAAGGTCATACTTACCATAGCCACTTACCTTCGTGTCACTCTTCGTGTTTCTCTTTCCAATTATCAGAGAAAAGCAAAAATTCACACTGGAAATTAATGTCCATACAATCGTATACGACCCAGAATACTGAATTTCATTGCTCGGTCTGGTGCGTCCTTTCGGCCCGAGCGAAAAATCGATAACCCTTAAGTGCGCAGGTCCTAGGTTGGCTCAGCTCAGTCGCGTTGACAACAGCTGGACGGGTAAACGTCGGGACGACTGTCCTCTAACTATCGCATTTTCTAGCGAATTTATCTGCCGGTCCGCGAAGTCAGTGAAACGCTATCCTGTTTTGAGAATATGCAGTGGGAAGGTGCATGGTAAACCCGTGAAAGGTAAATATCCCACCTGTTAACATATAAGCTAAATCTTCTGCCTGTGTTCTGCCGAATGTTATCAAACGGTACCTGTTACGCAAAAGGTCATGTCAATGGAACCTCGTGACATATGTTGGGTGTTATTCCCATTCTGATGCGTTCTAACATCAAATGATCTAGCCTTATCGCATCCTGCATGTGTCAATTGCTTAGAATAACCTATAACGGTAATGGTATTGTTAACAATACGTAATTTGACGATTGTTAGCAAATTGGTTCTAATTGTTAGGATAGTGTCATCTCAACTAGCAGTTTTTTTGCTCTTTATCGGGTTTACGGCGAAGAAAATGTTTTTTTTAACAAGACAAAAAGCTTTCTCTCAAATAATATAATGCTAAAAACAAGCCTACTGATGTAAACTGTGTATACAGCATGTTTAGTTAGGAAACTAAATCTGGTAATCATAATGTTTATATCAATGTATCTAGAGTGGATTATAAACACACAATCATCGGCATTAAAAATTTCAAGGTGAGTTAAAACGCGTTTTTATTAAATGGCGCATCGCTTACGAAGGTGTAACTAAGATGGTATTACAAACAGGTGTTTTTGATCCGCCATTATTTTTTCGATTCGTAACTTCTTTCCTAATAATCTTAAGAATCGTATATCTGAAATAGACTTTTATTAGATTTATTTAAGACAACTTAACAATTTATTTTCGAAACAATGTGGGATGATTCTTCAAACGTGATTTCGATTATTTCGGGAGATAAAAAAAATTGTTTTGCAGATCAGTATACATATTTTTACTGATTCTATTTTGTGTAACAAAATGAGATTGTAAATGAATGGAATCTTTCGTACAATTCGAAAGTAATTATTTTTTTATTTAAAGTGTATATTCATGACTATTTTAAAACCTTAATTTACTTGATTGTGATCTATGTCAATCTTTGACCGCCTTCGTGGTCGAGGGGTAAAACTCTCGACCAGCAATCTGGAGATAGCGGCGTGCGCAAGTAAATTTTATTAAATTTATTTATTTACACAATTTAAAATTAAAAAAAATATTATATTTGTGGCAAATTCCAAAGTGGAAGATGCTCTCAGTATCATCCTAGTGTAAGAATTGAAACTTTATTTGGTGACTAGATCTGAATGGCCAGGTACTTCTTCTTACATATCTCCTTCCTATCGCCACTACCTTCAGGCTCAAAACATATCCCGATTGGGGGTGCCATAGTCTCACTGGCTCCCGGGGAGCAGTTGAGATTAATGTGCGGTATTCACATAAAAACATGATTAAAATATGATATCCTTAATTTTTTAAATCTTTAATTTTTTTATTGTAGATACGTATTTATATTTTGTACTAAAACAGAATATCTGAAAAATAAGTATCTACATAATATAAAAGTGTAGGTATATTAAAGAATTTGTTTTTGGGGTATTATGCCGTGTTGGGCTTCCTCCTTTATTTAGCCAACGTTTCGGACAGCATTGCAGTGTCCATCATCAGGGCAGATGTCTAATCTATTGTTGTGGTGAAGTGTGTGCTTATGTACGAAGATGCGATACCGTGTTGCCAGCTCCAACGCTGACATTAACATATAATTTTTAAATGGTTTTCTGCGTTTAGTTTTGGTGTAGCCGTCAATTACCGGATACCAGGAACTTTTGAGCTTAGATCCATCGTGTCTATCAATATTTACGGGATTTATATGAATTTATGAAGAAAGAAGTAAAGAAGGAGGTAGCGCAACACGGCATAATACCCCAAAAGCAAATCACCATAATACTTTTGGTCGTGAAAATCTGAAAGATATGTTGAATTGATTTTACTCATTTTTTTCACCATTTTTCGAAAAACAAATCGATGATTCAATATCAAATGCAACTTTTGGAGCCGGGTTTATGCTTCGCCACTTTTAAAAAGACATTAAACAGCTGAATTAACCCCCTAGCAACATTATTTTTTCAAATTCCAATTACTCGAAAACGAAAGCTCAATTAAAATAAATTATTCCACGAAAAAGATGATATTGAAAGGATGTTATTGAAATTGCCTACATTTAGGAGCCTTAAGATGGTATATAATTTTTTTTTTTTAAATCGCAAAACCGAAATCAAGTTACAAGTATTAACAAGTAGGATACTATTTTTACCACTATCCGAACTTCATCAAGGTTCATAGAACCTATTAGGATACATGACCGAAAATGTGAAATATAACAAAAAATGCGAAACAGAAAAATCAGAAAAAAATCGGGCGAATCTAGAAATTGAACCCAGGACATCTTGCCGGGGCTTTAATATGTTATATAAAATTTAATCCAGATTGCTTTAACCGCTATGTGATCTTTATGTACACCGAAAAATATTCTGCAAAATGTGGTAGTAATTAATACAGTTTCACCTTCTCAAACCTACCTTACACACAACATATTGAAATATATGAAATATATAAATATATAAATTATCAGTTTGAAATATATCATGTACAAATATAAATAATTATGTGAACACTGTAAATATTATATAGAAATAAATAAAATAAAATAAAAATAAAAATTAAATTAATACTCGGTTTCGCCATTCTTTTTCATAAAACAAAAGAATGTTTTGACTTTTTGTAACATTTTTTTACAATTAATTATATCAAATCTACAAATTTTAAATGAGTTTATATTATCAAATCAACATATTTTATAAAATTTTGAATTTTTTTATATAAGTTATCAAATGTACATATTTTATATAAGTTTATATTATCAAATGTACTTACGTATTTTATATACATTTTTATAATCAAAAATACATATTCTATATAAGTTTATATTATCAAATCTACATATTTTATAGAAGTTTATATTATCAAATGTACATACTTTATATAATTTTGAATTATCAAATCTACATATTTTATATAAGTTATCAAATGTACATATTTTATATAAGTTTATGTTATCTAATGTACGAATTTTATATACGTATTTATTATCAAGGTCTACGACACATTACCATCGAACGACATTAAGATGGTAATTGGGGACTTTAACGCCAAGATAGGACAGGATCCTCTGCTCCAACACATTACAGGAATGAACAGTCTACACAAGCACGCTAATAATAACGGAACCCGAGTGATTGATTTCGCAGAATCAAGAAACCTAATAGTGGCCTCGACTCAATTCCCAAGAAAAGACATACACAAACGGACCTGGACGTCGCCAGATGGTAGACACCATAACCAAATTGATCATGTCCTGATAGAAAGAAGGGGGGCAACGAGCATCACAAACGTAAGGACGTATAGGGGTGCCAACTGTGATTCAGACCACTACATGGTGGTGGCCACCTATAGGAGCCGAATTGCAATCAACAGGACACGAAAATCACCAACTATTCCAAAAATCAATACGGAAGCTCTAAAAACACCAGAAGGCAAAGAGCAGTATCACAACGCCCTTTTAAATAGCCTCCCAGATCAGATCACTGAGCAGAACTCCCAAGAATCACTCGAAAAAGATTGGAATGATATAAAAGAAGCAATTGTAAGAGCAGTGGAATCAAGTGTCGGAAACATGCCCAGACAGCCCAGGAACCCGTGGTTTGATGAAGAGTGTGAAAGAAAGATAGCTGAAAAGAATATACTCAGAAAGAAGTACTTGGAAACGTCAACAAGAAACAAAAGACAGGCGTACGAACAAGCGAGAAAAGAAACGAGTAAGCTGATACGGGGAAAGAAAAGAAAATTCTTGAATGATATACTGCTAAAAATGGAACAGCACTTTGTCAATAATAATCCTAGAGAAGCATATAGGGGAGTAAACTTCTTCAAGAAGGGTTTCAAACCGAATACAACACTATGCAAAGACGCTGATGGATCAATTATATCAGATAAGGAACGAATAAAAACAGTGTGGAAAAACTACTTCTATAAACTTCTCAACCCTAATAGCGACCTGAGAAGTCACCCTACCAACATCCCCACTGAATCAAGTAATGAAGAATCAGCGAATCCACCAACAATGCAAGAAATAAATGCTGCACTAAAGAAACTTAAAAACAACAAATCACCTGGGAAAGACAACCTCCCGGCAGAGTTGTTCAAATATGGAAATGAGCATCTGAGAAATCTGCTATTCAATTTAATAACTAAAATATGGACACTGGAAAAAATACCAGAGGAATGGCAAATAAGCATAATATGCCCAATTCACAAGAAAGGTGACAAATTAAAATGCGAAAATCATAGAGGAATATCACTTCTATGCACAGCATATAAAATCTACACCATGATACTGAAACAAAGAATTGATAAATATGCAGAAAACCTACTGGGAGAGTATCAGGCAGGCTTCCGCACCGGTAGATCCACAACAGACCAACTGTTCACCGTCAGACAGATCTTGGCAAAGTGCTGGGAATTTGACATAGACATACACCAACTATTCATTGATTTCAAGCAAGCATATGATAGCATAGATCGGGAGTGTCTATATGACATACTACTACAATTCCAGATTCCACCTAAATTGGTTAGGCTCATAAAAGCCACAATGTCAGACTCAAGATGTCAGGTCAAAATAGACGGAGAATTGTCGGAAGAATTTACAGTATCACAGGGACTTAAACAGGGGGACAGTCTGGCTCCCACTCTCTTCAACATTGTGCTCGAACATGTAATACAAAAAACACTAATAGACACTGGCTCCAATATTTGTTTCAAGAGCAGTCAAGTTGTCGGATATGCGGATGACATCAACATTGTCGGAAGATCAATTTCAGCCATTAAGGAGGTCTTCGACCCTTTAGAAACAGCGGCGCGGGAAGTAGGACTGCGAGTTAATGTTGACAAAACAAAAATGATGGTACAGAGCAGGAACCCCTCACACAGAAGAAGAAGTAGTACACTATTTAAAGACAACTACTCATACGAAGTGGTCGACCAATTCACCTACCTGGGCTCCAGCCTGACAGAGAACAATGAGGATCCAGCAGAAATCAGAAGGAGAATCACAGCAGCCAACAAAACATACTTCTCTTTGCTGCCAGTGTTTAAGTCACGTAGTGTCCACAGAAAAACCAAAATAACCATATATAAGACCATTGTAAGAACTGTATTGGCATATGGATGTGAGGCGCTGACACTGACGGTAAAGATGGCTGAAATGCTGGATACTTTTGAAAGAAAGGTGCTGAGAAGAATATGTGGACCCGTGAAAGAGGGCGAACAGTGGCGTATCCGGCACAATATAGAATTGTACGATATATATAAGGCCCCTAGCATCTCTGCACACATGAGACTCCTCAGGCTGAGATGGGCTGGGCATGTACAGAGAATGCCGGATACACGCGTCCCAAAAAGAATTCTGACTGGTCACCCAGGTGGAAAGAGAGAAAAGTGGGAAGACCCAGACTGAGGTGGGAAGATGAGGTAAGAGGGGATGCAGCACAGCTTCTCCAGGTGACAAACTGGAAGTCAGCCGCTGAGGACAGGAGGAGTTGGAGGCGACTGTTGCAGGAGGCCAAAGCTCGATATGGGCTGTAGCGCCATCGAAGAAGAAGAAGATTTATTATCAAATTTACATATTTTATATAAGTTTACATTATCAAATCTACATATTTTAAATAAGTTTATACTATCAAATCTGCATATTTTATATAAGTTTATATTATCAAATCTACATATTTTATATAAGTTTTGAGTAGAGCTTAACAGAGTTGCTTTGACCAAGAAATCATAAGTAGAAAACTTGAAATATCACTATGCCAAAGATCATCACCATAATTGCATTTAGAATACACTTTAGTAGATTGTAGAATTCACAACATCATAACTTTACCTTAAACCATTTATAAGTCCCCGAGCAACACGGGGTATATATCAGCTAGTATTTACTATAGCAAAACCAAAATTGCTTCTGAAATCACAAGTTTGTAAATAGGTAGGTATTTAAATACCTACGTGATTATAAACCACAAATATTTTATGTACCATTTTCAAAATTTCAAATAAGGAGTTGTACAATTTGACCTGAGAAATGTCACCATCAATTTTTTTTTCAAATTTTTTTCAAGCCGGTAGGTACAATAATATTGAATATTCCGATTTGTCGTCCGACCACGATCGTGCGAACTCTGGCGGGAGAAAATATAGTATCCAACAAACTAATCCAGATGGTGTGGTCTTAACCGGAACGGGAACGTAACAAAGGAAATTCACAGGCCGGCCAAATGGTCGAGTTAAAACTGGGCTAAAGGCCTTTGTGGTTTAGGGATAAGGCTCCGACTGGCAAGCCGGAGGTCGCGGGTTCAAATTCCAGCGTACGCAAGTGAATTTTATTTGATTGATTCGTATTATATCAAAATTTAAGAGGAAGCTACAAGCCAAAAATGTGTATATTCTTGGTATACCTTATATTGTAGGTAAAAGGCATTAAAATCGCTTGACAAACGGAGTCTAGAAACGTTCGATTTCGAGCACAAAACTGGTTTTTATTTATTTTATAAACAATTTTATTTATTTACAATTTACATTTTTTTTTATAAGAAAGCAAAAAAGTTAGTAGTTTAAATTTATATTCTTATTGAGTATTTTTTAAATTTTATTTGTATTCTACTTAAGCGAAACGATAAGAAAACCTTTAATTTATCTAAAGCATATTTTTGATCTTCATAATATACACCAATTTGTTATAAAGATTATTCAAAATAGTGTTTTAGCATTAAGCTTCGCCTTAATAATTTAAAATGAGGTATTTTTACAATACTCTCAATGTCTCAATATCGCTCTGGATCTATTGATTTATTTTCGAGGTATTACGCCATGTTCGCTATCTCCTTCTTTAGCCAAAGTTTCGGACAGTATTACAAGTATCCATCATCAGGAAAGATGTATAAACGTTGGACAAAGAAGGAGGTGGCACAATACGACATAATACCACAAAACTAAATCACTGGCTTACAATACTTCTGGCCACCACTCAGAAATGACAAGATTTGCTTCTTTGGTGACCAGATCTGAATAACTAGGTACTTCTCCACCTTCCTCTTCCCATCTCCTTCCCCTCCTTACTACTTTTAGCCTCAAAATATAACCTGATTGGGAATGTAATAGTCTCAACAGTTGTTCGGTTTCACAAAAAAAAAGTGCAAACAATTAGGTATGCCAACGTGATTATTATTGAAGTCACCTGAAGTTTAAAAAAGAAACCTGTACTTGCTTTGACGTAGTTGAAAAATCGGTTTACGTCATAGTTCACCCGTTTCCTTGCTGTCCCATTTTTTCGCCATTTCTTCGACTGAGAAAGTTTATTTCCTGGACTTTGTTTCACCACTTATTGCATAACACGGTAAAGCTTTTTTCAGAAACATTTTATTTATACAATATGTCGACGAATAACGTCATCGGTTATTGATTCCTTTGTCTCGTAACAGTTTACGTTACTATAACAGAGTGTTCTGAAATAAGCAAATTCGGTAAATACCCCACTGAGGGGAAATGTAGGCCAAATAATACAGGGTTTTCCAATAAGAGGTGTTATTTTGATATTTAATCGTAAAAGATCAATGGTTTCGTTGCTTGTGTGGCACGTAGCGCCGTCTTGTTTAAAGTAAACGTTGTTCAAATCAATACCATCCAATTCCGGCAAAAAAATCATTAATCATTTCTCGATAGCGCAATCCATTCTACGTACCTGTTTCTCCAGCCTCATTTTCAAAAAAGTAAGGTCCAATGACTCCGCCGGACTATAAACCGCCCAAAACAGTCACACGTTGAAGATAAAGAGGCTTTTCAACATTAATTCTTGGGTTTTCCGAGCCCCAGATGCGACAATTTTGCTTGTTGACGAAGCCACCGAGGTGGAAATGGGCCTCATCACTCAAAATGATTTGCATTTGATTCACTCAAGTGAATTTTAATAATTTCAATGCATTGTTGAAGCGTGTATCATTCCATTTTTATTAAAAACATAGTTTCTACTTGTCAAATGTTAAAAAATGACAGCTTCGAAAGTAACATCTACCGAAATAGCGGGCTATTCAAAATAACACCTCTTATTGGGAAACCCTGTACTATCGTTTTCGCATTAAATTGGCCTATTAACTAAGTATTAATACACAAAAATTCAGCCTGCGTATGTTTGTGCTCGCAAAATTCGAAAAGTAGTCGACCGATATCGCTGAAAAGAAAAAGAAAAGTTTTTTCCTATTAATGCCAGAAGTATTTAGAGAGTTGTTTGAGTGATATAAGAAGTCGGGGACGCCCGAGGAATACTCAACGCAATATCCCGGTACCAAGTAAATCAAGTATACACGTGCATATATGATTTTTTTAATGTATTTACTAGCTGTACCCCGCCACGCATTGCTGTGGCGCAGTCTTTCTGTGTAGATAGAGAAACAAAATGTTGCTTTTATGTCCAATAGATGGCGCTGTTTGAAAAATCATGTTTTACCTGTCACAGGTGACATCTATACACGGTGTCCGGAAACTCGTAGTACAAGCGGGAAACTGGAGAATCTACACCACATGGGGAACCCAAAAACACATAAAGTTTTTTGATTTGAGCATTTTCACAAAAAAAAAACCAAAAAAAAATATTTTTCGCCTATTTTAGGGTTAAAGTTTTTTCTGGTTTTTAAGGTTGAACAACAGATGTTTTAACCCTGCAGAGCAGAAATATTTTATGATTACATCGGGTTAAATGAAGGGTGATTTCAAAATAATGCTTCAAATCCGAGTTTCTTCATTTGTTTTACTTTCAAATAGTTTTAATTAGTTGGGTACTTTGATCTTCAGTAATAATTTATAAGAATTTGATTAAAAAAAAAAAAAAAAATCAACTTCTAACTCGATTTACTCGATAACGAAAGCTCAAATAAAAAAAAAATACTACAAAATCGACTCCAAATGTGATGTAGATGCACCAGTTTCCCGCTTGTACTACGAGTTTCCGGACACCCTGTATAACATAGGTTTATAAAAACACACGCGCATTCGAATGCAACGTTGCGTAAAAATTTAAAAGCAATCGGCGAAGAGCTTCCAGAGATTTAATATTTTGAAAAAAATAACATTTATATTTTTATTTATCTAGATTTTGCAAAACCTATGCAAGAACCCATTCATTGTAAAAGTGATTAAAAATTACAAAAAATATAGTTAACATACATAAGTACAAAGGGTTAAATGTAGGTACATATAATTAAAAGTTAAAGGATACTCCGTGCTTAGTAATAAAAAAAAAACTTTTGGTGTTCACAAATACATTCAAACATGTCCGTTTAGAGTGATTTGCCTGAACTTAATTGACTTATTTTTGTATAATCTAAGTTAAATTAAACTAAATTAATAACAATTTTTGGTTATTCTACATAAAATGAATGTAAAAGAGTTAAAATTTGAAAGGTTCTTAATCTTCTTCTTTAAGAAGGAGGTAGCGCAACACGGCATAATACCCCAAAAGCAAATCACTATAATGACTATAATATTTCAGGCCGTGAAAATCTCATTTCATACAACATATGTTGAATTGATTTTACTAATTTTTTTCACCGTTTTTCGAAAAACAAATCCATGATTCAATATCAAATGCAACTTTTGGAGCCGGGTTTATGCTTCGACACATTAAAACAGCCGAATTAATCCCCTAGCGACAGATTTTTTTTTTCAAATTCTAATTACTCGAAAACGAAAGCTCAAATAAAAAATATTATTCCACGAAAAAGACTCATAATTCAATGTAGATTCGTCAATTTCCTATTTCCCGCTTGTACTACGAGTTTCCCGACCCCGTGTATAATTTTTATTTAAGGGACTTATTTTTGTATGATCTAAGTTAAATTAAACTAAATTAATCATAATTTTTAGTTATTCTAAATAAAATGAATGTAAAAGAGTTAAAATTTGCAAGGTTCTTAATCCACTTATTTCATATGGTGGGGGGATCAGAAGGGAACATCTAGATTAGTGCGCCAGTCTAGGACACTAAGCGGGAATCCTAAATCCCGCCGGGGAATGAATGCAGCGGGCATTATTTGACCACATCTTCGGTGGTCTACACCGCACCGCATTCATACGTCACCGACTGTAGGAGGAACTTATATAACTGTAAAAACTAATTGATTTATGTATACGTACATAATTTTCATTGTGTTTCTTTTTCGAAACATTTTTTCCAAGCCGGTAATTTCTCAACAGTAACCAGAAAAAAGCTCAGGATTTTGAATATTAACTTGATTAATGACCCGATCGAAATGAAATCCGCATTGAAAAATGTAATGGTTCGCCATAAATATTGATAAAGTCTGATGAATAGGTTTCAAAAAAATAGACGGAGTTTTACGGTACGGGAAATCATAAGAAATTCAAATAAAAATATTATTTATGTTATTACTTTATTAAACGTCCTTGCTCCAGAAACTGATCTACGAGAAGGTATTTTCTGAATACAGTTATGTAAAAGAAAAAAAATATCGTGTATATACGTTTAACAAAATACATTATAATGGTGTAAATATCGCTGGAAATAGGTTAAAAAACATTTGAGGCAGTACTAGGATGGAGAAACTGGATGTACAGGGTGTTAAGGGACGTACTTGACTTATTTTAGCCCGTGATTCCTGACATTATTCGAAGTTAAAAAAATCGAATTTTGGTCTCCGGTGCCTTTTTTGATGTTTTTTTAAACAATTTTTAAAAGATTTAAAACAAATCCTTCCACTTGTCACTCAGCCGAGTAACCGCCCTCCCTCTCACGCCAATCCTTGCTGTCAAATAATTGCTAATTTTTATTTTATTATTTTATTTTGTATATTTTTTTTTTGTTTTTTCACATGTTTCCGTGTGTTTATTTATTTATATATACGCCTATAAAGGCTGTTCAATTTTTTTATTTAAAAAAAAAACATCAAAAATGTCACCCGAGACCAAAATTTCTTTTAATTTTTTTATTCCAAATAATATAATGCATTATTGGTTACAGTAAGTCAAGTACATGTCTTAACACCCTGTATAGAAACCAGAAAAAAACCGTGTTCCACGCTCATACCGCGAAAGTTTGTGTGGTGGTTATTTATGATTTTTAAAAAGTAATTATTCTTATTTTTAAAAAATTGTCAAGTGTAATCGTAGCTTTACTTTTGCGAGGAAGGTAGGCGACGATACGCTCTGCGCATCATGACTTGGACAATTTCGGCATATTCTAATACTAATTTTTCTCCGTGTTCTTTACTTTACAATTATTATTTCTCTCCACACAATAAATTCAAGCCTGTGACAGACCATGCTAAAGGAGCGCTATATTTTCGTGGCTTGGAATATTTCAGTATATTTCTCGCCATACATTCCCAATGCTAGTGTATGGCGAGCGATATACTGAAATATTCTAAGCCACGAAAATATAGCGCTCTTATAGCGTGGTCTGTCACAGGCTTGAATTTATTGTGTGGAGAAAAATGAGTATTGTTAATTTATTAAGAATCTCTTCAAATTATTGGTAATCCGTTTAAAAACGGGATTGAAAGCCATTCCCTGATAAACTTCTTGTAAATTCGTAATAATATCGGAACACGTGTTCATGCAGCTGCGTTTTTCTTGATGATATTTAATAACGAAATACGAAAAAGGTTTTTATGAACACGTGTTCCGACATCGTGACAATACATTGATATTTTACTAAAAGTTTATCAGGAAACCTCTCAATTCATTCGTTAAGGACCTGCAATCCCGTTTTCGATCGGATTACGAATAATTTGAAGCGATTTTTAATAAATTAGCAATTTTTTTTCTCCGCGTATAACTTATAAATCACTATCGGTGCGAGGTTATTATTATGGTTAATACTAAGCAAGTACTAAATTATTTCACCAAATAATTTACAGAAATATTCTTTGATAATATATCGGCTTACAGTTACACCCACAGCCTGCCAAATCCATTGTTTACTTGATGATTTGTTTATATATCAGTCTAACATCATGTTGTAAATACGCTGATAGCTTTTTGTATACATCTCTAATGTATTCAATTAAATAGGTACAATAGGCTAGAACTGCGAGATATTAAATTTCATTCCCAGTTTGGTTTTAAATGAGAGATTTGGGAACTGAAAGGCTTCGAAATAATAACGACACCCACACCTTTGTGAAACGCCATATAAAACACGTCGTTAACCCAGTACTTAGGTACCTAAAGGATGACGTGAGCTTTTTTTTTAATTTTTAATATCTTTTTTTCAAAGCTTTTTGGTTGATAATTTCTCGTTCGTGTTTCCATGTTAGAATAATAAAAATACTCAGATCAAAAAAAATCTGTCTTTTCTGTTTAAAATCTTTCGTCAGAGATTCGTTGATATTGTCTTAAGGCGAAGCTTAGTGCTAAATCACTATTTTGATTAATCTTTATAACGAATTGGTGTACATTATGAATACCAAAAAATATGCTTTAGATAAATTGAAAATTTTCCTATCGGCTTCGCTTGAGTAGAATACAAAAAAAATTAAATTACTAAATAAAAAATATAAATGCAAACTACTAGATTTTTTTAAAAATAGAAATATATGAACGCGTTAAGGAAACAACTTTTGAAAATACAGTATTATACCAAAGATCTGTGACAGTTTCACTTGATTAACTTTTTAACTTTCTTATAAAATTATTCACAAAATATATAAAAACCTGTTTTTGGCATGAAATCGAACGTTTCTAGACTCCGACTGTCAAGCGATTTTAATGCCTATTACCTACGATATAAGGTATACCAAAATTATACACATTTTTGGTTTATAGCTTCCTCTTAAATGATTAATGCAATGCACCACATTGTCTCACATTTGGAATCGGGCCGCTAAAAAACACTCCTTATGTAGATGGTGATAAGTTTTAAATTCCCACTTAACGTGCAAGAAAAAAACATCGCCCAAAAGTGTGTTTTATTTTATTTTGCGAAGCTTAGGCACAAACATTTAAATGTTTTATCATTCTCTAAATAACTTTATTTTCCAGATTGCATTACAAAAACCATAACCGAAAATGGGTTCTTTAAACAGTTTTTATAGGCCTGAGACATTATTTTTTTATGGGCTTATAAAAAGAGTTGTCAAAAAAACGTTCGATTATTTCAAAGACGTGTTCTCGCAGTATTTAATTAAAGAATTTAAAATATCAAAATCGATCAAATTTTCTAACCAAAAACACATGATTTTGCTTCACTACGTAGTGTTTCTTACGTAGTGTTCCTTAAATATTACAATTTGAGGTTGTAGGTACTCATTAAGTAACTCAAATATCATTATTCAGTTCTGCTAATATTTTATTTTTTAGTATTGTGTCAGCTATTTTGGTAAACAGATATCATTGCCTTTTCAGTTAGTAATGACATCTGCCAAAAAAGGAGAGATTAAAAGCTTTGCACGTCGTAGGAAAATCAATTAGGATTCTGATTCAAAATCATACGGATTATCCTGTCAAATCTTTGTTCACTGATTTGAAATAATTTGTCAATATCTGTAATAAGTAATTCTGTTCAGCAATAAAACACCCCACGCAATATAAATATACCCATATTCCGAGAATGCCAATAAAATCGGAAATACGCAAGTTTATTCGTTCGCAATGAGGTTGCTATACACCATTTGAGTTATTTAAGTATAGGTTTGTTCAAATAAACCTATATTTATCTTTAAAATAAAGCCACCCAGCTGGTAACGTACTACAAGGATTATTAAAACGGCTTCAAGTGAGGTCCGCATCTTCACAACATGTTGCCTTAGGTTCGGCAATGGTTAAAATAATACAGTTATTCAGGCATCTTCTGAAAAAATAAACCTAGGTATACCGTCTTACTCACAGGTAATAGATAATACGGGGTATTATAATGAGTTAGTTTATTATGTTACTCATAATCACGCGCACGCGTACTGCATATACCGGCCGTAATACGACAGTATTAGAAGTTCACAGATATTTAAACCGCCCGATCCCCAAGTATGGAAACGTATTACGATCGTATTCAGATTCGTATTAATAATTTGTTATCGCGGACTTGTAAAATGTAAAAAAGCAGTAATATCCATTTGCAGCACTGTCAGAGGAATATTTTAAATCGAAATATCCATTTACCAATGCAAATACGGAACGCATAATTGGCCGGATTTCCAAGCAATTCAAAACAGATTGGTTCAAACACACAACGACATCGCAAATGTTATCTGAAGAAGCGTGAAGTTAGTGATGAAACACGAAATGCGAAAATGAACTTGTTTTTGAAGATTGGAACAACGTCGTACCATTCCAAAAAAATCTTTCATTAATATTATTATCTTTACTCCCGTATACTACGGCTATCTATACCAACGCTACAGCGGCGTATTAGGGAATCCTTATAAGTAAGACTGTTATAGTATTCAGGACCAATAAGCGTAGGATGAATGGCAAACTTATTACTTAGGGAGTGGACATGACAAATACGACTTGCAAAATCCAACCCAAGTCAAGGAGTGAGTTAGCGTGTCAGGTTGAATGACATTCACTGTGGAACAACATTCGATCAAGTTTCCATTAAATTCACTTATTTTCATCACTAAAAATATTATTTATTTACTACAAAAAAGAAGCTAAAAGTGTAATAATTAATAATCAGGTTTTTAAGGGCCAAATGTGCTTGACCTCAAGATCCTTTCTATGGTAGGGAAATCCGACCCTGCCTACGAAGGTGTACAAAAACATTCGAGCTTCGAAATATAACTAGGGTTATTTTCAGAGCTTCGAAAGCACGCTTCATAATAAGGTATCTCACTGGAGTGGTGCATTTATCTGCTTCACGTTCATTTTCCATTTGTCTTCTTGACGCACAGCCTCTCCATCTGTTACTCTAATACACTCTAACTTCCGGCTTCCTGTTTCCGGGACTTGCTACTAGATCCTCTCGAAACTATTCGCTAGACAATGTAAATAATTAATTCACTCAGCAATACGCCTATATGTTTTAAATAATATATTATTTAACCCTTGGAATGCCAGCTGATTTTACGGTATCTTGAACCTTAATAAATGCTCCTAACATAGTAAAATAAATTTTACTCGCCTGGAAAGGAAATAATATATCTTACCCTAATATTGCAAATATTCTGATATAGACCAGTCAGTGGCTGAGTTGGCATCGTGCGACCAATTCCTCGGCTGGTCAAGTCCCCCATCACGACACAAGCAACATTTTCCGCTTATTGTAGTGGTAGTAAGAGACTTTAAAAAATGGTCAGGTTATTCGTAACCCGGGAATGTTAGTATTTCTATTAATATTAAAAAATATATAATTACATATTTTCTAGATGTATCATCGTAACACAATAGTGTTACGCTGATAATTTCTTGCATGTTTTATCATCTTAAGTATTTTTGCCTTAGCGTAGCGAAATTGTCTGTAGAGTTACGTTCCGTTTCTTGTTTCGAAAATTTTTTGCATACACTATCCTAATATTATTCAAACTAGCCTTACTTTTACTAGATGGCTAACTTTGACTAGGTGGCTTACTTTTACCGAGCTTCACGATATTACGGTACCTATCTGTCAAAAGAATGTTTGAAAAGAATAAATGTTACTAAGACAGTTAAGTATTTTTTAGAAAAATTGTATAATTCCTTATTTGAAATTAAAAATATGGTTACACAAAATATTACACAGTTTATAATTATACCTACACATACATTTTATGGGTGACCGGATAAATCATCAAAATGATAATTCATCACGTCTTTAAAAAGTTTAACTGGGTTAAGTAGGTTAGGTTAGGTTAGGTTTAAATTTTTTTTTTTTCATCGTTTCTAATGACTTTATATCACTTTTTAAAGGTGTGTTGAATGTTGTCGATGTGTTGATTTATCATGGAACCCATTTTATGATTGGGTTTGGTTTTTAATTATTAAATAAGTGAAAAATAAAAACATGCTTTTTTAAACGACCACGATAACAAATACGTAAAGTTTTAAAATATTTTATTTTTCACGGCCAAAAGTTGATATTAGCTACCTCCTTATTTAGAAAATATTTCGGACAGCATTACAGGGTCCATTATCAGGTCAATTACACATCTGCCCTAATGATGTAAACTGTAATGTTGTCCGAAAGGTTGGCTAAAGCAGGAGGTAGCATAACACGGTATAATACCCCAAAAATAAATCACAAAATTAAAGGTTTATTCGTCAGATTTTGTACCCACTTTGTACTTATTAAGTATTGAGATTCACGGATTCACAACAAATGTAATAATTCTTTACAAAGTGTATTTTGCATTTTAAATTGCTCTTCGGAAAATCCTTAAAGTGAAGTGGCAAAAACTTTTTAACGGTGAGCTCTGGAGTTATGATATCTGCACAGGTTTGAGTCTTCGGAATTTGTAGGTCAATGTGACTGTTTTAGCTCGCAAAATCAGTCATACAAAAAATTATGACAAGGTTCAATATTGTTCATTCCATATTATGTTTCAAATGTTCATTACAAAAATTAGTATTGAAATTTATTGAGAGAAAAAAAATTCCTCGCGAGTGCAAATAGAAGTACATACGTTAGTTAAACAAGTTTCAATAATTGATATTTTAATTGAAGAAGAAGATAATATTAATTGAAATCTAAATGAAAGATGAAAAAGAACAAGACACAGAAAATAAAAAGATAATGGTCACAACTAGGAATTGAACCCAGGATCTCGTAACTTACCGGGACAGGCGTCTTAACCAACTTGACCATTTATTGAACGTCATATTTATCGATCTCATATTTCAAATTTAGAATAATCTTGCAATTAATTTTTCCCATATTTTTGGCATCTACCATTTTAAAAGGGAAGATATTTAATTCTAATGAAATTGGTTTGTAACCTAGAAAATGTCTCGGATAAAAATTCCTATTTTTATTATGTTTTTTTAATGGTAATAAAACTACGTGATTCATTATAGTTGTTACATAGAAGAAATGAGGAAATTACAATATCTCAACATCATAGCCTACGTACGTGTCCTTATCGTAACAATTGATTTTTTACGAAAAGCTGATAAAATTCCTACACTATCTCTGAGCATATACGATAACACAATATAATATATAATATTACAATGGTTTGTACACTTTGGACACTATCATTATTTATACTCGTTATGCGTTATAAACACATAGTATAGTGTACCAAAGCCCTCCAGCCAAAGCTCGTGCTAACTATGAATCGATAGATAAAATAAGATTATGTATGGGATTATTAGCATGATAAGGTAATGTGGATGTTTCGAGTCAAACAATCAGAATGTTTTCTATTAGACAAAAGGTCTATTAGTTTCAAAAATCGATAACAAGGAACAGTATAAACTATTATAGTTTGAAAATATCTTCATATAGATCAGAGGTTCCCAAACTTTTTTGCCCCGTAGACCACTTTCCAAAAATATTTTTTTTTGTAGACCCCCTGCCTACCGAATATTGAATTTTTCTAAATCTATTAACGTCCCATGTGATAATCATTGATTTTTTTTCGTAAAAATATTCCCTTCCCTTGCCTGCCCTACAACCGGGTGGCGATATAGTTCCTCTGTTTTGCATTGTGCAGTCAGGGGCGCCCTTGTGAGGTATTACACCAAATGAAAATGGAGCAGGATAAGCAACGGGAATTTCTTTCTGTAGCTGGCCCTACAGAACTGCCCATCAGTTCTTTTTGTCATATGATATCCGATTCTTCAACCTTCCATTTCCAGAGTCAAAATGTCCTCAAACTTAGTTTTGAAGTCTGTGTGAAGTACATATAAATGTTGAACGTCATTATTACCCTGCACGTTTTTCAAAAACAAGTTGGGGAACTAGGAAAATTCCCGACTTCCAATGTGCAATGTGAATATATTAATTCTGACGAGAAAAGGAACATAGACTCTATTTATATACCTCAATAAACAACTTTATGATATATAACCATACAAATATCAAATAAGTAATTTCTCAATCAATTATTAGTATTACGTAAACTGTGTTAGGTGTATTGTGTCATTTACGGAACTCCTAAATATTGAGTTGAGGTAAATGGGGATCTGCTCGTATGTACCCCCATTTGAATCTCGTGGACCCCCAAATTTTTTTCTCGCTGACATAGACCCCCAGCAAGCCGATATCGACCCCTGGGGGTCTATATAGACCACTTTGGGAACCACTGATATAGATCAACAAACGCTGATTTTGAATATACCTATAAGTTTCATCATATTCTAGCTGACGTGTATCCGGCGTTACTCGGGGATTTTTGAACGGTAAGTTTTGATGTTGTGAGTTCTTGACAACTGGGTGCATTTGTTTAAGGTGGACATAATATGATTGCATTGTAATAAGTATGTGTTTCACTTGATCGTGCCGTGTCATCCTTAGGCTTCATCAGCCTCTTCAACTATTCACTTCCAAGTCACACATTCTCCTTGCAACTCTTTCTTCGTTCGTCATTGACGTCTCGTTTAACCACAAATAATTATTTGATTCATGTCTTGCACGAGCGTCCCGGACTTTTTCTGCCGTTCAAACTATTTTCTAAACACTCCTGACGCTAATAAAAACAAACATTGATATCTTCAGCGAAATTGGATGAATGGTAGAGAAACGCGAACGGGGCAACAAAGGAACATTCATTTTTACATATGTATATAGATAATATTATGAAACTTTATAAAACTTAATTTAAAAGTGAACAAAACACCATCACATTAAAATACCTTGTTTGTTTGGTACGACTAAATCTGTTTATACTGACGTTACGGGTAACGAATCACATGTTTTTTTTTAGTTTGTGCTTTGAATATATGTATTTAAAAGGTTTATTTATTTATTTATTTATATATACGCCTAAAAGGCTTTTACATAGAAGTGATACATGATGAAGTGTACATAGGAGAATATCTGTATTATACAGGAGATACTGACAGTAAATAGATGTAATCCATTTAAAAGAAGGTACAAAATACACAATTGTATAATTGTGATTACAAGTATAATGAGAAAATATTAATAAATAACAATAATAAAAAAAAACTGAATATGAAGCAATATTAGTAAAACGTAAAAAGAGTAAAAGAAAGTAAAAAAGAAATTAGAACAACATTACATTTAGGACAAATCATTAAAACTAATTTACCAACGCTACTCTAATTTGTAGGATTCAACAAAGTGTTAATAATAATAATAATAATACTTGGATGACTTGTATAGCGCCGTTTTTGCGCAAAAACACCTCAAGGGCGCTGTACAAACTTATAATACATTTATACAGTGATCTATGTTATTACTTAACTATTTATGGAGAAAATATACAGTACAATACTTACCTGGTAGGTCACTTGAGATTAACACTTAATTAACATTATCTAATTGTTTATTGGCGAAATTTAGATACAGGATTTAGGACTTAATTGGAAAATTGAATAATACTAGACTTTCTCTTAGGATTGGTATATTTAACTTAAGGGTACGACAGCTTAAAAAGGTAAGTTTTTAGTTTAGACCTGAATTCTGTTGGACTTGTTATGGATCTTAGTTCCGGAGGGAGTTTATTCCAAGCCTTCGGCCCAGATACTCCGAAAGCGCGATCACCAAACTTAGTATTTGGCTTGCGCATAGGTTCTTGTTGGTGTAGATTATACTTAATTCTATAAATGGAGTCAATAAATAAATCAATAGAAGTATTAAGCAAATTATTATGATCTATAATTATTAGTCTGAAACACCCACAAATTGAAAAAATCTTCTGAGGAAAAATAAATGCCGCTGACGGGAATTGAACCCGAAGTCTTCTGATTGCCGGTCATCTGCGCATACCAATAGGCAAGTCGGCTTATTTTAAACTAAAATTATTATTGATTATTTATTTATTTATTTATAATAATTTGTTATCCTTTGTGCTATGCATAAAAACATTGTCTTGAAAACATTAGTTTATCATTAAAAATAATTATTTTTATTTCACAGTGTTTACGGTATGGAAATATTATATGGGGACATATAATAATTCACATTTTAAAAATTAATGATAGTTATAGACGGTTATAGGTGTATTATTTTATAAAGGTATTTTGAGGTTAGTTGAGTTTCATCATGATAAAATAATATTTACATATGTGCTTACATAATAATATATGTACATGATATTATCATCGTTGATTATCATAATTCTTACATAATAATGGGTACCACACATTGAAATATATACCTCAAAGACAATTTTAGAAACTCTAATGAAAATTTAAAAGAAAATATGCAGTTGGAACATATGATCAAACATACCAATATAATTCAGGTTAAATTAGCAGCAAATATTTATTTTTATCGCATAAATTAAACGATTACACTTGAATAAAACGATCCCCGTGATAAAGTAGCATTTTTTCTTATTGATTAGTTTGATGGCGTCACGCCATTTTCTTCGTAGCAATACAGGTTTTGGAAGAATGAAGTTGTTTATCTGGAGTAACCACGAATGTATTTTTGCACTTTTGTAGATAACAATAACAGCAGTGAAAACATGCTGACATTTTAAATAGTAATCTTCAATATTAAAAGCGGTTGAACTTAAGAACAAAAAATGTCTCGATTCTTAATTTGGCCATACAAAATATAGTGCCTGTTCAAATATGACGTAGGATTTTTGTTATTAGTGACGCCACATAGACAAACTCATTTGGCGCGTTTTCTGGAGATCCGAAAAATTAAATCCTTGAAATTATTATAACTAACTATAACAATAAAAACATATAGTTTACTGGTATGTAAGTTAGGAGGTAAATAGTAGTAGGTTTAATTGATAAAAAAAGACTGAGGTTCCTTATCTACATATTTTATATAAGTTTATATTATCAAATCCACATAGTTTATATTATCAAATCTACATAGTTTATATTATCAAATCTACATATTTTATATAAGTTAATATTATCAAATCTACATATTTTATATAAGTTTATATTATCAAATTTACATATTTTATATAAGTTTATTTAATCAAATCTACATATTTTGTAAAAGTTTATTTTACCAAATCTACATATTTTATATAAGTTTATATTATTAAATCCACATATTTTATAAAAGTTTATATTATCAAATCTACATATTTTATATAAGTTTATATTATCAAATTTACATATTTTATATAAGTTTATTTAATCAAATCTACATATTTTGTAAAAGTTTATTTTATCAAATCGACATATTTTATATAAGTTTAAATTATCAGATCCACATATTTTATAAAAGTTAATATTATCAAATCTACATATTTTATATGCATGTATTTTGTGTAAATTTAGTATTTTATTGAATAATTTTTTCACCAAATTTTGAATTTCCCAGTCTGATCGTATCGGAGACATTAATCAATACTGAATGTAATCCTTTTTGATCCATGGTAAGCACTAATTAATAGGTAAACCCAGTATGCATATCCAAAACCACAGTGGGTTGGGGTTACACAGGCTTAGCGAGCGCTGTGCGCTGCACCCAATTAGCTGGGGCTTAGAGTACCGGCTACCTAATTGAAACTGTGGTGTGCTCCTAAATTACATGTGGTTTTGGTAATTATGAGATTATAAGTGAAAACAGTATTTTAAATGCAGTCATTGAATATATAAAACATATTTTTTGGTAATATGATTTGTTTTTTTTACATTTATGTATATATTTTTTTATGTGGGTACCTCACAAGAGTTCCTATTGCTCATGACTGTCCCGAATGTCAAGAGCCAATGGAACTATGTCAACCCAATCGGGTTGACATAGTTACGTGTTATGAGGTTGAAGGGAATGGAGAGGTCAAGATGTGGAACAAAAAGGTTGGTAAGTACCTGGATATTCCAATTTGGTTGCAAAACACAGTTTTTTTTAATGTGAATATCAGCCAGCCATAGCCAGTGAGACTATGGCATCCCCAAGGTAGTGAGAAGGGAAAGGATATGTAGAGGAAGGTGGGTGGGAGCACCTGGCTATTCAAATCTGGTCACCAAACATGGCTAAAGCCATTTCAAGCAACGTTTCAATTCTGAATGGTCGTCTTACACCAGGGCGATACTGAGAGTATCTTTCAATCTGGATCGTTCCTCGAATATAATTTATATTATTTTTAATGAATAAATTGTGAAATAACACAAACTAATAAAATAAAATTTACTTGCGCACCCCGGGATTTGAACCCGCGACCTTCGGCTTTGCTAGTCGAGAGCCTTACCCGCTCGACCACGGAGGCTGTCAAAGTGCTGTCAGAATCCATCGAAAGTAAAACTTATTTATCAAAAATCAATTTATTGATTCATAATCTATATGAATATATGTGTTTTAAGGCAAAACATTTTTCTCTCAAATGCCTTATTATGATAAACCGTGATTTTCCACGGATCTTCGCAGTGCCAAATTTAAATAATTTAATATAAATATTTTGATGTACTAAAACGTTTAAATCATTAGTTAAAGTAGCTACCCACAAAAAACAGTAAAAAAATCATAAAATTATGTGCAAACCGACGTAATAAATAATTTATAAAGTTAACACACTTCTTTGATCAGAAATATTACGTTTTAAAATTTTTATTCAAACCATATAATTTTTAGTTCCACATTTGAAAAATAAATCAAAATCGAATTCACTTCTAACAGGTACCAGGTACCTACCCAAGATCATAGCATATATTTTAATAAAGTGTGTCTTTATTAAAAGTGTCGTAAAATCAATAAAAGGTAAAATGATTTTTTTCCCTAGCGCGTTAATTGAATAATGCATGCGATAACTCTGAAAGCTGAATAAATATGCATTCCCTTAGTTACTAATCCACGCTACACAATAATATACTCGTATATTCTAATTTACTTGATGGCGTTGCAAATGTGCCACATAGCATACAGCGCAATACAACCATTATACTATTATTTTAACTATTGTATAATAATGAAAGTGGTCGCGCTGGTTCAGTAATTTTGTTTCCATTAATTTTGCGGGTACGTTTAAAACAATAACATTAATAATGGAATTATTAAAGGAAAGGGGAGGAAATGCCACAGACTTACCTTTATCCGCTTCTTGCTTCTCAATGCCTCTTCATTTGGTGGTCACAGAAAGCACTTAAATAATTGTCTTGAAACGCATATAATATGATACAAGTTGACTATTTGCGATGCTTTCAACAAGAACGCCTTTGCGTACACTGAAGTTCGTCTAGGACGAACTTAGTCGGGTCGCCTGAGGAAAACATGGCACGATCAATTTAAACAGATTAGTGAGTCGGGCCCATTCAAGAGTCAGAATAATAGAAGAGTATGTATGAAAGTGAATGAGGCAAGGAGTGTGTGCCAAGACTGAGTTGTTTGGCGATCCGTCCTATCTGCCTGCCCCAGCGGAGAAACGGCGTGATGGTTGGTTAGTCATTTAGTTTTAGGTTTATCTGTGGTTAAAAATACCCTATAATATTAATAATACGTCCAAATTCAGTGAAATTGTGGAAATATCTACAACTCTAGCCGGTGGAGGGAGCTAGTGTAGCATGTTGACTTTGACATTTCTTTCAATGGCGGCAAATTGAGTTTATTTGGTACTTGGCAGTGTTTTGCACTTTCTAATTTGTATTTTGATCAATATTTATAAAAAAAATATATAAAAATGTTCCAAAAAGTAGGTTCCGTGGTTCAATTCACGAAAAAATAACAAAAACACACCCAAGTCGTTTTTCAAGATGCCAAAAAATGTAACTATAAGTTGGTGAAATGATTTCGTTAAATTCTAGCAAATAAAATGTTCTTGATTACGTAAAACGTGAATTAAATCATGAAAATATAATTATAAAAATTTGAAGGTTAATTCAGCAAAGCTTTGTTATTTTTTCGAATGAAACAAATACTCACAATATATATTGTTATTGGTTCTGGGCAATTGGACTTGAAATTGGAACGCAAAATTTTTAGGCAACTCAACTACGTATGAAACCAATTAATATTACTTAATATGTACCAAACCGGCACAAAAAAGAGGAATTATTATACAATATTGAGATATATTAATAATGAAAGGAATTAATTTCAAAACTTTATCCACAAGACTGTGTTATTTGTAATATTGAAAACATCCTCAATTCTCTAATAGAATCAAAGTTTGAGACAATATTGGTTTGGGTGCCTGGCCACTGGCCATCTAGGAATTGGGGGTAATGAGAAAGCCGATTCTCTCGCTAAACTTGGAACAATCTCTGCTCCTATTCCTGTAAATTTTAAAATTCCTTTCTGGAAGAAAATTGGACAGGTACGAAAACCCGAAATGTCTATATGCTGGAATACAAAATCATATTCCAAGTAAACCTTGATTCCACGGCCAAAAAAACTTGTATCTCGAAAATGAAAATTAGTAACGGCTTCATTGCAGCTAACCGAAGTAACAATAAATAGATAATTTGCCAATATCCTCCAAATCAACGATAATACAAAAAAATGTTAAAAATTAGGTAGAAATAGTTCGAACATACGGCGTTAGAAGTTTGCCAAGTCAAAATGATTGTTAAATACATCCTTATCGTACACAACATTATAGATTTGATTTTGTTTTATATAAATCTGTTAAATTCTTAACACAAGGAACAAAATCTTTATTTGGTTGTATTTTTTGTACAATGTAAAAAAAATAACCGTTTATTCCAGAACGTATGAATTTCAACTGTTGATTTCTCAATGATTAATAAATAAATAAAAATAATTTATTGGCACATTATGTATTGTTTTGTTAAGAAATGTGTTTCAAACATTCAAATGACCTACCCAATTTTCAGAACGTAACCCTTTCACCCTGTATAAAAATAACTTATCGTGTGTGTAAACACTTATTTCACTTAACAAGTGACGCACTTGCCCTACTGAAAATAAATGGTGAGTATTTTTTAAAAATAAAACAGTGTTATGAGCTCAACCCTTTCCACGATAATAGGGCATTTTTACACGCTGTGGTTTCGCTGAATGAAAGTTGTCTGGATGGAATTTAATCTCCCCGTTAATATGGTAATGCTTTTATTTAACGATTATGTAGAAATTCTGGGACGTTTTTAAAAGGCACGAGTGGATTTACTTATAGTACTTGTTGGTTGATTAATCTTTTACAAAAAAAGGTTTCTGAGTTTTGAAGTGATATTTATATATTCTAATTACGCTGCGGCACAGCGAAATGATCGTTGGTAACTAGGCTAAGAGGTCGCGAGATCAAAATGTGTTTGATTTATGATTCAACGTAACAAATTAATATGTAAGTACCAGGGGATCATAAATGCGAATAGGTGAAAATATGCACGGTAATTTTTTCAGGTGGTATGCGGCTGAGCGCTGCGCTGTCCCCGCGGGCACTGCTGCTGCTCCTGGTCGCCTGCTGCGGCTGGGGGGCACTGCCCGCCCTTGCAGACGGCAACGTTGGTAAGTCACACACCCATTCTATTTACTGTTACCCTGGTAGATTTTTTTTTAAATGTTTCGGTCGTAGTTATTTGAAAAACCCCCCCCTCCCTCAATTAAAAAAGTGTAATTAAAATCCCACACTTCATAACAATTTTACATTCTGCCTTATAACAACTTATAAAAAAGAGCTTATGTAGAAATTAGGTCAAGATGGGTTCAACTAAATAAATTTAAGACGATGCCATACGTAGTAATGCAAAATCATGTATTTTTGGTTTGAAAATTTGGTCGCCTAGAAATGTTTCAGATGCTTTGATTAAATATTGCGAGTAGAATACTTCTTGGCCTTTGAAATGATCGAGTATTTTTAGATAAGTCTTTTTATAATCCCAGAAAAAAAATAATGTAAAGGCCTATGAAAACTGCTGTAAAGTTCAAAATCTCGTACTTACGAACCCATTTTCGGTTATGATTTAAGTGTATAATGTGGCAAATTAAGTTATTTATAAAATGATCGAAAAAAAACTTTATGCCTGAACATTCACAAAATAAAATAAAAGGCACTTTTTGGCCATGTTTTTTTCTTGCATAAATCAAAACAGGCGGATGGTGTTAAGCGGGAATTTAAACCTTATCGCCATCTACGTGAGGGTTGTTATTGATAGCGGCTCAATTTAAAATATTACACGACGTAGTGCATCGCCTTAAGGAAGTATTAAACGCTTTTCGGGGAATTTGGATTATTAATGTAAAAATTCGTTTCGCCCTACATTAGGTTAGGTTAGGTTCTAGCACGAATATCAATAAAGCCCTATGTCAATACGATATTGACTAAATCCGTCATACATGGTCAGGGTATCGATAAAGATTTTATCGATAACTAGCTAACCCGGCGTTGCTCGACTTTTCTCCACTTTCTTTAAATATAATACGCATTTATTATACAGGGTGTATCGGCAAGTACCCGACAAACTTTAACCAGCTTTTCCTTAGCAAATTTAGAGTAAATATGTTATGGGCACTTTGCTGTCCGGTAACATTTTTTTTCAATTAAAAACAAAAAAAATTATAAAAAAATCCACACTCCGTCACTGTCATTGGCATTGTTTCTCGTGTTCAACAGCTGTTATTAGCAAGTGTGTCAAAAAGCGTCTTCGCTCTTTCATACACACTAAATAAAATGAGACGAATGGTGCCATGCCATTTCGTTGTGATTGTAAAAGCGCGCCAATGTAGGTACGTACGTATATTATTCAACGAAACTTGAATAAAATATTGCCAGATGGGTTTTCAAAGTGTGACAAAGGATAAAACAGTGGTGACATGTGGTGAAAATATGAATGGTAAATTTTTTATTAAAAAAAAATGTTACCGGACAGCAAAGTGCCCATAACATTTTTTACTCCAAATGTGCTAAGGAAGAGCTGGTTAAAGTTTGTCGGGTACGTGCCGATACACCCTGTATATATATATATATGAATCTTCCGGAAGAAATAATCTAATTAATAGTGATAATTCTATCAAACTCCGTTGCATAGTTTAGAAGAACTAGTCGCAGAAACAGATAGACGCGGATAGTGACTGTGTTTTATACTATTTAGAGATGTCGGTAACTTGTCATCGCTCCCGAGCTTGACTGTAGATCGCTAATGTTCAAAACAGTTCACAACGACTAAGTGTTTTTAATTTATTCGACGTGAACTGTTGTTGGTAGCGATTTGCAGTCGTGCTCGAGAACGATGATAATTTATCGACATTATCGATAAATCCTTTATTGATGGACCACGCTAGATACCCAGATAACGACATTTGCAAGCAGTCGGTAGACAAAAGCCACTACTTTTAGCGCGGCTTCCAAGGTGTCCTAAAAGCTATCAATATGAACAACTTTTTGGATAATGTCATTCGTTATGCAAAATAACTGGTTTATTAATGAATGGGGGTGAACTAATCAGCTATTAGAACTGAAAGAAATGGTACACATGATCCATAAACGTAATTAATTCATCCGAGACGCGATCATTTGATTCCGTTCCAGCATAGAGAAACAAAAGTTGTGAGTTATGAGTTATGACTTACCTTACGACTATGCCAATGTATATTAAAGTTAATATTTCAATTCGACATTGTCGATTTATTAGTATTTTTAACTTTTACGCCAGTGTTGCCAACGTATAACGATTTCTGATTTATTGTGGGTATAATGCCGCGACCGTGGTTGTGAAATCAGTATGAAATCATCGGTTGTTACGCCTATCGAAGCGATATTCTAAAGTTATCGATTTAACTGTTATAGATCCCATGTTCCAGTTTCACTTAGCCTATAATTTTAGTAGTGTACCTGAAAAGTTATGAATGAGATTGGTTATATCTCTGCCTTTACTTGCAGATTCAGTGTGTTGGGAACTCTTGATTAAGTAAAAGGTTCTTTACAATAATTTCGTGTATTTACGTTACAATAAATATAAGTCTGGATTTTACTATACTGTTCATTACCCGAGGATTGGTAATTCTCTCCTTCTAGAAGCCTGAAGTCTGACAAGGATACCCCACAGGCAATTGCTACACTCAAGCGACATCTGTCGGACTCTGGAGTAAGCTTTATGGCTGGTGCCATCTATCACTTGAATACCCAACTTTTTACCATACATCATACGAATGTTTTGAGATGTAAATAATTTTATTTTATTTGTTTTTATGTCCAGCCAGGCTTTTAAAATGCATTTTATGATCAAAATATATCTAGTAAGCGATCGACAGCTACGCACATAGTATCAAATAATTGGAAAGCTGTTCAAAGTGAAGTGAAAGTTATTCAAAGTCAATTCTGAAACACAACTTCATCATTACAAACCTTTTCTACTGCGTAGTACTAATCAACAGGTGGTTCATAAATTCACCATTATGCTATTGTGGCATGTAGTATTTCTAATTTACAATACGCCGCCGTTAATAAATCGATTCGAAACCAACGCAACGTCTAGTTCAACTGAATCCACTTAATGTTAGTATTGTATACTTACAACTAACAGTAAGTACGACCAGAAAGTAGACTGGAATAAAAACTCTATCATGATTCTGCCAGTTATGCGAATTAAATTGATAGTGATAGCATATACTTATTCTTTGCCATTTACTGTTGGCCATAATAGGAAATCGATACCACATGGTTCTAGCAGAAACTAGGTAGACAGTAAACAGATGCTCTTGAATCCGTCTATAAGGCGAATTAATTTTATGAGCGCAGTATATAACGAGTGTTAACCCTAGTTTTATTCTCAATATGATGCCATATTCTAGAAGTTGGCATATGGAAGGAGAGAAGTGACTAACTTGTCTTTGTTCCCGAGCATGTCTGCAGATCAAACATCAGTTCACATCGACTAAGTGTTCTTGTTTGTACGTTGGCAATCTGCAGTCATGCTTGGGAACGATGACAGGTTATGGACATTATCAATAAATCCTTTATCGCTCGTGCTGGATGCCCTGGGCTAGTTATTACATTCGTAATATCAATGGTTATGGAGAGTAAAATAACTAATGAACTGATATTTAGTACATAACCTTTTTAAATCTTTATTGCTGTTAGTCGTAATTATGTAAATACCACTGTAGGAGCAATTTTCAGTAAGTAACTCTGATGAGGTTATTCGAGTGAATGTACATTATTTTTGGTTCAGTTTAAAGTGTCCTTGCGGTAAAATTCCAACTAAATGTCGCCTCATAGATGTATTTATATTATTATGATTGTCATTAAAAGCATCCAGCCATACAAGCCGCACAACGCTCGTGAGTCGCTCCCAACTAGCAAGTAAGTTAATAAATACTTAAAAATTGATGGGAAGGCCCGAATACACTATTATAGTTACAAGTGATTTCATAGACTTTATTTTGCCCTATTGACTGCAAAATTATTTATTTGCTGGTTGGGAGCGGCTCACGTGCTTTGTGCGGCTCTTCTGGAGGCAACTATTATTTGTTTCTGAACTTTATGTGATTAAATTCAGAAGGCGATATTTTCATAGCCAACGTAGCTATTCTTTGGCTGCATTTTTAATTATATTTTTGACGCTAGCAAAAATATTACGAGTTAGAAATTTAGATGCGTATGTTTCATATAATAACCTGAAAATGCGCAATATAAAACTTATTTACAGATTTTGCCCGTACATTTTTTTTAGTACCCATTTTTGGTACAAATAAAAATATAAACACGTCCATTTGATAAATCGTAATTTTCTTATTCTTTCATACCTTCGTACGGAAGGATGTAATATATTTTTTTATGTTCTAAGGCAGGGGTCTAAAAATTACGGCCCGCGGACCTACATCGGCCCGCGAACACCATCAATCCGACCCGCCATAGTTTATGAGATTTATCCTTAAAACTTATAGAGTAACATACTCGTACATAGGTAATTTACATAATGAAACTGTAACTAATGATATCAGATTTATACTTAAAACTTAAAACAGATATTTCACATAATGAAAGTGAAATATATATTTTATAATTAATGATTAAAGAGATTTATGTATCTGTAACTTTTCACTGATAATTGTTTAAATACTAGTGGAAATTATCATCAGTGACTTCAAATCCTTATTAACTTATATGTTAATTTAACCCCTCAGGCTCCCGCCATATTGACTGCTGTCAGAAATCGGAGAATATGTTTTTTTTCCGCTTTGCGATAAAATCCAAATAAACGGAATATTTCTGAACGTATTTGATAACTAAAAACTGTTTTTAATAGGTGGTAAAACACACGTTCAATTTTTTTAAATTATAAATAAGCATTTTGTTTTATTCAAGTTTTTAATGCAAACCTAAAAAAAGCTTTAAAAATGAACTAAAATTACGGAAAGTGAATAAAAACACATATTTTGATAAATATGATTTAAGATTTTCACGGCCAAAAGTATTTTTGTTATTTGCGTTTGGGGTGTTATGCCGTCTTGGGCTAACTCCTTCTTTATCCAACGTTTCGGACAACGTTACACATCTTCCCTGATGATGGACATTGTAACGTTGTCCGAAACGTTGGCTAAAGAAGGAGTTGGCGCAACACGGCATAACACCTCAAAAACAAATAAAAAAAACTATTTTGATAGACAAATGTGATATAAAAAATACTGCAATCTCACTTTTTTGTCAATTCTTATAAAAATTCGCAAAGTTTCATAATTTTTTCTCAAATTGCGGTCGAAAGCTTCGGTTTCATACAGGATTTCATTCAATTGAAATTAACACATTTAAATTATTTTGTGATTAAATTCTAGATTTGAATATAAAGCGTGGTGTTCTTTCTAACACCACTTACATCATATTTCACAATGTTTCACATCATGACAATAGGGGAAATACAAGATTTCTATTAAATCATATGAGATGTTTCCAAAAAAATTTAGTTCACGGATAAAAACTGTTTGTTCCTAAAACATTGTAGATTGGTGATAAAAATCGGTAGGGGTGTGGCTAGAGAACTTTAGAAGGTACGATTTCCCTACAATATATAGCTAAGTCAATATATAAGTCAATGCGGCCCTTGGGCTAAAAAGTTTGGAGACCACTGTTTTAAGGGTTGAGCAGAAGCTTTTATTTTTTATTACGCCAAGGAAACAAGCAGATACAAGCTGTTGTGTTATTGTGTGTTAGGGATTTACGATGATTTTTCAGCGTAATTTTGTTTTGTTGTTCACAAGGCCGTCATCCAATTAGGAACTTATTAAGGAGATGGATATTCGTTCTTATGGTGAACACAAAATGGCACGAGTCGAATGCTTTATTTAGACTTACGTGAGAAGCACAACCTAATAATAACTTACTTTGATAATACCATTATAACTTGGACTTGTAACAAAGTTCTGAGAAAATGGTTTAAAAGATTACGGTTCTTTTGTTTACTAAGTTTACGTTGTGTATATCAGTCAGCGAAAAACCTTTACTTTCAAATTCTACGTATGAGTTTATAATTGGAGACATTTTCATGAAAAGTTGTACTTTTGTATTTTGGGAAATCTGTTTAACGAAACTCGTTTATCCGGTATTGAATTAAGTTGTAACTGATAAAGTTCTTTAAAAGTATGAACTTCAACACCCGAAAGAGCCAAAATCCTGATTCAAAGAAATATAATACGACAACGACAAAGTTGGGATTCTACTATCATATTATTTATTAGTGAAAGCAGTAAAGTTGGCATTTGAAAGTCTATTTTGTATTTCGTACTTAGTAGTTTTATACTTAATGTTTTCAAAGTAGTGGGCTCCAATATTTCTTCAATATAATAGCACTCATGTTAGTAACTATACGTTTGTTCAAATAATGAAAATACCAATTAACCAGAGGCATCTCTAGGGATCCAGGCGTGGTAAGTCATTTGAAAAAGTGGTTGACTAATCTTTATTTGATATTGTGTGAGTTAGCGACTCATATATAGTAAATTGGAAATCACTACTTACAGGCAAATTATTTTAAAGAGGATATTTACGATTTGAATATATAGCATCTGCTTAGATAAAAAACCACATGAATTTAAAAAAAAAAAAACAAACAACAAACATCATTTTAAATTAAGCAGTTTTTCTATGTCCGTTGAAAAGTGATCATAATAATTATTGAAATTATCTACTCGTATTTCTTAATGTGTCATCAGAATAAATGTGAAAATACACGCCTTTCCCGAACTGTTCAATTGAAAAACAACCATTGTTCCACACAGATGTGTTTATGTCGCCTTATTTTTAAAACATATAATATTCATCGTGTTTTCTCCCTCACGGCCATGACCTAAGCGTCCCTAAACTTTATTCAGTGCCTAATTTTTACTTAAAACGAAAGATATAGTGCCATATCGTATATTCTATGGCGCGCATAGGGACAGAAGATACCAAAGCCGTAGACATTCTTTAAATTGATCCAGCGAATCGTATTTACTTGCGAATGTAAGCTTCTATGAGAGACAAGAGATGTCATTTGCCGCCGCCGCTCGCAGCCTTGCTATTTCGCGGTACATTCAAATAAATTAAGAATAAGATCAATTGTTTTGATGTATATAATTAATTATTTTTGTTGTCTTATAATTTTGGGGGTCGAAAACCAATTGACCTAAGGGAAGAACTGCCCCTGCAATTTACGGCACTACAAATTTAGTGCGGTGATTTATTTAGCTGCTGGAAGGTTTGAGGATCCGAAACACAGTCCCGGTAACTTTCGAAGTTTGGAGAGCACGCTTTCGGAATAACCTAAATAACGTCCTAAAGCTTACAATGTTTAAATCGTCTTAACTAAGAAGCTTTCAAATTGGAATGGAACAGAACTAAACTAAAGCTTTCATAAAATCAACGCTTATTAAAATCAAAATTATTCACATAGAATATCGATACATGGGTTAGATTATAAGGGTTATAATCTAGGCCAATGTGTCTATGTGTATGTGCCTGTGAATTCCTCCACCATACGAGCGCTACCAAAAGAACCATATCATCGAACATCATTACCAACTCTTCCGTAAGTCACATTTGCGAAAATCTATCTTTTTGGTTCAGCGTTAAGCGAGTGTTAATTTACATAGGCACATACCTACCTAGATTATAACCATTATTATCTAACCTATGTGTCGATGACCTTACTAGGGGTACCTCGTTCTAAGGTCACATTGTGCATGGTTTTAGTAAGTATGTTAAATATTACTAGAGGAATATTATAAAGCAGTATCTAGAAGAAAAACATAACATGGCGTTAATCTTTGTTAGGTTGCTACACTGTAAATCTACATTCTTCCTTCCCGTGTACATAAATTTTACCTTAATACTTATTTTGAAGTCAGATATTTTTAATGGTTTTATTTCAAGAGGGAGGATATAAAATAATTTTACAGAGAAATATTGCATATTAGTTTGTCCAAAACTTGTTCATTATCTCCAATATATGCACATCGCACCAACTTAAAGCTATTTCCAAAGTGTGCATTATACCTTTGTGGTCTGCCAGCTCATTACTAAGCCGGCTTTAATATACAATAGCGTAATGAGAGTATAGGTACACTTGAAGAACCGTAAGTATAGCCCTTTATAATAATACCTTTAAAGTCGCCCCTTTGTGCATTTCTAAGTCGTCACATAAGCGTATTTACAGCGAGTTACTCCGTTCCTAAGATAAGCTTCTTAACAGGGCCGCATTTAAGATACGTAGGCCCCGAGGCTGAACCTGTGGTGTAGGCCCTACGGGGAGTCTGGGGAGTATCCATAAACCCAATTGTCCGCCTTCTGATTAAAAAAATAAATAACCGACAAAATCGGATTTCAGAACAATTTTCTGACTAAATACTTAAAAAGAAACATTTACCTTCTTAATAATTAAATTCTTACACGCCTGTTAATCGGTGGTGTGGTTAAGCCGGCCTTGAGCCTGGTTTAAGGCCGGTTTAGCCAAATAAATCCATGGTAATAATACGTTGAAATGAATAACTATATAAGTTTAGATTCATGTCTGTTTTCTCAAAATATGCAAAAATCATCAGTGTTTTATTTGAAGTAAAATACATAAAACTTCACCGATAAGAAATTGTAATCGTTATATACACAACTTAACTTGGAAAAAACTTTGGGGCTAATTGGTTTGCACTTCGCGCTTTCGCTTTCTCAACCGTCTGGAGCCAGTGAGACTATGACATCCCCAATTGGGGTACGTTGTAAGGCTAAAGGTAGTTAGGAGGGGAAGGAGATGGGGAAAGAGAATCTGGGGAAGTTCCTGGCTATTCGGAACTGGTCACCAAATAGGCCAAATCCGTTTTAGGGCAACGTTTGAATTCTGAAGGGTGGTCTTACACCAGAGCGATACTGGGAGTATCTTCCACTCTGGAACATGCCGCAAATATACTAAGTATTATTTAATTAGTATTTGGTGAAATAACACAAATTATTCCAATAAAATTTTCTTGCGCACGCCGGGATTTGATCCTGCTGTCTCCAGCTTGCTGGTCGAGAGCCTTGCCTCTTGCCTAGGATTTTATACACTATTGGCGTCACCGCAAACAAAAAATGGTTTATACATAGACATATGAATATTAGTAGACCTGCCCTAAGTGATTAAAAGCGTATTATCCCCACTCCCCATACCGGTTCCATTGAGCCGGCTGGGCTCGCGTATGGCCTCAAATGAAATTTGAAAACGTGACGTCATCATTCTTGTGCGAACTATGGTCGAGGCATCATCGGTTCATTTTACGAAATAACACGGCAAAATGTTGACTTGTACTATGAAAACTTGTAAAAATAGATGTGAAAAAGAGAATAAACCCAATTGTCGTATTACATTCCATATATAAGCATTATTTTACTTTATTTGAAGCATATTCACATCGCATAATATGAATCAGTTGTTACTATCACATCGAGAAACGTCTGGACGCGAAACACAAAGCTGGTTGGTTGCTGGGAAGTAAATTATGAACATTTATAAAAGTGTCTTAACTAAATACTCTGAAACTAACTACGACTCTGCAAACAGAAGAAATTTAATTTGCCGAATTTGGACTTCGCAAATTAGTTCATAACGTGGCGAGTAATTTGCGCTCCCATGTAAAAATGTCTATTCATTCAAAGCAGATTTTACTTTTAAGAACTAAATGGTGATATTATAATGCGAGATGCCTATTTACTGTCAGATTGATTTATTGACGAATCACAGTCAGCTTAACCCCCTTCGTTCTTTAACAGTTGATTTTACCCCTCGCCATTATCTTCTCGTCTATTAATTCCTATGTCTGTGGGTTTATACGTTTTTAGAGTGCCTGATGATCAGAGCGGTTCAGCGGTAGTTTAAATTCTTAGGATTTTATACACTATTGGCGTCACCGCACACAAAAAATGGTTTATACGTTTTTAGAGTGCCTGATGATCAGAGCGGTTCAGCGGTAGTTTTAATTCTTAGGATTTTATACACTATTGGCGTCACCGCACACAAAAAATGGTTTATACGTTTTTAGAGTGCCTGATGATCAGAGCGGTTCAGCGGTAGTTTTAATTCTTAGGATTTTATACACTATTGGCGTCACCGCACACAAAAAATGGTTTATACGTTTTTAGAGTGCCTGATGATCAGAGCGGTTCAGCGGTAGTTCTAATTCTTAGGATTTTATACACTATTGGCGGCACCGCACACAAAAAATGGTTTTTACGTTTTTAGAGTGCCTGATGATCAGAGCGGTTCAGCGGTAGTTCTAATTCTTAGGATTTTATACACTATTGGCGGCACCGCAAACAATAAATGGTTTATACGTTTTTAGAGTGCCTGATGATCAGAGCGGTTCAGCGGTAGTTCTAATTCTTAGGATTTTATACACTATTGGCGGCACCGCAAACAATAAATGGTTTATACGTTTTTAGAGTGCCTGATGATCAGAGCGGTTCAGCGGTAGTTCTAATTCTGCAGACCCAGCAGACGAACCGCGGCGTGTACGGTCAGCGAGATGAACACAGGAAACAATGTAGGTTTTTAGGATTACGGGAATGCAACCATTTCCCCCCCAAGTACAACGGTTTGAATGTATAAATGAGAGTGCTGTGTAAATGGTCTAACCGTAGAGCAATATCTCTCGATATATAAGTTAAGTAGCATTTAAAGAAAAACTGATTTCTTCATACATATGGCATGTTAAAAAACAGAAACAGATGTGTTTTTATAATTTTCGGAATATACATGGCGATTTTTTTTTGTCCAGGGATTTTCATACATTTACTTTCTTATAATAAGTATTTTTAATATATTATTAAATAGCATGTATTTTTTAATAGCTTAAAAATTTTAAATGTTCAAAGGAAGTATGTCGGTAGAAATTCTAAATGTGTGGTCTTAAACGTGACGCGTGTGCCATGATTTTAATATTGTAAAATACAATCCATGTTTTATGTAAAAAAATAATATTTTATGTTCTTTTTATTGAAATTAATTTTTGATATAATAAAATCAATCCTCGACTCCGTTTGATAAATTCCCCTTAACTAAACAGGCGGATTGCAATCTTTAGAGCACAGGCGTCAGGTAGGCATGCTTTCCTCGTTCTACCGGTATTAGAATGGAAGATGCTCCGAGGAACTAGCGTCATTGATCCCTTGAAACACGCCAAACGTGTGTCCAACATATGTACACCGTTGACATTTGTCAGATGAGAACGGGTCGCTTCTACGACTCGATATTGTGTTCAATAGCTTCGGCTGTGGAACGATTTGCCAGCCTCTGTGTTTTCTCCGTCCTACAACACGGGTCTCTTTCAGATCCATGTTAACTCCTTCCTCTGCTCAAAAAGACCCTCCACACAGTATCCCTAGAGATGACATAGACCCTAAGGGAAATTATTTTCCTCAAGGCTTCCTGTGTAAATGTAATGTAAATAAATAGCTAAATTCGAAATGTACCTAAATAAAATATAAATTATTTATTCAAAAAAAAAGTCGCAACTTTTCTCCACTATATTCAAAGTTTGTTATTCTTAATAGTTAGTCGCTATGTTACGAAGTTTGGGAATCTCTGATTTATGTATTCACGGAGAGCCGGCAAGATTAAATGGAAAAGTCAACATTATTTTTTGCTGGGATTGGGAGTAAGTAATATTAAAGTTCGACGAAATTCGACAGAATTTAAAATATATTAAAAAAACTGTTTTTAAAATCCTTATTTCTAGTTGAAAATCTTCGTTTAAGCTTGAACTCGCGAACCGTGAGTTCTGACGATATTTGAACAACGTTGAACAGGAAATAACTAAATCAGCGTTACTATTTTCATCTTCAATATTTGTTGACTGCGAAAAAAAATACGTCATTTGATGATTAGCGATCATGGTAGATATTGATAGAAAGTAGTAAGAAGTTGGATATTTCAAATTGAATCGAGTCATTTGAACAAATGAAATAATTCGTTCACCACGAATCGAACACGTTTTAAGAATTCAACCCTTTGCATCTGAAAAATCTAAAATTGTACTCGCCGTCAATAATAGCTTAACTATAATATTACGTATTTTAAAATTGATAAAAAGGTGTCTAAAAAGTTTGTTGAAATATCCAGTGAAACCGGGTAGAGCAAGCTGATGAAATTTTTGTCAAATTATTACGTGTTTAAAAAATAGCGGTCTGATTAAATTTAAAAAAAAACTAACGACCTTTAAGAAGATAAATCTCTTGGTAATCTGTTCGATAATTTTGGACATTTTTCTTTGTTGCCAAGTCATACATCAATCATCTGTGCAGCATCTAGAAAAACTTACTATCTTTTCAAATCTTCGCGTCGGGTAGCTCGTTTGACGATCACTGCGGAGATTGGCGGAAAGTAGTAAGACGTTTGATATTTTGAACGGAATCGATTCATTTGAACGAATAAAAAGAATTCGTTCTTTTAATTTTCAACCCTCTGTGCATGAAACATCTAAAAATGTATTGACAGAATATTTTTACTCGTTTTCCCCGTCAAAAAGTTGGTATCGGCAATGAAAGCTAGAGTACCTGTATAGTGGATAACCTGTTATCTTTTTATATTGCTTAATGAAATCGGTCCTTGTCTATTATTTCGTAAATTATTTGAAAATAATAAACTATTTTTTTCTATTCATGCATTTTCCAAAAGCATACCTACGTACTCATGAAATATTACAATAGTAAATAATAATGATTAGCTATTGAATTATTAACTTGTTCATTGAAAACAAATTTTCTGTCTTTATGTTTTATTAAATAAAAATACATTACTCTTTTAGGTCACACACGGAGAAAACTTACTGATTAAAAAGTACTGCAAATTTATTAAGAATCTTTTCAAATTATTTGCTATCCGCTTTAAAACGGGACTGCAGGCCCTTAAAGAATGAATTGATAGATTTCTTGATAAACTATTAGTAAATACCAATGAATTGTCACGATGTCAGAATAGACAAAGTAAATGTTACATTTTCATATAAATCGTAACATTTTTGCATTTTGTCATAGACCGGTCGGTGGCCGAGTTGACATAGCGTTTGGGTCCCACCCAAGCGTAGTGTGTTCAATTCCTCGGCTGGCTCTCCTCCAGCAGAAGTCCTCCATCAGAACACAAGCAACATTTTCAGCTTACTGTGGTGGTAGTAGGAGATTTTCAAATATTGTCAGGTTATTCATAACCCGGAAATGTTTATCTTTCTTTTAAAAAAAAAAATATATATATATTATTAAGACAAACGCAGGTGCATGAGCACGTTTTTCGATAGTATAACGAATTTACTAAAAGCTTATCAGAAAGCTGCCTGCAGTCCCGTTTTTAACCGGATTACCCATCATATGAAGGGATTTTTAATAAATTTGCAGTACACAGTTTTCTCCGTGCATTCGTTAAATTGTTAAATCTTCAATTCAGTTCAACAATGTTAAGGATTTTATCAAAAATTTTCCGTTTTAACGTAATAAATTCAAAAGTAGAATGGCGTCAAAAACTCGTTTAAGACGACGAGATCGATTCGATTCAACTTTGACGCCATTTCGTTCAAACTCGAATATGATTAATACCTAACCGTAACAATATTGTCATCATGGCATTGTAGCACGGTAGCATCTAGTGTCTTTGTACAGAATCGAGAAAGAGCAGAGGCGGATTTGCCCTTAGGCCTATGTAGGCCCGGGCCTAGGGCGGCCAGATATTAGGGGCGGCCAATCGTGACAAAAAAGTCACAGATGATAACAAGAAATTACTTCCTAAGTACCTAAATATTCTACGTACGAAATAGCGATATGCAAGAGCGTGTTCACACACAGCACACAGCGCGCCCCCACGCCCCGCAGCCGCCCTCGCCACACCTATCATGCTCCGTCGCTCGCCCGCTCGCGTATTTCCAATCCATTCTGTTGCGCTAGTGACTGAACCGCGTTAGGTATTGTTATGCATAATAGCGTGTTCACACACAGAGCTATAATATGCGTGGGATGGCGTATTTCAGCATATCGCTCGCCATACTTTCCAATTAGGAATGTACGGCGAGCGATATGCCGAAATACGCCATCCCACGCATATTATAGCTCTGTGTGAACACGCTCTTAATCACCTTACAAAAGCTATAATAAATAAATAAATCAGAGATTATAAAATAATACAATAATAAGATGTTATTTATGCCAATTATGAACTTTCCACTGATGATAGTGAATAATAAAGTGTGACATTATAAAGGTATTTATAAAACTTTATATATACTTTAAAAAATAAAAATATATATATTTTTAGTTAAAATCCTTGAAACCTTAGAAAGTATTACAAACTAGCAGCTATTATAGTTAACTAAATTTCTGAATCGATTTCGATAAAAGTTGTCAATAAAGTAAATTCATTATGTAGTCTATAGTCTATATCAGGGGTCTCCAAACAACGGCCCGCCAATGTCATCAATCCGGCCTGCGACAATCGAGAATTATACAGTAATTGAACTAGCGAATTTAGCAAGCGTATTTTTTTACATTAATTCCACACAGGAGGCTTTGAGGAAAATATTTTCCCTCACGACCTATGTCATCTTAGGTGATGCTGTTTGGAGGGTCTTTTTAAGGAAGGGAAGGATAGGAAGTTCTGAAAAGGAAAATGTATGAGGGGTGGGTAGGAATCTGGGGATTAATGTGTCCAGGAGTGACATACGTATGAATACATCCCTCCAACTGCGGTGCAAGGCGATGGGTCAAGATAGTCCGGCTGGAAAGGTCAAAAGGCCTCCCTCACCCAGTCTCTCTCGATCCGGCCCGCCACGCAGCAGATAGGCAGACGTATCCGCCGCCAAGACCTGGACAAATCTCACCCCATGAACCATGAATGATAATGGCAGGAAAATTAAAACGGTTTTGACCCTAGGAACTTACTGAAAAGTTTGGATACTCCTGGTCAATATGATGGGTACTGAGAAAGGGGCGGCTACATGGTCTGGGGCCTAGGGCGGCCAAGACTGCAAATCCGCCTCTGAGAAAGAGTATCTAGTTTCTAGTGACCCAGTTATACCGGAGTATATGTACGTGGCTGGCGCTGGCATATTATAAACTATATTACGATTATAGACATGTAGGTCTGGTGCCGACAGAATAATCTAGTGGCAATAGAAACGTGGAAACATCCCTCCAATGTTTCCTAAAAAGTTTAATGAACTTCGAATCGCTGCTAATTGAAGTTAGCTACCTACAAATTTACTATTAGTTTGGCTTCTACGCGTTACGAAGTAATACATAGTTTTATTTTATGTGAAAAATAAAGAGAAAAATAGAAGAGTTTCAAATGTCCAGAGTAGGAGGGGATTTTTAATTGTTATGTAGTGATAAAATTGGGGAAGGGTACAATAAGGGTGTGTTGGGTTGAAGGTACTACGTTTTTGTCATACGTATTATCACGCAATATAGACAAAACAATGTTTACATGAAAACGGACTAAAATTTTAATTCGGTAATCAAAAGAACGATTCTGAAAATTTTTCCACAGAATGAGAAATTATTGATTGAATAAAATGTGGGGTACTATGCCGTGTCATGCTACCTCCTTCTTTAGCCAACGTTTCGGACAACATTACAGTGTTCATCATCAGGGCAGATGTGTTATAGAAGATTATGGTTAAGTACGTGCTTAATTTTATTTTTATTTTTTTAAATTTTTTTTTATTTTATTTGCAAAAACAGTACAAAAACCAATACATTGCAAAAGCGGTAAACAAATTATGGAAGAAAATTTTATACATAAGTATACAGTTAAAACATATGCAAAAGCGGTAAACAAAATATGGAAAAAAAATTATACATAAGTATACTGTTAAAACAAATACAATATTTCGCGCTTAAAGTCGTTGTAGGACATATGGATAATATCCAAGTTTGCTGGAAGGGAGTTAATTAACCTAGTGAGTCTTCCCAGGGGCATCACCATTGGTAAGTTAGTTCTGGACCTGGGAAGAATTAAAAGCCTGTGTTGGCGGCCTCTCGTGAAATTATCCGGGACATAAAGTCCTATTTTTGACAGAATGTCTGGAATTGATAGTAAACCATTCAGAAGCTTGTAAGCCACCAACAATAATGCGACGTCCCGTCTGGAACTAAGGCTGCAGATACTCAGCATTCCCGAGATAAATGCTGTTCGAAACAGCCATGGGTAAAAACCAAACTCTCTCATATAGAGGTATCGTAAAAAAAAAATTGTAATTTCTCGACCATTAGTACGTAGACAATGTCCTCTGGCCCCCATACCTGAGATCCACTCTCGAGAATGCTACGCACTAAGCTAAAGTAAAGCAGCCTAATGATTGCAAGGTTTGTCAGTTCCTTTGAATTGTGTATGACAAAACCTAACATTCTTGTAGCTGATTTACAGATCTTTTCAATGTGAGCGTGAAATGTTAAGCGAGCGTCATACACAATTCCTAAGTCCTTATAAGTCACCGTATGCTTCAGTGATGTATCTTTCATTTTGTAATTAAAATATTCGATCTTTTGTGAACTCCAATTATCCAAGAGCTGGTATTACAGAATAATTTAAATGGTTTTCTGCGTTTAGATTTGGTGTAGCCGTCAATTACTGGATACCAAGAACTATTGAGCTTAGCCCGGTAGCCTTTTTTAATGTAATTGGGATTTTTATGAATTTCAATTGCCTCTGTAATTAGACGTGCTCTATGCGTTTTGGGTCTTTCCAAGAAAAGTAAATAATGTCCGGTTTTAATTAAATGCTTGACAATTGCCGATTTGTCGTTTACATATTCGAATGTGTTTTGATATCCTTTTGGAGACTGTCCGTTATTTCTGATAATACTTTTGGCCGTGAAATCTCAAATCATATTTGAAAAAAAGAGCTCTTTGTTTTGCTATTCATAATCCATTTTCTCAAAGTTTATGGATTTTTTTTCTGCATTTAGTTGAGGAATTTAGTTTACGACTTTTTATGATGTTAAATACCTGTTTTCATTTGAGCATTCACATTTTTAGTTTCAGAGTCGCAAATTTTTTTTTACATTAGCTTCATACAGGAGGATGTCATCGTTGGGGATGCTGTGTAGAGGGTTTTTTATGGAAAGGAAGGAGTGGAAGGATAGGAAAATCTGGGAAGGAAAAAGAAGATAAGAGGGGTGCAAGATGATGGATCGATAGAGTGTCCGGCTGGAGAGGACAAAATGTCTCCATTAACCAGTCTTTCTCGATTCGAACCGCCACGCAGTAGGCGGGCAAGAGGTTCCCGGAGCGGCGGTACCCATACACGCCTCGCAAATTTAAGTTAATAGTTAATAGTCTTCAATGATTAAAAATTACAAATTTAGGTTTAACTAACAATTATTCCAAAAATAAAAATATTCATCTTTGACTTGTAGAAAAGTCGATAGATGTAAAAATAAGAAATCAAAGAAAATGCAAAGCTGAGGTTCTGGGTTCAATTCATAGATGTAATTAAATTGTCTATTTCGCATATTATGTTTGAGAGTCGATAATATTGTCTTCAATGATTGAATATTACCTACATAAGTGCCTACTTACTGTCAGCGACCTACATCGATCTTATCGACCTTGGAAACGTTTTTGGATTTCGTTTATGAAACCATTAATCATTAAACCGGTGACAAGAAAATTCTAGATTTCCCTAAAAAGGCAAATTTACATTAACAGTTTTTTCAAAGGCTTGCAACATTGTAAAATAGTTTTCAAATTACTCGAACCAACTGGATGGAAATATTCTATAAATATATATCTCTCTGATTCGTTATCAAGTCAGTTCCACTGCAACGTTCTCTGAAATTATAAACATGTTAACCCCAGCAGAAATACACCCCACGACAAATAACTAAACGCTTCGCTCACTGTACTTCGCTGTAATTTGATGGCATATGCCCTAGTATTAAGTACTTAAATTAAACGATAGGTGCTTTGTCTCTTATGGAATCGTATTACTCGCCTTTCAAATAACCTTTCTTGGAACTTTTTATGTGGATTAGTGTATACATCGTGTGGGTATTTTACGTAATCCATGAAAGGAGTATCATGGGTTTTGAAAAAGACAAGCAAACAAAACAGATGTCAAAACATATTTAATGATTTTACAAGCAGCTAGTAATACCATCTATGCACAAACAATACCATTTTACTTAAGGCGATGCGCTACGTCTTGTAATATTTTGAACCAAGCCGCTATCAATAACACACCTTACGTAGATGGCGATAAGGCTTAAATTCCCGCTTCACACCATCCATCTGTTTTTATTTATGCAAGAAAAAAAAATGGCCAAAAAGTGCCTTTTATTTTATTTTGTGGATGTTCAGGCACAAAGATTTAAATGTTTTTCGATCATTTTATAAATAACTTAATTTGCCACATTATACAATAAAACCATAACCGAAAATGGGTTCGTAAGTAGGAGATTTTGAACTTTAAAGCAGTTTTCATAGGCCTCTACATTATTTTTTTCTGGGCTTATACAAAGACTTATCTAAAAAATACTCAATTATTTCAAAGGCCAGGATGTATTCTACTAGCAGTATTTAATTAAAGCATCTGAAACATTTCTAGGCGACCAAATTTTCAAACCAAAAATACATGATTTTAAATTACTACGTAGTGCATCGCCTTAAGGTTGTTAATCCAGCAGGACTGGGAGGCCACATTACATAATATATATTATAACTATTACAATAAAGAGAAAAATAATAACAGGTATAAATAAATATGAAAACTTCACAAAAACAAGTAAACATTTAATTTAATTAATGGATTCTCCATCAGGAAGGTCACCGCATCGTCTGCATCCATCGCTCATTAAGTGGAGAGCTGAGATGCTCGGAAGCAGACACGACGATGACGTTTGTTAATTTTCGTGTCCTGTCCCAGAAGCTTGCTAGTCGGTGGCGAAGTAAGGCGGGGATTGAGTGCACCCTCCCTTCTGTGAACATCGTGGAGGCACTGCAGAACCTTGGTAGTTGCATAAGTTGCTTGTATGCGTTGTTGTAGCACACCCTCATCTTGTTACATTGCGCTACTGGGTACTATGTCCATAGTTCAGATGTTTACAGAGAGCAATATTCTAACATCTTCAGTGGTAGATCCGCCTTGAGAACATTCAGGCCCGTATATTGATTGCTCTTCTTATTCGTTCCGTATCTTCTAAACCTTCATGTCTTCTGTCATTTGACCTGTGAGGCCACAAACAATTCATTTAATTCTAGACAGATTGGTGGAATATTTAGTGACTCCTTTTTGTGTTTTTGAAAACGACGATGACTGAAGTTTTGGAATTATACAAATGTATTATGTATTAACACGTTTATTTTTAACATCTTATCATTATGGTATCTTGAGTACTATTACTGATTTACTCGATATGGTGGGTTGTGTATTGTACACAATGCACACATCACTCTACCGTGATGAAATGATATGTACCTATTATTTTAATATAAATAATTAGAGACAATTTTAGCAAAAGGTAATGATAATATGTGCGCAGAAAATGTTTAGCGTTGGTGGGTACCGAACTATTGGAACTGGACAAATGGACTGTAATTTTAACGAGGTAAAAATAATCAAACGATCGTGTTTATTTATCAAGGGAATCTGGGAGTTGGAAAAGGAGGCCTTTGACTTGCGAATGATTTTGCTTCATTTGGAAGTTCTGGTGTTTTCTTGAAGGTTCCGTGTGCACTCTAATAGTTTATGGATGTACATCTAAGCACCGTTCCCCAACACGAACTGCTTTGTGATGCACACGACAATATTTATGTAAATTAACTTGGGGATGATAATATATACTCTTTAACGAATTATTCATTCAATCATGAGATTAATTATTACGAGGGGCAAAAAATATATCTGTATGCTACGACAAGTATTCGAACATTAAACAAAATTAATGACACTTGATGTGGGCTTCTTTTTTCAAATATCTTCAATCTTGTTTTCTTCAAAGGCTTTCTTTAGGAAATGGAACAAAACAAGGGAAAAGGCAATTTGGGTAGGAACTGGAATTTCGGGAAAGTCAAATATTTCAAGAATAAACGTCATTCGTTAAATTTTAACGGTTAAGCAAACAACCTACCGCGTTTTACCGATATTATTTATGCAGTCCATAGTAGATGAAATTAGACTCATAAGAACTGACAAATACCATGGCATAATATAAATATGTATTTCTATAAATTATCTTATAAGACAGGGCTTTTTATAAGTATATGCACACGAGGAATCAATCAATCGAATCAATCGAATGAATACTCTATGTCTTTGAAAGCCTTTGTGTTTACAATAACTCTTTAGACTGAAATTCATGGAATTAACAAGAATTATTAACTTTTAACGACATTTTCATCTTTTTGATAGAAATTATCGCTGTATTAGTTTTATTTAAAAACGTATTTCTTTCATTTGGCGTAAATGGCTAACATAAAAAAAAAACACAATAATAATACTACTTAGTCCGTCGTAACGTTGTTTAAACCAAATAAAAATGTTAAAAAAATCACATTTTTTCGTATTTCCGCGGAAGTTGACAATTCCCACTAACGAATCCAATTAAAATCCAAATCTAAACTGAAAAAAGTGATAATTCAAATAAGTGTACTTCTTTTGATAAAATGTGACATTTATTTGAATTTGAATGTCAGCATAAAAATTCAGATGAAATTGAATTTATAATTAAATGACACAATATTACTTTGTTTAAGCCAAATTTTTTTATTAAGGCAGACCGGTTTCGGAACAACTGTTCCTTCCTCAGAGCAAATATTATACACTCACTTAACGTTAATAATTTTGAAAATTTATTCGGTATTATATTAGGTGTTGAAGTGGGGGTGGAGGTGTGACTAGAAATTAGTGAAGAGTGGGGGGAGGAAGAACGGGTTTTGAATGGAAGCATATCTAAGGTGGGGTTGTAAGAAAGTATTTCTTGTTTGTTAATAATAGATGTATTATTATTAAAGTATTTCTTAATTTCTAAAGCTTCTGAGTTATCTAAGAATTTTTTATGGAGAGTATTTATTCTTATATTTATATCAATATTATATAATTTACACTAGCGTGCTTTTGTTTATTTTGTGATATTTTTAGTTAATTAAAAATATACATTTATATCATCATCATTGGAAAAAACATGGGACTCGGCATAAGTTTGTTTTCCTGCTTAGAGCCGGAGAATTTTCTCCGGCTCTAAGCAGATTTTTTTCAACCGTACATTACATTATTACATTATCTAAAAACGAACCAACGAAAATTTAATCGAAAAGATGACATTTTTAAAACTTTTCCAATTTTATTCACGAAATATTATTTTTTTTGCAATTTGTTTTTGGGGTGTTATGCCGTGTTGCGTTAACTCCTTCTTTAACCAACGTTTCGGACAACGTTACAGTGTCCATCATCAGGGCATATGTGTGAAGTTTTAACCACGTTAGGTGTTTATTCGTGGTCATTATTATTTTATTACATAACATATGTAATCTAGATAAATCAATAAATGTAATGTATCGATTTCGATTAGAATTTACCGACGAAAGGGGTTCGACTTATGGTGCGTTATTAAATGACACATTGATATAATAGTTGCATGATAAATTTCACGAACCTGACAAATGTATAACAGATAAAACTTATTGGATCCCTGTTATCAATGTTTAATGTTATTACGTGATTTCCATTATTACAATTTCCGGATACTTGAATGTATTTGACAGGCAACGAGGAAGATCTACGCGTTACTTGAATAATAGTAGCGTAACTCCAGTTACGTAAGTTTAGAGAAAAACAGCACTTTTAAGCGTAAACATCATTCATATATTGTGCAAGTCTTTAATAATATTAAATACAATTGTTTTACAATTTTAAAGAATGAAAATTGAATCGTTATAATAAAAACATAATAAATTAATAAAAGTATTAAATGGAATTTTAGTAGTAAAATGATTTAGAACTGATCCTATTAGGAAGCATAAAAAAAAAATTCTATTGGTGCCCTTTTTTACTCATTTAAAGTACGCTCTAGCGTGTTTAAATCGCACTATAGGGAACGCGCGTTTTTTAAAGTAACCATGGCAACATCAACAAATCAACAAAATGTGAAGTCTAAATTTCAACTTTTAACTATAAATCTGACAGGAATATTTTAAACGTCAAATAAAACATTACAAATGTTTCAAAAATTTTATTCAAAGTTTACATTCTTTTTTACATCGTTTACATTCTAATTATTTAAATGGATGTGAAAAGAGCAGTTCGTTGAAATATATTATTTATTATTATTATCATTTTACAACACACAATAACTAGTAAAAACTATGATGTCAACTATTAATCTTATGTGACAGATTGCAAATTAATTTTTGTGTTTTTCATTTCCATGACAACAAGATATTGTGATGTCACATCACGAATTCATTAATAGTTCTTATTTCCAAATTTTTAATAATAATATCAATATTTATGTTTTCAAAGTGTACCAATAAAAAAAAGTATTCGTGGATAACTGGTCTTTAAAACACTTGCTTTATTTCGAGCACTCGGCTACGCCGTCATGCTCGAAAGATCGCGCGTGTTTTAAAGACCTGTTTATCCACTTATACTTTAATATACTATACTATAATTTAATGAAATAAATGGTATATTTGTTTGAAACTGACTTTTTCCTATAAAATTACTATTACTCAAAGTAAGACATATTTATATGTATTGGTACATATATTTTTCTCCTGTAATTTTTAATTACCAAGAGTTCTTATTTACATAACTACTGGCTGACGTGTACCCGGAGTTGCACGAGGTTATGAATGGTTTGGAGTAAAGTTTTGATGTTGTGAATTTAGTATACCTGAAAATTGAGACTATTTTTAAGGTGGAAATAACATTATTGTAAAAAAATTTAAAAAAATAACTTTTAATACTTTTTTGTTTCACGTCTTCTACGGCCTTCCTCGACATACACCATTCACTACATTATATCATCTTTCATTCGACTCCGTATTTCATTTCAGTGCGTTAAGTCTTCCTCGGGCGTCCCCGACTTCTTCTAGCATTCAAACAACTCTCTAAACAAACCTGACCCTACGAAGAACAAACATTGCAATTTTCAGCGAAATTGGTCCTACAGTTTTTGGGTCTATAGGTTATATATATATATATATATATAATGGGGTAAAATTCGGTTTAGGGGAGTCACTCGAATAACCGAAATTGAACTTGATTTAGACTAATTTAGGGCTGGGGAATCCGAATCTGTAAGAATTAGGCGGGGGTCGGCACTATTAACTGAGTTATAGGGTTTTGAAATTTCGTACGCGATACATAAAACACTTTTTATTTTTTGGTTGGCACTTCTGAAATATCAAAGTATTAAATAGTCATTAATTTGATTTTCTTAAGTCATAGTTGATAAATAAAACATGGTTTCTATGTATCGCGTACGAAATTTCAAAACCCTATAACTCAGTTAATAGTGCCGACCCCCGCCTAATTCTTACAGATTCGGATTCCCCAGCCCTAAATTAGTCTAAATCAAGTTCAATTTCGGTTATTCGAGTGACTCCCCTAAACCGAATTTATTTCATATAATGATATTTTCCTTGTGATTTGAACGACACAGTCAATTAAAACACAATTGAGTTTCTCTGTAAGGAAAGAAGAGGTTTATTTTGTTAACCTCACAAGATTTACATAAAGAAAAGCATTCAGTAACAAAACATTACATGTAAGGAAAGAAACGACATTTAATGTTATTAATTCTTATGTCAATTCCTTAATCACAATCACGGTAGCAATTACCAATTATTGAAATTATTCCCATCAATCTGCCTTGTCACAACCCATAGATTATTTTTACTATGTCTTAAACCATAGATTACGAAATATCGAGTCGACTGTGTAGGTACTGTGGCGCACATCCAGCCAGTGACAGTCCACGACACACACAGACACAATGACGAGACAAGCTCGGCATTGCCTTGAATTAAAGAAAATTATATTTTTCTTTACAAATATATATAATTATATAAATGAGTGTTTCTTTGTTTGTCCCCTATAGACCCAAAAACTGTATATATATATAAATGAGTGTTTCTTTGTTTGTCTCCTATAGACCCAAAAACTGTATATATATATATATATAAATGAGTGTTTCTTTGTTTGTCCCCTATAGACCCAAAAACTGTATATACATATAAATGAGTGTTTCTTTGTTTGTCTCCTATAGACCCAAAAACTGGGTGATATCTCACAAAAGCGGCGCTATATAAATCATCCAATAAATAATAATAATAATATATATAAATGAGTGTTTCTTTGTTTGTCCCCTATAGACTCAAAAACTGTATATATATATATAAATGAGTGTTTCTTTGTTTGTCTCCTATAGACCCAAAAACTGTATATATATATATAAATGAATGTTTCTTTGTTTGTCCCCTATAGACCCAAAAACTCTAGGACCATTTTCGCTGAAAATTGTAATGTTTGTTCTTATAAAGGTCAGGTACGTTTAGAAATTTGTTTGAAATTTTACGTTTATGTGAATATGCATTGAAAAAATATTTAAGCAAACATTATTTTACTGCGTTTAATATCTGACATTTTAAATTATTAATGTACAAAACATTTTAATTTCATGCCTACGTCATTCACTTTAGATCCGAGTTTATGTTTTCATGAAGCCATAGCGTATTTAAGGAAATTTCATAAATTTTCTGTTCGGTCAATTAATAAAGAATGTGGAATCTTCAATCGTTTTATAATCAGTGAATAAAATTTTTGAATTCTTTCAATTTTATCTGGTTTCCTCACTCTCTCCCGTTAGTAATTTAGTTTCTGGTTCAGACGAATTATTACACGGTCCATTAGACAAAAGTACTGCAAAGTTTTTATATGAAACAAAATTACTCGAATCAACATGATTTTTAACGCCGGAAATATTTAATTATCGCTCTCTGACTTTTAGTAGGCTTTATCGATATTAACAAACTTTTTATGTGAATACCTACCTTAGTCCCAGCTTTATTTTAATAATAATTTTGTATATACTTCTAACAAAACTGAGTAATTTTCAATTTGATTGAAAGAAATATCTCATTTTAACAAGTTTGGTTTCTAATACATAAGTTTAAAGTTTTACTTGATATAATGTGGTAATTTTTTAAGTTTCCTTACGAAAGGTAAATTTTGTCTTCTGAAAGGCAATGATCCTGAAATGTTTTAACAAATACTTTCAGCATCACAGATCTTACTATCTTGATTTATCTTATGATTTATCACGGGTCAGCTCTAGTTTTTTTTTATAAAAAAGACGAAAATTCCTATGTTAAAAATAACCTGTGAATTGTGAAAAAATCCTTCCAACTATGTAAAATGTTGCATGTACAATGATGGAGGACTTAACCAAGGGAACCAACTCATACCGCGAAACTTTTGAGTGATTATTCATGATAATCTAATAAAAAAATACCAATACAAGTAATATATAAGTTTTTGAACGATTTTTTTTTTAATAATTGTCGAGTGTAATCGTAGCTTTACTTTTGTGATCGGATAACAAAATGGCCTCTCTCACATTTTAAATCTTAACAGCTGTCCGACTGCGAAGAAATAATAATTATAAAAACTATGTTTATATGACCGCTTTGTTAACTACACAAAAATAAGAAATTCTAAAACTTTTAATTTCGACTCTAATGACATTTATTTATTTGGACACTAATGACATATTTTGCTAATCTTTTCATGATCTTTTCACCTCCCCCTAAATTAAGCGGTGTTTTTTACAATAAAAAATACAGTTTTTACTAATTACAAGATTTTGCTCACTGTAAGGTTTTTTTTATACAACACGTGTTAATGAATCAATCTGTTCAAATTAGCATAGGTGACTTTGACTTCATATGTCAGGTTTTTAAGAACCGCACCCATCTGTTCTATGTTACTTTGGTCATATAGATCGTAGGTAATATCCGTATATTAAACACACACTGATGCCATATGCTATTTTATGACGGAGACATCGCATTAATACAGATAACTCGCAGAATATAAAGTAAGATATCGATCCTTCATACACGAGAAAGCAAATGGGTTGAAAGGTCACGAAGAAGGCGTGGAAAAGTGTTTTGTTCCTTATGGTAGGTTGCTAAGCGTACACGCTTGTAAATACATAAATTATTATAGAATGGCATTACCATATTATTATCATTCCATACATAATAAATTTTTTTCAAATTTCCGATCAAAAATTTCCAAAATCGGTTTTTACCTCGACTGAAGTAAAAATTCACAAATTTCAACAGGCTTGTTGTGAATTTTATCAGTTTCTCGAAGAAAAGATTTTGATTAAAGTTTCAAAGGAAAAAAACCGTTTGTGAACACGAATTAAAAAAAATAATATTTTTACTTCTTCTTATAACATCATATAACACTAACTCCATTGGGTAAACGACGTTCTTGGATAATTAATGAATAATTAATTGGATAATTAATTCGATTGTTGCTTCTATAAAGCTGACACAACGTACTTAATATAAAATAAGCTGTCTAATCGTAAATGCTAAAGCTGATAAGTATTCGAAAAGCTTTTAGTAGAAACTTTTCTTTTCCAATAATTTTGTGACTGTTCGCTCTAACAATACTTGTAATAAGAATTTAAACTTTGTATGCAATATGCATACATAAATTGGGCTGTTTAATTGAATCCCTGAAAACAAAAACTGAAAGTTTATTTTAAAAGTTTAAAAGACTATTTTATATATTTGTAATAAGCATTTACTTTGTAGCTCGTCATAATTTACAATAAAAGATATAAATTTGTTTTAGACCACTTTAATTTTAATTGTACTCTACCGATTTCGGACACCTAAAACAAACACCTAAATTTTTTGTTTGTTTATATATCTGTCAATATTTTGTATCATAGGTTAGTTTTAATATTCTCCTGACGAAGGATGGGTGCTTCTGAAAATGGTAGAGTACAATTAAAATTAAAGTGGTCTAAAACAAATTTATATATTTTATTGTGACTATTTTATTTTCAAAGCTTAGTACACTGTAAACCTACTCCTGTGTTATTAGGATGTATTGTTATTATACTTAGACACGAACTGATTTTCGTTTGTAGTCAACTTTAGTCGGATATTAACTACAGAGGTAATTTGTTCAGTAGTTTGGGAGCCTAATTGAAGGAGACAAGTCAGTTACCGAGTCTCATAAACAAGTTACGATATTATCATCAAAATAATTATCTAATGCTTAGAGTGAAGACAATTACATACCCACACACAATTATAACTTCTCTGAAGAAAGTTATGATGTTAACACTAGAAAGACCGTAGCCGTCTTTTTGACGGCTGCCCGATGTAATGTGACGATATTTTTGCGATAGTAAGTAAAATCTCAAATTGTAATATTTAATTATTGAGGACAACATTAGCGATTTCAAAACTAAAATTTGAAACATAAGAATATTGCGATCTGATAGCTGCCAATAAAAATATGCACTGACAAAAATGAAGACAATGTTGGAAGTTCTTCTTCTTCTACAGCAGGGGCATTTTTCTCAGTTTTGGCCTTAAAACCCATTTGAAACCGCCACGCCCACCTCATTATTCTTTTAGAAAACGAATAATATGGCTAAGAGCTCAGATCTCATTGGTTAGAGCAGAAGGATTGGTTTAATCTCTCGCTCTCTACCATAATGACTCGTGTAACAGAAAGAGATGACGGAATTTTGTCGTTTACTGTTTTCAAATCATTCAAACAAAATGAGAGTGGTTTATTTATACACGCGGGTTGTCATTTGCTGCCGAAATACTATCATTTCGCGTCGAAATTATGCGTGTTAGAGTTGTTCGTGCTAAAAATACAATATAAGCCAGTATAGTGTTAGCGAGTTACAAATATATATTCAACCTACCTACGTAAGTTCAAGTTTAAAGTGAATTGACAGTTTTTAGGTTATTCGTTCGGTTTTTTGTTAACCCTAGAAGCCTTATCTACGCCTGCGAGGCGTACACACAATCTTAAATTCTATTTCTCTTTCTAACGGTTGAAGTTAGCGCCTCGTGCTCTTTAACCAACCTAGTGGCCGACGGGAGCTTGCCGATGGTAACTTAATCACTAAGTTAAGTCCAGCCACTTTTGAGTTTTTGAGGTATAGTACGCCTGCGAGACGTATGTTTAGGCTTTGTGTAACTTTTAACTTAGATTATATGTTTTTACTTTCGTTAATTTTTCGTCCATTTTATGTTTATTTTGGCATTGTTTCAGATACCAATATGTCATGGTCTAATATATTAAACAGTAACGATATTTTTAAAATCTTACACTAGGAAGATAGTTTTTTTCTGAAAGAATCAGCTCCAGGAGACGAGGACAGCCAGTTTGGACGACATTCAAAGCAAAGATGAGAATAACTATGTAACTGAAGAGGCTTTCCCTTTACAAGAATCTGCTCCCACTAAAGAAGCAGACTCAAAATTTCAAAAGCTGACCTAGCATCTGATGCTGCTCATGCTTCGCAATCTGCCTACTCAGGGCAAAATTATCGTGTTCCTGGAAATAATCTTCGCGGTAAGAATGGACGCGGGATGTTTGGTCAACAAATAGAGGCCAATCATCTCACAGAACTTCAGCTATGAATAAAGTCCGCACCTCTCGAGGACCAGCTCAAATTACAAATTAAATCTAGTGAGCACTATTCGATCAAATGAGCGGGAAATTCACGAAAACTTGAAGAACTCGAGATCTCGACCTGTTGGCAATTCTACGTTTTGTTTGGATGGCCCTCTGACACTTTATCGTACAAACCAAAACCTGCAAATATGATTGAATGTTTTATAATTCAAGTGGCAAACCAGATATGATTCATTTCTAGAACGAAACAAAAGGAGGAGTAGATAAATCTGATCAAAAGTGCTCCTCAATGTGGTGCAGCCGCAAAACTAATAGATGGTCAATGGCTGTATTCTATGGCATCTTGAACATAGCTTTTGTCAATTCTGCTGTAATTTATGGCCACAACATGATCAAATAAACCCTCAAACAAAAGAAAATTCATTAAACAACTCAGCCCAGATTCGGTCAAGCCTTGGATGGAGATGAGACTTGAAACTTCGACTTATATAGACAAAAAGACAAAATATGAGCCAAATTCTCGCAAAACCTACTGATTCAGGTAATAAACTTCAGGCACGAGAACCAGAGCCCAAACAAACATAAATACTGAGCTTTTTGCTGCTTAAAAAAAATAGAATGTCGAAATTAGTGTGCTGTAAGTGCAAAAATTCAGTATTTTCTGAGCACAAAGTTGATGTCTGTGTAGATTGCTCTAAAATTAAAGGGAGTAATTAAAAGCATGATTACTTTTAATGTTTGCCCTATGAATAAGAAATTAATATTAAAAAAATATTAGATTATTTAAAAAAAACATATGTTCAGGTTGATTTTTAAGAAGATGATTTTTTTGTTTGAAAATAAGCATAATGATTTGATTCGTTGTATTAAATACCTGTGATAGTAGTTTTCATTGATAAAACTGTGTTTTATTATTAGTTTATATACCAAACTTAACTTTCCATTAAATAATACGGCAAAAGTAGGTATATTTTGGCTTACAGGCTGTCATTTACATGTGTACGCCTCGGAGACGTATGTTAAGGCTTTATGTACCTTTAAAATAGATTAGGCTTCTAGGGTTAAACAATGCTTCATACTTGGCATATGTCTTCCTCCACAACGTATAAATGTTATTTATTATATCGACCAACTTATTCATGTTTTATTCATTAGTGTTATCCTGTATTATCTTATTGTTTTGGTGAAATTAAAGATTTTTAAACATATGTAACCATGAGTTCAAAATAGGCAGAAAAATGTCGGAATTCATCGTCGTACTGTCAGACAATCATGTTTTGGAAATTTTCTTCAGTGTTTTTTGCAAATTTCTTGTCATTTTGGGTTTCTTCTTCTCAGATTAACTAGTTTCATCTTAAGGAAATAAACTGTAAAAGTTTATTTTCTTAGTCAGATGAACCTTGCCCTTGGAAAACATTTCGACATTTTTCTGCTTCAAGGACATTTTTATTTTTAAAATACTTTTTTGGGCTGGTGAGTGAATGGAGTAGGCTGAGAGCAATTATATTGCCTATGGTTGCATCTTATTTTTAAATGGCCTTGAGATTTTTCTACCTTGTCTACTGCTCCGCTCCGCTCGGTAAGTACTGCTTGTATATCTGTGGTTAAGTACTGTATAATTCTGTTACATACAAAAAGTCCGAAGATATCGATCTAGAGAGTGATATATTTATGTTCTACAGTATCGAAAAACATACCATTACCATGGCTATTCTTTGAGAAGTCAAAGAGCTATGACCTTAAGCTTTATACCGCCGTTTTTGTAATAATAAAAAAATACATCTTTAAAAAAACAAATTTATACCAACGTTATTTTAATTATCTAACAATAAAGCATTTCTTTCCTTTGAGGGAGGTAATTCATTTCGAATTAATTAATTACAAATAACGTAATACGAAGAAAATCTACATCCCCATAAAATCTCCACCTCGTTTGATTACGCGTGAAAAACATTGACCTGGTTACGTTTATCAAAAAAATAATTATGTATACTTAGGTACCTACCTACGTTATCAAACAGAAACATCAAAGACACCGGCTGGGGTAAATAATACATTTTATAAAGACTAGTATTTTCTTTGATAATTTCCATGATGATAATAAAAAATATTTAGCGAAATTCCTATTTGTTTCGCTAAATCATCCAAATATCGTCAGAGAAATTTCAATTACAAATAAACTCAGTGGGTTTTTCACCGTCCGCTTAATTGCTTATTTATTTATTTATTTGTTTTAAGGAACATCAACAGTCTTAATATTAATTCAATATACAAAGGAGGATGTAAAAGAAACAGACAAATTATAAATGTCCACAGATGGTTGATTTGGTAATATACAACTAAGTATTTAGTGAATGTAGACTAGAATATAAAACAGCAGGACTAAGTAACAAATTTAAAACACAAACTATGTAACAAGTTTAAAATGGAAGTAGAACAAATGTAACACACCTATAATATGCATTATAAAAGAATATATGTGTTTTTAAGTATACAGGACGGATGTGGAAGTGGGTGACAGGTTTTGGCGTTGTAGCGGGATGGGGGAGGAAAGGCATGAAGGAATGTTGCCTCGCAACTGAAATTAAAAAAAAATAATAAATTAGTAATTTTAATATTAAATAAGGTAGAATTAATTTAATCATTATGATTTTGTGCTATTCATACATAAAATGTGATACAATGAACTTCTGTAACGATAGTAACTAGCATTGAATATGTCAGCATGTATGTCTATATTTGCAAGGCTTTTGTTGTACCAACTGCAGGTTCTGTTCATAAATTCATTTTGATTGGAGTTGGTGTTAGATTTTTCAATATAGAAAGGGGTTTTCTGTCTGGTATACCGAAGCGGTGCGTGGACATTTATTTTGTTTACAAACTCCAGGCAATCAATTCTTGAGTTGATAATTTTGTAAAGGAGCATCTGATCAGCGACAAGTCCTGTTGAGTAGTTTCGTGATTTTAAAACGTTTCCCGATTTCATCGTAAGAGTTGTATACGTTGGATGATTTAAAATTGAGAATGGGCTTATCCATGGGGGGTAATGTTTATTAAATATAAATTTAATTTATATAAATTTAAAATACTCCCAATAGGTAGAAAACTCGGCTTAGTTTTTCGTAGAAAAGATTTTGTTTAAAGTTGGGAAAAAACCATTTGCGAGGTCGATTTAAAAAAATATTTTTACTGCTTCTTGTATTTGTACGTCAATGTAATTAATATAAAACTAACTCTATTGGATAAACGACGTTCTTGTATAATTAATTACACGAGTGTCGCTTCTATACAGCTTATACAACGTACTATGCTGTCAAATCGTAAATGCTAAAGCTGGTAAGTATGATTGCTATACATGATAAAATTTGGCTAACTTATCCGATATATATCCACTATAAATGGGTTCGATTATTTACCGATAGTAAACTCGGACTTATCCAATGGGTGAGCTATCAAGAGGATACTAAAATACTCCCACAGTTAATAATACTTGGATGATTTTCGTGTCCTATAGCGCATTTGCGAGATTTTTGGCATTGCATATACACTGCATAAATGGTACAATTATAACGTCTTAGGCTTTATTACCTGTAATTGTTATAAATAAATGTACAAATTATATATAAATAAATAAATAAAAATTTGTATAGCGCCGTTTTTGTGCAAAATCACCTCAAGGGCGATGTACAAATATATAATACATTTCTACAATGATCTATGTTATTACTAACTATATATGGAGATAATATACAGTACAAAAACAAACGTCTGCAATTCAGTTTTTAAACGAATTTCAAAACCAGCAATTTTTTCTCAGTGTGTTGGCAATATTAAGACAGGAATAAAATCTGTGCTTTGAAAATTCGACTCGCGCTATACTCAAGATTTAGTAAAGGTAAAATAAAAACAAAATAAAATCCAAAATTCGTGCTCATACATTCTTCTTGGCAGTATAAATGAAGATTTAACTAAAGCAGAGTCCGCCTCAAAAGTTGGGGAACACGCCTCGAAGGGGTGGAGGAAGTAGGAAATTTTTGAAAAATACTTGTTTAGAAACTAGGTCGAGTGAAGTATCGTTTACAATATATCAATTCGTGCTGAATCGATTAAGACTATTCCCAAGTCGATAATATCAATATTTGGTAATATAAGAAAGCTTTTAGTAAAGAAATACGAAAACAACAAGAGTTAACCCCCTAAAAGGGTGTTCCATCACTTTATTTTTTAGAGGCCCTATTACGTACTGGTTGAAATATGTTCCACAAGCGTTGCGCTTAGGCTGAATTCGGCAGTGTTAGTCAGAGCTTTGTGAGGGTTGGAGGTTTATTGGAGGTAAAAAAAGTGGAACCTATTTTTTCGCTTCATATCTCATCTAAATATAATACATCAATGACTACACTGCGGTTTACGAGCGCGTGCCTCTAGTGCTAGTTTTTCAGCAAGTAAGAGCTAATATAGGGGTGGTTTCTTGATAGGGCCTCTTTAGCTAACGATTCCTTTGACCGCACTGCACCCTGTGGCTCAAGCAGTCTTTCACTCTTGAGCTGCCGACGCGTGGCCGCTGACAGATTTTCACACTGTAATGATATACTACGTTATGTATACTATAGTAGGTACTAGTAGTTCTGTGAACAGTAGACGAACCATCCAAAAAAAAAATTATTATATTTTAATGATAAACTAATGTTTATAAGACAAGGTTTCAATTCCCGTCTGCGGCATTTATTTTTACTCTCGAGATATTTAATTTGTATGGATATTTCAGGCGAGAAATTAATACTTATAATAATTTGTTATCCTTTGTGCTATGCATGAAAACCTTGTCTTATAAACATAAGTTTATCATTAAAAAATAATAATATTTGTCAAAATATTTCACCAACAAATTAATGTAGAAATAATATATCTCGACGCCATCTAGCGAGAAATTTAGCACTAACAAAGCCTTTCCTACAAAAATAAATTTGGTTGTTTACAGGTGAAAAAAAAAAATAATAAGCAGTAATTGGCGATCGAAGTACTTGTACATATTGAATTATTTGGTGGGTTGGGAATAAGCCGACGTAGCTCAGTGGTCCAAAACACCTGTCCGAATATCAGAAGGTGCGAGTTCAATTCCCGTCGGCGGCATTTATTTTTACTCGGGGAGATATTTTCAAATTGTATGGATATTTCAGGCGAGTAAATAATGCTTATAATAATTTCAAAAAAGTATATTTCTAATATTCTCTTATTTAATAAATAAAAACAAAAAATTTCTCTGAAATCATAAGAATTGTAAGTAGGTACTTAAATGCATACATACTTAATTATAAACCTATTTCGTCATACTTTTTTTTATTTCTCGGGAATAAGTTTTCGACTGTCTGCCTTATTATGTATTTTAATATTATTTAGGAGGTATTTCACTATGTCGGGCTAAATATCTGACTAGCTAGCCGTTGGCTGGCTTTAAAGATCAGAATTAGAGATGTGCCGATTATGACTTTCGCCGACTAGCCGACTAGCCGATTAGTCGGTTGTAATAAGACCGACTAGTCGGCTAAGCCGATTATGGTTTGAAGCAGAAGCTTTAGTCTTCTTACATCATAATTTACCCTTAATTAAAAAATATAAGTAAGTTATAAAAAATATAAGGAGATTATGATATTTTTGGTTGTCACAATTGTGACTTTGATTTGATTAGATTATGTAGGTATGGTTATAAGAAATATGTTTTTTTCGTTTTTTTTTGTTTTTATAAAACAGTTCATGTTTAGAATTTTTGGATATATATATAATATAGGTATACACATATTACTGTGCATCTTGTACATACAATCTTGCTTTAATACATATAACTGAGTTTGTTAATTTAAAAAATCTACTTTTTATTTTAATAATAAGAAATACTTATAAATGTTCATTGAAGATAAGAAGATATTATGTTGTTTTTTATGTTAATTAGGATAGGTACTAATTTTGTTCAATAAATGTCATAATTATGTTTTCTTTACGAGCAAGTAATTTTAAAAACTGATTACCAAAGGAAAGATTGCTTTACATTTTTTAATGTTATAAGACTGATTATAAAATAAAAATAAATAATATATAATCAAGGTTTTTATTTCATGTAGTTCCCCGCATTCATATTATTGAGAAATACATACAACGTAAGAAGCCGGATAGTCGGCGCTTTTTGCCGATTAGTCGCCGACTAATCGACGACTACAATAGTGGCCAGATAGTCGGCTTTACCGACTAGTCGCCGACTAGTCGGAACATCTCTAATCAGAATAACTTCGTCATTCAACGGCGACCGTTTCACCATTGTTGCCGAGCTTCCGGATAGATAACACTCGAAATAGTCTGGCAACATCGCAAAATGTTTGCAGTTACCCCATCTACTGCCACGTCTGTCATGTTTAGATAGATTCGTGTCGAATTAATACATTGTTTCTTATTTTGAACATAATCAAATAATTCAGGATGGATCATACAAGCATTCAAATTCATTCGAGCTCTTAAAACTCGCGGCCTTCGCATCGCCGCCCTTTCACCTGCTTCTGTAAATCAAAAACCTCGGTAACCATAATAATTCGCAACAAAATTCGACTCACTTCTCCGCTGTCAAACTCGGAATGTTTTGACGCCATCTTTGATTCGAGGAATAGCGCCTAACGTCAGGTTCGAGCACTGATTAGTCAAATCGAACTTTAACCCGAGCATTAGCGTTATTCAGATATAGTGAAAACGAAAAAATGACTCTTCCGCGGATTAGTGCTTAGTCAGAACATAATCAAAGATAGTGAAATACCCCCTTAGACACGTTACTGGCCAAACCGAGGGCACCAACTCGGCGACACTCATAATCACTGGCAGTGTTTGGCAGGAAAAGCAGAGGACCCAAGTATCTCTGGCTTCCGATATGTCGGATGTCGGTGTCTTTGGCTCTACATGCAGCGCAGATCCTGGAGCCTTGTTTACCATGGAAATTGAAGTGGGATCACGATCCTCAGCGATGAGGATGAGAGTTGAGAAAATGTAATACCTAATTGTAATTTATTGCTGCGGGTAAACAACGGTTTACACAGCGGAAAGCTCATCTACATCTGCCTTGTCGAATTGTGAAATAACACCTATATCGAACGAGATAGACATATATTTGCTCATCATCATTATCATATCTATATACTGTATATTAATATCTTTTACTAACACATCATATCACTCTTTCAATCGTTATCTCGTTTCTTAATACTGAGACAAGTTCAATTAATTTAAATATTTTTTCAGCCATATCAGGCCTTTCAAAATAATGTCCTCTGTTCAACTGCCTTCTCATGCATTCCTGTACATCAGCATAAAACCCTAATCGATACCACAATTCCTCATCCAACAGTACTGGGGAAATTTAATACGTTGTATTATTGACTATCTTCCTACTGGTCCTACTTTGCTCCTGCTGCCATTGCAAGCTCGACTCAGCAACTTCCTGAATAAATTAGAGATCATGATGTCCATATATGCCGGTGTCCTGATAATTTACAGTGATTGCGGGCTCCACTTTTCCCATACAACAAACATAACTTGTTTCGATGGAAGATTTAATTTTTTCTTGTGCTTTCAGTGAAGTTTTTAAATGAAGATTGAAAAAAAAAGTATCAGTACACGTTGATAAGCTGCGGGAGAAAATAAGTAACATTGAAAGCTTTCAACAGCTGTCTCTCTCGTGGAAATACGATTATTGGATCAAAGAGATATAAACGGTTTACTGCTTGTTTATTTATGACCAGACTTGGTTCACCTCACTCTATGTAACTTTAAAAGTATATTCAAAACAGCCAGGTCAGGGATAAATGTGTTTGTAGCTAGTAAACGAAATTTATGACATGATTTTTTTTATTTTTTATGTGACACCTCACTAGAGCGCCCCTTGTCTGTACAGTGTAAAGGCAGGGAAGATATATCGCCACTGGCTGGGCAGCGTTGCGAGGCGGGTTAAGGTAGTTGCTGTATGAAGGGATTTGTTCGGGTCTTGAAGGAGGTGAACGGATGCCGGTAGCTCTCCCCACATGCGAGCTGTCTTATGAAGCCAACATCAACTTATATATGTACTATACTCGTATATGTTGAGTTTCACGCACGCTTCAATGCTGCTAGCTCTTTAGCACTCTAGTAGGATCTATTAAAATACCCGTAGAACACACTCAGCATACCCACATTCTGTCTGTGCAGTTAACAATGAATTATCAATTTGAAGAGAACCAAATTGGTTTATCAAGTATTGTGGGGCTCCAGCCCAGAGGTGGATCCCAAATTCAATTATTGGACGTAATTGAGATTTGTATAGGGTTGGCAGCTGGTTACCATCGAAGAAAATGCTAGCCTTATACAAGACGCCCAGTTTCATGGAACCCAGATATTTATTCGGCCTTCTATAGAGCCTCGATACTTCAGCAGGTATAAGTTTGCTTGTCTGTTGCTCTCAGTTTGGGATTTACCGGTTTTGTGCACATTCATAAACCTTAATGGGATTTATTACCATATACCATCGGGTTACGTTGTAATTAAAGCTGACACGTGAATACTTCTCTGATTTAATAATATATTACGAGAAGTTATTATCGAGAGGGGATATTCCAGCATCCCCTCGATAAGCTGTCAAAAGTACTATCCATAGGATTATGTGTATTTTCAACTTTCAATTTAATGATTTATTTATTTATAAAGTCGGAGTTTACTGTTCGGCATTCAAACCTATGAATAATGGCTATATATATCGGAATAGTTTGCCGAGTTTTCAGCGCAATGTACATATTATATGGGACACGTCATTCACTTTAAGTATAATATTTTTTAAGAATGTTTTTTTTTTCGATTTTTACAAGCGATTTAAATAACCAAACATACATCTATTGTTAAACATAAGCATTCGATACTAATTTTGTATTTTATGATATTATTTTTTCTTTTCGCTTATTCTTATAAGTACAAAATTGTATATTTAACTAAAGCTCCTAACAGGAATTCAATTTTTTAACACTTTTTTCCTTCTATAAAATAATATGTTCTATAATTAAACAATGTAATATGAAATTATGCTATGAACTAAATTTGACAACTTGACTGGCCTAAAACAGGATCCATTCCGAGTTGGCTAGTCAAAGTTTGCGCATATGTTTTTTTGTATAATTTTATGTGAAATATATATTTTCCGACTTTATGTCCGGGTTAAATCTTCCCCATAGGAAAAACTAAAACCTTCCACACACTTTTCCACGAATGATCATCTAGTCAATCCAAATTATGCAAGTGAATAATATAAGCATAATAAATACAAAACAATATAAGAACAACACATCAAATCACCAGAGATCAAATGGGAAAATAATTCACCGACTCCAGATATTTTCATATCAGAGGGTTTGGCTCGGTAGAACTTCTAATTGGACCTATAAATCCTACTGATCCCTCAATATAAATATTTAAAAAATCTTTCATAATCCTACATGTATTTAAAATGACTGATTTTTGCATTTTTATATATAAATTCTTTGACAGATCTAATACGCCTAAATTTTTAATGGGAGAGCTAGGTATAATGCCAGTAGCCGAAATAACAAATGGTAATATTTTTATAGTCTGAGAATGCCAAATTCTTTTAATCTCATTTGTTATTATTATATAATGGATAGTTATCGAAAGGATAGTGAAATAATATTTTATTTTTTTTGTGAAATACCCCCTAAATCTAATTTCTAGGTTTGGTGATTATTGTTTATACAATCATCACGGTACTATCAAAGTTCCGTCCACACGATTGCCGCATAACGCACTTAGCCGCTCCCAACTATCAAATAAATACTTAAGCACTAAGCAGTAGCGTGTGTCGCTCTCCATAGAGAGAAAAAAAATAGCCTTATTTTTAAACGCCTGGGGTCTCAAAAGTTGCGTATGATCTGTAGCTATTCAAAAACGTAAAAATAAATGAAATTGGTGTTCACTATTAGCTCGCTAAAATGGAAGTTTTAGCTCGCTAAAACGGAAGTTTTGAAAAAAAATTGATTTCGTGATTTGGGAAAAAAATAAAACAATGGGTCCATATTATATATTTTGTAGCACACTTAATTTTATTTCCATAACTGCAGTACAAAAAACGAAAAATAAATATTTTTTCATACATATGTGATGTGTTTGTTAAAAATATAAAAGGGGAAAATAACACTTTTTATGGTTAAATTCAAGATACTAAACAATAAAGTACAACAACATTTTTGACCAAAATACAACGAATAAAAAATAATGGATGCTCAAAATTGAATGATAACATATTGTGAAAACAGTAATTATTTAAAATTTTGCTTAGAATTAAAATTTGTCATAATGTTTCTTGAATGTTGCTTGGCGTAAATATAACCTTTTCTAGCATTGTAACCAGCAACAGAAGAAGACGCCTCTGTGGTCAACTTTACACACCTTTCCACTGATTGTGTGTGGCAAGGAAATTTAGGAAAATCGAACCTTTTTACATTTTCTTCATCACACAATTTAAGTAATTCGGCCGTTTTTACGTTGCTCAGGAGTGGAAGTTCTGTCAGAATTAAATCTGTGGCCTGCCAGTCAATTAATTCTATGTAGCTATTGCAGTTGAAATTAATTTTTGGAATTATGAACTCTCTCACTCCTGAAGTTTGAAGGGGTCTACATGATCTTTCTACATCCTAGCTCCCTTATACATTTATTGTCATCGGTTAACATTGATAGAATAATGTTTTCCGGGTGTGCAAAATATGCGTTCCTCTGAATCACGGGGTCGACAATAGCTTCTAATTCTGCTGAAAGATATCTGGAAATGCTAACCATTTTCCAGAGATTACCAGAGAACCATGGTGGAGCATATACTCTCACAATAAAGGTGGCCAATATCTGCAAATTTTCTGTTGGGTTTTCCGTTGCAACATATAGCCGTAATATTCTGTTTGCAATTGTTAGCCACCTGGCATGAGACATTTTCCGTCGTTGTTTCCTTGCCAAATCTACAGTTATCATACCTTTTGACACAGCTAGACACATATTATATAAATAATTTTGGTCCGTGCTTAATTTTTCTGTTATATTTTCCAGTATGGATGATTGAATGGGAACAAACCGAATAATTTTCATGTTCTCACAATTTTTTAAGTTTCTTCCGATTGGTCCCGAGAAAGCTACAGGTCCGCTAGTCGGTCCATCTAATGAAGATAGCAGATGTTGCAATGGTAGTTTGTTAGTTGTTGTTAGTTGGCATGCATCTGGCAGATAAGCCATTGCAATGGCTTTCCAAGTCTCTGTTCCATTCTTGAAATGATTTCATTTTTCCGGCCAGTGTTTGTATTTGTTCCGTCACAACCAACTGCAACAATTTTCTCCATTTGACGATTTTCCTCTTCCAAAAGAGAACATATGGCATTTTCACTGTCTTTAGCAGTACCAGATGATGGCGTAGCGTGTCCGAGATACACTGATCCTGGCTCCTGCACAAGCGTTATGTGTTCTTCAACTTTTATTCGTCGATAAAATTTACTTCCTTTCTTGATAATAAACATTGTTTTGTCCTTGCGCCCATCGAAAAATAAACCTTCGATATTTGTCAATTTACGGCTATTTAATAACATATCTCTAGTTTGCTTTCTAGCTCTTCGTAATCTATTATGATCTATAACGGAAGACGGACCAGCTTCATTTACATCTTGTAAAACCGCAGAAGCAATGGCAGCTGCTGCTCTGTGTGATACGCCGTATCGATCACAAATTTGAGATAACTTCGTCAAGGGATTCTTTATCTTCGAATATTGTATATTTCGAGGAGATAATGTATCATGAGCCACTGCAGATTGATGATCTTCACTTAGCGCTGGTTCCTCATCAGAATCTGAAAAACTGTTGGAACTAACAACTTAAACTTGACAAAAAACAAACATCTTATTGTGGCAGGAGTAGGGGTACAGTGGTAGGAGAAAGAGGTGGTGGAGCAGACGAAAGGAAAGGAGAGATGTTCATTTGAGTCTTCAAATATCAAAACAAGTCCAATAATTGAAATTTAAAGCAAACTATTTAGTTTTCATATTACTATTTATTATTACTTTTCATAAAACTATAGTATTTCCATTTGGCAATGGAAAACGTATTAGTGGATTTTTATCATTTTTTTGTTAATTTCGGTATTCTTGTAGATTTACTTGCATTAATAAAATTGATTTTTTTATTTAATTTTTGTCAACTATACGCAGTTTTTAATAATAAACAAACGTTAAAAGGTTAAATTATTGTGAAGAAAATATTAATTACCATTATTTAAAAATACATGTTTTGGGTTTTTTTTTCTGTTTTTCAATGCATTTTAGCGAGCTAATAACCATTTTTAAAAAAATAATTTTAAATGTAGTTCTCATTTTCTTTGAAAGACGCAACTTTTGAGACATCAGGCGTTTCTGAATTCAAAAGTTGAAATAATTGACACACCCTACTAAGCAGTCAAAAAGGCAAAATAAGTATATGAAATCAACTATGACTATACACACGGAGAAAAGGAAGTATTGCTAATTTATTAAGAATCTCTTCAAATTATTGGTAATCCGGTTAAAAACGGGATTGCATGCCATTTCCTGATAAACCTTTAGTGAATTCTCAAAATATCGTAACACGTGTTCATGCACTTGCATCTGCGCCTTGATAATATATAATGACGAAATCCGAAAATATTAAATGCCTATATTAACATTTTTTAGCGGATGATGAATAATTTGAAGAGATTTTTAATAAATTAGCAATAATAATTCTCCGTGTATTCGACCATTCCTATCAATTTTCAAATGTGAATTATTTTAATTAAGCCCGCCATACCCAATTTCTACCGATTTATAACAAGTTTCACGTTGACTTTTTAAGTTTTTAAGTTCCAAAAAAAAAGAAGTTACTTTTGAAGATAATATCTATACATTTGTTATGCCAAAACATTAATCATATGAAATTCCCTCGATAGAAAAAAATCAATGAAAATTATTGAAAACACGTTTTCATCTGTTATTTGATATGCTAGGCATGAAAAATTCACAACGTATCTTTAAATGCAACTGAAGCATTTGTCGAGAAATTATGTTTACGTTATAAAAATTACGTTTTTTCATGTTAGCGCGCTCCCGTTAACATTCGTATTTACATATTTCCCTTTCAAACCATCTTTGAACGTGTACTACGGGGCCTTAATTACAACTTACTTGTTATGCTGTTAGGTGAAAAACTAGGAGCGTAACGATAGCAGACCTGTGTGATTTTCTATAAAGGGGGTGACAGATTACGCTATAAATTCTGTCACACCTAAAAAGATTATATGTTATAAGTGTGACGACATGCGCTGTGATCTGCTAGCCAGGCTATATTTGAAAATTATGCGACCCCCTCTCCTACTTACGGCAGGAAAAGGGGTCAAAACAATTTAAGAAGCGACGGCGATTACGCGGCTATCATCTGTCAAGGCGACAGATCCCATACAAAAATATGATATTCCGTGGCAGTTCCCCAAATGATCTGACCCCCTCTCCTGAGAAAGATTATAGCCTGGTGTGTCACCCCAACATTTAATACGTACATGCCACGCCTAATTTACACGCACATAATATAATATAATGTGTCCAAAGCTTACAACTGTATTTGAGAAGCGTAGAGAATTTTATATTGATGAGAATGATGGTATTCAGAGAGATCGTTTCTCCATTATACTGTTACGTCGATCCGAACGGATTATGTTACTCCCTCGGGCTTCAAAGCATCTTATTAGTATCGCTACGGAAAAGTTATTTTTTGCTTCTCTATACCAATTTCTATTCAAAGTCAAATCTAATTGGATTTAAAATTAAATAGAGCTTTAAAATAAGCGGAGTTTGGTCTAGAGCAATCAAATTAAGCAGGGAAAAATTGTACTATATATGTAAATCTCTTTTTCTTGTGACTCTTTTGAGACCTTTTTAATGTCAGACCACATAATGACCGGGCCAGTAGCATATGCCATCCCTTTTAAAAAATCTTATTAGGCAGTTGGGGGAAGTTAAGTTGAAGGTATAGGTCTACCTGACCATTCCAAACACATTATTTTTTATTAAAGGTAAATATATGTTTACAAGACAAGTTTTATGCAAAGCATAAAGGATAACAAATTATTATAAGCAATACTTATTAATTTAATTTAATTACAAATACGGGAATTGAATCCGCACCTTCTGATTGCCGGTCAATTCCCATCGGCGGCATTTATTCTTTCTCGGAAAATGTTTTCATTTTATGTATTTGTTTCAGTCTAATAATTATTGCTTGCGATAATTTGATATTCTAAACACAGCTAGCAAAAGGACGAATCGATTTGTACTGAAATATCAAGATGCATCACAAAAAATCGGCCAAAACTGCAATGTAGAAGAAATATACGAAAACGTTACCGAAAGTAACAAATAGTGTCATAGTACCGATTTTCCGTTTCTAGAGCTAAACATGAACATAAGAAGCATTTCAAAAAATCTAGATGAATCTTTGATAAACATTAATTATTACCACCTATCATCGGTGTACATAGGGGTAACTAAAACGGTGACCGGATAACTCATTAAAATGAAAATTCAACGCACCTATAAAAAGTGCTATAAAGTTATGAAAAGTGATGAAACAAAAACTAGGTTACATATGTAACTATTTAACTTCAGACACAAGGGTCCTGGGTTTGAGTCTTAGATGTGACCGTATCCTGGTTGAATCATACATAAAGACAGTTGCCAATAAATGTGTGGTAAAAAAATGAAGACAATGTTGGTAGTTCTTATTCGAAGTATGATACAGTTAAAAGTGACCGAAAGGGATAGGGTCCCATTAGCTCAGTGGTAGAGCTGTACCCCGGCAAGGCAAGTGTCCTGGGTTCGAGTCCTAGATGTGACCGTATCCTTTTCTGATTTTCTGTTTCAGATTTTCGTTTAGAAATCGCTAATATTGTCTTCGATAATTCAACCTATCCTAAGTTTAAAAAAATGTAGCAAAATAATAGTATTTATTCGAGGCTTGGTATCAATATTGAAATTATCCGTATTACCAGTAGGCATAGAAATCATTTCATTTCTAGTTTTTACCCGAAAATTACGAATTGTTGAAAGCCCTTAAAAATAACAAGTTTACTTTTCGTGAATGTATGAAGTAATTCCATGACCTTTATTTAGATTTGGGGAATAAATACCCATTTTTTTTAAATTCTACCAAGAAAAAAACGGAATCGTTTTCATTGGATAAAATTATATTATTTGACCACATCCACGTAATTATATTTATATTTTTCAATCTGTCTATCATGTTTATTTCTTTATAAATATCATTCCATTGTTATTTTTTGTATGAATATCCAACATAGCTTCTAATTGCTCCCAATCTTCTGGAGCCAGTGAGACTATATTCCCCTATTGAAGCATGTTGTGAGGAGGTAGTGGGAAGGGCTGACGATGGGTAAGAGGAAGGTGGGGGGTGTATCTGACCATCAGATCTGGTCACCAAACAAGACTAAAGCCATTTCAAGCCACGTTTCAATTCTGAATGATGGTCTTACACTAGGGCGATACTAAAATTGTCTTCCGCTCTGGAACGTGCCGCAAGTGTACAATATATTATTTTTAATCAATAAATTGTGAAATAAGATAAATTAATAAAATAAAATTTACTTGCGCGCTCCGGAATTTGAACCCGCGACCTTCGAATTGCTAGTCAAGAGCCTTACCCCAGGAAGCCGTCAAAATGTTATTATCCATGCTTTTTAAAACAAATTTATTATTATTAATGCATTTTCTATTCACTATAAAAACTATTATTTATTAGACATTATAACTCGTCGTATAACCTAACTTATAACTTAACATAACTTGCGACTAGTCACCTTGATAAAATTATCTACACATTCTACACAAAGGACGAAATAATTGATTTGCTGATATCAAAATATTGAATATCATAGCGTGTGGCGCGTGGGCCCATTGTCAAAGGATTAATCAGCAAATAATTGTTTTAACTCGCATTTTCATAACATTATGTATATTATAATAATAATAAATGTTTTATTATTTTCCTTTTTTGTAACAAATAGAGATGATGATATCCTAACTACGATCTCCTGTGAAGTAATTATAAATTTATTATGTAACGTTTCTTCTGAAATAAATATGTATATTTTTTAATTTTATTATATACCTATATATATTTTTTTAATGTGTTTTAGTTAATTTAGTTTATTTAAAACTAGCTGTACCCCGCTACGCCTTATATCTATCTTATATATTTTTGTTAATTTATTTTATACCCCGCTACGCATTATATCTATCTTATATATTTTTGTTAATTTAGTTTATTTAAAACTAGCTGTACCCCGCTACGCATTATATCTATCTTATATATTTTTGTTAATTTAGTTTATTTAAAACTAGCTGTACCCCGCTACGCATTATATCTATCTTATATATTTTTGTTAATTTAGTTTATTTAAAACTAGCTGTACCCCGCTACGCATTATATCTATCTTATATATTTTTGTTAATTTAGTTTATTTAAAACTAGCTGTACCCCGCTACGCATTATATCTATCTTATATATTTTTGTTAATTTAGTTTATTTAAAACTAGCTGTACCCCGCTACGCATTATATCTATCTTATATATTTTTGCACTGGAATGAGATACGGAGTCGAATAAAAATCTATAAAGCGTAGTTTTTTTAATAGAAAAAAATGTGTTAAGCAGCAGTGAGTGGTGGAAGTCGTCGATGCCTGAGGCACGATTATGTGAAACGAAAAATTTTAAGATGTAATTTTTGTAATTCTTTTGAATAATAGTCCACTTTAAAAATAAACCGTTTGCAAGTACACTAGAATTCACAATCTCAAAACTTTACTAAAAACTATTCATGAATTTACATGAGAATACTAACTAGCTTCATGTCTAACGCTTTTGTTATATGTAAATTTTAATAAAAGGAAATTTATACACCGCATTAAACAGATGATCGATTTCACCTGAAGTTCGATCTTAATCAAATTGATAATAAACCTTTTCATTCTGAACTTAAATGATTAATATAATCTTTGTATTCCTTCCAAGGAAACATAGCTTTGTGTATAAAGCTTTATTCGTAGGCAAATTCTTAGAAAAACTGACAACGGACATTGGATCAAAATGTAAATTTCCTTTGAAAGATGAATATGATTTTTGTATAAAACATAAATTCTGTTTCTAACGGTGCTAGTAGGTTCGGGTAGGCAGAAATTCGTTATTCGTGTGCACCGCGATGGCGTTGTTGTGCTCGAAAACGAAACTAAACGAACATTACCGAATGCATTACTCCGAACCTAGGCACTTACGCAGATTTATTCACCTTAATAATAATATTAGATGCATCTCAATATTTGCTTTGTTGTTATAAAGTAAACAAATATTTGGTGTTTGACAACATTTACAAATCTTATAGAACGCACCTATTATAAGTAAATTGCTACTTTCGTGTTTAAAATTATTTTATTCACTGCCACTTGTTATGCATATACCCAAGCCAAAAATGTATTAGTCAATGGCATATTATTTCAAGTCACTATTGTAGTAGACACTTATCGATATTTTACAAATAATTATGCAATTTTTTTTCTAGATCTGCAGTCTTTGAAAATGACGTGACTCCATATATTCTATGTTGAAGAAAAGTCACTCATGAAAAGACCATTTTACTTCCTTTTTTAAATCGCTTTCACATTGAACTCCCGATGATGAACCGCCACTGGTTATAGATAAGATTGCAAACCGCTTTTTTTTGCAATTAAAACGTAGTTTGCAATGATACCGCCTTCTTCATTAGTCTAGGCAAACTCGACGGCTATTGATCGGAGTTTGCTTGATTTAAATGTCCAATTATAGCCCAGTCAATGAAGGGAAAAAAAGACCCAATGTCGGAACTAATTCCCCGGAAGCTGAATTTTTCACAGATGTTAGAAGACCTTTAGACATGTATTTTTACAAAAGTCCCCGACTTTCCCCCTTGTGCTTCCTTCCCCACCCCCTCTGGAATATATTTTTCAAAGCCTTTCGGAATACGCTAATATCTCCTTAATGGTTTTATAAAATCAGATTATTAATTTTTTTTTAGTTTTTAATTAGTTACTCTAAAAAATTATATTCTTTCATTTTTGCGAGAAAAGCTATACAATCTCTACAATTTATTAGTAAAGGTAAAATATCAGTTTTTAAAATAGTATTTCGGAATATATTTGCACATAACTTTTTTCTGAGCTTGTTAACGAAAAAAAATAAATCAACAAAACTTGTAGACAATATTTTTAACTATAAAATAATGTATATAATAATGGGTTTTAGTTTATAATAAGGCACGTAGGCTGTTAATAAGGAGCACGGCGCGCTGCGGCTCGAACGCGCAGCGGTTCGCGGCGCAGTGAGAAATTACAAAAACCTAAGGAAAGTAATGATTAATTCATGTGTTTGCTTTTTTTATAACAAATTTATTTAACGTTGAAGAGTTTTATTGTTATTTACCAGTTTTAGTTCGGAGGGGAGGGGGTAATATAAATATTTTCCCCTGCCCAATGAAGCGCTTTCATTATCCACCAACCGCCGTGCCCCGGTCTGGCTAAACAGTCATATTATGTTGTATGATTGTTTGTTACTTATTATTTAAATAAAGTTATTTGAAATAAGCCAAAAATACCTACAACAGCGTGGGACTACCTTTTCACAACATTAAAATATTGCAGACCTTATGTTATGCCGAAGTTCTAAAAAATCTTTTATGGAAATTCTCACTTGTTTTATTATGTGCACCTATCAACAATAAAATAACGAAACAACAAATCACTTAAAATAGTGCATAGATCTAAAATGGTTTACTTTCAAATAAGCTTCTTAAAATATACCTAAAAAAATATTGTAATGACAAAACGGTTTGTAAATTATATTTATACTTATCAATATTATCTATGACAAAATTAGGCAAATATTCAAATAATTTTCTAGTCAAGAGAGTCTTCCATTTATTCGTCATACTGGGGTGTGTTCAGACATTATAATCCGTTACGGCTGTAGCACATGGCAGAGCAGGTAAACCCAGATGTTCTGCAGCCACAGTAATTTCCACATCCAGACTTGCAGGAACACGACACCAGAGAAAAGGTCATCAGGAGCAAATGGTTTCAAAAATTTCTTCTTTCCACTATTTTCATTTACATTTTCATACCTCCATCCCCAGTTTATAGGGTGTAGTTTGTTTCCTAACCAAAACTGTACTTGCAAATAAACTCTCAACAAATGTTGACGACACGATTCTGAGGTCGGTGGTAGTTTTGCCAAGTCAAATTTAGATTTAAAAGCTGATTTTGTCGTTAGTCTGGTAAACTTATAATATCGAGCTTCGTTTCAATTAGAGTAGCTACCAAGACCATACATGGCGAGAGCGAATTTTTCTCCATTTTGCAACAAGTTCTCTTCAGTTGCATCTTTTTTTAGAAATGCTTCAGCTGCGCGTTTTGCTTCGGGATTGTTTTTCATCATGTCAACAGCTTTTATCTTTCCTAACCCATAATGTTGCATATGGGGTCGTATCATAGCCCGTAATGGCATGGGTAAATAGCATGTGTTTTCGAATATCTTTATGTAACATTATAGGTTTCTCTATGATTTAGAAAGTTCTTGAAGGGGCCTTTCCACCAACATCTTTACAGAAAAAAATAGATTTTCCTTCAGGAGCAAGACTTACAAGTAATACCAAAATCCGTACCAACAACAATCACTTTTGAGAAGATGTTGAGTTGTTCGATGCCGGTTATTACAATGTCAATTTCGGCATCACCTGCGGCTGTGACTGTTTTCAAACCAGATTCACTAAATTCATGACACAGTGCTTCAATCATTATTTTTATTGTTTTTCTTATTAGATAAGAAAGCTTCCTTCTTAGTCAAACAACGTGTAGTGAAGTTTAATTCAATATTGCACGATGAGTCGTCAGCCGACCTTCGTCTTTGGTCTTCATATTTTACAGTTGGTTCTTCAGAGTATCCATCGAAAACGACAATAGAATGTTTGCCAAATTTAGTATGGACGAAACGTGAGTATGATTTAATGATGTCTCCGTAAGTAGTTTAAGTTTGCCAAATAACAAAGTGTAGGAGATATCCCCCATCGATGATTATTGCAGCATTTTCCAGATCAACTTCGTCATGAATACTTTCGCTAAATACTTTCGCCATACATGATTTTGTTCCTTTACGAAGGGAGACTTCATCAAAAATAGAAGGCGTTTTGAAGCCAATTCATATCCTAAGTAGGTCTAAATCTTGCTAGGACTATCACTAATGCGCAGTATTCTGTTAAATAGCTGCTGGGGGTTTACTGCAACTTGTCTCTTCCTAAAAGTTGCGGATTTGTATCTTGCTGAGTAGTCACCATGTCTTTCCTTTTCAGTCGTATATCTCCAAAATTACATCCTTTCATTTTTTCATAGCTGCCAGGCCCACCTCATAAGCGTTTTCACAATTGACACTATTATCTGAAATAAACCCTGAAGATAAAGACACCAGCTCCCCCGAGAGCTTGGTGAACGGGCTGTGCTGTCTTAGCCATGATGTATATTTTCCTATATCTAGCTCATCCCTTTTCTTCCGTGATTAGCTCAACATGCTGTTCAGTAAAATTAAATTCTATACCGATGAATTCTTCAATGCTCTCTTGCACTTTCACGCAGTAAGTGGTTCCAAGTTTCCACTTTGACAAAGTACTGTCAGTGATTCCGCGCCCAAGTGTCAAACCTCCTACTGACTTCATTGGCCGCATGAGACACTGCTCGATGATCATGTCCGTCCACGTACCGGACCAATATCTGTCGCTTCTTCTTATTGTAAAGTACCTACCCATTTTCAGTGAGTAGTTTATAGGTATTCTTCTTTAGTTATTCTTGATTCGAGTTCAACATACTTTGAACGTACATATGTGCTGATTTTGCGTATGGTAAATGTCCTGCCGGGTGGAAAAATGGAAGCGGACTTCTCTGCAAATATAAATCTAAGCATAAGGTCGATGCAATGTAGAAGGTAAAGCCACAACTTGGCAGTCCTACTCGATGATTCCTTAATCCTGTCTTCACTTGCTTCAGTATATGGAATCGTCTCTTTTAGATTGTCACCATTATTAACCTCCTCCATATCTTTTTTCCGCGTAACTAAATCTTGATACATATTTTCTATTTGTCTTAATTTCCCATCGATATCTCGGTATTCTTTTATGATTACGTGGACAAGAGACGCTGCTGTTAAAGTGTAGGCTCTGTTTGCCCGAGAATATTCATGTCCATGGAGCATGTGGGTTACTGTTGAGGACGCATAAACTGATTCCCACAAATTTCCCACATACCTTTATTTAAATAATAAGTAACAAACAATCATACAACATAATATGACTGTTTAGCCAGACCGAGGCACGGCGGTTGGTGGATAATGAAAGCACTTCATTGGGCAGGGGAAAATATTTATATTCCCCCCCTCCCCTCCGAACTAAAACTGGTAAATAACAATAAAACTCTTCAACGTTAGACGAATTTGTTATTAAAAAAAGCAAACAAATGAATTAATCATTACTTTCCTTAGGTTTTTGTAATTTCTCGCTACGCCGCGACCCGCTGCGCGTTCGAGCCGCAGCGCGCCGTGCTCCTTATTAACAGCCTACGTGCCTTATTATAAACTAAAACCCATTATTATATACATTATTTTATAGTTAAAAATATTGTCTACAAGTTTTGTTGATTTATTTTTTTTCTTTAACAGGCTCAGAAAAAAGTTATGTGCAAATATATTCCGAAATACTATTTTAAAAACTGATATTTTACCTTTACTAATAAATTGTAGAGATTGTATAGCTTTTCTCGCAAAAATGAAAGGATATAATTTTTTAGAGTAACTGATTAAAAACTAAAAAAAAAAAAAATAATCTGATTTTATAAAACAATTAAGGAGATATTAGCGTATTTCAAAAGTCTTTGAAAAATATATTCAAGAGGGGGTGGGGGAGGAAGCACAAGGGGGAAAGTCGGGGACTTTTGTAAAAATACATCTCTAAAGGTCTTCTAACATCTGTGAAAAATTCAGCTTCCGGGGAATTAGTTCCGACACAAAACCTTCATTGACTGGGCTATTAGCGACTGAACAATTCCCAATGTTTTCTATTTGCAATCATCTGTAATTATTTTACTTTAAAGACAGCAGGACACTTTAAAAGCAAACTGGTTTGCAAAAAGACCATTCTAAATAAGAACAATAAATTGATTATACATGGAATTACGATGTCAGATTTTGTTAGTAAGTGACTTGTGCTACATAACGACCTTGATAAGGTCAACTTATATACCTGCCCAGACTTCTTCCAGGTATCAAATAACATTTTCTAACATTGGCGCTGTGTTTCACTGTCGTTTAATGTCTGAAAATGGCAAAGATATTATGTGAGCCAAGTAAAAGTGAACCTTTGTGTTCAACGTCGTGAAAAATCCACGAATTATACCTTGTCTTGTGTGTACAGTGTAAGAAGTATACACAAGTGAAGGTGGGATTGAACTTCCATTGCCGAGGGACACATTTTCATTACATAGTTCAGTTGTTTTCTTACCTTTTTGTTTATTTTACTTGGCTCTCGTAGACGATGAAATTGAATTTTTTATTTGCAAAACGTACAACCGCGTGAATTCTTTGCACAAACTTTTAAACGGAGTAAATAACGGTTTAAAGCGTGTTTTGCAATGGTATATTATGTTTATACAAGAGAAAATATTATTTTTTTAAACTTTTACTGCACCGGTGTATTTTGTTTGAGTTTACCAAGCGAATAGGAGAGGCACTTTCATGTTGATAATACATATATATTTCATAGAGCACTACGCTTTACGATTGAGTTGCAAAGGAACTACATATTTTTTTTCGACTTTATCTCCGTTTTAAATCTTCCCCACAGAAAAAAACTAAACCCTTCCACACACTTTTCCATAAATGATCATCTAGTCAATAAGCATAATAAATATAAAATAATACAAAAACAACACGTCAAATCACCAGAAATCAAATGGGAAAATAATTCACCAACTACAGATATTTTCATATCAGAGGGTTCGGCTCGGTAGAACTTCTAATTGGACCAATAAATCCTACTGATCAATATGAATATTTAAATAATCTTTCGTAATCTTACGTGTATTTAAAATGACTGACTTTGGCATTTTTATGTATAAATTCTTTGACAGATCTAATACGCCTAAATTTTGAATGAGAGAGCTATGTATAATGCCAGTAGCCGAAATAACAAATGGTAATATTTTTATAGTCAGAGAATGCCAAATTCTTTTAATTTCATTTCCTTAATCTGTGTTTTTTCTTATTTTTTCAGAAACAGATTTTTGAGTATTGTGTAATATTATTGTATTATTATTTATAATATAAGCCCGTCACATTATTCTGACCTGCGCGGTCGAGGCTGTTCACGGAGTTGGGAAAAGACATTTTTGTTTTGTCTTTTCTTGTGCTCGCGTGAACATTAGCAATATCAATAAAAAGTCAATTTTGTAACCACGTAACCCCACTGTAACCTCACATCTTCTAGCAATAAGGTACAGATAGTGCTGTATCTCCAAAATACATATTATTATTCTCTCTCCAGGTACCTACTTACATTGAAGGGAGGAAAGGGTTGTTTGAACAGCAATAGGGAAGTTTCGAGAGTAACAAACATTATATCGTAGCAATACATCTACCAGTGGAGATATTTGTTTCCAGTATCTCACATTGAACTACATGCTCGCGGATAAAGTAATATACGGTTGAGTATTCATTTCTGGGTACTGCTGCCGCGGGGCTTCATTAATTAAGTTTGCCTCACTCATTCTAACTTTATCAAAGGTGCATTACAAAGATCTCAATCTTAGCTTCAGATTTTGCCTTCGCAGTATTTGTAATGACGTAACTTCTGCAGCCTGTAATACAATTAACCGCAAACTACACATATACATGGATAAGAAACGTGCTAAGGGGAACGGTTCCGCTACCTTTTTCATAAAAAACCTAAATTTGGATTTGAGGCAAATATACTTGACTAAACTGAATAATTGGCATTTAATCAAAGGGTGTAGCAAACATATAGTACGTATATGTGCTACTTTATTAATTGGTGTTACAAATTATAAAATATGGGCAGTTAAAAAATCGAATTTTCACGCTCATACCCAATACACATTACCATAAACCCATATCAAGTTTCAACAAGTTTCTCGTTAAATCTTTAAGTTTTCAGTTCCATAAAAAAATATATTTTTGAAGATAATATCCATACATTTGCTATGCTGAAACTATAATCATATGAAATTCCCTCGATAAATAAAAATCGAAAAGTAAGCTCCGAAAATTATTTAAAACACGTTTTGTTCTGTTATTTAATAAGTTATAGGTATGAAAAAATTCACAGAGGATCTTTCAATGCAACTAAATCATTTTTGAGAGATTTTCGCTCTATTTCAAGCGAGTCGTGTTTAATTAAATACTTTCACCATTTTCGCTTAATTATTATCGTTTTTTAATATTAGCGCGCTCCCTCAAACATTAGTATTTATTTTCCTTTTCAAACCATTTTTGAACGCTTACTACGGGGCCTTAAAGGCAAGTTTTACAATTATTTGTGATTTAGTGGGAATTACAATAAACTTATTTTTTTTACTATTCAAATATAAATATTAAAAAACCTATATTTTTGTGTATAAATTTAATTTCCAAACGACCAATTTACGTTGGAACATAAAATCGTCGTATTTAAATTTTAAATTCCGACTTGAAAATAAGCCTTTTTTACAATGTTTTATTTTTTAAATTGTATCTATGTAGTGGGTTGGAAGTGTAAGGAGACTGACGAGGATGAAAAACAAACAAACATTATTCACTATTAACATAATTCATCATTAATTCACAAAAAATGTCAATGTTGCAATTATTTCTTTAATTATCCATTTTTTTAAACCTGAAACACACATAAATAAAGCAGCAGATATCCGTACTAAATATTTTCTATATATTTTGAATAAAAAATAATTATTCAGTTTGGTCAAGTACTTTGGCTTCAAATCAAAATTTAAGATTTGTATGAAAAAGGCCGCGCAGCCGTTTCTCAAGGGAGAAAAATATCATGATAGTTATTCTATAAATTTATTGAAAACGTCGTGTTTAATTGGTCTTTCTTATTAGCATTTTTTAAAACGGAGATTAATGAGTATTGCTAATTTATTAAAAAAAAACTCTTCAAATTATTGATAATTCGATTAAAAACGGGATTGCAGTCCTTTAACCAATGAACTAACACGTTTACATGTTTCTTGATAAACTATTAGTACATTTAGAATATGTGTTCGAACATGTCCGTTATCAAGTAAGTTTATCAAGAAACATGTTAATTCATTTGTTAAATGCCTGCAATAATTTCAAGAGATTTAAAAAAAATAGCTTTATTCATTTTTCGCTGTACCTACCTGAAGAAAATTTGAATGACAGATATGACGTATATTTGGACGAATTGAATTATTCCTTATTTGAAATAAATAAAAAAAGTTTAATAAAAATATTTTAAATTAAGGTAAGTATTTAAGTACCTACTTACAAATCTTATGATTGCATATAAAATATCGTTTTTGAAGAACCAGTAGTGTTTATTATTATATACAAATAAGCAGAGATGTTCTTTATTTCAAATAAATCCATTTCAAATGGAAATGCAAAATGCAAAATGGGTATTTTCCATTTTGCATTTTAAATGCTTTTCTAAAAACCATTTTGCATTTTAAATGCTTTTCTCAATGCATTTTCCATTTTAAATGCTTTTTTGCAACATTCTTCCTACTATCTCCACTCATCTTTTTTTCATAATCCCCAAATATCAGTCGGTCCTCAACCTCGCTATGAGAGATAATTTATATTTATCAAGTTGCTCCCCGGTAGGAGCCCTGGCAATTGAGTGATACCATTACAAAAAATACTGATTCAAATACTGAACATGACGCTGTAATATTAAATGTTAGATAGCAGTTTCTATGTTTTTACGTTGGCAACATTAGTCCCGCGCAAAATTTTTGTAGTTTCATAATCTGTAGTCGTGGTGTAGAATGGTATATTTATGCGTGGTGTTTTTGGATTTACCATCATGTAATATGTTTGCTCTACATTGATGTCCATTATTAAATAACAAAATTGTTTAAAAATTCTATAATTATTTTAATTGTTTGACCTGAGAAACCATTTTGCATTTTCAATGCATTTTGAAAATAGGTACGTATTTTGCATTTTGCATTTGAAATGCTTTTCTAAAAACCATTTTGCATTTTGCATTTTCAAATGGAAAAGCTTTGACCCATTTCCATTTTGCATTTCAAATGGTTTTGGGTACCCATTTTGCACATCTCTGCAAATAAGTAGCTACCTACATTAATTTTCACGATTATTAAAGATGAGCTTTAATTTTAGACCAATTCATTATTATATCACTGAATGCCTATAAAAATTATAAGGAGTGTTCAACGGAAGCGTTTGAGTTAATTTAGCACAAAGGTAATGGTATTTTTATCATGGATTCGGTGCTGTAGAACAAATTAATATTGTTGGATATTATTAGAGTGGGCTACCTTTTCCCTTTATTCTATCACTTCAATATCATGCTAATGTCATTATAAAATTCTGACATTTTATATAGTTGTGATGAGTAAAAATATTAGCTAAACTATAGGATGTCAAGACACTTGCGTTTGTTAGGTTGCAGGTTTTTAGATGTTTGTTAGGTTGCAGGTTTTTAGATGTTTGTTAGGTTGCAGGTTTTTAGATGTTTGTTAGGTTGCAGGTTCTTAGATATTTTTTAGGTTGCAGATTTTTAGATTTTTGTTAGGGGCAGGATCTTAGATGCTTACACTTTTTGATAATTTATAATCACTTCTTCAATAATTGCCAATTCCTTTCATTACATATCGACTAAAATATAAATAAAAGTTAATTTAATACAAATAACAAACTTTGTTTATACCAATTTTTATCAAAATGTTTAAAAAAAACTATGCTTCTTCCATTAGGATTCAACTGATATATTTCTTAATTGTTTTGATACGGTTTATGCGGATGAAGAAACCATTGATAAACATTGAAACATTTTGATATTTTTTATAATGGTGTAAACAAAGTTTGTTAAATTTTCGTTTTGCCAAAGAATCCTACTCAATTGCGATAGTAATGATAATTTTTAGACGTTCGAAGTAAAAATCCATTTGGGTTTTTTTAAAACTTTTTTTTGTCAAATGAGAAGATCTAAAAGGTAATTTTATTTATAACGACATCTCGAAAAATAAGACATACTCGTATATAGCTCATTTAAAATACTTATTGGAAATATTCCGAAAATTGATGAGAAATTTCATGTTTATACAACAGATAATCAACCCTATTTGACTGTATAAACAGTGTATGTATCTTTCCATGACCTAACTGTTGGCTTCTATTTTAAGTTTCTATTAGTAGTTTTTATTAGTTAAAGTTTTCACATACACGGTTGTTTACCAATTGTATCAATTTTTCACCAAGTTTATTAGTAAAGGACTCTGCCCACTACAACTATCATACCGTGACCGTCGCAAAATATCGACACATGAAAATTCTACGAATGAATATGAAACAACGGGCACTAGACCGTTCCGTCACCGACCAACACCGTAGCGTGCCATGACCGGACCGTCAACAAATCCACGGCTAAAATATTTTGCCGGTAGCGATACGCTCCGTGCATACATGTATATAATGCTGTCGATCCGTCGCAGTGGGCATAGTGTCCGTCGTGTTTCTTTTCGTTCCTGATACGTTCATAGCACGATCATAGTATGCTCCGGTTATGTGGACCGACTCCTTAAGACAGAAGTTTTAAGCATTTGAAAAAATATTATGTTTGAAGATAATCTCTACACATTTACCGAGCTGAAAAATACTTTATACGAAATTCCATCAATTGAAAAAAAACAGTTATTCAACATGTTATAAGTATGAAAATGTTATTAGTGTTTCAATATGCTACTTAATACATTTGTAGAGATTTTTTTAATCTATTTTAAATAAGTCGTCCTTTAGTAAATATTTTCGTTTATGCTTATTAATAATAATAGTTTTTATGTATTAGTTTGCTTGCTATAATATTCGTATGTACACACGTACCTTTCAATATATTGAAATTGAAGATGTATCTTCGTCTTCAACACATTTTGAGCGGGCAGTTTTCGGCCGCGTACTAGTGCTGGTAACGGGTAATTTTTTTTTTTTTTTTTTTTTTTTTCGCGTAATTTCGCGCTAACGTAGACCTCTAGAAAAATTGCGATAACTTCAAAAATATTTGTTTGATTTCAATAATTCTTTTTGCAAATTATTTATTTTATTTCATTTTATTTTATTATATTTAGAAATGTATTCTTCATCGTTAAACTAGTGCAGAATTTCACATATAGTAGGAAAGTTTTGAAAAAAATAATATTTTTTTTACATAACATCCTTTATTTTACAAATTATACACAAAAATTATTTCTAAATGTAAAATAAAAATTATTATTGCATGGCTACAACCCTACAGACGCTATAAAGCGAAAACTCAAGTATATTGGAACCCGTATTTTAACGTGACCCGCGCTCCACTAACAATCTATCAAAAACGTATAAATACGTGATCCGCTCTCTAGCATTAATTTGCTAAAAACGTATTAATACGTGATCCGATTACAATGTGTTAAAAGCGTAAAAATAATCCCATACGCCTTAGTATTCCGAGAGAAAACATCCGAGTAAACAGTGTAGGTACCATTTGATGTTATTTTTAGATATAATCATTAAATCTTTTATGTCATTCTCCGACCTCGGCGAATCGTTATGTTTGAGATTCCCCAGAGACCCTGAGAGCTTTGTACCCTATTATAATCTCCTTTGTCACATCTTCTGCTTTAAAATTACTCAAAGCGTACAAATATTATGCTCTCAGTTATTTTTATTCATCATTTGATTTCTCAGAAACTAGACAATGCTGGCATATACGAGTAGCAAAAAGGTTCTGAATTACACTTTTAGAAATAAGTTTCATGCGAATTCATCGCACTCCCATAATACACTATAAATGCTATAGTTTGATAAAAATAAGTTAAGTAGGTATTAGGTTTGGTAGTATTTATACCTTAGGAAGAATTCTCAGTATAAATAAACTTCACATCATAAACTTATAAGTATCGTTACTTCATAAACAAGTTTGAATGGCCGTTAAAAGTGTGGGAAGCGAACACAGCAGCGATTTTACGTTAGAGTTCCTTCTATTGGCGACATGTTCACCAATAGCGGACGAGATGATTGACACCAATCTCCAGCACCGCGAAGGGCCAATTTAGCCCAAACCAATTCATTCTGTTCCTGTCTGCCGAGGTTACCACACTGCGCGAGGTGCTCGCATGTTCGCTCACCAACTTCTAGTTTAAATATCAATATTGAATTATGTGTGTTAAGTGATTGTAAATATACTCGTAAGTAACTTTGATAGCGACCTTATTTGATATAATTTCACACACACCCATAAACAAGGGTGTGTGTGATGGGGTATGTTTTGAGACTCAAGGTAGTGGGGATGGGGAAAAGATTGGAAGTTCCTATTCAGACCTGGACACCAAGCACGGCTAAATCCATTTAAAGTAACGTTTCAATTCTGAATGGCGGTCACCAGTGCGATATCGAGAATATTTTACAACGTGCCGCAAATATAGTATATATACTTAGATAAATATTATTTGTTTTTCATTTAAAAATTATATATACATAACTTTTGATTCCTCGTGCATGGGAAAAAAGGTAGATAACTAATAAGAAAGTATGGGTGCTATAAAATTCGTTAACAAAGTGTAGACTTTGTTTAAGACTGTACAGAGTCCCAGAGCTTTTCCCGTAAAGTAAATTATTGCGGATAGTAGCTCTTCGTTACGACAAGGATTAGAGAGTCGTAGAACCGGCGTAGTTACGGCGTAGATACGCTAGATAGATCCTCATCTAGAAATTATTTTATTGGAAGGATTACTGCCAGCGCAATGTTTGTTATTTAACTGATGTTAAATTAACATTTATGTTGGATGTAATGTAAAATAATAATGGTAGTAAAAATATATTTAATTTTTAAATGGAAAAAATATTAACACGAAAATGTACAATATATAAAATATATCTTTTTAAAATAATTTAATGAATAAAATCATAAATTTAATTTATTTAATCTTTGAAGATAATATTAACGAATCTTAAACGAAAAATGTGGAAAAATCAAGACAGAAAAAAAAGAAAATTAAAAAATATATTCATCCTGGACATCCTGGCAAAGGCGAGGTCCTTGGTTCAATTTCTACATTCCCACTGAATCTTTTCTTTGTCTTTTATGTTTCCCATTTTTTGTTTGAGAGTAGTTAATATTTTCTTTAAAGATAACTTTATACCTAAATTTTATTTTTTTCTCTTATGTATTCAAATATATTAAATAAATTCTAAATTATATTGTATGAATTCTGATTCCTTGTATAACAGTGATCTAAATATAAAAAATCTTTTGCGTTGCAAAACAGATACTTAATAAGGAAATTTATTAAAAAGTTAATATTTTTTAAATCACTTAATTTAAATATTTGTTTTTGGGGTATTATGCCGTGTTGCGCTAACTCCTTCTTTAGCCAACGTTTCGGACAGCATTGCAGTGTCCATCATCAGGGCAGATGTGTTATTTGAGGTTGTGTTAAAATGTGAGCTTATGTATGAGGTTGTGATACCGTGTTGCCAGCTCCAACCCTCTGAGCTAACATTAACGTATCATTTTTTTATTTATTTATTTAAAGTGGTTTTCTTCGTTTAGCTCTGGTGTATCAGTCAATTACCGGATACCAAGAACTATTGAGCTTAGCTCCATCGTCTTTATTAATGTTTACGGGATTTTTATGAATTTCAATGGCTTCCGTAATCAGCCGTGCTCTATAAGTTTTGGATCTCCCCAAGATTTCAGGAACAAATCCAAAGTAATGCCCGGTGTCAATCAAATGCTCGGCAATTGCCGATTTGTCAGGGTGGCCGAGTTTACAGGCTCTGAAGTGTTCTGAAATCCTTTTGGAGATAGTCCGCTCTGTCTGACCTACATAGACCTTGTCACATCCGGAACAGCTGAGTTTATACACTCCATCTGTTTCCAGAGGAAACTTAGTCATGATGGACACTGCAATGCTGAAACGTTGGCTAAAGAAGGAGTTAGCGCAACACGGCATAATACCCCAAAAACAAATAACAAAAATACTTTTGGCCGTGAAAATCTCAAATCATATTTCACTTAATTTAAATTTTGTTCGTTGTTTACAACAAATGTAGAAAAAAAATCAGTGGAATATGGAGATTTTTATATTGCGAGAAAAAATATTATAAAAACACCACGAAAAATCGTTTTTAAGCCCGTCATCCCACGGGTCGTTAACAAATCGACACAAACCGAATGCTGCAACACCCTGCGCAGAAAATTAAGTTTGCTATAGTAAGGTAACGATCTGCAGCGCAGTTTAGTGTGAAACTTTTCTGCGCGGGGCCTTGCTGCATTCAGCTTAGGTTTATTGCTTACCGACCCGTGGGACGACGGGCCAAAATGCATTTATCAGTGATTTTCAGCCAAACAAAATGGCTTATAAATTAAATTTGTGGCAGACATCTTTTTGAATGATTACAAATTTCTAAATAATTAGTTTGTAACATAGATTGTGTCTCGGATAAACATATGAGATATCTATTTACTTTTTTCTGAAATTCTAAATGAATAACAAAATTTATAGAGACAACAGAGAAAAGATTTTCAAAAGACAGGGGTCCTGGGCTCTATTCCCAGTTGAGACCGTTATTTTTTTATGTGCTTGTTCTTTTTTCATGTTTCATTTATTATTATATATATTCTTTTTCAATGATTGAAATAATAAGTCAATTGACACTGTACCGTTGGTAATAGAGCGATTGAAACTTTAATCCAAAGATATTAGAAGAACGAGATATGCTATGTTGGCCGCCGGACCGTAGGCTGAGTACTACCTAATTAGGGTACTTTGAATACTATCGGGACGTGTACGCACAGAAATCTGTTCTATGTATTAGTGCGGATACCTTAGCGTAAGCGAAGGTGTGCAGTAGTATTGGTGAACAAAACCGGCGACACTGGGCAAAACAATTCCACACAGTATGAACTGCTCATAGCACATCTCGTTCTTCTAACGGTACCACTGAATAATTATCGATTAAATAATAACACTACTTAGAAAGAGGATTAAAAAAGTCTTTAATCTTTGATCTGTCCTGGCTGGTGATTCGAGACTAGGCGTCCAATTTATATTTCAGTCTAATGACCAGAGGAAGCACATTATATAGCTTTGCTTCAAGAATCAAAAATTTAATCTGTTATAGCGAAACTCCTTTGCATCTAGTATCGCTAGCAGAGTGGACATTCATACGTTGTCTACAAATAAAATCTCTTGAAATATTAGTACTCTAACCCAAAAAGATCACAAGCCGCCACTACCTAAAATCAAATGATTTATCGATTTGAGGTTAAATGAACATAAAACATAACATGTATCGACAAAAATAAATGTGATTCCTAACTCTACTGCCCAATAGCCTCAGACCAACTGAAACTTCGCCTTGCTGAATAATTACGCAGGCAATCACTATTGCAGCATAAATTCGGTCTATATTTAGACTGACCGCATCCTCGATTCGATGAGAGAATTTGAGCGAAGCCTCACATTCCCGGCACTGAATACCCGCCACCCGAACTCCGCCCGACCAGCCACCCGAACACCCACCGCCCACCCTGCCAGTGGGGCCGCCCACGCCGCCCTGGAGTGACGCAGGCGGGAGCGTGGGCGGCTTCTAGCTCCTCTCTTGTTGTTCCACGGTTGGGCGGCAAAATCGTTACTACGCCCACGTACTATATGCTAAAAACATGGTCCCGCAAAAACACGGTAATGCATGCGTACAAAAAGTCAAGAATATTAATTGTTTTTGTGTTTGAATCGTGGAACTCCATTTATTTTTGTAAAAATATATAATTAAAATCAACTTCAAATATGTTATTTATTATTTCTGCTAGTATTTTAGTTTTTTATTATTGTGACAGTTGTTTCGGCGTTCAAGGCCATTTTCTAGCTGTGTTTAGGCCAAGTTGAGACGACTTACCATCTATACCCCCACCAAATTTCCATTTTTATGATGTCTAAAATGATCTGAAAAAATAATTGTGAAAATAGATTCTTTATATTGTGGGGTACTTTGAGATCTGTTTTCCCCAAATTAAATGGTAATGTTTTGTTAATTAATTAATAATGACGTGACTGCTTTTAGCTTATTTAAATGTATTACATTGTTTAGTGCTTGCGAACAAACTGAGAAATGGGAAATAAATCATTTTCCTTACTTTATCAATCAATGTTATATTAACCTTTAATAAATTATTTATTAATGTTATATTAACCGGTAATAAATCATTAATCAATGTTATATTAACCGGTAATAAATCATTAATCAATGTTATACTAACCGTTAATAAATCAATATTATATTAACCGGTAAAAAATAATTAATCAATGATATATTAACAAGTAAGAAGTACATAATTAATCAATGTTATATCAACCGGTAATAAATCATTTATCAATATTATACTAACGAGTAGTATATCATTAATCTATTTTATATTCACCGGTAATAAATCATTAATCAATGTTATACTAACCATTAATAAATCATTAATCAATATTATATTAACCGGTAAAAAAATCACTACGCAATGATATATTAACAAGTAAAAAGTACATCATTAATCAATGTTATATCAACTGGTAATAAATCATTAATCAATGTTATATTAACCGGTAAAAAAATCATTAATCAATGATATATTAACAAGTAAAAAGTTCATCATTAATCAATGTTATATCAACCGGTAATAAATCATTAATCAATGTTATATTAACGTGTAATATATCATTAATCAATTTTATATTCACAGGTAATAAATCATTAATCAATGCCATACTAACCGTTAATAAATCATTAATCAATATTATATTAACCGGTAAAAAATCATTAATCAATGATATATTAGCCAGTAATAAGTACATCATTAATCAATGTTATATCAACCGGTAATAAATCATTAATCAATGTTATATTAACGAATGGTAAATCATCATTAATCAATTTTATATTCACAGGTAATAAATCATTAATCAATGCTATACTAATAGTTAATAAATCATTAATCAATATTATATTAACCGGTAAAAAATCATTAATCAATGATATATTAGCCAGTAATAAGTACATCATTAATCAATGTTATATCAACCGGTAATAAATCATTAATCAATGTTATATTAACGAGTAGTAAATCATCATTAATCAATTTATATTCACCGGTAATAAATCATTAATCAATGCTATAATAACCGTTAATAAATCATTAATCAATATTATATTAACCGGTAAAAAATCATTGATCAATGATATATTAGCCAGTAATAAGTACATCATTAATCAATGTTATATCAACCGGTAATAAATCATTAATCAATGTTATATTAACGAATAGTAAATCATCATTAATCAATTTTATATTCACCGGTAATAAATCATTTATCAATGTTATACTAACCGTTAATAAATCATTAATCAATATTATGTTAACCGGTAAAAAAGCATTGATCAATGATATATTAGCCAGTAATAAGTACATCATTAATCAATGTTATATCAACCGGTAATAAATCATTAATCAATGTTATATTAACGAATAGTAAATCATCATTAATCAATTTTATATTCACCGGTAATAAATCATTAATCAATGTTATACTAACCATTAATAAATCATTAATCAATATTATATTAACCGGTAAAAAAACATTAATCAATAATACATTAACCAGTAGTAAGTACATCATTAATCAATGTTATATTAACCGGTAAAGACATTAGCAACGATTCGCCATTGCTAATGTCTTTCTCGGCTGGCTCCAACATCTTCCACTATTCACTTCTGTATTCCATAATGTTACTGTTAAAAAAACTATGATTCGGTACCTCATTCCAATGCAGAGATATTGTGTTCCTAGATATCCCTTCAAGATCGACTTATTCTACCATTTAAACCACTGTCTTAGCACTCCTGGTACTATTAAGAACAAATTTTGAAATTTTCAGCGATATCAGTAGACTACGTTTAGAGTTCCGTGAGCGCAAACTTACCTAGGCTAAATTTTTATATATTAAAAATCTATTACCGAAATACGTAATTTCAGTTAAAAAATACTGTGGGGGAATTTCACCACCATCTAAATAAATAAGTACTTGCAATAGTTACAAAACTCGGAAACTTAACTGATGTATAGCCACTATTCGATTGTTCATAGGTTGGAGTATCGAATAGTAAACTCTGACTTATCTAAAGGATGTTGAATAGCTTCCGAAAGCTTATTCAAAATTTTAAAAAAAAGTTATAAATAAATTCCCCCTACGCACTACGTCGAGTAATATTTTAAGTTGAGCCGCTATCAATAACAACCCTTACGTAGATGGCTATAAGGTTGAAATCCCCGCTTAACACCATCCGCCTGTTTTGATTTATGCAAGAAAAAAACGTGACCAAAAAGTGCCTTTTATTTTATTTTGTGGATGTTTAGGCATAAATATTTTTTTTGATCATATTATAAATAACTTAATTTGCCACATTATACAATAAAATCATAATCGAAAATGGGTTTGTAAGTAGGAGATTTTAAACTTTAAAGGAGTTTTAATAGGCCTTATACATTATTTTTTTCTGGGCTTATGAAAAGACTTAATTTCAGAGGCCAGGATGTATTCTACTCGTAGTATTTAATTAAAGCATCTGAAACATTTCTAGGCGACCAAATTTTTAAACCAAAAACACATGATTTTGCATTACTACGTATGGCTCGCCTTAAATATATGTTTCTTCATTCCTCCACTCCCGTACTCGTTACCCAATTACCCAAGTCTGACAATGTCGAGTACCTACATAATTTATCTGCAATAATGTATCATACATCATGAGTCTGTTAAGAAAACCGGTTCAGTGGACATGTCCCTTCAGCGTGTTTAATTGGAGTCTCGATGCCATAATATCGATCGAAAACACCAAAGGTAAGTCAGAATACTCTTCCGAATTTAAACGGTTAACTACAGCTACCTGAATAGTTGTGTCAAAAATTGATTGTAGTCCACAATAAAACAAATTGATTCATATACAATATTTGCAACTTCAATGTCATTATTTCATCGTTTCTCACCGAGCTGCCAAATACGTAATGATTGATTTATTGGACTTAACTGTAAGCCTTTTTAAGATATAAAATTCCGTAGTAGCGACCGAAAAAAATGTTTACGACTTAATTACAAAACATGGACTTTTCTCTAATTTCTACAGATATAATGTGGATATGAACCTTCCGGAAGAAATTTTCTAAATTATAGTAAAAACCCTTTCAAAATTCGTTGCATAGTTTAGAAAAACTAAGCGCACAAACAGACAGACGCGCATAGCGACTTTATTTTATACTTTTTAGATATAAGAGGTACAATAATTACATATTTCCATAAAACAAAATGCATTAAAAACTGCATAATTTTGACGAGGTACACAAATTTTAATTAATGCGTACTTCGTTATTGCAGCCATTAAAACTTTAACTGCTAGAAACTATAGCCCCTGTGAGAGGATTATATTACTATACGGCGCTATAAATGTGCCCTAGAAACTGCAGAATTACAGTGCATTAGGGCATCATAAAAAACGGACATATGTATCTATCCCCAGAGGCCATTAAGCCGACAAAAGTATTTTTTTAAATGTCTGTATGCCCGGAGTTATCTAATTTCTTCCTTACTTCTACTCAATTGGTGATTTTAATATGTTGAAGTTCTCCTGGCCTACGCCATGTAGAATTTGTTTATAATAATTTCGTTTAAAACAGTTTTCTTTCAGTGCAGTAATTAATTAATTAATTCATAAACTAGTACATAATATCCTTTTGCATTCGGTAATTATGTTTTGAAGTATATTAAAAATTATCTTCTGAAATTTTAACGCGAAATCTACATAACATTTGGATTAGATATTGCATTATAACATTTTTTCATTGTAGTTTTCTTTTTCGAGTAAATCGGTCCTGAAGTTTAAACAAAAATCGGTCGCTAGAGGGTTTAATATCAGCTTTTTTAGTCTTTTAAAATAAGTCGTTTTAACACCTTTAGTTGCGGAAAAAAGGTAAAAAACATTTTTTTAAAGTTGAATGCTTAAATAAAAAAAAATATTTTTTTAGTAAGTATTTTTGGGAAATGTGTATTTAATGTATATTCACCAGATTCCCGCAAGTAGGTACTACGACTTTTCGGACATCATGTATATTTACCTATCATCAAGTTTCAACAGGTCTACATATTAAATGACTCAATTACTCTCAGCTCGCAAAATAACATTAAAAAATTTCACATCTCCTTGGTAAATTAATCTTTCTTTTTTTTTATTTAAAAATAAAACATATTTCCAACGAACATAAATATTACGTTTTACCTTTTAACCGTCCACATATTTTAATATTATTTTAATTAATTTTTTTCTGGACTAATCGGTACCACGGTGGCTTAGCGTGAAGAACCGAACTATAGATATCGCAGTCACAAGCACAGAACGCTAACAGCATGCATCACGTAATCTGTAAGTGGCGTAGACTCGTAGAGTTGTAAGGCGTGAACAGGGAGCTGCGCGTTATGTCTACTGTAATTATTGTGCCTTGTTGGCGTGACGTCAGAGTCGTCATACGGTGAACAAAAAGATTTACGTAATATATCATCTATTATTTAAATGTTTATTTAATACAAAGATTTTTGTTGTTTATTGTTTTCAATTGGGGATCAATTATAATATCAAAATCAAAAGGTTACAATTATATTTTTAATGAAGAACTGATGTTTATAAGACAAGGTTTTTTTATGAATAGTAAAAGGGAAACAATAACAAATTGTTATGAGCAATAATTAGTCGCCTGAAATATCCATATAAACTGAACATATCTCAATAGTATTTCATTCAAATTTAAAAAAAAAACCGCACAACAGCCAGTGAGACTTTGAAATTCCCAATTAGGGCATGTTATGAGGCTGAAAGTTGTGGGGAGAGGAAGGAGATGGGAAGAAGGAAGGTGTGGAAGTTCCTGGCTATTCAGACCTGGTCACCAAATATGGCTAAAGTCATTTCAAGCAACGTTTCAATTCTGAATGGGGGTTTTACACCAGGTTTATGAGTATCTTACACTCAGGAACGTGCGCAAATATACTTTACATAATTTTAAATGAGTAAATTGTGAAATAAAACATAAATTAATCTAATAAAATTTACTTGTGCTCGTCGGGAATCGAACCCGCGACCTCCGGCATGCTAGACGAGAGGCTTTCCCCTTCCGTCAAATCCATAAACTATACATAAGATTAAAACGAAAAATTAACATGATGTAACTAGTATTACGACTAAAACTTTAAGAAATTTTAATGGAAAAAAATAAAGAGAACGAATTTGTTCATCAAAAATATATTTGTGCTGAAAAACCATTAATCATGAAAAATCGAAATATTGTGAGCTTATTCTATAAATCAAAAGCACAGATCGTGACAGAATTACTGAATTATGAAAAGAAATAACTTTTTTACTGAAATCAAATCCGCAATCACCTGTTTCGAAATCATGCTTTCATTTTGAAATTGGATACAAAGCCTTTGTGTCAAGTTTGTATCAGCGAAATAATAACAAGAAAATAAGGATTTCACTAACTTCTCGTTGGTTGCGAGCACAATTTAAAAATAGTTTTTTTTCAACTAACTAACTAACTAACCATCACGTTTCCCGCAGGAGTAGGCAGAGAGGACGGACCGCCAAACAACTCTTTCTTGGCACACACTCCTCGCTTCATTCACAATCTCGTCCCCGACTTATACCATTCACATTTGCGTCATATATTCTCCTTACACTGTTTTCTTCGTTCATTCGCTCTACATGCCAAAATCATCTGAGCGTCCCTTTCTTAATCTTACTCTTTACGCTTACGTCAGTCTTGCATCTTAGCGTATATCAGGGATGGCCAACAGGTCGACCGCGGTCTACCGGTCGACCGCGAAGTTGATTTAGGTAGCCCGCGAGAGTAAAATCAAGTGAATAGGAAAATATGACAAAATGACATTATTTTAAGATGTATTCTATACTATACTATACTGAATAAGGTACCTACTCACACGCTTCGGTCGCATCGCAACAACGCAATGGCAGTATCGTTGCGTGCATGTGCGTGAGTCAGGCAACTAAATGCGGCTCGCCTCGCTACGCGCGTTTCCATGAGAAGATTCCATGAAAGGTAGCTTTATATTTGACGTCGTTTTTCGGTTCTACCTATCTTTGCGAATCAACATTTTCAAAGATGAATGCAATAAAAACCAAACATCCTTCCCGCATAACAGATGCCCACTTAACTTCGAGTTTGCGAATCGCAGTTACTTCGTGCACTCCCCAATATGATAAGCTTGTGGAGAATATGCAGTGTCAAACATCCACCCTAAAACGTAGAGCTGAATGAAAAAAATGTATATGTTACATTGCATTAATAAATTCTTACAAATTTATCACAAAATAATTTATATTTTCACCTTTAAACTCTACCTTGCAGTCGAACGCAAGCAATCATTTTTAACGCAAGTAGACCGAACAGGTCAAAAGTTTGGCCACCCCTGGCGTATATCAATATTTCTCACACGATCATACATGGTTTTAACACACATACGCTTCAGGGATCTCACTTCTACAGCATTCAGTCTACTAGTATCCTTCCTCTGCCAGTTCCATGCCTCATTGACATACATCAGGGTAGGTACGAGCACTCAATTGTGGACTGCTAGATTCACTTCTTTGGACAATTTTTTTTTTCAAATTCGTAATTTTCGTTTCGTAGAATCTCTAAATAGTATAAAACAAAGTCGCTATCCCTGTCCGTCTTTTTGTGCGCTTAGTTCTTCTAAACTACGAAACGGATTTTGATTAGATTATCATTTTCATTTAGAAAATTTATCCCGGAAGGTTTATATATATAATACATGCTTATTACATTTATAGAAAGTTGAGAAAAGTCGATGTTTTGTAATCAAGTCGTAATAAAAATACTTTCTGGCATTGACTAACGCTGGCTAAACCTTATGAGATATGTCAAAATAATGTACTACGGAATTGTATATTTTAAAAAGGCCTCATAACCTCAAACTTTACCCCAAACCATTTATAAGTTCCCTAACAACACCGGGTACACATCAGCTAGTGTTATTACATTAATGGTCGTAAATTTTATAGTAATAAGTAATTTTATTTCTTCCCCCGTAAAACTAAAGCAATTTAATTAGCTTTGAACGGGTTCGCGTAATAAAAGAGAAGCACTAATCTAAAGATAAAAATGCAAATGGCCATTTAAAAAATAAAATATTTAATAATTAATTCTGTTTAACTTCCCCCGACTTTGCTCGATATCGCAAGACTCAATCAGGTTATGGCCAGTTGAAAAATCAAACAAACTTCTAATCATCACAAAAACATATTCCGTCTTACGTATTAGTTAATCGCCGGTTCAGTGTTGATGTAGATCTTTAGGCCTGCAGCCTGCAGCCTTAAACCTGGCTCAATCCCTGTTTAATGCTGTTTTATTCGTTTCTAGTCATAAGTTAATTATTTAAGTTTTTCACTAATCCAAATTTACACGCCGCGTAATATTTACACTGCGATTATAAGTAAGCGGAATTATGCATAACTTTAATTGGATAGGTACCCTTCTGATTAAGGATTGTTAAGTTTTTGTAATTATTATTTTTTATTCTCTGAGAGGGAGAAGAAGAGTTTTAATAAATTAATGCTCATAAAAGTTCAGCTATTAAAAGTTTTATCATCTTGGAAATTATTTATGGTGTGGCTTAAGTGGTTGAAAGCAGTCTAGGACGTTCAAAAATGACATGGGACGCTCTCGTCAGGGACGGACCTAAGAAGTTAGCAAAGGAAGAATTCAACTTTATGGCTTCGAAATCTACGTTACAAGTGCGGTGATCTGAAGTAGTCAATCAATAGGAGAGGGCGTTAGAACAAGAACAAGAATAATAAGTATTTTAAAGAATAATATCCTCATTCCATTGAAGATGGTCAATCGAAACGTTGCATTAAACGGTTGCCGGGTTTGATAACCAGATCTGAAGGTACTGCCAGGTACTTCTCTATCTTTCTCTTTTACTTTCTTAACGCATCTCTTTCTCTAGACTACATTCAATCTCACCACATATCTTTAATTTAGATGCCATTGTCGCACTAACTCCAGACGTTGGCAACATTTAGGAATCTTGTGCGATATTCACATAATGACATTACTCTGGCTTAAGCACAACTGACGAGCGTTTTCATAATGAGAAATATCTACCCCGAACCGTTTTTTTTTAAATTTTTATTCTTTATGATGTCCACGAAATATCTCATTGAGATTTTAAAAATAAATATATTTACTGCTTTATGTGAGAAGATAATATATTTTCACAATGTGAAATATCTAGGTTTGGATACAATTTAAAAGAGCTATTTTTAGCTAATTTCAATGTATCCGAGTAGGTCGACAGTCAGATAAAAAATTAACTTTATTTCTGATTCCCTATCCAAAATTTTGCGTGGGTATTACTTATCAACAGTAGGCCTTATATTTAAAAAAATAAATAAAAGTTTTAATAATTATCTTTCGGTAGAAGTAAGTACTTTGAAAGATAAAAACGCAAAAATTGTATTGGTATTTAATTTGTGAAAACTTTTTTTCGAATATGTCGATATTTCTTTTTTGTTAAAAAATCGACTTCTGTTTAAACAAATATTGATTTACACAAATGAATTGAGTTTTCTTATTATTCACTGTGTCTAATAGTTAATTGAATTTGCTTTAAAAGATTGACCCAGACTGATCATTCATTAGAAACTATCTGACAAAAAAAAAGTTTTTGTAGATATTCTCTTTGTGAAAGCGGTACTGAATTATAATAAAAAATATCAGTTTTAGAAAAAGATATTACTTTACATTGCGATATTGATTGCATTACATCGACTACCGTTACATTAACGTTTTGTAACAAGGTGTGTGGAGCCTACTACTTATTATAAATTTGTGGATTCGGTGTGTGGCTCATCCAGTATTTACGCATTACCCATTGTCCATTGGTTAGATTGCCAACCCTGGTATTTTTTGGGACACATCGTTTGCCACACCTGCAATTGAATCACAAAACATGAGGAGGGTATATTTATGATGAGGGGTTAGAATCGAAGCAGGATTAATTCGTGGGTGGTTTATTTATAATTGTCCCTTGTTCAACAGCCCAGAGCAGTGGGCATTTGTTTAGCTGGGGACCGAAGGAGCCGCTCAATTTCGTCATACATAATTTAACAAACTGGAGTTTATCCTTGGACGATGAGCAATCGAGAAGATCTTGAGATCCTACAATATCACGGGCCTTTGTCTTAGGGTCAAGGCGAAGATTCTGGAACTGACAAGAAGGTTATTTGTTGCAATTCAACCGAGATGAGTTGCTGCCACAAGCTGTCTTCAACCACGATGCAATCAGTATCACGCCATTCCATATTTAACCACCCCCCTTTGGCTAGACAGTGTAATTTAGGGTGCAATTTTTATTGACATAATTCAAGCCCCCACATACCAAATTTCTACCGATTTACAACAATTTTAAGCTTTTAGGTTAAAAAAAGTTATTTTTTAAGATAATATCTGTACATTTGTTACGCTGAAACGTTAATTATATGAAATTCCCTCGATAGAAAAAAAATCACAAAGTAACCTCCGAAAATTAATAAAAACACATTTTGTTCCGTTATTTAATATGTCATAGGCATGAAAAAATTCACAGTGTATCTTTAAATGCAACTAAAGCAAATGTCGAGAAATTTTTGCTCTATTTCAAACGAGCCGTGTTTTATTAAATATTTTCACCATTTTCACTTATTATTTTCACTTACTTTTCATTTTCATTTTTTTAATATTAGCGCGCTCCCTCTGACATTCGTATTTACATATCTCTCTTTCAAACCATCTTTGAACGACTACTATGAGGCCTTAAATGCGTTACTCTTTCTTTCTGCTATACAAAAAACCCCTTCATCTTTACAGAGTATTAGTTTATATTTTACGAATCATTTTTATTATTTGTTGCCACCTAAACCGGCAGCAGAGATGTGCTTTATTTCAAATAAATCCATTTCAAATGGAAATGCAAAATGCAAAATGGGTATTTTCCATTTTGCATTTCAAATGCTTTTCTAAAAACCATTTTGCATTTTGCATTTTAAATGCTTTTCTCAATGTATTTTCCATTTTAAATGCTTTTTTGCAACATTCTTCCTACTATCTCCACTCATCTTTTTTTCATAAGCCCCAAATATCAGTCGGTCCTCAACCTCGCTATATGGGAGATAATTTATATTTGTCAAGTTGCTCCCAGGTAGGAGCCCTGGCAATTGAGTGATACCATTACAAAAAATACTGATTCAAATACTGAACATGGCCATGACGCTGTAATATTAAATGTTAGATAGCAGTTTCTATGTTTTTAAGTTGGCAACATTAGTCCCGCGCAAATTTTGTGTGGTTTCATAATCTGTAGTCGTAGTGTTTTTGGATTTACCATCATGTAATATGTTTGTTCTACATTCATGTCCATTATTAAATGACAACATTGTTTAAAAATTCTATAATTATTTTGATTGTTTGACCTGAGAAACCATTTTGCATTTTCAATACATTTTGAAAATAGGTATTTTGCATTTTGCATTTGAAATGCTTTTCTAGAAACCATTTTGTATTTCGCATTTTAAAATGGAAAAGTTTTGACCCATAACCATTTTGCATTTCAAATGGTTTTGGGTACCCATTTTTCACATCTCTGACCGGCAGTAAAACTGCAGATATTTGAGCAGCCATCGAAACTCTGAACCTAACGTCGATGTTACGAGTGTATCCTAATCACGAAAAAGTCTGTCGCATTCGTGAGGTTGTTTTTACTGTGAGTCTACTTCGAACTGGGGGCCTACTCTGTATCTTTAGGGTTAACAAGCCAGTAAGTTCGTGGTTTAACGTTTCCTTGCCGGTGCTGTTAACTGGGTGAACATCGTTTCTAATTAATAGAATATCTCTGTAAATATACTAAACACAGAGATCAAATTTTCGGTATAGCACCGGAGGACGAGGAATTTTCGAATAACGTAAGGGAAGGGTTAATACACGTTTGTGGCGTGGCTAAACCGGCGGCGGCAGGAAAGTTTCGAAAGATACAGAGTAGGTCCCCTGGTTACTTTCGGTACCGACTCGAATATCACGGAACTATTTATAACAAACACCTGGATAGTATGAAACCTTTTTTTCCTTTTTTAGGGTGATACTCAACGTTTTATCTAGTGAAAGTCGTAAAAGAGAAAGGTGGTAGGTACCGACTGTGAGTATTCGAGCTTTCCGCGAACTCTTCCAATAAAGAAAAGCAAAGTGATATTTTTCACGTTTCTTTCATGACCGTGTCGAATAACGACTTAGCGCACCCACACAACATCATATTGCTAAGTGGTTTATTGTTTGACATAACAAACAAAACTTTTCTAAAGATTTAGTTTCATTTCATAGAATTTCTTTGCCAAATTGTGTTGAAATAACAGGTACACAGAATGATTCAAATATGATGAGAATACCAACTTTTTATTATACTGATAATGTACTATTATATAATTGGCTGATCTATTATTTATTTGAGTACCTTTTTACAAATCTTATATAGAAATACTAGCTGTGGTGGGTGTACCTGGCGTTGTTCGACTTGTATTATACAGGTTGTATCGGCACGTACCCGACAAACTTTAACCAGCTATTCCTTAGCACATTTGGAGTAAAAAATGTTATGGGTACTTTGCTGTCCGGTAACGTTTTTTTTTTTTTTAATAAAAAAATTATTATTCATATTTTCACCACATGTCACCACTGTTTTATCCTTTGTCAAAGTTTGAAAACCCATATGGCAAATATTTTATTCGAATTCCGTTGAATAATGCACGTGTGTACCTATATTGGCGCACTTTTACAATCACAACGAAATGGCACGGCACCATTCGTCTCATTTTTAACTATTATTATTTAGTGTGTGCGAAAGAGCGAAGACACTTTTGACATGCTGTTGAACAAGAAACGCAATGCCAATGACAGTGATTAAAATAAGTAATTTTAAATTTTTTTGTTTTTAATTGAAAAAAATGCTACCGGACAGCAAAGTGCCCATAACATTTTTTACTCCAAATGTGCTAAGGAATAGCTGGTTAAAGTTTGTCGGGTTAGTGCCGATACACCCTGTATATATGAAGTTTATAAGAACTAAGCGCACAGACAGGCGCGGATAGCGATTTTGTTTTATACTATTTCGAAAAGAGAAAATTAGAAACATGCTTTTTTGGTTGCACGGTCTGCTTGGTCACTGACCTAATAATATTATGGTTTTAATGGGGTATATTGGATATATGTGATACCTGCACTCCTGTACAATGAGTGCGCACTCATCTGCCAATTCGTTTAAGTATTTGGATCAATTGGTTTTGTGCTGTGTATACCTTACGTGAAGATGGAACTTGGAATAAGAGTAAAAAATTATAAACGACATCACGAATCATTTTTATAGAAACTCTCAGCATCGCTCTGTTTAAAGACCGCCATTCAGAATCGAATCATTGCTTGAATTGGCTTTTGCCGTGTTTGGAGACCAGATCTAAATAGCCATGCTCTCCTCAACTTCTTCTTCCCTATCCTCTTACCCTCCACACTCCTTTCAACCTCAAACATAGCCCATTTTGGGATGCTATAGTCCTACTGGTTCCAGACAGTTCCAAGGAAACACATTTGTACTTAAACCAACAGCGCCTTGAAGTGACTTTTCTTAAAAATCATCTAAATATCGTTTTTCTTTATAGTTTTCTTTTTTGGTAAATTGAAAAAGAAAAATTACACATTTCACTAACGTTATTGACATTTTACATAAAACGCTTTCCAATCAGGTCCAGCTTCGTGTCTAATGCTCAGAACAAAACATTAGGATGAATTAACATTTTTCCATTGTTCAGTGGTCAAAAAGAAGAAGATGGTTTGAAAGAAAGGTCTGTAAATACAATGTTAAAAGGAGCACCCTAATAATAAATAAACCAATAATAATTAAGCGAAAATTGTGAAAATACTTAATAAAACTTGAGTCGTTTAAAATAGAGCATAAATCTCTTGACCAATCCCATTTTTAAATACACTGTGGATTTTCTCATACCTTTATCGTATAACATGTTTAATATCTCTAAATGTGGTTTTAATCATTTTTGGGGCGTATTTTGCGATTTTCATGATTACCTTTTCGGATCTTCAAATGTTTAGATATTATCTTCCAAAACACATATATTTTTTTAGGAACTTGTATTATTCAAGAGGTATGAATATGAATCGGTAGAAATTCTAAATGCGTAGTAAGCGTTCAAAAAGAAGAAGAAGATTACAGAATATGGTTTGAAAGAGATTGTATTAGAGGAAACGTGCTAGTTTAAAAAAAACTTTTAAAATTTAAAATAGAGAAAAAATCTCTTGATATCATTGTTGATTTTTTCATACATGTAAACCGGGTTTTTTTTATAGTTTTCCGAACATACTTGAAGAGTTTTTTCTATATTGAGAATTTCACATAATTACTTTATATAGTTTTCCGAACATACTTGGAGAGTTTTTTTCTATCTAAAGAATTTCACATAATTACTTTTTATAGTTTTCCGAACATACTTGGAGAGTTTTTTCTATATAGAGAATTTCACATAATTACTTTTTATAGTTTTCCGAACATACTTGGAGAGTTTTTTTCTATCTAGAGAATTTCAAATAATTACTTTTTAATTACAGACCACCATTCAAAATTGAAACATCGCTTTAAATGGCTTTTGCCGTGTTTGGTGACTAGATCTAAATAGCCAGGTACTTCCCCACCTTCCTCTTCCCATCACCTTCCCCTCCCCAATACCTTCAGCCTCACAACGCCATAGTCTCACTGGCTCCTGACGATTTGTAGCAACTGAGACATTTGTGCGATTTCACAAAAAAACCTTTTCAATCTAATAAATTTGATGTAATCTGATCAATTGTATTATTTCCACGCCAACCTAAAGAAAGCTGATACATTACATGTAAGAGAAATATATATTTCATTTTGAAAGTTATAATCTAATAGGTTGATAACCTTTTGATTTTAGGCTCATAATAGGATCTTGCCAAATTATATTTATTTCAGGCAAACCCAGCGTTTTGTAAAGCTTTTATTGTAAATCAGTCTCGCAGCCCACCGCAAAAGCTGAGGCATAATACATCCTACTGAATACTAAAAGGTTTAGTATATTATCTACGTGGATATATTTGAAATCCTTCATAGCTCATTGCGTTATCGCATTAGAACTAGGGCCATTAGTGCTGTCGGCAGAAACATCCAAAACGTAGGGTCAGCATTCCTAAAATAAAGATCCTTGATATTCGAAAGAGTCAGGACCGCAGCATTATTGTGTGCAATGTGCGGGCGCTTCCGGGCAGCTGAACTAAAGGGCGGCTCCTATAATATACATTAGTTTTCACTTATTATCGCAGGTAAATAAATACTTTTTCAATAAATGACCAGTGAAATCAGAGTCACTGTTGCAATTTGAGCTCTGAAAAATGTTCTTTAACTCTCATAACGAATCTTCTTATATTTCTACTATATCACTTTTTTTAACATTAACAATGTATTTATTTATTTATTAAATTCTTAATCAATTCACAGTATAATAGTATTACAGAGTATAATCAATAATGTTAACTAAAATAATTCATACAATTAGTTTTAAGTGCTTTTAATTTTTTAATGTTCCTCTTCTATAGAAGCTGGCGCTTGTGTCTAGAAGAGTGGTGAGCATCAAGATTAAGAATATTTAGTGTTTGTAATTATGAATATTAAAATTTATAATTAATTAAAAACATAGATTCATCATTTTGGTATTTTTACATTGAACTTCTTTCTAATTGCTTTTAATAAGTGTTTATTCTCTATTGTTCTGATATTTTCGGGTAGGCTGTTGAAGTATTTTTTCCCTAGATATATGTAATGATGTTGAGCAAAAGTGGTGTTACATTTTTGTGTTGGAAATATATGTTTTTGACGAGTACAATTTCCAGTTAAAAAGCTGTGTTTTTTTTCTTTTATTATTTGAGTTATTATGTTTTTTTGGACAAGATCATTAAATTTCAATACTTTAAATTCTTCGAAAAATTAGGTGTGTTGGATAATCTCTTGTTTTTTTTCAATATAATTTTTATAATTAGACATTGTACAATTGAATCACTAATCTTATTGTACTCCTCGAAACGCTGAGGCGGCAGCCAGCCGACTACTACTGACTCAGCCCATTCCACACAACAAATATATACATTACATACCAAATTTACCTATTCCTAAAGTTGTATATTATGATACACTAAATTATAGTGGCGTCTGTAATGTAGTTTTTGTGATTTGTCTTGTATGTAGTATTGTTCTATTTGCTATTTTATTTTATGTTAATGTTACACATTGAACTTATATTGTTTCATATTTAGTTTAATATAGTATTAGGTATCTTTTTTTTTTTTTTTTTTTTTTTTTAAAAGAAAGACAAACATTCCCGGGTTACGAATAACCTGACAATATTTGAAAATCTCCTACTACCACCACAGTAAGCTGAAAATGTTGCTTGTGTTATGTTCATATAATCTTATGTTCATATAATCCATGTAAAAGCCCAGCTGGGTATAAAACCAAAGAAAATGAAACCAAATATACATTTAAGGATGGCATTTTTCGCGAATATACGGCTCTGATCATTTTTATACCAGTGCCTGTAAAGCCTACCTCTCCTTTAATCACACTAGTTTGGCTAGCACAAACGAAAATACGCACGAGGGATCAGGCTTGTATCTTTCTTTGTCCCTTCTTGCGTGGGCAAACATCTCCCAACCCCTACACGATATTATAAATAGATCTTTAGCCCAGACAGAGAGAAAGAAAAACAAACATATGATTCATTGATCACAAATTCTTTGAAGGTTCCATTGCCTACGATAGAAGAAAAACTCTGTTATTTTATTTCTATTAACTGTTTTTGGATTCAATACGTAGAACTCTATTTATTTTTTTAAAGAAAACAATGTGAATCAAATTTTAAAATGTTAATAAGTTCTGCGAGTATTTAAGTTGAAGGCCATTTTCAAACTGAACAGTTTTGGCAGTTTTAAAACGGCCTTGAACGCCGAAATAACATTAAATTATTATTTTTATGGTAGTTACTTTTCGGTTTGAGAAAACAATACGGCTTTTTTCCTTAGACAGTTAAACTCATATATGAAAGCACCATGGTTATTTTTTTTAAATTATTATTAGAATTCAAACAGTTATTTAAAAGATAATAAATTGTAATTCAATGTAAAATGAGTATATGATAAACCAAGTTCCATTAATTATCTGAATAGGAACATAAACAACAATTTAATTAAAGCTTTTAAAGCTTCTCAAGGTTCAAGGATCAAGGGTCTGGGTACCAAATTATTCATAGTACAATAATTAAAGCAAAATAAAAATTCAGCCAGTTTAACTATACGTTTTCAAGGGTGACCGGATAAATCATCAAAATGATAATTCATCACATCTTAAAAAAGTTATATAAAGTTATGGAAAGTGATGAAACAAAAACATTACTAACTGGGTTATGTAGGTTAGGTTAGGTTTAATTTTTTTTTCGTCGTTTCTAATGACTTTATACCACTTTTTAAAGGTGTGTTGAATTGTCACTGTGTTGAGTTATCATGGAACCGTTTTCAAGTTACAGTTGAAAATGTCAACATCTCTTAGCGGAAAATATTGCTTGTGTCGTGATGGATGACTTGGGATGGGATTTACTGAATATGTAAATCATTCGATGACGATGCATGATGGAAATGACCCTGTGAGCTGAAATCAAATAGATTAATCCTTGAAATCATGGACAGAAAAAACTGTGGATATTTAAAAAAGTCCCCACTTCACCATTCAAGAGTTTTATTTCTACTGCGTGCATTAAGCACCAATGTATGTTAATGTAGTTAGTATTATATGTTTATGTTTCTGTATTCAATTAACATTAAGACAAGACAATACACTAAAATAAAGCGAAAATGTAACGACGCAAGTGAAGCAGCCGTGCACAAAAATATGCGACTGTATCAATAAGTGGATATCGTAATGACATAATATGACGAAGTTGCGTAACAACAATACGCGGCCCTTGCACATTGCCTTGACAGGCCTAGAAAATCGGCATTTCCCTGGGGTTTATTTTAATCATTTTTTATGAACGTATCACTAAAATCTCAACTATTTCTAGAGGGATCCCTCGGGAAGTATCCAATTCATCATCATAAAAAAAGGTTTTATAAAATTTTAAAACCGTTGTACATAAAATATTTTACTGGTAAGGTCCTTTTTTTATTCATCTTAAAAATAAATAACTTACATCCGTAGGGATCCCTCTAGAAACATTTGAGATTTTAGTAATACGTTCATCAGAAATAATTAAAATGTTAGCGTCTTATGTCGCCTTAAGACTTAAAAAAATCACTGTATTAAATTATAGTGTGTTTTTTAAATAATTATAACTTTTTGGAGTTTTTGATAACTCCAGGGACTATTGTGCGGTATTCTAAGAAGTCTTGAAAAATGGTTACATGACAACTCAGGACAGTGGAAATTCAACACACTTTTGAAAATTGATATAATATAATCGAAGGCGATGAAAGAAAACTTGGCATATAAACCTAGTTTTTTAACATTCAGTTAACACTTTTCATGATTGTATCACTTTTCTCCGAGTTTTTCTGTTACCCACAAAAATAGCTATCACTATTTCAATGACTTTTTTCAAACATTCTTCCGGCAGGTAGGATCCACAATATTTAAAAAATGGGAATAAGAAAACAACACGAAGATTTCACACTTGAAAAAATAAGCTTCACTCATAGACATTCCTATGTCTGTGGCTTCACTCAACTTTCAAAATTGCCACCATCTTGAAACGGTAACGGAACCTACAAACAAATTTACAGACAAGAAAAACAAAACGGTCAAGTGAAAACAGGACTTTCAGTCATTTATGTAGTATTTAATTTACAAAAAAATAAACATCAGATATCTGCTACTCAGTGCTTTCAGTTTGTTTACAGAAATATGCCAATGGAATATAAAATGACCAGCTGGAAAGTAATGAACGTTCAACAAAAACCAAACAATTTAATAATTCCAACTACATCGCTATCTGCTATCAGTGGGCTTGTCACGATTAGGGAGAATGTATAAATAATTTTCACTGGGCTAATGGATCCAGGCGCGATAACTTAAACATTACCATTTTTAATAAAGCAAAGGAAATTTTACAGTAATTAAACTTAAAAATAATCACTTTGTTAAATGGGAGGCATACAGGGTGGTATAATGCAATTTCTGTACATGTAAACTAGTTTTTACAAAAGCCCGTTTAAAAAGTAGATTAAAAGTTTTTGATTATATATTTTTAAAGTATTTTTAGTACATCTAAACGTATCAGTTTTTTTTTTGTATTAGGCAATTCACCCTAAAAAGAGGTGGCTTAGTTGGCATCACGCTTAGGTCCCAATTCAGTTCAATTCTTCGGCGGGTAAAGTCCATCACAACAAAAGCAACATTTTCCGATGATTTTTTATGATTAGTACAAAGTATTTCTACTTATGAGCCACGTTTTCAGCATTTGTTTTTTTTCAGCGTTCTCAATCTATTTGGGAATTTACAATTTTTTATAACATTAATTATTATTTTTTTGGTAAAATAATGTTTAGACAAGATTTTTTATGCATAGCACAAAGGGTAACAATTATTTTACAAGCAATAATTATTATCCTGAAACACTCATCCACATTGAAAAATCTCCTGATAAAAGATACATGACGCCAACGGGACTTTAACCCGTGTCCTTTCGATTTCCGGTCAAAATTTCCGGTCCGTTTCAAAATGTAACAAGCAGTAATTGTTGAATGAAACACTAGAATATATTGAATTATTTCGCGGATAAGAGATAAGCCGCCATAGCTCAGTGGTCAGAGCTGTCGACCGGAAATCGAAAGGATACGGGTTCAAGTCCCGTTGGCGTCATGTATCTTTTATCAGGAGATTTTTCAATGTGGATAAGTGTTTCAGGCCAATAATTATTGCTTGTAAAATAATTGTTACCCTTTGTATAACATGTTCAACATTTAGTGCACGTTTATCTAAGGTTCGGTGTACGTATTCAATGTTATATTTTGAAAGAAGTATGACTTCATTCTCCGTGAACGTAGTGTTGTGTTCATGTTCTAATTTATTTTTTTATTCAGAGCCAGATATATGCTGAATCAATATTTTTGTCCCATAGTAAGGCCTGCACAGGCAAGAAATCTAAGATTCGATACAACAATAAAATGTTACGTCTCTGTAAAAAAATTGAATAAAACAATAAATTTCTGAATTCACTGAAAAGCTTTTTATGTTATAGTGTACATAAATCCCAGCTACAGTAACTAGTGGCGCATGGTATTCGAGATTTCAGTGACAGCTGTAAGATAATTGATAACTTTGTATTTCAGTGCATTGGGAGGGAAAGAAGAAGAAGTAGACTGGGGTATCAAGATATTCTTTCTAAATTAACCTCAAAGCCAATGCAAACAGCGTTAAACGATTCACTTTTGAATGGTGGTCCCTTTGTAATAACTTTGGTGGTCACTCATCACAAGTGTTTTAAACTCCGGAACAAGTTGCTAATAATTCACTGTATTATTCAAGTTTTGCACGTGACTGAAAATAGTTAATTAAGGCGATGCATCACGTCGTGTAACATTTGAAATCGGGTGGCTAACAATAACACTTCTTATGTAGATGGCGATAAGGTTTAAATTCCCGCACACCAGCCGACTGTTTAGATTTATGCAAGAAAAAAACGCTGCCAAAAGTGTGTTTTACATAATTTTGCGAAGTTCAGGCACAAGTACGGAAATTTTCTAAGGAATTTAATTTGCCATATAATTAAAACCATAAACGAAAATGGGTTCGTAAATAGGAGATGTAGTACTTTAAAGCAGTTTTTTAGGCCTAACTCTTATTATTTTCTGGGCTTATAAAAAGACTTACAAAAAAATGATTTTTTCAAAGGCCAAGATGTGTTTTACTCGCAGTATTTAATTAAAGCTTCTAAGGGATCAAATATTCAAACCAAAAACACACGATTTTCCGTAGTTTTTCGCCCTAAATCAAGAATTTTCGAGCCCTGGTTCTAGAACGAAAGATTGTCAACCACAGCATTTTTAATAGGGGTTTTTTTTACATGCCTGTAGGTTCAACTAAAAGAAGAAAGAAACGTATCCTAATTCCTCGTGATATTTATTATGGACAAACATATATACGTGGGTAATAAATAATCACAGGATGTCCTGAAAAAATGTTGACCCTTTAATTAGTTATCTGATTTCATAAATTTGTTTTATTATACATATTAAAGCAACTTTATGCATCTCACTTTGACATATGTTCCTGCATTCCTCCACCCAATTACCTGTTACCCAAGTACCTGTCCTTGTCTGATAGTGTGGAATACCTACATACCTACATCAGTGATATTGCAATAATTTATTATACCAGCCTGTTACGAAAGCCTGTGCAGTGTACACGTTAAGTGTTCCCTCAGTGCGCTTAATTTAACTAAAGAACGAGTCGTAGAAACGACTTGTTCTCACGTGACAATTGTCAACTGTGTACAAATGGGTGCCCCTTTGGGTGTTTCCCGACTGTGGGTTCGCACAATACATGTATTTTAAAGTTCCAAGGCTCTTGATATAAATGGCATATGAAAATACGTCTAGTTCGCAGAAAATGGGCGCTCCTAAAGTCAATCATCTATCTATCTATCTCTTTATCATTTAGGTTAACATCAGTTTTTTTCCATTAATAAGAATATTAAGGATTGGATGGAAAGAAGTTTCACGTGAAGAGATAAAACATGTTTCATCAGTTTGAAAAATATATATACATATTGTTCTTCTTACAAAATGAGTACCATAGATAAACTTTTTTTACAGACAAATGACTTCGTATAAAACAACAATATCTACCCACTCGCCTCTAGTCGTCGAGAAATTGCTGACTCGGTAGGCTGAGATTGCGGTGCAGTTTTTTGCCTGTTCAGATAAATATTAATTAAGCCGGTGACTAAGTGAGGTTAAACTCTGGAGGATCGGAACATTAAGGGTCACCCCTACGCACAGCCCCTGGTATTTGATATACAATGTAGCCCCATTCGCTTTTCTAAAAAAAGCTTACGACAAATTTTAGAAATTCATGTTTCTTGAAAGAAAAACTTTAGTCATTATGTCTGGGCATATTATTAACGGAGCCAAGCGAATGATGTACACACTCTGATAATAGTGTATTTTGTCGTGTTGTTATTGTAGGTATTCGTAAGTTTATGAGTTGCAGAAGTTCGCAACAGTCGAATTTAGAGTTTAGAATCTTGAACAAAAAAGTTAAGTCGTTTATTTTACGCCTGTCTTCCAATGTGTGTATTTTTAGAGTGTTTAATAAGAAATGATATTATAAGTCTAATGTCTAATTTATAAAACGCAGAAAAATTTTTTTGTATTCGCTCAATTTTATTAATGTGAATTTTGTAAGAGGGAGACCAAACTACTGAGTCGTATTCTAACTAGAGATATGTATAACAGTTTGATGGCTTGTATGGAGTTAAAGTTTTTAGTGGTTCTTAATACGAAGCCTAGTGTTTTCATGCCTTTGTTTACAACTTGGTGGATATGATTGGCGAAACTTAGTTTTCCATCCAAAATAATTCCGACATCTCTCATTTCCGTGACTCTTTCTAAAGCTGTATTGTTAATGGAATATTCAAATAAAATAGGATTTTTATTTCAGCAGAAAGTCAGGGTTTTGCATTTGTCTACATTTAAAAACAGATTATTGTGTACGCACCAATCTTTAAACTTATTAATATTTGACTGTAGTATTTGGCAATAATTTACATCAGTTATTTTTTGTGTAGCTTGATATCATCAGCAAACTAGCTTGATGTCATCATCATCAGAGATACAAATTATATGTACATAATAATTCAGTGGAACAGAACCATATGTTAAATTTCCATTAATAATTATAAAGAAACTATGCAGACGGATAGTCTTATCCAAATCTTAATTGTTATTTTAACTAAGTTTTTTATTGACTACTCAAAAGCTTTTGACACTCTCAGCCATATACAATTAATTAAGGTTCTTGAAAACATTGGAATCCGGGGTAAACTCCTCTCATTCTTTAAAAACTACTTAACTAATAGAAAAATGAACGTAAAGATTTTAAATGATATGAGTAAAGGAATACATATTAAATCAGGAGTACCGCAAGGATCAATTTTAGGTCCAAAATTGTACATTATATATGTTATTGTTATGTCAAAACTCTTTAAAAAGGCCTTTAGATTCATTTTTGCTGACGATACTGCACTTGTAGTATCCAATGAAAATCCTATCATAGCTATTCAACAATTGCAAAGTGACTTTAACGAGCTACTGAAATGGGCTCATGATGTTGGTTTAATTATTAATGTTAAAAAAACAAAATGTATGTATGTAAAATCACCAAGCCTGGGAATATGGAATATACCCAAAATAATTGCTCATAATTCTGAATGTATTCATAGAAAAATTGAAAATATTTGCCACTGTGAAACAATTGACTTTACTAACGAATATACTTATCTGGGACTAATAGTAGACAATAAATTTAAATGGGATAAACAAGTGGCTAAAATCTGTAACCAGCTCCGATCTTTTGCAAGTAATTTTTATAAACTGAAATTTGTTTTGCCTCATTGTACTCTTAAAATAATTTATTTTTCTATGGTCGAATCCATACTCAGATATGGCATACGAACTTGGGGGCACTCAAGCAATATTTATATTAAATATATACAAAACTTACAAATTGCTATAATAAAAAAAATTGTACCACCGAATATCTACAGACAAAGAAGTAATCTAAAACTACTGTATGGTTCTGAGGGCCTACTTCCAATAAAGGGTCTTCTTTGGTACATTATTATAATGGATAATGAGGGAGATAGCAAATATAAAAAGCAACCGGTGCATAATCACACAACAAGATTCACTGAAAATAAGGGCCTCATTATTCCAAGAGTAACAAATAAGTATGGAAGCCGAACGCTTAAATATTTAATACCAGAGATTTTCAATAAATTTAATAATTATTTTAAACCTCAGAATAATGAGAGACCCTGCCCCAAAAACACTAAGCGTTGGCTAATAAGCGACGAATCAATGTATCTCTGAACATTATTATTGATGTATTCCTGAACATCTCAACGTACCTGCCTAAATAATTTGTATATAGGTAGGTACTTTGATATATATTATTTTGTGATATTGTTTATTGTATAATTTTGTGTCATACATGTATTAAAAATTAAAAATGTTTTATATATATTATTTGTAGAACCTACAGACAAGCCGTCATGTGTGACAGCTTTGTGGGACTGCATATACCTGTATCTTTAAAAATTTATAATAAATAAATAAAAAAATAAAAAAATAAAAAAAAATGTTATTATAGCCTTCTTGTAACTATATTCCGTGTAGTTGAACACATCTACAACTGCAAACAAACTAGGTAGAAGCGAGTATCTAAATGACTCAGTCCTGATATTATTGTTGCATTTAAAAAACATTTTCGTTCGAGTAGTTCTAGTGGGTATGTCGAAGGTGATTAGACTCAGTAAATCAGGGCTGTCTATACTTCCATAAGAAAAATTAAAATAAATTATTTTTGGATGTGTAGGTAAATTTAAAAAGAAACAGTAAAATAATGAAATATATAAAAAATAAAATAAAAACTGGAGTTACGAAATGCATGTTTAAGTTGAGAGTTATTATGTACCCAAAGAAGGACTACAAGTTGTTATGTTCGTAGATAACTTATTCACCCTTTTTATTTGGTAAACCAAAAGTCTTCTGAGAAGTGTCGCTTTATGATTGTTTTCATGTTATTGAGCTGAGATTGAAAAAAATATTGTAATATTTTCGTGTTTTGAAGGCTTTTTGCGTCGCGTTCGATTTCTGAAAACCTTCTCAATTTATGTAATCATATTATTTATTAATTTAATTTTAATTATAAATTCTCTATTCTAAAATTTGGTTGTTGTTGTGTAATTTCAATAAGTGGATTGAACTCGGGGCCGGTATCACTCAAAAAATCGTTCTCTCGTATTACAATGGTGACTCGATAGTCGACCTAACTAGAAGCTGGCTAATTGAGATCTGAAACAGTAAGTATTTCCGGGTAGCATTCTCACTGGCCCTGGCGACTACTGGCCACTGGCTGCCATCTTGCGGACTTCCGCGCAAGCTCTATGCACTGCCATCTATGAGTGCATCTGTGAAGCTCTTACTTCCGAACAAGGGTCATATATGACCGGGTGTCAATTTTTGGTAAAAGTAATTTTATCTTCTTTACTATTATTTTAAAATACGTAATTCTTTCTACGTGAGAAAGAGAAGCAATAATTCTTTCCATTTTGCTATAAATATTTAACCTGAATGCCATAAATAAAATTCTAAAATTAGCCAAAGTGAATAATTTATTCTATTTCGCGCCGCTAACGTAACATCCGGCTTAACTTTAAAAAATATTTCTTTATACGAACGAAATAAAAAGTGAAGTTACAGTTTTCTTACAAATTCCCTAAACAAAACGAATGCGTTTTCGCAATATCGAGTGGTCTCAATTTTTCTACGTTAGGAGTAAAAAATATGGAAAAGTTTTTGACAGCATTTTTCATGTTTGATATTAAAATTTTATTATTTAAAATTAGTAATGTTTATTTTAAATACATACACCGGACAGATAAGTACCAAATCAAACAAATTACCTAACTAAAAAAAATATTTTTTTATCTGAAGGTTTATATGTTTACCTAAATAAATGGCATAAAATATTTTGATTTTCACTATTTGTGACTTAATATAAATTAATAAAAAATAACAATATATCTACCTACTCTTACTGGAAAACTTAAAAAATTAAAAATACTGATTTCCTTTGTGACTCCGACTATCTAACTTTAACAATGGTTCAATTAACTCTAGTACCTACTCGGATTTGCATTGAATTTAAGTATCATTTTTAAAACTGAAAGTGTTTATTTGGAGAATTCAGATAAGCAATAAAGCACCTGCCTATAATATTTTAAAAAAGAAAATAATTTTATTGTCGTTTTCAAAATTGGAACTGACTTGTCAAGAATTCAGACTACCCGTGATATTTCACGGGTCCGCGCTAATATTAAATAACATAGCTAAAATCATTTTTGGGGTCGAAATTAGAGAACACAAACGACAAAGTTAAGAAAGAACCCAAATTATTCGATTTTCAGTCCCGCAGTCATTATCAGAGTATTAAGAGATGAGATGGCGTACACACCTGACTTACTTTAACAAGTGATTCATGATATTATTTGTAGTAAAAAACCGTAATGAAATTTGAACTCCGGTGATATTTTTTGTTTTTTTTTTTAATCTAAAAATAAAAAAAAAAATCGAAATATTGGACAGATAGGGTCGGGAAGACATCCAATGACGACTTTTGATAGACATTTTTTGTTTATTAAAAAAAAAATGTTTTAAAACGTCACCGGAGAGCGAAAATTCGTTCACATTTTTTACTCCAAATAATGTCTGGAATCACTGGTTAAAGTAGTCAGGTACGTCCCTCATCCTGCACAAATAATAAGTTATTTAACGGTTACTCTCAAGAACCACCACGAAAAAAAAACAGTTTTTATTAATTCAACAATAACTTTGTATTTACATTTTAATATTTGCACCAAAGGCGAGTAGTAGCTTATTTAACATTCTTACACAGAATTTCAAACAATAACATCGACTGTACCGAGGTTTTGCCCTTAATTCTCCCTCTGTATTAAATCCTTTTAAAGTGACAATTGTGCGTCGAAAGAGATTACTCTTATCTCGCAAAATACTTTTTAGTATACATTTGTGTATTTTTTCTTTTAAATAAAATTATCCAGAACCTACAAAAAAACATATCCGATAATTTCGTGAATAAAACAGAAACTTTTCGGTAAAACCGATAGTGGATTTCGTAGATACATTCATAGTGATAAACTGTTTAAAGTTATTTGTGCTCAATTAGTGCAAATATAAAAAAAATCGTGATATAAAAACTCGATACGGCGACTTTTGTTTTGATTTACATAGAGCTAGACCGATTGCCCACCTACGAATTTTCAGGCGCAAAGCTGAACAGAACTAATACTTTGTTTCAAACATTGTTTTTTTTTATGTGTCCTTATAAAGTAGTGTTTAATAATGAATCGTCCTAAAAAACGACACATAAGCACCATGATGTCTCCTAGTCCAGAGGATATAGGAGGAAAGTGCGTCACGATTGAGGATGCGGATGAAAACAGCTCGGTTACGTCATCCAAAGGCTCGGACGTCACCGAAGCGGAATATCCTTGCGCTTCAGGAGTAGATGTGCTCAATGAAACCCAAGCACATTTGACAGCTCTTCAACTTGTGTTAGCAGAGAAGCAATCTAAGGTCTCAAAAGACCAGCAGCTGAGGATCGCTAGAAACGTATCGGAAGTTTTCAGATCCGTATCTCAGCTGTTGTTGGAGCGAGAGACGATGCGTGCGGATTTAGCTACAGTTACAGCACAACTTAGAATGGCAGAAATAAAAATACGCCACGAGAAGAGGGAAAAAAGGCACCTTGAGCAAAAAATCATACAATTAGAGTCTGATCTCGGGCCTGTAATGCGGAGAGTGGCAGTGGCAACGGAGGCTACCCTCTCTTTTGCTGACATCGCCCGAAAACAGCCATATGATGCTCACCAACCCCCACCAATCACTCAACAAGGACATCGCGTCGGACCACCAAGACCTGCCGTTTGCATCTTTCCAACGGATGCGGACGCCACAAAGGACAGTGACGGTACGAAAAAAATGATTGAAGATACAATTCGGCCATCTGAACTAGGCGTTCGGGTCACGGGAATAAAAAAAATAAGAAATAAAGGCATCCTGATCAATACGGCAACCACGGGCGAACAACAAAAGCTATTAAATGCACCTTGCTTCGACAACTCGAGCAAACTGAAGGCCCGACTACCGTCAAAGCGTCTACCGAGACTGATATTCTTTAATGTTCCCCGGGACCTGACCGACGAAGATTTTTTAAGGATGGCTCTCACTGGTATTCCCAACGTTGAAGACATTGAAGAAACTATTGCAGGCTGTAAACTAAGTCACCTGGCTGGTGCTCGCACAGGTAACGCTTGTCACCGTATCTACGCAGTACCCGCTACCGTACGTAAATTTCTAGTCGAGCAAGAGAAAGTATTTATAAGCTGGACTATTTGCCGCGTCCGAGATTTTATTGGCCTTACTGTCTGCACCAAATGCTACATGATTGGTCACTCATACAAGTATTGCAGAGATACCAAACCCACATGTGGACATTGTGCTCAACAGAATCATACTGGTGAGTCCTGCCCAAATTCCACCATCAAACCAGTTTGCGCGACATGCACCAGATTTGGTAAGCCTGCTGATCACTCAACTGGAGATAGGGACAACTGCCCGGCCTACATCGCTGCACTCAAGAACGACCTTGCAACTATAGATTATGGAGTGTAACATACATGAGCATAAGTGCCTCACCATCGAGAATTATAATCCCGTGACGAACTGTCTACGAATAATGTATATGAACGCGAGAAGCATCCGTAATAAGTTTGATGAGATCGAAGAAAAAGTAAGAAGTTCGCGGTACATTGTACACGTGCTCGTCATTACGGAAACGTGGCTTAAGATTGGAGAGGAAAAGTTTTACTCCCTGAATGGTTACAAAAGTGTTTTTGCTTCTCGCCCCAACGAAGGAGGAGGCGGCGTAGCAATATATGTGATTGATACTATGAAGTGTGCAATTATTGAAAATTTCTCAAATGAAAATTCCTTTTTAGGTATAACGCTTAGTAGCAGTGATAGGAAACCAGTTAACATCTATGCTATCTATCGAAAACCCAACACAAATATGCAGGATTTTCTAATACATCTAGAAAAAATACTGAACGAAAGTAGACAAGATACATTAATATTCGGAGACTTTAACATTGACATATCCATATCCACACACTCTTCATTAAATTTTTGCAACATCTTACAATCTTACAATTTTTCAATACATAACAAAACATTTCCCACGAGAGTCACTGATACAAGCTGTACCTTAATAGATCACATCTTATCAAATAGGCAAAACATTCAGACTACTATATCGAATATTGATGATCCACTTAGTGACCATAATATACTTATTGTTGATTATAAGAACAACTTAAAAAAATGTTTTAATAATAGAACCAAATCCCGGATTACGAGACCTATCATCAACAGTATGTCAGTAAAATCCTATCTTCTTGATAACAATTTCACGATCAACTTAAGCAACTCAGAAGACCCTTTTAAAAGTTTCAATTATCACATTAAAAAGGCAATAGAATCAGGTACAACTACACCAAAAACAGGATTAAGAAGTCGGGTACAACTGAATACTCCGTGGTTTGATTCCAAATTAAATACATTAATCAAAGAACGAAACCAGATTCACAAGCAGTGGAAACAAGACCCTGGTAATCTTACTCTTGTAACACTTAAAAAGAGATTGAGAAATACCATTACTAATTATAGGCGAAATCTAAAACACAAATATTATGCGAACAGCTTTCAACAAAAACAAAATAAACCAAACTAAAACCTGGAAAATCATAAACTCTATTCTATCAAACCGAACACATAAACCAACTAACGAAATAGAATCCCTCGTGGTAAATGACTGCGTAATTAAGGATCCGAGCCAAATACCATCCGCATTTAATGAGTTTTTTCTCTCAATAGGAAAAAAGCTAGCAGCTACCATTCCGTCATTCCCGGATGACTGTAATACCGTATTTGTGGAACCGAAGGCTTGCCAATCCTTACACATGGCTAGGACAAACAAAGATGAGGTACTGAGGATCATCTCTAAAACTAAGCTGAAAGCAGCACCGGGACTCGATGGAGTAACACCATCAGTTCTTAAGACTTGTAAAGAAGAATTAGCGGGTCACCTTACAGAACTTTTTAATTGGTCACTGTCCTCGGGAAAGTTTCCAAATGAATTAAAGTTAGCGAAGATAATACCTATACACAAAGGAGACTGTAAAACATGTATCTCTAACTACCGTCCTATATCACTTCTATCGGTTTTTTCAAAAGTATTTGAGACCATAATCAAAGATAGACTCCTAAAATACATATCTGCGAATAATATCCTTACACCACAACAATATGGCTTTCGGAAAAATTCTAGTACTCAATGTGCCGCCTTTGATTTTATCTCCAACCTTCAACAGTATATAGACCAGGGTGAATATGTGGCAGCCATATTTATAGATCTCAAAAAAGCCTTTGATACGGTCGATCATGAAATACTCTTAAAGAAATTGGAATATTTGGGAATTGTTGGGAAGCCCCTAAATCTCCTCCGAAGCTACTTATGATGATAGATTTTGTCTTGTTGAAGTCAAAGGTGTCTCGAGTGGCTGAGGTAAAATCACATGTGGAGTGCCACAGGGATCAATTCTTGGGCCTCTGCTTTTCTTGCTATATGTCAATGACATAACTAAATGTGGTATCTCTGGAAACCTCCAACTTTATGCGGATGACACTGTAATCTATTATCACAGTACAAGCCTGAGTGACCTGGAGTCTCAAATGAATGTAGATGTCTCAATTCTAGCTAATTGGCTGCGTATTAATAAATTGAGCATCAATATAAAAAAAACGCACTACCTAACTTTCGGTAATAAGGATTATGTGCCCATTAATATCACACTTGGAACTGAGAAGCTCCAAAATATAGAATTCACGAAATATTTAGGGCTATTAATAGACTCTAAACTTTCGTGGAATTCCCATGTTGAGCATGTGAAATCTAAAATATCCCCAATAACCGGCGTACTGTACCGACTCCAAGGTCTTCTCTCTACATCTCTACTAAGGGCCACATACTATGCGATGATTCACTCCCATCTGAGTTATTTAGTTAGTATCTGGGGCACTATTACTAAAAAACAAATATCAGAAATACAAGTGATTCAAAATCGAGCAATAAGGAATATCTACCGTCTACCGTGGGATATACATATCAAAGATATATATTTAAAGACAAACATACTTCCTTTTACGGTTCTACCTAAATACAATATCACTTGTACAATATTACAAATCATACATAGATCCTCACACACTAACATCAAACCAGCATTTAATTCAGACATACACCAGCACAAAACACGGTCCCAAAATCTAATACACCTAGCATCGTCTACCCACACAACAAAATTTGGTATTAACTCATTACAATATATTGCATATAGACATTACAATGCATTACCTAATGAAATAAAGCAATCAGTAACTAACAAAAAAATATTAGTTAAAACGCTTAAAGATTATTTCCTGAAAATGTTTTTAAACCAGTGAATTTTCGCTCGCTTTCATATGTTGGTTTACTATGTTTCATGTGTATAGATGTCTCTCAGTATTTCTAAAATCTCTATTCTTAACAATGTATTTTTCCTTTTTTATTTATTTTTCTTTTCCTTTTCAATATGTTGTATTTTTTTTAAAGTGTAATATCCTTGTAAAATGTATTTTATGTGTCTGTACTTCCCGTAATGAGTTTTATCTCAACTCATTGGGAATAATGTGTTACTTACCATGTTTTTTGTAATACATTATAAATAAATAAATAAAATAAAAAATTAATTTTAACATACCTTTGAGACGTACACCAAACACAGAACTATTCCAGAGGTTTAATTACAAAACAAATGCAGCATCAAATTCCCCAATTAACCCATCTCTTCATACATTCAATAATATTTGTTTAAACTCTAACATGGACGATTTTTCGGATTCACTGCCCAAATTTAAAAGTAGTATCATGTCAATAATATTATAAACTGTTCAATGTGCATACATATACAAACACACACAAACTTACACGCACCTATACACTGCACACGTCACCCGGTAATTACTGAATATACATTCCACATATGGTACATTACGTCATAGGTACCCTCCGTGAAATATTTAAAATCTGTTATTTGTTTATATTATATAAAATTAATAAATAAGTGTGTCGAATTTAAAAAATAAATAATGACACTCATATTCACCATATTTGTTTCTTTGTTGCAGGCTGTTTATTCAGCGAATCCCTGTGCAGTGAGAAAATCGAGTGGTGCTATGATGGTAAGTGATCAACAATTATTACCTCACCTTTCAAATTTAACACATGTGGTTTCGTCCACACGACACCCGCACAACGCACTGAGCCGCTCCTTACTAGCAAGTAATAAATAATATTTTAACAATGATGGGAAGGCCGGAATACAGTATTACAGTGACAATTGATTCCATGCACTCGTCTGGATCCAGTGAGACTATGGGTTCCCTAATTGCGGTATTTTGTGAGGCTGAAAGGTAAGGATGGAAAATAGGGTTAACCTGGCTATTCAGGTCTGGTCACCAAAGACAGATAAAGCCATTTAAAGCATAGTTCCAAACACCAGGACGATACTGAGAGTATCTTCCACTCAGGAACGTGCGGCAAAAATTGGGTGTATTATTTTTAATTTAAATATAAATAATATTTACTTGCGCATGCGACAGCCAGATTGGTAGTCGAGAGCCTTACTCATCGAGACCTTTTGACTACTTGATTATTTACTTGCTAAATGAGAACGGCTTAGTGCGTTGTGCCAGCGTCGTGTGGATGGAACCATTCAAGAATATTTATATCCACGAAAATTTTAATATTATATCTCACACTGTATGTAGCACTTAACTATTTTCGTATTTAAATTAATTTGTCGCAAAATTACAGATATATATTTAAAAATTGAGTGTTATTTTAATGGAGAGAAGCTTTCCGCAAAATTTTGTAATAATGCGAGATGAACTATTTATTATTAGAGATGAAATATTTAGCAGAAATGAAGTGTAATAACATACATTTCTAAAAATAAACCAGACACGGGTTTTGTGAGATTAATGAACGAGATGGCTTTAGTACATGAGGGTGTATCTCCAATTATTTTCAGATTACGCTTTTGGAAAGTGTCTCCAAGTTTACGGAAGTGTAGAAGAAGAAGATTTAGCTAGGTGAGTACACACATTGATTTATTTACATTGCCATTCAACTAAATTGTTATTCTTATTTAGCTGCCTAGTCCTATGGAGACTATCATCGGGGTAATCTTCATGATACAGACTACAGCCCTAAATAACAGGGCAATCTCCACGATGAAAACTACAGCCATAAACAACAGGGAAATCTTCACGATTCAGGATCCAGCCCAAATCACATGGCAATCTTCACGATGCAAGTTTCAGCCCTAAATAACAGGGCAATATTCACGATACATACTGCAGCCCTAAATAACAGGTTTATATTCACTATGCAACCTGCAGCACTAAATAACAGGGCAATCTTCACGATGCAGGATGCAGCCTTAAATAACGAGGCAATCTTTATGATGCAGGATCAAAGATATTAGAAGAACGAGATGTGCTATGAGCAGTTCATACTGTGTGGAATTGTTTTGCCCAGTGTCGCCGGTTTTGTTCACCAATACTACTGCACACCTTCGCTTACGCTAAGGTATCCGCACTAATACAGAGAACAGATTTCTGTGCGTACACGTCCCGATAGTATTCAAAGTACCCTAATTAGGTAGTACTCCGCCTACGGTCCGGCGGCCAACATAGCATATCTCGTTCTTCTAATAGCTTTGTGCAGGATGCAGCCCTAAATAACGGGGCAATCTTTACGATGCAGGATGCAGCCCAAAGATATTAGAAGAACGAGATATGCTATGTTGGCCGCCGGACCGTAGCCGGAGTACTACCTAATTAGGGTACTTTGAACGGTATCGGGACGTGTACGCACAGAAATCTGTTCTATGTATTAGTGCGGATACCTTAGCGCAAGCGAAGGTGTGCAGTAGTATTGGTGAACAAAACCGGCGACACTCGGCAAAACAATTCCACTCAGTACGAACTGCGCATAGCACATCTCGTTCTTCTAATATCTTTGATGCAGCCCTAAACAACAGGACAATCTTCACGATGCGGGTTTCAGCCCTAAATAACAGGACAATCTTCACAATGTAGGCTGCAGCCCTAATTAACAGGGAAATCTTAGTGAAAAATCAGAGTGACTTACAGAGACATATTGAAAGTATGAAATGAATGTATGAACGGAAATTCCATTACCAATATGTTCTTGAAAACCTCTTTGTTTTTCTCAAACATCTTTGTTTATTTCTTATCATTGTGCTATTATCCACTTGACTACTTAATGAAGGCTTTTATTTAAAATTTATTTCTGTATTAGTTCATGTATTTACTACATTTGATTACAGACTATTATTCAATAATAACACAGTACAAAGCATATAATACGAACTGAAAAATATTTGCAATGAACGAAGAGAATGGTAGTTACCTAGCCACAAATTAGCTACACATAAATAAAGAAATGTCAGATTGCACTAAAACATACATCAGTAATATTATGATTTCTGAGCAAGGTTTTGGTTAAATAGATGATTCATGCAATATCATGTTAGCCTCACTCTGGCGAAGGAAAGGTGTTTGTTTAGCCTACGATGTTTATTTTATATTATCTTTTAATTGGTTGATGTTGTTGTTGTTTCTAGACATGAACTGACTACTGAGGAATTGCGTGGCTTCGAGCGAGAGCTGCAGCGACTTTTGCTGCTCGGTTACCGCTGGAGTCACGCCTACACGCAGTGCGTGCTGCAGGCCATGCTGTACGCCACTAGGAACAGGTGGGATACTAGGGGTTGCTGGAGAATACAAGGGAATAGAGGCGAATCCAAGGGAATATAAGAGAAAATACTGGAACACTATATTCTGTTGTGTTCAAACTGATGGTATGGATTACAGGAGAACGTCTGGGAATAGTGTGGGATAGAGGGGGAACGTAAAGAAAAGCACGTAAACTGGTGGTAAATTCCCATGAAATACCTACATTGTAAAAAGTGGGAAATATATAGAGTATAAAATGAGAAAACAGGGTATTAAAGGAAATAAAGATGAATAAAAGGAAAATATGGGAGCTCAAAAAAAAATCGGTAATAAAAGAGAATAAAAGGTAACGTACGGTAAAAAGAAAGAATTCAGAGGAATATAGGGGATAACATTGTGAAACGGTGTAATTTAATGGTAATTGAATACTAGGGAATAAAAGGAAAATAAAAACAATATTACTTCGTATTTTGACCGCGCATTTTGCTATTTTAGATAATTACTTTTGAAGCTGTTTGAGTTACATGTTGTAACATGTTGACTGCAGTAAAGCAATTAATTTAAGTATAATATAATTTTGGCGCATCTAACATTTTGCGGTCGATGATTGATGACAAATTCAACCCCTAATTAATGTTATTATTACCTTGTTGCATTTAGATAGAGCATGTTTATTTTTCCAGGCTGCACTACGATGCAACTGTCTGCGACCGCCTTGCGGATCAAGACTTAACCGCAGCTCTGGGAGCATTCGAAGCAGGAGATGAAGTTGACCCTGCATCAGTGGCTTTTGTCAGATATACACCCAACACCGACGTCGATCATGATTCTTCAGATTTTGCTGACGAAGTTTACTTCCCTCCAAATGAAGGGGATTACCTTGAAAACCTCCCGATGCTACCAGAAGCGGAAAGTAAGCAAACCATGAAAGGTATTCAAATGATCCCTTATTTGTTTTACTTCTTGATTTTAATTTCTCTTCTTCTTTCAGTGCCAATCGACATGCACGAATCTCCCCAGGAATATGGTTCTTGGCAGGAAGAAGTAAAAAGGTCTTACCGAAGAAAGAATAAACGATCCAAAGATCACGACCGTTCAGCACAACGTGAACACTTCCAAGTGTTCTCTCGGATATACAATACTCCCGGAGATTTCCGAGATGGTCATGAAACTAGAGACTTAAGCAATGAGAACCTCGAATCTATGTTTGGCAATACAGAAGAATACCCACCAAACGCACCAGGTCCGCTAATGGAAAACGAAGAGGTCAATCCTGGACTTCTGCCGAATATTCAACTGACAAACGATGACATTCTTTACCTACTGCAACCGGAAAATGAACAAGAACTACGAGCTCTTTTCCCTCAATACAATGAAGAATCTGATAACCCGGATGAGGAGTTTGCGAAAGAGGGAGATAAAGACCCGATCAACAAATGGCTCGAAACCCAGGACTTAGACCAACTCAGATCTGCTTTAGCGGAGCTCAAAGAACCTTTCGGTGACAGAATGGATCCGTACTACGTATCCACTAGTGAATTTTTGACCAAGAACCGTCTAAGACCAGATAGGTTCAACCAGCACTACAATACTCCTGACAGGTTTAGGCAAGGTTATGAGAGCAAGGATGGGGTGTTAAATCGGAAGGAAGACGCAGGAGTCGAGATCCCAGAGCAGAGGATTTACAGCGATGAGGATGAACAAGACCATTACAGAGAAGAAAGTGGAAGTGGAGAGCATGATGGCAATGCTGAAAAGCAAAGGGAACTGGAGTATCTGGCAAACAATGAAGTTACCCGTCATGGTAAGTAAATCAGTTACATGCATTCGTTTCGGCAGAACTACACTAGTACCAATCTTCTTTTGGATCATCAATAGGAGAATCTTGTGAAAGTCGCTCCAGGCGATGTAGCCATTGATTAGTCCATTGTATTTCCTGATAGGTTTTTGTGTGTAATTTTTCAGAGTATCCACGTCACGATGTTCCCCACGTGGCCTATGACGGAGAGCAGACCCGTGATGAAAGCAGGCAGGCGGCCCTCTTGGCTCGCCTCCTGAATACCTGGAGGTCAGGAGCAGCCCGTGGGGCCCCCGCCTATACTGAAGGGGGACGAGTCTACGTAGGGGACACAAAACCAACAAGTAGGGATGGTTACAAATAGTTACGAAATTAAACGTTTTAACGTTTGCGTTTAGGGTATCTATGTCCTCGACTAGAAACTTGGCAGTACTGTTTTTTTTCAGATATCATCGATGTTAGAAAAGGATTCTGGCCTCCTTTATGGCCTGGTATATCAGTCACTCCACATCCTCGCTATGTACGATATTCCTCGCTAAAATTTAAGCGGGTTTAATACAGTGGCGGCTCGTGAATTTTGAGTGTGATAGAGTGCTAAGTTCGTTAAATTCGACATTATTTATGATGTTTAACAAAAAAAAATTTTTTTTTCGAAAATTTGTTTTCTTTTTTATTTTCAGGAAATCTCAATTTGGCAGTGCACTGCCCCGATATCATGAAAATCTTCATACAAAAAATCGAATTTTCGAAAAGAAAAAAAACACGTTTTTGTTTACAATGACATTTATAAAGCCATTTTTTTTATATTAAAACTCAAAACACACCCAAAAGTCAAGAGCCGCCACTTACAAGTATTGCAAATATCTAGTAATATAAATTATAAAATATAGGCTATTAAAGAAATCTATTATTGACTTATTTTAAGGGCAGCTTTGGCAATTATTTGTTAGTTAAAGACAATTATTTAAAACCTCATTTTTGCCTTACCTATTATATAAATGTAATGAAATACAAAACATAAAAGTGCTGATTTAGGTTGAAAACAAATTTGTCGTATAGAAATTAAAATTTTGACACAAAAAACGCCTCTCATTTTTTTAAACTTCATATTTCATTACATAATAAGGCATTCATTACGTAAGGCAAAAATGTTTTTTTTTTAATTTCTGTCAATAACTCACAATTTATGAATAGTCAAAGTTGCCTCTAAAATCAGTAAGAAGCGATTAATTTAATGACCTATATTTTATAATTGGAAACACAAGTTAATGAAATAGCTCATGTCTCCTCCAGATATTTGCAATACATTTTTATTAAAAAATTAATAATTCAGTTCGTTTCGGTATTTTGGCATGAAATTCAAAATTAAGTTTTGAAGAATGATGGCCGTTCCTCTTCAAACAACTGATTTGGCTCATTCTTCATGTTTCCTGCGTAGATTTGCCATTTACCTTGTAAGATGTTCGTATGATTGATTACTTCCTCAAGGCCGCCCCGATAACGCCATGGCTTCCCAACTCCTGGGCCCCGAGCTGGGGGCCCTGCTGGCGGACTACGAGTGGGGCTTCCGTCGCCGGGAGCGCCTGGACGTCAAGAAACCCGGGCCTCCATTCGACAAGAACAACCACCTCTTCAAGACTGATCAGAATAACATCACTAAACCCGTCGGTAAGTGTATGTTAATGAGAAAACTAAAAATTCGTGGATGGCCTAAAAAAATTATACCTTTTCCGTAGACTCATTTATCAATTTTATTCCCACTTCGCGAAATAACTTTAGCACACAGTGACATTATGAAAAGATGAAAAAATCACAATAAACCGTTTAAGTACGATTGGGTAATTTACCCTCTGACGAATTTCTTTGTGAACTGCGAAGGCCTTAAACTCTTACTCGGCCCCGGGGTCTTTTTTATCATTCAGATTTAATATTTTTTTTGCATTTACGACTTGTGATATAACCAAGATTCCTACTTGAATAATGGAGATACCATTTGGCATCGACTAATGAGACCCCACGGCCTTTTAGATAACATTCGTTTACGTTTCGTTTAAGTTTCGTTTACGTTTCTTTTACGTTTCGTTTACGTTTCATTTACGTTTCGTTTACGTTTCGTTTAAATTTCGTTTACGTTTCGTTTACGTTTCGTTTACGTTTCGTTTACGTTTCGTTTACGTTTCGTTTACTTTTCGTTTACTTTCGTTTATGTTTCTCTAACGCTTCATTTAAGTTTCATTTACGTTGCTTATACGCTTCATTTAAGTGCCGTTTAAGTTTAATTTATTTTTCTTTAATGCTTCGTTTACGTTTCTTTTACGCTTCATATAAGTGCCGTATACGTTTCATTTGTTTCATTTTCATTTCCAGTGAGGCCAACATTACTGGAAAACTTTGAAATGTAAAACAATATTGTACCAAATAAAATAAATAAAATAAAAATAAATAATTTACGTTCCTTATACTCTTCATTGATTGTCGTTTGCGTTCCTTATACATTTCGTTTATTTTTCTTTAACACATCGTTTACGTTACATTTACGTTCCTTATACGCTTCATTTAAGTGTCGTTTGATTTACGTTTCATTGCTAAATTGTATTTTTGGTTGAACAGTGGTGGATGAGGCAGAAGCAGCCGCCGCTCCCCTGATGGTAAAGAAGGAACTTCATGAGACCTCTGAGAAGAGTGAGCTTAACCACAGTCATGACAACTACGATGTGGACAGCTCCTACGCCTATGTCGGTTTTAAAGACAGGTAAGCCTTCAATATACAATTTACGACATTCTTTATTATGTATTTTCAACAGACTATCATCAAACACCCTATAATATTAATAATAAAATATTGGCAGTATTAACAACGCTGGCCGCTAGATGCGCTAGTGTAGCATGTTGACGTCGACATTCCTTTCAATGGCAGTTTACAAGCTCTGAAGTGTTCTGAAATCCTTTTGGAAATAGTCCGCTCTGTCTGGCCTACATAGACCTTGTCACATCCGGAACAACTGAGTTTATATACTCCATCTGTTTCCAGATGAAACTTAGTCTTTGCAGACCTCAGTAGGTCTTGTATTTTGGTCGTTGTTCCGAAGACAGTCTTGATACTTTCCTTTCTCAAAAGCCTGGCAATTCTGTCTGTCACATTGTGCACATAAGGCAGGAAGGCACAGCCTTTCGACTCTTGTTCAATTCTGTCTTCGTTTGATGCAGATTTGGCTCTTATGATTTGCCTTGTCTGACTTGCTGGGTAACCGTTACGCTCCAGTGCATCGGTCAGCTTTGTAAGTTCCGCTCCGATTTTATGTTCTTCACATATTCTGGTCGCTCGGGTCACCAATTTATGGATAAGTCCTCTCTTCTGCGCTGGGTGGTGGTGCGAATCAGCGTGTAAGTACCGATTCGTATGGGTTGGTTTCCTATATGCGGTATGCCCTAGGCTACCATCGTGTTTGATTGACACCGGGCATTACTTTGGATTTGTTCCTGAAGTCCTGGGGAGACCCAAAACTTATAGAGCACGGCTAATTACGGAGGCCATTGAAATTCATAAAAATCCCGTAAATATTAATAGAGACGATGGAGCTAAGCTCAATAGTTCTTGGTATCCAGTAATTGAAGGATACACCAGAGCTAAACGAAGAAAACCACTTTTTTTTTAATTTTTTTTTTTATAGTGAATACCTCACAAGAGTCCCAACTGCTCCCGTCTGGAGCCAGTGAGACTATGGCATCCCCAATTGGGGGATGTTGTGAGGCTGAAGGTAAGTGGGGAAGGGAAAGAGGAAGGTGGGGAAGTACCTGGCTATTCAGATCTAGTCACTAAACACGGCTAAAGCCATTTGGAGCAACGTTTCAATTCTGAATGGTGGTCTTACACCAGGGCGATACTGGTAGTATCTTCCACTCTGGAACGTGCCGCAAATATACTATATATTATTTTAATTAATTAATTGTGAAATAACACAAATTAATCAAATACAATTTATTTGCGCACGCCGGGTTCGAACCCGCGACCTTCGGAATGGCAGTCCAATGCGTTACCACTGGACTATGCCGGCCGTCAAAAAAAAAAAAATAATAAAATAAAAAAAAATTTAAAAAAAAAAAATTATACTTTAATGTCAGCTCAGAGGGTTGGAGCTGGCAACACAACTTTTCAAAAGATTTCTAATAAATTAGCAATATTTTGTATGGGTAAGTTTTTTTCGTGCACCAAATTCTATCTATATAAATTCAATTATTTTTCACCTGCCTCGAAGGAATTAGCGCCTCTAGCGGCCAGAGTTGCCAGCCAATGCAAGTAGATACTGTCAATATTTTATTGGAGTTGGGCGTATTATTATAATTCTAGGCTATTAGCGTATGAGAAAGGGGAAGAGGGTGACACGAAATGAGCTGTAAAGAAATTCAGATATCAGATTTCTATCATTTTTTTAATGATGAAGTAATGTTTATACGAAACGGTTTTTATTTTAAATTTATTTATATAATATTTGACAAATCAAAATATTTCACCAGTAAATGTCGTCATGCTTATATCCTTTCTGCTATGCATAAAAAAACCTTGTCTTATAAACATTAGTTTATCATTAAAAAAATAATAATATTTGACTGAAGTCAAAATATTTCACCAACAAATGTAAATATAATATATCTCGACGACATCTAGTGGGCAATTCAGCACTAACAAAGTCTTTCCTACAAAAATAAATTTGGTTGTTTACAGGCGAAAAAATATAATCAGCAGTAATTGTCGATTGAAGTACTTGTACATATTGAATTATTTTGCGGGTTGGGAATAATCCGACATAGCTCAGTGGTCCATAACACCTGACCAGACATCAGAAGGTGCGGGTTCAATTCCCGTCGGCGGCATTTATTTTTACTCGGGAGACATATTTAATTTGTATTGATATTTCAGACGAGTAAAATGCTTATAATAATTGTTATCAGATTTCTAAATACACGTTCATTGATTCAAACATTATTTTGATAGGTACCTACTAATGCCTTAACTGGGGAATATATTATCATATTATTTATAATTTAGCCTGCGTATGTTTGTGCTCGCAAAACTCGAAAAGTAGTCAACCGATATCGCTGAAAATTTCAAAGTTTGCTCTTATTAGTACCAGGAGTGTTTAGAGAGCGGTTTGATTTGTAGAAGAAGTCAGGGACACCCGAGGAATACTTAATGCAATATTTACAGTAGTGAATGTTAGAATAAGTTATAGAATCCAGAGAAAGATATATAGCGATAGCGTTTAATTTAATTAGTTTAACATAATATTAGTTACCTATCAACCGTCATACTCATTAAATTCTTAGACGCCCGTTCAACTTTGGCGTGGTAAAGCCGGCCTTGAGCCTGGTTTAAGACAGTTTTAACCAAACAATCGCCATGGTAATAAGTCAAGTTTTTCACTTTTCTGACCTTATATTTGTTTAGTAAGGTTGTTAGTATCTGTAGATTTTAGAAATTACAACTTTCTCTTTAAATTAGACCTTTCGAATTAAAGAACACAAACAAACTAACTAACTGGAACTAATTTTTCAAAGTTTAAGAGCGTTGTTTTCGCGGACGAAATTTCGACTCCCGCAAAAATAATTATTGTCCTGTGTCCCTCTCTAACGGAGCGTGCAGCGGGGAACGGAGAGGGAGTACCTGGCTTTTAGTACGGCTGACGTTGCAAGCGATCAAAAAAAGTTAGATAATATGAGATTAAATAAAAAAGAAATTAAGTTCAATGCTTGAATATTTGCACGAAGTCGGTGAAATGTCCCTTTCGTTTAGTTCATTCCATTAGCAGCACAGACATACAAGGGCTTCCGACCTATTATTTAATAGTATTGGTATATGCGCATGTACACGTTAGGCACTGACAATATCACGCATAAAAGGCCAGTAAAAGAGAAATGCTTTTTTTCTTTAGTGCGTGAATATATTTGCATCTAAACGGGGAATCACCCTTTTGTTTAGTTCATTTAAATTAGCAGATACGTGTATTATTGTAGGAGATACGGAAATTGTACACGTGCATCGTACATGTGGCCACAGACGAAATTATAATAATAGTAATAATAGGTGTATAAGTTTATAAATTAGATAAGTACATAGAATTAACAGCAGTAAATAATATATGAACAGTAAGTAATATAATTGTAGAGAATAGAAATATACACTTACTTAAAATTTGTGTAAGTGCACCGGTAAAGGCCTTACCTTTGACATAATCATTTATTTTTTTAATTTTTACATTACCTTTGAAATTTTTGTGAATCACATTTTTTTTATTTTATCTGGAAGAAAGTTATAAAGTCGTGTCGCTGTGTATATAATTCCGAACACGCACTGACTTTATCACTGGGATTTTGGTCGAGATTATTTTTAAGTGTTGTGTAAGAAGAATATTAAGTCAACAACAAAATTAAGTAATACAACTATAAATAAAAATAACCATAAAAATAGCAGCACAATAACAGCAAGAATAATAGCAACAAGCATATTTTATTAAAAAATGTTCAATGAATCGGTATAATTATTTCCGTCCATTCTAGGCAGTGAGGAATACATTTATGGTAGTTAGTCCCAGATTTTTTATACTGAAAAAAATCCTATTTTATAATCTACACAATACATGTGCGCAAGGTGAAAAATAAAAAAAAGTCGGACAGGTAGTAGTTGTATAGTAAGAACAGACTCCAATATAAATAAGCAAATAAATAATTACATAAATAAAATTTAATTTCATAAAATTTGTCAGTCAACCACAAAATTTTCCAATTTCAATTTTCTAACTAAAGGCATTACTTATATGTTATATAATGTCGGGTGATACGTCTGACATTTTCTGCGACGATATTTCGGGTTCAATCACATCGGTACTAAAAGAAAAAAAAACAGGCATCAAACTGTGAAAACAAAAACTGTGAAAAGCTGAACGGCAATAAAATGAAACTCTCACTACTAACCAAAAGATGATATCTTGATGTTATTGTGTACATTCTCGAGAGTTTGTTCTTGTGAAAATAAAATTATTTGCTTACCGTTTGCTCAAAATCCCACAATTCACATCGATGTTTTAGCATCGAAAAAATCCTTGTTGGCAAATTTAGCCTGACAATCTTTAACATCATTTACGGAACTGAATACAACAAAAAAACATTACATTTTTACCGTAAAAAATAAATACTTATAATAAATATTGCATTTAATTTTCACCTGTTCCGAGTTCTTTCTGTCTTTTTGACATTGCACTTCCTCTTTTTCCGGTGCATACTGGGTGGCTTACCACGTATCCACTTTCGACCTAAAACACAAATAACATTTTATAAAAATCAATAACGTAAGTACCCTAATTCATAATCTAATTATCATTGTTAAAAATGCTCAAATAATGATTACTTACCCATGTTGAATGAAATAAATTATTTGGGGATGCTTCGGTTAAAAACTGTGGAGTTTAAAAATAATATTATTCGTAAACAAAGTAACAAATTCGTCAATTATATGTCCGCGCGGGCTGACTGCGAATGTCACATATACATACACTAGCAATAATAATAAAAAATGAAGGACGATTGACGTAGGTATTTATGCATGTATTTGTTAGGCAGGCGATCTCTCCGGGGCCCCTGCCCCCCGGCCCGTGCTTCACCTACTCTAGCCAGCCCGACTCAAGAAAGTGCGAATGAGACAATAACAAAAAAGCTAGTTAAATATACGTTGAATTTGTGGCCACCAAATTCGGCTTTTGAAGCAAATAAAACTTTTTTCAGTGAAGATTCAAATTTTATTGTATAGTTCATTATATGCCTGAGACGGGATATGTGAGATTTTTTCAAAAAATATCTTCCATTTGGTCACAAAAAATTGCCAAAGATGCCTCGTAAAATCATGTAAAATCGTCATCTTCTGGGGCCTATATTCTATAATTTAAGGCAAAAATCGAAAATCTGATCCATATGCGTACTTTATATATACCATGTCTTTTAACTTAAAAAAAATAAAAACAGTTTACTCTAGTATTTTAGCCGTAAATCCAAATTAAAATTTTGTATGAAACAGGCACCGCAGCCGTTCCTCTTAATTGTATTATTCACTGAACTGTGTCGATGGCCTTCGCTTCAAATTGAATTCCCTAATAAACTCTTTATATAAATGTGACGTTTTTATCAAGACAGAAGTTAGTGATGATAAGTATTAATTTAGTTAAATTAGGTACCTATCTAAAGAGTAGTGTTCAATACGAACAATATTTTTTTTTATTTAGTTAAAGTAGGTACCTATCTAAAGAGTAGTGTTTAATATGAACAACATAATATTATTTATTAAGTTAAAGTAGGTACCTGTCTAAAGAGTAGTGTTTAATATGAACAACATAATGTTATGGGCCGTACAAACGAATACATAATTCAATGCTTATTTAACGACTATTTTAAGATAAACTTACGTTACGATCCTTGGCTACGAGTCTGCAGGTCGCGAGTTCAAATCCAAGAATTATTTTGTTTTATTTGACAATAAATATATATTTTATTTTCGGCACGTTCCAGGGTGGTAGAGTCTTTTAGTATCTCCCTTTTGAAAGATCAATTCTGGATCAAAAAATTGCTTGAAATAGATTTGTTTGGTGACGATCTGAATTGCCACGTAGTTCCCCACCTTCCTCTTCCCATTTCCTTCCCGTCCACACTACCTTCAGCCTGGCTCCAGACGGTTGGGAGCAGTTGGGACTTCATCATTCTTCAGGTACGATAATAATATCGATATCCTATAAGTTATGAAACAAATAGCTCCTTTGAGCCAACATTTGAAAATTTCGTGAAAACTTTTCGAGAAATTTATGTTAAATGATAAAGAACAACATTATAATGAATTCAAAACGCATCTTTGAAAGTTGAATTTTGTGTTCTTTCTTGGATAGTATTATTGCTTTGAATTTATTTCGGACTAGTTTCAGATCACGGGATGTTATAATTCTAATTAAAAAAAAAACAATTAAAATAACCTTCTATGAAAATATTATATTTTGGGTTATCGTTACTTTATCGCTTGTCTGAATTATTCTTCACAAAACTGATTCCAATTTTGAAAATGATGACACATAAATTGAAATCAAATTTGAGTTCATTGAACGTGAATAATTTCACGGAGACTCTTTAGATAGGTACCTACTTTAACTAAATACACACTTCACGCACTGTCGACCGAAATTAGAATGTTTGATTAGATACTGATGAGAGAATTTTGGCTGATAGGGTGGTTTTTATACAAAATTATCGCAAAGTACGTATTTAGTTGTTTAGAAATTAAATCTTGTTTTCCTACACTTAAAATATTTCTAACATGGTGCTGAAAGTGATAACAAAAAGTATTTCTATCATAAATAATTAAATTAAATATTCTAACATGGTGCTGAAAATATCAGATGGAATAATATTACGTTAATTGTTCGTCTAATGTACATTTTTTACAAGGTCAGTTATAAACCGAGGTCGCTGAAGTAGCGCAAAGGCCGGAAAAAAAGGGCAAAGAAAACGAAACGAAATATAGATTTCGTTTGAAGTCATCACATATAAATCATCACATCTTACGAAAAAATCAAGCAATACCTTTCTATTAACATCTTCCGTGATTTTTATTTTTATTTCACAGAAAAAAAACTTGTTTCGACAAAGCTTTCTCTGAATACACCATGGTAATCCATTCAAAAAAATTATTGTGGAAATCCTGAAATTCAGAAGACACGATACTATTTGACAGGAAAATAGTAATCAGTTTTACTGCCAAGGAAATTGATACTGACTGCTAGGTAGAAAATTCTACCAGAATCAAATGAAAATGTAGGTATTTTCATAAATTTGGAATGATTTTATCAATAAATTTTTCTAAATTCTTTCTGGCAGATAAATAGGTGGCGGGAACTTAGTTTTTTCTTAACAAACGTATTTCCCTGTTTCCACTCACACTGGGTTTGGATATTATTGCAAATATTTTTTTAATGTGTTATAGATATTGATAACTACCCAATCCCTATGTTTGGTTTTTTGATAAGTTACTTCTTGGAAGGTGTTAGGTCCAGGAAAAAAATCTTAAAACTGCCTAGTTTGAACCCTATCAACAGACGTTCAGCATACAAATTTGACAATGTTTAAAAAAAAAAAAAAACATACAGTAATAAAAAAAATTCTGCTGACGGTGAAAAAATCTTAAAAATCAGTCAAGTTTTGGAGGAGAAAATAGGGGAATTAAAAATCTCGATTTTGACGATTTTATTTAGGTATAATCAGCCTGAGTATTCGGGCGTAAAGTTTAAATAATGTTTGTAATACACCCATTAGTCAAATTACTCGGCGCCCACGTTTCCTCTTAAAGTCAAATCATCTGCATATAATACAAAATATCTAATCCAAAAATCTATCAAATACAAAATTACTTCTGGCTCTTGTGGTTAATTTCATCCTATTTTGACAGCATCCGAACGTGGAAGGAAGGAGCGCGCGTGGTTAGAACTATCGGAGAGTTGCTGCATTTGGAACCTTCCTCCTTCAGCTATCCGAGGCAAGTACTTACTCCTCTTAACTACTCCTCGTAACTTGTTAATTCAGATATTTTTTGCTAATTAAGTAGACTTGTGAAATGAACCATATTTCCGAAGTTTAATTTTCATTGCGAATTTAACACGCTGAATAATTGGGAAATTTTGTGAAGTGTTAGTTAAAAGGGGGAACAAGAGAGATGGGAATTAATTGAGCATTCAGATCTGGTTACTAAAGTTATATTAAGTTAAATTTCTGAATTTTACCAGGACGAGACCGAAAAGTGTTCAGGTTTATATATTAATATTGCTAGAAAAGCGTAGTTACTCGCATATTTTATATACGCAGAAAAAGAATCTCTTAAAATGATTAGGTTTCCTGATAAAATTTTAATAAATTACGAATATACGTATGATTTCAGAACACGTGTTAATGAAAATCCGAATATCATAACGATACAACGAAAGTTCTTTGCATCGTGATGATATTGAAATCGATAAAACATTATTTAATTAACGTTTTATTAAAAAGGCCTGTTAATTTATCGTGAGGGTGAAAATCGATTTCTCTGCTTGTAGAGTAAATAGAAAATCATGGGCGCACAAAAGATATAAAAAATTATATTTCCATTAAATTGCACAAGAGTTATGTAAGTAACATATTAGTGTAATATAAAATATAAATGTTCGTTTCTTCAAAATCTTAAATCTCCGAAAGTTCTTCGCCGATTGCTTTGATATTTTGACATAATGTTGCATTCAAAAAGCGCGTGTACCTATATTTTATAGATGTCACCTGTCACAGGCATAAACAGGCTTTTTTGAAAAACAGTGCCATCTGTTGGACAAATTTTTATTTTTTTAAAACAGCGCTTCTGTTGGAGGTAAAGCAGCAGACTGAGCTACAGCAACGGTGGCGGGGTACATCTAGTACTTAATAACGGTTAAATTTACTTCACAGGATGAAGCGACTAGTTGGAAATAGTGAAGTAATGAGGAAAATATATTAATGTTCGGGGTGTTCCGCACTGCAGTAGTAGATTGCAGTTATTACTGTCAATGAAGTTGTAATTTAAATTGAAGTGGAAATTCTTTTTACAGGGTTGACCGTAACGAAGTGACGTTTCGCGTTGAAGAAAATAGCAAGTCTTTAAATGCATCCGAAGTCGCCAGCCGAATTGGTAATCATTTTTTTAAAACTGTTGTTACAAATTTTGTTACAAATTTCTAATGATTTTTTCGCTATTGCTACTCATCCATATAAATATTAATTTATTCAGTAACAATGATTATTTGATTGCAGATGGGATAAAAGACGACCTCAAACGAGAACTGGGAGTGGAAGTAACATCTGCTGGTGTCGGGGATAAGGTTAGTTGTATTTGTACCAATTCTATTTAACCCTTTACCCTTTTTTAAGATTTATATTAAACAAAGTCTTTAAGATTTATATTGCATATTCTTGAAGATTAGATGCTTTTTCTATTTTTATAGTGACAATTTATATAAATCATTATTTAAATGGCATATTTTTTTATTCTCGAAAGAAATTACGGTATTGAAAGTATTTTTATGTTAACGTATTAATTTTCTCGATTTAAAATGTGTCATTTTCGATTTTCTCCCTAAACGACATGTACGTTTTTATAGCCGTCACCAATGTTTTCACGCTGGGAAACGTTGGTGACAGCCGTCTTACCAGACAGTGGCATTTTCTATGTCACAATGACGTTGTAGTCAGTTGGAACCGTTTCAGAGTGTGCGGTTTTAGATCGTTTTTAAAATCAATAATTACTAATAAAAATATATTATTACACGTTTTTAGCAATTATCAGAATCAGAGAAATAAATTATAACTCTTCCACGCATTTTTTAGGATTCATAGTTTCTGAAAATACCCCATTCTGAGTTGGTTATGTAGGAATATTTTTAACCTCACAGGACATAGTTTGGGTTGAAAAATGACCACCACCGGCATATTCTTAGAAAAGGATTTTCCAATAAGAAGTGTTATTTGATATTCAAAGAAAAATGCCATTTTTAATATAAATGATCGAATGTTTATTTTATTATAAAGAAGAAGATGTGCATCAGTCAAATGACTACCACGACCACGCCTACAGGACCATATCCTTTTCATGAAATTTTCCATAACCAAATCTCAAATTGGCTGCCTTATGTCCTCGATAGCCTCACGAATTCCATTTTTGAGGTCTTGAATCGACGCTGGGCTGTTGGCGTAGACCTTCTCTTTCACGTGGCCTCAAAGGAAGAAGTCGCAAGGTGTTAAATCACAAGATCTCGGTGGCCAATTGTGATCACCTCTTCGAGAGATAACACGGTACGGAAACTTTTCCCGTAAAAGATCAATGGTTTCGTTGCTTGTGTGGCACGTAGCGCCGTCTTGTTGAAAGTAAACGTTGTCCAGATCAATACCATCCAATTCCGGCAATAAAAAATCATTTTATGGCCGGAATTAAATACACATAACACCTCTTATTTGAAAACCCTATATTAGAATAACTTATTTTGAGGCCGAGTACCCATAGTCTTGAAGACCGACAAGGGCGAGGTTTTCTGGTAGAAGACCACCATAGCCTGAATTGTTAGAATAACTTGAAATGTGTTTTCAGGCCAAGTACCCCGCAGTCCTGAAGACCGAAGAGGGAGAGGTGGGCTGGGAGAGGACCACCACGGGCAGGACGGCGGCCATCGCACTGCTGGCGGGCTCCATCGGCGCGGCCGTGTTGGCAGCTATTGCGCTGGTCACTGCCATCTACTCGCGCGTCAACAACTACAAGCAGCGCAAACTCAGGGGACTGGCCACTGTGGACACGGAGGCTAGTCAGGACTATCAGGTCAGATTACTAACGAAAATATATTTATTCATAAAATGGTACATTACAATAGAATTCTCCGCTGCCATTGATGTATTATACTAGAATAGCCCTGTCTAGTTAAATTCATTTTAAAAATGAGACCACATAGCGTACGCCACAAATATGGAGATGAACTTAACAACCCAACTCTGTTTAAACTCCTTGTACAAGCGTTCAAACTCGTAAGCGAAACCAAGGAACAGCTTTCATTTTGTTACCGAGGTGTTTTTTGTTATTTGAATACAAAGCCGTCACCAAACCAACATTGTTTTGCTAAACCAGGTCTGAATCAGGTAAAGGACTAATAAATAACACAAAATGATTTTCATTTTCACATTTTTAGTTTTGGATTCTGTACACTACATATTGAACCAAAACGGAAAACGTACACATATTTACTATTGAGCAAAATTTTTATTAATGTACAAAATTATTTATATAAAATAGTATATAATTATCGAAGAAAGCGTTTACTTTGTGGCTTGACACTATCAAATGAAAAGTCATTTTGATGTTTTTAACCACTTTGTTAGGTTTATAAGACAGCATTATAAAAAACTAGTCTAGGTACGAACATTAATAAAGTATAAAAAATAAAATTAAAATAAAGCGAGAGAAACATATTAGACGAGGACATAGCTTCAGAGAGGGTGTGGTGGGGTGGGACAAGGGAGGGTGGGGGTTACATGGTAATAATATCAATTTATTTATGCCCATTAAATAAGCTTTTGCATTGTGTTTTTTGTTCTTGTGTTTGCCTCTTTTTTCGAATATATGCACAACTTTACATATCTACGGAAAAAAATATGATTGTTCCATCCTTCCCAAGGATTGACCGCGCCAACAACCTTGCCAAATTCATGCCGATCGGGTAGGACCGACATTTATTTCTTATATTAACTGCTGTAATGTCATACGATTTCAGAGAAATGCCTATTCGGTTTATTTTTGTAGTGCCATTTTTGCGAAATATATAGATGGTGCTTAAGGCGACACAATACCCTGATAACGGGGATTTGCCCCGACGCTCACATTTTAATTATTTCTGATGAGCTTATTACTAAAATCTTAAATGTTTCTAGAGGGATTCGAAGGGATGCAAGTTATTTATATTTAAGATTAATAAAAACAGGACCTTACAATTAAATATATTATGTAAAACGATAAGTACATTTTATTAAATGTAAAACGTTGTAAGATAAGCGGCAAGTACCAGATTTTATTTTTCTAGACGATGAATTAGTAACTTCCCGACGACTCCCTCACAAAAGATTAGAGATTTTATTAATGTATTCATAAGAATTAATTAAAATAAAAAACACTCGCGAAAATTCAATTTCTGGCCAGATACACGAAAGTCGACCGCCAGTACTTCAAAGCTCTGGATTGTTCGTAGTATATTTGTGTGCGCGTTGGTAAGGAGTTACTACGTAATGATTCAGACGCCGCCAAAGTTCCGGCCTGTAAGGTTGTGTGTCACCCGGCCCGTCGCTCCGGTCATTTCTTTTACGTATTTTTTTATTTAATCAAACGATTACTTTGAAATCTATTAGTCAAATTTTCTGTTTTTTTATAATTTAACTCCTTCCTCAAGTGAGTAAAGGTTTTTTATATAAATAATAAATATAAATATAAATAATAACCAATACAAAAGAATACATTATTAAATGCGTAAATGTGTAGGCACTTGAGAAAAAAGATGACACTGAAGTATTGTCGTTATGTTATTATGTATCATTTCTAGCCCAAGTAGACTTTTTTACTATTAATCCTTTTTTTCACGACACTTGGCGACGCGGCTGTCTGACCGGTTGCCACAACCAGCGGCACAGAATGTTATAGAGTGCCCCTTCACTAGAATCGTTTTCCTAGTTTTATTTATTTACGCCCTACTGGGCTTTTACATTAATTTCTAATTATACAGTCATGTTAGTTGTAACAATGGAATATCTAATAAATTATGGTAAAATAAAAGGAGTTTTTTACTAAGGAGTGGTATTCTCTTATATTTCAATAAAGTGTTTGTGAAGAGTTCGTTTCATTACTAATACTCCAGGGCAATTACCGATTCGCGATCGTAATTATTCCGGTAGTCCCAATTTTTTTATATGTTTTATAAACTGGTCCCCTGATGTAAAATCTGAGTTTCCGACCTTGGCACACCTGTGCTCGCGCCGCCATTTTGAAAAAAAACCGGCCGAAATCGCTCCAAAATCTAGTTTTTCCAAAATATCTCATTCCCAATGCAAATTTCGGCTAAATTAGCTAAACAATTAAAGTAGAACATAAAATTACTTACAACTTTTGTGAAAACAATTTTCTTCAATCTCTAATAGGTACCGAGGTAGAAAGTCGTAAAGGTGCGTATATTTTTGAAAAAAACAAGTTTTTTGCGCGACTAGCTTTGGTTTTTTGTAAATATCTCGTTTCCAGTACAATTTTGTGAAAAAATTATTGATATTAATTTTGTAGAAAATAAAATTTCATAAAATAAATAGGTATTCAATTTATGTGTTTTAACTCTAATATGTATCCAAGCTCTAATCCACCAAAACCAGTTAAATTACCCAACAACAAATTTTTGAAATTCGAAAGTTTTTTTTCCATAAAACAAAAACTCTACATCGAAAGTTTTTCTCCATACAGACAATTAGACATATGTCACCTATAAAGTACCTAAAGTCATTCGAATATTAAAAAGAGTCATTAATCTTTTAAGTTTAGATTGTTAGATCATTTGTTGTAGATAGAATTGTGCAATTATCTCCCCAAGTTACTGCACTTACTTACGTTGAAATGATTTTCATATTTAAGGTAAAATTGAACCAATTTATAATAAATCTCTTGGCTAATATATACTAACGTTTCAGTTAAATATGGGAAAACAGAAGACAAAAGGAGTTTTATCCCGAACAAAATTACGGCACCAAGGAAAATGTTTAACGGAATGGAGAAGGTAGTACTTAAATACACACATAAAAATAGATCTTTGGGATACGTTTTTTACAGAACATAATTGTACAATGTCAGCTTAAATAATTTTATATATGTAGATATATACATATATACGCAGTCGATAAACTTCTGAGCATATTGAATTTGGAGTATAAGAAGTAAATTAATTTTGATTTCCGGTGACATATTTTTATTTTTACCGAAATGCATTTTTTACACCAAATAAGCTCAGGAATTGTTGGTGAAAGTTTGTCGGGCATGTCTTAATACATCTCTAAATAATTAGGGAATAGAGACAGTATAAATAATTAACAATATTTCTCATTTTAGGAAAAAATCCGCAAGACTTCGTCCAGATAATATTGCAAATAATAAAGAAAATACGAGTATTGTGTTAAACGCTATACCGACACTCAACATGGTAATTTTTTCACAATTTCTGTAAATATAAAGTAAATAATATTAATTTTATATGATTAAATAAGCGCTCTAAAAAAATTAACAAAAACTGACATTATTTTTCAGCACGGACCAGAGATGAATGAACCTGAAAAGTTTTCACTATTTGCTGGCTCTAGTTCTTATGACACTAACGTGCATGCCGTTTCCAGCCCCTTATAGCTAGGTCTGACGCAGGCATGACGATTGTTGTCAACTTATAATGTTCTCACAACAATAATTGTTGAAGAAAAATAAAATTAAGGAATGAAATTTAAAACACTTTACCTCTGTTTCAATTTTTGGCCTGGTTTTGGTGGATTAGAGCTTGGATACGTATTAGAATTAAAACACATAAATTATATACCTATTTATTTTATGAAATTTTATTTTCTACAAAATTAGTATCAGTAATTTTTACACAAAATTGTACTGGAAACGAGATATTTACAAAAAATCAAAGCTAGTCGCGCAAAAAACTTGTTTTTTTCAAAAATATACCTTTACGACTTTCTACCTCGGTACCTATTAGAGATTGAAGAAAATTGTTTTCAAAAAAGTTGTAGGTAATTTTATGTTTTACTTTAATTATTTAGCTAATTTAGCCAAGATTTGCATTGAGAATGAGATATTTTGGAAAAACTAGATTTTGGCGCGATTACAGCCGGTTTTTTTTAAATGGTGGCGCGAGCACAGGTGCGCCATGGTCGGAAATTCAGATTATACATCATGGGATCAGTTTATAAAACATATAAAAAAATTGGGACTACCGGAATAATTACGATCGCAACCCCCTTTTTGGCGCTATGTGTACTGGCCTATAATACGGAATCCCCAAATATATCGACAACATTCTCACATTTATAACCCAGATAACATGTAGGTACGTTTATCATCAACAAATCAATACAAAAACCGACCAATATCATATAACAACAAAGGCAAAGGCATATGGCAACAAAGAAAAAAAGAACAGGTATCCGCTAGTAAGCAGGGTGAAAAAAATCAAAGGCAGAATAAAGAACACAGAAAAAATGTGCAATTAATGCTTGCTTCTAGACTCAGCAATATACCACCTCTATCTATATTACAGCAGGTAATTTATACACTTGTATATACCCGTCTATACGTACTTATACGCTCGTGTGTATAATTCCAAAATTTGATTGAAAAGTGAATTAACATAATGTTTCTAATATTGTTTTTATTTCATCACGAAAATACTTAATATATCAATAATCCGATGCCGAAAGGACCGATTTCACCGGAGAAAAATTCTGAGCAAGTAATAACTGATTTAAACATATAATTTTATTATGAACGTATTGAAGTCGTAAAAAATTTTCAAATACATATTTCCCATACATATTGTTTTCAATTATATATCCGTAATAGAAATTTTAAACCGTTAAATATTTATGTTATATACAGAAAGCCTACCTCAAACATTAACGAATTCTTAATGTATCATGAATATATTTTAAATAACTGTACAGATGATACCCTTATCTTTGGTGATTTCAACATTGACATTCTTCAAAAAAATAATACATCTCTTAAATACATCAACACGCTAGACTCATACAACTGTTTCATATGTAACACATCCTATCCTACACGAGTAACAGATACCTCTACTTCTCTAATAGACCATATCATCTCAAACAGACAAAATATTTCCTCAACTACTGCAAATATAGATGCCTACCTAAGTGATCATAACATTTTGATATTAGATTACCAAAACAGCTTGAAACATCACACTAATAATAGAATACATTCTTTTTCAAACAACACCAAAACCGATAAAAACATGTTAAAAACATATGTAGAATCCCACAACTTTCCACACGAAACCACCAGTAATGCCAATGAAATCTATAATAATTTTAATGAATACATCAAAACAGCAATAAAATCATCCCAACATAAATCTGAGTTACGCATAGGAGACCAACGGAGGGGTAATACTCCATGGTTTGATGCAAAATTAAATGCACTTATCAAACAGCAATAAAATCATCCCAACATAAATCTGAGTTACGCATAGGAGACCAACGGAGGGGTAATACTCCATGGTTTGATGCAAAATTAAATGCACTTATCAAACAGCAATAAAATCATCCCAACATAAATCTGAGTTACGCATAGGAGACCAACGGAGGGGTAATACTCCATGGTTTGATGCAAAATTAATATAAAAAATTAATATTTAAAATTAACAATGCGTTTAAAATCTGGAAAAAAAATCAGCAAAGTGATATATTCACAGCACTGAGAAATAAAACAAGAAATCAAGTTACCAACTATAGAAGATATGCTAAAACCAAATACTACACGACTATATTTAAAGAAAACCTGCGTAATCCGCGACAGACATGGAAAATAATAAATGCAATTCTAACAAATAGCTCGACACCCCAGAAAGATGAAATTGAATGTCTTCTCATTAAGAATGAAGAAATAACATGCCCAACACAGATAGCTTCAACTTTTAACAACTTCTTTATATCAGTTGGGGAAAACTTAGTAGCTACAATTGCATCATATCCAGATGATTCTATCACTATAAACACGGATCAAAAAGCAATCCAGTCCTTATACATGGCCAAAACAAATAAAACATAAGTTCTCAGTATCATCTCTCAACTAAAGTCTAATGCATCTCCAGGTTTAGATGGAATTACACCAGTTTACCTGAACTTTTGCAAATATATTTTAGCTAACCACCTTGTTTTTCTTATTAATCAATCCCTGAATAGTGGAATCTTCCCAGATCAACTAAAGATAGCAAAAATAATTCCGATTTACAAAAAAAAAATCCTTCTAATTACCGTCCTATATCCATCCTCTTTGTCGTCTCTAAAGTTTTTGAAAAGGTTATTAAGCTTAGGCTCACTAAATATCTCCTATCAAACAATTTACTCGCATCCCAACAGTATGGATTCAGAAACCAATCTAACACAAAATGTGCTGCCTTCGATTTTGTATACGCCCTCCAAAAGCATATAGACCAGGGTAAGCATGCTGCAGGCTTATTTATAGATTTAAAAAAGGCTTTCGATACGGTTGACCATGGGATACTACTAAAGAAGCTAGAACACCTAGGCATAGTAGGCACTCCCCTGAAGTTACTGTGTAGCTACCTCTCTAACCGACACTGTCAGACCTTTGTTGGAAAGGGGGCAAGCAGCATGGGAACGATAAAATGTGGCGTGCCTCAGGGCTCCGTACTTGGACCATTACTATTTTTAATACATATAAATGATATTGCTAAATGGGGACTTAAGGGTACAATACAACTCTATGCAGATGACACAGTGATTCTTTATCACAATAATGATTTAAACGAACTTGAAAGGGAAATGGAAAGGGATGTAGCTTGCCTGGCAAACTGGCTGCGATTAAACAAACTTAGCCTAAACATAAAAAAAAACACATTACATACTGTTTGCAAATAAAAAAAATGTAAGTCTTAATATAAGTCTTGATAATAACCGCCTTGAAAGGGCTGATGTTACAAAATATCTTGGCCTTTTCATTGATTCACAACTCACATGGAATCACCAATTTAAACATGTTCTATCCAAAATTACTCCTATAACTGGTGTTTTATATAGACTTCGCGGGTTACTTCCTCCATCTCTATTAAAATCGATTTACCATGCTATGATTCACTCACATCTAATATATCTCGCCGGAATCTGGGGATTTGCTACAAAAAAAATGATTTCAGAAGTCCAAGTCGTCCAAAATAGAGCCCTGCGAAATATTTTCAGTTTACCTTGGGACACACATGTCAAAGACATCTACAGAAACACCCAAATACTTCCTTTTAATACCATTCCCACTTTTGAAATAACGAAAACTATATTACAAGTAATTCAACACTCGGCACATTCCAACACTATACTCTATTACAATTACGACGTACACCAACACAACACAAGAAATCACAACAAACTGCATATACCAAAAATCAAATCATCAAAATATGGACTAAGATCCCTGGAACACATAGCTCACACAAAATATAATCAACTACCCAACGAGATCAAATGTGCAAGTCAATGTAAAAAGACCCAAACTAACATGCTCAAACTTCATCTTATTAATGACTATCTGAAATAATAATGTTGTGTATATCCCATCATATGTCCATTTAATACATACAGCTATATGTTTCATGTAATGCGTATCATTCCCGCAATGAGTTTATTAACTCCTGGGAGTACAATGCTTTATATAATATACTATATTCTGTATTGTATACTTTTAATAAAAAAAATTTAAAAAAAAAAAAATTGACTTAAATAAAGTAAAAGTTTTGTTTACACAGGAAGAGAAGAAACCCGTTATTCTGGAAGGAAGGAGAATAGAAGACATATTTTTTCTTTAACTGTATTAAATAGAATTTCGCAGCACGACTCTTTTTATGATTGTAATTATCTAACTTAGAGATAGTTGAGCGTATACTTCGAGATGACAAGTTCTGGGAAGAAAAAATGCTTATTAAATTAACTAATTTTTAAATGGATTGCATTCTTGTCGAGCTTATCGATCCTGGAGTCACAAGGTCTATGAATGTTCGTGATCCTCCACATATCTTAGATATTGGATGTAAAGAACGTCAATCTGGAAAGCGTCGTTTAGATTTCGACGAAATGCTATTTATTGAATAATTATTTTCGTTTTTTATATAAAATTATTTTTATTATTTCTAACTTATATTATAATAAATGATGGCCTTTATACAAAAAAAGTTGCATCTTATGCTTTTTACATTACATAATTATTTGTTTTATGTAACTTTTTGTAAACGATAATAATAAATATTGAAAATGACTGATATTTTATTTATCTTGTCAATATATTCAGATATAATTATGATCAGATATTATGAAAATGATTCGTGATTGAATACCGTATTGCTTTGACATCTGTCAATGAAGAACACGTCGGTTACGAGTCATAAGTTACTGCCTACCGTCTAGCAGTATGGTAACAGAAATCTGATAAAAATCATAAAATCATGAGCTCCTTCTGCAATAGGTAACGTTTCTATCGAAATTTACCTAAAACATGCACATTCAACTTAATATTACTATTCACATAGTTTGAAAGACGCCCATTATTAAGCATTTCATGTTCAAACCTTACTCATGGGTACCATCTAGTGGATTTCATCGCTGCTCTGACTTCGAACTGTTCGTGGTGTCGGGTGTTCCCCGTTCCAACGTACTTCATTCCTCTGCACCCCGAAATATTATAATATTTAATCCGAAGCGGAGCGCGTGTGAAACTAATTTGCTTCGCCCACTTAAAGCGCGTTCACGCCCATAACTGATATTTTTTTAGGATCTTATTTCGTCTTAATCAAAGCTGGACAATAACAACCAGTAATTAAAATAACCTTTCTCAGATTAAGCAACGATACCTAATTTGTGGGTATATTACATTCTCTCCTCCACACAGCATGCTCAAAGATTATAAATTACCTGAAGGAAATTGCAGTTTGGGATGAAGATGATTTGAGCACACATGGTTTCCTGATGATGGTACGGTCAACGTGTTCCGATATCGTGATAATTAATGTATTCGAAATTTACTAAAAATTTAACAGGAAACCTGTTAATTTATTCGTTAAGGGCCTGCATTCCCTTTTTTAAATAAATTAGAAAAACTCTGTTCCGACATCGTGATAGTTAATGTTTTTTCGAAATTTAATAAATTAATGATAATTCTGAACATTTTTCAAGTCACGAAAATATTTATTTTTCAACAAATGGCGAGGGCTGTATTGAAGTTTGAGAAGCACTGCGTTAAAGCACGAAACTTAAACAGAGGCCTTTCTTCGAAGCGTAATGGGTTTTGGAGGCCTAAAGCCTAGTTATTTATAGTATAATTGATGATTTCTAAAGACGCCCTAAATACATAATCCGAAAACCACCAATTATCAAATTTCAACCCACATGCGTGATCAACTAAAGAAAGATTATACTTCAACTTGCTAACTTGGTAAGGAATTATGCTACTGTTCTGTTTTACGTTTTATGGTTAACCCTTTCAGACCTGAATCAAAACTGGCAGTGGTAGAACATATTTGATATACAGTTTAGAAGTTATTGTTACTTGTATCTGAAAGAACAGTAGGTCTCATGGGGCAATTTTCTGAAACTTACAATGCTAACTCTGGCTAAACCTTATGAGATACATCAAAATAATGTACCACAGAAATATATATCTTGAAAAGTGTACCAGCAACTGCGGGTACACGTAATATAAGGTAATATACGGTTTGATAAATATAAATATTAGTGAATTCATCTAAGCTTTGGTCATAGATTCTTCTTGGAGGCAGAAATGAATATCTGTGTGTGGGATTAACCCTCGTTATTTTCTTGTATCTTTACTAAAAACCTATATTATCTCACCCAATATTGATACTATCGACTTAGGAGAAGTCTCATTCGATTCAGCCTGAATGAAAACATAGTAAAAGATACCTTACTAGACCTTCTTTGTAAAAATGTAATTTTCAATAATCCCCTACCACATAGTGTTCTACCACTTTTTGTGCGGATCTGCAGATCTTCATTTTTACTGCCAAGAAGAATGTTTGAGCAAAGTTTTAAATAAAATCAATATGGAAAACGCAAGCTCGCATTTTCTGGGCATTTTGTCAAGGTTGGCGAAAATTCATCTCGATTTGACCATAGAAATGTGAACTGTGTGTCCTGTAGCCCCATCTTGTTGGAACTACAGATCTTCCAAATTCTTTTCCCTCAATTGTTGCAATTTGTTGATGCAAGAAAAGCAGCACAAGACTACTTCAGTGTATTGCTGCTGAATGCCGCCATCTTGAAGTGGTATTAAATGCAGATCATAATAAAAAAGTGTCTAAGTTTATTAGTTTTTTATGCTTCCTAAAAACCGAGTAATTACTTCTGCCCCGTCCCGTAGAAGGATCCGAACACCTTGTTACAAATCCTTTATGTAAACTATTTTAACCTTTATTTGGTTGTTTACAGGATCTTTGCCGAGCTCGCATGTCCGGCAAGTGGACCACGAACGAGAAGAGCGGACTAGAGGGAAAGCAGGAGACCAGTGGCCAAAGGATCACCTCCCTCTCCAGGGAGTCTGACGGCAACTCTCCCTCCACAAGATCCAGCACATCATCTTGGTATAAGATCAACATTTTTTTCACGTTTCACAAATTTTATCTGTAGTCTACCAAAATGATAACTTGAGTAATTCTAGTATTGATTCGAACTGACGTTTCGTCAGTTCGATTTTCTCGTTAATGCATATTTTACAATTGCTTACGAAAATTATTGCAAAATTGAGTCTGTGGCAGAAAAGTCTACGGCCATACCGTGAAACATTTTGGCATTTATTATTCATGAAAACTTAGCACAAAATGATAGGATTTTTATTCATTAGTTCCCAAATAAAAACAACTTTTTCATTTGGCGGGAATTTTTACATTCGTATCAACACATTTATTTTACTATATACTAGCTTTTTGCCCGTTGAAGGCAACTAATGGGTAAAAATGAAGCAAGGAGTGTGGGTCTACAAAAATTTAAAAAAAGAAATGTATATTTGGAGAAAAAAAAGTCCCAAGGAGCTTACTGATCATTTTTTCACCGAGCCGTTCGGGTTGTGTAGGTTTAGACGCGTAATTTGATACCCATATCGTATGTACGGTTTTTGTCGCCGACACTCTTGAAAAGTCTCAGAGAGTTTTATTTTGGAAAAAGCATTGCTCAATTAACACGCAAAATTTAAAAACTTTTAAACAAAAAAATGTGGTAAAGGTTACAAAAATACACGGTAAAACGCAATATTTCACTTTCAAATAAATTGATTTAGCTTTATTGATTCAAAACATGATTTATTTTGTCGGGGGAGACGGAAAAATACGCACTTTTAATTTTAATTTCGTTTATTTAGTCACTTACGCGATATGTCAATTAGTATGCGACGCCGTTTACCTTGCCAGTGTGCGGGTTAGGTACAGTACCTACCTACCTACGAACTAATTCAGTTAAAGAAAATAAAATCTTGAAAATATTAAATTAATATATATAACCTAACCTAATCTAACTGTGATTTTCTAGGAAATGATTTGGTAGTCTGTAGGTGATCTACGACAGAGAGGCGTCTCGGTCGCTTTTCTCCTGAAGCCCAAAACAAATGAAAGGCAACTTTTTTCCGAAACGCCGCGCACGCCAAAACGAACCTCGAGTGTGAACGACTCAGAGGGGAGAGCGGTCGCTTTTTGCCGAAACGCCCCTCGAAAGAAACAAATGCCAACAGGATATGACTATATATTCGCGTTCGGTCAGCTGTTCTGTTTTTTTTATTGTTTTTTTTTCTTTATTCAGTGTATTGTTTGTTACAGTCATGAATATTTAGACCACCAAGCTAGGCATATGCCCATGTTGTGGTAATTGATTATATATAAAGTACATTATAAGAATATATCAATATGAAATAGGAAATTTATACTCATTTATCTTTTAAACGATAATTGGAACATGTTTCCAAATGAATGGCTGTTACTGGGCAAGCCCCTAACTCCTCTCAGATGTTATTTGAACACGATAAGTAAAGCTGCGGTTACACTAAACAATTTAAATTTTTAGGTTATTAGAATTGCTTTGCTTAAAAAACTTTATTAGCATTTTTCATGGTTATCATGAATAATCACCCCAAACTTTCGCAGTATATTGATAAGATTATATGTAATATTTGCACCTTTTTTTACTGTGCCTGTCTCATTAGGGATATTCTGTGTCAAGATAAGCTAGCTTACAAAAAAATAACAATAAAAAGATCGGTAAGCTTAATAGAAGACATTGGGATAAAAACCTCAAATGTTGCAAAACGATTATTTTTCAGGAGAGCATTTAAACTGAATACTATGTTTCTAGTGATTTTTTTTAATATAAAAAAAATAATATTAATCAGAACCTAAAATTCTTATTTCATTTCAGGAGTGAAGAACCAGCACTAACGAACATGGACATTTCTACTGGACACATGGTTTTAGTAAGTCTTGACTCAATATAATTATAAAACTAGATCATTTTAACTTTACCAAAAAACTCCATTTAAAAGTTCATGTTTTGTCTTTAACAAAATTTTTGTAAATTTACAAAAACAGCGTAAAATTTATCTCTATAGAGATAAACTCATGGAAAAACACCCCACAAATAACTTATTTTATTAAAACACAAATAACTTTCACGAAACATGTAGAGGTTGTATATAATAAAGTGACGTAAACAAAGTAATTTGTGTTTTAATAAAATAAATAATAATATAAATAAATCAAAAAGTGATAAGCTTTCAGAAGAAATTTTCTTCGAAAAATTAACGTATTTTATTTCATATTTTGTACGCAAATCAATTATATAATAATACAACCGGAAGCCCCGGTGTCGCCAGACTTTACACAGAGAGATGATGTACCTATACAGTAATTTTAGTCATAATGTGTTGAATGTCAAGTGTGCAAAATTTCATCAAATCAAAATTCTGGTAAGGAGTGGAAAATTGGGGTTAAGGGGGGTTGTTTTTAGAAATATCTAATGGACGTGACCCTCCTGTTTCAGTTTTTAAGTTAAGTTTAAGTGCAAAATCAATCTCGGAATAAAACTGTAGATTTATTTAAAGAACAAACCAACACCGGGATAATCTTCTTTTAGAGGTAGATAGATAATCCTTAAAGCCTTACAAATTATAGTTTTCCTTTGAACACAAATTAATTGTCATTAGGAGAGCATGGCTATAAATAGGGGCCCACAGACTTGAAGGAAACATGTAGAAAATATCGAAAAATGGTCTTGGCTTAAGGAAAGGATGGTCGAACGGCCGAGCCTTCCGACTTGGATCCTTATGATGCGGGGTGCTTTACCACTGCCAAAGCAAGTCCACCCATTTCATCAAATAACTATCTAATAATTTAATAGCAATATTTTCTTACGCGTACAGATTGATAATATAAAAGACTATATTACCTTTGTGCAGACCTACATGGAGGACCACCTGAAGAACAAGGACAGGTTGGAGCAGGAGTGGCGCGCGCTCTGCGCCTACGAGGCGGAGCCCTGTGCCACAACTGCGGCCGAGAAACCTGAGAACAAAGCCAAGAACAGGACCCCCGGTGTGCTGCCATACGACCACGCGCGTCTCGTACTCAACGATGTCACTAACCTGACCAGCGAGGACTATATCAACGCTTCTACCATTGTGAGTCTGAGTATAATAGACTGTTTCATAGATTCAACTGCTCTTTCTAGGTACTCGGTAACACCTCACGTTTTTGTATGAGACATTCGCAGTGAATCTTATATGAGATAACTCAACACTACACTGATGAAGCTGCTTATAATTTATAAAGTCTTCCTGCCGCGCTTAATTCAACATTGCCTCACAAGATGATTCCAAGTGAAAATCTGAAAAATGCAGATTAAATGAGATTAGTCTCACACGAGCGCTATACTCTCATAATATCGCTTGCTATAATGTACCTGTGGCGAGCGATATGATGAAACAGGCCAAGACCACATTTATTATGAGAGTATAGCGCTCATGTGAGACTAGCATTACTCTACACAATTATTACAAAGTACCATCTTTGACTATTTCGTACACAAATATAGCGCAATGATAAAAAACAGCACACGATGATTCTCCGCCTTTTTAACATTATTGTTATATAAAATTGGTTACATTTTGTATCGCTAAGATTAATAAATAAATTTAACAAAATAATAATAATTTTTAAAACTTCATAATCAGAGTTTGTTGATGTGAATATTTTTTAAGCCATAATATTTTTCATTGAAGTTCCTTATTGCGGAAAATAATTGAATTTATCTTACTTGGTAGCGGTGGTCAACTTAAAACTGTACATACCTAATAGCCGCTTTAATATAATAAATAATATTTTGATGATTTGTATAGCGCCGTTTTTGTGCAAAATCACCTCAAGAGCACTACTTTTACGTATGAGCAAAAAAGCGGTAAAGTCGTAAATAAAGGTTACCTAATATTATTTTTTTAAATTTGAGATCTGTACTTTATTAGCTCTAAATTAAGAAAATATATGAACGAAAACCAACTCGTGCTGCTAGGAGGCGCTAATGTAGAATACTACCATTAGAATGTAGAGAAACTTCAGAAGTTAGAAGTATTTTAAATATAACAAATATATACCATGTTCAATCAGTTTAAAATTCACTACTTAAATTATTAGCTCATAAAAGTTTATACGAACAAAGGCATAATGTTCCATACCTTTATCAGAATCTTAAAATTTTCTCAGTAAGATCAATTCTGTGGTATAAAATTATATTTCAGCATATGAATAGCCCTATATACATAAATAGACTGGACCACACTTACAATACTCGTTTTACGATAAATGAAGGACTAATTGTACCTAAGCATTTAAACAAATATGGACAAAGAACACTGGACTACAAGATACCTAGTTGCTTAAATATGTTACCTGCTGAAATAAAAAAATTACAAATGTAAAAACAAATATTATGTTGAAAAATTGGCTCGCTGAAAGAAATAGTTTGTATTAGAGTCCAATACAAACTATAGGTAGATACTATCACTGTTGTGTATATGTTTTTATATTTTTAAAACAAATTGTTATTTTTTATTGTTATCTCTGTTGTCATTAAGTAAAATAAGTTTTTTTTTTTTTTTTATGTGAAAAGTTGCCATCAACAAACTACTGAAAAGTAGTTTATTAGAACTTTTCTGTATTTTATTTTATGATTTACTGTAATATATATTTTTGTCTTGCTTTCTTTAAATAAAATAAAAAATATGCCTATGTAATATTGCTACATTTAGAGGAAATTTCGATAAGCATTCTGCAGAAGGGACACCCATATAAGTCCAAGTGGGAAGGATTCTAGTGTGTGGAATTTTAACCTCAATTATTATTAACATGCAGCGTTTGCAATCTCTCCCCAAGACGGACCACGACCCCCGCAACCCCGCATACATCGCCGCGCAGGGCCCCCTGGCCGACACGGCCGCCGACTGGTGGCAGCTGGTATGGGAACAGGGCTCCGTGGTGCTTGTCATGCTGACCCGCCTCACCGAGGGCGGCACTACGCTCTGCCACCGCTACTGGCCTGAGGAGGGATCGCAGACCTACCACATCTACGAGGTAAGATCACCAAGCACACACTACCGTACATAAAATAATCTCGTGAACTCCACTCTAATTTCCCTGGTCTACAAAAACCCGTGAAGAAAGCAGTGAACACGCATTAACACGATAAAGGCCTAACATTTTTTTTTTTTTTTTTTTCAAAGAAAGACAAACATTCCCGGGTTACGAATAACCCAACAATGTTTGAAAATCTCCTACTACCACCACAGAAAGCGGAAAATGTTGCTTGTGTTGTGATGGAGGACTTAGCCAGACGAGGAATCGAACACGCGACGCTCGGGTGAGACCCAAGCGCTATGCCCACTCAACCACTGACCGGTCATTATTAGTGATTAGACGACCTATGCTACAACTCCTGGCATCAACATATCAGCAATTATGTTTAACGGTACTGATTAAAAGTTGAACACATTTCCTCTTTGAATTTTGACACCAGTGAAAATATTTTTTAATATAATATAGATATCGACTACTACCACGTCCCTACGTTTTGCTTATTTTGATAAGTCACTTCTATCAACAGATGTTCAATATACAAAGTTGACAATGTATTTTTTAAAGCAAAACCTACAGTCATAGAATATTCTCTTCTGATACAGTTGGTGAAAAAAAAACCTAAAAATCGTTTCAATTTTGGAGGAGAAAACAAGTGAATACGAAACCTCGATTTTGAAGATTTTATTTAAGTATAATCAGGGGGTATAACCGTTACCCCCGAAACACTCTAATTGCCTATACTCACCAGCATACAAACTATTGCAGTACTTAGTTATATTCAATATTATTTATAGGTATAATCAGGGGGGTCTAACTGTTACCCCCGAGACACTATAATTCCCTATACATACCAGCATGCAAACTATTGCAGTATCTAGTTATATTCCATATTTTTTATAGGTATAATCAGGGGGTATAACCGTTACCCCCGAGACGCTCTAATTGCCTATACACACCAGCATACAAACTATTGCAGTACCTAGTTATATTCCATATTATTTATAAACATTTTTTTTTTTATTGTTTAAAAGAACATTCATTCCAGTTACAGTACAAATTTACAGCAATCATATCAGCATTTAGCTAAGTGACTCTTCAATAATTTACATTTTACATTCCATCTTATTTACTTTATTCCCTAGCGTGCATTGCACTTCCAAGGGTACCTGCGTAATTTTGAAAGTGCAAAAATAAAATGTAAATGAAATATTTCGTTAACTTTGAAAGTGTTTTTATTACTTACCATTTATTTTTGTGGCCAGCTCAACAAATGAGCGTACTAGTTCCTTCTCTACTTGGTGCAGCGATGATGCTTCTAATAATATGCAAATTAATATTTTATGTACAATAAAAATATATAAATTTGTTTTAGACCACTTTAATTTTAATTACACTCTACCGGTTTCGGAAGCACCCTTCATTCGTCAGGAGAATATTAAAACTGTTAATTTAAAATTCTGACGAGCCACAAAGTAAATGATTATTACAAATATGTAATATTTTATTGTCCTATCTTTTCAATTACTTGCCATAAAAGGTGAATATTTTTCCGACTTCTCTTTCCATCTCTCATTTGATCAAGCTTAGGAAATTAAATAAATGGAAAGTAAATGTAGGAACACAATACAGGTTGCAAACTAAAAATCATAAATTTGTCGAGAAAAAACATTTTATTAGGATAAAAAACATAAATCACAGTTTTTTTATTAATCAATTTTCTGTCTTTTTTATGGTAGTTTTTTTGCGGATGTTCTTCAAATCTTCAATGTTTTTTCCAGAGATTATTTTGGTTATCACTTATGCAGCTTTTATCTGAAAAGACATATGAAATTTATAATCGAACCTAGTCTCTAAAATTAACATATTTGATTATTTTTTTAATAGGAATGCGACACTATGTTTCGACCTCTGGTCCACAAAATTGGTGTAGAAGGGGAGGGTGGACCTGATTAATAGGTGATTGCCAAACAAGGGCAATCCTCGTGTCGTGTGGACGCGGCGGTGTACACCGTGCGAGGCGTGCGCTTCTAAGTTGCCTCGCACGGCTTGCCTCGCACAGTGTGGACGAAGCTATTTATGATTGATTTTCCAGCACCGAGAATTCTCAAAAAAATTCAAACTAAAAAAAAAATCTACAAAATAATCGGGAAGTACAAAGTGTATAGCTTATAGGTACATCCTATTTCTTATAACTAACCCAATAAACAAGAAGTAAAGTAGGTATACGTAATATGCAAATAAGAAAAAAAAATCATGTAAAGTTTTTTTTTTAAAAGGGCTGAATTTGTGATTCATCTTTCTCTTTTGGATAGTAAAAACATGTTTTACGTTTACCTACTGATTTTCCCCAAATAACTATTACGTATTTAATCATTTAATAAACGTACCCATAGATTACTCAATCGATATTCATTATTTTTGTGTGCCTAGAACAAAAGAAAAGCTACTGATTTTTTATACTATTTTTTTCCAGTTTATATTTGAATCTAGTTGTATTAAAAACAGTAAACAAGTTTGGGAAGATTCGATTTTATTATTAGAGTTTACATTTATGTTTATAGGTGTAGCTTGTTCTGGGCAAAATTTCAGAACTTGTGTTTTGTGTTGAATAACCGAGAATAACCGTTGCTCCAAATGGCTTTAGCCGTGTTTAGTGACTAGATCTGAATAGCCAGGTACTTCCCCACCTTCCTATTTCCCTTCCCCACTTACCTTCAGCCTCACAACATCCCCCAATTGGGGATGCCATAGTCTCACTGGCTCCAGACGGGAGCAGTTGGGACTCTTGTGAGGTATTCACTATAAAAAAACTAAAACAATTATGTGCAAACGGGCAAAACGCAACCTGTAAACTTTGAACCCAGAACAAAGCGCAACAGGCTTACCTCTCTTCCAGGCCTAAAAGTATATTAGATAGATATTCCATGAGAACTTACCCGTTTCCCCATCTTTCCCATAAAACTGGTATTTATTTATACGTAGTTTAATCACTATCTCCACCACCGGTACCCATTTTATCGAATTCTCTATCATCAGCATCTTTTCCCCTGCCCCCTCGCGGAACACTTCCTACGAACTTCGCGATGGTTGAAGCTAACTCAGGCGCATTCTCACCGACGAACTTATCCGCAATTCTTAACAATTTTCTTATTTCGTCAGCAATGTCACACACTACCAACGAAGATAGAACGCAAAGGAACAAGACCACTAAAACGGGTGACTTTAAAATCATTATTACTATTTACTTTGCACGAAAAAGACGTCAGGAACAATGTTGACTACAACGATAATTGTTTTGTTATGCTCTCTCTTGCAAATTCTACGAATCAATTACATACACATATGTAACATTTCAGATATCTTACATTTATGGATTTGATCCGTATGGGAAAGGTTATCAGTATTTTTTTAATTGATTCGTTGACAAGTCTGCAGTCTTTTTGTGGAAATTAAATTTTTGTCAAAATAACCTACTGGTGCTATTGAAACACGGTATATTATGTATTAAAACAAATAATACAATTATGGTTGTTTATGATATTATTCAAAAATAGAATCTATCCTGCAAAGCAGGAAATCTGCTGCATGAGGCCGCTAAATGTAAGACACTGAAATCTGCTGCAGGAGACCGCTAAATGTAAGACAGTGAAATCTGGTGCAGGAGGCCGCTAAAAGTAAGACAATGAAATTTAAAAAAAAAGAAAACCGTGTTAAATTAAAAATTTTATCAAAAGTAAAATCATTGCGTGTGTATAAAGAAAAGAGTCTAAAATTCCAAAAAACTCATCGCAGTCATCTTTGAAAATAAATGTAAATAAAAACACACTCGAATATGTATTGGGAGCAGGTATGATCTTCAAAAATGTCGACTCCCGGAATCATCTCCTGAAACAAACGCCAATATTACCACATAGTTAACAGAGATTTAAGATATGGCAGGTGTTCCCGTGTCGTGCGTCTACTGTAATAATGGGATAGTACCTACACAAAGGCGAATCTTAAGTAAATAATAATAATAATATTTATATGATTTGTATAGCGCCGTTTTTGTGCAAAATCACATCGAGGGCGCTTTCAGGTGATTGATTATCTAAAATTCTAGGTACAAAGATTATAAGTAAAAAAAAGATTTTTAATTTTTTCAATTACCGAGACAATATCTTCAGGTGGTATCAAAATAAAAACATCACATATGTGTTTATAAATTAAAAATCGCTCTCCTGAAAAGTTGTTGTTTTTGCCTTGTACTCTTGTGACGAATTGAATACTCACATAAAATAAACGAGACAAACGTACTCCAAAAAAAAAATTTGTTTAGAATATGAGAAGATTTATTGACAGGCAGGCCGTAAACACGTTCCCACGGGAAGGAAGAAAGAAATACACGCAGTCGGTTTTTGAACTTGGGTACGTTGACAGCCACGAGAAATGAATACAAATCAGAAGTGATGTGTGAGATGACAGTTAATTAGTGAATTCAGATGGTGTTAGAAAACTTTGTTGGTTTTTGAATTAAAGTGAAATATTATTGAACCGGTGTTTGTGTGAAGTGAAAGTGGTTGGACTCAGTGAGAATACAATTAATAATAATGACAATAATAATAATTGGATAATTTGTAGAGCGCCGTTTTGTGAAAAAACCACCTCAGGGGCGCAAGGTGTTGTGCAATCGCGATTGTGTTATAAAGTTGTGTTGATTTAAGCGTGATTTCGTATACAGTTCGAACTAGATTGCTTGTCTTAAAAACATGAAAATAATAATAATAATAATTGTGTTTTAAAACAGAGTGAACGTATTTAAAGGCAGGAAGTTTTTTAATCGGGCTAGGGAGGAATTGATTTGGCGAGATGGCATTCTATCCACGGAGACCGAAAACCAGAGAATCAAACAAATCATAAACTCGGGTTCGAATCCTGACAGAGATTAGGGAGGTACAATTTTATTTACAGAATTATTTAATTACCCTTTTAAAGGCGTAGGGAGGGGACCAAAATTTGAACAAATTGCAAGGATTTCGCTTAAATGAGGAAAGGAGCCAATAGGGAGGAGATCGAAAATTAAACTGATTTAGCTATATAGTGTAACCAGGTAAGCTTCACGCTGAGAATGAGAGATGACTAACTGGGTGAGTTTTTTAATATTATTTATTAAATTCCAGAGGACCCTTTTAAAAGACGGATACAACCGAGGTACAGGAACTAAGTTTACGACACCTGCCGCCCAAATAATGTTATCATTAAAAGGAATGTGCTAGGCGAACTGTCAATCAGCTGTGAGCGAGAGACGGGCCAACGACCTTTCATATGTAGGCCGATAACTTTTGTTTTAGGGGAACGCCTTGGACCGAGGGTCATATCGAGAATTTACCTACTTGCCGATCTGTTATTCTTTTAAAACATTACGAATTAAATCATGACGTTGTCCCTGCGGTAGGTATTGAATCGCCGACGAAACATTAAATACCTATTACAAATTAGGCCAACCAATATAAATTCGCAGTATAAAAATACCTATCTACAGGGTACCTACCACAACACTGGCGTACAATTGAAACAGCGAACACTATGAGGGATAGAGGCGTTTAGGCTACGGCAGTGTACAGTCAGTCGAAGGAGAAGTTTTGCTAGCGTATGACCGCCCGAATAGAAAGCGATCGGATGCAACCAGACAGAACAAAATTTAATACTTTTCATCTATTGTTTGACTTTCTAATTTACAAATTGGGATGCACAAAGACAAATCTAGAGTCAAAAGAGGGAGATGGTAATCTCCGAAATAAAACTACCAACCGAACAACTTTTCTCAACAGGTACCTTTCGAGAGGTAGGCAGCTTCTTTAAATTAAATGCAAAAATCAAACCAATTATCCGTTTATACCTACCTGAGAGGATAGGTATTCAGTAGAAGTTACTCATACCTAATACACGAGGATGCTAGTAACCTCATAAAATAATTACTGGAACCAAATATTAAAATACAGACAGTCCTCATCCTAAATTTGGCATTTCGAGTAAACCTTACATATATCTCACATGATAATTGGCTGAATGGGTAGGCACACAACCTATCGATAAAAGCAGGCTAAATGTCGACAAGATCGTCGTGTGTTATCTATGTTATTGACCTAGAAAGGGATGTAAATTCCCGACGACGAGGAAGTTACAACGTTTTCTGGAGGTGGCGCGTAACTTAGGACCTTACGTGTCACATTTTCGCGACTAGATTCGTGACAAGGGATGTCATGGTTTTCCCCTTCTACACTCAGTAAAGTAGATTTTCCTGGAGGTGCATGAGGTTGGGGCAATTCTGAAATTGGTGATGAGACCTGTTTTTCTTTATTCTGGCGTGACGGTTGCCGATTTGGAACAAGGGGAGACCCGGCCGGTTGTGATATCTAGACACGCAGATATCGATCGCCTTGTTCAAATCATCATCCATCGGTTTTGTTTGGTAAAGAGGAGGAGCCAACTTTAATTTGAAAAAATTCATTCCCGTTCCTCTCCCTTCCCTCCCAAAATATATACATGGATGGCGCCGACAACTAACACCATAAATTTATCGTATGTATATCACATAAATAAAATCTAACACTTTATTATATTCACATTACCCTACGATAGATAGAATCGCGTAGCTAGTTGGGGAGCAGGCGACTTAGAAAATGAGGTTTATGAAATAGCTTTAAAACACAGCGGTAATGGATTCAACTCACTCTATCTCAAAAGAACCGAGGGATACCACACATACATAGATAACTAGGTTTCTATACCGAGAAACAAAAAACCAACACAACGTTCGGTGAAGCCTTTTTATACTGAACCGTCACGTGAAATTAGTACGTTCAAGGTCGTACGTCACGTAGACAAACTAGGATGTACACAGTTGAAGGGGTGTGTAATAAAGAGAGGAGCAAAGGATTGTAAAGACGGCAGGGAGGATATTCCTACCCCGGGTATATACATAACCAAAGCTTTATGGAAAAGTTACCTATGGGACTTAAAGAAAATTTATCGTAGAAAGAAGAGAAGGAAAAGTAAGAAAGGGCAGATCATTACACTCTTTATGCTACAGATACTTTAAATTACGAATCCATACATTGTGGGGTGTAAAAACAGAACGTAAATACCTAAAAATAAACATATAAAAAAAAACTTGTTAATTATGCAAAACTTACTGTTTTAACCTCTGAAAATGTACAGAATATTTAAAAATATATAATATTTACATTTAAATTTATTACATTTTTTATGTGATAAGAAAACCAAGATAAGACGTATGCCCGCTGGGTTTTTCCATGGATACATAGTTTAAAAAAAAATAATAATTAGCCCAGTCAATGAAGGGAAAAAAAGACCCAATGTCGGAACTAATTCCCCGGAAGCTGAATTTTTCACAGATGTTAGAAGATTTTTAGACATGTATTTTTACAAAAGTCCCCGACTTTCCCCCTTGTGCTTTCTTCCCCACCCCCCCTTGAATATATTTTTCAAAGCCTTTCGGAATACGCTAATATCTCCTTAATGGTTTTATAAAATCAGATTATTTATTTTTTGTTTAGTTTCTTATTAGTTATTCTAAAAAATTATATTCTTTCATTTTTGCAAGAAAAGCTATACAATCTCTACAATTTATTAGTAAAGGAAAAATATCAGTTTTTAAAATAGTATTTCAAAATATATTTGCACATAACTTTTTTCTGAGCCTGTTAACGAAAAAAAATAAATCAACAAAACTTGTAGACAATATTTTTAACTATAAAATAATGTATATAATGATGGGTTTTAATTTATAATAAGGCACCTAGGCTGTTAATAAGGAGCACGGCGCGCAGCGGCTCGAACGCGCAGCGGTTCGCAGCGCAGCGAGAAATTACAAAAACCTTAGGAAAATAATGATTAATTCATGTGTTTGCTTTTTTTATAACAAATTCATCTAACTTTGAAGTTTTATTGTTATTTACCAGTTTTAGTTCGGAGGGGAGGGGGGGAATATAAATATTTTCCCCTGCCCAATGAAGCGCTTTCATTATCCACCAACCGCCGTGCCCCGGTCTGGCTAAACAGTCCTATTATGTTGTATGATTGTTTGTAACTTATTATTTAAATAAAGGTATGTGGGAAATTTATGGGAATCAGTTTACGCGTCCTCAACAGTAACCCAGATGCTTCAGGGACATGAATATTCTCGGGCAAACAGAGCCTACACTTTATCAGCAGCGTCTCTTGTTCACGTAATCAGAGAAGAATACCGAGATATTGATAGGAAATTAAGACAAATAGAAAATATGTATCAAGATTTTACGTGTTACGTGGAAAAAAATATGGAGGAGGTTAATAATGATGACAATGTAAAAGAGACGATTTCATATACTGAAGCAAATGAAGGCAGGATTAAGGAATCATCGAGTAGGACTGCCAAGTTGTGGCTTTACCTTCTACATTGCATCGACCTCAAGCTTAGATTTATATTTGCAGAGAAGTCCGGGAATCGGAAAATGCACCTAAATACTATTGTTGATATGCTTCCATTTTTCCACCCGGCAGGACATTTACCATACGCGAAATCAGCACATATGTACGTTCAAAGTATGTTGCAACTCGAATCAAGAATAACTAAAGAAGAATATAAACTATTCACTGAAAATGGGTACTTTACAATAAGAAAAAGCGACAGATATTGGTCCGGTACGTGGACGGACATGATCATCGAGCAGTGTCTCATGCGACCAATGAAGTCAGTAGGAGGTTTGACACTTGGACGCGAAATCACTGACAGCGCTTTGTCAAAGTGGAAACTTGGAACCACTTACTGCGTGAAAGTGCAACAGAGCATTGAAGAATTCATCGGTATAGAATTTAATTTTACTGAACAGCATGTTGAACTGCGCGAATCACGGAAGAAAAGGGATTAGCTAGATATAGGAAAATATATATCATGGCTAAGACAGCACACCCCGTTCACCAAGCTCTTGGGGGAGCTGGTGTCTTTATCTTCAGGGTTTATTTCGGATAATAGTGTCAATTGTGATAACGCTTATGAGGTGGGCCTGGCATGTATGCAAAAAATGAAAGGATGTACTTTTGGAGATATACGACTGAAAAGGAAAGACATGGTGACTACCCAGCAAGATTCAAATCCGCAACTGTTAGGACGAGACAAGCTGCAGTAAACCCCCAGCAGCTATTTAACAGAATACTGTGCATTAGTGATAGTCCTAGCAAGCTTTAAACCTACTTAGGAAATGAATTGGCTTCAAGACCCCTTCTATTTTTGATGAAGTCTCCCTTCGTAAAGGAACAAAATCATGTATGACGATTATATTATATAAGTATTTATCGAAAGTATTCATGACGAAGTTGATTTGGAAAATGCTGCAATAGTCATCGATGGGGGATACCTCCTACACTCTGTTGTTTGGCAAACTTAAACTACTTACGGAGACATCATTAAATCATACTCACGTTTCGTCCATACTACATTTGGCAAACATTCTATTGTCGTTTTCGATGGATACCCTGAAGAACCAACTGTAAAATATGAAGAGCAAAGACGAAGGTCGGCTAACAACTCATCGTACGATATTGAATTAAACTGCACTACACGTTGTTTGACTAAGAAGGAAGCTTTCTTATATAATAAGAAAAACAACAAAAATAATGATTGAAGCACTGTGTCATGAATTTAGTGAATCTGGTTTGTAAACAGTCACGGCCGCAGGTGATGCCGATATTGACATTGTACTAACCGGCATCGAACAACTCAACATCTTCTCAAAAGTGATTGTTGTTGGCACGGATAGTGATCTTTTGGTATTACTTGTAAGTCTTGCTCCTGAAGGAAAATCTATTTTTTTCTGTAAAGATGTTGGTGGATAGCCCCCTTCAAGAACTTTCTACATCATAGAGAAACCTATAATGTTACGTAAAGATATTCGAAAACACATGCTATTTACCCATGCCATTACGGGGTGTGATACGACCCTATCTTTATATGGGTTAGGAAAGATAAAAGTTGTTGACATGATGAAAAACAATCCCGAAGCAAAACACGCAGCTGAGGCATTTCTGGAAAAAGATGCAACTGAAGGGAACTTGTGGCAAAATGGAGAAAAATTCGCTCTCGCCATGTATGGTCTTGGTAGCTACTCTAATTGAAACGAAGCTCAATACTATAAGTTTACCAGACTAACGACAAAATCAGCTTTTAAAACTAAATTTGACTTGGCAAAACTACCACCGACTTCAGAATCGTGTCATCAACATTTGTTGAGAGTTTATTTGCAAGTACAGTTTTGGTTAGGAAACAAACTAAACCCTATAAACTGGGGATGGAGGTATGAAAATTTAAATGAGAATGGTGGAAAGAAGAAATTTTTGAAATCATTTGCTCCTGATGACCTTGTTTCTATGGTGTACTGTTCCTGCAAGTCTGGATGTGGAAATTACTGTGGCTGCAGAAAATCTGGATTTACCTGCTCTGGCATGTGCTATAACCGTAACGGATTATCATGTCTGAACACACCCCAGTATGACGAATAAATGGAAGACTCTCTTGACTAGAAAATTATTTAAATATTTGCCTAATTTTGTCATAGATAATATTGATAAGTATATAATATAATTTACAAACCGTTTTTTCATTATAATATTTTTTGAGGTATATTTTAAGAAGCTTGTTTGAAAGTAAACCATTTTAGATCTATGCACTATTTTAAGTGATTTGTTGTTTCGGTATTTTATTGTTGATAGGTGCACATAATAAAACAAGTGAGAATTTCCACAAAAGATTTTTCAGAACTTCGCCATAACATAAGGTCTGCAATATTTTAATGTTGTGAAAGGGTAGTCCTACGCTGTTGTAGGTATTTTTGGCTTATTTAAATAATAAGTTACAAACAATCATACAACATAATATGACTGTTTAGCCAGACCGGGGCACGGCGGTTGGTGGATAATGAAAGCGCTTCATTGGGCAGGGGAAAATATTTATATTCCCCCCCTCCCCTCCGAACTAAAACTGGTAAATAACAATAAAACTTCAAAGTTAGATGAATTTGTTATAAAAAAAGCAAACACATGAATTAATCATTATTTTCCTAAGGTTTTTGTAATTTCTCGCTGCGCTGCGAACCGCTGCGCGTTCGAGCCGCTGCGCGCCGTGCTCCTTATTAACAGCCTAGGTGCCTTATTATAAATTAAAACCCATCATTATATACATTATTTTATAGTTAAAAATATTGTCTACAAGTTTTGTTGATTTATTTTTTTTCATTAACAGGCTCAGAAAAAAGTTATGTGCAAATATATTCTGAAATACTATTTTAAAAACTGATATTTTTCCTTTACTAATAAATTGTAGAGATTGTATAGCTTTTCTTGCAAAAATGAAAGAATACAATTTTTTAGAATAACTAATAAGAAACTAAAAAAAAAAAAATAATCTGATTTTATAAAACCATTAAGGAGATATTAGCGTATTCCGAAAGGCTTTGAAAAATATATTCAAGGGGGGGTGGGGAAGGAAGCACAAGGGGGAAAGTTGGGGACTTTTGTAAAAATTCATGTCTAAAAGTCTTCTAACATCTGTGAAAAATTCAGCTTCCGGGGAATTAGTTCCGACACAAAACCTTCATTGACTGGGCTAAATGGTATCATTAAAAATATTACCAGTCGTTATTTCGGCTACTGGCATTATACCTAGCTCTCTCATTAAAAAATTTGGCGGATTAGATCTATCAAAAAATTTATACATAAAAATGCAAAAATCTGTAATTTTAAATACATGAAGGATAACAAAAGATTTTTTAAATATTTATGTTGAGAGATCAGTAGGATTTATAGGCCCTGTTAGGAGTTCTACCGAGCCGAACCCTATGATATGAAAATATCTGGAGTCGTTGAATTATTTTCCCATTTGATATCTGGTGAGTTGACGTGTTGTTCTTGTATTGTTTTGTATTTATTTTACTTTTATAATGCACTTGCATAATGCTGATTGACTAGACGATCATTTGTGGAAAAGTGTGTGGAAGGGTTTAGTTTTTCCTATGGGAAAGATTTAACCCGGACATAAAATCGGATGATTCATAATAACTAGTACACGGCAAAACTGTGGCAAAATTAATAATTTCGGAGCTACGTGTTATTAAAAGCAAAATAATTAAATTGTCACTATTTAATGAGTTAAATTCGTTTTAATCGCAGTTGGCTAGTGTAAACAACTAGAGGTCTGGTATGAACAAATGAAAACTTTTTGTGCATTCATATATAACGGCTTTTCAGTCTGGAGGTTGTGATATCAATTGTATTTTTTGATAAAATTCGGGTTGTCCGGGGGTAAAGTGCGTTAACTCAATTATATCAAAATTAATAAAATATGAAAAAAAGATTTAGTGTGTATTTTCCGCGGTAGAATTAAAATGATCAGTTGGTCAACTACTCAGATGCAACTATACATATACAAGTTGAGTTTTAATGAAAAGGCTAAAATCATTCTTACTGAAATAATCTCATTTCAAATACTCCCTTTTGCCCTTCTTGTGCTAAAAATACTCGATTTGCAAGCTAAAGCTTAAATATATGGAATAGAAAAGAGATTCGTGGATATGGATGTAACAAATCTAATTCTAAAATTTCAGGAGACTAATTATTGCTTATAATAATTTGTTATACCTTGTCTTATAAACATTAGTTAATCATTGAAAAAATAATATTCTAGTCTGTTTCAGGCAACTTAAAGCCATTTCAAGTAACGTTTCAATTCTGAATGTTGGTCTTACACCAGGATGTATTGGTATAACTCCGATCGAATATTGAAACCGAAATATTGTGACGTCACATGATTGCCTAACTATATCCACCAATGAAAAACTCCGAAAGTCTATGGAATAAACTTTCAGGGTATGTCATTGGTGTAGAGCAGGGGTCACCAAATCGCGGACCGCGGTCCGTATCCGGACCGCCGACCTATTTTATGCGAACCTTATGTTAACAGGTCCGCACAAAATAGGTTCACATATTTTAAGAAAATTGAGACTGTCTTCGAAATTCTCAGTAACATTGACTCACTGCATCCCGGTGATGAATGGAGCAATGAAGCTGCAAATATTTTCGGGAGGAGTAAAGCTGCTCTCCAGATGGAAATGATCAATTTCCAAGAGAATGCAGTTTTAAAACACCAAAAACAGGAAGTTTCTTGTCAAGAGTTTTGGATAAAAAAAAAATGTGGTAATAAATACCCTTGAAACTTCTCACTTTGCTTGGGTCATCATATGTTTGTGAAGCAGAATTTTCCAAGATGAACTTCATTAAAAAAAATCCGGAGCAGACTTACCGATGAACATCTCCAAGATTTAATAACAATAGCCTGGTGGGGGGTTGTTAGGCTTTTTCCCTTCCGGACCGCGACGGTCATGTATTTAAAAAAAACGGATCCCTAATGAAAGTAATTGGTGACCCCTGGTGTAGAGTATAATAATTATGCTCTGAATGAGGATTTTAGTGTATATATTTTAGCATATCTATGGTTTTTTAGTACCAATTATTATTTAGTAACTAGTTTATTTATGGGTATAATCATCCTGAGATGCAGTTATCTCTTTCGCTCAGTATTTGGGGGGGGGGGGGGTTACAGTGGGTAAAAGTGTCAGCAACAGTTTTGTTAAATAACTATTATTCAAATTTCTCGGCACTCGCGTCTCCTCTTAAGTTATTGTAATAAATCAGGTACTATAGTTAGTAGTAGGAAAGAGTGGATTAGTAAAAGATTTTTCTCAAAAATGGTCCAAATGTTATTATGTATATTCATCTTTTATTTGTACTTCCCAAGGTCCACCTAGTGAGCGAGCACATCTGGTGTGATGACTACCTTGTGCGCAGCTTCTACCTGAAGAACCTGAAGACCGGGGAGACCAGGACTGTCACCCAGTTCCACTTCCTCTCCTGGCCCGACCGCGGAGTGCCCTCGTCCACCAAGGCTCTACTGGAATTCCGAAGGTACCCACCTAATCTGATACATAATACATAACATGCCAACAACTAACTTAACATGCTACCCAAACCTAACCTATACATAACACATAACATGCTAACAACTAACCTAACATGCTAACCAAACCTAACATAACCTAACCTGATACATTCTCGGCTTCGTAATTAGAAACTCATATCCGTTTCGTAACACAAAAACACTGACGTTATTATATAACACACTAGTCCTAAGTGTACTTGAATCAAACTCGATCATCTGGGCTCCACATGAATTAACATACACTTTACGCATTGAAAGAGTCCATAATTTTTTTTTAAGGTTTTTATTCTCGCGGCTCTATGGACGTTACCCTTGGCTTTACCAATCGATTTATATATTAGGCATGACCAATTACCACTCCATAGAGACACGTAGAGGTATTGCTTTGCTTAAATATTTTTTTCAACTAATAAACGGTCACTTATCTAATAATGAGATACTGGCCCAATTAAATTTGTGAGTCTCACTCTCGAGGACGTCATCACAATCTTTTATATAGTAGAGCAAGCCGCACTAATTTATTTATGAACTCACCTGTGGGGAGAGCTACGTGCTTTTTGAATGCGGTAGATAAAAAAATAGATATATTCTTTGTGTCCTATAGCGCATTTGCGAGATTTTTGGCATTGCATATACACTGCATAAATGGTACAATTATAACGTCTTAGGCCATATTACCTGTAATTGTTTTAAATAAATGTACAAATTATATAAATAAATAAAATAAATAACACATAACACGCTAACAACTAACCTAACATGCTAACAAAACCTAACTTAACGTAACCTGATACATAGCACATAACGTGTTAACAACTAACCTTACATGCTAACCAAACCTTACCTAACCTACCCTGATACATAACACAGAACATACTAATGTATTTTGGAGATTAATTTGGATAAAGGAGGTCGGTCGGATCTCGAAAAAAAATTAGATTTTTTTTTAATTTAGTGCAGGGTTCCTAATTTTTTTCGGGTCGCGACCCCATTTTACAAAAGCTAAGGAACCAGTGGGGGAGGGGGAATATGTTTTTTTAATGTTACCTCACAATAGCGCCCCTGTCTGTATAGTGTGAAGACAGGGAACTATATCGCCACCAGGTTGGTCAGCATTGTGAGGCAGGGTGAGGTAGTGGCTATAGGAAGGAATTTATTAATGCGGGTCTTGAAGAGGCCCGGATAAAGGAGTAAAAACACGTATTTGGGACAACGAGGTTGCATCTGACATTATTAAACATAAAGTTAGTTCAGTTACAAAACTTTCTTCATAATATTCGCTTTCCCATAAACATCATTTTGAGCTATGAACCTAAGCTATGAAGTTAATTAAGCTTTGAACCTTAATATCTCAGATTCATCCAAGGGAACGACTTCTGGAGAATACCGTACCACACCTGGGCCCATACATACAAATTTGTATGTGATGGGGGATTCGCGATAACACAACTTTGCGAAAATTGCAGGTTATGTCCAGATATTAGATTACAAATCATGTTGCTATGTTGTTAATATATATTTTTGTATTATTTTAATTGTTTGGAGAAGCGACCCAACAGCCTATGATTTAAAGGCAATGTATATCTGATAGTTTTATTATTATAATGTGTTTTTCTTTTTACAGAAAAGTGAACAAATCCTATCGCGGTCGCTCCTGTCCTATTGTGGTCCACTGCAGGTAAACAAATATAATACCTTCATAAAAACATACATTTAAATTTCACTTTTGTTGAATGACTGAATATAAATCTTGGTGTTGGAAAATAACCCACTTCCTGACATCCGATCGAGCTGCAACTCAGCATACAGACTCGTTGTCGATGACGATGCATTCTATCAACGTTTGGTTGCAATCACGCATAGACACGTGGACCTATACGCATTTCTCTGAAATTGGATAACATTACGGCAGAAATAAATGTCTGTCCTACCCAATTGGGATTTGGTTAAGTTGTTATCGCGGTTGACCCCAGTTCCTGGGGAGGGGAAGATTCAATCCTTATTAAAACCAAAAAAAAAAATCTAATTTAAATACATTTGCTAGCAAAAATAGAATTCTCTAGCGATGACATTTCTCAGCATGTGTATGGATAATAGCTATGGTCTATTTAATGTGTATGGATAATAACAATGATCTATATAATGTGTATGGATAATAACTATGATCTGATGATATGATGAAAAAATTGCCATATCACATCTACGTTATCCCTGGAGGGATAGAAAATTACTTTTGGTTATTTATGAACAAAATGACAGTAACAAAAAATCAAGGTTTTAACAGGTACTGTTAGGTACTCATTCTTCTTCTTATATGTGCAGTGATGGAGCCGGTCGCACCGGAACATACTGCCTGATCGACATGGTGCTGAACCGCATGGCCAAGGGTGCCAAGGAGATCGACATCGCGGCCACCCTGGAGCACATCAGAGACCAGCGCCCACACATGGTCACCACCAAGCAGCAATTCGAGTTCGTGCTGATGGCTGTCGCGGAGGAGGTAAGCTTCATCACTTACTGACAGTCTACTGACTTTCACTGATAGGGTTTCCAATGGTTTATGGAAAACACTAATTTCCGGAAATCGGATTTTTCACCTTTAACTAGTTAACATGAATTCACAACCCGGCGTTGCTCGGGTTGTGAATTCTAATACACTGGAAAACTGGGTGCACTTTTAAGGTGGAAATAATATTATTCAAGTAAAGAATTTTATAACTTTACATACGTCCTCCGATGTAGATTCAAAAAATTCATATTTTTCCTTTACTTCTGGTTTTGATTCTCGTCTGTGCTTCAACTCATTTAAAAATACAATAAAGAGCTGACAGATTTCCCAGCGCCCTAATTGAACTAAAAAATACCAACTTCTCGAAAACGAAAGTTCAAATCAAAAGTTATACTACCAAATCGTCTCAAAATGTGATGTAGATTTTCCCTCTTGTGCTACTTGTTTCCTGCTACCTTGTATAAGTGCTTTATATCCCAGTAGTCATTTCTAGATTAAATTTGTGATAAGATTGATAAGAGATGTAAACAGTCGTACAAAGTTCAAATAAAACAATGTGACGCCGCTGCCGTGTTGCATAGTCTTGTCATAATAATGTTTATTCGACTCTATACTCATCCAGAGATCCATCCACCCACAGTTGACATCTTTATATGATTTCCTTACATAGATTTTCGTAGCGGAAAATCCATGTAACTCGAAAATGTCACAGCTAGGCAGGTTTGTTAAAATCAAATGACATTGGGTAACATTTTGCTTACGAGACAATATGGCTGTACTTACAAAAATAGTCAAATTAAAGCTCAGAGAAAAGAATGGGTTCTTTCACAACCTATAAATACAGTTTAAAATGTGTGAAAGTTTATTTTTTCTTATTCTAATAATTGTACTAAAAACGTTAAAGTTTAATATTTTCATTCATAATTATTTTTTTTAAACTGGCTACATTGTTATTTCTCCCGGCGTGACGCCAACGCTGCCGAATTCACGAATAAAAACGTATAGTTTTGGCGGCAAATCTAAAATGGTACATTTTAACTAACTAACTAACTAACTAACCATCACGCCGTTTCCCCGCAGGGGTAGGCAGAGAGGACGGACCGCCAAACAACTCGGTCTTGGCACACACTCCTTGCCTCATTCACATTCATACATCGTCTCATACATACTCTTCTATTGTTCTGACTCTTGACATGGCCGGACTCAAGTATCTGATTCACTTGGTCGTGCCATGTCTTCCTCGGGCGTCCCCGACTTCTGCTACCATTCACATTTGCATCGTATATTCTCCTTACACTCCTTTCTTCGCTCATTCGCTCTACATGCCCAAACCATCTAAGCGTCCCTTTCTTGATCTTACTCATTACGCTTACATCAGCCTTGCACTCTTTGCGGATATCCACATTCCTCACACGATCATACATAGTTTTACCACACATACGCCTCAGGGATCTCATTTCAACAGCATTCAATCTACTTTCATCCTTTCTTTGCCAGTTCCATGCCTCACTTCCATACATCAGGGTAGGTACCAGCACTCCATTGTGGACTGCTAACTTCGCTTCTTTGGACAATTTTTTTGTTAGCGCCAACTGCGTTCAGTCCTCCATTAATGGAGTTACCTGCATTTACTCTTCTTTCAATATCTCTGTCAGCCTTCCCATCTCTCGTAAACATGCTTCCTAAATACACAAATTCATCCACCTGCTCCAAGTATTCCTCATTCACAACTATATTGCACACTGTTTTCGTACTTTCTCTTTCAAACACCATTACTTTAGACTTACTTACATTCATCATTAACTCATTCTTCACGCATACTTCGTTCATCCTAGACACGAGAGACTGCAGATCATCCATACTATTAGCAATCAGCACCGCATCATCAGCATACAACAGGCAACATACTTTCAGATTACTCAAATTCGCGCCCAATCCCACATCTTTCAATTCTTGCATACAATTATCCATGTATAGATTGAATAACCACGGTGACATTACGCAGCCTTGTTTAACACCTTTTGTGATATCAAACCACCCCGTAAAACTACCGTTCACCCTAACACATGCAACGCTTCCCTCATATAGAGACGCAATTGCCTGAGTCAGATTCGCATTCACTCCATACTTGGACAACACCTTCCATAGCTTTTTCCTGTCGACTCGGTCGTATGCTTTTTGTAGATCTACAAAGGCACAGAAAAGTTTCTGGTTTTTTGCCAGAAACTTCTCGGTGAGCATACGCAATGAGAAGATCTGGTCCATGCACCCCCTTCCACTCATAAAAGCACCTTGCACATCCCATATTTTATCCTTTGTTTCCTTTCTTACCCTTTCAATCAAAATTCTACCATACAGCTTGCCAACTGAACTTAGCAGGCTAATAGCCCTATGATTCCCACATTCCATACGTGACCCTTTACCTTTGTATAATGGCATGATCACTGCCCTTCTCCAATCTAAAGGCGTGTAACCTTCCTTTAAACATTGGTTAAAAAGATTGCACAACCATGTGAGAATTATACGGCTACCTCCTTTAAAATATTCAGCAGCAATATTGTCGAAACCGACAGCCTTACCATTCTTCATACACTTAATTGATCTTTCTATCTCATCCATGCTAATTTCGGTAACATTCAGTCCATCATCGTTCGTATCTGATTCGCCGCTAGAATCACTGTCACTCACTTCGCTTTCAAAGACTTCCTCGAAATACTTCATCCATCTCTCTTTTATTTTTTCCTCATTCGTCAACATTTTTCCATCTTTCGATTTTATTACTTTCATGCTTCCGGTTTCAGGGCCACACCGGGACCTTTTGACTTCCTTCCAAAACAGCTTAATGTTTTCTTGGAAATGGTTTGTCATTTTCATTCCTTCTTCCTCTTCCAGGCGTTTCTTTCGTTCTTTCACTCCAACTCTTACTTTTTTCTTACATTCCTTATATACTTCTTTCGCTCGATCCTTCTCTTCGCTGGAAGCACTGCCAGCCGCAATCAGACATAACCATGCTTTCTTCTTCTCTGAGACCAGTGCTTTAATATCATCATCCCACCATGCATCACCTTTCTTTCTACCTTGCGTACTTATTCCACACACCTCTCTAGCAGATTCACAAAGACTCACTTTTATGTGGTTCCATGTTTCGTCTATGCTTAGACCATCCATTTTTTTCCCATTCAATCTCATCTCTGCACAATTCACATACTTACTTCTCTCATTATCGTTTTGTAGTTTTTCTATTTTGATTCTTGTTGGCGTTAGTACCGTTTTCACTTTAGAGCGCCAACCGCGAAAGAGGTTTACTCTCGACACCACCAGAAAGTGGTCAGTTTCAACCTCTGCCCCTCTGAAAACTCTCGTGTCCTCGGTAACGGCTCTCAACCTAGAGTCAATTACTACAAAATCGATAATTGACCTCTCATTTCCTCTTTCCCACGTATATTGGTGGATACCTTTATGATCGAAAAAAGTATTGGACACAAACAGGTTCCACTCTAAACATACTTCAAGTATTCTGTTCCCGTTGTCATTCGTTCTTTTATCCCCAAACATACCTAAGGCCGATTCAAATCCGTCACGTCTAATTCCTACCCACCCATTCAAATCGCCTGCCATTATAATCCTTTCATTAATATTTTTCAGTCTCATCACATCATTCACACCAGTCCAAAAATCATCTTTCTCTTCGTCGCTCTCAGAATTGACAGGGGCATAACAAACAACAAGAAACACCCTTGTCAAACCGATTTTGAACCTAATCCACATTATTCTCGGACTTACACATTCATACTGCAACATACATTCAATCATTCTGGGAGACAGTAGCGCTGCAACACCTTGACAAGCCCTCTCTGTATCTGGTCTCCCAGACCAAATGACGAGCCTATCATTATGCTGCATTGTACCGCTCCCTTTTTTCATACTCTCTGTTACACAAAGTATGTCCAAATATTTGCTAACCATCGTGTCACACAATTCATTCATCTTTCTTTCCATACCTCCTCTAATATTCCACGTACCAATTCGACATTGTTCGAGTTCCTTCCTCCTCTTTGCGCCACCGAAGGGTTGGCGATGTGATGGATAGCGAGCCTCATCGACACCTGTGTCGGCCATTCCCTTCTACGAACTGCTTATCTAGTCTAACATACTGATACTTAGGTATAAATCACTAACATACAAATTAGTATAATATTTAACTTAATCCTAACGCCATCAAAACTATTCCAGATGTCCAAATGAAAAAACTTAATTCTAAAACAAAAAGTATTATAATCATGATTTAAGATTTTCACGGCCAAAAGTATTTTTGTTATTTGTTTTTGGGGTATTATGCCGTGTTGCGCTAACTCCTTCTTTAGCCAACGTTTCGGACAGCATTGCAGTGTCCATCATCAGGGCAGATGTCTTATTTTGAAATAAATAACGTTGGCTAAAGAAGGAGTTAGCGCAACACGGCATAATACCCCAAAAACAAATAACAAAAAAAAGTATTATAATCACTATAACAATACACTAATCACTGCATAATTGTTTGTAATAGTTCATATTGGCAGAAGACAAAAGACGCGGCTTCATTTCGATTTCGTCCTTCCTAGGGCGTAGGGGCACGGGGGCGGTGCAGCGGGGGTGTAGAAATTGCCAGATGATTGTTTTGTATGGGTCATCTTGTAGGGGCGATGGTCGTGAGCGAATCAGTGACCGAACCACGGACAGGTCGTATAGCCGACAGACGTCTATAACGGAGCCGGTAAAGGTAACGGCGAGCATGGTGGCGGCAGCGGGGGTTGAAATATCGGTATGTGACGGTCGATGAGGTCTCCACATCTGGTAGAAATTATCAAATACCAAACTCGGGCTCACTGACACTGCATTTTTTTGCGGCACCGGGGGTTGACGTATCGGTACGGGGTGGCGAGAGACACGGGTAGGTTGCTGCGACCGCCGATGAGATGTCACATCTGGTAAAAATTCCGGACTCGGGCTCACTAACACTACACTATCCCTTGGGATAAACAATCTTGCTAATTATTCTTAAAACTCGTCATTCTTCCACACCTGTCACCGTAAAATTATTATAACTGCACTAACGTAACTGACAGACAATAAGACACATTTACGTGTACTTTTAACGGCGGAATATATTAAATATCCCTATAAATTAGGGAAGGATAGTGAGACCGACGAAGAACACGTCAGGCTGTCCCTGAAATCTAATACACATCATTTTAAAACGTTACAGAAAATTTAAAAATAAAATTAAAATACCTTCATTAGCGTAATTTTTCTCTAGAATAAAAAAACAGTTACAATATCTGTTGTTGCCTGGTGCATTCATGATTAAAGTACCTACTTAAGTATTTAGCATTTATTTGGACAGTGTAAGGTCATGAGAGCAAATCCTGATCAAGGCATTACCCTTTTATGTGTGCTTTCCTGAAATATTATTACGTTTTTTGTTATTTAATTGGTATGTTTGTTTGTTTTGTTTAGGTGCACGCTATCTTGAAGGCTCTTCCCGCCCAACTCCAGCAGCAGCACGAGAAGAGGGAGAAAGAGCTGGCGGCCGAAAAGGAGAAGCAAGACAAGGAGAAGGAGAAGTAAAGACGGGGCTCCATCTACTTCAGCCAATTCTTACCGGTGGATCCACAGCACAAGTCCATACAACACAGGGCCCAGTCCCAGATACTCGATTCCTTCCTACACGCTGCAGACAAACAACGATATCAGAGCACCTGTAGAGATCTCGCAGATACCAGGAGCTCAGAGCGCCTGTAGAGATTTGGGAGATACCAGAAGCTCAGAGCGTCTGTAGAGATCTTGGGAATAGCAGGAGCTCAGAGCACCTGTAGAGATCTCCCAGATACCAGAAACTCTGAGCGCCTGTAGACATCTTGGAGATACCAGGAGCTCAGGGCACCTGTAGAGATCTTGGAGATACCAGTAGCTTAGAGCGCTTGTAGAGATCTCCGACATATCAGGACATCAGATTGCCTGCAGAGGTCTCAGAGAAGTTTCCTGAAAGTGCATGGTGAGTGGCGCCCTGTGTTGTATGGACTCGACCGACCTCACGCTAATTCTTTCAAACGGAAGACTCACAATGGACACGGTATCTACGACTATAAGATTTTACATTTAGAAGAAACACCTTACTCATAATCGAATTCATTCAGTAGATTGTGGAAATTTAAAAGAATACATGTTTCATGAATGCAAAAAAAAAAAGATTTATGTTAAACACACCCCTAAGATTAAATAACTGTAACGGTGTTTGCATGTGACATACAAATATAAAAAGGCATCTAAAAGTATCCATAATTTAGGAAATATATTTTGTAGTGGTTTTAGAATCTTGATGTACATACGGAAGCAGAAAGAAATTGCATTCACGAATAATGTGGCAGCTAATTATGTATAATATCTATATATTTATATCAACTATTTAAAAACTTATTTATTGAGTGTCGCATGCAAAAGGCTATTGGCTTCAGTTCTTTGAACGCTTCTCTTTTGACGGTTTTAAACCATTCAAAAAATATATATTATGTATCTATCGTTTTTAACTAAGAAATATAATGATGTATGCGTTGAGTATAAACTCATGTTATTTTTGTCATAGGAAAATACTTTAAACTTTTTACAAACATTTCATATCTTAATTATTTTTGTGACAAACATTTCACATTGTTTTATTTTTATAGCACAAATGAGACGACTTCTGTGTTTTAGGTTCAAGGCCTTTAAGTACAATATGAAAGTTATCAACGTTGCCAATATTGCATTTTCCTTCAAAATGATAATATTATGTCAAGAAGAACATAATCATACTATTTATTACAATTATTATTTCGATTTAGTGTGAGTCAATTGAGCCCGTGGCTATATTTTATCGTAAGATTTAACATATTTATACATTTGAAATTATATTCAAAATATTTACAAATTGCATAAAAAGTATTTATACATGACTTAAGATAAACCTAAAGATATATTTTTAACGTATTTTGCGGAAGCGGTCTTGGCTGCATCCAGCCTCGCAGCGAGGATCATTTCCGCTTTTACTCACGTACACACGTACATACTTACACTTACAAATATATTCTATTTTTATTGCTGTGTTGAATATTCAATATTGTCCTCTATTCTCTGACATATATCTGTAATACGACTTCCAAACATGCATATTATGATAAAATTATAGTACCTCCTTCTCAAATTACTAGATATATCACATAACATGAATTCTAAAAGAATTTCATTATTTACCCAATGTTTTATATTTGTTTATGAATATCACATTATACTATATATTCTGAAAGAATGAAATTGAAAGTATACTTATCGCTATATAACATTATCAGCCATATTGACAAAAGTATCAATCTGTTATAATGTGTAAATGTCTAATTATTACAAAGTCATAAAATGTGTCCTTTATTTTAAACAAAAAATATATCTAGTCATACTGTAATTGGTAACTATGTAATTAAGAGAATTGGACACACATAACCCCAAATCTATAATTATCGTATTTTTAGATTATAGTTAACTGTCAAGATTTATGTTGTATCAGGTATTTTAACTGAATAAATAAATAGATGAATACAGAGCATTATATTTTATTTTATTGAAACTTATTCCCTAATACATTTCTTCAGAAACTATACGACATCACTTTATATTACGCCATTTGGTGTCTTAGTAAGATGTCAATGACTGGTAATTACCTATTTCCCTATCCGCCTAGATTTTGAAAATTACACTTTTTTTCGACAATAATTTCAAGAAACAGCTATTTATTTGCACAAAATAGGTTATTTGGGATAATGAAGTTTAATTGGGCGTATTTAAATTGAAAAGAAACCTTAACAAGTGTCACTCTACGTATATAAAAATGTCCAAAATGGCGGAAAAGGGATATTTTAATAAGGTAAATTTAGAACCTTGAATAAAAATGGAATTATAATGCATCTCTTAAAATCGTATTTCTTTTCAATTTTCAAGGCGGGTATGCCTCGCAAATTATATAACACCTCTGCCATAGTTTACCCCAGATGCGCTGCGTTTGGTTTCTTAGTAGTGGTGCCCAGATTCATGGGATGAGGATTCTCTAGGTTTTGGCGGCGGATGCATCTGCCCACCTATTGTGTGGCGGGCCGGATTTGGAGAGACTGGTTGAGGTAGATCTTTTTACCTCTCCAGCAGAACTCTCTCGACACATCGCCTTGCACCGTAGTGGGAGGGGTGAATTTAAACATCCGTCACTCTTGGACCCCCTCGCCCCCCAGATTCCTACCCACCCCTCACACCCTTTTCCTTCCCAGATCTTCCTCTATTTTCTTTCAATAAAAAAACACCCCAAAAAGGTGACATTGGCCCTGAGAGAAATTAATTTCCTCGGGACCTCTTAATGGCAAACTAATGTAAAAAAAAATTGAAGTAATTGAGTTGAAACAAAGTGTAATTTGCATAATCTGTGCATATGAAAAGTGCACCGGTTAAGGAAATGAATTTAAATTCTATATTAAATGCTTATTACTGACAAAGGTCATTAGGGGTCGCCCAAAATATGCGTCACTTACTAAATAGGGGGAGGGTAGAAATTTACGTGACAGGGGGTAGTTGCGAAACAGGAAGGGGGGTTTGCGAAAGGAGATGCTGCTTGAATTGAGATTGTTATTTAATAACAGCTGTTGAACACGAGAAACAAGGCAAATGACAGTGACGGAGTGAGGATTTTTTTTTTTTTTTTGTTTTTAATGGAAAAAAATGTTACCGGACAGCAAAGCGCCCATAACATTTTTTACTCCAAATGTGCTGAGGAATAGCTGGTTAAAGTTTGTCGGGTACTTGCCGATACACCCTGTATAGCGCGCTTATAGCGTGGTCTGTCACAGGCTTAAAAACCCGTTTGACGGGCTTAAATTTAAATTACAAACGACTGATTTACGTTGAAAGACAAATTCAAAGTACAAATTTGAAATCAAAAGTATATGAATTAAAAATTCGACACCAAAATTTTTGTTTGATTATATTAACACTGTAGGCTGTAGGTTGAGCGGGACTATTTATTTAATCATTATTACTATTAGCTAATAAAATTGCCAATTTTGCCTCTAATGTGATGAAAACAGAATAATTATTGAATGACCTACTCGTATATTTTATAATTTAAAATACATGTAAATAAAATAGCTCACATCAAGGGGCTCACCAGTTTCCAAACTAGGGGGCTCAGCTTAATTTTTTTATAGGGCTTACAGGGAAGGAACAAGGAAGTAGTCAGAATAAACTAGAATATTTTTTTAATAACTTGTAAGGTTTGTAATATATTCTTTAAAGTTTAAACAATTCAGCATTGTAGTATTATTTCGACTGTGGTTTCGTAAAACTATTTAAGTCACAAAATTAAAATTTTACAGGAGAAGATAAAAACAAAAAAATTAGAGATTCGTAAAACTAGTTGAAAGTTTTGAAGTTCATCTGTACCTAAGTGGTTATTTAATTTCCAAAATTTGGAAGTAAGATATTGCAAATCGGAGAAAACTTACTGATATAAAATATTGATAATTTATTTAACATCTGGTAAATTTATTTGTATCTCGGTTAGAAACGAGACTGCGGGCCTTATAATAATGAATTGACAGGTTTCCTAACAAACTGTCGGTAAAACAAAAATATGTATTATCGATATGTCGGAGACGTGGTCAAAAAAAATCTAATATTGTAACATTTCGTCATTATATTTATTAATGACACCTGCATGAACACGTGTTCCGATATATTCTGAATTGACTTTTTTATTAGGAAAGGATTGCAATCACTTTTTTAACAGGATTTCAATAAATTGGCCATACTCATTTTTCTCTGTATAAATTTGCGATATTGAGAGTTGAGTAATTTCAACTAAGGTTTTCTCGAAATAACCTAAAAATATATTTATTTATTTATTTATTACACGCCCTAGTGGGCTTTTCTTTAAAAAAATACAAGCATTTTGTATCAGAGTAAACACTTAAAAATTAATATCATAAAGAAGAATGTAAACATAATGGCAAAAATGAATACTCACGCATATAATTGAATTTAAAAGATTCAACAAAACAAAATAGTAGAAGCGGGGAAGTTATATGGGTACATAGGTCTATTTGTGTCTAGAAGAATAAAAGTGATAGAATATACAACATTTATACTGATTAGTTTTCAAATGAAATATATCACCATATCATATCATATCATATGTTTAGTTGTAGTATTAAAAATGCCTTAATCAAAATACTTTACCTTGATACATGTACCAAAAAAAACGTTTTGCCAAAAAACAGTCGATATCCGCTCCACTCTTCACGGAGAAAAATAAGTGTCGCTAACATATTAAGAATCTCTTCACATTAGTCGAATTTCGGTTATAAACGGGATTACTGGCCCTTAATGAACGAATTGATAGTTTTTCTAATCAACTTTTAGTAAAATACGAATGTATTATCACGATATCGGAACAAGTGTTCATAAAAATCCTAATATGTTTTTTTTACATTTCTTGGAGGTGCATGGACATGTATTCCGATGTATTGGCTTTATCAGGAAATAGCTTGCAAACCCGTTTTAACCGGGTCACCAACATTTTCAAGAGATTCTTAATAAATAAGCAATACACATTTTTCTCCGTGAATGTTATAAATTTAATGTGGTACAAAATTTATTGTCCAGAATTACACGAAAGGAGTAAAAACAAAATTCTCATATTATTATTATTGATTAAATATGTACATAATGGGATGTTTCTATAAAAGTGCCTAGTTTCATAAATAGATAAAAAAAAAGCAAAAAAGCCATTGATACGCACAACGTTGTAATTTGATTACGTACAAATATTGTTAGTGTAAAAGGGGAGTATGAAGATTGAATGTCAAGTTTAAATATAGATAAGGAAATAGTAACCATCAATGCTAACGTATTTTTCGGGCGTCTCCGACTTTTTTATCATTCAAACCACTCTCTAAACGCTCATGGCGCTAATAAGAATAAATTTTGAAATTTTCAGCGATATCGGTAGACTACTTTTCGAGTTTTGCGAAGATAAGATTTCTCTTGGAGTTTTTAAGTTCTTAAAACAATATGTGTTGTTTGTGTTGAGAAAAATAAATTTTGCTAATTTATTAAGAAACTCTTCAAATTATTGCTGGCCCAACGAATGAATTGATAGGTTTCCTGATAAACTTTTAGTTAAAGCCTAATGTTTTATCACGATGTCATTATATACTACCGAAGGAAACGCAGGTGCATGAAGATGTGTTCCGATATATTAGGTATTTACTAAAAGTTTATCAGTAAACATTTCTATTTACACATAAGTAGATTTGTAAGTAGTATTTATGATAAAGTAATGTTTATAAGATAAGGCCTTTTATGCATAGTACAAAGGATAACAAATAATTAAGCCGACGTAGCTCAGTGGTCCACAGCACCTGACCGGACATCAGAAGTTGCGGGTTCAATTCCCGTCGGCGGCATTTATTTTTACTCGGGAGATGTTTTCAATTTGTATTGATATTTCAGGCGACTAATTATTGCTTATTTGTTATACTTTTTTTTATTTTTTTTTTATTAAAAGTATAAAATACAGAATATAGTATATTATATAAAGCATTGTACTCCCAGGAGTTAATAAACTCATTGCGGGAATGATACGCATCACATGAAACATATAGCTGTATGTATTAAATGGACATATGATGGGACATACACAACATTATTATTTCAGATAGTCATTAATAAGATGAAGTTTGAGCATGTTAGTTTGGGTCTTTTTACATTGACTTGCACATTTGATCTCGTTGGGTAGTTGATTATATTTTGTGTGAGCTATGTATTCTAGGGATCTTAGTCCATATTTTGTTGATTTGATTTTTGGTATATGAAGTTTGTTGTGATTTCTTGTATTGTGTTGGTGTACGTCGTAATTGTAATTGAGTGTAGTGTTGGAATGTGCCGAGTGTTGTATTACTTGTAATATAGTTTTCGTTATTTCAAAAGTGGGAATGGTATTAAAAGGAAGTATTTGGGTGTTTCTGTAGATGTCTTTGACATGTGTGTCCCAAGGTAAACTGAAAATATTTCGCAGGGCTCTATTTTGGACGACTTGGACTTCTGAAATCATTTTTTTTGTAGCAAATCCCCAGATTCTGGCGAGATATATTAGATGTGAGTGAATCATAGCATGAAATGATTTAAGATTTTCACGGCCAAAAGTATTTTTGTTATTTGTTTTTGGGGTATTATGCCGTGTTGCGCTAACTCCTTCTTTAGCCAACGTTTCGGACAGCATTGCAGTGTCCATCATCAGGGCAGATGTCTTATTTGTATATAATAAGACATCTGCCCTGATGATGGACACTGCAATGCTGTCCGAAACGTTGGCTAAAGAAGGAGTTAGCGCAACACGGCATAATACCCCAAAAACAAATAACAAGAATCATAGCATGGTAAATCGATTTTAATAGAGAGGGAGGAAGTAACCCGCGAAGTCTATATAAAACACCAGTTATAGGAGTAATTTTTGATAGAACATGTTTAAATTGGTGATTCCATGTGAGTTGTGGATCAATGAAAAGGCCAAGATATTTTGTAACATCAGCCCTTTCAAGGCGGTTATTATCAAGACTTATATTAAGACTTACATTTTTTTTATTTGCAAACAGTATGTAATGTGTTTTTTTTTATGTTTAGGCTAAGTTTGTTTAATCGCAGCCAGTTTGCCAGGCAAGCTACATCCCTTTCCATTTCCTTTTCAAGTTCGTTTAAATCATTAATCATTTCAGTACCTTCTAGTACAGTGACACGGAGAGCACACTCAATTTTACGCTTAACACAATTTAATATTTTACAGTATTTTTAAACAGTGAAACTAACAATTTAACGAGTCATTGAGAGACTGCAAGTTTAAGGAAGTCGGAAAGCAATCCTGCTGGTTCCTAAATTCATAACTGAGTGAGCATTGTCAATATAATTAAAAGTCAAAACATTAAGTATTATTGTCACCCAAACTACTACCGCGCGGCTGGGTCCCTAGTATCTACTTCAAATCACTCCACCTTAAATACAGGCTGACCCATCCTCCATTTTTCCAAAAAAAAAAAAAATTAAGTTAATAAAATGGATTCCCAAGGATTCATCAATCTGGCGAGAAACGCGGTTGAGGCTCTCACTGAATTAATAATTGACCCAATAAGCAAATTAAACAAAGATCAAATTGCAAAAATGGTACCAAAAACAAATGCTATTCTCGGAACCATTGCTCAAATGGCTGCCAAAATGGCAGCACTCGAGGGTGAGCTGTCAGCTTTTAAAGCATTATCCAATAAACCTAACTCAGTAGTATCTACTTGTGAAGCAGCCGACGAACTCGAAGAAAGAAAAAAAAGAGCAAATAATCTTATAATCATAAATATTCCTGAAAGCTCTAAGATCAACCAAATAGAAAAAATACAAGATGACAAAATACAAATTACAAATATCTTGAATAAGATTGATAGTAACATTGAAATTAACTCTATCAACACTTTACGCCTTGGAGCAGTGAGGCCGGATAAACCTAGGCCCGTTAAGGTTACTCTAAAGAACTCCACTGAAGCAATAAATATCCTCAGGAGAAAGAACTTTTATCTGACCAACTCCACTGTTAAAATCTTTTCCGACCAAACACCGAACCAATGAAAATTCCTGTCGGACCTCCGCCAAGAATTGGAAACTCGAATAAAGGGAGGAGAAGTTGGGTTAACAATAAAATATATGAATAACAAGCCCACAATAATAAGATCAACTTCAGAAAACTCAAACACATCATCGGATACGGCCAAAATATCCGAGGCTGCCGTACCAAACTCATAGAGCTACAAACTACTCTTCCACTACTCCAACACATTGAAGTTTTTCTTCTTACCGAAACTTGGCTTGATCCTGATATTCACACCGAGGAACTTGGATTTTCATCTTACAACACCTACCGCCTTGACAGAAATCCAGCCACTAGTACTAAAACCAGAGGAGGAGGAGTTCTTATATCCGTTACAAAATTACTGCCATCCACTCGATTAATTTGTAAACATCTGGACGTGGAACAGGTATTCGTTTTACTAAAAACTAAATCAGGCAAAATTCTACTGGGATGTGTCTACATTCCTCCTGGATCCAATATCACAGTCTACAGAAACCACATAGATGACCTCGAAACCTTTAAAAATAAATACCCTGATGCCAGAACAATTTTATTTGGTGACTATAATACCCCTTGCATTGATTGGATGAATAAGGACTCTTATAACAACTTAAGCCTACCAGAAAATGCCCGCGAAATAATAGATATGACGAACTTACTCTCTCTACATCAAGTCAATCAAGTCTACAATACCAATAATCGGCTGCTGGATTTAGTATTCTGCAGTGATACCTCAGTCCATATTGCTAAATCAGTTGACGAGCTTCTCCCCCTAGACTGCCACCACCCCGCTCTAAGCATAACCATCACTACTAATAACTCACCAGATGACACAACTGTTCTTCCTAACCTAACTTATAATTTCTCCAAAGCTGACTATTCTAACATGAATCAATATCTTGCAAATGAAGACTGGTCATTTCTTCACCATAATAATACTATTAACTATAATCTTGAATTATTTTACAAAATTATTAATAAGGCCATTGAAAGCTTTGTACCACTTTTACACTTCAAGGAAGCGAAGCTTTCAAAATGGTTCAGTGGCGAGCTAATTAACCTAGTTATCTGTAAAAAAATTGCACACAAAAACTTTAAAGAATCGAACTCTCTTATCGACTACAAGATATTTCACAACTATAGAACTCAATGTAAAAAACTATCAAGAAATTCATATTTCAATTATATAAATGGAATCGAAAACTCTATACCTTCTATTATACAAAACTTTTTCACTCACGTTAACTCTCTTAGAAAAAACAAACAAGGTTTACCCCTTTCAATGCACTTCAAAGAAAAGAGTAGTACTGACATGAATGTAAAAGTTAACTATTTTGCTGATTATTTTAAAAGCGTCTATGACGAAGATATCCCAGACAATTATATACCACCTTCGTCGCTTAACGAGAGCATACATATCCCTGCCATACACATCAACTTAAACGACGTTATAAGTAAAATCAAATCCTTAGACAAAAACAAAAAGGCTGGACCTGATAATGTACATCCCAATATCCTGATAAATTGCATTACTTCACTGGCTGAGCCGATTTTTCTATTGTTTAATCAATCCCTTGACACAGGGTGCTTCCCTGATATTTGGAAACGTTGTTATCTAACTCCTATATTTAAAAAGGGTAATAAAAGTGATGTTACTAACTATAGACCAATATGTAAGCTATCTGTAATTCCTAAACTTTTTGAAAAACTATTACTTGATAAAATTTCACCATGTATTAACCATCTCATTGTTCCGAATCAACACGGATTTTTGTCAGGTAGATCAACTCGGACAAATCTCTCGTTATATGAAAACTATATATCAAACGCATTAGCTAACAGAACTCAAGTCGATTCCATATATACGGACTTTATCAAGGCCTTTGACAAAGTATGCCATAAAATTCTCCTGATCAAACTACGTAAGCTCGGTATTGACGGAAAACTTTTAGAATGGTTTGCTAGCTATCTAACTAATAGAGTTTTACTTGTAAAAATCAATTTGTTCATTTCCAATCAATTTATAGCTGTGGTGATTTATAGCTTATCAAAGTGGTGTACCACAGGGGTCTCATTTAGGCCCAATATTATTTTTATTGTTCATAAATGATATTGTAAATATATTTGATGAAGATATTAATACGTTACTTTTCGCAGATGATTTAAAAATATTTAAAATAATCAAAAGCGCTGAAGATTGTATCTGTCTACAAAATAATTTGAACAGGTTAATTAATTGGTGTTCTCTTAACAAACTTCATCTGAACATAAATAAGTGTTATTCAATTAAATTTTACAGAATAAATCAACCAATTATTCATTCATATGAGTAATCCTTACCTCTGTCGAAGAAATTAATGACCTGGGGATAACTTTCGACTCTAAATTAAACTTTATATCGCATATAAATAATATTAATAATAAAGGAATGAAAATGCTAGGCTTCATTCTTCGAAATTCCAGAGGTTTCAAGAATATTTCAACATTAAAAATTTTGTATACATCCCTGGTTCGTAGTCAAGTCGAATATAACTCCTCGATCTGGTCCCCCCACTACAAATTACATTCAGATTCAATCGAAAAAATTCAACATAAATTCCTAAGACACATTAATTTTAAACTCGGTATTCCCATTGAAAATATAAATTATAATTACTTGATGAAAAATCTAAATTTATTAAAACTCTCAGATCGAAGAATTATATCCGACTTAATATTTATGTTCAAAATTGTAAATGGTAGTATAGACAGTCCAGATTTAATTAACCTCATTGAATTTCATATACCCACGAGAGCTACTCGATCTAAAATTTTGTTTAAATGCAACAATATCAGGACTGAGTATTCCAAACACTCGCTTGTACCTAGGTTGCATGAAGTTAGTAATAGATACGCAGATGTGGCAGATCTATTTAACTGCACGCAAGGTAGGTACAAGAGGGCTATGCTATCAAATCTTTTCAATCAATATTAATTTAATCTAATTCTACCTTATTTGCACTATAGAAACTTATGTACTTGTATCTCTTGTTTACTTACTTACCTACTCTCTAATGTCATTTTACAATCAAATGCCACATATATTTGTAATTCTTTTTTTAAAATATTTTTACGATTTTAACTGTGACATGTTATCATTGTTTATGGTATATTTATACCGTTGATATTAAATAAAAAATTATTGTGATAAAGAATCACTGTGTCATCTGCATAGAGTTGTATTGTACCCTTAAGTCCCCATTTAGCAATATCATGTATATATATTAAAAATAGTAATGGTCCAAGTACGGAGCCCTGAGGCACGCCACATGTTATCGTTCCCATGCTGCTTGTCCCTTTTCCAACAAAGGTCTGACAGTGTCGGTTAGAGAGGTAGCTACACAGTAACTTCAGGGGAGTGCCTACTATGCCTAGGTGTTCTAGCTTCTTTAGTAGTATCCCATGGTCAACCGTATCGAAAGCCTTTTTTAAATCTATAAATAAGCCTGCAGCATGCTTACCCTGGTCTATATGCTTTTGGAGGGCGTATACAAAATCGAAGGCAGCACATTTTGTGTTAGATTGGTTTCTGAATCCATACTGTTGGGATGCGAGTAAATTGTTTGATAGAAGATATTTAGTGAGCCTAAGCTTAATAACCTTTTCAAAAACTTTAGAGACGACAGAGAGGATGGATATAGGACGGTAATTAGAAGGATTTTTTTTGCAATCATCTTTGTAAATCGGAATTATTTTTGCTATCTTTAGTTGATCTGGGAAGATTCCACTATCCAGGGATTGATTAATAAGAAAAACAAGGTGGTCAGCTAATATATCTTTGCAAAAGTTCAGGTACACTGGTGTAATTCCATCTAAACCTGGAGATGCATTAGACTTTAGTTGAGAGATGATACTGAAAACTTCTGTTTTATTTGTTTTGGCCATGTATAAGGACTGGATTGCTTTATGATCCGTGTTTATAGTGATAGAATCGTTAAATTAGTTAAATACCTACCTACTTAATTATAAACCATGTAATTAATGTAAAAATTTAAATATGAAGTAAGGAATTACACAACTTGTCCAAAGAAACGTCATTACCTCAATGACACTTCTCATTTCAAACGTTCTTCAGGCTGGTGGATACCGAATGTTGAAAAAGAATGCGAATAAAGTCCAAATAAACACGACGATTTCACATTTAAAAAGTCTACCATCTTGAAACGGAAACGGAAAATACGAACAAAATAATATTTCGATACGCTCAGTCAAAAATGTTTAGTATAATTTATCTATCCACTATTCAAACATTGATTTTGCGTTTGAATGTGAATAATATTAAAATTTTGTCTTCAGTACACCACTTTATTCGACTTAAATAAAAATAAAGTTACTGACACAATTAATACTTTACATAAATTCTTAAATTTAAATATGTATTACTAAAAAAATCATGTGAGTTATTATTAAAATCCTGATGAAGCTTGACTGAAGCGAAACCGGTAGATGTGTTAATTAATTTTAAAAAACTCGTGGTTAAAATAAACAAAGTATTTCATTTAAATATAAAAAAAATCATGTTTTTCCTTCAAAAATCCCGCTTATTTTTCTTTTTTATATAGATTGAGGCTCGGATTTTTTTAATACCGAATGAGATTATTGAGATTCGGAGATTGTGAAACGGGAATAGTATTTTTCAGTATTTTTTTCTATGTAAAAAATGACGTTTGACGTTTATATGTTTTTTGTTTGTTTTTTGCTTACGCCAACTGCATTATTTGTCAATATAATTAGATTGATCACTTGTACGAAACAGTAGAAACTATCGATTTCTTCATCTCTTGCCACTTCATCACGCTCTCCGGTCGAGCAGACCGCTGTAGGCTGCCACATCTTGTCAATAATTATACTACATTCCTAGTTTCACTTGTTAACTCATGGTCTTCTCGTAGTCGTCATCGAATACTCGCGAGTGCCGGGCGCAATCAACACATAATATCAGCGAACCGAACATAATATTAGTTCATTATCTGTCTATTGTTGCATTGAGTGTATAATTATAATATAAATAGTTTGCTAGCTCTTGTTCAGTACTTATTATTCACCATGGTTCGCGGTCGTGTCCTCCACTTCGTTTTCAAAGTCGGTGACAGAAATGCCACCGCCAAATTCTACCGGGACGTTCTTGGAATGAAGGTGAGTCCCAAATATACAATATATTTCACTATTATTTACGTACTATAGATTCGTGTTTAATAACGTTGGTAATTTTTGGATAGGGCCTGACACGCTTATTACGAATATTTTTTAGAAAAAAACTTTATATTCGCCTTAATTACTATAAAAGAAAACTTTTTGCATTTCGGGCGGCGGAAAATTATGAATTTAAATTTTCAATTGCGTTAACCAAAATTCACTTCGCGAATCGATGCGGCGGCAATCAGCTGCCATTAGGTACGTCACTGTTATGTTGGTATCCCTGATACATTGATTTGTATCACAAACCATGTTACACAAACCTAGCGTAGCCGGTAAACTAGTTGAAAACTGGGATGTTTTTCTTGCCTTGACGCGAGCAGGCGTTATTAAGGGGCACTTTCCTTTGTATCACAAACCATATTACACAAACCTCGGCATCCCACGAAGATAGCAACGGTCGTATTTAGCTCTTGTTAATGCATCAGTGATACCAACATAACAGTGCGTTCCTAATGGCGTCGCGTTGTCGCCACATCGATTCGCGAAGTGAATTTTGGTTTTATGCAATTGAAAATCAAAATGCATAATTTTCCGCCGCCCGAAATGCAAAAAGTTTTCTTTTATAGTAATTAAGGCGAATATAAAGTTTTTTTCTAAAAATTATTCGTAATAAGCGTGTCAGGCCCTATCCAAAATTTACCATAACGTTCTATTTCCATCTAGAACTGATTATTTAGAATCCTCAAATCAATTGTTCAAGTAGTGTTCTCGTTCATCACTGTTCACATCTGTTCTTGCATACTTAGAGAAATGTAAAGCTACTCCAATTTGATTTGTCACAATGACAATAAGAAATATGATATGCCAACACACCTTTACACTGAATAAATGTTGATCATAGAATTAACCCTTTTGCTGCCCGAAAGTAAACACAAGATACATACTCCCACGCCAAGGATTTTTAGAATATTTTACATTGCCTCATTATTTATTATCCTCAGCACTTAGAGATTGTAAATTATTACCAAAACAAAAAAAACTTGTTTACGTTACACTTTTAAAAAGTCTAAACAAGATATCTTTATGAATTGATGCATTATTTGACGAATAAAAACTATCTATGAAACATCAACAAACTTCGACCCGCCGCCATTATCAAATCAGTAATCTCACCAACACATACAGACATACTATAGTAATATCAGTATTCACGTCTCTGAAGTGGGACCTCTGCAACGGCTCACCATTAAATTTCTCACGATACAATTGTGATAATATTATTGTTTTAAACTTAATTATTTATTAAACTTTTATTTACAGTTTCTTATCGTATTATTTATGTTAATAGTTTTTATTCGAATGGTAGACTTTAAAACAAGAATGAATACACAATGCCACATTACACTGGGAACACATATCGAGCCATTTTTCTGCGACTTTGTTTAAGCTTTGTATTCGCACAAACATGGCAGGCTCTGTATGGCTTGGATTGTTTTGATGTTTACAACCTCTTTTGAAAGCAGACGTAATGGTGTGTCATGATGAGACGAATGAGGAGTTGAGTAGAGTTGAGTTTTTTGTGGTGTTTTGCGATTACTTGTCTTATCACACATAACTGATAATCGGGGAAGCTCATACCTGAATTTTGTATGGTGTTGTGTACAATAAAAGAATTTAACAGATATAAAATCGAGACAATATTCTCTTATTTGGTCATCAAACAAGTCGCGTCGAGCCATGATGGAGGGTTACACAAAAAAAAATTAGGAAAAAAGACAAATTAACACAATAATTAGTTTCTAAACACAGATAATTAAAATAAAATGTATATTATTACTTTTTCACTCGAAAGGCGGATATAACAACTTATTTCATTTAAAAAAACAAAACATGTTGATTACCACAAAACTTATTTGCACTAAAAATATGACCACTTAATAAAAACAATTTGTTAAAATAATAACGTTAGAACCACGATTCGTTGCAGATTCTAAGTATTCGCGAACCGTCGAGATAAGAAAGAACCACGTGATACACTAACACAACTACGCGCGCGCGGGGAATTCAAACACTGAGAGGGGAAATATTGTAGTCTCCAGTTTGACGAGGTCTTTCATAATATAAACAAAATCATTTGTCACATCTGTGTAGAGATGTCGCTAGATAAAGGTTCAAATTATTTTTTAAGCCTGAGTTTTGCGCCATCTATACAGAAAGTTCCGAGATATCGCAAGATGAAATTAAAATCACGTATGATTGCGCGTGGCAGCGAGGGCCCGGAATCTTGAATCAAACATAGATGCGCACGGCAGCCTCCGGGTTAATAATGTAGTCACCGTGATTTTATAAACATGTACACTATTATCAATCACCAGTACTTGAGATAGACAAGAATCCAATGTGAGTCATACTAGAAACTATTACGTAGTGGTTGAGGTTATTACAACTACAAACGCTTCCAATGTTGAAAATAGAAAATTACAACCAGTTGCACAAGTAGTCAGCAGTGATAGTTTAAACCACAATGTATAATTAATTGTTCTTAGCAATCATCAGAACTTTCCTAGTCTTTTGGTTATATCATCTAACCTTTTGTTAAGATTTGTTTGGGCTTGATGAAGTCTTCAATAACAGACGCATGGTTATTTTTGTTTTTACTGCACAAAACTGCATTTCACTTTATTTAATGTTACAAAGAGTTAAATTATTCCCGACCCGGACAAAACACCTTTACTAATGGTCTGTAGACCATAATGACTGCTTGTTACTATTTTATAGGAGAGAAGAAGTAGGAATCCAGTCGGCGAGGCTTTTTATAATCTAACCTATTAAAAACACATTGACAAGCTAATTGTAAACAAACACTGTCAAAGAAAGCCAATTGATAAGGCAAAACATCTGTTTTATCTGTTAGCCCTAGTTTTACCTCCGACCGCTAGGTGCTAGGCAGGAGAGAGAGTATAGTGATTTATTTTTGAGGTATTATGGTGTGTCGTGCTACTTCCTTCTTTATCAAACAAATCAGACCACACTACAATTTCCATCATTAGGACAGATATGCGTTCTATGCATTTTAGGTCTTCCCAGGAACTCCGGGACAAATTCAAAGTAATGGCCGGTTTCAATGAAATGCTCGGCAATTGCCGATTTGTCAGAATGGCCGAGTTTACATGCTGACAATGCAAACCCTTCACCACAATCTTGGTTTTCACATCTGCTCTAATGATGGACAGTATTTTTTTTTATTTTTATATTAACTCCACACAGGAGGCCCTGAAGAAAATAATTTCCCTCAGGGCCTATGTCATCTTTGGGGATGCTGTGTGGAGGGTCTTTTTGTGGAGAGGAAGGAGTGAACATGGGTCTTGAAGAGTCCCATGTTGTAGGAGGGAGGAAACACAGAGGCCGGCAGTTCATTCCACAGCCGAGCTGTTGAACTTAAGACCGAATCGTAGAAGCGACCCGTTCTCATGTGACAAATGTCAACTGTGTACAAATGTTGGGCGCGCGTTTGGCGTGTATCCCGACTACGCACCGGTGCCGAAGGGATCAATGACGCTAGTTCCTCAGAGCATCTTCCATTGTAATACCGATAGATAGATAGATAGTATAATGCTATCCGAAAAGTTAGCTAAAGAAGGTAATGCAACACGGCATAATACCCCAAAAATAACTCAATATAATACTTTTGGCTGTAAAAATCTCAAATAGTATCTAATCTTTATAGTCTTATAAATAACGAACAGTTTATTTAACATTTTATAAGTAGTAGGTATTGAGCAAGTAATGAAACACACCAAAGATGTGTGATAAAGTGCTGCAAATGCTATGTTTTATGTTTGTTTTGTTTTTAGGTTCTTCGTCATGAAGAGTTCTCAGAAGGATGTGAAGCAGCTTGCAATGGGTTAGTATTTTATTTAACTAGATTTTAAATTTAATCTGAAGAAATAGTGTTTTATTTCATTTTGTAGATTCTAAATGTAATGCAATGGGTTAGTATTTTATTTAACTATATTCTAAATGTAATACAATGGGTTAATATTTTATTTAACTATATTCTAAATGTAATAAAATGGGTTAGTATTTTTTTTAACTAGATTCTAAATGTATTACAATGGGTTAGTATTTTATTTAACTAGATTATAAATGCTGTTGAAATGAGATCCCTGAGGCGTATGTGTGGTAAAACCATGTTTGATCGTGTGAGGAATGTGGAGATCCGCAAAGAGTGCAAGGCTGATGTAAGCGTAATGAGTAAGATTAAGAAAGGGACGCTTAGATGGTTTGGGCATGTAGAGCGAATGAGCGAAGATAGGAGTGTAAGGAGGATATATGATGCAAATGTGAATGGTAGCAGAAGTCGGGGACGCCCGAGGAAGACATGGCACGATCAAGTGAATCAGATACTCGAGTCTGGCCATGTCAAGAGTCAGAATAATAGAAGAGTATGTATGAGACGATGTATGAATGTGAATGAGGCAAGAAGTGTGTGCCAAGACCGAGTTGTTTGGCGGTCCGTCCTCTCTGCCTACCCCTGCGGGGAAACGGCGTGATGGTTAGTTAGTTAGTTAGTTAGATTATAAATGCAACATGTTGAAAAAATCAAACAACAAAAATTTTGATGATAGGAAATACAAAATTATTATTCTTGGGAATTGCACGCGTGCTGGTTACTTTAAAAAAATCAATGTGATTACTTTTCAAACAAAAATAAAACTGCCAGTAATATAATGTCACTATCTTAGTAGTCGAGTTCCATTCAACATAACAGATATTACTGCACCAAGTTATATAACTGAAATTATTTTTGCTTTTCAAACATGTTATAACAAACAGCTTATATACTCGTGCATGCAAGTTATATTTGAGAATAAGGAAGTTGAGTGAAAAATATTTTGACTTATAAAAAATATGTTCATGTAGATCAAAAAATATCGATTCTAAATATATAAATATATTTCTATATTATTATTCTTACAATTAGTTAAACGTTCTTGAAAAAGCATTCAATAGCAATATACTGTATACGCTCCACGATTGGTCGAAAGAATTCTGTCGTCACATGTGTCGTGACTTGTACGTACAACAGAACACCTATGGTGCATCTCTTTCTATTACATGAGAGATGGTCGATTTAGATGAGAGAGGTGTATAGGCCAAAGGTTTATTTGGGTTTGTCAAATATATGTACGTATTTGTTATTATTATTATATGAAATGGATTTCTAAAGATACATATTCGTATAGTGCTTTATAATAATATGTTGTTTATTGCATAACTTAGATGTTTTTATTATTATACATGTCACAAAGCATGTGATACACTTCAGGCCGCCGGCCGCTCAGAAAAGTCTCACAGTGAACTGGGCTGTAAACCGTTATTTTACTTTTGGTCTTTACTTTTCTGCGCGGTGGTCCTGAATTCGCGCGGGGAACGTCAACAAGTAGCGACGGCGATACCGTACAAGTACCGTATCGGGCGTGAAAAGCAAATATTCTAACTTAAAATATTAATTTAACTATGAAATCTTAATCAATTTTCTTTTTTTTTTAATAACATCAATTATAATAGACGGTTAACATTGGTAAAAAAATTACTGGAATTCCTTGTTGAAGAATTAAATTTTTTTCCATACATAATGCTTAAGCGACGTGGTTTTCACAGTTCTAATGACGTCACACTACACCCCGCCTGTTACCGCTCGGATTCCGCTCGTTTTGGCGGGCTTAATAAAATTTAAACTTTGAGAATTAATTTAACTATGAAAACAAACTTTAAAAAAAAAAAAAAAAATACCAGTATTTAAGTTTGAATGCGAACATTGATAAAAAAAAATAAAAAAAATGGACTCAACTTCCTTATTGTGTATGCCATGCTTGTGCAAAATTTTTATGTCTAGACTTATATTTGAATCTCTCTAATCAGGCACCGTATAAAACCAGATAGTGCCAGTTATTGAAATGTATGGTAAACTTGTACTTTTATTTACGTATTTCCTGCACACGGATTTTAAAAATCAGTCAGGTTTTATGGATGGTAGTGTAACAATGCACTTCTTTTGTTTAGCGAAACAATCTCTTATAAATGGTCGTTTTCCCAATATCAAACCTTGTTTTAAGGATTCTAGTCCTGAATCTAATGCCAGGTTAACCTCTAAGAGTGAGTTTTTGAGAGAAGAAAGTGTTGAAAAGAGTGAAAAAAATTATTGTATTCATAGTATGCATTGTAAAAAAATCTAACTTTATCAAAAAAAATTGTCAAAATATCAAAATAACCGATTTAATCACATAAAAATATTTTATATTTCATCAATATTATTAATAGGAGAATTTCTAGAAACACCCCAGTACAGTGTATTGATTTATGTTTTACACAGTATGGCCATACTCTCCTATAGATAAATAGGTGTTGTATCTTGATTCTACTCCACCCTCAAGAGTTTCAGATTTTAGAATGTGTGGTGTTCTGTTAATTTCATTCTTTTTTGCAATACCCATTTTGATGGGGAGTTTTTAATAATACTTCGGTTCGTCTGAAATTATGAGAATGTTTATTATTGCGACGTATTTACAATGAATATCTAACTGGACTCGCGTTAGTTCTGTAGGATACTTTAAGTTATTCTGAAGCGCGAGGATCGCTTACTGACGACGTTTGCCTGTAGATCGGCTATCTACGTAACCATTCCGGTATTAGACACAAACGTCCAACGTATTGTCCCTGTCTTGTGGTACTACCACTGACACCTATGGAGGCACCTTAAAACTATATATCCCTATAGTTATATTTATAAACAATACAGAATACTTAAATGCAAGACTTATAATGGATTGTTTCCGAACATTGAATTTGTATCCAGGCATATTGGGTTCAATTCTGTGCGAGCTAAGCCCTCTATCGAAGCATAAACAATTGCGGCTTTTAATGGTGGTTAAAAAAATATGTTCAGATTATTGAGTTATTCATTTTTTAAAAAGAATAATTCTATTTCCAGACCTTACGCAAACCGCTGGAGCAAGACCATGGTAGGCTACGGGCCCGAGGCCACCCACTTCGTGGTGGAGCTGACCTACAACTACGGAATCACATCCTACGAGATGGGCAATGACTTTCTGGGCGTCACCATCAAGTCTCGAGAGTCCATCGAACGGGCCAAGGCGCAAGGGTACCCCTTGTCAGAGGAGAATGGCGTTGCAGTTGTGGAGAGTCCTGGAGGTTATAAGTTCTTCCTCATCGATGAGCCCCAGCCAACTGACTCAGGTAGAAACATTATAATTATTATTTTATTCACTATCCATTACTGTTTCAAGGTCTCGCCAAGGTTATTGGGGTAAGATTATTATCTCGCAATTTGGATAGTGGGTACCTCGGGAAACATTCATTGAATAACCTACACCTCTGCCATATGCCAAGTAACCACTATATTAGCGAACCCGCTACGTTTGGTGACATAGCAGGGGTGCCCGGGCTCATGGGGTGAGGTTTGTCCATGTCTTGGTGGCTGATGCGTCTGCCTACCAACTTCGTGGCAGGCCGGATTGGTGGGGAGACTCTTTGACCTCTTCAGCCAGACTCTCAACCTTGCATCGCAGTGGGAGGGATGGATTCGTACATCACTCCTGGACATACTGTCCCCCTGATTCCTACCCACCCCTCATACCTCTTTCCTTCCCAGAACTTCCTCTCCTTCCTTCCCTTAAAAATACGCCCCGTACAGCATCCTCGAAGATAACGTAGGCCCCGAGGGAAATTATTTTCCTGAGGGCCTCCTGTGTGGAGTAAATGCTTTTAAAAAAAAGTTACTTGAAAGCTAGTTGCTGTACTATGCAAGGTGTCCGGGGGTTAATTGCACTAACTTCGGGAGGTGATTCTCCATGGATAGTACAAGTTAAATTGATAAACTTTTTTTTCAAATTCCAACGTTTTTAGGTAGTTTCAGGTAGAAAAATTGAGTAGTATATGTGGAAAAAAATTTTTTGGAAAATACTTTTCGTATTGGAAATAACAATGAAATTTCAAAAAAGTTATTTATCTTTTTTACTTCTACAATCACGTAGAATCATCTGACACTATATATTACCTTCTCTCTCCTACGACAAAACATATAGCAGATTTAGCCAAATCAGTGAAATCACCACTGGTTTTTGGCTTTCCTGGAAAGTGGCCAAATACGACTAGTGTGGAGGTGTCATTTTCCTTTGCAAAGAACACCAGAATAAGGCAATTGTTGATAATAAAAAAGGTGGTTGATCAAGAGATCCACTCACAAATTTATCTTTTTTTTCAATGTGAAACCGCAGAGTCCCAACTGCTGAAGCCGTCTGATCTGATAATAATTCCTCTTCACCGTCTTATTCATCAATATTAATTGAAGTTATTGTCCTCATATTTTATATCTACATGCATACTTTGAAGATAACATCTTTGAGTAGTAATTGTGACCTATTCTAAGAACGCCTACGACCACTCCTACAATGTTTGAATTCCATCAGATGTGTAATTACACCCACCATGCTCACCTTATTTGCTTTAAGTATTCTCCAATTTCTCTCAAATAATTTGGATCTATTAATAATATTTCAATAAGCCGCACAAGTTCTGAAATAGAATGACTGTAGAAACATAATTATCAGAAAATACCCGGTCTCGCCTTTACAAAAGAGAAAAGACTACCTTTTCAAAAGCATTTATTGGAATTTCACTTTTGTTTTCGTAAATGAATGCCCATCTTGGAAATGGAAATTAACCCACTTCCCGACATCCGATCGAGCTGAAACTGGCAGATAGACTCATTGTTGATGACAATGCATTCTATTAAATTTTGGTGGCAATCAAGCATACACACGCAGACATATACGCATGTCTCTTAAATCGGATGACATTACAGCAGTTAATACGCAAAACAAATGTTGGTCCTACCCGATCGGCATTTGGCGAGCTTGGTAGAGTTTTCGACTCCAGTACCTGTGTAATAAGGTTCAATCCTCAGTCAAGCCAAAAAAAGTAATGTTTATAGTAAAACCTGTAAAAAAAACTTTGTTTTTTATGGGTTGATTTTTTTTTATTAAGGTTAATTACATATTGATAATAAATATCATTATAGCTGTATCATTATACCTCGAATTCAAATTATCTAACAAATTTTTTTTAACAATACCTATAACTTTGAATATGCACCTTTTTTAAAGCCATACAAATACGCTTAAATAACAAGACTTATTACATACACAGATCATGACAATGTTCATAGAGACCTTGAAATGTTTGGTTCTCAGGTGAGTGGTATATTTATGGTTCTCAGTAATTTACTATACATAATCAATTGTAGAATAGTAATAGATTATAATTATGTAATATCCTGGTGGCATTGCTTACCTATTATAATAGTGCATTCCTGTTTATGAGATCATTATATTAGAATTAGAAACAATCGAACTAACTTTTTCAGTATCTCAAATGAGATACAAAAATTACAGCTTCTTAAATTTCATAAATTTTAATTCTCGGTAAATATATAAAAATAGGGACACACTTAATTTGCACATTTTGTTTTAAAAAGGTAGATTAGAGTTTTGTAATAGTTAGATCATAATGAGAAGAAATTATTCCAATTTCCAGAAATGGAAAATAATGCATTTTAATAGTTATTTCGATCAAATTAAAATCTTTTTACTTGGCGGGCATTGTTGATGCTGTCAAAGTTTTAAGGTTAGTTTTGTTTCTCTTATTTAAAACAAAATATGAACCTACGACCATAAAAAAGGTTCTTAGGTTGTCAGTTTAGGTTTGATTAAAACAAATAAAAAATAAAAACTAGCCTAAAAAAATTAATTATTATTGTGCCAAATCATGGCATGAAGAAAAGATGTCAAATTATCTGGGTTTTTTTTTTAACGAAATAGCTAATAAATTACATTATTTTCCATTTTCGGAAATTGAATTACTTACTTCTGTAGCGATCGATACTGCCAGAGTGTTCCGGAAAGCCGACCGATATAGAATGAATGGGCCGCGAACTTTCGAGACATTTTGAGAGGCACAATTAATTGCGGAACGTAAACAATTCCGGCTACCGGCTGTCTACGAGTATCTACTTGCGACGTCTGAGCGAACTACCTACGTCAATACAATTGCGAGTTTGACTAGGTACATTACGCACACCCGCCAGAAGGTTCTAGCCAATTGCCTAGGCAGAGCTGATGCACTATCGAAGTATCCAGATTGAGCGAGCAACCGGCAGTTTACCAGCGGTCTTGCGAAGTTACTACCGCCATCGGCTTGGCTATATAAATAGGCCCAACGCAGCGAGTATTCAGTCACCAGACAACAGTGAAACGTCGCGCTCGTAACCTTGACACAGTTAATCACTGACATTCCGCGCTAGAGTATTTCTCGCATTATCTTGTAAAATAAACGCACTACTGTATTTTCCTCAATAAACGCTCCAACTAAATAAACTGAGATTTTTTACTTCGAATTTAGTACACCAAGATAACCACACTTCTCATTGTTATCTAAGTGATACACTGTGGTTTTTCTGTTGAAAGTGTGTATTAACAGCATCCCTTTATTTTGTATATTTATCCTTCTTTCTAATTTAAACTGATTGAGGACCAATTTTTTACATTTCGATTCATAAAACCTTTGGAGCACCAAGCTCCCTTCACCTCCCAATACCTCCGTAGTGTGCCAAGCTTAAAAATCCCACGAAAAAAATTTTAATGTCAGATTACCGTATGGGTACGCTGGCGAGTATTTTTGCTAAGGAGTATTTTTGACGCTTGAGAAGTCAAATAATTTTTTTACAAATTATTCATAAATTACTTTTTACTTTCCAGATCCCATCCAAAAACTAACATTAGCCAGTTCAAACATTCAACAATCCTTGGCTTATTGGAATGGTCTTCTGGGATTGGACGTTTACGAGAAGAAACCAAAATCTGCCACTTTTGCATTCGGCAACAATCAAGCCAAGCTGGAAATTTGCGATATTGGTAAGTCTTAAATGTTGATATTTGTATTAAAACATGTCGATACTACAACAAACTGCGTCCAATTTTTTGTGTACATTTTATTTATTGATAATATATTACAAAACAAAGTACTTTGTTTATGATATATTATTCCCAATGAGTTAGAATTGGTAATGGTACGTTCCCACCTGGATGGTCAATATATAGAATGAAAGTTGAAGTCGATTCAACTTTGGGTTTCTATTCCACAGAAAAGCCTGTTCTCACGGATCTATTTCGTAGATTCTATGAAATAGATCAAAGACAGGTGGGATCCCGGATTTACTCATGTAAGCATAGACAATTTTTGAGGTGTAACACATCATATCTACTTTAAAACTAGTAGAGTTCCATGAACAGTAGACTTTCCATCCAAAAAAATAATGTTCCTAATCCTGCATTTCTAATCCCACATGATTTATTCTATGAGAATCTAGGTCAATTTAAAGAACAACAGTTTAAGTCCATTCAACTTTGGATTTCTATTCCATAGAAAACCCTGCTCTCACCGATATGTTTCACAGATTCTATGAAATAGATCAGGCTTAATTTTCTCTTATTTAATAAATCAAAACCAAGATGTGTAAGTAGGTAATTAAATACCTACCTAGTTAATTATAAATCATATTTTTTGTTAATTTCAAATAAGGAATTTTACAATTTATCCTAATTTGCATTGAATTCTAACAATTTTCCGTTAATAACAGAAAAATTAAAAACTCAGATACATGTTAAGTATTTTTATTTCAGCAAGACTATAAATTATTGATAACAGGTTAAATCATTAATGAATAAGGTGGAACGATAAATTAAGTTAATGCTGTTACGAATTAGGGTAAACTTGTCGAATTCCGCTGCGTGCAAAGGCTCTTTAAAAAAAACAATACTTGATTTCAATTTAAATATCTAATCGAGACAACTATTCATTTAAGTCAGGGGTTTAAGTAAACATGCACAAAATAGGTTTATAGGGTTTAGTTTGGGTTATTTTAATAATTTATTGATAACCTAACATTTATAAGTATTCACTAATCTTCAAACTTAACTTTGATTGAGAAAAAATTAAACTGGATATTTTACCATCTCTCACCACCACATAAATAGTTATTTCTTGTAGTAATTAAGTTGAAACCAAGTGGCATTTATATTTTTCAAGTTTATCCAAATTAGAAACAAAGAGATATTCGCACATGTTTTTTTTTTTTTGTTACAATAACGAGTCCTGTTCTGTGTTTTTGCTTCCGATTGAGAAATAATAGCCACAAACTGATGGACATCTCGCTAACAATATATTCCAATCTGATTCACGACCTTTCCGGAAACGTATGTCGAATTGAATTGAAATCTGTACAGCCTTTTACACGGAATGAACTTTAGGAATCGACATTTTCAGCAGATAAGATATTCAAAATATTTACATTTACTTTTACATCGGCATCGGGACCACAACAAAAAACGCACAAGAAACAGCAAGAAACAAAAGATTTCAAACCACCATAGATATTCCACTCAGCCAGCACTCACCTTTCAACAGTTTTTACATAGACATTCAGAGTTTTTCATTGGTATATGTGGTTAGTCAATAATGTGACATCATAAGCCATGGAGATTACCGTGTCTCTTTTTCTGTTCCAATTTTCGATCGGAGTTATACCCCCCTGCTCAGCTGTCAACAGTTTTTCCCATAGACATTCAGAGTTTTCCATTGGTAGATGTGGTTAGTCAATAATGTGAAGTCATAAGCCATAGAGATTACTGTCTTTCATTCGGTTCCAATTTTCGATCGCAGTTATACCCCTGTTCAGGCTGGTAGGTACCATAATATTTTAAGCCAAAGTAAGGCTTGCTTGAATAATAAAATGGATGCTTCAGATTTTCGTAATCGGAAATGGAACATACGGACAGACGAAATACCAAATGATTGAGTTGAAACAGGACTTCGCTATGCTCATCGATTTTATCACAATGCATTGCTTCAAGCCAAAGTAAAAATCTTCAAAAAATATACAGATCACTTTTTAGCTGGCAATACAATTATTGTAGAAACATGTAATAAGGAAAAGAAATTTAATGGAATGCAATATAAAAAAGTATGTTGGTAGTGGCGGTAATCGGTAACAGCACCATTGCTTTCCTACGACATTACTAATTTCCTAATTTGTATGAGTTGAAATTAACGATTTTTATTTACAGGTAAAGCTGTGGATCACGCAAAGTCGTACGGGCGTATTGCCTTCGCCATCCCTAAAGCCCAGCAGCCAGAGATCGACCGGAGGGTGCAGGAAGCCAACCAGAAGATCCTCACTCCGCTGCTGGACCTGGACACCCCCGGAAAGGCCTCCGTCAGGGTCCTCATCCTAGCCGACCCCGATGGCCATGAGATCTGCTTCGTGGATGATGAAGGATTCTCGCAACTCTCCCAAACAGATCCCAAAGGGGAAGAACTCCTCACTCGATACATTAAACTTGACAAGTCCAGGGAATAATAACGCATTTGTGATACAAAAGAATCTTCAAAGTTTAGTGATATAACAATATATTCATAAACTAATCTCATCATTTTATTTGATAATTTGTGTTAACTTCTGGTGCGCACTAAAAGTACTCAAAAGTTAAAAACTTGCAACAGTTATAATTCTCTTCTTTTGCGCTAGCAGCTTTTAATGTGTTTTTTTATTGACTTTGTCACTCACTATCAAATTATTGGCTCTCAAAAGATAAATATATTATTGTCGCTACCAATTAACAATAAATGTACACAACAAATATTTTAAACTAGGGTTCACAAAATTGAAAGTAATAAAAACATAATTCCTTGATTGTAATTTGTAAAACTCATTTATTTAATTTGACCCGAATATAGTAAAGAATCTTTTTATATTTTGTGGAAATATATATTTTTACACATCATATTGTGTTTCAATGCTCATCATCCATCTCAATAAATCACATTTGTCAATTTTCAGGGGAGACAAAAAACAGCCAATGATTTCAAGCAATCATTCATTCAAAATTGTCTTAGGTAATATTATGTGGTACATATTATATATTAATAAAACACATTGGAAAACGCTGATAAATATTAATTTTACCAAAGAGTATTGCCACTATCAAATACATAACATTTCAATGTGACTTTTTGATCACAAATTGCAGTGATGATAGATACACATGGGTTTAAAACCATGTTACATAATATGTAAATTATTATTGTAATACACTTAACTCGCAATACTTTTTACATAGCTTTAGAATAAATATTTGTTTTGAAGCGTAATTCTTGTAATTTCACAGTATGTGATGTTTTATGATTCAATAAAAGGGCGTAAAATTTCAAGTAAAAAACTGTTTTCGCGAAAATTATAACAAATTAAAAATAAATAAAAAGCTAACAAAAAATAAACACATTGAAAATTATGTTTACATTAATTCAGTTAGTTTACAGTTTATTACGAATTTCAAATTTTTCAACTGATTCACATGCATTTTATGTAAAATAACCTCACATAATAATATAATTAATTTACTTAGCTTATTCAAAAATATATCAACTAGGTACATTACTTTGCAAAACTACAAATTAATATGATGTACTTGAATACACGGTTAAGAACAATAATGTTTTATTATTGATAAGAACAATTAAATTAAGTAACAGGTTAATTAACCTTCAGGCTGCGTTCAACTGTATCAACAATACTTTTTAAAACTTTAATTAAAAATATTTCACATGTTTTCGTTCTTTGTGTAACCTTGCCCAAATAATGCATTAATATCTTAACTAATCATAAATAACTCGACATAATTGTTTTGAGACGAATATCAACACGGACCCAGCGGTAATGAGAGTTACTTACGTCCGTCTGTTTGAATGTTATATCCGATTGTTTGGTCGATGCATCGATAACATGAACGGTTTATTTAATAGGGATTTGTTCATGAATTTATTTATAGGTACTACATGCACTCTTACAAAATATTATAATAATCAATTTAAATTCATTTAGTATTCTGGGCACTATGTTAGTCAAAATTATATTTAAAATACAACACATTGTGTTCCAACACGAAAGCCTCTAGAACACGAAACAGCATACAGTGCCAAATAACACTGGATACAAATCTCAAAAGATAAATGTAAATTTTTAGGTGATGTAACAGCTCCTAAATCGTAGAGCGGCGCATGTTTCTGCTGACATCGCACTAATCGTCTAAGGCGCAAGTACTCCAAACAAGGCTGTTTGTACCGATGCGGGAGATTTGAAATGAGCTGAAGGGGTAAATCTATCTCAGTCCCTTTAAATCCTTACCCAAGATATAATCTGGAATTTTTACAAATGAATTTTCGGCTCTGTAACATGTTTGTACGCAATACAGTACATAACCCCGCCAAACATCAGGCGAGAAATTGCAACACTGAGGGAATACAAGAAGGCGCTGCAAAAAAGCGCAATACCTCTACACGAAGATGTCGTCTCCCACCCGGCATGCCGCTTGAAGTCCCGAAAGCCCTTCTGGGCGGAAGGAGAGAGGCTCCTCCGACTACCTCTCACCCCAGAAGATAGGTGGAAACTTGAGTGGCAAACGGCCAACGTAGGAAATGCCCATCTCATACAGGACCCCACCGAGAGACAGCCTGGGTTCTCACTGCCTCGCAAAACCTGGTCCGCCATCAATAGGTTAAGGTGCTCCCATAGCCGCTGTGCCCACATGATGCACAGATGGGGCCTTAAAGAGTCGGCGATGTGTGAATGTGGTGCGGTGCAGACTACCGAACATGTGGTCAACGAATGCCCGCTCCATTCATTCCCCGGCGGGATTGATGAGGTCCACATGGCGACGGCTGAGGCCCTAAAATGGCTCGCAGATCTAGATGTCCCCCTCTGACCCCCCACCATACGAAAGAAGAAGAACGCAATACAGTGAGAATTCAAACCTATAAATGACTTATGTTGGCTCCCACACGGTGAAATGACTTTGGTTGCTTCCCGTGGCTCGACGGTTAAGAAAATCGAAAGAAACGTTGGGACAGGAAACAAACATGAATACTAACAAATCATAAAGTTGTTTTTTCCTCAATTCATTTTTACTACATAATATACTAGTGGACCCGGCAATGCTTCACTATTGCTAATGTCTTTCTCGGGCGTCTCCGACTTCTTCCACCATTCAAACCACTCTAAACACTCCATGCACTAATAAGAACAAACTTTGAAATTTTCAGCAGTATCAGTCGAATATACTTATCGAGTTTTGTGAGCACAAACATAAGCTGGAGTTTTAATTATACAGAGATTATTTAAGGAAAAGATAACTAAAGAAATATTTGTCTGTTTAAAATTTGAATCCTGCATTTTGAAATACTATCATCTACACAATTTATCATCTTGACAATGACATTGTCTATGACAAATTGCTTGCCGGGAAACACAACCAAAATAAAATCAGATTTGTTAATTCTAGTTGCAGATTTCCTACACTTGTCAACCAAATTGTTTAATTTAAGTTTTTCCACTACCAAAACAAAACTGACAAAAAACCTGTATCATTCGTCATCCGACCGTGCATAAAGTTCATTATCCACTTCGATTCTCAAGGGACTGGCACGAAAGTCACTTTTCTTTCCCAGTCGTGAACGTAAGTCTTTGTTGAATCCCGGCCTATTAGAAATAATTTTGGCAGTAGATTTAGTTAAGGTGCGCCTCAAGTCCCGGGGACTTTCTGAGTCAGAATCTGAACAGGATTCAATCTGCTTGGAGCGGGAGTTGTCTAATCTCGACCAGACGGTGGCGGCCGGGGCAGAGTGCTTGGTGAAGGACTGCTGAGGAGAGCTAGAAGCATCACTGTCGGAATCGTTGGAACTCTTTCGTCTCCCTATTCTAGATCTCAAGTCTCGTTTTGTAGTTGTGGGTCGACCTTTGTTAGTTCTTAGACGATCCTCTTCAGAATCAATGGCTACGCGAGGTCTTTCTACAATTTCGTTCTTCACCTCTATAGTGATTGTGTTTACGTCAGCGTCATCCTCGTCCCACGGAGTCGAAGATTGATCAGGGTTGATTCTCTTTTTATTAATCTTTTCTTGTTCGTCATCCGCATGCATTCTCATACGAGGAACTTTTCTCCTGGAAGTCCACTCTTCCTCACTGTCACCGCTGCTTCCTGAATCTTCTTCTTCATTTTCTTCTTCTTCCTCTTCACTTTCCGAACTATCCGATACGTGGATGACCTCGGGAGTTCTCTTTCCCAGTCTATTCTTTACGTTGCCGCCGTTTCTTCCATATGCCATGGGCATGGCGAGACGTTCAGTGACTGGCAACGCTCCGTGTGGCCCCGCAGCTTTCCCAATTCTATGGCGAACGCTGAGATACTTCCTTTCGTGGAATGCGTGTGGAGGCGGGAGATCGGCAACACTGGGCTTGGGGATTCCAAACACTTCCTGGGAATCATTGATGCCCCAAGTCTCACACAGCTCCCCCCAGGGGTTCTTTCCCTTGTCGTCATCCAAATCGTAAACCTTTTCACTCATTGATTTAATTTTAGATTTCATCGATTCGGATATAATACCGGTTTGAATATTTTCAGTGTTCATAGATTCTTTATATTTTTTTGAGAGAACTTTCATTTCGTCATTCCCACTCACTTTTTTGTCACTTTTGTTTGCAAACCTCAGAAAAATGAAATCCGCTGCGGGGTGCGGAGCCCCAGCCCTCCAGCGGCCTGCGGGTACGGGGACCTTAATGTCCGCCAGTCTTATGGAATCACCTGTTTTCACTGCAATTTCTTTACCATTCATAGCGTCGTCACTATCCAGCAATATTTCTTTGGAATAGAAAACCATTGCTTTTGCGGCAGAATTGTCATCAGTCCAGACAACATTACCTAAAAAAATAAATGTTATAATGGTAAACTTGTTTGGAAAGAAGGATTTAACTTGTTTAAAATTTAAAACTACTGTTTTATGTTTATTGATTACTGTTAAGTTATTGTGAAATCTGATATGAGCCCATCGGAAGAATGCTGCCTGCTCAATAAATAATAATAAAACAGGATCAACTCCCAATACTCGTGTGAGAGTGTGGAGAGAAACAAATACAAACATGTGTAGAGAAATAAATGTGCTACTTACAAGAACTGTCGCTAACCCATTCTAAAAATAAAGGTTTATGTGCGAAGAAATATTCAAAGACGTCACTTGTTTTCATGTTTTCTACTCCATTAACGTGAATAGTGTCGAGTCTCGCATGTCTAATGTCTTCTTGGGTTACTATTGATAAACTTTCGTAGAGATCTTTTTTTTCTTTTTCCAATGATTTAATGTCACTTTCTTTATCAAATCCGAAGCGAGTAGCCCTATCGCCCATCTTAGCAAGGTCAACATCGTCAAATATTGAACGATTAATGCTATTGTTGACTTCCGTTTGAAAAGAATATTTGATGGCGGTATTTTTGATGGATTCACTTTCCTGAAAACGAATATAAACGGTTTGTAAATTCATGATTAGTTCAACGACATGGGATTTTATAATGGTAAATTAGCGACTAAGCTTTACATATATGAGCAAACAACATAATTTATTAATAATACATACAACTTTGTGCCGATGTCGAGATGATGCACTATCTGAATCTGATTCATTTATTTCGCCCTCTTCGGAACCACTTAAAACACCTTTGCCGTCAGATATATTTAAATCATCGTCGGCGTCAACTTCTGCCATTTCAACGTCAGACATTATCATTGTGGATTTAGTAAATTTAATAATATTACAGATTTCAACAACGCTTTGCTCGGACCGCGTTTGTCAATTCGTTCTTGTCATAGACAATTCCAGAACAAGCTGTCAAATTTTTTAAGGCTGCTGAGTTGAGAGTGATTTAACTACAGGATTTTTCAATAAGTGGTGTTATTTTGATATTCAATCGTAAAAGATCAATGGTTTCGTTGCTTGTGTGGCACGTAGCGCCGTCTTGTTGAAAGTAAACGTTGTCCAGATCAATACCATCCAATTCCGGCCATAAAAAATCATTAATCATCTCTCGAAAGCGCAATCCATTCAACGTAACTGTTGCTCCAGCCTCATTTTCGAAAAAGTAAGGTCCAATGACTCCGCTGGACCATAAACCGCACCAAACAGTCACACGTTGAGGATAGAGAGGCTTTTCAACAATAACTCTTGGGTTTTCCGAGCCCCAGATGCGACAATTTTGTTTGTTGACAAAGCCACCGAGGTGGAAATGGGCCTCATCACTCAGGATGATTTGCATTTGATTCACTCAAGTGAATTTTAATAATTTCAATGCGTTGTTGAAGCGTGTATCGTTCCATTTTTTTAATGGTGTAGTTTCTACTTGTCAAATCTCAAAAAATGTAAATGTTCAAAAGTAACATCTACCAAAATAGCGGGCTATTCAAAATAATACCTCTTATTGGAAAACCCTGTACATAACGAGAGGGGAAGCCGCTAAAAGGCATTACTATTATAGTTGTAGACTTTTCAATAGCTTCGCGTGTAAACGTTATTTCTGTGTAAGCGTAAAATACTTTCTGTAGGTACTTTTGAGAATATCAAAGGTCTATGGAATGGTTGATTCGATTTCGTTTTCGTTCTATTCTTCTATGGCGTCAATGTCAAAAATTTGTCAACTGATACTCATGTCAACTATTTCAAATAGACAAAATGACTGGCATGCTTGATATTTCGGTAAATATAAATGATTTTATGACACATTGTGTGAAATAATTATAAATAGGCATATATTTGTTTAATATTTAACTTGTGATGAAAGGATTATATTGAAAACTCGATAACTTTGTATACATCACTCGTTCATGTTTGTTTTTATTACAAATTATTATTTACACTAGCCTATCTATCTATCATAGTGTCATTGTCACAAATGCTATTATATAGAGCCGATGTTTTTAATCCTGACTGGTGTTGTGTGACCCATGTCATGAATAAAATACCCTCGCGTTACTTGAAGTTACGGCGTGACACCGGTTGGGATAATATTTCAGTAGGCGCCGCACGCTTTATACGCACAAAATATTGAAATAACACTTCGATTAAACTTAATTGCTACAAGAAACAACTATTTATGTCGGGGGAGATGGTAAAAGATGGTAGTTTATTTAGATGGCTTCCCCTGGAAGGCAAGCCCTCCTTGACTCAATTCCAATCCATATTCAGGATACAGATATAATCCCTTCTACAGAAATAAAATTTCTGGATTTCACTATAGACTCTTTCTTAAATCGTAAATTTCTAACGCTGTGAGTTCTGGTATTTTCCATCTAAGGCTGATAAAATCAATCAAGATCTGCCTTCCCTCTGATGGAGCAAAGTCACTCATAAATTCGTTTGTTGTCTCACTTATGGACCATTGTAATACATTTGCCGGCCTATATATAATATATAAATATTTTTGTTGAATCTAAGTATTGTCATATAACGCCACTTCTGAGGGATCACCTTCGTTAGTTTCGATGCCCTAAAAGAATAGTGTTCAAGATCTGCTTGATGACCTTCAAAGCATTGCAAGAAATGGCGCCAGCCTATATATCGGAAATATGTGTCCGACAAAACTTAAGCGATAGACAGCTTACTCTAAGGTCAGCAGATCTAGATGTTAGTAATCGTCTAATCGAACTTTCTAGGTCAAATCCAGTTATTTACTATGATCGCTCTTTTCGTGTAACTGGCCTGCTCATTTGGAATAAACTTACTCAGCTCTTACTAATCTCCAGAATTTGGCTGAATTTAAACAGGCTTTAAAAACAAAATTATTTAAAAAATCCTACCATTCATAAATCTTAATTTCTTTTCAATGTTTTATAATAAGCCATATTCTCAAGCTTCCGGTAATTATTTGGTTTCCGTTTCGGTTTCCTTCTTATTGTACCTTTTTAAAGTTTACTCAAGAATGTTCTCTTTTCTGAGCAGAAACTGCCCCTTGTTTTATATTATGTTTTAGTGTTAATATTCTTGTTTTGTACTGTGCTATAATAACACTGCTATTGTTTATTATTTGTTCTCTACAAAGTAGCACATTTTTAAGACATGTTAGCAGTGGCGGTTCTTCCCTTAGGTCAATTGGTGTTTGACCCCCCAAAATTATAAGACAATAATAATAATCAATTATTTGCATCAAAACAACTGGCCTTATTCTTAATTTATTTAAAATGTAACACAAAACAGTGTCGGCGGCGAGTGACAGTAGTGACATCTGTTGTCTCTAATAGAATCTTTCATTCACAAGTCCACACGATTCGCTGGGTCAATTTAAAGAATGTCCACTTTGGCATCTTCTGTCCCTATGCGCGCCATAGAATAAACGAGATGGCACTATATTTTTCGTCGAAGTAAAAATTAGTTACCGAAGAAAGCTTAGGGACGCTTAGGTCATGACCGTGGGGGAGACAATATGATGAATATTTTACGTTTTACAGAGATGTTGACATAAACAAATTTCGGTTTTTCATTTTACACGCTTGTAATGTGTGGAACAACGGTTGTTTTTCAATTGGATAGTTCTGGAAAGGTTTGGAATAATTATTTATGTTGAATGAAACAAAACAAAAAACGTAAAAGATCATTGAAAAATAGAATCAAACTCTTATTTTATTTACTTTAATGTTGTGCACAACTACATTAAAACTTAATATCTTAAAAATAATTTGCCGTAAGTACATGGATTGTGTATTTATTTCCAATTTACTGTATTAAGTATTTAGAGTCGCGGACTCTATTAAACTATAAGACTATAACAAATTGATTTTGATAATAATATATAGCAATTTTTCACAATATCAAATAAAGATTAGTCACACATTTTATTTTTCAAATGACCTACCACGACTAGATCCCTAGAGCCGCTTCTGCATGTTAGTAATTATTGTCCTTTGCTATAAATAGCACTGTTATTATTATTTTGTGTGCTCTTGACATCGCTTTATATATATGTACTCTGATTTTTGTGTTATATTATTTGATCTGTATTGGGCAAGGTGCACTGTAGGAGTAATTTTATGAACATGACCACTGATGCTAAATTATCACTTTTAAGTTTATTATAGTAAAGCGCACTTGAAGTGAAAGAACACAAAACTGTGCTATGCTATAAATGCTATGTTGTTATTATTATAAAAGATACATTAATGTTCCTTTTTTTTTCAATCATAGTTCAAAATTTCACTTTCGACCTCCCATGTTTTTTCTTGTTTGTCGTAAATTTAGTTTAAAGGTTTGGAAAAATGCTTAAATTTTTAAAATAACCCTAACCAAGAACCAAATAATCTATTTTGCTCATGTTTTTCCAGGTGAAAAATAATTTTGTGTTAATAAGTTAAGTATAAAAAATTTAGGTATGACGCAAAAGTCGGGACGCCTGAGGGAGACATGGCACGATCAAGTAAATCAGATACTTGAGTCAAGCCATGTCAAGAGTCGGGATAATAAAAGAGTATGTATGAGACGATGTATGAACGTGAATGAGGCAAGGAGTGTGTTCTAAGACCGAGTTATTTAGCGGTCTATGCTCTCTGCTTACCCCTGCGGAGAAACAGCTTGATGGTTAGTTAGTTAATAAAGATTTTGTAATCTAAAATTGTATTTTTGTTTTAGACACGCATTCACTCCTTGCTAAGGGCACCGTTACTCACACGAGTCCATGAAATAAGTCAACTTGTTGAAGAAATTCCTTTCAAAGACTTGCAACTCATATTTCCGCAAATAGTAGGCAGTATTTTTGGAAATGGAGGGGTATCAGAAGATTGGGGACTTCGAAGGATCACCCCACAGAACAATCATGCCGATTATTGCGGCTTACATAATTTCCTGAGCCCGCTGGGTCCACTCTTCAGAATTTGTTATAAACTGATTGGTGACCCTCAGTTGAAGTATGTGTTTCCGACCCGGTTATTGCCGGTAAGTTTTATTTCAAACATCCCTATTTACTGTTTATGTAGATTTTTAACATTTACTTTGCTGGCTCGAGTAGTTGTCCGATTTCAATATTTTTATACTGAACCTTTAACATATAATCAGATAAATAACCAAGTATTATAGCTTATTGCCTTAATCCATCAATTTAGTACAGAAATAAATATATATTCAATTTAATACAGAATTTGGTAAAATTTACTTATCAGAAACATTGTAAGGATTACGAAGATACCAAATAAAGTAATATTTTGTTCTTACTTACACAACAAATATTTTTTTTCTAAAACCCTGGTGGCAAGAATTTGAACTTCGTTGACCAGTAATAATGCTCCATTTAATTGACCATATATTTGAACCAATCATAAATTTAGATTGTAATTCCTGTTCCAACTATTCAAATAAGTGGCGAGTATAAGAATAATGGAGAAAAAAATTTTACTATTTACTATTTTTCTTTCTTTTTTGTTGTATTATGTTAATTTATTTCTTTTTTTATATCCTATTTCGCATAATGTCAATATGAATTACATACCAATATGCATTGCACAGCGCCTGCGTGTAGCCTGAAATAAAATCATTATTTCTTCAAATTTTGCAAATTCACTTTGCGGCACCATTTTATTAATAAAATAATTAAAAACACTTTATTTTTACCACGATAATCTTTATTTTTTTTTAAATCAAAATGTTTCGAGAACGATGTTCTCTTCGAGGTCCCTTTCTACCTCTCTCCCCCCCCCCCTCACCGCTACTTCCATTTCTACCCACGCCTGTCTTTCTATACTTGATAATTTAGTTTTTAGTACATTTAATGTCCTGATGAAGAGAACATCGTTCTCGAAACATGTTGATTTAAAAAAAAATAAAGATTATCGTGGTAACATCGTTCTCGAAACATGTTGATTTTTTTTAAATAAAGATTATCGTGGTAAAAACAAAGTGTTTTTAATTATTTCATTAAAATCATTATTATTATTAGTGGTGACTTCTTTTTATCAATTTTAATAAATTAATGAAATTGTTGTTAATTAAATTGAATATTTTTAGTGTTGCCTATTACTATAAGTATGGTTTGTATTACAGTTGGATGTGTTTCAAATGCTGGAGAGTGGAAGGCTGCCACAATTCTACCTGGATTTATTGAATGTGGACCCGCACACAAGGCAGATCATCTCTCTAAATCTCAGTATCCTTTTGACTCAATCCTTTTTGTGATAAATTATTTCAAGGAGAGCTGCAACCGGCTGCTTGAAACCTTTTTTTAAAATTAAACTCATGTCTACCACTATAGGTCCCGTGTAATAACCGTAACCGCAAATCCCAGACCGGGTGAAAAAAGTTCCAAAATCGAGTATTTTGTTACAGTATTTAGTTTTACTCTTTCAAAAAAAAATTATAATTTACTCATCGCAGTAAATGAACACGTTAACGATGAGAGAATGGATGATGTTAGAAACGAACATTCAGACCCTGCGCAGAAAAGTCCTGCAATGGACTGCGCTGGAAACCGTTACCTTACGTTAACGAGCTTTACTTTTCTGTGCAGGGTCTTTTTTTTTATTATAAATTGGGTTAGTTCAAATAACGTTTTACATATATAAACTAATATGTACATAGTTACATTTCATTATTTATAAAATTCAGAGATGTGCTTTATTTCAAATAAATCCATTTCAAATGGAAATGCAAAATGCGAAATGGGTATTTTCCATTATGCATTTTAAACGCTTTTCTAAATAACATTTTGCATTTTGCATTTTAAGTGCTTTTCTCAATGCATTTTCCATTTTAAATGCTTTTTTGCAACATTCTTCCTACTATCTCCACCCATCTTTTTTTCATAAGCCCCAAATATCAGTCGGTCCTCAACCTCGCTATGAGAGATAATTTCCATTTGTCAAGTTGCTCCCTGGTAGGAGCCCTGGCAATTGTGTGCTACCATTACAAAAAATACTGATTCAAATACTGAACATGGGGCCATGACGCTGTAATATTAAATGTTAGATAGCAGTTTCTATGTTTTTACGTTGGCAACATTAGTCCCGCGCAAATTTTTTGTGGTTTCATAATCTGTAGTCGTGGTGTTTTTGGATTTACCATCATGTAATATGTTTGTTCTACATTGATGTCCATTATTAAATGACAAAATTGTTTAAAAATTCTATAGTTATTTTAATTGTTTGACCTGAAAAACCATTTTGCATTTTCAATGTATTTTGAAAGTAGGTTTATTGCTTTTTGCATTTGAAATGCTTTTCTAAAAACTATTTTGCTTTTTGCATTTGAAATGCTTTTCTAAAAACTATTTTGCATTTTCAAATGGAAAAGTTTTGACCCATTTCCATTTTGCATTTCAAATGGTTTTGGGTACCCATTTTGCCCATCTCTGATAAAATTCTATTTTTGTAGCAAACATAACAATTTTTTTTAAATACATTTGTTCTTCAGACTTTTAAGCATTTCATCATACATTTTTAATCCTTTATACATTAAGCAATTCTGTGATTATGTTTTCCTCATATGCGGCAATCTAATTCCATTAACATTTCTGGTATCATAATTATGAATATTTTTATTAAATACTACTTCATCGTTAAAGTATTTAGGCATTCATAATTTTACGTATAAAAAATAACACATTATATAGCAGTCACTTTTTTATTTGAATCCAATTCAGCTCCTCTCTCATTTGATTAACCTTTGAATATTTTCCTTTCTTTAGAATACATTTCATTGCTCAATTTTGAATAACTTCCAGCTTCCAGTAGTCTAAGGACGGGTTGTTTCGGAGAATCTGAACAATTCATCAAATTTCAACGTTCATTTTCAAGTTCTGTGAAAGATTTTTTCATGTTCTGTTTTTATTTCAGTTTTGTCAAGCAACTAACCTACAATGGTATAAAAACAGAACTTGAATAAGTCTTTCACAGAACCCGAAAATGAACGTTGAAATTTGATGAATTGTTCAAATTCTCCGAAACAACCCGTCCTAAATGTGGCGCAATGATTGTTTTGAAAATGATCTCTATAGTGTTTTTACTTAATTTATTTCTCAGTCTTCTAAGAAAGTTAACCTTTTTTATACCTTCTTCAGCAAATATTCAAAATTTGCTGTGAAATTTAGTTTTTAATCCAATATTACACCTAGATATTTGATTTCATTTACCTTTTCTATTTTCTTCATCATCCTATATCCTATCCTATATCCATTTATTTTGTTTTGTTTACCAACAAAAAGTGATAAAAAGTCATGAAAAGTGATGAAACAAAAACTAGGTTAAATAGGTTACATAGGTAACTATTAAACCTAGTTTTTGTTTCATAACTTTTAACTAATTAAATAATTTTCATTTTGATGAAATATCATGGAACCATTTTCAGCCATTTCGCCATAATTTGTAGGTCTTCATTTATTTTATGAATTGCGTCAACATACTCTTCACATGAAACATAGTTCAACGTATCATTTGCGAATAGTCTAATTTTGCAATGTTTTATTGTCTAGTTATTTTGATGGGCTCTCGTCAGCGGCAAATGTACGAATGATTTTTTTTTTTTGTATTTAAGAAGAAAACACAGTTACAGACAGTTATAGTAATTAAAAAGACAATGTAAAACTATTTCTAACAGATTAACAAAAATTGTCGTAGTTTATTCAAGATATGCTCGATCTCTCCTGCAGCCAAAAAGAATGTCGCATCGTTTGCCTCCAGCTCGTCTTAATGACACCCAGATTTTGCTTTGGAGCATATAAAGGCATACCTAAAAAGTTTTCATGTTTAAGAAATTTTGTTTATTCAACCAAATGAATAAGGTTTTTCCACTTGTTGAAACAGATAAAATCTGTTCCCTTGTAAAACATTGTATATTATAAAACAGTTGACACTGTAAATATGTACGTACTTAATTATTAATTTCCATAAAATAATGAAGATAATAGATGAAATGACTTTCTTTATGTTTTTTTATATTTGTTACTTCCATATGAATAGCTCAACGGTATCATCCTTAACCTAAACTCAGATCCATTTGACTACTACATCTTCCACTTTGCGGCATACATGCACAGCGTGCCGAGCGTGTCGGTGGGGGCTGCGGTGGCGCCAGACGTGCGCGACACTGTGTACTCGAGCCTGTGTCTGGATTACCTGCTGCACTTCCTGCCCAGCGACCCCAACTGCCCCGTCATGCCGCACATCGTCTACTTCACCGGCAAGACACCCGCCGTCTCTCCCATGCAGACCGCCAATAGGTGAGTCTACGATTTTAGCTGGGGACATGGTGCACTCGGGTCTGTGTCTGAACTACATGCTGCACTTTTGGCCCAGCGATCCCAACTGCCCCGTCATGCCGCACATCTTCTACTTCACCGGCAAAACGCCCGTCGTCTCTAGACTGCCAATAGGCAAGTCTACAACTTTAATTGGGGACATGGTGTGCTCGGCCTGTGTCTTGACTACCTGCTGCACTTCCTGCCCAACAACCCCAACTGCCTCATCACCCCGCTTACCGTCTAGCAAGAAGCCTGCTATCTCTCTCATACAGACCGCCACTACAGCTTCCTGTACTGTCAAACAAACCACACAAAATTGTGGGGAGAGCTACTTGCTTCCTAAATGTGGTACTCTTGAGATATCAAGGGATGTAATTAACAAGTCTAGCTCTGATTTATATCACATATTTGTAACTGAACACTTTATACAATGTTTAACCTGCATTCGCCCTCTCATTCAAACTTCTCCTATCTCACTCTTCCAAACTCACATATATGTATTACACTAAATACGGTGTATTTAAAATTATACTTATTTTTTAGATCTTATAACGCTTTTACAAAGATTTTAGCATTGAATACTCACTGTCATAGCGGTACAATTATGATAAATTGGATTTAATAATAATCTATAATGCCATCACCAATTTGTACACATTAAAATAAATAAAAAGATTGGGCTCTATTCTGTAGCCCATTTCACATATTCTGGTTAGATCCAATGTAATCTGTTTAATCAGGCACTCTCAGTTCCGGTCCCTGCTCATCTCCCAGGAGTCGGCTGGGTCCGGGGGCAGTGTGTCCTCGGGGAGCTCCCAGCTGCACCCTCGCGGGGAAGTGTGGCGCTCGGAGACGGTGCTGCAGGTCTGCCTGGACATCTGGCTCAGCAACTCAGCCCAGCGGGACGCCCAGCAGCAGGCACAAACCGCGCTCCAGCCCACTCCTGTGAGTTATAGCCGATTCTGTACCAACATTCATAAATACTCTTGCCATGCCTAAACTTAAACGTGCTTTTGAAGATACAAGGGCTGGAAGTTTTGCCCTCTACAGATTTCTAGAACCGTCCAGAACATTCGAGAGCATTCCACAACATTCCAGAACATTTTTTTTTATTTTTTTATTTTTTATTATTATTATAAATAAATTATATTATTATAATTTTACTGGTCTTCCATTAAAAGCCTTAGCTTGTGGATGGAAGAAGAGTTAACATTTCACATATTATGTACAAATAAAGTCACGTGTACAGTTAATACAATGCAGTTGATACAGTTAATACATTTTATATAATTACAATTACTATTTACTATAATCATATATTTCAATATATATGTATGTGTAGGTAATATAGACACATGGCAATCAGACCCGTTAACTAAAATATGTAAACATATATGTATTCAGTAAGAAGAAAAACAAGTAAGATTTTTAGTGTGACATTCTCTAAAATACTTTTTGATGGAGTTCAACAATTGAATTTTGTTCCTAATGCTTCTGATTTCTATTGGTAGGTTATTGAAAAAGAATTTTCCTTGGTGAGTATAATGGTGTTGTGCAAAAGAAGTGTTTAATTTGGGGCACACAAATACATGTTTAAGTCTAGTACGATTTTCAGTTATGAATGCGTATTTATCTTTTTCTTTTATAATTTGTATAATTGAATTTTTTATAAATAAGTTTTTAAATGTTGGAACTTTGAATTCTTCGAATATGCTGTCAGTTGGGAAGTCTGGAGGTTTTTTTAGTATAATTTTTATTATTAGTTTTTGAACAATTTCTATGGGGGTCAGATTAGTTTTGTAAGCTGCTCCCCAACTGATAATGGCATACTGAAGAATAGACTGTACTAATGCGTAGTATATTGAGTATAGGTTTTTCGTTGATAAAAAGTTTCGTATCCGTAAGAATATATGAATTAACTTCCTAACTCTTTTTATTGTATGGTCGATGTGATCTTTCCATTTTAGGTTTTTATCTATGATTATTCCAAGATATGTAATTTTATCCGCTATTTTCAGAAGTGAACATTTTTGTTGGCAGTGATTAGTATCGTGTTGTGCGAGAGAATGATTATGTAAGAATATTTGAAGATTTGGAGGTACAATGTTAGTGTTAATTTCGAAAGGAATGACATATGTTTTATCACTATTTAACGACAAGAGGTTATTGTCAAACCATATTTTTAGATTATTTATGTCTTCTGTAGCTTTTAGATTAATTTTTTCCCAAGTTTTTTCTTTTATTATAAGGACTGTATCATCAGCGTAAGAGATAATTTGGCCATGCAATGGTTGAATAAATATGTCGTTTACATACAAAATGAACAATATTGGTCCAAGCACGGTGCCCTGTGGGATACCAAAATTTGATGTTTCTTGGTCGCTAGTTTGGTCATTTATTTTAACAAATTGTGCACGATTGTTCAAATAACTTTCTATCCATTGGACGGCTTTATCATTGATGTTATTTAATTTCAGTTTTTTGATAAGCTTTGCGTGTGAGATACTATCGAATGCTTTTCTTAGGTCTATGAATATTCCTGCGCATTTATTTCCTTCATCAAGTGCAGAGTATATAAATGATGTTACATTTGCTATTGCATCTTGTGTGCTTTTTGTTTTTAAGAATCCGAATTGATTGGAATGTAATATTTTATTGTTTTCTAGAAAATCAACAACCCTTTTTTTCACAATCTTTTCAAATATTTTTGCTATATTCGATATTAGTGATATCGGTCGATAATTTGAAACATTTTGCGGGTCGCCGGTTTTAAAGATAGGGGATATTATAGATTTTTTATAATTTGTTGGGAATATGCCTTTAGTCAGACTGAGATTGATAAGGTGGTTTAGTGGTTTCAGTAGATACATTTTCATTTCTTTAAGAATTTTCACAGAAATGTGGTCAAAACCTGGAGAGGATCCGTCTTTCATGCTTTCTATTACAAGTTGTATTTCAGTTTCGGTAGTTTTTTTAAAAGTGGATAGTGTATTTTGTTTTTGGGTATTAGTTGTTATAGTTTTTGGTGTGTGTACAGATTTAGTGATTTTATCAGCGAGATTGTTTCCTACTTTAGAGAAGTAAGAATTAAAAATGTTTGCTGTTAGTTTTGGGTCTTTGGATACATCTATGATATTATTTTCATGTTTTAAATATTTTATAGAATTATTTTTTTTCTTATTTTCAATTGCATAATTTACCGTTTTCCAAGTAACTTTTAGATTGTTTTCTGAAGTAGAGATTATTTTTTTAAAGTAGTCGTCTTTACTTTTTTTAATTAAAGCTGTTAATTTATTTCTATATTTTTTGAGAACTATCTTAGCATTTTCATCGTGTGGATTTTTAATTGTATTTTTATATAGCCTTTCTTTTTCTCTGATAGATTTTATTAGGCCACAAGTGATCCAAGGTTTTATACGTCTGAATTTTGAATTCGTGTATAATGAGACCTCTGTTGTGGAGGTTTCAATATGATCCATAATTTGTTTTTCAAACATATTTGAGCATTGTTCGACATCGTTAGATTGTAGTATCGTACACCAAGTTTCTGCTTTCAATTTTTTCTCTAAAGTGGCAATATTTGTGGTTTTTTTAATAGTAATTGGAGCCTTAATTTGTGATTTTATTTCATTATCATACAATAATAAGCAAGTGTGGTGGTCAGTAATATTCGTTTGCCAAATCATTGTTTTGATTTTATATAGGTTTTGTAATTTTATGTTTATCCAAATATGATCTAAGCAAGACGATTTTTGTCCGTGCATTTCTCTAGTATTTTTGTTTATGCATGATTTAAAATCTAATTCAGTCATACAATTTAGGAACTCATTTTTGAAAATATTTTCTGATTTTTCGTTAATGTTAATATTAAAATCACCCGCGATAAAACAGGTTTTATTTTTAAGCGGTAGTAATATATTTTTCAGTTGAGTTATAAAATGTGAAATATTTGATTCGTGTGTTTTGTAAATGGCAATTATGTGATAAATATATTTATCGAGTTTAATTTCGATTTGAATACAGTTAGTCAGTAATATTGGGTGTTCTAAAGTCGTGACAATACTGAATTTGGTGTGAACGAATATTGCGATTCCACTATTTTTATTGATATTTATTTTAGTTGGGATGTATGTATAGTTAGGAAGTTGAAAGGCTGGTGACTCATCATTTGTAAATGTCTCTGTTAATATTATACAGTCTGGTTGTAATATTAGATTATTGATTTTAATAATAAATTCATCAAAATTTTGAAACATACTACGAATATTTTGGTGTAATATGAATAAACCGTTAAATTTGTGTGGGAAAAATTCATTACATGTCTCTGTGTTTGCACATTCGTATTCATGGATTTTGTAGAAATTTTCTATTTGGTTAGCTATAAAATCATCCATTTAAAATTAATTTTAATTCATTTAGAGCAATTGATAGCACATACATCCATAAGCTTGCCAAAACTATGAAGAATTAAATTAAAAGAATTACGCTCCGTTATTATAATTATATCGGTATCGTGTCTATTAGTGAATAAAGTGTACTTATATCTGTTGCGAATGTATAACATGAGCATATAAATAATACATAACATAAGCATATAAATAATATAAAATATAAGCATAAAGAGAAAATAAAACATGAGCTTAAAGAGATTAAAAAACATAAGCATATAAAGAAAATAAAACATAAGCATATAAAGTATACCAGTGATATATGGATTTGGTTGTTGCGGATATTTAACATAAGCGTGAAAAGTTTGCATAACATTGGCATAATTATACAGAGTATGCATATAGTTGTTGCGAGTATATATCACGAGCATATAAAGCATAAGCATATAAAGCATATAAAACATAAGTATATAGAGAAAATAAAACATAAGCATAAGCATGTAAAGTACATAGGTGTTATAGGGATTTAGTTGTTGTAAGTATTTTACATAATTATAGCAGGCATATAGTGTAACTATGAATTGAAGATACATAGTACAAGATTTATATTGGTTAATGCTAAAACTAAATGTAGTGTTTGGGTAAAGAGATAAAAGAAAACTAGAGAAATACAAATTAAATAATTTAAATTCCCCTGTAACCATATACCTGTGCCCTTCTGTTTCATATAATAGGTTGAGATTAATAGTTAATATAGTGATGTTAATGAATTTTGAGTAAAGTAAAAAATATTTTATAAACATAAATACAATAGTTACAGTTCTTTTACAAGTTATTGGGTGTGTGAGATAAGATGTGTTTGTTTTTTTCATTGATAATAATGACTGGTGTTCCAATATCTCTACGGACGTACACTTGCCCTCCACGGGTCCAGGCGAATTTATATAAGTTTTCCCGTGTAGCCTTACGTGCAAGGAACCACAAGTGTTTCGCACGAAACGTCAGGTGTTCCGAGACGTATATGTGAGAGCGAGGTCCTGCAATTCCGACGAGGGTGGTGTTGAGTTTTTCCTCTCTATTGTTAGCTTGTTTGTTGAACTTTTTTATGTCTGACAGGAAAACATCACGGTCAATACTGGTTTTAAATGATATGATTATGGGCCTACATTGGTCTTTAGGTATTTTTTGGGAGATGCGGTAAGCTGCGTCAATCTTGTTCATTTCCACGTTTGAATTAGTAGTTTTTTGGATGTTGAATATGAGGTTATTTAAGTTTTCCCCATTATTTTCCGGGATCCCCCTGATTTCAGCATTTTTAGACCTATTTAGCCTGTCTATTTGCTCCATTTGGTTTTCTAATACTTCAATTCTTGCTTCGAGACCGGTGTTCTTTTTCTCAAGCTTGTTATTAGTGTCCTCAAGCTCGTGGACGCGAAGAAGAATGTCCTCATATTGCTTGCTCATCCCCGCTAGAGTGGCAAGAATTTGCGTGTTTTGTTCGAGTAGTTTGGCGAGTAGTTCACTATCAATAAGTGAACTGCCACTGGGTTTGACAGTCGGTGTGACACAAATGCATTGTTTACATTTTATGAGGGCACGCCGCTCCTTAGAGAGGCGACGGTAGGTACTTTCCGTCACACCTCCACATTGCAGATGGAATGTCTCCTTGCAGGTTACGCACACAAAAATAGACTCGTCTGAAAGTGTTGGTTCGGAACATTTTTGACAGGTATTATTCATGTTAATGATGTATGATATGTTGATGATGTTTCACTGTTATTTTAAGTTATTTGTAATAGGCAGTAAAAGTTTTGCTATAAGCAGTCACAGTTCTTAGCACAGATAAACACTGGATTGAACTGTCACTGTCAAATGTCACTTGATCGAAAATTAAGACACTTGTAATCGCTGTATAATTAATGAATTATAACCAAGTTTGAAGTTTGTACACTAAATGTGACCCAAGGAATCACCTCCAATACATTTAATTTTCAATATGACGGTTTTAAATATATATTTTATGATTTTATCGGTAGAGTGGTATACACTGTTTATTGTTGTATTGTTAACTCGATTGTTAACATCCTGGAACATCCCAGATAATGAACTAAAAATGAGATTACAGGCCATTTCCTGATAAACTTTTAGTAAATTCGTAATCGTGACAATACATTGGTATCTCTAAATAGTATAAAACAAAAACACTCTCCGCATCTGTCTGTTTGTGGGCTTAGTTCTTCTAAACTATGCAATGTAGTTTGATAGGGTTTTCACTACCATTTAGAGAATTTCTTCTGGAAGGTTTATGTATATAATACATGGAAATTATATTTATTGAAAGTAGAGAAAAGTCAAGCATCTCCGGGTACATGTCAACTAGTATACGAGGGTGTCTGAAAAGTTTCCGACCTAACAATTAAACAAGAATTTTTTTCTTAAGTTTTTTTATTTATTTTTCTACATAGTCTCTTTGTAACTCTACACACTTCTCCCAGCGATGCTCCCATCTCTCTAACCCGTCCAAATAGTACTCGGCGTTTATCTCTGCAAAACAATTGTTCACAAAGGTGATTACCTCCTCATTTGACGAAAATCTCTGTCCTCCGAGCGCAGTTTTTAGATTAGGGAACAAAAAGAAGTCGCTTGGGCCTAGATTTGGTGAGTAAGGCGGATGGTCAAGCAGATCAAACCGTAATTCGTGGATTTTTGCCGTGGCAACCGCTGAGGTGTGAGACAGCATGTTGTCTTGGTGAAAGAAGATTTCTTTTTCTGCAAATGTGGCCGTTCTTCCGCAATTTCTGCCTTCAGCTTGTCAAGTAATGATGCGTAGTATGCTCCTGTAATAGTTTTTCATTTTTGAAGATAATCAATTAAGATAACTCCATGACTATCCCATAAAACAGTCGCCATCACTTTCCTAGCCAAGAAAACAGTTTTTGCTTTTTTTGAAGCCTGTTCCCCCTTTGCAGTTTTGACTGTATTTTTGTTTCAGGCATATCCAAGTGTAGGCATATCGGGTGTATCCAAGTTTCATCTACAGTAATTAATCGGCGCCAAAAATCGGATTTATTGCGCCTAAACAGCCGCAATACATCACCGCATCTACATAAAATTCTAAATTGTGTATTTAATAGTCCAGAATTGCTTATATTGATAAGCTTTCGGATTCCACTATGTAATATTGGAAGTTAAGATTTATTTCAGTGCAGAAATTCTGGGACTAACTACCATATTATATGTACTCCTCACTGTTCAGAATACTATTGGAGTGAAATAATTACTCCAAGTCAGTGGACATATTCAATTTATCACTAAATCAAATACAAAAGATTGTTGCTGGGGCAGTTCAGTTAGTATTCCTATGTAAAAAGCTTCTAAAAAGGGCGTTAGTAATTAAATAAATTAATTTGTTCAATGAGTGGCTTTGTTGATCAGCAGAGTACATATCCCGCTGGGGAGCAGGTTCGCATCGCGCGCGCCCTTGTCAAGCAGTGTTACGCCTTCTCTCTGTCGGGTTCCCAGGACCCCACCAACCTGGGGGAGCTACGTAGGGCCACGCCGTCTCTGCTCTCTCCGCCGGCCACCAGGTACATCCGCCACCTCATGCACTCCTGGCCGCTGGACTCCTCCTTCAGGCTGGTGTTGGAGCTGTGGCTCAGTTTCATACAGCCGTGGAGATACGCCAATCTCAGGGATGAGAGGCCAACGTAAGTACACACATAATTTTACGTATTTGATTTAATAATAATAAATAATAATAATAAATAATAATAATTGGATGTATAGCGCCGTTTTTGTGCAAAAACACCTCAAGGGCGCTGTACAAACTTATAATACGTTTCTACAGTGATCTATGTTATTACTAACTATTTATGGAGAAAATATACAGTACAATACTTACCTCGTAGGTCACTTGAGATTAACACTTAATTAACATTATCTAATTGTTTATTGGCGAAATTTAGATACAGGATTTAGGACTTAATTGAAAAATTGAATATAACTGGGCTTTCTCTTAGGAATGGTATATTTAATTTAAGGGTACGACAGCTTAAAAAGGTAAGTTTTTAGTTTAGACCTGAATTCTGTTGGACTTGTTATGGATCTTAGTTCCGGAGGGAGTTTATTCCAAGCCTTCGGCCCAGATACTCCGAAAGTGCGATCACCAAACTTAGTATTTGGCTTGCGCTTAGGTTCTATCAGTCTGCCTACAGCTGATGATGTTGCTGATCTAAGAGTTGACTGCCTCAGACCAGTGTTTTCCGGGACGCATATTTCAGAGATGTAGGGTGGGGCCATTTCATTGATGGATTTAAACACCATCCAGCACAGTTTGTACTGGATTCTTTCAGGGCACTTGAGCCAGTGAAGGTTACGAAGGTGTTCTGAAATATGCGAATATTTTGACACCCCGGTTATGAGCCGTGCTGCTGCATTAAACACTGATTGAAGTTTCTCAATTTGATATTTTGGAAGGCTGGCATAAATGCCGTTGCAGTAATCGAGACGTGAGACTACGTAAGAGTTGATAAGTATTTTTGTTGCTTCTGTAGGAAGGTTTCTTCGGACAGACTTGAGTTGTCTTAGGTGAAAAAAACCGGTGCTTACAGTCCTATTTATTTGACTTTTAAACGAAAAGTCTGAATCTAAATTGACACCGAGAAGTTTGACTGTTGTTTTTGGGATGATATCGCTGCCGGAAATAGTAATAGGTGAATTGTCTATGAAATGTTGACGTTTGTGGCTACCCAGAGAAACTCAGTCTTAGATGGATTGAGCTTCAGCTTGTTTGAAGACATCCAACGAGTTATTTGTCTTATATGTAGTATTGTTTTACTGTCACTGTAACATGTTTTACTAACATTGTTTCATATTTAGTTTATCAGTTTAACATTAATTCATGCTTCAAAAATTTTGCATATAATTTTCGATAGCTCACTATGTACAATTTGTTCTTATAATCCACGTAAAAGTCGAGCTGGGGGTAAAACCAAATAAAATAAAATAATTTTAAGTAAGGAACTTTACCATCGATTTGGATAAGAACATATTTAGTATCAACGAAGCTGCCTTTAAAAAGCACGCTCTGTAGCTACTAATATAAGAATTAAACTTGTATTAAATACCTCAAAGTGCAATAAATTATCATTTACACATAACAAAAATAAAATTTCCTTTGATTATACATTAAACGACACATATCAAAGAAGTAGAATCTATCAGAGACCTTGGGGTAATACTGGATGTGAAATTAAACTTCATTCAACACACTAATGCAATCATCAACAAAGCCAACAAAATGCTAGGATTTATAATACGTTTAACGAAACCTTTCCGCAACCCTAAGACTCTATATTCCCTTTACACAGCGTTCATCCGTCCCCACCTAGAACACTGCACACCGATCTGGACTCCTTTTTACCAAGCTCACATTGAAAGAATCGAAAGAATTCACAAAAAATTTTTTAAACACATTAATTATAAACAAAACTTACATTTCTTAAATTAATTTCGATTCTATTAATTACCACAACTTCAACTTCCTTCATACACGACGTTTGATTTTTGACCAAATCTTATTATTTAAAATTCTTAACAATGGCCTCGACTCACCAGAGCTAACCAATTTAATAAATATTCATATTCCAACAAGATCAACACGGCAATCCCATTTGTTTCATTTACCTACATATAGAACTAACTTTAGAAAAAATTCACCAATTCCACGTATATGTGCCCAATATAATACAAAATTTCAAAACATAGACATTTTTAGCAATACACTTCACAAATATCGATTAGAAGTAACACGTACGATCGAAAATTAATACAATAGTATGAATTGTATCCAGAGCATCTCCTATCCTCATCCTAAATTCCTATTCCTCCCCTCCTCACCTATAATATATTTATATATATATATATATTTTTTTTTTTATGCAATAAAACTCCATCTCCAATCAATTCTAATATAGGAGACTTTTTTGGCTTGACTATAATTAACATATATATATTTATATTTGCTCTGTTAAAGCTGTTTGTCTCTCTACAAAAAAAAAAAAATAAATATAGTTGTTTCCTTTTTTATATTTATGTAATTCTTATTTACGAATTGATTTTAAAAAATTAACAATTTTTTAATGTTTTTTAAATAATAAATTGAATAATGTAACTTTGATAAAAAGATTATCATTATTTTACATGGTTACTTGACAAAAAATCCCAACTGCTGAAACCAGTGTCTATGACATCCAAAACTAGATTTGAAATTTATGCTGGAATACATGATATAATCTGGAGCCAGTTGGACAACGGCATTGGAATTTGGAATGTTGTGAGGCTGAAGGGTGTGAAGAAGGAAAGGAGATGGGGAAGAGAAAGGCTGACAAGTGCCTGGTTATTCAGATCTAGTAACCAAACATGGTTAAAGCCATTTCAAGCAACTTATGATTATGAATGGTGGTCTTACACTGAGGCGATGCCAAAAGTACCTACCATGCTGAAATGGCTGTTTTGTTACAAAACGCAGCTTAATTGCGTTAGGTTAAGTACATATAATCTAATACTACCGCTGAGAGTCTGTTTTATTCTCTATTTCTGTTATATGTAATTATGTATTGTTTCACTGCACTTCTATTAACAACTGTATCACTTGCAATAATACTTTTGTGTACACATTACTTCTGTAAGTTATTACTAATATTCTCCTGCTTATAATCTGATGTACCTATCATTCTATTGTAAAAGCCATTTTATGGCGTTTAAATAAATAAATATGCATTGTTTATTTATTTATTTACTAAGACATACAAAGTACAATAAGATACAGTTAAGGATTTTTTTTTCGTTATTACATAGTTGTAGTACCCATTACGTATGTCAATAAAATATCATTATGTCATTTCGCCTGAGATTGTTATAAAAGGAAGAAAGTGTGTGGAGAGAAAAAAATAAATTGAAATCAAGAATTGTAATATGCTCACGAATTGTAATTGACTGTTAATACATAGAAGTTTTGAAAAATAAAGTGAAAATATTTTTGAAATATGTCATGCTAAGAAATTTAATAAGTTAGTTTTGTATGTATGTAAGATGTCTAAATGTAGTAATTTTTCGTAGTGGGTGTAAGTTGTGATTGCGCGAGTAATAATTATGAGAATGATGGCATGATTGGATCGGAAACGGTATGCTGTAGTACCTAAACATTATCGTATATATCATAAGGTAAGACCTTTATATTTTTAGTTTCATAATTGTATTTATTTTTGTTTCAGCCCACAAGAAGACTCCCCTTCCGAAGAAGTTGCAAGGCCCACTTACATTGACCAGTCTTTTGTAAAGTTCATTACTGAAAACTTGCTGGCATACACGGAAATATTTCAGATGATTGTACCGAGGTTCCTTCGGCTTGATTTGACAGCCTACAAAAATGCTGTGATGTTATTTAGACTGACCAAGGTAATTAATTACTAATTGCTGTTGTGACTCCGTCAATAATTTATTTTTTTTAAGTATATTTTATTTAGTTATCAAATTTAACATTTTATATCGAGTGTACATCTATTCTCAAACAACTATAAAAATATTCTATTACTTACGTAGTAATATTTAGAATTCAGACATAACCCACGAAAAACTGCAAGACTTTTGGCTTCCTTAATATTTAAAGGGAGTTTATTGAACATTTTGAAACCTTTACAATAAATTTGTTTTGTGTTGGCGATAAATTTGTCTTAGGAACCCTAAAATTGTTGGAGCTCCTCGTAGGATAGCCATGGACTTCACTAAATACTAACACTTTTTGACATATAATCTGGTAACATTTTATTTTTTTAACTTGTATATAAATACTAGGGTATTATAGACCAAATGTTGCCATACACTTAAAATATTGAGTTGGCGTTGCATTGTTTTTATCTTAGTATATCTACTACAGCACAATATATATCTCATATCTCTGTTCTGAATTATTTCCATTCTTTTAACTTGTGTTTTATTGCTCAAAAAATGACACTTGTGTGGGATGCTACAGTGGTGTTGTAGACCAATTTCCTTGTTTTAAAGTCTAATTTTCCCCTTATCCTACATAAGAAGTTAACTTGTGCGATAGTTCAGGTGAGATGCTACAGTGGTGTTGTAGACCAATTTCCTTGTTTTAATGTCTAATTTTCCCCTTATCCTACATAAGAAGTTAACTTGTGCGATAGTTCAGGTGAGATGCTACAGTGGTGTTGTAGACCAATTCCTTGTTTTAAGGTCTAATTTTCCCCTTATCCTACATAAGAAGTTAACTTGTGCGATAGTTCAGGTGAGATGCTACAGTGGTGTTGTAGACCAATTCCTTGTTTTAAGGTCTAATTTTCCCCTTATCCTACATAAGAAGTTAACTTGTGCGATAGTTCAGGTGAGATGCTACAGTGGTGTTGTAGACCAATTTCCTTGTTTTAAAGTCTAATTTTCCCCTTATCCTACATAAGAAGTTATCTTGTGCGATAGTTCAAGTGAGATGCTACAGTGGTGTTGTAGACCAATTTTCTTGTTTTAAGGTCTATTTTCCCCTCATCCTACTGAAGAAGTTTGTTATGGATAAAGAATCTCAAGTATTTTATTTCTTCTACTTCGTCAATATTTTGACCGTCTATGTTTAGAGTAATAATTCCCTTTTGTTTTTTACCTAATACCATCTGTCTGTGACTCCGGTTCAATAAACTCTAGAACTCTAATTTGATGCTGTGAATTTATGTGTCATTTTCAAAATTTGAAGTTCATTATTATAGTTTATTTTAATTGCCATTTTCAAAATTGAAACTGATTTATCAAGAATTCAGAATATCTGTGATTTTTCACGGGTCTTCGCTGGTTCTGCAATATATGTATATGTAAAACGCTATTCACTTAATTTATTACTAAGTACAAATCACTTTTATGTAATAATTTCTTAAACTGATTTTCAAATTAATCTCCATGTAATAGTAATCAATCTATCTTGAAAAAGGTTAAATTTGTTAATGTTGAGATGTACTTTTTTATGCTCCAAAAGCGAGAACTTCTGTTTATCAGTTTAAAGATACCTGCCTTGACCATTAACATTTTTAACATTACTAACAAACAGTTTAGCCACTATCTTTTGACTCTTGTCACACAATAGTCATGAAGCTCTGCCCATGACCCTTGTATATTTCTGCTTTGTTTCATTTTTATATATAACTTTCTGTTACAACTAGCTGAAGTCTCCGACTTTATTCGGATTTTACTCACAGTTTTTCGAAATCAGAATTATACAGTTATTTTCCTCTTATTTTGAACATCAAATGTGCAAAATTTCATCAAGCAGTATCAAAATTCTGCTTTAAGGGTGAGAAAAGAGAATGGTAGTGATTTTTTTTAAATCTCACACAGACAAACAGTGACTTTCCTCTTATTTTGACAGTAAAGTGTGCAAAATTTTTATCAATTTCGAAATAAAACTATTGATTTGTTAAAAATCAAATCCACGTCGCCCACCACAAACACTCTTAAAGAAGAGTGGGCTATCTTCTATTTATATTTCAATCTTCTTAGATCTTTCCAAAGCCTTTGATACAATATCACACAGTAAATTAATAAACAAACTTGAACAAATCGGTATTACGGGAAACGAACTTAACTTTTTTTAAAGTTACCTTAATGAGCGCAAGCAAAAAGTTAAAATAAATAACATACTTAGCAACACTTGTTCATCTAACTACGGTATACCACAAGGTAGTATATTAGGTCCGTCTTTGTTCCTGTTGTATATTAACGACTTATGCAACATTAATATTCAGGGGAAAATCGTTAGTTTTGCCGATGACACCGTCTTACTGTTTGAAGCTGACACTTGGCTAGCTGTCTACAAAAAAGCTGAAACGGACATAAGCATGGTAAAAAAATGGTTGGATATAAACACGCTCACACTGAACACCGAGAAAACTAAATATGTCACACCAAGTATTAATATTACTGGTCAACCTCCTGACGATGCCTCCATCAGAATACACTCGTGTTTGAATTCCGATGAATGTTGTCAGTGCCCCTACATTAAGCGCTCTACTCAGATGAAGTACCTCGGCCTCACCATTGATCCATATCTCAAATGGAACCTTCATACTCAAATAATTGCAGACAAAATAAGAAAAACCATGCACTTTTTTAGAATCATACGAAACTTTCTCGGCTTTCAACACCTGAAAATGATTTATTTTGCAGTCTGCCAATCTATTATTGAGTATGGTATCATAGCATGGGGAGGTGGCACTTCATCTGCACTAGACCCAATCATAAAGGCTCAGAAAACAATTTTAAAAATAATTCTAAGGCTACCTATAATTACAGACTCGAATCTAATTTTTAATATTATGAATGTGTTTGATGTTCGGCAGCTATATGCAAAAACTATCCTAACTCATCTATACTCAAATATACATAATTACTACGTAAAAAGTTCAAATACACCATGTACACGCAGCAACAACAAAATCTTACTACAAATTCCGATAACACATACTACGTTTGGTCAACGAAACTTTAAATACTTTGCGACAAGACTCTACAACATTCTTCCAGACAGCATAAAACAATGTGATTCACAAAAAAATTTTAAAGATAATGTAAAAATTTGGATTAAAAATAAGAATAGGGCCTTTACCGGTGCATTCACCCAAATTCGCAGTTATTGAAGTCACCACATTATTGAGCGAATACTTCTGAATACAAGTATAGGTATGTTCAATGGTATTAGGAACTAACACGAAAAATTCTGCCTCAACACAGGCTAGCCTAGTGAGGCGGTATTTGAGAAATCACAACTGTACTTTTATTTTCTATTTACCTTCACAATATTATGTTTGTATTAATAGTTCTTCATTTTTGTTAATTTTATAACCTTAAATATAAAAGTTACAAATCAATGTACACCATAATAAGTATGTATAGTTGTAATGTGTAAACTTTCCTAAATAAAGATATTATTATTATTATCTTTATATCAAGATCTATCTTCTATTTATATCTTTATATCAAGATAGATCTATATATAGAAGATAGATCTTTATATAAAGATATAAATAGAAGATAGATTGTAGCATAATATGTGTTGGTATTTTTGTAAATAAATACACATATTATGTGCCTACTTGTTTCTACTATTTGATAAGTAGCAAGTAAATATGTTTTAAACCATTTTTTTCTATTTTACTCCACCTTTTTTTTGTTCTCCGCCTGTTATCCCCATAATATATTGTTGAAATCCATTTTATTAAGATTGCGATAAATAAATAAATTATTTTTTTTTACGATTACGTTAATGTTTTCTTTAAGGTGTTCTCGCAAGCCAACCTCGTACAGTTACTGACCGAGATAGAGAAGTCTCTAACCCTGGAACTGGAACCCGCGGTCGCCAACTGTAACACCTCCTACCTGACCCAATACCGGGGAGATCCTTCACAGTCCTACTTCCAGCCCTGCAGTCCGGGAATATACGACAGATCTGCAGCCATGGAGAGGTTTGTGTTTCTAACATGCATATTTAACGATGGATCGATACATAACAACTACAATTGAGCACTTGTGCATAAAATACCGTTGTGTGAAAATATTCTGAGATATTGGTTGTTAAACATTTCATTTGACTGCAGTGAGCATTTCTTCGGCTTACTGTCAGAAGTAATTACATATATAACTATCGAAATGTTGAATCTGAGATAATCAACTTTAATGTTTCAGCTACTTTTTAATCAGTTATATGAGTCGTATAATTTCTATACCCGCTATATCAACTTTCATTGATTTGGAGAAAACCGCAAAAAAAACTGTCACATCTCTAGCGTACATAAGTAATTGCATTACAATTTTTTATATAATGAATTGGAGTAATAAAATTTCGAAATGCATTTATTTTTCTATATATGTCTAGCAATAATTAAGTAATTTCGATAAATAAAATGGATAAAGCCGATTTTGATACTCACTTCGTGATATAGAGGCTTTTGAAAGTCAACTGAGCCGACATGGCGGGTTTAGAAACACACGCGTAGATTATTTTGACACACGAGCGTGGCGTCAGAGCGGCGGCCATTTTGTATTTTGGAAAAATAACTGCTTGTGATTGGTTGAATCCGATATAGCGCGTTTTGATAGTAACTTTCTGTATGATATAGCGGATTTGGTTTCTCACTCGCATTTTTAACATGGTTTTTGGTCGTGATAAGGAGGGTTTTGAAACTCAATTTTAGGCTCCTCTTGTTGCTCGCAAAAATGTGAACAAGATGTCATACACAGATCATTTTGTCAAAAAATCGGATATAGCGGCTATAGAAATTATAGGATTCATATATAATAACTTATTTAACCCCTCCGAAAATCGCCATGTAAGCACTTTAACTGTCTTTAACGAAATGACATTTTACGAAAACTTTTTGTTATTACCGCTTCACAATTAAAGCTCTATAAATGAAACATTTCTGAACGTAGCCGAATGGTAAAAACTGTTTTAGAAAAGTTACAAAATAAGCTTTCAAATTATTATATTACAAATAAATATTAGCATTTTTAAATATTAAAATTTAGAACGCAAACATTAAAAATAGGTTAAAAATGACTCACGTCATGTTTTTAGGTGAAAAAGGTACTAAAATCACAGATTATGTAAACAAAAATATTTATTCTATTGTATATATGTGTAATAGACACTTTTATCACCTCATTTTTTTATCATTTCATATAAAAATATTTTATAAAAATTTAATATGTGAAGCGCGCGGCGCTACCGGCAGACATTTTGCGCGGGTAAAAATGTTGTGTCAATTATGCGACTGTCAGCAGATTCCTGTTTTGTATTTCCATAGACAACTTGGTAGTGATGTGTAGCTTGATCTATAATCGACCTTTTAGTTTTTGTTTGAGGGATGTAACTAAAATAATAACGGAGTAAGAACGATTTCTATGGAGAGACACGCGTTGACGTGTAAACACGCTTATTGTACTTGACTGCTATCGTTATTTTATCGTGTATATCTGCTTACGTTGCTGACCGGTTAAATGCACTTTTATTCAACAACAACAACTGCTTTTAAGTGGGCAGTCAACTTTTTGTTTTATTCGTATTAATCGGGAAAGTAAAATAAAAACTTCACTTAGTGACTTTTTGCAAACATCATGTACCAACGAGTGGTATTATTTTTTGCCTCGAGTAGTGACGTTTTAGTGATTTTTAGGCACATTTTATATGCATTTCTGCAGATTATACCACTTTCAAAAGTCATTAAAGTATGTTAGTGATTTTTTATTAACAATCATTAGTATTATATGCACTTATAAGTATTAACCTCTCAGACAAAGACTTTTATTTACTATGTGTTCCTTTGAGAACTGTCAAAACGTGATACTTTTTGTGTTATTTACGAGTTTTGCTAAAAGCTTCATAACTCACGTTTTGGGAAACGTAGCCTCATTCTAAAAAATGTTTTGGAAAGATTATGAAATCCACTATCGCATTGTGTTGTTATACGTAAATATTTGCGTTTCTAAATATACATTTTATGAAAACGTCAAAAATATGTAAAAATCGCTTACCATTATTTCAAAGCCGTGAAAAATGTACTTTTTTCTGAGTATCATAAAGAAATAACACTTTATATATTGAAGAAATATAATTAAAAACTATTAGTCACCTCAAAATATTAACCGTCCAAACTAAAATATTTTTAATAAATTATTTATAAACGCAATAAATTATGAACGAACAAGATGACAGATTCAATCGGCTTAGATAATGCACCTCTACGTTCCATAGATATTCTTGAATACAGACGCGTAGCGTTATTCATTATCGATACTCTGTTTTTTAAATCATGGCAATCCGTATACTAGTGATGGAAATAAATCGATTTTTGTAAAATCTCGCGCGTTTACGTGAAAAGACTTTCTTATGTCTTGACCGCTATTATCATATTTACGTCTTTTGACGTTCTAATGTTCTGAGTGGTTAAGATGCTCAATTAGTTATAAACAATGTGTTTTTCGATGTAATGACCTGTTTACTGTATAAATCATGACAAAATAGGTATTTTAAAATAAAACTATAACTTAGTTGTTTTACACCTTTATTGTTTTGTTTTAAATTATAATGTCACATCACAAAGTATCTGCTTCATATGAACAAACAAATTGTATATTTTCATTAATTTCAGTTTCAACACCAGTGGTCAGATGCCTGCTTCCCAATCCTTCAACACAAACATGCGTCCGGGAGCGGGGTTCAAGGAAGCAGGGGCATCTTCCTACAGCGCCCTGTTCCTCGGGGCCGGCCGCTTCATGGCGCGAGACCTCATGTTCCACGCGCAGCAAGCGCAGGTGCAGGTCAAAGTCATCATTCAAACCAGCAAAGATAGACTGGCTGCCCAGAGAAAAGGTCAGAAAAGATTCAATTTATCTTACTAATAGATAGTATATTCCGAAGTCGACTGTTCTGTTCTGCCAACTAGTCAGTCAAGTCAATTTAACAGTCCCTTCTCAACACGCTAGGCATAAGGACGTATTTCAATGTCGCTGTTCACAAATTATGCAGCAAACACTCCGATTCCTCGCTTACATACTAACAACCATTGCAACATACATACAATACATGCAAACGAATGTACAAATAATATAGACATTTATCAATGTTTAAAACATACCTGAACAATTTTTTTTATGTCTAAACAATATTTCTGTTAAATTTAGATTATTATCATTTTAATTTCACCCAACTATAAATCATTTTAATAATGTAAGTAATTATTTTATACAACCATTGTTTATTACTACTAAACCTTTTGTAAAAATACGCAGACTTTAAAAGAGTAAATGAATGAAATAAATAATAATAAAAATTGGATAATTTATACAGGGTGTATCGGCAAGTACCCGACAAACTTTAACCAGCTATTCCTTAGCACATTTGGAGTAAAAAATCTTATGGGCACTTTGCTGAGATTCCTCTACCTGAGGGAGTATGGCTACTACCCGTGGCTCTATCCTACTGACTTTCTCTTGGGCATGCTCGGTATGAACCATCTACGGGTCAGAAGAGATGTGCATATTGTATCACACTTCTTCAAACTGATTCGTGGATGGTTTGAAAATCCGACTATCATGGAGAGTATTAGTCTCTATGTTCCTGATGGTTATCTCCATCACCGACAGCATAGACTGTTTTATCTCCCGGCCTGCAGGACCAACTTGCCTGCAGGTCATGCCGGTGGGGAGAGCAGTCTTGCTGTTGAACAGAATTAATTCGGATATCGACATATTTAGCATCGGTGAAGCTGCCTTTAAAAAGCAAGCTCTATTGATGCTGGTATAGTTTATACACCGCTATTATGTAATACCATTTTACAAATGTACTTAAAAACGAAATAAAATGTAATTTTGTAATGTTTTTAAAGGAATAAACAAATTGAAATTGAAATTGAAATAAGATTTTTTACTCCAAATATGCTAAGGAATAGCTGGTTAAAGTTTGTCGGGTACGTGCCGATACACCCTGTATAGTGCCGTTTTTGTGTAAAATTAACTCAAAGGCTCTGTAACACAAGAGAAGATGAATAATGTAGATAACAGAAGAAACAATGAAGATGGGCCATGAACCATGAAACCGTAAGCACAAAAGTGTTGCCAACATTGTTAACTCATATTCATACTACTGCGAATCGCATCTAAGCACAGTAGCGCCCCAATACGTCAGTGTTGTTTGATCATTGCTCGGCGACAGTCAGCACACTTCCATGTCATATCTCCCATAATCGAGGCAAATTCAGTGAGTTACTATCAAATCTGCTACGGATTCATTGCCGGCACACTATGGGTACAAACGTCAGAAATCCGTTAATTAGGTTAATGTTATAATGAAGCTAAAAGTGCATAGTTAATAACAGGCATTCTTTTTGTTGATTGCAGGATTCTTGGGTGCCATATCCTACTGGCTTATGGGGGATTGTGAGTCAAGTGATGAAGTACCTTTAGAAGAGATGCAGAAAGTACCGGGCTATCTCAACTCGTCCATCACTCAGCTGGCTGAACTATTCTCAGTAACTAACATCTATATTACATCTTGATAGGCTAATTATTACCTGCTTCTGTGCTGAACCAAGTGACTTCCGATGCTGTTGAATGGCTGGATACCCTCACCATCCCTCCACCAGCTCTTTTTTCTCCACCAACGCTTTGACCTCCATCAACTGTTTTTTCTCCACCAACGCTTTGACCTCCATCAACTCTTTGACCTCCACCAACTCATTGACCTCTATCAACTCATTGACCTCCGCCAACTGTTTGACCTCCACCAACTCTTTGACCTCCACCAACTGTTTTTTCTCCACCAACGCTTTGACCTCCATCAACTCTTTGACCTCCACCAACTCATTGACCTCTATCAACTCATTGACCTCCACTTACTCATTGAACTCCACCAACTATTTGAACTCCACCAACTATTTGAACTCCACCAACTATTTGACCTCCAACAACTCATTGAACTCCACTAACTATTTGACCTACACTAACTATTTGACCTCCACCAACTCATTGAACTCGACTAACTATTTGACCTCCACCAACTATTTGACCTCCACCAACTCATTGAACTCCACCAACTATTTGATCTCAACTCTCCTCCACCATAGGAAGAAGAAGATAGGTTAATAGGAAATTACTGCCATTAGTGCACCTGGGAATTTTCCCTCATTATAAATTCATCAAGTTCAAGAATTTATTTATTTTAATAAGAAAATTATTCTAAGTGAGGTTGGTGAAAATTTATAATAATAGTTAGTAACAACAATAAAATTTGTTTTTTTTGCTATCTCCAAAAATAAAAAAGTTATGAGCTTTCAAAGTGAACTAGAGTAAAATGTATACAGGCACTGCTGAAGTACTGCTGTGCCAGTCATTGTATGTACTGTGACAACACGTCCTTATCGGGCGGTCGCAAATATTTGTTGCGCAGATTGAAGATTTGTTTGGTGTTGAAATTAAACTATGTAATATTTTATAATAGGTTTATTCTGTTGCCGGGATAAACCAGCCGTGAATAAATTTTAACAATATTTTACTATTCCACACAAGAAATTAATCACAACAGAAAAAACGAGACTATTTAAGTTTTCGCGGCGCGAATTGATTAAGTTATCTTGATTAGCGTGTTAAAAATACTTATAAGTATTAGATTGACTGTCATGCGCGCGTCGCTGCCTTTTATATGTTGCCGTCGGTTACGCCTAAGATTGTAGCTGTCGCCCAGTACCTGCAGGAATAGCACGGTAGTTTCTAGTACCGTCCGACTTGACCTCTAGGCAACGGCCGAAGTATCCTGTAGGTTCTACGATGGCCTAGGTACCGTAGCATCTTAGCGCTTGGTACTATGTACTACAGTAGTACCCGACACCGTCCGACTCGAGTAGTGGCGTACCACTACATATTTAACACATTGTTTGCGGGAGACGCTTAAAAGCGTCTTTTGCGTACTGTTGGTAGAGAGCGGGAGACGCTTAAAAGCGTTTTTCGTATTTGTACACTATTGGTAAAGCGCGGGAGACGCCAAAATGCGTTGTAGGTTCACTTAGAGTAACAATATATTACGAGTAACGTATGATGTTGGTTACTCTGTGAAGTAAAAATTATGCGTCAGCTCTCGTGACACGTGTACTAGGTACCTGGCAATTCGTGGAATTGGGTCGGGTGACCGGCCGACTGTGGTCATAAAACATGCACTTGAAATAAAATAACTGTAAGATAAATGTTTCATTTTTTTTAAATCTTTATATTTCATCAGTGTTAAAGCGATATTGTTTCGTTCAAGACGTTCTATATTTTCTTTTCTGTCTACATTCCGCTTTAAAAATTTCGTACAAAGTATTTGTGTGCTGTGCTCGAAAATTTATTTGTTACATAATAAAGGGATATTTTTTCATGAAAAATACTCTATAAAATGGACTACGGTAATGATAATTGATTACAATAAATATATGAAAGGCATTGACCTAGCAGACCAATATCTTTCGTATTATTCTATTTTACGAAAAACCACTAAATGGACAAAAAGGCTAGCGATGTATATAATAAATTGTGCATTATTCAACACATTTGTTGTGTACAACTCCGTAAAAGAAAGGAAAATAAAATATAAACAATTTTTTAAGGAAATCGTAGAGCACTGGGTGGCTGATCAGATTTCGTCAGATAATAGTCAAGACCCGGAACCAACACCATCAACATCTGGTATCCGAAAAAAATCTTCAAAATCTGATCCTCCAGGAAGACTATCGATGGATATGCGAAAACATATATTGGAAAAGATTGAAGGCCCTGGTAAAAATAAGAATCTGCGAAAGCGATGTCGTGTGTGCGCGGTACACAAAATACTTAGCGAAACCCGGTACATGTGTAAATTCTATGATGTACCTTTACATGAAGGGAATTGTTTCCAACGATTTCATACTTTCAAACAATATTAGTGTTTAGTGGTGTGTATTTAAAAAAATATATATACTTTGTTGAATGTGCATAAAATGACTAAATAGACAATACGACAAGAGTGCAATTTTTTCAATTTTTTTAAATTTAAACTTATATATCGTAATTGTTTCTTCAAAAATATAAAAATTTGTGACCAGATCATAATAAAAAAATTCAAATAAGGTAAAATACTGAAAATTTTATTTAAATTTGATCAATAGTTCAGAAGTTATAGCTATTTTACATGAAACGGAATTTTGCGCGCGAACATGATAAAAATTGCCCGCTTTACGGCGTAGATTGATTAAAAAACCCCCCGCAAACATTGTGTTAAGTAATATTTAAATACAAATATAACAACTCTATCCTCAGGATACTCTAAATTAATAATATACATTTGTAAATAACGTGAAATTTCATTGTAGGAGACAATCTCAAAAGGGAATTTCGTAATTTAGATGAAAATTACCGCAATATATCTTATAATAGGCCCTGAACAAAATTATTTTCCTGAAGGCCTACTGTGTGGAGCTCATGTAAAAGCGTTATTTTTAGCATTAGCAAGATTTGGGTAGAAAGATATATGTATCTTGAATTATCTCCCTTTACTGAAACATGATATCACAAATTTCTTTCTAACTCCCTTTTCACATACCTGCATTCCTCTTATAGAAAGTAACTCCGATATTCCCCTTTAATTAAGATTAAAAAAAATTGCATTCGATCTGTATACTTTTGACACCTTTTTGAGCGAAAATTCGAGATACACCCTTTTACCCGAGAGCTATGGAAATAAACTAATATAATGCTTACTGATTGAATTTTGTAAAAAGTTTTTTTTCATTTGCAGTTAGACATCTCATCACAGAATGCTGAATCCTTTAGAAATTCATTCAACTCATCGGGCTCACCTCGTGATAACTCCAATCGACCAGCAAGAAGAAATGTTGCAAAATATAACATTGCGATGTCTCCTCAAGAAGTAAGTCGAGCTTTTTTTAAATGTAAATACCGCACATAAGTTCCAACTGCTCCCGATTGCCCGGAGCCAATGGAACTACGGCACCCGCATTTGGGGTATGTTGCTGATGGGAAAGAGATTTTTTTTTTTTTAATATATAAACTCCACACAGGAGGCCCTGAAGAAAATAATTTCCCTCAGGGCCTATGTCATCTTTGGGGATGCTGTGTGGAGGGTCTTTTTGTGGAGAGGAAGGAGTGAACATGGGTCTTGAAGAGTCCCATGTTGTAGGAGGGAGGAAACACAGAGGCCGGCAGTTCGTTCCACAGCCGAGCTGTTGAACTTAAGAACGAATCGTAGAAGCAACCCGTTCTCATGTGACAAATGTCAACCGTTTACAAATGTTGGGCGCGCGTTTGGCGTGTATCCCGACTACGCACCGGTGCCGAAGGGATCAATGACGCTAGTTCCTCAGAGCATCTTCCATTGTAATACCGATAGAACAAGGACAGCATACCTACCTGACGCCTGTGCTCTAAAGATTGCAGTACGTTTGTTAAGATTGAGGAATCTATCAAACGGACCGCCCGTTTTGGCACAGAGTCAAGGGTTTTTTCAGGTATTTAGGGGCTCCGGACCAGAGATGGCTGCCAAATTCGACAGTAGGGCGCACTTGCGATTTGTACAGGGTGAGCAGTTGTGTACTATTAAAGTATCTGCGGGCCCTGTACAGTACGCCCAGCTTCTGAGAGGCGAACTTCTGAGGAGATGGTGATAAAGAAGGTTAGAAAGTACACTTCAAGCTACTTATATATGAAAAAAAATTATAATAATTGTCGTTATTCTTAGCTGATTATTAACAAACTTCCTATGGGAAGGGTAGTTCGACATTTTATGCTGGTCCTACTTGATTGACTGGAAAGGCATTGCTGTCCGATAATTTTATATCAATCTCTTTGTAAGGGTTCCAACCTTGTACATACATGTATTTAAAACATTTCCCCATCTTCAACTTGTTGTGTTTTGTGTGGAAGAATATTTCACTAAAAGGGAACTATTTTAAACCCGTAGATCGGGTAATACACCCTTACACTTATCACACCGGAAATGTATAAGTTTTTGGTTTATTTGTAAAGATTTGTGCGAAAATGTAATTTTTTACTAATTTCATATTACAAATGTAGGCTTGTAAGTATCTCAACGCCATCTAGTAGGAGATTTAGCATTATCAAAGCCTTTCCTACAAAAATAAAGTTGGTTGTTTTCTAATGAAAAAATCTAATAAGCAATAATTGTTGAATGAAAAATACTAGTACTTATTGAATAATTTGGCGGGTTTTGAATAAGCCGACGTAGCGCAATTGTTAGAGCACCTGACTGGCAATCTGAAGGCTGCGTGTTCAATTCCCCCCAGCGGCATGTATATTTTTTCTCAAAAGTTTTTTTAAATTCATATAGGTGTCAGGCTGATAATTATTGCTTAATAATATTATGTTATCCTTTGTGTTATGCATAAAAACCTTGTCTCGTTAACATTAGTTTATCGTTAAGAAAATAATAATTTTATTGTTGGGATGCTGTGATGTATGTAAACTATGTAAAAAATTTCATTAAAATATATTGTTTTCAAAGATGTAGCTGTTTAAAATAAAATTCCGCCCGCCTGAAGTGTGTTAAGATAAAAACTGTATCTATTTTCTGTAATATGTACTAATTATTTGCTTACACGTTGTGTTACAGGCCAAGGATCGAGCAAGGAATCTGAAATATATGGGAAATCCAGACATTCAACCTGTCAAGTCTTACGAATTTGGATTTATAGTGCACATGTTGAATCAGATAACCTCAAGACTAAATGAAACGGTAATAATTATTATACATACTACTGTGGGACTACTTTATTCCCTCCCACATGTGGCAACACTAACTTGAATTAATCCGCCGCTAGACGCAAGCGAGCACGAGAACAGAAATCTTCATTCCGGTTTCAACTTTCGATTCTACCGCCACTATCTCTACTTTGTCTGCCACCGTCTCCGCGTTCTGTAAAATTGTAAATTCATCCTCACGAATAAATTTAATTAATATTGCAGACACTCATTTTTAATCTCCCATCTCCTGAACACAATTTACGGTTCGGGCAGCCACCGTAAATTACAAATACACACACACACACATTGCTGCCACACTACCATGGATAATAGGAACAAGGGAGATGGGCCATGAACCATTCATTAACAGTATGAAAAAGTGTCGCCGACATCGTTCACCCATACTACATCTTCGCATCTACCTACAGCGACGCAACGCCTTTGCTTCTTTCTACCTGCGTACCTAATGCATAACTTTTATTGGCCCCGCCACTTTAATGTTTGTGCAATAAGGAATTTGAATCGTTTCTTTTTTTTAATATTATCAATGTTCACTTTCAAACTTAAATATGTACCAGTATTTTTTTTTTAATTTGTTTACTTGGAGCTCCAGCCCAGAGGTGGCTCGCAAATTTAATTGCTCTGTGTCTTTTAACAATAGATTGTCAGATGGACCTCAAGCCCAGAGGTGGCTCCCGAATTGTTAGACGTACTTGTAATTTTTACAGCTGGTCACTATTGAAGAATCCGCTAGCCCTATATACACGGTGTCCGGAAACTCGTAGTACAAGCGGGAAACTGGAGAATCTACACCACATGGGGAACCCAAATAAACATAAAGTTTTTTAAATATTGAAGACAATATTAGTGATTTCTAAACGAAAATCTGAAACAGAAGAATTTGAGGTTTTACTCAATAGAGTTATTCCGAAAAATAAAAAAAATATTTTTCGGCTATTTTAGGGTTAAAGTTTTTTCTGGTGTTTAGGGTTGAGAAACAGATGTTTTAACCCTGCAGAGCAGAAATATTTTATGATTTCACCGGATTAAATGAAGGGTGATTTCAAAATAATGCTTCAAATCCGAGTTTCTTCATTTGTTTTGCTTTCAAATAGTTTTCATTAGTTGGGTACTTTGATCTTCAGTAATAATTTATAAGAATTTGATTAAAAAAAAAAAAAAAAAAAAATCAACTTCTAACTCGATTTACTCGATAACGAAAGCTCAAATCAAAAAAAATATACTACAAAATCGACTCCAAATGTGATGTAGATTCACCAGTTTCCCGCTTGTACTACGAGTTTCCGGACACCCTGTATAAGACACCTAGTTTCTTGGAAGCCTGATTTACTAGGACTTCTTTATCCCCTGTTACTAATATCAATCTGTGCTACCACCGCCATCTTTTTTAACGCAAAGGGAGTTATTTTCGGACTTCTGGCGCTGGGTTTAGTAACTAAACCCAGTGCCAGAAGAAAACTCCGGACTTTTTGACTCAGTTCTAAGGTCAGAACATTTTCTACAACACGGCCTGTATATAAAGATAATGGTTGTGCTACTTATCGTCAAACCATCTTATTTTTAGTTCCATGGCAACTCAGAACAGTGGCAATTCAACACCCAAAGCCATTAAAAAAAAAACTATTGTATAAACCTAACATAACATTTTTTTTTCATGACTTTATATCACTTAAGAGTGTGTTGAATTGCCACTGTCCTGAGTGGCCTGGTTACCCTCATTTTTACTCTGTCTAAATTGGTATGTAATTGTTTATTTTGCAGTATTGTGAAGAAATGAAAGCTCTCTGGGCGAGAAAAGACTACGTGGGCATTCTCAGCAAGGAGATCTTGGAAGAGCCCTGTCAGATGCGCACCTTCTCCAAGAGTGGGCCTAACTACGGAGCCCTGATCACGCAGACCCTCCCGCCCCGCATGTGCCTTCGCCCCCTCGCCTCCCAAGCCTACATTTTCTGGTTCTCGGCATTCCTCTCCGTCTGTTACCTGATTGGTTATAGCATTCCTTTCTGCGTTTCCATTTGCATCACTCTCTGGATTATCAGGGTCATATTTAAAGGAACCATTCACTTCCTGGCTGGATCCAGGAATACAGTTCCAACTAGAGATGCTGCTTTGGATGACGTTCAACCTTTTGATAATACGGATGATGATAGTTTTAGGTTTATGAATAGCGAGCATGCTGGTTAAGTATATTATTAAATTGTAATTATTGGTTTTGTTAAATAATCTATATTTTGAATATGTACATATTTTTGACATGTTAAAGATAATTTATATAATCTAATATGTAATATTTTTGTACAACCTTCTTTTTTTCCCTAGTTTATGTACCCATTAATAAAACATTTTTTGCAATAAATTCTTTCTCTTCTAGGTAAAATACCACACCATTTATCCCCTTCAGTAATCATAAAAAATTTAAAAAAAAAAAAACACATGAATGAATTTTATTTACTGAACATTTCGTCGCTGTAGATGTCAAGGGAACCAAATCACAAATTTGGCGAAAATGAGTTAATGAGTTAAAATTGATTTAAAAAGTTACTTAACCTTCCAGCGGGCGCGTTGAGAAATTTCCCTTGAGCGGGCGCTTGTCGTAAATTTTACGTCATCAAGTTTTCTCCATGTAAGTGGTGTTTTCTTTTAACGTTAGGGAATTTCTTTAAGGATATGAAAAATCATAATAGGCAGTACTTTAAAAAAATATATTTGACTTTCTTAAAAAATACGAAGCAACACTTAGGCCAGTGCGATTAGCGATTCGCGATCGAAGTAATTCCGGTAGTCCCAATTTTTTTATATGTTATATAAACTGATCTCCTGATGTAAAATCTGAGTTTCCGACCTTGACGCACCTGTGCTCGCGCCGCCATTTTGAAAAAACTGGCCGAAATCGGGCCAAAATCTAGTTTTTCCCAAATATCTCATTTCCAATGCAAATTTCGGCTAAAGTATTTTAACAAGTATAATAGAACATAAAATAACCTACAACTTTTGTAAGATCAAATTTCTTCTATCTCTAATAGGTACCGAGGTAGAAAGTCGTAAAGGTGCGTATATTTTTGAAAAAACAAGTTTTTTGCGCGACTAGGTTTGGTTTTTTATAAATACTTCGTTTCCAGTACAATTTTGTGAAAAATTTATTGATAATAATTTTGTAGAAAATAAAATTTCGTTAAAGAAATAGGTATATAATTTATATTTTTTATCTCTATTAGGCTGCCTTTACACTTGGAAGTTTTTTCCTGTAAGTTGCTCACGTAAGCGACTTACGACAAATTTACCAATGTAAACGACACCATAAGTCACTTACCGTAATTTTTACCAAGTTACGGAAGTTTTTTTTACGTAAGTTTTTGACAGGTCTAATCGCTCACGCGGGAATTTACGGCTCTCTCACAGCTTATCAAAACAGATTGATAAGTTGAGACGCTTACAGTAAGTTTTGACGTCACTGTCTGGATGGTAAAACAGAAATCTGCAACACTGACAGGTCTTTCTGCCGTTGTTCCTCGGGACTTGTTTATTTGTCGCCATGAACAGCTTTATGAAATAATACACTGCAATAATCTATGGAGACTAACATAACATTATTTATCATTAACACAATGTCATGTTTAAAAAATGCCTGTGTAAATGTGTGATAATGATTCTAGTATTCGACTTCACGAACTGATGGATCAGCTATCAAACTTCACAACAAATTAATATCTCGAATGAATGCATACAAAAATGCAATACAAGAATACGTAGAAAACATTACGTGACGCCAAAAATCGAAGAGTCACCATTAATTTTTCTAACTAACTAACTAACCATCACGCCGTTTCCCCGCAGGGGTAGGCTGAGAGGACGGACAGCCAAACAACTCGGTCTTGGCACACACTTATTGCCTCATTCACATTCATACATCGTCTAATACATACTCTTCTATTATTATGACTGTTGACATGGCCCGATTCAAGTATCTGATTCACTTGGTCGTGCCTTGTCTTCCTCGGGCGTCCCCGACTTCTGCTACCATTCACATTTGCATCGTATATTCTCCTTACACTCCTTTCTTTGCTCATTCGCTCTACATGCCCAAACCATCTAAGCGTCCCTTTCTTGATCTTACTCATTACGCTTACATCAGCCTTGTACTCTTTGCGGATCTCCGCATTTCTCACACGATCGTACATGGTGTTACACACATACGCCTCAGGAATCTCATTAATTTTTCAGCTGGTGAAATAGCATTCCGAAAACGAGTATCATTCTTTTTAATTAGCGGTCTAACCATTTACATATATTATGTATTGGAAGTCAGTTGCTCTAATTTGGATAAAATTAAGTAATTTTCATTGATCCTCAATTCTTAATTCTGCCGTTAAACGAACGAAATCCCCATCAGTACTTTTTGTTTGAAGCCAACTCCTAATCCAACACACTCTGCGGGCCCTTACGTTTTTGTTTGACAAAATTGTGCATATTATCGCAGCGGCAATCCGTTGTGTGCGGAAATGGGTACTTGTGGGTACTATATGGGGATCCATGATCTAACCGTAAATAAACAAATCCCTTATCAGATATTACTAACTGACAGCTGTCAAAGTCGGCGGCAACGCGTTGTTGTCAGGAAGCCATCTTACCTAAAATAGAATTATTGGTGTAGCGGTCTCTGTGAGAAGTTCGTAAGTTAAACTTCCAAACAACTTCCGTGAGCATTATTTACGATAAGTTGGATGCATATGTAATCGCTCCTGTGAGTAACTTATCAAAAATTTATGAAAGTCGTAAATTTTACTTACAAGTGTAAACCCAGCCTTAAGTATCCAAACTCTAATCCACCAAAACCAGGCCAAAAATTGAAACAGAGGTTTGGTGTTTTAAACTTGGCATTCCTTGATTTTATTTTTCTTTAACAATTATTGTTCTAAGAACATATACGTTGACAACAATCGTCATGGCTGTGTCAGACCTAGCAATAAATATAGTAGATAGACTATTTCAGCATATCGGTCGCCATACATTCCCAATGGGAAGACCACTAAAATTGGCCAAGCCACTACATTTGTGGTCGCAGCTTGGTCTGACATGCCTATCAACGTAATCACAACATACATTTAAGATTATTAATACAATTAAGATGATAAGGTACATAAAAAAGATAAAAATTGGTATTTTCGTAAAATTAACATTTATTGACATTCTTTTCTTTATTAGTTAAGTTGTCAGCATAACAAAAAATAAAATTAATGGTAGATCAGTTTAGACAGAAGTACGAGCCCTTGACTATAGTTTCTTACTTCTGGCCCTGAATAGCTTCTTCATCTGTCTCATCACCCAAATTTGTGGCGACTGGGTCATCATATTCCTCGTGATCGTCATCAACAAGGGCTTCTACAGCATTCTCGCAGGAGTTGCCATTGCAATGAATGCAGAGTAGGGAACATTTCAAACCCGACTTTCTGCAGGTGCACTTTCCAGCGCAACCTTTTTTGCATTGACATGATATGAAGTTCAGTAAGGCCTGAGGTGCAGCTTCCTTCAACATTGTTACTGGAGTAAGTAACCCAACAGCATCCTTTTTCCACCCCCATTCAGTCGGATCTTTATCGTGACCAAGCCAAGTCTGCACTTGCAAGTATGTTCTTGAAGCGTCTTGCTGGACTGCATCTTTGGTGGGTGGTAGCCTGGATAAATTGAATTTGTTCTTATTTACTCCTTTGACAAAAATGCTGTACCTTAAATTTTCCAAATTTGATTTCTCGTTGCCGCCATACAAAAGTGCAAATAGTTGTTCGGCAGCCAAAGTGATTGTTTCTGTCTTTGCTTTTGGGTCTTGAAATACACGAACAAGTTCATTCACTGAGTGGTTCTTGAGAAGAATATTACAAAATTTTATCGTAAAAAAGTTGTATCGCAACCACTTATGGCATGAAGGAATAAAATGTTTTCAACTATTTCAATGTGTTTAAAACATTTGTTCGAGTACAACGCGTTAGGTGATTTACCTTTTCCAACTTTTTGGTAATATACGTTGGGAGGTGAGAGAGCTGTGAGGAGTACCAGCAGATCAATATCCTGACCAACGATTATGACTACATCATGTTGAGATGACAATGAATTTGCTGTGTTCACTATGAGAACGTCAGTATCCTCTTCAGCTTGTACTGTCGTTATGTGGGATCGTGTAAATGAGGTTCTGAGTAAGGAAATAAAACGAGACTTGTTCTTCTCATTTCCCAGAAACTTTTTCTGTGGCACTTGTGGGTGCATGCTTTCAAAAAACAAAAACTTCAGCAGAAGTTGTAACTCTGGCACGCCGTGCTCTTTCCACCCCTTTAGTGCTTTTCTTTTCCATAGAATCTGGGTATCCATCGAATACCACTACTGCATTGGATCCATAATGATTTTGTACATACCTGACATATTGCTGGAAAATTACTGAAAAAGGTTGAGCACGACCCCATACCACTTTGTGCAGTAGATATCCTCCATCAATTACCTGTATTTTACTGCTTCCCAGTTTTGTATTATTTGGTAGAGGGTTGAATGATGAATAAAATATAGACTTCGTTCCTTTGCGCATGCCTTCCTCTGAGAAAAGAGACAATGGTACAGGAGAGAGTTCATATTGAATAGCATTAATGGATCTATTGCCATAGTCACACCCTGATTTTTGACACTGCTGGTCACCGCCGCAAGAGAAACTATCGCATCATTACGTTTTAAGTGTAGGTTTCCAAAGTTCTGGTTGATAACTTTAGACATAGCTAATTTCCCCATCTTTTCAGCCACGTGACAAGAAAATGGTTCATGGCAAGCAAACCAATCAATGAGAGTTTGAACGTCTCGATCATCCCTTTTAACCCATTGGCCTCCGAATTGTTTGGCTAAAAAATGGTCCTTCACATCCGAATTAATTTTGTACCAAAAGTTAAAAGTGCAGTGGTGTACTAAATCTTGCATAACTTTTAAACTAAACATGCGAACGAAACAATCTTTTTAAATTTACTTGTGCATTGAATCAAGGTATGTAAAAAATATATGCATTGTTTAAAAAAAATAATAATAATATGATTAAACGAGGATAAGAAATTTTTTTTTTTCAAAAACCATTTTTTTTCTTCATTTTTTTATAATTGGATTAAGAAAAGTTGTACATTAATCATACCTATTACCATAATATATATTTTTTGCTATTTGGGCTCTTGTTAGTAGCCCACCATGCGTTTTACGAACAAGCTTGTCAATTCCCGAACTACACGCCATTTTGAAATAATTCAATGAAGCTGAAATATAACAAAATTTCAATCGTAAATATCGGGAAAAAATTGTACCAACAGAGTCCTGCCAATTACTATGAAATAAATGCTTAATTATCTACAGAGCGATTGGCATTCAAAATTTTAAACACATATGTCAATAATGTATCCCTTTTTCGTTTTTAATCCGACAGACATCAGACCCGCCAGGACGGCGTCGTTTGATTTTAAGACACATCGCCGTACACACGCCAGGACGGCGTCGTTTGAGGCCAATGGGTTAATTCTTGTAGGCCTCATCTCTACATGTTGCTCTGACGTTTCTGATTCAATCCCACAGAATGACTCGATACCCTCACAAATGTTATGCAGATAAACGAATCTAGCAGTCCAACGAAGGATGGAACTGTCTGTGAAGGGAACCGGAAGGGAGGAGTAGAAGGGTGGGGGGGGGTGGTAGCCTCCCCCATACCGAAGTGCCCTCTAATAAATTTATAGATGTATGTATTTAAAAATGCAAACGAAAATCTAATAACGTGATAATAAATCGTGATAGATTTTCTGTGCGTACCTACCTAAATTTGTTTATTCTTTATATCGGTAAAAAAAACTATATAAACATAAAAATTGCACAGCTTTTTTTGAAATTTTATGTTCTACAAAATTGGTATCAATAAAATTTTCATGAAATTCCACTGGAAACGAGGTATTTATAAAAAACCAAACCTAGTCGCACAAAAAACTTGTTTTTTCAAAAATATACGCACCTTTACGACTTTCTACCTAGGTACCTATTAGAGATAGAAGAAATTTGTTTTGACAAAAGTTGTAGGTTATTTTATGTTCTATTATACTTGTTAAAATACTTTAACCGAAATTTGCATTGGATATGAGATATTTGGGAAAAACTAGATTTTGGCCCGATTTCGGCCAGTTTTTTCAAAATGGCGGCGCGAGCACAGGTGCGCCAAGGTCGGAAACTCAGATTTTACATCAGGAGATCAGTTTATATAATATATAAAAAAATTGGGACTACCGGAATTACTTCGATCGCGACCCCCTTTTTGGCGCTAATTGCACTGGCCTAACTCTAAACATGTTAATATTTCAAAACAAAATATTTTATCGACCTATTTAGTCAGAATCAATATTCTCATCCTTACAATTGTTACAAACCACCTCAACTGAAGAATGGTTCTTGCATGTAAAGGACTGGCAACGGCAACACTTCATTGATGCTGAGGATCTTTTCTTATCCAGTGCACATAACCGACAAACACCGCATTTTGGAAAGCTTCTGTTTTATTCTTCTGCTATCGGTTCAACTGCCCTACCGTAATTCACTTTGAGAAAAGCATTTATATCATGCGGTAAATGATTGACATTTGATTTGACTCTAGCATAGCTCGAAGCTCGATGCTTACAACTAAGTCGCAAGAGTGGGGGAAGCGATAAGGCGCGTTTGTCGTAAATGGAATTTAAACTGGAAGGTTAAAATGAGTTACAAAACATTTTAAAACCATCAAAGATACAGGTTTAAGAGACCTAACTCTTTGACTATCACGCTTCCAGTATGCTATCCTTGCCATCTGTTCATTTCAGTATTCAGTGGTCAAGGGTTAACACACATAACTTCTAAAATACTATTTTTATAGTTATTCAACCAAAATAATAAACTGATATCACTACAAAGTATCTATGTTCAAAGTTTCACTGTTCTGTCTTTAAAAACAAAATAAACTAATACATTTTTGTCACCAAAAAATCTTCGTTGGCTGTTTTCTTAGCTTTACGATCTTGTGGCTTGACTCCCTTGACTATCCTATAGATATATCCTTCATAAAAGCCATTACAGGAACAAAAAGGGTCTGAAAGTTGATATTATAATGCATAGTGTGGGCCAAGAAATATAATAAATCACATCAAAAAAAATTATTTTCATGCATTGTAATTAATTAATATTGCCTTATAAATGCAAAGAAATAAACTTATTTATTAGACTTAAAAACTAGTATATTCGTGAGTGATCTTTTCTGCAAGTAAGATGTGGGACTTTCCGCACATAATAGACGCCTGAAGTCCAAATTTTAGTAGTAAATAATATTATGTATAGTAGTCCTAGAAAATAATATATTAGGTATAAGATGTAAAATTTTATAACTAAATAAAATATACATAAAAAAATTTTTAAAAAAAGAATATACTCTGGCGGGGTCCTAAAAAAATTCATAAAAGGCTCTAATTGAATAATTTCACTTAAATATACGTTTTGCAAGTTTTGCTAAAATATTAAGTTGAATTATTTGTTTGCCCCGTACATACCCAATATGAATATGAATAAATAGTTTTGTCCATATAAAAACTCTGTTCTTTCAAGAAAGGCATACAAATAAAATATTGTATCGGTGATTCAATACAAAATTGTATTATTGAAAGAATTGAGTTTTTATACGGACAAAACTACTTATTCATACTGCGTGTGTACGGGCGCAAACAAATTATTCTTCTAATAATTTTAAAGCATAACTTGGAAAAAGTATAATTTAATAAAATCATTAAATTAACACATCCTGCGAACACGTAGATTATAACGTACGTCGCGTTTAACCAATACCTCCTAGATCACCAGTAGTGTCTCGGGAGTGCCGGTTTAATCTTAAGAGGTTTAGTGAGATGTAATTTTTTTTTATGCATACAATAACTACAGAGATAGACTGAGTAACTGAAACAGCAGTGACAACCCATTTCAGGTATCAACCATCTCTAGTTGAAAGTCATGAAATAAAAATACAAAAACATATTAGGTAAGTACTAAAGTTCTTCAAATATCTGTGTTTTTGCATTTCTAAGGATTTTTTGACGCCGTGGCTAGGGACTGTTTATTTAACTGTCGCTTGGAGAAATCCCGAATGCAGAAATGTATATAGTTCTTTGTCAATAAATATGAATTGAAAATTAATATAATGTGATATAATCATGTAACTTTAATAAGTTACCTACACTAACTACTGTAAAATCTACAAAAAATAAATTATTATGATTATGGGACAATTTTTCTTTCTTGTGGGACTGAAAATAATTTTTGATTTTTTAAAAGTTTTTTTATTCCAGGATTATAAATTGATTGTTTTTGATAAAGCATTATAGTTAATAAACTCAAGTTCCATTATTTCCTTAACTTCTCGAGTGCCGACACATCCTAGGATATTTTCAAAAAAAACTTTCTGAATATAACTGCTATTCTGGGCAAACTATTTATGGTAGATTAAATATAATTGTTATCAATTGAGTGGTTTATTTATGTTAAAAAATATATAAACACATTATCTGGTATGACGGTACTTTGGTTGTTTGGTTCCTATCCCATAATTCGCAACTCGTCCTGCAGAAATTTTATGATGTTTATAAGCACTCAGCTAATTTTTAGCTCTTTTTCATTTAGCTTTAATTTGAAAATCGAGCTGGCAACACTGCTCTTTATTTCACTTCCATCGTTCCCGTGCCACATCCATAGATAAAGCCCACATGTGAACCATATATGTCAAATATATTCGTTTTCGTTATGTCAAACCGGCCGGATTCATAATAAAATATAGTGCGTCGAGCGACTTCTTTTGCTAATAATATTGTTTTAAAATACCCACCACTATAGTGCGTGCAGATATTGTTAAAAATGACTAGAGGGGAGCCAAATATCGATAAAGTTGAGGATGTATGGGGCGGTTCAGATCCGAAACTCTTGAGACAGCCCATCAAAGCGTTGGAGGTTATAATTTTTTTATTATTCTGGTATCTTGTACCTCTTAATTATGTTCGCTTTTCTTGTTGTACACTACAACCCCATTTCGTTGTAGTTTTATCACCTATAAATATATAATTTAAAATAATAATTTTTATTAAGCTGTTTCATTAATTTTCTATGGATTTTCTAGGATAAACACAAGCTAGTCCCAGCATTCTTACAAGTGAAGGGTCTAGTGAAGCAGCACATTGATTCGTTTAACTATTTTATAAATGTTGAAATAAAAAAGATTGTCCAAGCGAATGAGAAAGTTTTGAGCGATGCCGACCCCTTGTTCTATGTCAAGTACCTGAATGCGTACGTTGGGACACCCGATGTGGAAGAAGGGTTCAACATAATTAAAGCCACCACGCCGCACGAGTGTCGGCTCAGAGACATGACGTATTCAGCTCCAATTACTGTCGACATTGAGTACACTCGAGGAAACCAGAGGGTCATCAGAAACAACTTGATTATCGGAAGGTAAGTTTTTCTTATGTGAAACCGCAAGGATCACAACTGCTCCCAACCCTTTGGAGCCCGTTCTCACTTCTATGTCATCCCACAGACATGTATAATGTATTAGATTATTTTTATCTTCTAACTTATTTTACCTACTCTTAGAAAATATGGTAAATATACAGAAAATACATAAACATTTAATACGCTCTTTTAATAGAAAAATCATCTTTTCTTTGCGCCATGTTTTGACATAACATAATTTTTAGACTGGGTTTTAATTTGTTTTTTCATTAAACCCAAACCAAGAACCTATTTTAGGATCATAGGTTCATATTTTGGTTTGAGTGAATTAAATTTTTTTTTTAAAAACATCTATAACAATGGACGCCAAGTGAAAAATCGATTTTAATTTTAACGAAATAACTATTAAAATGCATTTTTTTCCATTTTCGGAAACTAAAATACTTACTTTTCATTATCATCTAACTGATACACTGTGTTTTTCTATTCAAAGTGCGTATTAATTTTGTCCGTATTTTCTGTATATTTACTGAAAATATCTTTGATAACATGTTAAGTATCTTCCGCACTGCAGATGAGAGCTCCGTTGTAACCTCTTGTTACATGCTTCGTTTATGAGGAAAAGGGATAAGTTCCAATGAAGCTATAATCTGTTGCTATGCCGTGCATATTAAGTTAATATTAAACTGCGTTCACACTACAAGCATTTTTAGTGCTTGAGTTTTTTTGATGCTGCCCCAATAGCAGTACTTTATGACAATTGCGACGAGCAAAGTTAGGCAAATTTATCAGGCTGTAGTCTTTCTTTCTCCTCTTTTGATCAATGTGTGTGAGGTCATTTATCTCTTCAAAATAAATTGTTGATATTTTTACATCACATTATGTATTATTTTCTATTCTTTCAGAATGCCTCTCATGCTGCGATCTTCCAATTGTGTCCTCACCAATAAATCTCATTTCGAGTTATCTAAACTGAACGAGTGCCCCCACGATCCCGGCGGTTACTTCATTGTGAGAGGTAAGTCGATTACTATTAATTACTTCTTCTTCTTCGATGGCGCTACAGCCCATATCGAGCTTTGGCCTCCTGCAACAGTCGCCTCCAACTCCTCCTGTTCTCAGCGGCTGACTTCCAGTTTGTCACCTGGAGAAGCTGTGCTGCATCCCCTCTTACCTCATCTTCCCACCTCAGTCTGGGTCTTCCCACTTTTCTCTTTCCACCTGGGTGACCAGTCAGAATTCTTTTTGGGACGCGTGTATCCGGCATTCTCTGTACATGACCAGCCCATCTCAGCCTGAGGAGTCTCATGTATGCAGAGATGCTAGGGGCCTTATATATATCGTACAATTCTATATTGTGCCGGATACGCCACTGTTCGCCCTCTTTCACGGGTCCACATATTCTTCTCAGCACCTTTCTTTCAAAAGTATCCAGCATTTCAGCCATCTTTACCGTCAGTGTCAGCGCCTCACATCCATATGCCAATACAGTTCTTACAATGGTCTTATATATGGTTATTTTGGTTTTTCTGTGGACACTACGTGACTTAAACACTGGCACCAAAGAGAAGTATGTTTTGTTGGCTGCTGTGATTCTTCTTCTGATTTCTGCTGGATCCTCATTGTTCTCTGTCAGGCTGGAGCCCAGGTAGGTGAATTGATCGACCACTTCGTATGAGTAGTTGTCTTTAAATAGTGCACTACTTCTTCTTCTGTGTGAGGGGTTCCTGCTCTGTACCATCATTTTTGTTTTGTCAACATTAACTCGCAGTCCTACTTCCCGCGCCGCTGTTTCTAAAGGGTCGAAGACCTACTATTAATTACAGTCAGTTTTATTAACTTCTGTGTGACAGATAAAGTCTGGCAACAGTGTTACAACTTTATCAAGTATTTTTCTAATATGTGAATGATACAATGTTGTCAAATGTCATATTCGGTATAAAAAAGGTGTTCTGACCCAACTCATCCCCAATAGTGCTAGAAAATGCCAAAGTTCTCCCTTAACCTGTTTGGTGGCTATCCCCGTATGCAAATGTGGCATAACTCCATACAAGCCATTAAACTGTTATACATATCTCTATTTAGAAGCATAATTGAATACAACTCAGTAGTTTGGTCTCCCTCTTACAAAATTCACATTAACAACATTAAGCGAATACAAAAAAAATTTCTGTTTTATAAATTTTAAATTAAATATCCCACTAGAAGACATACAATATAATTTCTTATTAAAAACTTTTTTATTCAAAATTCTAAACTCTAAATTAGACTGTTGCGAACTTCTGCAACTCATAAACTTACGAATAACTACAATAACAACACAACAAAATACACTATTTCACTGCAACACACATAAGCGCAATTACATTGCGAACTCCCCAATACAACGGTTTCACACTACGGGAAACCAATACTTAAAGTGATGTCGATATATTTAATTTTAACTTTGCGAATTTGTTGGACCTAAGAAGAAGTTTCACTAAAACACATACATTGTGTCAAAACGTGCAGGTGCGATAGATTGCCTCGAAAAGGTTAATGATATGTGCTATTATCAGTTTGAATAATACACTAACATGATAATCTGTTTATTTTGCAGGACAAGAGAAGGTCATTCTTATTCTGGAACAGTTGTCCACCAACAGAATGATAGTAGATGAATTTAAAGGCGCCATTCAATGTCAAGTCACGAGCTCAACTCATGAAAAGAAATCCAGAACTAATGTCATTGTCAAACATGGCAAATATGTTTTAAGGCACAATGCTTTGGCTGATGTAAGTTATTGAGAATTATCTTTTAAATCTTCACAATTTATTTTCAACTAGCTGACGTGTCCCCGGTTTGCTCGACTTTTCTCTACTTTCTATAAATATAATATGCATGTTTTATTATATATAAACCTTCCACAAGAAATTCTCTAAATGATAGCGAAAACCCTATCAAAATCCGTTGCGTAGTTTAGAAGAACTAAGCGTACAAACAAACAGACGCGGATAGTGACTTTGTTTTATACTTTTTTTTTGTATTTCTTTGGCATTCACTATGTAACAATTTCTAGACATTTTTTGTTTTTAATGAGTTTTTATTATTCACAATGTACATTTGTTACGTATAAATTTTTTTATAAAATTAGCGACCGGTTTCGACACGTCCGTGTCATTAACTAGCTATTTTAAAACTAAATTTTTAAGTGCAGAAATATGGGGTTTTATTTAGTTTGGTTCTTTGATGGGAGGGATTTGAGGGAGGGGGAGGGGGTTGAGAGGGAAACGGAGGGAGGAGTCAACATAACGGGGAACATTGTCAAAAGAGGTGATTTGCAAGGTGCTATTATTTTATTTACTATATTAATGTTTGAATTAATTTTTTTGTTGATTTCTAATGTTTCTAATGCGCACAAATTAAAATATTTATTAATGTTAGAATGTTTAAACTTAGTTTTATCCCGGTTGAAGCTATGGCCTGATGGACTTTCCCTTTTAGCTAATGTATTTGTTTGGTATAGATATGTTGATGACATTTTTGTAATTTGGACAGGTAGCAACAGACAATTAGACAATTTTCTCACTTTTATTAATAACATTCACCAAAGTATAAAATTCACACTGAAACATAACGATAATAACAATTTAAATTTTCTAGACTTAAGCATCAGCTTAGATAATAATAAGTGTGTTTTTAACATCTATAGAAAACCTACACACACTGACTGTGTTATACCTTCTACTTCAATTCATCCTTTGTCCCATAAACTCGCCTCCTTCAACTCAATGATACATCGAGCCATTAATGTCCCTTTAAATATGAAGAATTTCAATAATGAAATTAACATTATAAAACAAATAGCTCTAAACAACGGATATAAACCTGACATAATTAATCGTTTAGTTAATAAGAAACAAACCAAAATATTTTCTAAAAAGTACATTTATAGTGGAGATAATAACACTCAATCTAGTAAAAATCTAATATATAAAAAACTTCTTTATACAGGCGACTTATCCTTAAAAATATCCCGCATGTTACCAGTTAATATTTCGACAGCTTTTTACACTAATTCTAAAATAAAAAACTTAATTAATAACAAGGATGTTTCAAATAAATTAGATAAAAATGGGATATACACTTTAGAGTGTAATGATTGTAACTCGCAGTATGTAGGTATGACTACAAGAAATTTCAAAACCAGAATTAGGGAACACGAACTATGTTTAAAAAATAATAATTTCTCCGAGTTTGCTAATCATTTGATAGAGACAGGCCATAGCTTCAACCGGGATAAAACTAAGTTTAAACATTCTAACATTAATAAATATTTTAATTTGTGCGCATTAGAAACATTAGAAATCAACAAAAAAATTAATTCAAACATTAATATAGTAAATAAAATAATAGCACCTTGCAAATCACCTCTTTTGACAATGTTCCCCGTTATGTTGACTCCTCCCTCCGTTTCCCTCTCAACCCCCTCCCCCTCCCTCAAATCCCTCCCATCAAAGAACCAAACTAAATAAAACCCCATATTTCTGCACTTAAAAATTTAGTTGTTTTATACTATTTAGAGATTAATGTTTAGGTTTTTTAATATTATGTATGTGTGTTTATTGCAGGACATACCTATTGCTGTCATTTTCAAAGCTATGGGCATCTGCAGCGATCAAGAAATTATTCAACTGGTCGGAACGGACAGTAATACATTGAAAAAGATGGCGCCTTGCCTTATGGAGTGCCACAATTTAAAGATATTTACGCAGCAAAAGGCCCTAGAGTATATGGGATCGAAATTGAAAGTTAAACGGTTAGTTCATAGTTATTTTACAATTAGAGATTAGTGCAAATATTGTATTTTAAAATTCTAATAAAGCGTTTATGTTTAGATTTGTGTCAGCAGCCAGCAAAAGCAGAACCCCAGCTGATGAAGCCAGAGATTTACTTGCCACGACTATCATAGCTCATATCCCAGTGGAGAATTTCAACTTCTATGTCAAAGCCGTTTATGTTTCCTTGATGGTACGGAGAGTCATTGAAGCCGAAACCAATAAAGTCACCATCGACGACCCGGACTATTATGGAAACAAGCGCTTGGAGTTGGCTGGTTCCATGCTGTCTCTGATGTTTGAGGACCTGTTCAAGAGGTTCAACTGGGAATTGAAAATGATAGCTGATAAAATAATTCCCAAAATTAAAGCGGCACAATTTGACATAGTTAAACACATGCGGCCCGATCTAATTGCCAATGGATTATTTACGGCAATTTCAAGCGTAAGTCACTGAACATAGTTATGTTAAAAAAAACTATTTCAAGTTTACTAAAATCAAACATTTTAAGAGAACTAAACTAATCAGCCAAATAAAAACAAGAGAATGAAATATAATAAAACCAAAAAAAATTATTTTAGGGAAACTGGACAATCAAAAGATTCAAGATGGAACGTCATGGCGTAACACAAATCTTGAGTCGTTTGAGTTACATTTCAGCCCTGGGCATGATGACCAGAGTTAACTCTCAGTTTGAGAAGACTCGTAAGGTTTCTGGCCCCAGATCCCTCCAGCCCTCTCAGTGGGGCATGCTGTGTCCCTCCGACACCCCCGAGGGAGAAGCCTGCGGGCTGGTGAAGAACTTGGCTCTCATGACCCATATCACCACGGAGTGTAACCAACTGCCCATCACTCGCTTGGCGTCCAATGCCGGTGTTGAAGATATTCGTCTCTTGGGAGGGGAAGAGATCAATCATCCAGATGTTTATCTTGTATTTCTCAATGGTAAGAATAAGAAATATTTTCCCGTGTATGTTTCTAAATTTCAATACACGCCGATCATGTCCTTTTCATAAAATTATAATTTTTACAGGTAACATTTTGGGAGTCATAAGGAATTACAATCGCCTCATTGAAGTTTTCCGAATGTTCCGTCGTAGGGGACTGATCTCAGCTTTTGTGTCAATCTACCCGAATCACAATCAACGCACTGTTTACATCTGCAGTGACGGAGGTCGCTTGTGTCGACCTTACATCATCGTCAAGCACGGAAGGCCTCTGGTTGAGCAACATCACATCTCCGAACTGGACAGAGGCATTAGGAAATTCCAAGATTTTTTGAATGATGGACTAATTGAATATCTGGATGTAAACGAAGAGAATGACAGTTATGTAGCTTGCAGGGAACATGAAATAGACCCCGAGTTAACAACTCATTTGGAAGTTGAGCCATTCACACTGTTAGGAGTTTGCGCAGGACTCGTTCCCTACCCACACAATAACCAGAGCCCGAGGAATACATACCAGTGTGCTATGGGCAAGCAAGCCATGGGAACTATAGGCTACAATCAGAGGAACCGCATCGATACTCTTATGTACAATTTAGTTTATCCGCAGTGTCCTATGGTAAAAACTAAAACCATTGAATTAACTAATTTTGACAAACTTCCTGCTGGTCAGAACGCAACAGTGGCTGTGATGAGTTACAGCGGTTACGATATTGAAGATGCTTTGATCTTAAATAAAGCTTCTATAGATAGAGGCTATGGTCGCTGCTTGGTTTATAAAAGTGTGAAAACAACAATGAAACGTTATGCCAATCAAACTTCTGACAGAATCCTGGGACCGTCGAGGGATGCCACAACAAATAAAATTATAAAATCACACGACATATTGGATGCAGATGGAATTGCAGCTCCCGGAGAATTGGTGGAAAACAGACAGGTCCTCATAAACAAGCAAATGCCGTTAGTTTCTCTGAATCCGATTGTAGCCGGCCAACCGCAACAAATAGACTACAAAGACGTCCCAGTGTGCTACAAGTGTCCCGTATCAGCTTACATTGAGAAAGTAATGGTGTCTTCTAATGCGGAAGAAGCTTTTCTGATCAAATGCTTGTTGAGGCAGACACGAAGGCCAGAAATTGGTGACAAATTCAGCTCCCGACACGGACAGAAAGGGGTCACTGGACTGATAGTCGACCAAGAAGATATGCCCTTCAATGATTATGGTATTTGTCCAGACATGATCATGAATCCTCATGGATTCCCATCTCGAATGACAGTGGGGAAGACAATAGAATTGATTGGTGGCAAGGCGGGTCTATTAGAAGGCAAATTCCATTATGGTTAGTAAATACGTCTGCTCATGTTTGTGTATTATATCACTGTGCATAAAGCTTACAGTGTAATTATACTGAATTACTTTACAGGAACTGCGTTTGGAGGATCAAAGGTCTCTGATATCTGTGATGAGTTGGCGAAACATGGATTCAATTATCATGGCAAAGATATATTTTACTCTGGCATTACAGGCGAGCCTTTGGAGGCTTATATTTATTCTGGACCTGTAAGTACAATACTTAAAAAAATTACATAACATCTTTATTGTTTTACGCTGATGTCGGGTTCTTAAATCAAGTCTCATTGTCTAGGTTTATTTTATCACGTAATATTGCAATGGCTGTTTGTTTTTAAATGTTATTCCTTTTCTAGGTTTACTATCAGAAATTGAAGCACATGGTACAGGACAAGATGCACGCTAGAGCCAGAGGTCCGAGGGCTGTGCTCACAAGACAGCCGACTGAAGGTAGATCGAGGGAGGGCGGACTTAGGCTCGGGGAGATGGAGAGAGATTGCCTCATCGGATATGGAGCAAGGTAACACAGGATATTATTGATACCCTATTCAAATTATGGCCGTGACTTAGATTATACAACTTTTTACAAGCCTAACTCGTGTTGAAAAGGGAGTAAGTTGGTACTCGCTGTGGGTTTCAAACTCAATAGCCAAGTGACAATCCACCAAGTTATCAGTTAACATTATAAACATTCAATCGACTTCATACAATTCGTAAAATCATAGTTAATCAAGATCTTATCAAAGACACAATTGTTCTTTTAAATTTTAAAATAAATCAAACTTTGTGTAGATATTATGTAGTTATTTGGTGTCTTAAATAAAAATAAATAAATTTGGTGTCTCTGATAAATTAACCTTGCCTTCTTCGTATGCAGGTAAAAATAGCATTCTGTTGAATTGCAAATGTTTTATAATTATTATTTACAATGAATTTTTGCGTATGAATTTTAATTTCTTAATTTATATGAAAAAATTTAACAAGCCTCACTAAACTAAGTGTCAAGCAAACTCTACACACGAGTCAAGTATGCCACCTTTGGGGATGCTGTGTGGAGGGTCTTTTTAAGGAGAGGAAGGAGTTGTGAATACGGGTCTAAAGAGAACTGTAGGAGGGAGGAAACACAGATGCCAGCAAAACCTTCCACAGCCCAGATGTTCTCATGAACTCAAGAACGAGTCGTAGAAACAACCCATTCTCATGTGACATAATGTCAATCGTGTAATGATAATGTATGGCGAGCATTTGGTGTTTCCCGATTATGCACCGGTGCCGAAGGGATCAATGACGTTAGTTCCTCGGAGCATCTTCCATTGAAATACTGGTAGAACAAGAACAGCATACTCACTTGACGCGCGTTCTCTGAAGATTACAATCCTTTTGTTAAGAGAGGTGAATCTATCAAACAAACCACCTGTTTATGCACAGTGTCAAGGGTTTTTACAAATATGTTGGGGCTCCAGACCAGAGGTGGCTGCCAAATTCAACAGTGGGGCACACTTGCGATTTGTACAGACAGGTCAGCATACATATTTCGCACACTCTATTTCGACTTATGTAATTATTAACATATTTGATAGTTGAAACGCTTTGCATTGTGTAGACTGTCTGGGTGAAACTAATAATCTAAATAAATTATGTTAGATATTATACAGGGTGTATCAGGACGTATCTGACAGACTTGTAAGAACGATTCCTGAGCTTATTTGATGTAAAAAATGCAGACAACATTTAGGTCTACGGTGACATTTTTTTCAGTTATACCACGTGACAAGCACTGTCCCATAATATTAGTCAATGCCGTGGGAACGGGAGAGATATGAGCACTTTCTTATTAATATTACAAAAGTATTTTCAGCCAACAGTCCTCCACACTAGTGATCAAATTCTTGTAAAGTATTACAAAATCTAAATTATAAATCGAAATGTAACATAAATATGTTTTTCTATTAATTTCGACCAGTCAGTGGCTGAGTTGACATCGCGTTTGAGTCCCACCCAGGCGTAGTGGGTTCGTTTCCTCAGCTCGCTAGGTCCTCCATCAAAACACAAGCAACATTTTCCCCGCTTATTGTGGTGGTAGTAAGAGATTTTCAAATATTGTCAGGTTATTCGTAACCCGGGAATATTTGTCTTTCTTTTAAAAGTAAAAAATAAAATTAATTTCCAATTTATATTCAGTAAATACAGTAATCTAAATTATGTCATCATTTCTCGGCTACATAAACTTTTAAAGAATTTGGTGTCTAGAGTGGAGGGTGCAGACAATAATAATTAAAACGAAATTCCACAGTACACTGTACATTTTATTTTCACTTAAATGATAACATTTTTATAAACGCATGATAAAATAAACTATGATAATTTATGACAAATATAGTATCGAATATAAATATTATTTATGTATGATTTGTACTAAAAGCAATGTGTGAATCACAAAATAAAAATGCGAATAAGGGTAGAATTATCCTATACCAAAATTCTACACATTAAAGTCTATCGCCTAGCAGAATTCATTAAATAGTCGATTCTGATTTACTGACAGTAGAAGTATCTAGATTTGTGGAACAGAATGTATAATTTCTAGTAGAAACAGGCATAACTGTCAATTTGTATAAACCACCAGTCAAAGTATGTAGATGCTAGGACGGGTTCACAGAATTTGAACAATACCTCAAATGTTAAAATTCAAGTTTTGTTCATTTCTATTTGATGAATATTATGTATTGTTCAAATTCTGTGAAACTTTACAGCGAAAATCATCATACATCATATTATTTCCTGAAAAATAAATAAAAGTTGGCAATTTTTCTTCTACTAAGGGATATTTCATCACCTCTGAGTAAACTATGAATTAGCGCTACTCGTGTATATTATCTGTTTCAACATGACTGAGTAGCACTACCAGTCAAGTAAATGTCGTGTTAATCAGTTTACTCAGAGGTGGTGAAACAGCCCCTTACTGAGATATCACGTGACTAGGGCAACCCCCACCCCGTTTATATTAGGTAATAAAAGCTTTAAAAAAATAACAACCTTGCCTTCTTCGTATGCAGGTAAAAATAGCATTCTGTTGAATTGCAAATGTTTTATAATTATTATTTACAATGAATTTTTGCGTATTATTTGATCTAGGCAAATATTGATTGATTATTATTAGTTAATTCTTTGCTTACAACTATAATATCGTTGTTAAGATTCAATCGATTTTTGTTTTGTAGGAATTAAACAATATATAAATTCACTAAGAACGGCACCCCACTCCAATTGTTAATTTTGTAGAATTTAATAAACAAATCTACTATTAACTAACTAACCATCACGTCGTTTCCCGCAGGGGTAGGCATATGAAGAATTTACGATAGAGCTTTGCAAGTAAAATAAAAATTATATAAAATTTCAAGTATAATAAATAACTAACTAACCATCACGCCGTTTCTCGCAGGGGTAGGCAGAGAAGACGGACCGCCGAACAACTTGGTCTTGACACACACTTCTTGCCTCATTCACATTCATACATTATCTCATACATACTCTGATATGCTTACGCTTACATCAGCCTTGCACTCTTTGCGGATCTCCACATTTCTCACACGCTCACACATGGTTTTACCACGCATACGCCTCAGGGATCTCATTTCAACAGCATTCAGTCTACTTAGCGCCAACTGCGTTCAGTCTTCCATTAATAGAGTTACCTTCTTTAAATATCTCTGTCAGCCTCCCATCTCTCGTAAAGATACTTCCTAAATACACGAACTCATCCACCTGCTCCAAGTATTCCTCATACACAGTTATATTGCACAATGTTTTCGTACAATATAACTCCATGCACCCCCTTCCATTCATAAAAGCGCCTTGAACATCCCATATTTTATACTTAGTTTGTCATTTTGATTCCTTTTTCCTCTTCCAGGCGTTTCTCTCATTCTTTCACTCCAACTCTTACCTTTTTCTTATATCTTTATATACTTCTTTCGCTCGATCCTTCTCTTTGCTGGAAGCACTGCCAGCCGCAATCGGACATAACCATGCTTTCTTTCTCTGAGACCAGTGCTTTAATCTCACCATCCCACTATGCATCATCTTTCTTCCTACCTTGCGTACTTATTCCACAAACCTCTCTAGCAGATTCACTTTTATGTGGTTCCATAATTGGTCTATGCTTAGACCGTCCATTTCCTTTTCATTCAATCTCATCTCTGCACAATTCACTTACTTGCTTCTCACATTATCGTTTTGCAGTTTTTCTATTTTGACTCTTGTTGGAGTCAATTCTGTTTTCACTTTAGAGCGCCAACCGGGATAGAGGTTTACTCTCGACACTACCAGAAAGTGGTCAGTTTCAACCTATTGACAAAAAACCTGTAAATAGATAATATGGTGCAACTTTGTATTCCAGCATGCTCCTCATCGAGCGTCTGATGATCGCGTCGGACGCCTTCAGTACGGACATCTGTAACGCATGCGGGCGGCTGGCGTATGACGGCTGGTGCCACGCCTGCAGTAGCTCTGCCTCCGTCAGCACCATCGAGATCCCGTACGCCTGCAAGCTGCTCTTCCAAGAGCTCACCGCCATGAATATCGTGCCCAGACTTACTCTCAAGAAGTATTGCGAATGATTTTAATAAATAATATACAAACTTAATTGTGTTCTTTTATTTTTATAATTTTAATTTCTTAATTTATATGAAAAAATTTAACAAGCCTCACTAAACTAAGTGTCAAGCAAACTCTACACACGAGTCAAGTATGCCACCTTTGGGGATGCTGTGTGGAGGGTCTTTTTAAGGAGAGGAAGGAGTTGTGAATACGGGTCTAAAGAGAACTGTAGGAGGGAGGAAACACAGATGCCAGCAAAACCTTCCACAGCCCAGATGTTCTCATGAACTCAAGAACGAGTCGTAGAAACAACCCATTCTCATGTGACATAATGTCAATCGTGTAATGATAATGTATGGCGAGCATTTGGTGTTTCCCGATTATGCACCGGTGCCGAAGGGATCAATGACGTTAGTTCCTCGGAGCATCTTCCATTGAAATACTGGTAGAACAAGAACAGCATACTCACTTGACGCGCGTTCTCTGAAGATTACAATCCTTTTGTTAAGAGAGGTGAATCTATCAAACAAACCACCTGTTTATGCACAGTGTCAAGGGTTTTTACAAATATGTTGGGGCTCCAGACCAGAGGTGGCTGCCAAATTCAACAGTGGGGCACACTTGCGATTTGTACAGACAGGTCAGCATACATATTTCGCACACTCTATTTCGACTTATGTAATTATTAACATATTTGATAGTTGAAACGCTTTGCATTGTGTAGACTGTCTGGGTGAAACTAATAATCTAAATAAATTATGTTAGATATTATACAGGGTGTATCAGGACGTATCTGACAGACTTGTAAGAACGATTCCTGAGCTTATTTGATGTAAAAAATGCAGACAACATTTAGGTCTACGGTGACATTTTTTTCAGTTATACCACGTGACAAGCACTGTCCCATAATATTAGTCAATGCCGTGGGAACGGGAGAGATATGAGCACTTTCTTATTAATATTACAAAAGTATTTTCAGCCAACAGTCCTCCACACTAGTGATCAAATTCTTGTAAAGTATTACAAAATCTAAATTATAAATCGAAATGTAACATAAATATGTTTTTCTATTAATTTCGACCAGTCAGTGGCTGAGTTGACATCGCGTTTGAGTCCCACCCAGGCGTAGTGGGTTCGTTTCCTCAGCTCGCTAGGTCCTCCATCAAAACACAAGCAACATTTTCCCCGCTTATTGTGGTGGTAGTAAGAGATTTTCAAATATTGTCAGGTTATTCGTAACCCGGGAATATTTGTCTTTCTTTTAAAAGTAAAAAATAAAATTAATTTCCAATTTATATTCAGTAAATACAGTAATCTAAATTATGTCATCATTTCTCGGCTACATAAACTTTTAAAGAATTTGGTGTCTAGAGTGGAGGGTGCAGACAATAATAATTAAAACGAAATTCCACAGTACACTGTACATTTTATTTTCACTTAAATGATAACATTTTTATAAACGCATGATAAAATAAACTATGATAATTTATGACAAATATAGTATCGAATATAAATATTATTTATGTATGATTTGTACTAAAAGCAATGTGTGAATCACAAAATAAAAATGCGAATAAGGGTAGAATTATCCTATACCAAAATTCTACACATTAAAGTCTATCGCCTAGCAGAATTCATTAAATAGTCGATTCTGATTTACTGACAGTAGAAGTATCTAGATTTGTGGAACAGAATGTATAATTTCTAGTAGAAACAGGCATAACTGTCAATTTGTATAAACCACCAGTCAAAGTATGTAGATGCTAGGACGGGTTCACAGAATTTGAACAATACCTCAAATGTTAAAATTCAAGTTTTGTTCATTTCTATTTGATGAATATTATGTATTGTTCAAATTCTGTGAAACTTTACAGCGAAAATCATCATACATCATATTATTTCCTGAAAAATAAATAAAAGTTGGCAATTTTTCTTCTACTAAGGGATATTTCATCACCTCTGAGTAAACTATGAATTAGCGCTACTCGTGTATATTATCTGTTTCAACATGACTGAGTAGCACTACCAGTCAAGTAAATGTCGTGTTAATCAGTTTACTCAGAGGTGGTGAAACAGCCCCTTACTGAGATATCACGTGACTAGGGCAACCCCCACCCCGTTTATATTAGGTAATAAAAGCTTTAAAAAAATAACAATAATTGTTGACACAACACAATTTGTTCACCTTTATTAATAAAAGTCTAAGGTAAATAAAGGCAGTTATGGGCCATTCCCCGCGGTAAGTACCTTCATAATACTTAATATCTAAACCTAGCAACACTTGACAAACACTGCAGTACCTACTTGTAGATAACTTTAACTTAACCAGGCTGATTATTTCAAAGTGGTTACTTTCAACTTCTGTATTTTAAAGATAATAAAAATATACTAAATTCTTATAGCAGTCATACAACACAATATTTATATTTTCAGATAAGAGGAAAATAAATTAAATGGATTTACATAAAAATGCTGTTCCACGTTTCTCTGCTCAGATGCAATATTAATGAATTAAAATAATAATAAAACTCTCACAATGAAACGAATGCTCTGACATGAAATCAGCACAGCTTTATCTGTCTGTGGGTTATATGATAGAATGTCAAAATTTACAATTAAATGGGTGCCCCGGTGGAAGCAACCTAGAAGCGGACCGAAGAAGAGGTGGCTAGACTGCGTGGAAGAGGTTTGGAGCAGGACCGGAAGATACAACTGACCCCAGTAAGATTTAGCGCCATGACGATTTTCTGGCTGAAATTTCTAGGTCAACGCAAATATTCAAAATGTTATTTTCATCATGAGATTTAACAATAAGAAAAAAGAGTTAATCATATCTCAAGCAAAGTCGGGTGGTAAAACTAGTTTATAACAAAACTGAGTTACTATTATTTGATCTTAGCCACTTTTATCTCATAAAATAATGTGTTAGCAAGGAAACAAATGGAAAAGCATTTTTATGGAAACCTCCTTCAAAACTTCAATCTTAAATCCATCGTATTTCAACTAAAGTCAACGCTTTACTCAATTATGCGCACAATAATTAGTGCGCACCAAACTCTGACTATTCTCTTCTTAAGTTAAATACATTCTCGGGACTGGCCCTGGATAGTTAATACAGTACATATTTGGTATGAAGATGAGGAATACTCGGGTGGCTTATCGATCCGACGTGTTGAGGATTCGAACCACGAAGAAGCCGACGATGGTGGCAGCCGCAATGCCTATACCGGCCTTCCACCAGGTGGCATTCTCTCCGGGTATTAAACCAAACTGTTTCAGATGCCTGGAATAAAAGAACATGATGAAATAAGTCGGATTGGAATGGGCTAAGTACTAAAGCAGCTTCAGGCTCTGAAGTGCTAAGGACATAGAGATTTTTATTTGTGGGGACTACGGCATAGCACCACATAAAGCTAGGAAAACAAGCAATCGAGACACGGTCTCTGGCTGTCACCTAACAAGGTTAACCGGTTTGCTGCTACTAAATTTTCAGGGCTTAAACGAACTAAACCCAAACGGGACAGGTGGCAGTGAACGAGTTAAAACTTAAACCATGGACATATTTAAAGCTGGCTTCACACATATGGGCCCATTATTAGACAGAGTTTTGGATTGAATATTGGCTCTAATTGAGTCATCTACACATGTGATGATCTTTTAGCCAAAACAATGTTAGTTTCAAATGTCGGTAATCATCGCAAGTATCATTGAGGATTCGATAGTGATAGATGTAGCATATTTGCAAAAGTTAAATATTTATAATTTACATGGGTATATCATAACATAAATAAGAAGTCCAACACATCACGTCACATAAAGCGCATGCTCACAATTTAGTTTCGAATGAACCATTGTGTGCATGCGAGTCAGCATGTTGGGTCAAATAGACCTGCTGCCCTTTGACGTCCATATAAACGCCGCCATCGAATGGATTGTATTCTGTTGGGTCCAAATGTACATCTTGACCAAAAAATGTTAGCAACCCATTGTTCGTCATTATAATTTCTCGCTGGGTGACAACCAGATGAAGGCTCAGACATAAATCTAGTTGTTTTTATTGGTTCCATGACTAAACAGCACGGTGTCAACACAGAACACTTCTGAAAAGTGATGAAAAAAAAAACTAATCTAACCAAGATAATATAGTTTTTTTTCTCATGACTTTATATCACTTTTCAAGAGTGTCCTGTTATGTTTAGTGGTTACCATTTATATTATGTATTACACATTTAGCAAATTGAAGGAGTAAGCAAATAAGAGGGAGCATCACAGACATAGCGTTAAAATAATACTTTATATTTAAACATAAACAGGAAATATAGTTTTGTGGGTTTGCTTCTGGAGAGAAATCTAATGAGATTTACGAGTATTATTTGAGGTTTCAGACACATTTGCAAACTGGATATCAAATTTTCAAACACTAAAAACCATGCTAAAAAAGAAAAGTATACGAGGTGCAATTTGGATGTAGTTTTTCAGGTAGAATTATACAGTGAAAGAATTTTTTTCCTTGTAAACATGCTGATGATTGGAAAATATGACGATAAGAGATTAGTCATTTTAAATTGTTCAATAAAAATCATGCTGCGAAAGGTGTTAATATTAGATAAAAGGGTGAGATAATAATATACAATGTATCTATTACAGTTTGTTTTTAAATAGATAGTGTGAAAGATGTATTTTTTGTAAAATATGTTTAAAGGGGAGATCAACGAAGCGGCAACTCAAAATACTCATGCAAATAAAGATGACAGTGCGGCGCAGTAGGTATCGGGGATGTTTTGTACGCAGTCATAATATGATGAAGGCGGTGATTAGTGTCAGGCGTAAGACAAACACCTATTTATATAAAGGCGGTCAGTATAACCTGGAGTATGTACTAAACCATTCAGAGTTTATCGGCCGGAGGTACAACATGTGAACCAAGCGACGGAGCGGACTGCAAATAAAATAATACATACCAAATATTGTCATAAATTTTGTCACCAAATTTTTTTACCGCTTTTCCCTAAATTTATTTTACCAATGGGAATATTATAATACAATTTCATCACAGAACTTGTTAATCACATAATTAAAAGCCCTGTGTTTGAAAGGGACACAATCGAATGATGTTTTGAATAAATCTCTCGGACACAAACAATAGTGTAATTTTAATTTTGTTGAAGAAAAAGAATGTTAAATTTGATTGCGTATTAAATTTCATTTAAAAAACATATACTATTATTCCATGTCGTCATCTTGTTAAATTTTCATTAAATTAATCGGTTTTCTAAATGATCATTGATTCATTTAAATAAATAATTGCAGCATTTCAAATGATTACATCATAACCCGAGAATTAATAAATAATGGGTATATTGATTTTGCACAATGCCATCACAAAAAATTGATATGTAAATATAGATGGTTGTAGTTATTATTACTAGTTAGGGCCGATTTACACTTTGTTTAGTAGCAAGTGATTAATGATTAGTGTTAGGGTAAAACCAGGAGAGCCGTCACCCAATTAACCCCTCAGGCCTCTGGCATATTGACTCTTATATTTCTTAAAGACGCTGTCAGATAGTCGGAGAATTTGTGTGTATTTCCACTTTGTAATAAAATCCAAATAAATGGAATATTTCTGAACGTATCTGAAAACTAAAAACTATTTTTGAAAGGTGATCAAATACATTTTCAAATTACATTATTAGAAATAAACACATAATTTTTGATATACATATTTTATTAGACAAATTAATTATAAACAACTAGCTGACGTAAACCTGGCATTGCTGGGGGTTATTTTTGGGAGATAGACGTATACCACCGCTAACATATACAATTCCGTAGTACATTATATTGATGTTTCTCATAAGGTATAGCCAGCATTAGCAATATAAGCGCCTGAAAACACTTGATTACAAAATATCAACTTTTCTCTACTTTCTATAAATATAATATGAATGTATTATATACATAAACCTTCCGGAAGAAATTTTCTGAAAGTGAAAACCCTATCAAAAACCATTGCGTAGTTTAGAAGAACTAAGGGCACAAACAGACAGACCCTGATAGCGACTTTATTTTATACTATTTAGAGATATTGTCACCTCATTTTTTTGTAGTTTCATATAAATATAATTAATATAAAAGTCACAAAGTTTCATAAATTTTTCTCAAATTGCGGTCGGAACCTTCGGTTTCATAGAGTTGCACATTTCAATTCTTTAGTGGTTAACTTCTAGATTTGAATGTATGGCATGGTATTTTCTCTTTCTTACACAGTTTAAATCATATTCGTCACAATGACAATAAAGGAGATAGAATGATTTCTATGAGACCATACGAGCTGTTCTCAAAAGCGAACAAATCGACTCAACGGACAAAAGCTGTTGGTTTCCATAACCGAACAAATTAGCCTGAGGAGTTAGCCTGAAGGAAGAATGGCAATAAAATAAAAGATTAGATGCTTTTACCATAACAGTAATCACTTGCTACTAATCCAAGCGTAAATTGTCCTTTAGTTAATCTCTTACATTGGAAAGATTTTTAATGTCACCTTTGAAAGTGTAATCAGCAAAACTCATGATCAAAATATGATAATAAGACATTGTTTAAACTACATTTAACAAAAGACAATGGAATAACATGCGAAAATAAATACACATTTCAATCCTCGAACATGTTTAAAAAACATAATAAATAATGATTACAAAATACGATCAAAGCAACATCCAAGGCTGTGTAGGTGGGAATGTAAATAAAGTGAGAAAAATAAATTCCGACTGAAAGAGACGATCTATGGATAACATGGATAACTTACATTGTCCGACGACAAATTTCTACGAACCTGTGCTTGTAAAATAAAATCCAGGCTGCTTGGAAACGACTGACAAAAATACTCAAATAAGTAACGGAAAGATTGGAAACATTTTATAGATACATGAGACAGGTTAGTGACAGTTAAAAAGTTTGTTTAAAATTAGTAATAAGATAGATCTTTGTAGAAATATATAATATATGTTGTTTAGCGCCCTTAAGGTGATTTTTCACAAAAACGGCGCTATACAAATCATCCAAACATTATTATTATTAACTAACTAGGATATAATGGTAATATAATGCTGGGAACGTGGGGGCCAATAAGTCCAGGAGTGACAGATGTATGAATCCATCTCTCCCACTTCGCCGACGACTCGAGAGAGTTCGGCTGAAGATGTCAAAAGGACTCCCCAAACCAGTCTCTCCCGACCTGCATCGAAAAGCATCTGCGGCCAAGACCTTGACAAACCTCACCCCGTGAACACGGGCACCCCTGCTAATTTACCAAACATAGTAAACCACTTAGAGAGTTGGTTTTCCAATAAATGGTTACTGGGGCGGCAGTGTCCATACCCGCCTCCCAAATTGTTAATCCAATGATTAAAGTTACTTGGTGGATGTTTACTCGGAGATGGTGAAATGCCCCATATATTAACATCTGTATAGAAATCATATTATGCTCGCATATATAATATGATTTGGTAAGCAAATAGGAGTCAAGAAGCACTTGATAATTGAATTAAAAATGAATCAAACAATTTTGTATTTGATACATGACACTACATAATAATACATATTGAAATATAATTTTATAGACAATAAAAAAAACATATCAACAATAATAATACTAATTGTTACCAGTTTGCCAAATTTCCATTGGCGGAATTACAAATTATGATTATATAAAATACAGTAATCTCTCAGTTATCCGCCACTCCATTATCCGACATCTACCATAATCCGCCGCTTGATTATCTGACAACTACCATAATCTGCTGCTCGATTATTTATTTATTTGTAAGAAACAAACAGCTTTTACATAATCCTAATAATCCATTATCCGACAACTACCATAATCTGCCGCTCGATTATCCAACAACTACCATAATCTACCGTTATTGTTACTAGTTGAAAGCACAAAATAAAGCTCCATAATTTGCCGGTATTCGTTTGTCAAATTCAGTATTCTTCCGCTTGCCTGGACTCGATTGTTTTTTGATGTTCTTGCAAGAGCGTCAACGGCGTACACCGATTACTACTGACATTTTGCACCAAGAACTGTTTAATATTATAAACAGTTCTTGTTTAATTTTACCAACTTACTGTTTAATAGTTAATACACATAGTTTGATATGTAATTTTGAGTGTAAATAACACTGGTTGAAAGCAGGCGCGGCCTCTTCATTAAATATTTGGTGACTGAGCAACAAATCAAAAACATAATGTATTGAACCTACTTACAATCACTCATTTTTAAAAAGTTTAAGGATATATTTAATTAAATATTATCAAAATAACAAAAACAGAACAATTACAATAAACCTTTTACTCTGCAGCGCGCACATGTCTGCAAATGAGAATCGCACCCAAAAGATCACTACAACTGAAAAAAACAGCTAATAATTACAATGACAAAATAGGTTCCCTAAATATAATATGCGCATAATAATAACGCAAGAGATAATAGCTGACCCGTTGATGCATGGTTGTATTTTGATGTACTGCAAGTGAAATATTAATATCTCGCTCAAACCCTAAGTAAAAAATACTTCACTAAAGCCCTCTCTCCAGAATGTTTCAAATGATTCTGACGCTGTTTGTATAATCTCACGGGTGTTGCACGGTTACCGCAATTACTTCGGTACATTTTGTTATTAAAACAGTGTGGCTATGTTTACTGGAATTATTACAAAATGGCACGATCCAGCCGCGCGTTTCACTCCATCGTCCGGATTGTAACCTACCTTGGTTCAGCTGGTATAGCTCTTGCGCGGGAAGCTGCGCTTACGAAATTCGTATGTTCTGTAGGTATGTAATTAATTTTGTTTTTATCATTTTTGAAAGATTGTGTGAATTTTAATAAATAAAAATATTACGGAGGATTACAATGAGGTGAAAAATGTTGTTTAATTTTGTTGGCGGTACGGTGCAAGAGTGAACGTTAGGACTAGCTGTGCCTGGTTACAAGTACGAATTTCACATTAAATTCATGTTTTAATTTTTAGCATATTTTGTATCCACTGCTTTCACTAACGAGTCACTTTTCCGGTTTTCTTTGTTTTTTGAGGTGACGGATTAATGAGAGAGCACTGGATATTTAAAACTGGTCAATTTATACAAATTCATTTGGTATGAAAAAAAAACATAGTTCGTAATCCTTATAATAATATGATACTTCAATACATATTATAGAAATTTAGTGACGCAGTGACTTCTTTCGAAATTTTTTCTTGATTTTTTCAGAGCAAAATTCTATAATTTTACAAAACAACATTTTATTGTTTTCTATACATAAAAATTGATTCAAAAGAAATATAACAATTTTCAGGTTAATTTATAAAAAAAAAGAGACGTTTGAAAAAACAATATCGTTTTACTCTGGAAAATCGTAATAATCAGAAAAAAATCAAGGCACACAAAGGTGTAAACTCAAGAGGTTTGAATAATATGTTATGAAAAATAAAATATTGAAGGAATGATATGAACAAAATGCTTTGCAAAAATGTAAAGAAATTCTTCAATATTTAAATGAGTTATTCATTCATCGTGACTTTGAAAAACTTACGGGAATGCAGCCATGGTGGCTAGTTTAACAAAGATGTCCCTCTTCTTGTCCTTGATAGTGAAGTACTGCGGGGGCAGAATCTTATACTTGGAGCAGAACTCATCCGGCTGCAGCAGGTACTCTTGCCTCACGGAGTCCAGGTCAGACTTGGTGCCCACTACTAGCACGGGAATCTTGCTTTCGGCAAAGTATTTCTGAAAACAATTGAGACCATGTTAATTAAAATTAAATTAGTGTGTACTGTGGTATCGAAATTATGATTTCCGCAGCTCCAGTGCCATAAGTGGTTGTGAAGGTTTTGTATAGTTTCCTTTTGATTAAATTATTATTGCATTCTTACGGACTTCCCGCATCCCTGTGTACGTGGATTGCTGACTTTTTAAAGGATAGGTCAATTCAGGCGGTTGCTGACGGTTTCACCTCTTCCTCGCACTCCATAAATGCTGGCGTCCCACAGGGATCGGTTCTGTCTCCGACTTTGTTTTTGTTGCACATCAATGACCTTTTGACATGTGCACCGATTCATTGTTACGTGGATGACAGTACAGTTCATGATAGCTTTTTGTTTGATAAGCCCCCAAAGGGCACACAAACTCCAACGGCTCGGAGGGCTTTGAAGCAGAGAATGGACGGTTATCTCGAGAGTATTTCCTCCTGGGGTAAAAATAATCTCGTCGAATTTAATGTTTCAAAGACCCAATCCTGTCTGATTACGTCTAAAAGGGATCCAAATGATAATCTAGTCTCCTTCAACGGAAGCAATCTTCCGAACAGGCCTTCCATTGATATGCTTGGTATAACTATAAGTGACCAGCTCAGGTATGGGGGCTCCATCGAAGCCAGAGTAAAGTTGGCCTCTCAGAAGCTGGGCGTACTGTACAGGGCCCGGAGATACTTTAATAATACACAACTGCTGACCCTGTACAAATCGCAAGTGCGCCCTACTGTCGAATTTGGCAGCCATCTCTGGTCTGGAGCCCCTAAATACCTGAAAAAAACCCTAGACTCTGTGCAAAAACGGGCGGTCCGTTTGATAGATTCCCCAATCTTAACAAACGGACTGCAACTTTAGAGCACAGGCGTCAGGTAGGTATGCTGTCCTTGTTCTATCGGTATTACAATGGAAGATGCTCTGAGGAACTAGCGTCATTGATCCCTTCGGCACCGGTGCGTAGTCGGGATACACGCCAAACGCGCGCCCAACATTTGTACACAGTTGACACTTGTCACATGAGAACGGGTCGCTTCTACGATTCGTTCTTAAGTTCAACAGCTCGGCTGTGGAACGAACTGCCGGCCTCTGTGTTTCCTCCCTCCTACAACATGGGACTCTTCAAGACCCATGTTCACTCCTTCCTCTCCACAAAAAGACCCTCCACACAGCATCCCCAAAGATGACATAGGCCCTGAGGGATATTATTTTCTTCAGGGCCTCCTGTGTGTGGAGTTAATATAAAAAAAAAAAAAATATATATATATATATATATATATATTCTTCCACACAAGAGACAAGAAGAAAATAGGAGACTTTTTTATACATACAGTAGAATCCCGTTAATTCGAACCCCGATAATTCGAAAAAACGCGCAATTCGAAATTTTAGCCAAAAAAATATCCACAGAAATTTTTTTCATACAAAATGGTCTTTTAATTCGAAATTCATTAATTCGTAATTCGAAATTTATTTTTGTCCGCACACGAAAATTTGTTTGTGTAATTCGAAAAGCTTCGATTTTTCATAAAATAAATCATAAAATTTCATAAATCTGAATCTAAAAGACAGCCATAAAGGTAAAATGCCGAAAAGATATTTTTACATGGTTATACATCGTCCTAATTAGTATTATTATTTTGTAAATCTGAATCAATTTACAGTGGAATGTCGTATTTTTTCCAATTTATTCCGAATATCCGAGTTTGAAGGGCTGAGAAAATTCGTTTTACACGGAAATATGCCGTAGTTTTATGAATTTACACCAAATATCTTAATTCAAAGAGTCGGCTGCGACGGAATTAGAACGCTAAATTTCAATTTACGCGGAAATACGACATAGTTTAACGAATATACTTCAAATATCTGAATTTAAAAAGCCGGCCGCGGCGAAAATGTGCCGAGAAAATTCGATTTATGCGGAAATATATCGTATTTTTAAGAATTTATTATAAATATCTGAATTTAAAGGGTCGGCCGAGACGGAAATCGGCCGCGAAATTTGAATTTACGCGTAAATATATCGCATTTTTATGAGTTTATTTCAAATATCTGAATTTTGAAATGTATTTTTTTACTAAATTTACTTCGAATATCTGAGTTAAAAGATCCGGCGCTACGGAAATCGGCCGCAAAATTTCTATTCACCCGGAAATTTGACGTATTTTTACGAAATTTACTTCAAATATCTGAATTTAAAGGATCGGCCGCTACCGAAATCGGACGCGAAATTTCAGTTTACGCATAAATATATGGTATTTTTCGAATATCCGAGTTTAAAGGACCGGCCGCGACCTTAATTGGCCGCGAAAAATTGATTTACGCGGAAATGTGTGGTATTTTTATGAATTTGCTTAGAATAAATGAACTTGAAGGGCCAATCGCGACAGAAATCGGCTGCAAAAATTCGATTCAAACGAGAATAATTGGTATTTACACGAGTTTACTCCAAAGATACCACCTGAATTTGAAGGGGCAGCCGAGGAACTCGATTATCGCAGTTTTTTTTTTTTTTTTTTCATAAAATTTCGAATTACGTGGGAATTTGCTAATTCGAAATTTGATTTTTGATGTCCGCTGGATTTCGAATTAAAGAGGTTCTACTGTATACATATTTATAGTTTGGACTCTTACAATAACACAGACAGCAATGCCTTTACCGCCATTCAAGAAGGACCAGCTTACAAGCAATGGCGGCTCGTGAATTTTGGGTGCTAATATTACAAAAAATGGCACAGCTAAACTGAAATTTCCTGAAAATCTTCATACAAAAAATCGAATTTTGAATAAAAAAATAAATGATCGTTTTGGCCTACATCATCAATAGTGTCGAATTTTTAAAACTTGATACTCTATCGGGCTCAAAAGTCACGAGCCGCCACTGCTTACAAGGTAGAACTACTTTTCCCATAGGAAGTGTGTTAATTATGTTTGGCACAAAATGAATACTACTGCCCTTCATAAGATAATAAGACCTTCAGCTTCAGATACAAAATGTAGAGAAGGAAGTTAAAAAGTAAAATAATCACTGATTAATGGAATAACTGATGCGATGCAGATTAAATACAAATACGATAATTTCTGTTGCATCTTTATCAAACCGAATTGAACAACAAAAACAACTTACGATAAATATTCTGGCAAGGTATTCAAAAGATTTGGCGTGTGTTGTATCGTAGACGAGGCAGGCCACATCGCAGTTGACCTCCGAGGGTTGCAGGGGATCCGACACCCGGCTGACCTCGATGTCCCTCAATACCAGGTACTTCTCCTGCGCGTACACCTGCACCGTGTTGATACACGCGTGGATCGCATCGCTGTCATTGTCGCCAGCTGGACTCTTCGATTTCTAAACAAAAGTTATGAAAGTTTATTTTTCTACAGTGAAACCATATTATAGGTATAAGGTTTCGCACATAGAAGTTTCCATGATTAAACTCTTGGGTGGCGCCGTATCCAATAAGCATGAACAATTCTGGGGAAATTACTTATGGTAGATTATAAACTATTTTTTTTTAATGTAAAAACATTATCTGACAAGACAATACAATTTATAAAAACATCATTTTGAAAAAATAAGTAAGTTATTACGAAAATACAATCAGTCGGCAGATGGCGAAAATTTCAGCATAAAGAATTGTATTCGGTCCCTTGGAAATCTTAGGTTGGGTTGTTCCACAGAAATTCAAATGAAACATTGTCATCAAATGGCCATTGTTTTCTTGGCAGCTAAAAGGTTCCCATTAAATGCTGATTCTATGTCCGTTTCAGCTTTTGAAGGCAACTACCATGTTGTAAAGCTCGTCAGCTTATTAAAATTTGTAGAAAGAAAAGAACATAAGAAAGAATTTATAGATTGATAGAAAGCTGAAACACACCAGAATCGCCGTTTAGCGGGCACCTTTAAAATGTTAAAAAAACAAAATGGCGCTGAATGAGCATTTGACGACAATGTTACATTTGAATTCCTGCATAACAACTGGGTCGAGTTTCACCGAATGTATTTTACACTGTAGTTATGTTTTTGTGTGGATATCGGAGAGACCTTACCTTTGTTCCTGCTCCAATGAAGGTCCTACAAAGTGATGTCTTTCCTGAATTTCTGGGTCCGATAACGTGGCATTGGTACACGTTACGACTTGATTGCTTCTTTGCCAGATCCAACCTTTTTTCTCGAGTAACTTAAAATAAAAATAAAAACATGTACATGAAAAAAATTAAAGATAAATAATTATAAAAACATAGACAAAATAAAACTTTTACGGGGATTGAAGAAACTCAGTAGTATTTATTTAATAAAATGTAAACCAAACAAAATATCAAGGGTTGGGTTAGGTTAGATAAATGTAAAATTAAAACAATTTTGAGAATAACATAAGATGTAAAAAAAATAAAAAAACAGTTCTCAATGGTAGAGATGTTTATATAATTGAAAATAAAGTGAAATTTACCTTGAATAGCAGCCGCCTGCGATTCATTTTCATGCACATTGAAGCCAAGGTACGCCAAATATTCCAGGGTTTTTGGAAGTTCAGTCAAAGTCATAAGGGCCCAGCGGCACAGCCAGCCTTGTAGAGTCAAATGGCCCTGCAAACATAAATTGGATACAAAAACAATTTTACAAAATAAGTTTCTCACTGGGAATAATATATTATATTTAAATTACTTCCTATGTACTATTGCGCCCTATGCGCCCTACTGTCGAATTTGGCAGCCATCTCTGGTCCGGAGCCCCTAAATACCTGAAAAAAACCCTTAACTCTGTGCAGAAACGGGCGGTCCGTTTGATAGATTCCCCAATCTTAACAAACGGACTGCAATCTTTAGAGCACAGGCGTCAGGTAGGTATGCTGTCCTTGTTCTATCGGTATTACAATGGAAGATGCTCTGAGGAACTAGCGTCATTGATCCCTTCGGCACCGGTGCGTAGTCGGGATACACGCCAAACGCGCGCCCAACATTTGTACACGGTTGACATTTGTCACATGAGAACGGGTCGCTTCTACGATTCGTTCTTAAGTTCAACAGCTCGGCTGTGGAACGAACTGCCGGCCTCTGTGTTTCCTCCCTCCTACAACATGGGACTCTTCAAGACCCATGTTCACTCCTTCCTCTCCACAAAAAGACCCTCCACACAGCATCCCCAAATATGACATAGGCCCAGAGGGAAATTATTTTCTTCAGGGCCTCCTGTGTGGAGTTAATATAAAAAAAAAAAAAATAATAATAATTTTTATTTTTTCTTTCTTGCACAATATTTTAAATATATTCATATCACGCAAACTTACCAAATGCACTGTTTATGAGTATATGTATAAACTATGTAAAAGTTTTTTTAACAGGCGTAAATAAATAAATAAATGTAACCTTTTCATTTGTAGGAACAGTCTGCCTCAGGTGGTGCCACGGTACCTGAGGACAGCAGGAGAATACGTTCCTCAATTCAACCGTATTCAATGCCGCATCCCTGTCTTTGTCATATCTCTCAAACAATTGTGTCAGGAACTGTTGCCCTCTGTGAGACAGCTCTGTCGAACAACCTGATGGAATTTTAATCCTGAAAAAAATGTCATAAATTATTATCCTAATATGCCGATTAAATAAGCAAGCATTTTTCTAGTAAATTTACTTTTAACTTACACTGGGTATAGGTATTCCGTGCACATTGCGAGACTCTCATTATAACCAAACTTTCTGAGGACGGTCCAGGTTGTTTCGTTGCGTCCCCGTTGGATGAACAGACAATGTAAGAATAGGAAGCCCCTTAGAGTCACCGAATCCCGCTCTATTCCATCGGGAACACTCTGTGCAAGGACCGCCTTCACTTCGTCTAAAACCTGAAGAGAAAAAATTTATTGTTAAAATATTATAACTACAATTAACTCCTCTGGCTACAGGCTAATTGTTGTATCTCCCTTAATGTCATGGTTAGAAATAATATATGATCTAAATGGTGTTAGAAAGAGAAAACACCACACTCTATACTCAAATCTAAAATTTAACCATAGAAAAATTTAAATGAACACGTCTATGAAACCGAAGGTTCCGACCGCAATTTGAGAAAAATTTATCAAACTATTTTTATATGAAACGAAAAAAAAACAATAAGGTGACAATTTGTACAGTCATGTTTTTTAGTTATCAGTAGTTCAGAGTTTAGAAGAAAAAACATAAAGTGAGCTAATTTTATGTTTGCATTAAAAATGTCAATACATATTTCAATTATGACATTTATTTCTAATAATAAAATTTGAAAGCGTATTTCATCACCTTTTAAAAACAGTTTTATTATTCCATTTATTTGGATTTTATTGCAAAGCGGAAATACTCCGATCTGCTGACAAAATATGCCAGAGGCCTGGGGGTTAAGAATGTTATGTAACATATTATTAATTTATATAAATAAATATAATTTCAATAATAAAAAAACAATTGAAAAATTGTTAATGAGGTTTTTGTGGATTTCAATGGGTTAAACAATGTCACAAATATGTACATGATATTTAGACTCGTGTTGGTACATCGTTTGTCTTAATCTATAGATGTATTGTATTGTATTTGACAAGGTGCTGAGTATTCACCTGTGGTTGAAGAGGGCTATCAAAACATCGCCTTTGGAAATGATTTAGTTCATAGTCATTAAGTAGTCCATCTCCGTCAATATCGCAGACTTTAAATATCCTTGTCAGTGCACGCCTACAGTTTTCAGTGAGCTGAAACACAAAAAGGTTAATTAAAAATAATAATCACTTAGTTTTAACCACTTAAACACTGATGAGGTCAGTATTGCTCATGCAACATGTCGGTTGTATCTAAACAATAAAAGTGGTTAGTGAATATGTAACAAGACAAAACCACACGAGCACGAATATTTTCTCGCTCTCATCTAGGGACTGCATATCTGTCTACAAACGGAGGTCATAGTAGATATCCAATTGGACACATAGCTCACAGTTTACCAATCAGTGATGCACCCTTCCGCCAACCACCAAAGGATGTACCGCCGGCAGCCTACAAAAGCGAATGCACAGCCTTGAACCAAGCAGAGATCGCAAGCCAGCCGTAGGTTCAAGATCTGATCTTGGTAGAGATGTGTTGTCCCTTCCAGCGAGGTCTTAAAGAAGTTCTTGGCTCAATACCTGACAACTGATAGCAAGATGTATCATCCCTTTCAGTAAAGTTGAAGAGTATCTAGAGGAATTCTTTATCTTTCGTACATAGTCGGAGATAGCGCGCCGTGTCACTCTTTCCTTGAAGTTTTTTATATTCGTTATAACTGTTTACTTTTATTTAATGTTTTAATTATTTTTAATTAAAATGGCGCCACAGCATAAGTTTGCTGTGTTTGAAGAAATACAAAAAGGTTAAGTTACATTAACCTCTCAGACAAAGACATTTATATACTATGTGTTCCTTTGAGAACTGTCAAAACGTGATAATTTTTGTGTTATTTACGAGTTTTGCTAAAAGCATCATAACTCACGTCTTGGGAAACGTAGCCTCATTCTAAAAAATGTTTTGGAAAGATTATGAAATTCACTATCGCATTGTGTTGTCATTAGTAAATATTTGCGTTTCTAAATATATATTTTTTGAAAACGTCAAAAATATGTAAAAATCGATAACCATTATTTCAAAGCCGTGAAAAATGTACTTTTTTCTGAGTATCATAAAGAAATAACACTTTATATATTGAAGAAATATAATTAAAAACTATTAGTCACCTCAAAATATTAACCGTCCAAACTAAAATATTTTTAATAAATTATTTAGAAACGCAATAAATTATGAACGAACAAGATGACAGATTCAATCGGCTTAGATAATGCAGTTCTATGTTCCATAGATATTATTGAATACAGACGCGTAGCGTTATTCATTATCGACACTCTGTTTTTTAAATCATGGCAATCCGTATACTAGTGATGGAAATAAATCGATTTTTGTAAAATCTCGCGCGTTTACGTGAAAAGACGTTCTAATGTCTTGACCGCTATTATCATATTTACGTCTTTTGACGTTCTAATGTTCTGAGTGGTTAAATAAAATAAGCATTTGTGTATTCAAGTTGGATAGTTCATTGTAGTAAAACTTACATCTTGTTGTTCCATGACGTAGAGGGGTGATGTGGGGTGCAACACGGCTTTTTGTGCGTAGTAAAACATTTCCGAGATATTATTTAATGTCTTGGCCGAACATTCTATACAGCTGTCTATCTCGGGGAAGTCTTCTGCTATTTCCAAAATGGACTGTAAAAAAAGCAAATAATATACATTCACGAATTCCACGACAATCACAATACTGCCGCAGTAAGTAAAAACACAGCATCTTCCCTGACACTCAATTAGAGACAAATACAAATGTTATAAATCGCAGATTAATATTGATTTATGGAAAAAAGACATTATTATTTTTTTTATGTTTACTGGGCCCATATTATGGTCAGTCAGAAATCATTCATCACTCAGAAATGATGAATAAATTGATTAAAATACATAAAACATGTTGCTTATTAATTGAAATACTTCATTACATATACATTTATTTGACTTTCAATGTGTATATGCTCACTACAGTCAGATGTGTATATGAATCCTATAATTTCTATACCCGCTATATCAGATTTTTTGACAAAATGATCTGAGTATGACATCTTGTTCACATTTTTGCGAGCAACAAGAGGAGCCTAAAATTGAGTTTCAAAACCCTCCTTATCACGACCAAAAACCATGTTAAAACTGCGACTGAGAAACCAAATCCGCTATATCACACAGAAAATTACTATCAAAACGTGCTATATCGGATTCAACCAATCACAAGCTGTTATTTTGCCAAAATACAATATGGCCGCCGCTCTGACGCCACGCTCGTGTGTCAAAATGATCTACGCGTGTGTTTCTAAACCCGCCATGTCGGCTCAGTTGACTTTCAAAAGCCTCTATATCACGAAGTGAGTATCAAAATCCGCTTTATCGATTTTATTTATCGAAATTACTTAATTATTGCTAGACATATATAGAAAAATAAATGCTTTTCGAAATTTTATTACTCCAATTCATTATATAAAAAATTGTAATGCAATTACTTATGTACGCTAGAGATGTGAGAGTTTTTTGCGGTTTTCTCCAAATCAATGAAAGTTGATATAGCGGGTATAGAAATTACACGACTCATATGCTCACTACAGTGAAATGAAATGTTTATATCTATGGATACTCACATGGATTGTGGAATACTCGACCAGATCGATCTTGTTGCCGACCAGCACAACGGGTTTCCGCTGTTCCTCGGGGCAGGCCTCGCGGATGAGGGGCAGCCAGTAGGAGCTCACCTTGCTGAGGGACTCGTCGTCGTCCACGGCGTACACTACGCACACCACATGCGACTTCTGGATCTCTTCCGCCAGGTGATCCGGCGTCTGCTCTGAAGCTGCAACAGTAAAAGTTATCACAAATGGTGAAAACACAAACAGTCCTTTAAAGGGGTAAAATGCCAATCGCCTGCCATTCACTGGCTGACACTATTTTCGTAATAACTTATTTGTTTTTTGCAAAATACAGTATTTTTAAATTGGATCATTTTACCAGATAATGTGTCAATGTTAATAATAATAACAATTTGGATGATTTGCATGGCGCCGTTTTTGTGCAAAATCACCTCGGGTGCTGTACATCTATACATTTCTACAATGATCTATGTTATAACTCACTACACATGGAGATAATATACAGTACCATGTTTATTAGCGAAATTTAGATACAGGATTTAGGACATAATTGGAAAATTGGATATAATTGAACTTTCTCTTAGGAATGGTATATTTAATTTAAGGGTATTGACAGCTTAAAAAGGTAAGTTTTTAGTTTAGATCTGAATTCTGTTGGAATTGTTATGGATCTTAGTTCCGGAAGAAGTTTATTCTAAGCCTTCGGCCCAGATTCTCCGAAAGCGCGATCACCAAACTTAGTATTTGGCTTGCGCTTAGGTTCCATCAGTCTGCCTATAGCTGCACATAATCACATCATATACACATAATTCAATAAGTAGTTAGGTACATATCTTATCACCTGATGGCTACATTCTTACATCTTTTCCATCAGTCTGCCTACAGCTGATGATGTTGCTGATCTAAGAGTTGACTGCCTCAGACCAGTGTTTTCCGGGACGCATAGTTCAGAGATGTAGGGTGGGGCCATTTCATTGATGAATTTAAACACCATCCAGCACAATTTGTACTGGATTCTTTCAGGACAATTGAGCCAGTGAAGAAGGCTACAAAGGTTTTCTGAAATGTGCAAATATTTTGAAACCCCGGTTATGAGCCGTGCTGCTGCATTAAACACTGATTGAAATTTGTAAATTTGATATTTTGGAAGGCTGGCATAAATGCCGTTGCAGTAATCGAGACGTGAGACTATGTAAGAGTTGATAAGTAGTTTTGTTGCTTCTGTAGAAAGGTTTCTTCGGATAGACTTGAGTTGTCTTAGGTGAAAAAACCGGTGCTTACAGTCCTATTTATTTGACTTTTAAACGAAAAGTCCGAATCTAAATTGACACCGAGAAGTTTGACTGTTGTTTTTGGGATGATATCGCTGCCGGAAATAGGTGAATCGTCTATGAAATTTTGACGTTTGTTTGTGTTTGTTGATGATGCGATAACTGTAAGGATTTACTACCTGTTCTATGGGTTTAAATATAGTTTCTTTTCGATAAAATATTCTTCCACACAAAAGAAAAGAATTAAAAGATGGGGAAGACTTGGTTCACATTTTTAAATACATATTACAAAGAGATTGCTATAAAATGATTGGACAGCAATGCCTTTCGCACCAATCAACTAAGACCGGCGTAAAAGGTAGAACTACCTTTCCCGCCCAAAGTTTGTTAATATTTAGTACTCTCACAATCATTTTGACTTTTGATGAAAATATGAAGATGGTCCTTCGTGCAGTTTAAACTTCAGACTCAAAACGTCAGAAAAATGAACTTCGTATGCATTTGCTTGAAACAATACCGAGTGAAGTACAACTAAAAAAATATGCAGAACGTTTCCCCGAATTGTTCTTGAGTTTAACAAATCGGCTGTGGAACTATTTGCCGGTTTCTGTGTTTCCTTCCAAAATGTGAACAATAAGAATAAAAATAAACCTAAAAGATCACGCCGACGTATATCACCCCTCACATAAACAACACCAAATTATCACTCTGATGAAAGTCCTCAATTCAGAATTGAAACAATGCATGAAATGGCTTTAGCCATGTTCGGTGACCTGATCTGAAAAGTCAAGTACCTACTTCGCAACCTTCTCCTTTCTTTTCCCACTCTCTTCAGCCTCACACCATACCTCAATCGGGGATGCTATAGCAACATCAACAGCTAGCTGGGAGTCATGTAAAAAAAAATGTGTATTTAATTCTTTGTAGTGTTGGTACGTCATGCATGTAGCACTACAAGGTCGGAACGGGTCTGTTTCAACTTTTTCTGAATGAAAAAAATAATTACAATCCCAGCCAAAAAACTTGGGGAACACAGTTTTTTCTTGGCACAAAAATCCTTTTTTTTCTTCTAAATTGAATGAATGAGGTAAGTGTTGTTAAATACATTATTTTTTTAGTGTTCACTGCTGGTGAAAAATAAGTTTATGTCAGTTAGTTTCCTATTCCTACTCTTTCTTAGCATACACTCCTTGCTTCATTCACTTCCATACATCTTATCATACATACACCTCTATTATTGTTATTCTGACGCCTGATATGACCCGACTCGAGTATTTGATTAAATTGATGTCATTGATTGATATCACATTGATTTCATCACACTACTCATGCATACAAAGTCAAATAATTCTACAACCCACAGACATAGGAATTAATAGACGAGAAGATAATGGCGAGGGGTAAAATCAACTGTTGAAGAACGAAGGGCGTAAGGCTGACTGTGATTCGTCAATAAATCAATCTGACAGTAAATAGGCATCTCGCATTATAATATCACCATTTACTTCTTAAAAGTAAAATCTGCTTTTGAATGAATAGACATTTTTATATGGGAGCGCAAATTACTCGCCACGTTATGAACAAATTTGCGAAGTCCAAATTCGGCAAAAAAATTCGGTTGTATTTTCAGAGTCGAATATTTCGTTTAAGTATTTAGTTAAGACACTTTTATAAATGTTCATAATTTACTTCCCAGCAACCAACCAGCTTTGTGTTTCGCGTCCAGACGTTTCTCGATGTGATAGTATAATATGTTTCTAAAACTGATCTATATTATACGATGTGAATATGCTTAAAATAAAGTAAAATAATGCTTATATATGGAATGTAATACGACAATTGGGTTTATTCTCTTTTTCACATCTATTTTTACAAGTTTTCATAGTACAAGTCAACATTTTGCCGTGTTATTTCGTAAAATGAACCGATGATGCCTCGACCATAGTTCGCACAAGAATGATGACGTCACGTTTTCAAATTTCAGTTGAGGCAAAACGCCAGCACAGCCGGTTCCAATGGAACCGGTATGGGGAGTGGGGATAATAAGCTTTTAATCACTTAGGGCAGGTCTACTAATATTCATATGTCTATGCTACAACCCTATAATTTAAAAAAATATATATTAATAAATATTTTTTTTTCATATCACTAAATTTAAATGTGACAGTAAAATGTACTATCACTTTAACTTCGTTATTGTACTACTGTAATATACTTATCTAACTCCATTCTACAACTTTCGATACCATTATATCTTTCACTAGCTGACGTTTACCCAGCATTGCTCGGAGACTTTTCTCTACTTTCTATAAATATAATTTGCATGTATTATATATACAGGGTGTATCGGCACGTACCCGACAAACTTTAACCAGCTATTCCTTAGCATATTTGGAGTAAAAAATCTTATATGCACTTTGCTGTCCGGTAACGTTTTTTTTTTTATAAAAAATTTATTATTCATATTTTCACCACATGTCACCACTGTTTTATCCTTTGTCAAAGTTTGAAAACACATCTGGCAATATTTTATTCGAATTCCGTTGAATAATGCACGTGTGTACCTATATTGGCGCACTTTTACAATCACAACGAAATGGCACGGCACCATTCGTCTCATTTTTAACTATTATTATTTAGTGTGTGCGAAAGAGCAAAAACGCTTTTCGACATACTTGCTTATAACAGCTGTTGAACACGAAAAGCAATGCCAATGACAGTGATGTAGTGTGGAAATTTTTAATTTTTTTGTTTTTAATTGAAAAAAAAATGCTACCGGTCAGCAAAGTGCCCATAACATTTTTTACTCCAAATGTGCTAAGGAATAGCTGGTTAAAGTTTGTCGGGTTAGTGCCGATACACCCTGTATATAAACCTTCCGGAAGAAATTCTCTAAATGATAGTGACAACCTTATCGAAATCCATTGCATGGTTTAGCGACATTTTTTTTTACTATTTAGAGATACTTCATGTGCACCTTTTATCGCTGAATTAATTTAGCTATGTTCTGTAAAATACCCAATCTGGTGTAATAAAGCAAACATTCTTTATAACAAACTATTATAAATACCAACAAAATGACTACACATTGCTCTTTAACTACTTTCGTTGTAATTAAGTACTTATTTTGTAGTCTTGTTATTGTATACACTTATTGAACTCCTTTGTACAACAGAACTCTCTATGATAACTTGTATTGTACCTACTTATATAGTTCATACTTAGCTTATTATGTTATATCCTATACACTTATTATTGTACTCCTGAACAACTTACCTGTAACAATATATACATGTAAAAGCCTTCAAGGCATGAATAAATAAAATTTATTTAAAAAAAAATTATTAAATTTTAAAAAAAGTAGCTTGTAAATTCCTCTACAAAGTCGAGCAGAATTTCATCAGTGCAATTAATCTCTATGATAAACATTCAACAGAAAAATTGTATCTTGAATCTTATTGAAAAATTTTCCCACACTAAAAGAAATTTATGCAAGAAAAAGAATAGTGCATTGTTTGTGAGCAAACGCGAATGAAGAGTTCAAAGGGTCCACTTTCTTTGCGGGATGGGTGTAAATTTCTAAAAGAGTCCCACACTTTAGCTCACGACTTATTATTGTTTGTAGCTATTCAATGACAAGTTACTGTTAAGACATTTAACGAGTTCATTCTAAACGCAAAATTCAGTGCTAATACGTTCAGCTATTAGACAGTGTTCGAACATAAGAAAAGATACAAGATAAAAGAGACACAAGAAAATTTTTTTAAAAGGAATGAATTTAATAAAAATAAAAATAAAAAGTAAGATGACAATCAAAACATATTACGAAACAGAATACAAAAAAGTGTCAATATACTTTTATATAAAAATAAATCTCAATTCTATTACAACAAATTAAAAAATTATTTTAACGATACAAAAAAACTTGGGACGAGATTTATCTCGTCTTTAATATATTAGGACGTAAAACCGAAAAAAACTGAAGAATTTATTTAACAAAATCTGCAATCTGAATAAAATGAATTTGTGAACTACTTCTCAGATAGCATCAGTAATATTATGTTATGTAAGTGCAACATAGCTATTTACATTCAAAGAGATTTTTTTTTCTCTATGGTTACAAAAAGATATAATATAATGAAGAAATATGAACATTTTCAGGAGTTTATTATATTTTACAGCTAAATAAGTGTTCGTCACAATAAAAATAAGTCATATGAGCAGAGGCGGTTCTAGGGATCCAGTCAGGGGGGTATAACTCCGAGAAAAAAGTGGGTCAGAAAAGAAGACACGGTAAATCTCTATGGCTGTGTATCTGTGACGTATATTTTCCACAAACCAGTGCGAACTTCATGCATGTTTATAGGCCGCTGTCAAAACATGAAAATGTCAAAAAATGTTAAGTGCGATGTGAAAGGATGTACGGACAATACATCGATTCGACATCGGTTTCCGAGTTTTAAGGAGTACCCTAGTCTTTTTCGCAAATGGTCAATACGGATTGATAGATTAGAATTTATTACGAAATACAAAAATCTTCTGTGTTTTTCATTTTTCTGTTAAAAGCAGAGAAAAATCAAAATTCGTTACTGTCGTAAAAAAACATTTCATATTTGATAATCTTATAAATGTTCTTCCTTTATTTAAAGGATTTTAAGTCATTTTAGTTTATTTTTACGACAGGTTGATTGTTCATCTCAGAACAAAATTTTAGGCTAGTGAACGGGATTGGCTCTGAATGAGAATTATATTGTCTATGGTTACGCCTTTTTTATAGTTTCTATCCTAGTCGATAGTGAGTATGTGTAGTAGTGACGTATATTTTTCAGTTACAGACTTTTATCTATGGCAAACATTAGGACCCATGGGCCCAGTACTAAAAACCCGAAGATATTGATCTAGTGAGTGGTTCATTTATGGATCCAGTTGTGGTAAGTCACTTGAAAAAAATGTTTGACTAATCTTTATTTGATATTGTGAAAAATTCCCATATATTATTATATCTATCAATTTGTTATAGTATTTAGAGTCCGCGACTAGTCCGTTAATATTGTAAATTGGAAATAAATACACAATCCATGTACTTACGGCAAATTATTTTTAAGATATTATTTTTTAATGTAGTTGTGCACATCATTAAAGTAAATAAAATGAGAGTTTGATTCTATTTGACAATGATCTTTTACGGTTTTTGTTTTATTTCATTTTTCAGCTTCATTCTAAATCGATAACATAAATAATTATTCCAAACCTTTCCCGAACCACCCAATTGAAAAACAACCATTGTTCCACACACTACAAGCGTGTAAAATGAAAAGCCGACATTTGTTTATGTTACTATCTCTGTAAAACATATAATATTCATAGTGTTTTCTCCCCCACGGTCATGATCTAAGCGTCCCTAAGCTTTCTTCGGTATCTAATTTTTACTTTGACGACAAATATAGCGCCATCTCGTTTATTCTATGGCGCGTATAGGGGCAGAAAATGCCAAAGTGGACATTCTTTACAATAAAAGTTATAAATTTGTTTTAGACCACTTTAATTTTAATTGTACTCTACCGGTTTCGGAAGCACCCTTCCTTCGTCAGGAGCATAAATGAACCACTCACTAGATCAATATCTTCGGGTTTTTCGTACTGAGCCCATGGGTCCTAAAGTTTGCCATAGATAAAAGTCTGTAACTGAAAAATATACGTCACTACACGACATACTCACCATCGACTAGGATAGAAACTATAAAAAAGGCGTAACCATAGACAATATAATTCTCATTCGGAGCCAACCCCATTGGCTAGCCTAAAATCGGCCAATGACAGCGGCCTATAAACATGCATGAAGTGTGCACTGGTTTGTGGAAAATATACGTCACAAGTCAGCCATAGAGATTACCGTGTCTTTTTTTTTGACCCACTTTTTTCTCGGAGTTATACCCCCCTGGTCAGGAGAGTATTAAAACTAACCTATGACACAAAATATTGACAGATATATACACAAAAAATAAAATTTAGGTGTTTGAGTGGGAGGTAAACAAAGGGGGACGGGTAATTGGAGGAATTCCAGCAATAAAAGAGCGGTTTTCTGGAAATGTATCTGGAATGGGACGGATGGGACTAAACGATAAATTAATTTGGTTATTCAATATACTAGCGTTATTATTTAGGGATTTTTTGATTTCAAGAGCTTCTAAGTTATCTAATCTTTTGCTTTTATTATTTACGGTGAAGAATTTTAACCCCTGTGTCATTTACTTTACTTTTTGTCTGTGGCATTTACCAACTATGTTGCAATGACTGTCCATCATTCTACATAGGTAAGACAACCAGAAATATAAATATTAGAATCACGGAACATTAAGGATGTTTAAATAATAATAATTTTTCAGAGTTTGCCAATCATCTTATTTCCACCAATCATACTTTTAATAAGCCGCTGTTTTGCGTTACATTTTAAATAAATTAAGAATAAGGCCCGTTGTTTTGATGCACATAATTGATTATTATTATTAATGTCTTATAATTTTGAGGGGTCAAACACCAATTGACCTAAGGGAAGAACCATGTGTGCAATAGTAATGGTTAACACAATCGGCGACATACGGTTCTATAGTAAAAATACTTGACAGCTTATCTCCTTGTATTATAATATCTTCAATGTTTGCAAACAGTGAAGTTAGAAATATAGACGCCCAGTAGAAACCTCAAAGTGATAAGCAAAAAGTACATCAATCGGAGTACTTTAGAATTTCGTAATTTTCGTACTAAACTGTCACACTAAGGTAAGGTCGTGTGCTATCTCTAAGTAAATTGCATTAAAACAGTGCCAAAATGCCCTCGTGTGTGATGAGAAAATGTTTTCATTACTTGGCAAACACTAGTAAAAGCCAACAAATCTTCATTCGTAAATACACACAAAATTTAACTATTATTTTAATAACACAATTATTTCAATTGTTTCCCGAATGTTTTCGAAGATTTTCAGCGCCATAAGAGAAAGTGAGATAGCGAACGAAGCAACACATAAGTATAAGTAGGACAATCGTTTTGTAGTGTAAGCGAGTAAGCAAATCTTGTTATCTCAGTCACACATACGAAAATAATATTAAATAACACTATTTTCAATAATTGTATATGCAAGAAATTGTTGTTTATGGTCATTGAGTTGAATCAAAGAATTTTTTTTTATTAAAAACGGTAGTTGTGAGTTAAATTTTACCCACATAATTTATTTGTATGATAGAAAGCCAGCGTTATTTCATTATAATAATATGTAAAATGTATACATGCATCAACCAGTTTTGTTTACATAATTGAGTGATTCTGATTAGAGGTTTGTTTGATTTTTTTACAATCCATTATTTTTACATATTCGTACCTAATTTCGAACTAGAGGGACTCTGCATTTATAGCACCTGGTTAAGTGATTTTTAAGGTTAGCAGTATATACCTACTGAATCTCGCTTCGATTAGCTTCCACAATGTTATGTCAAATATGAAGGAATTGCTGTGTTTTAAAATTAACGAAAATAATATATATCACTATTTTCAATAATTGTGAATGCAAAAAGTCATTCGCTATTGTCATTCAGTTAAATCAAAAGTTTTTTTTTAATGCATATAGAAAGTGGTGGTTATGGTAAAAATTTACCAAGATGAATATTACAGACCTAGATATCTTTCAGCATTTGAATGACAGTGAATATAATAATCTTGCTTTATTAGTAAGAGGCCCACAAAATAGCAATTTTATTAGACAATAATAACAACAACAAAACATATTGCAATACTCATTGAAGATTTATAAAATAATATTTACTAAATACCTGAATAATCCACGATATTGGTAGGAACTTGCTCTGGAGTGACATCGGCCGGGATGGTAATCTCTTCAGCTTTGTTGGGAACATCTTCAGCAAACTCCTCACTCACCAGGGAGAGAATGAGGGAAGTTTTGCCTACGCCAGGATCCCCGACCAGCAGAATCCTGACCTGGCGGCGGGCACTGTTACTCCCGGTCACCATTTTCTAAAATGTGTCAATTCATAAATTCAAGCAATTATTTTACGCTCTTTACGTGATATTTCGAGTGGCTACTAAAAAGAAAGCAATCCTCAATTATTGTTAAATGTAATGTATATTTACAGAGAAAAAGTGTGATCATAATTTGTTTTTTAGAACTATAGGTACTGTATCTTTTTTCACCAAGACGCAAAACTTGCCAGAATCTAAACACGGAATACAATGCAAAAATATGACATAACATCCGTTGTTAATTATGCATTTATTTCACGGATGTAATGCTTCAGAAAGCATAGTAAATGCATATTGAACGAAAGGTTTCAAAATATAATTTTCAAACTTCAAAGTTGGCCTTGAAAATATTGAATGTGGTAATAGAAGTATTAGTTCGCAAATAGTTTCGAATGTCACAATTACCATGCCTTTGAATTGCACGAATATCTAATTCACCATGTCGTTATAACTGACAGCACGTCCGATTTCCAATAATAACACAATATTAGAAAAACTGTAAAAACACTACTTAAGTCAGAAATAAAGTCAACCCCCACCGGTGTCCACACCATAGATTTCATCATAAATGAACCACTCACTAGATCAATATCTTCGGGTTTTTAGTACTGAGCCCATGGGTCCTAATGTTTGCCATAGATAAAAGTCAGTAACTGAAAAATATACGTCACTACTACACATACTCACCATCGACTAGGATAGAAACTATAAAAAAGGCGTAACCATAGACAATATAATTCTCATTCGGAGCCAACCCATTGGCTAGCCTAAAATCGGCCAATGACAGCGGCCTATAAACATGCATGAAGTTCGTATTGGTTTGTGGAAAATATACGTCACAAGTCACCCATAGAGATTACCGTGTCTTTTTTTTCTGACCCACTTTTTTCTCGGAGTTATACCCCCCTGGATTTCATATAGATTTTCATTCATATTCCATTTATGTATACCACATAATCATAGATATTAGAAATAGCGATGAGCACAATCCAGCACAATCGATGAATCATCTATGATTAACTCGATCTTTTTGACCATCGAAATATTTTTTTTTTTTTTTTTTTTTTTTTTTTTTTTTTTTTTTTTTTTTTTTTTTTTTTTTTTTTTTTACTTCAAATATAGTTTATTTATAAAAAATAAAATAAATATATATTTAAATATAATAAAATAATATAGTTTATTTATAACTTATAAAATAAATTTAAGCTTTTATATATGGTCTAATTTTGGGTTGGCATATCGAACACATTGTGAGGAGAAATGCCATACTGAACAAATATAGTTTGTATTGTCCTAAACGAGTATTTTTGTTATTATTTTAGGCTGCCGAGGAAATACATTAGAGGAGTTAACGTTATCCATGAAACGTGCACCGCTTACCTTCAGCACTGCAGGAACTCTGAGTAGGAAAAAAATTGTTAATAGGGGAAAGGCCTCTGACATTTCACCTCCAAGGCGTGGCGTCTCACTCACACGTTGAGATCACAGTCTAACATAGTATACAGTATACACACAGGAAACATATGTAACTGTTCTTCACCGAAAAGAAACAAGGTTCTTGTATTTCGTGAGAAACCTTGTAATAAATTGGTTTTTACAATACAACATAGGAAAATACGAAGCAGTTATAGTACTAAATGTTAGTAAACATTTACTAAATGTTAGTTCCTTTTTATATTTGTTATTAGTAATACCCTAGGAAAGAGAATTTTTTTATTTTTGTTGAATCCTGAAAATCTTCATAGGTTAACAGCAATTTAGAAAAAAGAAATCATTTTCTGCAGCAGTACCTTCAACCTTTGACTTTTGGGTGTACTAGAGTGCTAATATTACAAACAATGGCATTAATGATGTTGTATCCGAAGTAGATTTTTGTTTTTTGAAAATTCGGTTTTTGTATGAAGATTTTCAATAAATTTCAGTTTTACCGTGCGCCGCACGGATTTCCTGAAAATCTTCATACAAAAAACTGAATTTTCAAAAACAAAAAATCATTTTCGGATACAACAACACCAATAAGGTCAAACTTAGAACCCTATCACACTCAAAAGTCACGAGCCGCCACTGCCATGAACCGCCACTGGATTAGTGTATTTTTAAAATAAAATAAAAAATATCGAAAAAAAAAAATTATTGTCATTTTACAAAAATGGGTGCTGTATCTCCCGATTTGCCCTACTTTTCATGTCCCAAAATGGAGGCTGTGTCTCCCGATTAGCCCTACTATTCATGACCCAAAATGGGTGCTGTTTTTCGTTTTCCCCTATTTTTTATGACCCAAAATGGGTGCTGTATCTCCCGATTTGCCCTACTTTTCATGTCCCAAAATGGGGTCTGTGTCTCCCGATTAGCCCTACTATTCATGACCCAAAATGGGTGCTGTTTCTCGATTTGCCCTACTTTTTATGACCCAAAATGGGTGCTGTTTCTCGATTTGCCCTATTTTTTATGAACCAAAATGGGTGCTGTTTCTCGATTTGCCCTATTTTTTATGACCCAAAATGGGTGCTGTTTCTCGATTTGCCTATTTTTTATGACCCAAAATGGGTGCTGTTTCTCGATTTGCCCTACTTTTTATGACCCAAAATGGGTGCTGTTTCTCGATTTGCCCTATTTTTTATGAACCAAAATGGGTGCTGTTTCTCGATTTGCCCTATTTTTTATGACCCAAAATGGGTGCTGTTTCTCGATTTGCCCTACTTTTTATGACCCTAGAAAATGCTTTGGGCGGTTGTTTCTATTTTTCGAATTCTAGTTATTCCTGGCTGCAGATAAATAATGCCCTGATGATAAGCGAGGGCACCGGGCACTAAACATTCAAATGTATATAGGCAGAAGTTAATTTTTAAATTGTTCACGTAGAACTATGCTGCGTTGTTTAGTGTCGAATAGAGATGGCGCCACTTCTGGCCGCAGGTCACATATGGTACTCTCTTGTTACCACGTATACCGGTAGATTTAACAAAACTCAACAAAAGGGTGCTCGTCGCTTTGATGACGCGTTAACTGAAAGGTTAGCGGGGTATGAATATCAAGACATATCCAGCACACAATTTTTTTGCAAAAGGGCTGTTGGCTACCCAAAAGTACCGGCGCCCTTACTCAATTTCTAAATTCTTTTTTAGCAGTCTTTTCAATAGTTTTCATGTATTTATTACACAAATTGTTACCGGACAGCAAAGTGCCCATAACATTTTTTACTCCAAATGTGCTAAGGAATAGCTGGTTAAAGTTTGTCGGGTACGTGCCGATACATCCTGTATAGTTATTAGAATCGATGAAATTTATTTTTATTTTTTAATTGTTTATTGTTTATTGTTTATTGTTGTTGTTATACGCCCATAGGGGCTTTTACATAGACTATAAATAAGTTTTACATAAGTTATCGAGTTAGAATTTATACTAAGAGTTATAAAAGTGAAGAATTTTAAAAAAATATACAAGTAGTTTTTGAAGAATATGGCGTAAAGAAACATTTTAAACAACATAATATTTAACAATAACAAAGAACAAAATATAATATAAAACATTACAATAACATATCTAATCGTTAAATCTATTACAATAATTTGTATGATTCCACAAAGTGTTGGTTTAATTTGAATTTAAGATTATAAAGGGAATCATGGAATATATCTATAATACCACCAAACTTGTTGCCCAAATCATGCATCCTATTGGTAAGTGAGTTTGACTGATAGTTGGTTTTATATGTGTCGCAAAAGAATGTTGTATTTTGTCTAGTATTTCTTGTCGGTACATAGAGTTTAATAGCAGCAACGATGGCAGGGCTGTCAATAAGGTTGTTCATGACTCTGTATAATAAAATTAGGTCTGAAATGGTTCTTCTGTCAGACAGCGTAATTAAATTAAGTCCATTCATCAAATTTACATAATTAATGTTTTCTATTGGAATTTTAAGCTTGAAATTTAAGTACCTAAGAAATTTGTGTTGAACCCGTTCTAATTTGTTAGAGTGTACTTTATAGAAAGGAGACCAAATAGGTGAATTATATTCCACTTGGCTTCTAACTAGTGAAATGTAGAGTGTTTTCATGCAATCCAATGACTTAAAATCAGTTAGGGTTCTACAAAGGAAGCCAAGAATCTTTAAAGCCTTATTAGTTATATCATCTATATGCGCTGTGAATGTTAAGTTTGATTCGAATATAACTCCCAAGTCACGAATTTGTGATACTGGTGTTAATTTAACATTATTTAAATTATATTCATGTAAGATATGAGAATGAGTTCTGGAAAATCGTATTACTTGACATTTCTCAATGTTCAAAAATAACATATTTTGTTCGCACCATTTAAAAAATTTATCTAAATTAGCTTGTAAAATTAGGCAATCATATATATTTCGTATTCTTTTAAACAATTTTAGATCATCTGCAAAAAGTAGGACTTGTACATCTTTAAATATGTTTACAATGTCATTAATGAATATTAAGAATAATATTGGGCCAAGGTGGGACCCTTGCGGGACACCACTTGTGGCCTCGAATACATAGGATTCTATAAAATTAATCCTGACACAAAGAACTCTATTACTGAGGTAACTAATAATCCATGTCAATAAACTACCTTTGATGCCTAACAGTCGGAGTTTGGATATAAGAATATGATGTCGAACCTTATCAAATGCTTTACTGAAATCGGTGTATATAGAATCCACTTGTTGTTTCAGACTGAGCGATTCAGATATGTAATTATTGTAGATAGTTAAATTACTTAAGGTAGATCGACCTCTGATAAAGCCATGTTGGTTAGGAACAATAATATTGTTGATAGGTTTTACAATGGTATCTAATACTAATGACTCGAAAAGTTTGGGTAAAGCAGACATAATACAAATAGGTCTGTAGTTAGATATATCGCTTTTGTCGCCTTTTTTATGAATGGGCGTTAAATAACTCTTTTTCCACAGAGCCGGAAAACAGCCAGACGCTAAGGATTTGTTAAAAAGTTTATGTAAGGGATATATCAAACTATCAATGCAAGTTATTAAAAATATGGGAGGAATACCATCCGGTCCAGCAGATTTATTACTATCTAGTGCTTTTATGCTTCTTTCTATGGAATCTAATTTTATGAAACATTGACTTAGGTTTAATGACTCTTCCACTGACGTACTGGAGACTGCTTTGAAGGGAATATCTTTGTCGTAGACACTTTTAAATGAGTCAGCAAAAAGATTAACTATACCCTCAATACTGTCGGCACATTTTTCTTTAAAGAACATGCTATTAGGATATCCACAGTTGTCTTTTCGTTGAGATTTAGTAAAATTCCAGAATTTTTTCACATTGTGATGATGTACCTCATTTTCAATTACGTTAACATAGTCACTATAGCACTTTATTGATAATTCTTTACATTGTTTTCGTAGTTTAGTAAATGCTATATAATCGTTAGAATTTCTGGTATGTTTATATTTTCTGTGGATACATTTTTTTTTATTAATTAAATTAGTTAGTTCCCTTGTAAACCATTTCGGATAATTAGATGATGTAAAGCTAACCTTGGGAACAAATTGTTCTATAGAGGTATTTAAAATCGAGTAAAAGTATTCTAATTGATCATTTATATTATTTTCCTCATCTAAAAAGGACCAATCTGTTTGGGCAAGGTACTCCGTAATATGATGGTATTCAGCTTTGGAAAAGTTATACGATGGGACACTTGTTTTTTTTGAAGATGTTAAAGGCCTATTTGTTATGATAATGTCCAACGGTGGGTGGTGTTGATCTAATGGTAATAATAATTCGTCGGATAGCTCAACCACTATTTTCGAATCACTTGAAAACACTAAATCCAACATTCGATTGTTAAAGTTGAAAATCTTGTTTGATTGAGTTAGTCCCAAAAATAAAGACATATCACGAATTTCACTACATTTAGCACACTGTAAATCGGCTTGGTTTGTAGCAGGTCCGTTGTCATCTTGGCTGGTCCAGTTAGGAAGGTTATAATCACCAGCAATAATGAATTTTGCTTTAGGATATTTGAATTTGAGTACTTCTATGTCCTCATTGTGATTTTTATACGTTTGCAAATCCGATGCAGGTGGGATATAGACACAGCCAATAATAATTTTTCCATTAGGTATATTGAGCAATACAAAAATTTGTTCAACACTTTTGTGTTTTACCGGTAATTTAGTAGATGATATATTCTTGGATTCATTATCATGGACAAATACTGATACTGTCAAAAATCATCACATAGTCCAAGAAAATCGTTTTGAAAAGTCATCAAGCAAGGAATCGATTCTGTCAAAAATTATAACACAGTCCGAGACAATCGTTTGAAACGTCATCGATTCTATCAAAAATCATTCGAAACCACAGCCGTCACGTTGGTCACAACTAATCGAGGTCACGTTATTGGTCAAAATTCACTCGAATACGTAAATCGATTGCCAACACATACTCAAAAATATCTCGGATTGCTTTGCAAACGAGATATAATTCTCTTGGTACTACTTAATATGATATCCACTGGGAACTGGGATTACTCAATTATTATTTGCTGATTATCAAATGCTTATTTGAGATATTATCTACCAACCGAAGAAGCTACGAGTATGAGAACAATTCATTCATATTTTATGTTTCATTCATTTTTAGTGTGTGTAAAAAATGGCATTCTGACTTATAATAAGTGAGGAAGGTTTTTTAATAAACATAAAAGATATACGAGGTCGAATTAAAGACGATATATATTAACAGTAGATAACAATGTGGTATACAACAGAGAATGTTAGAAAAGGTCGAGGACGCCCGATGAGAACTTAACACATTATCTCTGCACTGGAATGATATACGTAGACAAAATAAAGACGATATACTGTTTTCTTTTAACAGTAACAATATGGTATACAGTAGTGAAGATAGAAAAAAGTCGGGGAGGCCCGAGGAAGATATGGCGCGATTGAATGAAACAAATACTATTCAATAATATTATGTATTTCCACATTAACTACACCCAGGTACACTAGAACTTTACTTCAAATCATTCACTACCCTAATCAACCCCGGGTTAACGTCAGCTATTAAATATAATTTTTGGTATAACATTCCACGCACTATAGGTTTGTAGGTACCACTACACACTTTAAAAACATCACCATTATATACATTTGACCACTATTGAATTTGGCTTTTTTTTATTAACTCCACACAGGAGGCCCTGAAGAAAATAATTTCCCTCAGGGCCTATGTCATCTTTGGTGATGCTGTGTGGAGGGTTTTTTTGTGGAGAGGAAGGAGTAAACATGGGTCTTGAAGAGTCCCATGTCGTAGGAGGGAGGAAACACAGAGGCCGGCAGTTCGTTCCACAGCCGAGCTATTGAACTTAAGAACGAATCGTAGAAGCGACCCGTTCTCATGTGACAAATGTCAACCGTGTACAAATATTCGGCGCGCGTTTGGCGTGTATCCCGACTACGCACCGGTGCCGAAGGGATCAATGACGCTAGTTCCTCAGAGCATCTTCCATTGTAATACCGATAGAACAAGGACAGCATACCTACCTGACGCCTGTGCTCAAAAGATTACAGTCCGTCTGTTAAGATTGGGGAATCTATCAAACGGACCGCCCGTTTCTGCACAGAGTCAAGGGTTTTTTTCAGGTATTTTGGGGCCCCGGACCAGAGATGGCTGCCAAATTCGACTCGTGGCATGGCACGGGTGGTTCTTTTGATAGATTCCCCTGTTTTAACAAACGAATCGCATTCTATAGAGCACAGCCGTCAGGTAAGAATACTGTCCTTGTTCTACCGGCATTGAAGATGCTCCGAGGAACTAGTACCTCCAGCATCGACGTTTAGTCGCGAAACATGATAAATGCGTGCCCAACATTATGCTCGGTTGAAATTATTTATCTCACAAGGACGTGTCGTTTCTACGTTACCTTCTTGAGTTCAACAGTCCTCCCTCCTCCAACACGGATATCATCAAGACCCATTTTCACAACCTTATCTTCTCAAAAAAAACCCCGCGCAGCATCCCCAAAGATAACATAGGCCTTGAGGAGGTCATTTACCTCGGGGCCTCCAGTGTGGAGTTTAAGTTTAAAAAATACTTGTTGAAATCTATGTTGAAATTTGCGTTACTTCGGTATTTGTTGTATTTTAAATAAAAAATAATTTAATTAAAATTGTGAAGAGGAAGGTGGGAAAGTACCTGACTTTTCGCATATGGTCACCAAATACGGCTAAAGCTATTTTAAGCAACGCTTTGATTCCGAATGGTCTTCTTTCACGACTTTCACCAAGGTGATCCTAAAAGTATTCACTGCCATGTGCGACTGTTTGTATAAATACAATTATTTTCAACACTTTCCCTGTCATATCATCGTCATGATAGTTTGCTAAATGAGATTTAATTCAATTTGAAATTTTTTATGTTTTCAAAAGCAATCTGTTCACAAGGCGTTAGTAAATAACCTCGATTCTACATCAACAATGCGTAGAACATTAGAAGTAGCACTGCAAATGTTCCTGGGATTTTTCCCTTTTATTCCGAACATTAGTTTTAAATATAACAATTAGTATAATGTTACCAACATTTAAAATTTCGAGTCGCTTCAATGGCAATAAAAACCTTCGACCAAGGCTATGCTATATTGCAATTTTTTGAAGGTCGTATTGTACAAATGTAATTTTAAAATATTTAAAATAATAATAAATCTTGCGGTGAGAATGGCGATGCCAGCGCCATGGACCCGAAAAACGTACCGAAGTGGTGTAAAGCGGAACCACTTTAGTTCCAGCACCCCACCACAGGCGTGCTACGGTCGCCGGATCGCGCGGCTGAAGAACTGATTCCGCAACCGACAGTCACCCTCATGGGGGTATAACTCCGAGAAACAAGTGGGTCAGAAAAAAAGACACGGTAATCTCTATGGGTGACTTGTGACGTATATTTTCCACAAACCAATACGAACTTCATGCATGTTTATAGGCCGCTGTCACGAACTTCATGCATGTTTATAGGCCGCTGTCATTGGCCGATTTTAGGCTAGCCAATGGGTTGGCTCCGAATGAGAATTATATTGTCTATGGTTACGCCTTTTTTATAGTTTCTATCCTAGTCGATGGTGAGGATGTGTAGTAGTGACGTATATTTTTCAGTTACAGACTTTTATCTATGGCAAACATTAGGACCCATGGGCTCAGTACTAAAAACCCGAAGATATTGATCTAGTGAGTGGTTCATTTATGGTCACCCTCTCGCCTCAGGAGCAGGAGGTTCCTCGCCCGCCAAGGAACCTCCTGCCCCCCACCTTGGATGGGTCTCCAAGGTTCTTCCGCCCAGGAAGCTGCCCTCGCAGGAGTTACCATCTCGCCTCCGCCGAGAAACCTCCTACTCTCCCCCTTGGGGCGGTCGCCGAGGCTCTTCCGCCCAGGAAGCTGCCCTCTCAGGAGTTGCTGCCTGCCGACTGCGCCCTTCGGAGCCTTGGCCCAGGCTGAACTAATTTTGCCCTTCGGAACCAGCCCAAGTTGCCGCTTGTGTTATCAGTGATAAGTGCGAACGTGAAGGATCCAGCATCATCGTAAAGGGAAGTGCCTGAACAATTTTCGTATGTTAAGAAATTGAATGAAGAAATAATTTAGGGTTAATTAAAAGGACAATTAATTTTAAGAATTACAATTTAAGACTACTATTAAGACTAACCCTTAATTAAATACATTTTTTAAATAAATTTGTAATATATCTATGGCAATAGCATAGATATATTAAAAATTTCATTAGTCAATGGATGGTCAATGATTGGTTTATTTATGGTCAATGGTATATCTATGGCATTGACAGATGATTGACAGTTAACCAACAAAAACAAAAACAAACTATCAGCCAAATCAAAATACACAATACAGTTCATATGAGGCGGTTTATACGATGAAATGCTCTGTGAAAAAATGTCGTAACCATTCTGGAAGAAAATTAAAGTATAGGGATGGGATAACTTTTCACCTGTAAGTAGGGTTGCCAGCTCCCGTTTTATGAATTAGAGGATTTGATACGATTGAATAAAGGACATATATGATGAAAATAAAGGACATCAATATTTTTTTGATGAAATGCTGTTATGGTATAGGTAGTTACATTTATTAATAAAAAAACAATGTTAATACACAATGTTAATCGAAGCCAAGTAGTACGACCTTATTTAGTCATTTTGCATTTAAAGTAATAAATAAAGTTAATACTTGGTATTACTTTTGGCTGCTCTAAGAGCTTCTTCGTTTTCTATAATGAAATTATAAAATTGTTTGCATTTCATGTTGAAGTTCGACTTTATTTGTAGTTCTGCTTTTACAGTATCAATATTTAACTTATTTCGGTTTTTGGTCCACGTATTCGTACACAAGGAAAAAATCCTTTCGGCTTGGGCATTAGAAACGGGGATGGAAAATACGTATTGTATTATTTTTAGCAGATTCTTGTTTTCATCAGTAGATTTGAGAATCTGAATCCAAATTTAAAGAACATTTTCACACTTCTCATCGTCGTATATCTAATAATTTTCGTCAGGAGAGGCTTTAATATACAGAACTCTTCATACAATACATCAAGGTTAATATTAGGTATCTGTAGTTTTGATACCATGATGCACAAATCATGGAACTTAATTTCTTTCGTCAGTGTCAGCGGCTGCAAACAATGGAAATTAATATTTTCTGTGAAATCACATCGTGCAAAATCACGCTGATTCATTTATTTTTTCCAAATTAAACAACAAAGTATTGTCCTCTATTGAAGATTTTAAATTAGAGGACAAGATCAATTTTTGGGTCTGAAATAGAGGACGTCCTAAGCAACTAAGCCCCAGCGCATCAAACAAAATGAACTAAGCCCAAATGGGCGCGGCTCACCGGGCTTACTAGGCCAGTATCAGGTTCCTTTATGGCCAGTATAATCATAATCAAGTATAATTTCACCGCTCGGCTTGAGCAGACGTTTCCTTTATAATCTGTAAAGTGCTTTTGTTACTTTTAAGCGATGAAGTGCAGTGTGAAGTTATGTAAAAACCGTTCAGAAAAACAGTTAAAAACTACAGATGGATTACTTTTCCCCTGTAAGTATTTTTACTGTTGTTTTTTATAATAAATTGCTCGTTTTCCGTACGCTTCTGTCACAGCTAGCCGACTTGATGGAATAGATGATGGCAAAGTTATGCGATACTGGGCTTTGAAGAAACTTACTTTAGAGCTTACAATCGCACAGCATTGATTTGTGAGATGGGACGTTCTTATTCCAAAGAGTAGGTATGATTACCAGTTATGGCCATTTTTTGCTGCAGGTATATTATTGATATTTTAATTTTAACAGGTTTCCGGCAGATTCAGTGGTAAGAGAGCAGTGGAAGAAGCTTGTAGATAAAGATGGTTGGAATTCAACAAAATATTCAAAAATTTGCTCTAACCACTTAGTATTTGACTCTCTTTTTGATCAGACATCAATTAACCACAACGTCCGTCAAACTATTGCATATATCGCAGGTTATGTGGTAATGCATTTGGAGAAAAAACTCAGATTTGAAAGCTGCATAATGGCTTTATATGCTGAATTTATTAATAAGGATCACCAACTTATTAAAATCAAAAGCAAAGGTGGTCTACGCTTTCCCTCTATTGACGTGATTTCTATTTGTGTGACCACTGAGTGTATGATTAAGACTTACAAATCCGCATCTCTAAATAATAAAAAATTTAACAAGTCTCACATAGTTTCAAACATCATGAAGAGTTTGGTTGGTCAAAGATTGTTTACAACTTTAAATGGTCACATGTACGAACAACAGCCAATAGACAATCACATTTTTCTGTTAGCCAAATCAATTTCTGAAAAATATTGCGATATACGACTAAAATATTTAGCTATTTATGAAAACATGACCGTTATGACGACAAGACAAACATTAACCAAACTTATACTATTTAGAGGACAGTAACTTTTTTTTTATAATTTCTGAAACGTTGTATTGTTATCCAACGGGTTCTTGCATTTTTTTTCCATCGGTCTGTAATTTTATACAAATTTTAGAGCATCAAAAATATTTTTGATAGTTCTTAAAAAAATCATTCCTCGATGACTTCATGAAGGGGTCCCTGGCCACTGACTCCAATGCTTATTTTTGTTGTTGTGTATTTTACCAATAAGATATCTAATAAAGGAAAGTTTATCAATATGTTATATTATATATATTGTCATTAAAAACCCTTTTAATTAATTTACAAAAATTAAATAATATAAGAAATAATAGTGTTAAGTGGTTAAAACTGGGGATTTTACCCCATTCTGGCTAGATGGATGGGTGTATCCATTTTAAATCCCACCCATACTTACCGCGCGGACCTTACTTCTTACCGCAAACTGGCGACAAAATTGTTGTAGAAAAAGTTTCTATGACAATTATTCTACCTCCACTTTCTTCCTTCCTCCGTGGGTAAACTCGTCGAATTCCGCTGAATGCAGGGCCGGCCCTATGCGGGCGCAATTGGAGCAGTCCGCTCCGGGCGCCTAAATTACCAACGCGTGATAAAACCTAACATATCGCCCACGAGATTTTTTTAATAGAAACGGCGCTATTATTAACTATTATTGATTACAATGATCACTTACCTAGGCGTCCACTGGTTTTGACAAGAGGCGCCAAAATTTTAGTCGCGCCATCCGATGTTTGACTCAGGGCCGGCCCTGGCTGACTGCAAAGGCTCTTTAAAAAACAACACTCGATTTCAACTTAAATTTCTAATGGAGACAACTATTCAAGTCGGGGTTTAAGTAAACATGCAGAACATAGGTTTTTAGGATGTTAGTTTAAGTAATTCTAATAATTTATGCTTTCCTACCCTCAAACTTCACTTTGAGAAAAAATGGAACTTTAATACATCTTTTACAATCTCCCCCGACATAAATAGCTATTTCTTGTAGTAATTAAATTGAAACCAAGTGCTATTTATAATTTTATGCGTGCAGGGGATTCGAAAACTTTATAATAGTTTTTTAATAATGCTTATGTTTTAATTTTTCGAAGAAAGGTTCTTCTAACCCAGTCATACTCAACCTGCGGCCCGCCAAGCTATTTTGTGCGGCCCTCAATACATTTAATATCAGGAACATGATTTACAAAATCTGGCATTATTATATCACATTAATTTGGGATTAATTGCGACTTTGACGTACAGACATTGAAACCGAAGAGGATAGTCGTTGTCGTGTCAACATCAGATCTGGTATAAGAGTGTTGCTACTGCACACGCTAGATCTATCTCCAAAAAACAAAGATATGACAGACAAATATACGCGCAAATAATTTTGCTTGTGGCAACACATACATTTTTGACAGCTTCAAAGTTAAATGCGTCACATTCACAGCAATTCACAGTGTTGCCAAAAAAACGGGGGTGGTGGGTTTCATGATATTTTTTGTCACAAGTATTAGTGTTTTTTTCAGCCAAGTTCTGTAACAACACCCCCCCCCCATGGATTTCAAATATTTTGTGGGCAGCACTCATTTAGAATTTTTTTTGTGGGGAATTATGTTTTACAGAAATTCTCTAACAACCCCCCCCCCCATGGATTTCGAATAATAAAAGGGGGAATCAAGCTCATGAATATTTGTGGGGAATATGAGGGCAGAATTTATGCGAGTTCATTAGAATTACTGAAACTGAAATTTAAAAACGGCGACATTAGGCCAAAATTCGTTGGCAACACTGACCAGTATAGTGTTGCGGCCCGCGTAGCTTTACAAACATATGAATGTGCAGAAGAAAAAGGTTGAGTACCATTGTTCTAACCGGTTACCACTTTGTGAGTAAGAAACACTCTTATGTTTCCAGTAAATTTTTAATTTAAACATATATGAAAGAAATCAACGATATGACCGGGTGGCGTTTTGGTATTCAAAAGTTGCGTCGAATACTACCTCGATGTCAATTATACATATCTGCCCTGATGATGGACACTGTAATGCTGTCCAAAACTTTGGCTAAAGAAGGAGGTAGCGCAATACGTCATAATACCCCAAAAATAAATCACTATAATACTTTTGGCCGTGAAAATCTCAAATCATAGTTGACAGTCACGGTTCGTCAATTCTCCATCACCCCAAATTTGAAAATCGAACACCACACGGTCCCTTTTGGGAAGTGAAGAGATCTCTCGTGAAGTTGTCTTGGGTAATTTTCAGCCCAGTACCGTAAAATTGGTTTATCACGAAGCGTAAGATTGAAGTGTAGCTGGAGGGCTCGCTGGGTGGCAACGAAAGAACGGCCACTTTCAAGAAACATGCGAACGGCGAAGCCCCGGTGTTGTCCAGACCAGACCATGGTAATCACTGAAAACGGCACGGCTTTGCCGACACAATGAGACCCCTCCCAGGTTCCTACCCCCACTACGCAAGATGTACTGGTCCTTCAAAACTGAACTGTCTGTTTTGCTGCGCCCTGTACATTCTTACTTTTATGTGTTTGTATATTATTGTATAATATATATGCTTTATTGGATGTGTGGGATCGCATAAACCTCCCCACATTCTGGAATAAACAAATTATTATTTTTTTGTTAGAAAAATGTAGGTAAAATAGGGTACCAGTAGTTGCCTTTTATCTTTTCTATAGCTTTAATTAATGTTTTTTGGTTTTCAGGTTTCCAGTAGATTTAGTGAAGAGAAAAGAGTGGGTGAAGCAGGTAGACGTAGACAGAAAATTTTTTTGTCCGACAATTCATTCCAAAATTTGTTCTCGTCATTTTAATGAAAACGAATTTTATCTTACTAAAAAGGGAAACAGAAAACTACGACTCGGATCTATTCCTACCTTATACTTAGGAAATGAGGTTTGTAATGCCTACAAATTTTTATACACTGTGACGAGCAAAAATCATGATGTTTTGTAATGAGGCATGGAAACTGGAAGAGGAGGGATGAAACAAGACCGAATGCTGTAGAAATGAGATACCTGAGGTGACAGTGTTACAAATGTTGAGATCCGGAAAGAATATAATGCTAAAAAAACACCCTGTAAAAAACAAAATTCATATGTATATATTTTTTGCTTTGACTGTAGATTGAACCTTCCTCCCCAGGGACTGGAGTCAACCACGCTAACATCTGAACCAAATCCAGATGGGGTAGGACTGACATTTATTTAGTATATTAACTCTGTCATCCAATTTCGATTGCCACCAAAAGTTGATAGAATGCATTGTCATTGACAATGAGTCTATCTGCTGAGTTTCAGCTCGATCATATGTCAGGAAGTTGGTTAATTTCAACTTCCAAGATTTGCATTAATTCATTGATGAAAACAAGTTTAAGAAAGGATCGCTTGGATGGTTTGGATATGTGAAGCGAATGACCGGAGAAAAGAGTGCTAAAAGAATTATCTCCGGTACTCTCAAAATTATTTAAACTCTCACTCAAAAGTGGAAAGGTGCCAGATCTGTGGAAAAAGGTGATAGTCCAACCCTAAGAAGCGGGAACGCTTCGGTCCTTCCAACTAAAGCCCCGTAGCAATCACTTACATACTCTCAAAGGTATTGGAAAGGTTTGTTTAATAGCAAATTGCTCACATACCTCGAGAATAACATCCTAAGCGATCGGCAATGTGGATTTTGACAAAACCAATCGTTTGGCGATCTGCTTGGATATGCGACACATATTTGGAGGCGGCACTTGGAGCGTTTCGGAGAAACTCAAATCGTCAGATTGAATATCTCCAAAGCCTGGTCGGGCACCGGGGGTTGTCAGGAAGTTACCATGGTATGGGATCCAACCAACCCTGCATAGCTTCAGAAGCAACAAAACTACTTATCAACTCTTACGTAGTCTCACGTCTCGATTACTGCAACGGCATTTATGCCAGCCTTCCAAAATATCAAATTGACAAACTTCAATCAGTGTTTAATGCAGCAGCACGGCTCATAACCGGGGTTTCAAAATATTCGCACATTTCAGAACACCTTCGTAACCCTCACTGGCTCAAGTGCCCTGAAAGAATCCAGTACAAACTGTGCTGGATGGTGTTTAAATCCATCAATGAAATGGCCCCACCCTACATCTCTGAACTATGCTTCCCGGAAAACACTGGTCTGAGGCAGTCAACGCTTAGATCAGAAACATCAGCAGCTGTAGGCAGACTGATAGAACCTAAGCGCAAGCCAAATACTAAGTTTGGTGATCGCGCTTTCGGAGTATCTGGGCCGAAGGCTTGGAATAAACTCCCTCCGGAACTAAGATCCATAACAAGTCCAACAGAATTCAGGTCTAAACTAAAAACTTACCTTTTTAAGCTGTCGTACCCTTAAATTAAATATACCAATCCTAAGAGAAAGTCCAGTTATATTCAATTTTTAAATTAAGTCCTAAATCCTGTATCTAAATTTTGCCAATAAACAATTAGATAATGTTAATTAAGTGTTAATCTCAAGTGACCTACGAGGTAAGTATTGTACTGTATATTTTCTCCATAAATAGTTAAGTAATGACATAGATCACTGTAGAAATGTATTATAAGTTTGTACAGCGCCCTTGAGGTGTTTTTGCACAAAAACGGAGCTATACAAGTCATCCAAGTATTATTATTATTATTATAGTTGGATTGCGGACTTTCTCAAGGGAAGAACAATTCGAACCGTAGTTGACGGCTCTTCTTCCTCTCTGCACCAAATCAATGCGGGGTTGCCACAAGGATCTGTGCTGTCACCGACACTGTTTTTAATGCAATTTATTGCTACGCTGCTACTTTATAGCACTGCTCATGAGGGTTATCTTTTTGATGAGCCTCCTTCTACTTATGATATTCGAACAGCTCGGGAAGTTTTGAGATAAAAAGACCAGACCAGCTCAAGTTTTGAGGCTCCATAGAAGCCCGAGTAAATCTGGCTTCCAAGAAACTGGAATTGAAATTGAAACTTGTATTGTAGATTCTAACCCTGCTAATTGCTAACCCTGTACAAATCTCAAGTACGCCCGAAAATTGAATTGTCCACCTCTGGGCTGGAGCCCCACGATACTTGATAAACCTTCTTGATTCTGTGCAAAAGACGGCGGCCTGTCTGATTGATAATATGTATATATATATAATATATTATATGCGTGAGGATTCATTTTTGCCATTATGTTTACATTCTTCTTTATTGTATTAATTTTTAAGTGTTTACTCTGATACAAAATGCTTGTATTTTTTTTTTAAAGAAAAGCCCACTAGGGCGTGTAATAAATAAATAATCCTCTATCAATAGACCTTCACCATCTTTAATGCATAGACGAAATGTAGTCATACTGAGTCTGTTCTACGGGTATTTTAATGGAGCCTGCTCTAAGAAACGATCAGCATTGATTCCCGGTGCACTGTTGCACATGCGTGAAACTCATCAGACACAAGCGGAACACCCATTCACCGTTGATGTTGCTTCATTAGAATGGGTTGTTTCTTCGACTCGTTTTTCTTTAAGTCGGCTCGTATGTGGAACGAGCTACCGGCATCTGTTTTTCCTCCTTCATATAATCCGGTCCTCTTCAAAACCCGCATTAATTAATCCCTTAACCCCTTAATCCGCCTCACAACGCTGCCCAACTGGGTGGCGACATAGTTCCCCCTTACACTGTACAGACAGGGGCGTTCTTTTGAGAGTCACAAATTTAAAAAAAAACGAACAAATTAGCCTGAGGAGTTAAGAGATAAAAAAAGTGAGAAATTTCTGACTAAGCTGTAGGAGCAGGCTTGAATATTCAATAAATAGAAATACATATTTGTTAAGGCCAACATGTTGACAACACCATACTATAATAAAGTGACATATTGATTTTTGTGTTTAACAAACCCAGTAGAAGTAATATCGAAAGTCAAAATGAATGTATAAGATCGACACTGCAATTGCAGTGTTTCATGACATGCGTGGGCATAATTCTTCAACATTGCTAATGTAGGGCTCTGAATCATGGGGTTAAAATGTATTTTTATATATCTCTATCATCTGTTGGCGGCAATCACGCAGACATATGCGCATTTCTCTGAACTAATAAATAGCTATAAATATCCAATCGAGATTTGGCTCGGTTGGTACAGTTGTCGATTCCAGTTCCTGGGTAGGTAGATTCAATCAGTCTAACAAAAAAAAAAAAAATTTAAGTTTTAAAATAAAGTATATTATTTACACATTGATTTTTTTTCATGAATTTAGTAAAGAATTTATACACTTATTCAGTTGGCAACAACAATCAGCAGAAAATGATAATACAAAAACCATTTTGAAATATTTCAATCACAGAGCAATACGCGAGCTGTACGCGCCACGTATTGCTGTGGCTCCTTCCAAAAGCATTCTCCTACTTTCCGGAACCTTCTAGACCAGTCATACTCAACCTGCGGCCCGCGGGCCGCATGCGGCCCGCCGAGCTATTTTGTGCGGCCCTCAATACATTTAATATCAGGAACATGATTTACAAAATCTGGCATTCTATATCACGTTAATTTGAGATTAATTGCGACTTTGACGTATATACATTGAAACCCGAAGAGGATAGTATAAGTATAATATAATATCTATATAATATAGATATACTATCTATATAATATAATATGGTATAAGAGTGTTGCTACTGCACACCATAACTGCACACGCTAGATCTATCTCCAAAAAACAAAGATTTGACAGACAAATATGCGCGCAAATAATTTTGCTCGTGGCAACACATAAATTTTTGACAGTTCCAAAGTTAAATGGTTACCAGTGTTACTACCAACGAAAAAACCTTTTGAACTTATCTTTATATATAATAGATAAAAACGGAATTCCGTAGCTTCCCCCCCCCCCATGGATTTCGAAAAATTGTTGTGGGGAATTACATATGATGTTTTTGGCTGTGCGGAATTTTTTTTCTTCTGTAACAACCCGCCCCCCCCCCCCCATGGATTTCAAATATTTTGTGGGGAGCACTCGTGCGGCCCGCGTAGCTTTACAAACATATGAATGTGGCCCGCAGAAGAAAAAGGTTGAGTATCACTGTTCTAGACTCACCGATACAATCCGCCACTCAGTTGGGAACCTTATAGAATCTTCTTGATCTTTCTCCTTCCAGAACCTTCATGAACTTTCTGGAACCTTCCGCACTCACAGTCGGCGGGCACATTCTGAAATAATCTGAATCATTCACGGCCTTCCCATAACAAAGCACATTTTTGCCACCCACGCTCAGCCAACCCCACTAAAATATCTTACTTTCGATGTGATCCCAAGGGCTATCTATCTCTATAACCACCGGTGGGTTCCAGTTACAGATAGTTACAACACTTCAAATTTCAAAGATGATTTTCAAGTTCTGTTATTTTATCATTATTGGACAGTTGTTTCACAAAACTGAAATAATAACATAACTTGAATAGAACCTTCACAGAGCTTGAAAATCAACTTTGAAATTTGAAGAATTGTTCAAATTCTGTAAAACAACCCGTCTTAAGGCGAATATAAACGCCAAACATATTTGGGTTTCTACCCCTTCCAACAGAATATAAAATGTGCACATTTTTTGGTCTTATCTGCACGAGACAAGTAATTGCAGTAGCCGCGTACTATGTACCTGCAATACGTAAGAAGCGCCCGACCAGGCCTCCCCGTTCGCCAATGCTTCGGTATACCTACTAATACCTTTTTAACTGGTGGACGATTATTATCAATCTTATTTTGACAACAGCGGCAGAGCTATGACTGCCGGATGGACTCAGTATAATGATATAAGTGATTAATATAATAATTATGTTTAATAATAACTGTATATTTTTTTATTGATTTTATTTATATGCATTATCAATACGTATAAAATATTTGTTAATAATACGTTACATTGAAATGTCACTTACATATATTAGCGCCCTTGAGGTGTTTTTGCACAAAAACGGCGCTATAAAAGTCATCCAAGTATTATTATTATTATTTAAAAAAAAATAGATACACTTTTATCAAATTTATGTTGCTAATATATTTTTTAAATTCAATTTACAAATAATTTTTGAAGAACAATCAAATTACCAAACAAATATCCAGTATTAGAATTTATCAAGGAACAATTCTTAAGTTCTTTTTTCTAAAAATAGTGCATGAGCATATAATTCTACATGCATGTTAATTGTAGCAACTATTAAATATATAATGTAATATCAACTTGTGATAGTACTCCCTCTCTAATCACGATAATTTCTCAACTAGGGAGGTATTATTACCACTAATTAGAACATATTAGCTTTACATGTATTTAAAAAAAATGTACTTATACCTGCTTTTATTATAATGTAAAAAAATTGGAAAAACAAAAAATACTTATATTGTGAATTTATGTAGCATATTCATAAACCTAAAATTTCTCAAATGATATAACATTCTTAATATCAATAGAGTTGAAATCATGTGTCGCTGAATTCGATTTTACTTCCCAAAATATCGCAAACTAAGACGACATTTCGCTAGTATGTTTTCTTTTGATTTTTTTAGTCTGCCTCCTGGAGTTTTCCCTAAAAGCTGTTTATGTAATGTATACAGTGGTTTTTGAGAGTTGTGGGATACAACCGCTGCATAGCATCGCCCTTGATAAGATTGCTTATTGGAATAATTTATCCTTTTTCCACCTACAAATTTGGCTATTATTCCGTTAAACCTCTCTACAAAATTATTTCGTTTTATTCCCCATCTTCAATAAATTATGGACCTGTAAAAACGCATTATTAGTCAACATAAATGCAAACGGAAAGCATTTTTTCCGTAAGAAGCAAATCATTAATTTCGTTAAATAATTAATAAAACTATACATTCAAAAGTATTTTGAGATAAAAAAATATAATATTTTGGTCATGAATAATAACAATATCACACAAAACTCCCTCACCGTTTGAGAACTAATAATACTCGTAACCAAAATAATGCCGACAAGAAAAAACCGTCGAAAAAACTGTCACAAACCGACTTCCGTTCCGTGCCACGTTCCGCGGACTTCTGTACAGATCCTAGAATGTTTGCGTCTTATATCACCACGAATAGAGGCGACAATTGCTTGACCAGCGGAGTCTGGATAATAATAATAATAATATTTGGCTAATTTATATAGCGCCGTTTTCGTGAGAAATCACCTCAAGGGCGCTGTACAAATATATTTCTTAAATAGTTAATACTAGAACTTCTGACTTATCTCTAAGACTTATATCTAGTGACTTACGACTAAGGCCTATAACTACTATCTTAACGACATATATACGAGTATTTACATATTTAGCAACTTACAACTAAAATTAATATTAACAATCTAATCTTACTAACGCCAGAAGAAGAAGGAAGTTCCATTATATTAGGGTGTTTTATGGTTAGCTGGATATATATGTTAAATGAATGAAACTAGTGAATAAAATCAATCTTCAATCTTAAACGCATTTAGATGATTCATCTTCCAACAATTAAACCAGACCGATATATTAACCAGAGGATATATTTGACGTAAGCGCCAAAGTGAGTTTTATTTATTTGTTGAATATTTTTATATGAATGAAAAAAAGTTAGTCAATAATAATTATCAAAAATAATCTTAGCCATAAAACGGTATTTTTTTAAAGGTGTTTCTTATATGAGTTCTTAGTTACCTCAAGAAAAAACAAAATTATCAGTGGTTTACGTTTATATTTTTTGTAACGCAACCAATAATTTTATTTTAATTCTGATCAATAATAAAGAAAGAAAAAGCTTCAATTTATGCATAGTATATTTTTTGGTATTCATAATGTATACCGATTCGTAGCAAAGATTAATCTAAATAGTGATTTAGCATTTACCTTCCTCTTAAGTAAATATACCAATGTCGGAAGTTTTGTTAAATTGTCATTACGAAGGATGGGTTGTTTCACAGAATTTACACAATTCATAAAATTTCAATGTTAATTTTCAAGTCCCGTGAAAGTCCAATACAAGTTCTGTTATTACATCATTACGGGCCAGTTGCTTCACAGTACTGAAATAATAACAGAACTTTCATAGGACTTTCACAGAGCTTGAAATGTAAAGTTGAAATTTGATGAACTGTTCAAATTCTGTAAGTAAATATGTATTTTTTTACAGCAACCTGATCCATCAGAAGAACCACCAATAGTGCAGAAAGCGGAACCCGAGTTTTGTGACGTGCGTGAAAGTTTAGAACCTTGTTTCACAATTCAAGATTCGAGAACACTGCAGCTGAAGAATGAAGTTTGCCGTTTAAAATTAAGGGATAAAAAACGGATTATGAAAATAAGGAATTTACAGACGAAAATAAGGCGTCTGAAACTGAAGGTATAGTATTTGTTTTACTACCTTGTTTTACACCGATGATCTTGGTATGAACTAGTTTATTCAAATTGATGTAGGTAAAGACTAGTGAAATAATAATTAGTGTTTAAAATCCATATACACGCGCACATTGCACGCTCGTACCGCAAAACTTTGGGGTGTGATTATAAAAGAAAGACGATCAAGACTAACAAAGTTTTTTATACATAGCAATTCTTACCTTACCTCCATAGGGTTTCCTCTTGGGGTATGAAAAACCTAAACAAATTTTATGTTTCAAAGACCCAAAAATGTCTGATTGCGTCTAAAAGAAATCGAAATGACAATCTAGTCTCCTTCAACGGAAGCAATCTTCCCAACATGTTTTCCATTAATATGCTTGGTGTAACGCTAAGTGACCAGACCACACAGCATCCCCAAAGACGACATATTTTACTTGTGTGGAGTAAATGTAAAAAAAAAAATTGTAATTACCAAAAAAAAAAATTTAATGAAAATTATCTAGTGTAATCTTTGCTTTACTTTTGCGAGCCATAATGCATGCGTTAGGATAACATCTGAGAGGCGTTACGTGCCTGCCTAGTAACAGCGGTTATTCATTTGTAAACAAACATGTTCCAATTATCATTTAAAAGATATACTAATAAAAGAGTGTAAATTCAAAATCAATGTAATTTATTTTCAACAGAACAATAGGACAGCTGACCATGCATGCAAAAATAATAATAATAAGGGTGCTTTTATAGGAATGCTTTGTGAAATGCACAAAAATAAGAAATTTTTCGTAATATCTTTTTATTTTTGCTCTACGTTTTAAATAATCATCACCTCCCTTGCGGTACGAGTGTGGAAAACGATGTATAAGTATCTAATATTATTTTCTTCATCAATGTAAAGTATATAATAATATCTGATTTGTATGTGTAATTCTTTCCAGGTATCGAGCTTCCAGACATTAGTGAAAAAGCTTCAAACCAAACCTATTACTTTAAAATCTACAGAAATCACAAGGAATCTAAACAAGCAAAATCTGTCTAGCCGAATTAAAGTGAACATCGAGAAGGTTTCAGAGAATCTATCAACTGAGAAAGCTGAAGCTGATGAGCATGGACAGCCTGATGTCCACTATCCTCAAGAAGAAAGTGCATTCATCTCCATACCCTCTGACTCTAATGAAGAAGACGAAAGTTCTGATTTAATGAAAGACAAGAGGAAGAGATTATGAAGATTAAGAGAGCAGCGTTTCTGGATCAATCAGAAGAAACTTCAGATGACATTCCACACTCATCCTCCGAATCAGATGACCCTCTGGAAGGTTAGGGATCAATTACAGAGGTTCTACTGAAAAAGATATAGAATTTTTGACTATTAAGCCGCGTCAAGCACCCATGGATCTCTTATCAAAAATGCCGTCTATCATATGGAATCTTGGATGCAATCAGTACTCAAGAACTTGGGAGACAGATTCGGATTTTTGTATGACGAAATATACGACAAAGATGGAAATCCTGCATGGACCTGCTCTAACTTACCACCTCAAGTCGTTACAAAACCTCAGATAATGAAAGTTGTTAAGCCCAAATCCAAATCTGGTATAACTTCCAAGTCTAAACAGACACTTAAGCCTGTGATGGAGAAACATTATGATACTTCAATAAAGATTTCAGTCGGACACAAGAAAAATACAGCAGAATACTAATTCTTACTAATTGAAACGTAAAATAAAAACTGATCTAAAATAGTTCATGGAAAGATAAATAAGATATGTACATACATGGCATATCCAGTCAAAGGGGGTTGTTTATCTGTTGTATTAACTTCAAGTAATATTAATTAGTCATTGAATTTCGGAATTTTTCCAAGGTATATTAAATGATCTATGTATATTTTTCTTCATTTTAAAGATGTCGTAAAAACAAATACTATTTTAGAAACTAGATAAAAGTACCTTTTAGATTTTCGTATTTGAAATATACTTTAATGTTTAATACTTCAATTTTAAACATGAAAAAAAAAAAATCTAAAAATTTCAGAAAATTAAAAAGTCAAAGAACATAGCAGTCACTTCACTTTTTATCTAGTTCATACAATTAAAAATTGTCAAATATTATAATAACAATTCAAAGAGAATAACCAAAAAATCATTTATCATTTAGACATTTTGACATCAATAAATTTTTTTTTTTTTTAAAACATCACTATGACTAACATATATACTAACACGACTATCGACGACGGAGGTGCTGTTCCGCCGTCGGTTCCTCACTGCGGCTTCTATATGAAAAAGCTGAGGATCCGGCATCGGGATGTACTCCACGTCATACGGGGGCTCGATGTTAACAAAGCTAGTGTACCTGATGGAATACCTGCCCTGGTATTGCAGAGGTGTGCTGCGGAAATAGTTCCAGTTTTGACAAAGCTCTTCAAAATGTCCCTGAAGTGTGGCACTGTGCCCTCTGGTTGGAAAAAAGCGGTCATTCACCCTATTCCGAAGAAAGGTGACCGTTCCAACCCGGCCAACTACCGCCCCATAGCGATCACATCAGTTCTGTCCAAAGTGATGGAACGTGTGATCAACGACAAACTGCTCACATACCTCGAGAAGAACAAAATTATCAACGACCGTCAATACGGATTCCGGCGGAACCTCTCGTGCGGTGATCTTCTCGCGTATGTGACGCATGTTTGGGGGCGGTGCCTGGAACGTCACGGTGAGACCCAAACGGTCGCACTAGACATATCCAAGGCCTTTGATCGGGTCTGGCACCGAGGACTTGTCAACAAATTGCCTTCTTACGGACTTCCCGCATCCCTGTGTACGTGGATTGCTGACTTTTTAAGGGATAGGTCGATTCAGGCGGTTGCTGACGGTTTCACCTCTTCCTCGCACTCCATAAATGCTGGCGTCCCACAGGGATCGGTTCTGTCTCCGACTTTGTTTTTGTTGCACATCAATGACCTTTTGACATGTGCACCGATTCACTGTTACGCGGATGACAGTACAGTTCATGATAGCTTTTTGTTTGACAAGCCCCCAAAGGGCACACAAACTCCAACGGCTCGGAGGGCTTTGAAGCAGAGAATGGACGGTTATCTCGAGAGTATATCCTCCTGGGGTAAAAATAATCTCGTCGAATTGAATGTTTCAAAGACCCAATCCTGTTTGATTACGTCTAAAAGGGATCCAAATGATAATCTAGTCTCCTTCAACGGAAGCAATATTCCGAACAGGCCTTCCATTGATATGCTTGGTATAACTATAAGTGACCAGCTCAGGTACGGGCGCTCCATCGAAGCCAAAGTAATGTTGGCCTCTCAGAAGCTGGGCGTACTGTACAGGGCCCGCAGACACTTTAATAATACACAACTGCTGACCCTGTACAAATCACAAGTGCGCCCTACTGTCGAATTTGGCAGCCATCTCTGGTCCGGAGCCCCTAAATACCTGAAAAAAACCCTTGACTGTGCAAAAACGGGCGGTCCGTTTGATAGATTCCCCAATCTTAACAAACGGACTGCAATCTTTAGAGCACAGGCGTCAGGTAGGTATGCTGTCCTTGTTTTATCGGTATTACAATGGAAGATGCTCTGAGGAACTAGCGTCATTGATCCCTTCGGCACCGGTGCATAGTCGGGATACACGCCAAACGCGCGCCCAACATTTGTACACGGTTGACATTTGTCACATGAGAACGGGTCTCTTCTACGATTCGTTCTTAAGTTCAACAGCTCGGCTGTGGAACGAACTGCCGGCCTCTGTGTTTCCTCCCTCCTACAACATGGGACTCTTCAAGACCCATGTTCACTCCTTCCTCTCCACAAAAGACCCTCCACACAGCATCCCCAAAGATGACATAGGCCCTGAGGGAAATTATTTCCTTCAGGGCCTCCTGTGTGGAGTTAATATAAAAAAAAAAAAACTATCATGGAAGTTTTTTTAAATTCACGTTGCAAAACTCAATTAAAAAATAATATGTAGGATATGACCTCGCTTTTCCGATGAGATGAAATTATATTATTCACAATATGATATTATTAATAGATTAAAACTGACAAAAATAATAGTAAATATATTGAATTATACTAATAGTGAATTGGTCATTAGAATAGAAATTATTATTAAACACATGATTTTAATCACACAGACAAACCGTCATTCGTGGGAAAACTGACTTGCATGGCGGGCATGCGTTGAAAGGAGCGCGCTGCTCGTAGGTCTGAAAATCGAAATGTTGCGAGACATTTTTATTGGTAATAATTCTAAATAAACAGTGTACAATCTTTGTACAGTGTGTAACAAAAACACCGTTTAACAAATGTTAATTGTTTTTTCTTTAGTAAGGCTGTTTAAAAGCAGATAAGTTTGAAAGCTATTAAAATTTTTACGCAACTGGCTTTTTTTCCAAGGCTTTCCTGAAAATAAAATCAGTCTGCCTGTCGTAATTTGATGAGCAATCTTGTTCTCAATGAAACGGCCACTATGCAACATGTAAAGTGGGATGTTACCACGGCTATGTACACGTCGGCAATAATTTAGGCTACTTGTCATAAGCCATGTTGATAATCATATCTGTCAACGGTGAATAGAGAATACCTGTTAGGCTACTTTTTTAGTGAAGAGCATAAATGCCGAGTTAGGCAAAGTTGAAAAAAGCATGCCAGAGTGACGTTGAGGTTGTGCCCATAACCGTGGATGACTGTTCGACTTACACACGCAATGGGATGTTAGTTTGAACTTAATATGTGCTCTGAAGATAAGATTTCGTATATTGGTAGGTAAAATCAGTAAGTTTTGAACATTTAAAAAAATTTCATTTACATTTTTTTACTCCAAATTATGTCAGGTGTCACAAGTCAAGTATTTTCCTTGGCACCTGTATAAAATTAAAACCTACGACACACCTTAACAGAGATGGGATGAAAGGAACGAGTTTGAGGAATCGAGTCCTTTGAACTCAGAATCAAGTTCATAAAATAAGTGGAATGTCACATTTCTAGTGAGAACTTATAAGAGAGATTCAGTGTATTTATGTAAAAGAAGTTAAGGAAATGGACGACGACTAAGGACGGGTTGTTTCGGAGAATTTGAACAATTCATCTAATTTCAACGTTAATTTCCGGGTTCTGTGAAAGTCCTATTAAAATTCTGTTATTATATCAGCATAGTCTAGTGGCTTGACAGAACTGAAATAAAAACAGAACTTGAAAAAATCTTTCACAGAACTTGAAAGAATTGTTCAAATTCTCCGAAACAACCCGTCCTAAATGTTTTACCCTATCAGTAGTTAGTATGATAGGCTGTGAAGAGTAGCGAGTTTAGCCTTCCAAATACATATTTATTGTTTCCCACAAATAATAGAAACAGAGGAGAGGAACCATGAACCATTAGTATGAAACAACACGCACAAAAATGATGCCAACATCTTTCACCCATACTACTGCAAATCGCATCTTGACACAGCAGTACCCCGCTTTTGTTTCTGCCAACAAACCAAACGGACAACTTTCATTGGCTCCGCCACTTCGATAGTCTGTGAAGTTTTATTGTAGCTTAGCTGCAGTCTGCACCTTTCCATGTCATGTCTCCCTTTGTTTCTATTATCTTTGGTGTTTCCGCTGAAGCTCTCGATAGAAAAGCTTGTATTACCAATGACCATCTCTGCTCCTTTCCTCCGTGGGTAAAACATGCAAATAAAAGATCTTTTTCTTCAGTATTCTATTTATTGCTCAGTAAAAAAGTGGGGTTAGAATAGAAAGTATTATTTCACTTGTGGATCCTATAGAAAAGAAAAACAAACAACAACAACAACAACAAAACTCTTGTAAACCTGCGCATGTGAGAGACATTAAAACATTTGCTCTTAAAAATAATTTTATTTATATTATATTCATTTATAAAATATATAAACAATTTATTTATATATTATTAATACTGATCCTTGCCGAACAGAACTTTGTAAAAGGTAGATATATCAGGAACAACGCTAGAGTTACTGCTGGCGGGCAAGGCGGAGGCTGAGGTACCACGAGTTGAACTGGAAAAAATAAATAACAAAGTATTTTTAAATCCATAGATTTTTTCACTAAAATTCGACACTAGTGAAAGCATAGATAAGATTTTTTTTAAAAAGAATGTAACATTTCAGAGTTGCATATAACTTGACAATATTTCAGTAACTCCTACATTATAACGGAAGATGTTGCTTGTGCAAGGATGGATGACTTAGCTACAAGAGTAACTGAACCTTGTGCAAAGGAATCCGGTTTATCTTGAGGTGATTTTGCACAAAAATGGCGCTATATAAATTATCCAAATATTATTATTATTACAGATTAACAGACCGATTGCCATCTCTGATGGACAGACGCAATGTAGATATGCTGAGTCTGTTCTACAGGTATTTTAATGGAGCCTGTTCGAAGGAGCTGGAACTAAAAAGTCTGGTAGGAGGAATAAATTTTGAATAATCACAAATGATGAAAAACGGAGTAAGTTTACCTTGATTTGGAGGTAGTATTCGGTCGGGCACCCGGGGGGGGATTCCTCGGATTGACGAGGAAGCAGTTCATGGGCTGCCCGTCTAGCTGCCGGTTATGGTACACGTCCACCGCCTTCTGTGCGTCCTTCAGGGTCTTGTAGATCACCTCGGCGGTGCCTGGCCGCACCAGGCGCGATTCCAGAAGGTCGCCGATGTCACCAAACAGCTCCTGGAAAGTATAAATAAATAAAAATTCTGCAATCAGTGTTCAAAATGTGTTACTAACCAGCTTTGTATGAGTTTCAATACTCTTATTGTGATTATGGGCTAAAGGTGAAGGGAACAATCCATGATGCGAGGTGCGGGAGGTGACTTGGGGGCGTCACCCTTTCAATGACTGGTCAGTAAATTAATCTGACAGTTTTGAGACACCTCGCATTCTATCATCATTATTAAGACTTCGAAAATGAAATATGTTTACAAATTACTGGTCCTTTTTACAATAGCGCGCGAATTGCTAGGAGCAGTAATACACATCATTGCAAATTCCAAATTCCGCAAAAAAGTTCAGCGTGTTTCTATGATTGAATATTTTGATATAGTATTTAGTTGGACACTTTTACAAATGAATTATAATTTTTTACCGCTGTAACAGATGCATGCACTTCGAGTTAACGCCCATTAAACAGTGCATTTAGGATTGTCATACAAAATATCCTATCATAAAATTAATACGATTATTAATGTTAATTAATAATTTATGTAAATTATGTATTTACGTCAACTTATAGTAGATACTCTCAGTGTCGCCCTGGTTGCTTGAAATGGTTTTAGTTGTGTTTAGTAATCAGATCTGCTTAGTCAGGTATTTTGTCATCACTACCTCCAGTCACACAAAATAACCGGGAGTTGGATGCCATAGTACGCAACCTCTTAAATATAATTAATATATGTGAATTGTCTCACACATAATTAGTTAAAATTATCCGTAAACACGTAAGGGCTTAGCCATATTTATGTATTTTGGAATAGGCTTTTGAAAAAAGTTATATTTTTTTAGGGTAAATTAATTTTACCGTGAATAAATAAATAAATATTGAAATTATCCTATTATTATCTGCGGTGTGTATTTACTACACATTGCTTTTAATAACTTTAACAACTCTATAAATATAATAAATTATGGGTTCAGATTTTAGGTATTCCTCCGCTATACATTTATGCACTGAATTAAAAAATAATATTTTACATAGTTTTCAAATTCAATTAAAAATGATACGCTTTTGATGTCTCGCTTTAGTTCGCTACGCGGGAACATGAGAAATCCACACGTCCGCAGATGTATTTTGATTTAGACCATCAATACCTACGTTCGCACAGCTCTGTGTATGCCAGGCGCGAGCCGCCAGCCAGTCGGAAGCGGACCGTCATTAGATGTGGACCCCTCGCACGTTTTTTTCATGTTTTTAGCAATTAAATTACAATTATTATCACTTTTGATATAAAATATAATAAACATAAGCGATTAGCTATGAATATTCATATTTTTCCGATACTAAATCGTTTATTATGAGATGTGTATTGACTACACAGCACGGGAAAGGTTAAGCAACATAAAATATATATGTAATACCACAAGTTCAAGTTTTTTATTATTAATAGGAAACGGGGCACCTCTTACGAGGGAAGGAGAACCCTGGCAGGCCTAATTTTGTCAGAGATCTTGGGGCAACTTTCCTATACCATATCTCTTTCAGCCTAATTCCCCAACTTGGAAATATGATTATAAATATACTCACATGAATATCAGAAGCGGTGACGCTGGTCTGCAGATTGCTCACCACTATCCTATACCCCTGCGCCTTTGGGGGCGACTGGGGTCGCGAGGAGGTGGGGCGGTAGGAGGAACGGGGAGGTGGCGACTCGGGTGGGGGCGGGGGACTCTCCAGACGGTTGCGCAGGGAGGCTGATGGACGCTTCTTCAGGATAGAGACGGGTTCCGGGCTGCGCTGGCGAACATAACTGGGCGGAACTTGCCGGAATGTCCTGAAAAAATGAACAGTATTGAAATGTAGGATGGGCATGGGTAAATGAATTGATTGAGTTTTGATTTTCACTGTTTATATTAGAACGATTTCCGGTGACCTTTCGGCAATTTCATTGTAAAAAAAAAATATGTGTCTACGTTGCAAGATCAGCGTTTGACTCGTTAATGTGCTAAAATATATACAGGGTGTCCGAAGGTAAAGTGCACAAACTTCGGGAGGTGATCCTACACGATAGTACAAGTAAAAAAGATAAATAACTTTTTTCGAAATTTTTATTTTTAGAAAAACATTTTAAGGTAGTTTTCAGGTACAAAACTTGAATTGTTTGTATGGAGGAAATAATATTTTTGTATTGGAAAAAACAACGGAATTTCGAAAAAAGTTTTCCATCTTTTTTTTAATGTGAAACCTCACAAGAGTCAGTTCCCAACCGTCTGGAGCCAGTGAGACTAAGGCATCACCAATCGGGGTATGTTGTGAGGCTGACGGCGATACTGAGAGTAACTTATACTCTGGAACGTGCCACAAATGTACTAAATATATATTATTTTTAATGAGTAATTTGTGAAATAACACATACGAGGGTAGGCTGAAAAGTAATGCACACATGCTTGTAGAGCGCGAACGAAATGACCTTCCAAAGTGCGCCAGGTGGCATGTGGAAGTAACATCCCCCCTCAATATGCTTGTGCAGGTTTGAAGTCGTTGCGTTAATTCAAATTCAAAAAAATATTTATTGCACAAAAAGGTATAGCTTATAGGTTATAGGTTACATCCTATTTCTTCCAGCTAACCCAACAAGTACACATTATATTACATAACCCAACAATTACATGTTAACAAATGTATGTAAATAAAAAACAGAGGTATTTAATCTATGTAAGGTATTCAGTGTATTTAGAGTAGCAGAAGTATGGAGACGTGTTTTAGTGCTATGCTAAAGCGAGTTAAACAGCGTGCTGTTTCCGAATTTTTAACTGTTGAAAAAGGGACTCCTATTGAGATTCATCATCGTTTAAAGGCTGTTTACGGTGATGATGCTGTTAATAGGCCTACTGAAAATCGATAGGTAATAAAATTTAGTGGTTACGAGCCTGGAAAAGCCATAAATGTTATTGTTGAATATCGACATCCGTCTTCTCCTTAGGCGAAAAAGGATGTTTGAAAGAATTGGGATGCTCACCTAGATTATGTGACCGATTATCAACGCAACAGTAAATTCTTCTCGGTACATACAGACTCTAAAACACCTCCGACGTCGAGTTTGCCGTGTTAGAGGCAGCCTGGCGCTGATAATCTTGCAACATGACAACGCTTATCCACACATCTCACACGCAACTGAAGAGGCTCTGCGAAACCCGAAGTTCGAACCGATTCCACACCCTCCTAATTCCCCCGATCTTGCGCCTTGCGATATTTATTTTTTTCCTCTACTGAAGAGAAACCTCAAGGGTAACCATTATACCTCGGAAGATGAGGTGAAGATAACTGTCAAGTCCTGGATTTGAGAAAAGCCAGAAGAGTTTTTCAGCGACGGAATGAAAAAAACTTGTTACGCGTTGGGAGAAATGTTTTGTCCTTAACGGTACTTTTTGCCCAATCTTACTATTTGTTATTGTTCGTATTAATCAATTAAAATTTATTTGCGCACGCCGGAATTTGAAAACGCGACCTCCCGCTTGCTAGTCGGGGGCCTGTTTTTACTTCTACCGTCATATAGAATCACCTCCCGAAGTTTGTGCACTTACCCCCCGACACTCTTTTGTGCAATGTAGCAAATACATATTAATGGAAATAAATATTAACAATAAATAACAGCAATAATTATGTATATAATGTATTCACGTAAGCGATAAAGTGTGTAGTGGGCGTGTCTGTGTGCCAGAAGCTAGCTCAATAATTTTCCTTACTTACGTCTGGTGAAAGTAAACAAACATTTTCAAATATCGAAGTTTTTTCTTGAACTGATAATCAATAAATTTCATTCATATAAGAGTATGAGCTCACCCATAGATGGCACTAAATTAGTCTAGTATGTTACACATAGATGGTATTAGCTGTCAAGAATAGTAGGTTAATAAATAAGGTGGCAATCTCAAGGTCGGGGTCCAGATTATTCCAACCGCCTGCTAATTAAGATATCAGAGCCATTTTCAATCTATCACAATGAGAGTTCAAGTGTTTTGTTGAAGCCGGAGTTTTATTGATTGAAGAGAGTTTGTGAGAAAATCCCAGAGATGCAACAATTGGTCTGTGTGGGGACTAGATTAGTGAAAAGTAAAAAAATAAATAAAATTGATCCCATTAGTATAGGTCAGTTGTGTGTTCAAAGATTGCGTCGGTTATTAGTTATTATTGTGTACTAACTGTGTAGCGGTTATGTCACCGCTCCTAGGGTCATCAATTCATAACCAGACTGCACGAGTTAAACAGCTGAGACAGCAATCAGTCTTACGAAACATTGAATAAAAATATCGGTACCACAATACGTAAACTGCTGATTTGCATACAGGGTGATGCAAACTCTCATACAATAAACCGAGTCAGCGGTCCTGCGGGTTCGACGTCCAGACGCTACTCCAACCCGTGGCAGACAAAAACAAAGGAATCAGCAGCTATATAAGCGGTGGAGGACCTAAGTACGTCAGTCATTCATTCCACATCGCTCCAGTCAACAAGTTCCACGCGACATCATCCTACTCGAGATCTCCGACTCGGCGTAGTGGAGGAATCGGCCACCATGGCTGGTTCCCCCCACGCCACGCTTCTATCCATCTTTACCTCAACGCCCTGACCCAGGCTGTCATTCCTGGCCAGCGCTAACCTCAAGCGCCTAGACCCGGCGACCAGCTCATCGTCATCTGCGCCTCGGCTCCGCGACCATCGTCGCTAGCCTGTAACTCCCGCTCATCTGCCGACCAGGTCCATCGCACCTTCGGCTACCACGTTCACACTAAAGTACCCAGAAGACTCCTCGCCTTCATCAGTGCTGAACAAGTCTACGAGCCCGATCTCCATCAATGCGGTGTCGACCCACTGACCCGTATCTCATCATTCTACCGCAGTCATCGCCGACTACGCCTGGTGTCATCGTCATCCTCGACCCAGAGCCATCTCCCAACTGCGCAACTCAACTAATGTATTATCCTGACTCTCAATAAACACTGTGACAACAACAACATATTTCACTGTCTCACTACCAATTCCCATAACTGTACCCCGCCACGCATTGCTGTGACTCAGTCTGTCTGTGCAGATAGAGAAACAATAGCGCATGTTGTTTTTACGTCCAACAGGTGGTGCTGTTTTTCAAAACATGTCATAATATAAGTATATAAAAACATGCGTATTCGAATGGAACATTGTGTCAAAATTTCAAAGAAATCGGTGAAGAACTATCGGAGATTTAAGATTCTGAACAGACCAACATTTACATTTTTATTTATATATAATATATACATAGAATGGATAGATTACCGTTTCAGAATTCCAGCGCTGGCCAAAGGTTTGCGTACGTCGTTATTTTTGGCCACGATGGTGAGATTGAAGCCGCTCTGCCGGTTGCCGTGCACCGTCTTGTCGCGAAGCTCCCGCAGCGGCTTCTGGGGGGTCCTGGTGCGCCCGATGTGTGGGAAGTTGGGCGGAGGGGGGAGGTAGTGCGCGTTGTTGACGGAGCGCACCAACGGCTTCAGTTGGGCCGGCTCGTATTCTGAACAACACCAACAAACAGATAATATTAGAGAAGGAGAAGACAAACTTGAGGCATATTAGTAAAGTAGATACTCTCAGTATTTGAAGGCTTAAAATCAAACTACATTATTTACGAAAAAATATATCAAAAATTAATATATTCGCATGATTTATTGTAAATAATGTCGTTTGACTTTGAGCCCTTGAATTACTGGTTGGTTTTTTTTTTTTTTTGTAGAACGTTATTTGACTTGACCTAGAATTAATTGCATGGTTTTGTAGAAAACATTCTTTGAATTTATGCCATCGCATTATTGGTATGTTTTTTGATGGATAATTTCATTTGACTTTAAGACCTAAAATTATTTGTATGTATGTTCTTGTAGATAACGTTGTTTGACTTTGAGGTTTGGTGACCAGATCTGAATAGACAGGTACTTCCCAACCCTCCTCTCCCTACTCCCTCCAGCCTTACAACATACCCCAATTGGGGATGTCAGTCAAGAGTTTTTTAGATAAAGTTTAGTTTTTAGTTCAGCATATCGCTCGCCATACAATCCCAATGGGGATTATATGCTGAAATAGGCCAAGCCATGATGCGTATAGCATATTCTGTGAGCCCCATTATACCTGTTCTGAGGACTACAATAATGATAATAATCTATGTTTCGTGCTGATTTATTTTTGGGGTATTAAGTCGTATTGCACTACCTCCTTCTTTGGCCAGCGTTTCGGAGAGCATTACAGTGTCCATCATCAACTGTTGCCAACTCCAATCCTCTAAGAGCTAGTGTTACAGTGTAATTTAACATGGTTTTTTGCTTTTAGTTTTGGTGTAGCTGTCAATTACCGGATACCAAGAACAATGTATGTATGTTTAATCTGTTTTTAAGATATTTTCCGCTCAATTCCACTATCAATAATCATTTATATTTATTTCAATGTATCTTATGCGGAAACTTCACTAGTTTATGCAACCCAGCAAACATGTCATTTTTTTATAAAATATGTAGAATATCTTTGTTTTCCAAATAAAGTTAAATTAAATTAAATACTTTCATTACTTATACGCTTATTGGCAATACGCTTATTACTGCACCATTGGGGTTATTTTTCACAAACGCGGCGCTATACAAGTTATCCAATTATTATTACATACAATACGCTTATTGGCAAATTTGAAAATGTAAACTAGCAAAGATATACAAATTTATGTACGCAGGTAGTAAAAAAAGTAATTAAAGAATGAACCAGCCGGCCAAAACAGCAAACTAAAGAACAAACAATATTTCTTTTGCATTTGAACATCAATTTCTATAGTAACGACTCTCCCAATAATTGTGTACATCTGTATGTTATATTACTGTACTTTTAATTTTTTTCATCTTGGGTACAACTGAACGTACCTGTGTAATTTAATGGTAAAATGGGATAGCTTGCAGAATATATTTACCTTCCTCCATAGATATATCCATGGAATATCCGGTTATTGGGATGGGAGAGGGCATTTGTACATTGTGTGCGGCGTGCGGCTGAAATAAAGGTGAAGAATGGACCTGTCTTGTCAAATCTGCAAAACCTGAAAATAATTATTTTTAGAAATAGTATTTCTTATTGATGACATACTGACTTTTCAATTGCTTAGCAGAATGAATAATACCGATATTTGTGTAATATTAATTAATCATGGTCATAGTACCTCGATTCATTATTTTTTTCGTCTTCAAGCCAACAGCATTCCGGTTTTTCGGCATCATAACATTCCCGCCGTTGTTTCTGTTGTTTATGTTATTTCCACCCTGTGTCAATAAACATTATTATAAATAATTAATATAAAATAATAAAGTGAATGTAACAAACGCGGCGATATAATATTGGATGAGCGAAAATTCATTATCACTTACCCTATTCATTCTTAGTGTTTCCAATTTGAACCTAGCATCTTTATGTTTTGCCATTTCTGCCAGTTTATCCCTCGCATCGGTGATTTTGGTTCTGTTTTTAAGGATAATATTATTCCGTGCATCTCCCAGCATAAGAGGCTTTCCCCGCGAATTCGTAAAACCGCCTCGTTTGGATGGGATAACTTTTTTATTTATTGGAGATACAAGCGTCTTGAATTGTTGTCTTGTAACGCCAGCCGAACGAATCCTGTTAAAACTTAGAGTATGAAAATTGACATTTTTATTACATAAAACAACAGATAATTATTAAATTCAAGTCATTTACCCTCCTCTTCCTCGGCGTCCGGGAGGAATTCGTTTTTTACGAATAATATCGTCTAAACTTAGTTCAACAGACGCCATGCTTGTCAAAATTTTGGGACGACAACCATTTTTCCTTTACTTTTGACCATAAACTAAAAAAACTGCAGCGGAAAAAACATAGAAATGTTTGTAAAGAACAGCTGATTACTGAGTAATTATAACTAGAAAATTATCACACATGGGATTATTATTCTTCTTCTTTTTTATGGCTTTTCACCCTGCACAGTAAACTCCAACGTTCTAAAATGAGACATTCAAAATGAAAATAGCGTCAACATGACACTGACCACATTATTTACTGTGGAAAATATTTTGTAATCATGACCAATTAATGCTTTCGATTTTTATTTTCGGAGAGTTAGTCTCCCAACAAAATTTGGACGACAATTCTTGAGTATTTTCTTATTAAGAAATATTTTAGCACTGTTAAAAGGAAACCTTTAAGACATATCAGCTTAAACGGCTAGTAGCCGAGTGGGCAAATGCGTCGAATTCCGACATTGGGGCCCTATGAAAATTTAATGTATTATTTACCAAGTCCTGTGTCCTGTAAATTTGTACCGTTTTCATAGCATCTCCAAAAATGACACATTATGCTTGAAGGAACCTATTTCCCATCGGGGCCTCCGTGTGTGTATGTGCCTTTGTATGCAAAGTGGTGCGTATTCAACTATTATTATTTTATTTTTGTGTTGTTAATTGTTTTTTTGAGTATTTTATGAGATAAGGAATAGAATACATCATTAAAAAAATTAAGTAGGTTTTGGCATTTTCATACATCTTCCCTCTCACCCCGCGGCTTCAAAATGTTCTCGAATTGCAACTATGGGTTTGTCTATGCTATAAACCATCATCTATGAATCATAATTCTGTTTGTAAAACAAATAACCAGAGTGGTTTATTTATGAAATAACCTCTTTTAAACTGTCAAATATCAAGCTCAATCAAGCTGTTAACATTATATTTTTTTCATTTTGAGGCCCTGCTATTTCTACCGTGTTTCACAAAACTGTAATGGAAGTTTCCCAACCACCACTTTACAAATTGTATCCTTTAAATTAGTTTATTGTTCTTTTTCTTATGATAAATAAATTGAAGTAAATCGACTAGTAAATAACAGTGCTCAGAATTTTATGAAAGGTAAATATTTACCTAACCGCCGCACCTTTAATAGACAAATATTGTGGACAAAAATCGCTAGTCGGAATTTCCCGTGTGAGCACTCATGTCAGAATCTATACCAAATCAGGATGGCAATATTTACATGTCACTGAATGATTCCCATTGTCAATGGAGCATTTAACCAAATCTATCTGCAAGCTGAACAGTGCCTGACTTACATAAAAGAGACAAGTCAATACTAAAAGATGTATACCATTATAGATTTCCTTAATTTGTGATCAGATTAGTGGAGGTGCCTTTCCCAACCAAGAGATATGCTCAAATAATTTATGATGTCCTGAGAGTTGACCCGGAACCTAAACGAAGCAAAGTTACCAAAACTTTAACTATTGACAACAGTACTTTGAAAGCGTAAGACCCACTTATGTATTATTGATCTTAATAATTTTTTTCATCTCAGTCTGACGCCGTTGAAGTAATAATTTATCTATTTTCGGGAAAGTTTATATATATATATATTTATTTATTTTTTCAAAAAAGGAAACACATTGTGACTTGACATTTTAAATAAATGAAACGAAAGTACTTGGTTTGAAGACACTTTATTGATATATTATAACAGTCCTGATGATGGTACGGAGGTACCGAAACCGGTAGGCAGTGAAAATATATCAATAAGGTGACTTAAAACCAGGTATTTTCGTTTAATTTATTAGTTTATATTTTATCAGTTTGTACAAGTGTAGTATAGCCAAAATGAACCAACCTGAAAAGGTTGAAAAGAATTTCCTCCTTGTGACTGTACCTCATCTAGAAAGTGCATTTTTATTCAATTCCCAGAGTTTGGCGTGATCTGCATTCCTCCCAAATATATATATAATATTAAATGTAGAAAAACATTTATTTTATGGAGCTTATTCTAGTGTAATTGAAGGTGCATATTAAGACAAGTATCATATTATAATAAATATAAGACAGGATATTACATTAATCAAGGTTATGCATTATTAAATAAAACTACAACAAAAACTCACTCATGATAATAATACAAAAAAAAAATTTTCGTGTGCATTCCTATATTCACATTTGTTGTTTCTTAGGACGGGTTGTTTCGGAGGATTTGAACAATTCATCAAATTTCAATGTTGATTACCGGGTTCTGTGAAAGTCCTATTCAAGTTCTGTTATTATATCAGCATAGGGTAGTTGCTTGACAGAACTGAAATAAAAACAGAACTTGAAAAAATCTTTCACAGAACCTGTAAATTAACTTCGAAATTTGAAGAATTGTTCAAATTCTCCGAAACAACCCGTCCTTAGTGCTTTCACATCAACTAAGTACTGAATTCCGTAAGTCTAAATTTAAACTGTAATTTTGTTTTAATTATAATTTGTTTCCTGGAATTACACAAAAAAGAATTCAATCCAATAAATGCCGAGTGTGGCGAACCAGCTACTCAGGGAGTGGAAACACAACCTGCAATAGCCATCCCAAGCCAAGGTGTGAACTACCGTGCTCAGACTCAGGGCTCTGCTGGGGTGAATTTTCTATTTCCCTAGATACTCTTAGAACCAAAAAATGGACCATTCAAACAAAAAAACTAGGGGCCTTTGGGGAAACTAAGGGGAGTAGAGGAGAGCTGAGGCCACCTTGGTGGACTCTTCCATCTTGGGGTCTTCGGGAAACAAGGGGGGTGGAGAGCTGGACTCTTCCCTCGTGGGGCCTTCAGGGATCCCAAACAAAGGGGGACTTCTAATGGGAAAACCCTAACAGCTACAGGATTCTCCAGGAGATTTCATATGCGGGAAAAAAACCAACTCAAAGGGATGAGGTGGAATGGCAGAGCACAATGGGCCCATGGCCTGAGTGGTCACAGGAAGTATCTGCATACCTACTCAGCTTTAATAAATAATAAAAAAATACTGATTGCTTAATTTTTATCACCTTTTAGCGAGTTCTTCAGCTTTGAAGTGAAGAATCTCCGTGTTGGAATCAACTCCTTTTTTGAGCACATGCTCCTGGCAGCGGAAACCGTGGAGAGCTTCGGTCCTCCGACCAGTGAAGAGTACTCCCATTACTAACTTCAACTTGCATCACCCAAAATGCCGGAACACACGCCCGCCCCCACCCCTGCCCGATCCATCTATGGATTTGTAATGTACTTGTCTTTTAAAACTGTTTTTGTAATCTACCTGGGATGGGCTTTGATCCCGGACAAGTGGCTAAATATGATGAATATTTATTACTATCCGCAAAAGTATTGGGCCGTGGCGGTGCCCATCCAATTCCTTGTTGCGGTAACACTCTTCGCATTCTTTATCTATCCTGGCCTTAACCTCGCCATGACTCCCGGAGTAGACGATATGAGAACCATCACGGATAATTTTGCTCTGAAGCGGAAGGCGCCCACTTCAGATGACGCCCCCGGGACTTGGTGCGATTGCAGAGACAAGCGGAAATGTCATTTGAAGAACAATTGTGCAAACAGTGAAATAAAAGAAGAGACGAGGATCCCGCACGTGGAAGATTTAGATATTAAGGATGTGTGCAGAAAACTTTATTCCAAATAATGTGTTAATTATTTATATAAACAATTAAATTACATAACCTTTATGATAATGATTAACTAATAATAAAGTAAGGTATGTAAATAAGATAATAGGTACAATAAATAAAAGCCAAATATATTTTCAATATATTTTTTTTTTAATGTTTCAAATCATTTTTCTTTTTTGTCAATATAAAAGATACAAGCATTGGAATACATAATTTTAGAAATAATGGACTGTTAAGGAAGTTTGTACAAAAAAAAAACAATTCTACATCAAACAAAGAATTTCATTTATATTTATGTGTTCGAACAGCTTGAAATTGACTTTTATATTATTATTCAATACCGTTATACTTCAGTGGATAACAAGAGTGAATTCTATGTTTTAAAATTGAATGGCTGCATTAAAATGTAGGCTTTGGTTTCTCTTTATTTAACTATCCATTGCAAAAAAATAACATTTCACAAACAATAGAAATTATCATAAAAGTACCTTTTACATAATATTGCACACCTAGTAACAATGTATGTTAAAAATCAATTAATATACAGCAACATATACAAATTAATAATATACTTTGATCGTGCTAGACAACTAACCTTAGAGCGGGAGCACACAGAGAGCGGTCAGGAGTTCCGCGTTCATTAGAATGTACTGATACTATAACAACAATGCACACAGCGGGCAGTCAGACCGCGGCGGTCAAAACGGAACGTCCCGTTCTAAGAGTTCTTTTCCCGTCGAGGCAGAGAACGCCAGAACGCCGCGATGTCCGAGGTTACAAACACGGAAAAGTTAATTGAATTGGTTAGGGAAAGGAGTTTATTATACGATTTAAGTGATGTAAATTATAAAAACCGCGACAAAAAAGCCGAAGCTTGGTTTGAAATTGCTACTAGTAAATTTAAATTTTAAGTAAATTTTATTATTAGTAAATTCGCCTTGTTCTTCTCGCGTTGTGTTGATTGGATGCACCCAATACTTCCTTTTCTTTTTAGAAGCTGCTAAGCTCCACAAGAGCAATAATTCTTCAACGGATGATGAACTTTCTAGTGACATGTTGCATATGAGTTGTTTGGTATCAAAACTGGTCAGATCCAAAATTTAAAAAAAATAAACTAAGTATTGAACTGTGTTCATTATTAACAAAAGAACAGTTCTTATTTTTCAAAAGCAGTCATATCCGCATATTTTGTAAGAGAAACCGGTTTAAAAAGCGGCTGTGGTATGAAAAATAGTCAAATCCAGCACTTGTTTTGGTGTTTCCTGAAAATTCACCTAAAGTGGAGTTGACCAGTTTTGATACCAATGGTCACATATGCAAAGACCCAAACGAAACTAGAACGCGAGAATTTGAAGGCCGCTTGTGTGCTTTGGAACTCTTGAGCGGTCAACGGTCACTAGAACACAGAACTCTGACCGCTCTCTGTGTGCTCCCGCTGCCTGCATCAGTATTTCACTAACATGTCCAAACTTACGTTTTTTTATGAACATTCTCAGTCGAAAAAAAATAATTTTCTTGTGAATTTCCCAAAACAAAAAACCTCTTGTACTTTCGACAGTATTATAAATACTAGGTGTGCAATATATACACTCAACCATAACATGTTTACATTTGATTGACTGAAGATAGATTGATAACAAGATACATAATTACAAGGTAAGAATACACAAGTAAATTGAACATTTTATACATAAGACATGGTAAAAAGGACCAATAATTACTCAAATATGTGTGTTTTAAATACCTATGCTACTCATCTTAGCTAGAGGTTGAAATTGAGAATTCTCATCTTAAGATTATAGAAATTACAAGGATGAAGTTATTATTTTGTCGAGTATTCCCAATAACAATTTTAGGATTGGCTAAGCAAATGGGTAAGACATTTGCGCCATCGTAACACATAGTTAAATTACTAGTTATTATTATCTACAACGGGCGGACTAAAGCATGTAATCAAGCTCGTATCTGGCAAAGTGATTGTTGGGATCGTTCTGTATCCGAGGGTAGCCGGCCACCAGCGCGTCCTGTCCCCCGATGTACAGAGTGTTGTAGATCTTCCAGTACACGTCTCGGACTTTTCTCGCTGGATGGAATAAACCCTGAAAAGAAATAATTATTGTTACAAGTTCAAATTAAAGTTGAATTATCGACAGTTTTGCTGTTTATAAATTATTATCATTGGTTTATAATGATTTTTATTCCAGGATGTGGGGAGGTTAGTGCAATACCACATGTCCCATAAAGATATACACATTTATTTTACAATAGATATGTGAAAATGCAAAAATAGATGATGAAAAATAAATGATCAATTAAGGACATATATGTAGGACACGGTCTTGCGTGAGCTTGGACCCAGCGCTCACTCCTAGGCTGCGGCCACCACCGTGATGGCGGAGGCCACTAGCCGCATACTGGCTCCAGTGACCCGGTGTCTCATCAGGCCGGCAAATACATTTTTTTTTTTTTTTTTTTTAAATTTTTATTCCAGATCTCGGGGAGGGTGGTGCAATCCCACGAGCTCCATATTATACATAGAATATATATAAAGTAAATATAAAGAAATATTGTAAGATAATACATACACAATAAACGAAAACAAAAGACCATAATAATAATGCAAAAAAAAAAAAAAAATTTAATCCTAATTCCGTGAACATTGTCGATGTGCTGCTTTATAATTTATGTTCTTTGGGACAACTGTGAAATTGTTATGGTAAAGTTCATCAAATTTATCAACAACACAATGCCAAATTCTAGCACTTCACACCAGATTATACTGCTACTGAAGACTGGTATGGTAGAGTGAGTAAGATCCTCCACTCTGGGCCCAGAAATGCCACATTCGCTATTCAGTGAAAGCACCAATCATAATAAGAGTAATTTGAAATACCTATTTCGTAACCACATTGAATAGACTTTTTTTTAACATTGTCTCCACATGGAGGGGAATGCTGTGTGGAGGGTCTTTTAGGGATAAAGTTCTGGGAAGGAAAAATGCACGAGGGGTGGGTAAGAATCTGGGGGGGTCAATGTGTCCAGGAGTAACGGACGTATGAATCCATCCCCCCCGGTCCAAATTTATGAGTCGAGAGAGTCTGGCTGGAGAGGTTTAAAAGGTCTCCGTTAACCCGTCTCTCACAATCTGACCCGCCACCAAGTAGGTGGGCAAACGCATCTGCCACCGAGACTTAGACAAACCTCACCCCGTGATCCTGGGCCTAATGCAGGGGTGTTGGTTATCCAATAAATGGGGTGGAGGTACCCATAACCGGCTCCCAAATTGTACATCTCCCAGACTGGTACATTCTACCTTCTTTTCCGATGGTTCTTTCAGTCTCACAAAATCCTTAAGTATATAGTTAGCACCTAAAGGCATACCATTGTAATTTATCATTAATGACACATGTGACAGAAAAAGGGGTAACAAGTGGTAGAACTATAAATATGTACAACTTTCTCAAGCTATAAGTCGCAACTGATCACAGACTAGGAGTTACATAACTGCGCACTGAACACATTTTGTAAATCTTCCACAAATATGATTTAATTAAAATTTAAAAGACAATAAACAAACCTGTAATGTGTACTGCAGAATCTTAATAGGTCCTAGTGCAACTCTGAGGCCCTCGATGGCATCCATGAACGCTTGCACCAAATGGGGTGACGTCTCGAATATGTTGGGCCACACGTGGTTGAGGAGATGGATCAGGGCGTCCTCGCAACCGAAGCCAAACACGCCCAGCGCCATGTGCTTTATGGCGGCACACGCCGTCTGCCGGTGCACCAGGTCCCTGGGGAAGAGACACAGAACTCAATGGATGCGGACAGTCAGGGCCACACACGCATTGGTTGGGTTTTGACAGACGATGGAAATATATTATGTATGTGCATAAATGTGTACGAATAAATAGTACAGAGAAGAAAGCTGTAAATAAAACATAAATTTAAGGTTCTGTTTAGCAATTGTCTGAATTCAAGTGAACATAATACAGTGAAACTCTATTAAGAAGTTTTCAAGGGACTGGAAAAAACAACTTCTTTAGCGGGAAAACCTTATGTGGGATAAATTTTGTTTGTACGCAATGCAATACTGCCGTGGTAAGCATACACGTCTTACGTGTCCACGGCAGAATAGTTTTCTTCAACTACTGTCTACGATGGTTAAGGCATAAATAATATTGTTTATACGTTTAGTGCGGTAAGGTTGAGAGGTCCAAAGTGTCGGATTCCCACTGTGGCGTCGCAGGTTCAATCATCTGCTAGCTAGTCCTAAATATAACACAAGGCATTTTTTCCGCTTACAATGGCAGTGGTAGGAGGAATCCAAATATTATCAGGTTATATATTTAAGTAACCTGGGAATGTTTATAAGTTACCTGTCCATGAGGGCATCTTCAAGCAGGGGGCTGACGGCATATATGTAGTCCTTGCCCATCTCACCAATGTACTCGAAGAGGAAGGACAGGGACTTGAGGACGCCGTTCTGCACGTTGAGTTCTGGCACTCGGTACTCCGTCATGAGCGCGGGCAGCACGGTGAAGGGGGAGCAGGTCTCTGCCACTATGGCGATGGCCACGGTAGAGCAAACCCTGAAATAAAAGTTTATAGTAATTATTTTGTACATTTGAGATGCCTGCAATATTCTAGAACAGGGCTGTCCAAACCACGGCTGCATGCGGCCCGCGGTTTAGATTATTGCGGCCCATTGAACCTTTTTTTAACCGACTTCAAAAAAAAGTCCGGTTCGGTTACACCGACTACAAAGAGGTCTGTAGGTGTACCCACTGCATATAATAATACTTTATTAACACGCTTTTATATTAACTTCACTTGTATGTTTGTTTATTGCTTGCTTGCTTGTTTGCTTGCTTGTATGTAACTCTCCTGCGCCTTCCTCGGCCCTAGTGGTAGCCGTTTCTCAGGCTCCCTCTCCGGAATAAAAGTTACCTGTTAGAACCATAGTCGGTAATAAAGAAACTACCATTAAATAAATATAGTTTAAAGAAACTAAAAAAACACGCTTTTGTAGCATACGAAACTAAAAAGTGAAAAATAAATATAGTTTAAAAAAACTAAAAAACACGCTTTTAAATAATATCGAACTAAAAACTTCAAAATAATTTTTAAAATAAGCTTATAGCAATAATGAATGAAAAATGATAGTATTATTGTGAAAAAGCGTCGGGCGCACGATATACGAAAAATATGGCACAAAGCGCCCACGCTTTTTAACAATAATACTATCATTTTTCATTCATTATTGCTTTAAGCTTATTTTAAAAATTATTTTGAAGTTTTTAGTTCGATATTATTTAAAAGCGTGTTTTTTAGTTTTTTTAAACTATATTTATTTTAATTAATAATTGCTTTAACTTAGTTACTTTATTTATTTCTTGTCACATTTTGTATGAAAGCAATTATTATTCAGATTTTAGTTCATTATCTTCTTTGTTCGAAGTTTTAAATACATTAATGAGCAAACTATTTTTCTCGCGACGAAATTCAAACGTTTTGGGTATGTTCGATCACGTCGCTCACATCACTATTGACTCGAGAATTCGGGGAATTCCCCGAACTCAAAATAGGTACCTACCGCGCATCGTTCATTGGGCATTTGTTTGTCACTTGTCATTCAACGCAATGAAAGTTTTGATTGCGCAAGGTTACTCTCAGGTTATTAAAGACTTTTACATTATTTTAAAGTTTGGTATTACGTTGTTCGCTTTGTGTTTGAGTATATTGAACTTTTCATCATGTCTACAAAGAAGAGGAAGTTAAGTGAAGAAAATCGTACATTCAATGCGAAATGGGAGTTAGACTACTTTATCTCCAACAATAACAATAAAATTCAGTGTTTGATTTGTATGCAAGTTTTATCTGTAAGTAAAGAATATAATGTTAAGCGACACTATACTTCTTTACATGAAGAAAAGTATAAAAAACATGTCGGTGAAGCAAGAAAAGTTATGGTGGCTGAGTACAAAAAAAAACTAATACAGCAAACAAGTATGTTTTCAAAAGTAAGTACTGAGAATGAACAAAGCTTGGCTGCCTCATATGAAGTTTCATTACAATTAGCCAGAGCAAAAAAACCATTTAGTGATGGAGTTTTAATAAAAAAAATGCGCAGTTGAAATGGCTAAACGCTTTATGCAGCCGAAATTAGCGGAAAAGTTTGAATCTGTTGCATTATCTCATCAAACGGTGGCGCGACGAATAGAGGACATGGGTAATTATATTACAAAAAAAATATGTGATTACTTTGTAGATTGCGAATACTATTCAATATGTTTGGATGAAAGTACCGACCAGACCGATGTCAGTCAATTAATATCTTTATACGTTACATTTCCAAAGATTTTACAATCACGGAAGAAATGCTGGATTTAATACCATTTCATGGAACAACTAAAGGCAGTGATATATTTGAAGCGGTTAACAAAACTATAGTAGAATATGGAGGATTTCGTAAGTGTTCTTGTATTGTGACCGATGGGGCAAAAGCTATGACCGGGACAGTGACAGGATTCGCGGGACTTCTAACACAAAATGGCATTGATTGCCCGTTGTTGCATTGTATTATACATCAGGAAGCCTTGTGTGGAAAATCTTTGCGTCAAATGAATGCTATGAAAGTTGTTATAAGGATAACCAATTTGATTAGAGGTGGAAACAGGAAAATTTAGAGACTTTTTAAGTGAAATCGATGCAAACTTTGGAGATTTACTATTGCATTCGGAAATCAGATGGCTAAGTGCTGGCCAGTGCTTGCAACGCTTTTTCGCCTTAAGAAAAGAAATACCTTTATTTCTAAAAAATGAGATATCATCTGACACTTCTGAACTACAAGATAAAATGCGAGATCCTCAGTTTCTGGCTGATCTTGCGTTTTTAACTGATATGACGCAACACTTGAATGAATTAAATTTAAAATTGCAAGGTAAAAACCTCAATATAGCCAACATGTACGGAAATGTGAATGGATTCAGAAGTAAACTGAAATTGTTCAAAACGTCTCTACAACAAAATGATTTTTCTTTTTTTTCAAGTTGTAAAGAACATTATTTAGAGATGAAAAATTTTGAAGAATGTAATTTTTTGGACCACCTCAAATACATGGACGAAATAATCGTCGAATTTGAGCGGCGTTTTGCAGATTTAAAAAAAATTGAGAGTGATATAGCTCTCTTTACTCATCCATTAACGATCGCAGTTGCGAGTGTGAAGATTGATTATCAATTGGAACTGTGTGATCTGCAATCAGACCCCTTTTACAAGGGCAGAACAGAAACAGGAATTGATTTTTTTAAGCTCCTCGCTGAACGTTTCCCGAAACTGACGAATTTCGGGCAAAAAATGGGCTCGATGATGGGCAGTACCTACCTTTGTGAAAGTGCATATTCAACAATGAAGTTTATTAAATCGAAATACAGGTCTTCATTGACAGATACTTCACTTAAACATGCACTGCGCCTAGCTACCACTAGTATTGAGGTTGATGTTGACAGAATTGTAAAAGACAAATTAATGAAAAAGTAGATAATAAAATAACGATATTACGTATTATTACCAGTATTTTATTTTTATAAATATTTTGCGGCCCACCAATGTATTTAGTCTTTTTTATTGGCCCTGGGTCCCATCTAGTTTGGACACCCCTGTTCTAGAATATAATTCCATAATGCAGTAAAGCTTTTTGCACCATCTTTGTATGATGGAATGTACCAATTTTTATATCTGTCCTTATCCTCCACAGGTACGCACAATTAGAACACCTTACACTTGGAATACACAGACTGCTAAAAGCAGTCAATATCGACGGCTACAAGCAGTGACTGTGCATCGATCTGCATTTCTCATGGAAAAAATCTTTTCGTAGTAACTGCTTGAAGCTGTCGAAATCAACTACTTATAGCAATCTGTGTATTCCCAGCCTTAGAGACCCAACACGTATTTTTAAATACTTTTATAAGCTAGTTTTATCAAAGTATAATATGTATACATAATCTAATTATGCTGAAAGAGGTTATTTTGTATGTGTATATATTCCCAACAAATATATCTGTGAAAGGTCACATAAACTAATTTATGCACCAAAAACCAGAATCAAGGCTTATCATTACAAAGACATTTTCAACAGCACATACTTAAACAACAAATGCCAAGACACAGATGAAATCAGTCAAAAATAGTAATGAAGTGTAAAAAAAATTACCTGTTCTGTCTCTCCTGCACTTTGAGATTGTTGAGCAGGGTGGCCAGCACGTCGTGGGGCCCAATGGCCTTGGCGATGTAGCCGAAGGTGTTGACGGTGGCCCTACGGATGGCCTTCTTATGAGCCTTCAGTAGCTCCAACAACTCGAAGCAGATTCGCATCCACTCTCGGGCCGATACGTACTCGGGGCCCCTGTCGGCGATACGGCCCACGAGGTCTATGCAGTTTTCTTGTACTTTTTCATGTCTACAAAGAGAAAGATATACAAATTGGTAAGTGAGAAAAATGAAACGAACAGAAATTACCTATGTTAAATTCAGTAGTCAGTCGTGCGCCTAGACTCAAGTGCCAAATTTTATACAGCGACAGGATGGGTTATCTTACTTTTACACACTCAGTTACTGTACCGCCGTCTAGCTTGCTAGAGCTGACCATTTTACCACTGACCAGGGTTCAATATTGTTATTTTAGGACACTTCAGTTGGTCCTCTGTGAATTCTAGCAACTTTAGCTATGTTTCTGTCTGTCACCTTTTTTGTTTGAATAAGTTGGAGGAAATAAGTTAACAAAATGGAGCCTTCTCATAAGTGTAAATATTGACACCTTAAATTTAAATAAAAAAAATTGTCATTTTACAAAAGAACGATAGTGGTTTAGCGGCACTAACCATATCGCAGAGTTAATGGTCGCGGTTTTGTAGAGATAAATGAAGAGAACTATTGTTCGATAGGTTACTTTTATTAAAACACAAGATGTACAGTTACACGCGACTTCAAAATTGTCAGAAGTTGAAGATGGAACGGAATTATGTGGAACTCTACTATTTACCACAGGTGACCGAACCAGAAAGAACTTCCTGTCCGAAGCGACAACTGACAAAGGGCCGTACGCAGTTTCAGTGTGGCAAATTAATAAATATTGCCAGTTGCAAAAATGAAATGTAATCGAGTAGTTCCTACAGCGGTGTTTGTTTCTATGAAACACCTGTTTAAATTTCTAGCATATTTTATAATACGTATTGTGTTCACAAGTGGACCTTCGCCCGGTTTTTGGGATGGTAGATTAGTGAGAGCGCTGTATTTATTAGTGAGAGCGCTGTATATATATATATATATTTATTTTTTTAGTATGGTAATGAAAGGTTGGGTCTTCACCTGTTTTTCAATATAGGGGTCAATCTTGGTAGCAGGTCTTTAATAGGTGGTGTCATCTTGGTCATTCCAATAACATTAACAATGGCCTTGAGGGCACCGAGGATTGATCCCAGCACTTCAGGGTACTCTTCTCCCAGATACTCGTAAAGCACCACTCCTAAATGACCCATTAGTTTTTCCTGAAACAAACAACAATTAGGGGATAGTCTGAATTCTTGACAAATCAGTTCCAATTTTGAAAATGACAATTAAAATAAATTTCTGTTAAAAATATTATATCATAGGTACGTACTTCATCGCTTGTCAATTATGCAAATTCAAAGCAGATTTGATTTCATTGATCTGGAGTTTTGCAGAATGCACAGACAACCGAAATTAGGATTTATAATGATAGGGGAATGGTTACCATTAAAATAAATCTATTTGTGAAACATTCATAAACAATTAGGTTAATTACGGAAAAATATCAGAGGCCAAAAGAGTTGGAAAGAGAAAGGATAAGGCAAAATATCAAATGAAAGAGCTAGCAAAAGACTACCATTCAGAATGGAAAAGTTGCTTTAGACATGTTTGGTGACCAGATCTGAATAGCCAGATACTTTGCAACCTTCTTCTCCCCATCTCCTTCCCCTCCACATCACTTTTAGCCTCACAATATTCGCTAATTGGGTAAGACATAATTTCATTGTACTTGCATAAAAAATAAATTAAATTATAATGGCTGAGAAAGTGGACCAGTTTGCTCTTTCTCTCCTTCCCTCCTTAGAGTACCAGAGGTCCCAAATAGTAGTCACCATCCTCCATTTGGAGGTGTAACCATAGGAAGAAGATTGTAGATGATTGCAAATTCAAAGCGTGCTACTTCGCAATGTCAAAGAATAAACAATAGTTTAGTTATTTTCTTACTCTCTAAAGTGATATTCATCATCATCATCACTTTTGGCTCTACAACCCCTGGTGGGTCTTGACCTCCTCAAGAGTCTTCCTCCACTCATCTCGGTCCCGCGCCAGCTCTCTCCAGTTTCGAAGCTCCAAGGCAGACAAATCTTTGAGGACGTTGTCGCTCCATCTTAACCTTGGCCTTCCCAGGCTCCTTCTCCCTATCGGTCTTGAGCTCAGCAGGGACTTTGGTTCTTGATGCTCGGTCATTCTCTCCACATGACCTAGCCACCGAAGTCTTCCCAGTTTTATGAACTTTGTGACGTTTAGCTCCTTAAACAGAGTATAGAGCTCATTGTTATAACGTCTGCGCCAAAATCCATTTTCTAGAACCGGTCCGGAGATGCGCCTCAAAATTTTCCTTTCAAAAACGTCCAGTGCTCACTCATTCTTCTTAGTTAGAACCCACGTCTCGGCTGCGTACATAAGCACTGGTCTAATTAGTGTTTTGTTCACTAATACCTTGGTGGTTCTGGAAAGCAGTCTGGATTTTATTTGTTCAAACTGATATTAGTTATGTGTTATTGAAATTTTGTTTGTCTCACCTCCTGGCAGGTCTTCATGACGAGTGCTATCCTGGCGATGAGGTCGGCAGCCTGCTGGCGCACCTTGGCTGACTTGTTGTTAAGCCTCCACAGAATGGTTCCGCAGATCTGCGGCAGGTACGGCTTCACTCTCTTGCCCAGTTGGTTCACAATGGTGCCGAATCCACTCAGCATCACTACATCCTGAAATGCAAGAAATTAACTTAGAATTCATGCAGGTAAAAAACTTTCAACTGGCAAAGAGGAAATTCGGTCACTATTTTTTAACTATCATTAAAAAAGCCTAATTTGAAACCCGCGTTTAACCTACTTTGTGCCGACATAACCTACGGAATATGGATACGCAAGATTTGTACCCGTCGTGTGCCAGCGTATCCTTAAGGCTACGGATTCCAGCATTACATTTCACGTGTTTTCTTATATCAAAACATATTGAGTGTTATTTTTTTTTTTTTTTTTTTGAGTGTTATAATGATATGCCATAATATATTATATAGGGTAGCATTATCCAAATAATACATAATTGCACGTCAACAAAATAACCCTTCAGAAGAGAAGCTTTGCATTACTTGAAGTCTGATACAAATCAGATGACACATATTTGAAATTGATTCGAACTGTAAAAAAAAATATTTCATAATTTTTATTTCAACTACACCTTGTAAAAATTTCAGGAGATCCGATTTGTTGGATTTATTACCTTCCTAATCCGTTACATTTGTCAAAACTTTATATTTGCATTTTGCAAATATTTAATGTCAATTTTATCATCAAAAATAGTCAATGAAAAATAGCCAAACATACTTTTCCAGGGATTAGAGGGATATTACGTTAAAGATAATGAGATTCCTGCTTTACCTCCGTGGTCTGCTCCTGGAAGGCGTACAGGATACCGTCGATGAGCTGCTCCTCAAGCCTGGAGTCGATGTCGGCTGCTCCGAGGTTACCCATAATCTTCTCGATGGATTCCATCACCATTTTACGGTACTGCTCATTCTCATCCTTCAAGTCGTCCACCACTCGGTTGATTATCTCACTGGCGCCCACCTGGAAAAAGTAATACATAGCATAAGATTAAGTCAAAATTTAACACCATGTGAAATACAACATGCCTGTAGGTTGTCGCGATAACTTAGTGGTTAGAGCAGGAGCCTGGATAGCGGTCCAAATCAAAAGTACAAATTCCAGTGGAATAACAATTTTACCTCTGCGTTTTTCTTATCCATAATGATTATTACAATTATTTCAATAATTAATATACAAATGTATAATTTACCTTGTTGGCAATTTCCACGGTGGTATCAACCAGTTGTCTGTAGTTCCTGCGATCGAGCGCCATGCGGTGGTTCCAGAAGTGCTTGAAGAAGTGCGGCAGGATCTCATCCATGATGTACTGGGACTCCACTCCATCGGTGGCGCAGCACTGCTTCACAATCTGGACACAAGTGGATTGGGTAAGACATTGAAGTAAATCAAAGACAGCAGGTAACATGAAATGTGTGGGAAACATATCACTAAGACCGGACTCGCACCGGTGACTTTGTCACGGTTTCAAAATCCATAAGTCATGTCACTCTGTATGCCACACTTCTGATTTTGAAACGGTGAATAAATTGTTGCCATGAGAAACGTCACTCTTGTACGCCTGGTCTGAGAAAATTGCAGCCTACCAAAAGCTAATTAAAAAATAATAAAAATTTTGAAATTAGCAACCCACGCACACAAATAAAAGATCAAACTTTTTAGGCACAGAAAAGAACTTTAACCTGTGGAACGACAATCTCTGGAGAACGTTCGAGCATTCTAATATGATTCTTATTGGAACAATTGAGTCGTGTAATTTCTATACCCGCTATATCAACTTTCATTGATTTGGAGAAAACCGCAAAAAACTGTCACATCTCTAGCGTACATAAGTAAATGCATTACAATTTTTTATATAATGAATTGGAGTAATAAAATTTCGAAAAGCATTTATTTTTCTATATATGTCTAGCAATAATTAAGTAATTTCGATAAATAAAATGGATATAGCGGATTTTGATACTCACTTCGTGATTTTGAAAGTCAACTGAGCCGACATGGCGGGTTTAGAAACTCACGCGTAGATCATTTTGACACACGAGCGTGGCGTCAGAGCGGCGGCCATATTGTATTTTGGCAAAATAACTGCTTGTGATTCGTTGAATCCGATATAGCGGGTTTTGATAGTAACTTTCTGTATGATATAGCGGATTTGGTTTCTCACTCGCAGTTTAAACATGGTTTTTGGTCGCGATAAGGAGGGTTTTGAAACTCAATTTTAGGCTCCTCTTGTTTCTCGCAAAAATGTGAACAAGATGTCATACTCAGACCATTTTGTCAAAAAATCGGATATATATCGGGTATAGAAATTATAGGATTCAATTTACAATGCTATTTAGACCTTGAGGCTTCGAAATATGTATGAAATCAAAATCGGTATCGTTGGCTAATAAAACATTAGTTTTTAGTAATATTTTTCCATTTTATGCTCCGGTCTTCAACAGGTTAATAATAATAATATAATATTTGAATGCTGTATAAATATATAATATATTTCAACAATGCTCTATCTTATTGGCCAATGTTATCGGTTGCATTAGGTGTGTTTCGACCATAGAATAAACAATGGAAACAAATGTTCCATTTAGCCCAATAGCCCAGCGCTCCGCCTTACTTACACTCGCCTGACATTGTAGATCTCCATCCTATTTGAATTTCGTAAAAACAGTTTTGTAAGAGAAATTAATTAAGCCTCGATTGGGCAAATATTTGGATCACGAAACACGTCCACAAGGCACTTCTTGCATTATTCTTTATTCTATGATTTTAACGAAGGTTTAAAAAATAAATCACAAAGTATTTACCTTGAGTACAATCTTCTTCATCTCCTCATCAGGAGACTGGAACTCCCTGATCAAGATCAGCATCACTTCCCTGGTGTAGTAGTTGGCGTATTCGGCGTCCATGAGCGGAATGAGGTTTCCGATAGCCTTCAGGAAGGCGGCTAGGCCCTTTCCTCGATGGGTACGGATGCCCTTCCAGAGGGGCTTGAGGACGGAGTCGAAGGACTCAATGCCGTAGGGCGTGGCGGCCTCGGCCAGGGCGGCGCTGGCAAGGGCCGTGATGGTGCGGACCTTCTGTTGCTCATCCACCAAACCTGACCAAACATATTATATTACGGCATTTTGCTAAATATATTGTATAATTGACACAGTTTCTAGTGCTAATTCCCATAGTATAAAGTTTCCGCATATGTTCAAATAGGGTTAATGGTTCCTTGTTAATGTGAGCCAATGCGTTGCAACAGCCAGTATAAGTGGTCTTGTATACGTTAGTTGGGCCAGCGCATCGGACCAATACGTTGGCAGCTTAAAGACCATTTTGTAAAAATTCCTATAAACAATTTTGTTTTTGTAGGTTAACATAGTGTTTACCAATTTATCATTGGATTTAGAATGTTAAACAAAACTAACTAGCAAGGTGGTTTAGTATAGCAGTTTTCTTTATTAAAAAGTAACTTACCGTGTTCAATGATCTCCACCAAGCTCTTGAGATGTGGCAGGATGGCGCAGCCCATGAGGATGGCGATCTGTTGGACGATCTTGATGCCGGTGTGACGCGCCTGCCACGACTTCTTGGAGCGGCACACGGCCTTCAAGAAGGGCAACAGGGAGGGGATACCTGATTGAAAACAAATAATGCTCATTATTAACAGCGCATGAATTGGTCTCAAATGCACAAACTAAATTTTGATAAGAGACATTATAGTGTTTTAATTATTTTTTATCATAATGTAATGATTGTACATTTTTTGTGTATTAAAAATATGTGCTTAGAAAGATTACTTCATAACAGTGGTTTTACTATTTGTGTTGTTGAATGGAGAACATAATTATTTATAATTTATAACATCTAACATGTATTATGTATGTATGATTGGCGAGAGAGTAGTGTACATATTTATGTAATTACCGAGGGCAGAAGCGACGACGGCAAAGGCCCTGGCCGTGGTGTTCCTGACGTACTCGTCAATGTTGTCAATGTCGGGTCTCATGGTGGAGATCATGGTGGCCAGGCCGGCCGCCTTGGCCAGGTTGCTGATGATCTCACGCCCCTCCACTCGCGCGTGGTAGTCCTCGTCAATAAGCAGCGGCTCAATCACCACCAGGATCTACCAATCAAATCAATTCATCTTTACAATACAGAATTGTTTACATTATTACATCTTAAACTGCACATTTGATTTGCATTGCAGGGCTAATATATTGTCAACAACTCTTTTTATTTAAATTTGATTTATGGACGATTTTAAGTAGTGGATTTCATAATGGAAGTTTTTAAATAGGTTTAAAAATTACCCATCGCCACTATTCTGCCGAGGGAAGTAAATATACAGTGCATCTCTTGAAACTCTCAAGGAAACTCTTAATTAATGTGCTATTATGGCCTTTCAAGGCTGACTTATGCCCACAACCATAGGAATTAGAATTATTTTCAGCAATATTAATGAGTTTTAAAATAATTTTACCAACAAGTCCCAACATATGCTCCTGAGGTATCTAAAATGAGCTATATATTGCTTATTTTTGAAGTTGTCGTTAAAAGAAATACCATTTTAGAAACTGGATAAAATTATCTTTGCAATGTTTGAATTTGAAATAAACATTGATGGTTATAAAAAATATATTTTTTAAATCAAACATGAAAATGTTAACAAAAAAACTCACCGAGACGTTTTGACACGGAACGTCCATAATTTTGTAAGAATCCAATATTTATAGAACACATTCCTTTTGTGAGGGTAATTAGTAAGAAAACTGTCAATTAAAAAATCCTGCCGATTTGTGCATTATCATGCACTTATTTATTTTATCCATGTAATTCGGTATAAATATTTGATACAAACTGAAAATAATAATTATTTATCTTTCCAATGACGAACAAATCAATAACTTCTCTACACATTATAGAAAAATAGATTTAAATACTTTTATAATGTATGGACGCCCGGGTCATATCTGTCCTCCAGAGGCTCTAATGGAATATGATGTTTGTGGCTAGTAATGTCCTTCCGAGGCCTGAAGGGTTAAAATGTGTAAACAGTGTACACTTTTACCCCAGTAAATAGAGAAGCGAATGCCCAACCAGTCAGTTCTTTTATTTAAGTGACACCGCACAAGAGTCCCAACTGCTCCCAACCGTCTGGAGCCAGTGAGACTATGGCATCTCCAATTGGGTATGTTGTGAGGCTGAAGGTAGTAGGGAAGGGAAGGAGATGGGGAATACCTGGCTATTCAGATCTGGTCACCAAAAACAGCCAAAGCCATTTCAATCAAAGTTTCAATTCTGAATGGTGGTATTACACCAGGGTATTGCTATTAGCTACTGATATTACTTTAAAAGAGTAATTTGCGAAATAACACAAATTATTCAAATAAAATTTACTTGCGCATGCCGGTATTTGAACCCGCGACCTCCTGCTGGCTAGTCAAGAGCATTGCCCTCGAACACAGGGGCCGTCAATTGGCCGACCATATTCGTACAGAAGAAAGAATTCGTAAGATGCCCTCAAGAGGAAGCTGGCAATTTACAGTCAATGGGTGTGAATTTCCAGTACTGTGTATCCCTAGGGTCTTCGGGTTCCTACCCAACTGTTCCCAGTTACACTTTCGTCAGGGCTCCATCGGGAAATCGGCTTAAGGGCGCGGTACCCGAAACTCGCATCGGACAGCCTGATCACAGTCTCACCCAACTCTGGACTGCCGAGAGGGAAGTTCTTAGCTCCTCTCTCAGATGTACCTTAGTTCATACCATTTTCAATATAATGTTCTGACTTTTCCTTTCAAGTGCATTATGTACACAAAACTGGTTTTGGCGGACCTAGTGTCCTCCTATGTGTTTTATTCTTCATCCCTATATCCACTAATCAAAAGGTAAGCATTTACTAACACTATACTATCCTGTACATAACCAAGCACTTGCATACTGCTTGCTAACAACGTATGCGGGGACATTCGAGGTTTAGCTTCGTTCTTTAAATGTAGAGTCTTTCATGAAAAAAAAATTAGAGTCCATGCTAGTGCCCTGAAGGGGTAACCATAAGTTACCTATACCGGGGCGGGTAAGTGGTGGGATCCTCGAATGTAGTACTGTGTATCAATTTTGACGTGTTCTATTTACCATGTGGGCAAATAAAAATATATTCTAAATGAAGTTGGGACACCCCGGAAGACAAGGCACGAGATCAAGTGAATCAAATATTTGTGTCGTTGTCAAGAGTCGCCATAACAGAAGAGCATGGATAAGAAGTAAGGAGTGTGTGCCAAGACAAGGTTGTGCAGTGTTTTAGTTAGTAACTCATGACGAGGTTCCATCATTACCTTATGAACGTACGGGCGCACCAGATCGTCCAGCTTGTAGAGGATCCTGTCGATGACCTTGACGAGCAGATGCCTCTCCTGGTCCTCGAGCGTGGGGCTCATGAGCAGCGGCAGGATTTGGTTGAAGAGCGGCCCGGCGCCAAACTCCCGAGCCTTGTCCGTTATCTGACGCAGGGCTGCTTTGCACATTGGGGGTGTGCCATTCTGGAAAATTGTAAAAATAATTTATTATTAACTCTTTGCACGCGGCCGTATCAACTGTTGTTACGTCAAAAAGTCCATACTCACACGCGGCTGTATCAACTGTTGATACGGAAACTTTGAATGCCGATATTCCAGCGGTCTTTCGATGTAAATTTATTTCCCGCTCGCTTGAACATTCGTAGAACTATCACGATGCTGACATCTACAAGAATTTTTCGAAAATAAAATTGTATTTCATTAAAAAACATCGATAATCAAGTGAGCCTCTTTGCGCCTTCGAGTGCTATAGTTTACAATTTTGTCAACGGATGGCGTTAGTCCAATTTTGTTATTATATTACGTGACATAAAATTTAAGTGGTTAGTTTTCATAACTAAAAATGATAAGTACACACACGCCGAGTGAATGGCGGGACCACATTCAAAAGATGCGGTACGTCTTTGTATGAAATTTTATGTTTTTGTTTTTATAAACATCTAAGAGTGTTGACACACAAGGATTTGTTATCATATTGTGGAGAATAATCTGTTCTGTCTATATAGTCCAATAAATCATGCCAGAATGCTATAATTTGACATTTAATTGCGTGCATAGGTATTTGAAAATATGTACCGCGTACGGGTATAGATAAAACGTAGCAAATTAATGCGTTCAAAAGGTTAATTAGGAGTTGGAAAGAAGATTAATGACTCCATAGTAAGGGAAGGAAAAATAAGCTAGTGTACCGGACGGTGTGTACCGCTCTCGGCGGCCGTCATTTCATAATGGTCGAAGCGCGGAGCGGGAGCGTGGTTTTAGAACTTACGTGGGGCTTCGATACCTCGAGTCCCGCTTGCCCCCGCATCGCTTCCCCTCACCGCCAGCGCCCGGCCGGCCCAGGCAACCGCCCGGGACCAATCAACGCCCCCCTAAGCAACGCTGTACGGGGAAACATTTTGAATTGGCGATTTATTGAAATGTTTAGACTAAGTTTGAGAGAGTTCGGCCGTAGATATTACGAAATAAAAGACATTGATAAAACGGCCGGACTCTCCTTAGCATAACTAGATAATAAGAATTTGTGTAAAATTAAATATAATAAAATTAATTACGATTTCCCCTGAATATGTTGGGCCGGGGACCCCACACTGAATTAATGTATGTACAACTGATTGAAAAATAAAAATGCTAGAGAGGAGTGGTTAGGATCGATTAAAAGAGCATAAAGAGTAGAGTAGTTCTAAAGGTTGTGACCTAAGCTAATTAAATCTTAGCGGACGTCACAGCCCGCGGATAATCAACAACCCGCGAATGAAGGCAGCGCGTCGACCCCGCCCTCCCCAAAGTCGGGAGAGGGGGATTGCACAATAAATACGGCGCGCCAGCCTTCAGCTCGCTCTCTCTGCCTTGGACCGCCACCAGCTACTCTACTCTGCTCTTCCTGACTGCTTCTCTCTGGATCTCAACTTAGATACTTCTTTGACTTGGCTCCCCCCTGGATTTCTGCCCCTGCCTGCTTCCCCCCGCACCGAGGATAAAGCAGATTCCGGCCCCGAACTGAGCAAGGATAAAGAAGATTCCTGTACCGACAGGAGCAAGGATAAAAGCAGATTTCTGTACCGACCGGAGCAAGGATAAAAGTAGATTCCTTTACCGACCCGAGCAAGGGTAAAGCAGATTTCTACCCGGACCTAGCGGCTACTACGGACTGACCGGCCCCCTATCTTACAGTCTGTGTAAAAGACCTAGCTGGTCGATTACAGCTAGTAAATAGGCATAAATTTGTATTTATTTATGTGAAAATGCAAGAATATAAACAAAACTCCAGTAACGTGATAATAAACCAGAATAAATTTTATATTCTGTGAGTACCTTGATTTGTTTGTAATTTATAGCAGTAAAAACTACAAAACAAATAAAAAGCACCAATCTTTTTGGAAATTTCATCTTTTACAAAATTAGTAACAGTAATTTTTTTTCTAAATTAAAAAGGAAACGAGATATTCATGAAAAACCAAACTTAGTCATGTTATTTTTTGAATTTTCATACATTACGGCATTATTACGATTTTATATCTTGGTATTTATTAGAGATAAAGAAAATTGTTTATGAAAAAGTTGTAAAAAATAGTATGTTATACTAAATTTGTCAGCATTCTTTAGCCGAAATTTGCATTGGAAACGCGATATTTTGTATAAACTAGATTTTGGCGTGAATTCGGTTGGTTTTTAAAAATCGGCGGCACGCGCAAAGGTGCGCCAAAGTCGACAACTTGGATTTTACATCATAGGACCAGCCTACAAAACATAAAAAAATTGGTACTGCCGGAATAATTACGATCGCTAATTGCACTGGGCTATATTTTTAGTTTAGTGTTTTAGATTGGCCGTTTTTAAATATTTCTCATCTTCAGCATTCATAATTTGAATATTTCAAAAAATTATGTTTATTTCGAATAATAAATTTAAAAGTGTATTTAATCACCTTTCAAAAACAGTTTTTGGATACATTCAGAAATATTCCTTTTATTTGGATTTTATTGCAGTGGAAATACACACGATTTCCGACAGAATATGCAAGAGGCCCGAGGGATTAAGGGTTAAGACACATAATCAGTTCTCACCTTGATCTTGAGCAGAAGTTTCATAATCTTGCGCTCCTTCTGCTCCTCGGGCGGCAGGGTGTCCTCGTCCACGTCTGTCAGCAGCTTGTCAAAGTACTGCGCATCCTCGGGCTTCATGAAGGGCAGGTTGGGGTGGCGCGGTTGGGCATCCATCAGACGGCTCGCCGCCCCCACCTCCTCCTGCTGAAGAAAGAATCCCAGCGGGGTGTTGGCGCCCGGAGTGGGCGTTGCAGTCAGCTTGCGGGCAGGGGTACGTATTGGGACGTAGCCTGTGGAAATAACAATACTTGAAATAGGAGAATCATATTATAGAAATTACATAATTTTTATAAATGAAATCGAGGCAGGTATATTTAGACATTTATGTACTATATTTTACCAATATGAAAGTATCCTATTTTTTAAAGCATACAATCGGCATATTATTCATTATTTGAAAAATTGGATTATCACAGGAAAAGTCATCTTATTATGAATTTACTCTGAATAACTGAATTTGAAGGGGCGGGCGTAATGCTCGACATTTCGGCATTTTTTTTTCTGAATTTCGAATTAACGGGTTCTACTGTACATATATGGGAATTCATTAATTACTGATATTTGATTTTCGAGGCACCGTGGATTTCGAACTAATGGGGTTCTACTGTAAAATTGTTTTGACAATGGCAAAATTATTGTTAGAAATTACATTATTTATTTATTCACGCATGAAGGCATATACATACATTTTTTTTTTTTTTTTTTTTTAATATTTTTATTTATTTTATAAAATACAGTATAATGTTTAAATTTACATAGTAAGAACATATTTCAATAAAAATTAACATGTTTACCTTTACAAGAGTCTAAAACTCGTGTGTAAAGGGAAAATAATAAAAACTTAACATACATATGTAAATACAGTAGAACCCCGTTAATTCGAACCCCGATAATTCGAAAAAACGCGTAATTCGAAATTTTCGCAAAAAAAATTTCCGCTGAAAAATTTTTTCATACAAATTTTTTTTTAATTCGAAATTCGTTAATTCGTAATTCGAAATTTATTTTTGTCCGCGCACGAAAATTTGTTCGTGTAATTCGAAAAAAATTGATTTTTGCGAAAATAAATCATAATATTTCGTAAATCTGAATCTAAAAGTCAGCCGTGGCGGTAAAACGCCGAAAATTGTATTTTTACGTGGTTATACATCGTCGTAATTAGTATTATTATTTTGTAAATCTGAATCGATTTACACTGGAATGTCGTATTTTTTCAAATTTATTTCGAATATCCGAGGTTAAGAGTGGGTTATAGGGCAGAATGGTGATTTGCTGGAAAACGGCTCTCTAAAACGGCTTAATACTACCTTTCGTATGTCATTCTCAGACTTCATATTCTTTGTTACCAATTAATGGACTATTATTTTTCAGTCTGCCTATTTTTTTTTGTAGTTGTTGTAGGCATTCGACCATAAAAAATAAAAACATTGATACACCATACAACCCACTTTTAAAACTTGGATGTATGATTATCGCGTTAATAACGGCTTTACACTATATTTTTAATTTAAAATATGTATATAATACACACATCTGTAGAAGTACGGCCTCTAATTATCGTTATGCTATCTGTGGATATTAACAATTAAATAAATACTTCATCTTGCACCAAATTTTCAACGCATTTCACAGTTTTTTACTTATTCCGGGATGGAAGCCCCCGGTGATGGCGGTGAAGCTATAGGCTCCCTGTTTTACGGCGTATATATTTCGAAAATGCCATCAAGATGTTTCATTAATGGGTCTAAAAGTAGAATACCGACTCACTTAAAGAATTGCAATAATCTTATGAAGCTACAAAAACAGTAAATACTCACAAATTCTCTTTTTTCATGTAAATTTGACGTATTGTATTTTTTCAAGTGTCATATTTTTTAAAAGTTGTAAAATTCAACATTTAACATGCGTTCCTTTTCCTAACGGTTAGCACTAACGTCATGTTGTTTACTGGCGGCATCTTTATGCAAGTGTGTGTGAGAGAATTCATTGTCTTTACGCGCTCTGACTAAGTGGGAGAGTGAACGTTTTTTCATAGGGCACGTTTGGTAATTGAACCAAAAATTACCAATATTATTTTTCTCTTTGTAGATCAATATTATGATTTATCCATGGCAGCCGGAAAAAATACTCCAAACAAGGTATGCTTCAAGTAACGAATAAATGAAAAAAGATTATTGTTTAGTTGTACTAAATGACACAGAATAATTTAACAAATATATAAATAAAAAAATAAAATTTCTTTTATTTCTCGAGGTCAATTTATTAATGATGTTATTAATATGTATAGATATTCTATCAAATATAAAATTAAGAAATTTACCAAATAAATCCACCTTCGATTTTCTCGAAAACGAAAGCTCAAATAAAAAAAGTCATAACCCAAAATTGACAATAAATGAATAACTGCTTTGATAATTTTATAGAGAAACTGACCAGGACGCGATTTTCGTAAATTTACTCAACATGTCAGAACTTTGGGCGGTTGGTTCGATTCAAGACCTCTGTGCGTTACCTCAGAATGATTACAACCCAAGGGCTTATAACTTGTAAACATAAAGAAATATAAACCTTAATGTTGCAGGTTTCAAAACTATCCGTTTTTAGCTTATGACCTATAAAGGGTTTTACCGTTTATACCACGAGTTTCCGAACACCGTGTAAAACAAACTATATGTATCGGAAATGTTCCTCAACACTAATGACAACAGCAAGTGAATGATGAAACATTTATAAAAAATGTCAAATTAAATGCTTTACCAAAATAGTAGGTTCTGCAAATAAGTCATACTTTTTTACTAAGTTGTTTGTTTTACTTAATATTTCACATTCATATTATACGTTCATTGCTTTGCGACAAACGCAGATGTGATGTTATATTTTAACAATTTCATTAATGTACAACTACCGCCCTCTAGTGACATAAAAATGAAGACATTTTGACAGTTTGCGAAATTTCGCTATCATATAACAAGCGCTTAAAGGGCCGAGAAAATATATTTTACGCGGATATATGTCGTAGTTTTACGAGTTTACGCCAAATATCTGCATTTAAAGGATCGGCCGCGACGAAACTCGGCCGCGTAATTTCGATTTATGCGTAAATATATCGTATTTTTATTAACTTTACTTCGAATATCCGCGTTGAAAAAATATGGCGCGACGGAAATCGGCCGAAAAATTTCGATCCATGCCGAAATATGACATATTTTTACGAATTTACTTCAAATATCTGAACTTACAAGGCCGGCCGCGACGAAAAACTGCCGACAAAATTCGATTTACGCGGAAATATATCATATTTTTTACGAATTTATTTCGAATATCTGAATTTGAAGAGCCGGCCGCGACGGAATACGGCCGCGAATTCTCCTTTTACGCGGAAATATATCGTATTTTTACGAATTCAAATTCAGATATTTGAAATAAAGGGCCGGCCGCGACAGAAAATAACTCGAAATCTCGATTTACGCGGAAATATATCGTATTTTTACGAATATCTCAATTTAAAGGGTAGGCCGCGACCGAAATCGGCAGCGAAATCTCGATTTACGCGTAAATATATATCATTTTTGTGAATTTATTTCGAATATCTGAATTTGAAGAGCCGGCCGTGACGGAATACGGCCGCGAATCCTCGTTTTACGCGGAATATATCGTATTTTAACGAATTCAAATTCAGATATTTGAAATAAAGGGCCGGCCGCGACAGAAAATTACCGCGAAATCTCGATTTACGCGGAAATATATCGTATTTTTACGAATATCTCAATTTAAAGGGTAGGCCGCGACCGAAATCGGCAGCAAAATCTCGATTTACGCGTAAATATATAGCATTTTTACGAATTTATTGCGAATATCTGAATTTACAGGGCCGGCCGCTACGGTAATCGACCGGGAAAATAAAGAAATAATTGGTATTAATACGAATTTACAACTAAAATACCACCCGGATTTGAATAGGCGGCCGAGAAAATCGATTTTCGGCGTTTTTTTTTTTTTTTTGTTCATAAAATTTCGAATTACGTGGGAATTTGTTAATTCGAAATTTGATTTTTGATGTCCGCTGGATTTCGAATTAACGAGGTTCTACTGTAGAAGAAAAAAAGAATCATAAAAACATATAAAGTGAAGAGATTTTAGTTTTTTTATACAATAATTTATAAAATAATATAGTGAGATATCATCGTCATTCTAATTCGTTAAATTATTTATTGTAGTGAAGTTAATTTTATTTTTAAATTTATTAAAATCCGGTTCTAATCTCATCTCAGTCGTTAATTTATTAAGCCATACCACTCCAGTGTACGTGTAATAGTGTTGTGCAAAACTGGTATGCATTAATGGAGTCCATAAGCGACCCATTGTATTTTGTACAATGTATACAATGTTTAAGGTATTATGTCACATGGTTAGAAAGAGATTGATTGGGGGATAAATGCTGACGAAATTGTAAAATAAATAATGAAGCAAGTGTTAAATTAAGGTTAGGGAAGGTGACACATTACGCTATACGCATCACGGCTTGGTCTATTTCAGCGTATCTTACACCATACACTACCAATGCGAATGTATGGCGAGCGATACGCTGAAATAGGCCAAGCCACGAAAATATAGCGTCGTCTGTTACAGGCTTAATGCAAAGGGAATTAATCCAGATGCTCCCAAAAATGGTAAACGGTTCAAAAATTACAACAGATAAATATTTTTAAAAATTTGTAAAAAAAAATTAAAAAATAATGTAATCTGTAAGAATAAAAGCAAATAAAAATAAATTAATAATCATATCATCTCCCTTAGAGAAATAAATAAAGTCAAATAAAGCCTTCAATGATAAGGAGAATCATACCTGCAGGTGGCGGCAGCACCTTGTAACCGGGCGGGAACATGGTCTCGAGCTCGTCGTCTGTGTACGGACGGTTCCTCTCATCGATCTCCTTCTCCCAGCGGTACGCCTGCAGCTGCTCGGGAGTCATGGCGGCCAGGTGGCCCGGGGTCGGAGTAGCCATGCCCATGGCCTTTAGCCCCACCGGAGTTGACTGAAACACAATCAGAATTAGTACATTCTTCACATCTCTATTCGCTGATAAAAACGAAATTTAAAAAAAAAAATTAGATCCATCATCATTGGGGATGATCTGGGAGTCTGTGTATCCAGGAGTGATGGGACATATGAATCCATCCCTTCCACTGCGGTGCAAGGCGATGTTCCGAGAGAGTCCTGTTGGAGAGATCAAAAGGTCTCCCTCAACCAGTAGCTCCCGATCCAGCCTCCCACGCAGTTGGTGGACAGAAGCATCCGCAGCCAACTCCCGGATAAACATCACCCCATGAACCCGTGCACCCCTGCCAAGTCACCAAACGTAGCAAACCACTTGGGGTGATCTATGGCAGAGGTATTGGTTGAACAACAATTTGATATTCATTCAAGCACAAGGCCAGCATAAAAACAAGTCGTGACATTTGCCAGATGAACACTGAGTAAAGTTAAGTTTCTCGAAACACTCAACCACTGCCTGATGTCAGAGTTGGCAAGGAACCTGTTAATACATTATTTTTCTTCTGGCTCGTATTTAACTATGTATGCACCAAACAAATAGTGATTATACGCCCAAAATCTGACAAAATAAATAAAATTAGAGCACCAAAACATGGTAGAAAAAAAAAAAAAATGACAAGAATTTTTCTCCGCCGACAAACCGTTAATGCGCTGCTGGCATTGAATTTCGCCCAAGCTGGATTTTTTGATATGCCATTTAAACTTTCTCATGTATGCCATGAGAAAGTGCATAAAATTTCTTAACAAAATCGTCTGCACGTGAAACACTTAAGAGTTAATTTTTGATTCCATTTCTGATATCGCTCAAAAAGAGTCTTGTGTTCCAAAGGTTAATAATGACCAGGCAGCATTCTGCTGATGCACTATATTTCACAACAAGTTTAATAGTTATCGAGTAAATTTAAATTTTAAAATAATTCGATCATTTCTTCTCTCCAAAAGGGAATCCAATCGAGCTTTATATTTGCAGCGTCGATGACAAGTTGTGGATGTTTATTCCACGCTTTCACTACTTTATTTGCTAGGAAGTGTTTGCTAGGATTGGATGTAAAATGTATTTTATTCATTTTTTATTACTGTCCACAGAGATTTACATGTGTGTTGGTTTTTTCGAAATTTTTAGTTTTTTTAAAATAAGATTTTCTTATTTTTTAAATTTAAATGAACTGAATTATTGTAAAAATAAATTGTGAAATTAGATATGAGTGCATTAGCAGAATACGCCGGCTCATAAAAAAAAATTTGGTTTTAATTGTTGGGTGGACTTTGTGTACTAGCATATTATGTTAGCAAAAAGAACTGTATGTGAAAATGCATGTAGCTTACCCCTCCAGGTGTGAACATGGGCGTATGATGCGGCGTGTGCGACGGAGTGCCATGTGAAGGTGTGTGAGATGGCGTGTGCGAAGGGGTGGCGTGGCTGGGGGTGGCGTGGCTGGGCGTGGCCTGGCCAGGCGTTGCGGAGGGCGTGGCGGCGCCGCCTGCGCCGGGGGTCTCGTCCCAACGGGAGCGCCGTTTGGATGCGCCAGGCGTGGGAGTCTCCTGAATCAGGTCGCCGCCGCGGTCGGTGCGCGGGGTCTCGGCCCAGCCGCTGTTGTGACCCGGTGTTTCTGGAGAGATCATTTTTCATCAGACAATATTATTTAAAGAAAATAAGAATTTAAAATTTATTTTTAAGGGCCTTGACGCAGCAATGGGCGTAAAACAATGAAATGTTTTATTTTTTTGTATAACCGTGCAGCTCACCTAAGTGACAATTCTACATTTGTATGAATGTAGCATTTTTCTATATTCCCAGATCTACTGTTTTCCGTTTCCGCATTCATCGTTTTTTTCAACGGGTCTCTTCAAAAACGATAGATGATGTTTCACTGTTTTTCGTTTTTATGGAATATTAGTATACAGTAAAACTCGCTTAAGAAGTTCCCACTTAAGAAGTTTTCACGCTTAAGAAGTTTTGATTTTTGGTCCCTTGAAAATTCCATACAAAAAACACGATTTTTTCCCACATAAGAAGTTTTAGAGCTAAAACTGCTTCCCGCTTAAGAGGTTTTAGAAATCCGGCTGTAAAATCAACACAAACGAAATATTGTGTCGCAAAATATCTAAAATGAACCTTTTTCCAAGTCATAAATTGAAAGACGTTGACTGAAACCCATACCTAGTACCTGAGACCATAAAACCCTTTGTCGGCCGCCGGGCCGTAAGCCGTAACCTGCCGTAACCAATAAACATCCAATAAATAAACCAAATACCCCGTCTCCTAATCCCCTAACTAGGTAAAATAGCAATGGAACGAATAAACAATGCGGAATTATGTAACAAATATGCAAGCGTCTTTAAGGCCGAAATAACATGAAAGATTATATTAAACTCAACCTTAATGACAACGTGGGCTAGATCTACATTTGCATACATTTGACGCCTCCTTCAATAATCTTCTCTTTGATAATGAACATAGAGATGTTTCGTAATATTATTGTATAAAATTTTTATTCCATCGAATTTGTAAAACACGAAAAACTTTTGATAATCTATCGGATCACGGTTAATACGGAATATTTCACCTTTAAATACATAACAACATGATTATATGGCGGGGGAGATGGTAAAATATGCATTATAATTACGTTTTTTTCATTCAAACATCAAAAATTGCCGTGCATCATGTTTCATCTGACATTTGTCGTAAATTAAGTTTGAAGGTTAGGAAATACATATGCATAAATTTAAAATGTAGATTGAAACGAAACTTCGCAAATGATTTTTCTAGTTTTTGGATGCGTTCACAGATTATACATAATTCCAGCGTCAAACAGCTTGTATGATATAACTTTCTGATTCAAGCATCAAGCCATTTATTTATGTGCGAAATCGTAGCTATTCGATGTCTGCTAGTTAGGTAGGACCATAAATGAACCTACAGGTACATAATATTGAGCTGCGCATATTATTTTCATAAGGAATTTCTAGAAAAGGATTAAAATATCTTTAAAAATATACGATAGTCGACTGTGCCTGGCGAAAATACATCATAACAATAGTCTCTCAAATCTCAAATGCCATTGGAGCAAGCAGCAAGCGTGCAAAAAAGTTAAAGTCCGCCAACTAATAAGCAGTTTGCCGCGTAGACTTTGTGAGATTTTTCTGTGCAGTGCCATGGCAGGGTTGCAGTACGCAAACGGTTCTGAGGCAAAGAATTACTTGCGGTGTCCTTTTATCAAACCGCTTGGTAAAATTAACCACAACAAGTCTTTCTTTCTCCCTCAGTTCATATAGTAAACGAAAGCGTAAAAAAGAGACGGCGTATATCCACAGCTCTGTCTTCAACTGTCAAGTTAAGAGTGAGTAATCACTAACAAGTAAATATGTATAATCCATTGCCTTTACACCAATTTAAAATAAGATCAACAGTATGAACCTTTTGGAATGCTGCAACTTTTACTATCCGAATTCGAGTGGCTTTTTCGAGGGATGTACTTTAACAGTTTTAAAATTGTGTTTACTTTGTCCATGGGATGGTTTTGTTTTGATTTGTAATGTTTAGTCAAAATTTTACAACAAAAGAATTCAATAATAGAGTTAAGCAATCTACTATAGATAAATACTTCGAAAAAAAAAATTATTTATATGTAGGTATGTAAATAAACTTTTTATAATCAAATATGTTCTACCATTTTTCATTTATTTTACTTTCCCACCTTTTTCTAAATACATAATACTAATTACCATGATAACTAGAAGATGTATATGTATATATATTTTTTTTTGACCGCTTGGATCATATGAGCTTGTTTTCACAACAATTTAACGTAGGTAGACATGGGAATGACGTATGCCCCGGACTCGAGTTATTAAATGGCTAAAATTGAATCCCACTTAAGAAGTTTTCCCACTTAAGAAGTTTTTTTTCCCCGGTCCCTTGGAAAACTTCTTAAGAGAGTTTCACTGTAGTAATATAATCAAACATAAACACGTTGAATATCCACAGATAAGTAATTCAGATGATGATGAAGGAGATAAGAGCTTTTCACTGCGTTCCCGATGTATATACGATAACAGGTACGTACGTGGAAGCATGTAGTGGTCGCATAAGTTAATAAGGAATTGAACTCACCCCTCTCCGTCTTAGGTGTTTCATCCCATCTGTTCCTCCTGCTCTGCGGCTGCGAGGCGTGCGAGGGTGTCTCGCGGCCGGGGGTGGCATGTCCGGGCGTGGCATCCCACTGGCGGGTGCTCTGCCCCGGGGTGGCTCCCGGAGTCTCCCCACCTCGCCCGGTGCCCCCGCCAGGAGTCTCGTCCCAGCGGTGATCAGCTGGAGTGCGCTGTACACAAATTAAAACTTATTACAATATATCAAAACTCAAACGCTTCAACAAGGCATCCCAATCTTCAATGACCTCATTTTATTGCATGCGTAGATTATACTCGCATAACCTCTGCATTGTTTTCCCAAAATTTATTTTATTTTATCGGGACTATGCACCGGTGCTGAAAGAAACAATGACGCTAGTTCTTCGGAGCATCCTCCATTGTAATACCGGTAGAGCAAGGACAGCATACCTACCTGACACCTGTGCTCTGAGGATTACAATCCGTTAGGAGAGGGGAATGTTTCAAACGGACCGCCTGTTTCTGCACAGAGTCAAGAATTTTTTTCATATATTTAGGGGCTCCAGACCAAAGGTGGCTGCAAAATTCCATAGCGGGGCATACTCTATACAGGTCAGCAGTTGTGTACTAAGGGGTGGCAGATAATATAAGTGAAAGAGTATTGTAATTCAAAGTTATGAAAATAATTTTGGAAAGTCCAAAGTCTGTTAAATAATTAATTTTAATGTTTTTTTAAAGTCTATTAATTAACAGACTTCGCACTAATAATATGTACAAATGGTTTTGTTTCTCACATCAGCCTGCTCCCAGGAGGTGGGCGTGGTGGCGGTAGTGATCTTCTTGGCTGGCGTGGCGTGCTCCTCTACAGTTTGGTCCCAGCGGCCGCGTTTGCGCCCCGCGGTGGCCCCGGGTCCCGCCTTACCTTCCCCGTTGCTGGGGGCCGACGCAACGGTGCGCAGCGTGCCATCCTTGGCCTTCTCCACAATCTTCTTCCTGAGCTGTAATTCATATTAAATGTTTGTTAAATTTTTTTGATGTGACACCTCACAATAACTAACAAATTATTATAGGCAATAATTATTCGCCTGAAATATCCATACAAATTGAAAATATCTCCAGAGTAAAAATAAATGCCGCCGACGGGAATTGAACCCGCAGATCAAATTGAATGTCCGGTCAGGTGCTCTGGACCACTGAGCTACATCGGCTTATTTCCAATACGCAAAAAAATTCAATATGTGCTAGTACTTCAATCAACAATTACTGCTTATTATATTTTTCACCTGTAAACAACCAACATTATTTTTGTAGGAAAGGCTTTGTTAGTGCTAAATTTCCCACTAGATGGCGTCGAGACATATTATATCTACATTTGTTGGTGAAATATTTTGAATTGTCAAATACGATTATTTTTTTAATGATAAACTAATGTTTTATAAGACAACGTATTTTTATGCATAGCACAAAGGATAACAAATTATTATAAGCAAAATTAGTCGCCTGAAATATTTCATATTTATATATATTTCAGGCGAATAATTATTGCCTATGTTATCCTTTGTGCCATGCATAAAAAAACTTTGTCTTATAAACATTAGTTAATCATTAAAAAAAATAACAGGGGAACTATGTCGCCTGTAGGGTCTTTAGGAAGGGATTTATTTATGCGGGTCTTCAGATTACATGGAGTAAAAACATGTGCCGGAAGCTCGTTCGAAACGACCCATTCTCATAAAGCCAACATCATTCATGTGAATGGGTGTTCCGCTCGTTTCTGTTGAGTTTCACGCACGTGTGCGGGGATCGATGATACTAGGCCCTTGAAGCAGGTTCAGCATGCCGACATTGCGTCTGTGCATTAGAGATGGCAATCGGACTGTTAACCATGGATTGTCAATCAGTCAGACGCCCTCTTTTGCACAGAATCAAGTAATTTTATCAAGTATTTTTGGGCTCCAGCCCAGAGGTTAAAATGATTTATTGTATATTACATCCAGTATGTGTTTAGAAGAGATATGTATGAATTTATATTACTTCTCAAATTGTGAATTTTAGCTCATTGTAAAGAAATTTGTATATTAATTCGTTGCCCACAATTGGCTCTCCTAAAAAATTTTCAAATGTGCGATACGCCCGTTTGAGTTGTGGATGAAGAATTATTTGGAATGCTTTACATTGTGTAACTCCACAAAGGAGGCCACAAGGCTTGCTTAGGCCATCTTTTTTTGGGGATGCTGCAAGAGTTGTCTTATAAGGATAGAAAGAAGTCGATCTGAGTCTTGAAGAAACTCATGTTTAAGAGAGAGACAAATCATTTTCCAGCCGAGCTTGTTTCCAGTTGAGCACAAGAACTATTGTGGTTGTAAAAAATCACTTTTTTATTTTTTATGTGACACTGCACAAGAGTATCCGTTTGGAGCCAGCGAGATTATGGCATCCACAATTGGGGTATGTTGTGAGGCTGAATGTAGCAGGAAGGAGATGGGGAAGAGGAAGGCGTAAAAGTACCTGGCTATTCAGATCTGGTCACCAAACATGGCCAAAGCCATTTCAAGCAACGTTTCATTTACACCAGTGCGATACTGAGAGTATCTTTCACTCTGGAACGTGCCACATATTTACTATATATTATTTTAATTGAGTAATTTGTGAAATAACTCAAATTAATCAAATAATTATTTGCGCACGCTGGGATTTAAACCCGCGACCTCACACTTATTGCGAGCATTACCCCTCGACCACGGAGACAAATAAAATAAATTAAAAAATATTAAATATATATTTTTTGGTTTGACTTGAATTGAACCTTCCTCCCCAGGGACTGGAGTCAACCACGCTAACAACTGAGTCAAATCCTGATTGGGACTGACATGCATTTTGTATATTAACTGCTATAAAGTCATCCAATTTCTAGAGAAATGCATTTATGTCCAAGTGTGTATGCATGATTGCCACCAAAAGTTGATTGAATGCATTGTCATTGACAACGAGTCTATCTACTGAGTTTCAGCTCGATCGGATGTAGGGAAATGGGTTAATTTCCACTTCCTAGATTTGCATTCATTCATTCACGAAAGCAAAATCAAACATATTTTGAAGGTTATACCCATCAACGTAATATCATTGAAGAAGATAATACTAACACAGTAGAACCTCGTTAATTCGAACCCCGATAATTCGAAATTTTCGTCAAAAAAATATCCACAGAAAATTTTAATTCGTTAATTCGTAGTTTGAAATTTATTTTTGTCCGCACACGAAAATTTGTTTGTGTAATTCGAAAAACTTCGATTTTTGCGAAAATAAATCAAAAAATTTCGTAAATCTGAATCTAAAAGACAGCCATAACGGTAAAACGCTGAAAAGTGTATTTTTACGTGATTATACTTCGCCCTAATTGGTATTATTATTTTGTAAATCGGAATCGATTCAATTTACGCGAAAATATGTCATATTTTTACTAAATTTACTTTGAATATCTGAGTTAAAAGATCAGGCACTACGGAAATCGGCTGCAAAAATTTCGATTCACGCGGAAATAGGACGTATTTTTACGAAATTTACTTAAAATATCTGAATTCAAAAGGCCGGCCGCGACGAAAATCTGCCGAGAAAATTCAATTTACGCGGAAATATATCGTATTTTTACGAATTTATTATAAATATCTGAATTTAAAGGGTCGGCCGTGACGGAAATCGGCTGCGAAATTTAGATTTACGCGTAAATATATCATATTTTTCGAATATCCGAGTTTATAGGGCCGGCCGCGACGTTAATCGGCTGCGAAAATTAGATTTACGCAGAAACGTGTGGTATTTTTATGAATTTGCTTAAAATAACTGAACTTGAAAACCGGCTGCAAAAATTGATTTAAACGGGAATAATTCGTATTAATACGAATTTACTCCAAAGATACCACCTGAATTTGAAGGGACGGCCGAGGAACTCGATTTTCGCAGTTTTTTTTTTCTCTAAATTTTCGAATTACGTGGGAATTTGTTAATTCGAAATTTGATTTTTGATGTCCGCTGTATTTCGAATTAACGAGATTCTACTGTACATCTAAACGAAATATGAAACAGAACAAGACACAGAAAAATAAAAAGATAACGGTCACAACTAGAAATCGAACACAGGATCTCTTGTCTTACTGGGACAGGCGTCTTAACCAACTTGACCATTGGGACCTATTTATTAAACGTCATATTTGTCCATCTCATATTTCATATTTACAAGTTGGTTAAGACGCCTATCCCGGTAAAACAAGAGATCCTGTGTTTGATTTCTGTTTCATGTTTCGTTGAGATTTATTAGTATTATCTTCTTCTTAGAGATCGAATAGATGTATTTAAAAAGCCCTGCTCGCATTCGGCAAACATAAATGAAATGAGAAATATTGTAGATATTGTAGAAATTATTGTATGTTAATAGTGCATGGAATAATTATAACTTACCTCTGTTTCTTCTCCCTTGAGGAACTGCTCTTTCATGATCTCTGTGTACGTGCGGGAACCCACATCCGGAGTCTTCCCACCTGGAATCATTTTACAACAGCTGTGAGTATCATTGCAATCAATCGGCACTCAGTAACTTATCACTGTTCGTGGGCGCACATCACCAGGGGAGGATTCTGTCCAATCAATTCGAGTCAAGTCGGTAACATGGGAATCTCTTGTACGGTACGGAAAATGTGATTTTTTTCTCACCGGGTGTCAAGAAAAAGATGTTCCAGTGTAATTACTCAATTTGGCAATAATTCTTTTAGCATGCACTGTGACAGCATTCGACCATGTGAAATTAATTTATGATTACACAAACTATCAAAGATCAATCGCATGGTGTGGAAATGCTTGGCTGCACAGGCAAGATACTTAGAAACTGAAGAAGACAGACAGCCATTCTGCAATTGGGAGATTTTTCAATCTTTGACTAACGTTTGTGGTGGCATTTCACAAAAAGAAGATTTGGCCCAGCTTACAGCACTGCATCTTGCAAAGCTCTTATATCAACTGCCGCGAGAACATAATAAGCCACTTAAAAACATGTAAAAGATTTATTGCCATATTGAGTATTTAAAGCACAGAAAGTTACAGAAGTTGCGTAAAGAATCCTGCGCCGTCCCTGCGATGCGCCCACGAAGGGAGAGAATTAGAATGTTAAAGTAAGAAAAGAAATAGTGTAAATAAGGCCAATGTCGCTAAATGACTGAAGAATGTGCCCACAGAGTTGGGCCACCTGTTCAACACTCCTAACTAGCAACAGGGGCTCGCGCGTGCACAGAGACACCGCCAGCGTACTGAGGCGGGGACGGTAAGAGAATTGATTGAGAGGCGAGGCCCCAGGACGGTGCCAGTGTCTGAGCTTACACGCTACCCGGGCCTGAGATCATACGTACATTGTGTCCAGCCGCTCTCCCTCAGTATCGAGTATTTGTGCTCCTAAATACGCACGTCGCAAGAGAAGAACCTAGAAAAAAGCTGGGGCAATTAATAATTTTCTGTTCGGTTCATTCAAACTTTCACACGGGAATATCAACGGACGGTTCAATAGCAAATTGTTCTTGAATTTATCTTTAACTGAATTAAGGACACCGAAGGATGGACGCCGGTTTCTCCCACAAGGGTAGGGATCCGTAGCAAATCATATTACCATACCAGTACTACAGATGGCGGGACCCTGTGGAACCTCTCGGGGAGGAAAAAAATTGTTTACATTAGTAAAGTTCATTAAACTCATACCTTTAAATCATTAGACAAGTCATTCACTGATACAGTATGGCATACACGTGGTTTAACCAACTGCCAGTTCTAATTCCAAAACTACAGATCTTACAAAATACGGTGCTTGACCAAGTTTGTAGAATGTAAGTTTGTTTCTGCCAATATTTGAACCTGACAAACTGATGAGAGTAATTACTTGCAGTAAATTTAGAATTAACCTGCCGTCTTACAGGCCTGTAAGCAATCGATATAGACTGAATGTTGCAAGACCATGCGCAGAAAATTAAGTTCGCTATAGTGAGGTAACGGTCTGCAGCACAGTTCAGTGTGGAACTTTTCTGGGCAGGGTATTACATCATTCGGTTTATGTCGATTGCTTACCGATTTGTGGAACGACGGGCTTAGTGTTAATTTCTAGTTTACTGGAAACATAATTAGTCTCGTCGCAGTTTGTAAGACTTCAAACTGTACTCGGAGAATCAACTAAATATGTAAATCCACAAAGGTGACAAAAGCGGGGCTATATCTGATGAAACAGTATTTACAACAGTGGTGCCTATTATGCTTAGGCCGAATAGAGTTTGCTTTATTATTCCCAAAAACCATCTTCCACACATCGTACAGGCTTCACATTCATACACCCCAACTGACAAAACAAAAGATTTCATTGACTGATTAGAGAACCACATTTCAAAATCTTGATTGGATGAACCTTGTTGAAGTGAAAAATTAAAAAGTTGTGAGAAAAATATGATTAAGAATCACTTGTTTCAATGCCTAATGTGTTTCATAAATTAATAAGGTTTTACAATGGTTTGATGTCATAAAATCAAGAGGTTCAAATGTGATTTGGAAACAGATAACCGGGACAGCATAAAAATGTATCAGTTAAGAGAAGCAAGCAAACCTTGTGCAAAGGGATCGGAGCGCTCGGGAGATATGATCATCCTTCTCCTCTTCTGTCTGTACTCATCTTCCCGGTCGGCGATGGTCGGCCGGCGCCGGTCTGCAAACGGGTCATAGTCCTTCTCGCTCTGGAAAAACAAACATCCAATTTAGATAATCATCAACTTAAAATGCTTTACTAATATTGAAATTAGAAAAGCAAATGAACAGCTCTCCTGGGGATTCTTGGGTCCGATACGACTCAATAGAAACACACATTAAATCATAATATATATTTTTTTTAATTTTTAATGGAATTATAGACAGCCCTGATTTATCGAGCCTAATCACTTTCTTTTAATTACAACAATATCAAGACTGAGTCATTTAGATACTCAATTGTACCTTGATTATATGCATCGGGCAATAATTTTGCAGAAATTGTAGACGTGTTCAAGTGCACGGAATATAAGAAGGCTATAGTAATATACCTCAATAATATTACTATATATATTACAAAAGCAAATGTTAATGGGGGGAAATAATTATACTGAGTCAGTGGACATCTTAAATTTATCACTTAACAAATGCAAAAGATCGTTACTGAGGTAGTTTAGCTATCTATCTATATAAATAAAAACGTTGATGTTCGTTAGTTCAAAATCTTAAATCTCCAAAAGTTCTTCACCGATTGCTTTGAAATTTGAAGATGCGTGTGTTTTCATATACACACATCATATAGATGTCACCTGTGACAGGTAACAACATGCTTTTTTAATAAATCTGCAAGACATAAAAGCAAAACTCGCTATTGTTTCTCTATCCGCACAGATAGACTGAGCCACAGCAACGCGTGGCGGGGTACAGCTAGTTACGAATTCACAGTATGGGTTTTATTAAAAAAATAATGTCACATCGATAGAAGATTGCCGAAAGTGAACACAAAGAATTTGTCCAATATTATGAAAAAGCGTTATTTTACTTCTCTGAGAACTGAAATAGTTGTTTCTCAGTTTAATTAAGCTGACACAAAATGGTTTTCTAAATTATTTTAGTGCGTATTTAGGATGAGACACGCCCCTGGATATTTACAGACTTTCGGAGCCATTAGATATAAAATTAATTCAAAACTTCCCCGTGGACGGGCATATGCATTGAAATTTACTATCAATGTCTTAAATAGGTCAATTACATGTCTTTAACAATTACTATAAAATCCAGAAATAAATACCTGTGCCACATCATTCAATAGAGCTGCTGGTGCAGTGTATCCCGCTCTCTTATTTTGGTTAAAAGGAACCGTGTCATATTCTTCATCTTCTACTTCATCGTTGGCAGCGATGGATGTCACATAACCCTCATACCGAGATTTCGCGCCCCCTGTGGAACCATCATAGATATCCCTGTCGAAATAGCCGCTCTCTCCTAGACCTACTCCAAGGTCTGGATTCACATTTTCAATATCTTTCTTCTTAGATTGAATATCTCTTATCTGAGCCTCAATATCTGAAAAATCGTGAAAAATTAATGACTCATTCAAAACACATTTTATTAAACAAGATCGCACTACTAAAGTTTATCAAATGCTTTTAATCTGTGTTATTTGCATAATAATACAGGTTGAAAGCATTTGATGTAAACGAAAATAACCAAAATGGCCCCGACTGCGGGAAAGCATGATGGATTTATTATATTTCGTTATACTGACGGAATACGACTTATTTTAGCAAAGTAAATATTAAACAATATTTGTGTAATTACCCTCGTGCGTTCTAGGGATATTATCCATTATAATTATCACAAAATATAAATCGTTTCCATTCACCGCCGACTAACGTCAATTTTTAATGCAAAGATGGCCGATTTTTCTTAAAGACCATTTTAAGGCTAACAGGATTGTAGATACACAGCCAAGAAGAACTCCAAAAACATCGAACTCTTCTGTTTATTGAACATGTTGGTCCAATGTTGGACCAACGACCAACGTTGGCACGAATGCTCTTCGCAAATTCACAAAAAATTATCACGTCGTTGCGGCATATCAAAAATTGCACATTTTAAAACGTCTTAGAAAACTTATACATCAACGTAAAAAAAAAATTGCCTTAATTATCGTAATTTTTTCGAGAATTAAAAAAAATTTAAATACCATATTCTGCGTTGGCAATTTGATACATATTTTTTAATGTGAATACCACACAAGAGTCCCAACTGCTCCCAACCGCCTGGAGCCAGTGAGACTATGGCATCCCTAATTCGGGTATGTTTTGAGGCTGAAGGTAGTGGAGAGGGAAATAATAAGAGAAAGATGAAGGTGGGGAAGTAGATGGCTATTCAGGTATGGTCACTAAACATGGCTAAAGCCATTTCAAGCAATGTTTCAATTCTGAATAGTGGTCTTACACCAGGGAGATACTGAGAGTATCTTCCACTCTGGAACCTATCACAAGTATACTAAATATTATTTTTAAATTATTAAATTGTTTTAAATAATCACTCACTTAATAATCAACACTACTGTAGAGCAGAGGCTAAACGCGTATTGCGAACCAAATATGGGGCCAACGTGTGAACACTGTTGGCGGGTTGTCTCCAAAATTTTTTTTTTTTTCATAATGTGTATTACCAATTTATACAATCCTATTACAATACATATAACTTTAAAGATTTAACAATAATATATTTTGAAGTCCTTGTCTGAAATGACTCTTGAAACTTTCGAGGCTGAAAGAGACCTAAAGATTTCGTTTAGCAGCACCATACCTTTGAAATGCTATGCTGGGCCAGAAAGTCCGTTCTGTCATGTGAAATATAGAACAAGTCGTGATGCGATACCCTGTAGTTGTTCAGTACGAACAATTTATAGCATTTCAAGAGGTATGGGCTGTCAATGATCCTGTGCAATGGATTGGGCCAAAGTGTACAGGCGTATTTCATGAATGTTTCAGTACCAACAACAAAAAGTTTCTCATAGTTTATGGTATATGGACTTTTGCAACTGACTTTAATTTCTTTCTTTTGTAATATCTAAGCCATTTATCTTGGATATCGCATGTCGTGTGGCGTGTTTTTCGTTGTTCTGCGTGATATTTGTCGAATTATAAACATATAATTTCGTAAAATATTAATAAAGAACGTAAAACTGGAGCTAACACGTCGAGCGACATCGGCCTGATCTTCTGAATTACAGTACAGTAAGTCATTTCATATTTTAGTGTAGGTGAATGGACTCCACGTCAAATCAGACTGCTGGAATAGGTGACACGTAGGCTAGAGCGCACTAACTGAAAGACACACTTGCTTAGCCGAATTATTTAAGATATGTGCAACAATACAGCCATTTATGTTTATTTGGATCAGTCCAGGTCCAGAGTCATTTATATTCCGCAGTATATTTTTCCATATGTTTTGGTTTACTTATTTATAACCGTATTTTTTACTATCAAAAGACCCGCAGTCGATCAAAACGGACAGTTTTACAAAATGTACACGCGGTCTGAACTAGTTAAAAAAGAAAAAATAGCAAGAACGGAATTTTATGTAAATACGAGTTCAGTGTTCCAGCATATTTTCATGCCAGTCAAAATAAATAGTCCTCTATATGAAACTGTGTCAAACTTTTTGCGTAAATATCTTTATCCATTTGTCAGTAAACTATACGCGTAATAATTTGACATATTGCTTTAAAAATACGACATCAACCTTTCCCCAAAAGCAGGAATTATCATAGCATTTGATTGCAAACCCTTCTTTCAACCTCAATTCAAGTTTTCATGTAGTTATCGTGCAAATGATACCACGTTCCGACTTCAGAATGTTGTCATGAATGAAATTTTACTATATTTTTATGTTTGTTTGTAAAAAATCCAATAAGAGTTATTCAAACGTCATCCAATAAATGCCCTGATGGCATTATCATATAGCTCTCACAGCCAGGTACCTATTTACATTAATTTCATAACCAAAATTGTCTCAAATCTGCCAAATAGCGCTAATCATAAACTACCATATGGATTAAAATAATCCCAGTTCTATCACCGGTCTTGGCGTTATCTTATTCAATTCTAATCTGTTTATGTAGTCAGCAATCCTGGCCATCATCAAATCATTTTAATTGTAAGCAAAATCATTTTTCACTGACAATTGATTTCTTTTCTTTTTGTATTTAACTCTATCATTGTTTGTATGAGTGTCTTCCTTCAGTCAGTATTGAAGTCAGTTAAGAAAATAAAAATAATACAGCACATGTGGATTTTTAACAAAAAAATGTATACATTTACTTTAGCCAACGTGGAATCTGTTTCAGATTTAAAATGTGTCTAATTTCGATGCTCATAAGATAAATTTGCCACATATCAGAAGAATGTGAGTAAACATCTGTTATTTGTGTGTAATATGTACAGAGACACTCCAACTATAACACAATGCTTTCTTACAAACACTTTTTCTAAACTATTGAAATATGTACCATTATTATATGAGTTATTTTATTTGATGATAACATTTGGTAGGCAAATTTTTACAGCACCTCTTTTTTTAAATGTCCCCTCAAAGGCGCTGTTAATGTTAAAAATAAAGTATTAATAAACATGTATTTTATGTGATGTCAGATTCCACTTGAATTCTGTTTTAAATTCTTGTTCTGTAATTTAAAAATTGTCTTTTGCCGTCTACTTATTTATCTATGGTTAACTAATGAATTGTTTTTTTCTTTATGCAGTGTTACTGTAACGACTTGGCGCTAACAAGGACACTGAGAGGAGAGGAAAGATGATCCAACAACCGCTAGAGGAGGCGCTCGTGGGAGCCGAGGAGCCCCAGCTGGAGGAGAGGGAGGATGAGGTGGTGGCAGCCCCCCCGCCCGTGTTTACCTACAATGACCTGTTCCCCCCCCTGCCCATGGGGCCCACCACCCCCCACCCGGCCACCGGTTCCAACAACACCGACAACATGCGCGTTGGCTCTTCCAGCGTCACCCAGGTCAGCCTTATTCTATATAATCCATTACTTTTGTAAATAATCTCAAGATGAATTGATTATTGGCTGAATACGTCGGATTCCCATCCAGGCGTCGTGAGTTCAAGTCCTCCATCATTGCACAACTGACATTTTCCGCTGATGGTATTAGAAGTTTTTCAAATATTGTCAGGTTATTCATAACCCAGGAATTTTTGTCATTCTTTTAATAAATGAAAACATATTTGCCTATTTTAAGACCCTGCTCTGAGATCTCTGTTGTAATCTCTCTGTTACATACATTGTTTATGAGAAAGAGAGATTGGTTACAGTGGAGTTATCAGCGGTATGCCATTATGGACATGTTTGGTGGCCAGATCTGAATAGCCAGGTACTTCTCCACCTTCCTCTTCCCATCTCCTTCCCCTTCTTACTACATTCAGCCTCACAACATACCCGAATTAGGGATGCCATAGTCTCACTGGCATCAGACAGTTAATAATAATAATAATAATACCTGGATGACTTTTATAGCGCCGTTTTTGTGCAAAAACACCTCAAGGGCGCTGTACAAACTTATAATACATTTCTACAGTGTTATTACTTAACTATTTATGGAGAAAATATACAGTTCAATACTTACCTGGTAGGTCACTTGAGATTAACACTTAATTAACATTATAGTTGTGAAGTGTTGGCATTAACCCATATTATCCCAAGCATATCTAGACTTGTACGATTTTGATGAAAATTTGGTCTTAGCACCTTATAATGTATGTCATAAAAAATCAATTTAAAAAAATAAATTATTTCATTTATTTGCTGAGTTTTGAAACCGATCGATTAATCGATCAGTTGGAATATACCTACGTGGGTAGTATTCATAAGAATGTTACTTATTGTGAAATAAAAAACTGTGTATATACCATACTTTATTATTTTTTATAAAAAATATATATTTTAAAACTGTTTGGAATTAATTAAGACATTGTGTATATCTATGAAATGTATTTTGAATGGAAAACGACAGAACATTTCTGATGTAAAGCGACATTGCACGTTGAACATTTCATAAATTTGTTCATGACATAATCCACATCGTGTAGATTTAATTTGGTTGACAGTGTGATGGGCCTTTTCATCTAGCCTTATAGAGTCTGGAACCCGTTTTATAACAGCCAGTAATGACCTAGGCACCAAAAGTTTCCCAACGGAGATGTTCGAGGCTTCTTTCATTAGAAAATATGTCGTAACTATATACCTGGTAAATGATAATAGATCATGACAACTGTTGCCCTTTTTCGATGCTGAGGATATTTTATATAATTGAAAGGCATTGTTCACACACGCATTGAGAGGGAACATAAGTAGTTGCCAATACCATCTCTTCAGCCTAGTGGAAATTCGGTAGCACCCAACATTTCGATCTAGGCGATCTACGCCGCCCATATATTTATTATAATTTATAAAAGACCTGGGTTGATCAACATCCTTTTTTTGTTTGTCACAAAAACGCTTGACCTTTCCTACAGGTTCTACACCACACTGCGTAGACGCAACCGTCACAGTAACTCTAAAATTGTGTTTCCCTTTCTGAATGGCATTTTTTTCAGTTTCTGAACGCAACAGCTCAAATACCTCTTCATCAAAAAACAACTCGAAAAATTGTATTGGTGTTTCAACATCTTCAAGGAAACTGGGTATTGTGGTCACTTGTTCAGGCTTGTCTGGAATATCTATAGCCCTCCAACGTCTAGATACTGGAACACGTTTTTTTTCTGCGGAGGTGGTTTTGCTGATGATGTACTAGGCGTAGGTTGGAGAGTGTGATCGTCCAAGAAACTGTCTTCCACGTCAATACAAGTTTCTGTAGCAACAGTGGCCCTAAGTTCGGCTTCTGCTAATAGTTGTTGCCTCGACAAATTATTTATATGGGTAGATTCCTCGTCACCACCATCTTCGTCACTTTTATCATAATTATCTGGTGGAGTAATATAAATATCAGCCGATAAAATATTTGTGTCATCTTCCAGATGTGAAATAATTTCATTTACTGACAAACTGTAACAAAAACAACAAAAAAATCTAAATAAAACCTTCATATGAATGCATAACAACACACTGGTATATCATCCTACTGATCGAAAAATCGATCACTTTATAAAATACCAATTTTTCTACCCACAATCAATTTTATAATAATTTCAATATGTTACAATATTGTGAAAAACATTATTCTAAGTATAAAACCACAAACATAAATAGAATTATATTATAATATACCAAAACTACTTACGTTTTACGACAAGACATATTTTTTAAGAAAAATTGCCTTACAAACAGTTTATATTGGAATAATAAACGCGGAAATTGTGAAACGTCAAAAATACTGCTTGACAACTAATAGTTTCAGGTGTACCAATATAAAAAAATTAACAACGAATGTGTTCACAATTTCACATAAAAAAATAAAGTATCAACCGATCAAATAATCGATCACTAGGAAGATATGGGTTAAAAAGGTTAATTTGGCCTCAGAAAACAACACTGCTTTGATTGCACCCAGTGACAACACTCCCTAAGGTCTGTTCAATATGAATTCTTTCTGTTTCTATGCAGAAACAATCTGTTCTCTCACCCACATCACTTATTTGTCCAATTATTTGAAATGAACTAGATAATTAGAAAGCACTTATTGATGAACCAGATTAAAAATAAATTACAATCCTCATTCTAATGTTTATCTTATAACAACTTTTAACTGATCTATTTTTACAGTGAGTTAATCTTCTATATATAATATAAATATATAAATAAAAATGTTTGTTTGTTAACATCTTAAATCTTTGAAAGTTCTTTACTGATTGCTTTGAAATTTTGACACAACGTTGCATTCGTATACGCGTGTGTTTTTATGTACCTATATTATACACGGTGTCCGGAAACTCGTAGTACAAGCGGGAAACTGGAGAATCTACACCACATGGGGAACCCAAATAAACATAAAGTTTTTTGATTTGAGCATTTTCACAAAAAAAAAAAAAACCAAAAAAATATATTTTTCAGCTATTTTAGGGTTAAAGTTTTTTCTGGTGTTTAGGGTTAAACAACAGATGTTTTAACCCTGCAGAGCAGAAATATTTTATGATTACACCGGATTAAATGAAGGGTGATTTCAAAATAATGCTTCAAATCCGAGTTTCTTCATTTGTTTTACTTTCAAATAGTTTTAATTAGTTGGGTACTTTGATCTTCAGTAATAATTTATAAGAATTTGATTAAAAAAAAAAAAAAAAAAATCAACTTCTAACTCGATTTACTCGATAACGAAAGCTCAAATCAAAAAAATATATACTACAAAATCGATTCCAAATGTGATGTAGATTCACCAGTTTCCCGCTTGTACTACGAGTTTCCGGACACCCTGTATAGATGTCATCTGTGACAGGTAAAAAACATGCTTTTTTGTAAAAAAAATACACTATCTGTCGGACATAAAAGCAATATGCGCTATTGTTTCTCTATCTGCGCATACAGACTGGCCGGGTACAGCTAGTTTTATGTATATATTATCCAACGTTAATATTATTTATCTGACAAATTTGCTATCACCCATGTCAACCATAATACAATTTATTTCTTCTAAAATTTTTAAACATTATATTCAGGGACTGCATTTAACAAACTAACAATATTCATTACTATGGCATTGGTTTCATGCATTTCTTTTAGATTTCATCCCGCATAGCTTGCGCCGGGGATTCTGATATTCCATTATCTGAAGCCCTGAAATGATAATAGTTGTGCAAAATGAATCATTGGGTTGTTGTTCTCATTCGTGTGATTTCCAACATAGGTCACAATGAAAGAAACAATTGCACACCATTCTGAATATGTTTAATCTTAATAACAGATAATTAACTAACTAATTAACACACTTCTTGCTTTCTCTGTATTTCTCTTATTCATTGACTTCTTAACCCCGATCGCTCTGAAAATTCCCCCAATCTGCTGATTGTGTATTTATGACATTCTGAAGAGATCTGAAGTAGTAATCAGCAACTAGGTAGGTAAATATCCAGATACATGGAACACGGTTAATATGTACGAATTATTTTAAACACACTTTGAATCAGTTTAATAACATTGAGAAACAACTATTTCAGTCACCGGAAATCGATAGTTATTTTGTTAAAATTAATTGTTCACTTTGGTGGCCATTGTTATTGATGTGAAAGTTTTAAAGTAATTTTTTTTTTCTTATTTAACTCAAACTATGAACCTAAGAACCTAAATTAGGTTCCTAGTTTAGGTTTAATTAAAAAATAAAGTCGCCTAAAAACCTATTTTTTTATGGCAAACCAAGACGTGAAGAAAAGATGTAAAATTATCAGTATTTTGAATTAAACAGAAGAGAGACACTGTCACAGAAATAATTGTTTCTCATTGTAATCTAACCGATACAAAGTATTTAAATAAATAAAATGTGCATAAATACTTGCCCTCGTTCCCATGTGGTTTCAACCTGTTTTGACTATTAGTGAGATCAATTTATTTTACATCAGTAGATCCCCTTATTTGTATTGTGCTAAAAATGTTGCAATCTTTTAATGCATATTTTTGCCCGTGCAGGTGTTCATGCTTCCCTTCGCTGAACGCAAGCAGGATCACTCGGACAAGTTTGGCGAGGGCGAGTCCGTGCGCACGTGCCAGAACATCACGCGAGAGACTGGCGCCCACATCGAGATTTCCAGCAGCCGTGACCAGAGCCTCACCTTTGTGGTCACCGGCAAGAAATCCGCCGTTATTGAAGCTCGCCGTCGCATCTCCACCAACTTCCAGACTCAGGTAATGCCCTCACCATGTTTTGCTGTAGATTTTCGATAGTCAACGTTTCGTGAAGCGTTTCACTCTCCATCCAACGGCTGATTTGTAATTACGTATCACACACACATTACACATCTGCTCTGATCTGATTACATATCTGCCCTGATGATGGACACTGTAACGCCTTCCGAAACATTAGTTAAAGAAGGAGGTAGCGCATCATGGCATAATACCCCAAACATTCAAATTTATTCACCTCAAAACTTTGTTATGCGGGTTGGTAACTTTTGGCTTAGTCACTGTGTTTTTACTTACCACGGCAGTATAGCCATGGCCGAATTATTTGAGTTGCTTTATGTTATTTGAAGGTTAGAAATTAACACATGTGATACATCTATTTGACTTGATATAATACCTATATGAAATGAAATTTTTTATCCTTAATTAAGTTAGTCCATTCCTACATGACAATAAACTATTGTCGAGCATTCTGCTAATCGCAAATATTATATGTGCCAAAAGATATACACAAAATTATAATATTGCAACTTCAAGTTGTTTTTTAACGTTAAAAATTGTACCTTTGACCTTGATTACGAATATTTGTTAACAATTTCATTGGTAAGTATGTAGTTCATTTTTTAATGCCGACGTTGCCCCAAGTGACGAATTATAAATGTGGCAATAAAGCAGTTGCAAATTGTCCAACGTCCAAGAATATTATTTAATCAGTTACGTAAACTTTACATACATTACACACTTTTAAATATTTTATTGTTTAAACAGTTGTTGTGTTTATGAAAACAGCGATTGGAAAAGCACGTGACACATTCAAGGATTGTGCCCTGTCAGCCAAATTATTATTAGAACAAACAATCTAATTATCACGCAGATTTCTGAGCGTATATTTATCGGTTCTTCGATATCGAATACTTTCTCATTCCCGCATAGCTTCGTCTCTTACTGTAAATACGTCCCAATGGACGAGGGATGCTATTGGTTAGTTTTCATCTCGCCGCTCTGGCTTGCAGATGTGATCTCTGAAAGGGATGTCACAGCTGTGAGGACTGATAAAAGGTCACGTTTTTGCTTTCGGCCATCTCTGGCAAGCGACGCTTCGAAAACCTTCAGCTCCAGAGTTCAGCTAGCCCAGAGAAAGAATACTTAATTGAAACCCTTTTGAAACCGTTTTTGTAAAACAAAGGGTAAAGGGAACATATAACATTCAATTGGGAGGATCCATACAGGTGTAATCTGTTCCTCAGTGAACCCATAAAGACATTTTTAAAGTTTATTACACTTACTATAGTTGAACGACTATAAATACATGTCATACTTGCAAATTGATTGTACCAAAAATAAAGACTAGGGTTCGCCGTTAAAATTGTCCACTTATTCGATAAAAAATAATAAAATTATTTGATTTTACACCCAGCTGGGCTTTTATGTGGATTTAAAAAACAGAATATACCTTGTGAGCTATCCGAAAAAAAAAAATTAAGTTTATTTTTTATAATCCCGTTATAATATTGAATAAAGAAAATCAATGAATTTTATTACTGGAAGAAATATTTTGTTACTTTAATAACGCAAATAATATAACCAATAACAAACTGCGGCCCTTCTTCCACGGGGATAAGCAAGTATCCGATATTCGCTGATTCATGTATCTTGGCGACTACCGCCATACATCTGCCGACATTTTTTTGTTTACTCAGCAACGCCAGTCTCCCGCAACTAGCCGGGCGAGGTTATTCCCACTCGCCTCGTCTAGACTTTAAACATGTAGTCAATTGTGTCAGTCATTATGTAACAATGTGTGTGCCTTTAATCAATGCTAGGAACAAAACTGTTTACGAAGAATGACAGGATATAATCAAAGACAGCTACAGCAACTGTTTGGTTGTAAGTATTCTAGTTTGACATTTCGAGTATTCGACAATGATTGGTGGCTACACGGGTATCGTGATTTCAGTAGCGAAGTGTAAAGACCTTCCTTTCCTGAAAAAGACTGTCCACACAGCATAGGCTTTGGTGGGGTTAATGTAAAAGAAGGTATGATAATAAGAAAACAGTTTAGGAAACCAAGGATAAAAATGGGCTTAAATAATGTTTAGATTAATGAAAATCTCTATTACGCTAAAATAAAGTCTCTATCCACATCTGTCTGTTTGTGCGATTAGTTCTTCTAAACTATGCAACAGATTTTGAGGGTTTTCACTATCATTTAGAGAATTTCTTCCAGATGGTTTGTATATACATACAGGGTGTATCGGCACGTACCCGACAAACTTTAACCAGCTATTCCTTAGCATATTTGGAGTAAAAAATCTTATGTGCACTTATCTGTCCGGTAATGTTTTTTTTTTAATAAAAAAATTATTATTCATATTTTCACCACATGTCACCACTGTTTTATCCTTTGTCAAAGTTTGAAAACCCATTTGGCAATATTTTATTCGAATTCCGTTGAATAATGCACGTGTGTACCTATATTGGCGCACTTTTACAATCACAACGAAATGGCACGGCACCATTCGTCTCATTTTTAACTATTATTATTTAGTGTGTGCGAAAGAGCGAAGACGCTTTTCGACATACTTGCTTATAACAGCTGTTGAACACGAAAAGAAATGCCAATGACAGTGATGTAGTGTGGAAATTTTAAATTTTTTTGTTTTTAATTGAAAAAAAAATGCTACCGGACAGCAAAGTGCCCATAACATTTTTTACTCCAAATGTGCTAAGGAATAGTTGGTTAAAGTTTGTCGGGTTAGTGCCGATACACCCTGTATATATAATAATAGAAAAGTTGAGCAACACTGGGTACACGTCAGCTAGTGATTCAATAAGTGTAGTAAGACAATAAACGGGAGACATTGTGCTGCAAACACAACTACACAAATTTATTCAGTGTCTTAAAATGTTTAATCACTAATTTGTTGCAACGTTGGAACAGATGTCTCGCCACCAAATTAGGGATGGCATATCTTCAAAGAAAGCAAAATGAAAGCAATCTTATGTAAACATTATTGCGATGTTGTTATTCTCAGTAGAAATTATCACAATGTTATTACTATAAGTACAAATTATTCCACTGTTGTTTTAAGTAAGTACACATTATTGCATTTTTATTCCACGGAACTACCACATTGTAGGTAGGCCACTGTAGATTATTATTCAAATTAAAGTTATGACGTGTATTATTAAAAAAGGATTATTGGTAGACGTGTTATGGTTAATGACCCTTGAATTACATAATGTAATCTTATCTTTTTAACACTGTTATCATGCATGTGTTATTTTATTGTCTTGTAAGTTCATGTGTTTCCATGACATTCTCGTCATTATCAGATTATGTCAATTGAGATAATTTTTTTAATATTATATTATAATTAAAATTACTATTTTATTTAGGTAAAACATTTGTAGTTAATCCGCAATTATAGCTAAAATAATGGATGAAATTTGCATAGTAAACTAAAATTCAATAATGATTTGCTTTAATCCACTAACCATTCTAGTGATTGGTGTTATTAATATACATTTACATAATATTATTAAAAATTTAAATACATATTTATATGGAAGCACTGCGATGTCCACCTAAATTTCAACATTTATCCCATATTAGGTTCTATACATTTGCAATGTTTTTACAAATTAATGTTTTTGCAAACTTGGCATAGTATGCCAAAAATCACTCGATTGGTTAAGCTAAGAATAATATATATTTCTCTACATTAATAGGGTAGATTGAAATTGATTTTGCGGAAATAGCAGGTTTAACTCTGAACTGATTTACTCTAAAGTTATAATGAAATTCCCTTATCTTCTGAAGTATTTTTAAATTTACAATATTGTAAAATAATATGTGAGTTTGAAATTGCTTTAAAAACAGCCGCATGAAACTTATTTGTAATCTCAGTACCATCCAAAGTGGAAGATACTGTCAGTATCGCCCTGGTGAAAGAGGTTGTCTCCTTTTCTGTCAATGAAATTTCATATTTTTTATAAATGTATCATATTAATTACCACGCCGAGGACAGAAAAAGACAAGCTTGTGATGTCACAGTATATACTCGGCGGTACTGTAGCACTGCACTGCCATTGGAATTATGAATTGTACTGAATTACACCATACGTTTTACCCAATTTTACTCTGAAGCTCATAACTTCGTCATTTTTTTAGATATCTTAACTAATTTTACTGTCGTTATTCTCAACCCTTTAAATATAATACATTTTTATCAAAATAAATAAATTAGGAGACAACTTCATTGGCGATGCCATAGTCTTACTGGCTCTGGACAGTGGGAAGTGGTTCTTGAATGCGTGAAGCGGACATTCGTCGACTATATATTCGCTTGATCTGATGTTAGTATTGTTTGTTTGTTTGTCCAGGCTAGCAAGCAAATCAGCATCCCGAAGGAACACCACCGCTGGATCCTGGGCAAGTTGGGCCAGCGCCTGAAGGACCTGGAGCGCACCACGGCCACCAAGATCTCAGTGCCGGGCATCGACAGCCCCAGCGACGCCATCACCATCACGGGCAGCAAGGAAGGCATCGAGGTTGCTGAACATGAGATCCGCGTCACCTCTGATGAGCAGGTAACACATTACATCAGCATTATGCAGCTGAATTCTTGAAACAGAGCATTGACCAAAAGTGAAGAAAAGTAACAAACCTAACCTCTTATTTTATCAGGTTCAAACAACGGGTTAATAATTATGATGATTTGAAAACTCGTCTATCGTGGAAAGTATTCATTTCTAAGTTCCCGATCGTTACCCCATCACCGAAAGCATAGACTGTTCTCCCAGCCTGCAGGACTAACATATCTGCATATTTTGTGGCATCAACGTTGTCTTTAAAAGCCGAGCTCTGTTACTAATAGTATAGTTGATTTAAATTTTTTTTTGTAGTTATCCTGTTTGCTACATACATTTAATTGTTTGCAGTCCCGCAAGGCCTTTGAGCGCATCAGCGTGCCCAAGATCTACCACCCCTTCATCTTCGGTGCATACAACGAGACACAGACCGCCATGGCTGCCGAGACCGGCGCCCGCATCAACATCCCGCCATCCTCCGTCATGAAGGACGAGATTGTCATCGCTGGCGAGAAGGAAGGAGTGCTTGCCGCTAAGGCTAAAGTGGAGGCCATCTACAGGGATATGGTAAGTTCCTGCTTTTATCCTTGCGTTTTAATAATTATCTTTTGTATCACCTTATTCCGGTTTGTTTTTATTGTGTGTTTGGCGATGTTGTTTACTTTTACAACTTGGTTCACCATTTTCTCCTGCTAAAGATGAGATATTGGCTCTATAAATTAATAATCTAAGTTACTTCATCCTCTTCGTATTTCCTAGTTCTTTGGTGATTTCCACATAAGGTTTAGAAACTTAGAGCGGATGGATTGAGGAATCCAAAATATACATTCTGTCACGAGAGTATATGATATGCAAGTGGACAGAAGAAGTCATGAAAGTTTCGGTAAGACGTGGCGTGACCGAGTGAATTGGGTAATTTGCGTATAACATATTATTACTCAAGCGTATAACTGAAGAAGTTAAATATACACGGTACACGGCACATTTTATTGAAAACACTTTGTATCAGTTAGATAACAACGACAATCAACTACAACGACAAGCAACCAGAGATGGAAAATAATGTATTTTAATTGTTATTTCATTTAGATTAAAATTGATTGTTCACTTGTCGTCCATTGTTATTAATGTGAAAGTTTTAAGTTTAGTTTTTTTTCTTATTTTATTTAACCCAAATTATGAACTTAAGAACCTAAAATAGGTCCCTAGTTTGGGTTTAACCCTTGAGACGTTGTTGATTTGCACGGATCGAACCTTCTACAAGCTTCCATTTTTTCAAAGACAATAACAAGCACTATTTCGTTCTCTTTCTGACATAAAAGAAATATTTAATTTTTAGATGAGAGGAAGAGAGATATATGCATTTTAATAATGTGCGGTCGTTCTGGGACAAATATGGTCTTAGGAGAGTATAATGCGCGCACGGCATTTGGGACTGTTTGGGTCTTAGAAGGTCCCAATGGTTAATTAAAAAATAATTTAAACAAAACTAGTCTGAAAACCTATTTTAATATTGTTATGTCAAAATACGGAGTGACAAATCAAATTATCCATATTATGAACTAATTTAAAATTCATGATTTTCCATTTCCGGTTGCTGAAATAATAAATCGTTGTTATCTAATTGATACAAAAATTGCCTACCGTGCCCTGTGTATCTGTATATTTACCCTGAAGATTATTAAAAAATGAGATTAAAGCAAGGAATTTTTTGGATTCCATCAGCTGCCTATCTCTGTAATGGTGTGAAGGTTAGTTTAAGTAAATTTGATGTATGAGTTGTTGGAGGCTTTAGGCTGCAGGGTAAAGATTGGCAAACGAGTATTGGAGAGGGCACCACAAGATGTTTCATTTTTGTGTTCTTTAGGAAAAGCGCTGCACGGTGGTGAGTGTAGAGGTGCCCAAGTCGCAGCACAAGTACGTCATCGGCCACCGCGGCTCCACCATCCAGGAAATCCTCAAGGAAACCGGCGTCTCCATCGAGATGCCCCCACCAGACTCCTCCACCGGCACCATCAATCTGAGAGGACCCCACGACAAGCTAGGACTCGGTGAGTACCATCCATCACAATTAGAGAACAATGCAACCTAACAAACTGTTATGATATGAAAGGGTGTATTTATGTAAATGACATTATTGCCTTGTGAAGGGGGAGGTATTGAAAGAAGACTTGAATTATCACTGATTTATTTATCGGATATAATACACTTCATTATCGATACAATACAATCGGTGATACAGGTGCAGAAATTATATGAAATTAGGAACCGCCACAAAACTATGCTGTTTCATAAGGCAGAAGTTATGTTTTGTGAATAATTTTTCTGTGATGAACTCAAATCGTAGGAATGCAAGCAATATCATCCACATAAGCACTTGTCTTTTAATTCACCATTCTTACTTCAATAGATTGGCACAATTAGAATAATAAGGAAGCCATTGTTCTCTAAGGACGAGTTGTTTCGGAGAATTTGAACAATTCATCAAATTTCAACGTTCATTTTCGGGTTATGTGAAAGACTTATTCAAGTTCTGTTTTTATATCATTGTAGGTTAGTTGCTTGACAAAACTGAAATAAAAACAGAACATGAAAAAATCTTTCACAGAACTTGAAAATGAACGTTGAAATTTGATGAATTGTTCAGATTCTCCGAAACAACCCGTCCTAAGTAATTATCTCACAATCTGTTGGTCTGTATAATCCTGGTAAACCCTATTTATCTCTTAAGAAGTGACATCTATCGAAACTATTTAAAACTACTAGTAAAGCCACCCATGCTTTACAGTTCAAACTATATGGCTCGCAGATCTAGATGTCCCCCTCTGACCCCCCACCATACGAAAGAAGAAGAAGTTCAAACTATCACTCAGAAGGAAGAGAACGATCGTAAATTAAATATCAAACTTATGATGTTTTTACCTACTGTCATAATTACAACTAAGTTTTCTTCCACCTTGCAACAATTTTTTCTACCTATTATCACAATTCTGAAAGTCAGAGTCGTTTTTTTTTTATATTGGGTGTGTTTATTGCAGCTCTGTCCAAGGTGTACGAGAAGGCCAACTCTCGCTGCACCACCAATGTGACGGCCCCCGCCTGGATCTACAAGTACATCATCGGCAAGAAGGGAGCCGGCATCAAGAAGATCACCCAAGACTTCCCCAAGGTAATTTCATAAGCCATTCTATCTTCGTTACTGGGAGGATATACTGAAATACCAATACACACTTTATAATAATGATTAATCTTCAAACGTATTTCATACTGTCCACATTTTTTTTATTTATATTAACTCTAGGAATGCCAGAGAATTAATGTTATTTTGAATATTGAAAAATACTGATGTGTACTGAAATAAATTTTATTCCCTTGGTAAAGAAATGACGTATCTAAGTATTATTTTAACATGTCATTTCGTCACTTGCAAACATTGATTTTTTATCTATGAAAAAGTGCATCGCAAATTCCATGTCAAATGTTATAATTGTTCATTTTCAAAAGTTATAGAACTGTATTTATTTACAGGAAAGCCTAAATATAAGTATATTTATTGTGAAGAACGCTCATTTAGCTGAAAAATATGAATATTGTTTCTCGGAATATAAGTAGCTATCCTGGAGAAAGTTCATAGGATATATACGATTTTACGAATATATAAACACATTTCTAGTACATGGTACTATTTACAGAAACATAATTTTGCAAAAAACAAGTGAGTTATTACGAAAATAGTGTCAACTGGCACATGTCGTGCCACTCGGCATTTTAGCTGGCACACTAAAGGTTAAGTAGGGTGTGAAAAGTCAGTATTAAAGCAAAATAATATCGACGTTAGTGTATTGTGAATTAATCAATGAGGTAATGTAATTTCAACGTTTATTAACAAACTAAATCATCTTATAATTGTTTTCTTATGTAAAATTGCAACACATTTGTGCGCTATTATAACATTGATATTAAATGGCGCAATCTCTAAAATCTGACACCCAGCAAATTAGCGATTAATTTTTATCACTTGATGTGTTCATCTATTGGAATAATGCTTGTGATTAGAAATTGGAAAGTCTTGTTTTTATGGATGATAATAATCAGTTGTATGTATAGGTTCATCTGGAGTTCCCCGAAGGAGATGACAAGATCAAGATCGAAGGCCCCCCCGAGGAGGTGGAGAAGGCTCAGGCGGAGCTGGACGCCGTCGTCCGGGAGCTGCAGAAGACCCTCACCTTTGTGGAATTCCACCTCGACCAGAAGCTGACCAAGTTCATCGTTGGAAAGGCCGGAGCTAATGGTGAGTTGATGCTTTGGATATTTATTTTTCATGAACATTCATTGCCTTTCAAAAACAAACATTCTCAATTTTAGAGACAATCTGAAATTTACCTTTCGAATGAAAATTATGACATCTGTCAAAATGTTTATGTTTGTTTGTTTGTTATGCAAAAGGAATACACATATCAAATATAGAATTCTTAATTAATTTATTAAAATAATTTTGGAGTCATCTGGAATCATTCCCACAGTCAGTTCCAATTTTGAAAACCTAAGCAAATCCCGGATGTAGAGGTTATGAGGTATATAATATTTTTTCTTGTACAGTAAACCGATTGAAGGACGAACACCAAGTGGCTATCAACATTGGAGAGAATATCAGAATAGAAGGACCCCGTGAAGGAGTGGCTGCTGTGGAAAAGGAATTAAAAGAAATGATTAACAAATTAGAGAATGAAAAAGAAAAAGAAATCAGCATAGATCACAAGTACTTCAGGAGTTTAATAGGCACCAAGGGAGATAACATCAAGGAAATCAAAGAGAGATTCAACAACCAAGTGCAAATTATTGTGCCAAATCCTAGCGAGAAACGCGATATTGTCAAGTTAAAAGGACCCCACGAGGAAGTAGAGCAGTGCCACAAGTATCTCCTGAAGGTAATCAAGGATCTGACGGTATCATCCTATGTCCAGGAAGTTCCCATCTTCAAACAATTCCACAAATTCGTCATCGGAAAGGGAGGAGCCAATATTAAGAAGATCCGCGATGAGACCCAAACTAAGATTGACCTCCCCGCGGAGGGAGACACCAACGAGTTCATCACCGTTACGGGCAAGAAAGAGAATGTCGAAGATGCCATCAAGAGGATACAGAAGATTAACGATGAGCTAGCTAACGTAGTCTCCGAAGAGGTGACCATCGCTCCCAAGTTCTACAACTCCCTCATCGGAACGCGAGGCAAGCTTGTGCACTCCATCATGGAGGAGTGTGGAGGAGTCCAGATCAAGTTCCCCCAGGCCGACAGCAAGAGTGACAAGGTAACCATTCGAGGACCGGCCGAGGATGTGGAGCGAGCCAAGAAGCAGCTTCTGGAGCTGGCCAGCGAGAGGCAGCTGTCTTCATTCTCCTGTGAAGTGCGAGCCAACCCCCAGCATCACAAGTTTATCATCGGCAAGAACGGATCCAACATTCGCAAGCTGCGCGAGCAGACTGGAGCCAGGATCATTTTCCCCGGAGAGGCTGATGCTGACAAGGAGGCCATCACCATCATTGGTAAGATCTTTTTCCATTCTTATAGACAGTAGGAAATATTTTCTTTATTCAGACATTAGTCTGTTAAAAATGGTTTATGATAAAAAATCTGGTTAAAAATGTAGTTAATTAAAAAAATATTACAGTGTTCAAAAATGTGATAAAATCTTATGTGGGAACCTTATATTATTATTATTTAATGAGCAGGCACCATTCTGCTGATCGCCCATATCTAATTTCACAATAAGTTCAAGGTAATTGAGTTGATTTCACTTCTTCGCAAGATCCTGATTTCATAATAACTTACTTGTTTTTTTGTAAATTGTCCTGTCTTACCAGATATAATATGTTCTATGATAATATATTTTTTTAAATGGTATACAATCTACCACATGTAGTTTACCCAGAATAGCTTGCTATATTCAGAGAAATAATTTTTTAAATGTATAAAGAAATGCTGGCATTCAAGAGGTCACATTAAAAAAATAAATCAATTCTTTCTTCTCTCCTAATATGAATCCAATAGAGCTTTGAATTGAATTATATTAGTAGCACGGATGACATGTAGTGAAAGTTTGTTCCGTGCTTTGATTAGTCTGTTTGCAAGGAAGTGTTTCTGGTTTCTTAATGTGTGTTATGTGCTGGTTTTACTGCAGTGTGCAGTGCAGTCAGCGAATAGTGTATAACCTTATTTTGTGATGGTGACAGGTCGCCAGGAGGCCGTGGAAGAAGTGCGTGTCCGCTTGGAGGCCAGCATCCGCGACATCGACAACATTGTGGAGGGTGAGACAGAGGTGCCGTCCAAGTACCACCGCCACTTTGTGGCCAAGCGAGGTGAGGTGCTGAGCCGCATCTCCGAGGAGTGCGGCGGAGTGCAGATCTCCTTCCCGCGCCATGGGGTCGCCTCTGACCGAGTGGTGCTCAAGGGACCCAAGGAGTGCGTCTCCGTGGCCATCACACGCATCGCCGAGATTGTGGCTGATTTGGAAGCACAGGTACACTAACCTACTCCTTTCTTCCACAATTTTTTCTTTTATTCATGGTGTTATTACCTGCATGCCAGAGCGGTGACCTCTTTGTCTCTTATCCTCTTATCTCTGCCTTGGGCAAATAAAATTAACATTACACAAGAGTCCCAACTGCTCCCAACCATCTGATGCTAGTGAGGCTATGGCATCTCCAATTGGAGTATGTTGTGAGGCTGTAGGTAGCGGGGAACAGAAGGGGAGGTGGAAGGTAGCTAAGGAAACTCGGCTAAAGTTATTTCAAGCTTCAACTCTGAATGATTGTCTTTAACCGTGTTATGTGCTAATAAAGTTTGTTGTGTTGTTCTCCAGGTGACGATCGAGTGCGTGATCCCGCAGGTGTACCACCGCAACGTGATGGGCGCCAAGGGCCTGAAGGTGCAGGCCATCTCGCGTGACCACGAGGTGCAGATCAAGTTCCCCGAGCGCGAGCAGCCTCAGCTCAACGGCCAGGCGGCGGTGAACGGCGTCCCCGAGGGAGAGGAGGAGACGGTACCAGAAGACGCCGGGCCCCGTCCGCAGGACATCATCCGCATTCACGGCCGGGAGGATAACTGTCTGGCTGCCAAACAAGCACTGCTTGATCAGGTCATTATGCACTTTATTCATTTATAATTTTTTTAATCAAAAACCATTATTTTTCCGGGGACTGTTCGACTGTCCATTCAAAATGGGCCAATTGTTGATTTGATGGTCTTCAAATGTGATAAAGTCTGAAAGACTCCATCTTTAATCACAGAATTTTAGATAATCTATCATTAGTATTATTGTATAAAAGATCGGGGTGGCTCCCACTGCCAAACTAAATAAATCCATCTGAGCCCTGGCATCCCTCAGCACGTCCATTAGTCTGCTAGTCATTTCCATACCCAGTCTCCTTACATTAGTCTTCTTAACGCCGCTCTGAATGGCTCCTTCCTTTCAGTGCCCTAGCATCTGCATTCCTTCTGATTTAAATAGAATTGTATATCTATAAAATAAATCAATTGAACCTCTCAAGTTATTTTAATACGTACCTTCTCATAGGTAACTAATTAATTAGCAATGATTTCTATATATATTATAGTAATATTACGAGACAGTGAGATTGACTGTATGTTTTTGTTGTTGGCAGGTTCCAATCACCATCGAGGTGGAGATGCCGCACGAGATGCACCGCATGCTGCTCGGATCTCGCGGCCGAGAAGTTCGCGAGTTCCAGGACAGGTATGATGTCCATGTGATGCTCTCCCCACCCGAACAGAAGCTGGACATCATCAAGGTACTGCTTCCTACTTCTGTTACTTTCATTGCAATTTCTCTAATTGTTTTTAAATTCAGCGCACCGAACACTAATAAGTCAATTATTATTGTTTTATGTATGTGTCCCTGCAACACTAAGACACTGCTGGCATTATTATGTGTTGTTAAATTAAATTTGTGATTGTGATAGCTTGCTTCAAATCCGTCGACCCCTTGAAATAACAGGATCCCATCTGACACAGCAATGTAACCATTTGTAAAAATGGTCAGGTCTAGGGATATATCTTACTTGCTAATCCACTCGTTCGAATTTTGGCATGTTATGGCAAGTCATCGATCGCTCAAAAACGTTTTGAGCGATCGCTTGCCATAATGTGCGAAACTCAAAGAACCTAAAAATTTGGGATAAACGTCAAAATCTAGGTGGATTCATTGGCTTTAAACCAATTGAATGAATTAAATAATATTATAATACACACCACAGTGTTTATGTGCTGGGGATGGTTCATTAGCAGTACTGACTTAAACTGAGTACAACCAAGTCTATTGGTCAATTTGAAAGCACCAATCAATGTGGATTGTTCTGTTCAACTGAACAATGATTTCAGTGATTCTTTTCTACGCATTAAAAAAATAAAAAAAGTTCTATTGTCCATTGCTCATCTATAATAATGTGCATTTTGTTACCAGGTGACTGGCACCCCTACCAATGTGGAGAAAGCCAAGGAAGCCCTGGAGGAGAAGAAGATGAAGGCGTACGAGCTGAAGATGGAGGTTGACCCGGAGTACCACCCGGTGGTGATTGGGCGCGGTGGTTCCGTCATCAACAAGATCCGCGCCGCTCACGACGTGCAGATCAACCTGCCCAAAAAGGGAGACCCCGAGGAGGGCACCATTACCATCCAGGGCCTGGAGAAGGATGCCCTCGCTGCCAGGGATGAGATCCTCAAGATTGTTGGCGACCTGGTAATTAATTATGTTTTGAACCTTCTTCCTGCATGTGCATCGTAAAAGCAAAAAGGCAGCTGAAAATTTTCAGTGGTCACATTCTGATAATAAAGATTATTGTAATAAAAAGGGTGACTCCATAACTAATCAAAATGACAATCCAACTCACCTTTAAAAAGTGAAACCATGTAAAATAGGTTACGTCGGTTAGGTTTATATGTTGGTCTTTTTTTCATTGCTTTTAATGACTTTATATAACTTTTTAAAAAAGGTGTGTTGAATTGTCATTGTCCCAGTTATCTGGGAACCGTACAAGTAGGAAAACAGCTAATTAATTTAGTAATTATTTTCGCCAATAATGACTAGTTGCTGGCTTTTTAGTCAACGTTGGTTAGGATTACCCATCCTTCCTCATTGTTGCAATGCTGCCAATACATCTGTGCCAATTGCTGGATAATATATTAAATTTCCATATTTGTTCATCTACATAATTGCAAGAAATAAAGCCAACATAATAATATTGTGATCATTTTTATTTTGTTTGTAAAGTTGTACTAATTAATAGAGGTATCAACAGATGGCACTTATTTCTACATTTGTGATTTGTACCGAAAGGCATGGCCTTTTTCAACACTAACACACTTGAATGGGCATCGTGCACACACAGCACACTCGTACATTTTTTGTGACAAAGAAGACAACATTTGAATATGACTTGTGTGTCCATTTTGCATATTTAGTTCCTGCGTTTGATACCTTATACATATACAGGGTGTCCGGGGTGAAAGTGGAGTAACTTCGGGAAGTGATTCTACATGATGGTAAAAGTAAAAAAGACAAATAACTTTTTTTTGAAATTTCAACTTTTAGATGTACTTTTCAGCTACAAACGAAAAATTGCGCAGGCGTGTGCGTACTGCATTATTATTGCTTTTGGATCATCACTTTACGTTTACATACTTGCACGCAAGCTGAAGGTGGACATTTTGAAAATCTGTTGAATTAGTAAAAAAGCGATGACATTAGTTAAGTGTTTAATAATTTATTAATATTTTTTATCGTAAGTGTAAATTCGTATTATTATTTTAGTGCAGTTCTCTTTATTATTATTATTATGTAATGAGCAGGCAGCATTCTGCTGATGCGCTCATATCTGATTTCACAACAAGTTTGACAGTAATTGAGTTGTTTTAAGTTTGAACTAAGTCCTTTCTTCTCTCCAAATGTGAATCCAATAGAGCAGGGCTTCCCTAACTGTGAGTCGCGACGCCCTGGGGCGTCGCGGGATCATGCCAGGGGCGTTGCGAGGCAATCTTTATAGCGAGAATATCGTTCCATCAGCACTGCAGCGTTAAGGGTTTTATTACCGTTTGCGACATCATACTTGTGTGAGAAAGGTTTCTCTGCAGTTGCAGTAATTAAGAATAAGTACAGATCAAAAATAAATTTAGAGGCAGAGACGAGAGTGGCGATTTCTAAACTTCAACCTCGTTTTGAGAAACTATGCTCAGAAAAGCAAGCACATCCTTCTCATTAATACCAAAGAACAAAATTGCTTTTTTATCGTTTTTGCTTGCTTCAATTTTTGTTTTTATGTTGTGTTCTTTATTTTCGAGTGAGTGAGTGTCAAAGTTTTGAGTGTCCACGGAGATTTATATTTTTATTAGTAGTGAAGATTTCTTGGATGCTAGGGCAACTGTAATGTCCAGATAAAATTTTGAAAGTCTCGATCAAGTCACCCCTTTCTTGTAAGGTTGGTAATCTTAGTTCCTTGAGTCTATCTTCGTATCGTAGATCTTTCAGAGCTCTTGGTATTTTAGTGAAACGTCTCTGTACAGATTTATATCCTTTGCGAAGTAAGGACTCCATATTTGGAAAGCATATTCCAGGAGAGGTCGCACATATGTTTTATATATTTTTAACATCATGTCCGGTGTTAGGTCAAGGAAGGTTTTCCTGATTAGATATGTTAGTGAATTTGCTCTTTTCACAATTCCAGCGATGTGTGGTTCCCATTTCAAGTCCTGTGATATGGTAACTCCTAAGTCTTTGTTCTTCGAATTTGGTTTAAAACATCATAAAACAGATGATTTTGAAGCGCATTGTTATAACTTCGAACTCTCGGTTTACGCGTCACTGGCAAATAATAAAGAACATCACCAGTCTCGCGCTCGACAAGCACACAGCAAATTTATCGGATAAGTGTGTACCTCTACTGAGGATTTTTAGTAGGTACGTCTTTTTGTATGGATAAAAAAAAGTTGGAATTTCGGAAAAAGTTATTTATCTTTTTTGCTCCTACCATCATGTAGAATCACCTCCCGAAGTTGCTGTACTTTGACCCCGGACACCCTGTATAGTGGTGCAGTCAGCGTTTATATAAAATATTGGTATTTTTCATGTGTCTGACCTGCTGAACTTTGAACCATTTATGGATAAGAAGTTGAATCGTCTCATTGAACATATTATTATGCTGTGTTCTATTTTAGTAAGACTTTATTCTAACCTCATCCTATTCTGTGTCACAGAACAACATGATCAAGGAGGAGATCAGGATAGACACACGCGTACACTCACGCTTGATTGGCGCGCGGGGTCGCAACATCCGCAAGATCATGGAGGACCATAAGGTGGACATCCGCTTCCCGCGCAAGACTGGCGATACGGACCTGATCACCATCATCGGTGCCAAGGCCGAGAATGTGGAGGAGGCCAGGATCACCCTGGAGAACCTGCAGGAGGAATACGTAAGACTATTATTTAATACTAGGATTCCAGTAGACTTAGCTGCCATTTTCATATAAATGGTGAAATCCCCAAGAGGTTGTCTCCAGCAATGAAATTTCATGTTATTTACAATGTATCATATTAATTAGAGCATGCTAAGGACAGTACTTTTAAACATTTTTGGAAAATACCGAATAGTACTGAAAATATATGCCGTTGAGGTATTAATATTTGCGGCCGGCCAATAAGTGTGCGATGCCACGGTACAAACAATGAATGGCACAGTAATGCAGTTTGAATTATGAATTGCGTCTCGTGTGTCGTCACGAGACACGATTGAATATGGTCATAACTTCGTTTTTTTGGAGATTATGAAAAACTGATTTTACTGTCGGTATAAACTTTTTTAAATATAAAACATTTTCATCAAAAAATAAAACCTCATTCAGAATAACTTTCATATCAATAAGTTGGGAATTTATATTAGGTCGGGAATATTCCCAGATGCATCACTGGTCTTATGTCTATGATACTTATCCTTTTGGTTTTTTAGATGCAAGACGTCATGGAAGGAGAAATGCGCAGCAGCTACCGCAAGCCCGAGGAAGATGGTGCTCCGGAAGAGGGCGCTGCGGAAGCCCCCAAGCCCAAGGGACCCAAGCCCAGCAAGGCTGACTCCGTGGGCTTCGTGGTGCCCGCTGCCCCCTGGGACCAACCCACACCAGATACCAACTCCACCACGGACTTCCCGTCCTTCGGGCCACTCCCTGGTGCCTCAGCCCCCGTGGCCTCCTGGGGCCCCCGCCGCTAGCGGCCCCCTCTCCCCCTCCATCTCTCAGTCATCTCCAATTCATTAAGATTGTACATTCAGCTTTCCACGGGAGGCTTTTTAGTTATTTATAAAAAAGAGTCAGACAAATTAATTGAAATTTTCCGGGAACTTTTGCCCATGAAATATATTTTATGAATTTAATGTTAAGTGTTTAGAATTGTTACAATATTGATTATTACATTTTGAATACACCGATTCTGTGGCGTATTGATTTCATGTGAATTGATTGAGATTGTTATTTATGTTTATTTAAATTTGACTTGTCACATATGTATCGGAACTAATCCCGGGCTAATACTAATACTCGGAGCCCGCGTGGAATGTTGTTGCTGCTCGTCGGCCAACCTGCCGATGTATTGTAGGAATCACAGTCAATCACCTTGTTAAATACTGTCCACTGTCTGTAGTCATCACTACGGTGGCTAAACAAACTGTTGAAAGATATTATGAGATACAAGTACACATATCAGTGTAATCTTAATTTACTGTCATTTGGCTTTTGGAAGATGTCACGGAATGAGATATTTGTGAGGTAAACTGCATAAGGAAGCATATTTTTTGTCAATGTATATAAAGATAAATGTAACTAGATATAGGGGTATAATATACATAAATCAGATGTATACTTTCTTAATGATATATTTTATAACATAATAAAGAGCCGCTTATTGAAAGTAAATATGAGTGTCATGCTGGCAGTCTTCCTCGCTTAATCCTTCAGCAGACTTGTCCCGGATGTGATACCCCTCCCGCAACACTCACAACCCTCCCGAAAGTGCCACGAAGGCGCCCCAGGAATGCATGCTTGTTTTAAATGGATTTAGTGTTTATGTATGGTTCTGAGATGAAGGGTAGGCGCGCACGCCTCGTGGTGTGTGTTGTGTGTAGCGAAGGCTGCCAGTTTAACTGTCTTGTTGCAGTTGAAAACAATTGTGCCTTTATGCTTTCGCTTTTAATGTGTTGAATATATTTGTGCAAATAACGTGGGTATTATTTAAGGTTAATAAAGCTTGTTTCCGGTAGAAATGGGGAAAGTGTTGTGTCGGCTGATCATCAAACAAACTACTGTTACTTCACAATATGCCCCTTCTTTAGTCCGTTGTCCTCTGCCGGAGCACACTGGATAAAGTTACAAATACAGACTTGTAGTGCCAAACTGACTCTCTGTTGCAATAATAAATGGGCGGCAAGTGACGCGCTCCATTGACTTTTCTGATTCCCTTCGTTTCGTAGAGCAACAATCATGTGCGATGTGAACTCGTTATTGGAAATTATTCATTTGACAGACTGATAACAAAAATGTGTAAAATGAATTGGATGTAAACTAAAGATGTTTTGTAATTACTTTTGATAAGGATACTTGACATGTATATAACTTAAATCTGCCGTACTGATACAGGTATGGGTACAGGTACAGGTATGTAAATGCATAGGAATATTCCTCGGGGATGTAAGATTGAATATTATATATATTCCACATAAATATACTCTTCTGTTTTCTTTATCCTATCCATTATTATTCCCACTTGTATTAGGAGCTCATAACCTCTTGAGCTCCCCGACCAAGTAGCAAGAGCCTCGACTCTGGTTGCAGCTTCAAATCCAAATCTTCGCATACACGTATGGCATGGGCTTTTTCCACACTAACACACTTGAATGGGCATCGTGCACACACAGCATACTTATTTTTTGTGGCAAAGAAGGCAACATTTGAATATGACTTGTGTGTCCATTTTGCATATTTAGTTACTGCGTTTGATATCTTATACATATATAGTACTGCAGACAGTGTTTATATAAAATACATGTATATGTTAGGCTGTTAATAATATTTTTTTTAATGGGTAATCGCAGTTAAAAGATGATCATCAAAAGCAGAATTCTTAAAAAATTGTTCATGCAATAATACACATTGGAAATGCCTTCCGTATAGTATTTCCACTGCTGAATAGATAATACACATTGGAGATGCCATCCATGTAGTATTTCCAACGCTGAATAGATAATACACATTGGAGATGCCTTCCATGTAGTATTTCCACCATTGAATAGATAATACACATTGGAGATGCCATCCATGTAGTATTTCCACCTCTGAATAGAAAAAACACATTGGAGATGCCTTCCATGTAGTATTTACACCGCTGAATAGATAATACACATTGGAGATGCCATCCATGTAGTATTTCCACCTCTGAATAGAAAAAACACATTGGAGATGCCTTCCATGTACATAGTATTTACACCGCTGAATAGATAATACACATTGGAGATGCCATCCATGTAGTATTTCCACCTCTGAATAGAAAAAACACATTGGAGATGCCTTCCATGTAGTATTTACACCGCTGAATAGATAATACACATTGGAGATGCCATCCATGTAGTATTTCCACCTCTGAATAGAAAAAACACATTGGAGATGCCTTCCATGTAGTATTTACACCGCTGAATAGATAATACACATTGGAGATGCCATCCATGTAGTATTTCCACCTCTGAATAGAAAAAACACATTGGAGATGCCTTCCATGTAGTATTTACACCGCTGAATAGATAATACACATTGGAGATGCCATCCATGTAGTATTTCCACCTCTGAATAGAAAAAACACATTGGAGATGCCTTCCATGTAGTATTTACACCGCGGAATAGATAATACACATTGGAGATGCCATCCATGTAGTATTTCCACCTCTGAATAGAAAAAACACATTGGAGATGCCTTCCATGTAGTATTTACACCGCTGAATAGATAATACACATTGGAGATGCCATCCATGTAGTATTTCCACCTCTGAATAGAAAAAACACATTGGAGATGCCTTCCATGTAGTATTTACACCGCTGAATAGATAATACACATTGGAGATGCCATCCATGTAGTATTTCCACCTCTGAATAGAAAAAACACATTGGAGATGCCTTCCATGTAGTATTTACACCGCTGAATAGATAATACACATTGGAGATGCCATCCATGTAGTATTTCCACCTCTGAATAGAAAAAACACATTGGAGATGCCTTCCATGTAGTATTTACACCGCTGAATAGATAATACACATTGGAGATGCCATCCATGTAGTATTTCCACCTCTGAATAGAAAAAACACATTGGAGATACCTTCCATGTAGTATTTACACCGCGGAATAGATAATACACATTGGAGATGCCATCCATGTAGTATTTCCACCTCTGAATAGAAAAAACACATTGGAGATGCCTTCCATGTAGTATTTACACCGCTGAATAGATAATACACATTGGAGATGCCATACATGTAGTATTTCCACCTCTGAATAGATAATACACATTGGAGATGCCTTCCATGTAGTATTTCCACCTCTGAATAGATAATACACATTGGAGATGCCATCCATGTAGTATTTCCACCTCTGAATAGATAATACACATTGGAGATGCCTTCCATGTAGTATTTCCACCGCTGAATAGATAATACACATTGGAGATGCCATCCATGTAGTATTTCCACCTCTGAATAGATAATACACATTGGAGATGCCTTCCATGTAGTATTTCCACCATTGAATAGATAATACACATTGGAGATGCCTTCCATGTAGTATTTCCACCTCTGAATAGATAATACACATTGGAGATGCCATCCATGTAGTATTTCCACCTCTGAATAGATAATACACATTGGAGATGCCATCCATGTAGTATTTCCACCTCTGAATAGATAATACACATTGGAGATGCCTTCCATGTAGTATTTCCACCGCTGAATAGATAATACACATTGGAGATGCCATCCATGTAGTATTTCCACCTCTGAATAGATAATACACATTGGAGATGCCTTCCATGTAGTATTTCCACCGCTGAATAGATAATACACATTGGAGATGCCTTCCATGTAGTATTTCCACCTCTGAATAGATAACACACATTGGAGATGCCTTCCATGTAGTATTTCCACCTCTGAATAGATAATAAACATTGGAGATGCCATCCATGTAGTATTTCCACCTCTGAATAGATAATACACATTGGAGATGCCATCCATGTAGTATTTCCACCTCTGAATAGAAAAAACACATTGGAGATGCCTTCCATGTAGTATTTACACCGCTGAATAGATAATACACATTGGAGATGCCATCCATGTAGTATTTCCACCTCTGAATAGAAAAAACACATTGGAGATGCCTTCCATGTAGTATTTACACCGCTGAATAGATAATACACATTGGAGATGCCATCCATGTAGTATTTCCACCTCTGAATAGAAAAAACACATTGGAGATGCCTTCCATGTAGTATTTACACCGCTGAATAGATAACACACATTGGAGATGCCATCCATGTAGTATTTCCACATCTGATTAGAAAAAACACATTGGAGATGCCTTCCATGTAGTATTTACACCGCTGAATAGATAATACACATTGGAGATGCCATCCATGTAGTATTTCCACCTCTGAATAGAAAAAACACATTGGAGATGCCTTCCATGTAGTATTTACACCGCTGAATAGATAATACACATTGGAGATGCCATCCATGTAGTATTTCCACCTCTGAATAGATAATACACATTGGAGATGCCATCCATGTAGTATTTCCAACGCTGAATAGATAATACACATTGGAGATGCCATCCATGTAGTATTTCCACCTCTGAATAGATAATACACATTGGAGATGCCTTCCATGTAGTATTTCCACCGCTGAATAGATAATACACATTGGAGATGCCTTCCATGTAGTATTTCCACCTCTGAATAGATAATACACACTGGAGATGCCTTCCATGTAGTATTTCCATCTCTGAATAGATAATACACATTGGAGATGACTTCCATGTAGTATTTCCACCTCTGAATAGATAATACACATTGGAGATGCCATCCATGTAGTATTTCCACCTCTGAATAGATAATACACATTGGAGATGCCATCCATGTAGTATTTCCACCTCTGAATAGATAATACACATTGGAGATGCCTTCCATGTAGTATTTCCACCGCTGAATAGATAATACACATTGGAGATGCCATCCATGTAGTATTTCCACCTCTGAATAGATAATACACATTGGAGATGCCTTCCATGTAGTATTTCCACCGCTGAATAGATAATACACATTGGAGATGCCATCCATGTAGTATTTCCACCTCTGAATAGATAATACACATTGGAGATGCCTTCCATGTAGTATTTCCACCTCTGAATAGATAATACACATTGGAGATGCCTTCCATGTAGTATTTCCATCTCTGAATAGATAATACACATTGGAGATGACTTCCATGTAGTATTTCCACCTCTGAATAGATAATACACATTGGAGATGCCATCCATGTAGTATTTCCACCTCTGAATAGAAAAAACACATTGGAGATGCCTTCCATGTAGTATTTACACCGCTGAATAGATAACACACATTGGAGATGCCATCCATGTAGTATTTCCACATCTGAATAGAAAAAACACATTGGAGATGCCTTCCATGTAGTATTTACACCGCTGAATAGATAATACACATTGGAGATGCCATCCATGTAGTATTTCCACCTCTGAATAGAAAAAACACATTGGAGATGCCTTCCATGTAGTATTTACACCGCTGAATAGATAATACACATTGGAGATGCCATCCATGTAGTATTTCCACCGCTGAATAGATAATACACATTGGAGATGCCTTCCATGTAGTATTTCCACCATTAAATAGATAATACACATTGGAGATGCCTTCCATGTAGTATTTCCACTGTTGAATAGATAATACACATTGGAGATGCCTTCCATGTAGTATTTCCACCTCTGAATAGATAATACACATTGGAGATGCCTTCCATGTAGTATTTACACCGCTGAATAGATAATACACATTGGAGATGCCATCCATGTAGTATTTCCACCTCTGAATAGATAATACACATTGGAGATGCCTTCCATGTAGTATTTCCACCTCTGAATAGATAATACACATTGGAGATGCCATCCATGTAGTATTTCCACCTCTGAATAGATAATACACATTGGAGATGCCATCCATGTAGTATTTCCACCTCTGAATAGATAATACACATTGGAGATGCCTTCCATGTAGTATTTCCACCGCTGAATAGATAATACACATTGGAGATGCCATCCATGTAGTATTTCCACCTCTGAATAGATAATACACATTGGAGATGCCTTCCATGTAGTATTTCCACCGCTGAATAGATAATACACATTGGAGATGCCATCCATGTAGTATTTCCACCTCTGAATAGATAATACACATTGGAGATGCCTTCCATGTAGTATTTCCACCTCTGAATAGATAATACACATTGGAGATGCCTTCCATGTAGTATTTCCATCTCTGAATAGATAATACACATTGGAGATGACTTCCATGTAGTATTTCCACCTCTGAATAGATAATACACATTGGAGATGCCATCCATGTAGTATTTCCACCTCTGAATAGATAATACACATTGGAGATGCCTTCCATGTAGTATTTCCACCGCTGAATAGATAATACACATTGGAGATGCCTTCCATGTAGTATTTCCACCATTAAATAGATAATACACATTGGAGATGCCTTCCATGTAGTATTTCCACTGCTGAATAGATAATACACATTGGAGATGCCTTCCATGTAGTATTTCCACCTCTGAATAGATAATACACATTGGAGATGCCATCCATGTAGTATTTCCACCTCTGAATAGATAATACACATTGGAGATGCCTTCCATGTAGTATTTCCACCTCTGAATAGATAATACACATTGGAGATGACTTCCATGTAGTATTTCCACCTCTGAATAGATAATACACATTGGAGATGCCATCCATGTAGTATTTCCACCTCTGAATAGATAATACACATTGGAGATGCCTTCCATGTAGTATTTCCACCGCTGAATAGATAATACACATTGGAGATGCCTTCCATGTAGTATTTCCACCTCTGAATAGATAATACACATTGGAGATGCCTTCCATGTAGTATTTCCATCTCTGAATAGATAATACACATTGGAGATGACTTCCATGTAGTATTTCCACCTCTGAATAGATAATACACATTGGAGATGCCATCCATGTAGTATTTTCACCTCTGAATAGATAATACACATTGGAGATGCCTTCCATGTAGTATTTCCACCGCTGAATAGATAATACACATTGGAGATGCCTTCCATGTAGTATTTCCACCATTAAATAGATAATACACATTGGAGATGCCTTCCATGTAGTATTTCCACTGCTGAATAGATAATACACATTGGAGATGCCTTCCATGTAGTATTTCCACCTCTGAATAGATAATACACATTGGAGATGCCATCCATGTAGTATTTCCACCGCGGAATAGATAATACACATTGGAGATGCCTTCCATGTAGTATTTCCATCATTAAATAGATAATACACATTGGAGATGCCTTCCATGTAGTATTTCCACTGCTGAATAGATAATACACATTGGAGATGCCTTCCATGTAGTATTTCCACCTCTGAATAGATAATACACATTGGAGATGCCATCCATGTAGTATTTCCACCGCGGAATAGATAATACACATTGGAGATGACTTCCATGTAGTATTTCCACCTCTGAATAGATAATACACATTGGAGATGCCATCCATGTAGTATTTCCACCTCTGAATAGATAATACACATTGGAGATGACTTCCATGTAGTATTTCCACCTCTGAATAGATAATACACATTGGAGATGCCATCCATGTAGTATTTCCACCTCTGAATAGATAATACACATTGGAGATGACTTCCATGTAGTATTTCCACCTCTGAATAGATAATACACATTGGAGATGCCATCCATGTAGTATTTACAACGCTGAATAGATAATACACATTGGAGATGCCATCCATGTAGTATTTCCACCGCGGAATAGATAATATAGATTGGAGATGCCTTCCATGTAGTATTTCCACCTCTGAATAGATAATACACATTGGAGATGCCATCCATGTAGTATTTCCACCTCTGAATAGATAATACACATTGGAATTGACTTCCATGTAGTATTTCCACCTCTGAATAGATAATACACATTGGAGATGCCATCCATGTAGTATTTACAACGCTGAATAGATAATACACATTGGAGATGCCATCCATGTAGTATTTCCACCGCGGAATAGATAATACAGATTGGAGATGCCTTCCATGTAGTATTTCCACCTCTGAATAGATAATACACATTGGAGATGACTTCCATGTAGTATTTCCACCTCTGAATAGATAATACACATTGGAGATGCCATCCATGTAGTATTTCCACCTCTGAATAGATAATACACATTGGAGATGACTTCCATGTAGTATTTCCACCTCTGAATAGATAATACACATTGGAGATGCCATCCATGTAGTATTTCCACCTCTGAATAGATAATACACATTGGAGATGACTTCCATGTAGTATTTCCACCTCTGAATAGATAATACACATTGGAGATGCCATCCATGTAGTATTTCCAACACTGAATAGATAATACACATTGGAGATGCCATCCATGTAGTATTTCCACCGCGGAATAGATAATACAGATTGGAGATGCCTTCCATGTAGTATTTCCACCTCTGAATAGATAATACACATTGGAGATGACTTCCATGTAGTATTTCCACCTCTGAATAGATAATACACATTGGAGATGCCATCCATGTAGTATTTCCACCTCTGAATAGATAATACACATTGGAGATGACTTCCATGTAGTATTTCCACCTCTGAATAGATAATACACATTGGAGATGCCTTCCAATTTCCACCGCTGAATAGATAATACACATTGGAGATGCCTTCCATGTAGTATTTCCACTGCTGAATAGATAATACACATTGGAGATGCCATCCATGTAGTATTTCCACCTCTGAATAGATAATACACATTGGAGATGCCATCCATGTAGTATTTCCACCGCTGAATAGATAATACACATTGGAGATGCCATCCATGTAGTATTTCCAACACTGAATAGATAATACACATTGGAGATGCCATCCATGTAGTATTTCCACCGCTGAATAGATAATACACATTGGAGATGCCTTCCATGTAGTATTTCCACCTCTGAATAGATAATACACATTGGAGATGCCTTCCATGTAGTATTTCCACTGCTGAATAGATAATACACATTGGAGATGCCATCCATGTAGTATTTCCACCTCTGAATAGATAATACACATTGGAGATGCCTTCCAATTTCCACCGCTGAATAGATAATACACATTGGAGATGCCTTCCATGTAGTATTTCCACCTCTGAATAGATAATACACATTGGAGATGCCTTCCAATTTCCACCGCTGAATAGATAATACACATTGGAGATGCCTTCCATGTAGTATTTCCACCTCTGAATAGATAATACACATTGGAGATGCCTTCCAATTTCCACCGCTGAATAGATAATACACATTGGAGATGCCATCCATGTAGTATTTCCACCTCTGAATAGATAATACACATTGGAGATGCCATCCATGTAGTATTTCCACCTCTGAATAGATAATACAGATTGGAGATGCCTTCCACGTATATTTGAACGGAAACTGATGTCACCACTGACTTAACACCTTTTGTGTCTAGCCCATTTAGTATGCCATCATATTGCCACTCCATATGATTGAAATTAAAATTTCGTTATAATGATAAGACGAATTTCTGTATTTGAAATTTAAGTGAAGATCATTTCTCATTTCTTGAAATGGTTTTATCTGTGTTTGGTAATTAAATCTGAATAATCAGGACTTTTATTTTTCTTCTCCCCCCCATTTTGTTTAGATTAACCAATTAGCTTGAGCCAGTGATGTTTTCGGATACATATTTACCTGTTTTTAGATTATTTTAATTGACCGGGGTGAATGTTTGTACAGCAGATGGTACAAGTTAACCTTCCCTCAAACTTGATTAGAAATTCATATATTTTTTACGATTTCCTGAATAAATAAATTTTAAACCAAGTCTTATACAAAAATATAATTCACATTTAATATAGACAAATGGTTTATACATTTTTCCAAAGGCCACACACATTTTATCACTTAATCTGTGGTTTTGATATCAATAGCCAATATCAAAAATGTTTTTCGTTTCACTAAACGCAATAATTCCCTTTCACTCATTTTAATAAAATTAATACAATAATAACAACAAGGGAACTCCTCATTATGTCAGTCCATAGTGGACAGTAATAATTATTATCACTTAGTCTTTCCCAGAATATTATTGATAGTCTTTTCAGCCTCCAGAGATCTATAATCTTATTGTTTGTTAATATATTTGATTAATTAATCGGGAATGATAACTTCTGCCCCATCATCCTCCGAGTCTAAGATGATCTGCTCAGGTGATATAGCTTCATGTTCCTCTGGCTCTGAAGACTCCTGGCAAAAGAAGAGCTCCCCCGGAGACATGTGTCCCTCGGCTGCGGCGGCCAGCAGCACCTCCATATTGCTGTGGCCTATGGTGTGGTGCACCGACTGCTCGGGCTGCTCCTGCTCGGAGCGCTGCTCGGACTGCTCCTGGTCCTGCTCATCGTGGATGATGATGATCTGCTGGGAGTCCTCCTCCATCTCCAGGCCTTCGTACTCCCCGCTCAGGATGTAGCAGCCGTCCTCCGTCACCCACTCCATCACGGGCTCCTCGATGGTGAGGTACTCCGTGGGAATGTTGTTAGGGAATGCACTCCCTTTGTCATTCTCCTTACTGAGGTTGGCCGCTAATTGTAACATCTTCTGAAGTAGCTGCGACTGTTTGGCCTCTGGGGTTTTCCTCTTCCGCGTGATTCTTTTTATCTTTGACCTGTCGATAGGAGGCTGGTAACCGACTGGTAATAATCCTAGTTCATTGGTGTCCACGCAGTCGGACTCGGGACAGGTGGAGCAGTTCCTGGTGAAGAGGCGAGCCAGGCGACCTCCTTGGTGGGCGGAGGGCTGGCTGAACAGTTTGCTCACCGTCAGGTCGAGGGCTCTCATCCCCTGACGCGTGGAGGGCATCTTCAGTAGAGGTCCCATTGTATCGGACACGTCTGTTAATTGTCTCTTAAAGATATGGGGTGGAATCATTATGATATTATCTGATATGCCGTGATATCGTAAGCTACTCTTAGTTCCCGAGTAGATGGAATACCTCTCTTCAGAGTACCCGTTCACCCTGGGAAGGTATTTTGATTTATTATAATTATTTCTATAGCATGTTGATAACATTAGTTTAGATTTTCGCAAACAGAAACTCCTGTCGATTTTAGACATCAGATTGCGGCTAGCTTTACTGGGGATTTGTGATGTGTTGCATTCTCTTTTCTCATTTGCTTCTATGGGTGCAATTTCGTTTGAATTTTGAATTTGCTCACAGATTTCTTCGTTACTTTCGGATTTAATGTCCGCCACAAAAGTCTCGGACCCGAGGAACGATTCAAAGTTAGTTTCAGGAATAGAAGTCACTGTGCTCCCGTCTTCCATGCACGGAACAAACATGTGAGATTCCCCATCTATCATCGGGTGTAGCGAGTTATTGGAAATATTCTCTTCGGCAACTTCCACGGTAGATAACATAGCTTCGTCGTCTTCACTATTAGGTTCAATAATTTGTATTCCGTACGTTCCCCTTTCATTCGATCCTTCCTCATAGTTAGAAAATACTTGGTTTTGACCCGCAGCCAAAATTATTTTGTTTAAATATCTAGAATCGACTAAAAATACATTTCCTTCCATGTTTTCGTTGAGAAATAGTTAATTATAAAACAGATAAGCTATTATGTTGTAATAATATGCCCTAAGTCAAAATATTTTGTAAATGTTTTATGTTCGATCATAATGTTATTATCACTGAAAACTGTAATGTCAACGCATCATAACTACTATTTAAACGTTTCGCATTGAAATGTGATTTGCTCGTTTATAAAATCAGTCATGAAGTTGGACACACATTTCAAAGGAAGGAACCGTTTACATAAAATAATATAATATACGAAATTTATAATCGCAGTTGATTGAAATGTCACTTAAGACTTCAGAGAACTGTCAACCATAGATAAACCAACCTGTCAACTGTCATTTTTGCTTCACCTAACCATAAACAATATTCAACTTTTTCAAAAAAATATTTGGCTATTCTAGTTTCATTCATAGCTCGAAACTTGCTGGAACTCATCCAACACTCAATTTTTAACGGAATCATTAGAAACACAGATGGTGATTTTTTTAAATGCCCCTGTACAGATATATGGGTGTCCCATTAGTCAACGTTATCCATTGGAGGGCTGATAAAACAACTCGGACAACTCACGACATACCAGACCAAAAAAATAATTTTCGAGATATTGGCACTTTTATGAATTTTCTGAAATTCGTCACTTTTTATCAGTTTACGTTGTTCGAGTGCCAAATCAACAAAATTTTATATTCTTTTTTAAAAATAAATTATGTATGCTTTTTGGTAGGCACTATTTTGCCGGAATTTTTTAATTAGATTATATATATTTTTAAATTTGATTTATTTATTCCATTGTTTCTAGCCATTCGTCTTCTATCCACTTATGTAGATTGAACACCAATTGACATATATGATTTGAAATGGCTATCATACATCATAATAATAATAATAATAGGTACATCATACCCAATCATACCGATCATACCATGATCGTACCCGATCATACACAATCACACCATACAACTGCATACAACGAAAGCGAGTTTTCATTTTACGTAAATAAAATGCTAAAAATAAAAATTTCCCAAATGCCGTCAGTTTCCTTTTATAGTATTTTAGGTAAATCGATTGGTTTTATTTAATAATATAACGTATTAGCCCTTCAAATAACGATCCAATTTTTAAAATGACACTTAAATTCAAAGCAAAATTAATACATCGATGCATAATTGAACCAGATTTCACACACGAATAGCTAATGCACATCACAAGCAACCGAAATTAGTATGTTTGATGATTAGGAATTTTGTATATTGAAGTGAAACTTCTTTACGCGCGTCATGCATTTTCGAGGATCGGAGTAAAACCGACTCATGACCGTCACGAAAAACCGTGATCATTTGGTGGTGGGGGTACGGGACCCCCACCACTGCTCACCGTTCACTGTCGCTCTCTCACCGTAGACGCTTACAGAGGTGAGGGAGCCACTGACGAACGTTCTCTCTCTCTCTTCTCTCTTTTCCTCTCTCTCTAGCCAACGACGCCACGCCAGGCATCAGCTGCTTGCTTCGTGTACTGCGCGGTGAGTGTAATACTAGTAAAAAAATTATTATGGTGTCAATTTATATCTCGCCAGGTAAATCGATTACAGATATCAAAGATTTTATCCACCATGTACTTTTGCCATACACAGAGGGTGGTTCAAGGTTATTAAATACAAATTATCACGAAATTCCGATGATTATTTCGGGAGATTTTAATGTAAATTTGGCGAAGAATGAATCTGTAGAGTTATTGAACTTTTTCAAAAACACCCTTAATTTGGTTATGGTTAATGATAGGAACATTAATACGACTAGACGGGGGACAACAATCGATGCAGTTTTTGCACGATTCATTAAGGATTTGAGTGCTAATGTATATATCTCGCACTTTAGTTACCATCACCCAATTATCACGACATTAGGAAATAATATCCGTGAAAGTGACAATGAAAATGTCACATGATTGGTAAATCGTAATCGAAATCTTTAATTGTAATATTGTTGTGTATGTAATATTTAATAATTGTAAGTAAATAGTATTGCATAACTTTAAATAAATTGAAAATTTTTGGAACTGTACTTATATCGAAATTCATTCATGTATAAGAAAATATTAAAAAGATAAAATCTATGCTTCGTCGTTGAATTATTTGATCTTTAATCTTCAAACTAACGTAAGACAGAAAAAAAGAGAGAATGAAATGAAAAGAGAGAGAGAAGAATACTAAAAGTTTCACTTCCGTCGTGCGTAGGCTTGCCACACACTGTATTTTTTTTTTCATGTTTAGGTACGTTAGAATTGTTAACCTCACTAGGACAAGCCTGTGCTGAATTTAATAATTTTACAAATTAAAATAAAAATAATATAAAAAATAGGTTTGTTTTTTTCACTTTTCTACAACATTAGAAAATTCAAATGAAAGAACTCGTTAATTTAAAACCAAACAGTAAAAATCGAAGATGTTCAAATGTTTAAAGAGGTTAAGGAAGATTCTATGCACTTTTAAGCTCCGAGAGCGAGGACTTCTGCCTTTCTTAACGCGCTAATCACCAGAGCCCAAACTGCTTATTGCTATAGAGCATCGACATTTTCAAACTCACTTACAGTTGCTAACATAAAGTTCTGCAGAGTTCAGCAACAACTATCTTTTGACGCATGTCACAAAATAGTGAAACTACTCCCACAACCATTTTATACTTTCATGTAATTAAATTTATAATCTTCTCTGTAATATATTCAAGCACGGTATCTTTAAAAAAAGATCTTTTATCTGTCTTGCACATCCTGCAATGTTTATTTGTTGTGTGGCTTTATTAATACCGTATCTCAATTCATTAATATATTTATTGGTTTTGCATAGACCTTCTCTTTTATGTAACTCTAACACGCGTTGCTGCGACTCAGTCTATCTGTGCAGATAGAGAAACAATAGCGCGTGTTGTTTTTATGTCCAACAGATAGGGGTGTTTTTCAAAATAGCATTTTTTTTACCTCTGGCAAAAAAGCATGTAATTACGTAAGTCACAGGTGACATCTTTATAACACAAGTATATAAAAACACACACATATTTGAATGCAACATTGTTTCAAAATTTCAAAGCAATCAATGACAGTTCGGTGGCTGAGTTGACATCGCGTTTGGGACCCACCCGTAGTGTATTCAATTCCTCGACCGGCTAAGTCCTTCATCACAAGCAAAATTTTCCGCTTACTGTAGTGGTAGTTGGAGAATTTCAAATATTGTCAAGTTATTCGTGACCCGGGAATGTATGTCTTTCTTTAAAAAAAAAAAAATCAAGAACTGTCGGAGATTTAAGATTTTTAACAAACGAACATTTACATTTTTATTTATATAGATATTAAATAAAAGGCTACCTAAAAGCATCAAGACGGCCAATGAATAAGTCTCGTTCAAATAATTTCTCACTCCTCGTGCATAATGAGCTGGACAGCCATGGTTGTGAAGCCACATTGGCCTGCAGGGCGCAGGAAGGAAGGAAGGGCTCCAAAAAATTTGGCAGTTAATTTCTTTTGACGAAAATTGGAATTTTATAAAAATAAATAAAATATGTACTAGCAAACGGAAACAAAATTTTTTATTTTTTCAGTAAACTTTATTAGTTGTTTTACAAAAAAAAGAAGTTACTTTTGCTAATGCTCTCCATACAAAAACACATTCACAAGATTTTTCTAAGCCAATGCTTTTGTCTACCTTCCGGTGTAGATAGGGTTTTTGAAATTTGTTGTTGCCTGCTTGTAGAGGGGGTTTTCTCCCTAGAAATGAACAAACGATTACAAAATAACATTTAAAATCTTATCTTCATTTCCCACGGCATCGTATATTTGATACTAAACTTACAGTGTCCCATTTTGCCAGCAAGCGCTCATTCTCGAAACGAGCATACTCTCGTCGGTCGACTATGGTTGTGATTAATTTCCATAGCAACAGTGTTAAAAGACCTATGAGGACGATGGGAAGCATCACAGTTAATAGTATCCAGAGCGCAGAAGCCGCCTAGAGAAGAAAAAACATTTGAGAACTTATAATTATTTTCATAATAATTCATTATATTTTATTTTCCTATGATCCGATACTATGTTATTATTTTTTACTTTCTTATTACCTTCCGACACTCCCTTTCCTTCTGTGCTCTGATGATGACTTTATCATTATCATAATAATACACATAGGCAAACTGGCAACCATCCTCATCGTAGCGACACAGGTTCTCATTATTAGTTTTACTTTCTGGAAAATGCAAACATGATAATAAATGTTTATACTAATAATTGAATTTAGCTACTATTCAACAAAGAAGAAACAGAATGATCGTGACAGTATTAGGTTACCTTCAACATCTTGAATCGAAATAGGTGAAAAGGTACAGTTAGATGCACATGCCTCCTCCGAAAGGGGTCCAGTCTTATACATCTGGCACTGCACACAATCCTTGAACTCGGCACATCTTCCTTGACAGTTCTGCGCAAAGTAACAAAGGAAGTTATTATATCATACCTACTTCCTTGAAGAAAGATACATTTCTTAATAGTTAGCGCACAATATGAAATACAGCAATATTGGAATATTTACAAGGCATATGTCACAAAAGCGTCCTGAGAAACGTCCCGAATGCCCCTCTTGTTCCCTATCACACACGCACTGGCCGCACACGCATTCCCCGTGTCCTCCGCACACATTTCCGCCACCTAAACAAAACACATAGAAGGTCAGTAAAAAAATAGACCGTTTAATCTACAATGTAATAATAATCGTTCAGTGTTTTTTTTTTTTATTTATTTTTATTTAGGAAGCAAACAGTCGTACAGTAAAAAATTATAACAATAAACATTCATATGTTCTAGACCAAGGCTGCCCACAACAATTTTTCGAATTCCATGGGGGGGGGGGGGGGGGGGATGGCTACAAGATTCCATTTCGGACGCAAAAAATACTATATCAGAACCGGTGTATTTTTGTTTAAAAAGTAAGTTCAACAGGTTAGATTTTTTCGTCACTGATTCTCGTTCTGAGTAGCCCAAATAGCGATAAATTGCCTTCGTTGGCAATACTGGTGACCGCGCGCAAGCGGCATTGTTTGTTTTACCGCAGGCCCGCGACACTTTTTCAAATTAGCGGATTGGCGGGTGTTTTGAAAATGGTTCACGCGGGCCACTTATAATTCGTTCGGGCCTGGGGTTGGGCAGCCTTGTTCTAGACCAATTAAGTTCCATTGAGTTAAATGTTGATTTAGTATTTTTTACCTACACAACATATTAAATGGCAAAAAAATAAACATAATAAAGAAATACATAAAATTAAAAACAAATAGAAAAAATACAACTTTTCGCATAGCTATAGGTACTATTCACTACGGGTGATAATAATGTAATTTTCACAACAAAAAAATCGAATAAAATAAAAGTATTTTAATTTATTAATTTATTAAGCTGAATTTTATATGATATCAAGTTATGGTTGAAAATGTCTACATCTCTAGAGGCATTGTGAGTTTCACAGATACCTACTATTACAGAGTTTTGCGCATATTTGGATTTACAATGTGGTATTCTAAATAAATCGTTCGATCTGGTGTTTTGCTTGGGGCAACGAAATGCAATCCTTTCTAACAGATATGATGAATCAACAATGCAGTTCACGATTTTGTGTAAGAATAATGCATCAGAGATTTTTCTGCGTTTATATAAAGTGACAGGGACAAATAGATGGTCACTAAAACGATACGATAGGTGTTTCATAAATTTGTTCTGAATATTTTCATTGCGATCAATATATGTTTGATATTGAGGATTCCAAATTACTGAGGCGAATTCTAGTTGTGACCGTACATATGACATATATAACAGAATTAGGGTGTGTGCTACCGTAAAAGGCTTTGTAATGCGAATAATGAAACCCAATTGCTTATAAGCTTTTTTTAGAATATTTTCAATATGATCCCTAAATAACATTTTAGAATCTAGTATTACTCCAAGATCTCTTATTGTTTCTACTCGTTGTAGGGGTACATGGTTAAGTTTGTAAGTATAATAAATTGAATTTTTTTTCATGTAAAAGTAATAACATTACATCCCGAATGTCTAATGAGAATAGGTAACCTGGGGGAATGCAGGTTTCAGTGGTGACCTGGCAATCACACGACGGCCCGCTCCACCCCTCGCTGCACACGCACTCCCCGCACTCGCACTTGCCGTGGTCCTCCCCCGCACACAGCAGGTTCTTGTGGCGCTTGCAGGAGAAGTTGTCACACTCACAGAATTTTCCCGTTATATGCTAGAAATAATCAAAAATAAAGTGATAATTAAAGAAGAAGATAATATTAATAAATCTAAACATGAAACAGAAAGAGACACAGAAAATAGAAAGGTAACAGTCGCAACTGGGGATTAAACCCAGGACCTCCTCTGTCTTACCGGGACAACACTATACCGCTGAGTTACTGATACATATTTGATTATTTTTCTTAATTTTTATCAATCTTGTAATTTAAGAATTATGTACCTATATTCATCATCATATCTTTTGGACAGAAAAAAAATCAGGTCTCAGTAGCTTAGCGTTAGAGTGTTGTTCCGGTAAGACAAATCATGGGTTCGACCCCGAGTTGCGACCATTACCTTTATATTTATTTATTATCTTATTCTTCAATAAAAAATTGCAAAAAAAATATCATTTCTTGGTAGAATCAGAAACAAAGTAAATAAAGAAACATGCCAGATAATATACAATACAATTATATCACCACACTTTAATTACTGTTCAAGTATTCTTTTTCTCTGCAATAAAGAGAAAATGAAAAAAATGCAAATACTGCAAAATAAAGCAATGCGAATAATACTTAAGCGCAACATATACACACGGATAAGAGACATGTTAAAGGAGCTGAATATTTTGACGGTGAAGCAAACTGTGTATTTGAATGTACTTATTTTTATACATAAAATTAACATAGGGATGATGTCTAAGGAACTGAAAAGAAAAATAAATTACAATAACGAGATACACGGACACGGAACGAGAAATTCTAAGCAAATTAGATTGCCAACAAGAAAAAAAACAAGCACCTAAAAATCTCTGATGTACCAGGCCGTTCAACTCTATAACAAAATCCCGAAGGAAATTGCTGTGATAGAAAATATTAATAAGTTCAAAAATGAATTAAGAAAATATGTCTATCTCAATTATTAATGTTACTTTTTTGTGACTTTATTGAAATATTTAAAGAAAGATTATGTTTGCCAAACAATGTACATGTTTATATGTTTATAAAACTATTAGCACACACGAAGATGTGAGCTAACTTAAGATTAATAAAATAAAATAAAATAAAAATAAATGATTAAATATTACATTGATGTGTATAAACTTAAAAAGTTATTCCAATAAATTTAATAAATTGATCATTGTGTTTGTTAATGGAGCACAAACATGCCAAAGTAATCTAGTTAAGTAATTACCTCATGTTCACAATCGCATTGTCCACACACGCAGTTACCTCGACCTGAACAGTCCTCCGTGGATGTATTGCTTTGCCGGCAAGCCCCTGCTTTCTCCAGCGTGGCTGTCCCGTGTACACGCATATCTTGGGCTGAACACTCGCAGGACTGCCCGAAATGTAGCCATTCACACTCGCAAATCCCGCAAGAAAATGTGCCAAACCCACTACAGTGCTTTTGTGAGTTTTTTTCAAAGTGCTGAAACCATAATGTTATGCATTTCATTATGGTGATACATAAAAATTAGTAAGAAAGGAAAAAAATTACTTTTTATAAATTAGTACCAAGAAAATTTTTTAGGATAAAACTTTAAGGACGGGTTGTTTCGGAGAATTTGAACAATTCATCAAATTTCAAAGTTCATTTTCAAGTTCTGTGAAATATTTTTTCAAGTTATGTTTTTATTTCAGTTTTGTCAAGCAACCAGCCTATAATGATAATAACAGAACTTGAATAGGACTTTCACAGAACCCGGAAATGAATGTTGAAATTTGATGAATTGTTCAAATTCTCCGAAAAAACCCGTCCTAAATATGTAATTATTGATATTTACTTAATTATAAATAAATAGTATGTAAATAGGTAGTTTTATTGACAGGGTGAAGATTGAATGCATGGAAATCGATAAATGACAGAATGGCCTAGAGAAAGTGCATGAGTTTGTCTTCATATATTCTAATCTAAGTAATGAGTGATGACGGTATAAGATAACCAGGGGGGTTGTTTTGCTGAAATATGCGTCAATGACCTAAATTTGAAAGGATTAATCACCTATGAAAAACACAAAAATTAGCCTTGAGAGGGTGTTTTATTTATGGCGAAGAGGAGACGAACTGTAACCGTAAGAGAAGTAAAAATAAATGATAAAAATCTACTCCTTCGAAAATCTGGTGTTGTTGATGCATGCTGGGGATTCCCTAGGCAGTCGTAACGCCAAATGTATTAAGCACATGAGGAACTCGGTAACTCTTTTCAGCCAGCCTGTATTATGTGGTTCAGCACTTTATCCCCTTTGACCGGAGACCAGAAACACCCCAGCAGCGCAGAGAAACTCGCGGTGACTGCTCGAGTAGAGGGCATTAGAGCGCCACTACAAGTAATGCTAGTGATATCAGACTCCATCAGCTGCAGGAGAATAATCCTCCAAGCGTGCTGCACTAAGCAGGGCAACCATTCTCGTAGATCAACCAGGATCCAGATGATGATGAGTGTGTAATGTTATCAGGAAAAGGCGACATTGGAATATTGAATGTGGGACTCACAGGATGACTCGGCCTCTCACAGGGGCAGTCGCACAGCATTTGCAGGTCGATGATGAGACTCTCGTTGATTCCAACGGGGTAGATCTGGAAAACTTGGTTCCACTCTTTGGGGTCCTTGGGACATGATGTCACTGTTATACTTGCTGTAAACGTCACCACGTCCCCAACCTGGTAATAATATATTAACCATGGATGAGAAAACAGGTTAAAATATAAATTACTTTTTGCTGTGTCTAACATTATCTAGGAAAATATTTACTTAAGCATGTATTTATGTATGTTTCCAAAGCATGTTTTTTGACCTTTACTAAGTTGTAATACTATATTGAATATACAGCAATACATATTAGTTTTATAACTCATCGGGATTGCTATGTAGCAAGATGTAAAATGCGTGGGGTAACAGAGTCACCCTACATGGCATCTCATTTTGTTTTGCATCTTGGCACACCGAAGGTTAACACTGTATAAGAATAGACATAGATAATTTTTTTCATGATAAACTAGTTTTTTTGTGCATAGCACAAAGGATAGCATATTATTTTTAAGCAACAATTATTAGCCCGAAACACCTATATAAATTGAAAAACTCTTCCGAAAAAAAAATAGCCAATGGGAATTGAACCTAAGATTAATAAATTATTTAAAAATCTTTTTTTCTATTAATTGATTAATTGAAATTATGATATTTTCTATTTATATAGGTGTTTCAGGCTAATAATTATTGCTTAAAAATAATATGTTATCCTTTGTGCTATGCATAAAAAAACCTTGTCTCCTAAACATTAATTTTTCATAAAAAAAATAATAATATTTGACGATAAGTCAAAATATTTCACCAACAAATAAATAATGTCCAGACGCCATCTAATAGGAGATTCAGCATTATCAATGCCTTTCCTACTAAAATAAAGTTGGTTGTTTTCTAGTGAAAAAAACTAATAAGCAAGATGTATTTGTTGAATGAAAAATATCAGTACATATTGAATAATTTGGCGTGTTTTGAATAAGTCGACTTAGCGCAATTGATAGAGCACCTGACCGGTAATCAGAAGGCTGCAGGAGCAATTCCCGTCGGCAGCATATATTTTCTCAAAAGATTTTTTTCAATTTATATAGGTTAATAATTACATATTGCTTAAAAATAAGATAAAGATATAAGTTTTAACAATAATCTGAACATACTTTCAGGCCATCGCACTTGCTAGTATTTTTCTCAGTGGATCCCTTGCAGCTGGAGTGATAGGTGACCCTCACTGCGCTGGTGGAGTTATCCTTCATCTCTACCGAAGTTGAGATTTTCTGAAATAGATACGTAATTAGTTGTTCGTAATGTTTACAATGCAACAAGTAATGTGATTCAAATCAGTATTCTTGTAATAGAGCGGATACATATTTATAAACAGAGATGTGCTTTATTTCAAATAAATCCATTTCAAATGGAAATGCAAAATGCGAAATGGGTATTTTCCATTTTGCATTTTAAATGCTTTTCTAAAAACCATTTTGCATTTTGCATTTTAAATGCTTTTCTCAGTGCATTTTCCATTATAAATGCTTTTCTCAGTGCATTTTTCATTTTAAATGCTTTTTTGCAACATTCTTCCTACTATCTCCACTCATCTTTTTTTCATAAGCCCCAAATATCAGTCGGTCCTCAACCTCGCTATGAGAGATAGTTTCCATTTGTCAAGTTGTCCCTGGTAGGAGCCCTGGCAATTGAGTGATACCATTACAAAAAATACTGATTCAAATACTGAACATGGGACCATGACTGTAATATTAAATGTTAGATAGCAGTTTCTATGTTTTTACGTTGGCAACATTAGTCCCGCGCAAATTTTTTGTGGTTTCATAATCTGTAGTCGTGGTGTTTTTGGATTTACCATCATGTATAATGTTTGTTCTACATTGATGTCCATTATTATGACAAAATTGTTTAAAAATTCTATAATTATTTTAATTGTTTGACCTGAGAAACCATTTTGCATTTTCAATGCATTTTGAAAATAGGTATTTTGCATTTTGCATTTGAAATGCTTTTCTAAAAACCATTTTGCATTTTGCATTTTCAAATGGAAAAGTTTTGACCCATTTCCATTTTGCATTTCAAATGGTTTTGGGTACCCATTTTGCCTATCTCTGTTTATAAATATATAAAGGTATTGATATCTCACATTGTATTGTTCCTTGACAAGGTCCACAATGTTGGCGGAGTCGGCTGCAAGGGTTCCAGCTGTGGATCCCTCGATGTGATCCCTCAGACCATCATATAAGGAGAACTGTTTGGCTGTCACTGCAAATATCACATTGATGGCATTCTCCTTCACCTAGCACACAACATCTACACTTAAATATTCATTTTAACAATATTCTACTTATTATAAACAGTGACACAGGCAGCACATCCACAAGTTGTGCACCTTTCATCTCCCTGCCTGCAGGACTTACTTGCTAATGGTCGTGCCGGTGGGGAGAGCTCTCTTGTTGTTAAATACAATCATTTCGGGTATTGACCTATTTTAATTTTTATATTTTTGAAACAAGTTTACAAGGTTTTAAAAATAATTACAATGATCGGTACCAATGACATTTCTCTGTGAAATATCTGGTGAATTATTTACATTTTACCTGGGAGGGTTAGAACACGCTAGGGAATGATTTGAGGTAAAGATAAAGATAAACGATATATTTATTATTATTATTAAACGCCCTAATGGGCTTTTACACACTACAAAGTTTAATAGTAGAGTATCACAGTTATTATAGATTCTACAAAATTAAAACAATAAAGGAAACATAACAAACGAAAAAAAAAAAATATTAAATGTTACAACAAAAGCATATAGTAAAATAAGATACATTAATAAAAATGATAAGAAGTCTCACATAAATAGATATTCAAAATAAAAATATATATATTGCGGAAATTATAGATGTCTATTTGTGTCTCGATCTATAAAAGAATTGAAATAAACAATATTTATATTGATTATTTTTAAGATGAAATATATCTCCCAGATCAGAGTATTTATTTCTACTTAGAATTGGGGAATTTTGATAAGACAGTGTCCTGGTGTTGTAAAAATAAAAGGGTAGTAAATTTCGGCAAGATCTTTTGGGTATGTGGATGCTGATTAATTGGAGTAACTCAGGACAGTCAATTTTGTAATGAAGTATTTTATGTAGTACTATTAAATCTGTGTTTATTCTTCTTTCAGAAAGTTTTAATAGGGACAATTTATCTAGTAAGTAGTTATATTCAATGTTTTCTACAGGAATATGCAATTTATAGTTTATATACTTCAAGAACTTATGTTGAATCTTTTCAATATTATCGGAATGAATATTGTAAAAGGGAGACCATAATGTAGAGTTATACTCTAGTTGGCATCTAACAAGGGTTTTGTACAACATGATAATATGTGCCTAAATTATTGAAGTCTTTTGAAATTCTCAAAACAAATCCTTGATAATGTTATTAATATGATACACAAAAGTTAGTTTGCTATCGAACAATATACCTAGGTCAATAATTTCACTGACGCAATTTAAGTTTTTATCATTTAATGTATATTGAAAAAAGAAATATAAAAAATAATATATAATAAAATGATATATAAAAAATGTGTGTGTATGTGAATTTGTATGTGTCAGTAAGTAGTAGTGAGTAAGTTAACAGTAATGTTTTTTTCAAATGACGGCAGTTTTTAATAGAATAAAATAATTGAATTAAAAACAAAAAGAACAAAGTGAAATGAAATTAATTAAATAATTTTCATGCAAAGTATGTATAGAAATATATATATATATATATATATATATATATATTTTTTTTTTTCTTTAAAAAGAAAGACAAACATTCCCGGGTTACGAATAACCCAACAATGTTTGAAAATCTCCTACTACCACCACAGAAAGCCGAAAATGTTGCTTGTGTTGTGATGGAGGACTTAGCCAGCCGAGGAATCGAACACGCGACGCTCGGGTGAGACCCAAGCGCTATGCCCACTCAACCACTGACCGGTCAAATATATTTATAAATTTATAAATTTATAAAATGATAGTTTACTACAGAATGTAAGGATATACAATGATGTAACTTACTTTGAAGTTGACTTGAGATATGCTAGGGTAGTCTTGAAGGGAAGAATGGGTGTACATCCCTTGTCCATCCAAGTGACACCTTCCGTCATTGGGCTTCACAATACCTCCCAGCTGGAAGATGTTTAAGTTTTCTTAGCTCAATCACGATAAACAAATTATGGGTTTCTAATAGTATTTTTATGGCAAATGAACTGTTGACTATGTATGGATATGATTAGGGTAAAGATTTGTGGTAGAAAACTTTGTGTTGGGAAGAAGGATAATATTTATCTCGACACACAGAGTAATGAGTAATGAGTAAGTAACACAATTTTTTTGTAATAATTTCCACATTGTAACAAACAAAATATGAATAAATTTTATAGGATTGTAGGTCGGTGTGGTTCCATATAATGGTGAAATGCCCATATTACCAAGGAGGTCGGGTCTTCTGATTGACAATCTGTTGATAACAGATTGATTGACATCTTTAATACCGTACGGATATTCATCTCTTACCTTGCCATCTCCAGCGTAGTGGAAACCAGCATCCGTAGAGAAGACCAGAAGACGACGAGCCTTCTCCCTCCAACCAATCTCCCCCCGGCACACCACGGCCTGCATTATGGCATCGAAGCCACCCTCGGGTTCGTCCAGGTTACCGGACACTGCAGCATTCCTTACTTGCGTCTGCACATAAATATTGGTGTAAATGCTTTTGAAAGAGTAAGTTTAATTTATTTACGATTGAAGAAGATGATGACACCAATATCTAAATGAAACATATAACAGAACAAGACACAGCAAAAATAAAAAGGTAACGGTCTCATCTGGGAATCGAACCCAGGATATCTGTCTTACCGAGGTAATGCCTCTAAGCACTCAGCCATTGGAACCTAATTTTTTTTTTTTTTATAATATTTAATTTTTATTTAATATTAAATTTACAATTACATGTTATTACATTACATTAAGATTATTTTCTTTTTATTACAGTACATCGTGATACACCTTTTTTTAGAGCAAATGCTCGTGTTAAAAAGGCGGAGAAACGCGTGTAAATAGTAATTTAACATATTTTTTCAGAGAGTGTAATGATAATGAAAAGAATTTTTATTTTTTAATATAACAAAATAAAAATTTTATATGTAACAAAATTTTATCAAATAGAAAAGAGAAAAGGATGTAAAAGAAAGAAAGAGATAAGAATAAGAAATAAGAGAAAAGGATTTCAATATAATAATAATTGAGAGATTATATTGTCTTTTTAAGTATAAACGATTTTAATATGCTATTGATATAGTGCTTTTATTGAGCTTTTGAATTTTTTATAATTCATTTCCAATCTTAAGTTAAGAGGTAATTGGTTAAACCATTTGACACCAAAATATTTATAAAATTGTTGGGCTGTGGTGGTGTTACAGCGCGGGATAGTTATAGAGCCAAGAATACTTTGTCTATTGCTGTTCGAAAAAGTTATTAAGTTGTCAATGTTGAAACAATCTTTATGTATTTGAAAAAGAGTTATTTTTTTATAAATAATATGAAGTGAAGGGACTTTAAATTCTTGAAATAATCTAATTGTGGGGTAATCATACGGTTTTTTCAAAATTATTTTTACTAATATTCTTTGGATGATTTCTAAAGGTAAGAGAGAAGTTTTGAATGCTCCACCCCAACCAACAATTCCGTATTGTAATACTGATTGAATTAGTGAAAAATATATGGTTCTTAATAATTTAAAATTTAGTATGTTTCGTATTCTAAGAAAAATGTACAATAATTTTCTTAATCTTTCTACTATTGCATTGATTTGTAATTTCCACTTTATGTTACTATCTATAATTACACCTAGATATTTTACATTAGTTTTAACAGTAAGTACAGAGCAGTCAGGTTTACATAAATTTGAAATTCTATTACAATTACATGAGTGTATACTTATCTTTAAATTATCAGGGAATGAATTTTTATTAATGGTGAAAGGTATTATAAAAGTTTTTTCAGTATTAAGTGTTAACAAATTATTATCGAACCATTTTTTTAGTATGTTTATATCTAACTCTGCTGTTTTTTGGGTTTCATTCCAAGTTAATCCCTCAGTTAAAATTGCTGTGTCGTCAGCGTATGAAATAAGTTTAGACATAATTGAGAGATTAAAAATATCGTTGACATAAATGATGAAAAGAATTGGACCTAGAACAGTTCCCTGCGGGATGCCAAAATTTGTGGTCTGCGAATCACTCAGAGAGCCATTTAACTAAACTTAACTATTATTACGTCATTTTTCTCAATCTCATATTTCAAATTCAGAATTAACAATATTTATAATTTTTCTCATATTTTTGGCAGCAGTCTCTTTGAATGATTACAAAGTTCGAAAGAATTGGTTTGTACTAGATAGTGTCTCGGATAATTTTTTTTTTTTTTTTTTTATGTGATCATTGCACGGCTATTACAATTTCAAGGTGGTCTTTCACCAGGGTATAAATTATTACTGAGAGCATATATTTGATTATATTCATATGAATTATTTTTTATTGGCTTACGGCAAAGCTGTATGTGTCTTTACTTAGAGGCATGACGTTCTTGTATCCGTAGGGAGCTGCACAACCCTCGCACGGCTGCTGTAACCTGGATATACAAACATAATAATCAACATACCTTCACTCATTAGCTAGTATGTATACAACCCTACTAAAAAAAAAACACTATCCAACCGAACTGTATAAGTTTTGGTTTGACTTTTTTGCCCACAAGTGCGTAATTTAAAAAAAAAAATTATGTGAGGAGGGAAAGGAGATGGAGAAGAGGAAGTTGGGGAGTACCTGGTTATTTAGAACTGGTCACCAAACACGACTAAATCCATTTCAATTCTAAATGGTGGTCTTTCACCAGGGCGATACTGAGAGTATCTTTCACTCGAACTTGTCGCAAGTATACTATATAATATTTTAATTGAATAAATTGTGAAATAATACAAATTTACATGCTTGCCGGGATTTGAACTCGCGACCTTCTGATTACTAGTCGAGAGCCTTACCTCTCAAAATATACATTATAGTAGAATAAGTTTGAAAAACTTTTAATAACAAGCCAGGAAATACATCAATCATAAAAATAATTTTGTAGTCAACCACTTTACTATTGAAAAGATAGATTAATGTGTAATGTTTAGCCACTTTCAGTTTAACTAAAAAATTAGGCTCACAAAGCTGCAAAATAACTCTATCATAATAATCTTACATCTCGGGAACTATGGCGACGTAAGGCATGACCACCTTGTCCACGAAGGAGCCGAAGCCGAGACGGAAGTTGGAGGTGATGTTTCTCATGGAGTCGGAGAGCAGATCTCCCAGAGCCGACAGCTTCTCCTTGTCGTCCTCCATAGATTTGCTCAGGTCCATCAAGTAGTACAGGTCCACGGGGTAGTCCATGGCCTGCGAGTACTTCACCTCCATTTTGTACACTTCATCTGTCATCAAATTTCATTAATAGAATATGGGCAACGTTTCCGAATGCCATTTTGGAAGATTACAAACTTTTCAAAATATAGTCTTCTGGTTAGCCCTGGGAACCCTAAACAGATAAGGGACTTCCACTAATGACAAAAGGGTTTCCCAGCATAAAATTTTGTTTTTATGTTTCCCAAAAACACTGAGATGCGGAAGTTACCCTCAGAAATATATCTTAAGTCTGCGGAATCCTTCTATGCCGGCATGAAAACTGTAACAAGACGAAACCGCACGAGCTTGAAAACTTTCTCACTCTCACCTAATAAGGCATACTTATCTACAAACAGAGGTCATCGTAGATCTCCTACTGATCATACAGTTCACAGTTCACCTATCAGTGGCTCGCCCTTCCGCTGCCTACCGAATCAAGTACCACGGACAGCCTATAAAAGTGAGTGCACAGCTTTGAACGAGCAGAGATCCTGAGCCGGTCGTAGGCTCAGTACCTAATATTGGTAGCGAGATGTATCGTCTTTTCCCATGAGGTCTAGGTCAATAAAGTTCTAGGCTGAATACTGACAGAGAAATATATCGTCTCTTTCAGTAAGGTTAGAGGAATTCTTTAGTCGGAGATTTCTGCGAAGTTTGCTATATTCCTTATTACTGTTACATACTATTGTTAAGTTACTTAGTATAATTGTAACTCTTGTAATAGAATCCATAAATTTATAGAGTCATCAAATACAGCAGAAATTTATTTTAAACAAACAACAAACCGTTATTTAAAATGAAGTAATAATATTACTTATTAAACATAAGAAACTTGATTAAAATGATTAAAAAAACTTGATTAAAATAAAAATTAAAATGGAGTTCTACAAATTAAACTTACTAACAATAAAGAAATGAAAAAAAACAATTTATTTCTATTTGATTCTAAGAAAAACACAGTTTTCTTTTTTCCTTTTTAAATACATGTTTTTAGATTTCACTCTTGTTTTCGGGAATGAATGAATGCAAATATTGGTAGTGAACATTACCCCACTTCCTGACATCCGATTGAGCTGAAACTCGGCACATCGACTCGTTGTCGATGACAATGAGTTCTATCAACTTTTAGTGGCACATATACAAATTTTTCTGAAATCTATTAATTTGATATCATTTACAGTATTCAATAAAATAATTTTATAAACATACTGATTCTTAGTTGCAGTTTGACTTTCTGTGGACTGATGTGGATATTTTCTTCTTGCGTAGAACTGGACTTGTTTACACCTGCAAACAATATCAATTGAAAACTAAAAATATCAATTTAAAACTAAAACTTACAGGACAAATGTTCACTTATAGTTAGAGATGGCAAAATTTAGCATTAATTTTCAGATTTTTTAGCATTAACAATTGGAAATTTAGCGTTTTATAGCATTTTGAGGCATAATTTAGCGTTTTGTAGCAAAATAGAAAAAAATGTATTTTTTTAATGTTTTTAGCGCATATTTTAAGTATTTTTGGTAAAATATATTTTTTATTTTTATTTATTTAACGCCCAGAGGGCTTTTACATGGTTGGTAGTATAATTTTAATTTGACAAATACTTTCAAACATAAAAAATAAGAATAAAATTACATTTGATAAAAGCTATGCAACAAGTCATACAAACACAAGAAACAAAAACAGAAAATTACAGCTATTTGTTGGTTTACATGATGTGTTTAGGAGTATTGTTGAAATAAATGTTTTAAATGATCCACAAAACTTGCCAAGTTGGTATTGAATATGTCAACATCACCCAAGTAATGATTTCCCATGGTGTGAAGTCGTTGTATCGGAGAGTGGGCAATGTAGTTACGCTTATGTGTGCTGCTGTAGAATATTGTATTTTGTCGTGTTGTTACTGTGGGTGTATGTATGTTTATAAGTTGCAGGAGTTCACAACAGTCGAATTTAGAGTTAAGTATAAGAGTTAAGTTAAGTATTTAATAAGAACGTTAAATCGTTTATTTTACGTCTATCTTCTAATGTATGTATTTTTAGAGTATTTAATAAGAAATTGTATTTTAAGTCTTCGACAGGGATATTTAATTTAAAATTCATAAAACGTAGAAATTTTTTTTGTATTCGCTCAATGTTGTTAATGTGAATTTTATAAGATGGAGACCAAACTACTGAGTTATATTCAATTAGACTTCTTACTAGAGATACGTATAATAGTTTAATGGCTTGTAAAGAATTAAAGTTTTTAGTTGTTCTTAATACGAAGCCTAGTGTTTTCATACCTTTGTTCACAATTTGATGGATATGATTGGTGAAACTTAGTTTTTCGTCCAAAATAATTCCAAGATCTCTCATTTCCGTGACTCTTTCTAAAGCTATGTTATTGATGGAATATTCGAATAAAACAGGATTTTTGTTTCTGAAGAAAGTCAAGGTTTTGCACTTTACTACATTTAAAAATAAATTATTTTGAACGCACCAATCTCTAAACTTACTAATATTTGACTGTAGTATATGGCAATGATTTATATCAGTTATTTTCTTGTATAGTTTGACGTCATCTGCAAAGAGCAATACCTCGACATCGTTGAAGTAATTGGTTATATCATTGATGAAAATGAGGAACAAAACCGGGCCAAGGTGACAACCTTGCGGTAGGCCACTGGTAGCCCGGAAAGCTTTCGACATCCAAGATTTTATTTTAACGAACAGTTTACGATTTGACAAATAGCTACTAAACCATTTTAGCATGTTATCCCTTATTCCTAGAGCAAATAGTTTTTGGATTAGTAGTTTATGGGATACTTTGTCGAATGCCTTCGAAAAGTCTGTATATATACAGTCGACTTGTTTATTTTCTGCAAATGATTGTATAATGAAGTTTTGAAATACCGTTAAGTTAGTTGCGGTGGATCTTCCTATGATAAAACCGTGCTGTTTTTGATTAATTAATTTTATTAATTTGGGATAGATTTCATCAAGGACCAATGATTCAAAAAGCTTTGGCAGTACTGACTGTATACAAATGGGGCGATAATTAGCTATGTCAGTATCGTCTCCTTTTTTGTAGATCGGTGTAATGAAGCTAGATTTCCAGCGGTCTGGAAAATGTCCAAGGGACAAGAGACGGTTAAATAGTAATGTAAGTGGTTTAGATAATGTATTAGAGCATGTTTTGAGGAATATTGGTGGAATGTTGTCTGGGCCAGCGGATTTGTCAGTGTCTAAGGAAAGTAATTTTTGTTCGCAACACTTTTGTGTGATTTGGCAGTTTGTTAAGTTTGTGGTCATATTAAATTTGTATTCGGGTATTTTATCATCTGGAGTGTCTTCATCATATACATTTTTGAAGAAGTCCGAAAAAAGGTTTACAATATCCTGTGTATTGTTTGCACTGATTCCATTCATATGCATTATTGGCGGGTAGTCTGTGTTTTCATTGTTCATTTTTTTAAGAAATTTCCAAAGGTTTTTGGATTTAAAGACAGTGTCCTCGACAGAGGTTATGTACATTTTGTAACATTGTTTGGAAAGATCTTTACATTTTTTCCTAGTTTCGCTAAAGATTATATAATCATTTATGGATTTACTTTGTTTGAATTTTTTGTGTTGACTCTTTTTTTGCTGAAGAGAGGCTGTAAGCTCTGATGAAAACCAAACCGGGTAGGTATAGCTTCTTGGTGTGTAAAAAGGTACATAGGATTCAATAGTATTAGAAAAATATAAATAAAGTTTATCTAACGATTCATCAACACTTTTTTCGGATAAAAAAGACCAGTCTGTATTTGAGAAATGGGAGTTAATTGAGTCGAAGTCGGCTCGTTTAAAGTTTAGGACGCTTTGTGAAGGTTTCCTTTCATTATCACATGTCATATTTAATTTAATGTATAGGGGAGGATGATGATTATCTATAGGTAGAAGTGGATCATTTGAGAGTTCAACAGACATTTTAGGATAGTTTGATAAAGCTAAGTCTAATAAGCGATTGTTACTGTTATATATAAAATTATGTTGATGAAAGTTTAGAAAGTTTACCATGTCCAAAATTTCACGTGCACGATCGTTTTCACTTTCGTTTATGATGAGACCACAGTTATTTGCTTTCCATATTAAGTTTGGTAAGTTATAATCCCCAAGAATAACAATTTTCGAGTGAGGATATTTTGATGAAATTGTTTCGATGTCTTGACAGTGGTTTCTATATGACTGAGGGTCAGAAAGTGGTGGTAGATAGGCCGTTCCAAATATAATTTTCTCGAGAGGAGTCGTTATTTGCACAAAAATATGTTCGATGTTATTGTGTTTCGTGGTTAATTTTCTTGCTGACAACTTCTATTTTATTGCAATTTAAACTCCTCCACCTCTTGACTTGGAACTTGATCTGACGTTTCTGTCGCAACGAAATACTTTGTAGTTAGTAAGACCGAGTTCAGTCGATTTGATTTCCGAGTTTAGCCAGGTTTCCGTAAGTATAATGATGTCATGATGATGAGAAGGTAGAGCTGCTTGTAGGTCATCGAGTTTTGATCGCAGTCCGCGGATGTTTTGATAATAGATTTTTATGGTTCTGGTTCGGTTAGGTGGGTATTTAACCTTCATTTGCAAGTATTTCCATGTGAAAGATTATAAATAATTAATTTTAATATTAAATTAATAAGGAAGGAAACTCTAAGTACGGGTCGAACACAAACACAACAAATGCAGATTGCGATTAACATCAATAGGCGTCATTTATTTCGCACAAATTGTGTAATGTCAAAAAGCAATTTTAGCCTACAGTACAAAAATATTAAATATTTACATATAAAATAGTAACAAAATTATAAAAAATCGTAGGTAAGGCTTCCAAAAATTAAATAAAGTAGGTATAATACTTTTCCCTGCACATTCACATGAAACTACTTTCCTTATGCATTTTTCTCAATTCTTCTTTAGTTGTACTGGACTAAATATTACTGTATCAGCTTCTACAATTTGTATGGTTCTTTGACTTCTGAAATACTCTATATTCTCGGAAAGCGTTTAAATTCAGCGTACAGTATAAACTAAAAATATTAAATATTTACACATAAAATAGTAACAAAATTGTAAAAAGAGGTAGGACAGGCTTCCAAAAATGAAATAAAGTAGGCATATTTGAAATACAGGTAAATACAAAAAACAATGGATGTGGCACTTTACTGATTGAATGATAGCATTGCGCACGTTTCAATAGTGGGCTCCTTCATTCTCGTACGCCTGTCAGTCAATACCCGATATTTTCGGGAAATTCGCGCCTATTTCGCTAAATAGAATAATTTAGCTGAAATACGGCCAAAATCACGTTTTTCGCTTTAATTCGCGAAATAGAAATCACTGGAAACACTTTCAAATGCCTTGAAACGCAAAGAAAACTTATAAATGCCCTATTTTCGAATCATAAATATTTTTTCGCGTTTTTAGTTAAAACGAAATTTTGCCATCTCTACTTATAGTGCATTATCAATGTACTGTGTATGTACTTGTACACATACACGCATTGAATAAAGACAAAACTAGAAGTGCCTTCCATACAAATTTGAATGGAAACAGATATAATAGCCCAATAGCCCAGAACCTCGCCTGACATCGTAGATCTCCATCACATTTGAATTTAATAAACACAGTTTAGTATTAGCCCCGATTAGGCACTTCTTATGTTTTTCTTTATTCTATGCACACATGCTACTCCGTGTGTGGGAACTTCCTATGTGATATCTACGCAGGTAAACAAGGTAACAGTTGGTTGCTTAGCTTAGCTTGTTGCTTGGAAAGTACACCGCGATGAGTTGTTTTCTGTCTTGCTTTAGATATTTTTTAACTCCAGATATTTATACAAGGTGTTCCAAAACTTGTAGTCAAAGCGAAAAATTGGTGAATCTACATCATATTTGAGTTTTCGTTTTCGAATAAATTTAGCCCGAAATTGTAATTTTTTAGGTAAAATTTGAAAAATATTGGTAGCAATAATTGATAAAAGAGGTGGTGCAAATAATGTTATTGTATTTTCAAGGAATGTAATCTATGAGTACTATTCTCGTTTTTCCTATGCGATACCGAGGCCTAATCAACTAAACCTTTCTCTGTGTGATTTTATACACCAGTTTCCCTCTTGTACTATGAGTTTCCAGACTCTGTGTATAAGTAGGCACAGCTGGCCCTGTGTGGGCGCAATTAGAGCAGTCTGTTCCGGGTGCTGAATTGTCAAGGCGCCAAGGAGCTGATAATACTTAACACCTAAGAGTCGTAATACATTGCCATTGAGATTGTTTTTCACAAAAACGACGCCACACAAACATAAAAATCATCCGAATATTATTGATTACAGTAATACCTAGGCGTCCATTGGTTTTGACAAGGGGCTTTAAAATTTAACTCGAACCAGGCGCCGTTTGGCTGAAGGCCGTCCCTGTAAGTAGGTATTCTTAAGAGTTAAAAAATCTTTAAAGCTTTACAGAAAACAACTGCTCATGGTGTACTTTAAAGTGATTTAAATTGGGCTTTCTAGTTAAAGTATCGCCTGTAAAGTAGTGCCACAATTGAAAAATTGACTATTAATACTTCTTCATTATTTTTTCCTATTAACGTTTTGGACGAGTATAATATGTATGAATAATGTTATCTAGCTAGATACCATTTGAGGATGCTTCTATAACAGAAGCAAGGCTAACTGGGTTGTACTTGTACTCCTCAGGGCAGGAGTGGCGCTCGCTGGACGGGAAGCAGCGTGCTTGCTTGAAGTCCGGCTGCAAACACCAGGCGCACAAAGCGGTCTGGATGCACTCGTGGCAGGAGCTCTTGGTTCCGCAGGCTACCTGCTGTGCCGACATGCTGCTCACCCATACACTAAATACACACCAAAACAGCGCACCAGGTGAAAACATTTTCAATCAAACTTAACAACCATTTAAAAGTGCTATGTCTACCAAAGCCAAAAACAAACTGTCCCTAACCTGACTAGCCTTTCTGCATTCTTACAAATATTATGAGTAGTAAAGTTCCAGATAAGAATTTCTAGCAGTCAGTCAACACTTTCCTAGAATAATCATTGTTATCTTTTGAATTTCCTTAATCAAAGTAAGCATTTACACATTTTCAACCGTTCCTTTTATTTATTATTATTTATATCCGTCCGTTGAGTTATCATTGGATTATCTATGTGTAATCGTTTAGTAATAAAAATAGACAATCTTTTTGATAACATCAATGAAGAAAATTATATCAAATTAAATCTAAACGAAACCCGAAACAGAACAAGACACACAAAAATAATAAGATAACTTATAACTTATTCAAGCGACGCTCTCTTCAAGGAATTTTATGTACTAGATGTCCGACAGTGCTATATAAAAAAAATTGTAATCCATGTTCATAAAAATAAAAACAAAATGAAAACAGCCGAACACAAACATCAAACCAGAAGTAAGGGAAGAAATGAATTTTCCGTTCCAACTAGCAACAGAGCGGCTTATCAAAAAATATTCTCATATCTCGGTCCTAAAATATATAATAAAATCCCCTCTCAGCTGAAACTGTGTGAATTGTCATCCTTCGGTCCAAGAGTGACAAAATGGTTGTTGGATCTAGGTAGGACTGATTCCAAAATGTTACTAAAAAATGTAATTGGATAATTATTTATCCCGAACGCCTCTATGTATCTTTTTTTGTATCTTTGTTTTAACATTCTTATTTTATCTAGTCTTAAATCCTATATTCGTCTAGGATAACTTGAAACCTTTAAATTTTACTGTCCTAAAACGGGAATCCTTCCTAGTTGGACAGTCAAAAGCATAAGATGTAATCAACATTATAATAAATAAAAAAATAAAAAAAAACTCTTGCAACTGTGTTCTGTCTTACTGGGATAACGTTCTAAGGGTATTATTGTATAATTTTTAAATGATTTAGGGAATAATTTATGTAAAACTATGTATTAGTAATAGTAATCTTTATTTTCTGATGGCGCCCTTCCAGAGTTGGCACCAGGTTTTTTGCACATTTTTTAACATTTGGCAGATCCAGCTCTGAAAATAAGACATATTGTGAGCTATTATAAATTGGTTACCCACCAATTACGAGTGATCATTTTTTAGTTTCCTAAAACGCTTAATAATTTTTTTAAAAACGCAATCTCTGTAAATCTTTTTTACATAAAAAAATTAAAATAAAATTCAATTCCGAACTTACTTACTAAGAACTTAAACATACATAAAAAAATATGTTTACTCTGAAAGATTACTTGTTCAAACTTTCGCCAATGGAAGTGTGTTGTGGGCGTGTCTGTGTGCCTTTAAGCTTAATTTTTTCTTACTTCTGCTGAAATTTATCAAATTTAATGTTGAAAATCTTACTTGAGCAGATGAAAAAAATTAACTGTCTTCTATGGGGCCTTCGAGTCGAAAGGTCTTTAGTTTGCTCGGGCGACATCAGTTTTCTCTCAAATCGTTATAGATCACTGTTAAAAATTGGGGATGATCCTTTTTGAATAAAAACTGGTTTTCTTGATACCACTTTACATTTATTTCAAACTATTGAAACAGGTACAATATTTTATAAAGAAACTGTGCGAATAACACTGCTACGATCGCTCTGACTTATGAGCTTGTTTATTATCGAGTTATTGTTGAGAAAAGAACGAAAAAACACATAATGCGAGCCTTTTTAAAGACTTCAAAAAACCACCACATGTAAATAAAACATTTGTCATTGTGATATCTAGCAGTAAAAATGAAACCTGCTATACCGACCAAATTGACACTATTTTCTAAGCAAGGACTCACACCATTTTGGTTAAACGTAGTAACTTCAAATTTCTAGACTACAGATGTCGGTAGCCTGCAAAATTGAACATATTGCCAGGGGGCGGGATTCAAAAATTGCACTAAATTTTTGAATGATAATCTATTTAAAAATAAACTATAAAACAAACAGAATAAACTAAAAATTCTTAATCTAAATATACCACAAAAATACTAACAAAATAATTCAAAATAGCAGAAATTAACAAAATAAAACCCCCTTTTTTTTATGCCCTACTGGTAAACTTATAAATTTAACTGTATAAATGCTGTTGAATTACTCTATTAATTAACTAAAAATAACTAGAAAATTATTAATCCTATTAAATAACCAAAAAAAAAAATTCAAAAATGACTAAATTACACACGTCTGCATACTAATTTTTACATATTTAAATAGTTCAATAACACAAATAATATAGTTTACACTGAACACAACACAATTATTGTTCCTTTTTTTTTTTTCTTTCTTCTCAGGTCTTCTGCTTGATCCATCCAAGGTGGAGTCGAGAAGATAAGCATCATAGTGTAATGTACATAATCAATCCTTGGTAAGGTCCGGGACGTCAATTACAGGTTTAGTGTCTGAATCCAGGGGCATCAGACATATCTTTGTGATGGGCCTCACAAAGACTCCTTGAGGTGTTTTTAGTGTAACAACTCGTACTACTCCATCCGCTCCAGGGTGTGTATGCAGAATTCGGGCCATTTTCCATAAAGGTGGAGGTAAATGATCTTCCTTTAAAATCACCAGATCGTCTTTTTGCAGTGCCCGTTGAGTGCTGGTCTGCCATTTAGTTCTCTTTTGTAGTTCCATCAGGTAATCTTGCTTCCATCTAGACCAAAAAGATTGAATTAGCGAACTGATCCTCTGATATTGAGTTAGTCTGTTGTCCGGTATCGCCCGGACGTCTCTCTCAGGAATGATACAGGATTCAGTGCCTATAAGGAAATGGTTTGGGGTAAGAGGTTGGTAATCATGGATGTCGTCGGATAAGGAAGTTAATGGACGGGAGTTCAAACAGGCCTCAATCTGACAAATTAAGGTATATAAGAGTTCAAATGTTAATGAAGAATTGTTAGTGATTCTATATAAATGGAATTTTGCTGATTTTACTGCTGCTTCCCACAAACCTCCCTGATTAGGGGCTCGAGGGGTTATGAACTTCCACTCAATACCTCTGTTCACTAAATAATTTTGAATATTGTCGTTGTTTTCCCTCAAGCTGGTGTACAGCTCTTTGAGTCTGCTGCTAGCTCCTTTAAAATTACTAGCATTGTCGGAAAAGATCTTTTCAGGTTGTCCCCTACGGGATATAAACCTTTTTAAACTGTTCAAAAAAGCATTGCTAGATAAATCCGAAACTAATTCCAAGTGAACGGCCTTGGTTGAGAAGCAAATAAAGATACATAAATACGATTTTGCGAGGGAGGCCTTCCTCAGCGTCCCACTTTTAATTAGAATTGGTCCGGCGTAATCTATTCCGGTGATAGCGAAAGGACGACTCGGCGTAATTCTTTCGGGTGGCAAATTTCCCATGATTTGATGACCGGTTCGGGGACGACATCTAAAACATACAACACATTTATGTAATATCTTTTTAATAGTATTTTTACCAAAGATGGGCCAAAATTTTAATCGTATTTTAGCTAACAAAGCTTGAGGTCCTGCGTGTAGGTTTACATAATGGTAGTGACGTATTATCAATTCAGTTAGCTTATGTTTAGCCGGCAAGATAACTGGGTGTTTTTGTTGGTAAGATAAATGTGTAGCCAAATTCAACCTACCGCCTACATATATTAGACCATCATGTAAGAAGGGATTAAGAGATTTTAAATTACTTTTCTTGTTGACGATGCCATGGTTTTTTAATTCTTTCAATTCCTTTTGAAAGGCGTGTATTTGAGCTGATCTCAATAGACATTTCAAGCCTGATTCCAATTCAGCCACACTTAAATTGTCTGAAATTTTACCCTTAACACTTCTGCAGTTATTGACAAATCGCAATACATACGCAGTAACTCTTTTCAATTTAATAAATGATGAGAATTTTTCAAATATCTCCCATTCTTGAATATCTGTGGATAATAGAATATTTTTGCCTTTGAGTTCAGGAGGGTTTGAACACGAAATATTTGATATAGGCCAAGCGTTGACTCCCTCGGTCAACCAACTTGGTCCATTCCACCATATTGCAGAATTTATCAATTTATCTGTAGTGGTTCCTCTTGAAAGTATATCTGCTGCATTGTCGGCTGATGATACATGTCTCCATAGATCTGGATCACTAAGTTCTTGTATTTCGGCTACTCGGTTTGCAACGAAAGTAGCCCATCTCGTAGGTTGACCTTTCAGCCAGCACAACGTTATCATGGAGTCACACCAATAATGTGTGTCGATCTCCACTATATTTAACGCTTGTTTTACGTTTTTAATTAATTTAGCCAGTAACACAGCACTACAAAGCTCCAACTTGGGCAGGGAAATACACTTCAATGGCGCCACTCTTGATTTGGACGTTATTAAATGTGAATGCCGCTTACCGACATGGTCCACTGACACCATGTAAACGCAGGCTCCGTAAGCTTTCTCAGATGAGTCGCAAAAACCGTGTAGTTGTAGATATGTAGATTGCCTGCAAATAATTTTTCTTGGTATTTTCAACACATTTAGTTGAATTAATTCTTGAAGGTAGGACCTCCAGGGTGCTAATATTTCATTAGGCAATGGATCATCCCACGCTGCTTTAGACTGCCATAACTTCTGCATTATCAATTTGGCTACAACTATAATCGGTCCTAGAAGACCTAATGGATCGAAGGTTGATGCGATGCAAGATAATATCTGTCTTTTACTCTCGGTTCGACTTGATGGTTTCATTATTACATAAGAAAAATAATCAGATTCATTATTCCATATTAATCCTAATATTTTCTCAGTCCTTGGATTGTCAGTAATAATTTTTTCAGAATTGCCTGATTCGGCAATCTTAGCTTGGCCCGACTCGGCTGACAACTCCAAGACATTGGACCTCCATTTCCTCAAGGTCATCCCCGCAGACAAAAAGATGTTGATTAGTTGCTCTTTTAACTCTCTACAGGATTCCATGTCATCTCCTCCGGTTAACAAGTCATCCATATAGAAGTCATTTTCTATGACCTGACTAGCTCTAGGAAAATTTATATTGTTATCCATACCAATTTGCCGTAGAGTTCTAGTGGCTAAGAAAGAGGAAGGCCCCAGACCATATGTGACTGTCTTCAGACGGTAATACTTGAGCACCTCCTGCGGCGACTCGCGCCACACTATCTTCTGCAGGTCACGGTCCGCTTCACACACATTAATCTGGCGGTACATCTTCTCGATGTCAGCCGTCAGTACTACTTGATGTTTCCTGAAATGCAATAGTTGGGTGTATAAGTCCTTTTGTATAACAGGTCCTGTCATCAAGGCGTCATTGAGAGAAATTCCATTTGAAGTTTTGGCGGAGCCGTCAAAAACGACCCTCACTTTAGTAGTAGTGCTTGATTCTTTTGTTACAGCGTGATGAGGTAAAAAATAGGATTCACGATCCCCCTTTGACTGGTCACACACCTCCATATGACCTAATTCCTCATATTCACGCATGAATTGTATATATTGTGTCTTCAATTCGGGATTTGACACAAGTTTTCCTTCTAAATTTTTAAATCTTTTTTCAGCAGTGAGCAATGAACTTCCCAGCTGATCAATGCATGCTCGACGCGGTAAACTTACTACGTATCTACCGTCGTCTTGTCTAGTATGAGTACTAGCAAAACTGGCTTCACAAGCCTTTTCTTCATGATTTAGAATCTTAGTGGGATTAATCTCCTCCAATTTCCAAAATTTTTCTATTTGGTGACTTATTTTATTTATAGATAAATTACAACAATCTGATACAGGCCTTTGCTTTGGGTACATGTGGATTGGTCCTGATATGATCCATCCCAGTTGCGTACGTTGAAGTGTTGGTCCCGATTCGAGTTTCAATCTATCGTTGGTTAGGATTTCCCAAAAGCTCTCCGCGCCCAACAGGATGTCGATGGGTGCAGCTATATTGAAGTTCGGGTCAGCTAGCTCCAATCCTCGTGGTAACTTGAAGTCTTTTTTCGCCATTGTCACTTGTGGTAAATTTGTTGTAATCTCCTGTAAAATCAGACATGATATTTCACTTTTATAATCAGTATGAAGCGAATTCATCTCCACTGAAATTCTCTTTTTTATGTGAGTGATGTTATTATGGATCCCAGAAACGGGTTTGTTTATCAATTCACATGGTAAATTTAATTTATTAGCAAATTCTGCTCTCATAAAATTTGACTGGGCCCCTGAATCAATCAGAATGCGGGCTTTAAAAATTTTATTGTTACTACCCACAACTCCTATGTTGGCAGTTGACAATAATATTATTTTTTCTGCTTTATCCAATGCAGAAAAATTCGATACTGAAACCTCGTTATCAGCATCCATATTGGAGGCCTCCCGCAGAGGTACCTCATTGTGTAGTAAGGTGTTGTGATTATCTTTGCCACAACGCCTGCAAGAAAAGGTTGCCTTGCAACTCTGTGCCTGGTGACCCACCTTTAAACATTTAAAACAAGCTTGGATTGATTTCGTAGCATCAATCCTCTCATGTAATTTTAATTTCAGAAATTTTTTACAATAATAAATATGGTGACCTTTCTCGTTACAATAAATGCAGTTGTTAGCCTTTACCGCTAAAAATACTGATGAATCTTTTTTGCAATTATTGTTGCCTAGTTGTGTTTTATGTAAGCTAGAAAATTTTTTCTCAGAAGCGTTCATCAGTTCCAATACTTGGGCTCTAGCAGATAAACATTTTAAGAATTCCTTTAACGTCGGTAATTCGTCTTGTAATATATATTGTTCCCAATTTTTTCGGGTAGCTGTGTCTAATTTATTTGATATTATATAAATAACCAATGGATCCCATTGATCTACCTTGACCCCGATATTTTGTAATGCCTTTAAACTAACGTTTGTTTCATCAATTAGATACCTCAATGCTACAGGCTCTTCTTGTTTCATGTCTTTTAATGAAAATAGAGCTTGGATGTGTTTATGAACGGTAGTTCTTAAATTTGCATAACGTTCATTTAATAATTCCCAAGCGGAAATGTAATTTAATTCAGAAATTTCTAGATTAGCAATTATCTTTAATGCGTTTCCCTTTAAAGTTGATTGCAAATAAAAGAATTTTTGTACGTTGCTTAAATTACTATTGCTATGGACTAAAGTCTTGAAGGTTTCGACGAAATTAACCCAATTTTTCTGATCGCCATGAAATTCCCGTAATTGGAGGTTGGGTAGTTTAATTTCCACCTTACTTTGATCGACGGATTCGATCGCGCCTTTGGCCGTTGCCAAAACTGAGAAATATTGGTTTTCGAAAGCTTCTCGTTGACTATAATTTTCAATTTCGTCTGAATCCGGTAACATTTCAATTTTCTGTTGAACTGCTTCGAATTCATCTAACAATGATTTCACCCGCTCATATCTTAATTTAATTTCATTTACCGACAATGCATTTAAGGAATCCGCGAATCGGGTTAGTTTTCCTTTGATTACGCCGCGTTTGTTTATTAATGACTTCATATTTTCCATTTTTAATTATATTTTGTTAATATCGGTTGACAATTATTTTATTTTAGCAAACACCCGTTTGAAAGAATACCACGACAATCTTGACAATACTATTTGAGAACACTATTCAATAATATTATATTCTTATTTTCAAGTGGGTAGTGATTTTATTTATAATATTGACTCTATTTAAGATTAATCTCGTTTAAATTACATGAGACCTGAATAAACATAAAATGGATGATAGGAAGGAAAGCACTGAATACTTATCTCAGATTTGCGATGTGGTCCACTTTCCTTAATGATTTCCAGTTTCAATCAATTTTGTATCCTTTTGGCTGCTGGTTCTTTGTTTTTTTTTACATACAATCTCCTGATCGTAATCCGGTTGAAGGATCAAATGTTAAAAATTGGGGATGATCCTTTTTGAATAAAAACTGGTTTTCTTGATACCACTTTACATTTATTTCAAACTATTGAAACAGGTACAATATTTTATAAAGAAACTGTGCGAATAACACTGCTACGATCGCTCTGACTTATGAGCTTGTTTATTATCGAGTTATTGTTGAGAAAAGAACGAAAAAACACATAATGCGAGCCTTTTTAAAGACTTCAAAAAACCACCACATGTAAATAAAACATTTGTCATTGTGATATCTAGCAGTAAAAATGAAACCTGCTATACCGACCAAATTGACACTATTTTCTAAGCAAGGACTCACACCATTTTGGTTAAACGTAGTAACTTCAAATTTCTAGACTACAGATGTCGGTAGCCTGCAAAATTGAACAATCACAACTTCTAGAAATTATTTGTGCAGTGGCTATATAATTTCTTTTTCCGATTTTATGTCTGGGTTTAATCTTCCCCATAGGAAAAACTAAAACCTTCCACACACTGTTCCACAAATGATCATCTAGTCAATCAACATTATGCAAGTGCATTATATAAGCAAAATAAATACAAAACAATACAAGAACAACACGTCAACCCACCAGAGATCAAATGGGAAAATAATTCAGCGACTACAGATATTTTCATATCAGAGGGTTCGGCTCGGTAGAACTTCTAACAGGGCCTATAAATCCTACTGATCCCTCAACATAAATATTTTTATTATTATATTATATTATATATTAGTGACTATATTATCGATTTTATTGATTCATTCATGACTAATAAAGTCATTCCAGAAATTGGATAATCAATTCCGAAAAATAATTCGTAGATTCTGTAGATAGTAGATGTACTTACTTATCTTTAATACTTTACTGGTAGACATGTAGGTAAGAATTTGCCTTTTTCACAAATGATACGGAGTAGGTATTTAAAATTTATTTATATATATGAATCGAAAAGGCAATGATGAAATATAACAGTTGATGATATTGATGAGATTACAGCTAAGCACTAAATAGATAACACATTGGAAATGCCTTCCATGGAGATTTGAAAGGAAACCAATGTGGCCACTGACTCAATACCCTTTGGTTCTAGCCCATTACGCGCGCACTCTGTCTGAAGCCGGGTCTTGTGCGTACAAAATGTTTTGTTTGTTTTAAACTTTTATACATTCACATGTTTTCCATCTGCCACGGAAAGCAAAAATATTGAAAGTACAAATGACTATGGCCACGCCCTAATGTTTCAATGTTTCGAAAACATTTTGTGAGCTGGAGATTCGCCATCGAATATCGCCATTCTGTTTGAACATCAAATTGATGAAACACAGTTTTACATTGCAAATTTAAGGTCCGATTCGAATTGATTTGTTTTGGGTGGCGGGTTTGGGTTCCCGCCACCCCGGGATCATTTATTGGATAACTAACACCTCTGCCATAGGTCACCGCTGCCCCGGGAACCATCACTGGATAACCAACACCTCAGTGGTTCGCCACATTTGGTGATTTTGCAGGGGTGCCCGAGTTCATCGGGTGAGGTGTGTTTAGGATTACCAACCATCTGCATGGTGTGCCAGATCGGGAGAGGCTGGTTTGGGAGACCCTTTGACCTCTCCAACTGGTATCTCGACCCATCGAATGCGCCGCAGTGGGAGGGATATATTCATATGTCCATCACTCCTGGACACACTGATTCCTAGATTCCTACCCAACCTTCCCTTACCTTCTCAGAAATTTCCTCTCCTTCCTTTCCTTAAAAAAATACCTTCTACACAGCATCCGAAAAGATGACACAGGCCCTGAGGGAAATTGTTTTCCTCACGGCCTCCTGAGGGATTAATGTAAAAAAAAAACAAAACTTTTCGATCACAAAACACACCCACATTGTGTTGCTTGTGTTTTTCTTTATTTATGCAGCTAAGCAATCTTAAATCATTATATTAATCACAAGTAGTTTGGTTCGCCATTAGCCATGACTCCATGGTCCCTATTTGTTCCAGGACAGTTCTCCGAGAGGTACTCCCTGGCGCCTGCAGCTCCTCCACAGCCGCCTCGTAGTCCCATACCTCTGACAGGTCTCCGCTCAATAGTTCACTAAAAAACGATTACATTAACTTGCGAGCCAAAATCACAATTATTGGGAGACAGCACAACAGGCCTTTGACCTAAGTTCTTACGGGCGCTGAGTACAATGGGCCTATGACCTAAATGCTTACGAGAGCTGAGTGCAATAGGCATTTGACCTGAATGCTTGTGGGACTACAATAGGCCTATGACCTGAATGCTTATGAGAGCTGAGTACAATAGGCCTATGACCTGAATGCTTACGAGAACTATGCAGACAGTCTCCGTCAATATAAAAAACCAAATGTTTTCAAATAATATTTCATATAAAAAGTAAAGTAATCCCAAGGTGAGAAAGGTTAAACAAATAATGGGGAATGTAAATATTACTTGCTTATCTGATGCTCGTTTGGAGATACATAAAGTAAAAACCCGTGTCCCCTTTTTGTGTATATTCATATAAATATATTATGCACTAAAATATACACACTCACGTTTTATAAAAAAACGTTTTAACTCTATCATTTATTTACTTTTATCTTTGTTTTTATTTCTAATATGGTTTCTATAATAATATGCCATAACAATTTCCTTTTCCGTTATTATTATCGTTAAATTTGATAACGAAATGTTATTCTTACATAAATCATTTATGGCTACAATAATACGGTAGTTGAGAAAATCACCAAAATTGTAATTTTTAAAAATTTTGTAAAATAAAAAATATATTTTGCACTAAAATATACACACTCAAAATATATAAATACATATTTATTTATTTTACACACTAAAATTCGATTTTACTGAATTCCACAAAAAAAATATTTTCCACCGTGCTGTCGCTCGGGTTGTACATATTGGGTTGTACGTATAAATTTCTACATTGACGATATTAAATCCAATTCTGCTACAACAATAATTATGTACTTCTATAGTAAATTATACAGAAAAGTGGGACACGGTTAATACGCACTTAAAAACGAATGCTACAAACAGTTAGATAATAATTAAAAGTAAGTTGCAGGAAATGGAAAATAATTAATTTTAATAGTTATTTCATTAAATCGATTTTTCGCTTGGCGGTCATTGCTATTGATGTGAATGTTTTAAGGCAAGTTTTTTAACTTCTTTTATTTAACCCAAAATATGAATTTAGTTTGGTTGTAATTAAAAAAAAACTTAAAAATTATAATCCTGTGTTCATTTCCTAGTTGTGAACATTATCTTTTTATTTTTCTGTGTCTTGTTTTATTTCATGTTTCGTTTAGTTTTATTAGTATTATTTTCTTCTTCAATGATAAAAAAACTACATATTTTGATATCATTATTTCAAAACATGGCGTGAATAAAAGACGTCAAATTATCTGTTTATTTAACGAAATAGCTATTAAAATGAATTATTTTCAGAGTTATCTGACTAATACGTTTTAACTATTAGACTGATAGTATTTTTAAAATAGCTCGTGCCTATTAACCGTGTCCCATTTTTGTATATATTCATAATTTCTAGCGCCACAGATAAGCAGACAACATAACCTTGACGTGGACAATTAGTAGATTTTGCTCACCTAATATTAGCGCGCTCCTTCTCTGGCAGCATGTTGAGCGGCAGTCCCAGGGCGATGGAGCGCCCCACAGCGGCCCCCGCGGCGTGGTGCGCCTTGCGGAAGGGCAGCCCCCGCCCCACCAGCCAGTGCGCCAGGCGTGTGGCCAGCTGGGAGGGCTCCAGGGCCTCCACGCATCTAGCCTCGTTCACCTGAAACCACAAAATGCTATTGGGTTCAACAGTCTACAGGGAGTTAAGCTTATCTAGGAAGCGAACAGGTTGATAAAATAACTATATTTTAGTCAATATCATGGCCGATTTGCGGTGTTTTAGCAAACATCGACTAATTACCTTTACTATTGATAAAAATCCTTATTGTGGCAATGTTAATATTTTTGAGGCGTTCGCGCTAGACATCCAGCAATCAAAAAACATGAATATATTTCAAATACTTTATTATTTACAGATAATTACAATTGTAATTATAATTGATTAGCCGCAATAAATTTTTTTTGTCTGTAAATGCCTTCGATATTTCGAAGGAAATATGCATATATAAATATTGAAACATGCGTCAATATTAAGAATATTGAAGTATGTGTTATAAACCACGAAACTATTAAAATGCATTATTTGTTCATTTCCGGTGACTGAAATAGTTGTCTCTCATTATTATTATACGGGTTTTAAAATAATTTCTCGAGTGCCGAAAATACCATTGAAGACTATCCATTGAGCGCTGGCATATCCGATGGTTAATCTGAAAACCATACTTTACACACTACAGAGGAATTAGGTCTCGGAAGCTCGGCGTTCCAAAGGTTAACCAAGTCCAGTAATTCTGTATATGTATTTACCGTGTGTTTTAATAGCTGTGTTCAGATGGCTTCCCTAATACTTACGTTCAAAGTCTCTATGGTCCCATTGACAACCTCCAAGACTTGGCAGATTGTATCGAAAGAGTCAAACATGGTCTTCTTATCGCCCTGCAAGTCCTTGTTGTAGGTGGAGGGCAGGGCGTGCAAGGCGGCCATCATGGCGGTGCTGTTGCCAAGCAGAGTGGCAGCTGCCGCCCTGGCCAGCTCCAGCCCATCTGCGTTCCTCTTCTGCGGCAGCAGGCTGCTACCCGTGGAGTAGGCATCGCTTACTCGCACAAAGCCAAACTCCGAGGTGCTGAAGAGGATTAGATCTTGCGCCAAACGGCTCAGGTGGGAGCCGCACAGGGAACACCAGAACAGGAACTCAACTGGTTAGGAAATATAAAACTTATTGTCTTTGTGCTTATTAAATTAAGACGTAAATAGTAGTTCTGTGAACAATAGATCTCGCGTCCTAAAAGTGTGTTTCTAATTTCCTTTTATTTAATAAATTAAAACCAAAATTTCCTTTGAAATCAAAAGATGTGTAAGTAGGTATATATGTATTTAACTTAGTTAAATGTCAAAGTTAACTACTTAAGTCAAAGCAAAGTCTAGTCTAGTCAAAGAGTAAGGGTTGATTGAATAATAAAGTGGATGCAGCATATTTTCGGAAACTAAAACAAATGCACAAACAAATTTACATAAGGCTGGCCGCATACATACGTTTTTCGTATTCGATTTCCGAATTCGTTTTCCGTATTCGGACATCCGAATGCACGGAATCAGTAGAAAATACATTAACTGCCGCACACGTTCGTTTTAGTTCCGAACGGAACAAATTCCTTACGCACGTTCCGAATGCCAGCCGGCGCGTTCGGAGAAAACGAATGGAAAAAACCTAATGACGTCATGTGGAACGCAGCTATTGCATACAGTTTGTTTGTGCCGACGCAAACGTACGGAAATTTCCATTCGTAATTCAGTGTTGCCAACGGATCTTGACCTAATATCGCCGTTTCTCATACATAAGGTAGCGTAAAGTAGCCGAATTTGCTGTTAGGTGGGACATGTTTAAAATTGATGTTTTTACGTGAAAATAAAAAAATTTCATGGGGGGGGGTGGCTAGAGAATTTCAAAAAAATAAAATTTTTCCCCCGAAAATAAAAAAAATTCATGGGGGGGGGTGGCTAGAGAATTTCAAAAAAATAAAATTTTTCCCCCGAAAATAAAAAAAAATTCATGGGGAGGGTGGCTAGAGAATTTCAAGAAAATATAAAATTTGTTCCCAGAAAAATAATAAATTTCATGGGGGGGGGGGTGGCTAGAGAATTTCGGGACATGTTTAAAATTGATGTTTTTGAATTGATGTTTCGCCTTTTAGATTTTTTCGGCGCCGATTCTCGCTCTGAGTAGCCTAAATGGCGATATATCGCCCTTGTTGGCAACACTGGTTCTGACGTTTATACATTCCGAATGAAGAAAAACGAACGTTTGCGCTAGTCTCACGGAATTCCGAATACGGAAAACGAATTCGTAAATCGAATACGGAAAACGTATGTATGCGGCCAGCCTAAAATTGAATTAAATTGACAGATGAAATGCCTAAAGGTTAAATATATTTGAAAAGTTGTTAGGATTTGTCAATCTTTTTCCGATATTCATACAAAATGACATGCACAGAATGGTAAAATTCAAATTGCACCATGGTTTTACGACTCAAACTTTTGAAGTATCCAAGTAAAATCCCCAGATTCATTAAGTACTACATATGTGCGAGTTGCTAAATTAAAATATATTCCATATTTTAAAATAAAACAATAACTTAGTAACCACCACTTTTACTTATTATACTTTATGCCGACCGGGTTTCGCTAAAATCGTAGCTTTTTCAGGGCAGTACAATACTCTATTACAGGGGTCACCAAATGGCGGACCGCGGTCCGGATCCGGACCGCCGACCAATTTTGTGCGGACCTTGTATTATCAGGTCCGCACAAAATAGATTCACAGATTTAAAAAAAAATTGAGAATGTCGTCGAAATCCTCAGTAACATTTTGCAAATATTTTCGGGATTAGTAAAGCTGCTCTTAAGATGGAAATGATCGATTTCCAAGAAAATGCAGTTTTAATACACCAAAAACAGGAAGTTTCTTGTCAAGAGTATTGAATAAAATTGGTTTGTGGTAAAAAATACCCAGAATTAAAAGAAATAGCCTTAAAACTTCTCACTTTGTTTGGGTCAACGTATGTTTGTGAAGCAGCATTTTCCAAGATGAACTTCATTAAAAATAAATTCCGGAGCAGACTTACCGATGAACATCTCCAAGATTTAATGACATAGCCTGCACAAACTTTAGTCCAAATTTCAGACGGATAGTCCAAAGCAAAAAATGTCATTTTTCTCATTAATTTTTTTTATTTTTATTCATAAAAATTGTTTATTATTTAATAAAATAATGTTCCGGAACCCATTTGTTTTATTAAATAATTTAATTAAATTAAATATCATAATATCGTCAACGTCCATTGATATTGTATCTACCCATATTTAAATAGTGCACTTTATTATTTCAATTGTTAGGCCATGAGGGGGGGGGGGGGGGGAAAGGTTGTCAGGCTTTTTCCTTCCGGACCGCGATGGTCATGTATTTAAAAAAAACGGACCCCTAATGAAAGTAATTGGTGACCCCTGCTCTATTATAGTCTAAAATTTGCGAATAACAGGTGGAACAGGTGGTACAAATATATGAAGCATTCACACAGGGTTGCAAGAAATTGGGCTGAGCTCCAGCGGAGGAGGTAGTAAGAGGATTGGGATGAGAGTGCTCTTTGTCAATAAGAAACAAGCCAAGTATGTATCAGACTTTTATTTAGGTTGATTTGAAAACCACACCCTCGTGTGACTTATAATCAGCGGCGTCCTATAATGTTGCTATAAATACATACATATTATTTATAATGATAATGTTTCATAGTTTACCTATGAAATCCCTGTTGCCGACGGCGTTCATACTGTTCATGGTGATTTCGGAGAAGCCAAGTTTCCTGGCCATCTCCTTCCGATCAATGGGGAATGGATTTCCTGCCAAGGCCCCGCTGCCCAAGGGAAGGGTACCTGCCCTGCGGCCTGTGACGGCCAGTAGCTCCGCGTCTGACTGGAAGCTCCACGCATGGCTAGAAGACAGCATGTAAGTAAATCGGGCATATTCTCAATAAATAACTAGCATTCTGTGAACATAGACCTCGTGAATGATTCTAATTTTTCTCTTACACGATAAATCAAAACCAAAATTTCCTCTGAAATCATAAGATTTGTAAGTAGGTACTTAAATAGTTGCCTTATTAATTTTAAAAATTTCAAATAAGGAATTATGCAACCAAAGAAACTCAATGATAATTCTTTTTTCAAACATTCATAGGGCAGGTAGGTACCATAATATTGAAAAAGTGCTAATAAAAAAGTCCAAATAAACACAAAGATTTCACATTTCATAAAAGAATCTTTACTAAACCATAATCAAAGTTAGCCATCTAGGCAAAGTAAGGCTTGCTTGAATAATAAAGTGGATATAGCAGATTTTATAAAACTGATCACACAAACTAATTTACAGACAGATGAAATGCCAAATGGTTGAGTTAAAACATGGTTTTGCCACGATAAGGACAGTGGTAGTACCTGAGTAAGAAGTGGCTCCACCGAACTGGTTGTGCTCTCTGCAGGTGGGTGTATCCGGGCATCAGGATGTTGATCTCTCTCTTTGCTCTTGTCACTATTGTCTACAAAAAAAATGTCCTTATTAGGAAAAAAAAATCGCGATCAAAATCAATATCTGCGTAGAATAAAATAGGTGTTCCTCAATTGGTTTGGTAAAAGACTGTATTAAAATTTGGTTTATCTTCATCAGCCTATTGACGTTCATTTCGGTAATACAACTAATATAGCTAAAATATATTGATTTTGGTTCTGAACCCAAAGATTGTGCGTTCCATACCCAGGGCCGGCCTTGAGCCAAATGGTGAAATTTTGACGCATTGTCAAAACCATTAGACGTTTTGGAAGGTGGTCACTTTAATCCATAATATTCGCATGATGTGTATTTTTGTGTAGCGCCGATTTTGTCAAAAATAATCTCAAGGGCGATGTGTTAGGACTATTAGGTGTTAGGTATTATCAGAGCCTTGAAAATTTGGTGCCAGGAGCAGTCTGCTCCAATTGCGCCCGCATAGGGCATGCCCTGTCAATACCAGGGGTAGTCAATTAAAATTTAGTTTAATTTAAATATGTAAAATTAAAAAATTTGAAAAGTTAATATTTGCACCTTGTTCTGAAGTAGAAGATTCTCCCAGTATAGAATTTTTGTTTGAAATGGCTTTAGCTATGTCAGTTAACAGGTCACAATAGTATTTAATTGGGAGTGTCATAGGCCCACCGACTGGTGAAATATCGCACAAATATGAATCATTAATATCTGAACAACCATCTGCAACCAAATTATTTATAAACATCCAGTTCTGTTATGATATAGAAACCGTTAAAACCAGTTTCCAACACATATTGACCCTTCCTACAAAAAATAATGATCGTAACCCATAAAATGGCAATTTTGAGTTTTAATGTACCTAATTTGGATGATGTTTATATTTTATGTAGGAATTAACTAAAAAAATATATAAAAAAACATGTTAGCAGGTGTTTTTACACTCTCATTTATCATAATTCCTTTGTGCTGCATGACCAAAAACACTGCTCTCCTCAATAATCAGGATTTTGATGATACAATAGTTTACGTAGGAGGGGTCGATATATCTACATGCATTACTAGTAGTTCTGTGAACAGAACAAACTACCCGTGTCCAAAAAAGCATGTTTCTAAGTTTCTCCTATTTAATAAATTGAGACCAAAATTTCCTAGTAGGTACTTAAATACCTACAAAAAATTACAAACCACAAATATTTTATGTAACATTTAAAAAAAAATCAAAAATGGAATTATACAATTTGCCTGTAAAAATATCACCTTAATAGTGATTACATATTCCCACATATTCCGATTTGACAGCTCTTCGTACGAAATACTGCAAATTTTGGCAGGATAAAAAGGCAGTATCAACAAGATCATCATCTTGTACCGGCACCGGAACATAGCAAACAAATTCACAGACAAATGAAATGCCAAATGGTCGAGTGAAAACAGGACTTTGCTACTCTCAATCAATAAATCCTTTAATAACCAAATAATATCCTACCTTTAGCAGTTGCTGCAGCAGATTCTGTATGGAGGGTATGTTATTGATGAGCCAGAGTCTGACGTCGGTGGCGACCTGATCGTTCCTGCTCCGCCCGGTGTGGAGGCGGTGCGCCGGATCCCCGATCAGCTCCCCGAGTCTCCGTTCTACCGCCGTGTGCACATCCTCGTCGTTCTCCGACAGCACAAAGGATCCCGTGTCCCATTCCTCCCGGACCTGATGTCTCCAAAAAAGAGAATAATTGAAATTGTGGAATAGGAGTTGTTATGTTATTGTAAATATGTACAACACATGACAGAATTATAACTTCTTTTGATTAGGTTAACGTTTTCCATTCCTCCCGCACCTGACGAATCAAAAGAAATAGAATTGGTATTTTATTGGAAATGTAATAAATGACAATAATACATAAGTACTTGCACTTGACATTAGGAAACTTTTTATCAATTCTACAAGATAGTTACTATGGTGCTCCCACCGAGAGCTCTGTTGTATTCTATGTGTAGTTCTGTTACATGAACTGGTCATTAACAAGCTATCTGTTATCAGTGACAATCCTTTACCTGGCTTTGCTTTACTCCTCTTTTCAATACCTCCCCTTCTAACTTAACAATGGAAAAATCAATAAGGCTTCTTGCTTCTTACATTTTGTTAATTTAACCTGTTGTCCCCAGCGTATCCTTAAGGATACTATTAACCCTTAAATGCATACTGTTGCAAAACTGCAACATACCGTTCAAACCACCTTTAACTCTTCGGTGTATACTTAATGCATGCCGTTTTAGAATTATTAAGTTCACGGTAATATATTTTATCGAGTGGCATCACCTTTTTTTTCTTTCGCGAATGTCAAATGTCACTTTTTCTTTAACAAAGTGAAGATTCTCGAAAATTGGTTGGAAGTTAGAATTACAGTTTGGTTTTGCTGTTATTATTTTTATTTTCTTAGGTAAGTAGATACAATAATACAATACTTATATGTAATAACTCGTATTTTTCCGGTACTCTTATTAGTTTTGAGAAATTTTTTTAGTTTTTTTATTTTTTTTTCATACGTAAATTGTTCATATTATTTTTTATTAAATACATGGTGTTTTAAATCTGCAACATTTTTTTTTATCAAATATCATTAAAAAATTAAAAAATTACAAAATATAAATTCTTTATTTTTCCTTGCATATGCATGTAAATATTTACAAAATATATTTTTTTCCAGAAAAATTAATAAATCATGCATTTTAGGGTTAAAAAACTCCCTTTTTGAATAAACAATGGAACAATGGCTTCTTGCCTTACTTTTTGTTAATTTAACCTGTTATCCTCAGCGTATCCTTAAGGATACTATTAAAAAACTCCCTTTTTGAATGAAAAATGGAACAATGGCTTCTTGCCTTACTTTTTGTCAATTTAACCTGTTATCCCCAGCGTATCCTTAAGGATACTATTAAAAAACTCCCTTTTTGAATGAAAAATGGAACAATGGCTTCTTGCCTTACTTTTTGTCAATTTAACCTGTTATCCCCAGCGTATCCTTAAGGATACTATTAAAAAACTCCCTTTTTGAATGAAAAATGGAACAATGGCTTCTTGCCTTACTTTTTGTCAATTTAACCTGTTATCCCCAGCGTATCCTTAAGGATACTATTAAAAAACTCCCTTTTTGAATGAAAAATGGAACAATGGCTTCTTGCCTTACTTTTTGTTAATTTAACCTGTTATCCCCAACGTATCCTTAAGGATACCATTAAAAAACTCCCTTTTTGAATGAAAAATGGAACAATGGCTTCTTGCCTTACTTTTTGTTAATTTAACCTGTTATCCCCAACGTATCCTTAAGGATACCATTAAAAAACTCCCTTTTTGAATGAAAAATGGAACAATGACTTCTTGCCTTACTTTTTGTTAATTTAACCTGTTATCCCCAGCGTATCCTTAAGGATACTATTAAAAAACTCCCTTTTTGAATGAAAAATGGAACAATGGCTTCTTGCCTTACTTTTTGTTGATTTAACCTGTTATCCCCAGCGTATCCTTAAGGATACTATTAAATAAATATTTCTGTGAATATAACTGACATGAATATAATTGACACCGACCGGTCGGTGGCTGAGTTGACATCGCATTTGGGTCCCACCCAGGCGTAGTGTGTTCAATTCCTCAGCTGACTAAGTCCTCAAGAAACATTTTCCTCTTACTGTGGTGGTAGTGGGAGATTTTCAAATATTGTCAGGTTATTCGTAACCCAGGAATGTTTGTTTTTTTTTAAAAATAATAACAAGGTTTCCTGGGGAAACTACTTATTTTTTTTTTATATTATAGAAACAAAACAGATTTAGTTAAAGTGATGAAACAATTTACATATGTTAAATATATCATATTATGTTAATATTTCACAGATGAAACGTTTCCTTATAATGTCCTAGGGTAGATTATATACTATTTTTATTAATAAATAAACACATTATCGGGTAAAATTTACAAAAAAAACATTATTTCTACGAAAGTAGTATTAAGGCGAATATAAACGCCAAACATATTTCGGTTTCTACCCCTTCCAACAGAATATAAAATGTGCACATGTTTTGTTACTTATCTGCACGAGACAAGTAATTGCAGTAGCCGCGTACTATGTACCTGCTATACGTAGGAAGCGCCCGACCAGGCCTCCCCGTTCGCCAAGGCTTCCGTATACCTACTAATACCTTTTTAACTGGTGGACGATTACTATCAATCTTATTTTGACAACAGCGGCAGAGCTATGACTGCCGGATGGACTCAAACTGTGGGGATATTAGTGATTAAGGTTAAACGCAACGCTTGTTATACCGTAAAACGTTCCTACTTTGCTCCTGCGAGGTAACTATGCTCCAGTAAAATAAAAAGATTTGACTTTTTCTAGATGGAAGCACTCGCGTATTTTAGTCATTTAAAAAGTGAAATCGGTAAATACTATTCTTCCTTTGGCAAAACTAATATGACAGATTGCCGGAAGTCGAACTTTTTTTGACATTCTCTGTCATGACCTCTGAGTGTGAGCTTGCTGTGGTTTACGTTCTCCGTCAAAATCCATTTGCATCTGAGAATTTTTTGAACGAATAGAGGTGAGTGTTATCTCATTTTATAAGGAATTTCATAAACTAATTGTGGACAAAATATTTTTTTAATTTGGTGTATATTTTTGGAAAAATAGGATATTTTCGAGATTGGGTATTCTTTGCACATACTTTTGGGGATACAATGCTCCTGGAGCAATGTACCCCAATGGAGGAATTTATCCCCTAAATATGCAACCTCTCTTAGATCGACTTCCCTGTACTGGTCCTATAGATAAAGAGGCCATAAACAGTTCTTTCTTAGAGAACCTTTAAAACAAAAGAGTCGAATGGACTAACGGCATCACCCAGAAAGGACGTAAAAAGCTAAAGTTAGTGCCAGGAATGAGCGTTGCGGAGCAATTACTAACAGAACCAGAAGAAAATATTGTGCAACAGATTTTATCGGAAACGACTGGGGAAATGGTAAACATCATGCCCAGCACGAGTTCCAGAAAAACTCGTAGCAATCATAGCTGTAGTGAGGCTAGTGATAAAATGTCATTTAGAGATTCGTCTGAAGGACTTTCTGGTTTGGAAAATGAACCACCTAATGCTTTCGAAGGCCAAAATCAACTAGATTTGCAACCGTTAGTGAGAGAGGTGGGCCGGTATGTCGTGTTTTTTATACGAAGGAGAAATGTTTCCAGGGGTAATAACAAAATTCGATGGGAATGGTCCCACTATTTCGGCAATGCCCCGTTCATTAACAAATTGGAAGTGGCCAAAAGCTAAAGACGAAATTATATATAAATGGAGCGACATCCTGGGATGCATAAATCCACCAAAAAAATGGGAAGACGCGAGTTTTACTCTGTACCCGAGTTAAACCACTTATGGGGGGTTTAACTCATAAATTTGCAATGTTAAATTTTATTTTTTGGAAATTTTATTGCGTTTTCTACTTGATTACCAAAGGACCATGTCTTGCTTTGTTGAAAATTACATTGAAAGTTATTTTTAAATTTAACCAAGCATTTTTTTTACTATGAACCAAAGTTATGTTGATGAATCTCTCAAAAATATATGTGATTTTCATTTATAATTGCATTTTTCTTAATCCTGGGTCATCTTCCGATAGCGCAAAGTAAAAAAAGTAACATATTTTATTGCTCCATAGCATAAATAAACGTAAAACTTAAGGAAAGATAAAGTGGAGCAAAGTTACCCTTATCAAAGGAACTACTTTGCTCCAAAAACAAAGTTTTAAAAAATCAAAACAAACCATTAAACTTAAAAAAATTTCCTGTCTTGCTAAAGCTTAAATGTGCTTCTGATCGGTCAAACCAATAGAAGAGATGTACAATACGCCTTTCTCAATTTACAATAAAATTTATGAAAGTGGAGCCAAAATTGGTGCAAAGTAGGAACGGTTTACGGTATTCTACGAGTTCATAGATGGCGTTAATTAAATAATTTTATTAAAATACGCTTTTGCAAAGTATTTCTTTACAATATTAAGAAAAATCATTTGTTTGCGCCCGTATATACGCAATATGAATATGAATCAATAGTTTTGTTCGTTTAAAAACTCAATTCTTTCGAGAAAGGCATACAAATACAATATTGTACCGATTATTCAATCCAATATTGTATTTGCATGCCTTTCTCGATAGAATTGAGTTTTTATACGGACAAAACTATTTATTCATATTCATATTGCGTATATGCGGGCGCAAACATATAATTTGTCTTAATACTGTAAAGCAATACCTTGCAAAAAGCGAATTTTGATCAAATTAATTAATTACGCCATCTATGAACACGAGAATATAACTAGCGTCGCGTTTAACCTTAATATAATAATTAATATTTTTTAATTTTTAATAACTGTATATTTTTTATTATTTGTATGCATTATTAATACATATAAAATATTTGTTAATAATACGTTACATTGAAATATCACTTACATATATTATTTAAAAAAAAAAATTAAATACACTTTTATCAAATTTATGTTGCTAATATATTTTTTAAATTCAATTTACAAATAATTTTTGAAGAACAATCAAATTACCAAACAAATATCCAGTATTAGAAATTATCAAGGAACAATTCATAAGTTCTTTTTTCTAAAAATAGTGCATGAGTATATAATTCTACATGCATTTTAATTATAGCAACTACTAAATATATAATCTAATATCAACTTGTGATAGTACTCCCTCTCTAATCACGATCATTTCTCAACTAGGGAGGTATTATTACCACTAATTAGAACATATTAGCTTTACATGTATTTTAAAAAAATGTACTTATACCTGCTTTTATTATAATGTAAAAAAATTGGAAAAACAAAAAATACTTATATTGTGAATTTATATAGCATATTCATAAACCTAAAATTTCTCAAATGATATAACATTCTCAATATCAATAGAGTTGAAATCAGGAACAATTGTTGATGACACATAATATTTTGTCATTACACATAGTATAATATTTTGGTCGTGAATAATAACAATATAATAACAAAACTCCCTCACCGTTTGAGAACTAATAATACTCGTAACCTTAGAGTGTATATTATTAATTATTACTCTAAGCTCGTAACCAAAATAATGCCGACAAGAAAAAACCGTCGAAAAAACTGTCACAAACCGACTTCCGTTCCGTGCCACGTTCCGCGGACTTCTGTACAGATGCTAGAATGTTTGCGTCTTATATCACCACGAATAGAGGCGACAATTGCTCGACCAGCGGAGTCTGGATATATTTGACGTAAGCGCCAAAGTGAGTTTTATTTATTTGTTGAATATTTTTATATGAATGAAAAAAAGCTAGTCAATAATAATTATAAAAAATAATCTTAGCCATAAAACGGTATTTTTTTAAAGGTGTTTCTTATATGAGTTGTTAGTTACCTCAAGAAAAAACAAAATTATCAGTGGTTTACGTTTATATTTTTTGTAACGCAACCAATAATTTTATTCCAATTCCAATCAATAATAAAGAAAGAAAAAGCTTCAATTTATGCATAGTATACTTTTTGGCATTCATAATGTATACCGATTCGTAGCAAAGATTAATCTAAATAGTGATTTAGCATTTACCTTCGCCTTAACAGGAACGCGACAAAAATTTGCATCGGCGATCAAGAAGTTAATGAATATTGCAAAAAAAAATCATGTGTCATGATGGAAAAAACGTTTTTAGTGCAATGTACAAAAAGATTTTCTGCTATACTAGTAAAGAGTATATTTATTTGTTTACGTTTTTGATTTATATATGTACAGACTTAACAAGCTTATGTACCTTAGCCAATCCCTCCACGATGGCCTTGCAGTCCTCCTTGGTGATGATTCCCGCCTTTTGCAGCGCCTCTGCGTAGACCTGGCTAGCCCTGATATCTTCCTTATACAGCCTCCGATCTACCTCTATGGAGGAGTTGAGGAGAGCCAGGCACGGAGCCGTGCCTCCGGTGAAGCATCCTCCCCATAGACGACCTTCAGCTTTCTATGAATAAAAAATTGAAGAAAGTAATCATCATATGAAAAATTTTAAATATTTATTTATTTATTAACGGACATCGTCCAAATTACAAAATAATAACACGAATACAGTAAAATGAAAAATACAGGAGTAGACAAAGGTACATGAAAGCAAAGACATATGGTAGATATAATATAAGAAAATAAAGTGACAAGTCGAATCAAGTGAAGAATACGCTGTGGGTCAGGACCACAGGACACTTATAATATTCCGTCACTTGTTTAGCGACCGGCAAAAATCATTCAGACTTATCCCAAAAAAGTTAAGGATTTGACTAAATATCCTCTGGAATAGTGGGTTACCCCTATATTACTAGGAACAGGGATTCATGATGATTAGACATTGGATTATGAGTTCTGAAAATTTGAACTAAAGACATGTCATTATGTAAAAGAATTTTTAGTGTGGCAATAGACTACTATAATATAGTTTTCCTGGCTAATTACTAGCATCAGTATCACATCACTCCCTTTCCACGTAGGGGTAGGCAGAGAGGACGAATCGCCAAACAACTTTGTTTGGCACACATTCCTCGCTTCATTCAAATTCATACATCGTCTCATTACTCTTCTGATATTCTGACTCCTGACATGGCCAGACTCATCATTCATTTTGTGTCATATATTCTCACTACCCTCGTCATTCATTCGCTCTACATGCCCAAACCATTTAAGTGTCCCTTTCTTAATCTCATTCACTATGCTTACATCAGCCTTCCATTATTTGTGAATCTCCAAATTTCTCACACGATCATACATGGTTTTACAACACATACGCCTTAGGAATCTCATTTCTACAGCATTCAGTCTACTTTCATAGTTCCTCTGCCAGTTCCATGCCTCACTGCCGTACATCAGGGTAGGTACCAGGAATCCATTGTGGATTGTTAGCTTCGCTTCTTTTGAGAATTTTTTTGGTTTTCGCCAACCATGTTAGGTCCTCCGTTAACTCTTAGTGTGCCGGCACTAAATTATTGCAGTGCGCCAGCTTTCTTTTATTTTTACGTGACATCTTACAAGAGCGCCCCTGTCTGTACAGTGTTAAGGCAGGGAAGCTATCACGCCACCCGGTTGGGTAGTGTTGTGAGGCAGGTTAAGGTAGGGAGCTTAGGTAGGGTAATAAGGTACCTGATTCTAATTTCGTAATAACTTACTTGTTTTTTGCATAATCATGTTTTTAAAAACAGTATTTATATAACCTACCAAAAGTAATTTCCCCAGAATAGCGTTATATTCAGAGAAATGATTTCTGATATCTTTATGGATGCGTTTGCACACAAGAGAGGTTAATGCATTTACTCTTCATTCAATATCTCTCTTTTATGTACCCCTCTCAGTCTCATCTCGTGGTACGGAACTTTGTTGTGACCTGGTAACAGTGTTACTTTTTTATTTCACTCTGTGATAATGGTAATGGATTAACTTAGCTAAAACAAGCTTAAAAATGTAAAATTCAACGTCTAATGGTTGTGAAATAATGATACTAAGAACAGGTAGTTTCACGGAATTTGAACAATTCGCAAATTTCAAAGTTGATTTTCAAGTTCTGTGAAGGTTCTATTCAAGTTCTATTATTGTACCATTATTGCCCAGGGGCTTCACAAAATTGAAATAATAACAGAACTTGAATAGAACCTTCACAGAACTTGAAAATCATCTTTGAAATTTGATGACATGTTCAAATTCTGCAAAACAACCCATGGACTTTGACTAGAAATAGAATAAAGGTTTTTTTAAATTTCTGGATGATATATTAAAATATTTAACTAGTAATAACGAATGTGACTTTAACTATAATCATATAGGTTTTATAAGGAAACAGTTAGGCACATAATAAATTAAAGTAATAATAAAAAACTTATACATATTTTAATAGCTAATGACTACTTTAGTTGCATAAAATGTGTAATATTCATGCGCTTCTTCATACCTTTGCCATTGTGGTTAGTTCAAGGCTTCACTAACAACTATTGAGAAAATATTTCTTACGTTATAATAAAGTATTTATTTTGATAAGGGAAAGAGTTCCTCCTGTATAATGATTAGAAAGGTTATCGTAATGCCAACTCTTTTGTAAATATTTAATGATAATATAATAAATCATGAACTTACTTAGAGTTTTTAATGTTTGTTTATACATTCCTGACATATCTATCTTTCTATATATTATTGTTTGAAGAAAAGTGTCAGTGGTATGTTTTTTATACAAATCTACAGTTTTTATCCGGGATTAATGAAATCATGCACACTTCACCTTCAAAACAAGAGGAAGGTCACTGTTTATACGAGATTTTGAAAAACTTGCATCCCTCTTTCCAGCCCCTTTAAGCAGAAAATAGCTCAGGCAACGCTGGGTTCTTCAGCATGTATATTGTATAGGTATGTATTTGTACTAAAGAAAACAACAACAAAAATTTTTAAGACATTCCAACATTCCAAATTTTAATACATTCACATACCCTGTGAAATATGTATACCTATGAAAGGAGGCCATGGTCATAAAGAGAGCGGTACTAGCAAGTGTCTCAGCGCCTTGAATATACATACCCATTGAGGGAATAGAAATAATATAAACATCATATCACACATGAAACAATGCGGCGTAGCAAAACACAAACACACAAAATGACCTCGGAGAAAACCGCTTGTTCTGCTAATCGCTTTGCAGACACACAAATACAAATAGTAAACAAATTTTTAGGGCGGAAATACTCTAAATATTAATTTAAAGAATACATTGGCGAAAATTGAACAGTATGAAAAATATCCCCACTGGAAAAACATTGTGGGTTCACTTAAAGAAAAAGTTAGGGAATAGTACTTTATTAGTTTTAATAAAAATTTTAGTACTCTCATTTAGTATTTTATTTTTTGTTATGTTTAGGTCAATAATTTCTATTTAAAATTTCATTTTTATACTTTCGTAGGCCCTTAGTAGGTTCGCAGGCAATGGGCACCAAGCCTACTGTGTCTAATAGATAAAATGGCCCTGCTAATACCATGAATTTGTGTAGATTTTTTTTTCGATTGATATTGAAATTCAAGTACCACTTGACTCAGAGTGGGGACTATTAAGCTGCGTCTACACATATGAACAAAAGCGCGAGCCAAGCCACTAACTATGGGAAAGAAAACAAGTTGTAGATTCAAAAAGCGGCATTTCACGTCGTTTGCGGTTACTTTGTTCCTTTCCAATAATTAATGGCTCTGCTCGCGCTTTGGTTCGTATGTGTACGCGTAGCCTAACATGTACAAGCAACAGTATATATTGATATTTTTTAGTATCACTAGGCTTATCTTGCCAGGGTTCCTACCACAGAGAGACTTTCCTGATGTAAATATCTCTCTTAGCGAGCATAAAGAGCAACTACTTATATACTGAGGCATAACTTAATAACTTCTGTCTTTGTCGCTTTCATATAAGATGTGTGAGAAGGAAGGTTTTTTTCGTTGATGACGTATGTATAACCTCTCTATGAGACTACTATACCTACCCTAGATTCTAGATCCATCATCTTGTTTGATCATGAATAAAATTTTAATGAGCAGGGCAGCCAGAGCCCGGTGCAATCAGCCATGTCATGTTTTCTGTGCTGAAATGGGTGATTGTTTGATAAATTTCCCTCTTAACAAACAGATTGCAATCTTTAGAGCACAGGGGTAAGGTAGGTATGCTGTCCTGGTTCTACCGGTATTACAATAGAAGATGCTCCAAGGAACTGGCGTCATTCTTTTCGGCACCGGTGGTTAGTAGACAAAAACGCACATCCAACATATGCACACGGTTGACATTTATCACATGAGAATGGGTCGCTTCTACGACTCATTCTCGAGATTAACAGTTCGGTTGTGGAACGATTTGCCGGCCTCTGTGTATCCCACCCCCTCAAAAGACCCATGTTCACTCCTTCCTCTCCTCAAAAAGACCCCACACAGCGTCTTCAAAGATGACATAGGCCCTGAGGGAAATCATTTTCCTCAGGGCCTCCTGTGTGGAGTTAATGTAAAAAAAATGTCAGCATTGTCAGCAGCGCGGTTTTTTTTTTAATATCGTGCATGAAAATGTATACTTATCTATCTTGTTTTGTTATGCATCTATGCAATTTCATCTGTCACTTCAAACGTCAGTGTCAATTGTGGATTAGTAGGTGTATTCGGCGCTGTTCTTTGTAAATACATTAGCCAAGTCAAGGAAAAAGCTTGAGTTTTTAGCTTTTCGATGTATAAAGCAATGGTGAATAAATGGAAATAGAAAATATCAGGATAATGGTGGGTTGAATTTATTTCAAATTAGATGAAACACGCGATTACTTTGTGGCGGTAATCTGGTACTTAGTTTGTGATTAATTTATGCAAGTGACTAATTTTGTTGGTACAGAGTCTTCGGCTAATGACTTCAATGATATCAGGCGGGGCAGATAAGGAAGATATTGCGAAGTACCGGAGCGAAGGACAAAAGGCTTTGGGCTCCTTGTTGAGCGCTGTCCAGGGCTGTCAGACCCGCTATGGAGGGAAAACGGAACTGGCAACAGAGGATGATGTCAGGTAATAACATAGAAATACCATCAACACCTTTCATGTCTTTGTTCTGTAGGGATGGTTCCTACTTTCACCAACTGGAAGGATATCCAAAATGGGTACTTACTTCCAAGGTAAATTGTTATTAATAATTTCTTGTTTTCTGGGGCTATTTTCGTAATAACTTACTTGTTTTTTTGCAAAAATAATGTTTTTGTAAAGTGTACCGTCTTACTAGATAATCTATTTATACAGGGTGTATCGGCACTAACCCGACAAACTTTAACCAGCTATTCCTTAGCACATTTGGAGTAAAAAATGTTATGGGCACTTTGCTGTCCGGTAGCATTTTTTTTTCAATTAAAAACAAAAAAATTTAAAATTTCCACACTACATCACTGTCATTGGCATCGCTTTTCGTGTTCAACAGCTGTTATAAGCAAGTATGTCGAAAAGCGTCTTCGCTCTTTCGCACACACTAAATAATAATAGTTAAAAATGAGACGAATGGTGCCGTGCCATTTCGTTGTGACTGTAAAAGCGCGCAAATATAGGTACACACATGCATTATTCAACGGAATTCGAATAAAATATTGCCAGATGGGTTTTCAAACTTTGACAAAGGATAAAACAGTGGTGACATGTGGTGAAAATATGAATAATAACTTTTTTAAAAAAAAAAACGTTACCGGACAGCAAAGTGCACATAACATTTTTTACTCCAAATATGCTAAGGAATAGCTGGTTAAAGTTTGTCGGGTACATGCCGATACACCCTGTATATTTATAAAAATAGTATATAATCTATCTCGTGTAGCTTCGACAAAATAGCTAGTTATATTCAGAGAAATGATTTTTAAACGTTTTCTTAATGATAAGCTGGCTTATAATCTTCCTTATTTTAATCTTAAATATCCTTATAATAGGTTAATTAAATTGTAATATGCAAAGTTTTATAGAGGTGTTGTTCGTAACAGTTTTTTGATGACCAGTTATGCCATGCGTCAGTATATTGTTGAATTCAGCTGATGCTGGCGGTTAACCATGAGCAATCGATTATTGCTAATACAGACGGTGCCACATGCAGTTGAATATTGCTGACGCAGCATTTTGTTTGGACCGTTGCGCAGTCCCACTGTCTCCAGGCGGTTGTGTCTTTCGTGCGGTAACCACATTAATTATGTTATTTTGTAAGTAATTATTTATTTGATTCCAGAATATCGGAGTTGTGCGACCGCTGGGCGGCTGTGTTGTCCCACGGGCTCCGCCCCCCTCAGCTGTCCTCCGCCCCATCCTCCATACAGAACATTGTCTCGGCTGGCATCAACTTTGCTTTCAACATTAACTACATAGGTACTTAACACTTCAATAAACCAGTCTCAATCACATCATTGCAGTTTTATATCTTTTAAAGTGCCTTTAAGAAATACGAAGAGACAAATACACCAAACAAGAATAGTTATAATACCTCCAACTTCTGACATTTCTTATATATTCTGATGGCATTATGCTACATTATAATACCTCCAACTTCTAACATTTCTAATATATTCTGATGGCATTATGCTACATTATAATACCTCCAACTTCTGACATTTCTTATATATTCTGATGGCATTATGCTACATTATAATACCTCCAACTTCTGACATTTCTTATATATTCTGATGGCATTATGCTACATTATAATACCTCCAACTTCTGACATTTCTTATATATTCTGATGGCAGTATGCTACACTAGTGCCTCCTTTTTTTGTGGAACATTTTACTTACAAAATATTATGGTGAATTTAAGTATAAATGATATTTCTTAGTCCTCCTCACTAGGGTGTCCTGTGCTAGGCAGAATAAAGTTATTTGTTTTTTGAATACCTTAATGAGTAAAACCTCAAATTGTAATATTTAATTATTGAAGACAATATTAGCGATTCTTAAACGATAATTTGAGACAGAAAAATCAGAAAAAGATACATCTAGGACCAGAGGCGGCTCCAAGGTTCCAGATGTGGAAGGAAAATCGAAAAAAAAATGAATATGAACTGTTAATACATATTGCTAATTCGTAATGAATATTATAAAAATGTAAATGTATGTAATTAATTTGCCGGTACCCACCTATTCTGAAGCAGTGGCGGCCGGTGGTCAAAATATGTGGGGGTTCACCGGATTACAACATTAAGTCAGAAAATAAATTAAATAAAGGTACATACCTATTTATAAAGGAGTTCTATTCTCCGCTCATTTTGTTTAGCGAAGACCTCTATGATTCTCGTGTTGAAATCAGGCATAGACTGAATAAACCTTTTTTCAATGCTTAACACTGATATTGCGTTCAGTCTGTCCGGGCTCAACGTGTTTAAAAAGGATTTTATTCTTTTTAACGTTGAGAAACATCTTTAGCTGTCAACTGAGGTCATCCCAAAGGTCATGAATGGTGAACACACGTTTTAGTAATTTCACAGTCTCGGAAAAGTCTTCTAATAAACAAGTACTATAAAAAAGTTGTAAAATTGATAAAGCGCCATTTGAAAAATCGTCGCGAGCGTAAATTACACAGAGTTCACCTTTTAACTGAACTTTATTTAGGAAGTCATATGTTTTAAGCTTCACATTGAAATCACGTTCTGGGAAATTTGACCTGTATCGATTTTTATTAACTAGCTCATTATGGTGTTTAACTTAGGCACGGTAGACTGAATCCAATTGCATTCTTATGTCAACTTTTCCTAAAACCTCTAAGCCCAAAATTTTTTGTAAATGTAAATGACAAGAATTATGTTTTTTGATTTTTTCAGAAAGGCGAGTTACATCAGTAACACCGCTGATTGTCCAAACTGAATCGACATCCTAAATTAAATACGGAAAACAAAATAAACTATTCAATTGATCACATCCACAGAGCCACGAAGCTTTGTTATACATTGTTTTGTTAAATGATCGAGTAAACTTCTTCGATCCAGATTTGCACTCTTGTTTTATTATCAGTTCAGGTTTAGGTGAACCGGCATTTTTTATTATCACTTTGTTTTCAAATCTCGACCTATTGTTCTTAATGTATTCCACATTCAAACTCATTCCTAATTTATACGTTGAACAAACACAAAGTAATCATAAATTAGTATAACCTGCAATTGATATGCCTTATTAATAATTGATATACAAGATCGATATAACCTGCAATTAAACTTCAAAACTTTCGCAGAGTAAGAAAAGTTTTAAATGCAACAGACAATGCCCGGCAACGGCGAGTACTGACTGAACTGATAATAAGTAATCTGACCATCACTCATCTCTTAATGACAAGTTTATCTTGTATGCTTGTATCGAAGAAGCGGAACATTCGCTGAAAAATAGCAGATGGTAAATTGAAACCATGATTTCGACAATAATATCAAACATACGCGTTTTAGTTTAACTTTCTTCTGAATAAACCGTTCCTTCTGATGTGGTGGTAAAACCCCGAACGCCGTTCTTGATATGGTATTATTTGCAAAGAATAGTATGCACTGGTATGTACCCACGCTTTCGACCGTTCCACAGAATATGCGACAAAGCAGTTAAATTTTGGATCGCAATCGAAAACGAACTGCTACGAACATGGGCACAAGTCAAAGTCGGTCTGCAAGTTAAGCGCGCTAAATAAGTAGGTACCTTTTGAATGAGATATTATAACCGAACCGAGTTTCGTATTGTGATTAGCCATGTCGGAAATCTTGTTGGTTGTTCGGCGCTCGGGAGCACATATTAGCTGGCCGCCACTGTTCTGAAGCCAGTAGTACAATATTGTTTAATTTAATATTATTTATTTACACATATAACTAATTAATGTTTTCCTTTTCTTTCTTTTTCTATTAAAAGTTTCAATTTTAATTTTTATTAACTCCAAACTGTTTATCAATGAAACCAAAAGTACCTATACGTTAATGCACCCGCAAATGCACTGATAAAAATTATAACATTTGTGTTTAACCTCTCATGATTCAATGAATTATTTGCATACGTTTATTTTAATATGATATCCATATAATTTGACATTTTAAATTATTCCATGCAAATTACGTCAACAATAGATAAACATAATTTCAAGTTCAAGATGGCTATCATTTATAACACAAAAAACTTACGACTGACATTTTTTCACATCTCCCTCTAATACCTTAATTATCTTAGTTCATAGATATCTCTATCTCACCTCGGTCATGTTATGTCATGAAAATAAATTTTGTATAATACTAAGTATAAGTCACACACAATAGTGTTTACCTCCTTTGTCTGTATAGCAAAGAGAAAGAAAGGAGATAGCTTCGGGATAAAACTCGAAGTGATCCACGCTATGTACATACAGTAGCTTCTTAATTGGACGATAGATGGCACTAGAATTCGCTATTACCGTATGAATATTATAAATAAATGAATAATCGGGTTGTTTGTTAAATCCTTTTTTATATTAACATATTTCGGCCGGGTATTTTTTGCGCTGGCGCTATGCTGTCTATGAGTCTGGACGAAAATAAAGGTCCCGTGCGAATTTATTTAATTTGTTTTAAATCACTAGATCTTTGAAAATAATTAAAATATTTTAATAAAAATTTCTACATAGTAACTCAGCATACCCAAGCTATAAAAGTACTAAACGAAAATCGAATATCATTTGAAATGCAACTCAATTAACCTTGTAATATGTTTATTACAGCCCGCCTATCGGTATTTGCTCATACCTACTTTCTTTAAATATGTCCGATATCTCTCGCTCGCTTGCACATAGGAGTTGAGTGAGTGCGGAGCAGAGAAAGAGATTCGAATCGGGTTTCACCCTCATTCCAGGAATTGAATTATTTCACTAACAAATAATATACTATCCTTTTGTTAAAATACCGTTGTAAACGAAAGGCACGAAAATAAAGACTTGCATTACGATTCGATAATTATGTACATATAGTTGAGACCTTTACAAAGAGATTGGTATTTAAAAAATGTAAAAAAATTGCATAATTCCGTTTCTTCTGCCATTGAAATGAGGCCGGCGCAAAAGGTAGAACTACCCTTCCCGGCCAACGTCCATCGGCCAAACGGGTAGAACTACCTTTCCCGGCCGGAGTGTTTTAATTAACTATTGCAGTATATTTTGGGAGGTCTTTGACCAAAAGACCTTCGTAGACGAGCCACCACTGTCTAGGACTTACATAAAGATAGCAGCCAATAAAAATGTGCGATGAGAAAATGAAGATAATGTTGGTAGTTCTTATTCGAAGTGTGATACAGTTAAATATGAACGAAGGAGATAGGGTTCCATTAGCTCAGTTGGTAGAGTAGCGTCCCAGCAAGACGAGGGTACTGGGTTCACGTCCTAGATGTGACCGTATCTTTTCTGATTTTTCTGTGTCAATTTTGTCTTCAATAATTTAATAGAATAAAGTAATTTTATTTGTCTTCTATGTCATTTTTAGCATTTTTTTCTTAGTTTTTTCATTGACCTCTTTCAGCCAGATTTTTATTCTTGATTTGTACTCATTAAACTTTTCTATTCGTTTTATATCTGGGGAAGGATGTTGTGAAGTTTTGTCACAAAATATATGTAGTTTTTTTATCCGAATGGTTTTATAACTTAGAATGTTTTTATGTCATTTTGGTTTGATCTATAATGTGGTGAATACGCGGTCTAATAGAGGATTCCGTGTTTTTGAATTGTTTCTATAGTATATTTTTGGCATATATTTGGTACATCAAAACTATTGAAAGCTAGACTAGATCCTAGTGACTCAAGCTGTGTGGCTTGGTTTTCTTTCATTTATTTCTTCTAGCGGCCAAAGTTGAGGGCCAATATGGCCACTATTTTACTAGAATTAGGCGAATTACTGATATTTTAGGGTAATTGGAAACATCCTACGATACATGGTGAAAATAAAAACAATGTTTATTTTACCTCCAATTATTTTGAATTCAAAATTCATTAAAAATTAGAATTTTGTGTAAGGGTAGGTACCCAGTGCCACCTATAAACAATTGTGTTAGGTTAGGTACCCAGTGCTACCAATAAACAATTATTTAAGAACTGATTTGCGACATAATATTTGCTAAAATATTTTTAAATATGTTCAGGTACATCACTGTGGAATTATGCTCGTCTCCACTTGACACGGCATGAAGAAGAACGGTTTAAGAATCTCAAGCAGATAAACACTCCTATGGGACACTTTAAGGCCTTTCTCAGAGCTTCTTTAAATGAAAGATCCCTTGAAAGGTAACATTTTGTTTTTACATTCCGACTATTGTTATTGATGTTTTTTGAAGAGTAATTAAAAATAATAATGAATTAAACATTCCAGGTACCTGCACGGTTGGGTGGGTCACTCTCTTGTAACGGAGTATTACGAGGAGTGGGCGCTCATGAGGGACTCCGAGGCCACCAGCTTGCTTCCAAACATGGCGGCAGGCTTGATGTGCGTACTGTTTGCGCTATCAATCGACAAAGCCGAATTGAATGAAATCCAACCAGTCCTTCCGCAGGGCCCAGTTCCTGTCGAGCCTGTCATTGCAGTCAAAACTCCCATGATGAAGGCCAACCTTAAAAAGAAGTCACTGCGCCAAGTCATATCATTTGATACAAAAGAAGAAGAAGATGAACTAAGCAATGTGAAAATTGTTAACAATAAGAAACTGGAAAAATCACCTGTTCCGGCTTTGAGTAATATTGCTACACAAGCGACCAGTTGGAATAGCGCTCCACCAACCTGCGTCAGCTCTCCCGACCCCAACTCTGTGTATACGGCTTATTCCCTGTTGGCGTCACAGAGTGAACCCACTACATCAAATTACGAAGTAAAAGGAAAACATTTTTTCTCCGAAGACTCTTCCACTTCATCGGAGAAAGTTTTGAGCGAAACTCCCGGCCAGATACTCGCTCGTCTGTCTGAAAGGGCTAGAGATATCTTCTCCAGCAAAAAGAGCCTAACAGGATCGCAGAAAGATTCGGATTTATCTAGTGTTAGCGGGAAGGGACGATTGTCTGAGAGTGATAGTGAAGGAGGTCCCGGGGAAGGAAGCGTGTCTTGCCTGGAGCTGTGCTTCCCGGATGATGAAGTGGGAGACGTGGAGGATGGCCATCTCCAGGGCAGGCTCACCAAGCAGCAGGAGGAGAATCTATCACTTCAGCTCAGGATAACTCAACTTGAAATGGCGCATAGAGAGAAATGTAGCAAAATGGAAAAAACAGTCATGGATTTAAATAGGTATGTGTAAAATATGCTAAAGGAGTTCTATTAACACTATATGAAATTATGATTTATTCATTAATTATTATATATTTTTGGGCACCAGCGGAGATGGGACCCTGATATCCTGACTCACAGTCCAACATGTTAATAGTAATGATATGAAGGCCATTATATATTTTACATTTTATTAATGTACAATGCGTTTTGTCTCCAGAGAAAATGAGAGATTAAAAGACCAGTTGCGGAAGTATGTCTCCGCTGTTCAGATGCTGAAGCAGGATGGCTCACAAGCAGACGAAGTTAAACAATACGAATCCAAGCTAGTCCAGGTATGTACAATATGCCAGATGGCAATTACTGCCATCTTACATCTTTCATGTTGGCCTCTGGCATATTGACCGGTCTGTGGCTGAGTTGACTTCCTCTGTGGTTAACTTCTAGATTTGAATATAAAGCATGGTGTTTTCTCTTTCTAACACTGGTTAGATTAGTAAGAGTAAGAGAGAGAGAGAGACCATATGAGCTGTTTGCAAAAGCAAACAAATTGACTCTACAGGTAATAGCTGTTTGTTCTCAAAACAAACAAATTAGCCTGAAGGGTTTAATATATAAAAACATCCACAAAAAATAACATTGAATTGTATTTGACGTGATACATAATTATAATGAATCAGGTGGCGGAGATGCATGCGGAGCTAATGGAATTCAACGAGTTCCTGCAGCGCCGCCTGCTGGCCTCGGGGGCCCCCCTGTCCCCCGGGGAGCCAGGGGCCGGGGGCGCAGGCCCGTCCAGGGAGGGTGCCAGCAACGTGCAGATCTGGATTCCCTCAGCTTTCCTGATCACCAGCGGATCCAAGTCTTTCCATGTCTATCAGGTCAGGAAAACAAACAATACTTTTGTAGATTTTTTTAATCAAATTTGAAAACTCTAACGTTTCCTTCTTTCTTTCTTCATAATATGTATTCCTTCTTTCCTGTTCTTCTAGCTGTTAACTATTTTTATATTATTTATTTTGAACACTTTTGTGTAGGTAATAAGTTAACAACATTAAATGATGAAATTAGTGGCAAGGCAAATGTATAAATGCTTTTTTCCAGGTGTTTCTTAAGATATTTTCGGAAGAATGGAATGTTTACAGAAGATACTCTGAATTCAGAAAGCTTTATTCCGATTTGAGAAACACCCATCCAGACATATCACCATTCAAGTTCCCGCCCAAAAAAGCTCTTGGAAAAAAGGTAAAAATTAAAATTATAAACCTACTTTTACATTGTGTATAAATTTATAAATATTTTTAATGTTCCACTCACTTACAGAAATAAGAGGGACATTCTTAAAACGGGAAATTTGGCATTTCAAAAACCTATGCCGTTAATGGCATATACAGTAGGGTTTTCTTTCGTGCTTCTTCAATAAATTTGACATGGCTTTGTTACAATTGCTTTTTTTAAAATTATTATTTTTAACTTGATGGTAAATGAAACGCTCCTTTGTCATAAATCATAACATTTATTAGCTTTCGAAGAAAATGATACAAAAAGGAAGAATTTAACTTTTTCTTAAAATTTAGTTTAGTTTATAAAAAATAATAAGTGGGTAATTCAAATTACAAAAAAATACTGTGTAGCTTTCGAAATATGTCAAACACATTTACGACACGTTAATTGCACGTCAGTTGTGTGTCAATTATGTTATAAAAATAGCGACTCATTGAGGAAATCCTTTACAGCTGCGATGTGAGTGCAGACAGCTCTCCTTAGCACAGTCGCTTGTCTTCTTAACACATTTCGACCGGGAAGGGTAGTTCTACCTTTTGCACCGGCCTCATTTCAATGGCAGAAAAGACTAATAAAACAAAATTATTCAATGTTTTTACATGAATATTATATGTATACCAATCTCTTTGTAAAGGTCCCAACTATATGTACATAATTATCGAATCGTAATGCAAGTCTTTTTTTCCAATTTATTTTCGTGCCTTTCGCTTACATCGGTATTTCAACAAAAAGATAGTATATTATTTGTTAGTGAAATAATTCAACTCCTAGTGGTGTGAGTGAGAGATGTCGGGCGTATTTAAAGAAAGCAGGTATGAGCAAATACCGATAGGTGGACCGTAATAAACATATTACAAGGTTAATTGAGTTGCATTTCAAATAATATTCGATTTTCGTTTAGTACTTTTATAGCTTGGGTATGCTGAGTTACTATGTAGAAATTTTTATAAAAGATATAGCGATTTAAAAGAAATTCACACGGGACCTTTATTTTCGCCCGGAATCAAGATAGCACCAGCGAATAAAATACCCGGGCTAAATGTGTTAAGAGATGAGCTTTGAGTTTCGCTCTGAATTTACTGACTTTTATCAGTCTTAACCAGTGCAAGTCAGTGGCTGTCGCCACTGACTTGCCCCACTCTTTTTTTTTTTTGGTGTTTCTTTATTCAAAAAATTTTTAAATGATTACAGTTTTTTGTTTTCTACAGCCACCATACTAGGCACATGCCCGTATTATGGTAGCCACTGTATCGGTACCGAATCGACAAAAAGTAAAGTTCACCACGGTTTGCAGCACAACCATTGTGGCACTCTTCTTTTCTGATATTTTCGGAACTGATACCGAGCCAGTGAAACTTACATTATAGAGTTTGCTTTATTCCTTCAACCGTTAAATTATTTCTTGCATGTGCAGCATGCTCTAAATTTTTCAAATATGTGCCAGATCTTCAGTGGTAGACATAGAATAAGGTTATACATAATTTAATTTGATTTTTAATTATTGACGACAATTTTAGCTATCTTTAAATAAACATTTGAAACAGATAGAGATACGGTCACATCTAGGACTCGGGACTTTCGCCTTTCCGGGGCAGGGCTCTATCAACTGAGCTAATGGGACCGTATTCCCTTCAGTCATATTTGACTATCATACTTCGATTAAGAACTACCAACATTATCTGCATTTTCTCACCGAACATTTTTATTGGCCGCTATCTTTATGTATGATCGCAAGATTCAACTCAAACTAAATGCAATCTAGGTAGTGTCTTAGATAAATATATCATATTTTTATTTTTGATGCGCGACATCTATTGACTTTTCTGCAAGTCAAGGATGAATATTTATTTTTGGGATAACTTAATAAGTGAAACCTCAAATTATCTAGGATGGTAGAGCACTGCCCCGGCAAGGTGAAAGTCCTGGGTTCATGTCTTAGATGCGACCATATCTTTTTCTGTATCAAATTTTCATTTAAAAATCTCTAACTTTGTATTCAATAATTAAATATTACATTTTAAGGTTTTACTAATTAAGTTATTCCAAAAATTAATTTAATGTGTTTATACCATATGTAGGAGGCGTGGGTGGTGGAGAGGAGGCGCTCTGCCCTGGCGGCCTGGCTGAGCCACGTGTCGCTGGCGTTGCCCCAGCTGCGGCAGGCCTCCACCAAGGCTCAGCTTATCTCTCTGCTCCCGTTCTTCGGGTAAATTACCTTTAAATTATTGTTATTCCTAACTGAAATTTTGTTAAACGTGATCATATTACACATTGTTTTCCTCTGCTGTTTTTTTGTGGTGATCTCTGCTTCGAATTCATTGGGCAAGTACTTTTCTAAGTCCCTCACTACTTTTGCACTATATATTTTTTTTTTCTTTAAATTATCATGTAGCATTAATTATTTCTTGTTAGTTTATTGTATTTTTTCCCTTTTGAATTCACAGGTGATTCTGTTTCCGTAATAACTGTTTTGAAAAATTATGTTTTTGTAAATGTACCGCCTTACCAGATAATGTGTTTATCTATTTATTAAAATAGTATACTATCTACCATAAATAGTTTCCCCAGAATAGCTACTTGTATTTCACAATAACAAACTAAAGAAAACACACAACAAACTCAAAGTTGAAAAATGACGCAGTAATAATAATTATTTTTAAATGGCTGGTTTTTACGAAACGTAAAGCAAGAACTCTTATCTCATAAATTACGCCACAAAGTAATTTTACAACTATTGTTTATTTTGTTGCCAATCGAATAAGATTTATTTTAACAAGCTATCAACATTTTATACAATGCAAAATCCCATAAGAAGAAAGTATGTTTTGATTTTACCTATTGGCCACGGTGGCTGATAGACACTTCCAGCACATAAAGAGTTAATTTATTATGAGTAAAATCAACAATGAAAGTAACTACCCTAATTTTGTATTACGCATAAATTTTTCTAATACAGCACACCTTAATTATTTGCATTTCATTATCATCCCATAAAGTTAGGTAATTGTTTGGTTTCGGTTGCCTCCTTATTGTAGCTTTTTAAAATGTCTCCTCAGAAGATTCTTTCACCTTCCTACAACCAATTCTAAACTCATGATGAAAGAGAAATGGGCCTTTTTGGCCTGGAGCTCTGAATCATTATTTCAAAAAGTCAGAAGATTCTCATTTTTGAGCACAAACTGCCTTCTGTTTTATATTTTATTTTAATATTACATTTAGTTACAATAGTGACGTATTGCCCATCTCACTAGGTGTGGAACGCCTGTGTTGAGATGGCAATTTACATAGTGGTTGTTAACTAGGTTTTAGCTAATATGTACAATATTGTGAAAATGCCAGATAAAATAAAATAAAATCAGTATTTTTTTTTTTAAACTATACAATTCAAGAATGAATGTAGAAGGTGGGGGCCAAGCAATAATAATTTTAAGTAATTAATTAATAAAGTTTCAGTTTGACCAAATGGCGTATTATACATATATACACAGTAGGCACAATTTTTAGTATGTTATGAAATAGTTCAATGTATATTTTTATTGGAGGTAATCAATGATTTTATTTTTAAATAAAGTTTTGATTTGTGTGTTTCTAATGTCAATAGGTAAAGAATTGAATAGCTTAATAGCATTGTATTTAAAGCTTTTTTGTCCATAAGAGGTTTGACAAACTGGGATATTATGTTTTAGTTTTAATATTCTTGTTTTGTCCTGTCCTGCTGTTATTGTTATTCTAAGTTTTGTTATCACTTTGTATAAACAGTATATTTAGTGTTAATAATATAATATTATATCTGTATTGTGTAAGGCACACTGCAGGAATAATTTTAAGAACATGACCACTAATACTAAATTACCGTTTTTAAGTTTGTTATAGTAAAGCGCACTTGAAGTGAAATGACACTAAACTGCGCTATATAAATGCCATGTTATTATTATTATTATCCCCAAACTATCTCCAGGTGGTTTGAAAAGATTATGTGGCGATATTTTTATATATAAAGTTTGAATGCAAGTGTTATTTTCGGTGACCGGATAATCATCAAAATGATAATTCATCACATCTTTAAAAAGTTATATAAAGTCATGGAAAGTGATGAAACAAAAACTTTATTAACTGGGTTAAGTAGGTTAGGTTAGGTTCGGTTTAAATTTTTTTTTTTCACGTTTCTAATGACTTTATATCACTTTTTAAAAGTGTGTTGAATCGTCACTGTATTGAGTTATCATGGAACCGTTTTTTTCAATGCCTGTCTCACTAAGAAATATACTTCTGTCGAGACAGACGTAGGAGGTACATAATTTTGAACAAAATTACATACATAAATATTACTACTAAAGTTAAATACATTTTAACATTCTTTCTTTGTGATTGATTGAATATTTATTCCAATATAAACAAAACAAATAGGAAATGTAGGTTAATCCCATAAATGGGAATAATAAATAGTACAACTGTAGAAAACAGATGAAATAAAATAAATATAATAATGATGATGGAAGTTAAGTTTGCCAAGATTATATTACAGATGTTAGATTGAATTTAAACTAATATTCACATTTATTGGAACCAGTGGCAGCTCGTGACTTTTGAGTGTGCTAATAGAGCTAAAATATTACATAAAAATAGAATCGGAATTATGATAAACAATTTAGAAGCCCTCGAAATTAAAAAAAAAATATTAATAACAATTCAAACATCATTAATCAAATAAATTTAACTATTAGTCTCATTGTCAATTTATTCCGTTAACCTCTGCTGAAAATGTTTACTCCCACCCCCTACCTACGCATCCTATAATATTTTGTCTCCCTCTATTCCATCCTCACTAATATTCTTGTCTCTCTCTATTCTTTTTCTATCTCTTTCTATCAACAATAAGGTGCGTTCTTTTCTATTTGTATCTCTTTCACTCATTGTTTTATGTATATGTCTCTGTATGTAATTATCTTTAGTTAATATAATAAGCCCTGACAAAGATTGAGATAAGCGAAACCCGGTTGGCTGTCATTATTAATTAAAATAAAAAGTGGTGTATTAAAAAGTGTGTTAATAATTAATAATGTTGAATTTTTCAAAGTTAACACTCTATCACAACCAAAAATCACGAGCCGCCACTGATTGGAACCTCAGTTTTCTAACGTGAATATGTATTTATGATCCTTTGTCATTTTATTTTCATTCATGTTTATTGTGGAACATAATGTTTTCTGTTAGTCATTTTTTCTTATAATACTGAATTACCTTGTGGCTTCTAATGCAAATATACAATAACTAGCTTATCATTCAACATTGCTCTTTGCAGAGATTCCAATGGAGGGACCCTTCCCGGCAGCCCCCTGAGACCGGCGCCCTCTTGCTGAGACATCTCTCCTTCCCTCTCATCCCAACTGCACTACATTCTAGTGTAATAATCACAATGGGGAAAATTGTATATTATTTATTTGACTACTTCAACAAAACATGAAATTAACTACAATTTTCATAGTAAGTGACAACACCATGAAAAATATTTAGGTAAAAAAAAATGATGCATTTTATGTAGGTACTGTCAAAACTTCACAACGGCCAACTCCTTGACAAAATTTTAAAAAGTATTAGAAAAAGCCTGTAGTCCCACAGGTAAGCAATTGACATACATCAAATGCTGTAAGACCCTGCGCAGAAAAATTCCCCACTGAACTTTCTCTGCAGACCATTACCTTAATATGGTGAACTTAATTTTCTGGACAGGATCTTGCAGCATTAGGTTTATGTTGAGTGCTTACAGACCCGTGGGACGGCGAGCAAAGAGTTCAATTCGAATTCAACATTTGTTCAACAAGTCTGTATTTTAATCAAATATTGGTGGTCATGTCCGAAATAACATTGTATCAAATAATTAATGTACTGTATCAGATATTGGTAGTCAAGTCCGAAACAACATTGTATCAAACAATGAATGTACTGTATCAGATATTGGTGGTCATGTCCGAAATAACATTGTATCAAAGAATGAATGCACTGTATCAGATATTGGTGGTCATGTCCGAACCAACATTGTATCAAACAATGAATGTACTGTATCAGGTATTGGTGGTCATGTCCGAACCAACATTGTATCAAACAATGAATGTACTGTATCAGATATTGGTGGTCATGTCCGAAATAACATTGTATCAAAGAATGAATGCACTGTATCAGATATTGGTGGTCATGTCCGAACCAACATTGTATCAAACAATGAATGTACTGTATCAGATATTGGTGGTCATGTCCGAACCAACATTGTATCAAACAATGAATGTACTGTATCAGATATTGGTGGTCATGTCCGAAATAACATTGTATCAAAGAATGAATGCACTGTATCAGATATTGGTGGTCATGTCCGAACCAACATTGTATCAAACAATGAATGTACTGTATCAGATATTGGTGGTCATGTCCGAACCAACATTGTATCAAACAATGAATGTACTGTATCAGATATTGGTGGTCATGTCCGAAATAACATTGTATCAAAGAATGAATGCACTGTATCAGATATTGGTGGTCATGTCCGAACCAACATTGTATCAAACGATGAATGTACTGTATCAGATATTGGTGGTCATGTCCGAAATAACATTGTATCAAAGAATGAATGCACTGTATCAGATATTGGTGGTCATGTCCGAACCAACATTGTATCAAACAATGAATGTACTGTATCAGATATTGGTGGTCATGTCCGAAATAACATTGTATCAAAGAATGAATGCACTGTATCAGATATTGGTGGTCATGTCCGAACCAACATTGTATCAAACAATGAATGTACTGTATCAGATATTGGTGGTCATGTCCGAACCAACATTGTATCAAACAATGAATGTACTGTATCAGATATTGGTGGTCATGTCCGAACCAACATTGTATCAAACAATGAATGTACTGTATCAGATATTGGTGGTCATGTCCGAACCAACATTGTATCAAACAATGAATGTACTGTATCAGATATTGGTGGTCATGTCCGAACCAACATTGTATCAAACAATGAATGTACTGTATCAGATATTGGTGGTCAAACAATGAATGTCTGTTTCTGAGAAAATTGAGTTTCAGCTGCTGAATAAAAAACATTTTCCTGTGATTTAAGAAATGTTAAGTATACACGGTGTCCGGAAACTCGTAGTACAAGCGGGAAACTGGAGAATCTACACCACATGGGGAACCTAAAAAAACATTAAGTTTTTTGATTTGAGCATTTTCAAAAAAAAAAAAAAAAACCAAAAAAAAATATTTTTCGGCTATTTTAGAGTTAAAGTTTTTTCTGGTGTTTAGGGTTGAATAACAGATGTTTTAACCCTGCAGAGCAGAAATATTTTATGATTACACCGGGTTAAATGAAGGGTGATTTCAAAATAATGCTTCAAATCCGAGTTTCTTCATTTGTTTTACTTTCAAATAGTTTTAATTAGTTGGGTACTTTGATCTTCAGTAATAATTTATAAGAATTTGATTAAAAAAAATCAACTTCAAACTCGATTTACTCGATAACGAAAGCTCAAATAAAAAAAAAATATACTACAAAATCGACTCCAAATGTGATGTAGATTCACCAGTTTCCCGCTTGTACTACGAGTTTCCGGACACCCTGTATATGTATATATTTATCTGTATTCAATGTTATTCCTTCAAAATGTCTACTCTGATTTTTCTGCATAACGTTTTTTCCGGGCAAGTGCTCATTTATACAATACTAAATTTGTATTGCTAGAAAATTGACAATAGGTGTGTACGAAAATATTTATTGATGACTTTTGTATGTCAGTATTTTAGACCAAAAAATTTAGAATATTGGTATGTTCTATTAGATCAATATAATATGTACCTTCTTATCTATGTGGATTTAATGTATATATTATTTTCAAGTAAGAATCTATTTCTCAATAAAATGTGTGTATATTATATTCTATGTAATTATTTTACGTGTAGCTTTTGCATTTTATGTTCCAAAAATAATTAATTATGTTAGTTATATATAAACGAAATACATTGTTTACACCACTTTTGATCAATAATAATCTACATGTTTCAAAGCCAATGGCTTCTTCGTCAGGATAATGAAAATTAACAAATTTAAAAATTGATACAATATAAAAATTAAATATAACATGTTAATTTTTGTCTATACTTATCTATTTTTAATTTTTTCTGTCAAGACCACACCCTGCATAGTTCTACTCTGTTGTTAATTTATTCTTCTTTATATATTTTTACATTTTTCACATATCTATTGTACAAAAAATATGTGTATCTTTATGGGACGTGTGGGATTGCACTAACCTCCCCACATCTTGGAATAAAAATTATTATTATTCATACATAACCAAAATGACGCCACAAAGTAATTTTACAACCATTATGTTAGTAATCATTTATACAATGTCATGTAAAGGATCAATATATTCATGCACGGGGAATCAAACACATACTCAAGTCACTGTGTTTTTATTTATTTTTATAAGTGCACATTATAGTACAAATTGAACTACAAGTTAGCTCAACACAAATAGATATTTTTTTTAATATAATTCATCAAAATTAACATATCTCTTTTTGACATGTCTTTTTTCCCTTCAACAATAAATTTGCAATTTTTAGTTGTGTACATGTTTCCTGCATGCTTAGAAATATATGTTAAGGCGATGCACTACGTAGCAATGCAAAATCAAGTGTTTTGGGTTTGAAAATTTGGTTGTCTAGAAATGTTTCAGATGCTTTAATTAAATACTGCGAGTAGAATACATCCTGGCCTTTGAAACAATCGAGTATTTTTTAGATAAGTCTTTTTATAAGCCCAGAAACAAATAATGTATAAGGCCCATGAAAACTGCTTTAAAGTTCAAAATCTCCTACTTTCGAACCCATTTTCGGTTATGGTTTTATTGTATAATGTGGCAATTTAAGTTATTTATAAAATGATCGAAAAACATTTAAATATTTGTGCCTGAACATCCACAAAATAAAATAAAAGGCTTTTTTGGCCATGTTTTTTTCTTGGATAAATCAAAACAGGTGGATGGTGTTAAGCGGGAATTTAAGCCTTATCGCCATCTACGTAAGGTGTGTTATTGATAGCGGCTCGATTCAAAATATTACACAACGTAGTGCATCGCCTTAACATCGGAAAATGTCGACAAAACAAAAATTTAATTTGAGACTCCGGTTTGAACATTACGCTGCTATCTCCCTTCCAATTATCCACTTCAGTATTAAAATATTGTTAAAATAAATTAGAGTTATATGTACACTGAATTGAATTTAACTTTTTAAACGCGATTGTATCTCGTGTTATAAAGCAAAAAATTACCATTTTTATGCTGCCGTATCACATGTCAACTTTGCCTGTCAATAATACATTGCTCCTCTGAAATAAAAGGTTTTACTGCTCACCAGTAAAACTGACAGCTGACCTATACCGACAGTATACTAGCAGTTTTGTTATTTATATTTGTAAGTGATGGTGGTTCATCTTTTGTCTATCGACGCAGTGTCCCGGCAGCCGTAACATAAGGCACATTTTTGTACTGAGTTTTATGTTTTTATAAAAAAAACGAGAGATTTTTTTACCCATAGATTTGATTCCATATTGCACATTGTAATATTTTCTTTATATCTGACTTGATAAGTCATGCTCAAGTGCTTTATTTTCACAATAAAATACACAATAAAAAATATGTTCCGCGTATGGGCATTGAAAAACTTGTAACTACATAATTAATGTAGTCAAAAGATTTAACATCAGCATGTTTATTTAAACAAATCTAATAACTATGTATTTGTATAACTCTAATGGGTTCAGTTCAATAAAAAAACTCACTTTTCCATTGAGGTATAACAGTGACTCATCACTCATTTCAACAGTAATTAAGGTTTTTTTCAACTGGTTTTTTGTCAGCAGCCGGCCGTGAAGTGTGAATCATACTCCAATAGATGGTACTGTTTATTATTTTGAAGTACAATAAATATCCAAATCTAATATAAGCTTGTTTCAACTCTGAAGCACAGATTCTGTTCAGAATTTTAATTTAAGTATCAAATAATAATTTATTAAATTTTTTAGTCAATACATGTAGAATAACGAAAGATTGTTTAAATATTTATGTTGAAGGATCAGTAGGATTTATAGGCCCTGTTAGGAGTTCTACTGAGTCGAACCCTCTGATATGAAAATATCTGGAGTCGGTGAATTATTTTCCCATTTGATCGCTGGTGGGTTGACGTGTTGTTCTTGTATTGTTTTGTATTTATTTTGCTTATATAATGCACTTGCATAATGTGGATTGACTAGATGATCATTTGTGGAAAAGTGTGTGGAAGGGTTTAGTTTTTCCTATGGGGAAGATTTAACCCGGACATAAAATTTGTATAAACAATGTGTGCTATTTTACTTTACTGTCTATATTATTTATTATCAATGAGGTGTTATTTTGAAATTATTTTTAATGATCTGTAATCTTCTGTAACCTTTTCACTGTGTTCCTTGTATTGCACTATTTTAAAAAGTCATACATTATTTTTAATATAAGTTTTATTGTTAAAAGAATCTTTAGTTAAACAAATATGTAAATGCATTCCTTATAACATGTTGTAGAAACTAAAATTTAAGTATTCAGATACTGAGAAACTATGGCAAAATGGTGTTTTCTACTTAGATAAAATAAAATGTAGTTTAAGTAGATCTTAATGGTAGAACCAAATTCAGATAACTTTTCAAACACAAAGATTTTTATCTAAATAACGATTGAAATTAGTTAAACTTACATAAAGTACATATCTACAATGTACATTAGAGTTTCACATTATTTTTTTATTGAATCATCGAAAATATGGGGATCTTGTCATATTTTGACAGTTAAATAGATAATTTCAAGGCCCCATAGCTCACAATTTAGGAAATATTTGCAAGGTCTCACCTCAAAATTTTAATGTATATTATTATTTTTTGAATGCTGTATAAATGCATAAATATGTCAGCTTACTGTTTTAACAGTTTTTTCTGCTTCCGCATCACACCAACAGATTTTCTGCTTTATGTAAATTTAAAATATTGGATGAATGTTTTTGCATCCTATACATTCCAGGATAGAAAAATTATGACTGAAAATAATAATTAGATCTGTTGAAAGTAATTCAGTTTCAAATTCACATTGGTAAACTGCCTTAATCTTATTTTTTTTTTAAATTATGTCCCTTCATCACGCTAACATTTACAGAAGCTCTGATATTTGTATATTGAGTTTATAAACTCGGCATCACAAAAATTGCCTTAGAATCAAAAAAATCTTATGAGACGATAAAGCGATCGTCTCTCCGGATGAAGCCACCAGTCTCTTGAAACCTTTGGATTAACCTGTTGAACGGCTTAAGTTTAGTTGCCGAGGAACATCACTATGTCGCTTCCCTGATTGCAGTAGTGCCACCACTTGAGCGGCTTCGCCAGCAGTGGTGTCTATTTAAGGGGTTGTTTTCTAACGCCAATTATTCACGTGTGTCTTCTTCAAAGATCATATAGTGAATGACCTACATTTGACTTAAACCGCTCCTTTTATAGGCCCAGGAAGATGACACAAGTTGTGGCTCATGTAAAGAGTATTAGCGCAACATTTTTTTAATGTCTCGTACTCAGAAAATTTGTATTGTTTTTGAAATTAAATCATTGTCTGATAAGAGGTCGTTAAATGTACTTTCAATTGATATCAATATTATTTGGGTTAGATGTATTGCTGGGGGCTCGGGAAAACTTGAAACTTATTTTCGAAGATGTGAATTCTTTGTAACAACGAGTGTATATTAGTATTTTTTTCTGAATGTAAAGTATTTTCCTCTGTGTTACCTATTTGTCCCAAATAAAACAGTAGGGTATATTTTATATTGCATTTTATTTGAATTCAATACATTTTTTATAAATATATGATGGAGGAAACAAGATTTGATGAAACGGATGGTGAAAAATGGAATAGAAGGCGGCTCCATTGACCTGGTCAAAAGGTAGCACAATTATATGATTTTCTTTTTCTAAATTTAATTGGCAATAGCAAATTGAGCACAACAAAACGGCAATGATATTTTTATGAAGCCTCGTGCTGTAAAATACTGTTATACACCTTTTCCATTCTATTTTAAAGGTCGATTCAAATCCGCACTAAACTGGCAACATTTTGAGATGTGATTGAATTTTTTTTTTTAAACTGAGACCCAGTTTCACAGAAATTCAAATGTAACTTTGTCACCAAATGGGGATTCAGCGCCATTTTGACATTTGAATGGTCCCCATTAAACGCCGATTCTGTTACATTTGGATTTGTGCTAAACTGGGCCTAGGTCTATCAATACATATACCATCCTTGGAGCACAGAGGTTAAGTGAAAAAACATCTCCATAATCGATAATAAAATCACTATCGACAGGAGTGAATATTTAACGTGTGCACTCCGAGGGGTGTGAGTTACATAGTATGAAATAAAAGACATATTGTTTGTGTGGTTGCAGAATACAATTTATTAATAAAATAACTGCAAATGTGTGGGAGGTGAAGTACAGAGCTCAATTACAGGGCTCCATTAGCTTAAGGCAAAATTGACAATAATGCGAGACATACACTGGACAGTATGAAACAACTTAAATTCTTTACACCTATATTAAACTAAACACTAATCATGAAATAAATTACAGGAAAGAAACCCTTTCTCTTAAGTATTATAAATACATACAAAAAGATATACATAGTGTAAATCACTAGGTGCGCGGGTAAGACCATCTGTTCAAGGCCACGGCCGTGCTGCGGTGCCGGTGAAGTTAGCACGCATCCCACGCGGTAACACGGGGGCTCTAGGCCTTATCGCTATTAGTCAACAGTGGCCTACTCCCTTAATACAATTGCGACTAAATAATTCCCTATTAACGTAACATTTCATTATTTAAATCTACTTAAAATAATAAGTAACATAAAGTGGCTTCGTTTGATGCTATGCAGAACTCATGTTTTAGTGGTTTCGGATGTAAAAAGTTGTAAACTTATCAAGTAATCAAATGCGAATAAAATAACTGCACAGTTTTAGGGCTATTGAGTAAATACACAATTGGTTCATTCGGTCAGATGTAAAATGCCCAATTTCATTGCACAACTTAAGATTTTTTATAGAAGTACCGCTGTACTTCCATTAACTAAAATAATATATATTATGTTAAAGATTAAAACGAAATGAGCTTGGTTAGTGTTGTTTGTTATTCATTGAAAGTTTGTAAACAATAATTGCATTTAGCACCGTTAGTATCACTTTCCATCTGAAGCCGGTATAATATAATTAAATCACAAATTGGTACAAATGAATCTGTTGACATAATATTAGAGTCCTGTATGAGGAATGAAAAACAGACTAAAATCACAATATTGAGTGCGCAAAGTACCCATATCTCGTTAGCCTCAACGTCACCTACTACGCGTCCTATTCAACGTGATCAACATCATCATGACATGCGAACATTACGCACAATCAACTTAGCTTTAAGGAACTCCTCCAGAGTGGAGTTGGATTAGATAGTAATATGGTAGAGAATATACCGACACACACACACATGCATGAAGAGTATAGATCACTTTCCTCTAAAAATGCTTCAAAGAGCAGTTAAGTTAATAAGACAAAGCCGTTGCATTCCGATAAGAAGTTATTCAAGATTTATTGCAAACGCAATATCCTCTGATATATAAAAAATATAATAAACTTTATTTTACAAAAATGTATATATAAAATTTGGCAAAAGAAAAATAAATAAGCGTTAGATTTTAAAAAGATCTTTGGACCAAGCAGTGAACCTTTAACAAAAATATTCCAATAGCTGCGCTATTCACTCCTTCCGCTTCTCTCTCACGCGATATAAAAATATGGGTGCATTTAAACCGTTTGGGTGACGACTCTTTATCCAACGCAAAGGCAAATAATAGATTCACAGAAGCTCAACACTCGGCAACGTATACAAGCTCACACCACGGAGGCAAGGATAAACACCTAGAATATGAATGTCAACAAGCGTGTAACACGACTAGGTCAACTAGCCGGGAGACTGGCGTGTATTACGTACTTATGTATTACGGGATTATAAAAGGTTCCGCACTGAGGCGGTATACATTTCCTAAAGAGAACAATATCCAAAAGCCCAGCGCATAAGCGTTATCTTTCACGTAGAGAGATCTTTAAAGCAATATTCAAAATATAATATTATATCAAATAAATAAAAATTCATAATTATTTCATAATACATTAAGCGATTTGTAATAGTACCGTCACAAAGCTGTACAATTCATTTTCACAACTAAATTCTTCCCTCATTATGCTGGGGTGGTGCGGGGTTCGGGAAGTCTTCCAGGGCTGGTGACTTGGTGGCGGAGTGATGTGAACAGACAAGAGAGGAGCGGAGACGTCAGGGAAGCGAGCGATAGTCTCCGAGCAGAGTTAGGCAGTTCAACTCTCATCTGCAATCACATCAAATATAACACATCATCTCCAATTAACCTGAGGTTAACTGAATTTAGCATAGAATACAATCAGTCAGCATCATTAAACTGCGCTTACTTTTCAGTTTGTACCGTATAATATAATGAATAACATAGCTACTAGAATAACAGAGGCAGGAGTATAAGCTCCATGGACTGTATGACCAACTCACCCCTGTTCCCGCCGATGATGATGGACTTGCGCTTGTTGTCGGGCTGCTGCATCGGGCGCACGGCGCCCCCGGCTACCAGGGGGCCCTGTCCGGCGCGGATGGGCTTGGCTGGAATACAAAGAATCACATTATTTCAATATACATTATATAATAATTGTTTATATTTCACGCAATGTGGAAGACTGGCATTGTGTTATCCTTCTAGCCAGGCTGGATTAAAAAATAAAATTACAAAAAATCACGTAATATGCAACATTTGCATACAGGGATATCCGCCGATGGATTACAAATGTGACAGCCGCATAGATCAGATTAAAGGAGGGGTGACCTTGATTGCAGACCATAAATTTCCTTCTCCTATTTTTGGGCTTACTAAACTTTACAGCTTTAATAGACTGCATACCCCGCTTGGTGATTTTTGCACAAACAATTTAACATCAGATCTGTAAAGAATTGCAAATAAACATACCGATCTGTGCCTGAGGGCCTAGCCTGACACGGGTCTTCTGTCGCACGGCCTCCCGGATGCGATCCACCTCGTATTGGTAGCGCTTGCGATCTCGCATCGCTCCCTCCTTGGCTTCCTGCACAACATCAACACAAACACATTGCTTAGTACAGCTCAAACAAATAAATGTCAGAGTATTATGTCGGCTCAGCGTAGTAGACAGTGTTTTAATCTCTATGGGTGCGTATAAACACGCGAGCCCAACTGCTGAGCTAAACCACGACTTATGGGAAAGGAAACAAGCAACCGCAAATGCATAAAACGCCGCATGTGGTTGCTTTGTTCCTTTCTCATAATTCTTGGCTCGACTTGCGTGTTTTTTCTCATGACTGTACGCAGCATAAGGACGGGTTGTTTCACATAATTTGAAGAATTCATCAAACTTCAAAGTTAATGTTCAAGTTCTGTCAGAGTCCTATTCGAATTCTGTTATTACCAGAGTACTGTGAAACAACCAGCCCATGATCAGATGACAGAACTTTAACTACGAAATTTTTCAAATTCTGCGAAACAACCCAACTTGAGAATGAGTTCAAAAGAGTGAGTTTTTTTTACCTCCAAAATTTTCATTTTTAAAAATTGTATTCATAGTATATGTCATAAAAATCAAAAATCAATAGAATTAATCAGATATTTTTAATAGGAGATTTCTACAAACACCGCCATGCGCAGAACTACACATATTATTTTTACGTACACAGCACGGTCATAGTCTCCTAGAGGTTGTAAAAGAATAACAACCAAATAAACTGTATTATTACTATAAACTTATTATAAAATTAAATATGAGCATATCAGCAGAATGCTGCCTGCTCATTAACTAATACATAATAATAAAGCATTAGTTGACTGTGTAAACGAGGGCGATTTCATACAATTAAAAGTCTGTCAACAGATCGATTTCCATTTGAAAAGTAGGACTATTGAATAGGTATTACAACAGAGCCTGCCTGGATAAATAAGCTGAATTGATTTCTTACACACCAGTGAAAAAGTCAGTGGACAAGAGCAGAATCCTTATTCAAGGTTGAAGTTGTTACTCTAACTCACTGTTTCGTAAAAAAAGCAGATATGTGGAATGAGGTGTCTCTATACACGTATCAAGGTGCACATTTACAATTTTTAATAAAATAAATCATCGCCGTTCAGTTAAGCCACCAAACCACAATATAAGTTTTAAATATTGAAGACAATTTTAGTGATTTCTAAACGAAAATCTGAAGCAGAAAAATCAGAAAAGGAAACGGTCACATCTGGAACTCGAACCCAGGACCCTTGTCTTTCCGGGACAGTGCTTTACCAACTGAGCTAATGGGACAAAAAAAAATCACCAAAATTGTCTTCAATATTTAAATATTACAATTTGAGGTTTTACTCAATAAAGTTATTCCGAAAAATAAATACACAATATAAGTATTTGAGATAATGTCAATTTGAAAGCTAAAATATGTCGACGGCCTTCATTGTCGAGGGGTAAGGCTCTCGACTAGAAAGCCGGAGTCAGTAAATTTTATTTGATCAATTTGTGTTATGTATTTCACAATTTACTCATTTAAAACAATACACAGTATATTTGCAGCAGATTCCAGAGTGGAATATACTCTCAGTATGGTTGATAAGACCACCATTCATTCCCCACTATCTTCAGCCTCACAACATACCCCACTGTCTCACTGCCTCCAGACCAAAGATATTAGAAGAACGAGATATGCTATGTTGGCCGCCGGACCGTAGGCGGAGTACTACCTAATTAGGGTACTTTGAATACTATCGGGACGTGTACGCACAGAAATCTGTTCTATGTATTAGTGCGGATACCTTAGCGTAAGCGAAGGTGTGCAGTAGTATTGGTGAACAAAACTGGCGACACCGGGCAAAACAATTCCATACAGTATGAACTGCTCATAGCACATCTCGTTCTTCTAATATCTTTGCTCCAGACGGTTGGGAGCAGTTGGGACTGTTGTGCGGTTTCACACAGAAACCTTAAAATTGGGTTTTAACTCCTCAGAGTTCAGCCATATTCTGTCAGACGGTCGGAGTATTTCCGCTTTGCAAAAACATCCAAATATATGGAATATTTCTGAATGTTTCTGAAAACTAAAAACTGATTTTGAAAGATGGTGAAATACGCTTGTACATTTAATTATTGAAAATAAATATATATATTTTTTGAAATATTAAAAGTGTATTGCAAACATTAAAAAAATTGAATGGCTCACTTTACTTTTTTTGCAACTAATATTACTGATAACGAAAAAATATACAAAACACTTATTTTAATAGACAAATGTACTATGTATAAACGTTATTGTTACCTGACCTCCTTATCGTTTTCTTAAGCCTTTTTTTTTCAAATTGCGGTCGGTACTTTTGGTAACATAAGGGTGCACATTTTAATTCTTCCGTGGTTAACTTCTAGACTTGAATATAAAGAGTGGTGTTTTCTCTTTCTAACACCGTGTAGATCATATTTCTCACCACAACAATAAGGAAGACAACGATTTCTGTGAGACCATATGAGTTGTTCCCAAAAGAAAAAAAATTTGCCTGAAGGGTGGAAATTTAAAACTTTTATCTATGTACTATGTATTTATAATGATGTTAAAAAAAAAAGCATAAAAAATAGGATTATTTCTTCTCTAACAGTAAAATTTAGGCATCTTCAAAATATTTCCCCCTCCAAAAAATGGTTGATTATAATATCACTTATGGAATAGCTTTCAAGGAAAAAAGTCAGGATCACTGTCGAGAGTATTTAATAAAAAGATTTGTGTATACCTTGAGTGCAGTCTCCAGAGCCTTGACGCGTTCCATGGTGGCGCGCAGCCTCTTCTCCAGCTTAGGCAGCTCGCAGCGCAGGTCGGCATTGTCGCGCACCAGCTGCTTGTGCACCTTGGTCAGCTGGTCCAGGTTGTTCTCCAGGAAGCTGATCTTCTGCTTCTGCGCCAGTGAGCCTCCTTCTTCTTCTCCCTCCTCGGAGCTCACTGACTTCTTGATGCGGGCCTGGTAGAACACAACGCATTAGTATTACATGTCACAATATGACAGTGTGGAGGCAATGGTGGATTCTTTCGAGGCTCGTCATCTCGAGGGATACTGTGCAAAGGTATAAAAGAAACTTATGTCGTAGAAGGAGAAACGCAAGCGTTTTTTTGTATCACATTTCAGAGAAGAAAATCAACTAAAACCACAGACATAGGAATTAATAGACGAGAAGATAATGGCGAGGGGTAAAATCAACTGTTGAAGAACGAAGGGCGTAAGGCTGACTGTGATTCGTCAATAAATCAATCTGACAGTAAATAGGCATCTCGCATTATAATATCACCATTTACTTCTTAAAAGTAAAATCTGCTTTTGAATGAATAGACATTTTACATGGGAGCGCAAATTACTCGCCACGTTATGAACAAATTTGCGAAGTCCAAATTCGGCAAAAAAATTAGGTTCTATTTTCAGAGTCGAATATTTCGTTTAAGTATTTAGTTAAGACACTTTTATAAATGTTCATAATTTACTTCCCAGCAACCAACCAGCTTTGTGTTTCGCGTCCAGACGTTTCTCGATGTGATAGTATATGTTTCTAAAACTGATCTATATTATACGATGTGAATATGCTTAAAATAAAGTAAAATAATGCTTATATATGGAATGTAATACGACAATTGGGTTTATTCTCTTTTTCACATCTATTTTTACAAGTTTTCATAGTACAAGTCAACATTTTGCCGTGTTATTTCGTAAAATGAACCGATGATGCCTCGACCATAGTTCGCACAAGAATGATGATGTCATGTTTTCAAATTTCACTTGAGGCCATACGCGAGCCCAGCCGGCTCCAATGGAACCGGTATGGGGAGTGGGGATAATACGTTTTTAATCACTTAGGGCAGGTCTACTAATATTCATATGTCTATGACTAAAACAATATTGCAATCTAGCAAACGTTACATTTGGTGGATGTCAATAGACACAAGAGAATCCAAGTGCTTATGAATCTCATCGAACAATTTTATTTTTTACATAGAATTAACGGCACAAGTGCCATTTACATTTATTTATTTACGGACAAATAGTCCATTAACAACATATTAATTACACGAATAAGTTTTATAAACAGAGATGACAGTGAAAGGAGAGCATATATAAATGAGGAGCGAAGACAATAACAATGACAATAATAATATAAAAGTAAGAATGGGAGATAATAATAAGTCAAAGCATGAAGATGGTTCAAAGGGCATTAGAAATTAGACATTGCGTATTGACTGTCGAAAGTCATTTAGGCATATACCACAAAATTCAATGCTTTGACTTGACAGTGAGTTGACAAGTCTCGACATTCTGGACAAAGGAGAATGGTATCCATAATTGGTAGAATGTTGATTGACGAACAGCAATTCATTATTTCGGAGTCTACGGGATATACATACGAGTCTACATACATAATATTGACAGACATAGTACAATATAGAAAGAAAAGAGAAAATAAAATATTATATAAGTAAACAAGAGAAAAGAATATAAATTAGTACAAAGTTAGAGAAGGAAATAAAGAAGAAACGCAAAAACCTGTTATGCAGTGACCTCGTTAAAATACACACGGCTCAAATGTTTAAGCATATTAAAAACATCAGCTAACATGGCATAAGATTTACCAATAGTGTGTAATCTATTTATAACAGAATTGTAGCTTGAAACCGTAGTATAATCGTTACAACAAAACATACTAGGGAAACCTTGATCTAATGGTGGGAACATCAGATCAAGGTTTGTGAATCAAAATTAATATATCAGGGCTATCCAATTATGTACTATTTTTGTCACATAGACATCCAAATTCATGAGACTTGCCCTAACATCAAATCTGGGTATCATTTTGACGAGGTGGAGGCAAACCCCGTAACCAAATTTTTGGTATAAATATTACATTGGAATATACTATAACATCAGTCTTACATTGACTGCTGAAGAGCTCGCATAGAAATAACCAAACTATGAAGTAAAAAAAAGGTTCCCAACGCAGTCCGTTGTGTCAATGTTTGTTTTTAAACAAACTGCTTTGAGTAGCAATGCTAAAAATGAGTGAGGTGGGTAAATTATACACATTTGTAAAAGTGTCTAACTAAATATTTAATTTTGGAAACAAGCCGGATATTTGTTTACCCAATTTGGAATTTGTAAGTTTTTTACGCAGCAGGAAATGTGCGCACCATTGTACAAAAATACTAGTTTATTACATAGTAATTCATTAGCAAATTTTATTTTCGAGGACTGAATAGTGATATTACATTGCGAGTTGCCTGTATACTGTCAGATTCATTGATTGACAAATCACAGAAAGGAAGACGGTCTGACCGCATCCCGCGCCCCGCACAACTTGGTTTGTTCCCCTTTCCCTGATTGGCTAGTTTATCAATTTGAATGTCTATGGTTGGTCACTTTTTTTTTATAGTGAATACCTCACAAGAGTCCCAACTGCTTCCGTCTGGAGCCAGTGAGACTATGGCATCCCCAATTGGGGGATGTTGTGAGGCTGAAGGTAAGTGGGGAAGGGAAAGAGGAAGGTGGGGAAGTACCTGGCTATTCAGATCTAGTCACTAAACACGGCTAAAGCCATTTGGAGCAACGTTTCAATTCTGAATGGTGGTCTTACACCAGGGCGATACTGGTAGTATCTTCCACTCTGGAACGTGCCGCAAATATACTATATATTATTTTAGTTAATTAATTGTGAAATAACACAAATTAATCAAATAAAATTTATTTGCGCACGCCGGGTTCGAACCCGCGACCTTCGGAATGGCAGTCCAATGCGTTACCACTGGACTATGCCGGCCGTCACTTGATCTTAAAGGTTGGTAAATATGGAAAAGGAGCAACACAGCTCAACTCCTCAAAAGCAACTTAATACTATTAATGACTTTGAGAATCTTAAATCATATCACATCTGAATAAGCCTTTGGATTCTGAGAAACTGATTCAGTGATATTTTGAATACATGGAGGTGGTGAAGCTATTGTCAGACAATGAATGTGTGTAAATGGAGATATGTAATGAGGTATATATACCTGCAGGTCTTGTACGAAGAGCTTCCTCAGGTTATGCAGCGTCTGCAGCTCCTTGGCCACGGTGTCCTCCAGCCCCTGCAGGTCGGCGCGCGCCTGCTTCTGCCTCTCCACGCTCACACTGCGCAACACACAACAATCACACACATGTCACTTCTCTCCTTCCTTCTTCCTCCTTCCTCCTCACCCCTCGCCCGCCCGACCCCATCCATATTCACTCCACCCTCCGCTGCCAGCTGCCAGCTGCCAGCCGCCAGCTACTGACAAGCCGTCAGTTGTCCAGTTTCTTACTTTACCAAGTTTCCATCCATTTCGAAGAATTTAGGAAATGAATATGAATGGGAGTCGTGTAGGAAAAACGAGTCTAATTAAAAAAAACAATAAGAAATAATAAAAAAGCCAAAATGCACAAATAATGGTATACTACAAAATAAAAATATACTTCAAAAATAAAGATCTCACCATCAAGTAGTTTCTTTGTGAAATGGGCTTTATATAAAAAATATAGTATTATTTATCTCGGAAAAGGAGATGTTTCTTCATTGCTTAAAATTAAACAAACATTGCCACCAGCGCCCGCAGAAAGATCGTCCCGTTTTATAAAAGATAATTCTTCCTATTAAAAATAAATTTTAGTCTTTAATTTTATTATGTATCTTCAGATCAAAGCCGTCCGAGATTGCCTCAACAGTTCTACTAAAGAACAGTTGTTAACATATAGTTTCCTAATTAAATTCGACTAAGCGCGATCAATTTACAGTTATTAGTACATATTATAATTATTTATACATAGATACAATTATCATCAATTAAGAATCGGTTTATATTTTATACTTAAAAGTACCCAAATTTAAAGAGAATCAATTGAAAAATATAAATTAAAAATTATCTTGACCAATTGAGATATGTTCCAAACTCCAATCTCCAGATATTTATCCCAATGACACGTTAACTTCTTATATCACAGATTATAGTAATACCATTTCCTTTCTTCGATACGATAAAGGCAATTAAATCATAATTAAAATGAGATCGTGGCAGTTTGATTGAATAAGAAGCATTCTTGCGCTCTTTTCGTGAAGAAAAGACAGAGAAACTTTCCCATCAAACTGTTGAAAGCATAAAAAGGAATGCAGCGTGAGCCGGTTCGACTCTAAATAAAAATAAAAATAGGAACACGAAACTAAAATCAGGTACGAAATAGCCAACTTTTCTACCACCTCTTATTTCACAATATTATGTATTTACACTAAGCTTATAAATATTTTAATGTTAACATTATTCAACAATGACTTTATTTTTAGTATTATTATTATTTAATCCTATATGTGACAGAAAATATAAACGGAAATGCTCCACAGCGATGTGGTGATGCAGTCTTTGTTTGTAAATGCCAGCTTGGCATTTGTGCTATATTACCATACACACGGTATTCACACAGATACACGATAGAGAGAGGGGTTATTTCTAAAACCTTCGTTAGGCTTCTGGTTATCCCCTGCTAACTTCATATTGAATTTCTGCGACACTAATTAGTGCTATTCGTCACGTAAATAACTGTTTGAAAATGGTTGAACCGATCAATACTCAGAGCAGTTATTAGACCATCAGAAGTGAAAATTTTCACGCATGCAAAAATTTCAATGACATTTAGCTATAATTAAACTTTTGAGACATTGTACATACGTACATGAAGTGACCGAAATTGCAAGGTTTAAACACCTTATTAAATGAGTTTTATGGTGATCTCGATTATGATATAACGCATTTCCAAATTTGTATTCATTAATTTAAATAACGACATATAAAGAATTTCAAATTACAAAAATGTAAATATATAACAATTTTGAACACATAAATTTCTAAATTCATATGACATGGCAAGCGCTTGCTTGTGTTCATCATACTGACGATTATTAAGGTAAAGCAAAATAAAAACTTGTGGGGAAAACGCTACCTTTGACGGAGCTCTATATCATTTGATTGGTCAAATCATTTGAATGATGACAGAGATGTTTGGAGAAATAGTCCTAAGATTGTTTGTTACCTAGAATAAGGCGTTCCGTAATTAAATTAAATAGACAACGAGTAATACTGCTAGTACCATTAGTAGTATTCTTATTGCACGAAGCCAGCCCACGTTAATGGGATCACATTAGCATCACTCCATACTTAACTAATATTGTATTACCGTCACTGTAACAATGTACAGTGTGAAATAATGAGTTAAATGCCAACGAGCAGTACGAAACAACTATGACAAACTTTTTACATTATTGTCTAAATGCCACACGTTGTTGTGTTTTATGCCGTTTCTTATGAAAATAGGAATGTACTGTACGGTAGGTAGCCTAACCTAACAAATCAACATTGACGAGGAGAGGTGGCAGGTGTACTACTGCTAAACAAACTAAGAACTAAACCATAATGATGATGTGGGGACAGCGGTGAGTGATTAAAATCATAGTGACAGAAATGAGCAGATGAATGTGCAGGGGGTGGAGGGGGCAGAATGGCAGGAGCGGTAGGGTGGGGCGCATGGACACCTTCTTTTCCGGATCACTTTTGGCTTTAATCATTGTTTCGTCCAGTCTATCGGATCCATTCTCAGGGACGGCTTTTATAGAGCACCGCCTCATCACCGATCTCAGGCCCCGGGGGCCGGTGGCTACCACCGAGTCGGTGTGGCTAATAAGGTTCGCGTTAACTGAATCCTTCTCGATCTTGCTCATAATGAATTTGGAGTCGAGTTGTAACGCGTGGCGGTTGTCTAGGACACTGCGGGCGCATGGGGGCTGTTTGCGAGGAGTTACAAGGAACGTTACGGACGTGAGTTCGTGCAGCTTGGCCGACTTCTCCGCCTCGTCGTGCTTCAGCTTCTCGTAGTCGCTCTGCAGCTGTTCCTGGGCCAGCATCATCTTCTGGTTCTCCCTGTAATGAGACATTCATAATACGTCAGTCATAGATCGGAGAATATAGTAATATCATCACAGGAAATCATTTCTGCTATTCGGATATGATTATTTGTGGTTCTAATTTATGAGTCAATAACATGATAGTTTTTGTTTCATAAATAAAATTAATTGTTGGAGAGATTTGATCAGGTTTCCCTTCAAGATTCCTATTGCATGCCCAAAATATGAAATACTCACTCCTTGAAGTCTTGGTGCAGCTGGCTGGCCTGGTGCAGCTCGTCGCGCAAGGCAGCTAGCTGAGCCGTGTGCGCACCGCGCAGCTGCTCCACCTGCTGTTCCAACGCAGCGCGCACCTCGCCCGCCGCCTGCTGCTCGCCGGCCGCCGACACCTGGTTGGCCGCCTTGAGCTTAGCGCATTCGTCGCGCAGTGTGTCCGCCAGGTCCTCCAGCTGCCGCTTCTTGGCGTCTGACTCACGCACCGCCTCGGCCAGCGAGCGGGCGCGCGCGTCCTGTTGGGTCACCTGCAGGCGCCATTCGGCAAGTTCACGCTCGTAGTCAACCAACTGCAAGAGATCAAAGGATTTTGTATAAAGTTCTGAATCCTAATTGGTTTTAGGTCAATTTATGATAAGTGCAATCAAGCAACATCTTATTTGCACTGTTGTGAAATCAGAATAACTACACTCGATATGTAGTGAAATTATATCAATGTACCCACAAAGTTCCTGATTCACCACAATAAATCTTTCACTGGAGAGAACTATAAGTATGTTATCATCAGTCCAGCAAACCAAAACGAATGACTTGGAAGAACATAATTCAGTACAAATTTTTAATTTCTAAATGCCTACTCTAAATCAGCTTTCTACCCACTAAGCTCTCAACCACCTCACAATGTCAATACACGTGTGACTCACTTCTAGGACGTACCCATACTAGCTGAGAGTGGCGATTTTGGATTACCCATATTGTGGCTTTTGTCATAAATAACCTTATAAACCCTAAATTCGATATAATCCATCTGTGCGTGTATTATGTACTTTACTTATTTGATTAAATATAATTGTGTTGTTGCTCATCTCGCACAGGAATTCCTCAGTGAGATGAGCGGCGGAGGATTCTATTGGAATGTATCATTTTATGAATTAATAAGGTATGCAGCCTCACAGTTTAAAATTGATTCACTGAGTGTACGGAGGCATCATAAGGATGCTCTATTCCTGTATAAAGTAGTCAACAATAATATTCAATGCCCAGAGTTGCTAAACAAGATTCCATTCAATGTACCTGCGCGTTCAACACGCTCTTGTGTCCTGTTCAGCGTTGATCAAAGCAAAACGAACTCTAAGCAGAATTCTTGCCTGAACAGACTATGCAATAATTACAATAGCGTATTATCCAAGGTTGATATTTTCAGTTGCGAACTTACCAAATACAAGAGGTCCATAAAAGAATATTTCTCTGATGGTTTGTGAATAATGTTTATGTCTCTATTGTTTATATCTCTATTATATTGGCTGCCTGTTTATTGACACAGAACTCATTTTGCAATTTAATATGATATGTGGTTCTCCAATGAAATGCAGGACTGTGGGAAGTGGAGGAGACTTATTCACCAAGGCAGTTGGTGTGAAATCAGTAATGAGGGAATGTTTACCTTCTTGGTGGACTCGGCGCTGGAAGTCTCCAGTCCTTGGCAGCGCTGCACGAGGTTCTTCACCTCGCTCTTCATCTTGCTGATGTACAGCCGGGCCACCGTGAACTCCTCTTCCAGCTTTCCAACTGTGTCGGCACTGATCTGTAACAGGACCACAAACAATACAGACAGATTGACAGAAGTATGGAGCACAGACGTTGATTTTCATTTCACTTTCGCTCCCATTCGAAATTGGAACATCGTAGGTAAAGGTACTTAAAAAAAAAATTGGCGGTACCTACCTATGAAGATTTTTAAATTTAAGAACTGAATTGTAATCTACTTATTTGAGTGGGGTATAAAGTTACCTTAACTTCGTTGTCAGCCCCACCGATGGCGCTTCCAATGTCTCCCAGGTCCTTGAGCAGGTTGGCCAACATCTCAGCCAGCCGCTTCTTCTGGTGGGCCATCATGTCGCGATTCTGCTGCAGCTCGCTTGATGTTGTGTTCAGAGAGGACTGCAACGAAACATTCAATATTAGTAAAATGATAATAAAACTTACATAATTTCATTTACGTCTTTTGTCAGCCGTATAATGTCCTAAAATGCGTAGAATCTTAGATCCAGCTTCGAAAGTTTTTGTAACCCTTTAGTTGTGAAAACAAAAAACTGTAAAAAAAAAGCCTAAAAAAAATATAAAAAGAATTTTGCGATCTTTATGTGATGTTTTCTCACTGGTACTATCAGTTTCCAGATACTATGTATTATATATCAATGAGTTAATATATGCCCCTTTGATGTTTAGCATTATTAAAATAATTGAAAGTTAACCTGTTTGTGAAGGAGGTCCTCCTGCATTTGTTCGCACTCCTTGTTCTTGGCATCCACTTCCTGGCTCTTCTGGTCGTAATTGACGGCAAGCTCTTCCAGCGCCTGCAGTACCTCCTTCACTTCCTCCTTGGCCGACTCGTTCTCCTGCTGGATGCGGTTCATCTCGCCCTGCAGGGACTCGTAGTCGCGCCTGGAATTCAAAAAATGCAAAAGTCAAAAATTGTGTGGGAAAGAGCAGTCACAGTGTAATAATTAATAATCAATGTGCACCGGTCACCACCAAGAGATAAAATATTTTTATTAAGAGGATCGTCAAATAATAATGCAGCAGTTTGCCGACCACTGTGAGAGTTGCTCGTACACTGATTGAATGAGGTTTCTAAGGACTTGCAACTCTGACAGCATCTTTAAGAAATATAATTTTCAATATGCCAGAGGCGTGAAGGGTTAAAAGTAAATATAAATGCTGTGTTATGGCGCACCTGGTGCCAGCAATAAGCTCCTCTTGCTCCATCATCTGGTCCTTGAGCTTCTCCACGAGCTGCGACTGCTGGTTGATCTCCTCGTCCTTCTCGTCCAGCTGCTGGTAGAGCGCCTCCAGCTTGGCGGCGTCCACGTCGCCGCCCGGCACCGCAACGGCCGGCAGCTCTGGCACCACCAGCTTCTCCTCGATGATGGAAGTCACCGGCGTCACGGCCTCCACCTCCTGCAGGTTCACCTGCTCTTCGGGGTTCACCGTCTCGCCCACGCGCCACCTGTTGAGTTCCGCCTCCAGTTTCTCCACCTGCCATAGTCAATTGGGAATTAGCAACAAATTCATCAATGAATTAGGATATAAAAATTGAAAAGCGAATCTAGACAAAATTCAGACTGATAAATTATAGGACATGGAGTTTTTTATTCATTTACTAGCTGAAGTCCACGGCATTACCCGGGCTTTATGTAAGTTTTTCGAAAACAGATGCAGACAGTTATTTTACTCATAATTACTAGACTAGATTTTTTTGTTTCACAAAATTTCATAAAGGAATAATTTCGCTCTAATGGGGATGGGTCTTTTGACAGGAAGGAGAGAACCTGTTATAGGAGGGAGGAAACACAGAGGCCGGCAAATCATTCCAGTCGAGCTGTGGAACACACGAACAAGTCGTAGAAGCAACCCGTACTCATGTGACAAAAAATGTCAACTCTTTACAAATTTAGTTATAGGTTATCTTACCATTATTTTATAGTTGTATTAAATTCGGAAATCTTTTTGCATGTCGAAACTTGTTATATAATCTGAAAATCACGTACCTTCCCCTTGAGTCGTCCAACCTTCTCCTTTTCGCGCTCGTACCTTCGCTTCCATTCTTCGGCAGTCAACTCCTCGTTGACGCATACAACGTTCTTCACAGTCTTGGCTCTGAAAGATAATCGCAAAGCATTAGAATAAAATAATAGAGAAATGGTAAAACCAATGGAAATAGCCAGACACCAGCAAGAGTGGGGGTGTACATACCTTCTACCAAAGTCCAAGGTAGACTTGGTTTCAGACTCGTTGAAGGAAGCCGGAGAGCAGCAGATGACAATGGTCGTGCGTGCGTTACCTCCGAGGGACTCTTGCAGGATACGAGTCAGCTTCGAGTCTCGGTAAGGAATGTGCGTCTTGTTGCCGTCAGCTAACGCCGAGATGACGTTGCCGAGGGCGGACAGAGATTTGTTGATGTTCTTGGCTTCGTCCAACACGGTACCTTCAGCACCAGTTTTGGAAACCTATTAAAAATATGAAAAATTATTGATTTTTAAAGATAATAATTATGTTATCTGACAATCAAATTAGCTTTACAAAGGAACTGGCAGATAAGAACTTTGACTAATTTGATTGAGTCATTTTATAGCTAAAATAAAAACACAATGAAGATCCATTTCAGAATCTACTTTCTTTATTGTATCTCAAGATGCATCATATTATAATTCCCTTTTTTCTGTTGTCTGCAGTCTTTTTGTTTCAAGTTTTTACAAGAGGTTTATGCTACTCTTAGCGAGGTTGATAAACAAAGTTTAGGGGACAAAAAATGGCCGTCCAAAAGGAAAATCCTCAAACTATATTAGACCAGTGGGCAATAAAAATGTGCCCAATCTCTGATTGTTAATGATATCAGAGTCATAATTGTCCCAAACAAGCAAAAATGCACTCTACATGAGAGTAGAGTATAGAGACTTTCTCTTGGGTATGCTCTGAATGAACCATCTTCAGGTCATAAGCAGTGACGGCTTGTGACTTTTGAGTGTGATAGAGTGCTTTAGTTTGAAAAATTCGTCATTATTGATGTTGTTTAGTCCAAAACGATTTATTATTCATTTTCAAAAAAATCGATTTTTAGAATGAAGATTTTGAGAAAATTTCAGGTTGACCGTATTTCCTGAAAATCTTCATATAAAAAATCGAATTTTCAAAAAAAAAAAGGAAGACATTTTCGGCTACAACAACATCAGTAATGCAATTTTTTGTAATATTAGCACTCTAGTACACCCAAAAGTCACGAGCCGCCACTGGTCAGAAGGGATGTGCACGTTGCTTCACTTTTCTTCAGACTGGTTTATGGATGGTTCCAAAACTCCGCTATCATGGAGAGCATTAAGTTCTATGTTACAGCATTGACTGTTTTATCCCGGACTATGTTGCCAATGATCATGCCGGTGGGGAGAGCTATCTTGTTGTTTAACCTCTCAGACAAAGGCATTTGTATGCTATGTGTTCCTTTGCGAACTGTCAAAACGCGGAAATTTTTGTGTTATTCACGACTTTTGCTAAAAGCATCATAACTCACGTCTTGGGAAACGTAGTCTCATTCTAAAAAATGTTTTGGAAAGATTATGAAATTCACTATCGTATTGTTTTGTTATACGTAAATATTTGCGTTTCTAAATATACATTTTCTGAAAACGTCAAAAATATGTAAAAATCGCTGACCATTATTTCAAAGCTGTGAAAAATGTACTTTTTTCTGAGTATCATAAAGAAATAACACTTTATATATTGAAGAAATATAATTAAAAACTATTGGTCACCTCAAAATATTAACCGTCCAAACTAAAATATTTTTAATAAATTATTTAAAAACGCAATAAATTACGAACGAACAAGCTGACAGATTCAATCGACTCAGATAATGCACCTCAAGATTCCATAGATATTTTTGAATGCAGACGCGTAGCGTTATTCATTATCGATACTCTGTTTTTTAAATCATGGCAATCCGTATACTAGTGATGGAAATAAATCGATTTTTGTAAAATCTCGCGCGCTTACGTGAAAAGACGTACTAATGTCTTGACCGCTATTATCATATTTACGTCTTTTGACGTTCTAATGTTCCGAGTGGTTAATAGAATCACTTCGGATATTTAACATTAACAGCCACTTTTGTTGCATCTCGTATAAAACCTGATTTTTATATCTATTTGTTTTCTTTACTTACACTGATCAATAATATGAATTGAATTGAATGTAAAAATGATAATGTGAAAAGATAAATGCAATAATATTAACCTTTTCAGAACCGGCTAAATCCACAAGGTATAGTTTTCCGGAAAGCTTTTTCTGGTTCTCCAGATTTTCTTGCTTTACGTTGATAAGGAAAACGGAGTGGGATCTGGAGGAGTGCTCATTCATGTCTGGAAAAGTAAATCAGACATTATAAATGTGAAAAGAATACACGTGACTAATCATGAAGGAGTTGTTCGTTATAATTAAATCATGCAACAATGAAATGACATGATTTAGTTAAATAACTAAATTAGAACTTACTGGTGACGGCAATATGTCTATTAGACTTGCCCTCTTCTATAACCTCAAACACCTCCTCGGGACTGGAGACGAACCTCTCAGTTGCTCCTTTCACGAAAGGAACTCGGTTTTTGTCTTCGTGAACACTCAAGTTCACCTTCGATACTATAAAAAAATAAAAACAATTTAATAAAGATTTTCTCAAATTTACGACCAATTGAATTAACATTATTAGTAACGTGAAATATCAAGGTAAAAGTGTGGGCATTACCATCTAACAGATCTCTGATTTTGTCCATGTAGATTTCAAAGTAAGAAACCTTGATGTGGAACTCCAAGTTCTCCTCCATGGCGTAAATGTGATTGAAGATGTCATTGACAATCCTAGGGATGATACCTTGTTTGCCAGGATCCCCTGTGAGACAAATATTACAATTGGGTTATTATTCAAGTACGACAGCTGGTAATTCTTTTTACGTGGCATCAGTTTAACGGTAGACAAAATGTTGATGCACTATTCTGAAAATACATAGTGCGCGCCAGATAACTATTCTGCAAACCTACCAGAGAAATAAACACTTGAATCTGGTAGAATATTACAAATTTGTTATCTGGTAGGATGTTATAGAAATTTGCAACTGGTAAAATGTTGTATTTATTAAGACATACACAGTACAATAAGATACAGTTAAGGATATTTTTTGTTATTACATAGTTGTAATACCTATTACGTATTTCCATAAAATATAAAATATATAAAATGTTTTAGAAATTTACGATATAACAAGTAGAATGATATAGTTATATCAGGTAGAATGATATAGAAATTTATACTAGGTAGAATGATTTGGAAATTTATGTCAGGTAGAATGATATAGAAATTTATATCAGGTAGAATGATATAGAAATTGAATCCGGTAGTGTGTAATATTTCTGAGGTTTAAGATTAAAATACTGTTTTCTTTGAGACATTTACTATCTTTGTACAGGTTCAAAGGCTCGGGTCAAGTGACGTGTCAGTAGTATCAACCTTTTAAACATACAACAGGTGGCATTGGTACATTATTACTAACAGAACGGCATACACAATACAAATTTATGTCTTGTAGAATGTTACAGAAATTGGAATCTTGCAGAAAATCATAGAAATTCGAATCAGAGAGGAGAAATCTTACAGAATTTAATATGAAAATATTTTATTTGACAAGGCTTGGAATGTCAAGAGCAATCTGGTCTGATAAGAACTACAAAAAATATTTAGAGCCAATCAATGAGATTTAATCTAACTAGCTATAATTTCAACATGTACAATCATTGATGTGTCAGAATGGATAAATAGTACTCTCATAAGTGCGAGAAACAGTCGAGATTAATTGAATAGAAAGACTAGGTACTATAAAGTCGTGTACTCACCTGCGAACTGTAACCGTTGGTAACACTGCAGAGACACGGTAACCGGGCTCTACTGTGTACACTATGGCTATTAATACAGTTTTCGGTTCGGTGCAAGATGCTCGTCAACCACTTTTTGGTAACGGTAACATGTAACGGTTACAGCTTGCAGATGAGTAGGCAACTTAAGATCTTTTTGCTGAGTTCGTATACAAAAAATAAATAAACCTAAAATGTAAGGCAAAATTTACTCGAAATCGGGGTTGCATTAGATTTCAGTCCAGGGGTTAAATAGCCTTAAACGACCTCTGTGGTCAAGGGGTAACACTCTCGACTAGCAATCCGAAGAAGGCGGGTTCAAATCCTGGCGTGCACAAGTAAATTTTATTTGCGGCACGTTCCAGATAGGAAGATCCTCTCAGTTGGTGTAAGACCAACATTCAGAATTGAAACGTTGTTTAAATTAGCTTTAGCCGTGTTTGGTAACCAGAACTTAATAGCCAGGTACATCCCCACCTTCTTCTTTTCCATCTCCTTCCCCTCCCCTCTACCTTCAGCCTAACAGAATACCCCGATTGGGGATGCCATAGTGTCACTGGCTCCAGATGGTTGGGAGCAATTGGGACTGTTGTACGGTATTAATTATTTTTTTTTTTAAATTTTAAAAGTTCAGAAATACAGTCAAACTTGGTTATAACGAGCACGAGGGGACCGACTAAATTTGCTCCTTATAGCCATTACTCGTTATATCCAAAATAGGTTTATAAGAATTTATATACATAAACCTACATAGTATAAAGCTCTCACAAAACATACATATGCATTATAAATCAAACGCGTTAATTTTTTTTAAATATATGTAATATAGGTACTTACCCTAATTTACAACGATTAAACTTACAACTACACTAATTATTATATGTAATAAATTGTACAAACACTTAACATTAAACAAAAGTTTTTATTTTACTCTAAATCGTATTAAAAAAATTCACTATCGAGGATTGTTTTAATGTTTTCACTTTAATGTTTCTTATTTTCCCCCTCAAAACACTTAACGCATTAAAAGTTTCATCATCTGGTTCACTGCTACCGAAAAAACTCACTAATTTATCCATCATATCACTAGCTTCCCCTATTGTAATTTGTTCCGGTTCTGTACTCATATTATCATCGTCGCTGCTTTCATCACCTTCATTGTCTTTATGCAACACAGACTCTACGATATCACTATCCGTTGGAAGTCCACATGTCGATAAACCCTCATCAACACGCACAAAGTCTGCGATATTGTCATTATTAAAATCATTAATATTATTCGTTCTTAGCCACTCTGATAATGGCATGTTGTCTTCTTCGTCGTATTCTTCATGCACATCATCAATTCTAGTTTTCAATGAAGATTTTATAAAGCAATTGGCAACTGTACTCAGTGATACATTAGTCCACGCATCATTTAAAAGAATGATCGCATCCAATATTGTTAAATTCTCATTCAACTTTTTCTCCCTCTGGCCAATAAGATGAAGTACCGCAAACCTCTGATAAAATTTTTTCAGACTGTTTATTACACCCATGTCCATTGGCTGTAATATGGATGTTGTATTCGGCGGCAGAAAAACAAGTTTTATATTGGATAAATTTTCTATTTTTGGATGCGCAGGACAGTTATCCACTACAAGAAGAATGCTTCTCTTCTTCTTAAAAAGCTCCCTGTTCCAGTCGGAAATATATTTGCGGAAAATCTCAGAAGTCATCCATGCTTTGTTATTAGCTGTGTACTCAACAGGCAATTTTTTGTTCTTAAAACATCGCGGTTTTAGTGATTTCCCAATAACAAACAGTTTTCGTTTATCCGTTCCGGTCATATTGGCGCACACAAGCACTGTCAAACGAACTTTTGACTTTTTCCCGCCAATGCATTTATCACCTTTAAATTTAAAGGTGTTAGTGGGTGTTAAGTTATAAAAAAATCCTGTCTCATCCGCATTATAAATGTCCTGGTCACGGAAATCCTTTCTCAACTCTGGCCAAACACTCTGAACCCACGCACTTGATATTACAGGATCCACAGATGCAGCTTCACCGTTAATTTTTGAATAAACAATGTTATGCCGATTTTTAAAACGATCAAGCCAACCGTTATTACATTTAAAATTGTCATTTCCGAATTGGTTCGCGAATTTTTCCGCTTGCGCCTTCAAAATCGGCCCATCAATAGCAAATCCAGCACTTCTTTGCACACTAAACCACTTTAGTAACGCTTCGTCAACGTCAGGAACCACGCACTTTCTAAATTTTTTAGTTTCTGTGATGTTATTCTCCAACGCAGATAAATAAACATCCTTATTTTTCCACAATGTTGAAACCGTTGAAGATGACAAAGAAAATTTTTTACACACTTCGACATTTTTTGCGCCGCGTTCCAATTCCCGAATAATATGGACTTTATCGCGAATTGAGAGACATTTCCTCTTGTTAGACATGGTTGTAATCGAAGGGTTTACTTCTGACTGACTAATCACTAAAGATATGATTTTAATAAACTGTGTACGTAGGTACCTACTCATCCTACATAACATTAAATTTATTGATTTTCGAACGAAATTGGGAAAACCGGACACAAATTTAAAATGAGTAGCAAAACGAAAGAAGTTGTAAAAAGGGAACCAAATTGGAAGCCCCAATATTCGTATGACTTAGGTTTTATATGACCCTTTTTACATAGTTCGCGATAGTACCTACCGAATAGAAATGTTTCGTAGAGCGGCAACTCAGGCTAAATGTCATAAAAGCTTGGGATAATCCGTCCCTAATGGTATTTTAAGGGAAGTCCGAGATCATCCTTTTGTCTTGTTTATGACTGGTTTCGAGAATCGGGTTTTTTTTTCAAACTCAATTATGTATTTACCTATTTAGAAATCGTGTTGACAAAAATATTTGGACGTTACATCAATTATGAAACCTCGTTATAACAGCATACGATTGTATGAAAACAAGCACGAATTAAAATATCATTTTATAATTGCTCATTATAACCATGACCTCGCTATTTCCGTGATCGTTATAACCAAGTTTGACTGTATATTAAAAAAATATATATGTATATAAATATGACAAACCTAAGACACCCTCCATAGTGTGCGTCTTTCCGGAGCTGGTCTGACCGTAGGCGAAGATAGTGCCGTTGTAGCCAGCCAGCACATCCGACACGATGCTTTTGGCCGCCTCATTGTACACCTTCTCCTGAGTCGCATTGGGCTTGAATACTTTGTCGAATAAATACACTTTGCCCTGGAAAGAAAAACAACGATAAAAAATACGGAATAGTCAAAAACATCTGGGGGGGAACTTTAGGCGGGATCATACAAATGCTTAGCGAGTCACTATAAGTACTGCAGATAGAGCTACTCTAGGCTAATACAAAAGGACTCTAGCGAAACAACTTCGCTCAATGGTGAGCCATGCATAGGAACTGTGAAGTAACATAAAATGCTAGCTCACCGTAACCCATTCCCAGTTCGGTCTTTCTTCAAGTCAACAATGTAAAAATTGTTGTCAAATTTTTCACTTCTAAATTATGGTAAATTATAGTAAAATTTACGACTTGCGTAAGTTTTTGATAAGTTACTCACAGGAGCGTTTACACATTCAACTTATGGTATTAATGCTCATGAAAGTTGTTCGGAAGTTCAACATATGTAAGTGCTTATAGCGACTGTTACATCTGTAAGTTTATTTGAGGTAAGATGGTTTCCTGTCAACAACGATTCGCTGACGTCAAATTTACGCGATTTTTTCAATAAAGACGAAAGGGCCCAAATTACGTGTTGGAATAGAAGATGGCTTAAGAGAAAAAATTCTCCACGCGCTTTTCTTCCGTTAATGGCGGAACTGAATGGAGTTCTTTAATTTTACCTGAATGACAGCAACCGACTTCGAATTCAAATACATCATGTTATAAACATAAACATTGAGATTAGAAAGGATAGGACCGATAATTAAAAAGAAGCATGCTCATTTTAAGAAAGCTTTAATCTCTTCAGTTTTGGAATCAGAAAATTTTCTTTCCGTTTACATTCGTTTTTGTAGGTAGTGCCTATTTGTGTTTTTTTTTAACAGTGTAAGTTTGTATATTGTTTTCGGGAGATAATAACGTACCTATCAATTTATTCTAATCAGATTTTAGTTGAAAATTCTACAAAAAACTGTCTTTTAATTTTTGACATCTCGCATCTGCGCATTCAGGTCAACAATACCAAGTACAAAGTAAACACGTAAAATTTTTGCTCCACAAAATTAATAGTTAACAAATTTCTTAAGAACACTTTTCAGTGATTTTTATATCCATAAACAATACCTTTTTTATGTAAATAATATATCACAATCTATTTGTAAAGGTCCCAATTATATGTACATAATTATCGAATCGTAATGCAAGTCTTCTTTTCATATTTATCTTCGTGCCTTTCATGTACATCGGTATTTGAACAAAAAGATAGTATATTATTTGTTATTGTAATAATTTAATTCACAGAATGAGGGTTTTTATGACCGTGAAACCCGATTTTAATCTCTATCTCTGTTCCGCCCCACTCAACTTCTAAGTGCAAGCGAGCGAGAGATGTCGGTCATATTTAAAGAAAGCAGGTATGGGCAAATACCGATAGGAGGTCCGTAATAATCATATTAAAAAGTTAATTGAGTTGAATTTCAAATAATTTTCGATTTTCATTTAGTACTTTTATAGCTGGGGTATGCTGAGTTACTACGATTAAATTTTTATTATTTTCGAAGATATAGTGATTTAAAACAAATTAAAGAAAATTTCGCAGGACCTTTATTTTCGCCCGGAGAAAGCGTAGCGCAAACGCAAAAAAACCCAGCCGAAATGTGTTAACAAAACATTCTCTAAAATGTTTAAATTGTGTAATACAAGGGGTAGTTGTATAATAGAGCTCACAATGTTGTGAAAACTGTTGTTCCAATATCCCCTCCCCTATTTACTTATCTGAGGATATTGTTTGCTCTATGGGCACTTTGTATTTGCTCAGGGAACTATTTGACTAATAATGAAAATAATTCACAGGTTATGGGATTGATTTCTAGCCACAAATAATATGTATTTCAAATATATTATTACGCGGGGTCATAGGGAGCACCAGGTCTAGGTGAAAGACCTTAGAAAAAAAGGGTTTATAGCTGCCATAGCCACAGATTAATTAATAAATACATGAAAATAATATTTTGCAAAAGTCATGATCCTTTTTATAATTGATGTTTACGACGCCCAACTTTGTGTCAACACTTCTTTATAGACAAAATTAAAAATTACATTAGATAGAACTTTAAATTTCCTTTGATTCGCACATAACCTTTTGTTATAACCCTTAGGGCGGCTTGCACCGTAAGTTAAATTTGGTTTAACCACTCAGAACATTAGAACGTCAAAAGACGTAAATATGATAATAGCGGTCAAGACATTAGAACGTCTTTTCACGTAAACGCGCGAGATTTTACAAAAATCGATTTATTTCCATCACTAGTATACGGATTGCCATGATTTAGAAAACAGAGTATCGATAATGAATAACGCTACGCGTCTGTATTCAAGAATATCTATGGAACGTAGAGGTGCATTATCTAAGCCGATTGGATCTGTCATCTTGTTCGTTCATAATTTATTGCGTTTCTAAATAATTTATTAAAAATATTTTAGTTTGGACGGTTAATATTTTGAGGTGACTAATAGTTTTTAATTATATTTCTTCAATATATAAAGTGTTATTTCTTTATGATACTCAGAAAAAAGTACATTTTTCACGGCTTTGAAATAATGGTAAGCGATTTTTACATATTTTTGACGTTTTCATAAAATGTATATTTAGAAACGCAAATATTTACGTATAACAACACAATGCGATAGTGGATTTCATAATCTTTCCAAAACATTTTTTAGAATGAGGCTACGTTTCCCAAAACGTGAGTTATGAAGCTTTTAGCAAAACTCGTAAATAACACAAAAATTATCACGTTTTGACAGTTCTCAAAGGAACACACAGTAAATAAAAGTCTTTGTCTGAGAGGTTAAATTCATTTAGTTAAATAAAATTTAAGATAAAATTTGCGATAGTTGGTGCAAGCCGCCCTTAGGATCTGATCAACTACAATAGCAGTTCAGTGAAATCAGTGCAGGGTGTGTGTAGAGCTGGGTTTTACAAGTTTTCAATACTGTCCATGAAAATTCCTAAATAAAACATTGTCATTGTAGAAGCCGGTCAACTATTTCAAATATTATTTTCAATATTTTATTTGTCTTCGAGATATTTACAAAATATTACCCGTCTTCTAAGAGTTAATGTCGGCTTACTAATAAAAAAAAAACACTTTTCAAACGTAAAACAAATAATTGAATGATTAACAAAATAGAATTTAAAGACTTTTTTTTGTATTTCTTTGGCATTCACTATGTAACAATTTCTAGACATTTTTTGTTTTTAATGAGTTTTTATTATTCACAATGTACAAACAAAAAATGTCTAGAATAAAGACTGTAGTACATACTGTTATTAAATAAACATTTAATTTGGTAGGCGGGAATGGGTACCGCCGCCCTGGGAACCATTTATTGGATGACCAACACCTCTGCCACAGGTCACCCCAAGTGGTTCGCTACGTTTGGTGACTTAGCAGGGGTGCCCGGGTTCATGGGTTAAGGTTTGCCCAGGTCTTGGTGGCGGGTGCGTCGGCCCACCTTCTGCGTGGCGGGCCGGTTGGGAGATGCTGGTTGAGGGAGACCCTCTACAACCGGTTACCGCTGTCCGGGCCGCTCGATAGTACAGGGGCCCGACCCTCAGGCTCACGACTAAGGGTGGGCTGCCCCATCAGCGAGTGAAAAAACCCCGCCACTGCTGTTGTGCCGGTTCGTGACCGGAGGGGACCCAGCAGCAGCGTTTGGGGCGCATTGGATGCCCTCTCCAGCCGGACTCTCCCAGCCTATCGCCTAGCACCGCAGTGGGTGGGCTGGAACCAAACGCTCATCACTCCTGGACAGCCTGAACCCCATATTCCTACCCACCCCTCATACCTTTCCATTCCAGACCTTCCTTTCACTTCATACCCTTAAAAACAAAAAAAAAACAAAAAAAAACAAAAAAAAAAAAAAATTAAAATCATGAATATACATAAAAACAAACTTAACATCTTTACAGCGGCGAGTAGCAGGCGTCCCCGGTGCGGGCCAAAACTGTTGGTAAATTTTGCCAACATTCGCGGCCTGCACACAAATTTAAATTCCGTCCATCACCATCTTTTGTCCCAACGTCCCAACCTTCTTTTCCTATCCGAAACTCAGATAGCCGAGCCGCCAGACTCCTCCTATCTGGGCTGCCCGGGCTTTACCCTCGCAAGCAAATTCCGACTGAAAGGAGGAGTCTGCCTCTATAGTCGAGCTGACGTCAACTGTGTGCGACTATTGAGTCTGGAAAACTCCAGATTCGACGTAATGTGGGTGCGCGTCAATCTTGCCAGTACGGCAAGATTCTACGCATGTCTATACCGCTCACCGAACCATAGCGAATCAGACACTTCCGAGCTCTTCAAACATTTGAGCGATACTATTGATGATCTCTTGCCCCGCTACCCTTCCGTCGAGTTTGTTGTTCTGGGGGACTTCAACGTTCATAACGAACCATGGTTGAAGTTCTCAGGCCCAACGGACTCGGCTGGCCGACAGGCGGAATCCTTTGCCATTTGCTACGGATTAGAGCAATTGGTTCAGGAGCCTACAAGGGTTCCTGATGTCCAGACTCACCGCTCCAATCTGTTAGACCTATTCTTAACTACTGTGCCACACGGTTATAAGATTGACGTCACAGCGCCTCTGGGATCATCTGACCACTGCCTAGTGACGACATCAATCCCCGTTAGCCTCAGACCAACCAATGAGAGGCTGAGGAGAAAAGTGTGGCACTATAGGTCAGCAGATTGGTTCGGTATGCGGGCCCATTTCAATGCTTTTCCGTGGTCAGCTGTTTGTTTTCGGACTTCGGACCCTTCAAGATGTACCCAGGAGATTGGTGAAGTCATCAATTCGGCGATGGATGGCTTCATACAATCGACTACTAAAGAAACTGGTGTGGGCTCAAAGCCGTGGTTCAGTCGACAATGCTCCGAAGCAGTTCGACGAAAAAACGCGGCTTACCGAGCCTACAACACATCTCGAACGCCCGAAAGCAGATCAGCATACAACAAATCGGCAAAGGAATGCAAGAGAATCATCAATAGGTCAAAATTCGAACACGACCTGCAGATCAGCAAAAAGCTGGCTGCCTGCCCGCATGGCAGCAGAGCATTCTGGTCGCCTGCGGGCTCAATAGGTCGAAATTTTTGCAAACCCAGTTTGCCACCTCTTACCAGACCTGACGGCTCACTAGCAAACACCGCCACCGAAAAGGCAAACCTTTTAGGGAAAATGTTTGCGGAAAACTCGACCCTCGACAACGGGGGTGCTGTTCCGCCGTCGGTTCCTCACTGCGGCTTCTATATGAAAAAGCTGAGGATCCGGCATCGGGATGTACTCCACGTCATACGGGGGCTCGATGTTAACAAAGCTAGTGGACCTGATGGAATACCTGCCCTGGTATTGCAGAGGTGTGCTGCGGAAATAGTTCCAGTTTTGACAAAGCTCTTCAAAATGTCCCTGAAGTGTGGCACTGTGCCCTCTGGTTGGAAAAAAGCGGTAATTCACCCTATTCCCAAGAAAGGTGACCGCTCCAACCCGGCCAACTACCGCCCCATAGCGATCACATCAGTTCTGTCCAAAGTGATGGAACGTGTGATCAACGACAAACTGCTCACATACCTCGAGAAGAACAAAATTATCAACGACCGTCAATACGGATTCCGGCGGAACCGCTCGTGCGGTGATCTTCTCGCGTATGTGACGCATGTTTGGGGGCGGTGCCTGGAACGTCACGGTGAGACCCAAACGGTCGCACTAGACATATCCAAGGCCTTTGACCGGGTCTGGCACCGAGGACTTGTCAACAAATTGCATTCTTACGGACTTCCCGCATCCCTGTGTACGTGGATTGCTGACTTTTTAAGGGATAGGTCGATTCAGGCGGTTGCTGACGGTTTCACCTCTTCCTCGCACTCCATAAATGCTGGCGTCCCACAGGGATCGGTTCTGTCTCCAACTTTGTTTTTGTTGCACATCAGTGACCTTTTGACATGTGCACCGATTCATTGTTACGCGGATGACAGTACAGTTCATGATAGCTTTTTGTTTGACAAGCCCCCAAAGGGCACACAAACTCCAACGGCTCGGAGGGCTTTGAAGCAGAGAATGGACGGTTATCTCGAGAGTATTTCCTCCTGGGGTAAAAATAATCTCGTCGAATTTAATGTTTCAAAGACCCAATCCTGTCTGATTACGTCTAAAAGGGATCCAAATGATAATCTAGTCTCCTTCAACGGAAGCAATCTTCCGAACAGGCCTTCCATTGATATGCTTGGTGTAACTATAAGTGACCAGCTCAGGTACGGGGGCTCCATCGAAGCTTTTTTTTTTTTTTTTTTTTTTTTTTACAGTAATACCGCACAAGAGTCCCAACTGCTCCCGTCTGGAGCCAGTGAGACTATGGCATCCCCAATTGGGGTATGTTGTGAGGCTGAGGGTATTGGGGAGGGGAGGGAGATGGGGAAGAGGAAGGTGGGGAAGTACCTGGCTATTCAGATCTGGTCACCAAACACGGCTAAAGCCATTTCAAGCAACGTTTCAATTCTGAATGGTGGTCTTACACCAGGGCGATACTGAGAGTATCTTCCACTCTGGAACGTGCCGCAAATATACTATATATTATTTTAAATTAATTAATTGTGAAATAACACAAATTAATCAAATAAAATTTATTTGCGCACGCCGGGTTCGAACCCGCGACCTTCGGATCTGTAGTCAAAAGCGTATACCACTAGACCACGCCGGCCGTCACGCTAGAGTAAAGTTGGCCTCTCAGAAGCTGGGCGTACTGTACAGGGCCCGCAGATACTTTAATAGTACACAACTGCTCACCCTGTACAAATCGCAAGTGCGCCCTACTGTCGAATTTGGCAGCCATCTCTGGTCTGGAGCCCCAAAGTACCTGAAAAAAACCCTTGACTCTGTGCAGAAACGGGCGGTCCGTTTGATAGATTCCCCAATCTTAACAAACGGACTGCAATCTTTAGAGCACAGGCGTCAGGTAGGTATGCTGTCCTTGTTCTATCGGTATTACAATGGAAGATGCTCTGAAGAACTAGCGTCATTGATCCCTTCGGCACCGGTGCGTAGTCGGGATACACGCCAAACGCGCGCCCAACATTTGTACACAGTTGACACTTGTCACATGAGAACGGGTCGCTTCTACGATTCGTTCTTAAGTTCAACAGCTCGGCTGTGGAACGAACTGCCGGCCTCTGTGTTTCCTCCCTCCTACAACATGGGACTCTTCAAGACCCATGTTCACTCCTTCCTCTCCACAAAAAGACCCTCCACACAGCATCCCCAAAGATGACATAGGCCCTGAGGGAAATTATTTTCTTCAGGGCCTCCTGTGTGGAGTAAATATAAAAAAAAATAAATAAAAAAAAATTGATATATATATGAACATTGTAGTGAAATTAAATTTACCAACGAAATCATAAGGTATGTTTATTAAATTAAAGAAAAATGGTAGAACCTGAAGACAAGCGCTTTATGGCAGCTTTGCGTGTCTAATTTTTTGTTATTATTAAAATTCTAAATTATTATTATAAATTATTAATATAATTATTACTATTCCAAATTCCTGTAATATTCAAAAATCTGCTAATGAAAAAATAAGAAAATACACAGATTTAGGAAATGAAATAAAAATAATTTGCCATTCTCAGACTATAAAAATATTACCATTCGTTTATTTATTTATTTATTGCATCTCACTATCCATAAAACACTTTTTTTTCGCATAAAAATCAACCTCACTAGGACTGAGCCTGTATCGAGGTTAACAATTTACATTATAGTGAAGCAAACAAAAGAGTAATCACAAACATAAATTAATTCTACATACAAACACAAAATATTTCAAAATTAAAGAAAAAAATAAGTATTAGATGTGTTACCAGATGGGTAATTTGACAGTATATTGTAACAATATTTGAACCATAACTAATCATTATTCAAAAGAAGAAGCAAAGTAGATAATAAAGACAGATAGGGTGACATTCAGTTTTTAGTAAATGGGACTTATATAAAATCTTATTATTTAAGAAAGGACAAGGATGAATTCGTTATTTCGGCTACTGGCATTATACCTAGCTCTCTCATTAAAAATGTAGGCGTATTAGATCTATCAAAAAATTTATATATACAAATGCAAAAATCAGTCATTTTAAATACATGTAGGATAACGAAAGATTTTTTAAATATTCATGTTGAGGGATCAGTAGGATTTATAGGCCCTGTTAGAAGTTCTACCGAGCCGAACCCTCTGATATGAACATCTGGAGTCGGTGAATTATTTTCCCATTTGATCTCTGGTGAGTTGACGTGTTGTTGTTCTTGTATTGTTTTGTATTTATTTTACTTATATAATGCACTTGCATAGTGTTGATTGACTAGATGATCATTTGTGGAAAAGTGTGTGGAAGGGTTTAGTTTTTCCTATGGGGAAGATTTAACCCGGACATAAAATAGGAAGTTTATATAAAAAAATTAAAATCATACTAATCATATCATAATCATAAAGCATTTTAGTGACTGTATAGGTAAAACACGTTGTGAGCAATTTGCATTGTGGCAACATCGCTTTGGGCAGCGCAGCGCGCGGCTGTGTCTTGTTAAATGACAGAAGATAACATTTTTGAAGACGCACTTCTTCGTAAATCTATATTTTGTTTTAAAATCAGCTTCACGCAGATCAAATGGATTTATGCGATTTTTATATATTATATTATGTTTTGCCTACTAGGGCGTAACGTCAATTGGGCTGATGATGATGCAAAAACATGCAATTTTAGTAGGATTTTTTTTCCCTACCGAGAAAATACAAGGCCTCTAAGTCTGTAATAGCCAGGTAACATATTAAACACCCATATGAGGTAAAAATGATGAGGCTCATATGACGTCATTCTATTTGTATAAAGAACATTAACTTTAAATTCAGTAAATTTAAATGATTCATCACTTCACGGCAAATAAGAATCTAGAATACGTATTTTTTTTTAAATGAGTAAATCAATATCATTATATCATTAACTTCCATAATATCAAAAAACAATCCATTTTTTAAATTTAAAGTGAAATTAATTATCATTAAGAAAAATTAATTTTAACTATTACTTATAGAAAAATCTGTTTAGTCAAAAATAGCTGACGTGTACCCAGCGTTGCTCTACTTTTCTCTACTATATAAACCTTCCGGAAGAAATTCTCTAAATGCTAGTGAAAATCCTATCAACATCCATTGTATAGTTTAGAAGAACTAAGCGCACCAACAGACAAACGCGGATAGTGACTTTATTTTAGTACTAGTTGACGTGTACCCGGCGTTACTGTGGGTTATCCTTAGGAGATAAATACCACCGTGGACTTTTTTTATAGGTCTTTGATATACAATTCTGTAGTAAAGGGTTTTCCAATAAGAGGTGTTATTTTGATATTCAATCGTAAAATATCAATGGTTTCGTTGCTTGTGTGGCGCGTAGCGCCGTCTTGTTGAAAGTAAACGTTGTCCAGATCAATACCATCCAATTCCGGCCATAAAAATCATTAATCATCTCTCGATGACGATAGCGCAATCCATTCACCTTAACTGTTGCTCCAGCCTCATTTTCGAAAAAGTAAGGTCCAATGACTCCGCCGGACCATAAACCGCACAAAACAGTCACACGTTGAGGATAGAGAGGCTTTTCAATAATAACTCTTGGGTTTTCCGAGCCCCAGATGCGACAATTTTGCTTGTTGACAAAGCCACCGAGGTGGAAATGGGTCTCATCACTCAAGATGATTTTCATTTGATTCACTCAAGTGAATTTTAATAATTTCAATGCGTTGTTGAAGCATGTATCGTTCCATTTTTATTAATGGCGTAGTTTCTACTTGTCAAATGTCAAAAAATGACAGCTTCAAAAGTAACATCTACCGAAATAGCGGGCTATTCAAAATAACACCTCTTATTGGAAAACCCTGTACATTATTTTGATGTATTTCATAAGGTTTAGCCAGCATTAGCAATGTAATAAGCGCTGAAAATTTTTTTTTTTCACTTGATTACAAAACATCGACTTTTTTCTACGCATAATATACATTTGTTATATAGCGACTTTGTTTAGTACTATTTAGAGATAATAGAGAAAATGATGCATTTAGTATGTGGATTTATACATTATACTAGAAAATACATATTGACATCGTTATCTTTTTTTAAGTTTGTACAACTTTCAATAAAAAGCACGAAAATACATTGATCCCAAAAATAATTCAAGACTGTCAACGCTAAAATATAGATAAACAAGCCTTTTCCGCTGGATAAACAATTTGTCACTTTTATAAGTAATATTTTGAATCAGTTGTGTAAAATTTAAAATGCGTTTATTAGTAAGACAGTTAGGATGTGCTGACCCATATTTTATAAATAAAACTTAATTTTTTTTTTAGAACACCTGTAAACAATGGAAATGGTCAATCAAGTGAAACTTGTGAGGCAGTGATTGCACAACCATTGTTCTACAATTCGTAATTTCCTTCCTCTTTCGCAAAACACCTTTTAAACAATCTGCCATTCAACTCGGAGTAAAGTCAAATAATCAATACGGAGGGCTTCTATTCTAATTTTGTCAGCAAACATTAATTTTATCTTTCGAAGAACATTTTTTGTTGATACTGATTTTGAGTAACACTTAAACATCCTGATAAATCAATAAAATACATATTAATTTTATGTGAATACATTACCAGAATTCCGTCGGTTGGAGGAGGTAAGGGTTATATTACTTTGAGGTAGATGTAAATGTGAAAAGGGAGGGTGAGCCGGGTTAGGTAGGTGATCTCTGTAATCAACAAAACCAGTAGATGCCTAGGTAGTTAGGTAGGTGATCTCTGTAATGAACAAGGCCTAGGAAGTTAGGTAGGTGATCTCTGTAATCAACAAAACCAGTAGATGCCTAGGTAGTTAGGTAGGTGATCTCTGTAATGAACAAGGCCTAGGAAGTTAGGTAGGTGATCTCTGTAATCAACAAAACCGGTAGATGCCTAGGTAGTTAGGTAGGTGATCTCTGTAATGAACAAGGCCTAGGAAGTTAGGTAGGTGATCTTTGTAATCAACAAAACCGGTAGATGCCTAGGAAGTTAGGTAGGTGATCTCTGTAATCAACAAGGCCTAGGAAGTTAGGTAGGTGATCTCTGTAATCAACAAAACCGGTAGATGCCTAGGAAGTTAGGTAGGTGATCTCTGTAATCAACAAAACCGGTAGATGCCTAGGTAGTTAGGTAGGTGATCTCTGTAATGAACAAGGCCTAGGAAGTTAGGTAGGTGATCTCTGTAATCAACAAAACCGGTAGATGCCTAGGTAGTTAGGTAGGTGATCTCTGTAATGAACAAGGCCTAGGAAGTTAGGTAGGTGATCTCTGTAATCAACAAAACCGGTAGATGCCTAGGAAGTTAGGTAGGTGATCTCTGTAATCAACAAAACCGGTAGATGCCTAGGTAGTTAGGTAGGTGATCTCTGTAATGAACAAGGCCTAGGAAGTTAGGTAGGTGGTCTCTGTAATCAACAAAACCGGTAGATGCCTAGGAAGTTAGGTAGGTGATCTTTGGTAATTCGGCGACAATATATATATATTTTTTTAAAAAGAAAGACAAACATTCCCGAGTTACGAATAACCTGACAATGTTTGAAAATCTCCTACTACCACCACAGTAAGCGGAAAATGTTGTTAGTGTCGTGATGGAGGACTTAGCCAGTCGAGGAATTGAATGTAAGACGCCTGAATGGGACCCAAACGCGATGCCAACACAGCCACTGACCGGTCATATGATCTTATTCCGCATGATGTTGGATTTGATTGAATACATAAATATGCATCTTTATAAATAATCTAACAGCAAATGGAACTCTTTTCATAAAAATGACAGAGGAACGTGTAATACTCGTGTTATGTGAATTCGACACCCAGAGCGGACTACTCCAATTGACCTGCATAGAGCCGGCCCTATAGGTACCCCACTATTCAGATCTGGTTACTAAACACCACTAAAGCAACTTTAGGTTTTGCAATGTAAATCTTTGAGAGTACACAAAATCATTCCTGTCTCAAACTTCATGTCGTTATGTCCTGAGGCAGATAATTTTCCTCAGTGCCTATTTCATCTTTGATGGATGCTGTGTCGAAGGGTCTTTTGAGGAAAGGAAGGAGTGAACCTGGGTCTTGACGAGACTGAGCTGTTGAACTAAAGAATGAGTTGTAGAAACGTCCTGTTCTCATGTTACAAATGTCAACCGTGCCCAAATGTTAAGTGCGCGTTGAGGATGTTTCGCAACTGTGCACTGATGCTGAAGGGATCAATGACTCTAGTTCCTTGAAGCATCTTTCATTGACATACCTACAGAACAAAAACAGGATTCCCACCTGACGCCTGTGCTCTAACGATTCAAGATAGGAGAATCTATCAAACGGATCACAAGTCAAAAGACAAGGATTTTCAGGTATTTTGGGGCTCCAGACCAGAGGCAGATGCCAAATTCAAACATGGAGCGGACTCGCGATTTGTACAGGACTGGGGGTTCTTTTTAAGGAAGAACTAATCTGGTTCACAGACGGGTCCAAGATGGAGGAAGGAACAGGTGCCGGGGTCTGTCTACAGGGATCTAAGAGGGAACTCAGTATACCTCTAGGAATGCACTGCACTGTGTTTCACGCTGAGATGAAAGCCATCTTAGCCTGCGCACAGGAGAATATGAGTATCGGGTACAGAAATAAGAACATAAACATATGTTCGGATAGCCAGGCGGCCTTAATGGCACTGGAAAGTAACCGATGCGACTCCAGACTGGTGATGGAATGCAGGACTATCCTAATAGAACTGGCGACCATCAATAAAGTAACCCTGCTCTGGGTACCAGGACATAAAGGTATTGAGGGCAACGAGCGGGCTGACGAACTAGCAAGGAAAGGGGCGAAAGCACCACTTGTGGGATCTGAGCCGGCCGTAGGAGTAGCAGCTTGCCACACCAAACTAAATATCAAGAGGTGGGTCAAATCCCAACACTGGAAGGAATGGAAGAAGGCACCCGGAATGAGGCAATCTAAAGAACTCATAAACGGACCGGACCCTAACCGAACCAGGCAACTACTCGATATGGACAGAAACTCACTGAGGGAACTGGTAGGACTATTAACGGGACACTGCCATCTCAGGAGACACATGCAACTGTTGGGAGTGGAAAACACCAACATCTGTAGGAAATGTGAAGAGGAGGAAGAGACTCCAATTCACCTATGGTGCCAATGTCCCGCTCTGCTGGGAATAAGGCTCAGATACCTGGGAAGACACAGTGTGGAACCAGAAGACATCGCCACATATCCAATGACAGCCCTGGTGAACTTCATAAAAGGGACCGGGTTACTGGCAAGGGAATGAGGTAAAATGGGAGATAGTACAATGGGCCTATGGCCTAAGTGCTAGCGGGGAACGTAAGTAAACCGCCTCCGACTTTAAAAAAAAAAAAAAAAAAAATAAGGAAGAAAGTTCTGGGAAAGAAAGAGGAGTAGGTAGGAATCTAGGGATATCAGAATCCTGTGTCCAGGAGTGACGGACGTACATACATAATACATCCCTTCCACTGAAGTGCAAGTCCAGCTGGAGAGGTCAAATGGTCTCCCTCAACCAACCTCTCCTGATCCGGTCCCCCACAAAGTTGATTGCCAGAGAAATCTAATCCGCCGTTAAGACCTGGACAAACCTCAACCCATGAACCCTACTTGGGGTGACCTACGACAGAGATATTGGTTATCAAAATGAATGGTTTCCGGGGCAGCGGTATCCATAACCGCCTCAGTTTCTGTTAGCTTAAAATCTATTTTAGTATGTATAAGCAAAGTTAATACACAATATTAACCCCAAGTTAAACTCTACAATTTATTTCTCCAAGTTTATTACTGTCAATATTTTTGTGCTTATTGTTCACTAGCTGGCGTGTACCCAGTGTTGCTGGGGGTTATCCTTAGGATATAGACATATACCATCGCAAACTTTTCTGTAGGCCTTTTTAAGATATACAATTCCGTAGTGCATTATGTTGATGTATCTTATAAGGTTTAGCCAGCGGTAACAATGTAGTTCCTGAAAATATATTTTTACGACTCGATTATAAAACATCGACTTTTCTCTACTTTCTATAAATATAATATGCATGTATTATATATGTTAACCTTCCAGAAGAAATTATCTAAATGATAGTGAAAACCCTATCCAAATCCATTGCGCAGTTTAGAAGAACTAAGCGCACAGACGCATATAGCGACTTTATTTTATACTATTTAGGGATTTAATATTTCATCTGGCCCCAATGTTTATTTATGATTCAAGATAGATTGCTTGTATAATAATCAACACCAATGTGGGATACACCCTTAAATTGATTATTGGAGGAAATATACCTAAGTATTTGTATGGAAGGCATTTTTATAGTAAAGCGTACTTGAGAAGGAACTCTAGTAAATTGTGTTGTACAAATATGTTTTATATTACTGTTAGGGTATTAGCTATTTGATGACCGATTACATAATTCTAATGCATTCAAAATGGGTCTTTTTCATTACAGCCCAACCGAAAGTGCCAATTGATTTTTAAGTTTCCCCTTTCAAAACAATTAATTCCGTTCATTTTTAGAGAAAGTTTCCATCACTCACAGATTACTCGTTAAAAGTAACCGTCAGATTTAAACGCCACAATGATTCGGCAGATCTTTAATAATTCATAAGTTGAAATACCTGCGGACTTTCACATTAGCTTTAAATGACCAGCCATGATATAATTACTGTTACCTTGTGTATACCCGTCATGCTATCTATAATATTAGATTACTTTATTTTCTAAAGCATTTTAAATAAACAATTAATTTTAAAAGTACAAAAAAATTTTACTAAGATATTCGCATTTAAGATTTCCTCATCTTCATGTTTACTTAGCCATAATTTGATGTCGTTTTTAAATTTTTGTGTCTCCGTTGTGTTTTTGAGTTCAATTGGGAGGGCATTATATAGTTTTGTAGCACGGAAATGATGATTTTTCTGGCCAAAAGACGTATTTAATTTTGGGATGTTCAATAGTTTTGAGGATTTCTTCCTTGTAATATAGTTGTGTTGGTCAGCAGGGTACTCATATTTTTCTGTAAATTTGATTAGAGCATTTTTGAGTATAGTTTTATTATACTGAACACTTTAAAATTTTTAAAAATGTCTTTTGATGGAGTTCTTATGGGTACTTTAAGGATAATTTTTATTATTGCTTTTTGAGTTTTAATAAGCTGCTTCATGTGGATGTTTGAGGCAGATCCCCATCCAATAATCCCATATTCTATGCGTGATTGGCAGAGAGCATAGTATACCTTATATAAATCATTTATACTTAGTATATTGCGTATATTTCTAAAGTAGTACATGAACTTTGTTAGTTTCTTTGTAATACTATTTATGTAGGAGTCCCATCGAAGATTTTCATCAATTTCAATGCCGAGATATTTTATACTTCTAGAGTGTGTTATGGTGGGGCATGTAATTTGAGAGCATAATCCTCAGCTGGTTGTCCTCTAGCCGTTATAGAAAACGTTAAATATTTAGTTTTGTTAACATTAAGTGTGAGTGAGTTTTGCATAAGCCATTTTTGCAGAAGGATAAGCCCGTTTTCAGCTTCTTTGTAGGTGGTTATCCAATCACTTTCATTAAATAAAATGACAGTGTCGTCGGCAAAACTAATGATTTTTCCGTTGGTGTGTAAGTTGCAGATATCATTTATATATATCAGAAATAATAAAGGTCCTAGGACACTTCCTTGCGGTACACCGTAATTGATTGGGAGAGGTTTACTTTTACACTTATCAATTTTAACACACTGTGAACGTTCTGACATGTAACTTATCAGTAGATTTAGAGTTGTGTTTGACATCCCAATTGTTTTAAGTTTCTTGAAAATGATTTTATGGTCTATCGTGTCAAAGGCCTTTTGCAGGTCTATAAAAATTGCCAAAGATTTATTTCCCTGGTCTAAGCTTTTCGTGATCGTATTTATGATATCGTCTATGGCGTCGGCAGTACTCAAGTTTTTTCTAAAACCGTACTGAGATTTCGATATTAGGTTATTATCTTCTAGGTACATCATAAGTTGTTTTTTTAGTACTTTTTCCAATATTTTAGAAAAGGTACTAAGAAGGCTTATTGGTCGATAGTTATTGATATCATTTTTACATCCTTGTTTATAAATAGGTATAACAGTAGCTTCTTTAAGGGATGTGGGAAATACGCTTTTAGCTATAGATAGATTGATAAGGTGTGTCAGCGGGAAGGTAATTTCTTCACTGAGATGTTTTATTGCATTGGTTGAGATTACATCATCCCCTGATGACACATTTGGTTTTAGGGAAGTAATTATGTTTTTGATTTCGTCAGCGGTTAGTTGTTTGAAATTAAGTTCTCTTTCCAGATTTCGAGCTTCATTTGGTTTGTCTGCATCATTTTTAACACGTAATGTAATTTGTTTGGCTAATTTTGATCCAATATTTGTAAAAAAATCATTAACATGATCAAGAATTTTGTCAGGGTTTTCGGCATATAGAGTGGGAACCTTGTTTATGTTCAGTTCATCGATTTTTGATGTATTACTGGTGGATTTAGAATTCGTGAGTTCATTGAAAATAAACAATTTTTTTTATTTTATTAAAAGTACTTTTTCTCTAATGTAAGAATGATAATATGATCTGTAGGGACCCTGTGTGGAATAAAAGATTGAACGTAGGTTCTGAAGAGGCCGATTTTTTTTAATTTTTATGTTAACTCCACACAGGAGGCCCTGAAGAAAATAATTTCCCTCAGGGCCTATGTCATCTTTGGGGATGCTGTGTGGAGGGTCTTTTTGTGGAGAGGAAGGAGTGAACATGGGTCTTGAAGAGTCCCATGTTGTAGGAGGGAGGAAACACAGAGGCCGGCAGTTCGTTCCACAGCCGAGCTGTTGAACTTAAGAACGAATCGTAGAAGCGACCCGTTCTCATGTGACAAATGTCAACTGTGTACAAATGTTGGGCGCGCGTTTGGCGTGTATCCCGACTACGCACCGGTGCCGAAGGGATCAATGACGCTAGTTCCTCAGAGCATCTTCCATTGTAATACCGATAGAACAAGGACAGCATACCTACCTGACCCTTGTGCTCTAAAGATTGCAGTCCGTCTGTTAAGATTGGGGAATCTATCAAACGGACTGCCCGTTTCTGCACAGAGTCAAGGGTTTTTTTCAGGTATTTTGGGGCTCCGGACCAGAGATGACTGCCGAATTCGACAGTAGGGCGCACTTGCGATTTGTACAGGGTCAGCAGTTGTGTACTATTAAAGTATCTGCGGGCCCTGTACAGTACGCCCAGCTTCTGAGAGGCCAACTTTACTCTGGCTTCGATGGAGCCCCCGTACCTGAGCTGGTCACTTATAGTTACACCAAGCATATCAATGGAAGGCCTGTTCGGAAGATTGCTTCCGTTGAAGGAGACTAGATTATCATTTGGATCCCTTTTAGACGTAATCAGACAGGATTGGGTCTTTGAAACATTAAATTCGACGAGATTATTTTTACCCCAGGAGGAAATACTCTCGAGATAACCGTCCATTCTCTGGTTCAAAGCCCTCCGAGCCGTTGGAGTTTGTGTGCCCTTTGGGGGCTTGTCAAACAAACAAAAAGCTATCATGAACTGTACTGTTTTTAGAAGGAAGAAGTCTAACGTTACGTAACCCACACACAGGAAAATAATTTCCCTCAGGGCCTTTATCAACTTTTGGGATGTTGTGTGAGGGGGGTCTTTTTTAAGGAAAGGAAGGCGGGGAAGTTATGGGAAGGTCAAGGGTATGAGGGTTGGGTAGAAATCTAGGGATCAGTGTATCCAGGAGTGAGGACATAGGAATATATCCCTCCCATTGTGGCACAAGGCGCTGGGTCGAGAGACCGGTTGGAGAGGTCAAAGGGTCTCCCCAAACCAATCTCTCCCGATCTGACATGACATACAGCTAGTGCGCATCCTGAACACACCTCACCCGATGAACACAGGCACCCCTGCTTAGTCACCAAACGTAGCGAACCACTTGGGGCGACCTATGGCAGACGTATTTGTTATCCAATAAATTGTTCCCGGGGGGGCGGTGCCCAAACCCGCCTCCCAAATTGTAACACAAAAGCATTTTTAAAGTTTTTACATTTTATGAAAGAATTTCTTATTTGAGATGCTTCCCTATTGATAGAGATGGCAAAGTTTTTTTAAGTGTGAATTTTTTTCATTAATTTATTAATCGTGAATGAGTGAGTGAATAGGTTTTAATAAAAAAAAACACACATTCACCATAATATTATCCTTCAGCATTTGAAATATGATCTGGTAGTCAAATGTCAGTAAAATCAATAATCCTACCAGAACTAAGTAAGTACTTGCAGTAAACTACAAGAAATGTTGATCTACTGCACAGAAAAAGTTTGATTACATAGAAAAAAATATGTCAAAAAACATGTGACAGGAGTTAATTTTGACAATTGATTACTCATCATCTATTTGCGAAAGTGATCTAATTTCGCATGATGTTGGATTTGGTCGAATACATAAATACGTATATTTATAAATAATCTAACAACACATGGAACTCTTTTCATAAAAATGACACATGAACCAGCAATACTGTGTTATGCGAAGATGGAAGATACCCATCACTTCGACAAGTCGAACGTTCTTAAAATCGGGTGTTTTCTTATATTTTTTTGCCGGCGGATCCTTGCCTCCGAGATAATAAGATGTTTGCCTACAGATTGCATCCATTTATGGAATCTTTGACAATATTCAAGATGGGTCAAGGTCGCATTGCCGTATTTGTATTGATTTTGCCGGAAGAAATAGCATCTTAGACTCGATGGAGACATAACGGATCGCCGCCTGTATCTGTATAACAATAGAAGCTTTACTTTCCATTTAACGAGATCAAGTTCATTACCCTTTCCATCGTCTTTGTAAGAAGGAAACTAGAGTTACCGTCGCGTAACGATAAATCGATAAAAGCGTAGAAAACCTCAAAGGACTTTGTGAAGGGAAATCCTGGGAAATATGATCAGAAACACTCACCCCTATAGAAATGCAGTTATCATCCGATGGGAATTTGACAACAAATTTGGATCCAGCCTTTTCTTCTGAATCATTCAGCGGCCGAAATCTGCATACGACTCTAATACTGTCTTCCGCTGCTATTTCGCGTTCACCCGACATGTTGTGTTATTAACTTAAACTAAAATTATGATAAATTATAATTTTAAATCACTTTAAAAACTTAAAAACACGAATGAACGCTCAGATATTGGTTTTTCATTTCGCACCTATACAGCCCATGACAACTCAACCAAAATGTCCCCCATTATGATCGAATGTCTGACACGGTAACTAGGAGCTAGGAGCTAAACAATGCTTCCTAAAACCACAGCGAAAAAATACAAATCCCGACAATGGAACTGTTTCTGAAAGTACTTGACTAACGGAGTCAAATTGCAATATTGACAACTAAAAATATTTTATTGAAGCAGAAATATACAAAAAATTTAATAATTTATATCCAGCTCTACCAAATTACAATAATTCTAACACTTTTTATTGTTTAATTTCAACGTCATAAAATTTATGTGTATATACATATTTTAGATCTAATTAATTCGAAATGGCTATTTAGTTCCTGGCCTTTTTCTGCTCTTGTTAAATCAACTTTAATATTTAGATATTAAAAGGGAATTTTAATCAATTTCTGTGCGATCAATAATATTTTTGTAATTGCATAAATCCAATCAGAAATGATACCATACAACTAGAATAGTCGAGTTTTATCTGTATTGATTCAAAATTATTTACACACTATATTTCAATATAAAATAAAGTTACAATAGAACTCTTAATATTCATAGAAAAGTGACAATCATTTTATATTTTCCCTAATATTTGTGGTTTCTTTTGAGAATGGTATCATTATAGTTCAGTTTTGTATCGTTTGGTGCGCTCGTACAAATGTCAAATTTCCTAATATGGAACGCCTACAACCTACGAACCTACAACTCGAATAACTTCAGTGCGGTCTGAATGCGAATCGTGAATCTGCTGTGAAATAACAAATTTACCCAAATTATGCGGGTTCTGTAATCGGGTGTGGATTAACAGTGTATTTGTTTCATCTCCATGAATAATATCTAACGCAGAGGAGTACTATTCACAATTCAGGTAAACTATCAATATAATGTTTTTGTTGACTTATAAAATTCTTGTACTTTGTGCAATTTCTTTGTGACCCATTGCACAGGGGTGCATTTCAGTCAAACCTTCAAATATTTTTTATCGTTTTATTAAAGTTCTCTTCCCAGTCTTATGAGCTTTTAGTGCGGTGATTAACAGAGTTTTGTGACACAGCTTCTAAAAATAACACATGTTATGGCGGTAATGCTTTCTGGCGAACCGATGACACACCTGTGTGTTTTTTACGATTTTTCTCTATTTGTTTTATTTATTAACATGTTTATTTTACCATTATTATGTGCATTATACATAAGCCATCCATTTCAATATTATTTTTACATCCCTGCACCTCAAGAAGTTTGTTATATTTGGATAATACAAAAGTTGACAATCCTTCAGAGATGTCCGCTGCCTTGCATTGAAACACAACCCACATAATATAATTACCAACCAGAAGTTGATACAATTTTAAGTTTAGTCCATACACAAACTATCCTCAAAACTATTATTTAATCGTTGATGTCGTCAACTTTTTAAAAATAATTAATCGTGAGTCATACCATAATATTTATACTAAGAATAAGATCAGTGCATGAGACATTCAATGTAATCATCGCTTTCCACACCGTATTCAAGGTTGTTAAACAATACATAGGATCATTGGAAATTGAATAATTTAAATAGTATAAAAGATTAAAATATATATTATCTTGTGTCAACAGATTTTTACCTACATTTATATCGGGAAGTGGTTTTTAGCAGAAATTATCTCACGATGACTAAACCCGTCTGACCACTGAAAACAGTTGATAGCATAAACCGCAATTTTATTTTAAAAAGTAACTTTTTAGTGCAATTATTAGTAGTTACCTACTTGTCTTTTCGCCTTAGATATATATATTTTTTATTTTTCGGGAAAAAAACGGGTAATACCCACCCATACCCTAATACTTAAACGTGTAATAATAATACCCACCCCTTGCTTTATAAACATCATAAATGGGCAAGAGGGCCAAGAGTAAGGTAAATCATAAAAAATCTGTCAATATTAGAATTGTCTATTCCTCATTGGTGGCATCTTATTTGAATAGTATTATTATTTTAAACACACATACATAACGAAAGATAAGGTCTAGGAACCTATTTGGGTTACATTATTATTTCGTTGGTATTTCCAATGACCCCTATTTGGCGCCGTGCGGGGTAGTGACCCGGCTGCGCCCCACCCGAACCCTATCGGGAAAAGTACCTACTCCAGTGCAGCAGTGCTTACGCCTACACATACACAGCCTACCCATGCTATAACAGTAGTACCTACCCGCCTGCAGGAGTACCTACACATACTGTAGTATATCTAAAAGTACCTACCCTCCGCAGTGCCTACACAGTAACGGAATCTCCACTTTTCCTCTCTTGCACCGCTATCCCGTCTGCACTTCATTCGCTTATTTTCTGGAAACGCCAGAGGTTTATTGATTTATGTCTAACTAGTATTATTATTATCAATCATCGTGTTCATATCTCGATTTCTCAGAAATAAGAATATGTATGGCCAGTTTTATTTTACCGGGCTATACATTCGAGAAGCACATAACCGTTTTACTATCAATTTGTGAAGTTTTTTTTTCAAATGAGAAATAAACAACTTTTGTATTAAAATTTTAAAAAATTCAAGCATTTCCGGGTTACGAATAACCTTAAATTAATTTGAAAATCTCCCACTACCACCTTAAGCGGAGTCTTCATGGAGGATAGCCAGCCTAGGAATTGAACTCCCTACTAAACTATTATGCCTATTAACTAACTAACTAACCATCACGCCGTTTCCCCGGCGGGGTAGGCAGAAAGGACGGACCGCCAAACACCTCGGTCTTGGCACACACTTCTTGCCTCATTCACATTCATACATCGTCTCATACATACTCTTCTATTATTCTGACTCTTGACATGGCCTTGACATTTAATAAAGATACACTGTGAATTTTTTCACACCTATAACATGTTAAATAAAAGAACAAAACGTGTTTTTAATAATTTTCGCAGCTTACTTTGCGATTTTTTTTTCTATTGAGGGAATTTCAGATAATTACCTTTTCGGCATAAAATATGTAGGTATAGATATCATCTTCAAAATATTTTTTTTTCGGAACTTTAAAACTTATACCAGAAATATGTTGTAAATCGGTAGAAATTGGGTATGCGGGGCTTAAAAAAAAACCCTTCACTTTGTGCAGAAACGGGTGGTCCGTTTGATAGCTACCCCTGTGTTAACAAGCGGATTGCAGTCTTTAGGCGTCAGGTAGGTATGCTGTCCTTGTTCTACCGGTATTGCAATGGAAGGTGCTCCGAGGAACTAGCGTCATTGATCCCTTCGGCATAGGTGCATAATCAGGAAATACGCCAAACGCACGGTTAACATATGTACACATGAGAACGGGTCGCTTCTACGACTCGTTCTTGAGTTCAACAGCTCGGCTGTGGAACGATTTGCCGGCCCCTCTCTTTCCTGTCTCCTACAGCACTGGTCTCTTCAAGACTCCCTTCAACACCTCTTCTTAAAAAGAGCCTCGTTTTTTTATGTATTTTTTAAATAAATAATTAATCAATATACACAGTATAATCAATAATGTTAACTGAAATAATTCATACAATTAGTTTTCACTGCTTTTGATTTTTTAATGTTCCTCTTCTATAGAAGCTGGCGCTTGTGTCTAGACAGCACAACCCTCCACACAGCATCCCCAGAGATGACATTGGGCCTTTAAGGAATTTATTTTCCTCAGGGCCTCATGTGTGGAGTTGATGTAAAAAAAATCTCCTCGTTTTAACCCATTATTTTAAAACATTCTATTATCCCATCACTACTTCCACAATACATATTTATTACATAACTATTTGCTTTCCATTTCACGTAGGTACATTCAGGTCGACATTTTTAAACTCCTTGTAAGTAAATACTAATGTGTTTGAAACCGTCAGTGGCCATAAACATTATCGTCTTGTTTGATTCAAACTCGCGAGAAGTTCTTGCCAGTTTGAGATTCGCTTTCCGGCGTCCAAGGCTGCCCGTAGGTGGACTCGCTAGGCGATGGGCTTCCTGTGACACCTAGTCTGTAATGTCTGTACAACACACGTTAATAATACATACTGAATATATTAAAATAATTTTAGTTAGCGCCAACTGCTATCTTTAACGCATGGCTCGGCCTCGAAAACTCACCTGAGACAAATAAAAATGGTGCAATTTTTTTTAGGTTGTCATATTATCATTGCGAATATTCGTAGTAGCTTAGGCACGTTCACGCATTATTTGTCATCAAGTCATCATTGACGTGGAGTCCCGATGCTGAGAAATCCATTGTAACATCTCTTTCTATTACATGCATTGTTTTTGAGACATGTTTATGTGATGGCCTCCAGGAAATATCTCCATTTCCTTCCGTCGAGATGCTCTGTTCGCCTCTACATTGTCCAGTCATCTAATTTTAGGTCTTCTACAGAAACCTCTTTGGTTATTGACTATCTACCATCTTTGCTACGTGTCCCGGAGATGCCGTCCCAGTTTTTTTTACATTCACGTCTTGTAATGGACATTTCATCCAAAATTACTTTCTAGACCCTCTTTAATCTTGTTCCTACGACCATCCACCCCACGTAAACAAAATCCCTCGTTGTTTCTTTGATGTAATTTTATATTCTTGCCAAAAACTGTTTGTCCAACCAACGTTTCGAATCATCCATTAACCACGAAGATTGAGATCGAACTAGTAGTAGTCTGGACGATTTTATACTATTTATTTATGTTATTGGCTCTTAATAAACCCGTTGTAACCATGTTGTAACCCTTGTTTGTTTTACGCGAGTCTTTTATGAGGAAGAGTAAGAAATTACAACCGAGCTATCAACATTGTATGATTTTCAATTAGGTCGTCCAGAAAAGCATTTCCAAATACCAATGGCTACACAGTTATCATAATAGTTGAGCATTGATCTTTTTTTTAGCCATATATTGAGTTCAAATACAGGGTTTTCCAATAAGGGGTGTTATTTTGAATAGCCCACTATTTCGGTAGATGTTACTTTTGAAGCTGTCATTTTTTGACATTTGACAAGTAGAAACTACGCCATTAATAAAAGTGGAACGATACACGCTTCAACAACGGATTGAAATTATTAAAATTCACTTGAGTGAATCAAATGCAAATCATCTTGAGTGATGAGGCCCATTTCCACCTCGGTGGCTTCGTCAACAAGCAAAATTGTCACATCTGGGGCTCGGAAAACCCAAGAGTTATTGTTGAAAAGCCTCTCTATCCTCAACGTGTGTCTGTTTGTGGTCCGGCGGAGTCATTGGACCTTACTTTTTCGAAAATGAGGCTGAAGCAACAGTTACGGTGAATGGATTGCGCGATTTGATGGTATTGATCTGGACAACGTTTACTTTCAACAAGACGGCGCTATGTGCCACACAAGCAACGAAACCATTGATATTTAACGATTAAATATCAAAATAACACCTCTTATTGGAAAACACTGTACTTCGGGCGATTTCTAAAAATGTTTAAAAAGGTGTTTTTGAAAAGTAAACAGTCTGCTGAATTTGGCAAACGGCTAAATGCGTCTTATACGAACCTTGGGCTGCATCCTCTTATTTCAAAATACAAACGGAACAGTCATCGCCGATCCGCGTTTATTTATTTTATATCCGTCTTATGATAATAAAGACAAAGTATGAGTCAATCTCTTTACTTTATAACCACTTATGGAGTTGTGCGAACGTATTCTGAGCACTGACACTGAAGTCATTCTGCCATTGCGATCAGTTTTCAAGTGTGTGGCAGTTCCCTGTTGATTTGATATCAAATTGATCACAGTGTATATTGGTGGTTATTTAGTCTCGCACTGGCAAAAGACCACTATTCAGAATCTAAACGTTGCTTGAAATTGCTTTCGCCGTGTTTAGTGCCCCGATTTGAATGACTCTGGCGCCATCTCCAAATAGTATAAAACAAAGTCGCTATCCATGTCTGTCTGTTTGTGCGCTTAGTTCTTCTAACCTACTTAACGGATTTTGATGGGTTTTCACTGTCATTTAGAGAATTTCTCCAGGAAGGTTTATATATATAATCCATGCATATTGTATTTATAGAAAGTAGAGAAAAGTCGATGTTTTGTAATCAAGTATTAAAAAATATATTTTCGGGCGCTTACATTTCTAACGCTGTCTAAACCAAGGCTGCCCAACCTTTTTAACAGTTGGGCCAAATTGACGATTTTGAATCACTGGCGGGCCACTGAATACCTGACGGTTCCTATTTCCATGGGGGTTGTTAGAGAATTTCTATAAAACATAATTCCCCACACTTTTTCAAATTGGCGGGTTTTTTGAAAATGGTTCACGCGGGCCACTTATAATTCGTTCGCGGGCCACATTGTGGCCCGCGGGCCTGGGGTTGGGCAGCCTTGGTCTAAACCTTATGAGATACATCAAAATAATGTAATACGGAATTGTATATCTTTAAAGGGCCTACAGAAAAGTCCGCATGGCATGTATCTATCTCCTAAGGATAATCCCCAGCAATTCCGGGTACACGTCAGCTAGGTTGGTATAAAATTTGTGCCAGATTTTTAAAAATTAAATTTTTTTTAAAAGATACTTCCGAAATCTATCTTCCCATGTAATTCATCCTCACAAACTCACAATATACACCAAATTGGGAATGTCATAGTCCCGCTGGTTCCGGGCAGTTGGAACTTGTTATACAGGGTGTATCGGCACGTACCCGACAAACTTTAACCAGCTATTCCTTAGCACATTTGGAGTAAAAAATGTTATGGGCACTTTGCTGTCCGGTACCATTTTTTTTAATAAAAAATTTATTATTCATATTTTCACCACATGCCACCAATGTTTTATCCTTTGTCAAAGTTTGAAAACCCATCTGGCAATATTTTGTTTGAGTTTCGTTGAATAATGTACGTACGTACCTACGTTGGCGCGCTTTTACAATCACAACGAAATGGCACGGCACCATTCGTCTCATTTTTAACTATTATTATTTAGTGTGTACGAAAGAGCGAGGACACTTTTTGACACACTTGCTAATAACAGCTGTTGAACGCGATAAACAATGCAAATGACAGTGACGGAGTGTGGATTTTTTATTTATTTTTTTGTTTTTAATGGAAAAAAATGTTACCGGACAGCAAAGCGCCCATAACATTTTTAACTCCAAATGTGCTAAGGAATAGCTGGTTAAAGTTTGTCGGGTACGTGCCGATACACCCTGTATAATTTCATTTTTTCCTAAAATCTATTACAAGGACATCGCTGATTTGGCTGTTAGTTTCGTTGTCAACTATTTTTCTATTACATTAAGGACGGGTTGTTTCACCGAATTTGAACAATTCATCAAATTTCAAAGTTTATTTTCAAGTTCTGTGAAGGTTCTATTCAAGTTCTGTCATTATTTTAGTTTTTCGAAACAACTGGCTACTAATTATATAGTAACAGAACATAAATAGAACCTTCACCGAACTTGAAAATTAACTTTAAAATTTGATGAATTGTTCAAATTCTGTGAAAAGCAATCGAGAAGACGTCTTCCTATTTCACAATACAATACAATCCCCATGTGATTCTGTGAAGTGAATGCTGGGGTTATATGCCTATATTAACCTGTTAACCGGGCGGGACGTATAAATACGTCAAACGTAAACAGTATCGGGTACGGTCCGAACATATCACACGGAAATTGAGTTTATTTTTATTTTTACACATTTTAATTTTTGAAACTCAATGTTTCTCTTTTATCTGTGTGCTTTTATTTATTGTTCTGTAATTATAACCTTTTTTATATTTTTTTGTAATCTTTATTATTGTTTGTAAATATTCTATTTTTTTAATTCGATGTTTTCACTTTTTTGATGCATAAATAAAAAAAAAAATAAATAAAAAAAATTAAAGTCCACCGGGCGTGACGTATTGATACGTCCTAGTGAAGAAGTTCGCGCCCGTTATATGCTGCGTAATTCAGAACTGAACTCCCCGGTTAACAGGTTAATTATATTTATTACAAAAATACCAAGAGATTTTAAAGACCTGCAATATGAACTCAAGGAACTAAGATTACTAAGATAATATTTAATTTTTCTGAACCTATTATAATAATGATTGATTCTCCTATTGATCGTGCGTGCTTATTACCGCCACAGCAAACTACTACCGGAGTTTAAAACAAAAATGTTAATGTGTTATCGGCCTTCAGCGCAAAGGAGAACGACCGTGTGACGTCACTACTGACTATAATGACTAGACTACTGACAGTAGGTACTAATAATTATTTATTCCTCTGAGTAGTGACAGGCGAGAGATGAGAGATGCTGCCTTATTGCATCGCGAGTCGAGTCGATTCCACTGACCAGATGTTGTTTTCTTTACTGTCCCTGCGTGGTTTTTCTCAGCTTTTGGTCGAATCTATTGCATCTTATAATATTTTAGACGCTGGAAGAAACGCTCTGTTGTTTGCTTTTGCGATAAAAATGGGTAATCTTGTTTATCTTAAGTCGACTGCTTTTCGAAGAAATTATACGCTTTCGTTGAATGGATCGTAGATTCTCAACCTTTGATTTTTTTATACGAACTCCATCCATAGGTGGCCTCTGGATCTATGTCATATTTGTAGATATTATGACCCCATTTTGAGTGGATCTGGCGTTTTTTTTGCTACAGTTTTCTGATTCTGTTTTTGTAAATGGTACCGTTTTACCAGATAATTTTTTTTTTATTGTAAAATATTTTTATTTTTTACAATAAATATACAATGTTTACAAGTCATACTGTTTTAATTTATAATACACTTCCATTAAAAGCATTTGGTTGTGGATGGAAGAGGAGTGTACATCTGCGAAAAATTAATATAACTTGGTTACAAAGTAAAAAATAATTACGAAATTAAAATCCATAAAAATTGATGTATTTGGAAAGAAGAAAAATAACTATTATGGATGATAAATAGAGTATTTTAGGGCATGCAAATATATATTTAAGTCTGGTTCGATTTTCAGTTATGAATGAGTATTTATCTTTTTCTTTTATGATTTGAATAATTGAATTTTTCATAAATAAGTTTTATGTAGGAACTTTGAATTCTTCGAATACGCGTTCAGTGGTGAAGTCTGAAGGTTTTTTTAGTATTATTTTTATTATGAGTTTTTGAACAATTTCTAGTGAGGCATGGAACTGGCAAAGAAAGGATGAAAGTAGATTGAATGCTGTTGAAATGAGATCCCTGAGGCGTATGTGTGGTAAAACCATGTAGTGCAAGGCTGATGTAAGCGTAATGAGTAAGATCAAGAAAGGGACGCTTAGATGGTTTGGGCATGTAGAGCGAATGAGCGAAGAAAGGAGTGTAAGGAGAATATACGATGCAAATGTGAATGGTAGCAGAAGTCGGGGACGCCCGAGGAAGACATGGCACGACCAAGTGAATCAGATACTTGAGTCGGGCCATGTCAAGAGTCAGAACAATAGAAGAGTATGTATGAGACGATGTATGAATGTGAATGAGGCAAGGAGTGTGTGCCAAGACCGAGTTGTTTGGCGGTCCGTCCTCTCTGCCTACCCCTGCGGGGAAATGGCGTGATGGTTAGTTAGTTAGAACAATTTCTATGGGGGTCAGGCTAGTTGTATTTAAGTATTTATAAAAAAATATTATGCATTATACCATAAGTAGTTTCCCCAGAAAAGCTAGTTAAATTCGGAGAAATGATTTTTATAGTATACGCTGGCAAACAATAGGTTGTTGATTTTCGATGTTCAAATTTAGACCCCGATTGAGAAACAGTGACTTAGATAAATATAATCGTACGATATATTATTTTCAAATAAAACGTTCTTTTTTTCATCCTAAGCAAAGAAACAGTCAAATAAATAGACATTCTAACAATTCACATCAAATCTCCGTTGGTGAGAAATTAGTGAGATAGATGTTATACAATCGACATGTCCCAAGTTTCGTGTCCCGTTTGAGATTTCACTTCGTCCGCCCACTCGTCGCTCAGGCCAGATCTGTCTCCGGTATTTACCTTCTACATTGTGTTGCGTTATGGCGGCCCTTCGTCCATGGAACCAACTTCACCTGGCTGCTGCCGCCCACGTCTTCCCAGAGGGCACCATTGTAATAACTTTGGCCGCCATTTCACCATGCGCATGTTGTGCCAAGCTACATACCGCCTTCCACTTATTAAAAATAATATATTTATTTATTTATTAGCACCCCATTTGGGGGCTTTTTATACAGGGTTTTCCAATAAGAGTTGTTATTTATTTTGATATTCAATCGTAAAAGATAATTGTTTTCGTTGCTTGTGTGGCACGTAGCGCCGTCTTGTTGAAAGTAAACGTTGTCCAGATCAGTACCATCCAATTCCGGCCATAAAAAATCATTAATCATCTTTCGATAGCGCAATCCATTCACCGTAACTGTTGCTCCAGCCTCATTTTCGAAAAAGTAAGGTCCAATGACTCCGCCGGACCATAAACCGCACCAAACAGTCACACGTTGAGGATAGAGAGGCTTTTCAACAATAACTCTTGGGTTTTCCGAGCCCCAGATGCGACAATTTTGCTTGTTGACGAAGCCACCGAGGTGGAAATGGGCCTCATCACTCAAGATGATTTGCATTTGATTCACTCAAGTGAATTTTAATAATTTCAATGCGTTGTTGAAGCGTGTATCGTTCCATTTTTATTAATGGCGTGGTTTCTACTTGTCAAATGCCTTTGATACGGTAGATCATGAAATACTTCTACAAAAAATGGAACATTTGGGAATAGTCGGGAAATCTTTAAATTTGTTCCGAAGTTACCTAGCTGATAGATTTTGCCTGGTCGATAACGGAGGGAACCTAAGCGACGTTGGAAAAATCACATGTGGAGTGCCACAGGGCTCGATTCTTGGACCTCTACTTTTCTTACTATACATCAATGATATAACTAAATGTGGCATCTCGGGAAAACTTCAACTTTACGCTGATGATACTGTGATTTACTACCATTGTAAAAATCTGAAGGAACTTGAAGCTTTAATGAATAAAGATCTCGCAAAGCTGGCTAAATGGCTTCGATTAAACAAATTAAGCCTCAATGTTAAAAAAACCCATTACCTTACTTTCGGAAAAAAAGATAACATGGGTATGAATATCATTCTTGGAAATGAAAAGCTACAATATGTTCAAGTAACGAAATATTTGGGGTTACTCATAGACTCTAACCTCTCGTGGAACTCCCATGTTGAGAATGTAAAATCCAAAATTTCCCCGATAACCGGTGTACTTTATCGACTCCAAGGTGTGCTCCCCACATCTTTACTGCGTGCAACATATTATGCTATGATCCACTCCCACCTAAGTTATCTAGTTAGTATCTGGGGAACCATTACCAAAAAAAAAAGTTCCGAAATACAAGTAATTCAAAATAGAGCCGTACGTAATATATATAATCTACCATGGGATACACATGTCAAAGATATATACTCACAGACACAAATACTTCCTTTTACAGTCATGCCAAAGTATAACATCACAACTGCCATTCTACAAATAATTCAACACTCCTCACACACCAACACTAAACCAGTTGTAACGGACGTAGTTGACCATATTATTTAATTTCATAAAAATTGTTTACTTTTATAAAATGTCCCTACTCCACGCCACTGGCAAAATCACCACTCCCCGCCACTGGTCATTTTGTCCAATTTTCGGCCCAAGCGGCTTGAAAACTTTGACTCCGAATGGCTTCGATACCACATCGCCGGCTTACCTGCCGCGTGGATCAATGTCCAGCATTTTTTCTATGTAAATTTTACATAGAAAAATCAATTTTTAAACATTGCAAATATGTATATTTTACTTGTTCATCCCCTCGGCGGTAGTCAAATAAACACTATTTTCGATATACTACCGCTGAGGAGATATTAAAAAAGCTGTTTTTCACCCATATGTAAACCCATTTTTGAACAATATTTTTTACCTTTTTTGCGTGTACAAAAATCCAGGAACCTCGTAGTATAGTGAATCTTATCTCTTTCTGAGCGCTATGTTACGGGGGACCTCGGAAAAATACTAACTTAACATGTTTTACAAATTTGATCGCTTGAGATCATTTTTACACATTTATTTTACAAACATTTCTTATTTTTTGTCGTATCTTGACAAACAAAAAATCTAGTTGTCAAGATACACATTCCTATAACTACTATGCATTTAAACTATGTAATTGTCATTCATGTAAGCGCTCAAAATCTTTTCTAACTCTCAAATTTAAGCGACTACTATCACCATTGCTACCGACAAAATGAATATGCAGCATTTTGTCGGAGGCTATAAACGCATTGTTGGCGCGGGTACAACCCCCCACCACTTTTGGGCTCCTAGCCCAATGTCGGGCGCGAGTCAGGCTAATTAAATATAAGCAGCCCCATAATTCAAAATAAATCAGTTCATCTTTACCACCAAAACCAAGCGTTTTATTATCTACAAGTGACTCCTGCCCAACATCTGCCTCACCTCGCCGAGTCTTCTGCTCCAAGATCTTCTGGTGTTACCTCTTCGAGACCAGCCGGCCCTCCTTTGGAAAACCGCCAACACCAGAAGCGAGCAGAGACGAAAGCACACCCAGTGCCCACCATTCACCAAGCCTGGGTGCGGGAGGCAGATTTCATCACAATATCAACTACAATCATCATCATCGGCCGTAAAGGAGCATTCTCATCGGTTGAAGACACGGTTTGGACCCGGCGCCTAAATCTACAGTCTTGTGCGGACTCCCGTCCAGTACAAGTGGTCCTCCGAGCCGGATTCTCACACGCCTTCAACCAGGATGTCTCCAACTTTACGGTCGAGCCGGATCCAAGACGATGGATCCTCAACACCATCTGCAGATGCCCTGGACGCTGGGTCTCAGGCCACGGCTGCGGTTCACGTCACGCCTGACGTAACCCCCATGCCCACGCCCAGCACTACTCCTGACATGGCACCACCTGCACATCATGACTCACCGCCCTCCACATCTCAAGAGGATGCGATGGAGTCATTGCGACAACAGCTTCGCAGTCAAACCGAGCACATTGAGAGACTTAAAGCAGCTCTTCAATCAGCTCCAACAGCAGCAGCCCCTGCCCCTCCTGGACCTTCGAAGCTCCTGGAGAGGTCACCACCATCATGGACGCAGCCCGGCCAATCGAGCCCGGTGCCTCTGGTGGACCCGAGGTACGAGGAACCAGCAGCAGCAGTGCCTGCCCGATCTGGACCCGTACTCCTGGAAGGGTATCCTGCCCAAGGAGGACCCTGGCGCTTCCAAGGGTACAGCCCTGGATGGGTGCAGCCCGGCCAACCGAGCCCGGTGCCTCTGGTGGACCAGAGGTACTCAGCAGCGGCGCAGCCAAGGCCAGCCGGTCCCCCGCCCTCGTCACCCTGGCCCAATGCAGGGTGGCCAAACATGATGCAGCCTGGACCCTCTGGCCCCGTACCGCCCGCCCCTCTGATAGAACAGAGGCAAGCCGTACCTGAAGTGCCAGCCGGACCTGTACCTCTGGTGGACCAGAGGTACGCATCACGAGCGCAGCAAGAGCCAGCAGGCCCTGCGCAACCAGCACCCTGGACCATTCAGGGATGCCCAGTACTGGTGCAGCCTGGACCTCATGGCCCTGTGCTGCCCGTACCTCTGCCCCACCCGGGGTACCCAGCGCCGACGCCAGGATCACCTGCCGGACTGCTGGAGCAGTGGGACGTGCCATGGACACAGCCTGGACCACCTGGACCCTCTGGACCATCTGGACCATCTGGACATGTGCCGCCCGTACCACTGCGCGAACAGGAGTATGGCGTGCCGGCACGGCCAGATGGCCCGCCCACAGCCAGTACCAGCTCCATGCCGAGATTCCCGCCCCAACCTACGGCGGATGAGACGGCCCAACATACCAGAGCCTGGGTTCAGCATGATGGCAGTCCCATGGCTCAGCTGGCCTCCGCCCTGACAGAAGCCATCAGAGCTTCAAGGGCTCAGGACAGCCCCCGTCCCACAATCGAGGACGATCCACGAATGGCGGCCCTTATTGCCAGACAATCTATGGCCAAGGACCTGCCTCCATTCTCTGGAGATCCACTGGAGTGGCCCACCTGGAGGGCACAGTTTAACCAGTCTACCTCCACATGTCGGATGACCTCCAGCGAAAACTTGATCCGCCTACAGCGGGCCCTCAAGGGGAAAGCCCGAGAAGCCGTCGGCCCCCTTCTGATGGACCCTGCCCAGGTTCCGGAGATCCTGGCAGTCCTGGAGCAGAGATTTGGAGGGACTACTTCACTCGCTGCTCTGATGCTGGACAAGGTGAAGAAGCTGCCCCACCTCACAATTGAGGCCTCTCTGGAGGACATCGCAGACTTCTCTGGCACAGTTCAGAACCTGGTGGCATCACTCCGCTCCCTCAACAATGATGGCTACCTGACGAATCCAGCGCTGCTCAGTGACATCGCGGGGAAGATGCCGCCCACCTTGCGGTTGGCGTGGCTGATGGAAGTGCGGCACTACGAGGCCTCCGCTACCATCTGCCAGTTTGCCGCCTTCCTGAAAACCGTCGCGAACGCCATCCCAAAGTCCGGTTTGGTTGACCCCGCGAGGTCCCGCCCACGCCGTGAACATTCGTTCTCAATAACGGAACAGTTTTCGCGAAAAAACAGTGCTCAAAATCGTGAAACATGTGACGAAAACCGTTTCGAGAACACGTCCGCCGCGTCAGAACAGTTTTGGCGAAAAAATGGTGCTAAAAAACGTGATACCTGTGACAGTTTCATAAATACGTCTGCCGAGTCAGAAAAGTTTTCGCGAAAAAACAATTCGAACAAAAGTGACACTTGTGACAACAGTTTAAACACGTCTGCCGCGTCAAAACGCTTTTTATCGCGGAAAAACAATGTTTATAACAACAATTCTAGTGAAAAACAACAGTTCGCGAAAATTAATCGAAAGCCCCAAATTTTGTCTGGTAATAATCGAATGCCCCAAATTTTGTCTGGTAATAATCGAGAAAATAATCGAAGCGGGGAAAAAGTGCAAAACAGTTACGGTGAAGTTCGCGAGTTCGATAACCGCGCCGGGTGTGTCGAGTGTGGTGAAAATGGCCACCAACTCAGCGAATGTCGCACTTTCGCCGCGAAAGACTTGAAATATCGTTTTGAAACAGTGAACGACGCCGGTTTGTGCCGATTGTGCCTCAATGGCAAACATTATACAAAGCAGTGCAAAGTTAGTGAATGGTGCGGCGTGGGGGAGTGCAGATCCCCCCACCACCGACTTCTTCACAACTATAATAACAATCGTGATAATGACATTACTGTGGCAGATGTTCACAATATGTGACGCCACACCGAAAGTGCCGTGTTAAAAGTGGTGGGGGTCATATTGTCGGGCCCCAAGCGACAGATTAAAACCTTTGCGCTTCTGGACGAGGGCTCAACTGTCACCCTTATTGATGCCACCACAGCACAGAAAATCGGCACAACCGGACCTACACGTGAGCTACGACTACACGGAGCAAAAAAAATGTGCTCAACAGACTTGACGTCCCGCCGCGTGCCAATCACTCTACGCGGCGCCGGAATCTCTGATGAGTACGTCATAAAAGCCAATACCATCAAGCAGCTCAACCTTCCTGAACAGAGGTACCACGGTCGCTACATCACCCCCACACTTCTCATCGGGCAAGACAATGCTCACTTAATTGTCTCGAGGGAAGTGCGCGACGTTCGTGATTCTACGCGAATATTATCACGAACGGCGTTGGGGTGGACCACCCATGGCGGAGGGACCTCTGAACATGTGAATGAAGCTACAACATTGGCCATACGAGCCACCATGTCACCCAGGCGCACTGCCGGGAGGCATTATACAGTGCACCATGGACCATCTGGACCCGTACCGCGAGCACCTCTGATACAGGCGGCCGTACGAGGAGTACCAACTGGATCTGTGCCAGCACCTATGCAGAGAAGACCACCCAGGCACCATGCCCGGTGGCATTCTACCATGCCCCATGGACCATCTGGACCCGTACCGCGAGCACCTCTGATACAGGCGGCCGTACGAGGAGTACCAGCTGGATCTGTGCCAGCATCTTTGCAGAGAAGACCACCCAGGCACCATGCCCGGTGGCATTCTACCATGCCCCATGGACCATCTGGCCCCGTACCGCGAGCACCTCTGATACAGGCGGCCGTACGAGGAGTACCAGCTGGATCTGTGCCAGCATCTTTGCAGAGGAAGCCACCCAGGCACCATGCCCGGTGGCATTCTACCACGCCCCATGGACCATCTGGCCCCGTACCGCGAGCACCTCTGATACAGGCGGCCGTACGAGGAGTACCAGCTGGATCTGTGCCTGCAAATGGTACTAGAGAATCAGTCGGCCCCGCGAAAGGGTCTCCCAGGCACATTGAAGTAAGGCGCCAAAACGTTGGCCTTTCTTCAACTGTGGCAGAAACACTGCCCGACATCAAGAAATTCTCCTCATTTAATCATCTTATTCAAACTACTTGCCGGATACATCGTTCTATTAAAAGGTGTCGTGGAAAAAGCCACGAACAACCTGATAATCATTTAAGAACCGATGAAATCAAGGAAGCAGAGGCCCGATGGGCAAGAAAATGTCAAGAAGAGACATTTTATCATGACATAAATGCGCTCCAGAAAGGAGATCCACTACCAAATGACAGTAGGCTCAAAGCCTTGAGCCCCTTCCTTGGACCTGACGGCCTACTGAGGATGAACTCAAGAATACGAGCCCTCAGTAACGTGCCCCAAGCAGTGCGGACACCAATAATTTTGGATGGTGATCATGCATATGCACGACTTCTGGTGAGACGTCATCACCAGGAAGCCGATCATCCGAATAAGGAGAGAACAATGGCTGAGGTGCGAGGCAGCTACCATGTGCTGCGACTGCGAACAAATATTCGCAAGATCGCCCACAACTGCCCCACCTGCAAAATGCGCAGGAGCAAGCCAGCCCCCCCTCTGATGGGGCCCTTGCCGCCATCGAGGCTAGCCCACCATGTTCCTCCATTCACCCCTGCTGCAGACGGCCGAGTGAGGACCGCCCGGATCCAGACGAGCACCGGATTTTACGTCCACCCCGATGTGAAGCTCGCTGTAATCCTGCCGGCCCCGCCTACCGATGCAACATCAACAGTACCACCAGCCCAGCACCATCCCAGAGGGACTGGCCGCCGCGGGCTGCAACGTACCAACAAACGTCCTATTTTTTAGTTCAGCATAGCTAAACGGGGGGAGTGTAACGGACGTAGTTGACCATATTATTTAATTTCATAAAAATTGTTTACTTTTATAAAATGTCCCTACTCCACGCCACTGGCAAAATCACCACTCCCCGCCACTGGTCATTTTGTCCAATTTTCGGCCCAAGCGGCTTGAAAACTTTGACTCCGAATGGCTTCGATACCACATCGCCGGCTTACCTGCCGCGTGGATCAATGTCCAGCATTTTTTCTATGTAAATTTTACATAGAAAAATCAATTTTTAAACATTGCAAATATGTATATTTTACTTGTTCATCCCCTCGGCGGTAGTCAAATAAACACTATTTTCGATATACTACCGCTGAGGAGATATTAAAAAAGCTGTTTTTCACCCATATGTAAACCCATTTTTGAACAATATTTTTTACCTTTTTTGCGTGTACAAAAATCCAGGAACCTCGTAGTATAGTGAATCTTATCTCTTTCTGAGCGCTATGTTACGGGGGACCTCGGAAAAATACTAACTTAACATGTTTTACAAATTTGATCGCTTGAGATCATTTTTACACATTTATTTTACAAACATTTCTTATTTTTTGTCGTATCTTGACAAACAAAAAATCTAGTTGTCAAGATACACATTCCTATAACTACTATGCATTTAAACTATGTAATTGTCATTCATGTAAGCGCTCAAAATCTTTTCTAACTCTCAAATTTAAGCGACTACTATCACCATTGCTACCGACAAAATGAATATGCAGCATTTTGTCGGAGGCTATAAACGCATTGTTGGCGCGGGTACAACCCCCCACCACTTTTGGGCTCCTAGCCCAATGTCGGGCGCGAGTCAGGCTAATTAAATATAAGCAGCCCCATAATTCAAAATAAATCAGTTCATCTTTACCACCAAAACCAAGCGTTTTATTATCTACAAGTGACTCCTGCCCAACATCTGCCTCACCTCGCCGAGTCTTCTGCTCCAAGATCTTCTGGTGTTACCTCTTCGAGACCAGCCGGCCCTCCTTTGGAAAACCGCCAACACCAGAAGCGAGCAGAGACGAAAGCACACCCAGTGCCCACCATTCACCAAGCCTGGGTGCGGGAGGCAGATTTCATCACAATATCAACTACAATCATCATCATCGGCCGTAAAGGAGCATTCTCATCGGTTGAAGACACGGTTTGGACCCGGCGCCTAAATCTACAGTCTTGTGCGGACTCCCGTCCAGTACACCAGTCTTTAATTCTGACATACACCATCACAAAACACGATCACAAAATCAAATACATTTATCATCATCTACTTACACGACCAAATTTGGAATTAACTCCTTACAATACATTGCACATAAACAATATAACGCATTACCTAGTAATTTAAAACTTCCGGCAACTAACAAAAAAACATTGACAAAAGCTCTTAAAAGATATTTCCTTAGCAGTTTCATTAATGACTAACACAATATTTCTCTGGTACTCCATAATAACATCTGCGTTTATTTATTTTAATGTATTTATTTTAATGTATTTTATTTATTTGCCTTGTCCTTTCTAATGTTGTCTTTCCCGAAATGAGTTTTATAAACTCATTGGGAATAATACATTATTACTTTGTTATCATTTTGTAATGTATTATCTTGTAATAAAAAAAAAAATGTCAAAAAATGACAGCTTCAAAAGTAACATCTACCGAAATAGCGGGCTATTCAAAATAACACCTCTTATTGGAAAACCCCATATTATGAATAATATATAATAAATTATAACTGAACTGCAGCAGTAACAATCTTTTGTATTTGTTTAGTGATAAATTGAAGATGTCCACTGAATAATTTCTCTCCATTAGTATTCTGGGCCTTGGAGGGGACCCACCCTTTCCCAAAGTCTGTGTGAGGAAATTGAATGTTTAAAATCCTTAGCCGCACACGGCAGGACTCTATTTTTTTTGTGAAAAGAATCTACATTTATTTTTTAAACGATTCTAGACCCTCCAATGTCCCTGCATGAATGATTGTTAGTACGAAATAACGTATGCATACTTACATTCATAGTAACTCAAAATAAGGACACATCAGATATGTGTTCGCTTGATGGAGTATTCTGGGCAATGAGAAATACGAATGGTAGTTAGTCCCATACTTTCTGCACTGAAATAAATATTGATTTATAGTATTACGTAGTGGAATCCGAAAACTTATCAATGCAAGCAATTCTCGACTATCTAATGTATCATTTAGAATTTTATACAGAAATACCAACTCAGTGAAAATGCTTGTTAGCATAAAATGGTTATTAACATTATTCTTTTGTATCAAATTTCAGGCTTCGTTGAAGTACGGTGTTGTAGTTTTAGAAGAATTGTTTGGTGAGGCCGGAAATATACAAATATATTTTTATTACATTATCCTCTGTAGACACTTTCATTTGAATCGTTGTCAAACCATAAGTATAATCATGACTCATTATTATGTATAATCTGGCTTCCGAGAAAATCAACACTATTATAGCGAACAATGCTGAAAAACTATTTATCACACTAAACTCTCGAATGGTTTGGTCTAGCGTTGTACTATTTATCACTAAACTCTCGAATGGTTGGCTCTAGCGTTGTACTATTTACCACAGTAATCTCCCGAATGGTTGGGTCTAGCGTTGTACTATTTACCACAGTAAACTCTCGAATGGTTGTCTCTAGTGTTGTACTGTTTATCACAGTAAACTCTCGAATGGTTGGGTCTAGCGTTGTACTATTTATCACTAAACTCTCGAATGGTTGGCTCTAGCGTTGTACTATTTACCACAGTAAACTCTCGAATGGTTGGCTCTAGAGTTGTACTATTTACCACAGTAAACTCTCGAATGGTTGGGTCTAGCGTTGTACTATTTATCACTAAACTCTCGAATGGTTGGCTCTAGCGTTGTACTATTTATCACAGTAAACTCTCGAATGGTTGGGTCTAGCGTTGTACTATTTATCACTAAACTCTCGAATGGTTGGGTCTAGCGTTGTACTATTTATCACAAAACTCTCGAATGGTTGGCTCTAGCGTTGTACTATTTATCACTAAACTCTCGAATGGTTGGCTCTAGCGTTGTACTATTTATCACTAAAATCACGAATGGTTGGCTCTAGCGTTGTACTATTTATCACTAAAATCTCGAATGGTTGGCTCTAGCGTTGTACTATTTATCACTAAACTCTCGAATTGTTAGATGCTGGTACTATTTATCACTGTAAACTCTCGAATGGTTGGCTCTAGCGTTGTACTATTTTTACAGCTTTTTCTGACTGAAATTTCTACGTCAATGCAAATGTTTTCAGTTCTACAAGTCATTTCAATCGTGCATTATGGCGCTTTATATCCGTTTAACTGTCATAAACAAGGTGTCACATCATTTTCAATTTAAATCTCATGTGATGCCGTGTAGTGACTACTAACTAGGTACTAGTCAGTAGTGTTCATAATTAATAATTATTATTTATAGGTTTAAGATTTTACTATCCATTTCATCGAAACAGCATTATTATTGTGACTCACTGCCGAACTTTATCATTCTTCAGAGAAAAACGACTACCATTCTGCGTAATCAATAAAACATAATCATGTAATTTAAAATTTCTTTCTACTGGGAAAATTGCATATTTTTTTATGATTAATTGTATAATTGGAATGCCAGGGGTAAATGCGAATCGCCCGCCATACGCTGGCTGATACTATTTTCGTAATAACTCTCTTGTTCTTTGCAAAATTATGTTTTTGTAAATTGTGCCGTCCTACCAGATTTATCCATGTATTTATAAAAAATCTTATATATACGAGTATATACGTGTATATCTATATCTATCCTATGCAGTGGCGGCTCGTGACTTTTGGGTGTGCTTGAGTTCTAATATTACAAAAAATGCCATTATTTTTGTTTATAATTTTTTTATTTTTTTAAATTTCCTGAAAATCTTCATACAAAAAATCGAACTTAGCACATATCGCACTGAAAAGTCACGAGCCGGCACTGAATTCCTATGTAGTTTCCTCAGGGTACTTATTCACACAACATGCGAAAATATTCTTGAGTTTTATTATATTTTACAGCTAAATAAGCGTTATTAACGATAAAAATAAGTAATAAATTATTATAAGCAATAATTTGTCTCCTGAAATATCCATACAAATTGAAAATATCTCCCGAGTAAAAATAAATGCCGCCGACGGGGATTGAACCCGCACCTTCTGATGTCCGGTCAGGTGCTCTGGGCCACTGGGCTACGTCGGCTCATTCCCAACCCGCCACATAATGCAATATGTATAAGTACTTCAATCATGATGGATTCAAGATTGATTCATACGTTCGTACCATTCATACCCTTTTCCTTCCCAGAACTTACTTCCCTTCCTTTCCTAAAAAGACTCTCTATACAGCATCCCAAAAAATAAGACATGTTATGTCAAAATGCATAATTACCTAAATATAATTATTTTCTCATTTTGTTTGTAGCTAATAATATAATGATTCCCATTAGACGCCAGTGCATTATCTTCAGCGGAAGTGAGGCATTAGACCGCCTCGAAAGACACTCTGAAGATACGCTTCTAAAAATAGTGAGGCGGAACCGCGCTGTTAGCCCAACACAACACTTAGCGGTGTTTTGGGCCAATATTACACTTCTTCTTTTAAACAGTGTCGGCGTCACTTTGATCGATGGTGAAAATGGAGACAATAGTCGTTTATAATTGTTTCTCCATTTCTTTCAAAGATGGCGCCTAATTAGAAAAATACATCCCTTGGTTACCGTTGCGCTTCCTTCTTCTTTGGCCAACTTTTGGTGTCTTGAGGTGATTTTTCACAAAAACGGCGCTCTACAAATTATCCAATTATTATTATTATCTGCCTTGCCCTGTCCTGACGCTATCCGAAACGTTGTCCGCAAACGCAATACGGCATAATAACTTAAGGCGATGCACTACGTAGTTATGAAAAATCATGTGTTTTTGGTTTTGAAAATTTGGTCGCCTAGAAATGTTTCAGATGCTTTAATTAAATACTGCGAGTAGAATACATCCTGGCCTCTGAAATAATCGAGTATTTTTTAGATAAGTCTTTTTATAAGCCCAGAAAAAATAATGTATAAGGCCTATGAAAACTGCTTTAATGTTCAAAATCTCCTACTTACGAACCCATTTTCGGTTATGGTTTTATTGTATAATGTGGCAAATTAAGTTATTTATAAAATGATCGAAAAACATTTAAATATTTGTGCCTGAACATCCACAAAATAAAATAAAAGGCATTTTTTGGCCATGTTTTTTTCTTGCATAAATCAAAACAGGTGGATGGTGTTAAGTGGGAATTTAAGCCTTATCGCCATCTACGTAAGGTGTGTTATTGATAGCGGCTCGATTCAAAATATTACACGACGTAGTGCATCGCCTTAAAAAATAATCACCGTGGTACATCTGTTGCTCAAAATGTTTTTTTTTTTGTTTTACTCTTGCCTTGGTTTGGCAGTACCTAATGCCAGAGTAACTTGTTTTGTTGTTCTGCGTTGGTCCTGCTATTTTAACCTGTTTTTCTTTACATATTCTGTCCTTTACTAGAAAGAATGTTGGTTACAACGGGATTATCGACGGTATGCCTTTAAGTGTATTTATTTGCACACTTGACAAACTTTTCGCCTTCCCAGTGCATTCTCAAACTGTTGTGAAGCTACTGACAGACTTTTTTTTTAATTGAAGACGTTAACGTATGCATAGTTTTTTTTTCATATTTCTAAAGATATTAACAAATTTTATTTTTTTAAAGCCATTTATGCATTCTACTGGCAAAAATCTAACGTTTCATCCAATATTGACAAGCTCTTATGATTTTGTAAATATTTTTCTCGTGTTTTGTACAAATATTGGTTATTGAGGGCATTCACCTGTATTCTATATTATCCATCATTTTAATATTATGATTATTTTTAATAAAGTAGACAGAGACAATCTTTCGCTATATTGCTCGACAATGTGAAAATCTTAACGGCAAGACGCTTGCCGTAAAAACATGCTCGTTTACAGGCCCGCAATGAGGTTAAAGCGCAGAATCCGTACACGGATCCGTGTATTTCTGCGCCGGACTAATCCGTGTGTGAGTTCTCCACATAAAAGCTTTTTTTTCGTAATTGTTATTACCATAGATTTTAGATGTTTTAGGTTATTTACAACTGATATCGACTGTGGTTTGGTAAAACCCTTAAGTTCCTCAGAAAATTATAGTAAAACATTTTAATATTTGTGCCTGAACTTCGTAAAATAAAATAAAACACACTTTTGGGTGATGTTTTTTTCTTGCGTAAATGAAAACCGGCGGCTGATGGTAAGAGGGAATTTAAACCTTATATCGCCATTTACATAAGGAGGGTTATTGTTAGCGGCCCGATTCCAAATGTTAAACGACGTGCTGCATCGCATCAATCAGCAAAAAATTAGCTTACATCTAAATTACACAACTGAACTAAAAGTTGATAATGATATAGTTCTAGAAAATAAGAATCAGCCTAATAAACAAATGGAGTAGTTGTGGTTGGAGTTTACCGTCACGGCATGCGTCACCGTCTTCTAGAAATATTGCATGACCGCCAGCCAGTGTTGTCATATCCGACCTCCGCCACATCTACCTAGAAGTCAATAGTGTTAACCTAAAATTTACTACCTTGTTCATAATATAAGCTTGTGAAATTCGTCAATATTCTGAATTCAGTCGAAGATCACCACTTTCTAATTATTACTAGTAGTTCTGTGAACAGTAGTAGACCCCGCTTCCAAAAAAGTATGCTTCTAATTTTCTCTTGTTTAAATAAATGAATACCAAAATTTCCTCCGAAATCATAACATTTGTGAGTAGGTACTTAAATACCTACCTACTTAATTATAGACCATATATTTTATGTGACATTTTTTTGTTTAAACTTCAAATAAGGAATTATCTCGATGATTTTCAAATTTTCTTCAGGCAGGTAGGTACCAAAATATTGAAAAAAATGGTTATAAGAAAGTCCAAATGAATACGACGAAGTGACATTTGAAAAATGAATCATTACTGAACCATTCAAACTGCCATCATCTTGAAACCGAAACGGAACTTACAAACAAATTTACAGACAGAAGAAATGTCAAGCGGTCTAGTAAAAACAGGACTTGCTATGTTCATGTCATTAGCACATGTTATGTACCAATAAACGTAATTTTAACAATCTTTGTGCTAAAGTAACCAAAAATCTTGAACGGTGAGGTCTGTTTTAATGAAATTTGCAGTTTTTTTCTGTCTGGAATTTCTAGTTCAATGAGACTATTTTCAGTTCACTACGTCCATCTTCACGATGCAAATTTATTTTAGAATTCTCGATAATTTACCAACTTTTGAACAGACTGAAGAAAATAGAAACATTTTCAGATTTGGTTCAAAACGCACACGGTGTTTTTTATAGCACGTTTTATTTATTTCATTTTATTCGTCTTATTTTTCATGAGGAATGCCAGGAATAAAATCCCAATAATAACCATTGTGTATAATTCATATTTCTCGTCGCTAACATAACGTTCGGTTTAACTTTCTATTTTTTATTGTATGGACAAGATAAAAAAAGTGAAGTTACAGTATTCTTTCAAATTCCCTAAGTAAAAACGTGTGTAAGACAACATTTTTCGTGTTTGATATAAAAATGTAGTTGTTTAGAATTAGTAGTGTTTATTGTAAATACTTTCACCGGAAAGATAATTAATAATTAGTTTCTAAAATGGTATTTGTTTTTACGTTTTATTTAACCAGTGATTCCTGCCATTATTTGGAGTTAAAAATTTAAATGAAATTTTGGAATCCGGTGACAATGTTGCAGTGGCGTTTGTGGCTGCAATTGGCTAGCAATATACTCTCTGATGGTTTTTTAATCTTCGTCTGAATTAAGCTTTATATACATTGCATCACATTGGAGTTAGAATTTGAGATATATTCAAAATTGTTAAAACAAATTTAATTTTTAAAATGTTTTCTTGATACGTCTCTTGGGGGATTAAACAAAATAGCATCATCAGCTATTTTCAACCCGAGGTGGTGAACTTTAACCATCGTTATACATTTACTATATTTTAGATCTGCGAACGACCTACTTGAAAATAATGAATTGGTCCCCACTAGAAATCAAATAGATTTGTATACTCTCGCTATGTTAGTAACCCACCTACAACAGTACAATACATAACACTAGTATCTTGAATTCAAGAAGCCTCTCTCAAATATAGTTTTTGAGATGTGTTATGCTGCGTATAATTCCCATAATTCGAGGCTCGGCTCGCAAATGTATTCGCGCCATTATACTATGTGGCTCTACCACTATTATATTAAGGTTCTGGCATTATTCCTACAATGATGCTCCAAGATTGAATACTTAGTTTATTGGTAACCGAGTAAAGAGCTTATGGATGTGGAGATTACTAATACATGGGCTTTTATACTTCTATAATATATCTGTCTCGCTCTAAACTGACTTAATTGTCCCGCAATTGTCATATAATTTAATTAGTCATTAGATTATTTTCGTGAATGAAAATCTTTGGTGAAAATTGAAATAAATGATATTGCAATTTTTTTAAACTTGTTTATTGTATGTATACTTATTAGTCCCAGCGAGAGATTGTACGTGACGTCATCGTTTTAGTATCTTCTGTCTTTTTCGTTTTCAAACAAGACGGTTGAGAAGGAAAAAGACGAACGTCGATGACTAGTTCAGGTGTGAATGATTTCCGTTTCGGAGCTCTGCGAAAATAAAACAAAACACACTGTGGCAAATTATATCCGTTTACTGTCAAAAAGAAAAGATAAGACAGTTACAAAAGACACCATATTGTTTATTCCAAATTATTTTTCAGCAATAAGGAAAAAGAGTTCGAAGAAGGTCTTTCAAACTCTGATAATAAAAGCAGTTATAATTTTTTGTACTTTTTCGTTTTGATTCTTAGCGGCGTACAGTGGGCTGAAAATCGCCTTTCATAGACATAGAGACTTGAATTTTCAAGGGTATTTTTTTGGCTATAAATGGATTCTGCTGATCATTACTATGCTATAAAATTTCGTACGAAGCAATTGCGTGTAGAAATGAAGGAGTTATCATTTTTTAAAGAAAAAAATGTATGGCACTGACATTAAAAATGAGGCTATCTTTGGAATCATAAGGTTGGCCATTCTATCCTTACACACAGATATACTACTATTTATTTGTATTTTTTTGACATACTTCGTATTGTGGCGCAACTTGCGATTTTTTTTTTTTTAAATCCTCAAAGTTGAAAAAAACACTTTTTAACGTTGATGATTCATTTTAATGCTTAAATGCTTTTAGGCTTGCAGTGTAAATAAAATATTGTAAACTAGACAAAGCATACTTATACAAAGCATACTCAACCGCCCAAAGCCAGTAGGACTATGTCGTGAGACAGGGGAATGGGAAGGGTTGGGAATAGGAGATGGGAAGATGAAGGTTGGGAAGTACCTGGCTATTCAGATCTGGTCACTGATGAACACTGATTCTGACTGGTTGTATTTCACCAGTGCGATAATTGTGATATTGAAACTACACTTTTCTGTTATTTTTTAAAATTATTTATTGAATTGGTTTTTTGTGCACTTATCTTTAACTTCTATATATTATCTCTGACGTAAGTTTGGGCTCATAAATGATGATGAGGTCAATTCTAATAAATAAATGACTCCCTTGTTCCGAGGAACAACGTAGCCAGGAGGTTCGCGTGGGCGCCAGAATACATTGATTGATCCGTAATAAAAACAGTAATTTTGTAGTGAGCACCCTGCATCATCGTTAGCACAATAGCCTAATAATAAATTAAGAATTTATTACTCTGATTAGCCAAGAATATTATGAAAATAAATTTGTCATTTATTTGACGTTTTTTTTTTCAAATTTATCGCAAGTGGTTTTACAATAATGACCTAAATAAAACGACACGGGAAATTAAATCCAAACTAGTAAAAGTGTTCTAATGGTTTGGACCGACGTTAAATGTGAATGAGGCTTAATTGGGAATGATTTTTGACATCTCTAGTTTTTGGACATTTGACAAGTTCAGTCTTTGCCAAATTTCTACCATGGAAAGATTAACAATCGAACGACGTGTTTAAGGCGATGCACTACGTCGTGTAATATTTTAAATTGAGCCGCTATCAATAATAACCCTTACGTAGATGGCGATAAGGTTTAAATTCCCGCTTAACACCATCCGCCTGTTTTGATTTATGCAAGAAAAAAACATGGTCAAAAAGTGCCTTTTATTTTATTTTGTGCATGTTCAGGCATAAATATTTAATTTTTTCCGATCATTTTATAAATAACTTAATTTTCCACATTATACAATAAAATAATAACCGAAAAAGGGTTCGTAAGTAGGAGATTTTGAACTTTAAAGCAGTTTTCATAGGCCTTATACATTATTTTTTCTGGGCTTATAAAAAGACTTATCTAAAAAATACTCGATTGTTTCAAAGGACAAGATGTATTCTACTCGCAGTATTTAATTAAAGCATCTGAAACATTTCTAGGCGACCAAATTTTCAAACCAAAAACACATGATCTTGCATTACTACGTATGGCATCGCCTTAAGTCATTGAAGCCTGTTGGCGAGGGTTACCGTGCCATGATAACCAACTTTTTATGGCAACAATGGCTTTATTTAATGTGAAGTTCCCAGGTCACATCATCTCTCGAAACAGCTTTAGTCCATTTGCCACTATATCGTGCAATTTGATGCCTTTGGACTTCTTCCTCTTTGGTTATTTGTTATCTCAAGAATAAAGGGGCCGACAGACTACGCTATACGTTCAAAGCATGTTATATAACTCCATATTGCTCGCCATACAATCCCATACAGACCTGTCACACCTAAAAAGATTATGTGTTATAAGTGTTGGCGATATTTGAAAATTTACGAAGTGCCGTAATTACGCGGCTGTCGTCTGTCAAAGTGACAGATCCCATACAAAGAAATGATATTCGGCGGAGTTCTGCGTAGTGTGTCACCCCAACATATAATACGTATAGGCTACGTTCAAATTATGCGCGCATAATATAGCGTAATGTGTCTAATGTCTATGCCAACAAACCAATAACAATTCAACAAATTAAGGATGAGATAATAAGGCATATTGGTGAGATCGAGAAAGAAATCAAATAACATTGTCTTATTTACTGTTAACATCGATCCGTCTTTTATTGAAACACCCTTCATTTATGATCTTGCCAATCAGAAGTTCTCTGTAATCTCTCCCTCTTTGTAAAACGACGCGCGTAACAGAAAGAGTGGATACAACGGAACTATCAGCGGTATGCCTATATATTATGAGAATAATGTGAAAAGTAAAGTAATATTGGACCAGTCTATTTTCCATGATGTCAGTTCTGTTCTGTATCGATCCTCCAGCCCGTCCGTCTCGACAGACAATTGCGCCAAACGAACAAACCCAACACAACACCCAACTAACCATTTGACGATTTGACCTACATTAGTGTAAAGCAGACACTGGCCACCGGTAGGGTTGTCATTCATCCAGATATATTTATCGGGATTGTCACCGTTATTGAACCCTCAAATACCAAAAATATTCCGACGAAACCTATAATGTCCCGATTCAAAAATCAGCACGATGCAGCAATGCTGTTTACTAACTAACATCGTTGCTGTCCGTCCTTAGCTATCTAGCTATCTCTGCTGCACGTCCTGTCTTTCATATTTACATTGCCCTTCGGCCAATTCGGATCTTCGCACTTCTTGTTCTTCGTGTTCTGAAAAAAATATGACTTAATTCAATTTTTTGCCTTCCTCCGCTCGTCGAGATGTTGCGCCTGTTTTACCTCCGTATTTTGGTATTTTGATATTTCGGCGAGACAGACTGTAGGCAATTATGGCAACCCTAGCCACTGGTGACTGCCGGACTGGTGAGAGCTTTGTCACAGCGCGGCTTCCCGTTTTAGCATTTTTATTCAGAAATAATGGGAACACTATTAGCGTGATTTCACATAAAATATAAGGATTTTTCTTTTAACTGCTTTAAAAATCTTAACCAGATTGTATGAAGCAGTTAAACACTCAAACATGATGCAATTTGCGCATGCTGTCGTAGTTTTTAGGCCAACGCAACTCTTTTAAGCCAAGAACGTCGTTTCCGAGTTTCTCTCAGTATTGTTTTTAGAAGTAGGTACTTGCCCCAATTATTTTCTTCCCTATCAAGTTTTGTTTTTAAAGGTACTAGCGCAGATTCGTGACAAATCACGTGATATAATAATTATAAGATTGCATGACTAAAAGATAAACACATTTCAAATATAGAATTAAAACAATTTTATGTTAAAATGTTGTATTATAGGTGGGTTCGAATTCTATTTTTTAAAATGGCACTTAAATACATAACAAATCCGACTTCATTGAACCATAGATAATCTTTCACAGACAGACTCTATACCGAAATTAGTATGTTTGATTATTGTCTTTCTAATATTTTTTTGTACAGCTTCTTTGTTCGTTCTGCAAAAGCCTATTCTAAGATCTTATTTATATTATGTATACATTTAAAAAATTATATTATTTTATTTATTTATTTATTTTTATTTTATTTATTTATTTATTTATTTATCAAAAGAAAGTACATATTACATATTGGATGCTTTGCCTGTCCAACTAGGAAAGTTTCCCGTTCTAGGACAGACAAATTGACATGTTTAGTTCATATTATTACTGAAATGTACATAATTACATAACAAAAACCAAAAAAATATTAGTTTCGTTCTTTCCTCGTCCTCCTTTTACATACATTATCGACATTGTATTTATTAAATGTCATAATTGTAATATTATTTCTTACCAAAAAATATAATACAATAATAATGTTAGATGATTCTGGGTCACGACTCCACCCCTGTGTGTTGCCGACTGTCAGCTGTCACCAAGCTGTCACTCATATTTTCAAAGTTCGCGGACTTTTTCATAAAAAACGTCAACCAACAAAGGGTAAAGACAATAACGATTTTCTAACAAAATACTTTCCGAGCAGTTCGAATTATAATGGGGATTTTCACATATACCCTTAAAAATGTATCAAGAGATGTCATGCTTCTTTTTCTTATTCTGGTCATTATGCTAAAATGTGAATTTTTTATATTTTCATTCATAATTATTGATTTGAAAAACAGTACATTCCGAAACGATTCTAACTGGCTACGACGTCATCGTGACAAAAAAACCGCCAATGTCTGGAAAGACGGCTGTCACCATTGTCGCTCGGCGTGAACTGAATAGTTAGGTACTTTCAAGCTTCCCCTTTCACATCGCCTTCCATTCCCCACTTCCTTCAGCCTCGCCACATATCCCTAATTTGGGATGCCGTAGTCTCACTGGGTTCGGGCTCTTCGAACTCTTATGCGACAATAACACGAAAAAAACCTGTCAAATTGATAAAATATTTAAACCAGAATTCACAACTTTCCAGATATGTGCAGATAGGAAAATGCAGACACCATTCTGTCCTGTATAAATAAAGATGTCTATTTTTAAAAGAAAGACAAACATTCCCGGGTTACTAATAACCTGACAATATACAATAGTCTCAATAATCCGACAATTAAAAACCGAGCCTGTTCAGTTTTACGAATTTTCGCATTACTAGAAACTTTAAGAAACAACCCACCCACTCCCCAACCCTCACCCGGTGGTTGGAATAATGCAGGTTTTATAGTGGATTCGGATTACGAAGTCTACACTGTATTTGAAAAATTCGTGCTCCCATCGTTATAAGCAGAAATTGTTGCTTGTGCAATGTTTCTGCTATCGTGGTACGAGAACACGCCGTCAGATGGAATGCAGGAAAACACTTCTTCTTCTTGACATATAAATTTATTAATTCACAATATAATTGCAGAGGATCTTATTTTCCTCTGCTAAAACTTAAACTGAAAGAAATAAAGGTCTAGTTTCCTTTATTCTTCAGTTTTCCCTAGGTTTACATAAACCTAGTAATTATCTCACGACTGACTGCCTAGGTACGCATGTACCTACCAGTTATAGCAACACTCTAATACTGTCCTTTTTCTGGGAGGTATCTGTATTTAAACTAAATTCTGAAGGACATTTTACCAAAATAAAGATGTTCCACCCGCTCGTTGGCAAACAACATTCTTAACATAAAAATAAAATGCACTTAACTATTCTTAATGATACAGACGTGATTTAAACAATACAAATATTTTAAAGGAATTATTTTAAGGGAGATGAAACTTTATTTGGGGTTTTTATTACTATGGGACAGGGGTGGGAAAGGTATTGGCAAATATTTTTAGGCATAATGGTTTAACTAGGGTGATCATAAAATATAAAGCGAACAGCCCTATTTGAAAGCTGCCGCTGCGTGAAATAAAATGAATTCTTAAATCATAAATGATACAAACAAGACAATATGTTTATAAAAATACCAGGCCAAAGAATTGTTTTATTGTAGGGTCGAATCTGCAAATGTGGGAAGCTACACTATCTTTAAAAATACGAACTGTGAGAACTGGCCTGAAGGTTAAATTTTACTGAGCAATATGTAATAGTCGCATTCTGGAAGATACATGCAATGACGGAGGTAGTGAGCCCACAACGCCTGGGTTGGAACCCGACACATTTGTCAACTCAGCTACTAACCTGTATGAACATATTTATTTATTTTTGCTATTTCTTCCAGGTGAAGATGTCACCGTCCCGCGCCCTGCTGCTGTGTGCGCTGGCCCTGTGCGCCTGGGCCGGCAGTTCCACGGCCCAGCTGTCGGAGAAGCTGGTGGCGCAGAACCCCTGCATTTCCAAAAGCTCCTGCCGCGAGTGCATCCAGACCGCCTCGTGCGCCTGGTGCTCGCAGCCCGACTTCGGCGACCAGCCGCGTTGCTTCCTGCCCGGCCCCACCAACCAGCCTGGCTCCTGCGCTGAGGAGTTCGCCTACAACCCCGTCAGTTATCCGTCGGTTATCGACGACAGGAAACTGTCTAAAGGTAATGTATGGCTTTGTGTGTTAGACCATTTTACCCAATCCAAGTTGTCAAAACTACTAGTGGATGCGTTGTCTTATGCAAATTAGCATTCTACTAAATACAGCTTTGAGTATTGATTTCATCGAGCTCTTTTGTTTTCTCTTAACTTACTTTTCTGCAATATAGTAAAAATAGTATTTCGAAAATCTGCAGAATTGTTTATGGATACTTATCACTCAATTAAATTATTTGTAGGTAAGTATATATTTTTTAAATATTTACATGGTTTTCCAATAAGAGGTGTTATTTTGAATAGCCCGCTATTTCGGTAGATGTTATTGCGCTATCGAGAGATGATTAATGATTTTTTATGGCCGGAATTGGATGGTATTGATCTGGACAACGTTTACTTTCAACAAGACGGCGCTACGTGCCACACAAGCAACGAAACCATTGATCTTTTACGATTGAATATCAAAATAACACCTCTTATTAACACATCTTACCTCGAAAACCCTGTATAATGTTTCTTTTCTTGTAGAGACAAAATTGTGTAGGTACCTAGTTACTTTTTGCTAAATATTCCTTTATATTCAAATGTGTTCCATTTTCAAAGGGCACTACACATAAAACAAATATGTTTGTAGGTAGTAACTTTGACAGAATTCTGACGAATAATTGGAGGGAAAAACAGAAAAGTGATCACAATTTGGAAATAATATGTGCAATTTTTTTAGGATATAAACAGAAGAGAAAGAGATAAAGTGAAACTGTAATTTTTATTAAAAGAATTGTGTAGAGTAAACTCAAATATTTATTTTTCTATTATTTTTACAGGCCAGATGGGCATGAGTGCCGGAGGTAGCGCAGCAGGCAGTATGAGCGGAGGTTCTGGGGGCTCCTTCTCGGGCTCCGAATCCGGATCCTTCCAAGAGGAAGTAGTGCAGATCAGCCCACAGAAGGTCCATTTGGCACTCAGAATCAGTATGTTGCTTCAATTATATTAAATTATTTGTACTCATTGTGACACGGTGTATTCAAAGAAGATGATTACCTGCATGAAGCGCCTTTGAATGGTGCAGTTATAATACTTCTTCTTTATTATTTACAGAGGCTATGTTTTGTATCAATCAGTGGCGGCCAGCTAATATGTGCTCCCGAGCGCCGAACAACCAACAATATTTCCGACATGGCTAATCACAATACGAAACTCGGTTCGGTTATAATATCTCATTCAAAAGGTACCTACTTAGCGCGCAACTTGCAGACCGACTTGTGCCTATGTTCGTAGCAGTTCGTTTTCGATTGCGATCCAAAATTTAACTGCTTTGTCGCATATTCTGTGGAACAGTCGAAAGCGTGGGTACATACCAGTTCATACTATTCTTTGCAAATAATACCATATCATGAACGGCGTTCGGGGTTTTACCACCACATCAGAAGGAACGGTTTATTCAGTAGAAAGTTAAACTAAAACGCGTATTTTTGATGTTATTGTCGATATCGTGGTTTCAATTAACCATCTGCTATTTTCAGCGAATGTTTCGCTTCTTCGATACAAGCATTTAAGATAAAATTTGTCATTAAGATATGAATGATGGTCAGATTACTTATTATATCAGTTCATTTATTATTATATCAGTTCAGTCAGCCGTCGCCTTTGCCGGACACTGTCTGTTGAATTTAAAACTTTTCTTACTCTGCGAAAGTTTTGAAGTTGCAGGTTATATCGATCTTGTATATCAATTTTATTAATAAGGCATATCAATTGCAGGTTATACCAATATATGTTTACTTTTGTGTTTGTTCAACGCATAAATTAAGAATGAGTTTGAATGTGGAATATATTAAGAACAATAGGTCGAGTTTTGAAAACAAAGTGATAATAAAAAATGCCGGTCCACCTAAACCTGAACTGATAATAAAACAAGAATGCAAATCTGGATCGAAGAAGTTTACTCGATCATTTAACAAAACAATGTATAACAAAGCTTCTTGGCTCTGTGGATGTGATCAATTGAATAGTTTATTTTGTTTTCCGTGTTTAATTTACGATGTTGATTCAGTTTGGACAATTAGCGGTGTTACTGATTTAACTCACCTTTCTGAAAAAATCAAAAAACATAATTCTTGTCATTTACATTTGCAAAAAGTTTTAAGCTTAAAGGTTTTAGGAAAAGTTGACATCAGAATGCAATTGGATTCAGGCTACCGTGCCCAAGTTAAACACCATAATGAGCTAGTTAATAAAAATCGATACATCCTGTCCAAACTTATTGATTGCGTAAAATTTTGTGGTGCATTTGAATTAGCTATGCGTGGACATGACGAAAAAAGAGACTCGGTTAATCCCGGAGTGTATCGTGGTTTAATTGATTTTGTGGTCGAACTTGATATGGCAATGAAGCAGCATATGGAATCAGACTCTATATTCAAGGGTACTTCAAAGACAATACAAAATGAAATATTAGATGCAATTTTGGAAGTGTATCACAGCGAAGTAAAATCACAAATTTCAAAGTGTGAATTTGTAGCGATTCAAGCGGATGAAACGACTGATGTATCCACAGTTATGCAAATGGTAATGATCATTCGTTACGAACGGAATGGCGAAATCTGCGAACGGTTTTGGAAGTATTTAACACCAAAATCCCACTGTGCCGTTGGATTATCAGATTCGCTGTTTCAAGAACTTGGCATTTTAAATATATCTCCGAAGCAATTCATTGCTCAGTGCTACGACGGTGCTTCTGTAATGAGTGGGAAAATTGGCGGGGTTAAGGCCAAAATTCAAAATGTGTTTCCGTATGCGCATTACATCCACTGCTACGCCCATCAACTAAATTTAATTGTAGAAAAAAGTGTGTCCCAAAGTAAGGAAGTGAAAATGTTTTTTTCGAATTTGCACACATTCCCCAAGTTTTTTTCGCGGTCGTCGAAACGAACAGATATTTTAAATGAAATAGTGAAACGCAAAATTCCCTCAGTTTCTCAGACGAGGTGGAATTTTAATATAAGGACAATTAAAACCGTTGGTACTAATCGCGAATCCCTAATTGAGTGCATGGAGGCGATTTTGGAATCCGACAATGACAGCAATACCATCAATCAAGCTGATATGCTCTTACGCTACCTCAAAGATGAAACATTTATTTATTGGTTGAATTTTTTCCAAAAAATTATGCCGCATTGTGATATTTTATTCCGACAATTGCAGTTAAAAAACTTAGATCCCGTTATAATCCGAAATAACCTCAATGAGTTTGAAAAATCTGTTCAAAATTTACGCAATTCTACAGACAATTTTCCTGAGCCACCTACTAAACGACTAAAAACCGCCAAATCAATTATTTGTAAAGAGGTCTGCGATACAATTCTGTCCGAAATGAAACAACGCTTTGAATTCAGTAAACATCTTTCTGCAGCAACATTACTCGATTGCGAAAAATTCACCGTGTACAGGTCAAATTTCCCAGAACATGATTTCAATGTGACTCTTAAAACATATGACTTCCTAAATAAAATTCAGTTAAAAGGTGAACTCTGTGCAATTTACGCCCGCGACGATTTTTCAAAAGCTGACGGAGCTTTATCAATTTTACAACTTTTTTATAGTACTTGTTTATTAGAAGACTTTTCCGAGACTGTGAAGTTACTAAAACTTGTGTGCACCATTCCAATGACTTCAGTTGAAAGCGAAAGATGTTTCTCAACGTTAAAAAGAATAAAATCCTTTTTAAGAAACACGTTTAGCCAGGACAGACTGAACGCTCTATCAGTGTTAAGCATTGAAAAAAGGTTTATTCAGTCTATGCCTGATTTCAACACGAGAGTCATAGAGGTCTTCGCTAAACAAAAGGAGCGGAGAATAGAACTTCTTTATAAATAGGTATGTACCTTTATTTAATTTATTTTCTGACTTAATGTTGTAATCCGGTGAACCGCCACATATTTTGACCACCGGCCGCCACTGGTATCAATATTCCTGTAGAAATTAAACAACAAATTGGTTAACAAAATATATTATTTTTCTCTTATTCCGCTTCACTCTTAATACGCAATATTTCAATTTCAAATAAATGGATTTAGCTTTATTAACCCTTTCCTAACGGCTATGAGAAAAAATTACAAAATTAATGGTTTTATATGAGATTCTTAATAATATGTTGTAAAGGAAACACATAAAATTTTTTTAGATTTTTATTTGCATTCTAGGTATTATTACTGTGACCTGGACTAATTTGTACCGTCAGGAACTTTGTGTATCATAGTAATGTGTATAATAGGAACTTTTAAAACATAGGTTTTTTTTTAAACTAATTAAATCGTTAAATAAATATTAATAGTTATAAATAATTAAAAATGAATCTCGTGGTATTCAGTAAAGCAGTTTTTCTTTTCATTTAGACATAAGAATACATTGCAGTGAGAACATTTTGAGTGAGGCTTTGACTGTATCTTCTTGATGCTGCATACTTCGCATCTGCCTCTGTTTTCTACAGAAGTAGGCCAGTGTATGCCTCTGTTACCCAACCTAACATCTTTCAATGTCGAATAGTTTGCTTCGCGCCTTTTAGATGGGCCAGGGCTGGGTTGGTTTTCCCTCGATAACCTTTTTTTCTTGTCAAGATCTTTTTTTGTCATCAATCCTTGTGCAACTGACCGTCTAAACTCTTTTACAGAAGTCTTTTCAAGTATCAGCCCATGAACAACATATGCATTTACAAAAGCTATATCCAGAACTCCCCAAAACAATCTGTGCCACCATTTTGGAGACTTTCGGTCTACACAGTACAAGGCCCTCAATCTGTCAGCTGTATCTACACCGCCCATGTAAGAGTTGTAGTCTTTGATAGATTTTGGACAAGATACTGTCGATTTGGATCCATTTTTTTCTTTGCGAGTTACAGTTTCTTCTTCGTTGCCATGAAAATTCGAAGCAATGTTTACGACTTTGTTGTCCTTCCATTTCCAAAACCCGATGCCCAAACTAGAAAATCGATAGTCACATTCTCCACGTTTCAATTTAGAGTCAGCTAACAGATTGTTGGGTACACCCTTACGATTAACCCTCATTGTTCCACATCCGTAAGTTCTTTCAGTCTTCAGTTTCTCCAGTAGAGCTACCGATGTAAAAAAATTGTCGAAGTAAACTACTTTATCCTTCCCCCAGTCAGATTCTGTCAATTCCAAAACCACTCTTTCTCCTAAAGTGCAATCGGAAAATTTTGCATTCATTACTTCGTCTTTTCCTTGATAAATCATGAATTTTTTTATAAAACCTCTTTGGTCAGCCAGACACCATAGCTTATAGCCTCTCTTTATTGGTTTCATCGGAAGATATTGTTTCAAGACTGACCTTCCCTTGAATTCTATCATTGATTCATCAACACTCACTTCTCTCGTTCCGTCGTAGCACCCTTGAAATTGTTTGTTCAAAGCATCAACTATAGGTCTGATTTTGGATAAAATAATTGCAAATCTATCTCTGGGCATGGTCTTGCTTACCAAAGGATTTTTCAAATCAGGGGCCGACGAAAAATGATCTGTCCATGAAGGTCTAGTATTGTAGGCCATGTAAAAGTTCATTCCAATAAAAGCCATCAGTTCTTCCTTTTTTAGGTTGAGGACCTTATCATGTTGGACTGCATATAAGTTACTTTGATATATAATTATATCCAGAATATCATCAATGAAAACTAAAAGAATATCGGTGGGTGTATTACATCCAACAAAACATTCTTCGACCACACCCGTATTTGTAGAATATTCTGGAAGATAAGTTTCTAAATCGCGTTTTTTCCATTTACGATTCGGCTCAATATTCTTTTTCTTTTTAGATGGTATCAAAGCAACAGTTTCTGAAGAACCGGAGGGTAATGCGCATTGACTTACTTCTCCATTTTTTTCTTCGATCTCATTTGTAACCTCAAGTTCAGCTTGATCTAAAGATTGTTCCAACGCTTCCTCAAAAATTTGATCAAACGTTCTAGATGTATGTAGTTGCATATTTTCAATATTTTCTTTGTCAGACAACTCCACATCTGAATTCGCATCGCAATCCGGAAGGTCTTCTAAAAGTAATGCTTCAATCAAAGCATTATTTTTTGAAATATCCATTTCGAAGACCTGAAAAAAGCGTAAAAAAATTGTACGGGACGATTGTATAAAAAAATTTATTTTTAAAATACCCACATGAGGTAAAAATTGCGAGGCGCATATGACGCCGTTCTATTTGTATAAAGAACATTAACTTTAAATTCAGTAAATTTAAATGATTCACCTCTTCAAGGCATATAAGAATCTAGTAAATCAAAAAAAAAATAAAAAAAATTGTTGTCTCATATGCATTCGTGGACTTGTTCGATATAAAAATAATAAATTTCACTCATGTCTCAAACAAATAAAGTATAACAAGAAGTTACTGACGGTACTTATTAGTCCTTAACGATTTTTCGAGTTATTCAAACACTAATAACTAGAATTATGCACTAAAAACACATTTACTACATAAACAAAACCTTAATTTCCAAGTGTAATAAACAATAATGGCACTTACCAAGTAATAACTATTTTTGAATATTTTCTAAAACAACAGCACGTCACCACGCATTACGGTCGTCGTTGCGAAGACTTATTATTTGCCCTACTTGGCGCCAAATCGCCGTATGTCAAATACTTTGCTGTTATTGGCTAGCTAGACGGTACTAGAAAGTATCGTCAGGCTTAGCAAAGGTATAGACGATAATGCGGCATAGATTTTAGGCAGGAAATCAACAGGTACAAATTTGTACCGTCAGGAAGGAAAGGGTTAATTCAAAACATGATTTATTATGTCGGGGGAGACGGAAAAATATGCACTTTTAATTTTAATTACGTTTATTAAGTCACTTACGCGATATGTCAATTAGTATGCGGCGCCGTTATAGTCGCAGCCGACAGCGTCTATGTTCATATCAAGAGTTGGATTATATTCATAATATCGTATTAGAATTAAATCACAAACCAGTCTATACAAACCTAGCGTAGCCCACAAACTACTTGAAAACTGGGATATAACTCTAAAGGGGACGCGAGCAGGCGTTATTAAAGGTTCCCCAACATTTATACTAACTTTTAGTAATAATGTAAATAAATTCAAGTATTAATTCAAAGTAAACTTTCCATATTTACCGTGAAGCGGAATTCGTAACCTTTACCCAAAATATTTAACTCTTCCTATAGGTAACCAGGGCGATACTGAGATACTCTCAGTGTAAGACCACCATTAAAAATCGAAATGTTGCTTGAAATAACTTTAGCCGTGTTTGGTGACCAGATCTGAATAGCCAGGTACTTCCCCACCTTCCTCTTCCCCAACTCCTTCCCTTCCCACTACCTTCAGCCTCACAAAATACCCCAGTTTGGGATGCCATAGTCTCATTGGCTCCAGACAATTAGGAGCAGTTGGGACTCTTATGTGGTATTCACATAAAAAATTATACACAGGGTATCCGGGGGTAAAGTGCGCTAATTTCGGGAGGTGATTCTACATGGTGGTAGAAGCAAAACAGATAAATAACTTTTTTCAAAATTCCAATATTTATTTTCCCACACAAAAATATTTTTCCGTAGTGGAATAACTTTTTTTTACCTAAAACCTACATTAAAAAACGTTAGACTTTCAAAAAAAGTTTTTATTTTTTACTTGTACTATCGTGTAGAATCACCCCCCGAAGTTAGCGCACTTTACCCCCTGGAAAAAATATAAATATATTTTACACAAAGCTGACAACACAACACAACGTATTGTGGTGGCAACTCATCCTAATACTCAAAGTATTGGGACTTTTTGTAGGTTTTTTAAGTCCATGAATGTAAAAAAAAAACCTTGAGAATATTGCTTTGTTCGTCATTTTCTTTGATTTTCCCTTTTGGGTAAAGTTGTCAAATTCCGATGCATGTGATAATTAAAAAAAATAACACTTGATTTCAGCTTAATTACTACTAGAAACAACTATTTAAATTGGGTGAGATTGAAAACATCCTGAAAATTTGTTATAGGTTCTTAGTTTGAGTTATTTAAATTATGAAAACATATTTCCCAACCTGCAAACATAAATTTGATTGGGGCAAAAGGAAACTACTGATATACTATTTTTTAGAAATATGTAAACACATTATGTATCTGGTAAGGTGGTGCAATTGACAAAAACATCATTTTGCAAAACACAGGTAAATTTTTACGAAAATAGAATCACAAATTATTATAAGCAATAATTAGTCGCTTGAAATATTCATACAAATTGAAAATATCTCCAGAGTAAAAATAAATGCCGCCAACATTTACTTTATCATGACTAATTATTGCTTAAATAATTTGTTATCCTTTGTGCTATACATCGAAAACCTTGTCTTATAAACATTAAGTTGGAGAATTACCTTGCCGGCGGAACGCACGTATTACGCCGCGCGCCGTTTGTTTTTGAATATTCATTCCGAATACTATTACTTTGCCAAAAAAATGAGCGATCTAAGTTTATTTATGAATGAGCTTCATGTGCTCACTAATATAATAAAAGTGTTGAGCACCAAAGTTGACAGCCTAACAGCTGATGTTAAAGAAATAAAGTCAATACTACTAGTCGGTAGTGATAAAAGTGTACCTACATCGCGAGGCGAGGTAGATACATCGCTTACCGCCCGCCGCTGGGCCGATGTCACTGCCCCCCCGCCCCCACCGCCGCCCGCTCACCCGGCCGCTCGCACAGAGCAGAAAGTTACCGTAAACAAAGGCCGAATGTCTACCCGTGCTACAGCTAGAGCAAAGGAAGGCGAAACAACTCAAGTTTCTAGGACCATCGACAAGGGGAAGAGGCCGCTGTCTGGCCCATCTAAACCGAAGAAGATGTCAACTCCCATTGCCCAACCTACCGATACTGTAACATCGAAGACTGCAGAAACCGATACAGCTAAATCCGAATCTGAAACAGAAGCTTATACCTCCACTTCGGCTAACCCCAATTGGCGCCGAGTCACGCATGAAAAAAAGACGACCAGTACTTCATGGTACCGCGACTGAGCATAAAGGCCTCATAGCCGTTGAAAGGCGCAAGTATATTCATGCCTGGCAATTCGATGTCAACACTACGGTTGAGGATATTGTAAAATTCCTTCTCAATATAAACAAAGAAATTGTTTACGATGTTGTCAAATTAACAGCCAAAGCTGACTACGCCTCTTTCCGGATCGGAGTCCCGGAATCGAAGCTTTCGTTTTATATGGACCCGAACATATGGCCAAATCATGTTGCATTCAATGAGTGGTTTTTTCGGAGAAATGTTGCAACCAATGATTAAACGAAACACTCTAAGAGTGAGAAGTAATTCTAACCTCTCTATATATTATCAAAACGTTCGAGGGCTAAATACGAAATTGGCAGTATTTAAAAACAACCTATTTGCTCGAGATAGCTTAGATTTAATAGCAATCACTGAATCGTGGCTGAAACCAAGTGTGCATAATTCAGAGCTATTTCCAGAAAATTATGTTGTCTTTCGTCGTGACCGCCTCACACGAGCGGGGGGTGTCGTCCTGGCTGTTCGTGCTGATTCTGTAACCCATGCTGAGAGGATTTCTTCAATGGACCTCCCCGACACTGAATCCCTGTGGGTGAAGCTATCCTTGAAATCTTCAACTGTTTTCGTATGTGTGATATATGTGCCACCTCGTTCTTCAACTTCGTTATACTACAACATGTTTGAAAAAATAGAAAGTAATTATAATCTTCTCAGTGACAAAAATATCTTAATATTAGGTGATTTGAACCTCCCTTCCTGTAACTCCAATATTGTGAACATGTTTAATTATTTTAAATGTTTCTACGGTTTGCAAGAATATAACTTGATATGTAATGATTATAATAACACTCTGGATATAGTTTTATGTAATGCCAAGGATCTTGTAAAGTGTGTTGAGAAATGTCATGACCCTATTACAAACGAGGATAAGCACCACCCTGATTTGTCTATAAGTATTAGTGAGGCTCACTCAGGTGTTTCAAGTTCATGTCTAAACCCAAGTCCAATAGAAGTTCCCTCCTATCACGGAGCTAGAACCATAAACGCATGGAGATTCAACAAAGGAAATTTCCACTTATTATATGAATTGCTTTCTGAATGCTCATGGCAACCGGTCTGCCAAAGTTCAACAGACATAAATGCATTATGTACAAATTTTTACAATTCAATTTACAATATATTCGACAAGTGTATACCCATTTCCACACCTCGCACTACGACACACAGAGTATATCCTAAGTGGTACACAAATAGTATCATTTCAAATATTAAAATTAAACATATTTTTCATAAGCAATGGAAAAAAACACGTCACAACTTGGACTATGCTAATTTTTCAGCCTATCGCTCCATCGTAAAACATGAAATCAGTGAAGCTTTTAAAAATCATTTAACTTCAATGGAAGAAAAATTATCTATCGATCCCAAACAGTTTTGGAAGTACATTAAGGATCTAAAAAAATCCAACAACTCATTTAAGTCTATGATTCTTGACGGAGAGGAATTGACTACTGATGATAAAATCGCTAATAGTTTTGCGACCTTTTTTTCATCTGTTTACAAAAATGTCCAACCAACTCTCAATATTGACTCTACCCTTCACACTGTACAGATTGGGCCCTCATTCGACCTGGTCAGTATTTCAGAAAAAGATGTTAAGGAGGCACTCTCAAATTTAAAGAAACCTCACTCCATCGGTCCTGACAATATTCCAACATTTATACTAAAGGGTTGTTCCGACCTTTTAATACCACCATTATGTCATCTCTTCAATGTATGCCTAAAAAACGGGATTCTCCCAGACATCTGGAGATTAACTAAAATAACCCCTATCTACAAGAAGGGAGACAAACGCGATATCCGGAATTATCGACCAGTTGCCGTTCTATGTTCCATCATGAAAATATTCGAGAAAATTCTACATAAATATATACTTAATCACGTTAATCCAATTCTTGATGACCGTCAATATGGTTTTAGACCCCAGATGTCAGTAACATCAAACCTCTTATGCATCTCAGATTTCTTATCACAAACTCTCGACAATCGGGGACAGGTGGATGTTGCTTATTTCGACCTGGAAAAAGCATTCGACAAGGTTGACATCGACATTCTTCTAAATAAGCTAGCTTCATTTGGTTTTTCCAAAAGACTACTCTGTTTTTTTGCTTCATATTTTCGAAATCGTAGACAGTTTGTTTATTATAAGGGTTCCAGTTCTTTGGAATTCATAGTTTTTTCTGGAGTTCCTCAGGGGTCCATCCTTGGACCACTTCTGTTTCTGATTTTTATTAACGATATTGGTTCAGTCATCACACATTCGCTGTATTTACTATATATATATCGCTCAATAAAAAACCATCTTGACTGTATTCTCCTTCAACGTGACATTGACTGCGTCTCAAACTGGGCCAAAATAAATGGCTTGAACTTCAGTACACCCAAGTGCAATATCGTCTCGTATACAAGATCAAAGAAACCGCATATATTTGAATATACAATCAATGAAATTATTCTCCAACACCTAAACCAAATCAAAGATCTAGGAGTTATTTACGACAGCAAACTAACTTTTCACCAACACATCGATGATTTAATAAGCAGAGGATACAGGCTTCTCGGCTTCGTAATTAGAAACTCATATCCGTTTCGTAACACAAAAACACTGACGTTATTATATAACACACTAGTCCTAAGTGTACTTGAATCAAACTCGATCATCTGGGCTCCACATGAATTAACATACACTTTACGCATTGAAAGAGTCCATAAAAAATTTTTAAGGTTTTTATTCTCGCGGCTCTATGGACGTTACCCTTGGCTTTACCCATCGATTTATATATTAGGCATGACCAATTACCACTCCCTAGAGACACGTAGAGGTATTGCTTTGCTTAAATATTTTTTCCAACTAATAAACGGTCACTTATCTAATAATGAGATACTGGCCCAATTAAATTTTTTTGTACCAGAGTCTCACTCTCGAGGACGTCATCACAATCTTCTATATAGTAGAGCAAGCCGCACTAATTTATTAATGAACTCACCTGTAGGGAGAGCTACGTACTTTTTGAATGCGGTAGATAAAAAATTAGATTTATTTTTTGTATCCTATAGCGCATTTGCGAGATTTTTGGCATTGCATATACACTGCATAAATGGTACAATTATAACGTCTTAGGCTTTATTACCTGTAATTGTTATAAATAAATGTACAAATTATATACATATAAATAAATAAATTAGTTTATCATTAAAAAAATAATAATATTTGACAATTCAAAATATTTCACCAACAAATGTAGATATAATATGTCTCGACGCCATCTAGTGGGAAGTTTAGCACTAACAAAGTCTTTCCTACAAAATAAAGTTGGTTGTTTATAGATGAAAAAATATAATAAGCAGTATTGTTGATTGAAGTACTGGTACATATTGAATTATTTGGCGTGTTGGAAATAAGCTGACGTAGCTCAGTGGTCTCAGAGCACCTGACCGGACATCAGAAGGCGCGGGTTCAATTCCTGTCGGCGGTATTTATTTTTACCATTTATGGAACTATAATGTAAACCGTGTCCGCTCTAAAAAAAAAAAAAATGTAGTTCTTCTTCTGGCAGCCTGCAAAGTTATCCGTGTTATAAGTTATATAAGTTTCTATAAGTTTCCAAAGATAATACCCGGAATTCTACTGAGTGTTGCCAGGTCATTTGTAGCTCAAGAATGTTTGTTTTTAATAAAAGTAGCTCATAATGTGTGTTGTTTTATTACAGATGAAGTGTACAAGATGGAGGTGAAGTACTCGCAGGCCATGGACTACCCCGTGGACCTGTACTACTTGATGGACCTGAGCAAATCCATGGAGGACGACAAGGAGAAGCTGTCGGCTCTAGGAGATCTGCTCTCCGACTCCATGAGAAACATCACCTCCAACTTCCGTCTCGGCTTCGGCTCCTTCGTGGACAAGGTGGTCATGCCTTATGTCTCAACTGTTCCCAAGAAGTAAGATCAACTTGAATCCACTACTTTGTCTTAGTTTTTATGTCGCGTGCATTTTATATTTATTATGAAAATTTAAAAAAAAAAAAAAAAATTCAAAATACCGTAGACATAATGAGACGATTTGGATCCAAACTAGTCAAATAAATATTTAAAAAAAGTCTCATTAACAGATATGTACCTATGGGCAAAAATGTATTATGTAAATCGATGTAACTCTACCTAAAATTTTATCTGTCTTCATATTCATTTGCTGTCATCTAAGAAAACTCTTGAAACGGTTTTTTATTCAAATAAATTTGATGTAATTTGTCAAACTTATAATATCAATAAAAAAAATGTCAGTGTCGGTTGAAAACGTAATATTTTTGGACTTGTCCAGTTATGATTCCAATGGTCTCAAACATGGATCACCTTGCTGATGCAATAAATTAAACATTCTAATATAGCCACCGCCATACTCCAACTGTATGAAGAAGAAGATTTATTTGAGCAACTTCTGTGTTATAAGTCGTAGATAGCAAGTTCACTGGGCTTAATCGCCTATGTTCCGAAGGTAAATAATACAATAAAGTTGAGAGAAATGAAGTATATTAATGTATAATAATCATTCTTTTTTAGTTTATTTCAGTATTATTGATTATTTGAGATTACAGTGAGAATGTTTTCCTGTATCCTTATGTAAGATCTGTCAACATTATCCTGTATCCTTGTGTTCTCCCGTGACTTACCGTGAGATGTTTGTCGCAGGTTAGAGCAGCCGTGCGATGGTTGCGTGGCCCCCTACGGTTACAGAAACCATATGGAACTAAAGACCGACACTAAAGAGTTTTCTGTAAGTCTCTCTCCATTGCAAAGCAGCGTCGGCAGCAGTGGAATATCCTCCCGGTGACCAGACGCAAAGAAATTCCAACCAATACCGTTTTGCCCAAAAATAGTTATACATACAAGATTATTGGACAGTTGGACGTAGTTCTACACACTATTATTAGAGAGAACTGTTTACGAGAAAAGTAATATTTAGAGATGTTATACCAGCAGGTAAAACCCACAGCTGCACTTATATTATAGTTGAAAATTATAGATGGCGCCACTTCTGTTGGTAAGCAGAGCGAGTGTGTACGGCAAAGATTAACGTAATAATTTCAATTTCAATTTGTAATTCGATACAATATGCTGACCTAAAAGTTTTCTGTACAAATCACAACAAGAATCGATTTTAGAATACGACTGAAATTTAAAATTATATAATTTAGATGTTTAAATGAATTCGCTTTACTATCTAGCTTCAACCAAGTTTCAATACTAATTTTTTCTCATTCAAACAATATTGTGTTTGTCTTATATTTTGATAGGGTATTTCATGACTTATGAAACAGTATGATGTAATTATAATAGTGCTGTGTTAAGGAATAACACACTTGGTTTTTAATTACCACTGCATAATGGTGATGTTGACCTAAAAATTAGACTGAAAATCAATGGTAATTTGTGATGATTTCACTGTTTCAATAGTTGTTGCTGCTCCAGAAACAGATTGTTTACTTTATTGCTGATGATAAAAGCATGCAAATCTTTCAGAAGTGTAGTCTTTGGTACAGTGTAATTTTATTTAGAATATTTTATTCAATTTTGTTTTTTTAAGCCGATGCACTACGTCGTGTAATATTTTAAATTGAGCCTCTATCAATAACAACCCTTACGTAGATGGCGATAAGGTTTAAATTCCCGCTTATCACCATCCGCCTGTTTTGATTTATGCAAGAAAAAACATGGCCAAAAAGTGCATTTTATTTTGTGGATGTTCAGGCATAAATATTTAATTTTTTTCGATCATTTTATAAATAACTTAATTTGCCACATTATACAATAAAATCATAACCGAAAATGGGTTTGTAAGTAGGAGATTTTGAACCCTAAAGCAATTTCATAGGCCTTATACATTATTTTTTTATGGGCTTATAAAAAGACTTATCTAAAAAATACTCAATTATTTTGAAGGCCAAGATGTATTCTACTCGCAGTATTTAATTAAAGCATCTGAAACATTTCTAGGTGACCAAATTTTCAAACCAAAAACACATGATTTTGCATTACTACGTATGGCATCGCCTTAAGCTTATTTTTTGTAATCCTTTGGGTTGGGTCCATTTTGTCGAACTACGTCCAATATTCTAGCTATAATAATTATGAATTAGTTTGACAATAAGGCATTTATTGGAATGTTTTTGTATATTCTGGTCACGAAACCATCTCCCTCTTCCTACCGCTTGTACCTCCTTTCTCATTTTTTATTCCCTAGTCGGTGAAGATTCTTTGGATTGTAATGTTTGAATGTCGGGTTGTATGGTGTATATTCTCTCTTCTCTATTCTATTTTGGATTGTAACTACATGTAGTGTATCTTGTTTTCAGAATTTCTTCACATTTTTATTCTGTACTCTGCGAGGCAATATTATCTCTAATTTCTAACATTGTAATGTGTAATATCTAAATTAGTTGATGTTTGAATTTTGTCACCGCCCGTTATTATTTAGAGAAAATATTGTTGTTGTTTTATCGAAAGCATTATTCTTGTTTTTATTATAATTTGTTTCGCCTGAAATGCATGATAGTAAACGGTTTATCTTGCGATGAAATGACTGATGGGGTAATACAGGCTAGTATATGATACAAGCTAGTTGGTAATGTGTGGTCGGTATAATGTTTAGCCTGCTGGAGCCGTGCACGGGATGCGCTGCGCCGTACGGATACAGAAACGTGATGTCGCTCAGCACCGACACGCACCACTTTGCCGTAAGTGCTTCCGCAAAAGCGCGCACTCACAACGTAACAGTCGACACCGCATGCTGGTCTGCCGCGCAGATCGCAAATTCACAGCCTTGTACATTATTTTGGAAATTGCATTTTTTTTGTTTACTAATCTTTTAGTGGATGCTACTAATTAATGGGAGACTTAGGTTTACAGAGATCTATCTTATACATATTCAAAATAGGTAGAGATAAGCTCATGTGAACCTTAAGCCACATAATAATAATTTGCTTGTTTTATTTTTAAATTCTTCTTTTATTAATCACTTGATAGTAGCTTGTTACTAAAAAATTAACATTGATGGAGTTTTATCATGGTCCATCAGAAAAAGTAATTATTGTTTTAGCATGTGACTAACTTTTATTCTACTAATGGGTGAATAACTCTCCCCAAATACCAATTCCTCTAATTATGAATCCCAAATCACAATATCCTGCTGCTGATATTGCACCTATCAAATAATATTATAATTTAACGTTATTTTGCACAAAAGTATTAATTTTTAATCAACAAGTCCTTCACAATTTAATTTTCCAAAAGAACTTACTGAAAATGTTTTATAACATATTCATTTAATAAACTAAATACAGAGTTGTATTGCAATTGGTTGGAACTAATCTTAATACATGTTCCATCCAACTCACATTAACTAAAATAAACAAAGAAGTTAACAGTAATTATTAAAAACACTGTTGCAGAATCTTTTTTTTATGTTGCTGATTATTGTGATTTATTTTTGGAGTATTAATTATGCCGTGTTGCACTTCCCCCTTCTTTAGCCAATGTTTCGGGCAGCGTTCTAGTGTCCATCATCAGGGCAGACGTGTAGATTGTGGTAAAGTGTGTAAACATCAGAGATGTGCTTTATTTCAAATAAATCCATTTCAAATGGAAATGCAAAATGGGTATTTTCCATTTTGCATTTTAAATGCTTTTCTAAAAACCATTTTGCATTTTAAATGCTTTTCTCAATGCATTTTCCATTTTAAATGCTTTTTTGCAACATTCTTCCTACTATCTCCACTCATCTTTTTTTTATAAGCCCCAAATATCAATCGGTCTTCAACCTCGCTATCAGAGATAATTTTCATTTGTCAAGTTGCTCCCTGGTAGGAGCCCTGGCAATTGAGTGATACCATTACAAAAAATACTGATTCAAATACTGAACATGTGGCCACGATTTCCAGGCCAGTTTCTATGATTTTACGTTGGCAATATTAGTCCCGCGCAAATTTTTTTTTGTTTCATAATCTGTAGTCGTGGTGTTTTTGGATTTACCATCATGTAATATGTTTGTTCTTCATTGATGTCCATTATTAAATGAAAAAATTGTTTAAAAATTCTATAATTATTTTTGTTTGACCTGAGAAACCATTTTGCATTTTCAATGTATTTTGAAAATAGGTATTTTGAATTTTGCATTTGAAATGCTTTTCTAAAAACCATTTTGCATTTTGCATTTTCAAATGGAAAAGTTTTGACCCATTTCCATTTTGCATTTCAAATGGTTTTGGGTACCCATTTTGCACATCTCTGGTAAACATCTAGTAGAAGTTTAGTTTTGGTATAGCCGTCAAATACCGGATACCAAGAAACTATAAGCTTAGTCCCATTGTCTCTAATAATATTAGTGGGGTTTTTGTGGATTTCAATTACCTCCGTAATTAGGCATGCCCGATGGTTTTGGGTCTCCAAAGTAATGGCCAGTTTTAATTAAGTGCTCGGAAAATTTATTTCCAATTTGTCTAGGTGGTTTTGGTGCAACACGGTATAGCTTCTACATACAACACAAACTTTACCATAATGCACACATCTGCCACGATGATGGACACTGTAAAGCTGTCAGAAACATTGCATAAAGAAGAAGGAAGCGCAAAACGGCACGATACCCTGAAAATAAATAAAAATTATTTCCGTGTTGCTGATGATTTGTTTGCTGCGTACAGGGGCAAGTAAGGAACGCAGCCGTGTCTGGTAATCTAGACGCCCCTGAGGGAGGCTTTGATGCCATAATGCAGGCCGTAGTGTGCCGTCGGGAGATTGGCTGGAGGGAGAAGGCTCGTCGTCTTCTGGTCTTCAGCACGGATGCTGGATTCCACTACGCTGGAGATGGCAAGGTAAGAAAATCCGATGACAAACTTAAATAATAATCAAAGAACGTAAAAATATCTCATACTATCTTTACATAGATATTCCTGTCATATCTCATAGGTCAAAAATGTATGTTCTTACACAATAAAACTTAGGTTAAACCTTGTAGTTCAGCAATTTTTCACATTTGTGTCAAGTTTTATGCCCGATTCTTTATTATTCTAAATATGTACACAAACACTGCAAAAGATTCCTTTTCTCTTTTGTTTCTGTTTATTTTCAATACTATTAATGTCCCAATTTATTAACTGTTTTTGTGTTTGATTCGTAGAACTTAAGATATATATCCAGCTAACCCATTGGGCACATTTTGCACACGTGTTCTAAAATTAATTATAAAAACACCCTAACTTCCTTCTTCTTCTGGCGCTAGTAAAATTAAATTATTAATGTTAGTTGTATGTTTCTACATATGTAAATATATATGTTTTTAAGACAGTAGTTATAGGCCTTAGTCGTAAGTCACTAGTTTTAAGTCAGCAGTTTTAGTATTAAGGCGATGCCATACGTAGTAATGCAAAATCATGTGTTTTTGGTTTGAAAATTTGGTCGCCTAGAAATGTTTCAGATGCTTTAATTAAATACTACGAGAAGAATACATCTTGGCCTTTGAAATAATCGAGTATTTTTCAGATAAGTCTTTTTATAAGCCCAGAAAAAAATAATGTAAAGGCCTATGAAAACTGCTTTAAAGTTCAAAATCTCCTACTTACGAACCCATTTTCGGTTATGATTTTATTGTATGATGTGGCAAATTAAGTTATTTATAAAATGATCGAAAAAAAATTAAATATTTATGCCTGAACATCCACAAAATAAAATAAAAGGCACTTTTTGGCCATGTTTTTTTCTTGCATAAATCAAAACAGGCGGATGGTGTTAAGCGGGAATTTAAACCCTATCGCCATATACCTAAGGGTTGTTATTGATAGCGGCTCAACTTAAAATATTACACGACGTAGTGCATCGCCTTAATTGTTTAATAAATATATTTATACAGCGCCCTTGAGGTGATTTTTCACGAAAATGGCTGTATATAAATTAGCCAAATGTTATTATAACTCCATTTAATTTTAATTTAATGTAAATCAAATTTAATAATGTTATTACATATTAAGTTCTGCAAATATTTTTGTTTTTATTATTGTGACAGCTGTTTCGGCGTTCAAGGTTATTTTTAAACTGACTCAACTATTGTCAAAATAGCATGTCATAATTCTTTCATTAATTAAAATAAATATCATAATTAAATGCAGTGGGTAAAGATTTTAATTAATTTTAAATGAAATTCTCCAATAGTGTTCATTAAACGCATTCTTTTTAACCTCTAACCACAACATTCTGATGTTTTAGTGATGTCATAGATTCATAATCGCTGCCTCTTTCAGGCTGAGGTCAAATATAATACATATATGTATGCAGAGGCGGCTCTAGGGATTCAGTCGTGGTAGGTCATTTGAAAAAAATGTGTGACTAATCTTTATTTGATATTGTGAAAAATGCCCATATATTATTAACTATATCAATTTGTTATAGAGTTTTAGAGTCGCGGACTCTAAATAAATATTATGTTAATATAATAAATTGGAAATAAATACACAATCCATGTACTTACGGCAAATTATTTTTAAGATATTAAGTTTTAATGTAGTTGTCCACAACATTAAAATAAATAAAATCAGTGTTTGATTCTATTTGACAATGATTTTTTACGTTTTTTGTTTTGTTTCATTCTAAATCGATAACAACATAAATAATTATTCTAATCCTTTCCCGAACTATGCAATTGAAAAACAACCATTGTTCCACACACTACAAGCGTGTAAAATGAAAAAACGACATTTGTTTATGTCACCATCTCTGTAAAACATATAATATTCACCGTGTTGTCTCCCCCACGGTCATGACCTAAGCGTCCCTAAACTTTCTTCGGAAGCTAATTTTTACTTCGACGAAAAATATAGTGCCATCTCGTTTATTCTATGGCGCGCGTAGGGACAGAAGATGCCAAATTGGACATTCTTTAAATTGACCCAGCGAATCGTGTGGACTTGTGAATGAAAGCTTCTATTAGAGACAACAGATGTCACTGCTAGTCACTCGCCGCCGCCGCTGTTTCGCGTTACATTTTAAATGTTTTGATGCACATAATTGATTATTATATTTATTATTGTTGTCTTATAATTTTGGGGGGTCAAACACCAATTGACCTAAGGGAAGAACCGCCACTGTATGTATGTATGTATTATTATAAACTAATTCCACAGTGAATATTATTGTATGTAATATTTTATATATGTATTGTTATTTTCTAGCTGGGAGGTATTGTAAAGCCCAATGATGGAAGTTGCCATTTGGATGGACAAGGGATGTACACCCATTCTTCCCTTCAGGATTATCCCAGCATATCTCAAGTTAACCTCAAAGTAAGTACAGAGAAACTTATATCTATCGTTTTTGAAGAGTCCTATTGAAATCAAGTATGAATTCGGGAAGTATAGAAAAAAGCTACATTTATAAATATTTAATATTAAAAAAAAGACACATATTAATTTTAATCTCTTGTGTGTCGCCGTATCCAATTTTATTTCTCTGAGCTATTCTTAGGAAACTACTTACAGTAGATCATAAATACTAATTTTATAAATATATAAACACATTATCTAGTACGACCAATGTCGTTACAATACATCTAGAATCGTTATTGCTTCTAAAACTCAAGATAAAATGTGGCAAGTAAGAAACACTCTTATGTTAACCAGTAAATTCTTAATTCAAACGTTCTTCATGCATGACAAAGATAGACATTCAAAGAATATGTGCGTATGAACGAAATAAACGATATCGGGGGGCCTTTTCGTATCACACATGCGGGAATTTTGGCACTGTTTTAATGTATTTTACTTACGGGTAGCAATTATAATTAATTATACAATTGTCTTGCTTTTGGCTTGCCACTTTGAGAATTCTATATATATATATTGTAATGTCATTGGGTAAGTCATTACAATTTACAAAAATATTTATTTATTTATTTATTAACAGACGTCGTCCAAATTACAAAATAATAACACATACAAAGTAAAATGAAAAATACAGGAGTAGACAAAGGTACATGAAAGCAAGGACATATGGTAGATATAATATAAGAAAATAAAGTGACAAGTCGAATCAAGTCAAGAATACGCCGTGGGTCAGGACCACAGGACACTTATAATATTCCGTCACTTGTTTAGCGACTGGCAAAAATCATTCAGACTTATTCCAAAAAAGTTAAGGTTTTGACTTGAGTTGACCAGTCTACACATTCTGGACAATGGTGAATAATATCCATAATTTGTCGAATGATGGTTGAGGAAGAGCAGTTCATTATTTCTGAGTCTTTGCGAAGGGATATTGAAGGGAATGAGTTGCAGTAGAGTGGGTGAATCAATAATACCATTTATAATTTTGAAGAAGCAAATGAGGTCATTTCTTTCCCGACGGACTTCCAAAGGAGAGAGGTTTAGAGTTAGTTCAATTTCATCATATGAGTATTTGCCTTTTTCTAATCCTAGCCTCCTAGCAATCCCTCTTAAGAACCGATGTTGAACAGATTCAATGCGTCGAATGTCGAATGCAAAATATAATTATTAATTATTACAATAATAGAATCTCCTTGCGTACGGTGAAAATTTACCTGGCTATTCATATCTGGTCACCAAACAGCTATTTCAAGCTACATTTCGGTTTTGAATGGTAGTCTTTCACTAGGGCGAAACTGAAAGTATGTACCACTCTGGAACGTGTCGTAAATATACTACATATTACATTTTAAATCAAATAAAATTTACTTGCGCATGTCAGGATTTGAACCCTATGAAAATATATGTTGCATTACACGGTATCAATTAACTTGGACAGTGACATTTCAACACACTTTAGAAATGTGATATACATAATGTCATTAAAAGTGATGTGTATTTAGAAGTGAGAAAACTAGCCCATATCTTAGCGTAACCTATTTATTTTTTTGTGTCATCACTTTTCAAAAGTGTTAATTAGTCACTTGACCGGTTACCCAATTATGAAAATTGAAGAATATTGTTATTTATTTGTGTAATATAAGAATATTGAATAAAATAGTTTGATTTATGTATAATTTGGTTTTTTGTATGAAGACTTTCAGGAAATCGGTGCGGCGCTCTGCCTGAAAACAAAAAAATTCCTAAAAATCTTACTTCCTATAAAGAAATAAAAAAATAGTCATTTTGGATTAAACAACATCAATAAAGTTGAATTTTTAAAACTTAGCACTCTATCACACTGAAAAATCAAAAGCCGCCACTAATCACAGTCAGGCGTAATTATTGTTAAGTGATATGCGTATGATGTATCTCTCATGACTTCTTTATTATGTATGTTTAGAGATGGCAAAATTTCGTTTTAACTAAAAAGGCGAAAAAATATTTATGGTTCGAAAATAGTTCATTTATAAGTTTTCTTTGCGTTTCAAGGCATTTGAAAGTGTTTCCAGTGATTTCTATTTCGCGAATTAACGCGAAAAACGTGATTTTTGCCGTATTTCAGCTAAATTATTCTATTTAGCGAAATAGGCGCGAATTTCCCGAAAATACCGGGTATTAAAATAATATGTGAGAATTTCAAAAAATCGATATTTACATTACGATTTTTTATAATTTTGATACTATTTTATGTGTAAATATTTAATATTTTTGTACTGTAGGCTAAAATTGCTTTTTGACATTACACAAATTGTGCGAAATAAATTACGCCTATTGATGTTAATCGCAATCTGCATTTGTTGTGTTTGTGTTCGACCCGTACTTAGAGTTTCCTTCCTTATTAATTTAATATTAAAATTAATTATTTATAATCTTTCACGTGGAAATACTTTAACTTTAACTACGTGGAAGGTTAAACATATATTTTACCAAAAATACTTAAAATATGCGCTAAAAACATTCAGGAAATACATTTTTTTCTATTTTGCTACAAAACGCTAAATTATGCCTCAAAATGCTATAAAACGCTAAATTTCCAATTGTTAATGCTAAAAAATCTGAAAATTAATGCTAAATTTTGCCATCTCTATGTATATTTGTTGTAATTGTAGGTAAAGGAGAATGCCATCAATGTGATATTTGCGGTGACAGCTGAGCAGATCTCGGTGTACGAGAAACTGAAGGAACACATCGAGGGCTCCTCGGCCGGAACCCTCTCCGCCGACTCCAGCAACATTGTGCACCTCGTCAAAGATCAATACCAAGTAAGTCGCTAACTTTATTATACTTATTTGTATTCCTCTCTCACTAACATAACGGTGATAACCCCGTTAACTTTTCCAACTAATTAAAAATACTAAGCCACAACTTTATTCTATACATCTGTTAAAATCTACCAGGAGTTATTCTGTATCTTTACCACGTAAACACCTCAGCACAGCTTCTCCTAGTGAGGTGTTCACGAAACATATAACATTATCCACCACAGTGTCACCTACTCAAACCTACCTCACACCCAGCATAAAACACCATATTAACAACAGTTCTAAATTTATGTATTATATACAAATGTAAATATTTGGTAGACACTGTAATGTATGTACAGTGAAACCTCTATCTATTGGTTTTAAAGGGACCTATTGAAATAAACGATGAATGCGGGAAAACAATGAATGCGGGATTAAGAGGACAAAACACAAGGAGATACGATCCAGTAAAGATACCTTCCTCCAATCTGCATAACCGTTGGTAGATTAAAATTATAAGAAGAAAATAAGTTTTAGATGTAAATAAATGTATTTATTTAAAAAAAATACAAAGTTAAACAGAACCAAATTTTTTTTAAAGTTTATTGCATTGTAAATACATAATCTTTCATGGACATTTGTTTTTTTACTGTTTTATTTCCGCAAGTCAATAGTATATTTTCAGCTTTGCAAATGATATTTTTTTCGGCATCACATATTGAGTGTGCGTAGTAGAAAGTTTTCAATCTTTCAAAGAGTGTGCATGCTTCTGAAAATGAAGGTACAGGCAGCGGCTCCTCTTCATCAATATCGACCTCTTCTGTTGTCTCCGTCAATCTTGCGTCACACAAGCTTTCGATAGTTTCTATCCCACACGTTGGAATATTGTCGTCGAAAGTAACAAAATTGTTAAAATTTGTTTGAGTATCTAATCTAAGCCAATCATCTTCAGAAACCTCAACGTGTTCTAGTTGTTCATCTAAAGATTCTGACACTCTATTGTAACCGCATTTGTTGAAACAGTTTACAACTGTTGTCTGTTTGACCTGACGCCAAGCAGTCAATGTGAAATGCAACGCTTGTAGAATGTCAATCTTTAAAGTTGCCTTATTTACTGAAGTGCCCGAATCCATCAAACACACAGCCTTCTGCACAAGTTGTTTCCGATAAAATCCTTTGAAACATTTGATAATTCCCATATCTAATGGTTGCAAAACGCTCGTACAGTTTGCAGGATAAAAAATAACTTTTAAATTCTTCAAAAATGTCGTCTCAGTTGGGTGCGCTGCACAGTTGTCTATGAACAATAAAATGTTTCGTTGCTTTACGCGCATTTCCGCATCAAGGTCCCTTAAAAACAAATTAAAAATGTTTGTGGTCATCCATGCCTTTTTGTTCGCGTAATATTTTACTGGTAAAGTTTTTGTGTTTTTAAAACACCTAGGCTTTAACGATTTGCCAATAACGAGTGGTTCGCGCATGTCACTTCCATCACTGTTAACGCAAAATAACACAGAGATCCTCTCTTTTGACCCCTTACCACTGTGGCAGGACTCCCCCTTTATCGTGAGTGTGCCGTCGGGCAGACAATTATAAAAGAGTCCTGTTTCATCAGCATTGTAAATATTCCGAGGCTCGTAATTCTCCAACAGTTTTGGAAGCTCATTTATCCATAGCGAAGTTCTTTCCAGATCTACGGATGCGGACTCTCCTGCGAGCTTCTTGTACACAAGACCGTGGCGATCTTTAAAACGACTTATCCACCCGTTTGATGCTGCAAAATCGTTAATGCCGAGTCTCTCCGCAATTTGTTTTGCCTTTTCTCGAACAATGCTCCCATCAATCGGAATGTTAACAGCACGAGATTGTTGGTACCAAGAGAAAAGAATTTTCTCCAGTTCGCTAAACTTTGATTCTTTACTGGTTTTTCTAGTTTTCGAAGATTTTCCGCACTTTTGAATTTGCTCCCGAATTTCGTTTTTTTTCAAGAAAATAGAATTTAACGTGGATGCCGCGATTCCTAAACGCTTGGCTATATCGACGCGTTTTTCAGCGGGGTTTTTTTCCACCTCTTCGATAATTTTCAATCTTTCTTGAAGAGTACGTACTTTTTTTATCAAACGGCTCATTTCGAAGATAGTTTGAAGGCTCAAAAAGGATAACTGCACACACTCCACTAAGTTCGGGTAATTAGCGACAACTAGCGACTGACGGTGGCGACAAACTGTTATTCTTTCTTTTTCTCTATGAAAAGTTTCGCGCACCGTAACGAGTGCCGTCTGGCGCCGTTTTAACACAGACAAAATATGTCAAATACGCGACGTAATTCCTACGATGAATGCGGGAAAATGGTGGACATAGAAACGATCGATGCGATCTATTTTTGTATGAAATGAATTCGGACTAGAAGAAATAAATGATACATCCGGGAAAACGATTATTCAAGGAACGATAGATAGAGGTTTCACTGTATAGAAATAAATAAATTGAAATTGAAATCTTTTGAATTATCTAAATCAGCGTTAAATCAGGTGCGTGTAATTACATCATCAGAACTTCTTTGGTGTCTTTTTCCTCATCTGATCCATCTTCATCAGAACTCCTGTTATATACGTTACATGCAACTGATTTAACAACCTAATAACCTAACCTAACCTACGTTAGGCTAACACAAAAGATTCCGAATCACCCCGCTCAACAACATAACCAAAAACAAAATTATATATTTACCCCCCATATTTAAAAGAACTCTAATGTTAGCTAGTTACTTTCATTGAAATTGAGTGAAAAATATTCATTTCTCCTGTTTTTTTTTAAACTTTACAGAAAATCTCATCTTCCGTAGAGATGAAGGACAACTCCACCAGCGCAGTTAGGGTCACCTATTACTCCAGCTGCAAGGGATCCACCAGGGAAGCTACCAACAAGTGCGATGACCTTAGGGTTTGTACACATTATCATCGTCCATAATTTCAACTGTGATCAAAACGCAACAAACCATGGAAAAAATAATTTTGTTAACAAATACATAATATGTATTGAGTTTTCTCATAACGAGTGTATGTTTTTACCAGGTTGGAGACTTGGTAACATTTACAGCGGAGATTGTGGTGACATCTTGTCCTAAGGACCCCAACGAGTGGAACCAGGTGTTCCAGATCTACCCCGTGGGAATCAACGAGAGTCTCATCATTGACCTGCAGATGCTGTGCGACTGCCCCTGCGAGAGGCCGGGCCATCCTGTGAGTACTGCACTGAATGTCATAACCTTACCTCGATGGTGACATGACAGAGATAGATTTCAGGCAACACGGCTATCAGAGCAATCCTTACCCTGCAGGCTACAGCCTCGAACAACTGAGAACTCGTACCAGTTATTATTAAATTAATATATAATATGAATTGAGTATAATGTTAATTGATTTTAACATTATACTCGACTTAAAACTTGTTTGTTTGTTAGACCGCACCCATAAATGGTTGAAACTGGTCCGGTCTAATAAATAAAGTGGAATAAAGATTTAAAGTATTTTCACTATTCCACCAAGAACTAAACGTTGCACAAATAGAAATTTTATACTGTATGTTTTATTTATTCCAGGGTTTTGAATTGCGCTCGGAAACGCATTGCAACGGATTCGGCACGTACGCATGCGGAGTATGCGAGTGCGAGCCGCTCCACTTCGGGGGCTTCTGCGAGTGCTCTGCCCAGGACGTGCACGGCAGCGGCGCAGCCGGGGCCACCGGGGGCTGCCGCCAGGGCAACACCACCACGGTAGACTGCTCCGGCAGGGGCAACTGTGTGTGCGGGCAGTGCGAATGCGAAAGGAGGGCGAGCCCTGATGAGGTAAATTATTAATTACACAATTTATTTTTTAACTATCGAAATTTAAATAAATGTTGACTGGTTGAGAATTCGCAGTAAAAAAAACTTCTCAAGTGGGAATTTCTTAACCCTTAGGCCCAGTTGTTTCACTGAAATTCAAGTGTAACATTGTCATCAAATGGCCATTCAGCGCCATTTTGTTTTTTTGACATTTGGAAGGTCCCCGTTTAACACCGATTCTAGGTGCATTTCAGATTTCTATCAAATGGTATTAAACTGACAAGCTTAACAACATGATAGTTGTCCTCTTCTGCTGATCGCAATTATACTTTTATTTCTCATTAATCTTGTAATCACAGTTTTATATTTGTGTATTCATAGATCTATTTGGTACCTACTTTATAATGGATTACATCTGCATACTGTTTTTATTTCCTATATAATACAGATATTCTCCTAAGGTTCTATTCAAGTTCTGTTACTATTTCAGTTTTGTGAAGCCCTTTGCCAATACAGTAGAACCCTGTTAATTCGAAAAAACTGTAGATTCTCTGGTACACCAGAGGTTAATAAATCTGTTTGTGTGTTTTTGCAGCACATCTCGGGCAAGTTCTGCGAGTGCGACAACTTCTCGTGCGACCGCCACAACGGGCTCCTGTGCTCGGGGGAGGAGCACGGCAAATGCGAGTGCGGGCAGTGCCACTGCCAGGACGGCTGGAGTGGGCCCGCCTGTGATTGCCGCGCCACCAACGACACCTGCATTCCTCCAGGTATAGAGAATGCATACCCACATGCAGAGGCATGCATTCCATATAGGCACATAAGCATTGCATATCCTACCTTTCTCACATAAAGCTTATTGCAAGATCTCAATCTGTACATTAAAAATATGCACAGAATATGTCCAGCTTTGAATCGCAGCACCTCTTGCACCGTACCGACCACACACTATAAAGTGTCAAAAGCAGAAACTAAGTATGCTAGATGTTGCTCACGTCAGTATTCAATATTTACTTTTTAGTACACAGAAGTGTACATGTGTGCTGCGTGCGATTCAAGAAGTTAATGGTTTGTGTGTGTCCAAATAGGCAGAGGTTTTCAGAACAAATTGTCTGTGAAAACAAAAATTTCTCTGAATTTTCTGCCTACCCTGATCCAAAACTCTGTGCACGCCACTGTCCTCATGTCGACAAGAAACAACAGAAATGCTATCGGTTTCTTTTTCAAATCCTCAATTTAAACCTCCCTCAAATGTTTCCAATCTTCCTAATTCTTTATCGTGATATATATTTGGGGTATTATGCCGTGTTGCGATACCTCCTTATTTGGCCAACGTTTCAGGCAGCGTTACAATGTCCACCATCAATACTGGCGGTGAATATCTCAAGCACACCTTCCTAATTCTTGAAAAATTCGTTAAAAACTTGAAAAATCATCTCTATTTTATCTGTCAAATTATCAGAAAAATATCAACTTCAAATAAAATTATTTTGTGTTCCTTCTGTTTTGCGAGAATCTTCTCATTCAAAATTGGAACGATGACCTGTTGAAACATAGTTGAGTAGGTACCTATCCAACTTGATAAATAAGAACTTCTTTATATTTTCTGTTACAATAATGACTTGATACCTAAGCAGCTGCTCATAGGAAATCAAAGTGCTATAATTATATGTCTTACCTACAGACATATGAATATTAATAGACGAGAACCTAAAGGCGAGGGGTTAAACCAACTGTTGGGGAACGCAGAGGGGAAAGCTAACTGTGATTCGTCAATAAATCAATCTGACAGTATATAGGCATCTCGCATTATAATATCACCATTTAGTTCTTAAAAGTAAAATCTGCTTTTGAATGAATAGACATTTTTACATGGGAGCGCAAATTGCTCGCCACGTTATGAACAAATTTGCTAAGTCCAAATTCAGCAAAGTAAATTTCTTCTATTTTCAGAGTCGAATATTTTGTTTCCTTATTTAGTTAAGACACTTTTACAAATGTTCATAATTTACTTACCCCAGTAAACAGCGACGAACACACTTGACAATCGCCACATTCGAACAATGATCTAGGGTTGTCACAACCGCTCTGTTCCTATTAATAATAAAATAATGTAATTATCTCTTTTAATTAAAATTAATTTACGCGAATTATTTCAAACATTATTTAATCTCAATAATACATAGCAGTTACATTATTATTTGCTCCTTGTTTTTGTAGTAATAACGCCATTAAAGTGGAATAAATTTAAAAATTATTGGTTTATTAATACGACGGAGTTCCAGCAAGAAATAACAGATGAAAAAATAGACGTTCCAAATGATACTATTATGTATTTTATCAAAGCGCAAAAGGCGAAGGCACATCCCTGATTCTTGTGCAAACGGCTTTGTGTTTCGCGTCCATCGCGTGATAGTATATGTTTCTAAAACTGATCCATATTATACGATGTGAATAAGCTTAAAATAATGCTTACCTATGGAATGTAATATGACAATTGGGTTTATTCTCTTTTTCACTTCTATTTTTACAAGTTTTCATAGCGCAAGCCACCATTTTGCCGTGTTATTTCGTAAAATGAACCGATGATGCCTCGACCATAGCTCGACGCTAGTTCGCACAAGAATGATGACGTCACATTTTCTAGATTCACGGGAGGCCATACGCGAGCCCAGCCGGCTCCAATGGAACCGGTATGGGGAGTGGGGAATAATACGCTTTTAATCACTTAGGGCAGGTCTACTAATATTCATATGTCTATGGTCTTACCTGAATGTGTTTTTTTTAGGTGGCGGAGAGGTGTGTGGGGGCCACGGTGAGTGCGTGTGCGGTCAGTGTGTGTGTGGCATGGGAGAAGAGGGGCGCTACTCGGGACGATTCTGTGACAAGTGCCCTGTGAGTATATCAAAATGGTCTTTTTTCTTTATTTAATATTTTTCCATACGTTAGCTATCTTTCTTCAATACTGATACACATATTAATTTACTTTGTTACTTTGGCCAGACTTGCCCGGGAAGATGTGCAGAGTTCAAGGACTGTGTGCAGTGCCAGATGTACAAGACGGGACCCCTCACAGAAGAAGAGTGCGCATCCAACTGCACCTTTGTTCCCATCGGGGTTCAAGTTGTCGAAGGTTTGTTGTAATGTTTTGTACCCTTACCCTTTTGTCAAAAAGACCATTGAAAATGCTAGGAGTTGTTTTGCTTTATGGTTTTACTAAAGTAGTGTTATGATTTTTCAGCAAACGAAGAGAAGGATGAGAACATGTGTGCCTACTACGATGAAGAATATTGCAGATTTTCCTATGTGTACGCCTATGACGAGAATGACAAAGTCATCATCAGAGCGCAGCAAGAGAGAGAGTGCCCTCCTCAGGTAATTATCATAATTCTTTTCAATATTTTGCCAATTCACCATAACCTCTAATCTCTATTTCGGGAGTTATGTAATCCATTTCCATTGGAATTTTTAATTTGATGCATGTTTTGTGTTTCCTCAGGTCTTCATGTTGGGAATAGTGCTGGCAGTGATTGCCGCCATTGTGCTGATAGGATTGGCACTAATATTACTGTGGAAAATGGTCACATCCATCCACGACCGGCGGGAGTTTGCCCGTTTCGAGAAGGAGCGCATGATGGCCAAGTGGGACACTGTAAGTAGCAAAGCACCTAAAACATAATAATATTTACTTTATTATATTGAAATATGGGTGTAGATGCAATAATTATTAATTGAGTAAGTACTTGTCTGAAGTAAGTACTTTTAGTTCCGTATTAGATTCAATTAAGTTTAAAGTAATTTTTTGTTCTGTTTTCGAAATATTTTCAAAAATAAATGAATTGAAAAGAAATATCAGATGAATAATGGGGGGAAATTAATTTATTATGTAAACATTATTTTAGCAGTTTGTTAATATGAATGTGTGTTTTTTAGGGAGAGAACCCCATCTACAAGCAAGCAACCTCTACCTTCAAGAACCCCACTTACGCCGGGAAGTAGATACGCAGTCTCATTGTTCTAACGATAATCTCATTAATAATCTCGTGATGTTTTAGGACATCAACTGACAATTATTATTATTCAGTCCAGACTGTCTCCTTTCATTTTCATCCTCGATAGCCTATTACATACACTCATCATCTTACATTTTGTTTGTGTTCATAATGATACTTACTTTTTGAAGTGCCTTTAAAATGTCTTCATTCTGCACTTATTGATAAATCAAAATTGTGATCAGATATCCAATATTTACACACATGAACTAATGTCAGAGCTTCCAAATACACTTCCCTTGGGTGACTTCCATCTTCAGGATATCCTGGAAACCTCTTGAACCGTTGTGCCAAATACTGAATACTCAGTGCGAGACCATGTCGTAGGAAAAACTGACTAAAAAGATTACAATAAGAACAGTTTCGAGACGAAGGGGAGTATAAAAGAGGACTTAGAAACGTCCTGCCTTACTTTTATTAGGTTTTAACTTTTAGTCACGATGTAGAATTATAAGGAAACTCGAATAGATTCACTGTATGTATTGTAATCATAGAGATATTAAAACTGTAGGCATTAATACGAATTAATGTCAGTTACATTTTACAAAACTTATCATTATGTTTTTTTTATTCAATAACAACTTTAATTAATCACACTTGTGTGAGAGCGCCCGCAAACGGGGGACTTTAGTTGCGGAAACTATTTTGTCACAGTTGCCGCCTTCAAATGGAGTGCCCACGAGAGACTTTAGTTGCTGCAACTATTTTGTAATATAAATACGAAAACACTAAAATTTCACACATGTATGGGTTGGAAGAAATATAGTATGTGCGAAATTTGACTTTAGATATAATCGTTGCCGGCAGCCGTAACTAAAAAGTCTCTTGTGTGTGCACCTCCGTGGCATATATCGTAATGAACTGTCTCCACAACTAAAGTCACTCATCTGCGGGGGCTCTCATTGTACCACATTGTATAAGCCAAATAAAATTACAAAAATTAAATGTTATGTACTAGGTACTTAAAATTACATATTTGCATTTAAAGTTAATTAAAATCTTAGCAATTAAACATTAAAATTTATGTCTGCTTTAAGAAATTCGTAATAATAACTTGCATTGTGTATACTCAAACCATCTTACATACATATTCGATGCTTATATGTCGGTTCAGTGTTGGTCTAGTTAAACCTGTACTAAACTAATTTTCTAGTGTAAAGTAGTACGCCAACCTTACGCGCTGCATAGCATTTACAAGTAAGACGTGCGTAACTTTGTTGTGAGGCATATTAACCACTGGAACGTTTTTTTTGGCCATTATTTTTGTTATAAAACCTACAAACTTAAGATAAATTATGAAATATAGGTATATTTAATGGTTTTAAAGGGCAGTTAACAGTTTATTTGTTTTTGTATCAATATTCGGAGGAATGATTTTTTGAATGAGCGTGGGCGAGTTCAAAACCAAACGTATGAAAATCTCCAGCGCTCAACGCATTTTATCGTCAATATCTTAGCGTTCCAGTGGATAAAGAAGAACAAAAAAAATGCAATGTGGATGTGTCTTGTGATACAAAAGTCTGACCATTATTTGCTTAAATTTCAAATTCAGGAATTCAACATCATTTTGGAATTTTCATTTCAATCAAATAGAAAGACGATGCTTGATGTTAGACAGTGTAAGAGAGACAGCAGATGCTAAATGGGCTAGAACCAAAAGGTACTAAGTCTGTGACAACATGATTGATTGTCTATTCAGTGTTGTGAGGCCCTAGCATAAGAAAAGGTTTTGATTGCTGACCTCATATTTAATATATTACTGTCAAGTTATACAATGTGGTTCGAGACAGGCATGTGTTCAATGTATTTATTATTTACGTAAATATCTAAAAATGTTATTATTTTGTGACATGAATGAACAATGAATCATTGTTTGATTGTGGTTATTTGAATTTCCTTAGAATAATGTGAGACTTAATTTATTTGCTTTGTATTTAAAGCATACCAAATAATGACTAAATCTTCTATATAGTGTTTTGCGTGAATGTTATTTGATAGTTTATTTAATTAATTTAGAATGTTGTTAGAGGAGAAAAGCACAAATAATAATAGTTTTGTAATAATTGGCAGCATTATGGATTCAATATTTTATTTTAAATTAAAACTTTTTGAAATTAAACCCTGTTATTTTATGTGTTGTGAATTTTATTAAAAGAAAAAACAATATTGAATATTAATTTATTGAAGGTGCCACATGATTTTGTATTTTTCGATATCGAGAGCAATATTTATAGATATTAACTATTATTAGAAAAAAAAAACTTATTTTAAATGAATATAAAGTAGGCACTGATTTTGCTTAACATATTAATCTTAAATTAGTTTAATTGATGTAATAAATAGTGTGAATGTGCCTTCTAATAGCCTTCCATGTGCCATTATTATTATACTTAGTATGATCTTAAATATGAATCTTGGGGCCGTTTTGTAGCCTTTAATTGAAAATCTCTTAAAAAATCAATATACATACATACCGTGCTTTTTACAAGCACTTTTACTTTTGTACATACTCTAATATTACCCATATTTCGGTAATTTTTTTATCAAAATAATGTTTTACAGTGAGGACAAGAATCTTTGTGTTGACTTAAATATTTTTTATAGATCTGCTTGTAACAAAAGTGTTGCTTTGTAATGATTGAGGTTAACAATTAAATTAAACTAAATTTAAAAACCAACAATGTGTTCTGTTATTACTCTTTAATCCTGTGTATATTCTGGAAGGTCACTCTCCCGTGTCTTCCAACATTCTAAAGGGGGAAACTAATTCTCCTAAACATTCTCACAGTTCATGTGCTTAGCAATGGAAACTATATTCTTTAATTGTCACTGGTTCCTCAAAGTGTATATGGAAAACTGTATCGGACTTTTCACCCTCAGTTCGTGTTTACTAAAATACTTCCAAATATGATTAAGTACAAGTTTTATTTGCTTTCATTGAAACATTCTTTGATTTCAGAAACAGGATATAGGTCAGACCCTATCTATCCTATCATTCCTATCCATATAATGATGCACGTTTAAAAATTACATTTGCAATAACTGTTTTTAACCCCTCCGACTTTTCGCGATCTTGAAGCTAAGATGTCTTTACCGAAATGTCAATTTCACGAAAACGTTGTGTTATTACCGCCTCACAATCAAAGCTCTATAAATGAAACATTACTGAACGGAGCCGAATAGTAAAAACTGTTTTAGAAAGGTTACAAAATAGGCTTTCAAATTGTTGTATCATAAATAAATATTAACATTTGTAAATATTTAAATTTAGAATGGAAACATGAAAAAATTGTAAAAATGACTCACCTGTAATGTTTTATGTAAAAACGATACTAAAATCACGGATAATGTAAAAAAAAACACTTATTTCATCGTACAAATGTACAATAAACAATTCTGTCACTTCACTTTTTGACCATTTCATACAAAATATATTTTTAAAAAAATAATTAAACTTGCGAGGCGGGTCGGCACGTCAAACGGCTTTCTTGGCGTCGTTTTACGATTTGGCGGGTAAAATTTGCTTCCACTGAGTAGGTCTTTTTACGGGTTTCTATGGATAACTTTGAATAGAGATGTGAAGCTTCATTCAATACGAATATTCTACTTTTTGTTTTAGGGATGTCACTAGAAGAATAACGGAGTTATGACGATTTTTGTGGAAACACACGCGTTGACGTGTAAACACGCTTATTGTACTTGACTGCTATCGTTATTTTATCGTGTATATCTGCTTACGTTGCTGACCGGTTAAGATACATAACATATAATGTTAAAAGGTAAGTTAAAAAATACAGGGGCACTAGATTTTTTTTTTTAAATCTTGGGGGTGGTCGAAATACGTTTGAGAACCTGTGCTATAAACCATAGATCGAAGTTGTGAATGTGGGTTTTATTGTGTATCAGTGTCAAATGTCTACATTAATCACAAAAAAACTCAGCAGGCTGAAAAACAATACTCCATTATATCAGTGTTTATAAAAAAAATGGTAATAAAAATATCAAGTCTGGGAATGGCATAAGAAATGTAGTTTTAGACGTGTTTAATAGTTGTTTTCCATCAAATCACACCAATAAGGAAGTTGAGTCCATTTTTTTTTTATCAATATTCGCATTCAAACTTAAGTACGAGTATTTTTTTTTTTTTTTAAGTTTGTTTTCATAGTTAAATTAATTCTCAAAGTTTGAATTTTATTAAGCCCGCCAAAACGAGCGGAATCCGAGCGGTAAGAGGCGGGGTGTGGGTGTGACGTCATTCAAACTGTAAGAACCACGTCGCTTAAACATTTTGTATGGAAAAAAAATTAATTCTTCAATAAGGAATTCCAGTAATTTTTTTACCAATGTTAACCGTCTATTAGAATTGATGTTATTAAAAAAAAAAGAAAATTCATTAAGATTTCATAGTTAAATTAATATTTTAAGTTAGAATATTTACTTTTCCCGCCCGGTACGGTATTGCTGTCGCTATTTGTTGACCGCCGCGCGCCAATTCAGGACCGCCGCGCAGAAAAGTAAAGACCAAAAGTAAAATAACGGTTTACAGCCCAGTTCACTGTGAGACTTTTCTGGGCGGCGGCCTAAAGTGTATCACAATATGTAATGTGACATGTATAATAATAAAAACTTCTAAGCGATGCAATAAACAACATATTATTATAAAGCACTATACGAATATGTATCTTTAGAAATCCATTTCATATAATAATAACAACAAATACGTACATATATTTGACAATAGATGGGAGCTATTTTTTTCTGTCTCTATCTCTATTATTAGTTTCTCCGGGAATGCAGCTGGTTTTCAGCAGTGCCTTATTATATGGTAAACAAAAGTAGAAAATTTAAAAGCCATCACCACATTATAATATATATTATAATGAGTAGAGAATAATAAGGAAGTTGAGTGAAAAATATTTATATAAAAATATACCTGGTAAATGTCAGATGGGTACAATACGCAATTATTATTATACTGTAAAAATGTATTATATTTATCGTAATGTACAAATGAACACAATTAATAATTTGATATACTTACTTGGAAGCTTTAACTCAACGACAAATAAACGTTTGGCATATACACCTCTCTCATCTAAACCGACCATCTCTCATGTAATAGAAAGAGATGCACCATAGGTGATCCGTTGTACGTACAAGTCACGACACATGTGACGTCAGAATTCTTTCGACCAATCGTGGAGCGTATACAGTTTATTGCTATTGAATGCTTTTTCAAGAACGTTTAACTAATTCTAAGAATAATAATATAGAAATATATTTATATATTTAGAATCGATATTTTTTGATCTACATGAACATATTTTTTATAAGTCAAAATATTTTTCACTCAACTTCCTTATTGCCTATCATACTCCCAACTTAAGCGGGTTTGAAATGTAGGGGGCACAAACATTTTTTTTAGTTCGTAGGAGCCGGCAAGAATATTCAATAAAAATAGATCCATTTTGTTAACGCCAACATGAAAACAATACCATACTTGATAAAGTGACATTTTGATTTTTGTGTTGACAAACCCTGTAGAAGTAACATCCAAAGGCAATATGAATGTATAGGGACGACACTGCAATTGCAGGGCTTTGTGATGTGCGTGGGCACGATTCTTCAACACTGCAATTGCAGTACTCCGGCTCCTAAGGGTTAAAGGAAGTATTATATATACGTAGGTATATTACACCTGCTTATATCTATAAAATAACAATGCAACTATGTATTACCTATGTCAAACTATAATAATACGCAAACATTATCAATAATTACTAGACACACAAACACAAGATCATCAGACCATCAACTCGCCATACTACATCAATCCAGTAGCCATACTCCGTAGGTACCTACTGCTGCATATTATCACAAAACTTGGTCACTATAGCGCTAGAGCTAATTATAAATGATCGGTTCTACTTTGGAAGTGTTCCTTTTGTGAGGTGCGACTCAAACTAAACAATGCGCTGTTGGGAAGTAAGAGCTTCATAGATGCACGCACAGATGGCAGTGCATAGAGCTTGCGTGGAAGTCCGCAAGATGGAGCCAGTGGCCAGTAGTCGCCAGGGCCAGTGGGAAGGCTCGCAGAGAAACTTACTGTTTCAGATTCCAATTAGCCAGCTACTAGTTAGGTTGACTACCGAATCACCTTTATAATATGCGGAGTATTAATAAATCCCTGATTAATCTAAAAGAACCACTTATTTATTAACTCCTTCCAAGACGAGTTGGAGACCTGTTTGTACGAACACAACAGCTGGCGCGATACCATTCATTTTGATATCATGTGACTTCCCCATTCCCCCCACCCACGTGAAATCAGCGGCTACCGGAGGCGGACCTTATCTCTACCTCACTAGCGTATTATTGTACTGCGTTGTGTAGTAGTTCGGCGTGGCGAGTGGTAATCCACAAGTGGCCGGCTGCAGTGCACTGGTGTGATGAGTTTTTTTTTTTTTTTTTTTTGTTTATTATTATTTTAATGTAGATCATATGGGTTACATTAATACATACATATTTTGCAAAATATAATATTTAGGTTCATAATTGGTCATGTATACCTTATCAGAAAAGAGGAGCTAATATAAAGAAAATAATATAAAATTACATAATATAAAGATAACCAGTCCTAGTGAAGTACGAAAATATTCATGGGTAATATTTAAATTGAACTAACTTTAAGGACAGGTTGTTTTACAGAATTTTCACAATTCATCAAACTTTGAAATTTGATGAATTGTTAAAATACTGTGAATAACCCGTCCCAAGACTTGTACATTTTATAAATCGGAAATTACCATATTTTGGATACCTGTGTATCTTTTTCTTCCCTATACTTTTAGGGGAGGCTTTGCCTCATTGCTCGAACCACCACTATTCAAGAGCCAGTTTCACTCCTTCCTCTCACTAAAGATCCTCCATACAGCATCACCAAAGATGATTTGTAGTTTTGGCGCCATTTACAGTGTCCTTTTTTCATTTTTTTTTTTTTTTACCAATTTGTCTCCTGTAGCCATACCATTTTTGGCGCCTTTTTGAAAAAAAAATTATCAAGGGCACTGTTAATATTCAATTTCATTACAGCGCCCTTGAGGTGATTTTTCACTAAAACGGCGCTATATAAATCACGCGAATATTATTATTACTTAGTAATTGCAATTATCACCATTATTATTATTATTATAGTAAAATTTAACTGGTGCACGTGATCAAAAACTCAGTCTCTTGTTAGACAAACAAACTTTGATAAGAGTGTGGATAGCAATCGCAATCATCATTAGTGTCAATTAGTGTACATATTCTGAATTCTGACAGTTGCTGACAGTCGTCCCAGCCGTCCCAGTTGTTGTTCGTAGTCATTTCGTAGTTGATTATTGACATTGACTGTCAGTGGTTGTCATGGCGACCTCAGCGCCGCAAACCGCGTTCAAATGCAGTAAAATTGTGTTGCCAAATGAAGTTATAAGTGGCGCAGTGATTGTAAATACCGAAGGGAAAATATGTAAAATCGTAACAACCGAAGAGCAATGGAAAACGCTTCCGAAAACTATAAAACTTATAGAGGTCAGTAGTTAATTTACTGTTATCTCAATAAATAATGTTATTGTCCTTGTTTTAACCTTCAAAAAACCCTAATGCCGGGTTCACACGAGAGCGGGACAGTACTGTTTTGTCCCAGCTCCGGACCCATTGTCCTACTATGAACTGTGAACAGTAGTATGGAGGACAAGACAATGAATCAAGACATTATCTCAGAGATAGACGGGCAAGCTATCTCCGCAGAACAGTGTCTTACTCCCACCTCCGCGCCCGGCCGCGTTGACCGTAGTGAGTAAGACAATAGCCAGTCTCTCGATACGTACGTATCTCGGCGCGGCGGTCGGATCTCGTATTTCGGTTAAAATATGGAACAATACAATACATCTTGGTATAAAAGACTTAATAATTTTCGCGAACTCGCTCGTAACGCGCGTCGTCGTGTATCCATTTTCACAACTTTCCCCGTTTGAACTACGGTAGAGTTGCTGTGTTGTCTCATTGTTCTGCCCTGAGCGGTCCAGGCTGTTCACGGATCAGGTACAGGACAATATTGTATTGTCTTCTGTATTGTACTCGTGTCATCCTCATGTGATCCCGGCCTTAACCAGTGGCAGTGTTGCCAACGGATCTTGGCCTAATGTCGACGTTTTTTCAAACATTAAGTAGCTTAATGTAGCCGAATTTCAGTTGCAGTAGCCTAAAGTAGCCCGAACGCCAAAATATCAATATGAAGGGGTTTTCAAAACTCACATCGAGGGGGGGGGGGGTGTAGAAAGCCAAATATAATTATTGTTTAGGAAGTCCCCATTTATCTTTTTGGATACATAATATCATTTTGAGTTGGAAGTGTTAAAAACAACAAGCAAAACCAGAAATATTGTCTAAATAAATTTGTCAGAGTTCGAAATTTCCCTACATATCACACCACTGCTTTATAGGTAGGAAAGTTCTGTTAATAATCCTGATTTTTAGTTTTCGGATACATTCAGAAATATTCTAATTATTTGGATTTTATTGCTAAACGGAAATATTTCGACTCTCTGAAAAATACTGTCGAGGCCTGAAGGGTAAAAGTTCGACGAAGGAAGTAACATAAAGTGGCTAATACCTCCTATGAAATCCCGGAATCATACACATGATAATTAAAACCCGGGATTAAGAAAACACGAATTGGACTTTAAGTACTTAGGTATAATTACAAATTATTGAATTGCTTTTGTCTGGAAAACAAAACATTTGTTTTTACTTTATTCATTCGTTATAAAACACAGTAATCGTGCAGGGGAAGTTGTGCAAAGCGAAAGTGACAATGGCTAAGACAAATAGACGAATTCAGGGCTCAGGGTATTCCCCGAAACGAACGAATCATAAACAAATAAGGTGAATCATGTCAATATCAAATTGTACCTACCTACATTATGCACACACACACACATTTACATTCGCGTGAAATATATATTTTTTTATTATTATTTGTAATTTGGCTGATTTAAATAACTTGTCTCTGAGTAGCCTAATCGGCGACCAGTCGCCTTTTATATTTTTTCGTCGCCGATTCTCGTTCTGAATAGCCTAAATGGCGATAAATCGCCTTCGTTGGCAACACTGACCAGTGGTTCTAAACATAAATATTGAATTACGTAGTTAAGAACTTAAAAAAAATAGTATGCACCTAAAGTAAGTACCCGACTTACAGGTAAACATGAGCACAAGAGCTTGGGTCATGGAAAATCTTTGGAATATATTTTAATTTCATAATGTCATGTTTTAGGTGACCCGTGGGGTTTTGATGGCAGGAGTGGTGGATTCCCATGTCCATATAAACAGCCCAGGACGCAGCGAGTGGGAGGACTTCCCTTGTGCCACCAGAGCTGCTGCAGCTGCCGGGGTCACCACCGTTGCAGACATGCCCCTGTAATTTTTATTATTCTTTATCAGTTATAATAATTCACATCGAGATTTACCTGTCAAAACTAGTGGCGGACTTTTGAGTGTGATTAGATTTTGAGTTTGAAAAATTCGACATTATTGATGTTGTTTACTTCAAAACAACATTTTTTTTGTTCCAAGGTTTTTAGGAAATTTCAGTTTGACCGTGCGCCGCACGGATTTCTTGAAAATCTTCATACAAAAACCGAACTTTCGCAAAAAATAACGTTTTCGGCTACAACATCAATAATCCCATTTTTTGTAATAGTTCTAGTTCACCCAAAAGTCACGAGCCGCCACTGGTCAAAACAGATAATCTTTGATTTAAATAAGTGCTCTTATCTAGTGATTGAGCTGTTAAAACTCATTATTTATAATGTAATTACGAAAGTAATGAAATATTAATTTTTTGGAATAACTTAATGAATATAACCTCATTTGTAATATTTAATTATTGAAGACAACATTAGCGATTCCCGGCAAGGCAAGGTTCCTGGGTTCGAGTCCTAGATGTGACAGTATCTTTTTCTGATTTTTCTGTTTCAAATATTCGTTTGGGAATCGCTAATATTGTCTTCAAAAATTAAATAATGTTTTTAATGGTTCCATGATAACTCAACACAGTGACAATTCAACACACTTTTAAAAAGTGAAATAAAGTCATTAGAAGCGATGAAAAAAAATTTTTTTTAACCTAACCTACTCAACCCAGTTCATAAAGTTTTTGTTTCATCACTTTCCATGACTTTATATAACTTTTTAAAGATTTGACGAATTATCATTGTGATGATTTATCCGGTCACCGTTTTTAATACACCTCATCCATCAAAAATGTGTACCATGTTAATGGACTATGTTGGATTTGAGCAACACTCTACCAGTCCATTGAAAATGTCTGTGCAATCAAATCAATTAAATAAGTAATTCTCCCAAAAACTATACAAAATCCTTAGAGGAATTAAACTACATTTTTAAAATATATTTATTTTTATTTTTAGTAATTCGATACCTTCCACTACAACTCTTGAAAATCTGAGAGTGAAAGCAGATGTGGCGCGGGGTACTGTGTATGTTGATGTTGCGTTTTGGGGAGGTGTTGTTCCAAATAACCAGGTAAGTAATAATATTCTCAATTGCCTACCTGTACCTGAGGGTGACCGGATAACTCATCAAAATGACAATTCAACACACCTATAAAAAGTGCTATAAAGTTATGAAAAATGATGAAACAAAAACTAGGTAAAATAGTTACATATGTAACCTATTTAACCTAGTTTTTGTTTGTCATTTTGAGAAGTTATCATGGAACCCTATTTGAGATATGAAAAAAGGTTAATTTGTAAACTTCTAAATGCACCTAAATTATTGAAATAACACTTCGTTTCAGCTTAATTTGTACAAGAACTATTTAAATTATTTTACACTATTTACGTAGGGGAGATGGAAAACATGCACAAAATCGGTTGTTAGGTTCTTAATTTGGTTAGTTAGTTAGTTTATTTGGATTGTTTAAATAATTTGTACGTAATTAGGTTGAAACGGAATCTTCCGGCAAATATCACATCATACTTACAAGATTAAACATGGCATCGGAACACGGGAAATATCGCACAGGTGTATTAATTTTAACAACTTAAATTGGAACTTTAATGTTTTTTCCATCTCCCACAAAGTAAATTGTTGTTTCTTTTAGTAATTATATAGAAAAGAACTGTTATTTAAAAAAAATACTTTTTATTGAGACCGGCTTCATTATTGTCTCTATAAATCTTAACAATTATGTGTAGAAATACGTCTTTTAATTTCAGAATGATCTTGTGGAAATGATTGCAGCTGGAGTTGTTGGATTCAAGTGTTTTCTGTGTCCTAGCGGGGTGGACGAGTTTCCAAATGTCACAGAGGAAGATTTAGAAAAGGCTTTGCAAGTGTTGGAAAAAACTGATTCCGTTTTAGCAGTAAGTGCATCTGCTTATTTTTAATTTTAGAGAGTCAATATCATACACGGTGTAGGTACCTTTATAAACCATTTTGATATTTTTTTTAGTTCCACGCCGAGTGCGATTTGGACGAGCCATGTGAAGAATCGCAACAAAGTGAGTGTTTTATAAACTGCAATCATGAGTTAGTTTTATTACGATTTTGGAATCACTAAATAAATATGATCAATTGTTTTCCAGATCCAGAAGAATATAAAACCTATCTAGCGACTCGTCCTCCAGAAATGGAACTGAAAGCGCTCAAGTTGATAATGAAAATGACCGAGAAATATAAGTAAGAATCTTCTACAACTTTTATTAAACAAAGTTCTGCCATCTAGTTTTGGACAAAGGTCTTCCTCAAACGTCACGTTTTTTTAATAATTTTATGGGGGCTCTCACTCCACTGATGCAGGAATTTACTTAATATCTGTGATAGTTTGAGCTATGTAGCGTAGATGACTAATGCTAGTAGCTTTTGACCGGTCAGTGACTGAGTTGGCATCGCATCTGGTTCCCACCCGGGCGTCATGAGTTCAATTCCTAGGCTGGCTAAGTTCTCCATAACAACACAAGCAACAATTTCCACTTACTGTGGTGGTAGTAGGAGATTTTCAAATATTGTCAGGTTATTCGTAGCCAGGAAAGTTTTTCTTTCTTAATAAAAAACAAAAAAGTTTATATAGTTCTCCAAGAGATGTCTCTAGTACATAGGTTTGCCCCTCCATTTCAGAAGCAAGGTGAGCTTTGTTTACAAGAATCACTCACAACAATATCTTTTTCGAATTTGATTAGTTCCTTAATTTGTCTGCAGGGCCCGTTACCACATAGTCCATGTGTCATCAGCCCAGGGAGTGCCCCTGTTGGATGAGGCCAGGGCACGGGGGGTGAGGATCACGGCAGAGACGTGCCCCCATTACCTCACGCTGCAGGCGGAGACCGTGCCCCACACAGCCACCCAGTACAAATGTGCACCCCCGGTCAGAGACTCTCGGAACAGGGTTAGTTACTGCATTCTGCAATGTTTAATAAAATTTCAACTAATTAAATATCAATATTCATAATATTTTGATTTTATGGCACACTCATTTTGGTAATAGAGTGTAGTATAAAATTAAATTTTACAAAATTATGAGATAATATTTAGCTATTTGCATTTCAATTAAAAAAATGGTGTCTAGGAAGAGTTGTGGGGGTGCATAAAGAGGGGTGGAATAGACATGGTGGTGTCCGACCATTCCCCGTGCACTCCGGTTCTGAAGACAAAGAGTTTTCTTCAGGCGTGGGGAGGGATCTCTTCACTGCAATTTGGTAAGTTTATCACACATACAAATTTCTCTTTAAGCACCGCCATCTTTAAAGATGGCGGTGCTTAAACCAATGCTGTACTAAATTATCTGATTCAAAATTATTTGGCTTTTTGATCTCACTTGTGTTACCTACCTTATAATCGAGAAGTGTTGGCGGCCGTTCAAGTATTATGTAAGCACTATAGGGGGGCAGGGGGGTCTTTGCTTTGCTTATTTTTGATGACATGGGGGGGTGGGGGGGTCGAGATATTGATTACGTCAGCACTGCTCAGCAGTTTTTTTTTTTTTTTTACACATTTGCAACCCACACATTGTCTATGTTTGAAAACCGAATACATATTCGGGGATTCCCACTGTGTCAATAAAGTTTGTTTAAATGAATATTATGTGCATTAAAGTCCTCTATCCTAAGTCTATTTTATAAGTGCTGCTTATGAATCAATAAAAAAACAGAATACATTAACAGAAAAATGCATGTAGGTACCAATTTTTACGTAAGCATGGGAGGGGGGGGGGGGTAAGAGCTTTGCTTACTTTTGGCGACAAGGGGGAAGAGGGGGTAAATAATTGTAATAAATCTGCTTACGTAATACTTGAACGGCCCCTTATTAGAAAAAAAAATTTATGCTTACATAAATCATTGGCACTATAACTATGTACTACAACCCTTGGGGCATGTTAATCGCCTCTATTAAACTACTGCCATTCTCTTTCTATTGCTTTTCAGTTGTATGCCTATACCACTATATCCACTACCCAATCGTAGGCCTCCTAAAACTTCTTCATCTAACAGGTCTATTTTGATGTAACATTTTAATATAATTATTAATATTCTGTATTCTTTAGGCCTTCCCTTGATTTGGACCCGGGCCGCAGCCCTGGGGCTCAGCCTGTCGGAGGTGTCCACCCTGATGAGTGTAGCCCCCGCCCGCCTCTGCTCGCTGCAGGGCTCAAAGGGAGCCATACAGGAAGGTCTGGACGCTGACCTCATTGTGTTTGATCCCGATGACTCCTTTGTGGTTACACAGGATTCTATACTTTACAAGAATAAAGTAAGATATTACATTTTTGGAAATATAAAATTATTACAGGTAACTGGACAATTCAGGGCACTTTTGAAAAGTGATCAAAAAAACTAGTTCAGTAGGTTAGGTTAGGTTTTGGGGGCTATGTTTTTTTCCATAACTTTTTATCACTTTTCAAAAGTATTCTGACTTGCCATGGAACCATTAAAACAATAACTGCCATTTCGTGGTGTTGATTTGATATGCTCATTGTAAAAATGTTATGTACAAAAATGTCAATCATCATTGTTCCAGCAAGGTCTTTAATAGGCGTGAATAATACTAATAATAGGACTAATGTAAAATAATATTGATCGATTTATTTGAATGATCATATCCATATTGTGATTAATTTTTGGAAATGCCGTGTTGCACATCTTCCTTTTTTGGCTAACGTTTCAAAAATTAAACACATACTTTTGGCCGTGAAAAGCTCAAATCATATCTGATAATTTTCATGTTTAGGACCTTGGTTCCAAGATTCTACACCTCGAATAATGACACACTGGCCGTCAGATCAATTACTCTCACAATCTAAATCAACTCTCAGATTGCAGCATAAAGCTAGATTCAGATTAATTGCATTATTATTTTACATTATAAGATTATAGTGTACAGAATACATATTACATAAATCTTTCTGACTGCATTGTTGAGGAAAGTTTATTATGTTTTTTATTCCAGGTGTCGCCGTACCTCGGAATGACGCTGAAAGGAAAAGTATTGAAGACTTTCCTCCGCGGGCAACTGGTGTATGATGAGGGAGTATTCTCTAAACAGCCCATTGGGAAACTTCTACTCAAATAAAGTTGTTTCTGCTTCAAATAATATAATATCATGTCTTCCATAAGGTTAATATTTTGTGAGTATTGTGAAGTATTTACTGTCAGAATAAAGTACAATACTATCTAGAGAAGATGACTTCTTCGTTTCACATGAATTTTTACTTGATTTTATGTTTTTACTATCTTCTTTTGTTGTAAAAGCTTGACCTTTACTGTTGAACTATTGATAAATATATCGTTCCATAAATATGTTGTACCATTCTTTGCCTTTGTGAACTAGAGTTTGTGGAAGTTTAATCCTTAGCAAAAAACTGTAGAGGATATTGTCAGGTAGGTCTGGGCATCTAGCACGATCGACCGATATAGGATTTATCAATAATGTCGATAACTTGTCATCGCTCCCGAGCACGATTTCAAATCACTAACGTACCAACAACAATTGTTTGTTTGTTGGAGAACTGCAGTCCTGCTGTGAACGATGACAAGTTATCAACATTATTGATAAAACTTATCGGTCAACCGTGCTAGACACCCAGTATTTAGTAGATGCATAGAATAAAAAATAATACAAGAAATGCGACGTGGGCGTCTGGTGGTCAAAAGTCTGACCATTCTTTGCTTAAATTTCACATGCAATTAAATTTTAAATTGCACATCATCATCAGAAATTTTCATGTTGATCAAATGGAATGTTGATATTCAATGTCAGGCAATTAAGAGTGACATAGCTAGAACCAAAAGGTATTAAGTCAGTTTAGCGGTTGGTTTCCATTTAAATCTATCTCATTTCTAAGGTGAATTATCTACTAGCACCTAGCCTTTCCCAAGTTTTATTCTGCTTTATGGGAAGTGGAAAAAGGAGATGGGATGGTTTTTCGAAATCACTTTTTCTAAAATACCGGCAATTACAAGTAGCTACACTTCGAATTTAATTACAAGTACCTACTGCGCGTCGCTCCAGACCGCCGCGCAGAAAAGTATCAAAATGGACTATTCAGTTACTTCCATGGTATATTTATGGTTACTTCTCTGCACGGCTAACTGGGCTTTGAAGTGGACGTGTATTGTATTGTATCGAAGCGTAAGACCCTGTTTCAAAAAAAATTTAAACTCAATGTTGCTGAAAAAACTGAAAATGTTTTTTTTTTGTTGGGTTTTTATATGTGATGTATATTCACCAGTTTCCTACTTGTACTACGAGTTGCCGAACACCGTGTATGTGTATACAGGGTGTATCGGCAAGTACCCGACAAACTTTAACCAGCTATTCCTCAGCACATTTGGAGTTAAAAATGTTATGGGCGCTTTGCTGTCCGGTAACATTTTTTTTCCAGTAAAAACAAAAAATAAATAAAAAAATCCACACTCCGTCACTGTCATTTGCATTGTTTCTCGTGTTCAACAGCTGTTATTAGCAAGTGTGTCAAAAAGTGTCCTCGCTCTTTCGTACACACTAAATAATAATAGTTAAAAATGAGACGAATGGTGCCGTGCCATTTCGTTGTGATTGTAAAAGCGCGCCAACGTAGGTACGTACGTACATTATTCAACGAAACGCGAACAAAATATTGCCAGATGGGTTTTCAAGCTTTGACAAAGGATAACACATTGGTGACATGTGGTGAAAATATGAATAATAAATATTTATTAAAAAAAATGTTACCGGACAGCAAAGTGCCCATAACATTTTTTACTCCAAATGTGCTAAGGAATAGCTTGTTAAAGTTTGTCGGGTACGTGCCGATACACCCTGTATAAATAAATTCAATGAGTAGATGGGACACAATCGGAAATGTGCCAATATTTTTAAACCCATTATAAATTATAAAAATTAGATATTTTCAGTACTTACCTAATAGATATTTTTCAAGATGATTTGTTGTGTAATACCCAAGGAAGTAAAAACCGATGGAAAGGCAATAAAACCCATATTCCATAATAGAGAATGAAGCTTATTTTTTTATGTCCCTGCCCCTGGAATAAAACTCCGCCCTCAACTACCTGTTGTCTTGGTAATACAGTAAGTAGGTACAGGGACGTATTGGGGATTTTTTATTAAATAAATTTTGACTACGATGTAGGTAATTATAATTTTAATTATATTTTTATTAAAAAATAGAACATTTATATGATATTTATACCGGCTCAGAAGTACATCCATCATTAAATATAGTAGGTACTTGTATTTAAAAAACATGTTAAATAATTTGGAACAAACAATATGGTATCTTATGTAACTGTGTTATTTTTTCTTTTAGACAGTAAACGTAAATAATTTGCCACAGTATGTTTTGTTTTATTTTCTCAAAGCTGAGACGGAAATCGTTCACACATTTTTTAATATTTTTTTTATATTAACTCCACACAGGAGGCCCTGAAGAAAATAATTTCCTTCAGGGCCTATGTCATCTTTGGGGGTGCTGTGTGGAGGGTCTTTTTGTGGAGAGGAAGGAGTGAACATGGGTCTTGAAGAGTCCCATGTTGTAGGAGGGAGGAAACACAGAGGCCGGCAGCTCGTTCCACAGCCGAGCTGTTGAACTTAAGAACGAATCGTAGAAGCGACCCGTTCTCATGTGACAAATGTCAACCGTATACAAATGTTGGGCGCGCGTTTGGCGTGTATCCCGACTACGCACCGGTGCCGAAGGGATCAATGACGCTAGTTCCTCAGAGTATCTTCCATTGTAATACCGATAGAACAAGGACAGCATACCTACCTGACGCCTGTGCTCTAAAGATTGCAGTGCGTTTGTTAAGATTGGGGAATCTATCAAACGGACCGCCCGTTTTTGCACAGAGTCAAGGGTTTTTTCAGGTATTTAGAGGCTCCGGAAGAGATGGCTGCCAAATTCGACAGTAGGGCGCACTTGCGATTTGTACAGGGTCAGCAGATGTGTACTATTAAAGTATCTGCGGGCCCTGTACAGTACGCCCAGCTTCTGAGAGGCCAACTTTACTCTGGCTTCGATGGAGCCCCCGTACCTGAGCTGGTCACTTATAGTTACACCAAGCATATCAATGGAAGGCCTGTTCGGAAGATTGCTTCCGTTGAAGGAGACTAGATTATCATTTGGATCCCTTTTAGACGTAATCAGACAGGATTGGGTCTTTGAAACATTAAATTCGACGAGACTATTTTTACCCCAGGAGGAAATACTCTCGAGATAACCGTCCATTCTCTGCTTCAAAGCCCTCCGAGCCGTTGGAGTTTGTGTGCCCTTTGGGGGCTTGTCAAACAAAAAGCTATCATGAACTGTACTGTCATCCGCGTAGCAATGAATCGGTGCACATGTCAAAAGGTCATTGATGTGCAACAAAAACAAAGTCGGAGACAGAACCGATCCCTATGGGACGCCAGCATTTGTAGAGTGTGAGGATGAGGTGAAACCGTCAGCAACCGCCTGAATCGACCTATCCCTTAAAAAAAATGATAAACTTGTTTTGATAACATACATCATACACATTATTGCAACAGCCGAAAGGTCGCTCATTAGTATTATGATAGAGCTTATTTTATTTAGATAAATATAATACAATAATAATCCTGGTTATGTATGTTTCTTTGTTTTTAAATATGCTTTTACTCGCCATAGTTTGCGTCAATAGCTCGTGATTATGAGAGAAGCATTTGCACAATAAGTGGAAGGTTATAATAATGAAAATAGTATTTTATGACTTATAAACTAAAAAATAATAGTATAATTAACAAAAATATAAGTATTAAAAAACCAATTTACACTTTATAAATAAACAAAATTATACTAATCTACAGATTAAATTTTATTTGTAAGATGGAATTCCATTACGTAAATTAATGGACATTAAATTACGCAAATTACATCGCACATGACTAGAAAATCAACTTAGAAATTTGAACAATTCATCAAATTTCTAAGTTGATTTTCAAGTTCTGTGAAGGTTCTATTCGAATTCTGTCATTATTTCAGTTTTGTGAAACATCTGGCCAATAATGATATAGTAACAGAATTTGAAGAGAACCATCACATCCCATAACTTGAAAATCAACTTTGAAATTTGATGAATTGTTCAAATTCTCTGAAACAACCCCATCCTAAACCGGACTTATAAATTATTAATATTTCATACTCGTATGTTCTGTTAGTTTGAGTTTTCATTGGATCATAATAGATTGCACCAATTTGTTTGGCCAATTGGCGAAATCGGTTAAAGATATTGGCATATCGTAATCTAATAATAATGATAAAATACATAATTTAATTTAGATATAATATTTTTTTTATTTCGAAATGTTATGTGATAATGTGGGCCTCAATGAATACTTTGCACGTGCAGTAACTTACTAATCAAGAATACCTACTATAAATTAATATTCAACAAAAGCAAAAGAAAACGAGATGAAGAGTACATTATAGAATACGATAGTTGATCATTGATATAATTCGAGATATCTAGCTACTTGAAGTACACAATGAGGTGAATCCGATTAAATCGGTAACTATGTACATAAGATCCATTATCGGTGTATCAACCAATAATGTAAATTGGAAAAACCAAGTCGGGCAGCAATGATTGAACATTTTTAAACACTACAATAATAAAGAAAATATATTAAAATACTCACTTGTGATATAAATATCGTGATATAAAAAATCTAAATCTAATCCCGGTATTAAAATACCGGGATTAGATTTAGATTTTTCATAGCTTTGTTGGAAAATCATTTTTCACTGAAAATGATAATACATGGAAGACAAATCGAGCGACCTTTCGTGAAGCGAATGTTATCTGTACAAGTTTTTTGCGCCAAATTTCAAACGGTCTGACCATGAGCCCAAGTATGCCCTAAAAGCTGCTTACCATTCTTTCTAAGTAATACCGCAAAGAGGTAGGTAGGTACCAGAGATGTGCTTTATTTCAAATAAATCCATTTCAAATGCAAAATGGGCATTTTCCATTTTGCATTTTAAATGCTTTTCTAAAAACCATTTTGCATTTTAAATGCTTTTCTCAATGAATTTTCCATTTTAAATGCTTTTTTGCAACATTCTTCCTACTATCTCCACTCATCTTTTTTTCATAAGCCCCAAATATCAGTCGGTCCTCAACCTCGCTATGAGAGATAATTTACATTTGTCAAGTTGCTCCCTGGTAGGAGCCCTGGCAATTGAGTGATACCATTTCAAAAAATACTATACACGGGGCCATGACGCTGTAATATTAAATGTTAGATAGCAGTTTCTATGTTTTTACGTTGGCAACATTAGTCCCGCGCAATTTTTTTGTGATTTCATAATCTGTAGTCGTGGAGTTTTTGGATTTATCATCATGTAATATGTTTGTTCTTCATTGATGTCCATTATTAAATTACTGAAAATTGTTTAAAAATTCTATAATTATTTTGATTGTTTGACCTGAGAAACCATTTTGCATTTTCAATGCATTTTGAAAATAGGTATTTTGCATTTTGCATTTGAAATGCTTTTCTAAAAACCATTTTGCATTTTGCATTTTCAAATGAAAAATTTTGACCCATTTCCATTTTGCATTTCAAATGGTTTTTGGTACCCATTTTGCACATCTCTGGTAGGTACAACTGCCTGAAGTTAGTGGAATTATTATGGCCTCCCTTTTGGAATTGTCGGGAGATTGAATACATTTGGGGAGGGAATAAGAAGGAAAAGAGGAAAGTTGTGAAGGAGATCTGACTATTCAGATTTGGTCACAAAACATTGGTTCAATGATATTTCATCAAAATGAAAATTCAACACGTTTAAAAAGTGATATATAGTCATTAAAAGTGATAAAACAAAAACTAGGTTTACCTATGTAACCTATTTAACCTAGTTTTTGTTTCATCACTTTTCATAACTTTATATCATTTTGTTGGTGTAATAAATAATTAGGTAGGTAATAAGAAATATCGCAAAAAGACTAAATAAACTCACAAAGTGTAGACTCGTAGACAGAAAATTCCTTATGGCAATGGTATAACGCGCCGAACGTAAAATGGCAATAAATTTGAGCACTACATTTTATCAGATTTACACCGGATTTGTCTTCAAAACATAATGTCACTAACCGCTCCAGCGTTTTAGAGTCATATATGACCGGACGTCCATATTATTTAAAAGTGTTTTATCTTTTTTCTATCATGCGAAACACGTAATTTTTTTGACGTGAAATAATATTTCCAGTTTTCCTGAAATATTTATACTGGAATCCATTAATAAAATCCTAAAAATAGCCAAAAAGAATCATTCACATTTCGCGCGGCTATCGTAACAACCAGTTTAATTTTAAAAATTATTTTTATTATATGGACGAGATAAAAGTGAATGTATAGTTTTTTTTACTAATTCACCAAACAAAACGAACATGTTTGCGAAAAATTGAGTTCTCAAATTTTCTATAATTGAAGTAAAAATTTGGTTAGCGTTTTCAACAACATTTTTCACGTTTGATATTAAAATTTTATTATTTAAAAAAAATTAGTAGGTAATGTATATTTTAAATGCATACACCTGGAAAATAATGTCATCAAGTATCTAAAACAGTATTTGTTTTTACGGAAAATTAAATAAAAATGTATACAGCGTATTTGAAAAACACAGAAAACCGTACAAACTGAACAAAAGTGATGAAAGTAATGAAGGGAATCATTACGGTGCTTAATGTTATTTACACTTCAATACTTAATTATATTACGATACGTTCATACTGAAATATTATTAAAAAAACTTAATTTGTAACCCGTCTTTATTATCTTTGTGCATATATGCATGATGCATTTACCAAAGATATTTTAATATTTCTTCAAAAACAACAGTAATATGACAATAAAATCAATCTAAAATATAGACAAAAGCAATAATATTATAATATACTGCACTGATAACGGCAGAACTCGCGGGCGAGCTTGTCCGCGCTAAAATGACATTACAGACCGAGCGACGAGTACTTCTGTATGCATTTATATACAGAATTGCTCGTCGCTCGGCCCGTGACGTCTGCTCGCCCGTGAATACATACTAGCATTACGCAGCGTCTTACGCAGGTAAAGTCGATGCGAACGCGACGCGGCGCGAAATTTTTAAACGGTCACCGTCACCGCCACTTGGGAGTGGCTTACGTAATGTTGCCAGATGCATGGTTTTTACCACGTTTTCATATTTTTTTGGGTCATTTACTTTAGAGTGAGATACAAAATATTTTATAACATGGACCGCTTGGGTTTTGCATGGGAAATCCAGAATTCACGAATGTAGTACTTGAACTTCAGTACTGGTTCACAATGTCTTTTTAACCAGTTTCTTTTTTTTATTTGTACAATATTTTATCTTACTTAAATCCTACAAAACTGATCAATCAGTTTAATTGTAGTTATAACATTGGTTAAAAAATACTTGTTCTTTTCTTTTGCAAAATCACTTTGCGGCACAATTAAATATGTATTACATTAATATATCGTATAATTTCAATTGGGTACCTTCTCTAAGATTTATAGAAAAAATAATTATTATAGTTATGGTAATAGGTACCGCTTCTCCTTTATCTCATATATCGATCGATAAAAAAAATGAAATTATGTCTTTTTATTTGTATGGTGGCGTAAGGTGTGTTTATATTTAAAAGGGTATTTTTTTATTTTATTCAAGGAAAAAATATAAAATAATTGTTATTAATAAAACATCAAAGATAATTTATTTAGGTACCCGTTGTTTCCTTACTTAAATATCACAAAAAAGATTGCGTAAAAAGTTGTTTTTAAAACAATAATCTAAAAACTTACCTAATAAAAATAAGGTTTTCAGTTAAAATTTCGATTTTTTTTACCCTTGTAACAGGGTTTTTCAGTTTTGGAATACGGCAACACTGGGCCTACGTGATAAATATCACGTAGCGAGCGGTGCATAGAAGCGGCGGGCTTTCAGCGACGCGATCAGTTCGTTTGATATTTTTCACGCGAAGTGGGCGCGGCGGTGTTCGCTATTTTTGATCATGTCTGAAGTAGAGATTCTAATCAATGCTATACAAGAACGTCCTGCACTTTGGAACAGATATAACAAGAGATATCATAATCGTCTACTATGTCATCGTGATTGGGAGGCAGTTGCCAAAATAATTGGTTCTACAAGTAAGTGCGTAGAAAATTTTCTTCCAGATACGCTGGACATCCTTAATACGCACACATTATTTTAAAAAACGCTTCATATCAGTACAATTACAATGTGGAGCATCTATTTCATTCTTCTGATAGTAAAATAATGCAATTTATTACCTATTGCGCTAAAATTATGATTGACAAATTTGTGATGTTAACGTGGCGGCCATCTTTAATTTTTATTACAATAAAAAGAAAGCAGGTTTTGAGGTTAGTTTCATCAGGGCCAAACTGAAATTTTGGCCCTCTATCAAAATAAATCGGCGCCTTAGCAATTTGGCGCCCGGAGTGGAATGCTCCAATTGTGCCCACATAGAGCCGGTACTGAGATTTAAGCGGGGTCTCTTGCTACCGTTTCCACAAACTACATCAAACATTAGCGCAAACATTTTTGTTTTCGTCCACATTTCGTCTCCTCCATTTGTTGAAATATTGGTGCGCGATGGGCGTGGCCATAGACATGTTGTCATTAGTTTATAAATGTCTGATGAGGAAGACTATCAGTTTTTCGCTGTCAACAGTCAAGATAAATTCTGACGAAAAAGACGTTTTTACAGTTTTCATAAATCCCAGGGACGAAACATAGATTTACATAACTTCGAGCTCGAAATTTGGTAAAATCTGATTTGGAAAATTCGAAAAAGAACAAGAGAGTTGCCTGTATACTATCCTTACACCCCTGCGGCGATTAAACGTTTTATTAATTTCTTTTTTTTTCAGGTCATACCGTTAAGAAAAAATGTAAAAACTTAAGGGACACGTTTGCTAAAGAATTAAAAAAAATTCCCAAGCCTCAATCGGGTGATGATGCCGAAAATCAACCAGAATATGATGGCACTTGGCCATTTTTTGAGTCCATGTTATTTATAAAAGACTTTCTTAAACCTAGAACAGATGGAAACATTCATGAACCATATTCCATATCACGTCCGACAGCAGAACCAGACAGACAAAATGATAGCATCGGACGACAAACGTCCTTACAAATTCGAAAAAGAAAAGGAGAAGCGTTGAAAGCATTCCTCGAAACCGAGAAACAAAAGAAAAAACTTGTTCGTAAAGAACAGCTGGACGACAACGAAGAAGACTTCCATTGGTTTAAATCTATATTACCATATATGAAACAGTTACCACCTTTAAATAAGTTACGTTTCAGAACACAAATGCAAGAGTTATTGTTAAACGAAATATCAAAAATAAATACACCGCAAACATCTCATTCTCAAAATAATTATTTTGCCAGTGATTATGATCAAGAAGATGTTAAGTGCTAAAACTTGTGATACTTTTTAATTTAATAAAATATAAATAAAAATTGTTATTTTGTTACTCCAAAGTCACCGTCAGTCAATAATACCAGACTACAAATACTGTACAAAATACATAAATATCTGCCACTCAATGGCGAAAGGGACTAAAGAAGAATTTAATAGACAAAAATTGAAGAAAATAAAGAATATCTGAAGGTATTATGGAACGCAGTAAAAATCGCTTTACAATTCAAACAACTCAAACTGATCTGATTGATACTGCTAACATACGTTGCAGACATCGGTTATCATTTGTCCAAAAACCATTAAATTAAATTAATACATATAAATGCTGATGAATATAACTCTCATGCATAAGAAAACAATACATTTAGAATGAAAACTTTCCAAACCAAAAATAAATAAACTGAGAAACCATTGTGCGATTGGACTTAATAAACTTGACACTAAACTAATAAAGCATCAAATAGCTCTCTTCTTCAACTACATCTGTAATATGGGTATTGATGGCGAAAATTTTAAATCAATCCCTCAAGCTATAGGCTACAGGCCTATTTCATTTGCAAAAGGTTCTTATAAAGTTTAAAATCTAGTTAAAAACCAACCAGTAGACTACTCAGACCTTAGACGAACATAAAATCTTATCAGATTTATCAGTATGGTTTTCTGCAGAATATTGGAATACAAGGTGTGTAATATTAAAAAAAAAACAAAAACACTTTTTAAATTTTTTTGTTTAAAATAAAGGTTTTCTGGGCTTAACAAAGATTTTGATATTGTCCTATAAAATCCTCTAATCCTCTAAAAATGTGTACAACATACTGCATATGACTGGTCCAAATCACATGTAACCTACCGCACTTACTAAATGTACACAACGTAACAAGCAAAAACTAAAACTAAAAAGCTAAAAAACTAAACTAAACAGATAGATAGATATATATGACAGAGTTCACCAAGGAAGTACATTAGGTCCGATCCTGTTTTTTACTGTACGTCAACTCTTTATGTCCGAAGACGTTATTTGCTTTTCTTGTGTTTGTCGTGTCTTTTGATCATTGGACAAGTTTATATAAGAAAGCTACTGAAGATTAAATATTGGTGTGATAATAACCTATTGTCACTAAATATAATAGGCAAAAAAAGTACATGACATTTAGCATAGATCCTAGAACACAACCAAGACTCCATAAATAAATGCAACACTCGATGAAAACATAGCCATACATGATTGCACATTTGAAAAAAAGAACTGTAAATTAATAATATAAATATGTTTTTTTTAAATCATTTCAATATGTACATCAAACCCGAAATAATATCGTTTGATTAGTTCCACTTATTTGAGAAAAATATATCTGTAAAATTTTGTAGTTTAAATAATATTTTTTTAAAACCCTCGCGACCAAATCTAATAACTTTGCTCGCGACCGTCCATTACCAACAATGCGCGATGCTACGAGCGGCGCGCATAAGATAGCGATGCCGCTTCGCATCGCGCTATGGCGTTGACGTCGTCTACGTAGGCAGCCATGTTATAAATGGCAGGGAAAATAATATATAATGATTAGGTAGGCACCTAAGTAGATACTGGATTATACAAGCTACCCTTACCTAACCGCTGCTGCCCTTGTGATGTAAACACTCCATTGTATTTGCCAGTGGGTAAAGCAGGTCCCTGCGAGCTAGAAGCCTTCCCGCCATTTTCGTCAATGGACGAGGTGTGTGGGCGGTGGGCGGAAAGTGACGTCATCGGGCTATGACGTCAGCCGCGTGACGTCATCACTGAGTCACCGCCCGACATTAACTTGTTACATCTGCCGTGGCATACAAGATATTATAAGACAACATTTACATGTTCAGAATGCTTTGTTTTTGCCTGGAATATACCATGAATATTATTACGATTCTGCTATGAATCCGCTTGGATACGACAAAGTTGAAATATAAACATCGCTTCTTTTTCTCAGCCAATAATAATGGAAACAGTTATAATATATCAATCTAATAATTTATAATGTTTTCTAAAACAATTTTATGCAAAATCAATATAAATTCAAGCGAAAAGGCCAAGGTTTCGTCGGCATCTAATAAAAATGCCTTGATAAAGGTAGGTAAAAAGTTTTAACTTTGCCTTTCATTTTTTTTATAAATAACATTCACAGTAAATTTGTTGATGAATTTATTTTTAGTTGAAATAATAATATACTGAGTGATCTTTTAAATTCTATTCCATTTTTGATATTTTCCCCTCGCATTTTACTTTGCTTTGACCTTAACGTAACCTTTGCTAATAAGATTGAATTTGAAAACAGAACGTCTCGTCCGACCGCCTGGTAGGTGAGTAGGTACCTACTCAGTACCTACTTACTCACCCAAGCTGTTAGGTAGGTACTTTTCTGATAAGTTTCTTGGAACTTTATCATGGGGGTATTGCCAGTGACATTATTGGGTGTTTCAAAGATATATTCACTCGCCGCACGGCGATAAAACGATGTACTCAAAAAAAATATCACTACAAGAGTCTGAAGTAGGTAAACATAAATATGCAAAAGCCGATAGCGACCGGATATCTAATAATTATGTTTTTGGATTAGTTCTAGCTCGGATATTCCGTAGTAACTTTATACGTAGGTTACCACCACTGGTATGTTTTTAACAAATTAAAAATAGGTACCTTCTTTGACTAACAAACTGCATTGTATTAATATGTTAGTATTGTTTTTAGCCATACAGGTTTTCGCCGCTGGCCCCTGCTGGCAGTTTTTGTTGTGCTATATTTATTTTAATAAGTATTCAGTTTCAGCAGAAAATTTTTTGATTTTAGATTTGTTGTAAAACAGCATCGGATTCTGAATAGTTATTAGTAAAGGTATTTAGGTTGTTTCTTTATACTATTATGTCAGTATGAAATGAGTATGAATCAAAATTTCATCTGAACAAAAACGGTTTGTGTTTAGGGCTGCCACCTTTCAAAAACAGTAGACCCGGAGATTTTAGAAATATATATTTTTTTGTTGAAATAAAACTTTCTTAGTGTGACTTATTTAATTAAGGCAAAATGTCATGGTAAATTACCATTAGTAGGTTTTTTTTAAAATATAAATTACACTTAAAACTAAATTTTTCATTCTGAAGGGATTCTTTGCATGTTTTCTTGTTCAGGTTTCTTCAAAAACTTCAAAAATTCTTGGCAATTCATATTGTAATTAATCTTCACAATTAACTTTGCCTTCACCATGTCCACTGACAAGCTGTATCCGCTCGTCTGTCCACAATTTTCCCATTAAAGAAAAGACACGTTCAACAAAAGCATTGCTTATAGGGATTGAAAAATTTTTTCAATTATTTTTGGCAGTTCGGTGAAGGTTGAGGTGACTTTGAATAACTGAACCCATCGTAAATCAAAAAGCAATGTTGAATTTACGAACTGAGGAAATACTTGGTTTAATTTTAGGGTCTCGTCATAAAGTTTATCTTCGTCGACATTTTTCAAACCAAGTGATTAGACAGCTTCCACAGTATCTTCGTAACTTACTGCACTTGTTAGATCGAATTTGGAAAATATTTTGAATACAGAATCCTCAAAATCATATTATTTCTGTATGTATTCGAGAGTTCTCCTGTAAACCTCATTGGCTTCTTTCCTTAATTGATTCTGATCAGAAGGCCTAAAAAATTTTATGTTTCTCATTGTTTTGGCACCGTAAAATTCATCATGCATTCATTCAGTCAAACAGTCACGCGGAGAGTGGTATATTTATGGTCACGCGCTCCGCGCCGTGATGGTCGTCTGTCGCTTCGCTGCCACCGCCCGGTCTGACCCGGAGATATCGATGTTAAACCCGTAGCCCGGACATGCACCATGCAAACCCGTAGACTCCGGGTCAAACCCGGAGAGGTGGCAGCCCTATTTGTGTTACGTGTTGCATTGCATTTTCTGCGAATTTTTTCACCGGACGCTTAAAATTAGATACCAACAGAGACATATCATAACATATGCATCACCTACGTATCTACAAGGTACCTACCTACATTCATACCGACACATAATTTTATTTTATTTTATCCAGCAGGACTATGTGAAGTTTGAAAGAAATTTTGTTGTTTGTTTTTTAAAACAAAAACTGAAAAAATATTCGCAAGTCAGGTAGGTCCCTTAACCTTAAGTAACGGCCTTCTTCACACAAGACCTAAATTTGGATTTGATGCCAAAATACTTGACTAAACTGAATAATTATTTTTTATCAAAATGGTATAGCAAATTTGTAGTGCCTATATGTGGTTCTCTGTTTATTTGTGTTTTAAATTATAAAATATAGGTTATAAAATAATTCAATAATATTTAATTACCTTATTTCTTTAATAAAAATGAATAAAAAATTACATTATATTTACATATTAGGTTGTCAAAGATAATTTTTTTAATAATTTCCATCAAGTCACAAAAAATTGCCAAACTTGTCTCTAAAATCGCAAAATTTCGATTTGTTTAATGGCCCATATTTTATAATTTGAAACAAAAATAAATAAAGTAGCACATATATCTATACATTTTTACTATATTTTTGCTACAACTTTTTATTAAAAAAATAATAATTCAGTTTGATTGGGTATTTTGGCTTAAATCCAAAATAAAGTTTTTTATGAAAATGCCGCGCAATCGTCCTCCTGTCCTGTATAAACAGGTAGGTATCTAAGTAATCAATAAATTAAATGTTACAAGTACCTAATAACGTTATAATAAGAATGGAAAGTTTGCATTATAAACTTATAATGTTATGTTTACGCTTTTACTGTATGTGGCTGAAATAGAGAAAGAGGATGTGCATAGAAATTAAATGTATTACCTACCTTGTAATTTATTTTTATGTTCAACGTTCCTCTCTCCCAGGTGATTACAATATTGACAAACATAGAAAAAGCATAGAAAGCTACTATACCTAGTACATATTATATATAATATACCCAGTAGTGGTTTGGTACCTACCTGACATGACGTCAGCGGTACCTACCAAAGGTGAAAGGGGAACCCCAACTACGTTTTCCGGACTCCGTCCATTGTCCATTCGCTAACTTCGTGCTATTTAATGCTACCAATATTTAATCCTTGCTTTGTTAAAATACGATCTGAAGTACCCGGCTTTTCTCGGGCTTTATTCTGCTTTAAGCGGTGAAAACGAGAGGGCGGTAGTTTTTTGAAATCTCACATAGACCTTCTTTTTTTTAAGGTCAAGTGTTGAAAATTTTATCAATCTCGAAATAAAATTGTAGATTTGTATAAAAATCAAATCCACAACTTCTTCCCGCTACAGACAATCTTCTTTATATAGGTACACAGATTTCCTAAGCCTACTAGAATGCAGGTAGTTTATTTTATTATTTCTGTTTTCTCCAATAATAATCTCTATTAGATCAATAGTTTATATAAACATTCAACCCGTTTCACGTGGTTTTCCCCGTCCATTCTGTGAAAAATGTAGGTACGAATATTTAAATTAGGTATGTAGGTACTTACTCACTTATGTATGATAAGGTTGATACGTCAGCACATTTAACAATGTTAATAAAATGAGCTCATGTTATCATAGCAAGATAATAAAATTAATACATTCATAAATTTCGACGGATTTGTAGAACTCTGAATATTTCAGAATGAATTTCGAGATAAGCTGTGGGCATAATCGTAATATTTATTTAAAATTGATGGATTGTTGAAATAATTGTTTCTAGGACAGTGTAGTGGTGAATTTATAAAGGTATACGCTTCCCAAAGTGATATCATTTAAAATCGTCACTAAGAAGCAGCCTTCTTAAAAACTTTCTTTTTAACAGAATACCTATGGATATAAGTTATTCATATTTAAGATTAATAAAAATAGTCCCTTACCATTAAAACAGTTTGAAAATTTTATAAAACGTTTTTCAAACTAAAAAAAAATAGTGGAAAACACCATATTTTATTTTTCTACACAATGAATTAGGTACTTCCCGAGGTATTCGTCTAGAATTAAAGAAATATCTAATGTTTTAGTAACACATTCATCATAAATAATAAAAATAAACCCCGCAGAAAGATCAATTTTGCCCTGTTACTGGATTTTTACTGGATTTTTCATGTCTGAACTCTAAAAACAAATTTTACACGTGCTTTATGCAAAAAAAAATGCATCTGTGTGAGTATCAACATTCGCATCGATACCTATTATCGGAATATTTAAAAATTGTATTCGAATAAAATAAATCGTAGTCGCCCTCCCAAGTCCCAGGGAAGAAAGGGACAAATGTAAAAAATAAACTTTTCTTAAAAATTGGTAATTTAAGCTTTCATTTATTTTATCCTGGCCATTAAAGGGTGAAAGTTCAGATTTTGTCTTAAAATTAGTAATTTATTTTAATTTCCTTATCTCTCATAAATAATAAAATCGATTTTAACATCTTTCGGAAACCTACCTACACCGATATTGTCATACATAATACATCCAATCATCCTTTTTCACACAAACACTCAGCATTTCACTCAATGGTCCATCGCTTGGTCACGATTCCATTAACTAATATTAATTTCTCTAACGAATTATCAATAATTAAAAAAATAGCTTGTAATAATGGATACGATCCAGATTTTATTGATAGAATTTTAAGTAAAAAACTAAAACAATTAGCAGTTACAAACTTCTTATTCGCGAGTCCACATAATATTAATAATAATAATCTTCCTTTCCAATGGCGCCGTATTCTATTCATTAATCATTTGTCTTCCTGCAGTATAGTTAACCTTCCTTCTCAAGTCAAACCGGCGTTTTATACCAACAACAATTTAGGTAAATTTTTAGTCAATTCTAAAGATAAAGATGACACACTTAGTCATGCAGGAATTTATAAATTAAATTGTAACAATTGTCCAGCGTTTTATATCGGGAAGACAACGCGCAATGTCAACATTAGGATTAAAGAACATCTTAGATGCCTAAATAGCAATGGCTTTTCAGAGTTTGCCAATCATCTTATTGAAAAAGATCAAACCTTCAATAAAAGCACCGGTGCTAAGATTCTCCATAGAAAAGACCATAGTAACAAATTGAATAACCTAGAAGCACTCGAAATAAAGAAAGCCATTGAAACCAAAAGTTTAATTCTGAATAATCAATTAGATTTGTCAAAAAGCCCAATACTGGGAATATTCCCTGTAAACTGTAAAATTCCCAGTATCCCTTAATCACCTTACAATTATTAATGCCTATTCTCTATTATTATAATATTTATATACACTAATCGTTTTCTTTTAATATATTGTTGTTTCATTTTGGTTTTACTTTCTCTCTCCCTCTGTATGTATATATAAAGACACATTTTGTATTATTGATTAGTTTAATTTTGTACCCTGACGATGCTCGAGTGAAGCGAAACCGGTCGGTCTTAAAATTAATAAAAATTCGTGGTTTTAAACAAAAAATATTGTTTTATTTCATTAATTTATTTTAAACTACAATTACTTCCAAGAAATAAACTTCTTTATAAAAAATACAGTAAACAAACTTACGGACGATTTTAGAAGAGATACTGGCATAAACAATACAGAACTGGTATATTAATAGAAGTAGGTATCCCAACACGATAAAAATAGGAACCTGTTTACAATGAAACCACAGATTTATAAAAATTAGTAACATTAAACAATTAACAAAACCGCAGTTACATGTTTTTTTTTTTTTTTAAAGTCGGAGGCGGTTTACTTACGTTCCCCGCGAGCACTTAGGCCATATGCCCATTGTACTATCTCCCATTTTACCTCATTCCCTTGCCAGTAACCCGGTCCCTTTTATGAAGTTCACCAGGGCTGTCATTGGATATGTGGCGATAGTTACATGGTTAATAGACATTAAAATACAGCAAATGAATTTAGACAAATATTCAGATGATTTTGAATAGTGTTTATTAACATTTTTTAAAATTGTGCTATAATAATTTAAGCTTTTTGAATCGGAAATTTAGAATTATAGTATTAATAATATTGCATATATCTAGTTTGTTTGCTTCCTGAACACCCTGCGCACTTGCATCTTATTATAATCTCATATAAGCTTTACGTAAAGATGCTGTGACTGGGTAGTGACTAAAAGACTAGTGACTAGTGCTGGGTGGCTAGTGACTCATGGACAGGATTCCACCAAACATTACCTCATCACCCGATACGTGACCTCGTTTCAATCTTCATTCAGGTTTTCAGCTTCTATCTTTGTAAAATTATCCTTCGGGCTACAATTTAGATGTAGGTACCGTTATCATCAGCCAACAAAATCGGAATAATTTATTTTGGAATACATGCTCATTTTTCATAATTACCTACCAATGTACCTAAATGCAGGGCCGGCTCAATGCAGGTGCAATTGGAGCAGTACGCTCCGAGCGCCGACTCGCCAAGGTGCCAAGCAGCCAAGAAGACAAAGAGCTGATAATACTTAACATGTAATACAGCGCCTTTTCGGTTTTTACTGGCACCATTTGCCGTTTGGCTCGGAAGTCTCAGGAACCAACCCTGCCTAAATCGAAATATAAATAAAATACGTTATCAATTGAGTATATTGTTATAGTTAGTAGGTAGTGTGTAATGGCGGTCCATGAATTTTCGGTGAGCTAGAGTGGTAAGATTAAAAAATACGACATTATTGATGTTGTATCTGAAAACAAATGGGGGTAAAGTGCGCTAACTTCTGGAGGTGATACTACATTATGGTAGAAATAAAAAGTCGAACCTCTATGTGAATGCTATAATAATAATAATAATTGGATAATTTGCATAGCGCCATTTTTTGTGAAAAATCATCTCAAGGGCGCTGTACAATTTACTATGAGTTCCTCTATCTATTGCTACGTCACTGTCTCTGCATAATACCTAACCTATAATATCAGACAGTACCAAATTTATTTTATTCGAATTACTTTACAGACCTACATATAAACTATTCTAATCCGAACCCAATCTTTTGAACTAAATGTATTATTTTGAATGATTCTCTTTAATATTGTATTATCATTAAGGTACATAAACCCAAACATAAATAATATAATAGGTATCTGGTACGTACTACATAATATTAGTCATATCGTGAACCACGAACGAACAACATGGTGAGTTCATAAATATTATGAACATGTTTATGGCTACACATAAATATTGCACATATCTAGCTTCTTGGTAGGTAGGTAATTAACACTATTCTAATTTTTTAACATTATACAAAATCTGCTCAATATTATTCGAAAACATAGGTTCATTTTCAAAGGCAGAAATGTTAGTAAATTAAAACGTAGGTGATGGTTGCTTTTTCTACGTAGTAGGTACATTCGGAAACTAATGGTAGGTACCGACCGACAAGTTGGAATTGGTGAATCTACATCAAGATTCCAAAAATACATTTTTTCAATCTAAGAATTTTACGTTATCCCACAAAATCAACTCAAAATACAGGGTTTTCCAATAAGAGGTGTTATTTTGAATAACGCGCTATTTCGGTAGATGTTACTTACTACATTTTTTGATATTTGACAAGTAGAAACTACCCCATTAATAAAAATGGAACGATACACGCTTCAACAACGCATTGAAATTATTAAAATTCACTTGAGTGAATCAAATGCAAATCATCTTGAGTGATGAGGCCCATTTCCACCTCGGTGGCTTCGTCAACAAGCGAAATTGTCGCATCTGGGGCTCGGAAAACCCAAGAATTATTGTTGAAAAGCCTCTCTATCCTCAACGTGTGACTTTTTGGTGCGGTTTATGGTCCGGTGAAGTCATTGGACCTTACTTTTCGAAAATGAGGCTGGAGCAACAGTTAAGGTGAATGAGAGATGATTAATGATTTTTTATGGTCGGAATTGGATGGTATTGATCTGGACAACGTTTACTCTCAACCAAACGCCCCTACGTGCCACACAAGCAACGAAACCATTGATCTTTTACGATTGAATACCAAAATAACACCTCTTATTGGAAAACCTGTATTATGTGGATTCACTTGTTACTCCCAGTTTCGCCACGGGGAAATTATTATACATAATCTGGTCGTAGCTTTGAATGACTTCAGCCATATTTGGTGACTGATGATTCACAGGCTTCTTCTTCCTCATCTACTTCCCCTCCTCACATACATTACAACGTTCTCAGAATTTTGGCTGCCAAAGTTCTATTGGCTCCGGTAACTGGAACTCTTGCGTGGTATGACATAAAAAAATATGCAATATGCAAATTTCTTTTGTGTAAAATAAATAAAAGACGCCAACCAACTCTTGGCAAAATATTAATTCAGTGACCTTTTGATAGTAAAAGATGTACAAAAATGCATTAATTAATAATTTTTATTGAACGTCGGTAAGTATTCCGCAATCGCTTTTTTTTATTTTTTTTTTATTATTTATACCCGCTAAACTGCTCAAGCAGTTTGTCAGCAGGTCAGTTTAACATAATATATTATCAAAGCATACAAAAAGCGAGAAATCACAATATTTAAATGACTCATCTATCTATGACTCAACACATAATATTAATTAACAAGTATTTACGGTCAGGCTTTTGCATTATCTTTTTTATTGATATCAATATCCGCAGGGGTAGGCAGAGAGGACAGACCGCCAAACAACTCTGGCACACACTCCTTGCCTCATCCACATTCATACATGGTCTCATACATACTCTTCTATTATTCTGACTCTTGACATGACCCGACTTAAGTATCTGATACACTTGGTCGTGCCATGTCTTTCTCGGGCGTCCCCGACTTCCATGTCTACAAAATACGAAATGTGCCATAATTTAAAAAAAAATTGTAGTATTTCTGAAGAATATTCTAGTTCATCTTGTAGTAATCTCACTGACCCAAAACACAGTTCTGAAGAACACATTGATACTTTTCTCAAGTAGGTATCTACTTATCTACATTATCTGCATACGCCATTGATGTAGTCTAATTTAGTCTATGGCATAGGTACGTTCTTGCAAATGGCTACCAAAATATTTAATTTTTTTGAGTGTTTTTATTTAGTTATAAAAAGTTACATTTTTAAATATCTGGTTTTAACTTATTTATATGACTTTACACTGCATCTAAAACTTGTTATTTACAGTATTTAGGCATAGCCCACGAAAATCAGCAAGGCTTTTAGCTTATTTAACATCTGTCGGTAGCTCATTATATTAATTCTTGATATAGGTTCTTACCTAAACCTTCGTTAGGTAAGTAGGTACTGCGCATACCTAGCTCGGTACCTACTCGTTCACCGTTCACCAGTATCGCCAGTCACTCCCATGCGGATGACGTAACCGCCCCCCACCCGCTGAGAGCAATGACGTCAGCCTGTATTTTCGAGTTCCCGCGCGCGGCTAGTACCTACCCAGTCTACCCACAACACGAACAAATAATAATAATAATAGTAGTCTACATTATTTTAACCGAATGAATAAAAATGTTATCTTGCAGGAAAATTCAAATTGTAAGTTAAAATACGTGGAAATTTAATATGCGTTCTCCACAGGAGATCCTTATAGACAAATCTGTGAAAGTCGTTAATTTCAAATGAGCGGGGAACAATTTTTAAATGTTATAATCCTTTTTAGGTGCCGAAAAACGTTGATACTTGTAATCATTACATTCATTTTCTTAATTGAAAATTTGAGCACTCTTTAACGTACCTACTGTTTATTTAGGTATTATTATTTTAGTATAATTATTTATACGCCATACAAGGTGGATTAGCTTTTTTTCTTCTTATAAATACCACTGGATTGTGCAAATCAGTGACCGCTTTCAGGCAACTTCACTGAACACATTTAAAACAAATATTCTAGTATTACTTCATCGACTGAATTAGATTGGAGCAATGAAAATAATCCGATTTCATTATTTTGCATAATTACTTATGAAATTAAAATCTAATAAATTGGTAACTTGTAAAACCAACTCGTTCTTATGCAAATGAGTCAATTTCCATTGTAAATGTATGTATAAGTAACAAATAAATTGTTCCACGATAACTCAACACAATGAAAATTCAACACACTTTTAAAAAGTTATATAAAGTCATTAAAAGCGATGAACAAAACTAACCTATAAAAATAACTAGATATAAGTTATTTTTTAATTTCATCACCATAAATAAACCACTCACTTCATCACTAACTTCTTGAGAAGTAGGCAAAGACAGATTCCGTGATTTTTCAAGGGTCTCCGTTTTTTTCCATTTTACGGAAAGCGTTATTTAGGTACTTCCTTTATACCTCAACGAATAAAGAAAATACCCTAGGAGATATAACTAGATTCACTAACATAATATCCCGTGATCTTTCACGGGTCTGCGTGGGTCTGCGATACTGTAATAATAATTCTCGTATCTTTAAGTCGCTATCCGCGTATGTCTGTTTGTGCGCTTACTTCTTCTAAACTACGATTTTCATATGGTTTTCACTATCATTTAGAAAATGTACTTATTTTTTGAAAAGGTTCATATATGTAAAACATGCATATTATATTTATAGAAAGTAGAGAAAAGTCTCTTGGCAACGCCAGGCACACATCAGTTATGAGTATTTATAAAAAGAGTTATTTTTTTTAAAAATAAAATTGCGTTTATGGAATTACACAGATGAAATCATTTGACTAAGTTAACTGGTAGTTTCGTTCATGAAACTCATCGGTTTAATAAATATTTTTTTTAAAAATACACATTTGTGTAGGTACATACTGAATTCAATGTGTAAAAAATGGCGCCGGAGGCGAGTTTTTGGTACCCAATACCAATAAAAAGCAAATTGAGCAGAATAAAATTAGCACGTGCAGATACGATTACGTTTTCAGAAAAAAATCGCATGGAAAATTTTGCATCTGAGACTCTTTTTGTGAACACGTATGAACCGTTTCGGCCCTTTTTCTATTCATTTACGTCATTACCATTCCAAAGCAATCGGCAAAGAACTTGATTTTGAACAAACAAACATTTACATTTTTTATATAGATTGATATCGTTTTGATCAGATCGATTGATTTACCAGGTAGGTACTTTATTACCCACATATTTGCTTGGCTCTGTGTGAGGTACCCACCTAATAAAGCATATAATTTTATTTCATACACAATATTAAATATTTTTAAGTTCTCACCTATATACTATATAGCGCACTTGAAGTGAAATGACACTAAACTGCGCTACATAAATGCCATGTTATTATTATTATTATACAATTTGAGCATTTCGCGTGCACAATGTGAAATATAACATAAATAAACAACTCGAACTAGCTTATCACAAGCTCGTTAAAACTTGTTTTATTCGTGCAATCAAAATTGTATTCCGACTAATAGGGTATTTCCATTTAGGTGGGAATGCGCAATTAAATCTGGTTAGTATATTTATGTAAAGGTGACAATTTTTGTAACCATTCGAATATTATGTTTTCTACTATTGTATTGTTATACATTATACGTACACAATCACAATAATTTTTATTACTAGCAGATAAAAACCCGCTACTGCGGAACAAATTAAAAACATTCTCTGATAGTAGAGTTTTGTCCCTTTGTATGTACAACAAAGTGTGCAAAAATTTACTTATCGCATTTTCATTTTTCTATCCAAATAAAATGTCGAGTAACTTCGATCATTTTAAATAAAGTGGACTGTGAAAACTATTTTTTACTAAGTACCAAACATCCATTAACTAAGATGTCAAAAAAATCCTGGAAAAATGGAAAATCTGACATTTTAGCGCGAGAAATAGTTCAGGAAATCATTTAGATACTACTATTAGATTATTAACTGAAGGATCTTTTTTAATATACCTACATGTATCTACTCTTGAAAACCTAATCATTCCTCCTGGTTCTAAAAGTATAAATAAATGTGTGTTATGCGATACTTACCTACGATAAAGAATTAATTATTCAAGAAACTGAGGGTGCTTCAATACCTATAGGTATCTCTTTTCTTTTTGTAATAATATGATCGTATCATTTTATAAACATTATCTTTATAAATTCACCAGTGTTGATGTCCATTCTGAAAATTATAAATAAGATAATTTCTGAATTTTCTTAAAAACCCACTTGAGATAAAAAAAACAGGGATTTTACGTAAAATTTCTTCGATAGTCCACGCAAAATTTCCCCGACCCCAACTTCCTTAACACATGTAAACAAGAAATACTTAAGTAGGTACCTAGAAATTATTATGTTGGTAGTGCCTTCAATCTATACATTTTTTAAAAAGTAAATAATTAATTTGAACGTTAAACAGAATATATTATAATTATTTCTTTCTGTTTTTTTTATTGTTAATATTAGGTATTGTAATATTAATTGTTTCTTGTAAAGCTGTGTTGTTTTAAAACACTTTTATTGTGCTCATGCACTAAATTTAGTAATGATAATGGGAATTGTTATCTCTACAAGTAGGTACATTATTTTAGCGCGAGTAGAGTTGTGAAGTTTAGTTTTAGAATAAAATAGAGTTTTCCCGCTAAAAATATTGGTCTCGCCCACTGCGGCGCGTATTGACTCACCGGGAGCGTCGAAGTACGTATTCAAATAATATTATTATTGTGGAGTGTGGAGTCATCTCCAACACTCTCTTCAATTTTACATTATTATCGGACAATACTGGACTATTCGTATTAATTCTTTGCCGTCAGTAATATTCCTCAGGCATTGTGTAAATTTCATAAAACAACAAAATATTGACTTTTATAAGTGTTTCGAGTTCAAAAGGCTTTAATATGCATAGTTTGTAATAGAGATAGGTAAGAAAAATACTCAAACACGGTCAGAATTTTTCAAAGATGGAAAATGTAATCAAGGGATTCGAAATAAGGAAAAGTGAATGAAAATAATTCAAAATAATAAATTGTACAGTGGCGGTAGAAGTAGAAGGGGCCGGTGCGCAGGCGCGGGAGTGGCGGCGGCGGCCATGTTGGGATGACGCGCTATCCAGTGGAGTTCTCCGCCAGTGACGAGAGAGCTCGTATTTGACGTGGCTACTACGTACGATCCAGTCTACCCACTCCGAACACAGAAAGTCGGTGACGAGGAATACGTAACTGGTGAGTATCCATTGCTGAAGAATAACAACCCAACATGGGATGCGAAAACTGACCCCCGAAAAATGGTCCAACGTGAACGTTATCCGATGGACAACGAGCGACATGTGTTGACAGTTTACTGGGAATTTGTGTTGAATATGGCGTCTCAAATAATACTCTGGCTGTACGAGTGTAAATTTAGAATTACGTCGCAGCAACGCTCGTCGCGGCCGATATTGGGACGGCCGAAGTTGTCGTTGCGTAGATCTTTGTTCACCGTCAGCAGTGCGTAGTATAATCTCGGCTGACATGTCCAATATCGCTATGTGGGGATATTTCCCTCCAGGGAACATGACGTGATGTGCGTTGGGAGCCGCGAATTGATGACCTTGGCCACTTGTTACAGGCGCCCCTCCGTGGCATGGACGGAATGGTGGAAGAGAACGGCACGGGAGGCTCCGGGGACGGCTTGAAGGTGGCCCCCGGTTCGGCCCCCGCGGGCCCCCACGTCGTCACCAGCATCGTGCAGCTGTCCCTCCCCGCTCAGGCGCCCTCTGCCCAGGTATGTGTCCCCCCAGTGCCCCCTCAGTGCCCCCTCAGTGCCCCCTCAGTGCCCCCTCAGTGCCCCAACCAACCTCACTCTTTGTTGACATGTCGGGGCTTATTATTATCTATTCCTCATAAATATTACAGCTTACTGCACTCTCCAAATTAGCTATGGGTTCAATATTGTGTACTAAATTACACAAATTATTTGTTTTGACATTTTGATAGTGCACAATTTGCCAATACATATTATCACCTTGAAGGTTATATCAGTATCAGAGGCAGTAGTCATGACTGCTTCTTTATCTATGATTAATACATAATTTATTGATAAAATTATTATTTTATTGTGTAAACAATGTTGCAAATAATTAATAGAATACATGCCTTTATGTGAGCATCCAAGGAAGACATTTGGAAGCAATAAATGCGACAAATTTCAGAGTATCTATCGTTACCTAACCTATCAATTGTGGTCATATTTTCATTGTAGTTTTAAATATATAATTGTGTGTATTTTATATTGTAATTTTTCCTCAATTACAAGTCTGGCTGACATTCATAATTATTTTCATTACTTCATGGAACATTTAATTTCGAAATTATGTATTTATTTGGGTATATCGACAGTTTGTGTAAAATATCCATCCTGAAAATCAATTACAGATTTCCTCGTGAATTATGTTAAAGCTTTTTTACGAACATTAAGTTTGGCTCATCTCCACGCTGCTTTATAGATGACAGAAGTGTACTAATTCGGAGTTACATTTCTTTCATTAATCAATAGATTTTTATAATCCCCCCGTAAATGTAAATAAAACTGTTTTTGATTTAATACATGCATTTATATCCATCTAGTTTTCTGTCTACTTACGTCCTTGGAAACTGGCAATTGTGCAAATTTGCAAATTATCCAAATTGCTCAAATCAATTTGTACTCTCTTAAGGAAGTTTGGTAGTTTGTTCAAACTTCGCTTTAAGTTATTTTGATTTGCATCCTACCGTGAGTTAAATTGTTGCACTGTTATTTTACATACAATATATATCGTAATTAGATTCTTAAATGCCTGTTCAACGGTGGTGTGGTAAATCTGGCCTCGAGCCTGGTTTAAGACCGTTTTAATCAAGTAAACGCCATGGTAATAACCCAAGTTTTTTTTTTACTGTTCTGACCTTACGCGCCGCGTAATGTACACCACGGTTTTTTAGTAAGGCTGTGACTGTTTTGAGGATTATAACCAGTGTAAAAATTTACATGAACATAATATTAATTCTAAATTACAATGCCTGCTTTACACTTTAGGCGAGACATTAGACTGAGTGCTAGATTTAGACTATCGTGTCGCTCAGTTGTTGCTTGGATCATTGTTGCTTGTGTAGTTGCTGCGTTCTATCTCGACTTCGTGCAGCCAAGGTGAAATGGGAACAGCGAGGCGATGTGTATTAGCCTCACGCTAGGACCACCTTGGAAGGTCTCTCTAAGAGTAGACGAGGCATGAGAGAGAACAGACAAAGCAAAGTAAAAGTGAAATGAATTAGTCTATTATCACCGAATACTGTACCCGGATGTCTGCTGCAATGTGGGAAAGGGTCTGTCCCGGTCCTGTCATATCAAATCAACGGTTTCCTATGCTGTTCCTTTTTTAGATGATGATATTTTTAATAACTAATAATAGTATTTTCTGTAAAAGTGGGACACGGTGGGTAAATTTGCACTTTAAAAAAAACACTTTGTATCGGTTAGATAATAATGAGAAGAAGTATATCAGTTTCTGGAAATATAAAATGCATTTTGGCAGTCATTTAAATAAAATCTATTGTCCACTTTGCTGCCATTGTTATTTATGTGAAAGTTTTTAGTTTTTTTCTTCTTTTTTTTTTACCCAAAATATAAACCTAAAATAGATTCTTGGTGAAAATAGGTTCTTTGTTTGGGTTTAATTAATAAAAATACATTTTAATATTATGTGATGTCGAAGAGATGTGATTTTTTTTTTTTTTTTTTAATGAAATTTCTATTAAATGTACTTAATTTATTTTAGGTTACTGAAATTTTTTTTTCTCATTGTAATATAATTGATATAAAATGTTTTTAAAACAAATTATACCTATTAACTGTGTCCTACTTATCTGTATACTTACCCTCGTAATGAGCCCAATAAGTTAGTAGCCAATATGACAAAAGCAGGTTTTGCATTGGTTCATTGCGTAAACCAAAATTTTTGCTTGTAATGATAGACTACCACGAGGAAATCAGATATTATTTGGTTATTCGTAACCAGACAATGTTTCTTTCTTTAAAATACTATGAGAAAAGATAGCATTTTGTTGCCCTGAACACAACACCAGATGGAAGGACTTATGTCGTAGGACGTATCTGTAAAACTCACAATGCCTTTAGAGATGTACACATTTTCAACTGGAACTTGAAAACATACAAAATGCAATATTTATTTGGGAATATATAGTTAATGGTCTCCAATACTTCCTTCCATATATACAGGGTGTATCGGCACGTACCCGACAAACTTTAACCAGCTATTCCTTAGCACATTTGGAGTAAAAAATGTTATGGGCACTTTGCTGTCCGGTAACATTTTTTTTTAATAAAAAATTTATTATTCATATTTTCACCACATGTCACCAATGTTTTATCCTTTGTCAAAGTTTGAAAACCCGTCTGGCAATATTTTGTTCGAGTTTCGTTGAATAATGTACGTACGTACCTACGTTGGCGCGCTTTTACAATCACAACGAAATTGCACAGCATCATTCGTCTCATTTTTAACTATTATTATTTAGTGGGTACGAAAGAGCGAGGACACTTTTTGACGCACTTGCTAATAACAGCTGTTGAACGCGAGAAACAAGGCAAATAACAGTGACGGAGTGTGGATTTTTTTTATTTATTTTTTGTTTTTAATGGAAAAAAAATGTTACCGGACAGCAAAGCGCCCATAACATTTTTTATCCCAAATGTGCTGAGGAATAGCTGGTTAAAGTTTGTCGGGTACTCTGCCGATACACCCTGTATACTGATTTATAATATTTATATTAACACTGCATTAAGACTAGTCGATAGTTTGGTAACTGTGCGTATGTGACATTGTATCAGTGATGTGACGATGTGTCCAGGTGCAGTCGGTGATCCAAGCCAATCAGCAGTCGGTGATCCAGACGCCCGGCAACCTGCAGACAGTGCAGCTGGCCGCCAACAAGACCAACGTCATCCTCGTCGGCAAGCCCGGCTCCGTCATACACACCACCCAGGGCACTATGCAAACGCTGCAGGTAATTCTAACTTCTCTTTATACATATTGACTGAGCTTTATACGGAGAGGGATGATGCAGAAAAGTCAGATTTGATATGTTAACCCTTTGTACCATATAACTTGAAGAGCCGACGTTTGTTTCATTTCAGAGCTGCTGTGCTAGCGAGATTTTACGCAAAACTATTACCGCATTTTTTGTAATGTTTCTATTAACATGAATTAATTTATCATCTTAAATTATGCACATTTGTGCATTGTGCTATCAATATTAACCTACGTCCCATAAATGATAATGTGACACTTTTAGATATATCTCTTGGGACAGGTCAAGTTTTGAGGATATTCACATGGTTAAGGCTTCTGTTATTGGTTCCATTTGGATATCTTTTCAAGACCACTGTTCTGCTATATTACGACCTAAAATATTTAAACAACCACATTGGTATTTTACAACGAAATTTTTTTACTCTACATTCTAACTTCAAGATGGCTAATAACTGTCTTGCTAGAAATCATTCACCACACATTTCTTAATATCTTCTCTCTGAGAATTGTCTTTCGGATGAGAGGATCGGCTGCTGTTGTTATTAAACTTTGCCAGCAGAAATGCTAATCCATCGCCACAATTTATAAGACGCTCTGTTTATAAATGGTCTGTTTCTAGGGATAGAGCTTGGTTTCAGTTCAATGTACTGGTTTTAATAAATAACATTGTTTGTAATGCACTTTAGTGGATTGCATAAGCAGATTGTCTTGCCAAGAGCCAAATTGTAGTGAGATCATTTATCACATCACGATTTATTGTGATCCATGATAATGGGCCGACTTAATAGTAATTAGCTATTTATACGTTTTTAGTAATTACATGTGTACTCATCTAAATTAGACATATAAGCAGTGGCGGCTCGTGACTTTTGAGTCTGATAGTGGTAAGTTTAAAAAATTCTACATTAATGTTGTTCTTTAGTTCAAAACGATTTTTATTTTTATTAGAAAATTCGATTTTTTGTGTGAAGATTTTCAGGAAATTTTAGTTTGGCTTTTCTTCATACAAAAAATCGAATTTTCGAAGAAAAAAAAGAAGTTTTTTTCGGCTAAACCAACATCAATAATGGCTTTTAAAAATATATATATTAGCTCTCTAGTACGCCCAAAGGTCACGAGCCGCCACTAAATAAGTGTATAAGGCAATTCGCATTGTAATAACACTTTTGAGTCCTCGAAAACAAAATATGCTTATGAATTACCAGTCCTTTTTGCAACAGCGCTACAATTGCTGGCTGCGTAAAAAACTTTACTACAATTCCCAAATCGGGTATACAAAAGTTCAGGCTTGTTTCCAGAATTTAATATTTTGTTACACTATTGAGGGCACTTATAATTTACCCACCTCACTCATTTTTAGAGTCGCTACGCCAAGGCGGTTTGTTTAAAATGGAACACCTGTGTAGAAAAGTATCACAATGTACTGTTGTAAACCGTTGCCTTATTTTTGCGAACTTAACTATTTTGCCCAGGGTCTGGTTATTTAAATTTGCACTCTTCGGCAGTCCATGTATGACTGATGTCTTAGTTTATTGAAAGCATTTTCGAACCCCCTGGTGCCAAAAATATGGTCATGTGGATTGCCTCCAACTTTTCGAAATAATACCCAGATTTCATGTTAGGCCAAGTCTATAAATTTGTATGACTATGGATTATAATAAGAACTATTAAATATTTCAGTTATTGGTTTTGACCCAGTCACCTTACTTCTGCATTGTTCCTCTCTTCATATACTTAATATCTATTGAATAAATTTCTTTTTATACTGTATGTATTGCTGGCGGCATAAATTAACACCAGTGTTTTGTAATTTATGATATGTGAAAGGAAGCAAGTCTTTGAATGTAAAAAATAAATTCAATTTCTGCTCTCATTGCAGTGAATTCAATATAGTCATTGTGAAAATTGACTATTTCACGGAGGCACTAGTCCTACGTCACTAGAAATAAAATAGATATTTCCATTGAACTGAAATGATCCTACAGCAATGTTAGTGTCACCGCAAGTCTCTGATACTCCAAATCGTTGCTGTTTTCTTGTCTCCTGGAAAGTGGCCAATTAAGACTTACTCGGAGATGAGTTTATGTTGACATTATACAAGTTTGCATACTTAATATCTCATCTTACTGAACTATTAAGAAAGGACCACTCAATAAATATTACCAGTGCAGCAATGATATGCTGGATTTTCATCTATTTATAATTCATCCATTGCAGAACATTTGATATAGTCAATGATGTATGTATATTACCAAATGGTTAGAAAACTGCCATTATATATACCACAGTACAACTTGCTTATCGTGACTTTATATTATCTATGTACGTAACTATTCTAGAATGCTGATTCCCTAGTCCTAGTATTATTTTTTTGAAAAGTTGTAACTTGGTTTTATTGAAATAAATGTCTTGGCGCTTTGACCGGTTCACTGCCACCGATTAGGGTTTGAATTTAGTTATTTTACGTCCTCAAAATTTAGTAGCCAATGCACCTGTTAAAATGTCACTATAATTGAGTTGTACTTTGATATGGAATATTTGAGAAGTATGAAGTAGTCGATGGTGGTTGGTTGGTTGGTTAGTTAGGGTTGCCCCCGATGGTCTAATGTTGGCATTATTCAGATCAAACCTGAGCCGAGGTTGGTTGCTGACCCTATGCAGATGGATTCGTGCAGCGACGACAGCCTCTCGGATGAGGAGAGCCCCAAAAAGCGCCGCGACCTGCTCACGCGCCGCCCCTCCTACCGCAAGATCCTCAACGACCTGGGCGGGGCCGAGATCGCTGGTGAATATAACCCCCACTACCATTTCATCGTCGCAGACCCCCCCCACTGAGGGCGAGGAATTGAAAAGAATTGAGCATTCTCTAAACAAGCATCAGTTTATTCTGAAGAATCATTACATTTCTTCTGTAGCTTTTAATCAATTGAACCATTGAATCCAAAGTTCAACATATTTTATGGATTTTATTTGCTTTGTATGGCCATTGTATCTGCCTAGTGAACACAAATGATTACTGTCTTTTGCGTTTTTGCAGGCCTTCAGGCCAGTCCATATAGGCTATTAAACTGTGACCACAAAATAAAATAAATGATTATATATATTTGTTAAATTCATGAAGAAAAATATGTTAATTTTCCATTAATTAACACTTCTTTTATTATTGAAGAAGATAATACATACTAACAAATCTAAACTAAACATGAAACCGAATAAGACAAACCTTCTCGAATGGGAATTGAACCCAGGATCTCTGTTTTACCGGGACAATGTATTTATCCACTCGATCATCGAGACCTAATTATTATACGTCATTTTTGTTGATGTCATATTTCAAATTCACCAATATTATTTTGCAAAAAGTTTTTCACATATTTTTGGCAGTTATCTTTTTTGGATGATCACAAAGTTGTCAAAAATTGGTTTGTAACCAAGATAGTGTCTCGGATAAACATATCTGACTGTTATTTATATAGGATACCCGTTGACTTTTACTGAAAGTCTAAATGAATATTCAATTTTTACTTCAACAACTTTTCTTTAACTTTGAAGGTTATACCACCCATCAATGTATTATATCATTGAAGAAGATGATAATACTAGAAAACCTATAGGAAACAGAAACAGAACAAATCACAAAATTTTATTTCTTGTTAATTTGTCAATTTATTTTTGCCTCTTCACAGTTTTATAGCCTCTATTGATTGCACATCCCCTTGCTTCTAAAGGTTTATTTGATTGAATATTTTAATAAAGAGAATGCGATCCATTTCAATTCCAAACCTTCCGCAAAACCCTTCTTCTGTCTTGTTGTTAATTTATTTGTTTCACGACATTTTAGTGAAATATAATATTGTCATTTGCAGCAAATTAGTCTACTAAACTGAAATATTTTCTTGAACAATCTGACAAAATCAGTACTAATTACCACTGATTTTATCTCTAATTTGCTATATTTATCATCAACTTGTTGAGATCTCCAAAAATATGTATGTCTACCCTTTACTAAGTAAGCACTTTTAATAAAATGTTTAAATTGTCTATGATTATGTTATTATTATTTATGTGCTAGTGTCGAACGATCTCCAGAGCATATCAGTTTGTTTATTCTTTACGTAATTTTTAAATCAATGTGTTTGCATGATGAATTTTATTGTAATGGATTGGTTTTTAAAATTATTTTATGGTAGATTTACTGTTTATTTTCAAAACTGTTTGCATGTTCAATAATAAGTAGGTAATAAAATTGGTGTTTATCTGCTAATATTATTTTAATCTGTTTAGTTTTTTTTATTTTTTTTTTTTTAATTTGGAGTAGTTTTATTATATATTTTTTAACGTCCTGCTCTATGTTTATAAACATTTAAAAATGTAATTAAAAGACATGCTTACTGAGTTACTTTTATTTTTACAAAGAATTTATTCATTTAATACATGTTTTGGGGTATTAGTTAGTTTTTTTTTAAATAATGGTATTTTTTTATGAAAACTGTAAAGTAGTGAATTAATCTGTTTTTATGTCAATAAAACTGTCAAATATTGAGCCCCGCAGTCATAAATTTTCACCAAAGTCATTGACGTAAATTACCACGAAAAAAATAGGAAAAATGCCATATTGTTTCTTATATATGTTTTTTGAATTTTTCACTGAGAAAAAGATTTGATTGTGTTGATACAAAGGCAATACCGGGTGGTAACTATTAGTAACATCAATAAGGTTAACTGATGGGAAGTTAGTCTATCAGAAGTAAACAATTGATGGGTTGCATATTGCAGAGGGTCACTTGGAATCAAACTCGTCGGAGAGTGAAGTGTCTCTGGCCACCCCCTTGCCCTTCTCCTCAGGTCAGTTTGAACTGTTGGTCTCTGGGGCCCCGGTCTTTTAGTAGAGCCTCGAATCGGCAGACCTAACAATATTAATTCAAAACTCGCAGTACACTGTACGCAGAAGTACGCACAACTAGTGATGGGTAAATTTTCATCTAAATGGTGAAATCCCTGGACTAACCAATGAGGTTGTCTCCTTCAGCCAAATTTCATGTTATTTACAATTAATTAGATAACAGATATAAGCTGTAAAAATTTTGATATTTGCAGCTGGCCAAAAAGCATGTGATGTCACGGTACATACAATGACTAACGCGGCAGTATTGCAGTAATGCTGTTCGAATTGTGAATGTCCTGAGGCACAATTGTTAACATTTTATCCAAGTTAAATATGAAAATTCATAATTTTATAATTTTTTGAGATTCAAAACCTAGTTTTACTGTCTTTAAAGCAGAAAAAATGGGAGGCAACCTCATTTAGAATAATACTGTGCACTTTTAGGGTGCACATCAATGCGCACTAATAATTTTCATCCCACGCTAGACTAGTACAAATAATACTCGGGAGCAAAAATATCGCTAACTTAGCAGTAGTAGTCGAAGAACACCAAAGTAACGTTATCGTTCCTTTATATTTAATACGTAAATTAATGGTGCAGTGTGCATTTTATTATTATAACAATGTAATCTGAGATTGCTCCAACTATTATATTATAGTAACATTATATTATTAAAACAACAATAATCTTTTTTGGAATTTGGTTCCCCGTGGTAATATTTTAATCTCTCTCTTCTTTAACTCGGCATTCTGCAAAACTTACTGAATAAACCAATTAACTTGATCTAACAATAGTAATGATATGTAAGTACAGGTTTATAAATATAAGTTTTTCTATTATCTGTTGTAGCATTGCGTGTATTCTGACATCTGTAACTTTTACGGTTTCATGATGAAACAGAAAAGTGCCAAAACAGAACACTATTGAAAAGTGATAAAAAACTAACCTAATCTAATTCCTAGCTAACCTAGTCATGAAAAAGATTTTATTTATTTATTCTTGGCTAATTTATATTTTGTGTTGCGCCCTTGAGGTGATTTTGCACAAAAACGGCGTTATTCAAATCATCAAAATACTATTATTAAAAGTGATAAAATAATACTAAACTAACCTACCTTATTTCACCCAGTTTATTTTTTTAAACCACTTTTCATGACTTTTCAAAAGTATTCTGTTTGGACCGGTTAACCAGTTTTACAATACACGGTGTCCGGAAACTCGTAGTACAAGCGGGAAACTGGAGTATCTACACCACATGGGGAACCCAAATAAACGTAAAGTTTTTTGATTTGAGGATTTTCATCAAAAAAAAAACCAAAAAAAAATATTTTTCGGCTATTTCAGGGTTAAAATTTTTTCGTCATTCGATCTGAGACGCCGACGCAACGGATAGGAATTATTATTAGCATAGGTAGGTACTCACAATATGTAGCGATGTTTCCGATCTCCAATTCAAACACACAAACACGTCACATAAATTATTTTAAATGTTCACCGTTAACTTCCAAGCACAGTTGGGTCCGTCTGATGATTGATTATCGCACTATTTAAATCATGTCTGAGTTAATTTTTACCTTGTCGAAGGCATTGATGATAAGTCTCAAAATCAAAACATTAAAAACGTACAACTGTTTTCAAACACGTCGAACGCATCGATGATAAATCTTAAAGTATCACTATCAAAACAATAATAACACATATTAAAACAGAAAAAATTTCGCCCACAATTCGCTTTTATGTTTACGTTAACGAGAAAACTTCTTAAAGCTAAATGCAATGTAAACAATCACATGAATATGGCCACGTGCGGCGACCCATAAACCAAAACTGACCTACCTACTTACGATTTAACAGAAATGTGACATCTGCTTATCGTGCGTCTCTTTCCTTCATATGTTAGTTGAACCCAGAATACTAGAGAAAGCTATATTTTGCTAATATGTCAGAGATAGGTATGAATTTTAGAACAACAGATGTTTTAACCCTGCAGAGCAGAAATATTTTATGATTACACCGGATTAAATGAAGGGTGATTTCAAAATAATGCTTTAAATCCGGGTTTCTTTATTTGTTTTACTTTTAAATAGTTTTAATTAGTTGGGTACTTTGATCTTCAGTAATAATTTATAAGAATTTGATCAAAAAAAAAAATCAACTTCTGACTCGATTTACTCGAAAACGAAAGCTCAAATCAAAAAAAATTATACTACAAAATCGACTCCAAATGTGATGTAGATTCACCAGTTTCCCGCTTGTACTACGAGTTTCCGGACACCGTGTATAATTAGTTGTATGTGCTTGCTTCTTCACGCGGAGAGACTTTTTATGGTATATTGTTTACAAATTAATTGTTAGCAAGGAGATTGGGCATGAGGTTTGTTTGAAAAACTATTTTATTTTTGAACTGAGTTTCTTTCGATGGTCACTCATTCCAGCAATTTTCATCTTATCTGAAAAATTGGTTTTGTTAACAAAATAGTCCAACTCAATTTTTTCCTAGATGTGTTGAACCTGTCGACTGGAAGGAACATCGGTGTCCTTCATACTAAAATTGATTAATTTTTTTAAAGCGATTTGTATCCTTATGTACAAAAGGAACAGTATGAAGAATAAATTCAGAATCGATTGTGCTAAATATTGCTTTAGAAAATATTTTTTTGTTTTATGTATGCAGCTTCTCTGATGCATTTGGAATTGTGTCATTTTTTCTCAAGGTCATGGACGTCTCACAATCAACATGCATGAGGAACATGTCTGTGGTAAATGAGGAAGCAATTGATGACCTATTGATGTAATTTTGCCATTGCAATGCATTATCTAGATGAAACAGCACTTGTTTGCACTCCAATCTTGGCTTTTAACCTTAATTTTTTGTAACGGTCCAATAATGCCAAATGATATTGGTTACCATCATTATCTTGCCATTTTGAAAGTAGTCAATAATGATTATCTCTTGGGGGTTCCAAAAAACCTACCTGCGGGGGTCTGACACAATCTACGCAGTAATTCTTCTGTGGTAAGAAGTTCTGTGGTAATTCTGAAAGCAGAAGCAGAAACTCCACAAACAAGTGAAATATAGTTTTAATTTGGTTTCATTATACTCACTAAAAATAATTTCTTGATTGGACGTTTCTATTAATACAAACTAGGACATTTTTGTTCTCTGTTATAATTTTTTTTCTTATTCTGTATTTTGTAAACAAGTATGTGAATAGCAAGATGATGTAATGTAATAAAATAACGATTGTGTGCAAAAAAGCTGTCATGGATGTGGTGAAGAAAATATGCCCAATGTTCTATGACGTAATTTGTATTTGGAAATGTTGGCACGTATATTATTTATTGTCAAATGGACACGTGAATCATGACATCATACAATAGCAAAGGATAGGAAGCGTGCATATATAATAAAAGGACTAAAGGACTGATATCTCTTGGGATGGTTTGATTAACACTGGCGGCTGTGGTGGAGCGGTGTGGCTCCCCCTGAATGTGGGTGTGTGGTCGCGTGTCTAATGTGTCGCTGCGCGGGTGTGTGTGTCTGACCCCAGGGCGTATTACAGTGATCCCGGCGGGAGCGCTGCAGGCGAGCGAGGGAGGGCTGCACACGCTCACCATGGCCAACAGCGGCTCCGGGGGCGCTATCGTGCAGTACACCACCAGCCAGGACGGACAGTTCTTCGTGCCAGGTATGCTGTCCCACTTGTGTACACTGTGTGTCTATTGGGTGGTGTCCCCTTGCCTGCTGTCTGTGCGCTAACTGCCACGCTTGCTTGTGTTGCAGTGTCGCAGGGCGGCCCCGTGCTGGAGGACCAGACGCGCAAGCGGGAGATGCGGCTGCTGAAGAACCGCGAGGCGGCGCGGGAGTGCCGCCGCAAGAAGAAGGAGTACATCAAGTGCCTGGAGAACCGGGTGGCTGTGCTGGAGAACCAGAACAAGGCGCTGATCGACGAGCTGAAGGCGCTCAAGGAGCTGTACTGCAAGCAGAAGACCGAGTGAACCCGTGATAAGGTGCCTCCCCAGGACGCGTATATTACTCAACAGAAATCATTCATGTAATTGGGGCGACCCGCCGGCAGGAGTACGCGGCTCCGCGAGCATCATCTCCCGTGAGATGTCGGCGCGTGTTACCATTGTTTGTTTATGTTCATTATTGTTATATCCTTTTCTCTGGAGGAAGAAGAGAAACAGCTGTAACGGGATAAGCCAAAGGATTGTATATGTAATGATTGTGTTGTTTTATTGTCTACAGATGTGTAATATTTATGGAATAAGTGTGAACGGTGGATAGGATTTACGGAAAGTGGCGAGAGTGTTTATATTATAATATTATAGTGAGTATTTTTTGTATAAAATCGTACGGAGGTAAATCATCGAAGGGAACTTAATCCAGAGTCTGGAGTGGTATGTACATAGACATATTTATATAATATATATATATATTTTTAAATACCTCTGATGTATACTTTTGTTAGTTGACATCGTGCGTATTGACTCCTTCCGTCTGCAGATATTTTCACAGAAAACTCTTGTACCTGATATTTTATGGTTAGCATTTGTGATATGTATATTGAGCTCTTAGTTTGTTGTAACCAACTCTCAGCAGATTAGATATTTAATACCTAACTTGACATATCACAGTCGCTCTTGTTTATTTCTGTCCCAGACATATGTACATTACTATTACTGTCCACATCACCATCACCATCGAGCAGCGCCTCTCGCTTCCCACTTCACGCGTCTCGCTTCTCGCCAACTTTTCAAGTGAGAGTCGAGGGAATATAATTTAGATTGTTGGCAGATTGGAAGTGTTAATATGCACGAACATTTTTATAATAAGAATGTGGAGTGCCTTTGCAAAAGTATAATTGAAACCACTTGGAGACACCTCTTTATAATATATTTACATGTATTATTACAATACACTTATTTATAAGTAAGGAATTACAAGGCTCTAATGATAATATGTTTAGATATTGTTTATGGGTTTCTGCAATACAGATCCTGTGGAACAGATAACCTGGGATTATCTTCAATTTGTTCTCTGAAAATGGATGCGCTTAACCTTTAGTCCTTCCTTCCAGCTATCTGTAGCTCTGAGGATAGTCAACTTGTTTTATTCTTTGACGGCCATTTGACTTTGTAACCTTATTAATTGTTACAGTTATCCGTACTGACCGTGATAAAATGCAATGTTTAAATTTAAATATAAATATCTGGATTCCTGGCACTTGATGCCCATTTTAAAATTGTATGTTATTTTGTAATGTGTTGTTGTTGCTTAGTTGTCATTTGTAATAAATACATGATTTATTACCTGATCTTTAAGAGACCACTTTTAAAATTGAAGCATGTGCTATTAAAATGCCATCGCAAATTCAAACAGTCAAAATGAATAAAAAACTAAATTCATGTTCCGATTGTTAAATGTTTATACAAGAGTCCCACAATCTATTAACACTGATCAGGAGGTAATCTGGTGCATTTAGAGGGCAATACATGCAGCAGTCATTGCGCCACTTGTAAATAATATTAGTTATTTAGTCCCCTCTGTCTTCTGGTCCGGGCTGCTTCGATCGCTTCAGTAGTGAATAGTAAATAGCGCTGCACTATAAACAAAAATTCATCACATCCTCAGACGACTCACCGAGTTGCTAATTCAGTCCGTCCAGCTTCCGCTGTTCATTTCTTCATGTATTCTTATTCTGTCACCAGATTGCTCCCGGATATTACCCGTTATTAACTAGACTCCGTGTGGGGGGGCGGGCGTGTGCAACCAACTTAACTATTACATCCTCTCATTCGAAATGAAAGGATTTAGATTGTGTGATCAAGCACCGGGAGACCTTTGTGCCATGCTATTCAAACACTTGATTAATTATTGTGTAATTTTAGCAAACTTTACTAATTTATTGGTGGGTGATACCTGCAGGCGTGTCGCTGCAGTACTACATAATATTGTATATTGTTGGTTATGTCAGGAATTATTCATATTTTTGTTGTCCCTTTCAGAAGATCTATATATTAAAAAATACAAGAAGCTGTTGTAATGATATTTGACAAGAATTGTACATAATAAAATTGTATTTTTACAGATTATATAGTTTTTCTACAAAATCATTTGTATATTTGTTTCCTAATTAAATTTCTAATAAAAAAAACACATACCTCACATGCATCTGATTGTCTGGTACACTAATCCAAGGGTTCCCAACCTGTCGATCGCAAACCTAAATTTGGTCGATCCCAATAATTATTTTGCGATTGTGAAGTTTGAAAATATTAATCATTTCCATATTTAACAACCATGGATAAAAAAAGGTAATATCTTGTTTGTATGACGAACTGGTTTGGCTAGTCTTGTGCTTGCTTATCTGTTTATGAAACGGTTTTATGGTCAAAGTTTTGAAAAACTGACAAATCAACATAGATTGCAAATTGCAAGAAATAAAAATGATATGTACTTTGGATAAAAAAAAGTTAATATATTTTTATCGCAATTTTTGAATTTTTTTGATTCTTCCGAAATGTAAACAAACTCCAGAGTACAGGTAAGCCTATCGTCCAGTTGGGTCGGTAAAGGTAAGGGTTGTAAACCCAAGGCCCTGTGCAGAAGAGTTAAGTTTGCGAAGGTTTGCAGTCCTGCCATTGTAAGTTTTCTGTGCAGGGTCTACAGTTTATGTCGATTCCTAACCCTTACCGACTCAATGGGATGACTGGCTAAGATGTTGAGTTTGCAGATTTATCTAAAACAATTAGCCTACATTTTCAAATATTAGATTTTTTTAATTAATCATAATATATTTACAATCAAATTAAGGTAATAATAATAATAATGTTTGTATATTTCAGTTGAACAAAGCGGTGAGTGCATTATTCTGTTTGCCATATAAAAGCATACATCTAAATAAATTACATGCTATTAACCCTTTCACACCCACATTATTGTTTCCACATATATAAAATATGTAATGCTTGATAATACCTCAGAAAATTATTTGAAAATTTTTGGTATTTAATTTTTTTTTTTTTTTAGAAATTTTTCTACGTTAATTTGGATTAACATTGGGCGTCAGAGGGTATTTTTTAAATAATAACGTAAAATAAACATCACAAAAGTATAGCCGGGAATACACATGCCTGTAGCTGGCACACTTGCATGCAAGCTCCTTGCACATGCCAGCTACTATCATGTGTATACGCTAACTTGCATGCCTGTACCTGCCTTGCAAGTAGATTGCACATCATTTGATTTACTGGCATGCAAGTTGAGGGAGGGGACGAGGGGGGCTATGAAACCGGCATGTGTGAACATCGCGACAGGTACGGGCATGCCAGTAGCTTTTCTCTCATTAAATTAGCCACACATTGTACTGCCGATGGCAATACGATGATATTTAATTCACTTTGAATGTTTTCCATTGCCAAAAAGCTTGAGACTACTCAGTCTCAGAGTGATTTGAGACACGTACTGTCTAGTGACTGGCATGTGTATACATCTTGCAAATACAGGCATGCAAGGACGCAACTTGCATGCAAGTTTAACTTGCATGTGTATTCTCATTGCGCCAGTAACTTGTACATGCCATTAACATGCATGCAAGCTACTGTTCCATTTTACAGGCATGTGTATCGCCGCCTTAATACAAATAACTGCTTCATGTCAAAAATGCATATTTACAATGTGGTGATAATCTCTAAGGTACAAATAAATAACATTTTAACTAAAATTCATTCAGAAATAAAGAAATAATCTAGGATAATAAATCTTTAGAAATTCACTATACTAGTCGAAAACATGTCCGTCACTACCAGTGTTAATTTGAATGAACGTTGAAATTCATTTACAATATTCTGGAAAATGACTGTGATCAGTGAATTGAACTGATGTTATTATTATAGAACACATCTTAATGCGTTAAAATATTTGTAATTCGAGTATAAAATATTGATATCTCACCTTAAATTAAGTAATCAATGACGGCAGTAATTCAATGAAACTCACAATCAGCAGATGTCAAAATATTTATCGTTGTTGTGGAGGGAATAAGAATTTCAACCGAGCAGAAAAAATAGACGCTACAGAAAAGACTACAAGCTATAAGATTAGGAAAAAATGGCTTTTCTAAATTGCTACCTTGACGTTAAAAAAATTCGCAAAGTTCATGTTAATTTGAATTAACACTGGGGCTGAAAGGGTTAAGTTGAAAATAAAATAAAATCAAATATATTTAGCACTTGTACTACGGTGGCTTGAGGGAAATTCTTCATCTATGGTGTAGGGGCGCGCCCTGTCACTGGGTGACCTGACAGTGTTTTCCGATCTCTGGTAGCGCTGGCTCGTCCTGGTTACTCTGGCGCATTAAGGCAGCAAACCTGTGCACCCTTCCCTCTGCGAACATCTGTGAGGCGCTGCATCGCCAAGGGAGGCAGAACAGTGCCATGGATGCATAGTTAAACTGTACTCGGAGTGTGTACCTTGTCCATAGTTCACTAGTGTAAAAAAAAGCTCATGCAGTTTGTTTGGAATACTTGTCGTTCGTCAGTTTTACCACAAGTAACCCTGTCCAAAGCTTTGGTATATTATTGAAGAGAGAAACTCGAATGCAGATTACTTATATGGAATAGATGAACTAATTTAGTAACAAGAGGGAAGATGAATAAAAATACCACCCTCATCATTTTCTTCAATTGACACATGGATAATGTTAATTCAACCTTTTTTTTAGACGGGTGGGTATTCGCAATTTGCGAGATATTATTTAAATTGTTTAGAACGGATTTTGTGGGGCTCATCTCAAGGTTCGTAGGTTCGCTCGTCGAGCGGTGATTAGTTAGACAGTCATGAAATATGTAGCTTGAAGTTCATATTCCACCAGGAGATTTGAATTTACTTCAATACAAGTGGTGTCAAGCGAATGAATGCATTTGCAAATGATTTGTTTACGTTGATAATATTATATTAAAACTGGTTCCATAATATTTCATCAAAATGAAAATTCAACCCACCTGAGTCATTAAAACTGATGAAACAAAAACTAGGTTTAATAGTTACCTATTTAACCTAGTTTTTGTTTCATGACTTTATATCACTACTACTGTACCTGGTTACCATTAAAACTAATGTACGGAATAAAGTATAAATATAATAATGTAATAAATATTTGCATTGTTACTTCTACGTTGATGATGTAGAATTAAGGTTATTATCGCCTTATGTATGTATATTGCCCTTGTAGACTTTCAAATTGAAGGTCTCATTTAGCAAATTATCACGGCAGGAGGTCAAGGATATAACAGGGAAAGTGTTGAGAATAATTTTATCCATACAATGAGTCGCATAGGGTTTTTTATTTTATTTTTTTTTTTTTTTTTTTTTTATATTAACTCCACACCGGAGGCCCTGAAGAAAATAATTTCCCTCAGGGCCTATGTCATCTTTGGGGATGCTGTGTGGAGGGTCTTTTTGTGGAGAGGAAGGAGTGAACATGGGTCTTGAAGAGTCCCATGTTGTAGGAGGGAGGAAACACAGAGGCCGGCAGTTCGTTCCACAGCCGAGCTGTTGAACTTAAGAACGAATCGTAGAAGCGACCCGTCCTCATGTGACAAATGTCAACTATGTACCAATGTTGGGCGCGCGTTTGGCGTGTATCCCGACTACGCACCGGTGCCGAAGGGATCAATGACGCTAGTTCCTCAGAGCATCTTCCATTGTAATACCGATAGAACAAGGACAGCATACCTACCTGACGCCTGTGCTCTAAAGATTGCAGTCCGTTTGTTAAGATTGGGGAATCTATCAAACGGACCGCCCGTTTTTGCACAGAGTCAAGGGTTTTTTTCAGGTATTTAGGGGCTCCGGACCAGAGATGGCTGCCAAATTCGACAGTAGGGCGCACTTGCGATTTGTACAGGGTCAGCAGTTGTGTATTATTAAAGTATCTGCGGGCCCTGTACAGTACGCCCAGCTTCTGAGAGGCCAACTTTACTCTGGCTTCGATGGAGCCCCCGTACCTGAGCTGGTCACTTATAGTTATACTAAGAATATCAATGGAAGGCCTGTTCGGAAGATTGCTTCCGTTGAAGGAGACTAGATTATCATTAGGATCCCTTTTAGACGTAATCAGACAGGATTGGGTCTTTGAAACATTAAATTCGACGAGATTATTTTTACTTGTCTTGGCTTGTCAAACAGAAAGCTATCATGAACTGTACTGTCATCCGCGTATCAATGAATCGGTGCACATGTCAAAAGGGTGGTAGATATTCTCAGTATCGCCTTGGTGAAAGTCGTGAAAAACCACCATTCATAATTGAAATGTTTGCTTGAAGTAGCTTTAGTGACATGTAAATAGCCCTGTTCTTCCCCACCTTCCTCTTCCCCATTTCCTTCGCCTCATACTGGAATAGCTCAAACTCGCAGTGATAAGAAATAATACAACATTTATACTGGAATTATTAGATTAAGGTTAAACGTGACACTTGTTATATTCTAGGTGTTCATAGATGGCGTTAATTCATTTATTTTAATACTCTTTTTGCAAGGTATCGCTTTACGATATTAAGACAAATATTTGTTTGTCGCCGTACATACGCAATATGAATAAATATTTTTGTCAATATTGTATTCTCAAAAGAAATGAGTTTTAAAACAAACAAAACTATTTATTCATATTCATAGTGCGTATGTACAGGTGCAAACAGATAATTTGTCTTAATATTGTAAAGCAATACCGTGCAAAAAGCGTATTTTAATAAAATAAATTAATTAACGCCATCTATGAACATGCAGAATATAATGAGCGTCACATTTAACCTTAAAGTAATTATCACAGAAGGCCCCTGGGTAAATAATTTCTCTCAGAGCCTACGTCATCTTTGGGGATGCTGTGTGGAGGTACCTTATGTTTTAACAAGGTCTTAAAGAGACCCATGTTGTAGAACGGTGAAACTAAGATCTTTCCACAGCCGAACTGTTTAACTTAATAATGTCAACCAAGTAAATGTTAAGTGTGTGTTTCCCGACTGTGCACCGGTGCCGAAGAGATAAATGACGCTAGTTCCTCGGAGCATCTTCCATTGAAATACCGGTAGAACAAGGACAGCATTCAAAGATTGCAATCCGCTCGTTAAGAAAGGGGAATCTGTCAGTTTTGAACTGAGTCGAGGTGTTTTTATCCAAGTATTTTGGGGCTTCAGACCAGAGGTGACTGCCAAATTCAACAGCGGTCAAAATTATGTAATGGTGATGTATTCAAAGTATGTAATGGTATGTATAAACCTACTTAAGTACGTGGAAAGATAAACCGAAAATAATATTTAATAGCTGACATGTATCTGGCGTTGCTAATGGTTATGAATAGTTTGGAGGTTGTGAATCTTTTCTAATAATCATTTATTTATACTGGGTTTTTACAGATGTTCTCACTTACGTGAGGACTATCCAGTTACAAAAACTCAGTTAACCTACATACAAAATCTACAAATTACATAATAAATAGTATAAATTAAAGTAGCTTTCCGCGTCTGTCTGTTTGTGCGCTTAGTTCTTATAAACTACGCAACGGATTTTAATAGGGTTTTCACTATCATTTAGAGAATTTCTCCAGGAAGGTTTATATACATAATACGCGCATACAATATTTATAAAAAGTAGAGAAAAGTTAATGTTTTGATATCAAGTCGTAAAAAAAATGGCTGGCTAAACCTATTGAGATATGCATCAAAATAATGTAATACATTAAAAAGACCTACAGAAAACGAAACGGTACATATCTATCTAATGATGATAACTCCCAACAACGACAGGTACACATCAACTAGTTCTAGTATAACTGAAAACTAGGTGTAGTTTGAAAATAATATCATAATTTTGAAAGTATTCGTTTCATTTGATGTGAGTGGTTTATTTATGCATTTGATCGAGCCATGTCTTCCTCGGACGTCCCAGGCTTTTTTACCATTCACCAATGTATACCACATTGTTACTGTTAAAAACAACATTTATTGATATTAATTGTAATTAATGTAAAAACATAAGTGCGAGGAAAGCCTTGTGAAAAGTGATGGAGATCTTTCCTTTTGAAAAAAGTCCCTCCGTCTTTTTTTTCCCAAAAAGTGCCTATATTACGAACCTTAGGCTCATCCAATGTCATAGGACTAATTTATTTACCGCTAGAAAAATACACCAGGATTTTTTTACTACCAGGATGAGTTGTAAAGCACCCTTGAGATGATTTTTTACGAAAACGGCGTAGAATAAATTTGACATTTTAAATTGTTATTATCCATAATGCCTGGAATCACATTTTATTTATGCTTGGAATCATCCTGGAATGCTCAAATTGGTGAGTAAAAAAAAGAGAGGAAGAACTTTCAGAAGAGACAATTTTGTCTATTGTTTGGGTCTGTCATCTATGCTCTTACTCTATGTTTGAATTCGTAGTTTGTGATTGAACTTGGCGTTTGTGCTTGTGCTGTCGCCATTATGCCATTTTAGAAATTTTGTTTTTACGTTTTCGTAAAGTGCGAATAGAACTGTTTGGTTTTAATTATTTTTTAAAATACCATGAGCAATTATGAGGATGATCAAAGTGAAGATGGTGAATTGGCCAGAAGTCCTGTTCCACAAGAGGAAATGGATTTTAGGTTACTGTCGTAAACGTTTTTTTAACGAATGTGTTGTTTATTCGTTTTCTTGCTTTTACTAATAATTTTGTGTTTTGCAGTTTATCCGAAGAAGATATAGATACCAATGACTCACTAGATATAAAGCCACCACAGGCTCAGATAATTTCTAGTCGTGCTCCTAAGGACGATAGGAAAAATAGGCACAGTGGAAAATCAGAAAGACACAAAGAACATTTGCATAGGGATAAAAAACACGCTTTCAGGTATGTAAATAATCATCTTTATGTTTAATAGTATGTTACTTGAATTATTTACATAATATATTTGACACTCGTCCTTAGAGTTCAGTGGCATTCCTATGATTCATCCTAAACATTAATCACTCATTTATTGACTTGGAGCCGTGTTTCTGTAGCTATCCAGTAGTCTGAAATGTTATCTTTCAGTAGTCACTGTTCAGATTCCTTATTATGTTAACTAACTTAGAAAAGTCTCATTTTTAAAGTCAGTATCTTTTTTTTCGCAATTTTTACTACTGACCTAATTTAAAATATGTGGTTTTTATTAATTAAAATGCCAATTATTTAAACGATGCACCTTTTTAAAGGGAAAGAGACAAACCTGACTCCAGAACTAAAAAAGAGAATGACGTAATTAGACACAGCGACCGTGAAATGGCGTATCATGGCAAGGAACATCCGAGAGAGCGGGAGTATGTCCGAGACAAAGAAGTGTACCGGGAGAAGCAGGTGTACCGGGACAGGGAGCAAATGCGGGAGAAGGAGATTTATCGGGAGCCCGACCCCTACAGGGAGAAGGAGGCCTATCTGTCCAAGGAGGTTTACAGGGAAAGGGAGAAGGAAGCTTATATTGCCAAAGAACCCTACAGGGAAAAGGAAAGGGAGCGAGAGAAAGATGCCTACATCTCCAAGGAAGCTTACCGGGAAAAGGATAGAGAAAGGGAAAAAGAGACCTACCTCACCAAAGAGCCCTATCGGGAAAAAGATAGAGAAAGAGAAAAAGATACTTATGTCTCAAAAGAGCCATACCGAGAAAAGGACAGAGAAAGAGAGAAGGAATCCTACATCCCCAAGGAGGCTTATAGAGAAAAGGAACGAGAGAAGGATGCCTACATTTCTAAGGAGCCCTATCGAGAAAGGGAGAAGGAAGTCTACATCCCTAAAGAACCCCCTCGAGAGAAGGAGAGGGACCGCGAGAGAGAAAGATACATGGAGGCAGAGCGCTCCAAGGAGAGGAAGGAGGTGCGCTCTCGCCACGCCTCATCAGATGAGGCGAGCTCGGGCAGGCACCGAGGCAGTGCGGGGCAAGGGGAGCGCGGGGGCGCCCAGGGGGACAAGGAGCTGGAGGACCTGCGCTCGCGACTGCTGAGCAAAAGACGCTCCAAGGAGCAGCAGCAAGACAGGCGCAGGGAAGACTCTCCCGAGCGCCGCGGGGACTCCTACCGGGCTGCTCACCTGCAGAGGAGGGACAAACTATTACACACAGGTTAGTTAAATCCTTTCTAAGTTCGGGTAAACCTTTATGTTACTTAATATTATTATGATTTGGTTCAATTGTTAGGGTTTATGGTGTTACATTTTACATTTTACTTTTACTGAAAAGGACTATACAATAATATATGTATAGTTCGATTTTGTACCATCTCTTTTACTGTTTTGCTTTACTTAATGATTGACTGCTGGGCGAAGATTGGCGATGTCCAGTTAAAACGGTAGAACTAACATCCACATGTTACTGGAAAGGACATAAAAAATATTAAGTGATACAATTGCTCCGTGATATATGAGGACCCTAGGGTGAAATGTGATTTTTACCTTCAGGCACGTAAAGGTTAAATATCTGTGTTAATTATCATAAACCTTAAACTATTACAAGTAACCTAAGCTTTTCATTTTATATAATAGGTATAATATGTACATACTATCCTTGTCACATATCAATAATTTGGTTTTGCTGACTTTCTCTTTGGTTTTAGTGTAAAACCCTTTTCTTTGTAAATTTATGACTGTTAAAGTATGAAATATCGACAGTCACTATATTTGCTCTTCGTAAGTTCAGTTAATTTTCCAGAGCGTGAGATGGAGCGGCGCAAGGAAGAGGGTCGCGCGGCCCTCCAGGAGAGGCGCTCCCGCCGCGCCAAGCGGCCGCCCTCCCCCGCCCCGGCGCCCCCCTCACCTGCCCCCCAGCAGCACCCCTCCCCGACCCCTGCCAAACGTCCCCGCCCCTCTACCTCGCCTCCTGAGGTGGTTACCGTTTCGGATGCCAGCGATCATGAAGAACAGGAAGAAGGTATACTTTTTTTATAGTAACTTTCATCTCGTTTTTTCATTGACGTATAAACTCATTGTTATTTATTTAGTTCTTCGAATTAAAAGATATTATCCCTTTCAGCTAATAGATATTATATCTTGGCTAACATAAAACTAAAATGCTTCTAGTTATCTTTTTAAATATGAATACTATATATATATCTCCTAATAGGTCCCGTCCATTTAAATAATGATACACATTTATATATTGAATGATTCAATTCCAAGAGTTATTCATAATGTGGTTACATATATATATATATTTAACAGGATGTCACTACGTCTGGTAATTCTGAGAAATACGTTAAACTAACTTGACCAACCAATTAACCAACCATCACGCCGTTTCTCCATGGGTAGGCAGAGAGGCCGGACTGCCAAACAACTTGGTCTTGGCACACACTACTTGCCTCATTCACATTAATCTCATACATACTCTTCTGTTATTCCGAATCTTGACATGACCCGACTGAAGTATCTGGTTCACTTGATCGTGCCATGTTTTCCTCGGGCGTTCCCGACTTCTTTTAACAATAATGTTTGTGTCATGTATTCTCGTTTCTTCGTTCATTCGCTCTACATGCCCAAACCATCTGAGCATCCTTTTATTAATTCTACTCATTACACTTAAACAAGCCCTTCATTCTATGGTTTTACCACACATATGCCTCAGGGATCTCATTTCTACAGCGAACGCAGTCTATCGTTCTTCCTCTGCCAGGGTAGGTACCAGTACTCCATTGTGAACTGCTAGCTTTGTTTCTTTTGACAGTTTTTTTTACTAGCGCCAACTGCGTTCAGTCCTTCATTAATGGAGTTTCCTGCATTTACCTCTCTTTCAATATCTTTTATTAGCCTTTCCATCTCTCTTAAACATACTTTCCAGATACAGAAACGTCAATAACAATATCAGATAATATAATTGTATTTTTGTTTTAATCAAAATTACAATGAAAAATATAAATGTCATCAGTAGAAAACAAACCTGGAATCTGTTAGCTAGAATCAGGTTAGCTACAAGGCTAGTGAGTAATCCCGCTAACTTGATGTAAATTTAAAAATAATTGGATAATTACTACAGTTCTGTAAGAGTTACCTTGCAATCAATATAATTGTTCTTAACCTGTCAGGCCTCAGAAGCACATTACCAGCCACGAACATCATTTTCTATTAGAAGCTTTGAAGGACATTTCTCACCGCACATTATAAAATTATTTTTAACACTTTTTTCTATAATGCGTAGATATGTGGTTTGTTCATCGTTGGAAAGATAAAAAATTATTCTTCTCAGTTTGTCTCTAATATTTATACATGATCACATGGATAAAATCCAAAAAAATTGTCAAAGTGTATGATTACAAATTGGCAGGATTTTTCAATGAAAAATAAAAAAAATTATGCATATTTTTTTTTAATTTAAAAAAGGCATAAAAAGTGAAGTAACAGTTTTCTTACTAATTCCCTACATAAAAGGAATATTTTATAAAAATCTAATTCTTTGAAAATTATGGACGTTTCAATTAAAGCGATGCACTACGTCGTGTAATATTTTAAATTGAGCCGCTATCAATAATAACCCTTTTGTAGATGGTGAAAAGGTTTAAATTCCCGCTTAACACCATCCGCCTGTTTTGATTTATGCATGAAAAAAAAAGGCAAAAAAGTGCCTTTTATTTTATTTTGTGGATGTTCAGGCATAAATATTTAATTTTTTTTCGATCATTTTATAAATAACTTAATTTGCCACATTATACAATAAAATCATAACCCAAAATGGGTTCGTAAGTAGGAGATTTTGAACTTTAAAGCAGTTTTTATAGGCCTTATACATTATTTTTTCTGGGCTTATAAAGTCTTATCTAAAAAATACTCGATTATTCCAAAGGCCAAGATGTATTCTACTCGCAGTATTTAATTAAAGCATCTGAAACATTTCTAGGCGACCAAATTTTCAAATCAAGAACACATGATTTTGCATTACTACGTATGGCATCGCCTTGTATCCTGGTCATTTTTTTTTGCTAACATATTCATGTTTGAAATTGAAATTTAATATTTTAGAAATATCAATGTTGATTTCAAACACAAACATTTCAAAGATAATTTTATCTAGTTTCTAAAATGATGTTTTTTTCTGTCTTCGGTCAATTTTCTTCAGGCGGTACAGCTTTTCAGCTTTTATGGACTGCTCGCCACCGGAAGCCGTCTTATTTCTGTCACAAGTCATATTGCAAATTCTTGATAATGTCATAACTAAAGGTGGTAAAAAATTTTTTTTTTACCGATTTTCACAAAACGCAAAATTTTCCTCTTGTACTAAATACAGCATGTGCCATGTCATGTACCTCTGTTTGCCGGCAAGTGTCCGTCAATGTGTTAAATATAGTTTTTTTCCTCAGGAGAGCATACAGGCACTTCTTCGGATTCTTCATCCGGTTCTGGAGAAAGTGAAGGAGACACAGCATCCGGCGAGGGTGAGGAGAGTGCGGAGGAAGACGAGACCTCGGGAACGGGCCGGCCAGGGGAGGATGAGAGGAACGCTCACCGTGCCAGCTCCGGAGAGGAGGACGGAGGTAGGGAGGCCATCAGCCCTAGCAGATCACCTGCCTCCATCCACTCCGATACACCCAAGAGAAGGTATTGTACTCTATCCTTATTTAATTCTCTTTTGATGCTTATTTTAACTGTCTTGTTTTACATAACAAGTAATATTAGTTGACTGTATAATATTATGTTATTCTCAATTGAATTGTAAGTGTTTACATGAATGGATATAATATTATATGTATGGCATAAGTACAGAATGTATTAAGTGTTATTTACAATAATAATGTGGCGTAACTCCAGTTATGTAAGTTATGTTTCGAGAAACAGCATTTTGTAAAATGCTTCCGAATCACGTAAATATCTTTAATATAATGTGCAAGTCTCTGTTTATTTAAAATACAACTCTTTTACGATTTAAGGAACACAAATTGAATCAACATAAATTTTAATACTAAAAATATGGTAAAAAATAATAGTAAAAGGTATTTCGTAGTAAAAAATAAATATGATAAACACGGATAAGTATAAACAAAATTCTGTTTTTAATAAATGGTGTGTATGTACGTACATAAACCATTATTATAGGGTTGCCGGCACTGAAATTGAAAAAATTGAAATTGAAATTGAATTATAAAACATTAAAATTATTTTTTTTGCTTTCTCTTGCATCAATGTAATTTTTAAATTTATAAAAAAAAATAATATCTCACAAGAGTCCCAACTGGTCCCAACTGCTCCCAACCGTCTGGAGCCAGTGAGGTTATTGCATCCTGAAGGTAGTAGGGGAACAGGAAGTTGAGGGAGTACCTGGCTATTCAAATCTGGTCTAAAGCCGATTTCAAGTAACGTTTCAATTCTGAATGGTGGTCTTACACCAGGGCGATACTAAGAGTATCTTCCACTCTAAGCCTGTTAAACTTTTCAATGCTTATTTCATATATTCTGAAATTTAATGTAGTCATGGATGACGAATCTTCATCTCCAGTCACACTCATTTATGGAGAGTGGATATATGTAATTTCATTATTGTTATAGCTGCTTAGATCAAGATTATTCTGGCAATTATGCAAAATTTGTTGCATTAGAGCACACGCTTTGAATTGTTCAAGGATAACTGCCGCCAACCTTACAATGCTTTTCAGTTATAACTGGATTGCAGATATTTATGTATTTTTTAAATATTATTTTAACTAGATAAAACCATTTTTTGCATTTTAATCACAGACATAGGAATTAATAGACGAGAAGATAATGGCGAGGGGTAAAATCAACTGTTGAAGAACGAAGGGGGTAAAGCTGACTGTGATTCGTCAATAAATCAATCTGACAGTAAATAGACATCTCGCATTATAATATCACCATTTAGTTCTTAAAAGTAAAATCTGCTTTTGAATGAATAGACATTTTTACATGGGAGCGCAAATTACTCGCCATGTTATGAACAAATTTGCGAAGTCCAAATTCGGCAAAAAATTTCTTATATTTTTAGAGTCGAATATTTCGTTTAAGTATTTAGTTAAGACACTTTTATAAATGTTCATAATTTACTTCGCAGCAACCAACCAGCTTTGTGTTTCGCGTCCAGACGTTTCTCAATGTGATAGTATATGTTTCTACAACTGATCCATATTATACGATGTGAATATGCTTAAAATAAAGTAAAATAATGCTTATATATGGAATGTAATACGACAATTGGGTTTATTCTCTTTTTCACATCTATTTTTACAAGTTTTCATAGCACAAGTCAACATTTTGCCGTGTTATTTCGTAAAATGAACCGATGATGCCTCGACCATAGTTCGCACAAGAATGATGACGTCACGGTTTCAACTTTCACTTGAGGCCATACGCGAGCACAGCCGGCTCCAATGGAACCGGTATGGGGAGTGGGGATAATACGCTTTTAATCACTTAGGGCAGGTCTACTAATATTCATATGTCTATGATTTTAATCCATTTTTTCCAGAAATATGAAATCATTTTATGCCGTGAAGACACTGGGAATATACAGTGAAACCTCTATTATTTTTTAAATGAACTATTAATACGGGAATATAGAAAAAAAGCTACATTCGTAATTAAATTTTTATTATTGTAAAAAAGACACATATTTTACATATAAATAAAAATGCCCCAATTCCTAAACTTTGCCGAGCTTGGCTTCATCCAGCAGGATTTTTTTCTAATTAGACAATTTTTATTCTTTCTTGAAGAGTATGCACATTTTTCAACGATCGGCTCATTTTTAATTTTAAAATGCTCAAAAACTAGAAGGTAAAAAGATAACTGCACACACGCACCGCTGTATGAGTCTTAATAGAAATAATCGACACACGTGGGAAAATGATTAGGTAATTTTTGGATAGGGCCTGACACGCTTATTACGAATATTTTTTAGAAAAAAACTTTATATTCGCCTTAATTACTATAAAAGAAAACTTTTTGCATTTCGGGCGGCGGAAAATTATGAATTTAAATTTTCAATTGCGTTAACCAAAATTCACTTCGCGAATCGATGCGGCGGCAATCAGCTGCCATTAGGTACGTCACTGTTATGTTGGTATCCCTGATACATTGATTTGTATCACAAACCATGTTACACAAACCTTGCGTAGCCGGTAAACTAGTTGAAAACTGGGATGTTTTTCTTGCCTTGACGCGAGCAGGCGTTATTAAGGGGCACTTTCCTTTGTATCACAAACCATATTACACAAACCTCGGCATCCCACGAAGATAGCAACGGTCGTATTTAGCTCTTGTTAATGCATCAGTGATACCAACATAACAGTGCGTTCCTAATGGCGTCGCGTTGTCGCCACATCGATTCGCGAAGTGAATTTTGGTTTTATGCAATTGAAAATCAAAATGCATAATTTTCCGCCGCCCGAAATGCAAAAAGTTTTCTTTTATAGTAATTAAGGCGAATATAAAGTTTTTTTCTAAAAATTATTCGTAATAAGCGTGTCAGGCCCTATCCAAAATTTACCAATGATTATTCGAGGAATGGTTGATCGAGATTTCTCTGTACATATAACAAAAGTTGTGTTGTTACATTAACATTACTGAAATATTATGTATCCTCCATTTTTCACTGCACCCAAGTCTAGAGTAATAATTAGGTTAAAAAAGCACCCACTTTCTGATGTGGTGCTGATGAAGATTTAAAAATGATTAGTGGAATATTTTATTAACTTGTTGGTTACGTTAGCAGATCCCGATCTCGCTCAAGATCTCACTCTTTCTCTCCTCCGAGTGCCAGCAATGGGGTAGAAGACGCAAACAGCGCGAGACAAGACAGGGAGGACATGCAGGGGGAGGGCAGTCCCCCCCCGCCACACCCTTCCTCCCCGGCTGGCTCCCCCCAGCCCCCCCTGCCGCCCTACTATCCCGCCTTACAGGTACATACCCACCAATTATCTTTAATATTGAACATTTATTTATTTAACTGATGTATTTCTTCCGCAGGTCGGGAAATTTGAGAATTTGGTAATATCGGGGAATTCGATTTGGCACTTTACTCACTTCCTATCCCCATGCGGCCGAATATGAACTCCGTGTAGATTTTTTGGGCTAATCGGCCAAGTCCGAACTGTGTTCGTGTTTGGTTTGCATATTTCTGTTCATGATGTGATACGTTTAGCACGTGTCTAAAGTCGCGGCCTGGAAAGTGTTAATACTCTCATAAATTATTTAAAGTAAAGCTATCTATGAACGCGTAGATTATAACGCACATTATTTTTACCCTTAATATTGTTCAGCAGAATATTCCCTTATTGGTAACTTGATCTGTGAATTTCAAATAGATTCTGCAATGGATTATGTAGCTCTGAGACAAGTCAAGTCCACATTGATAAATGGTGACTGCTGAAAGTGAAATGAGACCAAGAGTCTTCAGTGCGGTAGTTGCAATGTTTCCTCTGCTGTAGCAATGTGTCACTATACATATGTTGTAGGCTAATATGAAAAGGAGTTAAGTAAACATGTTATTATGTACTGTACCAAGAGTGGGTGGCAATTATTAGTGTATTATGACGATGTGCACAAAGAAGGAGCCTGTTGGGATAACATGTTGTGCGTGGTGTTCTAGGGCTGTCGGTCGGTAGAGGAGTTCCAATGCCTGAACAGAATAGAGGAGGGCACCTACGGAGTGGTGTACCGAGCGAGAGATAAGACCACCGAGGAGATAGTGGCTCTCAAGAGACTGAAGATGGAAAAGGAAAAGGAGGGTTTCCCCATCACCTCTCTGCGAGAAATCAACACCCTGCTCAAGGTAATATGCCCCTTTCAGTCTATTGTATGATGTATTGCTAGGGCGGCGGGGCTCCAGAGCGGGGCCCCGCGCGCCCCCTGCCTGGCCTTGTATTAATGTCCTGTGTGTTTTTATTCTGCAGGCCCGGCACCTCTTATCTACAAGAGAATTGTGATTGACCTCTGAACCAATCAGTCAAGGTTGTCCATTCTACTACCTAAGAGCGAGGGGCGGGGCTCCGGCCCATATCTTGTTCTCTTTCTATTTATTGTCCCAAACAACCCACAACACCCACTCTTACCCAAACACGGCCGTGGGTCCCTTCACACCGATACTTTCTTTTAGGAGGTCTCTTCATGCCACCAACAGAATGTTCCTTACGTTGAATTATGAATTGTTATCTTTATGAAAACCCACTATATTTTATTTGGTAAGAAATCACCTCTGACCACCCAGTGAAAGATGATGAGGACATTATTTTATGTTCACTTAACATTTTAAATAATTTATAAAATGTTGACAAAATAATTTGATTCCCTTCATCATTCCCTGCCTTAGGTTTTTGTGACCACATAAAGCTTGTATTCTTTAAAATGGAAATATCTCTATGCACAGTTACTTAAGAAATTAGACTTTGTAGATTGGTCTTAGACTATAGACTATCTAGAAAAACAATTTCTTCATTGTTTGTTTCAGATTGTTCTCCACTTGTGCTCTTCTGTAGAAATATATTATTTAACTTTCCACAGTAATGTGCACCTTCATAACAGTAATAGACTCTTCCAGAAGTAATGAATCATCTGTATTTTAGCAGTGAAAAAAAATCAAACAACTCAATCACTTTGGAAGATTGCAACAAATAGTGATTGTTTTATATTACATTGTTGTGGACAGTATACGGTTCCTTTGATAAAAAATACAATAGAACCTCGTTAATTCGAAATTTGATTTTTGATGTCCCGTGGATTTCGAATTAACGAGGTTCTATTGAATTAACGAATTCCCACGTAATTCGAAATTTAATGAAAAAAAAAAAAAAAAAAAAACGCCGAAAATCGATTTTCTCGGCCGCCTCTTCAAATCCGGGTGGTATTTTAGCAGTAAATTCGTATTAATACCAATTATTTCTTTATTTTCGCGGCCGATTACCGTAGCGGCCGGCCCTTTAAATTCAGATATTCGTAAAAATGCTATATATTTACGCGTAAATCGAGATTTCGCGGCCGATTTCGGCTGCGGCCTACCCTTTAAATTGAGATATTCGTAAAAATACAATATATTTCCGCATAAATCGAGATTTTGCGGTAGATTTCCGTCGCGGCTGGCCCATTATTTCGAATATCTGAATTTAAATTCGTAAAAATACTATATATATCCGCTTAATCGAGATTTCGCGGTAGATTTCCGTCGCGCTGGCCCATTATTTCGAATATCTGAATTTAAATTCGTAAAAATACGATATATTTCGGTGTAAATCGAGAATACGTGGCCGATATCCGTCGCGGCCGACTCTTTAAATTCAGATATTTGATGTAAATTCGTAAAAATATGATATATTTCCGCGTAAATCGAATTTTATCGGCAGTTTTTCGTCGCGGCCGGCCCTTTTAAGTTCAGATATTTGAAGTAAATTCGTAATAATATGTCATATTTCGGCGTGAATAGAAAATTTTTGGCCGATTTCCGTCGCCCCGTATTTTTAACTCGAAGATATTCGAAGTAAAGTTAGTAAAAATACGATATATTTCCGCGTCCGATTTCCGTCGCGGCGGGTCATTTAAAATTCAGATTTTCGAAATAAATTCGTAAAAATACGATATATTTACTCGTAAATCGAGATTTCGCGGCCGATTTCCGTCGCGTCGGGCCATTTGAAATTCAAATATTCGAAATAAATTCGTGAATATACGATACATTTACGCGTAAATCGAAATTTCGCGTAAATTTAAATTCAGATATTTTGTGTAAACTCGTAAAACTACGACATATATCCGCGTAAAACGTATTTTCTCGGCACTTCAAACTCGGATATTCGAAATAAATTGGAAAAAATACGACATTCTAGTGTAAATCGATTCAGATTTACAAAATAATAATACTAATTAGGACGATGTATAACCACGAAAAAATACATTTTTCGGCGTTTTACCGCCACGGCTGAGTTTTAGATTCAGATTTGCGAAATATTATGATTTATTTTCGCAAAAATCAATTTTTTTTCGAATTACACAAACAAATTTTCGTTTTTCGGACAAAAATAAATTTCGAATTACGAATTAACGAATTTCGAATTCAAAAACCATTTTGTATGAAAAAAAATTTTTGCGGAAATTTTTTTGGCGAAAATTTCGAATTACGCGTTTTTTCGAATTATTGGGGTTCGAATTAACGGGGTTCTACTGTAATGATTTCACGTTTTCCTAATTTATTTATTATTCAGAAGTACGCAACAATTAAAATGCCATTGTCATTTCTGCACAATAACTAAATAACCCATAAATATACCACTCACTAGATCGATAGCTTTGGGCTTTTTGTATGAAACAAATTGGTCCTAAAAAAACCATAGATATGCCAATATATAGACAGTAAAATTCTCATTTGGAGCCCACTTATTATACTATACACCAATAAAAAACTCTGAAAGTTTATTCCATAGACTTTCAGAGTTTTTTTTTCATTGGTGGATGTAGTTAGGAAATAATATGACGTCACAATATTCACGGTTCCAATTTTCAATCACAGTTATACCCCTGCAATAACCTATCAATTTAATGTTTTTTCCCCTCCAATAAACCGCCCCAAAGCGATTCCTTTGTTTTGATTTTATTACATTTAAAAAGGGAACACATTCAAATACCGAGTAAAAAAAAAGAAAACTTAGAAAGTACCTTTCCAATTTTGTTATACATTAGATTAGTACCTACTTTTCCCACATTTGAAGGATACAGTTTTATGAGTTTCCTGCATTCAGTTTACAAGCTTTAAGTAGTCCCAATGATGTTAGGTGATAAGGTGGTCTTGATATATTTATATTATTTTCTCCTCTTAAACCACAGCCAATTGGAATTTGAAATAACTGTTATGTGATGTTTACCACAAATTTTACAAATTATGTTTTACGCTTATCGATTATGTTGCTTTAATGACTACTTTTATCCAGATGGGAGAGGATTTATTCGAACTTAGTAAACTTGCATTTAATTAGTCCCTAACCACCTACTTCTCAGAAAATTCATATTTTTAAGTATGTATGTTTTTTTATAGTAAAAAATACATATTTTTACCACCCTAAAATTTCAAAACTATTCATGTTTTAATGAACACATTTTTTAAAGGTTTTTTTTTTTACTAATAAAATTTACATAATTACTTAAATTAATTATCTTTTCTCTGTTGCCAAATTGTTTATTTATAATTTTTTATCATTCCATTGCTTAAAACTTTAAATTTTAATTTTAATTTACTTAAATTTGGTTTATAATTTTTTTAAGTTCATATTAATTTGTGCTATAGTTATATAAACAGGTAGTTAAATAAAGTGTTAGCTGGTGATTTTTTTGTTCTAGAAGTAGTTAAGACTGAAAAAAATTGTGATCGTAAAAAAATGTATGAAGATTTTCAGGAATTTGTACGGCTTTCCAAAAACCTTCAAATATTCATAGATATAACTCGATCAAGTATTTTCAGTGTAAGGAATGAAAAAGTCACCTGTCACTGGTTAGATGGTGAGGTTAGGTTTATATTAACCTTCGACGAGCCAAGTTGCCAAAAAAATAATTTATTCCCATGAGGGGATATTGAATCACCCCGTCCTTACACAGCCATTATCATTAATATTGTTATTATAATATTATAAATGTTCAGGAGAATTGTAATGACGGGGTCACTCATTTACCCCTCTGGTTTTAGAAAAAAATCATAGGCTTGATGACCGTTAAATATTAAGATTGAGTCTATCCCCAGTTAAAAATAACTAACCTCAAACTAACTTCGATACCTCTACACCCCTGGTCCTGGATTAAATTATGTATTAATAATGTCGCTCATTTTCTATATGTAAATGTATAACTCTAAAATCTACAAATTATTTTTGACTTGTACCGTCTATCTTTGTAATATTGTTGCTGTAATTATTACAAAAGGATGTATGTTAAATATTCTGCTTTCCAGAACAGAAGCTTTTATTTTACAGAAAGAAAAAGTTGATTATTTGTAATAAATAAAAATAACTTCAACATATTGAGTGGATTCAAAATGTATGTCATTTTGGTAAAACTTTTTAAACGCACAAACTTTTGTCATTACAGTAATGATATACATACCATTGTCAGAGTCACTGAAAGTTCAATTTTAATTTTGCAACATCCCATTCAAGATGCGTTAGTGTTTAAATCGTAATTTAACAATTATTTTATGCATGTCATGTCATCATAAATGTTTCTGTTCACTGTTTTGATGTTGTAAGGTGCTACAATATCCCTTTTTTTAATGTAATTCTTTCATTTTTTACAATTTCCTAAATCATTTTCAAAAAATACTAAAAAATCGCAATCATGGAACAAGAAAGAACATCACAGGTATAATACTCATTTTGATTTTAAAAATTCAGGCCCCAATTATATTTAGTTCTTTCCTATCTTTGGAATAGCTTTGTGATTCTAACAGCAAATAGTGTGTTGTTTGTTTATTGGGGTGTTGTGGTTACCCCCTTATTGAGACAAAGTTTTAAGGTTATGAAGATAAAGAAGAAAACAAAATCCCACTAAGATTGAAAAATTCTTTTGCTTATAAATATGTAATATTATATTTGAATGTTATAATTCTTTTCATGATCGCTTTAGTCAAAGGTTTACAAGGCACAATTACAATTAACTGGGTAAAGGAAAATATTAAACTACATACTACACAATTGAATGTTTCCTCAGATGTAGGCATTGAAGGTATTTCAGAAAAAGATCAGCGTCAAGTAACACATTCAAATTTAATGTGTGGAGGATGTATCTAAGTGAATTGACTTGTGGATGGTTCTACGTAGAACAGCACTGGGTTCAGATTGAGATGACGAAGACACTTGATGTGGTAAAGGACTAGTGGGCAGTAAGTATGCAACAGTGAGTATGGTGCCTGATAACATATAACATTTAATCCATCGCTTATCACTTGTACTGTTCTGCTTGGGTAAAATTGTTTTAATTAATTAATTACAGGCAGTATTCAGTGACATTAATCATGGTTGCCACAGAGTATGAATTGATGTAATTTTGCCCCTTTCAAATAGTGAATATCTATTTATATTTATAAAGACATTCTCTGTTAACACCACCTCTCTGTCTTACAGTTTTTTTGAGCGCTGGCGTATGTATATGGTAATCTGATATTAACCTTTTCGAGCACACGTGTGTGACAATTTTTACAATCGTTCTCGGCACACATGTGCACACTCTAATACATCCACGCTGTAATATTTTCCAATGTGATTTTATGCTTTGAAAACTGCATATAGGACAAAATCAGAATCGCTTGCGCTAATGACGCTAGATTCTACTGTTTTATTTCACAAATGCAGCCTTTATTACAAAATAATTTGTCTATGAATGTCAAAATTCATGTACATAAACGGCGCCGCAAAAATGTATTAGTATTGACGGTATTTTGACGATTTTTCTACTCCGAAGTTCCAGAGGTTTTTTTGTTTGTGGGATTTTTACCCTCTGCAATTACGGAGGTATTAGGTCGTGGAAGCTTGGCGCTCCAAAGGTTAAAGTACAATCAAATTTAATTGTATGTGAAAAAGTACTTTGGAAAACCTGGACTTAGTGATGGGTTTTCTGTTGGCCACTTTGTTAATTAACACTTTGTTTGTTGGTAGTTTTTTTAATTCAGGCTGAAAGAGGATTTGCATTTTCACAGAGTATGCTCGTCTCCATAATTTAAGTCACGCCTGTGTTATTTTATTTATCAGTTGGTTGCACCCAAACTATCATTACTAAAATCATTGTTCACAAAGTAGGATAATATAAGAAAACAAATCGAATGTATTGGTATCGTTAGAATCAGATTTTGATTACTTTACTTAATGTTTGCAATTAATCATGTTTTTAATCTGTACTTTAGTTCTTATCTGACAGCTAGTAGCTATGACTGTGGATTTCTGAATTGCTTTTAATTTATTTACTTAATATCAAACTTGAAATTCAACCTGTCTTAGATAATAAAAATGATTTGTATTTTCCCATGGCTGCATAACCTACATTGATCCACCAATCAATCAGCGTATGCAATTCATTTTGCTACAATCTTACTAACGGCAGTTAGTAAATAAAATAATAATTTTACTAGGTTATACAAAAACCAGTAAAATTATATTTGGGTTAAAATGAACCAGCATGTGAATTCCAAGTTTGAATAATTTTGCAATATTATTATTAAATTCATCGGGTTAGGATCCACAAGAGCCTATTTTGCATGTTAGATGAACTGATATTTTGAGTAATATCAGTTCATTGAATTCCAAGTTTGAATAATTCAATGAACTGATATTACTTGGAATTCCATGAACTGATATTTTGAGTAATATCAGTTAATTGAATTCCAAGTTTGAATAATTCAATGAACTGATATTACTTGGAATTCCATGAACTGATATTTTGAGTAATATCAGTTCATTGAATTCCAAGTTTGAATAACTTTGCAATATTATTATTAAATTCATCGGGTTAGGATCACAATAGCCTATTTTGCATGTTCGATGAACTGATATTTTGAGTAATTATGTAACACTGTGTGGTAAAAGTCTCATTACAAAAATTAATAAATTAGCTTTGTTATTTTAACATTTTGAAAATTCTATTTACAGCACCATCCCACAAGTAGAAGGACATAATTTTTTGAACCCATGACAATGTGGTAGATGCCAATCTGTCTCCGCGTAAGTCATACTCTTCCACTTTCCAGAAGACACAAAAAATCAGCAATGCTTTCACACTTTCGGAGCACATTGGTGATTTGCAGTTATGTTTATTGTAGGACCATTCCCTTATATTCTGTTTCTGCTGATGTGGATTTATTACACTGTCAAATTGGGTGATTTGACTTACGCGGTGATGCGATATTTACGATATACAAGACTAGATGCTTTAAGTCTGGACGGGTATTCGACTAAATGAAAACAAAATAATAGCTCGCCTTTAATGTACCAAAACATTGTATATGAATGTCTAGATACTGACAGTACCCCTGTCAATAGATGCGTAGGCATTGTGTTCAAATTCATGCATTTTTATTTAGTTTAGTATTACTTTTTTTTTAATAATAATATTTTACTAGCTGATAAAAACCAGCTGCCGCAGTTTGAAAACTTTGACGGTTCTTTTTGAAAATAACAGAGGGCGCCACTTCCGTTGACAACAATCCTAAACTGTACAGTCGTTAACATAATAACACTATTAGATAAATATTTGTCACCAATGTATAATTCTTGGCTTGTGCGTTATTTGAATGAATACACACCTTTATTGACTTTCAATATCTAGATTTTATATAGGAAGTGTTTGGTGGCAATTGGACACCTATTGTTGAATAATGAAAGAAGACTTGTCAAATGACTGCTTTATTTTAGTGTTCTGAATCTTTATTTTCCAATACCAGTCAAGACTTACAGCATCTAATTTTTAAAATTCATGGCATTATTATGTATATACTAATCATATCTATTTTCAGTTCTGATGACAACTAATTTCTCTGCAGTTTAAAGCAACTTTACAAGATTGGAGATGATGGTTTTTTGGATAAGAATATTAATTATTTAAGATTATTATTTTACTGGTTATAAGTACACTTTATGTCTGTTAAAATAAGTGATTAAAAAGTGTGGATAAATATAGTATGTAATATTGCAAAAGGTGTTGGGGAAAAAATGTTTTCATATTTTATTACAATTATTAATGTTAATATTAATTGTGTGATTATCGTAATATTTATTTCAAATTCCAATTGCCGTAATTTAGAATTTGCCATCCTTGAATGTTAATCTGCATTTAACGATTATAATGTGTTTTGAGTAATAAGTTCAATACTGGCTCTTGGACCTAGTTGTGCGAGAAAGTAATCGAATGCATTGTAGAGTCATCGGTTGTAAAAAAACCAAATACTTACGATTGGTAACTTTCAAAGTCGAATCATTGTAAAGATGAGAATGTTGTAAATGAATTAGGTTGATATAGTTGTATTGATTGTTTCTGCCATGACTGTGTCCAATGCAGCGGTGTCTAGGTAACTAGGTGTGACTCGGTGGGTGGGTCGTGTGTGTGATGAGTGCGTCCGTGCGTGTGTTGCAGGGCCAGCACCCCAACATCGTGACGGTGCGCGAGATTGTTGTGGGCTCCAACATGGACAAGATCTTCATCGTCATGGACTACGTGGAGCACGATTTGAAGGGACTCATGGAGACGATGCGTGCGAGGAAGCAGGTCTTCCTGCCAGGTCAGTTCCAACAACATTTATATACTTTTGGTTCTAAGAAATTAGTTACAATGTCATTTGTTCCAGTAGATAGATACAAATGTGTTGTTCCTTAATGATTGCAGGTGAGGTGAAGTGTCTGATGCAGCAGCTTTTGCGAGCGGTGGACCACCTGCACGACAACTGGATCCTGCACCGGGACCTGAAGACCAGTAACCTTCTCCTCTCCCACAAGGGTATTCTGAAGGTTAGTTTCTTTATACCAATTGTCTCTGGCTTTCACCCTTCAAGGGTGTTCTAGGCCATAATTTCAAATTATGGAGAGAGGGAAGGTTAATTTATGTATCTATTTTATTTAAATGGGCAAATTTCAATATTATATGGAAGATTATTACAGTAGAACCTCGTTAATTCGAAATCCACTGGACATCAAATATCAAATTAACAAATTCCCATGTAATTCGAAATTATATGAAAAAAAAAAGACGCCGAAAATCAGGTTCCACGGCTGCCCCATTAAATTCGGGCAGTATCTTTGGAGTAAATTCGTAACACAAAAAACTTTCGATGGATATTTTTTATCACATCTCCCTCTAGTACAGTGGTTCTTAACCTCTCAGAAAAGGACTTTTATTTACTTTGTGTTCCTTTGCGAACTGTCAAAACGCGAAAATTTTTGTGTTATTCACGAGTTTTGTTAAAAGCTTCATAACTCACGTTTTGGGAAACGTAGCCTCATTCTAAAAACTGTTTTGGAAAGATTATGAAATTCACTATCGTATTGTTTTGTTGTACGTAAATATTTGCGTTTCTAAATATACATTTTCTGAAAACGTCAAAAATATCTAAAAATCGCTGACCATTATTTCAAAGCTGTGAAAAATGTACTGTTTTCTGAGTATCATAAAGAAATAACACTGTATATATTGAAGAAATATAATTAAAAACTATTAGTCACCTCAAAATATTAACCGTCCAAACTAAAATATTTTTAATAAATTATTTAAAAACGCAATAAATTATGAACGAACAAGATGACAAGTCCAATCGACATAGATAATGCACCTCTAGATTCCATAGATATTCTTGAATGCAGACGCGTAGCGTTATTCATTATCGATACTCTGTTTTTTAAATCATGGCAATCCGTATACTAGTGATGGAAATAAATCGATTTTTGTAAAATCTCGCGCGTTTACGTGAAAAGACGTACTAATGTCTTGACCGCTATTATCATATTTACGTCTTTTGACGTTCTAATGTTCCGAGTGGTTAACCTGGGTTTGATCGAACCCCAGGGGTTTGGTGAGTCATAATATCATAACTCTTTTTATTATGATTGTTTTTGTGTGAAAATCCTGTTTTAATGTTTTTTTTTTTCATTTTGTGCACCTATGTATAAATATGTACCTATGTTTTGAATTTGAAAAAATCATATTTTATTTCTCCAATTAAGAAGTGTTCGGTGAATGTGCATATGAAATTGGTGGGGGTCAGTATATCCAACAAGGTTAAGAACCACTGCTCTAATACCTTAATAATCTTAGTTTGTAGATATCTCTATCTAACCGCGGTCATGTCGGAAAACCCCTTTAAAATAAATTTTGTATGATACTAAGCATACGTATACGCATATACATGAAAGTGTTTAACTCCTTTGTCTGTATAATAAAAAGAAAGAAAGGACATAGTTTGAGGACAGAATTTAAAGTGAGCCACAGTAGGTATATACAGGGTGTCCGGAAACTCGTAGTACAAGCGGGAAACTGGTGAATCTACATCACATTTGGAGTCGATTTTGTAGTATATTTTTTTTTTATTTGATCTTTCGTTATCGAGTAAATCGAGTTTGAAGTTGATTTTTTTTTTTTTTTTTTTAATCAAATTCTTATAAATTATTACTGAAGATCAAAGTACCCAACTAATTAAAACTATTTGAAAGTAAAACAAATGAAGAAACTCGGATTTGAAGCATTATTTTGAAATCACCCTTCATTTAACCCGGTGTAATCATAAAATATTTCTGCTCTGCAGGGTTAAAACATCTGTTATTCAACCCTAAACACCAGAAAAAAACTTTAACCCTAAAATAGCTGAAAAATATTTTTTTTTGGTTTTTTTTTTTTTTTTTTGAAAATGTTCAAATCAAAAAACTTTATGTTTTTTTGGGTTTCCCATGTGGTGTAGATTCTCCAGTTTCCCGCTTGTACTACGAGTTTCCGGACACCGTGTATATATATAGCTTCTAATTTGATACATTAGATACAACACTATAGATACATAAATATTTAACATTATTACATTTTAGATCATCATTGGCTATGTATACCTTATCAGAAAAGAAGAGTTCTTGTGCCTGATAAGGAAGCCACGATTCTTACTTATTAGTTAAATCATTTGGCAACCATGTGCCCATTAGTTTAAAGGCATATAATAGGCAAGGCATATTTCCGAAACTACCAAAATATGTTTATTATTAAATCGCTAGGTGGCAGTAAGGGTGCCTTCACCAATGTACAATATTCAACATTATACGTGAGTTATGAAGAGACATATAGATATTCAAGTAAAAAAACAAACCAATAACAAAATGTGGCTTGTTTATGGAACTTACTATTTTGGTAGAGTATTTAGTATGATCTTTTTTACAAATGTTTCATCATTTGCTTGTTATTGTAAATCATATTAGGTTTGAAAAGCTGACAATAGGTTTTTAAGTTCGCGATATTATGTGAAAGGAGGAAAGCAACCGTAAGCGGCGTTTTGCACCGTTAGCGGTTGCTTGGTTCCTTTCGTGGTCGCGTTTCGTTAGGGACTGAAGTGTAGGTAGTTAGGTAGGTAGGAGTGAGCGCTATTCCATTATAAACGGTGTTTGGTATCTCATGGTTCAAGTAATCCATTAAATTATTATCAATAAATTTTACATGTTATTTAATGTTATCATGTTATACGTGATAACATATAACATATTTGACGGCCGGCATAGTCCAGTGGTAACGCATTGGACTGCCATTCCGAAGGTCGCGGGTTCGAACCCGGCATGCGCAAATAAATTTTATTTGATTAATTTGTGTTATTTCACAATTAATTAAAATAATATATAGTATATTTGCGGCACGTTCCAGAGTGGAAGATACTACCAGTATCGCCCTGGTGTAAGACCACCATTCAGAATTGAAACGTTGCTCCAAATGGCTTTAGCCGTGTTTAGTGACTAGATCTGAATAGCCAGGTACTTCCCCACCTTCCTCTTTCCCTTCCCCACTTGCCTTCAGCCTCACAACATCCCCCAATCGGGGATGCCATAGTCTCACTGGCTCCAGACGGGAGCAGTTGGGACTCTTGTGAGGTATTTACTATAAAAAAAAAAATACATTTTATTGTTACTGTATTTGTAATGTCAAAGTGTTGCTTTGCTTGATTCTAACGCATTGAAGAAAAAGATTGAGGATTGAAAGTGAGCCTTCTATCTCCTCTTCATCTTTAGAAACAGAAGAAACAGCAAATTTTGCCAAAATTCCTCCGATAAAAGTGTTTCCTAAAGCAACAAATGATCAATTTCAATTTCAAAAAGAAATAAAATTGATATTTTATCATATTCATATCAATAAACATTTTTTCTTTATAATGCAAAAATAATTAATAAAATTGATTGATATTTGTCTAAATTAGTGTGTTTTATTTGACACCATTATTTTTTCCTCTAAATTAATCAATATGTGTATAGCAATTTACATTTATTTTTGCAAAAATTGATTACCACTAAAACGGTTAAACTTGAGAGAAATAGCCGTCTAATATAGTGTAGTATGTATTGTTAGGACTTGTTGTTTCACAGAATTTGAACAATTGATCAAATTTCAATGTTTTAATTCAAGTTCTGTGAAAGTTCTGTTATTATTTCATCATAGGTTTGGCGGTTTCACAGTACTTGGAGGATAACAGAATTCGAATAGGACTTTCACAGAACTTTAATATTAACTTATATTTGATGACTAGTTCAAATTCTGTGAAATAACCCGTCCTTAGTATCGATGGTTTGTATTATCACAGTGATAATCATGAATAATTGATATTTGCAGGTGGGTGACTTTGGACTGGCCCGTGAATACGGCTCCCCGCTGAAGAGCTACACGCCGGTGGTGGTGACACTGTGGTACCGCGCCCCCGAGCTGCTGCTGGGCACGCGCACTTACTCCACACCCATCGACATGTGGTCCGTGGGCTGCATCTTCTCCGAGTTCATCACCATGCAGGCCCTCTTCCCCGGCAAGAGCGAGGTGGACCAGCTCAATAGGATATTCAAGGTTAACTAACCATAGACTTTTTGAAGCTGAAGTAGTTTCTGGACTCCTGCCTTACTTTGGCAATGAGTTTGTCTTTGAACATATCTCTCAGGCAGTGTTTATTTTCTTCATCTTTTAGTCATGGTTTAGCGACAGTCTATACAAATTTTGAAATGTGTTAAAAAAAAAGAAGTTCATTCTCAGTCAACATTACGAACATGTTACGTAAGTAAGAGATAAGAAAACTAAATGCAGTAGACTTGTATTTCATGTATTGTAATTTCAATATAAGTTTCGTAAGTCTGATTGTTGATTCAGCTTTTTTTTACTTGTGCGGTCTGATTATGATATGATGACCCTAGCAGCAGTGACGTAGCCGCTACAGACTTTACCTCTTTAACGCTAGGGGCCCGTTGTATTACGTAAGCAGATTTATTACAATTATTTACCCCCTCTTCCCCCTTGTCACCAAAAGTAAGCAAAGCTCTTACCCCCCCCCCCTCCCATGCTTACGTAAAAATTGGTACCTATATGCATTTTTCTGTTAATGTATTCTGTTTTTTTATTGATTCATAAGCGAAAGAGGATCAACGGTAACACAAATATTAACTTGCTTTGATTTGCTTACAACACGTCAAATCGTCAATCGTACTGAAACGAAACAATAGATTGATGGAAGAAATTTTGACAAGTGAGTAGCGCCCGGTAATTCCCCCATTCGCTTCCAAGCAAGTACCTAAACGTATTGATTATTTGTGGGAATCCCCGAATATGTATTCGGTTTTCAAACATAGACAATGTGTGGGTTGCCAATGTGTAAAAAAAAAATAACTACTGCTGAGCAGTGCTGACGTAATCACTATCTCGACCCCCCCACCCCCCCATGTCATCAAAAATAAGCAAAGCAAAGACCCCCCTGCCCCCCTATAGTGCTTACATAATACTTGAACGGCCCCTAGGGTATCCATATGGATACGTTTAAAAATCATTACCCTGAATGTAACTAGCTATTCTGGGGAAACTACCTATGGTTTATAGTATACAATTTATCTGGTAAGATGGTACTATTTACAAAAACATCATTTTCAAATAAGTAAGTTTTGACGAAAATAGAATCAGATGGTGCGTGGTGAAAATTTAGTGACCGCACACAGAGTTAAGCAGAGAGTCGTTGTGAATCAGATATTGTTAATCGTGCAATTTCTTTGCCAATTATTATCCTTTTATCACACATGTCTTCTTGCTTGAAATTGAATGTCTAATTTTTAAAATCAGATTACCACAGAAAATGAAGAATGTACCTACCTTATTTCTGAACTGTGTTTTATTGCTGTGGCAAATAAGAGAGTTTGATTTACGAACGGTCACTATTAGAAATAATTATTCAACAGATCAAGATGCGACGTACAATGGTTTACGAAGGATCTTTCATGACCAGTTTTACTATATATGCAATAACAATGAGTAATTCTATTAACCGTAGTTTGTAACATGCGTGTGTATTTGATTCTAGGACCTAGGCACCCCCAACGAGACGGTGTGGCCGGGCTGGAGCCAGCTGTCGGGGGCGCGGGCCCAGTGGGCGGAGCAGGCGGGCGGCGGTCTGCGCGCCCGAGTGGGACCGGGACTGTCCGAAGCCGGCCTGCAGCTACTTCAGGGGCTGCTCACCTACGAGCCCTCCAAGCGCCTCACCTCCACCAAGTCCTTGCAACACACCTTTTTCAAGGTTAATCTCATTCATACATATCTTATTGTAACTCCTAAATTAAATGGTAGTTCTGTGAACAGTAAACCTCACATCCAAAAAAGTATGTTTCTCATTTAATAAATCAAATACAAAAATTCCTCTAACATCGTAAGATTTGTAAGTACTTAACCCCTCCGACTTTTCGCGAACTTGAAGCTAAAATGTCTTTATCGAAATGTCAATTTCACGAAAACGTTGTGTTATTACCGCCTCACAATCAAAGCTCTATAAATGAAACATTACTGAACGGAGCCGAATAGTAAAAACTGTTTTAGAAAGGTTACAAAATAGGCTTTCAAATTGTTGTATCATAAATAAATATTAACATTTGTAAATATTTAAATTTAGAATGGAAACATGAAAAAATTGTAAAAATGACTCACCTGTAATGTTTTATGTAAAAACGATACTAAAATCACGGATAATGTAAAAAAAAAACACTTATTTCATCGTACAAATGTACAATAAACAATTCTGTCACTTCACTTTTTGACCATTTCATACAAAATATATTTTTAAAAAAATAATTAAACTTGCGAGGCGGGTCGGCACGTCAAACGGCTTTCTTGGCGTCGTTTTACGATTTGGCGGGTAAAATTTGCTTCCACTGAGTAGGTCTTTTTACGGGTTTCTATGGATAACTTTGAATAGAGATGTGAAGCTTCATTCAATACGAATATTCTACTTTTTGTTTTAGGGATGTCACTAGAAGAATAACGGAGTTATGACGATTTTTGTGGAAACACACGCGTTGACGTGTAAACACGCTTATTGTACTTGACTGCTATCGTTATTTTATCGTGTATATCTGCTTACGTTGCTGACCGGTTAAATACCTACCTACTTTATTATAAACAATGTATTTTATTAATTTCAAATGAGGAATTTCAAACTAAGAAACATCTACTATCTTTAGTGACAATTCTTTTTTCAAATTTTCTTCATGCAAGTAGATAATATTGTAAAAATGCAAATAAGTAAGTCCTAATAACACGATGATTTCATTTAAAAAAAGAATCTTTACTGAACCATATTTAAAGTTATAATCTGGTCAAAGTAAGGCTTGCTGAAATAATAAAGTGGATGCAGCAGTTTTTCGAAAATGGAAACGGAACGCACAAACCAATCACATTGATCTCTATAGATACATTTAACAAGTTTAAAAAAAATATATTTTAAACACCACTGTTTTATCCTTACACTATAATACCCACGCTCAGGCTTCGCCTTTGTGGGATTTTTTTGTTACTCTTCATTCTATATTACTATGTATGTACCTGAATTGTATATGTATCAAAAATTTTGTTAATAAAAAAAAATAAAAAAAACAAATTTACAGACAGACGAAATGAAAAACGGTCGAGTTAAAGCGGGACTACGCTGCGCTCAGTCAAAAATCATTGTTTCTCATTTTATTATCATAATTTTACTTCTTACTAGTTGAAAACCCTGTTAGGACGTGCAAAAATAATCACATATTGAAAATTGTTTGAGATTTAAAACTTTCACCTGCTGCAAAAGACAACTATGTTTGGACTATTCTTTCTTCTTTATTTGTACTGTAATCATGCTGTTCCCTGGGAACTTGTAAGAGTGGACACTCTTCCACATTACGCTCTGTAATTTGAACCACATTAGTACAGACCTCCAGTCTTCATTTGTGCATGTTGCATGCACAGCAGTCACTGCGCTTGCTGCAATTTAATATGTCCACTCCTGAAAGAGCATCATAATTGGATGCATATTTTTTACTAAAGTCTGCCACTAAAATTCAGGATCTTGCCCTTGAGATCCTTCTAATATTAATATTTAATTGATTGTTTCCAGGAGATGCCGCAAGCCATCGACCCCGCCATGTTCCCCACGTGGCCTGCCAAGTCAGAGGGGGGACGGAAGCAGCACAGCCCACGTCCCCCTGCCGGTGGGGACCTATACAACAAACTCATGGGTGGGGATGAGGTGTCAGGCTTCCACATGGGAGCCCCCAGCGCCCCGCAGCCCTTCCTGCCGCCCCCCACCTCCTTCTCACTGAAGTTCTAGTATGCGCTGCAAAATAAGACTATTTTTAATACAAATGTTGATACGTAAAGCGTCGCTTTTAATACAAGAACTCTTCAAAATGATGTAGATTTAAATTTCAAGTTCAGTACAACTCAGTTTAACGACATTAAACACGACAGAACATTATTATTGTGATGTGATACCTAAAGTACGCACCTTCTAAGACATTTTACATTGACTTTAAGCACAGTGAAACTTTGTTATAAGGTTTTTTGAAGGGACCGGGAAAAAAAACTTTATGTTGGATAAATTAGGCCATTTTTTTTTTATATCAGTCTTCGAGGGAAAAAAAAACTTCTTGTGGGTAACCATAGTTCATCACAATTGATTGTAACATGGATCAGTTTTTAAATTTTACTTTATATTGTTTGGAGTTAATTCGTTGAAGAACCGACCTCTTGTTTTTAAGACACAATACATTTTGCACGGAGTGAAACATAGTCGGGTTCATCAAAACTGAAGTTGTACTGCGGATTATGTTCTGAAGTTAACTTTGTAACTAGGGCGTCCGGAGTTAGTTTGCTGAAGAACTGATCTCTCTTGAATGACTGACTTATTATCTCATTGGGAGATATCAGGTAATACCTCCTTCACCAGTGACAAAAGACTTGGGCGTATAAATTAATACAATGTACAATGGAGGCCGTTAAATTAAATTCAACGGTACACCGGTAAAAACAACAAATTTAGATGTTATTCTGTGTTAGCCTATAAAAAAAAAATAAAAATCTCATCGGGATATTTTTGAATTTATCCATATTTGTTGTTGTTGCTAAAGTGGCTTAATCATAGTTTTTGTAACCTTATTTAATTAATTAGTTTTGTAAACAAGTTTTCTTTTAACAATATTAATTTTTATTCTATAATTTAAGATTCTCACGGCCAATCAAGATGTGTTCTCCTCTCAGTATTTAAATAAAGCATCTCTTAATATTTCTAGACGATCAAATTTTCAAATCAAAAACATGTTTTTGCATTGATTCGCATTGGCATCACCTTAAAAATCACAAAATCAACCAACACAATGTTCATCCTGTTCATCTTTATTTTTTTTTGATTTGTCGGAGAAGAAAACTTCGATTCAAAAGTGATATTTGTAAAGTGAATAGGGTTAGCTAATATATATTATTGATATTTGAAGCAAGTTTATAGTCGTCCTGTGTTGTTACTTCAAAAGTAAGTGTGCTTCAAATTTGTCGAAATGTCATAATATGATTATGTATCCTGTATAATAAGTAAGGAAATTATAATATTATTAATATGTTTACGAAGTAGGAAAATGTATAGTTATAAAACAGGTTTAATTTTAGCCATCCATAAAATAAAATACTTATAATTCACAATACATTGCCACAATACATGTAGCTAGCCAAATGTAAAGATATTTTTCATCAGGTGCTGCAATTTGAATGCATCTTTGTTATCGTTTAATCAAACTTATTTTTTTACACAGGGTGGCCACAAAGTCAAATAACAAACCAGAAATGGAGAATTAAGTTCAATCCTCTCTTATCATATTGCAAAAGCAACATTTTCGGCTTATGGGAGATTTCAAATAATATTAGCAAATTATTTCTAACCCTGGAATCCATTTTGAAAACTGTATTTTGTGACCATCCTGTTATGGAAAATTTCTCCCAAGAGAATATTATGAATCCTGAATCTAGGTTTATTAATCGGTTAGGGAACAATACATGATGTATTCTTCACATGAATTCATTTAGGTCTATTTCGTTTTCATTGTAATCTACGCTTGGAAATATATTTTTTGATTGAAAAGTGAATCATGAACTGTTTTTTTGTAAATATGTAATATATAATTTTTTCGACAAAATGTCTTTTTATTATGAAATAACAACTGTGAAAAAAATGACAGGAGTGACCGACCTTCACTGAACAGATGATAATCCCTAGAAATGTGATCTATACCCATTTGAAAGTAAGAACTTTCAGCTCTCAAAGCTGTGATTTTCTATGAAAGTAATGCTATTGTTTAGCGGCCGTTGATATTCATGATGCGTAGGGCGTAACCAGACAGCTTTAACTGTGACCAGAGATGTCAAGTTGCAGTGGTGTACTGCGGTGGAAAATGGACTAATGCATTCATTTATTTTAAATGTTTATGTTACATGAGAAAAAAAAAAGTTCCACAATTCTGTCACCGCTATGAAGGCCATCATGCTAATGGTTGCACGGCTATTTGATGTTCCACTCCCAGTTAGCGCTCTCTAGGAAACCAATTCTCTGGTTTATGGAGACAATGGTCAGTAGCTGAGTTGGCGGGTTTGGATCCCACCCAGGCCTCGCACGTTCAATTCCTCGGCTGGCTAAGTCCTTCATCACAACACAAGTAATATTTTCCACTTACTGTGGCGGTAGTAGAAAATTTTCAAATATTTTCAGGTTATTCGTAACCCGGGAATGTTTGTCTTTTAAAAAAAATGGTTTAGTGACGTAATCCACTGCCGTATTACGGCCGCTAGATAACAGCACTGCTTTCTCAGTAAATTATGATTTTCTCACGAAACCGGCGTTATACAAATAATCCAATCATTATACTGTCGAATCTGCATTTTGCGGGGTTTACAGGGAAGCAAAAACAATGTTTGATTTGATATTTTTTTTAACCAACTGATATTGTAGAAATTGATTGTTTTCATTTATACAGTCAAATTTAATGAAAAATTCAACATTTTTTTTGCATCATCCAAAAATAGGGAGTAAATTAAATATTTTAAGACAGTAAAACATATATCATTTTTTTGCAGATTCAACAATATACTTAGGGACCGTCGATATGAATTTCGATATTTTAAAAAGTTTGATTGTTTTACACAAAGTAAGGAACATTTGACCTTACTTCAGGCACGCCAAGATCCCCACAATACACCTCTATCGGTTTATCTCTTCAGTGCACACATCATTTTACATGATATGAAAAACTAAACTTTTAAAGTCATTCATAATGCATAATAAGCATCAATAGATTTTTTAAAATTTTTCCATTATTTATTAGAGAAACCAGCAGAATTATTTCAACATAATTGACATTACGTCGCTCTAGTTCGTTTTTAGCCTACAGACCAAAACGTAAATCGGGAGAAATAGCGCTTCAAGGTTTTTTTTACGAAAAACGCATATACAATGAAATTAGCTCAATTCTAAGCTTACTAAAATGATTCAAAGTGATAGAAATTATTATTTTTAAGTAAAATTCGTTCCAAATGTTTAAAATTACGCAGAAAACACGTTTTTAATTTGGATGTAGGACAAAGAGTTGGATAAACACGCTCGGAATATTGTTTAATTTTGGTGGACTTAAGACAAACTGCGTCTTGAAAACACATTAAATTTTTTTTTTTCACTTGTATCGTATAAATAAATGCTTTCTGAGAACAACTGCATACTTAACTCAATTTCCCCAAAAATGGTCTGTTGGACAAAAACGAACTAGAGCCACGATTACCCTACAGAAGTATTGGGTGAAATGCAGATCACGCCAAACTCTGGGAATTGAATAAAAATGCACTTTCTAGATGAGAAAAGTGTGTAGAAACTCATTAAAAAAAGAATTAAGGCGCGGAAGAATAAATTGAGGGAGATACAGCCGATCAAAGTTTAATAAAATTGCACTTCGCGATCTGAGAGTAATATTCGGTTTATGGGAGTATAACCGAAATTGAACTTGATTTAGACTAATTTAGGGCTGGGGAATCCGAATCTGAAAGAATTAGGTGGGGGTCGGCACTATTAACTGAGTTATAGGGTTTTGAAACTTCGTATGCGATACATAGGAACCATGTTTTATTTATCAATTATGACTTAAGAAAATCAAATTAGCAACTATTTACTTTTGAAATTTCAGTAGTGCCAATCAAAAAAAGAAAAGTGTTGCCATATAATAATAATATTTTTTTACAAAATAGGTTAGGTGTTTAGTTTGGGTTAGAGTAGGCAGAAGAACATGGGAAAAAGGTATTAGAATTAAATCACAAACCAGTCTATACAAACCTAGCGTAGCCCACAAACTACTTGAAAACTGGGATATAACTCTAAAGGGGACGCGAGCAGGCGTTATTAAAGGGGCAATTTTGTGTAACAGGAAATAACATGGAAAAAAGGTATTAGTATTAAATCACAAACCGTCTATACAAACCTAGCGTAGCCCACAAACTACTTGAAAACTGGGATAAAACTCTAAAGGGGACGCGAGTCGGCGTTATTAAAGGGTCATTTTTTTGTTATAGAAAATCACAGTTAGGTTAGGTTATATATATACATAAATTAAGTATTTACAAGATTTTAAATAATAAACTACCAATCTGGCAAATGATATTTAATTTTCAGAATTTTCCATGCATTGATATTATTATATGGCAACACTTTTTATTTTTTGGATGGCACTACTGAAATTTCAAAAGTATTAAAAGTTTTTAATTTGATTTTCGTGACAAAATATGGCGGCGGACTGTCCGAATATGGTGATAATATCAGATCGCGAAGTGCAATTTATTAAATTTTGATCGGCTGTATCTCCCTCAATTTATTCTTCCGCGCCTTAATTATTTTTTTAATGAATTTCTACACACTTTTTTCATCTAGAAAGTGCATTTTTATTCAATTCCCAGAGTTTGGCGTGATCTGCATTCCTCCCGAAGTATTTGACTCAACTGATTTTCTGTCTTCCCGGGGGGTTCCTCGACTTCTTATCATTAATTTTTTGAGAGTTACATACCAGACTCACACCTTGTTTACGGCTTCCCAGAAACTAATTAACTTAAACTAACTCTTTTTTAACATAAAACTTGGGTTATTCCTTTCTGCATTTTCACAGTTGATAACCATCACTTACTGAAGAAAGGTCCCCACCAGTTCCTCAAAGCACGGAGCGTCAGAGAGGTAGACGCTTAACCAAGCAAAATAAGGTTAAAGTACACAAATCATTTTTTATATTACTTTCCCACCACATCATGTTTATTGTATGTGCATTTATTGTAAGTTGCTGGTGATAAATTATATTATGTAGTTTGTAAGCAAACACATTACAGGCGAGATTTATTTATTTTATGTAATTCAAATACATAATACAAAGTGTTAAGGGACATACTCGACTTACTTAACCTTTTGAACTCGTTAATTTGCTCCGTTTTATCTATACCCGTACGCGGTACATATTTTCAAATACCTATGCACGCAATTAAATGTCAAATTATAGCATTCTGGCATGATTTATTGGACTATATAGACAGAACAGATTATTTGTTCTCCACAATATGAAAACAAATCCTCGTGTATCAACACTCTTAGATGTTTATAAAAACAAAAACATAAAATTCCATACAAAGACTTACCGTATCTTTTGAATGTGGTCCCGCCATTCACTCGGCGTGTGTGTACTTAGGCCACTGCGTTGATAGACACAAGTGGGACACCATGATCACTTATCATTTTTAGTTATGAAAAGTTGTGAATGACATACTAGTACTAACGCCATCCGTTGACAAAAATGTAAACAAAGGACTAAAAGGCGCGAAGAGGCGCACTTGATTATCGATCTTTTTTTATGAAATACAATTTTATTTTTGAGAAATTCTTGTAGATGTCAGCATCGTGATAGTTCTACGAATGTCCAAGTGAGCAAGAAATACATTTATGACGAAAGAGCTCTGGAATATCGGCCGTCAAAGTTTCCGTATCAACTGTTGATACAGCCGCGTGTGAGTATGAACTTTTTGCCGTAACAACAGTTGATACGGCCGCGTGCAAAGAGTTAACCAGTGAATCCTGACATTATTTGGAGCAAAAAATGTTAATGAAATTTTGATTTCCGGTGATATTTTTGATGTTTTTTTTAAATTTTCAAACATAGAAAATTAGTAGATATTGGACAGCTAGGGTCGATGTTATTACTTGGCTGAGTGAACAGTGACGACATAAAAAAGAAACATTTAAAAGTCACCAGAAACCAAAATTTCATCAGGGATCACTGGTTAAAGTATGTCAAGTACGTCCCTTAACATCATGTATGTGTAGATCTATGAGTAGTTTGTAATAATTGAATGTTTTTATATATGAAATCGAAATTTTGAATGAATACAATATTGGAGACTGTTTTTTTTTCACCAAAACAACATGAAGACTTAGGACGGGTTGTTTCCGAGAATTTGAACAATTCTTCAAAATTCAAAGTTAATTTTCAAGTTCTGTTATTATTTCAGTTTTGTCAAGCAACTAGCCTATAATTATGTAATAACAGAACTTGAATAGGACTTTCACAGAACCCGAAAATTGAAATTTGATGAATTGTTCAAATTCTCCAAAACAAAATTCCATAATGAATATTTTTTTGATGTTTCTTCATTATGTGATTTTTGACAACTACAACCTGCCACAGAGTAATAAATCGTCGGTTTAAGTCCAGTACCGCGGAAGAACAGCCTTTAAAAAATGTTCGCGAGGGACAAAAACTATCTAGGGATTTACGCACTCTTACTTGCTTGTGTGCTGGGGATGGTTTATTTGCAGTATTGACTTTAACCGAGTATGAGAAATCTACGTGGTATTGAACTTACATAGTCGAAATGTTTATAATAATATAATAACCAAATGGAAATACCCAATCATATTTCTGTCCTGGTATTTTGTTCTTGTCGACAGGTCTACATTTTGTCGTTTATTATGTACTTACCTAATATTATATACTAAATTATGATAGTCTGAATACTTACTGGACAAATCAGTTCCAATTTTGAAAATGACAATTAAAATAATTTTCTTTTAAAAATATTACATAATAGGTAGGTACTTTATAGGTTGTCTGAATTCTCCAAAACGAAAACATCCAATTTTGAGAATAATGACTCTTAAATTAAAAGCAAAAGTTTTAGATTTCATTCAACAAAAGTTACAGACAGAGTCACGACCAAAATAAAATATAACCTCAGTTGGTAAATGGAAAATTGAACCAATACTTTGTACGGTGAGACTGAACACTCGGTATTACAGAGTGTCCAGGGCTAAGTGCAAAAACTTCGGAAGGTGATTCTACATAATAGTACAAGTTAAAAAGAAACATAACTTTTTTCGAAATTTCAACATTTTAATGTAGTTTTCAGGTAAAATAGTTGAATTGTTTGTATGGGAAAAATAATATTTTTGTATTGAAAAATATTTTTGTATGAAAAGAGTTTTTATATTCTTAATTTTTTTTTTACTTGCGCACACCTGTTTTGAACCTGCGACTTCCAGCTTGCTAGTCGAGAGCCTTACCCCTCGACCACGGAGGTCCATATTCTTTACTTCTACCATCATGTAGAATAACCTCCCAAAGTTTGTGCACTTTACGCCGGGACTGTATATTTTCCTGTAAGGAATCATTTTCAAAAGCAATAAATAACATTTCATAAGATAAATTACGGAAATGTGACATCCATACATTTTTGATTCATATTTCCAAGTATCTATAACATATCCACCCACCTCCACTCTTTTTAAGGTCCAGTTTATTTATGGGGTCCAGTTAGCATTGACGTTGAGACTTCAGTACATACCCATTCACCTCCATTCATTCAAGGGTCCAGTTAATTTATGGGGTCCCGTTTGCATTGACATTGACACTACATGTACTGACATACCCACTCACCTCCATTCTTTTAACCCTTTGCAACCGGTAAAAAATTTTAAAATTGTGATGGGCCACATTGTTAAAGCTCTTAGTTATGATCTCATAGGGCTGGGCGACTTACTGGTTGAAACATGGGCGCTTGAAAGTACCCTAAATAAGCATCTCCCGCACGTTCAATCGACACCGGTTCCGTTCACAAAAACAAATTTATTTTCTGTCTTCAAACACAAACTCACTCTCGTATGAAGCCGGTTGTAAAGGGTTAAGAGTCCAATTTATTTATGGGGTCCAGTTAGCATTGACATTGACACTACGTGTACTGATATACCCACTCACCTCCATTCTTTTTAGAGTCCAATTTATTTATGGGGTCTAGTTAGCATTGTCATTGACACTTCAGTACATACCCACTCACTTCCACTCTTTAGGGTCCAGTTTATTTATGGGGTCCAGTTACCATTGACAATGACACTTCGGTACATACCGATTCACCTCCATTCTTTTAAGGGTCCAGTTAATTTATGGGGTTCAGTTAGCATTGACACTTACTGAAGTTCCAAGTTCCATACTATATGTACTGACAAACCCACTCACCTCCATTTTTCAGGGTCCAGTTAGCATTGATATTGACACTTCAGTACATACCCACTCACCTCCATTCTTTTTAGGATCCAGTTTATTTATGGGGTCCAGTTAGCATCGACATTGACACTTCAGTACATACCCACTCACCTCCATTCTTTTTAGGGTCCAGTTAGCATTGACATTAACACTTCAGTACATAATCTTGAAATAATATTTAATTGCAGCAGAATATTAATGTTAACACAGACTACATATATAATATTGAATTCCAATAATATGCACATATAAGTATATACGTGAGGAGTACATTTTTATTTTTTTATTTATGGTTGGTGATGAAATCACTGACTTTCTTTTACTCATGTTTAAAATCCAAATAAATTAACTTTCTATACATACTAAGGAGAGCATTATATGGTTTTAAATAACCATCTGCAATTTTCTTTGAGTAAGAGATTGTACTTAGCTAATAATATAAAAGATTGAATATAAATTACTAATGTTATTGCCTTTCTGAATTGGTTTGCTGGAAATTTAATGAACTTGACTTATGCAATATTATTTATGATTGACCTATGTACAAGTTGCCGCTGAAATGTTATAGCCATATAAAAGTGTTATTATATTTTTGTATCATAATGCCACAATTTATCTGTGGAACAATACTGTCAACTCCAAATAAAACGCAAAATCCACAAATAAAATACGTATTTTAAGAAAAAATCTTTATTGGCGTTTTTCCATATGTCCTTAATTCCTACTTATCCATTGTTATGAAAAAAATAATACATAAATGTATGTTTACAAATATGTACCGATTATTCATTCTAGTTTAGTGTCAATGATTCCATGCATTTTTTAAAGCGATAGATTGAAACTTGGAGCAAATCAAAATGAAAAAAGTAGTTATTATAAAATTACATTAATATTACTTGGAAACAAATGTTCCAAAGACTTGTTGCTTTGTAAAGAGAGTAAAATTATTTTCGTAAATAATGACTGTGATTGCTCATAAATAAAGAAAAGTGAGGTTAGGCCGAGAATACACGACTGCCACAAGCAGTCGATATCAACAGCTATAAGCAGTGAATGCCTGTTATCAAAAAATAACACAGCAGTTCGTGTATTTCGAATATCGATTTCTTGTAGCGGTCCGTGTAATTCCAGCTTTATATATTATCGTGATTTGCTATTGTTACATACAATACATTTTATTTCCAGTTTTGATACAAAAAAACTGATTCTGACAATCAAAATACGTACAGGTTCAACTACAAGGGGTGCAGGAGATACTTGTGGTAAGTAGGGTGGAGCTCTTTTCGTTGTCCTTGGGGGCTGCTGATTGTCACGTGCGAGGGGATGGTTTCGGTTTGTGTCTTCTATTGCCAGGTGCTGCCAGGAGTTGCCAGGTGTTGCTTACCGCCGGCCGGCATCAGCCATGCTCCTGTGCAGAGCCAGAAGAGAGTTGATCATTTCAGAGTTGCGCTTCACCCCGGGCCTGGCCAGGGCTCCCAGAGGCGAGGAGCCCCAGTTCATCAGGTAGTTCTGCAGAATCCCGTACAGCTCCAAAGCTACCTGGGGATTAAAAAAAATACTTCAAAAGCATATTATTTTTTTTATTTTTTTTTTATTTATTTAACGCCCAGAGGGCTTTTACATGGTTGGTAGTATAATTTTAATTTGACAGATACTTTGAAACATAAAAAATAAGAATAAAATTACATTTGATAAAAGCTATGCAACAAGTCATACAAACACAAGAAACAAAAACAGAAAATTACAGCTATTTGTAGGTTTACATGATGTGTTTAGGAGTATTGTTGAAATAAATGTTTTAAATGATCCACAAAACTTGCCAAGTTGGTATTGAATATGTCAACATCACCCAAGTAATGATTTATAAATGATTAAAGATAAATGATTAATTATGATTTTTAATTATAACAAAGAATGGCACAAGAAATGTCTTGTGGGCGTGTTTCATGTAATAAATACAAAACTGTCATAACGAAATTCAAATGGGATGGAAATCTACGACGTTAGGCGAGTGTAAGTGAGACAGAGCGCGTGCTAAATGGAACATTTGTTTCAATTTAAATTTGTATGGAAGGATTTTTTTTTGTTTTCTTCTTTATTCTATATTTTAAAAACAAACAATTCATAGAACATACTTTTGAATGTATTTGTGCAGTCCCCTCTTACCCCGCAGTAGTAGTAGTAGTACGATTCAGTACACCACTACGCAAGCAAGAATCTCTAAACATTAATCTACGGTATTTACCTACATAATCACATAATATAATCTAAACATTCCAGACTGCAAAATGAAGTTAGGTATGCAAATTTTGCAATACTTTGTTTTAATAATCAGAAAATAGATTTCATTGGCACATCTGAGGCCTAGAAGTCGAGAGATTTTATTTTATTATATATGTAATAATAGGAACAATTGATTATCCACCTTTTTACAAAACAGTCAACCTGCTTTTAAAAATGGTAGCGAAAGTAGAAAACATCACTCAACTAAAAAGTCACTTGACTGGATGAAACAAATATTCGTTTCTCACATCCGCCTCGCAACACACCCCGAATGGGAATACCGTAGACCCACTGGCTCTGGACAGTGGGAAGCAGTTGGGGATTCTTATGCGGTATTCATCTAAAAACCTAGACAAGAGTTTTATAAAAAAAAATTATCGGCACATTAAATAATAAAACTTAAGTGTCTGGAAGATACTCGTAGATACATCATAATCAAACGAATAATTTAGTTGTTTCAATCGTTGTTCTTACCTCCCTGTCAAGGTACCTCTCAGGCAACTCAAGTGCAGGGGCGGAGCTCACTGCGGGGGCTCCCACTAACAGGGCGCTCAGACTCAGGAGACATACGGCAGCCAACATCTTCAGTGATTTCTGTTGGATTAAATAAAGAATGTTGACAATTAATAACGTTACCTTCATTTTTTTTTATTTCGTGTTACCACAAAAATATATCGTTGGACTAATTCAAAACTAACCAATAAAGTGTTGAGAAGAAGAAATTACTAGTGACTAGTGATGGCTGGGACGAGCTGAGGAAGTGACTGAAGAAATTATATTTCTGCGCCTTTATATATTATTCTTGCGAGTGACCACCCCTTTCGGGAGAGAGAGGAGACACCCCTAGTTGCTGTGTAAATATGTAGCTCTTATAATGCGTGAGGACAAGCTATAAAATTCGCGAATAAAATATATTTGTAGAAGTACCTACTTACGCATTAAATATCGTGATTCATAGTTGCAGATCAAAGTGGGGTGTCCCCCTCCTCTGCCCTTCTCTCCCGGGCAAATGGGGTTGCCTTTTGCGAGAATAATATATAAGAGCGAAGAAATATAATTTCTTCAGTCACTTCTTCAGCTCTTCCCAACCATCACTAGTCACCAGTAATACCTGGTTCTTCTCAACACTCAATTGTTTTTTTTAAATCTTGCATTAGGTAGGTACCTTTACGTACAATTAGTAATCAAGTAACGTAGGTGTGATATTTATAGTTGCGAAGAAAGTGTGTTTACCAACATGATCCATAACAAACTGGCGCAGCCGTTGCAATGTTAATAGTTTTTGTCCTCCAGCGTTTTAGGGTCATATATGACCGGGCGTCCATAATTTATGTAGGGTCATATATGACCGGGCGTCCATATTTTATGAAAGAATTTTTAACTTTTTTTCTATTATGAGGAACTACAAAATATTTTTGACGGTAGAAAGAAAAATAATAATTCTTTCCAGTTTGCCTCAATACTGGAATCCATTAATAAAAGTCTAAAAATAGCCAAAATGAATAATTCATCGCGCCGCTATCGTAACAATCAATTTAAATTATTTCTTATTTTTTATTATACGAACGAGATAAAAGTGAAGGATAAGTTTTCTTACAAATTCCCAAAACAAAATGAACTTGTTTTCGAAATATCGAATACTCTCAATTTTTCTATGATTGGAGTAAAAAAATTAAGAAAAAATGTGGTTAACGTTTTTGACAACATTTTTAAATTTTGATATTAAAATTTGATTATTTAGAAATAGTAATATTTATTTTAAATGCATACACTGGAAAGATAATTTTATCTAGCTTCTAAAATAATATTTGTTTTTACGGAAAATTTTAAAAAAAAATACAATTTATATAGCGTATTTGAAATAAACAGAAAACATTGCAAACTGAACAAATGTGATGAAAGTACTGTAGGGTTATTTACTATTCTGGTTTTCTAAACCTACAGAAATCATTAAAAAAACGGTACCTACCTATCCTTTTTATGTGTCTTTTACACAATACACAATTTATTTATTTGCCTATTTGGTTTTCTAACCCTACAGAAACCACTGAAGATGTTGGCTGCCGTATGTCTCCTGAGTCTGAGCGCCCTGTTAGTGGGAGCCCCCGTAGTGAGCTCCGCCCCCACCTCCGAGTGGCCTGAGAGGTACCTCGACAGGGAGGTAAGAACAAAACATACGGAAACCACACATCAAAAAATTCTAGCTCTTCAGAATGTAAGTGGAAAATGTCGATGTTTTTACGCTGCACGACATCGTAAGATTCCTTTACGAGTATACGATTAGTTCTTCTAAAATTTTGTATTATTATGTCTCTTCCAAGCCTCTTACGGGGCTGACAGATTACGCTAAGATATGCTGAAATAGACCAAGCCACGATGCGTATAGCGTAATGTGTCGCCTACCTTATGCACTGACCCAAAAAAAAAAAGAGATAAATTTTTAAATTTCTAATCAAGTGAAAAAAGTCAAACTTTTTAGGCAATTAATTTTGTTAGAATTTTGAAATTTTCGTACATGTGGCTTACTTTTACAGCCATTACAGCCCAATTTACACGAACTCTTTCGGCTTCTGTCAAATCTCTCATTTTAATCTCTAGAGAGAAGATACGTTGTTGGCAAGTTTCGGTTAAGGCGATGCCATACGTAGTAATTCAAAATCATGTGTTTTTGGTTTGAAAATTTGGTCGCCTAGAAATGTTTCAGATGCTTTAATTAAATACTGCGAGTAGAATACATCTTGACCTTTGAAATAATCGAGTTTTTTTTAGATAAGTCTTTTTATAAGCCCAGAAAAAAATAATGTAAAGGCCCAATGAAAACTGCTTTAAATTAAATATTTACGCCTGAACATCCACAAAATAAAATAAAAGGCACTTTTGGCCTTGTTTTTTTCTTGCATAAATCAAAACAGGCGGATGGTGTTAAGCGGGAATTTAAACCTTATCGCCATCTACGTAAGGGTTGTTATTGATAGCGGCTCAATTTAAAATATTACACGACGTAGTGCATCGCCTTAAATAAAAATCGGTCGTTAATTTTTACGCAACAATAACATATTTTTCAACGTGCATGATGTCATTATTATCTTGTATTACCCAGGTGGCAGTGGAACTATACGGAATGCTGCAGAATTACCTGATGAACGTGGCCCCCTCGCCTTTGGGAGACCTGGGCAGGCCCGGTGTGAAGCGCAACTCTGAAATGATCAACTCTCTTCTGGCTCTGCACAGGAGCATGGCCGACGCGGGCCGGCGGTAAGCAGCACCTGGCAACACCTAACCACACCCACCGACCTCCCCCATGACAACCAGCAGCTACAAAGGACAATCAGCTTTACCAACTTACCACAAACACCATCCTCTTGTAGTTGAACTACACATCGCGATGTATTTATTTTGACCAGTATCACTTTGTGTGACTTTAAGATCAACACTGGAATTAATATACAGGGTGTATCGGCAAGTAATCGACAAACTTTAACCAGCTATTCCTTAGCACATTTGGAGCAAAAAATGTTATGGGCGCTTTGCTGTCCGGTAACATTTTTTTCCATTAAAAACAAAAAATAAATAAAAAATTCACACTCCGTCACTGTCATTTGCATAGTTTCTCGTGTTCAACAGCTGTTATTAGCAAGTGTGTCAAAAAGTGTCCTCGCTCTTTCGTACACACTAAATAATAATAGTTAAAAATGAGACGAATGGTGCCGTGCCATTTCGTTGTGATTGTAAAAGCGCGTCAACGTAGGTACGTACGTACATTATTAAACGAAACTCGAACAAAATATTGCCAGACGGGTTTTCAAACTTTGACAAAGGATAAAACATTGGTGACATGTGTTGAAAATATGAATAATACATTTTTTATTAAAAGAAATGTTACCAGACAGCAAAGTGCCCATAACATTTTTTAATCCAAATGTGCCAAGGAATAGCTGGTTAAAGTTTGTCGGGTACGTGCCGATACACCCTGTATAAATATTTGTTTATAATACATAATGAAACGATAATAAATGATATTCCATGTAACCTCACTTTTTATTTGTGATCAAGTAAAGATATTATTTTTCTAAATAATTTCATGATATTGTAATATCATGAAGATATTGTAATATCATAAAGATATTGTAATATCATGAAGATATTGTAATATCATGATGTTGTAATATAATAAGATTTAAATACGCGTATACCAAGGGCGTATGTCATGGTGGTTTAGTGGGCTCAAATCCTCAGCATCGGTCTCAGTATTGCGTAGGAAAAAAAGAGACTAGTGCTCGTAGATTCCATTCCTAGAAAATAAACAATATTATTTGCACCATCTCTTTTATCAATAAGTTGTTATAGAGGTCCCAAAAAAATTATAATAAATTGCCATACTCTTGCACCCACCAGTGTCGAACCCATAAAAGGCCTTACATACCTCCCTGCGATCGGAGGCAATCGGAGCATTCGGGAAGTTCTTCAGGTCTGCTGTTTACAGTACTCTCATTACACCCATGTGGCTAAAATTACAACGATTCATCAAACAGTTCATCACCCAAATCTGTCTTTTCCTTTTTTTACATAATTGCACGCAAGAAAGTGACAGAGCCATTCCAATTTTCTGATGTTTGGAAGGTGTTGGCGTATCTTGATCGACGAGCGCTTTACTGCACGATCAGTTTCACTCAGCAGCAGGGTAAATAAGACTTTACCCCCACCACCACTCTCCTTAAATCAGGAGGTGTGTAAGTCCTTTTATTTATTTATTTATTGTTTGAAACATTTACAGAGTGTTAACAATTATTACATTTATATTATTTCGGTGGGAATGTGCACAGATATTAACACCCCAATTAAAAATGTTCACAGCATGCGTAAACAAGGTTTAGTTGATATTAGGCGGAGATGCTAGTAGTGAAAGAAAAAAGTACAAATATAATAATAATTAAAAAGAAATATAAAACATGAATATTAAGTATGAAATATAAAATATAGTAAATGTACAGAGAAAGGATAAGGAAGAAAAGTAAAGAAAATAATAAAGCAATTATATCTCTTAACTGTTCTCCATAACATATCATGGTAGAAGATGGTTGATTTGTTTTTTAAAATATGCGAGACTGTTTGCGAATATATCTATAAGGTCGCATTCAACTGTATTGTACAGACGACACATTCTAGATAGTGGATTGAAATATGCAATATTGTTATTAAATATTTCAATATGGAATATATTTTGGCTCCTTAAATATGTCTATTAGGGACTTTAATATGAATATTGCTCAGACAATTAGTGGTAAGAAGTTTATCATGAATAATTTTATATAAACATATTAAGTCTGCAAATTGTCTTCTTTTTTCCAATGTCGTAAATTTGAAGTTTAGTAGACGTTCTTCATAAGATTTGAGTGAGGCATTTAATCCAAGTTTATATGATAACAGTCTTAGGATTTTTTTTTGCACAGATTCAATACTTCTAGAATATTTTATATAATGTGGGTTCCAGATAACACTCCCATATTCCAATTTGCTTCTGACCAACGAGTTGTATAATGTTATAATGGATTGGGGGTATTTAAATGGTTTCGATATTCTATGAATGAATCCAATCATTTTCATTGATTTACTTATAATATCATTTATGTGTACATCAAACATAAACTTTGAATCAAGAGTGATTCCCAGATCTCTTATAGTGGTGACGTTGATGGTTGATGTTACAATTATGGGAGGTGATTCGTACCCATTAATAAGTACTAATTGTGTTCTATTTTCTAAGTAAGACTTAAGCCATCTAAAAAGATCACCGTGAATACCTATTCGATCAAGCTTCTGTAGTAGAATAGAATGGTTAACTTTATCAAATGCCCTTTGAAAATCTGTGTAAATGGCATCTACTTGAGTTCTTTCATTGAAAGCATTACAAACATAATCACAAAAGTCAAGAAGATTTGAATTTGTAGATCTGTTGGGAACAAACCCATGTTGATTGATGCATAATTGCGGTTTAAAGTGTGAAAATACAGAAATATATATTATAGATTCAAAGACTTTCGCAAAACAAGATAAAATGCTAATTGGTCGGTAATTTTTCACAAAAGATTTATCACCAAATTTATGTATTGGAACAATATGTGCATTTTTCCACAAGTCTGGGAAAGTTCCTGAAGATAATGATTCATTATATATTAAAAAAGTGGGTTAATCAACGCGCTGGAACAACATCTTACAAACAAGGGAGGTATTTTATCAGGTCCTGCGCCTTTGGATGTATCGATTTTTTCTAAACAAGATTTAATGATTTCCTTGGTAACATTGATTTTTCCAAGATTAAATTGGTTGTTTTGTGAAACTTTTGGCATGGCAGTATATAACAAGGGATTAGATTGAGTATAAACGGATGCGAAATAATTAGAGAAAAGATTGGCAATGTGTTGTCCATTATCTGCAGATATAGAATCCAGGTGCATTAATTTAGGAATGCAATTGGTAGTACGCAACGATTTTGAGTATGCCCAGAAAGCTTTTACATTTACTTTTATGCCTTGTTCAACAGAATTTATATATGATAAATAGCATTCTTTTTGCATTTTTTTCGATCTTTTTCTTAGAATACCAAACTCAGCATAGTCTAGTGGGTTTTTATATTTATTGGCCCGCAGTCTTACTTTATTTTTCTCTTTGAGGAGCTTAATAAGAGACTGACTAAACCATTTGGGGTAGTGATTTCTTATTTGTGTTTTTTTTCGGGATATGTTTATCAATAATATCCCACAAAGTATCGTAGAATAATTGTACCTTATTGTTGACATTCGAGTTACTGAAAAGTGAGATCCAATTAACATTTGACAGATCTAGACGACAAGCTTCATAATTTCCTTTCTTAAAATTGTATTTAATAGGGCAATGATTATCTTTTAAGTATTTCAGTTTTTCAAATTTTAAAATCATTTCGAAAGGGGGATGATGATTGTCGACTTTTGATAACCCTGTTGTTCTAGACAGATTAAAATTAGTTTCATCACAAAAAAGTAGGTCAAGAATATTAGAATTTCCATTAAGAATATAATTGAATTGGTGAAGGTTACACATTGAGGCCAAGTTGACAATACAGTGAGCTTTATGACTAGTGTAGTTGGACGGAGCTAGTGTTTTGTTGTTATATGCTATGTCAGGTGTCCATTTAATCTCAGGTAAATTAAAGTCGCCGATAATTATAAATTTAGATTTCGGATTACTATGTTGTAGATAAATATCCTGAATATTCTTGATTCTATTACAGTCATCATCAACAGATAAATTGGGAGGAATATATAATACACAAATGTAGATAAGTGAGTTAGAATATTCGTGTGGTTTTATCGATAGCCATAAATCTTCTCCATCACTTTCCCAAGATGATTTGCGTGTTGTTATTAATTTTTTATCGACTGCTGCTAAAACTCCACCGCCTTCTTTGGATGCTGAACTAGTGGATTCGCGATCTCTTCGAAAAACTAGGGTCAACTTTTAGGGTCAACTCCCCATGTGAATAAAGCCTTAGACACATTACGCTATATTATGTGCGCATTATTTAGGCGGTGGCATATATGTATTATATGTTGGGGTGACACACTACGCTATAATCTTACTCAGGAGAGGGGGTCAGATCAATTGGGGAACTGCCACGGAATATTATTTCTTTGTATGGGATTGTTATGATGCACTCCTTTTGTTTTAATATTTTATTCATTAATTTATTCTGCATCATCACATTTATCCTCGCCGATTCTCTAACCTAGTTAGGAACTGGGCGATTGTCGCGGGTATTGGTTTTGGTAAAATTTCGAATCATAATTTAAAATTTAAAATCTGTACCGGGCGGAAACAGAAAAAAAAACAAAAAGACTTCCTTGCCTGCAGAGAAACCAGAGGGTGGGCCTGATCTCTCGGCAGACGACAGTCACAGTTTTCCGGAGTGAAATTGTTTGGGAATGGTTTCCCTTTAATCGGAGTGGCGAAGTCTAATTTTATACGCGGAAATTGCATAATAAAATCGTATAAATGGTGTAAAATACGAAGTTCCATAGTGGAATTAGTTCCGTGGCTCGTTCGAATATTGTAACCACGCGGCATCATGAATCGCAAACGGAGTCAGACGTGTGATCTGCTTGAATCCGACCCATCCTTTATGGGATGAAGAAGCCAGTGGCTTAAAATATTGTGCCAGGTTCCCGGAAACCTAAGGATAGTATTCTTTCTCGCGGTTTGGCACTACGCCGACCGCATTTTCACCAGGGCCGTAGGGAGGCCTATTTTTCCTTACATAAAGGGAATCCTCGCCAGGATACACGGATGCGACCGCGGGCACCAGATACCTCTTCCTCAGTCGCCAGATTACCAGTTTCCTGCCACGGAAAGTCGCCAGGAGGCGGAACTGACTCTTCCTCTTGCTCCGTCTGGAGTCCCCTGGAGCTCAGCCTGATGAGGTGCTGCTCCAGCTCGAGTAGGATGTTACTTAATTAGCTAGATAGATAAAGCGTGGTCGGAACCTTGGGGGTAAGCTTATATCTAACTTTTATTATATTGTTTTCGTTATAACTCACACGGTAGAGTGTATAGACTTATATTGTATTCGAAATAATATACATTAATGTTACTCTAAACCTTCTTTCCTTGACTCTAAATTACACATTGTAACCTGACACATTTCTGGTTTCGAACCCAACCCCCTGAGAACCCTGGGATCACAAACATTCTTGTGGGTATCTAACCCTCAAGAATTGGCGCTTCCAGTACTGGATAAAGTTTGTGATTCCACATTCATTATTATAACCTAAAATGTCTGGTGAGTATTGTAGGCTGCACGTAGCAAGTAACCATAGCAACTACTCAACGTAGCAGGATCTGTCACTTTGATAGATGACAGCCGCGTAATTACTGCGCTTCGTAAATTGTTCTGACCCCTTCTTCCGCCTGTACGTAGGAGAGGGGGTCTAATAATTTTCAAATATAGCCTGGCTAGCAGATCACAGCGCATATCATCACCACGCCCATACATCATATTTTAAGGTGTGACAGGTCTGTATGGGATCGTATGGCAAGCAATATGGAGTTATATAAAACGTTGTAATCTGTCACCTCCCTTAATGTAGCTATGCCACTGGCATATAATATACTATGCATTTACTAATATGGGATATGTAGGAATAAAGGATATGTGGGGAAAAGGTTAATAAATGAAATTGCTTTCAAATACGTGTTTTTATTTGTGAATTTAGGTACAGATGAGTACATTATATTTACCCAGAGAAAAAAATATTGGCTTGCGATACAAAAATAAAATATAACATCCACTGAAGTGATATGAATGTATTGATAGGAATGTCTTGTGTGCGAGTCCGTGTGTATTCCTCGGCTGGTGGAATTATCCCCATCACGACCCAAGTAACCTTTTCTGTTTACTTACTTATGGAGATTTTCAAATTATTGTCGGACTATTCGTGATCCGGAAATGTTTGTTTTTCTAAAAAAGTTAATTATGTAAATTCTTTCTAGAGTTAATTTCATTGGCATGTATGTTTTTTGGAATTTGGTATAAAATATTACACTTCTTGAATATTGATTAGGTACTTGCAGCATATTAGATCACGAAGGGTGTAATATTTGCTGTTTAATGACAACTATCAAAGCAAACACCATAAAATATCTATTAATGTGTATTTTTGAATTGAGATCTCTAGTCACTCTAAGGCTGTATTTCCACGGATCGGTAAAGAATCGACATTAACCGAGTGCTATAAGGATGAAAGAAATGTTACGCAATGAATGCTGCATGATCTCTGCATACTACAGATATCAAGTAATAATTTTGTGGGATATGATTTCAGATTTTCACGCTTAAAAGTATTATAGTGATTTATTTTTGGGGTATTATGCCGTGCTGCGCTACCTCTTTCTGTAGTCAACGTTTCATGTAAACATGTGTGCACATGTGTAATGTTTTAAAGAAGGAGGCAGCGCAACACGGCATAATATCAAAAAAATCACTAAAATAATTTTAAAGCTTGTAGATCGGTAAACAGTCGGTATTCCAGATTTCTATTTTCGCATTTACCGCCTTTACCCTTAATGTCATTATCTTATCATCGTCAAATTGACTCACGGGCACTATTATAAAGTGTCAGCTACACTACTCGCTTCGACGCTTCGACGAAGTCCTCGACGAAGTTAGCCGAAGTTCGAAGTGCGTGCCTACACACTCGTGCAACTTCGTGAGTAACGCTTCGAGTCCTTTGAATCGGGCGCATTTACCGACAACAATCGGAAGTCGGGCGAAGCGAAGCGAAGTTGCCCGAAGCGAAGTGAAGTTCGTGCCCACACTATCGTATTCGGTCAACTTCGATTAACTTCGCGAGTAGTGTAGCTGGGCTTTTTAAGCCTTTTAAGGCTTTTTGTAGTACCTAGAATCCGCTACCTTTTAATATAAATAAAGTAGACAAATGTTCTCAATGTATTCAGCTAGCGAAGTAACGAAAGTAATCTAAGTATCCAGTAACACGTTGTATTCTAGTAGTAGGTTATTACCCACTACCCACGACACACAAATACATAGTAACGATTACTTTATGCAAAAGTAACGAATACATACGGGTGTAGAAGTACCGGTTCTGACCACTACTTGTTGTGCTTCGCGGGTGAAACTCAGTGATGAAATCGGCGATGAAAACAGTGATGGAAGCAGGGATTGATTCACTGGTGAACCCTGTGGTGAAATCGGCGAAGAAATCATCGATAAAACACATCATGAAACTAGCAATGACATCTTTGAAACCAACGATGAAACATGCGATGAAATCACCGATGAAACCACTCATGAAATCAGCAATGAAATCTGTGATGAAACCGGGGATGAATACAATGACGGAATGACCAATGTAATCAGTGATTAAATATGCGCTGAAATGACTGATGAAAGCTGTGATGAATTTATGAAGAAATCAGCGATGAAACATGTGAATAAAGCAGTGATCAAAAAATTGATTAAACCAACGATTACTAAACTACTCATTTTATTACTGATTTCATCTCAGATTACATTGTATATTTCATCATTGGTTCCATCATTGAATTCATCCCTGGTTTCCTCACAGATTTCATCAATGATTTCATCGCATGTTTCATCACAGAAATAATCATCTCATGTTTAAAATCCAAATAAATTAATTTCTATACATACTAAGGAGAGCATTATACGGTTTTAAATAACTGTCTGCAATATTCTTGCGGGGAAGAAATTTCACTTGGCTTTTAATAGAAAAGATTAAATATAAATTACTAATGTTATTGCCTTTCTGAATTGGCTTGCTGGAAATTTGATGAACTTGAACTAATGAAATATTATTTATGGTTGACCTATGTACAAGTTGCCGCTGGAATGTTATAGGCTTATAAGTGCGTTGTTATATTTTTGTATCATAATGCCGTAATTTTTCTGTGTAAAAATTGTTGACAGAATTCTGTCAACTCCAAATATAACTCAAAATCCACAAATAAAACACGTATTTTAAGAAAAAATCTTTATTGGCGTTTTTCCATATTTCCTTCATTCCTACTTATACATTGTTATGAAAAAAAAATAGTACATAAATGTCATTCTAGTTTAGTGTCAATAATTCCGTGCATTTTGTAAAGCAATTGATTGAAACTTGGAGCAAATCTAAATGAAAAAAAAAGTAGTTATTTCACTAAAATAAAAACTATCAAATTAACATTACTTAAAAACAAATGTTCCAAAGACAAGTTGCTTTTGTAAAGAGAGTAAAATTAATTTTGTAAATAATGACTTTGATTGCTCACAAATAAAGAAAAGTGAGGTTAGGCCGGGAATATATATTGATATCGACTGCTTGTGGCAGTCGTGTATCAACAGCTTCAAGTAGTGAATGCCTGTTATCAAAAAACACAGAAATCCGTGTATTTCGAATGTCATTTTCGTGTAGCAGTCCGTGTAATTCCAGCCTCACATGTTATCATAATTGGCTATTGTTACATACAATAAATTTTATTTCTAGTTGATTTTATTAGTCTAGTTTTATTTCTTGATACAAAAAAACTGATTCTGACGATCAAAATATGTACAAGTTCAACTACAAGGGGTGCAGGAGGTACTCGTGGTAAGTAGGGTGAAGCTCTTTTCATTGTCCTTGGGGGCTGCTGATTGTAACGTGGGAGGGGATGGTTTCGGTTTGTGTCTTCTATTGCCAGGTGCTGCCAGGAGTTGCCAGGTGTTGCTTACCGCCGGCCGGCATCAGTCATGCTCCTATGCAGGGCCAGCAGAGAGTTGATCATTGTATATTTCATCGCTGGTTCCATCATTGTATTCATCCCTGGTTTCATCACAGATTTCATCGATGATTTCATCGCATGTTTCATCACAGACATCATCGCTGTTTTAAGTCCCTTTTCTATCCTTGCTCTGTAGTGCCAAGTGGCGGCATAGGACGGATGGTTTTAAATTGAAAAAAATTACATCTACATTTAACTCAAAATACGGTAGGATTTGCTGGTAGCATGTCAGGTAATTGCTAATACAACTTGTATATATTTTTTGGTATTCACTTGTTTCTGTAATATTGTTTATTATTTTGTCCCTTCTGTAATTTTGTATAATAAGTTGTAATACATCATTTGTATAATAATGTCACTTATTTTGTAATGACAACCATATTTTTGGAATAAGTAAAAGAAAAAGTATGAAAAAGGTGTTTAAGGTTTTAAGCTATATTTATTGGCATTTTTTCGACAGGTCCATTTCAAATGACAATAAAAAATAACAAACATTATGAATACATATTAACAACATTTTTAATACATAATTCTGAACGTTTTGTACATTAAATACTTCGTTAAATAATACATTGTAAGGAAGCACAATTGAGGTATATTGTAACAAAACATTTCGGAATGTATTAAACTAAATAGGTATAAATCAATGGCGGAGAGGAGACTGTGTATTCTGTAAAAATATGTTGCCAGGTTTTGCCAGAGGTGCCAGGTGTTGCCATGTGTAGCCAGGTATTACTAGGTGTTGCCAGGTGTTGCTTATCGCCGGCCAGCATCAGCCATGCTCCTGTGCAGGGCCAGCAGAGAGTTGATCATTTCAGAGTTGCGCTTCACCCCGGGCCTGCCCAGGGCTCCCAGAGGAGAGGGCCCCCCGTTTATCAGGTAGTTCTGCAGCATCCCGTATAGTTCCACTGCCATCTAGAGAAATAATTGATTTACATTGGTAATATATACATGTATGAATGAAAAATACATGGAAAATTGGAATAAAAAAAGCATAAGTATTACTTTGTTACATAATATGAAAAAAAGGATGTGATGCTATTTCGGTGGATGTTACTTTTGAAGCTGTTATTTTTTAACATTTGACAAGTAAAAACTACGTCATTAATAAAAAATGGAACGATACACGCTTCAACAACGCATTGAAATTATCAAAATTCATTTGAGTGAATCAAATGCAAATCATCTTGAGTGATGAGGCCCATTTCCACCTCGGTGGCTTCGTCAACAAGCAAAATTGTCGCATCTGGGGCTCGGAAAACCCAAGAGTTATTGTTGAAAAGCCTCTCTATTCTCAACGTGTGACTGTTTTTTGCGGTTTATGGTCCGGCGGAGTCATTGGACCTTACTTTTTCGAAAATGAGGCTGGAGCAACAGTTACGGTGAATGGATTGCGCTATCGAGAGATGATTAATGATTTTTTATAGCCGGAATTGGATGGTATTGATCTGGACAACGTTTAATTTCAACAAAACGGCGTTACGTGCCACATAAGCAACGAAACCATTGATCTTTTACGATTCAATATCAAAATAACACCTCTTATTAGAAAACCCTGTAGTTTAATAAACAATAAGCGAACCATCAAAAATAGTAATTTCGGTTGTCTGTGCGTCCTGTGTGATATCTGGTTTATTGGATAATTTGCTATAAATTTTAGTAATATTTTCAAAATTGGAACTGACTGTTTTAATGAATTCAGACAAGCCATAATGTACATACTTATGACATAGTATTTTTTATTCTGAATTTGAAATATTTATTTATTTTTTTAAATTTCTTAAGGTCAATAATTATGTGAGTGGTTTATTTATGGTCAAGATTAGTACGATTAGTACCAATTAACACTGTCAGTAGTCAAGTAGTCAGATTTCGTGATATTACATGGGTCTGCGTCTCCCATTTTCAAGAAGCGTTATTATTTACTAATAATCTATTAGATTTATTAAATGTGTTCTTTTGAAAAGTAAATTTCTGATCGTCTCTCCGATTCTCAACAAAAAACATAAATTTATTGTAAAGAAATTTGACAACATTTTTGTAAAGTCCTGGGGATAATATTTTACAGATACTTTCAGCTTCACAAATCTTATAATTATAAGTATTGATTTTGTATGGTATTATTTATTACAATTTCATGCTTACCTCCCTGTCAAGGTACCTCTCAGGCAACTCAAGTGCTGGGGCGGAGCTCACTGCGGGGGCTCCCATCAACAGGGCGCTCAGACTCAGGAGACATACGGCAGCCAACATCTTCAGTGGTTTCTGTAGGGTTAGAAAATCAAAAAAATAAATAGAGGAGGCTATTAATATTACCTACATTATTTTATTGGATGTGTATTGTGTAAAAACCACATAAAAGGACGGGTAGGTACCGTTAGATTAATTCAAAATTAACAAATATAGTGTTGAGTAGAAGGAGTTACTAGTGACTAGTGATGGCTGGAAAGAGCTGAGGGAGTGACTGAAGAAATTATATTTCTGCGCCTTTATATATATTTTTTTCCTTTGGGGAGAGGGAGAAGACACCCCTATTTGCTGTTTACGATACAGTTTGCTATTTGCTCTGTAAATATATAGCACGAGATAACACGTAGGTACAACCTATAAAATTGGCAATAAAATATGTTTATATAAGTACTTACGCATTTAATATCGTGCTTCATAGTTGCAGAGCAAAGTGGGTTTCTCTTCCCTCTGCCCTACTTCCCCCGGCAAAGAAGTTGTCTTTTGCATGAATAATATATAAGAGCATAGAAATATAATTTCTTCAGTCACTTATTCAGCTCTTTCCAGCCATTACTAGTCACTAGTAATACCTTGTTCTTCTCAACACTATTGGTTAGTGTTTTAAATAATCTTCCAGTTTTTACGGCCTCCGTGGTAGAGGGGTAAGGCTCTCGACTAGCAATACGAAAGTCGCGGGTCCCAATCCCGGCGTGCGCAAGTAAATTATATTTAATGAATTTGTGTAATTTATCATAATTTATTCATTTAAAATAATATATATCATATTTGCGGCACGTTCCAGAGTAGAAGATACTTTCAGTATCACCCTGTTTATCACCATTCAGAATTGAAACGTTGCTTGAAACGACTTTAGCCGTGTCTGGTGATCAGATCTGAATAGCCAGGTACTCCTCTACCTTCTTCTTCCCCATCTCCTTCCCTTCCACACTAACTTAAGCCACATAACATACCCGGATTGGGGATGCCATGGTCTCACTGGCTTCAGACGGTTGGGAGCAGTTGGGACTCTTGTGCGGTATCTTGGTGTGTATTGGATCGCCTCTCTATGGTGGGTTCTAAGGTACGGGAAGCCGTGAGGTTTCGTGAATTAGAGATTTTGAGACCAAAATAAGGAGGACGTTGGCCTCCAGGCAGTCCTACAAACTTGTTCCTGATTAGAGGATTTTTAGTCTAACTAAATACACAGCTGTGATGAGTGTATGTTTATCAAACAAGATCCATTCGCAACAAACTGGCGCAGCCGGTAGGATATTAATAGTTTTTATCGGTTTAATTACTAATTTAGTTTTCAAATCCTACAGAAATCACTGAAGATGTTGGCTGGCGTATGTCTCCTGAGTCTGAGCGCGCTGTTGGTGGGAGCCCCCGCAGTGAGCTCCGCCCCCTCTCCCGACTGGCCTGAGAGGTACCTCGACAGGGAGGTAAGAACAAAAAAATGGATACTACACATTTCTAGCCCGTCAAAAAGTATGGGGAAACTGTCGAGGTTTATTCGGTTAGCAATAAGATGTAAGATTCTTACCTAAATACGATTATTTTTTCTAAAATTTCGTATTGATATGCGTCTGCCGACCATAACAATGTAGTATTCTTCGTGTCAATCAATTTTTATAAAACTCCTTCCCAGAAGGAACCCAGCTTTATGCATTGAACCAATAATATTTGAAAAAAAAACGATTAATTTACGGCTTACTTTTACAGGACATTATAAAATTTATCACGAACTTTTTTGGCCTCTGTCAAATCCCACATTTTTTATTTTTTTTTTTTTTTTTTTTTTTTTATTTAGGAGAAAAAACAGATACAGATATCAATTGACAAGAATATACAAAACATCAACTAGAGAATTTACCTGCATCCAAACTATTTCTCACGAATTAACTTAAACAGCAGTTAAAAACATTTACAAATATTTTGACTTATAAATAGGGGAAAAATATATACATAAGAATATTATTTTACAAATAGAGATATGAAAGAAATGCGCAATATCCTTATAAGAATTTACAAATTATTTTAGAAAAAATTTAGAGGGTAAAACAAAAAAAATATATATATATAAATAGATAAACAATGTTAAACAGAAATTAAAAAATATATACATATTTAAACAAGTAGGTATGTCTAAGTTTTTTACTATGAACTTTGTAGGAAAACAGTCTTCATTTTTCTACTAAAAGTAGTGCGTGTATCAAAAAATAAGTCAGAGTCCTTGAGGTTTTGGTTCTGATTAAGTGATTCGCACATTCTTCTGATTGGATCCCTGACACCAGCATTTGTACGCGTCCTACTTATGTGGAATAAGTCGTTAAGCCTTGTTACTCTGGGTGGTACTTTGAAGTTTATTAATTTCAGTAAGTCGGGACAGTCAATAACGTTGTTACAGATTTTATACAGAGTCATGAGATCAAGGTATGTTCGCCGGTTAGATAGAGTGGAGACTTTATAACTCGAGAGCATATTTATGTACCCGCGTTTGGGTGCGCTCATTCTGTAATTGAGGCATCGCAGAAATTTCTTTTGAATACTTTCAATATTTTCTTTATAGATATCGTAAAGTGGATTCCATATGGAGGTGCAGTATTCAAGTTGAGAACGGACCAGAGTGTGGTAAAGAAGAAGATATGTTTCAGGTTTTCGAAATTCACGGCTGTTTCTGATGACAAATCCTAGCATGCTGTAAGCTTTATTCACAATATTATCAATGTGCGCATCGAAGTGGAGTTTGGAATCAAAAAGAACGCCTAGATCTCTTATACAGTAAACGCGCTCGAGTAAATAATTACCAATACAATAATTGTGTTTGATAGCGTTGTGATTTTTAGTAAAACTTATTTGTTTACATTTATTGTAGCTTAGGTAAAGTTTGTTTTCATTGCAAAACGTTTCGAACCTTACTAAGTCGCTTTGTATGAGCAGACAATCGTTTAGATTCCGAACAATGGCAAATATTTTTATGTCATCAGCGTACAAAAGATATAAACAATGCACGAAACATTTAGTAACAGTGTTAATAAAAAGAATAAACAACAACGGACCCAGGATTGACCCCTGAGGCACGCCAGAAGTAACTGGTTCCCATGTAGAAGTGTGTCCTCGTAATGATACGGCTTGTTGTCTTTTTGTTAAATATGAGATAAACCAACGTAATAAATTTCCTCTAATTCCGTTGTACATAATTTTTTTGATAAGAATAACGTGGTCAACCTTGTCAAAAGCTTTTTTGAAATCGCAATATATTGCATCTACCTGGTGGCCTCGATCCATACTAGTAAATAAGAAATTTGAGTAAATAAGTAAATTACTCATGGTAGATTTGCCTTTTACAAACCCGTGTTGTTGTTCAGTAATTTTGGCAGCAAGCTGGGGATATATATTGTTATGGACAAGTCTTTCCAATAGTTTAGGGATCGCCGAGACAATGGATATTGGCCTATAGTTTTCCACTCTTTGACGCGAGTCACCCTTGTGGACCGGTATAATATAGGCCAACTTCCACCTATCAGGGAAAACTCCATCACTCAGGCATTTATTAAATATTATGGTAAGCGGCACACACAGTGACGACGCAGCAGATCTAAGGAAAAACGCCGGTATTCCATCGTGACCCGCACCCTTGTTTATGTCCATCGATTTTAAACTCGAGTGCACTTCTTTTTCCGTTAGTTTAATTGTGTGAATGTGCGCAAGTGCAGAGTCCTGAACTTCCTCGAGTTGGTCAATGTTAATAATTGGGTCATTGATAGAGGAAGGTTCAAATGTTGACTTAAAGAATTCAGAGAACATATCACAAATTTCCTGGGCATCGTTAGATTTGCGCCCTTCGAAGGACATTGCAGCAGGGTATCCATCAGACGATTTTAATGAGGATATGTATGATATTATTATCACTAGAGAGATGATTAGATGACTATGATTATAATATAACATTATGTTCATTTTTGTAGAGATATTTTGGTTAAATCAAAATCCTTCGTGAGTTTTTATATGTAACAATAACATATTTCCAATATACACAATCTCATTATTACTTTACTACCTTTTAAATAAACCCAGGTGGCAGTGGAACTATATGGAATGCTGCAGAATTACCTGATGAACGGAGGCCCCTCTCCTTTAAGAGCCCTGGGCAGGCCCGGGGTGAAGCGCAACTCTGAAATGATCAACTCCCTGCTGGCCCTGCACAGGAGCATGACTGACGCGGGCCGGCGATAGGCAACACCTGGCAATACCTGGCAACACCTGTCCACTCCTCCACACCCACTGACACAGACCTTACCTTTGTCTATGACATCCAACAGCCTCAAAGGATAATGAGAAAAGCTTTACCGACTTACCAAATGTACCACATATCTTGTAGTTGAACTGTACATCGCTTTGTATGTATTTGATCAGAGTCACTTTTTGTACGTTTTCAAAAGGATTTGGCCAAAGAAATTAATTTGATAAAATTTGGTTTAATTATTGCGTTCATTATTTTTTTCGATTGCCCCTTAAAAACAATGGATACTCAAATAAGAAATGTTGTAATATAATAATATGAGGTAAATACGCACAGACTATGCATTATTTAATTTAATAACAGGGGATGTGTAGGAATAAAAGGGTGACCGGATAAATCATCACAATGACAATTCATCACATCTTTAAAAGGTTATATAAAGTCATGGAAAGTGATGAAACAAAAACTTTATTAACTGGGTTAAGTTGGTTAGGTTAAATTTTTTTTTTTTCATCCTTTCTAATGACTTTTTAACCACTAACTTTAACAACTAACCACTTTTTAAAAGTGTGTTGAAACTGGGTTGAGTTATCATGGAACCGAATAAAAGATAGTAATGTAAAATATTGCTTTTGAATGCGTGTTTTTATTCGTAAATTTAGGTGGAGATGATTATATTTTTAAATAGAAAATTTAAGGCTTTACGACAAAAAAATATAACATAACTTCGTCATCTAATATTCTACATGTTATCAATACTGAAGAAGTGTAATATCAATAATAATACGTCTGACTTATTAATGATATGGCCGCTAGAGGCGCTAGTGTAGCATTTTGAAATTGACATTCCTTTCAACATCGGAAAATTGAATTTATTTTGTATTTGGTGGCTGCGTGTTGAGCTCTCTACCGGTTGGAAATAAGCCGACATAGCTCAGTGGTTTCAGAGCACCTGACCGGACATCAGAAGGCGCGGGTTCAATTCCCGTTGGCGGCATTTATTTTTACTCGGGAGATATTTTAAATTTGTATTGATATTTCAGGCGACTAATTATTGCTTATAATTAATTGTTATCAAATACCTTATACTATTAACAATACCTCTAACTTCTGACATTTCCCATACATGCTTATTGCAACCTACTGCATTAGCGCCTCCTAGCGGCGTGAGTTGGGCGACTTGCTTTCCTCTTCATACATTATGGATTTTATTTGAAATAAATTCTTTATTTTCCTTTAGTAAAGTATAGAAATCGAAAAAAATGGATAACCCACGATCTTACTTAATATTTTTCTCATACATAAAATATTAAAGCGGCTGTTAACTCTATATTTGGTTTAGAAATATGTATACTAAAATATTTACATAGTTGCAGAAAAAATTACAAAAAGATTTCAATATATTTAACAATATTAACAGATAAATAAAAATATGTAATATATTATTAATTATATATCAATATATTCAGTATATTATTCAATAATTCAAAACACATACAAAAATGCGCTTTGAAGATTTTGAACATGAACATCGACGATGATATATAACTTCTACATGAACCTGAATGCTACATGAATCTAACACAGCTTTTCTGAATTAACCTTCATTTTTTATAATTATATTTTCATGATATAATTCACGTTTTACATAATAAAGAACATTTTATTTGATAGAATTTAACAAACTGATATTATATTTCACCAACTAACCTGGCAACGTTTATTGGCATATTGAAAAACGACTTTGGAGTGTTTTTGTTGTTTGTAATTATTACATCCGTAAACTGGAGACGCAAAACCTACTTTTTGGGACATTTTAATATATTTATAATATATTTTTAATATATTTTTAATCAATATTGATCAAAACACAAATTAGAAAGTTCAAAACACAGCCACCAAATTACAAATCAAATTCAATTTGCAGCCATTGAAAGAAATGTCAATTTCAAAATGCTACACTAGCGCCTATAGCGGCCGTATTATTATTAAGTCGGACGTATTATTAATACAGGGTTTTCCAATAAGAGGTGTTATTTTGATATTCAATCGTAAAAGGCACTTAGCGCCGTCTTGTTGAAAGTAAACGTTGTCCAGATCAATACCATTCAATTCCGGCCATAAAAAATCATTAATCATCTCTCGATAGCGCAATCCATTCACCATAACTGTTGCTACAGACTCATTTTCGAAAAAGTAAGGTCCAATGACTCCGCCGTACCATAAACCGCACCAAACAGTCACACGTTGAGAATGGAGAGGCTTTTCAACAATAATTCTTGGGTTTTCCGAGCCCCAGGTGCGACAATTTTGCTTGTTGACGAAGCCACCGAGGTGGAAATGGGCCTCATCACTCAAGATGATTTGGATTTGATTCACTCAAGTGAATTTTTATAATTTCAATGCGTTGTTGAAGCGTGTATCGTTCCATTTTTATTAATGGCGTTGTTTCTTCTTGTCAAATGTTAAAAAATGACAGATTCAAAAGTAACATCTACCGAAATAGCGGGCTATTCAAAATAACACCTCTTATTGGAAAATCCTGTATTATGGGGTATTTGATATTTCACTTCTTAAGTATTGATAACATGTGGTATATTAGATCACGAAGTGTGTAATATTTGCTATTTAATAGCAACCGCCAAAGTAAACATCATAAACTATCTATTTGTGTATTTTTAAATGGAGATCATTGTTTGTCACGTCTTCCTCGCCACCCACATCTTTATTACTTAGCAAACAGAAAGTTTGAGGCGAGGCTTAATGCCGAATCACTATTTGGATTAATCTTTATAACGAATCGGTGTACATTATGAAAATCAAAAAATATGTTTTACTTAAATTGTAGGTTTTCCTATCGTTTCGCTTGAGTAGAATACAAATAAAAAAATAAATTACTCAATAAAAAATATAAATGCAAACTACAACAAAAAATATTTTTTCAATAGAAATGTATGAACGCGTAAAGGAAACAACTTTAAAAAAATACAGTTTTATAGCTAAGATTATGTGTGATAATTTCACTTGATTAACATTTTTGCTTTCTTATAAAATTATTTACAAAATAAGTAAAAACCTGTTTTGTGCTTGAAATCGAACGTTTCTAGACTCCGTTTGTCAAGCGATTTTAATGCCTATTGCCTACAGTATAAGGTATACCAAGAATATACATATTTTTGGTTTGTAGCTTCCTCTTAACAAGAATCAGATAACCATTGAATTGTGACATGATGACCTCTCAGTAGGCAGTAGGTATCTTCTGACGATCATCAGAGAATCTTTTGTTTATTGCGAAATTGTCTTCCTGTAAATAATAATTGTTTTAATAGTAAAAACATTACATCGATTTGAAGATGATATCTACTAATAGATTGTTAGAATATTTTTACACAATTATAATTCTAGATTGTTATAAATATTCGTCCGTTATTTGTCATGTAAATATAAGCAAAACTCTTGTAATCTAACCTATAATACACGTAGAATCTTAATTTATTACCATGGTACCTGGTACTTACGAAGCCCGGTCCTGAGCAGGTGAAATTGGAGCATCGGAGGTGGTCAACCACCCGCCCTGGTGTAAGTAACACATGGTTACTTTTTCAAGGCTCTCATATTTAATATCAAATGAATCTAGACCCTCAAATGTCCCTGCATACGGTGTTAGGAAGAAGTACGCAAGTACTTACTATTCACTCACAAATAATAAAGGGGCTTTTCAACAATAATTCTTGGGTTTTTAGAGCCCCAGATGCGACAATTTTGCTTGTTGACGAAGCCACCGAGGTGGAAATGGGCCTCATCACTCAAGATGATTTGCATTTGATTCACTCAAGTGAATTTTAATAATTTCAATGCGTTGTTGAAGCGTGTATCGTTCCATTTTTATTAATTGCGTAGTTTCTACTTGTCAAATGTCAAAAAACGACAGCTTCAAAAGTAACATCTACAGAAATAGCGGGCTATTCAAAATAACATCTCTTATTGGAAAACCCTGTATTTAGTGAAAAACATTAAAAATTAAATGCTGGAGGAAGGTGTCTTCTGCACAGTATTACGATAGTGTCACGTGCAATATGTAAGTACCTATTTACATTAAATTAAAAGAATACTATAGTTTTTGCATTTCAATGGTCACCCGTCAGTCCCAATGAGAATGTGCATGACGATCGGCCTGGCCGTTGAAGAGTCTCGATATCTAGTTTCCTGGTTGTGCCATGAAGAATGTATATGGGAAAGCAGGGGTCCGCTCCGAGCGCCAACTTGCTAATGCGCCAAGGAGCCAAGGCGCTGATAATACCTAACGAGCCGAAATGCCGAGCTGAATCTCAACTTATGGAAAACGAACGAAGTAACCACAATGGCGCGAAACGACGCTTGCAGTTGCTTCGTTCCTTTGCCGGCCCTGAGCTAAACGGCGCCTCGCGCGAATAAAATTTAGTCGCCCCTTGTCAAAACCAGTAGACACCTAGGTAGGTGATCGCTATAATCAATAATATTCGGATGATTTGCATTTTGGTGTAGCGCCGTTTTTATGAAATCAATATCAAGAGCGATTTGTTAGGTGTAAGGTAATTTGTTATTTATCAGCGCCTGGGCGCATTGGAAATTCGGCACCCGGAGCGGACTGCTCCAATTGCGCCCGCTAAGGGTCGGCCCTGATAACACAGCGCACTTGAGATTTTTACTAGCGCCGTTTGGCTCAAAGCCGGCCCTGGTACACGATAACGAAGTAACGAAAGTGGTTAAATGTACCAAAACACATATTCAGTAACGAGTTGTATTCTAGTACCTACCCGTTACCCGACAGCGAAGTAACGAAAGTACCTACTCAAAGTATCCAGTAAAGAGTTGTATTTTAGTTGAAGGTATTAGGTAGATACCGCAGAGGAACGAAATAACAAAAGGAAAGAAGAACAAAATAACTAAGAAATTCCATGGTAGATATTATAACATAGATACCCCCAACAAAAGAAGATAGCAAGAAACGATATTACTAAAAATCAGAAAACTGTACGTATATAACATTTGCTTAATAATCTACAAAATCCAAAAAGGATTTATACAAACGAACTCAACATTTATAAAAAACATCACAAGTACGTGAACACTACACGAGACAACGTAATAAACTATACATACATTCAGCAAAGACTGAAAGTGGTGAAAGAAAAATAGGCCACGAGGGTTTTCACATATACAATTTCCTTCCCAATAGCCTGACATCAGTAAATAAAATGAATAAATTTAAGAAAAAACAGTTTGCTAAGCGAGCTAAATTAAAATGTATTATTTATTTATTTATTTGTTTATTTCACGCCTATTAAGGCTTTTACATACATATATATAAAAAATATTTAAGATTTTATACATGAAAATAGTGCAGGCGACTATTTAAAACAATTGCAGAAAAATAAATATAAAGTAAAAATATCACTGAACTTGATCTACAAAATCTAAAAAATCCAAAATATTTTTTTCTGTTTCAGTTTACAAAATTATTATGTGTTAGTCAAATCAAATTAAATACCTAATATTCCACTACTTGATGAAAAAAAATCAATAGGGTATGCTTATATATTGAAATTGATGTACTAAATATATCAACAACATCGTAGTATTTGTTTCCTAGCTGTTGAATCCGTCGCATAGGAGTGTAATATTGGGACGTTTATATAGAATTGCTACAATAATATGGTAGGTACTGTCTTGTAACTGACCTGCTTGGAGTATGAAAAGAGATTACATATAATAAATCAGGGGTATCAAACATTGAATTAATAATTTTATACAAACAGGTTAAATCGGAAATAATTCCGCGAACAGATAATTTTATTGAATTTAATGAACAAAGTACGTTATCGTAATTTAGGTTTTCTCTAGGAATGCCCATTTTAAAATTTACATATCTGAAAAATTTATTTTGGATTCTTTCAATCGCATGTGAATGAACCTCATAATTTGGGGACCAAACCGTGGAATAAGGAAGTTGAGTGAAAAATATTTTGACTTATAAAAAATATGTTCATGTAGATAAAAAAATATCGATTCTAAAAATATAAATATATTTCTATATTATTATTCTTAGAATTAGTTAAACGTTCTTGAAAAAGCATTCAATAGCAATAGACTGTATACGCTCCACGATTGGTCGAAAGAATTCTGACGTCACATGTGTCGTGACTTGTACGTTCAACGGATCACCTATGGTGCATCTCTTTCTATTACATGAGAGATGGTCGGTTTAGATGAGAGAGGTGTATAGGCCAAAGGTTTATTTGGGTTTGTCAAATATATGTACGTATTTGTTGTTATTATTATATGAAATGGATTTCTAATGATACATATTCGTATAGTGCTTTATAATAATATGTTGTTTATTGCATAACTTAGAAGTTTTTATTATTATACATGTCACATAGCATGTGATACACTTTAGGCCGCCGGCCGCCCAGAAAGGTCTCACAGTGAACTGGGCTGTAAACCGTTATTTTACTTTTGGTCTTTACTTTTCTGCGCGGTGGTCCTGAATTAGCGCGTGGAACGTCAACAAGTAGCGACGGCAATACCGTACAAGTACCGTACCGGGCGGGAAAAGCAAATATTCTAACTTAAAATATTAATTTAACTATGAAATCTTAATCAATTTTCTTTTTTTTTAATAACATCAATTCTAATAGACGGTTAACATTGGTAAAAAAATTACTGGAATTCCTTGTTGAAGAATTAAAAAATTTTCCATACAAAATGCTTGAGCGTCGTGGTTTTCACAGTTCTAATGACGTCACACCACACCCCGCCTCTTACCGCTCGGATTCCGCTCGTTTTGGCGGGCTTAATAAAATTTAAACTTTGAGTATTAATTTAATTATGAAAACAAACTTAAAAAAAAAAAAAATACCAGTATTTAAGTTTGAATGCGAACATTGATAAAAAAAATAAAAAAAATGGACTCAACTTCCTTATTGTATGTCAGTTATGAAGTAAACAATGATATTTAGATTCTTAATGTTTATATTTCTTCTAATTAACAAAAGTAATCCTACTATCCAGTAACGAATACATAGTAACGATTAATTTATCCAAAAGTAACGAATACCGACGGGTTGTAAAAGTACCGATACTTCGAGTAAAGTCAAGTGAATGACATTTCTAAGCGTATGAAGAAGCGAAATAGTTTTAACCACTAGACAAAGTAATATGAACACGTGATAAGCGCTTTGTCTCGTCTGTACGGTGGTGTTGAAATGAGACGGAGTGTGCAATACGTGTGCTAGAATGTAGTGAATGGCGGCGTGTGATGGAAATATATTTTTTATGCCTTTATTAATTGAAAAGATGTCACCGGACGGCAAAAAATTTACACCCAAGGGTGATCGGGGACGATTGCACCATGAGTCGGTAGTACCAAAGCGAATAACTCAGTAACTATAATGAGTACGTTTATGGTGCGTCATCAGGCGATGGCCCTGACACGTGCGTACATGCCGCCAATAGCCCGCGGAACACGTGACACGTGACAATTGCATTCGCAGCCTAATATTACAATTACTGCGCTCTGTTTGTACCTGTTTAATTATCCACACACTGCTTTGAACAAATGAGTTTACGTTATTGGATGTGTTTTGAAGCGTTCGTGAGTAGAGAATATCATACCAACATTTTACGTTTTAATTTGAAATGACCGGTCGGGAATAGTTGCATGAGATGATTGTTCCGGTACAATTGACCCCGTGCTACAACTAACCCCGAGTTTTTTTAAAGTTTACATGAGTATGTTTTACAGGATCAAGCGCGTCCGTAACACTTCGAATGTCCAATTATTTGTTCGTTGTACTCTTTGTCTCTCTCTTTTCTACGACAAAGTTCCTATTTTTATTGTAAACAAATATAAATACATATTGTTTCGGGGATAGTTGTACAACGGGGACAATTGTAGAACATTGTTTTCATAGAAAAATACATTTTTGCATTTTCTTGATATTGAAACAAGCTACGATATTGACATGCATTATAATACATTAGAATAGTTAATTTTCGTGATAGCACTTCAACTGACAAATTCTATAATAGTTTTCTTGAGGTCAGATAAATTTTGTATTGTGTTAAATATGATTGAAATTTTGAATAGTAATTTTAGAAATTAATGTATAAAATACAACTGACCCCGGAGTCGGAGTCAGATGTAGCATTTTATTTGATCTGTTTGGCCGCTATATAATATTTAAAAAAATGTACTATTTAACCAACAACTATTTTATTATTAGGACTTTTTTTCATAAACCTAAGACGTAGAAAATGGTAAAATCAAAATGGCACAACTGTCCCCGTTCTCCCATACGTTTTTACCCCATATGCTCAGGAATCGCTAGTAGTATATCGGGTACTGCTAATACACCCTGTATATATTTTCAGTCATTTAATTGTTTCTTTTATATAATAATTATTCCGACTTCATTATTTTATGTCTCGTGTAGTTTTGAAATGCGTAATTTTATAAGTAAATAATGTTGACATAATAACCATATTTTTGTCATAAGTAAATGTACCTACTCACAAGTAAAAGATAGATTCACAAAAAAGCAGGTAGGTATTTTAAATAATATATCTTTATTGATCTTCTTTCCACATGTTCTCCATTCCAAATTACAATAATAAACTCATGATTCTCAACATTTTGTAAATTAAATAATATACTGCAAGGAAGCACAATTTAATTTAATCGTAACAAAATATTTATGTGTGCATCAATCCACCGCCATCTTTATTAATACAGGCCGTGCTGTATAAAATGAACTGACAGTTAAAGATACCTGTTTACGGACTTTTTACACTGGATTTAGCAGGGTTTAGTACTAAACCCGTTAAACTATTAAGATAGCAGTGATTACTGAAAAGGTATGCATATCAAAATAACACCATTGATTGCCCAATATTGCTTAAGAAAAAGTACCTAAAGCGAAATGCGGTTAATCGAAAATTGGAACGTAAATATTGTGACGTCATATGAATGCCTAACTATATCCACCAATGAAAAACTCTGAAAGTCTATGGAATAAACTTTCAGAGTTTTTCATTGGTGGATATTATAATAAGTAGGCTCCGAATGAGAATTGGTCTATCTACGTTTTGGCAAGTCTATGGTTTTATTAGGACCATTTTGTTTCATACAAAAAGGCCGAAAATAACGATCAAGAGAGTGGTTTATTTATGTACTATGTTAAACATTATTATTACTGTACCTGCAGTAAATTAATATCAATACAATTTTTGAACAATGAAAAACTTATGATTTTGGTGTAAAAAACTCATGGCAGATTTATAAAAGTGAAAATGATTATGGAGGTATCTGTGGTAAGTTGGTAAAGCTCTTAACATTATCCTTTGGGACTGCTGGTTGTCACGAGGGAGGGGGAAGTCAGTTTCTTCTGTAGATAATAGTGTTGCTTATCGCCGGCCGGCGTCAGCCATGCTTCTGTGCAGAGCCAGAAGAGAGTTGATCATTTCAGAGTTGCGCTTCACCCCGGGCCTGCCCAGGGCTCCCAGAGGAAAGGGGCCCCCGTTTATCAGGTAGTTCTGTAGCATCCCGTATAGTTCCACTGCCACCTAGAGAAATAATTGATTTATACTGGTAAAATATATAATTGGTCTATGTCAGTAGTCAAGTAATTTCGTGATTTTTCGAAGGTCTTTTTTTTCTATTTTCAATAAAGCGTTAATAATTACTAACAATCTAGTTGGATTAGCAGATAAAAATATCTTCTTTTTGAAAATAACAGAAGGCGCCACTTTCGTTTATAACAAACCTAAACTGTACAATTATTTTACAAGCAATAGTTATTAGCCTGAAACACTCATCCACATTGAAAAATCTCCTGATAAAAGATACATGACGCCAACCGTTGTTTCAGGCTAATAATTATTGCTTATAAAATAATTGTTACCCTTTGTGCTATGCATAAAAAATCTTGTCTTAAACCAAAAAAATAATAACTAAACTGTACAGTTATGAGAATAATATTACTATCAAATTTATTTAAGGTTTTCTTTCGATAGGTTAATATCTGATTTGTCACGAAAAAATATAATTACATTAAAAAAAATTACATGATATACATAATAATTAAGGGGAACAGGCAATTATTGCGTTAAATGAATCAAGTTAAATTTGCTATTAAAATGATGTAGAACCCATGTAGAAGAATAGTATAATCCTAATTGAGGTATGTTATTCTAGCCTTCTTGTAACTATATTTCGTGTACTTGAACACATCTACTATTTCTGCGAAAGTATTGCCAACTGCATGCAGTCTAGGTACAAGCGAGTATCAAAATGAATCAGTCCTGATATTGTTGTTGAAATTAAAAATAATTTTCGATTGAGTAGTTCTAGTTGGTATTTTGAAGGTGATTCGACTCAATAAATCAGGGCTGTCTATATTTTTTTACTTATAAAAACGTCAAGTTGGAAACAAGTCTTCTATCTGAGAAATTTAATAATTTTAATTCTTTCATTAAGTGGTTGCATTTCATAGTTTATATATGCTATATATATATATATATATAATCATACTAAATATGTATTTTCATACTTCCAGATACACAAATCCTATAATTATAATATTCCGTGATTGTTCATGGGTCTTCACTAGGTATTACATATAACTATTTCTGCATGCTTACCTCCCTGTCGAGGTACCTCTCAGGCCAGTCGGGAGCAGGGGCGGAGCTCACTGCGGGGGCTCCCACTAACAGGGCGCTCAGACTCAGGAGACATACGGCAGCCAACATCTTCAGTGATTTCTACGGGAAAAGATAATTAACTTCTAAACTCATTAATTTATATAGATAATATTTTATATAGAAGATATTAGGTATATAAATAATTCTTGTCTCTAGAATATTTTTGATAAATTCGGAAGATTTTACGAAAATAAAACTAACTAATTTAGCGTTGAGGAGACGTGTAACTAAGTCGCTTGGAAGAGCTGAAGAAGTGACTGAAGAAATTATATTTCTGCACCCTTATATATTCTGGAGAGAGTCACTGCCTCTGTGGGTGGGGGTGTGGGGGTTAGAACTCCCTCGTTGCTCTGCAGAAGGTACGATTCCGCCTGATCTAATAAATATGGTCTATTTCATGGAATTTATGGAATAGATCAGTGAGAATATGCTTTTCTATGGAATAGAAAACCAAAATTGAACCGTCTTCAACTTTCGTTCAGTAAAATTAGCAAAGATTCTCATAGAATATGACTGGTGAGAAGTCAGCATAATATGGAACACGTATAGTAGTAATAATAATAATATTTATTCAAGGGCCGTGTACAAATATATAATTCATATCTACAATGATCTATGTTATTACTAACTATATATGGAGATAATATTATACAGTACCATACTTTCCTAGTAGGTCACTTTAGATTAACACAATTAACATGAACTAATTCCTATGGACATAATTGGAAAATTGGATAAAATTGGACTTTCTCTCAGGAAAGGTATTTTTAAAAATGTAAGTTTTTAGTTTAGACCTGAATTCTGTTGGACTTGTTATGGATCTTAGTTCCGGAGGAAGTTTATTCCAAGCCTTCGGCCCAGATACTCCGAAAGAGCGATCACCAAACTTAGTATTTGGCTTGCGTTTCATCAGCTCCACCAAGTTCCATCAGTCTGCCAACAGCTGATGATGTTGCTGATCTAAGAGGTGACTGCCTCAGACCAGTGTTTTCCGGGAAGCATAGTTCAGAGATGTAGGGTTGGCCATTTCATTGATGGATTTAAAAACCATCCAGCACAATTTGTATTGGGTTCTTTCAGGGCACTTGAACCAGTGAAGGTTACGAAGGTATTGAAATGTGCAAATATTTAGAAACCCCGGTTATCAGCCGTGCTGATGCATTAAACACTCATTGAAATTTGTCAATTTTGATAAGTAATTTTGTTGCTTTTGTAGGAAGATTTCTTCCGTAGCTTGTAAAAGTCGTTACAAAGAAGCATTTAACATTTTTTCTAAATCATTCAATATATTTCGTGAAGTGTTTTTTTTAAATGTATAATATAAACGTATCGTATTGTAAAATACAGTGCCAGGAAACATGTCATCATTCTTCCTGCGTCAACTGGGGATAGACATGCATAAATTAGGATAATAAAATTTTGATAGTATAATCTTTTCTACCAGGTGAGCGTGCTGCCTTTTGCTGCTCTATGGATTTTTTAAAAACATATAATATGTTTTAATATCACTTTATTGTATATATATAAAACCAACCGGTTTCGGTTCACCCTGAACCTTCCGTTAACCTAACTCATAAAAAATAGTAAAATACTAATAGGTAATAATCGAACCCAGGATCTCTTGTCTTGCCGGGACAGCGTCTTAACCACTCAAACATTGAAACCTAGTTATTAAACGTCATATAAAAAATTAAAATTTATGGTACTGTGATGAATATTGAATTATCCAATGGCTATTGCGTCATTCATTGCGGGAAAGTAAATTTAAATAAAATAAATAACTTCTGTACACCATGCACTATTTAATCTAACAGGATCGACATGAAAATCAATAGTTTCTTCGTCAGGATAAACGTATTATTATATTCCTGACGAAAAAACCCTTGGTTTTGAAACATGTCCATCCTTTTTAATGAAATACTCCTAGTAGTATTTACAAAGTTATTTATTTTGTTTAAATTAAATTGACGTCACAAAATTATATTGCAATTATTGAAGAATTAAATTTAGAGTAAGTAAAACGTACAATTTTTCGCCTGTGGCGTGAAGACTTTTCATAGACCTATTTTAACATCCCTGTTGATAAAATGCCGAAAAACATTAAAACAAAGATAGCGCTTGGCTGCTTTAACTACCGACATATAAAAAGTTTTTGTTACAATAGTAGTTTTATCAACAGTAAAACTCGCATCCAAAAAAACGTGTTTCGGATTTTCTCCTATTTAATAAATTAAAACATATATTTCCTTTGGAATCAAATAATGAAGGACTGAACGCAGTTGGCGTAGTGTATCGCCTTAATAGCATGTATTGCTCAATAGCATGTATTGCTCAATAGCATGTACTGCTCATTAGCATGTATTGCTCAATAGCATGTACTGCTCATTAGCATGTATTGCTCAATAGCATGTACTGCTCATTAGCATGTATTGCTCAATAGCATGTACTGCTCATTAGCATGTATTGCTCAATAGCATGTATTAGTCAAAAGCATGTATTCCTCACTAGCATGTATTGCTCAATAGCATGTATTGCTCAACGGAACATCCAATAGCATGTATTACTTAATAACATGTATTGCTCAATAATATATATTGCTCAATAGAATGTATTGCTCAACGGAACATCCAATAGCATGTATTGCTCAATAGCATGTATTAATCAATAATATGTATTGCTCAATAGACTGTATTGCTCAATAGCATGTATTTTGCTCAGTGGCATTTTCAGTAGTATGTATTGCTCAATAGCATGTATTACTCAATAATATGTATTGCTCAATAGAATGTTTTGCTCAATAGCATGTATTACCTACTAAATAATATGTATTGCTCAATAGAATGTATTGCTCAATGGCATGTATTTTGCTCAGTGGTATTTTCAGTAGTATGTATTGCTCAATAGCATGTATTACCCAATAATATGTATTGCTCAATAGAATGTATTACTCAATAGCATGTATTTTGCTCAGTGGCATTTTCAGTAGTATGTATTGCTCAATAGCATGTATTACTCAATAATATGTATTGCTCAATAGAATGTATTACTCAATAGCAGGTATTTTGCTCAGTAGCATTTTCAGTAGTATGTATTGCTCAATAGCATGTATTACTCAATAATATGTATTGCTCAATAGAATGTATTGCTCAATAGCATGTATTTTGCTCAGTGGCATTTTCAGTAGTATGTATTGCTCAATAGCATGTATTACTCAATAATATGTATTGCTCAATAGAATGTATTGCTCAATAGCATGTATTTTGCTCAGTGGCATTTTCAGTAGTATGTATTACTCAATAGCATGTCTTACTCAATAATATGTATTGCTCAATAGAATGTATTGCTCAATAGCATGTATTTTGCTCAGTGGAATTTTCAGTACTATGTATTGCTCAATAGCATGTATTACTCAATAATATGTATTGCTCAATAAAATGTATTGCTCAATAGCATATATTTTGCTCAGAGGCATTTTCAGTAGTATGTATTGCTCAATAGCATGTATTACTCAATAATATGTATTGCTCAATAGAATGTATTACTCAATAGCATGTATTTTGCTTAGTGGCATTTTCAGTAGTATGTATTGCTCAATAGAATGTATTACTCAATAGCATGTATTTTGCTCAGTGGCATTTTCAGTAGTATGTATGGCTCAATAGCATGTATTACTCAATAATATGTATTGCTCAATAGAATGTTTTGCTCAATAGCATGTATTACCTACTCAATAATATGTATTGCTCAATAGAATGTATTGCTCAATAGCATGTATTTTGCTCAGTGGTATTTTCAGTAGTATGTATTGCTCAATATAATGTATTACTCAATAGCATGTATTTCGCTCAGTGGCATTTTCAGTAGTATGTATTGCTCAATAGAATGTATTACTCAATAGCATGTATTTTGCTCAGTGGCATTTTCAGTAGTATGTATTGCTCAATAGCATGTATTACTCAATAATATGTATTGCTCAATAGAATGTTTTGCTCAATAATATGTATTGCTCAATAGAATGTATTGCTCAATAGCATGTATTTTGCTCAGTGGCATTTTCAGTAGTATGTATTGCTCAATAGCATGTATTACTCAATAATATGTATTGCTCAATAGAATGTTTTGCTCAATAGCATGTATTACCTACTCAATAATATGTATTGCTCAATAGAATGTATTGCTCAATAGCATGTATTTTGCTCAGTGGTATTTTCAGTAGTATGTATTGCTCAATAGCATGTATTACTCAATAATATGTATTGCTCAATAGAATGTATTGCTCAATAGCATGTATTTTGCTCAGTGGCATTTTCAGTAGTATGTATTGCTCAATAGCATGTATTACTCAATAATATGTATTGCTCAATAGAATGTATTGCTCAATAGCATGTATTTTGCTCAGTGGCATTTTCAGTAGTATGTATTGCTCAATAGCATGTATTACTCAATAATATGTATTGCTCAATAAAATGTATTGCTCAATAGCATTATTTTGCTCAGAGGCATTTTCAGTAGTATGTATTGCTCAATAGCATGTATTACTCAATAATATGTATTGCTCAATAGAATGTATTGCTCAATAGCATGTATTTTGCTCAGTGGCATTTTCAGTAGTATATATTGCTCAATAGCATGTATTACTCAATAATATGTATTGCTCAATAGAATGTATTACTCAATAGAATGTATTTTGCTCAGTGGTATTTTCAGTAGTATGTATTGCTCAATAGCATGTATTACTCAATAATATGTATTGCTCAATAGAATGTATTGCTCAATAGCATGTATTTTGCTCAGTGGCATTTTCAGTAGTATGTATTGCTCAATAGCATGTATTACTCAATAATATGTATTGCTCAATAAAATGTATTGCTCAATAGCATATATTTTGCTCAGAGGCATTTTCAGTAGTATGTATTGCTCAATAGCATGTATTACTCAATAATATGTATTGCTCAATAGAATGTATTACTCAATAGCATGTATTTTGCTCAGTGGCATTTTCAGTAGTATGTATTGCTCAATAGAATGTATTACTCAATAGCATGTATTTTGCTCAGTGGCATTTTCAGTAGTATGTATTGCTCAATAGCATGTATTACTCAATAATATGTATTGCTCAATAGAATGTTTTGCTCAATAGCATGTATTACCTACTCAATAATATGTATTGCTCAATAGAATGTATTGCTCAATAGCATGTATTTTGCTCAGTGGTATTTTCAGTAGTATGTATTGCTCAATAGAATTTATTACTCAATAGCATGTATTTTGCTCAGTGGCATTTTCAGTAGTATGTATTGCTCAATAGAATGTATTACTCAATAGCATGTATTTTGCTCAGTGGCATTTTCAGTAGTATGTATTGCTCAATAGCATGTATTACCTACTCAATAATATGTATTGCTCAATAGAATGTATTGCTCAATAGCATGTATTTTGCTCAGTGGTATTTTCAGTAGTATGTATTGCTCAATAGCATGTATTACTCAATAATATGTATTGCTCAATAGAATGTTTTGCTCAATAGCATGTATTACCTACTCAATAATATGTATTGCTCAATAGAATGTATTGCTCAATAGCATGTATTTTGCTCAGTGGTATTTTCAGTAGTATGTATTGCTCAATAGAATTTATTACTCAATAGCATGTATTTTGCTCAGTGGCATTTTCAGTAGTATGTATTGCTCAATAGAATGTATTACTCAATAGCATGTATTTTGCTCAGTGGCATTTTCAGTAGTATGTATTGCTCAATAGCATGTATTACCTACTCAATAATATGTATTGCTCAATAGAATGTATTGCTCAATAGCATGTATTTTGCTCAGTGGTATTTTCAGTAGTATGTATTGCTCAATAGCATGTATTACTCAATAATATGTATTGCTCAATAGAATGTTTTGCTCAATAGCATGTATTACCTACTCAATAATATGTATTGCTCAATAGAATGTATTGCTCAATAGCATGTATTTTGCTCAGTGGTATTTTCAGTAGTATGTATTGCTCAATAGAATTTATTACTCAATAGCATGTATTTTGCTCAGTGGCATTTTCAGTAGTATGTATTGCTCAATAGAATGTATTACTCAATAGCATGTATTTTGCTCAGTGGCATTTTCAGTAGTATGTTTTGCTCAATAGCATGTATTACCTACTCAATAATATGTATTGCTCAATAGAATGTATTGCTCAATAGCATGTATTTTGCTCAGTGGTATTTTCAGTAGTATGTATTGCTCAATAGCATGTATTACTCAATAATATGTATTGCTCAATAGAATGTATTGCTCAATAGCATGTATTTTGCTCAGTGGCATTTTGAGTAGTATGTATTGCTCAATAGCATGTATTACTCAATAATATGTATTGCTCAATAGAATGTATTGCTCAATAGCATGTATTTTGCTCAGTGGCATTTTCAGTAGTATGTATTGCTCAATAGCATGTATTACTCAATAATATGTATTGCTCAATAAAATGTATTGCTCAATAGCATTATTTTGCTCAGAGGCATTTTCAGTAGTATGTATTGCTCAATAGCATGTATTACTCAATAATATGTATTGCTCAATAGAATGTATTGCTCAATAGCATGTATTTTGCTCAGTGGCATTTTCAGTAGTATATATTGCTCAATAGCATGTATTACTCAATAATAGGTATTGCTCAATAGAATGTATTACTCAATAGAATGTATTTTGCTCAGTGGTATTTTCAGTAGTATGTATTGCTCAATAGCATGTATTACTCAATAATATGTATTGCTCAATAGAATGTATTGCTCAATAGCATGTATTTTGCTCAGTGGCATTTTCAGTAGTATGTATTGCTCAATAGCATGTATTACTCAATAATATGTATTGCTCAATAGAATGTATTTTGCTCAGTGGCATTTTCAGCAGTATGTATTGCTCAATAGCAAGTATTACTCAATAACATGTATTGCTAGAGAGAATTAATTTATTTATTAATCTCAAGTCTTTTTATAGTTTTATTTTGAATTTCCATTTTATTAATATTTTTTTGTTGAATTCATCGGAAAATTTATTTATAGAATACAATAACAACAAAGAAAGTCTTCTCCTCAAGCGGCAGGAGAAAGAAACAAAACAAACATACCTAGAGAAATAAATTAACAAAAAAATGGAATACTTAGATGTAGATAGCTCACATCGGTGTGATAATAGTTTACATATATTTTTTTTATTGAAAGTTAATTTATTTTTACAAGACAAGGTAATCAGGAAGTGCGGGTTCGATTCCCGTCGGCGGCATTTATTTTTTCCCTGAAAATTTTTCAATTTTGTATTTGTGTTTCAGACTAATAATTATTGCTTATAATAATTTATTAAATTTTTAACATTGTATTTTAGTTATGCAAAACATAGTACATATTCAATTTACCATTGAAGAAGAAGATGATACCAATGAATCTAAACGAATCATGAAACAGAACAACACACATAAATAAAAAAAAGATAACGGTCACAAAATCGAACCAAGGATCTCTTGTCTTACTGGGGCAGCGACTTAACCCCTCGACCATTGGGCCATAGTCATAATATTTGTCGATCTCATATTTCAAATTTAGAATTATCAATATCATATTGAAATCAATTTTCTCATATTTTTGGTAGCTACCTTTTTATAGATTACACATTTCTTATGAATTCGTTAATTTTCCTAGAATTACATCATTATGTTATTACATATAATGTTATCCTGGATAGTGTCTCGGATAAACATATCTGATTTTTATTTACATGAGATATCTATTAACTTTTTCTAAAATTCTAAATGAATATTTAATTTACCATGAATAGGGGCAGCACTTGAATTAAAGTTAGCATTATACTTGCCTTGTCGCCATTAATTCCTAACTTGACATTTAACATATATCCCGTTTTAAGGAATTAATTGATTAATTAGTAATTAGTGTAAAGCAGACAATGATATTGGACATAAACAATCGTAGGGTATAGTAGTATATTTATATACATTTTTTTTTTTTTTTTTTTTTTTAAAGAAAGACAAACATTCCCGGGTTACGAATAACCCAACAATGTTTGAAAATCTCCTACTACCACCACAGAAAGCCGAAAATGTTGCTTGTGTTGTGATGGAGGACTTAGCCAGCCGAGGAATCGAACACGCGACGCTCGGGTGAGACTCAAGCGCTATGCCCACTCAACCACTGACCGGTCAAAAAGACCGGTCTAAAAGCCCTACGGCTTAATATACATATGGAAATATACATATTGAAATATATATATGGAAAAATACTGATGGAAATATACATATTGAAATATACACATGGAAATATACATAAGGAAAAATACATATGGAAAAATACATATTGAAATGTACCTACATATGGATAAAATACATATGGAAAAATAATAAGGAAATATATGCATTGAAATATAAATATGGAAATATTCATATTTTATATATAAATATACATTAGGTACATTTTTTTTTCTTTTCTTTTATTTTATAGATTTTTAAAATATTAAAATTTTCAACTACCATACTAGACTAATGCCCGTGGAACAATAATAAGGTAAAAGGACATTAGTCAGTTAAACAATACAACAATGATAGTAAACACTTTCAGAAATATATATCTAATTCGTTTGCAATAAATTATTTTTGTTGAAGAAGAAGATAATTCTAATAAAACTAAACGAAACATGAAACAGTACAAGACACAGAAAAATAAAAAGATAACGGTCACAACTAGGAACAGGCGTCTTAACCAAATTGACCGCTGGGACGTATTTATTAAACGTCATATTTGTCCATGTCATATATTTGAATTTGAAATATGAGATCGACCAAATCCCAATGGTCAAGTTGGTTAAAAGTTGGTTGGTTAAAAAAAGTTGAAATAAAAAGTTGTTCTTAATTATTTTGCTGATGATGTTTTTCAACATTTATAATATTCAATCACAAACTTAATATTATTGATACGCATTAGTCACAAAGTGTGTAATATTGCTGTTTAATGGCTTAACCAAAGCAAACACCATGAACTATTAATGTTTGCTGATGGATGGGAATCCCTCGTCATGTCTCCATCACGTCTTCTTCGCCATCCACATTTTTATTGCTTAGCAAACAGAAAATTCCACAAGAATCCGATTGAATTGAAAAATTATTTGCGCACATGATGAGCTCTTTCCAATGCAATATCTACATGCGACTGTCGACGCATAAGTTATATTATTTATCTTCTTATTAAATTTCATGAAAAATTGTTTTCCTCTGAAACAATTACAAAAATGATTTTTAAGTAGTACCTACCTATAAACACAAATTGTATGAAAAAAATGTTTGATCAATTTTTATTAATAATTTGTATGAAAAAAATTGTATGAACAAACAGTATGAACAAATTTTATGAACCAATTGTATGAACAACTTGTTTTGCCAAATCGAATGAACAAATTTGTATGACCAAATTGTATGATGAAAGTAAAAAAAAAATTCATTTCAAAAGAGCAAAATGTTAAAAAGAAAGAGATTAAATGAAAATGCATGTTTTTAATTATTAATAAATCAAATATATTAAAACACTGCATATTGAATGAGTTTACAAGTGCCATATTATCTTCCAATACTATTCATATAATTTATCTACTTTATTATTAGTCATCAAAAAAATATAATTATAAGATGAAGAAAATTGATAAAATTTGTTTTTGAAAGACGAGGAGATCGTACAATTATAATAAGCCTTGTTTATTCACGGGTCTGCAATATTGATTACATAAAATATCAAAATATTATATGCATAATTTCATAGCGAATTTTACAAGTAAGCATTTAATATCGTACTTCATATTAGCAGCGTAATGAGGGGGTCTTTAACAACACCCCCACCCCACACAGGGAGGGAGGTGTTTCTCGCAAGAATGATATATAAGGGCGCAAAAATATCATTTCTTTAGTCACTTACTCAGCTCTTCCTAGTCGACAAGTCACTAGTAACTTCATCTACTTCTTCTCAACACTATATTGGTTAGTTTTTAAACAATCCAAGCAGTTTTATCAACGAAAATAATTTTCCAATTAATTGCTTCATAACACATTTAATGCAAACGCAAACCTTTGATATGTGAGAACATTCTCTTCATATTATAATTTTTTTTCTCCGTTTTTCTTGAATGGTTTATTCCATAGAATGGTGAAGAAAACAAGAAATGCAATGTGGGTGTTTCGTGATCCAAAAGTCTGATTATTCATTGCTTAAATTTCAAATGCAATACTTCGTTCAATCAGCATTATAAATTTTTCATTTCGATCAGATAGGATAACGATGTACTGTGTTAGGCATGTGTAAAAGAGACAGAGCGCGTGCTAAATGTAGAATCAAAAGAAAGCAGGTCATTGGCAACATTGATTTCCATTCAAATCTATTTGGAAGGCATTTCTAGTGTATTTTATCTAAACATATCAAACAAGCAACCACGACTCCAACATTTTAACAAAAAGGTTTCTTATATTATGGTACTAAACATTACAAAAAATCCCACTCTCATTCAAAATTCCTTTAAAACAAATAACAAGCTGGACACAAAACACAGGGAGATCGGAAATCTCGATAGCATATTTACACCAAATACAGACTGAAACAGAAATCTTTTCACGACACTAAAAAAAAAACTCTGCAAAATATATTTGTAATTATTTCAGTTATTTCATATTATTCATTTTTAATTTTTAAAATGTAAATGAAATCCTCTGCACTGGAGATCCCAGTGAGGTTATTATTATTAACTATTCTGTGGTAACTCAATTATCGTTTTCGATTTTACATAATACGGGTAGGATCCTGATCTCTTTAATCGTTTATATCTGTTCCTGCAGAATCCACTGAAGATGTTCGCTGCCGTATGTCTTCTGAGCCTGAGTGCCCTGTTGGTGGGAGCCCCCGCGGTGAGCTCTGCCCCCGCCCCTGAATGGCCCGAGAGGTACCTCGACAGGGAGGTAAGCAACCCTCTTCACAACCATCCCTCATTATCTAACTATTGACAATCGAATAACGGTTTTATTTATGGAAACAAGACGCAATTTCAACCTAATAATTAATTTAAAAAAAACTGAAATGCCACTAGAAAAAGAATCAGACCTTTAATAAAATACAATGTTCTTATACAAGCTATTTATTTACGCCCTAATGGGCTTTTACAAAGATAGGTTACAAGTAATACAGTTATGTTAGGTTCATGGCTAACAATACATAATGATTTATGATTAAATTAAGGTAAATTAAAATTAATAGTGTGGTTTATGGAAAGGAAAATATGTATATAGAAACATAGAAATATAAAAATTGTGTTCATTACGGAGTCGTGAATTCATACATGAATTAATACACAATAAATTCCTACGATTCCCAGCAATTCTGTGGAACGCATTCTTTAAAAAATATCTGAGTATGCTTAAATTATCGGACACAAGGATTTTCACTGATTTGGTTTTTCTTTATAAAATTAATGATGCATCTGATAGTCCAGAATTGCTCGCATTGATAAGCATTAGAATTCCACTACAAAATACTAGAAGTGGGGATTTATTTCATTGCAGAAATTCTGGGATTAACTACCATATGGTAATATGGTAATATTTACAAGTTATTGAAAAATACATAATAAATTCTAACGTTTACTTAGTTTTACAAAGGGTATTCCAACAATCCAAAGACCTGAATATGCTTAAATTATTTGACAGAAAGATTTTCACTGTTTTTTTTAAATTCTTAATGATGAATTTGCATCCAGATTTGCTTGCATTTATTAGCTTTCGGATCCCATTACGTAATAATAGAAGTAGGGATTTATTTCAGTGCAGAAATTCTGAGACTAACTACCATATTATATGTACTCCTCATTGTCCATAATACTAACGGATATAAATAACAACGTATGTCGAGTCAGTGCAGATCCTTAATTTTATCACTAAATAAATACAAAAGATTGTTATTGGGGCAGTTCAGTTATGTATAAAAAGAAAGAAAAAAAAAACTGTATAATTTTTAGTATTCTCATGTAAAAGCCCCTAAAAATGGTGTTAATAAATAAACTTTTTAGTTTATACGAATAAAGGTGAAAAAAATGAAGCTTTAGTCATGTAATAACGATATTCAATTTCATAAGATTATCGTGTGACGAAGTTCTTCATATTAATATTCTTGTAATATAGTTATTAATAAAATTATTTCCATTAATCTATACAATATGAACCAGGCTTCATTGTAAGAAAATTGGACTAGGAAATCGTCAAACATACTAATTTAGGTTGTGGTCCTGTCTGTGATGTAACTCGGTTTTAATGAACTCGGATTTGCTTTTAGTATCAATTTAAAAATCGGAACTGATTGTGTCAAGAATTTAATCAAGCGATAAAGTACTTATCAATAAAATAATATTTTTTAAAAGAAAGTTTTTTTATTCTTTATTTGAAATGTGTACCTATTTCACTTGTTTAAATTTCTTAGGGTTAATCTTGACAAGTACAGTCGGATTTCTTGATTTATCAAGGGAATGGTCAGATCTGGTCACCAAACACGGCCAAAGCCATTTAAAGCAACGTTTCAATTCTAAATGGTAGTCTTACACCAGGGCGATACTGAGAGTATCTTCCAACACAAATTAATCACATGAAATTTACTTGCGCACATCGGGGTTTGAACGCGTGACCTCTAACTTGCTAGTCGAGTGTTTGGTAAAATATATTTGATAATATACACGGTGTCCGGAAACTCGTAGTACAAGCGGGAAACTGGAGAATCTACACCACATGGGGAACCCAAAAAAACATAAAGTTTTTTGATTTGAGCATATTCAAAAAAAAAAAAAAAAACCAAAAAAAAATTTTTTTCGGCTATTTTAGGGTTAAAGTTTTTTCTGGTGTTTAGGGTTGAATGACAGATGTTTTAACCCTGCAGAGCAGAAATATTTTATGATTACACCGGGTTAAATGACGGGTGATTTCAAAATAATGCTTCAAATCCGAGTTTCTTCATTTGTTTTACTTTCAAACAGTTTTAATTAGTTGGGCACATTGATCTTCAGTAATAATTTATAAGAATTTGATTAAAAAAAAAAAAAAATCAACTTCAAACTCGATTTACTCGATAACGAAAGCTCAAATAAAAAAAAAATATACTACAAAATCGACTCCAAATGTGATGTAGATTCACCAGTTTCCCGCTTGTACTACGAGTTTCCGGACACCCTGTATATTGGTATTATCAGATTTTTCCATCTTTTTTCCCATATATTATAATAACCAGTTTCCAGATAAATAAGTTTTTAACATGAATACATTTCCTCAGTCTGCAGTGGAGCTATACGGAATGCTGCAGAACTACCTGATGAACGGTGGCCCCTCGCCCGTGGAAGGTCTAAGCAGACCTGGAGTCAAACGTAACTCCGAAATGATCAACTCCTTGCTGGCTCTACAGAAGAGCATGGCTGACGCTGGTCGGCGGTAAGCACCTGTCTGGGTACAACATGCCCTGGGCACCCACAACCCTCATCCCCGTAACGACCAGCAACCCCCCAGGACTACGACAACAGTTTTACCTACATGCTACAAGCACCACCTTATTTTCTTGATGTCTAATATTATATTCTTGACCTTAACATTCATACAATATGATATATTTTTAAAAGAATCAAGAGCACAGAATAGGGTATTTTTACAAACTCTGATTACCATTAAAAACGTGTTGAAAATTTTAAATTAATTTTCTGATTCTTATAGTTGTACTAAAAATGTGTAATTTTAATATTTTCATCCATAATTATTGATTTTAAAAACGGTCTAAAACCGCAAATTCCCAAACGGTTCTAACTGACTGCAACGTCAATTTAACATAGACTCCCATGTCCGGTAAGGCGGCTGTCACCAAGGTCGCCCAATTTAACGAATTCACGAAAAAAAATGTCGTTTTGGCGGCAAATCATAAAATTACAAAAAAAAAACAATTTGTTCGTCAACATAATAATAAACTAAAAATATTTTCAGAAAACAAATTCTTTAAAAAAAATTAGAAAACATCAGTGAAAATACCCTATTAATGTAATATTATTTAAAAAATTACGTAATTAAATTTTTCTTTACATTATTTATTAACAATATAGACAAAATAGATTATTATACTATTATTTTTTCTGTCCATATTATTATATTATTTCCATTTTACAATATTTCTGTTTATTAGTGTAATAATTATAAGTTAATTTTTCTTCATATGTGTGTAGGCACTATTAAGATATATTATTGAAGTCTTTTCAATACATACTTGTATAATTAATTTGACCCTAGAATAATGTAAATAGAAATGTAGTTTTAATAATATGTTTTATTTTAAAGGCCAATAAAGATATTTCTTAAAATACTTTCAGTAATTTTATTTACTCAATTGTTTAGAAGTAAATTTTTTACGCATAAAAAATATTATTGATACAAGTTTGCCCTGCAGAATTTGTTACTTTAAAACACAATTCGCATGATTTTAATATAACTAAGAGTTCAGTTAACAGTAAACATCGCGTCTAAAAAAGTACGTGTCTATTTTTTTCTTATTTAATATCTAATAAAAATTTCTACTGAAAACAATTTTTTTTTTTTCATATCTTGCATATTCAGGAAGCCAAAAGATAGCAACTTCAGTTGCCTCGTGAGAGGAAGGACTTAATCAAAATGAAAATTATGTTTTCATACTTTGTTTAGGCCGGTAGGTACCACAATATTGAGTATTCCGATTTGACAACTCGTAGTATGAACCACATGATGCAAACAACGGTGACCGGATAAATCATCACAATGATAATTCATCACATCTTTGAAAAGTTATATAAAGTCATGGAAAGTGATAAAACAAAAACTTTATTAACTGGGTTAAGTAGGTTAGGTTAGGTTAATTTTTTTTTCATCGTTTCTAATGACTTTATATCACTTTTTAAAAGTATGTTGAATTGTCACTGTGTTGAGTTATCATGGAACCATATTTCATCTGAGATATATTTATATATATTATAATCTCTGAGTTAAAGATACTCTATGATTTATTTCATACTTGTAACATATAAAATAAATTAACAAACAATTTGGGAGCATATTTTTGCATTTTTTTTTCTATCGAGTTAATTTCTCTACAAATGTATTGATATTATCTTAAAAAATAACATATATTTTTTTAAGGAACTTAAAAACTTTGTGTTTAAGAGAAATATGTTATAAATAGGTAGAAATTCGGAGTGCGGGGGCTAAATAATTAATTTAACGCCATCTATAAACGCGTAGATTATAACGTACGTCGTGTATAACCTTAATTAAAATACGTGTTTATGGTTTATAATTCCGTAAGTAGGTTTTTAGATACTTTTTAAAGGAATTTTGGTTTTCATTTATTACATAGGAGAAAATTATATTTTTTACGCGTGGTCCATGGCTAACAGAACCACTAGTAGGTAATACGCGTAGAAATGTAATTTGTGCAATCCTCTCAATTCTGCAGCGATTAACATTTCAGGATTATACTAAGCAGGCATTTTTTGGATTACGTTCACATCCAAAATTGTTAATAAATAAACATTTAACTAAAGAAAGGTTTCTACATAAAGATATAAAAATACCTCTTCATCACTCTGTGATCCTGGTTAATTTTACATTAAAATGAAGATAAAAATAAAATTTTGGTAATAATTTATATTTTATACTATTGCCACGTCACGTGTTGCTGTGGCTCAGTATGCCTGTGAAGACAGAGAAAAAATAAGCGTGTTCCTTTTAGTCCAATAGATGGCGCTGTGTTAAAACAACACTTGTTTTTACCTGTCACAGGTGACATCTATATAATGTTGATATATAAAAAAACCCCCGTATTCGAATGCAACGATGTGTCGAAATTTCAAAGCAATTTGTGAAGAACTTTCGGAGATCTAAGATTTTGAACAAATTACTATTTACATTTTTATTTTTACAGATTTCTTCAATTATTATGTGCTCTTGGGTATATAGCACAGCCGATCGATAAAGAATTTATCGATTTTACGATAATTTGTCATCGTTCCCGAGTACGACTGCAGATCGCTAACGTACAAACAACAGTTCACGTCGAATAAATTAAGAATACTTAGTCGTTGTGAACTGTCGTTTGTTCGTTGACGATCTGCATTCATGCTCGGGAACGTTGACAAGTTACCGACATTATCGATTGGCCATGCGAGATACCCATTCATTTTATCGTGTACTATTATAACCAAATTAATGTTTCCTAAGAACTATGTGTAGTAAAACCACGTATGACAGGATTACGAATCATGATAATTAATACATGGCGTATAAGCGATTTTTCTTTGAGCTTTCACTTTTAACCTTTGATATTGTTTAAGCTTTGGTTCACCCTCTTTAGACCATGGGTTGGGGCCGATAAGTTGTCGAGGATAACTGCTGTGCTAGAAAATAATATGAACTCGGACTTATATGATTGGTGGCAAAACTAAACTTAATGAATGTTCCACCAGTTTGGCGGAGGAACTTATATGCTGAACCAAATCACTTCCGATACCTTCGATTGGCTGGATGACCTCAGCAAACCACTTTGATCTCCACCAAATTTCCTCCAACAAATGAATTAACAAGGTCACAAAGTTGACCCTAAATTGTGGTTATTATATATTTCTGTTCATATGATGCAGATAGTAGGCATTATAATTTAAATAAAACAATAACTTGGTGAACATCACATTTATTTCTTATACTTTACCGTAACCCCTTCAAGGCTGTATAATAATAATTTCAAATTTTGAGTCGAAAATCTATAAGTAACGTGTGTTTTTATTCAACACCCTACCCATAATGATATTAAACCAAAGACCAACCTTACCAATGGAGTAGAATCTTGTTCATAAATTTTTTTTCTCAAAAAACACTTACAGATACAAAACCAGCATTTTATACAAACGTTAGTATAGGTAAATTTTTAATAAACGGGAAGGATAAAGAATTTCGTTTAGGTCATTCATTTATTTACTTACTTCGATGAAGCCATTGTCATGCGTTTTATATAAGCAAAACGATGTTTATAAAAACAGGGGTCATGTTGCTTCATAAACAAGAAATAGGGATCAAACTGGATGACTAGGAGGCAATAGAGTTACGGAAAGCTAAAAACATTCATAGCAAAGTCATCAACAATCCAATCTACTTAAATTCAGTCCAATACTTAGATTGTTCCCTATTCACAAAGAGCACTCTCTTTCCAATCCTCTACCCACTCCACTAGAGCTCAGCCCAATTTTTTGCAACCTTATGTGAAAGCTTATACTTAATTGATAACACATGTTACTTGTAGATTTTAGATTTAAATCCAGTAGGGGAGGGGGGGCACGTTTAAACATCCCTAAAAACTAAAATAATGTGATTAAATTAAAAAAATTAACTTAGAATCATAGCTTAATTCATTGCGAATGCCTATGGATACATTTATGTTGATAACGTAATTAATCTAAGAGATGTAAGCACTTAAATGAAAATAGCCATTTGACCCGCTATGCCCCGTGCATAGAGGTAAAGTGGGGTCTTCTATGGGGCATTGTGGGGTGGTCATAATAAGGAACGAAACACAACTTCAAAACGAAATTATTTTATTTCTTAGCAACATAACGACAGTTAAAAAAAATAAAAATAACAACAACACTTTAGCATAACAAATTCAGTGCAAAAACTTCTCTTCATTATTATTTTTGTAGGTTAAGGAAATCAGAGATCACGTAAAAACCTTTAGCACGTTTCTTTAATCTTTTATAAAACTTAAACATTAAAAAAAGAAAATACAGAACTATGGTACAGTTAAGTAATGAATTACGGTTAGTTATAAACATCTCCTTTAAAACTTCAATCAAGATAACAAAATGCACAATGCAGATACATGAGTAGCTTCTTCATCTTTTTCATCCTCTCCAGCACAAGAGTAGTGTGCCCATTTTGAACATTTTGGGCAACGTATCCATCCCTCGGTTGACTCTGACCCCAAGTAACCACAATAGATGCATTCAGTATCTTCAGCACCAGCATATTCTTCTGCAGAGCTTTTGATGCCTTTCTTTTTGACAACCTTTCTCTTTTTCGGTTTGATGGATTTCAATTTTAAATCTTTAGCTACCCTCTTTTTCTGTTCTTTTAGTTCTGCGGCCTTTTTTACGATCAGAAGCTCGTTTTTGTACGGTTATTCTGTGATGACTGCTGTTTTCCCTCGTTGTTTACTAAGTCTTTTGCATGTTCTGTTCTCTTTAGGCACTGGCATTATTTGTTCTGGAGTTGTTGCAAAACTCGAGGGCCTATCGATCATTTAAGAACAACCAGGTTGTGGAGAAGGTTGCACAGGCGGGGTTTGAATATTCCTTTTCTGTTGTGGTATTTGCGATGGTGGTGTCTTGTTACCGGTCAAAATTTCTAGGAGTGGTTGTCTGGGTGGCGTCTTGGCATCAGGGTCATCTTCTGGGGATTCTTGTCTCATTGAAGTGTTGTCTCTCTGCGAAATGGCTTCATTAACTAAAGGCACCTCAGCAGGCTCAGGATTGTCTGTAGTGTCCGCGGGTGCAAAATCTGTGTCAGTAAAAACATCCTTGTTTACAGGCCATATACCTGTAGCTCTGAATGCATTAATAGCAGTCGTCATTGTTGCTGCAGATACAAAAGCTTTTCCGAATAGTCCAGCTTATAGTCACAGACCATGAATGCTGTTCAGTCTTCCTCTTGTATGTGCGCACCATGTCGGCTAAAAACGTAAAAAATAAATGTATTACAACTTAGAAGTCTTTAAAACGGGGCAAAGTGGGGCACTTTTCTAAAATCAAAAAAGGGGCATAGTGGGGTGCCCCACTTTGCCCCAGGCGCCATACCCCACTATGCCCCACCGGCTCGTTCAAAACTAAACACAAACTTATGACATCTTACCTTTGATTCAATGTGCTTGTTGATTAAGAAATCCGGAAGGGAACTGATTAATAATAAACTAAAACACACCACAGTACACAAGTACGTTTTAGAAAGAATTGCTGTTCAATTTCACTAATTTTTTTAAGAAAAACACTGGTTTTGATATTTTTGATTACATCACACAGACGCGTACCGAAATGACGTGGCTCGCGTATGGAGGTCACGCGTGGACCGACGACCAATCAAAGCGAGCCCTTTGACAGTTTGCACAGCGTTCGTTTCGAGCTGCATGAGGCTCGCCCCACTATGCCCCGTGGCCCCACTATGCCCCCCCCTCCCCTACAACTCTGAAGTAGTAGGGCCGGACCCTTGCCACAACCAGTAGACGCCTAGCTAGGTGATCACTGTAGTAGGTATTATTTGTATTTTTGAAAAATAAACTCAAAGGCGATGTGTTAGGACTGTTAGATGTTAGGTATTATCAGCGCATTGGCGATTCGGCGTCCGGAGCGGACTGCTCCATTTGCGCCCGCATAGGGCCTTCCCTGTGAAGAAGCTAAGGTTATAGCGAAATCCGGTCGTCATTAACATACAAAATTGTTTACGCCAAATAATGGCTAATTGTCGTTTCATAGAGAATTGTTTATGGCAATGAATTTTGTTCCTGAACCCCGTTTTCCTCTCCTTTATACCTCTCCTCTTTGTCCGGGAGTCAGTCAAAAACCAACAGCCGTGACGCGAGGTGAACATTATTACCCAAACGCATCGTATAGCAATAAAATCATCTTAAGGCGAATATAAACGCCAAACATATTTGGGTTTCTACCCCTTCCAACAGAATATAAAATGTGCACATTTTTTGTTACTTTTCTGCACGAGACAAGTAATTGCAGTAGCCGCGTACTATGTACCTGCTATACGTAGGAAGCGCCCGACCAGGCCTCCCCGTTCGCCAAGGCTTCCGTATACCTACTAATACCTTTTTAACTGGTGGACGATTACTATCAATCTTATTTTGACAACAGCGGCAGAGCTATAGCTGCCGGATGGACTCAAACTGTGGGGATATTAGTGATTAATATAATAATTAATATTTTTTATTTTTTAATAACTGTATATTTTTTATTGATTTTTATTATTTGTATGCATTATTAAAACATATAAAATATTTGTTAATAATACGTTACATTGAAATGTCACTTACATATATTATTAAAAAAAAAAAAAAATTCACTTTTATCAAATTTATTTTGCTAATATATTTTTTAAATTCAATTTATAAATAATTTTTGAAGAACAATCAAATTACCAAACAAATATCCAGTATTAGAAATTATCAAGGAACAATTCTTAAGTTCTTTTTTCTAAAAATAGTGCATGAGTATATAATTCTACATGCATGTTAATTGTAGCAACTACTAAATATATAATCTAATATCAACTTGTGATAGTACTCCCTCTCTAATCACGATCATTTCTCAACTAGGGAGGTATTATTACCACTAATTAGAACATATTAGCTTTACATGCATTTAAAAAAAATGTACTTATACCTGCTTTTATTATAATGTAAAAAAAATGGAAAAACAAAAGATACTTATATTGTGAATTTATATAGCATATTCATAAACCTAAAATTTCTCAAATGATATAACATTCTCAATATCAATAGAGTTGAAATCAGGAACAATTGTTGATGACACATCGTCTGTAATTATGCCATTTTGTAACTCCATTGATGATGATTGCGTTATAGGCGTAATTTCTACAACATCACACGGATCTGGTATTTTTTCTGAATATGTTAATTTACGCTTTGTTGGAGGTTGAGAGAGTGTTTTTTTTTTAGTTTGTCATTGATTGCATCGACTATAAAAGGAGGATTCCTAATTGGCATATTCCTGTTCTTTCTTGGATCAATAATTTCAGGAAGTAAGCAATGTAAATAAAATCGGACCAATTTGGGTTCCATTTTTATTTTCCAGAAATCGTCGTCTTTATAAATATATTCAGTTTTTAAAGGATATTTCCGTCCACTCCATACAACAAATAAACAAACATTTTTTTCCGTAATGCGAAGTTGCCCTTGAACCTGAAAATACCAATCATGATTTGTATTTATGCTCATACTTCCATCTTTGTTTGTCCTACAAAAAGTAACTTTCTTCTCTTGAATAGCTCTTTCTAAGCCAAGTTTGAAGGACGTTAAAGGACATTTTACTTCTACTAGCATATCGCCGCTAAGACCGTCCGGAGAAGCTCCTAGAAATGGAAATTCCTTGTCAATAAATACCCCACACGGTTGAATTTCAATATCGTGTTCAACGCTAGCCTGATGTAAAGCTTCTTTCTCATATTTTCTTCCGTGACTTATTGAAGATACATGAGAGATATTGACTTTGTACAGCAACGATTTTACAAGAGCTGCACAGCTTATATTGTCTCTTCTACGTACAACTTTTCCAAATGAAGATGCTGTGATCATTTTACGTAGCAACTCCATCCATTCACTGCAGTTACTCTGTAAAATTGTTTCCCGTTCTATTTTATTCCTATCTTTTTGTTTTTCTCTCAACTCATCCAAAAGTATTTCTTTCTCCGCCTCGAAAATAGATTCAGGAATATCTGGTTTTATGCAGAACTCTCCATACTCAGCATCTTTTCGATTCATGTGTCGCTGAATTCGATTTTTCTTACGAAAATATCGCAAAGTAAGACGACATTTTTTGTTTTATTCCCCATCTTCAATAAATTATGGACCTGTAAAAACGCATTATTAGTCAACATAAATGCAAACGGAAAGCATTTTTCCGTAAGAAGTAAGTCATTAATTTTGTGAAATAATGAATAAAACTATACATTCAAAAGTATTTTGAGATAAAAAAGTACAATATTTGGGCCATGAATAATAACAATATAATAACAAAACTCCCTCACCGTTTGAGAACTAATAATACTCGTAACCAGAGTGTATATTATTACTCTAAGCTCGTAACCAAAATAATGCCGACAAGAAAAAACTGTCGAAAAAACTGTCACCAACCGACTTCCGTTCCGTGCCACGTTCCGCGGACTTCTGTACAGATGCTAGAATGTTTGCGTCTTATATCACCACGAATAGAGGCGACAATTGCTTAACCAGTGGAGTCTGGCTAAATTTGACGTAAGCGCCAAAGTGAGTTTTATTTATTTGTTGAATATTTTTATATGAATGAAAAAAAGTTAGTCAATAATAATTATAAAAAATAATCTTAGCCATAAAACGGTATTTTTTTAAAGGTGTTTCTTATATGAGTTCTTAGTTACCTCAAGAAAAAACAAAATTATCAGTGGTTTACGTTTATATTTTTTGTAACGCAACCAATAATTTTATTCCAATTCCGATCAATAATAAAGAAAGAAAAAGCTTCAATTTATGCATAATATATTTTTTGGCATTCATAGTGTATACCGATTCGTAGCAAAGATTAATCTAAATAGTGATTTAGCATTTACCTTCGCATCGCAAAAATAAGGTTTTGCCACAGACATAGGAATTAATAGACGAGAAGATAATGGCGAGGGGTAAAATCAACTGTTGAAGAACGAAGGGAGTGAAGCTGACTGTGATTCGTCAATAAATCAATCTGACAGTAAATAGGCATCTCGCATTATAATATCACCATTTACTTCTTAAAAGTGAAATCTGCTTTTGAATGAATAGACATTTTTACGTGGGAGCGCAAATTACTCGCCACGTTATGAACAAGTTTGCAAAGTCCAAATTCGGCAAAAAAATTCGGTTCTATTTTCACAGTCGAATATTTCGTTTAAGTATTTAGTTAAGACACTTTTATAAATGTTCATAATTTACTTCCCAGCAACCAACCAGCTTTGTGTTTCGCGTCCAGACGTTTCTCGATGTGATAGTAACAACTGATTCATATTATACGATGTGAATATGCTTAAAATAAAGTAAAATAATGCTTATATATGGAATGTAATACGACAATTGGGTTTATTCTCTTATTCACATCTATTTTTACAAGTTTTCATAGAACAAGTCAACATTTTGCCGTGTTATTTCGTAAAATGAACCGATGATGCCTCGACCATAGTTCGCACAAGAATGATGACGTCACGTTTTCAAATTTCACTTGAGGCCATACGCGAGCACAGCCGGCTCCAATGGAACCGGTATGGGGAGTGGGGATAATACGCTTTTAATCACTTAGGGCAGGTCTACTAATATTCATATGTCTATGGGTTTTGCTAAACCACAACTACAGTGCAATCCAAGTGCATCCCAACAAGTGAATGTTCCTCTAACTCCGTAAGTACCCTTATACCTTTATAAAACTCATTGCCAAAGAATAATTGATTATGTTATAAAAGGTCCACAGCTTAAATTGATATTTATATAAGTTATTGTTTTATTTATATTATATTTAAATGTAACACGATGACAATATAATTTATCCCTGGAACTATATAAACATATAAAAAAATCAAATTACAAATAAAAATAAATATTTTAAGAAATAATCTTTATTGGCCTTTCATCCACATGTTATTTAATAACTAATTGTAATTTGTATGGATTAAATTATACTACTACATTAAATATTAATAATACTACATTTCTCATTATAGCTTCAAATTAATTCTATACATTTTTAACATACAAATAATACATCGCAACTGAATAAAACAAATAACACTTATGAATTGTAATAATAAGTAAAATATTAAATTTATACAATAATAATAACAAAAAATACTTTAAGACTGTCTTTTTTATAAACAATAAGAAAATGTAAGTAAGGAAGAATGAACACAATAATAGGTAATCTAGTAATTTTAATAGGATAAAAACTTAATATTCTGACAAAAATTAAATTACACATTTGTATTCAACTAGACGATATTTTGAAGGTACTTGTGGTAAGGTAAGATAGAGCTCCTTTCGTGGACTTTGGAGGATGCAGGTTGTCACTGAGAGGGGGGTGAAGGTAGGGGCTGTTGCTTACCGCCGGCCGACGTCAGCCATGCTCTTCGGCAAGGCCAGCAGGGAGTTAATGATCTCGGAGTTGCGTTTCACCCCGGGCCTGCCCAGGGCTCCCAGGGGAGAGGAGCCCCCGTCCATCAGGTAGTTCTGCAGCATCCCGTATAGTTCCACCGCCAGCTGGGGAGATGCATACGTAATAATAACACCATTTGTCTAAAAATATTCAAACCTATAAAAAATTGTATATGTCATTGGTTAGGAGTCAAATTGAATATAATTCGACAGTGTGGGCACCTAGTTACACTAGTCATTCAATCACGATACAAACAATTAAAAAAATTCTTAAGATTTATTAATTTTAGAATGGGTATTACAAGGGATTGCGTCAACTATGATTATCTACTATGTCAACTCAATTTAATAAAATATCTGAACGTAGAATAGTTAATGACCTAAAATGTTTATATAAAATCATAAATTCAATAATTGACAGCCCTCAAATATTATACTTGATTTCTTTACATATATCTCGCAAAGCAACATCGAGGCATTATCTACCGTTCTATTGTGATAACTCCAACACAGAATCTCAATTCTATACCCCCGTTCGCCGTATACAAAATTAGAGTAATGACTATTAAGGTGTTCTTGATATATTCAGCACATCATTCACCAAATATAAACAAGTCATTACCCAATTTATTTCAGAAAGTAGAATGTCAAATATAATATAATTTAACTATGGAAACTACGTAGTTCTGTTTATCTTACAAAAGTTTTGTAATTTTCCTAGGATTATATTTTTCCATCTTGTATGGTGGAGTGCCTAGTTTCCACTTTATTTCGTTTTGACATTGTTTTTGTTTAAGAAGTTGTGTTTTATTATGTCTTCTATTTTTTTCTTGATTTTGTTTTTTGATTTTGATTTTGTTGTGTTTATTTAGATGTTCTTTGTAAAAAAATAAGAAAATAACATGTAAAACCCCAGCTGGGCGTGAATTTAGAAATAAATAGGAAAAATAAATTATTGCTTGGGAAGGAGCAACAAACTCGGCTATCAATTACATAGAAACCGCACATAAAACGATCTTAAAGGTAATACTAAAAAAACATAGACTGACTGATACAGACCAAATATTCAACAGCTGTGACGTACTAGATATACGCCAATTATACGTTAAAACACTACTAAACTACATTTTTGACAAACAAAATAAATTTCAACATACACAAAATAACACTAACAGACCAGTTAGACAAGCGTACAAAGAAAACATAAAAACTCCGACAGTAAATTCAAGCTTTGGACAAAGACTCTACCAATACCATGTTATAAAAGCTTTCAACAGTGTAAAACTTGAAATTAAAATTGAGGAAAATAAAAATGAATTCACACACAAAATTACAAAATGGATTAAAGAATAAAAAAGACAATATTACCAAAACGTCATAGCATAAAATAAAAATAAAACCTACACGTGACACACAAAACCAATATAAACACACATCACTCACAAACACACAAGATCATATTTTAAATGTATTATTTTCTCTTTAAATGTATTATGTAGATTATTATATTATATTTTCATATTATAAAATGAAGGCCTCAGCACGGACAAGCCACCCAGTGAGGCCAACATTACTGGAAAACTTTGAAATGTAAAAAATATTGTACCAAATAAAAAAAAAATAAAAAAGTGGGTGTGTCAAGCCTACGCAAGACAGAAGTGAAACTTCTAGTTTCAGCTGATGCTTGGCGTGGCGCAGTTCGCTGGTGTCTGAGAGAGAGGAAAGAAGAGAAGAGAGAGAACGTTCGTGAGCGGCTCCCCCACCTCAACAAGGTTTCACTTCAAAAATGCCACAGCCGAGAATCGAACCTCGCTTAACTGATTGAAAGCCAACCACGCTGAGCACCAACTGTAAGCAAAGCCGCATAAATTGATTATATTATGTAGGTTCTGAAAATATGAGAGCTTGTTATGTTTTATAATGTTACCTACATCACACCCAAAATATAATATATTTTTAAAAATAATGTACAATGTACAGAAATAGAATCCCACACAAGATCGCGTAGTGCGCTCTAGCGAACGGATATTTTATCAGAGGGAGATAGTTTTAATTTTTTTTTCTGTAAATTATTACATATTATCAAAATAAATAAATTAATTAAATAAATGTAATACAATTATCATAATATACGGATTAGATAATAATTTTAATCCAACACAATAACGCAAAGCGCGCTCTAGCGGAGTAATGTTTTATCACAGTGAGATAAGTGTTTTTATTATTTTGCAATATTATTTTCTTTTAAAAAATGTTCTGACCTACTAAAAAATAAGATATTGAATGAAAAAGGCGTTAAAAACAAAAAAATAATGTGCGATGGCCGAGAATCGAACTCGGATCAACTGCTTGGAAGGCAACTATGCTGACCATTACACCACCAACGCCAGTTGTCGGGATGAGCTAAGAAGCATTTATATGTTACTTCAAAACTTTGACTAGATCAAATGAACTTTAATCGGTGGTGGGGGTACCCGCATTTTCGTTTCGGTCATGAGTCGGTTTTACTCCGGTCCTCGAAATTGCATGACGCGCGTAAAGAAGTTTCACTTCAAAAAAAATACTCTGCATAGAAAGATCAATGTGGGGCTAGCTATGGAGGCACACTTTTTCAAGATGGGCAATAAACTATATCTTGTGAAACAATCATCCTTTGAACACCGTGTTTGACGTTCATACCGCGAAAGTTTATGTAGTGATTATGAATTACAATCTAAGAAAAATCCTAATAAAGTTTTTAAACAAAGCAATATGTAAATTGTGTAGTGTAATCGTAGCTTCACTTTTGTTCGGATAACAAATTGACCACTTTCACATTTCAAATGTTAAATACAACATCTGACCGATCGCGAAGAAATTATAATTTTCAAGGTGATATAAACGCTTTTGTAAACTACACAAAAATAAGAAATTTAATTGGGCTCTAAAAGAAAATGTCCACATTTTGAATGTAAATAACCAAAGTTTCGCGGTAAGAGCTTAAAACACGGTGTATATTTTTAATTGTTTTGAGTCATAACTTAATTTGTATTAGTATAGTTCTCATTGACGGGAAACGGATTAAGTTATTATTGAAAAAGGGATCTATTTTGTCGTTGGAAATACTCCTTTTTTAACTATCCTGCAGCCAAGTGGGAGAGTAGGTAGTACCCAAAATTACTATCCTCCTTATATTAGCTTAAATACTTAAAGTATCATTTTAGTATTTTACCCTGCGCAAATACATAGGTTACCATTAATAATTGACTAAATAATTGGGATTTCAATATTATTTTTTAATGATAAGCTAATGTTTATAAGACAAGGTTTTATGCATAGCACAAATGATAACAAATAATTATAAGCAATAATTAGTCTCCTGAAATATCAATACAAATTGAAAATATCTCCCGAGTAAAAATAAATGCCGCCAACAGGAATTGAACCCTTGCTTTATGATGTCCGGTCAGGTGATCTGAAACCACTGAGCTATGTCGGCTTTTTTCCAACCTACCAAATGATTCAATATGTACTAGTACCTCAATCAACAATTCCTGCTTATTATATTTTTTCCACCTTTAAATAACAACTTTTTTTTTGTAGGAAAGGCTTTGTAAGTGCTAAATTTCTCACTAGATGGCGTCGAGACATATAATATCTTCATTTATTGGTGAAATATTTTTTACTTGTCAAATATTATTATTTTTTAAAGATAAACTAATCAAGCGATCAAACTAAACATCTAGAAAATACATGGGGTCGTCGGAATACCCACTTGGTTACAGACGTTTTATTTGGCATCGTAACGTTGGCTAAATAAGGAGTTAGCGCAATACGGCATAACACCCCAAAAACAAATAACAAAAATGCTTTTGGTCGTGAAAACCTTAAATCATATTACTTTATAAAAAGTTTATTTTAAAAAGCAAATTTACTGATGGAACTTTCAACAATTCCCTTGCATAATGTGTTAACGAAAGTACATGTTGTTGTTACTGTTACTGTGAATGAAATCATTATCAGATAACCAGTTGTTAGACGATGAGCAACGATCCTACAGGTTTTGATGATGATAGCTTACCTCCCTGTCGAGGTACCTCTCGGGCCACTCGGGGGCGGGGGCGGAGCTCACCACGGGGGCTCCTATCAACAGGGCGCTCAGACTCAGGAGACACAGGACTGCCAACATTTTCACTGGATTCTGTAATAACAGGATTTATAATAAGTACCGTTATACGGGGTGACTTTTGAATCATCATGGATATCTACACAATTCTCGCTACCACTCGAAATTACTCGATTATTTTAAATGATTTTTTTTTCATGCTACGTGGATACGGCAAGGCATCGAAAATAGCTGTCAAATTAGTTTGATTTATAGTTATAGTCAAACATGTGTATAGTTGAATTGTGAAGCTGTTTTTTTTTAGATATTTTTGGACAGATAAAGTTGTTAATATGTGTCATTTATTTTGTAAAGGAGTGTCTACCGATATATATAATAACTATGTACTTGAATATTCAAATTCGCATTTTTAATTTTATTTGGGATTCGCCAATTGTTGTTGTTAAGCTTATAAAAAATGTATATATCTAAGTCGCCCTATCCGAAAGACGTCATTATATTTTTCTACCCGAACACATATGCATTAAAAAAAATGTTTAGATAGTTTAAACATGTGCAATAAATATAAAATAAAATTTTCCGACACAAAGATTTTATAAAAACAGTTTTTTAGTTTCAAAGTTGAAAATTGATCAAAGTCACCTCATACTTCACCCATATTCGTGTATATTTGTGTGTTTTAAAGCAGATTAATCTAATTTGTATAGTGTTATTAATGTTTTCACTTCGTAATAATGCACAGGAAACTTTTTAATAATTATTGCAAATGTATTTTTATGATAATTTGAGACCAACCAATTTGGTGCTAAGAAGAAGTAGACTTCAAAGAGCTGAGAAGGTGACTGAAGAAATTACATTTGTCCGCCCTTATATATTATTCTTGCGAAAGAAACCTCCCCTGTGAGAGAGGGAGGGGACAGCGGTGCTATTATGCAACGCGATATTAAATCTGCTTCGAAATTATAAACATAAGAAGATTCCAGAGGTTGAAGTGGAGTGCGTAATGGTAATAATAAAATCGCAATTTTCTTCAACGCAATCTATCTAAAACTTCCTCTTTTTTTTTCTCACATAGGCCGTTTCCACCCTTGGTTATAATTATTCTTAGGATGGGTTGATAACAGAATTTGAAAAATTCATCAAATTTAATTTCACACGATCATTTTCGGGTTCTATGAAAGTCCTTTTCAGGTTCTGTTATTTTATTTTATTTTTGTTTATTGCAGAAACAAACAGTACACAATTACATAGATGACAATAGTTACAAAGTTATAAAAGTTAGTACAATAATTGGTACCAATGACATGTCGCTGACATATGTACATAGGAGGTATATTATACATTTTACGGTTAAGTTACATTTTTAAGTTAAGTTAATTAGTGTGCTGGGGAAGGAGAGAGGTGTGTGTGAGTGTTTGTGTGTGTACGTGTGCATGTGTGTCTGTGTGTGGTTGTATGTGTTATGTTGGCGAATTTAGTGTGCTAAAAAAGTTTTTCTTAAATAGAGGGAGAGAATCAAAAAATATATCGGTACTTGTGCTTGTTTGAATTGAGTTGAATGTTTGAAGGATGCGAAAAAAAAAGTTATTATATCATTATAGGCTAGTTGCTTGACAGAACTTGAAAAAATCTTTCACTGGACTTCGAAATTTGAAGAATTGTTCTGATTCTCTGAAACAACCCGTCCATGGGATGGGTAAATGTAAACATCAAATGTAAACGTTCATGTTCGCGTTCTGTGAAAGTCCTATTCTGTTATTATATCGTTATAGGCTAGTAGCTTGACACAACTGAAATAATAACAAAACTTGAAAAAATATTTCACAGAACTTTAGAATTAACTTTGAAGAATTGTTCAAATTCTTTGAAACAACCCGTCCTAATTAGTGTCCTGTCTTTTTCTCAAAATTTATTTATTTATTTGCCAAAAAGGCTTTCCCATAAAAGTGATACATGATATGATAAGATTTTCTTTAATGTGAACTGTTCCTGACTGTCTGGAGCGAGTGAGTCTATGGCATCCCCAATTGGGGTATGTTGTTAGGTAGGTAGGCTAAGGTAGTAGGGAGAGTTATTATCTTGCTATTAAGATCTGGTCACCAAACATGGCAAAAGCTATTTCAAGCAAAGTTTCATTTCTAAATGGTGCTCTTACATCAGGACGATACTGAGAATATCTTCCACTCTGGAACGTGCCGCAAGTATACTGTATGCATATTATTTTAATGAATGAATTGTGAATTGTTTTGACCGGTCGGTGGCTGAGTTGACATCGCGTTTGGTCCCATCCAGGCTTAGTGTGTTCGATTCCTTGGCTGACTAAGTCCTCCATCACAACACAAGCAATATTTTCCGCTTACTGCGGTGGTAGTAGGAGATTTTAAAATATTGTCAGGTTATTCGTAACCCGAGAATATTTGTCTTTTTAAAAAAAAAAGAAAAACTAACTCAAATTCATCAATAAATAGATTGTTAGCTAGAGGGCTACCCCTCGATCACGGAAGCCATTAAGAAGTATACCCGTAATATCTATATCAGATATATAAATATATATTTCTCTTATATATAATTAGATATCTATACCCGTACAGGAGGATATCTGTATTGTATGAGAAGTCCTAGGTACAGAACCTAATGGTAGTTTCACACGATGCTTTTTTTTCATCCAGTTCCTATGGGTTATCTTTTCATATGGATTCGGAATAAAAAAATGTCATGCTCTATTTTTTTTTACCTATTTTCGTACAGCTTAAGATGGCGAACGTTATTTGACACCTGTCATTGATTTACCTGGGTAACTATATTATGCGGGTTGCGTGTTTATTATGTTTTATATTTAAAATATTGATAAAAAGACTGTAACTGTTGGGTATTTTTTAATGATTTTATGACGGCAACGGTAAAGATAAATGACAGATGCTATCATGTGAACTATAGTTGTATTCAAGGTGTTGCAATAATCCAAACATATAATTAATTCTCTAATGGCAACTATTTGTATGTATACGGAATTATCATCATATCTTGAGACAATTAATAGAAAGGAAAATATTATCTTACTTGGAGATATAAATCTTAATTTGCTTGATGAACAAGATAATATTGTAACTTCGTATGAAAACTTACTTACTAACCATTATTTAACTAAATGCATCAATGTAGTAACAAGAGAAGCTGTATCAAATGGACAAATTACTCGCACGTGTATTGGCCATATATTTGCCAAATTTAGAGGAAAGAAAATAACAGCTTGCGTCTGTGAAAATAATATGTCCGATCATTTTATCACTGCTATTAATATAAAATGTCATAAACGTCAGGTAGACTTTGCAAATAAGTATATTCAAATCATCTCACAAAAGGATATTGATAGACATATTAGAGATTATAACTGGAGTAAACTTATAGAGGAGAAGGATTGTATTTCATTGTATGAAAAAATAAAATCTTTATTCAATAAATTTTACAAGAGCAGTTCTAAAACGATAGTGCAAAAACCGAAAACACGACCTTATGCAATAAATGAATGGGTAAGCAGTGAATTATTATGTCAAATAAATAAAAGGGATAAACACTATAAAAAATGGAAAAGTACACCAACAAACAAAACATTTGAAACAGAATACAAAAAATCACGAAACCTTGTCAATAAACTTATAAATAAAGATAAAACTAACTACTATAATAATAAATTTAAAAACTGTTTTAATGATACAAAAAAACCTGGGATGAGATAAATAATATTTTAGGACGTAAACCCAAAAACGATTGTGATGAAACAATAACACGATATATGTTAAAAGATAGAACTGAGGATTTTGTGTCAAATGATTTTGTGAATTACTTCTCGGATAGCATCAGTGTTGCGGCGTGAATGGACTGTAATTGCGGTATTTGTGATATTGTTTGATTGACTTACCAATATCTCCAAACTGTCGGCACCTTCCACTTTGCTCTGCTTTAATCACCGGTGGGGGTAATTGTTAGTATTGGAGGAGGTCAAGGAAAAGGAATAGTGATATTAGAATTGCGAAATGGTTCAATGCGTTATAGATTGCTATTTTTATGCACTTTTCACGGCGTTCTTTGCGGTATAACATTTGCCGTTTTTAGCGCGGCGCGGTGGTTTTAATAACTCAAGATAGGTTATGCGGAAAGCGGTTGCACTTGCGGCGCGGTTACTTAAACAACTGACTCATGTAGCTGAAAGGCGCGGAACGCGGGTGGGAAACAACTCGAACCAAATACTATGCAACAATAACTGGCCCGAGCATGCCCCCCGCCTTGACCAATGGTCAAAGTAACTAATACAACAAAGAAAAAAAATGAAAAACAAAAACACGCTATGAAAGGATTCAATAAACAATACTGAACCCGCGGTAGAACTAAATTCTAAATTAACTAAATCTAAGATAACGTTAATGTTATTGTGTAGGCAGGGGACAGAGTTTAACGACTGCCCTGCGATATGGTCCGGAGTTAGTCTTAACGTCCGCAACGCGGATCACCCCATCAACGCCGGGGTGGACGTTTACCACTACGCCAATAGGCCATTGTAGTGGTGCGATATTGTCACTCTTAATTATTACCACGGTGCCTTTCGTTATTGGATTCGAATTTGTATTCCATTTCTGACGCGATTGCAGCGTGTTCAGATACTCCATTCGCCATCGATTCCAGAAAGTCTGGACGAGACGATCGACAAGATGTTTTCGTTGCAACAAATTTACTGGCGCATCTGACAAATCAGCAGCGGGTAAAGATTGTAATGGAGTGAGCGTTAAAAAATGCGCGGGTGTTAAAGGCAATGGAGCCGAAACATCGGTAACGCTGAGCACTGATAATGGGCGTGAATTTAGAATAGCTTCAATCTGATGAAGAACCGTTTGCATCTCTTCGTATGTGAGAAGAGATGTACCCACAACTTTATTTAAGTAACATTTAATGCACTTAATGTTACTCTCCCAGATCCCACCGAAGTGGGGTGCTTGTGGAGGATTCATCTTCCACTCGATACGGTTTTCCAACAAATTTTCTGAGAATTCTTTCTTGTAGTCCGGTGACTCTAAAAGTTCGAATAAAGCCTTCAAATGCGATTTAGCTCCTACGAAATTTGTCCCATTATCAGAATACATTACATTTACAGGCCCTCGACGGGATAGAAAACGTTTGAACGCGTTGAGAAAGACTTCGGTCGAGAGGTCTGAAGCGAGTTCAATGTGAACCGCGCGGGTCACCAGACAGATAAATAAGCAAATGTATGCCTTTTGGCTTCTAACACCCCGACGTCTATGCGGGATTATTTGAAGCGGCCCAGCGTAGTCGACCCCCGTGTGCAGAAAGGCCTTAGCTTCGCGGACGCGGCAAGCGGGTAAATCTCCCATTATTGGGAATTGCGGTTTGGGATTGACTCTAAAGCATGTATTGCACTGATGCACGCGTTTCCGAATCAAATTGCGCGAAGAAAGTATCCAAAACCTTTGCCTCAACAGAGACATAAGTAAGGTGGGTCCCGTATGCAAGTTCTTAGTGTGGTAATAATCTACTATTAAATCAACTATATGATCATGAGCGGGTAATAAAATAGGATGACGACTATCAAATTCGAGTTCGGCGTTTCTCAATCTGCCTCCTACTCTTAGGAGACCGTCCTGAATAAATGGATTTAATTTAGCAAGAACTTGCCGTACTTTCTTGCCATCGTTCACTGACTTCATATCATCGGAAAAATGTACTTGCTGAACTGCCTTTATAATAGCGGTTTCTGCAATGTCAATATGGCTTAACTCAAATTTACGCGGCAATTTCCTAATGAAGCGAAACACGTAAATGACAATTCGAATCAATTTCGACCACGAATGAATGCGAGAAGCCAATGTGCATAATAAAGGTGACACGATTGTCTTGAGGCGATTATCGGTTTTAGGTTTCATTTCGGGTGGATCAGCTACACGAGAGCACAAGCCAAAAGTGGTTGGCTGTTCATACTGATTGGGTTTCAATTCCGGTAACTGTTCTGAATTTGCGTGCTTAAATGGTGAAATAGGCCACTCGAAATGCGGCTGGCAAAGCCATTTTGGACCATTCCACCAAATGTCATTTGCTATCAATTGCGATGGTAGCATACCTCTTGACAGGCAGTCGCTAGGGTTATCAGCACCTGCGACATGATAAAAATGACTACTGTTTAAATTTTCGTGTATTTTTGCTACGCGATTGGCAACAAAGGTTTGCCAGCGGTGAGGTGATGAATGAATCCAACTTAAAGTTACAGTCGAATCAGAAAAGGCAAATGTTGAATGAATAGTAAACCTAGCGGAGTAATTATCAATTACCTTTTTTAACAGGTGCGATAACAATAATGCAGCGCATAATTCTAGGCGTGCTAAGGAGACGATTTTTAGCGGCGCTACCTTTGATTTTGCGCAAACTAATTGAACCTTAATTCGGTTATCAGGAGTGGTCACATGAGCGTATACCACTCCTCCATATGCCTTTTCGCTTGCATCCGCAAATCCAACAAGTATTAACGTGCATCCTTCAGTGACTCCTATATGACGTGGAATACGAATCGACGATATTGACGGCAATTCCACGTTGAACTGCTGCCACTGTTGTGATATCCTTGCGGGTGGGATTTCGTCCCAATCGATTTTCAAATTCCACAGCTCCTTTATTAGAAGTTTGGCTTGTACAATTATAGGTGCTACCAGACCCATCACGTCAAAGAGTCTAGCGACAGATGATAAAATATTGCGTTTCGTACAAGTTCGATTGTCTGGAGTAACTTCAAATGCGAAAATGTCATCCGAAGGATGCCATCGTAGCCCAAGGATTTTTAGCGATGCATCATTATCGAAAGTTACACTTTGCGACAGGCGAAGTTCCAATGGAACGTTTTCTAAAACTGTGCTGGAATTGGATGCCCACTTAGCGAGTTGAAAACCTCCTGACTGGAAGAGCTCAATCAACTCTTCAGGCGCGCGGATAGCTTCTTGCTCATTTAAAGCAGAGCTAGCGATGTCGTCTACATAAACATCTCTATTAATAATATCCCTTGCAAGAGGGAAGCGAGCGCCTTCATCTAACATTAATTGTTTGATTGCTCGAAGGGCTAAGAACGGACTACATTTAAGACCGAATGTTACGCGATTGTATTGGTAAGCATGAAGCGGCTTTTGCGGATCGAATCTATATAAAATTTGTTGATAACGACGATCTTCTTTGCGAACATTTATACATAAATACATTTGACGAACGTCTGCGGATATTGCGATAGGAAAAAGGCGTAAATTCAGAAGAATGCAAAATAAATCATTCTGTAGGCTTGGTCCCGTGTGTAAAATATCGTTCAAAGATAAACCAGTTTTTGTCTTTGCGCTTGCGTCCAGAACCACTCTCACCTTTGTTGTCAATTTATCTTCACGCCTAACTGCGTGATGCGGGATGTAGTATGCGTTTTCTGACGGTAAGGCTTCCACCTGGGACAGATAACCTTTATGAATATGTTCTCTTATTACTTCATCATAAAGCGGTTTTAGTTCTGGCAGATGATTAAATTTTCTTTCTAGTGAGTAAAACCGATTTTGCGCAGCTTGCAATGAATCACCTAAGTCACAAGGGTTGCTTTTGAATGGCAAAGCCACTTCATAAGAACCGTCCTCGAGGCGAGTTGTGGTGCCTTTAAAAATGTCTTCAGCTTCTTTTTCTTCGAGGCTGTGAACTGGTTCCGAACCAATATCTTCGATTTCCCAGAATTTTTGCATTAAGTTCTCAATTTCGTGCGTAGCGCAGAAAGTGAATGCGGTGTTTGGTTGAGAATTTACTGGGGCGTCACCCATAAAAACATAACCTAATGTGGTTTGAATCGCGACTGGAAAACCGGGGGTGATTATCTTATTTGGTAGCAACAGTTGAGAGAACAGACTGACGCCAATTAGCAAATCGATTGGGCCTGGCATTGCCCAGGTGTCGTCTGCCAGCGGAACATTTATAAATTTATATGACGTCAATTCCACCTTGCAAGTAGGTAAATGAGCGGTAATTTTTTCTAAAACTAGAGCGGTTATGGAGTATTTGAAGTAGGGATCAATCCTAGATTGAATTGTCAATGTGACACTTCCTCTTATTGATTGCGTTTTGCCACCTAAACCCTGGACTGCGAAGCGCGTTCCTGAACTGACTGTCAGGCCTAATTTTTCACAACATTGTGAAGTTATATAATGCTTTTGTGAGCCTGGGTCTAGAAGACAGCGGACGGTATTCTCTTCACCGTTTCGATCAACAGTGTTAACTTTGGCGGTAGCGAGAACTTCAGTGGTTGCCCCTTGTCGCGTGGTTGCTGACATAGTACATATCGGCGGTTCTGCATCGTTAGGTTGAGTTTCTCCATTGGATGTGGAGGCGTTTGCTTGACTGGGTTTATCAAAATGAAGAAAAGTATGGTGCTTGCCATGACACTTATGACAAGTGCCTTTTGATTTACATTTTGTAGATGTATGTTGCGGGCTCAAGCAATTAAAACACAAAGATTTTTCCTTTGCGAAGGAAAACCTTTCCTTTGGTGATAATTTTAAAAATTGTGTACAAGTGTACAGTTGCGTGTGGTTCTCATTTTGACAATAAAGGCATTTTGATTGCGTACTCGTGTAAGTATGATGTGTGCGGAGTTGAGCTGTGCGACCAGTTCCACCGGAACTGGTTGAATGTGTGTTGGCGGTGTTAGGTCCACGAGTTGTTGAAGTTCGTTGCAGAATTTTGACCTGATCTTGCACAAACGACACCAATTGCTTGCAGGTGGGAATCTCAATTTCTCGAACTGAGAGCTCAAAAGCTTGTGCAGTTTGCGACTCTAATTTCTGCAAAGCGCATTGTAGTAATATAAAATCCGAAAGGTCTTCTATTCCCAATTGTTTTAGTGCGGCGATAGATGCTGAATATTTTTCTATAAAAACTGTCAAACTGTTTGCGTTGTGAGCTACGGTTTTTGAATGAAATATGTTATTCAGGTAATAAGTGGCAAGAGATCGCTTATCTTGATATTTATTGACTAGCGTATCCCAGATTATTTTATATGTGTCTCCAGTTGGCACTAAACCTGACGTAACATTTTTCGCGGTTCCAGTTAATTTTCCAATTAAATATTGTACGCGTTGCGAATCAGATAGTTGTGAATTTAAATGAACATTTGTTTTGAATGTTTCATAAAATAGGTGCCAATTTTCCATCCGTCCATCAAACGTAGGTAATTCTATAGCGGGTAACTTAATAAAATTATTATTATTACTCGTAGCAGCACACGCAGATGTAGATGTTTGCGGTTTTGTAGCTAAATTTGGTTTTAAATTATTTCGTGCGCGAATAATACGTGTGTATAATTCTTCAAACTGTTCCCAGCTTGAATAATCTGGTTCAGAATTCGGGTCTGACGTAAGAGTATTCTCGTTAATTTGATCAATAATTAATTCAAATTTATTTTTAATTTCTAAAATACTTTCAGATTCAGACATAAATGCTTCACCTGAGCGTGACGCGTCGAAATTGATTGGCAAATTATTTGCAAGCAAAACTAAATTTTGAACCCTTTTTAGAATAATATCTCTTTTACCTTTTAGTAAAACTAATTGTCTTTTTAGTTTGTCTTCCATTTTTAGAATTATTTGCAAACTAAAAGTTTAATTATTTATAAAATAATGCGCAAGAAACACAAGTGTACTGGGCGACAATTTGTACTGACGAATTATAGTGGAGAAGTTATTTTCCAAATAATTAAATATATTGGCCGATACCTCAAAGCGATGTTTACGTACGTACTTAGGTTGGCATTAATACACATAGACGAATATATATTACGCTGTAATATCTTTGCGATTTGCACTGAATAAATTTGCTACAACAACATCGATAAATAATTTAATTACCCAAAATATCAAAGAGTACCTATACCTAGGCATGTAATTTCAAATAGCGGACGAGTGTTGCTAACTGAATCCTTGCACAAATGAATGCGATTGAATAGGAACAAAACTACATTTAAATAATGCGGCTCAAATGACCAAATGTAATTGTCTATTTAAATAATGCGGCTCGAAGTGACCAAATGTTGCGGCGTGAATGGACTGTAATTGCGGTATTTGTGATATTGTTTGATTGACTTACCAATATCTCCAAACTGTCGGCACCTTCCACTTTGCTCTGCTTTAATCACCGGTGGGGGTAATTGTTAGTATTGGAGGAGGTCAAGGAAAAGGAATAGTGATATTAGAATTGCGAAATGGTTCAATGCGTTATAGATTGCTATTTTTATGCACTTTTCACGGCGTTCTTTGCGGTATAACATTTGCCGTTTTTAGCGCGGCGCGGTGGTTTTAATAACTCAAGATAGGTTATGCGGAAAGCGGTTGCACTTGCGGCGCGGTTACTTAAACAACTGACTCATGTAGCTGAAAGGCGCGGAACGCGGGTGGGAAACAACTCGAACCAAATACTATGCAACAATAACTGGCCCGAGCAATCAGCAACATGTTACATAAATGCAATCACAAAGCTACTAATATTGTACTGGAAGAACTGCCTCACAGTTTATTTATAACAATAGCTACTATAACTGATATTGAAAACATTGTTAAAAAAATGAAAAACTCTAAAAGCACAGGTATTGACAATATAAGAATGTTTGATTTAAAAAGAAATATAAAACCTCTTGGGCCAATAATTACTCATTTAATCAATACGATAATAAAGCAAGCAAAAATTCCACAAGAATTTAAATGTAGCATTACTAGACCAATATTTAAAGGTGGAAAACACATTGAACTGGGAAATTATAGGCCTATTAGTATACTACCTGCGTTAGAAACAATTCTCGAAAAATTTTTATCAAATAAATTAAATAATTACATTGAAAAATTCGCTATCATAGATCCAAATCAATATGGCTTTCAAAGAAAAAAAAATACTGAAAAATTACTGCAAGATTTTTCCAATTACATAAATAATCAATTAAATAATAAATTACATGTTATTGTGTTATTTATCGATAACTTTAAAGCTTTTGACACAATTAACTCAAAAAAACTGCTAGAAACCTTAGAAAAAATTGGAATAAGAGGAAATGTGTTAAATTTATTTAAAGATTATCTTAGAAATAGAAAAATATGTACCAAAATAAATAATACTTTTAGTAAAACAAAGAATGTATCTGTAGGAGTTCCACAAGGTTCCATATTGGGACCTACACTATATATAATTTATGTAACTATAATGAAAAAACTTTTCTCTTTTGTTAAACATTTTGTATTTGCAGTTGATACGGCATTGGTCATATCACATAAAGATCTAAAAATTGCAATTGAACTCATGCAAATTGACTTTAATCAACATTGTAAATGGTCACATGATGCAGGACTATTAATAAATGCTAAAAAAACCAAAGTTATGCATATAAGATCACCTAATGCCAGATTTCAATTTAATCCTAATATTATTTCTCATAGTTTTAATTGCATCCATAAAAATATCCCGACTAATTGTAAATGTGAAAGCTTAGAATTAGTTACAGAATATGTCTATCTTGGTGTTACAGTAGATTGCTTTTTCAAATGGGACAAACTTATTAAAAAAACTTGTAAAAGACTCAGATCAATTGCTGGCAGAATGTACACATTAAATTTTTTCCAATCAATTGAAACACTTAAAATAATTTATATGACAATGGCAGAATCTACTATAAGATATGAATTAACCATATGGGGAAATACTAGTATAACCAATCTGAAACAAGTCCAAGTTGTACAAAACGCAATTGTAAAATTACTAGTCGTCCCTTATATTTTTAAACAGAGACATAATACACCGTTGCTGTTTCAGAGTGCCAAAATTTTACCTGTTAAGGCTATTCTACGGCAAAAAATCATAATTCAGTAAATATTTACCCCGCAGCATAAAGAAAAATTAGAACATAAATGCAGTACTAGATTCACGCGCAATGACGGGTTAATAGTTCCGAAATTTAATAAAAAATACGGACAGAGAACGTTTTAATACAACATACTGAAGATATTTAATTTATTACCTGACACTATAAAGCAATGTAAATCTATGAATAAGGTTAAATATATGGTGAAACATTGGCTATCGGAAAAAAATATTTTCTTTAATATGTATGAAAAATTGTATGAAAAAATTGTTGATTCTGTAGATATAAGATGTAAATTATAACTTTAAAAAATGTATACGAAACTAAACTTTAAGCACCTGTTGACAAGCCAATTCAATTGGCTTAGCAGGACTTGTTTGTTGATATGTATTAACTATTTATTCAATAAAAAAAAATAAAAAATCGTAATTGTGTGGATAAGAGTACCTTGCTGAACAACACATCTACACTACAAGAACGAAATCCTCAAATCTACTAAACATTTCAAAATTAAATAAATCTTTCGGCCAGAAAAACCACTATTTCCATGCTATAAAATTATATAATACCCTTCTTATTGAAATTAAAAATACCATGGATATAGAAAAGTTAAAAAAGACATCAAATTATGGCTAACTAAACATCAAGATGAGGAAATCATTAAATTTATGAAGTAACCCCGAAGCAACCTACAGACAACAAACATAAATACTTTTTTCTTAATTTATTTTATTTTATTTTTTTGGGAGCCAACAAATTAGAAGATGAGGAAATCATGATCAACACACATAAAAATAACCTACAGTCCGCCTCGGAACAGGAATACCTAGTGAGGAGGACTGAGAACAAACTACATCACTCTATATTTTTATTTTACTTAATATTGTATCTTTTTTACTTTACTTTATATTGCCGTTAAATAAAAAAAAATTATCGTGTAAAGCACGACTTTTTTTATATGGGTCTCGATATAGTTTCTATATGGGGATCGGTATAGTTTCTATATGGGGATCGGTATAGTTTCTATATGGGGATCGGTATAAAAAAGCATCGTGTAAAACGCTCATTGTAGTAGTGCATATGATAACATGCAAATAAATATTTTAATCATGGATGGCGTGGTTCAACGCTCGCACCGGAATTCGGGAGTGGCGCTTTGTAAGTGTTGTGTGTTGTCGGAGGCAAATCGAACTTTTTAAAATTATTATTTTTTTTAAAGATACGTAGAGAGCTATTATCATTATAAGCCCTCAAGAACAGAGGCGGATTTGCAGTCTTGGCCTCCCTAGGCCCCAGACCATGTAGCCGCCCCTTTCTCAGTACCTATTGTCATATAACAGATTTTAGGCGCAAAGACCCTACAGTTGCCAACTTGAGTAGCGGGAATTATCAGGCTAGTTGCTGGGTCAAACGTAACGCGCAAAAGATCCGCTACAGTTCCCCCCACCCCCGGCGACCGAGCTCCTCGTTCCCCCTTCTTACGCGCCGACCTCTGACCTAGCCGGACGTGTGTTCGTTTCGGCGCCCGCGTTCCAATTCGCACCGCTCGGTCGAGAAGCCAAATGTACGACAATGTCGCGCTTTGAACATCGACAGGCTGGCACCGTTTGTTTGAAACACGGCGCACAGTCCTGCAATCAACAGGATACCCCGACAACATCATGCTGTGAGTCTCTTACATTTCCTATTACCCTTGAATGTGTCCGCTAATAACCTAAATTCGTCCACGCTGCCTGTCGGTCTAGAGAGCTGTTAATTATTTCCCAGAGAGAGATTAGGGAACCCTTTGATGATAATTCTAGTTAGGATGTAACAACCTGTATTCTATTGTCATTCACCCATGTAATGTCCATTTTGCCGCTCAAATACAATGTTGATTTATAAAAACCTAACCTCTTTCATTTGGGGATAGCGGTTGTATGGGAGTGTTTTGTGTAGACGGTGGGATATGGATTCTTGAGCCTCGCGCTGACCCCGAACCCTGACTATGAGAGAGACGTCTCATGCCCCCGCATCTGAGCTGGCCGAGGGAAAGTCAGGGCCCCCCCAGGTCCCACGCGCGACACTGGCGACCAACTTAGGGCAGAATTTTTTTTAAACATATCCTTCCCGACTGCACAAAATTGCCTTTACGATTGCCCCCAATTTGAAAACATGTACTATGCAATTTTGTTGCCAAGCGCATTTTCGCCGCGAGAACTTTTGTTTGTTGTCAAGCGCATTTTGCCGCAAAAAAATAACGGTAGGAATCCTCTCGAACGAATAAAAGAGACGCGCGAAATTCCCGCCAAAACGCTGTGATAACGAAAGTTTGAACATAATGTTTCTTCAATAACATAGATTCTGTGTTCTTTGTTTAAACAAAACAAACCCACTGTTTTAATTTCGGCATAAATTGCACCGTAATAATAACAGTCAGGATTTAGAACTGTGAAGCCAATTTTTACACCGGAAGTGATTTTTTTTTTTAAAAAAAGCACAATACACCCAACGGCCCATCGAAGCTGATTTCTAAAAGTATATCAGCTACAACCTGTAAAACACAAATAATTCTTTATCCCGATTAATTATATAGGTACGGTGTTCGTCCATTTTCTTGTTTTTTTTCAGCATTTGACTGTTATAAAAGTGATTTTAAGTAATTGTTTCAAATTAACTTCAGAAGTGCAGTGTTTTTTTTGCAAAGAAGTGCTTTCTCGACGCAATAATAAGAACGTGTGTTCAATCTCACGATTTAGTGCCAGTAAATGAAGCAAATATAAAATCTTTCCATCAAAAGTGTTTTTTCGCTTCTAAAGTGCTGTTTTTTGTGCCTTTTTCGTGCCTTTCCTCGAGTGCAGTGAATATAAGTGCGAATAGTGCCCACAAAATTAAATAATGCAAATCCTAAAGTGTCCCCCTGGCCAAATTTTCTTCAAAAAGACTTAGAAAAATTTCGGAGTTTTTTTTTTTCCTTTTTTAAACCATTCTTTAACAATGAATTCCAATCAAATGGCTACATCTTTGGACATGGGTGTCATTCCCAATGTACACAACTTATCCAAAGTACACCTACAAGCCGTCTTAAAAGACAGAGGAATATCACCACTAAACAAATCAAAGTCAGCATTGAAAGCATACGCTTTGTTATTCAACAAGAAGTTCATCAGGAAAATAAACCTATCCGTTGCAAGTGAAGACAAGGCACCCAATACCCCAGTTTTGGAAATCCCCGTTTCTAACAAAGAAACCAGGACACATGTTACAGTAAAACAAGACAATGCACCCATCACGGCACAAGAAAAAACATACGATCTCACTCCTTGGAAGATCAAATATAACGGTGTTTCTGATGTACTGGATTTCATTGACCGAATCGAAGAAACGGCCTCAATTAAAAATGTTCCATTTGACGTGCTGCAGAAAAACTTTATAGAACTAATATCTCCAGAATTAATCCCGTGGCACCGAATACAAAAATCAAAATGCAAGGACTGGAATAAACTCAGATCAGCCCTGATCACTAGCTTCGGCAAATCAGAGGCCCAACACAGAATTAAATTATCGTTACTATCCATTAAACAATTAGTAAACGAAACTGTGGCAACATTCATAGAGAGGGCCGAATCCATCAACATCAAACTTTCCCACCCTGTCTCGGAAGCCGAATTATTACCAGTTATAACTGATGGCCTCCTACAAAGATATGAAAACATTATCACCTCACAGAAAATTGTGTCGTTGGCCCATTTAAACGAAGTTTGCCTCATTTTGGAATCCCACCAAGACAGGAAAAACAACAAAACCACCACGGACAATATCACTGTACCAAGCCGTCCTTCTGGATTAAAACCAGAATTTGACAACAAAAAAGTTTGCTCCTTTTGCAAAAAAGTAGGTCACCTAGCTACCACTTGTTTCAAGCAGGCCAAATTTCTGGAAGCTAAAGAACCCAGAACCTTAAAGAGACATCGCTCCAGGGATCGTTCTCCTCCACGCGACGAACTGCGTGAAATTTTCAAAAAATCAAGAAATAACATGGAAAGGTTGCAAGACCCTCACTTTGTTAAACCTCAAGTGGATTTCTCTAAACCCCCACCGAATTTTCATGCAAGAAAACCAAAAAACTAAATAATAACCTCTCAGGTATTCATTCTGTACCAAGGTCTAAGGAATGGACTGATTGGTTATCACACATTAAATATTTTAACCAGACCTTAAATGTTTCTTCGGTTTGTTGCAAACAAGCTAAAGATGGAAGACCTTATGCCCTTTTCTCCGTTAACAATGTCCCCTTCTCTGGACTACTAGATAGTGGTGCATCTGTTAGTTGCCTTGGCAACAATGCCCACCTGCCTTTTGTTAACAACGGTTTTAAAGTTTTTTCCAAACCTACACTCGTGACAACTGCGGACAATGCTCCCCAGACAGTCATCGGTACTCTGCAATTACCAATTAAATGTAACAATAACACAGTTACAATTAACTTTCTAATAGTACCCTCTATATCCCAGAATTTCATCCTTGGCGTTGACTTCTGGAAGGCTTTTAACGTTGCTCCACAAGTATTTAATACTCTTGGCCAAAAACCTCCGGTCGCTCAAGTTGGTGAGATTCGCACTATAATTCCTCACGAAAACCTAAGCACTGACCAGGCTCTCCAATTAAAGGAAATGATCAACAAATTTGAATCAATATCTTTCGAAAAATGCGGACTGGGCTTAACTAATTTGGTAAAACACCACATCAAAACCAACGGCCCACCAATCAAGCAACGCTACTACAATTTAGCCCCCCAAAAATTGAAACTTTTAGAAAATGAACTTGATGAAATGTTGAAAATGGGAGTGGTAGTTCCCAGCAGAAGTGCTTGGACCAACCCAACCCTTTTGGTTTCAAAAAAAGACGGCTCTGCACGCTTTTGCCTCGACAGTAGACGATTGAACTCTTGTACTGAAGCCGACGCGTACCCACTGCCTTTCGTTCACGCAACTTTAGACAAATTACGCAATGCCAAATTCATTTCTTCCATTGACCTAAGCAAAGCTTTCTGGCAAATACCTTTAGATGCGGAATCCTACGAAAAAACTGCTTTTGTTGTACCTGGTAGGGGAATGTTCCACTTTAAAAGGCTACCTTTTGGTCTAAAAAATAGCCCCTCCGAACTACAGAGGCTGATGGACAAACTATTCGGCCCTGAAGTTGACAACAACCTATTCTGCTACCTTGATGATCTCATCATCGTTAGTGACACCTTCGAAAAACACCTGTTAATGCTGGAAAAAGTTTTTCAACAACTTAAATTTGCTGGTTTAACCATCAATTTAAAGAAGTCTGAATTTTGTAAGTCTCGCCTGCGTTATTTGGGATTCATTGTCGACGAAAAAGGTCTGAGAACAGATCCTACTAAGGTGGAAGCAATGGCAAATTTCCCCCGACCCAAAAACGCGAAAGAAGTCAAAGGTTTCCTTGGACTTACAGGTTACTATAGGAGATTCATTAAAGACTTTTCCACTATTTCGGCCCCATTAAACAAAATTACTGGTATCCGTAAAGGTATCAGCAACTTTCGTTGGTCTACTGAAGCCGAAGAAGCTTTTACGACTTTAAAAAATGCTCTTCAAACAGCCCCTGTCCTGAATTGTCCTAATTTTGAACTACCTTTTACCCTCCACACGGATGCTTCTAACGTAGGGATCGGTGGAGTCCTAACTCAGGAATTCCCCGATGGCGAACACCCGGTAGCCTATTTTTCCCGCACCTTGAATAAACACGAGAAAAATTACGGAATCACCGAAAAAGAGTTACTGGCAGTATTGGATTCTGTTCACCATTTTCGCGGTTACATAGACGGTAGCAAATTTACTGTAGTCACAGACCATAGTAGTTTGAAATGGTTGATCTCCCTAAGTAATCCCTCCGGCAGACTCGCTCGCTGGGCTTCTCGCTTGTCCCAATACACTTTCGATGTCATCCACCGTAAAGGTGCGGACAATATTGTCCCAGATGCCCTGTCAAGAATTGAACTTGCCACATTAAACATCGATACAATTGCCTCTACCCCATCCACAAAAGATGAATGGTATCTCAAAATCTATGAAGGATGCAAAAACAATCAACAAAAGTTTCCCAATTTTATTATAAAAGAAGGACAACTATATCGCAATTGTAAGGCCCCACTGTCCATCCTTGAAGATTACTCTTGGAAACTCGTTGTGCCCCTCGAAAAGAGAAAACAAGTAATCATCAACAATCATAGTGCCCCCGACTCTATACACCCAGGAACCTTCAAGACGTATAAAAAGATTTCCTTGAAGTATTACTGGCCTGGTCTTTTCAAGCAAGTTCGCAACTACATCTCCAAATGTGAAACATGTAAAGCTTACAAACATAGTACGGCACCCCCTGCCGGCCTAATGGGAAAACCCAAACGTGCTGATAGACCCCTCCAATCGTTATCTATGGACCTCGTCGGACCTTTTCCCAGGAGTTATTCTGGACACATGCATATACTCAGCATTGTGGATATCTTTACCAAATTTTGTTGGATCTTCCCCTTAAAAAGAGCCAACGCCGCCGCCATTGTCAAACTTGTGGAAAAACACATTTTCATACCCTACGGAACACCCAAAACCGTAATAGTTGACAACGGAAAACAGTTTATAGCACAAGAATTTAAAGATTTCCTTGCTAAATACGGGATTAAAGATATTTATTATAATACCTTGTACACTCCCCAAAATAACACTGTCGAAAGGTATAACCAGACTATTAACACAGCTCTGGCCATTTTGGTTGACAAAGACCAACGTAATTGGTGTAAGAATTTAGATAAAATTCAAGCTGCCATGAATAACACTGTTAACCTATCCACTGGTTACACCCCCTTCTTTTTAAAACACGGTATGGAACAGGTGGTACATGGTTCATTGCACTGGAACACGAATTTCCCCACGTCAACCACCTCCACAAGCAATCCTGCCGTTGATTACGCTCATCGTTTGGAAGAACTTACTGCCATTTATAGTGAAGTTACTGATGCCCTATTGCTGGCCCACCAAAAAAGTGCGGACAGATATAACCTACGTAGGAAACACATCACTTTTAATGTAGGCGATGTTGTCTGGAGAAGGAATAACACCCTCTCTCAAGGAGCCCTGTACTTCTCTGCCAAGCTGGCACCCCGTTTTGTCAAGGCCAAGGTTGTAAGAAAAATATCGGACTTAGTTTACTACCTGTCCGACTCCTCTGGCAAACATACTGGTAATTACCATATTAAGGACATTGTAAAGTCTGGAAGTGAGGAGACAGTTGAAACTGCCCCACCACCCCAGCAACTTTAAACTAACCCATTGTGTATTATCACAAACTATTGTAAGCTTATGAAGTCTTACCATAATTAGGCGTGTAAAGTGTCAACTACATGTCAACCTATTCGTCAAAAACGAGTTTAACCTACCTTTGTAAATAAATGTATATTAACATATTATGACCATGAAGTATTATTCCTGTAATAACGTTCTTTCCCTCACGACAATCGTTTTCTCTCTTTTTACGTTTTATTTTCTCACCTGTTCTGAAACTGATCATTTTAGAATAGAGACACGTTTTCGAGTTACAATCGCCGGGAAGCCGCGAACCCGCTTTTGCTTCTCAACTTCTACACTATGCAATGTTTATGTCATGTCACCCCATTTTCGTTTCATTTTGTTCCCTCCGTCGTGTTAGAAAGAACCACCCCACTTTTGTTTTTGTTCCTTGTAAAATAACGATTGGTAATCACTCATAAGAGTGCCATCCAAAAGAGTTCGGATTTTGTAAATTCCAAAGTGTTAAATACCGACCCTTTTTAAAAAAAAAAAGAAAACCTGTCAAGTACAGCCATTAATTCTTTCTTGTCCAATTCAACGTTACCTTGAGTATGTAAAACCCTATAGTGGTCTCAAAGGCAAGAACCAAGTAGCAATTAATCACATAATTGTCTTCTTTGTATGTATATAATTTTTTTCATTTTTTTCAATTTTTTCCTTTCAAAAATTGATGGCGTCCTACCCAAGCTCACATTTACCAAAAATCGGATTTTGACACACCCATTTTGGGAAATTGTATTTATAAAAGAAAACCAAATGTCGGTCCTATAAAACCACATACCATAACTGGATTCGCTTCAACTAAAAGTATGTAAAACCCATTAAGGTCTTTTATTGTATGACGAGATCTCGATTTCTTTTCTCTACTGTTACGTCACGTATGTCTCGTACCTCACGTTTCAACCCTACGGGACAGGTTAGTAAAACCTTACGGTTATCCTGATCTTCGAACGCAAATAATTATATCACAACGTAAATCAACAGGACTTTGTTCGATCATCGTTGCATAATATAAACACCCAACCTTTGTCTCACCATTTAACCAAGTGTTTGCAACCCAATTGCACGCTACAATGAACAGTATGTAAAGCCATTATGGGCCTGTTCTCACCCATCGCACGATGTAAGTAGAAATACCTCCTACCATCATCTTGCACCTTGTAACAAATGAAGTAACATTGAAATTGTTTATCTTCTCTATTGTTCCATCGTACGCCTCTCCAGGCTACGGAGTTAGTCAATCTGACAAATCTTTGCAAACAATATCAAATGATACTGCTAGCTTTTGTTGAATTATATTTAAATGTAAAAATTGTCACGCGATAGGAGAGATCCTTAAAAAATCCACCACTACACGAGAAGTTCGTTACAATTACTTAATACTTATAACCATGTGTTATAATTTGGTCGTGTGACATTAATTTGCCATGAGTACCGCCTTTGTGTATAATTTGGTCGTGTGACATTAACTTGCCATGAGTACCGCCCTTGTGTATAATCTGGTCGTGTGTCATTAACATGTCATGAGAACCGCCTTTGTGTATAATTGTGTACAACCCTGTACACGAGACGTGGAGACGTAATAATAATACTTACCGTGATTCGTGTGAACGACATAATATCGACATCGTCATCTCCTTTAAGGAACTGTTTTTTACACTCTTTGACTTCTGTCTATAATTGAGTTGTACCTTGCATATACTGCATACTCGTACACTATACGTGAAGACGTTACAATACTCACCATGAATCGTGCGAACGAAATAATATCAAGCTTTATATGTGAACTACGTAAGTATTTCACAGAAACCTCTTTGTTCAACGCCAATGCCCGTGGACTTCCTGTTTTTGCTGCTTTCCAAAAAGAAAAGAAGCCCAGGAATATCTACTATCCCAAAAGGACTAGTTTTCAGCTTCACTGTCAATTATGGGGCATAGTGCCGCAGGAGTTAATCGATGGGCACAAAACCACTAAACTCGTCGTCTGGGAAACGAATAAGAAGAATCCCAGGTTTGTGAAATTGGAACTAGGGTCTGTCTTTTCTCACAATCATGTAGAAGCTTAAAACGACCCCTAATCTTTTGCCAAATACACGCAAAAGATTAGCCTCTTTAGTACAATGTGTATTCAAATACTGTTTAAAATTAATCCACTTTATTAAAATGTAAAGAGTCAGGAAATCTGCTGGTTGAATATGTTTCACTCTCACATAGAGGTTGAATTGGAAATTAGTCCAGTCTCTAGCAAATTTCGTAACTCAATTCCCGTCCTTTTTCCTCCCACTCCCTACCCCCATGCCCTCAGGCATATATATGAAGTGGAAAATCTGTTGTCGACCATATTTCGCCCTCACTTCGAGTTCGAATCGGTAATTGTTCCGGTCACCAACAGGCTTCCTACCTCACCTTTCACGTATGTTGTCATTTTTTTTCTCTCCTCAACAAAACACATTCATGAATTTTGAATATGTATGATACGCACTTGGCGCATCGTCTGTCTTTTCTGACAACCTTTATTCATGAATTAGTTTCCCTGCTGTTGCCGTGACTCGTTCACGAATTTTTTTGTCTTGTTCTTTGAAATCCTACGAAAAATGTTACCACCTGTATGTTAACATAGGCCAAAGAAGGCCGGTTGTTTTTTCAACCAAGACAGTTTGTCATTCGGCAAACGCCAAGTCATCCTAAAAGGATAATGTTTATGTAATCAAAACTAGTTAGGAATCTCTCTACCTCTCTCTCACACTCTCCGTCACTCTCCGGACCGGCAGTTAAACCTCGTTTGTTTATTTTTTCTGGACACATTTTGTTTCTCTCCAAACTTTTCTTCATTGGTCCCTAGGCAGGTAAACTTCAAGAAATTTGCTTTAATAATAATTCCCCCGGATTTAAAAAGAAGCCCAGGCGGATGCCATCTCCAGCAGCCAAGCTGAGCCTCACCTCCTAGCAGCCTGCGCTGTGGTTACAAAGGCCCCTCGACTACTACTCGCTACACACTTGTTCCATCTTGTTCCATCTTGTTCCTGAAAGCACAGACAATACCACTCATATGTATGACGTTTGTCACACCACTGCAAGCCGAGTTGTCCCACTATACTTTATGACACTCTGAACTACCTTTCGGACACGCTAGTCCCGGAGTTCAAATTTCTTGCCCTCAATGCCAATGCCAGTTATACCGTCTCTTGCTCTGTCATGCAGTGACACATACCAGGTCATGGGTGAAACATAATTACTCTTTTGTTTTTTTCAATTGTATAATGTCTTTTGTTTTTTTCAATTGTATAATGTTGTCTATTGTTTTTTCAATTGCATAACCATGCCCTTTTGTCTTTCAATTGTATAATGTTGTCTTTTGTCTTTCAATTGCATAACCATGTCTTTTGTTTTCTAATTGCATAATTTTACTTGTTGTTTCCACACCTGCTCTCTCCCCAAAATTATTTGCTCCAAACATGCTATGTACCCTTCCTCATTTCTCCCCACAAATATTGTTACCTAGCCTATGGCATAAGCTAGTCATTATGTTTTAGCTAGGCATCTCTCTGGCCATCCAAGTCTCTCAAACTAAGGGCAACTCTTGTTTTGTCAAAAAAAACCCCAAGGGAGGCACATAGAGGATCTTTTAACCCTGATGCTCCATTACCACGTCGCCCTTTTTACGAGCGCGGGGGGAGGTGTCATATAACAGATTTTTGGCGCAAAGACCCTACAGTTGCCAACTTGAGTAGCGGGAATTATCAGGCTAGTTGCTGGGTCAAACGTAACGCGCAAAAGATCCGCTACAGTTCCCCCCACCCCCGGCGACCGAGCTCCTCGTTCCCCCTTCTTACGCGCCGACCTCTGACCTAGCCGGACGTGTGTTCGTTTCGGCGCCCGCGTTCCAATTCGCACCGCTCGGTCGAGAAGCCAAATGTACGACAATGTCGCGCTTTGAACATCGACAGGCTGGCACCGTTTGTTTGAAACACGGCGCACAGTCCTGCAATCAACAGGATACCCCGACAACATCATGCTGTGAGTCTCTTACATTTCCTATTACCCTTGAATGTGTCCGCTAATAACCTAAATTCGTCCACGCTGCCTGTCGGTCTAGAGAGCTGTTAATTATTTCCCAGAGAGAGATTAGGGAACCCTTTGATGATAATTCTAGTTAGGATGTAACAACCTGTATTCTATTGTCATTCACCCATGTAATGTCCATTTTGCCGCTCAAATACAATGTTGATTTATAAAAACCTAACCTCTTTCATTTGGGGATAGCGGTTGTATGGGAGTGTTTTGTGTAGACGGTGGGATATGGATTCTTGAGCCTCGCGCTGACCCCGAACCCTGACTATGAGAGAGACGTCTCATGCCCCCGCATCTGAGCTGGCCGAGGGAAAGTCAGGGCCCCCCCAGGTCCGACGCGCGACACTATCATATTGACCAGGAGTATCCAAACTTTTCAGTAAGTTCCTAGGGTCAAAACCGTTTTAATTTTCCTGCCATTATCATTCATGGTTCATGGGGTGAGATTTGTCCAGGTCTTGGCGGCGGATACGTCTGCCCACCTGCTGCGTGGCGGGCCGGATCGAGAGAGACTGGGTGAGGGAGGCCTTTTGACCTTTACAGCCGGACTATCTTGACCCATCGCCTTGCACCGCAGTTGGAGGGATGTATTCATACGTATGTCACTCCTGGACACACTAATCCCCAGATTCCTACCCACCCCTCATACATTTTCCTTTTCAGAACTTCCTATCCTTCCCTTCCTTAAAAAGACCCTCCAGACAGCATCACCTAAGATGACATAGGTCGTGAGGGAAAATATTTTCCTCAAAGCCTCCTGTGTGGAATTATTGTAAAAAAATACGCTTACTAAATTCGCTAGTTCAATTACTTCGATTGTTCCATAGTGTTTCACAGTTACAATTAGGGTTGCCAGATACGGGCTGGATAAAAAGTTATTATTAAGTCTCCAAACAAATAAAAGAAATCAGCACCTCTTTTAAATAAAAATCAACTTAAGGTACATATTCGAATATAATAACTAAACTTAAAATACAAATTAAAACGTTGGTAAAAAAAATTACGTAAAGCATTATCTAACATAAAAAAAAACTGAACTCAAAACAAAAATCTGGCAGTTACAATTCTCGTCTGCACTTAAGTGCAGCAAAATCATTAATTAGATCTTCGCAATCCAATTTCCTTTAAAAATTTGCTTCTATGTTGCAAAGCAAGATTGTTCAGCCTTTGCTTCGCCATTGTTGTGCGTAAATAATTTTTTACACGTCGTAAACAAGAAAATGATCGTTCTCCAGAACAGTTACTGGCGGAAGTACACACACACATTCGAAGAGCAATATCCACGTTTGGATAAATGGTTTTAATTTCTTCAGTTCGTAACCATTTTAACAAACTGACAGCATTGTTTCGATCCTTATTTTTCACACTGCAGTGAGCACGAAAATGGAGACATTCTTCTGAAAAATGGGCTTCTAAATCACTAGAATAAATCATTTGCAATGATTTTGCCTTTTCTTCGACTTCAGACGGCCTTAGTTTTGTCAATTGAGTAATAAAATTAAATTTATTATAAAGTGATTTGTAAGCACCCAGTCGTTTTTTTAGTTCTGCTGATAAGGAATCGATTATTACTAAAAAAAGTAGCGATTCTGAAATTTTCGCGGCCGTTTTTTTGTTGCATCTCTTCACCTGTATTATTCTCGCCAGGAAGTAGCTTAGGCTTTCGATTGCGTCGAAAATCTCTTTCATATTCCTGTAAAAATGACAGTTTTTTGGCTTGGTTTTCGAAATCATCGAAATTATCTTTTTACTTGTGGCGTTAATACGATTCAGTAAAAATTCCCAAAACACAGTCATGATGGCCGTTTCAAAGCGTTCCAGTTTTAAACGAATACCTCGTGCTTCACATATAACGGCTTTCTTCTGTTCTTAGGTGTGGCGAGGGCGGCTGCGGGGCGTGGGGGCGCGCTGTGTGCTGTGTGTGAACACGCTCTTGCATATCGCTATTTCGTACGTAGAATATTTAGGTACTTAGGAAGTAATTTCTTGTTATCATCTGTGACTTTTTTGTCACGATTGGCCGCCCCTAATATCTGGCCGCCCTAGGCCCGGGCCTACATAGGCTTAAGGGCAAATCCGCCTCTGCTCAAGAAGGTATCAGTTTGATAGAGAAAATGGTGAAGTTTCTTATATATATGCTCAGGATGCCAGCACTACGACTGTGAATTGAATTGCGTCAGTACAGTACAGTCCATTTTAATTATTTTTTATACGATGTATGCCCTAACTATTTACAATACAACATTTACATTTTTTTAAATTTGAAGTTTGATAGTTTGAACTACGTAGCATGGATGGCTGCAGTGTTGGTAGCTCTTGGAGTTTATAAAGTTTTCCAAGAGATGTCTCTAGTATATAGGTTCGCACAGCCTGTTTAAAGCTGAGGTGAGCAAGCAGAGAGTTTTTAGAGCATAACAGAGAGGACGTTGGCATTACATTAGTTCCCGATTTTAAGAGCTTCGTGTCTAAATAATTACAAAGTGTTTTCTTGTGAAGAAAGATTAATTTATTTCAAGAACCATTCACAATAAAAGTATTAAGAAAGACAATTTTGAAAAATATGGTGGGAATAGAATTTTTCAGTCGAAAGTCGCAGTCGGGTAGGCAGGTACTCAGAGTGTATTGGAAATAGGTCATCATGTACGCCAATAATTTTTCAATTCCATCGGGATGTGATTCTTATAGAATTTTCTGATTGCTAAGTAATAAAATGTGGCGATCAAAGAAGACGTGGTAGAGCAGATGGAGGAGAAGTGATTTGAAGTAGGTACACGTTAATAGATTATTGTAGTTTCTCTTTACTTCGAGATATACGTGCTAAAGATTTATTGAGCAATAATTTTAAAGCCGAAACTCCCTTGACAGTTTAACAAATTGTGTTTTTTTGCAGAAATGTCAGAGCAGAGAAAATACACCCTTTCGAATTTTTGAACAACAAAACTTTTCCAACTCGCGTAGCTTTAGTAAAACTTGTTAAGGTGGACACACATCGCAGATTCAACTTAACCAACGAATAAATAGTCCCGCGCCGAGCCAAAACCTTTCCTCCGTGGTACAACCTCTTCCAGTAGACGTGATTTTGTTCTGGATGTTATGGAAAAATTTAATGTTCGCACGTACGATTGTATTCCACAAGTTGGTGACAGATATTGATTCCATTTCAATCAAAATTTTAGTAGATCTACCGAGTTCAGCTAACACTAAACCGATGTTCATTGAAAATCTACCGATTTCGAGAAAATTAACAACAAGCCCCTATAAACATTTGACCGAACTACCGATTTTCAATTTTGCGGCATGGCATCGCTGGAAATAAATCAAACCCGGCTCGAATCGGTCGTGGGTCGTGTATGGCCACCTAATTTTGACTGTGTCCAAAATAAATGCAGCCAAATGGTTCGGTCCCAAATGGCTCTGCCGTGGGTATCCAGCTTAAGCATGGAGAATTAATATTGTCCACGTGCTTATAAATATATCAAAGAACTATGATTTCAACATAATCTCAAATATTAATAAAATTACATCTTGTCATTAGTGTGATGAGTTGTGATTTTTTTGCCTAGTGAGGCAGCGCTGAAACAGTTTTCAAAATAATTATTGAAAACCACCAACCATTGCATACTATTATATCGAAGAGGGATAGCGCGAGGGGGAAGTTTACGTAAATAAGAAAAATTCCATTGAATAATAAAAAAAGTAGGACGGTTTTATTGCAACGAGTGACAGATACGGGCCAAGCAATCGATTAGACGTCATTTGCAGGCACCGCTGTGGATCCAGCAATTGCCTTCTTTTCCACTTCTTATATTGTTACGTCCTGCAGAATAAGAAATTCACATTTAAAACATCTAATAATAATATCATTGACGGTTGAAACGGGGGTGGATTTGCGTCTCTGCTCCACCGTGGAGAAACAAACATTTAAGGCGATACACTAGGTCGTGTAATATTTTAAATTGAGCCGCTATCAATAACAACCCCTACGTAGATGGCGATAAGGTTTAAATTCCAGCTTAACACCATCCGCCTGTTTTGATTTACGCAAGAAAAAAACATGTCCAAAAAGTGCCTTTTATTTTATTTTGTGGATGTTCAGGCATAAATATTTAATTTTTTTCGATCATTTTATAAATAACTTAATTTGCCACATTATACAATAAAATCATAACCGAAAATGGGTACGTAAGTAGGAGATTTTGAACTTTAAAGCAGTTTTCATAGGCCTTATACATTATTTTTTTCTGGGCTTATAAAAAGACTTATCTAAAAAATACTCGATTATTTCAAAGGCCAAGATGTATTCTACTCGCAGTATTTAATTAAAGCATATGAAACATTTCGTATGGCATCGCCTTAATTAGTTCAATACTAGGTAAGTATAAAATCTCAACGTGCATAATGTTAGCTCTGCGTTCAACAGTATGTAGTAAAATTGTAATGGAACTGTTGGCATGTTTGCATTACCGCATCGTCAATTTGGGAGGTGGGTTTGGGTACCGCTGCCCCGAGACCTCCACACAGCATCCCCAAAGATAGCATAGGTCCTGAGGGAAATTATTTTCCTTAGTGCCTCATGTATGGGATTAATGTAAAAACAAATTGCATCGAAGATGTATTTTGTGAGTATAATAATAAAGCTGTCATTTCAGCGTATTTATTGTGGGTGCACTTTGCATTACATAATCTGATAAAATATACAAGAGAAAAGATTTTTTTAACTCAGCGCCTACCTAACAAGTTTTACGCAATCTTCACAACATAAAAGTTATGCAGATTCAAGATTTTATTTTACCCAGGTTGATTACTGTACCACAATATTTATTTTATAACGGTCGAAGATTGTTACTATCTAATTACACTCAGAATTGATATTTCTCAATTAATTGTTAGTAGCTACGAGTGAGGAAAGTCTTGGAAAGTTTTACAATAATTACAAATAAGAAATTTTATGCACTCTACATCACTAGACTAAATTACTTAGTTCATCTTTGATAAATAAATAAACAAAATTTTATTGATAAATAAATATGTTCAGAGGAACTATTATTTACAAAAACCTTTAAATACAACGCCACAATAGACATGGCATGACCAAGTGAATCAGATACTTGAGTCGGGCCATGTCAAGAGTCAGAATAATAGAAGAGTATGTATGAGACGATGTATGAATGTGAATGAGGCAAGGAGTGTGTGCCAAGACCGAGTTGTTTGGCGGTCCGTCCTCTCTGCCTACCCCTGCGGGGAAACGGCGTGATGGTTGGTTAGTTAGTTAGCCACAATATAGTTAATAACTGTCCTTATTAGCAACATTTTCATATAGAATTATAATAATTGCATATAATATTATATTTAATGACAATCGAATGTTTAAGACATTAATTTGTTATCCTTTGTAATATGCATAAAAACACCCTGTTTTGTAAACATAAGATTATTATAAATTAAAAATAATAATATTTGACATATTAAAATATTGCAGCAACAAATGTAGATACAATATGTCTCGACGCCATCTCGTAGAAAATTCAGCACTAACAAAGCCTTTCAGTTTACAGGTGAAAAAATGTTATAAGCAATAATTGTTTAATGAAATACTAAGTACATATTGAATAATTTGGCGGGTTTGGAAAAAGCCGATGTAGTTTAGTGGTTTAGAGCAGCTGACTGGCAATCAGAAGGCTGCTGGTTCAATTCTCAACGGCGGCATTAATTTTTATACAATATTTTCAAATTGTATGATGATTGCTTGATGATAATATTGTTACAAACGTTTTTTTCCCTGGTCTGCAAATTTAGCCATTCGATTGTAACACATTACAGATCGTAGTGTGTTACTGATAATTGTTACTACGATCTGTAATGTGTTACATTCGATTGTAACACATTACAGATCGTAGTAACAATTATCAGGTAATTATCCACGTATTTAACAAAACATTTGTTCTTACGCGATGTAGTATAATGTGTAGTGATTCCACATTTATGCTAGTTGCTATAGACAAATAATAGAGAATAACGCTTAGTGCGATATACGTAATGGGTAAATCAATGCTTATAGCAGAACTATTGTGTATATTAAAACAGTAAAATAGTACTTATTCCTACTAAACCTTCACCAATTAGATACAAACAATTGGTAATCTGTATTTAATAATGACGTTAAGGTGACATAAGAATCTAATAACGGGGGTTTGCTCGATGCTCACATTTTAATTATTTCTGATGGACGTATTATTAAAGTCTCAAATATTTCTAGAAGGATCCCTACGGGTGTAAGTTATTTATATTTAAGAATAATAAAAAACATGATCTTACCCTTAAAGTAGTTTATTTAAAATGGTTTAAAAATTTAATAAACGTTTTTCAACTGTAAAATTAGCGGTAATTACCAGATTTTATGTTTTTAGACGATGAATTAGTAATTTTTTGAGGGTAACCTCTAGAAACATTTGATATTTTAGTAATACGTTCATCAGAAAAAAATAAATAAACCTCTCAGAAAGATTGATTTCAGTAGGTCCGTCCATTACGCCTTTATTATATTTTTATATTATTGTACACGACTTCATTACTTATGACGTAAAGAATCCCACTTTATTTTATAGATTCGATAGAGCAAATGTAACCGCAGGTTTGTCCAATACACAAGTGCCAAGCGTCGTATATTTTTGTGCACGGCTGCTTCACTTAAGTCGTTAAGATTCTGGCCAGTCAAGAGTCCAACGCAAATTTTTTTGTGGTGTATTCTTTTTATTTTTTTAATTTTTTTTTATTTAGTTACTTTTTTAAATAATTAGGTACATTTTTGTATTGCACATGAAATAAAATATATATATAAAATTAAAACAGATCATTGAAGTCCTCCTCACTAGGAGATCCTGTGCTGAGGGGGACTATATATGTTAGTATACGTTTTCAGCGACTAAGATGATGTTTTAAATATATTAGCTAGTTCTTCTTCCGATATTTCCTTAAGCCAAGATTTGATGTCCTTAATGTAGTTATTTTTCGTTTTTCTTTGTTTGATGTTGAGAGGGAGTTTATTATATAATTTTATTGCTAAAAATTCAGAGTTTCTTTGTCCAAAGGTAGAATTACATTTAGGAATATTTAGCATGTCTGTTTGCTTGGCTCTGGTTTTATGATCGTGAGAGGGGTTTGCCTCTGGTTTATTTTTTAGACTTGGAATTCCTTTAAAATCAAGAGATTTGATTTTTTATTACATTAATTGAAATCGTTGACGTTAAGTAGCAGCTTTTTTTTAGGTTTATTAATTTTATATAAAATTGATTGTGACAATTATTCTACGGTTTCAGGCTATAATTCTGTTATCAATAGATTACACACCATTGGTAGCTCTTATGCTATGTTAGCTGATGTTTTAAACATGCACGTTCTGAAGTATAAAATTGTACATTTTAGCAGTGCACATTTTAACGAGGTCACTGCATAACATGTTTTTTTGTTTTGTTTCGTCTTCAATTCTTTCATTAACTTTGTACTATGTATATTCTTTTCTCCGTCTTATTTACTGACATGGTATTATAATTGTTATTTTCTTTCTGCTTTCTACATTGTAATATATTCATAACTATCATGTATGTAAATTGAACTGTCTTGTAATTTGAAATAAATAAAGAAATACTTTAATTAATAACAGTGGAATCGACCAAAAATGTAAATCATCTTTCGAATGAATGACATCTCGATTATATCCAAGCAAACGATTTTAACATTTCGATAACGTCCATGATAAGTTTATGGTAGATATTAGTATTAGGTACGCCACTGCGCGCAATATTCGGGGATAATTCGGGGCTCGCCGTTTGGTTGGTTCGGGCAGGTACCAGGTACCAGGCGGAGATAAAACCTGCGGATCTGGTTCCGCGGTGGCAGTGACCTCCTCTCGAGTACAGCCTCCCGACTCCGCGGGACGTCTCTCGAACCTCTTTATGTCATCTCGTGCATCATCCACACTCTTCTCTACTACATCCATACTGGACCGTTGCCCAATTCAATACAACACAATCACCTGGCGAGATAAGGGATCTGAACCATGTGAGCATAGAACCATGCTTGACATGTTGCAATAGTTACAAGGATAGTCATCCGACAGATTGTCTACGTGGTCGAGGGGTACGGCTCTCGACTAGCAAACTGGATGTCGCGGGTTACAATCCCGATTTATTATAAGTAATCCTGGTGTAAGATCACAATTCAGATTAGTTCAGTCTCACAATATACGAGAATTGAGGATGCCGTAGTCTCATTGGCTCCAGATGGTTGGGAGCAGTTGAGACTCTTGCTTGACTCTAGACTCGCGCGGTTTCACATAAAAAAGTCCCATTCCCATTCCCATTCCCATTCCCATTCCCATTCCCATTCCCATTCCCATTCCCATTCCCATTCCCATTCCCATTCCCATTCCCATTCCCATTCCCATTCCCATTCCCATTCCCATTCCCATTCCCATTCCCATTCCCATTCCCATTCCCATTCCCATTCCCATTCCCATTCCCATTCCCATTCCCATTCCCATTCCCATTCCCATTCCCATTCCCATTCCCATTCCCATTCCCATTCCCATTCCCATTCCCATTCCCATTCCCATTCCCATTCCCATTCCCATTCCCATTCCCATTCCCATTCCCATTCCCATTCCCATTCCCATTCCCATTCCCATTCCCATTCCCATTCCCATTCCCATTCCCATTCCCATTCCCATTCCCATTCCCATTCCCATTCCCATTCCCATTCCCATTCCCATTCCCATTCCCATTCCCATTCCCATTCCCATTCCCATTCCCATTCCCATTCCCATTCCCATTCCCATTCCCATTCCCATTCCCACTCCCACTCCCACTCCCACTCCCACTCCCATTCCCACTCCCACTCCCACTCCCACTCCCACTCCCACTCCCACTCCCACTCCCACTCCCACTCCCACTCCCACTCCCACTCCCACTCCCACTCCCACTCCCACTCCCATTCCCACTCCCATTCCCATTCCCATTCCCATTCCCATTCCCATTCCCATTCCCATTCCCATTCCCATTCCCATTCCCATTCCCATTCCCATTCCCATTCCCATTCCCATTCCCATTCCCATTCCCATTCCCATTCCCATTCCCATTCCCATTCCCATTCCCATTCCCATTCCCATTCCCATTCCCATTCCCATTCCCATTCCCATTCCCACTCCCATTCCCACTCCCATTCCCACTCCCACTCCCATTCCCATTCCCATTCCCATTCCCATTCCCATTCCCATTGCAATTCAAATTTTCATTCCCATTTCCACTGCCATTCATAATTGCATAATTTATTGTTAATATCTATATGAAGACAATTGAAATTGACACTGCATCCTTTCTACATGTGTAATGTTAAAGTATTGGTCACTGTGCGGTGCACTGCTTGCAAGCGGCGGTGGACAGGATGACGGATAATGCCTTCGCACTGTGGGAAACGTTGACATTAATTGGCAAAACATTCTGTAAGAAAATCGATTATATTGGCGCAGGTCCAATGTTTGCCGAGGGAATTGATAATAAGGAAGCGGAAAAAATGCACGTTGAAGCAAATACAACAACGCCTTTATCTTTAGAGCGCACTAAATTTATCACTTATCGCACGAAGCACATTAAATGCCGTATTATATTGAATGAACAATTTCTCACTGCTCCGGAGTATTTTTTTTATTAACATAGCTAAGGTATGTCTGATTCAGAGGCAGGTTTCGAGGGATTTTGGCGTTGAGGAACGTTGGCGCGAGGGAAAATTAAAAAGTTCCCGAGTATATTGATGCTAGCTTATAAAAAGGCTTGAAAAATTATTATAGGATTATTTTTCTAGACAATAACAAAGTAACTCTATTGTGAAGGCTCCTACCAGATACAGATATATGTATACATTTAAAATCGCCGAGTAACTCTTGTGTGAAGACTAGATACAGATATATGTATACATTTAAAATGATAACATTTGGATAAAATTTAAAGAATCCCGTTGTGAATTGTGAATTGCAGACAATTTTTTCATTTATACAAATAAACGTGAAAAAAAGATTTTGTAAATAATTTTTTTTTGCAGTCATAAAAATTAGTTTAATATTAATAATAATTGGACTATTTATATAGCGCCATTTTTGTGAAAATCACGTTAAGACCGCAGTAAATGCATTACAGATTGCAACAATTCCAAAAATTGAACAAATTATGTGTAACTTAATAGGCCACTTGCATCACATTGATTTATATTTCTCTTCAGGCAAAAATTACAAGACATTTGTGTAATTATTTTACCGTATTTTTATACCATAGCCATTATTTGAAAATTTCAATCGGACCCGTTTTTTATAAACCGTAAAAACCGGACATATTTTTTTGTGAATGCGAAAAAAAAGAAAGTAAAAAATCAGTTAAAAAATGTAAGCCGCTAAGTTATATCGCATAACTACGGACTAGCTAAAAACAACGGATTTATGTATTTTAGTATTAAAAAACACTATTCCTAATTGTTTTGTAACATTTTGAAATCTTTATAATAATGTAAAAAGTCATTATAAAATGCATGCAAGTGGCCTATAATTTCATTTTACTTCTAGTGTTTTATGATGCCCATCAAATATGACATGGAGGTTTAGCCTTAATTGCTCGACTTTATAAAAAAATCTTTTAATAAATTATATCAAAACCCGATTAAAGATCATCACAAAATTCAATAATAGTTTATTTAATTCTCTGTCGAACAGGTTTTTGATTAAATTGTTTAGCATCGAGATCGTAAAATAGATACGGTACGATATACGAGGAATTATTGAAAGTAGAATATATGACAGAAGCAGAGTGACATGTGACGAAACAGGAGGGGATGACCTTGAGAGGCAAGGTCGGATCCACACCACAACCAGAACCTGTCCAGAATCTATTGCCCTCAGCTATGAAGAGTCTTTTACAGATATTTCATACAACCAGAAGCAACCAGCAGATCCAAAATCCATTAACCCCTACTCCAAAGCCTCTGGGGTTGAGCTGAATATTAATTGATTGTAATTTGAATAATTCGCCATAAAAAGGAAGTCTTTATGACCTTTAAAATCTCGAATACTGATGCTAACAGGATTATTAATCTTATGCTATCACTTGGAATTTGGAGTGGTCATTCGCAAATAAATGAGATGCCTTTAGAACCTGTATAATTATTGGGACACTTTCCTCGGTAAATATAATATCACTATAAAAACAGCGAAGATGACCTTTTAAAGATCATTACATAATTTAAGGAGGGACAGTTTGAATTCAAACGTTTTAATAATGTTTAATGATTTAAACAGTTTTTTTTACATCGCAAAACTCGTGGCATAATTCTTGCTCCCCCCTTATTGGGCCTCCTACAGGTCGCAGATTCAAATCCCGTCAATTTTATATGATGGTATTGTGTTATTTCACAATTTATTCATTTATAGTAATATATCACAATCTATTCATTTATAGTAATAATATATAGAGTGGAAAATAATCTCAGTATAGGCCTGGTGTTAGAACACCATTCATAATTGTTTGGTGTTTCAGTGTTTGGTAAACAGGTACTTCTCAACCTTCCTCTTCTCCATCTTCTACCCCTCCCCACTACTTTCAGCCTCACAAAATACTTTAATTGGGGGTGCCATAGTCTCACTGGCTCCAGACGGTTGGGAGCAGTTGGGACTCTTATATTTTTAAAAAAAGATCAATTTAATTCATCTCTTCTATACATAGACTAATATAAGACCAATGCTTCCATAATTTGAAGAGGTACCAGGATATCAAAAGATCCCAGTTTCTAGTACCCACAGTTCTAACGGAAACATTTTCCCAGAGTAATTGGATTAATCTTTCGACTGTGGATGGAACACCGGTGTCCCCATACAAAAATCGGTGATATTCTTAAAGCCTTTTTATACCTTATTTACAAAGGAACTGTATGAAAAATTAGTTCAGAATCGCTTGCGTTAAATATTGCTTATGAAAATATTTTTTATTTGATGTATGCAGCTTCTCTGACTTATCAGCGTATCATTTTTTCTCACGGTCAGTCAACAGGTTAAATAAATTGATAAACAACTAAACAGTTGTCATAAGCATTAATTACTCGCCTGAAATATCAATACAAATTGAAAAGATCTCCAGAGTAAAAATAAATGTCGCCAACGGGAATTGAACCCGCACCTTCTGATCTCCGGTCAGGTTCTCTGGACCACTGAGCTACGTCGGCTTTGAATAGATATTTCAGACGAGTAATTAATGCTTATCATAATTTTTTATCCTTTGTGCTATGTCTTATAAACATTGGTTTATCATTAACAAATAATAAACAGTTGTCGTTGGTTATCCAGTTCATTGAGAAAACTTTAGGCATTGGAAAGATACTTCAGAAAGTTACTCTGTAGATTTGAATTAAGATTTAGGGGATAGTGAATTCTTCTCAGTTCAATAGCGTTAACAAAAGATTACCTACTCAAGAGTGACACATTGTTACATTGTTACAGAATGTCATCTCATTTCGCGAAGTCATTCAACGAAATTTGGAGATAGGATCCTTTGACTCTCCGAAGAGAAACCAAAGCTGGAAGGACATTTATTTATGAATTCAACACTTTATTATTGGATTACCCACGAGAGAATGATCTCTAATGAACCTACCGATAATCCTGTGAAAAATGGCCGGCTTTTGAGCGTGGTTTTTTTGCGATAATTTGTGTGAATTTTTGATTTCGTGTAAACGTGATTAAACTTAACAAGCGAATGTTAGGAAGAGGATACCGATCGTACGGCGAGATTAATGTTATTATACACATATTGAAGAAAAAATACTGAGCAGAGCCCATAATTATTAGAAGCTATCGCGGCGCATCTGAGCTCAATTATGTCTAAAAAAAGTGGATGAAATAAGAAGATTTAGGTTTAAGATTTCGATGGATAATTAGGTTCATGAACCTGATAAATGCGAAAACTAGAAGTGGTGTCATCCCATTTCTTAAACAACGAGTTTCCAACGAACTTCCGACAACTTTCAGCATATACTTTACTGTTTTACAAAGACACGAAATTAGATATATGTTTGATATTTCTCTCATTTTTTTATTAACTTGGAGTTATTTTGTGCGTTATGAACGAAAAAAACTTACTGATATAAAGGAAAATTGATAATTTACTAAGAATCTCTTCAAATAATTTGCAATCCGTTGAAAAATGGGATTGGAGAATTTTCCTTAACGAATGATTTTATGGATTTCCTAACGAACTGTTAGTAAAATACAAACATATCACGATGTCAAATACAACTCAGTAGTTTGGTCTCCCTCTTACAAAATTCATATTAGTAACATTGGGCAAATACAAAAAAGATTTCTCCGAATCATAAATGTAAAATTGAATATCCCGCTAGAATACATAAATCATCTTTTGCTATTAAATACAATATTAGAAGACTAAACTGACTCATGAAACTTATAAACTTAAACCTACCCACAAGGACAACACGACAAAATATTTCACCGTAGTGTGTGGCATGGTGACCAGATAAATCATCAAAATGATAATTCATCACTTTTTTAAAAAGTTATATAAAGTCATGAAAATGAAAAAAAAACTGGGTTAAGTAGGTTAGGTTAGGTTAGGTTTAAAATATCTTTTTTTCATCGTCTAATGACTTTATATCACTTTTAAAAGTGTGTTGAATTGTCACTGTTTTGAGTTATCATGGAACCGTGTGGCATATTGCGTTATTATCTATTTATTTATTTAACGCCCAGAAGGCTTTTATACGTAGGTGGTACAATTTTGATGACAAAAAATTTTGAAACATGAGAAAGAAATAATGTAAATAAAATTACATTAAAGAATAACATATGGAAGAAAAAAATTTAAAATAACAAAAACATAAATTAAAAATACAGCAATTTAATTGGTTTACAAAAATAAAACTTCCATTTAGGAATGGTGTTGAAATAAATCTTTTACGTGATCCACAAAATTCATAAAGTTAATATTAAATATATCGACATCACCTAAGTATTGGTTTCCCATAGTGTGAAACCGTTGTATTGGGGAGTTCGTAATGTAATAGCGCTTAGTGTGTTGCAGTGGAATAGTGTATTTTGTCGTGTTGTTATTGTAGGTATTCGTAAGTTTGTGAGTTACAGAAGTTCGAAACAGGCGAATTTAGAGTTTAGAATTTTGAATAAAAAATTTAAGTCGTTTATTTTACGCCTGTCTTCCAATGTGTGAATTTTTAAAGTATTTAATAAGAAATGATATTGTAAATGTTCTAGTGGGATATTTAATTAATATTGATATTGGTATTTAATTTAATTTAATTCTCCGACACATCGGTTTCACCCTAAGGAAAATCAATTGGTGATATTGATATGTTTAATGTTAACTTGGTTAATTTTGTGGATAGTATAAAAAATCTATTCAAACCCTATTCGTGAATCTTTGGTTGTCTCTTTGTAAACCTATCTGATCACTGTATTTAAAAAATATATATTTTAATTTCATGGATGTACTTTTTGGTTAGTTGCAATTTTATTTTTTATTATTTCTATCTCATTTTAAAATTATTCATCACGTTAACATTATATCACACATACTTATGTAAAAGCCCTACGGGCGTTAAATGAATAAAATAAATAAATATATATAAAAATTAATAAATAAATGTTTGTTCATAAAAATCCTAATATTTCACCATTTCGTCATTGTATATTAACAAGTAAAATGCAGGTGCACGAACACGTGTTCCTATATGCTAACATTTTACTAATGATTTATCAGGAAATGGCCTGAAATCCCGTTTTTAACTGGACTACCAATAATTTAAAGATATTTTTAAAACGTAATTGTAATTGTACTATAGTGGTCAAAAACAAATTTATGTGTTTTTATTATATATTTTTAATAATTTAGTAATACTCATTTTTCTCGATATAGTGGGCAAAAACACACAGGAACTTTTTTTTTCTACGAATAATGTTCGATAGGGTTTAGTTAACCAAAATCCAGTTAAAATGTGATTGCAGGCTATTTTCTACAAAAAATTAATACATTCAGAATATATCTGTGATAAATGCGAAAATATTATAGTTTTTATGTGTTCCGATATTATCGTATCACATTCGTGTTTTACTAATAGTTTGTTAGGAAATCTGTCGATTCAATCGTCAAAGGCCTGTAGTCCCGTTTTTAACAGGAATAAAAATAATTTGAACAGATTTTGAATAAATTAGTAATATTTTATATCATAAAGTTTTCTCTAAAACCCTCTGGTAATTCAACTAATTTTGTTTTTACACTTTGTTTTTACAATTTTGCTTGTAACACGCTTGTTTCTTATAAGAGAACTTAAGGTTATATTTCTCTTACTATACAGCGGTTTGAATAAGGTCAATATTGGCAAAGAATGGCAAAATAGGAAGTGACCTACATATGTCCAAAACGGGACGCCAGAAGAATAAGTAAAGATATTCCATATCTGTTGTTTCAAAATACATTGCACAAACAAGCTAAAGTTAACCTTTGAAAATTTTTCTTAGGATGAACAGCTGTGTGGCCAAATTACCTATATTTTATAATTTAAAACATAAAAAATAAAATATCCCACACCCATACTAGATATTTGCTTTTGATGAGAAAAGATCATTCTGTTTTGTTTGGTGTTTTGGCCAACTTTAGATTTGTATGAAAAAGGTCGCGGTTAATGGAAAATCCCTATTTTGGATTTTTGTAGACGTTTTGGAAACCCGCTAGAAAAAATTACTGGTTACCAGGGTCATAAATGAAGTCCTGAAAGCTGAATAATCCTCGTAGGTAGGTTCTTCCTGGAGGGTATTGCTCCCACTCAGAGGTCATTGTCAACCGTCCCGGGCCATTGACCGATCTTGTCGCAGAAATGCGCCGAATAATTTGGAAAATATGGCAAATGAAAAAAAAAGCATAAATTTTAATATCTCACATTCGAGCGCGCCAATTACCATTTTAAATTCCTACAAAGGAAAATGACGAATCAATCGACAATAAAGCAATTCTAATTCGCCCAACGGCATTGTACACCAATATCAATGTCACGGTCCGAATGAATTTTAGATTACGATAAGTTATGAACATAAGAATCAAGATATAAATCAAGAAGATAGAGAGCAACTATGGAAGGACTTTGGTGACAACTGGTCTAATTTATTGTTATCACCTACACTTATCTAGATTCAGATTTTGTATTTTTGGTTGCCTTGTCGTGAATGTCTGCCTTCAAGCGTAATTTATCCCCGTATAGGGCGCCCTCGTAATTGGGTATATTTAAGATCTAGTTTTATCAAATTATATCATCCGGTTTTTCGTCAAGGCCATTAGATTTAAAGCGTATTTTATGGATGACTTCTACGAAGAAATAACATGTTTAAGATCAGCTCTGTGTGTGGAATAAAGCGGAGATAACTTCATCTTCGGATCTAGTGGTCTACTGCAAAACCTGGCGGAGGGCAAATAGAATTAAAGATACATATATATATATATATATATATATATATATATATATATATATATATATATATATATAAATATATGTTTAAAAAAAATTATTTATTAAAGGAAAAGTACATGTAAGTAATAATGTTTACAATTTACAATGACAATATTTAATACTACTCTTCTAGAGAAGCATTCGCTTGTGGTTGGAAGAATAGTGTACATTATATTATTGTAGATATGCATATAGAATCAAGAGAAGTAGGAAAAAAATATTGTAAGTAAAATGTACTTCTAGTAGCTATAATATATAAACAAAAACATGATGTTATTAGTATCCGGGATAAAAACAATTATTATTAATATGAATGCTATATTTGGAGAAGAAGTTGCTTCTTAAGTAGAATATTTACTATTAATTTTTTTCATAATTTATCTTTAAAATATTTTTTCAAAATGCTCAAAGCTTGGCTTTTGTCGTTTATGATTCTGATTTCCTCAGGGAGTTGATTGAAAAGGTTCTTCCTTGGTATGTGTAGTAATTTTGTGCAAAGGAAGTGTTTAATTTTGGACATGGAAAAATGTATTTAAGTAGTTATGTGTATAAATTGATATATTTTTCGACCATATCTCAACAGACTGAAGTAGGTATTCTATTTTTCACGTTTTCTTTCCATCCTACATGGAGAAAAATGAGTATTGCTATATTATTAAGTATCTCTTTAAATTGTGGATAGTACGGTTAAAAACGGTATTGCAGGCCTTTAACGAATGGCGGCCTTCGTGGCAGAGGGGCAAGTCTCTCGATTAGACTGGAGGTGGCGGGTTCGAATCCAGACGTGCGAAAGTCAATTGAATAAATACGGACAACGGACTTTCTCTTATCTTGTGCCTACCATATTTAATAAGATTCCAATAGACATAAAAATTCGATCAAATTGCACCCCCGAATTAAAAAATAAAATTAAAAAATGGTTAATAGATCAAGCTTATAAAAAAGCTATTATAAAAAAGCTTGATCTATTAACCATTTTTTAATTTTATTTTTTAATTCGGGGGTGCAATTTGATCGAATTTTTATGTCTATTGGAATCTTATTAAATATGGTAGGCATTATTGTTTATAATCTTATGCATATATATATATATATACATATGAATATGAGTAATTTGCCTGTGTTACAACTGACTGTCTTTGTATTTTATTATTTTGTATTGTAGTAAGTTAAAAGTTATTCAATTGTTTCTTTTTTATAAATGGGTCTGTTTTTGTGATTATTTAAGTTCTTATTTAAATTCTTCTGTATCTATTTTAAATATTGTGATTTCTCGCTTTTTGTATGCTTTGATAATATATTATGTTAAACTGACCTGCTGACAAACTGCTTGAGCAGTTTAGCGGGTATAAAAAAAAAAAAATGATTAATTTGTGCTATTTCACAAATTCCTCACTAAAAATAATTTGAGGGAAGGTTTCAGAGTGGAAGACACTCTCAGTATCACCCTGGTGTAAGTCTACCATTCAGAATTGAAACGTTGCTGGAAATGGTTATGGCCGTGTTTGTCGACCAGATCTGATCATAGTCTCACTGGCTCCAGATGGTTGGGAGCAATTGGGACTCTTGTGTGGTTTCACACATTAAAAAGAATGGGCCCAGCCATTTTAACGAATGAATCAACAGGTTTCCCGATAAACTTTTAGTAAATTTCGAATATAAGATCACGATGTCAGAACACGTGTTTGAACTCTGGATTATTTTTCAAAAAAAAAGTTCCAATTTTGAAAATAACACATATATAGCAAGTAAAACCGAATTACTAAGTTCATTGTTGAACCAGTGTTACGTAGGACAGATATACAATCGAAATTATATGATTGATGATTTTAGAGGACAGAATCATGATGTATGAGTAGCTAAAATTATTTATTATAATAAAAAAACGCTGTTGTTATGACAAAAGCAAGTCGGTTTAAAGCGCAACCATTTTTTTCAATTACCTTCATATTTCACATAGTAACCCTTTCCTAGCAGCCGGTTGGGGGCATTGACCTCTGCGTGTGATTTATCAATTAAAAATATCACTTCTTCTCTTCTTTATATTTAAAATAAAACAAGAATAAGCAAATAAAAAATAAATAGCCACTAATGCTTGTGCAATCGATAAATAATGTTTTTTTCAATTTACATTCTTTAAAACCGATTGAATGACTGAAAAAAATGGCATGTAAAAGAGATTTATGTAATACCACTTAAGGTGTTAATATAATATTAAAAAAAATACTTGTATTAAGTGCGATTTATGACGATAAAAGTCGAATGTCAAATTTGTTTCTTTTAGCGGGTCAAAATATCGTCGATGAAGAAGCAATACGAAGTGATACCCGTTTCAGAAAAATTCTGTTAAAAATAATTCGTTGCTAAGTTTTATACGCATTACAATGAAAATTAATAAAAAAATACTTCTATTGAAAGAATACAAAACAAATTCTTACATTTTTTAAGTTTTAAAATGGGATTGCAGTAAATTTGTTTGATCTATAACAAAATAGTTAAAGCGGGGATCGAACCTCGGTTCTTCACGACGACAATCGGGCGCTTTGCCTCTAGACCGCGAAGCTGAGTTTGGAGAGCGACCGAAAGTAGGTATATAATATTGGCTAGGCTCCTATAGCGAAATGATCACGGTTTTTGATGACGGTCATGAGTTGGTTTTACTCCGGTCCTCGAAATTGCATAACGCACGTAAAGAAGTTTCACTTCAATATTATATAAAATAATTTAAATTACGAAGAATGTTTAAAAAATAAATTTTGCTTGTTGAGAAGAGACCTTTTTTGTGAAATTCTGTTTTTTGTTTCATCCCAACATTCAACATAACCGAAAAAAAGGTACCATAAAATTAGGTGACTGAACAATTTTCAACTTTGAAACTTACAAAAAAATCATTTGTGTTGGAAAATTTTATATCATATTTAAACTGGTTCCATGATAACTCAACACCTTGACAATTCAAAACATTTTAAAAAGTGATATAAAGTCATTAGAAAAGATGATTTTTTTTAACCTAACCTAACCTACATATACCTACCCAGTTAATAAAGTTTTTGTTTCATCACTTTCCATGACTTTATATAACTTTTTAAAGATGTGATGAGTGATGATTTATCCGGTCACCATTTAAACTACCTATCGAAATGTATTTTAATAAAATTGTAGGCGTATGTGTTTGTGGATTCAAAAAAACCAACCACACCATTTCTTATAAGCTTATACATATAATGGTACGCCAATCCCAAAATAGAATATTCAAGTAGTTTATAGACTCTGGTATACTTAAAGATATAAATTATACGAAACTATTATTATTCAAACATAGATATGTTTGAGTATAACCAAAAACTATTATGTGGTAGTTTTTTTTTTTTTTTTCAAACGCCATACAATGTAGTGATAATCGAATTACAAGCGTACAGTGGTAAACGGGATAATAATAGCAATAAATTAAACAACAATTAATGTGTAAAGAAAAACACTATTGCAAGTGAAGCAGTTATTAATATAAGTGCAGCAAGACAATGCATAATTCAAAAGAAATATATACCAATGTAACAATAGTTGAACTACAGGGTTTTCCAATAAGAGGTGTTATTTTGATATTCAATCGTAAAAGATCAATGGTTTTGTTGCTTGTGTGACACGTAGCACCTTCTTGTTGAATGTAAACGTTGTCCAGATTAATACCATCCGATTCCGGCTATAAAAATATTAATCATCTTTCGATAGCGCAATCCATTCACCGTAACTGTTGCTCCAGCCTCATTTTCGAAAAAGTAAGGTCCAATGACTCCGCCGGACCATAAACCGCACCAAACAGTCACACGTTGAAGAAAAAGAGGCTTTTCAACAATAACTCTTGGGTTTTCCGAGCCCCAGATGCGACAATTTTGCTTGTTGACGAAGCCACCGAGATGGAAATGGGCCTCATCACTCAAGATAATTTGCATTTGATTCACTCAAGTGAATTTTAATAATTTCATTGCATTGTTGAAGCGTGTATCATTCCATTTTTATTAATGGCGTAGTTGTTACTTGTCAAATGTCAAAAAATGACAGCTTCAAAAGTAAAATCTACTGAAATAACGGGCTATTCAAAATAACACCTCCTATTGGAAAACTCTGTACTTTATACTAGGATTAGATAAAGTAGTTCAAGTATGTTAGTTAAGTACGAGGTGTCTATGATAATAGTCAGTAGTGAGTTTATTGTTATCCACAAAATTAATTGTACTTGCAATCGCAACTTGGCATTAACAATTCAGGGCTGTCAGCGATTCGATGATACTTATGAATAAGAAATAATATTTTTTAATAAAATAATACATATTATGTTAGCTAACACTATAAGATATCAAGGAGCCATGCGGAAGAATATTATCATTCCTGACATTGATTATTGTGTTTGAGGTATGTTATTATAGCCTTCTTATAACTATATTCCGTGAAGTTGAACACATCTACTACTAAGCACTTATGCAGATATCCGCGATGATAAAAGTCGCCCCATGTTACCGGTACAAGTAAGAATATTCCAAACCATAAGAAAAGGCGTCGCTATGAAGAGAACGTCCAGACAAATCCTCTCATTTATAAAAACGGAAATTATTTAAGCGATTATATAATCCGCAAAAAAAAAAGCTCGAATGCATACTTGCATACAAATCAAATAGTTTTAAAGACAATAAATTAAAACTGAATATCAGATTACAAGCGAGGCCCGCCATACGAACCTGAATGGCACAAATAAAGAGTTATGAAGGAAATAAAATGTTACGATAGCCACAAAGAAGTTTGACTTCAGGTTTCCACCACGCCTTAAAGTTTAAAGCTCCTGCCCGTGGGGGGGGGGAGGGGTGTGTTTTTTAAATGTGTTATTTTTATCTCGTCAATTTAGAGCTCTGCGAATGAACAACTCACGGCCATTATAAATATTATCAAAATTAAATAACAGAAAATCACAAGGTAGGTTGGTATATTATGTTTTTTACGTGTTTTGATATAAATATTTCTAACATTAATGTTTTTATTAATGCTGAGCTGCTTTGTATGAAATAACTAAACAAACATTGAATAATATATCAACATGCTTTTTTATAAAATCGCTACACACACTTTGAATAAAATATCAACATACTTTGTATAAAATAGCTATACATACTTTGAATAAAATATCAATATACTTTGTATAGAATAGCTATAGATACTTTGAATAAAATATCAATATACTTTGTATAAAATAGCTATAGATACGTTGAATAAAATATCAATATGCTTTGTGTAAAACAGCTACACATATTTTGTATTAAATAGCTACCTACATACTTTGCATCAAAAGTACAAAAATATGTATGAAATGATTTGTGACCGATACTATAATTGTTTTGCTTTTTTTTTTAAATGCGTAATAACTTGACGCATGAAATATATATTATTCAAATTATGTATAGTTATTTCATACAAAACATGTAGATATTTTATTCGAAGTATGTATAACTACTTTATACAAAGCATGTAAATATTTTGTTCAAGTATGTATGGCTATTTTATACAAAGTACCTATGTACATATTTAAAACAAAGTATGTAGCTTTTTTATACAAAGTATGTGTAACTATTTTATACCAAGTATTAAATATGTATAGTTTGTAGCGCCGAGTCGCTCTCCAACTCTCCACGACTCCTGGAAAAGGCAAAATATTAGGTATCTTCAAAATAGCTACCTACATACTTGAACATATTTAGTAAAAGGTAAAAAAAACAAGTATCCGTAAACATATTAAGAGGAAGCTTCAAGCCAAAAAATGTGCATATTCTTGGTGTACCTTATATTGCAGGTAATAGGCATTAAAATCGCTTGACAAAGGAGTCTAGAAACGTTCGATTTAAAGCACAAAACTGGTTTTTATTTATTTTGTAAATAATTTTATAAGAAAGCAAAAAAGTTGATCAAGTGAAACAGTCAAAGATAATATTAGCTATTATACTGTATTTAAAAAAAATATTTTTTAGTAGTTTACATTTATATTTTTTAATGAGTAATTTATTTTTTTATTTGTATCCTACTCAAGCGAAACGATAGGAAAACCTTCAATTTATCTAGAGCATATTTTTTGGTATTCATAATGTACACAGATTCGTTATAAAGATTAATCAAAATAGTGATTTGGCATTAAGCTTCGCCTTAAACAATGAAATAAATACGCAACCCCAAGTATTTGGGATTATTTAGTAATCAAAATGTTTACTTCCTCTGGATTGTAGAGGTTTAATACCACGTTTGTACCCTACTCAATAAATTGACATACATATTGAATGTCGATACGGAAGACCGATAAAAAGGACCCAGTATTTAAAAGTACCTACCCATGTTTCTAAAGATTGGTTAAATGTTTTGTCAGGAGTCCCTCTGACTCCGTCTCAGGAACCAGTTCCCGCATTAGCGCAAATATACCCAAAAAGGGCATTGTCCCTTCGTTATCCAATTTGTTGCGGTCATAAACATAAACACTGCTCTTTGTTGCAGTATAATTCTCTTCGTGACACGCAACTGGAAGCGATCACTGATGCAGAAATAAGAAATTTTTACAATAAAATATTTTTACACATGGAGAAAATTGATGTAAAATATTTCTAATTTATTAAGAATGTCTTTAAATTATTCTTCTCTTCAGATGATCCCTAAATCATAAAAACATACCAGATTCTGTTATTTAACATGCTGTAAGCATAAAAAATTTACAGGGTTTCTTAAAAATGCTACTTAACCCTTAAATACATGATTTAACAATTTTTCTGGAAAAAAATATATTTTGTAGGTATTTACATGCATATTCAAGAAAATATATATTTTATTTTTGTGATTTTTTAATGATATTTGATTAAAAAAAATTGTTGCAGGTTTACAACACCATGTATTTAATAAAAATTAATATGAACAATTTACGTATGAAAAAAAAATAAAAAACCTAAAAAAATTTCTCAAAACTAATAAGTGTACCGAAAAAATACGAGTTATTACATATATGTATTGTATTATTGTATCTACTTACCTAAGAAAATCAAAATAATAACAGCAAAACAAAACTGTAATTCTAACCTCCAACCAATTTTCGAGAATCTTCACTTTGTTAAAGAAAAAGTGACATTTGACAAAAAAATTTGAAAAAAAAGGTGATGCCACTCGATAAAATATATTACCGTGAACTTGATAATTCTAAAACGGCATGCATTAAGTATACACCAAAGAGTTAAAGGTGGTTTGAACGGTATGTTGCCGTTTTGCAACAGTATGCATTTAAGGGTTAACTCAGATGTCGAAAGATTTTTGCTCGATTTTAAATAAGTCGCGTTTTATTAAATACTAACTGACGTGTACCTGGCGTTACTGGGGGTTATCCTTATTAGCGTTACTAGGAGATAGACATATACCATCAAGGACTTTTCTGTAGGCTTTTTTAAGATATCCAATTCAGTTGTACATTATTTTAATGTATCTCATAAGGTTTAGCCAGCGTTAACAATGTAGTGCCCGAAAATATATTTTTTCGACTTGATTATAAAACATCGACTTTTCTCTACTTTTTATAAATAAAATATGCATGTATTATATATGCAAACCTTCCTGAAGAAATTCTCTAAATGATAGTGAAAATCCTATCAAAATCTGTTCCGTAGTTTAGAAGAACTAAGCGCACAAACATACAGACGCGGATGGCAACTTTATGGATTTCAACTATCCACACTTTTTCCTGTTGACACATTTATGGAAATGAGAATCAGCATCTTATAAAAAACATTTAGGACAATTTCAGTTGATTTTATTCAATTTATAATTATTATGATTATTGGTCTACCGGACTCCTAAACCGCAAATGGTTTGTTTGAGGAAAACATTAAAATTGCGGTCAATCGAACTATAAAATCCGTCTGCCATCGCAGCGCGCTTTATCGCTGATTCACCAAACTTTTTTCAGGAAAATTCCCAGTCCTATAAAGCCTTTGTCAATAATCAAACTAGCTATGAATCATTGGTTGAAGCCCACGAAAACATATATTATTAATCACTAGCACCCCGCCATGCGTTTCAGATAGAGAAACAATAGTACGTGTTGCTTTTACGTTCAACAGATGGCGGTATTTTTAGAAAAAAAGAAGTTTTTACTTGTCACAAGTGGCATCTAAGGTATATAAAAACACACGCGTATTCGAATTCAACTGTGTGTCAAAATTTCAAAACAATTTCAGAACTTTCGGAGATTTAAGATTTTGATCAAACGAAAATTAACATTTTTTAGTTAATTAACATTTAGTTATTAACATTCATTTATATAGAAGGTTGAAAAATAAAAAAAGCAATATTAATAAATAGAAAAAGATAATGCAGATTAGAAAAACAACCGTCGCAACTGGGGATCGAACCCTGGATTTGTCTTACCGGGACAAAACTCTATACTCTACCACTGTCTTAGACCTAGAGTGACCTTCGAAAGTATTCTAATAAGTAGAATGTATTTTATTATAATAAATTAATATGAATATTTGAGTAATCAATTGAGGCGTCATTTTAATTTAAATAACTTAGTAAACACTAGTATTTAATTAAATAGAATCGACATATTTAAATAACAATGTTTTCTTCGTTAGAAAAAAAGTAAAATGAAAATAAAAAAGTTAAACATTTGTATGTATCTCATAAGGTTTAGACAGCGTTAGCAATGAAGTACCCGAACATATATTTTTTCGACTTATAAAACATCTACATTTCTCTACTTTCTATAAGTATAATATGAATATATTATATATGTAAACTTTCCGGAAAAAATTCTCTAAATGATTGTTAACACCCTGATAAAATCCGGTGCGTAGTTTAGAAGAACTACCATATTCCTTACTTTTTCTTGTAATGTTGATTTTGCTATATACTCTAAACGCACTGGCAGGCATCATTAAATTTTCTTTTCTTTGTATTTGTTGTACTTAGGCGTATTGAGTTGATTAATTGTGTTCCTATCTTATTGTTTATATTTTAATGTTGATATTGTGCCAATATGGATAAATTGAATTGCTAATCCAAAAAAAGTATAATTATTTCTTTTGTTATTATGTTAATTTGAATGCACTATGAAATGTAATTAATTAATACTTATATGTAAAAGACCGAAGGGCGTATAGTGACGTATAAATAAATATGAATATTTCTTTGTTTTTTTCTTACGCTTTCCTATACCAATCATCCAAAGTTTGTTCTTGTTAGTGCCTTGAGTGTTTAGGGAGTGGCTTGAATGGTAGCAGAAGTCGGGGACGCTTGAGAAAGACTTGACGCATTATCCCTGCACTGAAATGAGATACTTAGTCGAATTAAAGTCGAAAAAATGTAGTTTTCTAACATTAACAATGTGAATTTTATGAAGCTCTCTCTCTCTCTCTGGTTTCAATCCTGGGATTGGTTTGCAGCAATTTCATCTAATCTCCTCTTCCACTCTTCCCTGTCTTGTGCGGCTCTTTTGACTTCTGCATTTGATGAGCAGTGCACGTCCACCAGAAGGTCCTCCAGGTACTCTCGTCGTGGGCGTCCCCTAGAGTTGGTCCCCTCGGTCATACCCTCTATTATTTATTTATTTATTTATTTATTTAGACGCCGTAAAAGGCTTTTACAATATACATGATTTATGTTTACAGTGGTTCACAGGAGCGAAACAGTATTATGTTAAACAGAATAATTACTGAGAAATTATGTTGAAAATTAAACAAAAATAACATCTGGTATACATAGGTACAATAGCATTTTTATTTTCAATCCGTACAGTAGTTTAGTATTGAGGTTATTGTTACCTTCAATATTGAATTTGGTTGAATTTGCTGAGAACTAAGAGTTAGCTCTATTGAATCAGGGCTGTCAGTAAGACATCTCATAATAATTTTGGGAAAAATTATAGTTTTAATTAAGTATATAAAATTATTAGATGACACTCTTCTGTCTGATATCTGATGTAAGTGCATTGTTTAGGTTCTGTGATAACTTATGAATAGAATGGTATTATGCCTAATAACATTGATAATTACGACAGAGGTATGTTATTATAGCCTTCTTATAGCTATATTCCGTGCAGTTGAACACATCTACTACTTCTGAGAAAGCATTGCCAACTGCATGCAATCTAGGTATAAGGGAGTTTCTAAATGACGCAGCCCTGATATTGTTATTAAAATTAAAAAGAATTTTGGATCGAGTGGTTCTAGTGGGTATATGGAAGGTAATTATGACATGCAAGAGGCCTTCTTGTCGTATAACATGGCCGATCCATCTTGCACGCCTTTCGGACAAGGTCCTGAGCAGGTGCCTTCCTCCTTCGATTCTTTGGAGGACCTCCTCATTTGTAATATGGTCTCTCCAGGAAATTCCTAACAGTCTTCTATAGGACCACATCTCAAAAGCCTCTAGTCTCCGCTTATCTCTTTCGGATAGGCACCATGTTTCGCAGCCGTACATCAAGATACTCCATACATAGGTCTTGATGAGGAGTATTCTCAGTTTTAGGTCTATATTATTTATATATTATGATGCTATATGAAGCGAATGGTAGAAAAAGTCGGGAATGCCCGAGGACGACATTAATCAAATAGTTATTTGTGGTAAAATGAGACGTAACTGATGAACGAAGAGTATAAGGATAATGAATGACTTGGAAGTGAATAGTTGAAGAGGGCGAGGATACCCACGGAAGACATGGCACGATCGAGTGAAATTAATACTTATGACAACAGTGTTAAGGGCATTAGGTTAATCTATGCCATAAACATACCAGCATACCTCTTCAAACACAAAACTGCTTTTGACAATGTCCAAAGTGCTCGTGATAATAGAACCAAATGACATAATCTCTTACGTACCCCTTTCGCTAAAACAACTTTTGTCCAGAGAAATTTTAGATATTTTGCAGCAAGAATATACAATGCTCTTCCACTAGCCATTAGACTGAACACAATTTATTTGAAATATAAAACAGACACTAAGTATTGGATCATCAGCCAAGATAGATCTAAGATCAACATTTTTATAAAAACCCTTTACAATTATGTACTCCAACTAGATGCTGATTGACCTGCCATTTAATGTAATATTGTTATCTTAGATTATACTGCTTATATTAACTTCCATTTATTATTTCATTAACTATTTTATCTTAACTTTTCCATGTACATTTTATAATAATGTTATCCCTGTAGGATAACCTACACTTTCTATTATGTCTTCACGGTTTAAAATGTAAACAACTTTATAATTTATATTTTAGTTTTACAGGGTTTTCCAATAAGAGGTGTTATTTTCAATAGCCCGCTGTTTCGGTAGATGTTACTTTTTAAGCTGTCATTTTTTAACATTTGACAAGTAGAAACTACGCCATTTATAAAAATGGAACGATACACGCTTTAACAACACATTGAAATTATTAAAATTCATTTGAGTGAATCAAATGCAAATCATCTTGAGTGATGAGGCCCATTTCCACCTCAGTGGCTTCGTCAACAAGCAAAATTGTCGCATCTGGAGCTCGAAAAACCCAAGAGTTATTGTTGAAAAGCCTATCTATCTTCAACGTGGGACTGTTTGGTGCGGTTTATGGTGCAGCGGAATCATTGGACCTTACTTTTTCGAAAATGAGGCTGGAGCAACAGTTACGGTGAATGGATTGCGCTATCGAGAGATGATTAATGATTTTTTATGGCTGAAATTGGATGATATTAATTTAAACAACGTTTAATTATAACAAAACGGCGTTACGTACCACACAAGCAATGAAACCATTGATCTTTTACGATTGAATATCAAAATAACACCTCTTATTGGAAAACCCTGTAGTTATGCATGTATCAAATAATATGTAAATACTCATTTATATTATATCCAATACGTCTGTCTTGACACAGGTATATCCTAGTGAGACAGATATCGACAAACACCAGTAAAAAACATTATATAGCTGAATAAAATAAAATAAAAAATACAATAATAGTATTTCGATCCACAAAATGCGTACAGTTGTCAGGTACTCTAGAATTCATAACCTCAAAACTTTTTATAAGTCCCCGAGCGACGCCGGGTAGACGTCAACTATTAAAAAAGAAATATTATACTTCTATACTGTTGGGAAGTGAGTTAGCTAAGAGCTTCACAGGTGCAATCATAGAGGGCAGTGCAAAGAGCTTGCTTGGAAGTCCGCAAGATGGCAGCTAGTAGCCAGTAGTCGCCAGGGCCAGTTAGGCTGCTTCCAGACAAACATGGTGTTTGCAGATCTCATTTGGCCAGCTCCTAGTTAGGTCGACCATCGGAGTTACTCTTGTAATACGTGAAGTATTGAATTAATCCCTGAAGAACTTATTCTCTAAAATCTCCTCCCACAACGAGTTGGAGAACTGTTTCTGGGAACACAAAATATACATAAGCACTTAATTTTTAATGTACCTAATATTTTGGTGATGAGTGTTTCATGTTTAGGGAAAATATTGGTATTGGATGAAGTCATATTATGTGAAACGGTTACATCATATTTAATTAATGCAGTAATCGGCAAAAGGCAGGAATCCATTCCGACATTTCGAAATAGAGGGTCAACTAAGGATCAGAGTAGATACCTGTATTATTATATACCATACTTAATTTCAATTGGCTCATGCATATTTGTAGCAATATATTTATCCTGTTATTTTGAACATTCAAATAAATTTAAAAAAGGCAATACATCGCTTTTACTGTAATCGGCTTTAAATTTATCAATCTATGTATAGGGCAACACCAACACCAAATGTTTTGATTTGCATGTGTGTATACAGTCTTCTACAGGTTTTCCAATAAGAGGTGTTATTTTGATATTCAATCGTAAAAGATCAACGGTTTCGTTGCTTGTGTGGCACGTAGCGTCGTCTTGTTGAAAGTGAACGTTGTCCAGATCAATACCATCTAATTCCGGCCATAAAAAATCATTAATCGTCTCTCGATAGCGCAATCCATTCACCGTAACTGTTGCTCCAGCCGCATTTTCGAAAAAGTTAGGTCCAATTACTCCGCCAAACCATAAACCGCACTATACAGTCACACGTTGAGGATAGAGAGGCTTTTCAACAATAACTCTTGGGTTTTCCGAGCCCCAGATGCGAAAATTTTGCTTGTTGACGAAGCCACCGAGGTGGAAATGGGACTCATCACTCAAGATGATTTGCATTTTATTCACTCAAGTGAATTTTAATAATTTCAATGCGTTGTTGAAGCGTGTATCGTTCCATTTTACTAATGACATAGTTTCTACTTGTCAAACTTGGGCTATTCAAAATAACACCTCTTATTGGAAAACCCTGTATATGGCAACACCAACACCAAATGTTTTGATTTGCATGTGTGTATACAGTCTTCTATAAGCACGGGATGTTTAACAGAATTTCAACAATTCATCAAATTTCAAAGTAAATGTTCAAGTTCTTTTATTATTTCAGTTCTGTGAAGCAACTGGCCTATAGTGATAAAATAACAGAACTCGAATAGAACATTCACAGAACCTGAAAATTAACGTTGAAGTTTGATGAATTGTTTGAATTCTGTGAAAAAACACGTCCTTTACCTCTCTTATTGAAGGTTGGGTTAGGTTAGGTTAGGTTACATCAGATATATACTTAACTTCACACAGGAGGCCCGATGAAAATAATTTACCTCATGGCGTATGTCATCTTTTGGAATGCTTAAAGTTACATGTGTAAGGAAGAAGATACATGTATTTAAGTATATGTATGTGTGTGTATGTATATGTATATGCATATATGCATGTATATATGCATATGTGCATGTATCTATGTATATATATATGCGTGTGTATGTATGTACATATGTGTACTACTTTAAATATTTGTGTTTATTTTATAGAGTTATTGAAAACATTTTTTACCAATTTTCAATTTTTTTAATAATTCTACAAAAATATGTTTACACTAGACTTAAATTCAAACTGACTATCCTCCATTGGTCGCCATGAGCAGGCAGAAACAGGCAGCTGCCTAGTATAGTGCTCTAATGTATATTCTCCCAATAAATGTATTAATCATGTAACATGTAGGTACTGATAAATAAATAAAGAAAGGAGAGGAAGTTCTGTTAAGGAAAAATGTATAAGGGGTGGGTAAGAATCTGGGTTGGGTCGAGAGAGTCTGGCTGGATAGGTCAAACGGTCTGCCTCAGTCGGTATCGGCCCGATTCAGCTCGCCACTGCCAAGTTAATATACGTAGCGATCTAATTGGAGTGACCTACGAAAGGCAGAGGTGTTGGTTACGCAATGAATGGTTCACGGGGCGGCGGTACCGATAACCGCCTCGACTAGGAAGTGGGTTAATTTCCTTATTTTCCGTTAATTGCATTCATGAAATTCAAGAGGTAATTTAAAAAAAAATAATTAAGTCGTGGAACATGTATGTTACCCATTGATTTAATTATCAGAGTTCAACAGTCTCTATGCTTCATCATCAACCACCTCTCTGCTTTCCGTGACACACACGTCATGATTTGCCCAAATACTGTGTATTATACACTCGACACGATGACACGGCCGTGTTTACGGTAAGCCACAGGTTTTCGGCATAATTATTCGCATCATCATCAGGCCGCCAGCCACAAGGTCCAAGAGGTACACTGCTCTAATAACACGTCGAGCCGAAGGACCGCTCCCAGCTCCTCCTATGTTATGTCTTATGTCACGCCGAACCCGTCGCATTCGGTGAATGTCACGGTCAAAGTCAGAAACAGAAATAGATACCAAGTAGATGGAATACGTCAAATCGCTAACAAATTATATTATATAACAGGTTTTAAATAGATTCAACGACATAGCCAGCATTTTTCCAAATACCAAAGTACTCATAACTAGTCGAGTGAGATATGGATCTGTTGTTTTTGTTGTATTTTTAGGTTCTTATGAGATTCACGTTTACCATGTATAATTATACAAAAGGACTGTTTATTACGGTGTCTTGTATGGGGCTATCAGATCCTTCAGTACACCCAATAATTGAATTTGGGATCCACCTCTGGGCTGGAACCCCACAATACTTGATAAACCTACTTGATTCTGTGCTGATTGAAAATCCAATGTTAACAGACCTATTGCCATCTTTAATGCACAGATGCAACGTGGACATGCTGAGTCTGTCTTTCAAGTATTTAAATGGAGCCTGCTCTAAGAATCAGCATTGATCTCTGATGCACCGGTGCACGTGCGTTAAACTCGACGTACACGAGCGGAACACTCATTGATGTTGACTTCACGAGAACGGGTCGCTTCTTCGATTCCTTTTTGTGTAAGACGGCTCGTATGTGGAACGAGCTACCGACGTCTGTTTTTCCTCCTTCAAGACCTGCATTAATAAATCTCTTCTTACATCCCCTCCCTTAATCCGCTTCACAATGAAGTCCAACCGGGTGGCGAGAAAGTTCTCCCGCCTTTGCATTGTACTAACAAAATCACGTAGGTACATTTAGCCCTTCCAATTGAATTTTTCATCAATCTGCCAATGTCCTTGTCAGCCATACAATATAGAAGAAATCTAGAAATGCCTTACTTACAAATTTGAATGTAAACAAAAAATGTTTTAATTAGCTCATTATCAATACGCCCTGTCAAAAATAAAAACATTCTATTCGAATTTCGTCAACAAAATTTAGTTTTGGACATTTAAGGCACGATTGGACAAATATTTAGATCACGAAACACTTCCACAATACATTTCTTATGGTCTTCTTCTATGTTATCAACCCTCCCGGCGCTCGGGTTCACATCCTAAAATATACAAACTCATTCTTATGTTATAAGGGCTTAAATTTGGAAAAAAAAATACGTGAGAATTGTAATAAACTTGACTGAATGCTAGATGCCGAACATTACTCCCAAAAAATGAAATGATCATTTTGAGACTTTCTCACCAAGGGTGTACGTAAAAGAAAACTCCAAAAGGAACCCTTTAAAACACCATGCTTCACTGATTAAGATCAATGGGAAGAATATTGAGTTTGATAGGTCTGTCTGATTCTCCAACGTGCTTGATATTCGAACAAATCGAAGATATCGAACATACTTTATCAAATAATGTACATTGAATACAAACAACAGAGAATTACAATATAGATAAACTTGAAACCATCAGCAATTCGGAATTTAATAGCTTCAACAAATTTCTATTCCATATCAAGAATCTTGAAATTTGTTGATCATGTAAATTGGAAAATATTTGAATATGAATACTTACTTAAAGGACTAGGTACATACTTTCGAATATTTGAAATTATAATTAAAATATATCTAAAATGTATTTTAACAACAATTGCAGTAAAACGTGACAAAATTATGCAAGTCGAAATTTCATTTACATTTTTACTTCAAATAGAATCCACTGGTTAAATAAGTCTGTAAAATTCTAGATTATTTATGAAATTATATGCCTATAGGTAGGCTGACATAGGCAACTCTCTGCGTAAGATTAAATGCCTATACGAGTAGGTAGGCTGGCATAGGCAACTCTCTGCATAAGATTAGATGCCTATAGGTAGGCAGACATAGGCAAACCTTTGTACAAGATTACAGGTAGGCTGACATAGGCAACACTTTGTACAAGATTATATGCCTATAGGTAGGCTGACATAGGCAACTCTTTGTACAAGATTAGATGCCTAATGTAGGCTGACAAGATTGTACAAGATTCTGTTTTCCAATAAAGTTGTTTTGAATTTGAACAATAAATTTGTAAATCTTTCGAGAAAAAGGTTTGCGAATAATTTTTAATAAAAAAATTGCAATACCTTGTAATTCGTGAAACATAAAGCTGGTCCTGTTAAACTTTGAATTCTACATAATGTTTTGAATCAAATGCAAGCTATGTCGTAATAATTGGCTCCAGAATAAATTCTGCCAAAGGGATTTGTTTGAGAGATAAAAAACCAGAAATCGAAGTATCCATATTAAAAAGGTCATTGGCTGTTTGTCGAATATATAAAAAATAACAGTTTTTTCCTGATATCGCGACTTTATTAATATTATTTTAAACATGTACGAAACCAGTTTTTTTTAATTGACCGTTTTCGCAACACGGCTTTTAAGTTCGCGAAGAATATATGGTAAAATAAATCAGCTTAAATTTCGACAAATTATAATATAATTTAATACAATAAATAAGGAAAGGTAACTGACTTCCCGGAGAGTTAACTGTTCTTAAATAAACGTTGATTTTTTTATTATTAAGTGTTTTTTTCAATATTTATTGAGTGACCTCGCAACAATTTATCTTCTTTTCTGAAAATAAGCTGCTCGGGTGTAGACCATGTTAACTGTCAAAAACCAGTTTTGAGATTCTTAAAAATTAATTGTCGTTTTTTATTAAACTTTTATTGTGTGACAAAGTCATGTTAATTGAAGTGCAAAATAATAAACTTGAAAAATGGGAAAAAATGTTGGTTACCATTCTTTACATGAACACATGAACCAGTTTATGGTATGTAACATATTCATATGATCCAAATCTAATTACCTGCAAAAAAGGAAAAAATAAAAAGTGCGAAATATACGATAAATAGAAAAAAAGGACATATTTTTTCATCCACAATTAATCATCTGGATCCTCCCAAATCACAAAAGATGTAATCGATTGATAATATGACATGCCAAAATTTTCATGTAAACAATGGTATGTGCATGAATGTTCCATTGAAAAGCCCTTTAAATCGATCAAAGTTGTAGCGCGTAAAACATGTTAATTGAAAACACTTAACATGCTTTACTTGAAACAGGTTAAAAATGCACCAAAATCTTATCGTAGTCATATCTTCCTCACTTAAAGAGTTCGGGTTATTGTTTTCGGCAGAAAACGTGGGATCTGCTACACTGTCATCACTGTCAAATGAATCCACACAATTTACAATGTTTGCAATCACTTCATCCATTCATTATGATGACACAGAACATGGTATGTGTCGGCCATCCGCCATCTTGAATCACTTACCATTCTTTACAAATCGTCCGTTAAAACAGTGCTACCACTACGAGAATGATCTCCAGCGAAAGAAGATATTAGGAATTGACTGAATAGGTAGATACTTATGAATACATTCTCTGGAATATATTTTCAGTATGAGAACTCTGGAACGTGCCTCAAGTATACTATAATAATAATAATGATTAGATGACTTATATAGCGCCGTTTTTGTGCAAAACCACCTCAAGGGCGCTGTACAAACTTATAATACATTTCTACAGTGATCTATGTTATTACTTAACTATTTATGAGGATAATTTATTTATTGTATTCCTTTAGATTTACACACAGTACCTACAATATGATACAAGATATAATTAAAATATTTTTTTAGTGATTATAGATTATTGTACCTTATCAGGTCGAAATTATTGGTTCCTAACTAGGCAAATTGCCCGTTCCAAGGAACCAAAATATGTGAAAGTAAGTGTGTGATTTGTCTATGTCTATAATGTTTTAATTTGTGATGTTTAATCGTTACAATCTTATGATAGAATCGAACTTGAGCTGTTGTGTATGTTTCAATTGTGTATGAGCAATAATTAGAATAGTGGAAGATACATATAGTGTGTGATTAGTCTATGTCTATACTATGTCTATTTATTATGTGACGTTTTTTTAACATTTTTTCAGATTCTCCTCTACTCAGTCCAATCAACCATTTAGTTATTATTGGGCCTATGTAGGAAATATTACAAGATTTTATGTTTAATTCAGGGGGGATTTTGTTGTACAGTTTAGGTCTCAAGTATGTGTGTGTCTTTTGATACTTTGCCGTATTGCTCGTTGGGATCATAAGGTCATTTCTGGTGTGGCTTCTTGTGATGTGTTTATGGTCAATTTTATTAATATTATCTAGATTTTTATGTACATGGATAGTAACCTTTTTTAAATAGTTAATAATATACAGTACAATACTTACCTGGCAGGTCACTGGACAGAGATTAACACTTAATTAACATTATCTAATTGTTTATTAGCGAAATTTAGATACAGGATTTAGGACATAATTGGAATATTGAATATAACTGGACTTTCTCTTAGGAATGGTATATTTAATTTAAGGGTACGACAGCTTAAAAAGGTAAGTTTTTAGTTTAGACCTGGATTCTGTTGGACTTGTTATGGATCTTAGTTTCGGAAGAAGTTTATTCTAAGCCTTTGGCCCAGATACTCCGAAAGCGCGATCACCAAACTTAGTATTTGGCTTGCGCATAGGTTCTATCAGTCTGCCTACAGCCGATGATGTTTCTGATCTAAGAGTTGACTGCCTCAGACCAGTGTTTTCCGGGACGCATAGTTCAGAGATGTAGGGTGGGGCCATTTCGTTGATAGATTTAAACACCATCCAGCACAGTTTGTGCTGGATTCTTTCAGGGCACTTGAGCCAGTGAAGGTTACGAAGGTGTTCTGAAATGTGCGAATATTTAGAAGAAACCCCGGTTATGAGCCGTGCTGCTGCATTAAACACTGATTGAAGTTTGTCAATTTGATATTTTGGTAGGCTGGCATAAATGCCGTTGCAGTAATCGAGACGTGAGACTACGTAAGAGTTGATAAGTAGTTTTGTTGCTTCTGTGGGAAGGTTTCTTCGGACAGACTTGAGTTGTCGTAGGTGAAAAAAACCGGTGCTTACAGTCCTATTTATTTGACTTTTAAACGAAAAGTCTGAATCTAAATTGACACCGAGAAGTTTGACTGTTGTTTTTGGGATGATATCGCTGCCGGAAATAGTAATAGGTGAATCGTCTATGAAATGTTGACGTTTGTTTGTGGCTGTGACTTTATATTATTTTAATGAATAAATTGTGAAATAATACAAATTAAACAAATAAAATTTACTAGCGCATGCCGGGATTTGAACCCACAACCTTCAGCTTGTTCTCGATTACAGCGGCCGTCAAATTTGAAATATTAATGAATGCAGTTAAGTATTTAAAAATATATAACTTATAAAATGTATTCATTTACGAGATTAGTGACACTATCTTCTTAATTATTCAGACTGATTTTGTTGCAGGCTATCGACTTAAAAACGTTTAGTTTATATAAGAAAATAATTTAACAAATTTCGTCTTCAAGCATCAATTAGCATGGAATCGAATTGTATGAGCAATAATACAATTGTAAATAATTAGGTTCACAACAGAAGAGGAGCGAGAGGTCATCAACCCGCAACAGCTGATTAACACCTGGTTTTATCTCACAAAACAAGTGGAATATTAGGTTCTGAGAATTGAGCCAAGTTCGTGCCCCTTGGGCAGGTACAGAATCGATTAACTAATAGTGTTGTGATTGCGTTTATATCTTATATTGGTCACGTAATATTTTTATGAGTCACATTTAATAAAGCAGTATAGATATGAAAATACTATTTCAAAAATGGTCCACAAAAAATTTGAAAATAATGCAATTTGAAATCTTTTTTTAATTTTTCTAAGTTCCACAGTTTATAATGAAAAGCTGTGGGCTGATAATGATTGTTTTTGCCAAAAGAATTCAGACGAAAGATGTTGTTCAATTTATGTTACCGGAACTCACTACAAAGTATCTATAACGCCGCACATATTGTATACATACTATGTTTTAAATTAACACATTGTAGTGAAATAACAAAAATTCATCAAATAAAATTTACTTCGGGATTTTAACCCGGGACCTCCTACGCATCAGCTAACATCATTTTTGAGTGTTTCCGCTGCTTCATTCCTCAATTTTTGAGTGTTTCCACTGCTTCATTTATTCATTTTTGAGTGTTTCCGCTGCTTCATTAATTCATTTTTGAGTGTTTTCGCTGCTTCATTCATTCATTTTTGAGTCTTTCCGCTACTTCATTCATTCATTTTTTAGTGTTTTCGCTGCTTCATTAATTCATTTTTGAGTGTTGCCGCTGCTTCATTGATTCATTTTACGGTACTTAGCTTTCATTATCATTCTTTTAATATTTCTTGTATTTATTTTGGTAAATTTTGACTTCGTATTTCACGTTTTTTCTCAACCCCTTTCCTAAAAAAAATAAATTTTTCGTCATATTAAAATCTTCAATATTAACACTGTTGTAGATTTGACAAGTTTTCTAAACCAAATAGGGGGTTCAGACGTTTCGATTTTATGATCAACTAGACATTTGAAAGCAAATTGACAAGTGTGAACCCTCTTTCAACAAAGTTGATCGATCAAGTTTGTAGTCAGAAATCCTGTCGTTCCATAAAAGTTAATCAACTAAAATTGATCATTGATAGATCAAAAAGATACTTCATAGTATCTATAATTTCATCTATAATGCATTTATGCACATTACTTGATATTGGGAGTAAAACAGAAGATACATATAATAAAAATTTTTAATGTACTTTTATAATAATAATAATAATATTTGGCTAGTTTTTTACAGCGCTGTTTTAGTGAAAAATCACCTCAAGGGAGAGGAACTTTTAATAAATAAAACAATAAGGACTTGTTGATTCACAAAATTTGAACAATTCATTAAATTTCAAGGTTGATTTTCAAGTTCTGTTTAAAGGTTCTATTCAAGTTCGGTAATTATTAGAGTTTTGTGAAACAACTGGCCAATAATTATATAATAACAGAACTTGAATAGAACCTTCACAGAAAAGAAAATCAACTTGGAAATTTTGTGAATTGTTAAAATTTTGTAAAACAACCCGTCCTTATTTTTTCAAATTTTGCCGTGAAAGTTGACTAATGGGATGTGAAAATGCCAAGGTCGTAGTTTTTAAAGACCATCAAATCTCTACAATTTTTGTTAGTTTGCACTTTTCCAAATGCCTTATATGTTTTATTATATTTATGGTACCTACTGCTTACATAAATCTTGTCTGAATTTTATTAGATGTACATATTTTATTCTTACATATGAATATTGTTACAGGTGTCTCAATATTATGCATTGAAGATGGTTTTTTCATAGAATTTGAACAATTCATTAAAGTTTAACTTTAATTTGCAAGTTCTGTTGTTGTCCTATTTAAGTTATGTTATTATTTCATTATAGGCCATTTACTTGACAGAACTGAAATAATAACATAACTTGAAAAGAACTTTCACAGAACTTGAAAATTAACTTTGAAATTTGAAGCATTTTTGAAAATCTCTGAAACAACCCGTCCTTAAAGTTATTTCAGCTGTGTTACATCAGAATCACTTTAAATATTAAAATGAATTGTTCCATTCAACAAATCTATCCTCTCTCATTCGCCTCCTTCAATATTTATTCGATTACGGTAGGCGACATATTACGCTAAACTTAAAAAAATATAATTTTTTTTATTTCACGCAGTTGTGCCTTGTACGGGTAAAGTACCTACCAGAAATCTGAACCTTTTCTTACCGTAAAAAAGTATTATGTTAATGAGTCAACTTTAGTCATAATTTATTTTCACCTTGACGTCTCTCCACAATCTATACACAGATAAGTATGATTTGAGATTTTGATGATTTTATAGATTTTGTATTAGGTATAGTATTATGCCGTATTACGCTACCTCCTACTTTAGCCAACATTTCGGACAGCATTGCAGTGATGTAGATGTTGATGTACAAGGCAGATTACATATCTGCCCTGATGATAGACGCTGCAATGCTGTCCGAAACGTTGGCTAAAGAAGGAGGTAGCGCAACACGGCATAATACCCTAAAAACAAATCACTATTGTACACAGATAAATCATTTTCAAGAGGTCGTTTTTTAATGCTCACCGATAGTATTGAAAGTATCAAATAAGTTTTTTCGAACTACTTTAGAAACCCCAACCGCATTCCCCTCTTACCCCACAAATATCCAAATAAGTAATGAGTTTAAATTTGGACTCGTGATTGAATTCGACAATTCAAACCTTTCAAAAACAATATTATAACTTAATTAAATGATTTTTTGATCCACCCAGTACACCACTACATAAGCAAGGGACTCTATAAAATGATTTGCCTGTAAATGAGTAACTAATCATTTTGAAGAAATTACAGTCAAATTATGGCTTTGTAAAGCGCCATTGAAATAATAATATTTAACAAATATTTTTTTTTGAAAATTAATATTAATTTTAGATGTCTCAGGAATACCATTATTTATCTTTGGTACTTACCAGTTATTATTAATCTTCTAAGGCTTTAAGATGAATCTGTTGTGACAGCATCTATGAGGGTCTCAAATTATAACACTAATTAATTAGATATATTTATTATCTTTGTTGAACTTCAGGTAAATTCTTAAAAAACTAAAAAAACATGAATTTTTCATTTAAAAAACAAAAATAATAAGCCTTTGTTCATCCTAATAAATGGATTGTAAAACCACATTCGAAAGTTCAACCTTTATAAATTGACGACTGAAGTTAATAATAGTTATTTTTTATTGTTCAATTTTTGTGTTTTTTACAATAAATATACAATGTTTAAAAGTCATACTGTTTTAATTTATAATACACTTCCATTAAAAGCATTTGCTTGTGGATGGAAGAGGAGTGTACATTTGCGAAAAAATAATATAACTTGGTTACAAAGTAAATTATAATTACGAAATTAAAATCTACACAAAATTTTGTATTTGGTAAGAAAAAAAAATATTTTGAAAGATAAATAGAGTATTGTAGGAAAATTTGTGAGATTTCCAAGTGAATCTAGAGGAATTTTTTTTTTTTGTTAATGATTTCTCTAAAATATTTTTTTATACCGATCACTATTTGTTTTTTTATCATTAATGCTTCTGATTTCTTTTGGTAATTTATTAAAGAAATCTTTTCCTTGGTGGAAAATTTTTCATTGCAAAAATACTATAAAGTATACATATTTCTGCTAAAGTTTGTACTCAAGATTTCAAATTGAATACCTCTTTTACTTATTTACATTATATGTAAATTTGCTATTGAAAGTATATGGAACCCATGTGGAAGCACAGTGTTATTCAAACATTAACTATTATTATAATTATTGAGGTGTGTTATTATAGTCTTCTTGTAACTATACAGGGTGTATCGGCACGTACCCGACAAATTTTAACCAGCTAATCCTTAGCACATTTGGAGTAATAAATGTTATGGGCACTTTGCTGTCCGGTAGCATTTTTTTTTCAATTAAAAACAAAAAAAATAAAAATTTCCACACTACATCACTGTCATTGGCATTGCTTTTCGTGTTCAACAGCTGTTACAAGCAAGTATGTCGAAAAGCGTCTTCGCTCTTTCGCACACACTAAATAATAATAGTTAAAAATGAGACGAATGGTGCCGTGACATTTCGTTGTGATTGTAAAAGCGCGCCAATATAGGTACACACGTACATTATTCAACGGAATTCGAATAAAATATTGCCAGATGGGTTTTCAAACTTTGACAAAGGATAAAACAGTGGTGACATGTGGTAAAAATATGAATAATAAATTTTTATTAAAAAAACGTTACCGGACAGCAAAGTGCACATAAGATTTTTTACTCCAAATATGCTAAAGAATAGCTGGTTAAAGTTTGTCGGGTACGTGCCGATACACCCTGTATTTCTTGCAGTTGAACACATCTACCATTCTGTGAAAGTATTTCGAACTGTATGCAATCTAGGTACAAGCGAATGTCGAATTGACTTCAGATGAACAAATTTTAGGTATCACATAAAAAAAACTAAACGTGCTTATAATGGTATTAGTAAAAAATTTCAGAATTGGCAAATACCGGTAAAAAATAAGTGGAAGTTGACGCCATTTGCTGATTAGCCTGATTGTTATCCTACTAAGTATACTCAATCCGCACAGAACACAACAATAACAACAATATGAGTAGGAATATACTAAGTACTGCAATAAATACAGAGTACCTAACCGGGTTCGGAGGTACGGTACAAGTATATAATGGTATAAAGGTGACATGTCGTTGTAATAACGCGCGCGGGAATTCACGAGGCGGGGACCGCGGGGATGGAAAGGTTAACAACTAGTAAAAAGCAGTTTTAATTCGTATTCCTCAAGCTGAATTACCCATTTAAGATACATCACTAAATAATTCTCGGACGCTTCGAGCAGGGGCGCATTGTTCAAATCGCAGTGAAATACCGCGTAATCAACAATAAATTCTTCCCATGTCAAACTAACACCAAACAGGAGGTCAAGCACGGAGATCGATAAAGCCCTGTAAGTACGTCATCTATGGTCGGTTAGCGTAATTTGCGAATAGGGTCATTATATGATTCCGACAGTCGGTTGACAAAAGCCGCCACTTTTAGCGCGGGTGTCGGGTAAGCTGTCAATATGCACGACTTTTTGGATAATGTCGTTCGTTATACAAAATAACTGGCTTATTAACGAATGGGGTGAACTAACTAACTAAGTATTAACTAACTACTAACTAACTTATAAAACAACTTCTCAAAATGTTAATACTCATCCTAATTTGACTGTCCTAAAACGGGAATCCTCCTAGTTGGGTAGTCAAAACATAACTAATTAACTAACTAACCATCACGCCGTTTCCCCGCAGGGGTAGGCAGAGAGGACGGACCGCCAAACAACTCGGTCTTGGCACACACTCCTTGCCTCATTCACATTCATACATCGTCTCATACATACTCTTCTATTATTCTGACTCTTGACATGGCCCAACTCGAGTATCTGATTCACTTGATCGTGCCATGTCTTCCTAGGGCGTCCCCGACTTCTGCTACCATTCGCATTTGCATCATATATCCTCCTTACACTCCTATCTTCGCTCATTCGCTCTACATGCCCAAACCATCTAAGCGTTCCTTTCTTAATCTTACTCATTACGCTTACATCAGCCTTGCAATCTTTGCGGATCTCCACATTCCTCACACGATCAAACATGGTTTTACCACACATACGCCTCAGGGATCTCATTTCAACAGCATTCAATCTACTTTCGTCCTTTCTTTGCCAGTTCCATGCCTCACTTCCATACATCAAGGTAGGTACCAGCACTCCGTTGTGAACTGCTAACTTTACTAACAGCTAACTTACTTCTTAATTAATGTATATAAATGTATAATCCTTTACTAAAAAAATAAAATAGTAAAAACAAAGCTCCGAGAACTGAAAGAAATCTTATGCACCATCCATAAAAGTTCTTAGTTATGGATAATGACTTCACGAACTGCAAATGTATTGTAATGCACATGTAGGTACATAAGACATTATCTATTAATTAGTATTTTTAACTTCTACTTTTTCAAGATTTTTTTTTAAATTAACCCCACACTGGAGGCCTAAAATAACTTCCCTCAGGACCTACGTCATCTTTGGAGATGCCGTGTGGAGGGTATTTTTAAAGGACATAAATAAGGAGGAATGAGAAGAAGTTCTGGGAAAGAAACAGGTATGAGGGGTGGGTAGGAATTTGGGGGTCAGTGTGTCTAGGATTGACGGATGTATGAATCCATCCTTCCCGCTGCGGTGCAAGACGATGGTTCGATATAGACCAGCTGGAGAAGTCAAAGGACCTCCCCAAGCTAGCCTCTCCGGATCAGGCCCACCACGCAGCAGGTGGCCAGGCTCACCCAATGAACCCGGGCATGCCTGCTAACTCACCAAATGAAGCGCACCACCTGGGGTGACAAAGGGGAAAGGTATTGGCTATCCAATAAATGGTTCCCGATGCGACGGTTCCCATACCGGTCTTCCAAATTGAGATGTTGTTGCCAGTGTATATCGATTCTGATTTATTACGTTACCAAAATCGGAATGTATTTCAATCATCGGGATCGTACTCGGTATAATCGGTATATTATCGATCAGATATTGTAAATTTATCGATTTCACTATGCTAGACCTCCATGACTGATATATTTATTGGGTTTATTGATAACTAGCTGTCATGTAACCAGAGATGTGCTTTATTTCAAATAAATCCATTTCAAATGGAAATGCAAAATGGGTATTTTCCATTTTGCATTTTAAATGCTTTTCTCAATGCATTTTCCATTTTAAATGATTTTTTGCAACATTCTTCCTACTATCTCCACTCATCTTTTTTTCATAAGCCCCAAATATCAGTCGGTCCTCAACCTCGCTATGAGAGATAATTTACATTTGTCAAGTTGCTCCCTGGTAGGAGCCCTGGCAATTGAGTGATACCATTACAAAAAATACTGATTCAAATACTGAACATGGGGCCATGACGCTGTAATATATGTTAGATAGCAGTTTCTATGTTTTTACGTTAGCTGCATTAGTCCCGCGCAAATTTTTTGTGGTTTCATAATCTGTAGTCGTGGTGTTTTTGGATTTACCATCATGTAATATGTTTGTTCTACATTGATGTCCATTATTAAATGACAAAATTGTTTAAAAATTCTATAATTATTTTAATTGTTTGACCTGAGAAACCATTTTGCATTTTCAATGCATTTTGAAAATAGGTATTTTGCATTTTGCATTTGAAATGCTTTTCTAAAAACCATTTTGCATTTTCAAATGGAAAAGTTTTGACCCATTTCCATTTTGCATTTCAAATGGTTTTGGGTACCCATTTTGCACATCTCTGCATGTAACCAACGTTGCTTGGAATTATCCTTAGAAGATATCCTTAGGATATAACATCTATTGGTAACCTAATAGACGCTAATATCCTTGATATTATTGTAGGTGAGCTCATACAAAAATATCAATGATATTATTGTTTTGAAATATGTTGATAGTTTGCAAATACATTATAATATTTTTTGATTCCGCTCAAAAGGTCTCAAGGTTTTCCTCAGGGCCTGAATCACATTTGGGGATGATACGGTAAATACAAATGAGTTAAAAGTGGGAGAAAGCACACACAGAAGTCATCAAATCTATCCACAGCAGAACAGCTTGGCAGAAAAAAATGTCTTTGAACGACAAGTGTCGGCCATTCAATGATCTTATTACTCCAACGATATATTTTTTTAATTTACTATTTTTAGTGGGTATACTGATTGAGTTTTCAATACAATAAACATGATCACAACAGCTTTGTGGCTGAACAGGTTCAGATGCTTATTTTCTGCAATTAAAGCGACGAGTCTCTCGATATACATATAGATGGTGTTTAATCCTACATGTTACCTAATTATAATGATGCATAATACAGCAAGGACTAACAATTCTTCTAGATGTTGTTGTCGGAAGTTTAAGGATTTAGGTATCCAAGCAAATCTGGCCTCGGAGTATCAGGGTATCATATCGGCGATGGGATGTTTGGTATGCCTGAATCAGTAGCAAGAACTCCGGCGGCTAGACCTGAAGGAGTAGACTAAATGCCAACGGGCCACCTTGAACTTGTCTGATTCGATCGTCCTCCCATCCCCCCCCAACCCCACCTAATTCCCAGCAAGCGAGATCAACACGTGCGACAGATCAGTCGCAGCTGCTGGACTCACACGCAAGCAGATCACCATCATATTTACCCAGTAAAATCAGCAGTAGATAAATATAATCAATCCTTTTTGATAAACATTCATATTCTGGCTGTACGGGTTTATATAACGGTCTAACAGTTATCACACGGAATAAAACTTCAGCGAGTTTTCTGGGAAAGGGACGGAAAATTAGCAATTTCAGGAACTTATGACTGTCATATTTTATATTACAAATCTTTTAGTACTATACTAGTATGGATAATTTCACCAATTAAGTTAAGAGATAATCGCAACGACATTCCTTTCCATTCGTGTTATAATCACTCGCGCGTTGTTTCGGTGTTAACTTCAATGAATGTTAAGTGAAAAAAAAGTAATTTCTTATACATAATTTTAAATCATTTCAGAAGTTTCCAAACCTGAAATTCATTATAATTAAAACTAAAATCCACAGCTGAAAAATATAAATTTAAACACTTTTCAGTGGTTGAAACCAAAGACTATGTTCATTTATGATTGTGTTATGTTTTGTACAAAAGATTTTAGGTGATTTTCGACAGTCGAATTAAAAATAGTGGTAACCAAATATAATTTTTTGAGGGTTGAAGAAAGATCCTGGTTTCATTTACAAACTTCTTTAAAAATATATCAATTAAAAGATTAAAAAAAAACAATAAAATAGGGAATAAATTCAGTGGAATGTTTGCAAGTTTCCATTGATACACCATCTTAATTCTTTGATTCAATTCTTCTAACAGCTTTGTAAACATTAAAAATTAACTATTGTCTAATATGTCAAATTGTCTGTGACTTATTCAATGCTTGGTTTGTGTTAAAGCACTATGAAACAATACACGAATCAGATTCGACAAAGATATTAAGGACGGGTTGTTTCGGAGAATTTGAACAATTCATCAAATTTCAACGTTCATTTTCGGGTTCTGTGAAAGACTTATTCAAGTTCTGTTTTTATATCATTGTAAGCTAGTTGCTTGACAAAACTGAAATAAAAACAGAACTTGAAAAAATCTTTCACAGAACTTGAAAATGAACGTTGAAATTTGATGAATTGTTCAGATTCTCCGAAACAACCCGTCCTAAGTCGAGACAATACACTAAAATAATGTCGGAATCTTAACGGCGTAAGTGAAGAAACAATGCACGACAATATGCGACGCGCAGCCCTGGTTTATCGAACAGACCTGCGGTTGAATTTGCTCTAGCAAATCTTTAAACATAAATTGTAAATCTTAACAACATAAGTGATGAAGTCTTGTACAAACAATATTCGGCGCCAGCCGATTGAGCCGGCTCGGAATAACCTACTAATGGAAGAACCTAGGATCGAATTTGCCCTAGCAGGTCTAGAAAAATTGATATGTCCGTGTGGTTTATTTTAATTATTTCTCAAGAACGTATTAATAAAATCCCAGATCTTTCTATATGAATCCCTCGGGAAGTTACTAATTCGAAAAGGGTTTTATAAATTGAAAAGCGTTTTATAAATTGATCAAACCGTTTTTCATAAAATATTTTAATGGTAAAGTACTGTTTTTGTCATATTAAATATAAATAACTTACATATGTAGGGATCACTCTAAAAATGCATATTATCGTTACAAACTCCTCAGAATTTATTAAAAGGTTAAACCTAGTTATTAAACCCTTGTGTCGCCTTAAATCTGAACAATATGCCGTCTTGTTCAAAGGGTAGGCAGATAGTTACATGTCATTAAGAAGAAGCTACAAGCCAAAAATGTGAATACTCTTATTGTAGGTAACAGGCATTAAAATCGCTTGGCAATCGGAGTATAGAAACGTTCGATTTCAAGCACAAAACTAGTTTTTATTTATTTAGTAAATAATTTTATAAGAAAGCTAAAAAGTTAATAAAATGAAACTGTTACAGATAATCTTAGCTATAATACTGTATTTTTAAAAGTTGTTTCCTTTACGCGTTCATACATTTCTATTGAAAAAATATGTTTTTTAGTAGTTTACATTTACATTTTTTATTGAGTAATTTATTTTTTTATTTGTATTCTATTTGAGCAAAACGATAGGAAACCCTTCAATTTATCTAATGCATATTTGTTGGTATTCATAATGTAGACTAATTCGTTATAAAGATTAATCAAAATAGTGATTTAGCATTAAGCTTCGCCTTAAGCGTCAGACCGCAATTTCAAATCTATAAAATTAACAAATTAATGTTTCAGCGGCATTAATGCCTTAAGTGCAGTTTTTTTCAGATAATTCATAGTGGTACCTGTTTAATAATCTTTTATTTGTCTCCCGAAAGGTGGCTTGTTTCGTCTACAGTAATATCCATAACAACCTCTTTAAGTACCTATCTACCTTTGTATGAATTCTTGATTTCAATAACATGGGACATCATTATTTTATTAATCTTTAAAGTTTTTTTTCTGAAACAGGTTTCAACAAACAAAGTGTACGCTCGTCTTATAGCTAGCACAAATCTTAAAATGTTATGTAAAAGGAATTATGACTAAGAAAACCATTTTTAAAACAGGAATTTTCCTCGCCAACTTTAATTTACTTACACCAATAATAATATCATTAGTTATTTTGGTTCGTATTTATATAACGACGAAGGACAAAGCATGCTAAGTTATATTAGAGGAATTGAGTAATTGCGAGACGAAGAATCAAATAATACAATTTTTTACTAAAAATACTAATTTCGGTAGTTGGTGCATGTGTGCGTGATGAAAATATTCCCGCGTAATGCGTAAATAATTTCAAATTTCCATGAAATTTTAATGTTCAAAATTGGAACTGATAAGTATTAAATCATACCAGACAAGCGATAAACTAGGTACCAACATTATTTTATTTTTATAAATAGTAATTTTTTTATATATTTAAAATGTGCATTTCTTTTGTTTACATTTTTGACGGATGTACATCTTTGACAGATCGTAATCTGTACAATGATTTTTGAAGTTTACTAGCGGTGTTTATTTAAATGGTAAATTTCTGATCGTAACTAATTATAAAAAGAAAAATATTTTATAAATATATAAAATAGCTTCAAAAATCATACAAATATAATATTCTGTGATTTTTCAGTGAGTTTTACGTGAAGCCTAACACAAAAAATTCAAAATCAACAATATAAGTATTGGGTGGGAAGGTACAGGAAGAACAACATTAAACCCATTATTGAAGGCACAAAAATCTATTTTACGTGTTATTATGAAGAAACCTCTCAGACACTCGAGCGACGCTCTCTTTAAGGAATTTAATGTACTAGATGTCCGACAGTGCCATATAAAAAATTGTAATCCATGTTAATAAAAATAAAAACAAAATGAAAACAGCCGAACACAAACATCAAACCATCAAAGTAAGGGAAGAAATGAACTTTCCGTTCCAACAAGCAACAGAGCGGCTTATCAAAAAATATTCTAATATCTCGGTCCTAAAATATATAATAAAATCCCCCCTCAGCTGAAACTGTGTGAATTGTCATCCTTCGGTCCAAGAGTGACAAAATGGTTGTTGGATCTAGGCAGGACTGATTCCGAAATGTTACTAAAAATGTAATTTGATAATTATTTATCACGAACGCCTTTATGTATCTTTTTTATGTATTTTTTTATGTATCTTTTATGTATCTTCGTTTTAACATAAGTACTTATTTTAGCTAGTCTTAAATCCTGTATTCGTCTAGGATAACTTGAAACATGTAAATTTGATTGTCCTAAAACGGGAATCCTTCCTAGTTGGACAGTCAAAAGCATAAAATGTAATCAATATTATAAAAAATAAATAAATGGGCAGGTACCTAATAAGTACCAACTGTAATTTATTAAACGCTTCATAAGTTAACTAAATCAGTTAATAATGAATTTATTTTGATGGTGATCACGATGAGAGACTTTATCACTTTAGTTCATACTTTTTTTGTAGTAAAATGGTGCTTGTTTTTATGGAAGAGTTCTGAGAATAAAAGATGACTCAATATTCCTAAATACCATAGAATAAAGAAGATCAAAAGAAATGCTATATGGATGGGCGACTTGTATAAGGCTAACAGATTCTTCAATAGTGACCAGCTGCTAACCCTTAAGTAAAGACTAGTCCTGGGTCGATTGCTTATTGAAACCCGCTCAAGAGCTTCCAAAGAGCGAGTGGATTATTTTTTCGTCAGAACCCGGGTCTCACGACCCACTCTCGCCACATATTCTCGCAACCCGGGTTCCGCATTGGCAAGGCGAGCGCGCATTGATTGTACCGGGTGCCGGGTGCTAAGTGCCAGTGTGGCGTGGCGAGCGACCATAGAAGATAGATAAGAAGATGCATGATTTTCGTAGACTGGGCATCATGTCTCAAATCACTTTCTCGCGAAAAAAGACAAAAGTTGTCTATTTAATTGAGATGGTTTATTCCTAAAATCTAAAATAGGCTATCATTGTGGTTCCAGTTTCCAGTTACAGGAGACCTACGTAGAATATAGAACCGCTTCTTATTCCAGATACAGAACCGTTGGCGCCCCTATAAAACCCGCTCAGAGAGCGGATTTTCGCGACCCGCTCATGACGCTAGTGGGTCGTGAGGTCATGATTTTTGAATGCTCGTATTAAGAACGAGCTACCGGCAACCACTTTTCCTACTTCATATAATCCGGTCCTCTTCAAGACCAGCGTTAATAAATTCCTTCCTACAGCACCTACCTTAACCCGCCTCAGAACGCTGCCCAACCGGGTGGCGATACAGCTCCCCTGCCTTTACACTGTACAGACAGGGGCGCTTTTGTGAGGTATCATATAACAAATATATATATATAATTAACAATATATACGAAACTCTGTTTCACTATTACGAAATTCAAATGAGATTTAGATCTACGATGTCAGGCGAGTGTAGGAGTGAGGCGGAGCGCGTGCTTAATCGTTTAGAACCAAAAGGTACAAAAGTTAGTGGCTACATTTATTTCAGAGGCACTTCTAATTTTCTTCTTTATTCTATGGTAAATGCTTAGACTGAGATTGATCTGCAAACCCTCTCATTTAAAATACGATGCTCGAAGATGGCACATTAGATTGAGCATCGAGTAGTCCCGATTTTAAGCAACATGACCACAGCGGGATGGGCGGTTTTCTAGCTGGCTATCAATATTAAAATTTTATCTTTAGTATTTGTTTAAACCCGTTTAACCATTTAGTGAAATATCAGTAAGGATGCATATGGCCAAAGTACCCTTCTAAATAACTTCATAAGAACTAAACAAAAACACGTGACCTCTACGTGAGATACAAATAATAATTATCGCGTGATAGTATGTTATTAAAATATTTTATTGGGCCAATTCGTAACGAGTTTCTGATAAAGTTCCTAGATTAATTATACAGAATCTGTTATTATAAAGAATTGAGAAGACCTTTATGTTGGTCCAATTAATTTTTATTTATTTATTTTAACCAGTATTTATTTAAATCATATTTAAAGGCGATGCATCACGTAGTAATAAAAGATCACGTGTTTGTCAAATGTGAACTCAATAGGAAAAACATTTTTCGTATTTGAGTTGTGTGGATTAGAGCTATTTGGTAGGCACAGAAATCTTAAAGAGCGTGATAATAAACATAAATAAGTAACTTAAATAACATATAAATAAAATAACATATTAACTAAATAACATAATAGCTAACGATTATGTTATATAATTAATGAACTATTATGTTATTTACTCAATAACCTACGACGTTATTTAATTAATTAACTATTATGTTATAAAAAATAAACATAAGGATATAAATATAAAATCAGCATTTTTGTGAACAGTGTAGACTGTAGACCTCGCGTCCAAAAAGTATTTTCCTAAATTTATTTATTGTTTATTCGTTAATTAATTAACTATTATGTAATTAAATTAATGAACTATTATGTTATTTACTTAATTACCCATGATGTTATTTAATTAATTAACTCTTATGTTATTTAATTAATTAACTATTATGTTTTACAAAAATAAACGTAAGGATATAAATATAGTACTAGCATTTCTGTGAACAGTGTAGACTGTAGATCTCGCGTCCAAAAAAATATGTTCCGAAATTTATTTTAAGAATATTTATGAGAAGTAAGTAGTTACATACCTATTTACTTAATTTAACCCATATAATAATTTATGTGAAGGTTTTTTTAAAATTTCTAATAAGGTTTTATACAATTTGTCAAAAGAAACGTCACTATCTCGATTATAATTCTTTTATCAAACTTTCTTTAGCTGGATAGGTACCACTGAAAAACTCAGTTAAAATTAGCCATTTGGTGTAAATAAGGCTTGTTTGTATAATGAAGTGAATGCATCAGATATAAGAAATCCGAAACGGAAGGTACAAACAAATTTACGGACAGATGAATAACCAAACGGTCGAGTTAAAACTGGACATCGCTACGCTTAGTCAATTAATCTTATGTCGTTTGTATTATTATATGGACCCTATGGGTTTAAGTTGCCTAAAATATGAATAGTTCAATTATTTATTGAATCCTCTACAATACCGCGTATTCATCAAACTAGGACAAATCACAAAAACATAAAAAATATTCCAGGTATAAAATCACATTCGCTACAATAAAAAAATACTGCATTTAACTTGAAATCACAAATTAATAAAAATGCATGATATAATTATATATAATTACCAGTAGTCGGGAAACATGCCAAACGTTCGCCGAATATATGAACACGGTTAACATTTGTCACACAAGAACGTTTCTACGACTCGTTCTCAAGAACGGTTCGGCTATGGAACATTTAACGGCCTCCTGTATTTCCTCCCTCCCTCATGTTCACTCCTTATTTTACTCAAAAAGACCATCCAAACAGCATCCCTACACGTGGAGTTAATTTACAAAAAGTATTATCGACTATCATTCGTATGATTTTACATTAAAATTATAAGTCTTATACTTATATCAAATAAATTCAATATTTAAAAACATGTTCAAAAAAACACTCTCCCAAGCAACATGACAAATGATCCGTTTGACAAATTGGACCAGCAATTTCCTGAAGCATTCATCTTGTCGTTACTACAGGGACGCACTGCAGAAGAAGCCTGCAGGCTACAGCAAAATAAATCACCATTTAACTTATTAATCAACACACAAAAAATGCTTATGAAAATTTTTATTATTTTTAAAAACGATAAGAACAAGTCTTGACAAAAAATCTACATATTATTTAAGAATGTACGAAAATTCATTCAAAGCGTTCAAAGCGAAATCAGAAACAAAATCTGCATAAAGTTGCATTTCGGGAAAAATCATCATTCTTATAGGCACAAATGGAAGACTTGGGTTCGGACTAAAAGCTATTTTTTCAAGCTCTATGGCTCCGATGAAAGGCTGAATATGAAAAAACTCTGCATTAAGTTGCATTTCGGGAAAAAACATGATTCTAATGGGCACTATTGGAAGACTTGGGTTCGAATTTGAAAGCCATTTTTTCAGGCTCTATAGTGCCAAACGGGCTGAAATTTTTGAACGGTTTATAAGAATCCTCTTCAAAGAGAAATCAGTAAAAAAACTGCATAAAAATATTGGAAAAATCATCATTTTGTTGGCACTATTGTAAGACTTGGGTTTAAACTTTAAAAGCCATTTTTACATCAGTGCTAAAATTCTGGAATCCTGATTAGAAAAACGGTCCAAAGCGATATCAGTAAAAATGTACGAAAATTCATTCAAAGCGTTCAAAGCGAAATCAGAAACAAAATCTGCATAAAGTTGCATTTCGGGAAAAATCATCATTCTTATAGGCACAAATGGAAGACTTGGGTTCGGACTAAAAGCTATTTTTTCAAGCTCTATGGCTCCGATGAAAGGCTGAATATGAAAAAACTCTGCATTAAGTTGCATTTCGGGAAAAAACATGATTCTAATGGGCACTATTGGAAGACTTGGGTTCGAATTTGAAAGCCATTTTTTCAGGCTCTATAGTGCCAAACGGGCTGAAATTTATGAACGGTTTATAAGAATCCTCTTCAAAGAGAAATCAGTAAAAAAACTGCATAAAAATATTGGAAAAATCATCATTTTGTTGGCACTATTGTAAGACTTGGGTTTAAACTTTAAAAGCCATTTTTACATCAGTGCTAAAATTCTGGAATCCTGATTAGAAAAACGGTCCAAAGCGATATCAGTAAAAATTCTGCAAAAAGTTGCAATTCAAGAAAAATCGTCATTCTTATAGGCACTATTGCAAGACGTGGGTTTGAAATTTTAAAGCCATTTTTTATGGCTCTATGGTGCCAACCGGGCTGAAATGTTGGAATCATATTAAGAATCATAATTCGAAGCGGAAAATTAATAAAAAGTTGAATTTCTGGAAAAAATTTAATTGTTATAGGCACTATTGTAAGACTTGGGTTCGAACTTTAAAGCACATTTTTTCAGGCTCTATGGTGCTTAACAGGCTAAAATTTTGGAATCGTGTTACAAATCATAGTTTGAACGAAATCAGTAAAAAGTCTCTAAAAAGTTCCATTTCTTGAAAAATCTTCATTCCTATGGGCACTATTGTAAAACTTTGGTTCTAATTTTAAAAGTCATTTTTTCAGGCTTTTCATGGTGCTAAAAAATTGCATTTCTAGAAAAATCTTCATTTTTGTGGGGACTATTGCAAAACTTGGGTTCGAACTTTATAATCCATTTTTTCAGTCTTTATGGTTCGAAACAGGCCAAAATTTTGGAATCGTCAAAAGAATCATTGTCCAAAGCAAAATCAGTAAGAAAATTTCTAAAAAGTTGCATTTCTCGAAAAATCTTCTTTCTTAAGGGCACTATTGCAAGACTTAGCTGAACTTTAAAAGCGATTTTTTCACGCTCTTTGGATCGAAACAGGTCGAAATTTTGGAATCGTCAAAAAAATCATGTTCAAAAGCAAAATCAGTAACGAAATTTCTAAAAAGTTGCATTTTTTTCTAATAGGCACTTTTGCAAGACTTAAGTTCGAACTTTAAAAGCCATTTTATCAGGCTCTATGGATCGAAACAGGCCGAAATCTTAGAATTGTCAAAAAAATCATGGTCCAAAGCGAAATCAGTAACAAAATCTCTAAAAAGTTGCATTTCTCGAAAAAACTTCATTCTTAAGGGTGGTACACACGCAAAGCTCACATCAACAGATAATATAAAGCACAATAGCGCTCGCCATACAATCCCATACAGACCCGACACACGTTAAAAGATAACGCCCTATAAGTGTGGTTCTGAACTTCGCTAACCGAATTTATTTTACGTAACCGCTCCCGACGCGATATTTGAAAAGTTATGCGTCCCCCTCTCCGCCGTAAAAAGGAGAGGGGGTCATTTTAATTACGGAGCTACCAACTAAGTTCCGTGTTCCCCTTGACAGCCATGACATAAGCAGCCTAATAATGCATTTCTTATTTATTATGTTAGCTCATATCGTCATGTGTGCGATCCATATAATATGCGGCAATAGGCGACAAGTATCATCCATTTAGAAAACGTGCTCAAGCTGTCAGTAAGTAAAGTTGTCACTTTGACAGATGAAATTATGTTCCTCGGCCGCTCTCGAATTCAACTGACCCCCTCTCCTACCATAGGAAGAAATATTTGATAGCGTCGTGTGTCGGTAGAAAAGATGATGCGCTGTACATTAACTTTTGATGTGAGCTTTGCGTGTGTACTAACTCTTATGGGCACTATTGCAAGACTTGGGTTCGAACTTTAAAAGTCATTTTATCAGGCTCTATGGATCGTAACGGGACGGAATTTTGGAATCGTCAAAGGAATCTTTGTCCAAAGCGAAATCAGTAAGAAAATCTCTGAAAAGTTGCATTTCTGGAAAAAATTTCAATCTTGTGGGCACTATTTCTAGACTTGGGGTGGAACTTTAAAAGCCATTTATTCAGGCTCTATGGTTCGAAACAAGCCGATATCTAAGAATCGTCAAAAGAATCATAGTCCAAAGCGAAATCAGTAATAACATTTCAAAAATGTTGCATTTCTGGAAAAGCCTTCATTTTTATGGGCAAGACTTGGGTTCGAACTTTGAATACCATTTTTGCAGGCTCTGTGGTGCTGAACAGGCTTTTATTTTGGAATCGTGATAAAAATCATAGTTCGAAGCGAAATCAGTAACAAAATCTCAAAAATGTTGCATTTCTGGAAAATCTTCATTCTTATGGGAACTATTGCAAGACTTGGGTTCGATCGTTAAAAGCCATTTTATCATGCTCTATGGATCGAAACGGGACGAAATTTCGGAATAGTCAAAGAAATCATGGTCCAAAGTGAAATCAGTAACAAAATCTCTAAATAGTTGCATTTCTGGAAAAATCTTCATTCTTATGGGCACTATTGCAAGACTTGGGTTCGAACTTTAAAAACCATTTTATCAGGCTCTATGGATCGAAACGGGACGAAATTTTGGAATCGTGAAAGGAACCTATGTCCAAAGCGAAATCAGTAAGAAAATCTCTAAAAAGTTGCATTCCTGGAAATATTTTCAATCTTGTGGGCACTATTGCAAGACTTGGGGTGGAACTTAGCCATTTTTTCAGGCTCTATGGTTCGAAACAAGCCGAAATCTTAGAATCGTCAAAAGAATCATGGTCCAAAGCGAAATCAGTAACAACATTTCTAAAATGTTGCTTTTCTGGAAAAATCTTCATTCTTATGGGCCCTATTGCAAGACTTGGGTTCGAACTTTAAATTCCATTTTTGCAGGCTCTATGGTGCTTATCAGGCTAAAATTTTGGAATCGTGATAAAAATCATAGTTCGAAGCGAAATCAGTAAAAAATCTATAAAAAGTTGCATTTCAGGAAAAATCTTCATTATTTTGGGCCCTATTGCAAGACTTGGGTTCGTACATTAAAAGACATTTTTTTCTGGCTCTATGGTTCGAAACATGCCGAAATCTTAGAATCGTCAAAAGAATCATGGTCCAAAGCGAAATCAGTAACAAAATATCTAAAAAGTTGCATTTCTGGAAAAATCTTCATTCTTAGGGCACTATTGCAAGACTTGGGTTCGAACTTTTAACGCCATTTTATCAGGCTCTATGGATCGAAACGGGACGAAATTTTGGAATCGTCAAAGGAATCATGGTCCAAAGCGAAATCAGTAACAAAATTTCAAAAAATTTGCATTTCTGGAAAATTCTTAATTCTTATGGGAACTATTTCAAGACTTGGGTTCGAACTTTAAATTCTATTTTTGCAGGCTCTATGGTGCCGAACAGGCATTAATTTTGGAATCGTGATAAAAATCATAGTTCGAAGCGAAATCAGTAAAAAATCTATAAAAAGTTGCATTTCAGGAAAAATCTTCATTATTTTGGGCCCTATTGCAAGACTTGGGTTCGTACATTAAAAGACATTTTTTCTGGCTCTATGGTTCGAAACATGCCGAAATCTTAGAATCGTCAAAAGAATCATGGTCCAAAGCGAAATCAGTAACAAAATATCTAAAAAGTTGCATTTCTGGAAAAATCTTCATTCTTAGGGCACTATTGCAAGACTTGGGCTCGAACTTTTAACGCCATTTTATCAGGCTCTATGGATCGAAACGGGACGAAATTTTGGAATCGTCAAAGGAATCATGGTCCAAAGCGAAATCAGTAACAAAATTTCTAAAAATTTGCATTTCTGGAAAATTCTTCATTCTTATGGGAACTATTTCAAGACTTGGGTTCGAACTTTAAATTCTATTTTTGCAGGCTCTATGGTGCCGAACAGGCATTAATTTTTGAATCGTGATAAAAATCATAGTTCGAAGCGAAATCAGTAAAAAATCTATAAAAAGTTGCATTTCAGGAAAAATCTTCATTATTTTGGGCCCTATTGCAAGACTTGGGTTCGTACATTAAAAGACATTTTTTCTGGCTCTATGGTTCGAAACATGCCGACATCTTAGAATCGTCAAAAGAATCATGGTCCAAAGCGAAATCAGTAACAAAATATCTAAAAAGTTGCATTTCTGGAAAAATCTTCATTCTTAGGGCACTATTGCAAGACTTGGGTTCGAACTTTTAACGCCATTTTATCAGGCTCTATGGATCGAAACGGGACGAAATTTTGGAATCGTCAAAGGAATCATGGTCCAAAGCGAAATCAGTAACAAAATTTCTAAAAATTTGCATTTCTGGATAATTCTTCATTCTTATGGGAACTATTTCAAGACTTGGGTTCGAACTTTAAATTCTATTTTTGCAGGCTCTATGGTGCCGAACAGGCATTAATTTTGGAATCGTGATAAAAATCATAGTTCGAAGCGAAATAAGTAAAAAAATCTCTAAAAAGTTGCATTATGGAAAAATCTTCATTCTAATGGGTACTTTTGCAAGACTTGGGTTCGAACTTCAAAATCCATTTTGTCAGGCTCTTTGGTTCGAAACAGGCCGAAATTTTGGAATCGTCAAAAAAATCTTTGTCCAAAGCGAAATCAGTAAGAAAATCTCTAAAAAGTTGCATTTCTGGAAAAATCTTCATTTTTACCGGCACTATTGCAAAACTTGGGTTCAAACTTTAAAAGCCATTTTTTTCATGCTCTATGGTGCTGAACAGTGAACAGGTTAATATTACGGAATAGTAGTAATAAATATGGTACAAAGCGTAATCATTAACAAAATCTCTACGAAGTTGGATTTCTGGAAAAATAATCATTCTTACGAGCACTATTGCAAGACTTGGGTTCTACATTTAAAAGCCATTTTGTCAGGCTCTATTTTGCCAAACGGGCTAAAATTTTTGAATCTCGATAAGAATCTTTTTTTTAAGCGAAATCAGTAAGAAAACCTGCATAAAGTTCTTCAAGACTTTGGTTCGAACTTTGAGGGCCATTTTTTGTTGTAATATATTTGTTTTTTCTAAAGCGAAATTAATAACTTAATCTGCTTACAGTGGCAGTTGTGGAAAAATTCATTCTTACGGGGATTTAAATACAAGACTTTTAGATAAAGAAAACAAAATTTTCTTCAAAAAAAATTATTTTACATGAGCCCAGTTTTAAGGAGAATTTTCATAAGTAGCGTAATTGAAGTTTATAGCGTAATCTTGTATTAATTTGCTTGCTAATGTTTGTTTATTTATAAAAATTGTATATAATCTACCATTTGTACGAAGTTTCCCTAAAATAGTTACTTATATTCGGAGATATGACTTTTAGGATACGTTGGCACACAAAGAGTTAAGATTAAAAATCCGAAACAATTAATATAAAATGGAACAAAAACAATAACAATTTACAGAGATAAACAACACACATTCATACATCTCAACCAATTAAGGCAGCGCCTAAAATTCCCCATACGTTATCAATGAACAAGATTGCATTTAAAATTCCCATCAAATTAAAATACACACGAAAATATGATTTTGATATCGAGGCCCCCTATAAACACACCCCCCGAGAGACACGGCCCCTGGAGCTTTGTTTATAGGGCCCCTGGGGCAGTCGTGGAAGTCTGTTCTTATTTACTTGCTAAAGAAGTTGATCCTCATCTGCATTAGTAAACATGTATTTTTAAGCGAGATCAAATAATCATGAAAAAAAATTGAAAATAAAATTTGTAGAACTCAATTTTAATTTGAAGCTTTTCTTTTATAAATGTACATCGTAGAACTTGCTTGCAAATCGAATAATAATATTAATGAATATGATTTTTTATATTATTTTATTTATTCAAGGAAAAAGTAAACATAAGTAATAAGATTTGAAATTACAATGACAATATTTAATACTATTCTTCCAGAGAAGCATTAGCTTGTGGTTGGAAGAGGAGTGTACATTATATTATTGTAGATATAACATTATGTATTTTACCCAGAATCAAGAGATTTAGGGAAAAATATATTTTAAGTAAAATGTATTACTAGTACCTAGTAATATTTTTTCTGGTACGTACATTGGTATAATTTTACAGTAAAAGAAACACTTTTTTTTATAAACACTTAAAAAGTAAAGAATTATACGTTTTGCAGATTAAAGTTCGTGGGTATACTTATGTTTATTTACTCACATACATACATTATCTTTGTAGAAGATTAGAAAATAAAATTTAAAAAATAAAAAATCAGTGTTTACTGAATTACAATTCAAAAGACATGATTGAAAAATATAAAAAAATATAAAATTAAATATGTTAAGTTACATATATAAATAAACATGATGTAATTAGTTTCTGGAATACAAACCATTATTATTATTATTATTTGCATTCATATGTATAAAGTATGTATTCTTTATTGGGAGAAGAAGTTGCTTCTTAAGTAGAATATTTATTAAAATAATAAAAAGGAAACACTTTGTTCAAAGTTACTTTATTGATATTTTAAAGTCTACCGGTTTCAGTACCTCCGTACCATCATCAGGACTGTTATAAAAATGCTAACAAATACAGAATAATACACATATATATAAACCAATAATTAAAAGAGAAAGAGATAGAAAATCAGAGAGAGACAGTTTCAGCTGCGGGAGGGAAGTGGGGGTGTGGAGTTTGGGATAACGGGAAACATATTTATTATAGGGTTGAATGTTAAATTTAATTGATTATTGATGATTTCAGCCTTTGAATTAACTGATTTTTTTTTCCAAAGCTTCCAAATTGTTAAGTCGTAAACCTATCTCATTTTTGTGTAGGACTTTAATACCCGTGTCCCGGTTAAAAGTGTGATCTTTATTAATTAGATGTTCTGCAAAACTCTGAAAATCCCGAACTGGTTAGACATCTTAGGTGTTATTTTATTCTAGTTTCTACATTGCGTGATGTTTGTCCTATGTAGAATGCTGGGCAATTATTACAACTATTTTTTTTGGAAAAAAGAATATTTATTATTCATTTTTTTGATAATTTATCTTTAAAATATTTTTTCAAAATGCTCAAAGCTTGACTTTTGTCGTTTATGATTCTAATTTCCTCAAAGAGTTGATTGAAAGAGGTTCTTCCTTAATTTTGTGTAATATATATTAAAGAAAAAATCTATTTTTTGTTTCTAAAGCAACTAAAAGTAATGAATGGGGAGTTCTGGTAGTTTTAAGGAGAATATATATCTATCTTGCGCTGCAGAGCTTTGCAGTCCAACTATTTATCAAGAAGCAATATTTTTTCTTCCATATTTTACGGAAAATTTATTTGATACGAAGGAAGAAAAAAATGGTATTACATTATTCCTAAAACGTGGATTTATTTATTTTTTCTGTTTTCTTGCAATCAGGGGTTTTTCCTTCAGAAAAAATACAACAGTACCATATATTGCATTTCTGGAAAACACAATAATATTATTTGCACCTCTTTCTTTTAGCATATGATGTATACAATAAGTAACGGTGTAGTGGAGACCCAAAAAACTTTCTTAAGATGATCATCCTCGCCCTACCCCTTAGGTGAATTATAGCTACGCCACTGCTTGCAAGCATAATTTTTCAGCGTTTTATAATAACATAGTGAAATAAATTAAGAAATTTCAAAATAATAATATTATAAAGTTACCTCCGAGAATCCATACACAGGTATTAAGTAGTAAAATTAGTCGCTTATAAAACGTAAATTAAAAAATGTTAATTCTATTGTGAACCTACCATAAACTTAGCTACATGTTTTGATTATTTACACCCTGCTTTGTTAAGAATCCAATGCTTTTGAAATAATTCATGGCGACCTCAAATCATATTCAGCGCAGTTCGCAGACCATCGGCCAAAATATGACATTAAAAATAAATTAAAAAACAGCAATTTTATTTTTTAATGGTGGGTCTAATCATTGATTGTTGTTTACCTGCGAATAAGGCCAATGGCTTCAAATTTTAAGGCCCCAAAAGTGCATATTTCCGACGCTAATTGAAGCAGCAAACATGTTTTGCTTCAATCCAGGACCGCATTTAGGATATGTAGGCTCCGAGACCTAACCGCGGGATTCGGGTGCAGACCCAATCGCGGGGTCCGCCCTGAGAATTTTTTTGAAAATCGAATTTCAGAGCAATTTTCTAACTAAAAACCTAAATACAAACGTTGAGAATGGGTTGTTTCAATTAATTTGAACAATTCATCAAATTTCAGAGATAAAATTCAAGTTGCGTAAAAGTTCTACTCAAGTTCTTTTATTATTTAATCATGGGCCGGTTATTTCACAGTATTACTCGAAAACCATTAATTGGATAACCAACACATCTGCCACAGGTCACCCCAAGTGGTTTGCTACGTTTGGTGACTTAACAGGGGTGCCCGGGTTCACTTGATGAGGATTGTCTCGGTCTTGGTGGCGGAAGCATCAGCCCACCTACTGTGTGGTGGGCCGGATTCGAACTGATTGAGGGAGATCTTTTTACCTCCAATAGGACTCTCTCGACCCATCGCCTTGCACATCAATAGGAGGGGTGAATTCAAACATCCGTAACTCCTGGACTCACTGACTCCCAGATTCCTACCAACCACTCATTCCTTCTCTTCCCAGATTTTCCTCTCCTTCTTTTATTTAAATGAACCCTCCGCACAGGAGGGCATTCCTTTGTTAAGCGAAATAATAATAAACTTGGATTATAACAGAACCTGAATAAAACTTCCAAAGAACTTTGTAATTTAATGATTGTGAATCAACCTGTCCTTAAAGTTCGTTATTAATTTGCAGAATTTTTTACAATACCACATTTAGAAGTTGTTGAAATTATTAGATACAAATTAAAATAAATGATAATCATTAAGATACTAACATTTTTTTTACATTGCTATGATCAATAAGAAACATAAAGAATAAAACAAAGTTGAGATTAATGTATATGTTTCAAAATGTAACTAACTAACTAACTAACTGACCATCACGCCGTTTCCCCGCAGGGGTAGGCAGAGAGGACGGACCGCCAAACAACTCGGTCACACCACACACTTCTTGCCTCATTCACATTCATACATACTCTTCTATTACTCTGACTCTTGACATGGCCCGACTCGAGTATCTGATTCACTTGATCGTGCCATGTCTTCCTCGGGCGTTCTCGACTTCTGCTACCATTCGAATTTGCATCATATATCCTCCTTACACTCCTATCTTCGCTCATTCGCTCTACATGCCCAAACCATCTAAGCGTCCCTTTTTAAATCTTACTCATTACGCTTACATCAGCCTTGCACTCTTTGCGGATCTCCACAATCCTCACACGATCAAACATGGTTTTACCACACATACGCCTCAGGGATCTCATTTCAACAGCATTTAATCTACTTTCATCTTTTCTTTGCCAGTTCCATGCCTCACTTCCATACATCAAGGTAGGTACCAGCACTCCGTTGTGGACTGCTAACTTCGCTTCTTTGGACAATTTTTTGTTAGCGCCAACGGCATTCAGTCCTCCATTAACGGAATTACCTGCATTTACCCTTCTTTCAATATCTCTGTCAGCCTTCCCATCTCTCGTAAACATACTTCCTAAATACACAAACTCATCCATCCCAACTCATTGCACACTGTTTTCGTACTCTCTCTTTCAAACACCATTACTTTAGACTTACTTACATTCATCATTAACTCATTCTTCATGCATACATCGTTCATCCTAGACACGAGAGACTGTAGATCATCTATACTATTAGCAATCAGCACCGCATCATCAGCATACAACAGGCAACATACTTTCAAATTATTCAAATTCTCGCCCAATCCCACCTCTTTCAATTCTTGCATACAATTATCCATGTATAGATTGAATAACCACGGTGACATTACGCAGCCTTGTTTAACACCTTTTGTAATATCAAACCACCCCGTAAAACCACCGTTTACCCTAACACATGCAACGCTTCCCTCATACAGAGACGCAATTAATCATAATATTATTATTAAATAATTTGATATTTGTACATATATTGTTGCTCTGATGAGACATTGTAATCATTACATATATCTAGACTTGGCTTAGTATCTTAATGGTTGACGCCTATTTCATATTGATGGAGCTACTTATATAACTTTGCGAAGCGAGCCCACGGGCTGTAGCTCTGATAGCCTGCACATAAATACGGCCCTGGTTGTACCAGATATTTTGGGGGAGTTGGGACGGAAAAGGGCCCCCACTGGGAGGGACTGTTAGAACATGGGAGGGAAGCGAGGCGGTGGGAGGACTGAATTAGCCCGGAATGTGTTTGGACAAGTTAGTGGACGACCTTCAGACCTAATTTTTATGTTTTTTGACCCTCATAAAAGTCCAAACATATTTGCATAAACATATTTTATATTTTTTTTCTTCTTCTTTTAATAAAGAACTTTGAATTTGCGTACACTCCCAATTGTCGAATCGATTAACTGCCAAGACATATCAGTGAAAATGGTACAAACAGTGAGTTCTAGTGTCATTAAATTTGCATTGACTTTTCTATCTAGAATTGATAAGTCAATAAAACCATCTGTAACTCGTAACGACCTTTCCATCATGAACTATGGGGCTTTGAAATATTCGTTCATCTCTTATTAAAAAAAATAATAATTTCGGTTGTGTGTCTGTAACTCCGCTTCAATGAGCGAGGATTTACTTTGAATTTAAGTGTCATAATTTTCAAAATTATAAGTGTTTATTTGGAGGATTCGGACAACCGATAGCTTACCTACCCATAATATAATATTTAAACAGAAAATTTTGTCGTTTTAAAAATTTGAACTGATTTATCAAGAATTCAGACTAACCCGTGATTTTTCACAGATCTGCGCGTAGTATATAATATTGCTTGTTGTAGGTTTTTCAATCATCGAAAAAAACTGTTATCAATTACTAAACGAATTATTATGACCTTTTATTATTTTGTTCTTATTAATTTATTTCATAATTTTTCTTTTACATTTAATTTTATTTATTTTAATTATGTTATTGTATCCAATTATGTTATGGCACCAAATAATTATTATGTTATTGTATCAATAACATTTTTTTAAATCTTGCGAAGTTGAGAGTACCCCCCGCTAGCAGGTAGGTAAAAGTTTTTACTATGTTTGGGAGTTCAAAGAATTGTGAAGTGCAATGTTTTGGCTGGCCGATCATTTTTCATTTTGACATTTACATTAGACATCGATTATTGGACAAAGTATAAAAAAATTTAAGTGATCTAATGGAAATGACCTTTCTTTGAAGCAGATAACTCCTTTAGTTATGTCAAGGGTTGAGGAAATGTTAAGTAAATAAATACGAGAAATATTTGAAGGGATTTTCGTGGGATTATTTAATCATATGAAACGCTTCAACTCTAATGAAAAGTAGTTCTAAAATATGACTGTTTTTTGTATGTTTTTATTTAGTTATAAAAAATTACATTTTTATATCTAGAATAAATCTTTAAACAACTTATTTCTATGACATTAAGGCCACTTTACAATACATCTAAAATTTATGCTTTATAGTATTTAGGCATAACCACAGACATAAGAATATATAGACTAGAAATTAAAGGTGAGGGGTAAAATCAACTGTTGAAGAACGAAGGGGGTAAAGCTGACTGTGATTCGTCAATAAATCAATCTGACAGGATATAGGCATCTCGCATTATAATATCACCATTTAGTTCTTAAAAGTAAAATCTGCCTTTGAATGAATAGACATTTTTACATGGGAGCGCAAATTACTCGCCACGTTATGAACTAATTTGCGAAGTCCGAATTCGGCAAAGTAAATTTCTTCTATTTTCAGAGTCGTAGTTAGTTTCAGAGTATTCAGTTAAGACACTTTTACAAATGTTTCATAATTTACTTACCCAGTAAACAACGATGAGCACACTTGAGAATCGCTACATTGTGATGTGATAGTATATGTTTCTAAAACTGATCCATATAATACGGTGTGAATAAGCTTAAAATAATGCTTACTTATGGAATGTAATACGACAATTGGGTTTATTCTCTTTTTCACATCTATTTTTACAAGTTTTCATATCACAAGCAACCATTTTGCCGTGTTATTTCGTAAAATGCCTCGACCATAGCTCGACGCTAGTTCGAACAAGAATGATGACGTCACATTCTCAAGATTCACGGGAAGCCATACGCGAGCCCAGCCGGCTCCAATGGAACCGGTATGGGGAGTGGGGAATAATACGCTTTTAATCACTTAGGGCAGGTCTACTAATATTCATATGTCTATGGATATAATATATATTCTTTCCTCATTCGCTGGTGCTTGTGTATAAATATTTTTCATATTGAATTGATCATTATTGAGTTCTATAAATTTTAAAGTTACTTCTTTCATTATGACGTACCTACCATATTATGTCTCTGAGTATACATTCTTAGTGAAGATTTTTTTCTTGTTGTTTTTTCCACGATGGAGAAAATTAAATTAACTATAGAAATTTACGTTATTTTGGAACAATTGCGTTAAATTCAGTTGTGCGGTTTTGGAGATATCCGAATATGGCAGTTTCATAGATACTTTTAACAGTGCGTTTCGTTATGATTTATTTAATATCAACGATAAATAATTCCATGTCACCGTTAATACAAACATAAGAAAATATGTATAAAAATAAAAACAATTAAATGTGTCAATATATCTAGATATAATATATAGCCATATTTTGTTTAAAGTTTTTGTTTTTGTTTTTATTTTCTGTTTATGTATTTTGTTACAGATGACACAAATAAACCTCACTTTGACTCTGGTTCAAGATTTTGCTTATGATAGCCTGCGATAAGCGAGCCCTAAGGGTCTGAGACAGAGGTGTGAAATCGTCGGATCACGACAATAGAAAGAATTGTAATTTTTTTTGCTGGATTTTATTTAGGTATTGGAGCCAGGAAGGAGTCTGAAAGGGTCGAGAGGATGCACTAGGTGGCATGAATGGCTGGGAGGTGACTGGAGAGACGAAGGTAGACTAGGATGAGGTGATTTTGCACAGCGGTGCTGCCAAGGTCTGTTATCTATGTGAGGATGTTGTGTCGGCGCTCTTTATTGGCAGCAGACACATGTCAGCGCTATATTAGCGGCGGACACATGCCTGAACGGATGACGAGCCTCGTGCTGGCACAGTTGGTGGACGGGGTAGTCTCTCTTGCTGCAGCAGCTGGTACAGTTCCTTCGCTACCTAGGATTCTTGCAAAGCAGCAAGTCTTTTAGCTTCTTTAAGATCTGTCGGTAGCTCATTAAACATCTTAAATCCTACAGAAAGTCTAAAATCTCCACAGTTTCTCGTGTGGTAGCCATGTATTACGAAATTAAAATTTACATTCTTAAATATGTATTTCGGGACCATCTTATTTTTTAGCTTAAATGTAAATATTAGGCTATTGTAAATTATTCGCTATCTGACACTTAACATTCCTAGTTTTTCTGCGTACTAATTATCTTAGAATACCTACTACAATACTGCTCGCATACCTCTATTTTGAATTATTTGCAATTTCTTTATCTGTGTTCGATTGCACAAGAAAGGGACACTAGAGCAGTAATTTAAATGAGAAGCTACTATACTATAAACTTATATTTACATCTAATTTATTCCTTATTCTTCTAAAAAAAATTACCTTTTTGCCATTTTCTTAGCTAATAATTCAAAGCTGGAGTTAAATTTGAGTCGTTTGTCTATTATAATGCCCAAGTATTTGATTTCCTCTACTTCCTCTTTCTTCGTTGTCTATGATAATGTTTAGTCCGTTGAATTTTTAACCTTTTAAATATTATTTTTTTGTAACATTTAGTTTTAATTCGTTTATCTAACTTCTTCAAAATTATGTCATGTTTGTTTGTCAGTTTGATTAAACAATGTTGGTTAATATTATTGTTTGATACCAGGTTGGCAGTTAAAATGGACTGTATGTATGCAAATGACAAAAATAATAAATAAAAGTCAATAGATGTCGCACATTAAAATAAAAAAATAAGATAGGTTTATCTAAGAAGACGCTGTCTAGATTACATTTAGTTCGGGTTGAATCTTGCGATCATACATAAAGATAGTTGCCAATAAAAATGTGCGGTGAAAAAAATGAAGACAATGTTGGTAGTTCTTATTCGAAGTATGGATACAGTTAAAAGTGACCGAGGGGTATAGGGTCCCATTAGCTCAGTTGGTAGAGCGGTGTCCCGGAAAGACAAGGGTTCAAGTCCTAGATGTGACCGTATCCTTTTCTGATTTTTCTGTTTCAGATTTTTGTTTGGAAATCGCTAACATTGTCTTCAATAATTAAAGAATAAATTAATTCAAACAGGTAAAAGACACTCGGGAATACGCGAGGAGAGATGAAAGGAAGCCTTACATTTTAACGATTTTAGTTTCTTTTGAGTCCTGTTAGTTTCTTGGAAAAATTAAAGTTTATAGGTCTACACCTCATATTAAATGATTAATGATATGTTTCCAGAACACGAATCAATTTAATTTCGTCAAATGACGATATTGAATTTGGAAATGCAATCCAAACTATTTAACGACCTTTTCACGAGAATAATGATACAAGTAGCAAGATAATATGCACTATTAATGACGACCATGTTGAGAATCAAAAACAAAATGACAGGTATCTTACAATAACAATTGAATGTTAATGGCGTAGGTCTTCTATCTTCCGTTTTTGTTTCTTCCCAGGTAAAACTTAGAAACTAAGAAAGGAGAGGAATAAAGTATATGACAATTTGTACAGGAAATTGGCATGTGGAATAATCACAAAACTGTTTTAATATTAAGGACCTTCGGTGAAGGAGGAAGACATCTATGACCTCAGGAATTGGCTCCATCGCATCGCTTGTAAATGGGACTCTGCCAGAAGTCCTGTACTGCCATCAGAAGAGCCGTAGCTAGTCGCATTGTAGTTGGTGATCCATTTTCTGATTAGGACTCGGAATCCGAGAAAGTGCACTTCTTCGGACATATCAGTAGAACTGCATAACCGGGGCACCCCAAATTCACGTGGTATGCGTTGTTATATTGTAATTCCACTATTTTCAGGTGCGCTTTTTTGCAGTCCCACAGCACCGGGGTATATAAGCTGGTGCAATATATGTTAAGAAGTTGCCTTTTTGCTTCTAAGCTACGCTTAAATCTTGGAGGGATCATATTTGTCCTAAGTTACGGTGATTTGATTTCATTTATGGCAGTTATGGTGTCATTGATGCTATCTAAACTAGCGAAACATGCTTCCCATTGCACGCCAAACCTTACTTATTCTCAACAGAAAATCAAACAACATAAATAGAATATTTGGCAAAATATTTTAATACAATAAAGCTTATCTTGTTCACACGTGGTTTCTGTCCATTAATAAGGATGGAAATCGTCAATAAAGTCGATTTATCACTGAGTTTAGGGGCCCCATTACCAGTTTATGGCGAAATAAAACGAAATCCCATAAATTAACATTTTAGGGTTAACGACCGAAATTCATGTGTCGCACATAAACATTTAAAAAAATATTTATCGGAAGAATAAACGCGAATTTAATGGGGATTATTGATGGTCAAAATTAATTACGTTTTGTTGCGGGATTTAAGAGATTATTAGTTATTTAATTTATGGATTTGGCTCATCGAGATAGCGCCGCCTGTGGCTTTGAGTTTGAACTGTTGCTGCCTCCGTTGTAATCTCTCTTTCTGTCGCAGGTGTCGTTTATAAGAAAAAAGGAGAGGTTACAACGGATCTATCATCAGTGTGCCTAGTGCTGTCTTATGAGATTAACGTCGTCCAGTGATATAGCTGCATATAAAACGCAACAAAATGATTCCTCGAATAATTTTAAGGAAATCGAGTTGGATTCTTCAGTTGAGGTCAGGTCAGCATCGTGTCATGTATCAGGATAATGGGATAATATTTCTCACAATCGACCGCTAAATTGTATTTCAAATTATATTTTGGCATACGTCCCCGTTTAAAAATGATTCTCTGCCCGGTTCTGCGTTGGCTCAAATTCAATTCGGCCATCAGGCATAGAGAGGGTCGGTGGGTACGAGGAAATTTTTTTGTGGTGAAAGATAACAATTGTTAAGGCGAAGCTTAGTACTAAATCACTATTTTGATTAATCCTTATAACGAATTGGTGTACATTATGAATACCAAAAAATATACTTTAGATAAATTGAAGGTTTTCCTATCGCTTCCATAGCTAGACCATATTATATATTTTACTACAAAACAATACCTTTCTTCATGCATTCCTTTTTAAATGTTATATTTCCATGCAAAATATTTTTTTAGGGCGTTTACAAAAGCCACGTTTAAAAAAAAATTAATATGCTTATTTATAAGTTTTTTCTCTAGATACTGTTGCTTACACCTACTACAATAGTTTTGCATAAACTAATTTTAAACGAGATATTAAAATTAACCCAAAACTTCTTAAATATCACCACAAACAAATGTGTATTTATATTTTTTTATGTATTCCTAAAAAGACATGATTATAAAAGCAACTCTCCCGTAACCTACCACAACCCATCAGAAATCAATAAATTACCTCATTAAATCAAAAACATCATTAAAACACTGACACTAAATCAATGTCACAACACCTTATCTGAATACTTACCGAAATACATTAACAGGTGTACCATTTAATGTGTCTGTTCTCTGTTTAGGTACATTTTAATATCGTGTTTGAGGTATTATTTTTGGCCTGCTTTGATTCCACTCCTGGGTTTGTTCATGAATATATCTTTTACCTAATTTGTGAATAATGTAAAAAAATACGCCTAAAACCATAAGAAATGTGCGGAGAAAACTTACTGATATATTGCTAATTTATTATGAATCTCGGACGGGTTGTTTCGGAGAATGTGAACAATTCATCAAATTTCAACATCCACTTTCAAGCTCTGTGAAAGACTTTTTCAAGTTCTGTTTTTAGTTCAGTTCTGTCAAGCAACTAGTCTATAATGATATAATAACAGAACTTGAACAGGACTTTCACAGAACTTGAAAATGAACGTTGAAATTTGATGAATTGTTCAAATTCTCCGAAACATTAGTGATTTTCGTAATTCGGTTAAAAATGGGATTGCAGGCCTTCAATGAATGAATTGACAGGTTAATAAACTTTGAATGTGTTATAGTGATGTCGGAACACGTGCTCATAACTATTCTTATATTTTCGCATTTCGTCACTGTATTTTATTAGGACAAACGCAGGTACATGCAGCAGGAATTTACTAAAAGTTTATTAGGAAACAGCCTGCAATCCCGTTTTTAACATGATTTTAATTAATCATTAATACTAATTTTCGCCGTGTAGGAAAATCCCATTTAATAAATTAGGACTTTTGAAATAACCTACAATAAAGATAATATTATGATTTTTCCTAGATCAACTATTTTCAGTTTGCATTGTTATTTCCATTATAATATAATTGTTATTTCCATTATAAATATATTATTCTATAAGTTTTAAAAATTTAAGAACAATTTTTAAATAATAACAATACAGGATCTAACGCTGAACTCAATTCCATAATGAATCGCCTGCATGTACTTGGAAATAAATATGTTTTGGATTAACCTATAAACATTGCTAGTTTAACCTCATACAAACATTACTTAATTAAAACTGTTTGTCGGCACTTCTCAGATTGACTTTAATCAAATACAGTTTTAAAGTATTAATTTCTTAACACTCATTAAATAATATCCGTCATTTATTATATGTTGTATTGTATTTATAATAACCTACTCATTGTACTTTTTTTATGTGGATACTACAATTTCTATTGTTCTCTTTTATGTATTTTGAATATATTTTATCTATGTATATTCTGTATTCATATGTAAAACAATTGTTATTCTTTTGTAAAAGCCGCTATAATCGGCGTTAATAAATAAATAAATAACTAAAATATATATACTAAAATAAATATATATGTTTGAATTTCTCAAAGCCGCTAATACGATCGTAATCTAACGGGGTACGCGTGACGTCATACGTACCTCGATTTGGTCGGTTAAAGCCATTCCCACATGGGTCGGTCTGAAATCAACGAATCGCAAAGTAAATAATTAGCAAGAATTAACAAAAATCGTAATACTTTTGAAATAGTTTGTATACCTCAGTACCTCACCCGTGCTCGTGCCAACGCAGCACGACATCGCTCAAAATTGCACGCATTCACCGCCGGCACGCGGCCGAAGGAACCCGATCATGTATTAATTCTACCTATAGTATAGGTTGTATGATGGTGAAGTTCACAAACTTCGGGAAGTGATTCTACATTATAATACACTTTTCATAACTTTTTTCGAAATTTCAACGTTTTCAGGTACAACAGTTGAATTGTTTGTATGTGGAAAATAATATTCTTCAATAGAATATTTATTGTATCGAAAAAAATCAATGCAATTTCTAAAAAACTTATTAATTCTTTTACTTGCACCATCATGTAGAATCATCTTCCGACGTATGTGCACTTACCCCCGGACACCCTGTATACGTACAATAGAACTTACGTCTTCAGAATCAGCGATTGGTGATCTAAATGCGTTGGTATATTTTTTTCAGCCATACTATTTTTCACTAAAGTGAATAAGTAATTAAGGAAAGCATCTAATTTATACATAGATGCTGAAAATGGAGAGGATGGATCTGCAATGGACGAAGGCGGCTGAAGTAGTCCATAACAGGGACAACTGGAGGCGCCTTATTCCAGAGTCTCTACCACGAATTACTCGCTATGCGCCATCTACGAACGAAAATACTAATAACTCTACGACTTTTGTCATAAGTTCTATATTTATACATTCTTGAGTGTCGCACGGTTGAAGAGATGACTGTGTTGGCAATCCTGTGAATATTGTCTATGTTTCTGATGTGTTTGAGGTTTCTATGGAGTTAATTTGAAATGTCAAAAACAAACCGTTGCCGCGTCGTTCTGTCAACGTTTTTATTTGCTACCGCACTTTTTCTGAAATGAATGGCGGTGGTGGATACATATCGAAATGCCAGAAAAATGGTAAAAACAACTTTGCAGAACTAAACGAATCTGATACCAACTTCGAAAAGCGCGCGGGAAACGATCTTTTTTTTGTATAAGGCAATTCACCAGGATCCAATGAGATTTTGACAGTTTTGCCGATCTCTACTGCTTCGACCCGCTCGTTGTTTAAGTCGAATGAATTTTGACGTATGGCGTGTAGTATGTACTTTCGGTGAGACTCAAGAATAACAAACTCTACCAGTGTATGTACTTTCGGCGGAAATTGCGAGCGATCGAGACTGGGGAATAGATACCCAGAACAGGACAATTTCGGTAACCATTTATTTAATAACCAACAAGTCTGCGATAGGTCATCTTAAGTGGTTCGCTACTTTTGGTGAGTAAGCAGGGGTGCACGGGTTCATCGGGTGGCGTGTGTTCAAGATGCGCCTGCCCGCCTGCATGGCGGGCCAGATCGGGAGAGACTTGTTCGGGGAGATCATTTGACCTCTCCAACTGGTCTCTAGACCCATCGCCTTGCGCCGAGGTATAGATTGATTTGTCAGTCACTCCTGAACATACTGATCCCTAGATTCTTATCGACCCCTCATACCTTTTTCCTTCCCAGAACTTCCTCCACTTCCTTTCTTTAAAAAGACCCTTCACATAACATCCTCAAATATGAAATAAGCCCTGAGGGAAACTATTTTCCTCAGGGCCTCAAAAAAAATACCAAAAAAGGACAGTGGTGAAGAAGGTGGTATTAACATTTTGTAAAAAAATATAACTATCCCATCAAATAAACAATAATCATTAACACCCATTAAATAGCATTTATGTAGTGTTCTGACCAACAGCGTTATCAAAGCAGACGCCTTCAAGGCATTTTCTCTCAATTGATATTTAATTGTCGCTCTTAATATCAATCGGAATACTGCCAAGTACGAGTATGAATACCTTACCTACCTTTTTCATTTGCGTATTTATGTTAGTTACAAAACAAATAATAGAAGAGAAGATATCAGGTAAATGTCGTCTGCTAATGCGGCGGAAAATTATATCAATATAGAAATAAAGTGTTTTGTTGCATAATAATTTCTGGTGATAAAGGTACTTAATGAATCAATAAAGATATCTAATGATTATTTTATTTTTTAATTTCATGTCTACTAGTCCTGTGATACGTGAAACTTGTACAATAGCTGATTGGATATACGATGTTGATAACATGTTACCAAGAGAATGGTAACTAACATTACTTTGATGGCTTCCGTGGTCGATGGGTAAGGCTCTCAACTAGCAATCCGAAGGTTACGGGTTCAAATCCTGGCGTGCAAAAGTAAATTTTATATAATACACTTCCAGCACGTTCCAGAGTGGAATATACTCTCAGTATCACCCTGGTGTAAGACCACCATTCAAAATTTAAGCGTTGCTTAAAATGGCGTTGGCCGTGTTTGGTGACCAGATTATAATAGCCAGGTACTTTCCCAACTTACTCTTCCCCATCTCCTTCCCCTTACCACAACCTTCAGCCACACAATATAGCCCAATTAGGGATTCCATAGTCTCACTGGCTCCGGATGGTAGGGAGCAGCTGGGATTCTTGTGGGTATTCACAAAAAATATTAATATACACATATAAATCAACTTACCTAACCCAGTTTTTTTATAACGTTATTTCTTGAAATATCGCCATTTGTGCATTGTGCTTTCAAATATAGAGTAAGATCATCACACTGTTTCTCTGCAGGTGAAAATTAATGTTTGAAAAATTGGAGCATTAAAAATTTAAAAATTAAAAAAAAATTATATTTCGAATGAAATTGCATTTACATATAGCAAATACAAATGTTCAAAAACTTTTACATATTGAAAATACAAAATAAATGTCCTAAACTTTTACATATTGCAAATACAAATGTTCTCACCCTATACATATTGCAAATACAAATGTTCTAAATTTTTATGTATGGCAAATACAAATGTACCTTTTACATATTCTAAATACATTTTTTTTTTAAAGTAAGACAAACATTTCCGGGTTACGAATAACATGACAATATTTGAAAAATCTCCTACTACCACCACAGTAAGCTGAAAATGTTGCTTGTGTTGTTATGGAGGACTTAGCCAGCCGAGGAATTGAACACACTACGCCCGGGTGGGACCCGAACGCGATGTCAATTCGGCCACCGACCGGTCAATGTTCTAAACTTTTACATATTGCAAATACAAATGTTCTAAACATTTACAAATTTCAAATACCAATGTTCTAAACTTTTACATATTGCAAATACAAATGTTCTAAAATTTTCTATATTGCAAATACAAATGTTCTAAACTTTTACATATTACAAAAACAAAAGTTCTAAATTTTTACATATTGCAAATACAAATGCTCTAAACTTTTACATATTGCAAATACAAATATTCTAAATTGTTACATATTGCAAAAACAAAAATTCTAAATTTTTACATATTGCAAATACAAATGTTCTAAACTTTTACATATTGCAAATACAAATGTTCTAAACTTTAGCATATTACAAAAACAAAAATTCTAAATTTTTACATATTGCAAATACAAATGCTCTAAACTTTTACATATTGCAAATACAAATATTCTAAATTGTTACATATTGCAAAAACAAAAATTCTAAATTTTTACATATTGCAAATACAAATGTTCTAAACTTTTACATATTGCAAATACAAATGTTCTAAACTTTTGCAGATTACAAAAACAAAAATTCTAAATTTTTACATATTGCAAATACAAATGTTCTAAACTTTTACATATTGCAAATACAAATGTTCTAAATTTTTACATATTGCAAATACAAATGTTCTAATTTTTTTACATATTGCAAATATGAATGTTCTAAACTTTTACATATTGCAAATACAAATGTTCTAAACTTTTACATATTGCAAATACAAATATTTTAAATTGTTACATATTGCAAATACAAATTTTCTAAACTTTTACATATTGCAAATACAAATGTTCTAAACTTTTACACAACTAAAACCATTTCAAAAAACGAATCAATTCCGAATTGTGGCCATTCACCAGGGCGATACTGATAGTATCATTCACTCTAGTAGAACATGCAGAAAATGTACTACATATTATTTTGAGTGATTAAATAGTGAAAAATAAAAAATAAATCAAATAAATTTTATTTACGCACGCCGAAAATTTTTAAACAGTGACCTCTATATTCTTAGCCAAAGATCAAAACCACTCAACCACGGAGGCAGTCTTAATGCTGTAAATATATGTAACAAATATATTTACTCATTGAAGACAACATTAACGACTCTCTGAAACGAACAATAATACTGTCTTCAACGGTTAAATATTACAATTTGAAGTTTTACTCCTTAAGTTATGCAAAAAGAAACAAAAATATAGGTTATTCAAAAACTAAACTTGGCAGCAGATTAAAAGGTCCACTAATAATAATCGATTTTATATTTAATGACAGTGTCCATAATCAGGAATGCACTCTAACACAAGTCACACGATGACTCACGCCCAAATAAATATTTGTTTGCTGGTAATTATTTTTGCACATAGTAAATATGAAGATACTACGATATCCAAATTATACCTGTAGCTATTGTCGAAGGTTTGTCTAACATTTTCTTCAAGTGCAAGCGACTTCCACTAGCTGTGATTACATTAAATTATTGGGGCTGACAAACGAATAATGTGAATTTATATGTATCTTTTAAGAAGTAGATAACACTAACAAATCTAAACGAAACACGAAACAGAACAAGACACATAAAATAAAAAAATAACGGTCTCAACAGTGAATTGAATTTAGGATCTCTGTCTTTCCGGTAAAACGACTTTACCCGCTCAACCTAATTATTGTTTAAATGATAACTCAATACAATGACACATCAAAATACATTTATAAAGTCGTTAAAACTGATGAAATAAAACTAACATACGAACTTAACCTACATCACTTTTCGTAACTTTATATCACCTTTTAAAGGTGTATTGAGTTTTCATTTTGATGAGTTACGTTGTCACCTTAATAATTATATTTATTTGTCGATCTCATATTTCAAATACAGAATTAACGATATTATCTTAAAACTAATTTTAATCCCATAAATCCCATATTTTTGGCAAACATATTTTTGAATGATCACAAAATTCTTAAGAATTGGTTTTTAACCAAGTTAGAGTCTCGGATAAATATATACGATTTTTTAATTTATATGGGATATCTATTGACTATCTCTAAAAGTCTAAATGAAGAGAATGTATGAACTCATAAATGAAACAACTTTAAAAAATACAAAATTATGGCAAAGATTTTCTGTGACAGTTTCCCTTGATTAACTTTTTTTCTTTTTTATAAAATTGTTTACAAAATAAATAATAACCGCTTTTGAACTTGTAATCGAGCGTTTTTAGACACCGTTTGCCAAGCAATTTTACTTATTTTAACTATCTTAATTCATCTGTTTAAAAATAAAACACATATATTTTATGAAAATACCCAAAGAATTGTAAACACAAGGCACAAAACCAAAGAACTCATACAAACACAACATTTGGTCAAAAAAATTTCAAATACATTGCGTCTAAAATATACAATAACCAACCTGAAAAATCAAGACAATCGAATAATATTAACAAATACAAAATCCTGATCAAACAATGGATCATCGAAAAACGTCACATCACCCAAATATAATCCTCTATCTCATTATTTTTACCACTACCTACCAACCTGAAAATTTTTGTCAAATATTTTTGCTTTATTGAAAAATGTACTGTATTTTAATATTATAAAATATTTGCAAACTTGTCTGTCTCGACCTAAACCTTTTTATATAGATGCACATAATAAAAACTAATAAAAAAATAAAATGCCTATTGCATATATTCGTGACAATATAAGGCATACCAAGAATTTACACATTTTTGGCTTGTAGCTTCCTCTTAAGTGTAAAAACAATGGCGTCTAGCGATTGAAAAATATTAATGGATACAGTTTTGTAATGTTTGGTGACCTGCCAATGGTTATGTTCTGATTCTGAACCGCTTGTAATTAACAAATAAATTATTAGCTCAAGCAGCCAAAAGGGTTAAATAAAGTGTATGAAATCAAATATTTGTTTTTACACGCAATCTACATGTTCATGAAAAATTTAGATTGGAGTAAAACCAAAGTGATTTGTAACTTGTCTTTTTGATAAAATAAATAATGCTATCACAAAGTTATAACCGTTTAAAGGAAATTTTTTTCGAAGAAATCATCCAGAAAAAAACATAGTTTTTTTTTAAATTATTATACATCTCTTTCAAATTTCTTTAAAACTAAAATTAATAATGTTGGTTTGAGGAATGAACCTTTAAACCCACGAACTGGAGTCGATAACTCTACCATCCTTCCCAAATGCCGGATTGGGGAGGACTGATATTTATTTCGTATATTAACCATTTCAGATAAATGTGTGTATATACGCGTGTGTACGTGATTGCCACCGTAATGAAATCTGTTGATAGTAAGTAATCTGTTGATAGTAAGTGGGTAAAAATTCCGCTTCCAATATTGGCATTCATTCGCTATTGAAAACAAAGGCACAATTCAAATAGATGTATTTAAAAATTAAAGTGAATTTCGGGGATTCCCGTCAAAGGATTACTCCATCACTTCGTTTCCTATAATGATATTATCATTATTATTTCCGTTATAATCCTTGCGTAAGCAATCATCACTTGCGCATGAATGAAAAAAGCAAAACTAATATACAGGGTTTTCCAATAAGAGGTGTTATTTTGATATTCAATCGTAAAAGATCAATGGTTTCGTTGCTTGTGTGGCACGTAGCGCCCTCTTGTTGAAAGTAAACGTTGTTCAAATTAATACCATCTAATTCCAGCCATAAAAAAATCATTAATCATCTCTCGATAGCGCAATCCATTCACCGCAACTGTTGCTCCAGCCTCATTGTCGAAAAAGTAAGGTCCAATGACTCCGCCGGACCATAAACCGCACCAAACAGTCACACGTTTAGAATAGAGAAGCTTTTTTAACAATAACTCTTGGGTTTTCCGAGCCCCAGATGCGACAATTTTGCTTGTTGACGAAGCCACCGAGGTGGAAATGGGCCTCATCACTCGAGATGATTTGCATTTGATTCACTCGAGTGAATTTTAATAATTTTAATGCATTGTTGAAGCGTGTATCTTTCCATTTTTATTAATGACGTAGTTTTTATTTGTCAAGTGTTAAAAAATTACGGCTTCAAAATTAACATCTACCGAAATAACGGGCTATTCAAAATAACACCTCTTATTGGAAAACCCTGTATTATCGTTCACACATTATTTCTCAAATTATGTTACTTTTTGCTGCAAACGTGTGTAGCTACTAAATAAACTAATACGTTTCCATTTTCGGGATGCCAGCCGATAGTTTTTCCAAAACCTCCTAGATCACAAGACCGTGACACTGAATCAAATCGGCCTACTAATTCTACAAAAATGTTGTTTTGATTTTTAACAATATTGAATTAATTCATTTTATGTATTTGCTCTCGTTGTGTTTTGAGCAGCGATCTCAGAGCCTAGAGCCAACGAACTTACCCCTCTACCATATGGTCGCATTTACACCCTAATAGATAGATTTCAGTGGTTCAAAGCAGGGTAGCAATTTGCAATACCACGTGGGTGGGGGAGGGGGGGGGGGGGTCCAACCAACGCGCCACCATATATAAGGGCCTCCCCGGTTGACGAGGACCAGACCCCGTTGCGGCGGGCCCGAAACCTCACCTGTAGAAGTTAATCAACCGCACTTAGTGGCCGCTATCACCTATCAATAATAATTCACATTATTTTATTAAATTCTTCACATGTATATTACATAAAGGTCTAAGTTGACCACAAGTGCCGTGCTCCCTGTGTACGTTCAGTTCTACGGTGATTTTTCAGAAGATTTTCCGTTACAAGGGTGAGTACATTTTCCGTTTTGTTTCTATAAAAGTGTATTGATTCTGCGAAAATACCCCCACCCATAAATTTTCAGAATATTAAAGGCTGTTTAACAGATTTACGTTAAGTTAAAATTCAAGTTCTGTTTATTATTTGTTGACCGGTTGTTTTACAGTACTTTAACAGAACTTGAACTGAACTTTCACAGAATTTTTACATATATTTTTAAATTATGTGCAATCTGTATTTTTAATGTATAATATGATTTTTTTATAAAACTTTGTATATTATCAAATATAAATAATTCCAGATCTAAAGAATAATCATACCACCAATGAACATACAACTTAACTTTAATAAAGTAAAAAAGTAAGTTAGTAAATAATTTTTCATAATGCTGAAGAATAAGAGGTTTGACTGAAAGGATATTTTTGCATGAAGACCTCAACGCGCGGTCAGATAAAGAACACGTCGGTTCTCACAGTGTTATTATTGTTTATCTTATTTATTGATTTGTCGCGTACACCTGAAAGGTTGGTTTAAATATAAGAGTTTATAATTTGTAGCAGAAAAATGACATAGTAAAAAAAAATTGTGCAATTAATGAAAAATAAAATTAGGTACCTACCTACATAATATATATCCATTGATATTAGTAAGGTTGTAGAGATCGCACAAATGGTAGTTAATTTTGATTTGTTGTTAAAAGTTGTAATATTTCACGGAATTATATTATGTTGAAAATAAATTGAAGATTGCGAAAAATATACTTATTTTTCATTAAATTGGGTCAATGTATACTTAAGCCCGGTTCACGTTTGTTGATGGACATTTTTTGGGATAATTCATGAAGGGTACAGATTTGAGTTTTTGAATGTGCGGAATAAAAAAAAAATGAATTTTTACATTGGTTTAAGCATTGTTTTTGCCCATCATGACGGGATATTAAAAAAAAGTGTGTCTCTTGCGTGTTATTTTTTTAATGAAGCTACATTTGTCAATAATTGAAAAAATGCTTGGTTTACGTCTAAAGACGGGTTGCTTCGCAGAAATTGAACACAATTCATCAAATTTCAAAGTTGAAATTCAAGTTCTATTCAAGTTCTGTTATTACTTCATCATGTGGCGTTGTTTCACAGTACTAGGATAATAACGGAAATTAAATAGGATTTTCAGAGATTTGAACTGAGAAATTTGATAAAATTGTTCTAATTCTGCTAAGCAACCCTTCCTTAGCGTATGACATCATATTACAAAAACAAAAAAAACGGTTAAAAACGGAATTTTTCCTAAATTATGGAAGCTGTCGAAAGTCACCCCTTTACACAAAGATGGCGACAAGTATCAAACAACCAACTACCGTCCTATAGCGATTCTCTCCGCACCTGCTAAACTATTGGAAATAATTATCCATAAATATGTTTATACCAAAGTTGAACCATTCTTGATCGAACAACAACATGGATTTAGACATGGCCGATCAACCACTACAAATTTAATGGTATTTACAGATTACTTGTCGAGAGCACTCGATAACAACGAGCAAGTTGACGCATCTTACCATGACTTTGCAAAGGCTTTCGATAGAGTTGATCACTTAGTGCTTCTAAATAGGCTCGAAGAAATTGGTTTTTCGGAAAACTTATTGAAACTCTTTTGTAACTATTTGAGTGAAAGAGAACAATTCGTGTCCTATGGTGAGTTCAACTCTAATGCATATCCTACAAATTCTGGTGTGCCGCAGGGATCCAATTTAGGACCCCTATTGTTTTTAATTTTTATAAACAATATTCAGGGAAAGATTAAATTCGTCCGTTTTCTACTTTTTGCCGATGACATCAAACTCTTTCTGAGAATAAGATCGATAGAAGACTGTAGAAAGCTCCAGGAAGATATCGATGCAATTATTGACTGGAGTATTGATAACAAACTTGGGTTCAACTTCCAAAAATGTTCAGTGATGTGCTTTACAAGGGCACACAAGACCATATATTTTAATTACAAAATGAAAGATACGTCACTGAAGCACATGGTGACTTGCAAGGACTTGGGAATTGTGTACGACATTCGCTTAACATTTCACGCTCATATTGAAAAGATCTGTAAATCAGCCACTAAGATGTTGGGTTTTGTCATACACAATTCGAAAGACTTGACCAACCTTGCAGTAATAAGGCTGCTTTACTTTAGCTTAGTGCGTAGCATTCTCGAGAATGGATCTCAGGTATGGGGGCCAGAGGACACTGTCTATGTACTAATGGTCGAGAAGATACAAAAAAAGTTTTTACGATACCTCTACATGAGAGAGTTTGGTTATTACCCATGGCTGTTTCCAACAGCATTTATCTCGGGAATGCTGGGTATATGCAGCCTTAGTTCCAGAAGGGATGTTGCATTACTCCTGATGGCGTATAAGCTACTAAACGGTTTAGTATCAATACCAGACATTCTGGCTAAAATAGGATTTTATGTCCCGGATAATTTCGCGCGAGGCCGCCAACACAGGCTTTTGATTCTTCCTAGGTGCAGAACTAACTTACCAATGGTGATGCCCTTGGGAAGAATCACTAGGTTAATTAACTGCCTCGCAGGAAATGTGGATATTTTCCACATGTCCTACAACGTATTTAAACGTGAAATATTATTATTCAATACTTAAAATTGTAAATCTAAATTTGAAACTTTTTTCTTTGTCCCACTTGTAAATGTACCTATTTGTTATTCACTTTTTTGTAAATGTTAATTATCGATATTGCAATGTTCTGGTTCATACTGTTTTTGCAAATAAACAATAAATAAATAAATAAATAAATAAATAAATTACAGGTATTGTAATTGTTTAAATCTTTAATTTTACATTACGGCATCAAGGAGAATTTTTTAAAATGAAAACTAATACCTATAGGTTTTAAAAAAATGACAGACCACTTAAGTTAAAAGAACATAAATTTCTATGACTACAAATTTATTTAAAAAAAAATGATTTTTTATTTGGATCATTTGATATTAGACTTCTATCCATAGAGCTATAATTGGATATTTACATATCTATTACCTATTGTATATTAGTTGTTATTAGTTAGTATATAGTTCAGTCCCTATATAGCATCTCAGAATAACACCAATGGAGAACTCATCGCTAATATAAGCAAGATCCATCATTGAATTAGTTTTTTATTCCCCGAACTCGGTTCCTCTCGCCTTTCAGTTTAGCATATTTTTTGCCGATTTATTGTCATTACATAATGAGATTAAACAAGTTCTCTGTTTTTTATTGATAGTTTATGAGTCGAGATATATACCCGGTCAATAAAAATGGCATTTTTGCTCATCAGGCGATAAACATAACTGTATCCCAATTAATGTTGACAATTTATTTCATATTGTTTAACATGGATTTTTTTTTTGTTATTTTTAAAAGTTGTTTAGCTCTTTACTGGTCAGGATTTGGGTAGATATTCAAATTTTAAATGTTTTGTTTTAAATAAACAAATCATCAATTTTACCTGCTCAGAAAAACTTCTAGCAATTTAGATTGTTTAAAATGAGGTTTTGTGACATAATTTACACCCACTCAGATAAAAGAATTGACATGTTTTGTTGCAAGACGTTTAAGAGAACGGCTGCGAAGCCTTTTTATACAAAATTTAAATTTGGATTTGATGCCAAACATCCAAACAAACTAAAAGGTGTCGCTCATATAAAGTCAATATACAGGTTTTTCCAATAAGAGGTGTTATTTTAAATATCCTGCTATTTCGGTAGATGTTACTTTTGAAGCTGTCATTTTTTAACATTTGACAAGTATAAACTACGTCATTAATAAAAATGGAACGATACACGCTTCAACAACGCATTGAAATTATTAAAATTCAGTTGAGTGAATCAAATGCAAATCATCTTGAGTGATGAGGCCATAGACATATGAATATTAGTAGACCTGCCCTAAGTGATTAAAAGCGTATTATCCCCACTCCCCATACCGGTTCCATTGGAACCGGCTGTGCTGGCGTATGGCCTCAAGTGAAATTTGAAAACGTGACGTCATCATTCTTGTGCGAACTATGGTCGAGTCATCATCGGTTCATTTTACGAAATAACACGGCAAAATGTTGACTTGTACTATGAAAACTTGTAAAAATAGATGTGAAAAAGAGAATAAACCCAATTGTCGTATTACATTCCATATATAAGCATTATTTTACTTTATTTTAAGCATATTCACATCATACAATATGGATCAGTTGTAGAAACATGTCTGGACGCGAAACACAAAGCTGGTTGGTTGCTGGGAAGTAAATTATGAACATTTATAAAAGTGTCTTAACTAAATACTTAAACGAAATATTCGACTCTGAAAATACAACCGAATTTTTTTGCCGAATTTGGACTTCGCAAATTTGTTCATAACGTGGCGAGTAATTTGCGCTCCCATGTAAAAATGTATATTCATTCAAAAACAGATTTTACTTTTAAGAAGTAAATGGTGATATTATAATGCGAGATGCCTATTTACTGTCAGATTGATTTATTGACGAATCACAGTCAGCCTCACGCCCTTCGTTCTTCAACAGTTGATTTTACCCCTCGCCATTATCTTCTCGTCTATTAATTCCTATGTCTGTGGATGAGGCCCATTTCCACCTCGGTGGCTTCGTCTACAAGCAAAACTGTCGCAAAACCCAAGAGTTATTGTTGAAAAACATCTTTATCCTCAACGTGTGACTGTTTGGTGCGGTTTATGGTCCGGCGGAGTCATTGGACCTTACTATTTCGAAAATGAGGCTGGAGCAACAGTTACGGTGAATGGATTGCGCTATCGAGAGATGATTAATGATTTTTTATGGCCGAAATTAGATGGTATTGATTTGGACAACTTTCAACAAGATACATGCCACACAAGCAAAGAAACCATTGATCTTTTACGATTGAATATCAAAATAACACCTCTTATTGGAAAACCCTGTATATATTCCCACATATATAGTCACTGCATATATGTGATACTTTATTTATATGTGTTTCGAATTTTAAAAAATTTTAAAATATAGGCCTGAAAGGAAACAGATTTTTTCAGGATTTTAAAGAATATTTTAGCAATTATTTGCAATTAAATGATAGGTTTTTATTTTTATTTTACCCTATGTACCATCCTTCTATCTATATAAATGATCGTTTGTTAAAAATCTTAAATCTCCGAACGTTCTTCACCGATTGCTTTAAAATTTTGACCCAATGTTGTCAAAGTACGCATGTATTTTTGACCCAATGTTGTCAAAGTACGCATGTATTTTTGACCCAATGTTGTCAAAGTACGCATGTATTTTTTCATATACCTTAAATGTCACCTGTGACAGGTAAAAACATGATTTTTTGTTACGACATCCAAATTTAAAATTGGAAATTCATATGTCATACGTCATATATTCTGGTCTAGTAAAGTGTAATTTCTATCACCTAAGAAATTCTAAAAATATAGTACAATAGGATTCATATGTCTTATACTGATTTATAAATGTGGAAATTCTAACTATACAATTGTAAATGTTCTCCAAAATGGCCTGGAAAGAATCTCAGACTTGTGATGTCCCGAAAGAAACCATTCATCTGTTCTGAATGCAATTACTAATGTTATCCAAATTGACCCTGGTAATAAATTACATCTTTGTGATTCTTTCAAGGATAAAGAAACCATCCTGTCACTTCGAATGCAATCAACAATGTTCTCAAAATTTGTTTTGACAGCATCGCCATTCAATTGTAAGAATATTATGTACTAAATACACAATTTTGCTGTCCCGAAACGGGAATCCTTCCCAGTTGGACAGACAATGGTTCATTTTGTTATATATAAATATAATAAAAATAAAAATAAATAAATATAATATATTGAAAAAAAAATGTTGAACGTAAAAGCAAAACGCGCTATTGTTTCTCTATCTGCACAGACAGATTGAGCCACATCAACGCGTGGCGGGGTACAACTAGTAAAAACATAAATTTAAAAAATATATTATTAAAATCATTTTTATGACTTAAATTTTAATTACAAATGACATATTTACATTGGAACCTAAATTAGTCGTAAATAATTTTTTTTAAATCTATCAAAAAAAACGCCTTTTTTATATTTCATAGTATTTTGAGCAAGATAATTTCAGTAATCACATCCATTAATGCTATATTATTGCTTATCTGAAAACTCAAAACAAACACTTGAAAATGTATTTAAATTCAATGCCAAAGTTCATTGAACCGGAGTTACAGATAGAGTCACAACTGAAATGAGTATTTTTAATGCTTATGAATGTCATTCACGTGTCAAGTTCAACAATAAGTCGGCCATACACACGTGCGCACGAGGAAGCCTGTTCGCTATTCTCTTGTGTGCATTCCATCTTCCAACTGGAGACAGATCTGATATTTGACATAGTGCCCTTAAAGAGGTTAATAGCCTGAGTCTATAGACACTTTTTTGACCGAAAATGTCGCCATTTAACAAATTATAAATGAAACGAAAATACTTGGTTTTATGTCACTTGAATGAACTTTATCAGGACTGTTATAATAATTTTTATAACCGTTCTGATGGTACGGAAGTACCGAAACCGGTAGACAATAAAATTATATCAATAAAGTTACTTAAAACCAAGGTTTAATTGGGTCTTTCCATAATATGATTAAATGTTTGGGTAAATCAATAAATAATATGTTAACATCATTAGATAGATGGAAATAAATTAAGTACTTGAAAACAAAGTTGATTAAGGACGGGTTGTTTTACAGAATTTGAACAATTCATCATATTTCAAAGTTGATTTTCAAGTTCTTTGAAGGTTCTATACAAGTTATTTGATTATTTCAGATTTTTTTTAAAACTGGCCAATAATTATATAATAACAGAACTTGAATAGAACCTTCACAAAACTTGCAAATCGACACTGAAATTTGATGAATTATTCAAATTTTAAAGTTGATTTTCAAGTAGCTAAGTTTCTATACAGGTTCTGTTATTATATAATTATTGGCCAGTTGCTTCACAAAACTGAAACTAATGTATTTTATTTATTGGACACCATCTTAATAGAAAAAAAATCAATTTTCTATTACATGAAATTCATGAGATAAATGCTGTACCAAGCGTTAAAATTTTTGCTTCGCTTGGAGATTGATCTATTTTGACTAGCGAAACGGCCGACGTAAATTACTAACTGTCAATGTTTAAAATAAAAAGTGCTTAGAAGACATTCAACAATACCTATATGTTATTCTAAATGTTAACTACCTTTATGATACATTGAATCAAACCAAAAAGATCAAAGTAACATGAACATTACCAATAGATCACAACAAATAATATATAATATTAACAGAATCACATTGCTTCGTAACGACCATTCGTTGAAATCTGTCGCCACAGAGTTGACTGACATTTAAATCATTTTCTTTATGTCTATTTTTGAATCGAAAATATGTTGTGAAGACCAGTTTGTGACTTACAATTTGCATTTAATATTTGTTAAAACTGGTATCTGAAATTTCATTAACCACTTTAGATGTTTATGTGATATAGATGATTGTTTTGTTTGTCTTGTATAATGCTGATGTATTAGATACAGCATCTTTTTTCTTATCTAAGTGAATGTGATACGCGCGCTAATGGAGTGATTATTGGAAACTGAATTAACTGTCTGTACTCATCACAGCACGTAAACCAAAATAGCTTAATTACGTCTAAATTATAAAGTACGTATGTTACATCATGTTACGTGTATAGATCACTTAAGGCGATGCCATACGTAGCACTGCAAAATCATGTGTTTTTGGTTAGAAAATTTGGTCGCCTAGAAATGTTTCAGATGCTTTAATCAAATACTGCGAGTAGAATACATTTTGGCCTTTGAAATAATCGAGTATTTTTTAGATAAGTCTTTTTATAAGCCCAGAAAAAAATAATGCATAAGGCCTATGAAAACTGCTTTTAAGTTCAAAATCTCCTATTTACGAACCCATTTCGGTTATGATTTTATTGTAGAATGTGTCAAATTAAGTTATTTATAAAATGATCGAAAAAAAATTAAATATTTATGCCTGGACATCCACAAAATAAAATAAAAGGCACTTTTTGGCCATGTTTTTTTTCTTGCATAAATCAAAACAGGCGAATTTAAACCTTATCGCCATCTAAGTAAGGGTTATTATTGATAGAGGCTCTATTTAAAATATTACACAACGTAGTGCATCGCCTTAACGTATATATATATTTTTAATAAATCCGTGAATTTTATGATAAAAAAATTGCAGCAAATACGAAAAATTTGTTTAGTCTAATATTGTTAATTCTGAATTTGTAATACGAGATACACTTTCTTTTTTATGACGTTAAATGATTAGGTCCCAATGGTCGAGTGGTTAGTGGCGTTGTTCCGGTAACACAGAGATTCTGGGTTCAATTCTCAGTTGAAACCATTACCTTTTTATTCGTCTGTGTCTTGTAATGTTTAATGTTTCGTTTAGACTTATTATCTTCTTCTTCGATGTATTGCATTGATGGGTAACTAACTAATTAACCATCACGCTATTTACCGCAGGGGTAGGCAGAGAGGACGGACCGCCAAACAACTCTATTAAAAAGAAAAGTTACTCTAGTAAAAATTGAACTTTCATTTAGACTTTTAGAAAAATTCAATACGTATCCTACATAAATAAAAATTGGATATGCTTACACTATTTAGTTAAAAAACCAATTCTTCAGAACTATGTGATCATTCAAAAAAGATTAGCAGCGAAAAATATTGGCAAATTTGTTGCAAGATAATACTGTTAATTCTTAACTTGAAATATGAAATCGATGAAAATGACGTTTAAAAGTTTGGTCCCAATGGCGGAGTAGATAAAGACGTTGTCCCGGTAATACAGAAGTCGACGAGAAGACCAATTGCAGACGTATTCAGTAGCCAACGTAATGTAATTTAAGGTATTATAACCTATTATTTTTTTAATGATAAACTCATGTTTATAAGACAAGGATTTTATGTATAGCACAAAGGACAGAGACGTAGCTCAGTGGTTCAGAGCACCTGACCGGACATCAGAAGGTGCGGGTTCAATTCCCGTCGGAGGCATTTATTTTTACTCGGGAGATATTTTAAATTTGTATCGATATTTCAGGCGAGTAATTAATGCTTATAATAGTAATGTTTGATTTATTTTCCATTTTGTTGATTTTAGTTTAAATTTTGTGTGAAAACAGCAAAATTAGCTACTATTCGTGGTCAATGGAGCTTTACATTGCCTATGTTGTGAGGAAAGAAAAAAGAGACAAGAAAATTGTAAGCTTTGTTTTGGTCTCGACCACAATGTCGAAATCTAAACAAATAATAACTCTCAGATCATGCGATAATCTGCATTCCACGTGGGTCAATGTTAATTCCAAGGAAGCAATAAACAACTTTAATGTCAGGGCCGAACTAGGGCATTAACTACGTAGACATATTTGAATAACGTACAGATAACCCAAGATTTTTTAACTATAATTTTTTTATGCGAATATCGCACAGGTGTCCCAACTGTCTGAAGCCAGTGAGACTATGGCTTCTCCAATTTATTAGGATATGTTGTGAGGCTGAAGATATTGGGGAGCGGAAGAAGATTGAGATAAGGAAGGTGGGGAAGTACCGGCTATTATGATCTGGTCACCAAACACGCCTAAACTCATTTCAAGCAACGCACGTTTCAAACGGTGATCTTTCACCAGGGCAATACTGAAAGTAACTTTGGAGGTGGGTTTGATAACCAACACCTCTGTTATAGGTTTCCCCAAGTGGTTCGCTACGTTTGGTGACTTAGCAGGGTTGTCTGGGTTAATTGAATGAGGTGTGTCTTTCCAACAGCATGCGTGGCATGCCATATCAGGAGAGGCCCATTTGGGGAGACAGTTTGACCTCTTCTACTGATCTCTAAACCCAGTGACTTATGCCGCAATGGGAACGATATATTAATATGTATTTCACTCTTGGACAAACTATTTCCTAGATTCCTACCCAACTCTCATACCCTTTACTTTCCCGTAACTTCCTCTACTTCCTTTCCTTAAAAAAGACCCTCCACATAACATCCCAAAAGATGACATAGGCCCTGAGAGAAATTATTTTCCTCAAGGCCTTTGTGTGCGTAATGGTTAATGTAAAAAAAAATTTACCACTCTCGTGCCAAAGTCACCAATCGTAGCGAACCATTATTATAAACAATATTCTGTCGAGAGTATTAGGAAAATTCTTTAATTTTTGTTAGTCATTCGTTGTTAGTTATGTTTACTTTATCACAATTATTAGCTAACTTATACAAAATGTTAGTCCTTAGCATACACGAGTAAAATTAAAATGACGATTTTTCTCTACTCTACTAATCTACTAATTTATACCTCAAAATTTTGGAGATTCCCGAATATCTATACATTAAAAATCTATATTTTTGTCAATTCGAATATCGACATCGTTGCATTGCTTCAAAAAGCTTTGCTGCGAATGGTTGCTATCGTTACAATGAAGGGGATACTTAGGTTCATGTGGTTTCGATTATTGTTTATTTTGAATTTTTGTTGACTATATTATTAATTTGCACTGTGTATACCACAATTTGTATATCTTCTATTTTTATTTGTGTGTGTTCATTTGATTTTTTATTGTTAATATTATTTAATTGTTCATTATTATACCTACTTCCGATTTTATGTCCGGGTTAAATCTTCCCCACAGGAAAAACTAAACCCTTCCACTCACTTTTCCACAAATGATCATCTAGTCAATCAACACTATGTAAGTGCATTAAATAAGCAAAATAAATACAAAACAATACAATAACAACACGTCAACTCACCAGAGATCAAATGGGAAAATAATTCACCGACTCCAGATATTTTCATATCAGAGGGTTCGGCTCGGTAGAACTTCTAACAGGGCCTATAAATCCTACTGATCCCTCAACATAAATATTTAAAAAATCTTTCGTTATCCTACATGTATTCAAAATGACCGACTTTTGCATCTTTATATATAAATTTTTTGATAGATCTAATACGCCTAAATTTTGAATGAGAGAGCTAGGTATAATGCCAGTAGCCGAAATAACGAATGGTAACATTAGTAGTAATATATTATTATTATTATATTGGAGAGCACTGCTGAAAATCAGCTGCATTCCAGGAGAAATCCGGAATGCATAGCTGAGCAGTGACCTTTTTGTCAATAGAATTTATGTAAAAAAATATGTAAAATCTATCTATTGGCAAATAAATGTTTTTTTTATTATTATATACCTACAATGTGGTTATGTTCATGCTATTTTCCAAGTCCTATTATGTAAATTCCATGCCATGTAAATTAGAGAGAACATTTTTTGTCCTCGTGGTAAAAACAATGCTTCCAATGATGTATTGCTTTTAAGCGAAAAGTAATCATATCCTAGCACACATTATATTCAAAGTAAAGCGAATTATCTAAGCGTAATACTTTTTTTAACATTTTGATTGTTGAAATTTAATCTCCTACCAACCCCTGCGTGTCTGGCTATGAACCGGAGGCGTAAAAGTAACAATTCTCGTGTAGGAAGACAACAGGTAAGTCTCACTTGCATAATGTAGACACAACTCTGTCACTTGAAAGCCCTGACTCTATACCTATAGCAATAGCAGGCAGGGCAATAGGAGGCAGTTCCTGCAATAAGTATACCCTGATTGTTGCAGTCCAGAATTGTCTCGGCACGCGATCATAGTCAGTGGGAAGCTGTCGAAGCACTGTCTGAATATATAAATACAATACGACTCAATTATTTAATGACTATATTTTTCGAAATAAAGTTGTCAAATAATATTGAATAGATCAACTTAAACAATGTTTTTATGTAACCGTAGATGAAATATTAATATATGTAAATTTACAATAAAAACACATAAATTTGTTTTTGACCACCATAGTTTTATTTTCACTCTACCGGTTTCGGAAGAACCGTTCCTTCGTCAGGAGAATATTAAAAACTGATCTACTACTAATACGAATTGATTGTAGTACAATTTCGCATTTATTATTTATGGATGATATAAAACTATTTTCGAATTCTGAACAAAATTTAGAGAAAATGATCGAGGTAGTTAAAAACTTTTCATATGATATCAAAATGACTTTTGGTTTAGATAAATGTAGAACGATCCATATAGAGAATGGCAAAATTGTAGATGGGGACGAGAGTATATTTAGAAATTTCCAAATTACTAGTATGAAAAGGGATGAGGTTTATAAGTATTTAGGATACCCACAATCAAATAGATTAGACCATACTAGTATTAAAAATGATATCTAGGAGATTAATTTTCAACAATCCAAATGTTAAAAAAAAGTATTACGCTTAGATAAATCGCTTTACTTTGAATATAATGTGTGCTAGGATATGATTATTTTTTGCTTAAAAGCAATACATCATTGGAAGCATTGTTTTTACCACGAGGACAAAAAATGTTCTCTCTAATTTACATGGCATGGAATTTACATAATAGGACTTGGAAAATAGCATGAAGATAACCACATTGTAGGTATATAATAATAATAATAAAAAACATTTATTTGCCAAAAGATAGATTTTACATATTTTTAACATAAATTCTATTGACAAAAAGGTCACTGCTCAGCTATGCATTCCGGATTTCTCCTGGAATGCAGCTGATTTTCAACAGTGCCCTCCAATATAATAATAATATATTACTACTAATATTACCATTCGTTATTTCGGCTACTGGCATTATACCTAGCTCTCTCATTAAAAATTTAGGCGTATTAGATCTATCAAAAAAATTATATATAAAGATGCAAAAGTCGGTCATTTTGAATAGATGTAGGATAACAAAATATTTTTAAATATTTATGTTAAGGGATCAGTAGGATTTCTAGGCCCTGTTAGAAGTTCTACCGAGCCGAACCCTCTGATATGAAAATATCTGGAGTCGGTGAATTATTTTTTTTTCCATTTGATCTCTGGTGAGTTGACATGTTGTTGTTCTTGTATTGTTTTGTATTTATTTTACTTATATAATGCACTTGCATAGTGTTGATTGACTAGCTGATCATTTGTGGAAAAGTGAGTGGAAGGGTTTAGTTTTTCCTATGGGGAAGATTTAACCCGGACAACAAAATCGGAAGCATTAAAAAACTGATCTGTTCTTCCTGGAATTCCCGTAATTACCCCTTCCACTTTGTCCACCCCTCCCTCAAACACTTAAAATTTTTGTGTATATATTTCAATATTTTGTGTAGTAGATCAGTTTTTAATATTCTCCTGACGAAGGAAGGGTTCTTCCGAAACCGGTAGAGTGAAAATAAAACTAAAGTGGTCAAAAACAAATTTATGTGTTTTTATTGTAAATTATGATGAGCCACAAAGTGAATGCTTTTTACAATTATATATAAATTTATACAACTCGGTCTTGGCACACACTCCTTGCCTTACCATCGTCTCATACATACTCTTCTGTTACTCTTGATATGGTTCGACTCAAGTGTCTGGCTCACTTGATCATACCATGTCTTCCTCAGACGTCCCCGACTTCTTCTAACATAGAAATAGGAAGGAGGGAATACATAAATAACATAAATAAGTATAATATTAACATTTCAAGACTCTCTGATTAAGTGATACCCAAAGACATTATTATAATTGTTATATCTTACCGAAGATCATATATTATTACAGTCATGATATCTTATCTCCGACTAAGAGAACATTATTTTTATTCTTTGAAGTACGAGTAAATAGATTCCCGGAGATGTCACTATTCGCCCAAATTAGGGATCCTTAAAATTATTCAAAAACTGCTCGTTCATTATTCGCTCTAATTAGTTTTTAGAAAAAACACTTGCATTACCGCTTTTTGCAAGGTACCTACTGCTTTGCAAAATTAAAACAAAAAAATCTATTTGCGCTAGTACATACGCAATATGAATATGAATTTATACTTTTGCCCGTTAAAAAACTCAATTCTTTCGAGAAAGGCATAAAAATACAATATTGTACCGATTCAAGTGTCTATTACTAAAATATTTAAATTGGCGCCATCTATGAAAGAGCATTTTATGAATTCTTTCAATTTTTCGAAGAAATTTTCTTCTTATTAATTATATTTAAAAAAAAAAACAAATAACTTTGTTTGCATCACTTTAATATAAACGAGTATAACCTCTACATGTTTCATAAAAAAAGTTCACCTCATAGTGAACTCTACTCCTGATGAGGTGAACTTTGTTCATAAAACATGTAGAGGTTATATATATATTAAAGTGATGTAAACAAAGTTATTTGTGTTTTAATATAATTCTTTTAAGTTTACCCTTAAAGTTTATCGTCCGATTTATCCAATTAATTAATTAGAGTGTCCGCTATCCTTTCAATATATTTTTTTGTAATAATTGATCAATCGGTTAAATATTTATGATTAAAGATTGGGAATCCCCTAGCCAACTCCATTCCACACATAGATTTTCGATTAAGAGCGCAACCTCCCACCTGCATCATACCTTTATCATTACACTTCACTTATACCGCATAGAGCACAGTCGCACACCTCTCAGTGTTACCAGTTAATGACATGTTACCAGTTAGCGACCAGTCGTTGGTTATCGCCTTACAACACTTTACACGGCCGTTAGCTGCCTCTCAGGTAACATAATATCGTTTCAGCCGCGGGTCTGAGGTGTTATCACTATTTAACGCGCGTCAATTCGATGGGCATTACCGCCAGTCGAATTGATGACTCTACTTGGGTAGGTAGGTACTGCTTATTGGTCGTGAATGCATATTACGCACGCAATTACAATGTTATCTGAATAAATTATTTCGTTTTGAAGGTTATTCAAATGTTTTGGAATGTCATTATTGAAACATATTAATTTATTATTACTATAGTGGTAATAGAGAGATCTTTTTTCTTGGGTCGGCTCCAAATTCCTAGAAATATAAATGTATCATTAGCATTATTAACGAACGACCTCCACGAAAGAGCGGCAAACTCCTTGGCTCCAGAGCCAGGCCTAGATGCGGCTATATAGCTGGACACGGCAAAGGCTCTTTGCTGAAATTTGTTATATCTTAGCCAGTCTTAGCTATTGGCTAATGATAATTTTAATAGCCGGGCACTTCAACTTTTCCGTTCATTTTGTCTTCCCTCAAATACTTAATTTAGCTTAATAATATTCAATAATTTGGGGGGCACTGGTTATTAACTTTAGTCAGTTGGAACTCTTGAGCGAAATTAAATGGCTTTATTCATATCAGGGTTCATTCATTCTTAATATCAAACCAACAACTCAAAACTGTCAATTTACAATCATCTGAAAAAAAAAAATTGTTTAAAAAAAGAGTTCTCTTGGTGAGATTTTTTTTTTTAAATTGCTAGTTTTAATTTGATTTATATGTTTATTTATTTACTAACGAACCATGTCTAATTACAACACATAACATATTACACGAAGTTAATACAAGGAGAAATGTTACAATACAGGAAAATTTAAAAATTACTGATACGACAAAAATAGAGCACATTAACAATAAAGATAATGTCAAGTCAAGACAGCAACAAGGTTTTGATGGAATTCACTACTTCTGCCACATTAATACAAAATATTACTTGCGTAATGACTGACACAAATCATTAAGGCGTAAACCAAAAAATTCAAAGTCCTGATTTGAGTTGACAAGTCTGGCCATTATGGACATTGGTGAATGGTTTCCATAATTTGTGGAGTATTGAGAAAAAGCAAATCATTATTGCAGAGTCTACAAAAAGGGATATTGAAAGGGATGAGTTGCAACAAAGTCAGTGAGTCAATCACACTGTTAATAACTTTGAAAATTCAGATGTGATCAAAGTCCTTCCTACGTTTTTTTAAAGAGGAATGATTTAATTTTACTTCAAGTTCATCTTATGAGTAATCGCATCTTTCTAGCCCTAACCTCCAAGCAATTCCCCTTGAGAAGCGATGCTGTACGGATTCAATATGATTAATGTGAACATCATAGAATGGAGACCAAATAACGCAGGCATATTCTAGATTAGGGCAAAGAAACGAACAGTAAAGAATTTTTACGGTAATTGTATTATATTAAGTCAGATGTAATTCTTTTGATGAAGCCAAGTAGATCAAGATATTTATTAACTACGTTATTAATTTGTTCACGAAAATACAGCTTGTAATCTAAAGTGACACCAAGTTCCTTGATAAACTGCACAGTAGATATGCAAAGATCATTTAGTTTATATCCAAAAATGATTTTTTTCTTCGCTCGATAAAATTTCAAATTTTTGAATTTGTCAACATTTAGCTTCAAGCAATTGATTTTACACCAATCACTAAAATGAGCTAATATCTAATTGAAAAAGAAAACAATCTTGTTATTATTTAATTATTTTGATGATCTTATTATCATCTGCGAAAAGCCAAAAACGCATGTGAGAACAAACACCAATAATATCATTAATAAATAAGTTAAATAGAAGTGGAGTTAGATGAGCTCCTTGAGGTACACCAGAGGTTACATCAATATGAATAGATTCAAAGTTATTTATTTTAAGTCTTTGTTTCCTTTCTCTCAAGTAAGAATTAAAGAAGGATAATTATACCCATTGCATGTGGTTTGGCCATAAGGATTGAGTGGTTAACTTTATCAAACATTATGTTAGTGGTGTAATACATAATTTTTCTTCATTCATCCAACTTATTATCTATAGTAAATGTATTTCTTATCGCTTCAGTCGTAAGACTATGTTCATAAAATATAGTCATTTCAACATCGCGACATCAAGTCAAACATCTCAATCACTTCATAACAGAGGTTATAGGAATCCAGAGAATCTGCAAAAGAAGCTGTTCCGTTATTATAACCCAAGTTGAAATAAGTCACTCTGCAATAGTGATGGGAATTGTTATTTCTATATTTTTTTTATTTCGCAAATATAGTATGTAAAAATACATACACGGGATTTTTAAGACATAAAAAATAGCAAAATTGACGACGTAGTTTTGTGTCAAACAATAATTTTACAAAAATTACAACCGATTAAAAAAAAGCCTATTTTTCAACGACTCATCAATTATAATTATCACAGATTTCGAGATTTCGATTAAGTGGATGTACTTATGCATTAATTAAAAAGAGTTTTTGTTTATTAATTTATCTTAATAAAATAATTTTTTTTTTTTTCATTGCCTGTGTTACTCGGAAATTCCGTAGCGGAGACAGGCATAGTATAGGTACATACATAATAGGTTTACTTGGGTTAAATACAACAATACATTATTTATTTGAGATTAACAAGATATTTAAAAAGTTAAGAAAATTAAAGTAAATAAATTACATCGTATCCATCACTATTTTATCAAAATAATCAACAAAATAACATACAGGGTGTCCGGAGTTAAAGTGCACAGACTTCGGGAGGTGATTCTACATGACAGTATAGTAAAAAAGATTTATTTTTTTATGTTAATATTTTTCGAAATTTCAACGTATTAAGGTAGTTATCAGGTACAAAATTTGAAAAGTTTGTACGGAGAAAATAATATTCTTCTACGAAAAAATAATTTTGTATGGAATTTTGATTAAATAGTGGTGCATACAAAGTTATATATTTTATTTAAATTTAAATAAAGCTACAAAGTGAATATGCAATTATTTATATAACAAATAATAAATGTATGTATAATCCAATAAATCAATTCCAATGATTTTCTTACTGTCAACATTTAAAATTTTAAAATCATCGATACATCGAAAGTAATATCCCATCACTATTAGCTAGTACCTACAAAGATGAAGAAATTCTTTCGTCCAATCCCAGGTGCGTGGATTATCCATAACATCCACGGCGCGTGGTAGGCCTAGAAAGAGACCTCAAGTCAGCCTGGTAAGTAAGTACTTCAGTTAAATAGGTACTGCAGGTAGGTACTCGCATCAGCTGATTGACACTTAAATCACGCACGTTTCAATGTCGTTGTTATGTTAATCTATAACTTATTGTCTCTTATCCCATCCGCCAAACAGACTACTTTAAATAATTATTACTGTTGGTAGGTTTAAGTTCCTACACGCTTTTATTGCGACATTGGTTGTTACCATGAAAAATCAAGGGAAAATTTTTGTTTACTGTGAATAAATAAATACCTACGAAAAAACATATAAAAGCATCTTCGTGAACATTATTTTGAATTGCAACAACAATATCAGGGCAAAGTCATTCATATATTCGCTTGTACCCTAGATTGCATTCAGTTGGCAATACTTTCGCAGAATTAGTAGATGTGTTCAACTACACGAAATATAGTTACAAGAAGGCTATAATAACACACCTCAATAATAATATTATTAATGTTAGCATAATACTATTCGTCTGCATGGGTTCTATATAATTTAAATAGAAAAATTCTCTTCGTGTTTACTGTTACACTAAACTATTAAGTATACCATTCGTTTGCAAAAGCTCGTATGGGCGTATTATAAAAATAAATTTGAACAGGGTCTTTCAAATTGATGTCAATATTCTTGTAGAAATTAATCGAAAAAAATAAAAAATGCCCTTAATTTTGTACCTAACAAGAGAAAAGAGAAGAGGTCTAACTTACTTCTACTAAATGAAATAAATTATGCTCTGAAAAGCAAGCAATTTTTATCGAATTTCAAGGCCATCATCTACCTAGGAACCCGCTGGGAAAATCCAATAGAAAATTCTTCTTATTTTACTCATTGAAGTTTGACATTTGCTAGAACTATTCACCAATTCGATTGCGATCGATATAAGTCGTTGACTTCCCAGTAAATCCGGCAGTCATCAGTCAGTATGCATGTGCCTATGGGAGCCCTGAGTTGGACACGCACCGCGATGACTTTCATGCCATAAACAGGATCAATTGAGGCCGAATCGATAAACAATACCATGCGACTGTTAATTATCCGTGACCTCCTTTGCTTGGGGGGCTATTCCAATGGAAATTTGAAGATTCCCAGTACTTACTTACTCGGACTTCATTTGAATATGACGACGTCATTTTTCGCCAATCTTGATCAGACCTACCCAACAGCAGTGCACATCCTTTAACTAATTTGAACGACAAATTTATTGAGAACAATGATAGCAAGACAGAAAGATCAAAATAAATAACTTCTTAGTTCCTTTCGAAATAACCTGTGAACAGAGAACAATAAATAATTATGGTAGTTTAATCAATTTTGTAGTTGAATTTAATCCCGTTATGCTATGTCCTAATGTTATAACAGTTTTTAAGGAACAAGGCGTCTAGCACAGTATTATCGATAACTTAATATATATAGGCGTAAATACCGATGAGTTTATACAAATTTTCCAAGCTTGGTTGCGATGATACGCTATTAATACACAGACCAAATCGATATGCGCTGGCAAGACTGGCGTATCTCTCTGTGGATTGACATTTCTAAACGTTACACGGCTACGTAAAAGTTAAAAATACTAACAAATTGACAATATCAAATTAAAATATTTAATTTGTTATACATTGGCAGTCGGTATGTACTATCCAAAAACTCGTGCACATTGTCAGCTTATCCAAACCTTAAAGACCGCGGCTTTTGAATACCGACTCTTGCAAATATCGTTAACTGACCATAGATGACGCATTTTGTCAATATCGTATTGATCGCTTTATCGATCGTCAGTACCGTATCGAGACCTCTTGATAACAAATATATTTAATCAGTAGATAAGGCCCAAAGGTTTCTCCAGGGTCTATAACAACAGAAAGGACTGAACGTAGCTCTTGAAGACCTAAGCGGAAATAAAACATAAAAGCTGGTGAGGTCGTTACAAAAACTTTTAAGAACAAGAAGTTTAAAACTATATACAGGGTTTTTCAATAAGAGGTGTTATTTTGAATAGCCCGCTATTTCGGTAGATGTTACTTTTAAAGCTGTCATTTTTTGACATTTGACAAGTAGAACCTACGCCATTAATAAAAATGGAACGATACACGCTTCAACAACGCATTGAAATTGTTAAAATTCACTTGAGTGAATCAAATGCAAATCATCTTGAGTGATGAAGCCCATTTCCACCTCGGTGGCTTCGTCAACAAGCAAAATTGTCGCATCTGGGGCTCGGAAAACCCAAGAGTTATTGTTGAAAAGCCTCTCTATCCTCAACGTGTGACTGTTTGGTGCGGTGTATGGTCAGTCGGAGTCATTGGACTTTACTTTTTCGAAAATGAGGCTGGAGCAACAGTTACGGTGAATGGATTGCGCTATCGAGAGATAATTAATGGCCGGAATTGGATGGTATTGATCTGGACAACGTTTACTTTCAACAAGACGGTGCTACGTGCCACACAAGCAACTAAAAAAACCATTGATTTTTTATGATTGAATATCAAAATAATAACTCTTATTGGAAAAACCCTGTATTTCCCACTAAAAAGGTGTCAAAATGAAACATTTTCTAGATGATTAGCTTTGTTACGTGAAAACATTATTGTCTGCGTCATTTTTGTTGGGTTTTCACCTGGCAATAACACCGAAAATTCCTATACAGTTCTGGATAACTGATCTAGATATCGTATCTGGAAATTAGTTTGTTTGTTCCCCAAAAACTTGCATACAACTTCATCCGGTACCCGCCGCAAATATCCTCTTCCGTTCCGACCTACAGAGGAACATCAACACAAAGACTTGCAATAATAACAATGATTGAAATTGCGTATGAATCACAGGTGCTCTGTACGGTGTATAGACACTGGACACGCCATCGGAATAGCAAACAGTCAGAGGTGACTCTAAAGTACAAGGAACCGAGGATGTGGACATTATTGTTTGGCTGACATTTATTATTGACTGTAAACATCTTTAATATTCTGGAGTAGTGGTTTGGAAGCTCGTGTGTGCTGTGTGCGTTTTGTCGAGACTGCGATTGACATTTAGTCAGGCGAATCAAAAACGGAATTTGATCAAGGTGTTTTCAATGTATCAACATTACTTATGCATTGACATACTTTTGTTACTTGGTATAACTACTCCAATTTTTGGTCGTTCCACGTTCACTATCAAACTGGAACTAATTGTGTGAAGAATTCAGACAAGCGTTGAAGTAACTACCTATTATTATTTTAATTGTCATTTTCAAAATTAGAACTAATTGTGTGAAGAATTCAGACAAGCAATGAATTAACTACCTATTATTATTTCAATTGTCATTTTCAAAATTAGAACTAATTGTGTGAAGAATTCAGACAAGCGATGAAGTAACTACCTATTATTATTTTAATTGTCATTTTCAAAATTAGAACTAATTGTATGAAGAATTCAGGCAAGCGATGAAGTAACTACCTCTTATTATTTTAATTGTCATTTTCAATCTGTTTTCTCAATTTTTCACACAATCAGTTTTATTTTTGAAAATGACTGTTCGTGAATGACAATAATAATAGGTAGCTACTTCATCGCTTGTCTGAATTCAAAGAAATCCGAGATCCAGAGTTAATTCCAGAATAAATTAGAATTTTTATGAATCTATGACCGGTCAGTGGTTGAGTGGGCATAGCGCTTGGGTCTCACCCGAGCGTCGCGTGTTCGATTCCTCGGCTGGCTAAGTCCTCCATCACAACACAAGCAACATTTTCGGCTTTCTGTGGTGGTAGTAGGAGATTTTCAAACATTGTTGGGTTATTCGTAACCTGGGAATGTTTGTCTTTCTTTTAAAAAAAAAAAATGAGTAAATAGACTCTAAATTATTTTATTTAGGCCTAAGGGGTTGTTAATGTGCTTCCCATCCTGAAGAAATGGCAGTAAAATTCAATTAAAAGCAATAGCTATCGTTTCTCCAACAATTAACTCCGTTGACTATATATAACCGCACTCATAGTAACGTGTCTGTCACACTGGCCCACTTGTGCGTATTGTTTCAAGCCGCTTTAGGAACTAATTAATCAGTTAGGAGGAAATAAGGAGTTAAAAGGCTTTCACTATCAAAATGAATCCTTTTATTAAAAAAGTGAAAACGGAGAAAGCGCTCTGGAAACGCTAATTGAATTTTATATGATTGTATCGTTATCAGCAACAAACGAATCTAAATGCTATCATTGAATTCTTGACAAATCAGTTCCAATTTCGAAAATGACAAATCAATAATTTTCTGTAAAAAATATTTAATTACAGGTCTGTACTTTATCACTTTTCTGAATTCTCCAAACATAACCTACAAATTTTTTAGAATTTCGACACTTAAATTCAAATCATATCTGAGTTCTAGAGTTCATTGAACCTGAGTGACAGACAAACAATTAGTATTTTTAATAAAAGATAAACGTAAATATTTGAATACATTGTGAGTTAAAAATGGTTATACTGAGCTATTAATTCCATATATAAAATTAATGTGAATTTCATGACATTTTAATCATTTCGATAATTCTCGGAAGTTAATTAATTCTATCAATGGGTAAAATAAGAAAAAAATTCGAAAACTTGAATTTGAAACTTGAAAGGTGCAAATTTGATTAAGGTGTAGAAATTTAAAAATCCACATCAACTCCTAGATATTTGATAGCTTGTCTGAGTTTTTCAAAAAAACAGTTCATACTTTTAATATGACGCCTAAAATCAAAGCAAATCCGAGTTCTATAGTTCATTGAATAAAAGTTACGCAGGACGGACACACTACCGATATTATTATTTTAATCAAAATTCGTTATTTTTTACTTTATGTCTACATTTTTCATTGTTTTAAATCCTCAAGTTTTTAGCGGTATTTGGAATTAATTATGCAAATATTGAGAAATTTCACTAGAGTATTATACAGGATGTATCGGCACGTACCCGACAAACTTTAACCAGCTTTTCCTTAGCACATTTGGAGTAAAAAATGTTATGGGCACTTTGCTGTCCGGTAACATTTTTTTTCAATTAAAAACAAAAAATTATAAATAATCCACACTCCGTCACTGTCATTGGCATTGTTTCTCGTGTTCAACAGCTGTTATTAGCAAGTGTGTCAAAAACGGTCTTCGCTCTTTCATACACACTAAATAATAATAGTTAAAAATGAGACGAATGGTGCCATGCCATTTCGTTGTGATTGTAAAAGCGCGCCAATATAGGTACACACGTACATTATTCAACGGAAGTCGAATAAAATATTCCCAGATGGGTTTTCACACTTTGACAAAGGATAAAACAGTGGTGACATGTGGTGAAAATATGAATAATAATTTTTTATTAAAAAAAACGTTACCGGACAGCAAAGTGCACATAAGATTTTTTACTCCAAATATGCTAAGGAATAGCTGGTTAAAGTTTGTCGGTTACGTGCCGATACACCCTGTATAAAAAAATATTTACCCTATCTCTACCAACTAACTAAAACTAACTGACCATCACGCCGTTTCCCCGCAGGGGTAGGCAGAGAGGACGGACCGCCAAACAACTTGGTCTTGGCACACACTCCTTGCCTCATTCAAATTTATACACACTCTTCTATTATTCTGACTCTTGACATGGCCCGACTCAAGTATTTGATTCACTTGGTCGTGCCATGTCTTCCTCGGGCGTCCCCCACTTCTGTTACCATTCACAAAAGCGCGCCAATGTAGGTACGTACCTACGTATATTATTCAACGAAACTCGAATAAAATATTGCCAGATGGGTTTTCAAACTGTGACAAAGGATAAAACAGTGGTGAAAAATTATATTGAATGGTAAATTTTTTATTAAAAAAAATGTTACCGGACAGCAAAGTGCGCATAACATTTTTTACTCCAAATGTGCTAAGGAATAGCTGGTTAAAGTTTGTCGGGTAAGTAAAATAAATACACCACTATTTAATTCTTAGAAGACGGCTAAAATTTTGTAAATATATCAAAGACAAATATAATATTGAAAATCATATTTGGAATAGGAAATGCATGGAATGTGGAAAGGCATCTAAAATGTCAATGTTTTACTTAGAAATTTTCATGGACAATATTGAAATGCGTTGAAAACTTCTAAAACCTAGCTCTATACACTGCACATTGCAGTGCACCTGGAGGTAGTCATGATTTCACTGACCTGCTATTATAGTTTGTCTGTATCCTAAGAGTTAAAATGATTGACATGTTTCAAAACCAATGGTTTCTTCGTCGGGATAAACGTAGTGGTGTACACAAGTACATTTACTTATTCCCTCGCGTTCTTCCGACATATTAATTTTAGAAGAGTTATTTTCATAACGTTAAACAGATATAATTTTCCCAGCAATCGAATAAAATGTAATTAAAAATAATTTCACAAACCCGTAAAACAAATATCTCCACGTTCGTAGGTAGTTGAATTTTCAGGCGAACAGACGAAAACATGAATGTATTGATGTTTTCTGTAAGAAATGCGTTTGTCATTATTAATAATTAGTCAATATTTGATCAAACGAGCGTTAATTCCCTCAGCAAACTGTTTGAATTTTTCGGGTTTTTCAGCCCATCATCCGATGACTATTTTGATTTTTTTATACTTAGTATTTTCATTTAGCATATTTTGCAAATAAAAAATATATATTCGCATATTTTTATATGAATTGTATTGGACACTTTTAACATAAGGGATTCGACTCAAATACAATTATTTTTATATGAATTGTATTGGAAACTTTTAACATAAGGGATTCGACTCAAATACAATTATTTTTATATGAATTGTATTGGACACTTTTAACATAAGGGGTTCGACTCAAATACAATTATTTTTATATGAATTGTATTGGACACTTTTAACATAAGGGATTCGGCTCAAATACAGTTATTTTTATATGAATTGTATTGGACACTTTTAACATAAGGGATTCGATGCAAATATAATTATTTTTATTTGAATTGTTTTGGACACTTTTAACATAAGGGATTCGACTCAAATACAATTATTTTTATATGAATTGTATTGGAAACTTTTAACATAAGGGATTCGACTCAAATACAATTATTTTTATATGAATTGTATTGGACACTTTTAACATAAGGGGTTCGACTCAAATACAATTATTTTTATATGAATTGTATTGGACACTTTTAACATAAGGGATTCGGCTCAAATACAGTTATTTTTATATGAATTGTATTGGACATTTTTAACATAAGGGATTCGGCTCAAATACAGTTATTTTTATATGAATTGTATTGGACACTTTTAACATAAGGTATTCGGCTCAAATACAGTTATTTTTATATGAATTGTATTGGACACTTTTAACATAAGGGATTCGGCTCAAATACAGTTATTTTTATATGAATTGTATTGGACACTTTTAACATAAGGGATTCGATGCAAATATAATTATTTTTATTTGAATTGTTTTGGACACTTTTAACATAAGGGATTCGACTCAAATACAATTATTTTTATATGAATTGTATTGGAAACTTTTAACATAAGGGATTCGACTCAAATACAATTATTTTTATATGAATTGTATTGGACACTTTTAACATAAGGGGTTCGACTCAAATACAATTATTTTTATATGAATTGTATTGGACACTTTTAACATAAGGGATTCGGCTCAAATACAGTTATTTTTATATGAATTGTATTGGACATTTTTAACATAAAGGATTCGGCTCAAATACAGTTATTTTTATATGAATTGTATTGGACACTTTTAACATAAGGGATTCGGCTCAAATACAGTTATTTTTATATGAATTGTATTGGACACTTTTAACATAAGGGATTCGGCTCAAATACAATTATTTTTATATGAATTGTATTGGACACTTTTAACATAAGGGATTCGGCTCAAATACAGTTATTTTTATATGAATTGTATTGGACACTTTTAACATAAGGGATTCGATGCAAATATAATTATTTTTATTTGAATTGTTTTGGACACTTTTAACATAAGGGATTCGGCTCAAATACAGTTATTTTTTTATGAATTGTATTGGACACTTTTAACATAAGGGATTCGGCTCAAATACAGTTATTTTTATATGAATTGTATTGGACACTTTTAACATAAGGGATTCGATGCAAATATAATTATTTTTATTTGAATTGTTTTGGACACTTTTAACATAAGGGATTCGACTCAAATACAGTTATTTTTATATAAATTGTATTGGACACTTTTAACATAAGGGATTCGACGCAAATGTGGTTATTTTATATGAATTGTATTGGACACTTTTAACACAAGGGATTCGACGCAAATATTGTTATTTTTATTCCGGTTATTTATGTAATTATACTTCAAAACGTGTTTGTTTTAGAATAATGGATGTCTACATTCGCGATCATCATCTCAAATTAATATCGTAAATCGCGAAATATAGATATGATTTGAGATTTTCCCGGCCAAAGGCATTATAGTGATATTTTTAGGTTACTATGCCGTGTTGTGCTTCGTCCTTCTTTGGTCTACGTTTTGAACAGCGTCCATCATTCATCCATTCATGTCCATCATCAGGGTAGATGTGTAGATTGAGGTGAAATGTGTTTTTATGTGTGTCGAAGTTATCCCGTGTTGCAAGCGTCAATCCTCTTAATGTGTTTTTTGAAGTTTTGTTTTGGTGTAGCCGTCGCATACCAAGAAATTTGAATTAATAGCAAGTTCCAATTTGGAAATAACAACATGAATAAATTCACGCGGGGATATTTTTCACATTCATGTACCTACCGATAATCAAAATTCGTACGTTTGATGTTTTTTTTTAATAACTCACAAGAGTCCCTACTGCTCTCAACAATTAGAGTTTTGTTGTGAGGCTGAAGGTAGTGAGGAGGGGATGGAGATAGGGAAGAGGAAGGTGTGGGATGTCTGGTATCTGGTCACCAAACACGGCTAAAGCCATTTTAAGCAACTTTTCTATTCTGAATAGTGGTCTTACACAGGAGCGATACTGAGAATATTTTTTTACTCAGAACGTGCCGCAAGTATACATATTATTTTAAATGAATAAATTGTGAGATACCACAAATTTATCAAATAAAATTTACTTGCGCACGCCGAGATTTGAACCTGCGATCTTCGAATTGCTAGCCGAGAGCCATCCCACTCGTCCACGGAGGCCGTCAATAATGACAGAGTTAATTCAAACATCAAGATATTATTTTCAAATTTTAAAATCTCATATTATCCTCAAGAGGTCATAGATTAACAATTATTTTACAAGAAATAATTATTAGCCTGAAACACTCATCCACATTGAAAAATCTCCTGATAAAAGATACATGACGCCAACGGGACTCGAACCCATGTCCCTACGATTTCCGTTCGACAGCTCTGACCACTCACTCTGACACTTTTCAGGTGAAAAAATGTAACAAGCAGTAATTGTTGAATGAAACACTAGTATATATTGAATTATTTCGCGGATAAGAGATAAGCCGCCATAGCTCAGTGATCAGAGCGGTCGACCGGAAATCGAAAGGACACGGGTTCAAGTCCCGTTGGCGTCATATATCTTTTATCAGGAGATTTTTCAATGTGGATGAGTGTTTCAGGCTAATAATTATTGCTTTTAAAATAATTGTTACCATTTGTGCTATGCATAAAAAATCTTGTCTTAAATATTAGTTTACCAAAAAAATAATAAGGTCTTAGATTCCTGAGTCTAGTAACCCCGCATGACCTAGAAAGCCGTGACCTTGACCGCCCCACACCCCTACTCCCGGTGACAGTCCAGTTAGAACTGTCAGTCCAACGCGCTGACAGTGACAGTGACACTGACAGTTGACAGTGACAGTTGAGAGTGTGCAGTACCGTCCACTGCACAGTGCAGTAGTTTCTCCATTGCGCATGCGCGCGGACGTTCTGAAAGTTAAATACTTGCACGCAATTAGAACCATCTTCCGTTGGAGCTATTCCTCGAGGTATTCACGTCTCAAATCAGAAGGTATGTACACTGTGCCAATTACACTAGATTTAAAAAAAAACTTTTTCCTTATTTTCCAGAATTTTCTCCTTGTTCAATTACCTATTTTGCAATTACAATTACCTGTTTTGTATTATTTTTGGATAGTTTTTGAATTATCGTTTGAATTTTTAGCGATTTTTTTTAATTTGAATATTGTTTTTAAAATAATTATCACCACATCCATTAACCCAATAATTCATAAACAATTTCAGTGATTTATTTTTGGGTTATTATGCCGTGTCGCGCTACCTTCTACCTTCGCCGACGTTTCGGATAGCAACTTTGGCTAAAGAAGAAGGTAGCGTAATACGGCATAATACCCCAAATATAAATCACTATAGTACTTTTGGCCGTGAAATTCTCAAAGCATTTCAATGATTGAATTTAGTAGGGGAAATTAACATTAATTGTCAAACATACTAAAATCAGTTCTCTGGGCATCCCTGGATCAACGAACTCAAATTTGTTTTGATTTTAATTATCATTTTCAAAATTGCAACTGATTGTGTAAAGGATTATGATAAGCATTTAAGTAGATACCTACCTACTTATCAAATTTCTTTTATTTGTCTTGTGATTAAAATATCCCGTGTTTTTTAACATTATTGAATTAAAATATCACTTAGAGACCCGTGAAAAATAAAGAGGTAATCTGAATTCTTGATTTATGACGAAACAGTTCCGATTTTTTAAATTTAAAAAAATATAATACAGGGAGATATTTTATCAGTTGTTTGAATTCTTCACAGAACTGATTCCAATTTATAAAATTACTCTTAAATTCAAAGCAAAGTTCGCGAACCAGATTTCACGCAGGACTAACTAACGCACGCACAGACAACCGAAATAACTTCATGTTTTACTAAAAGTTTGTCAGTTAGTCTACAAAGTTACAATCCTTTGGGAGGCTAAACAGATATTACACGTTAATGTAAACAAGCCTTGAAAACCATAATGAATTTAATTAAATCGATACAAATTAATTAAACTTCTGCACACTCAGCCTTACTTTTAACGTGGTGTAAATTTAATGCAATTGATAAACAACCGTGTATGTGAAAACTTTACTAATAACCTAACATTTTAATAAAAAAATATTCAAATTGTTTGTACAGTGGAAGTGGGTAGTTTATTTGTTGTATAAATTTTTCATCTAATTTCGGAATATTACCAAGTTATTTTAAATGTGCTATTTCTTCTTTTTGCAGTTGTTGCAAAAACAAATACTTTTTAGAAACTAAATAAAATTACCAATTTAATTTTTGTAATTGGAATTTGCAACTTTTTTTTAATAAATTGGAATATTTTAAAACAAAATACGTGTTTTTACTTCAAACGTCAACAAATTGTAAATAACATTTCATTTTATTTATTATAACACATTCCTTTTATGATGTCATTTCGATTTTCATCTCGTTATAAATAAATACAAAAATATAATAATATTTCAAAGAGAACATCCAAAAAATATGCATTTTTTATTGATTACGCAATATAAGCATTGATTTCTTTGATTTACATTTACCTACCCATGTACGTTATTTAAAAAAAACACCACTTACGTTGTAATTCTTATTAAATTCACGCGGTAACAGTAAATTAAAAAATAATATGTCCACCCCACAAAATAACCCCACTTTTTCAAGATGAAATTGCACGCGTCAGTCTACCAAAACGCAACGTTGCCAGCTCTTTCGGCGCACAGTTGAAGACTTTTTTTATTTGTAATAATTTATATTACAGCTTGCACAGTCTTTATCCAATGTATAACTAAAACACCGTTTAACGGTTGGGAAGTGTTTTTTTTATTAGCGAGGCTAACATTAATTTACTAAAATTATTTGATTACCACTGAAACGTCAAAAAAGTTAATTGTAGAAAAAAATTTTAAAACTCTTCCCAAAAGTGTCTTCAAAAATGTTGAATATCTCATGAATGATGATATTTTTGACAAATATTTAAATAAAAAATCTTTAATTTAATTAAAATAACTTATTTTTAATGACGTTTGTAGGTTATATGCATCAATTCAATTTAATTTGACCTGTCGGTGGCCGAGTTGACATCGCGCTTGGGTCCCACTCAGGCATAGTGTGTTCAATTCCTCGGCTAGATAAGTCCTCCATCACAGCACAAGCAAAATTTTCAGCTTACGGTGGTGGTAGTAGGAGATTTTCAAATATTGTCAGGTTATTCGTAACCCGGGAATGTTTGTCTTACTTTAAAAAAAAAAATACTGAAGAATAAAATACAAATCCAAACGAAACATGAAACAGAACAAGACAAAGAAAGATAAAAATTTAATGGTGTAAGTGGTTAGAGGCGTTGTATCGAATAGACAGAGATCTTGGATTGGATTCCCAGGTGAGACAGTTACTTTTTTTTATTATGTGTGTGTGTTCTGTTCTGTTCTGTTTCTTCTTCAAATCATTAAATGTTTCATTCAAATCATTATATCAATAAACAAATCATTTTTTATAAATACTGGACAACAAAAAAAATGAGTTGTATCATTGTTTATTATAAATAATGCTATTACTTCCAAATTAATTGACGTACATAAAACCGCCGAATATTTCGGCTTCTTGTTTAAAAGCTGCGGTATGCGGTTTGCCCATATTTTTTAGTTCGTCGAATCATCCTCGCCGTAGAGAATTACTATTAAAAATTCATCATTCATCATTACATATTCAGATAATCAATTCTAATTCGTGCGTTGATCTGCCAAACATAAAAAAACACTATGAACAAAGAATCTGCGAACTGTTATGAATAATTTTAAATCACCCAGCAAATAAAAAAAACACTATGTGTTCATTTTACTAGTGATAAAAAAATTATTTATCACCGTTAAAAATTGTCGCTAGTGAATCAACTTTGTAAATATTTTTTAAATATGCGTACCGCACAAGAGACCCAACTGCTCCCAATCGTCTGGAGCAAATGGAATATGTTGTGAAGCTGAAGAGATTACGGAAAAGGGGTGGAGAAGGATTTGGAAAAACGCCATTCAGATTTGGTCAACAAGCACGGCTTAATCCATTTCAAGCAACGTTTGAATTCTGAATGGTGGTCTTTTACTAGGACGATATCCACTCAGGAATCTACAGTTTAATTCATTTTTATTCGCCCTTGAGGGGATTTTTCACGAAAACGGCGCTATGTAAATTAGCCAATTTTATATTGAGAGCGTATATAAGGGAGTGGAGGAGGTTTGAGGGTAGATGACATTCCTGGAAAATAAAACAATATTATTTGTACCATCTCTATTATCGATAAAAAAATTTCAAATAAAAATTTTCCGACCCCTCCCCCAGTTTTCTCCCTTGCCCACCAGCAGGCTCGAAACCCCCCTCCTTTAGGATATATAGCGCAGTTTTGTGAAGATTTACTTTTTAAGTGCTTTTTACACAAAACATCTTTAAATAACCTAACATAGTGAGAAATTTAGAAAAATTAGATATAACATACCAAAGTAATTTATCTAGGCATTGAGCCCTAAAGTCTAAGAATCATTAAGGACCTAGATTGTTTTAAAGGCTTTCGTAGATATTTTAGGTTTTTGTTAGTGAAAATCAAAAAATTCCCTGTGCATTATTATGTACAAGTACCTACCTAGCGTTGTGATTAATTTGATTGATTCTTATGTAAACAAGTAGGTACGTACGTTCAAGTAATGAAATAACAATAAAAATGTACTTAATAAAAAATCGGAAAGAGGTCTATGTAAATAAAATAAATTGTATCTGGGAAGGTCTAAAACTAACTTGATTGTAATACGAACCTATTTTTTGTCATTTTACATATGTACCTACTTATATATCTAATTTTTTTATTTGAATTATTGTTGGTATCTAGTACCTATTGATTAATATATGGCATTATTAACAAATGATAAATATTATTATTAACCTACAAACTTGATGTAGTTTGTCTTGTAGTGTGACTCATTTTGTTTTTATTTATAAAAACTTGCATTAAAATTATTAAATAATCATTTTGCAGTTATTTGTATGTCAAATTCAATAATAAATGCATTTCGACCCCCGTGTATCAAGTCGTGAAAACAAACAATATAACCGAATGACACATGGATACGCATATACAGGGTCCGTCACGAAAACCGCATATTTTTGATTGGCTAGTACAACCTAGTGTTTGGCCTCAGAGGGTGAGGGGTGGCCTTGAGTTGTTTGTTAGAGTGGGAAGTTTAGCTGTCGCGATATCGTGGGACTTAGAGCCAGCCACAGACATAGGAATTAATAGACGAGAAGATAATGGCGAGGGGTAAAATCAACTGTTGAAGAACGAAGGGGGTAAGGCTGACTGTGATTCGTCAATAAATCAATCTGACAGTAAATAGGCATCTCGCATTATAATATCACCATTTACTTCTTAAAAGTAAAATCTGCTTTTGAATGAATAGACATTTATACATGGGAGCGCAAATTACTCGCCACGTTATGAACAAATTTGCGAAGTCCAAATTCGGCAAAAAAATTCGGTTCTATTTTCAGAGTCGAATATTTCGTTTAAGTATTTAGTTAAGACACTTTTATAAATGTTCATAATTTACTTCCCAGCAACCAACCAGCTTTGTGTTTCGCGTCCAGACGTTTCTCAATGTGATAGTATATGTTTCTAAAACTGATCTTTATTATACGATGTGAATATGCTTAAAATAAAGTAAAATAATGCTTATATATGGAATGTAATACGACAATTGGGTTTATTCTCTTTTTCAAATCTATTTTTACAAGTTTTCATAGTACAAGTCAACATTTTGCCGTGTTATTTCGTAAAATGAACCGATGATGCCTCGACCATAGTTCGCACAAGAATGATGACGTCACGTTTTCAAATTTCACTTGAGGCCATACGCGAGCACAGCCGGCTCCAATGGAACCGGTATGGGGAGTGGGAATAATACGCTTTTAATCACTTAGGACAGGTCTACTAATATTCATATGTCTATGGAGCCAGCGATGATATCCCTACCGAAATCTACCGATATTCGTAGAAAATCTATAGAAATTTATGAATTTATGAAAATCTGTTTTTTTTTAAAGCTACCGGTGTAACTGTGTAACAACGGTGTACCGGTTGTTGTTTACACAGCTCGTAATGACTGTCTGAAGAGATCCATTTCCAAGCAGCCTAATCTCTAGATACAGCAATATTCACTGGCCTTCTCGCTTCCCTGATCTAAGCCTATTCGACTTCTTTTGCGGATATCTCAAGTCCCGAGTATATGTTGACAAGCCAGACTGCCTTGAAGATCCTAAGATGAAAATCCAGAGGAAATCGTTCGGATTCCACGTCAGATGTTAATTGATGCTACTCAAAGTTTTCGGGACCGGCTACAGTCATGTGTAAATGTAAATGACCAACACGACGTGATCTTCAAAACATAAACTGCCAACAAAAATATCCAATCTTACACCATGTTGTGTCATAAATTCCAACTTACACTATAATTTGTCATAAATTCCAACTTACACTATATTTTGTCATAGATTTCAACTTATACACTATGTTTTATCATAAATTCCAACTTACACTATATTTTGCAAAATATATAAACATGCCAGGTAAATCTTATTTGAAAACCATGCGATTCCCATGATGGACCCTGTATATAGACCTACTCGTATACAGGTACCCATTGTAAATAAGATCAATATTGATATGTACTAACTCATTTTAAACACACTTTATTTACTACATAGTCCTTTCGACTCATTTTGGACGGAAACCATGACAGGAAAATTAAAAGTACCTCTTTAAGTGATTAATTTTAGGCAAAGCCTTTTTTATGTGAATACCGCACAAGAGACCCAACTGCTCCCAACCGTCTAGAGCCAATGAGACTATGACATCCCAAATTGGGGTATGTTGTGAGGGTGAATGTAGCGGGGAGGGGAAGGAATTGGGAAGACGAAGGTGGAGGCGTACCTGACTATTCAGTTCTAGTCACCAAACACGGCTAAAGCCATTTCAATTCTGAATGGTGGTCTTACACCAGGGCGATACTGAGAGTATCTTCCACTCTGGAACGTGTCGCAAGTATACTATATATTATTTTTAATGAATTATTGTGGAATAACAAAAATTCATCAAATAAAATCTTCTTTCGCACACCGGTGTTTGAACCCGCGACCCTCGGATTGCTAGTCGAGAGCCTTCCCCTTAACCACAGATGCCGTCAGGGCTGAGTAGTTTTTATGTTTTTTTTACAATAACTCCACACAAGAAGTCTTGATAAAAATAATTTCCGTCAGTCCCTATGTTATCTTTGGGGATGCTGTGTGGATGGTATTTTTAAGGAAAGGAAGGAGTAGATGTTTTATCTAAAAAGTTATGAGAGGTGGGTAGGAATCTGTATGAATCCATCCCTCCTACTGTGGAGCAAGGCGATGGGTCGAGAGGGTCCAGTTAGAGGTCAAGGAATCTTCCTCAACCAGTCGTAACAATCGAAGTGTCTGCATTTTTAATTAATTGTAAGCAAAAAAAGTTCACTTGGATCGAAGAAGTATAAGATTTATTCATTTTTACTAATTATAACCAAAATCCGGTACAGCAGTTATTAGCTGTTATTTAGTAAATACGAGAGATAAATATTTCAAAATTGGTTACAGAACCTAGACCGAGTTACGAACAACGGCCTCACTTCTAGATTTTTTAGGATTAATATCAGTTTAAGAAAATAAAACATTATTCAATTTCGCATCTTCCATCAAAGTGATATTCTCGTATATAAATAACAACTACCGCATGTTTATTTTTGGGTCACGTCAACTGTACTATATCGGCAAAAATTTGCATTAACAAAAAAACTGATTAATATTCTGCAGTCCACAGGATTATGGTAATGAATCTCAGGTAGATGATGAATCCTCCTTCTGTGAGTATATATTATATAGCTATTGAAAGTTATGTATACCAACACAGGTAAAAATATGTTCTTTTTGTATTTCTGGTGCGGTCTCGATAGCTCGATGATAACATCGATAACACGTGTTCGAATTCTTATGTTGGGTATATATAGAGTTTTTTTTTCGAGGGTAACTGACGATAAATGAGTTTCCAATTTCTTACTTTTAAATATTTCGCCTGCCTCTCAATCTTAAGTGCATTTTTATGTAAAGCAGAGTAATTTATTTTTTTCATCGAATTGTTGAAAAGTCCTAGAGAGAGATTAGTCACATTTTTTGGAAGTTTTATTTTTGAAATCTTTAATTTGAAATCCAACATTACATTGCTTTACTGATTATGTGGGATGTTAATTTATTTTCATTTCTGGCACAGGTGATAAGTGTTGATTATTCATAGAAAACATAAAAGTCAATTAGATTTATTTCCATAAAAAAATCTTGTTTACTTTTTTTACATTTACTGTTAGTTTTGATAAACCACTTGGAAAAATGAATCGGTTTTGTTTTTAAGGTTAAATAGTCATGGATATTGTTAATAGATAGGTAAATTTTCATATCATCTACAAACATCACGAGTTAATATATTGGTAGCATCGTTTATAAATAAGCAAAACAGAATAGGTCCAAGATGCGAGCCCTGTAGTACTCCACTTGATTGTGATAGACGAGGAAGACGTGACATGACAGAAATTTAAATCTTTTAATATCTTAAACCCATGACATCATTCTACATCTGCATTCATCATAACAGGAAAAAATACTTCACGTCCTACGAAGGGCTTTGTGTTAAAATGTACTGCCACATAACGGTTAACCGGCAAGTACGGCAAGTATTGAATAAGAATTGGTTGAAGGTTTTAAATAAGTAGACATTTGGCCCAAACAAGTAGAGTAGACAAATCCATCACCGTCAACGAAAACAACTGCTTACAAAAGCCTCCCGCTTGTTTACAGGTTCTGATGTACAGTTGCTCGGTGGCTATTTGTTCTTCATCAATACATACTAGATAATGTATAACAATGTGTAAGGATACACAAATAAATATGCACTGTTCTCTTTTCTTTTGAAGATGAATTTCGACACATCATGTCATACCGCGAATATTTGGGGTCAATAATGGAAAACGTAAAAGTAGACTTTTTTCATTAGCGCCCAATAAAATTTTTAAATAATTTTATCATTTTGGTTGTTGTTTACAAAGCGTTCATGTGAACGCACCTTTATAATTATTATTTCTTCCCACTTGGTCAGCTGTTCTATTTAAGATTTGAAATATAAGGGTTGCTATTTTGTTATCCGAACACGTGCAATACTCGCAAAAGTAAAGCTACGATTACACTGGACAATTTACATGAATTTTTTTTATTTTGTAATTAGAATTGCTTTGTTTAAAAACTGATACTTTAACTATATAATGTCTTCGATTTGTTATTTATCAATTAAAAAAGTCACCTTGGAGAGTCAGAAACACATTATACACCATGCACACACATTTCATATTTTTACTGTTTGGACATATCTATTATACCAATCGCTAAGGTTGAACATATTATTGAAATAGCAACATTTCAACTGTCCCATTCATCCCAAGTTAGATTATTTTACGAAGAAGAATAATAAAAATCGCTGTTTACATAATATATTTATAATAATAATAAAACAAATTGAAATTATGATCATATATAGCTAACGGTGATCCCAACCTATTTGAGTTATTGATTACTAACAAGACTGATATTACCATAAATATCTTGTTTTTGATAATCCGCGTTGATCCGGAATTAATTAATGTCGTTAATGGAATTTTATAACGGCAGACTATTGAATAGATTGTCTTGTTGATCACGAGCAGATGTAACATTGTTTTTCTACAAAAAATTGGCACGACATAATATCATGTCACGGGCCATTCAGCTTAGCATGGTGGAAAAAACATGAAACGTGAAAGATCACCAAGCAGAATCATTGAAAAATTTATTGAATTGGTTAAAAAAATGTGTGGATTGGTTAATTTCGCCAACGTTTCCATCGCCCGTGCAGTGTACATGATAAGGACATATGCAAGACCATAAGGCTAGACAATAGAGGCGCTTTTGCGGACCAACATCTGTTCGAAACGGTGGATTTGGTTATAGCGTTGGGCGCGTTGGAAGTCAACTGGAGGTAAAATAGTGGAACCTTTTTTTTTTGCTTCGTGTCTCATCCAAATATTATAAATACATCGATGTGTAAGAAGGCGAATAATACATACAGTTCGGTGGATACTGTTCCACAGTCAATCCTGGTTAATTTAGATTATTTCAGGTGCATGATGATACAATCCAAAAAATTTGCTAAAGACCAACGAAGTCATAACAATCGTTTTTTTTTTTTTTTTATAGTGAATACCTCACAAGAGTCCCAACTGCTCCCGTCTGGAGCCAGTGAGACTATGGCATTCCCAATTGGGGGATGTTGTGAGGCTGAAGGTAAGTGGGGAAGGGAAAGAGGAAGGTGGGGAAGTACCTGGCTATTCAGATCTAGTCACTAAACACGGCTAAAGCCATTTGGAGCAACGTTTCAATTCTGAATGGTGGTCTTACACCAGGGCGATACTGGTAGTATCTTCCACTCTGGAACGTGCCGCAAATATACTATATATTATTTTAATATTTTAATTAATTAATTGTGAAATAACACAAATCAATCAAATAAAATTTATTTGCGCACGCCGGGTTCGAACCCGCGACCTTCGGAATGGCAGTCCAATGCGTTACCACTGGACTATGCCGGCCGTCAATTTCCGATTTCCTTGCACCATTGGCAAAATAGTGACTTTAGGGGCGATACCAGTTTTCCTTAAAGATAAAGAATTGTCCTTAACCTAAAAATTAACGACTTTAAAGGTGATTCCGGTTCTTCTTAACGATAAATAATTGTCCTTAATAAAAAATAAACGGCTATAGGCTCTATATCGGTTCTATTTAAGGATAGGAAATTGTCCTTAACCTAAAAATGAACGGCTTTTTCGCTGTCGACCGAGGGAAGTGGAATCGCAGTTAACGAAACGATCGTTAATTGGAAATTCCTTATCGTTAAATAGAACCGAAATCACCCTTCTGATCAGATTATCCACGATAAACCAACCTTCTTCCATCTATTTTCGTGTCTCTTGACAACAAGGAGAGTTCTTTAGTCCAACTGGCACGAGGTGATTGAACACTGGCAATTTCCATTTTTTTATTATTCTGAAGATCCAAAGGGGATAAACCACCGTTTTATAGCTAAAGTTTTTATAATGTTGTTTCAACATAGTTTTTAATTTGTGCTTTCAGGAATTACGACATATTGGCGAAGAGATCATCTGCAGCAAGTGGGGCTTTACAGTGCTCCCTCCTCATGTGCTGACCGTCACAATCTGACGTCATGGGTCGTGCCTATACAGTGAGTACCAACCTTACCTACTAATCTAACCTAACCTAACTATACTATCTAACACGAGAAACTCGGCCTACAATACTTGTCGTTCAGAAGAAAATTCACCCATTATAACCTTAGGTGAATTAATACAGTGAAGATACGTTACTGAGACAAGGGGCAAGGTTCCACTGAACTAGGTCTAGTGGATATACTGCCGTTCATATGGCTAATGTATTTGATAGTAAATTAAGTCAAGATTCAAACTAAATGAAGGATATTGTTAAAAGATAAATAATTATTTTATTCTGTCATAGATGTCAGTATAAGCGACCTGATTTCCATTTCTCAAAGGGCTAATATGAGTATTTATAAACTCAATGAATTTCATTTAATTCGCTCTCCCTACAAAAAACATCGATGTTACAATAATTTTGTCCGTTGGGTGGTGTTTATATTTTAGTTAGTACGACGTAAATAAGTTAAAAAAAAGTACCAATAAACCTTACATTTTGTCTTGAGAAATGCGTCATTCTAAGAGTTTTTCTTCCCAGCCATCAAGTCCTAAATATTTTATAGTATTCGTTCGCACATATTCTTTAATGTAAATCCTTTTCATAAGCGCTACATTTTTTCATGCTACATTTTTTCTTCAATAAGTGAGTAAGGATTTTTATCACTATTCTGTTAAAAATGCGACTACATGATCATTTCCTAGTAATATATTAGTCGTTCAGAATATATCTGAACACGTGTTCAACACAAGTGACCTTTCCGAATAAATACGCGGACGAAATCCTAACTTCAAAAATCGAAACTTATTAATTTTTTTTAAGAACATGTGTTCCAACTTCCTCATAACATATTCGTGCTGTACTGTTATTTTATTCTGAAATTTGTCAATTCATTCGTTATATTTGTAGTTGTTTTTAATAAGACATTGAATTCTGTTCACACATCACCTTTTAAACATGGTTTTCTCTTTGTATATATTTACTCCTCCCATAAATACGAGCTTCTGGAGCTCACCTTATGGAGTAGTAGAATAATTTGAAAAACATATGATTTTCCATAATGTTATAATTTGAACTCTTGTATTATTTTGTAATAAATAAATATAAACACTTATCACATAGTGTAACAATAATTGACTGCCTCCGTGGTTGAGTGATTACGATCCTTGACTACAAATCCAATCGTTAGGCTGTTGTTATTTTAGTGTTTTTTATTGTTAGGTTGGCAGTGTACATTGCCTACAAACAAACGCGAATTATCGAACTTCATATCGGTGTTTTGTCAAAAATGGAGCGCCGCGTCGGTAGGAAATTTTTTGCGTATACTATTATTTACGTAAATAATATCAAATATCAATATTTTTCAAAATCGTAAATGCAAAAAGTTGTTGTTTATTGTCATTAGGTTAAATAAAAAATAAAAATTAAAGCGTATTAAAAGCGGTAGTTGTAGGTAAAGTTTTACCCAAACAACTGTCATTCTTATTATGCCTAAATTGAACATGTTATTATTCTCCTTCCTGTTCCGTGTTTTAACAATATATACTCACCCTCTCTCTGTGAATGACCTAATATCTACCTATTAAATGTAAATATTGTTGGTATCACTTAAACTGGGCAAAGCCCAACTAAGCAAACCTAACAGCAAAAAAACCCGGAGTGGGTTTTTAACTGCTAGCATGTGTTAATTGTGTTAAATTTATTCCTAGAAAGCCTGGACCAAGTGTTAAAAGATTAAAGATTTATATATCTCACAGGTCTCATATTGCATCAAATATGCATACTGATGCTGGAGGTATTTACAATTGGGTATTTATTTATATACTAGTTCCTACCATCTTTTCACCGTTTGTCTAATATTGACGCACTTGTCTAACATTGATGACTGATTTATTTGTTTGCCCCTGAAATGTAGACAGATATGGACATACAGAGAACACGTACGGAATTTCAATTAGAAATGAAATAAGACTAGACAAAATAATGTTGATTAATGTACGTACTTGTATACACGTTATTATTAAAAAAACATATATGATATATTGAATGTACGTACTTGTATACACGTTATTATAATAAAACATATATGACATATTTAACAAAATCACAGCCTGCTTTTTCTAGAAAAACTTCTTAATATATTTTTAATTTATTTGTAATGAACCGTTATAATAGAATATAATCGTTATGAAATAATGACATAATAATATTTAATATATGCAACCATCAAAATAATTGCCAAATAAAATGTCTACTTAATAGTGCCATAAAAAATCACGATAAAAGCCGCGTTTAGAATTTAGTTTGGACTGTATTCATAATGTAAAATATTCCTCTTCTCTTAATAATGATCAACTTTTGCAAACAAAAGAAAATTATAATATTCTTATGTGTTACTGTTATTTACAACTATTGGTATTTTTTGGAATTGCGGTAAATTATTTAACAGAAAACAAGATTTTTTTTAAAATATTTATTACATTTTTATTGGAATAACTTGAATTTTATCTTTTTAAGGTGGAATATATTATTGAAGAAGAAGATAATACTAATAAATCTAAAGGAAACATGAAACAGAACAAGACATAGAAAAATTAGAAGTACATAAGGTATCACTTACAAATAAAAATCTGATATGTTTATCCGAGAAACTATCTGGATTAACCATAATTCGGGTGGAATATTGCAATCATATGCGAAAAAATTGAAGATAATGTTGACAGCTCTCAGTCGAAGTGGGAAACAGTAAAAATGACTTACGTTGATATGGTCGAATTAGCTCAGTGGTCAGAGCACTTCCCCGGCAATTCCTGGATTCAATTCCTAGATGCGACTGAATCTTTTTCTGAATTTCTTCTTTCACATTTTCGTTTAGACTTTATGTGCATTATTTTCTATTTCCGCAAACTTAAATATTTATTAATTATTTATTTATTTATTTATTTATTTACACATATACGGCACAACACGTGCCATTAACATAATTGACATACTTATAATAGTACAACAACATGAAGAATAACAGTATAATGTTAGTAAAATTTAAGAAAATAGGTAAAAAGTAAGGTAATAAGTAGTGTATAAAAACTATAATGTATAAAAGTAAATTGTAAAGTGAATAGTTTAAAATATAAAGTATTAAAGTACAAACCATAATTTATTAGGAAAAAGTATAAATAAAAATAAAAATTTAAAGATTGAAATAAAACAATAAAATGTACCAATAAGATACCTATCTCAAGGTACCGACAATGATTTAAATATAAAAAGTAATAAATCCTGGATTATGTTAACCGATATGATAAATTTTACAAGTACTTATGATTTCAAGTGCATTAATAGTTTTAGAAGTACTGGTAGGCATATTATGTTTACATGATGTGTTTACGTGGTACTAGCAAACAAATTTAGTTTAACGCATCTTTTGTATGAAGACAGATTACCGGCAGCGTGATCAATATTAGCATATTCATTGCCTAAAATATGCAAGCGATTGATGGTTGAGTGTTGTTCTGCGTTCGTCATAGTATTGTCACAGTGAAAAGGTGTTTTGAGTCGAGTCGGTCTACTAGGTACATGGTAATTTATTAATGAGACCAATTCAGGGGAGTCAAACCAGTTATTGTTTATTTTAAATAAGAAAATAAGATCATTGAGTATTCTTCTATCTTTTAACGATAAGAGTCTCATTTTTTGTAATAAAGATTCATAGTTTATGTCAACCGCAGGAATACCTAATTTGAAATTAATTGATCTGAGAAATTTGCGTTGGATTCTTTCAATGGAGTTTGCATGGCTTTTGTAGAAAGGGTTCCATATGGGGGAATTGTATTCTAAATGACTCCTAACCAGAGTTGTATATAGTATTTTAAATGTTTGGATATTTTTAAAATCTTTACAAATTCTTACAATGAAGCCCAGAATTTTCATTGCTTTACCCGTTATTATATCAATGTGATTGGTAAATAGTAGTTTAGAGTCGAAGGTTATTCCAAGGTCCCTTATTACAGGTACTGACAATAAACTGTGATTGTTAAAAGAGTAACTATATTTGATAGGGTTTTTAATTCTAAAGAAACTCATGATTTCACATTTTTTTATATTAAGTGTAAGTTTGTTAATGGTACACCATTCTACGAATTTTATAAAATTGGATTGGAGGGACAAGCAGTCGTATATATTTTTTATGATTTTATATATTTTCATGTCATCGGCAAATAATAATATGTTAACATCAGTGAATATGGAAGTGACATCGTTTATGAATAGTATAAACAATATTGGACCAAGGTGCGAACCCTGAGGCACACCACTAGTGGCTTCAAATTCGTAAGATAAGTGTTCTTTAATACAGACAGTTAGTACACGTTTTGATAAATAATTCTTAATCCAACATAATAAATTACCACTTATTCCTAATTTAGACAATTTATTTATAAGAATTTTAATGCAAACCTTATCAAAGGCTTTACTAAAATCCGTGTAAATTGAATCAACTTGTTCTCTATTAGCAAGAGCACCAGAGATAAAATGTTCATACAGTGTAAGGTTAGTTAAGGTAGATCGTCCAGAGATAAAACCATGTTGAAATGATGAGATATTAAATTTTATGCAAGAACATATTTTTTGGAGAATTAACTTTTCAAAAATTTTTGGTATTGACGATTGTATGCATATTGGTCTGTAATTTTCAACTAAAGACTTGTCTCCGCTTTTGAATATAGGAGTGAGAAAGCTATTTTTCCATATTTGTGGGAACTTGCCTGTTAAAAGTGATTGATTAAATAGTAGGTACAGAGGGTAAGAGACACTACTCCCACAGTTTTTTAGAAATACGGGGGGAATTTTATCTGGCCCTGAGCACGATTTAGGTTCCAGTAGTTTGATACATGCTGCAATTTCTTTAATCTCAATATGTATCTGAGATAGTTGTAAATTTATATCGGACTCAAAGTTTGGAATGTCTTCATCAGGGATATCTGTTTCATATACATCCTTGAAAAAATCTGCAAACAAATTGACAATATCTTTGATTTTACAGGAAGTTTTCAGTTTATAGTGCATAGTTTCAGGTATGCCAAGGTTGTTGTTATTTTGAGCTTTACAATAGTTGAAAAAATATTTTACATTGTTACCAATCGAAAATTCCACATTCTTAATGTAATTATTATAACAAATGTTTGATAATTTATTACAATCTTTTCGCAGCTTGCTGAAAATTATAAAATCAGAAAGATTTGTTGTTTCTTTGTAAATTTTATGCGCTTTTTTCTTCTCAATTACTATGTTAATGAGGTCCTTGCTAAACCAGCGAGGGAAATTTGAAGATAGTTTATAACTAATTGGGACAAAGTTTTCTATGGTTTTATATAGATGATCGTAAAAGGCTTTAATATTCTCATCGAGATTACCTCCTTCTAGTATAGACCAGTCAGTGTTATATAGATAATCGCGTATTGCAACATAATTGGCTTTATTAAAGTTAGGATATTGTGTCTGGTTTTTAATTTGGCATTTTATAGGGTTACATAATACAGTAATATCTAAAGGTGGGTGATGAGAATCAGGGGGAAGAACTGAATCGAGTGACTTTCCAACCGCAGTTGACAAGTCGGTACAAAGAACAAGATCTAGTATATTGAACAGAGGTGTTATTTTAATAATCTGTGCGTAAAAAAACGATTCTGGATAGTAACTTTACCGACCTGCAATACGAAAATTATAAATTCCAACAATAAATATTAAAAACATATTATAATATTTTTTTAAATCATTAACTAATATGTTTATAAGACAAATTAAAAAAAAAAAATAGACAAGTCAAAATATTTCACCAATAAAACATAGATATAATATGTCTCGATGCCATCTAGTGGGGAATTCAGTACTAACACACCCTTTCCTCCAATAATAAAGTTGTTTTTTTTTGTTATTTGTTTTTGGGGTGTTATGCCGTGTTGCGCTAACTCCTTCTTTAGCCAACGTTTCGGACAGCATTGCAGTGTCCATCATCAGGGCAGATGTGTTATTTAAGGTTGTGGTGAAATGTGAGCTTATTTATGAAATGTGAGCCTATGTATGAAATGTGAGCTTATGTATGAGGATTCAACGCAACCTCAAATAACACATCTGCCCTGATGATGAACACTCCAATGCTGTCCGAAACGTTGGCTAAAGAAGGAGTTAGCGCAACACGGCATAACACCCCAAAAACAAATAACAAAAATACTTTTGGCCGTGAAAATCTTAAATCATATTTAGCCTCCTAACTTGCAGGGGATCTTCCAAAATTTTTTTAAAAATGATTTGTTAAATTTAAGCATAACATTTTAAGATGTTTTAATAAATGAGAATAAATTGAAACAAATTTGTTTTTTGAAAAATCCCATACAAGTTAGGAGGCTGCTTTGAATGAGTGTCCCGGCCTTGTGATCTAGGAAGTTTTGGTTCAATACCCATCGGCGGCATGTATACATTCTTAAGAGATTTTTTTCAATTTGTGTGGTAATTTAAGGCGAATAATTATTGTTTATAATAATTTGTTAAAAATATATATTTGATTCAATATTAGTTAGAAAAAAAAACGAGTTTCATAAATTTTGTACAAAAAAGGCCATAAAAAACACGGTTTTACCCTATCGATTTTTCAAATCCTAGATAAGTCGGAAAGAACCTACTCTAATTAATTTTAGACTAAAAAGGCCATAATTTACACCCAGCAACGCGGTTTTTCCCTGTCGATTGTTGAAATCCTAGATAAGTCGGAAAGAACCTACTCTAATTAATTTTGGACAAAAAAAGGCCATAATTTACACCCAGCAACGCGGTTTTTCCCTGTCGATTGTTGAAATCCTAGATAAGTCGGAAAGAACCTACTCTAATTAATTTTGGACAAAAAAAGGCCATAATTTACACCCAGCAACGCGGTTTTTCCCTGTCGATTGTTGAAATCCTAGATAAGTCGGAAAGAACCTACTCTAATTAATTTTGGACAAAAAAAGGCCATAATTTACGTCAAGCAACGCGGTTTTTCCCTATCATTTTTTCAAATCCTAGATAAGTCGGAAAGAACCTACTCTAATTAATTTCCCAACACGTTAATTAAAAATAAATAATGTAGAATTATCAATATTGGCATTGAATCAATTTAAAACACCGAATTAACTCCGCCTCTCGGATCGTCTCAGTGAGTAATCACTGTTTTGAATTCTTTGATCCTTTAGGCCGATGACCCACGAATTCAGAATCCAATTAACGGTAAAGTCACATTAAGTTCGCGTAATGTTTGGCACACGACCCGGCCTTGTGACTTGCGCTTGTGTCGCGTTTCGTCACCTCAGTTGGACAAGGTTCCAATTAACATTAAAAAAAAAAACAAATTCAAAACTAGAAAATAATTCCTCTTAACCCTTTCACACCCGCATTATTGTTTCCACACATATAAAATATGTAATGCTTGATAATACCTCAGAAAATTATTTGAAAATTTATGGCACTTAATTTTTTATTTTTTTTTTTGAAATTTTTCTATGTTAATTTGGATTAACATTGGGCGTCAGAGGGTATTTTTTACATATTAACGTAAAATAAACATGACACAAAAGTAATACAAATAACTGCTTCATGTCAAAAATGCACATTGACAATGTAGTGATAATCACTAAGGTACAAACAAATAACATTTTAACTAAAATTCATTCATAAATAAAGAAATAATCTAGGATAATAAATCTTTAAAAATTCGCCATACTAGTCGAAAACATGTCCCTCACTACCAGTGTTAATTTGAATGAACATTGAGATTCATTTACAATATTCTGGGAAATGACTGTGATCAGTGAATTGAACTGATGTTATTATTATAGAACGCATCTTTATGAGTGAAAATATTTGTAATTCGAGTAGAAAATATTGATATCTCACCTTAAATTAAGTAATCAATGACCGCAGAAATTCGATGAAACTTACAATCAGCAGATGTCAAAATATTGATCGTTGTTGTGGCGGGAATAAGGATTTCAACGGAGCGGAAAAAATAGACGCCACAGAAAAGACTACAAACTATAAGAAAACAAAAACATGGCTTTTCTAAATCGCTACAGTTACGGTAAAAAAATTCACAAAGTTCATGTTAATTTGAATTAACACTGGGGCTGAAAGGGTTAATCATTTATATTCCACGGTTTAGTCCCCAAATTATGAGTTTCATTCACATGCGATTGAAAGAATCCAAAATAAATGTTTAAGATATGTAAATTTTAAAATGGGCATTCCTAGAGAAAACCTAACTAACTAACTAACCATCACGCCGTTTCCCCGCAGGGGTAGGCAGAGAGGACGGACCGCCAAACAACTCGGTCTTGGCACACACTCCTTGCCTCATTCACATTCATACATCGTCTCATACATACTCTTCTATTATTCTGACTCTTGACATGGCCCAACTCGAGTATCTGATTCACTTGATCGTGCCATGTCTTCCTCGGGCGTCCCCGACTTCTGCTACCATTCGCATTTGCATCATATATCCTCCTTACACTCCTATCTTCGCTCATTCGCTCTACATGCCCAGAAAACATAGAGAAAACCTAAATTACGATAACGTACTTTGTTCATTAAATTTAATAAAATGATCTGATCGTAGAATTATTTCCGATTTAACCTGTTTATATAAAATCATTAATTCAATGTTTGATACCCCTGATTTATTATATGTAATCTCTTTTCATACTCCAAGCAGGTCGGTTACAAGACAGTACCTACCATATTATTGTAGCAATTCTATATCAACGTCCCAATATCACACTCCTATGCGACGGATTCAACAGCTAGGAAACAAATACTACGATGTTGTTGATATATTTAGTACATCAATTTCGAAGTTTTTTTCATCAAGTAGTGGAATATTTTAATAAAGGTATTTAATTTGTCTAACACATAATACTTTTGTCAACTGAAACAGAAAAAAATATTTTGGATTTTTTATCTTTTGTGCCTACATACTGTGTGGATCAAGTTCAGTGATATTTTGACTTTATATTTATTTTTCTGCAATTGTTTTAAACAGTCGTTTCCTGCACTATTTTCGTGTATAATTTCGTAAATATTTTTTATATATATTAAGTATGTATGAAATAAATAAATAACCAAAATACCTTTCGGAGCCATCTGTGCCATCGTAAAACGAAGTTCTAACATCAAGTTTTTAGAGCTTTAATTTATTTTGCAAGATTCTAACATCATATCACTTGGAATTTTGTCTGTATATAAGATTTGTTCGTTTTTACAGGTGCTCTATATTGTAGTTCGTAACTTTAGTAGGATAAGTTAAAACTTCGCTTTATCATCTTGAGGTGTCAATGTTGTCAAAGACGATTTCTCGTAATCTGATTTAAAATTTTCTGATTTTCAGGAAAGTATTTTGGTTTAACATATTTTAAAGAAAAATATTTAATTAGAACTTGTTCCTTTCTTGGAATGGCATTAGGGATATGTAATTAGAACCTAATACATTTAATTATTATGCTCTAGCTAGTTGCATAAGGCTGTATCTGCACGTTTAGGTATGTTCCAAAATAGTAAGTAAACGTCATATTTAAATATTTTCCTTTAAAACATATGTTAAGGCGATGCACTACGTCGTGTAATATTTTAAATTGAGCCGCTATCAATAACAACCCTTACGTAGATGGCGATAAGGATTAAATTCCCGCTTAACACCATCCGCCTGTTTTGATTTATGCAAGAAAAAAACATGGCCAAAAAGTGCCTTTTATTTTATTTTGTGGATGTTCAGGCACAAATATTTTTTTTTTTTTTCTATCACTTTATAAAATAAATAACTTAATTTGCAACATTATACAGTAAAATCATAACCGAAAATGGGTTCGTAAGTAGGAGATTTTGAACTTTAAAGCAGTTTTCATAGGCCTTATACATTATTTTTTTCTGGGCTTATAAAAAGACTTATCTAAAAAATACTCGATTATTTCAAAGGTCAAGATGTATTCTACTCGCAGTATTTAATTAAAGCATCTGAAACATTTCTAGGCGACCAAATTTTCAAACCAAAAACACATGATTTTGCATTATTACTTATGGCATCGCCTTAACTTAAATACTGAACACGAGATTCAACCTCAAAATCATAAATCGGTAAATAGATAATGAGAAATCTTTGATACCTCATTTTTCAGAACAAGTTAAAGTGACCCACCAGGTAAGTATAGTAGGTACTGTATATTATCTGTCCGTACAAAATATAAATAAATAAGGATAGTGTCATATGAACATTTGTAGAAATGTATTATATATTTGTAACAAATCATCCAAATATTATTATTATTATTTTGAAGTTAAAACCCTGTCTCACTGAGGTAACGATTTATTTCAATCAGAACACCCGTGTCTCCTCGTGTCGGGAAAAATAACACGGCTCTGTTGACATTATGGTAATATGCGAGATCAATAGCCTCTTGATTTCGTGATTATTTGATGAAAATGTGCGAAAAATACTCGTTTTTTAAGTTTTTTGATGTAGCAAAGAATCCGGTCATAATTTTGTACTTAATTACCCACTGTGTTGAACCTTGTAGTTTTTTGCACGATGTTTATGTGTTTAGGTAATGCTTTATGATGTCTCAAATTGATTATGTACGTTGGGTCACGAAATACAATGCCTTATATACATTTGAACAGATAAAACAACAGAAGTGGGAGTCAAATAAATAGGTATATTAACATTTTAATTCATTGAAGATGGATATAATATTAATAAATCCAAATGAAACAAGACACAGAAAAATAAAAAGATAACGGTCACAACAGGCGTATTAAAGGACTCGACCATTGGGAACTATTTAATAAGCGTCATATTTGCTGATATCATATTTCAAATTCAGAATCAACATAGATGAGGTTAATTAATTTAGTTTATTTTAAATACGCTTTTTGCAAGGTATTTCTTTACAATATTAAGTGAACAAATTATTTGTTTGCACCCGTAAATACGAAATATGAATAAGAATAAACCGTTTTATCCGTAAAAAACTCAATTCCTTCATGAAAGACATACAATATACAATATTCGATTGAATCATCGGTACTATATTGTATTTGTACGCCTTTCTCGAAAGAATTGAGTTTTTAAGCTAACAAAACTGTTTATTCATATTCATATTGTGTATGTACGGGAGCAAACAAATTATTTGTGTCAATATTGTAAAGAAATACCTTGCAAAAAGCATATTTTAATAAAATAAATTAATTAACGCCATCTATGAACACAAGGATAAACGGAAGTATGTTTTATGCATACGCTTACGTTACGCTTACGCTATGCTTTTGGAGACGGTGCTTGTTTAAATATTTTTGAAAAAACACGTTTGGCAAGTTATGTTTTAAAATATTAAGATAAATTGTTTGAAACAAATACAATATTGGATTGAATCACCGATATAATACAGAAAAAAATGTGTTTTTATGCGGACATATTATTATTATATGACTATTTATTCATATTCGTATACCGTATGTCCAGGCGCAAACATATTCATCCACCGTATGTCCAGGCACAAACATATTCATATACCGTATGCCCAGGCACCAACGTATTCATATACCGTATGTCCAGGCGCAAACATATTCATATACCGTGTGTCCAGGCGCAAACAAATTCATATACCGTATGTTCAGGCGAAAACAAACAAGTTTCTTAATATTTTAAATCGTAGCTCGCAAAAAGTATTTTTCCTTAAATGATTGCATTAGCACCATTTCATGTTGCGTAACCTATACTGTTGTCACTGTGACATTAACTTGTAGAAATATAATTTGCCTGCATGCAAAGAAAGGTTAAAAAATATTGGAACAATACTGACGTCACCAAAGGAATGAAAAATAATGATTTTCCAACTACTCAATATAGAATCTCCCAAAACAATGAAAAGATACTCAATCGATATCCGCGATCTGTTTAGTTCTTCTAAACTACGACACGTATTTTGATAGAGTTTTCACTGTCATTTAGAAAATTTCTTCCGAGAGGTTTAGATATGTAATACATATATATTATATTTAAAAAGTAGAGAAAAATCGATGATTTGTAATCAAGTCGTAAAAAAATATTTTCGGACGCTTACATTGGTAACGCTGGCTAAACCTTATGAGATATATCAAAATAATGTACTACGGAATTGTATATCTTAAAAAGGCCTACAGAAAAATCTGCATCGTTTTATATCTATCTCCTAAATATAACCCCCATCAACGCCAGGTACACGTCAGCGGATATAATTTTATCACAGACATCTTATAAATAGAGATGGCTAAATTTAGCATTAATTTTCAGATTTTTTAGCATTAAAAATTGGAAATTTAGCGTTTTATAGCATTTTGAGGCATAATTTAGCGTTTTGTAGCAAAATAGAAAAAAATGTATTTCCTGAATGTGTTTAGCGCATATTTTAAGTATTTTTGGTAAAATATATGTTTACCTTCATTTGCAAGTATTTCCACATGAAAGATTATAAATAATTAATTTTAATATTAAATTAATAAGGAAGGAAACTCTAAGTACGGGTCGAACACAAACACAACAAATGCAGATTGCGATTAACATCAATAGGCGTAATTTATTTCGCAAATTTGTGTAATGTCAAAAAGCAATTTTAGCCTACATTACAAAAATATTAAATATTTACACATAAAATAGTAACAAAATTATAAAAAATCGTAATGTAAATATCGATTTTTTGAAATTCTCACATATTATTTTAATATCCGGTATTTTCGGGAAATTCGCGCCTATTTCGCTAAATAGAATAATTTTGCTGAAATACGGCCAAAATCACGTTTTTCGCGTTAATTCGCGAAATAGAAATCACTGGAAACACTTTCAAATGCCTTGAAACGCAAAGAAAACTTATAAATGCCCTATTTTCGAAACATAAATATTTTTTCGCGTTTTTAGTTAAAACGAAATTTTGCCATCTCTACTTATAAATAATCAATGCCGTATTCGTGCAAATAACGGGAAAAATAAAATACTTAAATGCTCGAAAAAGTTGTCTCCGAAATTCGATAAATATTTATGTTTTCCGCATATTTAACATTTTAAATTCAGTGTCAATGTCGGTCCTTGACTCCTGGCAGTTCAGACACAGTCAGACCGATCAATAAGCCAGTATTATAGTGAATACCTGTGTAAAGCAGAACTTGTTCGGCAGACAATGTCACATTGCGTAACCGTTGTAATAATTCTTCAGTCAGTCTGATCTGATTAGGGCGTGCCATACCGGTTTATAATATTGCTAAATTTCATCATCGTATCACCGGTAAAAAGTAAATATATTTCAAATTACCGGTATTTGGGTACATACATTAAAAAAACTTGAGTTATTTTCACCTTTAAATATTACATGAATTTATTAATTAAAATTTTATGTATGCATGGAGAAAAATTAGTATTGCCAATTTATTAAGTAATCTCTTTGAATTATTTGTAATCCGGTTAAAAACGGAATTTCAGGCCTTGACGAACAACAGACGAATTAACAGGTTTCCTTATAAAGTTTTAGTAAATTACGTATTTCATCACGATGTTGGAACACGTGTTCATGTAAATCTGAATATTTCCGCATTTTGTCATGATATATTATTTCCGACATCTGAACACGTGCATTTTTTTTTATGATGAAATGCGATTTGATTCACATGAAACAAACCGTTCAAACCATCTAAGTGTTCCTTCTTAATCTTATTTAAAACACTTGCATTCTTTCCAATAAACATTTCTGTAATACGATCAATACGCCTCAAGGATATCTTTTACACAACATTCAGTCATTTTTATGCTTCCTACAGCAGGGTTGATATCAGCAATCCATTGCAGACTGCTAACCTCGCTTCGTTTGGTGGCGTCTTATTTGTGACTACCGCATTAACTTTAATCATACATATCTGTTAACTTTAATCACACATATCTGTTAACTTTAATCTCACATATCTGTTAACTTTAATCACACATATCTGTTAACTTTAATCACACATATCTGCTAACTTTAATCATAAGTATCTGTTAACTTTAATCACACATATCTGATAACATTAATTATACATATCTGTTAACTTTAATCATACATATCCATTAACTATCACACATATCTGTTAACTTTAATCACACATATCTGTTAACTTTAATCACACTGCTAACTTTAATCATAAGTATCTGTTAACTTTAATCACACATATCTGCTACTTTTAATCACACGTATCTGCTAACTTTAATCATAAGTATCTGTTAACTTTAATCAAACATATCTGCCAACTTTAATCATACATATCTGTTAACTTTAATAATACATATCCGTTAACTTTAATCATACATATCTGTTAACTTTAATCACACATTTATGTTAACTTTTATCTTCCCATATAACAAGATATTTGTATTTAACATATTCTTTCACAACTTATCTGTCTAACTTTAATCATATATAATTATTTTATTGATACCCCGTGACACAGTGATCACCCCTATTAATTAAGGCGACATTAGACTCTAATAACGGGGGTATACTCTAGGATCACATTTTAACTAACTACAATATTTTTTTTCTATACCGATACCTACGGATATAAGTTATTTATATTTAAGGTAAATAAAAACAACACAATTAAAATAATTTATGTAAAACTGTTTGAACAGTTAATAAAACGTTTTTAAACTATAAAAAGAACATTTTTTTACACGACTTAATCAATTATGTCGATAATATTCCCATATTACTTTAGAGATTTGCTAGGGCAAATTCAACCTTCAACCTGTGCAATACACAGGCCCAGGCGTCGCACATTTTTATACATAGCTTCTTCACTTACGCCGTTAAGATTCTGACTTTATTTTAGGGTACTGTCCCGTCTTAAAATTTACCGCTTAACGTTACTGCCAATTCTTGGTATTTTAGCATACCCTGAATCTGATTTGGCCCGTTGTTGGACGGGCAACCACAGATTAAATTAACTGATAACTCGCTTCAAAATATCGTCCGAATATAAACGAGTTTGCCGATCCTCCTAGCCGCGAATCTCTTTCCATTTTTTGTATTTTAATCCGCTGATTTATAGCTTATTGATATGTGTACGTTTTTTTATTATAATAGAAGCGCCGTGGAGAAGATTACAGAGTATCGCGTGACGGGGAAAAGGAGTTAACTAGACATTAGTCTGAGTAATAACTATGATTATAAAATTAATACTAATAGCTTCAAAGATGAATTATGTGGGATCAAAGCTTGTTTAATTGTTTTATATCGTAAATACATCGTATACACGATGAGCAATAATATTTAAGCTCCTATATAATACTTCATGTTATTTATTGTACAAAAAACCAGTATAAGTGTAATAGCATATTGAATTATCATTTTGTATCGATTACCATCATGTTAACCGAGAAGGAACTGATGAAACGTAATGAGTATTCAATTTTGTTTTATGTTTCAAAGGATTTTCTAATAACACGAAGTTGTCTCTGCTTCTTATGGCGAAGCTTAGTACTAAATCACTATTTTGATTAATATTTATATAGAATTAGTGTACATTATGAGTACCAAAAAATTAGCTTAAGATAAATTGAAAGTTTTCCTATCGTTTCGCTTGAGTAGAATAAAAAAAAATTAAATTACTCAATAAAAAATATTAATTTAAACTACTAAAAAAAAATTTTTTTTAAAGAAATGTATGAACGCGTAAAGGAAACTTTTTAAAAATACTGTATTATAGCTAAGATTATCTGCGACAGTTTCACTTGATTAACTTTTTTGCTTTCTTATAAAATTATTTATCGTACGTTTCTAGACTCCGTTTGTCATGAGGTTTTAATGCAATCACATTTAGGAAGATAAATTCTAATCATATCGTTCTCTTGTAACGCCCATCATATTTAATGTACTTGATGTTCGTCGAAACTATATAAAAAAGGTTATTATACATGTACATAAAAAACTAGACAATATTAATAAAATTGACCATAAACACATCACAAGAAGCCACACCAGAAATGACCTTATGATCCCAACGAGCAATACGGCAAAGTATCAAAAGACACACACATACTTGGGACCTAAACTGTACAACAAAATCCCCCCTGAATTAAACATAAAAACTTGTAATATTTCATAGATAGGCCCAATAATAACTAAATGGTTGATTGGACTGGGCAGAGGAGAATCTGAAAAAATGTTAAAAAACGTCACGTAATAAATAGACATAGACTAATCAGACACTATATATATCTTCCATTATTCTAATTATTGCTCATACACAACAGCTCAAGTTCGACTCTATCATAAGATTGTAACGATTAAACATCACAAATTAAAACATTAATGAGATATATTATAGACATAGACAAATCACACACGTATTTTCACATATTTTTTGGTTCCTTGGAACGGGCAATTTGCCTAGTTAGGGACCAATAATTTCGACCTGATAAGGTACAATAATCTATAATCACTAAAAATATTTTAATTATATCTTGTATCATATTATACTGTGTGTTAATCTAAAGGAATAAATAAATAAATAAAATATATATATTTTTTTAAACAAGTATATTAGAGCAAATTTTTATTTAAAAAAAATTACAACTTTTAATAATTTATTTTTAAATGTATTTTAAATATTGAACCTGGGTTCCTGGTCTACCAATCTCGCCAAATGCCGATCGGGTAGGACCGACATTTATTTCGTGTATTACTGCAGTATTATATTGTATATACAAACAAAATAAGAAAACTAGCTTACATTTTTAAGACTCTAATAAATATATTGGCGCTTGTTCAATCAATGCTTTCATATAATGTTGTATGTTGGGGTTCTTGTCACCTTCAACGTGACATTGACTGCGTCTCAAACTGGGCCAAAATAAATGGCTTGAACTTCAGTACACCCAAGTGCAATATCGTCTCGTATACAAGATCAAAGAAACCGCATGTATTTGAATATAAAATCAATGAAATTATTCTCCAACACCTAAATCAAATCAAAGATCTAGGAGTTATTTACGACAGCAAACTAACCTTTCACCAACACATCGATGATTTAATAAGCAGAGGATACAGGCTTATCGGCTTCGTAATTAGAAACTCATATCCGTTTCGTAACACAAAAACACTGACGTTATTATATAACACACTAGTCCTAAGTGTACTTGAATCAAACTCGATCATCTGGGCTCCACATGAATTAACATACACTTTACGCATTGAAAGAGTCCATAAAAAATTTTTAAGGTTTTTATTCTCGCGGCTCTATGGACGTTACCCTTGGCTTTACCCATCGATTTATATATTAAGCATGACCAATTACCACTCCCTAGAGACACGTAGAGGTATTGCTTTGCTTAAATATTTTTTCCAACTAATAAACGGTCACTTATCTAATAATGAGATACTGGCCCAATTCAATTTTTTTGTACCAGAGTTTCACTCTCGAGGACGTCATCACAATCTTCTATATAGTAGAGCAAGCCGCACTAATTTATTAATGAACTCACCTGTGGGGAGAGCTACGTGCTTTTTGAATGCGGTAGATAAGAAATTAGATTTATTTTTTGTGTCCTATAGCGCATTTGCGAGATTTTTGGCATTGCATATACACTGCATAAATGGTACAATTATAACGTCTTAGGCTTTATTACCTGTAATTGTTATAAATAAATGTACAAATTATATATAAATAAATAAATAAATAAACAAGACTACCCTAGAGCCTTTAAATGTTGCATAAAAATTCATTTTAAAAATAATGTATTAGAAAAGTTTTTTTGTATACGTCACAATTATTAAAGTAAAATTATATCAGTAAAGCAGTTGTACATAATACAGGCTCTCTGTAAATTTTTCAACAACGTTGATTATGCCAAGTGCGCAACACAAGATTGTGTTCTTCTTTAATGTATCAGCGGGTGAATGCCATAACTTCTTTTGGACAAATGAGTTTTTCTTATTACGCTTCGTTGTTTTATAATATGCTTAGTGAAAATATTTTTAAAAAAAACTATGGATTCATTAATTCATGAAAATGGTCAAAAATTCCATACTGGCTGAGAGTGGTGATTTTGGATTACAATCACCTTAGAAACCCCATGTTCGTTATAATCCATTCCTACCATAATCCATAATCCATAATCCATAATCCTACTATTCCTACCTAATCCTACTATTCCTACCATAATCCATAATCCTACTATTCCTACCTAATCCTAATATTCCTACCTAATCCTACTATTCCTACCTACCAATTCCTACCATAATCCTACTATAATACCAATCCTGAGAGAAAGTAAAATTATATCCAATTATGTCCTAAATCCTGTATCTAAATTTCGCTAATAAACAATTAGTTAATGTTAATTAAGTTTTTATCTCAAGTGACCTACAAGGTAAGTATTGTACTGTATATTATCTCCATATATTGTTGGTAATAACATAGATCATAGTAGAAATGTATTATATACTTGTACAGCGCCTTTGAGGTGATTTTGCACAAAAACATCGCTATAAAAATCATCCAAATATTATTTTTATTAATCCATCTTTGTATGTATTATTTAATTAACTTATTTGATTAAATATAATTGTAAAACTGCTCATATCGACACAGGAATTCCCTAGTGACGTGAGCAGTGGAAAAACAAAAAATTTCAAAAAAGATTTCAGAGAAATGCTCATATGTCGGCGTGTGTGTGCGTGATTTCCACAAAAAGTTGATAGAATGCATTGTCATCGACAACAAATCTATCTGCCCAGTCTCAGCTCGATCGGATATCGGGAAATGCGTTAATTTATACTTCAAAGCTTTGCATCCATTCATTATTTAAAAATACATACTCCATGAAAAAATCATGTGTTTCCAGCATTGGTTGTATTTAGTCTATGGTTTCCAGTTATGTCGTCTTCGTGCAGAACTGTACCTATCTGAATTTCGCCAATAAACACTGTTAATCTCAAGTGACCTCCAGGTAAGTATGGTCCTGTATATAATCTGCCTGTACAGAACATAAATAAACACTATGTACATTTTAACGAAGTATCGCATTCATTGGTCAAATGCATTGGACGTATTTTTTTGTATTAATGATCAACAAACCGGTGGGTGAAATTTATTAGCCATACATTGTTATAATAAATTGTCTAGTGTACAGATATTAATAAGATAGAGCATTAAAACGTTGTTCCATTAAAATAACTTATTTTTTTAATAGAACATCAGATTATGCGATAAGGTCACATTTTGTTTTTTTTTTTAACAAGCATATCTCAAATATATGATATCATTTTCTCATTAGGCGTATATTTAATACCGGTTAAAATATTGATATTATCATACTTAGCCCATTAATTGATGATAATATTTTTGTTAAATAGAGTTGTGTGTATTTGATATTATTAGGTTTTGTACAAGTAAAGTTTCATGTTTGAGTATTGAGTGCTTTAAGTGGAAATATATCAAGATAACTTTATCTAATAATTATTTGATGAAGGCGATCATTTCCCTCCATTTACTGTAAAAATATGATGTAGGCTCTGGGTGTCTAGGACAATGAAATCGATCATTTTAAAATATCGGATCGACAGGATTAACTACCCTAGATACCCAGAGCACGGTTGCGCTGTGGTTAGCAAAATCGAAATTGATAACGTAATAAATCAGAAATCGATATACTCTGGCAACAATGGAGGTATTATAATCCGAAACGTCAAACTTTGCACACAGATCATTTTTTTATGATAAACTAATGCTTATAAGACAAGCTTTTTAATGAATAGCACAAAGGATAACAAATTATTATAAGCAATAATTAGTCGGTTGAAATATCTGTAAAATAAATGCCGCCAAAAAAAATATTTATATATATAATAAGCAGTAATTGTTGGGATTGAGGGACTAGTACATACCGAATTATTTGGCGTGTTGGAAATGAGCCGACGTAGCTCAGTGGTCTCAGAGCATCCGACCAGACATCAGAAGGTGCGGGTTCATTTCCGTCGGCGGCATTTTATTTTTGTATGGTTATTTCAACCGACTTATTATTTTGCTTATAATAATTTTTTTACATCCAAATTTTAATAAATTGGCAATGTTGAATTGAAATACTAACTTAAATATGCATTGTTTGTCTGTATTTACTTTTTAACACTAAAGAGGGATTTTTTATGTGAAAAAATTTCGTTTCGTCAATGTAGCGAACTTATTTCAATTCTAAGAGCTTCGTTAGTTCAACTCCAGTAATTTTGTATAACGAACGACATTATTAAGAAATATGTATAAATTGACAGTTAGCCGAAGCCTATCTGATACTATGGAGCCGGACTAAAATTTGTCGGCCGTCGGAACATTTCTTATCAATCGTTGACCGTGCTTGCAAATATCGCTAAGATGATGAATTTAGTCAATATCGTATTGACATACAGCTTTATCGATCGTCAGTGCTAGACTTTTTGATATACATCATAGAATTCTATGATCTGAGATGAGTATTGTTGGTTTGTTTGTTCATACTGCAATACCAATTTCTTTCTTACCTTCTAGGTAAATAAAAGTCGTTGATATACTTATAAAAGTACGTCGGTTCATAAATATTAATTTGTTATTATTGCAAGGCCAGTGGCGTGGCGAACACCCGGGCAAACGGTCAACCGCATCTCACCTTAGACAACAGTAAAATATTCTATGTGACAGAAAGACAAATAAAATATATAATCTGCACCCGGTTATGATTATTTTGGTTCGTTTTCTCAGAGTTGAAAATTTGTGTGGTAAATACTTTATTTTCTTCATTTATGCTCTGTTTCTTCTTACCTAATGAGACTAGAACATCGATTGAGATATTGGTTAAATCAATTTTTTTAATTCTTCGTGCTTATTATAATATTACACTAGTGCAGACTTTTTTATGTTAAAAAAACTACAGGGTTTTCTAATAAGAGGTGTTATTTTGATTTTCAAAGAAACTTTTCCTTGTTGTTTCCTTTAAACTGTTGCTTGTGTGGCACGTAGCGTAGTCTCGTTGAAAGTAAACGTTGTCCAGATCAATACCATCCAATTCCGGCCATAAAAAATCATTAATCATCTCTCGATAGCGCAATCCATTCACCGGAACTGTTGCTCTAGCCTCATTTTCGAAAAAGTAAGGTCCAATGACTCCGCCGGACCATAAACCGCACCAAACAGTCACACGTTGAGGATAGAGAGGTTTTTCAACAATAACTCTTGGGTTTTCCGAGCCCCAGATGCGACAATTTTGCTTGTTGACGAAGCCACCGAGGTGGAAATGGGCCTTATCACTCAAGATGATTTTTTGATGGAATTCTAATAATTAATAATAGTGAATTTTAATAATTTCAATCCGTTGTTGAAGCGTATATCGTTCCATTTTTATTAATGGCTTAGTTTCTACTTGTCAAATGTCAAAAAATGACAGCTTCAAAAGTAACATCTACCGAAAAAGTGGGCTATTCAAAATAACACCTCTTATTGGAAAACCCTATATCATACAAAATTCATTTTTCAATGTTAACAACAGTAACAAAATTAACCGTAATACATTGTTAGCCGAACCAAAAGGAAATAATATTGACGCTACGATGACAAAATCAGGTTCGAGTCTGGTATTTTAGCTTGCCAAGGATGTCCAGCACGGATGATCGTTAAAGCTCTATGTCAATACGATATTGACAACATCCGTCATCTATGGTCTGTCAGCGATATTTGCGAGCACTGTCAGAATATGATTCCGAGAGTCGATAGACAAAAGTCGCTGCTTTTAGCGCAACCTCCAAGGTGTCGGGTAAGCTATCAGTATGCACCACTTTTTGTATAATGTCGTTCTTTATGCAAAATTACTGGCTCATTAATGAATGGAGGTGAACTAACTAAGCTCTCAGAATTGAAATAAATCGTATACACGATCCATACACTTAATTAATTCATCTAAGACGCGATCAATTTATTCCGTTCCAGACTGGAAAAACAAAAGTTTTTAACAATTATTTTACAAGCAATAATTATTCACCTGAAACACTCATCCACATTGAAAAATCTCCTGATAAAAGATACATGACGCCAACGGGACTTGAACCCGTGTCCTTTCGATTTCCGGTCGACAGCTCTGACCACTGAGCTATGGCGGCTTATCTCTTATCCGCGAAATAATTCAATATATACTAGTGTTTCATTCAACAATTACTGCTTGTTACATTTTTTCACCTGAAAACAACCAACTTTATTTTATATGAGAAAGGCATTGTAAGTGCTAACTCTCTCACTAGATGGCGTCGAGACAAATTGTCTACATTTTTGGTGAAGATACTAGAACTTGTCAAATATTAATCATTATTTTTTTGGTAAACTAATGTTTAAGACAAGATTTTTTATGCATAGCACAAAGGGTAACAATTATTTTACAAGCAATAATTAATCGCCTGAAACATTTATCCACATTGAAAAATCTCCTGATAAAAGAGTCCCGTTGGCGTCATGTATCTTTTATCAGGAGATTTTTCAATGTGGATAAATGTTTCAGGCGATTAATTATTACTTGTAAAATAATTGTTACCCTTTGTGCTATGCATAAAAAATCTTGTCTTAAACATTAGTTTACCAAAAAAATAATAATTCAAAAGTTTTTAGTTATGTCTAAAGACCTCGTGAACTAATTAACTCTCTTTTTAGTGTCAAATAGTACCTACGTACGGACTGACAATGTATATTAAAGTTTTTATTTCCATTCGATATTGTCAATTCATTATTTAGTATGTTTAACGTCTGACGTTTAGGAATGGCAATTCATAAACAGATACGCCGGTTTGCCAGCGTGTATTGACTTCTTATTTACTGCATTATCAATATCAGTCTGGCTATCAACAGCGCGGAAACAGTGTGGAAGACACTCTCAGTATCACCTTGTTTTAAGACCACCATTCAGAATTAAAACGTTGCATGAAATGACTTTGGCCGTGTTTGTTGATCAAATATGAATTGCCAAGTACTTTCCCATATTCCTCTTCCCCATATCCTTCTCCTCTTCACTACTTTAAATAAATTAAGCGCATTCCCTTAAAAAATCAAGAAATCTTAAAGAAATTTAAGCAAGTGAAATAGGTACACATTTCAAATAAAGAATTAAAATAATTTCATGATTAAAAAATATCATTTTATGGGTATGACTTTATACTTTATCGCTTGTTTCAATTATTGACACAATCAGTTCCGATTTTGAAATTGACACTACAAGCAAATCCGAGATAATTGAACCAGAGTTACATCACAGACAGGCCCACAACCGAAATTAGTTTGTTTGATGATTTTCTAGTCGTGTTTCGTGACCAGATATGAATAGCCGGGTACTTCCCCACCTTCCTCTTCCCTATCTCCTTCTCCTCCACACTACCCCCATTGGGGATGCCGGCTCAGACAGCTTCAGACGGTTTGTAGCAGTATGGGGCTCTTGTGCGGTTTCACATTAAAAAACAGCGCGACCGTGCTTGGGAAATGGGTATAAAATCATCAATAGTTACCTATCAATCTGCTATTAATTTATCGATTTCACCGTGCTAGACAAAGGTTCGTAGAAAAAAATATAGTGTGTGGCAAGCCTACGCACGACGGAAGTGAAACTTTTAGTATTCTTCTTTCTCTCTTTTCATTTCATATTATTATAATTCAGAATGCTGTACATTATAGTTTTAAAAGGCATAAATTTATTTATAGGCGTGTTGTTAACAAATAAACGTTTAACTAGATTCCTAATATTGACATATTTATAAGTAGCATGTGATAAAAAAATTAAAAATTATAAAAATATGGGTTTCTAACGCGGGTCCTGCATAACGAGTGTCGAACGCTTTGCCTCTAGACCGCGAGGAGAGGTATCTCGCGCGACGAGAACCGCGTATACAACGTGTACTCCTCAATTGACTTGTCCCGCGCTTATTTTTATACCGGAGTTTGTATATGATATAATATAATATCGATACGAAATTCACTTCCTTAAATCGATCGTTTCAAACAGAATTAGAAGGTTCGATCGCAAAAATTCTAAAAATAAATTACTCAATAAAAAAATATAAATGTGCATTTTGGACAACAATCATGTAGATATCTTCTTATATGTATGCCTGACAAAGTCGCAGCACGAGAGCATTTTATCACTTTTCCTCGTATTAAAAAAATGACAAAAAGAAAAAAAAAATTGTTAAAGCGGGGATCGAACCTCGGTTCTTCACGACGAGAATCGGGCGCTCTGCCTTTAGACCACGAAGCTGAGTTTGGAGAGTGACCTAAACTAGGTATATAATATTAGCTAGGCTCCTATAGCGAAATGATCACGGTTTTTCGTGACGGTCATGAGTCGGTTTTACTCCGGTCCTCGAAAATGCATAACGCGCGTAAAGAAGTTTCACTTCAATAAACGTTTTTTTTACGAACCTTGGTGTTAGAGCCCTGGGAGCAGTAGATCGCCGCTACACCACTGTGCAAGACATTGACATTTAGGAAGATCCTCTCTTATGAGTAACTAAAATTGCATCTTGTTAGCGGCGTGGTAGTGCTTCGCTCGGTCCATGAAGTTCACAAGGCGGCCTTGGTTTCCGGAGCAGGGAGGCTTTGAGTCCTCTACTACCTGGATCAACCCTACACTATAAATCAAGATGCAGTCCTGCAGACAATACGATATACGTGAAACTAGCAATTATTATAAATTGCCCTATGCACGCAGTCAATGTTTCTGGTCTTTGAGACAACATCCATAAGATAATTTTACAAAATTGATAATAATAAGCATTAAATTCATTAATTTATCATTTCAGGTTACGACCGACCGTGAAATTAATAGGGGAATCAAAAAAAGTAATTACTGCGCAAACTCGTGAAAAATCAGGGTAAAATAAAAAAACAAAAACTGTTTCGAAGGCAATTATGTTGACCATATTGGTAAATCCAAAAAAAGGACAAATATATTTATTTATTAATTTTCGAGAAATCGACAGTTTACATTTATTTCAGTTTCTTGTATTTGGTAAGTTCGCAACTGAAAATATCCACCTTGGATAATACGATATTTTAATTATTGCATAGTCTGTTCAGGCAAGAATTCTGCTTAGGGTTCGTTTTGCACTGATCCACCCTGAACAGGACACAAGAGCATGTTGAACGCGCAGGTACATTGAATTGAATCTTATTTAGTAACTCTAGGCATTGAATATTATTATTAACTACTTTATACAGGAATAGTGCATCCTTATAATTCCTCTGTAGACTCAGTGAATCAATTAATTGTTATATATAATAATAATTAATATGTATATTTTCATTAGAATATTACGTTCCTTTTTTTTTTCTTAAGTCGTAGAAAGAGTCTTAATGAGATATGAGTACCCAGCATGGCCGATCGATATAGGTTTTATCGATAATGTCGGTAACTTGTCATCGCTCCCAAGCACGACTGTAGATCGCAAACGATCAAACGAATAAGTTTTCTTAATTTATTTGACATGAGTGTTGCTGTTTGTATGCTAGAAATTTGCAGTCGTGCTCGTGAATGATGACAAGTTATCAAAATTAGCGATAAATCCTTTATCGATTGACCGTGCTAAATACGATGGAAGCGAATTATAGTCGTTATAATGTAGTTTTTCAACAGTAAAAATGTTGATTTCATAATATTACATATACGGATAAGGATAACCCCTAGCAATTCCGGATACACGTCAGCTAGTTTTAAGATATTATGAAAAGTGTGTAACATCGCTTTTTTTTGTTCTTTAATCCAAATCTTAATATTGTATGTGAAATGTTTTCTGTTTCTTCATTGTTTGGCTTTTCAATAAAGGCCTGGAAATATAATTATTTTTTTAGGATGTAATTATTTTCCGAATAATAATTACTAATGATTGCGCTTGTCTTTGTTCTTCCAGGGTATGAGAATATTGGCACTAGGCCTGCTGGTGCTCGCGCTGGTGGACTCCAAGTCTTTGCGTCCTGCGCGCTCCGTCCTGCGCTTCCCGCCCCCGCCGGGCCCCTTCAGCCGCGCCGCCGTGGAGCAGGCCCCCGCCCTCGACTACCACGGAGGCTCCCTGGCCGACCACAGCGCCGCCCTCAGGGTGGCCGTGCCCGAGGAGTTCGGCTCCAGGAGGCTGCCGCTCAGGTCTGCCGTGGAGAGCGTGCCGCCCAAGTAAGTGATAACATATCATATATCGCTTTCAACTGCATATACAAGAACAGTATGAGTGCATATTGAATGCGGCCATAATACTTGTACCTACATTTTTTTTGTTTTTGTCGCAGAGAAAATTCGCAGATAAATATAGTGGCAAGCCAAAATTTGGTTCCATATTATGGTATCTGTATTCGCTGTTAATACAATTTAGTTCCATATTATGGTATCCGTGTCCGACGTTAGTACAATTTAGTTTCATATTATAGTATCTGTATCCGATATTAATACAATTTAGTTCCATATTATGGAATCTGTATCTGATGTTAATACAATTTATTTCCATATTATGGTATCTTTATCCAATTGCAATACAATTTAGTTCCATTGTATGGTATCTGTATCCGATGTGAATACATTTTTGGCGTGGACTTTCGTTTAGAATAAAGATTTGAGTTTAGTAAAGGAGGTTGCATGGAAGATTTATAGTATATTTTAATATTTTTATATCTTTGGGATGGTAGGTGGTAGTAGGTAGGAGATGCAATGTTTGAACCCAAAAGATATAGGCTTTAATTTTACTACTAAAGATACAATATTTTAACTGTAAGCCTTCGACTCGCAACAATAACATTTGGCTGACATCAGTTGTTTTGTTTAACTCTATCTAAATATAATTTTATACTATTCTTTTTTGTTTTTTGTCCAAAAAAAGTGGAGTTGTTTAGTGCCTTGGGGTTTCTTTTTCCTCCTGATCTTCCAGGAGTCACTTTTCATTGCTGATTTCCAAATATTTATAAACTTATTTTACTTCTGTTATTTTCCATACTATTGTTGTAGTTGTTTACTGTTGTGAATAATGAAGGAATATTTCCCTGCTGGACCCCCTACAAAGCCCCCAGATCCCTCTCCGGACCGGGGGGTCCGGAGAGACTGGGAAAATGTAGAAATTTCTTACAGTGTTTTACAATCACTCACAGACAGACACCAAACTTAAATTAGTATTTTGATGATGTAAAGCCCCGTCTATGAAAAAACTATATAATCCGCAAAAAAAAAACAAAACGAAATTTTTAGGAGTATGTTTATATGGAACGCAAGAATATTCGTATTATCAATAAAAACTTCTACGACAATAATCACCAACTTAACTCAACAATAAATAAATTGTAATTTCAGGTACCTCCATCTTGAGGAGGAGGCCCACCGCCTGCCCTTGCGGGACGCCGTGGAACGACGTCCCCCGGCCTATGACGATGACCTCTTCGCGCTGACGGACGAGCTAGAGTCTCTGGGGATCGACCCTTGGGCTCAAGAGGGGAACAAGAAAAATCAGGCACCACCTGATAAGATTCAGCAGGTTAGAAAATTCATATAATTCCTAAAGTACACAGTTGACACTTGTCACATGAGAACGGGTCGCTTCTACGATTCGTTCTTAAGTTCAACAGCTCGGCTGTGGAACGAACTGCCGGCCTCTGTGTTTCCTCCCTCCTACAACATGGGACTCTTCAAGACCCATGTTCACTCCTTCCTCTCCACAAAAAGACCCTCCACACAGCATCCCCAAAGATGAAATAGGCCCTGAGGGAAATTATTTTCTTCAGGGCCTCCTGTGTGGAGTAAATATAAAAAAAAAAAAAAAAAGAAACTATGGACGGGTTGTTTCGGAGAATAACAATTCATCAAATTTTAACGTTCATTTTCGGGTTCTGTGAAAGTCCTATTCAAGTTCTGTTATTATATCATTGTAGGCTAGTTGCTTGAAAAAACTGAAATAAAAACAGAACTTGAAAAAATCTTTCACAAAACTTGAAAATGAACGTTGAAATTTGATGAATTGTTCAAATTCTCCGAAACAACCCGTCCTTAGTTATCATACTTATAACGTGAACTGGAGTGACTTTGAATGATTTTCAACATTAAACTATTATATACAGTATGGGGCAAAAGTAATCACCCTATTGAAAACGCTATAACTTTTGCAAATGGCGCCAAATGTCAACTAGATTTTGACATTTGTGAACAAACGCAGAATACAAATCGACAAGACATATATCGGTTTGCTCCGCAAAAACGCGGAATAACAAGCAGTACCAAAGTTCATCATAAAAAAAAATTACAGCAAAAGAACATCAAGTGATTACTTTTGCCCCACCCTGTACAATCATTTGTGTAGGAAAATTTTATGCCATATTAATTGCACATTTTTAAACTGTCGAAATTTGCAGAGTGTTAAGGGAGGTACTTGACTTACTTTTACCAGTGATTCGTGAAATATTTCAAGTAACTTTTTTGATGTTTTTTTATTTAAAAAAAAAGTTTTTTTTAACCATGTCACTGGTCACTAAGTAACCGCACAACCCTCACGCCTATCTGTCTAATACCTAATGATTTTATATGTTTTTAGGTGTAAAAAAAGTGAAAAATGTCACCGGAGACCAACCTTTTTACTCCAAATAATGTCAGGAATCACTATATGTCAAGGACATCTCTTAAAACCCTGTATGTAAAAAAAGCATTTACGTTCGTGGAGACAAAAAATATACATCGGCACCAATGTTCTTTTTTAAGAAATGATTACGATGTTACGCTAATCCCAAATTTTAAAAAATAATGAGTTTGAATATTCAATTAGTAGATTGGACACTGATATATTGTACAATTTAAATGTCACGAAACTCTAGAAATAACTTACTAACCAAAATTTATTTCTGAATATATCTAAAAAAATTAGCTTCTCAATTAAATCATCAATATGTTTGAATATAATCAGAAAACTACTAATCTGACACTTATTTTAAAAGCGTCATAAAATAAAATAAAATCATTAAAAATAAGTAAATAATCTATGAGTAGTAGCGAGATTTATGCAGATAATATCCGTGATGATCAAAGTGGCTCCCGGTTCAAAAGTCACCCCATATTACGGTACATTTTCTTCAAGTTCTATAGGAATTATTGACTGCAGCAAGCAATTCTACTGTACCGTTTTATTTTTTACTATTATCGTGATAATCTATAACTATATGAACCGACCATTCGTGTGCCTGGAGAAGCAAAAAAGAGTTCTGGCATAAAGAGTCAGGTCAGGTTTAAGATCCTTATTTCGTTTAAATACAATCAAAGAAGAATGCATGTCATGTTAAAATTCGTACATGCAATGAAATAAATAGGTAAATAATGCCCAAATTTAACACTTGTTGCAATATTGTCAATTTTTTAAATGAAACCCAGCTTGCAACGACGTGCGTGTTAGCAAAAACAACATCTTGGGTATGTCCACTATTTGCACAATAGTTTCTACTGACCTCAGGAAGAATAATGATCTCAGTTGACAGTGGTGTCCGCAAAGAGCCTTGCCCTTTGCACGAACAGGACAAACACAGTCATTAATAATTTATCCCCGATTATACGAGCTTTTCCCTTAACCCGATGAAGGAGAAGTCGAGTGGGCGATCTTTATTCACTCTACTAGAAGTAATACAGTAGCTGTTGGTTTCAAGAAACTGAACTATAGTATGAAACGATCGAAATAATTAAATCGACAATTTTGCTTCTTTCCCGGAGGACATTTTAATAACTTCAAACAATCTCTAACAGGTATAAAATAAAGTCGCTGTCCGCGTCTGTCTGTTTGTGCGCTTAGTTCTTATAAAGTGCCCACTGGATTTTTATAGCGTTTTAACTACTATTTGGAAAATTTCTTCCGGAAGGTTTACATATATAATACATGCATATTATATTTATAGAAGGTAGAGAAAGGTCGATGTTTTATAATTAACTCGTAAAAATATATTTTTGGGCAGTGAAATTAAACGAAAAAGAACACCTTTTACTTTTGAACTTATTTTGAAAGTTATACCCATCATGTAATATATATAATTCAAAATTATGTAAATACATGGCGTTTCAATAATTAGATTGGCTAGGTAAAGCCGGCCTTGAGCCTGGTTTAAGACCGTTTTAACCAAACTGCATGGTAATCAGTCAAATTTTCGCTGTTCTTTCCTTCTTAGCTATAAAATTGTATTTTTTCAAAAGTTAATCAAGAGAAACTGTCCCAAATAATCTTATCTACAAAATTGTATTTTTTCAAAGTTTTTTTAATTTTCTAGTTAAAAGATAAATTAATTTGTAATTTACGGTTATATTTTCTTTTGACAAAACAATTTTATTTTACTCAAGCGAAACTTCAAGAAAAGCTTCAATCCAAAGAATATTTTTGGGATTCACAATGTAAACGGATTCGCATTAAAGATTATACGAAAAAAGTGATTTCACTGATCTTGATAGCTTCGCGAATACAGGTTTTTTTTAAATAAACACCTTTTCTAAACACAGAAAATAATTTGAACTAAAGTTCAATTACCTTAAAAATATACAATAAAGGAGGCGTTATACTAAAATTGGTATTTACATAAATATTTACGGATGTCGCGGACTGTCGTGTTGTGACAATATTATATTACTGTTTATGCTAAAATATTGCAGATTGTTTCTTGATTTTTTTGCTCAAACATTATCTGAAATCCGTATAAATTGTGTAGGTTTGCTTAAACTTATTATAATCCATTGAATTATTCTTCTCACTTATGGAATTCACCAATAAATAATATCCCACTCGCGTTTAAATATAAGTTCTGCCTGTCAAAGGTTCAATACATAAACCACACTCCTCGTTTTACATTAATAATAATTTTGTTTAATATGAGTTCTCCTGCAAGTAATCCACAACCAAGCGGGATTCCTCATTAGGAATCGGGGTTACAAAACTGAAGGAGAAACTTGGGAGGAAGAAGGAGTTACACAGGGTACGTTTTATGTTCCAGGTTGATTTTTTTAAAAGAACTTTTTAATGAAATACAAATTTTTGACATATTTTATTTATTGATTATATGGTCTTTAATATTGTATATGAAATATGGTGTCGGTCAAGATGCCGCTTCTGGCATAATTTTTCATAACAATGGAGCATTTAATTTTAATGAAGCATAATTTTTCATAACATTTACGCAGACTTCTTATTTTAGCAATTTCCTTTCGAATGTTGTCCTTAAGTATCGAGGTTATGGTTGGTTAATTGGTGTACTCCCTTTTTTTTAAGTACCCCTGTAGGAAGAAAACGGGAGGGGTCAAATCAGGGGATCGTGGGGGCCATCGAGGGTGTGATTTGTTTATTGGTGTACACCTTTTCCTTCAAGTACCTCTATAAGAAGAAATCGGGAGGATTTCAAATCAGGGCATCGTGGGGTCCAGTGATATCACCATTTTTTGAAATTTTTAGGTTAAACACGTTATAATTTCTCCACGTTCAGAATTGAACAACTATACTATACAACAACTTTTTCTTTTTAACTTATTTTGAATAAATTAATAAATCTTTTTTTAACTATTATAACACAATGCAATTTGTATATTTTATTGCTCATTTAGCAAATAAAAAACAGGACATCGCCTTACGAATTTATAGTCAGAGGTACAACAGTGTACTAGAAGCTGAAAAATAGACAAAAAAAAATTCGAAAGTGATGCATATATGCTGTACTTCGTTGGTGTTGCAAGTAATGGGCATTTTGTTTGTCTTGATTAACTGCAGTCTTGTGAGAATTAAATTATTCACTTATTTGTAAGCCCGACACGCCAAATAACGGCATCTTTTAGAGACACCAAACCACGAAAGAAAACTCCCAAATAAATGACACTATACAAAATTAGGTATACACACTATATGCAAATTACAGATTGTTCAAAAGTTGTGTGAGCAATACAACAAAGCGAAGCAAGTATGGGCTTATTATCGATAAGGGTATTTGCAAACAACGGGACAATTAGTAAAAGAGTAATGTTTGAGTAAAACGACTACTTTATATGTCAACTAACATTGTTATTAGAGAAAAAGACAAGCCGAAAATGACGATCTCTTTGACGCCGCGCGCGCCGTTTCGAATTTCCATGTTAGAACAATTCTTTTGCTGTTGGTATAGTAAGCAACGCAAATTGAGTAATTTTAATCACCGCTGCCTAGAGTTGTAATAATAATTGGTGGATAATTTATAAAATATCTGTTAAATGTTATCCAATGTCTAATTGTGACCTTCCAGAACACGGGACACAGTCACTACCTGATCCAGCTGTCCTCTGGCGACCGTCAACAGTTCTCTCAGCTGACCACGAAGGCACCTTCACTACAGGAGCGCCTGCAGTACTACGGGGCTGCCAAGCCGTTCAACCGACAGATCTCCAACAAGTCCCCCGCGGTGGACCCTCATTATGCTGCCTACAAGATGGAATTTAAACAGTAAGCTACCAATTTGACACTCAGATAAATAAATTCAATTTCCACTCTTCTTGTATGGTGGATATATATTAAAAAAAATACCCTATCTCTACCAACTAACTAAAACTAACTACTAACCATCACGCCGTTTCTCGCAGGGGTAGGCAGCGGGGACGGACGGACCGCCAAACTACTCGGTCTTGGCACACACTCCTTGCCTCATTCACATTCATACATCGTCTCATACATACTCTTCTATTATTCTATTATCCCCGACTTCTGCTGCCATTCACATTTGCATCATATATTCTCCTTACACTCCTTTATTCGCTCATTCGCTCTACATACCCAAAACCATGTAAGCGTCCCTTTCTTGATCTTACTCACTACGCTTATATCAGTCTTGCACTCTTTGCGGATATCCACATTTCTCACACGATCAAGGTTTTACCACACATGCGCCTCATGGATCTCATTTCTACATCATTCAGTCTATTTTCATCCTGTCTCTGCCAGTTCCATGCCTCACTTCCATACATCAGGGTAGGTACCAGTACTCCATTGTGGACTGCTAGCTTCGCTTCTTTGGACAATTTTTTGTTAGCACCAAATGCGTTTCCTGCATTTGCCCTTCTCTACCAACTAAAGGCATAGTACAAGTCCTAAGAAAAGAGAAGACAAATTAGTTCAGAAGGTATAAACCTTAACTTAAAAGAAGAAATCAAAACTAACAAGAAGAAAAAACCGTGTCAATAAATTTATGAAAGATTTCATTGCTTTTTTTAAATTATTATTTTTCAGCCCCATCGACAGGTTCCGAATTGACAACACCTACCAGCAATTACTGCAGTTCCCCCAGCAAAAACATTTCAGAGATTCCAGCTTCCAAGCCTTACATGGTAAAGTATTTTCGTTATTTATAAAAACTGTTAAAACTGTTGTATTTGAAACATTTAATGCATGGTGAAATTCCATTTTAATGATTATTAAGCTAAGCTCATTCGTTTTTATTAATATTAATGGGGTTTTGTGAATTCAAATTATTAATTCCGCCATTCCATTCAATTAAGTGATCAATTATTGCCGATTTGTACGAATGTCCGATTTTGAGATTCTGAGATTATTTTAGAGACGGTCCATTCTGTCTGACCAAACATACATCTTGTTACATCTCGAGCAGCTGGGTTCAAAAACTCCATCTGTCTTTAGAGGAAACTTGGTTTTTGCAGACCTTAGAAGGTCTTGAATTTTAGTCGTTGTTCGAAGAGAGTTCTGACGTTTTCTTTCCTCGGTGTCCTTGCATCACAGACCAACGTAACACTAGATATGCCTTTAAGGATGAGGGGAAGAAAGGTGGGTGGTGAGGTGATGTAGGTGGGGTGATGTAGGTGAGGTGGGCGTCGATATTTCAATGATTTGCCTAATTTGCCAAGGTGACTAATTTTTTTTTTTTTTTTTTTTTTTTATTAGTAAAAAAAAGATACACGAATTACATAATATTACAATTACATAATATAATTACACAATATAGTAGGTTATTAATTACATAATATAAGTATTCGATGTACCCCCATAAATAAGCAGGGCTTGTGTGTATGGGGGTGTTGTTATATTTGTTTATATTTGGTACGATTCAGTTCAACTGTTCGGAATACTTTTTAAGGTGGCTTTTGAATTCGTTTATATTTGCATTCATGTTTCTAATTTTTTCTGGTAATGAGTTAAAAAATTTAACTCCGAGATATTCATGGTTGAACTGTCCTATTGTTTTTTTACATTTAGGAGTAGGAAGTATTGACGTTTGTCTAAGATTTCTGTTATTTTTAAAGGGTGCAATTTTATTTTGAATATAGTTTTTATAAATTTGTAATGTTGCATGGTAGAAGTATAATGCACTTAATTTTCTGACCTTAAATTGTTTGAATAAAAGTTCGGACGAATATGAATAGGGTTTTTTTAATATGGTTTTTATTATTAGTTTTTGTGATATGTAAATTGTTTGAGTTTGATTTTTATATGTACCGCCCCAGCCTATAATGCCGTATTGTATAATTGATTGACAGAAAGCGAAGTATATGGTTCTAAGTAATTTTTCGTTTAAAATATCTCTTAAACATCTAAATATATATGTTAGTTTCCTTATTCTGTTGTTCAGAATATTTATATGTGGGGACCATTTTAAACGCTGGTCTATTGTTATGCCTAGGTACTTAATATCGGTCTTGCTTTCTATGTTTGTGCATAACATATTGCATTTGTGGTTTTCTGTATTTTTGACAGAGTGGATAATTATGTTTATTTCTTTATGTGTTTCTTGTTTTTTAATGAAAAATGGTAAATAATAAGTTTTTTAGAGTTTAAAGTCAACAGGTTTTCATCAAACCATAATTTTAGTTCATTGATATCTGTATTTGTTTGCATGTTTTGTTCCCAGGTAAGAATTTCCACGAGGAGCGTCGGCAGTCCTATGAAGCTGAAAGCGGGCGTAAGGTTGTGTGCTACGTGTCGGGCTGGGCGGCCTATCGCCCCGCGCCCCTGGCTTTCTCCTCCTCTTGGCTGCCCCCAACCTGCTCGCACGTGCTGTACGCCTTCGCCACGGTGGACCCGCATCAACTGGACCTCATACCCAATGATCACGAATACGATATCGTTCAAGGTGAGTTTTTAAATGTAAATATTGCACATTACTACTTCTCCAAACCGTCTGAAGCCATTGAAACTATGGCATCCCCCATTGAGGAGGTAGTAGGGATTGGAATGAGACGGTGAAGAGAAGAGTGGGGAAGTGCCTGGATATTGATATCTGGTCACCAAACACGGCTAAAGTCATTTTAAGCAACGTTTTTCTTTATAATCGTGAAGTGTAGTACCTACTGAAAAAAAATTAAATCATTATTATATTGAGAAACAATGACATATTATTATTATTGTACCAACGTCTCTGCCATAGGTCACCCCAAGTGGCTTAGCAGGGGTGCCCGGGAACATGGGGTGAGGTTGGTCCGGGTCTTCGACGTCTGCTGCGCGGCGGGCCAGATCGCGAGAGACAAGTTGAGGGAGATCTATTGACAACTTCAACAGGTCTTTTTCCAAACAGTGGGACAGATTTCACTCCTGGAGACAGTGACCCCAGATTCCCACCCACCCCTTTTTAATTTTTATATAAATTTTTCCTTTCCTAAAAAATACCCTCCAAACATAACCCGCAAAGATGACATAGGCCCTAAAGAGAATTATTTTCTTCAAGACCACCCGAGTAGAGCTAATTTATTTATTTATTTATTGACGCCCTATTGGGCTTTTAAGTATATAACAATTACAAATTTCATTTTTAACAACAGTATAAAACAAACAATAGAAAATCGAAATAAAATATAATGATTTCTCATACATTATTTAAATTTAAAAAATGGTGGACTAATTTGGCTTTAAATGTATTGAAGTTTAAATTAAATATGTCAGCGACATCACTTAGTTCATTGCCCAACCTATGTATTCTTTCTAACACAGAATTCGTAGCGAAGTTATTGTTGTAGAATAAAATATTCCGTCTTGTTTATTTTGGAGGTATATGTAAAGATAGCAAATTTATAGTGTCAGGGCAGTCCAACCTTGAATGAACGATTTTATATAATAAAAGGAGATCAAATCTAATGTAAAAAAAAACAAACAAAAAAAGCGCAGACCCGTGAAACGTCAAGTTTGAATTTTTGACAAATCAGTTCCAATTTCGATTATATTAGTTTTCTGTTAAAAAAATTATACTATAGTTAGAAACTTTATCGCTTATCTGAATACTTCGCACGATCCATTTCTATTTAAAGTAAAGTTGAGTTGATCGAAACAGAGTGAAAATCACTCGAGTTATGGACTCGCAACTAAAATTAGTCATTTTGATGGAAACCTTCCTGAATTATATATAAAAATTTTGTATCTTTCCTAGGTGGCTACCGCATGGTGACCGGCCTCAAGCGCAATCAGCCCGGTCTGCAGGTCCTTGTCTCAGTCGGGGGCCCCAGAGGCGAGGGGGCCCGCCGCCTGTCCTTGCTGGCAGCCCTGCCCCGCACTCGCAGCGAGTTCGCCAATGGGGCCGTGGCCTTCTGCAAGAAGCACGGCTTCGATGGAATCGACCTACATTGGCAGTATCCCGGTAAGTAAATTGGCCTGTAAAAATGTAGTTGAAATGTGATTATTCCTGAAAAATTTGTTTGCCGCAATTATGTCAACATTAGTGTTAAGAGTGTTGCCTACTTTAAAAATTCAGGCGCAAAAATTGTATAAGGTTTTCTTTCCGTGTTCTCTCAAAATATCCAAACTATCTAAGCATAATTTTTTTCACATTATTGTTTGGTGTACATGATTATATTGCATCCAAAAAATAAACGTAGAAAACACAAGCAGAACGTTTGACAAAAGGAAAGTTCGAGGTATAATTTCAAGCGCCAAACGTAGGCAATTAACTCGGTCTCGTTGTCAAGGTTGCTGATACTGTACCGTCGAGTTTCTTCCTGCTGTCACGTATATAGGTGAAAAACATTCTCGAACAATCCAGTTGCTATAGTTACAAATATTGCCAAACAACCTTCTTTGCAAAGGCCGAAACTTCAAGTATGTTCTATAATGACCGTCCGACTCAAGTAGTGGCGTACCACTACACATTATATTGTCCAATCTTCAGGATGATCAATATAATGATGGCTTATTTTAATGATTTGTGATTTTGTGAATAGGAGCTGAAGATTTGGGAGGAAACGTAGATGACAAGCAGAACCTGATCCTCCTCCTGAAAGAGATCAAGAGAGCATTTGACCCGGAAAATCTCCTCATCAGTTTGGCCGTCCCTGCATCAAGGTCAGTGCTAAATTCAGCTTCCTATGAAATCTTCTACTTATATAAACAGGAGTGTATGTGGCGGGCGGCATGGATTAGATTTTTATATAAATCTACAGTTTTATTCCGAGCCTGATGAAATTTTGCACACTTGACCTACAAAACAGTAGTAAAGTCACTGTCTATATTATGATACGTATACATTTGCGAACCTTAACGCGAACAGAGCCACGAATTACGGGAAAGGAACGAAGCAACTGCAAGCGGCGTTTCGCGCTGTTTTCGATTGTTTTGTTCCTTTTCCATAAGTTCAGTTCGGCAGTTGGGCTCGCGTATGTATACGTAACATTAGATTTAGAACATTTTTTTCACTCCATGGATTTCAGCAAGGTTTTCGCAACATTTACTGAATCGGAGATTGCATTTTCTCAAAATATTTGAGCAGAGTGTTTCATCTGTGGAGGTACTTAAAGGCTTTCGTCTCTCCTTCCAATTTCTTGTAGCCTTTCAGTTTTTCAAAATAAAGCCTGTTTTTTGTAGATTCCGCGTGGAAGACGGATACGATGTAGCCGCCATCGGGGAGCTGGTGGAGTGGGTGACCCTTCAAGCCTTCGACCTGCATCAGGAGCGAGATTCCTGCTCCGTGGCGGACCAGCCCGCCCCGCTGCTGCACCGTCCCTCCAACAAGTCGCCCACAGATGCTTTCTACAATGTGGTACGTAGTTTTATTTTTTTATATTCATAAGGCCCCTCTTCCACAGAGATACGCAAGTATCCGATACTCGACGATTTTAGTATCTTAGCCAAAATCTTAAGTCAAAAATATTTCACCAACAAATGAAGATATAATTGAGAATAATAATAATAATTAATTATTCCAAATTCCTGTAATATTCAAAAATCGGTTAATGAAAAAATTAGAAAATACACAGATTTAGAAAATGAAATAAAAATAATTTGGCATTCTCAGACTATAAAAATATTACCATTCGTTATTTCGGCTACTGGCATTATACCTAGCTCTCTCATTAAAACTTTAGGCGTATTAGATCTATCAAAAAAATTATATATAAAGATGCAAAAGTCGGTCATTTTGAATATTTATGTTGAGGGATCAGTAGGATTTATAGGCCTTGTTAGAAGTTCTACCGAGCCGAACCCTCTGATATGAAAATATCTGGAGTCGGTGAATTATTTTCCCATTTGATCTCTGGTGAGTTGACGTGTTGTTCTTGTATTGTTTTGTATTTATTTTGCTTATATAATGCACTTACATAATTTTTATTGACTAGATGATCATTTGTGGAAAAGTGTGTGAAAGGGTTTAGTTTTTCCTATGGGGAAGATTTAACCCGGACAATAAAATCAGAAGTTTAAAATAAGTGAGAAATTTAGCACTAACAAAGCCTTTCCTACAAAAATAAAGTTGGTTGTTTACAGGTGGAAAAAATATAATAAGCAGTAATTGTAGATTGGTCGTTAGTAGCTATTGAATCATTTGGCGGGTTGGAAATAAGCCGACATAACTCAGTGGTTTCAGAGCACCTGACCGGACATCAGAAGGTACGGGTTCAATTCCCGTTGGCGGCATTAATTTTTACTTTTTTTGACATTTCAGACGACTAATTTATTGCTTATCCTTTAAGCTAATGTTTTGTTTCCTATACCTGATTGTAAATTTTATCTGTAAAAATATTATTATGCCTACGCTATATAATTGTTTGTAATACTTTTTTGTAAGAAATGTTTTATTTTTTATTTAAAGATACCGTAAATAAATAAAGAATTAAATAAAACTTTTGTTTCCAGGACTACGCAGTACGCTACTGGCTGAAGAAAGGTTTCCCTCGTTCGCGCCTTGTGCTGGGGGTGCCCCTGTTCGGGCGCTCCTTCCGTCTCGCGAGCCCCTCTAACTCCCTCCCCGGCAGCCCGGCCCTCGGCCCCGGCGACCAGGGGCCCTACACTAAGAGCAAAGGAATGCTGGCTTACTTTGAGGTAAACTATATTTCTTCTTTAAAATTTTATTTGAAATGCTGACATTTTTAGAGGAAAAACAATAAAATACTTTCAGGAATGTCTGAATAATTTTATATGTTAAAATACCTAATTTATTTAAAATGTTACATAACATAAGATTGAATCATACCGGTGAATCAATGGCGTTTGATTCATCACGTCGATTAATTGAAGTGATTCATGTATCTTAATTTATTTTTTTGTGATTATTTTGTAGTGCTTAATTAGTATCTTTTTTGCTTCAATTGGAATATATATTTACGCGTGTTTGGATCCATTTTTTTGAATCCATTGTCAAAGCGTTGACCCACCTAAAAAAAGGATCGAAAATACTAATTTCAATTGTGCGTATGTTCTTCGTAACTCTGGTTCAATGTAGCTCGAACTTGCTTTTAATTCAATTGTAATATTCAAAATTGGAACTGATTGTGATTGTGAGAAGAATTCTGACAAGCAATGTACGTATATACAATACAATATTTTGAAAATAATTTTTTTAAATTTATGATCCTAAGCAATGAAAATGAACTAAGCTGCCTATCTATGATCGGCTATCCTCGGGTTCCAATCGGAATCATTCGGAACCCGCACGGCGCATGCGCCGCTCAATCGTACAAACAGTGCCACCTGTGGCTAATTATCAGAACCATCTTAACAAGTTAAATACCTACATACGATAATGGAAGAACATAATACTGTAAGAATGAAAAGAAAGGACGAGCGAGTAAAGTAAGGAAAACATTATATGTCGTCGATAAAACCCATTATAACCGATTCCAATGCACGTTGATTTAATCAAACAAGAAAATGATGGGTAAACATTTCTTTTCCGTATGCCGTCAAGCACCAACTGGTGTTTTGACACGTTTTCAATACGCAATAAATTACGTCTGTTTAACATTCGTTAAAAATAATTCTCAAAATTCTCACGCGTCATGATAAAATATTCAAATTTAATTCAATTGATTCAATCAGACTTTTTTTCAGTAACGTAATGTTATACTAGAATAAAATTACCATCTAAAATTAACAGTAATAAAAAAATTTAAATGCAACTTATACTTTTCCTAGCATTTTCAATGACAACTTCTTTTAAAATTCGATGATTTGATTGGGGACAAGGAATGGAAATAATTAGAAGTAATGAACACTAGCTAGCATCTACCCGGCGTTGCTAGGTGTTATCCTTAGGTGATAGACATTTATCATGCCGCACTTTTCAGTAGGCCTTTTTAAGATATACAATTATGTAGTACATTATTTTGACATATCTCATGAGGTTTAGCCAGAGATAGCAACGTGGTCCCCAAAAATATATATATCTACGTCTATCTATTGATTATAAAACATCGACTTTTCTCTCATTTTTATTAATATAATATGGAAGTTTCATATAAGTAAACTTTTCGAAAGAAATTCTCTAAATGATAGTGAAAACTATCAAATTCCATTGCGTAGTTTAGAAGAACTAAGCGCACAAACAGACGAGGATAGCGACTTTATTTCATACTATTTATTTATTGAAGAATAAATCAGATATTTGTTCGTCACATTATTTTATATTTGAGCACAACACACGTCAAGTCTCTATTATTTTTATCTGTAATTTTGTGGTATGTTTTCTGTAAAGTTTTCCTCAAGGACAGGTCAATAATAAATTATTGATCACACAAAAAAGTTTTGGATATTTGATAACGATATTTGTTGACAATTTGTAGATTTGCGAGGCCCTGAGCTCGGGCACGTGGCGCCAGGAGAGGGACGCGGCGGGCAGCCCCTATATGGTGAAAGGAGACCAGTGGGTGGGATACGACGATGTGGAATCCATCAGGAATAAGGTAACAACGCTTACATTGTTTTTAATAAATTCAGACCATGCTTTTTGAACTTACCCATCAAGGGTGACTCGCGGTGAAATCCTTGTCCGCCTTATAAAAAATGTTAACCTTTATCAATGCACGGAGAAAACTTACGGATAAAAAAATATTGTTAATTTATTAAGAATCTTTTTAGTAAAATACCACCACATGTTCATAAAAATTCTAATATTTTCGCATTTCGTCATTATATATTATAAAGACAAACGCAGGTGTATGACCACGTACAGATATTATTACGAATTTACTAAAAGTTTATCAGAAATCTGCCTTCAATCCCGTTTTTAACCGGATTACCAATATTTATACTCATTTTTCTACGTATTTGAAGTGAAACTTCTTTACGCGCGCTATGCAATTTCGAGGACCGGAGTAAAACCAACTCATGACCGTCATCAAAAACCGTGATCATTTCGCTATAGGAGCCTAGCCAATATTATATACCTACTTTCGGTCGCTCTCCAAACTCAGCTTCGAGGTCTAGAGGCAAAGCGCCCGATTGTCGTCGTGAAGAACCGAGGTTCGATCCCCACTTTAACTAATTTTTTTTTCTTTTTGTGATTTTTTTGATAATAATTTTTTTTAAAGTGATAAAATGCTCTCGTGCTGCGACTTTTAGATATTTTGACTATATGATATTTTGGTCGAATACGTAATAACCGCGGTCTAGAGGCAGAGCGTTCGACACTTGTTATGCAGGACCCGGGTTCGAATCCCATATTTTTATAACTTTTAATTTAATTTAATTATCACATGCTACTTATAAATATGTCAATAGACAGAAAAAAAAGAGAGGATGAAATGAAAAGAGAGAGAGAAGAATACTAAAAGTTTCACTTCCGTCGTGCGTAGGCTTGCCACACACTGTATTTTTTTTCATGGGCCCATTGTACTCTCTTCTATTTTACCTCACCCCTCTAACAGTAACCCAGTCGCTTTGATAAATTTCACGAGGCTTGTTGTCATTTGATATTTGGTCATAGCCTGGTTCCGCTATGTGTCTCATCAGGTGTTTGAACCTTGTTCCCATCATATGTGAATTGAAGTCTCTTCATCCTCTTATAATTTACTGTATCTATTAGTGTTTTCCACTCCCAACGGCTGCATGTCTCCTGGGGTGGCAGCACTGCCGGTTCCCTCACTGTCCATATGCATTGTCCATATTGAGTAGTACATCTAGGGTCTGGTCTGTTTATGACTACATTGGATTATCTCATTTCAGGTGCCCTATCTCATGCCATTCCATTTTCTCATTACTCAAAATACTAATATGTAATATTGATGGTCTTTCCCAGATGTTATACGTACAATCCATGAACTTGGCTGGTGGAGCAGTATGGGCAGCCGATCTCGACGATTTCAGAGGATTATGTGGCCAGCCTTGGCCTCTGCTTACAGCTCTATCTAACACTCTTAAAGGTAAGCACAAGCACTAATCTTTAATTACTCCTCAACACAACGAACTTTACCTTATTAGTACACACATCTGAGGGAAGACTATGTCCACAGTTGGAGGTCTAGCACGAACGATCGATAAAGCCTATGTTATGATTTTGACGAAATCCATCATCAATGGTCATTTTTGTCAATAAGACATTATTAATGACTGGAGGTAAACTAACTAAGCTCTAAGAATTGAAAGAAATCGTGTACAAGATCCATAGACTTATTTAATACGTCTAAGACGCGATCAATTGATTCCGTTCCAATTTTAAGAAATAAAAGTTGTTAGTTATGACTAAACACCTCATGAACTAATCAACTTCCTTTTAGCTCCAAAAAGTACCTACATGCGGACTGCCCATATATATTTAAGTTATTATTTCAATTCGGCATTGTTAATTTATTAGTATTTTTAACTTTTACTTAGCTGTCTTTTAGAAATGACAATTCACAGATAGATACACCAGTGTTTCCAGTGTATTGATTAGCATTGTAAATATCGGTCAAGTTTTCAACACCGCCACCGTGCTCGGGAAAACGATATGAAATCATCGTTAGCTACACTGATCGAAGTTATCGATTTCACTGTGCTAGACCCCCACACCAGAATTCTCATGAAGAATAAGAGAATGTAGACTCATTTAAATTCAAATTCCTTGATCTTGTCAAAACTGGGTTCAATCATTTTGTTTTCCAGAATTGCCCATCATGTCTACCGAGGATATGCGCTCCATCGGAGCCTGCGCGAGGGTGGAAGAGGATGCAACTGGAAGTCTGGAGTCAGACCCCTCCAACTGTGCAGCCTTCTTCCTGTGCCGCCACGGACAGAAGTACGTCATCACCTGCCCCGTAGGAACACTGTTCGACGCTGATGCTGCCATCTGCCGGTAAGTCCATCATGAGTTCGCTATTAGCTCAAGTGATGAGAAAATGCAGAACATCCCGACTGACCACTATTGTGGTTATTTTTTTTCACTCTTGATATTAACTTTGTGTGGTTTTTCAGAGTAATGGATCCCCAAAACTGTCTGCCAGGAAAAGTGAAAGTAGGATTTTTACCAGAAGAGAACCCCATTACAGAAATTGTGAACAATGATATTACTAGAGAATACTATCAAGTCAAACAATCTGGTACGTATCTAAAATGAATTAACTATGTATCCTATGTACAACAGATAACATATGTTCAAGGCTGGATTTTACGCCCTTCTAAATGCGATTTTAACTGACACTTTGGATAACTTTGGGTTGTTAAAAATCAGGGGTATTAATCAGTTTTAGCTTGAGGTTGGACGTAGCAAAGCTCTTCGAAATGTTGGGTCAAGAAATGGGGCAGATACAGGGCTTTTTACTGCTAAATCCAACAGATTTCAGCCCATTTAAAGAATTTCACTTGCTTAAAGTTTTGAAGAATAAAAAAATATGAGTTCGATTTGGATGTTTATAAATCATTCAAAAAGTTTAAAATTATTATAAATAAGACTCTACATGTTGTTCATACCATGCTGTTGGTACTCATTGGCATTGTGTGTAGGAAGCAGAGGCTTCTTGAGTTCTATGAATTCGGTACAGCTCGATAATTCTCGTACTGACCTCTTCTTGTGTGTTGATTCTGCATACTAAAAAACGAATTTGTAAACGAAAATTTGTGAAATTTAAACATAATTATATATTTATTGATTGTTTTATAACAATGTATTTTAAATCAGGTAAGGACAAACTGGTGGTCTGTTACGTCACCAACTGGGCTTTCTACCGCAAGGGGGACGGCAAGTTTGTCCCTGAACACATCGACACCAGGCTATGCTCACATGTGGTGTATGCCTTCGCATCTCTGGATCCTGACAACCTGGTGCCCAAGGAGTTCGACCCCTGGGCAGACATCGATAACAGTAAGCTTTTTCTTTATCTACCATCATATTTTACAAACTATTTTATGCGATCATTTGCTCAAGTGAAGGGTGAACACATTAAATTGTGTTAAGATACATAACGATCTCCGTAGGATTACTTACTATCAGCTATTAATTTTTCGAAGAAAATTTCTTCTGAAAGCTTTTATCACTTTGTGTAGCAGTAATGAAGTATATACTTGCTCCTGATGAGGTGAACTTTGTTCATGAAACATGTATATGTTATATATATATTAAAGTGATTTAAACAAAGTTATTTATGTTTTAATATAATAAATGATCTATATTTATTTTTTATTGAACTAGCTGAAGTCCCCGTGAATCAAAATGTAAACAGTGACCTTCTTCTTGTTTTGAAGCTCAAGTGAACCAATCTCGGAATAAAACTGTAGATTTGTGTTAAAATCAAATCAGTTTCGTCTAAGCTTCAGTCCATTTTTTACTTATTTAACCATTTTAAAATATCGCCAAACAAAGGGCTTGCTGTCTAATTTTTGACATATTTCAAAACTCCTTAGCTGACGATGGAATAATGTAAACATATTTATGATTAACGATGAATTCTGGCCAAGCAATGGGTTATTTTCCAAAAATAATCTCGCTACTCAGTTTCAAGAAAAGTATCCTAGATCAGTAATCATTCATTTAACTATCAATTCTGATACATTGATTACTGCTTATTACTGCTTGATACATTGATTATACAGTAGAAACAACGAGAGATATGGCATTGAAGTCACCGATCTAACTGGTCGTTATGCCTTTGTAAATACGATTGGCAGACTTGGCGACACTTTTTGTGTGTGTTGCTTCTTGTCAATAGTGGTTCATATCCCTTTGTTTCCATTATCTGTGACTGATACCGTCTTTCACTAAACAACATGCTCGTTTTGCAGACTTGTACGCCCGCGTGACCTCCTTACAGGACACGCGCGTCCTGCTAGGACTGGGCGGCTGGACCGACTCGGCGGGGGACAAGTACAGCCAGCTGGTTCGCTCGCCCGACAAGCGCCGCCAGTTCGTGTCCGCGACTGTGTCCTTCCTCAGGAAACACGGCTTCCGAGGACTGCACCTCGACTGGAACTATCCCAAGTGCTGGCAGAGCAACTGCAACAAGGGGCCCAAGGAGGATAAACCCAATTTTACCAAGCTGGTTCAGGTAAGAAGGGATTAATTGGACTATTCTTAATTAAAATGACTACTATTAAATTTGACTGGGTTCGATTGACTGGCCTCATTAGCAAGTACTACTTTTGATTGATTTGAATTTGGAATATTTTAGATAATTTGAACATTTTGGTATAATGTGATGGATTAATTGGATTTTTTAAGATTAATTAGAAAATTTCGGATTATTTGGACTACTTCGATTTACTTGGACTCTTTACTATTAATTTGAATTACTTTAAGGGCTATTGTGGCATAATTTAGTACTTCGATTAGTTTTTTTTAAATATTTTGTATTAACTTTTATAGATTAATTCTACTATTTTGGATTTTTTTTGATTTTTGGAATAATTTGAATATTTTGGAATAAATTGACCATTTGTAATAATTTTACCATTTGGGAATAGTTGAACTATTTTGGATTAATTTAACAATTTTGGAATTATTTAACTCTTTTGGAATTTTTTTTTTTTTTATTAATTTTACTATTTGGGAATCATTTGACTATTTTGGATTTATTTGAATATTTAAGAATAATTTGACAATTTGGTGTTCAGATCTCTTCAGGATTAGTGGATCTCTTTGGATTAATTGGAGCTTTTTGGATTAATTTGACAATTTATGAAAAATTGCTATTTTTTTATAAAATTGGGAAGCTTGAATTATTGAAACTTTCTATGAAATATTACCAAACAAATGTGTGAAACACAATTAGGTTTTTTTTATTTTGAGATATCTTCTTATTAGCTATTTTACAACCAAGAAAATTAAACCATCTCCAAGATTTTCAATATTTCCTACGCTAGAATTATAAATAAAATCAAATAATTTATTTGGTCCCTAGGAACTCGCAGAGGAATTCGGCCGCCAAAGCCCGCCCCTTGAGCTCGGTGTGGCCATCTCCGGCTACAAGGAGGTGATAGACGTGGCCTATGACCTCGCGGCCCTGTCCAAGGCGGCCACCTTCCTGTCAGCCATGACCTACGATTACCACGGCGGCTGGGAACCCTCTACACAGCACGGCAGCCCGCTCTACGCCAAGCCGCAGGACAAGTACCCGCAATATACCATGGTGAGAAACTAGAATCAGATATATAAAAACGATTTTTCTAGACCTGAAAGAAATACTGTTGTGAATGGTTCTTGTAAATAATAACACGTTATTCATAACAAAATACTGTTTTCTTATTTTTTTAATATTTTACGAACTAATTTCGAACGCGTGTGTAGGGCGGCCTGGAAGCCAAAGTCCTCTCTGTTATGCTCTCAAAATATCTTTGTCACTAGAAACCTAACTGCTAGCCAACCTTGATTCTGAAGATGGAGGGTCAAACCTATGCATTAGAGACATCTATTGTAGAACTCTATCAGCTTAGTACTCTATCAGCTTAATACTAGAGCCATCTATGCTACTTAGCTCGAACTATCACAAAAACTCAAATATTAGATAAGAAAACATCGATACCTATCTTGGTCACAACCAAAAAAAATTAAAGCTAATCCAAAATCGAGTAGCGAAAGATGGCACATCTCGAAGATTCGAAGCTCGTGATACTGGTTGGAGTGCAGATTAGCTGCTGGTCCCAGATCGGAGTCTGCAGCGTGAAGATTGCGCTGGCCAACCTACCTCATTCCAATCATTCCGTCGATCATGACATACTGCATATAGTTCCGATGTGACCTCTCGCTCTTTTTCAGTGGTTACAACGAAGCTCTCACCTGCAGGACGTTTCATAAAATAAAACAAAACAAAATAGAAAATCTGTTTCAAAAATCGCGAATGGTGATTTGTGTCTGGAATTTCTAGAGCACCGTAACTATTATCAGCTCCCAAAATCATTTTCATCACGAGCTATCGAGCTTTAAAATATCTAATTATATGTAGAGATATAAGACATGGCCCCACATTTTGATCAATTAAACTACAATATCATCGGAAAAATTAATAAAATTTTCAATCTTAGGACTTCGCCATCAAGCACATGATCGCTCAGGGGGCCGACGCCGAGAAGCTGCTCCTCGGACTGCCCTTCTACGGACAGAGCTACCAGCTGGCCGGCGGAGCCCGACGTGGCAGCCGACAGGGGCCCGGAGCGGGGGCCGCGGGGCCCGGAGCACCCGGAGATCTCACCAAGCAGCCCGGCATGCTGTCTTACTATGAGATCTGCGATAGAGGTGAGTTTATTATAAATTAAGTCTGGTAGTCCATAAGAAAATAATTCAAATTTAGAACACAATAATCGTTCGGTAGTCCATTAGACAATAATTCAAAATCAGAACCATAGTCCGTAAAAAAATAATTCAAATTTAGAACATAATATTCGTACAGCAGTCCATAAGAAAATAATTCAAATTTAGAACCCAATACCTACTAATTATTGAATGGTACAAGGAAAGTAATTCTAATTTAGAACGCATTATTTATTCAGTTGTTCACAAAACTGTAGAACTCAACGTTCATTAAGTAGTCCATAAGAAAATGATTCGATATTGTGATTAAGAACTTTTGTTAATGATATATTGAGAAAATTTATAATATCATAGCGTATTCTTGGTTTTCAATAGTGTCAACAAAATATTTCTTTGGTGGGTTGTGCATTGTCGGAAAAAAAGGTTTTTGTGATTACGAAATATTTACTGGGAGAATTTTTGTTGATAACCCGTTATGAAAATGAAATGCCTACACCTGTCTAATGGGAAGTATGAAGTAGTATGAATGAATGCATTACGATTCTAAAAACAGTATTTTGTTTTTTTATAGCTTGAAATTAACTTCGTGTCCCAAATCTGTTAATAAAGGGAAATACCGTTTGTTGAATAAAATTCCAAATATTATGTAAGAACAAGTTTCTCTCTCCAACAGAAATGTTTCAAACATTCCAATAAGTGCAGAATGCCAGAAACCTTTATTCTTCTAACACGACTTAATAATATTTACAAAACATATTTATTTAGCTTCAAAGACAGACAATGCGCACAAAACGTCTTCATTTAAATGCAATTTACAATCAATATGCAAAGTGTGTTTCTTTCAATATGTTTAATGAGCAACATAATAACAATATAATATAATTTAATAATAATAAGATGTTGTTAACAATTATTTCTAAAATATCAAGAATATTTATTTAACAATTTAATATTAAAAAGCAACATAAAGTATTAAAAACAATGCGATCCCACAACATGAAGTTATTTGATGCTTAGAAACAATTTAAGGCGAAACTTAATGCCAAATCACTATTTTGATTAATCTTTATAACGAATTGGTGTACATTATGAATACCAAAAAATATGCTTTAGATAAATTTAAGGTTTTCCTATCGTTTCGCTTGAGTAGAATACAAATAAAAATATAAATTACTCAATAAAAAATATAAATGTAAGTAAACTACTAAATTTTTTTTTTCAATATAAATGTATGAAGGCATTAAGGAAACAACTTTAAAAATATATATTATTATAGCTAAGATTATCTGTGACAGTTTCACTTGATTAACTTTTTTGCTTTCTTATAAAATTATTTACAAAATAAATAAAAACCAGTTTTTTGCTTGAAATTAAACGTTTCTAGACTCCGTTTGTCAAGCGATTTTAATGCCTATTACCTACAATATAAGGTATTCCAAGATTATACACATTTTCGGGATCTAGCTTCCTCTTAAAGAGTTTGTTTTACCATAAGTTCGGTGGCTCTAATAGTTGTGACCTCGGGTCAATTATGGTATTTAATTTTAGCGTTTGTAAAATGTCACAGTTCGCAAATTCGCACACATTTAAGAATTATGTACAAATGTTTGAAGAGAAGTCTCTACTTTTAAGGTATGCTATTTCACACCTAAATTATTTTTCGAGTTTATCCGAAGACCATCATGAAGTAAACTGTTATGTGGTCTTCGTTGGTCTAGCACCTAATCATGCACGTGTGTTGAATAAGAAAAAGAGGTTGTTATTGATTGCCTCATTTCAAAAACAAACAAATCTTTTAGTATTCTGTTTGAAACCTGTTGCCTTGTTTATTTATTTGTCTGAATCATGTTTATTTTTGAGAAACTCGTCGGTAAATGGAATTACAATAACCAGTGTTTTAGGTTGGATAGTTTCTGGTCAGTTCAAGTTCATCAGTTGAGAGAAGAGATTGATCGGTAAACTAGATACAAGTTCGTTTCAAGTTCACAAGTGCGTAGACGAGTTCGTCGGTAGTTTATCAGTTAAGAGAAAACGCGGTATATCTGAAGCTAATTCGAAATTCGAAATGTATTGTGAGATTAGAGCATTCAAAACTGATCAGTATATAAATGAGTTACAATAATAGTTTTAAACTGTGCATAGAAAATGAAAAGTGCATAGATTTGTCAGTTTGAAGATCGTTAACTTTCGAGAGTTTAATAGAATTTGTCACAAATTATGAAAATAGTTCATTTGAAGCTCATAATCATATATGTATACATACGTACTTGACATACTTTAACCGGGGATTCCTGACATTATTTGGAGTAAATTTGCTAATTTAATTTTGGTCTTCGGTGATTTTTTGGTAACTCAGCGGACAAACTGCCCAGTCATTCACCCCCTGCGAAAAAAACATCAAAATTTCGTTTAATTTTTTAACCAAAAATAATTTTAGTTTAAAGCAGTGGCGGCTCGTGACTTTTGGATGTTCTAGAGCAAGGCTGCCCAACCTTTTTAACAGTTGGGCGAAATTGACGATTTTGAATCACTGGCGGGCCACTGAATACCTGACGGTTCCTATTTCCATGGGGGGGGGGGTTGTTAGAGAATTTCTATAAAACATAATTCCCCACAAAAAAAATTCAAAATGAGTGCTCCCCACAAAATATTTGAAATCCATGGGGGGGGGTGGCTACAAGATTCTATTTCGGACGCAAAAAATATTATATCAAAAACCGGTTAGCCATAAATCGCCTTCGTTGGCAACACTGGTGACCGCGCGCAAGCTGCATTGTTTGTTTTACCGCGGGCCCGCGACACTTTTTCAAATTGGCGGGTTTTTTGAAAATGGTTCACGCGGGCCACTTATAATTCGTTCGCGGGCCACAATGTGGCCCGCGGGCCTGGGGTTGGGCAGCCTTGTTCTAGAGTCTAGAGTGCTAATATTACAAAAAATGGCATTATTGATGTCACTGCAGTAATTCAAGTACGTCCTTTGACACCCAGTTAGGTACATTTTAAGTTCATTCATTAAGAAAACAGTTTTCTTGTAACAAATTAGTGTAAATAATAGTACACTTCAAGATCGTCAATTATTAGAGAAAAAAATATGCTTAGTAGTATGAAGGTAACCTAACCTAACCTACCTAGCCATTTCAACTTTGTAAATTTCAAGAATAATCAAATTTAAGCTAACAAGTGCGTAAATAAGTACAAATGAAAATTGATAATTGCGCGAATAGTCTATTTTAAGCTAATCGGAATGAATTGTATATCAAGTTCATCAGAATGAATTAAGTCTATTTAAAGCTAATCGGAAGGAATTGTATATCAAGTTCATCAGAATGAATTAAGTCTATTTAAAGCTAATCGGAAGGAATTGTATATCAAGTTCATCAGAATGAATTGTATACCAAGTTCATCAGAATGAATTAAGTCTATTTAAAGCTAATCAGATTAAATTTCTCTTAACGTCTAGTTAAAGCCAATCAGACTAAATTCCACATAACGTCTAGTTAAAGCCAATCAGACTATATTCAACTTAAAGTCTAGTTGAAGCTAATCAGGCTAAATTCAACTTAAAGTCTAGTTGAAGCTAATCAGACTAAATTCAACTTAAAGTCTAGTTGAAGCTAATCAGAAAAAAAAAACAAATTAACGGCTAGTTAAAGCTAATTAGACAAAATTCAACTTAAAGTCTAGTTGAAGATAATCAGACTAAATTCAACTTAAGGAATATTTAAAGGTAATCAGACTAAATTCTTCTTAAAATCTTTTTAAGGTAATGGGAATGAATTGTCAGGAACAACTTTATCATTTTAACTTATTTTGGAGGTTATACAAATCTATATACCTAATATATCATTTTAGAAGAAGAAAATACCAATAAATCTAAATGAAACATGAAACAGAACAAGACACAGAAAAATTAAAAAGATAGCGGTCACAGCTAGGAATTGAACCGCATTGAATTGAATTGAGTGGTTTATGACGCCTGTCCCGGTAAGACAAAAGGTCCTTTGTTCGATTCCTAGTTGTGACCGATATCTCTTTATTTTTCTTTGTCTTGTTCTGTTTCATATATCGTTTAGATTTATAAGTATTATCTTCTTCTTCAATGATAGAATGAATTGTATTTAAAAATCTATTTAAAGCTAGTCAGAATGAATTCAAGTGAATTTAAGGTTCGCTTTTTTACGACAGGTAATAGCCAACTTAAGTCAGTCAGCGTATAAATAAGTTATACCACTTGAAACAGTATTTCTGATACATACGAGTAGGTACAAAAAAATCGTTTTCATTAATTAGGGAAGTTTTAAACTGAATCAGGCCAGACTAAAAAACAACAATAACAATATAGTTTTGAAAGTGCTCATCAGTGCTTAACAATAGTTTCCCAATGGGAAGATTGTGTGTGTTAACACTAGTGTTGGTGGGGGTGATTGGGGTGTTGTGTGAGGAAGTGAGAGATAACGAGGTGGTTGACGTTGCAGTGAAGAACCTGAGATGGCAGACCGGCAAACAGGATGGGGCGGGACCTTACGCTTTCAGCACGGACCAATGGGTGGGATATGAAGATGCTGATTCCATCACAGAAAAGGTGAGTGCCGTTTGAGTATTAGTTTTAAAATAAAAAAAGTGGAAGATAGTGGAATATTTCATTACATTAAATGACAGAGGTCAATCAGCATCTAGTTGGAGTACATACTTGTAAAGGGTGTAACTAAATGATTTATATTTTAATGAAAACAAATGTGCCGTAATTTCATTCACAAAAAACATTAATAAATTCTCAAACACATATCACATTAACAATATCCCTTTACAAAACACAACTTCAATCAAAGACTTAGGCGTGACATTTGACTCGTCACTTAGCTTCAATAAACATGTAGATACAATTTCAAAAAGTGCATCACAAGTATTAGGATTAACGCTAAGAATCACGAATTGTTTTAAAAGTACAGAATTAACTTTAACATTATATAAATCAATTGTGCGAAGTATTCTTGAATACGCATCAACAATTTGGTCTCCCAATTATGAGATTCATAATTATAGGATTGAATCCATACAAAGGAAACTAACCCGTGTAATTGCTTATCGTGAAGGTTTATCTGGTCAATTTGGAACATATAATGATCGAATTTTGCACTATAAGCTACACTCACTGACGGTCAGACGTAAACTTTCTGACGTACTGCTCCTACACAAAATTATACATGCATCAGTTGACACACCAAACATTTTATCCCAAATTAACATCAATATACCATCAAGAAAATCAACAAGGAGGATGAAAGACATTTTCTATATTAAAGCCTACCACACAAATACAGGATATTTTTCCCCTGTACCGCGAACATTAAAAAATTATAATATTATGCATGGCTCTAATAATGAAATAGACATTTTTAATGACCAATTTAAACACTTCAAAAAAAAAGTTTTTTTTTTTTTTTTTTTTTATTTATTTATTGAAACATATAAACAAGGTTACAATTTTTTTAACAATATAAACAAAAATATATCAATCACTCTCCTAATAAAGCAGCTGCTTGTGTTTAGGAGAGGACAACAAAAATATTTTTACATTTGTTTAAATTAAACAAAAAATATTAGTAATAAAACAAAAAATAACACAAAAAATAACAATAAAAGTAATAAAAATATAGGTTAGTTAATAAATGATTCAAAGAATTTAAAAGGCAAAAACATATTTCTAAACAATAAGTAAAGTTATGAGGTGGTACAAGAGTATTTTAATTTAATTTTTTTTTTATATTTTTCGTAGTTTTCTTCCGATCGTATATCAAGGGGTAGTTTATTAAATAATTTTACACCCTTGAATATATAGTGATGCTGTGCTGTTGTGGTTCGTGCTAGTGGCACGGTTAGTCCTCCAACAGATATTATTCTTTTGCTAATATTCAATTGTGGTAAATTATTTTGACTAAAGAAATCTTTATGTATTTGTAGAAGTGCAATTTTGTCATAAATTTTTGTAAGTGGGGGAACCGGGAAATCTTGAAAAACATTTATAGTTGGGTAGTAATATGGCTTTTTTAAGATGATTTTTATTAGTATTTTTTGAATAGTTTCCAGTGGGAGTAGGGATGATTTATATGCACCCCCCCAAGCCACGATTCCATATTGTAGGACAGAGTGCGCCAATGCATAATAAATATCTTTTAGTATTTTTAATGATACAATATTTCTTAGTCTAAAAAATATATAGATTAGTTTTCTAATTCTGTCTACTGTGGAATTTATTTGACTTTTCCATTTAATGTTATTATCAATAATTATTCCAAGATATTTTATTTCTTTTTTACTACTAATGTTTATACAGTTTGAATTACAGGGTGCGAATTTAAGGAGGCAATTTCTTTCGTGAATTTTTATGTTTAGATTTAAATTTGAGTTATTCCCTGTTAGGCTATAAGGTATAAAATGGGTTTTTTCGACATTCAGTGTCAATAAATTTTCGTCAAACCATAGTTTAACGATATTTATTGCATTATTAGCTGATACTACGACCTCATTCCATGAATTTCCTTCAATAGTTATAACTGTATCATCTGCGTAAGATATGATGTTTCCAATGATTGGGAGTTGAAAAAGTTCATTAACATATAATATAAAAAGTAAAGGTCCCAAAACAGTTCCTTGTGGAATTCCAAAATCTATATTTTCTATTTCACTTAATTCGTTGTTTACTTTAACCTGTTGAGTTCTTTGATAGAGATAACTTTTTAACCATGTTTTAGCTTTGCCAGTAATTCCTATATTATTTACTTTATTAATTAATTTTGAATGTGAGACACTATCAAAAGCTTTACTGAGGTCAATGAATATACTTAAGCATTTTTTGCCTCTATCTAATGTTTTGTAAATAATCTTAGTTAATTCTGCAATTGCGTCTTGTGTGCTAAGTTTATCTCTAAAACCGTATTGACTAGGGTTAATACTTTTTTGGTTATCTGTATAATCAGTAATTTGTTTTTTTATTACTTTTTCGTGTATTTTTGCAACGTTGGATAATAAGGATATTGGGCGGTAATTGTTTACTTCTTTTGGATCTCCGGATTTATATACTGGGATTATAATGGCTTTTTTGTAGTTAGACGGGAATATTCCGTATTTAGTACTTACATTAATTATATGCGTAATCGGTTTGGTTAGAAAATTGCAGTATTTTTTCAAGATTTCTGTAGTTATACCGTCGTATCCTGGCGCACTACCATTTTTGAGTGATTGTATTATGTTTTCAATATTTTTTTCTGAAGTCGGTTTAAAATTTGAAAGATTGCTATTTGTTATTTTATCTTCATGTATGTCATCAGGTTGATAATTTTGGTCAATTTTATATGCAAGTTTTTGACCGACGGTAGCGAAAAATTTGTTGAAAATATTTGCGCACATTTTTGGTTCACGGATAGCATTTATGTTAGTTCCATTATTGTTTATGACATTTATTGTAGACTTATTTTTATTATTTTTATTCATTATTTCATTTATAGTGTTCCATGTTTTTTTAGGGTTTTCTTTTGTGAGGATTATTTTCTCCCTGTAATATTTTTCTTTTGTGTCTTTGATAATTTTAATGAGTTTGTTCCGGAATATTTTGTATTCGTTTTTTACTTGGCTACTGGTAGGGTTTTTTTTTGTGTCTATGAAAAGTTTTTCTTTTTTCCGGATAGATATGAGTAATCCTTGCGTAATCCATGGTTTAATTTGCCTTAATTTAGAACTTGGTTGATTATTTATAAAGGTTGTACAGTCTGCGATATGAGCATTTAAAGTTTCTTCAAAGAAGTTTGCGCACATGTCTGGGTTTTGGCAATTTAGTATTGAGGACCAAGATTCGTTACTTAATTTATTGTTTAATTTTACATTGTTCAATTTGGAAATTATGTTAATATTTTTTCTAGAGTCATTTAATCCTAAGTTTTTATTGAAATCATAAATAAAAATATTTGTATGGTGATCTGTTATATCATTTTTCCATATAATAGATTTAATTTTTTCTGTGTGTTTAATATTGCTCCATATGTGGTCCAGGCATGATGGCGATTGGTTTGCAAATTCTCTTGTGAAATTATTTACACATGATATAAAGTTCATTTCATTCATAGCATTTATATAATCTAATTTATTTTTACAGTGGTTATTAGGACCAATATTAATATTTAAATCACCTATTACGATACAATTTAGGTGGTTTTTGTTACATAGTATTTTTTTTAATTCTTCTATAAATAAAGGTACATCAAAACTGTGTGTTCGATATATTGCGATTATATTGAATGGCATATTATTTAAAACAAAATTTAATGACAAACAGTTTGCTTTGCATATGTGTATTTCGGTAATATTGATATCAGTAAATTTTTCTTTAGCGTATACTACAATTCCACTATTTTTATTAATCTGATAATTTGTATTGTAATTTTTGTAGTTTGGGATGATTAGTATTACCTTTAATCATATTAAGCTGATATTGTGATGAAGCCCTTTATTTAAAGAGAAGCAACATTGTACCTACCTAATCAGTGTCTCACCAGTACAGATGTGACAATAACAAATCGTTTATGAACATATTTGTATTTACCTTTTACCCATTCTTATTTGTTATTTACTTGCATATTTAGCTTACATATAATTATAATAGATTAATATTAATATTACTTACATTTTCCTTTTGTTACTATTTTTGTTATTATCATTTTGTTATTATTATGTATTTAAACATCCATGTATATAAATTTTTGGGCACCATGCCTGTTTTATGTACTTAAATAAAATAAAATAAAGGGGTTTTTATAAAAAAATATGATCTTAGATCTATCTTGGCTGATGATCCAAGACTTGGTGTCTGTTTTAAATTTCAAATAAATTGTGTTCAGTCTAATGGCTAGTGAAAGAGCATTGTATATTCTTGTTGCAAAATATCTAAAACTTCTCTGGCCAAAAGTTGTCTTAGCGAAAGGGGTACGTAAGAGATTATGTCCTTTGGTTCTAGTATCACGAGTAGTTTTGTGTTTGAAGAGGTATGCTAGTATTTTTTGGCATATAGTTGCCTAATGTCCATAACATTTGATTGGCTTAGATATAAAATAAATTAGATGTTACCGCATTTACAAGTTGATTGCTTATTGGAACTGATGGTGACTCAGTTTTTTTTTGGTTGGTGTTGACAATATCAACACTGGCTAGATAATTAAAAACTTAATTTCCATAAAAAATACACTAGGGGACGATAAGTGGATAGATTCTCTGAATCTGTCCTTGGAAGATTTTTCATGAATACGTCAGTGCGGTGACTATGTTTAAGACAGGCAACCTTGACATTTATCACATTATTATCGATAATACTCGTTTTTTCTCAAGAAAACACCTGTCATTTCAACTCGAAGCATTAATAAATTCACGTTTTTGCTCATCGTAATGATTAATGAATAATAACTCATTTTAAAATATGCTAAAGGGTGACGAATTTAATTAATTTGATGGTATGAAAAATGTACAAAACATACAAAATTAATAAAATTATTAATGTGATGGTAAAAAAATACGTGGCGCCTGGTTGTATGCAATCTACGCAGCACTTTAAATAAATTTTATGCGGGTTTACACTGTGGGCTATTAGAGGAATAATATTACGATCAAATTATGTAGTTTCTTTTACATTTAAATAAACCTTGAAAAGTTAATAAATCTTCTTCCTGAGTTGGTCATTTACAAAATCTTCTTCTGAATTAAGAGTTTCGTTTACTGCGTCTATAAAGTTAATCACGACAGCAAATCTCCGTCAAGCTTAATGATTTATTCTCGTCATCTTCACATCAAGCTAGTAGCACTCTTAAAAATATACTTCTTTTCGGATCTGTTATATGTCAAATCTTTCAACTCAATGCATTCTCGTAAATTGCACCAACTTTAATTATGGAAATGAAATTTTTTAAATAGAGCCTTTAAAACTGGTGACGTTTTGCAAACTTCGTGATTATGCCCCGTTTATTACATTAATGAAGAATTTAATATAATAAAAATCCTTGTAGACCGTAAATATAATTGTATTTTGCTCGATTGTAAACCGCGATGTCCTCAAAGTCAAATGCACAGACAATGACGTAGGTCACCGTAATAAAACAATGAATTAAAAATGTTGTACATTAATAATGTACAACGTTTATTATTAATGTACAACATTAATAAAAATTAATGTTGTACATTAATAAACTGACCACGACGAAAACGCGCTTTTATCTTTTAACGCATAAGATTTTTTTAAGGAATGAAAATGCGTCATTTTTTTCTTTAAAAAAATCAAGGTTGGCCGTGAAATTCGTTAAAATTAAAAACTAATAAACAAGTTCGCTTTTTTGTTATTTGTTTTTGGGGTGTTATGCCATGTTGCGCTAACTCCTTCTTTAGCCAACGTTTCGGACAGCGTTACAGTGTCCATCATCAGGGCATATGTAGCATGTAGCTATAGCACATGGTTTTTAAAGTGTATATTATATAACCTTATTACCATAATAAACAAATAATTACACGATATTTTCTTCTGCTTTATCCTCTGTATCTCTCTTCATAATACAGGGTGTCCGGAGGTAAAGTAGGTACACAAGTTTCGGGATGTTATTCTACATAATGCTAGAAGTAAAAAATAATTTACTTTTTTCAAAATTCCGTTGTCTTTCCTGTACAAGAATATTATTTTCTCCGTACAATCAATTCAACTTGTGTTCCTGAAAACCACCTTAAAATTTGATATTTCGAAAAAAAACTTGTCTTTAATACTTGTACTTTCATGTAGAATCACCTCCCGAAGTTTGTGCACTTACCCCCGGACACCTTGTATATGTATTTTATTTCTTGTTAATTGGGTTAGCTGTGAGAAATATAATGTACCTGTAAACTATACCCTCTGTACTTTATGTTTATTTTGTACAATTAATCTGTTTTCAATTTTGAGCAACCTTGAAGGACATAAAAAAATTAACAACCTCAAAATGTGTGCATTTTTTTTACATTAATCCCACACAGGAGAGACTAGTCGGAGAAGTCAAAGGGTGTCCCCAAACCAGCCTCTCCCGATCCGGCACCCCACGGAATTGATGGGCAAGCGCATCCTAAATACACCTCACCTGATGAACCCGGGCACCTTTGCTAAATCACAAATCGTAGCGAACCACTATGGTGACTTATGTGCAGAGGTTTTGGTTAAACCCGCCTCCAAGCTGAATGTTACAGAATAACGTGTGTATACCTCCTAATTGCAATTGCCTAATCAACGTACGTATTTCCAGGTTGAATACGGGGTCCGGCAAGGTCTGGGCGGCGTGGCCGCGTGGTCCATTGACCTGGATGACTTCAGCAATGTGTGTTGCTCCGAGCCCTATCCGCTACTGCGCGCTGTAGCACGTGCGCTCAAACGCCCTGGCACCCCCGCCAAGCCCACGCCCGATGCACCGTGCGCACGACCCACGGCCCCAGCCACCCCTGCTCCACCAGTGCTCACCACTGTCTTTGATTCAGGTAAGCCAAATTAACACACCTTGTTACACTGCCGTCACAATCAAAAAGGCAGCCAGGATTTCACAAAAATCACTCGCTGATTTACGTTTTATTATAATGTTTTAAAATACCACTTCAAACCAGACACATTTTGGCCAGCGTGAGACTCGCAGGTGTTTGAAATTTGGCCAAAATATGGCCAAATCAGCTTAAATATGCCAAAATATGGCTATTGGCTAAAATTTTTCGTGTATATATATATGATTATATATCATGATTTAACTTTTGAAAATTCCTATCTGCCTTTTTTGCTTATGACGGCAGTACTGATATCAAAATCTGTCATAAAAAAACCTATTTAACTGCTTTGGACTAGAGGTGAGGCGTATTTATCGTACCCAGTAAAAGTACCGGGTATTTTCATGCGAAATTTTTAATGGGTTCTTTTATCAGGTATTTTTTAAGGTATTTTTGATGGGTATTGTTGATGGGTATTCCTGATGGTTACATTTGACGGGTACTTTTTTATGTGATCGTAAAAATGTGGGGAATTTTTCGACGGGGAATTCCGTAGCCCCCCCCCCCCATGTATTTGGTAAAATTATTGTGGGGAATCACATATAATTTTTTTTTTAGGGAAAATTTTTTCACAGAAGTTTTAGGGAATCAAGCTTACGTAGAAAATTTGTGGGGAATATGTGGGCAGAATTTATGTGAGTGCAGTTTAGAAATTACTTATTCCGAATCAATCCTCAGGTCAGAATTAAATACTTTTGAATATTTTGTCACCGGCATTTTTAACGGGTACTTCTTTGTACCTGTACTCATAGTACCCAGTAACGAAAAGTACTCATACGACCCACCTCTACTTTGGACAACGATACAACAATGAAATTTAATTTATTATATATGTAATAAAATATCTATCATCATTAGAAGTGGTTTAGGACAAACGAAAATAACGTAACAGACAGTTGAACAAGTTAATCTAAAAATTTCAGGTGCCGCAAATATTCCAGTGACCTCCACGTCCTCCTCAGCATCCAGCACCTGGTGGGTGCCCTCCTCCACTCCCTCTAGCTCCACCACCTGGTGGTCCCCGCCCAGCACCACCACCACCAGAGCGACCACCACCGCCACTAGAGCGACCACCACAACCACCAGACCGACCACTACCACGCCGGCACCGACCACCACGGCCAGGCCTACTCCGCCAGAAAAACCACAGAGTAAGTTGATCAGCAATCATCATTACACACATATCCAAATTGATTGACCAACCCATCAGAGAAAGGGGAACAAATCATGTTGCAAGGTGCGGGGAGGAGGCGTGAAAATCTCCCTTTCTGAGTTTTGTATTATTGTAATATCACCATGTTGTCCTCAAAAATAATCTGCTTACGAATTACTAGTCCTATTTACAATGGCGCGCAAATTTCTGGCTGCGTGAAAACCTTATCTACAAATCATAAATCGTTTTAAAAAAAGTTCAGGCTTGTTTACAAAATCAAATATTTTGTTACACTGTGTAGTTAAAAACTTTTACGAATGTGTTACAATTTACTTACCTCTCCAATTCGCGTGTCACTTTGCAACTCGATTTGTGGTGAATACACAAGCCAAAAATGTATATTCTTAGTGTACCTTATATTACCATGAATATAGGCAATAGGCATAATAATTGCTTGGCAAAATGAGTCTAGAAAAGGTCAGTTTTATTTCGTGATTAGTTTTGTAAGAAAGAAAAAAGTTAATCAAGGGGAACTGTCACACATAATCTTAGTAATAAAATTGTATATTTTTAAAGTTGTTTCTATGCGTTCATAAATTTCTAATGATTTTTTGATTAATGAAACAATTAAAATTTTAATTTTTAAAGGGATTTATATGAGGAGTTTCTATTTATTCAAAGTATATTTTTGATAGTCATTACGTAAACCGATTCGAAGTAAAGATTGATCAAAAACAAACATTCAAACTCTGCGTAGAAAAGTCAAACAATGGACTGCGCCACAAACCGTTGCCTTGCTAACAAGCTTTATTTTTCGGCGAAGGGTCTAGTTAATTCAATGTGCGCTCTTCGGCGGTCAACGTACGACTGATACAGCTCGTCGAAATGATAACCAGATCTTAGAGGTATTGCTTTGCTTAAATATTTTTTCCAACTAATAAACGGTCACTTATCTAATAATGAGATACTGGCCCAGTTAAATTTTTTTGTACCAGAGTCTCACTCTCGAGGACGTCATCACAATCTTCTATATAGTAGAGCAAGCCGCACTAATTTATTAATGAACTCACCTGTGGGGAGAGCTACGTGCTTTTTGAATGCGTTAGATAAGAAATTAGATTTATTTTTTGTGTCCTATAGCGCATTTGCGAGATTTTTGGCATTGCATATACACTGCATAAATGGTACAATTATAACGTCTTAGGCTTTATTACCTGTAATTGTTATAAATAAATGTACAAATTATATATATAAATAAATATAAATAAATAAATTATGTTAGGGCAAGTTCATAAATTTCGATGCAGATGTTCGTATACAGGGTGTCTGGGGATAAAGTGCACAAACTTCGGGAGGTGATTTCACAATTTCACATGTACAAGTAAAAAAAGATGAAGAACTATTTAAGAAATTTCGAGGTTTTAAGGTAGTTTTCAGGAACAAAAGTTGAATCTTTGTATGGAGAAAACAATATTCGTCAGTGGAAAAATATTTTTCTATTGGAAAAAGACAACGGAATTTTAAAAAGTTACTTATTTTTTTACTTCTACTGTCATGTAGTTCGTGCACTTTACCCCCGAACACCCTGTATACATCAATTTGGATTATATTTTCGATTACCGGTGACTGAAATAATTGTTTCTCATTGCTATCTAAATATTTATTTATTTATGTCTATTCTTGAATACACATTTTACAAATGATTACAGTGGTTTATATTGTAGTACAGAGAAAAAAGTACACAAAAAAGGTATGAAAAATAAAGAACATAGGTTGATATAGGTAAAACTGTGTGTGGGTGATATTATATGTAACGTGAACACCTCACTAGGAGAACCTGTGCTGAGGTGTTAACGTGTTTGTGATTAAGTGTGACAGGTAATTTATGTGTTGTAGTAGAAAGTTTTTTTTTTTTTTTCACAGACATATATTGAAATATGAAAACACACATTTATATGTGAGTGTATGTATTTTTGGATAATTCTTGAAGAATGTGTATAATATATAATTTTACTTATTATATTTCGGTTATGTTTGGTTTGGAATTATAATCTTTTGAATAAAGTGAATATCTTGATTTTTTATCCAGGCTACAACATGTTTTTTGAGAACGTTTGTAGATGTATTTGTAGTCATTAATTGTTTCAAAGTAATGGGCATACTGATGAAAAGTTTGGTTGCGTAGTATTGAAAGTGTCTTTGTCCGTGTGTGGTGTGTGTTATCGGAATGTTCAGTGTATAAAACGCTTTTTTAAATAAAAATTTGCTTGTTAACCGTGTCCCACTTTTCTACATCTTACATTATTAAGATAATAAAAAAATAAAAATTCTGTACATTTTGTTTTTAACCAGACCGAAACATAATGTATATATAATTGATTGACAGATGTCCCCTCCGATTGCGCGGCCGGCTCGTACAGTCCTGACCCGGGCAGCTGCACCACCTACCTGCTGTGCGCGGGCGGTGAACAAAGGAAGCAGTCCTGCGCGCCTGGCCTGCACTGGAACGCCAACGCCAACTTGTGCGACTGGCCTGCTGCGGCCAAATGCGACGCTGGCAGTGCAGGTAACACACACACCTCAAACAATTCATTATATAACCAACACCTCTGCAATACTGCCGTGATAAATAAAAACACAGCGTTTTCCTAGAGTCAAGGAAGGCACTGTGTTTTTAGTTAGCGTGTCACCTACGTGCACGGAGAGAAATCTAATTTGCTTTCATGATAAATGAACAGGACTTTTATCGATTTGCCTTGATAATATATCTTGATCTAACTAACCATCCGCAGCGGTAGGCAGAGAGGACGCTCGACAAACAATTCTGTCTTCGCACACACTCCTTGCCTCATTCACATTCATATAGGTATCGTCTCATACATACTCTTCCATTACATGACTCTTGACATGGCTCGACTCCAGGTTCTGATTCACTTGATCGTGCCATGTCTTCCTCAGGCGTTCTTAACTTCTCTTACCATTCACATTTGCGTCATATATTCTCATTACACTCCTTTCTTCGTTCATTCGCTCTACATGCCCAAACCATCTGAGCGTACCTTTCTTAATCTTTCATCAGAATTGCATTCTTTGCGGATCTCTACATTTCTTACACAATTATACATGGTTTTACCACACACACACGCCTCAGGGATCTCATTTCTACAGCATTCATGTCTACTTTCATCCTTCTGCCAGTTCCATACCTCACTGATGTACATCGGGAAGGATAGATCATATGTCTGTCTAACCTAACCTAACTTAACCACCCTTTATACCTTTTCTCTAGTATCTGAACCACATACTATTTATAGACATAATCCGAACATCGTGTCTGCCGTTTTCAGTTACAACCACACAGCCACCAAAGAGGAAGAAGCCCTCAGAGTCCCCAGCCAGACCCACCAGACCGCCATCCCAAGTGCCCATCTACGCAGCGCCCCCAACGAGGCCCAGTAGACCGCAGAAGAGGCCGCAAGGCATAGTAAGTAATTGTTATTCAAAATTCTAAATTCTGCTGTTCTTTTTACCTTCTGATTTTCAAATAATTCAAACATTCTTTAAAATGTCTTCTTGAAAACAAAGAAATGAACATAAAATAATTTTAAAACACTAATCAAAGTAATGCAAAATCAGACAAAATTATGTGTTTTTGATTTCAAATATTATAGATGCTTTCAATAATACTGAACACATCTTATTTTTTTCTAAGGTCCAATTGTTTCAAATGTTCACAGAAATACAAATATAACATTGTCATCAAATACCAATTCAGAGCCATTTTGTTTTTTTTTATGGTCCCCAATAAGCGTCGATTCTAGGTGCGTATTGTTATTATTGCAAAAGTTTTAAGGTTAGTTTTTTCATCCATTATTTAATCCAATATATGAACCTATGTTCCTAAAATAGGTTCTTAGTTTGGGTTTATTAAAAAACAAGCCTAAAAACTATTTTGATATTGTTACGTCAAAACATGGCGTAATCAAAAGACATCAAATTTTCAGTTTTTTTATAACGAAATAGTTACTAAAATGTATTATCCATTTCCAGAAACTGAAATAATTAGATCTCATTATTATCTAACTGATATAAAGTTTTTTTCAAATAAAATGTGAGTATTAATTGTGTCTCTATTTCGTAAACACCTTTTCGGAAAAGGTTTTACTGCATAATGTGGAAAATTAAGTTCTTATCGGAAGACATTTTGGTTCATGTGCCTGAACTTCACAAAAAAATGCATCTTGGTTATGTTTTTTTTGCGCATAAATCAAAACAGACAGCCTAAATGAGAGTTTCAACCTTATCGCTATCCTGCATAAAGATCACCATGAACTGTTTGATGAACCAGTAATAATTAATGCCCCGTTGGTTTGAAAGGGATATATGTAAATACGAATGTTAGAGGGATAGCGCTAATATTAAAAAACGATAAAAATTAAGCGAAAATGGTGAAAATATTTAATAAAAGACTCGTTAGAAATAGAGCAAATCTCTAGACAAATGCTTTGGTTGCATTTAAAGATACACGGTGAATTTTTTCATGCCTATAACATATTAAATAACAGAGCAAAACCTGTTTCAAATAATTTTCGGAAGTTACTTTACGATTTTTTTCTATCGAGGGAATTTCATATAATTAACATTTTGGCGTAACAAATGTATAAATATTATCTTTAAAATAAATTTTTTTTTTGAACTTTAAAACTTAAAGAGTTTTGTTTGAAAACTTATTATGAATATATGCGGGGGCTTAACATACAAAAATACAAGGAATATGCGCCCGCCATGCCAGATTTGTGACGTTCATTCCTTTCTGTCAACCCCTGACAGAACACTTTGTAAAAGAAGGTTACATTTCAATAAGAATCACTGTTGATTTTTTCCAGCCCTGCTCCAACGGCGCCTACTACCCCCACAAAGAGTGCTCCAAGTACAACATTTGCGTCAACAGTAAACTGGTGACCCAATCCTGTGCTGAAGGAGAAGGCTGGAGCGCTCCGCTGTCCATCTGCGCCCCCGGGGTCTGCAAGAGGAGGGTTCAAGCCTACAGACCGAGGGTTAATAAGCCGATTGCCATACTTAGTAAGTATAGAAGTCATATAACATGTTTACAGTCAGCGACGGCCCTATGCAGTCCGCTCTGGGCGCTGACTTCAGGCGTCAAGTAGCCAAGGAGTCAAGATGCTTATAATACCTAATCATTATCATTTTTGGAGTATTACCAGTGCAGCACTCTTCTATTCTTTAGCCAACGTTTCGGTCAGCATTATAGTGTCTATCATCAGAGCAGATAAGTCAAATTGTACAGTATGCATTTATTATTTTATTTAAATTCTAAACCATGTTGTAGCTTAATGATTTCTTTCCATTTTTTTTTTTAGGAAGATATTTCAGTTAGGTTAGGTTAGGTTATGTTGAGATTTCTCCGCCTAACTGAAAAATACCTGAATACATACTCACATAAAAGAAATTACAATGTCCATCCTAGATTGTGGTGAAATGTAAATGTATGTACATATGTGGAAACGATTCCGTGTTGCATACTAATAATCCTCTTAGGATCGGTATTTCAGAATAATTAGTAAAAGAATTAATTTGGTTTTCGGCGATTAGTTTTGGTGAAGCCATCAGTACCGAAAACCAAGAACTATTAAGCTCCGTCATCTCTATAATATCAATGGGGTATGGCAATGGTATTACGACTTTATCAAATACATTGTGTTTACGAACAACTATGTTAAAGCTCAAACAGATTACAAAATGATACATTTCGGTAAGTTCATCCTAAACGTTGTGTATGATTATTTGTGGATTAAAATGTTTTTTTTTGTTTTTCAGGGGCTCCCTGCGTAGCAGGAGAATTCACCGCCTACCCGGGAGACTGCGCACAGTATCAACAGTGTTTGTGGGGAAAACTAGAGCCATTCCAGTGCGCCCCTGGCCTTCATTGGAATACGGTAAGTTTACAACTACAATATTACAACTAACAATATTATAACTAAACCCAAAACTATCAGTGTTGGTTGTCTGACCTTTTAATATTGGCCTATGACCTCAAATTAAAGTTGAATCAAAACCTCATATGAATAGACAACGCCTCTGGTGGCAGTTCGAGGGACAACATTATATATATCAAAATCAGCTGCCATCTTAGCTCTTTCAGTCAGTGTTGCCAGAAGCATGGTTTTTACCATTTTTTATGGCTTATTTATACCTTCATGGTTTTTAAACACTTGCCAAGGTGACAAGGAGACATGGAGCTGATAATACCTAACGCCTAATACAGCGTCCTTGAGGCTGTTAATAGTTTGGCTCAGGGCCAGCTCTGTTTACAGTCAGTCAGTAGGGCAAAGCTTAATAATAACAAATATCCAAAGTATAAATCATTTTTTATAACCATGTAGCATCGCTATTAAATATGACGTGAGATTTTCACGGCATTATTAAAGAAGGTATTATTGTGATTAATTTTTGGGGGATTATGCAGTGCATCGCAAATATTGTGTAATGTGTCGCCACCTTTACAAAAGAAGGTGTTTGTTGATGGGACACTAGACAATGGACAGTGGACAGAGCACAGTGGATAGTTGACAGTGGCCAGTGTAATATTGGTAGAATACATTTCAAAATAAAGTTGCATACTTTAGCCTTCTGACCTAAATGTGTCGACTATATAATAAGATAGAGTGTGCTGAAGTGGACATTTTTTCAGAATAAATGTCCTTCTATTGCTCAAAAATATGTAACAATTTGTATTACTTAATGAGCAGCAGCTTTCTGCTGATGCGCTCATATCTGATTTCACAATAAGTTAAACCGTATTACTGTTGGGCTAGTTATAAAATATTAAGTATCACTTGTTTCTTTAAAATTAAAAAAATGTACTTAATTAAAAGCAAATCCTAATTCTGGACTTCGTTGAATCAGAGTTACAGACAGACTGACACACAACTGAAATTAGTATTTTTAGTTATGTATTTGAACTATGTTTTAGTAGTTGTAATGAATAATTGGTTTGTTCTCATGTAAGTGAGAACATCTGTAAGAACACGGAATATACAATTAAATTTAAAGTTGGACGTCAGTGCTGCGTCTTAGGGGCCGTTCAAGTATTATGTAAGCACTATAGGGGGGCAGGGGGGTCTTTGCTTTGCTTATTTTTGATGACATGGGGGGTGGGGGGGTCGAGATAGTGATTACATCAGCACTGCTCAGCAGTAGTTATTTTTTTTTTCACATTGGCAACCCACACATTGTCTATGTTTGAAAACCGAATACATATTCGGGGATTCCCACAAATAATTAATACATTGGTACTCGCTTAGAAGCGAATGGGGGAATTACCGCGCGCTGCTCACTTGTCAAAATTTCTTCCATCAATCTATTGTTTCGTTTCAGTACGATTGACGATTTGACGTTTGTAAGCAAATCAAAGCAAGTTAATATTTGTGTTACCGTTGATCCTCTTTCACCAAAGTTGAATTGTTTATAAAACAGAATACATTAACAGAAAAATGCATATAGGTACCAATTTTTACGTAAGCATGGGAGGGGGGGGGGGTAAGAGCTTTGCTTACTTTTGGTGACAAGGGGGAAGAGGGGGTAAATAATTGTAATAAATCTGCTTACGTAATACTTGAACGGCCCCTTAGCCATCAGTGGTGTAGTAGCTACAAATATACTACTGTACTTGTATTTGAATCAATTGATCAAAAAATGTCTTCCAATCTCAGGACAGGAAGATTTGCGACTGGCCCGCCAGCGCGCAATGCACGGAGACTTCCAACAACATCCCTCCGGGGATTGACATTGACGGCGAGGATGTGCTCGAACCAGACACTCCCACTTTCGTGCCCGCTCCCACCACCTCCAGGCCTTCCACCTCCTGGGTGGACCCCTGGGCACCCACCACCCCCTCAACCACAACCACCACGGATCCTTCTGACAATGATCCTGCACCACTGTCAGGTATAAACAGATAAAATAATTATGATCTTTGAAAAATGTTATGCATTTAAAAATGAAAACCATCAACTGATTCTACTTGGAATTTTCCCGGCTTTATATTCATTTGCATGCATTGATGTAGTATCTAGTCAATTATAGTGATTTGTTTTTGGGGTATTATGCCGTGTTTCGCTACCTCCTTCTTTAGCCAACGTTTCGGACAGCATTGCAGTGTCCATCATCAGGGCAGATGTGTAAAAATTACATGTAAAATATTACGTATATATGTTCCAACTTGGTATATATAATGTGTCAACAATCGCTTGAGTGGTAAATTAATTTATTTATGTAGGCACCCCCATCTTTAAAGATAATACAATGAAGAGGAATATAAAAAATAAATATTCAAAAAAAAGAATTAAAAGAGAAAAGAAATAAAAACGAATAGAAAACTAGGCACTCCTAATGGGTTTTCCAATAAGAGGTGTTATTTTGAATAGCCCGCTATTTCGGTAGATGTTACTTCTGAAGCTGTCATTTTTTGACATTTGATAAGTAGAAACTACGCCATTAATAAAAATAGAACGATACACGCTTCAACAACGCATTGAAATTATTAAAATTCACTTGAGTGAATCAAATGCAAATCATCTTGGGTGATGAGGCCCATTTCCACCTCGGTGGCTTCGTCAACAAGCAAAATTGTCGCATCTGGGGCTCGGAAAACCCAAGAGTTGTTGTTGAAAAGCCTCTTTATCCTTAACGTGTGACTGTTTGGTGCGGTTTATGGTCCGGCGGAGTCATTGGACCTTACTTTTTCGAAAATGAGGCTAGAGCAACAGTTATGGTGAATGGATTGCGCTATCGAGAGATAATTAATGATTTTTTATGGCCGGAATTGGATGGTATTGATCTGAACAACGTTTACTTTCAACAAGACGGCGCTACGTGCCACACAAGCAACGAAATCATTGATCTTTTACGATTGAATATCAAAATAACACCTCTTATTGGAAAACCCTGTAGTTAATTATCACATGACATTTTTTATATTTTTCCTGCATCTGTCCTACCTAAATGTAATATCTATTTAGCTATTTTAAATTAAAATATTTTTAGATAATCCATTTCAAAATGCATACATTGTACCTTCACACTATGAGGCTAATATTAATGTGGTTGTTATTTCCAGGTTACTACAAGGTGGTGTGCTACTTTACCAACTGGGCGTGGTACCGCCGCGGGCTGGGCAAGTACATGCCCGAGGACATCGATCGCAAACTTTGCACTCACATCGTTTACGGATTCGCTGTTTTGGACTATGAAAACCTCGTCATCAAGGCGCACGACTCTTGGGCTGATTTCGATAACAGTAAGCACTGATTTACCATACATAATAAGTGTTTAATAATTCAATATAATAATATGATGCATAAATTTATTTATTTTCCACTGAAATTCTGGGTACAAAGCTTACTGAATAAAAGTATTTCACAAAAGCTAAATATAGCTCTTGACGCAAATGATTTCAGAAGCTTTCAGAAGCATTAACCTAAAAAAATTCCATACAGAATTTTTTCGTAATAGTTGGCGCCCAACGTGGGGCTAAAATAGTAAAAAAACTATAACTATCTACAAGATATTTCAAAATAATTTTAGAGCAGGTTTTAATGTATGACAAACTATTCTAGGGTTCTACGAGCGAGTGACTGCCTACAAGAAGAAGGGACTAAAGGTGCTGCTGGCTCTCGGCGGGTGGAACGACTCCGCGGGAGACAAGTACAGTCGTCTGGTCAACAACCCTGGAGCACGCGCGAGGTTCATCACACACGCGCTCGCCTTCATGGAGAAGCACAACTTCGATGGACTCGATCTGGATTGGGAATACCCAGTCTGCTGGCAGGTAAATAATCTCACATCTAAACAAAGCATGTATTGCATTTAATTTTCATTGATCTCCATTTTATTTAAATAACGTTTTCAATAACACTGACAAACTTCTTTCTGCAAATACATAACCAGAACAGTTCTACACACCTTGATTTGCGTAAGACAAAGGTTCCTCAGACAAGAAGCTCTTAAATAAGGGGAAAATGTTGAAGCCAAATTTACAGTCCTCAAGAGGGAGTCCTAATATTTTAAAAAATACAACTTACACTGGGAGTGAAAGAGCTCCTAGCGTCTTTTTCTAGTCAGCTTTAAAGTGACACTAACAAATGGTCGCCATTATCGTCACAGCAGTTTCAATTGGCTACAAAATACATTGACCGGTTTTGAACTGCATTTTATATGTACCGGCATTATGATGCCTCGGGCTTCAAATACATCGTACCGCCTCTGTTTACCGTGATTTTCTTTGTTCTGTTCTTCAGACCGACTGCTCTAAGGGCCCCGTGTCCGACAAGGCCGCCTTCAGCCTGTGGGTGCGCGAGCTGGGCGAGGCCCTCGCGCCCCGCGGCCTGCTTCTCTCAGCAGCGGTGTCGGCCAGTAAGACAGTCATAGACGCAGGGTACGACGTGCCCGTCATGGCACAGTACATGGACTGGATCGCCGTCATGGCCTACGATTACCACGGACACTGGGACAAGAAGACAGGACACGTAGCGCCGCTGTATGAACACCCTGATGATGATGTTACCTTCTTCAATGCGGTGAGTCTTATTTTATCACATTTATTATTCATATTAGCGCAGCCCCGTGAAATCACAGGATAGTCTGAATGCTTGACAAATCAGTTCCAATTTTAAAAATGGCAATGAAAATAAATTTCTCTTAAAAATATTATATTATAGGTACATACCTATTTTACCGCTTGTCTGAATTATTCTTCACCGAAACAGTTCCAGTTTTGAAATGACACTTTAATTGAAAGCCAATTTGAGTTCATTGAATAAGATTTCACGTAACAAATCAGACTAACTAACGCATACCACGAACAACCAAATTTATGTTTGTTTTAACAACAGTATGTTTGACGATTGATATGATCTATTTATTATTGATTAAATTTATATCTTGTGATTCAAGCACATTTTCAACAAACCTATTTGTTTCCAGAACTACTCGATGCGCTACTGGATGGGCCAGGGTGCCCCCTCCCGCAAGCTGGTGATGGGTATGCCGCTTTATGGACAGTCCTTTACACTGGGCACCAACTGGGATACCCCACCGGCGCTGATCGCCAACAAGGACAAGACAGGACTCAATGTGCCTGCAAGGGCCGGAGGACAGGCTGGAGAGTATACCAAGGCTCAAGGCTTCCTGGCTTACTATGAGGTAAAAAACTAAATCTTTGGAATATTAAATTGTAATTTATAAGCAATTTTGCTCCCACGAGTATCTGAGAATCCATTAAAAACCTGAACAAATCTGATTGTTTCCCGATAACATTTTAGTACACCATTTATACATGTAGAGTCTTAAAAATATTTAAACCATCAGCAAATAAAAGAAACTCAACATCGTTAAAAAAACAAAGAAAAATCATTGATAATAATAATGAAAAGAGGAGGTCCCAAGTGGAAGCCTTGAGGCACTCCTGAATTGGCTTAAAATTTATAAGAAATGAGAATGCCCCCTTACTTGGTTTCACCATAAATTTGCAGTTAGTAACTAAACTATTTTTGAAAGTGTCATGTATTCCAAGGACTATTAGTTTCGCAGACACGATTATGGTTGACTTCATCAAAGGCTTTGGAGAAATCTTTTTGATAGTAGGGTCGAAGTATTATTTGCATGAATTAATTAAGCATTTTGTGTTTTGTTAAGATTTGCGACCGCGTGAAGAACCACGGCTGGACTATCGAGCAGGACGAGGGCGGACGCATGGGCCCGCACGCCTACAAGGATGACCAGTGGGTAGGATACGACGATAGGGCAATGATCAGGAAGAAGACGGAGTTCGTCAAGGAGCTCAACCTTGGCGGAGCCATGGTCTGGGCGCTGGACTTGGATGACTTCAAGAACAGGTAACCGAGAGATATTTTATTCAAAATATTATGAACATCGAATTACATGTTTGGATGAAAAAAGTATTTTGATTTTTGGGGATGCTGTGTATATGGTCTACCTAAGTAGAGGAAGGAGAGGAGTTTTGGGAAAGAAAAAGGTATTATGGGTGGGTAGGAATCTGAGGGTCGGTGGGTCTAGAAGTGACATATGAATCCATCTCTCCAATTGCCGTAAAAGGTGTTGGGTGGAGATTAGAGAAGCACGGAAAGTAATCATTCTGTACTGAAGTAATCGTTACTCACCATGTATTCAATCCGATCCACTAAATCATAATATACTTTAATCCTTAACTCTTTTTCAACAGCTGCGGAGAAGGACGTCACCCCCTACTCTCCACCATCGTGGACGTATTGAAGGACGCCACAGGCCCCGAGCCTGTCGTGGCCCCCGTTGTTGAAGAGCCCCCTGCACCCCCACCGAGCCCTCCGCAGGCCGTGGAGGCTGAAGAAGAGGAGGATATAGGGGAGGAGCTGGGACCTCTGGGTGATGAAGTGGACACGTACAAGATGGTGTGCTACTTCACCAACTGGGCGTGGTATAGGTGAGGCGCAGGAAAAACTGAAATACTTTCTAGAGTATGAATATATCCATGGCAAATATTATTCTTGATAATATTCGTTTACAGCACACGTAAAAGAAGGCAAGGTAAAAATTTGTAAGGAGTATCTACTGATAACGGGCGAACGTAGCCACTACATAATACAGTCACTAGTAATTCACGCCTATGCGATGGGCATAGAAAGGTTAATCATAGAAAGCACGCGTCTTGTGTGAAAACGAAAAAGACTAAAGATACTAGAACGATGATGTCATGTATGACCTCTCCCTGGTACGTATAGTGCTTGTTCGTCCTTGCCTCTGAAAAGTCTCATATAAAGGTGAGACACCTCGCCATAAGTGTTGAGCAAGCATCATAGAAAACGGGACCAAGTATGGTCTTTAAAATTGAAATCAAAGCATTAGAAATTCATGCAATTATTACGTTTTTTCACTTTCAGACAAGGAACTGGAAAGTATCTCCCAAGCGACATTGACGTATCTCTCTGCACCCACATTGTTTATGGATTTGCAGTCCTCGACACGCAGATGCTCACCCTCAAACCACACGACTCCTGGGCAGACATTGACAACAGTAAGCCACCAGTTTTTTTAATTGCACATATTAATTTGTCTTCAACCCATCAAAGGAATTTCGATGTTCGAGAGCATACAATTTGAATTCAATGAATGTCATCAATCATAATTGTTTTCTGCAGAGTTCTACGAGAAGGTAACCGCCCTCCGCAGTAAGCGAGTGAAGGTGCTATTGGCTCTCGGAGGATGGAATGACTCCGCCGGAGACAAGTACAGTCGCCTGGTCAACAACGCCGCAGCGAGAAGGAAGTTCGTGCTGCACGCCCTGGAGTTCGTGCTCGCTCATAACTTCGATGGTCTGGACCTTGATTGGGAATACCCCGTGTGCTGGCAGGTGAGAATACTAAAAAATAACTCCCAATCATTAAAAACCTGATCGTCGAGATAAAATGCTTTTTTTAAAGGTTGCATTTTTAGACTGTTCAAGTAGTAATTCCGTCGACTTATTTAACGAAACAATAACAACACACAACGGTAGATTCATCTGAATGCAGACTTCAGGGGAGAATGCAATTGTGAACAACATATTATCTTGCCGACAGGTGGAGTGCACGATGGGACCTGCTTCCGACAAGGAAGGATTCTCCAACCTCGTGAAAGAATTACGCACAGCTTTCCGCCCTCACAACCTGCTGCTGACAGCTGCTGTATCTCCCAACAGGAAGGTCATCGATGCAGGTAAATAATATTACACTATACTACTCAGTAACATCATTGGTAGCCTACAATTGTTAAGCAACACGGTGCATAACCATAACCCACAACGAAGAAATAAAATCGACAGAATCTTTTAATTCAAAATGTAGTTAACTTTAATTTTAGCCACAAAAGTCAAATAAATCATCGACTCGATAATCTAATTGGGTCTTGGCTCGTAATGTGGAAAAAGTGTCTGATCTCTGGACACCAAAAATACATTATGACTAAAATAATTAGTGCCTCGGCGGAAGTGACCCCAAGGCAAATCGGCAAAGAAATTGACTTCTGTGTGGAAGAAGATTGGAGCATGTTGAGAGGAATTGGTGACCGAGGACGAATGACCAGTTCCAGTAAACACTTAGGACGGGTTGTTTCGGAGAATTTGAACAATTCATCAAATTTCAACGTTCATTTCCGGGTTCTGTGAAAGACTTATTCAAGATCTGTTATTATATCATTGTAGGCTAGTTGCTTGACAAAACTGAAATAAAAACAGAACTTGAAAAAATCTTTCACAGAACTTGAAAATGAACGTTGAAATTTGATGAATTGTTCAAATTCTCCGAAACAACCCGTCCTTAATGTACAAATTTTGTAGAGATGACCAATAGTAGAGTAAAATTTTCGTCTATTTTCTAATAATGCTTGTTTATTTTTCAGGATACGACGTTCCAGTCCTCTCGGAGAACTTGGATTGGATCGCAGTCATGACTTACGACTACCACGGACAGTGGGACAAGAAGACGGGCCACGTGGCTCCCATGTATGACCACCCTGATGATGTCGACAAGGCATTCAATGCTGTAAGTATCCCCTACTGATTTCGTTTACTATGAATTTTAATTCCTTAATAATGATAATATTTGGACGATTTGTATAGAGCCATTTTTGTGCAAAATCACCTTATTAAATATTAGATATATAATACATTTTTACAATGATGTATGTTATTACTAACTATAGACTAGTTAAACTATTATCAATTTATGGCTAATAGATTGCATCCTGATCACTAATACAAATCTATATGTACAATACATTTGATTAATGAATATGATACTAGAATGTTCATATATTACTGCTATTATTTATTTATATTTTGTACAGGCAGATAATATTCAGGACCATACTTACCTGGTAAGGCACTTGTGATTAACACTGTTTATTGTTTATTAGAGAAATTTAGATACCGTTCGCACACAGATAAAATAATTTGGAACATGTACAATTGGAAATGCCATTATTAATCCAGGTATTTATTTTAATAATATGTAAGCACCAAAAATAAATGGTATCCATTAACTAGGAATTCATCTGTCGATGATGGAACCCTGACTTCCGCGTTCATTGATATAATTATAAAACTCTATACATCCCTTAGAAACAGCGATGGTCAATTATGTATCATGTTATTATAACAATATGACGGTATATTTGTATCGATGGAGATATCAGTATTTGATGAAGATCAAGACATATAAATGCGGTATTAATAATTTGTTGATGATCCCGTCATTCCCTGCTGTAGTTTCCAAGATTTTTTAAATAAATGGAACACCAACTAATTCTCCGATTCGTAATAATTTTCAGAACTACACAATTCACCACTGGATAAGCCGCGGAGCAGCCCGCAACAAGCTGGTGATGGGTCTTTCTCTGTACGGACAGTCCTTTTCCCTCGCGACCACAGACAAGACTGGACTCAACATCCCCACGTATGGAGGAGGCGAGGCGGGAGAGTCCACAAGGGCCAGAGGATTCCTTTCCTACTATGAGGTCAGTTTTACATCTGTTTTAATAAACATTATCTAATGTTCTTAAGCCTTGGTTTAGGTTCTTCATTCAGAATGTAAATTACTACTGTTTTTCCAGAATGGTCGCAGAAGTCTTCTATTTTGGGATATGTCCGTAAACAACTGCTAACCCTGTTCAAATCTCAAGTGCTGCCCACTGTTGAATTTCACAGCCTCTTGTCTGGAGACCCAAAAGATTTTTGAAAAACCCTTGACTATGTATATTTTGTACGCAGAAACGGGCAGCCCGTTTGATTGAACAAAAGGATTGCAATTTTTGTAGCACAGCCGTCAGGGGGGAAAGCTGTCCTTGTACTGTTATTTCAATGGCAGATGTTCCGAGGAACTAGCGTCATAGATCCCTTCGGTACTGATGTATAGTAAGGAAATACGCCAAATGCTCGACCTTCTTAGGTACTTGCAAATTACTACCGATACTACCGAGCTAATCGTAAACAACGCGACCTACCTACGACAATACGTTGCGATCTAGTCTGGCACATCATGCCAACTCGCTAGAAGGTTCTAGCCTATCGCCTATACGTAATTGCAGCGCCGCGGAAAGTTCCCGAAAGGCCCAGACTGAGCGAGTGGCTCCGATTTATTTGCGAATTCACTTACCTACTGTTGCCGTCGGCTGTACAGTATAAATAAGCCCGACGCAGCGAGGAGTCAGTCAGTCATCAATCTGCCGTCAACAAATGTGGTGCCATTTGTCAATAAACCTTAATTGAGATTGAGCACCATAAGTAAAAATGATTGGTTAATTGATTTTATAAAATTTATTTGTGCAGATTTGCGACCGAATCCAGAATCGCCAGTGGCAAGTGGTACACGACCCGCGCGGCCGCATGGGTCCCTATGCCTTCAAGGGAGACCAGTGGGTCTCATTCGACGACATTCCCATGATACAACACAAGGTAAATATTTATTGTTTTAGTGAAAATAAATAAATTTTTGTACACCACTACTAAAAATCGACATGTTTGGAAATCAACGGTTTCTTTGTCTTAAACGTATAAATATAATTATTCTGATTCTAAATTACTCTCCCCTATACATAGAATGTGCAAATCATTAAGTGAATAAGTCGAGAACCAGAGAATTAAAATGGTGACTCACAATGAATGGCTACATTTTTTTTTTTTTTTTTTTCATTTTTATTGAAACATATAAACAAGGTTACAATATTATAACAATATAAACACAAATATTTCAATCACTCTCCTAATAAAGCAGCTGCTTGTGTTTAGGAGAGGACAACAAAATATTTTTACATTTGTTTAAATTAAACAAAAAATATTAGTAATTTAACAAAAAATAACAATAAAAGTAATAAAAATATAGGTTAGTTAATAAATGATTCAAAGAATTGAAAAGGCAAAAACATATTTCTAAACAATAAGTAAAGTTATGAGGTGGTACAAGAGTATTGTAATTTAATTTTTATTTTATATTTTTCGTAGTTTTCTCCGATCGTATATCAAGGGGTAATTTATTAAATAATTTTACACCCTTGAATATATAGTGATGCTGTGCTGTTGTGGTTCGTGCTAGTGGCACGGTTAGTCCTCCAACAGATATTATTCTTTTTTTTTTCTTTTTTTTTTAAATAAATTTAAAATAAATCAAATTTAATAATGTTATAATAATTATTAAGTTCTGCAAGTATTTGCGTTATTTTTACAGTTTTGAATGTGACAGCTGTTTCGGCTTTTGAGGCCATTATCAAACTGTGGATATGTCCACACGGCGACGACTTATTTATATGATTTTATTTATCCCCACCCATTTAAATTTCTATAATGTTCAAAAATGATTCATTAAGAATTGGAATAACCAAAATATTTTGAAATCCAGCAGTGTTTATACACCTGTTAAAATTAATGACCTAAGGGTTTTCTTAATTGTTGGTACGTGGGTGATTATGTTAAGGAATTATATTTTTTGGGTTTTTTGAAAATATTAAGCAACGGAGAATTGATCATTTTTGTTTGATTATTAATTAGGGTTATGTTTGGATCATTAGTTCTTTTATTTATCTCTAATTGTTCTAGTAAATTTAATCTTTAAATTTTATGTGTAAAGGTTTAAGCTCGTTGTTGTCAAGCGGGACGTGGTTTTTCTCCAAGAGGTGAGCTGCGAATAATTATGCGAAAATAACAGAAATATTTGCAGAACTTAATAATTATTATAACATTATTAAATTTGATTTATTTTAAATTTATTTAAAAAAATTAAATGGAGTTCTACGAATTAAACATCAAAACAATAAATATTATTCTTTTGCTAGTATTCAATTGTGGTAAATTATTTTTACTAAAGAAATCTTTATGTATTTGTAGAAGTGCAATTTTGTCATAAATTTTTGTTTTTTGTAAACCGGGAAATCTTGAAAAACATTTATAGTTGGTACACATGTGTATATTACCTTCAGGATTCTAATACGCGGACACTTTTGTACGTAATTACAGTTGAATTCAAGACAAACTACAATACGGGTCTTAGCGCGACGGATTTTGAAGTGTCACGTGATCAAGTCAGTGCCATCAAACAATGACAGTTTACAAATAACGGCGATTGTTGTCGATACCCGTTGTTACTGCTGATTTGTACGTTGTGTTACTGCAAGCATATTAAATAAATAGAATGATTATAAAGGTGTCCTATTCAACCTTTTTACATAAAAACTACCATAAAACATTGGAATTTCGAAAAAAGTTATTAATCTTTTTTTACTTCTACCATCATGTAGAATCACCTCCCAAAGTTAGCGCAATTTTACCCCCGAACACACTGTATTATTTTAAACAGTGAAGTTTACTTAGCGACAGTACTGACTTTGGAATTCGTAGTCAGCCTTGAGTTGAAATCTAGTGGTAGGTACCGTGAGTTGTGTTGTCTTCATCATCTTTGTACCATCTTCTTTTTTTATATTTTTTTACATTATCCCCGATTAAGATTAACTAACAATATGTTACGTTTCAGACATCCTACCTGAAGGCCATGGGTCTAGCTGGAGGCATGGTGTGGGCGTTGGACTTGGACGACTTCCGCAACAACTGCGGCTGCGAGCGCTACCCACTGCTCAGTGCGGCCGCCCGCGAACTCGGCCTCATATCAACCCCACAGCCGAAGTGCTCCCTGCAATCTTCTTCACCAGGTAAAGACCACCCCAATCGGAGCAAAATGCAATTGTGTGATATCCGAACCTGTACCAAGTACTGCAGTACTTTCGGTAATCTGCTAATCGATTATCCGAAAGCTACCATAATCTCCCTTTCTCTTTACTAGTTGAAGGTACCAAATCAATCTCTATAATTCGCCAGTATTAATCTGACAAGTCTGATGTATGCCTAGAGTCGAGGGCAAAGCTTTGTACAGCGACTGATTGGGTTATCTTAACTCTTACACTCGTCTAATTTGCTTTCGCTGACTATTTTATGAGTCTATTGTATTTTATTATCAAGGATAATTATTGTTGTTTTAGTACATTTCCATTAGTCCTCTCTGCATTCTAGCAATTTTTGCATATGTTTCTTTTCATTTCGTTCTGCTACGTATATTGTATGAATAAATTTACAAAATGGAGTCCTCTCGCAAAATTTAACATTAATTTTTTTTTTTTTTTTTTTTCATGTTCTCCATAAAACGGTTATACACCAATATATCATAGAGAAGATTACAAATAAAAATGTTTACACAGGCAGTTTTACTATTTTGTGACATGTTAAAAGATAGTTACTGAATTGTCTGTAGGTGACATTGAAAATGTCGATGGCTAATGCAGAATCGTTAAGCAGTTGAGTCACTCTGTTTATTGGCGCGTTCTGATAGGCAGAAGTCCTCGCTTTCGGAGCATATAAAAGTGCATGGGATCTCCCTCGAGTATAATTGTTAGGGACATAAAAGTTAACCTCTTTCAACATAGGCGGATTGTGTATTGTACCAGAGATTAACTCAAAAAAGTGTTTGCCTAAAAATATTTTTCTGCGGGCTTCTAATGTATTGAAATCGAGCATTCCTGTTAATAACAAGGATGGATACAGGAATGGATAGTATGTATATTCCCTCATATACAGGTAACGCATAAACCTTTTTTGTACTTTTTCTATTTTTAAGATATGGTTTTGTTCAGAAGGGGCCCAAATAATGGAGCTGTATTCCAGGATGCTGCGGACAAGTGCTTCATATGTTCTCCGTATTGCAATTCCATTAGTAAATGATCTCGCATTACGAAGAATAATCCAAGCATTTTGTTGGCGCGGGAGACAATGTCAGATATGTGGGATTTGAAAGAGAGATTTGCTTCGAAGATCACCCCAAGGTCACGAATCTCGTTTTTGCGTGTTAATATATTTTTATTAATGTGATATGGGAATAGAAATGTATCTTTGGATCTTGTAAATGTAACTACACTGCATTTCTGAAAGATTGATAGTAGTGGTGTTGTTTTGTTTTACGAAATACCTGTTATAATTTTAAGAATATTTTCTACGTACGCACTATATTCCGCTGCTATCACTAATTGTTCATTTGCCCGGTTTTTGGGGTGTTGGATTAGTGAGAATATACTGTAATATACAATTTTCGAAACTCGGTAGTTCTCTACTTTATGAACTTGATGGAATGTTTTTGAATAAGCCCCCGTTTGGACGCCAAATACTTTTAACACTTATAAAAATAATAATATTTTTCAACAGTGCCAGCGGTGCCAACACTGAAGCCACCAGTAGTTGTTATTCCGGGACTGTCGCCACCAGCAACCACTACAAAGCCAATCATTTCAGTTACTAAGCCACCAACCAAGGTAAAGATAATAAAATATTTATTTTTAGATAATATTAATATTGAAAATACAATTTTATCGATGTTATCATGATTAATTTTTAGGGATATTACGCCGTGTTGCGCTTTTTCTTTCTTTAGCCAACCTTTCGGTCAGCGTTACAGTGTGCATCTTCAAGGCAGATGTGTCAAATTGTACACAATACATAATAAAATATAATCTTTAACATACAACATTTTAACAAAGTGTTTATAAAATATAAAAAACAATACTTTTAAAAAAGTGATATAAAGTTAATAAAAGTGAGTCTAAAAAATATGCTATAAACCTAACCATAACCTATTTGACCTAGTTTTTTTTTCATCACTTTACATGACTTCATATCAATTTTTGAAAGAGTGTTGATTTGTTAGTATCCTGAGTTGACAGGTTACCGTTTTTTGTTTTCAGTTAGGTTAGGTTAGGTTGGGATATCTTCACCTAACTGAAAGAATTCTGAAAACATCAAAACAAAATATGGAAATTTTGAAAAAAAATTCATTTCCAGCTACAAAACATCATTCACGAGCCGTCACTGCAAGTATACAAAATAACAGGCAAAGATCGAAGTTTAGTCGTCTGCAGTAGCGTGCGGTGAATTTCTTTCTATCTAACTAGAAACTGAGAAATAATTATTGTTTAAAGGTTGAAATAGCATCTGGAGGTCCCTGCTTGGGCCGAATCTTCGTTGCCGACCCGACTGACTGCAACCGTTACTTCCTCTGCAACCAAGGAGTGCTGATGACACAGAACTGCCCTGCTGGACTTCACTGGAGTGTCGTAAGTGGATATTATCATTGATGTAGCATGTTGTAATTAGTCAATGGATATTATACAATTATAATCCTCATACCTCCAACTTCTGACATTTCCCGTACATTCTGATGGCAGCATGCTACACCAACGCCTCCTAGCGGAGTGAGTTGTGCGCCTTGGTTTTCTCTGTCTTTGATGGTTTAGAAAGGTAAGAAAATGGTTAAGAAAATACATTATAATTGTGAGAAATTTTATTTAATTTCTTATTTGTACATTTCACTTTTTATGTAATCAAGAACATTTTATTTGCTAGGATTTGACGAACTCATAATATATATTTCACCAACTTACAAATAAAACTGTCAATGTTTTTTGGCATCCTGAAAAATGACTTGTTAGTGCTTTTGTTATTTGTAATTATTACATCCGTAAACTGAACACATAAAGTAGGTTTTATTTTGTAGGACATTTTTATATATTTATTTAATCAATATTGATCAAAATACAAATGATAAAGCGCATAACACTGCTATTAAGAACTAAATAAATTCAATTTGTCGCCATTGAAAGGAATGTCAACGTCAATATGCTACACTGGCGTCTCTAGCAGCCAGCGTTGTTGATACAGCCAATATTTCACTGGAGTTGGACGTATTATTAATATTAGAGGGTATTTGATCAAATTAACTAACGAACAGATGTAACAGAAAAAGAGGTTACAAAGTAGTTCTCAGTGGAAGGTCCATATTATGTATTAGTTAATGAGCAGGCACCATTTTGCTGATGTGCTCAAATCTCTACGTTAATAAATAAGTCAATCCTTTCTTCCCTCCAGATGAGAATCCGTTGATGACGTATTGTGGAAGTTCATTCAATGCTTCCATTATTTGCAAGGAAGAATTTCCTAGGATTAGATGCTAAAGTGGTTTTGTTAATTATTTTTTAGTTTCCATGGATATTTACATTTGTGTAGGTGGTGAAGATTTCTTGAATACCAAAGCAACTATAATGTCAAGATAAAATTCTCAATATTATATTTATCATAATTTCAGGACCACTGTGACTGGCCTTCAAACGCCAAGTGTAAAGTGACAGCGTCCCTTCCCACCGCAGCGCCCCCTGTGATTGGCGTGCCCCCCCTAGTTGTACCGACTACCGCTGCTCCCACTTTCACCACTACCGTCGCCCCCACCACAGCAGTGGCCATCCCGGGCAGACCCCCATCTGCCACCGGTCCCTCGGGCAAGATGGTAGTGTGCTACTTTACCAACTGGGCTTGGTACAGGTAAGAAAACCATTATTACTGTGATAGCCACCACGTTGGGCGCCAAATATGTAATTTGTTTCAGCGGTAACTCTCGTTCGTTGAGCTCTGAATTTTACAGATTTTTCTGTTTGGAATTATTGTGGCAACTACGAGGGTAATTTGCAAAGTGTCTGGCCTCATCGACATAAAGTAGCTGTAAAAACAATTATAGATGGCCTTGACATATGTAAACTGTAAAAATTTCAAGTTATTCTGATCATTGGCACTCCAAAGTTGTTAGCAGTCATTGTCTGTCAACAATGGAGAAAATTGAGTATTTAGAATCTGTGTACGGTGAATCCTCCCCTTCATTTACAATGATCAAACATTGGGTGACCGAGTACAAACGTTGTCATGAGTATTTTAGACGAGGAACATTCCGGGCGCCGTTTTTGGTTTTAAGAGAATACTGTGAAAATATTTTCTAAACATTATTACATATTACATTTACAGACAAGGAGATGGCAAATACACTCCAGATGACATTGACTCATCACTCTGCACGCATATTGCTTACGGGTTTGCAGTACTCGACAGCACCAAGCTCACTATCACTCCGCACGATTCTTGGGCTGATATTGATAATGGTAAATACCACTAATTTCCTTGCTTAGGTAGACGAACCAAACCTAACCTTGTTTCATCACTAATTTCCTACAATGCCTATAATAGCTGCTGTCAATATAAGTTACTGTTTCTAACACCTAAGAAGTCGTAATAACCATATTACTGTTGGACATAAAACATGCAAAGAAAAAATGATTATTATTTCCTCCTTCCTAGGGTTTCATGTTCCTGTTTGTTTAAGTGGACTGTAGGTTGTTGTGTTGGTCATGATTTTGCATAATGATTTTTTCATCTTTATATTTATTGATTTCCTCAACTTTAAGTTTGTAAACCTCATTTTCATGTTTGTTATTATTATTATTATGTAATGAGCAGGCAGCATTCTGCTGATGCGCTCATATCTGATTTCACAAGTTTGACAGTAATTGAGTTGTTTTAAGTTTGAACTCAGTCCTTTCTTTTCTCCAAATGTGAATCCAATAGAGCTTTGAATTGATTTATATTTGTTGCATCGATGACATGTTGTGGGAGTTTATTCCAAGCATCCACTACTCTATTTGCAAGAAAGTGTTTTCTAGGATTAGATGCAAAAGGCGTTTTGGTAATTTTTTTTGAGTGTCCACGGAGATTTATATTTTTATTAGTAGTGAAGATTTCTTGGATGCTAGGGCAACTGTAATCTCCAGATAAAATTTTGAAAGTCTCGATCAAGTCACCCCTTTCTCTTCTTTCTTATAAGGTTCTTAATCTTAGTTTCTTGAGTCTATCTTCGTATCGTAGATCTTTCAGAGCTCTTGGTATCTTAGTGAAACTTCTCTGTACTCTCTCTAACAGATTTATATCCTTTGCGAAGTAAGGACTCCATATTTGGAAAGCATATTCCAGGAGAGGTCGCACATATGTTTTATATATGTTGATTTCCTTATCTTCACGTTGACTTGTTGTGTTGGTGTTACTTCATAATTATTATGATTCCTCATCTTCGCATCGCATTTAATACATATTATTAATTTCAGATTTCTATGGAAAAGTAACAGCTCTGAGGAAGAAAGGCATCAAGGTGGTGATAGCCATCGGGGGCTGGAACGATTCCCTGGGAGACAAGTACTCCCGCCTCGCCAACAGCGCGGCTAACCGAGCCCGCTTCGTCACCAATGTGGTGGACTTCATCGAGAAGTACCGCTTCGATGGGTTGGACCTCGACTGGGAGTACCCCAAGTGCTGGCAGGTTAGTACTAAATTATGAATTTTGCCTTCTTATTGGAGGTCTGATAATTTAATATTAATTGCAGCTGTGATACTGCAGGATAGCATAGAGATATGTATTGTGCTTTGGCCCAGTCATTCAATTGTTACAGAAAATAAAATCGTCTTATTATTGTAATACAAGTTCTACAACGGTACCAATATCCATCTCTAATTGGATTTTGACTAAGATACCTGGGGAGCTATGCTGTGGAACCAGGGTACATTGCCAAACATCCAATGACAACCCATATGAACTTCATCAGAGGGAAATAGGAGAAAGAAATGTCAGAGTAATATGATATAACGTACAAGGGAATGGAAGATGATGTAGCAGATTGTGTACATTTAATTTTCAACAAAAATACACATTCTGCATGAAACAATAATTATGGAAAATGTTAAATTAAAACAGACAATACAATAACAAACCAAATTTATTTCTTACCTCCAGGTTGACTGCAATGCCGGTCCTGCTTCCGACAAGGCCGCCTTTGCAGCTCTCGTCAAGGAACTGCGCCAGGCCTTTACTCCTCGCGGCTGGTACTTGTCTGCAGCCGTATCGGCCAGCAAGATGGTCATCGATGCGGCCTACGACGTACCTTCGCTGGCCCGGGACCTCGACTGGATCGCGGTCATGACGTACGATTACCACGGTCACTGGGACAAGAAGACCGGACATGTGGCACCTCTCTACTATTATCCTGGAGATACTTATGACTACTTCAATACGGTAAGACTTCTATAAAGAAATAAGAAACTAGATAGGAACATATCAAATTCATCACAGTATTTTGATCACTTTGTGAGAAGTTTGTTGAGAGAAGCTTTTTAATTGATTGCTTTTACAAAATTACTTACACTAAACTTAATATTTTTGATTCGAAGTAAGACAAACCGGGAATGGTTTGCGGTGAGATAGTATTTATATTCCTTGAATCATTTAGGCATACAATTTTGGTGCACAGTCTATGGGCAATTCCATCACTGACCGAGAGCATTTCGCTAGGCATCTCTGTGTTAGCTTACGATGGGCTCGTCTGTAATACAGAGTTTTATGTGTGTCGTGTTTGCAGAACTACTCCATCAATTACTGGATGCAGAAGGGTGCCCCGGCCAGCAAGCTGGTGCTGGGAATCCCGCTGTACGGGCAGTCCTTCACCCTCGGAGACCCCTCGCAGAAGGGCATGAACGTGCTGGCCACCGGCGCAGGAGAAGCCGGAGAGTTCACCAAGGCTGCTGGATTCCTCGCCTACTACGAGGTGAGTGCGAATTAAGAAGATAGAAAGAATTTAGAAAACTAAAGAAGGTTCACTCTGTCCAACAAGTCATGTTGATGCTCCTACAATCTCAAAATTCAATTATAATCACGACTTGGGATAAACCGAAACGCAATCTCTGGGTCCTCATGAAGAATAGCAAAAGGGTGTGGAAGATTTAAGACAAATCTTTGTAGCCATACTAAAAAAAGTATATGTAGGTAAAGTACAACCATGAGATTCATGAAGATTATTTCTCAAACCGAGACAGCTCCACCGGCAGGACATGCGATAAGGATGGAAGATAGAAGCCAACCACCAAAGAGGTTTCTGTTTTAATGGATTGCGAGACGAAGGAGTGTTGAGTCATAAACTTAGTTGGCTCGGTGGTGAGGAGGTCAACAATGAATCCGTAGGCATTGAAACTAAAAGGAAACATCAGGAAACTGACAAAAATGGAGATGTTTCTTAGTGGCCACCAATTATTAAATAATATTTATATGTACAAATATGCTGGAAATATTTTATTTCAGCCGAAAATCTTTTAATGTGATTCCTAAGCTTGTCGGCTTTTGCAGATTGCAGCGATATTAGGTCTAATATTAAAGTTGATATAACTACTATCAACTAATATTCTTCGTTTAAATTGGTAAGTCTATCGACAACAACATTCGGCAGCAATAGTTACATCTAAGAGCCCTTTCAAAAACATTATCCACATAGAAAACGATATTAGACTGTCAATTGATTGACTTATATTGTTGAGTTATACTTCACATTTCAAAACAACCATTTTGTGGTGCACTTGCAACAAGCTCGCGGAGTACCACTGGGTTATACTTTGATGATAAAGACTTTACTTCTCTTCTTCGTGAGAGACAAGACAAGGCAACTTTTAGATACATTTTTAAAAAGGCTTTGATCCACGTAATTTGATCCAAATTTTAGATACATTTTTAAAAAGGTTTTGGTCCACGTGATTTGATCCAAATTTTAGACACATTTTTAAAATGGCTTTGAAACTCGTGATTTGATCCAAATTTTAGATACATTTTTAAAAAAGCTTCGATTAGATCCAAAATTTTGAATATTTTTTATTCCTCTTTTAGATCTGCGAGCGCGTCAAGCGTGGAGGCTGGTCAGTAGACCGAGACCCCTCGGGCCGCGTGGGTCCCTGGGCCAGGCGTGGTCTTCAGTGGGTCGGGTTCGACGATACGGCGCAAGTGGCGCGCAAGGCGGCCCTGGCACGAGACCTCAATCTCGGCGGTGCCATGATCTGGGCGCTGGACTTGGACGACTTCCGCGGCACCAAGTGCGGCTGCGGAAGACACCCGCTTCTTGCTTCTATCAATGCCGCTCTTCGCAATCAGCCAACTCCACCCTGCGACCTTTAAAAATGGAGTGTATGAACGCAAGATTTTCATAATTTTATTTACGCCGTTCACTGAGGAGAAATCATTTTAAAGAACAAAATATGCACTATGTGTGTTGTAATATTAAGGAAAATATTATAGCTTTTGCATATATTTTGCAGTAAAAATAAGTCATTATTAGACCATGACTGTAAATAAATGTTTCACGAGATTGCTTTACTTTATAAGACGGAGGTAGGGTAATTTGTACAAAATATTTTTCAATTTAATTTCACAAAAATCTCATTACGTTCATTACAACAAGAATTAAATTTGTTTGTTTCCATAATGATTCCTTTTCGGTGATTAGGTAATATAAGTTTTTTGTGTTAAATAAGGGTTAAAAAAAACTTTTATGTCAATAATGCATTTTTAACGACTCAACCTCAAAAGAGAAAACTAGTTTCTCTCAAATAGATTAGTCTAAAGAAGAAATAAACTTACAGAGAAATGAGGATCTCTCAATAGATCTAAATCTCAGATAAATAAACATTAAAAAATTGAAAACTATTTTCTCTCAAAGAGAAGAGATAAACCGAAAGTTGTGATTTACTCAACAGAAAATTAGTTTAATAGAGAATAACAAAACCGACAGAGTTATAAGGCTCCCTCAAAAGATCTTAATCTCAAAAGAGAAAACTAGTTTCTCTCAAATTGATAAATCTAATAGAGAAGAAATAAACTGACAGAGTTATGATGATCTCCCAAAGTGCCATTTAGGGAATGTTTACATTAAGGATGGAACTTTTGTAATTTGTAACTTTTAATCCTCAAACTAGCGCTGTAAGAAAATGGTCTACGATTGTAAAATATGTATAATCTGTTCCTTGTCTAGAATATTAAGTTATTTGAGTTTTTTTTACTTTATAATGATAAAGTACAATAATACGAAATGTGTTTTAGATTGAGGTAGCTACCTGTACGACACTTTTATGTATTTCAAGATTTAATAGGCCTCTTTTCCAATGTGTCTGTGCGAAGGAAGATATAGATTTTTGGAAGACAAGCCTATTGAATCATAAGAAAAATTCAATTATGTGGATAATTGAATTAATATTTTTTACGAAAAATAAAATAATTTAAAAAAATATGTTTTATTTGAAAATTTCCTATTCATATTAATGTATTCAACGCAACACAATACTAGAGAATTACTACTATAGTATTACCAGAGAGAGTTCGTAAGTGACGTCATTGATGATCGTCCCAAATTATTTACATAAACTTCTCACACGTCTTGTATGAAAACTAGAAGACACTAGAATGATGACATCATATTTTTTTTTTTTTTTAACTTTTTTTTTAAAAAGAAAGACAAACATTCCCAGGTTACGAATAACCTGACAATATTTGAAAATCTCCTACTACCACCACAGTAAGCTGAAAATGTTGCTTGTGTTGTGATGGAGAACTTAGCCAGCCGAGGAATTGAACACACTACGCCCGAGTGAGACCCAAGCGCGATGTCAACTCGGCCACCGACCGGTCATATATCGGTCGTCGTATACAATCTTTCTTTGGAACTAATGTACTCACTATTTTCAAAGCACAATGTCATTTCATCATTTTTTTTTTCAACCTTAAAGATAGATCCCGCAATGTTTGGTCGGAGTATTGGCACATTGCTAGTCAATCCAAGGGAGCCTGCTATGCGTCAATACAAAGGACTATTCCATCAAAACCGTGGTTTCAACAATTCATCTCACTTATTCAAATGAGAATCGCACATTGTTCTGTTCTTTCTCACCTTTATAAAATTCACATGCTTGACTCCTGGTGATGATCTGGTTTGTAAGATCGCACAGACCATCAAGGAACATTCAATTCCCTATATAAAAAAGGTTGATTGCAAAATTCACTCTGTACAAGGGGGGTGAACAAATATTAATCCATCAAATCACCCAAATACATAAAAAAAAAAAACAGAGAACTTACCGAAGACTTATTCTGTCTACACAGTTATTTTCCAGATCAGCAGCGGTAAATAATCAGCATCAAATCCACCACTTTGCACCATGAAAAAAACAATATTTCGCAGCCAGCTCTCAAGAGAGTAGTATTTTGAAACCAGAATCACAATTCAAAAACTGTGACTTGCAACAACAATTACCAAGACGCCAATCAATGGTACAAATCAACCAAAAACTGGACTAGCAGTGCCGTCTCTTGTCAAACAACATCATCCAAAATAAATCCTACTGTTTAAATGTACCCAGGTAAATGGATTTCATTAACACGTCCCTGTAACAGAGTTGAATCTATACAAAGACGACCAGAGATGTCGGTAGTATCAACTATTTGTAATTTTAAATATTATTAGACAAAAAGTAAATAAATTAAATATCATCCTAACTACAAAAAGTCTACAGCGCTTCTCCAACTCCCCCGGGAACTTTAGATCACATATTTTTTTGGTTGTCGCTCTCTAAACAAATATCCTCTCTTCTATCAAGCCTTATCTAAAATTTCCTGCCCTCTATTCACCATCTCATCTCTTCTATGTCTGAACTCGACTCCAATCTTCCATATAATTTTGAAATTTGCCCATTTAAACAAAATTAATATATAAATTCACCTTCCTCTCTCCATAATTTGAAATGATGACCTAAAATAACCTTGAAGGGTGAAAGCCAGAAACACTTGAAAAAATATTTCATTTCATGAAAAAAATTACCATTTAATTGATTGAAATATTCTTTAATAATATCATTGTTAAAGTAAATAATATCATCAATTAAAATTATTAACATATTCAGAAAATATGGAAAACAATAAAATAACAATAATTAAGTATGTCAGTAAATGTATAATAAATAACAACATTTTTCGAACGCTTGGTCCTATAAATAAATATTTGTTTCACATAATATCTTAGCTTGCGCTGGTTCAACATCTGACAAATCTGATTTACCAACAAATTTGATTTGCCGACAAATTTGATTGCCGACAAATTTGACTGCCGACAAATTTGATTGCCGACAAATTTCATTGCCGACAAATTTGAATGCCGACCAATTTGATTGCCGACAAATTTGATTGCCGACAAATTTGATTGCCGACAAATTTGATTGCCGACAAATTTGATTGCCGACCAATTTGACTGCCGACAAATTTGATTGCCGACCAATTTGATTGCCGACCAATTTGACTGCCGACAAATTTGATTGCCGTCAAATTTGATTGCCGACAAATTTGATAGCCGACAAATTTGACTGCCGACAAATTTGATTGCTGATAAATTTGATTGCCGACAATTTTGATTGCCGACAAATTTGATTGCCGACAAAATATACAATCAGCTCCATTTTTTAATTTTTAACATAAAATACATCCATTTTTTGTCCTAATATTTTATACCCTATTAGTAAATATAAATAACAATGGACAACAAATTTAACAGGTTATTAACAAAATAAAATTGGCTAACTACAAATCCACTATGTTTAAAATAAAAACATAAATATAATAAAATGTTACTTTTGCTAATGAAAATAAATAATAAGATAAATAAAAGCACCCTTAGAAGATTTCACAAAAATACTGTTTTACAGTAAACACAATGGTGGTGAAGTAATTTTGACTATAATTTTGACTATAATTTCAAAAAAAATCTTCAAAATAATAAAATTAAAATAATATTCCACCTACATTCAAAAATTTTATTTCCTTGTGTGTGGGAATGAGTCACATTTTCAAAACTAGAACTGATGATGTATCTTCTCTATTATACTAAAATAAAGTCGCTATCCGCGTCTGTCTGTTTGTGCACTTAGTTCTTCTAAACTACGCAACGGATTTTGATAGGATTTTCACTACCATTTAGGGAATTTCTTCCGGAAGGTTTACATATATAATACAAGCATATTATATTTATAGAAAGTAGAGAAAAGTTGAGCAACTTGGGTACACGTCAGCTAGTAAAATATTTTACTCGTCTGTCTGTATGTTATTATTTCTTCTAAACTACGCAATCGATTTTGATAGTCTTTTCACTATCATGTAGAGAATTTTATTCCGGAAGGTTTATACATATTATACATTCATGTTATATTTATAGAAAGAAGAGAAATGTCGAGCAACGTTGGGTAAACGTCAGCTAGTGTGTTAATAAAAAGAATCTTTTCAAATCAAGACGAGGGATAAAGTAGGTACCTACTTTTTATATATTTTACTAGGCAAGTTACCAATACCCTGTATTACCTATTTCATAGGTAACAACTACAAAGTAATATCATATTTATAATACATTGCAAAGTGAATTGCCATTGAATGATAATCGGTGGAATTTGCTATAAGCAAGTTCAGTGTAATTGAACAAAGATAACACAAAAGATAAACTCGCACAATAATGAGTTTTTTTATCAGATCTTAGATTAGTAAAAAGTAAGTTGGTATTTATTCAATCCATCAATTTTTTTCTAATTTACGTGCGTAGCTTTTAGCATTACTTCTTAAGACTGTTTTTAACAATCAAACTGAGCAACCGTTGAGCGAAAACTTAATTTAAATGTACAAATACAGTGTTATCATTTGATAGAACTGAATTTTCACATATTGGCACGCTTAACCGCTCAAGGACTACGCACGAGTATACTCGGGCAGCTATTATGTGCGGAAATTCCCACACCCGAGATAACTCTGTTAAATATGTTAACAATGTTGGTTTATGAATGCTGAACATAAAATAAAACATGTAATTAAAAGTTTTAATACAACACAAATTTTGTCAAAAAATTAAAAAATGATGGTGAAACGGAATTGAGTAATTCTCAGCATTCGCTCACATTACAACATTTTTTTATTCTTTATATTGGCTTTCACCCATTAAGAGTGATCTTGGCCATACATTACAACATTTTTTTATTCTTTATATTGGCTTTCACCCATAAGAGTGATCTTGGCCATACATTACAACATTTTTTTATTCTTTATATTGGCTTTCACCCATTAAGAGTGATCTTGGCCATACATTACAACATTTTTTTATTCTTTATATTGGCTTTCACCCATTAAGAGTGATCTTGGCCATACATTACAACATTTTTTTATTCTTTATATTGGCTTTCACCCATAAGAGTGATCTTGGCCATACATTACAACATTTTTTTATTCTTTATATTGGCTTTCACCCATTAAGAGTGATCTTGGCCATACATTACAACATTTTTTTATTCTTTATATTGGCTTTCACCCATAAGAGTGATCTTGGCCATACATTACAACATTTTTTTATTCTTTATATTGGCTTTCACCCATTAAGAGTGATCTTGGCCATACATTACAACATTTTTTTATTCTTTATATTGGCTTTCACCCATAAGAGTGATCTTGGCCATACATTACAACATTTTTTTATTCTTTATATTGGCTTTCACCCATTAAGAGTGATCTTGGCCATACATTACAACATTTTTTTATTCTTTATATTGGCTTTCACCCATTAAGAGTGATCTTGGCCATACATTACAACATTTTTTTATTCTTTATATTGGCTTTCACCCATAAGAGTGATCTTGGCCATACATTACAACATTTTTTTATTCTTTATATTGGCTTTCACCCATTAAGAGTGATCTTGGCCATACATTACAACATTTTTTTATTCTTTATATTGGCTTTCACCCATTAAGAGTGATCTTGGCCATACATTACAACATTTTTTTATTCTTTATATTGGCTTTCACCCATTAACCCCTCCGAAAATCGCCATGTAAGCACTTTAACTGTCTTTAACGAAATGACATTTTACGAAAACTTTTTGTTATTACCGCTTCACAATTAAAGCTCTATAAATGAAACATTTCTGAACGTAGCCGAATAGTAAAAACTGTTTTAGAAAAGTTACAAAATAAGCTTTCAAATTATTATATTACAAATAAATATTAGCATTTTTAAATATTAAAATTTAGAACGCAAACATTAAAAATAGGTTAAAAATGACTCACGTCATGTTTTTAGGTGAAAATGGTACTAAAATCACAGATTATGTAAACAAAAATATTTATTCTATTGTATATATGTGTAATAAACACTTTTATCACCTCATTTTTTTATCATTTCATATAAAAATATTTTATAAAAATTTAATATGTGAAGCGCGCGGCGCTACACGCAGACATTTTGCGCGGGTAAAAATGTTGTGTCAATTATGCGACTGTCAGCAGATTCCTGTTTTGTATTTCCATAGACAACTTGGTAGTGATGTGTAGCTTGATCTATAATCGACCTTTTAGTTTTTGTTTGAGGGATGTAACTAAAATAATAACGGAGTAAGAACGATTTCTATGGAGAGACACGCGTTGACGTGTAAACACGCTTATTGTACTTGACTGCTATCGTTATTTTATCGTGTATATCTGCTTACGTTGCTGACCGGTTAAGAGTGATCTTGGCCATACATTACAACATTTTTCTTATTAATAAATACAACAAATTACAGGATAAAACTGATTACACAACATAACATAATATAATGTAACATAAATAAACCAAAAATAACATAAACATAACATTAACATTAACATAACATAAACATAACATAACATAACATACTTAACATAAACGGTACAGAGCTGGTAACGGTAGATTATCACAAAATTATAAAAATAGGAACCTGTGTACAGAAGCAAACTTATATAAATAGGTATACAGGTAACAGGTTTATACCAACAACTTAAACATAAAATAAATAACACGTGTCTAAATGACTTAAGAATGTGTAACTATTATGTTACGACATAATATGTAACATTATGTTACGACATAATATGTAACATTATGTTACGACATAATATGTAACATTATGTTACGACATAATATGTAACATTATGTTACGACATAATATGTAACAACATAATATGTAACATTATGTTACGACATAATAACATGATTTTTAACCTTTCCGGGAGTGAGTTATGTAATGCTGGCCGTGCTCTGGGGAGTGAGTTTTTTTTACAAAAATAAAAAAATATATTTTTTGATTAAATTTTATGATAGTATGCAAAACAAATAACAGCCAATATATCTGTCGATAATGATGTAAAATGTTTAAAATTGGTGTAAAGTAACAGTAATATGCCCATAGACAGCAATACGATGCATATTTACAGAATATGCATCGAATATGAATATGCAACCCCTGTCGTCCATACTCCTTTGGCGAAAGTGTGTACCGTCGTTCATTAGCGTCCATACTCCCGGAAAGGTTAAGAAGAAATTAATAAGAATACTATTTTTAAGAATTTTAAATTCTCATTCGATTAAAAATAAGTATTAATAATAAATTAGGTATTGTGTTAGGGTCTTACTAATAAAATATGTTTTAAATTTTACGCAACTAATTAACAACTATTAATGTAGGGTAAATAGTTGTTTATCAGTAAAGGGGTTAGTATTTCAAATTTAAGGTAACCAGGAATGAGAATTAATTGCCTATTAAATGAATTGTCTACACTACTTATAGTACCTTTGTAAAAAGTCAATAATGAGTGGAGAAACAAACTCGGGATTATTGAGATGAGAATGGTGAGTTCCAGGAATAGTGTGCTCTTCAAATAGTGGATTATTAGTCCTTATAAGAGCATGGATCTTTTCAGACGTTTCCTTAGGTTCAAATAGAATTCCCTGCGCAAACTTGACAGCCATCATGGGGGAATGCAAACGAAGTGCCATGTCGTGGGTATCCTCCTCGGATAAGCCCAACGTCATGGGGTACTTCAATCGAGAGTCTCGCGAGTAGAAATATCTGGACGGATCTTTCTCTGACTGAATCGCTCCCCTATCCAATAGGATCGGACAAGATTCCCTATCGATAGAATTTTCTAACATTTTATGAAGCCTTTCAACTAACTCTGCTTCTTCGTAAGCGGGAGGTTCCGACCCGGATATATTCCTCTCATCCGCCAGTAACAGATGTTCGATAGAATTGGCGGCGTACTTGATGGCGTCTTTTCTCCGGTTAGTTATCGGTTTGAGGTTGTCCAGGTGGATGCTGAAGTTGATCTCGTCGGGGAAGAAGGAGGCGTACGAGAAAGAGGCGATGGCCCCCATCGAGTGGCCCATCAGGGAGACTTTATTCCATCCAAAGTGCTTCACCACACGTCTCAAGTTGAGGATGTTATCCGGAGAGTGATAGAACATACCTGCAAAATAAAAATGAGATTAAAGACAGACAAGAACAAAAAAACGTATTTTGAAATTAGTGGCTGATAAGCAATATTGAGCTTACGTAGAAGATAATGTATATTCGTGAAACATGCACACAGCTTTAACCTGTTAGTTAACATCCCAATTATCATATGTACCTATCGCTAAAACTTTCATGAATTCTGAAGTGCTTAGTGTCACAAATATGTAATTTACTTATCGGAAGAAGATTAGATTGTGGGGCTAATTGAAATATGTATGTGCATACATGCTCCCTAATGGTGGAAGGGTCCAAAATAAATTCCTGAGGAAACCGATTTATTATCTATCTATAGGTTTCCGATCTACGTACAAAATCCTCTTGGTTCATTGTGTAGCATAGTATCAATAGCTGTTCAATAGCTAACCATCTCATTGAAACAGACAACACATTAAATAAAAACACAGGAGTCAGTTTACTTCATAAAAACGGAATAGGTATGAGATTGGATAACTTGGAGGCACTAGAGTTACAGAAACCAAAAACTTGAATAACAGAGTCATCAACAACCAAATCAACCTTATTATTTTATTTATCTGTTTAAACATTATACATTCAAAATATGATAGTGAATATATGCACAGTAAATTGTATATCTTAGTCCTCCTAACTAGGGTGATCTGTGCTGAGGCGGACTAAAGTTATTCAGTTCTATTTTATTTGATTTCGATGTCATTTTTAATGTTCAAGGAGTGTAAGGAGGATATATGATGCAAATGCGAATGGTAGCAGAAGTCGGGGACGCCCGAGGAAGACATGGCACGATCAAGTGAATCAGATACTCGAGTCGGGCTATGTCAAGAGTTAGAATAATAGAAGAGTATGTATGAGATGATGTATGAATGTGAATGAGGCAAGGAGCGTGTGCCAAAACCGAGTTGTTTGGCAGTCCGTCCTCTCTGCCTACACCTGCGCGGAAACGGCGTGATGGTTAGTTACTTAGTTTTTAATGTTTTTTTCAGAGTTTTTTCATTGATCTCTTTCAGCCAAATTTTATTCTTGGTTTGTAATCACTAAACTTTTCTTAGCTTTATATCTGGGGAAAGGATGTTGTGGAGTTTTGTCGCAAAATAAGTGTAGTTTCTTTGTTTTAATGTGGGTATTATGACTTGGAATATTTTTTATCTCACTGTGATTTGATCTAGTGTGAATACGCGATATTGTAGAGAATTCAGTATGTATTTTTGAATATGTAGTATGTTTTTAGCATATATTTGTTAATAAATGCCCAATACTTTTTTTTATATTGAAAAAGTTTTAAGTTTCTATTCGCAGCTGACGTACAAATGTGATTTGGAAAGTCAAGTCAACGCGTATATGTGAGATTGAGTGGCACCCAAGATTCAAATCAAAATTTTGCAGAATGTATAGATCAAACCCCAGTTTCAGCCTGGGTTTAAAATATGGCTTTATTATAGCTTCACTTATTCTTTATCCCATTGACATCTTCTATTGTAAAATTCAAGAAGAAATATTTTTGCTTCATCCGGAATGGAATATATGGAAAAAAAAAGTCCCCAACTCTCGGCGACCGGGAGGCGGTCTCTTGCCAGTTAGTCTATAAGTACATATATCTCTCTCGTTTCAGTTTTGTTTATTTAATGTTATATTTTATCCATATCATAAATTATGACCACAATTTTAGTATTTGATGGTTCCATAGCTTACATGTTTTATGTTAGTGTAATAAAAAATCCAAGGTTAAAAGAAAAACTTTTAAATGATAAATAAAAAATGTCAAAATCATGCTGTGCATCGGTGCATCGGTGCACGATGAATTTCTAAGCTGATTTGTTGAGTTGTGTTCAGATTAATTATCTTTAAATGTAATTAAATATTGGATTATTCGGGCATTATTTTATACCGTTAGCGCCAGATGGGTTAAAAGAGTTTTCAAAGAAACACCCTCCCGTAGACCACTCTAAAGCCAAATTATACCTGACGAGTCACCCGCTTTGGTACCTGGCTGAGCAACTTATTGGAGAGTAGAGGTGATCACAGAAGAGACTGTGGGCGAGTCAGTTCATTGAGATTATTTATTTATTTACTTATTCAAACGCCATATAATGGCTTTTACAATACAGTGATAATCGAATTACAAGCGTACAGTGATAAACAGGATAATAATAGCAATAAATTAAAGAACAATTAATGTGTAAACAAAAACACTATTGCAAGTGGTGCAGTTATTAATATAAGTGCTGTAAGACAATGCATAATTCAAAAGAAATATATACCAGTGTAACAATAGTTGAACTACTTTATACTAGGTTTGTATAAGACCTGTCATAAGTTGAAGTATATACGAGTACTATGATAATAGTCAATAGTAAGTTTATGGTTACCCACAAAATTAACAGTACATACTTGGAATAGCTGAGTAGGCATTGCAACTTGGCATTAACAATTCAGTTCAATTCAATGATACTTATGAATAAGAAATAATATTTTTTAATAAAATAATACATATGTTAGGTAACACTATGAACCATGTGGATGAATATTATCATTCCTGACATTGATTATTGTGTTTGAGGTATGTTATTATAGTCTTCTTGTAACTATATTCCGCGCAGTTGAACACATCTACTACTTCTGAGAAAACATTGCCAACTGCACGCAATCTAGTTATAAGCGAGTATCTAAATGACTCAGTCCTGATATTTTTATTGCAATTAAAAAGAGTTTTGGATCGACTAGTTCTTATAGGTATATGGAAGGTAATTAGACTTAATAAATTAGGGTTGTCTATAATACAATTAACAATTTTATAAATAAAAATCAAGTCGGTTTATTCGATTAGTTTAAAGTGCTGTTAACATTGTTTCGCGATGGAGGAAAAAGAGATAAATTGTGAGAATTTTAAAACAACAAACGTCACACGCCCCAAAAAAATTCTAAAATTTTTTCTTTCACTGACCGACTTGGCTGATCGCACTGACCGAGTGGAGAGCGAGCGAAGCGCCGAGTTGAGTATGCAGGTAGAGGGAGTACTTACTCGACCAAGTCAGACTGTACTGATCACATCAGCCGAGCAATCAGCAGAACGCACTGTCTAAAGATACTGGGTGGGTAGCAATGTTTATAAATACCATTTAAATTTAGAGTCGCGATTTAATATGACAATGTTTTTTTTGTTTCATTCTTGTGCTTCCTAATGAAAACAACATTATTATTATTAAATTATATAAATTTGTGATCCATCCAATACACCACTACACACGTGAGGGTCTCTTTAAAATGATTTACCTGTACATACTTACATACAGAGATGTGCAAAATGGGTACCCAAAACCATTTGAAATGCAAAATGGAAATGGGTCAAAACTTTTCCATTTGAAAATGCAAAATGGTTTTTAGAAAAGCATTTCAAATGCAAAATGCAAAATACCTATTTTCAAAATGCATTGAAAATGCAAAATAGTTTCTCAGGTTAAACAATTAAAATAATTATAGATTTTTTAAACAATTTTGTCATTTAATAATAGACATCAATGTAGAACAAACATATTACATGATGGTAAATCCAAAAACACCACGACTACAGATTATGAAACCACAAAAAATTTGCGCGGGACTAACGTTGCCAATGTAAAAACATAGAAACTGCTATCTAATATTTAATATTACAGCGTCATGGCTCCATGTTCAGTATTTTTTGTAATGGTATCACTCAATTGCCAGGGCTCCTACCAGGGAGCAACTTGACAAATGTAAATTATCTCTCATATCGAGGTTGAGGACCGACTGATATTTGGGGCTTATGAAAAAAATTAGTGGAGATAGTAGGAAGAATGTTGCAAAAAAGCATTTAAAATGGAAAATGCATTAAGAAAAGCATTTAAAATGCAAATTGCAAAATGGTTTTCAGAAAAGCATTTAAAATGCAAAATGGAAAATACCCATTTTGCATTTCCATTTGAAATGGATTTATTTGAAATAAAGCACATCTCTGCTTACATATCACATTACTTTATAATTTTATTACACATATATGCCCTATCTACCATATACATTCTACTTTATAAACTCATTAATAGGACGTCTCTGTAAAACTCACAATGCCTTACGAGACATTTTCAACTGTAACTTGAAACATAAAATAATTATTTATTATTGTGGTTTATTTTATTGTTTTTAGTATAACTACAGAGCTACTACTAACTGTCTTTACTCGTTTTCTAACATTTTCTAATTCCTTATAATGTTTATTTTTTTATATTTCTTTGTCATTTATAAAGATTTTTTTATTAATAACTAAAAGATACATGAATTACAAATAAATATAATACAGTTATTAATTACATAATATATGTATTCGATGTACCACCATAAATAAGTATGACTTGTGTGTATGGGGGTGTTATTATATTGGTTTAATTTCGATATGATTCAGTTCAACTGTTCAGAATACTTTTTAAGTTGGCTTTGAAATTCTTTTATATTTGTATTCATGTTTCCAATTTTTTTCTGGTAATGAGTTAAAAAATTTAACTCCGAGATATTTATGATTGAACTGTCCTGAGTAGGAAGTATTGATGTTTGTCTAAGATTTCTGTTATTTTTAAAGGGTGCAACTTTATTTTGTATATTATTTTTATAAATTTGTAATGTTGCATGGTAGAAGTAAAATGCACCTAATTTTCTAACCTCAAATTGTTTGAATAAAAATTCGGACGAATATGAATAGGGTTATTTTAAAATTGTTTTTATTATTAGTTTTTGTGAAATGTAAATTATTATTTTTTTATTATCAATAATATAAAGTTTATTATCAATATAAAGTTTTTTACAGGTGTTTTTCGATGTCTGTCTCACTAGGATATACCTGTGTCGAGACAGACATATTGAGTACATAAATTAATGTTTACATATTATTTGATACATATAAGATTTCATTACATGAAATGACAATGTGAAAATGACAAAAAATAATAAATAATAATTATAAATGATAAATTGGTTAATCAGCATCTAGTTGGAGTACATACTACTTGGTGTCCGTTTTATATTTCAAAAAAAATTTGTTCAGTCTAATGGCTAGTGGGAGAGCATTATATAGCCTTGTTGCAAAATATCTAAATTTTCTCTGGCCAAAAGTTGTTTTAGCGAAAGGGGTACGTAAGAGAATATGTCCTTTGGTTCTAGTATCACGAGCAGTTTGGACATTGTCAAAAGTGGTTTTGTGTTTGAAGAGGTATGCTAGTATGTTGTTGGCATAAAGTTGCCTAATGTCCATAACATAGATTTTCCTAAAGATTTCATCCGAGCTGCTTGTGATCGGTAGTTTGAGGATAATCTTTATTATAAGTTTCTGAGCTTTAGAGATTGGATCAATGGCGGTAGCGTTTGCTCCTCCCCATGCTATGATACCATACTCTATTAAAGATTGACAAAGTGCATAGTAGATTGTTTTGAGCTGGTTTAGGTTGAGAAAGTTGCGAGTTTGTCTAAAAAAATAAATGAATTTTCTATGTTTTTTTGCTGTAGTGGTAATATGTTGTTTCCACTTCAAATTGCTGTCAAAAATAATACATAAGTATTTAATTTTAGTTACCTGTTCTAAATAAGGGCAATCACATGTTATCATATTTATGTTTTACAATTGTCAATTGTTTGCATTTGATTTTTATATGTACTGCCCCATCCTATAATGCCGTATTGTATAATTAATTGACAGAAAGCGAAGTATGTGGTTCTAAGTAATGTTTCGTTTAAAATATCTCTTAAACATCTAAATGTATATATTAGATTCCTTATTCTGTCGTTCAAGATATATATTGTGCATAAAGATATTGTGTAGGTACAAATACTAAATCAATAACTAAACTTAATGGAACTTTATTGGTCGAGAACATATGAATACTACTGTTTATGCTTAATTGTACGAATTTTTGTTTCCTAAATAAAAAAATAAATAAAATGTTAAATTCTAATTATTTTGTACTTTATGTCCGGGTCAAATCTTCCCCACAGGAAAAACTAAACTTTTCCACACACTTTTCCACAAATGATCATCTAGTCAATCCACACTATGCAAGTGCATTATATAAGCATAATAAATACAAAACAATACAAAAACAACACTTCAAATCACCAGAGATCAAATAGGAAAATAATTCACCGACTCCAGATATGTTCATATCAGAGGGTTCGGCTCGGTAGAATTTTTAATTGGACCTATAAATCCTACTGATCCCTCAATATAAATATTTTAAAAATCTTTCGTTATGCTACATGTATTTAAAACGAATGATTTTAGCATTTTTATGTATAAATTCTTTGACAGATCTAATACGCCTAAAATTTTGAATGAGAGAGCTAGGTATAATGCCAGTAGCCGAAATAACAAATGGTAATATTTTTATAGTCTTTTAATCTCATGTAGTATTTTTATTTATACATTTTGTTAAATTGTTCACCTATATGTTTGATAAATTGTTCAATGTACTTAATAAGTGTATACAAAATAACTTAACTTGCTTGCTTTGAAATTTTGACACAAAGTTGCATTCAAATATGCATGTGTTTTAATATACCTACTAGACAACAGCGCCACCTTTCAGGTCCAAAACTGTCCTATATTTCAAGCTGGAACCAACCATACACATTCACAAAATTTCATTGAAATCGGTTGGGCGGTTTCGGAGATTAGCGTTTACGAACACAGTGACAATTGACTTTTATATATTAAGATATAATGTAGATATCACTTGTGACTTGTGACAGGAAAAAACATAATTTTATTATTTTTCTATCTGCACAGACAGAATGAGTCACAGCAGCGCGTGGCGGGGTACAGCTAGTTTATATATAAAACCATACACAAAGAAACCTTAGCACGGCATACCCTTGAAATGACACAGATTTTCCTATTGTAAAAAAAAGAAATGGTGATATTTTTAGTAGTTAACTAGCGATCCGCAATGTACTAATGTGGCGTTAATATAATATGCATGTATAATGTATTTAAACCTTCTGGAAGAAATTTTCTAAATGATAGTGGAAACCCTATCAAAATCCTAAAATATATGTAGTTTAAGGCGAAGCTAAATCACTATTTTCGATTAATCTTTACTATGACTCAGTTAATCATAAAGAATACCAAAAAATATGCTTTGTTGATTTTCAAGTTCTGTGAAGGTTCTATTTAAGTTCTGTTATTATTTCAGTTTTGTGAAGCATCTGGCCAATAATGATATAATAATAAAACTTTAATAGAACCTCCACAGAACTTGTAAATCAACTTTGAAATTTGATGAATTGTTCAAATTCTGTGCTAACAACCCGTCTTGATCGATCCCCTTGAGTCGAATTAAAATAAAACTGTTAATTACTTTATAAAAATTCCGACAGTTTCCTTTGATTAACTTTTTTTCCTTTCTTATAAAATTATTCACAAAATAAATAAAAACAAGCGTTTCTAGACTTGACAAGTGATTTTTATGACTAGTACCTAGATTCGTGATGATATAAGGCACACTAAGAATATACACATTTTTGGCTTGCAGCTTCCTCTTAATTACAAGGAAAATAAATAAATAAGATACTTGAAACAGTGGAATGCGATATAGTAGAATGTAATTAAAATCGATAGGAAGAGATATAAGAGAATCTCAGCGCCAAACAATGTTCAATGCATTGCCAACAATGTTGAATGCATTGCCAACAATGTTGAATGCATTGCCAACAATGTTGAATGCATTGCCAACAATGTTGAATGCATTGCCAACAATGTTGAATGCATTGCCAACAATGTTCAATGCATTGCCAACAATGTTGAATGCATTGCCAACAATGTTGAATGCATTGCCAACAATGTTGAATGCATTGCCAACAATGTTGAATGCATTGCCAACAATGTTGAATGCATTGCCAACAATGTTGACTATTTATCACACGCAGCTAATTGTGATATTTGAATTCCTAAGATAGTGATTGAATGCAACAAATTACTTACTATTATAATTACTAAAACAATGTGGCTAATATTGAGATGGTTTATGTTTATAGGACAGATTTTGTATTGCATTGTGTACAATTTGAAACAATGTAAACTGTTAATTTATGGTGTGTATCTTCCTGCAACTACAGTAATTCATTATGTGTGTCTCAACCTCACTATTGATTATAAAATAACATTTTTTTATTTTTTTTTATTTAGTTACTTTTTTAAATAATTAGGTACATTTTTGTATGGCACACGAAAAAAAAAAATATATAAAATTAAAACAGATCATTGAAGTCCTCCTCACTAGGAGATCCTGTGCTGAGGGGGACTATATATGTTAGTATACGTTTTCAGCGACTAAGATGATGTTTTTAATATATTAGCTAGTTCTTCTTCCGATGTTTCCTTAAGCCAAGATTTGATGTCCTTGATGTAGTTATTTTTCGTTTTCCTTTGTTTGATGTTGAGAGGGAGTTTATTATATAATTTTATTGCTAAAAATTCAGAGTTTCTTTGTCCAAAGGTAGAATTACATTTAGGAATATTTAGCATGTCTGTTTGCTTGGCTCTGGTTTTATGATCGTGAGAGGGGTTTGCCTCTGGTTTATTTTTTAAGGGCTGAACTAGAATATTTTTAGCATAGATTTTTTGTAAACTTGGAACATCAAATAGATTAAAAATATCAGTAGTTGGCGTCCTTACGGGGAGCTTTAATATGGTCTTTATAATCCAATTTTGAGTTTTCTTTAGTTGTTTAAGATGGTTTGATGATGCTGAGCCCCATCCTATTATTCCATATTCCAGTAGAGTGGCATAGAGCATAATATACTCTCTTTAGATCTGTAGTTGACAAGATATTTCGTAATTTTTTGAAGAAATAGATGAGTTTTGTTAGCTTTTTTGAGGTTCCTTCGATGTGTGCATCCCAATGAAGTTTGTCGTCAATTACGATCCCGAGATATTTAATTGTTTTAGTTTGGACTATATGCGGGCAAAGACCATTGCGGATATTTGTTTAGACATTCATGTAATTTGAGTGTATGCTCATTCGTTGGTTGACCTCTTTTGTTTTTAGAGAATGTTAGATATTTAGTTTTACTCACATTTAATGTAAGGGAGTTTGCTTTTAACCAGTTTTGGAGTACAGTCAGACCTTGCTCCGCTTTTTCATGTGTGCTTGTCCAATTTTTTTCATAGAATATAATGACAGTGTCATCTGCAAAGCTCATTATGTCTCCTTCAATGGGAAGACTCAAAAGGTCATTAATATAAATGAGAAATAGTATTGGACCCAATACGCTTCCTTGAGGGACACCGTACTTGATTGATAGAGTTTTGCTACTTTTTTTACCAATTTGTACATACTGCTCTCTTCTAGTTAAGTAACTTTTAATTAGATTTAGAGTTGTTTGTGTTATTCCTTTTTTTTTTAATTTAAAAAATAGTATTTCATGATCAATTGTATCAAAAGCTTTTTGAAGGTCAATAGAAACTGCCAAGCATTTTTTACCTTCATCCAGTTTTTTTATAATTGTATTTGTTACTTTAGCTATAGCATCACCAGTACCCAGGTTTTCCCTAAAACCGTATTGCGTCGTTGATAATATTTTATTTTCATCCAAAAATTTAACCATTTGTTTTTTATTACTTTTTCCAATATTTTCGATAGTGTAGGTAATAGACTAATTGGTCGATAGTTAGATATATCATTTTTGGGACCGCTTTTGTATATTGGAATAATCGTAGCAATTTTAAGACGTGTGGGAAAAATACCTTTTCTTATTGAAAGATTTACAAGGTACGTCAGTGGGTAGATTAGCTCATTTAGTAGATATTTAATTGCTCTGTTTGATATCAGTTCATTTCCCGATGAGGTATTTGTGTTTAGGGAGGCTATGGTATTTCTTATATCTTCACTTGTTATCTTGACTATGTTAAGGAAGTTTTCTTGATTGACATTTTCATTCCACACTGTTTTTTCGGCAGTAAATGAAGATTGTTTGATTTTATTCGCTAAGTTCGAGCCTATATTGCAAAAATAGTTGTTTGCAAAGTCGAGAATTTTTTCTGGATGTTCTGCAAAAGATGTTGGTATCCTGTCAATATTTAATTCTTTAATGTTTTTAACATTGTGCGAGGCTTTAGCGTTTGTAATTTCGTTTATAATCTGCCAGAATTTCCGGGAATCATTATTACATTCCTCGATTTTCTTTTTATAGAATGCTTCTTTAGCATAACGGATTACATTTTTACAAATGTTACGATATCTTTTGTATTTGTGTCAACTTTAGAGCAATTACTTTGAAGTCATCAAAGTAATGCAGTTAAATCTCTTACAAAGATTTACAAGAGACCAGAAGTATCATTTCATGTCTGTAAATTTGTTTGTGTGTTCCATTTCCGTTTAAAGATGGCGGTCGTTTTATTAGTTCAGTAAAAATGATTTTTTCAAATGTGAATTCGAAATGTTTATTTGGAATTTCTAATCAGCATTTTTTTATACATACATATACATAGTACTGCCAGAAGAAATTTTGAAAAAAGAATTGTAATTGAGATGATGACGTTTCTTTTGACAAATTGTATACTTCCGAAAAGGTGGGAACCCTCCTGATCTATTCTATGATCTACTTCAAAGAATCTGTGAAATAGATCAGTGCAAACAGGCTTTTCTATCCAATAGAAACCAAAACTGAATCGACTTCAACTTTCGTTCCATAAATTGACTATAGATATATCTATTATATGACTATAGTAGAGAATGCAGCATTATTTGATACAAAAAAGGTTACATAAAATATAATATAATGGTTTATAGTTAAGATATTATATAATGTATTTTAGTATATACAAATCTTATGATTTCAGACGAAATTTTGGTTTTAATTAGAAACATACTTTTGTGAGGTCTACTGTTCACAGAAATATTAGTAAGCAATATTTTTTACCTGGTGGGTAATTTGAGGACAACCCGTGTCCGGGGAAATCAATGGCCAGCACAGCCACGTCCTGGGGCAGGAGCTCCATGAGGGGTCGCCACGTGTAGGCGTTGTCCTGCCACCCGTGCAGCGCCAGCACGGGCTGCTTATCCCGGGGGCCCCACCAGACTCCCGCTATGTGCCCCCACGGGGTGGGGATCTTCACCTCCTCACCCTAAATATTACAAGACGATTAATTAAGATCAGTAGTAATATTATATTCACAAGTAGTTGATTAATAATATTGAAAGACAAATTTAAAAAAATACATTTAATTTTATTGTGACAAAAATTCATTTTCGCATACCAATTATTTATTTCTCCTTTTTGGCATATTAGATTGCAAACTGACTTCCATTATATCTTACTCAAACTACAGTACTATCTCACTTACCAACCAAGAGTCCAAAACCCAGTGTCAACTAGTGATGATTATAGTGCTTACGGTTATAAACAAAGAAAAACCGCCATCGATCTTTTGCAAAATTTTCATTTTTTAATTTAGAGTTAAGGTGTGCTGTGCGATGTTTACGCTTGCGAAAAGACTCCATTTTGTAAACTGATTCAAACACAAAATGGGGCAGATCGAAACGAACAGAAACACAATGCGACAGTTGCTAGAATAGGCAGAGGATTAACCGAACCGAAATGTCTGAAACAAATTAACCTTGGTGACTGCTAAAACGGTCATTGAGAGTAAGCTAAACGGCGGTATAATATCTAACTGAGTGTGCGAATAAGATAACCCAACCCAAGCTTTGTACGACTGTGAATACCGGCGAATTGTAAAGCTTGTGTTCAACAGCATAGCAAGCAAGAATGTCAAAAAGCGTCTTCGCTCTTTCGCATACACTAAATAATAATAGTTAAAAATGAGACGAATGGTGCCGTGCCATTTCGTTGTGATTGTAAAAGTGCGCAAATATAGGTACACACGTGCATTATTCAACGGAATTCGAATAAAATATTTGCCAGATGGGTTTTCAAACTTTGACAAAGGATAAAACAGTGGTGACATGTGGTGAAAATATGAATAATTAATTTTTTATTAAAAAAAAACGTTACCGGACAGCAAAGTGCACATAAGATTTTTTACTCCAAATATGCTAAGGAATAGCTGGTTAAAGTTTGTCAGGTACGTGCCGATACACCATATATATTTGCCATGCCCGCAATTTTACAATCGCTGGATGTGTGAAATCTGAGCGCGTAAATTGAACAGTGTCGCCTAAGGTCGAAGGCGCACACTCAATAACTTATATGTTTAATTGCTTCTTGTCAAAAAAGAGTCTTTTGCGGTTGCCTCGCCTAATTGAAGAGCCCATTCCACTTATGAATCATAGTATATCACGCTGATAACAAGCCCGTATAATGCCGTTTCCTGCCAAAAACCGACAGTCGACAAAAACGGCATTTGCCGTGTCCCGCAGTTGACAGACAGTCTGCGAAAAACGGCAAAGGCCGTGTCCCGACGACAATGTGTTAAGAAGATATATTTTTAAATAATTACCTTCCGTTTAAATGTGCGTCCACTCTTGTAGAAAGTAGTTGAGAGATTCCGGGAGCAGGTCTTTAGCACGGGCGTGGTGATGGAATGCACCATGTTATATATTCCATTCAAAGAAAGCTTCACAGACCCCATTCTGAAACAGACAAACATAAAGCACTCATTTGAATCACGTGAACGAAATAAATAACAGAGGGCTTTTCTAAAACGATAATGAAACTTCTGAGACAGGTTTTGTTTCGTCAAACTTAAAAAAAAATCCATGAAAAATAGATTGTTTAGGTTCTTTGTGTAGGAATTTTTTAACCTTTGGAACTAGAGGTGGGTCCTATGAGTACTTTTCGTTACTGGGTACAATGAGTACAGGTATAGAAAAATACCTGGTAAAAATACTGGTGACAAAATACTCAAAAGTATTTAATACTGACCTGAGGATTGATTCAGAATAAGTAATTCTAATGAACTCGCATAAATTCTGCCCACATATTCCCCACAAATATCTACGTGAGCTTGATTCCCCTTTTATTATTCGAAAGTAGCTACGGAATTCCGTTTTGAAAAATTCCTCACATTTTTCCGGTCGCAAAATACCAGTCACAAAATACCTACTAATAATACCCATCGAAAATACCTATCAAAAATAACTAACTAACTAACCATCACGCCGTTTCTCCGCAGGGGTAGGCAGAGAGGACGGACCGCCAAACAACTCGGTCTTGGCACACACTCCTTGCCTCATTCACATTCATACATCGTCTCATACATACTCTTCTATTGCTCTGACTCTTGACATGGCCCGACTCAAGTATCTGATTCACTTGGTCATGCCATGTCTTCCTCGGGCGTCCCCGACTTCTGCTACCATTCACATTTGCATCGTATATTCTCCTTATACTCCTTTCTTCGCTCATTCGCTCTACATGCCCAAACCATCTAAGCGTCCCTTTCTTGATCTTACTCATTACGCTTACATCAGCCTTGCACTCTTTGCGGATATCCACATTCCTCACACAATCATACATGGTTTTACCACACATACGCCTCAGGGATCTCATTTCAACAGCATTCAATCTACTTTCATCCTTTCTTTGCCAGTTCCATGCCTCACTTCCATACATCAGGGTAGGTACCAGCACTCCATTGTGGACTGCTAACTTCGCTTCTTTGGACAATTTTTTGTTAGCGCCAACTGCGTTCAGTCCTCCATTAATGGAGTTACCTGCATTTACTCTTCTTTCAATATCTCTGTCAGCCTTCCCATCTCTCGTAAACATGCTTCCTAAATACACAAATTCATCCACCTGCTCCAAGTATTCCTCATTCACAGCTATATGGCACACTGTTTTCGTACTTTTTCTTTCAAACACCATTACTTTAGACTTACTTACATTCATCATTAACTCATTCTTCACGCATACTTCGTTCATCCTAGACACGAGAGACTGCAGATCATCCATACTATTAGCAATCAGCACCGCATCATCAGCATACAACAGGCAACATACTTTCAGATTACTCAAATTCGCCCCCAATCCCACCTCTTTCAATTCTTGCATACAATTATCCATGTATAGATTGAATAACCACGGTGACATTACGCAGCCTTGTTTAACACCTTTTGTGATATCAAACCACCCCGTAAAACCACCGTTCACCCTAACACATGCAACGCTTCCCTCGTATAGAGACGCAATTGCCTGAGTCAGATTCGCATTCACTCCATACTTGGACAACACCTTTCATAGCTTTTTCCTGTCGACTCGGTCGTATGCTTTTTGTAGATCTACAAAGGCACAGAAAAGTTTCTGGTTTTTTGCCAGAAACTTCTCGGTGAGCATACGCAATGAGAAGATCAGAAGATGAGAAGAATATCAAAAATACTTATCAAAAATACCTACTAAAAATACCCATCAAAAATACCTGGTAAAAGTACCTATTAAAAATATTTAGTCCCGGTATAAAATACTCACGAGTATTTTGGAACCAGGTATTTTGGAGATCTGTCAAAGTAATCTAAGTACAAAGTATCGCATGGAAATACCCGGTACTTTTACTGGGTACGATAAATACGCCTCACCTCTATTTGGAACCCCAGACACTTTAGGAAATCAAAAATCTAATCTAAAATGTTTCAAGTGTAAGCGATTCTGTTAAGAAAATTTATGCACTTTCTCATGGTATACAGGTTTAAAATGCATATCAAAAAATTCCAGCTAGGGCGAAATCCCAATGCCAGCAGCGCGTCAACGGTTTTTCGGCGGGAATTGATTCTTGTCACTGGTGTACAAACGGTTTTCCAGAGGTTTAATGTCGTAAACTTTCCCAAATTTCTCCAATAATAATTCAATTTTGGGAGGACTTGATCAAGACAGACATCCATGATAGACTTGAAATCTGGCTATCATTTCGGCGAGCTGAAGGCAAACCACGTGACCATATTTTTGTCACCAGGAAAGTACGAGAATGCTTTTAATAAACTACGACACAAGTCGTACATTGACCGCCGAAGAGCTCACATTGAAATAACCAAACCCTGCGCAGATAAGTAAAGTTCGCTAAAGGAAGGCAAAGGTTTGCAGCCCAGTCCATTATGGGACTTTTCTGCACCGGATCTGAGTGTTTGTTCTTAAACAGCGTAGCGTCGCTATAAAATGAGTGAGGTGGGTAAATTATAACACATTTGTAAAAGTGTCTAACTAAATAGTGTAACAAAATATTCAATTTTAAGACGGAACTTTTGTTTACCCAATTTGGGATTTGTAGTTAAATTTGCACACCAGCATAAAAAGGTCTAGTAATTCGTAAACAGATTTAATTTCGAGGACTGAATACTGATATTACAATGTGAGTTGCCTGTATTCTGTCAGATTAATTTATTGACAACATGGATTTTTACCCTTTCCCTGATTGGCTGCTTCTAATGGGAAGAGTCAAAAGAATAAACATAACTCCTCCTTTCATCAAAAAATTATTGTTTTAGGCAAGTTTTCGATATTAAACTAAAGAAGGGTTGTTTCAAAGAATTCGAACAATTGAGTCGTTTAATTTCTATACCCGCTATATCAACTTTCATTGATTCGGAGAAAACCGCAAAAAACTGTCACATCTCTAGCGTACATAAGTAAATGCATTAAAAATTTTTATATAATGAATTGGAGTAATAAAATTTCGAAAAGCATTTATTTTTCTATATATGTCTAGCAATAATTAAGTAATTTCGATAAATAAAATGGATATAGCGGATTTTGATACTCACTTCGTGATTTTGAAAGTCAACTGAGGCGACATGGCGGGTTTAGAAACTCACGCGTAGATCATTTTGACACACTAGCGTGGCGTCAGAGCGGCGGCCATATTGTATTTTGGCAAAATAACTGCTTGTGATTCGTTGAATGCGATATAGCAGGTTTTGATAGTGACTTTCTGTATGATATAGCGGATTTGGTTTCTCACTCGCAGTTTTAACATGGTTTTTGGTCATGATAAGGAGGGTTTTGAAACTCAATTTTAGGCTCCTCTTGTTGCTCGCAAAAATGTGAACAAGATGTCATACTCAGATCATTTTGTCAAAAAATCGGATATAGCGGGTATAGAAATTATAGGATTCAATTCATCTAATTTCAAAGTTTATTTTCAAGTTCTATATAAATGTCAAGTTCTGTTATTACATCATTCTTAGTCAGTTTTTTCACAAAACTGAAATTGACGTGAAACGACGTTGATGTGAAACAACTGACCAAGAATGATGATATAATAACAGAACTTGAACATATTTATATAGAACTTGAAAATAAACTTTGAAATTTGATGAATTGTTCAAATTCTGTGAAACAAATCGTCCTTGGCAACCTGAAGAAATAATAATATTTTAAACAAATTCATAAAGCAATGAGACTGTAAGTTGAAGAACTGTCAATAGTATTAAAATATATTTTGTTGGATCAATTTAAGAATTATTGTGATATCAAGAAAATTCAGCAAAATAAATTAAGGAAATAATAAAATGGTTCACGTAATATAACAAAAATAGTTTACTTGCCTTCTGCAAATTTTTAATTCACAATTTTACTTTATTACGAAATTTTCAACACATTTTACGCAAATGCGAGGGAACGAATAAAATGCAATCACAATAAAACCATGTGTCGCCAGTGTTCTCGGAAGATTAAAGGTGTCTGTCACGATGTTCCGGCAGAAATAATATCGGTTCGAGGTTTGAAATGATAACGGGTTATGAACGGACTTTGAATTCTTTCCAATAGGTCTATTCGTCAGTGTAGTAAGGTGATTGGTTTATTTATGGTAGATCAGATTGGGTAACGTAATGTCTAAGAATTGAAAATGTGAGATATACGTCATACCCGTCATACTGCGTCATACGTTAATTCCGATGATTATAAATTAACCACTGACATTTTAATATGATTATAATATTTCTTAGAGTAAGTAGCAAAAAAAAAATCATAAAAAACCCAAGAAACCATTCTAGCAAAAATAAACCGATCTCCATTCTAGAGCTTAAATATCATAAATCATAAATAAACCACTCTATAAATATATATAACACTTTCTTTAACTCAACTTCAATCTATCAGTGTTGCCAACGGATCTTGGCCTAATGTCGCCGTTTTTCAAACATAACCATAAACCTAATGTAGCCGAATTTCAGTTGCAGTAATTCTAATGAACTCGCATAAATTCTGCCCACATATTCCCCACAAATATTCTACGTGAGCTTGATTCCCCCTTTTATTATTCGAAATCCATGGGGGGGGGGGAGCTACGGAATTAAAATTCCTCACATTTTTCCAGTCGCAAAAAATATTATATCAAATACCGGTAAAGTTCAAGAGGTTTTTGTTTTTTTTTTAATTATTATTTGTGATTTGGCTGATTTAAATAACTTGTCTCTGAAGTAGCCTAATAGGCGACCAGTCGCCTATTAGATTTTTTCGTCGCCGATTCTCGTTCTGAGTAGCCTAAATGGCGATTCATCGCCTTCGTTAGCAACACTGTAATCTATGAGTTTTTAATATTATTTTTTGACAGTTATAATGTTGCTATCCGTCGAAAATTTCCCATACATAATATCAAAAATATATTATTTTTTTTAAACCCGTCATCCTACGGGTCGGTAGGCAATCTGGAGTTCACTATAGGGCAACGGCGGCAACGGTCTGCAGCGCAGTTCAGTGTGGAACTTCTCTGCACAGGGCATAAATGAACCATATTTGTAATACGCATTTACTTTGTGGCTCGTCATAATTTACAATAAAAGATATAAATTTGTTTTAGACCACTTTAATTAATTGTACTCTACTGGTTTCGGAAGCACCCTTCCTTCGTCAGGAGAATATTAAAACTAGAGAATATTTTAATATTTAAACAGTTTTAATACTCTCCTGACGAAGGAAGGGTGCTTCCGAAACCGGTAGAGTACAATCAAAATTTAAGTGGTCTAAAACAAATTTATATCTTTTATCATAAATGAACCACTCACGCACACGGTATTACAGCATTTGGTTTAATCGATTTCTTACCGACCTGTGGTGACGTTTGTTCAAAAACTTTGTTGAAAAAGGGTTCACACAACAGAGAGTTGTTGATCAACTAAAATTGGAGCTTCTGAACCTACTACTATATATTACGAATTTAAATGTAATACAGTAACGAAATTCCGGACATATCATATTATAATATTTGTAAAAAAATATATATTAAAAAATATTAAAATAAAAAAAATATTTAAAAAAAATTTACAACAGACCAATCATTTAATGTTTTAATATTTAGGGTCTCACATCGTTTACATGTTTAATACACAACTTATAATATTGACATCATGTCATACTTGCTGGTGGGCTGAAAATTCAATTGCTTTTCACTATGAGAGATATTTACGTTCGTCAAGTTGCTCTATGCTAAGAACCCTGACATGATAAGTCGACTGATACCAACACTAAAAAATACTTACATATCGGCCCAATTTATAATACCGTATATATCATACCGTAAAAATCTAATACTTACCTTACATGATATGATAAAATATTTTGGTTTCACATATAAAGATTGTAGGCATTAATTCAAAACGAAAAAGACGCGTGGGATCGGCAGTTACAATTTACAAGTATCGTAAATGAGGATTTCGTTCTCCAAATAGAGCAAACGTCTTTACATATCAATATAAAATTACCCCTATATATATTAATATAACCCAATAGGTGAGTGGTTTATTTATGACCTTTATGACCATATGACCCAACAATAACAGTGTAACAGTGATTACGTAATTTTTTGTTCCATAAAATAAACTAGTAAACACCGATTTTAAAACTCTTAGAAGATTTTTTTTATTCAACCAACATCAATAGTAATTTAATTATATACATGACATAAATAGCACAAGGAAGTCACTACTACAACCATTGACAACCATAGTAAAGGTGAAGCGTGTATACCAGAACACATAAATATACCACTCTCTAGATCGATATCTTCCGGCTTTTTGTATCCAACAGAATTATACAGTACTTAACCACAGATATACAAGCAGTACCTACCGTGCGGAGCAGAGCAGTAGACAAGGTAGAGGAAACTCAAGGCCATTTAAAAAAAGATACGACCATAGACAACATAATTGCTCTCAGCCTACTCTATTCACTCACTAGCCCAAAAAAACTATTATAAAAATAAAAATGTCCTTGAAGCAGAAAAATGTCGAAATGTTTTCCAAGGGCAAGGTTCATCTGACTAAGAAAATAAACTTTTACAGTGCATTTCCTTAAGATGAAACTTGTTAATCTGAGAAGAAGACACCCAAAATGACAAGAAATTTGCAAAAACACTGAAGAAAATTTCCAAAACATGATTGTCCGACAGTACGACGAAAAATTCCGACATTTTTCAGCCTCATGAACTCATGGTTACATATGTTTAAAAATCTTTAATTTCACCAAAACAATAAGATAATACAGGATAACACTAATCAATAACATGAATAAGTTTATCGATATAATAAATAACATTTATACGTTGTGGAGGAAGACATATGTCATGTATCAAGCATTGTTCAAAAAACCGAACGAATAACCTAAAACTGTTAATTCACTTTAAACTTGAACTTACGTAGGTAGGTTGAATATAATATGTTTATAACTCGCTAACACTATACTGGCTTATATTGTATTTTTATCACGAACAACTTTAACACGCAATATTTTCGACGGAAATGATAGTATTTCGGCAGCAAATGACAACCCGCGTGTATAAATAAACCACTGTCATTTTGTTTGAATGATTTGAAAACTGTCAAACGGCATAATTCCGTCATCTCTTTCTGTTACACGAGTCATTATGGTAGAGAGCGAGAGATCAAACCAATCCTTCTGTTCTCACCAATGAGATCTGAGCTTTTAGCCATATTATTCGTTTTCTATAAGAATTTTGAGGTGGGCGTGGCGGTTTCAAATGAGTTTCATGGCCAAAGCTTAGTTAAATGCCCCTGCCAGAACAGATCAACAGATGTTTGGAACAGATACCCCGAAGCGCCTCGAAGATACTTTCGTACTTAGTATTTGTTCTTAAGTATCGCGCGTCTTGCGAGTATTGGGCGTCTTGCGAGTATCGCGCATCTTGCGAGTATTGAGCGTCTTGCGAGTACTGCGAGTCTTACACGTCTTTCACGTCCCGTATACGTAATACTCGTCAGACACAAGACGCTTAGTGAGAAGAGTGTTCTTCTAACCCATATAATAATAATAATAATAATTGGATAATTTGTAGAGCGCCGTTTTTGTGAAAAATCCTAATAATTGGATAATTTGTAGAGCGCCGTTTTTGTGAAAAATCACCTCAGTATATGGATTACCCTCAAAGCAAATGCGCCAGACACGAAAAAAACTGTGAACAAAATGTGGGGAATTGTTCGGCTGGAAATTCTCAAGCTAATCTCCCTCTCCCCTCCGTGGATTTGAAAAATTATTGTGTGGAATCATACAACGGATATGCACTCAGAAATTTTTGTGGGGAATCCAGCACCGAGTGAGCAATTCTTCGCACAAAAAGTCCTAAAAAAAGTGCGAAATACTAGGGAACAGGTATTTGGAATAAGTATTTATTCTTACTTGTACCAGTTGTTCCAAGTATCAAGACGAGCTATTACACTGCCGTCTCTAAACCATAGATATACCAATCACCTTGCCTTCTAATATAAAATAATAACAACAGCATTTTCAACTTGCAATATGAGTGCAACTGATGCACAATCATATATAAACAAAGCCAAGGAAGAAAATCAGTGCATTATACAGGGTGTCCGGAAACTCGTAGTACAAGCGGGAAACTGGTGAATCTACATCACATTTGGAGTCGATTTTGTAGTATTTTTTTTTATTTGAGCTTTCGTTATCGAGTAAATCGAGTTTGAAGTTGATTTTTTTTTTTTAATCAAATTCTTATAAATTATTACTGAAGATCAAAGTACCCAACTAATTAAAACTATTTGAAAGTAAAACAAATGCAGAAACTCGGATTTGAAGCATTATTTTGAAATCACCCTTCATTTAACCCGGTGTAGTCATAAAATATTTCTGCTCTGCAGGGTTAAAACATCTGTTATTCAACCCTAAACACCAGAAAAAACTTTAACCCTAAAATAGCCGAAAAATATTTTCTTTTGGTTTTTTTTTTTTTGAAAATGCTCAAATCAAAAAACTTTATGTTTTTTTGGGTTCCCCATGTGGTGTAGATTCTCCAGTTTCCCGCTTGTACTACGAGTTTCCGGACACCGTGTATAGTACTATTACGGATCCAGCACTAAAGCTAACTAAAGATCAGATGGCTATATTACTCAAACTTTCCAACCTCTCTGGCACCATGTTGGATGTCGACGTCAAAGTTGAGATCCTCGAGGGTCAGGTTAAGTCTTATGAACACATGATATCTAAATTGATAGAATCAAACTTACAACAAGAATCTTCAAATGTATCAATGTGCGAAGCTGCTGATGAGCTAGAGGAGAGGAAAAATTATCTTAAAATATCATTATATTTAACTCTCCTGAAAGCCCAGTCTGTTCCCAGATCGACAAATTACTGATGATACTGTTCATCTGCACGGGATATAGTTACAATAAGGCTATAGTAACATACCCCTGTAATAATAATAACTAAGCTGATTCGATATATCAATTTTAAAAAGGAAGATTTTTTACATAGAATTTATAAATTATAATTACTTACCTTACTAACCGAAACCAGACTGCTCAAACTATCAGATAGAAGAATTTTAACTGATATATTATATTTATTCAAAATTATTAAATTTATAATTGACAGCCCTGAATTATTGGTATTCATTTATATGAATGTACCTGCCAAACAAACTCGAAACAAAGACACTTTTAAAAGTAACAAAAACCTCAAAGTAAGACATTAACATTTTGTCGAACAAAGACCCCACTATTATTCATATACACAATAGCAAGTGAAATTTTAGAGAAATTCTACGAAATTCGGGACATTGGAGTTATATTTGACACTCAATTGAATTTTGTAAATCACATAAATGCAACAAATAACTACCAAAGGTATGAAGACACTGGGATTTATAATCAGAACCATCAAAGACTTCGACTCGTTGGAGGTTGGAAATTAATAAATAAATACTAAATTATTATTTCGATACTAACTACTCTATTTTTTCACCAATTCCAAAAATTCATCAACTTGCAAACAAACGCTGTGTACTTATTGATATAGGTATTTGATGTTAATAATTCTGTGGTTTCAAAAGGCAATTAATTTTTAAACCTATTTGCTCGTTATCATTTCTTGTCCTTTTTATTTTATTAAATCTTGTCTCTATACAATCCTACGAGTAGGTATATCGAATACTCCTTTTTAGTTTTATTTTGTTTTTAACTGTCATATTAATTACTGTATGCATGTACGAACATACTTGATATATTTATATATATTGTTATTTTTTCTTCTTTTAAAAATAAAAACCTTCGGTTTGCCCTGTATGTGGGCGGTTTATTTACGCAGTAAATCATGTACCATTAAGGACGTTTAAAAATAAATAAATATTGGTATGGACGTCTACAAGAATATTTTGGGATGTTATTTAAAACTTCAAAGCAAAAACAGCCCTTTGCTTATGACGTTAACGGCTATTATTGCTTGACATTTTATTCGAACCTGGTCATTATGCACCTTGAGCTTGTATGAAAATGAAACGTCAAATATTTATTTTGCATGCCTGTCAAAAGTCAAAAGTGAACCAGAAACAATTAGCGGGAGCGGGTAGAAATTAGAGGTTATATTTATTTTGATCGTTGATTACAACGAGGATTGATTCTGGAAAACACTAAACACGACCGAAAATAAAACACAGGTCGTAGTTATTTGGTGTCATCATGCTTAGTGAAGGTGAACTTCAGTGTGAAAGCGATGCCAAACGTGTCAAGCTTTCCCCTCCAGGTAACTTAGAAAAAAATGACAATTCTGTTGGAAAACATCGCATTTTGCCAAATGAAAATATGTTTAAAATAACGGACATCATCGACGAAAAGAATGGTATTGAAATATCACATGACAATCCCTTAGAAATTAATTACACTGCGGAAGAAACTGAATTTTTCTTTGGACAGAGACCGTTCACGAAAAACCAGATGCGAAAATGGCTGAAGAAAGAAAAATGGGAAGCTAGAAAAAACGAAAAGCGAGCGAAAGAAAAGGCAAAAGCTAAATTGAAACGCTTCGAAGCAAAAGTTAACAATATTGATATCGGGCCGAGCAGGAAAGCTTTGAAACACAGCAAAGTTGCAAATAGTAGCTGTACCTCGGGGATGATAATTGACCTCAGTTTCGACAACCTCATGATAGAGAAGGATAGGGCAAAAGTCATCAAGCAGATCCTCCGCTGCTACTCGCTCAATAGAAGGTCTCCGTCCCCTATGAACTTTACCGTGTGTAGCTTTGGGCCTAGAACCAAAAAAGAAATGGCAAGGCATAATGGATATGAATATTGGGATGTAAGTAGTTTTATACAAAATTATGATATCAGTTCATCATTGTGGTATCATTGTTTTTTTAATTTATTTAAGTGTGTATTCTTTTTATTTTTTCAGGTAAAGTTTGAAGAAAATGGTTATTTAGATGTGTTCGCTAAGGAGCAATTAGTTTACTTGTCCAGTGAATCCGAGAATGTTATAGAGGCAGTTGAACCAAACAAGATGTATATTATTGGAGGGCTTGTGGACCACAATGCACACAAGGTGAGACAAATGTATATTATTGGAAGGCTTGTGGACCACAATGCACACAAGGTGAGGCAAATGTTTATTATTGGAGGGCTTGTAGACCACAATGCACACAAGGAGAAGCAAATGTATATTATCGGAAGGCTTGTGGAACACAGTGTACACGAGGTGCGACAAATGTATATTATTGTGTGCGTACACAGGTTTGTTCGGGCATATAGCCGAGTGTTATAATAATTTACTCCCTGCCTTCCCGTCCTATAACCTTGTCACCAGGAGATGGGAAGTACCTTCAGTACAATTTCTGCAGCGCCTCTGTTAACAGGTTGTTAGGTTGCAATTCCGGGTTAAGTGCTATGCGCCATGGAGTTTTCTCATGCTGGGAGAGAGAGGGAACATTGAGGACACCAAGATCAAAGGTAGGACTTTCATTATTTGGTGGCATCCTCTCATATTCCAAGAGCTATCGAAACAAGGTGAGTCAAATTTATATTATTGGAAGACATTGTGGACCACAATGCACACAAGGCGAGACAAATATATATTATTGGAGGGCTAGTGGGCCACAATGCACACAAGTTGAGACAAATCATTATTTATTTATTTTATTTTGCAAAACAATGTACAAACTATTGCACATATGGAGTATCATGTGGTTAATACTTTACTGGGGATGCATCTTAAATTAAACGATTTTTTTTAAATAAAGATTGACTTTATTTAACACACGAATCTCATAGCGATTTAATCAAAAGGTTTCAGAAAATACGAGACGTCTTAATGTAGGAATTACATGTATAACACCCAGCACTAGTGACAGAATAATTATCCTACAGAACTTGCCAAATACACTGCCTGGTTCACTGGTACGCGCATTCTTCCCAGTGTTGCAATCCTAGAAATTGCCAGTGTTGAAAATTAATAGTTCTTGCAAAACCACTACATTTCAAAAGCGATTAAGAAAATTATAACAAAATTATTTAGCATAGTAAAAATATATACAAACACATGTGGGAAAAAAGCTTACATGTATGTACACACAGTTACAGATTTAATAATACTTTGTGTTTGAATTCATTGTAGGACATGTGGAAATATCCACATTTCCTGCGAGGCAGTTAATTAACCTAGCTAGTCTTCCCAAGGGCATCACCACTGGTAAGTTTCTTCTACACTGGGAAGAATCAAAAGACTATGATTTCTGCTTCGTGTGAATTTATCTGGGAGATCCTATTTTAGCCAAAATGTCTTGTATTGATAGCCAACCGTTCAGAAGCTTATAAGCCATCAGCAGTAATGCAACATCCCTCCTAGAATTAGGGCTGCAGATACCCAGCATTCTTGAGATAAATGCTATTGGGAACATCTATGGGTAAAAACTGAACTCTCTCATGTAGAGGTATTGTAAAAATTTCTTTTGTATTTTCTCAACCATTTGTACATAGATGGTGTCCTCTGGCCACCATACCTGAGATCCGCTCTCGAGAATGTTACGCACTAAACTAAAGTAAAGCAGCCTTATAACTCCAAGGTTGGTTAACTCCTTTGAACTGTGTATGAGAAAATCCAACATATTTGTGGCTGATTTTGATAATATTGATTGATGTGTATAAAACACTGATCATGAAATCATTTATTATTTTTTTTTTTTAAATTATAAACTAATGTTTATAATACAAGGTTTTTTATGCATTGCACAAAGGATAACAAATTATTATAAACAATAATTAGTCATATGAAATATCCATACAAATTGAAAATAAAGTTGGTTGTTTACAGGTGAAAAAATATAATAAGCAGTAATTGTTGATTGAAGTACTAGTACATATTGAATTATTTGGCGTGTTGGGAATAAGCCGACGTAGCTCAGTGGTCCAGAGCACCTGACCGGACATCAGAAGGTGCGGGTTCAATTCCCGTCGGCGGCATTTATTTTCAATTTGTATGGATATTTCAGGTGACTAATTATTGCTTATAACAATTTGTTATGAACTCATTTAATCGCAGTGGCAGGCTGAGATGATGGAACATCATACACATCTGTCCTGTCCATTTCTTAATCTATTCCTATCTTTAAAACATTAATATTTTCAGGGTCTATGCCATAAAATAGCAGTGGAGCAAGGCATTCAGCACGCCAGGTTACCAATTGATAAATATTTAAATATGAAATCAAGAAAAGTGCTCACAATAGACCATGGTAAGTTCACATACTATTTTTGAATTTATATTTTATTTTTATTATGGTCAAATACTCTAGAACAGGGGTTCTCAAAGATTTTTGCCCCGTAGACCACTTGCCAAATATATTTCTTTCCGTAGACCCCCCCCTGTCTGCCGAATATTGAATTTTCCAAAAACTATTAATGTCCCATATGATAATCATTTCTCTTTTTCGTAAAAAGATTCCCATCCCCTGCCTTTCCAACAACCGGGTGGCGGTATAGTTCCTCTGTCTTTACATTGTGCAGATAGGGGCACCCTTGTGAGGTATTACATCAAATGAAAATGAAGCAGGATAAGCAACGGGAATATCTTTCTGTAGCTGGCCCTACAGAACTGCCCCTTAAGTTCTTCTTGTCGGTGCTTATTACGGTCAGTTCTTCTTGTCACATGATATCCGATTCTTTAACGTTCCATTTCCAGTCATTTAGTCAAAATGTCCTCAAACATAGTTTTGAAGTCTGTGAGAAGTGCATTTAAATGCTGAACGTCCTGGACGTTTTTCAAAAACAAGTTGGGGAACTAGGAAAATTCGTGGCTTCCAATGTGCAATGTTTTGCTTGAATATATTAATTCTGACGAGAAAAGGAACGTAGACCATATTTATATACCGCAATTGACAACCTTACGAAATATAAAAATACAAATATCAAATAAGTAATTTCTCAGTCTATTATATTTGTGTTACGTCTATTGTGTCATTTACGGAACTCCTAAATGTTGACTTGAGGTTAAATGGGGGTCCGCTCATATGTACCTCCATTTGAATCTCGCGGACCCCCAAGTTTTATTCTCGCTGACATAGACCCCCAGCATGCCGATATCGACCCCTGGGGGTCCATATAGACCACTTTGGGAACCTCTGCTCTAGAATATTGACAATATGCCCAACTCCATTAAAATATTTATTTCATTTATTACGTAAAATAAAGAAAATATTTCACATAAAATCCATTAAAATGTGTGAAAGAAAACCAACCTGCAGACGTCGCGCAGCTAGGAGGCGCTAGTGTAGAATACATACATCAGAATTTATTTATGTATTGTTTATTTGTGGAGAATGTATGGGAAATATCAGAAGTTGGAGGTATTATAACTATTCTACAATGCCACATTATCATTCAAAATATCATCTAACCGAACCTATACTTCATAGATATACCACTCACAGTTGATACAGTTGTTTCCATAAATACTCACTCACCCACTCACTAGATTGAAATCTTCGGGCTTTTTGTATGAAACAAATTGGTCCTAAAAAACCATAGATATGCCAATATATAGACAGTAATTCTCATATATAAGTTTATTCCAAAGACTTTCAGAGTTTTTCATTGGTGGATATAGTTAGGCAATCAAAAACCATAGATATGCCAATATATAGACTGTAAAATTCTCATTCAGAGCCTACTTATTATACAAATAATAAAATTAATAAAATTAATTGACATAAAATTATTTTCGAATTCTGAACAAAATTTAGAGAAAATGATTGAGGTAGTTAAAAACTTTTCAGATGATATCAAAATGACTTTTGGTTTAGATAAATGTAGAACGATCCATATAGAGAAAGGCAAAATTGTAGATGGGGACGAGAGTATATTTAGAAATTTTCAAATTACTAGTATGAAAAGGGATGAGGTTTATAAATATTTAGGATACCCACCATCAAATAGATTAGACCATACTAGTATTAAAAATGATATTAGGATTAAATTTCAAACTAGGATCAGGAAAATTTTAAAATGCAATCTATCTGCTAAAAATTTAGTAAAAGCAATAAATACTTGGGCAATACCTCTATTAACGTACTCATTTGGCATAATTAAATGGTCTAATACAGATTTAGATAACTTAGAAAGATTAATTAGAACTACGCTAACAAAGTTTAATTGCCATCATCCAAATTCAGCTATAGAACGAGTTAATTTACCTAGAAATTTAGGAGGTAGAGGTATAGTCAAAATAACTTCTTTAAAACATAATCAGGTAGAAATGCTAAGAACTTTTTTCCATAGGAAAGCTCATAGCTCAGAAATGCACAAAATAATTTGCAAGGCAGATAGAAATATTACACCTTTAAATTTATACGATGAGAATGCCAACATTTTTATAAATCCCAACCAGGAATTATTAGATTCCTGGTCAAATAAAATTTTACACGCAAAACACTTCAATTATCTCAACCAAACATATGTTGACAAATTTTCGTCAAACAAATGGTTGAGTATTGGAGAGTTGAGCGCAGAAATAGAAGGATTTATGCTTGCCATTCAGGATAGAGTCATTAATACTAAAAATTATAGAAAGCATATAATCAAAGATACAAATCAAATTGATGATTTATGTAGAAAATGTTTGGCTTTTCCGGAAACTATAGAACATATTATATCTGGATGTTCTATATTAGCACCGTCCGAGTATACATTTAGGCACAATCAAGTTTTAAAAATAATTCACCAAAATTTGGTAATTAAACATAACTTGATTGACTGCCGTAATATAGTACCATACTATGAATACGAACCAAATTCATTTTTAGAAAACGAATTTTATAAAATATATTATGATAAAACTATACTAACAGACCGAACGATTAGTCATAATAGACCCGATATAGTTTTACATGACAAAATTAAAAAAATAACTTATATCATTGATGTCGCTATTCCAAATTCCTGTAACATTCAAAAATCTGTTAATGAAAAAATTAGAAAATACACAGATTTAGGAAACGAAATAAAAAGAATTTGGCATTCTCAGACTATAAAAATATTACCATTCGTTATTTCGGCTACTGGCATTATACCTAGCTCTCTCATTAAAAATTTAGGCGTATTAGATCTATCAAAAAATTTATATATAAAGATGCAAAAGTCGGTCATTTTGAATACATGTAGGATAACGAAAGATTTTTTAAATATTTATGTTGAGGGATCAGTAGGATTTATAGGCCCTGTTAGAAGTACTACCGAGCCGAACCCTCTGATATGAAAATATCTGGAGTCGGTGAATTTTTTTTTCCCATTTGATCTCTGGTGAGTTGACGTGTTGTTGTTCTTGTATTGTTTTGTATTTATTTTACTTATATAATGCACTTGCATAGTGTTGATTGACTAGCTGATCATTTGTGGAAAAGTGAGTGGAAGGGTTTAGTTTTTCCTATGGGGAAGATTTAACCCGGACAACAAAATCGGAAGCATAAAATAATAAAGTTGATTCCATAGACTTTCAGAGTTTTTCATTGGTGGATATAGTTGGAATCATATGACGTTACAATATTTCGATTCCAATTTTCGATAGTTATACCCCCTGGTTGATAATTAATAAAATTTCATTCCATTATTTTACTAAAAGTTATCACTGAAAATATTATTTTGTAGTTAGGTAATGTTCATAACAAACCAAAGAAATTCTAAAGCCCTTAGTAACGCATTGGGCCAATGTTGGTGCCAAGATCCTTTTTTGTGTGCCCGAAAATCGACAATAATCGGCAGCGGCCAACGCGTGCAACGGCCAATATACGCCAAGTGGTCCTGCACACGTTGGGCCAATGTGTACTAGGGGCTTAATCAATTAAATAAATATGTGAATTGAATTCTTACTTAAGTATTTAAATTATTTTTAATTCCAGTTTTTGAAATTTTACTACGGGTATCAGAAGGAAAGACTTGGCCGGAGGCGTTGATGCAGGTGGTACCGATGAGAAAGGGGGCCACCAGCGTGACCGGCAAGAAATCCTCGCAAACTTCCGAGGCTGATGACCCTCAACTGGATGAGGATAGCCCTGACAGTGAAGATGATGATGCTAAGGAAGCCAGCGGTGCGATCGATGAAGGGTTGTCCCAGAATTCACCAGTCGCAGCTGTTGACAGCTCTGAGTTTACCAAAAGTTGCCCTAGTCTGAAGAGTGATGCTTCCACAACCAAATGTGATAATGCTGAAGTACAAAGTTAACTCTAATGCTAAATTTAAACGGTTTATTGTTATCAAAGAAATGGAATACGTAGGATAAGTCTTACTAAATGTAATAAAGAGGTTTCCTCCTCTCTGATCTTGCAATGAAGATCTCTTCAAGACTCGGGTCCACTCTTCCTCTCCTTAAAATACCCTCCGCAAGGCATCACGAAAGATGACAGGTCTCATCCAATAAATATCAATGCTTTGCGTGCTTACTGTAAGGCCACTTTCCACAGGGATACACAAGTATCCGATACTCGCCGATTCAAGTATCTTGACGACTACCGCCATACATCTGCGCGGAGGTTCGTACACAGGTACAAGTTACCGATATTTTATAAACTCGTCAGCGACGCCAGTCTCCAGCAACCATCCAGGCAAGGTTGTTCCGAGTTACTTCTCATCGAGACTTTAAACACGTCGCCACTTGTGTCAGACATTTTGTAACAATGCGTGTGTTTTAGATTAATCCTAGGAAAAAAACAGTCAACAAAGAATGACAGCAACTATTGGGCGTGAGCGAGGTTATGAAAGCATTCTAGTTTTGATGTATCGAGAATGCAACAATGATTAGCGGCGACGATATTGTACATGGCTAGTTATTTGCGATCTGAGTATACAACATATCTGATACTTGCGTATCCCCGTGGAAGAACTCTACAACATTCAAGGTTTAATAAACCTTCAGTTTAACACTTAAATAAGTACCTAACTTAAGTACTTAACTAACCAATTTTTATATCCAGATGGCTGATCTATGTATTCTGTAATATCTATGACATTTTAAATATTGAACTTATAAAAATCTCTATTTTATGAACTATTCACTTTATTATACTAGGCTGTCGGCGCTTCGCAGCTTTTAATTGTTGTTAATTCTCGATGTTATAGGTACAAATGACTAAGCAATATTAAATAATAATATTATTATATATTATGAATGCAGGAGGAAGTTATTGACTCAAGATTGTAACCTCATATTGCCAGCTGTGCTTAACTCTAAGTATGTTTACGTATTTAAAAAAATAACTATATTTTGTGAAGTTGTTAATTACATAATCTTGATGTTATGTTAATAAATATTTCGAAAAACAAAAATTGGCCAATTTAATTTTTCACCTCAAGTTGGACAAATTCAGAGTGGAAGAACTTCCAGTATGACTATGATGAGAGATCACCATTCAGATTAAGGAATTACAGTAAAATATATTATTACTTAAAATAAAAATATTCATATAAACGCTGATTCGTGTACATAGAATTTATAAATCGTAATTATTAATTAAATGACGATTAAACGACGATTAAAACACACCGTTTGGTTGGTACGACTGAACTGCTGATTGATCACAACCAGTCTACGTGAGTAATAAACTTATGGTCTACAAAATACACATCAAATTTGCCAATTTTTTAAGAATTCCCCAATTTGTGGGGAATATCGTAAGACTTTTGTTTTTTGCGGGGAGAACCTTTTTGTGTGGAAAATGTGTGGTTTCTGGGCATTTCTTGATTTTCCAACCTTATTGCAAATAACATTTACAACAATAAGGAAGTTGAGTAAAAAATATTTTGACTTATAAAAAATATGTTCATGTAGATCAAAAAATATCGATTCTAAATATATAAATATATTTCTATATTATTATTCTTAGAATTAGTTAAACGTTCTTGAAAAAGCATTCAATAGCAATAGACTGTATACGCTCCACGATTGGTCGAAAGAATTCTGACGTCACATGTGTCGTGACATGTACGTACAACGGATCACCTATGGTGCATCTCTTTCTATTACATGAGAGATGGTCGGTTTAGATGAGAGAGGTGTATAGGCCAAAGGTTTATTTGGGTTTGTCAAATATATGTACGTATTTGTTGTTATTATTATATGAAATGGATTTCTAAAGATACATATTCGTATAGTGCTTTATAATAATATGTTGTTTATTGCATAACTTAGAAGTTTTTATTATTATACATGTCACATAGCATGTGATACACTTCAGGCCGCCGGCCGCCCAGAAAAGTCTCACAGTGAACTGGGCTGTAAACCGTTATTTTACTATTGGTCTTTACTTTTCTGTGCGGTGGTCCTGAATTCGCGCGGGGAACGTCAACAAGTAGCGACGGCAATACCGTACAAGTACCGTACCGGGCGGGAAAAGCAAATATTCTAACTTAAAATATTAATTTAACTATGAAATCTTAATCAATTTTTTTTTTTTTTTAATAACATCAATTCTAATAGACGGTTAACATTGGTAAAAAAATTACTGGAATTCCTTGTTGAAGAATTACAAATTTTTCCATACAAAATGCTTATGCGACGTGGTTTTCACAGTTCGAATGACGTCACACCACACCCCGCCTCTTGCGCTCGGATTCCGCTCGTTTTGGCGGGCTTAGTAAAATTTAAACTTTGAGAATTAATTTAATTATGAAAACAAACTTTAAAAAAAAATAAAAAAATACCAGTATTTAAGTTTGAATGCGAACATTGATAAAAAAAAATAAAAAAAATGGACTCAACTTCCTTATTGTGAGAATGCACTATAAATATACTACAAACGAAATCGTTTGCAGAAAATTTTCAAATAAGTCTATTTTTAAAGCCTGAACGAAAGAGAGCATCCGAAAATGACTAGATAATAAAGATTAATATAAAATTTAAGTTTAAATCATGTTCTACATTTGAACAATGTATCTGTACTCTTGTACTACAGTGTGTCTACAGAACATGTCGATACGTAACTCACCTTAAACTACTGCATTGTGTCTATATAATCTTGTGATGAACATGTCAACACAGCTTCTAACTTCTCACCTAACAATGTAAAATACTGCCACCATGGGTGGAACTACGGTGGAGACTCCCAAGGAGGATATTGTGTTTCCACCTGACGGCAGAATAACACCCATGCGAACACCTCGGCACAGGTTCTCCTAGTGAGGTGTTCACAGAGCATTACTACCTAAGCTTCAATCATGTATATAATAATAATTTTATTCCAGGTATTATTTATTTCAGGTATTTTATTAGGGGAGGTTAGTGCAATCCCACACGTCCCATATAGATATACATTTTTTTTTGTATAATAGATATAATAAATTAACAAATAAGGACAACTATGCAGGGTGTGGTCTTGAGTGCGCTTGGGCCCAGTGCTCACTCAGGCGTGGCGCTCGGTGCTGGTAGGCTGTGGTCACCAAGGTGTTGGCGGAGGCCATTAGCCGCATCCTGGCTCCAGTGACCCGGTGTCTCATCAGGCCGGCAAATCCATTCAGTCTTAGTTCCGTGAACATTTTCGATGCGCTGCTGTATCTTCGGTATCCAAATATTATTCTACAGGCGTCATTATATTGAATTTGGAGTCGTTCTATCGAACAAGTTCGGTAGTGGCACCATGTCTCACACGTATACAGGCCAGTATAGAATGCGTTGAACAGTATTTTTTTAACAGTATTGCTGCATTTGCAAAATCTGCGGGCATCATATTAGACACTATGCTTTGTCGATCGATATCGCCATCGTCCGATAGGTCTTGATTAATAATGTGCCCCAAGTATTTCACGTTCGAACATGTATTTATTTTTGCCTCGTTAAGGTATACGGGGAGCATTTTACTTGTATCTTGACTTTTTCCGTGGTGGAACGCAATCAATTCCGTCTTCTTCGGGTTGTACATCATATTATGCTGTTTTCCATATTCTTCACAAGTGTTTAGCAGTAATCTTAATCCCTTGATCGACGGAGCTAGGAGGATCATGTCGTCCGCGTAGCTTATATGATTCATACATATACTGTTAACACGACAGCCCGCTCTGATGTCCAGGCGACTTGACAACTCGTCCATGTATACATTAAATAGAATTGGGGACATACACCCTCCTTGCCTTACTCCTGACCGCAAATATATCGGCTGGGAGTATGTACTTGTCCACCGTACAACATTTTCCTGCTGGGAGTGCCATCGGGATAGTGTGTTTATAAATAAGGTAGGTATATTCCTAGCTTTCAATTTATCCCATAGTGATATACAGTTGCATATAACATTTCGTTCTACTACCATGTTTTATATATGCAACATGGTTCCATGCTAACTCAACACAGTGACTATTCAACACACTTTTAAAAAGTGATATAAAGTCATTAAAAACGATGAAAATTTTTTTTTTAACCTAACCTAACTTACTTAACCCAGTTAATAAAGTTTTTGTTTCATCACTTTATATAAGTTTTTAAATATGTGATGGATTATCATTTTGATGATTTATCCGGTCACCATGCAACATCTACCTGTATTACTTGCACCCAATGTCAATATGTATACGTACCTATAAAAATTTCAATTTGATTTTGCTGGTATTGGAACCTGTGTGGAATTTGAAAAATCTCTTCATCTCTTGTGGTTATTTTAGAACTATTTTAATTAATTAATTATTTCTTTGCATTGGCAACTCGGGTCTACATTTACCAGTGAAAATATTTTTATGCAGGTTTTTAAACACAAATAAAAATTGTTTATCAGGTGCGGTCATGGATTCCTTTTCGCACTCTGATTCGATACAGTAACGTCTCAACCCCCATACAAATTAAAATGCCGGTTGAAAAAAAAAAATAGGCTTTTGGAGACTGGTTTGGTGACGACACTGGTCACGAACATAGATTTGACGCGTTTTCGGGAGACGCGAAAAATAATTTTAACTAACATTAAGTAACAATAAAAAAATATAAACAGGTATTTAAGTTAGGTCATTATTGTTAATAAAAAAAATGGACTGCAGTTCCTCATCGAAACATTGCCTGAAATAGCTTTAGTTATGTGTAGTGATCATATCTTTCCAAACACTCTTACATTTTCATTCATAACTTTTTTCAGCCTCACAAAATTCTTGAAATGGGAATGCCTTGGATGTCCCAGTAACTGCGGGCTTTTTTTATTTTTACATTAACTTCACGCAGCATTTTCACTTCAGCATCTTTGGGGATGCTGTTTGAAGGGTGGGTAGAAATCTAGGAATCAGTGTGTCCAGGAGTGACATAAATATATCCCTTCTACTGCGGCGAAAGGCAATGGGTCGAGACCAGTTGAAAAGGTTAGGTTCTTAGCCTCACCCGATGAACCCAGGCACCCCTGTTAAATCACTAAACGTAGACAACCACTTGGGATGACTTATGACAGAGGTGTCGGAACTCAAACCCGCCTTCCAAATTGTGAAGAGTCTCTTTGACACAAAAGTTCCTGGCCTGCGATTCTGGAGTTAAACGATCAATCGTTTTCGTATGCGCCGTTTTCGAGTGAAAAACTACAAGTCGTCGCGACTAACTTTTTCGAATGTTTCAATTTTACGTATTCTTGAGCGTCGAACGGTCGAAGTTGGTAGAAGAGATGATTATATTGGCATCCCTGTCAATATTGTCTATGTTCCTGATGTTTTTGGGATTTCTATGGTGTGACTGTCAAACAGACAACAGTTATTCGTTATTCAAAATTGCTCAACATGGTGAATTGTAGCCAACATCACTGGTAAATTAGCCATTGTAAAATTGTAATAGGATTGTATAACTTTATAAACCTCTTTGCGGGTCCGAACGTTCGCGCGGTAAAACAAAAATTGACAGCTAGACTAGATTTTGACAGCCAATTCCATAGAAACGCCAACAACCTACCACTCGCTGCCCTGTTTCTACTGGTTATACCCAGTAGTTGTTGTGTGGAATGACTTTTGACGTTTGGCGTCAAAGTATGTACCTTCGACAAATTTCGGGAATAGCAACGACGACCAACGTACGTACTTTCGACGGCGATTACGAGCGCCCTCGATTCAGGAATAGAGCCCCTGGTGGGACTCAAAGAACAACAAAGAAATGCAAACATAGGGAAAGAAATCACACATTTTATTTCTTTGTATTCTAAACATTGATTATGTTATACAATAAAATAGTATCATTAATTTAATACTTAAATATGAATGTACCTCTAAAATATTGATATATTCATGATATCAATCAATCTGAAACTGCTTTGACTTTACTTTTAAATCCTAAATTGATTAATTTGTTAACATAAAACTAATATTTACTTAAAGTTATTCTTCCATCACAGATACACCCCTGATTTCACCACACATATTATCAACACACATCACAATTTTTTTTAATAATAGTAATTCCAATTTATTATCAACATAAATGTCACAGCTCTTAACAGCAAGTTTTTAGTCTTTGTGCTTGTGTAGCTGGGAAGAAACAAGACTGATTTATCTATGGTGCTAATGTCTCGTGTTAATGGGAAGAAGGTTCAGATACCTGGGGAGTTGAATACCATGCTTTGGAACCAGGAGACATGGCCTAACACCTAATGATAACCCATTGTTGGGGGAATAAAGTGAAACGTGGGAGGACTGGTTCGGACTAGGCTAGTTATTTAATCGAGTGGCGAGTAACTTGCCACAAACAAACTTAACAAATCCAGATATTTTCATTTCGTTTTCCAAATCAGCATATGCAGATTGATTAATTTGTCTATGCTTATATAGTGGGAACATAACGCTCTACAGGCACTCATGTTGAAAATATAGTCTTACAAATTTTAGAGCTGTATCTTGGCTCCAACGAAATGACATTTTTTTCTACGAAAACAACGGGTTCGAACTATTTAGTGGTTGAGCCAGTGAGCAGTTAAATGTGGCAGCGGGTTCTACGTGCTCGAAAAAATCAGTTGACTCGACTAAACTACTAGTTTAAATTTGTTGTCTGGGAACTAAATTACTCGCCACCCGGCTAAGTTACTAGCCTGGTTCGAACCAGTCTTAGGTGCTTACAGAAGCTAAGCACTACGCAGAAGGTCTCCAAATCAATAATAATAGGTTAAGAGCTGTCAAATTTAGATTGATACTGTTCCTCCAGTTGACTACAGTATACTGCAGCTGAGGGAGAAATGGTTAAATACCAAAATTCCAGCAAAGCTCAAGCAATGCTACTTATTGAAATATAAACATTCATTGTGTATAATATGTGACAGAGGTATTATGTCATAAAATATATTTTATACAGGGTGTAACACAGCATTATTTCCCATAACAAATCCAGCACTCCAGAAATTACGGAAAAAATGACACTAGAAAGCAGACATTTTGTTTTAAACAAAGATATTACAATACATGTAAAGAAGAGTGCCATTGTTACATACATTAAATTGAGAAAGCGTTGAAAATATTCGTAAATATACAGAAAATAGGAACACACTTAATATGCACGTTTGAAAGAAAAAACACTTACAATCAATTTCCAGAAATAGAAAATATTGTATTTAAAAAAAAAAACCAAAATATGAACCTGCGACCCTAAAATAGGTTCTTATGTTTAGTAAAAATAGTTTGGGTTTAGTAAAAAAACTATTTTAATATTATTATGTCAAAACATGGCGTGAAGAAAAGATGTCAGAAGTATCAGTTTTTTAATGAAATAAGTACATATTAAAATACATTATTTTCAGTTTCTGAAACTGAAATACTTACTTGTCATTGTTATTGGTTCGATAACAATGCAGTGTTTTTTTTCTATTAGAAGTGTATATTAACTGTGAACCTATTATTTTTAAATTTACCAAAATATGAATAATGTAACTCTACAATATATTTTTATAGTATTACACCCTGTATAAGTCCTACTGACTACATATGAAGCAAATGTGGTTTTTGACAATTGTGAAAATGGGTGTTTTGCACGTGAGAACTATAAATCTGACTGGTTTAGGCATGGTTTAGGACACAAATTGGAAAAACACATAAATAAACGAAAAGCACAAATAATAGTTGTAACAGATTGCCAGTATATTAAATTGCCAATAATAATAATTAAGTCGTAAAAGATTGCCAGGTAGAGTATAAAAATTACATCAATTTGTTTTTGGTTCCTACTTATTCAGCATATGCAAGTGTGGTAATTATTTTTAAAATTTGGAATTTTTTTAAGGCATAGACAACAATGGTATAATGCTTTCTGATTTTAGCGCTGGTGCGTATGTATGTATATCATGTGTTTTATGTAAGCTTTGCCAAAGCATGAATTATGTAATGAATTAAAAAGAAAAAGTTGAGCAAATGTTTGAAGACATTTTATTTACACATCGAGAAACATAAATATTTACACAGACAACAGTTTAACTGTCATAAAATAATATATAAAAATGAGTGACTCGAATTATTTAAGTTAAAATCGTATCTTACAAGATTTAAATTGTGATAATACAGAAATATAATGTTCCTAAACCAGCGACGTAGAAATACATAGGATGGTACATATCCATATTACTATCTTATTGAAAATATCACACAGTTCACCTGAAATGCATTCATTCCTACGTTCATGCATTGATTCTCCATCAATGCAATGTTTCTCATAAATGCCAAAATCCAACACTGAAAAGTTTTCACCATTTTGGACTCATTCAGATTCAAAAATGCACTTATTCTGACTTTAATCATTGCATTTCTAATTTTCTATTTCCTTTTTTAGAATTACCTGTAACAGTTAAATTTTAAACCTTTACCCCAGAATGCAATATTATGCTGCGTATAGACAGAAAAAATGCATAAACCAGGCCACAAATTACGGGAAAGGAACGAAGCAACCGCAAGCGATGTTCCGCGCCATTTGCAATAGCTTTGTTCCTTTCCCATAAGTCGTAGTTCAGCTCAGCAGTTCGGCTGCGTGTTTATACGCACCCTCGTATGTATCATATAAAAGACAATGAAAAAAGACAGAAACATAATTCTTCATTTTTTAAAAACTGAAATTGGCTGAAGTCAAAAAGGGTTCAAATATATACGAAATTTTATCTATTAAAAATAATTATTATTTTACAAAATGTTAAAATATTCAAGTTAGTCGAGTAAAAACTAAAAGAAAAGCATGAGAAAGATTTTCAGAGCTGATCATTGTATTCTAATATAAAATAGATATTTACATAATATAAATGTTTCGGCTTTTATCAAATCAGTGGCAAACAAACCGTCACTTGATTCCAGCCGGTTCACCAACCTTTTGCCTTCAAAAGATCTTTTTCCTCAATACAACACATAAATATTGTACAATAGCAACCATTGAACTATTTAAGATAAATGAATTTTAAATTTAGGGTGGCGCAAAATTTAATAAAATAAAAAAGAGAATACTTTTATTGCTATTTTTAGGTTAAAAGATTTATGTCTAGTTCAGACCGGGAGTAAAACGATCAGACGCTGAGTTTTTTGAACGCTTGTTGAAATAAGATACCCGCTCTGAAAGAAGCTTTACTGAAAAAAAACCATTTAAAAAAGATGAACAATGAAAATTTTAGCCAACATAATATTCTTAGTTGCATTATGCCAGTAATGAATGATGTAAAAATATAAGAATCAAGTATTCATTCATCATTTTAATTACATTTCGATATTTTGGAGCCACCTATTTTATTAAATAAAAATACAAAGTGAAAAATGTAATTTTTAACCGTAAGAGGACTGAATTCCAGCATTAAATAGCAGTAAACAATTTATTAGATGAATAAACATTACAAGTAAATTATTATTATTATAAATAATATAAAAGAAACATCCACATTCGCTTATTATTGCGAGTTGAACAAATTGCCATAAAATTTCAATGAATAATCAATTCACAGTTTAAGTACTTTAGGATGGGGAGTGCTGCTAAAGGGTAATTTTTAAGAAATGGATACATCTGTCATTTTTAACATTACAAAGGCGCAGCCTGGTACCTACTTATAAAAGTAAAATGGGTGGAAAATACCAACCAATCGACTGCTTCAAAATAAACATTTGCCAACTCAGTTTTACAAACTTGCTCTGATGTCATGAAAGTTTCATATCTTTACCGTGTCTGAATTTTAGATAAACATTTGAAAATATTTTCAGGCCAATTCCATCATTAGCTATGGAGAATTGCATTAGTTAAAATTCGTTTCTACTTATCTTCAATCGCCTTTCTTTGTTATGAATATTGAGTTAACAAAGTCTAATTTGGAGAAGTCAAAATGATTTAAATAATTAATGTACATCTTCACATTTTTCTGTCAAAACCTAATTACAATTGAAGCAATTTTCATTATCATAATATAATAATAACGATTAAGACACGTCTTACCAAATAAGAGGATTAATCGATGCAATTAAATGGCTAAATTGACACTTAAAATGTGAAGTGAGTTAACTAGATGCAGTTTCTATTACTAGATACATATTAAAAGTGTCCAAGGTGGCAATTCACAAAGAAATATGATCACACATCACATCGCGTGGTTCCAAGTCCTGTTCTAAAGTAATGTCCAAAGATAAAATGAGCGTATAAAGTTAACACTGCAATTGCAGTGCTTCGTACCGTGCGTGGGCATGATTCTTCAACACTGCAAATGTAGGGGTCCGACCCCCAGGGGTTAAAAGAGCTACTGTCAAAGGAATAAGCTGAAACACAGGAGATAGGAAAATGGGCCTATTACCTGAGTGCTTACAGGAGCTATATAGACCATTTCCGAATCTATTGGCCATTTTTAAGCGCTAATCAATTATCTATCCCATCATTAATGAATGATTTTCGAATTTTGCATGTCATGTATATATTCGAGAAGAATTCTTGGCATTAAACCATCATCAGAAACGGAAGTCGCTATACTGACTAGAAAACCTCCCAAATAAACACACAGGATATAAAATTCAAAAACCTTTCACTTAAATGTCAAACGATTGTAAAATTCTAGAAACAGTGAAATTTTTTTATTGGTCAATCGATGAAGCCAGGCCAATGCCGAAATAAAAGGAATAGGTACATCGATAGATGAAAATATTTGTGAATTACCACCGATTTTAATAATATTTTACCGGTTTATAAATGAGCAGCACAAGATAGGTATGTAGAATAGCAAAATATGCAAAATACCGAATCGCTAATAATGCTTTCGAGTAAAGTGTAAATTGAATGCGGCTGTTTGCGGAAACTATAAGTCGTCCTTGTCGATGAGTTCGAACTCGTCCGAGTCGGAGTCCTTGGGGGGCGGGGCGGAGGGTGCCCACACGCCAGCTCCGGTCGCTTTCACTATCTTGACCTTTTTTGTTCTATCTAGAAACGGAAAATAAAATGTTAAAGTTAAGCCAATCCACACAAATTTCACAAGCTAAAAATACAATACAAATATTCACCGACACACCAAAAAAAAAATTCATAATTTTTGCAATTTAATTTAAGTGCACTCCATTTGGCTATTTTGAGATTAAACCTCTTGTACTAAAATCCACTCATCAGAACAAAATTTGTGTTAACCCGTCATATCCCGGGACCGCATATGTGAGTGCGGCACATTATCTACGAATTAAAAAAAAAAAAAAAAATTATGTGCGATTTTGACCCTTTTGTATAAGGAATTTGTATGAAGAACAAGGTCACAATCGCTTGGGCTATTCTCGTTCTTTACGCAGCAAATACCGGAATGACTTCTAGCTTTTCAGATTTTTTACAAAGAATTTTTCTGTGGAATGCCAACGAAATATTTGCCGCGTTTTTAGTGTCAAAGCGTCTTCTTTCATTATTTTTGATATAAATTGATTGTGGAAATAATAGATTTGAGGTATCATCAGAAAGATAGTTTTATCTACATTATTTTGATGTAATTTTTATAATATTTCACCTAAGAAAAGTGATGAAAATTAACTTCGTAAGAAATGTCAAAATTTTTAAGTCATAATGAATAATTATATTTTTAGCATTATTTATTTACAGGTTTCTTGTACAAAATAATATTATTAGTAACAACAGTTGTATAAACTACCAAAATCTGGAAGAATTGTTATCATATACTTATAAAATGCGACACAAAAAAATTTAAGTGGACACTTGACGTTTGATTTTGGAATTTGAGCCTTTGGAAATTGAGCTTGGAATTTCCTGGGACACCACAGGTTAAGAAACATATAGCAATTTTTTTGCAGTGATATAGACATAATGCAATAATAAAATCAGTCTATTTGTCATTTTCTAACTAACAATCTTTTTAATGTGACATCTACAAGTAAGATTACAAGAACTCTGACTGCACTGTGTTAAAGTAGGGGATCTATTTCGTCACCTAGCTGAGCTACGCTGTGGGACCGGTTGAGGAAGGGATTTGTTAATTATGGTTATAAGAATGAACTTGCAGCGCTTTCAACATAATTTCCATTTCACAAAAGAGTGAGAATGAATCGTTCTCATGCTTCCGGCATCAACAGTGAAAAAAGGTTAAAAACAATAAAGGATAATATAATTAAAAGCAGAAACAATAATTTTGTGATTCAAGGAATATGATTAAACTAATACTTTAAAACTGCTATAATCTTACCTGTCAGTAAAAATTCAGTGTCACTGTCGGTGGTGGAGTCAGTGGAGAGAGGGTCTGGAGTTCCTCCTCGGATGCGGCTGTCCCTCATCCCATCCCCCTCATCCTCGCTGCTACTGGCCTCGCCCGCTGCGTACCTCAGAGCAGCTCCCACATCTAGACAACAGATTACATATTTTAGATCAAATACAATCTTTAACCTGATCCACGCGGCTGTCGCAAATGTGATCCATCAGCGGTTATCCCCGTACGCAGATATCACATATGTGATCCACAAAGTTTCAATAAATACATTACATTGTGTCAAAACGTGGCTTGTGATAGATTGCATTGAAAAGGTTTTACAGTTTAACCACTCAGAACATTAGAACGTCAAAAGACGTAAATATGATAATAGCGGTCAAGACATTAGAACGTCTTTTCACGTAAACGCGCGAGATTTTACAAAAATTGATTTATTTACATCACTAGTATACGGATTGCCATGATTTAAAAAACAGAGTATCGATAATGAATAACGCTACGCGTCTGTATTCAAGAATATCTATGGAACGTAGAGGTGCATTATCTAAGCCGATTGAAACTGTCAAGATGTTCGTTAATAATTTATTGCATTTCTAAATAATTTATTAAAAATATTTTAGTTTGGACGGTTAATATTTTGAGGTGACTAATAGTTTTTAAACATATTTCTTCAATATATAAAGTGTTATTCCTTTATGCTACTCAGAAAAAAGTACATTTTTCAAGGCTTTGAAATAATGGTAAGCGATTTTTACATATTTTTGACGTTTTCATAAAATGTATATTTAGAAACGCAAATATTTACGTATAACAACACAATGCGATAGTGGATTTCATAATCTTTCCAAAACATTTTTTAGAATGAGGCTACGTTTCCCAAAACGTGAGTTATGAAGATTTTAGTAAAACTCGTAAATAACACAAAAATTATCATATCCTGAGAGTTCTCAAAGGGACACATAATAAATAAAATTCTATGTCTGAGAGGTTAACAACATCTGGGCAGCTGGCAATAATATAAACAATATAGATAAAAAAAAACAGTAGACATGCCACAAGCCAACATCCGAGTATAAATTCGAAAAGCCAGAGGCAAACCACAGGATAAACATTTTGGCAACAGGAGGATTTCAGTACATCTTGAATAAAGTACGACATCATTTTGTACAATGAAGTAACCAGACATTGCACAGAAAAGTAAAGTGAGTTAACAGTTTGTAGAGCAGTCCATTGTGAGACTTTTCTGCGCAGGATCTGGATGTGTTTTTAACTGAGCCGACTAATACTATCACATGGGGTTGCATAGCGATACAAAAATACAAATATATTCCTAGAAAATCAGAGATGTGCCCTTTCATTGTGCAATTTCATAAAAATTCAATATTAAAAAAAAAATTATTGCACAAAAAGACAGAGTACAAAGGGTATAGCTTATAGCAAGGCTGCCCAACCCCAGGCCCGAATTATAAGTGGCCCGCGTGAACCATTTTCAAAAAACCCGCCAATCCGCCAATTTGAAAAAGTGTCGCGGGCCCGCGGTAAAACAAACAATGCAGCTTGCGCGCGGTCACCAGTGTTGCCAACGAAGGCGATTTATCGCTATTTAGGCTACTCAGAACGAGAATCAGCGACGAAAAAATCCAACCTGTTGAACTTACTTTTTAAACAAAAATACACCGGTTTTTGATATAATATTTTTGCGTCCGAAATGGAATCTTGTAGCCACCCCCCCCCCCCATGGGTGCGGCGGAATTTTTTCTCAGCGTAGTTCCATAACACAACCCCCCCCCCCATGGATTTCAAATATTTTGTGGGGAGCACTCATTTTGAATTTTTTTTTGTGGGGAATTATGTTTTATAGCTGGTCAACTGGAGTGCGGAACCGGGCACGAAGCTGAGCACTTCCACTCTTTTCGAGAAGGTGCAGTCTCTCTTCGCGGCGGGGTCTGAGTCCCAGAAGGTGTCCAAAGACATCATGCAGATGGTCTGCGGAAAACGGGCTAGCCACATTGAGTATCGACGAGAGGGGGCATTGCGAGGCATCAGCGACGGATACGTCCGAGATGCCTTACGGAAGATTCCGCCCACATCGGAATATCTCTTTGACCCGAACCTCCTGTCGGCCCAGCTGGATAAGTTGGGGGGAGTGAAGAAGTGCCTCGCTCCTCAGCCTAGCACGTCGCGACCAGTTCCTCCCGTTAAACCTGCGACTGTGCAGAACTCGCAGCCCTTTCGTCCTAGAGTACAGCAGGGGAGAACCATCGCGAGAAGGGAGCACCCTGAGAGTCGAGGTCCAGAACCAGCCCGTAGGGCCGCTAAAGCTTTCCCTCCCCGAGGTAGGTTCCGGCCCAAGGAAAGAGCAGGGAAGCCAGACCGTAAGAGGTTTTAACAGCGGGCCCTCTTTTCAAGGAGGTCAGTTGCGCTCATTCGCCGGTAGGTGGTGGAACCTTGGTGCCCCTACTATCATCCTTAAGATGTTAGATGGCTACCGAATTCCATTTTCATCAAAACCTCCACTAAATAATAATATTGATTTATTTAACTCCCCTTTCGCCACTAAGACTTCTGTGGCAATGACAGAACAAATAGAAAAACTCAAAGCCCTTAAGGTTTTAGAGTCGGCACCTGCCACTCCCTCATTTATTTCTAACATGTTTCTGGTCCCCAAATCAGATGGCTCAAAGAGGCCGGTCTTTAACTTAAAGTATTTAAACAATTTTCTGACTGTCAGTAAATTTCGTCTGGTAAATGTTTATCGAGTTCCTACTTTTCTACAACCGAATGACTGGATGGTTAAAGTGGACCTCACACATGCTTACTTTCATGTACCTGTGAGTGAGCAGCATAGATGTTTCCTTAGACTTATCTATAGGAATGAACTCTTGCAGATGACATCCCTCCCCTTTGGCTTGGCCACCGCACCTAAGGCATTCGCAACCTTCACTAACTGGGTAGCGCAGGAACTGCGGAAGAGAGGGATGAGAATTCTAGTGTATCTGGATGATTTTTTATTAGTAAACCAATGCCTGCCTACTTTAAAACACCAGTCTATTGAAATGGTGGAGTTTTTGCAAGGCTTGGGATGGCATATACAATTTGATAAGTCAATATTAGAACCATCACAACAAGTTCAATTTCTTGGTATCAGCTGGAATACTCTAACTAATGAAAAGTCTCTCCCTCAGAACAAGGTTTCAGCCCTATCTTATTTGTTAAAGGGTTTTATTCAGACGGGTAGGTGGTCACTAGATAAGGGGCGCAGCCTCTTGGGCTCTTTAAACTTTGCTAGTTTTGCAGTTCCAAGAGGCAGACTCAACAGCCGGTACATACAGAAAGGGTGCTTAGGACTCAGACACTACCACCCTTGGGAGTCATCACCAATTCCGGCAGCTACCGCTCGGGAATTGAGATGGTGGGTTCGATCGCTCACCCTGACGTCACCTATACATCTGCCGCTGTTTGAGCATTACTTGACAACCGATGCCTCTGATCAGGGTTGGGGTGCCCAGCTGGACGAAAAGCTTCTCAGCGGTGTGTGGGCTGATGACCAGCTGAATCTTCACTCCAATGTAAAGGAGATGCTCGCCGTGTTGGCTGCCTTGTCTCCTCACGCGCTTGAGCTATCTGGCTCGGGTCTTCTGATCCAGTCGGATAACAGGTCTGTCGTATCTTATCTCCGCAAGGAGGGTGGTACCAGGTCAACTCAACTCCTGAGCTGTACTCGACTAGTGCTAGATGTTTTGGATAAACACTGTGTCTCCATGACAGCACAATACTTACCCGGTCGTTTCAATGAAGTAGCGGACTGTCTATCTCGTCATCGTGCTGTACCCGAATGGCACTTGCTACCCTCTTTCACAGAGGTAGCATTCAGAAAATGGGGACGACCCGAGATAGACCTATTTGGCTCTAGGACAGCGCATGTGGTTCAAAGGTATGTTTCTCTTGATTTTCAGGACGACAAGGCAGACTACCACAATGCTTGGAGCAGGGACTGGGACTATCAGCTGGCTTGGATCTTCCCTCCCCCGTGCCTCATGCCGAGGGTTCTTTGCCACCTGAACAGGGCAAGGGGATTATACCTGGTAGTGGCTCCTCGTTGGGAAAGGGCATTTTGGAGAGCGGATCTGAAGTGTCGGGCCTTGGGTCCACCTCTTACGATTCACAATCTAGGAGAAGCACTGATAGACACCAGGACCAACAACCCCCCTCCTCAAGAGAGTAGAGTCCTTCACTCTGGACATTTGGCTTTGTGGGGGTGGGACAAAAACCTAACAAGATGGTCAAGTCAGCAGAAGGAACTTCTTAGATCCGGGTGGAGATGTTCCACCCTTCGCACTTATGCTCCGGCATGGCGGAGGTGGCAGCGCTGGGCGTCAGAGAATCAGCTCGATGCCACGCGTCCCAAAGCTGAAGACTTAGCCAGGTTCCTAGCCGATCTACACATCAGAGAAAAGCTATCGCTGAGTACCATTTTAGTTCACAAGTCAGTGGTGTGTACCTTAGGCTCTCCCGAAGACAATAGAGAGCTGAGCTCCAATCCGATAGTGAAGAAGATATTAAAAGGGATATCTTTAGCTAGATTAAGGCCTTCAAAACCCCCCATTTGGGACCCGAGGATTGTATCATCATGGCTGGAGAAGAATTTGCCTCAACATATTACTCTCTTTGAAGCATCAAGGAGAGCAGCCACCATCCTGCTTTTGGCATCAGGGCGCCGAGTCCACGATCTCACATTGCTCCATTGCACAGCTGAAAGATTGTCAGTGGACAGTGAAGGCATCTCCATTTGGCCAGTGTTTGGTGGCAAGACAGATTCGGCAGACTGGCAACAATCAGGGTGGAGACTGGCTCGCTCGGAGTCTAGGAACATAGACCCTGTCTATTGGACGGAAAAGGTCATAGAACTGTCAAAGGTACGGAGAGCGCAGGCGATACTACCTAGCCTATTTATTACAACTTGTGGGACAGTGAAAGCGGCCTCCAGGGCAGTAATTGCAGGTTGGATTAGGACAGTCCTCAGGGATGCTGGTGTAGAGGATCCACCTGGCAGCATCCGTTCAGCAGTGGCATCTCTGAACTGGCTGCAGAATTATAAGCTGGACGATATACTGTCACGTGGTAACTGGAGAAGTCCCAATACCTTTGCCAGGTTCTATAGAAGGGAAATTGCAGAATCGGCTGGCCGAGTCAACACCGACCCATCTGTTGCTGACCTTTTTCAACCTCTGTAACTGGTTAGCTGATTTCTGGAAATCTTGCCCCTATTTTCTTTTTAGCAAATAAATTTAAATATTATATTTGATTCACATTAGCATAATGTCACCAGGCGATAACAAACAATATCTCACTTTATAGGTTTTAAATAAAGCCTATGCTACATAATGAAAAAGTTTTACCTTACAATAAAACTTATATTATGTACTTAGCTTTATTTAAAACCTAGGCAAGGGCTGCCTGATGAGATCTAATGAAACATGAAATTATAGCATCATTGGTGGCGTCCCCACTACTGGCGCCGCCTGAAGGATGCATTAGGAACTAGCAGGTGACATTGGCGGGAGATTTAAACTAAGAATTACACACGAACTTGGTAAGAAACGTCGATTTGGCTGCAAAATGGTAATGTTTATCTCACTTTATAGGTTTTAAATAAAGCTAAGTACATAATATAAGTTTTATTGTAAGGTAAAACTTTTTCATTTTTAATGATAAATTAATGTTTAAGAGACAAGGTTTTTTTATGCATACCACAAAGGATAACGCATTATTTTTAAACAATAATAATTATATAGGTGTTTCAGGCAAATAATTACTGCTTAAAAATAATAAGTTATTTATTTATTTATTCACGGTAAAATTAGTATAACCATTAAGAAACATAACTTTCTTCAAAAGTCTAATTAAAGATAACAATTTATTCTTGGCTAAGTAAGATCTTAGATGTTTATGTATTAAATTTAAATTAAATTATGTGTGAAATAATTCACACAAATTAATATGTTTAGGGGGTTGCGAACTATGGCATCCCCACTCCCGGCTATGTTGTGTGACTGGAGTTAGTGGTGACAAGTACCTGGCTAAGCAGATCTGGTCACTAAATACGACTAAAGCCATTTCAAGCAACCATCGGATACTGAAAGTATCTACTACAATTAGGCCCAAATAATAATGTACCTGCTAAGAATTATTCTAATTAAATTATTTATTTGTGAAATAACTAATATAAATTAATTAAAATTAAAAGAGATGATTGTATTATTTCTATGATAAGAGCTATTGTTAGACAACCTTAAATATATTTTACACGTGCACATGTTCGTTAATGCGGTGAGTAAATGATAACTAAATTGTAAAAGTGTCTAACTGTAGTAAAATATTTGATTACGGAAACAAGCAGAACTTTTTCGCGGGATTTGGAATTTGCAATAACGTTTAATACTGCTGCTAACGCCATATTAAAAAGGACTAGTAATTCGTAAGCCGATTTTATTGTTGAAGACTTAAAAGTGACAGTACAATGCGAGTTGCCGGTAAACTGTCGGATTCATTTATTGACCAGTCATTGAAAGAGTGATGCCTACGCCGCCTCTCCGCTCCTCGCAACTTTAAGTTTTAATATAATTCATAACTCTATTGATAACCCATTCCTCTTGGAATGCTATGGCTTATACGTGCCTGAAAACTTCAGCCGTAGTCGTCGCCACGACTTGGTCAAGATACCACACAGCAGAACAGAACATTGTGTCATGCTAAGTTCTAGCACAACTTAGCATGACACAATGTTGGTGGTGTTGATTGAGATTTCTGAAACAGTGGATGTATTATAATCTTCCCAGATGTTAAAGAGTGTCCAGAATGAGAAGATTTTATTTTAATTTGATGAATAATCTGTCATACAATAATAAAAAAATAAAAACTTGGTTTGTTCCCCTCACCCTTATCGGCATGTCTATGGTTTCTTATGTCTATGAAAATAAAACACATTCCTACAACTAGGTTATCCAAACTGCATTTTGAAACGTTTGATTGGTTTTTATAGGGTAATATTTGGTTAAAGGGATTTTATCGAATGTTTATATTATGTATCTGAAATATTTCTAGTAGAAACTTACATAGACGTATTTATAAGTGCACTTATTTTTAATACGTCGTAGATAAGTGTGTTTATTTGACTTTTATTTGTCAGATAAGAACTTTAGTTTACAGTGTATATACTTATAACTAATTTTATTATTAATAGTACATAATACTGAAGAAAAAATAACATATAAACTTATAAAGTTTTCAAAGGATTGAAGAAAGATACTTATTTTGAGGGTTTATAACAATAATAATTTTTTATCATCAATTAATATTAATAATTAAGCCTCAGTCATACTCGGTCAGCGATTACAATGATATTTGAATAGTAACGTCGAAATCGCTTTGTATGACAGGGTGTTCGCTGCAAATAACTTAATGAACAGCGTTTAAACACTTGCGCGATTCGATTAGAACACATTCTGTTTGTGATGATGATTGTGATAAGTGCGCAATTTGGCAGTTGGGGTTGCACATAGTCTAATCTGAACTTTTCCTATTTTTTTCATGTAGGATATTTCAATCACTACTACCTTTGCTGTTTTATTTGCTACGGGTGACTGTCTCATAGCGGTTACATCAAGTGGCGATTACTCGCCGCGGCAAGGAAGCAGCGTTGTAATCGCTCCGTGTGACCAAGTCTTTACACAGGACTCATAGCAAGAATGAAAGAAAAGGACCACTGAAGGGGCTCTTATTTAATAGATTTGAAGGGGTGCTAGGAAGCCTAAACTGACTGGATGATGTGGAGGTGAATACAGCAGGCTTAAGCATAAGCACAATAGTGGATGTGTATGGAATACAGTTACAAGAAGGCTATAATAAGCATAATAATATTATTTGCATGGGTTCCATATAATTTAAATGGTGTATACGTCATGATTACTGTTCCACTAAATTATTGTGTATATGACATGTTTGTAAAAGCCCGTATGGGCATATAATATAAATAAATAAATAAGGAAACAGCGAGATGTCAGTAGACGGCAGAGGGAGGTTTTCTTGAAAACGGCCAAGACTCCCCGAGGGTTGTAGAGCCGATGATGAAGATGATGATTACTTATGTGGGAAAAAGTTATGAGGGTTGCAAATAAGGAAATTTTTTGTATTATTTTAGTTTCGTAGGGACCGAAAAAAAAAAGAAAACTTTTGGTTTGGCTAGTTTTGGTTTTTGAACTGATTGGTTAGGAGGGTGCAGTAGGTGGTAGTAGTAGTACCTGTGGGGAGGGAGAGGTCGGAGGAGAGCGAGGGCAGCTGCAGCGGCTGCTCCCCGGCCTGGTGCAGCTCGTGGAGGGCCAGTGGGGACATCTCCGGCAGGAAGCCTTCCATCTCTCCATCAGATTCCACTGCAACACAATACAAGATTACCATTACACTATGTTAACATTGCAAACACAACCGGATGTGGATTAGGTTAGGTTAGGCTAGTTGGTTAAAAGGTAAACAAAAGGTTTCAAATTTTAAACATATCTCAATAAAAACATTCAAGAAGATTTTGTTCAGAAATTAGTATTTTAACTAGCCAGTGAAAAATCACAGGATAGTATGAAATTTTGACAAATCAGTTTCAATTTTGAAAATAAAATTAAAATAATTTTCAGCTAAAAATATTATATTGTAGGTAGGTACTTTATGGCTTGTCTGAATTCTTCACACAATTAAACCACTTAAATTCAAAGCAAATTTGAGTTTATTGAACCAGAGTTTTGCAAGACGCACAAACAACTAAAATTAGTTTTTTTGATTGTGTATTTCTATTATATACATTTAATTTTTATAAATGTATATAATCATCAAAAATACTAATTTTAGTTGTTTGTGAAGATTATATAAATTAAATGTATATAATTATAAATTATATACTATTATAGTTTATAAATGTATATAATTTAATTATATACATTTATATAATTATATACATTTAATTTATATAATCATCACAAACAACTAAAATTAGTATTTGTGATAAAAAAAATGTGATACTAATTATAGTATTAAATTTTCAAAAATACTAATTTTAGTTGTTTTCAACAAACAAACGACTAGAATTAGTATTTTTTATGATTGTGTATTTCTATTATATACATTTAATTAAGTAAAAATTGTAAGCAGAAAACAGCTCAGTAATATTCTAATGTAAAAATACTATTATCTCTTAATCCATGATTTTATCGTAAAACATACATCTATGATCGTCTAAAAGACAAATGGTATCTCAAGAAGATCGGCAGGATTTGATCGAAATTACTTTTCACAAAGATTTTTTAAACTTTTATCAAATGATTCATAAGCAGTTAGACACGCCATAAAAACCAACAATAAAATATAATGTAATATCAAAATCTTTAATTTGAGAGGAGGGTTCGGGTGCCGCCGCCCCGGGAACCATTTATTGGATGACAAACACCTCCGCCATAGGTCACCCCAAGTGGTTTGCTACGTTTGGTGACTTAGCAGGGGTGTCCGAGTTCATCTGGTGAGGCGAGTTCAGGATGCGCCAGCCCGCCAGGCCTTGCGACGCAGTGGAAGGGATATATTCATATGCCCGACACTAATGGACACACTGATCCCTAGATTCCTACCCACCCCTCATACCCTTTTCCTTCACAGAACTTCCTCTCATTCTTTTCCTTAACATGATAGAGGCCCCGAGGGAAATTATTTTCCTCAGGGCCTCCTGTGTGGGTTAATGTAAAAAAAAAATAATAATAATCATTTTTATAAGCAATAATTATTAGCCTGAAACACTCATCCACATTGAAAAATCTCCTGAAATAATCAATATTTGACAAGTTCAAGTATCTTCACCAATAAATGTAGACAATTTGTCTCGACGCCATCTAGTGAGAGAGTTAGCACTTACAATGCCTTTCTCATATAAAATAAAGTTGGTTGTTTCAGGTGAAAAAAATGTAACAAGCAGTAATTGTTGAATGAAACACTAGCAGAGATGTGCAAAATGGGTACCCAAAACCATTTGAAATGCAAAATGGAAATGGGTCAAAATTTTTCCATTTGAAAATGCAAAATGGTTTTTAGAAAAGCATTTAAAATGCAAAATACCTATTTTCAAAATGCAAAATGGTTTCTCAAGTCAAACAATAAAATAATTATAGAATTTTTAAACAATTTTGTCATTTAATATCAATGTAGAACAAACATATTACATGATGGTAAATCCAAAAACACCACGACTACAGATTATGAAACCACAAAAAAATTGCGCGGGACTAATGTTGCCAACGTAAAAACATAGAAACTTAGCAGTTAATTAACTAAGCAAGTTTGTAATGGTATCAATAAATTGCCAGGGCTCCTACCAGGGAGCAACTTGACAAATGTAAATTATCTCTCATAGCGAGGTTGAGGACCGACTGATATCACTGGTAGACATTTATTTTTTTAAGTGCTGTCCCTTAAGCATAGCTAATTTTTTTTATGTGTATTTAGTATCCATAAACACGAAATGAAACAATTTTTTTTTTTAATAGGTCAGGTTTTTTTATTATTCAACAAAGTATTTTTACATAATTCTTCCATAGTATGACGGGTACTTACTTAACAAAATTTAAAAACTAATTTAATTAATTTTGCTCCTGATTTGCGCTTGTGAGTATTTTGAGAGTCTTTCTGCAGGGTCCAGCAATAGTCTGCTAGCATAGATGGACTCCACTTTCCTTGATATCACTTTTCCATATCCGCAATGTCCTGGTGAAATCGTTCGCCGTGCTCGTCACTGACATCTCCCATATTTTCAGGGAAAAAATTTAAATGAGAGTGAATGAAGTGTATTTTTAGTGACATGTTACATCCCATATTTTTATAGACTATGAGCATTTCAGACACAATGCTGATATAGTCTTCACTTTTATGACTTCCAAGAAAGTTCTCGACAACATTCTTGAAGGCTGACCAAGCGGCTAGCTCAACTGGTCTCAACACTGTTATAAAATTCGGATCAGTCAAGACCTCCCTTATTTGTGGTCCCACAAATATTCCTTCTTTAATTTTTGCGTCGCTGACCTTAGGAAACTTTTGCTTTAAGTAAATCATGCCATTTCCATCCTAAGAGAAGCCTTTTGAAAAAATTTCATCAATCCCAATTTAACGTGTAAGGGTGTAAGTAAGATATCTTTAGATTTTAGTAAGGGAGCATGTTGAAAATTCTTCGTGCCAGGTTTAAGGTGCTTTCTAGTAGACCAGTCCTTCTTGGCATAATGGTTTATCCTGTCTCTGCTGTCCCACTCACACAGAAAACAACAATACTTTGTGTATCCCGCTTGCAGTCCTAGTAGGAGCCCTATTATTTTTAGATCACCACATATTTTCCATTCGTATTTTACGAATTTATTTTTTGTTAACAGCAGCTTCATGTTCTCATAGTTCTCTTTCATGTTTGCAGCATGACCAAATGGAATGGATAGTCAAAAATCAAAAAATCAATGATAACTCACGAATAAAAATGAATTAATACACATTTTAGTAAAACTTAAAACCCATAAAAACCTGACGTGATAGAAAAAAACTAATCACATATCTGAAATCAGTGTGAAATTTCCTGTCAGATTTGGCTACTTTCGTTAAAGGGACAAAAAATGTGTTGACCAGTGTATTTGGGGCTTATGAAAAAAATATTAGTGGAGATAGTAGAAAGAATGTTGCAAAAAAGCATTTAAAATGGAAAATGCATTGAGAAAAGCATTTAAAATTCAAAATGCAAAATGGTTTTTAGAAAAGCATTTAAAATGCAAAACGGAAAATACCCATTTTGCATTTCCATTTGAAATGGATTTATTTGAAATAAAGCACATCTCTGAACACTAGTATATATTGAATTATTTCGCGGATAAGAGATAAGCCGCCATAGCTCAGTGGTCAGAGCTGTCGACCGGAAATCGAAAGGACACGGGTTCATGTCCCGTTGGCGTCATGTATCTTATATCAGGAGATTTTTCAATGTGGATGAGTGTTTCAGGCTAATAATTATTGCTTATAAAATAATTGTTACCCTTTGTGCTATGCATAAAAAATCTTGTCTTAAACATTAGTTTACCAAAAAAATAATAATCACTTTGAAACTGAGTCCCCCATCCCATTGGTCAGTAAGGGTTATGAATCAACAAAAACCGAACACCCTGCACAGAAAAGTCCCACAACGGCTGCGCTGCGAACCGTAGTGAACTTTACTTTTCTGCACAGGATCTTCAGTTTTTGTCGATTTCATTACCCTTACTAGTTTGGTGGAAATCATCACATATTTACATATGTGCAAGCATAATTTACTACCAGAGACAGTAAATACTTTGTGGTAACGACATTGCAAAATATTAAATAGTAGTTTCATTTTACCACCATTATTAACACACTTTGGCCGGGAAAGGTAGTTCTAACCGTTTGGTCGATTGATGCTTAACGCCGGCCTCATTTCAATGGCAGAAAAGACGGAATTATTTAAGGTTTTTTTATGAATATTATATACCAATCTCTTTGTAAAGGTCCCAACTATATGTACAAATTATCGAATCGTAATGCAAGTCTTCTTTTTATATATATTTATCTTCGTGTCTTTCGTTTACATCGGTATTTCAACAAAAGGATAGTATATTATTTGTTATTGTAATAATTCAATTCCTGAAATGAGGGTCTTTATGACCGCGAAACCCGATTCGAATCTCTATCTCTATTCCGCACCCACTCAACTCCTAAGTGTAAGCGAGTGAGAGATGTCGGGCGTATTTAAGGAAAGGAGGTATGGGCAAATACAGATCGGCGGACCATAATAGCTGAGTTACTACGTAGAAATTTTTACTTTAATATTTTAATTATTTTCGAAGATATAGCGATTTATAACAAATTAAAGAAATTCACCCGGAGACAGATTCATATTCAGACGGAGTCTATGCAAAAATTAACCCCCCAGAAATGTGTTAACATACATACTAATCTTTAAGACACCGGCCATGTTTTGCTTGTACTCAAGCATCAAAAGGGCTGTAAAATGGGGTTAGTAAATGTTATACTTTCTTCTTCTCCATAAGCCCTCTGGCGTTCAGCTTTGGACATAGGCTTCCCTCAAAAGTCACCAGTTTCGCTGATTCTTGGTAGTTCTGACTCTTCCGAAACCAGCAGTTCCCTTTAGATATCCAGTCCTTTTCGTTTTCAAACGATTTCTGTTTCTCTTTCCCGACCAAGGATAATATTTTTATGCAGTCCTGATTAAGCTTGGGTACAACCAAATGGTCAGCCTCTAAAACATTTAACAAATATTGGCAATGAAACAAAATTATACTTTTGGATAATAAAGCGTATTGTAGCATATAGCTCACCTCCTCCATCTTAAGTCAATGTTTTGGACAGTCTTGCAGTGTCCATCATCATATAATATCTATCCTGAGAAGGAAGTGAATCCTATAATTTCTATACCCGCTATATCCGATTTTTTGACAAAATGATCTGAGTATGACATCTTGTTCTTGTTGTTTTGCGAGCAACAAGAGGAGCCTAAAATTGAGTTTCAAAACCCTCCTTATCACAACCAAAAACCATGTTAAAACTGCGAGTGAGAAACCAAATCCGCTATATCATTCAGAAAGTTACTATCAAAACACGCTATATCGGATTCAACCAATCACAAGTAGTTATTTTGCCAAAATAAAATATGGCCGCCGCTCTGACGCCACGCTCGTATGTTAAAATGATCTACGCGTGTGTTTCTAAACCCGCCATGTCAGCTCAGTTGACTTTCAAAAGCCTCTATATCACGAATATATATATGAAGTGAGTATCAAAATCCGCTTTATCCATTTTATTTATCGAAATTACTTAATTATTGCTAGACATATATAGAAAAATAAATGCTTTTCGAAATTTAATTACTCCAATTCATTATAAAAAAAATTGTAATGCAATTACTTATGTACGCTAGAGATGTGACAGTTTTTTGCGGTTTTCTCCAAATCAATGAAAGTTGATATAGCGGGTATAGAAATTACACGACTCAAGTACGGTATGGTTTTTTACCCCAAAGATCAAATAACACGCTATTTTGCATAAGATAAAAAATATTTGGGTCTTCGAAAGATTTAATTTACACTCAAAATGATAAGAAATTCTGTACCGCCTGACGCTGTGCTGGAGAGATATAATCAAGGACAATTCCCATCCCACTTCTTCTATCTAATCACAATTGGCAACTAGGTCATTGGTCTTCTCATATCACACTACGTCACACAGATAATAATTGTTTATTCATTACAACTTCTTATTATTATTATTAAATAGGGAAGTACAACATGTCATATAAATTATACTCCCTTTAATTCATTCATAATAAGTATTATTTGTAAACATAAATTATACTCTTACTGTATTAATACATATTATGATCAAACGCACACCCAACAGTGGTTTCAAATTCATTTATAATATTCAGATATTGCATTTTGAAGTCATCAACCTGAAATAGTACGCTGATGATATCTGATAGCATATAATATGTTACTCTTTATAAATTAATTGCCGTTTTGAACAGAAGAGCAGCAGGTGATTCAAGGTGCTAAATAACAAAACAAAGTGAGCAACTTAAGATAAAGTTAGTGAGATTAGGTAAACCTATAGAGCGGGAGCACACAGAGAGCGGTCAGGAGTTCCGCGTTCATTAGAATGTACTGATACTATAACAACAACGCACACAGCGGGCAGTCAGACCGCGGCGGTCAAAACGGAACGTCGCGTTCTAAGAGTTCTTTTTCCCGCCGAGGCAGAGAACGCCAGAACGCCGCGATGTCTGAGGTTACAAACACGGAAAAGTTAATTGAATTGGTTAGGGAAAGTTTATTATACGATTTAAGTGATGTAAATTATTTATTTATATATTTTGTTATTATTTCTAAATATTCTAATGTCTTTTCTTATCCTTAATAAATAAATACATACCTTAAAAATACAGCCAGCCTTTCTTTTGATGAAACACAGTTCCTCCATTTAGTATTTTGTTTTTCGATATCAGGTTGTATGATGTTATACAATTCATTAAAACTATTAATCGACATTTGAAAATAAATATAGAATCGTTGTTCATCTTTAAGTAAATCCTAAAAATACTAGTAAATTCGCCTTGTTCTTCTCGCGTTGTGTTGATTGGGTGCACCCAATACTTCCTTTTCTTTTTAGAAGCTGCTAAGCTCCACAAGAGCAATAATTCTTCATCGGATGATGAACTTTCTAGTGACATGTTGCATATAACACTCAGGTTGACGTACTCTATACTGATTTCTCCAAAGCCTTTGATAAAGTAAATCACTCGATTCTCATGGCCAAACTTTATGCTATAGGCATTAGAAACCCGTTGTTATCATTCTTTCGCTCTTACTTGAGCGATAGAAAACAAAGGGTTAAAATAAACAACTTTGAATCCTTTAACATTGACGTAACGTCCGGCGTTCCCCAAGGAGCTCATTTGGCCCCGCTTCTCTTCAACCTTTTTATTAACGATATCACCAAAGTTTTTTCTCATACACGCTTCTGGCTTTTTGCGGATGATAATAAGATTCTTCAGATAATTAAATCCTACCTTGACTGCTTACATTTTCAACGTGATATTGACTCGTTTAATAATTGGTGCAAAATAAACTGCATGGAACTTAATGTTGATAAATGTAAAATTTTGTCCTTTTATAGAACCAAAAAACCTATTCAGTTTGATTATAAATTAAACAATGTTTGTTTATCTACTGTAACATCTATCAAGGATCTTGGGGTCACCCTAGACTGCAAACTTTCTTTCCGTGAGCACATTAACAACATTGTTAACAAATCACTTAAACTACTCGGCTTCGTTCATAGAATAACCTCTGACTTTAAACATATAAGTACCCTTAAAACTCTTTACTGCTCGTTAGTTCGCCCTCACCTTGAATACGCTAGTGTTATTTGGTCTCCTTTCTATGCTGTCCACATCTGTCACATAGAATCCGTACAACATCGCTTCCTACGAGGAATCGCTTGGAGGTTGGGTCTTGAAAGAGGAGAGTACTCATATGATGAAGTTGAACAAACTTTAAACATTTCTTCTTTGGAGAAACGTAGAAGGGACACTGATCTGATTTGCATATTTAAGATTATCAATGGTATTACAGACTCACCTGCTTTGTTGCAACTTATCCAATTCAACATCCCTTCCCGTAGACTCCGAAATAATGAATTGCTGTTCGTCAATCAACATTCTACCAATTATGGATACCATTCTCCTTTGTCCAGAATGTCGAGACTTGTCAACTCACTGTCAAGTCAAAGCATTGAATTTTGTGGTATATGCCTAAATGACTTTCGACAGTCAATACGCAATGTCTAATTTCTAATGCCCTTTGAACCATCTTCATGCTTTGACTTATTATTATCTCCCATTCTTACTTTTATATTATTATTGTCATTGTTATTGTCTTCGCTCCTCATTTATATATGCTCTCCTTTCACTGTCATCTCTGTTTATAAAACTTATTCGTGTAATTAATATGTTGTTAATGGACTATTTGTCCGTAAATAAATAAATAAATAAATAAATATGCAAAGACCCAAACGAAACTAGAACGCGAGAATTTGAACTCCGTTTGTGTGCTTTGGAACTCTTGAGCGGTCAACGGTCACTAGAACACAGAACTCTGACCGCTCTCTGTGTGCTCCCGCTCATAAAGCAATTTTGGGAGATATTTCTCGAAGACGTCAAACACCTGTAGAGTCTTTTTGGGAGATATTTCTCCCAGCACAGACTCATAAAATTCAAGCTCTCATTTTGTATTACGGTGAGATGTATGATTTATGAAACAGAGAACGCCACACTTTCAATTTGCACACAGAAGTTTACTATAGACGCTCCGGAAAAATTTGCAAAAAACGCATTTGAAATGTATAGGGTTTTCCAATAAGAGGTGTTATTTTGAATAGCCCGCTATTTAGGTTGATGTTACTTTTGAAACTGTCATTTTTGACATTTGACAAGTAGAAACTACGCCATTAATAAAAATGGAACGATACACGCTTCAACAACGCATTGAAATTATTAAAATTCACTTGAGTGAATCAAATGCAAATCATCTTGAGTGATGAGGCCCATTTCCACCTCGGTAGCTTCGTCAACAAGTAAAATTGTCGCATCTGGGGCTCGGAAAACCCAAGAGTAATTGTTGAAAAGCCTCTCTATCCTCAACGTGTGACTGTTTGGTGCGGTTTATGGTCCGGCGGAGTCATTTGACCTTACTTTTTCGAAAATGAGGCTGGAGCAACAGTTACGGTGAATGGATGCGCTATCGAGAGATGATTAATGATTTTTTATGGCCGGAATTTTATAGTATTGATCTGGACAACGTTTACTTTCAACAAGACGGCGCTACGTGCCACACAAGCAACGAAACCATTGATCTTTTATAGGAAAAATATCAAAATAACACCTCTTATTGGAAATCCCTGTATTTATCAAAATTATTTTTTTATAAATATTTTCATATAAAGGAAAAAAGAAGACAATAACTATTATAAAACGTTTGTCTTATTAACCCTTTCATCCCCAGTGTTAATTCAAATTAACATGAACTTTGTGAATTTTTTTACCTTAACTGTAGCGATTTAGAAAAGCCATGTTTTCGTTTTCTTATAGTTTGTAGTCTTTTCTGTGGTGTCTATTTTTTCCGTTCGGTTGAAATTCTTATTCCCTCCACAACAACGATAAATATTTTGACATCTGCTGATTGTGAGTTTCATTGAATTTCTGCCGTCATTGATTACTTAATTTAAGGTGAGATATCAATATTTTATACTCGAATTACAAATATTTTAACGCATTAAGATGTGTTCTATAATAATAACATCAGTTCAATACACTGATCACAGTCATTTCCCAAAATATTGTAAATGAATTTCAATGTTCATTCAAATTAACACTGGTAGTGACGGAAATGTTTTCGACTAGTATGGCGAATTTTTAAAGATTTATTATCCTAGATTATTTCTTTATTTATGAATGAATTTTAGTTAAAATGTTATTTGTTTGTACCTTAGAGATTATCACTACATTGTCAATGTGCATTTTTGACATGAAACAGTTATTTGTATTACTTTTGTGTTATGATTATTTTAAGTTACTATTTAAAAAATACCCTCTGGGGTGAAAGGGTTAAATTTGTTTTTTAGTGTCTAACCTGCGTGTTGATGCAGCGCGGCAGTTAGGGCCGCGTGCAGTGAAGGGGCCAGCGGAGCGAGCAGGGCTGCGGAGATAGCGGCGTGTACGAGGAGAGAGCCCCCCAACCAAACAACCAGCCACAGGGTGCTGATGCTCACGCTCACCAGGAAGCAGAACTGAAATTATTACAAACAAATCATTGAAAAAGTAGTTTGCTTTTAAGAGTCGTCAGATTTATCAGTATCGTCCTGGTGAGAGACCACCATTTCGAATTGTCCGTGAAAAATTTAAAAAAAAAAAAAATTCAATTTTTTTTTTTTTTTTTTATCCCTCAGGCCCCTGGCATTTTCTGTCAGAAGTTCAGAGTATTTCCGCTCTGCGATAAAATCTAAATAAAAGGAATATTTCTGAATGTATCTGATAACTAAAAACTGTTTTTGAAAGGTGATGAAATATGTTTAAAAATTTTATTATTAAAAATAAACCTATCATTGTTTAAATACAAATTTTTTTTATGTTGCTCAACTTTCTCAACTTTTTTTCGTCTAAACACTGAACTAAAATTAATGATTACAAAAAAAAAACACATTTATTAGACAAATGTATTATAAACATTGCTGTTACCTCACTTTTATTAGACCAATGTATTATAAACATTACTGTTACCTCACTTTTATTAGACCAATGTATTATAAACATTACTGTTACCTCACTTTTATTAGACCAATGTATTATACAAATTACTGTTACCTCACTTTTATTAGACCAATGTATTATAAACATTACTGTCACCTCGCTTTTATTAGACAAATGTATTATAAACATTACTGTCACCTCGCTTTTATTAGACCAATGTATTATAAACATTACTGTCACCTCGCTTTTATTAGACCAATGTATTATAAACATTACTGTCACCTCGCTTTTATTAGACCAATGTATTATAAACATTACTGTCACCTCGCTTTTATTAGACAAATGTATTATAAACATTACTGTCACCTCGCTTTTATTAGACAAATGTATTATAAACATTACTGTCACCTCACTTTTATTAGACAAATGTATTATAAACATTACTGTCACCTCGCTTTTATTAGACCAATGTATTATAAACATTACTGTTACCTCACTTTTATTAGACCAATGTATTATAAACATTACTGTTACCTCACTTTTATTAGACCAATGTATTATAAACATTACTGTTACCTCACTTTTATTAGACCAATGTATTATAAACATTACTGTTACCTCACTTTTATTAGACCAATGTATTATAAACATTACTGTTACCTCGCTTTTATTAGACCAATGTATTATAAACATTACTGTCACCTCGCTTTTATTAGACCAATGTATTATAAACATTACTGTCACCTCGCTTTTATTAGACAAATGTATTATAAACATTACTGTCACCTCGCTTTTATTAGACAAATGTATTATAAACATTACTGTCACCTCACTTTTATTAGACCAATGTATTATAAACATTACTGTCACCTCGCTTTTATTAGACAAATGTATTATAAACATTACTGTCACCTCGCTTTTATTAGACCAATGTATTATAAACATTACTGTTACCTCACTTTTATTAGACCAATGTATTATAAACATTACTGTTACCTCACTTTTATTAGACCAATGTATTATAAAAATTACTGTTACCTCACTTTTATTAGACCAATGTATTATAAACATTACTGTCAACTCGCTTTTATTAGACAAATGTATTATAAACATTACTGTCACCTCACTTTTATTAGACAAATGTATTATAAACATTACTGTCACCTCACTTTTAATAGACAAATGTATTATAAACATTACTGTCACCTCGCTTTTATTAGACAAATGTATTATAAACATTACTATCACCCCATTTTTTTTCATTTCACATAAAATAATAAAAAATTCATGAAGTTCAATAAAATTTTCTCAAATTGCGGTCGGAACCTTTGGTTTCATAGAGGTGTACGTTATACCCAATTGTTTGTTATTTTGCTTAATGTAAACAAAAATACACATACATAATATAAACAGTACCTAGAAAATAGTGTTTTATGGTGTTCATTGTTATATGGTAGCCTCCTTTGTTTGTTCACAAAGGCAGTCAGTCTGTGGTCTGTTCTAGCAGTTAAATGCAATGGCCTACTGAGATTACCTATTTACTTCCAACCATCAAAATATTCAATTGCATATTGAGGGCTTAATGTCAAACCAAGTTATCTACAACAAAATTACCTACAAAACGTACATACTAATATTCAATTCATATATGTCATAATTTATAACAAAAAAAAAATCAGAACATATACATATTTGCTATGTGTACCGGACAGCAGATGGATATACCTAAATAATTATTAAATAACCAAGAAAATAAATATTTGTCTGATGTCACACATTTTACGATGCCGACTCCTTTGAGGCTTGTCTCGATGATAAGATTTTTAATCATTGCACACGTGTCATATCGCCAGTTCAAGGATGAATTACTCGCACGACAAACCGTGGAACCTTAGTAATTAATTCGGCGCTGTGACGCTTATCATATTTCTGTTTAGATTTAAGAATAATTGCTCCACATTAACACGTGTAGAAATTATTGTATTCGAACCACGTGTCAAATCGCCAGTTCAAGGATGAATTACTCGCACGACAAACCGTGGGACCTTGGTATATGTTTAGATTTAAGAATAATTGCTCCATATTAACACGTGTAGAAATGATTGAATTCAAACCCAATAAATACGCAAACAACTGGCCCAACCAGTCAGTTGTCCGACGACATTCGCAAGTTGTGTTTCTATTCAAATCCTTAGTATTTTGAGTAAAGTATTTTGACCTCAATTCCAAATTTAAGTTTTATATTAAAAAGACAGCGTAGCCTTTCCTCTAAGACCTAATTGTATATTTTTTTGTAGATAATGTTGTCTGACATTAAGCCCTCGTTATATGCATACGTTTATGGGGGTTCCATGATATTTCATCAAAATGACAATTAAACACACTTTTTGTAGGTGTGTTGAACTGTCATTTTGATGAGATACCCGGTCACCGTTTATGGGTACTTGTATGTTATGCCCCCAACAAGGCTGAGAGAAAAGGCTGTAAACTATCTATCTCTAAAAACATTAAGCTGACCAATTGCCTTCTTGTGGAAGGAGTAATAATATTAGTAAATAAATCTTATTTGATATATCACACACAAGAAGTACCATCAATAACATGTACATAGAAAAACATTTAGCCACCATTAAGATTTTTATTTAATAATTACATAAACTCCACAAACATATTTAAAAACATGAATATGAAGATAAAAAACTGACAATTCAGTTCTCACTTTTACGATAATAATGATATTACATAATATGTACATCAAAACTTATTTATCAGATTTCCTACGATGGCTACAATTACTGTCAGATTTGTGATGCATGACAAAAAAAAAATCATTTCTTTGTCACTATATGTATAGGGTTGCCATTAAGGTTGGTTAAAGATCTTGTCGTCGGGACGGGGAGAACACAAACAACGTGCCACGCGAACTGAGTCGAGGTTCATGTCAAAAAGGTTCATCTAATGCCGCCAACCCGGACGTTTATTGAAATACTAACTATTTCTGTCTGTCTGTGAGATATAAAAACCATAGCGTGTGTTGCTTTTACGCCCAACACATGGTGCTGTTTTTACGTCTCACAGGTGACATGTACATAATATAGGTACATAAAAACATATGCGTGTTCTAATGCAAAATTTCAATGCAATCGGTGCAATCAATGCAAGAACTTTGGGAGATTAATTTTGAACAAACGAACATTTACATTTTTAATTATATAGATAGAAGATTGGTAGTAAACGACGTTTAGTCAGGACTTTATAGGTTTTGTCGGAACATCCAGATAGAGGGCTCGATAACGGTGACAAAATATACCAATATATCGGGATGGATGGCAACCCTAACAATAAATTGTATTAGCATAATTTCCCAGATACTTATCAATACTTAGAATTTATTTATTGCATCTTACTATAACATAGATCATGTTTTTTCTCATAAAAATCAACCTCACTAGGACTACGCCTGTATCGAAGTTAACAATTTACATTTGAGTGAAGCAAACGTAGAGTAATCACAAACATAAAATAATATTACGTACAAACACAAAATATTTCAAAAATAAAGAAAAATGTGTATTAGATGAGTTACCAGATGTGTAATTTGACAGTATATTGTAACAACATTTAAACCATAACTAATCATTAAGGCGATGCCATACGTAGTAATGCAAAATCATGTATTTTTGGTTTGAAAATTTGGTCGCCTAGAAATGTTTCAGATGCTTTAATTAAATACTGCGAGTAGAATACATCTTGGCCTTTGAAATAATCAAGTATTTTTTAGATAAGTCTTTTTATAAGCCCAGAAAAAAAACAATGTAAAGGCCTATGAAAACTGCTTTAAAGTTAAAAATCTCTTACTTACGAACCCATTTTCGGTTATGATTTTATTGTACCATGTGGCAAATTAAGTTATTTATAAAATGATTGGAAAAAAATTAAATATTTAAGCCTGAACATCCACAAAATAAAATAAAAGGCACTTTTTGGCCATGTTTTTTCTTGCATAAATCAAAACAGGCGGATGGTGTTAAGCAGGAATTTAAACCTTATCGCCATCTACGTAAGGGTTGCTATTGATAGCGGCTCAATTTAAAATATTACGCGACGTGGTACATCGCCTTAATCATTATTCCCAAGAAGACACAAATTAGATAATAAAGACATTCAGTATTCAGCAAATGGGACTTATATAAAATTGTATTATTTAAGAAAGGACAAGGATGAAAAAATATTAAGACAATCGTCTGTCAATACAAACATCTTAAGCAACTTTTTAAATTTAACTAATTTGAATTGAATTATCGAAGAAAGCAAACACTTTGTGGCTTGACATTATACAGAATGAAACAAACACTTAGTTTTAAACCACTTTAATTTCGAGTTATATTAGTCGACCGGTTTCGATTGGACTCAATCTTCATCAGGACATTTTATATAATTTTGCTTTTTCAGTCGTACTCACTGCTATTAAATTATCGAAGAAAGCAAACACTTTGTGGCTTGACATTATACAGAATGAAACAAACACTTAGTTTTAAACCACTTTAATTTCGAGTTATATTAGTCGACCGGTTTCGATTGGACTCAATCTTCATCAGGACATTTTATAATTTTGCTTTTTCAGTCGTACTCACTGCTATTAAATTATCGAAGAAAGCAAACACTTTGTGGCTTGACATTATACAGAATGAAACAAACACTTAGTTTTAAACCACTTTAATTTCGAGTTATATTAGTCGACCGGTTTCGATTGGACTCAATCTTCATCAGGACATTTTATATAATTTTGCTTTTTCAGTCGTACTCACTGCTATTAAATTATCGAAGAAAGCAAACACTTTGTGGCTTGACATTATACAGAATGAAACAAACACTTAGTTTTATTCTGTATAATGTCAAGCCACAAAGTGTTTGCTTTCTTCGATAATTTAATAGCAGTGAGTACGACTGAAAAAGCAAAATTATATAAAATGTCCTGATGAAGATTGAGTCCAATCGAAACCGGTCGACTAATATAACTCGAAATTAAAGTGGTTTAAAACTAAGTGTTTGTTTCATTCTGTATAATGTCAAGCCACAAAGTGTTTGCTTTCTTCGATAATTTAATAGCAGTGAGTACGACTGAAAAAGCAAAATTATAAAATGTCCTGATGAAGATTGAGTCCAATCGAAACCGGTCGACTAATATAACTCGAAATTAAAGTGGTTTAAAACTAAGTGTTTGTTTCATTCTGTATAATTTGAATTGGTAGACTTAATAAGATTTGGAAGAATATTAAACATAAGTGGTGCCTGATATAAACAGTTTCTTTGACAAAAAGAAGTTTTAGTATGCACCGCCACAAAGTTCAATGTAGAGCCAATTCTAGTTGCATGGGTTTGTTGTGTTCATTCTGCAAATTTGATATTGATAAAAAATTTGAGTGATATATAGCTGTTTTATATACATAAAGTTACATTTCTTATAAAGTAAGTTGGATGGATAACAGAATTTTTTTGTACAAACTTTAAGGATCAATTTTTGAGTATTATTTAGTGGCTCTACATTGGACATTATACATGATTCCAGCATATTTATTTATATACAGGGTGTATCGGCACTAACCCGACAAACTTTAACCAGCTATTCCTTAGCACATTTGGAGTAAAAAATGTTATGTGCACTTTGCTGTCCGGTAACGTTTTTTTTTAATAAAAAATTAATTAAACATATTTTCACCACATGTCACCACTGTTTTATCCTTTGTCAAAATTTGAAAGCAACATCGCAACTCTCGCGTGTTGCTGCGAACGAAGCCCGTATTACATAATCCAGTACCAGAAAAGAAATATTTTATTTAACAATAATGATTATTCACATTTTTCGTATGCGAATCACTGATTGTCTTCTTGTATTGTACACATCAGTTTTATTTTTGTATCTAAATTGTTTCACCTCTGGAATGCTTTGGTTTCACCTCTTACGCGTTTCACGTATTAAATAGTCTAATTTTGAAACTAAGAAACTAATTAGTAGATTTCCTGAATTTATAATCGAAGTCCAATAATTCTGAGCACTTTTAAAAACAATTTTCCTCACTTAGGTACTTATCAATAATAATAATTGGATTATTTGAACAGCGCCGTTGTTTTTTAAATCACCGTAAGTGCTCTGTCAAAATGTTACTTGCTAGGCTATCCTACAACGTATATTTTTTAATAAATTTAGTTATTTACAACTTCGCGGAATGTGATTTATGAATATTATTGCTTATGTTAAAAGCCTTCCAGAATTACCGGAATATAACGAGCAGCTTGACACACTTAAGTTTATTTCCACTAATTTGAAGGTACAAAGAATGTATAGTTTTAAAAACAATCCCGATGAATCAAAAAACGGTTCATATAAAACTGCTGCGCAACACACTGAGACAAAGGAAAGCACTCACACAAACGTCATGACTGCATTGGATTGACCACCTGCAAATGAATGCTGCCAGATTGCTAATTTATTTAAACAATAATTATTAAATTTTATTTAAAATATCGCAATTTTTTTAAAAAATCGACAATAAATTACAACTATAATTTAAAAAAAATATTCTTAACCCCACGCTTTTTCGTAATTGATTAATTAATTCAGAATTTAAACGTTGCTTGAAATGACTAGCCGTATTTGGTGACCAGATCTGAATATCCAGGTTCAGAATTTAAACGTTGCTTGAAATGACTAGCCGTATTTGGTGACCAGATCTGAATATCCAGGTTTAGAATTTAAACGTTGCTTGAAATGACTAGCCGTATTTGGTGACCAGATCTGAATATCCAGGTTCAGAATTTAAACGTTGCTTGAAATGACTAGCCGTATTTGGTGACCAGATCTGAATATCCAGGTTTAGAATTTAAACGTTGCTTGAAATGACTAGCCGTATTTGGTGACCAGATCTGAATATCCAGGTTCAGAATTTAAACGTTGCTTGAAATGACTAGCCGTATTTGGTGACCAGATCTGAATATCCAGGTTTAGAATTTAAACGTTACTTGAAATGACTAGCCGTATTTGGTGACCAGATCTGAATATCCAGGTTCAGAATTTAAACGTTGCTTGAAATGACTAGCCGTATTTGGTGACCAGATCTGAATATCCAGGTTTAGAATTTAAACGTTGCTTGAAATGACTAGCCGTATTTGGTGACCAGATCTGAATATCCAGGTACTTCCTCACCTTCCACTCCTTCCCTTAGCCATAAAACTTACCCCAATTCAACATAAAAATTGTTTAAATTATCGGATGTAATGAAATGCATAATAATTAGACCCCAAAATACTTAATTATTCAGGGAAATAAACCCCTGAGTCATCAGTTGGAAATACCAACGACATTAAGTGAAATTAACAATGCAATAATCCTATTATTGCATTGTTTAAAATTTCACTTAATTATTAGCATTAGCAAATAATATTGGGATTAGCAAATAATAATTTACGACAATTTACTCGGAAATCAATAAAGCCAGAATAATAAAAAAAGAAAGTTATCACTTACGTCGTCTGTAAGTGGCTTTACCAAAGTTTGATAATGCCGTCAGAAGGTGAAACAGCTGTCACGCGTAATAATAATTACAACTAGCAGAACTTGTTTATAAACACACTGTTTTTATAAATTTTTTAATAAGACTGTTAAAATAAAAAAAATCTCTAAATTGAAATGGAGTTCTACAAACTAAACTTAAAATCAAATAAATTTATTGCGAAGGTTCAAAGTACTGTACTGTAATATTATATTAAATAATTTTTACGTGTTTAATTATTGTTTAAAGTCAGATTAAAGCGATTAAAAAACCCACCTGGCAATTCTTATTCGAGTTTCGTTGTTTTTACGTATTGGCGCGCTTACAAGCATCAGTCGTCTCATTTTTAACCATTAATATTTAGTGTGTAGGAAAGAGAGAAGACGCTTTTCGACACACTTGTCGAAAAACTTGTTGAATGCCGACGGGCATACTCTTCTACAGATTTTATTAAATATTGATATGTAGGTAATATTGATGTGTAAATGAATGACATTGTGAGAATTTTACCAATAAATAATAAATGAAAATGCGGACATGTAGTTTATGTTAATTTTTTTATTGGAGCATTTGTTCGAAGTGACTACCATTATTTTCGATGCAAGCGTGTAGTCTTGTTATATTTTGATTATTTAAGTTTGCAGGATTTGCTTTAATTTCTGCAGCGGCTTCCATCACTCGTTCGAGCAGTTGCTCTCTTGAGGCTATTGGCTTAGCATACACTTTTTCCTTGAGAGCCCCCCACAGGTAGTAATCCAGGGGGGTCAGGTCGGGTGATCTTGGTGGCCAAGCAATGGCCGGACTTCCACGGCCTATCCAACGACCAGGAAACTCGACATCCAAGTAGTTCCGCACGGCAATCGAATAGTGTGGTGGGGCTCCATCGTGCTGGAACCACATTCTCCGTAGTAATTCGAGGTTCACATCTTCCAGAATCTCGCCCAGTTGCACTTGTAAGAACTCCAAATACATCGGTCCATTTAGTCTGGGAGGCAACTCGATTGGACCGAGTATTTGATTTCCCAGGATTCCTGCCCACATGTTGATGGAAAATCTGTCCTGGCTCGACGACTCCCGAACAAGCTTGGGGTTTTGTTCAGCCCAATGGTGCAAGTTGTGCACATTTAGCACTCCTGTTTTAGTGAACTGTGCTTCGTCGGTAAACAATATGTTTTTCATGAAGTCTGCATCTCTTATGACATTATGCAGCATTCTTCTGCAGTACACGACTCTGGAAAAGTGGTCATTCTCCATGAGGCCTTGGCAGCGCCTATAGTGAAAAGGTTTGAGCCCGTGCTTCTTCAGAACTCTCCATACCGCCATGTGTTCCCTGTGTCCTATCATCAGAGCGACCCGACGCACGGACAGCGTGGGGTCTTCGGTAATTAAGTTCAGGATTCTCTCCTCAACTGCCACAGGAACGATGTTGTGTCCTCCGCCGGCGCCTTCAATCCGTCCGATGCCACAGTCACGCAATTGTTGATACATCTGAAACAAAACAACAAATAACAACTGCTTTTATTATTCAGCTCAGTAATAATGTCAAATAAACAATCGCGGGCTTTTTCACTCATTTTATTTTTAAAGAACACTTATTTTAGGCACATATCAGAAAACTTACGTTTTCTCTTCATTTATTTCATTTTTTTATAGTAAAATGTATAACAAAGTGTTTTAAATTATAATTTTCTTAACTAGGTACGGTTGATATCTTGGATTCACAGGGGTGAAATTGAATTCAAGTAATTTAAATAATCCCATGGTGAGAAAGGGAGTGAATTCAATTGCAGTGAATGATGCATTTATTAGAGATTAAAATTAATTAACTTTTTAAAACGCCGTTTAGTGACCACTGAACACAAATCACCTAAAGTACAATTTACATTTTTAAAGTTGGTGGCCCCTTGTTATGTTTTTAATGTTCCCAGTTTAAATTTCAAAAGCGCTTTTTGGCATTATCAATGAATGTAAATAGTTTCAATAAACAATTGATAGGGTACAAACCTGGACAAAGGTAGCATGGTGTGGGACGCGTCTTCCAGGAAACCTCATGCGATACTCCCTTACGGCTGCTCGTGAATTTCCATTGCAAAATCCATAAACAAAAACAATATCTGCTTGCTCGGCAGGTGGATAATTGAGGGGCATATTTCAACAGTAAAAACTTAGATAACAAAACAAAAACGAAACTAGAAACTTGATGACATGCGAACTCCCAAAACAGCACTGACCACTGATACGAGACGGGGTGGCGGGAACCACACGGGACTTGAGACAGAATATGTGTGAAAGAGATGACAGTAGCGCGGCGTTGCCAATTATTTTACCCCTATACTGTGGGCAGTAGCGGAGTGTGGAAATTTTATTTATTTTTTGTTTTTAAAAGAAAAAAAATGTTACCGGACAGCAAAGTGTACATAACATTTTTTACTCCAAATGTGCTAAGGAATAGCTGGTTAAAGTTTGTCGGGTTAGTGCCGATACACCCTGTATATACGCCTAAAAAGGCTTTTACATAAAAGTGATATATGATGCAGTGTACATAGGAGAATATCTGTATTATACAGGAGATACTGTCAGTAAATAGATGTAATCCATTGTAAAGTAGGTACAAAATACACAATTGTAAAATTGTGGTTACAAGTATAATGAGAAAATATTATGAAATGATTAAAAAAAAAGAAAACTAAATAAAAGAAAACTAAATAAAAAAAAAACTGAATATGAAGCAATATTAGTAAAACGTAAGAGTAACATAAAATAAAAAAGGAAATAACAACAACACTACATATAAGACAAATCATTAAAACTAATTTACCAACGCTACTCTAATTTGTAGGATTCGACAAAGTGTTGGTATAGATTATGCTTAGTTCTATAAATGGAGTCAATAAATAAATCAATAACACCCCCATACTTGTTGCCCAGATCATGCATCTTATTGGTCAGTAAGTGTGTCTGATAGTTGGTCGTGTATGTATTGCAGAAGAATGTTATAATATTATGAATGCATTATTATTTTGATAGGAATACGTAATAAATGATACGATTTGGGATAAGTTCTATAAATTTTTAATAAAAACAAGTTAACCATAAACAAAATTTCCATTCTCTTTTACCCTTTGAGTACAGAATTATTTAGGCCTTGAATTCTGAAATAATTTGGCACCGGAAATTACAAATCTGTCTTCGTGTACTAAAAGTAATGTTAGTAAAGTAATATAAAGATCTCAACTTTGCCAAATTTACAGAACAAATGAAGAATTTACGAAATAGCTTTGCAAGTATAATAATAATAATAATTATAAATTATCTAACATTTCAAGTATAATAAATAACTAACTAACGGTCATTCCGTTTCTCCGCAGGAATAGGCAGAGAGGATGGACCGCCAAACAACTCTGTCTTGGCACACCTTCGTTGCTCCATTCTCATTCATTCAACGTCTCACACATACTCTTCTGTTATTCTGACATGATTCGATCATGCTATGCCTTCTTCGGGTATCCCCAACATCTTCTATATACAGGGTGTATCGGCACGTACCCGACAAACTTTAACCAGCTATTCCTTAGCATATTTGGAGTAAAAAATCTTATGTGCACTTTGCTGTCCGGTAGCATTTTTTTTTTTCAATTAAAAAAAAAAAAATTTAAAAATTTCCACACTACATCACTGTCATTGGCTTTGCTTTTCGTGTTCAACAGCTGTTATAAGCAAGTATGTCGAAAAGCGTCTTCGCTCTTTCGCACACACTAAATAATAATAGTTAAAAATGAGACGAATGGTGCCGTGCCATTTCGTTGTGATTGTAAAAGTGCGCCAATATAGGTACACACGTGCATTATTCAACGGAATTCGAATAAAATATTTGCCAGATGGGTTTTCAAACATTGACAAAGGATAAAACAGTGGTGACATGTGGTGAAAATATGAATAATAAATTTTTTATTAAAAAAAAACGTTACCGGACAGCAAAGTGCAAATAAGATTTTTTACTCCAAATATGCTAAGGAATAGCTGGTTAAAGTTTGTCGGGTACGTGCCGATACACCCTGTATATATATTCTCCTGTAAGCCCCGTTTTCTAAAGCTGTTCACTATGCTTTCTTCAGCCTTGCATTATTTCTGCAATTCCACATTTGTAGCATGGTTGTACCACACGTATGCCTCAGAAATCTCATTTCTACAACATTCAGTCTAGCTACATACTTCCTCCGCCAGTTGCATGCCTCACTGCCATACATAAGAGTTGTTATCAGCACTCCATTGTGGACTGCTACCCTCACCTCTTTGGTCAACTTTCAACTAGCATAAAGTATAATATTATAAACTAGGTGACGTGTACCCGGCGTTACTCGGGGTTGTGAATAAATTGGAGTAAAGTTTCGAGGTTTTGAATTTATTTATTTATTTTATTAATACAAGACTTAGAGGGTACATATGGTTTTTGTGATTTTTCACCCTCCATGCTAGGGATGACCCTGTGTTATGGAGGGTGAATTTTACAGTTCTTGAGAGAATAACATTAATTAAACAAGTAAGTATACATAGAATATCTACAATCATAATGGTTATTAAATGCAATGAAACTATGAGATTTATTTATTTATTGTTTTGGTGTTTAATTCGTAGAACTCCATTTAATTTTTTAAATAAATTTAAAATAAATCAAATTTAATAATGTTATAATAATTATTAAGTTCTGCAAGTATTTATGTTATTTTTACAGTTTTTAATGTGACAGCTGTTTCGGCTTTTGAGGCCATTATCAAACTGTGGATATGTCCACACGGCGACGACTTATTTATATGATTTTATTTATTCACACCCATTTAAATTTCTATAATGTTCAGAAATGATTCATTAAGAATTGGAATAACCAAAATATTTGGATATCCAGCAGTGTTTATACACCTGTTAAAATTAATGACCTAAGGGTTTTCTTAGTTGTTGGTACGTGGGTGATTATGTTAAGGAATTATATTTTTTGGGTTTTTTGAAAATATTAAGCAGGGGAGAATTGATCATTTTTGTTTGATTATTAATTAGGGTTATGTTTGGATCATTAGTTCTTTTATTTATCTCTAATTGTTCTAGTAAATTTAATCTAAAACCCTTTCTTTCTATGTGTAAAGGTTTAGGCTCGTTGTTGTCAAGCGGGACGTGGTTTTTCTCCAAGAGGTGAGCTGCGAATTTTGAATCAATTTTATTATTTTTATAGCAACGCATGTGTTCTTTGAATCTAGTTGAAAGTTTGATTATAACTATGTAGATAATTATAATGGTGGAATGGATTACATGTATAATCAGAGCGTTGGAGTTGAGGGTAAGTGGTGTACATATGACTTGTTGTGGTTATGAGCACTGATGTGTGAGGGGTTAGTTTCACTTGAGGTTATAGCTATGATGTTTTTGTATTTATGGATATATCTGGTAAAATGATAGGAATTATTTGAGTAAGTGGTGCCATAGGTGTTTAAAGATGATAATGGTAGTGAGAAATTTTTACAGTATCTATACATAGTTCTGTCATAACAGAGTTCAATGACATTTTTATTGGTGTAGGTCAGTGATACTCAATCTTTTTCTTCTGGGGGCCACATTCATATGTTTGTAAAGCTACGCGGGCCGCAACACTATACTGGTCAGTGTTGCCAATGGTGTGAGCTTGATTCCCCCTTTTATTATTCGAAATCCATGGGGGGGGGGGGGGGGTTGTTAGAGAATTTCTGTAAAACATAATAATTCCCCACAAAAAAAAATTCTAAATGAGTGCTCCCCACAAAATATTTCAAATCCATGGGGGGGGGGTGTTACAGAACTTCGCTGAAAAAAAATTCCGCACAGCCAAAAGCATCATATGTAATTCCCCACAACAATTTTTCGAAATCCATGGGGGGGGGGGTAGGTACACGGAATTCCGTTTTCGAAAATTTCCGCCTTCGTTGGTAGTAACAAGTAACACTGGTAACCATTTAACTTTGGAACTGTCAAAAATTCATGTGTTGCCACGAGCAAAATTATTTGCGCGCATATTTGTCTGTCAAATCTTTGTTTTTTAGAGATAGATCCAAGCTTGTGCAGTTATGGTGTGCAGTAGCAACACTCTTATACCATATTATATTATATAGATAGTATATTATACTTATACTATCCTCTTCGGGTTTCAATGTCTGTACGTCAAAGTCGCAATTGATCTCAACTTAACGTGATATAGAATGCCAGATTTTGTAAATCATGTTCCTGATATTAAATGTATTGAGGGCCGCACAAAATAGCTCGGCGGGCCGCAGGTTGAGTATGACTGGTGTAGGTGGTGACTTAGGGTCAAATTCAATTGTATATAAATAATATTTTGGTATTGCAGGGTAATAAGCAATGTTTACATAAAGACTGTTGTAATAGAAAGATATAATCATTCTTTGATAAACATCGACTTTTCTCTACTTTCTACAGATATAATATGCACGTATTATATATATATAAACCTTCCGGAAGAAATTCTCTAAATGATAGCGAAAACCCTATCAAAATCTGTTGCATAGTTTAGAAGAACTAAGCACAGACAGACGCAGAGAGTGACTTTATTTTATACTATTTAAAGACATAAAAACATACCTTGGAATGGTTCTCATTACGCAAATCCCTCAGATACACGTATGTGGTAGCGCAGTGCTCTGCGACCCAGTGGGCGGCGGCCTGTAGGCGCGGGGCGGGGGCCACTGCAGGGCCCCTTGCGCTCCCCGAGGGCTCACCGCCTCCTCGGCCGCGCAGCCGGCTGCGTCCTGCACTGGCCACCGAGTCCAGCACCACGGCGCCCGTCAGCACGCAGCCCACGATGCCCAGCACGGGGACTCCGCTGACTCGGAGCAACCTGAAAGAAACAAATTATTTTTATAAAAGAATCTACAATAAATAAGCAGTGATTACGATACGTTTCTTGTCTCTCTCCGTTACAACTTATACAACGTCTTTCTGTCTTAGGGGCCGTTCAAGTATTACGTAAGCAGATTTTTTTACAATTATTTACCCCCTCTTCCCCCTTCTCACCAAAAGTAAGCAAAGCTCTTACCCCCCCCCCCCCCCCTCCCATGCTTACGTAAAAATTGGTACCTATATGCATTTTTCTGTTAATGTATTCTGTTTTTTTATTGATTCATAAGCAGCACTTATAAAATAGACTTAGGATAGAGGACTTTAATGCACATAATATTCATTTAAACAAACTGAGCGAGTACCTAAATGTATTAATTATTTGTGGGAATCCCCGAATATGTATTCGGTTTTCAAACATAGACAATGTGTGGGTTGCCAAAGTGTAAAAAAAAAATAACTACTGCTGAGCAGTGCTGACGTAATCACTATCTCGACCCCCACCCCCCCATGTCATCAAAAATAAGCAAAGCAAAGACCCCCCTGCCCCCCTATATTGCTTACATAATACTTGAACGGCCCCTTAAGCATTGTTCCCGAGAATGAGGGAAAATGTTTTACCTTTAACCCTTAGGAGCCAGAGCCCCGCAATTGCAGTGTTGAAGAATTGTACCCACGCACGTCACGAAGTGTTGATCTCATACGCATTCATTTTGCCTTTGAATATTACTTCCACTGGGTTTGTTAACACAAAAACCAATCAAAGTCACTTTATCAAGGGTGGTATTGCCAATATGTTGACCGGTCAGTGGCTGAGTTGAGATCGCGTTTGGGTACAGGCGTAGTGTGTTCAATTCTTCGGCTGGGTAAGTCCTCCATCAAAACACAAGAAACATTTTACGCTTGCTGTGATGGTAGTAGGAGATTTTCAAATATTGTCATGTTATTCGTAACCCGGGAATGTTTGTCTTTCTTTTAAAAAAATAAATAAATCAACAAAAATGTATTTTTATTTATTGAATATTCTTGCAGGCTCCTACGGGTTAACAGGTTCTAAATTGGATGTGATTAAATAAAAAGATTATGGGAATACCATAAATCCACTGGCTCTAGGCAGTGGAACTTTTGTAAGGGATTGATATTATAAAATATTTAAAATATTACGACAGAAGTGATGGTTTTAAAAAAAAAAATCACATATAATGCCTTTAACAGAATTCAGTATAATCATAAAAAAATTATGACAATTTTGCAAGGTTCAACGGTTTTAAAATCAACATTCCCTATACCTTCAATAAATGAAGAGAAATTATTCTTCAATTAATGCGACAAAATTTAAATATCAACCCATCGATCTGTAATAATTCATAAAATGACAATGTTGTACACGAACTTTGTCAATTAATACAACCATATTGTAACTTGCTTTAGTGAAAATTCCATGAATTATAAATATTATCAGACTAAGGATGTTGACAAAGTTTCTTATCTTCAAGCATTTAGTTATAAGGAAAAATTCAACAATATTATTTCCGCTGTCTCAACCTAATGCTTGCATTACACCTGCCGAGTGCTCGGCTAATGTGCTCAGTACAGTCAGTACTGGTCAGATTCAGATGATACAGTAAACAGAAGTAAGTCCTAATGACTCGGTCGAGTAAGTATTCCCGTAAACCGTATTAACCGCTTGAATGCCAGCGAATTCTTTGAGATATCTAACATTTGTACACGTCCAGTGCCAGCGTATCCCTAGCGGAGATGCTAGCAGCTTAGTCGCATGATATTTTGAAACATTGAAAATGTTCCTAGCATACTAAAATATATTTACCCCTCCAGTTCAGAACTGAGGTGAGCAAGAAGCTAGACTTCTACAACAGAGGTTTTGAGAGCATGACAGAGAAGACGTTAGCTTCCAGAACATCCTACACACCCCCATGTATAGATTATCTGTCTTTTATATTTATATCCCTTTGGTTTTGCAAATATATTATTTACTTACTTACATGATTCCATATAATTGAGCTAGGATTCACTCACCAAACACAAGAGCCTCGTCTCTTTATGGTGAGGAAAAGCTATTATTATTTACCTTGATAACACTGTATAATATGTATAATTGTATATTTATTGTAAAAAACATACAAATATTAAATAAAAAAAAATAAAAAAAATATTAAGACAAAAGGTGGTTATGATTTGAGATTTTCACGGCCAAAAGTATTATAGAGATTTGTTTTTGGGGTATTATGCCGTGTTGTGCTACCGCGTTCTTTAGCCAAGCCTCTAAGAGCTGACATTAACATATAATTTTAAAGTAGTTTTCTGCATTTAGTTCTGGTGTAGACGTCAATTAACGGATACCAAGAACTACTGAGATTAGCTCCATTTTGGGTCTCCCAGGACTTCAGGAAAAAATCCAAAGTAATGCCCGGTTTCAATCAAATGCTCGGCAATTGCCGATTTGTCAGGGTGGCCGAGTTTACAAGCAATGAAGTGTTATCCTTTTGGAGATTGTCCATTCTGTCTGACCTACATAAACCTCGTCACCACCTGAACAGCTGAGTTTGTAAACTCCATCTGTTTCCAAAGGAAACTTAGTTTTTGCAGGCCTTAGCCTGAAACATTGGCTAAAGAAGGAGGTAGGCAACACAGCATAATACCCCAAAAACAAATCACTATAAAGACAAATGGTGGACAAACTTAGAGCCGGGACATACCAAGAGTCGGAATAACAAAAGAGGATGTATAAATGTAAATAAAGCAAGGAGTGCGTGTAAAAAAAAAACAGTGTGGTGTTCACCTTCTTTGCAAACTCCAGCAGAAAAAAATAGCATGATGGTTAATTATTTAGGTACTTAGTTAAGAACTTATGCAAAAATTCAAGAAGAAAAAATAATGTGACTTTCAGCAGGCCAAATTATTTTCATCACGGTTATTTCCTGTTGACTACTTGTACAATGATTTAATTTATTGCCAGATAATAATGCCCATTGTTCTCTATTTGGGTCACTTGTATAGACAATCCGTCATATTAATGCTACTCTAATTATGTCAGGATCACTGATTTTTAATCGAACACAATCAAATTAATTACGGATTCAATTTTAAAGAATTATATATTTAAAGAAATTACACAACGTATCCAATTTTATAGTAAAAATACTAGCTTTAAATAATATGTTTTTATATAATGAGAAAACATTATCATTTTTCTTAAAGAACAATTAATAAAATTTAGAATAAACAACATGGCTTCTTGTCTTTTTTTTTTGGAGTTAAGGCGATGCACCAATAACATCGTTATGTAGATGGTCATTATGTTTAAATTCCCTCTTAACACCGGCCGTCTGTTTTGATTTATGCAAGAAAAAAAAATTGCCAAAAAGTATTTTATTTTATTTTCTGAAATTCAGCCACAAATATTTCAAAACTTCTTAATTTGCTACATTATACAATAAAACCATAACCGAAAATGGGTTCTTAAATAGGAGATTTTGAACTGTAAAGCTGTTTTTATAGGCCTTTTTTTTGCTCGATTATTTCAAAGGCCAAAATGCGTTCAAATTTTCAAACCAAAAACACTGATTTTCTATTGCTGCGTAGTGCTTCGCGTTAATTAGGTATTTAAGTTTCATAACTTGTGATGAAAATGACATTGCTAGCTGAAAATAGTTGTATTGTCCTGAAAATAGCAGAGAGAAATCATTGTGAAAAATTTAATACACAGGAGAACAAGAGTGTTTACTGGTTTGATGAAAAACACAGTATCTTGTCCTATTTTAAATCAACCATTCTGCATTTTGTCTGTCTGTAAATTTGTTCATTTTCGGTTCTAAATGGTATCCAATTTAATGTATCAGTTAAGATTCTTTTTCAAATGTGAAATGGCCGTGTTGGACTTGACTTTTTTATTAGCATTTTTTCAATCCACATGGTAGCTACCTGCCTGCAGAAAGTTTGAAAAAAGAATTGTCATTGAGATACTGCCATTTTTTTGGACAAATTGTATAAATCCTTATTTGAATTTTTTTAAATGTATGGTTTATAATTAAGCAGGTAGGTATTTAGTGACCTACTTACAAATTATATGATTTCAGGGGAGATTTTGGGTTCGATTTATTAACCCCTACAGTGCGGCTGGCTACATTTGCAGTCCAGTGAAATGATGACTACTTTGAAGTGCACTGCAGTGTGTAAAGAAAGCTTTAAATGTTTTGGATATATTTCGTTACTGTCAATGAAAATTGCAAACTAAAAAAATTGACATTGGTGTCTATTATTTCTATTAAAATTTTCTCATAAGAGAAAATTAGAAACATACTTTTTCGATGCGAGGTCTACTCTGCTCACAGAACTACTTACAAAGCTCCTTAGCTCATAATCAAAAAGAAATTGCGAGCTGAAAAAAAGGCCTAATTTAATTTCATGACGCAAGAGTTGTCTTGCTTCAAGACACAGATTTTCTGCTTTATAGTTAAGAATAGTATCGTAAAAGAGGAAATGTCCATCCTGCGGTGTATTACCTCAGCATCATATTCGGATAGCAGATTATATTGCAAAATACAGAATGACGCAGACTGATGCCGAACTTGTAAAAAAAAAAAACTAAAAGATAAGATAAGAAAATACAATGTAATTTATTTTGCAGATAATGTACATGGTGTGCAATGTTTTCAGAATAATTCTGACCTCTAAGTCTCACAGACTATAATGAAAAGGAAATGAAATACAAACACTATTAAAAAAATTCAGCATAAATTTCTAAGATATACATATTAACTATAAACTCGGTCTAGAAACTATAAATTGCAACAACATGATGAAAGAATTTAACCTCTCAGACAAAGATTACTTAAACTCTCAGTAGAAGACCTGACTTGAAAAAAAACTATTAATTAAACCTAAGTCTACTAATACATACAAGAAATATATATATCCAATTCTTCTTCAGTTAGAACCACAATTAAGCCCGCGTTCTATACCGTTAATACCTAAGGTAAATTATTAAAAAACACTAAAGATAAATATCATAAATTGAGCCACTCAGGCATTTACCAACTATGTTGCAATGATTGTCCATCGTTCTACATAGGTAAGACAACCAGAAATATAAATATTAGAATCACGGAAAATTTAAGATGTTTAAGTTTAAATATATATTTTTTTCCTTTTTTGTTTTTGTTCTTACAAAATATGTATGCGTGCATGAATACTAATTCAATTTTGACTGTCCTAAAACGGGAATTCCTCCTAGTTGGGCAGTCAAAGGATTTTTTATGTATATGTACATGTGTCATTGTATCATCACCTGTACTAAATAAAAAAAATAAATAAATAAATAAAAAAAATAACAGTAATTTTTGTTGAGTTTGCCAATCATCTTATTTCCACCAATCATACTTTTAATAAGGACACAGGGGTTAGAATTCTTCACCGTAATAATAAAAGTAAAAAATTAGATAACTTAGGGCCCGTTCCCACTTCCGTTTTCAAATCGGGGGCGGGTCCCGTTTTAAAATCGGATGCCCTAGTGGCTGTAGTGGATGTATGGAGCTGTTCACACTTGTCCGACACGATTTGAAAACGGATCCGACATTTTTTGTCGGATGGCTCGCCTACGCAGCGCGTCCGTTTTCAAATCGTGTCGGCACACGCTCGCTCATAGTGTTGTATGGAGCTGTTCACACTTGTCGTCCAGTCGTTCCGGCAGAGTCCCCGCCAAACCCCGACCCCTCCCCGCCCGCTCCCTGTCGCAAGGAAGCAGGCACGCTGCGTGCTTGTATTTGGTTATTTTGTTAAGTAAATAAATCAAAACTACAATAATGGATAAGGAAATAAATCCCGAAAATTTAATACCACTGGTCGAAGAAAGAGTATGGTAATATTTTATCTTTAACTAAATAAAAACAAAACACTTGGTGTACACAACTTTTGTACATCAAAATTTTTATTTTATTTTATTTAAGTTTACTTTTTTTTAAATTTTAAAGCTTTAATGAGATGCACGGAAGAGCGTATTAGTTAAATAAACACATAATAAAAAATATTTGAGTGTTTATTGTTTTCTTACTTTAAAATTTCGATAGCCTTTCTTCAGGAAAAATGCACTTTCTCAATTTTGTATTTTGATATGTTAAGCTCTCTGAAACTCATTCCAGTAGATGGTTAAAGGAAGTGATAGACATTCTCTTAAGCCATTAAGCGCCCTTGAGGTGATTTTTCATGGTGAAAACGGCGCTATATAAATAATCCATTCATTATTATTCTAAAATAATTAAAGAACTTTAGTTCATCACTTCTTAACTCACCAATTAACACTTGGAAAATTCCTACAGAAAATCATTCGGCTATGATTGGGTGTACTCAAAATTTTCTTTTCACTTTTTTCCTTCTATTTAATAAGTACCACATGACAACAAGAGCTTCATCGTCGTCCATTGCGCACCATTACTGAATAATGAGCAAATAACATGTTTTTGTTGAATCGACAATTATTTTTTTTCGTAGAGTATGGTCCGTTTTTAAAACGGATCCGTTTTTAAAACGGTAGTGTGAACAGGGCCATTGGCCGTCCGTTTTTAAAACGGGACTCGCCTCCGATTTGAAAACGGAAGTGGGAACGGGCCCTTAGAAACACTTGAAATCAAAAAATCCCTAAATGATAACGCTAGTATATTGAATAACCAAATTAATTTATCGTTTAGTCCCATTCTAGATATATTTCCAGTAAACCGCTCTGTTATTGCTGGAATTCCCGCAATTACCCCTCCCACTCAAACATCTAAATTATATATATATATTTTTTTATATATCTGTCAATATTTTGTATCATAGGTTAGTTTTAATATTCTCCTGACGAAGGAATGGTGCTTTCGAAACCTGTAGAGTGTAATTAAAATTAAAGTGGTCTAAAACAAATTTATATATTTTTATTGTACTTTATATTATCACTTATTTATGTCAAATCGGACAAGATTCATTCAGCTAGGGACATCATTTAATCTTTTGTATGCGATTAGTGCATAAAAGAATTTGGGATATTTGTGAAACTCGGGGAAGAGGGAGAGGAAAAGAGGAAAGTTGAGTAGCCAGGTATTAACCAGGTCACTAAACAGGGCTCAAGTCATTTTAAACGAACTCTTCGTATCTAAACGGTGGTCTTTCACTGGTGTGATACTGCGAATATCTAGGATATTATATTATGTTGCTGGTGGTTATCCTTAGGAAATAGACAAATACCATCGCAGACTTTTCTCTAGGTCTTTTTAAAATGTACAATTCCGTAGTACATTATTAAAAATTACTAAGCGCCCGAGAATATCTTTTTACGACTTGATTACAAAACATTGACTTTCCTCTACTTTTTATAAATATAATATAGATGTAAAACCAAATCAAAATCCGGGGCATAGTTTAGAAAAAGTAACAGCACAAACAGACACTGATAGCAAATTTGTTTTAAGAGATGGAGATATTTATAAACATCCTAGCATAGATTTAAAACATAACAGGTTGAGGACGTCTGTAGCAGGGTTAAACCAAAACCTCCTAGATCACAAGGCCGGAACACTCATTCAAAGCAGCCTCCTAACTTATATAGGATTTTAAAAAAAATTGTTTTAATTTTTTTTTTCAAATTATTATTTTGTATTAAACCATTTTAAAATGTTTTGGTTAATTTAAAAAAAAAATAATTAAAAAACGTTTTTTGGAGGTTCCCATACAAGTTAGGAGGCAGATTTTATTCAGTGTCCCGGCTTTGTGATCTAGGAGGTTTTGGTTAAACTGGTTGGATTAATAAAAAATTACATAACACACCTGTCTTATAAAAATATACTGACATATGTTTTAAGTACACCAATGTGAAGTAGCAACAGCGAGGTGAAACCGGTTTGGTCTAAAATAAGTAGGAAAAAATCAATTTAAAAAAAAATATAAAAAACAACAAAAAAAATTTACGCAACAATTTTTTTTCTTTCAATAATAACAACAATTGCGTAATATATTCTGTGCAGACAAATTATTATGTATTGGCAAGTTTCACAATAGAAACTACACAAGTAGATTACAGACGAGGTGGGGAATAGAAGGTCGAGGAAGTGTTGGAAATAATAATAATATTATTATTGAAAGTGAATGGCCAGCAAAGTGTGGCCTACATTTTTTCTATTACCAAATTGTGTTTTGGTCATTAATATGCCCACACGGACTGTTTTTGATTTGCGAGTGTAGTAATAATTGTGATTAATTACATTCGTATTGAAATACTGCACTGTAACTGATAAAATGCATGAATACTGAGATTCCTGAGGCGTATGTGTAGTAAAACCATGTCTGATCATGTAAGAATGCAAAGCTGATGTAAGATTAAGAAAGGAACGCTTAGATGGTTTGGGCATATAGAGCGAATGAATATATGATGCAAATGTGAATGGTAGCAGAAGTCGGGGACGCCCGAGGAAGACATGGCATGATCAAGAGAATCAGATACTTAATTCGGGCCATGTAAAGAGTCAGAATAATAGAAGAGTAATATATCAGATGATGTATGAATGTGAATGAGGCAAGGAGTGTGTGTCAAGACCGAGTTCTTTGGCAGTCTGTCCTCTCTGCCTACCCCAGCGGTAAACGGCGTGATAGTTAGTTAGTGTGTATATTTTATTGCATTACAAAAATAATAACAAGTTTTGCATTTTGTTTTACAGAGGCTGAAATCCTTGACCTTGTTAAATTCACAAACATAGAATTCAAATAAATTAAAATATAGTGTACTTGCACCAAATTCCAAATTGGAAGATACCGGACCAGACCACCATTCAGAGCCAAAATATTACTTAAAATGGCTTTAGCTATATATAGTGCTTAGCTCAAGTCAGATACTCCCGACCATCCCCTACCCCCATCCCTCCAACAATTATTTAAGCCACACAACACAAAGAGAATTCTGTGAAAAGAAACATTCCAACTTCTCCAATATTAAAATACAATATTTATAGAAACATGTGATGTATGTTGTATTTGTTTTTATGATAAGAAATTTTTATCGTTATGTTTACAAAAATATTAGAAATTGATCATCCTTGTTATTGCATTGTAATACTATATAATGCACCTACTCAGCTAAATTTTTCTCTACTATAAATATCTTATTTCTATTTTATCATTTACACAAAAAGTATTATGTGTTAACATGTTCCATTGGCATAATTTTACTTTTTTTTAGCTTACATATTTTTAAGTTGTCTAACAAAATAATAATTAAAGGATAGGCTCTCAAAGCACCGAAAAAACAATGCAATACACAAGACAAGAAAGCAGACCCAAGTTTGTATTAGGGATTGTATCCTATATAAGACAAGAAAGCAGACCCAAGTTTGTATTAGGGTTTGTATCCTATATAAGACAAGAAAGCAGACCCATGTTTGTATCCTATATAAGACAAGAAAGCAGACCCATGTTTGTATCCTATATAAGACAAGAAATCAGACCCAAGTTTGTATTAGGGTTTGTATCATGGTTCCATGATAACTCAAAACAATGAAAATTCAACGCACCCTTAAAAAGTTATATAAAGTCATTAAGGCGATGCACTACGTCGTGTAATATTTTAAATCGAGCCGCTATCAATAACACCCCTTACGTAGATGGCGATAAGTTTTACATTCCTGCTTAACACCATCCGCCTGTTTTGATTTATGCAAGAAAAAAACATGGCCGAAAAGTGGCTTTTATTTTATTTTGTGGATGTTCAGGCATAAATATTTAATTTTTTTCCGATCATTTCATAAATAACTTAATTTGTCACATTATACAATAAAATCATAACCGAAAATGGGTTCGTAAGTACGAGATTTTGAACTTTAAAGCAGTTTTCATAGGCATATACACTATTTTTTTCTGGGCTTATAAAAAGACTTATCTAAAAAATACTCAATTATTTCAAAGGCCAGGATGTATTTTACTCGCAGTATTTAATTAAAGCATCTGAAACATTTCTAGGCGACCAAATTTTCAATCCAAAGACACATGATTTTGCATTACTACGTAGTGCATCACCTTAAAAGCAATGAGAAAAATAACCCAGTTTTTACTTTTCATGACTTTATGTCACTTTTTAAAGGTGTGTTGAGTTGTCTGATTACCATTGTATCTATACAGATTCATAGAAAAATATGATTTTTATGAGTATGCAAAGAGATTACCTACTAGTAAAAAACATTCATAAAAAAGTTTGATTTGCATAATTTTATGCACTTGATTGATGAAAAAAATCAGTGTCGGGTTTAAAATTTATGATTTATGTATGGAAAAAAGTTGTTTTCTGGGACAGAATATACATATTGCCCCCGTCACCTGCTTACTTTTTAGAACGATTATTTCAATCAGGACAATATTTTAATGCACATGATATCAAATTAACCAAAAACATACGCAGGGTCAACCCTAAGCCAAACGGAGCCTGGCGCGATTAAAATTTTGGTACTCCTTGTCAAAACCAGTAGATGCCTAGGTAGATGATAACCACAATCAATAATAATGCCGTTTTAACTGTTAGGCATTATCAGCCGCCTTGGCGCCTTGAAAATACAGCGCCTGGGGTGGATTGCTCCAATTGCGCCCGCATAGGGCCGGCCCTGAACATATGAAAACAATATTTTCTAATCAAAATGGTCTGTTCTAGTCTGTTTTAAAATCTATGTACACTGTTCATTGAACTCCCTTTTAAATTCGTTTTCTTATGTAAAAATAAGTTCCTTTTATTTTATTAATATTGTCTTTCATGAAATGAGTTAATAATATATGTATTATTGTTATTATTTTGTAATGTATTATCACTAAATAAATAAAAAATTCAAATGGATAATAAACAAGGATAATTGATAAATCATCATTCATCTCATTTTCCCAGCTAGAGGGCGTAAGCCAGTACTTATGATTTATCTGTGAGTATTCATTAAGATTATTAATGACGGGTCGTTTCATAGAATTTGAACAATTCATCAAATTACAACATTAATTTGCGAGTTCTGTGAAAGTCTTTTCAAAGTTCTGTTATTATACCATTATAGGTCAGTTACTTGACAAAACTGAAACAATAACAGAACCTGAAAAGAACTTTCACAGAACTTGAAAATTGTTAAAATTCTCTGAAACAACCCGTCCCAAGTAATCTTTCAATTCCCAGTTGGGACCGTTATGTTTTGTTCTGTTTCATCTTTCGTTTAAATTTATTCGTATTATCTTTTTCTTCAATGATATATTCATCAATTTTGTTTTATGTGACATAATACAACGGGTCCGTTGTCCGGCGCCAGGGAGACTATAGCATCTCCTATTTGCGAATGTTTTGAGGTGGAAGCATAGACATATGAATATTAGTAGACCTGCCCTAAGTGATTTAAAGCGTATTATTCCCCACTCCCCATACCGGTTCCATTGGAGCCGGCTGTGCTCGCGTATGGCTTCCCGTGAATCTTGAGAATGTGACGTCATCATTCTTGTTCGAACTAGCGTTGAGCTATGGTCGAGGCATTTTATGAAATAACACGGCAAAATAGTGGCTTGTGATATGAAAACTTGTAAAAATAGATGTGAAAAAGAGAATAAACCCAATTGTCGTATTACATTCCATATGTAAGCATCATTTTAAGCTTATTCACGTCGTATAATATGAATCAGTTGTAAAAACATATACTATCACATCGAGCCAACATTGGTCGAATGTAGCGATTCTCAAGTGTGCGCATCATTGTTACTAGGAAGTAAATTATGAACACTTATAAAAGTGTCTTAACTAAATACGTAAACAAAATATTCGACTCTGAAAATAGAAGAAATTTTTTTTTGCCGAATTTGACTTCGCAAATTTGTTCATAACGTGGCGAGTAATTTGCGCTCCCATGTAAAAATGTCTATTCATTCAAAAGCAGATTTTACTTTTAAGAACTAAATGGTGATATTATAATGCGAGATGCCTATATACTGTCAGATTGATTTATTGACGAATCACAGTCAGCTTTACCCCCTTCGTTCTTCAACAGTTGATTTTACCCCTCACCTTTAATTTCTAGTCTATATATTCATATGTCTGTGGGTGGAAGCAAATGTGGGACAGTAAAATCTAAAAGCTGGAAATGATTTGAGATTTTTCACAGCCAAAAATATAATTGTGATTAATTTTTGGGTTATTAAGCCGTGTTGCCCTTCTTCCTTCTATAGCCAACGTTTTGGACAATGTTACACTGCTGATGAACATCATAACTGTTGGAAAAGTTGGCTCGCCTGAAATAGAATCACCAGAATACCTAAGAATATCTCTTACTTTATCTTAAATACATCCCTAGTTATAATAAAATTATAAAATTAAAACCCGTTCAATTATTCTTAATTTGTTGCTATCAGGACAAAGTGTGCAAAAAGGGTATATATTTGCGTCACTTATTTTTATTACATAAGTATTTGCATAATACATATTATTATAAGAATTCCCATAGCTATAATCTGTAGATGGGATGGTAAGAGGTAATGCATTTTTATAGGATGGTTGGCTATGTGGTCAGTTCAAACAATGATGAAACAAATATGATTTAAGATTTTCACGGCCAAAAATATTTTTGTTATTTGTTTTTGGGGTGTTATGCCGTGTTGCGCTAACTTCTTCTTTAGCCAACGTTTCTTATGTGGTCAGTTCAATAATATAAAATTAAGTTGGTTGTTTTCAGGTGAAAAAATGTAACAAGCAGTAATTGTTGAATGAAACACTAGCATATATTGAATTATTTAGCGGATAAGAGATAAGCCACCATAGCTCAGTGGTCAGAGCTGTCGATCGGAAATCGAAGGGACACGGGTTCGAGTCCCGTTGGCGTCATGTATCTTTTATCAGGAGATTTTTCAATGTGGATGAGTGTTTCAGGCGAATAATTATTGCTTGTAAAATAATAGTTCAAACAATGATGAAACAAATATGATTTAAGATTTTCACGGCCAAAAGTATTTTTGTTATTTGTTTTTGGGGTGTTCACTATTCATTGGGGTGTGGGGTGGACACTGCAATGCTGTCCGAAACGTTGGCTAAAGAAGGAGTTAGCGCAACACGGCATAACACCCCAAAAACAAATAACAAAAATGATGAAACACACTAAAATTATTTCAACATACCTAATTATGACTCAAAAAACTCTTTACCTAGTTTATTGTGATTTATTTTTGGAGTATTACGCCGTGTTGCACCACTTCCTACTTCAGGTTTAAGACAGCGTTACTGACCATCATCAGGGCAGGTCTACAATTCATGATGGACACTGTAACATAAGGCTGTCCGAAATGTTGGCTAAAGATGGAGGAAGTGCAACACGGTATAATACCCCAAAAATAAATCACAATAATACTTTTGGTCATGAGAATCTAAAAATCATATGTATTCTCCATTGTTTATTTAAAAAATTTCATTAAAAATGTAATCCCCTAAAAAATGCCAAAGACATTTTTTAAATGTTTACGATAATGATATTACCTTAAAATTTTAAAACTATTTACGATATTATATATTTAACATATTTAAAAACGAAAACAAAAAAAATATGCAAAACGTGTTAGCTTACAATCGGTAAAAAATAATACACGTTCTGTTTATGTTTACAATTTTAGAGAAAAACATGCGTACCTATTGACAATTAATTGAACAGCCATCCAAGCTAAATTAAGATAAAATTTAGGTAAAAATATGACATACCAAACGAGCGCATTTATGAAAAGCAGAAAGCCGAAGCTCAGCGTCGGGTTGTTCCAGAGCAGGACATGTTCGAGCGTGGCGAGGTGGGGCCGCAGCAGCCAGAGTAGGCGATCCTCAATGCTCGTGGGGGCTTTGGGACGACGCCAATTTTTAATGCGACGGAAAATATTCGAAAAGAATGTCATCCTGAATGACTCAGATTTTCTTTGTGATGCGAAGTACAGTGTACAATATGCGTTTTATTGAAATTCAACACTTAGCAACGTCCAAAACTCACATTGCAAAAATATCACAAAAAAAAAATCACAGCACGTTAGAATAGAAAAGTAGGAACATAACGCGACCGCACTCTATTTCGGATTGAGTTTCCTACGTTTACTTGAGCGCGGGTAATGTTATTATTTATTTCCGTTGCGAATTACGCGTGATATTGGGAAACCTTGAAAATTGTTGACATCGTCTATTCGCGCACAGCAAGTCACGATGTCACAGAATTTTCTAATATTTTGACATTCAAACTGAAGCACAACTGAGTGCATAGATATACCACTGAGTGTTTACATCTGCGCCACCTGCGGAATAGATTACAAATCAAAATATCATACCATAGACTTCGATAGTACTTACCTAACTGGCGAAAAAAAAAATTATGCATAGAAAAATAGTCTTCGTGTAGTTACTACTAAGGCCATAAATGGGCCATAATAGCATTTACATAAAATATATTTGGTTAGTATATATCTGATATTCGTGTAATAATTTTTTTTAATCAAACCATAGAACTTTCCGTACAGCTGTCATTATTTGATTCTAGGTTATGTTCTAATATTGAATTGTTATGTCATCTGCAATTTTCTTTTATAGTGTGTTATACTTTGTGCATTTCTTACATCACACGTAATGAAAATTCGTCTGATTCAAAGGGCATTAGACAAGTGGCCTGGAAAAGCATATCTGGGCGTGTATCGGTTTTTGCCGGGGTTCTTCCTCTTCGGCGCTGCCTTAGAATTTTCAATGATCCATTGGAGTCCTAACGGCACCAATTTTTACAAAACTGTTAAGAAACGCCAAGCGAAGGAATTCGTCTCCAATACTATTCAAGCACCGTGATAAATACAGTAGAAATGCCCGTCGGAGTGCCTGTCGGTGCATACATCAGGTTTAGCATAGCCGCGATGATATGTATGGCGATCGGGTCTCAAATTGTTCACCGTCACTATGAACCGTTAAAAGATTTCCCTGACTACGTTGAAAGGGAAATCTTCAATCTTCCACCCGAGTTTCAAGAAAAAGTGAGATTAAAACTGCAACCAGTAAAAGTCGATTAAACTTTGAAAATAGAAAACTAACAACTATGTTTAGATTGAAAGCTTTAAGTGATTAAGGGACTATTCTATGATGTTAAGAGTTATGTATATTGTTTTATAAATTTAAAATATTAAAATTATTGTTACAGTTCTGTGTATATGTTTTCAAATTTATTACACCCCAATTTGCAGCCTTTTGTGTTTTGGCAGTCAGTAGTAGGTATATTATATTTGTTTCATCTGCGAAGCACATATTTTGCAGTCTATTATAATAGTTTCGTCTGCCAAGCCCATATTTTTTCATAAATGTGACATTTACACAACTCACAACGCTGCCAAACCGGGTGGCGGCATAGCTCTCCTGCCTGTACACCATAAATATACCACTCTCCTGAACACACTACAGACAGTCATAACATGAAAACCATGTAAGGTTGGCACCAGTTGTGTTTTAAGTTGAACATTTCAGCTAATACTCTAAGGACGGGTTGTTTCGGAGAATCTGAACAATTCATCAAATTTCAACGTTCATTTTCAAGTTCTGTGAAAGATTTTTTCAAGTTCTGTTTTTATTTCAGTTTTGTCAAGCAACTAGCCTACGATGATATAAAAACAGAACTTGAATAAGTCTTTCACAGAACCCGAAAATGAAAGTTGAAATTTGATGAATTGTTCAAATTCTCCGAAACAACCCGTCCTTAATTTTGCATTATGGCCAGACTTTCATTGGTAAGCGTGAAGCAAGTAAGAACCAAGTTTCTTGACTTAGAAGAATGTGTAAAAACAGGTGACCGGGTATCTCATCAAAATGACAATTCAACACACTTACAAAAAGTGATATAAAGTCATGAAAAGTGATGAAACAAAAACTAGGTTAGATAGGTAACTATTTAACTGAAAAGTGATCAAACAAAAACTAGGTTACATAGGTAACTATTAAACCTAGTTTTTGTTTCATCATTTTTAATGACTATATCACTTTTTAAAGGTGTGTTGAATTTTCATTTTGATGAAATATCATGAGACCGTATAAAATAATAATAATAAATATCATGGGACCGTATAAAATATAAAATAATTGTTACTTAATTATTAATTAATTTTATTAAATTTTTTTTCTGGCTGCACTCCTGCTGTATTTCGAAGGATGTGGGTTGACCTCCATACCTTTCCAATTTAATACTCCTTCAGGCTAATCATAAAGAAGCCTCTTTGATGGCTGGCCATCTTCCATCATTGCTACATTAAAAAATAAAATTATACAAAAAGAAAGACAAACATTCCCGGGTTACGAATAACCTCACAATATTTGAAAATCTCCTACTACCTCCACAGTAAACGGAAAATGTTGCTTGTGTTGTTATGGAGGACATAGCCAGCCGAGGAATTGAACACACTACGCCTGGGTGGGACCCAAACGCGATGCCAACCAGGCCGCTGATGATAGATTAATTTTTGATAAATATTCTACAAACATGTCCTGCTTAGCGGAACCGTCTCAACTAAATGAATCTTATCAGTGCCTTCTCAACAATAGGCGCATGGTGTAAATATCAACTCCTCAAGCGCCAAAAGTACCCATCGGATACGAAAAATTTGCATCTGTTGAGCGTCCGCATATCCAATTGGTAATCTGATAACAATACTTTCTGTTTGTGAGATTTTTACCTTCAGGACACTAGGGGAGAGCTCCATTTAAAATGGTTAATAAAACAGTTTTGGTTTAAAATAAAACTTTATTATCCTTGCAAAGGCATTTTATACAAAAGTAATTTTATATAGGAACAGCATATTGAACACAATAACTTACATATTATAAACACAATATTTTTAAGTTTTGTTCGTATGAGTTTTATTTTAAATAATAAAGAATTAGCAGTGGAGTTAAATGCATATGAATTCTCATTTTGATTAATTAAATTAATTTGAAGTATGATTTAGTGTAATAATAAAATAAAGTCATAATTAATACAAAGCGATTTTTTTCCGTAATACTAATTTATTCTTCTTTTATACTCAACTACGGAGAAGTGGGGCATTATCGTAAACTTTTATCATGCCTGAAACAAAAACCAAATATTAGAGAGCGTCAGGATTTCAAAATAATAGCAAGCGCGTTAATGTTGTTAGAATATTAGTTGAATACATTCTCCTAGAAATCCTAGTTGCTTACTAGCTTTACTGAAGATGAACACAAAATAAGGAACTAAACCGGACTTTAATATTTTCTTCAATAAGCTACTGACCTCTTTGTTCATCGAGCATTAACATTGTACAACAAAGTAACATTATCGTAGTATCGATGACTTAAAATATTGTATCTCCATATAATAATATTGAGAAAACTGAAACTGATTTTTTTAAAGATTTTAGTTCAATAATTATTATTGCATCTGAGTCTATTGTAAATACAATGTTTTGGCATTGACTTTCCTTTAGTAAACAAAAAAATTTCATGCAGATATATTATCGTGGTTTGTGACTCACATAACTTTGTCATTTTTTGCCTCATCTATTTTTAAATTACAATATTATTATGGTGTAATTATTTATAGATACCATATTTGTGCTCTTAAAAACATTGCCTGGAAGATTTACAATCTATTTTAGTAGTTACGTATATTTTTATATCTTTGGAACGGTAGGTTTAGGAGATGCAATATTAAAACCCAAATTTAAAAAAAAAAATTATGTGAATTCTGCACAAGAGTCCCTACTGCTCCCAACCATCTGGAGCCAGTGAGACTGGCATTCACAATAATTGGGGTATGTTGCGAGGCTGAAGGTAGTGGGGAGGGGAAGGAGTGGGGAGTACCTGGCTATTCAAATCTGGTCACCAAATTCGGCTAAAGCCATTTCAAGCGATGTTTCAATTCTGAATAGTGGCGATACTGAGAGTATCTGCCACTCTGGAATGTACGCAAGTATACTCTACATTATTTTAAATGAATAAATTATGAAATAACACAAATTAAATTTACTTGCGCACGCGGGGATTGAACTTGTGACCTTCAGATTGCTAGTTAAGAACCTTACCGCTCGACCATGGAGACCGTTGAGAGGTAAGCCTCTATACAGGGTGTACTTTGGGGCGTTGATTATACACGATAAGGTAGTTATGAGGTAAAAAAATGAATTGTTTGTATGGAAAAATAAATCTTCTTCTATAGAAAAATATTTTTGTAAGGTAAAATGAACATTGGAATTTCGAAAAAAAGTTTTTTATCTTTTTTACTTCTACCATCATGTAGAATCACCTCCCGAAGTTTGCACACTTCACCTATTATTAGTATATTTCAGTACTTAACTCAATTTGAACCAAAATTGGAGATACAATATTTATGCCTTAAGCCAAGTATGTAAATTTTAAAAACAAAGGTTAAAAAAACATGCTAGAAAATACTTTAAAGGTTAACTGAAGTACGCATTTCAATGAGGTGAGAGATGTCATCTCAAAACTACCTGTTAGTAGTTGATACAAATGATATATGTAACATGTTACGGGTTGTTACATTTCTTAAAAAAACATTGTGAAATTATATGTAGTTATATACCTAACTAAACCTTAGCATATATCTGTTCAGAGAACTAAATACTTAGTTTTATTTATTCATTATAGAATTGTCTTCCATTCCTCCCTCATTAATTTGGTGATGTTGGGAGAAGGAATTGAACAAAGGAAGGCAACGGTTGGGTAAGTTTAAATGTCACAGTATGTGACACATGTATATGGGTACATACTCCGTCCGCGTGCGTGTGGGCCTGGCATGAATGGGGGTGTGCGTGGGGCCCCCCGACTCCCTCTCGTGGCCATGACTGCTCGCCCCAACTATTTAGCCATCAAACAATGATTAAGATTATTATTTATGGCAATACCGTAATCATTATTTTTATTAAAAATGTACCCATTATTTTAACGGTGATATTGATTACATAAAATAATTCTGTGGCTCTTGGGTTAAGGGGTATATCTCTATCATCCTTCGGACTGACAGGTGACATTGGCGGGAGATTTAAACTAAGAATTACACACGAAATTGGTATGAAACGTCGATTTGGCTGCAAAATGGTAATGTTTATCTCACTTTATAGGTTTTAAATAAAAAAAGTACATAATATAAGTATTATTGTAAGTTTAAACTTTTTCATTATTTTAACAGTGGTATATCTCTATATCGGGTTAAGGGGTATATCTCTATCTATATAATTCCGTGGCTTTCGGGTTAAGGGGTATATCTCTATTTATGTATATAATTCCGTGGCTCTCGGGTTAAGGGGTATATCTTTATCTATATAATTCCGTGGCTCTCGGGTTAAGGTGTATATCCGTATCTTTATAATTCCGTGGCTCTCGGGTTAAGGTGTATATCTGTATCTTTATAATTCCGTGGCTCTCAGAGTTACGGAGTATATCTCCATCTATATAATTTTTGCTCAAATTACCTTTAGGCTAATTTGTTCGCTTTTGGGAACAACTCATATGATCTCACGGAAATTGTTTTATCTTCCTTAAAGTTGTGGTGAAAATTACGATCTAAATGGTGTTAAAAATACCACGCTTTATATTCAAATCTCAAAGTTAACTACAGTAGAATTAATATGTGCACCTTTACGAAACCAAAGTTTCTGACCGCAGCATGAAAAAAACTTATGAAACTTTATGAATTTTTTATTAATAATTTTTATACGAAATGATAAAAAAATGATGTGACGATAATGTTTGTAATACATTAGTCTAATAAAATAAGTGTGTTTTACATATTTTTTCATTGTGGGTAATTTTAGTTAGAAAAACGTAAAGTGAGTCATTATTTTTTTCCTTTTTAATGTTTGAATTCAAAATTTTAACGTTTACAAAAGAAATTGTTTATTTCTAATAATATAATATGAGAACGTATTTCATCACCTTTCAAAAACAGTTTTTAGTTTTCGGATCCGTTCAGAAATATTCCATTTATTTAAATTTCATTGCAAAGCAGAAATACTCCGACCTTCTAACAGAATATGGCTGAGGACGGAGTAGTTAAGAGATATATCTCCAATTTTTACTCAAATGGAGTTAAAGCATGCAAATTTTTTTATCTTCATTTGAGTAAAGAGGAATAACGGCTTTACTTTCTATAAGTGGAATGCGGGTATGCGAAAAGGGAGTTAGAAAGAAAAATGTTTTGTTTGTTTGAGTAAAGGGAAATAATTCAAGATATTTTATGCAAATCAACTACAAAAAAAAACGATAAAGAAAATAGCTTGCATTCACGCTTGACTTACAGCAGCAGCTATTGATTATTGAAGTTTTATTTACATCCACTAGTTAACATATAATTATAAGTTGTGTATTGTAGTTCAACATTTGGGTAAAAGGATATAACTGAGTACCCTAAGGAAGATATTTTTTTTATAAATTGGTATAACATCCAACACACTTGCAATATGCATCATTAGAAATGTGACTAAATCAACAAGATTCCTTCGAAGTACATCAGTCGATAACGTAGGAACGTTTTTCTCAGAAAAATATCAAACTTTGTTTTTTGTTTCTTGAATAATTCACTTTTAATGACATGTACGCCTTTACCCGAGAGCCACAGAATTGGTGCAGATCTTTGAATTAATATTCATTTCACTCTTATTCAACATTATCTTTACTGGAATAAATTATTATGTACCCAAATGCGAATTGACTAAATATTGAAAAAAAAACAGTAATTTCAATTGTGATTCTGTCTATAACTCCCGTCTAATGAACTTTAGAATTTGCTTTGAATTGAGTTGTTTTAAAAATTTGAACTGGTTTTGCTGACAATTCAGACAAGCAATAAATTTTCCGACTTTATGTCCGGGTTAAATCTTCCCCATAAGAAAAACCAAACCTTTCCACACACTTTTCCACAAATGATCATCTAGTCAATCCACATTATGCAAGAGCATTATATAAGCATAATAAATACAAAACAATACAAGTACAACATGTCAACCCACCAGAGATCAAATGGGAAAATAAGTTAATATTTTAATTAATTATTGTATATTTTAAATGTGTGTTTCTTTTGTTTAATTGTTTGAGAAAATTTCGTAATTTTTCAAGTTTACTAACGGTGTTCATTCAAAAAGGTAAATTTCTGCTTTCTCTAAAATTGACAATTTTAATTTTAGAAAGGCTCCTAATAAATACATAAATCCTACAATCAAAATATCCAATGATTTTTCACGGATCTACATTGGTGATATATGTAATAATATTCAACGTACCAAGATTACTGCTACCAGATGAAAGAGTCTTCTTTTTAGCAATTTCCGGTGTCCTCAGCCGGGTGCTGTCTTGGGAGCGATCCCGGTTCAGAGTGGAGGATTCCCTTTCTCTGCGCTTATCCTTGGACCTGTCTCTATCCCGGTGGTGTGAGGAATGCTCTTTCGCCCTTGCCCTTTCATCATATCTTTCGCCGTGGTGTGGGGCGAGTTCTTTAGCTGCCTTGTCGTGTGACCTATCTCTTCTGTGCGATGAAGTGTCTCTGGCTCTTGTCTTCTCGTGGGTTCTGTGTCCGTGATCTAACGGATCGCGTACTCTGATTTTATCGAGAGATCCATCTTTATCGCTGCGAAGTGTTCTATCCCTGTGAATGGATGATGATTCTTTGGGTTTAACTTTCTCGTGAGATTCTTCCTTATGAGTTTTGGTTTGGGAGGCGATGCGTGAAGAAGAGTGGCGCACTTTAATAGGATCGTAAGATTCATCACCGTGGTAGGATGCGGTGTCTTTAGCTCTGACTCTTTCTCTCTGGTGTCCCGTCTCGCGGTCTAGGGATGTGTCGGCACTCCGAGACTTCTCCCGATGTAGAACCTTCACCCGGTTGAGGGAAGAGATGGTTCCTTCTTGTAGTTTTTCTCGGCGACGACTCCTCTCTTTAGTGCTTGATTTAGTTCGGCTACTGGTTTTATCTTTAGTTCCATTTCTTTCAACAGCTTTTATAGTAGAAACAGCTGTTTTGTGGCGAATTTCCGGCAATACGGTCGAGAGTGTTCTATAAAAAAAAAAAACATTTTCATAAAAATAGTACCCAATCTCACCTCAGTATAACAGAATTACTGTCTGAGTGACTTTAATTAACCGTGCGAAAAAATCTTTGGAATTAATATTTTTCTCACCTGGATGAATATTTGTTATCTTTATTTTCATCTATAACAGTAGATGACGAATGAATATTAATAGACGTGTTTGAGTTGCTCTTCATGTCTCCGTACTTGCTTCGCCTCGATGACTTCTTCTTGACAACATCCACCATATTCCCAGGCAGATCTTCCGAGGAACTTCCGTGGATCTGGTACAGAGCGTCTCTGCTGTTGGCTCGGTGGAGTCTTCGGGCCTTGACTGCTTCAACAGAGGATACCTTCTTACGCTGAGGCTTTTCTGGTGCAATGTTTTCCACTACTTTACTTTTCACTCTATGAGTAGAGATCTTTGAATCCCTCACAATGCTCTCAATGCTTGAATTCGAAGAGTTTTTACTGCCAACTTTTTTGTTTGTGGCCAGTTGAGATCGGGTCCTTTCTCTAGTTCCGTAATCTGCCTGCACGGCTTTAGTTTCTACCGTTTTGGCTCTGTGAGTAAATGTTTCAGATATTGTCTCCAAAGGTTTGATAGATCTTTTTTTATTTCTGTTCTTCAGATCACCGTCGTCTCCTGAACTGACGTGGCTTGACTCCTCGTCCGAATATCCATTTAATGCTTGAAGTATTTCATCTGCAGCTTTAGTTAGTTCCTCGATAATGGATTCACCGGGATGTTTGACCTTTGTCGGTATTGTTTCAGTGTTAGTGTTATTAATGACAAGGTTTTCATATATCGGCGATTCAGTTCGAGGTTCGTACTTTCTCACTTCGGAACTTGTGTTTAGTGGCATTGTATAGTTAGATTTTGTGTAAGACGTATTCATCACTGGTGTATTAGAAATTTTAGTGTTTTTATCTTTACTTTCGAAAGTGTTAATTTTCGTTGCTGATGTTTCTCTCGAGTGAGAATCGGTGACTCCAAAGTAAGAAAGTTCGTGTTGTTTCAACTTCCTGGCAGATCCCCGAGCTGGCATCAAGGAACGTGGAGTAGAAATAGAATCAGCGAATGTAGTCTGGTTCCTGTCTTCCGCTGCTTGTATAGAGTCCTTTTTAATATTCATTGAGGTTTCTTTTTTAGCCGGATTCAGGCTGGTCACACTTTTATCGAAGATTTGCTTCTTCTCCGTGACAATGTGATTTTTTTGGACATTTTGTTGCAAGGCCAGTGTAGATGTGCGAGTTCTGTCAGGGCGGCCATTAAGGTTCCTGCCATTATCAAATATTTCTTTGTATCCTAAAAATAAAATAAAAAATTAACAGCTGGCAGCAAGTGTAACAATAAAAGCATGCACTATGATAATATTAACGAGTTTAATGAAATCACTCTCAAACAATTAGTGCACGTAAAGTTACGTAAGGGAGCAATTATGTCCGAGACTAATTGTCGGTCTGAGGAATAAACTCATTTTCATTTGGAGTCATGTAATATAACATAATATTATCATGTTGTTGCATGTGTTGTGTGGTTGTGTATGTGTGTTTGTATATGTGAGAAGGATGGTGCAATATTGCATGTCTTTGCAACCATTCATGACCATCCACCGTTAATTTGATTAATTTCCTCGATGAAATATGTGGTATTATGAGCATGCTGATAGTAATGGATGAGTATTAAGTTTCCTCGATGAAACCATGCTTTGAATGTTTTAAACTTTTATACAATGATTAATAAGTTGATATTACTACTGTCAGGTCTGTACCTGTACAGTAATGAAACTGTAGCATCAGACTAACAACTAACAAACATATTTGAACACAATCTACGTGAAATTGAATTTGTTTGATTTGGTTATTTTACCTGTGCTGATGAGAGTTTGGGAACTGTTAATGGGGTTGTTAGCGAGTGGTTTAGTGTCGTGGCGGATAGCGGTTAGTGGCGCACACTGCGGCAGTACGGTACGCTGGGCACGTCGCCGGCTCCAAGAGAGGCTGCCTCCGCCACCTCCCCCGGTGCCCCCCTGCGTCCCCCCGGCCGCCGCGCCCCGCAGGCTGCCCCAGGACAGGCCCCCGGAGCGCCCCATGAGGCTGCGCACCTCCTCATCCGCGCTGTCCTCACTGCACTCCCTATTGTCATACATCTTGCGCAACTCGCACAGTTTGCTCTTGTAAGCGGTTTTGACAAAACATCTGTCGCTCTCTCCTATCAGTACCATGTTGCTGTTGGTATTACAGGTTTCCGCTTTGGAAACTGTATTTTTTACTAACGCTGTCGATTTCAATTGGAACAGATCATCAATGGATGTTCTATTACGCTTAATGGCAGTCGGTTTGGTCGGAGACAAGTCTATGGATATTTTGGTCGTAATGTTTTCCCCAGTCCTTTTACAGTCAGATGAGTTTATACGGTTAATGCTGGAGATGTTAGTTGGCCGTTGATTTGATCGAACTAAGCAATCTGAAAATGTTAAAATGTATCATTTGTATTCATAAACCACATCATCGTCATTTGCAGAGAAGATATTGAAAAAAACCACAGAAATGTTAGGTGAATTACATCGGCCAGGTAGTTGGAAGTCAGTTTACAGGCACCCACAGAGATTTATTAATTTATTATATTGTGCACTTCATTTCCTGAAACCTTGTGACTGCATGCATACATCATACATTTGAAAGAATAACACAATGGGGGGAAATATGCAAATGGCCTAATTTGGACACCTGTTACACCGAGTTGCGAGTTAGTGCCGCAGTTTCCCACATGCAAAGCAACAATGGGCCACATGACCTGTGCAGTTTTCAAGTTCACTAATTAATTTCGGTTTACATATTAACAGACTGGTTTTGGGGCATTATGTACATTTTTTTGGTGTTTATTAGATATTTGTTCAAACAAAAAAAATCAACAAATGCAAAAAGTTAAAAGTATGCCCACTAGCGATGGGTCGTGACTCATTTCATTAACAGCGTGAGTCACGGTACCAGCTCAATATTTTCGTACGGCGTAAGAGTCGACCCAAATGAACGACGGCACAATTAAAGAGAAGCCGTGTGCTTGGAGCGTATGAGCGATGAGAATACTGTATTCGCCCGATACAGCTCCCCCTCATCAAAAAGAGCTAGCTCAATTGTGCGGTTCACTCATGAATGACTCATCGCTAGTGCACACACAATAAGGCGACATTTTTATTGTTGCATCATTTTACCACTTTTTTAATTAGAAAAAATGCTTATTTGTCAATAGTACAGAAATTAAAATTTTTTGGTAATTTTCCAACTAAAACAACTCTTTTCCCGGCTCTTCTTATGATAAGCTATGTATGTCATGAGTGATATAAGCAAGTAAATATAATTTTGTTCAAGAACCAGTAAGCGTCGTTAAATAAACTTACCCTCAGATTTGACAAAATCATGTTTATTTTCAGATTGGCGGAATGATGTCTCTATAACCGCATCACCACCATTTCCAAAGTTCACTTTGGTTGAATAGCCTTTAGCCTCAATATTGGGAGCGCACTTACTCAAATTTATTTTATTACAACTCGTTAACAGACCCTTGTTTACTTTGCTAACTTCACTGACGGAAGCCAACATACATGTTTCTTTGTTTGACTTTAGCGAATTCTCGCTATAGCCCAGAGATTTGATTGTGCAGTCATTTGGGATTTCATCGATTGGATCGTTATTGAGTAAAACAGAAGACTTCCAAATTGAAGGTTCCTCGGTACGTTTCACGGGTCGAAGTTTAACTCCCCATAAGTTTTGTTCAGCCACTTCGCTCTCTGTGGGGGGTTCTGGATCTTCACCAAGAAGATAAGGACGTGGCTTTATGGGTTTATTTTTCAAAATTCCACGAGGCTGGTCGCCTTCTGATAAGTCTCCGTTGATCTGGACTATCGGGCATTCATTCTTCTCTGCGAGTTTTTGTGAATCTTTGGCTGTTGATTTTATTTCTGTTATGACAGCGTAGTTGAGTTTCATCTTTTCACTAGAAATGGCCGTGGGATCTTCTATTCCCAGAACTTTATTGTCTTCTACACTATCACCGAACCGGGTTATAGGAAGTTTGTTATTCTTATCGTCCTTGACAGCAGCGGCACCACTGCTTCGCCGCCTTCTCCTAAAGTTATTAGTGGATGGTGGTTTTCCGTCAGATTCTACAATGTTGACGCGACCTGATTCTGCAGTAAAATGTACTTCAGTTTTACAAAATTCGACTTTTTTACTTTTCTTTTCGGTGCTATCTTCACTGTTCTCCTCAATTTTAAGGCCAGAATTCGCAGTGGAAAAGAATGTTTTTGTCACCGAATTTTTAGGCTCATACAAGTCTCTTATTTCTTTAATACCATCAACGGCAATCGTGTGTCTTTTAAAAGCAAATGGAGCAGTGACTTCTGGTTTCGTTGAGTTTTCCACTGAGGAGCTTTCCACGCTGAGGGTTGTTCCTTCTGACAACTTCCTGAAGAACAACTGTTTGTTGTTGTTCCCTGCCATGGACTCATCTGGTTTGACTGGGACATGCACCGACATGATATCGGGGTATTGAGAATCGGGGCGGTTATAGTCTCTCTGGTTGTTGCCTTCGTTTCCTTCTTCATCTTGCATACATTTATATTTATTTGACGCAAAAGATTTTCGGTTTTTCTGCAGCCAGTCTTCAAATGTTTCTCGTTTTTCAGATTGGCCAAGAGTCACAACTGTGCTTCGGTTGTTCATGCCGCCATTAGATATAGAATTGACAAGTTCAGACGATTGGCAAATCCCGCTGTCAGTTGAGGATTCGATGTTGTTTTTATCATGACTCGTCAAAGAATTGTTTTCACTTTTGTTAGCAACTTTTTCAAAACCGTAAGACTTTCTCCGCATATACCAGTCATCATTGCGATTAGAAGAGGCACTAGAGATTTTGGAAACTCTGGACTCGAGACTGTTGGATCCGCCGGGATAGTTTTGCTTCTTTTCATTCTGAGCATTGAGCATGGCTTCCATCCCAAAGACGTAAGAACGAACTCGCGTGACTTTGGGTTCAGCTGGGGAATTATCTTCAGCTTTAGGAGGATTAATTTCAGCTTCAATACCATCGTCTCTCTCGGCTGGTTGCGGATGAACTCTACTCTCTCCTTCGACTTCTGTTGAAAGATTTTTTAAACGCCCCCTGACCTCATTCAATGTTTCCAGACTTATGAAACTTTTGGTCTTGAGAGTGCTCGGTTTTACGAGGAAAGTGTCTATGCTTTCAGAATTTATACTTTCAGTTTCTTCTTCTCGAATGACTGAGTTTTCCGTGGGACCAAATAGGGATGGATTGTGAAATAAGGTTTTCGGAAATAAAGCAATGTTTTGGACGCTTTCCAGTTCTCGCTTGATCCTGCTGACACTGCCCCAGTTGTCGGGCAAGTCCAGGCACTTTCCCTGAGAGGGACTCCGCCGTGGGAACTGTAAGGATCTCCTTATCTTAGAGGATCTCCGCCACTCTTCCAGCTGTTCCGATTCGTCTTTGAAGATACTGTCTTTTTCCGGGCAACTGTCGTAGAAACTTTCTTCCGATTCATTATCGGGATAATTCACTTTATACTTTGTTCCAGAGTCTCTCTTTTCGTCAGAGTGGATGGAACGTTTGTCACTGTCACTTCTCACTTCCACAATGTCCACACTGCTGGAGTTGCTCAGCTTGGAGATGCCGTTAGCGACGATGGAGGGCGACGTGAGCCTCTCCAGACCCTCTCTGGCCTCCCTGGTGACCTGTGCGGTGAGCGCGGGGGTGGGGCGGACCCGCGAGGGGGGTCTGCGCGCTCCCAAAGCCCCACTTCGACCTATGCTGGAACGATCTCTCTGGGAGCTAATGTCCAATGGGTTCACCAACATCTTAAAATATTAAATAGCAATTAATTTATTTATTTTTTATAATATTCATTACATTTTATGCAAGGAAGCTTTTGACTGTCCAACTAGGAAAGTTTCCCGTTTTAGGACAGTCATATTAACAGGTTTCAAATTATCCTAGAGGAATACAGGATTTAAGAATAGAGAAAATGAGTAAAAGTGAAGATACATAAAAAAAAATAAAAAAAATTGAGAGTAAGTATCAGGTAAAACCGTAATGGAAACGATATGATCGAATAGTCACCTTGAGGTCATCGAAGGTTCGATGTCCCTGACTGGAGGTTGAGGTGGAGGAATGTGAGGTGGTGACTGTTGCGCGCAGCACGCGTAGAGATCCGGGCGCGCGCGCGCTCATCACCTCCACCTGGCGGCGCGCGTGCACGGCGTGCCCGCCAGACCGCACCGCCACTCCGGCCACCATCTGAAAGCAGTGAAAGTAAACGTTAATCACTGATTTTTCATTCACATCATAAATAAACCACTCCCATTCACATCTAGCAATGCCTCAGTGTCCGTGCTGAATCGGCCAAATGCGGGACATTTGTAAAAGGTCGCAATAATTGATGGTAATAAGTCCCGTTAATAATTGATTGTATCAGACTTGAAAAACAACATGGGAACACCATCCTGCATGCTAATAAATGTGTACCTACGAAGTTTTTAATGTTCCTGTCGAATTCCAAACATAATCAAACCGGAAACCATTTAATTTGCATTCAGTAAGTTTGCGTTCACCTGAAAAGCCCTGGACTAAGATATTCGAGGACAATTTGAAGCCACGGGGTGACGGGGAAAATGTATGAAAAATTCCAAAACCTACATAATTTTTTTAATGACATATCCCATTCCCTGTCTCATCAAATACCCCAAAAATTATATAAGCCGAAAACAAAATAAAAGTATATTTGTTCATTATACATCACATTGCATTCAAATCATTTCAAAGGTTTGTCAGACAAGATGGCTGCCAGGCAATTTCCCCTCACCTTAGATTTGGCTTCAGTGCCAAATTCATGCAAAATAGCACTAATGCAACTGAAAATAAGTGGCGGAAAATGTAAGTAAATTAGATGTACGAGAGGTTTGAACGTATTTAATTAATCATCAATCCATTCGGTCAAATTAAATTAATCGATTTCGTTTTGGTTTTCAACCGGAACACATCGGAAGGCATAGTTCAATTCAAGATTTACGAATATTCGTTAAAAAATATTAGTCATTCTAACTAATTAATATTTTGCTTATTTGTTTTCTCTTTTACTTTTACAATAGTAGGTACCTACCTACATTTATAATAAACTGTAAAAATAAAAACATAACCACCTAATATTCTGCTTTGCCTTCTGCCGCATAGTGGAAAGACATCAATTTAAAAATACTAAATTAATAAACCTTGTTTTGATTTGATTATATTACCACTTCGTCATAATAAAGTTCATCGCCCTAGGTCATATTTATCTAAACTTAGCTCACAAATAATAATAATATTATCATTACTGCATGCACAATGCAAAATTAATTAATGTTTTTGTCCAGAAAACCTTGAACATTATGTCGGATTGTAATCTATATAAATCTGAACAATGTAACTACATAGCTACATAAGCACCTACCAACTCATTACACGATCTTGAATTTTAACCGCTTAGCCAGCTATAGAAGTAGGTATACTAGATTGTGGTTATTGCATTTGAATGACAATGTCTTGACAATTTATAAAACACGCTGAACTTTTACTTTCTGACCGTGATTTCACGAGGTAGGTGAGTAGGCACTTACCAACTGTCTATGTATCGTTGTTATCTGTGGTTATGTTAGTTGGTTCACTCTGTGCCTCAGTCGAAAATGCCAGGACTTACGCTTTTATTGGCTAATTTAAATTGAATGCAAACTAGGTGACTCCAATGTTCTCTAATAATTACGTAATTCATGCAGATTCAGAAAACTTAATGCAGCGATTCAATAAACTATAGATCTAGATTTACTTGTGATTTATTTATGACTGCAGATTTTTTTCGTACCAAAGCTCCAACTTCTCGAAGTTAGCAGGACTTAGGCGAAGCTTAATGCCAAATCACTATTTTGATCGATCTTTATAACGAATTGGTGTACATTATGAAAACAAAAAAAAATATGTTTTAGATAAATTGAAGGTTTTCCTATCGTTTCGCTTGAGTAGAATACAAATAAAGAAATAAATTACTCAATAAAAAATATAAATGTAAACTACAAAAAAAATATTTTATCAATAGAAATGTATGAACGCATAAAGAAAACAAATTTAAAAAAATACAGTTAATAGCTAAGATTATCTGTGACAGTTTCACTTGATTAACTTTTGTGCTTTCGTATAAAATTATTTACAAAATAAATAAAAACCAGTTTTGTGCTTGAAATCGAACGTTTCTAGACTCCCTTTGTCAAGCGATTTTAATGCCTGTTACCTACAATATAAGGTTATACCAAGAATATACACATTTTTGCTTGTTGCTTCCTCTTAATACATTTACAGTCCTTGTTAACCTTGTAAGTACACTAAAATATCCCGCAATTCATATAATTAATAAGTTTTGTATATACATACATAATCAAACACTATCTATCTATAAGAAAACCCGAAACTTTCCATATTCCTTTCCAAAGAACAAACTTAACCTTTTCCCAACATCTTGAGCAGATGCGCCGGGCTGGCCATATACAGGCGCAATTGGAGCAGTCCGCTCCGGGCGCCGAATTACCACGGCGCTGATAAAACCTGACAGTCCTAACACATCACACTTGAGACCATTTTTCATAAAACCGGCGCTACACAAAAATACAAAACATCAAAATAGTAATGATTATAGTGATCACCTATCTAGGCGTCTACTGTTTTACTGGTCTACAGATCAAGGATTAAGATTAATATACTATACATACATAACATCCACTGACGGGAAGATTCCGGACATGTTTACTAAATTTCTCGACCCTCTGCCAGAACTTCACAAAATTTCTCGAATCTCTTGTTTTCACTTGACTCATTGACCCAAACTTTGACCCAAACTTTGTTATCTACTATTTTTATGTTATTGTTGTTTTAAATACTTAGTACTTACACCATAATTTGTCGGTCGGTATTTAATATTTGTATTTTTTTATTTTAACCCTCTGTTGCGCACATTGAAAATAAAATAAAATGAAAATTAGATAGACGATGCCCTCGTCGAATTTATAAATAAATTCTTCGACATAGGTTGTGTCTTCGAAAGGGGAATATTTGAGTGTTAACTTATGATTGTACTTTCTTGTGATACGGTGATGATAAAATATGAAATTTGTAGCTTGTAAATTGTCCGAATGATGTACAGTACCTACCTATATAATAAGCTGTTAAGCCTCCTTCAGATGGGTCAAAAAGCTTTAACGCCTTGTAGCCAATACGTCTCATAAAGTGTCCCAATTCCACGTCCCAATCCCAGTTACCACGGCAATTTTCGCTGATGTCGTTAGACTGTGTAGTTTTAAGTTAGGATATTTAAATATATATAGTTTTAAGGTGTCTCCATAGGTGCCAGTAGTAGTACCACATGATAGAGATAACTGTCGGACGTTTGGGTTTAATACCTAAATTGTTGCGAATATAGCCGATCTACAGAGAGCTTCTCTCCGCTTCAGAAAGTTAGATATTCATTGTAAATACATTACTACCCGTAATCGCAGAACAATCCGAAGTGTTATTAAATTCTCCCGATCATCCAAGAGTATTGCTAATGGATGGAATTAACAGTACACGACACAAGATAATAACATTATCCTTCAAATAATGTCATGCCAGCCCTGCTAACAGGCAAAAGTGCATATACGCCTGAAACTGCAGATAAGACAGGCGAGTCCGAGTTTAAGTTAGTACGCTATGCCTTGACTGTTGGGCGAACGCCTTTCGTCTTTCGTGTCCCCCAAATGAGAAAAAAAATCTGCAGCTAAACGTGCTTTATGGCGCAGGCGAGGACAATAATACCGCAAAATAGCATTACTTCGACTCTTATGGGGTATCTTTGTTCCAGCGGAAATATCTCGTAAAATTATCACATTTAATTGATTTGTTCCCGCCATGAAAGCGAACACGCATACATTATTATAGGTAAGTTGTTCAGGGGTACAATAATAAGTGTAGGTAAAGCACATCACATAATAAACTGAATATGAAAGATATAAGCAGGTACAATACAAGTTATCCTAGAGAGTTCTGTTGTACAAAGAACTTCAATAATTGTATATTATAACAAGAGAACAAAATAAGTACTTAAGCCCCTGCATACCCGATTTCTATCGATTTATAATAAATTTCTCGTTAACACTCTAAGTTTTTAAGTTCCAAAAAATAATATTTTATTTTTGAAGATAACATCTTTACATTTATTATGACGAAACGTTAATTATATAAAGTTTCCCCTATTGAAAAAAATCGCAAATTAAGCTCTGAAAATTATTTAAAACACGTTTTGTTCTGTTATATAACGTGTTATATGAATAAAAAAAACTCTCTGTGTATCTTTAAATCCAATTTAAGAATTGTCAAGAGATTTTTGCTCTATTTAAAACGAGTCGTGTTTTATTAAATATTTTCACAGCAGTCGCTTACGTTTTTGCATTCCAATCGTTTTGAATATTAGCGCACTCTCTCTAACATACGGATTTACATAAGTCCCTTTCAAACAATCGTCACTCGCCGTCATTCACGAGTCGTGTTTTATTAAATAATATTTTCACCATTTTCGCTTGATTGTTATCGTTTTTTTTAATATAAGCGCACTACCTCTAACATTCGTATTTACATATATCTCCCCTTCAAACCATCTTTGAACCTTACAATGAAAGTAGTTACAGAGCTATATGTAGTAACTTGTTGATATTTAGAACAGTTTGTTGTAAAGTGAAGTATATTATGAAGTGATACTTGTAATTAGGTATCTATTTAAATAATTTTGTCAGTAAACCTATCACAAATGCAAAAACTATTTTGTGGAAATAGATTATTAGTTAGGTACACAAAAACTACTATAGGTACCTATGATGCAATGAATGAGGCAACGATGAATTCTCTGCAATTTTCGCACCACTGGCAAAATATATTAACGCAAATGACACATTATCACACGTGCTAAAAATTCTACAACACATGATTTTGGAGATTAAAATATATATTAAAAAAAAATAAAATAACGAAGGCGATGCAATGCGATGTAATATAAAACATACAAATTCAGGTGTTATTTTATTGAAAATTTAATGGCGTAGAAACATTATAGATGCTTTAATTAGGACACATCTTGGCCTTGGAAATAATCAAGTATTTTTATAAGCCTAGAAAAAAATAAAGCATCGGACCAAAAAAAATACATTCAATTTAAAAAATCTACTGCTTATGAATCTCTTTTCGAATGTGATTTTAATTTGAAATGTGAAAAATTAAGTTCCTTGGAAAATGGTCGGAATGAACTTCATTAAATAAAATAAAATACGCATTTTGGCGATGTTTCTTTTGTTTCCCCTGCTTATGAATCTCTTTTCGAATGTGATTTTAATTTGAAATGTGAAAAATTAAGTTCCTTAGAAAATGGTCGGAATGAACTTCATTAAATAAAATAAAATACGCATTTTGGCGATGTTTCTTTTGTTTCCCCTGCTTATGAATCTCTTTTCGAATGTGATTTTAATTTGAAATGTGAAAAATTAAGTTCCTTAGAAAATGGTCGGATTGAACTTCATTAAATAAAATAAAATACGCATTTTGGCGATGTTTCTTTTGTTTCCCCTGCTTATGAATCTCTTTTCGAATGTGATTTTAATTTGAAATGTGAAAAATTAAGTTCTTTAGAAAATGGTCGGAATGAACTTCATTAAATAAAATACGCATTTTGTTTCCCCTGCTTATGAATCTTTTAACCTATTAAATTTTAACCTTTTTGTAAAATAGATACGGCTTAGGGCAATAGTGTTACCCCGTAAGAGTCAAAGTAAACCACTTTACGGTAACGATTCCGTGGCGTCGATCAGCAGTCAATAGTCGTTAAGCATTGAACAACCACCCACACCTCTCGAAAGAGGAGTCATTAGCGAGTATTGACCGGATACATTCGTACCTAGTACCTACTTTACCCAGTCAAGACAAGAGTCCAGTTTGGTTCCTGCCTCTCTGGCTACTGCCTCAATCCTCGCCAACTACTGAAACTTGCCAGTTCTGTCCTCAAATGTCAACTTGTCCACAAAGAGGACTTGGCGCTTCTCGGAATAAAGCCACGGTTTGTTACGGGAAACAGGCGAATGTTCGAAGACACGCATTTGAACAATGATGAAGATCACTCGAACAAAGGATCGTTTAGCGCTAATAATTACCTACTGTAAACAAACTACTGTTGAATGAAATTACTTACAAAAAACAAACGATATTGTGGATATTATTATTACAAACACATGATTTATTAGCAATACTATTCTCAGGGCCATGGCTGCGTGGATGGAGTCACCTATTGATAGCTCTCTGGAGGTTGGAGATCATGATATATGTTGGATTAATAATGTGTTCTTAAATATCTTAAATTTTCATCGAAGAAGAAGATCATACTAAACATGAAATAGAACAAGACACATGAAAATGTAAAAGATAACGGTCTCAACTGGGAATCTTACCCCGGATTTCTGTCCTACCGGGACAGCGTCGTTATCCACTCGACCATTGGGACCTAATTATTATACGTCATACTTGTCGATCTCATATTTAAAAATTCAGAACTAACCATATTATCTTGTAACAAATTTTCCCCATATTTTTGGCAGCTATCTTTTGAATGATAACAAAGTTATAAAGAATTGGTTTGTAACCTAGATAGTGTTTCGGATAAATATATCCGATTTTTATTTATATTGGATACCTATTTTTTATTAAAGTTGGAATGAATATTCAGAAACAACATTTTCTTTAACTTCTAATGAAGGTTATACCGGTCAATGTAATATATTTATTAATTTAAACGCTCTGATGGGCTTTTACATTATACATAGTTTACATGTTTTACTGCATAATACAGTGCTGACAGAAGGTTTTTCTTTTTAAAACAAAAAAAATGACCAAAAACATAAAAAAAAATAACATAATGCATGCTACATATAATTTCCCATTTAGATAATATACATAATACATATGATATGGTACATAATATAAGAAAGGAGAAAAAATATATAAACCAGTTTTAAGTGCAGATGGCATAAAAATAATATAAATTAACAGAACAGGTTGGTAATACGTAATTTATAAAAGGAAGAAAATGAAAAAAAAAATGTAATCACTCCTGCACGATGCTCCTAAATAAAATAAATAATAAGCTTCATAAAAAATCATTCAGGTATTTCTTATATAATGATATACTCATTAATATTACGCTCGTTTGGTTGTTTAATGGAACTTTATCTTTATGTAAATAAAAGTTTATTTAATGATAAAGTATGAATAAGAAGTTATTAATAATATTAACAATTAATGGAGGACTGAACACAGTTGGCGCTAACAAAAAATTGTCCAAAGAAGCGAAGTTAGCAGTCCACAATGGAGTGCTGGTACCTACCCTGATGTATGGAAGTGAGGCATGGAACTGGCAGAGAAAGGATGAAAGTAGACTGAATGCTTTATAAATGAGATCCCCGAGGCGTATGTGTAGTAAAAACATGTATGATCGTGTGAGAAATGTGGAGTGCAAGGCTGATGTAAGCGTAATGAGTAAGATTAAGAAAGGTACGCTTAGATGGTTTAGGCATGTAGAGCGAATGAGGGAATAAAGGAGTGTAAGGAGAATATATGACGCAAATGTGAATGGTAGCAGAAGTCGGGGACGCCCGAGGAAGACATGGCACGACCAAGTGAATTGGATACTTGAGTCGGGCCATGTCAAGAGTCAGAATAATAGAAGAGTATTTATTAGACGGTGTATGAATGTGAATGAGGCAAGAAGTGTGTGCCAAGACGGAGTTGTTTGGCGGTCCATCCTTTCTGCCTACCCCAGAGGGGAAACGGCGTGATGATTAGTTAGTTAGTTATACTGAACAAGACACAGAAAATAAAAAAAATATAACCGTCTTAACTGGGAATCGAACTCAGGATCTGTCTTACAACGAGTTTATCGTGTATTTTATGTAACTTTTAACCATGTATTTTATGTAACCTTTAACCATGTATTTTATGTAACTTTTAACCACGTATTTTATGTAACTTTTAACCATGTATTTTATGTAACTTTTAACCATGTATTTTATGTAACTTTTAACCATGTATTTTATGTAACTTTTAACCATGTATTTTATGTAAATTTTAACCATGTATTTTATGTAACTTTTAACCATGTATTTTAAGTAACTTTTAACCATGTATTTTATGTAACTTTTAACCATGTATTTTATGTAACTTTTAACCATGTATTTTATGTAACTTTAAACAATGTATTTTATGTAACTTTAAACCATGTATTTTTAGTAACTTTTAACCATGTATTTTATGTAACTTTTAACCGTGTATTTTATGTAACTTTAAACCATGTATTTTTAGTAACTTTTAACCATGTATTTTTAGTAACTTTTAACCATGTATTTTATGTAACTTTAAACCATGTATTTTTAGTAACTTTTAACCATGTATTTGATGTAACTTTTAACCATGTATTTTATGTAACTTTCAACCATGTATTTTATGTAACTTTAAACCATGTATTTTTAGTTTTTTTTTCAAATACGAAATTATACATTATAGTGATTTATTTTTGTGATATTAAGCCATAGTGTCAATCATCAGGGCATCAGCGCAGATTGATGATGGACACTGTAATGCTGTCCGAAACGTTGGCTAAAGAAGGAGGTTACGCAACACGGCATAGTACCCAAAATATACATCACAATTCACAATAATACTTTTGGATGTGAAAATCTCAAATCACATACAAGAAATTATATAATTGTCCTAAAAAACTCGATGAAAATTTCTTTTCAAACTTTCTTCAGGCAGGTAGTTATCATAATATTTAAAAATGCGATTAAGAAAATTCAAATAAATAAGACAATTTCAAATTTAAAAAATAAACTTTACCGAACCATTAAAACGGTCACCATATTGAAACGGAAACGGAACACACAGAAATTTAAAGAAAGACGCAAAACGGTTGTTGAATTCAGAGCATTGTTGATAAAATAACGTAGATCGATTCATTTCTTGTAACTAAACTCAAATTAGAAATCTGTATGGGAAAATAATAAATTAGTCTATTATCGTGATAAAGAAAGTAATACAAATCAATTAATTCAGTCAAATTAAATATAGTGGATTCAATTTGTATAGTGATAAACACAGAACAGATGCGATAAACCGAATATGTATTGGATGGATTCTAAAACTTGTTTGAAAGTTGAACGATGGGGCACGCTAACTGATGGCATAATCTGCTTCACTTTCGATAAACGATTTTTTTCAAATCTATATTCATAAGTTTGGGAAACTTAATTGAATGAACCAGCACTGGGCGGGATAAAGGCGAAGACTGATTGATCAGGTAGGTGCTTACCTGCCTACAGACAGGGCCGTTTTAAGACTATCGAAGGTCGTACATGCCATTAACTGTTCAATTTTTTACGTGATTATCGTTGACATTAATTCTAAAAAAGTGAACCACAAAACCAAGATTTTGTTGAATTACATAAATTTAAAAAATCCCGGTAATCCCGGTGCAGCGCTTAGATCCCGGGAATATGTTTTTTTTTTTGTTTCACGACCTTGGTTCTACAGTAGGGATATATTTAGCATGTCGTTAATTAGCAGCATCGGGAATTGAAAAATGCTAGCCTAGTAGGACCGAAAAAATGTGTAGACCCTGGGAATTGCAATGTTTATTGGATAAAGCGGCCCTGTCTACAAATTATAATAGGCAATTATTATTAGACATGCTGTGGATTGTTGATATATATTATATTCTACAATGTTATGGCTCGCAGAGTTTGTTGCTGAAACATACAGCCTAGTGATGTAAGCGACACAGTAATCAGGGCACTCAAAAAAGAGCGCATGGTTATGGAGCGTCAAAGAAAAAGCGCATCCATTTATGGTAAAAATGGCGGCGACAGGCTTTACCGCTACATCTACAATAAAATATACCTTAATTTATTCCAAACACGTAGAGTTGTGACAGATTCCCGCATATATCTACCATTGAATTGATGAATGTCATTCGTTGGAAGATGCCCGGCTATTGAATATTGATCGTGTTTTTAGGCAATTTGTTTTAAATATAGTTTTCACCGATATTTTAATGTCATTCTCTTGTTGTTGTGATGAAATCTTCTGAGAGAGATTTTCTAATACCATTTTGCAATACGAAGACGAGAAATTACACCTATCCCGAATCCGTTCCTCTACTTTGTCAGCCATTACAATTAACATTTTTCGAGATCATGTTTTTCCGCGATTACGGTAAATTTTAAATGTGTGCTGTTTTTATTTCCATAGGGGAATTTTCTTTCACGTCACGTAGGAAGTAGATAACACTTCCCTATGTTCGATCTATATTCATTATAAATAATAATTTATGTCACAATTTCAACGTAATTCAAATATTACGCAAACAACGTGTATGCGTGAATATTCACGGCCCGATATCCGCTAGGTAGATACTTATTTTTCAGTACCCAATGTTCATTAAATAATTAATAATAAAAAAAATTCATGCGGGTAGGCACCTGTTTTCGTAGTTACAAATCAATGATTTTGAGAATATTATTTCAAACAATTACAAACAGTTCGTGAAACCAATTGATTTTGATATTATGTTCTGTTATACATTGAAGAAGAGGGTTTTTATAGTCAATGGTGTTATGTACCTACATATAATTGTGTTGTTTTTTTTTCTTTCAACCTTATCTTAATATTTCCCCTGTTGACGGCATCTGAGCTTGTAAGGCTCTCGACTAGGAATCCAAAAGTCGCGGGTTCAAATCCCAGCAAATAATTATGTGATTAATTTGTGTTATTTCACAATTTATTTATTTAAAATGATATATATAGCATATTTGCCCACGCTGAGTGGAAGATACTATCAGTACCGCCCTGGTCAAAGACCACCATTCAGAAATGAAACATATCTTAAAATGGATTTAGCAGTGTTTGGTAACCAGATCTGAATAGCCAGATACTTCCCCACCTTCGTCTTCCCCATATCCTTTTCCATCCCACTACCTTCAGCTTCACAACATAAATTGAAGATTCTAATTCCAGATGGTTGGGAGCAGAGATGTGCAAAATGGGTACCCAAAACCATTTGAAATGCAAAATGGAAATAGGTCAAAACTTTTCCATTTGAAAATGCAAAATGCAAAATGGTTTTTAGAAAAGCATTTCAAATGCAAAATGCAAAATACCTATTTTCAAAATGCATTGAAAATGCAAAATGGTTTCTCATTCAAACAATTAAAATAAATATAGAATTATTAAACAATTTTGTCATTTAATAATGGACATCAATGTAGAACAAACATAATATATTATGATGGTAAATCATTTACATGGTGTTAAATCCAAAAACACCACGACTACAGATTATGAAACCACAAAAAATTTGCGCGGGACGTAAAAACATAGAAACTGCTATCTAACATTTAATATTACAGCGTCATGGCCCCATGTTCAGTATTTGAATCAGTATTTTTTGTAATGGTATCACTCAATTGCCAGGGCTCCTACCAGGAATCAACTTGACAAATGTAAATTATCTCTCATAGCGAGGTTGAGGACCGACTGATATTTGGGGCTTATGAAAAAAAGATGAGTGGAGATAGTAGGAAGAATGTTGCAAAAAAGCATTTAAAATGGAAAATGCATTGAGAAAAGCATTTAAAATGCAAAATGCAAAATGGAAAATACCCATTTTGCATTTTGCATTTCCATTTGAAATGGATTTATTTGAAATAAAGCACATCTCTGGTTGGGAGCATTTGGAAATATTGTGCGGTATTATTATAAATTGACTCTTTTCCATCTTTCCTGTTCAACATTAACATTTTCATGTACCAATTTGTCCATAGTTTCCTAACATCACCATTAATCCAATCAAGTTCCTCTCAACACTTCCTCGCAAACTTTGTTCGTTGCACATGCAATTTACCATATTGCACACAACGCCTCACGTTAAATTAATAGAGAAATTACCCAATTCAAACACAAAGAATGGCAACTTTCTAGTCGCGAAATGTAGAGCAAAAAATATTTCCGACTTCATCGTACATCGGGCACTTTCAGCTTCATTATCATCATTAATTCGCTGTTCTTGTTGTATTCATAAATTAATTACCAGCGTAATAATCTGTTAAAATGTCAGCCAGGAATAATACCATGAAGCTACCTTCTAATTAAATAATTGCGTAAGTTAAAAATTAACTTCGGTTGCATCATATTGATAAAAATCAGTTCATTATCAATAAAAGTTATTCAATTTTATACGGAATAACATATTAAAACTTATGAACCGTGTAATATTTAATCGTTGACGAAGATAATAAATCAAACCATGGCTGAGAGAACTGAGTTGTAATCAACTTGCAAAAAATTTTTTTAAAGAAAGATAAACATTCTCAGGTTAAGAATTTCTTCTTCTTCTCTTTTCTTCGATGGCGCTACAGCCCATATCGAGCTTTGGCCTCCTGCAACAGTCGCCTCCAACTCCTCCTGTCCTCAGCGGCTGACTTCCAGTTTGTCACCTGGAGAAGCTGTGCTGCATCTCCTCTTACCTCATCTTCCCACCTCTGTCTGGGTCTTCCCACTTTTCTCTTTCCACCTGGGTGACCAGCCAGAATTCTTTTTGGGACGCGTGTATCCGGCATTCTCTGTACATGCCCAGCCCATCTCAGCCTGAGGAGTCTCATGTGTGCAGAGATGCTAGGGGCCTTATATATATCGTACAATTTTATATTGTGCCGGATACGCCACTGTTCGCCCTCTTTCACGGGTCCACATATTCTTCTCAGCACCTTTCTTTCAAAAGTATCCAGCATTTCAGCCATCTTTACCGTCAGTGTCAGCGCCTCACATCCATATGCCAATACAGTTCTTACAATGGTCTTATATATGGTTATTTTCGTTTTTCTGTGGACACTACGTGACTTAAACACTGGCAGCAAAGAGAAGTATGTTTTGTTGGCTGCTGTGATTCTCCTTCTGATTTCTGCTGGATCTTCATTGTTCTCTGTCAGGCTGGAGCCCAGGTAGGTGAATTGATCGACCACTTCGTATGAGTAGTTGTCTTTAAATAGTGCACTACTTCTTCTTCTGTGTGAGGGGTTCCTGCTCTGTACCATCATTTTTGTTTTGTCAACATTAACTCGCAGTCCTACTTCCCGCGCCGCTGTTTCTAAAGGGTCGAAGACCTCCTTAATGGCTGAAATTGATCTTCCGACAATGTTGATGTCATCCGCATATCCGACAACTTGACTGCTCTTGAAACAAATATTGGAGCCAGTGTCTATTAGTGTTTTTCGTATTACATGTTCGAGCACAATGTTGAAGAGAGTGGGAGCCAGACTGTCCCCCTGTTTAAGTCCCTGTGATACTGTAAATTCTTCCGACAATTCTCCGTCTATTTTGACCTGACATCTTGAGTCTGAAATTGTGGCTATTATGAGCCTAACCAATTTAGGTGGAATCTGGAATTGTAGTAGTATGTCATATAGACACTCCCGATCTATGCTATCATATGCTTGCTTGAAATCAATGAATAGTTGGTGTATGTCTATGTCAAATTCCCAGCACTTTGCCAAGATCTGTCTGACGGTGAACAGTTGGTCTGTTGTGGATCTACCGGTGCGGAAGCCTGCCTGATACTCTCCCAGTAGGTTTTCTGCATATTTATCAATTCTTTGTTTCAGTATCATGGTGTAGATTTTATATGCTGTGCATAGAAGTGATATGCCTCTATGATTTTCGCATTTTAATTTGTCATCTTTCTTGTGAATTGGGCATATTATGCTTATTTGCCATTCCTCTGGGATTTTTTCCAGTGTCCATTGTTTTTTTTTCCATTCCATTTTTTCCATTGTCCATGTCCATTCATTCTCAGGTTAAGAATAACCAGACAATATTTGAAAATCTCCTACTGTCATCAGAGTAAGCGGAAAATGTTGCTTGTGTCATGATGAAAGACTTAGCCAGCCAAGGAATAGAATACACTACGCCTGGGCGTGACCCAGGCGCGATTCCAACTCAGCCACCGATTATGAAGATAATTTAAAGACAACTAGATTCTCAATACAAAAATACCTTTAAAAACAACAAACGGCCTCGGAACAGGAAACCCTTGTGAGGAGGACAGTGAAAACTGTGACCATTCTTATACTTATTAGATACGTTGAGTATACAATTTTTCACAAAGAAAATTTTCATATAAATATGGAAAGAGGATTTGATGAAAAAAACACGACAAAAAATTCACATTCATTACTCATCACACCGAAAATGCATAATTCTTACAACGAAAACAGCTTTCGTCCAGCGACAGTTCTCTTGTATCGTTCCCAAAATGTTTGACCCACTGTAAAAAAACAATGTATAATAACTTATATTATGAGTAAAGAAAAATTTTAAAATATATATTTTGCTTTATACCTATAAATTCATCGATATGTTTTATACTATAATATACTGTAATGACCACTTATGTCATAATCATGCAGAAACTCTGCATAAATTGAAACTAATAAATTTAAAAAATACTAACAGACATGAAAATGTCTAGTCCTCCAGTGTCAGTGATACCAGAGGATCCGGATTCGAGTCAGAGTTGGGACCGTTACCTTTTTATTTTCTGTGTCTGTTTGTTTCATATTTTCACTGAGAGTTGTTGATCAATGATTAAATAAAATTATGTAATCAATTTAAAGTTTTCTGTATCTATACACATATCTTTTTTTTGAAGAAAGACAAACATTCCCGGGATACGAATAACCCGTCAATAATTTCAAAATCTCCTACTGCTACCACAGTAAGCGGAAAATAATGCATTTTGTGTGGCGATGGAGGACTTAGCCAGCCGAGGAATTTAACTCACGACGCCTGGGCGGGACTCAGACGCTATTCCAACTCAGTCACTGACCGGTCATATAGTAGTATCAAACAGACACAAACAATACTGTTATAAAATCATAGATTTACTGAGAAAAATCAAGGTCAGACACACAACCGAGACAGGAATGTTGCACCTTATTTACCTAACGAATTCCCAGAAATGTTCTTCAATGTGTCACGCATATGGAAATTTTTAAAGAAATTAAACTTTGTATGAAATGTTATAATTGCGGTAATTGGTCCGGAAAGGATTTTTTTTCATGTTTATTTGCACTCGCCATGATTTAATCCCCCCACCCCTCGTAATCATCTGTTTAATCAATCAGCATGCTTCGAATAAGAACATATTCGGAAAAGCAATTTTTTGATTGGTTATACACAAAATTTCGGATATGAGTCGGTGGGTAATTAAGGCCGCGTATTAAGCGTTCAAAGATGGTTTGAAAGGGAGGTACGTAAATATGAATGTTAGAGGGAACGCGCTAATATTTAAAAAAAAACGATAATAATTAAGCGAAAATGGTGAAAATATTTAATAAAACAGGACTCGTTTGAAATAGAGTAAAAATCTCTTGACAAATGCTTTAGTTGCATTTAAAGATACACTGTAAATTTGTTCATGCCTATAACATATTAAATAACAGAATTAAACGTTTTTTAAATAATTTTCCGAGCTTACTTTGCGATTTTTTCTATCAAGGTAATTTCATATAATTAACGTTTCGACATAACAACTGTATAGATATTATCTTAAAAAATAACTTTTTTTTTGGGACTTAAAGAGTTGAGTTAACGAGAAACTTGTTATAAATCGGTAGAAATTGGGTAGCGGGGGCTTAAGAAGTGCCAAAAGTAACAAGTATCTACAAGATCAAAATGTCAAAAGAGTTCGTAGTCCCCTCACATTAGGGTATCACGTTCTGATGATCTGTAAATATTAATTTTGATTTGAAGTAATATTTTTACAATATTACCTATTTCCATTAGCAGTCTCTCTCTATCTTTCGCTATCAGAACATGACACCCGCTTACATTGACATCCCATTTTTGCGCGAACATGTACAGGGTTTTCCAATAAGAGGTGTTATTTTGATATTCAATCGTAAAAGATCAATGGCTTCGTTGCTTGTGTGCCACGTAGCGCCGTCTTGTTGAAAGTAAACGTTGTCCAGATCAATACCATCCAATTCCGGCCATAAAAAATCAGTAAACATCTCTCGATAGCGCAATACATTCACCGTAACTGTTGCTCCAGCCTCATTTTCGAAAAAGTCAGGTCCAATGACTCCGCCGGACCATAAACCGCACCAAACAGTCACACATTGAGAATAGAGAGGCTTTTCAACAATAACTCTTGGGTTTTCCGAGCCCCAGATGCGACAATTTTGCTTGTTGACGAAGCCAAAGAGGTGGAAATGGGCCTCATCACTCAAGATGATTTGCATTTGATTCACTCAAGTGAATTTTAATCATTTCAATGCGTTGTTGAAGCGTGTATCGTTCCATTTTTATTAATGGCGTAGTTTCTACTTGTCAAATATCAAAAAATGACAGCTTCAAAAGTAACATCTACCGAAATAGCGGGCTATTCAAAATAACACCTCTTATTGGAAAACCCTGTATGAAGAAGTCGCGAGAAGATAGGTGTCAGACCGAGATGGCAGTTGACGGAAGGTGGAAGATGGCCGACACGACACGCCACGCCGTGCCGTTGCACGCCACACCGTGCAACTTCTGACACAACACCTTACGGCACAATGCGAGACAATGCCATGCAAAAACGCCGGCAACTCGAGTATGAAGTGCGCGTCATTTATTGCTGTCACGAGCCGTCGGGGTTGACGTACTTCCGTATCCACCTTATACGGGCCGAACGCGAAACGTGTCTCTGGAGATGTTGGTAACAAATTACCAACATTCAAGTACCAATAAATAAATACACAATCCTAATACGATGCGATCTTCAATCAACATCCTTTGTGAAGATTCTACTTCAACAATACATATTTTTTAGAGAGGAAATAAGGCGCAAGGTTTTTGAAAACAATTTGTAAACAAACAATAAGTCACATTTTTAAATACATCTATTTGAATTTCACTTTTGTTTTCTTGGTAGTGGAAATTAACCCACTTCCCGATATTCGATCGAGCTGAAATTCGGCAGATAGACTCGTTGTCGATGACAATAGATTCCATCAACTTTTGTTATATACACTCGGACATATACGCATTACTCAGTAATTGGACGACATGACAGTAGTTAAGCGGTCCTACCCAATCAGGATTTCGCGGAGCGCGGTTGACTTCAGTCCCTGTGGAGGATGGTTCAATCAGTCAAACCAAAAAATAAATAAAAATATTTGAAATTGAAACTAGGTCGAAAATTGAAAACTAATAACATTACAGTAAAACTTTTAACTTTTTTACGAGTGGATTTTTTATAAATTGTAGTTTCGAGGATATAAACTATCATTTGGACAACTTACCAAAAAAATGAATAGAATTATGTGAATTTTATTCGCATCATTTGCATCGTCCTAATTCGGGAAAGTATTGTGCAAAGACTTTTTTTTGTAGTTAACAAACATTTCTATTCTATGATAATAAAAAATGTCTCAGAGTTTTTCACACGAATACACTTCAGCTTCCCAAAATAATAGATTTCGAAACGATGGTATTTGTTTAAGGTCGTCGATAGCCCGATGGTCATTAAAGTCTAAAACGAAAACGGCAACTTATTGATGATGTTCGTTTGACGTCGATCAAAGAACTCAACGTGATTATGATAATAATGCACTATCTTCTCAAGGATAACGCACGGAATGTACATTGTTGTTTTCACTGTCCCGGGGGTACAGAAGTGCTTCAGAACAAAGTGACTTCGGATGCTTTGACAGGTAGGAAACTGCAAGTTGGAAAGTAACATTATTTATTTATGTTGATGCACTATAGTACTGCGATCTCATGCAGAGGCAGGACGAGGTATTTTGGTAATTATTATATATTTTTCGAAATCACTTTTCGGATCATCATTTAAAAGTGTTGAAAATTTTACTATTTACTTAAAAAAAAATTATTTTGACACCGAGCTGCTTTATCGTTACGTTTTCCAGTAAGACATAAAAGTGACGTGTGACATAACTTTTCACCCTTTCCTCTAAATGATAGTATTATGTCCTATTGAATAATTTTAAAATAGAGAAGATCAATCATCATATTGGCCCATGTTCCAAATATTTAAAAAACTGATGAAATATCGGTGTTAACACATAAATGTGTTTCGACGATATCATGGTATATATTAGAGATGCAATGAATAGTGACTTGACCCAATACCGAATATTCGGCAGCGCTTTCGGCCGAAGCGCGAATATTCGGCCGCCGAATATTCATAGCTTTGAAAATGAGTTCTGACGAGCCTAGTAGTACCGAATACAATATTATTTTTTGCCACCTTTGACGTTTGAAGAAGTACACGAAATATGCTCTAGACTATAAAAGCTTCCGAAAATATGTATATTTTTAATTTCAACAGTATTTTTTTGTCGCTTCAGATTATCGGCCTCGTAAACTCAGATTGAATTAATTAGCTGCTATTATGCGACATTTACAAACAGACAATATACAGTAGTACCCAGTGCCTAATCATACTACAATGCAACTGCTACTTTATTCTTTATTATGTATTATCGACCGTTATACAGTCATATTGAAGCCACGCTGACCATTTGTGCTTTCCTATTTCTCCAACCCATGCATTCTTTGAGGAAATATTATATATGCAGTATTGTCATATTTCACCCATGGGAACAGACATGCTGACAGTATACAAAAATAAAAAAAATAAAAACGAATACAAAAAAACACATTTAGCTTTCATTCATACCAATAGCAAAATATTATCCCCAATACATTGGCTGTCATTGTTATATGTGCTATCCTAAATTTACGAAAAAAATATTTTTACGTTTAGTGAGATTGCGGCATTTCTATGAGGAGGGAAGAGGGAGGTGGGGAAGTATCTGGATATTCAGATCATATCACTAAACATGGTAATAGGATTTATCGTGATTCATTTTTGGGTTATTATGCCGTGTTTTCTCTGTGCTTCTTATTTAGCCAACACCGCGCACCGTTACAGTGTCCACCATCAAGGCGTGTAGATTGTGGTTGTTTATGTATATGGCAATGATAACGCGTTGCAAGCGTTAATCCTCTTAACGTGGTTTTATGGGATAAGTTTCGGTATAGCCGTCTAATACCTGATATATAGAACTATTAAGCTTAGCGCACGTCCCTGTCAATATTTATGTGTTTTTTGAGGATTTTAATTGCCTCCATAATTAGGCGTGCTCGATGCGTTTTGGGCCTTTCCAGCACTTTAGGCACGAATCCAAAATAATAGCCGGTTTCAATTAAGTGCACCATAGAGGATGGCAACACAGTACGACTCATTGAGCAACTGCTAACTGGCCGTACCTTCAGGGTTTTTCTAGGAGGGCGAAAAAGCAAAAAAATACCCCTCAATAATGGCCTTGCCCAGGGCTCAGTGCTGGCCCCATCGCTATTTAACATCTACACTCGAGACCTCCCTCACACTGAAGGCAGAAAATTTGCTTACGCAGATGACATCGCCGTCACAGCTCAAGCCAAAACCCTTAAAGCAGCAGAAGATATCCTCAATTCTGACCTAAAGGCTTTGGAAGAATATTTCCTCAATTGGCGACTAAAGCCAAATGGGTCGAAAACAGTTGCGACAGCTTTTCATCTTAGCAATTCACAAGCGGATGCCAAACTCTGTGTTCAGTTTGATGGAAAAAATATTTACCATGACCCCCACCCCCGCTATCTCGGAGTTACTTTGGACAGGAGCTTGAACTACCGGCAACACATGGAAACAGTGGGTAAAAAAACCAGGACAAGGCTTAACTTAGTTAATAAGCTAGCTGGAACTAGCTGGGGATGCGACGCCAACACGCTCAGAACAGCATCCATTGCCCTGGTTTTCTCAACGGCTGAATACTGTGCTCCAGTATGGGCTAGAAGCGCCCACACTTCCATGGTAGACGTTCAGCTTAATGCCACAATGCGAACCATCAGCGGGACTTTAAAATCTACTCCTCTCCCTTGGCTCCCCGTACTTGCAAACATAACCCCGCCAAACATCAGGCGAGAAATTGCAACACTGAGGGAATACAAGAAGGCGCTGCAAAAAAGCGCAATACCTCTACACGAAGATGTCGTCTCCCACCCGGCATGCCGCTTGAAGTCCCGAAAGCCCTTCTGGGCGGAAGGAGAGAGGCTCCTCCGACTACCTCTCACCCCAGAAGATAGGTGGAAACTTGAGTGGCAAACGGCCAACGTGGGAAATGCCCATCTCATACAGGACCCCACCGAGAGACAGCCTGGGTTCTCACTGCCTCGCAAAACCTGGTCCGCCATCAATAGGTTAAGGTGCTCCCATAGCCGCTGTGCCCACATGATGCACAGATGGGGCCTTAAAGAGTCGGCGATGTGTGAATGTGGTGCGGTGCAGACTACCGAACATGTGGTCAACGAATGCCCGCTCCATTCATTCCCCGGCGGGATTGATGAGGTCCACATGGCGACGCCTGAGGCCCTAAAATGGCTCGCAGATCTAGATGTCCCCCTCTGACCCCCCACCATACGAAAGAAGAAGAAGAATTAAGTGCTCGGAAATTGCCGATTTGTCCGAACGGCCGAGTTTACACGCTCACAAATATTCTGAGATCCTTTTGGAGATGGTCCGTCCTGTCATGTCCATTCTGTCACTGTTATATCTAGCAACGATTCAATTATAATTGCTGGTCTTTCACTGGGGTAACGCCAAGAGTAAACTCCACTCTCTTTGGTTAATTTATGTTTGGTCGGTTGGCAGATAAAACTTTTTCGCATATTTCCATTAAGGTGTATGATTGATTTACAATTAAAAAATGTTTTAATATTGAATATTGTTTTAAAATATTGAATATGTAGTAAGTTAGTTTCATGTTTCAATGGTGAGATTGAGAGTGGCTTTTCTTGTGTGGCAATCATCTCAAATTATTCTCATCTGACTGTTTTTTTTTAACGGAAATATTGATTACAATGATTGTTATAATTTCTGATTTCACAGCATCACAGCAATTATTTACTCGGTTTGACGATCGGATGCAATTAACTTTCTTGCTGTAATAGAGATTTAAGTGCAATTTGATACGAGAAGTGGAATGTCGGATGTGAGATGTTAATGGACTATTATACGTCTAATGTCTAACCTATGAGTTTGATTGATCTCACATTTGTGTGATAGTTGAGTTCGGCAGTGGCAAACAAAGGTTCCTGGAGTGTACTGCAACAATAGGCTCGGTCCTCTCTAGGTAGCCCTACGGGGAAACGGCGTCATAGTAAAATAATTTAATTGTAATTTGATTGATTCAATTTGCACACACTAACCCGTTAAATTTTGTCACATCCATTAAAAGGACTGGGTGTTTGTACATTGTCTATATCACGAGTCAACATGAATAAGATTCCTGCAACAAGTATCGTTAGAATTTTCCGAAAAAATAATTACATTGACTTTTCTTCCACCGACTTGCATGTGAAACACCACCACATAAATGTTTCAAGGATCTCACTGCTACAGCAATCTGTCAGCTTCCATAAGATCAGAATTTGGATGTAGATTTAGCCCACCATAAACGAAATAAAAAACTTAGTAAAAAATAGTTAGAATTTTTTTTTAAGTCAATGTTTTCGGTCTACATAATGACTAAACAAAATACCTACATCTTGTAAACAGAACTCAGCAGTACCTACACATTTAAAAAAATAACTAGTCGGTTGTTTCTTGGTTGTTTCCACCTATTTGTTCTAAAAAATATTTAAAATAGCAAAACATCTTCTAGTCATTATAATGTCATCGTTTATAAATACAGCAACAACAAAAAATAAGTGGATTCATTATAGATTTTCTGAAATACTCGTGTGTTTTAAAATGAAATAAGATAAAGAATATACGCAAAGCTTAAGGGTAAAATTACAGAATTCAGCCTTATGCTCAATACGCAAGTTTTTTTTAAATAATACTGGTTTCAGGGTCAAAAGAGATGACTATTTATGTAAAAGATGATGCATTAAAGTTCCTTTTTTTCAATCAAAGTTTAAAATTTCTCGAGTGTTGACAGTTTTAGACAACCAAGCGTTTCTTATGATACGATATTTGTCGCAGGTTAAGTTTGAAGGTTAAGAAACAAGCATAAATTATTAAAATAACCCAAACTAAAAACCTGGTAACTTATTTTGTGCATGTTTTTCCATCTCCACCGGTGTAAACAGTTGTTTCTTGTGGTAATTAATTGAAGTACAGTGTTATTTTTTTTTAAATGCGTATTAAGCATGGGGCTAAGTCATGATGTATTATACTTGATTAGCCTTGTCTAGTTAAAGTCATTTTTAAAATAACGCCACGTAGCGTACGTCACAAATATGGAGATGATTTTGAGCCCTTGAGGTGATTTTGCACAAAAACGGCGCTATACAAGTCATCCAATTATTATTATTATTATTATTATGAACTTAACGTACAAGAGTTCAAACTCGTAAGCGAAACCACGGAGAATTTGTTGTCAGAGGTGTTGTAATATGGACATAATTCAAATTTAAATATTTGGAACTCGGTTATTTTTGTGATTGAAAAAATGAACTTGCCCAGCATGGCTGAGAAGCAAAATAGATCAACAAAAGGTAAAACGCAATGCACAGTGCCCATTTCGCATTGCGACATAATACGTGGGCCTTTTCATAAATGTGCATGTGAACCAAACCAAAATTGTGTTGGGGTTATTTTTAAATGAATATGCCGTGTTTAGTCTAATTTAGTCTATGGGCTAAGTTGTATAATTTTAAATTCTTCTTTCTGTCTGCTGATGCATGTTGGAGATATTTTTGTTAAAAAGATCCTGACCTTTCCATAGGACTGCGTCGGTGCGCTCCAGTGTGTCGTCTCTAGCTGCGCGTGCTGCTGCAAACCCTCCTGGTCGCTGCTCCACTCCTGTCTCCTCACCGTTGGGGCCCCCGTCTCCCTGCTGACCAGCATGCTGGCTGCTGGCTGCTGGTTCGTCGGACTCCTCGGGCTCCTGGCGCTGCTCGGGCTACTCGGGCTCCTGGCGCTGCTAACGGGCCAGCCCCTTACGCATGGGGCCTAATCGGGTTGCCGGATCGATCGTTCGATGTACTCGGCTTGCGGCAGCTCGTGTTTAAACTGGAAATAAATACACAGTTTAGGAAATAGTTGGATATTTTTTGAAACTGAAATGATAATGAGATGTTAACGAGCGTTTCTATCAATGCCTAGTTGATATTTCAGAATTCCGATTGACGCGATCTTCCCAACATCTTTGTTAATCTTGGCAAATCTTTATGGGTACTGAAACTTTTTGTTGTGTATCATAATTTGTATTTATTTTTTATTTTTAAATTTTTTTTTTTTTTTTTTTTATTAGTAAAAAAAAGATACACGAATTACATAATATAACAATTACATAATATAATTACACAATATAGTACAGTAATTAATTACATAATATTAGTATTTGATGTAGGTACCCCCATAAATAAGCAGGGCTTGTGTGTATGGGGGTGTTGTTATATTGGTTTATATTTGATACGATTCAGTTCAACTGTTCGGAGTACTTTTTAAGGTGGATTTTGAATTCGTTTATATTTGCATTCATGTTTCTAATTTTTTCTGGTAATGAGTTAAAAAATTTAACTCCGAGATATTCATGGTTGAACTGTCCTATTGTTTTTTTACATTTAGGAGTAGGCAGTATTGACGTTTGTCTAATCTGTTATTTTTAAAGGGTGCAATTTTATTTTGAATATAGTTTTTATAAATTTGTAATGTTGCATGGTAGAAGTATAATGCACTTAATTTTCTGACCTTAAATTTTTTGAATAAAAGTTCGGACGAATATGAATAGGGTTTTTTTAATATGGTTTTTATTATTAGTTTTTGTGATATGTAAATTGTTTGAGTTTGATTTTTATATGTACCGCCCCAGCCTATAATGCCGTATTGTATAATTGATTGACAGAAATTAAAAATTATTAGAATTAAACTTTTGTTTGTAAGGAGTTTCCAAAGCAATTTAAAAATTAAAAATATTTATCTTAAGCCGCGACGAATTATTTTCCCTTCTAGTGAACCTTATCATCAACAATATTTTGATCTCTTCGCAATACTTGGCCATTTTTATTCTAATATAATTGCCGGTTACTTGAATATCAACAGTTTGCGTGGCCTTCACTTAAATACCACACTACTAGAGTAAATTATTCTCAAGTATATTATTTCTAGAACACATTCCCAATGGCGGGAATTATTAAATTTCAGTTGAATACTCCTGTCAAAACAAATTGATTTGCTTTTTGGTGTCGTATAATTTAAAATGGAACACATTTAAAAATTACGAAAAATTACACAAAAAGTACCTACCCCAATTTTATTACAGTATGCAATACATTATCGGTAGCTACCTGACTTAGATATTAAATATCTATTTAAGTCATGAACCTAAAATAAGTAGGTACCCTTTAAAACTAGTTCTTAGACAAGACTAGGCTTAAATTATCATCAAAACAAACTAAATCAATAACCTAAAAAAAAACAATATTTTGATCTCCTCGCAATACTTGGCCATTTTTATTCAAATATAATTGCCGGTTACTTCAATATCACCAGTTTGCGTGGCCCTCACTTATTTACCACACTACTAGAGTAAATTATTCTCAAGTATATTATTTCTAGAATACATTCCCAATGGCGGGAATTATAAAATTTCAGTTGAATCCTCCTGTCAAAACAAATTGATTTGCTTTTTGGTGTCGTGTATTTTAAAATGGAACACATTTAAAAAATATGAAAAATTCCACAAAAAGTACCTACACCAATTTTATTACAGTATGCAATACATTATCGGTAGCTACCTGACTTAGATATTAAATATCTATTTAAGTCATGAACCTAAAATAAGTAGGTACCCCTTAAAACTAGTTCTTAGACAAGACTAGGCTTAAATTATAACGAAGGTTTTCAACTGAATTGCATTCAGTTTTGTGATTCCCAAATGCTGTATTTGTAGGTAACTACTTTCGACATTTCGGTTCAATGTCGTGCACTATTTATTCTGCCGATCACCGTTGCAATGCATTCGATCGGATATTGCGACAAGAGAGATAAAAAATATCATACCGACTGCACGAAATCCATTTTTTATAACGTCGTGCAATACATTTTTTTATTCGATCGGCTTATTTGATAATATTAGATATCACGCGTATGTTTGAGGTATCACGTTGTTCCTACGAGTGTCATAAAACGTAGGATTGTTGGCGATATTGTGGGAGAGACGGTAGATAATTTGAATTTTTATCGAATGTAAATTGTACCATCTGATTGATGTGTCGGACAAAACGACGCGAATTCTATTAATCTTTTTTGTTGTTGAATATATACATAATTAACATTTCAAACAACAGCATTTTGATAAACAGAAAATCATCATATTTTAGTGGTGCAAACACAATTACTAAAAAACGTAGGTAGGTACTAAATAACATTTAGACATACTTAAGGCCTCAAAAACTTCAACGCTTTTAGAAAATTAAAATATATTGTGAGTGCCGCTAAGTCCCAACTGCTCCCAACCGTCTGAAGCCATTGAGACTATGGCATCCCCAATTGGGGTATGTATAATTGTGAGGCTGGAGGTAGTTGGGAGGGGAATGAAATGGGGAAGATGGAGGGGGAAAATACTTGACAAAAGCCATTTCAAGCAAAGTTTCGATTCTGAATGGTAGTTTTCATCAAAGCGATACTGAAAGTATCACATTAATTTACAGTAATACATTAATTTTAATTAATAAATTGTGACATATGGAATTCAAATTAGTCAATAAACATTTAATTGCTTTTTAAATTAAATTTAGGTAGGTACTAGTTATTTAGGAGTTCCTGATAAGTGGTTCTTGTAAGCCTTAAATCTTTGCTTTTTGTCGTGGGACAGTCATAAATTTCACAAATAAATTTAACAGCTAAATAAAAAGAAAGGGTTCGCACGAGAGTGGTTTATTTATGGTTCTCATTAATATTGCGAAGATACTATAACCGTGACCTTAAACTTTATTAAACGTAAGAATGGCTTGTTATTACTACAATGTGTCCTCTTTTATTTTGCATGGTTTGAAAATTAATACAGTAAACTAAGTTTTGAAATGTGCTCGGAGAAAAATGGGTATTGCTAATTTATTAAGAATATCTTCAAATTATTGGTAATCCGGCTAAAAATGGGATTGCAGTCCGTTTGCTGATAAACTATTAGTAAATTCATGATGCTACGTATACATCTGCGAGCCAAACTGCCGAACCTCAACTTATGGGAAAGAATCGAAGCAACCGGAAATGGCGCGAAGCACAGTTTGTAGTTGATTTGTTCCTTTACCGTAATTCGTGTTACGGTTCGCGTCTCGGTTCGCAAATGTATACGTACCCTAATATAGCGGATTACATTGTATGCACCTGCATTTTTCTTGATAGTATATAATGACGAAATGCAAAATATTAGGATTTTTATGAACACGTGTTCTGATATCGTGATAATACGTTCGTATTTTACTAAAAGTTTATCAGGGAACCCATCAATTCATTCTTTACGAGCCTGCAATCCCGTTTTTAATCTGATTATGAATAATTTGAAGAGATTCTTAATAAGTTTTATTCATTTTTCTTCGTGTGGATAAAGGCGCATCCTCATAATACGATGAACAAACTAGGCAGGGTAACTAGGTACCTTCCTTAGTAACTACCTACCTTAGGTAAGTACCTACTTTAGAAATTATTCCTCAAATGGCCGATAGAAGATAATATCAACAATGAAAATATGAAACAGATAAAAAAAGACACAGAAAATAAAAGGTTAACGGTCGCAACTGGGGCTCGAACCTTACATGGGCGAGGGCAAAGAAACTTTTTTTTTTTAATATTTATTTAGTAAATAAAACATTTGTAAGAATTTAGGGTAGTCCCACAAAGCTGTCATATGGCAGTTTTTCTGTAGGTTCTACCAATTAAACTTCTCAATATGATGTAAGAAAATATTTGTAGATAAATACATTTATAGTTTTAAGGAAACATTAGAATAGATCACAAATTCAATACGGAATTATTGGATGGGGGGGTCATACAATAAGATTCTAACCCCGATCAAAGTGGTCCAGAAGCTAATCCTCAAAGTAATCCTCAAGAAACCCTCTACGTATCCAACAGAAACGCTATTTACAGATTTCGGGGTGCCCCGAGTAGAAGATATATTAAAAAAATGGAATTATCCAAATTTATAAAGATAATATAATTAAAAAATTTGAAACCCACTTATCTAAAAGATATCAATACAATATTAAAATTCCAAAATGTAATACCAAACAAATGCAAAATAACTACATATAAATATTTAGGAAAAAAGTATTTCAACAACCTTCCGATTGAAATAAAGAAATTGAAGGATATTAACATACTTAAACTAAAACTGAAGTTACTATTTCAGAAATAATTAACTAAATAATTGCCTGTTTTTCCCTTCATTGATATTTATTATCAGTCTATACTCATCTCCACTGTGTTTAGATTTTGTCTCTTTATATATATTGTTCCTATCATATATATACTTACTTATAGCATAATGATATTCTATTTTGATATTTGTTTTATGATATGATATTTTGTTTTTGTCAACACGTGGTACGGTAAGATTGTTTGGGCTTGGTGACGTCTATACCCGTTGGCTGTAAGCGGGTGGAGTGGGCGGGGGCCCCATTCGGGGGCCGTGGGCGCCCTGGCTAGGCCCGGCCCCGGGCGCCGCCTAGGATGGCCTGGCCCTGGCCTGGTTGAGCCAGCCCTGACCTGGAACCGAGACCCTACTCTGATCAGTCCGGAACCTCGAATCGTACCCCTATCATATAAAAAAATATCCACATTACATCCGAATTAACATTACGATTTTTTCCGATGTTTTCATTTCTGTTTATGTACTCGTATAGGTAAAAATTATGATTAGCAAGTTTGAGTCTACCGCTGAGAGCTCCATTCTAAAATGTCTTCTTGTTATATATATAATTTGTGAGAAAGACGGAGAATTAACAATAATCGAGGTATTAGAGGCATGCATTTATTTTCCTTTGCTGTTCAAAGAAACATAGCAGCTTTCAAAATTAAAAACCATTTTTTTTATTGTTGTTATTAAAGACGAATGTCAAAACAATGTTTTTTTCATGTTGTTATTAAAGACGAAAGTCAAAACAATGTTTTTTCTCGTTGTTATTAAAGACGAAAGTCAAAACAATGTTTTTTCTCGTTGTTATTAAAGACGAAAGTCAAAACAATGTTTTTTCTCGTTGTTATTACAGACGTTTAATTACTTTTCGCATAGTATGTGTTGACAGCCGTCAAAAATGAGGTTCTGGTGTTGTCTTAAGAATACAAAATAATACGTGCTTTCCTTGATGGAATATGTTTTTGTACGAAATTCCCAATACAAAACACATAAAAACAGGAAAATTTTGACGATTTTTTATCATATCTTGAGAAATTAAAGATAATATTTTAAAATCATGTAATTTTGGACGGCAGATTCAAAACACTACTTTATTCGATAATTTAAAAAATCCAAAATTCGAATTTCACTCGCGTTCCCCGCGTCCTTACACAGCACTAGGGTCTAATTCCATTAATTGGCGATCTTCATTTAAAAAACATATTCTTACCAAATTTGCAATGTTATAATCCCTCCTGTTTTACCGGTTCTTTATCCAGTTACTTTTGGAACCGGTTCCTCGAAAAGAAAATAAAATCACCATAGTAAACGTTACAAAAATTCAATAAAAAAGAACCGGTTCTTTTCAATTTTCGGCTTACTCTATCACTTGTCATTTATGAAATTATTAAGGTTCTGAAATGTTCACTCCGTTATAACCTCTCTTTATGTAGTTAATGTGTTGTTCACAATGTCCAAAACAGAAACATTCGTAAATGCATCCTCTTGAATTGACGAATTCTGATTGTAAGCGGTTTGCGTGGCGAGTTCAGAAAACATTTTTCTTAATACACTTTTATTCAATTGTGTTTTCTCAGGGAATGCGTGTGGCACTCTCCAGCAATCCGTCGCTAGAATGTCAATAATGCCTATAGAAAACGAATGAATAATGTTCGACGAGCATTGTCCAAAGAAAAAGAAAGTTCTCGAAAATGAAAACACTAGACTACCCGAGCACGAGATGTCCCAGTCGCTATTGTGATTCAGTTCATAATAATTACAGTATGTATGGCCTTATGATGATGATGATTAATTATAAATATAATGCAATACAGATGCCATAATGAACGTATGTCATTATAAATAGGCTCGCAGAATCATGCACTTCACATTGTGTAATGTATTTAATTTATTTTTATGACGATTTTTCTTCACGTGTATCTTTAATATGACCTCGTTAAATTAGTTAGAGTTAAAAAAAAGGTTTTCATTGTTTATTTTGATCGATTACCTTTTGTAGCAGTAGCTTTGCAACCCGGTGTAGCCGTGGAGTAATTTTTAGTAAGTATTTGTTTAAAACCCTAATGGGTTTCAATTAGACCACTCGTTGATGTTTTACGCCTGTTTCATATGACAAGAAGAATAATAATATTATTGAGTTATCAGTTATTACTTATTACATTAGGTACAGGTAGTAGGTACCTATCTATTTGCCAAGATGCATACACTTTTTTCTCGTTGGAATTTTATCAAGTAATATGGAAAAACAATATGGCGTCTATTCTTGTTTTTTTTTAAGATTGAATGGAAACGCCTTTCAAATGTCCATAATTCGCGATGGAAACGACGTAGCGAGTTCAAAATAATTTTAGGCACAAAAAGCTGTGCAAAGAGATTTCGTTGATTAAAAAACAGTTAATTTTTCATAATTAACATAAATGGAAGTGTCCAGTCTAAGGACCGGCCCTGTAGAGTGTCGCCCACCAGCACTGGAAGGTGGGGTTACCTGATATACCTGGGAGGTATCTCACCTGTTCACAGTGTCCATGGCGGTCACGTACTGCCTTAATATAACCGCTTCTATTTTCAGCAATGCTCGAGGTTCGAGAAAACGCGGAAAGGTTCAACTATACCCAACTCAATAATCATTTATCTATCTTCTATGATTTCCTGCTATTTAGTTGTAAATTACAATAATATCTGATACGTCCTGCCTATAATAGTATAATTCCGTTATTTCGTCAAATCACCATAAAAAGCACATTAAAATTGTTGAAAAAATTCAGCGAAAGTTTTCACATTTATTAATTTTAAGTTACATATCCACTCTGAACAAATTAACTACATTTTTTTAAATTAAATGCCTTAAAAATACATACAATTGAGGATCGTTTTAGGACAAGCGACCTATGCTTCTTTTCAACTTTGTAAATTCGAAACTCGACTGTGGCAAACGTCTGAATGTCTGGTCAATTTAAGAGTACCAATACCTATTTCAATATCACAAAAAAATTATGTAGCAAACTCGCCAATTTAGCACCACAGATAAAACACAGTTTAGCAAATGAATCCAATGATATTGACATTTTTAATGTAACGAATTCGATGTTAAAACATACAAACAATATTTTTATGTGAAAATATAATTTCTGATAATTTCAAGATATAATTATTATTTTTTTAACTCATCCAATTGTATACCACTACATTTATTATTTTTGCAACCATTGTATAACCCTTATGCACAAAATTGTAGACATTTCAATGTAAAAACAGCAAGGGCATAAGAAGATCGAAAAATAATCAAATAAATATAAAATCTCTTTATGTTATAAGCATCGCTAGTGCGAGAAAGAACGAGATGTTACTGCTTACAACAAAGCTATCAGTGATATGTTTGTATGTATCATACAGTTTATGATCCCTTCAACTTCTGAGGTCAAAACCATAAAGCTTCTAATCTAACGAGTACATTTTATCTCTTTACGGGTGGTGTCTTGCCATATTTTGTCACGGAAGCAATTATTATCTTTTGATATAATATATTGTCCCATGCAATATTTATGCGGGTGTCATCTAACAATATCGCCAATTAGCTTCAATGTGTGAAGCAGTTATGACACTTCACATTGACGCTGCAATTTCTGCATTCAAATTAGAATTCAAAAGTGATCTTGCATCTCTACCTCTAAATCAGAGGTTCCCAAAGTGGTCTATATAGACCCCCAGGGGTCGATATCGGCTTGCTGGGGGTCTATGTTAGCGAGAAAAAATTTGGGGGTCCACGAGATTCAAATGGGGGTACATACGAGCGGCCCCCCATTCACCTCAACTCAATATTTAGGAGTTCCGTAAATGACACAAGCACCTAACACAAATAACACAGTTTACGTAGGTACTACTAATAATAGACTGAGTAATTACTTATTTGATATTTGTATGTTTATATATCGAAAAGTTGTTTATGAGGTATATAAATAGAGTCTACGTTCCTTTTCTCGTCAGAATAAATATATTTGACCAAAACATTGCACATTGGAAGAATTTTCCTAGTTCCCCAACTTGTTTTTGAAAATCGTTCAGGGTAATAATGACGTTCAACATTTAAATGCACTTCACAAAGACTTCAAAACTAAGTTGGAGGACAATTTTGACTGTGGAAATGGAATGTTGAAGAATCGGATACCATATGACAAGAAGAGCTGATCGGAATAAGCGCTTACAAAGAACTTAAGGGGCAGTTCTGTAGGGCCAGCTACAGAAAAAAATTCCCGTTGCTTATCTTGCTCCATTTTCATTTGGTGTAATACCTGACAAGGGCGCCCCTGTCTGCACAATGCAAAAACAGAGGAACTATATCGCCACCCGGTTGTAGGGCAGGCAAGGGAAGGGAATCTTTTTACGAAAAAAATAAATGATTATCGCATGGGACGTTAATAGTTTTAGGAAAATTCAATATTCGGCAGGGGGTCTATAGAAAAAAAAAAAAATTTCGATCATTTTATAAATAACTTAATTTGCCACATTATACAATAAATTCATAACCGAAAATGGGTTCGTAAGTAGGAGATTTTGAACTTTAAAGCAGTTTTCATAGGCCTTATACATTATTTTTTTCTGGGCTTATAAAAATATTTATCTAAAAAATACTCGATTATTTCAAAGGCCAATATGGATTCTACTCGCAAATATTTAATTAAAGCATCTGAAACATTTGTAGGCGACCAAATTTTCAAACCAAAAACACATGATTTTGTATTACTACGTATGGCATCGCCTTAAAGATAACCCCCAGCAACATAATAGTATAAAAATATTAACGTCACGAAGAAGATTATTGTACACTTATAAAATAACAAATGCATTTAGAAATAATTTGTGTCTATCCGGTAAGTATTGTGTAGTAGGAAGAATCAAGGGCGTAGCTATAGCATTTACAACTTCGGGTTCGACCCTAGGGACGGGGGTTCGATCCTGAAGGACCTCTATTACTACAACTTATTATATACATTACATTGATAAAAGAAATTTAGAAAATATTTTCGTTTTTTTCCAGGAATGCAATTTACGAGTACTATTCTGTTTTTCCTACGCAATACTGAGGCCGATGAGAGGGATTACCTATATTCGAGGTGACATAAAGCACACTAAGAATGCACACATTTTTGACTTAATTCCTCTTGGCGAAACACTACGAAATAATTGAAAATCGTTTGTTTTTGGTTTGAAAATTAATAGATCGCTTAGAAATATTTCAGATAATTTAATTAAATACTGCGAGTAGAACACATTTTGGCGTAGTACAGCATTTTTTTGATAACTCTTTATACTTCACAAGTCGATAAAAAACTCTTCGAACAATATGATTTTCTTAAAAATAGATAATAGATACGCACCAAGGGAAATATGTTAAATTCGGATTTGGAAGTAATGCAAAATCATCTACTTTGGTTAAAATTTGCTCTCTTTAGTGATATTTCAAAAGATTCAATTAAATACTGCAAGTAGAACACATTTTGTTTGACCTTTGAAATAATAGAACATTTTTTGAGCAAGTATTTTAATAAGCCCATAAAAAAATAAAGTATCAGGCCTATAAAAACTGCTTTAAAGTTCAAAATTTCCTACTTTCGAACCCATTTTCCGTTATGATTTTATAGTATAGTGTGGAAAATTAAGTTCTTTAGAAAATATAATAATAATATTTTAATTTTTATTATATTTTCACCATTTGCGCCATTTTTGTGCAAAATCACGGGCGTTGTACAAATTTTATTTTATTTTATTTTATTTAAACGCCTAAGGGCTTTTACCTATAATAATTTACATCTTTATTTTTTTAGTTATACAGATTACATTTAAAAAAAATCAGTGTTAACAAAATACAGGTTACATAAAAAAATATCAGAGTTGACGAAATATGTTACATAAAATATAAGAGTTTAAAAAATATAGGTATGGATAGGATGGATATATAATACATTTCTACTACGATCTATGTTATTAATAACCAAACTAAACTGTTGGTTTTTCAAATAAAACAAAATACATACAGTACCATACTCACCTGGTAGGTCACTTGAGATCAACATTAACTAATTGTTTATCAGCGTAATTTATGTACTTGATTTAGGACATTGGACTTTCTCTCAGGAATGGTTTATTTAATTTAAGGGTACGACAGCTTAAAAAGGTAAGTTTTTAGTTTAGACCTGAATTCTGTTGTACTTGTTATGGATCTTAGTTCCGGAGGGAGTTTATTCCAAACCATCGGCCCAGATGTTCCGAAAGCGCGATCACCAAACTTAGTATTTGGCTTGCGCTTAGGTTCCACCTTTCTACCTACAGCTGATGATGTTGCTGATCAGCGCCCCTGATCTATATAAATTAGGCAAGAATAAATAAATAAAATAAATAAGAGTATCGTAAAACAGTTAAATATTTGTGTCTGAACTTCGCAAAATGAAATAAAACACATTTTTGGCGATGTTTTTTTCTTGCATGAGTCTAAACTGGCGGCTGGTGTTAAGCGGTAATTTAAATCTTATCGCAATATACATGAGTAATTTTACTGTTAGCGTTTCGATTCCAAATTAATGTTACATGACGTGGTGTATCGCCTTAATATTGCTCTTTCACTCCGGCGATACTGAGAGTATCTGCGTTGGATTAAAAATGGTTATTGATTACCCTGTCATAATTATGAAGGGTTTTCCTGATTCACAATGCTTCTAAGAATTAATCTAACACTTAATTCGGCCTTCAGCGGTTTAGAATAAAGTAATATTTATCTAATTAAATTCAATTATGGTAAGGCACAATGCAACTGACTTAACAAACTTATGACATTTATTTAACAAACATTCAAAGTAGATATGGCTTCGTGCTGCAGTAATTTAGTGAACACGGCGTTGAAAATAATTTAATTGTGTCGCATATATTTTAACACGTTTGAGTTTATTCAAAATATCATTATTAGGTTAGACCTCCGTCACACTGGTTCCGGTGGGCGGCTGATTAGGTACCAGTCCCCCCGTGTGGGAGGGACATTACAACAGTTGGATCATACCAACATTACAACAGATAATAATATAATTTATGTACGGTTTGACGATAAAACGTAGAAGTTTGAAAGTGGGAATATTTTTTTCTTAATCGTGGCAACACTGAGTAGGTAATGTCGACTTCGAAACTTAATCATATACGTTCGGATGTGAGGTTATGTTTGGCTCCCGAATTCGATAGTTTTACAGGAAACACGACATAACTCAACATTTTCTTATTTATTATATTGTTATTTATTTAATAATTACCGTACAATTAAATTTAAATACAGAACCAAACTATATTTCGAAGGATTGCAAACAATTACACAGTGTAAACATACTAATATAACTATTTTTTTGGAACGGGAAACTTTCCTAGTTGGACAGGCAAAGCTTCCTAATATGTAATTTGTACTTTCTTTTGTATCTTAAAATAAATAAATTTCTTTGTTAATAAAAATTTACAATCAGGCTACAGGAAACAAAATTTTGATAATAACTATTTTAAAAAAATATGTGAATTGTTTTTTTGTAAGTTCTTTCGGTGCCATTAAAAATATCTGCTACTTCTGCGTAGTCGTTACCTAAGCTGTGTACCTATGCGTGGTATAAGGGAGTGTATAAACAAATTGGTATTGACATTATGGTTGCAGTGATATGTATTTTTAGTTGACGTGACTCTGTTAGGGTCATGAAATGAAATCAATTGCAATAATGCAATAACTAAATATATAATATTGATTTAGCATATAATAGGTATACCTACCTATGACCTTTCGAAAGCAATATTCCATGCAATCATCTCGCTGCAAATCTTAAAAATAGCCAAGTTCGTAAACTAAATTACTACCTTTGTATGTGATTATTTTTATTTATTTATTTATTTAACGCCCAGAGGGCTTTTACATGTGGGTGGTACAAATTTAATGACAGTTTTGAAACATAAGAAAGAAAAGAAAGAAATAATAAAAATAAAATTACATAAGTATATGCGAGAAACAAAATTAAAAATATCAAGAACATAAATTAAAAAATACAGCGATTTGACTGGTTTACAAAAATATAACTTCCATTTAGGAATAGTATTGAAATAGGTCTTTTACGTAATCCACAAAATTCGCAAAGTTAATATTAAATATATCGACATCACCTAAGTATTGGTTTCCCATAGTGTGAAACCGTTGTATTGGGGAGTTCGCAATGTAATTGCGCTTATGTGTGTTGCAGTGGAATAGTGTATTTTGTCGTGTTGTTATTGTAGGTATTCGTAAGTTTATGAGTTGCAGAAGTTCGCAACAGTCGAAATTAGAGTTTAGAATCTTGAATAAAAAAGTTAAGTCGTTTATTTTACGCCTGTCTTCCAATGTGTGTATTTTTAGAGTGTTTAATAAAAAATGATATTGTAAGTCTTCTAGTGGGATATTTAATTTAAAATTGATAAAACGCAGAAATTTTTTTTGTATTCGCTCAATGTTATTAATGTGAATTTTGTAAGAGGGAGACCAAACTACTGAGTTATATTCAATTATGCTTCTAACTAGAGATATGTATAACAGTTTAATGGCTTGTATGGAGTTAAAGTTTTTGGTTGTTCTTAATACGAAGCCTAGTGTTTTCATGCCTTTGTTTACAATTTGGTGGATATGATTGGCGAAACTTAGTTTTTCATCCAAAATAATTCCGAGATCTCTCATTTCCGTGACTCTTTCTAAAGCTGTATTGTTAATGGAATATTCAAATAAAACAGGATTTTTATTTCTGCAGAAAGTCAGGGTTTTGCATTTGTCTACATTTAAAAACAGATTATCCTAATAATAGGAGCCAGTGGGACTAATCTCAAATTGGGATATGTTGTGAGGCTGAAGTGTAAAGAGAGGGGTAGTAGAAGGGAGTGAGGAACGTCGAGGGTGCTCCGTGGTCGAGATGCAAGACTCTCTATTAGTAATCCGGAGGTCGCGGTTTAACATCCCATTTTTATTTGTTTAATTTGCGTTATTTCACAAGATATTAATTTTAAAAATAAAAAAAATATTTTCTGTACGTTTCAGAGTGGAAGATACTCTTAGTATCGCCCTGGTGTAACACCATCATTCACATTTGAAACTTGCTTGAAATGGCTTTAGCCATTTTTGCGACCAGATTTGAATAGCTAGGTAATTCCCCACACTTCCTGTTCCCCACCTTCTTTCCCTCTCCAATACCTTCAGCACCACAACATGCTATGGTCTCACTGGCTCCAGACGGTTGGGATCTTGTGCAGTATTAGATGATTATAGACGCAATGTAGGCATGCTGTGTCTGTTCTACAGGTATTTCAATGGAGCCTGCTCCAAGGAGCTAGCAGCATTGATTCCTGATGCACCGGTGCACGTGCGCGAAACTCGACGGACACGAACTGAACATCCGTTCACGGTTGACGTTGGCTTCATGAGAACGGGCCGTTTTTTCGACTCGTTTTTGTGTAAGTCGGCTCGTATGTGCAAAGAGCTACTGGCATCTGTTTTCCCTCCCTCCTATAATCCGAGCCTCTTCAAGGCCCGCATTAACAAATCCCTTCCTACAGCCCCTACCTTATTCCGCCTCACAACGCAGCCCAACCGGGTGGTGACATAGTTCCCCTGTCTGTACACTGCACAGGCAGGGACGCTCTTGTGAGGTGTCACATAAAAAAAAAGTATTCACATAAAAAGGACTCGAAAGCACTATTCAGATCTGGTTACCAAACACAGTTAAAGCCATTTCAAGCAACGTTTCAATTCCGAATGGTAATCTTTCACCAGGGGAATACTGAGAGTATGCAGTATATATCTATACGACGTATATTTCTTTTCGTAAAGTAATAAAAACCGTGTAAGTACTTATATACATCTATGTACTGTTAAAAATATGTACTTGAACAGTATATTGTTTTTAAAAAAGTTAATTCTATTACCTTTGAACTTTCTTGGCGTTGGCATTTAAAGCAATTTTAACAAATACAGTGCCCTCCATAATTTCCATGTTTTTATTTAGCTCTCACTTTTACTGCATAAACAGACGATGCTTAGTGGTAAAATTTAAAATTATTACCGATTTTAAATGGATTTATTAGTTTCAGGCGTGAGTTTAGGATGGGATACCATTCTGAAAGACAATGGGCAGTAAAAAGATTAAAACAATGGGAAATTTGATATGAAAATCATCTTCAATAACTAGCAGCCAAAGTGACTTATTGTAATTATACTAAAAATTAGACGGGTACTTTCTTTTGTTGTGCGTTTAGTTCCTACGTTTGAACCAGCTGTTGTCAGAATAATTGGATTCTGCTCTATAAGCGATCGTTTAAAAAAAGAACACGAATTCTGCTTGACACAAATAACTTAGCAGCAACTATATTGGGAATGCCAATGCAAAAAATCTCTAAACGTAGTCTTTATTAGAATTAAATATGTTTATCCAATTTTTAAAATTTAGTATAGAGTTCTAAAAAAATATTTTAAATTTAATTGCACTCCGCCAATCATCAAAGATCCTCATCTCAGTTGTCTGCGGTATGCGTTAGTTATTCCTACGTGATATCTGGTTCCATGAACTCATATTTGAGAGCCCTATTTGGCCTCCCCTGGCGATGCAGCGCCTCACAGATGTTCACCGAAGGAAGGGTGCATGGGTTCGCTGCTTTAATGCGCCACAGAATAGCCGGGACGAGTCAGCGCTACCAGAGATCGTACAACACTCTTGTCCAGGCCGTTGCCCAGTGGCAGGGAGCGCCTCTACACCAGAGATGGAGAATTTCACTCAAGCCACCATTAAGTCCTAATGTGCTCATCAATGTCAATCATTTTTTATTTATTTCTTTATTCATTTTCTTTTTATGTATTAACTTAAATGTAAACTTTTATGGCAGGCAGAGCATTGCACACACCGCTATGTCCAGCTGGAAATATTATTATTATTATTATATCTGCTTTGAATTTAAGTGTCATTATCAAAATTGGAACCGACTTGTAAAAGAATAATTCTAATAAACGATAAAGTAGGTACCTACGAGTAATCGGAAAATTATCTTGTTTTTATTGATTAATTAATAATTCTATATTTCAAATGCGCATTTCTTTTGTTAAGGTTTATGACAGATTTTAATTTTTTTAACAATAAAATATAATCTATTTATATTCAGAAGAGTCTGTGGTGGGGGCTGCGTGGATTTATACAAATCTACAGTTTTATTCCAAAAAAGATGAAATTTTGCACACTTGACTTTCAAAACGAGAGGAAGGTCACTGTCTACATATAATTTCTAAAAAAAATGCGTAAAGCCCGGGCAACACCGGGGATTTATAGATATATAATTATTATAGTACTACAATAAATAAAATTGACAAAAATTGTTTTTGAAAGGGCATTCTAAGGCAAATATTTTACATATTTCACAAATCCTACTATTATAATATCTCGTAATTATTTTACGGGTGTCTGCTAGCATATAAAAATAATGAAAAAACGAATTAAAATAAGTAATAACTAACTACTAACTAAATAACTAACTAATCATTCTAAAATAACAACACTTTCAATGGTGAATTATTTTCGGCAAAGCTAACAGCGCGCTTAAAACTAGCGCAGCTCGTCCTACACTGAAAATATCGAAAACTTTAGTACGTTATCAAAACCTTGAGTATAATGATTGAACATACTTTGAAATACGAATCTTTTCAAATGCGTTTTTTGATCCTCTTCTGACTCTCTGATAAAAATATTTGTGTCATGCTGTAATGATTTAATAACTCCATGCACAGTTTGATAATAAATTATCGATCAACCCATTTTTGTGATTTTATGACTGTCAGACTTAGAAGGTGACGCCGGTGGGCGGCCTCACCTATACCTACACAGATAAATTGAAACGTCAGTGATGCGACTGCAAGTCACCTCTATAGCCGAAGAGATTAGGAGAGATGGAGAGAGTAGAGAGTAGAAAAACTCTTCAGTTATAGTTTCTATAGGTGCAGTCCAGTTTTATTTTCACTTAAGAAATGTTTAGTTGCAGTAATCAATACTTCCATGTACGGTGACCTCGATTTCGTTTCGCAAGGACCAATTTTATTGAGACAAACAAAGAATATTCGATGTTTTGTACTGGTGTTGACAATACAGCCGGATTTAGTGATAATCTAGAGTTCATTCGATGGAAATCCACGTAACTTATCATAAATTCATACACAAAATAATTTACGGCCATCTTGATCCTAGATTATGTCTTATTTAAAAAATCAATTCAACAGGTTTTTAGATTTTTTTCTAAAATTGTGGTCGGATTCGTAGATGTGTACATTTTAATTATTCTGTGGTTAACTTCTAAATTTGAATATAAAGCTTAGTGTTTTCTCTTTCTCACACCGTTTAGTTCATACTTTTAACTATGACAGTAAGAGAGACACAATGCTTTCATGAAATCATACGTTCCGTTCCAAAGAGGGAACGAATTGACTCTACGGGTTAGTACTCGTTTAACCGAGTTAACATCCGGTCATATTTTTAATTATTTTTTCCAATTTCATACAATCCATGGTTATCCGGCACTAATAAATGGCATCAGAAAATATTTTGGCATTAGTGAGAAAAAACAATCCTAGAGATAAATAACTGTTTACTTCCTTAAATATTATCATTTTCTCACAACTAAAATGAAGACGGATGAACGTTTCATCCACTTCTACGAGAAACATAAACAACAATGTTTATTTATTAAGTTTCCCACTAAAGATATTGAGGAGCGAGATCTCACATACGATCCTATCTTCTGAACACCTGGTCGAAAAATTTCGCTTACCGTCCATAATTTTGTCTGTACAAATTTGAGCGCACTTAATAATTCAATGTAACAAAAAAAACTAATATGTAGATCATTGAAACGAGGTTAAAATATAAGAAAACTCTTAAAAATCATGTGTGAAAGTACGATAGAAATTTCGACGAATATGCGCCTAGGTAATACGTCAAACTGTTTTATGGCGGGTCAAGTCTACTTTGTCTGTGTGCGTGTGAGTATGGCTGTGTGTGTATTTATACGTCTCGTATGCAGTCGGACTGTCTATTGCCATAACGTCCAAGCCAGTGGCGTGCTGGAGATTTACATTGAAAAGAAAACAACGATTATTTGTTTTTCTTCTGATGGCATCTACACCTGCAGACTGCAGCCGGCAACATGTCAAAAAGCTCTTATTGTGTAGGTATTTGTTAATCTATTTTATGTTTTAGCTACCTAAAATATAACATTTTTGTGTAAAATAAATGCGATAATTAACAGCTCACCAGTGCTTGGAGAAACTAGTGCTTTGAGCGCAATCATTTAGGAATGTTTAGAATTATTTTTCATTATTATGTTTTCTACACACAATAAACATAATCCTTTCTTTTTATTTTTAGGTACAAAATATTTGTAAACGGTTGACATTTGTTACATGAGAGCGGATCGTTTCTACAGCTCGTTCTTGAGTTTAACACCTCGACTGTGGAACGATTTAACTGCCTCTGTGTTTCCTCCCTCCTACAACTTGGGTCTCTTCAAGACCTCCAATTCCTTCCTCTCCTCAAAAAACCCTACACATAGCACACCCAAAGATGACATAGGCCTGATTTATTAATTTCCTCTGAAGCCGCGTCTCCAGCGAACGTTTCCGCAAATTACTTTTTTTAAATTATTTTTTACAAATGTTGAAAAGAATGTGTCCTAACTGGGTACATGGTGATTTTTTTTGCTTTGTAAATTGTAAATTTGGCCAAGTTTTTTTAGTACGTTAATTTTTTGAAGTAATTTTTGTAAACCTTCAAAATATACAAGAGGTAAATTATAATAATAAACGAAATAATAGACGAAAAACATAACATTACACAAGAAAAATGTAAAGTGGAAAAACATAACATAACGTTAATCTTTGTTAGGTTGCAATATTTTATCTATATTCTTCATTCCCGTGTCCATAATCCAAACATTAAAAATAATAATCAAACATTATCACAAACATTGGCTCAAACATTCGAAAAGGGTTCCCATCCACATTTTTGTTCGAAAATCCAATATTTGTGTTTTCCGTGGCTGATGGAAAACATTCGAATCCTTGTATTCGAATTGTGGGGATTATTTCATTTGTTGACTACCACCGATCTGTCACGGAGCATAAATTGCATTAGTTTTTGGGGCGTATGTTCACTGAACGAGCTTAGTAATTATGAGTCTAATATATTGTAAATAAATAATTTCTCAATAGATTATTGTTTCTATCATGAAGTCTTCTTTAAATAGAGTCTTTTAATTCTATTTTAAAGAGCCCAATAAATCTCCAGAACTTTTTTTGATAGCCGCTGTTTCGAGATTCTCATGTCACATCAGGCTTGTATATGAATCCCCAGTTGCGAGAAATTGTAATGTGACGGAAGAAATTACCTATACCAAATCTTCTATTTTCAATTCCTGATATAAATTTAAATTTCGCAGTTAAGGTACGGTCAAACCCAAAATCTGTGTTCCTCCCTGGTGCAATAATTTCTGCGATTGCTAAAGAACGTCTTCATTGTCAAAACTCATCTTAACAGTTTACAGCGAAAAACTGAGAGCACACTCGTCTTCCTCGTCAGACATCTACAAAATAATGACAAAATCTCTGTGGCCACGCCCACCGCCCCCCTCTTGTTTTAACAAAGGGAGGAGAAGGAATGTGGACGAAAACAAAAATGTTTGCGCTAATGTTTGAGGTTATGTTTGACGTATTGTTTGTGGAAACGGTCACAGGATACCCCGTTTGTATATTTAATTTATATATTATTTATATTTAAAAACAAAAATAATTTCTAAAAGAACGAAACTAGAATAAGCAAAAGGAGTAATAATATATTTTATACTTAAAGCAATGTTAAATTAATGCAAATGCACATCAGTGTGTGTGTTTTATTGTAACTTCCGTTACAATATACTTTCATTCTGTTCGTGAATTTATACGCAGTTATGTACAGTGGCGGTTTTCTCTAAAGTGCGTTTGTGCGGCGAACCCCCATTAAAAATATGAGAAAATAAAACATCCTTGTTTTATAATAATATAAGCACATTATAGATAGCACGCTATTAAAATTTCGCCTTCAAAACCCGCGCCACCGAAAAATACGATGCCTATTCCAAATTTGTGCGAGTTAAAATCCGCGCCAAACTCTCCATACAAAATAATCTTAGCCGGTACAGACCCTATGACGGTGATATATAGAAAATTTGGTCTTTCTTTGCAAAAATAAGACAAATTGTGTGCGCCGAACACGCGTTGTGATATCACGTGACCTCCGAACATTGACGAATGTAACCGAAGAAACCCGAGAACTTCGCGGCCGACGTTTAACCTTTGAACCATAGGGATGCAAGTTAAGTGTTATTTTTTTATGTTATATTATGGTATTTAACTTTGTAGTCATTTTTGTACATATTTTTGTTTTCTTGTTTCTGCATTTCTCCAACCGTTTGCTTATGGCATTTGTAAATCTACTACCTATTTTTAAATTTATTTCGTGCCACCTTTATTTGTTTTTTTTGATGTTTTAAAATATCTATTATATATTCTACGAAATTATTCTTCTCTAAAAAACAATAATAATTAGCAACGTACCTACATTGAGTGCTATAAAAACATTAAACAATTTAATTCCTATAAAACTTTTCTCATTATCTAATAATTGTGTCTAGGTAAAGTGATTTAAAAACAATAATATGTAGGTACCCCTCCCACTAACTTTATTTAAGTTGTGTGACTGCTGCCGTATTCGACTATTTGACGTAGGACAACAGTAAGTAAATTTTAATTAGATATGTTTATCTTCTCTTGAATTTCTGAACCCCCTGTTAAAAAGACCACGAACCGCCACTGGTTATGTATGTACATATATAAGTAATAATGATTTAAACTATCATACATCACACATGTATATAACACGTAAAACGTAATTACGTAAACGTAATCTAACACTTTTGCAAAGTTAATTTATCTTGAGTTATGTAATTTTGAAATTTATCATTTGGAACTGTCATCGCACGCCACAGTGAAGTGGTACAGACAACTTGTGCAGAGTGCCGTATATAGATACATTACCTGCAATAAGCCATGGGCGCTATGGACTATAGGCAGGGAACAGTGTAACGATACTAGGCTAAACTTGTTCATTTGATGGTAGTTGGTATAGTTGTACAGTTAGAAAATTGTCATTAGTACGGGCAATCAAACTAGTCCCAAGAACAGTCGCCGAGTGTAATACAAATAGTTTTTCTCGTGGTCAGCAAAATTCATAGTTAGTTTAAGTATAGAAATTGCGGATAGTTGAGGTTATGGATTATTGTACACTATTGAATAATGCTAATTTATTAAGAATCTCTTCAAATTATTCGTAATCTGGTTAAGAAAGAGATTTGTGAAGTTGAAAGTCTATTTAAAAAATACATCAGAACAATGACAATTTCTGCAAAACAGTTTCGCGAAAAAAATATCTACAGCACAAATCTTTGAAAACAGTTAGGACTTGTTGTTTTGGAGAATTTGAACAATTCATAAATTACAACGTTCATTTTCAAGTTCTGCGAAAAAATTTCAAGTTCTGTTTTATTTCAGTTCTGTCAAGCAATTATCCTAAAATGATATAGTAACAGAACTTGAATAGGATTTCCACAGTACCCGAAAATGAACGTTGAAATTTGATGAATTGTTCAAATTATCCGAAACAACCCGTCCTTAGTTTCTAGGTTAGGTAAAAAATAAAAAGTTATCAAAATTGTCTGAATTCTTGTCGCAGTTCCAATTTTAAAAATTACAAATCAGATAATTATAATATGGGTAGGTAGGTACTTTATCTCTTGTATGAATTCTTCACACATTAGTTCCAATTTTCAAATTGACAATTAAAATAATAATCTGTTAAAGAGTATATGTAGGTACTTTGTCGCTTAAATTTAAAACAAATACGATTTGATTGGACCAAAGTTACAATCACTCGTAGACCACAACCGAAATTAGTTTGTTTGATTCCGTTCGGTGGTGCCTACTTTCAATCTTTTGTCCGACAACAACTACAATTTTTTAAGTCTTATTTCTTGAAAACATCAATATCTACATACTTTTAAGAAAGACGGTTTATTGTTATTAATACAGTGCAAAAACAACAATGAATTTGCCACTCCAATATTATCTAACTATCTATCTATGTAAATAAAAATGTAATAATTGTTCGTTTGTTCAAAATCTAAAATCTCCGAAAGTTCTTCACCTATTGAAATTTTGACACAACTTTGCATTCGTTTCTTGGCATGGCACAGCTAGTATTAAAATAATAACATTATCATTAATCATAACCAAGAAAAATACGTAATCATTATTGTATAACGTATCAGGAAGCTTCCGTTTACCTTGAAAAGATCATGCACTCGTCAAATCATATCTTTACTACAAAGGTAAAAAAAATATTCACGATATTATTTGTAATCTTTTATTATATATGTAAAAATGAATGTTTCTTTGTTTGTACCGCGTTCTCATACCATTAATCCGATTGCGATAAAACTTTCAAAGTTTATTCTTATCTGTGCCAGGAGTATTTAGAGAGCAGTTTGAATGGTATAAGAAGTCGGGGACGCCCGAATCTCTGCACTGGATTGACATATGAAGTCGAGTTAAAGTCGATAAAAAATAATTTAGTTTTTTAGGTAAAAAATAAAAAGTTAGGTATGTAAGTTATCAAAATTGTCTGAATTCTTGTCGCAATTCCAATTTTAAAAATTACAATTCAGATATTATAATATGGGTAGGTAGGTACTTAATCGCTTGTATGAATTCTTCACAAATTAGTTACAATTTTAAAAATTACAATTCAGATATTATAATATGGGTAGGTAGGTACTTAATCGCTTGTATGAATTCTTCACAAATTAGTTCCAATTTTAAAATAGACGGTTGTTTTAGTTTTTAACAGTAACTATGTATATTTCATGATACTACATGAAGTGAAAGGTATAAAAAGTCTCAGGTGCCTAACATTATTTGTGGTAAAATAAGACGAAAGTTATGAACGAAGAATAAGGTGTAAGGAGAATATATGACTTGTAAAGGAATGGTTGAAGAAGCCAAAGACGCCTAAGGAAGACATGGCACGATCAAGTAAAACAAATTCTAATTACAATACAATAATATAATTATCTTACACCCAGCTGTCAGGTATATTAGAATTCACAACCCCAAAACTTTACAACAAACCAAACCATTCATAATTCCCCGAGTAAAGCCGGGTACACGTCAGCTATCAAGTTAAAAATATGGTGTGATTAAACGTTCCTTATTCGTACCTAATCTAGGAATGTATTTATGATATAAAAAATTGTAAATATACCGAGAATAAGCACAACTCTCGCAAACATTTCAAGGACTGGTATAGAAAACAGAAGCCTACAGTTAAGTTGACCCACGGCCAGTATGATTTATTGCGATGGAAAAGGAAAGGGATCGTGATACATAAAAAGGTAGCCATGATGTTAGAAAAAACATAACAATTTAAGCAGACACGTACTAATAAATGATAAATTGATTTCGGATTAAACTCAACCATCCTTATCGCAATTTTGAAGCAAAAAAGTCTTCTTAGAGCCAATGGCAAACAAACAATCCCTAAATTTATTCATTTATTTTTTAATGATAAACTTATTTTTATAATACAAGGTTTTTATGCATAGCACAAAGGATAACAAATTATTATAAAGATCAAACAAATGTAGATATAATATATCTCGACGCCATCTAGTGGCAAATTCAGCACTAACAAAGCCTTTCATACAGAAATAAATTTTGGTTGTTCACAGGTAAAAATATATAAAAAGCAATAATTGTCGATTGAAGTATGTACTTGTACATATTGAATTATTTGGCGGGTTGGGAATAAACCGACGAAGCTCAGTGGTCCAGAGCATCTGACCGAACATAAGAATGTGCGGGTTCAATTCCCGTTGGCGGCATTTATTTTTACTCGGGAGATATTTTCAATTTGTATGGATATTTTAGTCGAGTAATTGATGTTTTTAATAATTTGTTAAAATTATTCAATTAAATTATATTTTCTTATTCTTATGTTCAATTATTTGTTAAATGTATACATTGTTGAAATGTGAGATTTACAATGTTTAGCTGGTTTTGTATATTGTTTAAACTATGTTTAATTATATCTCATGCACCGATGAAATATAACTATGCAAGCAAGATTTATTATGAGATATTTTATATAACGCGTAAATAGTGTTAATTTCACACATATTTGTATTATTTACATACATATTGTAATTAAAACACATGTTATTAATATCTTTGTATACTTATCCTACCTTCATTTAAAACGTTTTTCTTTCTATATTTTGTTGTTAGTTTTTTTTCTTCTTATAGTACAAACACTCCTTTCCTAAAACACAATCTTCCTGAACCAGTTTACATTAGGAAAGAATAATATAACGCAGAAAATTGGACTCTACAAAATAATCTAATAAAAATAATAATACAACTAATAAATTTTATAAAATATATTATGATAAAACTATACTAACACACCGAACGATTAGTCATAATAGACCCGATATAGTTTTACATGACAAAATTAAAAAAATAACTTATATCATTGATGTCGCTATTCCAAATTCCTGTAATATTCAAAAATCTGTTAATGAAAAAATAAGAAATTTCACAGATTTAGGAAATGAGATTAGAATAATTTGGCGTTGTCAGACTATAAAAATCTTACCATTCGTTATTTCGGCTACTGGCATTATACCTAGCTCTCTCATTAAAAATTTAGGCGTATTAGATCTATTAAAAAATTTATATATAAAGATGCAAAAGTCGGTCATTTTGAATACATGTAGGATAACGAAAGATTTTTTAAATATTTATGTTGATGGATCAGTAGGATTTATAGGCCCTGTTAGAAGTTCTACCGAGCCGAACCCTCTGATATGAAAATATCTGGAGTCGGTGAATTATTTTCCCATTTGATCTCTTGTGAGTTGACGTGTTGTTCTTGTACTGTTTTGTATTTATTTTGCTTAAATAATGCACTTGCATAATGTTGATTGACTAGATGATCATTTGTGGAAAAGTGTGTGGAAGGGTTTAGTTTTTCCTATGGGGAAGATTTAACCCGGACATAAAATCGGAAGTTTAAGAAAAAAAAACAAAAATAATTCAGAAGTTCATAATTAATATTAGAAAATACCCTATAATATTAATAATACCTCCAACTTCTGACGTTTCCTATACATTATGATGGCAACCTGCTACACTAGCGCCTCCTACCGGCATGAGTTGTGCGCCTTGGTTTTCTCTCATACATTTTAATGGATTACATTTCAAATTGTAGAAACCGAAAATAAATAAATTTGATATCCCACATAAGACCTTACCGTTTTTTTGTTTAGACATTAAAAACAAATTGAAGCGGCTACTCTGTCTTTGATGGTTTAGAAAGGTAAAAACAATACAAAAATGTGTTTTAGACATCAACATTGACGATGATTATAACATCAACTTGAACACAGAATGATACATGGAACTAAAACAGCTTTGATGAACTAACCTTAAAATTTTAATGGTTGAAACCACGTTTCACGTAATTACGAACATTTAATTTCTATGATTTAACCAAATCATTCTACCAACTATGACCTGTCAACTTTGTTTGGCATCTTGAAAAACGACTTGGGTGTGTTTTTGCTGTGTGTTCTGATCCACGGAACCAACATTTTCAAACATTTGATGTATTTTTTTATTGTGATCTGGGCAAGTGCTTGTTTCAACACCCGACTTTGCACCGGTGCGAAGAGATCAATGATTTATAAGAATCAAGGAAAATAAAATAATGTATTTACGTTATTATTAAGTAGATAGTCTTACATATAAAGAAACACTAACACTCCGCTGAATTTTTGGTATAGATATACGAGGAAGAGGGCCTTATACTGCTCAGGTTAAGTCTTTAATAATATTCTGACTGGCACCACTTTGTTTCATACCTCAGATGACATTTGTAATGCCATTTTCCCGGTCTATTTTGAATTGCATCGAAATCCTGCCAATTCGATGATAGTGCGTTCCGTATTTGCTTTATATTTGGTAAATCGATATTTAGATTTAAAATATTCGTCAGATAGTGCTGCAAAAGGTTATTACTGCTTTTTACATTTTCATTGCGCAACCGATTGATATTTGTCAATTGACCAGATTATTAACAAAGTCCGCCATACTACGATCGTAATAGGTTACTATTCCTTAGGGTCGGACGGTTTAAGAATTTTTCCACTACTAATACTGCCGTTTTACGTCAGGTATACGCAGTACGTATGCGCGTGATTATGAGTAAAGTTTTCTACTAATACGTTCATATCCCCCGTATTATCTATTATGAGTAAGTTAATGGTAGTTGACTGAATAAATTGCACGAATGAATCGTGTAAACAGTAAGTAAACCGCTCTACAAAAAGACTCGCCGAGCCATTACAAAGTTGAGCAGCATTCGTAGAAACTGATGCATGATCAGGTATACGTTTAAGAAATGTGCATATAATTGCATAGTGCATGTTTTAATACATTGATGCATTTATAAATTGTAATTATTACTATTTATACAAATTTTCTACGCCCGCACAGAGAAAAATGAGTATTGCTCATTTATTAATAACCGGTTAAAAATGGGATTGTAACCCGTTTCCTGTTAAACTTTTAGTACAATTTTTATACATCGGAACACGTGTTCATGCACCTGCATTTGCCTCGATAATATATATCTTGACAAAATGCGAAAATATAATGATTTTTATAAACACGCGTTCCGACATCGCTATAATACATTCCTATTTAACTAAAAGTTTAATAGGAAACCCATCAATTCTTTCGTTAGTTTCAAGTAAGTTTTCTCCGTTCGTTGTCCATCGTAAAATAAACACCCAGTACCTGGTAATAATTCAGAAATGTAAACGTACTTGAAATTAACTTGTCTTTTGGTAACCAGATCTGAATAATCGGGTTCTACGAAAACTTCAAAATGCTTTCTTATTATACTTGTTCATTTCTACTAACCTAACCCTAACCCAACAATTTACCATAAACGAGGTAGTCGTTAACCCACTGACTCCGGGCAGTTGGAACTCTTGAGTGATAATACCAAAAAACACCGAAACACACATTATGATGACTCTAGTTAATTTGGTGAACGCAGAGTTCAAACAGATCTTGAAAACAAAATTGTTTACAAAATTGACTCCCCGGTCAGATCTGTCCTTCAGAGCCCCTGATATATGTAATGTTTGGCTAGTATGTCCTTCCGAGGGTTGAAGGGTTAAGCTATTAATGTATTGACTCCCCGGTCAGATCTGTCCTTCAGAGCCCCTGATATATGTAATGTTTGGCTAGTATGTCCTTCCGAGGGTTGAAGGGTTAAGCTATTAATGTATTGACTCCCCGGTCAGATCTGTCCTTCAGAGCCCCTGATATATGTAATGTTTGGCTAGTATGTCCTTCCGAGGGTTGAAGGGTTAAGCTATTAATGTATTGACTCCCCGGTCAGATCTGTCCTTCAGAGCCCCTGATATATGTAATGTTTGGCTAGTATGTCCTTCCGACGGTTGAAGGGATAAGCTATTAATGTATTGACTCCCCGGTCAGATCTGTCCTTCAGAGCCTCTGATATATGTAATTTTTGGCTAGTATGTCCTTCCGAGGCTTGAAGGGTTAAGGTATGAAAAATCGTTATTGTTCTTCCTGTCGTATGAAATTGGCGCTGAACATGAATGATAAAGACACCCCATGAAAAAAATACCAATCAGTGGTCAAGCACCAAACCTGCTTATTTAACTAAATTTATAAACGGGTCAAATAATGTTCAGCTTATATTATATTATGTACATTAAAGTACCTACGCACGGTTTATCTTCCTAGATTATAGCTGTTTTTTTCATTCGCAGCTGATTCTCTTCAAAAATCACATTCCGAGATCGTTCATGCATACCTACCGAAAATGCAATTTCGTTGGAAAAATCTTTGTAATTTTTAGGCTGCTGTTTATTTGCCTCCAAATAATGAAAAAAGCGAAGAAGCAAACCCATCCATGATATTAGAGTTATGACAATCAAATGACAGAAATCATACTTTGTTTATTTAGCAGATTACAATTCAGGTACCTACCATAAGCATTTACGAGGAAGGTACAATGTAAGTTTACGTTTTTCAATGGTTGATAGCTATGTAACTGTTCGATGGACGGATGAGGTATAGGTCTCGCAAGTTAAGTTGGCTTCATCACAGTACTCACACAGATGCAAAACTTACATACAGCGTGTTTCGATTTAAGATTGAAAAAAAAAACCATTGATGATTATTTCACAATTGAGAACTCTAAGGACGGGTTGTTTCGGAGAATCTGAACAATTTATCAAATTTCAACGTTCATTTTCAAGTTCTGTGAAAGATTTTTTCAAGTTCTGTTTTTATTTCAGTTTTGTCAAGCAACTAACCTACAATGATATAAAAACAGAACTTGAAAAAATCTTTCACAGAACTTGAAAATGAACGTGGAAATTTGATGAATTGTTCAGATTCTCCGAAACAACCCGTCCTAAGCAAAAGCGTGTTGAAGTCGGTCACATAAAACTTATATTGTTTTACGACATCGTTATTGAAATATTGAAGTTTATCATTTTTTTTTCTAAACTAATGTGATAATTTTCAGGATTGAATTCAAATGGGTTACGATAGTTACGATACGTCGAATACTAGTCTGCGATACTCCAGTTGCCTTAGACGTCAAATCATATAAGTCAGTCATGCTTAAAAATTGACCACCGTTTTTTATATTATGCATAAAATAATTAAACACGCGGAATAAAATTTCACGACTTTGTCCATTCAGTGATTTGCCACGTCCCGTTTTGTAACAGGACTCCATGATGTCGTAATAAATATTCACTTGCACACTTTAAAAACACTCTGTAAATCTACTAATTCGAATTAAAAATGATGAAAACTATTTATTATTTCAAATTCAAAAATTGGTAATTATTTCACATGCGATATGTAGGTGCACGTATGTTTAAATCAAATTACGAACTGAATGAATAGGACACCCCGTAAGTATACCCCGTAACGGTATTGTTAAAACTTGCCTCTCTTCTAACTAGTTACAATAAGTGAGCGTAAGCAAGACAGAGAGCCTTATCGCGTTAGTGGGCGGCGCTTGACGTTCACACAGATAGACCAATACATCAATTCTAAGCATTTTTATTGCTTCCTTCTTTCGTTGCGTTACCTATACCTACTCAGTATCTACAGCATAATATATATATATATATTTATTACTTAGGTAAGTACTTACTCTGATATCAAAGCCAGATACAGACGACAGATCAATGGCTCGAGAACCATTGGGTGTTTTTTAAGAATTACCTATATAAATTTAAATTGTAAAAACTAAGACAAACATACATTTTTTATTAGGAATCAGGAAGATAAATTTCTGGCATGTGGTCATCGATGTTGTTCTTAGCAAAGCTCATTTTGGACATCCAATTTTGCGCAACTTTATTTAAGTGCATAATAAAAAATAATTTTTGGGGTATTATGCCGTGTTTCGCACATCTGCCCTGATTGTCGCACTATTTGTTTTCATACACCCTGTATAGCGCAGTTTTGAGTTATTTCATTTCGAGTGTTATAGATACATTAGTTTTAAGTGTTGTCATAAAATTCAAGTAATGTTACAAGACTCAGGTAAAATAAAGTACCTAGTTAATTCAGTCGTCCCACGGGTCGGTAAGCAATCGGCTTAAACCGAGTGCTGTAAGACCCTGCGCAGAAAATTAAGTTCGCTATATTAAGGTAACGGTCTGCAGCTCAATTCAGTGTGAAAATTTTCTGCAAATTTTGGTTTATGCCGATTGGTTACCGATCCGTGGGAAGACGGATTAAGTTGTAACAGGAATTATGAGTAAGAGCAATTATTATTAATTATTATTATTAATAGGTAATATACCTAGTAGGTATTATGTGTATCATCATGTATGTGCATTTATAGTTATCTGACTTCAATCTGAGTTCAATTAATTATTACAGCGTAGTAATAAAATTACTCATAATTTAAGAACATTAACTTAAAGATAGATATTTCAAAGAAAAAAACATAATTATAAAACTATGTAGGTATGTACGAAATTTAAAAAAATCACATTTTTCTTTAATATTCGAAAACTAAAAATTCTTCACGTCAACGTAATAAAGGTAAACGATTATATATCTTAGAAGCTATATCAATTAAAATTAGTATTCCAAGCGTGATTAAAAATTAATTAATATTTACAACTTCAACCCCCCCCCCCACTTTACCATCTATCCTTCGAATTTTGTTGTTCACATTTTTGTCGATAATTTTGTTTAGTTTGAAATTTAAATAAGGAATCAACAAAGTAAACTGGAGAAGCAGTATACCAAAAATCATTTAACTTAAAATTTGAAAATTAAAATTAAAAATAGTGGACAGGATAGACATCTCTGGTCAGTGACTGTATAGAATTTGCTCTGCAGGTAAGTGACAATGAAATACAGTCATCTGTGCATTAAGCAGCTGGATTCATCTGAATTATATTGTTTGACAAAAAAGCGCACCATTATTCCTGTTTGGTCGATTTAAGACTAAAAGATTTAAATATTTTTGTCATAAGAAAGTGACAGTACTTTTAGAATTTAAGGACGGGTTGTTTCGGAGAATTTGAACAATTCATCAAATTTCAACGTTCATTTTCGGGTTCTGTGAAAGTCCTATTCAAGTTCTGTTATTATATCATTGTAGGCTAGTTGCTTGACAAAACTAAAATAAAAACAGAACTTCAAAAAATCTTTCACAGAACTTGAAAATGAACGTTGAAATTTGATGAATTGTTCAAATTCTCCGAAACAACCCGTCCTTAATGTGTTAATTCAAATTATTCTTAATTCTACTCTCTTGAGAGCTTGTCGTGACAGATCATCATTTCATGGTGCGAATGCAAGTGTTATTGTGCTGACTGCCGTCCGCTGCCGAATTTGGAGATTAAGGAATCGCTGCCAATCTCAATGCGCGTGATATATTCGGTGAGTTTTCTGTTTTTTTGTATTTGGTGGCTGGATGATAATTTGTTACATTTCCTGCAGAGTGAATTTTGTAATCAACCCATTTCATAGGGAATTAATTATTCCCTGATGGTCTGTGTGGCTTACAATCCAGACCATCACCATAAACCTTAAAGTTTTTTGCTCTAAGGCAACTATTTTAATTCTATCCTTGGTTCGATTCCCAGTTGAGAACGTTATTTTATTATGTTCTGTGTCTTCTTCTGCTTTGTTTAGGTTTGAAAATATAATCTTCTTATTCAATTATATATTACATTGATGGGTACCTATAACCTTCAAAAGTTAAAGAAAAGCAAATAGAATTTTAGTTAATTAAAAATATTTCTTAGAAATTACTTCAATTCTCTTTCTCAACGACAAATAAAATATTTTGTATTCGGTGCGTTCAGCCTCCAATACCACTGGCTGCAGTATGTACTGGGCGTCGGTACAGCCGCTACATTGTGACCACTTTTTTATCCCGAACAGGAAGTCCAAATCGAATCACTGGCAGCTGCAGTCAACAGCACATCTTTACAGCATCTTTACTCTGGCAATATCTGATTGAATGGATCAAAACTTTTAAGGCCTACGTCAAAATTACCAAACGTTAGAATCAGTTTTATTTCAAGTTTAGAACATGATTGAACTTTACGAACGACAAAAATACTTTACTTTAGTGATGGGCATATTCGAAATACTTGCTTATAATATAATGTTTCGAATTAATTGCCCGAATATATCAGAGAACACACATTGATATAGCACGACATTATTCAGCACGATTCTGTCAAAATATTGAATTTACAGCAAAACTTTAATATGGTCGAGTCTTCTTTATGTCTCTGTCAAGGACATCTAATTTTTTGAACTTCCTATAGCGATTTATTATTTTCGATAACAAACTGCGGTTGAAATCTGGGCAAAGTGATGTTCGAAACAGTTGCCTAAATAGCCCCTATAAATAAAAAAAGTTTCATACTTTTCACTTATCACATATCAATTATTTATTATACAACATATTAATTTATCCTAACATTTTTTTATCTTTATTTGTCTTCAAATTTTATTCTAGTCTTCGGAGAAAAACTCCATAATTAGGGTAAAGCTCACTTAAATAAATGAAAAAAAATGTTTTAACGTCTTCGTGGACATATAAACTTTGTTTAAAAACGTGGTTTAAAACAAAGCAATTTAATATTTCATTTATATATTATATAATGTTATGTCACAAAGTGTTTGATTTATTCGATAAGCTAATGTAATTATTGGTGCTCTGAACAGCATGAGAGCACGTTTTAAAAATTTGGCATACAACGTGTTGGTATGATTTCGATTCTTCGAATAATCATTCCGAAATGGTACTCACAACACTATGTTCATCGCAAATTGTTATTATGCAAAATTAATTTACTGCGGAATATTTTGTCGTTGGGAGACAAAGTACCTACTTATCTTTTACAGGCTATAAAAACAATAGATTACTCTAACACCATATTTAAAAAATAAAAAATAGTATCTTTAAATTTGGAATTATGTATTGCGACGCCGCGAAATAACATTCAATTTACAGTCGTCGACGGTCAATCATCCGGATTTCCTTATATAAAATGCGTGTTTTGCTTTATTCTCTGTCAAATTAATGCTGTGTCCATATAATTCCGCATAAATTATACAACACGAATTTAATGCTTTATTTAAATAACTTAATTCCATTACTTTTGATAGTCAATTATTCAAAAATAAATTATAGTATTATTATGTACCAGACAGTTGTTACTTGGTGAAAATTTAACTATCTACTGGGTTTGAATGAGGTATTATAATTATTACGTTTTATAAAGATATGTTTTATGCATGGGAATCGTGATTGTCTACTTTCTTCTTTCGGCTAACGGGCAATATGAATGTTACTATTAATATTAATATCATTATAATATTACATCATACTACGTTAAGTTTTACAGTGTAAATAAATATACTGTACTTAGGAGCAAGCCATAGTAGCTTAACTGGTAACTAGTTTACAAAAAAAACAAGGAACCTTTTTGTAATTCATACTAGTATGTAGTTATTACCATATTGACCATAAGTAGTTATTGACCTGTCAGTGGCTGAGTTGGCATCGCGTCTGGGTCCCACCCAGGCGTCGTGAGTTCAATTCCTCACCTGGCTAAATCCTACATCACGACACAAGCAATATTTCCGCTTACTATTTATTAATATTTTCAGGTGAAAAAAGTTCGATTGGTATTTCAAACATTGATGATAATAATTACGATGAACTTAAATAGAAAATAAATTAAAATGTGCATATTACATGACACCAGACCTCACCGTTTGAGTTTCTTTTAACTGTGGGGAATATTGTGCTATATTATCAAGTAAAACCTTACTAAAATTACGTCCCGATATTATAGGGGCATAGGGATTCATAAATCTCTTTTTTTGCAGGTTTCCTGATAAACTTTTAGTAAATTACGAATATATTATCACGATTTTGAAACACGTGTTCACAAAAATCCGTCGTGATTTTGTTGTGATTGATTGACACGGTCTGTAACAATATAACCCGATTAATCATAATATAACACGATCAATCATAATATAACACGATCAATTATAATATAACACGATCAATCATAATATAACACAATCATGAATAATATTTATTTATTTATTTACGCCCTAATGGGCTTTTACAAAAGTAGTTAACAAGTAATACAGTTGTGTTACATAATTTACAATAAATTATGATTTTTGATTAAATTAAAGCAAATTCAAATTAATAGTGTGGATTACGGAAAGCTAAATATGTATTACGGAACATATAAATATAAAAACAAAAGTGTATTCACTACGGAGTTGTGAATTCATACATCTCAGTAAAATGATTAAAAAGATTTCGTTTTATAACTAATACGGAATCTTTAAACATGTCTACAATATTCCCAAATTTATTGCCCAAATGATGTAGTCTATTTATAGGTGTATGAGCTTCATAGTTGGTTTTAAAATTGTCACAGAAAAATGTAGCACTTTGCCTCGTAGTTCTAGTCGGTACCTACGTAAAATTTTATTTTGGCGAGAATTTCAGGGTTGATCAATCATAATATAACACAATCATGCATAATATAACACGATCAATCATAATATAACACGATCAATCATAATATAACTCGACGAAACACATGTTCCCACATCATGATAATATATTCATAATTTAGTAAACGATTATCAAGAAACTCGTTAATTCATTCGTAATTAATGCAATCCCGTTTTTAACCGGATTAGAGATAATTTGAAGAAAGTCTTAATGAATTATTAGCGATACTGTATAAGTGTACCCGATTTAATAAAAAAACACATGGACTTGCAATTTTCAGAAAGAAGTGCTTGCTGCAAAAATGAATTTTAAACATTTTTTAATACGAATATTTTTCTTCTATGATGTCCTTCTTTAGCAGTGCCCTTTTTCGTTATTTTACATTAACTTTTGTTTTGATATTTGGTATCTATATAATACTGAGAACCCATCGATAAACTGCTATCTAGCCGTACGGGACTTTATTGTAATATGTGGGTAACTTTTGAAAACAAGGAATACTTATGAATGAACATATTATAGATTGACAAAATCTTACCTAACCTATCAAAGAACATTTAAAAAAGGTTGTATTCACATTATCTGCAGGTAATAGCAACTCTTGACTGCACACATAGATATTTTATGTAAAACGTTGTGAAAATCAATATATTGTTAAGTTTTGTGTTCAATTGTCACAGAAATAAACATTGTACAATCCTGAAGTTCCTGGTACATAAATCTAAACTCAATAATTGGGCGATCAATTATTTTGCAATGGATTTAAACTATCGGGAAACAAAAGGACAGGAAAAGCTTTGTGAGTCCCCAGTTTCCTGTCACTGCCACAGCTAGAGGTCAGCACTGTCGCATGTTGCACCCACCTACCGCCGGTAGGTCCGTCGCAGCCTCTCCCTCTCTCTTATTAGCGATGCCTGTGACGGAAAGAGAAGAGGGACGAGCTCTCGGCGGCAGAGCCATATCGGAGCATTTAAAAATACGAACTCTCCGCCAAGAAACGAGATGTAGACTCTCGATTTACTGGGATAGATAAAAATAATCCCGGTTATTCAAAATTTACTTTTCCATTGTTCGATTATACACGGTGTCCGGGAACTATAGTATCTACAAGCGGGAAACTGAGGAATCTACATCACATTTTACAAAAAAATAATTACATTAAAATTTTAAAATTACTTTTTTATAATTTATCGGAAAGCTAAGGGTTAAGGAACTATTGGAGCCGGGTCCACACTTCGACGCATTTAAAGTACAATAAACAGCTGAGTTATCCGGCAGCGACTCATTTTTAAATACATCCATTTGAATTTTTGTTTTCGCTAATGACTGAATGCAAATTTTGAAGTGGAAATTAACCTACTTCCCAATATCTGATCGACCTAAAAGTCAGCAGCCAGACTCGTTGTCGATGACATTGCATTCTATCAGTGTTGACATCAATCGCGCACATACGCGCCGACATATATGCATTTCTCTGAAATCGGATGAAATTATAGTTATTAGTTAATTTAAAAAATAAATGTCAGTACACGATCGACATCTGGCAATGTCGGTAACAAGGTTGACTCCGATCCCTGGAAAGGTAGGTTCAATCCTCAGTCAAACCATGTTTTTAAAATTTTAAAATGTGTTTTTTACAAAAACAAAGTAAACTATAAACTTTTGTAAGAAAAATTTACTTCAAGTTTTCATAGGAATAAAGATTGAGGCTAGCGTGATTCGAGCATTCATTTTTGTGTTACAATTTATTCATTTAAAATACTATAGTATATTTGCGGTTCGTTTAAAAATGGAAGATACTCTCAGTATCGCCCTGGTGTAAGATCACTATTCAAAATTGAAACGTTGCTTGAAATGGCTTAAGCCGTGTTTGGTGACTAGATCTGAATAGCCAGGTACTTCGCTACCTTCATATTCTCCATCTCCTTCCCCTTCCCCATACCTACAGTCTCACAACGTACCCCAATCGGGGATAAAACAGTTTCACTGGCTCCAGATGGCTGGGAGCAGTTGGGACTCTTGTAAAATATTAACATTTAAACATATATTAAAAATATATTCCCGCCATTGAGTTTTTTTTTTTAATTAATTTTTTTGTTTTGTTTTTTGAATCTTCCCTGTTAATCGACATTATACTGTCTCTTCCAAAGGTAGGTACCCTAGTGGCATTGCCTAAGACTCAGTGCGTGGTGAGGACTTGTCCCGGCCGCGTCTCCTAATAAGGTGATCTCTGGCGGGGCGGCGGTGCACCGGGCGCGCGGGGCAGGGGGACGCAGCCACTTTGCTCTACGGAACTACCGACGGACCGACCGACTGCTACTCAAAGCTTTTGTGGCGATCAAATGGCTTTTTAGCAAAATTAATAAAAAAAATATTAGATGATACACGATGCAAGTATACTATATATTCTTATTGATTAATAAATTGTGAAATAACACACATTCATCAAGTAAAATTTACTTGCGCAAGCCGAGATTTGAACCCGCGACCTGCAGATTGCTAGTCGGGAGCATTACCCCTTGTCAAATATTGTAACAAATTATTATTAATAGCGAAGACCCTTGAAAAATCACGAAATCAGCGTTTACTTGTCAAGATTAACTCCAAGAAATTTAAACCATAGAAATACGTAAGTACACGTTTCAAATTTAGAATCAAAATAATTTTCTGGTATAAAAAAATTATATTGTAAGTAGGTACTTTATCGCATGCCTGATTTCTTCACACATGAGATCCAATTTTGAAAATGACAATTGAAATAATTTTCTGTCAAAACATTATTTTATAAGTAGGCACTTAATAGCCTCTCTGATTTCTTAACACAATCAGTTCCAATTTCGAAAATGACACTCGAATTCAAAGTAAATTTGAGTTCATTCATTATATAAGTATAATCAAAACAAATTACCTATATTAGCTTTAAGATAATAATGTTTGGATGATTTGTATAGCACCGTTTTTTGTGCAAAATCACCCCAAGGGCGCCGAGTTAAGAAATACAAAAAATTGTAGCACAAATCCTAACTAGTGAAATAGGTATTAGTGTATATTACAATGTAAATTGAATAAAATAAAATAAAACACGGAAAATGTAAAATTTATTCCCCAGCACGGGAAATACAAGTTGGGAAAACATTATGAAATATAATTTTGTCAATGCCAATAATAGTAAATATGTAAATAAATAACCCAAAAAATACTCACGATGAAACTCAGGATAGTTTTATCGTTTCATCAGAAACCTGGCATTTTCAAGGCCTGAAGAATTTGGACGCAAAAAATCCTCCTTTGTTGTTGGCCTGAAGTAGGTACCAACTTTACAATCATTTTCCCGAGAAGAAACCTAAAAAAATTTTTTTTTGTGATTGAGCAGTTAACAGCTAAAAGTCTATGCATGTTTGTAACTACTGTCTACAAATCAAAGGTTCCATTACTAAATAATAAAATTTGGAGTGATAAAACGAATATTAAATAAAAATTGCAAACAATCTTGTAGGTACGAGATGTTGGTACTACCGACATTAAGGCGAAGCTTGGTGCTAAATCACTATTTTGATTAATCTTTATAACGAATTGGGGTACATTATGAATACCGAAAAATATGCTTTAGATAAATTGAAAGTTTTCCTATCGTTTCGCTTGAGTAGAATACAAATAAAAAATAAATTAAGTACTCAAAAAATAAATAAATATGAACTACTAAAAAATATATATTTTCAATAGAAATGTATGAACGCGTAAAGGAAATAACTTTTAAAAAAATACAGTATTATAGCTAAGATTATCTATGACAGTTTCACGTGATTAACTTTTTTGCTTTCTTATAAAATTATTTACAAAATTAACAAAAACTAGTATTGTGCTTGAAATCAAACGTTTCTAGACTACGTTTGTCAAGCGATTTTAATGCCTATTACCTACAATATAAGGTATACCAAGAATATACACATTTTTGGCTTGTAGCTTCCTCTTAAATGGTAATATAGACTCTCTATAGTCGCAATATTGTATGTGAATCAGTTTGTGGTTTTGTGGCTGACAGTAATCAATGTTTGACACAATTATTGGGGTGGATGTGGTTAACAGTTAGAATGGAAAGGATTCTGACTTAACCTTTTTCATTTCGATCGATATTATGTATTTAAGGGACACTGCGGGGTCGATTCGTACTAAACGCACTGAGGGAACATGTTCACTGTACCGGTTTTCTTAACAGACTGATAATTAATAAATATATTTTTTAAATGTCAATTGGGAATAAGGTTGGGAGAATGCAGGAACATGTGTTAGGGGGAGATGTATATTGTGGCGTCAACAGTGTCTCACAAATTATATCAGGTAGGAAGGTAGACCCTTTATTTAACCACAGATGTACTAAGTTGACCTACAAATACGTTGACCTACAAATACGTTGACCTACACTTTTGTGTTGTGTGGGTAGTTACTTCAAGAAAGAACCATTATGAAATTCAAAGGATTACAAATGAATTTCCATTTCCACAGAAAAATACCCTTAGTTATTTTTAGTTATTTCATATCGGCTGTAACATAATAAGTGACTACACCTGTATTTAAAAAAAGTTGTTTATTACATTATTTATGGCTAAAAACTTTAATAAAAGTACCTAACTGTGCCCCAGTATCTGCAAAATTAATCCGATTAGTCGGAAGAAAGTAACAATTTACGCTAAGGCGAATAAGATAAACCGAGCTAATCTGTGTCTGTTGGTTCCCAGGAATAGATGAGTTTTACTATAAAATATAATCTGAGACGGAAAGCTAAGCCGGCGGATGCTAAAACGACTCTAGTTGGAATCTGCCAATGCACTTCGGTAGTTGCAATGACTAATTATTTTCAAAACAACATCAGCTGGAATCATTAACCTACTATTTAAAAATGATAGCTAATGAAAGTTGAATAAAATACTTATCTGTTAGGAATGCACTTATCACAAGGAGATCAAATATAATTTAAATACGTAGCCAATTCTATTGTATTATAAAATTAACTTTTTTTTATTAGGTGTGCTTTAATCTGAGAAATTTAAGAGTTGCTTTGTTCAAAAGCCGATCAAAACTTTTCCAAAACAAGGGTTAGATAATCTAACTTAGATTCTAGGTACGTACTTGATAAAGTACCATAGAGTGACCTGGGGATCACAAAATAAACGAACGGGTAAGAGAGCAGACTATGATGGGTTGTTTCAGTTTTTGAACAGTAAATTCATCAATTTTCATGTTAAAATTCAAGTTCTGTGAAAGTTCGATTCAAGTTCTGTTATTATTTCACCATGGGCCGGTTGTTTCATTGTACTTTTTTACATTAACCTTACACAGGAGGCCCTTTCACAGACTTTCACAGAACTTGAACATGAATTAACTTTCAAATATGATGAATTGTTCAAATTCCTACACGCCTTTAGGACGGGTCGTTTCGGAGAATTTGAACAATTCATCAAATTTCAACGCTCATTTTCGGGTTATGTGAAAGTCCTATTCAAGTTCTGTTATTATAGCATTATTGGATAATTGATTGACAGAACTATAATCATATAAGAACTTGAAAAAATATTTCACAGAACTAGAAAATTAAATTTGTAATTTAAAGAATTGTTCAAAAAACCCGTATTAAGTCATATATTTAAGATATAAGAACCTTGACTAAGTCCCCAATATAATAAAACATAATATAATCAAGTACCTATGTACAATGTACAAATGTAAATGTGCCAACCAAGCTTTAAATAATGACAATAGGCTATCTACAGCAAAACGATCAAAAAGTTCATAGAATGAGTTTCGAACATTGGGTTTACAAAGTTCAATAAAGAGAATACATTATGTAATTTATTGTTGTCCAAAGCGGTTCTAGATGCGTCCTACTTAGCCAGTCGCACATCACAGTTGAACTGGAGTAGGTACTTTCAAGACAATGAACTAGATAGATAATGTTACGTACAAGTATGATATAATGGGCTATTGGGGCCTTAGTGTAATCTTTCTGCGGTTTTCTTGCTTTAGGTACCAATACTACCGGCGGATCTACGCTTTGGAGTCCGTTTATCTCGCGCATAAGGTTCGTGCACGGAGAAAAATAAGTGTTAATTTATTGAGGATTCTCTTCAAATTATTGGAAATCCGGCTTTGCAAAAACGGGATTGCAGGCTTTTCCTGATAAACTTTTAGAAAATTCCTAGTATATCGGAACAGGTTCATGCATCTGCATATGCTTTGATAATATTTAATGACGAAATGCGAAAATTTTAGGATTTTTATGAGCTAATTAAACGTATTTTGCTAAAAGTTTATCAGGATACCTATTAATTCAATAGTTAATGGCCTGCAATCCCGTTTTTAACCAAATTAACAATAATTTGAAAAAAATAATAATAAATTAGCTCATTTTTTTCAGTAAGTTTCCTTGTAAGTGACGTTTCACACGAAATTTATATAATATACAATTAATTTAATCGATTAAATCATTTTTTATTTTAACAAATTACAGTAGTGAATCTAATGGAGATGTTCGATCACATTAGAATTAAGAATTTGAGGGGGGTGGAGCTGGGTACACCGTTCATGGAAGCTATAAAACTGAGCAACTTCTTTTCATTAAAAAGAGCCTCCACACAGCATCCCCAAAGATAAAATAGTCCCTGAAGTAAATAATTTTCCTCAATGCACAAAAAGAAGATTTTTATTAATGTTTGTAACTCAGGTTCAATGAACTTTAGAACTTAAATTTAAGTGTAATTTTCAAAATTGAAACTGAACAAATTCCAGACAAACGATAAAGTACCTACCTATAACATAATATAAATTGTGTTTTTCAAAATTGAAATAATTATTACCTATTGGTTTTTTCACGGGTCTGGTAGATAATAAAAACGACAGCAGTTTTTACAGACGTTTCTTGGGATATAAAAAAATAAAGTTATTAATTCGAGACATAAATGTATAATTTTACAATGTTTCGAATATGTCCATCACTATTAGCGAAAAACGATAGGGATGGAGAGAATGTGGTGAATCTACCGTTGATTTCGAACTTATGCGGTCAGCAGACAATCAGTCTGCGCTTGAGCATCGCGCGTCGGGCCAATGCTGTACTCGGATATGATTGATATTTCCATAGAGAAGTGGGGCTAGTTGTTTGTTTGTTGGAGCAAACTAACTGGCCACTGTTCCGGCATGTCTCGCATCGCGTAAGAAGAAAGTCGCTGCCTTTTAAAATTATAATAATGCTGCGAGTAATTTCACTTCAATTATGCTAATCCATCATTGTTTACCTACTTACTGTTCATTTGTATTCGGGGAAATTATTATTTGGCAACAATTACCAAAATAATCCACATAAATAAAAATGTAAGTGATCGTTTGTTCAATTTCTTAATTCTCCGAACGCTCTTCACCGAGTGCTTTGAAATGTTAACAAAACGTTGCATTCGAATTCGCGTGTGTTTCGATATACCCATATTATTTAAATGTCACCTGTGACAAGTAAAAACATGATTTTTTTAAAACAGTTTTAAATCAAAAAAGAGTTTGGTCGCATTTTGAAAATGTACCCAAGACCTCTGGCTTGCAATTATCAAATTGCAAATTGCATTTATCAAAATAACACATCTGCCCTGATGATGGACACTGCAATGCTGTCCGAAACGTTGGATAAAGAAGGAGTTAGCGCAACACGGCATAACACCCCAAAAACAAATAACAAAAATACTTTTGGCCGTGAAAATCTTATATTATAATATTAGCGGTTCTCAGACGAAAATATGAAACAGAAAAAGATCCGGTCGCATTTAAAAATTGAATCAAGGATTGTCATTTCATAGATGCGATCAAATCTTTTTTTGATTTTTCTGCTCTAAATTTTCGTTTGAGAGTCGCTATTATTGTATTCAATGATTAAATGTTACAATTAAAGGTTTTAATCATTAAGGTGTTCCAAAAAATAAAAATAAAAACTTCCTAAATATTTTTTTTAAATATTTCATTTGAAACATTGGAAATCATGTCTTGGACATCATGTTAGAAAAAAGATGGTGATTAAATGTGACAGTGGCGTAGCTACTGTTTAACTGTTAGTATATTATACTAGCTGGAACAAACGGCAGGGGGTGGAAGGGTCATTAGCCCCCCACTGTGACAATACAAACACCTACCGTAATTGAAACGCGAAATTTCCAACACTAGCATGAATTTTGTTCATTGCTACCACCCGGCAAAACAGATGTTCTAGCACAGTATAGCATGACAAGAGGAATGGTGCAGTTTAATGAAATTTCTAAAATGGCAGATAGATTTCATTTTTTTTGCGTGGTGAAAAATGTGTGTTGCTAATTTATTAGAAGGACTCCCAATAATTTGAAGAGATTCTTTATTCCTTGTATCTTCCCAAATTTTAATAAAATAAGAAACAATGTATATACCGTAAATGTATGATTAATTTGTGGTACAATAATTTGATAAAAAAGAAATCGACTCAAATTTTGCAGCTAAACAGTGGCACAAGAACTGATTGTCATAATCATTTATTTATTGTAATCATGTTTAATTTATAGAACTCCATTTTAGTGTAGGTACTTAAAAGTTTTTTTTAATATCTAATAATCGGTACGTATTATTAAAATCTAATTTAAAAGTAAACGGTTTATTACAATCATTTTTTCTGTGTGATTCTTATTACGCGTGACAGCTGTTCACCTTCCGAAGGTGTTATCAAACATCGGTGAAGCCGCGTTATGAAAAATTAAAAGTCAGGAACATAGGAAAGTTTTTGCACTGCCTTTAGAATAAAGTGTATATCTTTCTATTGCGTGCGCAATCTCTAACTTAATAACCGGAAACAACAAAATCAGTCAGAGGCATCGACTGGTTAGTGGTTAATCCGCTTTCGAGTTACCAGATCGGCTGAACGGTTGAACGGCTAACGGCTAACGGCTGGACAGTTGGGTTCATATTATACTGGCTTGCTTAGATACTTCACTGTTCAGAGTTCAATCCCTCAACAATAGTTAACACATTATTTTGGTTGGTTAAATAGTGCACCCACTCCTACTGGCACACATGAGGCAGAATACAATACAATGTATTTGAAACTGTTCAAAATAAATTACCCCAGTAAGGCTACGTAGAAAAAGCTTATTGATGTTTCGCCATCTTTAACATTTTCCAAACAATACTACAAAATAAAGCAAAGCAAATTTATAATACGCAAACGCAACATAATACGTTATTCAATACTAAACGTTGCTGTGACTCAGTCTGTCTGTGCCACAGACATAGGAATTAATAGACGAGAAGATAATGGCGAGGGGTAAAATCAACTGTTGAAGAACGAAGGGGTTAAGCTGACTGTGATTCGTCAATAAATCAATCTGACAGTAAATAGGCATCTCGCATTATAATATCACCATTTACTTCTTAAAAGTAAAATCTGCTTTTGAATGAATAGACATTTTTACATGGGAGCGCAAATTACTCGCCACGTTATGAACTAATTTGCGAAGTCCAAATTCGGCAAAGTAAATTTCTTCTATATGCAGAGTCGTAGTTAGTTTCAGAGTATTTAGTTAAGACACTTTTACAAATGTTTCATAATTTACTTACCCCAGTAAACAACGATGAGCACACTTGAGAATCGCTACATTGTGATGTGATAGTATATGTTTCTAAAACTGATCCATATAATACGGTGTGAATAAGCTTAAAATAAAGTAAAATAATGCTTACTTATGGAATGTAATACGACAATTGGGTTTATTCTCTTTTTCACATCTATTTTTACAAGTTTTCATATCACAAGTCAACATTTTGCCGTGTTATTTCGTAAAATGAACCAATGATGCCTCGACCATAGTTCGCACAAGAATGATGACGTCACGTTTTCAAATTTCACTTGAGGCCATACGCGAGCCCAGCCGGCTCCAATGGAACCGGTATGGGGAGTGGGGATAATACGCTTTTAATCACTTAGGGCAGGTCTACTAATATTCATATGTCTATGGTCTGTGCAGATAGAGAAACAATAGCACGTGCTGCTTTTACGTCCAACTGAATATCTATATAATATAGGTATATAAAAACACACGCGTATTCGAATGCAACGCTGTGTCCTAATTTAAAAACAATCGGTGAAGAGCTATCGGAGATTTAAGATTTTGAACAAACGAACATTGAGGACGGGTTGTTTCACAAATTTTGAACAATTCGTCATATTTCAAAGGTGATTTTCATGTTCTGTGAAGGTTCTGTTCCAGTCATAAGGACGGGTTGTTTCGGAAAATTTGAACAATGTATCAAATTTCAACGTTCGTTTTCGGGTTCTGTGAAAGTCCTATTCAAGTTCTGTTATTATATGAGTATGGGCTAGTTTCTTAACAGAACTTAAATAAAAACAGAATTTGAAAATTACCTTTGAAATATTCGAATTGTTCAAATTCACGGTATCAATAATATTCAGATGATACCTATGTATTTTTTCTTCAAGGGAGATGATTTAGGACTGTTGGGTGTTAGGAATTATCAGCGTCTTGGCAATTCGGCGCCCGGAGGGAACTGCTCCAATCGTCCCCACGAATAGGGCCTGCCCTGAAATCTTACACACGGATAACAGACTTGTTATTTTATGACGGTGAAGCAAACAATACATTTGAATGTAAGTATATATTTTTATACTTAAGGCGATGCACTACGTCGTGTAATATTTTAAATTGAGCCGCTATCAATAACAACATTACGTAGATGGCGATAAGGTTTAAATTCCCGCTTAACACCATCCGCCTGTTTTGATTTATACAAGAAAAAAACATGGCCAAAAGGTGCCTTTTATTTTATTTTGTGGATGTTCAGGCATAAATATTTAATTTTTTTTCGATCATTTTATGAATAACTTAATTTTCCACATTATACAATAAAATCATAACCGAAAATGGGTTCGTAAGTAGGAGATTTTGAACTTTAAAGCAGTTTTCATAGGCCTTATACATTATTTTTTTCTGGGCTTATAAAAAGACTTATCTAAAAAATACTCGATTATTTTAAAGGCCAGGATGTATTTTACTCGCAGTATTTAATTAAAGCATCTGGAACATTTCTAGGCGACCAAATTTACAAACCAAAAACACATGATTTTGCATTACCACGTATGGCATCGCCTTAAAACTAACATAGGGATGATGTCTAAGGAACTCCCAAAGAAAAAATAATCACAATCACGAGATGTATGAACACGGGACGATAAACACAAAACTAATTAGATTGCGTATCAGGCCGTCCGACTATATAATAAAATTACAAAAGAAATTACTGTGATTGAAAACACGTTTTATTTTTAAAAAGAAATAAAAAAATATGTCTGCCACAATCGTTAATGTTAACTTTGTAATTGAATACCCATAATTTTAAAAAAAATATGCCAAATGTCTGCTATACAATATTCATGTTGATAAATTCAGACCATTGTTGAAAGGTTTTTTTCCCGAAAAGCTTGTTACCAAAGGAGATACAAATTTAAAAACTACATTATTTGAACTTAACAAGCGGCGAAGAACCAATTTACTTTTTTTGTGGAATGTATCATAAACTTACCAGTTAATTGATTTGCTTGCCTGCATTTGTAAATATTTATGTCTTATTTATTTCCTTCGTATACTTCTGTAATCAACATAATATATTATAATGGAGCACTAACCTTAGACAATAAGGTGCCAACCCTAACAGGGGAATTGAATGAAGGGGTGTGAGGAAATGGGAGGGCGGTAGATAATCTTGGAAATTACCTATCTAATCAAATCTGGTTACTTTATATAGCTAATGACTTTTCCAGCAACATTTCTATTGTGAATACTGATCTCTCACCGTGGTGACAGTGAAAGCATTTGGTGATAGTTCTACTGTAGAACGAAGTGCAAAGATGTGTGCTAAATTTAGATTTTTTGCAATAAGATGATAATAAACAAATTGATTATATTATTATTTCAATTGCATTTCGGCGCATTTCTAACCAGCCACCGCCAGGGTGAGAGTAGACTAAATTTAATAATATAAAATACTTATTAAAAAAATATATTTTATTATCGTTGAAACGGGCTTATCCAAACATAAAAGGTACCTACGCTCCGATTTTTTATGCACATCAATATTCCTTATAAATGTTGCTAGTGAAACGACCCCTATAAAGAAAATCTGTAGGTAGGTACCTAGGTACTTTCATTCTCAAGGCCTCTTTAGTCATTTTTTATGATAACAAAATAATGTGTCATCGTATTTTGGTAACTAGTAGGTACCTACCACTCCTACCAGAGATAACGAAACTCATTAACATAGCATTGAACATTGAAGTGAAGTTTCACGAATTTCCTTGAATAACAAATTAAAAACATTTTACCATTTGGTTCTGCTTCGTGTCTAACGCTTTTTTTAGAAATGGTTTGTGCAAATTTCATAACGCCGCCAAAGCACATCATTCGGTTGTTTCTGTGCTTCAACTCACAAATTTTCCACTGTAAGTACCTACATTGTGGAGTGAAGTGTCACTTTCGATGAAATATAAATTATTGACATGATGTAACCTTTTAATTCTGACAACGACGTGCTTTGGCATAGATTACAGATGTGCAAACGTATAATATTTGCAGTCGGGGGCGTCACTATTATTGATTCTGACAACGAGTGGAAATGAGTGGAAAGTGCCAATGAGTGGAAAGAAAGTTTATAAAAAATACTACTGCACACTTTGCACAGACAGTTCGTAATAATTCCTTACCTAGGGTTCGTCTGTTGTGTTTGTCCATTGTACATAACATTTCTATTACTTGTAGGAATTGAATGCAAAATAAATTGGCAGTTTTGTTGAGAAATAGTACTTATTTACGTCTGTATTTTTTTATAACGAAACATTGTATATTTTTGGAATTGTTTTGTGGCACCGATCCGATTCGCTATTACGAAATGCAATTCAGCGACGTAAAACCAACTATTGCCTCATTGCCCGTCAGTTTCATTACTGATGCATTATTTCCCTATCTGTATTCAAATCAAATGCCAAAGAATGGCTTAGATAGCTACTCTGATAAATTAAATATTTATATTCGATCTATTTATAAACGTCATAATATGTTAAATTCTACAATTACAATATGTTAATGTGCATATACCTATATACACTTACCGGAATATCACAAGACAGATGGCAGTTGAATACAACAAATAAACACATCCCACGGCAAACGCTGCCTTCGTAATATTGAGGTTTGCTAGGTACTTATTCATTGCATATGGACATACATACATACATACACAAGTAAGTACAGAACAACAGTATTCGTATATCAAATAATGCAATCATCAGAAAACGTCAGAATATCGGTAAATCCGTAATAGACTCGAATTAATTCTACTATTCCATCAACTGAGCCTATTCCAACTGGAAAAAATAATAATGACAAGAGATTCAACTCGGTATAATATTCCAACTGGAAACATATTATTATAATATGATGGTTTTGAAAGATAGTTGGTGTGCCCCCTTTTTTATTCTCAGGTAACAGTGCTCGTGGTAATAATAATTATTTCAAACAGCGAATTGCGGACAACGGAATTGCCAAATGATACCGTATACCGTACGGATCTTTGAGAAAGCAAGAAAATTTAAATATTACGTAAATGTGCAGTGTGCAGTCACTAAGACAACTAGACCTTCAACACTCTTTAGAACTTTAGATGGGTACCTACCCATATTGTGAATAAACAATAGTAACTACTTGCTTACTTACCATTTGAAACAATGTTTACATCAATAATAATATACATGTTGGTTAGGTACTCGGATGATCTGAGGTTAGTTACCTACTTAGGAATAAAAATAAATCTTTGAGTCAAATAGTGGTACATATACATAAAGGTGTATTTTAAAACTCTTTATATTCATTATTTATGAATGAAACATATGTAATATTATTCTGATATTGGATGTATATACTTTAGTTTAGTTTTTGAGTTGCTTTGTTTTTTGCGGAACAATTGAACACTGCAGATTGCAGTCGAGTTGAAACGTCGTCCCGACGAAGAGGAGGTAGGAGGAAGCTGCTATTGAGATAGAAGTGGAGTGCTACCGTGACGGCTGCACACGGCTAGGTTAGTGGAGAGATATTAAAATACTACTACATTGTAATAAACCAGGTAGGTACCTGTTCTTATCGAGAGCGGTCGATAGCGCCGTCCAACGGTAAAATTAATTGATCTAAAATAAGAAATAACTCACTGCAAGTCCGTCCCGGTGTGTTTAGTCACCTGAACATAACAGGAGAGGTGTTTTATACACTGGCACTGTTCGCGGGACACGAGCGTGAAGAGAGGCCGCGCGCCGCGCACTGTCGCGAGAGCCTGCTGTCCGGGGGCGGGGGCGGTGGCGGAGGGGCCGGGGGGCGCAGCCTCCCGCCCCAGTGGTCGAAGGAGCAGGGCCGCCCCAGGTTCGCGGAAGACGTGTGATCATCGTGATATTAAAATAAGAGGATTTCCTTGATCCTTAAAAATTATAATTATAGAAAACCCACTCATAATAAAGCTTTGTAAATCCCATTAATACAGTCATTTCTGGTATTCAAATTCTCTCAAAGATACAGTCATACATAAGTTGACATACATTTTTTTAAAATTTACATATTGTGTAACTACCTAATCAAAAACTTAATATAAAATCCAAGTTCATCTCTAAGTAAAGTTGGAACCATAACCACAACTACCATTAAAACATTTAATCTACTTTATTTTTACTAGCGTTATATTCAGTCTTTATACATCATATTTGACAATGTTAAGAATGTTTATATCATTGACCAATAAATAACAACAATCAAAATATAAGATCAAAATAAGAAAGAGAGTAAACTACATAATAATAAAACATAAAAGTGTTTTTTGGAATATTTCATAGGTATACATTATTTAAAAATGGAATAGGTACCGATAATGAGAAAGTGATGTTATTCAAATCAAACCGCTGTGACCGAAGAAAGGCAGAAACAAAAAAAATTAATATTATGAAAAAATTAAATAAAAATGTTCTATTATACATACAAATTCGATCTAATGTTATTATTTTAACTACTTATTAACAATAAACAATGTATTGTATATCGAATAAAAACGCTGTTTGTTTTCTTTTCATTTACTTATGGAAATTTTTCATTTACTTAACTTTGCTAAAACATGAGTGTCTAAAAGAAAATTGTTTTCAATCTGTAAGGTAAAATACCAAAGTTACCATAGTATAAATAGTAGCTGAATTGAGTATCTAGGTATTCACTTATTTTTTTTATCATAATACACGGTGTCTGGAAACTCGCAATACAAGCGGGAAACTGGTGAATTTATCATCAGGGCCGGACTTGAGCAGGCGGAAATGTAGCAGTCCGCTCTAGGCGCCGACTTGCCAAGGAGCAAGGAGCCAAGGCGCAGATAATACTACGCCATTGAGCCCTTGATGTTTTTACTAGCGCCAGACACCGATTGGCTTCGGGCCGGCCGGCCGGCCCTGATCAACATCACATGATAGAGAATCCAAAAAAACCTTTCGATTTTTTTTGTTTAATTTATTAATTTATTTAAACATAAATTTATTTACTAATAGACTATGTCTAATTAACAGTAACCGGATAAATCATCACAATGATAATTCATCACAGCTTTAAAAAGTTATATAAAATCATGGAAAGTGATGAAACAAAAACTTTATTAACTGGGTTATTTAGGTTAGGTTAAAAAAAAATTTCACGTTTCTAATGACTTTATATCACTTTTTAAAAGTGTGTTGAATTGTCACTGTGTTGAGTTATCATGGAACTCTAATTAACACATTACATATTACACGAAGTTGAGAAAAGGAGAAATGTTACAATAAAAGATGTTATGACAAAAATGAGACAAAAAACAATAGAGATAATGTCAAGTCAAGACAGGATCAAGGTTATGATGAAGTTCACGACTTCAGCCATATAAATACAAAATATTACTTGCGTACTGACTGACAAAAATCATTTAGGTTTACATCAAAAAGCTCAAGGTCCTAACTTGAGTTAACAAGTCTGGCCATTCTGGTATCCATAATTTGTGGAGCGTTGATTGAGGAAAAGCAAATCATTATTTCTGAGTCTACGGGAAGGGATATTGAAAGGGATGAGTTGCAACAAAGTAGGTGATTATACTGTTAATGATTTTGAAAATGCAGATGGAATCCAAGAGTCCTTCCTGCGTTTTTCTAAAGAAAATAGATTTAATTTTACTTCAAGTTCATCGTATGAGTAATCGCCTTTTTCCAGCCCTAACCGCAATTAATTTTTATCGGCAATTAAACTTTTTTAGTTGATTACAAGAGTACAAACTGCTCCCATCTCTCTGGAACCAGTAGGGCTACGGTACCCCAGTTGGGATAAATTGTGAGGGTAAGGGAATGGGGAGGGGAAAGAGATGATGTAGGGGATGGATGGGAAGTAATAAGTATTCCATTGAATGCACATTACCGTAAATTTGATAATGCTATTGTAGCTTCAACAAGAAATAATCTACAATAATAAAATGTTAAATTACTTTCCTTATAAGAACAGCATCGAGATTTTCTACTAATAATATGAATGAATCTTATCAGCGTTGAGTTAATACATTCATTGCTTACCATTATATTTTTTTCAAGAAATAGATATTTGTTGCTTCATTCGGCACCCGTTAGAAGTAAAAAAAATAATAAAAATAATAAGTGGTAGTTATAATATTGCATTATAAAGTTACGATGATTTTAGTTCACTAGTTCTCCGGCACCGATATCAAGTAATATCATGGATGTAATAAAAATAAGTAATCTTTTACTTATGTACGTGGAGTTTATTTAAAAAAATATATTGTTTGGCAGAACTGGGTACCCGCAGTACCTACCAACATATTTATACAGCGCGGCAATACATATTTGAAGATAGCAACTTTATTATTTGCGGCGCGGGAACCTGGATTGGATTGTTGTTTCAAACAGCTGTCAACTGTCATTTCAATGTTATGGTTTTGTGAATAAAAAATTAAACTCTGCAGTGAAATAAAAAAATAAACATGTCAGCCGGTTTAACAAGTATTTTCAAAAGCCGAGACCCCTCCAAAGTGACATTTGCACGGCGCTTGCGAATGCACGCGTATGGCTGGGGCCCCATCACGCGTTTTTGGTTAGAATCTGTCAAGATAAACACGTTTAGAGGAATCACTCGTTCCACAGCGCTTATTAAAATTTCAGACAAATATGGCAAAGTTGTAATGATGTTGGAAGGACCGCAGATAGCCGTACTGTTTGGAATAACTCCCCAAAAATGGTCGGAAATAGAAAAGATCAGTGCTTCAGTCGGTGAATTATATTACCGCTATTACAGATTAGGGCTCGATGATAAACATTCTATTGAACAAAAAATATTTTATTATTTCTGTTCGTCGACACAAAACAAGGATGTTTTTTTCTTGTCGTTTCAACGGGTGCCAAATACTCGCAGCGTGGATAAAACCAATGCCTTTTTGAAAGTTATAGAAACTTCGCTCTGTACCCCTCAAATATTAAGACTTTATAATGAGAAACGGTGTAGCAAAAAGTAATCAGTGTCTCAGTTTAACAAAATTTAAATGGAAAGTGCAAGTTAAAAAGTGAAAATATACTATGAAACGGTTACGGTGTGGTAATTCCATTGATTTATGAGGTTTTCTTCTTGAGATTAATGTGATGGTGGCTCCATAGGGAAACGGATTCTTCAGTCATTCAATTGTATTCGGCGTCGCATCATGCAGCATCAATATGCCCCCGGAGAACTGATAGAGTGGACACTCTTCAACAACGTGCCCTGCCGTTTGAACTATCCACTTTCACATACTGCAAAATCCTGTCCTCGTTTATGCACCAGATATGGAGTAATATTCCCTCAAGCTTTGAGAGGGAGAAAACCTGGGAATTTAACTCTTGGAGTGCCGATACAAAATTTTCACCAGCTGATTCTATATATATATTTTTTTTTAAGCAAACGTCCCGGGTTACGAATAACCTGAGAATATTTGAAAATCTCCTACTACCACAACAGTAAGCGGAAAATTTTGCTTGTGTTGTGATGGAGGACTTGCCAGCCGAGGAATTGAACACACTACGCCTGGGTGGGACCCAAATGTGATGTCAACTCGGCCACCGACCGGTCAAACTTTGATGTTTTCGTGATAACTTTGTTTTATGCAAAATTATGTTTTATAGGTTGTACAGTCTTACCAGATAAAGTGTTCATACATTTGTAAAATAGTATATAATCCATAAGAAGTTTCCCCAGAATAGTTAATCCATATGGATACAACGAAAATCAAGAAGTAGTCACAGACAATAGATATAACCTCAATATATGTAAGCTTGATCTATATCAGCTTATCGCTCGCCATTCATTCCTTTTGACTAATGGTAGGTGTAATTTCTAGTCAATCCCTTACGAATAAATCGCAATTGAAATTATAAATAAAAACAAATTGTACCATGTTTAGAAATATTTAATAAAGCTTATTCTTATTAAAGTTGTTATTTATTAAACTGTATCGAGGGGGTCTTTATCCTTTTCGCTTATGACGATCTGGACTTGGTCCTCGAGTAGCTGAGAAAGGATCGGCTGAAACTCCCGGAGGAACCCTCTCTCGGAGTCCGAGTGATTGGTCAGGATTACAGAGGCACCGTTGTGAACTGCGTCTAACACGTCATGATGGAGCATCTCTCCTGAGGAAAAATAATACATACATATTATTTATTAAGATTAAAATAATAATGCACTAAAGTGTGAAGTAGCAAAGATTTTCTGATGGTGAACCCTGGCATCAAGAAATACAAACATATAATATAATTAAACAAATAGGCAAGATAAAGTTCACTTCCAAAATGGGTTAAAACGGGTTGTTTCACAGAATTTGAACAATTCATCAAATTTCAATATTAATTTTCAAGTTCTGTAAAAGTTCTATTCAAGTTCTGTTATTGTACTATTATGGCCCATTTGCTTAAAAAAAAATGAAATTAAAACAGAACTTGAATATAACTTTCACATAACTTGAAAATCAACTTTTAAATTTGGCAAATTGTTTAATTTTGTGTCGATATCGATTTCCATTCAAATCTACATGTGTGTATTATGTATCTTATTATATATAGTTTCAATACTAAGTTTTAAAATTTAAAAAAATGATCTATGGTCAAAGTGATGCATTGTACCGACCTGTGATGTAGAGCTGGGCAGGTACACCCCTTAGAAGGGTTGCCCCCGAGCCAGCGCAGATGGCCACCTTGGACACCAGGGAGGACAGAGAAGCCCCCCGCGCCAGGGCAAGGCGTACGTGGTTCAGACCACAGCGCTTTTTCACAAGCTCCACAGCTTTAGAGAGAGCCATGTCAGACTTCAAGATACAGATTCTGGAACCAATTTAATTAGTTAGAAATTTAAAAAAAAAGTTTTATATAAGCCCTGTCTACTAGGGAGATTACCGTTTGTAAACAGACATAATTCTATAAAATGGGGTGACTTTGATCATTGCGAAAATATGCATGATTCTCGCTACCAGAAACTCCCATCTCTTTTTTTTCAGGAAATGTGGATACAACGACGCTTTGAAAATAACTGTCAAATTAGTTGGTTTCTATTTATATTCCACACATTGTCAGTTGAATTATGAAACCTTTTTATAGATAGTTTCAGACAGAGAAAAAACTAAATAAATTAATGTTATGAATTCTTCTCACAGTGTTGTTTCTTGACTCCCCAAACAAAAACATAATTTATTAAATATATTTTGATACTTTAAATGTGTGCAAATGACATAAAATTATCCTTTACAAAAGTTTTTTATAAAAAAGTTATTTAGTTTCAGAGTTGAAAATTAATAAAGTCACCCTATTTCACAGTTCATAAAAAAATTAGTACATCATATCGAAAGCTTTAAGCACTCACCTTCCACACCCCGTAGTAGGGTCTTCAGGTCCAGGAGTGACCGGACTCCGGGTGTGTTCGGGCAGAGCTGACGCCAGCCAGTCGTTGACCCCCCCCACCACTGCGTCCCAGGTGGTGTGAGGACTGTACACAGCTATCCTGTTCTCAAGGCACTGGCTCACTACCCGCTCCTTCCATGTCCTGAAAACATAACATTTTATTATAGCAGCTGGTCCAGTTTCTTCACCACCTAGGATTCTTGCTGCAGAGTCTCCATCTTCAATCTTCGACGTCACAGCGGTGCTGCCAAGGTCTGTTATCCATGTGAGGATATTGTGTCAGCGCTTCGTTAGCAGCAGACACATACCTGGACGGATGGCGAACGTCATGATTGCACTGTTGGTGGACGCGGTGGACTCTCTTGCTGCAGCAGCTGGTCCAGTTTCTTCACCACCTAGGATTCTTGCTGCAGAGTCTCCATCTTCAATCTTCGACGTCACAGCGGTGCTGCGAAGGTTTGTTATCCATGTGAGTATATTGTCCCAGCGCTTTGTTAGCAGCAGAGTCTCCATTTTCTATCTTAGTGTCACCTGTTCCTGTACTTCATTTTACTTAACTTAACTTCACTTTATTTTTGTAATACCTGCATCAACTAACTGTAAAGCGTGAGGTGATATCTCACAAAAGCGGAGCTATACAAAAAGTCCAATAAATAAATACAAATTACAAACAACACACACTAAAAAAAAAAATTATTGTCACTTCCCTTTTTTCATTTCATATAAAAATTATCAATAAAAAATTCGCACTTTGACAAATCTTGCAAATACGTAAAATTTTAGGATCGATAACTTTTTGGAATGTATTACAATTAATTTTGGAGTGTATTGTAAACTATTAGATGCAAATACAAAGCCTCTTTCGAAAACTGCTCAAATCATATCTCACCGTAATACAAAAGGAGACAGAATTACTTTTATGAGTCGGTCTCAGTTTGAGCTGTAAAGTAAACAAAAATAGCAAAGGAATTAATTAAAGGGAAAATTTAACTGACTGCAGAAACGGCTGAATTTTTACATATTAGTCCAATTCAATAACAATAGTGACAAGATGCCGACATTTTATAATGTGGTCTTCAAGTAAACGCGGATTATTCATCAAACTGACATAATTAATGTAATCAATTGCATCTAATAACACTGTCTGACACAAGGGCGGATCCAGCTTTGGCGCCAGGGGGGGGTCACGTAGTCGTGGAAAGTTTTTTTTTTTTTTTTAAAGAAAGACAAACATTCCGGGGTTACGAATAACCCAACAATAACTCCTACCACCACCACAGAAAGCCGAAAATGCTTGCTTGTGTTGTGATGGAGGACTTAGGTCCGGTCAGTTACAGTTACAAGAAGTTATAATTTAATTTTGATAATAATATATACAAGTAAAAAGTTGGTATTGTTGGATGTGGTAACACTAGGTATATCATTAAGATTGTCTTTTGCTCCGCAAGCCCGGGCGGCGTAGGCTCGTGTAATGTCAATTGTCAACCAATACAGTACAGATTACAATTATTAATCGTGTTCTTATTTCACCACAATATAACATGGTGTCAGGTGTGTCTTCAACATAGTATTGTGTGTAGGAATCTTGCAACTTTTTGAATTTCCTTTTCCTCGTTGTAGTTATTCGCCATCATATATAAAAGAAATGATTGCTTAAAACGTTTCCACTCGCCAACCATATCCGTAGCATTCTGCATTTGCAGAATTTGACTCGACATTATTATTGTAACACTTTGCTTGTCACGACAAAATAGACAAATAATAACAGCTTGTTGACCGTTATTTCTTTGCTTCCTGGTAAAGAATTTTAATCGTTCCACTGTAATATTCACTGTAGGTATGAAGTGTCTATCCAGTCTATCGAAGAGTAGAATAAAGGTCGAAACACATTATTAAAACCCGACGCGACCCGATGAAACGCGATGCGTGTTGAGTCGAATCAAATGTATTGTTTTCTTATGACCAGAAACACACTATGAACATCCGACGCGACGCCATGTCGGATGTTCATAGTGTGTTTCTGGTCATAAGAAAACAATACATTTGATTCGACTCAACACGCATCGCGTTTCATCGGGTCGCGTCGGGTTTTAATAATGTGTTCCCGCCTTAATGCCTTCCAGCGTGCTCTTCTCAATAGTGAGGCCGAATGAATTAAAAAATTTGAACTCCTTTAGGACCAATCGTGTGCAGCAAATGTTATTAATAAATGTAAGTACTGTACTTCCATATTTAAGAGGAATATAAACGCTGGAAATATTTCGATTCTTGTGCTTTATAAATTTTAAAACCGAGCGCCTTGCACCGTCATATTTTGGCCTGATTTGCACGAGGCAAGTAATTTGAAATAAATATTGTTGCCATAACGCGGTACTTGCAATACGGAAGCGCCCAGCGAGATCTCCGTTCGCCGATGCTTCCATACGCTTGTTAATACCTTGTTACCTGGTGGATGAATACCGTCCATTCTATTTTGCCAGCAGCGGCCGAGCCGGCAGCGTAGTCAATATTATCGACAATCCTCAAACTATGGGGAACGCTAATAAAAGTAAATATTTATAAAATTTGAATTGATTTTATTTATTTACAAACCAAACAAAAATATTCTGAAAGTGAATTATTAATAGGTACATATAAATATTAACAAAAAGAAACTTGATTAAGTTAAATAATATATGTATATATATTAACAAAATGTAACTAATACGTTCTTTTACAAAACTAGGTATATGTACTTTTATCAAATTTACATACACTTTATCAAATTTCCACATCTAAAATTTTTGTAAAATTTATTTACAAATAAATTTTTTGGAAACAAATCAACAAACCAATCTCAATATTAGAAATGATGATGGAACAACTCACAGCTAGGTTTAAATATATTCTACAATAGATGCATCAATTTATGGATACATACACTTAAAAAAAGGTTAAAATAAATAACTTGCATCTAGCTATTCTGAATTTATCCTAAAAGAGCATAATTAAAACAAATACAATAGATATCGCGGGTTCGAACCCCGGCAAACAAATCTCAGTATTAGACATTTTCAAGGAACAGCTCACAGCTACATATATTTAAAAATTATTCTTATAAAATATTAACTCTGATCTACCAATACTGAATTTAAGCATTATATTCGTCAACCTAAAATTTCTCAAATGAAAATATTCTACATTAGATACATCAATTTATGGATACATAGACTTTAAAAAAAAACGGTGAAAATAAATAACTTGCATCTACCTATGCTGAATTTATTCCAAAAAGAGCATAATTAAAACGAATACAATATATATTATTTTAAAACAAAAAGTAAAATTTCGACGGCCTCCATGGTAGAGGGGAAAGGCTGCCAGCTAGCGATCCGGAGATCGCGGGTTCAAACCCGGCAAACAAATATCAGTATTAGACATTATCAAGGAACTGCTCCCAGCTACATATATTAATAAAAAGAAACTTGATTAAGTGAAATATAATATATATATATATATTTATATATATACAGGGTGTCCGGAAACTCGTAGTACAAGCGGGAAACTGGTGAATCTACATCACATTTGGAGTCGATTTTGTAGTATTTTTTATTTATTTGAGCTTTCGTTATCGAGTAAATCGAGTTTGAAGTTGATTTTTTATTTTTTTTTTATTTTTTTTTTTTAATCAAATTCTTATAAATTATTACTGAAGATCAAAGTACCCAACTAATTTAAACTATTTTAAAGTAAAACAAATGAAGAAACTCGGATTTGAAGCATTATTTTGAAATCACCCTTCATTTAACCCGGTGTAATCATAAAATATTTCTGCTCTGCAGGGTTAAAACATCTGTTATTCAACCCTAAACACCAGAAAAAACTTTAACCCTAAAATAGCCGAAAAATATTTTTTTTTGGTTTTTTTTTTTTTTTTTTGAAAATGCTCAAATCAAAAAACTTTATGTTTTTTTGGGTTCCCCATGTGGTGTAGATTCTCCAGTTTCCCGCTTGTACTACGAGTTTCCGGACACCGTGTATATTAACAAAATGTAACTAATACATACTTTTTAAAAACTAGGTATATGTATTTTTATCAAATTTACATACACCATACTAAAGGTCCCCATAAGGACGTCAACAACAGAAATTTTTAAGCATTTTGACGTTCCAAGTATACAGAAAATCTATGCCAAAAACATTCAGGTACACCACCTCAAAAATAATTCAGAAGTAAACACCTCACATACTTACATAAAACCAGAGCCAAAGAAACAGAGATACAAAATATACCAAAGTGTAACTCTACCTTTGGACAAAAAAGTTCTAATTTTTTAGCAATAAAGGTATATAACAAACTCCCACTTAGTATCAAACAAATTAAAACCAAAAATCACTACATTAAGGACATTAAATCTTGGCTTAAGGAACTACCGGAAAAAGAACTCACTAGCCTATTAAAAACATCGTCGTAGAAGTTTCTGGAAAACCTTACCCAAAACATGAAGTCGAACCATAGAAGTCGCTGAAAAATTATTCAAAACCTAGTCCCCCTCAGCACAGGATCTCCTAGTGAGGAGGACTATAAAAATCTATATCAATTAATCATATAAATATATATAATTCTTATAAAAATGTTTAAAAAAATGTAATATAGTTACTAAATAAAAAAATAAAAATAAAATAAAAAAAAACGTATAGCTTCATCTTAAATAACAAAATCAATTTTTCGTTTACTTCTTCTCCCGAAACGCGTTATCACCTCATCTACTTCAATTGGTACGTTTTTATGAACGTGGAGAAGTGCCAGTCCGGTTAGGCGTTCACAATTTTAATTAGTGGTCCACCTAGGTCCTGGATGGGCCCAGGACCTAGGTAGTCAAGAACCCCCTGGGCTGGGGCCCAGGGGGGGGTCATGACCACCGTGACCCCCCCCCTGGATCCGCCACTGGTCTGACAGGAGAATTATTTCAGACCTGGTTGTGTTACACCGAGTCATTAACAACTTAATTGATAGTCCTGCCATCGTTCCTGCTACTATTAAATTCCATGTGCCGACTAGAAATACAAGACAAAATATAACATTCTTCTGCAATACATACACAACCAACTATCAGACACACTCACTGACCAATAGGATACATGATCTGGGCAACAAGTATGGGGTTGCTATTGATTTATTTTTTGACTCCATTTATAGGATTAAGCATAATCTATACCAGAGGTCGGCAAAGTGCGGCTCCGGAGCCGCATGCGGCTCTTTAGCCTCTTAAGTGCGGCTCCCGCGCAAAAGTTCACGGAAAGGCGCGCAAGACGCGCCGATGGTATAGGCGGGTGACGACTGTGGGGTGCGCGGTGCGAGGGAGACTCTTCTCGCGTTTCAATAAGTCTGGTTGGCGTTGGATAGCAGTCACCTCGCCAGTCGCGTTTGTCGCGCACGTGTTACATGGGTTTTTTTCCATCCAGCTGCACATTCTTCAGGTTTGTACATCATTAATTTAATATTTATTTGATATATGTATATGATAATCATTTATATTATAATGTTATTTATTTAGTGTTGGTGTCGGAAAAAAATTATATTATAATATAATAGTTATTTAGTATTGGTGACGGAAAAAAATATTTTTGGGATTTTTTTATAGGTCCCCTATTTCACATGGCTACCAAAAAGAAGCAAAGAAAAACGGAGGATGAAAACCGTGAATTTGGAGTTGAGTGGACCGAGACTTTTGCGTTTATTCAAAACTTAGATGGCCTTCCGACATGTCTTATTTGTAAGGAAAAATTGGCGCATAACAAGAAGTGAAATTTGGAGAGACATTTAAAAATAAACACACTTCATTTAGCAATAAATATCCTGTCGGTAATGCAAGGAAGAAAGCAGTTGAGGAACTCCGGAAGACTCAAGAGACATTAACATCTGTATTCAATAACTGAATGCAATCTTTCAGTAATGTTAATATGGCAAGTTTTGTTGTTAGTCGAGAGATTGCTAAGAGAGGGAAACCGTACACATACATTAAAAGTTGTTTTGTAAAGGCATCTGAAGAACTATTTCGGGATTTTAAGAACAAGGCAGAAATTTAAAAAAAAATTAGAGAGTTACCGTTATCTGCCAAAACAATGAAAGATAGAACACTTAAAATGTCTTCGAATATAACCATCCAGCAAATCGAAGATCTACAATTGGTTTAGGCTTTATCAATAGTAGTTGACGAGTCTTGTGACATAAATGATACAGCGCAAGTTTCGCTTTTTGTAAGATTTATTTCTCATACGGGTCCTAAAGAAGAACTTTTAGGATTATTGCCACTCAAAGGTCAGACGCGTGGAGAGGATATCGCAAACGCTGTAATTGGATGTATGGATAAACATCAAATTTCTCTCGAAAAAATTTTGTCGATTTCAACAGACAGGGCCAAAAGTACGACCGGCCACAGAAAGGGGTTTGTTGCTCTTTTGAAAGAAAAAAATAATCACCAGATACTTGCTTACCATTACATCATTCATCAAGAAGCGCTTTGTGCGCAGACATTTCCAAAAGAAATTTGTAAAGTTATGGAATTGGTGATTACGATTGTTAACTCCATTTTAGCTAAAGCTCTTAATCACAGCCAATTCAAAGAATTTTTAGTTGAAATGGAGAGTGAGTACGGTGATCTTCTGATTCATAACAAGGTACGTTGGTTATCAAGAGGGAACGTAGCGTTTCGAATTGCTGTTTCTAGAAATCAAAGCATTTCTCCTTGAGAAGGGTGTTAACTATCCAGAACTAACAGACGATAAGTGGATTCAAAACTTTTATTTCATGGTAGACGTTACGTCTCATCTTAATAAACTTAATCATAAACTACAAGGGAAAGGAAATACATTTTTTTCGATGTTAGAAGATTTCGTTTCATTTGAAAACAAATTATCCCTCTTTGCTGAAGATTTTGCAAGGGAAGCATCGCCAAGAAAACAATTCTTTCATTGACAAGCACTACTAAATATGGAGCTCTAAATTTGAACGTCTTTGTGTTGATTTATAAATACTGGAGAAGAAAAAATGTGAGCTTAGTTCACAACACAAGTGGTCTACCTTAAAAGACCTTGAGAAGGAAGACATGATCATATTCAACGCTTGGAATAGTATTCCCAACTCTTATGACCAGCTGAAAAAACTCGCTTTTTCTGTACTATCCCTTTTCAGTTCTACATATTCATGCGAACAATCTTTTCAAGCATGAACTTTATCATGAGTAAACTGAGAAGTCGTCTTATTGATGACAACCTGGAATCGTGCCTAAAATTAGAACAACAACCTGCAAACCTGACTTACTCAAACTTTCAAAAGAGATTCAAGGGCAAGGTTCGCATTAAGTACTTATTATGATTGTCATTGTCATGGCTTAATATATAATATTTTTAATTTTTTTTTTTTTAATTTTTCTTTGTACAATATTTTACGTTACTTAAATCTTACAAAACTGATCAATCAGTTTGATTGTAAGAAATTTCTCATTTTTCCTGTTTATTTGTTTGAAATAAAATAATTATATCTCAACTTAATATTTGAATAGGTAATACATCATAATTACGTAATAGTGTAGTACTTATTATTAAAATACTTAACTGAGTATTATAATGCTTTTATAATTGGCTCTTATTTTTTTTTGAATCGTTGTAATGTACATATTTGGCTCTTTGGCAAATAAGATTGCCGACCTCTGATCTATACCAACACTTTGTCGAATTCTACAAATTAGAGTAGCGTTGGTAAATTAGTTTTACTGTTTTGTCTTTTATGTAGTGTTGTTGTAATTTCTTTTTTACTTTATGTTACTCTTATGTTTTACTAATATTGCTTCATATATATTTTTTTTTTATTTAGTTTTTTTTTTTTTATTATTTCTTAATATTTTCTCATTATACTTGTTATCACAATTTTACAATTGTGTATTTTGTACCTACTTTACAATGCATTAAATCTATTTACTGTCAGTATCTCCTGAATAATACAGATATTCTCCTATGTACACTGCATCATGTATCACTTTTATGTAAAAGCCTTTTTAGGCGTATATATAAACAAATATGTAAATAAGTTGTGATTAGAGAAAAATTCTTATCATAACTGTATGATTAACTAATTTTTGACTAAATTGTCACTTATGCCCTTTTGCCTTTCCAGCGTCGATATACTGGAATTTAAGTTAGAAGGTCATTCATTATTGTAAAAAATATATATATGTATATATATATATACATATATAATGGACTGCAGTTCCTTATTGTATTGTGAAGAAAAAAGGCTCGGAATCTCGAAAGTAATTTTTAGGAATTATGTAGGTAAGTTCATTATTATTTTACCTTTGGGAAACAGACTTCATGGAGGAAAATATAGGTGGATGGTAGGAAATAATCATGTCGACATTCAGGTCTACTGCTTCAACCATCACATCTTCAGTCAGGTCGTTTGTTAATAGGATCTTTTTAATTATTCTGAAACAAAACAAAAATAATGAATAACATAAACTAAAAACATATAATATGATGAACAAAGTACAAACCCCCACAAGACCATGACCCGTAATAAGGGTAGGTACTAGGGTTGTGAAAAACAAAATATATATTTAAACAGATTCACATTCATAAAACTCACACATCTGATTTAAAATTTATCTGTTCATTTATGATTTTGATTTTTATCTATGATTATTATGATAAGTTTAGTCATAAACAGGGAGGTATAACTCCGATCGAAAATTGGAACCGAAATATTGTGACGTCACATGATTGCCTAACTATATCCACCAATGAAAAACTCTGAAAGTCTATGGAATAAACTTTCAGAGTTTTTCATTGGTGTAAAGTATAATAAGTAGGCTCCGAACTAGAATTTCCCTGTCTATATATTGACATATCTATGGTTTTTTAGGACCAATTTGTTTCATACAAAAATCCCAAAGTTATCGATCTAGTGAGTGGGTATTTATGACCACAGTTTAGTTATGGTTTAGTTATAGCAAAAAAACAACATGATATTAATATTTGACCAGTCGGTGACTGAGTTGACATCAAATTTGGGTCCCACCCAGGCGTAGTGTGTTCAATTCCTAGGCTGACTAAGCCCTTCATCACAACACAAGCAACATTTTCCACTTACTGTGGTGGTAGGAGAAGATTTTTCAAATATAGTCGGGTTATTCGTAACCCAGGAATGTTTGTATCTTTAAAAAAAAATTATTATGTCCAATTCCAGTAAAATATTGGCAGTATCAACAACGCTGGCCGCTAGTGTAGTATATAGACGCTGACATTCCTTTCAATGGCGGTAAATTGAATCTATTTAGTTCTTGATGGCTGTGTTTTGCGCTTTCTAATTTGTATTTTGATTAATATTGATAAAAAATGTTCAACAAAGTAGGTTGGGTTGGTATATGTAATTAACAACAAAAACACTCTTCAGTCGTTTTTCAGGATGCCTAAAAATGTTGACAAAGTTTGTGAAATATAATATGGGTTTGTTAAATCCTAGCAAATAAAATCTTCTTGATTACATAAAAAATGAAATCTACAAATAAGAAATTAAAAAAAATTTCTCACATTTATATATAAAAACTATATATATATAATAATTTAATGGCAAAAAAAGCAGGTTGGTTACCTAATTTTTTCAAATATGATTTAAGATTTTCACGGCCAAAAGTATTTTTGCTATTTGTTTTTGGGGTGTTATGCCGTGTTGCGCTAACTCCTTCTTTAGCCAACGTTTCGGACAGCATTGCAGTGTCCATTATCAGGGCAGATGTGTTATTTGAGGTTGTGTTAAAATGTGAGCTTATGTATGAGGTTGTGATACCGTGTTGCCAGCTCAAACCCTCTGAGCTAACATTAACGTATCATTTTTTATTTAAAGTGGTTTTCTTCGTTTAGCTCTGGTCTAGCCGTCAATTACCGGATACCAAGAACTATTGAGCTTAGCTCCATCGTCTCTATTAATGTTTACGAGATTTTTATGAATTTCAATGGCCTCCGTAATCAGTAGGACACTGCAATGCTGTCTGAAACGTTGGCTAAAGAAGGAGTTAGCGCAACACGGCATAACACCCCAAAAACAAATAGCAAAAATACCTATTTTTTTATTTATTTCGATTTCTACAATTTATTAACGTAAAATAAAGAATATATTTCACATAAAACCTGTTAAAATGTATGAAAGAAAACTAAGGCCAACAACTCATGCCGCTAGTGTAGCATCTGTGTTTATTTATGTGTAGCATGCTGCCATCAGAATGTGTGGGAAATGTCAGAAGTTTGAAGTACTAAGCAGGGTACTCACCTAGAGTGTAGCATGTAATGTATCTGATACTGTATCAATCTGCAAGTGGGTACGGCTCGTCCACGGTAACCGCGTATCCAGCTACGAGCTCCCGGATCCGCCTTTAGTGCTCGCAGTGAAACCGCCGTCGGCGGGTCACTGCGAGCACACTGCGCTCCACGCGCGAGCGGCTCGCAGTAGACTCGTGCCTACGTACTCACTTGATACAGTATCAGATACGTTACAGGTCACACGGTTAGGTGAGTACCCTGCTTTTGGTATGGTTTAATACTCACTTGGGAGTAAAAGGTTCCATCAGAAGCCCAGTGTTGTCCCATTTCTCTGCCAGGGGCGCTGGTGCGAATTCTGTCAGTTTCTGCACAACAATGCCGAGAGAGAAGCCCTCTTTCTTTTGGATATGAGCCATTTTCCTAATTGATTGTCTAATTGGGAAGTTTAGACTTTTTACAAGAATTTTTCCACAGGTCAGAAGGGCTCTCATCGAATTCCTAAAATGATTAGTTTGATAAATTTTTATGTTACTTGGTTTTGGGTTGTCCACGCCCAGTCATAGTCTATGCTCTAATGCAACGATACTCAACCTGCGGCCCGCGGGCCGCATGCGGCCCGTTGAGCTATTTTGTGCGGCCCTCCATACATTTAATATCAGGAACATGATTTACAAAATCTGGCATTCTATATCACGTTAATTTGAGATTAATTGCGACTTTGACGTACAGACGTTGAAACTCGAAGAGGATAGTATAAGTATAATATACTATCTATATAATATAATATTCTATAAGAGTGTTGCTACTACACACCATAACTGCACACGCTAGATCTATCTCTAAAAAACAAAAAATTGACAGACAAATATGCGCGCAAATAATTTTGCCCGTGGCAACACATAAAATTTTGACAGTTCTAAAGTTAAATGGTTACCAGTGTTACTACCAACGAAGAATATAATATGATATAATATTTTTCGCGGCCGGAAATTTTCGAAAATGGAATTCCGTAGCTACCCCCCCCCCCCCCATGGATTTCGAAAAATTGTTGTTGGGAATTACATATGATGTTTTTGGGGAATTATTATGTTTTACAGAAATTCTCTAACAACCCCCCCCCCCCCCATGGATTTCGAATAGTAAAAGGGGGAATCAAGCTCAAACCGTTGGCAACACTGACCAGTATAGTGTTGCGGCCCGCGTAGCTTTACAAACATATGAATGTGGCCCGCAGAAGAAAAAGGTTGAGTATCACTGCTCTAATGGGTGTTTCAGTGCCATAAAATGCAACTGTTAGTGCAAGTTGTTTCACAGAACTTGAACAATTTATTAAATTTTAAAGTTAATATTTAAGTTCTGTTACTATTCCAATATATGCCAGTTAGTTCATAGAACTTGAATTTAATTGAAATTTGATAATTTTTTCCAATTCTGTGAAACAACTAGCCCTAAGTTGTCTGCATTTCCAAAATATTAAGAATTGATTGTAAAAGGTATACTAAATCACATATACGTTAGTGCGACAATCAGTATATCAATTTCTTCCTATTATTAAAGGGATATTGTATTATAAACGAGCCGTTGAGACCTTGTTACTTACCAGATGTTCTATATGTGAGAAAAAAATAGAAAAACAAGTAATCCCATTTTTATTTACAAGCCTATACAATGTTTTACAAAATAATACTATCTAAACACTTACTATACATACATAATAATATAACAGTATAAAAACACAAAGTTAAACATAATCGGTATAAAATTTCTAGCACTAAATCCTTAAAATACATTAGTCTACGTAGGTCCATATTTTAATTTCTCCGTCATCGCTACAAGAAGCTAGCTGCTGAGGATTCTTAGGATTCCACTTCACTGCGTTGACATCCTGGGTGTGTGCTCCGTGCTCCGAGCAAACCAGCTCAAACGTCGGCTCATTGGGCTGAGAATCCTCAGTTTCTTTAAAGACTCGGATGATGTCGTCTCCGCAAGCTGTGGCTATTAAACCAGTTTCGTGACACCAATCAATGTCGTAGATAGTTCTTGTGTGGAAACCGGAGATGGTGCAGACATTCTTCCAGACGGATATGTTGTCTGGTGTGGCGATGCCTTCCTCGTTATTGGGCAGGTATTCCCGCCAGATCTTGACGGTTTGGTCGTCGCTGCAGCTGGCCAAGCGACTTCCCGTCTTGTCGAAGGATAAACTCCACACAGTGGACTGGTGGGAAGTGAGAGTGGCAGAACAGAACCAGTCGTTATCGGAAGGATCCTCTCTGAATATCTTTATAGTATTGTCGTAAGAAGCGGAAGCCAAAATATCTAGTGTTGGATGCCAAACCACCTGGAAACATAAGAAAATTTATAAGACACATAATATCTACATATTGGATTCATATAAAATTGTTATGTACATATTAATTTTATAATTTTAATAATATACTACCATAAGAGATAAAAAAAATTATTTTACACATTGGCAAAAGCTCTTAAATGATATTTTCTCAACAGCTTTACAAACCGTTTACACAATCTTTCTTTGGAACTCTCTAATTTCTGTATATCTTTCTTAATGTATATACGAAACATTTTTTTAATTAACTTTGTTAAGTCTGTTTTAAAATCTATGCACACTCTTGATTGAACTCCATTTTAAATTCATATTCTTATGTAAAAATAATTTCCTGATGTTGTCTTTCCCAAAATGAGTTTTATTAACACTCGCGCACCGAACAGGGGGAACACTGGTACACAAAAGAGTGTTTTATGTTTTATCTCAGTTGTTTTTTACACCACATACTCTTTAATTTAGGTAATCCTAGAAAAACTATTCAGTTATCGATCTACATTTGAAAAAAACATATCGCATTTATATTTCTTTAGATATTAAATAATTTACAACAAATTCTGGAAATTTACTCCCCCTTCCGTCTCACTTCAGCTCAGTAACATTGCTGTAGTTGCCCCGCTCGTATCCCTTCCATTAAAAATATTCGCCTAGCTATGCAGGTGGCGAGATCCCGCGAGATACGAACTCGACCGTAAAAGTTGCATTTTAATAGAAAGGGCGGTGTCGTAATATTTGAGTCACGTTTGCTTTCCTACCATTACTTTTTACCTTTTCGCAACACTTAAATGATTGACCACTAGTTGAAATATGGGCGTCGGCATAAATGGACAATACTAACTGTAGCTACTAATTTCGAAGTTATACAGAAAGGGCTAAATTCCGGTCGCTTACACTGCATATTTCGTATGTCCTTTTGCTATACTAAGATGTTCTTTTGCCGGGCCAAGATGTCGGCCTGTCTGGAATACATCCGGTGTGTGTCACAAATTTTATGAACAAGATTAAAATTATATCTGTCTCTATTTCTCACATGAAAAACACATGGACCAGACAAAGACATTTATTTTATATTCAAATTTTGAAGGAAAGTGTAAACAAGGAGTTTGAAAAAAGTACAGTATGGTTTTAAAAAGTTTATCGCAAACGTGTGTTAGCAATAATTGTGTTTTAGTTTATGATTCCTAACTTTATCGTAAATAATTATAATCTGTGAGACCGAACCAGTTTCTCTCTGTTACATCTTCAGACTGGTAAGTACATTTTAAACTTTGGCAATGGTGTTTTTTAAATACTCTTAAAGGGGTGTAAAACATTTATTCTATACGATATTAAATTTGAATGAGGAATGTGGAGATCCGTAAAGAGTGCAAGGCTGATGTAAGCGTAATGAGTAAGATTAAGAAAGGGACGCTTAGATGGTTTGGGCATGTAGAGCGAATGAGTGAAGATCGAAGTGTAAGGAGGATATTTGATGCAAATGCGAATGGTACCAGAAGTCGGGGACGCTCGAGGAAGACATGGTATGATCAAGTGAATCAGATACTCGAGTCGGGACATGTCAAGAGTCAAAATAATAGAAGAGTATGTATGAGATGATGTATGAATGTGAATGAGGCAAGAAGTGTGTACCAAGACCGAGTTTTTTTGGCGATCCGTCCTCTCTGCCTACCCCTGCGGGGAAACGGCGTGATTAGTTAGATATTAAATTTTGCAATTTAGTCGTTTGATTTTATTAATGAAATAAGGGTCGGAATTTCCATCTCGGTATCTAACTGCATATTTTCGCAGCTTATTATGGCATCTTTACATAAGTTGTAAATTTGGTTCGAGATTCATATTTATTTCATGAAATGATTAGATATAGATTATGATTTCCTTTATTCATATCAATAAAGTACATTTACTTTTTTAAGGCATTTTTATTTGGTGTGCCGCGGAACAAATCACATTCATGGTTAGGAGCAGTTGGGACTCTTGTGGGATATTCACAGAAAAAAACACCAAAAACAGGTATTTCTGAGGTTACAATAAAATATAACTATAACAGTTTTAAAATACCTTGTTTTTTCACTGTTTTAATCCGTTTTATTTCGAACCTTGACAGAAGGACGCGTTCCCAGATGATCGCGTTGATTTGGTGTCATCTGCGGTTCAAAACCGTTCACCGTTAAAAATATAAGTGTCCTTAAATGAAAAACTTTTAACTGAATATATAAATATGTATATATATATTTTTTTAATTGTCAATTTTACGCCCGTAATATACCTTCAAACGAACCCATCATTTATCGTAAGGTAAACACTACGATTTGATCCTAAATGTAAATATAATATATCAAATCATAAATTAGGAGAATAAAGAATTTAATACCTTCATTAATATCTAAATATGCTATAATATTCGCAATAACATCCGTAACCAGTTTAGTAGTGGTAGATTTGTTTAAAAAATATATAATAAAAAAATATATTCATCATTTACAGACCATCCTATGCAAGAAACTAGCCACCCACGTCGACGCTTAATCGCCAATCGGCAGTCGAGATTCGGAAACGAGGCGCGATGCTTGCTACGTACCCGCCTTCTCTGTTTTCTTTGAAAACATATGCGTTATGGTCTAAATTCATTAGAACATTAATTATGACTTTATTTATGAAACGATTTTGATAATGACTACTGAAATATGTAATATATACTTCCCTCTAATTATAACCAAAACAAATTTCATCGAATTATGTCATTAACACCTTTTAATAAGCAAAACAAATTGGGGGACTGAGTGACCCCGCTTCGGATCCAATGTGATTTTTTTCTTTCCGGGACGAAAGGGTTAAACTATAAAATATATTATCACTGAAATAAAAACTGCCAAATTATAATATAAAGCGTTAATTAAAACCAGTGCTGATAGTATGATGATTTTTACACAGATAGTGAATCTTCTGTAATGATATTTACAACGGCTCCATGATATTTCATCAAAATGACAGTTAAACACACCTTTAACCACTCAGAACATTAGAACGTCAAAAGATGTAAATACGATAATAGCGGTCAAGACATTAGAACGTCTTTTCACGTAAACGCGTGAGATTTTACAAAAATCGATTTATTTCCATCACTAGTATACGGATTGCCATGATTTAAAAAACAGAGTATCGATAATGAATAACGCTACGCGTCTGTATTCAAGGATATCTATGGAACGTAGAGGTGCATTATCTAAGCCGATTGAATCTGTCATCTTGTTCGTTCATAATTTATTGCGTTTCTAAATAATTTATTAAAAATATTTTAGTTTGGACGGTTAATATTTTGAGGTGACTAATAGTTTTTAATTATATTTCTTCAATATATAAAGTGTCATTTCTTTATGATACTCAGAAAAAAGTACATTTTTCACGGCTATGAAATAATGGTAAGCGATTTTTACATATTTTTGACGTTTTCATAAAATGTATATTTAGAAACGCAAATATTTACGTATAACAACACAATGCGATAGTGGATTTCATAATCTTTCCAAAACATTTTTTAGAATGAGGCTACATTTCCCAAAACGTGAGTTATGAAGCTTTTAGCAAAACTCGTAAATAACGCAAAAATTATCACGTTTTGACAGTTCTCAAAGGAACACATAGTAAATAAAAGTCTTTGTCTGAGAGGTTAACCTAGTTTTTGTTTCATCACTTTTTGTGGGTTTGTTGTACTGTCATTTTGATGAGATACCTGGTCACCTGGTCAAATTCAGTATATATTTACCTCGCAGCATAAAGAAAAATTAGAACATAAATACAGTACTAGATTCACGCGCAATGACGGGTTAATAGTTCCGAAATTTAATAATAAATACGGACAGAGAACGTTTGAATACAACATACCGAAGATATTTAATTTATTACCTGACACTATAAAGCAATGTAAATCTATGAATAAGGTTAAATATATGGTGAAAAATTGGCTATCGGAAAAAAAATATTTATTTTAATATGTATGAAATATTGTATGAAAAAATTGTTAATTCTGTAGATATAAGATGTAAATTATAACTTTAAAAAATGTATTTGAAACTAACTTTAAGCACCTGTTGACAAGCCAATTCAATCGGCTTAGCAGGACTTGTTTTTTGATATTATGTATTAACTATTTATTCAATAAAAAAAAATAAAAAAACCATTTCCAACAAGGTCGACATTTGCCACATTAGAACATACCATTTTCCCTACTTATTATATCGTAGCTTTTTGTTTAAAATTAGCTCCACACAGGAGGCCCTGAGGAAAAAAAATTCCCTCAGGGCCTAAGCCATCTTTGGGGATGTTGTGTGGAAGGTCTTTTTAGGGAAAGGAAGTTCAGGGAAGATGGTACGAGGGGCGGGTAGGAATCTGGGGGTCAATGCGTCCAGGAGTGAAGGATGAATGAATCCATCCATCCCACTGCGGCACAAGGCGATGGGTCGAGAGAGAGTCCGGCTGGAGAGGTCAAAAGGTCTCCCTCAACCTGTCGTTCCCGATCCGACCTGCCACGCAGTAGACCTAGACAAACCCCACCCCATGAATCCGGGTATCCCTGCTAAGTCACCATACGTAAGTGACCTGTGGCAGGGGTGTTGGTTATCCAGTAAATGGTTCCCAGGGAGGCGGTACCCATACCCGCCTCCTGTGAATAAACGAAAGCTGTGGAATGATTTGCTAACTTTTGGATTAGCTTCACAGCACAAAAGCATTTACTATTTTCACTAATTTCTTTTTCAAAAAGACCTTCCACAAACAAACCAAAGATGAGATCGGTTTTGGTGGATAACTCAAAGTTCGTGGGGAGTTGATACGAAAATAAAACAATCAGAAATGGTATAGTTACCTTTTTAACATCTTGCGAGTGCGCATTGAGCACGGCGGCGCACTCATAGTCGTCTTCCCCGCTGGCCTCCCAGACCCACACGGACTTGTCCCGCGAGCAGGTGGCCAGCAGCTGCCCTGAGCTCGCCCACGCCACACTCTTCACCTCGTTCTCGTGCCCCTCCAGGGTGGCGTTGCACTCAAACTCTCCTGGAAATATTGTCAAATGTTAGCGGCATATTCAGGTGATGTTTACTTTGTTGCAGTGATGAATATAGTAGATTAACAATAATTAAATCATCTAAAGCCAATATTTGAGTCACTTATTTATGTTGAAATCATGCAATCATAAGAAAACTATGTCAACAATCATATAAAATGCACAGAAGTGACATTTACGTGGCAGCTAATTGATCAATTCTAGATTTAATCAAATAGCTTGAATTTTTAGAGTTGATCCATTATTTCATCTGTTTGTTAAAATTACAGAATTTGGTCCACAACAAATCATTTTTAGTCTTTATATGTATCGCAGCGAATGTTGAAGCAAAAATAAAGCACTCAAACAGATCCATTACTTGCATATAGCATTTTTTAGGCTTATCATTCGACTTCAGAAAACAGATATACCATATAACCCTAAATGACCTTACATTGTTTTACCAATTTGCAAGAAAGTCTTATTATTTTGACCCCTTAATTTTATGTGTTAGTTAGCCACCCCAACCCCATTGGAATAACAATGATTTATTTTTGGTGAAGTAGAATTCAACCATCAATTAATTTAATAGGTTCACTGCCAGCCTTGGACAGAGAAGGGTTGGAAAATTCCAATATGTACACTTGGAAAGCTGTGTCACCCATATTCAACACACTATAATTTTAAAAATAGAGTGAGTAGGCAAAAATCGCATACGGACAACAATTTTTGATTCATTCAAGCACAGGGCATAAAAACAACACATTGACACAGTTGCCGGATTTTCACGAAGCGTTGGAAGTTATATTGACGCACACGCCAATTGGTGGATGTGGAGTTTCTTGAAAGGAACTCCACCAAATGGCGGAGTTGGCAGTGAACCTGTTAATCATATATATTGGAACAAAATATTTTCATCACTGCTTAATCAAACAAATCCAAGTTAACTTACCGATCTTCTTATCCCAGATGGCAGTGGTGGCATCGAAACTAGCCGATGCGAGTAAATTGCCGCAAGGAGACCAGGCGACCTCCCTAATGGTCCTCTGGTGACCGTCAGCCAAGATGGTGGTGTTGGCCCAGCGGAGGCCCTCCTGGCCCCAAAGCCTGATGGTCTTGTCCTGGCCGCAGGAGGCCAGGGACCCCCCGAGGGGGTGCCACGCCACATTCCACACTCGGCCCTTGTGTCCCGCCAAGCACTGATCAAGCTGCAGTTTGCCCATTCTCACTCTGAAACAAGTTCCCGTCTTAAAATCAACTTCCAAAAGGATTGCTGAATTGCTCAATGATTTATTGATGAGTTATTGTAATTTGTCAATCCAAGACCCAATTTCAAGAGTGATTGAAAATAATGAATTAAAAATTAAAGGGTTCTAAAACTGTTTTGAGAACATGCGCTTGATCAGGGCTTGGTTAGACATTAAAAGGGAAGTTTCAGTAAACTAGACCCAGTGGACAAACTTGTGATTTACTACGTTTAGTATCACGCACAAGTCCATTGGTCAGACAAGCTAACACCGGCTGCCACAAACACGTCGCTCTAGGCTCTTTTTTGTGAAAAAAAAATGCCTTCCGTGCTTTTGAAATGTGATCATTAACAAACAAACAAAAAATCAGATCGAGTTTTTTTTCATTCGCAAAAAGCAATATTTGAAACTTATCATTTCAATAAATACAATATTCACAATGCTTTTCGCTACCCAAAAATGTTAAATGTCGAATAAAATAAAGTGAGACAGCGAACGCAGAAACACATAAGTGTATGAAGGACGGTTGTCCTAGGTTTAGTGACAGAAAATACTTCATATTTTACTACTCTGCTCGCTCATTTGTTTGTCGAGAAGTAGGGGAAAAGCACCCCATAGGCAGGCGAGCATGTTGCGAGGCATACAAAAATGTTTGTAGCCCGTCAATGGGCCTTTTAAGCTCACAACTGGTGTCGCGAGGCACGCATCCAGAAACGATTGGCGTTCATAATAATATGGCTGTTTTACCCATACCCATATTCTTTGAACAGCTATCTCTTTCTAATGCTTTCCGTTTCATCTAACTATGAATGTTATTTTAGCCATTTCATTCATTCACAAATATTCATGGTGGCTATTCTTTTCGGTAAATATTCGGGATCGCTGGCCACGCTTAATCAAATTATTGTAAATGGCTGCCATCCCATTCAACGGAAGCGAATTTTCATTTTACGTAATTGAAAATTAGAATGTGAAAAATTAAATTTCCCAAATGCAGATAGTTGCCTTTATAGTAATTAAAGTGAATCAAAGGTTTTATTAAAAAAAAAAAAAAAACGTATTATGGCCAGCGATCCCGATTAATTACCTTCTTTTCTTAAACATTTCGTTATTTGCTTTCAATCAGAGATGTGCTTTATTTCAAATAAATCCATTTCAAATGGAAATGCAAAATGCAAAATGGGTATTTTCCATTTTGCATTTTAAATGCTTTTTTAAAAACAATTTTGCATTTTGCATTTTAAATGCTTTTCTCAATGCATTTTCCATTTTAAATGCTTTCTTGCAACATTCTTCCTACTTTCTCCACTTCTCTTTTTTTCATAAGCCCCAAATATCAGTTAGTCCTCAACCTCGCTATGAGAGATAATTTACATTTGTCAAGTTGCTTCCTGGTAGAAGCCCTGGCAATTGAGTAATACCATTACAAAAATACTGATTCAAATACTGAACATAGCCGAAGCTGTAATATTAAATGTTAGATAGCAGTTTCTATGTTTTTACGTTGGCAACATTAGTCCCGTGCAAATTTTTTGTGGTTTCATAATCTGTAGTCGTGGTGTTTTTGGATTTACCATCATGTAATATGTTTGTTCTACATTGATGTCCATTATTAAATGACAAAATTGTTTAAAAATTCTACAATTATTTTAATTGTTTGACCTGAGAAACTATTTTGCATCTTTAATGCATTTTGAAAATAGGTATTTTGCATTTTGCATTTGAAATTCTTTTCTAAAAACCATTTTGCATTTTGCATTTTCAAATGGAAAAGTTTTGACCCATTTCCATTTTGCATTTTGCATTTTCAAATGGAAAAGTTTTGACCCATTTCCATTTTGCATTTCAAATGATTTTGTGTACCCATTTTGCACATCTCTGCTTTCAATCTAGAAACAGGAACGTGCTTTATATTTTGTTCGATTAGTATGAACATAATGTATTTATTTTTGTTGTTTGTTTTTGGGGTGTTATGCCGTGTTGCGCTAACTCCTTCTTCTTTGCAACGCTGTCCGAAACGTCGGCTAAAGAAGGAGTTAGCGCAACACGGCATAACACCCCAAAAACAAACAACAAAAATGCTTTTGGCCGTGAAAATCTAAAAACTTACATAATGTATTTATGTCAATGGTTAGACATAAGTAATTTGTGTAAAAAACGTTAATGATGATAATTCATCACTAAACAAATTGATAACACAAGTGTTCGTGGGTGACGTTTTCGAGAATAGACGTTCGATAAAAGTTTTACAATTTTAACCAATTTTGTAATTTATAAGCACAAAATTTTAAATAATAGTATTTTGTTTTAAAGTAAAGCGTTTGTTTTATAACGATTTTGAAGTTCATGTCAACGGATCTGTATTTTAACTGAACTTCGTGCAAGTAATAAATAAACCTGCACGTAAAAATTAAAATGATCATGCAGTGATTAGAAAGATTTTTATCAAATAATAATGTGATTAAAAATAAACGTGACTTACTGTGAAAATTGGTAATGGAATACACTTATCAGGATCGGGAATACTGAAATACTTTCCAGTGAGAAATTTAAATAATTATAACTTGTAGGAGTTAGAAAGATCTCGAAGAAGAGACAATTTTTAATTATTTCCGAAGTTCCCGATGACAGGATTGAAGTATAGAGCCATAAATAAACCACTCTCTATAGAGTGCTATAGAGCATAGAGTATACGGAGAATAGACAAATTTATATTTTATTTTGGCACATGGACCCTGAAAGATTTTTATGCATGGACCTAAAAAATCCTGAACAGAGCATTTTGTATGTAGTAGTAGCATTGAAGCCAAGTCTAGGGTGAGAGGAAATTGCCTGGCAGCCATCTTGTATGACCAAAGATATTAGAAGAACGAGATGTGCTATGAGCAGTTCATACTGTGTGGAATTGTTTTGCCCAGTGTCGCCGGTTTTGTTCACCAATACTACTGCACACCTTCGCTTACGCTAAGGCATCCGCACTAATACATAGAACAGATTTCTGTGCGTACACGTCCCGATTAGTATTCAAAGTACCCTAATTAGGTAGTACTCCGCCTACGGTCCGACGGCCAACATAGCAAATCTCGTTCTTCTAATTTCTTTGTGTATGACCAACTTTTAAAGTGATATATATGCAAAGTGGTGCAAAATGAACTATTATAATTGTATTTGTGTTTTTGATGAGATAAGGAATGAGAAATGTTATGAAAGATTTAGGTAGGTTTCGGCATTTTCCATACATCTTCTCTCACCAACTTACTTTAAGTGGTCTTGTACACTTTGGGCCAGCGCATTGGTCCAATGATAGTCCAATGCTTTGCTCCAATACGTTGGCCCATAAAAAAACCACGTTGGCCCAACGTTATGGCCCAACGTGTACTTTCGGTATGATGCAAAGGAGGAAAGCCATAGAAAAAATATATAATGACGATTTGCCTACCATTTTCATTAATGACTTTTAAACGTCAACAATTTGGTTTATTGACATTAATTACTCAGAACACCGAGCCATTATCTTGTCTCCAACTGTTAACTGAATTATTAATTTATGATTAATAAAATAAAAGGCTCGATAATTTAATTGTTTCAAAGTTAGGTTGAAGTGTACGTTTCCTATAAGAGTTGGGATTTCATTTGCTGAATAATATGGTTAGTTTACTATTATTACTATTCTGAATAGCTGTATAATAATTACTCAACTTATTTGCAGAACTCCGAAATAAATTAGCTAAAAATTGCGATATTTATAAATTGTTAACTCTTTTAAAGACACCTTAATGATAGTTTATTGAAATTTTGACTGAAGAACCTTTCACTTAATTAATAAACATTTGCATTTACGGTACCTGACTGCATATTACTAATGTTTCATACGGCATATCTTTTTCTCCATTGTATACATTTTTGTTAAATATTTCGTTATCCACACTGTAATAAAAATGGAGTTGAATCACCTGGCTGATTCTGTAACTGAAGTGGGTGGGTCTGATTAGTTTACAAAACTATTCGTTTGCCCAACTTTGGAAAGTGTAAAGCTATTATAAGTTTTGGTGATCATAAATAACAGAAACACGGAAAGGATATTTCAACATTTTGCTGAAACATTTTATTTCTAATAATTTATACAGTGCATATGTCATAATATGTTTATCAGACATTAATAGGCAATAGTTTAATGCTCTCTAACTTTATTAAATAGATAATGGCTGTTTATTACTAACAATTCAAAGTCCCCAGTTCTATTTGAAATCTACCACCAGTTCATACAACTGCAGAATAATTTAATGTTTATTTTAAATTAAATTGATTTTTACTTTATCTTTATTTGACATATTATTTGCTCAAGCACATAATAAGACTAAAAGATAAATTCGAGACTTATTTTGATAATAAAAGGAACCACCGAAAACTTATCAAGGTTATTTGAAATACGTCTTCTCTGAAATATTTGTTCTATTAGTGCTCAGCGATTCGTTTGTGTGGATATGTAATACTTACTTCATTTATTATTTTGATAATCTGTTATTGTTTCCTTTTTTTGTTATTGTTTCATGTTTCCGAAAATCGTCTGATGGTAAATGTAAATTTATTATTACAACACGAGGTTGGTTCAGGATGTTGATGTCCATCTTTGACCCAAACCATACGATAGAAGAAGAATGTTTATTTCAATGCATATGAATCTTCATCATTAAATTTGTCATTTTATTCTCCTTTTGTTAGTCTGGTTGTGAACCTATTATTTATTTAATGAGGTCTTTCAACTTACACATTACTATCCTGCACTACTTCAGTTGTTTCTGCCTATTGCAGGCACATTCTCTCCTTGCACGGCCTCTGCCACTGCTTTCCACCTATTTCCAACTATTTCTGGGGTAGTCAGGTAGATGTCTTCCCTCTAGAATTCATATTGCCACCAGTATCTTGTGCGGAAGTCACTCTTTAAGTTCATGTCCTATTTGGTTCGGGGACCCATCTCCTCAACAAGGCGTCTCTAGGCATCCCTGACCTACGCTACTTCAGTGACCTCTGTCCATATCAGCCCCAACCTATGGAGTTGCTTCTCCCAACTTTCTCTGGCGACCCACGGGATGTCTTCCCTTAGGAATCGCTTTCAATATTTTCAGTGAAATTTGGTCTTTTGGTATCCTTAATACGTGACCAAGTCACCTCAATTGCGACTTTAGCGTCGCTCTTTAATATCCGATTAACCGTTTGAATGCGTATTGTCGATATTACAACGATTTTCGCTTCTTTAGTGCCCATTGAGGGTTCGGCGTGCGAGGTAGTGCGTGTGGTGTGCGTTATTTAAACAAAATATTAAAAACGCTTATTTCAATTACAAAAACAGCGAGCCGTGATTTCAAAGCAAAAATATGTTCAGCAAGAATACGTAGGATTGTAATAATTTTTTCCCCGTTTTTTAATACGCAATTTTAGTACATATTATGAAAAAAGGCCCAGCACACAAACGGTTAAGCTTAAGTTAGATAATTCCTTATTTAATATGCATGTACTTTTTTTGTTTGAAGTTATAGACGGAGTGGCAGATGGTGGTATGTCGGGGCTGAACGGGAACGTGGACGGGCCGGCAAAGGCACTCGGCTCAGGGCAGCGGCCCTATATGTGCAAAAATTACGCCCACCGCGTCATAGGCAACCTCAACTCCCTGCGCAAGACCGGCAAGTTCTGCGATGTAGAGCTAATCTCTGGGGACACTACTATCAAGGTAAGTTCAGTTGTAGTCTATTAGTCCAAAGCGTAGGGTTTAATCCTCTGCAAGCGAATTCCTCCATTAATTCAAATATTAAAAGAAAAGAAAATTGTGTGTTATTTATAGTCACTCTAATGTTTTTTTTTTTTTTTTTTTTTTTTTTTTATGTACATTTTTATGTAAATATATTTTAAAATACATCTTAACTTCTTCTTGAGTCGATCCTTAATTGCTGAGGATCGTGACTCACACCCCAATTTCCATGGTGGACAGCAAAGATATTAGAAGAACGAGATGTGCTATGAGCAGTTCATACTGTGTGGAATTGTTTTGCCCAGTGTCGCCGGTTTTGTTCACCAATACTACTGCACACCTTCGCTTATGCTAAGGTATCCGCACTAATACATAGAACAGATTTCTGTGCGTACACGTCCCGACAGTATTCAAAGTACCCTAATTAGGTAGTACTCCGCCTACGGTCCGGCGGCCAACATAGCATATCTCGTTCTTCTAATATCTTTGGTGGACAGAGATCCTCCACCTGACCTGCATGAAGAACCAAGGATACCGACGTACCGGACGCCTGTGATACTTAGTCACTCCAGCGTATTGGTGACCTTCCTCTGCATCTCTTGCCAAACACTGTGTCAGTGACTGGGTTTCTCCGAGTTGGAGTCCTCAGTTTGGTGAGTAACGTGTCCATTGCAGGCATGTGAAAGTCTGTTTTGGATGCCTAGCTCTTCCAGAATGGACACATTTGTGTGCATGGCTATCCATGGAATCCTGATCATTTTTCTCCAGCTCCATATTTCGGGGGTGTCTATTCATCTATCTAAACTATAAAGCAGAAAATCTGTTTGTTCATGAGTTTATGCTTCTTTAGATATCATACAAGATGAAGTTTGCCCATATTTTTCTGCGTAGAATTCTAGATCAACGCAGACTTTCAACTGTATTTTAGAATACATATTTATTTGCAATGCAATGTTATTTAACTATCAACTGTATTTTACAATACATATATGTTTGCAATGCAATGTTATTTAACTTACTACATCAACGCAGACTTTCAACTGTATTTTATAATACATATTTGTTTGCAATGCAATGTTATTTAACTTACTACATCAACGCAGACTTTCAACTGTATTTTATAATACATATTTGTTTGCAATGCAATATTATTAACTTACTACATCAACGCAGACTTTCAACTGTATTTTATAATACATATTTGTTTGCAATGCAATGTTATTTAACTTACTACATCATTACAGCGCCCTTGAGGTGATTTCTCACGAAAACGGCGCTATATAAATTAGCCAGATATTATCAACGCAGACTTTCACCTATATTTTGTAATATTTGTTTGCAATGGGATGCTATTTAACTTAATATCATCAATATACTTCACAAATGACTACTGAGATTTGTGGTACACAGCCCAGTTTACTGAAGCAGAGTAATTTTAAGAAATATTAGCTGTACCTCGCCACGTTTTGCTGTTGCTCAGTCTGTCTGTGCAGATAGAGAAACAATTGCGCGTGTTGCTTTTACTTCCAACAGATGACACTGTTTTAAGTCACAGGGGACATCTATATAAAAACACATGCGTATTTGAAAGCAACATTGTCAATATTTCAAAGCTATCAGTGAAGGCCTTTCGGAGATTTAAGATTTTGAACAAACGAACATGAAAATTTTTATTTACATAGATTTTTTAAATTGCAAAACTATTATACACTTGTAACAAAATATTGCACACAGTTGGGCGTTATTTGACTTAATATTTCTTCATTATATTTTTTAAATGACAACTCTAATAGGAAAACGACAAGATTATCAAAAATCCTTAGATAGTGTGCGTCTAAATCATCTTGGCAGTAGATAACAACATTTTTCTTCCATCGCCTGAAGAGAGCAGCACCAAAGTAATTAAGCAATTTCTTTTGCTTATCACTAATTTAAGTGTTATTTGTGGTTCCATGATATTTCATCAAAATGACAATTAAACACACCTTTAAAAAGTGATATAGAGTCATTAAAAGTGATGAAACAAAAACTATTTAACCTACTTTATATCACTTTTTGTAGGTGTGTTGAACTGTCATTTTGATGAGACACCCGGTCACCGTTATTTGTTTGTTTTTAGGCGCACCGGCTCGTGCTGTCGGCGGGCAGTGCCTACTTCTCGGCCATGTTCGGGAGCGGCCTGGCGGAGGAGAAACGATCTGCCGTGTCGCTGCCCACGGTGCCATCGCACGCCCTCGCTCTCATCGTGGACTTCATCTACACAGGTCGCTTTCTCTTGCATAGTTTATTGTAAACCAAATATATTCTTTAATCATTGACGACAATATTTTGAGACGAAAATCAGAAAATTAAACGGTCGCATCTAGGAAATGAACCCAGGACCTTAGCTTCGCCGGGGCACTGCTCTACCACTGAGCTAATCCGACAGGAAGGACTTAGATCTCATCTGCATTTTCAAAATTATTAACAGTTTGACTTTGTTGCAACTCATCTCTTTTAATATCCCTTCCCGTAGACTCAGAAATAATGATTTGCTTTTCCTCAATCAACTCTCCACAAATTATGCATACCCCTCACCGATGTCTAGAATGGCCAGACTTGTCAACTCAAGTCAGGACCATGAATTTTTTGGTGTTAGCTTTAATGATTTTTGCAAGTAATATTTTATACCGATATGTGCTAAAAGTCATGAACTCCATCAAAACCTTGTTCTTGTCTTGACTTGACATTATTGTTAATGTGTCCTATTTTTGTCATAGCATTAATTTTTTCATTATCCTGTATTGCAACATTTCTCCTTGTATTAACCACTCAGAACATTAGAACGTCAAAAGACGTAAATATGATAATAGCGGTCAAGACATTAGAACGTCTTTTCACGTAAACGCGCGAGATTTTACAATAATTGATTTATTTCCATCACTAGTATACGGATTGCCATGATTTAAAAAACAGAGTATCGATAATGAATAATGCTACGCGTCTGTATTCAAGGATATCTATGGAACGTAGAGGTGCATTATCTAAGCCGATTGGATCTGTCATCTTGTTCGTTCATAATTTATTGCGTTTCTAAATAATTTATTAAAAATATTTTAGTTTGGACGGTTAATATTTTGAGGTGACTAATAGTTTTTAATTATATTTCTTCAATATATAAAGTGTTATTTCTTTATGATACTCAGAAAAAAGTACATTTTTCACGGCTTTGAAATAATGGTCAGCGATTTTTACATATTTTTGACGTTTTCATAAAATGTATATTTAGAAACGCAAATATTTACGAATAACAACACAATACGATATTGAATTTCATAATCTTTCCAAAACATATTTTAGAATGAGGCTACGTTTCCCAAAACGTGAGTTATGAAGCTTTTAGCAAAACTCGTAAATAACACAAAAATTATCACGTTTTGACAGTTCTCAAAGGAACACACAGTAAATAAAAGTCTTTGTCTGTGAGGTTAAGTTCGTGTAATATGTAATGTGTTGAAATTAGACACGGTCTGTTAGTAAATAAATTTATGTTTAAAAATTTTATGTCATTCTAATGGACCTCGCAATGCTTCGCTAATGTCTTTCTGGGGCGTCTCCGACTTCTTCCACCATTCACAACTGTATACCACAATGTTACTGTTAAAAAAACTACATTACATCGACTTATCACATTCCGGTGCAGACATATTGCGTTAAGTATTCCTCGGGCCTCCCCGACTTCTTCCATCTTGAATGGTAGAAGCAGTCGGGGAGAAGGAGAAGATGGCGCTTAACACTCCTGGTACTAATATGAATAATCGTTGAAATTTTCAATGTTACCGGTCGACTACGTACAACAAACAAAAAACGTATGTTACAAACGTACGCAGGTAGAATTTTTATTCATTAATATTTATTGCACATGTTTAAACTATCAAAATATATACTATTAAAAAAATGTTTGTGGTTTTGGACAGTAAAAAAAAAAACCTTGTGATCCAAGTCGCCCCACTCCAAAAGGTGATCATGGATACTAGTTTTTATCAGCTTATTACGATGATAATATATTACATTTCTGTCTGAAAATATCTAAAAATAACTCGAGAGTTCAACTGGCAATATGTTTAAATATAACTAGAAACCAATTAACCTGTTAACCGGGCGGGACGTATAAATACGTCAAACGTAAACAGTATCGGGTACTGGTAGGACGTATGAATACGTCCTTGAAATATATGTTGCTCCCTGGAACGAGCGGGACTTATATTTCCGAGCATATCACACGGAAATTGAGTTTTTAATTTTTTTAATTCAATGTTTTTCTTTTATCTGTGTGCTTTTATTCATTGTTCTGTAATTATAACCTTTTTTATATTTTTTGTAATCTTTATAATTATTTGTAAATATTCCGTTTTTTTAATTCGATGTTTTTATTTTTTTTGATGCATAAATAAAAAAAAATTAAAATATGAAATTACGCCCACCGGGCGTGTTGTATTGATACGTCCTAGTGAAGGAGTTCGCGCCCGTTATATGCCTCGTAATTCAAAACTGAACTCCCCGGTTAACAGGTTAATTTGACATTTTTTTCGTAGGGTTACTTTTGGGGTTTAGGGTTTCTTTGCCTGAAAAAAAAATCATGAAACAGAAGCAGGTAATTTCTGAGACACTCTCACATTCACTTTTACCGGTTTGTCATTGTTTTTTATTATCTTTGTAGCTTGTCAAATACTAACCAATTTAAAATGTCTGTGTTCAGGTGAGGTAATGCTGTCTAGAGACACTGTACAGGAGTTGCTGGCGGCGGCAGACATGCTACAACTGCGGGACCTGGTCGCCGGTTGCCAAGAGTTCCTCATCCGGGAACTGCACCCCTCCAATGCCATCGGAATCTATATGTAAGAATAATTCTTCTTCTAGTAAAATTCATTTCTCTGCCAGTTCTACGCCTTACTGCCATACATCAGGACTGATATAAAAATTCTTAAACTCCTAGCCTTACTGCTACCTTTGATATATATTTACTAGTGAACCCCGCAATGCTTCGCTTTTGCTTATGTCTTCCTCAGGCACCTCCGATTTCTTCCACCATTCACTACTGTATACCACAATGTTACTGTTAAAAAACTACATTACATTGACTTTAATTTGACTTTCTATCTTATTCCGGTGCTGAGATTTATTTATTAACGGACATCGTCCAAATTACAAAATAATAACACGAATAAAGTAAAATGAAAAATACAGGAGTAGACAAAGGTACATGAAATCAAAGACATATGGTAGATATAATATAAGAAAATAAAGTGACAAGTCGAATCAAGTCAAGAATACGCCGTGGGTCAGGACCACAGGACACTTATAATATTCCGTCACTTATTTAGCGACTGGCAAAAATCATTCAGACTTATCCCCAAAGAGTTAAGGTTTTGACTTGAGTTGACCAGTCTATACATTCTGGACAATGGTGAATAATATCCATCATTTTTCGAATGATGGTTGAGGAAGAGCAGTTCATTATTTCTGAGTCTGTGCGGGGGATATTGAAGGGAATGAGTTTCAGTAGAGTAGGTGAATCAATAATACCATTTATAATTTTGAAGAAGCAAATGAGGTCACTTCTTTGCCGACGGACTTCCAAAGGAGAGAGGTTTAGAGTTAGTTCAATTTCATCATATGAGTATTTGCCTTTTTCTAAACCTAGCCTCCTAGCAATCCCTCTTAAGAACCGATGTTGAACAGATTCAATGCGTCGAATGTGGACAGCATAAAAAGGAGACCAAATAACACAAGCATATTCAAGATGGGGGCGAACCGAGGAGCAGTAAAGAGTTCTAAGGGTATTTACGTTTTTGAAGTCAGAAGTGATTCTAGTGATGAAACCAAGTAGCTTAAGGGATTTATTAACGATTGCAGTTATGTGATCCCGAAAAGAAAGCTTGCTATCAAGAGAGACGCCAAGGTCTTTAACAGATGTAACAGTTGTTAAGCAAATATTATTAGGTTTGTATTCGAAGACAATCGGTTTTTTTGATCTATAGAAGGACATAATTTTGCAGTCCCTGACTTCCTCTACCATTGAAACCAATCTCTAAACACTACTGGCACTAATAAGAATAAACCTTGAAATTTTCAGCCATATCGGTCCTCTACAATGTTTTGGAAGCACAAACATACGCATTTTTATATATCAAGAAGATTTGTTAGCCTCTACTGAATTCATTAATTAAATTTCCTGCATTCTCCCTTCTATCAATGTCAATCAACCTTCTAGTCTCCTGTCAACATACTTCCTAAATACACAAACTCATCCACTTGCTCCAAGTATGTACCATTCATAACTATGCATTTAGAATCACGCAGATTGTACACAGTGTTTTCATATTCCGTCAGGTTTGCTGAGGCGCACAACTGCACCGATCTGGCCACCGCGGCGTTGGAGCACATCCAGTGGCACTTCTCGGTGGCCAGCGAAGGAGACGAGCTCCTCCAGTTGCCGGCGAGCCTGTTGGCGCGGCTGCTGTCCTCAGACCAGCTGCGTGTAGAGTCAGAGAGCGAGGTGCTGGACGCGGCCATGCGCTGGGTGGAGCACGACCCTTCGGAGCGGCGGCGTCACGTGTTTGAGGTGCTGCGATCGGTCCGGCTGGTGCTGCTCGGGGCCCCCGCTCTCGATAGAGCTGTGCTAAGGTGTAGGGATGCATCACTGAGGGTGGCACTGCGCAACCATCGCGCTGACCTGGTAAATATTTTTTTTTATTTGTAAATATATCGGTGCACCTAGACTTTGCCAAAAGTCTTTTTACTTACACAGGTTTAAAGAAAAATGCTGATGTCGAACATCACTACAACACTTACAATAAGGAACTCCAGTCCTTATTATTTATTTTTTAACTTTCTAACATAAATATCAGTATATTTTTTTATTGTTTAGTTAGTTTTAATAGTTAAAATAATTTTTTGAATATTTTCATTTTTCGGATATCCTGAAAACGCACCAAATCTATGGACGTGACCAGTGACGTCACAACCGGCGGTGTATTTTGTAATGGTAGTTTAGGAGTCGAGACGTTTTTTATTCTTAAGACTAGCTGTACCCCGCCATGCGTTGTTGTGACTACAGATAGAGAAACAATAGTGCGTTTTACTTTTACCTACAACAGATGGCGCTGTTAAAAAAAAAAACCGTTTTACCTGTTACAGGTGACATCTATATAATATAGGTATATATAAACACATGCGTATTCAAATGCAACATCGTGTCAAAATTTCAAACCAATCAGTGAAAAAGTTTTGGAGATTTAAGACTTTGAACAAACGAATATTAACTGCTTTATTTATATACATTACCTGCTTTTAATATTGAAGAACACTAAGTTAAATGTTAGCATCTCATCACTAATGTTATTGTATTGAACCAAAGTGCAAAAATAAATCCATGATTACACCTGATATACAATTTACCGGTATTTAAAAACCTGCATTACCAAATTTCCATCGATTCGCATATGTTCTAAAATACCCACAAGAGATGAAGAGATGTTCATAATACCCACGAAATCCCCACAAGTTCCTTTACCTCCAAAATTCTATTGAAATTAGCATTCATTTTATATTATCTAGTCATTTTCCGATTTCTCTTTCGTTCAGGCTTTAAAAGTAGACTTAATTGATAATTTACTGTGAAAAAAAACGAAATATAATATGTTCTCACAATTAGTGTAAATATTATTTTTCAATATGGTTGTAAACAATTTTTTTGCAGGTGTCGAGAAAGGGGGCCCTGGTGCAGCTGGATGCGATAGCGCGCAAGAGGGCCCGGCGCCGTCTCCTGCTGCTGGGGGGGTCTTGCCGGGAGCCCCCGAGGGCAGCTCAGCGCGCCACCGACATCACCTTTGACACCGTGCTGTACTTTGATCTGCAGACCTGGTACGTTATTTCTATCAATTTGTAGAAGGACTGCTTTAATTTGCATTACAAATATTTTTCCTTGACAATATTTTATACCACTGGTATTCACTGCTAGAGCTGCTAACCGTGACTGGCATAATTCATTCTGTATCTAGCGTCCTAACCCTACGATTGACCACTCCCCACCGTCAAAACACCGCGAGTTCTGTTTGAATCCTCTGTTAAAAATTATTCTCGCAATAAATTTATCGTTAACAAATTCGAGAGTTTTAATCAACATCTCCACAGTAACAACTGAACACCAAATTACAGATTAGGAAGTTGTGTAAATTGCGAGATTATATTCCAAACTCTCTGATGACAATAAATCTTTCTTCAAATTCAATACTTTAACAAGAATGTTAAAATTAAAATTTCAATTCGTTTTTAGAAGATACATAAGAAAAACATTAAGTGCCTTACTGGTAATGATAACAGCGCTCCTAACCCTTCATAACTGACGACCATTAATGACCGTAAGCGGCCGTCTATCAGCTGTGAAAAATCCAAAATAAACTCATCCTCAAGGGGGTAAATACATACTAGCAGCAACAAAACTTGCCATCTAAATTCTGCTTCATCTATGTTAAATATATCAATATCCAAAGTGATTCTATTTAACAACAAGAGTCTATACAGTCTTACAATTTAATTATTGACCTAAACATTAGTAAAGTAAATACAGAAAATTTAATTTTTATTTTTCGGAATAACTTTATTGAGTAAAACCTCAAATTGTAATATTTAAATATTGAAGACAATATTAGTGATTTCTAAACGAAAATCTGAAACAGAAAAATCAGAAAAGGATATGGTCACATCTAGGACTCGAACCCAGGACCCTTGTCTTTCCGGGACAGTGCTCTACCAACTGAGCTAATGGGACCCTATCCCCCTCGGTCACTTTTAACTGTATCATACTTCGAATAAGAACTACCAACATTGTCTTCAATTTTTAAAATAAATATTCATTCTAGACTTGCAGAAAAGTCAATAGATGTCGCACATTAAAAAAAAAAAAAAAAAAGGTTTATCTAAAAAAGACGCTGTCTAGATTGCATTTAGTTCGGGTTGAATCTTGCGATCATACATAAAGATAGTTGCCAATAAAAAAGTGCGGTGAAAAAATTGAAGACAATGTTGGTAGTTCTTATTCGAAGTATGATACAGTTAAAAGTGACCGAGGGGGATATGGTCCCATTAGCTCAGTGGTAGAGCAGTGTTCCGGAAAGACAAGGGTCTTGGGTTCGAGTCCTAGATGTGACCGTATCCTTTTCTGATTTTTCTGTTTCAGATTTTCGTTTAGAAATCACTAATATTGTCTTCAATATGAAAATTTAATATTGAATACAATATTAAATTGTATTAAATTCAATTTAATATTGAAGACAATATTAAATTTAATATTCAATTTATTAAAATATTAAATCCACATCCACATCTCATCGATGCTTTTAATATAAATCAATAGAATGCTCGATTGGACTATTATTTACAGAGAAGAAAGGATTATCTTGTTGTTAAAATTTAAATCAACTCAATTACTGTTAAACTCATTATGTAATTAGATATGAGCTCATCAGCAGAACGCTGCCCGCTCATTGAATAATAATATGTAATTGGGTTTTTTCGTAGGCGGTAGGTAAGCATTGTTTTCAATGCTGCATGGACCAACCTCCCCTATCCCTTCTTGTCTTTGAACTGTTATAATTTGACTGTATGTCACCTCGGTAAGGTGTCTTGTGTCCAGGGAATGGAAGCATCTGAGTCCCATGAGCACGGGCCGCATCCTGCCCGGGGTGGCGTGCCTCGGGGGGCGAGTGTGGGCCGTGGGCGGGGAGCAGGGCAGTCAGATCCTGGCCGACGGAGAAGTTTACGATCCACAGGTCTTATACTCATTTACATATCGTATTAAGTATCAATATCTGCACTATGTTCTCGGCAGTTTTGCCTGAGTTTTTACATGTTTCTATAATTTTTATGCATTCCATTTACGTTACTTTGACATTTCACTTAAAGTTTCCACCAATACCAGATTACAGGAAGAAGGGATTTTTTTCAGTGCAGAAATTCTGGGACTAACTATTATAATATGTACTCCTCATTGCGCAGAATACTAATGAAGGTAATAATTTACCGAGTAAGTGGACTTCTTCAATCTATCACCTAATAAATACCAAAGATTGTTGCTGGGGCAGTTCGGTTGTGTTTAAAAAAAAACTGCACACATGATAGTAGTAGAATTGTGTATAATTTTATAAACTATTCCTTTGTTAAAAATGGCCTAATGGTTATTCTAACCAAATTGATACATTTTATACAGCTGGATCAGTGGTCCCCCATGGCCTCCATGAGCGTATCCCGCTGCGAGTTCGGCCTGGCTGCCTGGCGGGGCTGCCTGTATGCTCTGGGCGGCTGGGTAGGCGAGGATATTGGCGCCTCGGTGGAGTGCTATGACCCCTACCGCGGCACCTGGACCCCCGAGTCTCCCATGCCCGAGCCACGCTTTAGCATGGGTGTTGTGACCTACGACGGCCTTATCTACGTGGTTGGTGGCTGTACCCACGCCGAAAGACACCTCTGCTCGCTGCTGGCATACAACCCCGTCACGGGCGAGTGGAGGTCGTTGGCCAATATGAGCACGGCACGGTCTCAGGCTGGCGTCGCTGTGTTGGACGGATATCTGTATGTGGTCGGGGGTAACAGCAAGTCACAGGAGGTGCTCTCTAGTGTGGAGCGCTACAATTTTGATGAGGTAATGTTATCCTTTTAAAATTCATTCTATTCTCATCTGAAAACGCCGGTGATGCGAAACAATTTTTTTTTAATGTTTTACTGCTGTAGGGGGGAGAGAGATTGTTGACAAATAATTTTTAAAACTGTAATGCTCATCACTCGTATAAATTAGTACTACTACTCGTATTAATTACTTGTATAACAGCATATAAATTATATTTTATAAATTGTTTCATTTTACATAATCTAATATAATAATAAAAGCCACTTTTCATAACTATAAAGCTGAAATTTGATTGTTTGCACAGCAGCAAAAACTCTCAAACGGTAAAAGTCGTGAGATTTGCAAAACTTTTGTCTGGAATTTCTAGATCGGTGTAATTATGTTCAGCTCAGAATATAATTTCGATCATGAGTAATGGAACTTTGAAAATACCGTTTAACCGCCAGATGATTACTGTTAAATCTTTTTATGTAAAGAAGAATGTCTGCGGTGGGTTTGATTTTCATATAAATATTCATTTTTCTCTACGTAAAGTCCAGACGATGCTGGGGACTTCAGCTAGCAAAACAATAAAAGCTTTTTGAAAATAAATTTATGCTGATTTCTATGACAATATAATAATAGTAATGTAAATTGTACAGGATGTATGGTCAGTGGTGAGCTGCATGTCAGTGGGACGCGCCAGTCCGGCCGTGGTGGCCGCGGAGGGCCGCCTGCTGGTGGCCGGGGGCGACCAGCTGCACGAGGGGGACGCCTTCTACCGCGCGCGTGCCTCCACCGCCTCCGTCGAGCTCTACGACCCGCGCCGTGATATCTGGACCCCCGCACCCAGCCTACCGCAGCCGCGCTCCGAGGCCGGCTCCGCCGTTCTCTGATACGCTCTTCCATCCATCCTGAAGAGAAGATACAATTTCTTGTCTCGGAGGGCTATAATGTTCTCACAAAGGATTGTTGCCTACAAGATATTTGGGGATCACTCTGCATATTCCTTAATTCTTCCAACCCGTCCAGCCAAAATAGATTATTAATCTGTCACCAAGTTTAATATTTAAAAGATTTAAAAAAAAAACTGAAGCTATGGTCCTGTCGCTAAAAACTCCATTGTAACCTCTCTTTCTTTTAGATGCATAAATGATCGGCACTACAGTCTCCTGCTGCTTCCACAGGAATAAGCAAGTATCCGATACTCCACGATTCAAGTATCTTGGAGAATACCGCCACATCTGCGTAGAGGTACACGGTCACACATTGCCGACATTTTGTAAACTAGTCGGTGACGGCAGTTTCCCGCGACCAGCCGGTAGAAGTCGTTACTAATCCAATTGTCGAGACTTCAAAAATGTCAGAGCAATTAATAAATATGATAGGCTAGCAGAAATGATAGTTTCATCATCATTTGTGTCAGACATTTTGTAAAAATGCTTGTTCTTTAGATCAATGCTGGGAACAAAAGTCAACAAAAAATGACACCTACAGCAGTTGTGAGTGAGGTTACGAAGGCTGGTTTTGACGTTTCGAGAGATGGAGGCGATGCGGGTTTTGCAATTTCATTAGCGACGTGTACGCGTCAAGTTGTTTGAGACATGAATGTACAACATCAGTATCTGATACTTGCGTATTCCTGTGGAAGAAAAGCCTAAGGCCGCAGCACTAGCCTCCACCCCATCCATCAACCCAAGCTCAAAACTCCCAACACTCCTTCGTCCGGCAGATTTATCCTCTTCCTGATACATGCATTATTTATTAGAAAGACCGAGAGGTTATAACTGAGTTAACAGCACAACGCCAATACATATTTACCCTAAGATTGATAGTCCATACATTTTCACTAAACATAATTCCTGTTGAAAAGGCAGTGAAGTAATTACGTTGGTATGAACGTCCTTTGGGATTCACGCTCAATCCATCCAGCCAGCTGAGCATCCTACCCACTGGGCTGCTGATTGTCTATTTTTTATAGATTTATTAAATAATAATATGGTCTATCCCAGTCTACAAGGAAAACTACAACAGCAGAGTTGAATATGTAGTTTATAAACTCTCGTAATTTGGAGAAAATAATCGTTGTGGAGAATCTCGAGCATTCTGAAGATTTAGATATTATCTTAGTCTGTCCTATTTTGTCATTGTTCTTCCAATAAAGCGCAGAAAGGGAAACCAACTGCGCGAGCGGTACTACTAACCTAGATCATCGATAAATTATGTTTAATGTATACGGCTTTGCCACATTCAAACTTAGCGGGTACTACCGAGATATTTAACTATGACGACGACTGAAATACATACTAAATGTATCGAAATTTTTCTATTACTACAGTGAATCTCTCTATAAGGGTTTTTAAGGCAACGGAAACAAAAACTTCTTGTATGGAAAAACCTTAGGTGGGCAATTTAGGCAATTTTTTAATTTCATGCAAAAGTACCGAAAATCAAAACTTCTTGGGTGCGAACCTCGTAAGTGAGTTTCACTGTAATTCGTTTAAATGTATTTTTTTGAAGTGAATTTTTAAATGTTTCGATTTTTAAAGAAATCGATGATTTCGAAATGAGTATCTCGATTTTGAATACTGCTAACCCTAAAATGTGTGACTCGTTCAATACGATGCTTGATTACAAGTTCTCCTAAAGGGTTTTTTTTTTTTTTACTCAAAATTTAAATCTATTCCAGCGATCATGAAAATCTGACGTTTTATGAGTACAATGTGGATGTACATAATAAGTTTATCTCTGCTTGTTTCACTAAAAACTCCCGTGTTAATGATATTGATTTTTTTTTGTAAACCTGCCTATTTTTGATATAATTTTTACATAACCGTAAATAAAGCACAAAAATCTGTTGCTTGTTTTTGAAGCAGCAAAAACTCAAATTTGAAATTTGCCTAGTTTTATTTGTCTGGAATCACAATTTTATTTCCATCATGAACTGTGGATCTTTGAAATTTCCAATTAACCGTCAAGTAATAATATAAGACGTGATGTTTCAAATTTGCCGATTTCCAAAAAAGGGTGCTGAAAGAAAGCTGAAAGTAACAACTTCAAACTAGTCAGACTTGAAAATCTATCTAAATGCGGTTTTAGGGGAGTTTTCAGCTGAGCATCATATCATATTATGCTAAGTGTATTGCAGTGGCGGTTCGTCGCGGGGGATACTGAACAATCCCCACCAGATAATGAAATACCTAAGTAACAGGCAAACGTTCTGCATGCATTTCTCAGTGTGCAATACTTAGAGCACACTAGGATATTCCAAGATGACCCTTTAAGCATTTGGGTACATTTCTTTCTTGGTTAGGACCAAGAAAGAAATTGATTGCCTAGGAGCAATCAGGATTTCGTATAGCTCAGGGACAAACTTTTAAATCCCCTCGTAACGAATATTATTAGACCGTTTGTTTTAGTTCAAGAAAGTTTCGGGCGAGAATCGCGATTATTGAATTAAGATGAAGATATTGCTTTTTTTTTAAATTCTATATTATATAATTGGTATATATCTATGGAGATTTTAATTTATTTTGTGTTTCGACATCTGATTAGGTGGATGACTTTGATGTGGAAGTTTTATGTATTCTCCGGGTAGTGAGATTTCAGTACAGTTTCCCCACCATTAAAGAAGGGTGACCGGGTATGTCATCAAAATGACAATTCAACACACCTCCAAAAAGTGATATGAAGTCGTGAAAAGTGATGAATCTATTAAACCTAGTTTTTGTTTCATCATTTTGATGACTCATCAATCAATCACTTTTTAAGGTTTTTGAATTTTTATTTTGATGAAATATCATGGAACCTTGAAGAAGTGTTGGAGCCGCCAGTTGTTTACAAAGCTTATGCAAAAGTTTATACAAAGCTAAAATAAATATTTTTAGAACTAAAAGTTGTTGCTTCGGTTTGAATGTATATACCTACTAAAAGAATAACAGATATGAAATTTTATTTGTAAATTTATCCATGAATAGGGTAATATTGATACAAATTGTAAATACATATTCTCTTTCATTTTTTATACAGTATATTGAGGGTTTAAAGTCAAACAATGTTATCTACAAAAAACGTACAAATAATTCAAGGCCTAGGTCAAATAATGTTATCTACAAAAAAACATACCAATAATTCGAGGGCTTAAAAGTCCAACAACATTATCTACAAAAAGACATACAAATTAGTATTAGCATGTTTTTTTTTTGTACCAAGTCTTCAAATTATTGGTACATATGTGTTTTATAGATATGTAATAACTTTATGCCTCAATATGCTCACATAAGTAATGATATGCAAGGTGATTGTTACTTGATGCAAAATGCGTAAAAAGTAGGCATAAAGAATACAGGACCCACAGTATTCTGTGCCTGATAAATGGTGCATGATGATTTGCTGATTACATATATTCCACTCAATCTTTCTATTTCCAGATGTTGATATCGCAATTTCACATTAAATGTCAGTCACCCTACATTTCCTGATTATATAATGTGAGAATTTGTTATTATTTAAATGATTGTTGCTTTGTTTTTCTTAATTGTAAAGATAATGAATATATGAGATTAAACCTACCTTTATTTATTAAGCATTCAAAACGATTTTCTAATGAAGATGACATTTTACGTCCAATGTGAGATTAATATATATACCTGTTTTTTAATTCCCTGATGTAAACCTGAGAGATTATGCATTACAGTTCATATAACAACCTTTCTCAAGAAAATATGCAATTTTTTGTAAATGTAAGTATCTACAATCTTTCTGATCTCTTTCCAGAACTGTAAAGATAGATTGTCTTATTTTAAAAGGGTCAAGACAGATCACATCTCCGATGCAGTTTCCTTGGTTCATTTCTGCATTGATAAAAAGTTACAGCAACCAAATGGTATATTATTAAATTCGGAAGTGAGTGTGTAACTTTATATTGCTGCTTCTATGCTTTGCACGTTTTACAATAAATAACCTGTTAGGTAAGCTTGCGCTGCTAAATAACCCTTTACGTTTGTATATTCTTGTTTTTCACCCTCTTGCATGTCGCTTGAAATCCCGAAAACCTGGATGGAAGGAGAGAGACTCCAGCAAATATATCTGATTTTAGAAGACAGGTGAAAACTCAAGCGGCATCGAGTGGAATGTGAATATGAAACACAGTAGGGCCTTAACCTGATACGCGGCTGTCACATATGCGATCCATCAGCGGATGTCGCATATGTGATTCATTATAAAACACATTAAATTGTGTCAAAACGTGATGTGTTAGATTGCGTTGAAACGACCAGCACTGTAAAGACTAGACGATTACGGTGTGTTGCAGACTACCTAACACATAGTCAACTAGTGCCCGCTTAAGGCTTTTCCGGAATTGATAGGTCCAAAGGGCGTTGTCTGGAACTTGTCCTTCAGAATATTTGGTTTTACCAAAAACATTTATCGTTATGTACAGGGCCGGCCCTGAGTCAAACGGCGCCTGGCGCTAGTAAAAACCTCAAGGCTGTAGTATTAATTGTTAGTTTGGCGTCTTGGCAAGACAGTTTCTGGAGCTCCAATTGCGCCTGCACAGGGCCAGCCCTAGTAATTGTTTTGTTATCAACGTGACTGACTGCAACATGCAGTCTAAGTAAATTGAGCCTAACTTGCAGTGTACTACGATTATGCAGTCTAAAAATTAAAATGTTTTTCATTATTTTTCAAGAAATGATCAAAGTAAAAATATTAGCTTTTTATGTTATAGGACTATGCTTAGTTCCGAACAGAACTGTTGGAATTGAGAATTATAAAGTTTCCAGTGACTTTCTGATTCTGTTTGAATGTGGCTACATTTGAATATTCTTCATTTTCTAGGGGTTAATTGTTGTCTCTTTCAATATGCACAGTCCTCGGTGTCGTGTGTAACGAAATTTAGGTGCGAATAATGGAAGTTGGTGCTTTTAGAGTCTGCACATAGACAATTATTCGCTGTAAGATGAACTCTATTTTTTTAATGCATTTGTTGTACCTATACCCGTTGCTTCTAGCATATATATAATATTATTGTCTATAATTTTTGAAAAACCACCATATAAGGGCAGATGTTCTGTAAACGCCATCCAACTTTTGCACCATTTGGAAAAAAAATTGTTTTTAAATAAGTACTACCTAATAATATTTGGAGATTTACAATATAAATAATAAATTAGGAAAGTGTAATACATTTTATTAAAGATGGCGGAAAAGGTTTTTATGGAATTGAAAGAGTTTTTATTTTACTAAACTGAGTAGGTAAGAATGTAAAAAAATGATGAGATATATTATATTATTAATCTAGGAATATTTTAAACATTTAATATTTACGAATAAAATGTTTTTCCATGCTTACAAACAATAATTATAAAAATATTGCAAGTTTATTTGATATGACTTAGTATAAAACACCATTAATCTTTTTAATGTAGCTACATATAACTTTGTGGTTATCCATTATAAATAAATCAAACAATGTTACTTTGTTTGAACAACGATTCTTTTTTTTATATACGCAGACCGGTTTCGGAACAACTGTTCCTTTCTCCAGGACAAAATATACTAACACATTACAAAACAATGGATGTTGAAGTGGGGGTGGGGGCGTGATTATTAGGGGAACGGTTGTTCCAGAACTGGTCAGCGTATACAAAAAAACATATAATAAAAAACTAAGTAACATTGTTTAATTTAGATATAATTATTATTCTTTCTGTATTATATATTATCTGTCCTGAAGAATTTAGTTTAGTTGCTTTTTGGAATGAACATAAAAATATTGAATGAAATTGGTAGAAACGACCATCTTTGTGTATGTGTAAAAAACCATTGTCAAGTCAGGGTTTCAAAGGTTCTCATTATTAGGAAATATACATATTATTTTAATGTTATATTTCTATTATTCAATCTTTGTTTGGAGAGCAGTTCTGTCTCTTGGAATAAAATATATGTAATATGGAGAACACAATCTATGCAAGGTAGGTTCTTTTCAAAGTTGTTACAAAAAATGATTATTAATAAAGTGTTTTACCAGATGTGCATGTTCCTTGTTGCTTCCATGCTGATATATTAATATGTCCACTGAAAAAATATGAAATCACCTCATTCTGTAAGAGTTGTTTTACCATAATCATTATATGTGTATTTATTAACATGAATAAATAATAAAAAATATATATAAACCACTATGCAGTTTTATTTCTCAGACGACTTCCTTTGCATGATGGAGAATAATGTAAATGAAGCTTAAAGTAACTGTGATTAATTTTTGGGTTGTTATCAGTGGTCGCTTGTAGTCACAAAAATGAGTAGTGAGCTAAAAATATTGCCAGTCTATTCCTAACCCCTATGTCAGGTCAGGTAAAGGCGTGGTAATGAATACTAGCAACTAGCAATTTTGATGCTTCTTTCGACCTGCTGGAATTATCGGTATGCGAACTGTGAAGAGGCACCATCTCGCTAAAGAGTTTAAGAGGCATCTGTGAGCGCCATTCATGATTCGGAGAAATTTCAATACTATGGTCAACATCCACGCTCTACGTGTATAGATAATTGATTTAATTCCCAGGTGATGTTTCTCGATATGGAATTCGCTTGCACCACGTGATACAAAGAACGAAAATTCGTGCCGGTTGAATTTAACTTAATGCTTTTATAGTATGTATTACATTTGCCACTGGTTATTATGGCGTGTTGTGCTTCATCCTTTAGCCAACGTTTCGGACAGCGTTGCAGTGTCCATCAGGGCAGATGTGTAGATTTTGTTGCGTGCGTTAATCCTCTTAGAGCCGGTATTTCAGTATAGTAATAAGTGAAATTAACATGGTTTTCGGTGTTTAGTTTTGGTGTATCCCGACACCAAGAACTATCAAGCTTAGCCCGTTCGTCTATTAATATTAATGAGGTTTTGGTGGATTTCAACTGCCTTCATAGTTAGCGCTCGATGCGTTTTTGGTTTTCCATGATGGCTTGAAGTTATTTATTTTTGTAACGGAGGACAATGGAAACTTGGAAAATTAAACCATATTATATATGAATCACTGCCTTTATTACATTTTTTACAAAATTACAAATAACCAATTTAAGAATAATTATAATTGCTGTTTATTATGCAAGCGTACTGTAATGGTGTAGTTACTGTGTGTTTAATTGGAGAAATTGTAAAAGTACGGTTAAAGTGAGATGGCTCATTGCCTCAAAGAGGAACAAAAGAAATATTTTTCAGTTCAATGAATTTTCAGACATATATAAAAACAATAATAGCTAGCTAAACCGCCCACTTGTTAAATTTATGGACAAAGACTTTAAAGTTGTTTACAAATGCATACTCAACGCTCTACATAGAATAGCAGTGGAATAACAAGATGTCGCCTTTCAAAGTCGATAACTTAAATTTGAATTGCATGAGTTAGTTTTTTTTATAATCCCACAAAACTTAGCCAGGGTAATAAATATATTACCTACCTGATAACTGGCTGTTTTCATCAGATACTGATTTTTTTTTTTCATCGTATATGTTTTCACATACTTTTGCCATTTTTCTTTATGGTTGGTTTTATTAATAACTCTGTATACTCTGAATTCTTGACAAATCAGTTCCAATTTTGCAAATGAATGTTAAAATCAAAGCAAATAGAAGTTCATTGAACCAGAGTTACGCATAACGGCAGACAACTGAAATTAGATAGTATTTTTGATAATTGATTATCCACCAATCGAATTAAAATAACCTCAAAATGGCTCGACCAATAATAAAGTAATTCATTTTTGTGATGATAAGTTTCATTATTAGTAACGAATGTGTGCATGGTAATAACAAAGGGATTTTTTGGTTAAACATGAAAGTGCATTAAATACCAACCCAAAACGCACAGTGGAAACTTTAAATCTTCAAAAAGATACACATTTCATTTGCAATGCAGAATGGACACTCTAGCAGCGACTGAATCACCAAGAATGGTAAACATAATCCTGCCTTGTTCTAAATTCAGTAATAACCATTGGATTTGGTTGTTCAATCATTATCTGGTAATCGTTATTAAAACGGTAATGTTATATTTTTTGTAAGCTTCGTCAATTTATTAACAAACAACACCACAATATTCAGACTGGCAGTGGCCAAAGTGTACAAAAAAAAAATCCAATTATTTTATTATATTTATTTCTGCACTCTGACAGGAATTGTACAAGCAACTTCAGAACTGAAGCAAATGCATAGACCATTTACACTGCACAGCCGCCTCTAAAAAAAATAGCCAGTCAAATGTAATTATTGTGTTAGCGTTTTGAAAGTTGAAGTGTATATTGCTTATAAATTCCTTAATTAGATTGTCAGATCAACCATGCAAAATATTTTGTAAGGTGCCGGGCAATACTAAGCATATTCCAGCTATTTAGTTTATTTTTCCCGGACAACACAGATTGAATGGCAAAATGTATCCTTAGCACCCATGAGTAATTATTCGGATCGCTGGCCACATTTAACCTAAGTAATTCACCTTAATTACTATAAAAGACAAGTATCTGCATTTGGGAAATATTTAATTTTAACATTCTAATTTTCAATAAAGTAAAACGAAAATTCGTTTTCGTTGTATGGGATGACAGTCATTTACAGTAAGTACTTAAGCGTAGCCAGCAATCCTGTATATTTACCCTCCCATCTATTGTGAAAAAAATATGCTATAGAAATGAAGATTGAAATGTAACATTTTCTCATAATATTCTATTTTTATTGAATAATCTTTTCCAAGAAACGAAACAAAAATCGTATAAAGGTAAACAACCAAAATCAGTATAAATAAAAATTTATTGGATTTTTGAAAAAATATATTTAAGTATTCAATATATTATTATTGCGCATTGTGTGAAGTTGAAGAACCAACGTTTAGCTGAAGACGTGAACAAAACTAATGCCTAACTACCGCCCCATAGCTATCGAAGTAGGAGCTCGTTTGGCCAGAGGACTACCTGCATAAAAAGCTTTACATTCTAGTTTTTTTAAAGCCCCAATGCGGCACAAATAAATAAGGATTGAATTATAAAAATGATTTATTTAAAAAATATATTACCAATAATAAATTGCGCTTAACCATCTTAGTTTCGCCGGCTAGAACCTTTGTACGTTGTCTTACAGTGGAAGGTATTTGACATAAACATTTCACAACACATTTCCCCATTACTGAAGCCGTTAACTGAAATATGAAATAAAGACAACCCAACTTTAACATGCTTGTTAAGTTCATAACACTGGCCGCGCGGGAGGTTGTTACAGTCTATATTTACAGTACGCTCCGGGCGGCGGGGCTAATCGTCGAAGTTCTGCGACAGAAGGAAGTTAGCCGCCAAGTTCTCATTCTTCTCGCACGCAAAGTAGGCCTGGATCACCATATGCTCCGGGAAACCTAGCGCCTTGAGCCGCTCAATGGCCTCCTTGTCTTGAGGGGAGATGTACAGGCTGGAGGCGGGCGCGGGCGCAGCGGCAGGTGCCGGGGCAGCCACTGCAGGGGCAGGGGCCGCAGCAGCTGGCGCTCCGGGACGCCCGTCTGCTGGCTCATTCAGCATGCGCACAAAAGCTTGCTGATGTTGAGAGATGGCCTGCAACAGTGCCGGGTTGGTCTGACCGATCTGCTGCAGGATGGTGTTGAGCAGAGAGGGGTCCTGTTGAATGATGGCCCGCATCTGTTGGAACTGCGGCTGGCCGCGCAAAAAGCCCAAGGGATCTTCGTCCTCCTCCTCCAGGCGCTCGGCTAGAAGCTCTTCGGGGATGCCTGTCACCAGGTACTCCACGGCACGCTCGCTGTTGTCAAAAGAGGCGCGTAGAGCCTGCTCTACCTGCGGCCGGCTGTAGCCCATGTCCATCAGACAGCGTACCCGCTCTTCGTGCTCGGCGTCTACAGCCGCCACTTCGGCCGCTGGGGGCACCTCGATAGCCTCTGCGGGCGCCGGGGGGACCTCGATAGCTGCCGTTCCGGCTGCGGCCTCCGCTGGAGCCGGGGGGGGAACCTCGGCAGCGGTTTCTCCGGTTTTTGGCTTCGTCACCATAACGACAATAAATTTCTTTTCATCTATGTTGTAACTGTCGATAAAATTATCGTCAGTAAGAATTTTCCCGGCATAGATTAGCCTTTGGTTGTCCGCGGGATAATCTTTACCCTTTTCTGTTTCGATTTTTTCTTTTAAAGCTTTTACCGTTTCGGTTCCGTCGATTTCGATTTGAAATGTTTGCTGTTGTAAATTTTTAAAAGTGATTAACATTTTGCCGTTTTGTTTGTTTACTCGTCCACTAAAAACTTAAATACGCGTCCACTATAGTTCTACGCTTATGCGACAGAGATGACGATTATTTTCCCGATATTCAACTGACTGACTCAACAAAACTGGCCAGTAAACATAACCTCACTCAAAGCCTACGTGATATGGCCGACCTCTATCCGTCAAAATTCATTTGCATTCTTTGCGGCCATTACGCTGCAGATTCTGTTGGCAGAGTTTACCAAGTTGCCCGAGCAGAATAAGCCTTTCTTCTATATTCAGGTTTGTTTATTTAATTTAAATTAGAAAAATGCATTATTCGTTTATTTTTATAGACCAATTTTGGAAAAGTAAAATAAATATATTTTTTGTGCAATTTTTTAGCATAACCAGTTGAGACCATAAATCAACTCCTGAGACGACCGGAGACTAAATCATAAATCAATTATCTAGACCAAACTATCTACTAAACCAAAACCACCCACAAGATAAAATTAATGTTTTTATAAGTTTTGGTTACATTTTTTAAATTATAAACTTGTCGAATTCCGCTTCCGCTGCAAAAAATATAAATAGCACTTGGTTTCAACTTAATAACTACAAGAAGTAACTATTTATGTAGTTGGAGACGGTAAAAGATGCATTAAAGTTCCATTTTTATCAATAAAGGTTAGGAAATACGCACAGATTATTAAAGTAACCAACACTTAACCGTAAAAACCTATTTTGACCTTGTTTATTTAACCCCCAACTTAAATACTTCTCTCCATCAGATATTTAAATTAAAATCATAAAATAAAGTGTTGTTTTAATGATGTTGACTCTACACATACTCTACAATATTTAACGCCGCCATTCAAAATTAAATATTATATATTTTCAGGCAATTTTTATAATCTGGCAATACTAAACTGACATATTATTTTTTTTGTGTGTACTGTGTATTTTATTTATCTTTATCAAAATACGTATTTGCTGGCTCGTTATACCAGTTTTCGCTCGTGCTTCTCTTTCGCGAATTATATTTCCGTATTCATATTCGAAGCCAGTAGTGTGCGGCATTCGTTGTTTTACACGTTCCAGACGTTAACAGTCCACTTGTCAAGTAAGTGTATTTTTAGCATTTTTGATTCGACTCATTTGATGCAAAGAACAATAGAAAAGAGCAAAAAATCCCTTATCAACATTCCATTTAATGAGTCACCTTGTCATTCGAAGGAATGTTAATGATGTCTGATGCCAAACGAAATTAAATGGGGATATGCCCAGGAATTACTATTTTTCATAATATTGCACAAAATTTAAAAAAATGCCTTTTCCTCAAAATTCCTTTTTTATTATAAAATATCCAACAATACAGTATCATACGCTTTATTGTTGTAACTTCATTTTTATTAGATTTACTTCTTTTTGGATTAGGCATCTTGGGGGAACCTCAACTCTTAAACTGGATAGCAAAAAAAAAAGAAAAGTTTTGTTTATATGAAATCCAAAGAAAAATAAATTCCAGAACATGATCGGTATTATAGGTAGGGATTGCAACCCGCTAAGTGGGATCCCGCAATCCTGCACTTTTACTGCACAATCTGCCAGATTTGCGGGATTTTATTACAAAGTAATAATTTTACGCTCTATGTGTAATAGAATTATGCAGCTGAAAATCTAATCTCATAATTGTAGAAACATCTTTCCGATTTATGTTGGATAAATTAAATAAGTAGTCTTCAGTTCTGAACATTGATTTAGCTACGGCACTTTGTGCAAGATTGGTGCAAACTGTTTTAACAGGTTTGTGAACCCGGCGGGATTCGAAAAACCCTGTGTGAATCCAGTGTGATCGAAAACTGTGCGGGATTTTAATCCTTAATTGTAGGTCCCTTATCCAACTATTTTGAATTGTAGGTCCCTTATCCAACTATTTTGTTTGATTCACTGCAGGATATTTTTTTCTTATGCCATGAGGTAATAAGCATGAGTATATTATTAATCGAGTTTTTCCTCAATCCTGCTTGCATTTACTTATTTTTCCTTGTGACTAATTTTATTAATGTCATATATAAAAAAATTAACCACGGAAACAAGCAGGATTCACTACAAACACCTTTTCATGAAGGCTTTTCTTTAGCTGCTAGTCTAGTGGTTTCTAATATTAAAAAATAATATATCTTGCATATTGATGTATCTAACTAATAATAGACATGATTATGAATTGAATTGAGTCATTTTCCACAAAGACCTGATAAGAACATTATGCCTACCGAGTCGAACTACTGAATTTGACATACAAATACTGGCGAATTATATTAGTTGTCAGATAATCGAGCTGCAGATTACTGAGAAAGTACTGTTAAATGTAGTAAGTGAAAATAAAAATATGATACGAAATCCAAAAGCGTAGAACCATTAATTTGTCATTTCAATTAATTTATTCATGAAAATGACATCAAAATTGAACAATAGTTTTTGGGGTACAAAATTTACAATAAGAAGAATGTCAAGTAAGAATGTCTCAACTTTGTAGACAAAGTATTGGGCAAATATTCCTGGAACAGGCTACCATTGATTGATCCCGTCACGATCTAAGAAGTGGAACTGGCATTGAAGATGTCAACCTCTATAGTGCTACTAGCTACATTTGCAGTCCAGTGAAATAATGACTACCTTGAGGCGCACTGCAGTGTGCAGCTAAGTTTTAGACGTACTTCGCCACTGTCAATGTAAATTCCAAAGTAAAAAAGTTGATAGTAGTTGATTGTAGAAGTGTGTCTATTATTTCAATTATAATTTTCAATATTATATTTGGCTTTGAGATATTTACAAAGATTAATATTATATTATATAGAGAACAATTTAAAGCAATAATAATAATAATAACAGTATTTGGCTAATTTATATAGCGCCGTTTTCGTAAAAAATCACCTGAAGGGCGCTGTACAAATATATTTCTTAAATAATTTATACTAGAACTACTGACTTAATTAAAATATGTAAAGCAATACATATAAAAATCACGTGTCACTATGTTCGTACACGCTAATCTCTGAAACCGCCCAACCGATTTCAATGAAATTTCGTGAATGTGTGTGGTTGGTTAGGTAGCTTGGAATATAGGTAGTTTTGGACCCAAAAAAAATTTTCAACGAATTTAATTTTTTTCTTCAGATTTCTCAACCAAAAATACATACAATCACATATTTTATCTTCCCTACATAGAAGGCGGTCTGTGGCAGGATAACGTTTTATATTATAAAATGCATTCCAAATGGTTGAGTTAAATTCTAACTGGTGTCTAATCTTAATATATAAAAATTCAGACTGCGTATGTTTGTACTCGCAAATCTCGAAAAGTGGTTGACCAATATCACTGAAAATTTCAAAGTTTGTTGTTATTAGTGCCAAGAGTGTTTAGAGATGTTTAAATGGTAGAAGTCGGGGACGCCCGAGGAATATTTAACGTAATATCTCTGCACCGTAATGAGATACGGACTCGAATTAAAATCGGTGTAATGTAGTTTTTTAACAGTAACATTGTGGTATACAGTAGTGCATGGTGGAAGAAGTCGGAGGTGTCCGAGAAAGACATTAGCAATAGCGAAGCATTGCGGGGCGATCTACCAGTATTGCATAGAGGACTATGTAAAGCAATGCATATATTATATAGAGAACAGGGTTAACTATATAATATTATATAGAAAATAATATACCCAATTATAATATAATATCCGGGTCACACGAGTAACAAATATGAATCACACAAAGAGAAATTGAAAGAAAAATATGCCCCAATTAATAGCAAAATAATGACCAAGCTTATAATCTATGAGAATTATTCAGTTGTAGCATCACAGATAGGTAGATACTCAAAACACAGCATGAAATGGATTTAGCCACGTTTGGTAGCCTTGAATAGCCAGGAACTTCCCAACCTTCCTGTCCCACAACCTCAATAATTTATGAGAATAATAAGTGGATTTAGCCATGTTTCGTGATCAGGTCTGAATAGCCAGGTACTTCCCAACCCTCCTCTCCCCGTTTTCTTCAGCCCCACAAAATACCCTGATTGGGGATACCATAGTTTCACTGGCTCCAAACAGTTGGGCTTCTTGTGCAGTGGCGGCTCGTACTCCTAAAAATGGGTTGTGCGCTCAAAACATTATATCAGTCTATACCCTACTCCAGATCGGACGAAATAGGCTTCTATATTCTACCTGCTGGAATTATCCATATACAAACTGTCAACTAAAGTGGTGCCATCTCGGCGTGACAAAAAAATGTATTCGGGTATTTCCGCTTCGCAAAAGAGTTCTGAGGAGTTCATGGGCGCCGCTCATGTTTCAGAGAAATTTAAAAACAATTGCCAACATCCACGCTCTATGTGTATAGATAAATTGATATTCCCAGTTGGCATTTCTCAGTGAGCGATATGGAGAGTGTTGTTTTAAAACATTTTGGTTAGTTTTCTGTGCATTTTAGCAACTGTCGCATGTCATTGGGTTTTTGTTTTTTTTTGGTTCTACCAAATTTTTTTTTTAATAAGTTTACAAAATGGAGTTTTCTTGTAAGCGTAAACAAGACACCTTTTCTAAATCAAAAAAATCAACCTGTAAAAAACATCATTTTTACTATAATACATCTATTTTTATTAATAGATTTATTATATCAATAGCCAAATTTCGATTGGATAGGACCGACATTTATTTCATATATCAACTGCTGTAATGTTATTCAATTCAGAGAAATGCGTATATGTCCACATGTGTATGCGTGATTGCCACCAAAAGTTAATAGAATGCATTCTTATCAACAACAAGTCTATCTACCGAGTTTCAGCTCATTCTGATGTCTGTAAGTGGGTTAATTACCACTTCCAAGATTCATTCATTAACGAAAGCAAAAGTGAATTTCATATAGATTTATTTAGAAATGGAAATTTTATGAAAGATCGATTTAGTTTCGAAGAGTTTGCCTTTGCAAAATACCTGTTTGCACTATATTCTGCCGTTTTCCCTAATTGGACACTTACCCGGTTTTTGGGGTGGCGGATTAGTAAGAGAGTACTGTAATTACATAAGTATTCTTAGTACTTGACTGCTATGTTATTAATGATAAGAATTAAATAAACTTCCACATAAATAAACATCCACCATGTAAACAAACCCCCAGCACACCACTGATAATATTGACAGTAATTATAGTATCACATTATTTTGTAATCCTATATATGGATATCAAAATATTCAGAAATGAACCAACACCTCTGTCGATCCATCAATGTTAGAGTCCGCACTTGTCAAAACATGATAATATCGTCGTTCCACATGAAACAAATTGTTCAAGAGAGAGAAAAATCGATCCACGATACCAAGTGGTATTGTGCTTGAAAGCGGTATTGCAAATTATCCAAAAAACGAACATTTTTAACAAATATTTGGCATTCTATGGAAGAAAATGATTACGAATCAAATGGCATTAAAATATCACATTTGTAAAAATTCACATTATTGCATTCCGAACGATGAAATTGTAGATTGTGTCTGGGCGGCCTAAGGAATTATGCTTTAACCTTTTCCACTCTGTAGGCCACACATTCTGGCCCATACGATTTCGGTATACAGCTCCGTCGGCCAGAGGGTCTGGCCCGGTGCAGGTATAAGTTTAATCACTAATTTCTATGTACCTAAGTACATTCTACGAACTATTATTTCCGATAAGTACAAAGAATGGACGCAAAATGTTGTCTAAACCAACATTTATTCATTTAAATTTACCGTTAATTAGATATATTCTTGGAAAAATAGATGCATTATTTTAACGTACTGAATGCTTGTTTTATTCCAATATTTTCGAAACAGTCAGTTGTTGTCCTGCGTTTACGACGGTTCTCCGAGATTACTCCCACTTTTTGTGACCATATTTTTTCGTATTGTGGAACTATTATATTTCTATATAATTTACGTAGTTAAAAATATATATTTATTTAACCGTCACGGAAAATAATGATAGTTTTACTGCGTAGTTATAATTAGGAATGTGATTGTATCGCTAGTATTGATGATGAGGACCTTTTTACATTTAATAATATTGATTGCAATGACAATGGTAATGTGATAATAAGTGATAGTGAAGAAGTGGGTAACAACCCAAGTGATACAGATAGTGGAAGTGACTTTATGCCGCCCAGAAGAAAGAGATGTGCTTATTTCAGTGAAGATAGCAATGAAGAGAATATTGAGATTCCGCAACAACCTTCTATACTGCTTCCTAGGGAAAACATTATAATGGTGGCGCAATCTCTTTTTTTGGGGCTTAGAAGTTTCGGTGGTAAATGCTTACATCTTGTACAAGGAAAAAAAGTTTAAAAACAATGAAAAGCCGATGAGTCATCTTCAATTTGTGGATAGGCTAATAATTCAACTGGTTGGAAAATATAGAGAAGGTGTAAAAACAAGGAAAGGAAGACATTCGGTAGATCCAGAACAGCAGTTTAATCACCTGAATCTACATGTAATACCTAATGCCTAATGCGCAGAAAAAGTACAGGGATTGCGTTGTTTGCGGTTCTAATAGAGGGGGAGGGCAAAGAAAATGAACAATGTATCACTGTAAAAATTGTGATAACAAACCGGCACTTCATGTGGGGGAATGCTTCGAGTGATGGTGATTTAGTAATAATATAATAAGTAAGAAAGATAAATTTATAATGACATTGGACCGAATCGTGAGTTTTTTATTGTGATAAATATACTTAAAATGTGACATTGTTATATTATGCATAGTTATTTATATATAAGTCTTAGATGTAAGTCACTAGTAATAATTGTAAAAATTTGTTGTAAGCCAGTAATATAAGTCGTAGATGTAAGTTACTAGTTATACCTAATTATAGTATGTACAAAACTCTAACTTGTAATCACCGTGTAGAATTTTTGCCAAATTTATTATCTATTTTATGTGTTGTGGGCTGGTCTATCTTTTGTTTCCTGAATGAGGGTCGGAATCTAAAATAATATAACCAATGCAAAATAAGAAACCGTGTACTAGCCATAAAACTTAAGCCAATCGGGTCCAGGTAGTCACCGGTCAACCCCTGTGCGGTACAGGACAATTAGAAAGGAATTTTTACAAGGACTTACATTGGATTCTTTATATATTATTCCCATACTTTACATAATTATCGCTACGCAATAAAAGAAATTATGTAAATAAAACATATTGAAATCAAACGTATTATCTTTTAGTTACTTAAGGTGTGATTTAACAACTATTTTATGCAAAATGTACCAAATGTACCAATGGTCACACGAATTACCAGATAGGGTGCCACGAAAATATTGAGAAAAATGGTCAGAGTGGAAAAGGTTAACGGGTTATTGTTAGAAGCACTACGGATCATAACCTTTCTTTGGGTAAGACTATATTTTGATGACGATTGCAGAATGGCTCTCTACCCGTCTCTGGAGGACATGAAGGTGGACCACATGGTGCAGGCTCAGGTCAGCCATCTGCAGGCCAGTCAGCAGCAGCAGTCCTACCAGTCAGCCCTGGTGCCCGGGGGCAACGCCTTGGGGGTAATGTACCCCGCCCTGTCCGACTACATGGGGCTGGAACTCTCGCAGGAAATGATTGCCCTCAACATGCCGGAGTATTCTCGAATGGTTCCTGTAAGTACATATTACTTACCACCCAACTAATCCTAAATACATTGGACAGGTAGAGAGAATGGAGAACCACAAAGACAAAATATGATAAATGCGCAATTTACGTTCCTCAGGATAATAATTTGTAATTTTCCATTATCTCGGTAAATGAAAAACAATTGGATCCAATTGTTTTGCAGAAATTCAAATGTAACATTGTCATAGGTGCGCTTCAGCTTTCTAATTGTAACAAGCTGACAAGATTAACATCATGATAATTGTCCTCTTCTGCTGATCATAATGTGTTTGAAAACTGAAGCCGACTTAGAATCAGCATTTAATGGAAACCTTTCAACTACCTTACAAAAGGCAAAATGGCGCTGAATGACCATTTGATGACTTTGTCACACATGGATTTCTGCAAAACAACTGGGCCTTAGTTTCATTTGTGTGCTTGGTTTGAGGAATTCAGTTAATTCCCGCTTAGATTTATGAAATGGAAAGTATCAATTAACCTTGAATAATATTATTTCTTGAGTAAAAATAGTAAAGTAACTGTGCATCCGGTTTATAGGCTTTATATTAATCCACACATTACTGTTATTTTTTAATCCTAATTATACCTACCTTTTATTAGTCAGATATTGTGTGTTTTTGTAAATATTTAATTATAGATCGCTGGCCACGCTTAATGTGATATATTTTTTTAAATAAAATCTTTTGACTCACCTTAATTACAACAAAAGGCAACTATCTGCATTTGGGAAATTTTTAATTTTATCATTCTAATTTTTAATTACTTAGCAACCATTTCTAATAACTTCTGCATTTCTGCGGAACTCTGGCAATAAAATAAAATAAAATTATGGCATTTAGGCAAGTTTTTTTTAACAATTTTTCAAATAATTTTGTATGTAAATAAGCCTAACCTAACCTACCCTTACCTAACCTCACCTACCCTTACCTCACCTACCCTTACCTAACCCAACCAAACCTAACCTATACTAACCTAACCTAACATCATACCCTTTAAAAAAATATATATTTAAAAAAAACATGCCTAAATTCCTATATTTTATTTTGTTTTCAGTTCTGCCAAAACAGTACCTACCTAATTTGCAAAGAGTAAATGGTAATAACGTTTCTTCTAGCCACTAGTATAGTATCAGGAATAGCAACATAAGAAGATGTCAACAAAGGAAATTATTTTAAATGGCTGTCATCTCGAAAGCGAATATTAATTTTAAGTAATAAAAAATTAGAATGCTAAAATAAAAAATTTTCCAAATGCAGATAGATTCCTTTTATAGTATAATTACTTACTAATAATAATAATAATAATTGGATAATTTGTAGAGCGCCGTTTTTGTGAAAAATCACCTCAAGGGCGCTGTACAATTTATTTCCTAGGATCTACATTTGTTATTTAGAAATGATACCAAAACATACTTACCTGGCAAGTCACTTCCAACAAACACACTTATATTAAAAAGTTTATGCTTATAAAAGATAGAACTGCACGCAGAGGAAAATACATCAAAAAAAACACTGGTCGTCGCATGATCTTAAGTCTGCTATAGTTTTTATTTTAATTTAAATGTATTTTAACTGTCTTAAAAGCCTACAAATTGTTAGTTGTTATCATTTTTATTTATTTATTTTTAATTATTATTTTTATTTATTTTATTTTATTTTTAGTATTTTTTACATTTTGTTAATTTAAATTTAAATTGCCGTCAACTGTGAAAGTGGAGGTTTCTGAAATTATGGATACGACTGTCTGAAAAGGTGCGTTTTAAGTTTAGACCTAAATTCTGTCGAGTCTGCGATCATTCTCAAATCATGTGGCAGTCCATTCCAGGCTTTAGGTCCTGACACGGCAAAAGCACGCTCACCGAACTTAGTATCTGGTGTGCGCTTTGGTTCCTTCAACCTTCCGATAGCTGATGACGTTGCTGACCTAAGGGTTGACTGTCGGGAGTTGGAATCTTCTGGAATACACAATTCTGATAAATAAGCCGGAGCCATTCCGTTAAGTGACTTAAATACCATCCAGCATACCTTGAACTGGATTCTTTCAGGACATTTGAGCCAGTGCAGATTTTTGAGATGCTCTGAAATGTGGGAGTATTTAGATACTCCGGTGATAAGCCTTGCCGCGGCGTTGAAAACGGATTGTAATTTGTTGATTTGACATTTAGGGAGACTTGCATATATTCCGTTGCAATAATCTAGACGTGAAACAACATAGGAATTGACTAGCAATTTAGTCGCCTCTGTTGGCAGGTTTCTCCGCACTGCTTTAATTTGCCTTAATTGAAAGAACCCCGTGCTTACAGTTCTGTTCACCTGAGTTTTAAGGGAAAAATTAGCATCCAGATTGACACCCAGTAATTTGATGCACGTTTTTGGAGTGATGTCACTTCCAGAAATGGTTATTGGGGAGTTTTCAATGTTATGCTGACGTCTGCTTGTAGCAGTCCACAGAAACTCAGTCTTTGTGGGATTCAGTTTCAATCTATTTGAGGTCATCCAGCGAGTAATTGCTTCTATACACTCAGTTATACGAATTTTTAGACTGTTTATTTCTTCTGGTAAGCAGTAAAAGTAAACTTGCTGGTCATCAGCGTAACAGTGAGATAGAAGGCCGAATGATTCTATTATTTTAGCGACATCATTTGTGAAGAGGATGAAGAGTAGTGGACCCAGAACGGACCCTTGGGGTACTCCAGATGAAAGGGTTGCATAATTTGATTGGTTTTTTCCTACTTTTACGGCTTGTAAACGGTTGGCCAGGTACGATGTCAGCCAGGTCTTAACATCGCAGTTTAAACCAAATGATTCATCTAATCGTTTAATAAGAAAGTCATGGTCAATCGTGTCAAATGCAGCACTCATGTCCAAGACTGAAAGAAGTGCCAGTTTACCCGACTCAATGGCAGTAGTTATGTCCGACAAAACACGTAGTAACCCGGTTTCTGTGGAGTGGAACCGTCTGTATGCAGATTGGTATTTAGTTAATAATTCATTTGAATTTAAGTGACATATGACCTGTGAGGCAGCGATTTTTTCTAATATTTTTGATATAAAAGGCAGATTTGAAACAGGTCGGTAATTTGAAAGATCTTCAGCGTCCAGTTGTGGTTTTTTTAATAATGGAGTTACGATAGCTGATTTAAGGGATTTTGGAAAGTCACCCGTGCTAAGTGACTTATTGAAAAGATGAACTAAAAAGGGAGCAATTTCATTGCAACACTTTTTCAGTAGCCACGTTGGAATAGGGTCGAGCGAACACTGCTTGTTCGGTGAAGTAAGAATTAATTTCCTTACTTCTTCTAGGGATGTAGGTTTGAAGGCAGAAAGGTTTTCTCTATTGCATTTAGTAAAATACGGTGGTGGAGCGTAGGTTGTTAGGGCTCGTATTGACTCAATTTTGTCAAGAAAAAACTTGGAGAAGATTTCCGGAGCTATGTCGATTGTATTTGGTGCATGGACATCAGCAATGACTGTCTTAACCGAGTTCCAAAGACTACGTGGATTTTGACGCTCTGAAGTGATCCTATTTGTCCAATATTCAGACCTTTTTGAACGGATTAAGATCGTGTACTCTTTTTGAGCCTGTATCCAATCGTTCCGTGATGTAACCCCCGAGTGTCTGTAGGACCTCTCCAATTTACGCATCAATCTCTTCTGGCTCCGACATTCTTCGTCAAACCAGGCATCAGATTTTCGTAGACGCCGAGTTTTTGTAGAAATTGGAGCATATGTATTTAAAAGGGTTGAAAGGATGGTGTTATAATCTGCTGCTAGTTTGGTTGGCGACTCTGTTTCCCATGCGCTATGTGTACAGAGCGGAGAAGCTTTTAGTTCTGACAGGAAGTCGTCAAAGTTAAAACCGCGCCATGCTCTTGATGTGATAGTAACGTAAGGAATTTTCGGTGGGTTAAAATCGATTTCTGCGCGAATAAGTCGATGGTCTGATAGTCCTACATCCACACTATCCGCTACCAGAAACGGACCGCTTGACTTTGAGATAAAAATGTCCAAAGTTCCGCCAGCATCGTGAGTTGGGGAATTAACCCATTGACGGCATCCGAAGCAGTCTAATAAATCAGTGAATTTAAGAGTATTTGGTGATTCTAGACGCTCTAAGTGAATGTTAATGTCACCTGTTATGAAAATATTATCGGAAAGTCCCACAACCCGCTCGAGAAAACACGAAAATTCATTAAAAAAGTCCAAAGTGATTTGTTTTGAACCAGGCCGGTATAGGGTAAATAAAATGAATGATGCTCCTGCAGACGAAACTCGGCATCCCAAGTGCTCAAAGGTTCGGTATGCACCAATTGACACCCTTGTTAAACGCAAGCCCTGGCGACCTAAAATCACGATACCCCCGTGATTTACGCTAGCGATGTTGTCATCCCGAGAAATTGTTGCTTTAGGTTTAATTGTTACCTTAATAGGTTAATCAAAAAGTTTTATTAAAAAACGTTGCATTGGAATACGCGTGTGTTTTTGATTTCATAATGATGAATATTTTTATTTAAACGGAAATTGAAAAATTATCTCAAACCATAGACATATGAATATTAGTAGACCTGCCCTAAGTGATTAAAAGCGTATTATTCCCCACTCCCCATACCGGTTCCATTGGAGCCGGCTGTGCTCGCGTATGGCCTCAAGTGAATTTAGAAAAGTGACGTCATCATTCTTGTGCGAACTATGGTCGAGGCATCATCGGTTAATTTTACGAAATAACACGGCAAAATGGTGACTTGTACTATGAAAACTTGTAAAAATAGATGTGAAAAAGAGAATAAACCCAATTGTCGTATTACATTCCTTATATAAGCATTATTTTACTTTATTTTAAGCATATTCACATCGTATAATATGGATCAGTTGTAGAAACATAAATACTATCACATCGAGACACGTCTGGACGTGAAACACAAAGCTGGTTGGTTGCTGGGAAGTAAATTATGAACATTTATAAAAGTGTCTTAACTAAATACATAAATGAAATATTCGACTCTGAAAATAGAAGAAATTTATTTTTCCGAATTTGGACTTCGCAAATTTGTTCATAACGTGGCGAGTAATTTGCGCTCCCATGTAAAAATGTCTATTCATTCAATAGCAGATTTTACTTTTAAGAACTAAATGGTGATATTATAAGGCGAGATGCCTATATACTATCAGATTGATTTATTGACGAATCACAGTCAGCTTTACCCTCTTCGTTCTTCAACAGTTGATTTTACCCCTCATCCTTAATTTCAAGTCTATTAATATTCATATGTCTGTGTCTCAAACCAACAATATTTTCTTCTCTTTTGCAATCTTGCGGGAGATATATACCTATATTATATAGATGTAACCTGTGACAGGTAAATACTTTTTTTTTTAACAGCGCCATCTGTTGGACGTAAAGGCAACACACGCTATTGTTTATATCTGTACAAACAGACTGAGCCACAGCAACGCTTGGCGGGGTACAGCTAGTATCAAAATAATAATTTTTGTTTACCATTTCAATGTTAGCAATGTGTAAGCAAATAATAGTCATTGATATGATATATTACAGATAAACAAATAAAATCTTAAAGCAGTGCCAGAATAATGAAATGTATGTGTATGATCTAATATTGAGCCAAGAATTATGACTTTAACGACTGAATTCTCAAAGAACATAATTACAACGGTCGCACACAAGTCATAATGTCAAAATTTCGTAAATGATTCAATAGCGCCAATCCGGTTTAAATTTATAATTTTTTCTTTCAGGCGACAAATAACGGCAGACCAAATGTGCTGGGAAACATGGTGGCCCCCTTGTCAGGGCAGTCTGTAGCCCTCCAGAAGTCGTTTGTGACGCAAGGCATCCGCCAAATAGTGCTCTGCAAAGACGACAAGGGCAAGATAGGACTGAGGCTCCGAGCCGTCAGCAATGGGCTGTTTGTCTGCCTGGTCATGAAGGGGAGCGTGGCGGCCATGGCTGGACTGCGCTTCGGAGACCAGGTGCTGGAGATTAACAACAAGGCCGCCGCTGGGATGTCTATGGATGAGGCACACAAGATATTGAAGAATGCTCCCGTTAATGGAATCAGTCTTTCCATCAGGGACAGGTAACTTTAAACTCGTCTCATTGTTCTTTTCAGATCGGGATTCCCATAACTTCATATAACTTTGACCACAGAGACAACAATGAATTGATTATAAAGAAATATGTAATACGCAATATGTTTGAGGAACGAACAAGGGTTGGGATAGCCGTAATTTAAAGGGCTATTCCACACAGATAAAGCATGGATGAAGCCTATGGCTTATGACAGGCGAATGCGAAAACACAATTCGTAAGGTTAATTCACAATCAACTTACCGGGTGGCGAATGAAATCTGCATCTCGAGAATCATCTGTCAGCACTGGAACGGTGATCGTGGTGCGGTAGCACTCGTTATTTTTAATTGGATTGCGATAAAATATGTATTAAGCGATTATTCTGATAAAAACCGGCGATAGTATACACATTGGTTTTGACAGGACGAAAGTTTTTTGTGCGATTGTGTGGCTCACGGCACTCCGTCGTTATAGCTGACGTGTGTGAATTTAAACTACACAGTTCAAATTCTGACCATACTATTGGTTAGCACACGGCACGTAAAAAGCAAACGGCGTGACGGAACACAATACGCACTTGATTAAAAATGTGTTAGGCTTTTTGTATGTGAAAAATTGAAACCGAGTTGAGACAAAAAATGATGAAGACAGTTGTTTTAAATAATAAAATAGGCTATTATTTGTGTATAGTAGGACAACCAAAGGACGTAATATATTGTCATTTAAAGTTTCCACTGCAATGTAACATTGAGAGTAATAAATAAACATCAATATAAAGAGATTTCAAAGAGGACAGTTTCGAATTTATTTACTGTGCATAGTACCAACTAGTTTGTAACATGCCCGCAGTCCCTTCTTACCCCGCAAATGCCCAAAGATACTGGCTGAGCAGCAATATTTGAATTTAGAATAAATTATTTTCACCTAGCATCAGAACTCAAATACTTCAAGAATTAAACTGTTTAAATTTTATTGTCCATATTTAATATGTAATGTATTTTTTTTTTTAAATATTGTTTATTGGGTTAACTGTAAAAATAGGATATACCTATAAGCTATAATAAACCTTTGACAAAGATTTTACTAATTTTTTGAAGTCGGGATTTATTTCGGTGCAAAATTCTGGGACTAACTACCATTTTGTATATTTTTCATTGCCCAGAATACTAATGGAGGGAAATAATTATACTGACTCAGTGGACATCTTAAATTTATCACTTAACAAATACAAAAGATCTTTACGAGGTAGTTTAGTTATCTATATAAATAAAAATGTAAATGTTCGTTTGTTCAAAATCTTAAATCTCGTATCTTAAAGTTCTTTTGAATATGCGTGTGTTTTTAAATATTTATATTATATAGATGTCACCTGTGGCAAGAACATGCTTTAAAAATAAAAATAAAGCGCCATCTCTTGGACGTAAAAGTAACATGCACTATTGTTTCTCTATCACAGACAGACTGAGCTGCAGCAATGTGTGGTGGGGTACAGCTAGTGAATAATAAATACTGTATTATTTTTACTATTCTTATGTAAAAGCCCCTAAAAAGGGTGTTAATTCAATAAATTTGAATCAAGTCAAGAAGTCAGTTTTAGTATTACGTAATGTTTTATTTGCTAAAGAAATCATCAATCATTTCAGTTAAAAGCAAAAATTCACATATTAATATAATACATATTTTCCAGACCATTTGAACGCACGCTGACCCTCCACAAGGATTCCGTGGGTCACATCGGCTTCCACTTCAAGGACGGAGAGATAACCGGGTTGGTGAAGGACTCCTCGGCCGCCAGGAACGGACTGCTCATCGACCACCAGCTGGTGGAGGTCAATGGGCAGAACGTGGTCGGACTGAAAGACAAGGAGATTGCAAAGATCATCGGGGACGGCGATGTCATTGTGACCGTAACCGTTATCCCGTCTCCCATCTACAAGCACATGATCAAAAAGTAAGTTTTATTTTTGTAACTGATCGGTTTTTAATATATACTCTTAGTATCGCCCTGGTAAAAGACCACCATTCTGAATCCAAACGTTGCTTGAATTGACCAGGCGTGTTTAAATGTTGAAATTTGTGGCAGGCCGACAAGCGTGTGATGTCACAGTACATACAAATGATTTGCGTGGCAGTAATGCAGCACTGCCTTTTGAATTATGAATTGTATTAAATCGTGACATCACACGAGACACGATTGTACATGTTTACTCAAGTTCATTTTGAAAGCTCATAACTTCGTCATTTTTAGAGATATCGAAATACTATTTTACTATCGTTATTAACTCTTTAAATATAATGGCTTTATCATAAAAATAAAAATAAATAGAAAAAAAACCTCATTTAGAATAACTTTTTTAGTAACAAAAAAGAAATTAGCGACTTTTTGATAATGTATTTAAATGCAAATACCAACCAAGAATTCACTGCCGGGGACCTGTGGGGCTCAACTCCACCCCCAATTTGGTGTACAAGGTCTTAATTAATAATTTGAAAATTTTATTGATTTCATTCCACCATTTTTAAGTATGCAAAATTTACAGGATGAAGTGCATGCATAAAATTATTTAATTTCAAGGCCGACACAGCCATTGTAATAAACTAGGTTAGGTGGGCATTGTTTGTCATGCGTAAAATTGTTCATTTTCACAGACAGGTGTCATTGTTGCATAAAAAAAGTTAGATGGGCATTGTTTGTCATTATACATACATTTTTTTTACTATATCCACAGACACAATAATTGTATCATTATACTAGCTCAGACCCATGATAAAACATGGGATATTCTGAATTCTAAACTAATCAGTTCCAATTTCGAAAATGACACGGTAAGAATAATTTTTTATTATATTATAGGAAAGGTACTTTATTGCTTGTCTCAGTTCCACACGCAATAAGTTCCAATTTTGAAAATGACACTTAAATTCAAAGCAAATTTGAATTCATTGAATCAGAGTTACACAGGATGCACAGACTACCGAAATTGGTATTTTTTGATTAGTTTTGTTGCCATAAAAAGTCCCATGAGCTGCTGTATAAGTTCTAGCACATTGTCCTGGCTTGGTAATCATGCAATATTGAATAATTGCATTGCAATAGTTCAGAAGCTCTTATAATTTATTAGATAAGAAATACATATATACTTATCTGTGTGTTCTTTTTAGTTTAATTTAATTCATTTCATGGATTTCCGTTAGTGTAAAATAAATATAAGAAAATTCAAAAATGAAGTTTTTACAAATCGCAATCCATTGTCGATATTTACGAGAGAAAGATTGGCCTAAACCCTTTGACCTCTATAGGTATATTACATTACGTGATTAATGATGCGATTATTCCAAAACAAATCAGTGGTCAATGGGTTAAATGATAACACTCACCAAAACAACAATAGATGTTGAGTGGTGGGTGCTTATCATAAATTCAGAAATGTTGGATTTAATTACATTATCTTATTTATCTTCACATGGAAAGGCACACACAATTAAAATATCTGTAAGATAATGTGACTGTTTATTTTTGAAATAATTGTTTTATGACTGTATGATCCGCCTTTTTGAGTTTGTAGCTGATATAAATCAGTGATTCCCCGATCTCAAGGTTAGGGGAAGCATTAGACTGCTCCAATTGGACAAAAGATGTGATAAACATATTATAAAATGTCATAGGATTACCCAATTTTCGTCACAAGTTGATGAATCAAATCTTACAGGAAATTAATCCTTACTTTTAGCTTACAGTTTTCATTATCTTTATAAATATGCCTCACGTTACCTGTGCTACTTTGGGTAGCTTGCGTAATTGCCTGGGGTGGGCTGAAAAAAGGTTAATCTGATGTGAATGACACAACATTAGGTGTATGCAATACATACACATTTGATAAGATCCGTCTGGTTTTTGTGTTAAAAATTATGACTAATGAGAATGTATGACCACATATTATTATAGTAAAGTTAGTGAATTCCGCTGCATGCAAAGGCTCTTTAAAAAAAACAACACTTGATTTTAACTTAAAATTTAGAGATTTAGGGTTTAGTTTGGGTTATTTTAATAATTTATGCTTATTTCGTAACCTTCAAACTTAACTTTGAGTGAGATAAAATGGAACTTTAATGCATCTTTTACCATCCCCCATCACATGGTTATTTCTTGTAGTAATTAAGTTGAAACCAAGTGCTATTTATATATTTTTTGAATATACATGCAGCGGAATTCGACAAGTTTATCCAATTGACAATCGAGACTTCCCATTGACGTGGGGAAAGATTGATGCAATTCAATTGGAGCAGTCCGCTCCGACTGGGCGCCGACTTGCCAAGGTGCTGATAATACCTAACACAGCGCCCTTAAGGTTATTACTAGCGCCAGGCGCCGTTTGGCTCATGGCCAGTCTTGATGATGATGTGATGTGTATAAGCGTTCAGCGGAATTCAACATGGTTATTATTATTATGCGCAAGTTTGACAAAGTTTATTATCAAATATCATGAGTAATTTGCATTCCGGTAGACTATTAACTTACAGACCTAAAAACAGCAATTAGATAATCAGAATTGCATTTGCATATTGATAATGTATGATGGTTCGTCGAATGCGTGTTCACAATGCACTGTTTGCTAAAGGAACTGTAATTATTATGGCTTTATTAAATGGTTAAAGGCAGATCATTTTTCTTTCAATAATTTCCACATAGTGCAGCAGTAAATAATATAATAGATTGATCTTTAATGATAAGATTTTACAAAGGATTAATTACACACATAATTTTTTTTCCGTTTCATTGACAGTTCTCTCTTGTTTATTTTACCAATATATATAAACCGATTCGAAAATAGAACATGAGCAGATTTTAAATTATTCATTGCTGTATAGGAACTTCTTCTCAAAGTAAAATAACCTACCTACATTAAGTTCATATCATTTTTGTTTTGTTTTGCAGAATGTCAACAAATTTACTGAAGAACTCCATGGACCATACCCCCGCCGTATAGGGGATCCCGCTACCTCTTCTGTTTTGTGATGATGATTTTTTGAAGGAGAGATGTAAATCGATTTTCTTACCATTTCTACCCCCTTCTGATCAAAATTTTATGCCATTTGTCATTTTTAATATCTGCACAACTTTTTACATTTAATAATTCAAACAATACTTTTTAAAATTATTTTGTAAACAGAACAAATCTTTATTTTGTATTGCACAATTACATATTATTACATTATTTTCCAACTTGTCCCTTTCACATTATTTTAGATTTTTATACATAATTATCAATTTGACCAATATCTTTTTTTTTTGGATTTTAAGAGAGTACCCACTACGCAAATCCACAATTTGAGATTATATTACTGAATATTAACATAAAAATAAGTATTCAAAAGTTATTATACATATTTTATTTTAAGTGCATATATAATTATATTATGTAATCCTCACTGTCAATACAAGTATTTATTTTAGGTGCCTATTCCTTATATGATGTAATTGGGGTGCTGTAAAATGGCCAATGTCCTATCTTTTGGTGACACAAATATTAAAAAGAATTAATCTTTTTTTTGGGGGGAAGTGTAGAGTTTTTGGGTTACATAACTCGTGAATTTATATAAAAAAAAGCTACTAATATAATTTGTTGTTGACTGATTTTGTAAAGTAGAGTGCCATTTTACCATTGTTAAAAAAATTGTGATTTTTATTTTCTTTTTTCTACACTAACAACACAACATTAATTTGAAAGAATAAAGTCTGCCCTAGTGATAAACAGTGAAGCATTTTGTATTTTTGCCAAAGACAATTTATTGCCTTTATTATTTTTACATAATACGTATAAACTTCTGGTTATCAATTCACATACTAATCAATGCATATAACTTTTCATTGCCAATGGTATTTGATACTTCAAGTGTTTCAGTAATATTAAAATTAACAACTAATTTTTAGTAATATGTAAAAGAGTGTTTCATATTTGTTTATTTTTAAAAAAATATTCACCAAACCATAGATAAAAGTAAATGAAGAATGTTGCCAGCGCTAAAATTAAAAAAAAAATTACAACAGCCAGGATGAAAAATATAAATATATTATTCCATCAGCAGCACAAAGTACTGAACTTTTTATGACATTAACTTTTAGAAATTTACTGTTAATCTTGAAATTCCTCTAAAGCATTTATTATATTTAAATAATATTTGATCGCTACTAGTTATTTTTAGATGCATCCATTCTTAGGGAATCAATTCCAAGTAATTTTTGTATTCAGAAAAAAATATTATGACAGGGATTTAAGAAGTAATTTATGGCCATTAATTGAATTTTTAATAGTTTATTGTTATGAAAACATTCCAATCTGTTAATAATGTATACACTGTTGAGGCAACATTACAAATATATTATACTTGAATGTTTTTGTCTTACATACATGATATGTGTACCACACACTCGTAAGTATAGCCTTATATGTAATATTGTAATTATTGTAGGAATCAAATGGATTTTTCCAGTTATGTTTTTTAGTTTAGAAAAAAATTCTAATCCCAAATTAATAAAAAATATTGATTTGTGTGGTTTTTCTGGTCATTCTATCGATTCATAAATGTGTAACTGTGAACCTTTATTAAGAATAATAAATATATTTTATTGGAAATACATAGTTATGTTTTATTTCTGCTGTTCTTCGAAAAACAATCTTCTTCAAATGGGGAAAATTAAAAATTATTATTACATATTATTTATTGTTATAAATCATAATTTTGAAATATGTAAGCAGTCTGGAAAAACAATTTGTGCAAAAATTAGTCTCAGTATGGTAATTTATTTAGTCACTTAACAAAAATATCTTTTGTTTTGATACATAATTCTGAGAGTAAAATGTTTAATTATTTGGAAAATTTTTATACAATATTTATTTATGTCATTTCGACACATTATGTTTGTTTTGTTTTAAAAAGCAATTTGGATAAATTCAAGAATGAAACAAATAAAATGATATTATACACATATTTATATTATTTCTTCTATACTAGATTGTTGTTTGCATGAGATTCTAGATTCCTTTGAAAACATTGCAACTCAAAACATCAGTCACTCAATGTGAGGGGATTCTTTTTTCATGGTCAATTTATTGCAATATCATAAGTACAGCATCCGAAACATCTACATAATGAAAATATTTACTAAAAAACTTTTATATCGTCACGGTTATAAATAAACCATTCATGGTGATCAAGTAAGTGTTAAAATATAACTCAAAACAAAGGTTGGCTATTTTTATATTTATTATCTCTAAATTATCCATAAACCAGCACAGCCAAACCTATTTTTTCAAATACAAAACGTATAACTCGGTAATTAGTTCAATCTATGTATATCACATCTAAAATAATAATATCTTTAACAGTCCGCCAAACTCAAAGCCAGAAAAATCAACCGTTAGCATTTTCAGTGGTGCTACAAGAAGGTTCGTTCCTAAATCCCGCAGATGGTAAAGAATACTCAAAGAAATTATCATCCAGAGATCGTTGACTGTGAGAAGAACGTTTATAATCCTTATCAGCCTCATTCGCCATTACTGGATCGCCAGCAAACGAACTAAAATTTGAAGGCAAGGGTTCTTGCATCACGTTCTTGGCGAATTCACTTCGAAGCCACAGGATGTTGTCTTGAGATTGGCTTTTGACGAGACGCGGAGGAGGAATGGTCAGGTCCTGCCCGCTGTTAGAGTATAATGTATCAAATGACACGGCACTGATGTTGGATACAGACGCGGGTCCGGTTGCAGGCTTGTTGGGTGTGGAAGCGAGCCACATGAAATTTGAATCCTTATTTCCAGCTTGAAAGAAAATTAAATATGTACATTAAAAAGAGGTAAAGTTTGCTAAATACGTTCTTCAACAAGAATTATAACATTTCTCACATTCCGTAAAGGTGTACTACTTGAGACACTCTTAAGATATGAATCCTATAATTTCTATACCCGCTATATCCGATTTTTTGACAAAATGATCTGAGCATGACATCTTGTTCACATTTTTGCGAGCAACAAGAGGAGCCTAAAATTGAGTTTCAAAACCCTCCTTATCACAACCAAAAACCATGTTAAAACTGCGAGTGAGAAACCAAATCCGCTATATCATACAGAAAGTTACTATCAAAACGCGCTATATCGGATTCAACCAATCACAAGCAGTTATTTTGCCAAAATACAATATGGCCGCCGCTCTGACGCCACGCTCGTGTGTCAAAATGATCTACGCGTGTGTTTCTAAACCCGCCATGTCGGCTCAGTTGACTTTCAAAAGCCTCTATATCACGAATATATATATGAAGTGAGTATCAAAATCCGCTTTATCCATTTTATTTATCGAAATTTCTTAATTATTGCTAGACATATATAGAAAAATAAATGCTTTTCGAAATTTTATTACTCCAATTCATTATATAAAAAATTGTAATGCAATTACTTATGTACGCTAGAGATGTGACAGTTTTTTGCGGTTTTCTCCAAATCAATGAAAGTTGATATAGCGGGTATAGAAATTACACGACTCATATATTTGATGATATTTTTCTTATTAATGAACATATTAACACTTTTAATGTTTAGGATTGTCAGTGGTACTTCATAGAATACATTTCGATTAAGAGTTTCGTCCCACGGGTCGGTAAAGAATCGACAAAAACTGACAGCCCACCGATCCATATATTTGTATTCGGACCTGCAAACAGTGCAAACGTGTCGGGGGGTGAGAGGGAGCGATGCGATCAACTTCCCGTATACAGCTGACATAACCAGGTTTCATTAGGCACTCAATATTTATAGCGACACCACATAACGAACTTCCAAGTACCATTTTTTCCAATAACATTTATATAGTTAAAAATAATTTTAAAATATTCTAATAAATTTTTTATTATTTAGGCATATTTTGACATACAAAGTCACAAAAATTCCACAATATCATCGTCACTTGGTGACTGACCTGATTCACAATCGTTTGATATTGTTTACATGTTTATGCGCCATTAAGCCGTCTCCTAAATTACAATTTATATTAATATATTAAATTACCTGTTACAATAGTACCCGTGAGTCCCTATGTTATGTTATGTTCATGGTATGTTTGTGTTATGTTTATCTTCATGTTTTATAATCACATTTATTTACTCCCATTTGCTGTATTTGTTTATAAGATTGCCTATTTCATAGTTCTGTTTTAAAAAAAAACGCTACTAATTTTGGAAAAATCTCTGGTTAAATAACGAAAAACGCACACTAATATGGTTCTAATTTTTATAATTTTGTGATTACCTACTGTTACCAGCTCTGTACCGTTTATGTTATGTTACGTTATGTTGTTTATGGTGTATAATCAATTATATTCTGTCATTTGTTGTATTTGTTAATAAAAAAAAAGTTAATAGTGTATGGCCAAGATCACCCCTAATGGGTGAAAGCCAAAATAAAGAATAATAAAAAAAATATAAAAAAGTACCCGTCAGTCAATTTGACGATGATTCTGCATAAATGCGAAAACAGAAATCTGAAGTACTGATAGTTTTCTAAACTACAAGCTACATAGCTTATCTGTTGTCTTCAGAGATCGTGCCACATACGAGTACATTGCGCAACACTTCTCAACTCTACAGCACTCAGGCATTGTCGATACCTTTCCGACCCATGGGACGGCTGCCTAACTTTAGGCAATAACAATAAACAAGTCTTCAGTATTGATCTTCTGTGTTCTAGGACGCACCACATATGACTAGCTATACGCCACACCACATTTATTCAGTGATTCAGTTCATTTGATTAATTCATAAATAGAATATTATGGTTAATTACTTTGAAATTATTTTTCCTATAGCTCAAGGTAGGAACTGAAAGTACCTACTTGAACCAACAAAATAATATAATTTTTGATTAAATTATTATACATCTAACCCAACTTCAAATCAATTAATATTACTCATATTATACTATTATAAGTCACATAACAACCAACCTTTATGTGATGATGTTGAGAGAGTTAGTGAAAGTCCCAGATCCTGCTCATTGTAACCTGTAGTCTCCAAAGAAACGGGAGGCGAGTTATCTGGAATCCTAACAAGTGCATTGTAACTCGCAGGTTCCAGAGACACTGTAGGGGCAGTTTCTGGAATTATAACCAGGGCATTGTGGCCAGTAGGTTCTAATGAGACAGGAGGAGAATAATCTGGAACCCTCAATGATGCACTGCTCATAATTTCTGGAATCTTTTCGGCTGGCAAATTCACAAACTGCTTTTTCATTTCAGCTGCCTACAAAGTTTAAAAAAAAGTATATGTACCAGTATTAATATTAATAAATGAATGATTATATTATAAATGTTTCAGAAATTAAAGAAAAAATATTTGTTTTTACCAATGAGCTGCTTGGTGTCGATTCTTCTCCATATTGAAGTTGAGACGAAGAATCCCGATCAATTAATCTGTAAATCAGTAGAAAATGTCTATATTAGAATTTTAGAAAATAATGTGTTAAAAATAATTTATTCCAGGAGTAGTGAAATGTTGTGACAGGATAACTAAAGTTATGAAAAGTGATGAAACAAAAACTGGGTTAAATAGGTTGAATATGTAATTATTTAACCTAGTTTTTGATTAATCACTTTTAACCTTTCCCTTACTGTGCTAAAAAAATACACGCGTTACGGTGCTGTGTAGTCAATACACATCTCAAAATAAGCGATTTAATATCAAAAAAGTATGAATATTAATAGCTAATCGATTATATTTATTATATTTTACATCAAAAGTGATAATAATTGTAATTTAATTGCTGAAAACATGAAAAAACCATCGGCAGATGCTAAAGAAACGTGCGAGGGGTCCACATCTAACGACAGTTCGCGGCCAACTGGCTAGCGGCGCGACTGGCGGCTGGCACAAATACAGCTGTGCGGTCGTAGGTATCGATGGTCTAAATCAAAAACTACAACTGCAGAAGTGTGGATGTCTCATGTTCCCGCATAGCGAATTAAAGCGGGACATCAATAGCGTGTCATTTCCTCGCACACTCTTCGCGTATTTAGGATAACACGGTTGATTGTATTGGTGTATTTGTTCCCGATTTTTAACAAAAAACTCTGATTTTTAATTGAATTTGAAAACTATGTAATATATTATTTTTTAATTCAGTGCATAAATGTATAACGGAGGAATACCTAAAATCTGAACCCAGAATTTGTTATATTTATAGAGTTATTAAAGTTATTAGAAGCAATGTGTAGTAAATACACACCACAGATGAGGAAAGGTTAATGACTTTATATCACCTTTTAAAGATGTGTTGAATTTTGAGGAGTCATCATGGAACCGTGCAATGCAATACATTCTATATTCCAGAGAAATAAAAATAGACAAAATAAGCAAGAAAAAAGCAATACATGGAGTATAAACAGAAAGGGAATGAAATAAATTATATAATTAAAAATGTAAATGTTTGTTTGTTCAAAGTCTTAAATCTCCCAAAGTTCTTCACGGATTGCTTTGAAATTTTGACACAACTTTGCATTCGAATACGCATGTGTTTTTGTATACCTATATTATGTATTTATGTCACCTGTGACAGATAAAAACATGCTTTTTTTTTAGTTTCTCTAACTGCACAGACAGACTGATCCAACGCGTTGCGGGGTACAGATGTTATTAAATATAAATTATGCAAATAGTGGTTTAAGGAGTCAGCCTTCTGCAGTCTGCCTTCTCCAGAGGATTATCAGGATTATATATTAAACAGATATTGCACTTCTTTGTTTCTCCATATCCTCGAGCCCTTCAGGTAAAAAAATTGGAAAATAAATATTCACAAATGGAGAGATGTTTGATAAAATTGTATGCAGTGGAAACCTGGGAAAAACTTTTGATAGGTTTTGTGGTTCATCTATATACATAATATTAAAATAAAATCAGAGATGTGAAAATGGGTACCCAAAACCATTTGAAATGCAAAATGGAAATGGGTCAAAACTTTTCCATTTGAAAATGCAAAATGCAAAATGGTTTTTAGAAAAGCATTTCAAATGCAAAATACCTATTTTCAAAATGCATTGAAAATGCAAAATGGTTTTTCAGGTCAAGCAATCAAAATAATTATGTATAGAATTTTTAAACAATTTTGTCATTTAATAATGGACATCGATGTAGAACAAACATATTACATGATGGTAAATCCAAAAACACCACGACTACAGATTATGAAACCACAAAAAATTTGCGCGGGACTAATGTTGCCAACGTAAAAACATAGAAACAATTATCTAACATTTAATATTACAGCGTCATGGCCCCATGTTTAGTATTTGAATCAGTATTTTTTGTACACTCAATTGCCAAGGCTCCTCTACCAGGGAGCAACTTGACGAATGTAAATTATCTCTCATAGCGTGGTTGAGGACCGACTGATATTTGGGGCTTATGAAAAAAAGATGGGTGGAGATAGTAGGAAGAATGTTGCAAAAAAGCATTTAAAATGGAAAATGCATTGAGAAAAGCATTTAAAATGCAAAATGTAAAATGGTTTTTAGAAAAGCATTTAAAATGCAAAATGGAAAATACCCATTTTGCATTTTGCATTTCCATTTGAAATGGATTTATTTGAAATAAAGCACATCTCTGAATAAAATAGTAACCTTTGTGTGGAATGTTTCCTCCGAGGGTGCGCCGGTTTAACAACCTGGTTGTATTCCGGGGGTGGTTCATAAGTCGGTGGATCATCTCTCTCATCAAGCTCGGCAATATCTGAAGAAAAAGAGTCCCCCTAATAATATATGTAACCAGTGGCGGGTCTTCCCTCAGGTCAACTGGTGGTTGACCCCCCAAAATTATAAGACAACAATAATAATCAATTATGCGCATCAAAACAACTGGTCTTATTCTTAATTTATTCAAAATGTAACTCGAAACAGCGGTGGCGGCGAGTGACTAGCAGTGACATCTGTTGTCTGTAATAGAAGCTTTCATTCACAAGTCCACACGATTCGCTGTGTCAATTTAAGGAATGTACCCTTTGGCATCTTCTGTCCCCATGTGCGCCATAGAATAAACGAGATGGCACTATATTTTTCGTCGAAGTAAAAATTAGCTTCCGAAGAAAGTTTAGGGACGCTTAGGTCATGACCGTGGAGGAGACAACACGGTGAATATTATATGTTTTACAGAGATGGTGACATAAACAGATGTCGGTTTTTCATTTAACACGCTTGTAGTGTGTGGAACAATGGTTGTTTTTCAATTGGATAGTTTGGGAATGTTTTAGAATAATTATTTATGTTGTTATCGATTTAGAATGAAGCTGAAGAATGAAACAAAACAAAAACGTAAAAGATCATTGTCAAATAGAATCAAACTCTTATTTTATTTACTTTAATGTTGTGCACAACTACATTAAAACTTAATATCTTAAAAATAAGTTGCCGTTATGTATTTATTTTCAATTTACTATATTATCAATTTGTTATTGATAATAATATATAGGCACTTTTCAAAATATCAAATAAAGATTAGTCACACATTTTTTTCAAGTGACTTACCACAACTGGATCCCTAGAGCTGCCTCTGTATGTAACATACAAATTTGAAATATTTATGACTATTTAAATATCTACGAACTTGAACAACGATTTTCAGGGGATATGATATCGATTGAACTAAATATTAACACATTGTAGTCGGGCGCTTCAAACAATAGACTCTAGCCTACAGCGGGTGTTTTTCGCGATTAGTGCAAAAATATATCGCTTCAGCTAAATCTTCACCAGAAAGGGCGGACAAATTATAAGACATTTTTAAAAAGTTTTGTTATTATAATTTCAACTCATCAAGGAATAAAACTGTCCATTGCTATTAAATCACATTAAAAAAATCATCTCTCCGGGGAGTCCAGCACGGTCAAATCGATAACTTAACAATATCTGATAATGATTTTCAATTTCCCGAGAATGTGTCAATAGCCAAGCTGATATTGACAATAAAATAAACAAGAAATCGCTCTACAATGGCAACACTGGCGGGAATTGTCTATGGGTCGAGATTCCTAAACACTAAAAAGAGAGTTAGTCGGTCAATGAGCCATAAATCGAGATATTTCAAACAACTCTTTGAATTCCACTTCTTCAAGCTCGAATGGATTTAATTTATCGCATGTAAAATGTCTTTCAATTCTAATAGCTTCGTTAGTCTACCTTCGATTAGGGCAGTAATTTTGGATAGCAAACAATATTATTAAAAAAGTTTTGAAATTTAACAGGTAACCGAGGTTGACAACCAAGGGGCTGCGCTAAATTATTAATACATAATGTCCAAAGTCATAGTTAAAAAAGGATTATTTATTTATTTATTTTTTCATGTTCTCCATAAAACGGTTATACACCACTATAATATCATGGAGAAGATTACAAATTAAAAAGTTTACAGAGGCAGTTTTACTATTTTGTGACATGTGTTAAAAGATAGTTACTGAATTGTCTGTAGGTGACATTGAAAATGTCGATGGCTAATGCAGAATCGTTAAGCAGTTGAGTCGCTCTGTTTATTGGCGCATTCTGATAGGCAGAAGTCCTCGCTTTCACAGCATATAAGAGTGCATGGGATCTCCCTCGAGTATAATTGTTAGGGACATAAAAGTTAACCTCTTTCAACATAGGCGGATTGTGTATTGTACCAGAGATTAACTTAAAAAAGTGTTTGCCTAAAAATATTTTTCTGCGGGATTCTAATGTATTGAAATCGAGCATTCCTGTTAAGAACAAGGATGGATACAGGAATGGATAGTATGTATATTCCCTCATATACAGGTAACGCATAAACCTTTTTTGTAATTTTTCTATTTCTAAGATATGGTTTTGTTCAGAAGGGGCCCAAATATTGGAGCTGTATTCCAGGATGCTGCGGACAAGTGCTTCATATGTTCTCCGTATTGCAATTCCATTAGTAAATGATCTCTCATTACGAAGAACAAATCCAAGCATTTTGTTGGTGCGGGAGACAATGTCAGATATGTGGGATTTGAAAGAGAGATTTGCTTCGAAGATCACCCCAAGGTCATGAATCTCGTTTTTGCGTGTTAATATATTTTTATTAGTGTGATATGGGAATAGAAATGTATCTTTGGATCTTGTAAATGTAACTACATTGCATTTCTGGATGCTGAAGGGTAATTTATTTAATTCCGACCATTTGACAGGAGAATTAAGATCATTCTGCAGAAGAATGGAATCGATACAACTTTTGATAGCTCTGAAAAGTTTGATATCGTCAGCAAAGAGGAGATATTTTGAGTGGTTAATGGTCTAATGGTTAATGTAAGAATCAGGGGGTTGGTTTCCGTCCAGAAATGGAAAGCGAACACCCAATGATGATGTAAGTACCTCCCTGGTTGGCAAACTCACTGAGCAGATGCGCTATGGTCCTGGCGTGGTCCATGTGGTGCGTGGCGTGACTGGAAGGGGGCGCCCGTACCCGCAGCACCATGCGGCACACCCCCGCAGCCAGCAGTAGGGCTGACCCTGCTAGGGCTGCTCCCAGGGAGAGCAGGGCGCCAGAGGGGCCCTGGCCGGAGCCCCCGCCTGTACCACGCACTGGCCACCAGTACCGACTAGGGTTTTTATTCACTTCATCTGTAAAAAATGTGTTTCAAAATCAAACTTGCAGAATTTCAGAATTAAAATGAACCTGAAATAACTAAACTCTGGTTTAATCTCTGAACAATCAATGTGTAATATTAATTTGATGTAACAGGACTGCATGTAATTTTAGGCCCATATTCCTCAGGGATACTCAAGTATCCGATAGATACTCATGTCGCAAAAAGTCAACCCGTTGATTTCTCGAAAAGTGAGAACTAGAATGCGTTCATAAACTCACTCACAACCAAACAGTAGTCGCTGTCATTTTTATATCTCGCCATTCTTTGTTGACTGTTTTGTTCTTAATATTGATCTAAAGCAGTGTTTCCCAACATTTTAGACCTGCAGACAGGTCAACATTGTGCAGGATGGCTGAATTAAGCTAGTGAGTGGTTCATTATACGTAGCGCCCGACTCTTTCGCGGACCGGCGGTTGGGAAACGCTGATCTGAACGATATGATTGGTGGTTACCTCGCCCGGCTGGCCACAAATGTGCAACAGGTGAGCCACTCTTTAAATTACTTCTGCATATAATTTTACTATGTAAATTGGTGCAATATGGATGCGCAAAATGTTAATAATTTAAAAGAATTTCAAACATACCAAGCTTACAGTCGCCAGCCTCGTCGCTGTTATCTCCACAGTTGTCAAAGGAGTCACACATTAACTGTATTGATATGCACCTCTTGTTACCACACAGCAAATCAACTCCAGAGAGGCAATCTGCAAATTAATATGCCTTCATTACCTACTTAAAACAAAGGCAAAAAATAATAATATCTAATTCCAGGCAAACAGGGGCAACAGTTGTGTTGTAACATTATTTATAAAACTAAGAAAGGCATTTGAAAGTGAGAATCTCACACGTAAATAAATAAAATCTAATAAGATCAACGAAAAAATCGTCCAATGGATTGAAAGTTATTTGACAAATAGCCTACAATTTTTTGGAATTCTACAAGGCACCATTTTGGGACCAATATTATTAATTTTGAACATAAATGACACATTTGTTCAACCACTACATGGTCAAATAATATCTTATGCTTATAGTAAAAGAAAAAAAAATTACAGTTGCATGCTTCAAAATCCATTATGGGTACCAAACGAGGCGACGCGACATTAGGACAGGGGTGGTTCTAGACTTTTCGTATGTTAGGTCACTGAAAACTCACGGACAGCCGCTGTACCATTGAACCTTTTTTGAAATTGTAAGAATTTTGAAATCGTTGCTAACTGGCATCTAACTGACCTAATACGGATTTGTTTGTCTGTTTAGGTTGTTGGTGTTAAATTAGAACATTAACATAACTGTGTATGTATTAGAAGTAAAGATATAATGTAAGAAGTCTTACCCATGTAAGCAAAGGCTGAGTATGCAATAACTAATTTGCTTTCCGAAGCCAGGTTTCCTCGAAACGAGATGTAGAATCCTTTAGAGATGGGCGTGACATGCTCCACAGGCTGGTGGTGGTCGTCACCAAACTTCTCAATTATCCGAGACTCTGATGTAACACCATGTTGTATTAACAACTCTCCTGAAATTAATCAAATTAATGGAGAGCCAATGTAAATAATGAATGTAGTTTACAAAATTGAATTTCTTTGTTATCGAGGACAGAAAATACAAAGTCAATAAACGAGTATCGGTGCATACTATTGCTACATTTATAAGGAATTCATCGAACTCAAGAAGTCAATGTCTGCTAAAATGCTGATCCATAGAATTCACTGGGTGACAACCGGCGGCTGCCTGTCTCCTGGATGGAGCAATTTCCCAAGACTGCTAATGGTGCATTCAGTTCAACAGAAGACTTTTTTGGACAAAATTATTGGACAATAAAAGATATAAATTTGTTTTAGACCACTTTAATTTTAATTGTACTCTACCGGTTTCAGAAGCACCCTTCCTTCGTCAGGAGAATATTAAAACTAACCTTTGATACAAAATATTGACAGATATATACACAAAAAATATAATTTAGGTGTTTGAGTGGGAGGTTAACAAAGGGGGACGGGTAATTGGGCATTTTACCAACAAGGCATTTACCAACTATGTTGCAATGACTGTCCAGTGTCCATCATTCTACATAGGTAAGACAACCAGAAATATAAATATTAGAATCACGGAACATTTAAGATGTTTAAATAACAATAATTTTTCAGAGTTTGCCAATCATCTTATTTCCACTAATCATACTTTTAATAAGGACACAGGGGTTAAAATTCTTCACCGTAATAATAAAATCAAAAGATTAGATAACTTAGAAGCTCTTGAAATCAAAAAATCCCTAAATAATAACGCTATAACCAAATTAATTTATCGTTTAGTCCCATTCTAGATATATTTCCAGTAAACCGCTCTGTTATTGCTGGAATTCCCCCAATTACCCGTCCCCCTTTGTTAACCTCCCACTCAAACACCTAAATTATATTTTTTGTGTATACATCTGTCAATATTTTGTATCATAGGTTAGTTTTAATATTCTCCTGACGAAGGAAGGGTGCTTCCGAAACCGGTAGAGTACAATTAAAATTAAAGTGGTTTAAAACAAATTTATATCTTTTATTGTAAATTATGACGAGCCACAAAGTAAATGCTTATTACAAATATGTAAATTATTGGAGTTTAACGCAGGTCAAACTCATCAGCGGTAGTAGCGGGATAAAAGATTTATTAGTATTTAAGGCGTTAATTCAGATCATGTAGTTCAGTTGATAGATAAATATACACTTTATGTAATCGACGTCTTATCGTTTCTTTTCCCCTCGGAAGAAGTGACGTGGTAGCCAGGCGGCCACTAATGTCAGAATAATGTTTGCAAAGGATGAAGCCACAACCATAGTCCGACTCCTACAAGTTAAAACTAAGCATCGTACCTTCAGTGTATTCAACAACTTTTAGATAGACGTGTGTTTTGAAGTGTGATATGGCTGCTGCAGGTTGTATAATCCAGATGCAGTCATAGTAGCCTTGGATTCCCGTCATGTAGATGGTCCCACCCAGGTTATCCACTTCCCCTCCACAATCTGAAAAATGTATAACATAATATATATATACATATATTCAAATATTTACAAGGTGAGGGACCCTAAACCTGGTAGGGCTCCAATAACTGGCAAGGCATTGATAAAAACCGTTTAAAGGCGCGTACTCACCTGTGAGCTGTAACCGTAACACGTTACCGTTACCAAAAACATGGTTCGCAAGAGATTCACGGCGAACCGGCACCAGTATAACAGTCCTAGCGTACACCTTAGAGCCTGATTATTGTGTCTGCACGGTTACGGTCACGGTATGCGGCTTTATATGCTTCAATATATATAATATGTTTCATAATGGACCTACTGGCCCTATCTCCCCACGAACTCAATCCAAGTAGTAAATCAAACATGGCAATATGGCAGCAGGTTTCGTAAAACAGTATTTTTGTCAAATCTGGACAGTGAATTTGGCCATGCCAGTGATTGGTGTCATAAACAAGATTCTCTTTCAAAAATACATTGTTAACATTATTATTTGTTCTATTCTGTTATTTCACTAGCATTCTGAAATGTATGATTTTTTTTTTTAACTTTTACTCCACTCGGGAGGCTCTGAGGAAAATAATTTCCCTTAGGGTCTGCGTCATCTTTGGGGATGCTATGTGGAAAGGAAGGAGTGAACGTGTGTCTTGAAGAGACCCATGTTGTAGGAGGGAGAAAACACAAAGGGCTTTGTCAAATATAGTCACCATGTATAAATATTTAAAAAAATTGTCACCTGTGTTGACGCTTGAAAGCCACGTATTCTGGTTAACAAAGTAATACAAGGCTTTATATCCCATTGATGTTCCACCATTCCCAAAGAATCTGATTATAAGAGAAGGACCAGTAGATATTACAGGCTTTGGCCTCGCAATCAATCCAGACACAAGTTGTATTGGTTTCCCGTCCGAGTTGTAAAACTAGAAACAGAAAAATATATTTTTTAATAAAAGTTTGATGAGAGATTTATGAAAGAAAAATATTAATACTTTTACCTCCATGATCGAAGATGGCGATATAAGGAAATCTATGAAGATGAGGAATACGATGCAGTCTTCTTGCGCACATGATATAACATGCTCGACACCAAAATCTCGTGGATAAAGCGATGGAAAATCAGGAGATGTTAACTCCCCCTCTTGTCCGATTTTACCACTTACGAAATTTTGGTTTCCTGGAAATAATAATAAGTATGATACAACCCATAATAAAGCGATAGAAATATTAAGAGTTTAACGTGAAAAAATGTAACTAATATTCAATATACATACTCTGAGAGATGAACGTTATGAAGAAAGAACCAGTATAGTTTTGAGGGGTGAGATCGAACGATACGCCGACAGAACGGGTGGAACTAGTAAACACACTCGTGTTGGTGAGGAGACACAGGTGTGTTGGAGGTGAGTGCCCCGAAGGCTCCCAGACTGTCAGGGCACTGCAGGGGCACTGCTCACTCGATGCATTCACTGGCCATAAAAACCATAAGTTAAAAATTGTTTATGACTGTCTAAAAAGAATAGGTACCCATCAAGGTTCATAGAAAATATATTACTTTGTATAATATACATACATCATACATACATTATCTACTAACTTTTAAATTATTGTCTATGACGTGGAAATCATAATGAGCTCTTCAGACCATTCAATTTGGTTGAGTTGAATCTCTTTGGATGCGTTGAATGTAAATTGAACCATGTGGAGATACGTTGGATGAGATGTGGTCATCAAGTCGAATGGTAACCTCCATCCAACCATCCAACCACTCAACCGTTCAACCAAGTTGGATTGTTAGTAGCGAGGTTAAGCAGTTGAACCAACTTTAGTTAGTCTGCGTAAGGAGCCGTTATGAGTAGTTGTGTGTGAATGAATAAAAATAAATAAATGGTCAGGCATGAGTAATGATGAAGTTTTTGACCTTATATAAGGATTTAAGTTGCTTGTGGGATATGATTGTAGTATAACTACAATCATATTTAATCACTGTATATATGAGTTAAGTTTGTCTTTTTTTTAACCAACCATTGCGTCGTCTGTACGCAATACTCATCGCTTGACACACAACGGTTGAACCAACAAAATTGAGTCATCTGTAGGGGCTTTAAGTGTTGCCATCTAAAAATAATATTACAGAAGGTAGCACAGAGGTTCTTACCATACGAGGACTCAATGCACAGCTGTGGCAGGTCCATGTGAACTATTGATATTTGAATGGAGCAGGAGGGGCATGTCACTAATTCCATACTACAGCGAGAGAGATTCTTGTTGTTCCATGTCTGAAAAGTATTTAAAGATGATTTTATTGTTATTTTACATTTTTATTTCTTTATATACAGTTTACACAAGTTTTGTTAACACCTTACTAAGAGAACCTTGCTGAGGTGTTCGCATGTATTAGGAAAGTATTTTTATACCGTCATAAATAAAAACACGTCATCGTTCTTGTGGTACTCAAGGAGAATACTGTGGTTTCATCCATGGCGGCAGTAATGTATACATAATAGCTTAATAGTTGGTATATATTACATAGATATAATTTCGTGAGAAGCAAAGGATAAACATGAAGTGTACTTAAAGGGTGACCGGACAAGTCATCAAAATGATAATTCATCACATCTTTAAAAAGTTATATAAAGTCATGGAAAGTGATGAAACAAAAACTTTATTAACTGGGTTAAGTAGGTTAGGTTAGGTTAGGTTTATTTTTTTATGTTTTTCATCGTTTCTAATGACTTTATATCACTTTTTAAAGGTGTTTTGAATTATTAATGTGTTGATTTATCATGGAACCACTTAAAGATACAGTTAAGATATAAAAGAATAAAGCAAACCAGAAGTAGATGATAGATGATAATCAATGGAAATGAATACCAAAAAATATGCTTTAGATAAATTGAAGGTTTTCCTATCGCTTCGCTGAGTAGAATACAAATAAAAAAATAAATTATTCAATGAAAAATATAAATGCAAACTACTAAAAAAATATATTTTTTAATAGAAATGTATGAACGCGTAAAGGAAACAACTTTTCAAAAATGCAGTATTATAGCTAAGATTATCTGTGACAGTTTCGCTTGATTAACTTTTTTGCTTTCTTATAAAATTATTTACAAAATAAATAAAAAACAGTTTTTTGCTTGAAATCAAACGTTTTTAGACTCCGTTTGTCAAGCGATTTTAATGTCTATTACCTACGATATAAGGTATACCAAGAATATATACATTTTTCGCTTGTAGCTTCCTCTTAAGATATATATTGATAGCAGGAACCTGAATTCACTCTTAAATGAATTATTATATTATTAAAGTGGCCATTTTACAGCCCAGTTTAACCTTTTTGTGACATTAACTCCACACAGGAGGCCCTGGGGAAAATAATTTCCCTCAGGGCCTATGTCATCTTTGAGGATGCTGTGTGAAGAGTCTTTTTGAGGAGAGGAAGGATTGAACGTGGGACTTAAGTCCCATTAAAATTTTTATTTTATTTTTACTCGTTTAAACGAGTCATAGAAAAGACCCATTCTCATGATGTGACAAATGTCAACAGTTTACAAATGTTGGGCGCACATTTGTCATGTTTGCCGACTATGCATCGGTGCCGAAAGGATCAATGACCCTAGTTCCTCGGAGCATCTTCCATTGTAATACCGGTAGAACTAGGACAGCATTCCTACCTGATTCCTGTGCTCTAAAGATTGCAATCTATTTGTTAAGATAGGGGATCAAACATTTTTATTATCACAAATTGTGTTTTTTTTCCAAGTGTTTTGGGGCGCCAGACCAGAGGTGGCTGCCAAATTGAACAGTGGGACGCACTTGCGATTCGTACAGGGTTAGCAGTTGTGTGGTAAGTATCTGCGGGCCTTGTATACAGTGGCGGCTCGTGACTTTTCGGTGTACTAGAGTGCTAATATTACAAAAAATGGCATTATCGATGTTGTTATACCTGAAAACGATTTTTTAATTTTTGTTTGAAAATTCGATTTTTTGTACGAAGATTTTCAAACTGAAATTTCCTGAAAATCTTCATACAAAAAATCGAAAGAAAAGAAAAAATCATTTTCAGCTACAACACCAAAAATAATGACATTTTTGTAATTTTTTGTTTTTAATGAGTTTTATTATTCACAATGTACATTTGTTACGTATAAATTTTATTAATTAGGGACCGGTTTCGACACGTCCGTGTCATTAACTAGCTATTTTAAAACTAAATTTTTAAGTGCAGAAATATGGAGTTTTATTTAGTTTGGTTCTTTGGTGGGAGGGGATTTGAGGGAGGGGGAGGGGGTTGAGAGGGAAACGGAGGGAGGAGTCAACATAACGGGGAACATTGTCAATAGAGGTGATTTGCAAGGTGCTATTATTTTATTAACTATAAATGCTTGAATTAATTATTATTTTTTTTTGTTAATTTCTATCCTTCCCATATTTCTGCACTTAAAAATTTAGTTTTAAAATAGCTAGTTAATGACACGGACGTGTCGAAACCGGTCGCATTAGCGATTATTAATTATAATAAAATTTATTATTAATTATAATAATTAAAAATATAATTTATTATTAATTAAAAATAAAAAAATGTCTAGAAATTGTTACATAGTGAATGTCAAAGAATTACAAAAAACATTTTTGTAATATTAGCACTCTAGTAAACCCAAAACACGACCCCCACGACACGAGCCGCCACTGCTTGTACAGTATGTCCAGCTTCTGGGAGGCTAACTTACGCCGGAATTTTGATGGTGCTGGACAACTATTGTTTTTGCATCATATGATGAAGCGGAATAGGTTAATATGAAATGAAAGCCCATGATGAAATAATAACAAAACTTGAATAAAACTTTGACAGAACTTGAACTTTAACTGTGATGAGTTATTCAAATGCTGTGAAACAACCCAAATTTAGTTATGCCGTTTTTCGTTGAACTTTCTCTACAATATTGCACATTATTACATACTTGATTGCGATGATTGATGCTGCCATTCTCACCCAGCTGCAAATAAATGGTACGTGTATTGAAGATCCCGCACAGTTCATCTTGTTTCGAGGGCACAAGGAAAGGAATCCACCAAAGGTTGACAACTGTCAGGTCAAATAATTAACGGTTTCAATAAAAAGATTATATAAAATGAGCCATTATAACTCATTGCGAAGTTGCCATTATAAAACCTGTTACATATAACAAACTAATTAAATGAGTCACCAACAATTAAATTAAAATAAATTAACCGCCCATTGATGTCTGATAATTTTATATAAATATTTTAAATCAATCTCTTTGTAAGGTTCCAATCATATATATCAAAAAAATGTTACCAAGTCTTTTTCTTGTCTTTTGTGTGGAAGAGTATTTTATCAAAAGGAAACTATATTTAAACCCGTAGAACGGACATCCTTACACTTACCGCACCGGAGATGCGGAAGTTTTTGTTTGTTTTGTAATGATTTGTGCCAAAATGAAAACAGTTTTCTTGTAATGTACTAAAATACATACATTTTTTTACACATAAAACATCACTAAATATGGAGTCGAATTACAAAAGTAGGCTTTAATTTCAGACAATAATTTTATAGTTGGGGTGTGGTGAGAACTATGTAATTAAAAATTTAATTAAAATATGTGTTAGTTTGAAAGATGTAGAAGTTTAAAATTCGAGAAAATGTGACCCTTGTTTTCACCCTCATGAAATGTGTTAAGATTCCCAAGCCTTTGTGAATACTAAAAAGTTTTAATAAATTATGCATTATCAGAACTGTCGCGTATTTAACTATTAAATTAGATTAATGACTTTAGTATTCATTACTAAATTAGATCACTGATATTAATTGAAAAATACGTACGGAGAGATTTGAAGTGCATTGTGGAGCTTTCTTTAGACACTGAAGCTATTTCTACTGCGGACTTTCCAGAACAAAGCCAATTAGGGGATTATTGGAAACACTTGCCCCTCTTGTATGGATTCATTGCAAAAATATTTAATTCGGAAATATATTCAATGCTTATATGGAAACATGTGGGAGGTGTATTGATTTTTACTGCCTTTGTGGCCTAGTGGCAATTGTGCTGATTCCGGCCAAACGTTGTGGGATTTATTTCAAGTTTAATGGTGAAAAAAATACTCCGGTATTTTTGACAATAAATAGGGTTTGTTTTCTATTTGACACATTAATCCAACGCAATACATTTTTACTTACATTTTTGTCACAAACCTGGGGGTCAAGCACAGTGAAATCGATAACTTTACAATATCAGATTGATAGGCGTAACTACCAATGATTTTATACCAATTTCCCGAGCACGATCGCACTATTGAGTTCTAGACTGATATTGATAATGCAAATCGACATACGCAGGCAACACTGGCGCATCTGTGAATTGACATTCAACGTCAGACGACTATGTAAAAGTTAAAAATACTAATAAATTGACAATGTCAAATTGAAATAAAAACTTTAATATACATTGCCAGTCTACATGTACTTTTTGACATTAAAAGGGGAGTTAATTAGTTCATGAGGTCATTAGTCATAACTAACAACTTTTGTTTCTCGATGCTGGAACGGAATCAATTGATCGTGTCTTAGATGAATTAATTAAGTCTATGGATCGCGCATACAATTTCTTGCAGTTCTAAGAGCTTAGTTAGTTCACTCCCATTCATTAATAAGCCAAATTTATTTGTATATTTAATTTAACGCCCAGAGGGCTTTTACATTGTTGGTAGTATAATTTTAATTTGACAGATACTTTGAAACATAAAAAATAAGAATAAAATTACATTTGATAAAAGCTATGCAACAAGTCATACAAACACAAGAAGCAAAAACAGAAAATTACAGCTATTCGTAGGTTTACATGATGTGTTTAGGAGTATTGTTGAAATAAATGTTTTAAATGATCCACAAAACTTGCCAAGTTGGTATTGAATATGTCAACATCACCCAAGTAATGATTTCCCATGGTGTGAAGTCGTTGTATCGGAGAGTGGGCAATGTAGTTACGCTTATGTGTGCTGCTGTAGAATATTGTATTTTGTCGTGTTGTTACTGTGGGTGTATGTATGTTTATAAGTTGCAGGAGTTCACAACAGTCGAATTTAGAGTTAAGTATTTTGAATAAGAACGTTAAATCGTTTATTTTACGTCTATCTTCTAATGTATGTATTTTTAGAGTATTTATTAAAAAATTGTATTTTAAGTCTTCGACAGGGATATTTAATTTAAAATTTATAAAACGTAGAATTTTTTTTTATATTCGCTCAATGTTAATGTGAATTTTGTAAGATGGAGACCAAACTACTGAGTTATATTCAATTAGAATTCTTACTAGAGATACGTATAATAGTTTAATGGCTTGTAAAGAATTAAAGTTTTTAGTTGTTCTTAATACGAAGCCTAGTGTTTTCATACCTTTGTTCACAATTTGATGGATATGATTGGTGAAACTTAGTTTTTCGTCCAAAATAATTCCAAGATCTCTCATTTCCGTAATTCAAATGACATTATCTAAAAAGTTGTGCATATTGACAGCTTATCTGATACCTTGGAGGCCGCGCTAAAAGTAGCGGCTTTTGTCTACCGACTTTAGGAATCATATTCTGACCGTGCTCGCAAGTATCGCTAACTGAACATAGATGACGGATTTTGTCAATATCGTATTGACATAAGACGTTATCGATCGTCCGTGCTAGACCTCCTGGACCAAAAGCAGTGGATGATAAATAATTTTTGTTGTTGTAAGTAAAACTATAATTTATTAAGTATATAAGAAAGGTTTTATTCATTCTTCAAGAATACATTGATTTATGGATGGTTTATCTATGGCGATTAAAATTCTATGCTGTCTTCGGCTGAAAAAAAAAAAAACAATCATTAGTTTAATCTATGACAGTATTAAAATCAATGATGTTACAATACAGGGTGTATCGGTACGTACCCGACAAACTTTAACCAGCTATTCCTTGGCACATTTGGAGTAAAAAATGTTATGGGCACTTTGCTGTCCGGTAACATTTTTTTTTAACAAAAAATACTATTCATATTTTCACCACATGTCACCAATGTTTTATCCTTTGTCAAAGTTTGAAAACCCGTCTGGCAATATTTTGTTTGAGTTTCGTTGAATAATGTACGTACGTACCTACGTTGGCGCGCTTTTACAATCACAACGAAATGGCACGGCACCATTTGTCTCACATTTAACTATTATTATTTAGTGTGTACGAAAGAGCAAAGACACTTTTTGACACACTTGCTAATAACAGCTGTTGAACACGAGAAACAATGCAAATGACAGTGACGGAGGGTGGATTTTTTATTTATTTTTTGTTTTTAATGGAAAAAAAAATGTTACCGTACAGCAAAGCGCCCATAGCATTTTTTACTCCAAATGTGCTGAGGAATAGCTGGTTAAAATTTGTCGGGTACTTGCCGATACACCCTGTATATATAGACACGCTGTAGAAATCTCAAAGTTGTAAGCAAAAAGTATGTCAGTTGTAGTGCTTTCCATTTCGTAGTTTTAGTACTAAGCTGTCGCACATCGCATAAGGTTGTGTGCTACCTGTAAGTAAATTGCCTTAAAAAAGGGCCACAACTCCATTGTGTGTGATGAGAAAGTGTTTTAATTACTCAGTGAACGGTAGCCAAGAAATAACATTTCATCTGTAAGTACACACAAATTACTTATCGATTATAATAAATAATATAATTGTTTGCCGCCCAAAGATTTTATGCGTCGTAAGAGAAAATGCAAGGTCAACAGAGTACAGCGCGTAACTGCCAAATTACAATGTTGCCGCTGTCGCTAATTAAATATTACTGTTTAAAATAGTCTAACCACTTTGTTTATTTATATACTTGCGATAAAATAACATACTGTCGTTGCTCTATTATGGCACGGCAAAGTTGATCACTTGACACCTCAAAATCTATCAGGTTCACAGGTCTGTACTCTAATCGGCTTTGAGGTAGTACACAACTCTTAAATATGAAAAAGGCACCCGGTCCTATCGTTTATTTCGTTCATACATATTTTTTTTATAAATGTCTATTTTGTCATACATGTCATCACGGACGTATATATAGCTTTGATAAGGGGGGGGTCCGCAAATTAAAAAAATATATATAAGGTCATGTTTTCGTGAAAAAAATAGTCAGTCTTAATCAATCAGCCTTTATTTTTAAATATTATATATATAAATCATCCAGTCTCTGATATTTGAACTAAAAATAAACATAACATAATTATCGCTCCTTATTTAAATAAAATCGCTTCGTTTATAACATAAAAAAAGAAATAACATAAAATAAAAGGTGGAAAACAAAATAACTTTTTTTTATACCTAATTTGTTAAGGTACACTAAACAAAAATACTCTTTCATCTTAAGAACAAATAATTTGTTTTAAAATTGAAACACCTTTTATTTAATCACATAACCAAATAATTTATTCTAAACTTTGGTCATATTGTAAGGCACTCTTTTTAATGAACTACAATTATAAAATTAAAATCAAAAAGTATCATCCTACCTACAATAACAAAATATTTTTAATGCAAATAATACTTAATGTATGAAAAAAATAAGCGTTTTCTCTCAAGCTAAATGAAGAGCTTTCATCTTAAGAACAAAATAATTTCTTTTAAACTTTGGTCGTATTATTATGACACTCTTTTTAATGAACTACAATATAATTAAAATTAAAAATTACCTACCTACCTACAGTAACACTAACAAAATATTGTAAATTCAAGTTATACATGAAAATAAATGTAGTTTTCTCTCAAACAAAAAAAACTGACACGAGATTCATTGTTTTACAACTACTATTAATTAAAAATTATCATTCCTTATTTCAAATAAATGGTTGTGCTTTTTTAAATAAGTTATAACTTCTTCGTAAATAATATAAAAAAATAAACAGTATCTAGGTATTACCTGTGTGAACATTATTAACGAATAACATAAAATAAAAGGTAGAAAACAAAATTACTTTTTTAGGTGCACTAATTTCTTTAGGTACCTACCTACACTAAACAAAAAATACTCTTTCATTTTAAGAACAAAATAATTTCCTCTAAACTCTGGTCATTTTGTATGGCACTCTTTTTAATGAACTACAATATAATTAAAATTAAAAAGTACCATCCTACCTACAATGACAAAATATTTTTAATGCAATAATACTTATTTGAATATAATGAAAATAAAAAGTGTTTTCGTGGCTCGCAGTTCAGTGCACCGAACATGTCCGACCGCAGGACGAAATCTCCCGAATTCAGTTTCGGTTTCGGCCGTAGTTTCGGCTGGATGGCGGCCGAAACCGAAACTAAGCCGAAACTCGTTTTTTGGCCGAAACTAGGCCGAAACCGAAACCGAAAGTTCGGTCGGACACTACTTTAAAGTAATACATTTAGTCTTTTACGTTTAATTGCTAACTGATTAATAATTTCTTCGGAATCAAGTTGCACCGCCAGATCTCGGTGTACGCTCATTAAAGCCAGACCAGTAAGTCTTTCGTCGCCCATTTTATTTCTTAGGTAAGTTTTTAACCTCTTTAATGTAGAGAAAGATCTTTCAGGGGTTGCAGTGGACACTGGGAGTGTGGCTAAAATAATTAGAAGCTTTTTTATTAAAGGGAAAAACTGATCATCGCAGTTATCGATGGTGTCGATCACAGTTGCAGGTTTTTGTGCTACAGATTTCCAGTGATTGTGCCATATCTCATATTCACTCAGAAATATTGTGCCTTTATTTTCCCCACCCAGAAATGTTTGTGTAATCTTGTTAAGATTTTCTTTTATCCTGGAGTAATTACTGGTTTTTTCAGGTAGCAGCATTTGAATTCCTTCGATCGTCGATTCATGTGGTTTAAAACGAGCGTCGAGTTCTGTAATAACATGATCAATGAAAGGGTAAAACACATTTCGTCGGTAGTATATTTCGGCAGTTTCTGCTGCAATATTATTGCGCAGGGTTTGCCTTCCAGTTATTCTTGGCATTACTATATCGCTTGAACTCATCTGCTGTGCTTGCTCAAAAAGAATTGCGAACTGACTTTCGTTCCGAACATTTAGTAAAGTCGTTTTTACATTTTTTGTATATTCGCAAATGTTGGTCAAATCGACATTGACTTTCTGCATTGCTTTGTTAAGGTTTGCTGTATATGAAAAAACTTTTCTCAGTATAACTAAAGAAACAATAAACTGGCTGTTATCCATAGCGATTTGAAGATGGTATGCTTGAGTAGCGACGTCGCTACTAGCAGCATCTTGAAGTGCCCCAAGTGTTTCGCATATAACGGGAACCATTTCTGCAAATCTTTCGACAGCCACGTGTTTCTCGGTCCATCGTGTCTCACAAAGAGAGATAAGCGTTGAATGAGATGAATTAATTTGATCCGCAATTTTCCACAAAAGTCCGTCGCGAAGCGGTGATAGGCGGAAAAAGTTTATTACGCTCTTAATGGTTCCGATACAGTTACGTATTATTGGTATCTCACATGAATGCGCTAAAACTAAGTTGAGAACATGAGCAACACAGTGTACGAATTGCGCTCTCGGGTATTGCTCTGCGATTATTGTTCTTACGCCCCGTAACCGGCCGCTCATCACTGCAGCGCCATCATAGCCTTGACCAATCCATTTATCCATATCCAAATTATATGATAAGAGATGTGATATAATAGTCGTTGCCAAAGCTTGAGCTGAAACATCTTCTACGTGGATGAATTCTAAAAAATCTTCCCGTATAACCGATTTCCCAGATGAGCAGTGTACGTATCGTAAACATAACGCTAATTGTTCTCGCCGTGATATGTCTTGTGTTTCATCAGCAAGTACAGTAAAAAAACCAGCCTCTTTGACCCTATTAAGTACTTGCGCTTGAATAGCACTACCACATAGTTCAATCACTTGATTTTGAATTCCTGGTGACGTATACATGGCTCTACTGTGAATGTTTTGTGTTAGTAAATGATTTTTAAGTGCTTCATCGCCAGATCGCGCACGAAAACGAAGAAGTGCTCTAAAACTACCATCATTATGTTCGGGTTCATTTATCCCAATTTCTCCAAAATCACGACTTCCTCTTAGTGCTATTTCTTGCCTTCCACAAAGAATAATTGTTTCAACAATGGCTTTCAATCTTTTTCTGTTCTCTTCGGCAATTTTACTGTTTTCTGCATTCATGCACTCTATAACATCAAACGTTTTTCCTTCCATGATCCTTGCAAAATTTGCTGCCTGCTCAACAGCAAATTTATGATACTTAGTATCTGCATGGTGATCAAAGCTCTCTAAAGCTTTCTTCCAGTAAGTAAATGGCTTATTAACCAAGGCTCCAAGTTCTTGCTGACCACGACCGCCATGCTTTTTTCCAAATAAAACACATACTTTGCAAAGTGCTCCCTGCATGACGTTTGAATATACAAGCCATGAGTACCTGGTAGTCCAATGGCGTTGAAAAGAAAGTTTCTTTTTACCAGTGATAGTGACTGGAAATTTAAATGTATCCGGAGGGGTCCAAAGCTCTTTTAATGCTCTCAGCTTTTCCTCGTCATTGCTTGGAGGATGACATACGTAGAGCGCAATATCATAACCCGTCCTGGCTGCGGCTGCGGACGTAGCCGAACACAAATCCATCCTGGCTGTAACAAAGACATATTTGACTAAAACAAAACAACAGCACATACCCATCTTCAAACAGCTTTTTGGTCATATTTAATTGTAAGAATAATAATAATAATTTGTGACTCTAATACTCTAATCCATACTATAATTAAATCGTAAGCGTTCCGTTTCTGTAAGTACATAAATATTTACAAAAAAAAAAAAAATTAATACGCACTATAATTATGTTACTGAGGTCAATAAAATAGTTATTAAAAATTTTGTCTGTTTGTCTGTGCGTTTGACCACGCTAATCTCAGAAACGGCTTAATCGATTTGTATGCGGTTTTGTTTAACATTTTAGTCTATGTTTCATTCCAATCGGTTCATAAACTAAAAAGTTATGTTAAGAATAAGAATTTTCAACTAAAAATTAAGTCTACGCGAACAATGTCGCGGGCACCAGTTAGTTGTTAGTTAAATATAATTGTATTTCTTTCTGTTAAAAGGCGAAATGATTTTATAACACTTAGGTACACGTCGCATATACACTGAAATTACCATTTGTCAAATATTTTATGCTCACGGCAAAACATTTGTTTACAGAAATTCTCTGGGAATAAAAATAAGAGCAGGATAAAAGTTTTTAAAATTCTAGTAACTGGGTTCCTTCCTAATAAAATAAACAAGAGACTTACCTTTCTTCACTTCATCGTCATCAGTATCTGTGGATGGCCCCGCTCTATTTATTCCTACTTCTTCAATATGACAGGATTCCACATTGTCTTTTGATAAAAGTTCATTGGGATTTGGTCTCTCTTTCTTAGAAAAAAAACTCAAAAGAGATACCTGATTTGATCGTTTCATACTTTTTAAATGCGACACTTCTTTCTTTATTAAAACAACTGACAACTGCGCAACGCGAAGAGACAAAATAGACTAAACTAGATTCTAGCTTGGTATGGTGCGCGCGGCCGAAACGCGGGCGGCGGTGGCGCGCCGCGGCGGGGGCACTGCCCATTCCCCCGCTCCCCGCACTGTGGCGGACTTAAGAAACTATCGTATTCTACAATCGGCGCGGTGCAATGGGGGGGGTCCGGACCCCCAAGACCCCCCCCTTATATACGTCCGTGCATGTCATGAACAATGTTTGAATTAAGAATTTACTTGAAAAATGTTTCTGACTTCCCACATTTTATCTTAATTTTGTCAGAAAATAACAAGTCTAGATATATTGTAACGTCATTGATTAACATTATTAATAAGACAATGTTAACCACTCTCAAAACAGAAAAGACAAAAAAGATCTGGTCACATCTGTGAATTGAACCTAGGACCTCTGCTTTGACAGGACATTGCTCTGAACACTAAGCTACTTCAACCATATCAACTCCCGTAATTTTTAACAGTATCATACTTTGATACTGAAGAACAACCAATATTATCATAATTTTCTTAATGCATATTATTTGGCTGGTATCTTTAAACATGATTGCAAGATTCTACCTGAATTAAATTACAATTTAGACAGTGTCTTGGATAAATACATTAGTTTTTAAAATTTTAATACCAGATAACTTTTGTCTTTTCTAGGATGAATATTCAATTTTTATAAATGATTAAATATTACAATTTGAGGTTTTACCCAATAAGTTATCTATTTATATAGAAGAGTTGTCTGTGACTGGCGAGTGGCATGAATTTGATTTTGAATCAAATGTACAGTTTTATTCAGAACTTGATGAAATTTGCACGCTTGACCTTCGAACCAAGACGAAGGTCACTGTCTGCATGAGATTTCGAAAAACTCTGAGTAAAGCCTGGGAAATACGCTAGTTAAAAATAATAACAAACAAATACAGAGCATTTTTTATCTAACCCGCCATCCGTTTTCTCTTGGCTTCTTCTTTCTCCAGCGCCCAGACATGATCTTGGAATGCAGCCACCGACTCCTGCATCAGAGTCTTGGCCTGCACATGATCGGGGGCCTGGTCATCCATCAGGTCTCCGATCTGCGGCACGGTGACGGTGGAGAACTTGGCGACGTTGGCCGCCCGGAACACCACGCAGACTCGGCCCGTCTTGGGGTGGATGCTGAATGGGGCCTTCAGAAGATGGTTGGAGCCCTTGGTGACGTTGACGTCCAGGCGGGGGTAGCACCACTGCAGCTGGATCTCTTCAACCAGGTGCTTTATCTTGCGGTTTCCAGAATGCTGAAAAGTTGTGAAATAGATTACATATATATATACATAAATATATTCTGCTCCACACAGAAGGTTCTCAGGAAAATAATTTCACTCGGAGCCTGTGTCATCTTTGGGGATGCTATGTGGAGGGTCTTTTAAGGAAATGGAAGAAATGACGTTCTGGGAAGGAAAAAGGTATGAGGGGTGGGTAGAAATCTGGAGGTCAGTCCGGAGTGACAGACACATGAATCCATCTCTGCCACTACAAGGTGAAAGGCGAAGGGTCGTGAGAGTCCAGTTGGGGAGGTGAAAGGGTGTCCCTCAACCGGCCTCTCCCAATAAGGCCCGCCATGCAGCTGGTGGGTAGACGCATCCACTGGCAAGACCTGGACAAACGTCGGGAAACATGTCAAACTCGCGCCTATCATTTTTTAACATGAGAATGGATCGTTTCTGAATCTCGATCCTACGTTCAATATCTCAGCTTTGGAAAGATTTTCCGGAATCTGTGTTTCCTCCCTCCCACAAATGGGTCTCTTAAAGACCACTCCTACCAAGACCACTGTTCACTCCTTTATTTCATCAAAAAAACCCTCCCCACAGCTCAACACTGAAAAAGATGACAAAGGCATTATTTTGTTTTAGGGCCTCCTGTGTGGAGTTAATGTAAAAAAAAAAAAAAAACTGGACCAAAAGGGAAAAGGTCAGCGGGAAGAAAAACAGAAATGAAATACAAAATAATGTATGATAGACGGGAAGGAGGCCTATACGGTAAAATGCGAATTTGTCGCACCGACAGCGGACTTAAAAATTAATAACTGCATTTTAAAATTAACGATAAAATTCTGGTTTGAAGTATAATTTACCTCTTTCCAGAAGGCAATATAAACTTGTTGGAAGGTTTTCCATCGTACTCCTGAGTCTGCAGGAAGCCCTTCAAAGGCCTTCTGGACTTGACTGGCCAGGCTATCATCCGGGATGAGGCGCAGGAACTTGGCAACTCCTTCTGGTGTGGATATAAACTGCTGGTCACTAAGGATCTCATCAAATAGGCCGCTGCAAATTTTTACCGCTCGTCTGGAAATAGAAATAAATAAATGATATAAGTATTACGGTAATGGTCATTGAGCCAGTGTTCTGGGTGTTTGATAGAAAGAGTGTAGAGATTCTTAATAGATAGTAGAGATTTGTTAAAAATTATTACAAGAGTACAAACAGCAGTTATTTCCAACCAAAATATGCAACCGTTTTGCTATAATTTGGCCTAAACCTCGTTCATATTTATTTATTTTGCAAAAACAGTATACAAACCACTGCATTGCAAAAGTGATTAAAGAATTATTTGGCATAATAAACATATAAGTGGGGAAAAAGGGTTACACGTACGTACAGATTAAATAATACTTTGTGCTTGAATTCACTGTAGGACATGTGGAAAATATCCACATTTCCTGTGAGGCAGTTAATTAACCACTTAATGCTTTTGAACGAGCGGTGTTCGCGGACGGCGTGTGTATCGTACCGCGACAACCCGAACACTGCTCGCGTCTTTTGACTTGTTTGCGTTATACAAGATAAACAAACGAACTGCGCTCGCCAGATTTTTTTATTGTTTTTATTTTGTATTTTAGTTAGTCTTTTTTTACATTTTTTATTGCTTCTGTTTTGTTTTTTTTTTTGGAACTGGTCAATTTTAAATTATGTTAACTCTTTATAAAAAATAAGATAACCTGATGTTTTTAGTTTCATTTTTGTTAAAAAACACCGACTATTAAGTGGTTAACCCAGTGAGTCTTCCCACAGGCATCACCATTTAATAAAATAGAAAATCATGATAGATTTGCTATTTTTGAAGACGGTTCTGCAAAAAATTCTTATGCGGAAAAGTATGTTGGTTCTAAGGAATTTTTAGTTTTGTAGGGAACCAAAAAAAACTTCTTTGGGAACATATCATGTTTTATTCTGTAAATTTGTCTTTATTTATGTGGGTAACATTTTGAACAAAGGCTTTTGTTATATCTTAGTGAGTGTGTTCCCGTGTTGGGACAGTGTTCAATTCAATTGTGGTACTCACTTAATACTAGAATGAATATTATCCGAGTTGAGATGAACCTTCTTGGCCTGCAGGTCCCCACCCGAGAGAAGGCTGAGGTAGTCAGTCAGGGCCGACCTTTCCGCCGACGTCAGGCAACGGGCGTCATAGCTAGACACCCAGCAATGGACACCCCTGCGCCCCGAGTACACCCACAACACACTGCTGAAGCCAAAGTCCTCTGGAAAGGCACATTATAGACATTTATCATAACTATTTTAATTGATAGAGGAGACGGTTAACATATAGTTCCCATGAGCACTTAGGCTAAGGCCCATTGTGCTATCTCTCATTTCAACTCATTCCTTTAACAGTAACCGAGTCCATTTGATAAAGTTCACCAGGGTTGTCATCGGATATGTGGCTATTGTCTTGTGGTTTTACAATGTGTCTTCCCAGGAATCTGAGCCTTGTTCCCAACAGAGTGGGACATTGGACATGAGTTGGAGTATCTTTATATTTCCTGTATCAATTGGTGTTTTCCACTCCCAACAACTGCGTGTCTCCTGAGATAGCAGTGACAATTTGCCGCCATTATCTGGAAGCAATGTCAACATGCTACCATGGCGCCTCTAGCGGCCAGCATTGCCAATATTTTACCAGAGTTGGGTGTATCATTATTATTCTAGAGTATAACTAAGTAAATACATGATTTATTTATTTAACTCTAGGTGCCCCTGTACCCTTGCACTTTTCATTGACTCGTGTTTGCAAGACAACTAATGTGATGTCCGCTTATGGGGCAAGGCCGCTCGCAACCCAATTGCTGTGACGTCCACGTACAACAGATTAGTTACACATTTTATAAAATAGGCCCAGAATTTCAGTTGCCTTTTATGATAGATACGATAGATATTTACATTTGTGAAGTTTTTCTATGGTGGGAAACTTGAAAACTTGTTCTTCACCGATTGCTATGAAATTTTGACACAACGTTGCATTTGATTACGCATGTGTTTTTATATATTTATATTATATGATGTCACCTGTGACAGGTAAAAAAACAGTGCCATCTGTTGGACGTAAAAGCAAAACGCGCTATTACAGACTGAGTCACAGCAACACGTGGCAGGGTACAGCTAGTAGTAGTATAAAGGTGGGCTTATTGCAAGATGGCAATATTTTCCACAATTTTTTTATTTGTGGTGACAATTTATGATTGAAATTAAAATCGATTAAAAAAATGATTTTAGGAATATAAAAATTTGCACAAATTTTTCAATTCACAAAGTGTAGAATGAATAAAATAGTGAAAGAAAAAAATAATGCTTAATTATGAAGACAATATTAGCGAATCCTAAATAAATATTTGAAACAGAAAAATAATTAATCAGTTTAGGAATCGTTAATATTGTCTTCAATAATTAAATATTACGAATTGAGGTTTTACTCATTAAGGTATTCCAAAAAAAAAAGCATTTTAACCACTCAGAACATTAGAACGTCAAAAGACGTAAATATGATAATAGCGGTCAAGACATTAGAACGTCTTTTCACGTAAACGCGCGAGATTTTACAAAAATCGATTTATTTTCATCACTAGTATACGGATTGCCATGATTTAAAAAACAGAGCATCGATAATGAATAACGCTACGCGTCTGTATTCAAGAATATCTATGGAACGTAGAAGTGCATTATCTAAGCCGATTGAATCTGTCATCTTGTTCGTTCATAATTTATTGCGTTTCTAAATAATTTATTAAAAATATTTTAGTTTGGACGGTTAATATTTTGAGGTGACTAATAGTTTTTAATTATATTTCTTCAATATATAAAGTGTTATTTCTTTATGATACTCAGAAAAAAGTACATTTTTCACGGCTTTGAAATAATGGTAAGCGATTTTTACATATTTTTGACGTTTTCATAAAATGTATATTTAGAAACGGAAATATTTACGTATAACAACACAATGCGATAATGGTTTTCATAATCTTTCCAAAACATTTTTTAGAATGAGGCTATGTTTCCCAAAACGTGAGTTATGAAGCTTTTAGCAAAACTCGTAAATAACACAAAAATTATCACATTTTGACAGTTCTCAAAGGAACACATAGTAAATAAATGTTTTTGTCTGAGAGGTTAAATGAAAATTTGAAGATTGGTGGGATAATTAATATAAATTAATCACTTGCAATATCGTTTTTGTGTACACATGAATTGTGCTTTAATTTATTGCTATTATTATCCTGTTTACCACTGTATGCTTGTAACTCGATTATCATTGTATTGTAAAAACCATTTTATGGCGTTTGAATAAATAAATATTATTTTTTTGATCCATCCATAAGTAAAGGTTTCTTTAAAATGATTTACCTATACTATCACAAGAAAAAAAAAGATTTTGTACAGATTTTCTGTGTATAATATAATCATGAGAAATTTTTTGTAAAAAAATATCAATTTTAATTCAAACTGACTTGCTCATAATGTTACAGCTGTCCTGAAGGATGCATTAGGAACTAGCAGGTGACATTGGCGGGAGATTTAAACTAAGAATTACACACGAACTTGGTAAGAAACGTCGATTTGGCTGCAAAATGGTAATGTTTATCTCACTTTATAGGTTTTAAATAAAGCTAAGTACATAATATAAGTTTTATTGTAAGGTAAAACTTTTTCATTTTAATTCAAACTGACTTGCTCATAATGTTACAGCTGTGTCTAACTTGATTGGTTTACCTTTAAGAGAAGCTTCTAGAACCTGGCAGGCTACCATCATGAACTTCCAACACTTCTCACAGACATTGGCTCCCTGGCAACATGTGCGTATATCGTCGTAGTCAGTCACAATGTTACAGCTGTATCTAACTTGATTGGTTTACCTTTAAGAGAAGCTTCTAGAACCTGGCAGGCTACCACCATGAACTTCCAACACTTCTCACAGACATCGGCTCCCTGGCAACATGTGCGTATATCGTCGTAGTCCGTCAGATCTATGTCAAACACCAGCTCTCTTGCTAGCACCACGGAACTGTGCTTGCTCATCGATGGCCTGGAAGTAATATTACAATTTATATATCTAGTTACAATAATAAGACATGATTTAAACCTAAACAGATTGTATTTCAAATGGGCTTTGTAGGAGACGATCAATCACAATTGTCAATGAGCATTAAAGTTCGATAGACGGAACTTCAATTGACCCATCAATACTTTCGCCCCAGTTGCTTCGTGGATGTCTGCGGAAAGATGAACTACAGTGAGCGAATACAATGATCTTCGGATTTTTCTTTCCATAACTCTGGACAATCGCGATATAATAAGTAAAACAAATCTCGTTCCGCGATGAAACTGAATTCCAAAGGGTTCTATATGAAGATTGTCAATCGCTATGAATGATCCAACTGCTGTGTCAGTTAAAATACACATCATCAGGGCTGGCCATGAGCCAAACGGCGCCTGGTGCTAGTAATAATCTCAAGGGCGCTGTGTTAGGTATTATCAGCGCCTTGGCAAGTTGGCGCACAGTCGGAACGGACTGCTCCAATTGCGTCAATCATTCCCCACGTCAATGGGAATCTCGATTGTCAATTGGATAAACTTGTCGAATTCCGCAGCACGTTTAATACGCAATAAATATATAAATAGCACTTGGTTAACTTAATTACTACAAGAAATAACTATTTATGTGGTGGGAGATGGCAAAAGGTGCATTAAAGTTCCATTTTTCTCAATCAAAGTTAAGTTTGAAGGTTAGGAAATTCAATGATTATGCACAAAAAGATAAGGAGAAATTAATATGTAGTCTGGAAGATAGAAACATAAATAAATTATTAAACTAAACCCTAAAAACCTCTTTTGTGTATATCTACTTGAACCCCGACTTAAACATTTGTCTCGATTAGATATTATTTAAATTTAAATCAAGTGTTGTTTTTTTAAAGAGCCTTTGCATGCAGCGGAATTCGAAAAGTGTACCATTAATTGCTTCAACTGCCTCTGTAAACGACCAATTAACAATTGTCAATCGTTAACATGATGTAAATTGAAAAATAATATTAGGTACTCACTTGCTGTCATAAACTCCGCCAATATCTATTTTGTAGGGACATTTCTTCTGAAATAGAGCGATCAATTCCTTTTGGTTTGAGATGGAGAGATATCGAATATAAACATCGTCCGCTAGTGTGAATGAAAGTTCCCGGTGCGAAAGTGGATGAGGAGAATTTCCACAACTAAGCCAGCGGCAGAATATGTTATTCGGGAAGAAGCGATTGTAGTAAATTGGTAGGAGATCGGGAAGTAGATTTGAATCGAAAGTCATGGTTGTTTACATTAATATCCACGGAATGAACCCAAAAATAAATCAGACTAAAACCAAATAATAACTCTGTCTTAAGTGGAAGAGTTGTTAAAAATGACTAAGAACTCTAAAATGAAACAGACAGAAAAACAACAAAAATACTTTCTGACAGTTCATGTCTTTCCCGCCATAACTGATAACAACCATAGAAAAAAAGTGACCAGAAGACGAGTCGTAGTGATGGCATGGCACAACCGAATAATTTTTACATTCGAAACTTACGTTTCCGAAAATTGTTTTTTTTGTTGTTTCGTATTTATCACGGACATATAAAACTACTAGAACAAAACAAATTTACTGGATAGCAAATTATTCAAAGTTGGTAGTGACTCACCGCGTATATGAACCCCCTCATGCAGCTTTGGTTATTACCAAATAGCGAGAGTGTGTAAGATGACACTGACATGTGTGTATGGTTCCAACGCGCAACAAAATATTATTTGCGGCAAGGAATGATGCCGTGGTATATATATTTTTTTGTTTTTATCTATCAATTTCGTTTAATTATTTTTATTTTAGACTATGTATTGTTTTTTATAGGAATATGAAAAATAACAAACTATACATTAGGTGGAACAGTAAAACGTCTTCTAACTAGAGAAAGTTTGCAACTTGGCCCTGGCAACACTATCACAACTGTAGACAAAACTTTTAAGTTTTGTCAGTCGAGAGTATGGTCGAGAGTAGAAAATATATATTTTTACTTGCTGAGAAAAGAAAGCTTATTCACTTGCAGGCAACAATTACAGCAGCGTTTTTCACAAGCTAAAACAATACCAGGCACTCGAGGTTTCCACTGCTTTGTTCCTCTGCATAAATAAACCACTCTAGATCGATATCTTCGGGCTTTTTGTATGGCGCCATTTTGTCACCCCCTTAACCACAGACGACCACAGATAAAACGGTCGTTTGGTCCAGACAGGTAAATATATCGTGGACCATAAATAAAACTCAAGGCCATTTAAAAAAAGTGTAACCATAAACAATATAACTACACCCAGCGAACATCGTTCATTCAATAGCCCACAAAAATTATATTTTAAAAGTAAAAATATTGGAATGCAGGAAAAGGAAAATAAAAAAAACCCACAGCTATGCACACATAAAAATACTTTTTATTTTCAAAAAGACAATGGACAGTAATACAAAACAGGGTCAGTACAACCGATGTATTGAGCATTGATTTATCATTGAAGTAGAAGATAAAACTAATATATCTAAACAAAACATGAAACAGAACAAGACACAGAAAAATAAAAAGTAACGGTCTCAACTAGGAATCGAACCCAGTCTTACTGCAACAACTTAATAGGATTTAATTTGACTTTGCACAAAAATACAATAATATATACACAAAATACATATTCAACAAATTTAAGTGTTCATTATTATTGCCACAGCACTAGAAGTTATTCAAATTCTCCTGCAAGGGTTTCATATAATTTCCACAGCTCTGTCGTCGGCAAACATCATGGAAAATGCTGGTTAAATCTGAATACTTACATGATGCAATTCTGGAGAGGTTTAAATGACCTTGTATGATGTAATCGTGGCTTTTTTTTAGCAGTTTTAGCATCCTAATACGTGGTATTGTATCGCGTCGGAATACGGATAGGTCTGAAAAGGAAAATTAATTAAATTATTAGCCAATGAAGTACATTCAGAAATCAGGGAACATTGTATCAAAGAACGAGAGGTTAGTACCTGTATTTTACAACGGGTTCGGGTCCTTCTTTCAATAGACCGGATAACACACTTTAACACAACACGGCATTAATTTATCACCTTGAAGAATTCTAGCACGTAACATTATTTTTAGATGGGTGAAAGAAAATTCAAAATATTTACGTAAAAACATCAACTGACTTTTCAACTTACGAAATGGCGTCTTGGAAATTACCGTTAATTTTTATCGGAGCATAAAGCATGCTTAGCTTCTCTTTCTGTTACACAAGTCGCTATTGTAGAGAGCGAGAGATCAAACTACAATTTTTGCTCTAAGCCAATGAGATCTGAGCTTTCAGCCACAACAGCTTTGTCTATAAGAATTTGGGTATTGAATAACTCCTCCCATCAGGGTTACAAGGTCATGCGGGAGTTATACTCCCCTGTTCCTCTGTCTGAAAATGAAGTTGGCACAAAAAGGATAAGTTCGGATTCAGATTATGCTTTGATTTTTAACTTCAGTGGGGAACGAAATCGCTCTGAGCAACTAAGTATGGTACAAATTTGTACAAACTCTTATGTAGCTTGCGTATATGACAACCATTGGTTTTTTGGACTTGTGGTTTCCAAAGATGAAGACGAGTGTGATGTATCAATCAAGTTTATGCATCCTTTTGGCCCAGCTCCATCCTTTTACTGGCCACATCAAAAAGAAGATATTTGTTTTGTTCCACTACAAAATATTTTTAATATCGTTGACCCTCCCACAACAAAAGGTTCAGGAAGAGCTTACTACTTTCTTGAAAAAGACGTTCATCATGCTGATCAAAAGTTCAACCATCTTATGGGTCAGATCAAGAATAAAAGTAAAAAATGAACTTGAACATTTATTTGTAAACAATATTATTGTAATGTACTTTCATTTAACCTAATCCTACATTGCCTGTTTTATTTTTATTGTATTTGTTTTTTAAAGAGTTAACTTTGTATTGAAAAGAGTTAAAAAGTTGATCTTGTTATAAAATATTGCTATGGTGTATGCATTCAGGGTAAGGAACAAGGTACATTATTTTGTTGGTGCCTTAAGCTTACATTGCAAGCTTACCAGCATGTTGTAAAGGACCGAATAAGTTTGACTTTTTTTATTTGCAAATACAGTATCTAGATTTTAAAAAACTTGGAACAATTCTGTATGATTAAGATTTCTCATTTTAAAAACGTTTCTACACTGTGAAGCACACAAAATACCAGGAGTTTTATTGGTAAATATTTACCTACGACTACCGTTTTTACTACTACAAAAAATTGCCCCTTTAATAACGCCTGCTCGCGTCCCCTTTAGAGTTATATCCCAGTTTTCAAGTAGTTTGTGGGCTACGCTAGGTTTGTATAGACTGGTTTGTGATTTAATTCTACCTAATCCAACCTAACCTAACATGTACGGAATATTTTCTCAAACGGTAGTCGTAGGTAAATAATTACCGTTTTATTTTTTTAGGTTGTACTATGTTTATTGTAGATAAGAATAAAAAAAAAATTACAAAAAGTGTGAAAAAAGTTTAAAATGGATTTTATTTATTGAAGCAAGTAAAATGCCATGAATTTTATTTTTGTATGTGATTCTATGCTATTTGTAGATATGAATAAAAAAAAAATTACTTCATTAACACTGTACCTTCCCGAGATATTGCTTTTTTGTAAAGTACCTTTTCCGTCCCAAAAATTACTTAAAAAATTACTTTTGGTAATTTTTTAAAGTCAAGTAGATAAATGTAAAGGGTTTATTTATTTTTTTCTGCAATCAGCATAGTTTTCTTGATAATATTGAAAATTTTCATTGCATTTGCACTATAAATGACAAAGATACAATTTTTTTTCATTGAAGGTACAAGCTCTTCCGGAGTGCTCGGAATATGTAAAAACGCTTATTTTTCCCAAACTTCAACTGCCCATAAAAAAAAAAACGAGTTGAGGTAGGAAGGTAAAATTTGGTATATTTTCTTATCTATATGGAAGGATTAAAAATTTAAAGTTTCATCAAAATCTGAAATGGTGGGTGACAAATCCAAAATTTTCTGGATGATTTGGTGCGGATTGACCCATAAGGTCTCTATTTAAAAGTATACATTGAGGAATTTAGTGATTTTTACTATCCCTGTTAGCAATGGGAAGGTTAAGACGTTCTACATTCAAAATATTTACTTATGATAAATCCATCAATTTATTATCTCTACATCTATTTCTTTTAATTAAGTCCCCCTTGCATTACATTTTATATGAAATAGGCCTTCTCTTTTAGCATAACTTGTTCTGAAATTGTAGGTAAATAAGACGTTGAGTATCGATCATCTTACCCAAAGGTCTTAAAGTTGATAGCTGGCGATGATACCATATGGACGAATCCGAAACCCTGCTCATCTACGTATTGTCGTCCAGTGCAGTTCAGTTTTTTTAAGGAGAGCAAAGAAGTTGAAGCAACCGAGTTCAAAACCCACCTTATTCTAAAAACTTTGTTTTTTTTTCAACATAATTCTAAACAAATACACAAAATAAAAGTACTTAGACTATTAATATAATAATCATCTCACGGAAGAACAGAAGCGGCTTTTGGTCTAGTGGTTAACGCGTCCGCCTTATCTACACCAAGTTTCTATGAACCTCAGCTCAAATCCCGCTCAACTCAATAAAAAAAGTACAACTTTTATTTATTAATTTTTCTAAATATTTAACTATACTCGTACGTTGCCAATATACATTAAAATGGCCACTAATCGCCAAACAAGATCGAACCCTTCCGCGGGAGACTCATCCAGCTGCGTAATGGAGCAACTTATAAAGATCAACCACCAGCTGGCCGCGCTCTCCTACTTGCCTGCCGCCGTCAAGGAACTGCGGGATCTGTCAGCGAGATAAAACTCTCCATTGACTTCAGTGGAAAAGTAGTTGAGGACAAGATGAAGCTGGTCGACCTACTGAAAAATGAAGTTGATTCGCCGAAGGTCTGTATCGCCAATATTCAGGATGACATGGAACAGAGCGACCAGTGGGCGCGCCGCTCCAATATTGAGCTGGTCGGCATTCCAGAAAAGAAGGGCGAGAATTTAATTTTCATTGTATCCAATCTAGCCAAAAAAACAGGTTTCGATATCGATCCGAAAATAGATATAGATTTCGTCACTCGGGTGGCACCTAAGGAAACCAATAAAGGGGAATGTAAACCAATAATCATTAAGATGCAAGCAAGATATAGAAAGGATGATTTCTTGGTATCAATTCGAGGAAAACGGGATTTAATCAGCAGCGACATCGGCTTCTAAACGGCTGCTGCACCTGACGAAGGAAGCGGCCAAGCTGAACCACTATCGATTCGTCTGGGTCCGGAACTGCAGAATCCTTGTTAGGAAATCAGAGGGTTCACAAATCAAAGCAATCCTCAAAACAGAAGATTTAAACAAAATTATATAAAACTTCCACTTAAATGCGCCACCAAAATATTACCATTTTTATTGTTTATATTTTATCTTCTTATGTATGTGCATTTAATATGTAATGCTTTATAATCCTAGACACAAGTTATGGATTTTACAATAACACTATATTATTTTTGTTGTTTATTTTTTATATTCCCATATATGTGCTTTTAATTTGTAAATGCTTCATAATCTTAGGCACAAGTCATGGATTTTACAATAACACTGAATTATTTTTATCTTCTCATGTATGTACTTTTAGTGTATAATTGCTTCTTAATTCCAAATGCAAGGTATGCATAATTTTGTATCTCATGTTTTTAATGCGTAATTGCTTCATTATTCTAAGTACAAGTTACAGGTGTTAACAACAGCATGGTATTAATTTTGAAAATGCATTTATAAGAAGAAGCTGTAGCACATGTAATAGATTATTCCCAAACATCGATGTGTTTAACACGAACCTAGCTAAATTCGCAGCATTTGTAAAAAAATGGCACTGCATCTTATGCCATATGTTTAACCAAAAACTTAATATTTCATTGATTTTTTTTTATTTTTCATTATTAGATCATCACATTTCCTCTTTTACCTTTAGTAAGTTCGTATTTGAATAAATCACTTCCTCAAAGATATTATTGATGTACATTAAACATTAAATGTAAACCTTGGAAATATATCATTAAAACACTTTTCGTCACTTAAAGATGTGCTTTATCAGAATTGTTTGTATTAGGTATGTTGTTATGTATTTTTCTGTTATTGTTTGTTTTGTCGTTATTTTATCGGTCAATGACATAAATACTCTTATCACTGTCACATATGCATGTATAAAGACTGTTTATAATGCAAATAAATAAAAACACAAATCATCTCAAAAACTCAGATCAACATACCTAACTAGGCAATTCATAACTGTATAGCGACCTTTCCATCTTATTACCAAAGTACTCTTGTAACAGAAAGACGTTTAATCATTACGTTTTACAAAGTTAACGAGTACATTTGACATCAGATTTCGTTCGACCAATCATGGAGCATATGCACAGTAGAACTTTTAAATCGTTTTTCAAGAATAATTTATTAATTCTGAGAGTAAAAATATTTTTTCTACTTTATCTACTTTAAGTATTTTCAGAATCGGTGTTTTTTGATCTATATGAATATATTTTTAAGTCAAAATATTTTTCACTCAAATTCCTTATTAAAAGGTTGCTTGAAATGGCTTTGGCCGTGTTTGGTGATCAGATCTGAATAGCCAGGTACTTCCCCACCTTCCTCTTCCCCTCCCCAAATGGTGATGCCGTAGTCCCACTGACTCCAGAGAGTTGGGATTCTTCTTTATTTAATTTTGTTTTAGTTCTCGATAAATAGTAGAAATTTTGGTAAAAAAACATACAGCGATCCTTTTTAAATATTCAATTTTTAATTAAACTTATATGGTATTATTTGGCAACAATGTACAAAGTACATATAAAATCATAACTACAATAAATTGTTTTATATGAACAGTAAGCATGGTGAGCAAGCCTTAATTATTTTTTGGTTTGAATAATTATTTGATCATAAAAACCATAGAATAAAGAACGCAAGAAATGCGATGAGGACATTTTTTATCATTGTCATAAAATATTTATTTCAATCAAATGGAATGGCAATATGTACGAGGCGTATCCAGAAAGTAAGTGTACTGAGGCACTCACGACCGAATGAATTTTATTTTCGACATGTTGGCTACACTTACGTGTAGCCTGACTCTTCCCCTCCGCAACGAGACCGATTCAAGGTCAGTACGTTGAGAAGTGTCGACGCGACAACACGTTTCGTGAAAAATGTCAATCCAATCTCCCGCCAAGTGCGAAATACGCGGCGTCATCCGTTATCTCATTTGGAAGGGAAAACCTCCGTTTGAGGTTTATAATTTGGTGAAAACTGCATTTGGTGATAAAGCTATGAATCGTACGAGTATGTACAAGTGGTATCGCGAGTTTAAAAATGGTTCTCACCTCTTCACCCTCCGCCAAAAGGTTCAAAACCACAATTTCAGCCAAGAAAATTATGGCATCCGTGTTTTGGGACTGTCAAGGCATAATTTTGATTGAATATCTGCCTCAAGGGGAGATCATCAACTCTGCAAGATACTGTGAGACCCTAAAATTATTGCGGAAGGCGATTCAAAACAAGAGGAGACGCATACTGACAAAGGGAGTCGGCCTGCTGCACGACAATGCCAGACCACACACGGCCAACGCAACAAAGGAACTGCTTGCTTCGTTTAAATGGGATGTCCTAAACCACCCCGCGCATTCCCCTGACCTAGCACCTTCAGATTTTTAACTCTTTACCTCCCATATGTACATGGGTGGAAAAAGGTTTTCAACCAACGAGGAGGTAAAGGGGGAGGTGGAGAAGTGGACGAAGGGGTTGGCGGGAAACTACTTAGAGGAAGGCATCAAAAAATTGATACCCCGCTTCACCACCTGCATTGAGAGGAATGGCGACTATGTCGAAAAATAGCTTGCATATGTACTACGGTAACCATGTAATTTTTATGTTTCAATAAAAAAATTTGTAACCTTCAAAAATTCAGTACACTTACTTTCTGGATACGCCTCGTATACAATGTCAGGCATTACATATATGAGTCCTAAATGGGCCAGAACCAAAAGGTTTTCAAGAAACCTAGTGGCTACATTAGGTTTCTTTCAAAACAACATAGAAGGACACTTATAGCTTGTATAATATTCTATTCAGTGATAAAAACATAAATGAAAAAAAAAAATTCAAATTACATATTAAAATTCGTAACAGCAAGTTCAGTCTTAGTTCAAAGAAAAGTTTATCAACAACAAATTATATATTTCATAATAATGATATGCTAATAATATGTAAAGAAATATACAATTTTTTGCATAGAAAACAGATGGTAAATTATAGTATTAAAAGTATATAAGATCAGCATTGTTTTTTTTAAACATAATACATATTTACAAGAACCAAAAAAAAAATTATGCTGATACAAAAGTCATAGCAGAGGCCGTTAGCAGATATACTTGCAAAGATACTCGATGACTTATAATGCAGTAGGCCAGATTTTTTTACAAGTCATAGAAAAAGGCTATAATTTTCAGTACCTACACAACCAATTTGAAAATTATTTTAATATAAAATTGTTCTAATTTTTCAGAATTGAATGTGATAAAACAGTGTATTGGAAGCTGGCTTTTTCACAGCCCGTTTTTTTTCTGGAGCAAGTTTTCTAGTTTTTTCGTGAACAATTTGATGAACTTTGAGAGACGATTTTAGGGAGAAGCTCCGATTGCAGGTTTCGCATGAGAAAGGTTTTTCGCCCGTGTGAGTTCGTTTGTGGCGAATCAGGTCACAATTCTTGGCAAAACTTCCCGGACACAACTCACACTTGTGTTCTAAAGGTGGATTCCTGTAGCACTTCAGTATTTTCTTGTTACCCATGGTCGTCCTGAAAAAGGAAAATGAATTACTTACATATCTACACCGTTAGGGTGTTGAATTTTTGGCATTGTTTCCAGTTAGGCTGATTCTAAGCCCGCTTCAGCTTTTATCAAATTGTGATCAGCTATCAAGCATAACAGTCATTACAATGAAACATAACATAGATACCCAACATGAAATATTTAATAACTGTAAATTGTTTCATCAATGTAACCAATGTACTGTTTTGTTTTTTTTTTTTATATAAAATAAATAAGATTTATATGCCAATCACTATTGGAAAACCTTTGGCATGCCAAGATGCAAAACAAAACTTATGTGGCCATGAGGGGTGACAAAGTCATCCCATGCATTTTATCATTATTTTTTGCAATTATTCATCCATTTCATTGCAAATTATTCTCATGGCTTACATGGTGTTAGCTGTTGAGAATAATAGGACAATAAATAAGGTGGCAACCTCAAGGTCGGGGTCCAGATTATTCCAACCGCCTGCTAATTAAGATATCAGAGCCCATTGTCAACCCATTACAATAAAGTTGAAGCCCCAAATTTTATTGTGACTTGGAGATTATCCATGAACACAGAACATTAGGAATACAGAAAATATTTATTTAAAATTCTACATGAAGGATAGTAATTTAACACACTATGAGCGGGAATGGTATTTTTACCCGCGCGGCCGACTGGTGCTTATCGGCGGGACGGGTAAAAATACCCTTTACTCCGGCTCCACTTCAAAGGCGAGGAAGGAAAATTATTATTATTATTTCCCGTGACTATTTAATCTAAACGCTTAAAGACATTACAAACTACACACACATATAACGAAAAAAGATAAGTCATTGTTTCTTTTATGTACACACATACTCTTGCAATAATTAGGCAATTTTATCATGTTAAATTTCAAAGATTGTTTGTTAGTTGTACTGGGAATATGAGTACCTATTATATTTTTATGACGTGTTATAAATTCATTGGACCTTTACTTTTATGAGATAATCCCGAGGATTTTATTACAATAATCATTTCCTGAATGAGAGATAACACAAAAATTGTTTAGCAATTGGATGTATTCCCGGCACTCATTACTTGTGAAGATAGAGTGGCGCTAATATACACGTGCTTTAGTTATGATATACAGAGTTACAAAACAGACGTGTTTTTTTAGTGGAATTTATTTAATTGATATTTTCTTTTACCCTTAAAAAATGTCTTATAGTTTGTCTGGCCATTCTGGTGAAGATTTAGCTGAAGCGATATATTTTTGCGATAATCGCGAAAAACACCCGCTATAGGCTAGAGTCTATTGTTTGAAGCTCTCGACTACAATGTGTTAAGAGATTTTGACTACCCCCTGTTGGCAACGGAAAGGTTATCAGGTACCGTTTTAATGTGAAAAAGAAACAAAATGTCACTGATTGTCGATTTGATTGTCATTGAATGTGAAGTTTGAAACACCCCAACCAAACTGTGCAGGTGGCAAAAAGAGGAATCAATTTATAAACACATTTTTTTTAATAAGCCTGAAAAAGAAATGCCTTTAATTTAATATTATAATTTATTTTTACTTACTCGGATTTTTTGTTTTTAGTGGCCTTTTGCGCATGGATCTCGCTGTATTGCACGGCAGCAGTTTCATGTGCAGGTTTTAGCAGCGACTGAACATTTGGTATTCCAGTCTGTTTATTTTCTTGCATAAATATATCATTTCTCGTTTCTTCTGCTTGTTGCTGGTTCGGAATAGCTTGCCCCTTCAAAACGGCAACTTGTCCATTATCTAAAGTAATGTAATAATCCGTATCGCTACTGTTTGTGAGGTTATCTAATATATTGGCACCATTTTGAAGACATATTATATTTTCCATGTCGGGATTAAAGACGTTGAGTTGATTGTCGTCGATAATAAAAGTGGGTGTTTCAGATGGAAAAACAAACTTTCCAGGCACGGTAATGTTCTTGTCGTAATCGTTTATAAAACATGGCGTTGGGTCTGAGATATTTGTGTTGTTGAATATTTCTTCAGGCATTTCTGAACCAGTGCAAGTTGTGACTAAATAACTCCCCGACTCCCCTATTTTAGTTACTCTGTACTGAGTTAGGTCGTTTACCAATGGCGGCACTGCAGCCGGGAGAGCTAATTCAATTTCTGGTAATTGGAGTTGTTGTTTTCGATTCCTAAAACAGAACGAAAACAGAACGTAAAAAAATATTATTTGTATAAAAAGAAAGTGGCGTTCAAAGACCGAGTTTAGTGTCATCTTTACCGATTATTTGATTTTGAAAGTTTTCCACTTGGAGGAGATAATGCATTATTACTTCTAGGCAAATTCTGAAAAAAAAAGATATAAATTAATAAAAACAAAACATATTACATAATAACTGTTTAAAGAGATTAGTCATAAACAACATCTAAATACGTGATATACACTGCAAAAATTGCATTCTTTCAAAATAGAAAAAAAAATAACCTTGAGGCTCTTACTTTACAGGGATATGCAAGGAATCGATACGCAAGTTATATATTGGTGTCGAAAACAACTTGTCACGCACAATCCATACACTTTGCTACTGAAATCACGAGACATGCATCGCCAGCAATCGTTGTTGAATTCTCGAAACGTCTAAACTAGAATGCTTTCATAACTCACTCACAACCAAACAGTTGCCGTAGCTGTCATTTATAAATCTGTTGTATCTTCGGGTTTTCTCACAAACTCTCTCATTAAACAAAACTCCGGCTCAACAAAACACTTTTACTATGACATCTTAATTAGCAGGCGGTTGGAATAATCTGGACCCCGACCTTGAGGTTGCCACCTTATTTATTATTCTCGAAATCTTGGAAGTTCCCACCTTATTTATCATACACTCGATCTCTACAATACTCGATAGCTAGACGCCATCTATGGGTAACCTATTAGACTAATTTAGTGCCATCTATGAGTGAGCTCTTGCATTAATATGAAGGATATTACAATATTCTGTCTTTCTTTGTTGACTGCTTTGTTCCTAGCATTGATCTTAAGGACACACATTGTTACAAAATGTCTGACACAAGTAACGCCACATTTAAAGTCTCGACAAAGTGAGGGCGACAGCATCGCCCACGGCTTTACAAAATTTCGGCAACATGTGCTTGATGTGTGGCGGTAGTGGCCAAGATACTTGAATAGTCCAGTATACACTTCAATATGTATAAACACACGTTACATTATCTATGTCAGTGTGTTTGAAAACAGAGTAATATGTACCTACCTCTCAAATTAATGTAATAATATGTACCTACCTCTTTCACTGATACTCCACTATTCTCCAGGGCAGTTTCTAAAATATTCAATCGTTCTTTCATTTTTGGAGATGTTAAACAATCCGCAGGAGACAATGACACAGGTTTGTGTTGTTTCGCCGAGTTCTGTAAAAAATAAAATAAAATATCTCCGCTATACCTAAAAATTGGATTTGATGCATAAAATTTTTTTATAGAGTTTCTTTTTGTAAGATGATTTCCAGGGTAGAAGTACTGCAAACAAGAGACCACCCTTAAAATGGATTTAGCTATGTTTAGTGAACAGATCTAAAAATCCGGGTGCTTCCCAACCTTATTCTTACCCTACTCCACTTCCTTCTGCCTCATTCCTAAATGGGAATGGCATAATTTAACTGAATCTGGCCAGTTGGAACACCTGTGGATTATCACTAGACATTAGATTATACGCATTTTTGTATTTGCATAATATTTGTATAATACGAGTATGCATCAAAAGTGCACATTATGCATATTTGAACCTTTTTAGTCGTTGGTGTATATTTGAGCCTTTTTGATCATTAGTGCTTAACCACTCAGAACATTGGAACGTCACAAGACGTAAATATGATAATAGCGGTCAAGACATTAGAACGTCTTTTCACATAAACGCGCGAGATTTTACAAAAATCGATTTATTTTCATCACTAGTATACGGATTGCCATGATTTAAAAAACAGAGCATCGATAATGAATAACGCTACGCGTCTGTATTCAAGAATATCTATGGAACGTAGAAGTGCATTATCTAAGCCGATTGAATCTGTCATCTTGTACGTTCATAATTTATTGCGTTTCTAAATAATTTATTAAAAATATTTTAGTTTGGACGGTTAATATTTTGAGGTGACTAATAGTTTTTAATTATATTTCTTCAATATATAAAGTGTTATTTCTTTATGATACTCAGAAAAAAGTACATTTTTCACGGCTTTGAAATAATGGTAAGCGATTCTTACATATTTTTGACATTTTCATAAAATGTATATTTAGAAACGCAAATATTTACGTATAGTAACACAATGCGATAATGGATTTCATAATCTTTCCAAAACATTTTTTAGAATGAGGCTACGTTTCCCAAAACGTGAGTTATGAAGCTTTTAGCAAAACTCGTAAATAACACAAAAATTATCACGCTTTGACAGTTCTCAAAGGAACACACAGTAAATAAATGTCTTTGTCTGAGAGGTTAATTGAGCCATTTCCGTTTTTACTTTTATAAATATATATATTTTTTTAATATTAACTCCACAAAGGACGCCCTGAGGAAAGTTATTTCCCACAAGGCCTATGTCATCTTTGGGGATGCTATGTGGAGGATTATTTTAAGGAAAGGAAGATCTGGGAAGGAAAAAGGTATGAGGGGTGGGTAGGAATTTGGGGAACGTACAAATCCATCTCTCCCACTGTGGTGCAAGGCGATGCGTCGAGAGAGTCCTACTGCAGAGGTAAAAAGATTTTACTCAAACAAATCCACAAATCCGGCCCGCCACACAGTAGGTGGGCAGAACATCCGCCGCCAAGACCTGGATAATCCTCACCACCACTGAACCACTTGCGGTGACCTATGGCAGAGATGTTGGTTATCCACTAAATAACTCGGGGTGGCGGTACCCACATCTGCCTCCCAAATTATAATTTTATCATATACAGGGTTTTCCAATAAGAGGTGTTATTTTGATATTCAATCGTAAAAGATCAATGGTTTCGTTGATTGTGTGGCACGTAGCGCCGTCTTGTTGAAAGTAAACGTTGTCCAGATCAATACCATCCAATTCCGGCCATAAAAAATCATTAATCATCTCTCAATAGTGCAATCCATTCACCGTAACTGTTGCTCCAGCCTCATTTTCGAAAAAGTAAGGTCCAATGACTCCACCGGACCATAAACCGCACCAAACAGTCACGCGTTGAGGATAGAGAGGCTTTTCAACAATAACTCTTGGGTTTTCCGAGCCTCAGATGCGACAATTTTGCTTGTTGACGAAGCCACCGAGGTGGAATTGGGCCTCATCACTCAAGATGATTTGCATTTGATTCACTCAAGTGAATTTTAATGATTTAAATGCGTGTATCGTTCCATTTTTATTAACGGCGTAGTTTCTACTTGTCAAATGTCAAAAAAAGACAGTTTCAAAAGTAACATCTACCGAAATAGCGGGCTATTCAAAATAACACCTCTTATTGGAAAACCCTGTACTTTAGGCTTTTATATTTTGGCATTTATAGTGCATATCTTCCTATTATTGGTGCATATATATCCATATTTGGGCATTGACAGTAGTGCATATTTCGCCATTTCGATAGTGCATAGAATTCATTGTCTCGTTATAACATAGTTTTTAAAAAATTGTTGTGGAAAAACAGTAGGTACCTCATGAAATTTAATGCAGTGCGCTTTGAGGCATCTTTTGGTTTGGAATATGCTTGGGCAGTGGGGACAGCGCTTGCCCGTTTGGTTTCCCGCCGTGTTGGGGTGAATTTGACGCAAATGTGTTTGGAGATTACCTACAAAATATAAAAAACAAGAATCATAATGCAGTCATCGTCATTTTAAGAATGTCGGCAAATAAAAAATTTAATATCTAAGTTACGACTACCAAACTAAGCACATGCTATTACGGTGATGGAATTATCAATCTAGTTGGTATAATGTTTTAAAATACTTTTTTTTTCTTCTGTATATGAACGATTCTAAAATATTTAAAGATAATTAACCTCTCGGACAAAGACTATTATTTACTTTGTGTTCCTTTGCGATCTGTCAAAACGTGAAAATATTTGTGATATTTACGAGTTTTGTTAAAAGCTTCATAACTCACGTTTTGGGAAACGTAGCCTCATTCTAAAAGATGTTTTGGAAAGATTATGAAATTCACTATCGTATTATATTGTTATACGTAAATATTTGCGTTTCTAAATATACATTTTCTGAAAACGTCAAAATATGTAAAAATCGCTGACCATTATTTCAAAGCTGTGAAAAATGTACTTTTTTCTGAGTATCATAAAGAAATAACACTTTATATATTGAAGAAATATAATTAAAAACTATTATGTACTGCCGTTCCTCATCCAGAACATATATATTATGTGAGAGACGACATGTCGATTCTTGTCATAGTGGTCTGATCCTACTTCCTTTTTCCTGTTTTGGTAATCCTGGGATGACATCATCTACTCGCTCTGTGATTGGTTGTTTGTTTTGTCACCGGCAGTTGGCGTCTCGCGTCGTTTCATTTGTCAATTGACATCGAAATTCTTTCGAATGTGGTCGAATTATCTCGCGCTAAGTTTTTTCAAATACATAAGTGCTGAGATAACTCAAAAACGAGTGAAATAACTTCCTTGAGAGTGTTTCCTTTTCGTGAAAAGAAAAAATAGTGCTTTGTGTAGATTACGCGTTGTGCATTTGGCGGGAAGAACGCAGTATAACGGTCAGATTTGTTGCGTCATAATGTCTACCGTAGTTCCGACGAAATCTACGCACAAACGCCGTAGCGAGGATATCGATTCCTCCTCTACACACAGACGTCGCAGCGAGAATTCGGATTCGTCTTCGAGTTCGGGTTGTTCGCGGCCTAAAAACAAAAGGCGCAAAAAGAGATCGCAAAAGAAGATGCTCAAGAAATTGACGCGCCAGTTAAGCGATCTGCAGCGTTTCGTGTTCAGGCGAGATGCCGCGGCCGCCGGCAATTCTGACGCGAGTGAGTTTGAGGGTTCCGAAATTGACGGCGAGTCTTTGTCAAACCCTATAGACGCGCCAGGCACCAGTGCTTGTGGTACATCCGCTGCTCCGATTTTTCGTGTGCCGGATCCCACAGTTGCATTAAAGGAACCGTTAATGGGAGCACCGACAGATGCTATGTTAAAGATGGTGGAGCGCCTGCAAAATTTTGATACTCCCGGTTGGTGTAACGTACGCTACGCAAAGGCATTAAAAGAATATGCAGCAGACCCGGGATTCAAAGAGTTGGAAGTAAATTGCGAGCTCAATTCCCTCACGCCGGCATGTGCTCAACTCACAGGAATGGAAAGGGCCTTTGCAGCAATCACTCACGTGGCGCTCCAACAAAGGCAGGTCATCCAGGACTCTATACAGAGCGTCCTAACCTGGAGCAGTCAGCCTGACACCGAACTTTCGCCGAAGACCCTAGCGGAGAAATTTCAGGATGTCCTTGGGGGAAGTATTGCAAAAAACGATGCAATCCTTCAGATAGCTTGTGGGAAGCGGGCGGAAATCGTTGAGCGGCGACGCCATCGTATCCTGGAGTTGTGCAAAACTCCATTGGAGAAATCAGCCCTGGATAAAATTCCTCCAACGGTATCGCACCTTTTTAATGAAGACAAGCTTGTCTCCCAGTTGCAGAGACTTGGTGGGGCAAGCAAAGTCTTCAGGGCTCAGATCTCGCAGACCCCAAGGGTTGCGAGGCAACCCTTGGGGTCTGCGAGATCTGACTTGGAATCTGTGTCAAGGCCAAATAACAGAACACAGACTAAATGTGCTTCTGCAGGAAATCTGGGTTTCACTCAATTTCCATATCAGTACCGGCGGGCAGACCCCGGTCACCACTCTGGCCCTTCCTCCTCTTCCAGCAGAGGACGGAAATTTCGGAGGCCGACGGGGCGTGGGCAGACCTCGCACCGTCGTCCCCGAAACAATTGACAATCAGCCCAGGCGATTTCAGGGAGGGCAATTGCGAAGTTCTTTAGAACAATGGCGTATCGCAAATGCCCCCGACTTCGCCCTAAAAATCCTCAATGGCTATCGGATCCCATTTTGGTTGAGACCTCCATTGTCCAGACCCACTCAGGTGAGGTTGCACAATTTCACCACAAGACACACACCCGAAATGGACATACAAATAAAGGAGTTGCTGAAGATGGGAGTGCTGGAACCAGCACCCATGAATCGGGGTTTTCTCTCCCAGATGTTTCTGGTGCAGAAGAGCGACGGGACCAATCGTCCCATCATCAATCTGAAAGTGTTGAACGATTTTGTGCGAGGGAAAAAGTTTTCCCTGATCTCCCACTTCAAAGTACCCGACTTTTTGCAACCCGGAGACTATATGACAAAAGTAGATCTGGCGCATGCGTACTTTCATATACCAGTGGCAAAGACCCATCGACGTTTTCTGCGTGTCGTGTACAGAGGTCAATGTCTGCAGATGACATGTTTGCCCCAGGGCTTGAGCAGTTCCCCTCAAATTTTCGCAGCAATAACCAATTGGATCGCAGAGATCCTTCGAAAAAAGGGCATTCGAGTTATTGTGTACTTGGACGATTTTCTTCTGGCTCATCAGAGTCAAGAAACTCTCCGACTGCAGACACTAGTAGCGTTGGATTTCTTACAGTCGCTCGGCTGGACCATCAACATAAAGAAATGTGTTCACCTACCGACACAGGCGATAGAATATCTGGGAGTGTTATGGAACACTGGCCTCAATCAGAAGATGCTAACCAGGAACAAGTGCCGGGCAATATGGAAGTCGTTGCAAAAGGTTACGACAAGGAAGGAATGGTCCCTGAGGGAGGCGCAGAGCATCCTAGGACAGCTGAACTTTGCAGCGTTTGTGGTTCCCAGGGGTCGCTTGCACTGCAGGCAGATGCAGCTCCAGTCACTTGCCATGACAAAGCTCCCACTCCGGAAGAAGGTACCTGTAAACCTTGCAGTACTGGAGGATCTAGATTGGTGGAGGCACAACGTGAGTACGCATTCCCTTATCCATTTCCCCAAAGCATGCCACTTCATTGCGACAGACGCAGCAGACAGCGGGTGGGGGGCGCAGGTAGACGACATCCCACTCTCAGGCTGTTGGACACAACACAACAACAGCACAACAACAAACCAAATGGCACAGCAACCTAAAAGAAATGTTTGCTATTCTCCATGCATTGAAGTACCAGAGAGCCAGTTTGAGCAATTCTACTTGTCTCATTCAATCGGACAACAGAACGGTACTAGCATATCTACGCAACGAAGGAGGTACGAAATCAGTGAACCTCCTTCAGTTAACGTATCAGATTCTGGAAGTAGCGGACGCGCACAACATAAGGATGGAAGTGTATTACCTCGCGGGACGATACAATGGACTCGCCGATCATCTTTCCCGAGGGACCTTGTTACCAGAATGGCACCTTCTACCTACAGCGACCGACCAGATATTCTGCCTTTGGGGCAGACCCATGGTGGACCTATTTGCATCCAAGAGAGCTCATGTTGTAAACAGTTATGCATGCATAGACCCCACCGACACAGCAGCCCTATATCACAATGCTTTCAGCAGGATTTGGTGCTTCCCACTGGCATGGGTATTTCCACCGCCCTGCTTGATACCGAGAGTCCTGGAACATCTAAACAAGTGTGTCGGTATTTACCTATTGGTAGTACCGAGGTGGCCCAAGGTGTTCTGGCTGCCAGATCTCCAGTCGAGAGCACTAGCTCCACCTTTACAAATAACCAACCTACTCGACAACCTGGTGGATATCTCGACAGGTCTTCATCCTCCTCAGATTCAAAAACTGGAGATGGAAGTATGGAAGATTGGGGCTGGAGAGGAGCGCTCAATGAATGGTCAGAACACGAGAGAGGCCTCCTCAATGCTGGATGGCGATCTTCAACGGTCACCGCATATAAATTAGCATGGAAGAGGTGGGGCCAATGGTGTGTCAAGAATAAGGTGGATATAGCTGATCCTTCAGGTTCCCAGTTGGCAAGATTTTTAGCCAATTTAAAACTTAAAGAAGGCTTGGCTCCTAGTACCATTGCTCTTCATAAGTCAGCCATTTCAACATTAACCAACCCAGAGTGTGAATCGCTAAGCAGCCATACCTTAGTTAAACAAGTGATGAAAGGTATAGTTAATACTTCTAGAAAGAAGAAAGCATTGCCTATCTGGGACCCTAGACAAGTTACTGTATGGTTGAAAGAAAACCTTACAGAAACAGTTACTCTGTTTGAGGCTTCTCGAAGATGCGCTGTCATTCTTTTACTCGCATCTGGACGAAGAGTGCACGATCTTACTCTGTTACGATACACACCAGACAGTTTCGTGGACAATGGGGACCATATTATACTTTGGCCAGCTTTTGGATCTAAAACTGATTCTACTACTCGTCAGCAGTCGGGATGGAAGCTTAAAGCTTCCTCAGACCGAGCTACAGATCCAGTATATTGGCTCCGTAAAGTATGCACCTTATCTAGAGTAAGAAGACAAGAATCAAATTCCATACCAAATTTATTTATTTCAACGACGGGCCCGCCAAAACCTGCCTCAAGAACAATAATTGGAGGATGGGTGAAAACAGTACTAAAAAGTGCTGGCATTGATAAATCAGCAGGGAGTACAAGGTCTGCTGTAGCATCACTGAGCTGGTTAGAAAATTGCCCCATTGAAAAGATCCTGGAAAGAGAAAATTGGAAGAGCGAGAACACTTTTGCAAAACATTACAGAAGGGAGGTAATGGAAGGAGGTAACTCTTTGACATTGCCATCTCTCACAAATCTGTTTGAACCTATAACCTCTCACAATTGACATCAGTTCTGTCACCAAGGCGATAACAAACACTTCTCACATAATTTTTATTTTTATTTATTTATTGGACAATTTGTATAGCGCCGCTTTTGTGAGATATCACCTCAGGGGCGCTTTACAGTTGATGCAGGTATTGCAAAAATATAAAAATTACAAAAATAAACTGAATTTAAGTTAAGTAAAATGGAGTACAGAAACAGGTGACACGAAGATAGAAGATGGAGACTCTGCAGCAAGAATCCCAAGTGGTGAGGAAACTGGTCCAGCTGCTGCAGCGAGAGAGTCCACCGCGTCCAACAACAGTGCCAGCACGAGGCTTGTCATCCGTCCAGGTATGTGTCTGCTGCTAACAAAGCGCTGACACAATATCCTCTCACAGATACCAGACTTTGGCAGCACCGCTGTGACGTTCGACGAAGATAGAAAATGGAGACTCTGCAGCAAGAATCTTTGGTGGTGAAGAAACTGGACCAGCTGCTGCAGCGAAAGAGTCTACCGCATCCACCAACAGTGCCAGCACGAGGTTCGTCATCCATCCAGGTGTGTGTCTGCTGCTAATAAAACGCTGACACCTCAGATAGATAAGAGACCCTGGCAGCACTGCTGTGACGTTCGGCGAGTCCATAATTCATCTCCATGTAATCCTGTTCCTAGTGATTGTTGAAGTGGTATATTCTGCCCGCAATAAAAAGCGACGGGATAGTAAATTACCCTGGGCTTAGCAAAGCACTTGCCTTCAGAGTTTCCGAGAATTCGGTTGAAAACATCTGGTGTGCATTTACCGATCGACGTTCGTTTCGAATATTGAATATTTTTTAGCAAAATTTCAGAATATTCACTTTTAAAACACTGCACTCAAATCACATATTATAAAGTTCTAATAACTGGTTGTTAAGTTTATTTTTATTAAAGTTAAAATGTTATTTTATTGATTTTAAAAATAAGGGAAAGGATAATTTAAGGGATTTTGCCTCATTTCCCTTGAAAATACAAAAAAAACACAAAGCGGTTGTAGGACGCGTTAGGACGCGTCCTGCTGCCACGAAAGGCGCTATACAACTAATATATATGTTCTGGATGAGGAACGGCAGTACATAATGATGGAGTTTTACCTACCATTAAAACTCTTATTATGTTGCCTTCCTCATCCAGAACATATATTTAATCACTGCTTGGTGAGATTATAATTGACAAATGAAACGACGCGAGACGCCAACTGCCGGTGACAAAACAAACAACCAATCACAGAGCGAGTAGATGATGTCATCCCAGGATTACCAAAACAGGAAAAAGGAAGTAGGATCAGACCACTATGACAAGAATCGACATGTCGTCTCTCACATAATATATATGTTCTGGATGAGGAAGGCAACATAATAAGAGTTTTAATGGTAGGTAAAACTCCATCATTAGTCACCTCAAAATATTAACCGTCCAAACTAAAATATTTTTAATAAATTATTTAGAAACGCAATAAATTATGAACGAACAAGATGACAGATCCAATCGACTTATAATGCACCACTACATTCCATAGATATTCTTGAATACAGACGCGTAGCGTTATTCATTATCGATACTCTGTTTTTTAAATCATGGCAATCCGTATACTAGTGATGGAAATAAATCGATTTTTGTAAAATCTTGCGCATTAACGTGAAAAGACGTTCTAATGTCTTGACAGCTATTATCATATTTACGTCCTTTGACGTTCTAATGTTCTGAGTGGTTAAGGTAAATTCAACTAAAGAAAATCACTTGCCTGGTTGAGAGTATGCAGAAGAACACTGTGGACATTTGTAGGGCCGCAATTTGGAATGTGTATACTTGTGCAGTACCAGAGAATTTTTCTGAGAAAAGGCCACCCCGCATATTTGGCACTAAAACATAGGAAATCACAATAATAATTTATTATGTTACTGTCTACGACTATGACCATGTGAGGATGTGTAGGGGCATTCGAATATAATATTTTAAATCCATCTATTTGAATTTCACTTTGTTTTCGGTAATGAATCAATGCAAACCTTGGAAGTGGAAACTAACCCACTTCTCTACATCCAATCGAGCTGAAACTCTAGTCTCTGAAGACTAGTTGTCGATGACAATGCATTCTATTAACTTTTGGTTGCAATCACACACACACACACGGGGACATATATGTATTTCTCAGAAATCAGATGACATTTTACACAAATATGATTTAAGATTTTCACGGCCAAAAGTATTTTTGTTATTTGTTTTTGGGGTGTTATGCCGTGTTGTGCTAACTCCTTCTTTAGCCAACGTTTCGGACAGCATTGCAGTGTCCATCATCAGGGCAGATGTGTTATTTGAGGTTGTGTTAAAATGTGAGCTTATGCATGAGGTTGTGATACCGTGTTGCCAGCTCCAAACCTCTGAGCTAACATTAACGTATCATTTTTTTAATTTAAAGTGGTTTTTTTCGTTTAGCTCTGATGTAGCCGTCAATTACCGGATACCAAGAACTATTGAGCTTAGCTCCATCGTCTCTATTAATGTTTACGGGATTTTTATGAATTTTCAATGGCCTCCGTAATCAGCCGTGCTCTATAAGTTTTGGGTCTCTTCTTGGGATTTCAGGAACAAATCCAAAGTAATGCCCGGTGTCAATCAAATGCTCGGCAATTGCCGATTTGTCAGGGTGGCCGAGTTTACAAGCTCTGAAGTGTTCTGAAATCCTTTTGGAGATAGTCTGCTCTGTCTGGCCTACATAGACCTTGTCACATCCGGAACAGCTGAGTTTATACACTCCATCTGTTTCCAGAGGAAACTTAGTCTTTGCAGACCTCAGTAAGTCCTGTATCTTTGTTGTTGTTCCGAAGACAGTCTTGATATTTTCCTTTCTCAATAGCCTGGCAATTCTGTCTGTCACATTGTGCACATAAGGCAGGAAGGCACAGCCTTTCGACTCTTGTTCAATTCTGTCTTCGTTTGGTGCAGATTTGGCTCTTATGATTTGCCTTGTCTGACTTGCTGGGTAACCGTTACGCTCCAGTGCATCGGTCAGCTTCGTAAGTTCCGCTCCGATTTTATGTTCACATATTCTGGTCGCTCGGGTCACCAATGTTTGGATAAGTCCTCTCTTCTGCGCTGGGTGGTGGTGCGAATCAGCGTGTAAGTACTGATTCGTATGGGTTGGTTTCCTATATACAGTATGCCCTAGGCTACCATCGTGTTTTCACCAACGTTGGCTAAAGAAGGAGTTAGCGCAACACGACATAACACCCCAAAAACAATTAACAAAAAAGACATTTTACACAGTTTACAGCCGTTAATATTGTCGGTCGATACCCAATCAGCATTTGGCGATGTTGGTAGAATATTTCAACTCCAGTTCCTGAATACAAAGGTTCAATCCTTTGTCAAGCCAATAGTTTTAAAAGACATTTTAAAATAGATATATTATTTACAGTGATTTATTTTTGGGGTATTATGCCGTGTTGCGCTACTTCCTTCTTGTTATATCTCTGCTTACTATGCAGATTTCTGTGTTGGGAACTCTTTGATAAAGTAAAAGGTTCTGTACAATAATTGCATTTATTTATGTTACAATAAATAAGTCTGGATTTAGCTACACTGTTCATTATCCGAGGGTTGGTAATTCTCTGTTTCTAGAAGCTTGAAGTCTGACAATGATACCCCACAGGCACTTGCTACACTCTAGCGACATCTGTCGGACTCTGGAGTAAGCTTTCTGACTAGTGCCATCTATCGCTTGAATACCCAACTTTTTACCATACATCACACTTCTCTAGCCAACGTTTTGGACAGCATTACAGTGTCCATCATCAGGATGGAGGTAGCAGCGCAACACTATAATACTTTTGACTGTGTAAAACTTTGTATTGAAAACTACAGATTAAATGATGTTACCTTAAATGGTTTTTCGCCAGAGTGGATACGGTTGTGTCGGATCAGTTGGCTGGGCTTATCAAAGGATTTCAAACATACTTTGCATGTAAGGTTTGACTGAAAAGAAAACAAATTCGTCATGTTCTCAGGTATAGATTAATTTAATTGGTAAATATTCAGGATCGCTGGCCACGCTTACTACGATTTTTAAATAAAACCTTTATATTCACCTTAATTACTATAAAAGGCAACTATCTGTATTTGGGAAATATTTAATTTCAACATTCTAATTTTTAATTATGTAAAATGAAAATTGTACAGGATGACAACCATTTCCAATAATTTCTCTCAACGATATTTTCATATGTTGGTGTTCCCGATATGTACTACACGTGGGGCTAGAGGTAATGTTAGTACCATTTAAATCATGCATATTAAGTAGGCACTATTTTGGCAGAACACTGGAAATAACTTGAGCAAGTTTTTTTTTACATTTTTAAAAATATTTTTGTATTAAAAAAAAACTACCCTAACCTCTCCTTACCTGATCTAACCTAACATATACTAACCTAACCTTTACTAAACTAAACTAAACTGACCTAACCTAATCTATAATTAAAAAAATACCTTTATTTAATTTTATTTTATTATCAAGTTCTGCCAAAATAGTACTATAGCAGTCTTGCTTGTTAGTTCCTACCGTAGCGGCTGACAGCATTCTCAAGTTGCCGTCTTGATTTGCGAACTACTAGTCTGAAGAGCGCTGTGCATCGTAGGAATTTGTTCCGTCAGTTGTGGCGAGATACTCGGGGGACACGGGACGTTTGTGAAGGCTTGCCGACCTTGGCGGACTTAGGATATACGTAAGATGCCTTCCAAATTGAGATTGATTTTTTTATACTTTAGTACAGTGGTTCTTAACCTGGGTTCGATCGAACCCTAGGGGTTCGGTGAGTCAGTCTCGGGGGTTCGGTGGAGGTCAAGACCCCCGATTTATATGATTCGTGGTGACATGCCCCGCTTGTCCATCATTGGCTGCAGGTGATCACGCAGCGGTAGAGCTTGCGATTACCGGTCAAGATGGCCGCCTGAAAATGACCATAGTCATTATATACGGACCATAGACATTTTACTCCTAATTTTTCAAATTAGGAGGGGTTCGGTGAATGCGTATATGTAACTGGTGGGGTTCGGTACCTCCAAAAAGGTTAAGAACCACTGCTTTAGTATCTTAGGGATTACTCTGTTAATTATATAAATTTTGTTCAGAATTAAGTGATCTCAGCTGGCGCCCATTAAATTCATTATAGCATCATTTTATCCATTCGTAAATTCAACTGTCATGACTTGCATTTTGTCAACTATCGAGAAATATCTAACTCGACACGCCTTGAGAATTAAACCTTTTATAATGAGTCTCTTGCTTAATATTAACTTCCTAGAGCAATATGTGTAGTAACAGAATTTTATATAATAAATGTTAAAGTTGTTAATAGAGGTTTTATTACTGGTGCACACAATTATTCTACCCACATGTAACATCGATTTCCCTTTTAGGGAAGTAATAATATTGGTAAAGATATTGCTACAGTACTACCTAATTTGCATAGAGTAAAAGGTAATAAAAACTCTTCTAGCCACTCGTATAGTACAAGGAATACCAAAAATAAGAATATGTCATCAACAGAAATTATTTTGGTTGTCATCCCATACAATCCTAAATAACGAAAGCGAATGTTCATTTTTTGTAATTAAAAATAAGAATGCTTAAATTAAAATATTCCCAAATGCAGATAGTTTCCTTTTATACTAATTAAGGTGAATCATTTAGTTTTATTTAAAGAAAAATCGTATTAAATGCGGCCAGCGATCCCGAATAATTAGCGTTTAATTTAGTTACTGTCTAACAAAGCATAAGAGGTTTTGGTTTGATTCCCATTGCAGTGCCAAAATGATGTTGACACAGGTTTATCATTCCGTACTATATTATTTTACCTAGCTGTTGCAAGTCCGGGTGTTATTAAGAAATAAAAAGTTTTTATGTGAGTAAATATGCTTAGTAAATAACGTTTTTTTTAAATGAAAAAAAGCTCATACATACCCTCGGAAAATCACGAAATTTTACTTTACTTGCCAAAATACCCCAAGAAATTAAAATAAAAAAATACGTACTCGTTTGAAAAAAGAATTAAAATAATTTTCTGGTAAAAATATATTATATTATAGATAGGTACTTTGTCACTTGTCTGAATTCTTGACACAATCAGATGACGAACTCTGTGGTCGAGGCCTTTCGACTAGCAATCTGAAGATTGTGGGTTTGAATTCCGGCATTTTTTATTATTATAAATTTATTTGATGAATTTGTGTTATTTCACAATTTATTTATTTAGAATAATTTATAGTAAGCTTGCGGCATGTTCCAGAGTGGAAGATATTCTCAGTATCGCCCTGATGTAGGACCACAATTCAGAATTGAAATGTTACTTCAAATGGCTTTAGCCATGTTTGGTTACCAAATTTTAATAACCACCTTCCTCTTCCCCATCTCCTTCCCCTCCCCAATACCTTCAGTCTCACAGCATACCCCAATTGGGGATGCCAGTCTCACTGGCTCCAGATGGTTGTGAGCAGTTGGGACTCTTGTGCGGTATTCACAAGAGTCCCAATTTCGAAAAGGACACAAATCCAAAAACAGTTCAGTTCATTGAACCAGAGTTACAATAACTCGCAGATCCACAACCGAAATTAGTATGTTTGATAATGACTCCATTAGAAGGAGAGAATCATTTTCAAATGTATATTTTGTACTTACTTTTTTATTTGCAACTAATAAGTGTGACCCCCTTTCAGCTATTATTTCATTATTCTGAAATAAATAAAAAATAAACACAATTAAAATATTTTAGTAAAATATAAAAATTTCATGGTTATAAACAAAGTAATTATTTTATTTTCGCAATAAGAATAAGTGAATAACTAACTTAAGGCGATGCACTATGTCGTGTAATATTTTAAATCGAGCCGCTATCAATAACAGCCTTTACGTAGATGGCGATAAGGTTTAAATTCCCGCTTAACACCATCCGCCTGTTTTGATTTATGCAAGAAAAAAACATGGCCAAAAAGTGCCTTTTGTTTTATTTTCTGGATGTTCAGGCATAAAAATTAAATTTTTTTCCGATCATTTTATAAATAACTTAATTTGCCACACTATACAATAAAATCATAACTGAAAATGGGTTCGTAGGTAGGAGATTTTTAACTTTAAAGCAGTTTTCATAGGCCTTATACATTATTTTTTTCTGGGCTTATAAAAAGACTTATCTAAAAAATACTCGATTATTTCAAAGGCCAAGATGTATTCTACTCGCAGTATTTAATTAAAGCATCTGAAACATTTCTAGGCGACCAAATTTTCAAACCAAAAACACATGATTTTGCATTACTACGTATGGCATCGCCTTAATGTAAAAACAAAGTGTGAGAATTATAATTATGACTTACATTACTAGCATCAGGAATATGGTGTTTGAAGAAGTGAGTACTCAGAGCAGCCCTCCTGCTGAATTTCATCTTGCAAGCCTTATTCCCCGAAAGGGGGCATTGGTTCCCAGACTCCCAGTGGTCTACCTCATGAAGTATTAACTTTTCCTATAACATTCACCATCAATCAAAGTTCAGATCAGGTGGCGGATTTACCAATAAGCTAAGCCAATTTACCGTCAAAATAAGCTAGTTTATCTACTAGGTACGTTAAAAAAAACTTGGGTTTTAGAATTTTAATTTTAATAACCAATAGGTCTGTGAACAGTACACCTCACATTAAAAAAATTATGTTTCTAATTTTATGTTATTTAGTAAATTAAAACCAAAATTTCCTCTGAAATCATAAGATTTGTAGGTAGGTACTTAATTATTAACCACATATTTTATGTAACGTTTTTAATTTCAAATAAGGAATTGTTTAATTTGTCCAAAGCAACATCACTATCTTAATGAACATTCTTTTTTCAAGCTTTCTTCATGCAGATAGGTACCATAATATTGAGAAAAAAAAAGATAATAATAAAAAAATTTAAAAAGACAATTTCACATTTGAAAAAAGAATCTTTACTGAACCACTAAAACGGCCACCATTTTAAAACTGAATATGCAAAAAAAATTACAGACAGATGAAATGAAAAACTGTGGAGTTAAAACAGAATTCAGTCAATAATAAATTATTAATGATATAATAATAATTTACCCTTAAGCTAAGATAGTTTACCTATAAGCCAAGACAATTTACCCATAAGCTAATAAGCTTGCAGGTTATGGTTTGAAATTTGAGACATTTTATACAACACCCTTCCAAGCACCAATAGGCTCCTTCTATAATAAGCTTGTAGGTTGAAGTGAAAGTAAATAGGCTCCTTCTATAAGTAGCTTGTAGGATCAAGTGAAATTAAATAGGCTCCTTCTATAAGTAGCTTGTAGGTTGAAGTGAATGTAAATAGGCTCCTTCTATAAGTAGCTTGTAGGTTGAAGTGAACGTAAATAGGCTCCTTCTGTAAGTAGTTTGTAAGCCTAAGTGAAGGTAAATTCAACACCCAATTCATTTCTAAGTATATATATATAAAACAGATCTAGCAATCACTTTACTAACAATTCATGAAGATATAATTTTTTTCTGTCCGAACCTTTTTTTTTTCTAAAAAAGAAAGCCAAACATTCCCGGGTTACGAATAACCTGAAAATATTTGAAAATTTCCTGCTATTACCATAGAGAGCGGAAAATGTTGCTTGTATCGTGATGGAGGACTTAGCCAGCCGAAGAATTGAACTCACAAAGCCTGGGTGGGACAGAAACGCGATGCCAATTCAACCACTGACCGGTCAATTTAATTCCTCACATAGCGCTCAGAGCCCTTGGGGTGATATTTCACAAAATGGCGCTACAAACTATCCAATTATTATTATTATAATAGCAGAATTTATCGAACGGTCAAAAAAAACTTAACAGATTTTACCCGGGCTACAATGATATTGTAAAAGTAGCATAAATAAGTAGGCAACTCACAGAAGTATCAAATTGCTTAGTGCATTTTTGGCAGCTGTGTTTTGAAGAGTGATATCGCAATATGTGCTTTCTGAGAACATGTTGGCTGAAGTATAATTTCCCACAGTGTCTACATGTAGATTTCTGAAACAAAAAAATTTAAATAAAGAATACTATCAAATACCCTATCAAGGGCTTACCATTTCAAAATTAATCATAAATAATGTTGCCATGAAATCGAAAAAAAATTAAGCAGGTACTCACTGCTGCTATACGATACATGGTGCCACCCATTTTATTGTGTTTCTCCGGTTCTTCGTTAACCACTTCTTGGAAAAGTTGAGGGTCTACTGGTTTGAGAAAAGAATTGTCAACAACATCCAAAAGTTTCTCAGCTAGAGGCAGGAAGTCATCCTGGACATTGGCGTAAGAGATATTAGTATCAAAAGACGCATTGAATATCAATTGCGGGAGATCAGGCAGCATGGTGTTTGGGTTGCCGGATTCTAATTCAATTGTATCAGATTCTGGCAACGTCAAATTGTCGAACTGGTGAAATGAAGAATGGTTCAGATCGTTGTAAATTAATTGCGGAAGATCACGAATTTCTTGATTGATGTTTTCTTGGGTGGGGAGAGTGTTTACTTGTGGATAGCTAATTATTATAGGCTGTTGGAGGGACATGTTGTCGAGAGTCATACAGGGGCCTCCGAGCGCATCCTAGAATACAGGTAAAAATATATTATTTGAGTACGGAAAATTCACAAGTATTACAATATAATATTTACCCAATATAAAATAATGAAAAACTACAAGGGTACCTGTGCCAGATATATGACATTGGGTGCATTATTTCCCATAAGTTGCATGGGTCCAGTAATATAAGCCATGTTCTAAGAATAAGTTTTCGTGACAATCAAACTTTTTTTAAGATCGCATATTATTATCTGAAAATGATAATAAAAACAAAAGATTCTGACGTTATCCGCACTGTGACAGATGCTTTCATTGCATAGATCAAAAGTAAAAAGAAACAATTGCTTAGCAGTAGTGATGGCCATAAAAAAAACCGATTTCGAAATGTTAACCTACTACTTTTTTCGAATTATTCAACTGATTCGAAGTGTTCAAATAATTTATGCGTAAATGGATGTCCACCTTGTCCGGATAGTTACCGAAAAATACGACTTTTATCCAAAATTTCATTAAAATATACCTATTTACAATACGCATCGTTGATTTTTACCGTACAGATGAACTTCTTCACGACATATCCACTTAACATAAATAATCCCTAAAATGTGATTTTGAATATTATTCCCCGTGCAGGCCAATGTAATTATTGATTATCTGTCCCGAAAAGATTGTCTATATTCAAAAATATGATCAATTTCAATTTCTTCAGACACACTTTTATCGGCGTGTCTCTTCGGTAACATTTAACAAAATTTCCATGATTTTTTTCATCATAATATCAATATCACGTATCGAACTTAGCATAACGTTAACGAACAAAAAAGCATCGAGCGAGATGTGGTACACATGTTGTCCCAAAGAGCGTATAAACACCGATCATGAACGAGTGTGGGTACATAAGGTAAGTTATAATATTTGATAGTTTTACGCTCATTCGAATGTGTTTTAACGTGTATACCGTCTCGCTCGACAATTTTTTGTTCGACATCGAGCCAACGGCTCACACGGCATGCTTCCAAGTCAACATGTGAGTGGTTCATTTATGGTCAACATGTAAGCGTTAACCAGGGTTGGTCCCATGTGGGCGCAATTGGAGCAGTCCACTCCAGGCGCCGATTTGCCGAGGCGCAAAGGCGCCAATAAATATAACGCCTAATACAGCACCTCTGAGTTTTTTTTACTTGCGCTAGGCACTGTTTGACTCTGGGCTGGTATTAACCACAACACGCTGCCTTGGCAAAAGAAAAAAATTGTTCAGTTTGCGTTTTTAAGAATAAAATATCTTCAAAAGTAGGTCCAAAAAAGTTCTGGAAAAGCAGTTGAACTTCAAGGAATTCTTTCTGTTTTCTGAATGTTTCAGAAGAATCGATTTTCAGGAGAACGACCTCAGCTGCTTGGTATATTTATTATTTTGCTGCGGTGAACATAATTTGATCCTTATATTTCGGAGTTGGAAATTTCGATTAAGCCCACCACTACTACAGCTTAATAAAAATACATACCTCCAACTTCTGACGGGTTTATTTATGTTCTGACCAGTTCTGACGTATTCTGACGTTTCCCAATGGCGTGGTTTATTTATGCCAATGGCCCAATGGCAGGTTTATTTATGCCCAATGGTTTCCCATGAATTGATGGCAATTGGCAACACGCTACGCGGGTAAAGAAGTAAAGATAGAGTGGTTTATTGTGAATGGTTTATTTATGGTAAAGATTATAGAACTGAAATATCTCTTTCAAAATAACGTAACCTATTTCAAAAGTTATATTTTGTTTAACAAGTTTACGGCGTTGTTCTAAAACTGTGTTGTATTGTCTGTATTAGAAAGAGGAATTAAGATTATGATTGGTTTTTTAGAGCGCTTCAAAATGGAATACAATGTGTTGGACAAACAAAAATTTCAATGCAAGTAAGATTTATCTATTGAAATCCTTTGCGATAATTAATAATTAAAAACCGCCTGTTCAACCTACAGTTGGATTAAATTGAATACAATATTAACATCGATTTATTTTGTTGAAGGGTCAGTACAGTATTGAATAAGGATGCTACACAGTTTGGAAGATTGCTGATGTTCGATGGGAAGGAAGATACTTGTTGGTGCTCTGATAAAGATTCTCCTCAATGGGTAAAGCTCCAATGGGAGAAAGAAATAAGCATATCACAATTTCAGATTCAATTCCAGGTGAGGTTAAAATGATATTTGCATTAAAACATAATAAAACTAATAAAAACTGTTGACAAAACAAGGACAGCATTCCCAACTGACGTCTGTGTCCAAAGATTGCAATTCGTCTGTTGAGTTAGGGTACTCTATCAAACAGACCGTTTGTTGCTGCACAGAGTAAAGTAATTTTCAGGTATTTTGAGACTTCAGACCAGAGGTGGCTGCCAGATTTTACAGTGGGGCGCACTTGCGATTTGTACCTGGTCAGCAGTTGTGTACTATTAGGCCCTTATTCTGCAGGGATACGCAAATGTCTACACTTGACGATTCAAGAATGATTCAAGTAAGACGATTGGTGACTACCGCCATGGATTTGCGCGGAGGTTTGTACACAGGCACACCAGTCTCCCGCAGCTACAAGGGCGAGGTTGTTGCCGCTCACATCTTCTAGATTTTAAACATGGCATCACTTTTGGCAGACATTTTGTAATACTGCGTGTGTTTTAGATCAATAATAGAAACAAACAAAACAGTCGACAAAAAATGACATGATATAAAACTGAGAGTTGCTGCAACTGTTTGGCTGTGAGTTGTGAGTGAGGTTATGAAAGCATTATAGCTTTGACTTTTCGAGAATCCAACAATGATTGGTGGCGACGTGGGTTTTGTTATTTCAGTAGCGACGTGTACGGGCTGTGCGCGACAAGTTGTTTGCGACGTGAGTAACGGATATTTGAGATACTTGCGTATTCCTGTGGAAGAAGTATCTTAAAGATGACCTCCGTGGTTGAGGGGTAAGGCTCTCAACTAGCAAGCTATAGGTCGCAGGTTCAAATCCCGGCATGCGCAAGTAAATTTTGATTAATTTGTTTTGATTACACTGCCTTCAGCCTCACAACATACCTCTATTGGTGATGCCATAGTTTCACAGACTCCAGATGGCTGGGAGCAGTTCGGACTCTTGTGCAGTTTGACATTAAAATAAGAGATCCATACCGCTTAATTGGGGCACAGGGAGTGGTGAGAGGAAATGTTGGAACGGATACAAGGTAGTCTCTATTAACATCTGTTTGTTTTCTTTACTTTTAGGGTGGTTTTGTGGGCCAGGAATGCGAAGTAATAATTGCATCGGAAGGAAAAGATAAAGTGGTGGAACCTTTTTACCCCGAAGATATTAACTCCATACAAACCTTCAGTCTCTCCGTTCCCAGGATCACTAGGCAAATATCTCTCAACTTTATCTCCAGTTCAGATTTTTTTGGACGAATTATCATTTACAAATTAGCCATTCTGTCTAATGAAAATGCAGAAAGCTGACTACTCTTTAATAATTAGCTGTTAATAATTTATTAATAAAAATCATTTTTTATTTTAATATTCAATAATGTATTGATTTTTCATTATTGTCCTTCTACGCCGTTATTATTTTTTATTCGGTGCATTGTCCTGTATGCAACGGGAATGCAGTGAAAAGGTTAAATATGTTGTTAAAGAGAATGAAAAAGTAGAAATAGAATTACAAATTATTATAAGCAATAATTTTTCACCTGAGATATCAATACAAATTGAAAATATCTCCCGAGTAAAAATAAATGCCGCTGACGGGAATTGAAACTGCGCCTTCTTATGTCCGGTCAGGTTCTCTGGTCCACTGAGCTACGTCGGCTTATTTCCAACACACCAAATAATTCAATATGTACTAGTACTTCAATCAACAATTACTGCTTATTATATTTTCCCCCTGTAAACAATCATCTTTATTTTTGTAGGAAAGGCTTTGTTAGTGCTAAATTTCCCACTAGATGGCATCGAGACATATCTACATTTGTTGGTGAAATATTTTGACTTGTCAAATATTATTATTTTTTTAATGATAAACAAATGTTTATAAGAAAGGTTTTATGCATAGCACAAAGGATAACAAATAATTATAAGCAATAATTAGCCGCCTGAAATATCAATACAAATTGAAAATATCTTCCGAGTAAAAATAAATGCCGTCGGCGACTAATTATTGCTTATAATAATTTGTTATCCTTTGTGCTATGCATAAATGACCTTGTCTTATAAACATTAGTTTATCATTAAAAAAATAGAAATATAATTATTTAAAAGAAAAAGAGAATTAGAATGTAATGAAACACGTAACATCAAGTGCTAAATCTTTATTTACAGTATTTCATCTTATTGTAATAATGGAAAAAATGATTGTTCCTTTATCTAGTATCTGTTAACCCCGCACGTCCCATCGTCCACACCAGCTCTGGGGGTTGACAGATGAGGCACTACACTTTAACATCACATTGATATGCATTCATCGACCAGCGACAATATTATTTGATTTCTGTAGATTTTTCCCAAATGTAGTTTAATAAATGTATGTTTTTTTACATATAATACACTTAGAAGAGTCACCTAAAGTAGTAAGACAGTTCATTTCCCTAAAATTTTAGTTCATTTTTGGTTCTTCTTGAACATTTTGGTTGTTATTAGCGCACGTCTACCCTGTGGTGTTTTTCCATTTTTCTAAAAACGAATTTAACAAAAAAAAAAAGGTTATAACAACCGTGGTTAAAAAAATATATTTTTCATTGTAGCTAATTAAATGCTGTATTTAGTGACGGGTTAATTCTCGGGATTTTGTTTAGGAATATTCCCGAAACAGGGAAAAATGCGGGAATTTTCTTCTATAATGTGAAATTCCCTTAAGATAACATTAATAACATATAACAATAATAACATTTCACTGTAGGAGATTCCTACAATGAAATGTTATTTTTAAATGTGTCATATTCATTAGAGCATGCTGAGGATAGAACATTTAGAATTTTTGGAAAATACTGAATAGTACCGAAGATATAATATATAAGGTGTGAAAATGGTGGGGCTGTACAATAAGGACAAATAATAATTTATTTTACGTCTGGGAATATTCCCGGTTCTACATCATTGGCTGTATTATATATCCCTAGTATCCAATTGTGCTGTAAATGATTTAATAAAAGCAATTACAAAGATCATTACAGACTTTCTGTTCTAATATATAAATTTTAGATTTTTTTTAGGGTCAAAGGACTCGATTGGAACTAACGGTTACAGCCCGATTTATGATGACATTGAACAAAAGGTTTCCAGAAAACCTTGTATATTATAAAAAAAAGACTTCAACTACCGTTACAGGACAGAAACATGTGACGAAATGCAATATTGTGCAATTTTCCATATAAATAAGCAGGCAGCCAACATAATGAACCTAAGCATATAATTTTTTTTCTACAAAATGTCAGGCATACGACGGTCCACCTGGTCTAGGGCACCTATTTTTCACAGGCATCCAGGAGGTTAGCATCTGGGCAAAAACCATTATTTGCCCTAACGAAAAAAAATATTTATGGTTAAATTATGTTCTTTTACAGTGTTAGACGTGAACCTAATAAGAACCAAGATTTTTACACTATTTAAAATTCAATATTTACATAACAGTTTAAACAACAATAATAATAATTATAAACACTTATGAAATAAATCATCAAACAACCAGTTTAAGTCAGAAATAACTTTCATAAAATTTGAAATTTTGATTAAATATATAATTTTTTTATCGAAAATCTATGCACCTATTGAATTCTATTGCGTATTCTACACATTATATACTGGAACAAATATTGAACATGTAACTACAATATTATTTCTTGAAACAGATTGATGCAAAATATTTTTGTTATTTTCTGTGCAATTGCAACACATTTTAAAACTATTAATAATTTAATGAAAATTGTCTGCCATTTTTGGGTAATCCAATGGAATGTCTTCTTGGCACCAATCATTTTTGTGTTCAAGTTACATTTTCGTACTTAAAAAATTAAAAAGTGTTTAGTTTAGAGCACAGATATTGTATCTCAATTTTTGACGTATCTGTCTCTATACGAAGAAAAATCCGTATTTTTGTGTGAATATGACATTTCTAAATCACAATATTCCAAAGGGTATTTGCAAATATGTAATAAGTAAAATTCCTAGAGATACTGAAAACTTTAGTTTTCTCCAAATATTGGTTCATAGGAGATACAATATCTGTGTTCTAAGCTATCGATATACAGTAATACCTTCATCATCCGTAGTTGTTGTATGTAATGTCAAGTCATTAAAAGTGATGAAAAAAACCTATTTAATCTAGTTTTTGTTTCATCACTTTTGATGACTTTAAATCACTTATTAAAGGTGTGTTGAGTTATCCTATCACCAAACTTGCACACTATAATGACTGCTTCCAAGTATAGCTAACATGTTTTTCCATCCGGTTTTCGCACATATATACATGGTACCCGGAAATTCTTAGTACAAGCGGGAAACTGTTATTCAGACACCTCATTTGAAATCAATTTTATGGTGTATAACTTATTGTGTTTGAGTTCTCGTTTTCAAGTAAATCAATTGTATTTCAATTATTTCAAGTAAATCAATTTAATTTCGAAGTTGGAATTTTAGGTCAATTTAAAAAAAAAGTCCATCACTAGTCCGGGTTAATATCAGCCATTTAATGTCTTTAATGTGTTCAATGCTTAGAACTGACTCCAAAAGTTTAAGTAATCCTATAGTTATATTATAGATGTAGATTCACCAGTTTCACGATTGTGCGGTGATATTTTTGTTACTATCCAAACCCCACGGATAATGAGGGTTTACAAGAGGTTTGACGAGGAATACAAGATTAGAGTTTGTTTTTTTTTGTATTTTCCTATAATTTTATGTTGAACTTCGTATTGAACAATTTTCACTGCATTTGTTATATGTATATATAATCAACTTTGATATGTCTATGGATATAATGGCAATACTAAGGTTATAGATTTACGTAAGTCAGAAGCATTTATCACACAATTTTTTAACCACTATAATAACATTTAATTTGTCATTTTATTGATTTCAATGGAGAAATGGTAAAGTTGAATTCATTAAACAACTACATTAAGAAATATAAGGTACCTACATAATATATTATATTTGAATGTCTTTATTTAGGGTAGTTTAGAACCATTTTTGGAATTATTACTACAAAATGGTTTTGGGTTGGGTTTGGAGAAAAGGAATACAACAAGAATGACGATTATAGTGAAATCACATTTAAATCTGAAAAATCTATACATAATTTATACTTATTCACATTATTTGTCAATATCTACCTTAAAATGAAATAATGTAGTTATTATTAACATTGTGCGTAGGAATCATAAATCAGTTTTGTCATGATAAAGGTTCTTAGAAGTTTAACATTTATCTTGATTTATAAAATTTTGAAAATTTCATTTGAATTTTTTTGTTATTTGGGTATTTTATGGTTTAACCGTATCCATGATAACTCAACACAGTGAAAATTCATCACACTTTTAAAAAGTGATATAAAGTCATTAGTAACGATGAAATTTTTTTTTTTAAACCTAACCTAACCTACTTAACCCAGTTAATAAAGTTTTTGTTTCATCACTTTCCATGACTTTATACAACTTTTTAAAGATGTGATGAATTATCATTGTGATGATTTATCCGGTCACCGGTTTAACCACAGATCAAATATGAAATAGACTTGAACTTTAGTAAAAAGCAATCGCTATCCAAATTTGGGTAGGTGATTTTTATAAATTAATATGAATTTATTATTTTTTTATAAAACCTAAAAATATGGTAAAACGGTGGATTCATTGGCTTTGAACCACAGCAAACATTTTATATGTTTCCATATTAATATTCGGAGGTATGATTTTTGGAATGAGCACATACAAATCTAATAAATTTGGAAATCGGTTAAGGCGTTTTTTTTTTTAAATACATTATCGCTCGAGTGGATAGTACACCACTGCTACTAAACAACCTTGTGTATGTGCGAAAAAAAATGGCCAACAGTATTGTTTTGACGGCTTGAATTTATCGGTGCATTTTGATGGAATTAGAGGTATATTGTGCAATAAAAATATGTAACAATTGAAAAATAACTCAAAATTATTGCATTGCTTCCCATAAGTAGCGAGTTAGATAGAGATATTTAATTTCCCGTTATGCTATGGAATTGTATATTATCAATTTTAACGAGGTTAAATTATACATATAATATTGTTGGAAACAAGTCGAACTTTATTACGAAGTTAGAGTTGTATTTACTGGAATGAAAAATATTATGTAGTACTTACCAAATTTGCTATTTGCATATTGTTGTAAAAACATATGTTTTGTTTCTTAGAAATTTCATTTTTGAAGCGTAAATAATTTAACTGCTGCACAAATATGACCCGAAAAGATATACAATTATTATTTTCCATAAATACCCCTCGTCTCTCGCTTCCCCTTATTTGCTTGAGTTTAATAAATAATTTTTTTTTTAATTAGTTACAATTCTACAAAATAGACAATGTGACATGGGTTGATTTCTATTTTTTTTTAAATGCAAGGAGAGAGCGAAATTGCAATCACTCTAACAATATAGTTTGAATCTTAAAGGGTACTCACTATTATGTAGGTACTGTATGAAATTGACCATTATAATTGTAATTTTTTAGTAAATAAACTGAAGTTTATCCACCTTAGATTATCGTTAGAAATATTCTTGCTTTGCCAACATTAACAATATTAATTAACTATTCAATATATCACAATCGTAGACACTTTTAGTTTCTTCAACTCTCGGTGGGGTGAAATTTCAAACTACGCGTGGCGGTGATAGTTGCCGTGTTTGGAAGCAACTTTTCTGATTCGCTATCGAGGTCGCCGGCGGAAAATCTGTGTCTCCGAAAACTGCTGCTCTTTCGTTCGCGCGTGCTCTCCCTTTTAAAATCATTAACTTTCTTTTTGGAATCATTCGAATCTAGTTTTTCTAAGCTCAGTTTTTGTGTAGGGGTGTAACAGGACACATCTTCCGATGAGACTTGAAGGCTCGACGTTTCTTGGATGGTACTTAATGGTTTGATGTCCTCTATTTCGATAATATTGCAAAGGGCTCGTCTGTTTTCTTCGTGAAGTGTTGTGAAATCGCTCGGATCTAAACCTAGTAAGAGCATAACGGTTGTCGGGTTTTCGGCTATGTATTGCGTCACGGCCGGAATTAAGTACATTTCGTCATTCTCTGTTTGAGTGGATCGATTGGATCTCGATCGTGTTTCTTGTACGCCGGTTTGCTCATCCACCCAGCAGAACATCTCCGGAGGGTGGGAGGAGCTGCGGACAAGGGGGGCGTTTGCCGTGCCCGTCACCCCGTGGGTCCACTGCAGGTTGGGATTGGAATGAGCTGCGTGCCAGTGCATCGGGGTCGTCATTTCTTGTAAGGCTTGAATTGCATTTCGTACCTAGAACAAATATATAATTAATGAGGTTAAATTTATTACAGATTAAGTATCTGCTTTATTTAGTTATTTTTTTAAATGTAACAGCTTTTCTTTAACCCGTTAATTATTAGGAAACCAAATTTGGTTCCAAACGTATATGTGCTGGTTAAAGCTTTTTTTAACACTTCTTTCCTTGTCAACTAATTTGACATGTATATAATTATTTCAATATCTTTGCAAGTAAACTAAAAGCAGGTTCGTTTTTACATTTATGTATTGGATAAAATATATAAGAATTTATCGAACCCAATAGAAAAATTTAAACCCAACAGAAAAAATGTTTTGTCAAAAAATTCGTTAATATACACATATGTCTGCATGCATTGATAACTTGCCGAGTGGTGCGGTAGTAAGCGAGAAAGGTACGGGGTTTCGCTCACCGTGCCACGATGCGCGGTTGTCAGTAGTAGCCGGCGGTCTGCCAGCTGTAACGGACGTATCATACGTTTTATGCGTTCCCAATGTTTTTTCCCTCATTTTAGGGTTAAGGAAGGGTTAGAATATGATTAGATATATTAGATTAGTATTACCTCCATGCTGAGTGCCGCCACATCGTGATGTAGGCTGGAGACTTGAGTGTCTAGACGCTCTACTGAAGACCTGGTGTTGTGGACCTCCAGATTCAGGCCCTCTAAAGAGTCGTCTCCTTGGGGAGTCGGAACCACCACGGACCTCTGCCTCTCCACCCGCTCCCTTAGTTCTCGGTGGGTTGTTGTACTAGGAGTTATAGAAGTTGATCGGTTTCTTCCCCGCAGTTCTTCCACCCTATGAAACATTCAAATAATTAATTATATAAACAAAGTATCCGCAATATTTGTACTACCGGTATTTTAATGGAAGTTGCTTGGTAAAACTAGCATCATTAATCTCTTCGGCAACGGTTAACAGCCGGGAGAGCCGAACATTTGCACGGGGCTTACATTTTCTGGATGAGAATTGATTATTTTTTTTACTCATTCTCATCAAGAACCCCTCTTTCCCTTCCATAAAAAGAATCTCCACAAAGCATCCCCAGAGATGACATGTCGGGCAATGTTTTCCCTCAGCTGTGTGGAGTTAATATAAAAAGAAAGATGCTGTATTTTAAATAATTCTTAGGACACCCGTCCTAAGAATTATCCTGTTTTGGAGAATTTGAACAATTTATCAAATTTCAACATTCATTTTCGGGCTGTGTGAAAGTCCTATTCAAGTTCTGTTATTATATCATTATAGGCTAGTTGCTTGATAGAACTGAAATAAAAACAGAACTTGAAAATATCTTTCTCAGAACTTGAAAATTAACTTTGAAATTTGATGAATTGTTCAAATTCTCCGAAACAACCCGTCCTTAGCCTTGTTCATATTGAGTGACAAAGATTCAAAAAATGAACAGGGCATTTCACGATCATAATTTCATCATAATTGAAATAAAATAAAAAAATAAATCCATAAATAAATAAAATGATGTGAATAATAATTCCTTTCAACTTAATTACTACAAGGGAGATGATAAAAGATGCATTAAAGTTCCATTTTTTTTCAATCAAAGTTCAAAATTTCTCATGTTAAAAGATGTTTTGCCGCCATGTTAGATTTTCTTAGTATAAAGTGACATTTGCCGAAAGCTTCCGCTTCAATCTATTCACACACAAATTATTTAAATAAGCCAAACTATGAATCTAATAATCTATTTTGTGTATGTTTTTCCATCTTCCCCGATATAGTTGTTTCTTGTACCAATTAACCCTTCAGGTTTTTAAATATTTTTACCCAGTCCCAACGACATGGTAAATTTTCTTGGAATTTCGGAATGCTCCCTAGATATATAAAATGTGCTACATACATATTACTTATTTTTGAAGATGTTGTTAAAAGAAATACTAATTTACAAACTAGATATCTTTGAAATATTTACATGTGAAAAAAACAGATCTTTCAAAATAATAATTTTTTAATATCAAACATGAGAATGTTAGCAAAAAAACTTACCAGGACATTTTGACTCGAAACATCCATAATTTTGAAATAATACGATATTTATAAAATGTATTCCTTTTGTGTAGGTAATAAGTAATAAGTAATAAAACTGTTACTTCATTTTTTATACCGTTTGCACACCAAAAAAAAAAAAAAAATTTTAACTTTCAACTGTCAATGAAAAAATGCCAAAATTCGTAATCACGCACTTTGACAATTTTTTAAAATTTTATCCATGTAATAATGTACGAATATTTTAAATAAACTGTGAAGAATAATTATTTATCTTTCCAATGATGAACATATCATATATCTTCGCATTATAGAAAAAAAGATAAAAATAATGTATCGACGCCCCAGTCAGATCTGTCCTTCAGAGGCTATAATGGAATATGATGTTTGTGGCTAGAAATGTCATTCTGAGACTTGAAGGGTTAAGTGTAACTTAAATAATTTGGGCATTTTTAGCAATAAGCGGAGAAGGAAAATTTATTATATTTTCAAATGTACCTTGCACTAAGTTTGGGATGGCGCGAAGGCGAAGTGGAGAGAGTGTGAAGGGGAGATTTCTTTGCCGGAGACAGGGCGGTGTGGTGATCATCAGGTGCATTTTCATCATCTTCTGAGATGGAAGGTAACGTCAGGGATGGCAACCCATTACCTTCAGATTCTGCCTGTAAATCATATAAAATAGATAACCAAACTTTTTATATTCATTTTATTTCATTAAGTTTTGAAATTCTCAACAACTTTTTCATTTTCTCTATTTATTGAGATGTGGCAATTATTCTTTTTCTTTTTAAAATGAATTAAAAAGTAATGTTTTTTTTTAATAAGATTAAAATCGTCAGGAAGGTATAACTCCGATTGAAAATTGGAACCGAAATATTGTGACGTCATATGATTGCCTAACTATACAGGGTGTATCGGCACGTACCCGACAAACTTTAACCAGCTATTCCTTAGCACATTTGGAGTAAAAAATGTTATGGGCGCTTTGCTGTCCGGTAACATTTTTTTTCCATTAAAAAGAAAAAATAAATAAAAAATCCACACTCCGTCACTGTCATTTGTATTGTTTCTCGCGTTCAACAGCTGTTATTAGCAAGTGTGTCAAAAAGTGTCCTCGCTCTTTCGTACACACTAAATAATAATAGTTAAAAATAAGACGAATGGTGCCGTGCCATTTCGTTGTGATTGTAAAAGCGCGCCAACGTAGGTACGTACGTACATTATCAACGAAACTCGAACAAAATATTGCCAGATGGGTTTTCAAACTTTGACAAAGGATAAAACATTGGTGACATGTGGTGAAAATATGATTAATAAATTTTTTATTAAAAAAAAATGTTACCGGACAGCAAAGTGCCCATAACATTTTTTACTCCAAATGTACTAAGGAATGGCTGGTTAAAGTTTGTCGGGTACGTGCCGATACACCCTGTATATCCACCAATGAAAAACTCTGAAAATCTATGGAATAAACTTTCAAAGTTTTTCATTGGTGTATAGTATAATAAGTAGGCTGCGAATGAGAATTTTACTGTCTATATATTGGCATATCTATGGTATTAGGTCCAATTTGTTTCATACATAAAGCCAGAAGTTATCAATCTATAGAAGTTGATTTATGATTTTAGTTCCATTGCATTAAAAATGTCAATTATTAGAGAATGTTGAAAGTTGCTGAGAATTACACTGAAAAAGCTCTAAGGGTGCGTATAAACACGCGAGCCGAACTGCCGAGCTGAACCACGACTTATGGGAAAGGAACGAAGCAACCGCAAATGACGTGAAACACCACTTGCGGTTGTTTCGTTCCTTTCCCGTAATTCGCGGCTCGGATCGCTCATGAAATGTTGACATAATTATGTTACTTTTTTGTACAGATGAATTTCTAATACCTAAGTAACTAATAATTGTGAAGCTGTGTTAAACTAAATTAAGCGTTATTAATTTGATGAAATCATTTCGACGAAATTGGTTTATTAAGTGCTTATTGTGAAATTATTTCACCTCAGTGTTTTTTCCAGCCAATGCAATATATATTAAAAATAATATCAAAATCAGTTACTTTGTTGATAGTGATTGCTTTCTTTCTAGTCAAAATATATTTAAAAAAGAATACTGACATATAATATAGATATGTAGTAAGCATGTAATATTTGCTCAGAACTTTTGTAATATGTAGCTATTACATACTAACATTAATATTGACAGATTTAGGAAAATATATCATAAATTTATTCATGTTTAATATTGAAATAGGCGACAGACAGATAAAATATCATATATTGTACATCATAATTTAGGCAACTTTGGAAAAAGATAGATGCCCTTTACAATGTGACGTTGGAGACAAGGATTTTGAAATCAAAGGTTTTATAAATGTAAGGCTCTCGACTACGGATTCTTTCGCTCCTCACAACCTTCAGCCTCAAAATATGGGGTATGTATAGGAAATGCCATAGTCTGGCTCTAGATATTTGGGAACAGTTGAGATTGGTGTGCGGTATTCACATTAACAGAAAGTCCCATGAGTATGATAACAGCTCTCAGAAACTTGTTGCGGTGGATGGAGTCGGGAGAGATAGGGGAAGAGGTATTCAACCCACTAAACAGGAGCTGGAGGTGTTGGAAGAAATAAGGGAGTCTGCCTAGTTAACTAAGATGATTGCGATTGCAAAGACATGGAAGAGATTGAGACAAGATTGGTTGACAGGAAGAATTATGTTACTATTTTACAGCATGCATTCCCATTAGAGGGACGTTAGAGAAAAACATAGATATACTCATTGCTAAGTATAAGATATACATATTCCTACGTCAGTGATTGGCTGCGGTTGAGGGGTGACCTCGGGGGCAGGTACTGTATCAGCAATTGGACCGATGCTTTTCAGGTCTGTCATGGAAACCTAGATTGGTTTGGACGGATGGAATATTTGAAATACACTTTATAAATGCATATACAACGCTACATCTCAGCAAATCCGAATCTAAGTGATACTATTAGACAACATTTAAATGCACCAAAGATAAAATTAGTTTTGAGAATCAGTAATAAAAATCATAGTGTTATTCAATCTCACAATCTAGTCTACTATTAAAAGTATGATAAAGAAATAAATTATTGAATAGAAGTTGCACAACAATAATTGATAAATTATTCATTCAAATTAAACTACAAAGTTATATGCTTAACAACAGAATAGAAAAAGGTTCTTATTTAAGAAATTGTTTTAGTATCACATCAAGAAGTAGTAACAAAAGAGTCATCATTCATATAATGGTGGTAATGTGACTCACCTCAGCTTCATAACCCTCTCTCAAGTTGTAGGTGAGGTCGTGTTGGATGTCGTTTAGGAATTCTTGCTGATATTCTGGGTATAATCGAAGTACCTCCGCCAGTCCCCCCATGTGAACGCACTTTAGATCGCAATATGTGAGTGCCTAAAATTATAAAAAAAATTGTGGTATGTTATTACTAGACATTTGAGACAGTTTTAGTGGTTAATGCTTATTGGAGCTTTTTTGTTTATTGATACACTGATGGTTAGTGCTTATTTGAGCCCTTTTGTTCATTAGTGACATTTTTGGTGGTTAGTGCATATTTGAGTTTTTTGGTTTGTTAGTGCATATTTGATCCATTTTTGGTGGTATGTGCATTTTTGGGCATTTTACCTTCATTTATGTTTATTTTTGCCATAAAATATTAAAATTATGAGCTGTTCAAATAAGAAATGTTTGATATTCTTTTCTTTTCTGAGAATTTAACCGGTTATTTTTTTAATGTTTTCCTTTATTTATTTTATTAATGTAGAGAATTTCGGTGGCTTTTTTTGAGGAACCGGTTCTTGTTGCCATACTACCGCTACCCCTCCTCCCCATGAATTTATAAACTTCTAAAAAAAAAACTGGTTCCAAAAGACATATTCCCAGTTTTATTGTATACTTTATGCATGTATTTCGGCATTGCTAGTGCATATTTTGGCATTGATAGTGCATATTTGCTTGCATTTTTCGCATATTTTGATAGTGCATAATATAATCACAAGTCTAGTTATCGTGGCAAGAGATAGTTGATAAATATGCAGACTAAAAAATGGGTATAAAAGTATTTTGTTGGGTATGATTGCCATGCGAAATATGTGTTCGAACCTAGTTATACTATACTTGAGTATTTTGTGGGCTATCATGACCACATAAGGAATTCGAAGTATTATAGCTATTGATAACAAACTACTTACCTAATTTAGTAGAAGCCAGATGATAAAGAAATATTGGGAGAACCTGAGAACCTCAGCAAAATACATATTATTATGCACTTAAGCCATACACGTATACCCCAAAAATTTCAATTAGGTACTTATTGTGAAAATCATTTTCTGTGTATTATTATTGCTTTTGCTGGGTTCATTTTTTAGAGAGATGGCAGCATTTTGACGAGATTAAAAAAGATTTTATTTACATAATTCATAATACCTACAATCTATTCAAACTTATCAACACTCAATACTTATTTGAAGCTATGTTCGTAATAAAAAGGTTATTTATTTATATTTTTTAATCTTACCTTGACATCGCTGCTGGACTTGACGATAACATCATTGTTCCTGTTGTCCCCCTGCCCCCCTCCCCCACCCATTTGGCCGTTATTGCTGTGCGAACTGGAGGACTGTATGTGCGCGTTCATGTCTGCCCCCACCAAATCTCCCTTCCCTACAAAATAATCATTCCTTTTGTAATGTAAGTACCAAAATTAAGAACTATCGATAAGTAGGGGGAGTACAGATAAATAAACCACTCACTAAATCGATATCTTAGGGCTTTTTGTATGAAACAAATTGGTCCTAAAAACCATAGATAAACCAATACATAGACAGTAAAATTCTCATACGGAGCCTACTTATTATACTATACACAAATGGAAAACTCTTAAAATTTTATTCCATAGACTTAAAGAGTTTTTCATTGGTTAGGCAATAATATGACATCACAATATTCACGGTTCCAATTTTCGATCGGAGTTATACCCCCGTGATGAATGTTATCGGACAAATAGTGTTTTTCATTTATATTTTGTTGTTATTCCTTCAATATAATCGATTTAAGAATAATTAATCATAAGTGAAAAGGTCATTTCTATATGGTATGCTAATTTGAAAAATCTCTAATGATCACTGTTTTCAAAAATTTAATTTAAAATAACGAAATTTTCGAAAATTATCGAACAACGACAAGTGGTATCAGACAAATCAGCTATATGGTAGAACACTATACTTACTTTTGTACTTCCCTTTGTTTTAACCCTTTAAGCGTTTTAGGGTCATATTTGACCGGGCGTCCAAGTAATTATCAAGTATTTTGATCAAAATACTTGATATACGAAAATTTTCGACTTTAGAAAGAGATGCAATAATTCTTTCCAGTTTTCCTCAAATATTTATAATGGATGCCATTAATAAAAACCTAAAAATAGCCAAAATGAATAATTCATATTTCGCGCCGCTATCGTAACAATCGGTTTAACTTAAAAAAATATTTTTTTATTATATTAACGAGAATTTTTATTATTAGCGAGACCCAGGCTAACACTCATCAAATACTTAACACCTAGAATTAATACACAATGTATTATGATAGCGGTAATGTTATGAACTAACTTGCATTATCCATTATGCTTTATTTATTATACCTAGGGAAACAACACTTTATTTTGTCCGATTTCATAAGTATTCTACCTAAGGAAAGCCTGCGCAGGAAAGAGGGAAAACTGGCTTATTTTATCTATCTATGACAGAGGTTCCCAAACTTTTTTGCCCCGTCGACCACTTGCCAATTTTTTTTTCCGTAGACTCCCTGCCTGCCGAATATTAAATTTTCCTAAAACTATTAACGTGCCATGTAATAATCGTTTATTTTTTGGTAAAAAGATTCCCTTCCCTTGCCTGTCCAACAACCGGGTGGTGGTATAGTTCCTCTGTATTTGCATTGTGCAGACAGGGGCGCCCTTGTGAAGTATTACACCAAATGAAAATGAAGCAGGATAAGCAACGGGAATTTCTTTCTGTAGCTGGCCCTACAGAACTGCCCCTTAAGTTTTTTGTCGGTGCTTATTACGGTCATTTCTTCTTGTCACATGATTTCCGATTCTTCGACGTTCCATTTCCATATTCAAAATGTCATCAAATTTAGTTTTTAAGTCTGTGTGAAGTACATTTAAATGTTGATAAACGTTACCATGGACGTTTTTCAAAAACAAGTTGGGGATCTAGGAAAATTCGCGGCTTCTGATGTGCAATGTTTTGCTTCAATATAATAATTCTGACGAGAAAAGGAACGTATATCTCTGTTTATACCTCAATAAACAACTTCACGAAATATAAACATACAAATATTAAATAAGTGATTTCTCAGTCTCTTATTAGTATTTCGTAAACTGTGTTATTTGTGTTAGGTGTATTGTGTCATTTACGGAACTCCTAAATGTTAACTTGAAGTAAATCGGGGTCGGCTCGTATGTACCCCCATTTGAATCTTGTGGACCCCTACATTTTTTTTTCTGACATGGACACCCAGCAAGCCGATATCGACCCCTGGGGGTCCATATAGACCACTTTGGGAACCTCTGATCTATGAGAACCGATCATAAATAATCTTCTTTATTCTTTATCATAACATATTCTTTTTTGAGAGATACGAAAAACGTCTTTTGGTCTTACAGATTGGCAAACTAACTTATCGGTAAGGTTTTTTGTTGTTTTCTGTTATTTGTTCCATTTTTGTTCCACAATATATAAAATTCGCTAATATCTCGAAGCAGAGTGATTGGTTTATTTATGAAGCAGAGGCTCTCAAGAGCGAGTCCTGAAAGGATGTTGAAATCAAATATATTTTGATGCTCGCACATTTGACACGTAATTATTAGAGATTTATGGAACTAAAATTGCCGATCAATTTGCATTTTTTAAATACATAAATATGTATTTGCAATATTGAAATGCGTGGAACTAATGCTTTATATTACATTTGGTAAATATGCCGAAAAGTGGGACACAGTTGCACGCACTTAAAAAAAACATTTTATCAGATAGATAATAATGAGAAGTTAGTATTTCAGTTTCAGGAAATGTTATATCGTTAAAATAAAAAAGGATTATTCACTTGGCGGCCATTTTTATTGATGTGGGAGTTTTAAGGTTAGTTTTTTTTTCTCTTATTTAAAAATGCCCTGAGAACCAACCAGTGGCGGTTCATGGTATTTTTCACTTATGTTTCAGAAATTCAAGTTAAGATATTATATTTATAAAGCAATTTCACAAAATTTTACGGAGCTCCCTCATTTTACAAGCCCTCGCATTAGATATAATTTTAGAGCACTTTAGAGAAAACCGCAACTACCAAGAACCTAAAATAGGTTATTAGTTTGGTTTTAATTAAAAAGTTCCTAATAACCATTTAGATAATATAATGTCAAAACATGGTGTGAAGAAAATAATCAAATTATCAGCTTTCTTAAAAGAAAGAGCAATTATAATGCATTATTTTCAACTTTCGATTACCGAAATAGTTGTTTCTCATTGTAATCTAACTGATACAAACTATTTTTAAAATAAAATATGCCTATTAACCGTGTCCCACTTTTCTTATTACCTTAAACTTTTATAATGAATTATTATTATTGCCTGTGGTAACCGGGGTTTAAAAATTGTATTTAAAATATTAGTGCAAAACGGATATTCTGTTCTCTCATATATTATATTAAAGCTATTTTAAGACAAGATCACAACACAATCTGAGCGTCACATCCTTATAACTTTCAACAAGGGCCGTTTATGACACAATTTTCGAATGACATCGTAATCCCACAATACTAAAAAGGGTGCCTCTGGTCGCACTAGGTGATTTTATTGAGGCTTATGTAAATCAAGGTAGTACCGGAACTTTATAAAATAAATTGGACAGGGTGACCTACCCGTGTGCGGAGGGATTTACAATTATTTTAAGCAAATTTAATGGGGCATTTTCAATGTTTATTTTTTTTCCCGAAAAAAAATACACTAACGATGGTACTTTGAAATAAAAAAAGTTCAAACGAAAATAAAAACATTATAAATGAAAAAAAAAATTGCTACAGCAGAAATTATGTATATGCTTGGAAAACCAACTAAGCTGACATTATATAGCCAACAATTTTAACCACACGAACGATTTTTGGCATAATATGGCAAGTTTCATAAAATAAACAGTAAAATCTAGGTGGATTCATTCTCTTTAAACCGTAGTTCATATTTCGATATTAATATTTTGAGGAATGAAAATTATTAGTTAAATCGAATGGCCAAATCGAAAGCCGAACACCCATCGCTCGAGTGGTAAAGAACGGTGGCATAAAAAGTCATTATAATACGAATTGAAAATATAAAAATCATAATAAAGTAAGATTCATATATCTTTTAATTTTAGAACATTATGTATACTTCACCGAAATGATATTGTTGAAGTTTGGGAACACCTGCTGTATATAATATTTCGAGATAAACGTTATCATCTTTGCAATCACGCCGTTAAATTTAGACGGAAGAGGTTCATTTCTTTGGAAAGTTATCTCTCAGCCCAACGGCTCTTACTGGCTCATCTGCTGAGAGATTTGGGAAATGGCAGAGATTAGAAGGGACGACCCTTTTGTCCCCTTCCCTCCCCCCTCCCGTCGGCTGTCTTCGCCATATGAATTTATCTCTATTTCGGAATTTCGCCGTATTTTTCTTTATTTGAAACATTTACGGATGAAATGTTAGAAAAATAAAGTCACATTCTCATGTAAAAGAATATGAAATACGTACGAAATGTTAACAAAATAGGTATCTTTATTATTTTTGTATTAGCAGTCACATTCTCTTCACTAGAAGGTGCATCGACCTAAAAGTCCTGGACAGAGCATTAGTACGATATTGTATGAATGGCATTGAAGCTAAATCTAGGGTGAGGGGAAATTGTCTGGCAGCCATCTTGTATGACAAAATGTTGAATGATTTGTATGCAAAGTGGTGCATTATGAACAGTTATAATTTTTATTTGTGTGTTAATAATGCAGTTATAACTAAATATTAGTTTTTTGGGTATTTGATGAGACTAGGATTGGGATATGACATTAAAAAATTAAGTAGATTTTGGCATTTTTCATACATCTTTCCACCCACCCCGCGACTTAAAATTGTTCTCGAATACCTCCATGTAGGGTACAAATAGGCCCTTGTGCCTAGTGCGTCGAGAAGGTAGTTTCACAAACTAGCTGAAGTACCCGGCGTTGCCCGGGCTTTATACAGAGGTTTTCGAAATCAAAGACATCTCAAATTTAGAGAACAAATACGTTTGTCATTTAGTACAAACATTTTTGTAAGATCCAATGCACTTTCTGCAAGCATGTCTCTTGCAACTGTCACGTATGTAATTTGTACGTTTATTTAACTTTTTCTTATTAAATTAGCACGAACATCTTTTAGAAGTTTTATTTACCGAACAGCGACGCAACTTTTAGACAAAATTGGCCCAAGGTGTGAACCCTGCGGTACTCCACTTGTTGCATTAATTGTTTCTAACTGGGAGGATTTTATTGTAACAATTTAATGTCTACCAGTAAGATAGTTCTTAAACTAAAAGTAAAGTTAAATTTCACCAAAATGCGTTTTTCCATCAATTTAACTGTCTGTTTTACGACACTTTTAACTCGTTAAACCGATAGTAACTCCGCCATTTTGACAAATTTCACAGTTCTGTTGGCGGAAAAGTACGGAATTGCACGCTTCAACATTGCTTACGATTATTAATCGTGATCAATATTACAGAATATAATGACTGTGTCGGTAAATTCCTTATCCAATATTCGAGATTTTTGTATGTCAAAAAATCTCGTCACTTGGCGACGGTGGGAGAAGTAGAGAGTAAGGCTTAAATTAATAATTTGTATTTTCTAACCTATGAGCCATATTTTTACTACAATCTTTGTGACATTATTATATTCCATTTCACAAAGCAATTAAAATTATAAGTTCAGGCATGTTGTAGTTGAACTCAGCTTTGATGCAGTCCCAGACCTCAAGCTTTTGCTTGTCGGTGCCCGAATCCATTGAATTCGAGTTATTGTTGAATAGAATGAATATCACTGAGCACTACCGTCCGAGTACCTACTTCGCAACCAGTTCAACTTCGTAATTTAATTCGAAGTAAAATTGCTTGCCTTTAATATTGAAATGTAATGATGTTATCATAATATTTAATAAGACCATATCAATAAACGAGTAGAACCACATATTTGTAATTGATATATTCGGCCATATTTGACGATATTTTTTAGATCCTAGAACTTCGGTACGATACGAAAGTAAAAACCGCGAGATATTTTGAAATATAAAGAGAATCGAATGATTAATCAATTTTATCGGTCGGAGCTGCGCTGCGTTTTTTGTCTCTGGGTTATTTTTGTAAGTAAGAACTGCATTTGAAAAAAATGGGCAAAACCAGTGTCTTCATACTAGCAATGATGTTTATTGTTTATTTGCAAATAGTAACACAATATTATTATAATGATGTGCATGGCTACGGATTTGAATGCTTTCATAAGACGTTAAATTTATAATATCTAAATTTAAATTGAATACACAATACAATTATACAATTTTGAAGAAAGGTTGATGTAAGTGTAATGATTGAGATCAAGTAAGGGACGCTTGGAGGGTTTGGGCATATCGATCGAATGAGCGAAGAAAGGAGTGTAAGGAGAGTATATGATGCAAATGTGAATGGTAGCAGAAGTATAGGACGCCCGAGGAAGACATGGCACGACCAACTGAATCAGATAATTATCAGTTAGTTTTGTATGTTATCAAAGAATCACGAGAAATGTGTAGTAAGTGTTGTAATTTTTCGTAGCAATGTTGAGTTATTTGCTGCATTAGTGTAATTGGCTTCTATGTGAAGAAACGCAGTGGGCCTGCTATGCCTTCTTGGAACGTTTAAACTAACGACGGATAACATTTCGGGACTATCTATTTTATTAATTATCAGATTACACTTACCCAAAATGGCAACCACCATGTCATTCTGCATGACCTCCATGGAGCCGTTGCAGATGTAGTAGATGTAGGAGAGCGCGTCGCCCTTGTGCACGAGGTACTCTCCCGGCGCGCAGAAGTTGGCGCGCACGTGCAGCGACAGCAGCTTGAGGCAGCCCTGCGAGGCGGCCTCGAAGATGGGCAGCTGCAGGATCTCCCGGTGCAGGTGCATGGACACGTCACCTCGCAACTCCTCCGGAAATTCTTTTAGGGTCTTGTTGGGGGACAATGTGTTCATCGTGTTAGGTGTGCAGTGGAACACTGCCTTCTTACGGGTCATTACTTCTTACAAACTGTACACTTACAAGCACGCGTACGAGGCAACCTGGCGCACGCTTCATTCTTTGTGGGCGTGTTTCGGGCGTACACCATAATAAGGAATTTGAGTCCATTTTTAAGCCCACCAAAACGATCGCAATCCTAGCTGTAAGAAGCGGGAGGGTGCGTGGCATCATCCGTGCTCTTAACGTTCTGTGGTTAGTGCATTTTATTTGGAGATTTTATTGATTCTTTAGTAAGGAATTCCAGAACATTTTTATCAATGTTTACCGTCTAACTAAATTAATGTTATCGTTCGAATTTGTTACTTTCGTAAAAAAATCGCTAGAAATAGCCCTTATACTGAAGTCTACACGGTATCATCGATGTAACTAAGTAGCTCACGCCGCACAGTGGGCTGAAAATCGCCTTTCATAGACATAGAGACTTGAATTTTCAAGGGTATTTTTTTTGGCTAGAAATGGATTCTGCTGATCATTACTATGCTATAAAATGTCGTACGAAGCAATTGCGTGTACAAATGAAGGAGTTATAATTTTTTTAAGAAAAATTTGTATGGCGCTGACATTAAAAATGAGGCTATCTCTGGAATCATAAGGTTGGCCATTCTATCCTTACACACAGATAATACTACTATTTATTTGTATTTTTTTGACATACTTCATATTGTGGCGTAAGGTGCGATTTTTTTTTTTTAAATCCTCAAAGTTGAAAAAAACCCCTTTTAATGTTGATGATTCATTTTAATGCTTAAATGCTTTTAGGCTTGCAGTGTAAATAAAATATTGTAAACTAGACAAAGCATACTCGTATGTAAAGCATTTAAGCATTAAAATGAATCTTCAACATAAAAAGTTTTTTTTTAACTTTGAGGATTTTTAAAAAAAAAATCACAAGTTTCGCCACAATACGAAGTATGTCAAAAAAATACAAATAAATAGTAGTATATTTGTGTGTAAGGATATAATTTTCAACCCTATGATTTCAGAGATAGCCCCATTTTTAATGTCAGCGCCATACAATTTTTTCTTAAAAAAATTATAACTCCTTCATTTGTATACGCAATTGCTTCGTACGACATTTTATAGCATAGTAATGATCAGCAGAATCCATTTCTAGCCAAAAAAATACCCTTGAAAATTCAAGTCTCTATGTCTATGAAAGGCGATTTTCAGCCCACTGTGCGCCGCGGCAGTACGGCGGGTTCTCGCCAGCGGGGTTATTGTCATTTCTTTTACGTAAATTTTGAAATGAGTTCCTACTTACGCATTTTAAAAAAAAGTGTTAAATAGGCATGTAGGTGATTTTAGTCGCAGTCGCGCTAGTTGTTTAGTTACGTTTATTATGGAATAGCTTCAATTTTACGGATTTGAATTAAAAAAACCCTTCTAACATGTCAGGAGATACTACGATGTAAATTAAAACAATCGATAAAACTAAACAGACAACCATAAGTCATCTCAAAAAAGATCAACATACCCAACTACACAATGCAAAACTGTATAGCGACCTCTCCCTCTTACTATCATATAACAGAAAGAGATGTTTATTTATTACACTGTACAAACTTAACACGGAGTACATTTGACATCAGATTTCATTCGGTGCGTGTACACAGTAAAGCTTTTAAATCATTTTTAAAGAACGGTTTATTAATTCTGAGAGTAAAAATATAAAAAATATATTCAGAATCGATGTTTTTTTGATTTACATGAACATATTCAAATATAAACTCAAATTCCTTATTATGGAGATATACCAAAGTAGTTGATAGTTTAGTTGATCAACACTCGATTGAATGACACTTGAACGCATTATGACAAGTATGAAGTATGAACCCTCTTTTAACAAAGTTCGTCAAGTTTTTAATTAGAAATCTTGTTCAGTTTTTGTCGTTCAATAAAAGTTGGTCAACTAAAACTGAATCGTCGGAACGCATCAATAGAGACAGTAGTTGATATCATAAATAATGTGGCTGATGTACACTACAATAGAAATAGTTGAAACCAGAAATGGGTTGTTTCAGTTACCGGAGACCGATGTGGAACCGGTTATTTATTCAGTTACTTTTGGAACCGGTTTTTCAAAAATAAAAATAACATGATGGGGCTTGAAAAATTTTAAGAAAAAGGAACAGGTTCCTTAAAACTTTCAAAATATTTTGTAGCGTTTTTAAAATAAATATTCCAAAAGAAAACTGGATTTAAAAATAGCCGGTTCCTCAGATAAATAATGTCGATGGTTCCAAGTAACCGGCACAAGAATATCTACCAACTCTAGTACACCGCCTTGCAGAGCACGTCCACACGTCGCGAAGCGTGCATTGCTTCATTGCCTCATGCGTCTGCCTCACACCTTCTAAGACCCAAACAGTCCCAAATGCCGTGCGCGCATTATACTCTCCTAAGACCATATTTGTCCCAGAACGACCGCACATTATTAAAATGCATATATCTCTCTTCCTCTCATCTTAAAATTAATTATTTCTTTATGTCAGAAAGAGAACGAAATAGTGCTTCTTATTGTCTTTGAAAAAATGGAAGCTTGTAGAAGGTTCGATCCGTGCAAATCAACAACGTCTCAAGGGATGCCTCTTTGGTCCCGTCGCTGAGAGCTCCGATGTAACCTCTCTTTCCGTTACGTGCATCAATTTTAGGCGGAGGGGAGAGGTTACAACGGAGCGAGCGGAGCGAGGCACCTACGCCTTTTGGACAATTTCAGTAAGGGCGAGTGAGTGAGATGGCATTAGCTTATAAACATATTTTTGCAGTACCAGTTTTATCGATACACCGAAGAAGATATTGCTTGTGACATGACTCCATATAATATGGCTCTGAATTAAATTATCTTCAGCTTCATCTAATGGGCCCTGTTTCGAGTTATGACTATGCGTGATAGTTCTGGATTTTAGAATATCGCAATTATATAATGCGTAGTGCTAGACCGAAACTTCTGGTAACTCGAAAAACATCAAAACTCGTATCTCTATATGCAACTAAACATTTGTCGAGAGATTTTTGATGTATTTCAAACGAGTCGTCTTTTATTAAATATTTTCACAATTTTCGCTTAATTATTATCGTTTGTTAATATTTCCGCGCTTTAACATTCGCATTTACATATCTCCCTTCAAACCATCTTTGAACACTTACTACGGGGCCTTAAAGTAAGTTTGTAACATAATTGTAAAAATAAACAAGAACAGTTTATGAACGAACAAATATTTAATTAAGTTAAAGAACATTCTTTCGAAATTAGGCGTCTTTATTGTTAAACTTGTAGGAGTTCATTAATGTTAGTGCTAAATAAAATGCGTAGCGAAATAAAAAATATAAACTTAACGATTAAATTGGTTTAGTTTTAGAGCTTTTTAGTTTATTGTAACTTAAGCTTTGATCGAATTACAAAAATACGAAAGATCTTAGAACTAATAACTATAGCAAAACAATAGATATAGTCTTTAATACTATTTATGTTAGACAACAGTTATAAAATAACTCATTAATTATAATTTAAACTGAATAAATCAAACACAAGTAACATTTAAAAAATACCAACTTTTGAAACTTTTAACTTTAGGACAACTTTTTATACAGAGTTTTAAGGGACGTAATTGACTTGCTTTAACCAGTGATTCCTGACATTATTTGGAGTAGAAAGTGTAATTGAATTTTGACGTTTTTTCTTAATTAAAAAAAAACATAGAAAATCAGTAGGAATTGGACAGCTAAGGTCAATGTGAGGGTTGTGGCGGTTACTAGGCTGAGTTGATAAGTAAAACAGATAGTAGATTTTACTAATGTTATCAAGAACATACTATTTGCTAGGATTTAACGAACTCGTATTATATTTCACTAACTAACCTCCAACGTTTTTTGGCATCCTGAAAACGACTAGGTGTGTTTTTGTTGTTTGTAATTAATTACACCATTATTGTAATTAATTATGACATTATTATAGACATTTTTCCTTCCCAGAACTTTCTTTCCTTTAAAGACCCCCACACAGCATCGCCAAAGATGACATAGGCCCTTAAGGAAAATATTTTCTTCAGGGTATCCTGTATGGGGTTAACGTAAAAAAAGTGCTCTTTCTTTTCAAAACCCGTAAAATTGATACAAAGCATAGACATATGAATATTAGTAGACCTGCCCTAAGTGATTAAAAGCGTATTATTCCCCACTCCCCATACCGGTTCCATTGGAGCCGGCTGTGCTCGCTTATGGCCTCAAGTGAATTTAGAAAACGTGACGTCATCAGTCTCGTGCGAACTATGGTCGAGGCATCATCGGTTCATTTTACGAAATAACACGGCAAAATGGTGGCTTGTGGTATGAAAACTTGTAAAAATAGATGTGAAAAAGAGAATAAACCCAATTGTCGTATTACATTCCATATATAAGCATTATTTTAAGCATATTCACATCGTATAATATGGATCAATTGTAGAAACACATACTATCACATCGAGATACGTCTGAACACAAAGCTGGTTGGTTGCTGGGAAGTAAATTATGAACATTTATAAAAGTGTCTTAACTAAATACGTAAACGAAATATTCGACTCTGAAAATAGAAGAAATTTATTTTGCCGAATTTGGACTTAGCAAATTTGTTCATAACGTGGCGAGTAATTTGCGCTCCCATGTAAAAATGTCTATTCATTCAAAAGCAGATTTTACTTTTAAGAACTAAATGGTGATATTATAATGCGAGATGCCTATATACTGTCAGATTGATTTATTGACGAATCACAGTCAGCTTTACCCCCTTCGTTCTTCAACAGTTGATTTTACCCCTCATCTTTAATTTCTAGTCTATATATTCATATGTCTGTGATACAAAGCTATACAGACTGTAAACGTGATAGAATTCTTTGTGTCATTCTCGTGAAAATGACAAATTTCACGCTTTTCGTGTAAAATAAAAAAAAATCACAGATAAATGAAATTGCGATTATAGAATTAACTAGCTGACGCGTACTCGGCGTTACTGGGGGTTATCCTTAGGAAATAGAAATAATACCATCACGGTCTTTTCAGCAAGCTCTTTTTGAGAAATACAATTTCGTAGTACATTACTTTGATGTATCTCATAAGGCTAAAGCCAGGGTTAGCAATGTAATCGCCAGAAAATATGTTTCTTACGACTTGATTAAAAAAATTGAAGTTTTCTCTATTTTCTACAAATATAATATGCACGTATTATATATATACATATATAAACCTTCCGGAAGAAATTTTCTAAATGAGAGTGAAAATTATATCAATATTCGTTGCGTAGTTTAGAAGAACTAAACGCATAAGCAGACAGACGCGGATAGCGTCTTTATTTTAGTATAATAGAGATAGTAGAGCTACCTTACGAGTACCCAGCGTCGCTCAATTTTTCTCTACTTTCTATAAATATAATATGCAACCTTCCGGATGAAATTCTCTAAATGATACTGAAAACCTTATCAAGATCCGTTGTATAGTTTAAAAGAACTAAACGCATAAGCAGACAGACGCGGATAGCGTCTTTATTTTAGTATAATAGAGATAGTAGAGCTACCTTACGAGTACCCAGCGTCGCTCAATTTTTCTCTACTTTCTATAAATATAATATGCAACCTTCCGGATGAAATTTTCTAAATGATAGTGAAAACCTTATCAAGATCCGTTGTGTAGTTTAGAAGAACTAAACGCATAAGCAGACAGACGCGGATAGCGTTTTTATTTTATTATCGAAGAAAGCAAACACTTTGTGGCTTGACATTATACAAAATGAAACAAACACTTAGTTTTAAACCACTTTATTTCGAGTTATATTCGTCGACCGGTTTCGATTGGACTCAATCTTCTTCAGGACAATAAAATATAATACTAAATTATAATACAGAGTAAGGTATAAGGTAAACATAAAAGAAAGAGAAAGTATGTAGTAGAGGGAGAGAACATCAGAGACTGGTTGGTGGAGGGGGCGGGGAAGGGGGAGGGGTAGGGGTAGGGTAGGGGTAGGGGTAGGTAACCTACATTTACCGACACTATAATACATAATACCTCCAACCACCCTATGTCACATAAACACTCCTCTTTCCACAGCATGATTCACCGGCTTGTTACTATCCCCTTATCTAATAATAATTTTTCTAATGAACTACTTACAATTAAACAAATAGCCATCAACAACGGATATGACCCCGGTCTAATTGATAAAATCCTCTCAAAAAAAAAAACGCCGAATCACAACAAATAAATTCCTATATAATGCCCTCCCAACTATTAATAATAATAATGCTGCCACTCAATGGCGTAGAATTTTGTATATAAGTAAATTGTCTTCCCTTTGCATATCTAAACTTCCTTCAGAAATAAGGCCGGCCTTCTATACTAACAATAACTTAGCAAAATTTTTAATTAATTCTAAAGACAAAGAGGAGCAATTAAGCCACTCTGGCATCTATAGACTAAATTGCAATGATTGCCCAGCAACCTATATAGGAAAAACCGCGCGAAATATAAATATTAGAGTTAAAGAACATATCAGGTGCTTAACAAACACAGGCTTCTCAGAATTTGCCGAACATTTAATCAATACTAACCACACATTTAATAAAAATACGGGAGTCCAAATAATTCATAAAAATAAAATAGGAATACGCCTGAATAACTTAGAAGCTTTGGAAATTTTCTAAATCAACGAAAAATAATTCTCAAATTTTAAATAAACAGATAGAATTAACCAACAGCCCGATTTTAAAGTTGTTTCCTTGCTCCAACCTAACCCGTAACCCCCACCCTTCCTTTGGTCCTCCCCCAACCCTCCCCCTCCCCCTCCCCCTCCCCCTTCCCCTCCCCCTCCCCCTTCCCCTACCCCTCCCCCTTCCCCTACCCCTCCCCCTTCCCCTACCCCTCCCCCTTCCCCGCCCCCTCCACCAACCAGTCTCTGATGTTCTCTCCCTCTACTACATACTTTCTCTTTCTTTTATGTTTACCTTATAACTTACTCTGTATTATAATTTAGTATTATATTTTATTGTCCTGAAGAAGATTGAGTCCAATCGAAACCGGTCGACGAATATAACTCGAAATAAAGTGGTTTAAAACTAAGTGTTTGTTTTTATTTTAGTATAATAGAGATAGTAGAGCTACCTTACGAGTACCCAGCGTCGCTCAATTTTTCTCTACTTTCTATAAATATAATATGCAACCTTCCGGATGAAATTCTCTAAATGATACTGAAAACCTTATCAAGATCCGTTGTATAGTTTAAAAGAACTAAACGCATAAGCAGACAGACGCGGATAGCGTCTTTATTTTAGTATAATAGAGATAGTAGAGCTACCTTACGAGTACCCAGCGTCGCTCAATTTTTCTCTACTTTCTATAAATATAATATGCAACCTTCTGGATGAAATTCTCTAAATGATAGTGAAAACCTTATCAAGATCCGGTGTGTAGTTTAGAAGAACTAAACGCATAAGCAGACAGACGCGGATAGCGTCTTTATTTTAGTATAATAGTGATAGTAGAGCTACCTTACGAGTACCCAGCGTCGCTCAATTTTTCTCTACTTTCTATAAATATAATATGCAACCTTCCGGATGAAATTTTCTAAATGATAGTGAAAACCTTATCAAGATCCGGTGTGTAGTTTAGAAGAACTAAACGCATTAGCAGACAGACGCGGATAGCGTCTTTATTTTAGTATAATAGAGATAGTAGAGCTACCTTACGAGTACCCAGCGTCGCTCAATTTTTCTCTACTTTCTATAAATATAATATGCAACCTTCCGGATGAAATTCTCTAAATGATAGTGAAAACCTTATCAAGATCCGGTGTGTAGTTTAGAAGAACTAAACGCATAAGCAGACAGACGCGGATAGCGTCTTTATTTTAGTATAATAGTGATAGTAGAGCTACCTTACGAGTACCCAGCGTCGCTCAATTTTTCTCTACTTTCTATAAATATAATATGCAACCTTCTGGATGAAATTCTCTAAATGATAGTGAAAACCTTATCAAGATCCGGTGTGTAGTTTAGAAGAACTAAACGCATAAGCAGACAGACGCGGATAGCGTCTTTATTTTAGTATAATAGTGATAGTAGAGCTACCTTACGAGTACCCAGCGTCGCTCAATTTTTCTCTACTTTCTATAAATATAATATGCAACCTTCTGGATGAAATTCTCTAAATGATAGTGAAAACCTTATCAAGATCCGGTGTGTAGTTTAGAAGAACTAAACGCATAAGCAGACAGACGCGGATAGCGTCTTTATTTTAGTATAATAGTGATAGTAGAGCTACCTTACGAGTACCCAGCGTCGCTCAATTTTTCTCTACTTTCTATAAATATAATATGCAACCTTCTGGATGAAATTCTCTAAATGATAGTGAAAACCTTATCAAGATCCGGTGTGTAGTTTAGAAGAACTAAACGCATAAGCAGACAGACGCGGATAGCGTCTTTATTTTAGTATAATAGTGATAGTAGAGCTACCTTACGAGTACCCAGCGTCGCTCAATTTTTCTCTACTTTCTATAAATATAATATGCAACCTTCTGGATGAAATTCTCTAAATGATAGTGAAAACCTTATCAAGATCCGGTGTGTAGTTTAGAAGAACTAAACGCATTAGCAGACAGACGCGGATAGCGTCTTTATTTTAGTATAATAGTGATAGTAGAGCTACCTTACGAGTACCCAGCGTCGCTCAATTTTTCTCTACTTTCTATAAATATAATATGCAACCTTCTGGATGAAATTCTCTAAATGATAGTGAAAACCTTATCAAGATCCGGTGTGTAGTTTAGAAGAACTAAACGCATAAGCAGACAGACGCGGATAGCGTCTTTATTTTAGTATAATAGTGATAGTAGAGCTACCTTACGAGTACCCAGCGTCGCTCAATTTTTCTCTACTTTCTATAAATATAATATGCAACCTTCTGGATGAAATTCTCTAAATGATAGTGAAAACCTTATCAAGATCCGGTGTGTAGTTTAGAAGAACTAAACGCATTAGCAGACAGACGCGGATAGCGTCTTTATTTTAGTATAATAGAGATAGTAGAGCTACCTTACGAGTACCCAGCGTCGCTCAATTTTTCTCTACTTTCTATAAATATAATATGCAACCTTCCGGATGAAATTCTCTAAATGATAGTGAAAACCTTATCAAGATCCGGTGTGTAGTTTAGAAGAACTAAACGCATAAGCAGACAGACGCGGATAGCGTCTTTATTTTAGTATAATAGAGATAGTAGAGCTACCTTACGAGTACCCAGCGTCGCTCAATTTTTCTCTACTTTCTATAAATATAATATGCAACCTTCCGGATGAAATTTTCTAAATGATAGTGAAAACCTTATCAAGATCCGGTGTGTAGTTTAGAAGAACTAAACGCATTAGCAGACAGACGCGGATAGCGTCTTTATTTTAGTATAATAGTGATAGTAGAGCTACCTTACGAGTACCCAGCGTCGCTCAATTTTTCTCTACTTTCTATAAATATAATATGCAACCTTCCGGATGAAATTTTCTAAATGATAGTGAAAACCTTATCAAGATCCGGTGTGTAGTTTAGAAGAACTAAACGCATTAGCAGACAGACGCGGATAGCGTCTTTATTTTAGTATAATAGAGATAGTAGAGCTACCTTACGAGTACCCAGCGTCGCTCAATTTTTCTCTACTTTCTATAAATATAATATGCAACCTTCCGGATGAAATTCTCTAAATGATAGTGAAAACCTTATCAAGATCCGGTGTGTAGTTTAGAAGAACTAAACGCATAAGCAGACAGACGCGGATAGCGTCTTTATTTTAGTATAATAGTGATAGTAGAGCTACCTTACGAGTACCCAGCGTCGCTCAATTTTTCTCTACTTTCTATAAATATAATATGCAACCTTCTGGATGAAATTCTCTAAATGATAGTGAAAACCTTATCAAGATCCGGTGTGTAGTTTAGAAGAACTAAACGCATAAGCAGACAGACGCGGATAGCGTCTTTATTTTAGTATAATAGTGATAGTAGAGCTACCTTACGAGTACCCAGCGTCGCTCAATTTTTCTCTACTTTCTATAAATATAATATGCAACCTTCTGGATGAAATTCTCTAAATGATAGTGAAAACCTTATCAAGATCCGGTGTGTAGTTTAGAAGAACTAAACGCATAAGCAGACAGACGCGGATAGCGTCTTTATTTTAGTATAATAGTGATAGTAGAGCTACCTTACGAGTACCCAGCGTCGCTCAATTTTTCTCTACTTTCTATAAATATAATATGCAACCTTCTGGATGAAATTCTCTAAATGATAGTGAAAACCTTATCAAGATCCGGTGTGTAGTTTAGAAGAACTAAACGCATAAGCAGACAGACGCGGATAGCGTCTTTATTTTAGTATAATAGTGATAGTAGAGCTACCTTACGAGTACCCAGCGTCGCTCAATTTTTCTCTACTTTCTATAAATATAATATGCAACCTTCTGGATGAAATTCTCTAAATGATAGTGAAAACCTTATCAAGATCCGGTGTGTAGTTTAGAAGAACTAAACGCATTAGCAGACAGACGCGGATAGCGTCTTTATTTTAGTATAATAGTGATAGTAGAGCTACCTTACGAGTACCCAGCGTCGCTCAATTTTTCTCTACTTTCTATAAATATAATATGCAACCTTCTGGATGAAATTCTCTAAATGATAGTGAAAACCTTATCAAGATCCGGTGTGTAGTTTAGAAGAACTAAACGCATAAGCAGACAGACGCGGATAGCGTCTTTATTTTAGTATAATAGTGATAGTAGAGCTACCTTACGAGTACCCAGCGTCGCTCAATTTTTCTCTACTTTCTATAAATATAATATGCAACCTTCTGGATGAAATTCTCTAAATGATAGTGAAAACCTTATCAAGATCCGGTGTGTAGTTTAGAAGAACTAAACGCATTAGCAGACAGACGCGGATAGCGTCTTTATTTTAGTATAATAGAGATAGTAGAGCTACCTTACGAGTACCCAGCGTCGCTCAATTTTTCTCTACTTTCTATAAATATAATATGCAACCTTCCGGATGAAATTCTCTAAATGATAGTGAAAACCTTATCAAGATCCGGTGTGTAGTTTAGAAGAACTAAACGCATAAGCAGACAGACGCGGATAGCGTCTTTATTTTAGTATAATAGAGATAGTAGAGCTACCTTACGAGTACCCAGCGTCGCTCAATTTTTCTCTACTTTCTATAAATATAATATGCAACCTTCCGGATGAAATTTTCTAAATGATAGTGAAAACCTTATCAAGATCCGGTGTGTAGTTTAGAAGAACTAAACGCATTAGCAGACAGACGCGGATAGCGTCTTTATTTTAGTATAATAGTGATAGTAGAGCTACCTTACGAGTACCCAGCGTCGCTCAATTTTTCTCTACTTTCTATAAATATAATATGCAACCTTCTGGATGAAATTCTCTAAATGATAGTGAAAACCTTATCAAGATCCGGTGTGTAGTTTAGAAGAACTAAACGCATAAGCAGACAGACGCGGATAGCGTCTTTATTTTAGTATAATAGTGATAGTAGAGCTACCTTACGAGTACCCAGCGTCGCTCAATTTTTCTCTACTTTCTATAAATATAATATGCAACCTTCTGGATGAAATTCTCTAAATGATAGTGAAAACCTTATCAAGATCCGGTGTGTAGTTTAGAAGAACTAAACGCATTAGCAGACAGACGCGGATAGCGTCTTTATTTTAGTATAATAGAGATAGTAGAGCTACCTTACGAGTACCCAGCGTCGCTCAATTTTTCTCTACTTTCTATAAATATAATATGCAACCTTCCGGATGAAATTCTCTAAATGATACTGAAAACCTTATCAAGATCCGTTGTATAGTTTAGAAGAACTATGCGCACAAACAGACACGGATTGGGCCTTTATTTTAGTACTAGCTGTACCCCGCCACGCGTTGCTGTGGTTCAGTCTGTCTGTCTGTGCAGATAGAGAAACAATAGCGCGTATTGCTTTTACATCCAACAGATGGTGCTGCGTTTCAAAAAAACATGTTTGTCAAAAGAATGGCGCTGTCTTTATAAAAATAAATAATGTTTTTACATATCACAGGTGACATCTATAAATATAAAAACACACACGTATTCCAATGCAACGTTGTGTAAAAATTTCAAAGCAATCGGTGAAGAATTTTCGGAGATTTAGATTTTGTACAAACGAACACTTAGGATGGGTTTTTTCACGAAATTTGTACAATTCATCAAATTTCAAAGTTGATTTTCAAGTTCTGTGAGGGTTCTATTCAAGTTCTATAATTATATCATTAATTTGAATAGAAACATCACTGAACTTGAAAATCAACTTTGAAATTTGATGAATTGTTCAAATTTTATGAAACAATCCGTCTTAACGTTTTTTTATTTAAATGTAGATAGATAGTACATATAAATATAAGGCTATTTAAATATATATATATATATATATATAGTACATATACATATACAGCGATTTAAAGATAGATAGATAGAACATATACATATACAGCTATTTAAATATCGATAGAGAGTACATATACATATACAGCTATTTAAATATAGATAGTACATATAAATCTATTCAAATATTGATAGATAGTACGTATACATATACAGCTATTTAAATATAGATAGATAGTACATATACACAGTTATACAAAATAAAGCATGCCGGAGAGTTGAAATCCATAATTATTGAATCACATCACATTTCGTGGAATTTATTTTGGTCAAAGAAACTTCCGACATTTTGTGGAAAATTTACGAAGTTGTAAAATATTAATAAAATGGAAATGATTATCGTTTTTATGCATAATTACAATAAATTAAAAGGAGATATCGAATTTCTAATTGATAAATGAGATTATTTATAAACCGATTTGAAAGGATTAATAAGAAAAAGGTATTGTTAACCTCTCTGGTTTCTTAAAAGATTGCTCTAAGTAATTTATTCTCTATTTTATTCGCTTGGTTTTAACAAGGCCTTTCTGTTGTAAAACTGAGATTTTGAAATTTTAAGAGGAAAAATCCCATTAAGATGTAAATGTATTATTTAAAATGTCGTCCCCACTTCTTCACTTTCTTTGGGATCTTTGTTGAAATCTAAATAATGTACCTTTCCCGTGTAATCTGTAAGTCTTTGTTAATGCGATTGTCAAAACGGTTCACTGGGTAAGTCAGAAAGAAAATAATGGAGTTTGTCCTTTTACGTCGAAATATATGGTTGATGTATCAAGATTTTTATATTTATACATATATTTTTTAAAGAAAGACAAACATTCCCGGGTTACGAATAACCTGACAATATTTGAAAATCTCCTACTATCACCACAGTAAGCGGAAAATGTTATTTGTGTTGTGATGGAGGACAACTTTGTGTTATTCTCGTGAAAATGGTAAATGGTACATGTTGGGTTCTGATGCCAAAGGAATCAATGACCCAAAAAACAAACGAGGGTTTGAGCATCTGAGTGCTGCGATGTTTGAAAAACTTGGTTGTCAATTTGAACCAATTATTTGAAAAACTTAATATGAGGATGGGTTGTCTCATGTCGTCACATTTTGATGTGTGGGTCTGCATTTTGGAATAATAATAAAAAAAATAATCACCCCGTTGGGAGCAACGGGCAAATCGCTAGTTATGTAGGTATCTTTTATGAGCCCTCGGATGTATGTTGTGGTTCATGTTGTCGTTGTTATTTTGGATGTTTTTGTGGATGTTGTTGTGGTTGTCATGTTTGTAGTTTTGGTTGTGTTTGTGATTGTTGTTGTGGGTTTGGTTGTGAATGTGGTTGTTGTAGTGATTGTTGTGATATTGGGTCTTGGATGTGGTTGTGGTTGCGGTTGTGGCTGTAGTTGTGGTTGTTGTTATTTTGGGTCTTGGATGTGGTTGCGGTTGTGATTGTGGTTGTGTTTTTTGTTGTGGTAGTTGTTATGTTGGGTCTTGGATGTGGTTGTTGTTATGGTTGTTGTTGTGGTTGTGTTGTGGTTGTTATTGGAGTCGGTTCGGGTCAGGTCTACGTTTTGGAATAATAATAAAATGTAATGTGATTGCAACGAGCAAAACGATAGTTATATGTAGGTGTCTATTGTGAATAATGTTGTAGTCCTTACTTCATGCATGTCGATGCCATGGTTAAGCGACCACATGGTCTGGAAGTAGTCCTGCATGCGCTGCTTCAGCTCCTTGGGGATCTGGTGTAGCGTCAGGAAGTCCTTCAGGTCACGCCACTTGCACTGGTACAGAGACCTGCGCGAGTACATGCGCTGGATGATGGCTGTCACGTTACCGAACACCACGGCGTGCATCAGGGCTAAACAATAAAGCAATTTTATTTTTTTTAGAAACGATAAATACTTCGTGAGAAAATTTTCAACATCTCTGATAGTTCGAGCTATAAGACATAGATGGCTCTAGTGTAGATAGATCAAAGAGGTTATATAGTTATCCAACAGATGTCGGTAGTACATTATAGGATCGCCCCTCCATGGTGGGTGCCGATACGGGGAGCCGCAAGGTTTCGAAAATCAGAGTACATAATATTTATTTATTTATTTACGCCCAGTGAGCTTTTATATTTATTTATTTATTATTACACGCCCTAATGGGCTTTTACACACTACAAGGTTTAATAGTTGAGTATCACAGTTATTATAAATTCTACAAAATTAAAACAATAAAGGAAACATAATACAACGAAAAAAGAAAAAAAAATTAAATGTTACAACAAAAGCATATAACAAAATAAAATACATTAGTAAAAATGATAAGAAGTCTCACATAAATAGATATTCAAAATAAATATATATATATTGCGGAAATTATAGATGTCTATTTGTGTCTCGATGTATAAAAGAATTGAAATAAACAATATTTATTTTGATTATTTTTAAGATGAAATATATCTCCCAGATCAGAATATTTATTTCCAAGACTGTGAAGTCTTGGAATCGGGAAATTTTGATAAGACAGTGTCCTGGTATTATAAAAATAAAAGGGTAGTAAATTTCGGCAAGATATTTTGGGTATGTGGTTGCTGATTAATTGGAGTAACTCAGGACAGTCAATCTTGTAATGAAGTATTTTATGTAGTATTATTAAATCTGTGTTTATTCTTCTTTCTGAAAGTTTTAATAGGGACAATTTATCTAGTAAGTAGTTGTAATCAATGTTTTCTACAGAAATATGCAATTTATAGTTTATATACTTCAGGAACTTATGTTGAATCTTTTCAATGTTATCGGAATGAATATTGTAAAAGGGAGACCATAACGTAGAGTTATACTCTAGTTGGCATCTAACAAGGGTTTTGTACAACATGATAAATGTGCCAAAATTATTGAAATCTTTTGAAACTCTCAAAACAAATCCAAGAGTCTTAAGAGCCTTATTGATAATGTTACTAATATGATACACAAAAGTAAGTTTGCTATCGAACAATATACCTAGGTTAATAATTTCACTGACGCAATTTAAGTTTTTAATATAAAAATTTAATAGAAAAAATATTGGATTATTTATTCTGTAAAAATTAATGAACTGACATTTCTTTATGTTCAATGCAAGTTTGTTGATAGAGCACCATTCAAAAAGATTTCTAAAAATAGTTTGTAATATAATGCAATAATTTACGTTATTAATCTCTTTATAAAGTTTCAAATCATCAGCAAAAAGTAATACTTTTATGTTAGTTAATATATATACAATGTCATTTATGAATATAATAAACAAAATGGGCCCTAAATGAGAGCCTTGTGGCACTCCACTTGTGGCTATAAATGTGTAAGAATTGGTGCCATTTATTTTCACACTAAGACTTCTTTTGGACAAATAACTAATAAACCAATTGAATAAACTACCATAAAATGGAGAGGACGTTAGCCTCCAGGCCGTCCTACACACGCGTTCAAGATTAAAATAGTTTTTTTTGTCTACAAAGACACAGTGTTTTGTTGTTCATTCACAACAGTACCTGAATATTCTTCGTCATCTCCTTATCTTCTCCACTACCTTCAGCATCACAACATACGTTGATCGGCGAAGCCATAATCCCACTGGCTCAAGAGGGTTGGGAGCAGTTGGGACTCACATAAACAAATCTAAAAGTTCCAGACGAGTTATAACGTCATCGGAACGATAATGATAACTGATTTGTAACATGTGACACTACGGTATGGACCCAATCGCCACTTTCTAAAATTGGAAAGTTTGATAGGTTTAAAAAAATATTCATGGAATTTTTATAATTTTTTTCAGTTCTTTAATATTTTAATAAATCGATAATTAATTAGAGAGAAATTTTAAAGCAATACAGAATAAAATTATTGTAGGATTTATGAAGCTGAAAGTGGTTATAAATTATTTCCCTCAGAATCCATGCCTTTCAAATATTTTTTTTGTTTATTATCTTTTATAGAATAATTATTAATTTTTTGACAAATTAGAGAGATGATCAGAATTTTCTTTTCGAGTTAAATCTCGATAGTTGCCTAGCAATTAACGCTTTCTTGAAAATGGAAAAAGCGCAGACACTCGAAACATTACGAAATCTGTTTTCCAAAATTTACCCTAGCAAATTTAAACAAAAGAAACACATTTCAAATCAGAATACAAAAAAAATTCTAATTTTCTTGTAGAAATATTACATTATATAGGTAATTGACTGAATTCTTCACATAATCAGTTCAAATTTTGAAAATACACTTAAATTCAAAGCAATTTTGAGTTCATTGAATCAGATTTTACTCAGGACTAATGAAGGCACAGTCAAGCGAAAACTGTATAATTAAAAATACCAAAGGATACCACTTTTTTTTCGAGGAATCGATAAGTTAATGATTGACAGAACAACCTATTGAATTGAATATTCTGTGATTTTTGAAAGAAGTTCATTCTCATTTATTTAATAGACCTGTATCTTCCGTTCTTGTTCATTTTGTCTTTGCTAGAGAGAATATAAAAATACAAACATAAAATATATTGTGGATATGCTTCTCGTACCTTCATAATGGACTAGAAGAATAATTCCAGAAGGAACCTTACGTAGTATATTATTTAAATACCTGCCCGAAGAAAAGGTTTTCGTATTGTAATGGGATAAATTACTTATGCTATCAACGGGGTCGAGGGATTCCAGAGGATTAAGTTATAATAATAGAGGAGCAAACCTACAAAAATAGGACAAACGCAGGTCGAGATACCGGAATTAATCTATCCAGGATCTATGAAATTAGGGTTTAAAAATATCGGATAATTCCGGCATTAAACCGCAGACAGGAAGGCGGGTTTGTTAAAAAGAAGCTCGCTCTTTTGTGGGTAGGCTATGAAAGGCTTTCGAGTAATAGTGAGGCTTTGAGCGAAGTTTGGAAGTGTAGTGCTCCTCACAAAGAGACAGGAGGGAATGGGGAGTGACATGGGGTGGAGAAGAGATGGGGGTCGGGGGAGGAGGTGGCTCTTTGGCGGGAAGTGGGATTGAGAGGGAAGTGAGTGTGCAGGGAAAATGTAAAGAAGTTGCAGTTTAGTTTAAATTATTTCAAACTTAATGAAAGGAAGTTATTTGTAAATACTAAAACTGCATATTTACTGTGAAAATATTCACTGTTGCAAATATCTGTAATTATACGCCATAGAATCAGAGATGTGCAAAATGGGTACCCAAAACCATTTGAAATGCAAAATGGAAATGGGTCAAAACTTTTCCATTTGAAAATGCAAAATGCAAAATGGTTTTTAGAAAAGCATTTCAAATGCAAAATGCAAAATACCTATTTTCAAAATGCATTGAAAATGCAAAATGGTTTCTCTGGTCAAAAAATTAAAATAATTATAGAATTTTTAAACAATTTTGTCATTTAATAATGGACATCAATGTAGAACAAACATATTACATGATGTTAAATCCAAAAACACTACGACTACAGATTATGAAACCACAAAAAATTTGCGCGGGACTAATGTTGCCAACGTAAAAACATAGAAAATGCTATCTAACATTTAATATTACAGCGTCGGCCATGTTCAGTATTTGAATCAGTATTTTTTGTAATGGTATCACTCAATTGCCAGGTCTCCTACCAGGGAGCAACTTGACAAATGTAAATTATCTCTCGTAGCGATGTTGAGGACTGACTGATATTTGGGGCTTATGAAAAAAAGATGAGTGGAGAAAGTAGGAAGAATGTTGCAAAAAAGCATTTAAAATGGAAAATGCATTGAGAAAAGCATTTAAAATGCAAAATGCAAAATGGTTTTTAAAAAAGCATTTAAAATGCAAAATGGAAAATACCCATTTTGCATTTTGCATTTCCATTTGAAATGGATTTATTTGAAATAAAGCACATCTCTGCATGGAATGATATTTTTTAACGAAAGCAAACATTTCTAATCGCTAAAGAAAATAATATCAACTACAATCGATGAACATATCTATAAACCAGACAAAGACGAAACAGAAAGAAAAAGTAACGGTTGCAGCTGGGACACGAACCCAAAATCTTTAGTCTAACCGAGTCTGGCGTCTCTACCAAATTTAACTATTTGCCACCTCATTAAATTCCGTAATTTTTATCAATCTTTAACTTCCACTTTTGAATCACTAACATTATCTTTCTTCAATTATTTCCCAATTTTTTGGCTGCCATCTTTTTGGGGTGATTGTAAAGTTCTAAATATATTTACAATCTAGATTGGGTCTCGGATAAGTCTAACTCATTTTATTTAGATGAGACATCTATTGACTTTTTCGATAAGGTTAGAATAAATATTCAATTTTATTAGGGATAACTAGAGATGGCAAAATTTAACATTAATTTTCAGATTTTTTAGCATTAACAATTGGAAATTTAGCGTTTTTTAGCATTTTGAGGCATAATTTAGCGTTTTGTAGCAAAATAAAAAAAAACGTATTTCCTGAATGTTTTTAGCGCATATTTTAAGTATTTTTGGTAAAATATATGTTAAACCTTCATTTGCAAGTATTTCCATGTGAAAGATTTTAAGTAATTAATTTTAATATTAAATTAATAAGGAAGGAAACTCTAAGTACGGGTCGAACACAAACACAACAAATGCAGATTGCGATTAACATCAATAGGCGTAATTTATTTCGCACAATTTGTGTAATGTCAAAGGGCAATTTTAGCCTACAGTACAAAAATATTAAATATTTACACATAAAATAGTAACAAAATTATAAAAATTCGTAGGAAAGGCTTCCAAAAATGAAATAAAGTAGGCATAATACTTTTCCCTGCACATTCACATGAAACTACCTTCCTTATGCATTTTTCTCAATTCTTCTTTAGTTGTACTGGACTCAATATTACTGTATCAGCTTCTCCAATTTGTATGGTTCTTTGACTTCTGAAATACGCTATATTCTCGGAAAGCGTTTAAATTTAGCGTACAGTAAAAATTAAAAATATTAAATATTTACACATAAAATAGTAACAAAATTGTAAAAAGATGTAGGACAGGCTCCCAAAAATGAAATAAAGTAGGCATATTTGAAATACAGGTAAATACAAAAAACAATGGAAAAGGCACATTACTGATTGAATGATAGCATTGCGCACGTTTCAATATTGGGCTCCTTCATTCTCGTACGCCTGTCAGTCAGTACTAAATTGTAGTGACTGAAAAAATGCTCTGCATCAACACTATTTACAGGGGCCCAAATTGTCTGTAGGGCTGGCCCAGCAAAGGCAGAGTTTGTCACTTTCATTGCCATCAATCACGTTTTTCGCGTTAATTCGCGAAATAGAAATCACTGGAGACACTTTCAAATGCCTTGAAACGCAAAGAAAACTAATAAATGCCCTATTTTCGAACCATAAATATTTTTTCGCGTTTTTAGTTAAAACGAAATTTTGCCACCTCTAGGGATAACTTATAGAAGCTTATAACCTCATTGTAATATTTAATCATTACAGAAGAACCTCAATGAAAATATGAACAGTCAAAGACACGGTTGCAACTGGGCTCGAACCCAGTTCCTCTAGTCTTACTGGAATTGACGTCTCTTCCAATTACTCATTATCATTACATTCTGTGAAGTACTGACATTATCCTCTTCAATTATTTCTCATATTTTTTTAATATTTATTATAGCCTTATCGAAAAAGTCATTAGATGTCCCGTAAAAATTAAATTTGACAATTTAGTGCTTTATTGTTTAGATCTACATTTTTGTAATCAAAATGTTTTCGTTTCATAAAATTCCAAAACATTTCGTGCAATGTATTTTGGAATCTGACTCTTCGGACGATAAGAATCAACAGCCAATTAGTTTGTCCTTGGGCCCAGGAAAATTTTCAGAAAATAGTTATAGGTTTGCATTTATAAAATTATTACAAACTTATAACTTTTTACAAATTTATAACAAACTTGCCACACTTTTTTAATTTTTTTTTATTTGGTACATTATTTTTTACAATTTATGTTTTCCAGTAATGTAGGCCTCACTGGGTAGCTTGCCCGGGCTGAGGCCTTCATTTTATAATATGAAAATATAATCTAGGTACATATTATTTAAAGAAAAAATAATACATTTAAAAATAAAATAATACATTTAAAAAGAAAATAATACATTTAAAATTAAAAAATAATATAATGAAAATAATCTTGTGTGTTTGTGAGTGATGTGTGTTTATATTGGTTTTGTGTGTTACGTGTAGGTTTTATTTTTATTTTATGCTATGACATTTTGGTAATATTGTCTTTTTTTGTTCTTTAATCCATTTTGTAATTTTTTGTGTGAATTTATTTTTATTTACCTCAATTTTAATTTCAAGTTTTACACTGTTGAAAGCTTTTATAGCATGGTATTGGTAGTGTCTTTGTCCACAGCTTGAATTTACTGTCGGAGTTTTTATGTTTTATTTGTACGCTTGTCTAACTGGTCTGTTAGTGTTATTTTGTGTATGTTGAAATTTATTTTTTTTGTCAAAAATGTAGTTTAGTAGTGTTTTAACGTATAATTGGCGTATATCTAGTACGTCACAGCTGAAGAATATTTGGTCTGTATCGGTCAGTCTATGTTTTTTAGTATTACCTTTAAGATCGTTTTCTGTGCGGTTTCTATATAATTGATAGCCGAGTTTGTTGCTCCTCCCCAAGCAATAATTCCATATTCTATTATTGATTGGCAAAGTGCAAAAAATATTGTTTTCAATTGTTTTATTTTATATATGTTTCTTATGTTTAGGAAAATGTGTATTGTTTTGAGAAGTTTATTTATGATTTGTTTGATGTGAGGTATCCATCTAAGGTTATGGTCAATTACGATTCCTAGATACTTTATTTGTTCAGTTTTTTCTAGAGGAGGGCAATCGCAGATGTTGGTGTTTAAACATTCGTGTATTTTTATGGTGTTTGTGTTGTTTTTTGGCTGTCCCGTGCTTTTTATACTGTATGTTGTGAATTTTGTCTTTGATATGTTAAGTGTAAGTATGTTTTAAAACTTTTCTTCAAACTCTTGTTAAATAACAGTTTTTTGATAGAATATAAAGCAGGTTACTGAATATCTCATCAGAGGGTCTAGCACCGTGAAACTTTACAATATTGGATCGATAGGCGTAACTACCGATGATTACGCACATGAGCACGGTTGAACTGTTGATAGCCAGATCGATATTCACAGAGCAGATATACGCTGGCAACAAAGGTGCATCAATCTATGAATTAAAATTCCTAAAAGTCAGACGGCTACGTGTAACTTAAAAATACTAATAAATTGACAATGTCAAATTGAAATAATAACTTTAATATACTTTGGCAGACCGCACGTATTTTGGAGACTAAAAAGATATTGATTAACTGGTGAGGTCTTTGAGATCTCACGAGGAAAGGAATCAATTGATCGCGTCTTAGATGAATTAATTCAATCTATGTTAGTCTGTCCTATCCATTGTACCTAATCTTCAATAAATCTCTTAAAACAAGTCAATTCCACAATAGCTGGAAATCTAGCTATCTCACTCCAGTATTAAAAAGGGTTCTAAAAATTATGTATGCAATTACATACCTATTTGTATTCTATCTAGTATACCTAAGCTCTTAAACAAAATATCCTCTAATATTAAACACGTTATTACCAATTGCCAACATGGGTTTGTCTCATCTAGATCTACTCTCACAAACCTTACAGTATATGTAAACTATATAAATACAGCATTGACTAACAGGAAATAGGTAGACTCCGTATATACCGATTTTCCAAGGCGTTCGATAAGGTCTGCCACAAAATACTAATCAATAAACTTGTAAAATATGGGATAAGTGGTAATTTACTGGCATGGTTGATCAGTTACTTATCTGATCACTTTTTGTTAAGATTAATGACTCTCTATCCTATGAATTTATTGCTACCAGTGGAGTCCCACAAGGTTCACACCTGGGACCTTTATTATTTATCGTATTCATCAATGACGTTACCAGCATTTTCTACAATGTCGAAGTTTTACTTTTTGCTGACGATATGAAGTTATTTAGGGTCATTAATGATGTGTACGACTGCATAATCTTGACAACTTTTCAAATGGTGTTCTAGTAATAAACTGCAACTAAATATTAACAAATGCCAAGTTATGAGGTTCCACAAAATCAAACACCCAATAATGTATAATTATTCATTGTGTAATGTTGACTTAATCAATTTAATCGAAATACTTGACCTAGGCATAATGTTTTATCAGAAACTCTGCTTTGTATCTCACATAACTTCCATCGCTAACAGGGCTATGAAAATGTTAGGTTTTATAATAAGAATTTCCAAGGATTTTAAAAATATCAACACATTAAAAATTCTGTTCACATCTCTCGTTAGAAGTATTCTAGAATACAACTCTACAATTTGGTCACCTGTCTTTAATAATCACATTAATACCATTGAAAGAGTCCAACGTAAATTTTTGAGGTGTATTAATTTTAGGCTTGGGATTCCTTTAGAAACAATAGATTATGATTTCTTATTACATTCATTGAAATTGCTTAAGTTAAGTGATAGAAAAAATATTTTTGATCTTATCTTTTTACACAAAATGATAAATTATCAGTTGGATAGCCCTGACATATTAATGATGATTCAATTTGATGTACCTACCATTAGATCAAGGTCCTCTAGTATGTATTATTGTGACAATTATACCACAGTCTCAGGATATAACTCAGTTATAAATAAGTTGCACACACTTGGGAACATTTATGCTAAAATCGCAGATACTTTTAATATTCCCCTTGTAAAGTATAAAGCTGCACTAATAACACATTTTAACGCCACTTATTTAAATGAGGTCACTACATAACAGGCTATTGTCATTGCTTCTTTCTTTACTGTTATTTTATTTGTTATGTTTTAACTTAATTCAATTCTTTAAGTTCGTGTACACGATTTATTTCAATTTTAAGAGCTTAGTTTACCTCCATTTATTATCAAGCCAGTTACTTTGCATAACGAACGGCATCATCCTAAAAGTTGTGCATATTGAAAGCTTATCCGACAACTTGGAGGTCGCGCTAAAAGCAGCGGCTATTGTCTACCGAGTGTCGGAATCATATTCTGACAGTGCTCGCAAATAAGTAACTAACCATAGACGACGGATTTTGTCAATACCGCTTTGAATTATGGTTTTACGATCGTCCGTGGCCTCTTGAGTTAGTTTCCCTGAGATATTTTCTTTTTCTTAATGAATGTTTTTCGATTTCGGAAAGAGACAGATAAGTGCTTTCATGAAGAGTTAAATACGGTTAAATAATGGATTCGTTTTACGATTTCGACCTTACCTTAATTATTTAGCCCCAGCAAATAATTACACCGATCCATTTTACTTGCTAATTAAGTTAGCACGTATTTGGGATAAAAACTAAACACAAAAGAAAAAAAACAAAATTTATGAAAAGGATGGTTACGTGATTATCCCTTTTCAGCCAATGCTTCGGAAAACCATACAGAATCCTTTTTTTCTTCTCATGCGATAATAAATATGTAATTACGTTATACGTTATTACGTAGATAGGAAAACATTGGATTTGATAAACACAACAGGTTTTTTTAACATAAAATTACACCTTTTTAACGCCCTCTGTGACAATATACACATTTTGGGAAAAGCATGTCTCAAAGACAATTAAATACAGTGAAAAATTAATTGACACCCTTTCAAATGTAAACCAAATTAGGCAAAACGTCTTTTTACCTCTCAAAAATAAGCTAGTCTTTATTTTATTTTAGTTTATTAAGGAAAATAACAGTTTTACAATTTGATATTGCTATATAATTAGGAAAGTAGCGTTGGGCGATAGTGCTACATTATAAGTGGGCCCCCGTGTTCGTATAGTACGCGATGGGTGTCAGTGCAATATAATACGAGGTGCGGGGTTTGAGTACCAGTCAACCGACATCAACCTCGGTCTAGCTCATTCAAGGTACGATATCGACTCTTACCCAAGCCGGGAGGTGAGCTTTCATTTTCTGCTACTTCATTCAGAGCGGGACAGGGGTTCGATAATGACAAAAGAGTGATAGTTTTATATGGCAGGGCAAGCCGCCAGCCCCTAAGCCGCGTGGGTCGTTAGTTCTGAAAATTGCCGCCAGGATGGCGATAGCGTGTGATAGCATTAATTATTATTACATACGACTACATAAAAATATAAATAATTACATGTTGCATTAACTAGTGAAGTTTCCACATAAAATTCATGTTACATACAGAAAAAAACATAAATAACAGAAAAAGATAAAAAAACACCTAAATGAAAGTAACTGAGATATCTCAGATATCGTACACTCCTTAATGAAAATAACTGAGATATCTTAGATATTTACACACATTAATGAAAATAACTGAGATATATAGATATCTTACACAGCGTAATGAAAATAACTGAGATATCTTAGATATTTTACACACCTTAATGAAAACAACTGAAATATCTTACACACCGTGATAAAAATAACGAGATATCTTCGATATCTTACACACCTTAATGAAAATAACTGAGATATCTTACACACCATAATGAAAATAACTGAGATATCTTCGATAGCTTACATACCTTAGTGAAAATAACGGAGATATCTTAGATATCTTGCAAACAGCAGGGGGAGAGTGTGCGACACAATAACAATTTGATTTAATTTTCTCCAATATGCATTTAGTAAACTGAACTAAGGACAAATGGAAAATATCGGCGTCTGAAAATATATTACTGTATTTTGTGCAAGTCCTTCTGAAAAATGAATGTTGTGTGTAGTTAGTTTTTGAGGGTGGGATGTGGAATAGTTTCTTTGACCGTGTGTTTCGAACTGGACAGAGGAAATGAACATTTTCCAGAAGGTAGTCGATGTCAATAGCGTTGTGGATAATTTTGAATAAAAATTTTTTGTCGGATAATTTTACTTTAAAAGTGTATTTTTTTCGATTACGCAAGTCACACATATTATGGTTATGTAAAATACATGTATTTTACATAACCATACAACATTATTAACCACACAATATTATTTTAAAATCGAATAGATTATTTAACAAACCTCCGATGAGCATGGTGCAAATGCTAAAGACCTTCTCGCTGCTGGTGTTGGCGGACACGTTGCCGAATCCAACGCTGGTGAGACTGGAGCAGGTAAAGTACAGCGCGGTGATGTAGTTCTCACTGTTAGACACGTTGTCCACCGATACCTTCAGGCGCTCGGCGAGGGTGTGCAGCCAGCCTAAACAACAAAACATATCAATTTATCAGTTGGATACTCATTTTGACGATAATGTAGTAGAATGATAAAAGGTATAGGTTTTCCTAATGATTTATGTGTTTGTAACTAACTAACTAACCATCACGCCGTTTCCCTGAAGGGGTAGGCAGAGATGACGGACCGCCAAACAACTTGGTCTTGACACACACTTCTTGCCTCATTAACATTCATACATACTCTTCTATTACCTATTCTGACTCTTGACATGGTCCGACTCGAGTATATCTGATTCACTTGATCGTGCCATGTCTTCCTTGGACGTCCCCGACTTCTACTACCATTCGCATTTGCATCATATATCCTCCTTATACTCCTTTCTTCGCTCATTCGCTCTACATGCCCAAACCATCTAAGCGTCCCTTTCTTAATCTTACTCATTACGCTTACATCAGCCTTGCATTCTTTTCGGATCTCCACATTCCTCACACGATCATACATGGTTTTACCACACATAAGCCTCAGGGATCTCATTTCAACAGCATTCAATCTACTTTCTTTGCCAGTTCCATGCCTCACTTCCATACATCAGGGTAGGTACCAGCACTCCATTGTGGACTGCTAACTTCGCATCTTTGGACAATTTTCGTTAGTGCCAACTGCGTTCAGTCCTCCATTAATGGAGTTACCTGCATTTACCATTCTTTCAATATCTCTGTCAGTCTTCCCATCTATCTTAAACATACTCCTAAATATACAAACTCATCCACCTGCTCCAAGTATTCCTCATTCACAACTATATTTCACACTGTTTTCGTACTCTCTCTTTTACTAACTTAACACCATTACTTTAGACTTACTTCATCATTAACTAATTGTTCATGCATACTTCGTTCATCCTAGACATGAGAGCCTGTAGATCATCCATATTATTAGCAATCAGCATACAACAGGCAACATACTTTAAGATTACTCAAATTCGTGCCCAATCCCACCTCTTTCAATTCTCGCATACAATTATCCATGTATAGATTGAATAACCACGGTGATATTACGCAGCCGTGTTTGATATCAAACCACCCCGTAAAACCACCGTTCACCCTAACACATTCAACGTTTCTCTCATACAGAGACGCAATTGCCTGAGTCAGATTCGTATTCACTCCATACTTGGACAACACCTTCCATAGCTTTTTCCTGTCGACTCGGTCGTATGCTTTTTGTAGATCTACAAAGGCACAGAAAAGTTTCTGATTTTTTGCCAAAAACTTCTCAGTGAGCATACGCAATGAGAAGATCTGATCCATTCATTCCCTTCCACTCATAAAAGCTCTTTGCACATCCCATTTTTTATCCTTTGTTTCCTTTATTACCCGTTCAATCAAAATTCTACCACAGAACTTGCCAACTAACATAGCAGGATAATAGCCCTATGATTCCCGCATTCCATTCGTGACCCTTTACCTTTGCACAACGGCATGATCACAGCCCTTCTCTAATCTAAAGGCGTGTAAACCTCCTTTGAAAATTGGTTAAAATCTCCTTTAAAATATTCAGCAGCAATATTGTCGATACATATATTGAAGTTTCAATGTCTCTCAATAGATGTGGTTAGGATTTACATGAAAGAGACTGTCAGCCGTTTGGGTCTAATAAACGAATGGTTACAAAGATAGCCTATCTACAGGTGAGACTATCAGAACGCGCCAATAAACAGAGCGATTCATCTGTTAACGACTTGATGCTGCACTGACCATCGACATTTTCAACGTCACTTAACAGACAGTGTAACAAATGTAACAAAACACAATAACGACACCTATTGAATATTCATTTGATATTGTTGTCTTTAGTATTGTTTTAAATCTTCAATACAGGTAAGTTATTTATTTACTTCTACTACAAGATGTCCCAAAGAAATGTAAGCATACTTTTCGTGATTATAAAAACAGTAAATATATTTAGATGTTTTACAGATTAAAAGTAGAAATTAAAGAAAACAGAATTTTTTTAGCCAGCCGAAATGTTCAAATTGATTTCCATTTTTAGCAATGGATTGGAACTGGAAGAAAATAATTAGAAAGAATGAGGTATTAAGGTGTGTATATATTTTGGGACATCCTGTATTTGTTATTGCTCTACTTGTTAACATATAATTTTTTACCATTTTTCATTTGCAGTATGTGTTCTAAATTTTAATTTTTCACCGATTTTGGTGTATAATTGAGACTATGAAAAATAAATAAACAAATATCAAAATGTCAAGCTCTTTACTCCAAGAATAGTAAAACATATACACACATATACTAATTAGTACTAATTACAACAACCTTTTAGAGAATGTTTCTTTTTCATATTTTTTTGTAGTAGAACTTTGGCAAGTGAGTATGTTGTACGTATGCAAGAGTCCTTTGCCTTAGCAAAAATGTCAGGAATAAAATGGAAAAGTGGGCGTCGATTGTAGGCATAAGATGACGTCTCTCATTACAGCTGACGGTTATGGGCGATAGCACTCTACCCCAAAGCTCGTCAAGAAGCCTATATTAAAATGACACCTTCAGAGATTTTCAGTTGTACAACGGTGAAATACATACGAATTGAAAAAAATCGTTACCAAAAAAGGTTTTTCTGATAATGATAAAAGTTACAGAATGGTAACATTTTTGCTTCTTTTCTGGTTGGCAGAAGTTTGTGGGTTTTAAATTTGTAAAACAATGTTAGTAAAAGCAATCAAAATGGGTTTGATTGAGATCCAAAGCTTTGAAAAAGAGGATAAAGTGTCATTGTAACATTTTCCATACCCTTAAACTTTTATTGCGATACACGCTAGAAACTGACAACTGTTGATAATCATCACGACAATAATTTTATACTTTCAGTGGGCGTTTTAAAATCTGTATTACAAAAAAATAAACTCGTAAAAAACAAAGTTTTTTTGCTAAAATGTATCTATTTTTAAATGTCTTTAAAAACTATTTTAAATGTCTTTGAAAACAATTTTAAATGTCTTTCAAAACTATTTTAAATGTCTTTCAAAACAAATTTAAATGTCTTTCAAAACTATTTCAAATTTCTTTCAAAACTATTTTGAATGTCTTTGAAAACAATTTTTTTTGTTTGACAGAGATTTTTGCCTTCCTTCCCAGAGACTGGAGTTGGCTGTGCTAACAACTTCGCAAAATGCCGATCGGGTAAGACCGAAATTTATTTCGTATATTTAATTTCGTATTTTTAAAAAAGGACAATAAGACACAACAATTTAGTGAATTAAACAATTAACAAACAGTGAAACATAACGAAATTTAAAGTTTATCCTAAATATCTAGAACCTATTAAGGTTTTTATTAAAAAACGGTGTTTTTTACTTTAAAACAATATGAATCCACATCAATTCATGGATTCTGCGAAGGAGGCAATTGATGATTTATTGAATTGTGTTCAAGATAAAGTGAATAAATTTAATAAAGAACAAATTAACTTAATTACAACAAAAACAAGTGCTATATTTAACTGGATGGGACATCTAACTCTTCAGTTATCTGAAGCAAAGGGAAAAATAGTCGAACCAACATTTGGATACGGCAAAGTAGCTGAAAACCAAAATAAAACATTGGAAAGTGATTACAAATTAATAGTTTCATCGAACAATGCTGACGAATCTTCAGAAAATATACAAAATAAAATCAGGAAGAAAATTAACTTAAGTAAGATTGGTGCAAAAGTGATTGGTGTTAATGCGATATCTAAAAATAGAATACTTATAAAATGTTCGACAAAGTACGATGCGGAAAAAATGAGTAAAGCTATTGGAGACGAGTTCAAAGACATCAGCGCTACAGAAATTAAAAAGAAAAGACCAACTATAATACTTAAGGGCATTGCTAATGACTATAATAAGGATGATATAATACAAGATATAATCGAACAGAATGAAGATATCAAGGATGTGATGATAGATAAACCAGAAATTGAGATGACGTTAAAAAAGATCTTGAAAAACAAATATAATAACACATCTAATTACATAATAGAAGTTAGTACTGAAATAAGAAGAAGGCTAGTATATACCGGTAAAATCTATGTGGGATACCAGAGAATACAAGTAGAGGATGCCCATCCTCTAGTGCAATGCTATCACTGCCTGGGCTTTGGACATACTTCTGTCAGGTGTCTTCATAAAGAAAAGGACAAACCATTGTGTACACACTGTGCTGGTGATCATTCCTACAAAGATTGTGCTAACAAAGATAAAGAACCTAAATGTAAAAATTGTGATAAAAAAAATAAAAAAATGAACTGGAATATTGACATCAGGCATTCTGCAAACGATTAAACGAAATGTATTGTGTATAAAAAAATGAGCTTTTTAGCAAAAGAAAAAATAGAATATTCACTAGAAATAAGATTAAACCTGTCTCAAAATAGATTTAGTGTTATTACATTTTATTACATAAATATCGTTATAAAAATTATAAAAAATCACAAATTAACTAACAAAAATAACATTATTATATTACATTATTTTTTTAATAGTAATATCATAACGTCACCTTCAAAAACATTTTTTTGTTTACTTAAACATGCATTTTTTCACTGTGTACTATATTTCACATTCATAATTATAAAAACAGCTTTTAAATTTTTTTTTAAATATGAAAAATATTCTGAAATAACACTAGATGTGAACATACAGTTTATTTTATATTTATTAAGCCTTTATCAAAAATTACTTGTACCAATTAGCTTCAAATACAATCACTTTTATTTTGTTAAATATTTAACATTAAATTCTTCAATTTATACTCAAAATATGTCTGTTAAACAAAACAAGAAAACAATTAATTACCATCACGAATTAAATGGCGCAGAATAATTTTTCTTATATAGATAATGATAATGAAATAGAAAGTAGTACAGTAAATAATTTAGAAGATTGGATAAAAAAACAAAACATAAATTCGTCTGATAATCTTGTTTGTATTCAATTAAATATTAGATCTATACAAAAATATTGGGATGTATTGCATATATATTTAATTAATTGTTTGAAGCATATTGACATTCTGATGCTATGTGAAACATCTGTACAAAATGAAAGTATGTGTATTTACAATATTCCTGGATATAATGCATATAACTACTGCAGGACTGATAAGTCAGGAGGAGGAATTATATTGTATATAAGAAACAAATTTGAATTTAGACTAAAAACATTAAAATCAATACATTTTGAAAATATATCAGGAAAGCTCATACTCCAGGACAAAACTAAAGTCAATATAATAGCTATCTATAGACCTCCTAATTTCAGTAAATCTTCATTTCTGACGGAATTATCATCATATCTTGAGACAATTAATAGTAAGGAAAATATTATCTTACTTGGAGATATAAATCTTAATTTGCTTGATGAACAAGATAATATTGTAACTTCGTATGAAAACTTACTTACTAACCATTATTTAACTAAATGCATCAATGTAGTAACCAGAGAAGCTATATCAAATGGACAAATTACTCGCACGTGTATTGACCATATATTTGTCAAATTTAGAGGCAAGAAAATAACAGCTTGCGTCTGTGAAAATAATATTGCCGATCATTTTATCACTGCTATTAATATAAAATGTCATAAACGTCAGGTAGACTTTGCAAATAAGTATATTCAAATCATCTCACAAAAGGATATTGATAGACATATCAGAGATTATAACTGGAGTAAACTTATAGAGGATAAGGATTGTATTTCATTATATGAAAAAATAAAATCTTTATTTAATAAATTTTACAAGAGTAGTTCTAAAACGATAGTGCAAAACCCGAAAACACGACCTTATGCAAAATGAATGGGTAAGCAGTGAATTATTATGTCAAATAAATAAAAGGGATAAACAATATAAAAAATGGAAAAGTACACCAACAAACAAAACATATGAAACAGAATACAAAAAATCACGAAACCTTGTCAATAAAATTATAAATAAAGATAAAACTAACTACTATAATAATAAATTTAAAACTGTTTTAATGATACAAAAAAAAACCTGGGATGTGATAAATAATATTTTAGGACGTAAACCCAAAAACGATTGTGATGAAACAATAACACGATATATGTTAAAAGATAGAACTGAGGATTCTGTGTCAAATGATTTTGTGAATTACTTCTCGGATAGCATCAGCAACATGTTACATAAATGCAATCACAAAGCTACTAATATTGTACTGGAAGAACTGCCTCACAGTTTATTTATACCAAGAGCTACTATAACTGATATTGAAAACATTGTTAAAAAAATGAAGAACTCTAAAAGCACAGGTATTGACAATATAAGAATGTTTGATTTAAAAAGAAATATAAAAACTCTTGGGCCAATAATTACTCATTTAATCAATACGATAATAAAGCAAGCAAAAATTCCACAAGAATTTAAATGTAGCATTACTAGACCAATATTTAAAGGTGGAAAACACATTGAACTGGGAAATTATAGGCCTATTAGTATACTACCTGCGTTAGAAAAAATTCTCGAAAAATTTTTATCAAATAAATTAAATAATTACATTGAAAAATTCGCTATCATAGATCCCAATCAATATGGCTTTCAAAGAAAAAAAAATACTGAAAAATTACTGCAAGATTTTTCCAATTACATAAATAATCAATTAAATAATAAATTACATGTTATTGTGTTATTTATCGATAACTCTAAAGCTTTTGACACAATTAACTCTAAAAAACTGCTAGAAACCTTAGAAAAAATTGGAATAAGAGGAAATGTGTTAAATTTATTTAAAGATTATCTTAGAAATAGAAAAATATGTACCAAAATAAATAATACTTTTAGTAAAACAAAGAATGTATCTGCAGGAGTTCCACAAGGTTCCATATTGGGACCTACACTATATATAATTTATGTAACTATAATGAAAAAACTTTTCTCTTTTGTTAAACATTTTGTATTTGCAGATGATACGGCATTGGTCATATCACATAAAGATCTAAAAATTGCAATTGAACTCATGCAAATTGACTTTAATCAACTTTGTAAATGGTCACATGATGCAGGACTATTAATAAATGCTAAAAAAACCAAAGTTATGCATATAAGATCACCTAATGCCAGATTTCAATTCAATCCTAATATTATTTCTCATAGTTTTAATTGCATCCATAAAAATATCCCGACTAATTGTAAATGTGAAAGCTTAGAATTAGTTACAGAATATGTCTATCTTGGTGTTACAGTAGATTTCTTTTTCAAATGGGACAAACATATTAAAAAAACCTGTAAAAGACTCAGATCAATTGCTGGCAGAATGTACACATTAAATTTTTTCCTATCAATTGAAACACTTAAAATAATTTATATGTCAATGGCAGAATCTATTATAAGATATGGATTAACCATATGGGGAAATACTAGTACAACCAATCTGAAACAAGTCCAAGTTGTACAAAACGCAATTGTAAAATTACTAGTCGTCCCTAATATTTTTAAACAGAGACATAATACACCGTTGCTGTTTCAGAGTGCCAAAATTTTACCTGTTAAGGCTATACTATGGCAAAAAATCATAATTCAGTATATATTTACCCCGCAGCATAAAGAAAAATTAGAACATAAATACAGTACTAGATTCACGCGCAATGACGGGTTAATAGTTCCGAAATTTAATGATAAATACGGACAGAGAACGTTTGAATACAACATACCGAAGATATTTAATTTATTACCTGACACTATAAAGCAATGTAAATCTATGAATAAGGTTAAATATATGGTGAAAAATTGGCTATCGGAAAAAAAATATTTATTTTAATATGTATGAAATATTGTATGAAAAAATTGTTAATTCTGTAGATATAAGATGTAAATTATAACTTTAAAAAATGTATTTGAAACTAACTTTAAGCACCTGTTGACAAGCCAATTCAATCGGCTTAGCCGGACTTGTTTTTTGATATTATGTATTAACTATTTATTCAATAAAAAAATGTCATCCAATTTCTGAGAAATGCGTATATGACGGCGTGTGTTAATGTGATTGCCACCAAACGTTGATAGAATGCATTGTTATCGACGACGAGTCTGTTTGACGAGTTTCAGCTCGATCACATGTCGGGAATTGGGTAAATTTTCTCGAAAACAAAAGTGAAATTCAAACAGATATATTTGAAAAAAATCTCATATCTCTTTATTCCTTATTCATAGAAATATAAAATACAATTGATGTGACCAGTGACGGGTCCTAGAATGCATTACACATTATTATATTAATTCTAACGCAGATCTGTGAAAAATCACGGGATATTATAATTACTATTACGAAAAACTCAATCACAATAATTTAATGTTAAAAAGATGATGTTATTGCTAGGTACCTACTTTATCGCTTGTCTGAATTATTTTTCACACAAAAAGTTCCATATTTGAAAATGACGATACTTAAATTTGAGTTACAGTAATTTGAATACGCAAATTTGAGTTCATTAAATAATTAAAGCACGTTACAGACAACTGAACTTAATATGTTCGATTATATATTGCATTTGCAATATTACTATGCAATTATTGTATAGACTCCCTAGCATTTTTTTAAATTTTTTTATTATTGATACATTTTTTTTACAATATTTCATATTTCAATTTAGTAATGTTGGCCTCACTGGGATGTTTACCCGTGCTGAGGCCCCCATTTTATAATTTAAGAATTTATACATTTAAAAAAAGTAAAAGAAAAACAACATTAAAATAAAGATAAATTTAAAATAAAAAATAAAGATTAAAAATTAAAATATAATTATAACACTAAAAGAAAAATATCAAAAGAGAATGTAAATCGGCATTTATAATGATAATGCATTATACAGGGTTTTCCAATAAGAGGTGTTATTTTGGTATTCAATCGTAAAAGATCAATGGTTTCGTTGCTTGTGTGGCACGTAGCGCCGTCTTGTTGAAAGTAAACGTTGTCCAGATCAATACCATCCAATTCCGGTAATAAAAAATCATTAATCATTTCTCGATAGCGCAATCCATTCATCGTAACTGTTGCTCCAGCCTCATTTTCGAAAAAGTAAGGTCCAATGACTCCGCCGGACCATAAACCGCACCAAACAGTCACACGTTGAGAATAAAGAGGCTTTTCAACAATAACTCTTGGGTTTTCCGAGCCCCAGATGCGACAATTTAGCTTGTTGATGAACCACCGAGGTAGAAATGGGCCTCATCACTCAAGATGATTTGCATTTGATTCACTCAAGTGAATTTTAATAATTTCAATGCGTTATTGAAGCGTGTATCATTCAATTTTTATTAATGGCGTAGTTTCTACTTGTCAAATGTCAAAAATTGACAGCTTCAAAAGTAACATCTACCGAAATAGCGGGCTATTCAAAATAACACCTCTTATTGGAAAACCCTGTATGTATTTATATGTTTCGTGAAACCGGAACGACGAGACAGATAAATTTCACCAACCGGAACAGCGTCCCAGTTCCGGCTGAATCCGAGAATGCGAGAATGCTGTACGAATTATTTCCAGAACTATCGAAATGCAACAAAACCTACACTTTCTTATGGCGATGGATGCAAAACTCCGCCGAACTTGCAGCGGTAACTGGAAAGGGTGAAATGAAAAGTGTGAATTGAAAAGTGTGAGTAAAGCAGAGAGACGGAGGGGGATGATTAATGAAGTGAAGAGGGAAGAGTTGGCGCAAGGGAGGATTTATGTTTCTTTGGGGTAAGTCGAATAAATAATCTGAATTTTTACATTCCGAGTTGTCGATACTTGTTCAATTGAGATTTATTTTATGTTCGTGCTTTATTTTTATAGATGGGTTACGTGATTTTTAGGTTTATAGGCTAATACCCGGCGCCGGCTAGACTTGTAAATGGTTTAGGGTATAGTTGTTATAGTATTTACGTTTGGTCAACGAAACTTTAAATACTTTGCGACAAGACTCTACAAAATTCTTCCAGACAGCATAAAACAATGTGATTCACATAAAAATTTCAAAGATAATGTAAAAATTTTGATTAAAAATAAGAATAGGGCCTTTACCGGTGCATTCACCCAAATTCGCAGTTATTGAAGTCACCACATTATTAAGCGAATACTTCTTAATACAAGTATAGGTATGTTCAATGGTATTAGGAACTAACACGAAAAATTCTGCCTCAACACAGGCTAGCCTAGTGAGGCGGTATTTGAGAAACCACAACTGTACTTTTATTTTCTATTTACCTTCACAATATTATGTTTGTATTAATAATTCTTCATTTTTGTTAATTTTATAATCTTAAATATAAAAGTTACAAATCAATGTACACCATAATATGTATGTATAGTTGTAATATGTAAACTTACCTAAATAAAAGATATTATTATTATTATTAGTTTTGAGGTTGTGATTTCTAGAGTGCCTAACAACTGCTGAATTTTTAAGATGGGAATTATATTATTGTATTGTAATTAGTATTAACTTCACTTGATCATGCCATGTCTTTTTTTGGCGTCCTCGAATTCTTCAACCATTCACTTCCAAGTCAAACATTCTCCTTTCACTTTTTTTCTTATTTCATCACTTAGGTCTCACTTTACCACAAATAATTATTTGATTCATGTCTTCCTTCGACATGCCCGACGTTTTTTAACCTTCACTTCATGTAGTATCATGAAATTCACATTAGCACTGTTAAAAACTACGTTATGTCGACTCTAATTCGACTCTGTATCTCTCTCCATGCAGAGATAATGTGTTAAGTCATTCTCCGACTTATTCTACCATGCATACAGGCCACAGCACTACAACAGCTCTGCAATGTATTACAGATGATATTCTTGCCTCCACTGATGCAGGCAAAGCCTCGATACTAGTTCTGCTGGACTTCTCTAAGGCATTTGACTTACTGAGCATTCCATTACTTATTGCAAAGTTGCGTTACTTTGGTTTTGACGATGAAGCAATAAAATGGTTTCAAAATTACTTCAAAGATAGAACTCAGCGCACAGTTTGCAAGGATAGTAATGGGACTCTAAAATATTCATCTGACATTATAATAACAAGAGGGGTACCCCAGGGATCGATACTAGGGCCATTGCTTTTTGCTATATATACCGCTGACATGATGCAATCTATTGAACACTGTGGTTCGCACATGTATGCTGATGACACACAACTATATTTATCGTTTGACGTAAGTAAAACTCATGTGGCAGTGGATATGGTAAATGGTGACCTACGTAGAGTTTGCAGTTGGGCAAAGGAGCACGCGTTACTTCTCAATCCTCAAAAAACTGTTGCTTTATTAATGGGAACTAAGCAAAAAATATCATGCGTAAAAAATGGAGGACATGTTGTAAAAATACATGAAACCACCGTTCCCTTTGTTGATGCTGCGCGCAACCTTGGAATAATGGTGGACGGTAGATTGAGGTTTGATGAACATGTTAAAAACAGGTCACAGTGGTGCTACTCGAGGCTTCGTCTATTGTACAATATAAGAGATAACATATCAGTAAAACTACGCAAGATTATTACTGATAGTCTTGTTCTCTCAATATTGGACTATGGAGACTCAGTTTACGGTCCATCTTTATTGAAAAAAACCCAAAAACAAGTACAACGAGTCCAAAATGCATGTGTCCGATATTGCTATAATGTCCCGAGACGCGAGCATATCTCGCCTTACCTCTATCGGCATCGAATACTGAATATGTCGAACAGAAGGAAGTTACATCAAATGTGTCAACTGTTCAACTTGATGAATTCAAAGGTTCCTTCCTATCTGTTTGACAGACTGCAGTGGTCCCGTGACTCACATGCACATAGTACACGCCAAAGAGACCATTTACTTGTTCTCCCCAAACATAAAACTGCTGTTTTTGAGGGTAGTTTTAGCTACTCATCGTCAAAACTTTGGAATAAAATACCACTGCCTATTCGAACAACAACATCGTTGCAGTGCTTTAAGAAGCTCTGCAGCGAATGGTTGCTGACAGCACAGTCAACCGCACAACATCATCATTGATCGAATTTAAAATGAAAGGGACACCTACTTGTGATTATTATTTTTTTTTATTTTATCTATGTATTTTATGTAAATTTAATCCTGAATTTATATTTTATTTTATTTTAAAGAAATTTGTATTTATCGATTTATAACACATTATATTAAAGGCACTGCTGAAAACCAGCTACATTCCCGGAGAAATCCGGAATGTACAGCTGAGCAGTTGCCCTTTTGGCAATATAATCATCTAAATGTATGTGTACAAACTATATGCAAACATGTAAAAAATTATTGTCAAATAAACGTTTTTATTATTATTATTATTATTATTATTAAAAACCATTCTCTAACCCTTAGGATACGACAAACTATAATAGAAGTTCAGTGAAATCATGGCTACCTTCAGGTGCACTTAACACCAATTAATTAAATCTTATGTAAAAAAGACTCTAAACACTCTTGGCACTAATAAGAACAAAGCTTGAAATTTGCAGTGAAATGGGATGAATGGTGTAGGAACGCGTACGGGAAAAACATTTTTTTTTTTTTTTTTTTTAACAAAGTAGGTAGACCAACAAAGCTGTCACATGCCAGCTTGTCTGCAGGATCCACCGAATCAAAATATCTTAAGCCTATGTCTATAACATTGTATGATTATGTGTACATGAGTAAGTCTTATATCTAAGTAGGTACATTTCACAGATTTTATTTTATTGCAGACATTCGAAAAATATATTTCTAACGAGTAATTGTAAATACATAATATATCTAATGCACCTCACTAAAAACAAAGAGTTTGGGAATTTACATTGAGGTGTTCAAAGGTACATGGATTGATCATTTATTAACCACAGCTTTATGATTTTAGGGTAGGGTCTCTCATTATTCACGATTTGTAAGTTTTTATTTAGTTTGTTGAAGATCACAGGTACCAAGTATTCAAGAGTACGGCCTCCGTACTTATTTAAAATTCGAGGAGTTTTTAGCCCGTTTCCTTCTGTAAATCTTGTGTTGTGCCCGTGTACCAGTGGTTTTTTGTACAAGCTTTCTCCCGCATTGTCCATAATAGTAATATACCAGAGGAGACCTTTTATTGGAAGTAGGCTCTCTGCACCGTACTGTATTTTAAGATTTTTTCTTTGTTTATAAATGTTTGGTGTGACTATTTTTTTTTATTATTGCAGTTTGCAAATTTTGTACATATTTAATATAAGTATTTATTTTTATATTATAAGTGATATTGACTCGTAGGTAAAGGAGAAATGATATACAATACTAAATTGTCAAATTTGGAGAATTCAGTTTTTTAGAAAAAGAAGGCTTTTAGCTGTTTAAAATACAATAATAATAATTAGAAACGATCCTATATAGCGTTTTAGCGTGGACCCGTGAAAAATCACGGGATATAATTTTTAAACAATAGAGTATGTAAAAAAAAATTGCCATGGCCGAGAATCGAGACATGATCAGCTGCTTGGAAGGTTGATCATTACACCACCAACAATTGTAAGAACGGCGGCATAAATTCATTGTATTGTGTTATATTTTATACTAGCTGCACCCCGCTTCGCCTTGCTGTGACTCAGTCTGTCTGTGCACATAGAAAAATAATAGCGAGTGTTGCTTTTGCGTCCAACAAATGGCACTGTTTAAAAGACATGTTTGTCCAACAGATGTCACTGTTACCTGTTACAGGTAACATCTATATAATATAGGTATATAAAAACACATGCGTAGATACGCGTGTAACAAATGAAAGCAACTTTCTGTCAAAATTTCAAAGCAATTGGGGGGAGAACTTTCGGAGATTTAAAGTATTGAACAAGGGAACATTCACATTAATTTTTATTTAAATCGAAGATGGATTATATTCTTCTGTATGCCAATTTAAAGAATTGAAAATCCATTCCATTTGTGTAATAGGATGATTTTGGAATCAAACAGAAAATGATGGGTACACATCGATTAAATCATCATGGTTTATTTGCTTTTTGCTTTCATTAAGTAATCATATTTTTTAAGTACCTTGGGCGGAAAGGAAATGAAAAAGAGGAGTTATGGCACGAATTTGTAATAAAAAAGATTCATTGTCCGATTTCAAGGTGGTACACGAAAAAGTATGAAATCATATACTAAGTAAAATAACATAAAACCAACTTTATGAACTTTTTATGGTAGTGAACATCCTCTCCTTATCTATCTTGTTGATTAGGGTCATATTATTTATCAAGTATATGAAGATTGGACACTTTTACTCTTTCATTTATTCTTCTGGCGTCTGATGTTGCTCACCCACTCCTTGTGTGTTTATTCTGTGAAGGAGATTAAGCTACATACATACATGTAACATTATTGTATATCCAGGATTGACGAAAAAATTGGAGAGGCTTGTCACAACTTATTAAATGAATAGAATATGGAATCATTTTTGGGGAAAAGCAACAGACTCAATTATTGGTCTTATGGAAATCGCGCAGAAAACCATCTGACAGGTAATACAGACCAAATCGACGTTTGACGCCAATATACATAAAAAACACTACTAAATTATATTTTGACCAAAAAAACATATCTCAACAAATTCAAACAATCATTAATAGACCAGTTAGACAAGTATACAAAGAAAAATATGAAAACTTCGAACGGTTAACACAAGCTTTTAACAAAAGACACAAATGCCAGGCAATAAAAGCGTTTAACAATCTTTCTCGCGATACAAAAAGTGACGGAAACGAAAAACATTTCAGATACAAAAATTAAAAGATTGATTAAAGAACAAAAAATGCAATATATCAAACAAAATTATAACGTGAAAGAATAAAATATATACAGTACTAAAATACACACATTATTATATAAAACCGTACCTCACAGTACCATTACAATAAACACTTCATTATATACAACCGTACCTCACAGTACCATTACAATACACACTTTATTACGTAAAACCGTACCTCACAGTACCATTACAATACACACTTTATTACGTAAAACCGTACCTCACAGTACCATTACAACACACACATAATTATGTACAACTGTACCTCGCAGTACCATTACTATACACACTTCATTATATACAACCGTACTTCACAGTACCATTACAATACATACTTCATTATATACAACCGTACCTCATAGTACCATTACAACATACATTTCATTATATAGAACCGTACCTCACAGTACCATTACAAAACACACTTTTTTTTATACAACCGTACCTCACGGTACCATTACTATACACATATTATTATGTCACAGTACCATTACAATACACACATCATTATATACAACCGTACCTCACAGTACCATTACAATACACACTTTACTTTATACAACCGTACCTCACGGTACCATTACTATACACACATTTTATGTCACAGTACCATTACAACACACACTTCATTATGTACAACCGTACCTCGCAGTACCATTACAATACACACTTTATTATATACAACCGTACCTCATATAATTTGCTAATTTTTATTTTTTCATTATCGCCTGTATTATTTAATTTAATTTCAATTTATTATTTCTTATTATATTTTATTAGAATTTTATTAAATTATAAAATGGGGGCCTCAGTCAAAACCTCCTAGATCACAAGGCTCATTCAAAGCAGCCTCCTAAATTGGATGGGATTTTACAAAAAAAAATAAAGCAGTTATAATTTAAAGAAAAAAAACCTTGACTCAGCACAGGCGTCTGGTGCTTTCTCTAACTCCTTGTCTTTATTCTATCTGTATTTCAATGGAAAATTCACCGAGGAACTGGCGTAATTGATCTCTTCGGCACCGGTGCATTGTCGGTGCATGTAAACGGGACGTTTCTACGACTCGTGGCCTCCGTGGTCAAGAGGTAAGGCTCTCGACTAGCAATCCTAAGGGCGTGGGTTCGAATCCCGGCGTGCGCAATTATATTTTATTTGATGATTTTTTTTTTCACGATTTATTAATTAAAAATAGTATATTTTTGATTTGTAAAATAAAAATAATAAATAAATAAATATAATAAATAAATAACTAATCAAAATAATAAATAACCATAGGTAATAAATAAATAACTAATCAAAATAATAAATAACCATAGATAATAAAAATAACTAATCAAAATAAAAAATAACTATGCATAATAGAGTCGAAAGTGAACGTATGCTGTATAACTGTTAAACAAAATCACCAAACTTTCCTGATCAGTAGACCAAAATTCCTACCACACTTCATTGAGTTCTGATATTGCTCCGCAATGTTTTCGACATCCATTCTGATGTTTTTATACCTTCTGATGTTTTTCAACCTAAGATTTATGGTTATGCGTCCCTGAAGCCTGTCTGCTCATTAGGTACATCACTACTGTAAAGCGTATCACATTTGTACGTCGCACACTAACTCTGTGTGAAACTTGGTACCTACTACGGTAATGATTTATAATAAATACATAACACAATATGGCGTACGAAGTAATGCACCAATTTCACCAAAGTAGCACTAAATCAGGTACTATGTATTTATATTCATAGTTTATGTTTCATAGTTTATATTTCTATCTATATATATAGTTATTGTTTTTACATTTTAGCAGTAGTTCAAGAAATGAGCGCGGTGTATATTCGTATTGTCGTATAATATAATTTGTTCTGAATTCATGTTTTAATTCAGTGAAAACAATCATGCACATAATTTATTACACATTCTAGTTACAACGCTTACCTCATACTCTGTAAATTTTAATATTTTATGTTACCAGGTTAATTCGGTAAATCCGATTATAATATATGCTACCAGATTAATTTTTTCTACTTCTCACAAAACAATGTATGTGTACTTATATTTATTATATACATTTTCTTTATTACACAACTTAGTTTCAGAGAAAAATGAAACTTTTTTTTGGTTTTTGTTATGTAATTATGTACATTTCAGTAATAATATGAACTAAACATGTCAATTTGTCTGTCCTAGAACGGGAAACTTTCCTAGTTGGACAGGCAAAGCATCCAATATGTAATATGTACTTTCTTTTGATAAATAAATAAATAAATAAATAATAAATAAATAACTAATCAAAATAATATATAACAAATATATATTTTTGATTTACCCTTAAAACCTGTAATATCATAAATTTATTTTAATAACGTTTCTTTTTTTCCTCTTTTCAGAAGTTAAAAATTTTATACACGTTATGCAGATATTTTTATTTTATTTTTTATTTTGTACAGTATTTTTTTTACATTTCATAGTTATCCAGTAATGTTGGCCTCACTGGGTAGCTTAACCGTGATGAGGCCTTCATTTTATAATATAAATAATAATATAAAAAATACATTTAAAGAGAAATAAATATAATCTTGCGTGTTTGTGAGTGATATGTGTTTTATATTGGTTTTGTGTATTACGTGTAGGTTTTATTATTTTATGTTATAAATTTTTGGTAATATTGTCTTTTTTGTTCCCTAGTCCATTTTGTAATTTTGTGTCTGAAATTATTTTTGTCTTCCTCAATTTTATTTTCAAGTGTTAGACTGTTGAATGCTTTTATAGCATGGAATTGGTAGTTTCTTTGTCCGAAGCTTGTACAGGGTTTTCCAATAAGAGTTTGTAATAATATTTTGAATAGCCCGCTATTTCGTTACATGTTAATTTTGAAGCTGTCATTTTTTGACATTTGACAAGTAGAAACTACGCCGTTAATAAAAATGGAACGATACACGCTTCAACAACGCATTGAAATTATGTAAATTCACTTCAGTGAATCAAATGCAAATCATCTTGAGTGAAGAGGCCCATTTCCACCTCGGTGGCTTCGTCAAGAAGCAAAATTGTCGCATCTGGGGCTCGGAAAACCCAAGAGTTATTGTTGAAAAGCCTCTCCATCCTCAACCTGTGGCTGTTTGGTGCGGTTTATGGTCCGGCGGAGTCATTGGACCATAATTTTTAGAAAATGAGGCTGGAGCAACAGTTACGGTGAATGGATTGCGCTATCGAGAGATGATTAATGATTTTTTATGGCCGGAATTGGATGATATTGATCTGGACAACGTTTAATTTCAACAATACGGCGCTACGTGCCACACAAGCAACGAAACCATTGATCTTTAACAAAATCATTTTTTGAAATTTTTTATTTATTCACATTTAAACCCGCTAAACTACTTATGTAGTTTGTCAGCAGAATTGAATATCAAAATAACACCTCTTATTGGAAAACCCTGTATTTGCCTTCGGAGTTTTTATGTTTTCTTTGTACGCTTGTCTAACTGGTCTTTTAGTGATATTTTGTGTATGTTAAAATTTGTTTTTTGGTCAAAAATGTAGTTTAGTAGTGTTTTAACGTATAATTGGCGTATATCTAGTACGTCACAGCTGTTGAATATTTGGTCTGTATCAGTCAGCCTATGTTTTTTTAGCATTACATTTAAGATCGTTTTCTGTGCGGTTTCTATGTAATCGATAGCTGAGTTTGTTGCTCCTCCCCAAGCAATAATTCCATATTCTATTATTGATTGGCAAAGTGCAAAATATATTGTTTTAATTTATATATGTAAAATAATAAAATAATTTCGGGAAATTTGGTTTCCTGTCTTGTGATATATAATCATCAACTAGAAATGTATTTTACCTATTCTATACCCACTGTTAAGTATCTATCTAAATATATATATATATATATATATATATATACCTCACCTATATGTTAAGTAAGTTACACATTATATTATGTAAATATATATTTTTAATAATTGTATATTAAGTACAGGATGTCACTGTTAGCTTTTTTCTTACATTAATATGATCTTACCTTCTATATTGTAGTTGATGTTATAAACGCTCCTAAGAGCTAATATTATAAGCAGTCGCCAGTAATATCAATACAAATTAAAAATATTTCCCGAGTAAAAATAAATGCCACCGACGGGAATTGAACCAGCGCCTTCTGATGTCCGGTCAGACGCTATGAACCACTGAGCCACGTCGGCTTATTTCCAACCCGCCAAATAATTCAATATGTACTAGTACTTCAATCAACAATTACTGCTTATTATTTTTTAGCTGTTTGTTATTTACACAATTCTCATTTAGAACTTTTCAAAATGAAATATAATTTACTTATTACACAACTACCTATAAATCAGCATTTAATTTATACCTCATCTCATATATATAAAATGTACATAATTTTAGATTTTTTTTTCTTTCCAATATTGTATTACTTAAACAGGGTCTCAATTTGCTTTGTTATTAACTCACGTTTAATAAGTTACGTTTAAGTATCACATTTAAAAGCAGAAAGACGTTATATATATATATATATATCCCGCTACATTTGTTGCGTCCGACCCCTAAAAACTCCATAGCATTGCAGCGTCCACCGACTTACAGCGTCCGATATACGGACGCTACAATGTTTTGACGTCAAAATTGGCCAGAACGATGCTTACCCCATGTAGAATCGTATGGCAAAAATTTTTGTGGAAGGAAAAAATCTCAGAATGTCTGGAAACGAATATTGAACGTTTGTCATTTTGCCGACAGGTTCGCTACACGATGTATATATCGAGCAGTGTATGTTTTTATTCATTTCTACGATCTTGCCGCGTCCACGAAGTAATACAATTTTCGATACATAACGAAGATCGTGCTGCGTCTACGCAATACGTCGATAGTATTGCGTCCTCGAGACCGATTACGAGTAGATATTATTTTATATCCATATCGACGGTCGTACTGCATCCACACATTACGTCGATAGTATTGCGTCCCCATGGCCGATCACGCTTAATATTATTATGAATACAAAACGACGGTTTCGCTGCGTCCACGCATTACTTCGATAGTACTGCGTCCCCGTGGCCATTCATGAGTGCATTTTTATGTATTATTTGAGCGTTTGGTTGAGTAAATCATCAGATTTGGCAACATTGGGTTAATTTACAACGGTGCCGCTTGACACTCAAAACTAAGAAGCGTCCTGCGTGGTTTTTAATGCATAACGACGAGCGTGCTGCGTCCACGCATTACTTCGATAGTACTGCGTCCCCGTGGCCATTCGCGAGTACATTGTTGTATATTATTTGAGCGTTTGGTTAAGTTAATCATAAGATTTGGCAACATTGGGTTAATTTACAACGATGCCGCTTGACACTCGGAACTAAGAAGCATCCTGCGTGGTTTTTAATGCGTAACGACGATCGTGCTGCGTGTACGCATTACGTTGGTAGTATTGCATCCGTTCACGAATAGATATTATTTTTAATACATATCGATGGTAGTGCTGTATCCACGCATTACATCGATAGTATTTCGAACCCGTGGCCGATCTAGATTAGGTATTATTTTTAATTAATGAAGACAATATTAGCGAAACTCAATCGAACATCTGAAACGGAAAAATCTGAAAAAGGCACTGTCACATTTGGCACTCGAACCCAGGTCCTTTGGTTTTCCAGGCCGTGACTCTACAAACTGAGATAATGTGTCCCTATCCGATTCGGTCATATTTACTGTAATATACTTCGACTGAGAATTATCAACAGAGTGGAAGTTACTCCCAGTATCGCCCTGGTGTAAGACCACCATTCAGAATTGAAACTTTGCTCCAAGTGGCTTTAGCCGTGTTTAGTGACTATATCTGAATAGTCAGGTACTTTCCCACCTTTGTCTTCCCCGCCTTTCTCTTGCCCATCGCTTCCCCTTCCCCACTTACCTACAGCCTCACAATATACCCCAATTGGGGATGCTATAGTCTCACTGGCTCCAGACTGGAGCAGTTGGGACTCTTGTGAGGAATTCACTATAAAAATAAAAATAAAAGGTAATCTTAATTTTCTTAACGCATATTTTTATTGGCTGCTATCTTTATGTATGATAGCAGGATTCAACTCGAACTAAATGCGTGAGCAGGTACCTAAGCGATTCCTTCAGAAAATTGATCAGGGTGCTTAGGGTGTGAACATCTTGGAATAATTATCGATAATAACATCTAATGGAAAAGTCAAATAAACTCTACAGTAGACAGAATGAGAAAACTCATCTTTATATTTTTTCGACTTAGAAATACTGTATCATTAAAAATATATAAAGATATTTATTTTGCACTTGCACATTCTACACTACTACAATATATGGAATCGTGGCTTGTGGTGGGGGGGGGGGGTGCAAATAAATCATGCCTACTTCCATTTGCAATTCAAAAAATATTAATAAAAATTATCTTAAACAAGCCATATTACTATCCAACAATACATGTTTTCCAAGGTTTCCCAGTTCCCCCTCTCAAAAAAATTTATGACAAAAATACTCGTACATTAAGTACTTCAATTACATAAAGATTTCATTGAAAAAATAATATTCCACAGTTAATTTTAAGCAAAATAATTATTTATATTGGAGGACTAACCGTACCACTAGTTTGAACTACAACAGCACAACATCACTATTTAACGGTATACATTTTTTTAATAAATTACTCCTAGATATATCTGAGAAAAATTATAACAGTTACAAAAAAAATCAATTTAAAATTCTCTAATACCACCTCATAACTTTTCTTATTGTTTGATATTATTTATTTATTTATTTTATTTCAGGGAAATCAACAGTTTACAATGTGGTTCATTTATACATCTGTAATTTACCTAACTGAAAAACCAATTACAGATTTCCTCAATATACTATTCTATAATGCATCTAAAAATTTAAACACTATACTTAAATTTATCTAAAAAATATTAAATTTATCTAAAAAATATTAAATTTATCGAAGAAAGCAAACACTTTGTGGCTTGACATTATACAAATGAAAAAAATACTTTGTTTTAAACCACTTTATTTTAATTTATATTTCGTCGACCGGTTTGGATTGAACCCAAATATTGTGTTAAATAAATATAAAGTGGTTTAAAAAGAAGTAAGGTGGAAACACATTATTAAAACCCGACGCGACCCGATGAAACGCGATGCGTGTTGAGTCGAATCAAATGTATTGTTTTCTTATGACCAGAAACACACTATGAACATCCGACATGGCGTCTCGTCGGATGTTCATAGTGTGTTTCTGGTCATAAGAAAACAATACATTTGATTCGACTCAACACGCATCGCGTTTCATCGGGTCGCGTCGGGTTTTAATAATGTGTTTCGACCTGTATTCTTTCGTTTTTTGTAAAAAATATAAAGTTATTCAAGAGGGAGATTATTATAACATGAGATTATTATAACAGGAGATTATTAAAACAGAAGATTATTATAACATAATACTACATAATATATGTCATTACATTTTATGCAGTTTGGTACACGTTTAATACATTATTAATCGAGTGTTTATATTTATTTTGGTTACATTGAAGATAGAATCAGAGAGAATGTTATTATACATATTATGTTGAACATATTCTTCTAAGACAAGAATTTTTATTTGAAATGGTTTTACAGTGTTTTTCTTTAAATAGATTACATGAGCGTGTGTGCCGTGTAGGTACTTTTCAATTCTTTTTAATAAACTCCACATATTATGTTTCTGCTTATCATTCCTAGGTATTATTTATAAATAACCTGTTTTTATTACTTTTATTGTATTTTCTTGTAAGGTTATTAATAGTTTTTGTAATGAATATATTTTTGTAATATATATATTTTTGCAATATAATATTTGCAATATATTTTTGCAATTTGAGGTTGAACTAATTAAGTTAAATATAAAAACAGATATTATTATATTGAATACGTAACGACAGAAGCGCTGCGTCGATGGTATTGTATCCTCGTGACCGATCACGAGTAGATATTATTTTGTATACATAACGACGGCCGTGCTGCGTCCACGCATTACGTCGATAGTATTGCGTCCCCATGGCCGTTTGCGAATTTGTACATTTTTATGTATTGTTTGAGCCCTTGGTGAAGCGAAACGCTAGATTTGGCAACATTTAGTTCATTTACAACGATGCCACTTAGCACTCAGAACTAAAAATCACCCTGCGCGGGTGGACATTTTTGTAAGATGGATTACAGTAGACGGTAAATTGACGTCCCGTCCTAAAAAGGTCCGACCGCCCTCTGCAATGGAGCGAACTGGCGCGTTATGAAATGATACATTTTTACTAAGGATATCGTTGTAAAAAAAATGTCACACGCCTGCGCCCAGTAGGTACGTTTGTATACAAGATGCAACAAGATATTCATTCAAACTTCTCACTATCAATAGACAGTTTGTTGTCAGGTCTGGTGTGTTTCTGGATGCCAAAAAAATAAAACACATATATAAATACATATATTTTTTATATACCGCACAAGAGTCTCAACCGCTCCCTTCTGGAACAGCGAGACTGTGGCATCCCCAATCTGAGTACTAGGGTGAAGGTATTGACGAGGGGAAGAAGATGGGGAAGAGAAAAAGAAAAAAAAGGAAGGCAAAAACTTAGAAATAACGTTTCCATTCGAATGGTTGTCTCACACCAGGGCGATACTGAGAGTATATTTCACTCTGGAACGTGTTGCAAACACACTTTAAATTATGTTTAATGTATTAATTGTGAAATAACACAAACAAATAAAAAATTATTTGGGCCTGCCGGGTTTGACCGTCAGATTACGGGATTCGGATTGCGAGTCGAGAGTCTTACCTCTCAACCACAGATGCTGTAATTAATTAATTCACTATGAACGTGAAAACTTCACTAGAAGAGTAAGAAATATTTTGTGTTGTTTATTTATTTGTTAATTTATTTATTACACCAAATAGACTTTTACATTCTAGTTTAATAGTTGAGTATCGCAGTTATTATAAATTCTTCAAAATTAAAACAATAGAGAAAACAAAACAGAATGAAAAAAATAAAATGTTACAACAAAAGCATATAATAAAATAAGATACATTGGTAAAAATGATAAGAAGTCTCACATAAGTAGATATTCAAAATAAACAAAAGATTGCAAAAATTATAGATGTCTATTTGTCTCGATATATAAAAGAATTAAAATAAACAATATTTGTATTGATTATTTTTAAGGTGAAATAAATCTCCCATAACAGAATAAGTCATGCAATCCTAAGGGGTTTTATAATATAAGGGGCATAAAAACGGCCTAAATGTACCTTTTGAAACTCTCAAAACAAATCCAAGAGTCTTAAGGGCCTTATATACGGAAGACGTAAAAATGAAATCGACCTTCAAAACGCCATGTAACAAACAAATAATATATACACTCGGACGCCAGAATAAATTATTCAGTATGGACGTGAAACCTTTATTAGAATAGTCAGCAATATACGTAAGACATAACAATTGAATTAGAGTGAACGGACGTGCAACCTATATTAAAAGGAACCTTCAATATACAAAAAATATACACCCGGACGTGAGTATGTACGTGACGCTTGAAATGTATGAAAGTGTAATAAACATCAAAACCTACATTATTATGAATATTAAAAAAATAGGATATTTGCAATTATTGTGAGTAAAACATAATGCAATATTCACAAAAACAATCTAAAAAAAAGAACTAGAAGTGCTGGACGCCCAAAGACGGAATTACGCACGGACGCAATAAATGTTGTGGTACCTATATATATATATATATATATATATATATATATATATATATTTATGTGTGGGAAGCAAAGAATGAGGACAGTTTTTCGAGCGCGCCCATACTTCGGGGATTTGTATAGTTTGGGGACAGGCCCAAAGTATCTGTCCCCAAACTAACATTTTGCATTATATACGCAACGCATAGAATGAAGCCAATTTTAAAATTATGCAGAAGGCATGCTTTGAGCCATACATTACTAAAATATCCATAGATGCCACTATCGTATCGTTCTCAGATTTTTGAAATTTTCTATTGTGAATTTTCGAATTAGCAAAGGCTCGGTACCTATTTACCTAATTTATGTTTGTATTCTTTTTCGCTTGCTTGTGTCGGAGAATGTCGCATTTTTAATATGTATATATGAAATATTGTTATTTAGAAGTCATCTTGCTGTACACTTTTCAGCTGTATAATCCAATATACCGCCACCACCGCCATTGTACTCAAACAATGGCACTAAGCCACACATTTCATATCACTATCTACGATTTGGATTACAATTCAATCTCGCAAATGTTTCCTTCTATTCATCCGCTAAATCCAAGCGGAATATGAACTGGCCGTGGAACCAGCTTTAATATTGACCTAGCGATTGATTGGATTTCATCAAATAACAAATAAACAACTCTAGTTAATCCGTATGTATACATAGTGCCTATATCTATTGACTTTCTATGTAATGTCTTAAAATACATTTCCCAACATTGTTTTGTCGACTTTTATTTATATTAACGCTACACAGGAGGTCCCAATAGAAAAATAATTTCCCTCAGGGTCCATTGCATCTTTGAGGATGCTCTGTGGATGGTTTTTTAAGGAGAGGGAGAAGTAAACTTGGGTCTTGAATTTACCCATGTTGTAGGGGGTAAGAAACACAGAGGTCGGTAAATCATTCCACCAAGCTGTTGAACTTATGTGAAAAATTTATGTCAACCGTCTACAAATGTTTACCGCTACAAATACCGCTACCGAAGGGATCAATTACGGTAATTCCTCGGAGCATCTTCCATTGATATACCGGTGGAATAAGGACAGCATACCCACACGACATCCGTGCTTTAAAGATTGCAATCCATTTATTAGGGGAATTATTATTATTATTAGTTTAATAACGCGGTTTTTAGATGCTTTTACATATGAATGGTACAAATTTTATATTAATACAGTACGTATTTATTATAAATAACTAAACTGCCTCAGTAACAATCTATTGTATTTGTCAAAAGATAAATTAAAGATGTCCACAGACTCGGTATAATTATTTCCCTCCATGAGTATTCTATATTCTATCAAATAGACCGTTCGATTTTGGACAGTCAATGGTATTTTAAGGCTTCAGACTTACTTGCGATTGGTAAAGGGTCGGCAGTTTTGTACTAAATATCTGTGGGCATCGTTCAGTACGCCTTCTGAGAGGCTAACTTTACTCTGACTTCAGTCCTTCAAGGAAGTCCTCGTGCCTGAGATTCGAGTTACACCAAGCATATCAATGGAATTGATTGGTGCCATTGTAGAAGACTAGATTTCTAGATAATACTTTCATCTTCTTATATTTTTGATAGATGAATGTATAGTTTACAGTATTTTGAATTTACGTTGAACTAATGTTGATGTAGATTATGGGTCGTAATAACACGACGGAGTATTTCAAATAATCGCCAAAAATTTTTATCAAAAGGTCCCCCCTTTGATTTTTTTAGTACAATTTGTCGAAAAATCAAAGGGTCCTTTGGTAATTATAAACCCCTTTGATTTTAGTCAGATCAAACAGAGAATTATTACCGAAAATTACTGAGGGTGAACACAATGAAACACTTAGTAAACAATAAAACTTATATTTATCATTGCTTTAAAGCAAAAAATGACTTTTTAACATATTTGGCACTAGATGCTACTGCTTTAAATAATCGTTTATTGCCTGAAATTAAATCTTTAAGTTCAGTGTAACTGACATTTAAATTGAAGAAAACACATAATTCGCTTTTTACAATATTCATACCTAGTAGATTTCTTTCGTCAGTCCATACATTACCAATTACACTAAAAACTCTTTCTACGAAGGCATTGGAGACGGGAACACTGCACACATATTGTACCATTTTCAACAGATTTGGTGCTGATTTATCGTTGAAAAACCTACACCACATATCAATGGATTTTCCTTCAAGTGAAAGAAAAATTCTTTGAAATGCAGCCAGTTCCTCATAAAGATTTTCAGGAGGAGTTTGCTGCTTCCATGGGGACAGTGACTATATTTAAAATAGTTCATCTAGCGTAGGTAATCTTCCGCGTTCAATATCCAAGCAACTGAAAGTTTTGTAGGTATTTTTTTCAAAAGGGTACCACTTTGCAATGTAGGCCAGTGCTCTTTGGTAAACTTTAAGAGCGTTTTTGGCGTCCCCCTCTCCCTCAAGTCTTGCTACCACCAGCCAAAAGCGCTCACGGCTTTTGCTCTGTAAATTCTCTCGTGAGTGAAGTACATATATCGCGAATTTAAAAAAAAAACGGACATTCTATTGTCAGGTTTTCCATAATTTTCTAGACCGAATTCTCTTATTTTTGGCTTTTGTTTAACTGTGACATGAAAGAATTGTTTATGATATATTTGTACCGTTGATATTAAATAAAGAAACCAAAAGCTGTGGTTTTTAATAAAACAAATTTCATGCTTTTTAAGTAGGATTCAGTGAGTTATTTATGTAGAAGGGCGTTGATAAATAAATATACCAATGCGTTATTTCACTTATAATTATTAAATTAAATTATACGTATTGAATTATCTGTATCTATGTATCACGTTTCAGAATGGTACATACTCTTATTATCGAACTGATTTAAATCAAATTGCTGCTTGAAATGGCTTTGGCTAAATTTATTAACTTCGATCCAACAAGATTTTCTTATGTCCTTCCCCCCTCATTCACTTCAGCCGTACAATTTTTCCCTGATTGGGGATAGGTAGGTACCTACTGTGGTCGTATAGTCCTACAGGATTCAAGTAGTTGAACTCTGGTGTGATAAAACTTAGAGTAACGAAAACTTATAAAATGTCTAATTATCAGTGTAAAACAATTTGGATGATTTTCTGTTTGAAAATTTGTTGATTTAAAAAAAATACAGTCGAATTTGTAAAAAAAACCCCTTAGTGACACAATGAATAGAAAAACAAACTCAGACTAGCTCGGTGAATAACAATGAGTTGCGAAGCCAGTTTAAATATTTACATAGCATTTTCGAGGGACTTTATGGTAATAACCTGATATTGAAAGCCTGTCAGCATAAAATATTTGGGGAAACATCAATGTAATATTCTCGAAATGAAAATACTTACGTAAGCTTAATTTTTGACGGGGACTACGAACTGCATAGAAGTTTACATGAATGTAAAGAATAATTAGTAATCGACAAATAAAAAAAAAAAACTATTGAAAGTGATGCCCAAATCTCATACAGGTAACGTGAACAGTGCAGCTGGGTAACGTGAACACATGCCACGCTTCCCTCATATAGAGACATGAGTACTTGCAGGACATCACAAATGGTGTTAAATAAGGCTGCATAATCTCACCGTGGTTATTAATCTGTACCTGTTTTACTCATAATAGATAATACGGAGGGATAGGAACAGGTTAGAAGAAAACGTTACCGCAGTATTAGTAACAGACCGGTCAGTGGTTGAGTGGGCATAGCGCTTGGGTCTCACCCGAGCGTCGCGTGTTCGATTCCTTGGCTGGCTAAGTCCTCCATCACAACACAAGCAACATTTTCGGCTTTCTGTGGTGGTAGTAGGAGATTTTCAAACATTGTTGGGTTATTCGTAACCTGGGAATGTTTGTCTTTCTTTAAAAAAAAAAAAAAAGATTTTTAAACTGTCCAACCCCCAGGATTAGGGACGTATTACTACGTTATTAAAACGGAGATCGCGTACTTTGTTAAAAATCTTGTTGTTTGACAAATATCGATCGGTCAGGCAATGAAAATGTAAATAAAGCAGTAATACCCATTGGCAGCACTATCAGAGGAATTTTTTAAATCTAAATATCGATTTACTAAAGCAAATACGGAAGGTGACAGGATAAATCATCAAAATGATAATTCATCACATCTTTAAAAAAGTTGTATAAAGTCATGGAAAATGATGAAACAAAAACATTATTAACTGGGTTAAGAAGGTTAGGTTAGGTTAGGTTAGGTTTAATTTTTTTCATCGTTTTTAATGACTTTATATCACTTTTTAAATGTGTGTTGAATAGTCACTGTGTTGAGTTATCATTGAACCATTTGGGAAGTATGTTTACGAGAGATATTGCAAGAAGCACAAACGCAAGAAACTTCATTAACGGAGGACTGAACACTATCAAAAAATTGTCCAAAGATGCGGAGCTAGCAGTCCACGCTGGAGTACTGATACCAACCCTTTTGTATAGCAGTGAGGCATAGAGCTGGCAAGGATAAAAGTAGACTGAATGCTGAATAAATGAGAACCTTGATTTACGAACGCGTGAACAATATGGAGATTCACAAAGAATGCTAGGCTGATGTAAGTATAGTGAGTAAAATTATGAAAGTGACGCTTAGATGATTTGAGCATGTAGAGCTGATAAACGAAGAAAGGAGAATACTTGATGCGAATGTGTACAGAATTAAGTATAAATAACACCCTCTAATACCTATAACAAATAGGGTTTTGTTAGTTTGTAGCAGAGTGTTCCCGAAACGCAGTCAGTTGGCATAATCCTGAAAGTTAAGGAATTGCGACAGGTAAGTTTGCAGTTTGAACTTCCCCGGACTTTTTTGAGCTGCAGTGTCAGCAATGCTGATTCTAATATTAAATCCTCGGTCCCATGGCCCATTAGGGAACTTTGCAATCAACATTGGAGTGGATCAAAACTTTCATTTCTGATCCATTTACACTGCGTCTGCTTGATGGTTATTCTCGGGAATGGAAAAGTACCTCAATTACATATAATATTGTATTCATTTGTACTTATTATCTAATGATACCATATACTAAATTAGACTAGACACGGCATATTCATTTAAAAATAACCCCAACACAATTTTGGTTTGGTTCACATGCACATTTATGAAAAGGCCCACGCATTATGTCGCAATGCGAAATGGGCACTGTGTATTGCGTTTTACCTTTTGTTGGTCTATTTTGCTTCTCAGCTATGCTGGGCAAGTTCATTTTTTCAATCACAAAAATAACCGAGTTCCAAATATTTAAATTTGAATTATGTCCATATTACAACACCTCTGACAACTAATTCTCCGTGGTTTCGCTTACGAGTTTGAACGCTTATACAAGGAGTTTAAACAGAGTTGGGTTGTTAAGTTCATCTCCATATTTGTGACGTACGCTACGTGGCGTTATTTTTAAAATGAATTTAACTAGACAGGGCTAATCTAGTATAATACATCAATGAATGATACCTTTCACACATGTAAAAATAATTTCTAATTGTGAAAAAAAACAAAATTAAAATAATTTTATTTTAAAATATTAATGTTGATTCCCTTTCATGTTCCTATATTGGATCAAGGTTCCCTAGTATGTATTATTGTGAAAATTATACTACGGTTCCAGGCTACCATAATACTATTATAAATAGATTACACACATTGGTAATTCTTATGCTATATTAGCTGATATTTTAAATTTGACTCTTTTGAAGTATAAAGCTGTTCTAATTAAACATTTTAGAAGTTCATATTTTAAGAAGGTCACTGTAGGTATAACAGGTTTTTTTGTTTTCGTTTCGTTGAACCTAAATTTTTTGATTACAGGTTGGTACCAAAACCTAAAAATAATTCAAAAAAAAATTATTAAAAATCTGGAAAAAAATATAACAAAATAGGTAAGTACGTAACCGATTTATCGCTTTATTATAATCAGTTCCAATTTTGAACTAGAGTTACAGACAGACACAACCGAAATTAGTATTTTTGATTATAGTACAGGGTTTTCCAATAAGATTCAAAATTTCCAAAATTTGTTTCTACACCTCTGCATAATACGCATAAGCTCTGTTTATCTTACCAATGTATTGTAATCATCCTAGTGTCTGTATTTTTCCATCTTACATGGTGGAGTATCTACATAGTTTCGAATTTATTTCTTTTTTGACTTTGTTTTTGTTTTAAAGGTTGTTTTTTATTTTGTTTTCTGTTTTATTTTTGATTTTGTTGTGCTTATTTAGATGTTCTTTGTAATAAATAAAAACATAACTCGTAAAAGCCCAGCCGGGCATGAAATTAGAAATAGATAAATAATGGCTTACAAATATAATATTCCTATAGATCAACGAAAACTGATTCTGAATATATATGCTTTATTACATATATTGAATGAAAAAAATAAATTAAAACGTTTAAAATTAAAAAGCCCTGTGATTGGTAGGCGGGTTCTGACAGAACTTACACCGGTATTTTGTGCAAAGTTGCGCTGTGTAGACTACCACACGGGTCACTGCTGCATTTTACAAATTATTTAAAAAATAATTCATGCTTTTTGGAAATCTTGCTAAATATTTAAATTGGGATTTATTGATATCATACTGACCCGACAGGGACGGACCTTACTGTTAACCGACAAAACCAAGGTACGAATGTCGTCATACGTATCCTGTTAGATTTCGATCGTTTTGCCGCAAACTTTGTTAATAATTTTAACTATGACATTTTGTGAAAATATTGACATTTGTAAAAAAAATACTATTATTTATTTTATTTCCGGGGTTTTCTGACAAACTTCCATCAATAAAACTCCATCTTTAACGAAAACTTTGACTTTTATTGTGATAGATTGACAATGGCTCTGATTTCTTAATTAGCAGGCGGTTGGAATAATCTGGACCCCGACCTTGAGGTTGCCACCTTATTTATTATTCTATTATTCTCGAAATCTAATGGATTAATTTAGTTCCATCTATGGATGAGCTCATATACTAGTACCGAGGATATTACAGTATTCAAGTTAGAAGGTGAACATTCACAGTGAAAAATTTTTATTGCTGAAATTCTTTATTGCACTGACCGACTAGCAGAAGAAGAATGGTTAGGTTACTCATTACAGAATTATTGAAACAGGCAGATAAAACCCACTGCAGCGGTTTAAAAACTTCAACGGTTCTTTTGGAAAATAACAGAGGGCACCACTTCCGTTTACAACAATCCTCAACTGTTCGGTCATTAAGATAACAATACCAATCAGATTAAATTGTCACTTACCCAGGTCCCAGTCCTTGTCGTTCCGGATCCTCTCCTTCTCTGCGATGACGTACCAGATGCAGGCCAGCCAGTGGGCCACCAGGGTGAAAGACAGCATGAGGAGAGTGAGGATCATGGCACTGTATTGCGAGTAGCGATCCATCTTCTGCAGTAACCGGGCTAGTCGGAGCAGTCTGGTCAGTTTCACCAGGTGTATGTGCCCGCGGCCTGATTCCTGAACAAAAGTAAATATTACTTGGATTATCTAAATCAAAATTTAGTTAGTTAGATATTCTTAGAAAATGGAAAAACAATTATTTTGTAATACCTGACTACCTACCTCTATTTATGAAACTATTGATGTACTTGTTGATAATACTAATTTGTTCAAACATTTATTTTTACTTGCTTATTATATAAGGCTTTTATGCTGCTATTTAAACTTTTCTGCAATGTAACCAATTTATGTAATTATGTACCGTTCAAATTGTATCTTATGAGTGTATAAATGTTGTCTCTATGTCCCTGCTGACAAACTACATAAGTAGTTTAGCGGGTTTAAATGTGAATAAATAAAAAAAAAAATTTGTATGCAAAATGTTTAAATAGTTTGTAAAATAAATAAAATAACAGTGCATTTCGGATCTTTCCCAAATAACCAAAATAAAATTTTCAGAAATGCTTTTCCAATATATTATTTCAAATTTATCCATTTATTTATTTATTTCCATCGGTACGATATCCACAAAAGCTCACAAATTTTGTTTTGCCTAACTGAGTCAAATGCAAAGAAATAAAACAACGTAAAAATGTCACCATTAAAAAAATGCCTGAAGCAAAAATCCGGTTGCAAGTGTTTGCGCTTGGAATCATGCAATCTGCAATCCAGCCACCCGCATTCACACAGAATATAGCTCGGAAATGTAACTGAGTTTTCTAGAAATGCAACCCACAGAGGAACGGGACATATCTATATGTTGCTCATTCGTACGTTGTGAAATGTGCAACTATGCACATAGCGCAGATATCGAGGGATATTACACGTAAACTAGACAAGGATGTGTCCCTTTGATCCCAAGCCGGGTTCTGTACATTCACTAGTACATAGTTATATGACCTCATGTAGACCTTGCGTGCAAAAAATTATGTCTCTAATTTAATAAATAAATCATAACCAAAATTTTCTCCGTAATGTAAAGATATGTAAGTACCTATAAGTGCATCATTTTTTTCTCATTTCAAATAGGGAATTACACAATTTGTACAAAGAAATGTGACTATCTCAATGACTATTCTAATTTCAAACTTTCTTTAACAATAATATTGAAAAGATGTGAATAAGAATGTGCATATAGTTTTATTAAATCTTTTGAATAAATAACTGAACTATTAACACTAAGGACGGGTTGTTTCGGAGAATTTGAAAAATTCATTAAATTTCAACGTTCATTTTCGGGTTTTGTGAAAGTCCTATTCAAGTTCTGTTATTATATCATTATAGGCCAGTTGCTTGACAAAACTGAAATAAAAACAGAAATTGAAAAAATCTTTCACAGAGCTTGAAAATGAACGTTGAAATTTGATGAATTGTTCAAATTCTCCGAAACAACCTGTCCTAACACCATCTTGAAACCACGTAAAACGGTCGAGTTAAAACAGGACTTAACACTAACACCATCTTGAAACCATGTAAAACGGTCGAGTTAAAACAGGACTTAACAGTAACACCATCTTGAAACCATGTAAAACGGTGAGTTAAAACAGGACTTAACAGTAACACCATCTTGAAACCATGTAAAACGGTCGAGTTAAAACAGGACTTAACGCTAACACCATCTTGAAACCATGTAAAACGGTCGAGTTAAAACAGGACTTAACAGTAACACCATCTTGAAACCATGTAAAACGGTCGAGATAAAACAGGACTTAAAACTAACACTATCTCGAAAACATATTAAAAGGTCGGGTTAAAACAGGACTTCGCAAGGCTTTCAATTAAGTCAAGTTTTTATAAATTCCTTGATTATTTTGATAGAAAAGGACAAATTGGAACTGATGTATCAAGAATTAGGCAAGCGATAAAGTACCTACTGAAAAATGTATTTCTTTTGTTTATATTTTTAAGGTTCAATCTTGACAAGTAATTTTCCTGATTTTCAAGGGTCTGCGCTTTTAAGCCAACATGCAATTATTATTATTATTATTATTACATAAATTAGTGAAGTTTTGGAGTATATCTTTGTTTATTGTGAAAAAATGGTTCGTTTCCCTTCTTATGCATACTTAGTTATACCAATGAGGGTTGCAACAACCACGGTTGACTGTTTCATAAATTCTGGAGACGCGTTTTCCAAAAGGGGCAACTTTAATGTCAACTTAGCTGCGTGCTTTTCACTGATAATATACTTGCTGAGTACAGAATGTTTGCCCTCCGTTGAGTGCTTGCTTTGTAATGGCAGGTATATACGTTGGGGGGGGAAATAAAATAACCGGGCTTCTTTGTAAAAATTCGTGCAAAAAAATAATATATGTATGAATATAGATATAAATATAGGCTATTAATAGAGGTATAATACGGTCTAGTAAAATATATGTAAAGTAAAATCATATTGAGTACTACTTCAAAAGTACTAAGCCCGTGTTGATGCCGGATATTTGAGATATTATTTTAAACTTAATGTACGGACAAGACGGCCTCCATGGTCGAGGGATAAGGCTCTCGACCATGGAGGCCGGTTCAAATCCCGGTGTGCGCAAGAAAATCTTATTTGATTTTTTTTATTTTTTTTATTTTTTTTTTTATTGAAAATTTTTTTTGATACATATATATACAGGTACATACATAATAACAAAAAATAAAAGAGAGTAACAAAAAAAATCCCACAAAGGCGAGGCCTGTGCGTGGGCATTATTATTTGTATGTGGATATTTAAAACAGTGGTTTAAATAAAAATAAAATATTGTACATGGTGATTGATTTTACCGTAATTTCAGTTACTTTTTACTAAAATTCCAAAAATATTTAAGTGCTCAATGAATATTAATTGGTACAACAAGTATTAATTGATACAACAAACACATAGCAGACTTTATTATATATCTACTCTTAAAGCTAATTAGTTGTAAGTATAATTAATGGCTTTGTTAATAACTTATAAGAAAAAAATATCTATTTTGGCTGTTTTGAGCCAAGTTTTGATATATTTTTTATATGAATGAAGATTTTGACGAGTGGTCTCTTTAAGGGTTGAACATACTGAATTATAGATTTTTGGAGCAATAAAACTAATGTGTCTCTGGGCCTGTCTAGTTTTACAGTGGGGTACAATATACTCACAGGCGCCACATCTTCGACTGGAACGATTAGAATTTTTAATAAAATTGTTTGGGTGCTTGTAGATAAATTTAAGACATTGAAAACTATAGGTTTGTCTAAGGTCCAAAATATCGGTTTCCCTAAACAATTGTTTGGAGGGATAAGATTATTACTTTATTACTTTTCTGGTACATAATCTTAATTATTGATTTTCGGGCAATTTCTAATGGTTTGAGATGATTATTGTAACTTCCTCCCCAACCAATTATTCCATAGGAAATAGATGAATGAACTAGTGCATCATAAACTAATTTTATGGTTTTTATATTAACTATATTACACATTCTTTTAAAAATATAATTTAAATATCTCAGTTTGTTAACAGTTTTTTCTATATGGCTGGTCCATTTTAGTTGAGAATCTATGGTTACACCTAAGTACTTAATATTTTTTCCTGATTTCATCTCTTTACAGTTTGTGCATGCGGTAGGGTTACAATTTACATTATAAAATCTTAAATTAAGATTAGTTTTGGGAGCTGACTTCAGTGTGTTATAGAAAGGAATACAGAGAGTTTTTTCATAATTTAAAGTAAGAAGGTTTCTATCTAGCCACTCTTTGACAATAGTAATACATTTGTTAGCCTTATTAGTTGTGTCTTCCCATGTATTTCCTTGGACTGTTATTGCAGTATCGTCAGCAAATGAGAAAATATTACCAGGTATAACAATGTTACATAAATCATTTATATAGATTAAAAAGAGTAGCGGCCCTAATACAGTCCCTTGTGGAACACCGTGTTTTACTGTATCAAAATTGCTCAAACACATTCCAATTTTTGTACATTGTTGTCGATTCGAAATGTAATTTTGTAAAAGCATGAGACATTTATTTTTAATTCCAATGTTGGATATTTTATTTAAGAGAGTACTATGGTTGACTGTGTCAAAGGCTTTCTTCAAATCTAAAAAAATTGTTAGGGTTTTAATATTTGAGTCTAGGTTAGAATAAATTCTATTGGTTAAATTAAATATAGCATCGTCAGTGCCGAGTTTGGTTCTAAAACCATATTGGTTAGCTGATAGGAGTGCATGAGATTCCAGAAAATCGATGATTCGTTTTTTTATACATTTTTCTAATATCTTGGACAATTGAGAAGTTAAGGTGATTGGTCTGTAGTTGTCTGTTTTACATCGAGGTCCTGATTTGTGTATTGGAATGATATTCGCAAGTTTAAATAAATCCGGGAAAATACTCTTACTGATACATGCGTTAAATATATGATGTAGTGGTTTGATTATATGTTGTTTTATGGATTTAATTGTAGCATTACATAAGTTATCAGGACCATTTGCAGACCTAACGCTTATGTTATCAATATGGTTTGAGATTTCAACTTCTGTAATTTCCATGAATTCAGATAGTTCAGAGGTAGAATTTTTAGTCTCTAAATAGTCTGAGAATACATTCTGAGAGTGTAAGCTAAGAGAAGGGTTATTTTCTATTAGGGTAGATGCAATGTTTGTGAAAAAGTGATTGAAATTGTTTGCAATATCTTCAGCATTCTCTAAGATTATATTATGTTCGGTTACAATTTTTTGGGGAATTTTGTGATCCTTTTGTTTCCTGTTTGAGATCTCATTTATGATGTTCCATGTTTTTCGTGAGTCGTTTTGTGCTTTTTGGAGTTGTTCAGAATAGTACTGTTGTTTGCATTAAGAGAGTATATTATAAGAGTATTAAGGTAATTTCTATATATAATATAATGGTTCCTTTTGCTGTAATTTTGTGTTTCATTGTTGGTTATGCAATGGTTTTCGTAAGTTTTGTAAGATTTGAATAGTTTATTTCTATGATGTATTGATATTATTAGACCACGAGTGATCCATGGTTTTATGTGTCTATGTTTACTTTTAGGTGGTTTTCTTTGTTCATAACATTTTTCAATGTGGTTTTGAATAATTTCATAAAAGTTATTTAGAGACATATTAGGGTCGTTATTAGAAAGCACCGAATCCCATGTTTCGGTTGTTAGTGATATGTCTAGTGATAGGTAATTAATTTTTGTTTTTATTTCCTGCTGGTTATTGGGATCGATGTTTCTGGGAGAATTTATAACGCAATGACCGTAGAAGGTGGGATAGTGGTCTGTAATGTCAATTTTTAAGGTAGCAGATCTATTTGGGTATTTTTTTTTTGCTTTCAGAAATATGTGATCAAGACATGAATCATTAGGATGATTGGGCCTAGTAGTACTGTTCAGGTAAGATAGGTAACCTTTGGTGTACAGTAAGTTTAAGTATTCGTTTGCAGATGGATTTAGTATTGCGTTTTGTATATTTATATTAATGTCTCCCATTAAAAATGAAAAATCAAATTGATTTGAGCTATGTTCGTCAATAAAAGTTTTAATTTCGTGTATGAACAAATTTGTGGATAATGAGGGAGAGCGGTAAGCTGACAAAATAGAATACTTTTTTCCTTGAGAGGTAAAGGTTGCGTGGACAGCATTTGAATATTTGAAATTTGGGCTGACAATGTTAATATTAGATATAGAATGTACATTATAAAATATGGTAATGCCATCATGAGAGGTGTGTCTAGCTGGAATTGAAAAAGAAATATAGTTTGGTAGGCTGAAAGGGATACATTCGCGCATTTGCGTTTCGGTAAGAGATATAAAATCAATTTGGAAAGATAACGAGTTTAAAAGGATACAGAACTCATCAAAATGTTTCCTAATACTTCTGATGTTCATATTTAGTACATTGAAAGATGTGTCTTCGAAGATTGAGTTTAGGTCTTGATAATTTTCGCATTCATGGTTTTCCGGGATGCTATATACTTCTAAGGAGGCCATTTTTATTGAGTCCGGGAGGTATCCAAAGAAGTTGTAGAAGTGAGGCACGGTTACTGGAGTGGAATGTCGCTCGCATCTTTGACATATATTATTGGTGAATCCTTATTTTTACGGAGAAGGACGTTCCCGTTTTTCGTCCACGCATATTGGTATGCCATTGATTTTGTTGCTCTCGCTAGCCAGAGTAATTGCTTGTTTTGTGGCGTCAGCTTTTCATTTATGTAGATAGGGTTTATCGAGGTGGAGTGATTTATATCTTTGGCGGAGAAATATCCCGCTTTCTTTTTTTGGGAAAGGATCCTGTCTTTCAATTCTTTTGTAGCCATCTTTATTGTTATACATTTCTTTAGTGAGTTGGTGTAAATGTTTATTATGGAATTATTATTTAGTAAATCTTCACACCCTATTTTTTTAAAGATGGATTCTATAGGTATTTTAGGATTTTCTTCTTTTTTAGTTTCGATTCCGTTGATTTCGAGCGATGTTTCAAGGCAATTTTGTAGAGATTGATTTACAACAGATTTTAAATTTTTGTTTTCTTTTTCCACTTCCTTGATTTTTTTGTGGAGTTTATTTCTCTCTACTTCATAGTCATCAATTTTTAGTGAAAGAAAGTCAATGGTCTTGGTGAGTTCGCACAGCTGGTTCTTGAGGTTTTTTTACATCTTTTAATTCAGCAGAGAATTTTTTTTCTATAATTTCCGACATATCTTTTTTTAAGCTATCGATGTTTTTTTGGTTTTCAGTGTTTTGATATGCTATTTGAGACATTATGTCTTTTTTCATTACGTCCATTTTTTTTTCTAGGAACTGTATAATTTTATCTTCGCTATCCAGAATGGTTGTCTTGCCTCTGGTGGTGCTCATTGTGGATTTTTAAAAATAAGTTTATTGTTTAATTAGATGCTCTATTTTTTTTAATAGGGTTTCAAAAATATTACACGTTACAATACAGATTAAAATTAAATTTAAAAGAACAAAAAAAATACGGTTGAAAAAAAAAAGCAGCAAAGTTTTTTTTTTTTTTTTTGGAAACTGTGGGGTTTGAACTGACTTCCCGTATTCCACGGAGAGTATTGGCGAAACGTTTATACCACCAGGCTACTGACCGCCTGTGACGTATCGATAAATAATTATAATATTAATTGTGAGGGCACAGGTCCGTTTGTATTTGTTGTAATAAAAGGTTTTGATTGAGTTTGCAAGCCGGTCACTGTCACTTCAAATTGTCACTTTAATCACTTAAAATTGTAATGACTAGGCCGTTTAGACTAAACTAAATTGGATGAATCACTTCACTGGTTTTACAGGTAAACACCAACCGTCGGTTGTTTGATTTTGGTGAGATTTTAACTATGAATTTGAGCGATTTTTGTGGAGCGATTATTTGACGTGCGCACTGTTTTAAATGTTGTTGTTGTTGTATTTGTTGTTGTTGTTGTATTATTTCACAATTAATTGATTTTTTTACATCAACTCCACACAGTAGGCCCCGAGGAAAATAATTTCCTTCGGGGTCTATGTCGTCTTTGGGAATGCTGTATGGAGGGTCTTTTTGAGGAGAGGAACGATTGAACATGGGTCTTGGAGAGACACACGGATGCCGGCGAATCGTTCTACAGCCGAGCTGTTGAACTCAAGAACGAGTCGTAAAACAGACCCGTTCTCATGTGACAAATGCCGTATACATATGTTGGTCGGGCGTTTGGCGTGTTTCCCGCCTGTGCGTCAGTACTGGAGGAATCAATGACGCTAGTTCCTCGGAGCATCTTACATTGTAATACCAGTAAAACAGGGACAGCATACCCACCTCACGCCTGTACTCTAATGTTTGCAATACGTTTTTTAAGAGAAGGGAATCTATCAAACGGACCACCCGATTCTACACAGAGGCAAGGGTTTTTTTACACTAAGTTACACTAAGCATATCAATAGAAGGCAAGTTGGGAAAATTGTTTCCATTAAAGGAGACTAGATTATCATTTCAATGTATTTTAGACGTAATCAGACATTATTGGGTCTTTAAATTCAACCAGATTATTCTTACCTCAAGAGGAAACCCTCTCGAGTTAACCGTCCATTCTCTGCTTCAAAGCCCTCCGATCTGGAGTTTGTGTATCCTTAGGGGGTCTGTCGAAAAAATAACTAATAAGGACTGTACTGTTATCCACGTAACAATGAATTGGTGAACATGACAAGAGGTCATTGATGGGCAGCAAAAACAAAGTCGGAGACAGAACCGATCCCTGTGGGACACCACAATTTATTGAATGTGAGAAAGAGGTGAAGCCATCAGCCACCGTCTGATTTGACCTTTCCCTCAAAAAGTCGGCAATAACGCGCGGGTAGTCAGCAGTTAGTTTGTTGACAAGTTTTCTGTTCCAAACCCGGTCAAAGGCCTTGGAAATGTCCCGTGCAACCATTTGGGTCTCACCGTAACGTTCCAGGCACCACCCCCAAAAATGCGTCGCACATGCTAGAAGATCACTGCATGAGCGGTTTCGCCGGAATCCATATTGATGGTCGTTAATAATTTTGGTCTTCTCGAGGTATGTGAGCAGTTTGTTGTTGATCACACATTCCATCACCGTGGATGGAATAGATCGCTATGGGGCTATAGATAGTGATCGCTATGGGGTGATAGTTGGCTGAGTTGGAGAGTTCACCTTTCTTTGGGATGACCGCTTTAATTTTAACCAGAGGGTATAGAGCCAGACTTCAGTGTTATTTTAAATAGCTTCGTCAAAATTGAAGCTATTTATGTTGCGCACTTCTGCAATACCAGGGCAGGTATTCCGTCGGGAATGTGTGTGGAATGCTGTGACTTCAATTTTGTATCCGTATGGCACAGTGATTAGAAATAGGTCTAAGAGATTGGAACGGTGAGTCTGGACATCGGGAGTCTTTCTAGACTCCTGAGCCATTTGCTTCAATCCGTGGCAAAGAACAAAAGATTCCGCCTGCCGCCCCACCGAGTGTTGATCCTGAGCACTACAACCATGGTTCGTTATGCATATTGAAGATCCCCAAAACAACACACTTGCTCAATAGTCTTGCTCAAATGTTTGAATAGCTCTGATATTTGAATACATCGTATAGGATCGAAAGGTCGAATATTCTTGTATAGGGCTAGCAGCTTCTTCAATAAAAACCAGCTGCTAAACCTATACAAATCCCAAGTATGCCCAACAATTCAATTTGAGAACCACCTCTGGGCTGGAGCCTCACAATATTTGATAAACCTACTTGATTCTGTGCAAAGGAGGGCAGTTTGTCTGATTAACAATACGGCTCGAATAAAAGTCTTCAATGTGTCAAAATATTACCCTTTTTCCCGTTTTATATAAGTGGATTTTTCGAATTAAGAAGCCATGTTTTCATGGATGACGTGGCAGGTTGCTGATGTACTTACCTCCCCGCTGTACAGGTAAAGGTGATCGAAGGGCAGGGCCGCCAGGAGGTCCACGATGAACCAGCTCTTCAGGTAGTTCAGGGCGATAGACTTAGAGTTGGAAACCACCTCCCCCTTCCTGCTGACGTAGGTGGTGCGGAAATTTAAAATTATATCTGAAAAATAATATCATACCCACATTAAGATCATGGGAATATGCAAATTGGATCGAATGATAAACTCGACGATCTGAGATTAACATCGAACCCTTGACCCAAATCTTGACTGCGAATTCGGGGTTGAAATCCCGACGTGTGCAAGTTAATTTTATTTAATTTATGATGAAGATACACGGAGAAAAATGAGTCTTGCGAATATCTTCAATTGGTAATCCAGTTAAAAACGGGATCGCAGGCCATTTCCTGATAAACTTTTAGTCAATTCATAAAACATTTATTTATTTATATACATTATACGCCAATATATAATAATTCAGTGACCAAAAGTAAAATTTCCTTTTAAAATTGTGTAGAAACTACAGAGATATGTTATTATAGCCTTCTTGTAACTTTATTCAATAAATACAGTAACATATACTATTGTAGCGTCGAGAAAAATCTAAATTAAATAATTAATAATAAACCGCTCGACCTACTTACTTAGTATCTACTCCCGAATTATGAACCTGCAGTCCGAACCGCAACGTAAACAACCTACGTACTACAAGACCTACTTGCCTACTCGCGACAATACTATCGCGCACTCAGTCTGAGATACTACGAGAACTCGCCAGAAGGTTCGAGTCTTCCGCCTATGCATAATTGCCACGCTATCGAAGGTTCCTGAAACATACAGTTTGTGCGAGTGCCTAGGATTTAGTTGCCATCCACCTACCTACTGCCGCCGTCGGCCGTGTAGTATAAATATGCCCGACGCAGCGAGTCAGTCAGTCAGTCAGTTATCTACCAGCCGTCAGTCTACGAGGCTCAACGAGTGATCAACCGCGCTCTTCTTACTAGCGCGAAGGACAACATATACCCGGCTTCGCCCGTACCACCATGGACTCTATCGGGACATCATCTTAGCGCCTTGTCCAGATCGCCGTTCCTGGCAAGCGCTGCTCGGATTACAAGCGCCCTGGTTCCAGTGTCTCTGACCAGCGCTTCTTCCACGCTACCATGACCACCACGAGGACACGCAGCATCCTCACTGGTCACGCCGTTCCCACTCAACCGCCTACAAGGTCCGCCGCACCTTCGGCCGTCTCGTCAGCACTGGAGTGCCTGAAGACCTACGTTCTTCGCCAGTGCCTGACCTCCATCGAGTCCCGGCATCCAGCGCCCGGCGTCGACTCACAGACCCGCGCTTGACCTGCCATCACAGCCAGCATCCGGTGTATTCTTCTGTCCAGCGTCAACTCTCGTCACGGCTACCTGACTCACCAATAAACACATGTGACCTTCACAACTTTCTTTCATTACGTGCCTCTCTCCTGATCCCCAAACTATATAAGGGCAAAATGCGAAAATATTAGGATTTTCATGAACAGATGTTCCGACATCGATGAACATATTTGTCATTTAATAAATGTTTATCGTGAAACATATTAATTCATTCGTTAAGGCCTGCAATCCCATTTTTAACCAGAGTACGGCTAATTTGAAGAGATTTTTAATATATTAGTAATGCTCATTGTTCTCCGTGAAATATTAATATTGCCACGACTAAAGCTTGTTCTGCTGCAAAATTGTTTATTTAGAATTAACTGCACAAGTGCTACATGATAGTTATTGACAGTCATTTTACAATATAGAAATAAGAAAGAAAAAAACATAAAATATAAGACTATGTAAGTAAACAAGACATAGAAAAGAAAATACATTAGTCAAAGTTAATTAAGGAAATGAAGAAGAAACAAAAACAAAAAAACTGTTATGCAATGACCTCGTTACGATATGCACTGCGTGTTTAATTAGAACAGATTTATACTTCAATAGAGGCATATTAAAAACATCAGCTAACATAGCATAAGAGTTATCAATGGTTTGTAATCTATTTATGGCAGAATTGTAGCCTAAAACGTCGTTAAATTATGTTAATATTTAAATTTTATTAAACAATAAACCCGAAAGAATATAATAGAATAACTCTTTGAAAGATCATTACTGTTTTCAGATAATGGACAATTTTAAGAACAAGACAACGTATACAAAAGTTGTTTAAGGAAATTGTCGGAAAATAATCGTACCACCCGAGGGAACATTCACTTTTTCATGGAATTCAATTGGAATATCGAATTTTACCCACTGAATTAACTGTAATGGATACCTTTTCAACTAGCTTTGTTCGTGACACCAAATAAGAAAAATATTTTTATTGAAATGTAGTACATCTTCTTTACTTGTTATTCTTGCTTGGTGAATATGTATATATATATATTATTTATTAAAAAAATATGTATTATGTTTTAAATATGTCTATTTGAATTTCACTTTTATTTTCGGTAATGATGAATGAATGCAAATCTTTGAAACGGAAATTAACCAACTTCCCTACAAATGATTGAGCTGAAACACGGTAGATAAACTTGTCGATGATAACGCTTTCTATCGAATTTTGGTGGCAAGCAGTTAATATACGACATAAATGTTGATTCTACGCGATCGGAATTTGGTGAGGTTGGTAAGGTTGTCTTTTAATTTAATTAGTTCATGGGTAGGGGAGGTTCAATCTCCAGTCAAAACATTTATTAATTTAATTAGTTCATGGGTAGGGAGGGTTCAATCTCCAGTCAAAGGATCTTTTGATGTAATTAGTTCATGAGTAGGGGCGGGGGATTCAATCTCCAGTCAAAACATCTTTTAATTTAATTAGTTCATGGGTAGGGGGGGTTCAATATCCAGTCAACATCTTTTGATTTAATTAGTTCATGGGTAGGGGGGGTTCAATCAGGGTTAGTTAGTTAGTTATTGGGTAGGGGGGTTCAATTTCCAGTCAAAACATCTTTTAACTTAATTAGTTCATGGGTAGGGTGGGTTCAATCTCCAGTCAAAACATTTTTTCAAGTTCTAAAAGACATTTAAAAATATATGTATTATAGTAAAAACTTTGTTTTTTCTGGGTAGATTTTTTTCTTGGTGATATATTAAGTTTTTTATTCACAATAAAGATTTCAAATACCTTAAATAACTTAATTTTTAGTACGAATAAAAAATAAATAACAATGTAGATGGGTTGTAGATCTCATTTGGACAAACAACATATTTTTGATTCAATTAATTCGTTAAAGGCCTGCAGTCCCGTTTTTGACAGGAATACGAAAAATTTGAAGAGATTTTTAATAAATTAACAATAATCAGTAAATTTTCACCCATCGCTCGAGGGGATAATAAAAATTAAATTAATCTGTTTTGTAAAATTAAAATACGTTTATTAGGAAGCTTGTTTTAGTGGTTTTAGTGAGTGGAAAGTATACATTACCTACTATGAAGAGAGCTTCTACGACCACATCGCTGATGACGGAAGGCTTGTCCGCATTGACGAAGCTGGCATTGTAGGGAACAACCACAGCCACGTAGAATGTGGCCGTCAGGATGAGCCAGTCCCAGAAGGTCTTAAACACCCCGTAGTGGGAGATTATAAAGCGAGACTTCTTGATGGCCGAGGTCTTATATTCTGGAAGGGGAGGGTCAGTGGAATGCAGAAGATTCTAGAACAAATGCAGAGTATGTTAGCACATCAAGTTAATTATTTAGTTATTTCACACACTTGTCTCCCATTGCTAAAAATCATGCTAGAATTAGCTTATTGAAGCTTTTAAATCTTATTATATTACTTAATAACTGAAGTAGATTATGTCAACGTCTCTCAGTGAGAATATTAAGGCGATGCACTACGTCGTGTAATATTTTAAATTGAGCCGCTATCAATAACAACTCTTACGTAGATGGCGATAATTTTTAAATTCCCACTTAACACTATCCGCCTGTTTTGATTTATGCAAGAAAAAAACATGGCCAAAAAGTGCCTTTTATTTTATTTTGTGGATGTTCAGGCATAAATATTATATCATTTTATAAATAATTTAATTTTCCACATTACACAACAAAATCATAGCCGAAAATGCGTTCGTAAGTAGGATTTTGAACTTTAAAGCAGTTTTCATAGGCCTTTACATTATTTTTTTTTGGGCTTATAAAAAAACTTATCTAAAAAATATTCGATTATTTCAAATGCCAAGATGTATTCTACTCGAAGTATTTAATTAAAGGATCTGAAACATTTCTAGGCGACCTAATTTTCAAACCAAAAACACATGATTTTGCATTACTACGTATAGCATCGCCTTAGAGATTGTACAATTTTAAAAGTCTGTATACAAATGATTATAGTGAAAAAAGTTTGAAGCTGTGATTAAAGTTTTGCTCAATAATAATGCAACCAAATTTCAACAGATGTATCTGTTGTAACCGTTGATTTATCAATAAATCGATAGTAGTAATTTCGTGTTTCACCATAGGAACCAATCTCTTTTGTTTATGAGACAGAATATTTTTTTTCCCTTCTAATTTTTGAACTGAAAGAAAGACAGCTTCAGAACAAGGTGTCCCACTGTTAAATTAATATAAAGGAAGGGTATATATAAGGGGGAAGTTCATGGGGTTCAACTACCACCCCCATCGGCCACAGCATTGCTTAGGAAAAAATAGAATAGTACTCGTAGATTAAATTCCTTGAAAATACAACAATATTATTTGCCATATATTATGTCATGTAAATAATAAGTAGAGATCCCAACACACATTCAAACAAAATTTTCAACTCCCTTCCCACCTTTGCGCTTAACCCCCCCCAGGGTCAAAGCACCCCCCTCAGGGTCGAACCACATCCATGTGAATGCTAAATCTACCCCACGGAGAAGAAATATTGGATAATAAATGTGATTTACCCGTTGAAACAGTGCATTTATTTAACATAGATAAAGACAAAGAAAATAAAAAAGGTAACAGTTGCAACTGGGCATATAGTTTTGAAATCACACCTTTAAAGATGACGTACAAAAGTATAGGACATAATAGAAGATAATGATAATAATCAAATTTAAAAAATGGAAGCATGAGATTGATGAAAATGACGGAAAGTAATTAGATGGAATAACTCAATTGATAGAGATGCCAGTCCCGGTAATACTAGAGGATCTGGGAATGAGTCAGTAAATTATTTCATTTTCATGAGATTTGTTGGTATTATCCCCTTCAATGATTAAAAAAAAGCTTTCATAAAATTAAATCAACGTTGGAACACAATCCTTGCTTCATTTACACCCATATATCGTCTCATACAAACCCTTCTGTAATTCTGACTCTTGGCTTGCGACGATTAAAATATTTGGTTTACTTGATCGTACCATGTTATCCTCGTCCCTGACTATTTCTATCATTCGAATTCGCGCCATATATTCTCCTTACAATCCTATCTTCGTTCTTTTGCTCTACATGTCCAAACCATCTAAGCGTATTATATCATATGCAGAGATGTGCTTTATTTCAAATAAATCCATTTCAAATGGAAATGCAAAATGCAAAATGGGTATTTTCCATTTTGCATTTTAAATGCTTTTCTAAAAACCATTTTTCATTTTGCATTTTAAATGCTTTTCTCAATGCATTTTCCATTTTAAATGCTTTTTTGCAACATTCTTCCTACTATCTCCACTCATTTTTTTTTCATAAGCCCCAAATCAGTCGATCCTCAACCTCGCTATGAGAGATAATTTACATGTTTCAAGTTGCTCCCTGGTAGAAGCCCTGGCAATCGAGTGATACCATTACAAAAAATACTGATTCAAATACTGAACATGGGGCCATGACGTTGTAATATTAAATGTTAGATAGCAGTTTCTATGTTTTTGCGTTGGCAACATTTGTCCCGCGCAAATTTTTTGTGGTTCATAATCTGTAGTCGTTGCATTTTTTGATTTACCATAATGTAATATGTTTGTTCTACATTGATGTCCATTATTAAATGACAAAACTGTTTAAAAATTCTATAATTATTTTAATTGTTTGACCTGAGAAACCATTTTGCATTTTCAATGCATTTTGAAAATAGGTATTGTGCATTTTGCATTTTAAATGCTTTTCTAAAAACCATTTTCCATTTTGCACTTTCAAATGGAAAAGTTTTGACCCATTTCCATTTTGCATTTCAAATGGTTTTGGGTACCCATTTTGCACATCTCTGATCATATGTAATATGGAATAAATTATATTCATTTTCCGAATAACTTAGTGAGTAAAACCTCAAATTGTAATATTTAGTTATTGAAACCAATATTAACAATTCTTAAGCGATAATTTGAAACAGAAAAAGATATGGTCACATCTAGGACTTGAACCCAGGTCCCTATATTTAATAACAGCCACTAAAAATGTGCGGTGAGAAAATGATGTTCAATGCCATTTTCAAACTGCGGTAAGGCCATGTATATGATTCTATTTATCCCCGCTCATTTTCAATTTTGATGCTTTCTAAAATGATTTATTGCCGGTCAAACCAGATGTAGTGAGAAAGTAATTATGGCAACTCTATTCTCTACTCTATTCTGTGGGGGTAGAGAGACTCATACAAATAAGTTGTCTCAAAGTGGCTTAACCACGTTTTGAAAATGGTTTTTGAACGCCAAAACAGATGTTAAAATAATTAAAAAAAAAACAAAATATTTGTAGAACTTAATAATATAATAAAATTTAAAAATTGCATTTACAATATATTTTTTTACTGTGTTGTACGAATTAAACACAAAAAATAAAACAAATTAATACATTATTATATAGTTTTACCAAACTTACGACTTAGGGATCATTTCTACAGCATTCAGTTTACTTTCGTTCTTCGTCTGCCATTTCCATGCCTTACTTCAATACACCAGGATAAGTGTACCAGCACTCCATTGTCGATTGCGAGCTTCGCTCCCCCATTCATGTTAACAGTAACATCTATAATAGAATTCCCGAAGTAAATGGCATATTTAAATGTGCAATTGAACTAATAGTATACTTCCAAGTGTGTTAAGTATTCTATTGGTATCCACTTCGTACAGAATGAGCCGAGAAGTAAAATTCAACAAGTATAAGGTATGCCTCGAGCTGTCCACTGAATGATTCTGCTGATGATCTGAGATTCCCATCTCCAAATGCATTTTAATGATCTCTCAATTTATATTATTTGTTTGGATTCATTTCTGTGAATTCAATTCACTGGAAAAATATTTCGATAGATGCCCGAAAACATGAGAATTTCATTTAAATTAGTGTAGTAAGTAGTACAGAAGTAAGTTCTGCTCTTTGAATTCGAAAAGATTTATTTATCTCTTCATGTTCTCCGTAAAACGATTTGTTAGGGGATCGCAGATTTATTATAACAACGAAGAGGAGCAGTAGCTGACTCAATATTTATACAAAGAATTTTAAAAAATTACATTGACTGTGCCGAACTTCTGTCCCTTATTAACTTTAACATACCTTTGAGACGTACACGACATACAGTGCCTCGTTTAACTATAAAACAAATGCAGCATCTAATTTGCCAATTAACCGAGTTCTTCATACTCTAAATAATATTTGTCTTAACTCTAACATTGTTTTTTTTCGGATTCACTGACCAAATTCAAACGTGGCATCATGTCAATAATTTAAACTGTTTAGTGCGCATACATAAAGACACACACACAAACACTCACACATACATTACACACGTCACACATACACCTGTATACTTCACACGTCACCTGGTAATTAAGGAATAAACATACCACTTAGCAGACATTACAAGGAAACATATATACAGTACCCAACATGAAGTATCTTATTCCTGTTTATTGTTTCATTTATGTAAATCGTGTACTGTATGTTTATATAATATAAAATAAATAAATAACTTTAATATTTGCCTACGTGCCCCGACGGTCCTCTCTTCCAATAATTTTGTCTTTATAATTTTTGTCTAATTTTCGATCGTAAATATCCTTCCATCATTTGGTTACCGAAATCACCAATATATTACAAAGAAGATCAAGAATTTGAGAAACATGTAAGTGTTATTTTGATATTCAATCCTAAAAGATCAATGGTTTCGTTGCTTGTGTGGCACGTAGCGCCGTTTTGTTGAAAGTAAACGTTGTCCAGATCAATACCATCCAATTTCGGGTATAAAAAACATTAATCATCTCTCGATAGCGCAATCCATTCCCCGTAACTGTTGCTCCAGCCGCATTTTCGAAAAAGTAAGGTCCAATGACTCCGCCGGACCATAAACCGCCCCAAACAGTCACACGTTGAAGATAGAGAGGCTTTTCAACAATAACTCTTGGGTTTTCCGAGCCCCAGATGCGACAATTTTGCTTGTTGATGAAGCCACCGAGGTGGAAATGGGCCTCATCACTCAAGATGATTTACATTTGATTCACTCAAGTGAATTTTAATAATTTCAATGCGTTGTTGAAGCGTGTATCGTTCCACTTTTATTAATGAAGTAGTTTCTACTTGTCAAATGTCAAAAACTGACAGCTTCAAAAGTAACATCTACTGAAATAGCGGGCTATTCAAAATAACACCTCTTATTGGAAAATCCTGTATTTGTAATTCGTTAAAAGTTATTAAGAAATCAAGGTCCCGAAATGTTCGAGCTTGTTTGTTCTTCAAATGAAATATAAAGTTTTCAGGCGGTAGCAGGAGTTTGCAGACGTAAAGGAGAACACCTCATAGGGGTGTTTTATGCATACTTTCCAACTTCAGTAGGTACTTCAGGGGTTAGGGTGTTCGTGCAACACCTTGTTTACTTGTTTCTCCTTTACTTACTATGGGAATATCTACCCGGATAACTTCGAGTTAAAACTTGTGTGAGAACTTTACCCCTAGACGCGAGACATTCATAAACCTTTAAACCTTTGCACGTTTGACGCTAGACATTTCAAGCATTAACCTGCATTTTACGTTTCAACGCCATACCAGCCAGAACACTTGCCTCTCGGTCTTATCGCGTCCCTGCACCCTTTCTTTATTTTTAATGGGAACTATTTCATACAATCAGAAAAGTTACAATGATATCGATAGAAAAAATATCCTGATCAATTATTATGTCAAATGTTAAAATTTTGAAACAGTTAACTAATTCATGGTGGCATTCCAAATTAATTTACTTAAAAAAATAAGCCTTTATAACTTTTTCATTACTAGCAACAATAACATTTGGCTGTCATCAGTTGTTTTGTTTTGCTCTATCTAAAAATAATTTTACACTATTCTTTTTTGTTTTCTGTCAAAAAAAGTGTAGTGTGTTGTGACTTGAGGTTTCATCTCCCTCCGATCTTCCAGGAGTCACTTTTCGCTGCTGATTTCCAGATATTTATAAACTTTTTTTATTTATGCCATTTTCCATACTATTGTTGTAGTTGTTTACTGTTGTGAATAATGAAGGAAGATTTCCCCCCTGGACCCCCTAAAAAGCCCCCAGATCTCTCTCCGGACTCCCCAGACGGGTAAAATGTAGAAATTTCCGACAGTGATTCTGTCATTTTGACTGACTACCAAAAAAAGGAAATTTTCTCCCTCTTCCACAATAATTGACTCGCCTTCACAGTCCCCACCAGCACTTTCTCAACATCCTCCAACAAACTTTTATTCTCCTCATTCCCGTGGCCCGTTCATAGTATACGCACAAAAAACTGAGCAAGGAAAAACCATATACCCTCTTGAATTTGGCAAATTCCTATCAAATAGCAAAAAAATTTCAATCAAGCATGGAGGTGTAAAAGCCGAGGGTCGCTTCCGAATCTCCGTCGAATTCCTCTCGCCAACAGTTTCATCAAAAACATCTTCATTTCATCTAATTCAAAGTTCAATGCATATATCCCTACTTTCAATATCACTCGCATGGGCCTGGTCAGAGGTATCTCGACCGATCTGTCCATCGCAGAAATTCTGTTTTCATTTTCAACCCCCCAACACATTGGCAATCCCATAAAAGCCTGGAGGCTAAATTACAAGGACTCCTCTGAGGGTATAATTTACTCGAAGCCCTCCCAATCTGTCGTTATTACCTTTAAAGGTCAATCTCTTCCCTCCCATATGTATTTATTCTTCAAATCATTACCAGTTGAAATGTATACTTATCCCACCACTCGATTTTTTCTTTTTTTTTTTTTCTTTATTCATAACATATATTTGAATACAGTTTTTTACATGCTTTTCGACTACTACACTAGACAAATGTCCGTATTATGTCAATGTTTCAATTCCTGCCGTTTTCGTCATACCAAAGCTGCATGCAGATCTCAAACCAGATGAAAACCACACAGCCGACCAATGTCCTTCTTCCTCCTCACCTAAATGTTTTAACTGCTCAGGCTCACATTCAGCTTTCAACACTTCTTGCCTAGAACAATCTCGCCAAAAAAATATATAAATTTCTATGGCCTCTCAGAACTTGTCTTTTCTGCAGGCTTCTAAACTATTCCCGCCTGTCAAAAAATCATTTGCTGAGGCTTTATCCAGGAACTCCTCATCCAACCCTCTTCCCTCCTCTACAACTATTTCTTTTCGTTCAACTAAATTCACATACAAAATCTCTAAACCGGCTCCTGGATACGATCAGCAACAACACAACTCACTGCTCTTAAATCCCAATGGTTCATCTCTTTCAAATGCCACAAATGGGTGTGCAAACAATTATAATCCGTCTTCAATGAACTCTCTAAATCTGTCTGAAAAACTCTTCCGAGACAATTTTTCATTTATCCAAACTCTTATTATGCTTATAATTGACCTAATTTATTCTCAAACTAATTTACCGTCCAACGCTGCTTTTATTATTTCGAAATTAAAATCATTTATTCAAAATGACTCTTCAGGATATCAGAATACTTCAGTGGAATATCCCAAGTGCTATTTCCAACAAATCAGATCTCTTTCTGATCATCTGGCTGCTATCTCGGAGACATGGTTTACTCCATCCACCCACTTTAATGTGGGAGGGTATTCCTGTCTCCGCGATGATCGCCCGGAAGGTACGGGCGGTGGTGCTACCCTTTTTATTAAAAAATCCATATCATTTTCCCCAATAAATAATATCAAACCCCCCAACGCTGACTTCCAAATGGTTGCAGCTAAAATAAAGGACACATCCTTTATTTCAGTCTATCTTCCCCCAACAGTCTACTTCAATAAACAAATTGGGTTGCAAATCGTAAGTCAACTAAACCCTCCTTTCTTTATATTAGGCGATTTTAATGCCCATTCCCCCGTCCGGGGTTCTGCTTTCTCCGACCGAGACGGTCGAAGTGTGATAGATTTCTTAGATGAATCCAACCTTTTCCTTTTGAATGACGGATCTCCTAATAGGATCTCACGCCCCAGCACAAACTCCAGTGCAGTGGATCTCTCGATATGCTCTACTAGTCTGGCTTCTCTCTCCTCGTGGGTGGTGTCCCCTGACCCTTGCTCCAGTGATCATTTCCCGATCTCCATTACTAATTAAACTTCTTTCCAATCAGACAAGTCTCATATTTCGACAAAGATTAAAACGAAACACACCAAATGGGACGAATGTAACTCTCATATGGACAAGTTCCTACTAAATTTACATGCCACCGATATATTTTCCGTCAAAGATGATTATAATAACTTCAAATCAATGCTCATAACTTCAATAAATAAATCAAATCCCCCTAAAAAACTAAATCTCTCAAAAAACACTCCCTCCAACTCCCTGGTGGGATGAGGAATGTTCCAAAGTAGTAAAAATTCGGAAAGCTAAATCTCTTTCCTATCGTTACAATATGACTATGGAGAACTATCTTATATACAAAAACGCCGAATCCAATGCCAAAAGAGTATTGTAATAGTATTGTAATAAGAGTATTGTAATAATAACTGGAGCGATGCAATTGTCACACATAATTATGAACATTCCCTCGTTCTCTCTGACTCTCTCAGTTCCCTCCAAAAACTTAAATCCAGTCCTCTTCTACATCCCAATGATCACTTTGTATGCCTTATTCGAATGATGATAGCCTTCATTCAAAGCTCTGGTAAAACTGTAACTCTGATTTGGCATTCCTGGACATGTTGGTATCATGGTTAATGATATTGCGGATGCCTTGGCAAAACAAGGAGCGTCCAACCCTGTTGTTACCCTAGTAAATCACATTCCCCTATCTGACATTTTTTCCATCATCAAAGATAGATCCGCAATGTTCGGGCAGAGTATTGGCATATTGCTAGTCAATCCAAGGGAGCTTGCTATTCCTCAATACAAAGGACTATCCCATCAAAACCGTGGTTTCGGCAATTCCCCCATTTTTCCAAAAATAAAAACCTTCTTCACTCATTTGAATGAGGATCGGACATTGTTCCGTTCCTTTCCACCTTTTTAAAATTCACGTCGTCGACTCCCCAGATTGTACATTCTGTGGTATAGAAGTGGGAACTTTAGATCACATATTTTTTGGTTGTCCTTCTCTAAACAAATATCCCCTCTTCTATCACGCCTTATCTAAAATTGCCTCCCCTCCATTCAACATTTCATCTTTTCTAAGTTTGAACTCGACTCCAATTTTCATTTTCATAAGAAGTCATCAATATTTAAACGAAAGTAAATATTTTGGACCTACTATTCATAAATATTTAAAAATAATAGGTCAAAGACGCGAGCCCTGGGGCACGCTACTTGTAGCTCTAATATAGACCTGAAATGGCGCTTGTTCTTACTTACGTGATCCTCTTAAAGCCATTATACAGACACATCATTATAGAGTATTGAAACAGACATGTATTAGCAGATGCTTCTTCAACAGAGAAGAAGTGGAAAAGTACTCACATTGGTCAGTTTCTTAGTTGCAGTGATCTTTGCAAATAAATTACATATAGAGGATTGATTGAGACAGGTATGGACTTCTCAAATATAGTTCAGAGATGTTCAGTTTCAGTTTGCGCTTGTACTTACTTGCAGTGGTCCTTGTAAAGACATAACACACATGTAAATTATTGATCAGCTATCTCTTCTTGGCGGAAGATAGCGCAATACTCACATTGTTCAGTTTCAATTTGCCCTTGCACTTGTCGGGCTTGTAGTGTCCGGAGAGCTGGTAGAGCACTGCGCGCGAGCGACGGCGACCCATGTTGGCGGGCGACGGTGCCTCGGGGTCGGCACCCGACTCTGCAAGTAGGCAACTTGAGTCAGCCCGAAAGCGCGCCCCGAGCAGCGCGGCTGCGGGCACAAAAGGGGATAAAGCAAGAGTCACTACCCCCGCCGATGCGGACGGTCTCACGGGCCCTGGGGGAAACAAGGACAAACACGTGTACGTGTGCCAGACCACTCAATCAACAAAACTCACCAACATCAACACTAAGCACCATCTCTTAAACACTCCTGCGCTCCTGATACTAATAGCAAAACATTGCCATTTTAGAAAATATCTAAATTGAAAACATATGTTTTCGTAACATTTTTAGGTTGCTAACCTAACCTAACCTAAACATAACATATTTTTGGATCAACTAAATTATTGTTTAAAATATTTTTATTAGTACCTATGTCTTAACCTTTTTTATTGGCTCCTAGCTATTAAACCTTGCATGTCTAACATGTCTGTATATTTGAATGCATTCATTTTTCTCACTGATTGCTGTATCACAGGTAATAAAATATCTCTTTTGAAACCTTACATGGATGTCTTGACTATCAATTTAAATACCAATCGAGTAATCTTTTTTCATATCTTTACAGCTTTGCTGTGCTTTTAGATAATGACTCAAAAATGCTAAATTTCACAAGCTGCTTAGATACACGGAGAAAAATGAGTAATGCTAGTTTATTAAAAATTCTTAAAATTTTCGGTAATCTGCTTAAAATTACACCTGGATTTGCCTTTATAATTTATAATGACGAAATGCGAAAAATGGTAAATATTTTTATGAACACGTGTTCCGACATCGTGATAATACATTCGTATTTTGCTAAAAGTATATTAGTAAATCTATCAATTCTCTCGTTTAGGGCCTGCAATCCCGTTTTCAACCAAATCACAATCAATTTGAAGAGATTCTTAATAAATTAGTAATACTTATTTTCTCCGTGTAGGTCACAAACTTACAGTCCATTTTTGTCTTTTAATTGACTGATGTTGTACAATTTTTCCGACACATTTTCCAAAGCTACGACTACATGTCTAGATTCACGTATTGACTTCAGTTGGTGTAGAAGTAATATTACTAAGATTATTAGTTTTTATTTCTTAAACATATTTTTATCTTTATTTTCGATATGCAATTATTGCGTTTTAAAGTTAAACCATGGATTAAAAATATCATTTTTAATGGCTGTGACTTTACGCATAGCACTGTTGCAATAGTATTTATTATGTAGCATGCAGAAGAACTGTCGGAATTCTTGCAAAATTTATTTGTTTTCGTGAAAACAGTGTCAGACTCAGGGTTTTCAATTTTCAAACAAAAGCCAAGCTTATGAATACAACCCAAAGAAGCTTATTGATCCATTTATATTCCGCAGCTTTAAATGAATGCTTACATTTAAATAGCAGTACCAACTGCCGTATTGAATTCTAACTCAATTAGTATCGTATTCAAACGAAACGTAAAAAAAAGTTAAAGCTTTGCTTAAAATTGCACCGTTTAATTGAAAATACGTAGAACTCGGTGAATGAATGAGGTATTTTTTTCGATTCGCTCACGTCAAAATTCTACCTGCAACTAAACCAATTTTTCATGTGGAAAAAATGAAGCATGGGATTTGGCAAAATAATGTTTCATGTAATTACTGCACTAGGTTCCGATTACCCGCAACCTGTGGAGCTAACTCATTCTGAATTTGGGGGATTTTGTAAGGCCAAACTCTTTGACAAGTAGCATAAACCCACTGTCATTTTTTTAGTATGAAGTAAAACCCATAAAAACAAACTTTTCTATTTCCAGTGTTGGATTTTAAGCCCGACACAATCCCGAAAGACTTTATCGCTCATTTTGAAAAAAAATTGAAAGGTCATATTTTACTGTCCGGTGACATAATTTTCCAATAAAAATACATTTTCCATTCGTTTATTTTCCCATAAAAAATATTTTTCCATAGATGAAAATTTATTTTCCCATACAAATAATTCAACTTTTTAATCTAAAAACTACCTTAAAACATTGGAATTACAAAAATAGTTGTTTTTCATTTTTACTTCTAAAATCATGTAGAATCACCCCTCTCCCCGAGTTAGCGCACTTTACCCCCGGACACCATTATACATATTTTTTTCCATAATACATAGCTATTGGGTGCAAACTAATGCATTATGGTGTATGGTGATGCTGGAACGAGACGGAACGAGTATCACGTTATCCTTTAAGCAGAGTAGTAGTGTGATAGAAAAATATATTTTTTTGTTTTTAATTGAAAAAAATATCATCGTACAGCAAAATGACATATATATTTCTTTAATCCAATTGCTGGTTACAATCTTACACATGAAGAAAATGAGTGTTATAATATATTAAGAATATCTTTTAATATTTATTAATCTTGTTAAAAATGGGATTGCAGACCGTTGACTGATAATTTTTTAGTAAATTCCTAATATATCGCAACACGTGTTCATGCACCTGCTTTTGTCTTGATATAATTCGAAAATATTAGGATTTTTATGAACACGTGTTCCCATATGATAATAGATTCGTAATTTACGAAAAGTTTACCAGGAAACTTATCAATTCATTCGTTAAGGGCCTGCAGTCCTATTTTTAACGGAATTACGAATAATTTTAAGAAGTTCAATAAATTAATAAATTAGTAATATTTTTTTCATCAAATTTTCTTTGGAAGGTTGTCTTTCATGGAGGATTGATGTAGGACACTTCCCAACGGAGGACACCTCCTGTGCTTAATTTATTTCCTTTTGAAAAATTCACGTAGGATACTTTTAAACAGAACTCATCTGCATATGGTGCCTACATAACTATCTTTTCTTGATATATAAAGTCAAATAAAACTCAACTTTGAAGCAATAATAGCTTTAATTAGTTAAGAAAGTTGCAACACTAAATTAATTATTCGCCTAGCTTTGTTCATATTCTGCTTGTATTACCTAACTAACTTATATTATCCTATCTTGAGATGCTTATTAATAATTGTTTGTTTGGGAATTAGCAAAATCTAATTAATCCATGGATAGAGTTACTATTAGTTAACACGGTTCCCTTAGCTAGCATATCTAGTAAACACGGTTCCCTTAGCTAGTATATCTAGTATCTAAGATAATTGACTCAGTATTAGAGCACCTAATAAACTAGTACAGGTAGGAGCTCGCTTTATAATCTATTGAATAGGTGAGGAACTAACTGATGGTTATAGAGGGATGGGTGGTTACAGAAATGCGGTCTAGCACGCTAACAGCCAGGATGAAATTGATAAGGTTGATTGAATAAGGCAATAATAATCATTCTACACTTGAACTTTAGTAATAAGTTGCAAAAAATATCATTGAATTTAATAGCGGTTTAATGGAATTTAAAAGAATTATTTGTATTTCTTGGGCTTTAAATATTTAACAATTTCTAAACATTTTGTTTTGAACAGTTTTATTTCACATGTTCATTTGTAAATTGATTTTTAATTATTTGCTACCGGTTTCGACACATCCGTGTCATTCACTAGCAATCTCATTTGCTACCGGTTTCAACACATCCATGTCATTCACTAGCAATCTTAAAAATATACTTGCATAATTTTTAAGTTGGTTTTAAGATTGCTTATGAATGACACGGATGTGTCGAAAGCGGTAGCAAATGAGATTGCTTGTGAATGACACAAACGTGTCGAAATTGGTAGCAAATGATATTGCTAGTGAATGACACGGATGTGTCGAAACCGGTAGCTAATGAGTTATCTAGTGAATGACACGGATGAGTCGAAACCGGTAGCAAATGAGATTGCTAGTGAATGATACGGATGTGTCAAAACCGGTAGAAAATAAATAAAAATCAAGTAAAAAATTTACATTTGAAATAAAACTCTTCAAAATAAAATAATTATGCTTCTGAAACGTAAAAATGTTGAAATCACTTTTTGAATCAGCGTTTTTAACATCAAATTAATCATATTAGAAAAAAAACCTTTTCATTTTTAGCGAGTTTCGGGGACTTATTCTTTGGAATATTCAATAAATACATATATTGGTTTACAATTGTGTATTTCTTACCAACGGCGAGTCTGTAGATTGCAAAGACAGCTTGTCAGTTGATTGTTTGTGGCGGACGGGCGACCAAAAGGGAAAATAAAATGCACCGCAATAGTTTATTCGGGCCTTCCAGTCAAAGGATTAACCCCTTTGACGGCATCACTCAGTTTCCTATTACTATATTATTATTAATTCCGTTTGAAAACCCCAGTTGCATTAATAATACAAATTATTCAACGCGCCAAGCAATTATTTGCGCATTTATGAAAAAAAGTAAAACTGTTGTATCTCCGGAGTTTTCTCACAGAGGGATGATCAATATAACAACAAGCAATTATTCAAATTTCAAAGTTAATTTTCGAGTTCTGTTATAATTTCAGTTCTTTCAAGCAACTAGTCAACAATGACATAATAACAGAACTTGAATAGGCCTTCCACAGAACCCGAAAATGAACGTTGAAATTTGATGAATCGTTCAAGTTCTACGAAACAACCCATCCTTAGATTTTTACTGTGATTTCAACAATGGCTCTGATATTTTAATAAGCATGCGGTTGGAATAATCTGGACCCCGACCTTGAAATTGCAACCATAATTATTATCCTATTATTCTCGACAGCTAACGCCATCTAGGGGAAACCTAATATACTAATTGATGTGCTCGTGCACTAACGTATTTCTTAAACTGTATCTCTTCTGTATGCCCAACCGTATCTTTTAAACGGCTGTATGAACGAGTTATTTTTGTAGCTAGGCCCCTGTGATCCAAAGCTCCCGAATTAGTTTTGACTTTTTTGCTGATAAAACGGCGCTATACAAATAATAAGGTATAGCGAAAAGGGCGAAGTATTAGTCTATTTGAAAAAGCTACATTGGTCAAATAAGTGATTTAGAAAAGACCCCGGATAACAGAAGATGGCGTGGTAAGAATTCCGCTAAATACATACAGGTGTTTTTCCAATACGTAAAATTTGATACTAAACATCTGTCATAAAAATAATTCTTGAATGTGGGAGCATGTATTGTTTGTAAAGTAATTTGTATTGATCGATTTGCCTTATTCAATGGATATTGGAAGTATCGTGGTACTGTAACAAGCAGGTTTCTGAGATCCAAAGGGCGAGGTAGTATATAATAGTAATATAGAGATGATATTTTACACGTATAACAAGTTAGCTGAAAGGTAAGGTTGATTGATGACTTATGACGAGAACCAACATTCAGCGTGCGGGCGTTGTGACTCATGCTTTATCTTGTGACATTCAAACGATTAAATACTTTGAAAATTAGTTACTTTTCGATGAAACCTGTTGTGTAATCTCATTTTACACAACAGGTAATATGAGATTACACAACAGGTTACATCGCAAATTAGTTACTTTGCGATGAAACCTGTTGTGTAATCGCAAATTAGTTACTTTGCAATGAAACCTGTTGTGAAATCTCATATTTCATTTACAACCTCTATGATTAAATAAAACTCCGGCTACAACAAAACACTTGGAATTTTAATGTTTTAGATTGGCAATGGGCTTTCATATCCTAATTAGCAGGCGGTTGGAATAATACACCTTATTTATTTTCCATCCGGTCTCTGCAATACTAGACAGCTAAACGCCATCTACTGGTAACCTAATACACTAATCTAGTGCCATCTATAGGTGAGCTCATCTCATACACTAATATTCAGGATATTACAGAACCGAAATGAAACATTTAATTCATTTAACATATTTTCATGTTTCATAAGATTCAACAAAATCAAACGAGAAGTTTGTCAAAAAAAATTAAGATAATAGAAACTTGTTACTTTTAAAATTAGCTAAACTCGTAATAAGAGGATCTGATTAATAATTTTTTGGTTAAAATCATGTTTTTTTGCATAGAATATTCTTAAACGCAGAGATAATTAAAATAAAATACGTTCTGAATATTCACATTTAAATAAATGTATTTTTTTTATGTATATTTTGATAAAATATTGTTTTAGAAGGGCTATGCTCGAGGTACAATGCAAATGAAACCATGTTGCTCATAATTTTTTTTTATCTATGGCAGTTACAACTTATTTTCAATTAAATTCTTGTTGTTCTTAGAAATGGTTATAAAATGTTTTAAATACAATTTTGTGGCATAATTTATCTGCAAACTTTCCATAGAAATTGGACACGTTTCGGTAAAAAATCGCAAGCATTTTGATGCAAAAAATCAATATTGGTTAAAATTTCAGATGGGACCTTGTTGTTCCAAGGGTGCGATATTATACTAATAATCTTCTTACAGGATTCGGAAAACTGTGAAGCAAATGAAGAGATGTACGCAAAGGTTTTTAGTTTTTCATTTGATTAAAAATTTTCGTTTTGCTTTTTGACTAAAAGATAACATATAAGGAGAAAAATGTATTTAATCGGTTGAAAGTCACTTAAAATTGGGAAAATAGGACGTCCGTCAAGCGTTTGACAAAAAGCACAGAGTAAATTAATAATGTTACTTTGTGCTTTTTGCGAAACGTCAAAGGGATATTTTTTATGTACACATTTACCTTTTCAAAAAAACATACCATTGCAGAACACTGATGCGAGGGATATTAAGCGAAAGTACACTTTTCACATTGAGGGTTTCTGCGCCACCCTACTGGGAGTGGAGGGCACATTGAGGGCATTCTGTGCCACCTTACTGGGAGTGGAGGGCACATTGAGGGCATTCTGCGCCGCCCTACTGGGAGTGGAGGGCACATTGGGGGCACACTGCGTCACCATACTGGGAGTGGAGGGCACATTGAGGGCACACTGCGTCACCATACTGGGAGTGGAGGGCACATTGGGGGCACACTGCACCACCCTACTGGGTGTGGAGGGCACATTGGATGCGGGCAGAAGAGAGTTTCCAAAACGACAAAACGACGCGATTAAACAATCGCAATCATTTAATAGCTGTAAACTCTCATAAAATTCAAATTAAAACAATTCATTGATTTTTGTTGTTGTTGTATGTGTTAAATGTTTTTTTGTTGTTGTGAGAATTAATCTTTATTCTGAGAAAAGTTATTTATGTTGGTTATTTACAGTTATTAGACGATCGTTTGATTTTTTGGTTTTCAATTGGTAAATCGTGATTTCGCATCTTCATTTGTATATTAAATTAATATTAATCAATCAAAAATACATATTTACTCTGAGTTATTAAAAAAGATTGCGGAAAATATGAAGATGCGATTATTGGGTAAAATGGTTAGGTGTTAGGTTAGGTTAGGTATATTCACATGAAAGAGTTAAACAAATTTGGTTATTTTATCATGCTAGGTTGTGAATGAGGGGTTTGTGTTGCATTGTGCACCAAAGACGTGAATGTTTCGGGTTCAGTAATTTATGTTATATCATCATCAAGGAAGGTGTGTAATTCGTTTTTTGTAAAGAAGGAGGTAGCGTAGTACGGCACAATACCCTAAAGACTCCTTTGCTAAGCATTTGAAGCATAAAGGGTGTGAGATTTGGATGTGTGTTTTTTTCTTATTCTTTCAGATAGTCTTGCAGCTGTGATCTGCCTTGATGATGTACTGAAAGGACGTTAGTATGTTTACAACACTGTATTTTGTCTTAATACCCTAAAACTCAACCAGCATAAAAACTACAATTGAGAGTCTAAAAATCACAGATATCGTGTGTTATGTTATACAAATTAAAAAAAAATGGTTGTTGCCAATTTACATAAAAACTTTCGACCCTAAGGCTTTGATAGGTCAATTAAATTGAGTATCTGCACAGCAAAAATAATTTAGATCAAATTCTCATGAAGTGAGGAATAATTGTGCTTACTTCGGAAACACGGACACACCACACGTCTATTGAATTATTTCTGCAGTGTTGTATAATATAATGTATCTTATAACGTTATGTTCCCAGTTTTATAAAAGTAGATCCCGTTTCGTTTGTAGATTACCCTTATCCTTATCAAAGGTAAATCCAGTACTGGGAAAATACGTATAATTTGTAGTGATAAGGTTATAATTACACTGAGTAAGCCTTACGAATAAGAATCTCTTGATTTAGATAAGGTTATTAAACCCCCCATATAAATAATAGATTACCTTAGGCACTGCTCATTTAATGAATTATTGTAGGTAGTATAGAATCATTCGGGCGTAGGATATGTGAGAATTAAGGAAGAAACACACTGGATCCACTTACGTGATTAACGCATTAGTACGTTCCTAGGTCAACGTGCACACTGGTTCTGCATACTCAACGCGTGTGACCAGATGACAAATGTCAAATGTCTATAGTTATTAAATACGCCAGATGATTTAGAGTTTAGTTTTTAGGTTATGTTTATGTGTTTCAGTTGTCAACAGACGCAATCCGTGCTTTGTCATGTTGTGCGATTCAAAGGGTGAAGATTTACTTATTTGATTATTTTATTTAACCAACTGTCAGAACAAACAACCATAGATATAACAATAGTTGCGTAGATAATACCATTTATATATGTAAAATCAACTTGTTGAAGGCGTGAAGCCACCTCCTTCATCTTTAGACGATCTGGACTGCCCAGATCGGCACAGCGATTGAGGCGTCGGTTTGCGTTGCGTGTGACAAGTGTGTTTCTAAATCATCTATTTCTATAGAAAATATATGATTTACAAATTTGTTCCAGATATCTTCATGCGTTGCTTACGTAGCGTACGTCGATCCAGTGTGTGTCTATCTTTAGAATCGTTCGTAGCGTAGGATGTGTGAGGATTAATATGAACTCTTCCATTCCAGGAGCTTTTCCGCCCCGGTGAAACTTTCACGTGCCTTGGTGCGTTTATATGTAGAGGGGTAATTGGTATCAGCTATTGTGGCGGAAATGCTTAGCTAATTAGCACACTGTTTGGTGTGACATGCACTGAGCAAACGGGAAGAATTTTACATTTAACATGCAGTACGTTGCTTCGTGTTATGATGCACCAAGCGACTCGGCACAAATAGGACATGTATTTTTAAAACTGTGAAGCTTTGTTTATTGCATGGTATATTACATTGCACAAACAACATAACTCACAATGAGTCAAAACAAACTCATTCGGAAAAACCAGCTTTGTGTACAAGGATTTAATAATATAACTGTGCCTTCGTCAGAGCAGATTGGATTTGGTTACACGGAGAAAAATGACTATTGCTAATTTATTAAGAATCTCTTCAAATTATTTGTGATTCCGGTTATTAACGGGATTGCAGCCTTGGCGAATGAATTAAGGCGAAGCTTAGTGCTAAATCACTATTTTGATTAACCTTTATAACGAATTGATGTACATTATAAATACCAAAAATATGATTTAGATAAATTGAAGGTTTTCCTATCGTTTCGCTTGAGTAAAACGCAAACAAAAAATAAATTACTCAATAAAATATATATGTAAACTAATAATATATTTTTGATAGAAATGTATGAACGCATAAAGGAAAAAACTTTTAAAAATACAGTATTATAGCTAAGATTATTTGTGACAGTTTCACTTGATTAACTTTTTTGCTTTCTTATAAAATTATTTACAAAATGAATAAAAACAAGTTTTGTGCTTGAAATCGAACGTTTCTAGACTCCCTTTGTCAAGCGATTTCAATGCCTATTACCTACAATATAAGGTATACCAATAATATACAAATTTTTGGCTTGTAACTTCTTCTTAACAGGTTTCCTGATAACCTTTTTTTAGATTACGAATATACTATCATAGCAAATCATATAACATTGCTCATAAATAATTTAAGAATGTTTTATCAATTTGCTTTCATAACAATACAAAGAATGAAAACAAATATCATTACGATACAAAGACCTCAATGCAAAAATATATGGATTTTCAATTGGTTTCATTTTGTAATTTACTAAAAGATTATCAAGAAACCTGTTAGTTCATTTGTAATGCCTGCATTACTCGTTTTTTAGCCAGAATTAACAATGATTTGAAGAGATTCTTAAACCCCGCATTCCAAAGTTCTACCAATTTATAACATATATTTCTCTTTAACACTTTAAGTTTAAAAAAAAATCGTATTCTTTTTGAAGATAATATGTTTACATTTGTTATGCCCAAACGGTAGTTGTATGAAATCATCTATAGAAAAAAATCGCAAAGTAAAATCACGTTTTGTTCTGTTATTTAATATGTAATAATAAAAAAATCACAGCGTAAGCATTTTTCGAGAGATTTGATGCTGTATTTCAATTTTAATATTAGCGCCTTCCCTCTAACATTCGTATTTATATATCTCCCTTTCAAACCATCTTTAATCGCTTACTACGGAGCCTTAATAAATTAGCAATGGTCGTATTTCTCCTTATAGGTTAGGATTGGTTGAGTTGGAAAGGATTAGATTAGGACTTTATGAGAAAGTCTAAGTTTTGGTCAAGGTAAGGTTAATTTAGGTTCTGGTCTAATTAAGGATTTTATAACCTGAAAAAGGCACAGTTAGTTAGTTGTAGGTGTTGTTATAAATAGACCGATAAACACAAAGCCATATTTTTGTTTAATAATATTCCGTTAAAAGTTACAAACTTTTTAAAAAGTAAGTCCTTCGCCTGGTTTTCATTTGGTCAAGCATTTGAATTTTTGTACAATCGGTTTTATTCGTTTTCACTACTGCATTCGAGTGATGCATTGTATGGTGAGAACTATTTAGTACACGTAATTCCGTTTCGCTGTTTTACAATTTGATCCCAGGGAAATTCCCGAGAGTTATAGCTTTTAACAAAACAAAGCCCGATTTTGCGAAAAGAATTAGCGTTTACACCCGTTAACAAGTGAGTATAATTCTATTTGTTTTATAATGAAGTGAAGTGAAGTAAAAAATCTCCTCTTTTAAAAACAGGCTGGTGATAATTTAACGTTGATTTTAAAAATAAAGTTTGTAATTTAACGTGGATGTTTTTAACCCAAAAGAAACAATTTTGTTGATGCAAAATAATATTGAATGACAACTGCAGCCATTCTTGTAAGTTAGTGTTAGGGAATAGTACACAAGACAATCACCAATAAACTCAAATGCCAAATCACAAATCACATAGCGCATGGGACAGATACGAGCTATGGACAATATTGGACACTGAGGCAGACGATATTGGACAATGGAACGAACACAACACCGACAGTAAAATGGAAGGCTGGCTTACCGCTGTCAAAGTCCTCTGTGGTGGACATCTCGGCCATCTTGGTGTTTGTGATGTCCTTGTGAGAGGCGAGGAATAAAACCACCTCGCGTTTCTCATTTTTGATTGGCACGATATCCAATAAGCACCAAAATGGAGTTCCTGAAATAAATTATAAAAAAACTTTGATTAACAAAAGCATTTTAAATGTGCATAAAGCATACGCGGTGTGCAGTAAGCGAATTGAAAAGCAGTAATTTTTATCCTTTTGGGAAACAAACTCCTGATTTGGTTTACCTAGCACTCAGAAATTAACGTTCATTGAAGTATTTTACAGGAAAATTTATTCATTTTATTTATTAACTAAAATACCAAGTCCAATTAACAGATTACATATTACACGAAGTCAATGGAAGGAGAAATTTTATAATAAAAGATGCTATGACAAAATGTCAATACTTCAGCCATATATAGAAACTAACTGAACGTGAAAGCATCCGACAGAAATATACAGAAATTAAATTATCGTGGAGGTATTCGACGGGAATATGTACAAAATGAATTATTTCTGCCATTTTGTTTCGCATAAATTTTTAGGTAAATATTTTGTTTTTGTAAATATTTACCATGTACCTTGCTTTTTCTTTTAATGTTGATTTTTGCTATTCACTCTAGGCACTGGCAGGTATCAATACCTTTTATCTCTTGTCTCTTCTTTGTATTTGTTTACGATCTTATTTTTTAAATTCTATCGCTATACTGGAATAAATATTATTGTTTCTATTATTATTCTCACTAGCAAGTTAATTTATTAATACTAGTTTTATATAAAAGCCCGAAAGGCGTTAATAAATAAATTTACTAATCTTGGAAGCGTTCCACAGGAACACATACATTTACTGATCGTGGAAGTATTCAACAGGAATATATAAAAATTAACTAATTGTGCAAGCATTTGATAGGAATATAGAGAAATTAACGGATTATGGAAGCATTTCACAATCAGTTATTTTTTGATCAACTGAATATATAGAAATTAAAGGATTATGGAAGCATTTGACAGGAATAAATAGAAGTTATCTGATCGTAGAAGCATTCGGCAGGAGTATATAGAAATTAACTGATCGTGCAAGCATTCGATAGGAATACATAGAAATTAACGTATTATGGAAGCATTCGACAGGAATATTTTCTAAATATATAGAAAATAACTGATTGTGAAAGCATTCGGCATTAATCAGGAATTATCTGATGGTGGAAGCATTCACAGGAAGAAATTAACTGACCGTCAAAGTATTCGATAGAAATATATAGAAATCAACTGATCGTGGAAGCATTCGACAGGAATATATAGAAATTAATTGACCTTGAATGTATTCGTCATGAACGTATAGAAAAAATACTCACGATGGTATCACGTTATTATTTTTGTAAGTTGTGTTTTTATGTAGTTGTATTTGTGTCTGTTTAAAATGCTCATTTTATTTTCTAAATGGATGCGGAAGCACATAAAGGTTTCAATTACGTGCTAAATTTACAGCCGGCTCGAGTTCCCTTTTACTGTTATTTTCATTGAAATTGCCTCCGGCAGCATGGAAAGTTATTTAGAAAGCGTTTGAGAGTAGAATACAAATCATTTTCATATAAAACACTGCCAACATTTCGTTATACGCGTTTCTCCTAAGTTTGCAGTTGAATTTTGCTCATTGTTCTGTCGTACCTTCTTTATAAAAAATGTATTGTTCATATTTTACATTATCTCCACACAGGAGGCCAGAAAGAAGATAATATTCCCCAAGGGTCTATTATGGCCTACGTTATCTTTGGGGATGCTGTGTAGTTATTTCATGATAATGTTTGCATGGATGTAAGGAAGGAGGGTTATGGTTGTAACGATAAATGGAATTGTGCTCTGAGATCAAAAAATTTACACATAAAAATTATCATAATTTTTTGACTCAATAACGTCATTTAAGAAAAAAATTGCTCGTAACTTAATCAATGCACACTCACAAGACTTCAAAATACAGGGTTTTCCAATAAGAGGTGTTATTTTGAATATTAATTAAAGAATTGATGATTTTTTATGGCCGGAATTGAATGCTATTGATCTGGACAACGTTTGCTTTCAACAAGATGGCGCTACGTGCCACACAAGTAACGAAACCATTGATCTTTTTCGGGAAAAGTGTCTGGACCGTGTTATCTCTCGAAGAGGTGATCACAATTGGCCACCGAGATCTTGTGATTTAACACCTTGCGACTTTTTCCTTTGAGGCCACGTGAAAGAGAAGGACTACACCAACAGCCCAGCGTCGATTCAAGACCTTAAAGATGGAATTCGTGAGGCTATCGAGGACATAAGGCAGCCACTTTGCGATTTTGTTATGGAAAATTTAATGAAAAGGATATGGTCCTGTAGGCGTGGTCGTGGTCATGATGTCATCATCGTGGATCATTTGAATTATGTTATTTTTCACTTTTAACGGCATACCTTTTTCTTTATAATGAAATAAACATTAGATCATTTATATTTAAAAATGGCATTTTTCTTTGAATATCAAAATAACACCTCTTATTGGAAAACACTGTACAATTCAGGCAAAGAGGTACACTTGCGCGATCGCATAAGCACACACACACACACACACACACCCTCACACACACACACACACACACACACACACATATACACACACACACACACCCTCACACACACACACACACACACACACATACACAACATATACCTACTTAAATTTTAAGTAAAAAAACCTTCTGCCTAGTAACCGACCAACACCTCAACCCGATACTGACTGTTCAATACCTACTGTTTTTTGTTTATATTAAAAGTTGAACAAAAAAAAGTCACCGGATTCCAAAATTTTTTTTTTTTTCTCCAAATAATGTTGGGAATCACTGGTTAAAATAAGTCAAGTACGTCTGAAGTTCTGGGAAGGAAAAAATTACTAGGGTTTGGGAGAAATCTAGGGCTTAGTGTGTCCAGTGCTTGACGTATGACTCCATACCTCCAGCTGCGGTTCAAGACGATAGGTCGAGAGAGAACAATTGGAGAGATCAAAGAGTCTCCTCAAACCGGCCTCTCCCGATCCGTACCACCATGCAACTGCTGGGCATCCGCCGCCAAGACCTGAACACACTTCACCCAATGAATCCGGGCACCTCTGGGGTGACCTATGGCAGAGGTGTTGGTTATAGAATAAATGGTTCCCGGGTGACCCATACCCGCCTCCCAAATGGTGTCGGTTTCCTTTCCAGAACTTTCTCTCGTTTCTTTCATTAAAAAAAAAAACACACACACAGCATCCAAAAAGATGACAAAGGCCATGGTGAAAATGATTTTCCTTATTGCCTCCAGCGTGGAGCTAACGAAAAAAAACTTTAATAACTAGATTTCAGCGAATAAAGCTTTTTGGATGCGAGGTATATTTGCATATTTTTATTCAAAGGATCTCGTTTGGAAAATTGTACAATTTCCGCAGCACGCGTTTGCTGATGTACGTTAAGTCTTTTAATGAACGAATACCCTGTCATGTGTGAAAAAGCCCTAGAGTATAGAGCTTCCTCACGCATATGGGCTTTTGATTCCCTGGCGCACTGTCAGTGCAGTGAAACATTCCAAACGGGAAAGTGGGCGGGTTGTGCAACTATTAGCAGGCGGTGATTAAAACGTAAATATTTACTGTATCTCTAATGAAAATGTACGGGAATTTATACACAAAAGTTATGTACTCTGTATAATCAGCCAATTACAAAATCCTAAAGCAGAGATGTCGATATTGGCTAATTTGAAATATAGTAACTGTATTACGAGTGATGTCGACGAAGTTTTGTTATTCGTTTGAGCATCTTCCAATCCGCATTGGCACCTACTAAAAATTTTCCACTTCTTACTTCTCCTACTCATTACCACTAGCCACTAGGTTCCACTAGTTTTCTGGTCTTCGTCTTACCCATATCCTTCCCGTCTACTACTACCTACCCTATTACCTTCTGCATGACAACATCCCCTAATTACTAACTAGTAACTTCGCTTAGTTTAATAACATACCCTAATTACTAAATAGTAACTACCTTCAGCCTTACAACATAACCTAATTACAAACTCTAGCTATAGTAACTACCTTTAGTATGATAACTTACTTAATTACTATCTAGTAACTACCTTCAGTCTGATAACTTTACTTAATTACTATCTAGTAACTACCGTCAGCGTAACAACATACCCTAAATACTAACTAGAGTAACTACCTTCAGCCAAAAAAATACCCTAAATGATAACTGGAATAACTACCTTCACCTTAACAAAATTCCCTAAATGCTACCTATAGTAACTACCTTCAGCCTAACAACATACACTTAATGATAACTAAAGTAACTACATTCAGCCTTACAACATATCCTAACTACTAACTAGTGACTACATTCGTCATGATAACATAACCTAAGTACCAACTAGTAACTACCTTCAGCCATACAATATTTCCTAAATGCTAACGAGAGTATCTACCTTCAGCGTAACAACATACCCTAAATACTAACTAGCGTAACTAAATTCAGCCTAAAAAATATCCTAAATGAAAACTGGAGTAACTACCTTCACCCTAACAAAATACCCTAAATGATAACTAAGGTAACTACATTCAGCCTTACAACATATCCTAACTACTAACTAGTGACTACATTCGTCATGATAACATAACCTAAGTATTAACTAGAAACTACCTTTAGCCTAACAACATACTCTAAATACTAACTAAACTAACTACCTTCAGCCTAAAAAAATACCCTAAGTATTAACTAGAGTAACTAACTTAAGCCTAACAACATACCCTAAATGATAACTATCTTCAGCCTAACAACATACCCTAAATACTCTGAGAGAGAACTGGAATCGCATTTAACGTAAAAGTAGTTAATTTTAAGGTTATAGACAATTCTACTGTCATCAGAGAGAACTTGAATCGCTGTTAATATAAAAATCGTTAATAATAGTAACGTTACGACAGTTCCTTATCCTTAAGTAAAACCAGAATCCGCCCAGAAAAAGACGTTATAACACCTGCAGTAAAACAATACAAATTTTTTTCCTAACTAACACTAGTAAACTCGTAGGCTATAAAATACTAGGTGCCCAGGCTATAGAGACATTACCAGTTTGTAACATGATATCAGGTTTTTTTGGAAGAACGTAAAGATTTCACGAAGGGTTATAACAAATCCAGATAAAAGGGCTTCGCCAAAACAGTAAAATAATAAGGGTTTAAATTACATACTAATCTGCTGGCCAACTCAAAGTCTGTAAAAGACAATAGAAAATAACCAATTTTGTAACATAATAAATTGTTCTACGGCAGTGTCTGCCAAACTGTGTGCTGCGGCACACCAGTGTACCACAAGAAGACTCAGGAAGGAAGATACCTCGAAACTGTTCGTTTTAAATATTTCCTATTTATTTCAAACATCTTCAATTATAAATATACTCAACATCTACACATTTATATGTCAAGTAAATCATATTGATCTACGCGAGACAGGGATGGGAGAGTTTGACAGGTATAAACCCAACATAGGGATTGTGGGTAAGGGAACAAGTACACCCACTCTATGCCACGCCGTGCCGATATGAGGCCTGAGTTGCGTAGTTCGACTATGCTTTAGTACCGTGGTGTTTAGCCATTTGTGTACACCTATGCGTCGTGTGTCCCCTATTACGCCGCTGGTATAAGGTATACGGTGAAGAGGGTCGTATACTGCTAGGGTTAACATATTTACTCACAATAATATTCATGAAAGATTATTTTAGATAGGCACCACCTTGTTCCAATCCTCAAAAATACGGTCATTCGCACATTTCACGTTTGGTTGCTAACTTCACGTTTCTTCAGATGAAATTTGTGAATGACCCGGTATGCATTGAATTGCTTCGAAATTTGGCCTATTTGATAATGCTTTCCGAAATTTGCTTTGGTAAATCGATATTTCTATTCAAAATATTCCTCTAATAGTGATACCAATGGGTATTACTGCTTTTTTAAATTTTCACTGCGCGACCGATCTATATTTGTCAAATCAACCAGATTGTTAACAAAATCCGCGAAATCCCGAGGGGCAGGCGGATTAAAAATCTGTCAGCCACTAATGCTGTGGTATTACGGCTTGTATACGCAGTATGCATGGGCGTGATTACGAGTAACGTTTTCTACTAACCTGTTCTTATTCCTCCGTATCATCTATTATGAGTAAGACGATCATTGTTTAGTTGTTTGGTGGATTATGGTCTATTTTGCTAATATCATATATAAATATAGAAATACATCTGTGCGATGACGCTGGAATTACGTCAGCGTAATTTGGGGCAGAGAAAGGCGTTATCATTTTCTCTGTTCCAGGATACTTGTAATTTGAAATGGAGATTGGCGCTACCCCAACCAACACAAAAAGTAATCGCCAGATGTCTGCACTTACGTTTGGTGATTCTTTTATTTGATGTCCAGCGGGGCCCATACTTGGGAAGGATATTCGATTAATCACAAGTCACCCTTTTTTCACAAGATCTAATGCACACAATCGGCGAACATATGCTACGAATATTGAGAGTAAACAGCGGTTTTTCTCTCCAGTCTTTTGTCAATGACGGCTTAATTGTTATTTATTTTTTTATTTTTTTTTATGTATATTTTATTTAGTTATAAGAGTTTACATCTTATACCTAATATATTATTTTCTATGACTACTACAATATTATTTACTACTTACATACTAAAATTTAGATTTCACAACATTGAGACATAATCCACGAAAAACTGCAAGACTTTTAGCTTCCTTAACAATTACCGGGAGTTCATTGAACATTTAAAAACCTTTATAATAAATATTGTTTTGTGTTCCCGATAAATGTGTTTTAGGAAGCCTAAAATTGTTGCAGTTTCTCGTAGGATATAAATGAACTGCACTATTAATTCTAACTCTTCTGCACTGTTACCCGACTATATGTCAAAGAATTGAAATATAGTCAGGTAACATTTTATTTTTTAGCTTATAAATAAACACTAAGGTATTATAAACTAATCGTTGCCACACACTTAAAAGATTGAGTTGACGTTGCATGGTTTTTATTCTGGTGTACCTGCTACAACACAGTATTGACCTCATGCCTCTGTTCTGAATTACTTCCATTCTCTTAATTTGGGTTTTGTTACTTATAAATATTACACTTGTACAATAATTCAGATGGGATGCTACAGTGGTATTGTAGACCAATATACTTGTCGCATTTTTTCCTAGGTGCGTGCCGTTTCAAGTACAAAATCAAGCGTAGTTTGAATTCATGCTCTATGGTTGGTGGGAGCAGAACAAAGCTGATAATGCCAGAAAAATGAAAACGTCACAACGAAACAATATCTTCTGCAATAATAAAGTAAAAGCCGTTTTAAAACGTGTTTTTAAAAATTAATTTAAAGCTGCGTTTTAACAGAATTCTTTTTAAAAATCAATTGCATCCTTCTCACTAGTAAAGTTATTACCATCCGTGTACATACCTGATGATAAAATACGACCAAGTGAATCAGATACTTGTGACGGGCCATGTCAAGAGTCAGAATAATAGAAGAGTATGTATGAGACGATGTATGAATGTGAATGAGGCAAGGAGTGTGTGCCAAGACCGAATTGTTTGGCGGTCCGTCCTCTCTGCCTACCCCTGCGGAGAAACGGTGTGATAGTTAGTCAGTTAGTTAGTTTAACAAATGTTGGTTACTCTTTAATTTCCAATCATATTAATAAAGTACATTTACTTTTTAAAGGAATTTTTATTTGGAGTGCCGCGGAACAAATTCCTTTCGCCAGTGTGCCGTGAAGTAAACAAGTTTGACAGACACTGTTCTACGGGATCGTTCGGAATTCAAAAGTGAAGTGAAATAGAAAAAAGGCCTCGCCAATACGGCGCGCAGCACAGTGAATCAAAAAGAGCTTTCGGATTCCAGCTGGTCAAATTTGCGCAGAATTCAACAGTGTTTATGTAATCACATCGATAATCGGGAAATTAAGTTAAACGATGTTCAGTGAACCGGCTCTGTGCTTCGTTGAGGAGGTATGCGGGGGTGCCGGGAGTAGACGGAGGGTGTAAATAGCTGCTAGGTAGATATCCCGGAAGGACGAGGACCGATTAGGGTAATTAGATTAAAGAATGTGTGGGTTTATGGAGTTCGCCCACCGCTCACTACTGGTTATAGAGTATCGCGTGATGAGTAAATATGTGCGTTTTCGGGTGAAGTAAATGCGATAACGTGGGAGGGATTGATGTTATACCGTCAGATGTTTCGTGGAAACGTGCATTAGTTAGATAAAATAAAGAAATTATCTTCAGAATAACTGATGACTTATTGCAGTATCCTCTTTCTAAACACGAGAAAACTCTCAAATAAAGATGTCGGGAAACAATTAGATTAGATAACACTACTGTAATTATTACGAATGCGTTTTAGCGAGAATTTCTCCCGGAAGGTTTATTTATATATAATACGAGCATATAGTATAATACGTGAACAATCAAAATTTTGTAATCAAATGGTGAAAAAAAATATTTTAGTGAGCTTACATTTCCAACGCTGGCTAAACCTTTTGAGATACATCAAAATAATGTGCCATGGAATTTTATATCTTAACAAGACCTACAGAAAAGTTTGTAATGGTATATGGCTATCTCCTAAGGATAACCCCTAGCAACGCCGGGACAATTCAGTTAGTAAATGAATAAAAGGTAATAAATAGGTTCTTTCTATTTTATCGCAGGTATGAATTTTTCACAAAAAGAGTCCCTATTTTGAAAATTTCTCTTCAATTCAGAGCAAATCCAAGTTTTAAAGGTCATCAAACCAGAGTTGCAGACAGACTCACAGCCTTAACTAGTATTGTTCATGGTTGCTAACGAAAAACGATGATACCAACAAGATACACACTAGCGATTTTTGAATTGCTTATTATCAAATACAACAAACTTTGAACAGATTCTTTTTTGTATTTTTATAACCTTCTCTTGCGTAAAATTTATTATTTTATGGTGACACAATATTCGATAAAGGAAAATGTTATTTTGTTCCTTGTGAAATCAAGAACTTAACGAACCGTTTTGATGTGCCTGGAAAATTTTGAAAATTGATTGTGACCTCAGAAAACTAACAAGTTCGTTGTTTCCTAAGTAGGTACACCGTGGGGCGTTTTGAGATTAATCCTTCAGGCTGTATTGAATTTTATTAATATCATTCTGGATGTCTACAGGGAAAATTGAATAAATATACCGACATGCAAAAGGTAATAAATAACTCATACACACTCACTAACCTATAGGATGTATGATCTAGGCAACAAGTTTGGGGGTACCCACTATTGATATATTAACCGACTTAATTTATAGAATTGAGCGTAATCTATATTAACCGACTTCATTTATAGAATTAAGCGTAATCTATATTAACCGACTTCATTTATAGAATTAAGCGTAATCTATATTAACCGACTTCATTTATAGAAATAAGCGTAATCTATACTAGCCATTTGTTGAGTCCAACAAATTATAGTAGCGCTAGTAATTTAGTTTTAGTGATTTGTATTATATCTGGTATTGTTATAGTTTCTATTGTTACTGTTATGTCAGACCTGGTTGTGTTAAACAAAGTCATTAACAACTTAATTGAAAGTCCTGCCATCGTTGCCACTATTAAATTCCATGTGTCGACTAGCAACACAAGACAAAATATAACATTCTTCTGCAATGCATGCACAATCAACTCTCAAACACACTGACTAACCAATAGGATGCATGATCTAGTCAAAAAGTTTGGGGGTACCTACTATTAATATATTTATTGACTCCATTTATAGATTTAAGCGTAATCTATACGAGCACTTTGTAGAATCCTACAAATTATAGTAGCGTTAGTAATGTAGTTTTAGTGAATTGTCTTATAATGCAGTATTGTTTTAGTTTCTTTATTATTTAATGTTACTGTTACATATTTTACTAATATTTTTTTCATATTAAGTTTATCAGTTTACTGTTATATCACACTTAATTTTTTTTGTATAATTTTCGATAGCTCGCTAGATATATTCTGTTCTTAAAATTCATGTAAAAGCACGGCTGGGCGTAAAACCAAATATAATAAAATAAAATAAAACAAAATGTTTTACTAATATTGTTTCATACTATCTGATGTTTACTTGGCGTTGCTCGACTTTTCTCTACTTATACAATATAATATACATGTGTTATATACAGGGTTTTCCAATAAGAGGTGTTATTTTGAATAGCCCGCTATTTCGGTAGATGTTACTTTGGAAGCTGTCATTTTTGAAAAGTACTTTTGACAAGTATTTTTGACATTCGACAAGTAGAAACTACGCCATTAATAAAAATGGAACGATACACGCTTCAACAACGCATTGACATTATTAAAATTCACTTGAGTGATCAAATGCAAATCATCTTGAGTGATGAGGCCCATTTCCAACCCGGTGGTTTCGTCAACAAGCAAAATTGTCGCATCTGGGGCTTGAAAACCCAAGAGTTATTGTTGAAAAGCCTCTCTATTTAAACGTGTGAATGTTTGGTGCGGTTTTTGATCCGGCGGAGTCATTAGACCTTACTTTTTAGAAAATGAGGCTGGAGCAACAGTTACGGTGAATGGATTGCGCTATCGATAGATGATTGATGATTTTTTTATGGCCGGAATTGGATGGTATTGATCTGGACAACGTTTACTTTTAACAAGACGGCGCTACGTGCCACACAAGCAACGAAACCATTGATCTTTTACGATTGAATATCAAAATACTTATTATTGGAAAAGCCTGTAAATAAACCTTTCAAAATTAAAGAGTGCAAGGCTTATATAAGCGTAATGCGTAAGATCGAGAAATGGAGGTATAGATGTTTTGGGCAAGTAAAGCGAATGGGCGAAGAAAGGAGTGTAAGGAGAATATACGATGCAAATGTCAATGGTTGCGGAAGTCGGGGACGTCCGAAGAAGACATGGCACGACCAAGTGAATCAGATACTTGAGTCGGGCCATGTCAAGAGTCAGAATAATAAAAGAGTATGTATGAGACGATTTATGAATGTGAATGAGGCAAGGAGTGTGTGCCAAGACCGAGTTGTTTTGGCGGTTCGTCCTCTCTGCCTACCCCTGCGGGGAAACGGCTTGATGGTTAGTTAGTTAGTTAGTTAGTTAGTCTTATCAAAATCTGTTCTTAGTTTAGAATAACTATGCGCGCAAACAGGCAGACGCGGATAGCGACTTTATTTTAGTAGGATAATTGAGATTTAGTTTACCAGCTTAACGTTATTTTATGCTTTAAAAACTGTGTGTTTAATTTTCAATAGGTCACTAGGCATATTTTGTTACAGCTACGAGAAATATTTATATTTACCACTCAGATTAATAAAAACAAGTAAAATAAACGCAGACAGCCTATCTCCGGTCTAATAAACAGGCATGTTCGAGAAAATTTGCCTATTTCCTTTTGTCTAAGAAATAAAAACGTGACAAAATCGTAACATAGTTTTGGGATTTCTCCAGCTTAGCTTACAAGAACAGATCAAAGAATGATCTTGATCCAAATTACGGTCTTTATCCATTCCCATCAAATAAACTGTTCTGTAGTTTCCAAAACATCTCTAAAAAATGTGATAGACAGTATTATTTGAATTATGATGAAAATTTTGGTATCCTAGAATTTTTTATCAAAAATATTTCACTTATTCATTAGACCGACTGTGATTTATCCCATCTTTATACAATACAAATGTCAACTGTTTGTTCTTCATTCGCTTGGCAATACAATTATTCCTTTAGTATTTTCGCACGGGTAGTTAAATATCTTACTGTACCTACCAACCTGGTTGAAAAACATTTCAATGAAGAAGAAGATAATATTAACAACGAAACAAGAAACAGAATAAGACACAGAAAATAAAAAGATAACGGTCTCAACTGAGAATGGAACCCACGATCTCTGTCTTATCGGGAATACGTCTTTATCCACTCGACCATTGGGACCTATTTTTATAAGCCATTTTTGTCGATCTCATATTTCCAATTAACCTTCCAGCGGGCGCGCTGTCGTAAAATTTACGACAGACGCGCCTTATCGCTTCCCCCACTATTACCACTTAGTCGTCAGCATCGAGCTTCGAGCTATGCTCTATGAGTCAAATCAAATGTCAAACATTTACCGCAAGATATAAATGTTTTTCTCAAAGTGAATTACGGTCGGGCAGTTTAACCGATAACAGAAGAAGAAAACAGAAGCTTTCCAAAACGCGGTGTTTGTCGGTTATGTGCACTGGATAAGAAAAGATCCTCAGCATCAATGAAGTGTTGCCGTTGCCAGTCCATTACATGCAAGAACCATTCTTCAGTTGAGGTGGTTTGTAACAATTAAAGGATGAGAATATTGATTCTGACTAAATAGGTCGATAAAATATATTTTTTTGAAATATTAACATGTTTAAAGTGTTGCTTCGTTTTTTTTAAGAAAGTCAAATAATCACTGCCTATTATCATTTTACATATCCTTAAAAATATTCCCTAACATTTGTGTAAGAAAACAACACTTACATGGAGAAAACTCGATGACGTAAAATTTACGGCAAGGTAAATTTCTCAACGCGCCCGCTGGAAGGTTAAGAATTAAAAATATTATCTTGTAACTAATTTTTCCCTTGTTTTTTAGACATGCATCAAATAATTATTTGTGGTAAAATGAGGAGTAAGTGATGAATGAAAAAAATGTGTAAGGAGCATGTATGTATGACTTGAAAGTGAATGTGAAGACAAACATTATACTTACAATACAATAATACTATTTCTGGCAGCCTAGAATTCACAACCCTAAACTTTAACACAAACCGAGCAACGCAAGGTACACGTCAAATAGTAAGTTAAAAATGTATAACATTTCAAAGTAAAAGATATTTTAAGTTACGCCATAATTTCGCTCACAATCGTCCAAAATTTGAAAGAATCTGATCATCTCATAATATTGTTCGTGTTTCTGCTATCGTGGTACGAGAACACGCCGTCAGATGGAATGCAGGAAAACACTTCTTCTTCTTGACATATAAATTTATTAAATCACAATATAATTGCAGAGGATCTTATTTTTCTCTGCTCAAACTTAAACTGAAAGAAATTAAGGTCTAGTTTCCTTTATTCTTCAGTTTTCCCTAGGTTTACATAAACCTAGTAATTATCTCACGACTGACTGCGTAGGTACGCATGTACCTACCAGTTATTTCAACACTAGATCCTGCGTAGGTACGCCTGTACCTACTAGTTATAGCAATACTGCCTTTTTTCTGGAAGGTATCTAAACATTTTTGAAGGATATATTACAAAAATAAAGTTGTTTCTTGAACATAAAAGATAATGCACTTAATTATCCTAAATAATACAGACGTGACTTAAACAATACAAATATTTTAAAGGAATTATTTTAAGGGAGATGAAACTTTATTTGGGGTTTTTATTACTATGGGACAGGGGTGGGAAAGATATTGGCAAATATTTTTAGGCATAATGGTTTAACTTAGGTGATCATAAAATAGAGAGCGAACAGCTCTATTTGAAAGCTGCCGCCGCTTGAAGTAAAATGTCACGAATTCTTAAATCATAAATGATACACAAACAAGACAATATTTTTATAAAAATACCAGGCCAATGAATTGTTTTATTGTAGGGTCAAATGTGCAAATGTGGAAAACTACGCTATCTTTGAAAATACGAACTGTGGGAACTGGCCTGAAGGCTAAATTTTATTGAGCAATATGTAAAAGTCGCATTCTGGAAAACCCAGTTCGATTACCCAAAAATCTCCCCTTTTTGATATTAAATTACATTTGATAAGCTTATTTGAAATTTATCAAAAAATCATCAAAGTTCTTTGGGTAATTAAAAATTTACCACTTTTTGCAGATTCAAATTAAAAGTATTGAAGGAATTGATTGCAGGAATGAATTTAATATTAAGCGAGGCGGATTGGAAAAGCGGGCGGTTCGGCGCGATGTGAACTTAAGCTGTCAATTTATTTAAGTGATCAATCCTTCGGGCTCCCCGGTGTAAAGCCGGTACAAAATCTCAGATCCTTTTAATGTAACAGCGGGATTTCGAATCTTTATTGAACGAGATAAATCCCACTTAAGTAAAAACATCGAATTAAAGTGTCGAGGTTTTTAGCGCTGGGAACGTTAAATATTATACTTGCGGTTTGTAAATCCACGGAGAACATTATAGCTAACGGGCCATGGCAACACATAAGCGCTTTGAATGATGTTGACAGTATGGTCACACACTTCAATGCCTACGTATTGAATATATACGATACGCATGCACCAAAACAGACAATAACCATTAAAGACAAACACAAACCTTGGATAACAGATGTCATTAAATATATGATGAAAATTCGAGATCGCGCGTATATCAGGTATTTAAAATCAAAATTAGACTCACACTACACTTATTATAAACAATTACGAAATCTAGTAACCTCTTCCATGAATAAAGAAAAAAAAGCATTTTTTGAATATAACATCAATAATAATGTAAATGACTCAAAAAAACTCTGGAAATCTTTAGAAAATTGTCTTCATGTTAAAGACAAGGTCGGAGATATACCAACAGATTTAAATGACCCCGAAGCCATAAATAATCATTTTATTAATCATAGTCAAAATCTAGAACATAGTCCAATTTTAGTCAACCATTATAATACACAAAATCACTCTGTAGCAAAATCATTTTCACTTCAAATAGTTGATGAAACTACAATATCAAAACACATTCATAGTATCAAATCAAACGCTATCGGTTGCGATAAAATAGGTATCTCAATGATTAAACTCATACTTCCGTATGCACTCAGCACTATAACAACCATTATTAACCAATCATTCCGGACAGGTATAGTTCCAGCACTGTGGAAAAATGGTTTAGTCACACCAATTCCGAAAAAGAAACCAATTTCAAGTATTAGTGATCTCAGACCGATTAGCATACTACCAGCATTATCCAAGGTACTCGAAAAAGTTGTGTTTGAGCAAACAGTAGTCTACGCTGAAACATGCGGGATTATACCTCGTCATCAATCGGGGTTTCGTAAAGGCCACAGCACTACAACAGCTCTGCAATGTATTACAGATGATATTCTTGCCTCCACTGATGCAGGCAAAGCCTCGATACTAGTTCTGCTGGACTTCTCTAAGGCATTTGACTTACTGAGCATTCCATTACTTATTGCAAAGTTGCGTTACTTTGGTTTTGACGATGAAGCAATAAAATGGTTTCAAAATTACTTCAAAGATAGAACTCAGCGCACTTGCAAGGATAGTAATGGGACTTTAAAATATTCATCTGACATTATAATAACAAGAGGGGTACCCCAGGGATCGATACTAGGGCCATTGCTTTTTGCTATATATACCGCTGACATGATGCAATCTATTGAACACTGTGGCTCGCACATGTATGCTGATGACACACAACTATATTTATCGTTTGACGTAAGTAAAACTCATGTGGCAGTGGATATGGTAAATGGTGACCTACGTAGAGTTTGCAGTTGGGCAAAAGAGCACGCGTTACTTCTCAATCCTCAAAAAACTGTTGCTTTATTAATGGGAACTAAGCAAAAAATATCATGCGTAAGAAATGGAGGACATGTTGTAAAAATACATGAAACCACCGTTCCCTTTGTTGATGCTGCGCGCAACCTTGGAATAATGGTGGACGGTAGATTGAGGTATGAGGAACATGTTAAAAACAGGTCACAGTGGTGCTACTCGAGGCTTCGTCTATTGTACAATATAAGAGATAATATATCAGTGAAACTACGCAAGATTATTACTGATAGTCTTGTTCTCTCAATATTGGACTATGGAGACTCAGTTTACGGTCCATCTTTATTGAAAAAACCCAAAAACAAGTACAACGAGTCCAAAATGCATGTGTCCGATATTGCTATAATGTCCCAAGACGCGAGCATATCTCGCCTTACCTCTATCGGCATCGAATACTGAATATGTCGAACAGAAGGAAGTTACATCAAATGTGTCAACTGTTCAACTTGATGAATTCAAAGGTTCCTTCCTATCTGTTTGACAGACTGCAGTGGTCCCGCGACTCACATGCACATAGTACACGCCAAAGAGACCATTTACTTGTTCTCCCCAAACATAAAACTGCTGTTTTTGAGGGTAGTTTTAGCTACTCATCGTCAAAACTTTGGAATAAAATACCACTGCCTATTATTCGAACAACAACATCGTTGCAGTGCTTTAAGAAGCTCTGCAGCGAATGGTTGCTGACAGCACAGTCAACCGCACAACATCATAATTGATCGAATTTAAAATGAAAGGGACACCTACTTGTGATTATTTTTTATTGTATTTTATGTAAATTTAATCCTGAATTTATATTTTATTTTATTTTAAAGAAATTTGTATTTTTTTATATTTGATTTATTGAATTAGTTTGAATTTTGATGTTTTATTTAAATTATTAATTAAAAATTAAATTAAATTTATTATTCATTGAAAAATTGAATTATTATTATTATTAAATAAAATATTTTATTTAAATTAAACGATTTATAACACATTATATTAAAGGCACTGCTGAAAACCAGCTACATTCCCGGAGAAATCCGGAATGTACAGCTGAGCAGTTGCCCTTTTGACAGTATAATTATCTAAATGTATGTATACAAACTATATGCAAACATGTAAAAATTATTGTCAAATAAACGTTTTTATTATTATTATTATTAAAGGACGCCCAATTAGAGTTGACTCAAACAAAACGGACATAGGATTGTGATTGCATCGCAGAATCGCCAAAATGCCAAGGCGCTGATTAAACATTACACCTAATACGTCGCCGTTGAGATAATTTTTCATAAAAACGGCGCTACACAAAAATACAACCCACCCAAATTTTATTGACTACAATAATCACAAATCTATTCATTGCTTTTAACGAAAAGTTTATAATTTACATATTAGTACATAATTTGAATATTCCAATGACTACCTACCATAGACATATGAATATTAGTAGACCTGCCCTAAGTGATTAAAAGCGTATTATCCCCACTCCCCATACCGGTTCCATTGAGCCGGCTGGGCTCGCGTACGGCCTCAAGTGATATTTGAAAACGTGACGTCATCATTCTTGTGCGAACTATGGTCGAGGCATCATCGGTTCATTTTACGAAATAACACGGCAAAATGTTTACTTGTACTATGAAAACTGGTAAAAATAGATGCGAAAAAAGAGAATAAACCCAATTGTCGTATTACATTCCATATATAAGCATTATTTTATTTTATTTTAAGCATATTCACATCGTATAATATGAATCAGTTGTTACTATCACATCGAGAAACGTCTGGACGCGAAACACAAAGCTGGTTGGTTGCTGGGAAGTAAATTATGAACATTTATAAAAGTGTCTTAACTAAATACTCTGAAACTAACTACGACTCTGAATATAGAAGCTGCCTTACTTTGCCGAATTTGGACTTCGCAAATTTGTTCATAACGTGGCGAGTAATTTGCGCTCCCATGTAAAAATGTCTATTCATTCAAAGCAGATTTTACTTTTAAGAAGTAAATGGTGATATTATAATGCGAGATGCCTATTTACTGTCAGATTGATTTATTGACGAATCACAGTCATCTTCACTCCCTTCGTTCTTCAACAGTTGATTTTACCCCTCGCCTTTATCTTCTCGTCTATTAATTCCTATGTCTGTGCTACCTACAAAGCATACTAGATAGACTATGTACATTATTTCACAACACTATCTTCGTTTTAAATTATTTTATGGAGAGAATACATAGACCGGGTAATTTTTATATTATTTTATTTATTTTAAGGAACATAAACAGTCTTAATGTTAATTTAATATACAGCGGAGGATGGAAAAGAAACAGACCAATTAAAAATGTTCACAGATTTTTGAATTGGTAATATACAACTAAGTATTTTGTAAAAGTAGACTAAAATATAAAAAGCAGGACTAAGTAACAAATTTAAAAGTCGAACAAAGTAACAAGTATAAAAATGGAAGTAGAACAAATATAATGCATTATACAAGAATATATGTGTTTATATATATACAGGACAAATAGAGTGGGAGACAGGTTTTGGCACTGTAGCGGAATGGGGGAGGAAAGGTAATGAACTAATAATGTCGCTGATATATTCGATTTAAATTTTGACACATTCAAAGCCAAATTAGTTAGCACTTTTTAGCTAAAGTAAATAACGAGTAATAATAATTTATGCATATGTTCAAGTATTGACATCATCTATTTAAAATTTTCTTTTACTCGTTTATAAATTTCAAGGGTTCTTTAAAGTTAGTTTGATAATAACTTAATTAAACAAGAATATTTAATTTTATGCTTATGTTTTTATATTTAATTTATAATCGTTATATGAAAGCGCAATAGGGCGTAATAAATAAATAAATATTTGAGTAGTTCAACAATATAATTTTTTTTACTGATTTATTTTTGGGGTATTATGCGGTGTTCAGCTACCTCCTTTTTTAGCCAACCTTTTGGACAGCATTACAGTGCCCATGATCAGGGCAGATGTATAATCGACCTGGCAAAGTGTGTGCTCATGTATGTAGATGTTGTATCACAGCATAATTAAAAATAGTTTTCTGCGTTTAGTTTGGCGTAGCAGGTGACTGACGATAATATTGTTTTTAGATTCTAAATAAAATGACAATATTCTATTATTTTAACAATAATTATTACACCAATAAATCTTTCGTCTAGTTATTTATTTTTCAGTAGCTTCCTTCCTATGTGTATTGTAAGTACAGCCAAGAAGAAAACATATTTATTTTAACAATAATTATTACACAAATAAAGCTTTCGTCTAGTTATTTATTTTTCAGTAGCTTCCTTCCTATGTGTATTGTAAGTACAGCCAAGAAGAAAACATATTTATTTTAACAATAATTATTACACAAATAAAGCTTTCGTCTAGTTATTTATTTTTCAGTAGCTTCCTTCCTATGTGTATTGTAAGTACAGCCAAGAAGAAAAAATATTTATTTTAACAATAATTATTACACAAATAAAGCTTCGTCTAGCTATTTATTTTTCAGTAGCTACCTTCCTATGTGTATTGTAAGTACAGCCAAGAAGAAAACATATTTATTTTAACAATAATTATTACACAAATAAAGCTTTCGTCTAGTTATTTATTTTTCAGTAGCTTCCTTCCTATGTGTATTGTAAGTACAGCCAAGAAGAAAACATATTTATGAATTTTACCCTTTGATGTTTCGGGTAAATAAAGTTTTTATGAGCACTCATTTGAATGAAAGCAAATGTATCAAAATAAATATATTTTTCCGCTATAAAGTTCCCCGGAGACGTTGAATAACAATTGTCAATAGTTATGTTGTCATGAAAAAAAATTAATACTTGATGAATTATCTGACAGGACAGTTATTAATTGATCGTCTTGGATCTCATTTGTTTATTGGCAACTCTATGTGATAATATCCGCTTTCTTACTATTAAAATGGCGGACGTACGGGACACATGACCGACATTTCACTGTGACCATTTTACCGACCGTATTTATATAAGTGTGATGTGATTTATTTGAATTAATTTATCCTATCATTGAAAGAAGATTGATGTGACACGTGCCTGTAATTAACCACACTGCGTCCAAACAGTGTTTTTATTGTTTTGAAAAAGTATGAGATGTTTTCCTATAAAATCACAAGCGTTCTTTCGATTCTTGTTTGGAAACCTTGTCGAATGGCGTCGCTGATTTTTTTATAGTATATTTTATTTTACATATTCTAAAACTACTATAATAATATTATATAATCTACGAACAAATAATTGGACTTCACGACATTGAGATATAATACACGAAAAGCTGCAGCACTTTTAGCTTCCTTAACATTTACGGGGAGTTCATTGAACATTTTTAAACCTTTATGAAAAATATAGTTTTTGTGTTGCCGATAAATTAGTCTTAGCCTAAACTCGTTGCAGCTTTTTGTGTCATAGCCATGGCTGTACTATTAATACTAAGGCTTAACATGTAATCTGATAACATTTTATTTGTTAACCTATATATAAATACTATGGTGTTATTTATTTATTAATTTTATTTTAGTAATTTTTACATTTAAGGTTACAAATTACTAATTAATTATTACATGCATAATATTTTCTCTTGCTTGATGTGTCTCGTACACAACATGAACATATAGTACTTCCTTTTTTAGTAGCCTGATTTCATTGCACGTCTTGTTTTATGTTTGTGTACGTCCTTGTTGTATACAATTTCATTTATATACAAATATTTTATGTACAAATATCATCATATTCAAGGTCAGCATCTGTTTCACCGCTAGCCAATTTAGTTCCATTATCATTTTATTTACTTATGAATATCTATTTCGTCTAAGTATTGTTCTGATGGTCCTATTTTTAAGAAATTGAAATTTGTTTTGTTCTCGTTCGTTACACAGGAAAAGGATAGTTGAGCAGTAGTTAAAATGTGGAGTTATAAATGGTGATGGCAGTTTTTCTGGAAAGTTTTTGGCGAATTCTTCCCAAAAAGATATCTTTTTCAAATTTTCGTTGGTATATTCAGCATGTTTGTTAAAGTTGAGTTTGGAATCTATTATAACTCCTAAGTATTTTGTATCGGTAACATTTTCAATAATTTCACCATCAATTTTAATTTTGCTTTCACTGGATGTCTTTTTATATCCAATTACCATAATTTATTTTTATTTTTTATATACTAAACGTTGCCACACACTCTGAAAGTGAGTGGTTCTCCTCACATCATACATATTCATGCCTGTCTCTGGCGACCAGGGCTGAAATCCATTCATGCCACGCTATGGAGAATTCCAAGGGTTCTGGTCGACCGAAGGAATTCCGACGCCACAGCTGGATCCTTAACAAACGACTCCCTCAAGGTTTAGATTTGGTAGCACAGCTTACACGTATTTTCTTTATTATTTTACTTGTACAATATTTTTTCCCAATATAATTAATATCTCTTAAAGACATTTTATTTTTTAAACTATCCATGAACTAAACATAGAAAGCATCACTAAAATTAAGAAATTAATACCTAACATTGTTTTCAACCCCACAAATGATAATAACAACTCAAACAAAGAATTATTTGATCTTCAGAAAAATAACTGCAGAATATTTATTTAACATTTTAAACAAAATTAAATAAAAAAAATAGTTCAGATGGATTAACTATTAGTTTAATAAAATATGCTTTTCCAGTAATTGGATCTACTCTATTAAATATTATTAATCAGACATTTGAAGAGGGAAAATTTCCACAGTCATGGAAACTATCTACCATTATACCGGTCCCAAAGGTTAAAAATACGAGAAAATGTGAAGAATTTCGACCAATAAACACCTTACCGAAATATGAATAGCTACTTGAAGTGATAATAAAAGAACAAATATTGCAATACCTAGATGAACACAATATTTTATACCAAGAACAATCGGGATTCAGAAATAATAATTCTTGTGAAACAGCGTTAAATGTAATTGTTGAAGAATGGAAAGAAGGAATGAATAGTAATAAATTTATCTTAGCAATATTCTTGGATTTTCAAAGGGCATTCGAAACTATAGATCGAGAAATATTGATAAGAAAGCTTAAAGAAATTGGTTTCTCAACTGTAGCCACAAAAGAGTATTTGAAAGACCGAATACAGGTAACAAAAATTAATAATCAATTTTCAAAACCAATGGAAAATAAATTAGGAGTACCACAGGGATCAGTCCTTGGACCTCTACTATTCATACTCTATATTAATGACATGGTGAAAATATTTTCAAAATGCAAAGTACGACTATTTGCCGATGATATACTAATATATTTATAATTGGAGACAACTATGAAGAACTAATAAATATTTTAAATAATGAACTAGATAATATATCAAGATGGCTAAAAATAAATAAGCTTAAATTAAATACAATAAAAAACAAAATGTATGGTAATTGGTTATTAGAAGACATACAGTGGAAGCAAAATCAAAATTGATGGTGAAATTATTGAAAATGTTACCGATATAAAATACTTCGGAGTTATAATAGATTCAAGACTCAACTTTAACAAACATGCTGAATATACCCAAAAGAAAATTGGAAAAAAGATATCGCCAAAAACTGTCCGCAAAAACTGCAATCACCATTTGTAACTCCATTATTGCTCCACATTTTAATTACTGCTCAACTATCCTTTTCCTGTGTAACGACCGAGAGCAAAATAATTTTCAAATTCTCCAAAATAGGGCAATGAGAACAATACTCAGACGAAATAGATATTCAAAAGTAAATAAAATGTTAAAGGAGCTAAATTGGCTAACGGTGAAACAGATGTTGACCTTGAACACGATGATATTTGTACACAAAATAGTAAACAACCTGCTACCCAAATATTTTTTAAATAAAATTGTATACAACAAAGACATACACAAACATCAAACTAGGACGTGCAATGAAATCAGGCTACCAAAAAAGGACAAGACGAATACACAGAACATATATTCTATAAAGGGATGAAATACTATAACGCGCTGCCGGAAAACCTTACGTCTGCCCCAATTGAAAAATTCAAGATGTTGTGTAGGAGCCACATAAAACAAGAAAAAACATAGAATATTAATATGTAAAAAATAATTAGACATTTGTAAACTTAAATGTACAAATTGCTTAAATAAAATTAATGAATAAAAAAAAATAAAGCGAAACGGCAGTGTTCATGCCCCTGAACACGGATCTCTCTGCTCTACGATCTAAGATCTACTGAAGGTCCCCGGTCCAGCAAACCCGGTGGCGCCCATTTCTTTCTTTCTTAAGGCGAAGCTTTGTGCTAAATCACTATTTTGATTAATCTTTATAACTTATCTTTATAAGTAGGTATTATCTTTATAAGTATGTCAATTATGTTAATGGCACGTGTTGTGCCGTATATGTGTAAATAAATAAATAAATAACCAATCGGTGTACATTATCAATACCAAAAAATATGCTTTAAATAAATTAAAGCTTTTCCTATCGTTTCGCTTGAGAAGAATACAAATAAAATAATAAATTACTCAATAAAAAATATAAATGTAAACTACAACTACAAAAAAATATTTTATTTCAATATAAATGTATGAACGCGTAAAAAAACAACTTGTAAAATACAGTATTATAGCTAAGATTATCTGTGACAGTTTCACTTGATTAACTTTTTTGCTTTCTTAAAAAATATTTACAAAATAAATAAAACCCAGTTTTGTGCTTGAAATTGAACGTTTCTAGACTCCGTTTGTCAAGCGATTTTAATGCCTATTACCTACAATATAAGGTATACCAAGAATATACACATTTTTGTCTTGTAACTTTCTCTTAAGCCCTTTACAACTAATTTCGGCCTACAAGCCGTACACGGCTCACTAATTAATCTGTTTAAACATCTAACATACCTTACACGGCCCAAAATCTATATATCAACGTCAATCTAAATCTATATATCAACGTCAATCTAAATCTATATATCGACGTCAATCTAAATCTATATATCAACGTCAATCTAAATCTACATATCAACGTCAATCTAAATCTATATATCAACGTCCATCTAAATCTACATATCAACGTCAATCTAAATCTATATATCAACGTCAATCTAAATCTATATATCAACGTCAATCTAAATCTATATATCAACGTCAATCTAAATCTACATATCAATGTCAATCTAAATTTATATATCAACGTCAATCTAAATCTTCGATGCGAATAATAATTGCTAATTGATCATTTACTGAGACTTTTTTTTCATTGGCTCCATACAGGAGGCCTTGAGGAAACTATTTTCCCTCGAGGTCTATGCTATCTTTGAGGATGCTGTGTAGAAGGTCTTTTTAGGAAAGGAAGGTTGGAAAGGTAGGAGGGGTAGGTTGGAAGCTGGGAGTTATTGAGTCCAGGAGTGACGGACGCATGAATCCATCCCTCCCACTAAGATACAAATCGATGTTCCGAGAGAGAGAGTCCTGTTGGAGAGCTCAAAATGTTTCCCTTAACCAATCTCTCCTAATCCAGACTGCCACGTAGTTGTTGGACAGACGCATCAGTCACCAAGATCCGGATAAACCTCACCCCACGAACCCGAGCAACCCTGCTAAGTCACCAACGTTGCGAAAAACTTAGGGTGACCTATATCAGAGGTGTAGGTTATCCAATAAATGATTTATGGAGCGGCGGTACCCATACCCTCCCAACATGTAATGTAATTGAAGCGATTGACAAATTATACTTCCTATTAGACAAGCGACATTGACGCGGCGGAATGATCGTTTCGATATGCGATTGTTTCAATCACTACTCAATTGCTTTATCTATATAGCCCTTTGAAATACAGTTTTATCGCGGAAAGACATTTGTTTTACTTATAATTGCGTTTTATCGCGATTGTCCAGAGTTATGGAAAGATCAATCAAAAGATTATTGCTGTATTCGCCCACATTAGATGATGGTACCGCAGACGTCCACAAAATAACTGGATCGAAGGTATTGACGGTCGATTGAAGTTCCATTAGTCAAACTTCAATGAACATTGTCAATGACGTAACATATTGACTTAAGAGTGACGGGAACAAACGGGTTGTGAAAAAGAAGATATCATCTAACATAAGTTTTCGAAAATCTTTTAATAAATTAATTAAATGAGTAGTAAAACATTTAAGATAGGTTGTTTCACGGAATTTGAACAATTTCAAAGTACATTTTCAAATTCAAGTTCTGTTATTACTTCCGTTGTGTGAAACAATTTGATATAACCTTTATAGATCTTGAAAATTTAGCTTTGAAATTAAATGAAATGTTCAATTTCTGTAAATCGACCCGTCTTTATACTTTCAGTAAAACTTGACCCCTGAAGGAATGATATAATTTATTGTATTTTACTAACAATAGATTAGTTGAGAATTTTGAATATTATTTAAATATGTTTATTTATTTACGACACAATAACCTTTAAATACACATATAAATCATTTGTTATAGCAAAAAAAGATTACAAAATTATTATAATCAATGTACGTATTACTAATATGACATCAAATTAAGTAAAATTTACAAAAAAATAAATGGAAACTAATAACTGTTCAAAAAATGTGTGAACAATGCTTTTTGTAAATTTTTCGGTACTATGAAGAGGAACGGTTGCACTGACTTCTTCGTACAAAACCAAAATTGGTCGAGGCCAACATACACAACCAAACTGAAAAAATATTTTTTTTTAATCGAAAGGTGTAGAAAAAATCTAGTTAATATCCTAAACAAAAATAAATACAACAGCACATATTATATAATATGCTGTTTTATTTATTTGTATTTTAAATTGTAAAATAAAGGCCATTAATTATTAAAAAAATCTTCATTTAGAATAAGATAATTACTAAATTATTAAGAAAAACATTTCGATGGGCCTAAATTTTAATTACAAAGACAGGTTTACGTTGGAAATCCAAAAACGCTTCTTCATTCCAAAAAAGCTTATTTTACGATATTGCATTTTTAAATAATGTTTCATTATACTATCACAGTAAGTAAGCAAAATTATTTTCTTTATAACTACAATTAACTCACAAAAAACAAAAAAAATTGCCTCCAAGATGAAAGTAAAATTATAATATTTCATGGCCTATAAATATATGATAATTTAATATAAAAATAAATAAAGCAGTACATATAAGATACTAGTTAAACTTTTTGATATATATTTTTATTCGATTCAATGAAGCTACTAGCCTACAGTGATATACTCGTAATAACAGAACCTGAATAGGGCTTTCACAGAACCCGAAAATGAACGTTGAAATTTGATGAATTGTTAAAATTCTCCGAAACAACCCGTCATTAATAAAGCCGATGATATTCATGATAATGAAAATATAAACATAACAGAAAAAATATTATATTAGCAAAGACTTCCTGAGATCATTAATTTATTTCATTGGCTGAAATAAGTATAATTTAATTTAACATTTTGAAAATAATTAATAGCATGAGGTTTGTTTCATAATTATAAACTAATTTATTTGGAGTAATTAACTCACCCTTCCCCCGACGTTTTCTCCAAACATCTTCTCCTCCCTTGCCCTCAAAAAGGCCCACAGTCCCTCATCTGTCATTACGTCAAATCACACCCCTATTAATTACGCCATTTCAAAAAATAAAAATAATTAAGTCGATATAATATGAAGAGATGAAATATGATTAGTCACGATGGCGAAATGGATTTGAGAAATTAAACGGAAGTAAAATTAGTAACGTAGAGGAATATATTTTTGGATAATTTTCATTGAGAACCGGAGAGGTATATTTTCTTTTTCAAATCTAGTGGAAGTAGTTATTGAAGTGAAACTTCTTTACGCGCGTTATGTAATTTCGAGGACCGGAGTAAAACCAACTCATGACCGTCATCAAAAACCGTGATCATTTCGCTATAGGAGCCTAGCCAATATTATATACCTACTTTCGGTCGCTCTCCAAACTCATCTTCGCGGTCTAGAGGCAAAGCGCCCGATTGTCGTCGTGATGAACCGAGGTTGGATCCCCGCTTTAACTATTTTTTTTTTTTTGTGATTTTTTTAATAATTATTTTTTTTAAAGTGATAAAATGCTCTCGTGCTGCGACTTTTAGATATTTTGACTAAATGATATTTTGGTCGAATACGTAATAACCGCGGTCTAGAGGTAGAGCGTTCGACACTCGTTATGCAGGACCCGGGTTCGAATCCCATATTTTTATAACTTTTAATTTTTTTTATCATATGCTACTTATAAATATGTCAATAGACAGAAAAAAAGAGAGAATGAAATGAAAAGAGAGAGAGGAGAATACTAAAAGTTTCACTTCCGTCGTGCGTAGGCTTGCCACACACTGTATTTTTTTTATTTATTATTTTTATTATAAAACATTGTAATACAATTTTAACAAAAAAAATAGTCACGCTGTGTAACTAGGCAACTTGTCCGTAGATTCTACCATTTTTATTGAATTTAACAAACATAACAAATAATCGTTTTGTTGGTAAATTTAGTTTAATTTAATTTTATGGCAATGTATATTTGTAATGCACGAGTCTCTTCTTCTGATTGTGCCTGCTTTCTTTATCATGTTTTCACTATTCCTCCCCTGGATTATCATTTGGGTAGATTTTGAAAATATAACAAATTCAAACACATTTCAAATAAAACAATTTGGCGAATCTTTTTTTAACGATGAATAAATGACAATGGTATCATAGTCAAACATTTTTAACAAGAATTTCTGACTTAAAGCACTTCCCGGTAAGATGCCGGAGAAAAAACTATTTGTGTTTACACAAAAAAGTTGAAAAAACGTACACTTTTTCCACATTTATAAATTTCGTTAACAGTAACTTACATCAATCAACACAACTGTTGCATACGAAACTGCTTCCGAATTACAACTTCAGATGAACTGTAAATGTATTTAAAACGATACGAAATGAATGATGTTTGTTGGAATTGGGTGATTATACGTGTAAGGATGAACAAGGTATGGAAAGAAGGAAAACAGATTCTTAATAAATTAGTAATACTCATTTTTTCCGTGCATCTGAGTACGGTTATTAAAAAAAATAATTCACTAAGAAAACAAAAAAAATCATCTCAAGCGCGTTACACATTATTTGTTGCTGCCTTTTCAAATTGACTCTTTTAAGTTTTTAAAATCGATTTCTGTAGTGTTAGTTTATGCTCGTATTTGTTTGAATAATAGTAAATTTTATATTAATAGATAAGAAATACTTTTTAATTTTGGACGAGCAGGCGTTATTAAAGAGGCAATTTTTTGTTACAGAAAATAACATGGAAAATAGGTATTAGAATTAAATCGCAAACCAGTCTATACAAACCTAGCGTAGCCCAAATACTATTTGAATACTGGGATGTAACTCTAAAGGGGACGCGAGCAGGCGTTATTAAAGGCGCAATTTTTTGTTATAGAAAATCACAGTTAGGTTAGGTTATATATATATATTAATTTAATATTTTCACCACATTTTTACGCATTACATCACATCATAAATATAAACGTAGGCACACACCTCTCGCTCCACCCGCATTCAACGCCAAATCATACATTCAAAAGTATTTTTACCCATTAGTTGCCTGCAACGGGCAAAAAGCTAGTTTTATATTAATAGATAAGAAATACTTTTAATTTTGGAAGTTCTTTTATTAAAGGGATTTCAGTACAGAATACAAGAGTTTACAGTAATGAAGAACTGTGTATTTGTATTTAGTTCTGAACCGTAACCGCTAGTATAATTTCAGGACATTTCTCAATATTTGTTTTGTTTGCCTCTCTGAAGGGGTGATATTTCAAGTCTATTATCAGGATTAACAATGGACTGGTGTAGATCCTTCTCACTAGTATGCACAGTGCCTAGACTGGGTATATAATTAAACAGAAGCTCCGTATCGCCGGCCATCTGGCGGGGTAATCAGTGATGCACCCTTACGGAATTCGCTAATTAGGAAGGGCTCGTTGCTACGTAACAACCCACCTTTACAATACCCAGCATCCAGTAGCAGATCGGGCCTATGAACAACGTTTTTTATTCCTAGCAGTGAATATAAATATATGAAATACACAATCAATTATACAAACAATTTTTTAAAACATAAAATATATTATTTTTATAAGCAATAATTATTAGCCTGAAACACTCATCCACATTGAAAAATCTCCTGATAAAAGATACATGACGCCAACGGGACTTGAACCCGTGTCCTTTCAATTTCCGGTCGACAGCTCTGGTCACTGAGCTATGGCGGCTTATCTCGCCTTTCTCGGCTTTCGCGGATAAGAGATAAGCAGCCATAGCTCAGTGGTCAGAGCTGTCGACCGGAAATCGAAAGGACACGTGTTCAAGTCCCGTTGGCGTCATGTATCTTTTATCGGGATATTTTTTAATGTGGATGAGTGTTTCAGGCTAATCATTATTGCTTTTTTTTATTTTTTTTATTTATTATAAATTTTTAAACATACAAGTTTTATGCAGTCCCACAAAGCTGTCACACATGACGGCTTGTCTGTAGGTTCTACAAATAATATATATAAACATTTTTTAATTTTTAATACATGTATGACACAAAATTATACAATAAACAATATCACAAAATAATATATATCAAAGTACCTACCTATATACAAATTATTTAGGCAGGTACGTTGAGATGTTCAGGAATACATCAATAATAAAGTTCAGAGATACATTGATTCGTCGCTTATTAGCCAACGCTTAGTGTTTTTGGGGCAGGGTCTCTCATTATTCTGAGGTTTAAAAGAATTATTAAATTTATTGAAAATCTCTGGTATTAAATATTTAAGCGTTCGGCTTCCATACTTATTTGTTACTCTTGGAATAATGAGGCCCTTATTTTCAGTGAATCTTGTTGTGTGATTATGCACCGGTTGCTTTTTATATTTGCTATCTCCTCTATTTATTTTACCCGCCACAAACACTCTTCGTTTTAACGAAAACATGCTGATTCGCTAATTTAGTCTTCGACGGCCTCCATGGATGAAAAGTAATATTCTCGACTAGCAAGCTGGAGGCCGCGGGTTGAAATCCCGACGTGCGCAAGTAAATTTTTATTTAATTAATTTTTTGTTTTTCCACAATTTACTTTAATTAGTGGAAGATACCTTTAGTATTACCCTGGTGTAGACCAACATTCAGAATTGAAACTTTGCTTGAAATGGCTTTAGGCGTGTTTAGTGATCAGATCTGAATAGCCAGGTACTTCCTCACCTTCTTTTTTTAAATTTATTAATTCACATTTAAACCCGCTAAACTACTTATGTAGTTTGTCAGCAGGGACATAGAGACAACATTTATACACTCATAAGATACAATTTGAACGGTACATAATTACATAAATTGGTTACATCGCAGAAAAGTTTAAATAGCAGCATAAAAGCCTTATATAATAAGCAAGTAAAAATAAATGTATGAACAAATTAGTATTATCAACAAGTACATCAATAGTTTCATAAATGGAGGTAGGTAGTCAGGTATTACAAAATAATTGTTTTTCCATTTTCTAAGAATATGAATTCCATTTCAGGGGCATCAGTATAGATCATTATTATCCAATAACCGTTTCCTTAGATTATATTTAACATTAGCAGTATACATGTTATTATTTTTAATTGTCATTGGTAATAAGTTAAACATTTTGGGTACTATATAGTTTAAAGTTCTTTCACCATATTTATTAGAACATTTCGGAACTACCAGTCCTTCATTTTGAGTGAATCTTGTGTTATGTTTTTACTCTTTCTCTATACAATGAATCAGACAATATAACATGTTGACTTACAATATTATAAAACAATAATCCTCTGACAGGTAAAATATTTCGGACAGCGTTGCAGTGTCCATCATCAGGGCAGATCCGGTAGATACGAAGATGTGTGTATGATGTGTATGATGGACACTGCAACGCTGTCCGAAACGTCGGCTAAAGAAGGAGTTAGCGCAACACGGCATAACACCCCAAAAACAAACAAAAAAAACGATACATACATTTAAACATAATACATACTCACTATGGCAAGCAATCCATTGGTTACGAAGGGGGCAATATATATATAATTGCCTTCATAAAGGTTCATTGAACGTTCAAGAAAACACTGAAAGGGAATAATATTGTTATGTAATGTATTAGTTATTTCTAGTTAAATAAGTGAAAATGTAATTTTCTTTTATCTAAAATAAAAATTTATTTTGGAAATCGTTATTCGATTATTTGCACCTATTTTAATATTCCGCCCTGGTTCGTTCCATCTACGTTCCTTTGGTAGATCCGGCCCTGTAGTACAGTGTAGTCATTGAACTGGTGATCGATAGGCGCGTTATTCCGGCCGCACTGTACTCCACTAGACGCGGAGTAAATAGTCCCGCCGGGACCGGAGACACATTTCATCTACCTGAATATTAATTATTGCAGTAGACGTGATAGTAAGCATTCTATTTGGGAATATTATTTGAATTACGCCACCCAGTTCAGACGTCATGTAACTATCCGCGTTATCTAATATCTACGTTCAATAACGTTTATCTAGCTACTTCTAATTTGCAAAAGGATGTAATATTAAAAGTTAAAAAACTTACTCAGCCAAAAACTTCACGTTCAAAAATGGTTTTGTAAAAAATGTTTACACGGCGTCGAAGATGTACACGAAATTAGGTTCTTAATTTCAACCATAATATATATATATGAGCTTGAAAACTTTGACAGTTCTTTTTTAAAATAACAGAGGGCGCCACTTCCGTCTACAACCAGCCAAACTGTACACCATTAAGATAATAATAATCAGATATCCGCGTATTGTATGGTATAGCTAGGTTTACTGCGCGGCTTCGGCATGTTCTCATTTAAAAAGATATATATTTGATATTCCTTATTAAAAGGTGTGGAACAAAAATATGGCAGCGTATTTTCTTAATTAAGATTTAATTGTTTCGTATGTCTAATATTAATTAAGTCGTGTAATTAAGCTTTGATTCGTTTTCAGCCTATCTTCTTTGTACTTAAAATTTGGATTTACTTCAAAAGCCGACGTAAGGATATATTGTAAGAAGCAACGTTTGATATTGTAATTTTAAAAATTACAATATATGAAATGTTATTAATATTTCATGAATAAAACAATGTCCATAATTTCGTTTAGGTGTAATAATGGGTGAAAATTACGTTTGAGAAAATATTTATTTGATTGTTAATAATTAGGTACCAACTACATATTTGCAAAAATTGAGGTACTTGGCACAAAACAACTAAACGCGGATACACTTTTGAATCACACACACAAATAAACTTCATAACAACTCCACACAAACAAATAGAACAATCGGAACTGTATACTCACATAACATATTTATACCCTCAATGAATACTACTTTTGGACAAGGGACACTATTGACGCACCTATATGCATCTCCCTTTAATACATGTTCCTTCATTCCTTCACACAATTACCTGGTAACCAATTACCTGACCCTGTCTGACAGCGTGGGGTACATACGTTCAATGACATTTCAAAAATGTATTTATACATCAAAAAAAAAGTTTTTATTGTCTGTTAAGAAAACCGGTGCAGTAAACATGTTCCTTCAGCAAGTTTAATTCAAGTCTATTACGGAAGCTTGTGCAGTGACAATCAGCATTGTCTCCCATAATATCGATCGAAAAGATCATCGGTAAATCAGAATCCCTTTCCAATTCTAACTGTTAACCACAGCGACCCCAATATTTGTGTCAAACAATGATTACAGTCGACAAAACACCACAAACAGATTCTCATATAATAATTGTGACTCCAGACGCAGCTATCACAAGTCAGGATAAAAATTAATATTATTCCGATCGTAATCAAACACACAAAATAAGCAATAGAGTCTTCAAAAATAAATTAAAAATTGGGTTAAGTCAACAGGAAGAGATTTCTAACAAAACAAACTGGAAAATGATGAATAACTTATATACGCGAACCATAAACACAACAAAACTAACAGAAGCAACACTCTAAGATTTACAATTTGTTTATTTTTATATTAGAGGTTCAAATCACCATAGAATAATGTTAAGCAATAATTTATTGCAATAATATGTAGACCATTTCGGATGTGTTAGCTTTTTTGTAATTTTCGCTGACTTTTCTTTGTGCAATTTTGAGAGACACAAACAACAAACACCCGTGGAGTCTTTTTGTGAGACACATCTCCCAGCCTGACACGGTCTAATAAAAGTTATGCTATTTAATTTTGTATTACGGGAACTGTATAATTTAAACAGTATTAAGAGAGAATACCGCGCTTTCCGTTTTCATGCAAAAGTTTATTATAGACGCCCCAGAAAAATTTGAAAGAAAAAATGGAATAAGCATTTTAATAAATATTTTTCTATAAAACGAAAAAAGTGAAGTAACAGTAACTTTTATAATATATTTGTCTAATTAAATGTTTTTTGGTTTCCTGTAAAATGGTACTTACAGTTTACACGACAAAAATCATCGCTAAGCTTCTGTAAAAACTTAATTTATCATTATTTATAAGCAATAATTATTCGCCTGAAACACTCATCCACATTGAAAAATCTCCTGATAAAAGATACATGACGCCAACGGGACTTGAACCCGTGTACTTTCGATTTCCGGTCGACAGCTCTGACCACTGAGCTATGGTGGCTTATCTCTTATCCGCGAAATAATTCAATATATACTAGTGTTTCATTCAACAATTACTGTTTGTTACATTTTTTTTCACCTGAAACAACACGTTGGCGTCATGTATCTTTTATCAGGAGATTTTTCAATGTGGATGAGTGTTTCAGGCTAATAATTATTGCTTATAAATAATTGTTACCCTTTGTGCTATGCATAAAAAATCTTGTCTTAAACATTAGTTTACCAAAAAAAATAATAACTTAATTTATGTTTACATTAAAAAAATTATACTTTTAATTTCATATGTTGTAAGAGTACATTGCAAAATGTCGGAGGCTTTAAGGGATAACAAACTTTTTACTTTTTTTTAAATTCAACCAAGTTTGGAGGATTGGTTATCATCGCCAGTTTAAATGGATTGTTGGCTAAATTATTCTGCGGTTTTCAAACTCCGAGGTTCCGTGATTACCTTCAGTGTGAAATAACTAGAATTTGGATAATTTTAATTTAGTTTTTTATTTTAACTAAACTCACTTATAATAATTTTAAGAACAAATAAATCGCGTACGCTAGAGGAGGTTTAGGGTTAACCCGACGACTAGACTGCTGAAAAAACAGAACAATATTTTTTACCGCGCGAGGTATCGCGGGCAGGTTTACAACGATACCAGCCTCACAAGAATGTGGGTAAAAATAATATGGTAGGTATTTTCGGGAGGTGCAAACTCCCTATAATTTACCCTACACAAGTAAGCCAATCAATAACTTAATGACTTCAACATAACCTCGACATGGTTAACTTCGCAGGCGGCCCGAAGAAGAAGTAATGAATCCATGAGTGGTATGATTTGAGATTTTCGAGATTTTAATGATTACACATCTGCCCTGATGATTGACACTCCAACGCTGTCCGAAACGTTGGCTAAATAAGGAGGTAGCGCAACACGGCATAATACCCTAAAAATAAATCACTTGAATCCATGTGTATTTATTTGTTTGTCAAAAAAAAGCAATTGGGTTTCTTCAATTTTAATTTTTTTTTGTTGTTGAAATAAAGCGATAAAAATGGAAAAACGTAAAAACAGTGATGGACGAAACATTATTTACAACGTTTTTCATGAACGACGCCACCTACTGCAAAGTTATCCGTGTCAAGCTGTCGTTCCCTTGGGATACCAAGGATCCATCTGACGTTTTTGCCAAAATTAACTTTTTTCATTTTTTTTTTCAATGTCAAGGACACTTCACTTTCGACGCTAATTTCTGCAAAAACCTTAGTGTTTTATTCAGGATTCAAACTTTGAAACGAGAATATAAAGGTAACCTCAACATCTCATTTTCATGCAAATAGTAGATGGAACCTTGTTGTTCCAAGGCTTTATGTCCAAAGCATCGATGGCTTGGAAACCAAAAAGCGATCCATCAATATATTATCGACGTTACACGAACATGAGTAGGGGAAGATAATAATACGTACATAATAATGGTGTAACATCCCCCATAGTTATGTTACTCCGTATAGTTAGGTTCTTTGCTCTACAAACCTGGCTTATTGATGATGATGATGTCCCCGGGGAACAGAACAAGTACAGAGTAATATCTAGGTGAGGGTGCAGTTGCAATAAATGCAGAATTAGTTCAAGATGATAACATTTTCCACTGCACCTGCACTCTGAAGCTCGATGGAATTACTTATTTTAAGTGTAGAATCTTACTTATTATCAAAGTTTATCAGTAGAAAATTAAGTGGGTTAATATGCTTGTTATATTTTATGAAATGCATGTAATATTATATCCTATAACTGCCGACTTGCTTTTTTGTAACCCTTCCAGCGTTTGATGGTTATATATGACCAAGCGTCCATATTTTATAAAATAATTTTTATCTTTTTTTATCACGCGCAAATACTTATTAAAAATAAAAAAATATTCTAGTTTGCCTCAAATATTTATACTAAAATCCAAACACATTGTAATCGGATCACGTATTAATACGTTTTTAGCAAATTAATGCTAGAGAGCGGATCACGTATTTATACGTTTTTGATAGATTGTTAGTGGAGCGCGGGTCACGTTAAAATACGGGTTCCAATATACTTGAGTTTTCGCTATATAGCGTCTGTAGGGTTGTAGCCATGCAGGTAAAAACCTTTTGAGAACAATAGATGGGGTGTACGGTGGGTACCGAGGTAGTGTTATTCATCACAAAAATAGTCGAAGATAACGGTACATATAACGGTCTACATGCAACACTAAGACGAAGAATAATATTTTTTTTTTGTTTATTTCACTACTCTTTGGTGGTCAGACGTTGCTAAAAGCTAAATATCGAGTACATAGATATTATATATATATATATATATTACGTGCATATTTACATTTTATTTTAGTGTTTAAAAGTTAAAATACTTTTGATAAATTTTCGATGAAATAGACATTTTTACCACGATTGTGATTGAAAGTTTGTTATTTTTTTTAGTTAGTTATATTATTATGTTGTGTTTTATCCCATAAGAAAAATGTCTCACCACAATGAAGATAGTGACCAAGAAATATACGCCGACAATTTATCCGACATATCGCGTGAAAGTGATTTTGATAGTGATGATAGCGATCTAGTTAATGATGAAGATATTATTCCACTGCCTACAACATTTACCCGCAGAACCATTTCGTCCAGTTCTGACCAAGAAGAGGTTAATGGTTGGTCTATAAATGATAATCCTCCAGTTCTTGAATATTTTTTGGGTATTCCTGGAATCACCTCGAATAATCCTCCAAAAACGCAGATGGATGTGTTGAAATTGTTCTTAGACGACGATTTTTTTAAGTTTTTGGTTATCGAATCCAACAGATATTATTATCAAAACATCGACCGACTAAAATCACAAACCAAAGGTATCAAATGGAAAGATATCACCATTCCGGAAATGAAAAAGTTTGTAGGTCTCATAATATTCATGGAGCTAGTACGGAAAGATAGACGGAATGAATATTGGACCACAGATCCTGTTTTAGAAACGCCGTTTTTCGGTAAAACAATGTCAAGAGATATAGGTTTAACCAAATATGACGCGCTTGGCATTTCAATGACAATGAAGATATTACTGACCCATCTGATCGTCTGGAAAAAGTAAGACCTATAATCAATCACTTCGTTGAAAAGTTCAAAAACATCTACAAGCCAAAACAGCAAGTCTCATTGGATGAAGGCATAATACCATGGAGAGAAAGACTATTTTTCAGGGTGTACAATGCTGGAAAAATCATAAAGTACGGGATTCTCGTGAGAATATTATCCGAGAGTGATACAGGATATATCTTTAATTTTGAAATTTACGCTGCGCAAGGACTACGATTGATTGCAACAATCCAAACTGTAGTTTCGCCACATACTGATGTCTGGCACCATTTGTATATGGATAACTATTATAATAGTGTCGACAATACTGTTGCGCTTTTACAAAAGAAAATAAGGGTTTGTGGAACCATTAGAAAAAATAGAGGCTTACCTGAATGCCTAAAAAAAACGGATTTACAGAAAGGAGATACAATATTCCGTCGGAAAAATGATATATTGTTACAAGTTTGGAAATACAAGAAAGAGGTATCTCTCATATCTTCTATCCATTCTGCAGAAATGAAGGAGAGCCATAACGTCGACCGAATGACGCGACAAAAGATTATCAAGCCAAATGCCCTTATTGATTACAATAAGTATATGAAAGGCGTCAATCGTGCCGATCAATATTTTTTCGTATTACAATATTTTGAGAAAAACCACGAAATGGACAAAACGTGTGGCAATGTATATGATAAATTGTGCCTTATTCAATTCTTTTGTTGTATACAACTCCATTACAACTAAAAAGATAAAATATAAAAGATTTTTATATGACATTGCCTTCGAATGGACTTCCGATTCGATTCATGAAGAAGTTATTTCTGAAGATCCAGGGCCATCGACATCTTCGTGGAAAAGGGCTCCTTCTCGTGACCCTCCCGGAAGACTTTCCATGAACAAGCGCAAACATGTGATAGCCAAAATTGAAAGCAAGGGAAAGAAGAAATTTGTTCAAAGGCAATGTCGTGTCTGTTCAGCGCACAAGGTGCGTAGTGAAACATGCTTCATATGCAAATTTTGTGAAGTTCCCCTACACAGGAGCAAAAGTTTTGAAAGATATCACACCTTAAAACAATACTAATTTTTATTTTACATTTAGAAATAATTTTTGTGTATAATTTGTAAAATAAAGGATGTTATGTAAAAAAAAAATTATTTTTTTCAAAACTTTCCTACTTTATGTGAAATTCTGCACTAGTTTAACGATGAAAAATACATTTCTAAATATAATAAAATAAAATGAAATAAAATAAATAATTTGCAAAAAGAATTATTGAAATCAAACAAATATTTTTGAAGTTATCGCAATTTTTCTAGAGGTCTACGTTAGCGCGAAATTACGCGAAAAATCATCCGTTACCAGCACTAGTACGCGGCCGAAAACTGCCCGATCACAATGTGATAACACATTAAATTAACTTTTTTAGATTTTTTTTTCGTCAAGGACACTTCACTTTCGACGCTAATTTCTGCAAAAACCTTAGTGTTTCATTGAGTTTTGTTAAAATAAAAAAACTAAATTAGAATTATCCAAATTCTAGTTATTTCACACTGAAGGTAATCACGCAACCTCGGATTTGGAAAACAGCAGAATCATTTCAAAATTGATATTTGGCAATTTCTAGTATTCTCACCACTATCATACTACAAATAGCCAAAATGAATAATTAGTATTTTGCGCCGCTATCGTAACAATCGGTTTAAGTTTTAAAAGTATTTATTATATGAACTAGATAAAAGTAAAGGTTTTGTCTTTGTTTTTATTTCCTGTTTTTGTTTATGTATTTTGTTACAGATGACACTCATAAACTTCACTTTATCTTTGGTTCAAGATTTTGCTTATGATACAGAGACAGAGGTGTGAAATCGTCGGATCACGACAATAGAAAGAATGTATTGGAGCCAGGAAGGAGTCTGAAAGGGTCGAGAGGATGCACTAGGTGGCATGAAAGGCTGGGAGGTGACTGGAGAGACTAAGGTAAACTAGGATGAGGTGATTTTGCACAGCGGTGCTGCCAAGGTCTGTTATCTATGTGAGGATATTGTGTCGGCGCTCTTTATTGGCAGCAGACACATGTCAGCGCTATATTAGCGGCGGACACATGCCTGAACGGATGACGAGCCTCGTGCTGGCACAGTTGGTGGACGGGGTAGTCTCTCTCCCTGCAGCAGCTGGTACAGTTCCTTCGCTACCTAGGACTCTTGCAGCAGAGTCTCCATCTTCTGTCTTCGTCGAGCGTCACAGCGGTGCTGCCAAGGTTTGTTGTCTATGTGAGGATGTTGTGTCAGCGCTCTTTATTGGCAGCAGACACATGTCAGCGCTATATTGGCGGCAGACACATGCCTGAACGGATGACGAACCTCGTGCTGGCACAGTTGGTCTAAATAACAAATGTAGATCCTAGGAAATAAATTGTACAGCGCCCTTGAGGTGATTTTTCACAAAAACGGCGCTATACAAATTATCCAATTATTATTATTATTATTATTATTACAGTTTTCTTAGAAAGTCTCCAAACAAAATGAACCTGTTTTAGAAATGTCGAGTTCTCTCATTTTTTCTGGTAACCGGATGAATCATCACAATGATAATTCATCACCTCTTTAAAAAGTTATGTCAAGTCATGGAAAGTGATGAAACAAAAACTTTATTTACTGGGTTATGTAGGTTAGGTTAGGTTAAAATTGTTTTTTTCATCGTTTCTAATGACTTTAAATCACTTTTTAAAAGTGTGTTGAATTGTCACAGTGTTGAGTTATCATGGAACCATTTGGTTGACTGTAGATTAAATCAATAAAATCAGATACATTTTATTATTTTTTTTTAAATTTTATTAAAATATTTATATATAGTGAATATTCATCGTTTTTCAACTGATTTTTTAAAGTGTCTTCAGTCAAGTGATAAATGTTTCTCAAAAAATTTAAGCAGAAAACTGAACATGAATCTGAAAAACTCTCCATTGGTAAGCTCTGGTATAATTCAAGTCATTTACATTTACTTTTTTTTTTTAATAATATAAAAAAATATGTCAAGATACAATATTGTCCAACCTCTTTTTTTACTGCTCAATAATATTATTAGAAAAAATGTGTCGAATCTCGGGCGAAGCCGGGCTGTCGAACAAGGAAAGCAAATAAATTATTATCATAAAATCAGCATTATTGGCAAACAAAGATCAATGTGCTGTGTTGTGTATTGTTGAAGGCTTAAATACGTTTCATATTTCTGTGAAAGGGGATTGTGTTTTCCGACGTTTGATTATTACTGCCTGTTGTTCTTGTCGTGTGTATTAATTTACCGAATGTATCCTGTATTTTGTTATGAACGTATATTATTGAAGTGAAACTTCTTTAGGCGCGTAATGAATTTTCGGGGACGGAGTAAAACCGAGTCACGATCGAAACGAAAATGCGGGTACCCCCACCACCGATTAAAGTTCATTTGATCTAGTCAAAGTTTTGAAGTAACATATAAATGCTTCTTAGCTCATCCCGACAACTGGCGTTGGTGGTGTAATGGTCAGCATAGTTGCCTTCCAAGCAGTTGATCCGAGTTCGATTCTCGGCCATCGCACATTATTTTTTTGTTTTTAACGCCTTTTTCATTCAATATCTTATTTTTTAGTAGGTCAGAACATTTTTTAAAAGAAAATAATATTGCAAAATAATAAAAACACTTATCTCACTGTGATAAAACATTACTCCGCTAGAGCGCGCTTTGCGTTATTGTGTTGGATTAAAATTATTATCTAATCCGTATATTATGATAATTGTATTACATTTATTTAATTAATTTATTTATTTTGATAATATGTAATAATTTTCAAAGTTTTGAAGTAACATATAAATGCTTCTTAGCTCATCCCGACAACTGGCGTTGGTGGTGTAATGGTCAGCATAGTTGCCTTCCAAGCAGTTGATCCGAGTTCGATTCTCGGCCATCGCACATTATTTTTTTGTTTTTAACGCCTTTTTCATTCAATATCTTATTTTTTAGTAGGTCAGAACATTTTTTAAAAGAAAATAATATTGCAAAATAATAAAAACACTTATCTCACTGTGATAAAACATTACTCCGCTAGAGCGCGCTTTGCGTTATTGTGTTGGATTAAAATTATTATCTAATCCGTATATTATGATAATTGTATTACATTTATTTAATTAATTTATTTATTTTGATAATATGTAATAATTTACAGAAAAAAAAATTAAAACTATCTCCCTCTGATAAAATATCCGTTCGCTAGAGCGCACTACGCGATCTTGTGTGGGATTCTATTTCTGTACATTGTACATTATTTTTAAAAATATATTATATTGAAGTGAAACTTCTTTAGGCGCGTAATTCGGGGACGGAGTAAAACCGAGTCAGGATCGACACGAAAATGCGGGTACCCCCACCACCGCTCACCGTTCACTGTCCCTCTCTCACCATATGCGCTTGTTGAGGTGGGGGAGCCGCTCACGAACGTTCTCTCTCTTCTCTTCTTTCCTCTCTCTCAGACACCAGCGAACTGCGCCACGCCAAGCATCAGCTGCTTGGTTAGTATACTGCGTCGTGAGTGTAATACGAGTGAAATACGTAATTGATTGTGGTTCATACGGTTTAACAAAAGAAGTTTCACTTCTGTCTTGCGTAGGCTTGACACACCCACTTTTTATTGTAAGAACAATTTCTTTCAATATTTTGAGAAAAAGCTGTATCATACTTTATATTAGCTGACGTGTACCAGGCGTTGTTCGAGGTAATGAATGGTTTGGAAAGTTTTAAGATAGTGAATTCTAGTATTCCTGAAAACTGGGTGTATTTTTAAGGTGAAAATAATATTACTCTAAAGAATCGGAAAAGTTAACTATTTTTTTTTGTTTTACTTGACCGTGCTATGACTTCCTCAGGCGCCCCCGACTTCTACCGTTCACTTTTTTTTAATTTTTTTTTTATATATTAATTTTATTTTAGCAATTTGTACATTTAAGTTTACGAATGGCTAATTATTTTTACATATTAATATTCTATGTTTTTTCTTGTTTTATGTGGCTCCTACACAACATCTTGAATTTTTCAATTGGGGCAGACTAAGGACGGGTTGTTTCGGAGAATTTGAACAATTCATCAAATTTCAACGCTCATTTTCAGGTTCTGTGAAAGTCCTATTCAAGTTCTGTTATTATATCATTATAGGCTGGTTGCTTGACAGAACTGAAATAAAAACAGAACTTAAAAAAAACTTTCACAGAACTTGAAAATGATCGTTGAAATTTGATGAATTGTTCAAATTCTCCGAAACAACCCGTCCTTAAGGTTTTCCGGCAGCGCGTTATAGTATTTCATCCCTTTATAGAATATACTGTTCTGTGTATTCGTCTTGTCCTTTTTTGGTAGCCTGATTTCATTGCACGTCCTAGTTTTATGTTTGTGTATGTCCTTGTTGTATACAATTTTATTTGAAAAATATTTGGGTAGCAGGTTGTTTACTATTTTATGTACAAATATCATCATGTTCAACATCTGTTTCGCCGTTTGCCAATTTAGTTAGTTTAACATTTTATTTACTTTTGAATATCTATTTCGTCTCAGTATTGTTCTCATTGCCCTATTTTGGAGAATTTGAAATTTATTTTGCTCTCGGTCGTTACACAGAAATAGGATAGTTGAGGTTTGTTAAAGTTGAGTTTGGAATCTATTATAACTCCTAAGTATTTTATATCGGTAACATTTTCAATAATTTCACCATCAATTTTGATTTTGCTTTCACTGGATGTCTTCTTATAACATTGTGAAACATAATAATTTAAGAATCTATGGGCGCCATACGCAAGTATGAAACAAATTTATAATTATAGCAAACCAATTTAAAAGAAAAATATAAAGGAATCAGTGAATGATGCAAAACCTCACATGATCGCGTCGATCGCACAACCCGCGGAGCTTCTTCCTCCGTACGTCTCACCGCAACCGCCGTCCTCAGAATACTCCTCGTAGTGTGTCAACTGTCATTTCGTCAGCCAAACTCGGAACAGCTGTTCATCAGTGTAGCCAGTCATAAGGCGTCTACTCCAAATATTAAAAATAACGGGGTACTTGATTTATCCGTTTACAATTGTTACTATTAAATAACTACATTATATTGGCTTTTAATCGACTCCGTATCTTATTCCGGTACATAGATAAAGCGTAAAGTCTTCCTCGGACGTCCCGGACTTCTAATATTCAAATATGTGTATTTTTTGTGGATTTAACTTGCCTACCCAAGAACTGGAGTCGACAACTGTACCAGCCGAGCCAATTCCCGATTGGATAAGACCGGCATTTATTGCAAATATTAACTGCTGTATTGTCATCGAATTTCAGAGAAATGCGCATATATTTGTGTGTGTGCGTGATTGCCACCAAAATTGACAGAATTTTTGCCATCGACAACGAATCTCCCTCCGAGTTTCAGTTTGATCGAGTGGCAAGAAGTGTATTTGCATTTATCCACGAAAACAAATTCAAATAATGTTTAAAAAAATATAGTTCACCTTCAGTTATCAAAATAATATTAAGTATAGTGTGCCTGCTTTTCAAAGTATTATTACGTAATGAACTTGTTTGAGAAGTATTATATTATCATCTCCTGTACGTTTCTGCGATTGCAAAACACCAACATTTTTTGAAAATCCCAGTTTTTGATTGTTAATTAAAATAAAACGAACATATTATTTATGCAGTCGTATTTAGCTGAGTGAAAATGATTTTTGCAAAATACAAAACGTTTTCGTTTCATTCCCACTACAGAACCCAATACGTTGAACAGAACGCAAAAGTTTTATTGCAGTAAATTATTCAAAAGGCGATATTTATAAATACGTCCTGGGAACAAAAATGGAAGAAAAAAAAAGCCGGATACGATAGCTATAAATAAATGTGAATAAAGCCAACACGATGATGAAAGACCACTTAAGGTGAACTGCACAGATGGCACAAGTGCTCTGCAAATTATAATTAAAATAAGTGACTAAATTAAAAAAGCGAGTCCTCCGCAGTGGTCCATAAAGTAATTAACTTAAATGGCAGCGGTCTTAACAGTTGACAGGATTGGTTCAGTGCAGTTGACAGAGGACCCTCGAGAGATTCAGCACAGTGCCAGTACTGCCAGTGGTCCATCGTATCTAGAGCTCAGGCGTTTTAGTCGTTTTAACAGGGCCGTTGCAAGGGGTAACCCGGCCTCGGTGCGAAAACAAATTCCGCCCGCTTTCGTTTTTGTTGTTCCGGGGTTTTCTCGCAACTATCTCATTTAATAAAACTCCGGCTTCAACAAAACACTTGGACATTCATTGTGAGATAGATTGACAATGGCTATGATATCTTAATTAGCAGGCGGTTGGAACAATATAGATCTTAAAAAAATATTATAAGCAATAATTAGTCGCCTGTCATATCAATAGGAAATGAAAATATCTCCCGGATAAAAATAAATGCCGCCGACGGGAATTGAACCCGCGCCTTCTGATGTCCGGTCAGACGCTCTGGACCACTGAGCTACGTCGGCTTATTTCCAACCTGCCAAATAATTCAAAAAGTATTTCAATTCAATTTGTATTAAATATTACAGGCAACTAATTATTACTTATTATTAATTTATTATACTTTGTGCTATGTAAAAACCTTGTCTTATAAACATTAGTTTATCATAAAAAATAAAATATAGATCTTATTTAACCTTGACCTTATTTATTTTCCTAGTATTCTTGACAGCAAACACCATCTATGTGTAACCTAATAGAATGATCTAGTGCCATCTATGAGTGAGCTCATACACTAATATTAAGGATATTACAGTTTCGTTTAAGAACATTTTCGCCAAGTTTATTCGTGTTTGTATGCGTACCCACTACTATTATGTTCAACTTATAAGTTTCCACCAATGCCAGATTACTAGAAGTTGGGATCTTTTTCAGTGCAGAAATTCTGGGACTAACTACCATAATATGTACCCCTCGTTGATCAAAATACTAATAGAGGGTAATAATTATGCCAAGTTAGGACATGTTCAATTTATCACTTGATAACCAAACATTGAACACTAAAATATATTTTATAGACAATCTTATAAAAAATACTGTTTCCACATGAATTAATCTTAACCCTTTAGTATTTTCAACACTTTTGTCCAGTTTGAAATGGTTTATGTGTATTTCAAATGAGCTATAAATATCTTATTTTTTTAATTTTCCCTAAAAACAAACACTATTATAAACTAGATACAATTTTAATTCCGGTGTATGCATTTAAAATAAACATTATTATTTCTATATAATAAAAATTTATTATCAAACGTGAAAAATGTTAACTACATTTTTACTTAATTTTTTACTCCAATCGTGGAAAAATTAAGAGAACTCGATATTTCGAGAACACTTCGTTAGTAAGAATAATGCAACTGCACTCTTATCTTGTTCGTATAAATAAAAAAAAATAAGAAATCATTTTTAGAGTTAAACCGATTGTTACGATAGCTACGTGAAATATGAATTATTCATTTTGGATTTTTTTAGAATTTTGTTAATGGCATCCAGTATAAATATTCGAGGCCAACTGAAAAGAATTAATATTTATCTTTCTGATGTCAAACAGATTCTTATTTTCGCATGATAGAAAAAAGATAAAAATACTTTTATATTATTCTGATTTTTGATAGGGCTCGACTCAATAATCTTATTCAGTTGATCGTGCCATGTTTTGTATTCAAATTTGCATCATATATATTTCTTATACCCCTTTTTTCGCTCATTCGCTCTACATGGCCAAACCATCTAAGCCTCCCTTTCTTAATCTTACTAATTACGCTTACATTAGCCTTGCATTCTTTGCAGATCTCCACATTTGTCACACGATCATACTATGTTTTACCACACCTCTCGCTCAGAGATCACGCACGGAGATCACGCTCAGAGATCACGCTCAGAGATCACGCTCAGAGATCACCACGCCTCAGAGATCGTATTTCTCCAGCACTCAATCTACTTTCATCCTTTCTCTGCCAGTTCCATGCCTCACTTCAATACATCAGGGTAAGTACCAGCACGCCTTTGTGGTTTGCTAGCTTCGCACATTGGGATCCATGAATCGAATATGACAATAATCCATATATCCATCATTGACAATTTCTTCTCCAAATATTTACATTATATTACGTTTTATTAGTAATAATATTATTTTGGTACGTTTTGGTTCCATGATAAATCCTCAAAATGACAATTCAACACACCTTTAAGTGGTATAAAGTCATTAAAAGTAATGAAACAAAAAATAGGTTAAATATGTAAGTATTATAACTTTATAGCATTTTTTATAGGCTTGTTGAATTGTCATTTTGATGAGTTACTGATCACTGTACGTTTTAATTACTTACATTACTTAACTTGTAGTATAATTATATATTTACTTTCTCACTGTAATGTACTTGCTACAGCACAGAATATATGTCCTTATAATATTATTAATAATGATAAATAACTACAATAATGTACTGTACAATCCTCTTCCAACCACAAGCAAATGCTTCTATGGAAGAGCAGTATTAAAATCTCACAATAATAACAATATGATTAATAAATGCTGATTTGATGAAAGGCGCACGTAGAAACCTAATATAAATACTAAACTTATTTTTTTAACTTTAACAAAAAACCAAAGGAAACAGAGGCAAATTAAAAGAACCACCCCTCGGTTCTAGCGCCCATGTGTGCGGTACTATTTGCCCAAAACTGTGGCGGTCCTCTGTTCCAGCATCGTTCCTGGTGACGCCTCATTACAGATTCCGTAAGGCATTTCCATTTAAACTATCTGTCCGGGAGTTTTCCATATTCTACAGAGAAATCACATTCAAATTGAGCAACGGTTTATTCATTTGCCGCGTTCTCCGGAGAATTGTGTATCCGTTTGAAATAACAGCGACTAGACGCTTCTCATTTTACGCGACAACACCAGTCTAGGAAATATTCAGAACTTCAACGTTGTGGTTTACTTACAAGAGCAGAAGAAACGCGTTTATAATATTTATTTTGTGTTATGGAATCACTTGCACAGCTAAAATAAAATGATAAACAAAAATCAATATGGCTTTATAAAATCACTCAGCACACAAGATGCTATTGCTAATGTAACTTCATATATTTATGATTCATTAGAAAAGGGTAAAAAAATGTGCTGATTTATTTATTGATCTCAGAAAGGTTTTTGATAGCATATCCTATGAGATTCTACTGAGAAATTTTAATAATATATGTATTACACACAACGCGATTAAATAGATTTCCAACTACTTAAAAAATCTCCCACAAGAAGTAAAAATCAATCTATTAATTAAGTTATAAAAAATGTCAGAATTTGGAATTCCACACGGTACGGTGCTTGGACCGATTCTTTTTTCCATTTATGTTAACGTTATTTCTTTCAATCATTTTTTTTTTTTTTTTTTTTTTTTAGCGACTATATAAAATAATTGTTACATACTAATAATATAATGGTGAAATTAAGTATAAAATATTGTATTTCTTAGTCCTCCTCACTAGGGGGTCCTGTGCCGAGGCGGACTAAAGTTATTTAAATATGGTTTATTTGTCTTCTATGTCGTTTTTAGTGTCTTCTATGTCGTTTTTAGTGTCTTCTATATCGTTTTTAGTGTTTTCATTAGGGTTTTTTCATTGACCTCTTTCAGCCATATTTTTATTAATGATTTGTATTCATTAGGATTTTTTATTAGTTTTATGTCTTGGGGAAGGATGTTATGGAGTTTTGTTGCAAAGTATGTATAGTTTCTTTGTCCGAATGTGGTTTTATAACTTGGAATATTTTTTATATCATTTTTGTTCGATCTAGTGTTATGCATACACAGTCTAGTAGAGGATTTGTTATTTTTGAAGAGCTTCAATAATATATTTTTGGCATATATTTGCTGTACATTTGGTACGTCAAAGGAATTGAATATTTCAATTGAAGGCGTTCTAATTGGTACTTTCAATATGGTCTTTATGATTCCTTTTTGAATCGTATTCAGGTTGTGTAGGTACGTATGTGTAGCAGATCCCCATCCTATGATTCCATATTCAATTCGAGAATGACATAATGCGTAGTAGACCTTTTTCATATCCTTTTTATTTAATACGTTTCTTAGATTTTTAAAGAAATATAAAAGGCTTGTGAGTTTTTCCGTAATACCTTTGATGTGTAGGTCCCATCTAAGATTTTCGTCGATTATTACTCCGAGATATTTTATGTTTTGTGTTTTTTCGATGACGGGGCAGTAACATTGTATATTATTTCCATGGCATTCGTGTAGTTTTAGTTCTAGTGATTTTATTGGTTGGCTCCTTGCGTTTATTGAAAATGTTATATATTTTGTTTTGCTTATATTAAGGGTAAGCGAGTTGATTTTAAGCCAATTTTGAAGTGCACTAAGCCCCTTTTCAGCCTCATTAAATGTATCTGTCCAATTTTCTTCTTGAAATAATAAAACTGTATCATCAGCAAAACTGATTATGTTTCCTTTAATGGTAAGGTTAGTTAAATCGTTGATATAGATAATGAATAGGATCGGTCCCAGTACACTTCCTTGAGGGACGCCATAGTTTAAAGAAAGTAGTTTGCTCTTTTGTTTGCCAATTTGTACTTGTTGTTCTCGCCCTGTTATATATGACTCTAATAAGTTCATTGTTGTTTCGGCCATTCCTATTTTTTTTAGCTTAGTTAGTAATATTTTATGGTCTATTGTGTCAAAAGCTTTTTGAAGATCTATGAATAAAGCCAAACACTTTTTCCCTTCATCTATGTTTTTTATGGCTATGCTTGTTAGATTTTCTATGGCATCATTGGTGCTTAGATTTTCCCTAAAGCCATATTGGGATGGTGATAATAATTTGTTTTGTTCAAGAAAATGAACAATTTGCTTCTTCATTACAGTTTCCAAGATTTTTGAAAAGGAGCTTAAGAGACTTATGGGTCGGTAGTTATATATATCCTTTTTGTTACCACTTTTATGTATAGGTATAACTGTTGCTTTTTTAAGGCATGAGGGGAATATATTTGTAGATATAGACAGATTGACCAAGTATGTCAAAGGGAAGGTCAGTTCATTTTGGAGTTGTTTTATTGTTTTATTTGAGATTATATCATTTCCCGATGATTTATTAACATTGAGGGATACAATTGCGTTTCTGATTTCAGTATTGGTTACATTAGTTAACTTTAATTTATCTATCTGGTTCATACTTTCCTTTTCTTCTGGTAAAATGCTAGTTTTTGGATGTCTGATTTGCTTTGCCAATTTTGACCCTATATTTGTAAAAAATTCGTTTACGTATTCGAGAATTTTGTCCGGATGTTTTTCGAAAGAGATTTGGGTATTTTCAATTGTTAGTTCATCTATGCTTTTGTTATGGGATGATTTTGCACTTGTAATTTCATTAATGATCTTCCATAATTTGCGTGGGTCATTGTTACATTCGTCTATTTTTTTCTTATAATAATTTTCTTTGACATTGCGTACAACATTTTTGCAAATATTTCTGTATCTTTTATAATATCGTTGTATAAAAATATCACAAGGATTTAAACTAACTTTCCTGTGTAGTTCATCTCTTTTTCTAATGCAATTTATAACGCTTTGGGTTATCCATGGTTTAAGATGTTGATTTTTATGTGAAATCTTTTTTTCTATTGATTTGGTATTTGACATGATGGTATGAGTTATATATTCAATGAATTTACTCCAGGCACTATTTGTATCAAGGTTCTCCAGTAGGTTTATCCAGTTTGTATTTAGTAATTGTTGTTTTACTTCATTCCATATGGTTTCTGTCTTCTGCACGATAATTGGGTAGGGCTGCGATCTTTGTATTTTCTTTTTTGTAATAGATAAAATTGTTGCATAGTGGTCGGTTATAGTAGAGGTGAATATGATAGAGTTGGTTGGTTTAACAGTCTTACTGAATATGTGGTCGATGCAAGATTTGCTGTCATTTGTAACACGCGTAGGTTTATTTATCAAACTTTCAAGTCCGTGGGCGGCCAGTGTTTGCAGATAATCAGTTCTATTTGGATGACCGTTTTCTAGTATGTCAATATTTATATCTCCGATGAGGAAGACATTTTTTTTGTTTTTTAGAAGATTGAGTTCATTAGAAAGCGTTTCAAGAAACTGATTAATATTAGTTGTAGCTGGTGATCGATACAGAGCTAATATAGTGGTTTCATCACCCACTTTGATTTTCAAACAGTTTGCATTTGGGAATTTTATTTCATTGACTTCAGTTTTAGTGTCATCTTTAATGTACACTATCACACCATCATTTTTTGTGTAATTCAAATTGGTTGCATATGAGGTGTAATTATTAATATGTAAGGGTGAGTATTTATCCTTTATCCAGCACTCAGTGAGGATAATTATATCAAGATTAATTTTTAGATTCTTAATTAGTATTTGAAGTTCATAGAAGTTTTTGTTGATACTTCGTATATTTTTATTTAATATATTAAAATTGTTTTTAAGAGTTAGCAGTTCATCTGGTTTGTTTGTAGTTATTGTTTCCTTATCCATGTTCTCAGTAGGTATTTCAGTTTGGTGTGTTCAAGTAAGTGATTTGTTATATTAATTTATCGAGGTCGTCCAGATGATTTACGTACAAAATTTTTTGATCATGACCTTTACGAACCATTATTTTCCCATTTTTGATCCAAACAAATTCATAATTTTTTTCTTTGGCTAGTTGCTTTGCTTTCCAAAGCAACTCTTTTTTGTAGGGACTTATTACTTCACCTATGTACACTTTTTCGTTTGTCAAATCCTTTAGTAAATTAAGGTCCATTTCTCTTTTTTTAGATAGAAGGATTTCTTTTAGTTTAATTTCTGTAAATTTTACTAGGATTTTTGGCGGAGCATTAAGTCTTCGGTCTGTAGTTCTGGTCACATTGTTTATATCAGCGTGTTTGATTTGAACTCCAGCTGCAGATGCGACTTTTTTTATAATTTCCTCCAGTTGTTCACCATTTTTTTGTGGAATTCCTGCAATTTCTAGGTAGTGCAGATTTGATGTATATTCAATTTCATCTAGTCTTAGTTCCATTTTTTTTATTGTAGCGTTTTTTCCCACTTGCTCTTTTTTTATATTTTCAAGTTCGTTTTGGATTGATTTATTTTGGTTATTATTTGTATCCAATTTTTTAATAATTTCGTCATATTGAGCACTTATGTACTCAATACTTTTTATAGATTCCGTATTCTGACATTCAATTTTTTGAATTATATCCTTTTTTAAAGAATCAAAAATTTTATCCATAGTTTGTTTGTCCTCTTTATCAAGGTTTGATTTATTGCTACGTGTTTGGGTATTAGACATTTTGTTCACAGTTTACAAGAAAGTTGGGTTCAAAAATGCCCCCACTTCAATTCAAATTCAAAATATTGTCTCTGGTTTCAGTGACAGCCAGAACAATATTTCATTAGGTTTAAGTCTATGGCTTTAAGTGTCACTTGTCACGCAAATAAGATTTTGTTTTTAGAATCACTGTTATAGTAGATGTGTTCACACTTTGATTATTTAATAATCGGAAAACGATCCACTTTTTGAATGTGATACAATTAGTTTTTGTATGAAAATCACAATGTAGATAACGATTTTTAAAACTTTTTGTAGGACGAATAATTTGCTTGCTTAATTGAAAACTTCATAGAAGAAGAAACTGGATTGCATGGGCAAATTGATTCATGCGCCGAAGATACAGTACTTTCAATCATTACATGGGCAAATTGGTTCATACGCCGACGATACAGAACCTTTAATCATTACTTGGGCAAATTGACTCATGCGCAAACGATACAGTACTTTCATTAATTATATGGGCAAATTGATTCATACGTCGACGATACAGTACTAATAATAACCGAAAAGACTAACATTAGAAGCCACTAAAAATATTTATACTCTAAAAACATTTTCTTCGACATTATTTTCCTCTCGGTATGATTTGAGATTTTCACGGCCAAAAGTATTATAGTGATTTGTTTATGGGGTATTATGCCGTGTTGCGCTACTTCCTTCTTTAGCCAACGTTTCGGAACGTTTCAACCTGTCCATCATCAGGGATCATTACACATCTACCCTGATGATAGACACTGCAATGCTGTCCGAAATGTTGGCTAAAGAAGGAAGTAGCGAAACACGGCATAATACCCCAAAAACAAATCACTATAATTATTTTCCTATCACTAAATTGTAAAAATACATTTGTAGTTCCGGTAAGTTTTTAAGATTCTCACGGCCAAAAGCATTTTTGTTGTTTGTTTTTGGGGTGTTATGCCGTGTTGCGCTAACTCCTTCTTTAACCGACGTTTCGGACAGCGTTGCAGTGTCCATCATCAGGGCAGATCCGGTAGATCCGAAGATGTGTAAATTTTGGTTGTCGAGTTTGTGCTTATTTATTTGTGGCCTGGGCCCGTCCAAGTGCGAAATGCCAACGGAAGTGGCGACATCTTGTGGCGAATTCTGAAAGCACAGTATTTATGATAGCCTGGGGCCCATCCAAGTGCGAAATGCCAACGGAAGTGGCGCCATCTTGTGGTGAATTCTAGAATTAGAAAACCGATTGACAGCGGTTAGAATAGATGTACCCAGTATCAAGGTATAAATGCAATGGTTTTATATTGTATTATTATATGGTATTGGAGTATACTTAGACATGTTATTTGCGTTTAGCTTTGGTGTAGCCGTCAATTACCGGATACCAAGAGCTGTTGAGCTTAGCTCCGTCGTCTCTATTGATATTAAATGGATTTTTGTAGATTTCAATTGCCTCCATAATCAGGCGTGATCTATAAGTTTTGGGTCTTCCCAGGACCTCGGGAGCAAATCCAAAGTAATGGCCGGTTTCAATTAAGTGTTCGGCGATTGCCGATTTATCAGGGTGGCCAAGTTTACAAGCACGAAAATGTTCTGCTATCCTTTTGGAAATCGTCCGCTCTGTCTGGCCTATATAAACTTTGTCACAACCAGAGCAGCTGAGTTTGTACACTCCATCTGCTTTCAGAGGAAACTTAGTCTTTGCAGACCTCAGTAGGTCTTGGATTTTGGTGGTGGTTCCGAAGACAGTTTTGATGTTTTCTTTTCTCAACAGCCTGGCAATTCTGTCTGTCACATTGTGAACGAAAGGCAGGAAAGCACAGCCTTTTGAGTCTTGTTCAACTCTGTCTTCGTTTGTTGTAGATTTGGCTCTTAAAATTTGCCTAGTCTGACTTGCCGGGTAACCGTTGCGCTCCAGTGCATCGGTCAGTTTTATAAGTTCTGCTCCAAGTTTTGTTTCTTCACATATTCTGGTCGCTCGGGTCACCAACGTACGGATAAGTCCTCTCTTCTGCGCTGGGTGGTGGTGCGAATCAGCGTGTAAGTATCGATTCGTATGAGTTGGTTTCCTATATACGGTATGTCCTAGGCTACCATCGTGTTTTCGCATCACCTCCACATCTAGAAAAGGCAGGATTTTATCTTGGTTTTCCAGCTCCATTGTGAACTTAATTTTGCTGTGGAGAGAATTAAGATGGTCCAGGAATTCGTTAAGTTTCTCCATTCCATGAGGCCAAATGGCGAAGACATCGTCGACGTAGCGCCACCATACTTTAGGGACAGCTGAAGCTGTATCAAGTGCCGCTTCCTCAAACTTCTCCATAAAGAAGTTGGCTATTACTGGCGATAACGGACTGCCCATTGCAACTCCCTCCACTTGCTCAAAAAGTTCACCCTGAAACGCAAAGTATCCCGTTTTGAGGCAGTGTTCAAAAAGTTTGCAGATGTCTTCCTCATATATCTCACTGAGCATTGTCATTGAGTCTTCTAGAGGCACATTTGTGAAAAGAGACGACGTCAAAGCTGACCAAAATATCTCCTTCCTCAGTCTTAACCTGCTTAAGCTTACTGATCAGATCTGTTGAATCCTTAATAAACGATTCGGTTTTTCCAGTTTGCATCTGCAGTAATCTCGAGAGGTGTTGGGACAGTTTGTATGTAGGTGCACCAATAGCGCTGACAATCGGTCTCATTGGGATTCCCTTTTTGTGTATTTACAATCCTACTAACAAGATTGACTTAAAGACAAGGGAACTAGTCAAAACATCTAGCATCAGAAAAGAGGATTGGTCTAAGCTTTTTGTAAAGGCCTCTAGAACTCCTGCCCTGTACGGTCTCCCAAAAATACACAAAAAGGGAATCCCAATGAGACCGATTGTCAGCGCTATTGGTGCACCTACATACAAACTGTCCCAACACCTCTCGAGATTACTGCAGATGCAAACTGGAAAAACCGAATCGTTTATTAAGGATTCAACAGATCTGATCAGTAAGCTTAAGCAGGTTAAGACTGAGGAAGGAGATATTTTGGTCAGCTTTGACGTCGTCTCTTTTCACAAATGTGCCTCTAGAAGACTCAATGACAATGCTCAGTGAGATATATGAGGAAGACATCTGCAAACTTTTTGAACACTGCCTCAAAACGGGATACTTTGCGTTTCAGGGTGAACTTTTTGAGCAAGTGGAGGGAGTTGCAATGGGCAGTCCGTTATCGCCAGTAATAGCCAACTTCTTTATGGAGAAGTTTGAGGAAGCGGCACTTGATACAGCTTCAGCTGTCCCTAAAGTATGGTGGCGCTACGTCGACGATGTCTTCGCCATTTGGCCTCATGGAATGGAGAAACTTAACGAATTCCTGGACCATCTTAATTCTCTCCACAGCAAAATTAAGTTCACAATGGAGCTGGAAAACCAAGATAAAATCCTGCCTTTTCTAGATGTGGAGGTGATGCGAAAACACGATGGTAGCCTAGGACATACCGTATATAGGAAACCAACTCATACGAATCGATACTTACACGCTGATTCGCACCACCACCCAGCGCAGAAGAGAGGACTTATCCGTACGTTGGTGACCCGAGCGACCAGAATATGTGAAGAAACAAAACTTGGAGCAGAACTTATAAAACTGACCGATGCACTGGAGCGCAACGGTTACCCGGCAAGTCAGACTAGGCAAATTTTAAGAGCCAAATCTACAACAAACGAAGACAGAGTTGAACAAGACTCAAAAAGCTGTGCTTTCCTGCCTTTCGTTCACAATGTGACAGACAGAATTGCCAGGCTGTTGAGAAAAGAAAACATCAAAACTGTCTTCGGAACCACCACCAAAATCCAAGACCTACTGAGGTCTGCAAAGACTAAGTTTCCTCTGGAAGCAGATGGAGTGTACAAACTCAGCTGCTCTGGTTGTGACAAAGTTTATATAGGCCAGACAGAGCGGACGATTTCCAAAAGGATAGCAGAACATTTTCGTACTTGTAAACTTGGCCACCCTGATAAATCGGCAATCGCCGAACACTTAATTGAAACCGGCCATTACTTTGGATTTGCTCCCGAGGTCCTGGGAAGACCCAAAACTTATAGATCACGCCTGATTATGGAGGCAATTGAAATCTACAAAAATCCATTTAATATCAATAGAGACGACGGAGCTAAGCTCAACAGCTCTTGGTATCCGGTAATTGACGGCTACACCAAAGCTAAACGCAAATAACATGTCTAAGTATACTCCAATACCATATAATAATACAATATAAAACCATTGCATTTATACCTTGATACTGGGTACATCTATTCTAACCGCTGTCAATCGGTTTTCTAATTCTAGAATTCACCACAAGATGGCGCCACTTCCGTTGGCATTTCGCACTTGGATGGGCCCCAGGCTATCATAAATACTGTGCTTTCAGAATTCGCCACAAGATGTCACCACTTCCGTTGGCATTTCGCACTTGGACGGGTCCAGGCCACAAATAAATAAGCACAAACTCGACAACCAAAATTTACACATCTTCGGATCTACCGGATCTGCCCTGATGATGGACACTGCAACGCTGTCCGAAACGTCGGCTAAAGAAGGAGTTAGCGCAACACAGCATAACACCCCAAAAACAAACAACAAAAATTTGTAGTTCCATTTGCAATAGGTACACACAAACAAAAAAAAAATTCCGTTAAAAAAATTTATTATATATTTGCCTTCTCTGATCTCTGTTTATTTTATTTTGTTGACTTTAACTTATTTTCTGGTTTTTATATATACTCACTTCAATCTATATGTTAACATTCTATCCAATATAACCACATTTATTGGTCGCCATGAAACAGGCAGCTGCTGAGAATGGTGATTTAATGTACCAATCCAATGTAAATATCTTGTAATTAAATATAATATATTTTATAAAATAAAAATAACAAAAAAAATATACCTGACTAACCTTAGGAATATGACAATATTTGGGATTGTTGCGGTAGAGTACTCTGGAAGTGGTTCCTACTTTGTGTCAACTATCTTGACATTCAAATATGGTTCCCAAATTTAATTTGTTTACTGTTTGTGCAAATAAACTGAACACTCTAACGATATTTAAGTTAATTTAGTAAATTTGAAACTTTAACCACTCAAGTGCTCGCAAATATGAGTTGAATGATTGTTGTTTGAGTTGGAAATTTCTTCCCTCATTCAATAAAAATCATACCTCTGAATTTTAATATGAAGACATATAAACTGATTGAAATGCTATATAGCCAAACATTCACATATACTTTACCGTTTATCCCATATTTTTAGGATTTATAAAAGAAATATTAAAATTTTGTAAATGTCAAGCGAAAAATGGCATATTATGGCGTTCGATCACTCAAGAAGTTTTGCAAACTCGGCAGAGTATGCCGAAAATCACTCGAGTGGATAAAAACAATGATTAGGCGGTTCCGAATACTTTTTATTTTCACCTAAAACCCACTCTGGATTCAAGCACAAAAATACAATATAACACAATTGGTACAACGCGACGATCACAAAAATACACCAGAAAATAAAAAAAGCTTTCGCCCTGCTCAGAATATTCAATTAAAGCTTTGACAAACTCTCGTTCGGAGTTTTATTTCACTAAAAAAATATTGTTTTGTTCGAACGGTGAATTCGTTTTTCAGTTTCACCATGTTTAAATCATGTGGGTAGTGCCCTCGACTAGCAGTTAGATGGACCGAGGTCGATACTCACAGAAGGCACCGACTTATGGGCGTTTTACACGATCCTTTTTTAAGGCGATGCACTACGTCGTGTAATATTTTAAACTGAGCCGCTATCAATAACAAATCTTACGTAGATGGCGATAAGGTTTAAATTCCCGCTTAACACCATCCGCCTCTTTTGGTTTATGCAAGAAAAAAACATGACCAAAAAGTGCCTTTTATTTTATTTTGTGGATGTTCAGGCACAAATAAAATCATAACCGAAAATGGGTTCGTAAGTAGGAGATTTTGAACTTTAAAGCAGTTTTCATATGCCTTTACATTTTTTTTCTGGGCTTATAAAAAGATTTATCTAAAAAATACTCGATTATTTCAAAGGCCAAGATGTATTCAACTCGCAGTATTGAATTAAAGCATCTGAAACATTTGTAGGCGACCAAATTTTCAAACCAAAAACACATGATTTTGAATTACTACGTATGGCATCGCCTTAAAAACTTAAAACAGACCTCATCATTTTCACCATTAATCATTTGAGAAGAAATAATAATATTTTTGGACGGTACTAAACCGTAAAAAAATGCTAACACCTTGAACATAACCGTAGATCACGTGAAAGAATTTGTCATTAATTTGCCTTTGCCGTCAACAAATCAGCAAAAATACACGAGAAATTCTCCATACCAAAATAAACACATGTTATATTTTTAGATATAAAACTAAATAAATGTGTAACATTTTCTGTTTATATAGTTACGTAAAACAATCTATTTGTATTTCAATTTTATTTTCTTTATTGTATGAATGAATGACAGAATGAATGATTGAATGAATTAATTAATAAAGGAATGAATGAATGAATGAATTAATAAATGATTGAATGAATGAATGATTTACTGAATAAATGAATGATTGAATGAATGAATTAACGATTGAAAGATTGAATTAATGAATAATAAAATGAATGAATAAATTAATGAATGATTAAATAAATGAATGAATGAACTAATAAATTACTAAATCATTTAATGAATGAATTAATGAATAATTGAATGAATGAATCTATGAATAAATGAATGAACGAGTGAATGAATGAATGTATGAATAAATGAATGAACGAGTGAATGAATGAGTGAACGAATGAAGTGGAATCTTGGAAGAATCAAATCAATCAACGAATATTATACTAGGCAACATAACAAATTGTACACAAATACTGTAAGGACTAAAAGTGGCAAAAGAGGCATTGGCCACGAGGGTGTACAAATATACAATCTCCTTCCAGATAACCTTAAAACGGAGAGTATAAATGTGTTTAAAAAAAAATGATAATAATCTTAACTTATCAGAACAAAATTAGAAAACTACTTGTATGTACTTATTTAAGTTAAGAAAGTGAAATGTAAAATTTCTTTTAACTTAATAAAAAAAAAAAAAAAAAAAAAAAACAAAACAAAAAACTATTTTGGTGGCACAAATATACATCCTAGACATCCAAGAAACTATCTACATTGCATTTAGTTCGAGATGAATTTTACGATCATACATAAATATAGCAAACAGTATGAATGATTATTGTTGGTAGGTAAGTTTTTAGATTTTCACGGCCAAAAGCATTTTTGTTGTTTGTTTTTGGGGTGTTAAGAAGGAGTTAGCGCAACACGGCATAACACCCCAAAAACAAACAACAAAAAAGATATTGTTGGTAGTTCACATTCGAAGTAAGATACAGTTGAATATGACCGAAGGAAATAGGGTCGGATTAGCTCAGTTGATAGAGCAGCGCATTTGCAACCTGGTACTGGGTTCAAGTTTGAGATACGACCATATATTTTTCTGATTTTTCTGTTTCAAATTCAAATTTTGTTTGACAATCGCTAATATTATCTTCAATAATTAAATATTACCATTTCAGGTTCTACTCATAAAGTTATAATTGTAAAGATGTATGCACATTAAAAAAAACTTTCTCTGAGCAGATTTCGTGAATGCATGTTCATATTGTGCATTAACTGAGTTATTATAACTGGATTGTTCTCACGTAAGTGAGATCATCTGTAAAAACACAGTAGAAATAAATAGATTTTAAATCCTTATCATTTTAAAATTAATTGAATAATATGCTGTATATTTATATTTTTTCAACCTTGTCGTTTTATAATGTTATTCTTTTTTTTCTTTTTTTCATCTTGGTCCTTTTTAAATTCATAGTTTATTGTGTTATTTTACAATCAAATATCAAACATGGTCACACTACATGTTTACTAGATAATATTAAAATGAATTAGCTTCGTAAGTACCATGTAGGTATTCAATTTGTGGAACATTTTAACAATATTGTTCTCTCAATTCGTTTTATTTTTATTATTTTGTAAAATTATTAACATCAACACAGGCTTATCCTAGTGAGGTTGAAAATTCTAATGTAAACAATGATACAATGTAAAGAAACAATAAAAAAATCTTAATCTGTACGAGCGTCCGCGTCGCGTCGGTACCAAAATAGAACCCGTCCTTTTTTCATCCCGAATCCATATGAAAAGTAATAGAAACTGGACGAAAAAAATCATCGTGTAAAATTCCTATTATTGCACTTTTCAAAAAAGGCATGTTTAGCAAAACATTCTGTACTACAATAAATGATATACTAGTGGAAAATTGTTTAAATGAGCCTAGAGAAACTAATTATTGAATGTCTTGTTCTGTGATTTTCGAACAAGGCTGTCACGTTGTGGTTGCATGAACAAGGACTGGAAGGCTGGGGAGGGACAGGGTATTAAACAGTAGAACTGGGTAAACATTGCCTGCCAAGTAACAACATTATCCTATACTAACTTCCCGTATTGCCAACATTTTAACTGAGAGTTCAAATAATGTAAATTATTATTATATATATAATTATTATTATTATACTGAAGGGAGTGGGGAGAGGAAAGAAGGTGGTGAAGCACCTGGCTATTCAGAGCTGGTCACCAAACACGTATGAAGCCATTTCAAGTAATGTTTCAATTCCCAATGGTATCTTGGTATCCGGTACTTGACGGCTACATCAAAACAAAATGCCGAAAACCACATTATTTTAACTAATTATTATACTGAAATACCGATCCTAGGAAAATGACGCGTGCAAAACTGTATCACTTTAACATATATAAAAACTCACTTCACCACAATCTACACATCTGCCCTGATGATGGAACCTGTAGCGCTTTTCTAAACGTTGGCTAAAGAAGGATGAATAGTAACATAGCAAAATAACCTAAAAATATATCACTATGAAAATAAATCACCGTGAAAATCTCACATCATTTATGATATTACAGCAGTTAATGTGCGAAATAAATGTCGGTCCTAATCGGGATTTGGCTCAGTTGTTAGCGCGATTGACTCCAGTCCCCGGGGTGAAAGGTTCAATCCTCAGTCAAAACATTTTTTTTTCAACTTTTTAAAATACATTTTTACAAATGTAAGTTCACGGCAGGTAAGAAACCAGTTCCTAGAGAGAAAGGTTTAATGCTCATTCAAACCAACAAAAAAAGTATTTATAAACATAGATATATAATAGAAAAAAAACGAATAATTTAAAACATATATTTGGTATACTCTTCGGATCTATCACTCCTCAAAATATTAACATGGAAACATATATGAACTGATTATTGCCGTTTATTCCATATTTTTATGTTTTATAAATATGACACATTATGGCAAGTGATCGCTAAAAACATTTTTGCAAACTTGGCATAATACCTGTGATGTTTGGTAATAAGTTGGGTTTTCAAGTGATAGATGGTACCAGTCATAAAGCTTACTCCATAGTCCGATAGATGTCGCTAGAGTGTAGCAATTGCCTGTGGGGTATCATTGTCAGACTTCAAGCTTCTAGAAACAGAGAATTACCTACCCTCGGGTAATGAACAGTGTAGCTAAATCCAGACTAAATTATTGTAACGTAAATAAACGCAATTATAGTAAAAGAACCTTTTAATTTTTCAAGAGTTCCCAACACAGAAATCTGCAAGTAAGCAGAGATATAACAATACCCAAAAAATCGCTGGAGTGGTTAAATATCAATTTTGGTGGACATTTCGAATCGTCTTGAAACAATCATTTGTTGTTTGTGCTCACGATCAGTTGTCACCAACATAAAAAGTTCTACGACCCCTGTTCTGCGGAATACGAGCAGGAGTGGGCCATGTTTATTAATCGCTGACGTTGACAAGAGTTCCGTGAAATCTGTGTTGTCATCCACCCGCCTAATCTCGTGGAGCAGTGTTTCCGCAACCCCATAAACCCTTCAGGAGTATTGATCTTTCAGGCCTGCCATATTATATAATTAGTCTTTATTTAAGGTTTAATCAATTTGCAAATATGACACGTATTTATAGCGGTTCAACAATAGTAAGACAGTGTAATAAACTATAGCAATCAATTTATGGTTTCACTAAAGAACAGGTTACACCCGTATCGTTCCTCAAAAAGGAAATTAATTTCCCTTAATTTTATCAAAAGCGTTTCAATGATTATTTTATCTTTCTGAGTTAGATGATCTCCAAACCAGACGGTTTACGAAGCGTTCCTTTAGCCAGACCAGCCTGAGGTTGCCGAAGTTAGAAAACCTGATTTTCTAGAGCAACACATGATCGGTCATCACAGCTGTGACATCAAAATGAAAAATCTGGCATGAATATTATTTTTTTAACCTGAGAAGTATTCTTACCCTCTTCCTGTTATAACTAAACCACTGCTGCAACGGCATTTTAGGGAATCTTTATAAGTAAGACTGCTGACCTGTAATCTGCAGAGTGACAATTTATCTTGTAGGAGAGGCATCGGAAAAATAAGAAAAAAGCATTTATAGTGTTAGAATATATTTAAATGGTGCAGAGTGTTTTCTGAAATGTCAGAAAATAATCATATTTTCTCGGAAACCGCAATAATTTTAACCGCGGAGTAACTTGGAGAATTTCCATTTTAATTAGAGCGAATTAATACTTTAAATTAAATGGCGTTCTGTAAATTTCAACCGAGTATGAAAGAATTATATTTGAGATCTCGCGGTCCATTTCAAATGAGATTTGTGTCTTCAATTTGAATAATGATGATACTCCTAATTGAAATCATGAATTTAATCTGAAAAGCAATCTGCCGGGCATTTTGCTTAATTAAATTGACATTAAAATCATTTCCCCTGGCGTGGGCGCATGGCGTCTTTAGGAGAAATTCTCATTTAATAAAGACTTATCCAAGAATTATGAAGCTTGGACAGAAATTTAGTTAATAAACAATATTTTTTAAATCTTTCTCCTAACGGAAATACAAAAAATGCTTTTCTTTAAGCTTTGGTACCACTTTTAATATTGACTTGTCAAGCATGTATCCATTCATATCTTACAGTCACGTTACAATTGTCAATTCTTTTAAAACAAAGTTTACGCTTGAGGGTAATTTATTTTAAATTGCACAACTAACGAAGTTTGGCGATTGGAAAATAAAAGTACCAAATGGCAACATTTTGACGGGAATTCATTTTGAATGCCATTACTCAAAAAAAATTTTGGAAAGTATTATGAAAAACCATTCGTATATATTTATTTAGATTTAAACACCTACCTCTACCTACTTATAAACACGATGTAAATATTACGTGTCGCGTAAGTTCAGAACAGTGAAAAACTTGAATTATTAGAGCTTGTTTGGTTAAAATGGTCTTAATCCAGGCTAAAGGCCGGCTTTACCACACCAATTTTGAACCGACGTGTAAGAATCTAATTAGTAAGCTGGCTATTCGATAATTTCTAAAGAAAAGCCGTACCTAAGATCTTTTCGTTTTTGACCAAGTTGTTATGGAAAGAGCACGGCAACGTTAAAATAAAAAAAAGTTTTACGTAAATTAATTGATTTTTATTTTGAATTTTTCTATAAAAATCTAATGTTTAAAATTATCAAAAATAGTAATGGCCAAAAACGTGGTGAAAATTTTATGCAATTGAGGAACGACCGTGTATGTGAAAATATTACTGATATAAAAACTGAAAAAAATGTTCATGGAAAGATATATACATTGTGTACAGCCAAAGAGGGTTGTTTATCTGTTGTACGAACTTGAAATTTCTCATCGAATTTCTGAATATTTCCAATTCATTTAATGAAAAAAACAAAAAATAAATAAAAAATACAATAATTTCCAGAGAATAATAACAAAAACATAGCCCCTACCTTACTCCGCCTCGCAACGCCGCCCAACCGGGTGGTGACATAGTTCCCCTGTCTGTGCACTGCACAGGCAGGGACACTCTTGTGAGGTGTCACATAAAAAATAAAAAAAAATTTAACTCATTGTTCTTGACTTGTTGTTCTTAATTGACTTCTATGATAAAATTAAAAATTAACTTGTGATTGTTGATTGGTAAATTTAAATGTGACAATGTGACCTTAATTATGTACATTTCTAGATAAGTGCGTACCAAATTAAGCTGTTATAAAAAAAAAAAAACAATTATATAAAATAATTTGGTTTAATTTTGCATGCATGTTAATCATACTTTTAATATTTTTATTTCTATTTTCTTTCAAATATCTTTTTATCCGTTTTATATTTATTTTTATTTCTAACATGGTTCCTATAATAATATGCATTTTGTAATTTTTTTTTAACAGATATTATTAACAAAGTCTATTTGTTCGGTTTTTGGAACGAACAGCTACTATCCGCAAAGTCGATTTGTTCGATTTTCGGAACGAATAGCTAATATCCGAAAAGTCAATTTGTTCGGTTTTTGGAACGAACAGCAAATTATTAACAACTATCCGCAAAGTCGATTTGTTTGATTTGCGGAACGAACGTCGAACAGCCATTATCCGAAAAGTCAATTTGTTCGCTTTTCGAAATAGCTCATATGGTCTCATGGAAATCGTTGTAAGACTTTATTATCATTGTTAGAAATATAAACTAAACGGTGTTAGAAATAAAAAAAATATCCAGCTTTACATTCAAATATAGAAATTATTCACATAATAATTAAAATGGACACCTCCATGAAACCAAAGGTTCCGACCGCAATTTGAGAAAAAAATCTGAATTTTGAATAAATTATTTTTATATAAAACGACAAAAAAAGTGGGGCGGCAGTAATGTTTATAGTAAATTTGTCTAAGAAAATATGTATTTTTTTTCGTTATCAGTAATTTTAGTCCAGTGTTTAGACGAAAAAACGTGAGTTGAGCCATTTTAAAAACTTTTTATGTTTGATTTAAAAAATTGCATGTTCTTTTTTGATAGTAAAATTATCGTGCTTAATTTGTCGCCCTTCAACAGTTATTAGTTTTCAGATATGTTAATAATTATCCAATTTATTTAGATTTTTTTTAAAGTATACGATTTTACGACAGCATCTTTAAGAATTATAACGGTCAGTATGCTAGAAACCTAAAGGGTTAAATTTCACAGGGTTAATGTTCACAATTATTGTCGGTTTTCGTGTATTTTCAAAGGTCTGTCAATCCTACAATTAATACCCACAATTTTTCGTGAGTCTGCGCTAGTTATATAATCTGATAGAAGTGTCCTCTACTCCATTTGGTATTCATGTAAATAAAGTTGATTTACAATATCTTTCGATTCCTAGGCCCCAATGATTGATGGGATTTGAGGTTTTCACTGCGAAATTATTATAGTGATTTATTTTTGGGGTTCTATGCCGTGTTACCTCATTCTTCATCTGACATCATTATAGTGTCAGATTTGTTCAAGTAGATAAATGAGTATTGTTACTTTACTAAGAATATCTTAAAATTATTGGTAATCCGGTTACAAACGGTAAATCATACCGTTTCCTGCTATGGTCGATGTGAGGGGTTGGGCAGATCCCTGGCTGTGTGATCAGTGATGACAATTAGAAGAGTTTAAAAAAAATATTTTTGAACAATTAAAAATAAAACATCAAAAAGTCACCGGAGACCAAAATTGCATTAACGTTTTTTACTCTAAATAATGTCAGAAATCACTGGTTAAGTCACTGGTAAGTGTAGAAGTAGGTACGTCCCACAACATCCATTGACGAAAATTTTGGATTTTTATTTTTATGTATTTTACTAAAAGTTTATCAGTAAACCTAAAAATTCAATCGTTAAGGGCCTGAAATCCCGATTTTAACCGGATCACTAATTATTTTAAGAGATTCTTAATAAATTCGCAATATTTTTTTCAGTAATTTTACTCCATGTATGGACTTGTAGGTACATGAATATATATAAACAAATGCGTATACATATGTATATATACATATCTGTCCTGTTAATAGACACTGTAATGATGTCCAAATCGTTGGTTACAGAAGGAGATAGTACAATACGGCATAGTATCCCAAAAATTAATCTATTTAAGGCCTATGATTGTTTGTTCAAGAAAGAATGTCGATATTTGAAAAAGCCTCGATTAATTTCACCCAAAGTTTATTTTATTTCGAGTGCACTATCTGCCATCGATTTATCTCGTCGTTTTGTAATACTGCATCTGAAAATTCTCTTTATTTTTATTTTCCAGCCATTTTTTATTGCTTAGCAATCGTTTTAATTCCGTGAAGTAAGACTATATCACGAATTTTGAATTGATTTCGAAAAGTATTTAATTTATTGTTAATTATCATTTGAAGTTGGTACTTTTTTTAATACCGCATTTGTATTTGAACTGCTCCCGACCGTTTGGATCCAGTGAGACTGTGGAATCCCCATTTGAAGTATGTTGTGAGTCTGAAGGTATTGTGGAGAGGAAGGAGATATGAAGAGGAACATGAAGAATAACCTGGCTATTCAGATCTGGTCATCAAATACGGCTAAAGCAATTTCAACTAACATTTCAACTCTGAATAGAAGTCTTACGCCAGGGCGATGCTGAGAGCATCTTCTACTCTAGAACGTGCAGCAATTATACTATATTTTATGAATGTTTTTAAGTATGTTATGTGCCTTTGAGTGTGTGTATGCCTATGAGTGTGTTTAAATATGTTATATGCGTTTGATTGTATGTATGCCCATGAGTGTGTTTAAGTGTGTTATGTACCTTTGAGAGTGTGTGTGATGAGTGTGTTTAAGTATGTTATGTACCTTTGAGAATGAGGGTGCCTATGAGTGTGTTTAAGTATGTTATCTGCCTTTGAGTGTGTGTATACCTATAAGTGTGTTTAAGTATGTTGTGTGCCTTTGAGTGTGCGTATGCCTATGAGTGTGTTTAAGTATGTTATGTACCTTGGAGAGTGTGTGTGCCTATGAGTGTGTTTAAGTATGTTATCTGCCTTTGAGTGTGTGTATACCTATAAGTGTGTTTAAGTATGTTGTGTGCCTTTGATTGTGTGTATGCCTATGAGTGTGTTTAAATATGTTATGTGCCTTTGAGTGTGTGTATGCCTATGATATAGTTGACTGTGGATATCTGTCTATGTATTTTATGCCGTTATATGGTTGTCACTTGCTTTGGCATAGTGAAGAATAATAAAAAATTAAAGAATTTCTAAAACTTAGTTGCGCGCGTTGGGATTTGAACCCATGACCTACGGATAGTCAATAAAGAGTCTTACCCCTCGACTATGAAGGCATAAATGAATATTTTTTCTCTAAAATAAATATGAGAAAAATACCATTTAATCTATCAAATCTATCAGCTTTTCAAACTGAACAAAATAACACCCCACTCTATGCAATTGCACATTTCCCAGCGTGCAGATGGGATACAAAATATTATCAATATGTAATGTACATCTGTGGGTCACATTTGTGGAAAATTCAATTACTTTTCTGAGCAATATCCTGTTTGAATCGATTTATTGCAGGTTGCATTTACTGGCAAACACCAACAATCGGATTTGTACTAAATTTTTCATTAGGACGGAAGTTTATTTTTTTTCACTTTCTGAGTTAATGGTAATAATATTTTCCTTCAGGGCCTATATCATCTTTGGGAATGATGCGTGGAGGGTTTTTCTAAGGAGGGGAGGGAGAGGATGTTCTGGAAAGGAAAAGGTATGAGGAATGGTTTGAAATCTAGAGATTAGCGTGTACAGGAGAGACTTGTAAATATATATCTCCCACTGCTGTTAACACTGCTGCACTATCTAACGCTTCCATCGGCGCCCTATAATGGCGATATGCTATAACTCTAAAAAGCTATTTTTGAGATAAATGACTTTTCTCCTTTTTTGGACATTTTGTTACTTTCCTCGCAAACAAAAAAAAGTAGTAACAATTCAAAAAATTGTGAAAGGTTTGATTAAATCAAGGGTCAACCTTTCATTTAAAGTTTTGTTACAGAACTTAATATATTTAGAATTTTTTTAAAAATTAAATTTTTATTTAATTTAATTTAGTTTTATTTATTTATTTGGGTTTTAAGCCCAGCCGGGCTTTTGATTTTTTTTTTTTTAACTTTATTTTTTTTCATTTCTTTACACATATTATACATATTAATAGATAATATAAATCATAATATATAATACCAAATAGTTTACAAAAGAAATGAAAACCCACTAAGGCACTGACTGCCTGAGTGTGGGTAATATAAAACGATTACTATATTTCAAGTACCTATAATCAAGAATTCACAATATGTTTTACACAAATTCATGGTGTTTTTTTTTTTTAATTTTTAAGTAATTCTCTAGTTAGGTAAGTTTTTAGATTCTCACGGCCAAAAGCATTTTTGTTGAAAAACCGGCCATTACTTTGGATTTGCTCCTGAGGTCTTGGGAACACCCAAAACTTATAGATCACGCCTGATTATGGAGGCAATTGAAATCTACAAAAATCCATTTAATAACAACATAGACGACGGAGCTAAGCTCAACAGCTCTTGGTATCCGGTAATTGACGGCTACACCAAAGCTAAACGCAAATAACATGTCTAAGTATACTCCAATACCATATAATAATACAATATAAAACCATTGCATTTATACCTTGATACTGGGTACATCTATTCTAACCGCTGTCAATCGGTTTTCTAATTCTAGAATTCACCACAAGATGTCGCCACTTCCGTTGGAATTTCGCACTTGGACGGGCCCAGGCCACAAACAAATAAGCACAAACTCGACAGCCAAAATTTACACATCTTCGGATCTACCGGATCTGCCCTGATGATGGACACTGCAACGCTGTCCGAAACGTCGGCTAAAGAAGGAGTTAGCGCAACACGGCATTACACCCCAAAAACAAACAACAAAAATAATTCTCTAGTTATTACTACTGTCATTTATCTAAAAACTTGCTTAGTGGAGATAGAGCATATTGACACACTACGCGATGGGCACATGGCATATGTGAAGCCAAAACGCTGTAACTCAAACATCCTATCTTCCCGCACGGAAACGGAGTTGTAACAGCAAAACAGCGTATTTGTGGAGTTGTCCTAGCAGAATGCTGTATTTTAAATTGCAATGTTCTGTCATTGCGGAAGTGTTCTTTATACAGATATTACGGTATGCCATCGTCAATTCCTTGGATAAGCACAATAAAAAATAAGTTCGTTTGATGTAACGCGACGAATGCAATTGATTGAGAGCTGTAAAGTCAAAATGCTGTACCTGTAAATACGACGTATTGCCATAACACGGGCGCACGGAAGAGGACTAGCAAAATCTCATAATATTTGAAAACTAAATGTTAATCCTATTTTAAATGTTCTCACCTTATTTAATTAATTTCAAACATAACATTTACAATTTTGCCCTTGCTTGTAACTTATACATTTTACCGCATAATCAAGGTATTTTACTTTACATCTATAAAAAAACACAGGCTGTTTGTCAAGTACCGATTTAGGTTAGGTTAGGTTAGATTAGGTTAGCACCTATCACAAATGTTCGGTTCAATTATATACAGCACCGTTTAGCAAATCATCTGAAGTGGTTATTATTGTAAATGATTGTAGCTGTTGGAAATATTGTGATTTTATGACTCTATTATGTCAGTTACACAGCTTAGTTCACATGAAACTTTATTTCTATGATAAACGCTCTCTCTCCCAAAGTTTGGGAACATTGTCGTAAAGACACCACTCTAATAAATATGAATGTCCAACTGCGTGAAGATATTTTTGTACCAAAGAAAACGGTAGCGTAAGAACTATTTATTTTCGTGGATAAATAAGCATCTTTAAAATATAATCTTTCTCAGGACAACGAAAAGGTAGTCATGAACTACAATCAAATTATTCGTCCTATTTTCCACAGTTTGTGGTGTCTATGGTGTTTGGGTCCGCATTTTTTTACAATAATGGCTGACATTAGTAATTTTTGATACTGTTGTAATATTTCAACGGAGTGGGATAGAATAATTAGAACGTTCAATCAATTCAATATAATATATTATTTCTTCAATAGTTGCAAAATTACTTTGTGGCGTCATTTTGATTATATGAAAATGAAATAGGTAAGTTTTTAAATTTTCACGGCCAAAAGCATTTTTTTGTTTGTTTATTGCAGTTCCCTTGTACTGTAATACTTACAGGCTCGTAGTGGATTGAAGCTGGCGGCACGGTATCGCTTCCAAGTAAATAAGCACAAACTCGACTGCGCCAGTGAAGAATTAGAAGAAGAGGACGATAATTACTAGCGCAAAGTATCCTTTTTAATATAACAAAATGTTTTTATCCCACACGCTTTTTCCCCCAAATGCTTTTTTCTCACCGCAGGTAGATGTACAGACCACCGAAGCGAAAAGGATGCAGCCAAATTATGAAAAAATGAAATATTTACATTCAGTAATTCACAAAGGTAAAACAGCGTAAAAAGTTCAGAACTTATTGTTTTTCTTTTTCTTGTCACTTGTATGAGGTTTTTTATCCAGTTAAGAATTTTTCCTCATAAAACTCATTAATGTAATATAAAATCAGTCAAGTAAATACAACCATCAGATGGTAATAGTAATAAGGCCAAATGAGCCGCAGTACTAGTCAGCTAGAAACATGAAGGGTATTGTTATAAGCCCTAGCTAGTTAGAGGATTACGAAAGAATCCATAAAATCAAAAAAAAAAAACCAACAATTACACATCTTCGGATCTACCGGATCTGCCCTGATGATGGACACTGCAATGCTGTCCGAAACGTCGGCTAAAGAAGGATTTAGCGCAACACGGCATAACACCCCAAAAACAAACAACAGAAAATGAAATACTTTGTTTGCACCACTTTCAATTAATAATAATCAACATGTTTCAAAGCCAATGTTAATGTCAGGAGGATATTGAAAATTACCGAATTTAAAATAGACATACATTAAAATATTATATTACCATGTTCATGAAATTGAAATATTATATTACAATTTTCAAATAATTAAAATATAATTTAAAATTAAACAATAACTTTGTAAAAATCACTTATAGTTACATATATAAGTGATGTTTACAAAGTTATTGTTTAATTTTAAATTATAATGTCACATCACAAAGTAACCGCTTCATATGAAGAAAAAATTAAAATATAATATATGATTTAAGATTTTCACGGCCAAAAGTATTTTTGTTATTTGTTTTTGGGGTATTATGCCGTGTTGCGCTAACTCCTTCTTTAGCCAACGTTTCGGACAGCATTGCAGTGTCCATCATCAGGGCGATGATGGACACTGATGATGGACACTGCAATGCTGTCCGAAACGTTGGCTAAAGAAAGAGTTAGCGCAACACGGCATAATACCCCAAAAACAAATAACAAAAAAATATATATATAATATAACTATTTTCATATAATTAATAGATTATATTACAATTTTCAAATATTTAAAATATAAAATTACCATTTTTATCTAATAAAAATATTAAATTACCATTTTTTATCGCTATACATTCTACACGACATTTGATGTTGTTCCAACCGTTCGGCAAGTATTATAAATGGTAAATTTTCTAAAAAAGTGTTGTTTATTGTTTTGAACATAGCTAACTAACTAACCATATAGCCGTTTACCCGCAGGGGTAGGCAGAAAGGATGGAGCACCAAACAACTCGATCTTGGCACACACTCCTTGCTTCATACACATTCATAAATCGTCTCATACATAGCTTTCTGTTATTCTGTCTCTTGACGTGGTCCGACTGAAGTGTTTGGTACATATCTTCCTAGTGCGTCCCCGACTTTTTTTAAAATTCACATTCGCGTCACATATTCTCCTTAAACTCATTTGTTCATTCGTTTCACATGCTCAATCATCTAGGCGACCCTATCTTAATCTTATTAACGCTTATATCAGCCTTGCTAATTTACTTACTTGCGAATCGCCAAATTTCTCATAAGATACGCCACAGGGATTTATCTATTTTACAACATTAAGTCTACGTTCATCCTTTCTGTTAGTTTCATGCCTCACTACCATACATCAGGGTAGGTACCAGCACTCCATCGTGGACTTCTTTCTTCGCTTCTTTAGACAATAATTGTTTGTGTGTTTATAAAATAGAGACACATTTTCTGTTACCTCATGCAGTCATCTATCCCCCCGGATTCACGTTAAAACATCCGGCCTTTAAACATATTAATAAGGAACCTTGTTGGCAGTAAATTAATTTAAAATAAACACAGTTTATAGTTTCGTAAACCAGCAGAATTGCGTTCAAATACAGGGTGCTCTAGTGGCAAGGTTTTCAGATATTACTCGAGTGTAAAATTGGGGCCACAGAGCGCTAAGGGTCGGAATATAAGCATTCCTAAATAAAGCGAGACATCTTTTACAGCGAAACAACCCTTAGGCTTCTTGTTGTTTGTCCACTCATAAGCCTCTAAGGCGTATTACGAATGTTGTTCGCATAATTAAAAAGGATTTATTCATTTCGTGTGAAAGGATAAAACTGTCTTACTTTGCAGGTATGTATATGCGTAAAGACGAGAATCAGGGCGCATTGCAAAAGTGTAAAATAAAGATTTACCGGGTTTTAATGGCTGTGGTGGGCGTGATTGATTATAATGGGTCTGTGGTTTGGAGCCCGCTATAGGTAAAATCTACTCTCATATTGGAGAATCTTAACTTCTCAGGCTAATTTGTTCGGTTTAGTTTGTTTCGGTAGAGTCAATTTGATCGATTTTCGGAACAGCTCGTATGGTCTCACAAAAATCGTTGTGTCGTCCTTAATGTTGTGATACAAAAAATGTTAAAGGTGTTAGAAAGAGAAAACACCAAGCTTTATATTTAAATATAGAATTTAACGACAAAATAATTAAATGCACACCTCTATGAAACCAAAGTTTCGACCGCAATTTGAGAAAAAATTGGGAAATTATGCAAATTTTAATTAATTATTTTAATATGAAACGACAAAAAAACGAGGTGGCAGTAATGTTCATAATACAATTCTCTAATAAAACATGAATTTTTAAAATCGTTATTTTAAGGTCAATTTTAGATGATAACTTTAAAATGAGTCATTTTTAAAACCTTTTATTTAAAAAATTATATCTTTATTTCCAATAATAAAATTTGAAAGTGTATTTTATCACCTCTCAAAAACAGTTTTTAGTTTCTGGAAACGTTCAGAATATACAATTAATTTGAGTTTTATAGATAAGCGGAAATACATCAAAATACTCCGTCGTTCTGACAGCATCTTTTAGAAATATCAATATGCCAAGGGCCTGAACGATTAAGAAGAAATTGAACATTTGACATCCGGATTACAGGTCGAGAACTTTGCCCCTCGACCACGGAGGTAAGATAATATGATAAATATATTGAAAAGAGGTTATGAAAATATTAGCATTTATATTAGGAACAATTAAAATCGTCACAAAACATAAAACTATTTTTTATTTATTTTATTTATTTTATTTATTTTATTTATTTTATTTATTTTATTTATTTTATTTATTTATTTTATTTATTATATTTATTATATTAGTACATTTTTTGTTTATTTGTTACAATATATGATCACTATTTCAGGACCCCTCTTCCATAGAAGCATTAGCTTGTGGCTGGAAGAGGAGTGTACATTGTTTTATTACAATAAGTAAGTAATTAAAAATTAAATGATTTTAAACTTATTTGAAGTGAGTTATTCTTAAGATTAATTCAATTGGAAACATTTGTAAATATCCTTAGTTAGAAACCTACTAGAACATAACTCCATAGTTTGGTCGCCCTTCTATGAAATTTATGTTCATAATGTAGATAGAAATCAATGCAAATTTCTACGCTTCGTATATTTTTAAACTCAATATTCCTTTAGAGCAGATAAATGATCTGTTGTTAATGCTTATTTTTAATATGCCAACTTGTCTGAAAACAGACGAAAATTAAACGACCTAAAATTTTCATTAAATTTTGTTAAACTTTATCTATTGTTGTAAGCTTCAGCATTTAATAAATCTACATGTATCTATATGAACAACTAGACAAATAATAACACTTTATAAATATACATCTCATTCCATTTGTTGCGTACCAATCGATTGTTACTCGACGAATGGACTGTAGTTTTTTACGAGAAAATAAGATCGAACAATCGTGTTTATCACGATAATGAGTTCGTGTTTTACAAAAAAATATATTATCAAACCTATCAATTTATTCGTTGAGGTCGTGCAATCCAGTTTTTAACGATTACGAATAATTTGAAGAGAAGTGTATTTTCATTGTAATTTTTCATAAAAAGATGTAAAAGCCCTTTAGGCGTTAATTCCTGATTTAACTGTCTTACTTTAATTAACTCTTGACAGGCCAAGATGCCAAACAAAACAAGTGGGTCTTCCGACGACCCCATGATTTTTCTGTTTTATGGGCTTTTAAACGATAGAAATTCCAATTATTCAGTCAATTATAAATGGTAAATTATGTATTTTCGCAGGAATACGTAAAATACTAAACGATGCTTTCTTTCCACAGTTTAAGTAATTTTCACTACATACCATTTCATATCAAGTTTTCCGTACCCCCAGTTAACACTATAAGCTCATATGACTGAATGAACTTCTGGACAAAACGAATTACCCAACATCTAAGTATTAAGTAGCCTTCTAGTTCTGTTATCCTCCCCTATATTATTCATAAGGGTTGAAACCTAACTACATCAACTTCAGCAAATTACGAAATAACCCACTACTGTTCTAAATATTGGTTAAGACGGGACAATACCCTAAAATAAAGTCGGAATCATAACGACGTAAGTGAAGAAGTCATGCACAAAAATATGCGACGCACAGCCCTTGGGTATTGGACAGACCTACGGTTGAATTTGCCTTAACAAATCTCTAAAATAGAGTAGGAATCTTAACCCTTTCAGCCCCAGTGTTAATTCAAATTAACATGAACTTTCTGAAATTTTTTACCGTAACTGTAGCGATTTAGAAAAGTCATGTTTTTGTTTTCTTATAGCTTGTAGTCTTTTCTGTGGCGTCTATTTATTCCGCTCGGTTGAAATCCCTATTCCCGCCACAACAACGATAAATAATTTGACATTTGCCGATTGTGAGTTTCATAGAATTTCTGCCGTCATTGATTACTTAATTTAAGGTGAGATATGAGATAATAACATCAGTTTAATTTACTGTTCACAGTCATTTGCAAGAATATTGTAAATGAATTTCAACGTTTATTCAAATAAACACTGGTAGTGACGGACATATTTTAGACTAGTACGGTTTACCTTACTATTTAAAAAATACCCTCCGACGCCCAATGTTATTCAAATTAACATATAATAATTTCTAAAAAAAAAAATACAGTGTGTGGCAAGCCTACCCACGACGGAAGTGAAACTTTAAGTATTCTTCTCTCTCTCTTTTCATTTCATATTATTATTATTCAGAATGCTGTAAATTATAGTTTTAAAAAGCATAAATTTATTTATAGGCGTGTTGTTAACAAATAAACGTTTAACTAGATTCCTAATATTGACATATTTATAAGTAGCATGCGATAAAAAAAATGAAAAGTTATGAAAATATGGGATTCGAACCCGGGTCCTGCATAACGAGTGTCGAACGCTCTGCCTCTAGACCGCGAGGAGAGGTATCTCGCACGACGAGAACCGCGTATACAACGTGTACTCCTCAATCGACTTGTCCCGCGCAAATTTTCGTTTTCAAACACGGCAAATGAATAATATCACATAACAAAATTCAAAATTCAAAATTCAAAAAAATATTTATTGCACAAAAAGAGTACAAAGGGTATAACTTATAGGTTACATCCTATTTCTTCCAGCTTTTTATTTTTTTTTTATTTTTTTTATAGTGAATACCTCACAAGAGTCCCAACTGCTCCCGTCTGGAGCCAGTGAGACTATGGCATCCCCAATTGGAGGATGTTGTGAGGCTGAAGGTAAGTGGGGAAGGGAAAGAGGAAGGTGGGGAAGTACCTGGCTATTCAGATCTAGTCACTAAACACGGCTAAAGCCATTTGGAGCGACGTTTCAATTCTGAATGGTGGTCTTACACCAGGGCGATACTGGTAGTATCTTCCACTCTGGAATTCCACTTTGGCTTACCAAACAAATACACATTATATCACATAACCCAACAATTACATGTTAACAAATAAATAAAAATAAATAACAGTAAATAAAAAATTTAAAAACAGGTATTTATTCATGTAAGGTATTCATTCAAGGTGTAGTGACATTTGTTTAAAAGAAATGTTTTTAGTGTTGATTTAAATTTAAGTGTGTCGGTTATTTGTTTGATGCTACGTGGAAGGTTGTTATATATTTTAATGGCCATGTAGTGTGGTCCTTTTTGAAAAATAGTTTTGGTTGCTTTTGGGATTAAAAGGTTTTCTGTGAACCTTGTAGCGTGTTTATGTGTTGAGTTTTTTTGTGGGAATTTTTCTGGAGATGATCGTACTAACAGGCATAATTCCATTATATATATGTCCGTCACTGTCAGAAGTTTAAGATTTTTAAAAATTGGTCTACATGAATCCCGGTGATTAGAGTTTGAAATTTTTCGTAGGCACCTCTTTGGATGATAAAAACATCTTTGGCGTTTACCGAGTTTCCCCAAAAAACTATTCCGTATTTTATCATTGAGTATACGTATCCATAGTATGCGGTGATTACTGACTCGATGTTTAAGATATTTTTCAGGGTGCCTAGAACAAAAGAAAAGCTACTGGTTTTTGCAACAACTTTAGATACATGTTCTTTCTAGTTTATATTTGCATCTAGTTGTATTCCCAGCAGTGAACAAGTTTGAGAAGGTTCGATATGATTGTTATTAAAGTTAACATTTATGTTTATAGGTGTAGCTTGTACTGGACAAAATTTTAGAAGTTCAGTTTTGTTTGTGTTAAGTGACAGATTTTGTGATAACAGCCAGTTTGCTATTGATTGAAAAAAAAAAAAAAATAGACCCTATATAAAACGTTAACGTCTCGTTAACGCTTTATATAGGGTCGAATCGAAGATATATCGGCAGTGTGAAGTCATATCTGTCGTTTTACAAAATATTTCCGTATATTCGTTTTAACAGTCTCATACCCGTATGGAGTCTGAATTTGAAAAATATTTCTAAATTTTGAAAAACTCACTTACGGCTGTGTTTTTTACTAAAAAAAACTTGTCACGCACGTCTGCGAGGGTAATTAGTCGCGTTATCGGCCTTGATTAGTAATTTTAATGATTCAACATAAAAATAATTAATCAAAATACCGAGCGACTCTACCGGCTCGATTTGTAAGCTATATTTCGACCAAAATATCATATAGGTACCGACCGTTACTTCTATCCAATTACTCGAGTGAACACCTGCCGGTCTTGAGTCTCACTAAATGGATTTAGACATTTCGGGAGACTCTCGGTTAAAATTAACAAATTTATGTAATTTTTTACTTCATTATTACAAATCATGTAGATATCTTCTTATGTGTATGCCTGACAAAGTCGCAGCACGAGAGCATTTTATCATTTTTCCTCGTATTAAAAAAATCACAAAAAGAAAAAAAAAAAATTTAAAGCGGGGATCGAACCTCGGTTCTTCACGACGACAGTCGGGCGCTCTGCCTCTAGACCGCGAAGCTGAGTTTGGAGAGTGACCTAAACTAGGTATATAATATTAGCTAGGCTCCTATAGCGAAATGATCACGGTTTTTCGTGACGGTCATGAGTCGGTTTTACTCCGGTCCTCGAAAATGCATAACGCGCGTAAAGAAGTTTCACTTCAAAAACAAAATTGTATACTAAAATTTTTGAAATAATGAGGTATTATCAAGCATTACATATTTTATATATGTGGAAACAATAATGCGGGTGTAAAAGGGTTAACGACGTAAGTGAAGAAGTCGTGTAAAAAAATATTCGGTGCGCGGCTCGGCATAATGGATGAAGCTATTATCGAATTTGGCCTAGCAGGCCTAGAAAATTTCCGTGGGGTTTATTTTTATTATTTTTGATGAATGCATTAGTAAAATCATATTTTTTTCTAGAGGGATACCTCAGGAAGTTTCTGATTCACCGTCTAAAAAATATAATCGGGCGCCTACCGCAGATTTCATAGTGGAAAAACGTCTTATAAAATTTTCTTTTATTAATCTTAAATATAAATAACTTACATCCGTGGTTGTTGATCAAAATATATATATTATCGTGACGAATTCGTCGGAATTAATTAAAATATTAGTGTCTGTTGTCGCCTTAATGGCAGCCTCTCATTACTAAGCTAGTAGCGACCTATTAATTAAATGGACCCGTTCATCCAGTCTTAGAATAATTTATTGTAAGGGATTTTAGTGCATGTGGCATCGCAATGCTTTTATGTGAATATGGTTTCGTGCAACCCGACAGTGGCAAAGTTTCACGAGCGAATTTATTGAATTTGCCAGGGATATAACGTATGTTAGCAGTGTTAGCACATTCGTGCCGATTCTATGGCAAACTCAAACAGTTATATAATTGCATTAACTGAAAGACATACATTGCTTACTCTGTATAGATTTCAGTAAATTTAATGTTAACCTATGCAACATAAGCTCTAATTCCGAATATCTACCGCGATGCTTGAAGATTATAGAAGTTTTGCGGTGTTTCGCCTTTCACTAATAAGGTAAGATATAAATTATATTGATGTGTCGAAGGTGCTGAGTTGACGGTAGTTGACTGGCTGCCGCCTCAGCGTTTTGATGCGTCAAAAATGATAACGCCAATTAAACGAAGAGCATCTTTTTATCTAATTTTTGATTTTTTTATTAAAGCGACTATTTAAAAATTTTACACACAAAATATGATATAAAATATATGTACAGTAAATTTTATTTCTTAGTCCTCACTAGGGCACCTGTGCTGTGGAGAACTAAAGTTATTAATTTCTGTTTTATTGTGTTATGTTTTTTTCAGAGATTTTTAATTAATCTCTTTCAGCCAGATTTTTATTCTTGATTTGTAATCATTCAAACATTCGTATCGTCGTAAAATAAATGTAATTTCTTTGTCCGAATGTGGTTTTATGACCTGTAATATTTCTCATGTCATTGTGATTTGACCTTGTTTGATAAATACGCGGTATTGTAGAGGATTCAGTATTTTTGAATAGTTTCAATAATATATTTTTAGCATATATTTGCTGTACATTTCTACATCAAAACTATTGAAAATTTCGAAAGCGTTCTTACGGGTACTTTAAGTATGGTCTTTATGATTCCTTTTTGAATTGTGTTCAGGGTATATACTTAGATACAGCATATCCCCATCCCATAATTCCATTTTCAATACGAGAATGACATAAAGCGTAATAGATTTTTGTCACATCCTTTATGTTTACCACATTTCTTAGATTTTTAAAGAAATACATAAGTTTTGTAAGTTTTTCCGTGATACCTTTGATATGTAGGTACCATCTAACATTTTCATCAATCCGAGAAATTTTGTTCTTTGTGATTTTTCTATTATTAAGTATTGACATCTCAATTTAACGGAGCGGGTGATGTATTTTGTATACTCATTTTTCGATGTATTTCGATGACTTTATATAACTTTTTAAAAATGTGTTGAATAGTCACTGTGTCGAGTTAGCATGGAACCTAAAAAAATTATAATTAATTACAGATTTATATTTCAATATAGGCATTTAAAAAACATCAGCTAAATTATCATAAGAGTTACCAATTGTGTGTAATCTATTTATAACGGAAACCTGAAACCCTATCATAATTGTCACAATAATACACACCTTGATTTAACGATAGGAATATGAAAGTGAATCAATATTAACATATCAGGGCTATCCAACTGATAATTCACAATATTAACATATCAGGGCTATCCAATTGATAATTCACAATACTAAAATATCCGGGCTATCCAACTGATACTTCACAATATTAACAGATCAGGGCTGTCCAACTGATAATTGACAATATTAACATATCAGGGCTATCCAACTGATAATTCACAATATTCGTATAAATTATATTCAAATCGAAACAAAAAAAAATGTTATTGAGCTTCATCAATTTCAATGATTGTAATAAAATCATAATCTTTTGATAAGAAATTCTAACTTGAAAAATTAATACACCTCAAAAATTTGTGTTGGACTCTTTCAATGTTGGCGATAATCGAAGGTTATTGATAGTAATGTTGGCGATAATCGAAGGTTATAGATCTTTGATGGGCGGACATAACAGTATAACTGCATTTTTGACCATTTAACGATTTATATTAGAAAATGTGTCTTGTGTATGCCGGCATCAATGGTATTAACAGTATAGTTACACCAGTACTCAAAACATATTATGTTTAATGTTTTTTAATGTTCAAAAGACACATTTTCTCATATAAATCGTTAAATGGTAAAAAATCCAGTTATACTGTTATGTCCGCCCATCAAAGAGATAATAATGTTTTATTTTTATTTTTTATTAACTCCACACAGGAGGTCCTGAAGAAAATAATTTCCCTCAGGGCCTATGTCAACTTTGGGGATGCTGTGTGGAGGGACTTTTTGTGGAGAGGAAGGAGTGAACATGGGTCTTGAAGAGTCCCATGTTGTAGGAGGGAGGAAACACAGAGGCCGGCAGTTCGTTCCACAGCCGAGCTGTTGAACTTAAGAACGAATCGTAGAAGCGACTCGTTCTCATGTGACAAATGTCAACCGTGTACAAATGTTGGGCGCGCGTTTGGCGTGTATCCCGACTACGCACCGGTGCCGAAGGGATCAATGACGCTAGTTCCTCAGAGCATGTTGGCGATAATCCAAGGCTATAGATAATAACGTAGATTATTATCAGAAAGTGGACCATATATAAGTTACTCACCATTTTTCTTGTAAAAGATGACCTCAAGCTTCAGCTCTTGTTTGTCCTGCAGAGAGGTGTCGATCTGCACCTTGTGCTCGTCCATCGTGTCCGAGCCGTACAGGAACTTGCAGGCGCACCCCTTCTGCATGATCTGCGCGCGGCTGAAACCGGTCAGCTCGCAGAACCCGTCCGAACAGTACACGATGGGGTACACTGTCGGCACTTGCGCGTTGCCCAGCACGAAGTTGCTATCTGAAAACAACAAAATATACAAATTAGCTTATGTCGTACAGTTTTTTCTCATCAGATTTTCAGTTGCACATTTAAAAAATATCACAATTGTTCATTTTAGTGCGTTTTTAACCCATCGGAATACTAATTTTTATTTGTGACATCTGTGCATACTTGAGAAGGATAATTACTGTGCAGTATTGCATCTCATATTTTCCCAAATTAAACAATTTTTACGTGAATTATCTAAGTATGTGGGAAAAGTTTTAGTCGCTCCAACGGGGCGTGCAATATACCGATGCGAAAAAGTGCAGCCCCCCAATCCTGGCGGCAGGTTGACGATGGGTTAAACACTTTTGTAAAGTGAATTAGACTTGGAGGTTCCCATCTTACTTATCATTTACTCGGTCCCTACAAGACTCGACAGCTAAACTGTTATGATGCAGGGCTAGATTCCTTTTGTTTTAATATTTTATTCATTAATTTGTTCTGCACCATCACATTTATCCCCGCCGATTCTCTAACCTAGTTAGGAACTGGGCGATTGTCACTGGTATTGGTTTTGGTTAAATTTTGCGTATGGTCGCCGAGAGCGACATCTGAACCGGGCGGAAAAAAAACCACTTCTTGTCTGGACAGTCAACGTGTGGGTTCGTGCAGTGGCGGCGTAGGGTAGATTAGCACCCGGGGCGGTTTTGTATTGAGCACCCCTACTTAAAATAAAACACCGAATACTAAACATGCTTACGAGACTTTATTTTACTGAAATATTCGATGACATTATCAACATTTATTTTCCTGTCTCTTTCAATTGATAAAATCGAAAGATTGGTTAGTCGCGCTTGGCTCATTGTGGATCTTAAATAAGATTTTATTAATTTTAACTTTGAAAAGCTTCTTTCACATGAAGCCACCGAAACACAGATTGTCAAAAAAATCTTAGAACTAACTAACTAACAATCACGCCGTTTCCCCGCAGGGGTAGGCAGAGAGGACGGACCGCCAAACAACTCGGTCTTGGCACACACTCCTTGCCTCATTCACATTCATATATCGTCTCATACATACTCTTCTATTGTTCTGACTCTTGACATGGCCCGACTCAAGTATCTGATTCACTTGGTCGTGCCATGTCTTCCTCGGGCGTCCCCGACTTCTGCTACCATTCACATTTGCATCGTATATTCTCCTTACACTCCTTTCTTCGCTCATTCGCTCTACATGCCCAAACCATCTAAGCGTCCCTTTCTTGATCTTACTAGACACAGCGCTAAACTTGGAACTGACTCAGAATAGCCCCATTTTACAATGAATCTGAGGAGCTCCAATGTAGTCCATTGAACTGCTTCGTGGGCAGTCTTTATAGGGAGATTTTGTGCGCATTATGTAGGCGTCAGACTCAGCTATAAAATATAAAAAATGATCGCACGCCAAATATCGCTCTCCATACAATTCCATGAGACCTGTCACACCTAGCGCTTTTATTCGCAGATGAACCATAGACAGTACACATCTTACGCCGTAACCGCTCCTGAGGTGATATATGAAAAGTTATGCACCCCCCACTCCGCGGTGAACAGGGGACGGAGCTGCCTAAACGGGCGGATGACAGCTGTCAATTCAGTACAAACAAATGGAACTTCGTGGCAGCTCTCTAATTCATCTGACTCCTTCCCCTACCATAGGAAGAAATATTTTATAGCGTTGCGGTTCAAAAGATATCTGCTTGCACTTTTATAGCTGTGTGTGACGCAGGTCTTATTTGGCTGCACAAGTGTGTTGTCGTTGTCACCCCTTGGTCCTTGGTACCCGGGGCGGACCGCCCCCCCCCGCCCCCCCTTTACGCCGCCACTGGGTTCGTGGACTGTACAGATGATGGTCGCAGTGCTTTTCGTTTTTGAATAATTAATTGTACGGAATGTAATTCCATTTTTTGTCGCCGATGAGTGCGAGTTTTGCTTACGGGCACGGCGGGAAACGTTTTGCGACCGAAAATTAACCATTCCCAAAGTGGGTAATAGTGATTTCGCTGGACGGAAGTTGTTACGGACGAACCATGCGACCGGCGTTATTCGATTGAACGGAATCCGTAAAGTAACGGTCAATCCTGCGTAGGATTGGATCATACGCAATTAATATTTCGTGCCACGCATGGCTGTCAAGCGGGAACCTCGTTCTTCTTGATTTTTGGAGTTTGAATCCCGACATCGCACGTGTTCGGCGGGCCGAGAAAGAGCCCCTTTGTATGGGTTGCAGCATCCCCAGGAACGGCTACGCGCTTATAGATAGGGGTTTAGGGATGCGGCCGGGAGAAGTATATCCACTTTTCCAGAAGACGGATCACGCTTCTACGGAGTTACGTCAGCCGCCGAATGGGTGTGCGGGACGTTCCGTCGCTTCTCCCATCAAGAAAAGCAGTGTTGGGCATTAGAAAACGCGATGTTCGGCTCCCGTAGTTTAGATACAGATAGCTAAAAACTGGTTGGTCTTTGGGGTAAGTCAAAATTATATAATTCTGTTGATCTGTTGAGCTAGGGCTCATCAGCAAAATGTCCAAAAGGTTTCCAATACATGTAATATCAATCCATGCACCGCCTTTTATTTATGTACATTGAGATACCATCCTAAAAAAACTATCATGATACTGACACACGACCTGGTTGCGAACTTTCACCCCTGAGTTTATTTGTGCATAAACATTCTAGAAATTTGATACTACCTAGATTGGCGCGTTCTAATTGAACAAAGTTTATGTAACAAAATATGTGTATAACTAATAGTGAAGTATGGTAGAGAACATACTCCTCTGTTTAATGATCTTCTGAGACCAGAACCTACTTAACAAAACGCCATCTACGGGTAACCTAATAGAAACATCTAGTGCCATATATGGGTGAGCTCTTACACTTTAATATCAAGGATATTACTTATTTAAGAAATACATCAATATAATAGTGGGTATATCAACTATTTTAGAAGTAACAGAGCTTGTCTTAATGCAGCTTCATTGATACTAGATATGTCGATATACGAATTGATTCTGTTAAGCAGCAAGATTGCTCTTACCACTGGCATGACCAATGGGGTGTTAGTCCTCAAGTTGGGAGATAGAACAGTGAATACTGTCGGTGACGGAGATAAACATCGGGAACATAAAAATGAATGCTTTCAATGATGGCTGAGTTTTAAAACCATCCGCAGATCATTCTAAAGAAGGAAAGGCAATGTAGATGAATAGGTAGATGATTCATTTCGAGTATATCCTAAAGAAAGTTAGTAGGATAAAGCCACGGATACTAACTGTACTTCCTCATGAAGAGAAATAACCTCGAGGAAGTCTATATTGGTAACCAACAATTTTTTAAACACAAATTATAAATAACAAAAACTTACGCTTTATAAATTAAACCGAACCCATTCGACTTCGACTAGTTTCAAACAAACGTTTAATTTTTCATCTAATTTTATGTTAATTTCTTTTTATAAATTAGGCCAGGAATCGCCTAAGCTTACAAATCTAATACAAAATCATATCGTCAACATCAACACGAAAAACCGATTGGTTTCATTTGCCCATATGCAGAATCAACGTTTCACAATTTTTTTAATTTCATAATGTATACATTCTTAGCAAATACCTTCAAACGAAGTTACGCGTACGATCATAAATTAATACATGGGGAATATCTCATATCCCTATCCTATATTCCTCTTCCTTTCCCCTTTAGCTACATATGAGTTGTAATATATAGTTAAACTTTAAGTAAATTTATCAGAACGATCTTTTTTGACTAAACTTTATGCAAACTCAAATGTATATTTAATTATTGAAGACAATATTAGCGATTCCTAAACAAAAATCTGAAACAGAAAAATTAGAAAAGGATGCGGAGACATCTAGAACTTGAACCCAGGACCCTTGTCTTGCAGGGACACCGCTCTACCAACTGAGCTAATGGCAGCTTATCTTCTTCGGTCATATTTAACTGTATCATACTTCAAATAAGAACTACCAACATTGTCTTTATTTTTCTCACCGCACATTTTTATTGGCAACTATCTTTATGTATGATCGCAAGATTCAACCCGAACTAAATGGAATCTAGACAGTGTCTTTAGATAAATGTATCTTATTTTAATTTTAATGTGCGGCATCTATTGACTTTTTTCCAAGTCTAAGACGAATATAGATGTGACCGGATCTTTTTCTGATTTTTCTGTTTCAGATTTTCGTTTAGGAATCGCTAATATTGTCTTCAATCACAGACATAGGAATTAATAGACGAGAAGCTAATGGCGAGGGGTAAAATCAACTGTTGAAGAACGAAGGGAGTAAGGCTGACTGTGATTCGTCAATAAATCAATCTGACAGTAAATAGGCATCTCGCATTATAATATCACCATTTAGTTCTTAAAAGTAAAATCTGCTTTTGAATGAATAGACATTTCTACATGGGAGCGCAAATTACTCGCCACGTTATGAACTAATTTGCGAAGTCCAAATTCGGCAAAGTAAGGCAGCTTCTATTTTCAGAGTCGTAGTTAGTTTCAGAGTATTTAGTTAAGACACTTTTACAAATGTCTCATAATTTACTTACCCCAGTAAACAACGATGAGCACACTTGAGAATCGCTACATTGTGATGTGATAGTATATGTTTCTAAAACTGATCCATATAATACGGTGTGAATAAGCTTAAAATAAAGTAAAATAATGCTTACTTATGGAATGTAATACGACAATTGGGTTTATTCTCTTTTTCACATCTATTTTTACAAGTTTTCATATCACAAGTCAACATTTTGCCGTTTTATTTCGTAAAATGAACCGATGATGCCTCGACCATAGTTCGCACAAGAATGATGACGTCACGTTTTCAAATTTCATTTGAGGCCATATGCGAGCCCAGCCGGCTCAATGGAACCGGTATGGGGAGTGGGGATAATACGCTTTTAATCACTTAGGGCAGGTCTACTAATATTCATATGTCTATGTCTTCAATAATTAAATTTCAATAAACAATTTGAGGTTTTAATCGTTCAAAAAATAAGTATAAATAAATATTCTTGTGTTTTATACCTAAGCTGTTTGTATCTTACAAATACGTTAAATAGTTCAATATGTTCAGTTTTCATTCGGAATAGAAACGTTGCTTGCAACGGCTTTAGCCGTGTTTGGTAACCAGACCCGAATAACCTGTTCGTGTCCTTCCTCCCCATTTCATACAATCCCCCAGTTGGAAGTGCCACGGTCTCCCTGGCTCCATACGACTGTAATCAGATGGGCGGTACTCGCACAAAAATTGAAACCGCTAAATAATATATCCTCGGCATTATCAGCACGTGTACGTGAAAGTACCTTGCCAAACTTTCTGACGTTTATCCAGGAAAGCTAATTAAATTACGTAATTATTAGGCGCGTGGATTCCGTGACCTTTTCATGCCAATTAACCTGTAGCGCCTAATTTCATGGCTCCTACCCTCGCCTAAAAACATTTTCAGCATCTCGCTGTTTGCCGGCAGTTTATTTGGATAATGCCTGTCATTTTGTATCGTTGGAATTATTGTTTTCTTTCCAGTGGCATTGTGGCAATCGTTATACTTGTTGAACATTGATAGAGACAAGAAACATTGAGAAGGAACAGAGAAGTGACAAAATAAACTTAAGATATGTCTAAATATATTTCTACTATTAATAATAGGTAAACTACTAGAACTCAATTTAAGGCGAAGCTTAATGCTAAATTACTATTTTGATTAATCTTTATAAAGAATTGCTTAACATTATGAATACAAAAAATATGCGATTAGATAAATTGAAGGTTTTCCTATCGTTTTGCTTGAGTAGAATACAAATAAAAAAATACTCAATTAAAATAATAAATGTAAACTACTAAAAAATTTTTTTTTTTCAATAGAAATGTATGAACGCATAAAGGAAACAAATTAAAAAATACATTATTAAAGCTAAGATTATCTGTGACAGTTTTACTTGATTAACTTTTTTGCTTTTTTATTAAATTATTTATAAAATAAATAAAACCAGTTTTATACTTGAAATCGAACGTTTCTAGACTCCGTTTGTCAAGCGATTTTAATGCCTATTACCTACAATATAAGGTATACCAAAAATATACACATTTTTGGCTTGTAGCTTCCTCTTAAGTTCAATTCTTCCATATGGAACGCACATTAAAATGTTCATGTACAAGATATTGAAAGAATATAAAATAAATCTTTTAAAAAAAGATTTATTGTAGTGCAAAAATTTTGGGACTAAATATTATGCCAACTTAAATATATCACAAAAAAAATATAAAAACCATTGATACTGGGGCAGTCCAATTTTGTATAAAATGAAAGAAAAAAACTGATGTTTTTACTATTTCTGTTTAATAAATGTAATTGATTAAATAAAATAGTAAAAATATTAAGCCTTTTCAAAATTCTAGAGAAACAGGCACAGAATATCAAAAAAAGTTATTAATATGTTTTGAAATTCAATCACAGTAAGTCAGTCTGTCTCCTTAGCTAAATTATTACTCTCCATTTACAGTTAGTTATTTTAATTCATAGCCCATAGCCACTTCTCACTCAGGCAATTACTAACTTTACAAAGTTGGATAACTATTCACAAGCATTTCAACTAAACGGAATTGTACTGTATAAACAGGAATTACTTATGAAGATCGGAGAAGAGCTTAAACCTCGACTACTCCTAAAATAATATATTATATTGTTTCAAGAATTATTATTATTATTTATTAACTAATAAAATAATTATGTTTACCCTATACCCACAGCATTAAAAAAGGTAAAACCCCGAGGAAGAACTTGCAATTATTTTAATTTATGGCAACAAAAATTATTGAATCAGGTTTTCATTTTTTTAATTTTTTTGTTTGTTAATGGGTGTGTCATGGATGATAAGAACGCCAAATCAAATTAAAGTTATTTACAAGTATATTTAAAATTATTTTTTTTCCCTTTATTTTTTCCCAATATATTTTTTTATAAGTTTTAAAAATGTAACTTAAGGGAGCCCAGAAGGCACTGTTTGTAAGTAGGAAATATAAAAATTATATTAATAAAAAAATTTAAAAAAATTAAATACTAAAATATAACGATATGAACAGCGTTTCAACAGCTTAATCAATTATTATTATGAACTATTTTGCAAATTATGAAATTTAATTAGCCATTTGCATTTGTTTTGATAGAAGATTAAATGGACGTTGACATTATAACACATAAAAAATAATATTGATATTTAAATGAGAACGTGGTGAGCGAACACGGCAATACCTTGCGGGGTGTGGTTACTTTTCAGGAATATAATTAATCAATTTAGGCTAGCTCGGTCTGTCGTGGAATTGGAGATTAGTGTCAATCATCACGTCCGCTATTGGTGAACGAGTCGCCAATAGAAGGTACTATATTACATAAAGAGTTAATAACTGCAAGATGAGAGCTTTAAAAGTGAACTTCGGTAAAACGTATGCAACGGTAACTCGTGACGTCACGCGAAACACAATTCTGTACAATATTCATATTTAGAATGGTTTTGCTGCAGTACCGCCGCTTGCGCACCGTGATGTCCCATGATGAAAAATCCACTAAAAAAACCGTAGATGACGACGGCATCTCCACAAATCAGTTTCAGTTTTGAAAATGGCAATTACAATAATTTTCCATGGTACTTTTTCGCTTAAGGCGATGCCATACGTAGTAATGCAAAATCATGTGTTTTTGGTTTGAAAATTTGGTCGCCTAGAAATGTTTCAGATGCTTTAATTAAATACTGCGAGTAGAATACATCTTGGCCTTTGAAATAATCGTATATTTTTTTAGATAAGTCTTTTCATAAGCCCAGAAAAAAATAATGTATAAGGCCTATGAAAACTCCTGTAAAGTTCAAAATCTCCTACTTACGAACCCATTTATATAATTATAAACTTATAATTTTTATATGAAAATATCAATATAAAATTGTACCTTTCAACTCCCACCTATATATTGTAATTTAATATCGTCCTACAATGAGTTTTGTCACTCATCGGGATTGATAGATAATTTTTATTTTTATTTTCATGCACACGTGTTCTTACATCAGGATAATATATTCTAAATTTGCTAAAAAATTCTTAGTAAATTAGTAATATTCATTTTTCAACGTTTACAAACCTTTCATACACCAATCACCAAGGTGATGACATGATTTTCGATTCTGTTGGTTTATAAAATACACACCTGCACCAAGAATAAAGTGAGAAACTTTTATAAAGTTTCATTACGCGTTGAGGTTGAAGGAAATCTTTAGAAATTCGAAAAATATGAAAAAGTCCCAGGCATACGAAAACTTTGAATGATTCTTTTAAATCTAACGTAATCTGTAAAGCTGGAAGTTTTGTGAATACATTTATTGAAAAAGGGGAGATAAATCCAAGAGCCATTAGGAAAATACTTATAAAATATGAAAAGGATGCTTCGAGATTTCGCGAACTCTTCCTGAGGAGGCAAATTCGTCCTGTAAGCTTACATTCGAGAGAATTGAAGACACAGGTATATGATTTTTATTTTGGATACAATACTGTACAGATTATTTAATGGCACGAATTGAAAGAAATTCAGATATTCAAATACACAATTTTCGTTAATGAGATATTTACTTATCTTAAAAATAATTTTTAATCTAACAATTAACATGCAAAATGTATTCACATTTCGATGTACCGTATAACGCATGATTTTATTATAATTGGTTCAATATTTGAATATCGCGAGGGTATTTTTTAGAGTAATTTTTCTATAATCATTACAAAAGTTATGTAAAACATAATTTAATTTATACGTTATCTACATACACGAGGTTTATTCAAAAGAAAAGGTAAATTTCGAAGTTTTTCCAAAAGTATTTATAATAGTGGAACGAATCAACTGCAAGCGGCGTTTCGAGCATTTGCGGTTACTTCGTTTCTTTCGCATAAGTATAAGGTTCGCGGATGTATACGGAGCATAAGACAAATTTATCGGCAACACATAACAATATTTATTGTAGAAGTTTCAAAATGTTCAATGAACTCCTTTTAAATGTTAAGGAAGCCAAAAGTCTTGCAGTTTTTCGTGGGTTATGTCTAAATGTTAGTCCAAATATTAGAATATTTTATGGAAATGGAATATTTTTAAAGTCATTTTAGAATAGATGTACACTAGAAATAAAATGTAAAATTTTGTAACTAAATAAAATATACCTAAAAAAGAAAGTTTATCTAAGGAATACGAATAAGAAAGTTTTCTCCGTATAAAATTACTTGCGCACGCAGGGATTTAAACCCGCGACATTTGGCTTGCTAGTCGAGAGCATTAACCCTCGACCATGGAGAAGTTTTTAAAACCACAAAGCAGATAGAATAAAAGAACATGTTAAGTTTAAGAATTATAATAACGTTCATGTAAAATGTAGGCTTAGCATTCATCGTTAAGGAAAAAAATGAAATATAATAAATTATTTATTTTTCGGAATAACTTTATTGAGTAAAACCTCAAATTATAATATTTAAATATTGAAGACAATATTAGTGATTTCTAAACGAAAATCTGAAACAGAAAAATCAGAAAAGGAAACGGTCACATCTGGGACTCGAACCCAGGACCCTTGTCTTTCCGGGACAATGCTCTACCAACTGCGCTAATGGGACCCTATTCCCCTCGGTCACTTTTAACTGTATCATACTTCGAATAAGAACCACTAACATTGTCTTCATTTTTTCACCGCACATTTTTTATTGGCAACTATCTTTATGTATGATCGCAAGATTCAACCCGAACTAAATGCAATCCAGACAGCGTCTTTTAGATAAACCTATCTTTTTTATTTTTTATGTGCGACATCTGTTGACTTTTCTGCAAGTCCAGAATGAATATTTATTTTTCGGAATAACTTTATTGAGTAAAACCTCAAATTATAATATTTAGATATTGAAGACAATATTAGTGATTTCTAAACGAAAATCTGAAACAGAAAAATCAGAAAAGGAAACGGTCACATCTGGGACTCGAACCCAGGACCCTTGTCTTTCCGGGACAATGCTCTACCAACTGCGCTAATGGGACCCTATTCCCCTCGGTCACTTTTAACTGTATCATACTTCGAATAAGAACCACTAACATTGTCTTCATTTTTTCACCGCACATTTTTTATTGGCAACTATCTTTATGTATGATCGCAAGATTCAACCCGAACTAAAAAAGATAGGTTTATCTAAAAGACGCTGTCTGGATTGCATTTAGTTCGGGTTGAATCTTGCGATCATACATAAAGATAGTTGCCAATAAAAAATGTGCGGTGAAAAAATGAAGACAATGTTAGTGGTTCTTATTCGAAGTATGATACAGTTAAAAGTGACCGAGGGGAATAGGGTCCCATTAGCGCAGTTGGTAGAGCATTGTCCCGGAAAGACAAGGGTCCTGGGTTCGAGTCCCAGATGTGACCGTTTCCTTTTCTGATTTTTCTGTTTCAGATTTTCGTTTAGAAATCACTAATATTGTCTTCAATATTTAAATATAATAAATTACATTTAATATTCAATGTACTTGCCCTATTAGCCATTCTTTTAACATTGGAATAAAATATTAAACCACAAATAACTTTGTTTACATTACTTTAATATATATAAAACCTACATGTTTCATGAACGAAGTTCACCTCATCAGGAGTAAGTATGCACTGAAGTCAAACAGTAAAAAAGTCTTGTAAAAAAAGTACTTGCTACATAATAAATTTATTGTGCGATATCGTGCAGTTTCGTAGCGATGTTGAAGTCAAAATCCGTGCCGTGCAGGATTAAGCGGCTGAAACCAGGGTTCCTAGAATAATCCTTTCACAAGAAAGCGAGTAGCCTTTTTACGTGAAATACCTGTCCAGAAGAGCGTCAGTCTTCCGATTTCAAGTAATGAAATATTTAGGAGATTAGCGAGCGGACTCGTCGATCGTCAGCCAAGAAGGTGGCCACTGATATAGACCGTTGAACAAAGAATGCTCTATTGCTCCGATTTAAACTCTGAGGTTTGGTGGTTCTATTGCACCTGCAGCTACCCAAAAATCCATGGTTATGTGTGAAACTGCACAATAGTCCCAATTGCTCCCGTGAGACTATAGCATCCCCAATTGTGGTATGCTGTGAGGCTGACGATAGTGGAGAGTGGAAGGAGATTGTGTAGAGGAAGGTTGGGAAGCACTTGGCTATTCAGATCTGGTCAGAAAACACGGCTAAAGCCATTTCAAACAACGTTTTAATTCCGAATGGTGATCTTAAACTAGGGCAATACTTGAAGTATTTTCCACTCTGGAACGTGCCGCAAATATACTACGTACTATTTTTTTTATTTTATTTAATATCAACGGTAAAATATATACCATAAACAATTTTAAATGAGTAATTTGTGAAATAGCACAAATAAATCAAATAAAATTTACTTGCGCAGCCACGTTCGAACCCGCGACCTACGATATAATCGACATGTTCTTCCTACATCTGCTGCTGTAAATATTTATTTTTTAAATAAAATAGGTTTAGCCAGCGTTAGCAATGTAAGCATCCGAAAATATTTTTTTTACGACTTGATTACAAAACATTGACTTTTCTCCACCTACTATAATTATATAATGCGCATATAAATAAACCTTCTGGAAGAAATTTTCTAAATGATAGTGAACACCCTATCAAAATCTGTTGCGTAGAAGTAAGAACTAAACGCACAAACATACAAACAAGGTTAGCGACTTTATTTTATAATATTTAGAGATATCTATTATATACACATCACAATAAAATTAGGACTAAAGAAAATGTAACCGTGCAACTAAAGCATTACGCATTTTATGAGATCTTCAAAAACATTCCGTTCTATCAATTTTCGTTTGGCGGTTTATAGCGGAAAAAATTTCCGATCTCCGCCTATAGCTCGTAGATTTAGACGGAAAAGTTAAACGTGAAATTTTCCTCCAGAAAAGAAATGTTTAAAAGTCATGAATATAAAATACTTTTTATGATCGTTAATTAGATTGAAGTTTCCACGATCCACGTCGCTTGGGATATCGGGCTTTGCGAGATTTCTCTAAAGCTTGGATAGTTAGTTTTTTAATGAATAACCTACGAGCTAATTAAGTTTTATTTTCAATCAATATTAATCGCGTACAGCAGGCGGTGAAAGTTTTTAAAAACAACAAGAAAAAAATTAAAGACACGATTTGACATTTTCATGGTCAAAAGTACTATCGTGATAAATTTTCGGGTAATTATGCCATGTAGCGCTGTTTAGAAATGGCATTTTCCGTGTTCTAATTTACTATTTTTATGATATGATGACAATTCGAACTAAGAATATTATTTATGAACATGTTTTGTTTTAAAAAAAAAATCTTGTCTTGAAAATATCTTTGAACTGTTGAAACCAATTGCTTAAAGAAAGCACCAGGTTCCAAGAACTGTGTAAAGTAATTTATATAAAAAGGAATTTTAAACCAATATAGTCAAAATAGAGGGATATCAAAACAAGATGTTCATTTCTGAGACCTGAAGTTACGACACCAACATTACGCAGATCTGTAGATTGTGGTGAAGTGTGTTTATTATTTTTTAATGATAAATATTGTTAATTAGACAAGGTTTATGCATAGCACAAAGGATAACAAATTATTATAAGCAGTAATTAGTCGACTGAAATATCAATATAATTTGAAAATATCTCTCGAGTAAAAATAAATTCCGCCGACGGGATTTTCAATTTGTATTGATATTTCAGGCGACTTATTATTGCTTATAATAATAAGTGTTTTTATATCGCAAGTGTTGATCATCTTAATGTAGTTTTCTGCGTTTTGTTTTATTACAACCCCGTCACCAGTATTAATATTTATGTTTTTTTGCAGATTTTAATTGCCTCTTTATTTTGGCGCCCTCGATGCATTTTGGGCCTTCTTTAGGCACAAGTCGAAGAACACAGAGAAAACTTATTGATATGAAATACTATTAATTTATTAAAAATCTGGTCAAATTATTCGTTTTCTTGTTAAAAACTGCGGGCCTAAAACGAATGAATTGAGTTCCTAACAAAGTATCAGTTAAAAAGTAAATGTTTTATGCGGACCGCGGAACACGTGTTCATACAAATACTAATATTAATAATGATATACTTATACTGTAGCATTTTGTCATGATATCTATTAGGAAAAGAACACGTGTTTTCGATATATTCTGAATGACTAATATTTTATCAGGAAGATGGCATCCTGTCACTTTTTTAACAGGATCATTTTTCTCCGTGTGGTTTTGATGACGGGTTTCAATTAAGTGATTGGTAATTGCCGATTTGTCCGGATGGGTTCCATGATAACTCAACACAGTGACAATTCAACACACTTTTAAAAAGTGATATTAAGTCATTAGATAGAATGAATTTTTTTTTCTAACCTAACCTAACCTAACCTAACCTAACCTAACCTACTTAACCCAGTTAATAAAAATTTTGGTTCATCACTTTCCATGACTTTATATAACTTTTTAAAGATGTGATGAATTATCATAATGATGATTTATCCGGTCACCGTCCGGATTTTAGCAAGTTCGAAAATATTTTGAAATCCTTTTGATGATGGATACTGTAACGCTGTCTGAAACGTTTTCTAAAGAAGAAGGATGTGCGACATGGCATTATAACTTAAGGCGATGCACTACAACGTGTAATATTTTAAATTGAGTCACTATCAATAACAATCCTTACGTAGATGGCGATAAGGATTAAATTCCCGCTTAACACCATCCGCCTGTTTTGATTTATGCAAGAAAAAAACAAGGCCAAAAAGTGCCTTTTATTTTATTTTGTGGATGTTCAGGCATAAATATTTTTTTTCCGATCATTTTATAAATAACTTAATTTGCCACATTATGCAATAAAATCATAACCGAAAAAAGGTTCGTAAGTAAGAGATTTTGAACTTTAAAGCAGTTTTCATAGGGATATACATTATTTTTTTCTGGGTTTATGAAAAGACTTATAAAAAAATACTCGATTATTTCAAAGGTCAAGATGTATTCTACTCGCGGTATTTAATTAAAGCATCTGAAACATTTCTAGGCGACCAAATTTTCAAACCAAAAACATATGATTTTGCATGATTACGTATGGCATCGCCTTAAATAAATAGCACGATTTCGCAAAAAAACAGATTTAAAATTATTTACTTAAGAAAACTCCGTGATTGAAAAATATTTTTAGGAAAAGTTTTACAGACAATAAATGTGAAAATAACTGATAATTTGTTGGAAATGTCTTTCTTACATAATTGATTTAAATCTTAGGAATATTCCGAATTTATCTATTTTTCTGTGGGTCAAAGGAAAAAGAAAATAGAACTGTGCGAATGAAATTATGTTTGGTCATGTCGGAAGTTTGGGATAAATTACTAGATATTAGAAAGGCAATCCCGGAACGGTAAAGTTTCATGTGTCCAATTTCCTGAAAGATTATGTGTAATATAAGAAGATTAGAAACTTCTTAGAATATGTGATCTTACAAGTGATCAAGTAGAAAGGTTCTAGCTTTTGCCTTTAACAAAGACCTTACATACAAGTCATGTGCCTACGTGTATAGTGGAAACTTATCCCATAATCCAATATTCTTAGCTTTAATAATATATTACTTTGTATTTAACGAAGGTATTAAAGGATTAACAAGCTTAATAGATTAATGATTTATGATTTATGATAAGCCCAAAAATATGTTAACATTTACCAACCCATAATGGAATAACAAGAAGTTGCTAGAACATAATATTTAGCTGATGGTAACCGGATAAATCATCACATCTTTACAAAGTTATATAAAGTCATGAAAAGTGATGAAACAAAAACTTTATTTACTGGGTTATGTAGGTTAGGTTAGGTTAAAATTTTTTTTTTTCATCGTTCCTAATGACTTTATATCACTTTTTAAAAGTGTGGTGAATTGTCACTGTGTTGAGTTATCATGGAACCGTTCTGTATTAATATATAATCTTTACTATAAAACAGCGTTAATAAAGTGATAAAGTTACGTCATAAAGGACACTTAATGAAAAGCTTAAAATTCAAGTTCTTTTTCAAAATTCTAGCCTATTTTAATTGAGTTAAACGGAAAATTATAAATAAATAATGAGTATTAAGATGTATGTCATAAACTAAATTATAAATTAAATATATAGGTACATAAAATACATTTTTACACTTTATTAATATTTCAATATAGGTTTTTCTAAAATAGAAATAATTTATGTACATTTACAAAGTAGACTCAATTTATCGAAATTTTTGGAAAGTGAAAAATATTTAATATTATTTTATTGTATTAAATTGTTAAACAAGATTTGACTGCCCCGATTCTATAAATTTGCTGTCATTACATGTACCTCCAAAGCTTGCTAGATGGAACATATTATTTCACAAAATGAACTTCGTGTTCAATTCTGTCATGGAATGAATACATATACTTGGGAATTAATTAACAGAATTTTGACACATTTAGAGCCAAATTAATTTAGCACATTAAGATTAATTTAAGTTACGAGTAATCATAATCCATGCAAAAGTTTAGTTTAAAAAAATAATATTTTTAAATTTAATTTTGATGTTTGTTCCGATGGCGAGATAAAAACTTAACAAGTATATTGCATTGCTTGCGTAAAATCCCAATTATAATAAATACATGTTGGTATCTTAATGACTGTACAGCTTAGGAATGTTGTAAACGCAAGTGGTGCCCTCTGTCATTTTTCAAATAGAACCGATAAATTTTCAAGCCGCCGCAACGGGTTTTTATCTGTTAGTTCATGATATTTCTCATCGGAGGTTAACTTGTTTATTTCCGTAAATGAAACACATAAATAGTTGGCTACGAGCCGTCAGGATTTATCAACATAATATTATCCCCGATATTTCTTTTCACGGTTTAACTTCTTCCTCACCTGAGAGATGAATAATCTATCGCGGGTAAACAAAAAGCGGTTCGAAATTGTCTGGATCCTAGATTTATAACAGTTTTGCGGGCATCCTGTTTCCATCAAACATTTCAGCGATCAATAACCGATTTGCACACAAACTTTGTTCATTTGTTGGTTGAAGAATCTACAAAGTTTCTCTACCGAGGCAGTTCTTTTAAAAGGAAACTACAAGAAAACGTTATTTTAATAATGAGTATATAACGTTTTTTAAATCTTGTTGATTGAAGGCTGCTAATGACTGAAATTATGAGTTTATAAAGTTTTTAGAATCTAGTACATTGAAGGTTGCTAATGACTGAAATGAGTTTATAAAGTTTTTATAATAATGTCGATTGAGGCTGTTAATGAATGAAATGGAGTTTATAAAGTTTTTAGAATAATGTCGATTGAAGGCTGTTAATGACTGAAATGGAGTTTATAAAGTTTTTAGAATAATTTCAATTGAAGGCTGTTAATGAATGAAATGATGAGTTTATAAAATTTTTAGAATCATGGCGATTGAAGGCTGCTAATGACTGAAATGATGAGTTAATATAGTTTTTAGAATCATGTCAATTGAAGCCTGTTAATGACTGAAATGATGAGTTAATAAAGTTTTTGAATCATGTCAATTGAAGCCTGTTAATGACTGAAATGATGAGTTAATAAAGTTTTTAGAATCATGTCGATTGAAGGCTGCTAATGACTGAAATGATGAGTTTATAAAGTTTTTAGAATCACATCGATTGAAGGCTGCTAATGACTTAATTGTGAGCTTATGAAGTTAATAGAATATTGTCGATTAATAGCTTCTGATTACTTAATTATGAGTCAAAGTTTTCCGTTTAGTGGAATATTCAAATCCCCGTCGCGGCGATAGCCTTTACTCGTCAGCAAGTACTTTTCAAGATATTGTAGGAGTTTATAGTAAATATCCTCAAGTGGTTCGCTATGTTTGGTGAAATAGCAGGGGTTTCAGGTTCCAGGGGTGAGGATTTTCTAGATCTTGGTAAAACCCTTTACACAGCATCCCCAAATATGACCTAAGGCAGCGGTTCCTAACCTTTTCATTCTTGTTACCCCTATGAACGATCAGGAAAACTGATTAACCCCCCCCCCTAACCTTTAGAATTTATCGAAGAAAACAATACATGCAAATACACAGAGTCTTTATTAACCCCTCCAGCGTTTTTGGGTCAAATATGACCGAGTGCCCATATTATATTGATGTTTTTATATAATGAGGAAAAACGTAATTTTTTTTATGTTTGAAAGAGAAATAATATCTTCCAGTTTGCCTCATATACTAAAATGCTGGCAATTAACAAAATCCAAAAAATATCCAAAATTAATAATTCATATTTCGGACCGCTAACGTAACAATCGGTTAACTTTAAACATATTTTCTAATATGAACGAGAAAAAAGTGTAGTTCCTTAGGGAATGTGTTTAGACAAATGTGTTTTTGAAATGTCGAGTTCTCTCAATTTTTTTCATGATCGGAGTAAAAAAATTCACGTTTCACGTTTGATATTAACATTTAAATATTTAGAAATAGTAATCTTTATTTAAAATGCATACACTGGTACTATAATTTTATCTAGTTTTTTAAAAAGTATTTTTTTTTAAAGAAAATTTAAAAAAATAAATATATATATATTTAAATAAAAAAATACATAAAAAAATATAAAATATATATATATATAAAAATGATATGGATTTTTTTTTATACATAAAAATATTGTTGTATTTATTTAATAATTGAAGTTGAGAGATGTCCACTGACTTGTCATATTTATTTTCCTCCATTAATATACTGGGTAATGAGGAGAACATATGGTAGTTAAACCTAAAAATTCCGCACTGAACAAATCCCGACTTTTAGTATAACGTACTGGAATCCGAAAGCTAATCAGTGCAAGCAATTCTAGATTATCACATGCATCATCAAGATTTTTATAAACTATAACAAAGTCAGTGAAAATTCTTTTGTCCATAGTTCAATAGAATTGCTAGAATAGCCATTTTAAAGTAAGAAAGCGTAAGAAATTATTTAGTATTATATTAATAGCTTGTACACAAACATGTTATATCCCTCCATTAGTATTCCGGGTAAGGGGAGTAGGGTCAAGCGTTGTACCTATGGACGCATGTACCTTTGGACACTTCTGATTTCTATGGCAAGACATCTTCTAAAACTCCCTATAAAAATAATCGGGATAGTACATTTATAAACTGGCAACACTAATGTGTCAAAACTCTCCAATTCTTTTTAGTGTAATTTTAGTGACGATTTGAATATTTTTTGAAGAAAACAGTAAGTATTTTACAATTTTTGTTTTCGTTTTTGTGAATATGTAATTATGTTTTCTACCGAGTGTGTTAATGTAACATATAGCTCAGAATCTACTCAGAAACCACTTTATTACACTCTTCTTCTATGCATAACCTCAAATTTTATGGATTTAATTTTTTGGGAAATCATTGGTTGTTGTACCTATGGACAGCGCTTTGCGTGTACCTTTGGACGCGTTCAAAGTATATAAAAGTGTTATAGTATTAAGTATGAAAGTGTTTTTTTCAGTGCCGAGAAGCAAGTCAGGTTGCAAAAGAGCTGATGTTTGCCCAGAAAGTCTGAAGAAAGCTGTGCAAGAGGTTTTAAATGGAAAATCTATCAGAGTGACAGCTACAAAATGGAAGATCACAAAGTCAACACTATTTAATTATGTCTCCAAGGTTAGAAGTTCTCCTAAAGCAGTTTTTGATATCCCTCCTCCAAATTATGCAGTTAAGAAGGTATTTACCCAGGAAGAAGAATCACAACTACACGTTTACCTGGAAAAGGCAGCGTATCTTCACTTTGGTCTTAGCAAGCTTACAGCTAGAAAGCTTGCTTTTCAATTTGCAATAGCCAACAAGAAGATTATTCCCGAATCTTGGATTCAGCATGAAAAAGCAGGTCTTGAATGGATACGTGGATTCAGAAAAAGATGGCCTGATTTGTCACTACGCAAGCCGGAAGCAACGAGCTTGGCTAGAGCTTCAAGCTTTAATAAAGCAAATGTTACGTCTTTTTTTAGCAACTACAAAGACGTGATGAGCCGCTACAAATTTTCAGCTGAAAATATTTATAATCTTGACGAGACTGGAAATTCAAATGTACACAAACCATCTAGAGTTTTAGCTCCTAAGTCAATTAGACAACTTGGCAGCTTAACTTCAGCTGAACGTGGATTTAATGTGACGATGATAGCTTGCGTTAACGCTATAGGGAACAGCATTCCACCCATGCTTATATTCCCAAGGGTTCATTTACAGCATCGTATGCTTGATGGAGGCCCTCCTGGATGCATTGGTGGAGCTAATCCCAGCGGTTGGTCGAACGAGACTCAGTTTAAAGTGTATTTTCAACATTTTATTAATTTTGTGAAACCCATTAAGGATAACCCCGTGTTGTTGATAATGGACAATCACGAATCACATATTTCCATCGATATTATTGAAAAGGCCAGAGAAAATGGTGTTGTAATTTTAACATTACACCCTCACACTTCTCACCGGATGCAACCATTAGATAGGGGAGTTTTTGGACCGTACAAAAAATTCTTTTACCAAGCTGCAGAAGACTGGATGCTTACTAATCCAGGAAAGCCGATATCTCTCTACAATATGTCTAAATTAATCGGGAAAGCGTATTTTAAAGCATTTACACCACTAAATATTACAGGTGGTTTCAAATCTTGTGGAATATGGCCCATAGATGAAAATATATTTAAAGAGGAAGATTTTCTTCAGTCCTTTGTAACGGACAGACCTATGCAATCTGAAATTCTTGAGCCAAGAGGAGAAACTACACCACAAAAGTTTGATAAGACGTCGGGAGAAACTACAGTCATTCCAGATACATTGACATCACCACCTTCAAAAACCACTTTATACAATATAGAAGACAACCAATTTCCATCGACATCATCTGCAGTGCAAATTGTTAATATCAATCCCGAATTGATCCTTCCCTTCCCTAAAGCACCTGAAAGAAAAGTCACAAATCAGGGAAGGAGGAAGGGAAAATCGAGGATTTTGACAGATACGCCCGAGAAAAATGAAATTGCCGAAAAGTTTAAAATCAAAGAAGAGAAAAGGAAAGTTCATATTAAACCTGTTTTAAAAAATGAAGTCGCACCAAGTGCTTCGAAAAAGATAAAAATTATTTCAAACGAAGTAGTAGTAAATTGTTTTATCTGTGGACGCATTTCAAATAAAAACCGGGCACTCTTCTGCGATTCTTGCAAGAAATATGTTCATAAACAGTGCATACCAAAAAGTCACTCGGAAAATATACCAGATCAACGAGACGATGACAACTTTCTCTGTCATAAATGTTTTGTACTCTCTGAAGGCTCGGACGATTCTATTAATTCTGAAGACTTGTACAATTCATACTTAGAATCCACTAAACAGTAGATAGAACAGCTGTTTAATACAATAATAAATAAAGATGTCTTTAATACGAGTTTGTGTTTTCTTTGCAAAAATCGAGTTGGTCCAAAGGTACAATGTACTGTCCAAAGGTACAGTAACCCCTGTCCAAAGGTACAAACACTTACTGTACCTCTGGACAAAAATGCACTTTTTTTTAAAATTCTAATAAATCAAAAACCATTCAAGGAAATTCAATGAAAAAAAATTTTAAAGTTGTATAATTGACTATATCATAAGATTTTAAAAAAAGTAAAGTTTTGTCGTTCGTCAATTTAAAGAAAAAAATTATGTAATATTAAAAATTAAAAATTGTCCAAAGGTACACCACTTGCCCCTACATATGGTAGTTAGTCCCAAAATTTCTGCACTGAATAAATCCCGACTTCTAGTATAACGTAGCGGAATCCGAGAGCTAATCAATGCAAGCAATTCTGGACTATCTTATGCATAGTTAAGAATTTTATAAAGAAAAACTAACTAAACTAACTAACTAACTAACCATCACGCCGTTTCCCCGCAGGGGTAGGCAGAGAGGACGGTCCGCCAAACAACTCGGTCTTGGCACACACTCCTTGCCTCATTCACATTCATACATCGTCTCATACATACTCTTCTATTATTCTGACTCTTGACCTGGCCCGACTCGAATATCTGATTCACTTGATCGTGCCATGTCTTCCTCGGGCGTCCCCGACTTCTGCTACCATTCGCATTTGCATCATATATCCTCCTTACACTCCTATCTTCGCTCATTCGCTCTACATGCCCAAACCATCTAAGCGTCCCTTTCTTAATCTTACTCATTACGCTTACATCAGCCTTGCACTCTTTGCGGATCTCCACATTCCTTACCCGATCAAACATGGTTTTACCACACATACGCCTCAGGGATCTCATTTCAACAGCATTCAATCTACTTTCATCCTTTCTTTGCCGGTTCCATGCCTCACTTCCATACATCAGGGTAGGTACCAGCACTCCGTTGTGGACTGCTAACTTCGCTTCTTTGGACAATTTTTTGTTAGCGCCAACTGCGTTCAGTCCTCCATTAACGGAATTACCTGCATTTACCCTTCTTTCAATATCTCTGTCAGCCTTCCCATCTCTCGTAAACATACTTCCTAAATACACAAACTCATCCACCTGCTCCAAGTATTCCTCATTCAAAGAAAAACTAAGTAAGTGAAAACCTTCAGTCCGATAATTTAAGTATATTCAAATCATTTAAAATAATTTTCCAGCTTAATCGAATTGATGGAATACTGATTTTAATACTAAGAATTTATTTTGTATTCTTTTAATAGCTTGTACATGACAATTGTAATTGGTATTCCAGAAGGAAAAATTGTACTCAAGCTTACCGACTTCTAACAAAGGCGAAATGTAATAGTTTGATGTACTTATTTTTATAAATTAGAAAATTAATCCACTGACTACAATTGTCACGGAGAAATAGCAATATAGAATACGACCGCAATCTTTGCAGATAAAATGTTTTTTATTGATTAAAGATTTGTTTAGGGTTTGCGGTCAATGATTTGTAGCATTATAACAATGAAGGTTACTCCTACATGTAAAAACTGTAAAGTAAGAACGATTTTTCTTAATTTGAGACACAAAAAAACCATTTATAATATTATTTCTTATAAAAAAAATCATTCGGTATTGGACGTTCGCCTCCACAGCGCTGTTTATATAAAATATGTAGGAAATATAAAACAGTATAAAAAACTCTTTTATTCTAATAACAGGAAAACAGTTATATATTGTAGTTGTTTAACATATGACAAATATTATAAAGAGAAACATGAGAAAGCATATAAGTTTCTTTTATTAACTTATTAATTAATTTTCGAAAAATCGATAGTTTAAATTTTATCATTTAGCAAAGATGGACCTCCTCCGTGTGACTTCACCTCTATTAAGACCACATATAAAAAACAATAATAATTGCTTTACATTGGCGATATACCCGGGCAGCAACCATAAAAAAGATTGTAGAGAACAAGAACTGGCACATTATTTTAATATTCGTTTTGGCCGCTGGCAACCTTTGAAAGTTGGCAACTCTACCTCGCGCCGTCAGCTGTGCAACGAAACCATTTTGAATTCATTCGAAATCTCGCGCGCCTCGTTGACAGTTGATAGTTATTTCTTTTTCTCTACATTTCCGATAAATTTAGTGATAAAACTTGTAACTTTAAGTGAACAATAAAAGTTCGATTGTTTCAATAATTGTTTTAATTTATGAAGCCAGCGATAAACACACACATATACACGCACTTTACCCATCCATAAGATCATAAATTTTGTACTAAGCGAATTGCTTACAGATAAAATACCTATGCCCTTTCAATATTATCGCAGAGTCATTGTACACTGTAGTGAGGATGTTCATAATTCAGGTTTTAAAATAGGTAAATAACCTGCGTGGTTTCTGAAACGTGCCCTTTTCTAGGTAATACGGCGATATAACGGATACCGGTGTTAGATTGTCAAATAAGGCCAATCCCCACAGAGCCTCCCGTGTCCTGAGCCAACATCCCAAAGCCTTCGGTGGCTTTCACAAAAGCTCGTGCGGGGCTTAGCGAAAGCTCGTATCATCACCCGAGGGGAGCGGTATCTCGCCTGAATTCATCCCCTATCGTGCAAAATTATTCTATTATTTAGTTTCAAATTATATTTACAAGTACGTTAGTTGCAATATTGGAGTATTAGGTATTGTTGCCCTATTACACGAATTATATTAGAAATTACAAAAAAAATAATTATAATCGGTAACGTTAGATATGACCTGGAATTTTCCCAGCCAAAAGAATTGTCGTTATTAATTTTTAGGTTACTGTGCCGTGTTACGATTCTTCTTTCTTTTGTAAACGTTTTGGACAGCACTACAATGCTCATCATTAGAGCAGATGTATACTTAGATTGAAGTTAAGTTTGTGTTTATGAATGGTAGAAGTAATAAAGTTAATTTTCTTAGGGACGATATTTAGTATAAATTTAGTTTATATAAATTAATTTGGTTTTTACAATCTAAGATTGATGAAATTTTGAACACTTGACCTTTAAAATACGAGGAAGGTCACTGTCTGTCGGTCCCTTAAAGCAAAATTATGATTCTTCTTTATTTATTTATTTATTTAACGCCCAGAGGGCTTTTACATGGTTGGTAGTATAATTTTAATTTGACAGATATTTTGAAACATAAAAAATAAGAATAAAATTACATTTGATAAAAGCTATGCAACAAGTCATACAAACACAAGAAACAAAAACAGAAAATTACAGCTATTTGTAGGTTTACATGATGTGTTTAGGAGTATTGTTGAAATAAATGATTTAAATGATCCACAAATTCTTTCTTGATGAAATTTTGCATACATGACGTTCAAAATAAAAATAAAATTCCTATCTACATCTGATTTTGAAAGCAACGCGGGGGACCTTAGCTAGTCTATATATATAAAATAAATATTTTGTAAGTTCCGTACACGTTCCTATACCATTCATCCGATTTGACTAAAAATTTCAATATTTGTTCTTATTAGTGCCAGGAGTGGTTAGAAAGGCAAAGGAAGTCGAGTACGCTCGAGGAAGACTTCATACATTATCTCTGCAATGGAATGAGATACAGAATAATAATAATACTTGGATGACTTGTATAGCACCGTTATTGTGCAAAAACACCTCAAGGGCGCTGTACAAACTTATAATACATTTCTACAGTGATCTATGTTATTACTTAACTATTTATGGAGAAAATATACAGTACAATACTTACCTGGTAGGTCACTTGAGATTCACAATTAATTAACATTATCTATTTATTGTTATTAAGTTTAATTTGTAGAACTCCATTTTATTTTTTTATTTTTTATATATACAATAATATTATTATTGGGTTTATAAAAACAGTTTATTTTTAAACAAGTTCTGCTGTGTAATTATTATTACGCGTGACAGCTGTTTCGCCCTCTGAAGGCATTATCAAACTGTTAATGCCTTCAGAGGGCGAAACAGCTGTCACGCGTAATAATAATTACACAGCAGAACTTGTTTAAAAATAAACTGTTTTTATAAACCCAATAATAATATTATTGTATATATAAAAAATAAAAAAATAACATTATCTAATTGTTTATTGGCGAAATTTAGATACAGGATTTAGGACTTAATTGAAAAATTGAATATAACTGGACTTTCTCTTAGGATTGGTATATATTAAATTTAAGTTTTTAATTTATGTATTTTAATTTAATTTATGGGTACGACAGCTTTAAAAGGTAAGTTTTGAGTTTAGACCTGAATTCTGTTGGACTTGTTATGGATCTTAGTTCCGGAGGGAGTTTATTCCAAGCCTTCGGCCCGGATACTCCGAAAGCGCGATCATCAAACTTAGTATTTGGCTTGCGCATAGGTTCTATCAGTCTGCCTACAGCTGCTGATGTTGCTGATCTAAGACTGCCTCAGACCAGTGTTTTCTGGGAAGCATAGTTCAGAGATGTAGGGTGGGGCCATTTCATTGATGGATTTAAACACCATCCAGCACAGTTTGTACTGGATTCTTTCAGGGCACTTGAGCCAGTAAAGGTTACGAAGGGGTTCTGAAATGTGTGAATATTTTGAAACCCCGGTTATGAGCCGTGCTGCTGCATTAAACACTGATTGAAGTTTGTCAATTTGATATTTTGGAAGGTTGGCATAAATGCCGTTGCAATAATCGAGACGTGAGACTACGTAAGAGTTGATAAGTAGTTTTGTTGTTTCTGAAGGAAGGTTTCTTCGGACAGACTTGAGTTGTCTTAGGTGAAAAAAACCGGTGCTTGCAGTCCTATTTATTTGACTTTTAAACAAAAAGTCTGAATCTAAATTGACACCGAGAAGTTTGACTGTTGTTTTTGGGATGATATCGCTGCCGGAAATAGTAATAGGTGAATTGTCTATGAAATGTTGACGTTTGTTTGTGGCTATCCAGAGAAACTCAGTCTTAGATGGATTGAGCTTCAGCTTGTTTGAAGACATCCAACGAGTTATTGCTTCTAGACATTCAGTTATACGGATCTTGAGACTATTGATTTCATTTGAAGCGAAGTAAAAATAAACTTGCTGATCGTCAGCGTAGCAGTGAGACAAGAGATCAAATGACTCGATTATTTTGGCGACATCATTTGTAAAAAGGATGAAGAGAAGTGGACCCCAAAAAGTGGACTATAATTAAAGTCCACATGATGTTGTTTAATTAACAGTTAAAACATGGATTTCATGACACTATATAAAGTAAATAGTAGAAAAAGTCGGGGATGCCCAAGGAAGACATAATTATTGTTAAGTGATGAATGGAGAAAGAAGTGTAACGAGAATGTATGACCGGGAAGTGAATGGTAGAAGAGGTCAATGCACCTAGTTGTCAGTTAATCTAGAATTCACACCCTCAAAACTTTACCCAAGACCATTTATAAATCCTCGAGCAACACCGGGAACACGTCAGCTATTGTTTTATCCAAAAGTATTGTTCTTCGATCGAGCCAATGAATGTTAAGTATTTATTTTATAATTTAAACTAAAAAACAATATAAAGCTCGGTAGTACCTAACTTAGTGGTTCGTTTGCTTTTATTTTCCTAAAATATGCATTTTAGCTAATGCATTTAGAATTTCTCGACCCACGTCCATGGACATATTATTCCAGAACAATAGATAGTTTAGTTTTCTTAGACACAGTATCATTCTAAAATTTACGCATTCATTGTGTACATTGAAATGGTTTGCCTTTGAAATAGTTTGCCTAAGTGTCATGATTTTCCGCTCCCTTGTCATATCTCTTGTTGTGAACAACAATAGAGCAATAAGGATGAAACCCTAGTTGATCTAAGGTGACACTTTGATATTGAGGATAGAGTGTGCTATTACATATATTATATTATATTGCATGGGTGTTTTGGCAGTGGTGATTTGTTAGATTACCTTGCGACCATAGACATATAAATTAATGGACTTGCCCTAGCATGAAACTGAAGGCGAACCACGTAACCATATTTTTGGAGTCAACCACTCTAACAACTGAGCCAAATCCCGATTGGGTAGGATCGACATTTATTTCGTATATTACTGCTGTAATGCCATCCAATTTAGAAGATATATGTACATAATAATAATAATTTAATTATTTATTTATTTAATATAAACGGTATAAATATACCATAAACAATGATAACATGTCACAGTTAAAATCGTAGAAATATTTTAAAAAAAGAATTACAAATATATGTGGCATTTGATTGTGAAATGACATTAGAGAGTAAGTAAGTAAGTAAACAAGAGATACAACGTACAAAGTACATAAGTTTCTATAGTGCAAATAAGGTAGAATTAGATTAAATTAATATTGATTGAAAATATTTGATAGCATAGCCCTCTTGTTCCTACCTTGCGTGCAGTTAAATAGATCTGCCACATCTGCGTATCTATTACTAACTTCATGCAACCTATATAGGTACAAGCGAGTGTTTGGAATACTCAGTCCTGATATTGTTGCATTTAAACAAAATTTTAGAACGAGTAGCTCTCGTGGGTATATGAAATTCAATCAGGTTAATTAAATCAGGACTATACTACCATTTACAATTTTGAACATAAATATTAAGTCGGATATAATTCTTCGATCTGAGAGTTTTAATAAATTTAGATTTTTCATCAAGTAATTATAGTTATAATAATTATAGTATAATAATAATAATACATTTATTTCACATAAAAATCATACAATAAAACATGCGGAAACTTTTACTAGCCAACTAGGAATGGCTCCTATTTTAGGCCAGTCAAATTGACAAGTTTAGTTCATATTATAATTTAGTACTTATTATAAAACAAAACCGGTAAAGTAAATAACAGCCAGATAGTAAGGTAGAAAAAATGGGAAGGGTAGTTTATAAGTTAATAATATAGTTGGATGATTAGAAAATAATCGATAGCATTGATAAATAAAGTACAGATTAATACAGAATTGACAATTGTGTTCAGAGGTGATAAATATGTGTTTTTGTATTGTATGTACTTTAAAAAATTATGTATCTGTGTTTTGACAATAATGTACATATATATTTTTTATAATGAGATTATCTATTGATCAACATATCTTCACTTTTTACCCTCCCTAAATCAAGGAGCCAGTCGTTGACCAATTTACGCAAAACATTTGTGTCAATTCAGGTCCTAAGTACGAGAATTGCCGTTGCCCAAGGGACGTCGTGGTTTTTATTGGGACTATTGGATTATTCTACTATTTATTATTATTATGTACGCGTGTATGTGTGTGATCGCCACAAGATAATATTAATAAGATGCATTAGTAAAAACAATGATTGGATCATTTCTATAGCGCCGTTTTCGTGAGAAAATCACCTCAAAGGTGCTTTACAACTTAATTTAAAATTTAAAATATTGCCTACCTCCTAGACTTATAACTACGATCTATCAATAGTGACTTATAAGTCAGATTAATAGCTAGCGACGTATAACTAAGGCTTATAACAAGTAGTTTGTAACTAAAATTAATAGCTTGTGACTTAAAACTTTTATGACAACTAACTTACAACTATACATGCATTATGACCATGTGGGTATTTACACAATGCTGGCATAAGATGACTTACAACTGTGGCGTAAAACTAGTGGTGTACGACTAATATATTTATTTATGTTCACAAAGACATATTGTCATGATTATTGCCCGTGTTATCCGTGGTAAGATTTAAAAAAAACATCGATAACGAGTCTATCTGCTGAGTTACAAAGGAGAGAAACTGGGTTGATTTTTTTTTTTAACATTTTCAATTTTGTAGATTTTGTTGGCTTTTACCACCTCTACGAGAATTGTCCACAATACCAGCACACATAATGTGGTATCCTTCATCACAGACCGAACAAGATATGAAGTCTGAAGGAACCTCAAAATTACTTTTCACAGTCAGTGCAATCGTATACATTTTAGAATTCGTTTGAGCGCGAATTCACACAAAAAATAGCACTTTTCATTGTTTTAATTTGGTTCAACACCTTTGTAGAACTTTTGCTTCTTATGTGATGGATTCCTTGTATACTATAATCTTTAGGTTACTATGTCACAATTTGTGGTACGAGACCCAGGGAAAGAATATGTATAAAATATAATAAAAAATAATAAAATAAAATATAATAAAAAACCTCTTTTCGAGATAAAGAATACACGTTCTGGGAAATAAAAAGTACGTGTCCCTTTGCGCAACCTCCGGTTTATAGTAATTGACCACTTTTAGTTGTTTCACTACTTGTTGGTTTGTTAATTATTTGATTAGCAGGCACAGAAATACGTCAACACTAGACTAATGTGGGTTGGCAATAATCGGTTTGTTGCCATATACAAGATTAAAATTCATTCATTCACAAAAATAACATCGAAATTTAAGTAGGTGTTTTTAAAAACAAGTTTACATTTTTTTTTAAATTTCTGTACTGATTAAATTAATCTGCGTGGTGTGGCAGATTGGAAGATGCTGGTTTGAGGAGACTCTTTGACCTCTTCAATTTGTCTCACGATCCATTGTCTTGGGCTGCAGTGGGAGGGATAAATTAATATGTCTGTCACTCCTGGACACACTGATCCTTAGATTCCCAGAACTATATCTCCATTTTTCCTTAAAAAATACTCTCCACACAGCATCCCCAAAGATGATATAGGCTCTGAGGGAAATTATTTTCCTCTGTGCTTCCTGTGTGAGGTTTATGTAAAAATCACACTTTGGCCATAAAAAAAGATATTAAATATCTCAATTTTCGCCATTAGTTTATTTACGACTTTAACCTTCGCAAAATAAAACCTATAAAACGCTAAAAGTTTGCTTAATGGGCGCAAAATGTTTTAAGAATTATCTACGCAGTCCTGAAATTCATTTTTCAGCACTTAAGCACGTCATTTGGGGATAATGTACCTGTTGAATTCTACAACACGCTCGCTTCCAGGTGAAACTCACATAGTAGTTGTTTTATTTGTCTGTTCGCACCGAAATGAATGTTGTAGTTAACAAGTCGACATGAGTCGTTAGGGAGGGGGTGTAGCGGGGGTGGGTTGGGGAGGGGGACGTGTTCGGAAAACTGCATTTAAAGTGGTCGTATATTTCGTGTGTCCGACGTATAATATTCTTGCTATAGTAAGAGGAAGGGGGGTTTCCTGTAATAAGGGAGAGTTTCCGGACTCTTGAGAATGATCTGCATTTACCAGGAAGCACATCTGGCTAAATGGTAAAATATAGGGTTGACAGAAGAAATTATATTTTTTTACATCAACCCCACACACAAAGCCCTGAGAAAAATAATTCCACTCAGAGCCTATGTCATCATTGTGGATGCTGTGTGGATGGTATTTTTAGGAAAGGAAGGATGGGAAGATCTGGGAAGGAAAAAGGTACTAAATCTGTTCAACATCGCACATACGTAGATTTTAATGATTTAGACGGCCAAAAGTATTTTTTTTAAAATCAATATAATGGTAAGGTATCTATTTAATTGGCGAGTCAACAGTTCTATGTACAATATAACATCCTCTCCCCCCTCCTTGGAAGCGCGGGAGTCGACTTTGATCAGTCGGAATTCGATAGTGAACAAGTGTGTACGTGTCGGGTTTCGGCGCTCTCCTAAACTTATAACTTTCCAAACGTGCATTATTCATTTCAAGCTAATATTTCCGTTTTAACTGTGATGGATTGCGATAATACAGGTAAGAACAATTTGTTTTCGTTACAGAAAAATTTAATTAACATTCTCTGTCATTCATTTTTAAAACGACAAACATCACTCTGTCAAAATTTTTTTTTTTTTAATATATTTAAATTCGAGTGCCTTTTTAGTGTACTTATGAGTCCGTCCCTGTATTAATTTTCATTATACTATATAGTGCATATATGTAACTAACTAATTCCATAAGAAATAGCCGCGCAAAATCGCGCTTTTTTGAGCTAAGCCCTTTTGAAAGGCTCTTTGTCAAATATAGGAAATATTGAGTGTGCGATATTTTGTATTAAAATTGTTTTTTTATTTGTTTCAGGTCTACCTACTACCTCGGGTACTAAAGTAGTGACTCGTCAATACATATTTGACCAACTACAGAGTCAAAATTTACCAACTTTAAATGAAAAACTTGACTATTATGAGAATTTTCTCCTTATGCGCTATGGGCACAACAAAGAGGCTAAAGAAGACTTTAAAAAAAGATTTTCTTATGTAAAATCACAAATTAAGCAACGATGGGTAAAGGCAAATAAACACCAAGATGTTTTCCTGAAAATAAACCAATCATGGTTAGAGGGAACATTCGAGATTCCCATTGAATCAGCCTCCTCGCAAGGTCGACCACCCAAGTCTTTTGGAGAACTAAGTGAGCGTAGTAAAAGAAGAAAAACGGAAGAAATAAGGGCCTCCGCAGGTGATGAAGTTATTGTTCACGCTGCTACATCTGTGTTGCAGACAACGGGACATAGGACCGCCTCGAAAGTGCTTAAAGATATTACGAACTCCCCAACACGGGCTAGTAAATATAGAAAAGCCTACAGTAGAGTTACCAACAACGATGAGGTACCTCAATTGACGCCTCTGCAAGCACTTAAGATGTTCGTTGAAGCTGATTTTACGAGACGACAGTATGAGATAGTAAGGGCAACAAATCCACAACATTTTCCTTGCTATGATCTTGTTTTGAAAGCAAAACAAGAGTGCTATCCGCCGAAAGAATCCCTAAGAATTACGGCTACTTGCACGGAAAGTAATCTACAGTGCCTAATGGATCTAACCGTAACACGATTATCAAAATACCTAGAAGATGTGATAATCCAGCTTAACGAGCAAGAAAGGAAGTCGTTAATGATAATCTGCAAATGGGGTTGTGACGGTTCTCAGCAATCCAAATTTAAACAAATTTACGATAATGAGACTGATTCCGATGCCAAAATTTTTATGAGTTCCTTTGTGCCTTTGCGCATTGTTTGTGGAAAAGAAGGCAGTAAAATTGTTTGGTAGAATCCAACTCCTTCTTCGTCAAGGTTTTGCCGTCCGATTCGATTCCGATTTGTAAAAGAAACAACGGACATAACTAAAGAAGAGATAAAATATGTGCAGGAGTCCTTTAACCAACTAAACAAAACAGTTGTTACGTTGAATGAAGAGGAGTTTTCGTTCGGGCACCAACTCAAAATGACTATGATTGACGGAAAGGTGTGTAACGCAGCCACAGACACAAAGTCAACATCCCAGTGCTACATCTGTGGAGCTACTTCGAAAACCTTTAATGATCTATCGAAGAAAAATAGTGTAAACCCTCAAGCTTTGGAATTCGGCTTGTCAGTATTACACGCCCGGATCCGCATTTTAGAAAGCATTATACACCTTTCGTATAAACTGCCAGTAAAAAAATACAGGGAAAGAAAAACCGAAGAAGACAAGGCATTAGAAGCCCAAAAGAAGTTGGAAATTCAGGAGAGGTTTCGAAATGAAACCGGTTTGCTTATCGACATGCCAAAGGCCAACTTTGGCAACACCAATGATGGCAACACCAATGATGGCAACACAAGCTGGAGGTTTTTTGAAAACCCCGAATTGGCTTCAGCCATCACAGGTATTAACTTTGAACTGATTTACAGATTCAAGGTTATTTGAGAAACTATTTCTGGTGGCCATAAAATTGATGCTGAAAAATATGATAAGTATGCGTACGACACAGCAAAATTGTACGTAGAACAGTATGGTTGGCACCCAATGACGCCAACTATGCACAAGATATTGGTACATGGAAGCCAAATCATAAAAAGTTCGGGGATCCTTCCAATTGGACAGCTATCGGAAGAAGCTGCAGAAGCCCGGAACAAGCATTTCCAATCGTACCGGCTAAACTTTGCCAGAAAGTTTTCAAGGGAAGAATGTAACTTAGATGTATATTATAGGCTTTTGTTAAGTTCAGATACCTTCATTAGTTGCTTGAGACAAATAAGAAAACCTTCACGTAACGCATTTCTACCTGAAACGGTTAAACTTTTATTACCTGGTGACCCAAACACAGAGTCAGTAGAGACATCTGGACCTGAAGATACCGATTTTTAATGTAATTTTATATTTAAAGAAAACTTGTTAAATTCTGTTTCCATTCATTTGTATTTTTTAGTGAATTTAGCTCTGTTATATATTACTGTTCTTTGTAACCTGACAAATATATGTATGTTTTTATAAATATATACCTTTTCTTTATTTTAATTGAACTTAGAACTAAAATAACCCCAAAAATAATTTTGGCCGCCTAAATCATTAAAATCTATCTATGTGGTTCTTAAGAGGGATTTCTAGGAGGCTAGGATTAGAAAAAGGCAAATACTCATATGATAAAATTGAACTAACTCTAAACCTCTAACCTTTGGAAGTCCGTCGGGAAAGAAATGACCTCATTTGCTTCTTCAAAATTATAAATGGTATTATTGATTCACCTACTCTACTGCAACTCATTCCCTTCAATATCCCCTCGCACAGACTCAAAAATAATGAACTGCTCTTCCTCAACCATCATTCGACAAATTTTGGATATTATTCACCATTGTCCAGAATGTGTAGGCTGGTCAACTCAAGTCAAAACCTTAACTTCTTTGGAATAAGTCTGAATGATTTTTGCCGGTCGCTAAACAAGTGACGGAATATTATAAGTGTCCCGTGGTCCTGACCCACGGCGTAGTCTTGACTTGATTCGACTTGTCACTTTATTTTCTTATATTATATCTGCCTTATGTCTTTGCTTTCATGTACCTTTGTCTAATCCTGTATTTTTCATTTTTATTGTTTTCGTGTTATTATTTTGTAATTTGGACGATGTCCGTTAATAAATAAATAAATAAAGGTGGGTAAGAAATTGGAGATTAGTCCAGAAGTGACGGACGTACGAATCCATCTCTCAGTTGCCTCCAATCAATCTAAGCAATTACTTAGTAAAACTGTGTTTCGCAAGCTAACTATGGATGAAAATAATAAGGTTGTATTTCCATTTGTAACTTTTTGACAGGTTGACCTCCTAATTGATGTCAATTGGCGTTGATCAAACGCCCAGACCAAAACCCAAATGTAGTTGAGTTTCCTTTCATGTTTGAGTTTTCCACCTAGAGTATGTTCTTACTGATTAGGGGTGACCTTTATCTAGGGTGATACTACGATTATCTTCTGATCATCTACGTTGACATTTAGAAATGCTGCTTACCTATCTTTATTAATTTATTGTTAAAGATTTCATAATGTTATCCGTAATCAAATAACTATGAAAAATATAAATTAATCTAATCCGAACAAACTTGCCTCGTCTTGTCAAGTGAGGCGGGTAGAAAACCCTGTAATAAAAAAAATGAATAAAGCACCCGGGTTGCCGGCACTGAAACTGACAAAACCCCGATATCACCATCTATTTTACTTTTCATAAAATATAACACGAAATGACAAAATCAACACAATCTACATTTGGTGTCTTAGCAGGAGTGCCCGGGTTTATGGGATGAGGTTTGTCCGACGGACGTTCATGCCCACCAGCTGCGTGGAGGGCCGGATTGGGAGAGACCGGTTGAGAGATACCCTTCGACGTCTCCAGTTGGTCTTGAACAGCAGTGGGAGGGATGGATTTTTAGATTTTTATTTAAACATCGCTCTTGAGAACAGCGATTTGAAATCTTCCAATTATTATTGTTATTACAAAAAAATAGAGATTTATTTGTAAGCAATCAAAATTCGCCAATTAACCGAGCTCTTCATACTCAATAATATTTGTCTAAACTCTAACATTGACATTTTTTCGGATTCACTGCCCAAATTCAAACGTGTCACAATGTCAATAATTTAAACGGTTCAATGCGCATACATACAGACACACACACACGAACACTCAGACATACATCACAGACACACCTATATACTACACACGTCACCTACCTTACACATACCTTTGAGACGTACACGACATACAGTGCTATTCCACACGTTAAATTAAAAAACAAATGCAGCATTTAATTCGAAAATTAACCGAGCTCTTCATACTCTAAATAATATTTGTCTTAACTCTAACATTGACATTTTTTCGGATTCACTGCCCAAATTCAAACGTGGCATCATGTCAATAATTTAAATTATTCAATGCGCATACATACAGACACACACACACACACACACAAACACTCACACATACATTACACACGTCACACACACACCTATAAACTACACGAGTCACCTGGTAATTAAGGAAAAAACATATCACTTAGCAGACATTACAAGGAAACATATCATAGGTACCCAACATGAAGTATCTTATTCCTGTATATTGTTTCATCTCTGTAAATCATGTACTGTTTGTTTCTATAATATAAAATAAAATAGTTATATAAATAACAACGTTCAACCAATTTTTCCAACAATAAAAATCAAGGCTGTATTAAAATGGCTTTCATTTGTATTTATAACGTAGCCCTGGAAAAGATCCACCTGGGTTATCTCTGCACAACTATACCGTATCACATCGTAGCATCGTGGCATCATAGAGTCGTAGAGCCGTAGAGCCCCAGTTCGTAGAACTGACTGTCAGGCGTAGCGTTAGCACTCTGTACCTGCCGTTTATCCTGACGCATCCGTTTACTCGTGCAAGATAAACTTTAATTTACGGGGCTTAGAATAGATAACGGGTTTTGATTCAGGGTTTAATTCAGAGTGGCAGGAATGCTAAGTACATTTTATTGTTCCACTCTCTCTCAAGAATAAAATTAGACTAGTATATACTCATTTTATTTGGTTTAAATTTTATTTTTAAGATGCTCTTTATTTTCTTCACATCTGGTTCCAACCGTCTGGAGTCAGTGAGACTATGTCATCCCCAATTATAGTATGTTGTAAGGCTGAAGGTAGTGGAAGGGGAAAGGAGATGGGGAAGAGGAGGGTGGGGGAGTGCCAGGCTATTCAGATCTGGTCACCAAACACGGCCAAATGCATTTCGATTCTAAATAGTGGTCTTACGCCAGGACGATACTGAGAGTATCTTCCACTCTGGAACGTACCGAAAATATACTATATATTATTTTTAATGAGTAAATAAAATTTACTTGCGCACGCTGGGATGTGAACCCGCACCCTCCAGATTACTAATCGAGAGCCTTACCCCTAAAACACGGAAACAATCAATTATATATTACGGTGATTTTTTTGGGTTACAACACCGTGTAACCTCTTCCCCTTTTTTAGAAAACGTTTGGGACAGTACTGTCTACAAGTAAAAAAAAATCAATGTTGCTATTTTATTAGTAATCTCCTCAAATTATTCGTTATACGGTTAAGAATGGGATTGCAGGCCTTAACGAATGAATTAACATGTTTCCCGACAAACTTTTAGTAAATGACGAATGTATTATCACGATGTCCGAACACGTGTTCAAGAAACTCCTATTATTTTTGCATTTCGTCACTATATATTATCAAGGCATGAATACGTGTTTCAATATTTTATGAATTTAAAAAAGTTTGTCAGGAAACGGCCTGTAACAATTTGAAGAGATTGTTAGTAATAAGCAATACTAATTTGTCTACATATTTGGACAGGTTCAAAATAAAATCCTTTTTATTTTTGAAAGATACCTTTCCTATTGACGCGTTTACACACTCGACAGTTTGATTTTATTAAATATTCATATTTATGAACCTGAAATTAAATAATATCGGTAGACATCCATTTATAAATACACAAAAATGTATAAAATTATTTTGTTTCCGTACTAATCAATGAAAGTAAAATTATGCGCTTGATATTTTAATAAAAACATTTTTGATTAAACACAAGCGTTTATAATGTTAATACAGGACATGTTGCATGGTATTTTTTTTGGAAATGTTGCTGAATCTATGTAGTAAGTATCCCAGACTGGTAGTGACATTCTAATATTAAATAAAATAGCACGAAAAATTTATTTTGTATTTAAATTTCTGTTCTAACTTTAAATATTCGTTGTAGAACTAGTCGAATTTATTACTTTATATTATCAATTTACAGAACTTCCAATCAAAAGTATTTGAAGTTTATATCAATTTAACCCTTTCGCATCGTAAAAATACAGCCCAAACGAGAGTTTGTGCCATATCTTTAATTTATAACTTTAATAAGTAATTTTTAATATTATATAATATAGTTCATCCTAGAAATTCGATGATCGATCTGCATTAAAAAAAATCCCTTTACGAATTCGGAATAATCGAATTCGGAATAATCGAATTCGGAATAATCGAATTCGGAATAATCGAATTCCGAATTATTGAATTCCGAATAATCAAATTTCAAATAATCTAATTCCGAATAATCGGTTTTCGAATGATCGAATTCCGAATTATCGATTTCCAAATTGTCGATTCCGAATAAACGAATTCCGAATTATTGAATTCCAAATAATTGAACTATTGAATTCCGAAATATCGAATTCCGAATTATCGAATTCCGAATAATCGAATGCCGAATAGTCGAATTCCGCATAATCGAATTCCGAATTGGAGAATTCCGAATAGTCGAATTCCGCATAATCGAATTCCGAATTGGAGAATTCCGAATTATCGAATTCCGAATTGTCGAATTCCGAATTATCGAATTCCGGAATATCGTATTCCGAATAATCGAATTCCTGATTATCGAATTTCGCAAAATTACTCTCCCACACAATTCGAAATTCCCCGCCATCTCTACCTCTTTTACTGTTTTGCATTTTTTAAAGATTGACTGCCGGCGAAACCGGGAGATGGACGGTTAAAACGGCACCGTGTTACTGGAAAGGGCAAAAATAATTTGAATATAAACGATCGCTCCATGATATATTGGGGGACCTTAGTGACCCCATTGGGTGATAAGTGAATTTTACCTTCAAACGTAAAGGTTAAATCATTAGTCTACCAGTTTAACAATTATTTACATTTTATACAAAACAACACCAATCTTTTACAATTAACATCATCCTATTTTACATTCATATCTGGGATAGTAATAATTTGTATTCTTTTTACGTTTTCTGGTTTAAATTGATTTTAGAAGTAAATCCAGGATCCTGTCCAGGAAAAAATACAGTTAAAAATAAGAAAACTGTATGAATGTGGTATGTCTCCGAATAAATAAAATAAATAATAAACTCATACACACAAAGACAGAACTAATTCTAACGTCACTTCAAAATATGAAAACATGTAATGTACAGTTAAAGATTATATTTATACATGATATGACAAGCAATCTATTAGCTAAGAAGGAGAAAATTTATGAAATTGAAAATTAAAATGACAATTTAAAAAAAGTCTAGTTGTATTTAAATTAATTTTCCTTCTGAAATTAAATGAACAATATAATTGTAGTGAATAATATTGTAATGTATTCTAGTCAAATAAGTAATCATAAAATTATTTTTTTTGCGGAATTTAAAAAAAAGGATATTTTATTATTCACTGTATTCAGTCACCGGTAGTCCACCTAATGTAGGCAATATTTTAGCATGCATTAACCTTCGTCAAGCGTTAACTGTCGAAGTCAAAATCATTACTTTATTTAAATCGGTTCGATAACAGAATTATAATACATGTTTTACATTATAGGATGTTAGATAAAATATGCGTTTTCCAAAATTATATAAAATTTTTACATTCTTCATCTGTTTTGCTCTAATAAGGCACTATCAGACATTTCAATATTGCCAGTTTTAAACTGTTATTTAAGCCCTCGATGTCTTTTCCAATCATCTGTTTTTTCCACCTGGACATTTATTATTTAGGGTTTTTTCATTTATTATTTACATTAGGGTTTTGCACCAACTGTTATTTTCCAATGTCATTCATTAGTGTACCGCTATGTTTGTAATATCTTAAGGACATGCATCTTTTCTTCTGGTGCCTTCTTTTGTCGGAGCTTTGTTATCATCAAGGAAATCTTCACTCGGAACAAAATAAAATATATATATTTGAAATTGTATAATCCTTTGCTAAATTTTCATTAAAAATATCTATAGGCTATCGTTTATCGTTTATCGTTTTTCGTTTATAATTTATAGTTTATAATTATAGTTAATAGTTTATAGCTTATAGTTTATAGTTTAAGTTTGTAGTTATAATTCATAGTTTATAGTTTATAATTTAAAGTTTTTAGTTTTTAGTTTATAGTTTAAGTTTGTAGTTTATAATTTATAGTTTTTAATTTATAGTTTATAGTTTAACGTTCATCGTTTACCGGTTCGTCTTTACCCGTTCACCGTTTATTGTTCATTGTTTAGTGTTCATTGCTCATTATTCATTGTTCATTGTTAATTGTTCATTATTAGTTGTTTATTTTTCATTCTTTTTTGCTAATATGCATAAATAAAATGAAATAAGGATAGATGTAAGATATCAGCTTGTGAAAATCTGTTTTTAGTTAAATTATCAAGCAACCTCAACTGGCTAAAAAGGTCCTCGGGTACAAAATAAGACTCGTTTTTGTTAGTTACGAAGGCAGTAAATAATTTAAATTTATAGTGGCGACGTGGGACCCTAATTTCCAAGTAAGTCTGAGGCTACAAGACTTATTAACACGTTTATTAATGTTATGATTTGGGTTGGGAACAAGAGACTAAGAAATGGAACGAGGACCCGAAAGTAGTCGCTAAATCTTAGAACTTCTACAAGTTGGTCGTGAATGTTATGGAACATGAGAACGAGCAGTGTTGCGGTCAAATCACTACATACAAGAAACTATATTTATTATATAATAGCTGAGGTGTACCCGGTGTTGCTCGGGGTTTTAAATGGTTTGAAGGTTTTGAGGTTGTAAATTCTAATGTACTGGAAAACTGGGTGTAGTTTTAAGGTGAAAATAATATTATTGTTAAGAATTAAAAAAAAAAATTACGTGCTTCTGCTACCATTCACTTCAACATACATTCTCGTTACACCCCTTTCTTCTTTCTTCACGTACCTACGCCACATTTCACCACACATAAGGTGTTTACGCCAAATAATGGGTAATTGTCGTGTCATAGAGAATTGTTTATGGCAATGAATTTTGTTCCTGAACCCCGTTTTCCTCTCCTTCATACCTCTCCTCTGTGTCCGGGAGTCAGTCGAAAATCAACAGCCGTGACGCGAGGTGAACATTATTACCCAAAACGCATCGCATAGCAATAAAAATCATCTTAACGCATCGCAAAAATAAAGTTTTGCTAAACCACAACTACAGTGCAATCCAAGTGCATCCCAACAAGTGAATGTTCCTCCACCTCCGTAAATACCCTTATACCTTTATAAAACTCATTGCCAAAGAATAATTGATTATGTTATAAAAGGTCCACAGCTTAAATATAAGGGATGGTCCGATGCTCTGAAGGGAACCCGCTTGCACAGCGCGGGTGTAAACTGTGCATCCTAAAGTTTAATTTTAGACGGAATTAGAATTATTTAGAAATTTAGAATCAATAGTAAATATGAAAAAAGAATTTTGCCCTACCTACTATGTATATAATATATTGAAAAATTAAATAAATAAAAATATATTTTCATGCATTTTTTTTATTTATTTATATTCGACTTAATTCTGTAGTTTGTAATTAGTATTAACGCCCATTTAAATAATTTCAAAAATAATTTGCGGTGCCTTAGTCTGTCAGTGCAGATAGATAAACAATAGCGCGTGTTACTTTACCTATACCTATATCCGTCACAGGTATAGGTATATAGACACTAGGGTGGTTACAAGATATAAGGTGAAAAAATATTTTCGTCCTAATGCCGGCCTGACCCCCCTAATATTTGCCATTTGTATAGAAAATAAGATTTGAAAAGTTTTAGCTCGATTAGATAATGTTAACCCGTGCCTCATCGAGATTAAATATGAAAAAAACGATTTTTTGCAAAAAAAATACTTCATTTAAAAATACTTAAACACTTTTGATCAAATTTTGTTTCCTTTGAACATTATACATTATTAAACAATAAAATAAACAACATCATATTTAATAAAATAATATAATATATAATAAAACATAAAACAATATTTTTTTTCTACTTTATATCTAAATGTTTTTAGGAATTGGAAGTTAATGGTTATTATCTGGTTTATAGTTATATCCCTTGAAAGGTATTTTCAGCAGTTGAAGAATGGGGGGCAGTTGAGAAAATCCAGGCAATGTGTTTTGATACCACTGCGGTAAATACTAGTCGCTTCAACGGAACCTGCGTTTTGTTGGAGCAATGATTAGAGCAAAATCTTCTTTATTTAGCATTTCGCCACCATATTTTAGAAATTAAAGATTATTTTCAAATCAGTTTTTGATTTATAAATGGGCACAACTACTGGACCCCACTCAAATATTTTTAAAAACTTTCAGACTGGGTGGTCGAAGCTAGACAAGACAAAATACAAAACTACTATTGAAGATAAAAATATTAGACGTAAAATAGGGAATTCAGATGAATTATAACAATTAAAAAACCAACAGCCAAGGGATGATTACAAAGAATCAATTCAACTTTCGTTAGTTGTGTTAGGACGTACCTCCCCCAAAAGATACTTTTTTCAAAGTTCCTGGTGCCATTCATCACGCTAGATGGATGCAAAGGCCATTTATTGTATCAAAATATATCTTTTCAGGGATCAATTTACATTAACAAATTTAGAAAAAAAAGCTATCACTGACATTTGTTTATTTTTAATAAACATTTATGTAAAATCGTGGTTTAACGCCCTCAAACCCACTTTGGCCCCCAACCAAGACCTACAATTTTTAAAATCTCTTGTAAAATATAGAGAAATCGATAAAGAACTTGCAGATAAGGCACTGTCTAAAATGATAAATCATCTGTGGTACCTCAATTCGGAGCAAGTCGCATTTTCTTTCTTCGATGAAAATTTAGAAAAAAGTGTCAAAACAAGCATGGCTGTAAAAAGTCTACAATTAATTCCAATTGAAGAACAAACATGTGAAAGCAAAACTCAGTCTCTATCAAGTGAATAATTTATTGGACAAAGATATCGATTTTTTTGTTTCTCATCAAACTCTAAATTTTTTCAAAAGATTTGAATTTTTAAATACGGATATATGGTGTGAAAATGCACATTATTTAAAAGCAGAAAAAATAGTGAATGGTTTCAAGGTTGTCAATGACACAGCTGAAAGAGGAGTAAAATTAATCCAAGACTTCAATTCCTGTTTGACAAAAGACGAAGAACAACGACAGTTTCTGTTACAAAAGCCACGTTATCTAAGCCATTACCACCTTAATCTGATAATTAATTGTAAATGTAAATAATAATAAGAATAACTTCTTTCTTTCATAATGCTTTCTTTTGTATATTTTAAATAATAAAACTTTGAACATTATTTCTTCTGGTTTTTTATACCTTTTTGCATTTCTTTTCTCGTAAATCCATCATTTTCCATTTGGATTGTGCTGTATTTACTTTGAAAACAGTTTTAACTACACCCTTTTTATGTACCAATTGAGGAAATAAATAAAGCAAAATCTGGACAGCACATGTAATTAAATCTTGCAATATTGTTAGGTATTTTATAAAAAATATTTTTTTTTTATTCAAAGTTAAACTTCAACCTTGATGAGGCACAGGTTAACCTTATCCAATTGAGCTGAAACTTCACCAATCTCATTTTTTAGCCAATTGGCAGCTTTTAGGGGGGTCAGCACAAAAAATTCTAACATTGATTTTTTGTAACCACCCTAATAGACACGCATATTTGAACGAAAGATGAGTCAAAATTTTAAAGCAATCGGGGAAGAACTTAAATTTAAGATTTTGAACAAACGAACTTTAACATTTTTATTTTTATAGATAGATAGATTAGATTTATATACTAAAATTATTTTTTTTAAATAATTATCATTAACTTAGAAATAATATTATTTTTTTAGATACTACACAGGAAGACCCTCAGTGCCCATGTCCTCTTTTGGAATGCTGCATGGAGAATCTTTTTTAAGAAAATGAAGGAAAGGTAGTTCTAGGAAGTAAAAGGTATGAGGGTTGGTTAGGAATCTAAACAACAGTGTGTCTAGGAGTGACAAATATATCCCTCCCACCGCAACGAATTGTGATGGCTTGAGAGATCAGTTGGAGAGGTCAAATAGTCTCCTCAAACCAGCCTCTCCCGATCTGGCACAGCACGCAGCTGATGGGCAGGCGCATCCTGGACACAAATCAATCGTCGAACCCGGGCACCTCACGCTAAATCACCAAACAAACCACTTAAGATGACCTATGGCAGAGGTTTTGGTTATTCAATAAATGGTCTCCCAAATTTGCATCTAGAGTCATCCATAATTTAATTCTTTAATAGCCTATATTTTATAATTAAAAATACAAATAAATAAAGTAGCACACGTCCATACTAAATATTTTCTATTGATTAAAAAAAATACATAGTTTAATTGGGTATTTTGGCCTCGAATCCAAAATTAAGTATTATATGAAAAAGGTCGCGCAGCCGTTCCTCTTAAGTCAGTCGACTAGTTTCTGAGAGGCTCGACTTTAACAGCGTTAAAGTTTGACTCTCAAAGATTTTGGAGTATTTCAGAAGAGGGTCGTTGAGGTGCTCAAAAGAGACTTTACTATCATTTCAAATAATAAATTGAACGAGAGTTTATTTTTTTTTTTTTTTTTTGTAATTATTTTTTATTTTTAATAATAAGTTTACATGGTACATAATTCATTTTACATCTTGTATTTTTTTACTACTCTTCCATTGAAAGCATTTGCTTGTGTATGGAAGGGGAGTGTACATAAATGTTGTTGTTAGTTAGTACTTAAATAATTCTTTTTACATAAATGTATGTTTGCTGTAGTATTTTTGTTGATAGTAGTGATGGATAATATATTAATTTATTAAATTTAAAAAAGAAAGGAAGTTATGGAAAACTAAGGATATTTGTGAGATTAATTAAATGACAGTAGTTTTTTTTTTCAGAATATTTTTAAAGTGTCTTTTGACAGAGAGCAGTATTCGGGTTTTATCATTAATGCTTCTGGTTTCTTCTGGTAGACGATTGAAAAAAGTTCTTCCCTGGTAAGTATAATGATGTTGTGCAAAAGACGTATTTAGTTTTGGGCATAGAAAAACATGTCTAAGTCGCGTTCTGCTTTCATTTAAAAATTGATATTTATCTTTTTCTTTTATAATTTGGATTAATGAGTTTTTAATATATAGGTCTTTAAATGTAGGTACTTGAAATTCTTCAAACAGGCGTTCTGTTGGGTAGTCAAAGGATTTTTTTAATATAATATTAATAATTGTTCTTTGTATAATTTCAATTGGAAGAAGGTTACATTTATACGCGGATCCCCAACTAATAATAGCGTACTGTAAAGTGGATTGAACTAAGGCATAGTAAATTAAATATAGATTTTTTATCGACAGAAAGTTTCTTATTCTTAAAAATATATATATTAATTTTCTAATTTTGTTTACTACTTGACATATTTGTTCCTTCCATTTCAGATTTTTATCAATAATTACACCTAGATATTTAATTTTATTTGTTGTTTTTAGTACTGTACAGTTTGATTTGCAATAGTTTTGGCTGTGAATTTTAGTATTATTATGTATGACAATGTTAAAATTTTTAGGAGTATCATTTGTATGGATTGCAAATGGAATTACAAATGTCTTTTCATTATTAAGTGACAGTAAATTAGTGTCGAAAAAATTCTTGAGCGTGTTGATGTCTTCTGTGGCCTTTAATTCTACATTTTCCCAAGTCTTATCACTTATTATTAATACTGTATCATCGGCGTATGACGTAATTTGACCGTGTAAAGGTTGAAAAAAAATATCGTTTACATATATAGTAAATAGAATTGGTCCAAGCACTGTACCTTGGGGGATTCCAAAGCTTGTAATCTCTTGATCACTATTAACACTGTGATGGACTCGCCCTGGGATAAATTTTTGTTATTGTTGATTTATTATGGTTAGAAAGAATTTTTCAGTTGATTTCACGAAGTAGGAGTTTACCAGATGTTGGCCTTAAAGCTGCTTTAGAAACAAGTGTTTAGATTTATTAGGGTAGAGAAAAAAAAAAATAGGAACATGACTGTATCGTCAGAGACCTCCGTGATGGTGGTTAATAATAGTAAGCCGAGCTAAAATGCTGGTGGGCCAACACGCCACTGGACTGGGGGTAGTCAAGTTTCATCCTTTGAACAAAGGATTAGACATTTTACTGGAGAAGTAACAATTTATTGGTTTTGAAACGATTTAAAATTAATGTGACAGGTTCTAGGGCCATAATTGATGTGTTCCTTTAGTGCATTTCTGTCTTTTGAAAACAAAAAGCATTCAGAATTCAAAAGAACATAAATTAGAAATCGCATATGGTGATTTGGGGGGTTGGTTTGGGGAGAGGGAGTCTGGATTTGAAAGCGCGGGGAGACGGTCGGGACAGTCAGCGTTGAAGATCGGAAGGAGGAAGTCGATAGTCGTGGTTAGAAAAAGCGGTTCAAGACAGTTAGCGTTGAAGATCGGAAGGAGGAAGTCGATAGTCGTGATTAGGGAGCGCGGGCGGATAGGGAGTTAGCGTTGAAGATCGGAAGGAGGAAGTCGATAGTCGTGGTTAGAAAAAGCGGTTCAAGACAGTTAGCGTTGAAGATCGGAAGGAGGAAGTCGATAGTCGTGGTTAGAAAAAGCGGTTCAAGACAGTTAGCGTTGAAGATCGGAAGGGGGAAGTCGATAGTCGTGGTTAAGGAGCACGGGCGGGTAGTCAGTTTTGATAGTCAGGTTTTGAAAACGGTGGGAGACGGTCAGGAATAATCAGGATCGGTCAGCGTTTTAAGATAGTCGAGTTAGTAAAAACTAGGAAGCGCGTCAACAAGAATTAATCGTCGGGACGCGAACACGGCTAAAATCATTTAGTGTAGAAGGTGCGGTTTTCTAACAGCATGAGTTTTTCTGCATGTGACTGTGTTTGTTTTTTTTATAATTATTTGGATTGTTGACACTAAGATGTATCGGTAAGTCTATTATAATCTAATTATTAACACTTATTTCCTTAATGTAAACCGAATAATCCAATTGTATTTTGAAGTAAGGGTATTTAACTTGAGCACTATAGGTCCGGACCTGTTAGCAAGGGAGGCCATAAATCACCTAATGCGTTGAAGTGACCGGGTCTTGGCGATTACAAAAGGACTAAGAGCGGTTACCCTGAAGCCGCTTAAGATCATTCAACAATAGACATTGTTTATGAGCTAGACAATTTTGTTTTCTGCAATTTAAGATGATTTAATAATTCTCCAGTAATAATATTTAACGATTAGGTTATACGGAATTCATAAAATATATTTATTTAAATATAATTTATTCAAACATCGCTCTTTTAATTCATTTTTGAATCGGAATAACGCAGCGGATCGAGGCTAGTCGCCGAGAGAGTGCATCTGTCTGGCATTCCTATTCTATCAAGCGAGATTTTAATTTTTCATGGGTTTGACGGGGACGAAGTATACGAATTTTCCGTAGGCTGTCCTATCTTACCAAAGCGACAAAAGCGAAGGGAACGAAATTTGTAATTTGGCTTGCCTAATAGGGACTCTTGTGTTAGCAAAGTCGATAACCCTGGATACCGATATAACGTCTATTTTAGTATAGCAGCGCCGGCTTTTTCCCCTGCTATTGGTGTGGTTGAGTTATTCCCGTAAAAGCACCGGTTTCTGTCGAAGGTGTTGGCGGACCAGCCTTAGATAGTCACCTGGAATAGACCCCTGTTTCGAGTATTTTCAGCTGGTGAGAGGACGCTTTCACTGAGTTCAAATCGAAGGGAACAAAAATTGCTAATGGGCTTTCCTACTTGAGTTAGCTGGTAGACGAAGGAACAAAGCGGATAAGGGCTATGCTATTCTTGGCTGGCGTGTGAGGAGGATTTTCTCGCTGACAGAACGAAGGGATCGTGACGAATATGAAGTTGTTTCGGCGCTTTCTGACGTCCTTCCTGTCAAATTCAATAAGTACTTACCCCACTAAAGGAGGAGAAGTCATCCAGAATTAGGTTGGAAATTGACTCCGACTGAAACCGTTTGAGCTGACGGAGATCGGATGATTTCAGATTCACGACCTGATGATTCCAGTATCCCTGATCCTTAGCGCCGGAAGTCGAGGATATCAATTTCTACCATTCTTTGATATTTGAAGCGAACGGAGGGTAACAAACGATAGAGCGAATGACCATGACTTTGAAGTGGGGTAAAATCTCCCGTCTAGGAAACATTCGTTATGTCGGATGGACGCCCTCATCCAAATTAAATATTGACATGACTATTTTGAGTGTGGACGAAAGACTTGAAGTATGTTCTGTATTGTACATATGATAAATATGTGTCATTACCTCTACTGGAACGAGAAGCTGTATAGACTGGAGCCAGGAGCTATTTGGAGTAGCGTGACTGCAGAGGCGAAGTCGAACAAACTGAAGCTGAATTCATCATTATCCTTACGAGCGTAAACCAGAGGGGTGTTCACGGGACTCCCGAACTCCTGACGTTGCTGATGCAAACCACTTCAGTATATGTTTATGTTTGAGGTTAGTAGAGTGGACTCCTAATTTTCGGCATGCTGGCGAAGCTCAACTCATCATCGATTTGGGGGAGGTTGACGCGACCTAAACCTCGCGCTACCCACGTGGCCCAAATGGTTCCTGACACCAGGCTATCATGCCACCGGACCGGAGCAGTTCCTTGTACCTAACGGTATAAGATGAATCTTCATCATTCATCATCAACATCAACATCAACAGTTACCACCAAGGACCCACATTCCACCTTCATCACCCTCCGGCAGGAGGCAAAACATGTCATTATCTCATCTGTCGCTGAGCGATATTCAATTCATTTCTGGAGGTGTTGGGATTGGACCATCAACTTGGCTGCTCTCGAGCTGGTCACGTTGATGGATAGGATTTGGACGGAGACCAATCGAAAGCAACACATGTTTTGTCTCTAGCTATTCCCGAAAATACCTACTCATAGAAATAACTCACAAAACTAACAATCCATAGTCAAATCATTAACTTAGAATCTTGTGCATCTTGAATTGAATTGTCTATAGTGAATTTCATGTACTTAATTTGTAATTAATTGTCTCATTATATTAGCACATTATCAACTGCAGCAACCGGAAACGTTTGGGCGAGCAAACAAGGTAGGAAAAGGTAGTTAAAATCAGGGTAGTCGGTCATTGTCTTATTTTCAAACCATACAGAATGTAACACGCCTCATCTAAAAAGAACCAAAGTTACCACAACCAATTAAAAGGATCCTTCAATGAATTAATCCCTGTCGAAACAAAAAATTGACACAACGTGACATATTAATTCGTTAAGATGAAAGGGTTGATAAACCGCGGGAAGTTGTAAACCCAACGCTTAAAAAAATGTTAATTCGTTAAGAAGATCTATCTGGCTTCTTTCCTTTGTTTTTGACCATAGGACCGTTAAAAACATTACAGTGATGCCGTTGGACCAGGAGGTGGGGTTTTAAAATGTTTTACATTCTGTTTGGTTCAAGACAATGGGAAAAAAATATATAAAAAGCCAGGGCTAATAGTTCAGTATTTTAAATACAAAACTGCGAAAAGTAGTGAATTTCTACAGTAATAGTTGAGCTATACGTGAATTTACCAGTAGGGTAAAAATTAATTTATTTAAATTCCAAATAAAAATATACGAACGAAATTTTATGATGTTATCCAACCTCCGATAGGACATAGTTATTAAAGGTATTACATTGTGGAGGGAGAAAATAGTTCCTTCAGTAGTAGACCTAACACCAGCGCATTAGTTATTTGCTTTAAATGCTAAATATCCGAAATAAAAATATCCGTGAATTATAAGCCGAGAATAAATTAGTTTATTTAAACTTCAAATAAAATTGTATCCGTAATAAAAATATCCGTGTATTTATCAGTAGGGAATAAATTAGATTATTTAAATTTTAAATAAAATTGTGAAAGAAAAAATTTGTATTGTCATCCAACCTCCGATAAGACATATTTATTAACGGTATTACATTGTGGAGGGAGAAAATAGTTTCTTCAAGTAGTAGACACAAACCCAGTTCATTCTAGAGGCTGATGTCCAACCTCCGATAAGGGCTGAAATAACAGATAAAACTTTTTTTATGTTTCCTTATTCATTGAAATTATTTATTACATGCATTTAGGATTTTTTCGACCGCCATGCTAGGCACATGCCCGTGTTACTTTGAAGGGAGACGAAAAGGGAAAGTGCAATTTAAACAAACATTTTAAAGTCAATAATAGACGTACGGTGAGGAAGACCCTAGGGCCAAGATGGTTGTAAAATCATAACAAAGATGTATTGTACTACTAGACCGGAGCCTCTTCCCGGGGGGGACAAAACCAAATAATAGCTTATTACGTCACTTATTATGAACTTGACCATTTATAAGTGGGTCGACGGAACAGATTTATATTATCTTGAAATGTTAGAAAAGATTCAGTGAACAATAAAAGTGGGCACTGGTAGAGTATTTATGTTTCGTTACCTAACGGGTATTCTTCCGTGAGAAGAAGGCCGTGTCCTTGTGCAGTGAATATCTACAATAAATTGATTCAATTTTGATATAACCTAACTTGCTAATTGAATAAAGTGATGATGAGGACATTACGGCGTGAATCAGTGATAAAGTTTTGTAAATAAAACAATTAAATTCCTCTCAAATTAAACAAAATACATGTACTACAATAATAAACGGAGGGATCAACATAATTAATAAAAATAATAATTTAACTCATCTTAAGCACAGTTCAAATGTAAAATCGATCGGGGCCTTCAATTCAAAACGGTTGAATAATAATAGGATCCGTGAAACGTAATAGAAACACGAGTGTTAAGATTCTAATAAAATTTGAGTATTGAATAAAGAGTTCGTGAAAAAAAAATATGTATACGTTTAAACATATTTATACCTATGGTTTCAAAGATAATTTTCAGACTCCCCACCAATTCAACATTAATTACCTCGGTAGTGTCATCAACATTACTAAACCTTTCCCTGTCCCGATTTTCGACCAACGATTAAACTTCATAATTGGAGAATTAGATAGTTTCGCTGTAATAATATCACACAAATATTAGCAAGCCGAAATGGGTTCTTTTCCTGCGCTATCATGAGGACGGGGGCTCCAACATAAACTGGGCAGTTCAGCGCGGCGTACTGAAAGCTTCACCCTTTCGCGGTTTTATGCAATGGAAAAGGGAATGACAGACAGGGTGAGAAGACATGAGTGACTCTGGGATGAAAGGAGCGTAATTCGCTGTTGAAGGCGTCTAGCTGAAGGTAACCTGCGAGGTTCCTGCAAGGTTATGTGGAAGAGATGTTCGCGCGATATTCCGTAGGAATAAACCCGTTAAAGTTCTATCAAATACTCCAATGGCGTCGACCTGGAACCTGATGTAAGCCAACGCAATCTTGGCTTAATTACAACAGATTCTAAGAGGTGAAGTGTAGGTCTGACAGCACGTGGAAGGAGGGCTTCATCAGACGAAACTTACATGACACATTTTCGCGTAAGCATCGTGATATGGGATGAAATTACTTTCCCCATTTAGAGACAGTAAAGTAGGTTCACAGAAGTGAATACGCTGGAACAGTATCTGGAAGTGTTGGGAAGTCTCAATTCGTTTTCCTTCAGGCGTGGTGGGTTCTGGTAGGTCACGGTACCTTTAAGAAGTGGGTCGCCAGCTATTAGAGTATAGCCTAAGACACGCTGAGGTCAATGTTTGAGTTCTGATCACCATTCACCGTTATTGTTTGGCTAATGTAAGACAGCGTAGTTTGAAAGAGATTTCATTTGTATAGTTTACCCCTTTTTCCTTCCCCTCCCCCTCCACACTTCCTTTCCCATAATACGACTTAGTTGTTCAACAAAACTCTTATCAAAATATTAGTAGCTACTACAATATTAGGTTCCTTGAGTTAGCTTTTCACGAAAACGGCGCAATATAAATTATTCAATAATAATAATTATTATTATCAGGCGTCCTGTAAGGAGGAATAGGAAATAAGGCACACGGTTTTACGAGAAATAATTTATCAATTAAATTGGTAAAGAGATTATCCACTCTAATTAGACGGAACTGAATTACCGCAAAACATATAGGTACACTAATAGATTTTTCATATAGAAGGAGTCCTATCCACATGAATTAAAACATCAAAACAAATTACCCAACGCTTAAAAATGCAAATAATTAGTGCGAAATAACTCTCAAGATCTTGGTTACTGTATGCTCAGTCATAAAACAATTAACAACGGCAGGAACACACAAAAAGTTAACAAAAGGGCCCCATAACGGACCTACCAGAGGTTTAACTGATAGCGTGCGGCCAAGGAAAAAAAAAATACTAAGAACGTCGAGCGAGACAGGGGCGGATTGGGAAATCTTTCGTAGAAAAAAAATATATATAAAAAAAAAAAAAAAATAAAAGGTAAAAGGGATTAGGAGTTTTAACAATTTTAGCAACAAGAACAGGGCAGTGGGGAGCAAGTGAAACCTAGGAAGGTTTGAAAAAAAAAGTATTATTGGCGAGTTCAAACGTGTTCTGCTGCTAAGGGTGATGGAACAATAATAGCTGACAATAGCTTATCTCTGTATCTACTCCCACTATTATTTTTCCAGAAGGGAGCTGTGATGGACTCGCCCTGGGATAAATTTTTGTTATTGTTGATTTATTATGGTTAGAAAGAATTTTTCAGTTGATTTCACGAAGTAGGAGTTTACCAGATGTTGGCCTTAAAGCTGCTTTAGAAACAAGTGTTTAGATTTATTAGGGTAGAGAAAAAAAAAAATAGGAACATGACTGTATCGTCAGAGACCTCCGTGATGGTGGTTAATAATAGTAAGCCGAGCTAAAATGCTGGTGGGCCAACACGCCACTGGACTGGGGGTAGTCAAGTTTCATCCTTTGAACAAAGGATTAGACATTTTACTGGAGAAGTAACAATTTATTGGTTTTGAAACGATTTAAAATTAATGTGACAGGTTCTAGGGCCATAATTGATGTGTTCCTTTAGTGCATTTCTGTCTTTTGAAAACAAAAAGCATTCAGAATTCAAAAGAACATAAATTAGAAATCGCATATGGTGATTTGGGGGGTTGGTTTGGGGAGAGGGAGTCTGGATTTGAAAGCGCGGGGAGACGGTCGGGACAGTCAGCGTTGAAGATCGGAAGGAGGAAGTCGATAGTCGTGGTTAGAAAAAGCGGTTCAAGACAGTTAGCGTTGAAGATCGGAAGGAGGAAGTCGATAGTCGTGATTAGGGAGCGCGGGCGGATAGGGAGTTAGCGTTGAAGATCGGAAGGAGGAAGTCGATAGTCGTGGTTAGAAAAAGCGGTTCAAGACAGTTAGCGTTGAAGATCGGAAGGAGGAAGTCGATAGTCGTGGTTAGAAAAAGCGGTTCAAGACAGTTAGCGTTGAAGATCGGAAGGAGGAAGTCGATAGTCGTGGTTAAGGAGCACGGGCGGGTAGTCAGTTTTGATAGTCAGGTTTTGAAAACGGTGGGAGACGGTCAGGAATAATCAGGATCGGTCAGCGTTTTAAGATAGTCGAGTTAGTAAAAACTAGGAAGCGCGTCAACAAGAATTAATCGTCGGGACGCGAACACGGCTAAAATCATTTAGTGTAGAAGGTGCGGTTTTCTAACAGCATGAGTTTTTCTGCATGTGACTGTGTTTGTTTTTTTTATAATTATTTGGATTGTTGACACTAAGATGTATCGGTAAGTCTATTATAATCTAATTATTAACACTTATTTCCTTAATGTAAACCGAATAATCCAATTGTATTTTGAAGTAAGGGTATTTAACTTGAGCACTATAGGTCCGGACCTGTTAGCAAGGGAGGCCATAAATCACCTAATGCGTTGAAGTGACCGGGTCTTGGCGATTACAAAAGGACTAAGAGCGGTTACCCTGAAGCCGCTTAAGATCATTCAACAATAGACATTGTTTATGAGCTAGACAATTTTGTTTTCTGCAATTTAAGATGATTTAATAATTCTCCAGTAATAATATTTAACGATTAGGTTATACGGAATTCATAAAATATATTTAATTAAATATAATTTATTCAAACATCGCTCTTTTAATTCATTTTTGAATCGGAATAACGCAGCGGATCGAGGCTAGTCGCCGAGAGAGTGCATCTGTCTGGCATTCCTATTCTATCAAGCGAGATTTTAATTTTTCATGGGTTTGACGGGGACGAAGTATACGAATTTTCCGTAGGCTGTCCTATCTTACCAAAGCGACAAAAGCGAAGGGAACGAAATTTGTAATTTGGCTTGCCTAATAGGGACTCTTGTGTTAGCAAAGTCGATAACCCTGGATACCGATATAACGTCTATTTTAGTATAGCAGCGCCGGCTTTTTCCCCTGCTATTGGTGTGGTTGAGTTATTCCCGTAAAAGCACCGGTTTCTGTCGAAGGTGTTGGCGGACCAGCCTTAGATAGTCACCTGGAATAGACCCCTGTTTCGAGTATTTTCAGCTGGTGAGAGGACGCTTTCACTGAGTTCAAATCGAAGGGAACGAAAATTGCTAATGGGCTTTCCTACTTGAGTTAGCTGGTAGACGAAGGAACAAAGCGGATAAGGGCTATGCTATTCTTGGCTGGCGTGTGAGGAGGATTTTCTCGCTGACAGAACGAAGGGATCGTGACGAATATGAAGTTGTTTCGGCGCTTTCTGACGTCCTTCCTGTCAAATTCAATAAGTACTTACCCCACTAAAGGAGGAGAAGTCATCCAGAATTAGGTTGGAAATTGACTCCGACTGAAACCGTTTGAGCTGACGGAGATCGGATGATTTCAGATTCACGACCTGATGATTCCAGTATCCCTGATCCTTAGCGCCGGAAGTCGAGGATATCAATTTCTACCATTCTTTGATATTTGAAGCGAACGGAGGGTAACAAACGATAGAACGAATGACCATGACTTTGAAGTGGGGTAAAATCTCCCGTCTAGGAAACATTCGTTATGTCGGATGGACGCCCTCATCCAAATTAAATATTGACATGACTATTTTGAGTGTGGACGAAAGACTTGAAGTATGTTCTGTATTGTACATATGATAAATATGTGTCATTACCTCTACTGGAACGAGAAGCTGTATAGACTGGAGCCAGGAGCTATTTGGAGTAGCGTGACTGCAGAGGCGAAGTCGAACAAACTGAAGCTGAATTCATCATTATCCTTACGAGCGTAAACCAGAGGGGTGTTCACGGGACTCCCGAACTCCTGACGTTGCTGATGCAAACCACTTCAGTATATGTTTATGTTTGAGGTTAGTAGAGTGGACTCCTAATTTTCGGCATGCTGGCGAAGCTCAACTCATCATCGATTTGGGGGAGGTTGACGCGACCTAAACCTCGCGCTACCCACGTGGCCCAAATGGTTCCTGACACCAGGCTATCATGCCACCGGACCGGAGCAGTTCCTTGTACCTAACGGTATAAGATGAATCTTCATCATTCATCATCAACATCAACAGTTACCACCAAGGACCCACATTCCACCTTCATCACCCTCCGGCAGGAGGCAAAACATGTCATTATCTCATCTGTCGCTGAGCGATATTCAATTCATTTCTGGAGGTGTTGGGATTGGACCATCAACTTGGCTGCTCTCGAGCTGGTCACGTTGATGGATGGGATTTGGACGGAGACCAATCGAAAGCAACACATGTTTTGTCTCTAGCTATTCCCGAAAATACCTACTCATAGAAATAACTCACAAAACTAACAATCCATAGTCAAATCATTAACTTAGAATCTTGTGCATCTTGAATTGAATTGTCTATAGTGAATTTCATGTACTTAATTTGTAATTAATTGTCTCATTATATTAGCACATTATCAACTGCAGCAACCGGAAACGTTTGGGCGAGCAAACAAGGTAGGAAAAGGTAGTTAAAATCAGGGTAGTCGGTCATTGTCTTATTTTCAAACCATACAGAATGTAACACGCCTCATCTAAAAAGAACCAAAGTTACCACAACCAATTAAAAGGATCCTTCAATGAATTAATCCCTGTCGAAACAAAAAATTGACACAACGTGACATATTAATTCGTTAAGATGAAAGGGTTGATAAACCGCGGGAAGTTGTAAACCCAACGCTTAAAAAAATGTTAATTCGTTAAGAAGATCTATCTGGCTTCTTTCCTTTGTTTTTGACCATAGGACCGTTAAAAACATTACAACACCATTGATTTTTACTACTTGAGGACGGTTTTTTAAATAGTCGGTGATCCATTTAATCGCGTTGCCTTTTATGCCGATATTATTCAATTTTTTTAATAGCATCTCATGGGATATGCTATCGGATGCCTTTCTAAGGTCAATAAATATACCCGCACATTTTTTACCTTTATCTAATGATTCGTAAATGTATGAAGTTACGTTAGCAATAGCATCTTGTGTGCTGAGTGATTTTATAAAGCCAAACTGGTTTTTGTGTAATATTTTATTATTATCTAGAAAATTTACCAATTGTTTTTTTACTATTTTTTCAAAGATCTTTCCTATATTAGAAATAAGACATATTGGGCGATAATTCGTTGCTTGATGTGGATCTCCAGATTTGTAAATAGGTGAGATTATTGTGGTTTTGTAGTTCATTGGAAAAATTCCATTTGTTAAACTTAAGTTTATTAAATGAGTGATAGGTTTTATTAAGTGAGGTTTCATAGTTTTTAACATGTGTGTCGTAATAGAATCAAAACCGGGGGACGAACCTCCTTTCATATTTTCTATTATTTTCGAGATTTCACATTCTGTTGTTGTTTCAAAAATTGAAAGTATATTACGTTTCTGTATATTTTTATTTTTATGGTTTTCTTGGTTTGAAGGTTTATGAATATTTTTCGCAAGATTTTTCCCAACATTTGCAAAGAAGGAATTAAATATGTTTGCACATTGTTTAGGCTGTATATTGGCATCTATAATTTTTTTATCATGTTCAATGTACTTAATGTTATTTATTAATTATTTCCTTTTAACCTTCTGCGGATCGCGTCTTTCTTTGAATACGGCCGACTGTAGTTTAGCGGTGTTTACACAGCACTTGACTTAATTTCTGTATGAATATTTAAACCTTTCGTGGCGTAAATTGATGAATTCAATAAAATAATTTCATACAAACGTTTTAAACCCATAATTTAAATAACAATCCCGCAAAATAACATTAAAATTCTCTTGGCAAATAAACTCGACAAAATAGATGTACTTGAAAATATACTTTTTTTTTTGGTTTGACTAAGGATTGACTCAGGGACTGAATAAAATGAGTGAATCGCGTTATCAATAGATAACCCTAGTTTGATGGTACGGAGATTTATTTCGTATATTAACTGCTGTAAATTTTTATAAGGTCAACCAATTTTATAGAAATGCGTGTGTGTGTGCGTGAGTGCCGCTAATATATAATAATAAAATTAACATTATAAGTTGTCATCGATAACGACTCTATCTGTTTAGTTTCAGCGCGATCGGATGGCAGGAAGTGGGTTAATTTCCCTTTCCAAGATTCCATTTCATTCATTTATTTATTTATCAATTCATTAATTGAAGCAATTCATTGTCAATTGTCGAAAATATACGTCTTAATCTATTTGGTGATAGATATTGGTGCATTTTCAAAAGAAGTATGTGTAAGTAACAAAATCAGGTAGACTGAATTTGATACTTATATCTGTCAAAAGGTTGATAGAGATAAATATTAAATCTAATTTTCGGTTTTGGATAATTTGAAAACTGTTTTTTTTTTCCATTAGTTCTGGCTTTCACCCTTCAAGGGTGTTCTTGGCCATCATTTAAAATTATTGAGAAAGGTGTATTGAAAGGTGAATTTAAATATTAATTTTATTTAAATAGGCAAATTTCAAAATTATAATGAAAATTGGAGTCGAGTTCAGACTTAAAAGAGATGAAATGTTGAATGGAGGGGAGGCAATTTTAGTTAAGGCTTGATAGAAGAGAGGATATTTGTTTAGAGAGGGACAACCAAAAAATATGTGATCTAAAGTTCCCACTTCTAGACCACAGAATGTACAATCTGGGGAGTCAAGGACGTGAATTTTAAAAAGATGGGAAGGAACGGAACAATGACCGATCCTCATTCGAATGAGTGAAGAAATTTCTTTTTTGGAAAAATGAGGGAATTGCTGAAACCACGGTTTTGATGGTATAGTCCTTTGTATTGAGGCATAGCAGGCTCCCTTGGATTGACTAGCAATGTGCCAATACTCTGACCAAACATTGCGGGATCTTTCTTTGATGATGGAAAAAATGTCAGATAAGGGAATGTGGTTTACGAGGGTAACAACAGGGTTGGACGCTCCTTGTTTTGCCAAGGCATCCGCAATATCATTACCCATGACACCAACATGTCCAGGAATCCAAATCAGAGTTACAGATTTACCAGAGCTTTGAATGGATGCTATCATCTCTCGAATAAGGCATACAAAATGATCATCAGGATGAAGAAGAGGACTGGATTTAAGTTTTTGGAGGGAACTAAGAGAGTCAGAGAGAACGAGGGAATGTTCAAAATTATTTTTGATTATATATTTGAGAGATTCTATTATTGCAATGCACTCAGCTGAAAATATTGAAAATTGATTTGAAATTGAATGAAATATTCTATCATTAGAATTATTGTGGTAAACGTTAATACCTATACCACAGTTAGGAGAGTCGGGAGATTTGGATCCATCAGTAAATAAAAGAGAAAAGTTGGGCCATTTAGATAAAATAATGTCATTGAACATATTATTGACAGTTCGGGCCGGGAGATTGGAATGACTTTTAAAGATTCCGATCCCTTCTAATATTGTTGGGGATAGGGTGACGTGACTATATTTTAGTTTGTATAAGGGAAGTAGATCATTTTGGATGATGTGGAGCTCTGAGAGAGACTTAAAATTTTTACAGATGTCAGGAATAGGTTTAGTTGAAGCTCTGATTGTAGATGAATGGTTTGAGTCAATGAACAACGAGACGCTGGGGATAACCTGATGACATTTAGAATTTAAACATTTAAGAACAAATTTGTCAGCAAATAGTTGACGCCTTAAATAAAGAGGAGGATCAGAACATTCTACTTGAAGGGAATTGATGGGTGACGATTGCATCGCTCCAGTTATTATTCGCAAAGATTTAGATTGAATTTTGTCTAATTTATTAAGTACATTTTTTGAGGCAGTACTAAAAAGTGGGCAGGCATAGTCGAGATGGCTTCGAATAAGTGCATTGTAAAGCAACTTAATGCAAGTAGGGTGAGCTCCCCACCAAACGCCAGATAATGATCTGATGATATTTAAATTTTTTTCGCATTTAGTAACTAAATTATTAATATGGGAAGACCATTTAAGTTTCCTATCAAATGTTACTCCCAAAAATTTTACTTCAGAAGCGTTGGAGATTGGAGAATTTTTAAATAAAATTTGAACGGGGGGGTTTTTATGGCGGTTTGAGAAGGTGACACACTGAGTCTTTTGGATTGAAAGTTCAAGACCATTTAACGTGAGCCATGTGCAAAGGGCATTCATGGCTTCGTTAAGATATTTGACGGCAAGAGGGATGATTTTGGATGATAAGAAGAAAGCTATGTCATCTGCGAACTCGATAATTTTTATTTGTGGGGGAATAGTGACATGCATATCATATGTGTATATATTATACAGTAAGGGGGACAATACATCGCCTTGTGGTAAACCCTTCCAAATAGACCTACTTTGAGGAGAAATATCTGGAAGTTCAATGAAAATTTTTCTATCTAGAAATAGATTAATAATTGATTGGACAAACATGGGGGGAAGGCCAAGGCCTAGAAGTTTTTTTTTCAGGATTGGGATGGAAACATTGTCAAAGGCGCCTTCTATATCTATAAAGACGGCAAGACAAACTTCCTGTTTAGAAATTGATAAATTAATATCAGTGCTGATGATGGCAAGGTTATCCTGAGTGGATTTTTTTTTCCTAAATCCAAATTGAGATGGAGAGAGAAGCTGTTTACTCTCGACAAAAAATTCTAATCGGTTTTTAATTAATTTTTCATAAAGTTTACTGAGGGTGGATGAAAGAGCGATTGGCCTGTAGTTGGATCCAAAATTTGGAGATTTGTTTGTTTTTAAAATAGGGATGATTATTTGAGAACTCCAGTCATCAGGCATTATACCAGTCTGGAAGATTTTATTTAAGATGCTTAAGAAGTGGTTTAGAACATTATCATTACTATTTTTGATTATGCTGTAAGGTATACCATCTCTGCCTGGAGATGAGTCCTTGACTGTTGATAAACAATTTTTTAGCTCAATTAAGGTGAATGGAGAGTCTAGCCAATGATTAGACATGGGAGTATTATAGATGGGCGTTATTTCATCTAAGTTAGGAACAGAAGGGGGGGCAATTTTGTCCAAGAATTCATCTATCCATTTAGAATGGGACGCTCGAGGAGATGGTGAACTGAAGGAGGATTGAAATCTTCGGATCATACACCAAACTTCCGAAATTGGAGTGTTCGGAGATACTGAACTACAAAAGTTGTACCACCCGGATCTTTTTTTTGACCTCAATACCCTTTTGGCATTGGATTCAGCGTTTTTGTATATAAGATAGTTCTCCATAGTCATATTGTAACGATAGGAAAGAGATTTAGCTTTCCGAATTCTTACTACTTTGGAACATTCCTCATCCCACCAGGGAGTTGGAGGGAGTTTTTTGAGAGATTTAGTTTTAGGGGGAGGATTTGATTTATTTATTGCAGTTATGAGCATTGATTTGAAGTTATTATAATCATCTTTGACGGAAAATATATCGGTGGCGGGTGAATTTAGTAGGAACTTGTCCATATGAGAGTTAAATTCATCCCATTTGGTGTGTTTCGTTTTAATCTTTGTCGAAATATGAGACTTGTCCGATTGGAAAGAAGTTTGATAAGTAATGATGATCGGGAAATGATCACTAGAGCAAGGGTCGGGGGACACCACCCACGAGGAGAGAGAAGCCAGACTAGTAGAACATATCGAGAGATCCACTGCACTGGGGTTTGTGCTGGGGCGTGAGATCCTAGTAGGAGATCCGTCATTCAAAAGGAAAAGGTTGGATTGATCTAGGAAATCCATCACACTTCGACCATCTCGGTCGGAGAAAGCAGAACCCCAGACGGGGGAATGGGCATTAAAATCGCCTAATATAAAGAAAGGAGGGCTTAGTTGACTTACAATTTGCAACCAAGTTTGTTTATTGAAGTGGGCTGTTGGGGGAAGATAGACTGAAATAAAGGATGTGTCCTTTATTTTAGCTGCAACCATTTGGAAGTCAGCATTGGGGGGTTTGATATTATTTATTGGGGAAAATGATATGGATTTTTTAATAAAAAGGGCAGCACCGCCGCCCGAACCTTCCGGGCGATCGTCGCGGAGACAGGAATACCCTCCCACATTAAAGTGGGTGGATGGAGTAAACCAAGTCTCCGAGATAGCAGCCAAAGAAATAAAGTTGGAATTTAATAGGTTAAGGAGATCAGATTTGTTAGAAATAGCACTTCGGCTATTCCACTGAAGTATTCTGACATCCTGAAGAGCCATTTTGAATAAATGATTTTAATGTGGAAATAATAGTAGCAGCGTTGGACGGTAGATTAGTTTGAGAAGAAATAAGGTCAATTAGAAGCATAATAAGAGTTTGGATAAATGAAGAATTGTCTTGGGAGAGTTTTTCAGAAAGTTTAAGAGAGTTCATTGAGGACGGATTATAATTATTTGCACAACCATTTGTGGCATTTGAAATAGGTGAACCATTGGGATTTAAGAGCAGTGAGTTGTGTTGTTGCTGATCGTATCCAGGAGCCGGTTTAGAGATAGCGTTTTTGTATGTGAATTTAGTTGAACGAGAAGAAGTTGTTGTAGTGGAGGGAAGAGGGTTGGATGAGGAGTTGCTGGATAAAGCCTCAGCAAATGATTTTTTGACAGGCGGGAATAATTTAGAAGCCTGCAGAAAAGACAAGTTCTGAGAGGCCATTGAAATTTTAATATTTTTTTGGCGAGATTGTTCTGGGCAAGATGTGTTGATAGCTGTATGTGAGCCTGAGCAGTTAAAACATTTAGGTGAGGAGGAAGAAGGACATTGGTCAGCTGCGTGGTTTTCTCCACATTTAAAACATCTGGGTTGAGATCTGCATGCAGCTTTGGTATGACCAAAACGGCAGCAATTGAAACATTGAGTGGTGGGATATGTATACATTTCAACTGGTAATGAGTTGAAGAATAAATATATATGGGAGGGAAGAGATTGACCTTCAAAGGTGATAACAACAGATTGGGAGGGCTTCCAGGTAATTATACCCTCAGAGGAGTCCTTGTAATTTAGCCTCCTGGCTTTTATGGGATTACCAATGTGTTGGGGGGTTGAAAGTGAAGACAGAATTTCTTCGATGGACAGATCGGTCGAGATACCTCTGACCAGGCCCATGCGAGTGACATTGAAAGTAGGGATATATGCCTTGAACTTTGAATTAGATGAAATGAAGATATTTTTGATGAAACTGTTGGCAGCTGGCCCTGAGAGGAATTCGACGGAGATTCGGAAGCGACCCTCGGCTTTTACACCTCCAGGTTTGATTGAAAGATTCTTGCTATTTGATAGGAATTTGCCAAATTCAAGAGGGTGGATGGTTTTTCCTTGCTCAGTTTTTTGGGCGTATGCTATGAATGGGCCACGGGAATGAGGAGAATAAAAGTTTGTTGGAGGAAGTTGAGAAAGTGCTGGTGGGGACAGTGAAGTCGAAGGCGAGTCAAGTTTTATTGGGGAAGAAGGAGTAAATTTCCTTTTTTTGGTCGAAGTCAAGATGACAGAATCACTGTCAGAAATTTCTACATTTTCCCCGTCTGGGGGGTCTGGAGAGGGATCTGGGGGCTTTGTAGGGGGTCCAGGAGGGAAATCTTCCTCCATTATTCACAACAGTAAACAACTACAATAATAGTATGAAAAATGACAGAAGTAAAAAAGTTTATAAATATCTGGAAATCAGCAGCGAAAAGTGACTCCTGGAAGATCAGGAGGGAGAAGAAACCTCAAGGCACAACACACTACACTTTTTTTTTGCCAGAAAACAAAAAAGAATAGTAAAAAATTAATTTTAGATAGAGCAAAACAAAACAACTGATGACAGCCAAATGTTATTGTTGCAATCTTTGAAAACTGTTAAAAATGCTGTTTTCATTTTTGAAAGATTTTTTCACGTATCTTTTTACCATAAGAGACCACCCATGTATTGATTCCTCCTTTTCTCGCTTATTATTTTTATCCCTTTAAAAATGTGAGAGAATTTATATTTCTTGAATAAGTCATTAAGTATCAATATTTTAACGCTCTTTTTAAAGGTTTTAAAAGTAAGTGGAAAGTGGAAAGGCTGATAATGAAAGAAGGTTATAGAATAAAAATTTTGATAAGCGGAGAGCAACAAATAAAGAAAGTATTATATTATGTAATTATTATATACATGTACAAGCTTTTTTTTTTATAGCGAATACCTCACAAGAGTCCCAACTGCTCCCGTCTGGAGCCAGTGAGACTATGGCATCCCCAATTGGGGGATGTTGTGAGGCTGAAGGTAAGTGAGGAAGGGAAAGAGTAAGGTGGGGAAGTACCTGGCTATTCAGATCTAGTCACTAAACACGGCTAAAGCCATTTGGAGCAACGTTTCAATTCTGAATGGTGGTCTTACACCAGGGCGATACTGGTAGTATCTTCCACTCTGGAACGTGCCGCAAACATACTGTATATTATTTTAATTTATTAATTGTGATATAACACAAATTAATCAAATAAAATTTATTTGCGCACGCCGGGTTCGAACCCGCGACCTTCGGAATGGCAGTCCAATGCGTTACCACTGGACTACGCCGGCCGTCTGTTGAAATAATACAAATTCTTACGTTTTATAAATTTTAAAATGGATATTCATGCAATTATGTTGAACTACAACACTCTGTTAAATTAAATGAATATTCTCAACTTGTCAGACAAAAGAATTTTCACTGACTTAGTATTTCTATATAAAATTCAAAATGATTTAGTTGATAGTCCGGTATTGCTAGAATTGATAAGCTTCCGGATTCCACAACGTAATTCTAGAAGTCAGGATTTTTTTTCAGTGCAGAAATTCTGGGAATAACTACCATTTGTATTCCTCTTTGCCCAGAATACTAATGGAGGGAAACAATTATACCAAGTCAGCGGACATCTTCAATTTATCTCTAAACAAATATAAAATGTTGTTAATGAAGCAATTGAGTTATGTAAAATAATTAATGTATATTTCTTGATATTCATACGTAAAAGCCCCGAAAAATGGGCGTTAATTATTAAATAAATAAATAATGTTCTCGACTATTGCGATACAAAGCGATGAAAAATTGCTATTAATTAAATTTGCTGGCGCTGAGGGTAAATACTCAGCGGAAAAAAACCCATGGCAATAGAAAGCTCTGGGGAAATCTAATAGAACCTGTTAGGAAATAATTTTATGGAGAAAATGCTGAATACCGCTGTTGGTACTGAGTCCTCATTGTAGTAGGCAACAATACATGATTCAACTCCTCTCACTTATGTACGTACGATGTCAAGTCATACCGAGTCATTGTTACAATCGGGTTGAGTCTGATAGGTGGCAACAAAGTACTTAGTACTACGTGACAATCTCAGTTATTTTAAAGAAGAACAAAACCAGTCTATATTGTGGGGGAAAATTACTGCAGGTAATGTCTTTAAAACATTATTTATACTATGAATTGGTATGGCAGAATTAAACTCAGTGTACAAATTACACGAACACCATGTATTGTTTCGAGTAACGGGTGATGAAGAAGAGATATTGAAAAACTGTTCACAAATGCTTATAGTCCTTTCTTCTCGCTATCTCACGCCGTCTCTTTCATACTTATATGACGGCCACCATGAGGAAATGAATGAATGAAATTTGACGGCCGGCATAGTCCAGTGGTAACGCATTGGACTGCCATTCCGAAGGTCGCGGGTTCGAACCCGGCGTGCGCAAATAAATTTTATTTGATTAATTTGTGTTATTTCACAATTAATTAATTATAATAATATATAGTTTATTTGCGGCACGTTCCAGAGTGGAAGATACTACCAGTATCGCCCTGGTGTAACACCACCATTCAAAATTGAAACGTTGCTCCAAATGGCTTTAGCCGTGTTTAGTGACTAGATCTGAATAGCCAGGTACTTCCCCACCTTCCTCTTTCCCTTCCCCACTTACCTTCAGCCTCACAACATCCCCCAATTGGGGATGCCATAGTCTCACTGGCTCCAGACGGGAGCAGTTGTGACTCATGTGAGGTATTAACTATAAAAAAAAATGGTAGGGCTTTCGACTTTCCTCTGCCTCATCTCGTTCCCTTCTCTACTTCAACTTCACAACATAGTGGAAGATAGTCTCAGTAATTACCCTATTAAAAAGACCAACATTCGGAATTAAAACATTGTTTGTAATTATTTTTGCTGTGTTGATGACTAGGTCTGAATAGCCAGGCACGTACTTTTTAACCTTCTTTTTTCAATCCCCATTTTAGCCTGAAAATATACCTCAGTAGAGGATGCCATAGTCTCACTGGCTCCGGACGGTTGGGAACAGCACAAAAAACTAAAAATAAACTTGTAGTTTTCGTGAGCAGATATATTTTTTGAACTGAATTCTGATTAAATATTAACTTATTTTGACATAATTCGTTGAATACGAATTGTAATAAAACGAGAAGTAGGTATATAAAAAGTTTGTCAATAGTGACTGAGAAAAATACGTTATTTGTTACATAAAAAGTGTGTGTACTCTTGTACGAAAGTTGAGAAACTCAAGGTTAATCTTCAGTTAAATTTGCAATAAAAGTTTTTCAAATTATATTTCCGGAACTCGGAAATTATTTGCAAACCCTTCAATATCTTCTGATTCCCGTGAACAGGGTCTAAAGATCCAATTTCTAAATTCAAAACTTTTGTTTTGCCTTTCGACAAAAATAATATTCTTCGAATCCCTTTCAACTTAAAAGTTTCACCGAATGGATAAACCATAGTTCTACGTGGAATTGTAACTCTTGTACGGTATCATATAACAAGTATATTTGCGGAGAAACCGAGGATAGAATATTACTTTTTTAACATTAACCCCACACAGGATGCACTGAGGAAAATAATTTCTGCTGATGTCATCTTTTAGGGTGCTGTGTGTAGGGTCTTTTTTAAGGAAATGAAAGAAAGTAAGTTTTGGGTAAAGGTAAAGGGTACGAGGGTTGGGTAGGTAGGTAGGTTTGGGATCAGTGTGTCCAGGAGTGACGGACATGTGAATATTTCTATTCCACTGCGGAGCAAGGCGATGGATCGATATACTGTTCCCAATCTGGCACGCCACGCAGATGGTGGGATCCTGAACACACCTCACCTGATGAAACCCTGGCAAAAAACAAGGAAAAAGTCGCAAATTTGCGGACTTCATTGCACCAAAACAAGAAGAAAAATGCAAGCTGAATTCGCAAAAGTAAAAAAAAATTCAATTGATTTTTATGTTACGAATAATTGTGTAATGAAATTAGGTTAAACGAAGTTAATTTTTATAAGGAAACATTAATTTCATTTTGATTATGACATACAAAAACACAGTACATAAACAGAACAATAAAAAACAGATAATAAATCCTTAAAATATAATTATGCTATACTTTCTTATAATTATTAAGGAAATTATGCCTTCTTTCAAATAACACTTGTATTTAAAAATTGGATAACCTTGAGTGCTGTAGACGGCGGAGGAAGAATCGTTTAGATCATTGGTGAATTACTATAGTTAGCATAACATATACTATCAAGTTAGCATAAAATATAGCTATAGGTAGCATAATACACAGCTATAGTTAGCGTAACATACAACTATAGTTAGCATAACATATAGCTAAAGTTAGAGTAACATGTTGCTTCATTTTCAATAACATATTGCTATACTTAGCATAACATATAGATATAGTTAGCATAAAATATAGCTATAGTTACCATAACATTTTACTATAGTTAGCATAACATATAGCTATAGCTAGAATAACATATAGGTATAGTTAGCTTAATATACAGCTATAGTTAGCATAACATACAACTATAGTTAAGGTAACATAAAGTTATAGTTAGCATAACAAATATCTATAGTTAGCATAACATATGGCTATAGTTAGCATAACATATTATATGCCCATAAAAATAACAGAATTAACCTAAGATTTAGAAATTTGATTGTTAAAATTGATTGCTTGTTTAGATTTTAGAAATACTTTTATGTGCTCATAATAAGTTCATTTTACCTTGGGTTCTTGGGTAACTGCTGTTTTTGGGGGGAAAATGAAAAAGTTTCTCTAACCATGAAAAAATGCAAATTGCAATTTTTCCGGTCTCTGCTCAATATGTTTATTATTTACATGGGTCAGTAACAGTTATACGACATATATTCTAATATTATCATAATGATTGTTTAGAACGAAACGTATCACGTCCAGAATATAAAAAAAAAAACGTAATAAGAACTAGCATTTTCATTCGGAAACCTTTTTTGGAAGTGTTGAGGTTTTGTTATGAAACACTTTGTATTCAAGAAGTTTGCGAATATATGTTGTACCATATAAATCGCTTTTCCTTATATTACATAAAATCAGATACGTGCACGTGTAATAATTATGATGCAGACGTGTCAATAGGATACTCAATACATTATCGTTATGGCTTCTAGAAATGGGCTTTAGTATATACTAAGTTACACGTGTAGTAATACGAAGTGGGTGCTTTGATGTAAAGCTTTTGAAATACCTACACTGAGTCAATACAGTCAAGTTTTACAGTCAATAATAACAAGTAATCGTGAATTAAAGCTGTTCAAAAAACCAATATGACTTTCTAGACGACTTTCTTAGTCTATGACTACAACTTTAACTTCTACAGACAGCGCATTATCAGGGATTTTAATAAACTAACTAACCTAATTAATTATAAAAATTCTTAATAATAAGAAATCACATCTCACTGTTTCACCTTGTATAAAGACTGTAAAAGTTTAGATTCGAGTTGTTACTAATAAAAAATATCTTTAATTCTATCATTTATTCTACCATTCATTCTAGCTTTCATTCCACGTATGTTTTTTAATTTTATTTACTATTATATTCGAATAGTTCATTATATTTACAACTTATTTGTGTTATTTTTTGTCAGTTTTAATTAAGTAATTATACAATAAATGCATATTGTAAAATAATAGACAACAGATCAACAACCCTCTTTGGGTGGATTAACAATATATGAACTCATTTGTGTCAGTTTCTATTTCACGTTTCAATTAGTAAGGTTTTTATATATGCACACCATTGTTTATTAATTGTATAAAACTTTTACAGAGCTTACTAGTAAGGCTGATAATGTTTAGCAAGGGTGAAAAATATTTTATTAAATCCTTTTATAAAGTTCAAGAATACGAGAATATTTCACTAGAATTTATCTCAAAGACTCTAAATGGATAACAAAGTACTAATCTTGTTTCATTAGACATTAGACAATTATAAGGGAAAACAACGTATAGAAAATACAACGAAGCAAAGTTTGAACCTAGTGACGCCTGATTCAATTTATAAGTACGTTTGCTTTCACATATTTATTTAGAGCAGTTTTAAGTAGAAAACTAGAATCCTGACATCGTTCATTTGATAATTAATACAATATTTATCCTTTAGAGAAAGTAACATTCAAATTGGCGTTGATTTGATATTTTCACATGTATTATAGTGATTTATTTTTGGGGTATTATGCCGTGTTGCGCTACTTTCTTTTGTAGTCAACGTTTCGGACAAATAAATAACTATAATGGCATTGATAATATTGAATGTTGATTTGATTCATCAACTATTTTTTATATATATTTCTATTTTAATTATCAGCAATGTCATCACAAAAACAAAGTTAAACGTCTCGGTTTCGTTTAAAAGTCAATAGGACACTAAAGCCACAAACAAACGTCAACACTTCATAGACGATTCACTTATTTCCGGCAGCGATATCATCCCAAAAACAACAGTCAAACTTCTCGGTGTCAATTTAGATTCAGACTTTTTGTTTAAAAGTCAAATAAATAGGACTGTAAGCACCGGTTTTTTTCACCTAAGACAACTCAAGTCTGGCCGAAAAAACATTCCTACAGAAGCAACAAAACTACTTATCAACTCTTACGTAGTCTCACTCGATTACTGCAACTGCATTTATGCCAGCCTTCAAAAATATCAAATTAACAAACTTCAATCAGTGTTTAATGCGGCAGCACGGCTCATAACCGGGGTTTCTAAATATTCGCACATTTAAAAACACCTTCGTAACCTTCACTGGCTCAAGTGCCTTGAAAGAATCCAGTACAAATTATGCTGGATGGTGTTTAAATCCATCAATGAAATGGCCCTACCCTACATATCTGAATTATGCTTCGCGAAAAACACTTGTCTGAGGCAGTCAGCTCTTAGATCAGAAACATCAGCATCTATCGGCAGACTGATGGAACCTCAGCACAAGCCAATTACTAAGTTTGGTGATCGCGCTTTCGGAGCATCTGGGCCGAAGGCTTGGAATAAACTTCCTCCGGAACTAAGATCCAGAATTCAGGTCTAAACTAAAAACTTATCTTTTTAAGCTGTCATAATCTTTAATTAAATTTACCATTCCTGAGAGAAAGTCCAATTATATCCAATTTTCCAATTATGTCCTAAATCCTATATCTTAATGTTAATTAAGTGTTGATCTTAAGAGGCCTACCAGGTAAGTATGGTACTGTGTATTATCTCCATATATAGTTAGTAATAGCATAGATCATTGTAGAAATGTATTATATATTTGTACAGCTCCCTTGAGGTGATTTTGCACAAAACGGCGCTATAAAAATCATCCAATTATTATTATTATTATTAATACTACCAACCATTGACTTCACATATTAAAACATGTAGAAAATCTTTGCAAAAATTAAAAAAAAAAAACGGTTAGGGAAATATTCGACTCAATAAAGGGGGATCTAACGCACGTGTTTATTTTGTAGACGTGATTACAATATCTGTAGTAGAAAATCTCGTTACTGCGCAGATAAATTACAAACTTATCAACTTATACAAATTTATCAAACTCAGCAGTAGCCCGGTCCGTATAGACACAAAAAAAAACCAAATTAAAGAGTGAATCTTTTTAAATATCTTCATTTAAAACCAAACAACTCTGTAAAAGATTGGGGGTAACATTTCTACACTGTGATTTTTTTGTTTGTTTGTAAGTATAAGTATTAAATTATTAGTTTGTAAGTAAGTATTTTTTGAAAGTATATATTGATATTCAGAGTAACTTACAAGGATGCCATAATACGCTACTAAAGCGTTGGTATAGCTATACTAGAAAGAGGGCCGTATACTGCTCGGGTTAAAATCGTTACTCATAATAATATTCATGTAAGATTTTTTTAGACTAGCATCACTTTGTTCCAAACCTCAAAAACACGGAAATTTTTTATTTTCGCGTTTTGTTCCTTAATTCAAATTTATTCAGATGACATTTGTAATTTTATTGACCTGCTATGTTTTTATGGTTCCATGCTAACTCAATACAGTGACTATTCAACACACTTTTAAAAAGTGATATAAAGTCATTAAAAACGATGAAAACATGTTTTTTAACCTAACCTAACCTAACCCAACGTAACCTACTTAATTCAGTTAATAAAGTTTTTGTTTCATCACTTTCCATGACTTTAAATAACTTTTTATATAAGATGTGATGAATTATTATTCTGATTATTTATCCGGTCACCGTTTTTATTTGCATTCCGATTATGCGTCCCGTATTTGCTTTGTGTAAATCGATATTTCGATTTAAAAAATCTTTCCGATAGTGCTGCAAATGGATAATACTGCTGTTTTACATTTTCATTAACACGACAGATTGATGTTTGTCAAGCATCGTGAGAAAACATCAGCAAATTTAGACATTCAGCCGATATAAATCTGACAGCAGTAATACGGCCGGTATACTCATCCGCAGTAATGATGAGTAGAGTTATACCGTGATTACGAGAAAGACAGAGTATGTTTAATTCGTGGAACTCTATTTGAATAAATAAAAGTTCAGAAAACTAAATACAATAATGTTGTTAGGAAGTTCTGGTTTTAATTAAGTTTTATTGTTGAGAAAGCTGTTCGGCGTTCAATGCCATTCAACCATACTGTGGTTGTATACATTGGAATGACTAATTTCTATGGTTTAATTTACCTCTCCTATTTTGTTATAGTGATTTGTTTTTGGGGTATTATGCCGTGTTTCGCTACCTCCTTCTTTAGTCAACGTTTCGCATTTTGGACACCTAAGTGTCTCTAGACGATGGAACTAAGCTGAGTAGTTCTTGGTATCCGGTAATTGACGGCTACACCAGAACTAAACGCAGTAAACCAATTTAAAATTATACGTCAATGTCAGCTCTTAGAGGGTTAGAGCTAGCAACACGGTATCGCATCTTCATACACAAGCACACGCTGTCCGCAACTCTGGCTAAATAAGGAGGTAGCAAAACACGGAATAATACCCCAAAAACAAATCTCACGTACCTGATGTTTCAAGTGATTTATTAATATTTTCGTTGGGCAGATATGGATTCTCTAAAACTGCGCAAGTACAATTTATCGCGCGTACGCGAGACAAAATCTGCTAAAACTTTATATTTCGTCGCGCGGAAAAAACTGAAACACATTCTTCATTCTCTCATACTCACCGTTCAGGGATAATGATTATTGATATTATTGAGAAACCTTGAAACAATATAATATATGCAAGGAAAATCCTTTATAAACATACCCTAAGACCACACACAGTATGTAATATCCAAAAAACTTGTTTGGTGGTATTGTTTTGTTTGACAATGTATTTTGAAGAGCACTCTCAGTGTAAATTCCGCAATATCCAAACTCAAATTTTCTCGCCACGTCTTACGTTTGGAAAATCATTCATAAATTTGAATAAAAGTATCCTAGGCGAAGTTTTATTTACTTTGACATAACCTATATCTATAAAAGCATCGTTGAAATTCAAAAGAGCCTTTACTTGTGGCCCCTTCAAGCAGGAGGCAGGAGTGACGAAAGATTTACCGAAGAATTCCACGTTCTTCTGTGACTATTAACTATAAACTATTTCTTGACAAACCTCTTTCTCAAACCCGATTTTCCCACAAATTCACCAGCTCTAGCGTCCGTTTGTACGTCTAGTGAAGCAGAATAACTCAGCAACCGTTATGATTTTTGCAAAGAATTTTCTGCCTGGAATATTAAGGGTTAACGTAGGCTCAACATATTCAACATTTCCACAGTTTGCAAAACGTCATTTTAATATAATTATAATAATAATTCTAAAATTTGTGTATTATTACATACCTAATTATTTGTAATCAAAGAAAACTTTAATGAATACATGGTCAATAATCGGACGAATTTAGAAGATTGTTATCTTTAATAATATATTTTTATTTATAAATATTATATCTACATTACATTTAATTGAATATTAACAAATGTAACTATATGTACTTAAATTCAATTGAATTGAATTAAATATAATTCAATCCGATTGCACCCATTAAAATGTAATTAAATTGAATCATTTGTAATTTACTGTGATTACATACATTGAAAAGTAACAAAATTGAATTAAATGTAATTTTATTTAATGTGATTACAAACATTTAAATGTAATTAAATACATAAGAATGTGATGAAATTCAAAATAATTACATGTAAATTACTTTATTAAATGTAATTTAGTTAGTTTTGTTTAATCTATTTATGCGTAATAACGTGTAATTATGGGTAATTAAAATTAAATTCATGTAATTGAATGTGACTAAATTTAATAACATGTGAACGGTGAACGTGATTTAATGAAAATTTATGTAATTACATGTGATTTACTGTAATTAAATTGATGTAATGTAATTACATGTTTTTTTTAATGATTAACTAATGTTTATCAGACAAGACTTTTTTTATGCATGACGCAAAGGATAACAAGAAGCAATAATTAGAAGGTGAAAAAATATAATTAGTAATAATTTTTAATTGAAATTCTAGTACATATTGAATTATTTGGCGGGTTAGAAATAAGCCGACGTAGCTTAGTGGTTCAGAACATCTGACCCGTAAACAGAAGGTGCGGGTTCAATTTCCGTCGGCGGCATTGTCAATTTGTATGGATATTGATTATTATGATATTACATGTAATTAAATGTGAAACCCCCTGGATCACATTTGCTAAAGTTGCGGTTGTGGCACATTTTCATATCTTGTACTGATACTATTTATATTGATCATATTTATACGGAATTTGGGTGGTTAATTTGATTCCCAGGGTACTCTTTTTCATTTGTATAATCTTCGGTATCTGTCAACACTTAACGGTGTGAGTCCGGAGTAAACATTTCAGGAAGTTTCAATACTTCTTATATAATATAGTAGGTAGAATAGATGTATACCGGCTTCAGGGTGATGTTGGTAATCTTAGGGAGTTTGCTCCTAAATCTCTTTTGCTTCCTAAACTCTGATATCGTGGTCGCTTATCCAATACAGTAGCTAAAGCTTGGAAAACTACAATAACTTCTATAGAAATGTTGCCTTTTCATATTACTAGCGTAGACCAGTGAATTTTGTGGTTCAATGGATTTGTGAAGCTGAAAGAATTTAAAAATACATAATATATCTCAAAATAATTTCCAAAACTTTTAAAATCAAACGATGTAAATTTTAGAAACGATCAAAAACTACATATTGAATGAACGCCGTGAGTAAACTTTAAAATTTACGAAGTCTGTCAACAATTGAAACAAAAGAAATAAACTCTTCTAACATAGAATTTTATAATTGATTAATAAAATAATTTTGATGGGTGTATCGTTTGTCTCAATCGTTTCCACAATCAGTTCCAATTTTGAAAATCAAGACCAACCTAAGTTTTAGAAATCATTGAACTGGAATTACACATAGACACAGAGAGAGACACCACCGAAATAATTATGTTCACTGATTTTTTATTAAAAAAGAATTTTTTGTAATATTGTTATGTGAATACTGCACAATAGTAATTTTTTTTCCAAAGAAAATTTTCACTACGCAGGAATATTTTACATCACGCACAACTCCACAGACAACTCAAATTGATTTGTTTTATAATAAATGTTTAATTGGAAATAATTTTTGGCAAGAAACAAAAAACCTCGAGAGCAGTATAAAAATCAAAGTTTAACATTAATACAGTTTCGTGATTATACCACTCCCCAATGTCCTTTTCAAATTGTCATTTCATTTTGTTTCTTTCCTAAAAGTCTTACCTTGGAAGACCGACGCCAGTGTTATTTATTCATTTGTTATTAATCGTCCTTTGTTTTATGATTCGAATCCTCGTCGTCGTTAAGTGTGCATGTTATTTCGCTGCTCGTATCAATAATTTCGTGAAAAGTCTATTAAACAGTGTGAATTTCATTCCAAAACTTCAATAATGGTTAATATAAACCGAATTCGTGTTAATATAATATAATATTAATGGTGATTGTACAGAGTTTTCCAATAAGAGGTGTTATTTTGATATTCAATCGTAAAAGATCGATGGTTTCGTTGCTTGTGTGGCACGTAGCGCCACTTGTTGAAAGTGAACTTTGTCCAAATAAATACCATCCAATTCCGGTCATAAAAAATCATTAATCGTCGCTCAATTGCGCAATCCATTCACCGTAACTGTTGCTCCAGCCTCATTTTCGAAAAAGTAAGGTCCAATGACTCCGCCGGACCATAAGCCGATCCAAACAGTCACACGTTGAAGAAAGAGAGGCTTTTCAACAATAACTCTTGGGTTTTCCGAGCCCCAAATGCGACAATTTTGCTTGTTGACGAAGCCACCGAGGTGGAGATGGGCCTCATCACTCAAGATGATTTGCATTTGATTCACACAAGTGAATTTTAATCATTTTAATGCATTGTTGAAGCGTGTATCGTTCCATTTTATTAATGGCGTAGTTTCTACTTGCCGAATGTCAAAAATGACAGCTTCAAAAGTAACATCTACCGAAATAGCGGGCTATTCAAAATAACACCTCTTATTGGAAAACCCTGTATAAGCTATACACCTATAAACTATACGTGAGCCACGGAATCTTCCAGAAACCAGCAAGATTCAAAAGATACTAACGTCATCACCAGGTAAATGCTTCCTTTCCTTTGTACTAGTATTTCCTTGGGATAATAACACGATCGATTAAGATCAATGATACACTTATCACTTACAAACAGTCCATTTTAAATGCTAATCGGGCATCAAACAATCATCGATACCAGGAAAACGTTACCAGCCACCACTGGATTTCAGAAGGTACCTACTACTGAAGGAATAACATTATTTTTGAAAGTTAGCATTTATCGGTGAAAGCAAGGTTATTACGTTTTTCTGTTGTAGAACTTTTTCAATCAAAATCCATGACAGCAAATGTATGCTTTGAACATTTGCTTAGAAGCACATTCTCGGAAATTATTAAATCTTACAAAGTTTCCATTCAACTTTAATATTTTCGTTGGCAGCAATCATAAAGCTGTACAGTAAAAAAGCTTTCCTATTATGTTGTTGTAAAAAAAATAAAATTCTTGGGAAGGAATAGAATCAAATCACCAAAATAAGAAAGTACAGATATTAATATGAATTGAAAATGTCATTGGGGTCTGGGAAATGCTGAAACGAATTTGTTTAATGCCTCGACATAATTTGTATTGCATGAGAGACAGCTAAGGTCGCTATTACCAATCGAAACTTAGCGAACGCTAAGGTAACACACAATATTAGCTGACGATGGCGTCGGATTAGTGAAATTCTACCGATTTACACATTTCTCTTAAACACTAATATGTTATTTTTAAGATAATATCATATTTAGAGCCGAAACGGTAATCATATGAAATTAAGCCGATAAAAAAAAATCGCAAAGTTTGCTCCGAAAATTATTAAACAAAGATTTTTTTGTATATTAAAATGTTGTAGGCATGAACAAATTCAAACTTTATCTTTAAATGCAACTTAGGCATTTGTAGAGAGATTTTTTTATCTATTTTAAACTAGTCGTGTTTTAATAAACATTGTTTTACAGTTTTCGCTTAGTTATTATAATTTTTCCATATTACCGCCCTTCTTCTAACATTCGAATTTATATATCTCCCTTTCAAACCATCTTCTTCTTTTTTTTGAACGCTTACTACGGAGCGACATATACTCTAATAACGGCGTTTGATTTTGGGCTCAAATCTTTATTAATTCCGAAGAATTATTAACTATAATATCTTTTATTTTCAAACCGATTCATAGAACTTATTTACATATAAGATTAATAAAAAAACAGTACCTTACCATTACAATATTTTACGTAACACGGTTTGATAAAATTGTAAACGGTTTTACAAACATAATTTTTTTTTATTATTTGTATTTATTATTATGTGAAAACCGCAGTAGAATCCCAACTGTCTGGAGCTAGTGAGACTATGGAATCCCCAATCGGGTATGTTGTGAAGCTAAAGCTAGTGGGGAGAGGAGGGAGATGGGGATGAGGGCGGTTGATATCCAGATCTAGTCATTAATCAAGGCTATAAAGTTTAAATTCTGAACAATAGTCTTCCGTCAGGGCGATACTGATAGTATCTCTCTCTTTGGGACCTGTGGCAAACATGCTACGTATAATTTTTTATTCATTTATAGTGAAACACCACAAATTAATCACATACAATGTACTTGCGCACACCAGGATTTAAAACCGAGTTCTTCATTTCAACAATGCTGTTTCAACAAAAAATTCCGTAAAAGACACAAAGTGACACAATGTTACGTCTTATGTAGTTCCCCTATCCAGGTATACCGGGAAAGTTGGGAGATTAACTTCTGCAGGAGAAAAAACAGAAAGGAAAAGACAGAGGAAGGAAACAGGAAATCCTACCGATTTTGATTGAATTTTTCTCGAGCCCCGCTTCTATATCGAATCATTCCCATCCAGCTCGAGTAAATATTGAACGGTTTACATTCGAGACTGGGACCATATCTATCTGCTTAGTTTCACATTGGAAATAATATTTCTATTGTATTTTCCGCTAACCCTTCAGTACTTTAATCACTTTTGTACAGTTTGCAATGTTTTCTGTGTATTTCAAATTCGCAATACACATCGTATTTTTAAATTTCCCCGAAAAAAAGACTGTTTTAGTAATTAAATGAAATTTCCGGTGTATAAATATAAAGTAAACATTAGTATTTGATTTTTTTTTAAATAAATTTAAAATAAATCAAATTTAATAATGTTATAATAATTATTAAGTTCTGCAAGTATTTCTGTTATTTTTACAGTTTTTAATGTGACAGCTGTTTCGGCTTTTGAGGCCATTATCAAACTGTAGATATGTCCACACGGCGACGACTTATTTATATGATTTTATTTATCCCCACCCATTTAAATTTCTATAATGTTCAAAAATGATTCATTAAGAATTGGAATAACCAAAATATTTGGAAATTTGGCCCTCGAAAGCCGAAACAGCTTTCAGAACTTAATAATTATTATAACATTATTAAATTTGATTTATTTTAAATTTATTTAAAAAAATTAAACGGAGTTCTACGAATTAAACACCAAAACAATAAATATTACTATTTCTGAATTATAATATTTTAATACCAAACATGAAAAATGTTGTCAAAAACCCTTACCACATTTTTACTCAAACTTTTACTCCAGTTATAGAAAAATTGAGAGAACTCGATATTTCGAAAACACATTGGTTATTTTTGGGGAATTTGTAAGAAAACTGTACCCTCACTTTTAACTCGTTCATATAATATAATATAAGAAATAATTTTTAAGGTTAAACCGTTTGTTACGATGGCGGCGCGAAATATGAATTATTCATATTGGCTATTTTTAGGATTTTATTAACGTCAAAAATTAAGTTTTTACGCGTGATAGAATTTTTTTTATATAAAATATATAAGCCCGGTCATATAAGACCCTCAAATGCTGGAGGGGTAAATATGCTGTTTTAGAGTAGATAAAATTTAAACATTGTCCCTTGCATGAAATTGGGTAGTTTTGAGTTTTATGGTTTATGGAATTGAGGCCAGGGCTCAGGTTTATTGAATTTTCTGGACTCCCGATAAGTATTTAACAGTTTTCCAATTTAAAAACGGCTAAAATCGCTAAAACAACATTTGCAAATTTAATGTTATATTTGACAGCTATATCTCAAGCACTATGTCTGTCGTTTTGATTTCAAATTGTAGCAGATTTAGTTTTGAAATACGCTTAAGGTTTTTGGCCGAAAAATTTGTTAAAAATTAGCATAAACTGAAATTGGTAAAAAAAAAGTTTTTTTTATATTTGAGAATAATCAGGAAGTCTCGAGATCAAAAATTTATTTTCACAAGATCTCTATCATTAAAACATCTAAACATTAAAATATCACATGTTGGCCATTTGACGCAAGGGAACTCCTCTTTTAAATGATAAATTTACAGTATTATCATTGTAGTAACTGATAATAAGTATCTAGAAAATAGTGATTGTAACAATGTGCTTTTATTTTTATATTTTCAGTTAAATATAAAGGCAGAACAGATCAAGGATTCAATAAAACTGTAGCAAATACTTCACTCTGTTGTTCACGATCTCTAATTTATCTTTACTCCTATTTTTCAGCGGTTGGCTATCATCAGATCAATTTTCACCCAAAAGTTGGGAAAAACAGCACTTGTACTAAACGCGTTGCTTTGAACCGGTTAGGCATTGTGTGTTTATGATTCCTATGCTGGCTTTGTTCTTCATCACCGCACAAGTTACATTTTTCGCTCAAAGTATTGGTAGTAGGAGTTTTTCAAATGTCGTTAGGTTATTTATATTCCGCGAATGTTTGTCTTCTTTCTAAATAAGGCTCTTCTTCCACAGGGATACGCAAGTGCCGATACTCGACGATTCGAGTATCTTGGCGACTACCACCATGCATCTGCGCCGAGAACACAGCCGACATTTCGTAAACGACAGCCGGTGGAAGTCATCACCATTCATGTCGTCGAGACTTTAAAGATGGCGGAGCATTTAAAAAAAAATGCTCAAAACTGAGTCTCATCGTCACTTGTCATTTGGTAACAATACTTCTACTTTGGATCAACGCTAGGAACAAAATAGCTACAAAAGTTTCGACGTTTCGAGAGGTAGTGGCGACGCAGGTCTCGTGTTTTCAGTAGTGACCCGTACGTTGTTTGCGACAAGAATGCACAACATTAGTATCGGATACTTGCGTATTTCTGTGGAAGAAGGGCCTAAGATTAACTATCGAAGCCATGATGTACGGTGCTTTCATCTACCACCTTCTTCTTCAATCTTCCCGAGGATTATCAGTAGGCTAATTTTCCATTTGTCTTCTTTTATAATGTGACGACGATATTAAAGCTTTCTCCTACTTATACCTACAACATTATCTCGGCGTTAGTCACCCTAATCGTTCAGGGTATTGTGAGAATGCTTCTGTAGATTCGTATTACACTAAGTGAACATTACGCACGGCTTCTAGCAAATAAACTGGTGTCAACTTCGTGTAAACAGTAATTACAAGTAAGCACAGAAAAAAAGAACTACAGAAATGCGATGTGATCTAAAAGCCAGGCAAATTAGGCTTTAAATTTTCAAAACAAAATTGCGTTTCATCATTGTTATGAAATTCAAATGGGATGTCGATATATGCGTAGGCAGAGAAACACAACGCGTGCTTAATGGTCTAAAACCAAATGTATTAAGTCAGCAGCGACATTTGTTTCTATTCAAATCTACACGGAAGGCATTTTAAGAATCCTTTTAATTGTAAATAAGATACTTATAATATAAATAATCACCACCACAATTATTTCCGATACTGGGAGTAGAAAATGAAATACTTTTTCCAATCGAGCTACCCGGAAGAGACTCTTTGTCAATGAAAATGAGTTATATCAACTTTTGGTGTCAAAACCTTGGTACATACCCGCATTTCTAAACGGATATTAGAAATCGGACGCAATCACAGCAGTTAATATATGAAATAAAAGTCAGTCAAGATCGGTAAAGCGGTTTACTCCGGTTACTCGGTTCAATCCATTTTTTTTTAATGCACTTTATTTATAGTAAAAAATTTTTTTTTTACGGGTTGAGTTTTCGGATAATTCCGAGTGTGTAATAAAATTAGAGATAGTGTGTAATACAATTAGTACGTACAGCATCGCATCCGTACTTAAGAATAGTTAAGTGTTATTTAACTAATTTTATATTCCCAATAACAACTGCTGGTGGTGCATATTCTCAATAACAACTGCTTGTGGTGCATATTCCCAATAACTGCTGGTTGTGCATATTCTCAATAACAACTGCTTGTGGTGCATATTCCCAATAACAACTGCCGGTGGTGCATATTCTCAATAACAACTGCTCGTGGTGCATATTCCCAATAACAACTGCTCGTGGTGGATATAATACTTACATATTGGACCGGTTTGTGGCCGGGTTGACATCGCGTTTGGGTCCCACCCAGGAGTAGTGTGTTCAATTCCTCGGCTGGCTAAGTCCTCCATCACAACACAAGCAACATTTTCAGCTTACTGTGGTGGTATTAGGAGATTTTCAAATATTGTCAGGTTATACGTAACCCGAGAATGTTTGTCTTTCTTTAAAAAAAAAAATATATATATATATATATATACATATATATTTTATATTTTTTATATTTTTATATATATATTAATGTAATTGTGTTACTTACTCTGAGGTCAAATATCAACAAAAAACTGTTTATGTGACATCTCACACATCTCTGTACAGTGAAACTATGCAGGGAAACTATGTCGCCACCCGGTTGGTCAGTGTTGTGAGTCGGGTTAAGATTGGGACTGTACTTGAAGAGGCTCTGATTATATGAAGGAGGAAAAAAAGCTCGTTCCACCTACGTGCCGACTTACATAAAAAACGAGTCGAAGAAACGACCCGTTAACATGGAGCCACGATAAGTGAAGGTCGAATTTCACGGACGTGCACCGGTGCACCGGGATCAATCATGACGTATCTTTGGAGAAAGCTCCATTAAAATACCCGTATAACAGACTCAGTATGCCCGAATGTCTGTGCATTAAAGATGGCAATCGGTTTGTTAACAATAAATTGTCAATCAGATGAACTGCCTTCCTTTGCACAGAATCAAATAGGTTTATCAACCATTGTGGGGCTCCATACCAGAGGAATCTTCCAAATTCAATTGTTGGGCGTCCTTGAGTTTTGTATAGCGTTAGCGGATGATCATTATTCTATTCAAATTAATTGAGAATATTTCTGGACCTCACTATAAATTCTACTAAATCATTTATTATTGTATAGCGACCGCCCAGGTTAAGGGAATTTAAAACCACCAAATAAAATCCAACGCATTGTTTTGTATTTGTTAGGAACCCGTTAAAAGTGTTTTTAGCACATGAATAGTATTAGTAGAACAATTAAAAATGTCTGTTTAATCACCGTTTTACGTCGTTAAAGTTATATTTATTAATGAACGTAATTAATTAGCCAGTTTATTTCCGAGGAAAACAATAGCAAATGGTTCTTGACAAGCAACACAATTTGCCTCGTCGCCTTGCGTGTTATTTTGGTACTTGCGAATGATGCATCTTGAATTGGGAGTCCAGAACGCCTTTTCGACGTCTAAAAATATCTTCACAGAAAGCGAATGGAGTGATTATTTGTTTGAGTACACACTTAAGAGCTATTTTTGTACAGCTTTGCCAGAATTCCCATCATTGTGAATTGGAAATTTCCTCTGATTCCTGAAATAATTTCGAGGAAGAAACTTATTGGAGTTAGACGCTGAAGCAGTGATTTTATATTGTTTGTAGGTTTAGCAGCTACACGATGCAGAAAAGAAAACAAATTATTCTCGTATCTGAAACGTTGCGTTTTTGGTGGAATAATTTGTATTTATTGTATTGCATCTCGTCTTGATTTATTCAGTTTTGACCCACTTTTGGTCCTGCCACTGAGAATAAATCTGCTATAAATACAATTTTTGCTTTTTTATTTGGAATAACATAATGAGTCAAATTTTCGGTTGAGAATCGCTTACTTTGTTTTTGATGATTAAATATTACAATTTGAGGTTTTCCTAATTAATTTATTTAAAAAAATATATCATAGACTTATTTATTGATTTCTTATTTCACACCGGCTGGGCTTTTAAATGTTTTTTTTTTTTATTTATTACAAAGAAAATCTAAATAAGCACAACAAAAATCAAAGTAAGTTAAAAAAAAATTCAAAATAAAAAACAAAGTCAAAAATGCAAAAAAGAAATAAAATCGAAACTAGATACTCCACCATGTAAGGTGGAAAGAAATAACACTAGGAAAATTACAATACATTGGTAAGATAAACAGAACTACGTATAGTTTCTATAGTTAAATTATAATAAATTTGATGTTCTTCTTGAAATAAATTGGGTAATGACTTGTTTATATTTTTTGGATGATGTTTTGAAGATATCAACAAAATCTTTATGGTCATAACCCAAATTTTGTATACGGCGGACGAGGGTATAGAATTTTGATTTTGTGTTGCTTGCAAAAATGTCAATAGATGTAGCACATTAAAACAAAAAAATGAATACATTTTTGCAAGACTCTATCTAGATTGCATTTAGTTCAAGAAGCATCTTGAGATTATACATAAAGATAGCAGCCAGTAAACTAAGAAAATGGCGATAATTTTGGTAGTTCGCAGCTGTAGGCAGACTGATAGAACCTATGCGCAAGCCAAATACTAAGTTTGGTGATCGCGCTTTCGGAGTATCTGGGCCGAAGGCTTGGAATAAACTCCCTCCGGAACTAAGATCCATAACAAGTCCAACAGAATTCTGGTCTAAACTAAAAACTTACCTTTTTAAGCTGTCGTACCCTTAAATTAAATATACCAATCCTAAGAGAAAGTCCAGTTATATTCAATTTTTCAATTAAGTCCTAAATCCTGTATCTAAATTTCGCCAATAAACAATTAGATAATGTTAATTAAGTGGTAATCTCAAGTGACCTACTAGGTAAGTATTGTACTGTATATTATCTCTATAAATAGTAAAGTAATAACATAGATCACTGTAGAGATGTATTATAAGTTTGTACAGCGCCCTTGAGGTGATCTTGCACAAAAACGGCGCTATACAAGTCATCCAATTATTATTATTATTATTATTCTTAGTTGAATGTGACCGAAGTAAATAGGGTCGGTTTAACTCAGTGGTGGGGCAGAGCCCCGGCAAATCTAAGGTCCTGGGTTCAATTCTTAGATGCGATCGTACCTTTGTCTGATTTTCTGTTTCAAAGTTTCGTTTTTGTCTTCAATGATTCAATATTCAAATTTCTGCCATATGCGAGGTATATGATAAGAGAGAATGTTAGATAGGCCACAAAATCAGTATATTTGACGAAGATAGCAATAACTTCGGCCGATGTTAAATTCGCTGTTTTAGGAATCTTCTATCTTAATTTTTGAAAATAAATATATAATAAAAAATGGCGAGTTTCATATTTTATGACGATTGAATACAAATCCGAATAAGTAACAAACCTTGAAACCCCGAGCCCAAACCTCGGGAATTTTTGCCACACAAGACGTAATACAGGTCTCTCCAATACACCAACGCCGCGCGTCGCATTTTTTTGTGCACGGCAGCTTCACTTACGTCGTTAAGATTTTGGGTTTATTTTTAAGGTATTGTCTCGTCTTAAGGATACAGATTTTTTTAATAATTTCGGTAAAACCGTTTAAAACATGCATGAGCAACCCCCGGCCCAAGACCTCATTTTATTCCGCCTTCGCGGCAAATGTATTTTCGTGTACCAAGTTAATTTAAAAACGGCGGGATACACTCACAACCTGAAATTCGTCAGATCTTTGACCGGCAACGGATTGTTCACGTGTAAAACTTAAAAAGATACTGTCAGTTTCACCCTGGTGTAAAACCACCATTCAGAATTGAATCGTTTCCTGAAATGGCTTTAGCCATGTTTAGTGACCAGTTATGTATAGCCAGGTACTCTCCAACTTTCCTCTTCCCCACCTCATTCCTCTCCCCACACCTTCAGCCTAACAACACACTCCAATTGGATTTTGGTTCCTATTATTTATATATTCTAATAATTGTTTTATACAGGGTTATTTTGGTTTTCCTATGGACGTTTCAGGATTTGAACACTGGCAGCAACGCGAAGTAAGTGTTGTTAGCGGCTGTGATGCGCTTTCTTACTTCTACTGGGTCTTCGTTGTCCTGCGTTATGATGGAGCCCAGGTAGGCAAACTCTTCGACCACTTAAAAGTTATAGGAGTTTTTAAAATTCACTTAATCTTTTATTCTATACGGTCTTGGCCTATGGATGTGAGGCGGGAACACTGACAGCAAAGTCTGCGGAAGGGCTGGACACCTTCGAAAGAAAGGTACTTGGAAGAATCTTAGGATCGCTGCGAGAGGGAGAGGCATGGAGAATCCGCCACAATAAGGAGCTATATGACATCTACCAAGCTCCCAGACTCTCTACTCATTTACGGCTCCAAAGACTAAGATGGGCCGGACATGTGCACCGAATGCCAAGCACACGTGTACCAAAGAAGGTTCTAACAGGACACCCGGGAGGCAAACGAAAGGCGGGCAGACCTAGGCTGAGATGGGAGGACGATGTCAGGAAAGATGCCAGAGGACTACTCCATGTTGCAGATTGGAAGACGACGGCCGAGAACAGAGGGCGGTGGAGCCTCATGTTAAAGGAGGCCAAGGCTCGAAATGGGCTGTAGCGCCATTGAAGAAGAAAAATTATTTATATATTATTTTTTTTCTTTTACTGGCGTATTCAAAAAAATTAATATTCAGTTTACATAAACAAAACAGTTTATTGATAAACAAGTTCCGCAGAGCTGTTGCAGCACGCGTAAACATAATTACACAGCCGATATTATAAATTGAATGATAAAATTATTGAATAAATAAGAAAAACCCTATTAGTAAAATGAAGTTTTACAAATTAAACATGATAAAAATAAATAAAATAATTTTCTCTTAAAAAAATACTATGCGTAGGTACTTTATCGCTTGTCTGAATTCATTAAACAAACAGTTCATATTTTGAATATGAAACTTAAATTCGTAGCAAATCCGAGTTCTAGAGTTCATTGAACCAGAGTTACACAGGAGAGACACACAACTTAAGTTAGTATTTTTGGTATTATGATATTATGAAATGAACCTCCACCTTTTCTTTCCAATGGGTTACATTTTGGGTCTGGACCAGTCGTTTCTTCGTTGCCTTTTATCTACTGGTCTTCAGTTACGAAAAGCATGCCATTTTTTTGGATTCTCTTTTTTCATGTAAGCGATATGAAAATGATTATATAGATAACCAAACGTCATACCTCCATCTCGCAAGGCCGACAGATGGGCGCAAGATCGCCAAATTACGTCAGTGCTGTCGCTAAGTAAACTTTAGGTAAATACTGTCTAAAATAGTCAAATCACTTTGTTCATTCAATATGCTTAAAGCAACACACAAATTAGTAGTAAAAACAAATATTAAAAACAATCGCTGTCATTCTTTCAAATATCTATGGAATTTTATCAAATATTGAGGCCAATTTGAGTATATTTGTACCTAGGGTTGCCAGATAGTCCAGATAAAAAAACCGATTTTTTTTATGTATATCAAAGGGTCCCCCCTTTGATTTTTTAGGTACAATTTGTCGAAAATCAAAGGGTCCTTTGATAATCATTCTCCTTTTATTTTGTCCAAAACAAACAGAGAAAATTACCGAAAATTTCTCAGGGCAAACACAATGAAACACGTAGTAGGTAAACATTAAAACTTATATTTATTATTGCTATCGGTAAGCATTAAATCACTTTTTAACATATTTCCCACTAGATGATCCTGCTTTAAATAATTTATTTATTTATTTATTTATTATTTTATTTACGCCCTAATGGGCTTTTACATGAAAATATACATTTACATTGATTACAATAATTGAACATAAGAAGATAAATGGAGTTAATTGTAAGAAAGCAACACATATAATAAAATTTTGTGCAAATTAGCAAAACACTAATAAGATGGATTCAATATAAAATATACCCAAGCATGAAATAGTAAGTAAAAGAAAGTTCAACATAAAAAGTAAGTAAGTGGGTGTGTTTAAACCCAGTATTAATTGTGAGTTTAACAAATCGATAAACCAATATAAATTAGAGTGTAACTTACTCGTGAGGTAAAGAACATTATAACAGAGATTTAAAAAAAAAAAAAAAAAAAAAAAAAAAAAAATAACAAAATAAGAGTTGCACCTGTAAAAAGCAAAAACTAATAGAATTTAGCAATATCGACATGAATAAGAAATAATAAGATCTGAGATGGAACATAGTGTTATGTATAAAAAGTAGTTAGTAGGTATATGCATACAATTATAAGTGTATAGTAGAGCAAATAAAAAACAAACAAATATGGATATAATTTACTTGAAAGGTTTCGAATGGGAGAAGATGTAATAAAATTATTAAAGCTATAAAAGTTAATTATTAGCCGATAGAATCGAAATAAGTTGCCTTTTAAAGCTCACAAAATTGTCAAAACCAAACATATCTATAAGTTCACAGTATTTATTCGCAAGGTTGTGAATTCTAGGAATTGGTGAAAAAATAGAATAATTAGTGTTGAGGTTCTTGTTAAATTTAAAAGTATCTTTACTGCGAGTTTGCCTAGCAGGAACATTAATGCAAATAAGTTCCAACAAATTAGGGCTGTCAATTAAAGATTTAATAATTTTGAATAAAAATAGCAAATCAATTAACACTCTTCTATCAGATAATTTAAGAAGTTTAGTTTCAGCAAGCAAGTTATTGTAATTTATAAATTCGATTGGAATTTTCATTTTAAAATTAATGTACCGAAGGAATTTATTTTGTACCTTTTCTAATGATTGAGAATGGACCTTGTAGTACGGTGACCATACGGTGGAATTGTATTCTAATTTGCTTCGTACTAACGAGCAATACAGATGTTTTAATGTTGACATACTGTTAAAATTTGCTCCCATTCTCAAAATAAAACCTAGTATTCTCATCGCATCGCTTGTTATTTCATCGATGTGTTCGTTAAACTGTAGACTCTCGTGGAATATAACACCAAGATCACGAATCTGTGATACACGAAGAAGATTAGCACCATTCATAAAATAGGAAAAATTAAGTGGATTTTTGCCTTTGTAAAAACTGATAATCTGGCATTTACCTAAATTTAGTTGCAAATCATTGACAGAACACCACGCACATAGTTTATTAAGGTTCAACTGCAAAATTGCGCGATCGTCATCGTCTTTGATTATTCTGTATATCTTCAGATCGTCGGCAAATAACAGGACTTTAACATTAGTAAAAATATTAACAATATCATTGATAAACAAACAAAATAATATTGGGCCCAAGTGAGATCCCTGTGGTACTCCGCTCGAGGCAGCAAATGTATAAGAAGTAAACGAATCTATCTTGACTGCTAAGTACCTTCCTAATAGATAACTCTTAAACCATTCCAACATGCTCCCTCTTATTCCCAACAATTTTAGTTTACGTAATAATATTTTGTGGTTTACTTTATCAAATGCCTTACTGAAGTCAGTATATATGGAATCAGTTTGATGTGATGCATTAAGGGCATTAACAATATCATTCGTGTACAATATCAAATTGGTAAGAGTAGATCTACCTTTAATGAATCCATGTTGAAGGGGAGAGATGGTTCGATTGATTCGGGATATCAACTTATCTAGTACTAGGCTTTCAAAAAGTTTGGGTAAAGTAGACATTATACATATTGGCCTATAATTTGTTACTTCGCTCTTATTACCTTTTTTGAAAATGGGCGTTAAAAGACTAAACTTCCAAAGGTCCGGGAATACACCTGATGAGAGTGACTTTGTAAATAACTTATGAATAGGATATGACAATGTATGCATACAATTTACTAAAAACCTGGGCGGAACATTATCAGGTCCTGCGGATTTTCGGGAATCAAGACTCTTCAGCTTAGATATAATATCGTCTATGGTTACATTACAGTCAGATATATCAAGAGTTTCAACCAAATCAAAGCACGAAATATTGCTGTCTTCACTTGCATTAATGTAAACGCCGCTAAAAAAATCAGCAAAAAGATTAACAGTTTCCTGAAGATTTTGGGATAATTTAGAATCGAATGACACACTACTAGGTATGTAAGTACCATTTTCTTTTTGGGATTTAACATATTTCCAAAAGAAATTTGAGTCGTCCATGATAGAGCCTTCGACATCACTAATGTAATTTTTGTAACATTTTGCGGAGAGCTTATTGCACTCTGCCCTCAATTTTTGAAACGCAGTATAATCGATGGCCAGGCGACTTTGTTTGAATCTCTTATGAGATAATTTTTTGAGGTAAATTAAGTCTATCAGGTCTTTTGAGAACCATTTTGGGTATAGAGTTTCTCTGTAAGTCGTTAAAGGAACAAATTGTTCAATTGCAGAATTAACGATGAAGTAAAATTTTTTAAGGTGTACATTAATATCATCGTCGCTATCGAAGAATGACCAGTCAGTCTGTTTAAGGAAATTTGAAATTTTAACATAGTCAGCTTTTTTGAAATTTCGAGTTTCTACTACCTTTTTTACGATAGGAATTGGTTTAAGATTGGACATGCATATTTCTAGTGGTGGATGGTAAACATCGACAGGTAATAGAATTTCGGTACTTCTCACAACACAGATGTCAGACACATTTGACAGTGCCAAATCCAACGTACGACCTCCTATATTAAGAACATTATTACACTGTGTTAGACCTAAGAACAGTGCCATATCTCTAATAACACGAATATTAACATTAGAACAAGAATTGACAGAATTCATATTACACCAATCATAATGTGGCAGATTGTAATCACCAACTAGAAGTAGTTTAGTATTAGGATATTTAGCACAAATTGATTCAACCTCGTCGCAGTGATTGCTGTAGCTTTGGACATCAGAATTCGGAGGTAAGTATGCACATCCCACTATTATTTTACCTCTAGAAGTGTTCACATTGACAAATAGTTGCTCGATGGATGTGTTTTTTGTGGATATTTTTGAAGAACTTAGATTTTTTGAGATAGCAATGGCTACACCACCTCCTCTCGTTTTGGCACTTGTTTTAGAATTCCTATCCATACGGTAGATGTTGAAATTAGGGAAGCCTAATTCGGCGGAATTGATTCCTGAGTCGAGCCATGTTTTGGTTAAAATGAAGATATCACTGCTGATAGTTGCCGCCGAAGTCAGCAACATGGGAAGTTTAGTGCGGATCCCTCTCACATTTTGGTAGTAGCATTTTATTTTTTGTTGTTTCAGTTTTTTGGCGCACATTCAATAATTTTAGGTACAGAGTTCACATATTTGATAGTTATATTGGTTTCACCGTTGTTCTTCCTCGTCTCGAGTTGTTGGCGTAAATCTAGAAGTTGAGTCCTCTGCAATGGTGTTTGGTCGTTACTGGCCTTTATACCGTTTTTCAGTTTTGCGTTCCTGGTCAAAACCTCACGAGCCGAGACAGAGTCATTGAATTCGACCTTAATCGGTCTAATTTTGTTGGACTTTTTTACACCAAGTCTGTACGACTTAACCACACTCGGTATTAATTCATTATTTATATCACTAATCGCTGAAACTACTTTATCGCTGTCCATTTTAATAATTGTTGTTGTTGATTCTGAAATACTTTCGGGAACATTAAATAAAATAATGTTCTTTGACCGGGTTTTTCTTTCCTCGGCCTCTGCGAGCAAATCATTTATTGAAGATGAAGTATTTGTCGGGTTAGTAACAATAGACTGAGTATCCGTTACACTTTTTAATGTTGACAATTCTCCTTCCAACATTCCCATACGAACAGCCATCAATCCTGTGGTTCCTAACAGATCCGTTGTTATCGGGGTAATTTTACCCATTTGCTCCTTCGTAAATTTGTTGCCGGGGTCATTAATAATTTTTATCAGCGAACAGAGTAGATCCTTGGCCTTGGTCATATAGTTAAGAGAGTTCTCGTTTAAATCCATATTAAAATTTATTTAAAAAGAGTTAAAAATATGTTAACTTTATTCGTAATTAGTTTATACACAAACGCCTGTTTCCCGCAAACTGTTTAGCACTATTCAAAAGTGACGACACTTTCGACCAATGGCGATAGTAATGACGGACTGATAATGCGCCTGCGCGTTTGGTATGTTTACCAGTTGAAAATTGTTATTTTAATATTTTTAAAACACAGCACTGCACAGCACACACGATAATTTAAAAATCTAACTGATTGAATATTTCGAAGATGAAGTGATTTAACTACTTCGACACTTTATGTTGTGTTTACTTGCAATTTTCTAATGTTTTGGAAGTTTTAATGTGGAGCGTATTCACTATCTGTGTAATCAATGACGGTAGGTATTATTCTATCGTTTATTGTCTAATCGTTTATTGTCTGAAATTGTATCTTTAAATTCAGTGCAACTGACATTTAAAATGAAGAAAATACTTAATTCGCTTTTTACGATATTCATACCTAGTAGATTTCTTTCGTCAGTCCATACATTACCAATTACACTAAAAACTCTTTCTACGAAGGCATTGGAGACGGGATTACTGCACACATACTGTACCATTTTCAACAGATTTGAGCAAGTCTTGAATCGCTCACGGTTTTTGCTTGTTTGGCTTTTGTTTTCTCTTGAGTGAGGTATATATGTCGCGTATTTTCGAAAAACCGGACATTCTATTGTCCGGTTTTCCAAAATTTTCTAGACCGGACAGCCGTTCGAAAAACCGTATTGTCCGGTCCAAAACCGGACATCTGGCAACCCTATTAGCACCGCAGCTTGTGTTTTTGTTTGACCAACCACGGTGCACCGGGCTGACATGCGTGTTAACAAACATTAATAAACTTGATATATTGTTAGTATATACTTGGTTAATTAAGGTAAATTATAACTTTTCACCCATCACAGCTCTGTACATTATTAAATTAATATTATTTGATGAAATAGATACGTAACCCATACCCCCAACCGTCACCCTGATTACATGGCCTAGATTCTGTACCAGTAGGTACGTAGGATGCACTGACTAAATTAAAATTCAGGCATTATGTTTTGGCGTATGGTAATTACAACAGAGATTTTATTAATTTTGCTTGCTATGTAGTCGACCTTTGTCACGTCTGTCGGCGTAATATAGTTTATTTCACATCACGTGCAGTATATATTAAATCAAAACCTTTAGGTAAATATCCAAAATATTCGTAAACTAAGTAGTCCTGACATTTCTACAGTCAGGGCAGTGAATCTCGACGAAGTCATTCCTCTCGAACAACGAGTGTTTCAACCTACTCGTTGTTCGAGTGGAATGACTTTTGACGTTTGTAAGTATGTACCGTCGACGAGACTCAAGAATAAGAATGTCGACCAACATATGTACTTTCGACGGCGATTGCGAACGACCTGGATTGGAGAATCGACTAAATGTATATTTCTGTTCGATTTTCGAGATTTGCTAACAAATTTGCAATTTTGCAAACATTTCAACCAATGCAGATATCTGATTAAAAGATATCTGATTAAGAATTAATCATTACAACTACTTTCAGCGCCAAACGTCATTTACGTTAAACGTTAAACGTCATAATTTATTAAGAATCAATTCAAATTATTCGTAATCCGGTTAAAAACGGGATTGCAGGCCTTAACTAATGAATTAGGTTTCCGGAATCCGGATAAACTTTTAGTAAATGACGAATATATTATCACTACGTCGTAACACGTGTTCATGAATATACTAATATTTTCGCATTCTGTCATTATATACAAGGCAAATGTACGCGCATGAACACGTGTTCCGATATATTATGAATTTACTAAAAGTTTATTCAGAAACGGGCTGCAACCCCGTTTCTTAAATAGGAAAGTCAAAATATACACGACGATTTTACATTTGAAAAAAGAACCCATACTGAACCATCAAATGGTCACCTTCTTGAAACGGACACACCTACAATGACGTTACTGTAACGTCCTTAAAAACAGACGAAATACACAACGGTCGAGTTTAAACGGGAGTTCGCTACCCTCAGACAATTAAGAGATATGGGACTTTTAAATAATATATAGTTACAACTACGATTTTAAAAATGTAAAACGCCCACAAAGTTATTTAATAATAAAAATGTTGAATATCATAAAACCAATGACGTTATAATACATCTAGACTTGCTATTGTCTAATAAACTCCAGATAAAATGTGCCAAGTAAGAAATACTCTTGTTTCCAGTAAATTCTCATTTCAAACGTCGCACATGTATGTCAAAGACATTCAGAAATAAATGATAGAGGACGGTCTTTTTAATATATTTGCGTCGAAAACTATAATCTACATCACGGGTGTGGCTGAGATAACAAGAGACTCTAACACTACGAGACGAACACGGAATACCACATGAGACGACTTACTGCTTTTAGGTTGTCCTCCTTATACGTATGTGTTGCTACATTTGCTATCACACTTTTTCCAAAGGCGCTGAAAATCTTTAGGAAATAATTGTATTTTTTATAATATAGAATAATTCGTTTGCATTTACGAATTAAATCTTATTTCTTGACTTTTACTAGGGCTTGCAAAGTAATGAAAATATTTGCTTATCACACACCAGGCTATTTGGCTATTTTTGAATGCAATTTACTTAGAGTTAGCACACGAGCTTACGCGACGTGTGGCAGTTTAATACTAAAAATACGAAATCGAAAGCACTACAATCGACTTGCTTTTGGCTTGCCACTTTGAGATTTGAACAGCGCGTCTATATATATTTAAATATTTTTTTACTTACATTTATATAAGTAGGGTTTACACATATTTTTCTACACTTGTGTCACTAGGGATATCCTCTGCCGAAACTGGCTTATTTAAAACTATATTATTTTAACAATAAGTATCTACATTAAAGGCATTGATGTATTACATTTAGATGAGACATGTAGCGAAAAAAATGGTTACGCTTTTTAACCTCCAACTCTCCCAACGCTCTAACTAAAACTACCGAATCCGGTCTACGCACACCACTTATCGGTTTCTCATAATGGAACAAGTTTCGACGAGACATCAGTATGCAGTATTGCCTTTAATTGTAGTTCTATAATTTAAAGTTACTTTTGAAAGGTACTTTGTTTTGATAAGTTGTAAGCAAAAATATTTGATAGATTTATGAATATCAATTTGGTATTGGTGTTTTGTGACAATAACCACAGATAAAATTTAATTTGCATCACGAATTTGTTTAGGTAAGATTTTTTTTTTTAATTAGAATTTTATTGCAACGTCATCGCCTTAAACATTTTTCTTATCCCCTTCCCAAGTCACGTGATTTAGAACTTGCAAGATTGAGAGTGAAACAAGTTGTTTAATTTTAAGTGAGAATGAAAAGTGTTTATTTTGAGGTTATAACAGATGCGATTATTATACCCAACGTAAATAGTTCGACGCCCAATAATTTATTCTTCACGCCAAAATTAATCGCTAATATCTCATAACGTAATCGACCGTAATCGCGTAAACTGCGTATTTATAGTTAATTTATATCCATCGTAAACTATTTACAAGGATTAGCGAGAGAGAAGATACCAGTTAGATGTAAGGAAGCACGTTTGAGGTGGTTACTCATTATTTGTTTCAACCTCCTACTGGCTTAACCTTTTCGTCCCGGAATGAAAAAAAATCATATAAGATCCGATGGGGGTTCACTAGGGTCCCCCAATTTCCTTTTTTGCTCATTAATTTATTTATTGGACAATTTTTATAGCGCCGCTTTTGTGAGATATCACCTCAGGGGCGATGTACAGTTGATAAAAACTATAAATATTACAAAAATAAAGTGAAATTAAGTTAAATAAAATGAAGTACAGGAACATGTGACATGAAGATAGAAGATGAAGACTCTGCAGCAAGAATCCTAGGTGGTGAAGAAACTGGACCAGCTGATGCAGCGAAAGAGTGCAGAGTATTAAAGATTGTTAGTGACATAATCTTGTGTAATTTGTTTTAGTCATAATTAGGGGGAGTATATTCATCGTACTTCAGTAGTCATTATCTAAATAATTTCATAAATCAGATAAATAACACATCTTAGCCCAGCAAGAAAAAATTAGTATCGCGAAAGGACATTCGAAATATGCAGTGAAAGCGACCAGAATTTAGCCCTTTCTATATAACTTCGAAATTAGTTGCTACCGTTAGTAGGTACTGTTCATTTATGCGAACGCTCATCTTTTGGTTAGTGGTTAATCATTTCATTAAGGAGATGCCATAGGTAGTAATTCATAATCAGCATTCGCAAGATTCAACTCTAACTAAATGCAATCTAGGCAGTGTCTTCGATAAATATATCCTTTTCTTGTTTTAATGTACGACATCTATAGATTTGTTCACAAGTCTGGAATAAATATGTATTTTTTTGGAATAACTTAATGAGTAAAACCTCAAATTGTAAGATTTAATTATTGAAGACTATATAAGCGATTCTTAAGGCAATCCAATACGTAGTAATGCAAAATCATGTGTTTATGGTTTGAAAATTTGGTCGCCTAGAAATGTTTCAGATGCTTTAATTAAATACTGCGAATAGAATACATCTTGGCCTTTGAAATAGTCGAGTATTTTTTGGATAAGTCTTTTTAATAAGTCTTTATAAGCCCAGAAAAAATAATGTAAAGACCTATGTTGACTGCTTTAATGTTCAAAATCTCCTACTTACGAACCCATTTTCGGTTACGATTTTAATGCATAATGTGGAAAATTAATTTATTTATAAAATTATCGAAAAAAAATTGAATATTTATGCCTGAACATTCATAAAAAAAATATATAATGCACTTTTTAGCCATGTTTTTTTCTTGCATAAATCAAAACAGGCGGATGGTGTTAAGCGGGAATTTAAACCTTATCGCCATCTACGTAACGGTTGTTATTGATAGCGGCTCAATTTAAAATATTACACGACGCAGTGCATCGCCTTAATGCAAAAAGGTAAAAAGTGATAGTAGGAAAGCGAACGTGACTGAAATATTAAGACACAGCCCTTTCTATTAAAATGCAACTTTTACGGTTGAGTTTGTATATCGCGGAATCACGCCACGTGCAGAACTCGGATAATATTATGGACTATATTTCCAGAATTTGTTGTAAAGTATTTAATATCTAAAACAAGAAATGCAAAATCTTTTTTTTTTACATGTAGATCGATAACTAAATAGTTTTTCTAAGGTATCCTAAATTATAGAGTATGTGGTGTAAAAAGCAACTAAGATACAGCATAAAACACTCGCACTTGAAGTGAAATGACACTAAACTGCGCTATATAAATGCCATGTTATTATTATTATTAGTGAACCCGTGTTCCCCCTGTTCGGTACCCAAGTGTTTGAAGTGCCCGAATTCATTTCCCATGGAAGCTGTCAAACACGCTTGTATAAAGTAGGGTCGGCCACGTACCAAATAAATGTCGTATCAAATAGTAATAAAATTTCAGTCAGTATTATTTTGAATCGCTCTGACGTATTTAACTGATCGTTTTGAAGGAATAAGTGGTATTTAGCTATCATATACATCAAATCGCCTTATAAATAACGTACTGGCCTTCTTACAGGGGGTGGAAAAGAAGAATAAAAGCAACCAAAAACCTCTATTTTATTTGGTTTTACGCCCGGCTGGGCTTTTACTAGGATTATAAGAACATAATATACCTAGTAAGCTATCGAAAATTACACACAATTTTTTTAAAGCAAGAGGTATCGTTTAACTGATATGCAAAACATTTAACAGTAACATAAAATAAAATAGAGACTAGAAAAATACTAAATATAAGGCAAATCATTAAAACTACATTACCAACGCTACAATAATTTGTAAGATTCAATAAATTATAGATTACGCTTAGTTCTATAAATGGAGTCACTAAATATATCAATAATATCCTTAAACTTGTTGCCCAGATCATGCATCCTATTGGTTAGTAAGTGTGTCTGAAAGTTGGTTGTATATGTATTGCCGAAGTATGTTGCATTGTGTACTCGTAAATGTTCAGAAAATTAATAGAAATATCGGTAAGGAAGACATTTTGAAACAAAAAATGAAAAAAACAAGAGATCATCTGAGTCTTAAAGAAACGCATATTTTCTTTGGTTTGGGGGAGGAAAAATGCCTGATAATTCAACAAGTTTCCCTTTATACTACCTACTTTTTATGGAAACGTTACAAATTTCTAACTTGTTTTTTTATTACGGAACGTAACGAAAATAAAACTTAATAGTACAAAACAAAGTCAAAATCTTGGATAAATACCATTGATACAAACATTTACTTGCTGTAACATCTGAACTGATGTATCTTAACATTTTTCTTTTCTTTTTTTATATTTTTCTAATCTTCTTAATGTATGTATGTGAGTAAAATTTTTAACTTTAATAATGGTTGGTTTTTTGGTTATTTTGTTAAATGAGTTTTACTTTACTTTTTAACTGTTTGATGAATCATATTGAGTCTTGGATAATTACCATTGATACAAACATTTACTTGCCGTAACATCCGACCTGCTGTAACATCTGACCTGATTTTTTTTTATACTTTTCAATCCAGTCTTTGTATGTGAGTAAAACTTTAACTGTTAATAAACACACGTAAGTATACCCACGAACTGGCGATGCCTATGTGGGATTTTTTTGGTTAATCTGCTAAATGTATTATTCTTTACTTTTTAACTGTTTATATAAAAAAAAGTGTTTCCTTTTGTAAATTATTTTTGTTTATTGTAAAATTATACCAATGTACCTATGAACCAGAAAAAATATTAATAAAAACAAAAACAAAAAGTCGCTATCCGCGTATGTCTGTTTGTGTGCTTATGTTCAACACCGTCAGTCTTACTTATAATAATATAATAAGAGTTTATTCCAGAATGTATGCAGGGATACTGCAATGCAATACATTGCATATTTTGAAATAATTTAATAAATAATTAGAATAATACATAGATAGGCTCAAAAATGCCGAATTTAAGTGAAAAAAGATAAATGTTATGGAGGATATTTGAACATCTCTCATCTACAGAGGGGGACTTCATCCAGGCAGCCATGGTAGTGATGATTGCGTTATTTGACTGTCGTAGTCTGCGCTATAAGCTTCCCATGTGGTGGCGGAGAAGCGCTCTGAAAGTGTGCACTCGTCCCCCCAGGCACATTTCCGTAGCGCTGCAGTATCTCGGTAGGCAGAATAGTTGGCAATAAGCATTATTGTAAGCGACGTTTAGCTTATACCATTGGGATGCAGTTTAATCTACCCACAGTTCTGACGTGTAAGCAAAGTGCCAAATGCGTTGAATATTATCATTTTGACATTTGTACTGCACAAGTTAAAACGCCTTGACAGAATACCTGCTTTAACGGAAGAATAAGGAGTAAAGATTCGAGGTAGAGGGCCGTATAATATTCGGATTAAAATTTTTACTCATAATAATTTAACACAACTTTTTCGAAACCTCAAAAACACGACGATTTTCGCGTTTTGTTGCTAACTTCACGTTTCTTCAGATGACATTTGTAATTTCCTTGAATTTGAATTACTTCGAAATCGGACCAATTTGATTATGCGTTCCATATTTGCATTGGTAAACCGATATTTCGATTTACTTATTAGTTTCAATTAGTGCTGCAAATGGGTATTACTGCTTTTTTACAGTTTCATTGCGAATCCGATCGATATTTCTGGAATCAACAAGATTGTAAACAAATCCGCGATCTCCGTCTTACAGCGATCGTAATACTTTCCTTACCTGGGGATTGGGCGATTTAAAAATCTGTCAATTAATAATACTGCCGTTTTACGGACGGTATACGCAGTATGCACGTTTTCCAGTAATATGTCCTTATCTCCCTATATTATTCATTATGAGTAAATGCGGTGAGAGTTAAAGATCGGCGACTTATAAGACATCGTTGCTCCTACGTCTTATACAATTTTGGCCTACATTGTAAAACTAGTTTGTTCAAATGAATGTTTCCCAGATTCCGAGTTAACTAAACAAACCGTCCTAGGTAAATATCTCTGTTTTGTTTTGAATTATTTTAAGACAAACGTTTGTTTTTTTTTGTTTCTTTTACGACATTGTTCTCGGTTCTCAGGCCAGCTAGAAAAAAGCGTCGTGTTGTTGATGAAAACGTTTTTACGCGCCGAAGTGGAAAATACGAACAGAAAATTTGCTGAGGTCATTATAGCAAACATCAAATTAATGCATTGGGGATCAGAATGATTTTGTTTTTTACGCTATAAAATTGTGTTCGTAATGAAAATGGTTGTTTTGGCGAATATTGCAGATTTTTAAATAATGATGAATTGAATTAAAACGAAACTTAATACATATAATAATAGCAACAAAAAAATGTATTTATTTATCATGAACCATCGTTTATGCCTATTTGAAATGAGAATCGAGTATTGTATGAACGGTATTTTTTTACATTAACCCTTCAGTACTTTTATGACATTTGTTCAGTTATTATACACACATTTACATTTAAATACACATTTTTTGTAAAAACAAATACTGTTTTAGAAACTACATAAAAATCTTTCCGATGCCATTTAAAATAAACATAATTATTTTTAAATAATAAAAAAATATTAAACATGAAAAATGGTATCGAAAACATTAACAGCATTTTTCACATTTGTTTTATTTGGGAAGTTTGTAAGAAAACAGTACCTTCGCTTTTATCTCGTTCGTATAATAAAAAATTAAGAAATTATTTTTAAAGTTAAATCGATTGTTACGATAGTGGCGCGATGTACAAATTATAATTTTTGCTATTTTTAGGATTTTATTAATGTATTCAAATATAAATATTTATGACAAGTCGGAAAGAATTATTGTTTTTTCTTTCTAACGTAAAAAAATATGTATTTCCGCATGGTAGAAAAAAAGATAAAAAAACGAATTGTCATATATGACCCTAAAACACAAGAGGTATTGATGAAAATAATTTCCCTCAGGGCCTATGTCATCTTTGGAAATGCTGTGTGGTGGGTCTTTTTGATGAGAGGACGGAGAAAGCATGGGTCTTGAAGAAACAAAAAAGAAAGTTTATAAAGTGTTTATTATGATTATTATAATATTCATTATATTAATAGAAGACGGGTTAAAATGGCAATATCCTTCAAACAAGTTTAACGATTTCGACTGCTTTGGTAATATAATTTTCTTTCGTCTAACTTGAAGCATTGCATACCAAACACAAAGTATCTGCTAATCTGGAACATGCCGCACCTACACCATATTATTTGATATGAATTAATTGAGAAAGAACATAAATTAATCAAATAAAATTTACTTGAACCCAGATCTCAAGGATCGTAACCACTGAACTATGGAGGCCGTAAACGGGACGTTTTGGGAAACTTTGTAAAGTTTAAGATATGTACCCAAGCTCAATAGTTTTACGCTCATTCTATTGGCGTGGGTTATGGGAAAGGAACGAAGCAACAGCAAAATGCGCTTCGTTCCTTTCCTGATATTTAACAGATTTTTACGATTTGGCTGAGCGTCTTGGTGGTGTCTACGGCGTCTTGTTTCGAGCTGCTTTCGATCGAGCCAAAACGTCGAGCATGAATATTAGTGTGTACATACAAGCTTTAGACGTGAATAAGGGAATGAGCATAAGTATGTGGATATCGATAATTTCTTGGCTATTACTACCTATAACAGCTGATCACTGAAAAATGAACATTGATAAACATTACTAAATCCCCCCAACATTTCGATTCTGCGTGTTGATCGCTACACGGAAACAAATGAGTATGGCTGATTTATTAAAATCCGGTTGGAAAAGGGATTGCAGGCCGTTTCCTGTTAAATTTTTAGTACATTCGTAACATACCGGAACACGTGTACATGTACCTGCATTTGTCCTGATAACTTAAAATGACAAAATGCGAAAATATTAGAATTTTTATGAAAACGTGTTCCACCGTCCTCATAACACATTCGCATTTTACTTATAATTTGTTATGAAATTTGTCAATTATTCGTTAAGGCCTGTAGTCTCGTTATTAACAGGAATACGAATAATTTGATCAGTAAGTATTTTCCGTGTAGTTTTTCTCCAGAGCGCCTTCGAATTGAAACATTGCTTGAAATGGCTTTAACTGTGCTTAGTGATCAGATCTAAGTGGCGAGATATTTCCCAATCTTCATCTTCCTCATCTTTTCACTCTCGCAACACTCCACAAATGGGGATAGCACAGTCCCACTGTTTCCGGTCAACGAACAAATGTGATGTTTCTATTCTTGTCCCGAATATATTTCTGACAAAAGCTGTACCAAAACTTCGCACCAAGTGTCGTAAAACCTTTCATCGCTCCTTTATTCAGATTCTCCCGAGAGCGGACGTGCTAAAAATACTTCAGACTTTTCATTAGTGCAGATTTGTGAGTGTAAAATTCGCATGGCCGTGAAATCACATGCAACCCAGTGACGTCTTACGTGCCTGTCGTCATAAGTGTGAACTATACTGGACAACTGTTAGCTCAAAATACCAACAGAATAAGTTTTCACATAACTTGTGAAATGTCCAAGCTGTGTGGTAATAATAATCGAGATGGTATAAATATGTATGATTTGGATGAAAAATAGTTCGCTTAAAACTTCTTTATTTGATAATTCATCAGGCGATGATATTTTACTATCAAATTGATTTTTCTTACTGTCGTGAATAATAATAAATTATTTATTTCTATATTCTACGCTGCTAGGGACTTTTACAAACATTTGATATACGTAATAGTTTAGTAGAACAGTAATCAAGAAATAAAAGTTTGCTATTAGTTATATATAAATTGAAAGCAAAAGAATAGTATTATGCTTAGCTTAGTTATAAATATCATTGAGGTATGTCATTATAGCCTTCTTGTAACTATATTTCGTGCAGTTGAACACCTCTACAATTTCTGAGAAATTATTGCCAACTGCATGTAATCTAAGTACAAGTGAGTATCTAATAGTACGAGAGCCCACTACCAAAATTTTTGTCTCATAGCAATACGGCCAAAACCGCATCAAATCGATAGATACGATTATCCTGAACTCGAAAATACCAATATCAGACATTTTCCGCGTAGCGTTTGATCTGACCGAATTTTCAAAATTGTCAAAGAATTTTACCGAACTGCATCATAGCAATATGTCTGATTTGCAGACTGTAGTTGAATGATAGTTCTGAGATACCGGAAACATATTTTTCAGACGTTAGTGGTGTAGCGCAAACCCGTAAAATCACTTAAAAAAATTAAAAATGAGACAAAAAAAATGTCTCATAGCAATACGTCTGAAAATCTTTTTTATTAGTAAATTTTGGTTATTTGATGCGAACAAAACAATTTTCAGACGGAAATGTGAACGCATTAAATTTTGAGACCGTTTTGAAAATGTTAACAAATTTTACCGATCGGTATCATAGCAATATGTCTGAAAATTGTTGGACATGATAAAATAAGTTGTCCACATGTGCAAAAAATTTATATCAGACAAATTAAGTGTAGCACCTTCTCTATCAGACAGACAGTGAGCTGTATAATAGTAAGAAAGGGGCAGGAGCGTAACAAGCGCTGAGGCTGTTGAAATTAAATACTGATTGATTTGATAGTTTTGGTTTTATTTAAAGCACACTTGAGTAACTTTTACAAAAGAAATAAGTAATGACATCTGTCATCTGTCAAAGTACATATAATAGACAAGGGAGATTCTTGAATATCTATGAAGGCTGTAAATTTAAAAAAACATTTAACAGAGGCGTCGGCCAGGCGACTCCGAAACGTTATTTTCGTTTTTGGGAGTATATGCTACACTTAAGGTGTCTGAAAACAGGTTTTTGGTAATCATGGCAGCAATACGAAAAGTTGAAAAAAAAAATTATCCGTATTGCTATGATACAGGTCGGCTAAATTTGTTGACATTTTCAAAAATGCGCTCAGGCTATATGCTACGCGCAAAATGTCTGAAAACAAACTTTTTCGTAATACAATTATAAAATCTATGTACATTTTCACTATCAGACGTATTGCTATAATACCGACTGTCTTTTTTTTTTGACACAGCAGAAATGGCCTCCCACGCAGTTGCTACACTTTCGACCGTTACTACACACCTAGTCGGGTTCAGAATCATACAATCTAACGATTTTATAGGGTTTTTACCGTATTGCTGTGAGACATGGTTTTGGTCGTGGGCTCTCGTACTATAAATGACTCATTCCTGATATTGTTGTTGAAATTAAAAAAATAATTTTCGATCGAGTAGTTCTAGTTGGAATGTTGAAGGTGATTAGGTTTAATAAATCAGGGCTGTCTATAATCGCAATAAAAATTTTAAAACTAAAAGTCAAGTCAGAAACGAGTATTCTATTCGAGAGTTTTAATATTTTTAATTCTTTCATAAAGTAGTTGTAATTTATAGTTTCTATTGGTAGACCGAGTTTTAAGTTAATACATGTTAGAAATGTATGCAGATTTTTTTCAATGGGATCGGAGTGGATTTTAAAGTGAGGAAGCATAATAAGTTAAAACGAATGTTATTACATTAATTATGGATATCGCTTTTAAAATGATAAACAATGTGACAAAGGTATTTTTTGCGACAACGTTTATTTTTCCATTTCACAGAATTTGAATTTGAATTTTATGAATTGTTCAACCCATTATATCCATGCTGATGACATCGATATGAGGTTGTCTCCTACAGCAAAATTTCACGTGTTTATAAATGTATTATATTAGTTAGAGCATGTCGAGCTCAGAACTTTTTGAATCTTTGGAATATACCGAATAGTACCGAAGACATACGCCATATTCTAAGGGATCGCCTTCACTGGCTTCGATGCCCTGAAAGAATAGAGTTTAAGATCTGCTTAATGACCTTCAAAGCATTGAAAAGGAATGGCGCCAGCCTTTATATCGGAACTATGTGTCCGACAAAACTTAAGCAATAGACAGCTTACTCTAAGGTCAGCAGATCTATATGTTAGTAATCTAGTCTAATCGAACTTTCTAGGCCCGCCCATTTGGAATAAACTTCCCTCAGCTCTTATTAATATACAGAATTTGGCTGATTTTAAACAGGCTAAAAAAATTATTTAAAAAATCTTACCATTCATAAATCTTAACTTCTTTTCAATATTTTGTAATAAGCCAAATTTTCAAACTTCTGGTAATTGTTTGGTTTCAGTTTCCTCCTTATTGTATCTTTTTTAAACGTCTGCTTAGAAGATTCTCATTTCTGAGCACAAACTGCCTCTTGTTTTATATTATGTTTTGGTTTTAATGTTCTCGTTTTGTCTTTTCCTGCTTATATTGTTATTCTAAGTTTTGTTATCACTTTGTACTTAAGAGTATATTTAGTGTTATAATATTAGATCTGTATTAGAAAAGTAAATAATTTTAAGAACATGACCACTAATAGTAAGTTACTGTTTTTAAGTTTGCTATAGTAAATCGCACTTGAAGTGAAATGACACTAAACTGCGCTATATAAATGCTATGTTATTATTAATACCATCAAATTGTTGATATTCTCGGCTAGCCGATAAACGTGTGACATCATATCGTGGCAGTTAGTACTGCAGCAATGAATCATGTATTGTGTGAGGTTACGAGACACCATTGCTCTATGTTTTCTCTGAGTTAACTTTGAAAGCTCAAAATTTCGCCATTTTTAAATACAAACTTATTGTGCCTTTTTCTTCAATTTTAAGTTGTGTACGCTTTTCGAGCAACTTTAAAAGATTTGAATGTAGAATACCTACTACCTGTGTGGGTTAATTCCTGTCAGTCCTCAGTCCCCTTGGCTCAGTGAAAATCGATATGTCTCAAGGAAAAACAATTATTGTGGCTGACGGGATGAGATTTATGCAAAGTGCGGGGTAAAGCTCTGGGAAGGCAGTAATAATGGCCACACTGTGTACTGTGTAGGTGTACCACAGTGAAGGGCTGTCTCCTCAAATCACAGCCTCTAGAGTAGTGATGGTCATGACTCATTTTATTATGAGCGGAAGCTACGGTACCAATACGGCTCAAAGAGTCGACTCAATTGAACAACGGCTCACTTAAACGGGAGCCGTGAACTCAGAGCATAAGAGCAATAAGAATGCTGTGCGTATGAATGATCTTACGACTCTTGTTACTGACATAAATCAACGTATCAGGTGTTTATGACAATAGATAGTAATCAATATTAAATAAATTCTATTAAGGTATAGAATGTTATAATAACAGAGAATATTTTAATTGAACAGAATATTAATATGTATAGTATAAAGTGACTTTTTAACATGTATAATCTAGCAAAATATTACAATAGAGTAATTAGTAGTGAGTTTATTGCTACCTTCAAAATGAATTCTACTTGGAATAGCTGGGCAGGTATCGCAATTTGGCTTTAATAATTCAGGGCTGTCAGCGATTTAATGATACTTTTGGAAAAGAAATAATAATTTTTAATAAAATAATACATATGATAACTGAAGATATCTGGAGTAAATAGTTTAGATGTAGTAAAATATGATATAGGACTCACGCAGAAGAATATTATCATGCCTAACATTGATTATTGTGATTGAGGTACGATTTACCGGGAGTCGTACAAATAGGACTCATCAAAAAGAACTACCTCAATTGTGCGGCTCGTTCATGAACGACTCATCGCTACTCTAGAGCGAAGGAAGAGGCTATATCGTAAGCTTTTACGCCACTTGTGGATATTAAAGATATTCTTTAATACCGCAAAGCACAGAAGCTTTTGCCAAAGCTTATGATTTATGAAAAATTTACAAAATCTGAGAAAATCGGTAATTTTTTTCGACGCGCTGTAAAAAATGCAGATCAAGGAATTATATTTTTGAAGTCATTAATATTCCTATAGAGTTTACCTGGGCAGATCATTAAATCCAACTCAGTTTATTCAGTTTTTTTGTTTATTGTTTACATTGCAGGAAATGATGAAATGTGTACGCGGAAGAGATTGTTAAACAAATGCGTAAGTAAATTAAATTCGTTTGAAATCTTTGTTAGACAATTTCAATTGAACGTGGTGAAATAATTACTTTGGCTCAGTGTGAGCCAATGTTTTGTTGTTTAGCTTAAGACACAGAAAAAAGATTTGAACCGTATCTTGTGTGTACACGTGTGCGTATTTTTTCTGTAAAACTAACATTATTACTAACACTGCTTTTCCCAATTGACCTTTTTAATTTTCTTTGGGAATGCAAGGAGAAAAATAAATTTTTCTAATTTATTAAAAATCTCAATAAATTATTCTTAATCTAGTTAAAAACGGGATTGCAGGCCATCAACGAATGAATTGATAGGTTTCCTTTTTAGTAAAATACGAATTTCGGTGATCACAATGTCGGTGTTCATAATTCTAATATTTTCGCTTTTTGTCATTATATTTTATCAAGGCAAATTCAGGCGCAAGAACATATGTTTATCAAGAAAAGGCCTGCAATCCCGTTTTTATTTTATCCTCATATTTCTCTGCGTGTTATGTGAAGGGCTACGTAAATTTGTATGTATCCTACTAATTTATTTATTGGTATACCTAAAAAGGCTTTCACATAAAAGTGATATATGAAAACAAAAGTATGCACCATACCTTGGAAAATATTTGTATTATATAGGAAATATTATTAATGTAGGTGGATTTAATTATTAACTAAAATATGTATATAAATACACAAATATAGCTGAAGTGTTATAATTGAGATGACAAGTGCAATGAGAAATACAATGAAAAATGATAAAATTGTAATAAATTACAGTAGAAATCTCATGTTATAGGGTTTTTACAGATGAACACAATTACGTGAGAACAGTCCATTTATAAAATATTATTTAGTTCACAAATAGCTACATACAATGACTAAAATCTACTCGGAGATAATTAGGATACATTCATTTAAACAAAGATCCAAAAAAAAAACAATAAACAATGAAAATACAAAATTATATTAAAGCTCACACAAATGACAAATAGAGCGATATAAAAAGACACGAATAGATAAGAGACAAATATAGACTCAAGAAATAGATAAAATACATTATTAGCGCAAAAGCAGAACATTTTTTCTTAATCTGTGAAAAATTTTCGAAGAAAATGTCTACTTCAGCACATGCTATCTTAAAATATAGTCGACATATTTGGGTCAGAGGGCTAAAATGTTAGACTAGGTTTATAGTAAGACTTTGTATTTCAATAATAGTAATGTAAAAATATCCATAGGACAATATTTATTACCAAAGGCTATGAAGTTTCTCTATGGACGAGTTAGAGGTAAAAAATAGTTCCTAATGTAATGAAAATAATGCATCTTATATATCTACTAGGTACTCTAAAAGGTTCGGATAATCAAATGAAATATCTACAAGGTACTCTGACAGGTTCGTATAATTAAATTATATATATACTAGGTACTCTGACAGGTTTGGATAGTCAAATTATATATCTACTAGGTACTCTAACATGTTCGTATAATTAAATTATATATATATACTAGGTACTCTGACAGGTTTGGATAGTCAAATTATATATCTAATAGGTACTCTGACAGGTTTGGATAGTCAAATTATATATCTACTAGGTACTCTAACAGGTTCGTATAATTAAATTATATATATACTAGGTTCTCTGACAGGTTTGGATAGTCAAATTATATATTTACTAGGTACTCTGACAGGTTTGGATAGTCAAATTATATATTTACTAGGTACTCTGACAGGTTTGGATAGTCAAATTATATATCTACTAGGTACTCTGACAGGTTCGGATAATCAAATTATAAAAATGAATGTTTCTTTGTTTGTCCCTTACGCGTTCCTATACCATTCAACCGATTGCGACGAAACTTTCAAAGCTGGTTCTTATTAGTGCCATGATTGTTTAGAGTGTTTTTTAAATTAGCTCCACACGGGAGGCCCCGAGGAAAAGAATTACTGTAACGTATCGTTGTTTTATAGGATAGAATACTGGGCCCTTAATCTCCAGTATTCTAACGAGGAAGGGATCTGGTAATATATTTAACAGTCGTAGATTCTTATATACGGACGTTGTTTAATTCGGAATATAATAAACTGACAATACAAGTAACAAGTTGCCTAAAGGCCGTCTAGCGAGAGAATGAGCGCCTGCGAGAATAATTGTTTTATAGGATAGAATACTGGGCCCTTAATCTCCAGTATTCTAACGAGGAAGGGATCTGGTAATATATTTAATAGTCGTAGATTCTTATATACGGACGTTGTTTAATTCGGAATATAATAAACTGACAATACAAGTAACAAGTTGCCTAAAGGCCGTCTAGCGAGAGAATGAGCTCCTCCCGACCCGACAATGTAATCGGAGGCCGTTGGTAGCGTTCGGTTATGTTCGGTAGAACCCGAACCTGCCCGAACCTAAATCACCAAGCACTACAATTACCCTCAGGGCCTATGTCATCTTTAGGAGCGGATAGGAATCTGGGGGTTAGTGTATCCGGGAATGACGAACGGTTGAATTCATCCTTCCCACTGTGGTGCAAGACGATGGGTCGAGAGAGAGTCCGACTGGAGAGGTCAAAATGTCTACCTCAACCAGTCTCTCTCGATCCGACATACGACCTAGACAAACCTCTCCTCATGGGGCCCCTGCACGCACCACACACCAAATGTAGCGAATCATTTGGAGTGACCTATGGCAGGGGTGCTGGTCATCCAATAAATGGTTCCCAGGCGGCGGGACCTGTATCTGCCTCACATATGAATGAAGTGTGGTTTAAATGGCAGAAGAAGTCGGGTACGCTCGGTAAAGACTTATTACGCATTATCTCTGCACTGGAATGATAATATATACTGTAGTATTTGGTTATTAAAAGGTTCGGTTAAGTTCGGTAAAACCCGAACTTAACCGCGACCTACCGTCACCTGTTATATTGGCGTGTTCGCGAAGAGAGCACGATTCTTTCGCTAGACGGCCTTTGGGCAACATCTTACTTGCATTGTTGTAGTATTATATTCCGAATAAACCAGCTTCCGTGTACTAAGTACTTACGTACGGAAACGAATATTGTATAAATCCACATTACTGTTTTTAACAATAACAGTAATGTGAATTTCATGATATTACATTAAGTAAATGATAACGAATAATTATAAGCAATAATTAGTCATCCGAAATACCAATACAAATTGAAAATATCTCCCGAGTAAAAATAAATTCCGCCAACGGGAATTGAACCTGTGCCTTCTGATGTCCGGTCAGGTGCTCTGTATCCAGTGAGCTATGTCGGCTTATTTCCAACCCCCCAAATGATTCAATATGTGAAAAAAAAAAGTAAATGGTACAAAAAGTCGGCAATGTACTAAGAATTTATGGGTACATGTCTGCCAGTAATAAATACAATTATAAGCCAATTATTTGCCCTTTCCTTTAAAACTTTGTTCACATTTCTCTAAGACAATTCATCAGACTAACTGAATAAGCCTTAAAACGGATTAGAATGTCTAAAGCAAAGATTAAATTCAACTTTAATCTATAGATTCAATTAAAAATAAAATTAACGCGTTTAATCAAATCTCAACATTTACGATATATGACGTGAATAGCGCTTTCTAGAACCAAGGCATGGGTATTTCAGAAAACTTCCTGGAATCCTAAAATCCCAGGTAGAGAATGAAGGATTTTATTAAATGAATTTGTTCTTCCTGTAGGCTGTAGACCACAGACATAGGAATTAATAGACGAGAAGATAATGGCGAGGGGTAAAATCAACTGTTGAAGAACGAAGGGAGTGAAGCTGACTGTGATTCGTCAATAAATCAATCTGACAGTAAATAGGCATCTCGCATTATAATATCACCATTTACTTCTTAAAAGTAAAAGCTGCTTTTGAATGAATGGACATTTTTACATGGGAGCGCAAATTACTCGCCACGTTATGAACAAATTTGCGAAGTCCAAATTCGGCAAAAAAATTCGGTTCTATTTTCAGAGTCGAATATTTCGTTTAAGTATTTAGTTAAGACACTTTTATAAATGTTCATAATTTACTTCCCAGCAACCAACCAGCTTTGTGTTTCGCGTCCAGACGTTTCTCGATCTGATAGTAACAACTGATTCATATTATACGATGTGAATATGCTTAAAATAAAGTAAAATAATGCTTATATATGAAATGTAATACGACAATTGGGTTTATTCTCTTTTCACATCTATTTTTACAAGTTTTCATAGTACAAGTCAACATTTTGCCGTGTTATTTCGTAAAATGAACCGATGATGCCTCGACCATAGTTCGCACAAGAATGATGACGTCACTTTTCTAAATTCACTTGAGGCCATAAGCGAGCCCAGCCGGCTCCAATGGAACCGGTATGGGGAGTGGGGAATAATACGCTTTTAATCACTTAGGGCAGGTCTACTAATATTCATATGTCTATGCTGTAGACGGTAAACTGGTGTCATTTAGTTTAGCGTCTCCGGAGAGTAATAAAAACAAATTAAAATACAATTCGTAACGTGTATTCTGGAATCTGGAATGATGTTTGTTTTGTTTGATCGTTTATGCTGAAAGGGTGTTACGTGTTACGCCAAAAAGAAAAGTTCATGAATCAGCAGATTATTTCGGAAGTCTAATTATAATAAACATGCTGACGTTTACCCGGCGTTGCTGGGGGTTATCCTTAGGATATATACATACACCATCATTTACTTTATTGTACGCCCTTTTAAGATATACAATTCTATTTTACATTATTTTGATGTATTTCATAAGGTTTAGCCAGCGTTAGCAATGTGAGCAAAGCGCCCAAAAAAATTTTTTTTACAACTTGATTAGAAAATATCGACTGTTCTCTACTTTTTTTAAGTGTAATATGCACGTCTTATATATGTAAACCTTCTGGAAGAAATTTTCTAAATGATAGTGAAAATCCTATCAAAATCCGTTGCGTAGTTTAGAAGAACTAAGTGCACAAACAGACAGACGCGGATATCGACTTTATTTTATACTATTTAGAGATTAGATAAGCATTGAAATGTATACGCAGTTATTAGATATTATACCCAAGGACATTTTACTCTAAAATTAATTTAAAGTACCAACACAGTGGAGTTTGCATATATAAAGAAATCATCACTTATGTTGTATAGCCCCCGGGCTTGGCAAATTCTATCAGAAGGTCAGAGTATTTCCGCTTCTCAATAAAATCGAAATAAATAGGATATTTCTGAACGTATCCGAAAACTAAAAATTGTTTTTGAAAGGTGATGAAATACGCTTTAAAATTGTATTATTAGAAATAAATATATGGTAAATTTTGTAATATATAATGCAAAAATAAAAAAAAAGTATTAAAATTGGCTCACTTTACGTTCTTTCTAACAAAAATTACGGATAGCAAAAAAAATATACCCATTTTATTAGAAAAATATTTTATAATTTACTGTCACTCCACATTATTATCGTAATATTATAAAAATTATTAATAAAACAATTACGAAATTTAGCTTTCGTTTTCGAATAAATCGAGTCCGAAGTTGGAATTTTTTAGTTCAAATTTGAAAAAAATCAATCGCTCAGGGTGTTACTTCACTACCAGCGGTTTATATTGTTTTAAAATATGTTGAACCATAGAAAAAGCTCCAAAATTTGTTCAAACCTTTAATTTCTGAAAAATAGTTAAAAAATGTAAAGTAATAATAACTAATAACTATAATAATAATAACATAGCATTTATAAAGCGCAGTTTAGTGTCATTTTTCTTCAAGTGCTCTTTAATATAACAAACTTAAAAATAATAATTTAGTGGTCATTTTCTTAAAATTGTTCGAACAGTTCCTACAGCCTTATTCAATTCGTATCTAATAATATTACACTAGATGTACACTTTATACATAGCGATGACAAAACAAAGAATAACAATAACAGTGCGATTATAGCACAGGACAAAACAAAAACATTAAAACTAAAACATAATATAAAACAGGAGGCAGTTTGTGCTTAGAAATGAGAATATAGTTGGTGATAATCTGGCTTGTAAATAGCACAGACCATTAGGGAATATTTTAAATCCCTATGAAAAAAAATGGATTGATCAATGAATTCACTCTGCAGGAGAAGACAACTTATAAACCAGCCACCAAATACATATAAACAGAAAGACTCACCAGAGAATCCCACTTGCAATTGAGTTCTTTTCATTGATCTTCAAATTCGGCGACAAAACGGCAGATCAGCACAATAATTTTGAATTCGCACCATGAGATTATAAAATGTCAACCAGCCCTCAAGAGAGTAGAATTATTAATGATGATGAATTAGCACATTTGCAATTCCACACGTATGTCACATTATTGTGAAAAATATATTTTAATCATTTTTGTCTTAAATATACCTCTTTTGACAAATGATACAATCCGGATGAATCCAACTGATCAATGCAGGGAAGTGAACGTTGTGATGTGAAATGTGAGGGAACTATGTGATTTTTAGATTTTTTCTTCTTCCTTTACCACCCACAGATCAAGCAGATTCCTTCAAAACGATCAAGGGGGATTGGGCCCCTTTTTAGTGAGATTTAAAATCATTATGTGATTGTTCGAATATAATGTAAAAGTATGTGAAGCCAAAGGAGTGTTTTTATTACGCTAAAACTTATCAGATAAATAATACATTATTTGTATATTGTGGAAGTTAAATAGCCTCAACACTTATATGTGTTGATATATTAATTCATGTATTGATGTATGATAGCCTCAACACCTACATGTATTGATGTTCAATAGCCTCAACACCTACATATGTTAATATATTAATTTTTGTATTGATGTATAATAGCCTCAAAACCTACATGCGTTAATATATGAATTCATGTATTGATGTTCAATAGCCTCAACTCGTACATGTGTTAATATATGTATTCATGTATTGATGTTCAATAGCCTCAACTCGTACATGTGTTAATATATGAATTCATGTATTGATGTTCAATAACCTCAACTCGTACATGTGTTAATATATGAATTCATGTATTGATGTTCAATAGCCTCAACTCGTACATGTGTTAATATATGAATTCATGTATTGATGTTCAATAGCCTCAACTCGTACATGTGTTAATATATAGATTCATGTATTGATGTTCAATAGCCTCAACTCGTACATGTGTTAATATATGAATTCATGTATTGATGTTCAATAGCCTCAACTCGTACATGTGTTAATATATGAATGATGTTCAATAGCTTCAACTCGTACATGTGTTAATATATGAATTCATCTATTGATGTTCAATAACCTCAACACCCACGTGTGTTAATATTTGAATTCATGTATCGATGTATAACTATTGAAACCACACTGTGTTTGGAATTTGGATTTTAAGACGAATTGATAATTTCCCGCTTATATCACTGGTTTCAGGATGCCTTGTATATTACTGACAGAGGTTTAAAAAAATGTTTTTCTCCATTAATTATGCAAAACCAAGCTAAAATGTAGTATATCGCAACTTTTGTGACCAAAAAATTCATTGTCCATTAGAAATGAAAAATGATTTATAAATGAATGAGCGGTTTATTGAGGGCATTAAAAAATAATTTTTAATATACTGTGTTATTTGCCTGTGTACGTGGAATACTGGGTACACTGTGTAGGGCAATAAAACAAAATTATTTTTAGCTACGTTTAATGATTGTTGTTGTCTCCGAAATGAGGACTGGATGTCGTAAAATGAATATTTATAGTCGCCAGAAGATTTGCCACAATGGAGTAGTCGTATTAATGTGCATTGAAATAATGCTCTCATTGAAAGATAGGTAAATAAAGACACGATGCACAAATGCACCAATCAAAATCAAGGAATGTGGACAATTTACCGTTGAAGGTTTCACCTTTTTTGCAACTGCCGGACCTGATTTCAGGAGGCGCTGCATTGAAGCCCACTAAAAGTTTATATTTGCCCGCCGAAATGAAAGCTTCAACGCAACTAAGTTTCAGGAAGTTTCTCGATTAAATATTTTACGACTTTTTTTGGATACACGTTCCTGTGAAAAGGCTTAGGAAGGTTTCACAGAATTCAAACAATTCATCAAATTTAAAGTTCTGTTTGTATATCATTATAGCCCACAGAACTGAAAAATAACAGAACTTGAATAGAACATTCACAGAACTTGGAAATCAACTTCGAAATTGACGAATTGTTCAAATTTTGTGAACTTTTCAAAATAATTATTAAAGAAGAAGCTAATACTAATAAATCTGAACGAAACATGAAACAGAACAAAACACAGAAAAATAAAAAGAAAACGATCTCAACTGGGAATCGAACCCAGGATCTCTGACTTTAACCACTCGACCGTTGAGATCTAATATTAAACATCATTTTTGTTGATCTCATATTTCAAATTCAGAAATAACAACATTATCTTGAAACCAATATTTCTATATTTTTGGCTGCTATATTTTTGAAGAATTACACAGTTCTAAAGAATTGGTATGTAACCTAGATAATGTGTCGGATAAATATATCCGATTCTTATTTATACGGAGTGTTTATTGACTTTTTCTAGAGGAAATTAAAAAACATATTTAATAACATCATGAAAATTTAGGTAATATTGCCGTGACATCCGTTTTTATTTATTTATACGGGATAATATGCGTATATTCTTTATTAATTTCGTAAATTTGATTTATTTACTGTAACTTAATACAATATGTTTTCAGATGTTTATGTGAGTTTTATTTATAACAATCTTTGATAATACACAGAAAGGCGTACGAAAATATTGAATCACCTGCGAAAGGAGTAATTAAAGTTCCCAATTTTGAAAACTTCAAGAAATATAACATTATACGAAGACGTTCATAGCGAAATTTGACTTAAATTCAAGAATAAACAAATTTTCAAGGTTACTCTCTTTAAACATACTAATTTCGTTTGTCTGTGATGTGAAATATTTCTGCGTAATGATTTCAAATTTTCTTCGATATTTTAAAATATTTAATTGACGATTGTGTGAATTCAGACAAGCGATAAAGAAGGTACCTACCGATAATCAGAAAATTATTATGTTTTTAAACACATCTATCTGAATTCCTCTTCTGTTTTCGGGAATAAATTAATGCAAATCTTGGACGTGGAAATTAACACACTTCCTGACATCCGATCGACCTGAAACTAATGTTTATAAGACAAGGTTTTTTATACATAGCACAAAGGATAACAAATTATTATAATCAATAAATTAGTCGCTTAAAGTATCCATACAAATTGAAAATATCTCCCGATTAAAAATAAGAGCCGCGGACGGGAATTGAACCCGCGGCTTCTGACGTCCGGTCAGGTGCTCTGAGACCACTGAGCTACGTCGGCTTATTTCCAACACGCCAAATAATTCAATATATTTTTAATCGGGAGATATTATCAATTTGAATGGATATTTCAAGTGACTAATTATTGCTTATATTAATTTGCGAAACTTGTATGTTTTAAATTTTTACCTTTTTCTTTAGTTAAAATTTTTGACAGATGCAAATTCAAGTTTACAAACGGTGTTCATTAGAAAGATGTATTTTGTAATGGCTCTCTAATTTGTCAAATAAAAAAATGTAATTGTACATATAATTGAACTAATTAAAATCAAAAATGCTTCCCACTCTTTCCCACTAGTTGCGCTGCCACGTCACTCGCCTTTAGTCATTACACGATATTTTTTTCGTCCATTTCAATATGGGTAGTCTTTTCAAATGGATTCGGGATGAAAAACACGACGTGTTCTTAGGACGTTTTGGTACCGACCATGATGGCTGACATTATTTGGCATGTGTCGTCTATCATTGTTTTGCGTAGGTAACTATAGTATGTTAGATATAACTAGACTTTTAGCCAATAAACTTAATGAATTATTACCATTGTATTTGTTTAGTTTGTTTGGTCTTAAACCACACCAACGTTGAATGGGCGTGTAAAAATTTAATAAGTAAGATGGTATGTGTTTATTACTTATTGTGAACTTTTGTTGCTGTTCTGTTGTTTAGTATGTTTGATGATTTGTTGACAGTAAAGGGAATAGATAAACCACTCACTATTCTCTGTCCAACTTAAGAACAACCTGTTGGAGTACCAAATTAGGTTCGTTCTGCGCATACCACCCCCCGCTCCTTTCCTTCACCATCGCTCGGCTATCTCCGGCAATCTTCGCTGACAATTCGTTAGTCGTTAGTGCCCGCGCTTAGAGAAATTAACCCATTCAGACCCTGCTATAAAATGGATGTTCAGCCGATATGTCCGAATTCATTATCACCAATTACGAAAAACAAAAAAGGACAGGTAAACATTATTTATGTGTTATTTGTATGACTATTCGATTTACAACAATGCATTTTTATAATTCAAGGATATAGATAGGTAATATATGTATAAAATTTGTGAATGTTGGTGTTGATCGGTTTTTTTATGTTTATAGGTGGTGCACAAACCTCAACGGACAATGATATTATATATGTATCGAAAAAAAAAATTGGAATATCGATCACATTGTTGATGAACTCGAGGACAATAATGATAATTCGTTAGCTTTTGAAATTTCAAATGAATCATCTGAGGAATTTTTTTTTTTTTTTTAATGGCAATGATGATATTTTCAACTTTGGATTGATTTCTAAGCCGATTTGATAAATCTGATGCCTAATAAAGTACAATATGTATTGTAATACTATCATCATCATTATTTGAATGTATTAAAATGTTTTAATTTTTAATTTTATTTATCGGTAGGAAAATAAATTAAATAATTAATTTATTAAAATAGTGGGTCTGAATGTGTTAACGCTCGTCCTTTTAGGAGTGGGGAGAAGGGGCGGAGACATGCGCGTCCACGGGTTGTTCTAATGTTGGATAGAGAATAGATCGATATATTCGGGCTTTTTGTATGAAACGCATTGGTCCTCTATTTAACCATAGATATGCCAATATATAGACAGTACAATTCTTATTCGGAGCCTACTTATAAGCCTAAAATGAACATGAACAAATGAGTTTTTCTAATATATCGGTTGAATTGTTAACCAAAATTATTAAAAATACTCATAATTGGAAAGCCACGGGTTGCGATTGGATACATAATTTTTGGTACAAACGTCTGACTACTTTACATCTTCTTTTGGCAAAAAATCTTTCAAAATTTGTCAGTCAACCACAAAATTTTCCAAATTTTCTAACTAAGGGCATTACTTATATGTTGCCCAAAAGCGAAAATATTAATAATCCCTCTCAGTACAGACCCATTACATGTTTACCGACAATATACATAATTTTAACCTCTTGCTTGACAGATTTAATATATACTCATCTAAATGAGAAAAATATTTTATCTGAACAACAAAAAGGTTGTCGCAGAAAACATATGGGATGTAAACAACAATTAGTTATTGATTCTGTAATTCTAAAACAGATTCAAACACGAAAACGTAATTTATATACTTGCTATATAGACTACCAAAAGGCTTTCGATAGTGTCCCGCACTCGTGGCTGATCAAAGTATTAAATATACGAGGCATATCCAGAAAGAAAGTGTACTGAGGCCCTCACGACCGAATGAATTTTATTTTCGATATGTTGGCTACACTTACGTGTAGCCTGACTCTTCCCCTCCGCAACGAGACCTGTTCAAGGTCAGTACGTTGAGAAGTGTCAACGCGATAACACGTTTCGTGAAAAATGTCAATCCAATCTCCCGCCAAATGCGAAATACGCGGCGTCATCCGTTATCTCGTTTGGAAGGAAAAACCTCCGTTTGAGGTTTATAATGAGGTTAAAATAGCATATGGTGATAAAGCTATGAATTGTACGAGTGTGTACAAGTGGTATCGCGAGTTTAAAAACGGTTCTCACGTCTTCACCCTCCACCGAAAAGTTCAAAACCACAATTTCAGCCAAGAAAATCGTGGCATCCGTGTTTTGGGACTGTCAAGGCATAATTTTGATTGAATATCTGCCTCAAGTGGAGACCATCAACTCTGCAAGATACTGTGAGACCCTAAAAAATTGCGGAAGGTGATTCATAACAAGAGGAGAGGCATGCTGACAAAGGGAGTCAGCCTGCTGCACGACAATGCCAGACCACACACGGCCAACGCCACGAAGGAACTGCTTGCTTCGTTTAAATGGGATATCCTGAACCACCCCGCGCATTCCCTTAACCTAGCACCTTCAGATTATTATCTCTTTACCTCCCTGAAGCTGTACATGGGTGGAAAAAGGTTTTTAACCGACGAGGAGGTAAAGGAGGAGGTGGAAAAGTGGACGAAGGTGTTCGCGGGAAACTACTTCGAGGAAGGCATCAAAAAGTTGATCCCCCGCTTCACCACGTGCATTGAGAGGAATGGCGACTATGTCGAAAAATAGCTTACATATGTACTACGGTAACCATGTAATTTTTTTGTTTCAATAAAAAGATTTGTAACCTACAAAAATTCAGTACACTTACTTTCTGGATACGCCTCGTATATAAAATTAACCCCATTATTATTAGCTTTTTGGAAAATATTATGTCCTTTTGGAATACCAATTTACTTATCAATTTTAAAGGTAAGAAAATAATAGTAATACCGTTCATTTTAATTAAAAGAGGAATTTTTCAAGGAGACTCATTGAGTCCTCTTTGGTTTTGCTTAGCATTGAATCCTCTATCTAAAATGTTAGTTAAAAGCAAGTTTGGAATAAAAGTTAAGGGTAATACAAGGGAGAGTAGTACAATTTCGCATTTATTATATATGGATGACATAAAATTATTTTCGAATTCTGAACAAAATTTAGAGAAAATGATCGAGGTAGTAAAAAACTTTTCAGATGATATCAAAATGACTTTTGGTTTAGATAAATGTAGAACGATCCATATAGAGAAAGGCAAAATTGTAGATGGGGACGAGAGTATATTTTTAAATTTCCAAATTACTAGTATGAAAAGGGATGAGGTCTTGGGCAATACCTCTATTAACGTACTCATTTGGCATAATTAAATGGTCTAATACAGATTTAGATAAATTAGAAAGATTAATTAGATCTACACTAACAAAGTTTAATTGCCATCATCCAAATTCAGCTATAGAACGAGTTAATTTACCTAAAAATTTAGGAGGTAGAGGTATAGTCAAAATAACTTCTTTGAAACATAATCAGGTAGAAATGCTAAGAACTTTTTTCCATAGGAAAGCTCATAGCTTAGAAATGCACAAAATAATTTGCAACGCAGATAGAAATATTAAACCTTTGAATTTATACGATGAGAATGCCAACATTTTTATAAATCCCAACCAGGAATTATTAGATTCCTGGTCAAATAAAATTTTACACGCAAAACACTTCAATTATCTCAACCAAACGTATGTTGACAAATTTTCGTCAAACAAATGGTTGAGTATTGGAGAGTTGAGCGCAGAAATAGAAGGATTTATGTTTGCCATTCAGGATAGAGTCATTAATACTAAAAATTATAGGAAGCATATAATCAAAGATACAAATCAAATTGATGATTTGTGTAGAAATTTTTTAGCTTTTCCGGAAACTATAGAACATTATTATATCGGGATGTTCTATATTAGCACCGTCCGAGTATACATTTAGGCACAATCAAGTTTTAAAAATAATTCACCAAAATTTGGTAATTAAACATAATTTGATTGACTGCCGTAATATAGTACCATATTATGAATACGAACCAAATTCATTTTTAGAAAACTTTTTTTTTAAAATATATTATGATAAAACTATACTAACAGACCGAACAATTAGACATAATAGACCCGATATAGTTTTACATGACAAAATTTTAAAAAATAACTTAGATAATTGATGTTGCTATTCCAAATTCCTGTAATATTCAAAAATCTGTTTATGAAAAAATAAGAAAAAAAACAGATTTAGGAAATGAGATTAAAAGAATTTGGCATTCTCAGAATATAAAAATATTACCGTTCGTTATTTCGGCTATTGGCATTATACCTAGCTCTTTCATTAAAAATTTAGGCGTATTAGATCTATCAAAAAATTTAAATATAAAGATGCAAAAGTCGGTCATTTTGAATACATGTAGGATAACGAAAGATTTTTAAAATATTTATGTTGAGGGATCAGTAGGATTTATAGGCCCTATTAGGAGTTCTACCGAGCCGAACCCTCTGATATGAAAATATCTGGAGTCGGTGAATTTTTTTTCCCATTTGATCTCTGGTGAGTTGACGTGTTGTTGTTCTTGTATTGTTTTGTATTTATTTTACTTATATAATGCACTTGCATAATGTTGATTGACTAGATAATCATTTGTGGAAAAGTGTGTGGAAGGGCTTAGTTTTTCCTATGGGGAAGATTTAACCCGGACAACAAAATCGGAAGCATAAGAAAAAAAAATAAAATTAAAAAATAAAAATTTGAAATGTCAAAACCTCACGACAGGAAAATGAAAAATTCAGTTACATGTTACGCATCTTTATTTCACCAAGACAATCATTATAAATACAGGTTTAATCATTAATGAATAAGGTGAAACGATGGAATTCTACCTATCATGGTATAATCTCGATCCAGTAGGGCCTCCGGTTTATTCCATAGACTTTTATTTTTTTTTCATTGGTGGATATAGTTAGTCAACTATATGACGTCACAATATTCACGGTTCCAATCGGTTACCACGGTTTTGATCGGACTACAGATACACCCCTAGAACGGGAAAGGCAAATGAAAAAAAAAATCTTTTCTAATTGTCTGTATAAAATTTTAAGTACGAAGATATAAAGGTATAAATATATACCCATTTATAAAGGCGGTGATCACACTATATTGGGTAATTATAGACCGATTAGTATTTTGCCATCACTCGAAAAAATCCTTGAAAAATACATTCAGCTGAAATTGATTAAATATTTAGAAGATTTTTCTATTATTGATACAAATCAATACGACTTCCAGAAAAAAAAGGGCACTGAAATGCTCATTCAGAAGTTTGCCAGCCTAATAAATAATGAATTAAATAGTAAAAATCATGTATTAGTCTTATTTATAGATTATTCCAAGGCATTTGACACTATTAATCATAAAAAATTATTGAAAATATTAGAAATCATAGGAATAAGAGGGAAACTTTTAAAACTCTTTGAAAATTACTTGAGCAACCGATGCATGAAAATAAAACTTTTGAACACCTTAAGTAAACAAAGGAAAATATTAGCAGGCGTTCCTCAAGGTTCCATATTAGGCCCAATTTTATATATTTTTTGTGTATCTTTTATTAAGTACATTTTTAAACATGTAAAACACTTTGTATATGCGGACGATACTGCATTGGTGATTTTTCGCAGTGATTTGAAATTATGTATTGAACTATTATAAAAAGATTACATTGAACTTTTGAAATGGTCTCACGACTCTGGTATAATTATAAATGCCAAAAAAACTAAATTGATGCATATTAGATCACCCAATGCTTAGGCAAATATTATTACACCTGAAATAAAGACACACACTTCAAATTGCTTACATGTTGGTATTCCTGCAATATGTACATGTGAAAATATTGAACTGGTCACAGAGTATGTATATTTAGGTATTATTATTGATTGTTTTTTCAAATGGGACTTACAAATAAATAAAGTCTGTGAACGTCTGACATCTATTGTTAATAGATTATATCAATTAAAATTCTATGTTCCAATACGTACACTTAGAATAATTTATTTATCACTAGCTGAATCTATTATAAGGTATGGAATCACAGCATGGGGACTTTCATGTAAAACAAATATAAACCATGTTCAATCAGTACAAAATTCACTAGTTAAATTATTAGCTCATAAAAGTTTATACGAACAAAGGCATAATGTTCCATACCTTTATCAGAATCTTAAAATTTTCTCAATAAGATCAATTCTGTGGTATAAAATTATATTTCAGCATATGAATAGCCCTATATACATAAATAGACTGGACCACACTTACAATACTCGTTTTACGATAAATGAAGGACTAATTGTACCTAAGCATTTAAACAAATATGGACAAAGAACACTGGACTACATGATACCTAGGTGCTTAAATATGTTACCTGCTGAAATAAAAAAAATGTACAAATGTAAAAACAAATATTATGTTGAAAAATTGGCTCGCTGAAAGAAATAGTTTGTATTAGAGTCTAATACAAACTATAGGTAGATACTATTACTGTTGTGTATATGTTTTTATATTTAAAAAAAAATTGTTATTTTTTTATTGTTATCACTGTTGTCATTACGTAAAATAAGTTTTTATCTTTTTTTGATATTTTTTTATGTGAAAAGTTGCCATCGACAAACTACTGAAAAGTAGTTTATTGGAACTTTTCTGTTTTTTTTCTGTATTTTATTTTATTATTTACTGTAATATATATTTTTGTGTTGCTTTCTTTAAATAAATAAAAAAAGAATGATCGTGTAAATCAAAGATGTTTCATAGTCCAGATATATTTTCCATATGGAGATGAGCATGGAAAAAGCGTCGTGTAAAACGCCCGTTAGAGTGATTGATTTTATCTTCATCGACGACAGTAAAAATGAATGACATTATATTTATTTTACGTTTTAGACAAGATTTTACGAAGCATATTTCACTTCGTGATCAAATATTGAAGCAAAATTAACATCCATTAAAGTTTGCTACAGATTTCTGGTCTCCCAACTTCAAGATGGAGACTGATCATGGTATAAATATTTAAGTAAAATTACAAAGTTTGTAGTAGTTTCGAATTCGAGACTTTGAAATAATTCATCTATGGGTTGTATTTTATTTTTATTGTTTTCAAGTTTTATTTGTAGAACCCATTTTGATTTTAAGTTATTCTTTGGAATATTCAATAATTTTATTTATTTATGTACCGTCGCCCCGGGAACTATTTATTGGATAACCAACATCACTACTGTAGGTCACCCCAAGTGGTTCGCTACGTTTGGTGGTTTAGCAGGGGTGCCCGGGTTCATCGGGTGAGGTGGGTTCAGAAAGCGCCTGCCCATTAGCTGCGTGGCATGCCAGATCGGAGGAGGCTAGTTTAGGCCGACCTGGCGCGGCAGCCCGAGGGATATATTAATACATCCGTCACTCCTGGACATACTGATCCCTAGATTCCTTCCCACCCCCCATACATTTTTCCTTCCCAGAACTTTTACTTCTTCCTTTCCTTAAAAAAGACCCCCAAACAGCATCCTAAAATATGACATAGGCCACGAGGGAAATTATTTTCCTAAAAGCCTCCTATGTGGGGTAATTGTAAAAAAAACTTTTAAGGCGATGCACTACGTCGTGTAATATTTTAAATTGAGTCGCTATCAATAACAACCCTTACGTAGATGGCGATAAGGTTTAAATTCCCGCTTAAAAACATCCGCCTGTTTTGATTTATGCAAGAAAAAAACATGGCCAAAAAGTGCCTTTTATTTTATTTTGTGAATGTTCAGGCATAAATATTTAATTTTTTTTCGATCATTTTATAAATAACTTAATTTTCCACATGATACAATAAAATCATAACCGAAAATGGGTTCGTAAGTAGGAGATTTTGAACTTTAAATCTGTTTTCATAGGCCTTTACACTATTTTTTTCTGGGCTTATGAAAAGACTTATCTAAAAAATACTCGATTATTTCAAAGGTCAAGATGTATTCTACTCGCAGTATTTAATTAAAGCATGTGAAACATTTCTAGGCGACCAAATTTTCAAACCAAAAACACATGATTTTGCATTACTACGTATGGCATCGCCTTAATAATCAAGTTCCGCTGTGTAATTATTATTATGCGTGATAGCTCTTTCGCTATTAAATGTTGGACAAACTGACACTAGGTTTAAAGAACACGAACAAGAAAAATAAAAACAAAATAGGGTTATTATTTGTCAGATATTTCGTAGAGAAAATCACTCACTTAAGGATTATATATACCAGCTCCGTTATATATACAAAATAATGCCGTAAACGCAATATTTTAGAACAGTTGGAAATCAATGAAAATTCTTACAATCCCAAAGCTAATTTAATAAATTAACCAAATAATATGATTCGTTTGCTGTTATTAACATTATTTCAGAGGAAATTTGGTTTTTAGTCTTGTGATATATATAATCGTCAACTAGAAATTAATTTTACCTTTATATATCTACTGTTAAGCATCCATCTACATATATTAACCTCATTTTTCTGTTAAGTAAGTTACATATCACATTATTTAAATATATATTTTTGATATATATATCTTTGTATTAAGTACAGGATCTCACTGGTAGCTTTTTTGTTTACATTTACCATGTTCTTACCTTCTATGTTGTATTAAGTCAGTTACTTAAGATATACAGGGTGTCCGGAAACTCGTAGTACAAGCGGGAAACTGGTGAATCTACATCACATTTGGAGTCGATTTTGTAGTATATTTTTTTTTATTTGAGCTTTCGTTATCGAGTAAATCGAGTAAGAAGTTGATTTTTTTTTTTAATCAAATTCTTATAAATTATTACTGAAGATCAAAGTACCCAACTAATTAAAACTATTTGAAAGTAAAACAAATGAAGAAACTGGGATTTGAAGCATTATTTTGAAATCACCCTTCATTTAATCCGGTGTAATCATAAAATATTTCTGCTCTGCAGGGTTAAAACATCTGTTGTTCAACCCTAAACACCAGAAAAAACTTTAACCCTAAAATAGCCGAAAAATATATTTTTTTGGTTTTTTTTTTTTTTGTGAAAATGCTCAAATCAAAAAACTTTATGTTTATTTGGGTTCCCCATGTGGTGTAGATTCTCCAGTTTCCCGCTTGTACTACGAGTTTCCGGACACCGTGTATATCATAATATATTTTTTTATAAATATCATATGCGATAGCTGAAAGGCGTTAATTGTAAATGAAAAAATAAATAAATTCTTCGATATGTTGAATCGTGTTCAATTACATAACATAATAATACTGTGTAGGGAAAAAAATGGGATAATAATACTGTGCAGGGAAAAAGTTAGAATAATACTAATAATAAATAGCCGAAAAATATATTTTTTTGGTTTTTTTTTTTTTTTTTGTGAAAATGCTCAAATCAAAAAACTTTATGTTTATTTGGGTTCCCCATGTGGTGTAGATTCTCCAGTTTCCCGCTTGTACTACGAGTTTCCGGACACCGTGTATATCATAATATATTTTTTTATAAATATCATATGCGATAGCCGAAAGGCGTTAATTGTAAATGAAAAAATAAATAAATTCTTCGATATGTTGAATCGTGTTCAATTACATAACATAATAATTCTGTGTAGGGAAAAAATGGGATAATAATACTGTGCAGGGAAAAAGTTAGAATAATACTACTGTGTAGGGAAAAAAGTTAATATAATAATACTGTGCAGGGAAAAAGTTAGTATTAATACTGTGCAGGTTAAAAGTTAGTATAATAATACTGTGCAGGGATAAAAGTTCGTATAATTATACTATGCAGGGAAAAAAAGTGAGTATAATAATACTGTGCAGGGAAAAAAGAAACCTCTGAGTTATCCAAATTATTCTTTTGGAAATACCTCACTTTACCGATCTTTACTCAAATTCAAACAATACAATAAGTGAGAAAACCTTACATGGTAATTATCAATAAAATTATTACAAATAAAATGAATGTTTCTTTGTCTGTCTCGTACGTGTTTCTATACCATTCATCCAATTTCAACCAAAAATTTCAAAATCTGTTCTTATTAGTGCCAGGAGTGTTTAGAGAGTGGTTTGAATTGTGGAAGAAATCGGGGACGCTCGAGAATGACGTAATGCCATTGATGTATTATACTAGATTAGCCCTGTCTAGTTAAATTCATTTTAAAAATAACGCCACGTAGCGTACGTCACAAATATGGAGATGAACTTAACAACCCAATTCTGTTTAAACTCCTTGTACAAACGTTCAAACTCGTAAGCAAAACCACGGAGAATTTGTTGTCAGAGGTGGTGTAATATGGACATAATTCAAATTTAAATATTTGGAACTCGGTTATTTTTGTGATTGAAAAAATGAACTTGCCCAGCATAGCTGAGAAGCAAAATAGACCAACAAAAGGTAAAACGCAATGCACAGTGCCCATTTCGCATTGCGACATAATGCGTGGGCTTTTTCATAAATGTGCATGTGAACCAAACCAAAATTGTGTTGGGGTTATTTTTAAATGAATATGCCGTGTCTAGTCTAATTTAGTCTATACGTAATGCATTATATCTGTACAGGAATGAGATACGAACTCGAATTAGTCGATATAGTTTTTTTTTAACAGTAACAATGTGGATTTCATTAAGTAGTAGAAAAGTCGGGGATGCCCGTAGAAGACATGAATCAAATAATTAATTTTTGATAGCAAATAATTATAAGCAATAATTAGTCATACGAAATACTAATACAAATTGAAAATATCTCCCGAGTAAAAATAAATGCCGCCAACGGGAATTGAACCCGTGCCTTCTGATGTCCTGTCAGGTGCTCTGTATCCACTGAGCTATGTCGGCTTATTTCCAACCCGCCAAATGATTCAATATGTACTAGTACCTCAATCAACAATTACTGCTTATTATATTTTTTTCACCTGTAAACAACCAACTTTATTTTTTTGTAGGAAAGGCTTTGTTAGTGCTAAATTTCTCACTAGATGGCGTCGAGTATATACCTAGTCTTATAAACGTTAGTTAATCATTAAAAAAAATAAAAAATTGTGTAATATGAGATGTAAGTGATGAATAGAGAAAGAGGTGTAAGGAGAATGTATGACTTGGAAGTGAATGGTCGAAAATGTCGAGGATGTCCGAGAAAGACATTGCATGATCAAGTGAAACAAATGCTTATTACAATTCAATAATATTATTTTTTCCTTAAAATGCACCCAGTTGTCAGGTACTCTAGAATTCAAAACCTCAAAACTTTACACCAAACATATGTAAGTCTCCGAGCATTAGTTATAAAAACAAAAGCAATTTGATTTTCTCTATAAATAGCTACATGTATTTTTTAATGTGAATACCGCACAAGAGTTCCAACTGCTCCCAACCGTCTGGAGCCAGTGAGATTATGACATCCCCAATTGGGGTATGTTGTGCAGCTGAAGTTCGTGGGAAGGGGAAGAAGATGGTGAAGAGGAAGGTGAGGAAGTACCAGGCTATTCAGATCTGGTCACCAAACACGGCCAAAATCATTTCAAGCAACGTTTCAATTCTGAATGGTGGACTTACACCAGGGCGATACTGAGAGCATCTGAGTATGAAAGTAATACGAATAGATCTATTGTGGCTTTACCACAGCTGCATACTTTACACACACATGCTTTACACACACTTTCCACATGCTTTCGTAGGGAGAAACAGCAGTTACGCGTAATAATAATAATAACTCTTCACATAGTTATCATTATTAAAATAATTTGTAATCTTATTTACCATGTTAACTTTTTTATTTGTCATTCATTATCGATCATACAGTTAACTTGATCAACTATATTACTTTCATCCTTATCGTAACACGTAAAACTAATAGGAATAATATATATTTTTTAAATATGTTTGTATTATTCTATATATGTGTTGGCACGAGTTCGCTATCGGTTCTGCCACTCTATGATAATTGGCTAATTGGTGCTGATTATAGCAAATAATAATTCATATCGAATAGTCAGTATCATTCATATCCTGAAATAGGTACATCAATACATAAATTGTTAATCTACCTGAAAATTACGACCAATTCGAGAAATTACCACCTTCAGTGAAATCTACCTACTGTGTATATATGTATATATATTTCACACGTTGGAATTTTATAAATAACGCATATTTTGAAGACAGTCTTCAATCGCTTCAGTCTTCAGTTTATGTTGCATAACAAAATGTCTTTAAACCATGTGGTACATGATAAACGTATATAGCTGTGAGGGGGTATTTTTTAAGGGTGGTGTTAGCAAAATTGCGCAAAAAAAGTGTGTATTATGTGGCTTAAAGTATGCGTTACACACACACATATATATAGCGCACTTCGCTACATTGTTCTTCAGCGATTTCTTTTGCGCATTAAGCCTGTGAAAGACCACGCTATAAGCGCGCTATATTTTCGCGGCTTGGCCTATTTCAGCGTATCGCTCGACTTAGTTTCGCATTTGTAGTGTATGGCGAAAGATATGCTGAAATAGACCAAGCCATGATGCGTAATTAAGCCCCAGTATTCCGAATTTCTACCGATTTATAACACGTTTCTCTTAATACCTTTTAAGTTCCAATAAAAAATATACATTATTTTTTAAGATAATATCTATACATTTGGAAACCCGAAACGGTAATTATATAAAATTCCCTCGATAGAAAAAATAGCAAAGTAAGCTCCGAAAATTATTAAAAACACGTTTTTTTAGTTAATATGTTGTAGATATGAAAAATTCATATGAAGCTAACATAAACTGTGAACGAGTGTTTCGCTCGTGTACTTGTGAGTTTCAAATTTGCAAAGAATCAAGTAGGTTTATCGAGTACCGTGGGTCTCCAGCCCAGAGGCGGCTCTTAAATTCAATTTATGTTAAACATTAATATACAGATATAAATCCATATTTAGGATATACTTGACATTTTTAATAAATGAAAAGAAAATACTTGGTCTTAAGTCACTTTATTGATACATTTTTACAGTCGGTCGGTTTCGTTACCTCGGTACAATCACCAGGCCTGTTGGATAAAATAATGCTATCAAATACAAAAGTACACATATTATTAAGAAAGAAAGGGAAAGTATGCTAGAGTGGGACAGTGCGACAGTTGTGGGAGAGAGTTGGGGTGGGGAGTGTGGGATAAGTGAAGTAATGGGGAACACACTTAGAATTGGACTGAAAGTTACATAAAATTGTTTATTCATGATTTTAACCTTTGAAATTACCAAATTTATTTTATTTTAAAATATTCTAAACTGTTAAGTCTTTAACCTATTCCATGATTGTGTAATTCCTGTAGAAGTAGCTCCGAGTATAAATCCAACACTCAACTTTCTAGATCTCACCTTATCGATTGTTGATAATAAAATCCATTTTAATATTTTTAGAAAACCTACCTTCTCAGACACTATAATCCATAATACGTCCAATCACTTTTTTTTTTAATAAATATATAGATACAGATTATGTTTTTAGTCCTTCTCAGTAAGATATACTGTACTGATGCGATCTAGGTATTGTAAAGGGGGTTTTCAGCGTCTTCGATATTTCCTTTTCATGATTTGGGTGGGTTTTTTCAGTAAAGTCTGTGGTGATGCTTTTTTAAATACTAGTCTACTAAATAATAGATGGCCGTAATTTAATTATTCAACTAAACTACGCTTTTATCAAGTAATTGCCTTACAATATTAAGACGAATTACGAATAAATATTATTTTTTCTACAAAAACTCAATTCTTTCGAGAAAGGCATCAAATACAATATTGTACCGATCGCGATGATTCAATCCAATTTTGAATTTTTCATGCATCTCATGAAAGAATTGAGTTTTTATACGGACAAAACTATTTATTCATATTTATAATTCGTATGTACGGGCGCAAACAAATAATTTGTCTTAGTATTGTTAGCATAACTTACAAAAAGCGTATTTTTATAACATAATTAAAGTAACGCCAACTATGAACACATAGATTATAACGAACGTCGAGTTTAACCTTGAGCCAAGATTTTATGGACTTAATGTAGAATTTAATTCAGAAAGATTTTATTTGTTTGATACTGCATGGAGAAAAATGAGCATAGCTGATTTATTAAAGTACTGTTAAAAACGTGATGGAACGCCATTTCATAATAAAATAAATCAGTACCAACAAAATATATCTAAATTCGTGTTTATGCAGCTGCGCTTATCCTAATAAATATAAAGACGAAATGCGTAAATATCAGAATTTTTATGAACACGTGACATCCCCATAACATATTCGTGTTTTACCGTTGTTTGTTAGGAAATCTATCAATTCATTCGTTAAAAGCCTGCAGTCCCGTTTTAAACAGGAATACGAATATTTTGACCAGTTTTTTTTAATACCTAACTAACTAACTAACTAACTAACCATCACGCCGTTTCCCTGCAGGGGTAGGCAGAGAGGACGGACCGCCAAACAACTCGGTCTTGGCACACACTCCTTGCCTCATTCACATTCATACATCGTCTCACACATACTCTTCTATTGTTCTGACTCTTGACATGGCCCGACTCAAGTATCTGATTCACTTGGTCGTGCCATGTCATCCTCGGGCGTCCCCGACTTCTGCTACCATTCACATTTGCATCGTATATTCTCCTTACACTCCTTTCTTTTTTAATACCTACATTAGCAATATTTTATATAAGTAAGGTTTATCCGTGTGGGGGAGTTTTTGCCATAAAACTTTATAGGTAAAACATCATCTTTGTCCAAAGGTGGTACTAAGTCGGGTCTCATGCGACCAAACTTTTTATTTTAAACATTTGCCAAAAACAAAAACATTGGGTCGGGGCCACAGAAGACCAAAAAACAAAGTGGTAATGCCCCGATGTTTCATGTTTGCATTAACATTTTTCAACGGCAATATTGTCGCGGGAGATCCGACTTTTGATAATTACACATATATACAGGTATATTAGAATTTGTCTATTTGATTTGCTCAGGTTTTGTGATTATGTGAGGTGTTTGCCTTTTTGTCTCTTTTGAGATAACGGGAATATTTTTAGCACTGATTTTTTGCATACTTGAAACCAGTGGCGGCTCGAGATTTTGGGATGTGTTAGAGTGCCAATATGAAGAGAATCCAGTATTGTTGTTGTTGTTATTGTTGATATTGTGATGTTGTAGTCGAATACTTTTAAATCGGTGCAGCACACTGCCAAATTGAAATTTTCCGAAAATCTTACAAAAAACCGAATTTTCGAAAAAAAAGTCAAAATTTTCAATCTTCCTGGAATGTCGAACTGTTGAAACAATTTTGTTGACATCATTACGTACCTTTATTTCAATAATACATGACATATCCTGTCAAAATACCTTTGGGGATCAGTGGAAGGCACGAAATAAAGGCGTGTGGTGAAGGTCACTGTGTTTATTGAGTCAGTTGCCGTGACGAGGAGATGATGTAGGACAGATGTTGGATACTCCGGTTGCTGCGGTGATGTGCTGGTCAAGCGCGGGTCAGTGAGACGACGCCGGGCGCTGGTGACCGAGACTCGATGACTGTCAGGCACTGGCGATCTGGGGAATCAATACTCCAGTGTTGACGGAAGGCCGAAGGTGCGGCGGACCTTGTAGGCGGTTGAACGGGAGCGGCGTAGACCAGTGAGGATGCTGCGTGTCCTCGTGGTGGTCATGGTGGCGTGGAAGAAGCGCTGGTCAGAGACGCTGGAACCAGGGCGCTTGTAATCCGAGTAGCGCTTGCCAGGAACGGCGATCTGGACAAGGCGCTATGATGATGTCCCGATAGAGTCCATATATAGTCCAGTATCTATTTTAATAAATCGTATTTGATAAATGCCGTGTTTTTTCCCGTTTTCCACTTCCAGGTTTTCAGTAATATTACCTAAGTAAAATACGGTATTACTGTGGAGATTGAAATACGCGCTAACGCGATAATACGGCGGTAATATGCAGTTCCATATGAAAATATACATGCAAATGCATAGAAATTCCTAGTAATCTCTGCTAAACTCGGAATTTGCAAAATATTTGTTAACTAAATTCACTCACTGCGAATGGAGCGCTTCTCGCAAATATCGGAATAACGTTAAATCAGCATTTTTGAGCATATTGCTAGAAAACAACGTAAGACAGACATACATCAGATTCCCATCTGTTCTGAAGTAGAAAAAACAATAGCTTCCAATTTACGACTACCAATAATAATACTAACTGACAATAATAGTGTAAACAGGTCGTCCGTGCAGTTGGTTTGTTTCAAAACATGGATATTGCTTGTGAAATCCCATGTTATTCCAAGTTGTTGTTCAAGTACCATTTTATTCCAAGCATTGGTTACACATATTGATTTTTGGAATTTGTTGAAGTCTGTCTGAATTCATCGAATCAAAGATCAACGGATAAAAAAATATATTTTTCGATTTATTATGTAAAATAAATACAGGGTTTTCCAATAAGAGGTGTTATTTTTAATAGCCCGCTATTTCGGTAGATGTTACTTTTAAAGCTGTCATTTTTGACATTTGACAAGTAGAAACTACGTCATTAATAAAAATGGAAAGATGCACGCTTCAACAACGCATTGAAATTATTAAAATTCACTTGAGTGAATCAAATGCAAATCATCTTTAGTGATGAGGCCCATTTCCACCTCGATGGCTTCGGCAACAAGCAAAATTGTCACATCTGAGGCTCGGAAAACCCAAGAGTTATTGTTGAAAAGCCTCTTTATTCTCAACTGGTTGTTGCGATTTATGGTCCAGCGGAGTCATTGGAACTTACTTTTTTGAAAATGAGGCTGGAGCAACAGTTACGGGGAATGGGTTGCGCTATTAAGAAATGATTAATGATTTTTTATGGCTGGAATTGGATGGTATTGATTTGGACAACGTTTAATTTCAACAAGATGGCGCTACGTGCCACACAAGCAACGAAACCATTGATCTTTTACGATTAAATATCAAAATAACACCTCTTATTGGAAAACCCTGTACAATTCAATCAATTATTCAAGTTCAGGACGATGATTTGACGTTAAAACTACTTCCTTACCTTCCACACGTAAAAAAATTAGTATTTTTAATGTATTAAGAATCTCTTAAAATTATTAGTAATCCGGTTAAAAACGGGATTGTACTCCTTGCAGACCAGGGCTTCTTAGTGACAACACAGTCTGCTCAGGTGGTGACTACGCCATTGCTTATATTCTAGTGATTGAAACCACTCGGGCATACGTCAGTAAAATGACTTTTGCGCACTTTTGGCGGGCTGTTTCTAAAGTTTTAATTTTATTTTCAAAGAGTGTTTTAATGCGCATGAAAAGAAAAAAAAACTTAATCCATTGATCTATTGTTGATATTGTAAACTTAATGGCCCGACTCTCGCAAAGCGTTGGTTTGTATTGGTGAGAGGCGAAACCTCAACAATCCATAAATATTTTACTGATTTGTCTTCATAAAACCAAGAGAACACCTCTTAACCGCGGACTCAGAACGAGTTTGCGTGAAAATTTTTATTATTATTATATAGATCCTAGGTATCTTTTTCTTATTTTTATGTTTCAATTTTTTGTTTAAGGCGATGCACTACGTCGTGTAATATTTTAAATTGAGCCGAATATCAATAACAACCCTTACGTAGATGGCGATAAGGTCCGCCTGTTTTGATTTATGCAAGAAAAAAACATGACCAAAAAGTGCCTTTTATTTTATTTTGTCGATCATTTTATAAATAACTTAATTTGCCACATTATACAATAAAATCATAACCGAAAATGGGTTCGTAGGTTTTCTAAACTTTAAATCTCCTGAACTTTAAAGCAGTTTTCATAGGCCTTATACATTATTTTTTTCTGGGCTTATAAAAAGACTTATCTAAAAAAATACTCCATTATTTTAAAGGCCAAGATATATTCTAATCGCAGTATTTAATTAAAGCATCTGAAACATTTCTAGGCGACCAAATTTTCAAACAAAAAACACATAATTTTGCATTACTATGTATGGCATCGCCTTCCGAAATGCAAAAACGTTTTGTATGAAATCGTGTTCCGACATCGTGAAAATACATTAGTATTTTTATAAAAGTTATTCCTTTATAGTTCTTTCTTTTTAAAAGAAATTCCCAATAATTCAATTATTCCGCTTTCTTGATGTGTCAACGTGATTATTGATTCTGTTTACTTGTCGTTATGACATAAGACGCCATTCGCAAAATTTAGAACATCTTCCGATGTACAGCGTTTTTCAAGAAGAGGTGTTATTTTGATATTCAATCGTAAAAGATCAATGGTTTCGTTGCTTTTGTGGCACGTAGCGCCAACTTTTTGAAAATAAACGTTGTCCAGATCAATACCATCCAATTCCGGCCATAAAAAATCATTAATCATCTCTCGATAGCGCAATCCATTCACCGTTACTGTTGCTCCAGCCTCATTTTCGGAAAAGTAAGATCCAATGACTCCGCCGGACCATGAACCGCACCAAACAGTCACACGTTGAGGATAGAAAGGCTTTTCAACAATAACTCTTGGCTTTTCCCAGCCCCAGATGCGACAATTTTGCTTGTTGACGAAGCCACCGAGGTGGAAATGGGCCTCATCACTCAAGATGATTTGCATTCGATTCACTCAAGTGAAATTTAATAATTTCAATGCGTTGTTGAAGCGTTTATCGTTCCATTTTTATTAATAGCGTAGTTTTTACTTGTCAAATGTCAAAAAATGACAGCTTCAAAAGTAACATATACTGAAATAGCGGGCTATTCAAAATAACACCTCTTATCGGCCTGAGGACCGACATTGTCTAGTCGGGCGGAAAACATAAGTTACCTAAACGTCGAGGTTTCCTGTAACAATTCTGAAAATTATTTCATGTTAGAGGTCTACGTAACCATCAGCAATAACTTCAGAGACCACAAATTGTTTTGAAGATAGATAATGGAAATAAGGAAGATTGGCCATCAAACATTATTGGTATTAAACCTCGCTCACAAAAAAGTCTCCAACATCGTTCACCCATATTAGCGGCACAGCGGTGCCCCGTTTTTTTATCATTGCTTTTATTTATTTTTTGTAATAAATTTATTTATTTATTCATTCACGCTCCATTTGGACTACACAATATTATTTTATGATACAATATTATGTGCACTAACCAAATGTGGATAGTATAAAATATAAATTTCGGTCATGTTTCTGTCTGTAACTTCGGTTCATTGAACTCTAGAACTACGATTTGCTTTGAATTAAAGTGTCATTTTTAAAACTCGAACAGATTGGGGAAAAATTCAGGCAAGCGACAAAAAGGTAACAAATTATTTTATTTAAATTAATTAATTTATAATGAATTCTACATTTGAAATGTGTATTTCTTTTGTTCACCTTTAATTCCTTTAATTCAGCTCTGTATCTCATTCTGGTGAAGAGATACTGTTACTCTCCTACAAAAAACAAACAAATGTCAATATATTCAATGCGTCCATAAAAATATATCTGGGACACAGGGACACGAATTTGATAAGACATTGTAACCAAACAGACTGATTGAAGTGAGATAGATTAATAGATTAGATTATATTAAAATAAAATTTTAATATAAATACTGAAAATGAAAGATGTCTTTTACATATAAATACAAGATGTACCATGTTCCATTAATAAAAGTAGAAAGCCTAACAATGGGCGTGTAATTAAATACTAAGAAAATAATTATAAATAAATACACTTAGAAGATGTTTAATAATTGTACAAGCATGTCAAAGTTCACGGTTTCTGTTGCTATTGCCTCCGAAACAAGAAAGGGTAATCAAACTTATGGCTAAGTACATATCAACACGTGGATTCTCGATTCTCATTACAATGCTTATGGCACTGTAATGCTTTATTCCATTCCAGTATATCAATCCCGTAATATGAAATAATAATAAATGTTCTATTATCTTTATGTTGTATTTCGCGATGTTTTTAGTGCAGTTGAGTGTTTTCGGTTTCAGTCTGTATTTGATGTCTAACTAACTAACTAACTAACCATCACGCCGTTTCCCCGCAGGGGTAGGCAGAGAGGACGGACCGCCAAACAACTCGGTCTTGGCACACACTCCTTGCCTCATTCACATTCATACATCGTCTCATACATACTCTTCTATTATTCTGACTCTTGACATGGCCCGACTCGAGTATCTGATTCACTTGATCGTGCCATGTCTTCCTCGGGCGTCCCCGACTTCTGCTACCATTCACATTTGCATCATATATCCTCCTTACACTCCTATCTTCGCTCATTCGCTCTACATGCCCAAACCATCTAAGCGTCCCTTTCTTAATCTTACTCATTACGCTTACATCAGCCTTGCACTCTTTGCGGATCTCCACATTCCTCACACGATCAAACATGGTTTTACCACACATACGCCTCAGGGATCTCATTTCAACAGCATTTAATCTACTTTCATCCTTTCTTTGCCAGTTCCATGCCTCACTTCCATACATCAAGGTAGGTACCAGCACTCCGTTGTGGACTGCTAACTTCGCTTCTTTGGACAATTTTTTGTTAGCGCCTACGGCGTTTAGTCCTCCATTAACGGAATTACCTGCATTTACCCTTCTTTCGATATCTCTGTCAGCCTTCCCATCTCTCGTAAACATACTTCCTAAATACACAAACTCATCCACCTGCTCCAAGTATTCCCCATTCACAATTATATTGCACACTGTTTTCGTACTCTCTCTTTCAAACACCATTACTTTAGACTTACTTACATTCATCATTAACTCATTCTTCATGCATACTTCGTTCATCCTAGACACGAGAGACTGTAGATCATCTATACTATTAGCAATCAGCACCGCATCATCAGCATACAACAGGCAACATACTTTCAAATTATTCAAATTCGCGCCCAATCCCACCTCTTTCAATTCTTGCATACAATTATCCATGTATAGATTGAATAACCACGGTGACATTACGCAGCCTTGTTTAACACCTTTTGTGATATCAAACCACCCCGTAAAACCACCGTTTACCCTAACACATGCAACGCTTCCCTCATACAGAGACGCAATTGCCTGAATCAGATTCGTATTCACTCCATACTTGGACAACACCTTCCATAGCTTTTTCCTGTCGACTCGGTCGTATGCTTTTTGTAAATCTACAAAGGCACAGAAAAGTTTCTGGTTTTTTGCCAGAAACTTCTCAGTGAGCATACGCAATGAGAAGATCTGGTCCATGCACCCCCTTCCACTCATGAAAGCACCTTGCACATCCCATATTTTATCCTTTGTTTCCTTTCTTACTCTTTCAATCAAAATTCTACCATACAGCTTGCCAACTGAACTAAGCAGGCTAATAGCCCTATGATTCCCACATTCCATACGTGACCCTTTACCTTTGTATAATGGCATGATCACAGCCCTTCTCCAATCTAAAGGCGTGTAACCTTCCTTTAAACATTGGTTAAAAAGATTGCACAACCATGTGAGAATTACACGGCTACCTCCTTTAAAATATTCAGCAGCAATATTGTCAAACCCAACAGCCTTACCATTCTTCATACATTTAATCGAGCTTTCTATCTCATCCATGCTAATTTCGTTAACATTCACTCCATCGTCATTCATAACTGATTCGCCACTGGAATCACTGTCATTCACTTCGCTTTCGAAGACTTCCTCGAAATAATTCATCCATCTCTCTTTTATTTTTTCCTCATTCGTCAACATTTTTCCATCTTTTGATTTTATCACTTTCATGCTTCCGTTTTCTGGGCCACTCCGGGACCTTTTGACTTCTTTCCAAAACAACTTAATGTTTTTTTGGAAATGGTTTGTCATTTTCATTCCTTCTTCCTCTTCCAGGCGTTTCTTTCGTTCTTTCACTCCAACTCTTACTTTTTTCTTACATTCCTTTTGATGTCACCTTATTTATGATCTCCTTATGTTCGGCATCCAGCTTTATTTGAGATTTAAGTGTTATAATATTGATGTGAGTTTTTAATGTGAGTAGAATTTTGCTGTAGAGTTTGATACCATATTACAGGAAACTTTTAGCCCAAATGTAGTATGTTGTATTTGTTTGTTGAATACGTTTTTGACTCTGAGATCTAGTGTTTCTAGTATACCTAGAGTAATTATTTCATGTGTTTTTTATTTGTGAAAATAAAGGAATTTTGTTTTAGAAGAATGATTTGACTGACATGATGTTAAAATTGTTGAAAATTTCGTCTGTGCTAGTTCTTACAGGGACTTTAAGAATAATTTTCATTTTGGCTTTTTGGCTTTACATTTGTAATAATAGAAAAGAAATATTATAACACAATCCTTAGGTAATTTTAATATTTATAACGTTAAAGTTTATAACGTTGAGTGTCACGTTTAACTACTTGTATCGTTACTTTCTGCAAACGTAGCCAATACGCATTGGTAGAGACATTCGTTTGAAATGACGCTCCATCTACTAAGTTCTTGAACTTTTGGAGTATTTTTCCCTTTATCCCTGTGCCTCGGAAAAAAGGCAAAGCTGTGGATATGGCGTAGTATTTCCTCCTGGGGTAAAAATAATCTCGTCGAATTTAATGTTTCAAAGACCCAATCCTGTCTCTCCGACAAAAAAAACCCTTGACTCTGTGCAAAAACGGGCGGTCCGTTTGATAGATTCCCCAATCTTAACAAACGGACTGCAATCTTTAGAGCACCGGCGTCAGGTAGGTATGCTGTCCTTGTTCTATCGGTATTACAATGGAAGATGCTCTGAGGAACTAGCGTCATTGATCCCTTCGGCACCGGTGCGTAGTCGGGATACACGCCAAACGCGCGCCCAACATTTTTACACAGCTTACATTTGTCACATGAGAACGGGTCGCTTCTACGATTCGTTCTTAAGTTCAACAGCTCGGCTGTGGAACGAACTGCCGGCCTCTGTGTTTCCTCCCTCCTACAACATGGGACTCTTCAAGACCCATGTTCACTCCTTCCTCTCCACAAAAAGACCCTCCACTTAGCATCCCCAAAGATGACATAGGCCCTGAGGGAAATTATTTTCTTCAGGGCCTCCTGTGTGGAGTTAATTTAAAAAAATAAAAAATTATTCATAATTTATTGCAGTATTATAAGAGGTATTTTTTTTTAATTTTCACGTATTCATTCAAAGTATTTTTTTTTTTTTTTTTTTTTTTTTTTTTTTTTTTTTTTTTTTTTTTTTTTTTTGTTTATTGATTCTTTTTTTATTTTTTTTTTTTTTATTTCATATATATCCCGTTAAACTACAGTTAAGTAGTTTGTCAAACAGGATTTTTATTACAACTTTTTACAGATTACAACTTAGACCTTAATTTATACAATAACAATAAACTTACACATTAAATCGCCTAATACAAATTATTTCTACCTAGTAGCCACGTTTTCAGCAAATATCTGACTCTATTTGGAAATTCGCATTTCTTAATATTACCAGGTAGCATATTATATATTTTAGGCACATTATACTCAAGGGTTCGCTGTCCGTATTTATTATTATGTTTAGGTACAAGCATGCCTTCATTCTTTGTGAACCTAGTATTGTGCCCATGTTCAACTTTCCTCTTATACTCAGAGTCAGATATGTGCTGAATTAATATTTTATACCACAATAAGGCCTGCACCGGCAAAACTGTTAAATTTTGATACAAAAGTGAAATGTTTCGTCTTTGCGAAAAAATATTTTTTTTAACTAGTAATTTAACGATAGAATTTTGTATTGATTGTGCGTAATTTAAATTTGTTTTGCAAGAATGTCCCCAAGTGGTTATTCCATATCTTAAAGTTGATTCCGCGAGTGACATGTAAATAATTCTTAAGGTATTCACAGGAACGAAACACTTCAATTTGTATATTCTACCCACTATCGCCCGCAGCCGTTTACAAATTTTGTGTATTTGTATGTCCCATTTAAAGTAGCAATCAACAGTCACGCCCAAATAAACATATTCGTTTACTAGCTCAATCGTTTCGCATGAGCAGGGCTGCACAATATTTTGATGGATGCAGGTAAAGTTATGAGAAATTATTTCAGGCATGATGGAAACTTTTGCATGTGGAGATCTTATGTGCATGAGTTTAGTTTTTTTTGTATTTATAATTAATCCTACGTCATGACACCATTTAATCAGAGATATAAAGTCTTCTTGCATATATTTCATCGCAGTATATAATTGTTCATCCGATATGACCAGTGCCGTGTCGTCAGCATATACAAAGTGTTTAACATGTGAGAATAGTTTACTCATTATTGATACAAATATTATATAGAGGGTGGGTCCCAAAATTGACCCCTGCGGGACACCGGCGTACATTTTTTTTTTTCCACTCAGTTTTTCAAATATTTTTACACAGATATGTCTATTAGATAGATAATTTTTAAATAAATTTAGTAGATTTCCTCTGATTCCTATTGCTTCTAGAATATTTAATAATTTTTGCGGATTAATTGTGTCAAACGCCTTGGAATTATCGATAAATAATACTAAAACATGCATTTTTTTATTTAATTCATTATTTACATAATTCGAGAAATCCTGTAATAATATTTCAGTACTCTTTTTCTTTTGAAAGCCATATTGATTTTTGTCTATAATGGAAAATTTCTGTAAGTATTTGTTTAATTTTAAAGAAATATATTTTTCAAAGATTTTTTCAAGTGCAGGCAAGATACTGATAGGTCGATAGTTTCCTATCTCTGAGTGTACTCCACCTTTGTAAATAGGTCTAATTATAGCACACTTTAGATCATCAGGTATTTCTGCTTGAGTAATAAGTCTATTTACTAAGTGCGTAATAATTGGGGCTAAAATATTTATATGTTTTTTTATGTCGTGCATTCTTATACTATCCATTGCAGCAGATTTTGAGTTTTTAATTTTTTTAACAATATTTGTTATCTCCGTGATAGTTGCTTTAGGTAGGTACATACTGTGAGGTAATTCTACTGTATCAATATTAGATGCTTTAAAATCACACTTGTGCAACATATGACATATAGTATCTGAAAAATAATTCACATATTGGTTAGTTACACTTTCCACTGTCTGATCTTTTATCACATATCGCGAGATGACTTCATCACAATTGCTTTTAGTTTTTCTTCCTAAAATTTTATTTATCTCATCCCACGTTTTTTTAGTATTATTGAAACATGTTTTAAATTTATCTTTAAAAAAATATGATTTTTGTTTAGTAATTAGTTTGTTAACATTATTTCGAAAGGCCTTGTATTCATTTTCGTAATTTTTATTGGTTGGTGAATTCTTCCACCTTCGAAATAGCAAATCTCTTTTTTTAATTTTCTCTAAAATATCAGTAGTTATCCAATTTTTGATCCTGTTTGGTCTTTTATTCGGTTTTTTCAGGAATGATACTGTGCATCTTTCGTATAGGTTAATAAAATTGTTTTTAATTTTTTGATACAGTGTAATACTGTCTTGTTCATCAAGTAAGGAATTCCAATTTATTTTATGTATTTGGCTGTCTATACGTTTTTGGGACAAAACAATAATCTCCTTCGCAATGTTTAAAGGTTCCTTTTGCTCGTCATATTTAATATTAACTGCGACCATGTAATGATCTGCTATAGCAATCTCGCATACGCACGCTGATAACGCGTCCACTTGTTTATGCCCGTTATTGTACCTAACATAAATGTGATCGATGCATGAGCGTGTAACGCGTCCGTCTACAATTGCTTCTCTAGTCACGCCGTCTATACACTTGATTAAGTAATTGCTAGCTAAAATATTTTCATATGAGATTACAGCAGGATCTTGGTAATTCATCAAATTTAGATTAACATCCCCAAAGAACAAAACATTATCGAGAGGATCTATGAAACTTGTCAAAACAGATGTTATTTCCCCAATAAATGATTGTTTGCTAAGATTCGGCGGTCGATATATTGCTAAAATACTAATATTTTCTTTATTTGGAAGAGTAATTACACCGAATACATTTTCAAAATAAAACGATTCTAGTTGTTTTTGTTTGAATACAATATTATTCCGAACATATAGTAGAATGCCCCCACCTGACTTGTTAGTGCGGCAATAGTTATAGCATGTGTAGCCCGGTATCTCATATAAATCAATAAGGTCGGTTTGTATGGAAGTTTCGCATAGCATTAAAATGTCTACAAACTCCCAGCAACTATTTAAGTATACATGTAATACATCCCAATATTTACATATTGATCTAATATTAACTTGGATGCAAATTAAATCTCCTATCTCACTTTTACGTTTCATTTTTACCCATTGATTCAAATTGTTTGTTCTTATAAAGTCCACTTCACAGTCATCTTCTATATAATTATTTAAAGCCATAGTCGATGGTTGCCAAGTCCCTGGATAGTGCTGCTTGATAAGCTGGGCATTCCTTGTCTCCCGTCGGGTGGTCCGCGGCCTTACCGAACCTCGTGCATGTTGCACATACCGGCTTGGCTTCAGCGCTTGGGCACGATTCACGTCCGTGTCCTTCCTTGGCGCAGTGAGCGCATCTTGGTTTTTCCTTACAAAATTTGAATGAATGTCCAGTCATCTGGCAATTAGAGCACACAGTAAGCCCTATAAAATCTCGTACACGGCACACCGTCCAATCCACGAATACCCGTTCCTGTTCTACTAACAGATGACGTAGCTTAGCCGGAACCTCATACACTCGATGACAGGTTGAGCCAGATCGAGCGCCAGCCAAATGGCTGAGTCGGCAATTCGAAATCATCTCTCCAGTGTCCATTTGCTCCATGTTTGGAATTCCAGCTAAAGCGCTATTCAGGAAGCTCTCATCGGATAACTCTCTAGGTACATTGAAAAATATTACCTTGGGATGTCTTTTTGCTGGTAGTCGTGCGCTTAAAGTACTTGAATTCGTATTAGTGAGCGCAATTAATAATTTTTGTTGGTCTTCAACACTGGCAGTATGAATCGCTACTCCCTTATTTCGTATGTTTCTCATGCCGGTTACTCGGACACCTAAAGCTGAGGGCTTTAAAGTTTTTCTTACATTTTGTTTTGTTTCCTCGCTGTCTTTAATGCTATCCAGCTTAGGAAAAACGCATATAGTAGGCTTTGTAGGTCCTACTGCTTGTCCTGTACGAGTGATCGGCAATGGAGTCGCATCTTTAGTTTTTATTTTGGTGATGTCCGCAAATGACATGGTCGCCTCAGTAGCTTCAGCGACACGTCGCATCACAGGTCCTAGGTCCGCCTCTAGCTGCTGAATTTTCTCCGCGAGGTGACGGTTGCAGTCCTCAACCGAACGTTTTTCCGCCTGGGCCACTTTCAAACCAGCCTGGGCAGTAGTCAGATCAGCTCTCAGTTTTTCTCTGTCCAATGTAAGTTGTGATACAGCACCAATTACGTAGGTTACGTTTCTGGCAATTTTTAGTTGCTGCTCCTTGCTTACCTTACATTGCTTTTCAGCTAAAGTGTCCTGCAATTCCTCCAGCGCCATCTGGACATCGCTTAGAGCTTCTTTCCCAGATCTAAAGTATTCTTCAGAATTGTCCGAATCCTCGTCCGAAATATCACCTAGTTCTAGCCTGGGACTGCTGCAGCTGGTGCCCGGGATCTCGGCGGCGGCGGTTGTGGGAGAGTGCGGGGGGGCGCCGCCTCTCTTCTTCCTTCGGCGTACGTTATCGTCCGGTTGATCCATAGATGATGGAAGGTAATTCTGGAGTGGTCTTCTCTGCGTTATTGTTCACTTTGTAAACATATAACTATTATCCTCTACTAAGCACTAGTTAATAATATTATAAACTTCACTCGGTACAGCCGCGAAAACAAACGTCAACTGTCAAAAACTACCGCAAACATAAACGTCAAAATTAACACAAAAAAAGGAATCTAAAACTATGCTGAATTGACCGTGCCAGATTTCACTCGATGGGAAATGTTTTTTAACTTCTGGGTGGTCTCTTATTTACTAGATTAGAACTGACTTAAGTACTAAAACACTAACTTAAAGACCGGGTCCTTTGGACCGGGCCGAACTGTCACTTTCAAAAACACTAAACCATATAATTACGTTGATTTTAAGTTTTAATATTATGAAACTGATAAATTGGCGGAAAGCCCTTGACTTTCTACGTCGATTGAGCACTTATTTTCTTAATGAAAAACGCTATTTTGAATTTTAGAGTTGAGAATTGCACGGAGCAAGTGTTATTGTGGCCGGTTTTCGGTTAGATTATTTTAAATTATTTTAAATTGTCTGAAAATGTAGTTTTTTCGTTCTTTTTGTTTCCATCAGAAAAGAGCTTTGGGACATTTCCTGAAATTCCCGTAACATCGCTGAAAGCCCGATTCAGAAATATAAAACGTAACGAGGCGTAACGTGTCCCCTCGAGCGGACTAAATCTTATTTTGGATTTTAAACTCACGGATTTGGCCTATTGGCTTCAAACGAAGTTATCGCTGACAGCAGGATATCTCCACCTATAACTTCGTTAAAGATAACGTGACAAGGATTTTCATTGATCCTGAAATTTAATATTTTACTATTTTAATATTTTTTATTTTTATAAAAAATAATATTTTAGAAATTCTTTTTTACTATGAATTTGGAGTTTTTCGCGGAACTTTTCGAAAGGAAAAGGAAAGGAAAGGCATAACTGCTCGTATATCATCTTTGTCGGACTCCATTTAGTTGCTTGGAATAAGTTTTTCAAACCGGCTCAAGTAACGGGACTCTATAGAAGTCCGAGTGAATCTGGCGCACAAGAAACTGGGCGTCTTGTACAGAGATTATTAAATAGTGAAGAGCTGCTAACCCTGTACAAATCCCAAGTGCGCCCAACAATTTTATTTAGAAGCCACCTCTGGGCTGGAGCCCCACAATACTTGATAAATCTATCTGATTCTGTTCAAAGGAAGGCGGGCCGTTTGATTGAAATTCCATTGCGAACAGACCGATTTGCATCTCTAATGAACAGACGCAATGTAGGCATGCTGAGTATGTTCTACAGGTATTTTAATGTAGCCTGCTATAAAGAGTTTATCAGCATTGATCTTCGGTGCAACGGTGCAAGTGCGTGAAACTTGGCGTACACGAGCCGAACACCCGTTTTCAGTTGATTCGTTTCTACTCGTTTTTTTTGTAAGTCAGCTCGTATGTGGACACGCTACCGGTATCTGTTTTACTCATTCATATAATCCGGGCCTTTTCAAGATCCGCATTAATAAATAATTTTCTACAGCCCCTAACGTAACCCTCCTCACAACTCTGCCCAACTGGGTGGCGACATAGTCTCCCTGTCTTTACAGTGTATAGACCAAGGCGCTCTTGGGAGGTGACGCAAAAAAAAAATAATTTCAGAATTTCACTTTACATGTGTAAAAAACCTTTTTTACTACAGCTTACACAAAAACGAGTCGAAGAAGCGGCCCGTCCTCATGAAGCCAATATCAACTGTGACCGGGTGTTCCGATCGTGTACGTCGAGTTTATTTATAATGCTGCCAACTCCTTGAAATATACTCCATTAAAATACCCGTACAGCAGACTCAGAAAACCCACAGGCGTCTGTCCATTAGAGATAGCAATCGAGCTGTTAACAATGGATTTTCATCAGATGGACCGCCCTCCTTTGCCCAGAATAAAGTAGGTCTATCAAGTATTGTGGGGCTCCAGTCCAGAGGTGGCTCCCAAAATCAATTGTTGGGCGCACTTGAGATATACATACCGTAAGCAGCTTGTTACTATTGAATTACCTGGTAGCCGTATACAAGCCATCTGTTATAAAGCCGGATTTACTCGGACTTATAACATGGCTGAAAATAAATTTTATTACGAATTTAATGAAATATCTGCCAACACAATATTACAGGAATTTTCATTGTAAGGAAATATATAATTTACCTAACACAAATACAGTCCTTTCACTGTTAAAAAAATCAACCATATCTCTTTTTAATACCAAAAAACAATTTTGTTTACTGCTAGTTAATATTGCCTCGAATTTTATGTCGACAATTTCTGCTGCGTTAAAATAACCAGAACATATTTTAACGGCGAAGAATAATTAATTGTTTAAAACGCGGTACGAAATGCTTTGCAGCCATATTACCAATGCATTCAAAAGATTCAATAAAATTAACTTGTTGAAAGGATTTTTTGATCATTGATAAACTCTTAAACGGTATTCTAATCTTGCAAGTATTTGCTAATTCTGAAAAACAACATTCACATGTTTTGTACCTTCAAAACATACTATATGGTTTGCGCATTTGAATTTGTGTTGGGAGATTTTGCTGTCGATCCTGCTGCAGGATGTTGATTTAAGAACATAACAAAAAATTTCTACAGCTTTGAAATGAAATTGTACGAGACAATTTACCGTCCGTACAATTACTGCATATGTATAGGAGGCTGGGTACACTTGTCAACTTTCCAGTCTCAGCGAGTGTGGTGAAAGCTTGGAGTAAAGTTTGAAGCCAAGTTCAGAAAGGAATTTATTTCTAAATCTGAGCTGACGAAAAGAATTCATTACTAAACCAAAAAACCTGTTAACTACAACTACCCTACTTGGCATATAGTGGAAGACAAAACTGTTTATTATTTGGGAGTGACTGTTGATAACCATTTTAAATGGGAAATTAAAATAAACAATATTTATAAATGACTGAAAGCAAATAAATTGAGATATATGCTGAAAACATGGCTCATAAGTAGACATACTTTATACTAATCATCACTATCAATCAATAGTTTTTATTCATTAGCATGTAGATTTAGTGTTATTTTAGATTATGTATGCCAATAATAATAATCTGAATATCTTATTAGTAAAAACAATATTACGTATATTTATAATTAATAATAATATACATATTTGCATTGTTATTGGACATGTACATCCTGTTGACAAACTGCTTAAGACGAAATAAGATCCTAAAAATATATCAGTTATGGGCGTGAACGCGCTTTAAGTGGGCGAAGCAAATTAGTTTCACACGCGCTCCGCTTCGCATTAAATATTATAATATTTCGGGGTGCAGAGGAATGAAGTACGTTGGAACGGGGAACACCCGACACCACAAACAGTTCGAAGTCAGAGCAGCGATGAAATCCACTAGATGGTACCCATGAGTAAGGTTTGAACATGAAATGCTTAATAATGGGCGTCTTTCAAACTATGTGAATAGTAATATTAAGTTGAATGTGCATGTTTTAGGTAAATTTCTATAGAAACGTTACCTATTGCAGAAGGAGCTCATGATTTTATGATTCTTATCGACTAATTCATCAAACTTGTTTGATGAATTAGTCGATACCATCAACCATACTGCTAGACGGTAGGCAGTAACTTATGACTCGTAACCGACGTGTTCTTCATTGACAGATGTCAAAGCAATACGGTATTCAATCACGAATCATTTTCATAATATCTGATCATAATTATATCTGAATATATTGATAAGATAAATAAAATATCAGTCATTTTCAATATTAATTATTATCGTTTACAAAAAGTTACATAAAACAAATAATTATGTAATGTAAAAAGCATAAGATGCAACTTTTTTTGTATAAAGGCCATCATTTATTATAATATAAGTTAGAAATAGTAAAAATAATTTTATATAAAAAACGAAAATAATTATTCAATAAATAGCATTTCGTCGAAATCTAAACGACGCTTTCCAAATTGACGTTCTTTACATACAATATCTAAGATATGTGGAGGATCACGAACATTCATAGACCTTGTGACTCCAGGATCGATAAGTTCGACAAGAATGCAATCCATTTAAAAATTAGTTAATTTAATAAGCATTTTTTCTTCCCAGAACTTGTCATTTCGAAGTATACGCTCAACTATCTCTAAGTTAGATAAATACAATCATAAAAAGAGTCGTGCTGCGAAATTCTATTTAATACAGTTAAAGAAAAAATATGTCTTCTATTCTCCTTCCTTCCAGAATAACGGGTTTCTTCTCTTCCTGTGTAAACAAAACTTTTACTTTATTTACGTCAATTTTTTTTTTTTTTTAATTTTTTTTATTAAAAATATACAATACAGAATATAGTATATTATATAAAGCATTGTACTCCCAGGAGTTAATAAACTCATTGCGGGAATGATACGCATTATATGAAACATATAGCTGTATGTATTAAATGGACATATGATGGGACATACACAACATTATTATTTCAGATAGTTATAAATAAGATGAAGTTTGAGCATGTTAGTTTGGGTCTTTTTACATTGACTTGCACATTTGATCTCGTTGGGTAGTTGATTATATTTTGTGTGAGCTATGTATTCCAGGGATCTTAGTCCATATTTTGTTGATTTGATTTTGTATATGTAGTTTGTTGTGATTTCTTGTGTTGTGTTGGTGTACGTCGTAATTGTAATAGAGTGTAGTGTTGGAATGTGCCGAGTGTTGAATTATTTGTAATATAGTTTTCGTTATTTCAAAAGTGGGAATGGTATTAAAAGGTAGTATTTGGGTGTTTCTGTAGATGTCTTTGACATGTGTGTCCCAAGGTAAACTGAAAATATTTCGCAGGGCTCTATTTTGGACGACTTGGACTTCTGAAATCATTTTTTTTGTAGCAAATCCCCAGATTCCGGCGAGATATATTAGATGTGAGTGAATCATAGCATGGTAAATCGATTTTAATAGAGAGGGAGGAAGTAACCCGCGAAGTCTATATAAAACACCAGTTATAGGAGTAATTTTGGATAGAACATGTTTAAATTGGTGATTCCATGTGAGTTGTGAATCAATGAAAAGGCCAAGATATTTTGTAACATCAGCCCTTTTAAGGCGGTTATTATCAAGACTTATATTAAGACTTACATTTTTTTTATTTGCAAACAGTATGTAATGTGTTTTTTTTTGTTTAGGCTAAGTTTGTTTAATCTCAGCCAGTTTGCCAGGCAAGCTACATCCCTTTCCATTTCCTTTTCAAGTTCGTTTAAATCATTATTGTGATAAAGAATCACTGTGTCATCTGCATAGAGTTGTATTGTACCCTTAAGTCCCCATTTAGCAATATCATTTATATATATTAAAAATAGTAATGGTCCAAGTACGGAGCCCTGAGGCATGCCACATTTTATCGTTCCCATGCTGCTTGTCCCCTTTCCAACAAAGGTCTGACAGTGTCGGTTAGAGGGGTAGCTACACAGTAACTTCAGGGGAGTGCCTACTATGCCTAGGTGTTCTAGCTTCTTTAGTAGTATCCCATGGTCAACCGTATCGAAAGCCTTTTTTAAATCTATAAATAAGCCTGCAGCATGCTTACCCTGGTCTATATGCTTTTGGAGGGCGTATACAAAATCGAAGGCAGCACATTTTGTGTTAGATTGGTTTCTGAATCCATACTGTTGGGATGCGAGTAAATTGTTTGATAGGAGATATTTAGTGAGCCTAAGCTTAATAACCTTTTCAAAAACTTTAGAGACGACAAAGAGGATGGATATGGGACGGTAATTAGAGGGATTTTTTTTGCAATCATCTTTGTAAATCGGAATTATTTTTGCTATCTTTAGTTGATCTGGGAAGATTCCACTATTCAGGGATTGATTAATAAGAAAAACAAGGTGGTCAGCTAATATATCTTTGCAAAAGTTCAGGTACACTGGTGTAATTCCATCTAAACCTGGAGATGCATTAGACTTTAGTTGAGAGATGATACTGAGAACTTCTGTTTTATTTGTTTTGGCCATGTATAAGGACTGGATTGCTTTTTGATCCGTGTTTATAGTGATAGAATCATCTGGATATGATGCAATTGTAGCTGCTAAGTTTTCCCCAACTGATATAAAGAAGTTGTTAAAAGTTGAAGCTATCTGTGTTGGGCATGTTATTTCTTCATTCTTAATGAGAAGACATTCAATTTCATCTTTCTGGGGTGTCGAGCTATTTGTTAAAATTGCATTTATTATTTTCCATGTCTGTCGCGGATTACGCAGGTTTTCTTTAAATATAGTCGTGTAGTATTTGGTTTTAGCATATCTTCTATAGTTGGTAACTTGATTTCTTGTTTTATTTCTCAGTGCTGTGAATATATCACTTTGCTGATTTTTTTTCCAGATTTTAAACGCATTGTTGCGCTGTTTGATAAGTGCATTTAATTTTGCATCAAACCACGGAGTATTACCCCTCCGTTGGTCTCCTATGCGTAACTCAGATTTATGTTGGGATGATTTTATTGCTGTTTTGATGTATTCATCAAAATTATTATAGATTTCATTGGCATTACTTGTGGTTTCGTGTGGAAAGTTGTGGGATTCTACATATGTTTTAACATGTTTTTATCGGTTTTGGTGTTGTTTGAAAAATAATGTATTCTATTATTAGTGTGATGTTTCAAGCTGTTTTGGTAATCTAATATCAAAATATTATGATCACTTAGGTAGGCATCTATATTTGCAGTAGTTGAGGAAATATTGTGTCTGTTTGAGATGATATATGGTCTATTAGAGAAGTAGAGGTATCTGTTACTCGTGTAGGATAGGATGTGTTACATATGAAACAGTTGTATGAGTCTAGCGTGTTGATGTATTTAAGAGATGTATTATTTTTTTGAAGAATGTCAATGTTGAAATCACCAAAGATAAGGGTATCATCTGTACAGTTATTTAAAATAGATTCATGATACATTAAGAATTCGTTAATGTTTGAGGTAGGCTTTCTGTATATAACATAAATATTTAACGGTTTAAAATTTCTATTACGGATATATAATTGAAAACAATATGTATGGGAAATATGTATTTGAAAATTTTTTACGACTTCAATACGTTCATAATAAAATTATATGTTTAAATCAGTTATTACTTGCTCAGAATTTTTCTCCGGTGAAATCGGTCCTTTCGGCATCGGATTATTGATATATTAAGTATTTTCGTGATGAAATAAAAAACAATATTAGAAACATTATGTTAATTCACTTTTCAATCAAATTTTGGAATTATACACACGAGCGTATAAGTACGTATAGACGGGTATATACAAGTGTATAAATTACCTGCTGTAATATAGATAGAGGTGGTATATTGCTGAGTCTAGAAGCAAGCATTAATTGCACATTTTTTCTGTGTTCTTTATTCTGCCTTTGATTTTTTTCACCCTGCTTACTAGCGGATACCTGTTCTTTTTTTCTTGGTTGCCATATGCCTTTGCCTTTGTTGTTATATGATATTGGTCGGTTTTTGTATTGATTTGTTGATGATAAACGTACCTACATGTTATCTGGGTTATAAATGTGAGAATGTTGTCGATATATTTGGGGATTCCGTATTATAGGCCAGTACACATAGCGCCAAAAAGGGGGTTGCGATCGTAATTATTCCGGTAGTCCCAATTTTTTTATATGTTTTATAAACTGATCCCATGATGTATAATCTGAATTTCCGACCATGGCGCACCTGTGCTCGCGCCACCATTTAAAAAAAAACCGGCTGTAATCGCGCCAAAATCTAGTTTTTCCAAAATATCTCATTCTCAACTTTCGATGTAGAGTTTTTGTTTTATGGAAAAAAAACTTTCGAATTTCAAAAATTTGTTATTGGGTAATTTAACTGGTTTTGGTGGATTAGAGCTTGGATACGTATTAGAATTAAAACACATAAATTATATACCTATTTATTTTATGAAATTTTATTTTCTACAAAATTAGTATCAATAATTTTTACACAAAATTGTACTGGAAACGAGATATTTACAAAAAATCAAAGCTAGTCGCGCAAAAAACTTGTTTTTTTCAAAAATATACGCACCTTTACGACTTTCTACCTCGGTACCTATTAGAGATTGAAGAAAATTGTTTTCACAAAAGTTGTAGGTAATTTTATGTTTTACTTTAATTATTTAGCTAATTTAGCCAAAATTTGCATTGGGAATGAGATATTTTGGAAAAACTAGATTTTGGAGCGATTTCGGCCGGTTTTTTTCAAAATGGCGGCGCGAGCACAGGTGTGCCAAGGTCGGAAACTCAGATTTTACATCAGGGGACCAGTTTATAAAACATATAAAAAAATTGGGACTACCGGAATAATTACGATCGCGAATCGGTAATTGCCCTGAAGTATTAGTAATGAAACGAACTCTTCACAAACACTTTATTGAAATATAAGAGAATACCACTCCTTAGTAAAAAACTCCTTTTATTTTACCACAATTTATTAGATATTCCATTGTTACAACTAACATGACTGTATAATTAGAAATTAATGTAAAAGCCCAGTAGGGCGTAAATAAATAAAACTAGGAAAACGATTCTAGTGAAGGGGCACTCTATAACATTCTGTGCCGCTGGTTGTGACAACCGGACAGACAGCCGCGTCGCCAAGTGTCGTGAAAAAAAGGATTAATAGTAAAAAAGTCTACTTGGGCTAGAAATGATAAATAATAACATAACGACAATACTTTAGTACAGCCTACACATTTACGCATTTAACAATGTATTATTTTGTATTGGTTATTATTTATATTTATTATTTATATAAAAAACCTTTACTCACTTGAGGAAGAAGTTAAATTATAAAAAACAGAAAATTTCACTAATAGATTTCAAAGTAATCGTTTGATTAAATAAAAAAAATACGTAAAAGAAATGACCGGAGCGACGGGCCGGGTGACACACAACCTTACAGGCCGGAACTTTGACGGCGTCTGAATCATTACGTAGTAACTCCTTACCAACGCGCACACAAATATACTACGCACAATCCAGATTTTTGGAGTACTGGCGGTCGACTTTCATGTATCTGGCCAGAAATTGAATTTTCGCGAGTGTTTTTATTTTAATTAATTCTTATGAATACATTAATAAAATCTCTAATCTTTTGTGAGGGAGTCGTCGGGAAGTTACTAATTCATCGTCTAGAAAAATAAAATCTGGTACTTGCCGCTTATCTTACAACATTTTACATTTAATAAAATGTACTTATCGTTTTACATAATATATTTAATTGTAAGGTCCTGTTTTTATTAATCTTAAATATAAATAACTTGCATCCCTTCGAATCCCTCTAGAAACATTTAAGATTTTAGTAATAAGCTCATCAGAAATAATTAAAATGTGAGCGTCGGGGCAAATCCCCGTTATCAGGGTATTGTGTCGCCTTAATTGTAGTATACTTAATTGTAGTCTTCTTAATTGTAGTCTACTTAATTGTAGCTCAGAACAATACAAAATAAAAATTAATAAATCGAAAAATGTGTACTGAGATAGAGCAAAGAGGCATACAAATACTGAAATGTTTAACGCATTACCCGAAGATATTAAAAAAGAGACCTCTATTTCGAAAATCAAAACCATCTTAATATCTTCTTAAAAATAAATATCTACCTCCTTAATATCGCACTAAAATACCTACATCTTTTACAAGTATTTTGATATTAATTATTCAAGACAAACGGCCAACGTGGGAATGCCCATCTCATACAGGACCCCACCGAGACAACCTGGGTTCTCATTGCCTCGCAAAACCTGGCCCGCCATCAATAGGTTAAGGTGCTCCCATAGCCGCTGGGCCTTAAAGAGTCAGCGATGTGTGAATGTGGTGCGGTGCAGATCACCGAACATGTGGTCAACGAATGCCCGCTCCATTTATTCCCCGGCGGGATTGATGCGGTTCACATGGCGACGCCTGAGGCCCTTAGAATGGCTCGCAGACCTAAATGTCCCCCTCTGACCCCCCCATCATACGAAAAAAAACAATAATAATAATAATCCACAACCCAGGTGAACTCCTAGCGTAGAGGATAATACACTATACCCATAGACATATGAATATTAGTAGACCTGCCCTAAGTGATTAAAAGCGTATTATCCCCACTCCCCATACCGGTTCCATTCGAGCCGGCTGTGCTCGCGTATGGCCTCAAGTGAAATTTGAAAACGTGACCTAATCATTCTTGTGCGAACTATGGTCGAGGCATCATCGGTTCATTTTACGAAATAACACGGCAAAATGTTGACTTGTACTATGAAAACTTGTAAAAATAGATGTGAAAAAGAGAATAAACCCAATTGTCGTATTACATTCCATATATAAGCATTATTTTACTTTATTTTAAGCATATTCACATCGTATAATATAGATCAGTTTTAGAAACATATACTATCACATCGAGAAACGTCTGGACGCGAAACACAAAGCTGGTTGGTTGCTGGGAAGTAAATTATGAACATTTATAAAAGTGTCTTAACTAAATACTTAAACGAAATATTCGACTCTGAAAATAGAACCGAATTTTTTTGCCGAATTTGGACTTCGCAAATTTGTTCATAACGTGGCGAGTAATTTGCGCTCCCATGTAAAAATGTCTATTCATTCAAAAGCAGATTTTACTTTTAAGAAGTAAATGGTGATATTATAATGCGAGATGCCTATTTACTGTCAGATTGATTTATTGACGAATCACAGTCAGCCTTACGCCCTTCGTTCTTCAACAGTTGATTTTACCCCTCGCCATTATCTTCTCGTCTATTAATTCCTATGTCTGTGACTATACCTTTGTAATACTAACATATCCAAGAATAATAAAAATAAATAGCGATTCCTGAACGAAAATTTGAAACAGAAAAATCAGAACAAGATACGGTCATATCTAGGACTCGAACCCAGGACCCTTGCCTCGCCAGGGCACTCATATTGTATTCAATAATTAATATATTACAATTTGAGGTTTTACTCATTAAGTTATTCCAAAAAATGTATGTAAAATTAAGTTAAGTATTTTAATATTAAGTTAATTATTATAATATAATACTATTGAGTCAAATTTTAAGTTACTAGTTTGTATTTTTACTGGGGAAATATTTTCAATTTGTATTGATATTTCAGGCGACTAATTATTGCTTATAATTACTTGTTATCCTTTATGGTATGCATAAAACCTTTTTTTATAAACATTAGATTATCATTAAAAAATAACAAATGTTAAGTATTTTATTGTTAACAAATAAATATGATAAATGAAAGATTTCTTAATCAAACTGTTTGTTCAGTTTTTTAAGATTTGTGTAAAATAAAATATTTCACATAAAACAACTGAATAGCCATTAAAAAGTGGCAATAAATGAATAAAATAGAGTTGAAAACTAAAATCTTTTTTTTCTTAACTATCGTTCGACTCTTAGAAAGAGCTTCCAAATATCAACTTGACACTCAGGAATATAATATGATTTTTGTCATAAATATCATATTATATGCCCGAGTGTCAAATATCAACTTGATACTCAGGCATATAATATGATTTATGTCATAAATATCATTGATATGCCTGAGTGTCAAATATCAACTTGACACTCAGGTATATAATATGATTTATGTCATAAATATCATATTATATGCCTAAGTGTCAAATATCAACTTCACACTCAGGCATATAATATGATTTTTGTCATAAATACATAATGGTATGTTTTTTGAAATCCCTACCAATTTACCCAATAAAATTTCTGTTGATAATTCCAAATTTTGTAAATACGAAAACTCGTTAAATTTTCCTACCTAAGTTCGTGCCGCTTTCTTAAAATACCCCAAATAAATTAACACTGGATTTCTTTGTTTCCATAAATAAACAATGGTGAAGTATCATTAATCATTATTATTGGTTTCCCTCTTATTTCTGTTGAAGGTTTGATCGCTTTGGGCAAAAAGCCTTAAATAATATTCGTGTCAGAATTTTAATCACAGTTAATAAAACAATTTTTTTTGTATTTATTTTAGGAGTAGGTCATCGCACAAGAATTCCAAATGCTCTCAATCATCTAAAGCCAGATCATCTTACAACATCCCCAAATAGGGGTGTGTTGCGAGGCTGAAGGAAGTGGGGTCAGGAAATAGATGGGGAAGAGGAAGGTATGGTAGTCCCTGGCTCTTCAGATCAAACACAGCTAAAGCTATTTCAAGCAACGTTTCAAAACAACAAGATTCTGAATAGTGGTCTTTCACCAGGGTGATACTGAGAGTATCTGCCACTCTGGAATGTGCCACAAACATTCCATATATTATTTAATATAGATTAATTGTGAAACAATACAGATTAATTTCAAAAAATTTACCTAACCTAACCTAACCTTACCCCTCAACTACGGGGGCCGTCGTTTGACATAGTTGCGATTTGCATTATAACAAAAGCACGAGCAAGCCCGGCAGGCTGAATATTATATGCATGCATTGTTCCCAGCGGCAGCAACTAACAGCCTGGTAATTGTAGGCCGCCTCCAATTCAAGCAATTACTCCGCGGATTAAGTACTTCAACATGTTCTGAAGAGTCACATGTTTCATAAGTACCGCATGTCACTTCTGTAATACTGTTTGTATTTCTACTCCATTTTTTGAAATGAAAGACCAAAGGTAAACAAGATTATGAACTGGAGAGATCTAACGGATAACAGTAGACCTCGCGTCCAAAAACGTATGTTTCTAATTTTCAATCAAAATCAAAAGCAATATTTCGTTTGAAATCAAAAATTTTGCAAGTATGGAATTACATAATTTGTCTAAAGAAACGTCACTATCTCAATTACAAATCTTTGGCAAACTTTGTTCAGGCAGATAGGTACCATAATATTGAAAAGCTTTGTCAAAGTTAGCCACCTTCTCAAAGCAAGGCTAGCAGTACAGTCTGCAACCTGGCAGGCAACGGACGCGTGTAACTGTACGTTAGTCGCACTAACACGTTGAGACCTGAATACAAAACAGGATAAATAAAACGTTGCGATGGAGGAAGAAGTTGATCCGCATGACTACATATCCAAAGCTAAGAAAGAAATTGCTGAAATGACCGCATTATTCGATGAATCAAGAATCACAAAAGAAACAAAAATAGAAATCTCGAAAAAAATGAGCTCTATTATGGAAAATATTTCGCATATGGCGATAGACCTAGCAAAACTGAAAGAAAAAAATACAATGCTGAAGGAAATGCTAAAAACGAAAAATGAAAGAGTAACGTACGCGTCAGCAGTAAAAACCAACTATCACCAAGAAGAGATTGAAGAAAAAAACTTTCCAATTATAATAACATCATTAAATACGAACCAAAATCAAGACCAACTTAAGGAAACAATACAAAATAAAATTAAAATATCTGCTCTGGGCATCGGAGTAAACAGCATGAAAAAAATAACTAACAACAGATTAATTATAACTTGCCCTAAAAAAGAAGATGCAACCAAACTGAAAAATGAAATAAACAAAATATCAAAAAAAGACATTACGGCAGAAGAAATACAAAGAAAAAAACCGTGTGTAATATTCAAAGGAATACAAACAAATTACACAAAAGAAGAATTTTTAACAGACTTAAGTCTCCAAAATGATGACATTAAAATAATGACAGATCAAAATCCTGATATATTTCAGGTGAAAGCTATCACCGACAACAAAAGAAATAAGTCCCACAATATAATTGTCGAAACAAATGGAAACATGAGAGATTACCTTATAAGAAAAAAACGTGTCAACTTAGGATTCTTGAGGATATATGTTGAAGACTGCTACCCTTTAACGCAATGCTACCATTGTCTAAGATTTGGCCATACTGCACATAAATGCCTAGATAAAATAAAGGATCCAAGATGTATGCACTGCGCCGGAGCTCACCAATACCGGGAATGCAAATCTCTGGACTGCCCCCCCAAATGTGCCAACTGCTGGGATTCTAATCAAAAGAAACAAAAAAATTTCCCTACGGATCACCTATCAAATAGTATAGCATGTAAGTTTAGAAATTATATGTTAAAAGTTGCCAAACAAAAAATTGATTACAATGCAGAATAAATTAACTATTTTAATTAAAATCAATAATTTAAATATTCAGCCTGACGGCATAGTGTTAAACAAGCCATTTACAAATCATGAGTCACTGCCGATTGCTTATCAGCGGCAGCACTCTTATTTTAAATATATTCAGACGACAATAAACAAAAATAATAATAGAGGTGTTGCAGTACTCATTCTGAAGAAATTCATTATTGTTAATATTTTAGATTACCCAATATTTCTTACAAACTGCATTCAAATTGAAATAAATATAAAAATGACATATGTAAACCTACCTTTCAATCATTACTCAAATAAATACTTAGGTATAGTAACCAGAGAGGTTGTAATAAATTATCATATTAATAGCACAGAATTTGAACTAATTATTTTATAAAACATTGCTTTAAGTAATTATCTAGAAGAAGATAATGAAGTAGATTTTTTAAGAACTAACGATCTACAACAGTGGATAAATATTAAAAAAAGTGATGTAGGGGAATTAATTTGTATTCATGTAAATATCAGATCATTATGTAAGAATTGGGATGTTTTGCATGTTTATTTAAGAAATTGTTGGGAGCGTATAGATATTTTAATGATTAGCGAAACAAATATACAAGCTGACCAAATTAATATGTATGAGATTCCGGGCTATTCAAATTACAACTATTGTCGTAATAATAAATCAGGTGGGGGCATATCGCTATATATAAGAAACAGTATGGTATTTAAACAATCACCACTAGAATCAAATTATTTTGAAAATGTTTTTGGTGTAATTACTCTTCCAAATAAACAAAGTTTGAGTATATTAGCGATATATCGACCACCGAATCTTAACAAACTATCTTTTATCAGGGAAATTGAATCTATTCTGACGGATTTCATAGGCCTTCGAGACAATGTTTTGTTCTTTGGGGACACTAATATAAACTTGATGAATTTTAATGATCCTGTAGTAAACTCATATGAAAATATTCTTGCAAGCAATTATTTGATCAAATGCATAGACGATGTGACGCGTGAAGCAATTGTTAGCGGGCGCATAACACAATCATGCATAGATCATATATACGTTAGGTACAGTAACGGGCTTAAACAAATGGACTCGCTATCAGCGTGTGTATGCGAGATTTCCATAGCAGATCACTATATGACAGCCGTTAATATTAAATATGATGTGCAAAAAGAACCATTAAAAAACATGAAAAAGATAACAATTTTGTCCCAAAAACATATTGATAATCACATCCGAGAAATACATTGGAATTCTTTACTCAATGAACAAGAAAGTACCTTTTTGTATCATCAAATTAAAAATAATTTCATTAATTTATATGAAAAAAGCACTGTGTCATTTTTTGAAAAACCAACCAAAAGACCACATGCGATCAAAAAATGGATAACTACAGATATTTTAGAGTTAATAAAAAAAAGGGATTTATTGTTTCGAAGATGGAAAAATTCTCCTTGTAATAAAACTTATGAAAATGAATACAGGTACATGCGAAATAATGTCAACAAATTAATTACTAAAAGAAAAAATTGTTATTTTAAAGATAAATTCAAACGTAGTTTCAATAATACTAAGCAAACATGGGATGAAATAAATAAATTGTTGGGAAGAAAAACTAAAAGTAATTGTGATGAAGTCATCTCACGATATGTGTTAAAGGAACAGACGGTGGAAAATGTAACAAACCAATATGTAAATTATTTCTCAGATAGTATAAGCCAAATGTTACACAGATGTGATTTTAAGGCATCCAATGTTAATCAAATAGAATTACCTCACAGTATGTATTTACCAAAGGCAACTCTCACTGAGATAAAAAATATTGTTAAGAAAATGAAAAATTCAAAATCCTTGGGAATGGACAACATAAGAATGTACGACATAAAAAGACATATAGATATTTTAGGACCTATTATAACGCACTTAGTTAATAGACTTATTATAGAAGCTGAATTGCCAAATGATCTTAAATGTGCTATTATTAGACCTATATACAAAGGAGGAAAGCACTCAGAAATAGGAAACTATCGACCTATCAGTATAATGCCTGCACTTGAAAAAATTTTTGAAAAATATATTTCCTTAAAATTAAATAAATACCTAGAAAAATTTGACATTATAGACCAAAAACAATATGGCTTTCAAAAGAAAAAAAGCACAGAGCATTTATTACAGGATTTTTCAAATTATATTAATAATGAATTAAACCATAAAAGACATGTTTTAGTACTATTTATAGATAACTCCAAAGCGTTTGATACAATTGACCCACAAAAATTATTAAAAATCTTAGAAGCAATTGGAATTAGAGGTAACCTACTTAATTTGTTTAAAAATTATTTATCTAATAGACATATATGTGTAAAAATATTAGAAAAAATGAGTGGGAGGAAAAAAATCTGTGCTGGAGTCCCGCAGGGGTCGATTTTGGGTCCAACCCTTTATATTATATTTGTATCAATAATGAAAAAATTATTTAAATATGTAAGACACTTTGTATATGCTGACGACACTGCTCTTGTCATATCTGATGAACAATTATCCATTGCGATTAAATATATGCAACATGACTTTACGTCCCTGATAAAATGGTCACATGACGCAGGTCTAATCATTAATACCAAGAAAACTAAATTGATGCACATACGGTCTCCACATGCTTCATTTCAGATCATGCCTAAAATAATTTCACATAACTTTATATGTATTCATCAAAACATTCTACAGCCATGTATGTGTGAAAGTATTGAACTGGTAAATGAATACGTTTATTTGGGGGTGACTGTTGATTGTCATTTCAAGTGGGATTCACAAATAAACAAAACTTGCAAGCGGCTGAGAGCGATAGTGGGTAGGATATACAAACTAAAATGTTTCGTTCCGGTGAATATTTTAAAAATTATTTACCTATCACTCGCAGAATCAACTTTACGGTATGGTTTAACTACTTGGGGTCACTCTTGTAAAACTAATTTAAACCACCTGCAATCAGTACAAAATTCTATGGTGAAGTTATTAGCTCAAAAACATATTTTTTCACAGAGACGAAACATTTCATTGTTGTATCGAAATTTAACAATATTACCGGTGCAGGCCTTATTATGGTACAAAATATTGATCCAACATATATCTGAGTCTGATTATAAAAGGAAAGTGCAACATGAATATAATACAAGGTTTACAAAGAATGACGGAATGCTTGTTCCAAAATATAATAATAAATACGGACGGCGAACCCTAGAATTTAACGTGCCAAAAATGCTTAACATGTTACCCATTAATATAAAAAATTGCGATTCCACAAATAGATTGAGATATATGCTGAAACAATGGTTACTAAATAGAGATAGTTTATATTAATTTAGTTGTGTTAATTGTATGGTTATAGTAATAATATTATGTGTGTATGTATGTAATTGATCATTAACATCCTGTTGACAAACTGCTTTATTGAAGTTTAACGGGATTGTAACTTGAAAACCAATAAAAAAAAAAAAAAAAAAAAAAAAAAAAAAAAAAAGCTTGAATAATAAAGTGGATTCAACAGATTTTCGAAACCTACAGACAGATGAAATTACAAATAGTCGAGTTATAACAGAACGTTGCGTTTAGTTTGGCACTTGACACTTACGTCTAGACAATATCTGATGTATTAAAGAATGAACTTAAAAAAAAATCTAAATTAACATCACACCGATACAATTGAAGATAATTTCAATAATTCAAGGTGGAAGCATGTGATTTGATGAAAATAACAAAATTTAGTTATGTGGCAATAACTCAACTGGCACAGAGGCCAGTCCCGGTAAGAATTGTGGATCTGGGTTCGAGTCCCCGTCACGACCGTAACCTTTTTATTTTATTTGACTTTATCTGTTTCATATTTTCATTGGGAGTTGTTAGTATTATCTTCAAAGTTTTAATAAGTTAATCGTAATCAATTGAACTTTATTAATTATTTGACCTATACTGCATCTTATATTAACTGCTACAGCAATGTCTCTTTGGCCAATGCAACAAATCGATCTAAATAACTGCATAAGAGTCGAAAAGAACTGTTTGTATTGATTCGATACCAACCGACAACTATGGTGATTCACTCGATAATATGAACCATGTCATCAAATATATTCGTTCAAATGTTTCGTGTTTCAACAGTTATTCAGTAGAAATTTCATCAACTAAAATCAGCACAAAGGGTAACAATTATTTTATAAGCAATAATTATTAGCCTGAAACACTCATCCACATTGAAAAATCTTCTGATAAAAGATACATGACGCCAACGGGACTTGAACCCGTGTCCTTTCAATTTCCGGTCGACAGCTCTGACCACTGAGCTATGGCGGCTTATCTCTTATCCGCGAAATAATTCAATATATACTAGTGTTTCATTCAACAATTACTGCTTGTTACATTTTTTCACCTGAAACAACAAACTTTATTTTATATGAGAAAGGCATTGTAAGTTTCACGTCCCGTTGGCGTCATGTATCTTTTATCAGGAGATTTTTCAACGTGGATGAGTGTTTCAGGCTAATAATTATTGCTTATAAAATAATTGTTACCCTTTGTGCTATGCATAAAAAATCTTGTCTTAAAAATTAGTTTACCAAAATTAATAAACTAAAATCAGAATTATGAGACCACAATATAGCGTATAATCTTCACGATATATTTGTTATGAGATGTCTTACTGACAGCCCTGATTCAATATAGCTAACTCTTAGTTCTCAGCAAATTCAACCAAATTCAATATTGAAGGTAACAATAACCTCAATACTAAACTACTGTACGGATTGAAAATAAAAATGCTAATGTACCTATGTATACCAGATATTATTTTTGTTTAATTTTCAACATAATTTCTCAGTAATTATTCTGTTTAACATAATACTGTTTCGCTCCTGTGAACCACTGTAAACATAAATCATGTATATTGTAAAAGCCTTTTACGGCGTCTAAATAAATAAATAAATATTAACTTCACATCAATACGCATTCAAATTTATAAGGAGATTTTCAATCCAATAGAATTCTGTTATTCCTTTTAAAAACATTAGAAAATTACATTTTTAATAAGCAGTTAAATAATTAGTTTTAGTAACAAAAACAAATGGACTTACATATAAAGCAGGTTTTATAAGAGCAGAACAAATCTTGCGGCTTAGGCTGTGATATCTAATAATATATAATGTAATATCCAAAGTGATTCTATTTAACAACAAGATAAACATCGGGAATAAAGAACTTAACGCTCTTCATAATAGTCAAGTTTTCAAAGCAATGTTTTCATCTCTTCTGACCGTGGATGGTTCATTCTGAGCATGCCCAAGAGAAAGTAGGTAGAAAAGAACCACGGATAGTAACAATACTATCTCGGTTAGAGAAATCTCGGAAATTTCTTCTGAACTTTCTCCAACATGATGGAATACTTCAACCGGCGTAGGCTCCAAACCATCGATTCAATATTACCCCATCTAACCAACCTCACCTAACCTAACCTAACCTTCTCCAACATGATGGAATACTTCAACCTGCTTGAGCTCCAAACCATCGATTCAATATATTACCTCATTTAGCCAACCTCACCTAACCTAACTTAACCTTCTCCAACGTGATGGAATACTTCAACCAGCGTGGGTTCCAAACCATCGATTCAATATACTACCCCATCTAACCAACCTAACCTAACCTTTTCCAACACGATGGAATATTTCAACTGGCGTGGGCTCCAAACCATCGATTCAATATTACCCCATCCAACCAACCTAACCTAACCTTCTCCAACATGATAGAATACTTCACCGGCGTGGGCTCTAAATCATCGATTCAATATTATCCATCTAAACAACCTAACCTAACCTTCTCCAACATGATGGAATACTTCAATTGGTGTGGGCTATAAACCATCGATTCAAAAATACCCCATCTAATCAATCTAACCTAATCTAACCTAACCTTAACTTAATCAACATGATGCAATACTAGATTCAACCGGCGTGGGCTCCAAACCATCGATTCAATATTTTGCTTTTTCAAGTAAATATGAAAAAAATTGCGTTCGAAAAAACTTTCTACTTTAATGTAGAAGAAATCAGTTTATCTGAGGTTGGTTTATCTCTCGATTAAAGAAATACAATTCGTAGAGGAGGTCTGGAAAGACTGAATATCATTTGTAATCAGTAAAAATATTTAACCCCATTATGAACGATGTTTCGAGTCTGAAACTTGCCTCACATTCTGATATTTCTTCTTAGCCAAGGAAGTCGTTAAAACATATATTATACTTGAAATGAATACATAATTCCGTGTTAACCGAGCATCCCCCGTGGGCCTTATCCCCTTACACTTCACAGTGGGTGCAAAGTTAGGGGTAGGTATTGTGTTTAGAATGACGCCTTCCTTACCTACCCCAAACTCCCAGCCTCTAGACCTTCACCAGCCCCGGGACATTATCTTCCCGAGGGATTTACATATTTGACACACAGCACCTATGGCTGTCAGGGCCTACAGGTGTTTGCTACCAAACTAAAACCTTTATTCAACGACAAAAGCTACCTAAAGCTGCAGTCTGATGAAAAAAGTTTTTGACGGATTCACATGCCTCTGTCTTATAACGTGGATTGTTTAGTGCGGAGACATTGCTTCCGACATTTTAATTAGATTTTATGATTTTTAATATTTTTTGGCTTTTTATTGTGAAACTGCTCCAAACCGTCTGGAGCCAGTGAGACTATGGTATCCCAAGTTGGTGTGTATTGTAAGTCCGAAGGTAGTGGGGGTGGGAAGAGATATAAGGAGGAGGGTGATGAGATATCTGGCTATTCAGATCTGTATCACCAAACGCTGGCGAAGAAAGCTATTTCAAGCAACGTTTCAATTGGTGGTCTCAGGGAAATACTGCGAGAATCTTCCACACTGGAACGTGCCACAAATATCTTTTTATTTATTTAAAAAAAAAAACAAATTTATAATGTATTATTTCCAGTGAGTTTACAAAACTTATTTCGGGAAAGACAACATTAGATTAAAGACAAGACAACATAAATAAATTACAGAAATAAATGCGTAAGTTATTTTGGAGTTCCAAAACAAGAATGTGTAAGTCGTTAATAAAACTGCTGAGGAAATAGCTTTTAAGAGCTTTTGCCAATGTTTTTTTGTTCGTTGTCGGAAGTTTTAGGTTACTAGGCAATGCGTTGTATTGCTTATGTGCAATGTATTGTAAGGAGTTAAATTCAGTCGTGTAAGTAGATGACGTTAAGTGTATTTGAATGTGCTATATATTACACAACGGAGGCTGGCTATCTCCCATCAATGGCGTTTTTAGAAATTTATTCAGAGTAAAATAGTAAAAAAAGGTGCAATAAGAAGCACCAAGGGGTTATCACAAGACTTGAAATGGGAACCCCATATCGCTGGGTTCGTAAAAAGAGCAAAATCAATAACACCGGACACGATGTTAAAAATTAATAAAAAAAACATGTTTGAGAATTTTCCTGGAATATATATGTAAACTTTCCAAAAATGTAGCCCAAATTTATAGAACCTAAAAATATGTGATAAACGGTTAAATCTAGGTGGATTCATTGGCTTTAAACCGTAGTAAGCAGTTTAATATGTTTCCATATAGATATTTTGAGGAATGGTAAGTATTAATTAAATAATTAGGTAAATTTATATGTGTATATCGCTAGAGTGGATTCACAAACATATCTAGACCTTTGAAAGACCGGCTATATGAAGATTGACTTTAGAATTACCAACATTCAAAGAAAGAATTGAAAGGGGTGATCCGATTATCTGGCCATTTTAATTGCGCATATTTATGGTATTAGTTTATGGTTTATTTATACCGTTAATATTAAATAAATAAATTTTCACCACCACCAAACATGTAAATCTGCGGGACGCTAATAAAATGAATAAAACTCCGTTTGCATCCAATCTCAGGTAAAACTTTTTTACAAATGTTTAGAGTAGTGGTAGCATGGAACAAACTTTCACAACGTCTTTGATGGTACAAATATATACAATTTAAATCTCGATTGGATTCTCATTTAGAGAAACAAAATTATTGACTTATTTGAAAAAAATAAATTAACACAATTACTATAGGGTTTTCCAATAAGAGGTGTTATGTGTATTTAATTCCGGCCATAAAATGGTTTTTTATGGCCGGAATTGGATGGTATTGATCTGGACAGAGTTTACTTTCAACAAGACGGTGCTACGTGCCATACAAGCAACGAAACCATTGATTTTTTAAGGGAAAAGTTATGGTTATACCTATCTTTGAGATAACCGGACCGTGTTATCTATCGAAGAGGTGATCACAATTGGCCACCGAGATCTTGTAATTTAACACCTTGCGACTTTTTCTTTTGGGGCCACGTGAAAGAGAAGGTCTACGCCAACAGCCCAGCGTCGATTCAAGACCTCAAAGATGGAATTCGTGAGGCTATCGAGGACCTAAGGCAGCCACTTTGCGATTTGTTTATGGAAAATTACATGAAAAGGGGTCTTGTAGGCGTGGTCGTGGTGGTCATTTGACTGGTGTTATTTTTTACTATTAACGGCATACCTTCTTCTTTATAATAAAATAAACATTTGATCATTTATATTATAAAATGGCATTTTTCTTTGATTATCAAAATAACACCTCTTACTGGAAAACCATGTATTATACTCATTGTGAAAGTAGACAGAATGTGGCCGGCTCATTATCTAATAATAATAATAACAATTAAGTGAATTATTAAATTTTAAAACGCAATCCTTTTTAGTGATCTCTTTTATTGGAGGATGATTGTTGTCAGACCGAACTTACCCTGCGGACAGCAGCCGGAATGATTCAGTCTAACTGCATATGTACCAGAAGCGCAGGTTTCAACGCCATGATATGCGACCTCTTACTATAACGCGTCTTGCGTCAATAATAATTTAGATGGATTATCAGTTGCATTTGAGGAGTGATGACCAACTATCTCATGTAGCTATGTACATCATGTAGTTGGGCTATGTAGTTACACGATGTTGTTAGAAATTGGAGTCGAAACTATCTACATAACTTCATTCTATAAATTGTGTCACTAAATAAATCAATAGTACCCCCAAACTGGTTGCCTAAATCAAGCATCCTATTGGTTAGTGAGTACGTTGTATATGTATTGCAGAATAATGTTACATTTTGTATTATGTTCCAAGTCGATACATGGAATTTAATAATGGCGACGATGGCAGGGCTGTCAATTAAGTTCATTATGACTCTGTAATATAACCAGGCCTGAAATAACTCTCTTGTCAAACTGCGTTAATAGAAGCAATTGATTCTTTAAACTGGAACAATTAATGTATTCAATTGGAATTTTAAGCTTAAAATTTATGTAACTACGAAATTTTTGCTGAACTCGTTACATATTGTTAGAGTGATCATTTTATGATGGGGACCAAATAGGTGAATTATATTCCTCTTGCAATTTTGAATGTGAGGAAGTTGAAGTTTTGGCTTTCTTGTCACCTTTAACAGGCTTGCTTAGTTGGTTGTAGTAAATATGTTTATAGCATTACGAACATAAATTACAACATTAATTATCATTTTTTAAGGATCCTAATCTGATTAGTAAGTAGGTACAACTCTTAAAATTCTAAAAAAATACCAACGCAAACTTCAAATAGCAGCCTGCCTGCGTAGGGAATATTTTTAATTTATTCAGCCAGGACAGACAGTTGTCATTTTGAGGATCGCAAAAACGCTACTGTTTTATCATTATTTTTTATTAATCTATCGAAAATGAATTTTATAATTTTTTAAAGTTTTTTTTTATTAAACCAAAACTACAACCATTTGCTTAATTTTTTTACACCTTCCCCGCACAGGTGGCCCCAAGGAAAACAATTTCCCTAGGGCCTGTCATGTCATCTTTTGGGATGCTGTGTAGATGATTGGTAAGTCACTGCTACGCTGACGATCAGCAAGTTTATTTTTACTGCGCTCCAAATGAAATCAATAGTCTCAAAATTCGTATAACTGAATGTCTAGAAGCAATAACTCGTTGGATGTCTTCAAACAAGCTGAAGCTCAATCCATCCAAGACTGAGTTTCTTTGGGTGGCCACAAACAAACGTCAACATTTCATAGACAATTCACCTATTACTATTTCCGGCAGCGATATCATCCCAAAAACAACAGTCACACTTCTCGGTGTCAATTTAGATTCAGACTTTTCGTTTAAAAGTCAAATAAATAGGACTGTAAGCACCGGTTTTTTTCACCTAAGACAACTCAAGTCTGTCCAAAGAAACCTTCCTACAGAAGCAATAAAACTACTTATCAACTCTTACGTAGTCTCACGTCTCGATTACTGCAACGGTATTTATGCCAGCCTTCCAAAATATCAAATTGACAAACTTCAATCAGTGTTTAATGCAGCAGCACGGCTCATAACCGGGGTTTCAAAATATTCGCACATTTCAGAACATCTTCGTAACCTTCACTGGCTCAAGTGCCCTGAAAGAATCCAGTACAAACTGTGCTGGATGGTGTTTAAATCCATCAATGAAATGGCCCCACCCTACATCTCTGAACTATGCTTCCCGGAAAACACTGGTCTGAGGCAGTCAACGCTTAGATCAGCAACATCAGCAGCTGTAGGCAGACTGATAGAACCTATGCGCAAGCCAAATACAAAGTTTGGTGATCGCGCTTGGAATAAACTCCCTCCGGAACTAAGATCCATAACAAGTCCAACAGAATTCAGGTCTAAACTAAAAACTTACCTTTTTCAGCTGTCGTACCCTTAAATTAAATATACCAATCCTAAGAGAACGTCCAGTTATATTCAATTTTTCAATTAAGTCCTGTATCTAAATTTCGCCAATAAACAATTAGATAATGTTAATTAAGTGTTAATCTCAAGTGACCTACCAGGTAAGTATTGTACTGTATATTTTCTCCATAAATAGTTAAGTAATAACATAGATCACTGTAGAAATTTATTATAAGTTTGTACAGCGCTCTTGAGGTGTTTTTGCACAAAAACGGCGCTATACAAGTCATCCAAGTATTATTATTATTTATAATTTTAAGTATTTTTTAGGAGGAAGACGAAGTTCTGAGAAAGTAAAAGGTACGAGAAGTAGAGTAGGTTAGGTTTGGTTTAATCTAGGGATCAGTGAATCCAGGAGTTACGGACATGAATATATCCCTCCCACTGCGGTGATGGGTCGAGAGACCAGTTGGAGAGGTTAAAGGGTCTTCCCAAACCAGCTTCATCCGATATGGTGGGCAGGCGCATTATGAACACACCTCACCCGATGAACCCGGGGACCCCTGCTAAATCACCAAACGTAGCGAACCACTTTTCAGAGGTGTTGGTTATCAAATAAATTTCCAAATTTCCTTCTTGTGTTAACCAAAAAATAATATTATAAAAAAGAAGACAGGATGTAGATACACAAAATAAAATAAAGTCATAACAGAATTAGGACACATACATGACACTACATGAACAACAAAATAAAATATATTTATGACTTGTCAGAAAAAACACTCCTTTATAATTATTCAGCTCGCAATTGAAAATGACTATTGTTGATATAATATTATTGTAATAGTTACAATGTCTGTTCAAGCCAGGATTTTGTAATTTTCGTGTTTTGTTAATAGAAAGGTACAATAGAATATAGACTACGATATTTTTTATTAAATTCAAAAAAACTCCGACCTATGTTCATTACACGTTTTGAATTTATGCAGGGATGATTAGAGGATTTTTCCCCATATCTGCACGGACCGACAAAAACCACTCGCAGATGATGAATATAAAAAATAAAATAACGTTCACGCGGGCGATACAGAATTCTGCTGAATATACGTGCCGAAAATAAGGCGAACTAAATTTTCTACCTGTCTCTCGATGTGAAAATACCCGCCATTGTTTACTTGGGTTGTGTCCACAACTTTTCACCGATCGGCAACAGATGTTTCGTCCGTTAAACTCGACACACGCGAATACCATCAGAATGAATTGAAACTCTCAAGAAATATGAACAGTCGCAAAAAGTGTCGTGAGGCACATAACTACTGCTTTTGATTAAGAAAAAGAGAATTTATTCCAATGTCCTTGCTATTAGAGGCGGCTCGTGAGCAAAATTACCAGCAGTGCATTTCACTTTTAAAATTTACCTTGTATTTAATATAGGTGTAGCAAATTCAATTCATTCACTCCATTAAGTTACATTTGTAAAATAATTTAATAATTAAAACTGATCCCTCAGCGTTCGCTAAATCATCTCGAGAGTAAAGGACACACAACGCTGTAAAGGACATATAAAGCTGAAAATCTCGCGAAACTGTTTAAATTTACCGCGCACGAGTGCCAATGTATGAATGTCGTAGCGCTAACATTGTAAATTAGTATTACTAAATGAATATATTCCAGACGCTTTAGGCTCTGCCACACGTATATTTCATTCTAGATAGTCGAATGTTTCACAGTGGAATGCTTTGTAAACCATTTTCTTACTTTTAGACTTTACTTTTCTGCGCGGCGGTTTGGAGTGGCGCGTGGTACCGCCGCTCCGAAGTGTACGTGTGGCAAAATTCATTTGCCTTTGAGGCGCTTCACGCATGCGTCGGTAGTGAATGGGATAAGTTGTGTATCTGTACTGCTCCAATACGTGATTAGCCCCTCAAAAGCAACCTGTCTTGCTCATGTCGTCGTTTCAACGAAGCGAGGTGTCCCGATACCGCCAGATGATTTAAAGTTTTGTGTGCAACGAAACATGCACGACTCCTTTGCGCTTGCGCAGGAGTCTTGTACTAGAAGACAGGTCAAATATTGACCTGGCGGGAATTATGACAGGAGCGTACGTTTGTCTATCGATGGTTGGGGCACAGCTGTCGTTGTAAGTTATATGAAGACTGAAAACAAGCAGTGCAATGCACAATTGCACATACCAAGGAACCGCTTCTGCGTGCCATTTGTCGTTTTTGTGTTTAGTATTTGTTTATTTGTTTTCGAAAGCACACGTGGCCATAGAAGGGAGTTGAAATAATTTCCAGAGAAATTTCGGTAATGGAAGCAAGAATGGTTAATATTGTCTCAGGTTGAAAAAATAGATTGTTCAAGAAAACCAATGAAAAATTCACAACGTAACTTCAGCACTTTTATGGTGCGAATTCACCCACGAAAATATAAATTTTAAAATGTTGCTACCGGGAATTAAATGAAACGGTGAGGGGCTACAGCAGAGATTCTCAAATTTATCTGGTTCGGCCCCTTTTCAAATATTTTTGCTCAGCACCACCCCTCTTCGGGAAATCTTATTTCTATGTATGTAGCTTATTTGACGAATTATTATTATATCGATGATGTAGGGTAGTGTTTAGTGATATACTCGTAAGTTATCAGTTTGTGACCAGATCTAAATAACCAGTTACTTTTCAAACTTCTTCGCTAACGCCGTCTTTTCAGAAAAAAAAATATGTCCATTGCTTCAGTAATGATACCCACGACAATTATATTATTATTTGTAAAATACATTAGTACATATTTGACGATTGAGTGTTTTTTAAATGATATAACACATATTTAATACAAACATTGTAAATTTGTCACCGTTTTATCGGGATTTGAAATTGTCGTGTTTATTTGGACTTTGTTCGCATTTTTTCAATATTATGATACCGAACGCCCTATATTGATGGTACCTACCTGCCTGAAGCAAGTTTTAAACGACAATAAATTATTATTGAGATAGTGACGTTTCTTTGGAAAAGTTGTACATTTTGGTTTGTAATTAGTTGGTTTTTATTCAGCTACACACAAATCATCTGATTTGAGATGTAATTTTGGTTTAGGCGTATTAAATAAGACCAAATTAGAAATATGCTTTTTTGATCTGGAGGTCCACTATTCTAGTGTTTAAATTGTCATGCCTTTACTGCCTTCTAGTGCTACTGAGGCAATGCATTACCTCCACAGTTTTTTAGAATATCTCACAGTTTTGGAATCACTGTTATCATCCTGTTATCAATTTACCGTTGTTTCCGTGCGATTTTTCGACTTTTCCGCAAATTGTTTTCGTAAGAGATAGGCGTTGTTTCAGATAGCAGGATTTATCGGCAAATAAAGCTTGGATGCTAACAATAGCAATATGAACAATAATTTTTTGTGACCAATGTTTATTTTATGGTGATATTTTACTCTTGTTAAATCAATAAGGTCTCGCCGTAAATCATTTAAAATTCGAAGAGTGAAATACCAAATGAATCCCGATTCCGCAAAAATCTGATGGAACAAAAAATTCATGGCTGAAATATATTCGGGTTTCTTATTTAGACATGAGGTCGAGGTTAAACAACGAATAGTAGATGTTTGGCAGCAGTGAGTTTTAATTAAACCTACATTATCAATTTTAAATTTCAGTTTTATTAAGTATGTACAAAATTTTCAAACCTCTATAATAAAACAAATTGTATCACCTATTATATATAGACAAAGACACAATGTGCAATTATTATATTCTGCTTAGGGCCTGCTCCCAATATATTTTTTTTAAATGTTATATTCTAGTTCCTTCCCATTAATGTTAACTGGGAAGATCGTTTTTATAAAGAGCCACTGGTGCACTTATAAAGAGTCACAGCACACGTCTTACAGAAAAAGGCCTGAAAATACCTAAAATATCAAATAAGTATGGAAGCCGAACGCTGGAGTACTGACTGTGTACTAGTGATTTTTAATAAGTTCTAAAATAAATATGCCTCTGAGGAATACGAGAGTTTAAGCATGAAAAATGTTAAGATATGGCTAATGAATGAAAAATATATATCTGTAAAAAATAAAATAAACAAAGAAGAAAAAAGAAAAGAGTGGTGATGTGTGATGAGCTTGTTAACTTTAAGAAAAATTTGATCTTTTTCTTGAATGATACCAAATATGAGTACCTATGAGGTTGTTGACTTTGTGATGTTTTGAATATCCACAAAAATAAACGATAAATAATAAACGAACGTGCTCAAAAAAATTTTTTGTTTAGACAACGACGGAAGATTTATTGACAGACAGGCCTGGAGTAAACAGATTCCCACGGGAAAGGAGAGACCGGAGGGACAGTCGAGTCTTGAACTTGGGTGCATTGACAGCCCCGAGAAATGGATACAAATCAGAAGTGTTGTTTGAAATTACAGTTAATTATTGAATTCAAATGGTATTAGAGAATATTGCGGAATATTGAATTAAAGTGAAAGATTATTGATCCGGTGTTTGTGTGAAGTGAAAGTGGTTCGACTCAGTGAGAAAACAATTAATAATAATGACAATAATAATAATTGGATAATTTGTAGAGCGCCGTTTTGTAAAAACCCACCTCAGGGGCGCCAGGTGTTGTGCAATCGCGATTGTGTTATAAAGTTGTGTTGATTTAAACGTGATTTCGTATACAGTTCGAACTAGATTGCTTGTCTTAAAAACATGAAAATAATAAAAATAATGATTGCGTTTTTTAAAACAGAGTGAATGTACTTAAAGGCGGGAAGTGTTTAATCGGGCTAGGTTATTGATTTGGCGAGATGGCATTTATCCACGGAGACCGAAAACCAGAGAAACAAATATATCATTAACTGTGGGTTCGAATCCTGACAGATTAGGGAAGTACAATTTTATTTACAGGAATATTTAATTACCCTTTTATAAGCGTAGGGAGGAGGTCGAAAATTAAAGTGATTTAGCTATATAGTGTAACCAGGTAAGCTTCACGCTGAGAATGAGAGGTGACTAACTGGGTGAGTTTTTTTATATTATTTATTAAATTCCAGAGGACCCCTTTTAAAAAGACAGATACAACTAAGTTTACGACACCTGCCGCCCAAACAATGTTATCATTAAAAGGAATACCCTAGACGGATTGTCAATCAGCTGTGAGTGAGAGACAGGCCAATGACCTTTTCATATATAGGCCGAGAGGCGCGGTGTACAGTCAGTCAAAGGGGGAAGTTTTGCTAGCGTATGCCGTCCCGAATTGAAAGCGATCGGATGCAACCAGACGGAACAAAATGAAAACTTTTCTTCTGTTATTTGACTTTCTAATTAAATACTTTTCATCTATTGTTTGACTTTCTAAGTTACGAATTGGGATGCACAAAAACAAATCTAAAGTCGAAAGAGGGAGATGGTAATCTCCGAAATAAAACTACCAACCGAACAACTTTTCTCAACAGGTACCTTTCGAGAGGTAGGCAGCCTCTTTAAATTAAATGCAAAAATCAAACCAATTATCCGTTTATACCTACCTGAGAGGATAGGTATTCAGTAGGAGTTACCCATACCTAATACACGAGGATGCTAGTAACCTCATAAAATAATTACTAGAACCGAATATTAAAATACAGACAGTCCTCATCCTAAATTTGGCATTTCGAGTAGACCTTACATATATCTCACATGATAATTGGCTGAATGGGTAGGCACACAACCTATCGTTAAAAAGCAGGCTAAATGTCGACAAGATCGTCGTGTGTTATCTATGTATTGACCTAGAAAGGGATGTAAATCCCCGACGGCGTGGGAGTTACAACGTTTTCTAGAGGTGGCACGTAACTTAGGACCTTGCGTGTCACATTTTCGCGACTAGATTCGTGACAAGGGATGTCATGGTTTTCCCCTTCTACACTCAGTAAAGTAGGTTATCCTGGAGGTGTATGAGATTGGGGCAATTCTGAAATTGGTGATGAGACCTGGTTTTCTTTATTCTGGCGTGACGGTTGCCGATTTGGAACAAGGGGAGACCCGGCCGGTTGTGATATCCAGACACGCAGATATCGATCGCCTTGCTCAAATTATCATCCATCAGTTTTGTTTGGTAAGAGGAGGAGTCAATCTTAGCTTGAAAAAAATTCATTTCCTTTCCTCTCCTTCCCCTCCCAAAATATATACATGGATGGCGCCGACAACTAACACCATAAATTTATCGTATGTATATCACATATATAAAATCTAACACTTTATTATATTCACATTACCCTACGATAGGTAGAATCGAGTAGCTAGTGGGGGAGGGGGAGCAGGCGACTTAGAAGATAAGGTTTATGAAATGGTTTTAAAACACAGCGGTAATGGATTCAACTCACTCTATCTCAAAAGAACCAAGGGATACCACACATACATAGATAACTAGGTTTCTAAACCGAGAAACAAAAAACCAACACAACGTTCGGTGAAGCCTTTTTATACTGAACCGTCACGTGAAATGAGTACGTTCAAGGTCGTACGTCACGTAGACAAACTAGGATGTACACACTTGAAGGGGTGTGAAATAAAGAAAAGACGGCAGGGAGGACCTTCCTACCCCGGATATATATATAACCAAAGCCTTATGGAAAAGTTACCTACGGGACTTAAGGAAAATTTATCGTAGAAAGAAGAGAAGGAAAAGTTTGAAGTAGAAAGGCCAGATCATTACAACTTTAAGAATAATTTGACCTTTTTCTTGAATGATACCAAATATGAGTACCTATGAGGTTGTTAACTTTTAGAATAATTTGACCTTTTTCTTGAATGATACCAAATATGAGTACCTATGAGGTTGTTAACTTTAAGAATAATTTGACCTTTTTCTTGAATGATATGAAATATGTTTTTTTTTTAAATTTTTTTTTTGGGAAGGCTATTAAAATAATTTTGTACATTTGAAAGTACTTATAATATCATTATATATAAATTATATATTGAGGTAAAACCAGCAGACAAACAGCCATATGGCAGCTTCGCGGGACTACCTATCTATTGTCTAAATATATGTATTATGCCAAATGTGTTTTGTTAGAAATAAATTTAAAAAAAAAAGTTTTACACGGTGAAATTTACTGATAATTTATTGAAAATCTGGTTAAATTATATTGGTCGTTCTCCTCTTAAAAATCGGACGCAGGTCTATACCGAAAGATTTGAAAGAGTTCCTAACAAATTCAAAAATATTTTATGAGGACGGCGAAACACGTGTTCATACCAATACTGATATTGGCATACTTACTGATATTGTCGCATTCCGTCCTGATATATATCTGGAAAAGAACATGTATTCTGAATGACTAATATTTCATCAAGAAGTTGGCATGCTTTCAGTTTTTTAAGAAGATCATTTTAACTTAACCTAACCTAACCTAACGAGTCATTAGCTGATAAACATTTAGTTTTTTAGTAAAATCCTTTGTAAAATCATCTGTTTTATCTAATGTAGGAAAAAAATAATCAAATCATACACAAAAACCGGCTACGGCTTCGTTTTTTGTCGTGCTAATCGAAATATAAAAACTACTAAAATTTAGTAATCGAAACTAAACTCAAAAACAAAGTGTAGTTAACCGTCTCATCTAATGAATGGTAAAATCACTTTAAAATCGGACTAGTTCAAGCGCTTTAAATTAACATTTACAAGGTTTTTTCTTGGTCTGTAGTGTTGATTGCCGAGAGCACTTCATTTCTCAGAGCACATTTTAAGGTGATATTTCAACACAATACACTTTCAACACAATACAGCTCAAAAACAAAATTATCCACACATACATTTTCAACACACGACAGTTCAACATATAGATTTTCAACACAATTCATTTTCAACACACGACAGTTTTTTTTTCAGTATAATAATACTATGTTAAGTATCATAATATTAAGTTAAGTATTGTAATATTATGTTTTAAGTAATGCGTATTATACTATTAAATTATCTGTTAGTATTTTAATGTAAGCAAATAAATAATAAAAAGAAGAGAATTCTTACAATCAAACTTTAAAATACGATATTGTACGTAAATCAACGAAATAAAAAAAATTAAATTTATTTTTCATGTTTAAACTGCACAGGAGTTCCAACTGCTCCCAAAAGTCTGGCTTCTGTGAGGGGAGGGGGAGGGAAAAGACAAGGAGATGAGGAAGGTGGGAAAATATCTGGCTATTTAGATCTGGTCATCAAACACGGCTAAATCCATTTCAAGCAACATTTCAATTCAGAATGATGGTCTTTCACCAATACAATACTTGGAGTATCTTCAACTTAATAAACTATTTATTTTATAAAAACACACTTTCGAGATTAACCTCTTAAGGACCACGCCCGAGTATACTCGGGCGGCCAGAATTCGGAATTCATACCAAAGAAATTTTTTAATTATTTTTTCACACTATGCACCACAACATCAATATTCAGTCCCATTTTGGGCCCGAAATGGCTTTTATATGAGGATATATATTTTGAGTAAATAAAATTCATTGATAAAAAAAACTATAAAAAAGGTGTTTTTTTTCCATTTTTAATTTTTAAATGATTACTGAAGGGGTTAAGGCAAAATAAAACCTTTTATTAATTAAAAGAGTTTTTTTAATTACCCGAGCGAAATTTCCGTTTGTAACATAACTATATTTATTACAGTCATTCATCTGCTTTGTAGTATTTCAATTCGAAATTCGTTAAAATACAACGATCTGTTTATATTTGGTCACGTGATATTTTTTTGCCTAGACTCTAGGCCCTAGGGGTTAAAAATATAAATTCTTAGGAAACAAATAAATTTAGTTTCACAAACTAACTTTCTATTTATAGTAAACAAGGTTAAGGAATTGAATTATGATCTTACTCGGGGGCTTTTAAGCTCACTCTATCCTTAACCTGAACACGTCATATTACACACGCCCCAAGCGATTAGTTTATGAACTGCGGCCCAAGAGTTAAGTGCGTCTGAATTACCCGCATTCGTTTCTATCTGGTAGCTTCTTGGTGACATAGGTAAAATGTATAGAAACCATGAAATTTCAAAAACTTTCAAATAACTTCCAAAAATGTCCAGTCATATGCTTTACAAGAGCACACAAGACCATATATTTTAATTACAAAATGAATGATACGTTACTGAAACACATGGTGACTTGCAAGGACTTGGGAATTGTGTACGACATTCGCTTAAGGCGATGCACTATGTCGTGTAATATTGTAAATTGAGCCACTTTCAATAACAACCCTTACGTAGATGGCGATAAGGTTTAAATTCTCGCTTAACACCATCCGCCTGTTTTGATTTATGCAAGAAAAAAACATGGCCAAAAAGTGCCTTTTATTTTATTTTGTGGATGTTCAGCCATAAATATTTAAATTTTTTTCGATCCTTTTACAAATAACTTAATTTGCCACATTAAACAATAAAATCATAACCGAAAATTGGTTCGTAAGTAGGAGATTTTGAACTTTAAAACAGTTTTCATAGGCCTTATATATTATTTTTTTTGTAGGCTTATAAAAAGACTTATCTAAAAAATACTCGATCATTTCAAAGGCCAAGATGTATTCTACTCGCAGTATTAAATTGAAGTATCTGAAACATTTCTAGGCGACCAAATTTTCAAACCAAAAACACATGATTTTTCATTACTACGTATGGCATCGCCTTAACATTTAACGCTCATATTGAAAAGATCTGTAAATCAGCCACTAAGATGTTGGGTTTTGCTATGCACAATTCAAAAGACTTGACCAACCTTGCAGTTATAAGGCTGCTTTACTTTAGCTTGGTGCGTAGCATTCTCGAGAGTGGATCTCAGGTATGGGGGCCAGAGGACACTGTCTATGTACTAATGGTTGAGAAGATACATAAGAAGTTTTTACGATACTTCTACATGAGAGAGTTTGGTTTTTACCCATGGCTGTTTCCAACAGCATTTATCTCGGTAATGCTGTGTGTATGCAGCCTTAATTCCAGAAAGGATGTTGCATTACTTCTGATGGCGTGTAAGCTTCTAAACTGTTTAGCCTAAATACCAGAAATTCTGGCTAAAGTAGGATTCTACGTCCCGGATAATTTTGCGCGAGGCTGCCAACAAAGGCTTTTGATTCTTCCTAGGTGCAGAACTAACTTACCAATGGTGATGTCCTTGGGAAGAATCACTAGGTTAATTAACTGCCTAGCAGGAAATGTGGATATTTTCCACATGTCCTACAACGTATTTAAACGTGAAATATTATTATTCAAGACTTAACATTGTAAAACTACATTTGAAACTTTGTTTATTTTTGTCCCACTTGTAAATGTATTTGTTATTCACTTTTTTGTAATTTTTAATTACCGATATTTCAATGTACTGGTTTATACTGTTGTTGCAAATAAATAAATAAATATTGTGAGAAATGTACAAAGCGAATTCGAAAAAAAAAATCATTACATAAATCATACCTACGAATATTAACCTTTCCGGGAGTAAGTTTCGTGATACTGGCCGTGCTCCCGGGAGTGAGTTTTTTTTTTTTAAATAAAAAAAATATTTTTTTGATTAAATGTATGCATAATGATAGTATCAATGACCCAAAAATGGTTAAAAAAATCTTACTCACCATTTTCAGATTTTATAGCAAAAAAACCGGGATTGTTTTTTAGGAGTCACAAACCATTGGCACAGGAACAAAACGGTAAAAAAATGTATGCAACACAATTATTTTCACTTAGCACTATTATTGGAAAGTATATGGAGAAAATTTTAAGCTATCTACATAAATTAGTATTTAATTAATACTGTTTTTTTTGTATGGAAATCTATGAAACACGGATGTACACAAAGAGCAACGTCACACTCATAGCACATGTATCTTGTCTCTTTTCTTTGAGGTTTCCTTATTCATCAGAAGAGGAATCATCGGAGAATAATGTCAGGTCATCGATGGTTTCGATATTTTCGTCTTCATTGTCACTGTTCATCAAAATATCAGTGATTTCATCATCTCGTAAATCCATCTTGAGTAGGTTTTTGAAGATTTTAATAGTATGATTTCGTTAGAAAAATCACCACAAATTAATATAACTTCTCGCTGAGAAACACAAATAACAATGAAAAAAGATTAAACACGTCGATCAAAATGCTTGAAAATTCACAAAACCACAAAAAAGTTATTTTAATACTGTTTTACACGAGGATACGTCACAAGAAAGGTTAGAGGTTGTAGGTTTTTGAAGATTTAAATAGTATGATTTCGTTAAGAAAAATCACCACAAATTAATATAATTTCTCGCTGACAAATACAAATAACAAGGAAAAAAGGTTAAACACGTCGATCAGAATGCTTAAAAATTCACAAAACACAAAAAAAGTTATTTTCATACTGTTTTACACAAGGATACGTCACAAGAAAGGTTAGAAGTTTCAAAACTATAAAAATTATGTGTTGACACAATGCCGTGCACTTCGCTATGAACTCATAATCTCACTAAAAACACAAAACACATTAAATTTAAACTGTATTGCCTAGATATACCAACAAACTATTAAAAATCCGCGAGCAAATCATCAAAACACGTGCGCGCCGAAATCAACAGTTGCAGATTTCTGTTTACGTTCGAATTTGTATGTGTGACGTCATCAAAAATGAATAACTGCCTATATCTCTGTCGATAATGAAGTTAAGTGTTTTAAAATGGTGTAAAGTTGTAGGAATAGGTCCACAGATGGCAGTACGATGCACATTTACAGCAAAGTGGCGCCAAATTTTAGTTTGCGATGCTTGACGTGAATGGCCGTCCATACTCCTTTGGCGAAAGCGCACGTTGACGTTCAATTCCGTCCATACTCCCGGACAGGTTAAATACGGAAAAATAAAACTGCTTATTGTTTTTAAAGTCAATAAATCAATGTATCCCACCCACGTACCGTACAAAGGAAATTTTTTTAATAAAATTGTCAAAATTTATAAATGAGTGAACTTTGTATGTTAGTTACCGAAAATGAATCTTACTTTGTACTTATTTATAGCAATATTGAATATTCTGTGTGTTTTCTATGGTCTACTGGAAATGCCTTTAGTCAAAAACATAAAGAATTTATATTTTTTACATGTAAACAGATGTTCAATTATAGAAGACAATTTAAAATGATGTCTACATGCAAACTACATGATACAAAACATTATCTAGAATATTACTTATTTAGCGTAATCAAGCTTGTGGTTTTATTAGCTGCCTACGGAAAGTTCAAAGTAAATTAATTTCAATTCATAAAAATCATCTGCAGCTACCCAAATTTGGGTAACTATAGCTCAAGTGCATTAGCGGTTCTACCCAAATTTGGGAAACTATGGATCAAGTGCATTAGCGGTTCTACCCAAATTTGGGTAACTATAGCTCAAGTGCATTAGCGGTTCTACCAAAATTTGGGAAACTATGGATCAAGTGCATTAGCGGTTCTACCCAAATTTGGGAAACTATGGATCAAGTGCATTAGCGGTTCTACCCAAATTTGGGTAACTATAGCTCAAGTGCATTAGCGGTTCTACCCAAATTTGGGAAACTATGGATCAAGTGCATTAGCGGTTCTACCCAAATTTGGGTAACTATAGCTCAAGTGCATTAGCGGTTCTACCCATATTTGGGAAACTATGGATCAAGTGCATTAGCGGTTCTACCCAAATTTGGGTAACTATAGCTCAAGTGCATTAGCGGTTCTACCAAAATTTGGGAAACTATGGATCAAGTGCATTAGCGGTTCTACCCAAATTTGGGAAACTATGAATCAAGTGCATTAGCGGTTCTACCCAAATTTGGGTAACTATAGCTCAAGTGCATTAGCGGTTCTACCCAAATTTGGGAAACTATGGATCAAGTGCATTAGCGGTTCTACCCAAATTTGGGTAACTATAGCTCAAGTGCATTAGCGGTTCTACCCAAATTTGGGAAACTATGGATCAAGTGCATTAGCGGTTCTACCCAAATTTGGGTAACTATAGCTCAAGTGCATTAGCGGTTCTACCAAAATTTGGGAAACTATGGATCAAGTGCATTAGCGGTTCTACCCAAATTTGGGAAACTATGGATCAAGTGCATTAGCGGTTCTACCCAAATTTGGGTAACTATAGCTCAAGTGCATTAGCGGTTCTACCCAAATTTGGGAAACTATGGATCAAGTGCATTAGCGGTTCTACCCAAATTTGGGAAACTATGGATCAAGTGCATTAGCGGTTCTACCCAAATTTGGGTAACTATAGCTCAAGTGCATTAGCGGTTCTACCCAAATTTGGGAAACTATGGATCAAGTGCATTAGCGGTTCTACCCAAATTTGGGTAACTATAGCTCAAGTGCATTAGCGGTTCTACCAAAATTTGGGAAACTATGGATCAAATGCATTAGCGGTTCTACCCAAATTTGGGAAACTATGGATCAAGTGCATTAGCGGTTCTACCCAAATTTGGGTAACTATAGCTCAAGTGCATTAGCGGTTCTACCCAAATTTGGGAAACTATGGATCAAGTGCATTAGCGGTTCTACCCAAATTTGGGTAACTATAGCTCAAGTGCATTAGCGGTTCTACCCAAATTTGGGAAACTGTGGATCAAGTGCATTAGCGGTTCTACCCAAATTTGGGTAACTATAGCTCAAGTGCATTAGCGGTTCTACCAAAATTTGGGTAACTATAACTCAAGTGCATTAGCGTCTCTCCTTAAATTTGGGTAACCATAGCTCAAGTGCATTAGCGGTATTACCCAATTTGAAAAATTGTATATAGGAGTAGTAATTAAATAGAAGTCTAGACTGTAGACTGTAGAGTACTTGTAATCAGTAAATTTCAATTTCAACTTAACTGAGCCTGTATGTAACTCCAGTTTAATGAACTCTAGAATTCAAATTTGCTTTGAATTAATGTGTAATTTAAAAACATCGGAACTGACTGTGTGAAAAATTAATACAAGCAATAAAGTAGGTACCTACCTATTAATAAAATATTTTTATTTAATTGAACATGAAAACAATATATTTTTTTAAATAAATTCTAAAAAGTACGTTTGGATTTTGAATTCGATGAATCTGTGGAAGGTCTTGTGAAATCAAATTCACATTAATATCATGTTGCTTTGTGTTCCCGCGAAAAAATGGCGAGTGTTGTGAATTTACGCAAGTCACAAATATATCGCTTCGACTCATTTCTCTAAATTTCTCAAGGCCAGTTTATGTAAACCAAAGTAAAGAACACTCGACATAAAAAAAACTTCATGCATACATCTTTTTTCAAGAATCGTAAAACGTATTTACAAAACCACGCATTTTGCTTAGTTTCTTTTGAACCCACATTTAAGTTTCTTAATTTGTTTGGTCTGTTTGCGTCCACTCAGAAGTAAACTGATTCACTGAATAGATGAAGTGGCGCTCAGAAAGACTAATCTAGCATTGAGTTTATAGATTAGAGAAAATGGGACATGTTCGAGAAATCCTATACTAATAAATTTGGTAGGTTCTGTAAGTTTTGAAGGCACAGGACAATCAACATCTCGTTGGTAAATTCCGTGCAAATGAACTCTATTTAATGGAGGTCTCAGAATTGTTTGAATAATTATTGAAGTTTAAATGTTTAGTCACTCCATTATTTCTAGTTATACAGGGTTTTCCAATAAGAGGTGTTATTTTGAATAGCCCGCTATTTCGGTAGATGTTACTTTTGAAGCTGTCATTTTTTAACATTTGACAAGTACACGCTTCAACAACGCATTGAAATTATTAAAATTCACTTGAGTGAATCAAATGCAAATCATCTTGAGTGATGAGGACCATTTCCACCTCGGTGGCTTCGTCAACAAGCAAAATTGTCGCATCTGGGGCTCGGAAAACTCAAGAGTTATTGTTGAAAAGCCTCTCTATCCTCAACGTGTGACTGTTTGGTGCGGTTTATGGTCCGGCGGAGTCATTGGACCTTATTTTTTTTGAAAATGAGGCTGGAGCAACAGTTACGGTGAATGGATTGCGCTATCGAGAGATGATTAATGATTTGTTATAGCCGGAATTGGATGGTATTGATCTAGACAACGTTTACTTTCAACAAAACGGCGCTACGTGCCACACAAGCAACGAAACCATTGATATTTTACGATTGAATATCAAAATAACACCTCTTATTGGAAAACCCTGTATAAGTAAATACATAAAATATACAAAAATGGCCCTCTTTTTGAATTTTTTCGTATCGCTGCCAAGATAATAATAACAAGTCTAAAGTCATGGTGTTTGAAAAAGAGAGTGTACGAAAATAGTGTGTAATATAGTTTCGAATGATGAATCTTGGAGCAGGAGTGAATTTGTGTATTTGCGAAGTATGTTTACTAGAGATGGGAACACTTTTAGAGATTTTTAAAGAAGGGTAAATGCCATTAACGTCATTAATGGTGGACTGAACTCGGTTGGAGTTAGCAAAAAAAACTCTTAAAAGAAGCGAAGCTAGCAGTTCACAATGGAGTTCTGGTACCTACCTTGATGTATAACAGTGAGACATGGAACTGGGAGAGGAAGGATGGAAGTCGACAGAATGCTAAAGAAATGAGATCGTATGTGAGACCGTGTATGATTGTGAGAAATGTGTAGATCCACAAAGAAGGCAAGGCTGATGCAAGCGTAATGTGTAATATTTAGAAAAGGACACTTAGATGGTTTGGGCATCTGGGAAGCAAGTCTGTATGTCCGATGAAGATATTTTTTTTTATATTAACTCCACACAGGAAGCCCTGAAAAAAATAATTTCCCTCAGGGCCTATGTCATCTTTGGGGATGCTGTGTGGAGGGTCTTTTTGTGGAGAGGAAGGAGTGAACATGGGTCTTGAAGAGTCCCATGTTGTAGGAGGGAGGAAACACAGAGGCCGGCAGTTCGTTCCACGGCCGAGCTGTTGAACCTAAGAACGAATCGTAGAAGCGACCCGTTCTCATGTGACAAATGTCAACCGTGTACAAATGTTGGGCGCGCGTTTGGCGTGTATACCGACTACGCACCGGTGCCAAAGGGATCAATGACGCTAGTTCCTCAGAGCATCTTCCATTGTAATACATATATAGAACAAGGACAGCATACCTAACTGACGCCTGTGCTCTAAAGATTGCAGTCCGTTTGTTAAGATTGGGGAATCTATCAAACGGACCGCCCGTTTCTGAACAGGTATTTTGGGGCTCCGGACCAGAGATGGCTGCCAAATTCGACAGTAGGGCGCATAGCACTCTTTTTAGGGTGAATTGCCTAATACAAAAAAAAAGAAAAAAGTATAATACTTGAGTCGGGTCATGTCAAGAGTCAGAATAATACAACAGTATGTATGAGACGATATATGAATGTCATTGTGGCTTGGAGTGTATAGTATACCGAGACCGAGTGGTTTCGCGGTCTGTTCTCTCTACCTACTCCTGCGGTTAAACGGGGTGATGGTTAGTTAGTTAGTTAGTTAAGTCAAAATGAGAAAAAAAATCAGTAGGTGTGATGACAATGAAATTTCGTAATGTTTTGATAATTATACTCTCTTTCTATGTTTAGATTATTTAATCATCACTTCATAAAATTCGATTTGTCAGAAGTGGGTCAAAACCAAGTTTATATTTTACTCAAGAGCAAAACCAAATTGGCGTAAATAAACTTCTGTCAAAATTATACTCTTATGCGCTTTTGAACAATTTATTTATTTTCTTATGTTCCTCAATTTGGGAGGCGGGTATAGGGTGCCGTCGCTCCGGGAATCATTCATTGGAAAACCAACATCTCTGTCATAGGTATTGGTGACTTAGCGGCAGTGTTCAGTTTCATGGAGTGAGGTTTGTCTATGTCTTGGTCTTGGTTGTGGGTGTGTCTGCTCACCAGAGATGTGTTTTATTTCAAATAAATCCATTTCAAATGGAAATGCAAAATGCAAAATGGATATTTTCCATTTTGCATTTTAAATGCTATTCTAAAAACCATTTTGCATTTTAAATGCTTTTCTCAATGCATTTTCCATTTTAAATGCTTTTTTGCAACATACTTCCTACTATCTCCACTCATCTTTTTTTCATAAGCCCCAAATATCAGTCGGTCCTCAACCTCGCTATGAGAGATAATTTACATTTGTCAAGTTGCTCCCTGGTAGGAGCCATGGAGTGATACCATTACAAAAAATACTGATTCAAATACTGAACATGGGGCCATGACGCTGTAATATTAAATGTTAGATAGCAGTTTCTATGTTTTTACATTGGCAACATTAGTCCCGCGCAAATTTTTTGTGGTTTCATAATCTGTAGTCGTGGTGTTTTTGGATTTACCACCATGTAATATGTTTGTTCTACATTGATGTCCATTATTAAACGACAAAATTGTTTAAAAATTTTATAATTATTTTAATTGTTTGACCTGAGAAACCATTTTGCATTTTCAATGCATTTTGAAAATAGGTATTTTGCATTTTGCATTTGAAATGCTTTTCTAAAAACCATTTTGTATTTTGCATTTTCAAATGGAAAAGTTTTGACCCATTTCCATTTTGCATTTCAAATGGTTTTGGGTACCCATTTTGCACATCTCTGCTGCTCACCAACTGCGTGACGGGCCGGATCGGAAAAGGTCGGTTTCAGGAGACCATTTGACCTCTCCAGCAGTACTTTCTATATCCTACGTCTAGCACCACAGTAGGAGGGATGAATACATACATCCGTCACTCTTGGACATACTGATCCTCAGTTTTCTGCCCACCCCTCAAACAGTTTTCTGCCCACCCCTCAAACAGTTTTCTGCCCACCCCTCAAACATTTTTCCTTCCCATAACTTCCTCTCCCCCATTTCTTTAAAAATACTCCAAACACAGCTTCTCCAAATATGACATAGGAGTTAATATTTCAAAAAAATGTTATTGAACTCGATACAAAACACTTACGCGTTGGAAAAATTATAGTAAAAAAATGAACCTGAGAATTGAGACGACATACTTTGGTCTAGAATCATGTTAGAAACATATTTAAGAATATCGAGATATTCTTTTGAAGAAATTAAGATGATAAAATATATAGTAGGAAAAACGGAAACCAAAATTAGATGATTTGTATAGCGTAATTTCTTAGAAAAATCCCCTCATTAACATAATCCCAAACAATTTAACATTACGTGTATGTTAAAGAGCAAAAAAAATTATTAATAGCTTAATTAATTATTCCTAAATACACTATTTTAAAATAATGATCAAATAAAATTCGTTAGTGGATGTCCCTTCTCGAAAATAATTCAGGTCATAAATCGTTGAGCGTAAATTTTCTGCAAGCTTTGACTGGAAAATTTTAACGAGGAAAACCGTAAGCCATAATTCTCTCGCGTGGCTTATGACCCATTAGTATGGCGGTCGCTCACTATTCTGTGTTCCTGCGCTCCTGACCGCTATGTGTTAATAAATTACCAATTTGCGGTTATTATTTTGATTGTCTCTATCCGGGGGTTTGTGACGTTTTGACTAATTACAAATTGCATGAAAACATCCTTGCATGTAAAATTTCAGATCTAACAATTTTTTTTTTGATAAAATTCTTGGTAAGAAGACTAGTGGTGACATGTGAAATAATTTACTTTGTTTATTGAAAAACAAAAAATGTCACTAGAGACCAACATCACTGATTAAAGAAATGCCCTGTATATAGTATACACGGTGTGTGGTACCTATAAGTGGGGTGAATCTTCATCATATTTGTAGTCAATTTTAAAAGTGTATTAAATTGTTATATTTTACATATGTAAGAAGTCAACTTGAGTTCAATTCTCCTGTCTTGAACCCACATCATAATATTCAAATTCTTACGTTTTATAACATTTTAAAATGGTTCTTCCTGCAATTATGTTGAACTACAACACTCTGTTAAATTATATGAATATGCTCAAATTGTCAAACAGTAGAATTTTCACTGACTTGTTATTTCTACATAAAATTTTAAATGATTTAGTTGATAGTCCGGTATTGTTAGAATTGATAAGCTTCCGGATTCCACAACGTAATAATAAAAGTCAGGATTTATTACAGTGCAGAAATTCTGGGACTAACTACTATTTGTATTCCCCTTTGCCCAGAATACTAATGGAGGGAAACAATTATACCAAGTCAGTGGACATCTTCAATTTATCTTTAAACAAATATAAAATGTTGTTAATGAAGCAATTCAGTTATGTACAATAAATGATGTATATTTCTTAATATTCACATGTAGAAGCCCCGAAAAAGGACGTTAATTAATAAATAAATAAATTTTGTGTCATAACTTTTTTTGGTTTGAGCTTTCGTTTTCGAGTAAATCAAGCCCGAAATTAGATTTTTTTAGAATAAATTGATAAAAGAAATCGGTCGACAGGAGGTTAACGTCAGTTGTTTAATGTCTTACGTCAAAGCGTAGAGCCGGCATCGTAAGTTTTTGTTTACTCTTTAGTTGCCAAAATAAGGAAAAACGTTTGTATTTTTTGGGCTCATCTGTTTCCAAAGGTCGCTTGTTCAAATCCCAGCGTGCGCAAGTGAAAATTATTTGATTAATTTCACAAATTACTCAATAAAAATAATATGTAGCATTTTTGTGGCACGATCCAGAGTGGTAGATATTTTCAGTATCCCTGGAGTAACCATTCATTCATTTGAAACGTTGCTTAAAATGGAATTGGCCGTGTGTTGCGACCAGATCTGAATATCCAGGTACTTTCCCACCTTCCCTTTCATTATCTCCTTCCCCTCTGCACTACCTCCAGCCTCATGACGTAAAGTTTGGGAACAGATAAATAAATAAATAAAAAATTATGATAATTTCCCTGTTTTCCGATTGTACCAGTAGGTTCCGGACACCGTGTACATATAATATATACCTATATGCGTTATGTTATTTGGACTTTCTATATTTTTATCAAACAAACAGTAGATACATTATTTACAGAGATTAAACAATAAACAGGAATAAGATACTTCATGTTGAGTAGCTATTATATATTTCCTTGTAGTCTGCTAAGTTGTATGTTTATTCCTTCATTACCAGGTGACGTGTATTGTATATAGGTGTGTGTGTGACGTGTGTAATGTATGTGTGGGTGTTTTTTTGTGTCTGTATGTATGCGCATTGGACAGTTTAAATTATTGACATGATGCCACGTTTGAATTTGGGCAGTGAATCCGAAAAAATGTCAATGTTTGAGTTAGAGTTATTATGAAGAATGAAGAGCTCAGTTAATTGGCGATATGGATTTACTCTTGTGTTTGGCGTGTTTGCATGGTACTGTCCAGGACGTCCCGACTCCCGACTAATTAATTACCATCTTATATTGTTACGTATATATTCTCACAACAACCATTTCTTCGTCAAACCGGATGAGAGTATCTTTTTTGTACATCAGTGACCATAATTATACTTAATCATCACAACAAAGTATAGTGACAATTTAACAGACGTTTGAAAAAATATATATTATAATCATTAAAAGTGATGAAAAAAAAAACCAGCTTATAAACCTTGTAATGATCTGCCCTTTCTTCTTTAAACTTTTCCTTCTCTTCTTTCTACGATAATTTTCCTTAAGTCCCGTAGGTAACTTTTCCATAAGGCTTTGGTTATATATATATCCGGGGAGGGAAGGTCCTCCCTGCCGTCTTTTCTTTATTACACACCCCTTCAAGAGTGTACATCCTAGTTTGTCTACGTGACGTACGACCTTGAACGTACTCATTTCACGTGACGGTTCAGTATAAAAGGCTTCACCGAACGTTGTGTTGGTTTTTTGTTTCTCGGTTTAGAAACCTAGTTATTTATGTATGTGTGGTATCCCTTGGTTCTTTTGAGATAGAGTGAGTTGAATCCATTACCGCTGTGTTTTAAAACCATTTTATAAACCTTATCTTCTAAGTCGCCTGCCCCCCCCCCCCCCCCCCCACTAGCTACTCGATTCTATCTATCGTAGGGTAATGTGAATATAATAAAGTGTTAGATTTTATATATGTGATATACATACGATAAGTTTATGGTGTTAGTTGTCGGCGCCATCCATGTATATATTTTGGGAGGGGAAGGAGAGGAAAGGAAATGATTTTTTTTCAAGCTAAGATTGACTCCTCCTCTTACCAAACAAAACTGATGGATGATAATTTGAGCAAGGCGATCGATATCTGCGTGTCTGGATATCACAACCGGCCGGGTCTCCCCTTGTTCCAAATCGGCAACCTTCACGCCAGAATAAAGAAAACCAGGTCTCATCACCAATTTCAGAATTGCCCCAATCTCAAACACCTCCAGGATAACCTACTTTACTGAGTGTAGAAGGGGAAAGCCATGACATCCCTTGTCACGAATCTAGTCGCGAAAATGTGACACGTAAGGTCCTAAGTTACGAGCCACCTCTAGAAAACATTGTAACTCCCACGCCGTCGGGGATTTACATCCCTTTCTAGGTCAATACATAGATAACACACGACGATCTTGTCGACATTTAGCCTGCTTTTTAACGATAGGTTGTGTGCCTACCCATTCAGCCAATTATCATGTGAGATATATGTAAGGTCTACTCGAAATGCCAAATTTAGGATGAGGACTGTCTGTATTTTAATATTCGGTTCTAGTAATTATTTTATGAGGTTACTAGCATCCTCGTGTATTAGGTATGGGTAACTCCTACTGAATACCTATCCTCTCAGGTAGGTATAAACGGATAATTGGTTTGATTTTTGCATTTAATTTAAAGAGGCTGCCTACCTCTCGAAAGGTACCTGTTGAGAAAAGTTGTTCGGTTGGTAGTTTTATTTCGGAGATTACCATCTCCCTCTTTCGACTTTAGATTTGTTTTTGTGCATCCCAATTCGTAACTTAGAAAGTCAAACAATAGATGAAAAGTATTAAATTAGAAAGTCAAATAACAGAAGAAAAGTTTTCATTTTGTTCCGTCTGGTTGCATCCGATCGCTTTCAATTCGGGACGGCATACGCTAGCAAAACTTCCCCCTTTGACTGACTGTACACCGCGCCTCTCGGCCTATATATGAAAAGGTCATTGGCCTGTCTCTCACTCACAGCTGATTGACAATCCGTCTAGGGTATTCCTTTTAATGATAACATTGTTTGGGCGGCAGGTGTCGTAAACTTAGTTGTATCCGTCTTTTAAAAGGGGTCCTCTGGAATTTAATAAATAATATAAAAAAAACTCACCCAGTTAGTCACCTCTCATTCTCAGCGTGAAGCTTACCTGGTTACACTATATAGCTAAATCACTTTAATTTTCGACCTCCTCCCTACGCTTATAAAAGGGTAATTAAATATTCCTGTAAATAAAATTGTACCTCCCTAATCTGTCAGGATTCGAACCCACAGTTAATGATATATTTGTTTCTCTGGTTTTCGGTCTCCGTGGATAAATGCCATCTCGCCAAATCAATAACCTAGCCCGATTAAACACTTCCCGCCTTTAAGTACATTCACTCTGTTTTAAAAACGCAATCATTATTTTTATTATTTTCATGTTTTTAAGACAAGCAATCTAGTTCGAAATGTATACGAAATCACGTTTAAATCAACACAACTTTATAACACAATCGCGATTGCACAACACCTGGCGCCCCTGAGGTGGGTTTTTACAAAACGGCGCTCTACAAATTATCCAATTATTATTATTGTCATTATTATTAATTGTTTTCTCACTGAGTCGAACCACTTTCACTTCACACAAACACCGGATCAATAATCTTTCACTTTAATTCAATATTCCGCAATATTCTCTAATACCATTTGAATTCAATAATTAACTGTAATTTCAAACAACACTTCTGATTTGTATCCATTTCTCGGGGCTGCTAATGCACCCAAGTTCGAGACTCGACTGTCCCTCCGGTCTCTCCTTTCCCGTGGGAATCTGTTTACTCCAGGCCTGTCTGTCAATAAATCTTCCGTCGTTGTCTAAACAAAAAAATTTTTTGAGCACGTTCGTTTATTATTTATCGTTTATTTTTGTGGATATTCAAAACATCACAACCTAACCCATTTAATCAAGTTTTTTTTCATCACTTTCAAAGGTGTGTTGAATTGTCACTGCCCTGAGTTATCAACAATCCGAATTTAGATTGTCGTGAGTTCTCTTTTATTATATCTCCAATCAAACGGTGCATTCTCTACGGTGAAGTCATGTAGAGTCAAAAATGTTATAATATTGTAATGTATTTTTGCTCGAGGAATATTTTCGCTTTTAAGCAAGTATTTTTAAAAATTGTAAAAATGTTTTTATAACGAAACTTTTCTACAATCAGATCAAAATCGCAATCTGATTTTATAGCAAGCCTTCTTAAGAAAATATAAAAATAAACGACAAAAGATTTTTTGTGAAATTTTTAAAGAGCTTATTTTATAAGAAGCTTTTCGATAAATTTTCTTTACGATTTGTTTTTAAAATCGGCAATAACACAGACAAAATTTAACTTTTCCGATCAATTCTAAACAAATAACGTATTTAAAATTGTGTTACGCTAGTTTAGCAACTGTGTTGATACATTTTTCATTAAATAAATACATAATTTATAGAAATCGCGTGGACTTGAAAAGTATTGGATTCGTCATTCTTACAAGATTTTTTTAAAATTTTTTCATTGAAATTTAAGCAAACATAAATGCAATATTAATTTAAGACTTAAAATTGCAATAGACTATGGGTAGTAAGAAAATGGATAGATTTGTTTGTTATAATTATTTTCCACATGGGTTCGCAAACAAAGACCTTTCTTCAGTAGTTACAATATAATAATAATTAATAAACATTTATACGTAAATAATATAATAAACTCGCGTGAAATGCGACACGGGATCTTGTATCCGGCAATATTCAGATGGAAAAAATCTAAATTAACAATTAAACTCGCTGAAAGCGACGACACATCTCACTATCAGTATCAGGTATTGATTCTAAGGCTTGATCTGGATATCTGCTCGTTCAAGGCCGTACGTAGACTTATATAGGCCGCCCGTGGCACATCATTTGGTAGGTAGCGGAAAGCCGGCCACTTATTAGTTGGTTTATAATTTGCGTAACCAGAATCAGATCTACAATGTCCTGCATTCGTCGATAGGGATGCTTTAATAGGTGTTAGCGAGAAAGTATTCAGTTACAATACTAGGAGATACAATTTTTACGTATTAAAATAACAAGATTTTAATACAAGTGCCGGTAAATGGTCAAACCTTTTATTTTAATTATACTTTGGAAAGTATTCGATAATATTATTTTATGTTGTCGTATGGCAAGTTGAAATTGTTAATTTGACAAGCGGAGTAACATGCAGAAACTCCATTAATAGAGTACTGAACGCGGTTGGCGCTACCAAAAAAATGTCCAAGGAGCGAAGCTAGCTGTCCATAATGGAGTACTGGTACCTACCCCGATGTATGGCAGTGAGGCATGGAATTGGCAGAGGAATTCATTTCATACATTACGAAATGCAAAGACTTCCACTATTCATACATGAAGAAATGCAAAGACTTCCACTAATCATACATGAAGAATTGCAAAGACTTTCACTAATCGTACATTAAGAAATGCAAAGACTTCCACTAATCATACATTAAGCTTACCAGAAAGTCGAAAACGTTGGATTAAAATATACTATAATATGATGAAACCAAACTTTGAATATTAATATTAATTACACGCCAGAATTGTTGAAGAGGTTTGCAAAAGTTGTCTATTTCCTAAGTAGCTTTGTTTAAGACGTTCATAAGCTTTATGTTAATTAAAATTCATTACGCTCCAGGCTTATATGGTAGACAAATATTCAACAGCTGTCTAAAGGGTAAGGTTTGATTTTCACTGGAAATAAGTTAGTACGAGGTAAATGACAAATCTAAACAATTTTGGAATGACTGTAGTAGCTTTGTGGTTTAATGGGAAGTATGAAAGACGCATCGGTACCGAGTTATCTTCATAGATTACACAGGCCTGCCAATTGACACTTTTTGATAGTTTTTTCATCGTAATGGGTGAATCGTGTGTATTTTGGTGCGCTGAGTCCAAGTATGCCCTCAGTTTTTCTCCAGCACGTAGGGATTTTCCGCAAAATGAAAATGAAAGTTATTCGAAACCCGCAGTAGGTACATATAGGTAAAAATGCATTTTGAAATGAAAAAATAACTATATATATATATATTACTAATGGTTTATTTACATTTTTAAATAGAATTCGATAAAAATAATATGTATATACAATAAGGATTTATAGTTCTTTATAATATCTACATCTTTTTCCCTCAAAACTCCTGTGTGGGATGTCTGGAAGTTCTCTATAGAGCATCCAACAGTAGTCTCCCATCATATTCACATCCCATCGTCCTTGGTACCTCCGTTCCATTTCTTTGATGTCTTGGTAGAACCTCTCGCCCTGCTCTTCACTTACGGCACCAAGGTTTTCTGGGAAATTATTCAAATGGGAGTTCAAAAAGTGAAGTTTCAAGCTCATGGAGCACCCCAAGGTTTTAAAACATTTCAACATTTTATTTTCAATTTCTTCATAATCCGGGTCCTTATTGTTCCCCAAAAACTTAGTCACACAATCTTGTCCAAAATGCGCAAAAAATCATGACGTAAAAGATTGCATGGATGAGGATATTCAGTGCATCAATTGTATAATGACGAGTAAAAGATTAGGACTGAAACTAAATTGTAGTCACTCAGCCATGAGTAAGGAATGCCCAATTTATAAAAGAAAACTAGAAGCAAAAATGAGCAGAATTTCTTTTTTATAAACAAAAGTTACGAGAAATATGAAATTATATACTTGAACATACAAAGCATCATAGCACATTACGAAGAGGTCAAAATACTTTTAGAAGAGAAGAAACCTTTTATGCTTATGATGAGTGAAACACATGTGACTGAAGATATCCAAGATAGTGAAATTATATTTGATCATTATAATACCATCCGTTGTGACTCGCATAGCAGACATACAGGAGGAGTGATGATTCTCTTAAGTAATAAAGTTCCATATGAAGTGATATCAAATCACCAATATGAAAAAAATTGTTGGATTTTAGCCATCAGCATTAAATCAGGAATCAAGAAAGGTGTATATACTGTTATTTATAGATCACCAAACACAAGTAAATGCGACTTCTTAACATATTTTCAAAGATGGAGCATGGAAAATTTGCAAGATGAAAATATTAATATCAAAGTTGGAGATTTTAATATAAATGTTAAAGCAAATGCAGACATATACACAAATAAACTGAAATCTATTATTCAAACTGCAGGTATGAAACAATTAGTTAAAGATTTCACACGAATAACTAATACCTCTAAAACATTGATTGATCTGGTTATCTCAAATAAATTTAACCTATGTGTTAATGTATTAGATAAACCTAAAATTACCGACCATAATATGATTCAAATTCTATTAAATGACAGAGAAAACTACAACTCCATTAAAGAAACACAAGTAATAACATTTAAAAATTACAAAAGATACAATAAAGAACTCTTCATTCAGACCTTAGAGACTATTGATTGGAATGAAATAAATCAATTGGAATATAACAAAAAAGCTGACCAGATGATATTAAACATTAAAAAATCCATTGATGAAGTAGTTCCAGAACAGAAGATACGTAAAGGAAACAATAATAAATGGTTCACAAAAGAACTACGCACAATGCAGCACGATAGAGATACATTTTACAAGAGAGCACTCCTTACTAATAGTACTATGGATTGGAATAACTACAAAAAAATGAGAAATAAATACTCTAAAGACATAAAAAGAACGCATAATGAGTACATAAAAAATAAAATAAACTCGGAAGAAGGGGATCCCAAAAAAATTTGGAAAAGCATTAAAGAATTAGTAAATGGCGATAACAAAAACGACATAAAAATAGTAAACTTCCCAAAAGATATAAACGAAGAAAACATGGCTAATAGCTTTAATAAATATTTCATAGAAAGCATCACTCAAATTAACAAATTAATACCCAACATTGTTTTCAACCCCACAAATGATAATAACAACTCAAACAAAGAATTATTGGTCTTCAGAAAAATAACTACAGAATATTTATTTAACATTTTAAACAAAATTAAATCAAAAAATAGTTCAGATGGATTAACTATCAGTCTGATAAAAGATGCTTTTCCAGTAATTGGATCTACTCTATTAAATATTATTAATCAGACAATTGAAGAGGGAAAATTTCCACAGTCATGGAAACTATCTACCATTATACCGGTCCCAAAGGTTAAAAATACCAGAAAATGTGAAGAATTTCGACCAATAAACACCTTACCAAAATATGAACAGATACTTGAAGTAATAATAAAAGAACAAATATTGCAATACTTAGATGAACACAATATTTTATACCAAGAACAATCGGGATTCAGATGTAATAATTCTTGTGAAACAGCGTTAAATGTAATCGTTGAAGAATGGAAAGAAGGAATGAATAGTAATAAATTTATCTTAGCAATATTCATGGATTTTCAAAGGGCATTCGAAACCATAGATCGAGAAATATTGATAAGAAAGCTTAAAGAAATTGGTTTTTCAACTCTAGCCATTAAATTAATAAAAGAGTATTTGAGAGACCGAATACAGGTAACAAAAATTAATAATAAATTTTCAAAACCAATGGAAAATAAATTAGGAGTACCACAGGGATCAGTCCTTGGACCTCTATTGTTCATACTCTATATTAATGACATGGTGAAAATATTTTCAAAATGCACGACTATTTGCCGATGATACACTTATATATATTATTGGAGAAAACTATGAAGAACTAATACATATTTTAAATAATGAACTAGATAATGTATCAAGATGGCTAAAAATAAATTAGCTTAAATTAAATACAAAAAAAACAAAATGTATGGTAATTGGTTATAAGAAGACATCCAGTGAAAGCAAAATCAAAATTGATGGTGAAATTATTGAAAATGTTACCAATATAAAATACTTGGGAGTTATAATAGATTCCAAACTGAACTTTAACAAACATGCGGAATATACCCAAAAGAAAATTGGTAAAAAAATATCTTTTTTGGGAAGAATTCGCCAAAAACTGTCCGAAAAAACTGCAATCACCATTTATAACTCCATTATTGCTCCACATTTTAATTACTGCTCAACTATCCTTTTCCTGTGCAACGACCGAGAGCAAAATAAATTTCAAATTCTTCAAAATAGGGCATTGAGAATAATACTCAGACGAAATAGGTATTCAAAAGTAAATAAAATGTTAAACGAACTAAATTGGCTAACGGTGAAACAGATGTTGACCTTGAACACGATGATATTTTTACACAAAATTGTAAACAACCTGCTACCCAAATATTTTTCGAATAAAATTGTATACAACAAGGACATACACAAACATAAAACTAGGACGTACAATCAAATTAGACTACCAAAGAAGGACAAAGCGAATACCCAGAATAGTATATTATATAAAGGGATGAAATACTATAACGCGCTGCCGGAAAACCTTATGTCTGCCCCAATTGAAAAGTTCAAGATGTTGTGTAGGAGCCACATCAAGCAAGAAAAAAAAACATAGTATATTTGTATGCAATAATTAATTAGTCATTTGTAAACTTAAATGTACAAATTACTAAAATAAAAACAATAAATAAAAACAACTTCTTTTAATGATATCCACGCCTCTTTCTCAGTTTTTTTCTACACCTTTTCAAACTGATTGTCTTTCATTAGTTTCCGAATGTCCGGACAACAAAAACACCCTCCTTTAACTTTGCCTCAGACAGTAAATAATAATTTAGGATTAAGGCAATATTATTGACAAATATGCGATCAAGAGCTGGCCTCAGTGGTTGAGGGATAAGGCTCTTGACTTGCAATTCAAAGATTGCGGGTTCAAATACCGGCGCGTTCAAGTAAATTTTATTTGATAAATTTGTTTTATTTCACAATTTATCAATTAAAAATAATATACACTATACTTGCGGCACGTTACAGAGTGGAAGATACTTTCAGTATCACCCTAGTGTAGGACCACCATTTAGATTTAAAACGTTGCTTGAAATCCTTTATCTTCAGCCTCACAACGCACCCTAATTGGAGATGCCATAATTTCACTGGCTTCAGATGGTTGGGAGAACTAGGGTATTTTTTTCGAATTAGTTTGTGATAATCAAGTGTTCTTTTGAATCTAATTTTCAATTATACATGATACTTGATTATCAAAATCTCAATAAGGCACAATCTTAATTATCACAGCTTAAACTTAGCGAAGAGGTCTGTAGGTAGGTACTACAGTTCAAGAGAAATAAACGTTGTGGCTGAAATCAAAAAGCAATAGCACGCCAATGGTTTCGAAAGCGTGAAAGAAAACCGCAGTCCGCCTACTCGGCCGTTGGTAGGTACTTAAATAAAGATCTATCATTTTTTGCAAGCCCATTTTTTTCTTATTGGCCTCGATTAATTGAATAAAATTTCAAGATATTTATTTTATTAACTGTTGACGTTTAAACATGTAATACGTTCCTACATCTGCAAAATAAACAACTAATTTCATATTTATGTTGGCTGTATAAACTTTTCACGATTGCATTATGCATGCCTCTCTAAATGATACCTGGCAGATTGAGCATATGTAGGGATCGTCCAATTGAGCGATAAAAAGGAAGATGAATGTGAGGTTAGGTTAGGTCTGGGAATGTAGATTTCTTTTCGAAGTATTTTCTGGGTCCAATTCTCATTGGGAGTTTTACACGATTCTTTTTTTCGTCCAGTTTCCATATGGGTCGTCAATATTATTATATTTGTTCTATTTTGATGACGATTTTCGTACTGTTTAAGATGGTTGAAATTATTTGACATTTATAGTCTGTAACTGTTTTAACATTACTATACTATGTGAAAATTCTGCATCTTTGTTTCGTTATAGGTATATTTAAATACTTATAAAAGTCTATAACATACTTTTATTAATGCTTTTGAACTTTTATTACTGTTTGACATTGTGAATTACGCGTATAGTTTAAATGATTTGTTAAAGGCAACCCCAAACACAAATGACAGACGCTTTCATGTGATCTACGATTATGTTCAATATGTTGCAATTTTTTGTCGACTTAGAATCTACCGTTCCAAAATAATATTTTTCTCTAATGGCAGTAATTCTCTGTATGAATTCGTAGTAATTATGAAAAAAAATATTTGTTTGAAGATGTAGGTCACGATATACAGGGTTTTCCAACGAGAGGTTGTGGTAGCAATGTGTGTGTGTATGTGTATTTGTAATTTACGGTGGCTGCCCGAACCGTAAATTGTGTTCAGAAGATGGGAGTTTGAAATGAGTGTCTGCGCTATTAATTAAATTTATTCGAGAGGACGAATATTACAATTTTACAGAACGCGGAGACGGTGGCAGACAAAGTAGAGAGATTGGCGGTAGGATCGAACGTTGAAACCGGAATGAAGATTTCTCTTCTCATGCTCGCTTGCGTCTAGCGGCGGATTAATTCAAGTTCGTGTTGCCACATGTGAGAGGAAGAAGTCCCACAAGGTGTTATTTTGATATTCAATCGTAAAAGATCAATGGTTTCGTTGCTTGTGTGGCACGTAGCGCCGTCTTGTTGAAAGTAAACGTTGTCCAGATCAATAACATCCAATTCCGGCCATAAAAAATCATTAATCATCTCTCGATAGCGCAATCCATTCACCGTAACTGTTGCTTCAGCCTCATTTTCAAAAAAGTAAGGTCCAAGGACTTAAACCGCACAAACAGTCACACGTTGAGGATAAAGAGGCTTTTAAACAATAACTCTTGGGTTTTCCGAGCCCCAGATGCGACAATTTTGCTTGTTGACGAAGCCACCGAGGTGGAAATGGGCCTCATCACTCAAGATGATTTGCATCTCAAGTGAATTTTAATAATTTCAATGCGTTGTTGAACTGTGTATCGTTCCATTTTTATTAATGGCGTAGTTTTTAATTGTCATATGTCAAAAAATGACGGCTTCAAAAATAACATCGTGGGCTATTTAAAATAACACCTCTTATTGGAAAACCCTGTAGTTTCTATATGGGAATCATAATGAAAAAGAGCCTTGTGTAAAACGCATATAAGAGCACGTTTTCCTGTGACGTCACGCCGCCAGGGGCTGGGTTAGCCATTATTAATACAGGAATAGTTGTGCAAACAGCGGTTCGGTAAATCATAAATCATACGTGTAATCGACACGCTATACCCGAAGACAATAACTGTCCTAATGATAGCGGCCGGCCAAAATCAACATGCCACGGATTGGAGGTAAGCTGTTGATTAATTTATAATGCCTCGGGTAAGTTATATAAGAAAGGTTATATTTATTATATATTAAAGGATACCCAAACATTTTGATTGATGGTCGTATTGAAGACAGGTGGCATGCTTCGCAAGTAAAAACACGTTGATTTTAACGAGCATCGAGTTTAACAAGAAGGAGGAACGTTTAAGAGGAACTGCTGCGCGGTCTTATTTACACAAAACTTAAATTTTGATTAGAGTCCAAAATACCCAACTAAACTGAACATTGAACCTGTATTTCAAATTATGATTTATAGAAAATCAAAATAATTTAACTCTTTTTACTGTGTTAATATAATGAAAAATAAAATAAAACATTCTGAAAATTACTTTTTGTGAGTAGAAATGACATTTTTTTTAATAATATTCATTACATTTTATGTAAGGAAGCTTTTGACTGTCCAACTAGTAAGGTTTCCCGTTTTAGGACAGTCAAATTAACAGGTTTTAAATTATCCTAGAGGAATATAAGATTTAAGAAAAGAGAAAATAAGTTTGTAAAAGCGAAGATACAACTAGGCGTTAACGTTTTCCTACGTGAATCACGTGGTTACTGTAAATATCTTTTTAAAATCACTTTTTATTCTATATTTCACCGTATTCGTACAGTAAATAAAAGATTTTTTTTTAATTATTACTAACTCACAAAGGATTGCCAGTTGCCTCGAAAATCATGAGAAAATTAAATTCTTAAATGACCTATATTTTATAATTTAAAACACAAATAAATGAAGTAGCACACGTCCGTATTAGATATTTGACTTTGATTAAAAAATATACATTCACTTTGGATGGGTATTATAGCCTGAAATCATAGACATAGGTGATTTTGTCTATTTACGCGTGGATGCTCATGGTTTTTGCCAGACATACCTAAAGAACCCAAGAAAATAGCCATAGTTTTGACAGCAAAGGCTGTAAACAATTTTGCATTGTGGATAGATGGCATTGTTACTTTAATTGGGGACTTTAACTGACTTGTTTTTCCCCTGTGGTCTTCAAATACCGTACGAGTTCATTACATTTACGGAATTACGGAACTATTTTAAATTATGTGAAGGTTCCTATAAGGTTTATTAAAAAATGAAAAAACACGATAGCTTTCAGCAAAAATGCACCAGTCTGAAAATGTACCAGTCTGAAAATGTACCAGTTTGAAAACGTACCGGTCTGAAAATGTACCAGTCTGAAAACGTAACAGTCTGAAAATGAATATGATTGATTAAAACTGAATTTTGTCCGATTTGAACAAATCGATTAAAGTTATAAATTACTTTCATTATACCAATTAGTAAATTCTGTCAAGCGTCTGTTTTTAAAAGCATTAAGATACAGGAAATGGAGACATACGTAGGTATGTAGGTTCGATGTCCGTGCACTGTAAAATTTTGCAATTCCGACGATTTCAATTAATATTTTGGCGCTACGTGATCTGGGTTTTACAAGCAATACTAGAGTTACAGTTTGCTAAAAATATATGATTTTTTAACAAGTAACAAAGCAATTATAAAACAATTTACATCAACATATTAAAAAAAGTTAACACTTTCCAACTAAAAAAATTAACACCATGATCATTGAAGACTTAATAGGATCAACATACTAAAATAAGCACAGCTAAACAAAATATAATGTTATGAGTCATCATGAAAACGCCAAAAGCATTAATAACTACGTACATTTTACTATAAACAACATTAATTGATTAGCACATTGAAAAAAATTAACGTCAAGGAATTAATTACACAAAAAACAGCTTTACAAAAACCATTTGCCTTTCCTACAGTGTTTAATTTTTCTTTTTAATGTGTAACCGCACACAAGTTCCAACTGCTCCCAATTGTCTGGAGCCAGTGAGACTATGGCATCCCCAGTTGGGGTATGTTGTGATGCTGAAGGTAGCGGGGAAGGGAAGAAGATAGGGAAGAGGAAGGCGGGGTTATTAGCCACCTGGCAAATCTTGTCACAAAAATTGGCCAAAGCCATTTCAAGCAAAGTTTCAATTCTGAATGGTGGTCTTATAAAATAAAATTTTGTTGTTTTACTCATTAATTTATTTCTAAAATTAATTTACTTGCGCACCCCTGGATTTTAATCCGTGACCTCCAGCTTGCTATTGGAGAGCCTTACCTCCCGACCACAAAGGCCGCCAGAGAACCTAACACCAAAATTAATTTGATATACCTACGAAAATGTTACCATTTGAAAAACCACGGCGCGCCACTGCTATTAAGGTCATTATTTTTTATTGCCAATAAAAATAAAGAAACTCGCAGTTAGGTATTAAACACAACCGCAGCCCGCCACTCGGCAGTTGGCTCTTTTAGATGTGGGTTATCAATTTTTTGCAAAACATCTTTTTGATCCTTTTGACAGAATTAATTTAATTTAAGTAATCCTGTCTACAATACGGACTGATGACGTTCATAATATGGTAACGATTAATTTAAAAATCATGTTATATTTTAATTGCGTCTTAAGAGGAAGCTACAAGCCAAAATGTGTATATTCTTGGCATACCTTATATTGTAGGTAATAGGCATTCGATTCGTCGTTCGATTTCAAGCAAAAAACTGGTTTTTATTTATTTTGTAAATAATTTAATAAGAAAGCAAAAAAGTTTATCAAGTGAAACTCTCTTAGATATTCTTAGCTATAATACTGTATTTAAAGAAGTTGTTTTCTTTACGCGTTCATACATTAATGTTAAAAAAATATTTATTTTAGTAGTTTACATTTATATTTTTTATTGAGTAATTTATTTTTTATTTGTATTCTACTCAAGCGAAACGATAGAAAAACCTTCAATTTATCTAGAGCATATTTTTGGTATTCATAATGTACACCAATTCGTTATAAAAATTAATCAAAATAGTGATTTAGCATTAAGCTTCGCCTTAATATTATATTGAGTAATGATTTAATATCGTATACATTAGAAAATACATCAGATTCGAGATTATTGCTGAGATTCTCTAAAATATAAATAATATTACGATAAAACTTTTCCCGTGTTATTTTTTTAAATTTTTTGTCACAAATATTTTTAATAAATAATACACGTATATATTTTTGAAATGTATTCCTGAATAAATGGTGTTTTCAATTCATTAAATGTGTTTTAATTATGTTTTCTGCCTGCGAACTCTATCTAAATTTCTCTAATAAACAATAAACAATGTTAATCTCAAGTGACCTCTCAGGTAAGTATGGTCCTATACATTATCTGCATGTACAGACTATAAATAAATAATATGAATACATTCTAACGCAGCATCACGTTCATTGGTCAAATATATAGTTCATATACAGGGTTTTTCAATAAGAGGTGTTATTTTGATATTCAATCGTAAAAGATCAATGGTTTCGTTGCTTGTGTGGCACGTAGCGCCGTCTTGTTGAAAATAAACGTTGTCCAGATCAATACCATCCAATTCCGGCCATAAATCATTAATCATTTCTCGATAGCGCAATCCATTCACCGTAACTGTTGCTCCAGCCTCATGTTCGAAAAAGTAAGGTCCAATGACTACGCCGGACGATAAGCCGCTCCAAACAGTCACACGGTGAGGAAAGAGAGGTTTTTCAATAATAACTCTTGGGTTTTCCGAGCCCCAGATACGACAATTTTGCTTGTTGACGAAGCCACCGAGGTGGAAATGGGCCTCATCACTCAAGATGATTTGCGTTTGATTCACTCAAGTGAATATTAATAATTTCAACGCGTTGTTGAAGCGTGTATTGTTCCATTTTTATTAATGGTGTAGATTTTACTTGTCAAATGTCAAAAAATGACAGCTTCTAAAGTAACATCTACCGAAATAGCGGGCTATTCAAAATAACAACTCTCATTGGAAAAGCCTGTAGTTTTGTATTAGTGATCGACGAACCGGTAGATGCGATCTGTTAGCCATGAGTTGGTAATAGTTTGTCTAGTCTATAGTTAGTTATAAGATAGAGTATTGTAAAAAAATGTTATGTGCAAATGCACAGTGATTAAGGTGATTTTTATGAAAAACGGTGCTATACAAATCATCCAATTATTATCATTATAACATTAATAGTAGACCTGAAACAAACTTATGTAAAAGGAAAAATGAAAGTTTAAATAAAGTATACGACACCGGAAGATATATAAAAAATGCATAGGATTTTCAACAATGCAACTAAGCACGCAAAATTCAGTTGCATAATGATTCGTGCAATTTTATTATGATTTTCTAATGGCAATAAGAGTCTATATAATATTTTCATGTCATTTCATTTATATATAATATTTTCATGTATGTTCGAGTCATTTCACAGAACTCGAACGATTCGTGTAATTTAAAAGTTCTGTCAAAGTTCTATTCAAGTTCTGTGGAACAGCTGACCTGAGAATATCTGCTACTTTTATTGGTTACCTCAGTAACACTCTTACCTCTGGAGTATAAGGAGAAGATAATACTAATAAATCTTAGCGAAACACGATACAGAACAAGACACAGAAAAATAAAATGGTAACCTTCTCAACTGGAAATCGAATCCAGCATCTTTCCTGTTATCTTTTTTATATGTCTTTTTTCGTTGAGTATTTTTAGTATTATCTTCTTCTTTGGTGATATTATTACATTGATAGCATAAAAGAAAAGTTGTTCCAATAAAAAATGATAAATTATTTTTACTGTAAATAACAATATAGAAAAATTGCATCTTTGTAATATTATTGTTTGCATCATTTGCAATAAAACTAGTCACATAAACTTTTAAGAAATTATTGGAAAAATAAAAACTATTTGAATTTTGTTAAACGACATGCACATAATTTATTATAGGTAGCACAAGTTAGTGAGATTATTTTTTTTTTGTTATTCTTTCAAACACGAAAATTTTCCAACGGAATTGTCTTAACAAAACTGCATTCTATTTGGCAGGTCGTTTTAAAATGCTGACAAAAAATTAAAGGAATTTCTCAGAATTCCTTGAAAACTTATGGTTGGCCACAAATCATAGTAAATAAGTGACTATGAAATTTCCACAAATTACTAACAGCAAGCAAAAGCGCTTTGTACTTTCACAATCATAAAAACTACACACAAACTCACGATAGACTTTCTACACGGTAGCTTCAATTAATTCCTCATCATCTTCAACTGTGATTTTCACATTTCTTGGAATATATTTTGATTTCCACATTTCTTGGAATATATTTATATTGCACACTCATTCGGAAGCTACAAATTGGTTGGAGCATTTTTACCACCGTTGTAGTCTTAATTCAAATTTTAAATTTATGTTCCCATAAAGCCAATGGCCGTTAGGTACGAATAGATGAGGCGTTTACAAAACGGTTAAATAGATTTTTAGTCTGGGTAGACCAAGATAAAATTATACAACCGCAAACCCTACTTGCTTTGGTGAAAAAGTAAATAAGATTATTGTAAATTTTGCAAACTAGCTCCTTGTGAAAGAGTTTTATAAGTGAACTGATATATTAAACGAACAGTCATTTAAATTGTTAAAATTAAATTAATTGTAAATTAAGCGAATATTCAACTTATAAGAAAGGTTAACTTAATTATAATTTAAACGAATAGTCAACTAATTTATGAGATTAAATTAATTTTAATTTTAATGAAATGTAAACTAAAGTTGCATTAATTGCAATTTAAACGAATAATCAACTAATTTGTGAAATTAAAAAAGTGCAATTTAAACGAATTGTGAATTAATTTGTAGATTACATTAATTGTGATTTAAGCGAATTGTAAACTAATTTGTAGGTTACATTAATTGTAATTTAAACGAATTGTGAACTAATTTGTAAATTATATTTATTGTAATTTAAACGAATAGTCAACTAATTTATGATATAAAATTAATTGTAATTTTAATGAAATGTAAACTAAAGTTGCATTAATTGCAATTTAAACGAATAATCAACTAATTTGTGAGATTAAAAAAATTGTAATTTAAACGAATTGTGAACTAATTTGTAGATTACATTAATTGTAATTTAAACGAATTGTGAACTAATTTGAAAATTATATTAATTGTAATTTAAACGAATAGTCAACTAATTTGTGATATTAAATTGGTTGTAATGTAAACAAATAGTCAACTAATTAGTGATATTTACAGACACAATACGAGTTATTTTATAAAATTAACAACAAGCTAAAAATTTAATATATAAATAATAATTAATTTGTAAAAAAATAACAAACAATACTATATACACTCATGTAAGACTGCATATTAGAAAAAAAAAACAAATAAACGATCCAATGTACAGTTAAATATTTATTTTGGATGTGTATTACGAATAAAATTATTCAAATTATGAAATAATGTTGTAGCTATTTTTTGCCTTAATTATAAGATCTACAACGATTGATATAAACTAATATAAAATATAGTTGGCATGTTTTAACTCGACCGTTGGCATTCAATCTCTCTTTACATTTGTTTGTACGTTCCGTTTCCGTTTTAGAAAATCTTCTGTATCCACTTAATAATTTAAGTAGGCCTTACTTTGAATGGATGGCTTATTTTCACTGAGCTTTTCAATATCATGATAGCTACCTACCTGTCTGAATAAAGTTTGATGAAAATAATTGTCATTGAGATACCTGACGTCTCTTTGGACTAGTAGTATAATAATTCCAGATTTAAAAATTAAAAATTATTACATAGCTTTTACTTGAATACCTACTTAATTATAAACATTGTGTTTATACTTATTTAAGTACCTACTTACAAATCATACGATTTCAGAGGAAATTTTGGTTTTTGATTTATTAAAAAAACAGAAAATTAGAAACACACTTTTTTGGATGCGGGGTCTGCAGTTCTCAGAACTTCCAGTCGATGAACATCATTACTTTAGGTACTTTTAACTTGGCTCTCAAAAATAACAATTGGTATTGAAATCGGTTCTCAAGTGGTCTTATTAGAGGGGTAGTGAATATAAATGGAAAATCCTTTTGGAAATGTTAAGGCCATAATATTATTAGTTTAAGGAGATAGGATATTCATTACTATATCGTATTGAAAAGTTTTTGGGAAAATCTCTAATATCTTGATTTAAATTCGTTCCCAAAAAACGATAAATATTACTCAGCTTTTATAGTTATATATTTATAAACGCAGAGGCAGAAGAATGTGTTATTATTTCGAAGAATTTTTTTCAAAGTAATTTAAATTGTCATTAAAAAAAATCAAGTATTTGTTTAAATAATAAATAGTACATTTTCGGCACGTTCCAGAGTGAAAGATACTCTTAGTATTGCTCTGGCGAAAAACGATCATTCAGAAATGAAACCTTGCTCTCAATGGCTTTGGCCATGTTTGGTGACCAGATCTCAAAAGTCAGGGATTTTCCCGCCTCTCTCTTTCCCATCTCCTTTCCCTCCTCACTACCTCCAGCCTCACAAGATATCCCAACTGGGGATGCTACAGATCAAGAATTTCACATATAAAAAAATATATGTGAGAAATTCACGACTTTGTAATTTTGTCTTGATACTAAATTTTACAAGGAGCTTAGTAAGTCTTATAGGATAGGGCCAGACAAGAGCCCTTGTGGAATCCCTTGTGGAGTGAAATAGGGTCTAGTGGTCCGAGGCCGTAAAAGGATTTCAATAGACCGTGTAGGTATGCTAACTACCTTACTGGCTTACGGTGCGTGATGAAGTCTCAAGCAATAAGCGACGAATATATATTTTTTCAAATAATTTTACCAAGAGGGACAATTTGTGGTTTTCAATACTAAATAAGTGATGAGGTTGGGCGATTTTTCGTTAGCTAATCTTATTTTGCAAAAGAAACTGACAAGTAATATTGAAATATTTTTGATCCTTTAAAATCAAGTTTTAATAACCGATTGATATTTTATCGATATAAGAAAACCAATTAAGATACAAAAAAGGAAGCGAGCGCAAATACAAAGCTTTCCTTCGGTTCAATTGTTATTTACCGACTTCGAATCAAAGACTTGTAAAACTAATTGAACTTTTCCACCGATACAATGAAGACGAAAAATCCAATATAAAGGTTATTTGGAAATAGTTAAAAATGGTTTTCTCAAAAGTCGGTATGAAAAATAGTTTATAATATTTAATTATTAAAACCACCCGAGATGTTGCGTTAACATTTTTTCATAATAAATCTTATTTTGGTTTTGTTGAAATTTATACAATGTCAACATTATCTGTTTGACAATGCTTTCGGAAGGTTATACAGCTGTCATGTGGACATATTTTTTTATGGCAGAACATGTATACAATTGAAGGAATAACGCTTTGAAAATTACTACATTTTTAATGTACGAGGCATATCCAGAAAGTAAGTGTACTGAGGCTCTCACGACCGAATGAATTTTATTTTCGATATGTTGGCTAAATTTACGTGTATCCTGACTCTTCCCCTCCGTAACGACACCTGTTCAAGGTCAGTACGTTGAAAAGTGTCAACGCGACAACACGTTTCGTGAAAAATGTCAATCCAATCTCCCGCCAAATGCGAAATACGCGGCGTCATCCGTTATCTCGTTTGGAAGGAAAAACCTCCGTTTGAGGTTTATAATGAGGTTAAAACTGCATATGGTGATAAAGCTATGAATTGTACGAGTGTGTACAAGTGGTATCGCGAGTTTAAAAACGGTTCTCACCTCTTAACCCTCCACCAAAAAGTTCAAAACCACAATTTCAGAAAAGAAAATCGTGGCATCCGTGTTTTGGGACTGTCAAGGCATAATTTTGATTGAATATCTGCCTCAAGTGGAGACCATCAACTCTGCAAGATACTGTGAGACCTTGAAAAATTGCGGAAGGCGATTCATAACAAGAAGAGAGGCATGCTGACAAAGGGAGTCAGCCTGCTGCACGACAATGCCAGACCACACACGGCCAACGCCACGAAGGAACTGCTTGCTTCGTTTAAATGGGATATCCTGAACCACCCCGCGCATTCCCTTAACCTAGCACCTTCAGATAATTATCTCTTTACCTCCCTGAAGCTGTACATGGGTGGAAAAAGGTTTTCAACCGACGAGGAGGTAAAGGAGGAGGTGGAGAAGTGGACGAAGGGGTTGGCGGGAAACTTCTTCGAGGAAGCCATCAAAAATTGATACCCCGCTTCACCACCTGCATTGAGAGGAATGGCGACTATGTCTAAAAATAGCTTACATATGTACTACGGTAACCATGTAATTTTTTTGTTTCAATAAAAAGATTTGTAACCTACAAAAATTCAGTACACTTACTTTCTGGATACGCCTCGTAGTTCTACAAAATGATGCTCTCGATATTTGCAAATTGTTACATTCATATTATTTTGTAGAACTACATTAAAAACTTAGTAATTTTCAAAGAGTTATTCCTTCAATGTATCTATGTTCTATATTAAAATTAATTTTTCTTTGTTTTTCCGTACACATGCATATATTATTCATCTGATTTCGATGATTTTTTTTTGTTATGACTGCCAGGTGTATTTAGAGAGTAGTTTAAATGGTTTAAGAAGTCGGAGACGATCGATAAATCAACAAGACATTATCTCTGCACTGTAATTAATTAATTAATTAATTAATTAGGCCTTATTGCCTTTCAGACATTTTATAAGCACTTCATTCTTGCTTATACTACTTTATTGTATATTATTACATATAATTTCTTACTTTGACTTAATACTATACTACAGATTGCTACTTATATTTTATTTATATCTCTGTTTTTCATACTTTTAACCTTACTACTATTTACTGATTATACCGTTATACTTACATTTATATTGTTGCATTCCTTATGTTGCTGTACTATTCTCTGTAATTTAGTATGTGAATGGCACATGTTGTGCCGTATATGTGAAAATAAATAAATAAATAAATATGTGAAAATAAATAAGTAATGAGATACGAAGTCGAATTACAGTCGACATCAAATAGTTTTTAAAAGTGTGAATTTTATGATATTCCATGAAGCAAATGAAGTAAAATGAAACATGAGTGATGAACAACGAAAGCGTTTTGAGGACAATGTACGACTTAGAAGTGAATTGTTGAAGAAGTCGAGGATGCCCGAGGAAGACATGGCACGATACTGATTACTATACAATAATATTATTTCCACTTTTAAAATGCGCTCAGTTGAGAGGTTCACTAGAACCTCAAAACTTTACCAGAAAATAGTTAGTAAGTCCGCGTGCAAGAATCGTAATAATAAGGAATTTTTAATCTATTTTAATTTATATTTCACGATTGTCATTTGTAATGCGTTTGCAAAAAGTGTCTAAAATTACTCTAAAAAAACGTTTGTAGGATGTTTACTTGTGTAACCTGAGACCAAGCCAAGAAAGCATTTAAACTAAAGGACATTTTTAATGCCATTTTTTTAATATAGTGTATGGTTACAATTTACAGATATTAAATATTGAAGGTTTGTTTCCTTGTAATGCCTCATATAAGGTACATAATATAAATAGTAAATTCCGGGTGACGTGTGCGAGTGTATTTGTGGGTGTGTGTGTGTATATGTAAGCGCATTGAACAGTTTATAATATTATCGTCATGATGCTACTTTTAAATTTGAGCATTGAATCCGAAAAAAAGTCTATGTTTTAATTAAGACAAATATTATTGAATGTTTGAAGAGCACGAGTAATTGGGGAATTATATGATACATTTGTTTTGTAAAAGCGAGCGAAAAAGCATTGTATTTCATGTACGTCTCAAACATATGTTAAAACTAATTAGGGACATTCATTTGATAGAATGACACAATTTATGTAATCTGTATGACTTCACCATCAATCTACACATTTGCCCTGATGATAGACATTGTAACGAATGTTACTGTAACGCTTTCAAAAACGTTTGCTAAAGAATGAAGAATCGCAAAATGGTATTTTCTGTCTGCTGCCCAAAACAACGCTGGAACTGAGTTTGTACCAGTTGCGTGAGTTTCGAAGCTAAGAGGTGCTGCATCTTTCGCTCATGAGTTCTATCATTCTACTGGATAGTCAGTTTACTAATCTTGCATTTGCTGTCCCTATTCAAACTGGTTATTTGATACCTGATTGGTATTTAAAATGGACTGAGATCAATCAATCGTGTTATTATCATAAGGAATATGAGGAGAGAGGAAAGGAAGCCTCAATCTGGTCGTTGGTTTCTTTTGGACTATTTTTGGTTTCTTGAACATTCCGTAGGTTGCTTTATACAATCACTATTAATATTAGATCCTTACAACACAAACTCTGTTTACATTCACCAAACGACAATAATGCACTGTGGGATGATACTTACACTATTTTATGGACTTTTCACGAGACTAATTGATACGAGAAGTGAAATAACATGAACTCTCAATGACGGAGAAAATTAGAATCATGAAACAAATGACACTGGCGTCGGTCTTTTTTTTCAATTCTTGTTTCTTTCAATTTAAGACTTTAAGAAAAGGAAAGGAACAAAATAAAAATACAATTTGGATTGAAACTGAGATGTGAATAATAACAGATCTGTTTCAACATTAAACACGAGTGGTTAAATGCTCCCGAAAAGAAGCAAAACAGTTCACCCAGATGCCATACTAAATCAAGATGGCAATATTTTCATCACTCTTAAATATCCAATTAAAACTTACTAAACAGCAAACCCACAGTTTCTAGCATGTCAAGCGTATGTAATTTTAAAAAGCCATGCAGAGTGTTTAATTTGTCGCAATCGAGGGAACAATAATAATTATGTTGGCATTGGACGGTTTTTAATTCTACATGTTTCAAAACTCGAATGGAATTACGCCGGAGGGAAATTGCCAGTAAAATTAATTTTAAAACATTACATGTCCAGTCTCTCTGTAATTTTCCCAAAATCCCACACCGTTGTTCATTAAAAATGAAAAATGAGACAATTTTACCTGGACTTCAAATTATAAAGGGAAAATTAATACAATTCTTTGATAAGCCCGATTTAGTCTAGTCGCAAATGCTCCCAACCATATGGAGCCAGTGAAACTATAACATCTCCAATTGCACGGAGAAAAATGAGTATGGCTTTTTTTAAATGAAAATACTGTTAAAAATGTGACTGCATGACCATTTCATAATAAAATATTAGTAATTCAGAATATATCTGAATACGTATTCACGCAGGTGGCCTTGTACGAATAAATATAATAGAAAATATTATTATTTTTAAGAACACGTGTTCCGACTTCCTTATAACGTATTCTTGCTTTACTGATAGTTTGAGGAAATTTGTCAATTTATTCTTTATAGGTCTCCAGTCTCGTTTTTAACAGGGAAACGAATAATTTGCACAGATTTTTAGAAAATTTACAATACATATAGTTTTCTCCGTATCAGATATGTTGTGAGGCCGAAGGTAGTGGGTGTGGAAGGAGACGGGGAAGAAGACAGTGGGGAAGTACCTGGCTATTCAGATCTGGTCACCAAACATGACTAAAGACATTTCAAGCAACTTTCGATTATGAATGGTGGTCTTTCACCAAAGCGATACTGAAAGTGTCTACAGCTCTGGAACGTGCCGCAAATATACTGTTTTTCGTTATTTTATCAATAAATTTAGAAATTACACAAATTAGCCGAATAAAATTAGCTAAGCCAGGTAACCAGGTAACTACCATCATTCAACCACGGAGGCCGTCACTCACTCCTCGTTTTATCCATATTCAACTGGAAACTCAACAAAGCTATGCGAAACATTAGCTGAAAAAAATGACGGAGCATAATGTGGATTAACGCCCTTAACTTAAAACTGCAGAGGTGACATTACGGCGAGAGGAACTGACCCTGAACTGAAAAAGACGTGCTTGAATCCCAGATCTCGTGAAAAAGGTTGGTTACAAAAACCGAATATTTTATAACAATAAATGGTATTTTTTAAACTATTTTTGTATAATTTACACATTGATGGATGTATTATATTTAGATGAGACATATAGCGAAAAAACAGGTTCCACTTTTTTGCCTCCAACTCTCTAACTAAAACTACCGAATCCAGTCCACACGCACCGCTTATCGCATTCCAATTGTGAAACCCGTTTTGACTAGATATTAGTTCCCAATAGTGCCTCTAATTGGATAGCTCTATGGACACATTACGTTTTGATTGAATTACATGATAGTGTTACTAGTCTTAAAAACTGTTCATAATAAAATGATTTCGCTTAAAATTAAGTAAAATAGGGTATACCTGTGAAATATGATGCGATGTTAGTAATTATTATCTTTACCATTTATATATTTATCGCACAGTTGACCATAATTGCTGAGATATTCCGGCAAGTGCTAGACGACAGTAAAAACAAGATGTACTTTTTTTTCAAGAAATAGGTTGTCATGTGGTTGCCTTCAGGCCACCAAAACGGAACCCAAATTTGGCTTCAGGGCTTGTCTATGTACTCTAACGTCAATGAATGGCAAATGTCTTAAATAATTACTTTAAATATTTAAAAAAATATATCAATTTATAGAAAACCTACTTTTACCGATACAGTCATTCATAGTACTTCAAACCATCCCATTTCGCAAAAACATTCTGCCTTCCATTCTATGGTCCACAGACTTGTCACTATTCCGCTATCTAAAGTTAACTTTAATATTGAACTGCCTATAATCAAATCTATCGCCATAAATAACGGATATACCCATACCTTAATTGATAAAATCCTTGCAAAAAACAAAGACTCATATTTTGTAATAAATTCCTGTACAATAGTATCCCAAACATCGCAGTAAATAAAAACCACGGTTGGCGTAGAATTTTATACATTAATAATTTCTCGTCCTCATGTGTTTTAAAATTTCCAACAGAAATTAAAGCCGCTTTTTATACCAATAATAACCTAGGTAAACTTTTAATTAACTCAAAGGATAAAGAAAATAATTTAAGCCATTCTGGCATCTATAAACTTAAATGTAATGATTGCGAAGCATTTTACATTGGTAGAACTGCAAGAAATGTTTAAACGCGGATAGTTGAGCACTTGAGATGCTTAAACAACATAGGTTTTTCGGAATTTGCAACACATTTAATAGATAAAAATCACTCATTTGATAAGCCTTCAGGTATAGAAGTATTACATAGAAACGGGATAGGTCTACGCCTCAACAATTTAGAAGCACTCGAGATAAAAAAATCCCTTAAAGTCAATAAAATCAATTTATTAAATAAACAATTAGATTTAACAAACAGCCCCATTTTAAATATATTTCCATTCCCTGCACCCATGTTTACCCCCTCTCTTCTACCTAAGTCTTCCACCCCCACCAAAGTTGATGTTCTCTCTCTCCCTCTTCCAGCTTAACTATAAGTACCCATACACCTCTGTAATTAATTTAATATGTTTTTATTAACCCTGATGAAGGTTCGGGTTGAACTGAAACCGGTTGGTTATAAATATATACAATAAAGTGGTATTCAAACAAAGTTATTTTATTTTAATTATTATAATTATGTATACCCACAAAGTGTTTGCTACAAGTGAAAAATTAAATAATTTGATTTCCAACCCATAATCGACACGGGAATTCCTCTCAGCGAGAAAGGCATAACAAAACCTTTGTTACTAAAATGTTACCCCAATTCATAAAGATTTTTTGTCTAGATTCGTATGTCAGCTCTTTGTATCAAAACCCTAATACAGATCGTTTGCATAATACATCTTCGAGATTACAAACTTTGGCATGGGAATTTATATGGTTCCCCATTGATTTGTAAGCAATGACGAAAAAATATACAAAAATCCCCATTAGCTGGATTAAACGCCCCGGAGCAGAAGTATCCGCCCGCCGCATCTTGCTTTACAAATTGGGACCGAATGAACCTCTTCTTGAAAAATTGTATGAACGCTGACTGTGGAGAGAATTAATTTCCCGCTGTGGAGCCACTCCAGCTCTAGTCAAAGCACAATCGGCTAATCAAAATCAGAAGGGATCGAAGATGTGCGATACACAAGATGGGTTTTATGGTTAAATAAATTTCTCAATATTGAATGTGTGAAATTGGACTTTCAATAATGGGAATTATTTCAGAACTGGGAATACACACATATTGCAGGCACCGGGAATTTAAATTATTATAAAAAAGAAGTCAAAACGATTTTTTTATTATTATGTTTCAGGAATTATGGGTAGATAAGGTATTAAATTCTAACAATATTGTATTTGATCAAAAGAAAAATACGAGTCTGAATATGTGATTTTTTGACTTTCATTTATTCGACATGCAAGTGACTTTTTCAATTGAAGACCAAAGCCATTGTTGCCCAAATTATTTACCGTTAAAGAAACCCTTGAATAAGCTTACAAAAACGTTGCGTCAAGACGACTAAATGCTTCTATTACTAGCTAAAATTGAGAAGTGAAAACTCGTCTGCCTGAGCAATCCCAGTATCGTATTTTTTCAGGCTTTAATAAAACTATATTCACACCTAAGAAAAAACGCTACAAATGTGACCTATCCTATCTTTTTATGACCTGTATTCTGTATTCCAAGGTCTAAAGAATATGGTGCAATAAACGGCAGGCCCCCAATAAAAACAGATATTCCCACAAGGTAGTGAAACAAGGTCGTGAAAAGATAAGAGCAGCATCGGGATTATGGTACTGAAAAAAGTCCGGGATTCCTGGGGTCCCTGTTCTCTAGACCCCATGATTGAAAACTCTATTGTGAAACTAACAGTGTTGCAAATCTTCTTTAACTGTAGAATATTCTTAGATGTAGGTATTCGTGGGAAGCGCAATTTGAATAAGATACAATGTTTTTTTTAGTGTATGTCCCATCTGGCGTATTTCGTTCCTTTGGAAATAAGATTTTCTCAGCGCAATGTGCAAATCCTGAAGAATAATCTGTAATGGCATTCTGGCGCCGCGCTGTAGAAATGTTCTTTATTTGCATAATACGTCTGATTTAATAACTTGATTTTCAGATATTCCATGTTCAATTATTAAGGCTGTATTGAGAAGCTGTCATGGGATGGAATCAGTTTCATTACTGAAATACTATTCTCATATTATAGTACCTATTATTTATTAAGATTAAAATAATCCTACAATAATATAAAACAAGTAACAAAAGTAAATAACCAATCGAGCATAAATTAGGAGTACCACTGGGAACAGTCCTCGGACCTCTGTTGTTCATAATCTATGTTATTGAGTTGGTAAAAATATTTTTTAAATGCAAAGTACGACAATTTGCCGATGATACACTAATATACATAATTGGAGATAACTATGAAGAATTAATAAATATTTTAAATGATGAGCTGAATAGTGTATCCAGATGGATAAATAAACTTAAATTAAATACCAAATAGACAATATGTATGATAATTCATAAGAAGACATGTGGAGAAAGCTAAATTATTGTTAATAGAGAAATGTGAAAAAATTATTAATAAAGAAATAGAAATAGATTTTCAATAGTAATTAATATATTGAAGTAACTAAATGGGCTAACAGTGAAACAGATGCTTGAATACAATGATATTTATAAATAAAATAATAAACAACCATTTCCAAAATAATTTTCACTGGCTATAAATACTATATCATATATATTCAATGAATATTAATTTAACCTAAGTCTAGTTATAAGTTTTGCATATACTTATATATCTTATTTTTTGTTCCGTGACAACTCATCGAAATGACAATTCAACACACCTTTAGAAAGTGATATGAAGTCATCAAAAGTAATGAAACAAACAGTTTAAATATGATTTAAGATTTTCACGGCCAAAAGTATTTTTATTATTTGTTTTTGGGGTGTTATGCCGTGTTGCAGTGTCCATCATCAGGGCAGATGTGTTATTTGAGGTTGTGTTAAAATGGGAGCTTAAGTATGAGGTTGTGATACCGTGTTGCCAGCTCCAACCCTCTGAGCTAACATTAACGTATCATTTTTTTATTTAAAGTGGTTTTTCTTCGTTTAGCTCTGCTGTAGCCGTCAATTACCGGATACCAAGAACTATTGAGCTTAACTCCATCGTCTCTATTAATGTTTACGGGATTTTTATGAATTTCAATGGCTTCCGTAATCAGCCGTGCTCTATAAGTTTTGGGTCTCCCCAGGATTTCAGGAACAAATCCAAAGTAATGCCCGGTGTCAAGTAATGCCCGGATTTTTTTATCACTTTTCATGATTTTATATCACTTTTTAAAGGTGTGTTGTGTTGTCATTTTGATCAGTTATCCGGTCACCCTAATTGTTTTTATCCTAATAAATTTTGTGTTCATTTTATACTTTCTGATGTCATTTTGTAATTTGTATGATTATTGTTTATGGTTTATTTATACCGTTGATATTAAGTACCTCTTTACATAAACCATTTAAAACAACCCTTTCTTAATCTTGTTTATTACCCTTTCGAAAACCTTGGAAACATTCACATTTTAACAATTGTTTTCAAGAAATGAAAGCGGATAACCGAATAAATGCGGATATAACTAATAAACGTGTTTTAAATCTTAAGAATTTACATAACTGATAAAACCGTTAATGTATACAAACTAGTTGTTTATCAGTTATGTAAAATTTAATTTGATTATTATTAAGGCCCTACGAATACTTAGTACATATTGAGTTATCGAACATAATGATTTTTAATTAATTTTATCAAATTTTTTAACGTAGGTACTGTTTTTACAGTTACCGTAATTATAAATAATTTAGGGTAGATTTTGAAAACTCGAATATGAGTACCGTCGCCCCGGGAACCATTCATTGGATAACCAACACCTCTGCCATGGGTCAATCCATGTGGTTCGCTTCGATTGGTGACTTAGTAGGGGTGACGGTTTCATGGGGGGTGAAGTTTATCCAGTTTTTAGTGGCGCATGCATCTGCCCACCAGCTGAGTAGCGCGACCCTTTGACTTCTCCAGCTGGACTCTCTTGCTCGACCCAACAGTGGGAGTGATGGATACACAAGAGTCACTCCTAAAAACACTGACCCCTAGATTCCTACCCATCCCTTAAACATTTTCCTTCCTAGATCTTCCTCTCATCCATTTACTTAAAAATATACTTCACACAGCATCCCCAAAGATGACATATGTAAAGATAATGTACTGAACTTAGTGGCTGAGTTTATAAATGCGTCTCACCCAGGCGTCGTGGGCTCAACTCCTCTGTTAGTACCATTAATTCGGATAAAAGATTATCTCAAATACAATGTCTCGTCAATTCATTCGCAATATTGTATACGAATAAGTTTGTGGTTTTTTGTGACTAAATAACACTAGTAATCAATATTTGACACAACTATTGGGGTAGGTATGGTTAACAGTAAGAATTGGAAGGGATTGTAACTTACCATTCGGTCTTTTCGATAGATATTATGCCCCGTAATAGACTCGAATACGCAACGTGTAAACAGATTTTCTTAACAGACTGGTCGTGTATAAATAAATTGTTGCTAATGTCAATGATGTAGGTACTCCACACTATCAGACAGGGACAGTTAATTGGGTAACAGGTCGGGTGGGGGAATGCAGAAACATTTGCTTAAAGGAGAAGCATTTAGTTGCTTCAACAAATAAATACCGACAAGCAAAACCCACTGAACGATATACGATATTCTAAATACTTAAATGAACGACATTTTATCAGAAAACCGTTGAAAGCGGTTACTAATATTCGCATCAAAACGTTGTTAAGGATATTATTCAAATTCACTTCGATTAAATAATATCCATTCAGATTTGATATTCTAAATATTGATATTATTAACGCCATGTTTGATTACAGATTAATTAGATACTAATAATGTGTGTTATTGAAACCGCTCTCTAAGCACATAAACTCACAATGATTGGATAATATATTTAAATTATATTCAAGCAAATGTTTAGTTGCCATCAGGTGGCCTAGCGAAAATTCTAGTGAATTCGATAACTGTACAGTATCGGATTGATAGGCGTAACTACCAATGATTTTATTCCGATTTCCCGAGCACGGTAGCGCGGTTGATAATCATACAGATATTGATGATGCATTATATTATAAATAGACATACGCTGGCAACACTGTAGGCATTTTATAATAATCGACTTTCCAAAATGTCAGACGACTACGTACAAATTGAAAATACTAATAAATGGTCAAGATGCCGAATTGAAATAATAACTTCACGCTAAAAAGCTTTAATTATTTCATGAGTTATTTAGTCATAACTAATAGCTTTTGTTTCTCGAATCTGAAACGGAATCAATTGATGGCATATTAGATTAATTAATTAAGTCTATGGATCGTATGTACGATATCTTTCAATTTTAAGAACTTGATTAGTTCAACTCCATTAATTAATAAGTCAGTTATTTTGCATGACGAACGACATTATCAAAAAAGTTGTGCATATTGTCAGTTTATCTGACACCTTTGGAATTGCTCTAAAGTAGCGGCTTTTGTCCACCGACTGTCAGAAATCATATTCTTACCGTACTCGCAAATATCGTTAACTGACCACAGATGACGGATTTTGTTAATATCGTATTGACATAGGCCTTTATTGATCGTCCGTGCTAGACCTGGTCTACAGTAATGTGCAGAGGGCACCGTGCCCGACAGAAAACATCACCAAGAAAAGTTTTTTCTCAAGCAACTTTTTTTTATTATTACGTGTTTTTCTTTTTCCCGGATTCAGTATTGGTAACTTTAATTAATTAATTAATGTTGTAAATAACTTAAGAAATTGATAAGAAAGGGTATTTTAAATGGAAAAAAAATATACGTTCCTTCTTTATGAGTGAAAACTTTGGTGTGAAAACAAATTCCAAAGAAATATTAGAACAATAGAAAATTTCACTGCAGAATTTTAACAGTAAATTAAAAACTTTTTTCATTCCGGGAATGTTTCAAAGTGTTTATCATCTGTAACCTAATGATAACTGCTGAAGAATGGAAAAAAATTGTATCGCGTTGAACTCGGTACAGTGAGAACACTGTTTCGGAAAGCCATCAAGTATGATTGATTTGATTCTGATTTTTATTTCAATCTCATGCTTACTGTTAATTCGGTTAAAAAAAGCAAACAAATAAATAGATACATAAACATTTTTACTGTAAAGGGTTTTTTTTAAATTTAAATGCACCCCAAGATACCCATTAGAAAATGAGAGAAAAAGGAGTAAGCCTTTGTTGGTCCCCACCAACCACAAAGTGTACCAGCTTCAAGATGAACAAATTTATATTCCGTGGTCTCCTTTATATCACACATTAATCCCTCCTGTCTGAGGTATTTATTTACACTGAGCATACTGTGAGTTTAAAAGGTTGATTTTGACATCTTCTTTTTGCAGTAATTATTCCAGTCATGGTGACAATTCAGGATGGGTACATTGGGCAAGTAAGACAATTGCAGCATTTGATAATAAGGCCAAAAGCTCCATCAAGTTTTTGCGAATACACACCTACCTACTCCCATTTACACTGTTATGCAAGTATGAACTTAAGTTATGAAAAAAATATGCAAGTATGATTATGTTATATAAGTTATGAACCATATATGCAAGTATGATTCATGGAGTTTTTTTTCTATATGAGTGATGGGAATTAGTTTTCAAAAAGAAAGCCGAAAGTCATCAAGTCTATGGTTGAATTTTATGATAAAATTACGACGGGAACTAGAAGCTTTGAAAGATAAATATGGGGGTGGTAGGCGGAAGAGGAGACGGAGAGAGGGGGGAAAAAACTCTAGGGGACGTCCACGCCGAGAGTACCTGGAGGACCTGCTGGTGGACGTGCGCTGCTCATCATATGCAGAAGTCAAAAGAGCCGCACAAGACAGGGAAGAATGGAAGAGGAGATTAGATGAAATTGCTGCAAACCAATCCCAGGATTGAAACCAAAGAGAGAGAGGCGGAAGAACCTTTTATTTTAAAACTGTAATAATACACCTTATAAAAATATATTTCAGAATTTCTCTATTTTAGGTATAAAACCTTTGAAATATTTTTCAGAATTTCTCTATTTTAGGTATAAAACCTTTGAAATATTTTTCATCTTGTACTATTTAATCTTTTTCGTGGAAATAATATTCATCACGTTATAACTCACAAAATATTTTTATACGTGGATATTAAATAACAATGTCATTAGTTGGTTAATAACGTGGTTGTTTATACTTTTTAAAAACCACAACGGAAGTTTTATCAAATTATTTACGGGTTCAAAGAAAAGTTGACTTAAAATATTTTTAAATTGGGAAAATAATGTGATTTTATCTGAGTTGAATGTGATATCGAGAGATGCTATTTAGTGACGGTAGTAAAGCAATCAATTAAAAGTTTTACGCATTTAGAAACAGAAAAATAAATGTTTCGGAAGATAAAAATAATAAGAATAAAGTTTCATATGATTATTTGTACGATTATATTCAAGTGGATATGGAGGAGAGAGATTTTTGTCAGATTTTTTAAAAAAATATTTTTTTTCAGAGTTCAATGTTTGAATTTTCTCATCAACTGGCTGACGTGTACCCAACGTTGGTCGGGGTTGAGAATGGTTTGGTTTGGACTAAGGTTTTGCGGATGTGAATTCTAGTGCACCGGAAAATTGGATGCATTTTTAAAGAGGAAAAGGTTTAGATGTATCCTCGACTTCTTCTACAATTCCGTTCCATGTTATTCATTCTCTTTACACCCGTTTCTTCGTTCATGACTTACGCCACATTTTATCACACACAAGAATTTGATTCATTTCATCATGCGATGTCTTCCTCGGTCGTCCCCGACTTTTTCTACAATTCAAATAAATATTTAAAATCTCCTGGCACTAAAAAAATAAACTTTAAAATTTTCAACGTAATAGTACCAGTAGTTTTGAGTCTATTCGACACAAAAAAAGAAACTCAAACACAAATAAAGCACATTTGAAGTGAAATGATACTAAACTGCGCTATATAAATGCGATTTTATTATTAAATATTCATTTTGCTATATATATATATAATTATATATATATGAAGATAGATAGATGATTCTGGGTTCTTCCGTTAATTTATTTGATAAAAAAACATTTGTGTTAGTTAAAGTGATTAGCTTAGGTTAGGGTCATGGAAAAATTCATTTAAGTCTAATACGATTTTGTGTTATGAATAAGTATCTTTTTCTTTTATAATTTGAATGATGAAATTTAACTCAAGTCGTTAAGACCCTGTGATGAAAGGCTTTAAATCACAGTGAAAAAACAGATAAACCATAGCTGCAAAAAAAATATACAAATTATTTATGAAAACGGACATGCTAACGACATCTGGCGGAGAAAGAATTGATTCAGCTTGCTTGCAGTAGACACCTGTAATAGTTGGAATTAAATCAAGGTTCCGGGACGAAAGCAGAGAGGTCGTAAAATCGTCTAGCACGAGAAAGAAAACCCCCTTTCTAGGCCTAAAAATAAATATTGAATTTTGTCAACCAATAGATCTGAACAAAGAGCTATAAAATTTTGAGTAACCAATCAGTGAACGGAGGGGCGTGTGTCTACGAAAGACAAAGGAATGAACTATGGACCCGACATTAAAATAGATAATTAACGACATTTCGATTCCCACAGAAATTAGAGGTGAACGCACTTTAGGGTAAGCATCGACTTTCAAGGTGACAAACTCCTGGGAATGTTTACAATAACTGAGAAATTTAGGAGGTAGCGAACCAATGGTAATCGAGTGCTTTGAAGTTTTCATGTTGGAAAAACACACACACGAATATGCAATGAAAAAAATTATAAACGTGATAGTATAAAAAAGGACGGGAAAAGCGAAGGAAAGTTACTGGCGGAATTTTCAACTGTAGTGCAATTATTTATGATAGAAGTAGGGTGTCGAGTTCGAAAAAATCGTACTAAAGAGAGGTGAGAGTTTTGGAAACAATGGAAATTAATCGTTATCAATAAGATGAAACGGACATATTGGTAAATCAATTTTGAATGAAAATCTCGCAAAAAAAATAGACATTTTAGAAAAGTGCGGCGACCGAATGGAAGGATAATACAGAGATTTTGAACTGCTACAAAGGTCCTAGGGACATGAAAATTGAGTATCAGAAGAAGACAGTAAAACTAAACATATAGCGATAGATTAGATTCAGGAAAAGTAGACATTTTACATAATTATTAGGTTAGATAGATATTAGAGCTACACAAGATTACAGAGGGATCGAAACAAGATAAAAGGTTGACGGTCTCATGTGTATTTTGGAATATAAACAATCGAAATCCGAACATGATTTTTATTTACGTTAAGGTAATAAACGATTGGAGAGACAATTAATTTTAACGTGGACCTTATGGAATGTTTATTTAAAGCGAAAGAGATTAAAACTAATGGCTCTAAAATTAAACTAAATTTACGGCCGTAGTACATAAAATCTGAGACGTAAACATATGTCCAGACGTATAATTTATGTGAAATCTTGTAAGTGAGGGATGGAGAATGGGCGGAGATTGGGTCAGACAATAAAAGTGACAGATATCCCAGAGTCAAATTAGGTATATCTCCCATAGAAGTGTGGAAAATGATATATTAATTAATAATAGATGAAGTATGAAATTTTCCTGGAGACCACACACATCGGGAAAAGTGGAGAAAAGATAAAAGAAAGGGTAAAGAACGGAGATAAAGAATAATCCAAGTGGAGAAAAGTGATACAATTCAAATTTATCCGTGAAATAAATAAATACGACTTGGAAAATAATTAATTATAGAGTTATGAGAAATAACATAAGAATAAAGAAGACATTGTGCAAGAAAACGTCGCGGATAAAAGAAAATCCAAAAAGATAAGGAAAAACTCAAATCTGCGACATAAAGATAGAAAGTACGGGTGGAAATGGAAAAGCTCATATAAGTGACAATAAAATTAAGTAGAATTTAAACAAATCGAAATTCAAAAATGCGTAGTAAAGATTTCGACATGGATTTAAACAATTTTCGTACGAGATGCATGAAATTGAGATCTATATATATGTTATTGAGGACGGACCTATCGCGAATTGAGAAAAAAAAGGAACGCAAAATCATGAGATTTTAACTACATTTTGTATGAACAGAGGACAAAGGGAGCTTGGGCGATTAACACAGACTTACCCAATTCGGACCCTATCGATTTAGAGTCGTGAGATAAAAATTAACCACCGCCCAGAGCCGGAAAGCAGAACATCTTATGGAAGCACAATCGATATTAATGGCAGGGATGTTCGGATTTGCGAGTTGGTAAAAGATGGAATCGATCATCAGAGGAAATTCAGATACGTCTTTTGGAATCTGAGAAGGGTGTAAAATAAAGGTACACACCAGTTTTCGGACAGTCAGTCGAGAGTTTGAAAACGGAGTTTAAGTCGCAGTACTACGTCTATTAGTAAAATTCTAGTGAAATAATCTAAGTGTTAAATTTTGAAAAAGTCTAAGTTTAAATTCTGAACAAGTTCCTGGACTTAGGAAGTTTTGTGAAAAGTTAGAAATTTTAAATTCAGTTTAAATTCCTTTGAAAATCCCATCAGTGAAGTTTTGTTGAGTCAGTTTAATTTGGTTAAACAGTGAAAATAAATATAATTTAAACTCAGTGCTTAAAAAGTGTTTAGTGAAGTGCAAAAAAGTGATTACTGAATTAAAAATTAAATCAAAATTTAAAAATAATTATTCCTTTCAAGTGAAATTAAAATTCGATTGAGAGTTTTGTCGTTCATCTAGAGTGGATGTGCTCGTGAATTGAAATTTAAAAATAGATTATAATTTAACATCAATTTGGGAAAAAAAATAATAATAATAGTAATAAATATTTACGTCTTAGTTTAAAATAAACACAATCTAGACAGTTCGAAAAGAAATAACAACAAATGCTCAAACCTTTGTTCTAAAAGTAATAGTTCGGAAAAGAAACTAATTTATTAAGAATCGAGATAATTAAAAGTCTGCGCAATTCGGAAAAAATTTTCTTATAAAAAATAAATAAAAAGAAATTTAGAATCAAAAAAATTGATCAATTAAAATCCATCGTGCGTATAGCGACAGTGTTAAAAGTGTTTGTCGTTTTAACCGGAATTCTAAACATCAATCTACCATTTCGAAAAAAGTATTTGAAACAGCTATCATTCAAAAGCCTAAACTAGAAAGGTGTTATTAAATCAACGGGTTTTCTGGATTAGGATTTCGTTCGGAAGAAAAATTAATTATCAGCTAATTTATATGATTCAAGCAAGAATAAAATATTATATAGGAATAAATAGTCAAAGGGTTTATTTGAAATTAGTCGGAAAATACAGTTAATTAGGTAGTTTTCTTCATCAAGGTTGTTGTGTACCACCCAACCGGAAATACCTTGATTAGGGTAAGTTTTCCTTTTATAAATAATTTTCAGGTCCCAGGAGACACAGAAGGGCTGTGAAATGGAAGTATATCAATTGAATATTAAAGAAAAAACAACAAAAAGGAATTACACACTAATAGATGTAATATTTGTATTTATCTATATAAAAAATAAAGTAATATATTGTATATAAAGAATATATATATGAGTAATGTATGTGCCTACTGGTATATATATATTTATCATTTAATCAGAACATCGAAATGGTAGCGATCTTAGATACCTACCTGAGGACATATCTATTTTATTGAAAAAAAAAAATGTATTTATTAATATTCAAGACTTTGTAGAATCATATATTTTATATTTATTTATTAATATATGTACTCTTATTTAACATATTTTGACAATCGAGATATGTGTACTTATATATATATATTTATTCTTCATTTAACCTAGTAAATTTACTAAATTCGGAAAATGAAAAATAGTTTAACTTCAATAAAGAAAAAAAAAATAAATATTTTAATTAATATCGCACAATAAAGGTAAAGAGACACGAGTGACTTCTAAGGAATTTTTAAAATAAACAAATCTCACATCTGGGTTAGTGGGTCAGATGAGATGTTTACATTGTTCAATTTGTTGATAAAACAAAGCATACACTGAAGAATTGGGTCAGTCAACTGCATAGTTTGAAAACGACCTTGGCCATAACTAGATAATTTGTCAGGGTTATAAGGATAATTACCAGGATGTCATTGTACAATGTGCAGCGATTTTTGCGTATTCACAAATACCTATCATTCACAAACAACAATTGAAAATCACGGGTTAGCAAGATTTATATCGCAAAGTTACATGAAACATTTGAATACCATTGATTAGATAGTCGCATAGGATTTTATTAGTTACCTGAAACAGCTGGAAGCTGCGTGCTTACAAATACCCATCATTCACAATCGACAATTGAAAAATCACGGGTTAGTAAGATTATATCGAATAATTATACAAAACATTTGAATGTTATTGATTGGGTGTTCATACAAAACCCCATCAGTTGCCTGAGACATTTTAGAGTCGAGTACTCTCTAATGTGGCAACCAACTACTTGAAACAATTGGAAAATCACGGGATAAGATGAACAAAATTAATGTTGAAACCTGGAGGTAAAATTTAAAACAAATACAGTTCATCAAACAGGAGGCAGTGGTCGCTCCTACAACAAGACCACTAACCAAACCAAATAGAGATGACGATTCTCTTAAATAAAAACGTCAAAACCAAACAAAAAGCCTGGAGTTCGATAGCTCTCCAAAACAAACTATCAATAAGACCTTATTCTACTAGTATTTATTAGTATAACCTTATTCTTACGTATATATTCGGTTACCAAGCCTAGAGTTTCGCAGAACTCTTCGTGCGAGATCCGAGCTTGGAATGCGAGGTAGATAGCCTCGTATTGCGAGTTATAAACCTTTCCTAAACTGTATGTATACATATATTTATTCGTATGTACTGTTTACTGGAGGATGCGGACCTGCATACAGCTTGCATTTTAGGTCTTCCGGACCACTCTCGCATCCTCTCTTAAACGTGGAATGAGGATTCACGACCCGTAAGTCCACACCAACCGTGAGTATATGATTGTATATAGGACGAAACCGGTTCGCCCTAAGTAAATTGTAGTCCAAGGAGGGGTCGGAATTTGGGGGTATCGGGACTCGAGGGGAAACTTGAAGGCAGTGCATGATGACGTGGAAGGCTTTTTGGGACGCGATAACTTAGGTATCAATCAAAGAGCCGTGTCAAAGGATTGTGCGAATTTCTTGTTGACTCACGATCATCTCGTTTACTTGCAGGAGGATTTGGAGCCAAATTATGCCAGCAAATGGGCTATTCCGAGTTCGTCAAATATGCAATTAACTAATTACATTAACCTACTAAATCAATCTTTACATGTACCTTATAGCAGCAAAATCATAAAGGAGTGGCGCCAAACTGACACAAGAGTTTACCAAAATCAAATTTACTAACAATTAACCATTTGAGTTATATTTAATTACCTGTCCAAATAAACATGTATAATATCTTTTATCAGCGTTTAACTACGACTTTGTTAGGGTGCAGGGAATCAGAATAATTACAATAGGAAAGTTAGCTCATTCAGGGAATTCATTTAAGTCTAGGTTTGCAATGGAAAGACCAATTAAATTGTGAAACTCGACGCCTCGATCAGAACCAAGGGGGTTACCACAAAAATGAAGGTAATTAAAATCCTATATCATAAATCAAAAAATTACACAACGTTTGATGGAATTTAATTACAATATAAATACGGAAATATTTGCGTTCAAGTTCGTAAATAACGTATTAATTAGTTAAGTACATATGTCTATAAAGATATATAGTACAAGAGAGCTTTAAGTAGCTTTCTGTAGATATCAAAGAAAAGGGTCCAATTTTCATGGAGGCTTATGTGTTGTAGGGGAGGAATTTTCCATCCCTGCGAACACATATGCAAAGCCTTAGAGAAAAAATTAAATATCGGTCATAGCCAAGAGAGAAGAAAATTTTATATTGTTTTAAACAAATAAAAGAATGGAGAAAAGAAGAAATACTACAACCCCGATGTAAGCGTTCAAAGATAGTTTGAAAGGGAGATATGTAAATATGAATTAGAGGGAGCGCGCTAATATTAAAAAGACGATAACAATCAAGCGAAAATGGTGAAAATATTTAATAAAATACGACACGATTGAAATAGAGCAAAAATCTCTCGACAAACGCTTTAGTTTCATTTAAAGATACACTGTAAATTTCAAGCCTATAACATATTTTACAACAGAACAAAACGTGTTTTTAATCATGTTCCTTAGTTACTTTGCGATATTTTTCTATCGAGGGAATTTCAAATAATTAACGTTTCGACATAACAAATGTATAGATATCTTCAAAAATAACGTATACTTTTTGGAATTTAAAACTTAAAAAGTTATACAGAAATTTGTTTTAAATCGGTAGAGATTGGGAATGCGCGGGCTTTATGTGAAACAACATTGAATTCTTCCAATAGGCATAATGGGTTTTCCAATAAGAGGTGTTATTTTGATATTCAATCGTAAAAGATCAATGGTTTCGTTGATGTGTGACACGTAGCGCAGTTTTGTTGAAAGTAAACGTTGTCCAGATCAATACCATCCGATTCCGGCCATAAAAAAATCATTAATCATCGTAACTGTTGCTCCAGCCTCATTTTCAAAAAAGTAAGGTCCAATGACTCCGCCAGACCATAAACCGCACCAAACAGTCACACCTTGAAGATAGAAAGGCTCTTCAACAATAACTCTTGGGTTTTCCAAGTCCCAGATGCGACAGTTTTGCTTGTTGACAAAGCCACCGAGGTGGAAATGGGCCTCATCACTCAAGATGATTTGCATTTGATTCACTCAAGTGAATTTTAATAATTTCAATGTATTGTTGAAGCGTGTATCGTTCCATTTTTATTAATGACGTAGTTTTTACTTCTCGAATGTCAAAAAATAACAGCTTCAAAAATAACATCTACCGAAATAGCGGGCTATTCAAAATAACACCTCTTATTGGAAAACCCTGTAGTTGGGGAGTCTGGAGGTCTTTTTAGGATGGCATATTTGATGATAAACGTGTCAAGTACATAAATCAACTATGCAATCTATTTAACCTCTTCATTATAGTCATATTTTTAACCAATAGATAAATAGGGATAATAATTTTCGCCATAAACATTTTTATAATATAAGCAGTAGGTAACTAAATAATCCATTAATTGATGATAATGTAGTATTAATGTTGCTTTCGATAAATAGCTTAAAGTTCAGAGTGTTATTTCAACATTCTCTAACATCTGAATGATGAAGAACCTCGGGCTACGACAGTTGAAAGTAGTTTTAAACTTGGTTCTTGAGATATTAAAATAAACAGAACAAAAAGCCTTTACAAAAGTCGGAGAGACGGAGTGTTTATTATTGAAACGAAGAAATGAGATCCATTAATGTTTTATTCCCAGATAACAATTGTTATAAAAACATCTTTATTTACGACTGTTTTTGCGAAATTGCCGGTGAAGTTCTCTTGTCAGGTTTACTCGAGCCAAAATTCAGAAGTGGGATTAATATTTGACGTTATTTTAAAAGTAGATTCAGATACACAGTTGGTTAAAGAACTTGAAAGTTTAATTTCAATTTGGAATAAATCTGATTGTTAGAAGTTAATTTAAAAAGCTTTAAAGCATTGATTAATCAATAATTACTGTAGTATTTCGGCGTCATATGATGTCTTTCTGGTCTTGGATGGTTCGAGGAGCAGTCCTTTATTTGCAACTTTTTACGAATGCAGCAACATTTATTTTTGAATTTAGAAGAAACCTCAAAAGTCGACAACTTCAATCATCTGATTATCTTAATGACTGTACAGTTTGGGATTGTTATAAACGGAAGTGACGCCCTCTGGTATTTAAAAAATGAACCATTGACGTTTATAAACCGCGGCAGTGGGTTTTTTATTTGCTACATACACAGACATATGAATATATAGACTAGAAATTAAAGGTGAGGGGTAAAATCAACTGTTGAAGAACAAAGGGGGTAAAGCTGACTGTGATTCGTCGATAAATCAATCTTACAGTATATAGGCATCTCGCATTTTAATATCACCATTTATTTCTTAAAAGTAAAATCTGCTTTTGAATGAATAGACATTTTTACATGGGAGCGCAAATTACTTGCCACGTTATGAACAAATTTGCGAAGTCCAAATTCGGCAAAAAAAATTTCTTCTATTTTCAGAGTCAAATATTTTGTTTACGTATTTAGTTAAGACACTTTTATAAGTGTTCATAATTTACTTCCCAGTAACAACGATGCGCACACTTGGGAATCGCTACATTTGACCAATGTTGGAGGGTTGTCACAACCGCTATGTTCCTATTAATAATAAAATATTGAAATATTTAAGAAAGAAAAGTAAAACAACTAAAAAAACAAATGAAATTATATACACACAGTTTTTACCAGCAATTCCTAAGAGTATTTGGAGTAAAAATTTGGACATCATTTTGCCGTCCGATGACATTTTTTCAATTAAAAACAAAAAACATGATTTTCTATCACACATCGATAACCTAGCGCATTACGTGATATCAAAGATATTAGAAGAACGAGATGTGCTATGAGCAGTTCGTACTGAGTGGAATTGTTTTGCCCAGTGTCGCCGGTTTTGTTCACCAATACTATTGCACACCTTCGCTTACGCTAAGGTATCCGCACTAATACATAGAACAGATTTCTGTGCGTACACGTCCCGATACCGTTCAAAGTACCCTAATTAGGTAGTACTCCGGCTACGGTCCGGCGGCCAACATAGCATATCTCGTTCTTCTAATATCTTTGCGTGATATGCACTCCTTCTTGTTCCAGCAGTACCGTACATACGAAACAAGCGCGTACCTAACACGTGGTACCTAAAGCGCAAAAGGCAAAGGCACATCCCTGATTCTTATGCAAACGGCTTTGTATTTTGCGTCTAGATGTATCTCGATGTGATAGTTTATGTTTCTACAACTGATTCATATTATACGATTTATTTATTTATTTATTTATTGTTTGAAACATTTACAGAGTGTTAACAATTATAACATTTATATTATTTCGGTGGGAATGTGCACATATATTAACACCCCAATTAAAAATGTTCACAGCATGCGTAAACAAGGTTTAGTTGATATTAGGCGGAGATGCTAGTGGTGAAAGAAAAAAAAATACAAATATAATAATAATTAAAAAGAAATATAAAACATGAATATTAAGTATGAAATATAAAATATAGTAAATGTACAGAGAAAGGATAAGGAAGAAAAGTAAAGAAAATAATAAAGCAAATATATCTCTTAACTGTTCTCCATAACATATCATGGTAGAAGATGGTTAATTTGTTTTTTAAAATATGCGAGACTGTTTGCGAATATATCTATAAGGTCGCATTCAACTGTATTGTACAGACGACACATTCTAGATAGTGGATTGAAATATGCAATATTATTATTAAATATATCAATATGGAATATATTTTGGCTCCTTAAATTATGTCTATTAGGGACTTTAATATGAATATTGCTCAGACAATTAGTGGTAAGAAGTTTATCATGAATAATTTTATATAAACATATTAAGTCTGCAAATTGTCTTCTTTTTTCCAATGTCGTAAATTTGAAGTTTAGTAGACGTTCTTCATAAGATTTGAGTGAGGCATTTAATCCAAGTTTATATGATAACAGTCTTAGGAATTTTTTTTGCACAGATTCAATACTTTTAGAATATTTTATATAATGTGGGTTCCAGATAACACTCCCATATTCCAATTTGCTTCTGACCAACGAGTTGTATAATGTTATAATGGATTGGGGGTATTTAAATGGTTTCGATATTCTATGAATGAATCCAATCATTTTCATTGATTTACTTATAATATCATTTATGTGTACATCAAACATAAACTTTGAATCAAGAGTGATTCCTAGATCTCTTATAGTGGTGACTGCATTTAATCGTACATTATTAATGGAATATGCAAAATCCTTTCGTTTTCTGTTACGAGTAAAAGTAATAATGTAACATTTTTCAATATTTAAAAACATATCGTTTTGAATGCACCAGCTATTTAGTGTGCAAAGGTCTTCTTGAAGCTTAACATGATCACAATCAGTGGAAATTTTGCGGTAAATCTTGAGATCATCGGCAAATAGAACAAAATCACAGCGTAACATGGGGCCAAGGTCGTTAATAAAGATTAAGAAAAGCAGTGGGCCAAGATTGGACCCCTGGGGTACGCCTGATGTTACAATTATGGGAGGTGATTCGTACCCATTAATAAGTACTAATTGTGTTCTATTTTCTAAGTAAGACTTAAGCCATCTAAAAAGATCACCGTGAATACCTATTCGATCAAGCTTCTGTAGTAGAATAGAATGGTTAACTTTATCAAATGCCTTTTGAAAATCTGTGTAAATGGCATCTACTTGAGTTCTTTCATTGAAAGCATTACAAACATAATCACAAAAGTCAAGAAGATTTGAATTTATAGATCTGCTGGGAACAAACCCATGTTGATTGATGCATAATTGCGGTTTAAAGTGTGAAAATACAGAAATATATATTATAGATTCAAAGACTTTCGCAAAACAAGATAAAATGCTGATTGGTCGGTAATTTTTCACAAAAGATTTATCACCAGATTTATGTATTGGAACAATATGTGCATTTTTCCACAAGTCTGGGAAAGTTCCTGAAGATAATGATTCATTATATATTAAAAGAAGTGGGTTAATCAGCGAGCTGGAACAACATCTTACAAACAAGGGAGGTATTTTATCAAGTCCTGGGCCTTTGGATGTATCGATTTTTTCTAAACAAGATTTAATGGTTTCCTTGCTAACATTAATTTTTCCAAGATTAAATTGGTTGTTTTGTGAAACTTTTGGCATGGCAGTATATAACAAGGGATTAGATTGAGTATAAACGGATGCGAAATAATTAGAGAAAAGATTGGCAATGTGTTGTCCATTATCTGCAGATATAGAATCCAGGTGCATTGATTTAGGAATGCAATTGGTAGTACGCAACGATTTTGAGTATGCCCAGAAAGCTTTTACATTTACTTTTATGCCTTGTTCAGCAGAATTTATATATGATAAATAGCATTCTTTTTGCATTTTTTTCGATCTTTTTCTTAGAATACCAAACTCAGCATAGTCTAGCGGGTTTTTATATTTATTGGCCCGCAGTCTTACTTTATTTTTCTCTTTGAGGAGCTTAATAAGAGACTGACTAAACCATTTGGGGTAGTGATTTCTTATTTGTGTTTTTTTTTTCGGGATATGTTTATCAATAATATCCCACAAAGTATCGTAGAATAATTGTACCTTATTGTTGACATTCGAGTTACTGAAAAGTGAGATCCAATTAACATTTGACAGATCTAGACGACAAGCTTCATAATTTCCTTTCTTAAAATTGTATTTAATAGGGCAATGATTATCTTTTAAGTATTTCAGTTTTTCAAATTTTAAAATCATTTCGAAAGGGGGATGATGATTGTCGACTTTTGATAACCCTGTTGTTCTAGACAGATTAATATTAGTTTCATCACAAAAAAGTAGGTCAAGAATATTAGAATTTCCATTAAGAATATAATTGAATTGGTGAAGGTTACACATTGAGGCCAAGTTGACAACACAGTGAGCTTTATGACTAGTGTAGTTGGACGGAGCTAGTGTTTTGTTGTTATATGCTATGTCTGGTGTCCATTTAATCTCAGGTAAATTAAAGTCGCCGATAATTATAAATTTAGATTTCGGATTACTATGTTGTAGATAAATATCCTGAATATTCTTGATTCTATTACAGTAATCATCAACAGATAAATTGGGAGGAATATATAATACACAAATGTAGATAAGTGAGTTAGAATATTCGTGCGGTTTTATTGATAACCATAAATCTTCTCCATCACTTTCCCAAGATGATTTGCGTGTTGTTATTAATTTTTTATCGACTGCTGCTAAAACTCCACCGCCTTCTCTGGATGCTGAACTAGTGGATTCGCGATCTCTTCGAAAAACTAGGTAACGCTCGTCAAACAATTCATTACTAAATATTGATGAATTTAACCATGTTTCAGTGAAGCAGATTATATCGTAATTGTTGATTGAAATTTCATTTTTTATATCATTTGTTTTAGTTTTGACTCCTCTAACGTTTTGATAAAAAAAATTCAGTTCCATTTTGTTTTGTTAAGATTTTGATAGATTATACATTCTACAGATAAATTAAATTGGGAAATTTAGGTGAGAGAATCCAAGGAGTCATGATCGCGGATCAACAGTACGTGAGCAGAGTTTTCATTTTTTCGTACAAAGATCCGTCCATTTCGGATCCATACGAATTTATGATGTGTTTCTTTGGCTTTCATCCTAGTAGCTGCATACAGGGCCTTATTTGCGGGAGAGAGATGTTCACTGACGTAAATTGGTGATTTCGTGCCATCGATGCCTATGTGTGTAGAATTTAGTTTGTTCGTCTTGTTTTTTTTATTGAAGTTGGCAACTGCAGCCAGCACTTCATTCTTTACCCTCACGCTTGGAAGCTTCACTATTATTGACTTGGGTCGGCTGGATTCAGGATGGACCTTGGGGACCCGATGTAAGTGAAGTATTTCAGATTCAGCAATGGGACGGGAAATTACGCTTCCAAGTTGTTTGATGATGGATACTAAGTTCTCAGATCTATTTTCAGGAACACACTGAATCTCTACATTGGTTTCTCTGGCCATCTGTTCAATTTGGGATACGCGCGTGTTAAGATTACGCATTTCTGTGTGAAGCCTCGTATTTTCGGCCTGTAAGCTTTTGATGGTGGCTAGTGATTCCGAGAACATTTTTTTTAGGTCCTCGTATTCAGCGGAGATGAAGTTTACGGACTTTTTTAACTCCGGTAGAATGTTGAGTTTGTCGTGAAAAGATTCGAACTCTGATGCAATACATCGTCGAACTATAAGCATTATCTGCTCGACATCCGGGTTCTGAGGCGACTTCATACCGCACGCAGGAGAAGCAGTAGACACTCTGTTCCCGCTCGAAGATTGGTTGACTTTCAGATCATCTTTGCAGTCAATACAGATCCAGGTATCACGCTTAACACCCATCTTCCTAAAGTTAGTTTCTTTCATGTTCACACAGAAGAAATGGTAGTTAAGCAGACATGTAGAGCATTTAATGCCATCACCGGAGAGTATTTCACTCTTACAGTGTTTACAAGACATATTTATATAAAATAATTTATTGACACGGGATGTTTAATTTTTAGCGCCTGTTGGTTGGCAAACTCCGCAGCTCCTTTGATAACTGATACCGACGCCTGTTGGCGGGCAAGCTGATGGTAAGTTTATTTTAAAAAAAAAGATTCGCCGGTGTAAGGATCGAACCACGGGCGCTGGCAAGTACAGTATCGGATATGGTGCATTAACCCACGTTGCTATGGGCCTCTTATACGGAGTGGCGAATTTTGCTCTTATATTCTTCGGTGTTGGTTTTAGCGAACTTGTAATTATTACGCTATTTCAAATTAATTATTGTGGCATTTGTAAATATATATTTTTATAACACAATATTGCACTTAAATAATGTTATTTATACACCGTTAAACGGTAAGAGCGGATAGGATGGTTTAGTTCTTTTACACTGCACAAAATAGTGGTTTTTTTTAAATATAATAGTGTACAAGATCGCGTTTGACGTTTGACGTGCGTGTTTCACTTGTGAGACTTGTTTTTTAAATTGTTTTTTTTTATATCTTGTCGGTAGAGAACCGGAAAAAAAATATTATAGGGCGGAAGCCCTCGCAAAACACTATCCGCGAACTTAACTTTTCGTACTTAACTTGTAATAAAAATGTATAAACAAACTGAAATATGCAGAGTGAGAAATAACGCAGCCTATGTATCAACTGACGAACTAACGATGTGAATAAGCTTAAAATAATGCTTACATATGGAATGTAATACGACAATTGGGTTTATTCTCTTTTTCAAATCTATTTTTACAAGTTTTCATATCACAAGCCACCATTTTGCCGTGTTATTTCGTAAAATGCCTCGACCATAGCCCGACGCTAGTTCGAACAAGAATGATGACGTCACATTCTCAAGATTCACGGGAAGCCATACGCGAGCCCAGCCGGCTCCAATGGAACCGGTATGGGGAGTGGGGAATAATACGCTTTTAATCACTTAGGACAGGTCTACTAATATTCATATGTCTATGGCTACATATAATTTTTACGGTCATTGATACCGGCATATAGTAGGTCAAAGCGTCTGAACTTCAAAACCATCCTCCTCTCTATCTCCTTCTCCTCCCAATCCTTTTCAGCTTTACAGCCTACCCTAATTGGGGATCCTAATAGTCTTACTGGCTCTGGGCAGTTGAGACTATTGTGCCCTATTTATACAAAAATAGCATCCCTTATACAAAAATAGCATCGCCCTGTCTGTAATGTACAAATTGAGAGAAAATTGAGTATAGTAAATGATAAATATTTGAAGACGACTAAATTCACAATTATAATGACGAAATCCGTGGTTGAGTGATTGCGATACTTGGCTTTGAATGCCGAGGTCGCGGGATCAAATCCCGGAGCACGTAAATTTTATTTGGCTAATTTGTGTACTCATTTATATGCGTGTAAAAATTCCCTCCACTCACCATCCCCAAAGATGACATAGGCTCTGAGGGGCCTCCTGTATGGAGGTAATGTAAAAAAATATTTAGATAAAGGCTGCTTTTGGTATAATAATAATAATAATAATAATAATAACTAGCAGTTAAAAACCCGCTCCGCGGGTTTTTTTCTGCTAGGCCCTGCGGGCGGCTCTTACTTGGGCTTCGCCCATTTTAAGTGATATTAACAACAGTTACATTTAATAGATAGATATTAGAACATTCACAGAGAGAGGGTGAGTATATATATTGTTAAAACACGGAACAGGAAGGAGTTAATTAATAATAACATTCTAAATTTACGCATAATAAGAATGACAGTTGTTTGAATAAATGAAATTTTACGTATTTGTGATGGATTATTTCAAATGAAACACTATTATTGACTACATGTCTACAACTGATATTAACTGTTATCGTACCTAATATAATTAGCTCATAGGAGACTTGCAATGCTTAAATATGTGTTACAACCGTCAATGTCTATAAGTTGAATCAATATCGTTTAGTTTGTCACAATTAAAGATAGTTTTAACAAAGTTGACTTAAATAATAGATTATTACATATTGATTAATTGTACCCGTGTTTATGAATAAAAGGAGGGTAATTGTGCGATGACATTAGCAGTCGGTTTAATTAAAAGGTGTTAATTTTACTCCAACTGGTGGTAATTCTTTACCTAAAACTGTTACTGTATCTAATAAAGTTTAAAGCTAGATTATATATACACCTTCATCAGGAGAGTAAAAATCTATATATAAAGGTAGATTATTACAATATAGCGCCCCTGAGGTGATATCTCACAAAAGCGGCTCTATGCAAATTGTCCAATAAATAAATAAATATAATGTTTACATTTTATTGTGTATACACCGAAGTCAAAAATTAAATATAGATTGCAATTGGGAAAGAAGAAGTGGAAGGAGGGGGGGGGGAGTAAGAGTAGGCTGGGTTTATAATAATTAGGAATTACAATATCGTTAGACGGGAAAGACCAGTTGAGTGGGAAAATATTTAAAAGAGAGTTTATAAAAAAATTCTTGTTAATTATATCTGCTTTTATATTAATATGTTTCCTCATTTCTAAAATTTCAAAATTATTTATAGTGAAGTATTTTAAGACCTGAAAAAAACAAATAGCATATAACCATAAAACAATATATTCATAAGACAAATACATTTCAGCATCAGCATTTAATACCGGTTATTCTAATAAATTGATAGTTGAAATACTAAATAAAAAAATTAAACACAATCTCTTCAAACGGTCTTTCTAAAGATAGAAATAAACAATGGCGTAGAATTCTGTTTGTGGATAACGATACTTCTAAAATTATATATATAAACAATCCTGGTACCATTCAACTGGCGTTTTACACTAATAACAATGAAGAAATATACTCTTAATAATAATGATAGCAAAATTCAAACAAAAAAAACAGGAGTTTAAAAACTCAATTGAGATGATTGTTATTTCTTTTACAAAGGTAGAACCAATAGAAACTTTGAAGTCAGAACTAAAGAATATCGCAGGGCTATAAATGGAAATAGTGAATCTGAGTTTGCAAATAATCTTTTAAATAATGATCACACTTTCGATAAAAATTCAGGTCTTAAAATACTTCACTCAGGATATAAAGCATCGCAAATAATTAATTTTGAAATTTTAGAAATTAGAAAACATGCCAATATAAAATCAGATATAATTAATAAGAAAAAAAATATAAAAAATAATGATAAATGCCATTACAAAGTGATAAGCTTCCAGAAGAAATCTTCTTATAAAACGCTTGTCAATGGTAAGTAGTCAAGTATTGTTAGCTGCATATTTAAATATTTGCGCCAGGCATTTGGTTCGTTTTTAAACCGCCAGAGGTGCGCTCTGTCGGCCATCTTGAAGAAACGCGTGAATTTTTATAAACGTCAAACATAATCACGTAACTGTGGAGAATTTTCATTGTAATGTAATTAATCCAATGGATTATGAACTTTCTAAAACATATTTTCTTCGATATTATACAAAAATTATATGAGCAGAAACGATGCTTATGAAGAAATCTCGTATTATTATGAGGCGATCCTATTTTAGTATGGAATCGTGTCTTAATATTCAAGTTACCCGAAACAGACAATTTAAATTAGACCAATCAGAGGGCCTACACCGTCCAGACGCTGGGACAATAATACTATCAGATACTTGGATGACTTGTATAGCGCCGTTTTTGTGCAAAAACACCTCAAGGGCGCTGTACAAAGTTATAATACATTTCTACAGTGATCTATGTTATTACTTAACTATTTATGGAGAAAATATACAGTACAATACTTACCTGGTATTCCACTTGAGATTAACACTTAGGTAATTAACATTATCTAATTGTTTATTGGCGAAATTTAGATCCAGGATTTAGGACTTAATTGAAAAATTGAATATAACCGGACTTTCTCTTAGGAATGGTATATTTAATTTAAGGGTACGACAGCTTAAAAAGGTAAGTTCTTAGTTTAGACCTGAATTCTGTTGGACTTGTTATGGATCTTAGTTCCGGAGGGAGTTTATTCCAAGCCTTCGGCCCAGATACTCGGAAAGCGCGATCACCAAACTTAGTATTTGGCTTGCGCATAGGTTCTATCAGTCTGCCTACAGCTGCTGATGTTGCTGATCTAAGCGTTGACTGCCTCAGACCAGTGTTTTCCGGGAAGCATAGTTCAGAGATATAGGGTGGGGCCATTTCATTGATGGATTTAAAGTATCCATTAAACAAACTTGTACTATTGTCCCGCATTCTATAAGAATACCCATAATCCACACGACGCGATGCACAAGGGCACATAGATGAATTGAAAGAGGAGATAGGTTACTGAGACAACGCTTGTGGATTCACTGAACTAGGTCCAGTGGACATACTTGAGATTTACTGAGTTTAGTATCAAACATATGTTCGTTGGTCAGACAAGCTGTCACCAGCTTCCACGAACATGTCGCTCTGGGCTTGGGATGTGGCTCAGATTTTATTACTGTGATTTTATTTTATTTTATTACTGTGGTTGTCTCCACAGTTCCCGGGAGGAAGTTTCAATCCTCAGTCAAACCATAAAGAAAAAACATATTTATCTCATATAGAATATAGAATAAAAACTTTGTCTTATGGGGTTTGACTTTTTTTTAAATTTTACAAAACAAAGCACTGTAAACATACTAACATGATTTAAATGAACTAAAATTAACAATGATGCCAAATAAAACAATATTTTAACTGTTAATATGTGATGAAATACTTTTGTGTACCTTTTTTGGGACTATTAAAAATATCTGGTACTTCTGCAAAATTTGTTACCAAACTGTATACGCGTGGTTTGAGGGAATTTATAAACATATTTTTGACATTATTGTCGCAGCCAAAGATATTTCTAGGAACATGATACACAATCAAATTCATCAGTATAAAAATAATATCTGAAAATTGTGTAAAATTTTTTGTTCATAAATACATACAGAGTGTTCGGGGGTAAAGTGCGCTAACATCGGGAGGTGATTCTACATGATGGTAGAAGTAAAAAAGATACACAATTTTTTTCGAAAAATCAATGTTTATTTTCCCATAGAGGAATTTATTTTCTAAAACTACCTTAAAACTTAAATTTTTGTACTTGTACTATCATGTAGAATGAATTATTCCTGAAGTTACCGTACTTTACTCCCGGATGCCCAGTATAATTATCTCGTGTATACAGTGTCCGTGGCAGTGACGTACATAAACAGAATGTAGAATGAATAAAGACTTACGTGTTCCATCAAAGCGGGTGGCGATGGTGTCCAGGAAGGTATTCTGCGGGGCAAGCAGCCCCCTTCTCGCCGGCATCCCGCACCACGCCTGGAAACAAACAAACAAACTTATTTAATATATTATTTATGAAATATTGCCTTACTACCCGGCTTCGCCCGAACTTCACGTTAAAACATGATGCGCTCAGCGAAAAAGTTACTCAACCAATAAAAAATCATAATCAGTGAAAACATCGGATTGTTAAAGATAAGTCACTAATTTAGTAATCGAAGAATGATTTATATATCGCCATCCTTTGAAATCAGTCAAAACTGGCCACGGTGGCATCATTTGATCATCATCGGTCGGTGGCTGAGTTAACATCGCGTTTGGGTCCCACCCAAGCGTAGAGTGTTCAATTCTTCGGGTCTTTAAGTCCTTCAGCGCAACACAAGCAACATTCTCCGCTTACTGTAATGGTAGTAGGAGATTCTCAAATATTGTCAGGTTATCGTAACCCAGATATGACTAAATCTTTAACAATCTGAAGTTTTCACTGATTATGATTTTTTGTTGGTTGTGCCACTTTTCCGCTGAGCGTCTCACATATGAAACAACATTGTTTTTTTATAAAGTTTTATTTTCCTCCAAGCACTCTAAGACCTCTTTTGTTTTTACATCAAGTGATGATCCTTTAGAGTTATATCCTACAGGCTGCGCCAATGTTATTTAGTCATTAGTGTGAGAGCAGGTAACGTGGTTCTAGAACAATTCTCTTAACTGTAACACTCTGTTCTCACCCTTAATGTAGTTCAAGGATTGATACAACGGTTTGAGGAAAACTATATTAAGTCTAACTTGGACATTATATGTTGTCTCACTTTAACACTACGTAAAACATTAAATTAGCGTCATTCAAACCCCATACCAATGAAAACAACTGTTTAAATTCTAAAAAAACGTCAAAAAGGATACTATTTAACGCATTCTGTACATCGATGGAACTGTGGACAAATTACACTGCATGACAATTGCATAAGCTTAAAATCGCATATCGACAACTATTCCGCCTGCCGAGATGTTGCAGCGCTACGGAAATATTCCTGGAGGGACGGGACCACTATTTCAGAGTACTTCTCCGCCACCGCATGGGAAGCTTATGGCGTATATATATTGTTAGTTTGACTAATTTATGTTTCTAATCATTTTTCAAATTTATTTTTTGGTTATTTTAAAATATGGTTGTATTGCATTGCACAACCTGCAGAGGTTGAGAAAAGATGATCTTTGAACCCAAATCAATTGCACAATTTTTAATGGTAATGGTAAATTGTATGCAGATACATACATTCTATATTATTATTATTATTAAGAATAATAGAATATAATATTGGCAAACATATGTGTTATTTGAAAACGAAAAAGACAGAATATACTAGAACGATGACGTCACGTACGACCACTTGCTAGGACTAGTATATTTAAAATCCAGTCAACTGAAAAAAACAAATATTATTTTTATTTTATCAAATAAAATAAATCATATTAAAAAGGTAAGAATTCGAAGTAAAAAAAAGGTTCAGTCACCTAATTTGAGAAGAATTGCTTCCTTCTCTAAAATATGTGCTGAAAAAAAAATATTTGTAAAAAACATCGTTTATAGTCATGTGTTGATATTAAAGTAAAACTCGACCGAAGCCGAGTGATAAACCGAATCTATCTATCTATCAATAAAAATAAAAATGTAAAGGTTCGTTTGTTCAAAATATTAAATGTCCAAAAGTTCTTCACCGATTGCTTTGAAATTTTGACCCAACGTTTCATTCAAATACGCATGTGTTTTTATATACCTATATTATATAGATGTCATCTGATGCAGGTAAAAACGTAACTACTTTTTTTAAACAGCGTCATCTGTTGGACGTAAAAGCAACAACCGCTATTGTTTCTCTATCTGCGCAGATAAGCCACATCAACGCGTGGCGGGGTACAGCTAGTTATGTATAAGATTCAGAATAATTGTAGGCACATAGGGAGAATAAAATAGGTAAGGTGGGGCAAAGGGTGAACAAATATACCCCCTTGTCGCTAGTTTCTAGGTACCTAAAAAAACAGGCAAAGAGTAAATAATAAATCAGTTTTGTTTTGTCCATTCGAAAAGGTAAATTATTGATAAGCATCGGAAGTCGATATTGGCTTTATTTATATTTCTAGATGTTCAACAATCTACTGTAGAATTAAGGTATCTATCAATTCCTAGAAGTGAATTTGCCACTAGCATTAATGATTATAAATAAGGAATGTTACAGAATAAAAATCCCTCCCACGAAATGATTGTATTAAAATATAAAATAAATATATTTTTAATCTCAGAATATTGTATAAAATCAGTTGATAGCACCCTTTAAGGTAAGGTATGTTATTTTCTTGAAACGAAAAAAAATGTTTTCAAACGATCATTATTTAAAATTTGTTTTCATTTGAAACGTTTTTTCAGTGGGATTCATAATGTTATCGCAAATCTTCTCCGTATTATTGATTTTTATAAATATGATGAAAAATATTGTTGACACAATGTTTTATTAAAATTTGTGCTGATCTGAGAAGAGTTTAATAGAGATTGGATCAGATATTTCTAAAAATAATGGAAATATTTGGATGATTTGCGTAGAGCCGTTTTTTGTGAAAACAAACAACATCTGACAAACTATTATCAACTTATGGCTAACAGATTGCACCCAGCAGTTAGTCGATCACTAAAACAAAACAATAAAATTACAATATCTTTAGTCACAAAGGTCACACTTTACACTGGGAAATTCCCTGACTCATGGAATATCTCTAAGGACACAATAAACTCTGGAAAATCCCCTGACCGATGGAAAATCTCAAAGGTCACACTTAAACTCTGGAAAATTCCCTGGACGATAGAAAATCTCAAAAGTCTTACTAAAAACATGCGATAAATTGTGTGTATCCAACTATAGACCTGTGGCGATTCTTTCAGCACCAGCCAAATTATATGAAATTATCGTACACAAACATATTTATTGTAAGGTTAGACATTTTCTCATAAAACAGCAGCTGAATTTATAGAGGGCAGATCTACAATAACTAACTAAATGGTATTCACAGATTACGTATCAAATATCTTGGACAACATCAAACAAGTTGAAGTTTCGTATAATGATTTTGCTAAAGCTTTTGACAAAGTAGATCACTTTATTTTACTCGGCAAACTTGAAAAATTTGATATATAACACCGAATGCTTATGATCTTTCATAATTATTTGTTTAATAGAAAACAGTACGTAGTTTACGGGCAGGTCGCTTCTAAACCTTACCTCACAAATGCTGGGGTCCCTAAAGGGTCTAATGTAGGACCTTTATTATTTTCTATGTTTATTAATGGCACAGTACTGTTCATAAAATTCGTTATTTTTTTGTTATTTGCTCATGATGTTAAACTGTGTACATATAAAGACTAAAGAGGACTCTATTAGTTTACGATTCGGGGAGATGATATAGTAATGTTTAAAAGGCTTGTTATATCCCTCTGACTTTCTTGCTGGAATCCTATGACTTGATCGTCTAGGGCCTAGACTCTAGGCGTTAGGAGAAAAATTGCAATGGTGGTAGTAGCACATAAGCTGCTCAACGGAGACATTTGAAATCCTGATATTCTGGAACTTATTACGTTTTGTGTCCCCGATAACTTCACAAAAGCAATGCATTACAGGTTTTTTTTCCAAGAAGGAGGACCAACCTATCAATGCTAATGCCTCTGGAGAGAATGACTACGCTTTTCAACCAACCTTCAGAGACGTGTTTCAAATTAAATTTGTTTTTTTTTACTATGCATTGCAATTGATTTAATAAATGTATTTAATATGTTAATATAATCGTAGGTATAAGATTATTTATTTCAAACAAAACACATTTGGCATAATACATATATTTAGACAATAGATAGGTAGTCCCGCGAATCTACCACATGGCTGCTTGTCTGCAAGTTCTACCTCAATATAAATCCATTGTAAAGATATACATACTTTCAAAGGTACAAAAAAATGTAAAAATGTAATTTTAAATGTTGTAAAACTTCATTGGGATCACTGTTTTTATGTATGGGCGACTTACGCGATGCTCTTTTTTGTCCAGTTTCCATATGGCTCGTATTAATTTATGTGTTCATAATGGAAAAAAAGTACGTGTTATATTTCTTCTAGTTAAAAATTGCGGACATTAATATATATAAAATGTCATCTGTCACCGTTTTACGTAACTATTTTATCTGGAAATATTTAATGTTTATTTAGTTTTTAATTAAAATATTGATAAAAAGCCAATGTAATGTGTTTTTATCACTGTTTATTAGAGGCGGCTCTAGGGGTCCAGAAGTGGGAGAAAAATAAAGAATATAAATTGTTATTACATATTGCTAATGCGTTGTTAATATTATAAAAACGTATTCTAAAGCCGATACTACATTTTTGTAAATTTAAGAATATTTATCTAACTATTTACACTTTTCGCTTTAAAATAGCGTTTTTAATTTCTTTATTTTTATCTCCTGTAACAGAAACTAATTGACACAGGCACTTGAAAATGTTTGTCATGATTCAATAAATTGTTTGCAATTTCTTTCAATACGATATCCACAGAAATTGACATTTTAAATGAATCCATGCAAATTACGTCAACAATAATAAACCTAATTTTCATTTTAATAACTAATATTCAAGACACTAATTAGACCAGTGCTTACGTACGCAGCCGAGACGTGGGTTCTAACTAAGAAGAATGAGCGAGCACTGGATTTTTTTAAAGAAAAATTTTGAGGCGCATCTTCGGACCGGTTCTAGAAAATGGATTTTGGCGCAGACGTTATAACAATGAGCTCTATACTCTGTTTAAGGAGCTAAACGTCACAAAATTCATAAAACTGGGAAGACTTCGGTGGCTAGGTCATGTGGAGAGAATGACCGAGCATCAAGAACCAAAGTCCCTGCTGAGCTCAAGACCGATAGGCAGAAGGAGCCTGGGAAGGCCAAGGTTAAGATGGAGCGACAACGTCCTCAAAGACTTATCTGCCTTGGAGCTTCGAAACTGGAGAGAGCTGGCGCGGGACCGAGATGAGTGGAGGAAGACTCTTGAGGAGGCCAAGACCCACCAGGGGTTGTAGAGCCAAAAGTGATGATGATGATGATGATTCAAGATGGAAACCAACCCCAAAAAAAAAATTTTTTTATGGTACTAAGCATACGTCAGAATTGATAGTGTTTACCTCCTTTATCTGCATGGCAAAGAAGAAGAACGGATGTAGTTGGGGGACCGAATTTAAAGTGACCCACGGTTGGTATATGCAATAGCTTTTCATTTGGACCCTAGATGGCACTATTACTATACGAATCCGTATCAATATTTTACGCTTAATTAATAAACGGGTTGTTAGATAAATCCTTTTTTTTTAATTTTATATTATTGCAGCATATTTTTCGGAGGTCATTGACCAAAAGACCTCCATAGAAGAGCCGCCAATACTGTTTACGAACGTGTATTGTAAATTTCGCTTGCATTTTTATGATTTGTTGAATCTATGGTTATTTTTAATGTTTTTGCATTTTCCGATGATTTAGTACCGTACCAAAATATTATTTCTACTCCAGTGGCAACTATCTGCATGTAATGGTAAGTATACAAATAGTAATCGTGTAAAGCGAAGATTTTTTCATATGGGTCCCGCCCATAAGACGCCCATTACTGTCCATGCTGTATATATCACGTGGACAGCAGAATGACACGTGTTATTTTTACTCCAAATAAGATCAGAAATCGCTGGTTAAAGTCTGTTGGGTGCTTCCTTAAATATCCTGTATAGCGCGTGTTTTCATGTTGAAAGTATAAACCAGCGGCTGCTCTGAAGGATCAGTGCAAGGTTTTGTGTAAAAAAGCCGAGAGATCTTATGTTTGCATCGAGCCACCTTCAAGTGGTAATTACCCCAGTAATACATCTCCGTTCTTCTTCTCAAAGGAAAAATGCAAGAAAATTTCAAATAAAATTTCCCAGACTTCATACGGATCTACGGTAAATATAATAAAATACATTTTTGCAGTGAGGAAACTCGTGTTGCTGAACGTAAAATTGCGGTTTTCAAGTGGGCGGAGGAAGTGAATTACTTCAGTGCAGGTAACCTAGCTAGCTAAATATTAAATAAAGGATTAAGTAAGGGAATTCCAATTTTGTAAACAAAATAATAAGCTTCTTTGTCAGGTTTTCTCCACGAGTATAAAATTAATATTGGTGTAATATGTGTATGAATTATTGATTAACGTATAAGAAGTATTAGTCGACAGTACAACCATGATTATAACTTTACGATGATATGAGTTATTATTTAAGGTATGAGTAAGCTTGCCAAGTATGAAACCACTTTTTTAATAAATAAATAAAAAAAATCGAAATCCAAATTTTTAAAATATCGTCGACAAAATTTTGTTTTTAAATCGATTTGTAACAACACTATTATTTTAAGTAGTTTTAATTCCCTATAAGTGTATTGTAATTTTTGGAGCATGGACATCAGAAATGCTAGTTCTACCGGTATTTCAATGGAAGATGCTCCGAGGTACTAGCGTCATTGATCTCTTCGGCACCGGTGCATAGTCAAGAAATACCTCAAACACGTGCCCAGCATTTGTACACAGTTGACATATTGATATTTATCTCATGAGGACTCGTTCTTGAGTTTAATAACTGTGGTGTGGAACGATCTGCCGGCCTCTGTTTAATACCTCCTACAACATGGGTCTTTTCAAGAACCATGTTTACAATTCACTCACTCTCCCCAAAAAAAGACCCTCCACAAGCATCCCCAAAAATGACAAAGGCCTTGAGAGAAATTATTTTCCTCAGGGCTACATGTGTGGAAATAATGTAAAAAAATGCTTATGTGTTCATATGAAGCAAATACTTTGTGATGTGAACTTATAATTTACATGAAACAATCACTTAGTAAACACCACTTTTATTTTTATAAATTTGCCGACCGGTTTCGCTTCAACCATAGCATAAATAAGGCAAAGGGAATATAAACTAGAAATAGGGATAAGACTGGATAATTTGGAGGTACTAGAGTTACGGTAAGCCAAAAACATTAATAGCAAGGTCATCAACAATCAAATTAACCTAATTAAAAGCCCGATACTTAGGTTGTTCCCTATTGACAAATATCACTCTTTTCCCCATACATTCTCCCACTGCCTCATCCACTGGAGCTCAGTCCAATTTTTTGCAACCCTATGTGAAAGCTTTATTGATAACAAATGTTACTTAGTGTAGATTTAAAATATGAATACAGTATCGTACAGCCCTGAAGAAGCTATGGTTGTAACAAAATCCAGTCGGCATGATTATAAAAAATAAAAGTGTTACGTAGTGGTATTATTTAAATTAAAAATAAAAATGTTTTGCTGTTTTATTCGACTTTAATATACAGTTTTAAAAAATAAAACATTTGATAAATTTATTATTATAGTTATATTCTAATCAATCAGCCAAAATAATACCAACTACGCGTAGGAGAAATTAATTATTTCTGTTGAAAGAGCGAAGAGAGAGCAAAGACAGAGCTATAAGAAAATAAAGATGGAAAACACGATGTTTGGCTTAACTCGCATATTAAATATTTATAGTAATGTAAACAAAGCTATATTTTAACAATATGAACCCTCAGGCAATTTCGGGAGAATTCTTCACAGACAACAAACAACCATAGAGTCTTTTTGAGTGATATTTTTTAGGTATACTTCCCACTCCGACACAGTCTCATGAAAGTTATGCTCTTATGATCATTTTGTATTACGGTGAAAAATATAATTTCAACAGCGTTAGAAAGGGAGAATACCGCGCTTTCAGCGTGAATTCATTTTGTATTACGGTGAGAAACATAATTTTGGCAGCGTAAGAAAAAGAGAATACCGCGCTTTGAGTGTGCATTCATTTTTTATTACGATGGAAAATATAATTTCAACAGCGTTAGATAGAAAGAATACCGCGCTTTCAGTGTGCATTCATTTTGTATTACGATGGGAAATATAATTTCAACAGCGTTAGAAAGAGTGTATACCGCTCTTTCAGTGTGCATTCATTTTGTATTACGGTGGGAAATATAATTTCAACAGCGTTAGAAAGAGTGTATACCGCTCTTTCAGTGTGCATTCATTTTGTATTACGGTGGAAAATATAATTTCAACAGCGTTAGATAGAAAGAATACCGCGCTTTCAGTGTGCATTCATTTTGTATTACGGTGGGAAATATAATTTCAACACCGTTAGAAAGAGTGTATACCGCTCTTTCAGTGTGCATTCATTTTGTATTACGATGGGAAATATAATTTCAACATCGTTAGAAAGAGTGTATACCGCTCTTTCAGTGTGCATTCATTTTGTATTACGATGGGAAATATAATTTCAACAGCGTTAGAAAGAGTGTATACCGCTCTTTCAGTGTGCATTCATTTTGTATTACGATGGGAAATATAATTTCAACAGCGTTAGAAAGAGTGTATACCGCTCTTTCAGTGTGCATTCATTTTGTATTACGGTGGGAAATATAATTTCAACAGCGTTAGAAAGAGTGTATACCGCTCTTTCAGTGTGCATTCATTTTGTATTACGATGGGAAATATAATTTCAACAGCGTTAGAAAGAGTGTATACCGCTCTTTCAGTGTGCATTCATTTTGTATTACGATGGGAAATATAATTTCAACAGCGTTAGAAAGAGTGTATACCGCTCTTTCAGTGTGCATTCATTTTGTATTACGGTGGGAAATATAATTTCAACAGCGTTAGAAAGAGTGTATACCGCTCTTTCAGTGTGCATTCATTTTGTATTACGATGGGAAATATAATTTCAACAGCGTTAGAAAGAGTGTATACCGCTCTTTCAGTGTGCATTCATTTTGTATTACGGTGGGAAATATAATTTCAACAGCGTTAGAAAGAGTGTATACCGCTCTTTCAGTGTGCATTCATTTTGTATTACGATGGGAAATATAATTTCAACAGCGTTAGAAAGAGTGTATACCGCTCTTTCAGTGTGCATTCATTTTGTATTACGATGGGAAATATAATTTCAACAGCGTTAGAAAGAGTGTATACCGCTCTTTCAGTGTGCATTCATTTTGTATTACGATGGGAAATATAATTTCAACAGCGTTAGAAAGAGTGTATACCGCTCTTTCAGTGTGCATTCATTTTGTATTACGGTGGGAAATATAATTTCAACAGCGTTAGAAAGAGTGTATACCGCTCTTTCAGTGTGCATTCATTTTGTATTACGGTGGAAAATATAATTTCAACAGCGTTAGATAGAAAGAATACCGCGCTTTCAGTGTGCATTCATTTTGTATTACAATGGGAAATATAATTTCAACACCGTTAGAAAGAGTGTATACCGCTCTTTCAGTGTGCATTCATTTTGTATTACGGTGAGAAACATAATTTTGGCAGCGTAAGAAAAAGAGAATACCGCGCTTTGAGTGTGCATTCATTTTGTATTACAATGGGAAATATAATTTCAACACCGTTAGAAAGAGTGTATACCGCTCTTTCAGTGTGCATTCATTTTGTATTACGGTGGGAAATATAATTTCAACAGCGTTAGAAAGGGAGAATACCGCGCTTTCAGCGTGAATTCATTTTGTATTACGGTGAGAAACATAATTTTGGCAGCGTAAGAAAAAGAGAATACCGCGCTTTGAGTGTGCATTCATTTTGTATTACGATGGGAAATATAATTTCAACAGCGTTATATTGAAAGAATACCGCGCTTTCAGTGTGCATTCATTTTGTATTACGGTGAGAAATATAATTTCAACAGCGTTAGAAAGAGTGTATACCGCTCTTTCAGTGTGCATTCATTTTGTATTACGATGGGAAATATAATTTCAACAGCGTTAGAAAGAGTGTATACCGCTCTTTCAGTGTGCATTCATTTTGTATTACGATGGGAAATATAATTTCAACAGCGTTAGAAAGAGTGTATACCGCTCTTTCAGTGTGCATTCATTTTGTATTACGGTGGGAAATATAATTTCAACAGCGTTAGAAAGAGTGTATACCGCTCTTTCAGTGTGCATTCATTTTGTATTACGGTGGAAAATATAATTTCAACAGCGTTAGATAGAAAGAATACCGCGCTTTCAGTGTGCATTCATTTTGTATTACAATGGGAAATATAATTTCAACACCGTTAGAAAGAGTGTATACCGCTCTTTCAGTGTGCATTCATTTTGTATTACGGTGGGAAATATAATTTCAACAGCGTTAGAAAGGGAGAATACCGCGCTTTCAGCGTGAATTCATTTTGTATTACGGTGAGAAACATAATTTTGGCAGCGTAAGAAAAAGAGAATACCGCGCTTTGAGTGTGCATTCATTTTGTATTACGATGGGAAATATAATTTCAACAGCGTTAGATAGAAAGAATACCGCGCTTTCAGTGTGCATTCATTTTGTATTACAATGGGAAATATAATTTCAACAGCGTTAGAAAGGGAGAATACCGCGCTTTCAGCGTGAATTCATTTTGTATTACGGTGAGAAACATAATTTTGGCAGCGTAAGAAAAAGAGAATACCGCGCTTTGAGTGTGCATTCATTTTGTATTACAATGGGAAATATAATTTCAACACCGTTAGAAAGAGTGTATACCGCTCTTTCAGTGTGCATTCATTTTGTATTACGGTGAGAAACATAATTTTGGCAGCGTAAGAAAAAGAGAATACCGCGCTTTGAGTGTGCATTCATTTTGTATTACGATGGGAAATATAATTTCAACAGCGTTAGATAGAAAGAATACCGCGCTTTCAGTGTGCATTCATTTTGTATTACAATGGGAAATATAATTTCAACAGCGTTAGAAAGGGAGAATACCGCGCTTTCAGCGTGAATTCATTTTGTATTACGGTGAGAAACATAATTTTGGCAGCGTAAGAAAAAGAGAATACCGCGCTTTGAGTGTGCATTCATTTTGTATTACAATGGGAAATATAATTTCAACACCGTTAGAAAGAGTGTATACCGCTCTTTCAGTGTGCATTCATTTTGTATTACGGTGGGAAATATAATTTCAACAGCGTTAGAAAGGGAGAATACCGCGCTTTCAGCGTGAATTCATTTTGTATTACGGTGAGAAACATAATTTTGGCAGCGTAAGAAAAAGAGAATACCGCGCTTTGAGTGTGCATTCATTTTGTATTACAATGGGAAATATAATTTCAACTCCGTTAGAAAGAGTGTATACCGCTCTTTCAGTGTGCATTCATTTTGTATTACGGTGGGAAATATAATTTCAACAGCGTTAGAAAGGGAGAATACCGCGCTTTCAGCGTGAATTCATTTTGTATTACGGTGAGAAACATAATTTTGGCAGCGTAAGAAAAAGAGAATACCGCGCTTTGAGTGTGCATTCATTTTGTATTACAATGGGAAATATAATTTCAACACCGTTAGAAAGAGTGTATACCGCTCTTTCAGTGTGCATTCATTTTGTATTACGGTGAGAAACATAATTTTGGCAGCGTAAGAAAAAGAGAATACCGCGCTTTGAGTGTGCATTCATTTTGTATTACAATGGGAAATATAATTTCAACACCGTTAGAAGGAGTGTATACCGCTCTTTCAGTGTGCATTCATTTTGTATTACGGTGAGAAACATAATTTTGGCAGCGTAAGAAAAAGAGAATACCGCTCTTTCAGTGTGCATTCATTTTGTATTACGGTGGGAAATATAATTTCAACATCGTTAGAAAGAGAGAATACCGCGCTTTCAGTGTGCATTCATTTTGTATTACGGTGGGAAATATAATTTCAACAGCGTTAGATAGAGAGAATACCGCGCTTTCAGTGTGCATTCATTTTGTATTACGGTGGGAAATATAATTTCAACATCGTTAGAAAGAGAGAATACCGCGCTTTCAGTGTGCATTCATTTTGTATTACGGTGGGAAATATAATTTCAACAGCGTTAGATAGAGAGAATACCGCGCTTTGAGTGTGCATTCATTTTGTATTACGGTGGGAAATATAATTTCAACAGCGTTATATTGAAAGAATACCGCGCTTTCAGTGTGCATTCATTTTGTATTACGGTGAGAAATATAATTTCAACATCGTTAGAAAGAGAGAATACCGCGCTTTCAGTGTGCATTCATTTTGTATTACGGTGGGAAATATAATTTCAACAGCGTTAGATAGAGAGAATACCGCGCTTTGAGTGTGCATTCATTTTGTATTACGGTGGGAAATATAATTTCAACAGCGTTAGATAGAGAGAATACCGCGCTTTGAGTGTGCATTCATTTTGTATTACGGTGGGAAATATAATTTCAACAGCGTTAGATAGAGAGAATACCGCGCTTTGAGTGTGCATTCATTTTGTATTACGGTGGGAAATATAATTTCAACAGCGTTAGATAGAGAGAATACCGCGCTTTGAGTGTGCATTCATTTTGTATTACGTGGTAAATATAATTTCAGCAGCGTTAGAAAGGGAGAATACCGCGCTTTCAGTGGGCATTCAAGATTTACCAAAACGCTCCCGAAAAAATGCGTAATAGTTTTTACGCTCTTATTTAACGCTCTAAAAACCATTTATTGGATAACCAACACCTATGCCTTAGGTCACTCCAAGTAGTTCGCTATGTTTGGTGACTTAGCAGGATTCATATCAATACTTAGCCCGGATTCATCGGGTGAGGTGTGTCCAGGTTTTTCAGGTATTTAGGGGCTCCGGACCAGAGATGGCTGCCAAATTCGACAGTAGGGCGCACTTGCGATTTGTACAGGGTCAGCAGTTGTGTACTATTAAAGTATCTGCGGGCCCTGTACTGTACGCCCAGCTTCTGAGAGGCCAGCTTTACTCTGGCTTCGATGGAGCCTCCGTACCTGAGCTGGTCACTTAGGCTGGCCGCATACATACGTTTTCCGTATTCGATTTCCGATTTCGTTTTCCGTATTCGGCATTCCGTGAGACTAGCGAAAACGTTCGTTTTTCTTCATTCGGAATGTATAAACGTCAGTACCAGTGTTGCCAACAAGGGCGATATATCGCCATTTAGGCTACTCAGAGCGAGAATCGGCGCCGAAAAAATCTAAAAGGCGACTGGTCGCCAATTAAGCTACTTCAAAAGCATCAATTTTAAATATGTCCCGAAATTCTCTAGCCACCCCCCCACCTTGAAATTTATTTTTCTGGGGACAAATTTTATATTTTCTTGAAATTCTCTAGCCACCCCCCCCCCAATGAATTTTTTTTATTTTCTGGGGACAATATTTATTTTTTTGAAATTCTCTAGCCCCCCCCCCCACGAAATTTTTATTTTCACGTAAAAACATCAATTTTAAACATGTCCCACCTAACAGCAAATTCGCCTACTTTACGCTACCTTATGTATGAGAAACGGCGATATTAGGTCAAGATCCGTTGGCAACACTGAATTACTAAACGGAAATTTCCGAACGTTTGCGTCGTCACAAACAAACTGTATGCAATAGCTGCGTTCCACATGACGTCATTAGGTTTTTTCCATTCGGTTTCTCCGAACGCGCCGGCTCGCATTCGGAACGTGCGTAAGGAATTTGTTCCGTTCGGAACTAAAACGAACGTGTGCGGCAGTTAAGGGCCTTCCTTACTAGCGATCTCAATCGTTGTATGAAGAATTATGAATTGTCAGATTCAAACGACAATCTAAGTTATTAATCGTCAAAATATCGATAATGTAGCCACTCTAGGCTATCATAAATACATTTTTCTGTCGAGATATATGTTTTTACTAACAATTTATTTTCGTTAAATACTATATAATGAACATCGAAGAATTCTCCTACTCATTCGGCTCTATGAGGTGGCCGTGAATGCACGCTTTCTACGGTCCGTCGTGTCAATATTTTTTCAAAGTTCGAAATTCCGCGTAATTATTACACTTCCATGAGACGTTTCAACAATATTCCACTCTATGCGTTGCGCGTAGGGACTATAATAGTGTGTCGCCTTTTTTTATGTTTCATCTGTGCGTTTCCGTCGAAGCTGTGTAGTGTCAAATAGTATTATTAAGAATCAATTTATTGTTAACATTTTTTTGGGTTTCTAGGTTATAAACAATTTAATATTATTAAGAATTAATATATTGTTAACATTTTTTCGGGTTTCTAGGTAATAAACAATTTCATATTATTAAGAATTAATTTATTGTTAACTTTTTTTCGGGTTTCTAATAAATATAGTAATAAACAATTTGATGTTTTTAAAATATAAAAGTATATAAAATATTCCAGCACTTACAATAAAATAAAAGAAGCACATCGTATAAAAATGTTTCAGTCAAAAAGATCGAATGCCGAAATCACTTACTTCGAAATTATTGCAAAAAACTTAAATCACTGTTAGAAGTATCCCTTAGCATTGAGGAAGATTGTGTCAAGCCGTATTTTACGCCTGAGAACGGCTGTACGTTGTGCAATAACGTACCGGAAGACTTTGAATTAGGAAAAATAAAACAGTTTTATTTGGATATATTGAATGGTCCAAAACATGTATTTGGAGACCACTCACTATGCAAGGAACGGGCATACTTTTGCAAACGGGATACTGGCGACACTAATTACGTACCCAATATGACTTCGAGCTTGATAATGTCAAGAAACGCTTTTACAATTTTTGCATGCTACCCGAATTAATTGATCCTCGACACAATCGCTGCATGCCTATTAGAAATCCTGAGTATTTAGAAAAGTGCATAATAGCGAAAAGAAACAAAGTAAAATTGGTTTCAGCTAAAACCAAAACATGTAAAAAGGAATTGTTTCGAAGAAATCAATAACATTTTATTTCATTGAAGTGTCTTCAGAAGAAATTTCATTTATATTCCTAATGTATGTAGTCCACATTTTTAGAAATAGGGAAAAGGAGGGTTGGAAAGTTCCTGGCTATTCAGATCTAGTCACTAAACAACTAAAGAAACAAACTACCTTAAAAAATTGAAAATTAATAGTATTATTACTTCAATAGAAGAGAGTCCAAATATAATTACTAATCATATAAATTACTTCTTCAGTGACATTGGTCCAAGCTTCGCTAGTAATTTGTGCAGTGCTAATAAAACTATTGATATGTGTCTGGTGAATAATTTTAAATCTGAACTTCACGTTACAGGGGACAATTTTTATTTTAAACCAACTAGCATTTCTGAAGTCACAAATGTGATAAATGATTTAAAAATGTCTTTCTCGTGCGGTATTGATTCTTTAAGTGTTATGGTGTATAAAATGCATGTATCCGAATTAGCTTGTCTCATATCTCACCTTGTAAATACAGGAGTTTTCCAATAAGAGGTGTAATTTTGATATTTAATCGTAAAATATCAATGGTTTCGTTGCTTGTGTGGCACGTAGCGCCGTCTTGTTGAAAGTAAACGTTGTCCAGATTAATACCATCCGATTCCGGCCATAAAACATCATTAATTTTTTTTCAGTAGCGCAGTCCATTCACTGTTGTCCATTCTGTTGCTCCAGCCTCATTTTCAAAAAAGTAAGGTCCAATGACTCCGCCGGACCATAAACCGCACCAAACAGTCACACGTTGAGTGTAAAGAGGCTTTTTAACAATAACTCTTGGGTTTTTCGAGCCTCAGATGCGACGATTTTGCGTGTTGACGAAGCCACCGAGGTGGAAATGGGCCTCATCACTCAAAATGATTTGCATTTGATTCACTCAAGTGAATTTTAATAAGTTCAAAGCGTTGTTGAAGCGTGTATCGTTCCATTTTATTAATGGCGTTGTTTCTACTTGTCAAATGTCAAAAAATGACAGCTTCAAAAGTAACATCTACCGAAATAGCGGGCTATTCAAAATAACACCTCTTATTGGAAAACACTGTATTAGCTTCGAGAGTGGGATGTTCCCTTCTCATTGTAAGAAAGCTAAAGTAATTCCCCTTTTTAAATATGGAGATCGTCTAGATGTTAATAATTACAGACCTATATTCTTACTCAATACTCTTTCAAAAGTAATAGAGAGATTAGCTATGTCGAGATTGGTATCATTCTTAGAAACATATAATATACTCTCTAGCAATCAGTTTGGTTTTCCGAGAGAATACAGGAACAAGTGATGTAGTGTTGAGGGTATTGTCCAAAGTCAAAGTCAAACATGAATACAATGTCCTGAAGGAGCTTGCAGAACTAGAAAGCATTACCATAGAAAAGTGTGGTCTTTTCATACATGAAGAGTATCCGTATATGGGTGCGACACCAGATGGAATTTCTTCTGAATACACCATGATTGAAATTAAATGTCCTTTCGCAGCACGCAGCATGCTCATATAAGAAGCAGTAAAATCCAAAAAAATTATGTTAGCAAAAATGGAGAAATTCTGGTAAATACATCTCACGATTGGTTTTACCAGGTTCAGGGCCAATTACATGTAACAAAAAAGCTATTTGTATGTTTGTTGTATGGACTGAACTCGGATAAAAATCGAAAAAATTTTACGGGATGACGAATTTCGGCAGACTAATATGGTTGAACAGCTGAATCGCTTTTACAATTTTTGCATGCTACCCGAATTAATTGATCCTGGACATAATCGCTGCATGCTTATTATAAATCCTGAGTAATTCAAAGTGCATAATACCGAAAAGAAGTAAAGTAAAATTGGTTTCAGTTAAAACCAAAACATGTAAGAATTTTTAAGAAGATCAATAACATTTTCATTGAAGTGTCCTGAAAAGAAATTTCATTTATATTCCTTATGTATGTGGTCTACATTTTTAGAGATAGGGAAGATGGGGGGTTGGAAAGTTCCAGGCTATTCAGATCTAGTCACTAAACATATCTACGCCGTTCTCAAGCAACTTTCAATCCTGAATTATGGTCTCTCACCAGGGTGATACTGAACGTATCTTCCACTTTTAAACGAGGTACAGATTCATTATATGTAACTATATAAAATTTATTTTAATTCTATAATATGACATACTTATATAAATTAAATTAAATTTGTTTTGTCCTCGCCGGCTTTTGAACCCGTGACCTCAAATTAAACTATACAATTTAGTATTAACAGTGCCCCGCCGCACTGCGAAACCAGGCTGGAACAAAGGGAAGCCTTTTGTAACTCTTTATAATTGTATTTATCAAAAAAAAAATCCAAATAAAAATTTATATTAAATGTTTTTACTGAGAACCTCCTCCATGAATCAAGCTATTGTAATATTGCATTACATTCTAAAATATATTTTAACATAATTTTCATAATCACAATATCTTTAATTAATAATAATTTGTTTTGCTCTGTGCGTGTCTTGTATTGAATGGAACGCACCGGCCAGCTGCCAGGTGCAGCGAGTTAGATATTCGAATTCGCGCTAGAAACATTTAGTAGCGAGGGCCGTTAATGTATTTTCTACTGATTCCGTGCATTCGGATGTCCGAATACGAAAAACGAATTCGGAAATCGAATACGGAAAACGTATGTATGCGGCCAGCCTTATAGTTACACCAAGCATATCAATGGAAGGCCTGTTCGGAAGATTGCTTCCGTTGAAGGAGACTAGAGACTAGTTAAAAACATATACAAATATTTTGACTTATAAATAGGGGAAAAATATATACGTAAGAATATTATTTTACAAATAGATATATGAAAGAAATGCGCAATATCCTTACGCAATATTCCACAATATACTTCTTCACATTCCTTAAAAATACTCTCCGGCATCTCCAAAGATGACATAGGACCTGAGGGAAATTATTTTCCTCAATACCTCCTGCGTGGGGTCAATGTAAAAAAAAATTAAGAAAAATGAAAATATTTGTCAAGATTCATAAGATTTTTAAATAAATATACTTAGTAATTACTGATTATAGATTACAGGATAAAAACCACCGGCATGCGACATTACAAACTTTATTTCTGTTTGCGTTCATATTTTTTATGTTTTAATTGCATTACTTATATCGATATATTGTAATACCAAAATTTGAAAAAGTCTTTCTGTCTAAATAGTATTATAATTTTGAAATATTTGTATTTTGACAGTTCTACTACCAATATTACCGGCCGCAAATTTAATTTTGTGATTGGATTATCAAAAAATACATTAAACATGTTTCCTAAACAACACGTGTACTCGGGGTTTATGTTATGTAGGCGATAATGTTATAATAGTATTTTCGAAGATACCTACAAAATAATAATACGATCATTGAATATTCAATTACAAATTAAATTTTTCTTATCTTTCATTAATAAGGATACATAAAATATCTTAACGTTTGTCAGATGCGGGTCTAAAATAATACACCATACAAATTAAGGCAAAACTTTTTTCTGGGTCGACCGAAGTACTGAGAAAAGCGTTTATGGAAAGTTAATGAACTTCGCAGGATTATTTACATATTTATTTATTTATTGGACAATTTGTAAAGCGCCGCTTTTGTGAGATATCACCTCAGGGGCGCTTTACAGTTGATGCAGGTATTACAAAAAAATTTCACAAATAAAGTGAAGTTAAGTTAAGTAAAATGAAGTACAGGAACGCATGTCTTGTATTGCATCTCTACAGTTACTCTTTTAAAATAACTTAAATTTATATTTGATATTGTATCTCCACTTAAACCATGGAAATAAGATAAAAATACTTATAATAACCCACACCCAGGCTTCGCCTTCGTGGGATTTTTTTTTAAATTATGTACATTTATTTCAATATTTTTTTAACATTTTTAATATTTTATGTAACTATCAATGTATGTATATAAAAAAAAGGTGACACGAAGATAGAAGATGGAGACTCTGCAGCAAAAATCCTAGGTGGTGAGGAAACTGGTCCAGCTGCTGCAGCGAGAGAGTCCACCGAGTCCACTAACGGTGCCAGCACGAGGTTCGTCATCCGTCCAGGTATGTGTCTTCTGCTAAAAAAGCGCTGACACCAGAAGGTATTAATTTGACGGCCTCCGTGGTCAAGGAGTAAGGCTCTCGACTAGCAAACCGAAGGTCACGGGTTCGAATCCGGCTTTTTACGCAATTTATTACTTTAAAATAATATATGGTATACTTGCGGCATTTTCCAGAGTGGAAGATACTCTCAGTACCGCCCTGGTGTAAGACCACCAATCAGAATTGAAAAGTTGCTTGAAATAGCTTCAACCATATTTTGTGACCAGATCTGAATAGCCAGGTACTCCCCCACCTTCCTCTTCCCCATTTGCATCCCCGCCCCACTACTCTTCAGCCTCACAGCATACGCAAGTTATGGATGCCATAGTATCACTGGTTCCAGACGGTTGGGAGCAGTTGGGACTCTTGTGCGGTATTCACATAAAAAAGATAAATAAATAAAATAAAATAATGTTTTTTTCATTTCTCAAGGTCATTGGAAATTATTACGAAAATGTTTCGGTCTTGAATATTCTTAATTTTATTATGTTGAAAATATTTATACAGCGTATATATTTTCTTTTTTTAATATAAATATTTTATAGTCTTCTATTCTACTGAATCAACATTTACCCTAGATTTTATTACGTTGATATTGTGCTGCTTTTATATGTATTTAATATTTCAAATTTGAAATGTGTTTAAATTAATATTTTAAATTCTTCCACCGTACTGAATGATGAAAATACCCTTGAAAAGTGTCCTCCACAACACAGAGAATAATATAATGTCTGAAAAATAAACATGTTTATTGTTTCATTTTGTTTAATTTTCAATATAAAATAATAATATTTTATTTTGTTTCAGGCTAAATTTGTGTTATAAATAGATTACGCACCATTGCTAACTCTTATGCTTTGTTAGCTGATGTTTTAATTTTTTTCTATTGAAATGTAAAGCTAAGCTGTAATAATTAAACATTTTAGCACTGTTGTAGTCACTGCATAACAGGTTTTTTGTTTTTGTTCCTTCATCATTTTTTAATGAATTTTATATTGATCTATTGTTGAATTTTCTTTACATTGTATCTTTTTAAACATCAGAATGTTTAACCTCACTAGGACAAGCCTGTGTTGAGGTTAATAATTTAAAAAAATAATAAAAATAGCACAATTTTTATCGTTTATACGAATTGGACATCTATTAATCTAATTCCAGTATAATGTAGTAAACATGTAGGGTGACCATGATATACATTGATATTTGATTGCAAAAAAAAACTTTTATTTTAAACATATTTTTATTCTTTTTATTTTGTCGTGTTTACTTAAGTTATCTTATTTTTTTTCTTTTTTCTTTTATTTCTATATTTTACTAAGACTGCCACAAACTGGCATGTATATAAATGCCACTTGTGCCGCTAATTCTAAATACATTAATAAACAAAAACATATATATTTCTTTCTCTGAAATATAATGTATTCGTTGTTTTTCTCATTGCTGTTATTTTTATGAACAATAAATTACTATCTTAGGAATAGAATGTAGAAAGACGTACCTGACTAACATTGACTAACTCGTAATTTCGAACCTTATTTTAAGTTAAAAAAATGTTTCAGCGAGTAATCACCCCCCCCCCCGACCCACCTGCCCAATACTTACTGATTCTTTAAGTGTTTTTAGTATATGTTTATGTCAACATACTTCACTCATAATCAGTGGCGGTTTTCTCTAAAGTGCGTTTGTGCGGCGAACCCCCATTAAAAAGATGAGAAAATAAAACAAATTTGTTTTATAATAATATAAGCACATTATAGATAGCACGCTATTAAAATTTCGCCTTCAAAACCCGCGCCACCGAAAAATACGATACATATTCCAAGTTTGTGCGAGTTGAAATCCGCGCCAAACTCTTCATACAAAAGAATTTTAGCCGGTACAAACCCTATAACGGTGACATATACAAAATTTGGTCTTTCTTTGCAAAACTAAGACAAATTGTGTGCGTCGAACACGCGTTGTGATATCACGTGACCTCCGAACATTGACGAATGTAACCGAAGAAACCCGAGCACTTCGCGGACTGACTTAGTGTTATTTTTTATGTTATATTATGGTATTTAACTTTGTAGTCATTTTTGTACATATTTTTGTTTTCTTGTTTCTGCATTTCTCCAACCGTTTGCTTATGGCATTTGTAAATCTACTACCTATTGAAGTAGACCGATTTTGATTTCTGTTTTCGTATTTTTTTTTTTTTAGATAAGTCGTTATATTCCTTAATTATATTTGCGAAAGTTTCGGCAAACGCCCCATTGCCGTCGCTAGTTATGCAATTTTGTGTTTTGTCTTCTCCAGTTCTCCATCTCCAGTATTCTTTCGGATTTCAAAATGAAAGCGTTTGCGTATATGTTTAGTTATGCGTTTGCGTTTATTGATTGCCGCGAATATTTTGTCATAATTTTTTTATACAATGGCGGAATACAGTGTTGTCTATATAAAAAAATAATGCCAATACTTATGAAAAAAGGTTGGAAATTAAAAATAAAGGGCCTCCGCGTCCTGACCTCTCATTAAACCAGGCTTGTGCCGCGAAAACCGAGAAATCTTCACTCGAGTTTTTAAACGTGAGTGGTACGCGAGGTGTACTTGGTTATGTGGTTGCGAGGAAACCAATCGGTTATTTTGCTTCCCCTTTTGAGTTATTGGAGGCGACCCATCGTGGTGTAAAATTGGAGTAAATGATCTTTCCTTTATTAATAATTATAAATATAATTTAATTCCTATAAAACTTTTCTCATTATCTAGTAATTGTGTCTAGTGTAAAGTGATTTAAAAACAATAATATGTAGGTACCCCTCCCACAAACTTTATTTAAGTTGTGTGACTGCTGCCGTATTCGACTATTTGACGAAGGACAACAGTAAGTAAATTTTAATTAGATATGTTTATCTTCTCTTGAATTTCTGAACCCCCTGTTAAAAAGACCACGAACCGCCACTGCTCATAATAACTCCAGGAATCAATCAATCACCTGTACATTATAGGTAACAGGACTACTAAAAAGCTAAGAATTCTAAATTATTATAAGCAATAATTAGTAGCCTGTAATATCAATACAAATTGAAAATATCTCTCGAATAAAAATAAATATGTACTAGTACATCAATCAATTGAATTGATTGATTGAATCAATTGAATTGGCATTACATTATTGCTTATAATAATTTATTATCCTTTGTGCTATGCATACAAACCTTGTCTTATAAACATTAGTTTATCATAAAAAAGCTAAGAATTCGCCTACCAGTTAGAATAGAGGCTTCCGTTAATCGTCTGTATAATTTTCCATTATATTAATCTATACGCTATAACTAGGATTTACGCGTCGTTCCCGTTAAAATTTAAAAAAATATTAATTTTAGTTATATTTTCAACGCATTTCATTGTTAAACATTACACGGGGTTCAAAATCGGGTAAGAGCAAACGCAAACCGTTAGCAAAAATGTCTAATGTAGCAATGTAATGTGATATTTTTTATTTAAAAAAGAAGACAAACAATGCCAGATTACAAGTAACCTGATAATATCTCCTACTACCCCTAATACTTGCGTCGTGATGGAGGACTTAACCATGCGAGAAATTGAACTCATGACTCTTGTATGGGATCCAAAAGCGATGTCAATTCATCCACTGACTGGTTTGACTAATTAGGTACATTCCCTTCTTCGATTCCTTCCCCTCCCTAATTGCTTCTCAGAACATTCTTCGATTTGAGATTACCGTAAACCACATGGCTCCAGACATTGTGGACTATTGCTAGAATGTTATAATAAAACGGTGTGTTCAGTTTTTCGATTAAGACAAGAAATGGCAAATTAAATTTAGTACTTCAGGTATTACATGATGTGCCGGTTAAAATATTTACCGGTTACTTAAACGTAAATCCACGCTTGTAAACATTAATTATAATGACATTTTCCTTGTTTTAAGCCCTAAGCTCTTTTATCAAATATTAAAACACTCATTAGGATAAAGACTAATCCTTGAAATTGTCTCTTTTTGTACAGACAAGCCGTCTTGGGGGTGGTCCCACTTCCTCTTAACACTTCCAGAACACCTCCCCCTAATCCACCCCTACACATGTTGTCGTTGATGTTTTCCCTGGCAGCGATAAATATTTTATTTCAAGAAGATACTAAAGAGGAAAATAATTTTAATGGCCTTATTCCCTTATTCCTTATAAGTAGTTACCTGGGCGTGCTGTTCAGTTTATTTGGAGATCACTAATTGAAAACACCACACCAAGATAACATAATTTATTTAGCCCTTTGATTATTAGAAAGCCGTAGACACAAGGGCGGATCCAGCTTTGGCGCCAGGGGGGGGTCACGTAGTCGTGGTCAAGTTTTTTTTTTTTTTTAAAGAAAGACAAACATTCCCGGGTTACGAATAACCCAACAATAACTCCTATATATACAAGTAAAAAGTAGGTATTGTTGGATATGGTAACACTAGGTATATCATTAAGATTGTCTTTTGCTCCGCAAGCCCGGGCGGCGTAGGCTCGTGTAATGTCAATTGTCAACCAATACAGTACAGATTACAATTATTAATCGTGTTCTTATTTCACCACAATATAACATGGTGTCAGGTGTGTCTTCAACATAGTATTGTGTGTAGGAATCTTGCAACTTTTTGAATTTCCTTTTCCTCGTTGTAGTTATTCGCCATCATATATAAAAGAAATGATTGCTTAAAACGTTTCCACTCGCCAACCATATCCGTAGCATTCTGCATTTGCAGAATTTGACTCGACATTATTATTGTAACACTTTGCTTGTCACGACAAAATAGACAAATAATAACAGCTTGTTGACCGTTATTTCTTTGCTTCCTGGTAAAGAATTTGAATCGTTCCACTGTAATATTCACTGTAGGTATGAAGTGTCTATCCAGTCTATCGAAGAGTAGAATAATGCCTTCCAGCGTGCTCTTCTCAATAGTGAGGCCGAATGAATTAAAAATTTGAACTCCTTTAGGACCAATCGTGTGCAGCAAATGTTATTAATAAATGTAAGTACTGTACTTCCATATTTAAGAGGAATATAAACGCTGGAAATATTTCGATTCTTGTGCTTTATAAATTTTAAAACCGAGCGCCTTGCACCGTCATATTTTGGCCTGATTTGCACGAGGCAAGTAATTTGAAATAAATATTGTTGCCATGACGCGGTGCTTCAATTATAATTTCGCCGAAATAAATTAAAATGTTAGCCTTGGGCAAAACCTCGATGAACGAGGTTGTGTCTCGCCTTAAGAATTGCTTTAGGAAGTATAGGAAGGCTGGTAATTCGCGCGGGCGCGTTAGACCTGTCCAGACCTGTCAAAAAACTTCCGAAAGAATAAGTTCTGTAACTTACTAAAATTATGTTAAGTGACTTTTGGTGTCGTTTACATTGGGAATTTGGCCAAACTCGCCTTCAAGAGCGATTTACAGGAAAAAAACTTACGAGTCTAACCCCAGCCTTAGAACATTAACAAATAACATTTGAGTTTAAACACACATACACTGGCATAATGAAGAAACTGATTAGATTACTTACCATTTCTTGTAATGAATTGAATTTGCAGCAACAATTTTTAAGAACATTATTACTTATATTGGAACTTATTTTTTTAAACTTAGTAAACAAATAAAAGTAAACACTTTATTAATAAAGTTTAGTCGTTCCGATTGAGGTTAGGTTTTGCTAGACGCTAGACGTTAGTCGAAACAAAGCGCGCGCAAGCGTCACACGTGGTTACACGAAATGTGTCATAATAATATGAAAGGTGGCGGCCGAAGCGCGCGCCGGTGGCGGTGCGCGGTGACGCGGTAACATTCGAATTTTCGATGCGTTCGTTCCCGAATAATGCGTTTGCCGTCAAACAAAGTATTATATTAAATTAATTAAATATTGAAAGTACTTAAATAAAATTTATATTGTGACAAAAAATATATAAAAACATTATGTTTAACAATTTTAATTAGTGGTCCACCTAGGTCCTGGATGGGCCCAGGACCTAGGTAGTCATGACCCCCCCCCCCTGGGCTGGGACCCAGGGGGGGGTCATGACCACCGTGACCCCCCCCCTGGATCCGCCACTGCGTAGACATACATTTTACTGGATGAATCATTAATAGGTTTAATTATTGAAGAATAATATAATATTAATCAATCTAAATGAAACACGAAACAGAGCAAGATACAGAAAATATATAAAGGGTAACGGTCGCAGCTGAGAATCGAACCTAGGATCAACAAAACCTGATAATTAATCTTATATTTATAAGGAAAATACTTGATTTTTAAGATTGAGATTGAGATTGTTAACTTTTCAGGCAAATTTGTTCGATTTTTTTAACAAACAGCTATTATCCGAAGTCAGTTTGTTTGATTTTCGAACCAGCTGAATATAACCGTTTTAGTTAGAAATATGAATTAAACGCTGTTAGAAATTAAAAATACCAAGTTTTACATTCAAATATAGAAACAAACCACAGATTAAATAAAAATGTACACTCTATAAAACCAAAGGTTCCGACCGCAATTTGTGAAAAATTTATGAGTGAATTTTTAATTTTTTTTTTTATATGAATCAACACTAAACTAAGGTGGCAGTTATATTTCTAATACATTTGTCTAATAAAATTTTTCTTTTTTTCGTCATAAGTAATTCAAGTTAAGTGTTTAGATAAAAAAAAGGAAATTTTTGATTTTTTTATTTAAAAAATGGATCACTTATAAAAGTTATGTGAAATAGTCAGATCTCAATGGTCGAGTTGTTAAAGGCGTTGTCCCGGTCAGGCAGAGCTCCTGGGTTCGATTCTTCGTTGCAACCGTTACATTTTTTTATTTTATGTGTCTTGTTCTGTTTTATGTATCGTTTAGATTAACATGTTTTGCTTTGCTTTGAACGGAAAAGGTATCGACTCTTATGGTACGTATACATTTGCGAACCGAAATGCGAACCGAGCCACGAATTACGGGAAAGGAACGAAGCAACTGCTTTGTTCCTTTCCTATAAGTTGAGGTTTGTAGTTCGTTGTTATATCATAAGTTGTTCTGTAATTCGGCTCGCGAATGTATACGTAGCATTAGACTGATAAAATTATTGCATGAAGAAAGGATTGATATTGTCTTTACGATTTGTTTGCAGATTTTGGGTGAATATTTGGTGAAATGAACAGAAAAAATATGCTAAAATTAGTGTAAAACGAATTCCCTTAATTATTTTTGCGATATATTTTATCATTTTTTTATGATACAAAACAGATTCAATGATATTTCACTCCCATAGAAAAAAAATGTATTTCTTTATTTAGATCGACGAACAAAATTTCCCTCGAATTATTTCTTAATATTTTACTTAAATGCGAGCAAATTTACTTGACGAGAGTTTACTTAATATTTATGATTGGTACAAAAATAGACGTTTTGCCATTACATTCAAAATATAAAATAAAATAGTATATTTTTATGTAAAAGCGAAGTGAAAAAAAACGAAGAAGTAAAATGTTTAGAATAATATTTTTTTTAAATCCCATGTAAAAATATCCCAGCTTTTGGTTAGTGATATTTAAAAAAATTAAAAAGCAGTCATATTTTTTATTGCAATCTAAATAATGTTATCCTCCATTTTGTGTTGGCTTGTTTGTGTTTTGTTCATCAATACACTTTGTGTTGGTTTGTTTGTGTTTTTTTCTTCAAGCCACTTTGTGTTGGTTTGTTTGTGTTTTGTTCTTCAATACACTTTGTGTTGGTTTGTTTGTGTTTTGTTCTACAATACACTTAGTGTTGGATTATTTGTGTTTTGTTATTCAATACACTTTGTGTTGGTTTTTTTGTGTTTTGTTCTTCAATACACTGTGTGTTGGTTTGTTTGTGTTTCGTTCTTCAATACACTTTGTGTTGGTTTGTTTGGGATTTGTTCTTCAATATACTTTTTGTTGGTTTCTTTGTGTTTTGTTCTTCAATACACTTTGTTTTGATTTGTTTGTGTTTTTTTCTTCAATACACTTTGTGTTGGTTTTTTGTGTTTTGTTATCATTTACCAATGTGCCGAGTGTGCAAAGTGCACATAAGTTCAATTTTTCCTTACCGATATTCTTTACACTTCATTGCCCAACTTTGTAAAACTCTTTTTTAATTAAATATGAGTATCTTCATCTGTATCTCAAATCTACCAAAGGCCTCAAAATTAAATACGCCTTTTGGCCAGAAAAACCATAAATTCCATGGTATACAATTATAAATCCAAATAAAATTAAAAATACCGTAGAGGAGTACAAATTTAAAAACAATTTTAAAATATGGATAAGAACCTAAATAAGAAGACAAGGAATTCATTAAAAAAATATGAAGTAATATAATCCCAACCTACGGTCAACAAACACGAAGATGAAGAAATCATTAAAAGTAGTCAACAAACACGGAACATGATGAAATCAACAAACTTTAATCTGGCTTTTAAGAAACTGGTCGTCTTGTACAGGTCTAGCAGATTCTTTAATAGTGAACAGCTGCTAACCCTATACGAATCTTAAATACGTTCAATAATTGAATTTGGGAGCCACCTCTTGGCCGGAGCCCCACAATGCTTATTGTGATAAAGCTAATTGATTCTGTGCAAACGAGGGCTGTTGGATTGATAATCCATTGTAACAGACCGATAGCCATCTCTAATGAACAGACGCAATGCGGGCATGCCGAGTCTGTTCTATAGGTATCATAATGGAGCCTGCTATATGAAGCTAGCAGCATTGATTCCCCTTGTATGAAAACCCGTTCGCAATTGATGTTGGCTTCATGAGAACGGGCCGTTTCTTCGACTCATTTTTGTGTAAAATCGCTCTTACGTGGAACAATTGACAGGCATCTGTTTTATCTCCTTTATATAATCTGTATGCAGGTATATTCTAACCTACTAATAATATAAATATTGGCGGTTTTGATAATGTTGAAGGTTCTGCCCAGATGTTTGACACTGTTAAATTGTCTGAAACGTGTGCCAAAAGAAGAAGGAAGTCCAGTACGGCTAAATACCCAAAAATAATTTTAGAAAAACACTGACCCCTAAAAGCAAGAAGCCTTTTTTTTTACATTATTTCTGGCTTTCACCCTTCAAGGGTGTTCTTGGCCATCATTTAAAATTATTGAGAAATGAATGGTGAATTTAAATATTAATTTTATTTAAATGGGCAAATTTCAAAATTATAATGAAAATTGGAGTCGAGTTCAGACTTAGAAGAGAAACGTATTTCGAGCTCACCAATAAAACATCAGAGCACTGGCGCTTGTATTTGCATTTATGTTGGTTTTCCGGGAACAAACGTGCCTATTTCTGTTTGTTGAGATAAGAATATGTTTGGGGACACCGGTTTCCTTTGACATATATAATATTTGTTTGAACGGGAGGATATATTTGCCACAATAAATAATATCGATAGTTCCATTCGCAAATACATTTCCGATATTCCATTATAAGTACTTCAAATGTTTTCTCTCTTTTGCAAAATAGAGTCATTGGAACTGTAAATATTCATGATTTCTTATAGCAAGAAAATAGGATACTTTTTAACTAAAAAAAAAAGTTTTTAAGGGGAAAGCATAGACATATGAATATTAGTAGACCTGCCCTAAGTGATTATAAGCGTATTATTCCCCACTCCCCATACCGGTTCCATTGGAGCCGGCTGGGCTCGCGTATGGCTTCCCGTGGATCTTGAGAATGTGACGTCATCATTTTTGTTCGAACTAGCGTCGAGCTATGGTCGAGGCATTTTATGAAATAACACGGCAAAATGTGGCTTGTGACATGAAAACTTGTAAAAATAGATGTGAAAAAGAGAATAAACCCAATTGTCGTATTACATTCCATATGTAAGCATTATTTTAAGCTTATTCACATCGTATAATATGAATCAGTTGTAGAAACATATACTATCACATCAAGATACATCTGGTCGAATGTAGCGATTCTCAAGTGTGCGCATCGTTGTTACTGGGAAGTAAATTATGAACACTTATAAAAGTGTCTTAACTAAATACGTAAACAAAATATTCGACTCTGAAAATAGAAGAATTTTTTTTGCCGAACTTGGACTTCGCAAATTTGTTCATAACGTGGCGAGTAATTTGCGCTCCCATGTAAAAATGTCTATTCATTCAAAAGCAGATTTTACTTTTAAGAACTAAATGGTGATATTATAATGCGAGATGCCTATATACTGTCAGATTGATTTATTGACAAATCACAGTCAGCTTTACCCCCTTCGTTCTTCAACAGTTGATTTTACCCCTCACCTTTAATTTCTAGTCTATATATTCATATGTCTGTGGGGGAAAGTGAGATTATAGCTCCACGCAGAAGTCCAAATTTTGTAGTAGTTACAAGAGAAGTGCAAATAAATAATAAGTTATAACTTTCTGGAGAAAACTCGTCTGGAGCCAGTGAGATTATGTCATCCCCAATTGGGATATGTTGTGAGGATGACGATGTAGGGAGCGTGTCAGATAGGGAATAGAAAGATGGGGATGTACCTGGCTATTCAGATTTAGTCATCAAACATGGCTAAAGCCATTTCAAGTGACCTTTCAATTCTAATTCTTCCACAAACGTGCCGCAAATACACGATATATTATTTTTAATTAATCATCCTGTTAAAAACGGGACTGTAAGCGGCTTCCTCATAAAGTGATGGTAAATACGCAATAATATCGGAACACGTGTTCATCCACCTGCGTTGGTCTAAATAATATATTCGGACGAAATGCAAAAATATGAAGACTTTTACGGACACGTGTTCAGACATCGTGACAAAACATCGGTGTTTTATTTTAAGTTTTTTTAGGATACCTATCAATTCATACGTTAATGGCCTACAATCCCGTATTTAACAGGAATACGAATAATTTGAAAAGGTTTTTAATAAATTAGTAATATTTACAAGCAGGGAGTTTTCTCCGTATGATAATTTAACTACTTACTTGTGTTGTACCTACTTGTATCTTTCATGCTTAGTTCATGATTTTATGTATTATTATGATCCTAAACAACTTACCTATGATATAATATGCTCAAAATACCATGTATTTAGGTACTTATAAAATACTTTACTTGTCTATGGTAAACTTGTCTATTTAATGTAAACTATTCCGTTTTGTCAGCCAAGCCAAAAATAAATAAATAACTTTTTTTTTATTTTGTACAATTATTTTTTATAAAAACAACTTAATTAATCACCGCTTATAGTAATATTTTTTTGTTTACGTGTACTTACGCGTAAAGCTAATATAAACCTACACACTCGAATGTCACAGTGTATGATAGATAACAGTGACATGCATTAAGAAGAGACTGTACCTTAAAATTTATTATTTATTTATTATTTCTTATGAACTTTATACTAAAATCTCTAATGTTTCTAGAGGGATCTTTCGGAAAGTTACTAATTCATCGTTTAGAATAATAAAATCTGATGTTTTCCGCTAATTTTAAAGATGAAAAATGTTTTATAAAATTTCCAACCCATTTAAATGAAATATTTTAATTGTGAGGTCCTGTTATAATTGATCTTAAATATTAATAACTTTCATCCGTAGGGATCCCTCTCGAAACATTTGAGATTTTAGTAATACATTCAACAGAAATAATTAAAATGTGAAAAACTCTCAATTAGAGTCTTATGTCGCCTTAATCTATCAATGTGTAATGTGGAGTTTTACAAGTTCGAGCATGATAAAATTATTCGAGTTATTAGTTCGAGTATGGTAAATTGATTTTATTATAAATAATTTGTCGATTTTGAACTGTTGTTACAATATTAAAAGATTTGTGGGAAATTACATGTTGACAAAAAAATATATTATTTTATTTTCTATTAATTTCTTTATGGACTGTGTGTCACTGATAGGGACAGGACCGGGCCAATCAAATAGTGATGCCATAGCCACACTGGCATCGAGCTTTTGAGACTTTTGTGTGGTATTCATACAAAATTTAATTCAACAGATGAGCCCTCACTTGGTAACTAATTTAGCTTCGGTCCAGAGTGGTTTAAGATGAAGTGTTTGTTTAATTTGTTCTAATTTTGTAAGTCACGCTGTAAATGCTTGCTAAGAGTTTAAGTGAGAAGTTTCAGTGAGAGACTTCTGTGATTCAATTGTTTTGGCAATCAATCTATTTGTGTAATTTAATTCCCATTTTACGGACAATGGTCAATGACTGTGAGTTATATGGTATTTCCAATATTTATTTTATAAGATTTATTGAAGAAATAAGGTAAGTACTACGTATAAAATAGTATTTACACTATGTTTGTACATATTGTGAGATTTGAATACTATCTTCCATGGAAGCTTTAGCTTGTGGTCGGAAAAGGAGTGTACACTGTACAGTGCATTATTGTAGTTATTTATAAGGAATTAATAATATGGTAGGTACATGTATTTTGAGATGCAGAAAGTACATTGCAGTGAGAAATAGAAACATAATTATATAACATGTGTGTTAAGCGTGAATTATATGTAGGTAGCTAAAACGGATCTAAAATTATGTAAATAGTAATAAAGACCTAATATTATGCAAATAGTAATAAAGACATTATGTTATGTAAATATTAATAAAGACATTATGTTATGTGATTAGTAATAAAGACATATATTAAGTAAATAGTAATAAAGACATTATATTAAGTAAATATTAGTAAATACATTTTGTTATGTGATTAAAAATAAAGACATTATATTAAGTAAATATTAATAAAGACATTATGTTATGTGATTAGTAATAAAGAAATTATTTTAAGTAAATAGTAATAAAGACATAATATTATGTAAATTTATTAGCCGTTATTTATAATCTTAGGGAAATCAACATTGCAAATTTAAACTTTGTTGATGAAAATGTAGTAGAATTAGCTAACTTACTTCATAATAATATAAACAGATATATAGATGTAGAGCCAACAGTTAGACCAAAATTACCGAAATTGCATACGTCAAAGAAATTATCTAAATTAATTTTTGAATTAAATAACATAATTTTACCAAAAATCATATTTGACGAAATTAGTTTTTTAGATCTTCATACAATAGTATACGCTAGTGCGATTACTGTTTGTAATAAGTTAGGAATTAAATTATCATCCTCTGACGATAGATCATATAGTTATAGTAAACCAGAATGGCAGATCAGATTAGAAAATGATGTAGTATTTTTAAGAAGTAACATAGCTAGAGTAATAGAATATAAAAATGGAAATAGAAGTAGGAAAATTTTGAGACATGTAGATGAAATTGGTAGAAAATTTGGTTATAACATTGATAGTCATAATAATGAAAATATAATCAATGATTTATTGGATTTATTAAAACAAAAATTAGGCGTAAAAGCTAGTAGATTAAAAAGATATAATTATACGTATAATAAAAATAATAATAATAGATTATTTCAGAAAAATGAAAAAATATTTTATTCCAAACTTGACGATAAACAAAATATTATTTCGAATAATAATATTCCGTTACCATCTGAATCAGATATGCGCGATTTTTGGACTAAAATTTGGAGTAAAGATATAAAACATAACGAGTCAACTCCATGGATAGAAAATGAAGAACTCAATTTTTCAGGTATTGAACAAATGAGTTTTTCTAATATATCGGTTGAATTGTTAACCAAAATTATTAAAAATACTCATAATTGGAAAGCCACGGGTTGCGATTGGATACATAATTTTTGGTACAAACGTCTGACTACTTTACATCCTCTTTTGGCAAAAAATCTTTCAAAATTTGTCAGTCAACCTCAAAATTTTCCAAATTTTCTAACTAAGGGTATTACTTATATGTTACCCAAAAGCGAAAATATTAATAATCCTTCTCAGTACAGACCCATTACATGTTTACCGACAATATACAAAATTTTAACCTCTTGTTTAACAGATTTAATATATACTCATTTAGATGAAAAAAATATTTTATCTGAACAACAAAAAGGTTGTCGCAGAAAAGATATGGGATGTAAAGAACAATTAGTTATCGATTCTGTAATTCTAAAACAGATTCAAACTCGAAAACGTAATTTACATACTTGCTATATAGACTACCAAAAGGCTTTCGATAGTGTCCCGCACTCGTGGCTGATCAAAGTATTAAAAATATATAAAATTAACCCCATTATTATTAGCTTTTTGGAAAATATTATGTCCTTTTGGAATACCAATTTACTTATCAATTTAAAAGGTAAGAAAATAGTAATACCGGGCATTTCAATTAAAAGAGGGATTTTTCAAGGAGACTCATTGAGTCCTCTTTGGTTTTGCTTAGCATTGAATCCTCTATCTAAAATGTTAATTAAAAGCAAGTTTGGAATAAAAGTTAAGGGTAATACAAGGGAGAGTAGTACAATTTCGCATTTATTATTTATGGATGATATAAAATTATTTTCGAATTCTGAACAAAATTTAGAGAAAATGATCGAGGTAGTTAAAAACTTTTCAGATGATATCAAAATGACATTTGGTTTAGATAAATGTAGAACGATCCATATAGAGAAAGGCAAAATTGTAGATGGGGACGAGAGTATATTTAGAAATTTCCAAATTACTAGTATGAAAAGGGATGAGGTTTATAAGTATTTAGGATACCCACAATCAAATAGATTAGACCATAGTAGTATTAAAAATGATATTAGGATTAAATTTCAAACTAGGATAAGGAAAATTTTAAAATGCAATCTATCTGCTAAAAATTTAGTAAAAGCAATAAATACTTGGGCAATACCTCTATTAACGTACTCATTTGGCATAATTAAATGGTCTAATACAGATTTAGATAACTTAGAAAGATTAATTAGAACTACGCTAACAAAGTTTAATTGCCATCATCCAAATTCAGCTATAGAACGAGTTAATTTACCTAGAAATTTAGGAGGTAGAGGTATAGTCAAAATAACTTCTTTGAAACATAATCAGGTAGAAATGCTAAGAACTTTTTTCCATAGGAAAGCTCATAGCTCAGAAATGCACAAAATAATTTGCAAGGCAGATAGAAATATTACACCTTTAAATTTATACGATGAGAATGCCAACATTTTTATAAATCCCAACCAGGAATTATTAGATTCCTGGTCAAATAAAATTTTACACGCAAAACACTTCAATTATCTCAACCAAACGTATGTTGACAAAATTAAGTCAAACAAATGGTTGAGTATTGGAGAGTTGAGCGCAGAAATAGAAGGATTTATGCTTGCAATTCAGGATAGAGTCATACTAAAAATTATAGAAAGCATATAATCAAAGATACAAATCAAATTGATGATTTGTGTAGAAAATGTTTGGCTTTTCCGGAAACTATAGAACATATTATATCGGGATGTTCTATATTAGCACCGTCCGAGTATACATTTAGGCACAATCAAGTTTTAAAAATAATTCACCAAAATTTGGTAATTAAACATAACTTGATTGACTGCCGTAATGTAGTACCATATTATGAATACGAACCAAATTCATTTTTAGAAAACGAATTTTATAAAATATATTATGATAAAACTATACTAACAGACCGAGCGATTAGTCATAATAGACCCGATATAGTTTTACATGACAAAATTAAAAAAATAACTTATATCATTGATGTTGCTATTCCAAATTCCTGTAATATTCAAAAATCTGTTAGTGAAAAAATAAGAAAATACACAGATTTAGGAAATGAAATAAAAAGAATTTGGCATTCTCAGACTATAAAAATATTACCATTCGTTATTTCGGCTACTGGCATTATACCTAGCTCTCTAATTAAAAATTTAGGCGTATTAGATCTATCAAAAAATTTATATATAAAGATGCAAAAGTCGGTCATTTTGAATACATGTAGGATAACAAAAGATTTTTTAAATATTTATGTTGAGGGATCAGTAGGATTTATAGGCCCTGTTAGAAGTTCTACCGAGCCGAACCCTCTGATATGAAAATATCTGGAGACGGTGAATTTTTTTTCCCATTTGATATCTGGTGATTTGACGTGTTATTGTTCTTGTATTGTTTTGTATTTATTTTACTTATACAATGCACTTACATAGTGTTGATTGACTAGCTGATCATTTGTGGAAGAGTGAGTGGAAGGGTTAAGTTTTTCTTTTGGGGAAGACTTAACCCGGACAACTAAATCGGAAGTTTTAAAAAAAAAAAAAAAAAAGACATTATATTATGTTTATATTTTGAGAATAAATTATCACTCATGTGAAATTAGTATATTTAGATTATTTTCAAGTTGGTTGATTTAGGTTGTATCATCGAAATCCAATATGTAACGTATGCAAACAAAAAGAATTCATCCTGATATATTAAAGCATAACTTGTAAAAGTTTATTTTCATAAAATAATTAAATTAACACTATCAATCAACGTTTAGATTATAACGAACGATACTTTTATTTTTCTAATGAACGTTTATTTTATTTTTGTCGTGACAAATGAAATTTCTAAGAGATTTAAATTGTGCCGATTTGCCTATTTGCCAAAACGACATGTTCATTTTGTTCGTGAATATGGCGTTGCTGTCACCGGCCAACGCTGGAGACAGATGCCCCATAGCATTTTCTACATCGTATTACGCTGTAGCCAATTGGAACTGTTTAAGAATGTGCGGTTTTAGATCTTTTTTTAATCGATTATTATTAATGAATGTATTAAAATAACACATTTTTAGTACTATGATCAGAATCACAAAAATTAATATTTAATCTTTAGACATTTTTAACGGTATGCATAGTTTGTGAAAAACCCGATTGTGCGGAATCCTGAATATTTGTAACTACGAAAGGCTTATGTAAAAATATTTTGGTATGCAGCTATCTTTTCGAATGATTACAAAGTTATAAACAATTGGTTTGTAAACCAGATAGTGTCTCGGATAAACATATCCAATTTTGATTTATATGCGATACCAATCGGCATTTTTGTAAAAGTCTAAATTATACTCAACTTTTGATGGGTATAACCTTAAAAAGTTGTTATGTCCAAATGGTCGAGTGGTTAAAGACGTTATACCGGTAAGACAGAGATCCTGGATTTATTAGTATTATCTTCATATTGAATGATATATTTTTTTAATTCTGCAAAAATTTAAGAGCGATTATCTCAACTCAATCAATTTGTGAGTTGGGTGGTTTATGCATAAAAGGGTCCATTAAAAAAAGATCAAGACGTTTTGAATACGAACGAAGAGTGGAATAATGTAAATACTTTGACTACAATATGAGAAAGTTAAATAAAAATCTATGCACGATCTCAGAATCTCTTCAAATTATTGGTAATCCGGTTAAAAGCGGGATTGCAGGCCTTTTCCTTGAAACACGTGTTCATGTACCTACATTTTCTTTGATAATATACGAGGCGTATCCAGAAAGTAAGTGTACTGAGGCTCTCACGACCGAATGAATTTTATTTTCGACATGTTGGCTACACTTACATGTAGCCTGACTCTTCCCCTCCGCAACGAGACCGGTTCAAGGTCAGTACGTTGAGAAGTGTCGACGCTACACCACGTTTCGTGAAAAATGTCAATACAATCTCCCGCCAAGTGCGAAATACGCGGCGTCATCCGTTATCACGTTTGGAAGGGAAAACCTCCGTTGGAGGTTTATAATTTGGTGAAAACTGCATATGTTGATAAAGCTATGAATTGTACGAGTATCTGCAAGTGGTATCGCGAGTTTAAAAATGGTACTCACCTCTTCACCCTCCGCCAAAAAGTTCAAAACCACAATTTCAGCCAAGAAAATTATGGCATCCGTGTTTTGGGACTGTCAAGGCATAATTTTGATTGAATTTTTGATTGAATATCTGCCTCAAGGGGAGACCATCAACTCTGCAAGATACTGTGAGACCCTAAAAAAATTGCGGAAGGCGATTCAAAACAAGAGGAGAGGCATGCTGACAAAGGGAGTCAGCATGCTGCACGACAATGCCAGACCACACACGGCCAACGCAACGAAGGAACTGCTTGCTTCGTTTAAATGGGATGTCCTAAACCACCCCGCGCATTTCCCTGACCTAGCACCTTCAGATTTTTATCTCTTTACCTCCTTGAAGCTGTACATGGGTGGAAAAAGGTTTTCAACAGACGAGGAGGTAAAGGGGGAGGTGGAGAAGTGGACGAAGGGGTTGGCGGGAAATACTTCGAGGAAGGCATCAAAAAGTTGATACCCCGCTTCACCACCTGCATTGAGAGGAATGGCGACTATGTCGAAAAATAACTTATATATGTACTTCGGTAACCATGTAATTTTTGTGTTTCAATAAAGAAAATTGTAACCTACAAAAATTCAGTACACTTACATTCTGGATATGCCTCGTACAATGACGAAATTGCGAAAAATTTTTGATTTTTCTGAAAACTTTTTTTTAATATTTTTTATTTTAGAAAAAAAGGTAAATATTCACAAGAGATAAAAATATATTACATTTTATGAAGACATCACTTTTTTTTGTTTACCCAATTTGTAGAGAAATATTCTCGGGTCAAACTGGGGAGCTAGTCTATGTGCTTATATATATAGATAATAATATATATACCTAGTTACAAAAATGGAAAAAGAATATTTTCAAAAATACTATAAAATACTACAAAATATTGTAACATAAGAAAATTTGATATAATTATAGAAACCGAATATAAACAAAAATCAACGAAAAATCAACAAAAATATAAGCAACAGAATATATTATTATATCTTATTCCGACATCGTCATAATACATTCGTATTTTACTAAAATTTTATCAGGAAACCTATCAATTCATTCGTTAACGGCCTGAAATCCCGTTTTTGACCAAGTTATGAATAATTTTGAAGAGATTGTTAATAAATTAGCAATTTTCATTTTTCTCTAACTATAACTTCCCATTACTCATAGTTATGCAATAAAACTTTTATAAATCGGGTTCCGATATTTTCTGAATTGACCTATTTTACTAGGAAATGGATTGAAATCACGTTTTTAACAGGATTTCAATAAATCAGCCGTACACATTTTTCTCCGTGTATCAATGTAATGTATAATTCAAGATGAAGATAATACTATTAAATCTAAACGAAACATGATCTCTGTCTTACCGGGACAACGTCTTTAACCACTCGACCACTGGACCTAATAGTTATACGTAATTTTATTTATTTTTTTTAAATTTTCGTTAAACAATTCTTTCATTATTATTAAAATATACACAAAGAAATGTATTAAAAATTACAAATATACACATTTATATAATGCAGTTAAGTTGTATCATAAACAAATCATTTTTCAATGAAGAAATACAACAGATTACTCAAGAAAATATTGATGACTTTAGTAAATTCTGAATTAAAGTCATATTTGTAGATCTTATGTTTCAAATTCGATTCCTAATTGAGACTGTTATCTTTTTTTCTGTTTCACTTTTTCCTTCAATAAAATAATATTTCTTAAAAAACTAGCAGGAGAACACGAAGATGAATGGTGGAAGCTGGGGAGTAATCCATAACATCAACCTTTCTAAGACAGTTACGGATCGTATTATTTACCCCTCTTATTGTTATGAACTCCCTTTCCCCTGCAAACAGAACCTTCTTTCATCACTCGAAATGAAACGAATTCGAGACATTTGTCAACTTGAAAAATAGTAATTTCGCCTTGGATTTGGTAATCCCCTTCTCGGAATTCTCGAAACTGATACCTCTTCAGAGTAAACACTCTGAAAGCTTTACATTATTTGTGGCTCGATATTAAAAGCCTTCAGAATTTGTGTTGAGAAGTACACGACGGAAGAACTAAAGGAAATATGTATTGATAAACCAAATCTTACCTGCATTCAAAAGAGAGATATTTAAAACGTTTATTTTTTTAACCTTTATCGTGACGTGAAATATCATAAAGTTATATTTTGTATGGCAAAATCAATAATCATAATCATGGGTTAAAATTAACTGTTAAAAACAAAGGTTTTTTTACAACAATATTTGAATTTTAAAACATAAAAGATTCGTCTTACTGAGTTTTGAACCTTCCTACCCAACTGGAGCTGGAGTCGACAATTCTACCAACATCGCCAAATGCCGATAGGGTGGGACCGATATTTATTTCGTATATTAACCGCAGTAATGTCGAGATTTCAAATAAATGCATATATGTCCGCGTGTGTACGTGATTGCCACCAAAAGTTGACAGAATTAAATTTCATTGACAACAAGTCTATTTGCTGAGTTTCAGCTCGAACTGATGTTGAGAAGTGGTTAAAACCTCTGCCATTGATGACCCCTAGTGGATCGCTACGTTTGGTAATTTAGTAGGGTTGCGCGGGTTTATCGGGTGAGGAGCATTCAGGATGAGCCTGCTGGTTTGGGGAGACTCTTTGACCTCTCCAACTATAACTCTACAACCTTGCGCGGCGGTGGAAGGGGTTATATTCATACGTTCGTTGCTCCTGGACACACCGATCCATAGATTCCTATTCAACCCTCATACCTTTAACCTTCCCAGAACTCTCTCTCCTTCCTATCCTTAAAATGTTTAACAAGAGAACTTTATTTTTTTGATAAATTTTTGATTTTTTTGAAAAAAAAATTGTTTGGAAAATGAGTCGAAAAATGAAATATTTGTGGCAATAAGCTTGTTAAAAATAATAGTAAATTTTAAGAGTCAAATAGGAAGCAAAATAATTACTATCCCGTTCCAAATTGACTACTAATTTGGTCAATGAAGAGACAATCTCCTTTGAAGCTTATATTATTATCGCTAGTTTATATTCTCAGCAAAGTAGTTTTTTTCTTTAATTCTTTTAGAACTAACAATCAATACTCCATCGCATGTTTACAAATTTGGGCATAAATGCAAAACCGACTCGTGCAGTAGCCGCGTAAACATAATATATGTGGCAAAATCCACCTAAATTATACACTGAATTAAATCAACCTCTTAACTTGTATGAAATACAGCAAAAAAATTGTATTTAATGTTTTTTTATTGTTTATTAAATTCTCATCCAAGTTAAAATGTCGATTTAATCAAAACCTCCTACATTACAAGAACGGGACACTCATTCAAAGCAGCCTCCTAAATTTTATGGGATTTTACAAAAAAAATCGTTTTAATTTTTTTTCCATTTATTTTTATTTAAACATCTTAAAATGTTTTAGTAAATTAAAAAAAAAAAAAACATTTTTTTGAAGTTCAAAAAAATGTTTTTGAATCATAAAAAAAATGTTTTTGAATCATAAAAAAAAATTCATAGAAGTTGATTTGAGAAGAGGCTGATTTGATTCAAGGTCCTGTCTAAAGCTTGGCTAAAAGTGAAAACTGGTCAGTGTCTACTATGTCAATAAATAGTGGTTGTTCGGGCAAGTATTAATTTTAAAATTTTAATTTAATCCATACCTAACTTTCACACCGGTCCAATCCCTTTTGTCACCGGGAGACGAAGAGTTGTTGCTCAGTACATTTTCTATAGCGCACCCAACAACGAGTTACAAGTTTAAATCCGCGTTGCGTGGAGAGTAAAGCAATTCGACATGTAGTTTTTTTTTTGCTTCAGAGGGAAAAAAAGGAGACCATCACCAAGGTAGGACATTCCAAAGTCCTGGTGGTATCCTCACGCAGTGTCATTTCCATTCCTTTTTCTCATTCGTTTCGTCAACAAGAAACTCACGGATAACATTTCCAAAAGATATCGAAACAGTGGTGTTAAATCATATTCATGGTATTTTATTTATATGGTAATACAAAAACTAAATGCTTTAACCCTTCGATACTTTCATCACATTTGTTCAATTTGCAATGTTTTCTGTGTATTTCAAATGCGCTATATACGAGTACATCTTTTTTTTTAATTTTACGTAAAAAGAAATACTGTTTTAGAAACTTAATTAAATTATCTTTACGGTATATGCATTCAAAATAAATATTACTATTTTTAAATAATAAAATTTTAATATCAAACGTGAAAAATGTTGTCAAAAACGAAAATCAAATTTTTTACTCCAATCATAGAAAAATAGAGACTACTCGATATTTAAACACAATTGGTTTGGGAAAAATATTTTGGAAATTCGTAAGAAAATTGTACCTTCACTTTTATCTTGTTTATATAGTAAAAAATAAATAAAATAATGCTTAAAGTTAAACCGTTTGTTACGATAGCGGCGCGAAATATGAATTTTTCATTTTGGCTATTTTTAGGATTTTATTAATGGATTCCAGTATAAATATTTGAGAAAAACTGGAAAGAATTATTATTTATGTTGTCAAAAAATAATGTGTTTCCGCATCATAAAAAAAAGATAAAAAAAACTTGTATAAATATTAACGCTCGGTCATATATGACCATCAAACGCTGGAAGGGTTAATAGACAACAACAATTGATTCTTAGATTCATGCTTCGAAAAAATATTTAAAAATGATGATTTTAATCAATTATTTTTTAATTATGTTTACAATCACATACAATCAAAATCAAAAAAATATTTTTCTTACTTAAAGTTTAAAAAAAATGGGTTTAGAAAAGACCATTTCAAAATGACGCTGGATCCTTTTCAAAAGAGAAACCAAATGTTCAAGTTATCATTTGCCGATCTTGTCAACTGTGAGGACCACTCCACGACTTTGTACAATTGGATTGAAAGTGGGGGACGCATCTCTTTCCCCTAACTTCCTGTTTCAGCGGGAAAGCCTTAGTTTCCAAGTCCCTGAGGGAATAATAAAAACGCAGGCGTATTTTTTTAACGAATTCAGAGTAAAGTAAGTGTTTTTAGGCTCGTAATTTAATCAACTTTGTGTAATTAATTAACATAAACTCTCATATTTCAAAAACAACCTTGATGGCAAAGTGTTCTATGGTAAATTAAAACATGAATACCATTGGTATAGAGAATACAAGCTGACGTGTACCTGACGTTTCTCGGGATTATGATTTTTTGTAGTAAAGTTTTAATTCTAGTGTACCTGAAACTTGGGTGCCAGTTTTAAGGTGGAAATAATATATTTATTGTTAAGAAATATATATTTTTTAAATATATGCTTCACTTGATCGTGCCGTGTCTTATTCCGACTTCCTCAATTATTACTATCATTCACTTTCACCTGATGATACGCTACTTTTAATTTGTACTATCCGGAATTATTAGTAGATGATACATAACTTTTACCATCCAGAATTATTAGTAGATGATACATAACTTTTACCATCCAGAATTATTCGTGGATGATACATAACTTTTACCATCCAGAATTATTCATATATGGTACATAAATTTTACCATCCAGAATTATTCGTAGATGATACATAACCTTTACCATCCAGAATTATTCATACATGGTACATAAATTTTACCATCCAGAATTATTCGTAAATAAAACATAACTTTTACCATCCAGAATTATTAGTAGATGATACATGACTTTAACCATCCAGAATTATTAGTAGATGATACATCACTTTTACCATCCAGAATTATTCGTAGGTGATACATAACTTTTACCATCCAGAATTATTAGTAGATGATACATAAATTTTACCATCCAGAATTATTAGTAGATGATACATAACTTTTACCACCCAAAATTATTCGTAGATGATACATACTTTTTACCATCCAGAATTATTAGTAGATGATACATAACTTTTACCATCCAGAATTATCAGTAGATGACACATAACTTTTACCACCCAGAATTATTCGTAGATGATACATTACTTTTACCATCCAGAATTATTAGTAGATGATGCATAACTTTTACCACCCAGAATTATTCGTAGATGAGATATAACTTTTGATTTGTACCATCTAGAATTATTCATAAAGATAGATAACTTTTACCATCCAGAATTATTATAGATAGATGATAAATATTTTTTAACTTACTTAAACATTTAGAATTATTCACAAGCGATCACTGGCACACCATGAAATGGCATAAATGTTGATGATTTTAATCGAGGAGGTTCCATTTGAAAATTATTTAGAATTTAAATTGACATTACGTTTGCAAATTGAAAAAAAATAACTCAATTTCATCTCTGCTACCGGATTTACATTCCATCATTATGAGAACTTTATGCAGTGGCGGCTGGTGGCTATTTTGCTTAAGTCACCAGGCTTTGGCATTATGGTTTTACTGAGGTTGTCGAACAAAATGTAGCGTTTTCTTTGATTATCAACAGTAAAAAAAAACATTTTGTCTGTGAAAACTCATGTTGTGTTATATTAAAATAAAAATTATCATGAGCCAACGGAATAAGCTTCTTTAATATAATAATACCGAATATTCGGAAAACGAACCAAAAAAAATTAGGTAAAGAAGAGAAGCTTAAAGGTAGTCATACACGGAGAATATGTTAATATCAGTGGGCGTGTATAAATAATAATAATAATAATTGGACAATTTTTATAGCGCCTCTTTAGTGAGTTATCACCTCAGGTACGCTTTACAGTTGATGCGGGTATTACAAAAATATAAATATTACCAAAATAAAGTGAAGTTAAGCAAAATAGAATGAAGAACAGGAACAGGTGACATGAAGATATAAGATGGAGACTCTGCAGCAAGAATCCTAGGTGGTGAAGAAACTGGACCAACTGCTGCAGCGAGAGAGTCCGCCAACAGTGCCAACACGAGGTTCGTCATCCATCCAGGTATGTGTCTGCTGCCAATAAAGCGCTGACGCAATATCCTCACATAGATAACACACCTTTGCAGCACCGCTGTGACGTTCGACGAAGATAGAAGATGGAGACTCTGCAGCAAGAATCCTAGGTGGTGAAGAAACTGGACCAGCTGCTGCAGCAAGAGAGTCCACCAACAGTGCCAACACGAGGTTCGTCATCCATCCGGGTATGTGTCTGCTGCCAATAAAGCGCTGACACAATATCCTCACATAGATAACACACCTTGGCAGCACCGCTGTGACGTTCGACGAAGATAAAAAATGGAGACTCTGCAGCAAGAATCCTAGGTGGTGAAGAAACTGGACCAGCTACTGCAGCGAGAGAGACTACCGCGTCCACCAACAGTTCCAGCACAAGGTTCGTCATCCGTAAAGGTATGTGTCTGCTGCTAAAAAAGTGCTGACATGTGTCTGCTGCTATTAAAGAGCGCTGACATAATATCCTCACATAGATAACAGACCTTGGCAGCACGGCTGTGACGTTCGGCGAGTCCATCATATCTAGTCTTTATTAATAATAATAACAATAATATTTGGACTATTTATACAGCGCCGCTCTTGTGCAAAACCACCTCATCTCTCCTAGTCGTAAAAATATACTATTTATAAATTATATTATGTTCAGGCTGCACATGGAAGCTATACAATTTAAGTGCGAGGCACGGCAGGAGAGGGGAAATATAAATTATAATATTAGCAGATCAACGAATATAATATAGGCCACGGCGACACGTACGAGTATTATCAAAAACACTTTTTCCGGCTGTATGTGTGTGAAATGTTAGTTATTCCTGGTGAATTTTTTTCACGATTAAGTCAAATTTGGTTTATTTAAGTATCATTTTCAAAATCAAAACTGATCTTACAGATATTTTCGGTGGGTATCTCCCTATAATCAGAAAATCATTTTATTTTTATCAATTATTAACATATATTATATATTCTATATTTGAAATGAGCATTTTTTGTATACATTTTTGAAAAATTTCGTGAAGTTTCAAGTTTAATAACTGTGTACATTCGTAAGGTTAATTTTTGACGGTATTGTCTCTCCTAAATTGTCCAAAAAAATTTACATTAAAATAGGGAAAATTGACAGAATTTGGTTTTGAAAAGCAATGATCCTGAGACAAATAAATTATAAATAATTTTAGCTTCGCAAATCTACAATCATAACAAATAATGAAATTTTTCCTACAGCCAATTTAAACTCACGATGAAAGAGAAAGGGGCCTTTTTGGCCTTTTCGGAGCTCTGTATGCCAGTATTTCAAAAAAAAAAAAAAAATAATGACATAATCAAAACATAGGGTGATCAGAAATTTACTGAAACCGACACCACTCAACGGAAAAAAACGCCAATAAATGTATTCATAATTATTTAAGAAAAAAACACTACTTACCGTATTTATAATTACTTTTAAATCTTCTATACTACAAAGTTTTAACTTTATATAAATGAAATTCTCACCACGGGATATCCCAGTAAGGATATCATTATATTTGATACAAAAAGGAAGATAGTAAAAAACTTATTATTATTATTAAAACACTCGTAATTTTTCACTGGTCGAGTCTGCTCTTGTATACTCGTCATGACGACTTTTACCCCGTTCAGACAAAGCGATTTTAGTTGAACGACAAAAATTGAACAAGATATCGTTGAGACGTTTCAATTTAACTCGAACCGATATTATTAATCAAGATGGCGTCTAGTAAAGTTATCGCTGCGTGCGTTCCTATAATTTCTAACCTTTTACGGAACGAATATTAGAATATAAAAAAGCGCAAAAACTTCGTACGTGTACTAGAAAATGGATTATAATATAATCTAAGTATGGATGCGTGGTATCGCGCGCAGGTTTACAATGATACCAGCCTCACAAGAATATGGGTAAAAGTAATGTTGTCATTATTTTCGGAAGATGTAAACCCCCTATAATTTACCCTACATACTGTTATATAAGATTCAAGAAAAAATCCAAAAATAGGACATAGTTATGTGCGCGGCTGTCACGGCACAAACAAGGTTACAAATTACGCTAAGATACCTGGCAACGGGGATTCTTTTTCAAGTCTGGCTTGAATGCACAGAGTTCCAAAAATACGATATCATTGTTTATAAAAGAAGTTTTCTTTGCAATAGTTGATGCCCCAAAATTTGTTATGAAGGTATAATAATAATTATTTAGATTCAGAGACTTGTTATTTAATAATAATAACTGGTAATTTACTAGTAACATTTCAAAAATAATATTATTAATTGCAGTGTCACGGGTGTTTTTATTTTTGTAAACTTCTGGTTTCTGATTCCAAAGACAGGTATAGCTTTGGTATAGATCCATAAATCTGAACATCATATCATCCGACCACTTAATACATTATTTCATTGAAGTAGATGCTATGATAGTAGGTACTATGTACGCATTAATAAACAACACACTAGGGACGTCGTAGGGACTAATTTCGGGTAGGGAATAATTAAGGGACTAAAAATCGCAAGCGACTTGAAACAATTGTTCACACTTTTGGATTTGGCAGGAAAATCGAACGATGACTCAGACTTAAACGACGTATTATTGACGATTGTATGGCAAGCGATATCGTGAGATAGGTAACGCCCACATACGTTTCCATACAATATCCCTCGTCTGGAACGACCTTAATGCTTGTTAAATAAGGCTGTGATAATTATCTCAAGGTTATGACAGAAGACGTTAGCATAATCATACATTAATTGAGTCTTGTCGTTCGTTTATTTATTTTATTTTAAATTTTACTTTCACACGTTGTACTAACCTTACCTTATATCGACTTTTGGCAGAGCGGTCTAGAGCGTTGGGTTCGCATCAGCGCGTCGCGGGTTCGATTCTCTGCTACCTATGTCTTCCATCATGGCACAAGCAACAATTTCAACTTTCAATTTCAACAATTTCAATTACAAACCAAGTTGAAAGAAAAACTCTAATACTGTCTGGTTTTTTGTAAACCGATAATTTTTTTTTGATAAATTGTAACGCCCAAGAAAAAAAAAATTATAAAGATTAATTTTGGGTTATTATGCCGTGTCGTGCTTTCCCCTTCTTTAGCCAACGTTAATCGGCCATTCGTACAAATCGAAAAAGTGAAAATTCGCTGTTTTTTTTTCTTGATAGAAAATGGATAGGTACTGTACCCAACTTCACACGAAGGCAAAAATATATCAACTGAACGAATGCAACACACATTATAGTAGAGATTTTTTGGCAAACATGCAATAAAACATAAACTCACTCACCCAAATTTTGATGACATAAAGTAAATATTAAAGATAAGAATAAATCTAATAATGATGAAACGTGTCACAGATTTTAAGCAAATTTAAATATCCAGTATTTTAAAAAACTTTTATTGTAAAAAAAAATATTTAAAAAGATGATAAGTGTTATTTCAAATTAAAGTTTCAGAGAAAACTTTATAATCATTTCAAGGACAAGTCGAATTTTACGCGTTATAAATAGTATTCAAAATCGATTAACTTGATATTTTTTTAATATCATAGCGAAACTATGATACTTACAATTTTTTCATAATATTCTGCTGACAAATTTTAGTTCACCTCGATTTAAAATGACTTTTTTATCATATCTTTTGAAGTTTTCACTCAAGACAACATATTGTGTTGTTCAATTGTACATTTTCGTAAGAATTTTTTATGCAACAAAATTTAACTTGAAGTGTTTTTTACGAACATTATTGTGATTCTCTCGTATTAATTTACTTTCACAATTTCAAGAACATGATATCGAAAAAAAATTAAATAATTTTATAAAATGCTGGCAAGTGTAGATATATCAAAGGACATAGAGGTTATAGAATTAGTTATCCGAGAGATTTCTCCATGGTGGGTACCAAGGTACGAGAAGCCGTGAGGTTTCGAGAAGCGGAAAATTTTTGACAGTATAATAGACAGGACGTTAGCCACCGGGCTGTCCTGTACAGTCGTTTCTGATTATAAGAGTTTTGTTGTGAAGAAAGCGTAATTATTTGAAGAATCTACATAAAACAAAAATTATTTTTTTTAAAGTTTGTGCATTAGATAAACGAATTTTGTGAGTTATTTTCTTTTATGTGAAACCGCACAAGAGTATCAACTCATCATAAACATCTGGAGCCAGTAAGATTATGGCATCCCCAATTAGAGTATGTTAAGATATGTATGTAAGATATTGGGAAAGAGAAGGAGCTAGAAAAAAGGAAGGTGGGGAAGAACCTGGATATTCAGATCTTGTCACCTAACACGTCCAAAGCTATTTAAAGCAACATGTCAATCGTGAATAGTGTTCTTACACCGGGGAAATACTGATAGAATCTTGCTATCTGAGACGTGCCGCAAACATACACAATATTTTTAATAATTTTAAACAAAAAACTTACTACGCACGCCGTGATTTGAATCTGCGACATCCAGCTTACTAGTCGAGAGCCTTACCCCTCGACTATGGAGGCCGTTTTAGATAATAAATATAGTACATTTACTGAGAGCAAAATAAATTTCAAATTCTCCAAAATAGGGCAATGAGAACAATACTCAGACGAAATAGATATTCAAAAGTAAATAAAATGTTAAACGAACTAAATTGGCTAACGGTGAAACAGATGTTGACCTTGAACACGATGATATTTTTACACAAAATAGTAAACAACCTGCTACCCAAATATTTTTCGAATAAAATTGTATACAACGAGGACATACACAAACATAAAACTAGAACGTGCAATGAAATCAGGTTACCAAAGAAGGACAAAGCGATACCCAGAATAGTATATTATATAAAGGGATGAAATACTATAACGCGCTGCCGGAAAACCTTAAGTCTGCCCCAATTGAAAAATTCAAGATGTTGTGTAGGAGCCACATCAAGCAAGAAAAAAAAAAAGTATATTTATATGTAACAATAAATTAGTCATTTGTAAACTTAAATGTACAAATTACTAAAATAAAATCAATAAATAAAATAAATAAATAAAAAAAATAATACATTTTCAATTTTTTTACATCATTTAAATTATTCCCTCGTGATTTTTGAAGGGTTCCGTAGCTAGAATATATTTTTGGAACGATATATTTGGTTTTCAAATTAATAGATTTGAAGAGTTTTGGATAGTAGTTAAAATTTTTAAAAATATGTAAAAGGAACAAAAAAAAATCAAGAAGTGTACACTACTACACTAAAAGTTTACCTCGAATGTGTTAATGTTTGATTAGAGGTACTTAATCTGTTTGAATGTGTGATGAGACGATTATTTCGTCAAACGTAAGTCAATATGATTAAGGCAAGAAGAAAAGCTGGTAAATGTTGATATAGTGTCAATATTCTCTTATCCGTATTATCTTTAATCTTATTTGTCAGTACCATCACAGTGTCAAGTATTTCCTAGTAAAGTTTATCAAAAATACTAATTTCGGTAGTGTCTGTAACCGGGTGGGTTCAATGAACCCTATAAATTGCATTTACTTTGCATTTTATCCTTCAGGATTTAAAATATTTTAACCTACAAGTTCCAATGACAAGATGAAATTTCATGGAATTTTAAATGCTCCCGAGATATATTTCTTTGCTATAAAAATAAATATTATTTAAGAAACTGGATTGAAATGCTCGATTTGAAATAATCATTTACATTTCTTAAAAAAATAAATTTTTAATATCAAACATGAAAATGTTAACAAAAAAACTTCCATAATTTTTAAAGAATTGAGAGTTTTTTTTAATATTTCAACTGTCAATCAAAAAATCCTGCCGATTTCTAACCTCTAATGGAATGTGATGTTTGTGGCTAGTAATGTCCTTTCGAGGCTTGAAGGGTTAAGTGTAATTTTCAAAATTGGAACTTATTATTGGAAAAATTCAGATAAACGATTAAGTTACCTTTCTGTAATAATATGATAATTCAATAGAAAATTAAGTTTAAGTGTCTTTTTCAAAATTGTTATTATGATATCCTATTCATGGGTCTGCGCTAAATATTTAATAAATACAAAAACGTCCACATGTCGATATGTACTAAATACCAGGAGCACAGATGACATGGGGTTAATTTTCGTTTATTTCCACATTGCCGCTGTGTGGATACTAAATACCGGGAGCACAGATGACATGGGGTTAATAAACGTAAACCTGTCGGTAGGTACTAAATACTAGGAGCGCAGATGAAGTAGGGTTAATTAACGTAAGCCTGTCAATAGGTACTAAATATAAGGAGCACAGATGATATGGGGTTAGTAAACATAAAGAGTTTACGAGGGTTATCTTTTTGACAGGCCCCCTTCCACCTATGATGTCCGAACAGCTCGGGAAGTTTTGAAGCAAAAAATTGAACACCACCTCGAGATGGTTCGTGCCTGGGGTAAGGCCAACTTGGTCAGTTTCAACGTCACAAAAACCCAAGCGTGTCTGATTTCGGCAAAGAGGGAGATCAATGACTGTCTGGTGCAATTTGATGGGAGCACTCTTCCCAATAAAGACTCCATTGAAATGCTTGGAGTTACTATATCAGACCGGCTCAAGTATCGGGGATCCATAGAAGCCCGAGTAAATCAGGCCTCCAAAAAGTTGGGCGTCTTGTACAGGGCTAGGAGATTCTTCAACAGTGACCAGCTGCTGACCCTGTACAAGTCTCAAGTCCGCCCAACTATTGAATTTGGAAGCCACCTTTGGGCTGGTGCCCCAAAATACTTAATAAACCTGCTTGAATCTGTGCAAAGGAGAGCGATCCGTCTGATTGACAATCCGTTGTTAAAAGACCGATTGCCTTCTCTAATGCATAGACGCAATGTAGGCATGCTGTGTCTGTTCTACAGGTATTTCAATGGAGCCTGCTCCAAGGAGCTAGCAGCATTGATTCCTGATGCACCGGTGCACGTGCGCGAAACTAGACGGACACGAGCTGAACACCCGTTCACGGTTGACGTTGGCTTCATGAGAACGGGCCGTTTTTACGACTCGTTTTTGTGTAAGTCGGCTCGTATGTGGAACGAGCTACCGGCATCTGTTTTTCCTCCCTCCTATAATGCGAGCTTTTTCAAGGCCCGCATTAACAAATCCCTTCCTACAACGCCGCCCAACCGGGTGGTGACATAGTTATCCTGTCTGTACACTGCACAGGCAGGGACGCTCTTGTGAGGTGTCACATAAAAAAAAATATATATATATCGATGGGTATTAAATACCAGGAGCACACATTTCTGCATTATTTATGCATATCCTATGTCATTACATAGGGTTAATTTATATTTTTACACACAAAATACATAAAATAATAATAATAAAATTCAAAACAAGAATTGCAAACAACTGGCGACAAAAATACAACACCAGAATGACAGAAAAATTGTATTATTGTGTATAAGTATATAGACAATATTAACGACTCTGAAACAAAAATTTTAAACAGAAAGTTCAGAAAAAGATTCGGTCGCATTTGGGAATTGAACTCAGGACCTCAGACCTGCCGGGGCTTTGTACTACCACTGAGCTAATCCGACCTATCCTCTTCGATCATATTTAACAGTATCATACTTCGACTAAGAACTACCAACATCGTCTTAATTTTCTTAACGCATATTTTTATTGGTTGATATCTTTATGTATGATTGCTGGATTTGTCCCGTACTAAATGGAATCTAGATAGTGTCTTGAAGTATATCCGTTTTTATTTTAATGTGACTTTTGACTTTTCTACAAGTCTAGGATTGTGGGATAATAATAGTGGTAACTCTGACAATACTATATTTAATGTGGTAAAGCAGGTAGTTCAGTCTCTCTCACCTACAAACTGTCAACTTGTAAATACTCTCTAATCTCTGTGTTCGTTATAATAGTATAAGTATTTCAGTTCAGTTTCAGTTTCAGTGCCGGCAACCCGGGCGTTTATTTAAGGTTGGTTCTGTACAGATGTTTTTTTTTTCATTACCCTCCTCACTAGACAAAGTCTGTTCTGAGGCTGGTAACGGAGCATAATTGAAGCTACATAGTCGTCCACACAAAAAACATATTTAACAAGGATGAATAATTATTTGTGGAATAACTGTCAAATTAAGTCTATTCGTGTGTAAAAGTAAAATATGAAAAATCTTAAACCATTTTAAAAATGAGCTGTTTCTGCAATAACATGCCAGGCCAGAGTGGTCAATTTGTCAAAATATAAATTTTAAGATGTTTTTTTTTTTAATTGATGACTTTGGAAAAGGATTTTAAACGGTAAGCGCATCTACTTTATTTTTGGGATTTGATCAATAACAACATTAAACAAATTATTATAAGCAATAATTAGTCGCCTGAAATATCCATACAAATTGAAAAAATCTCCCGAGTAAAAATAAATGCCGCCGACGGGAATTGAACCCGCACCTTCTGATGTCCGGTCAGGTGCTCACGACCAATGAGCTACGTCGGCTTTTTACCAACACGCCAAATTATTCAATATGTACTAGTAATTCAATCAACAATACTACTTATTATATTTTATCACCTGTAAACAATCAACTTTATTTTTGTAGGAAAGGCTTTGTTAGTGCTAAAATTCCCACTAGATGGCGTCGAGACATATGATATCTACATCGGTTGGTGAATTGACTTTTCAAATATTATTATTTTTACTCTATCATTCTTACTTTTTTCAATTTGTATGGATATTTCATGCGACTAATTATTGCTTATAATAATTTGTTATCCTTTGTGCTATGCATAAAAAACCTTGTATTATAAACATTAGCTTATCATTAAAAAAATAATAATAACAATATTATTTAGGATTGTCCGACATAAATTAGAATTGTACAATATGGAAATTTGTAGTTAGGCATTAAAAAACTGACCAATATTTAAATGTACTGATTAGTCGTGAGCAGGCCTATTACCCCTTGAAAGGTTGGCATTGAACGTTGTACAATATATTACAACAATGTTAAAATATACCTAAAATATAATACAAGAACAAAACTAAAGAAAAGGCTGTTTTGTCCCATTTTCTGTTTGAAATTCGGAGGTGAAAATTATTTTATAATTTTTTTGCACATATCGTAAAGGTTTTAAATTATATAAATTCCTTCGCATAATGTTTAAGACTTGCAAAAATAATAACGTAATGAAATTAAAAAGGCTCAAATTTAGTAATTTTCATGATATCGTGAAAAAAACGCGGAAATTCGAGGGTAAAATCAATCCACAATTTTAATTTATTTTCTCTGGGATAATTCAAGCTGTGAAAATAAAAGGCTTTTCTATAATAAGAGAAGAGTGCTAAAGACATTTTATATTATTGGGGATATTTATGTTGCTCGTTTTAAACACTGTCAAAATTATTATCAAGAAATAATCATACTTGTATGTATTTTGTAATATTTATAATTGAATTTATTTAACATGAAAATATTAATAAAAAAAGTATTCAGCGCAGAAAAATGGTTTAGAGTTGCGAAGTGAACTGTTAAAAATTAAACAGCAAAAAATATACAGAAATGTGCAAAATAATGCAATATTGTGCATCACCTTTTTTCAAAGATCACTGTGTATTACATTGCACCTTAAAACAGATTATTTATAAACAAGTTCTGCTGTGTAATTATAAATTACGTCGATCGAAATAATAAAAACAGTTTTTAATGGCCAAAACCTTTTTTCGGATTCCTTATATGATGAAAAAGAAGATCTTACACATAACAGATTTAGCAAAAATGAAGGTATTTCCACGCCAAAAATTGTTTAAATACATCACTTATCTTTAACCTACATTTAATAAGATGCCAATTCATTTATATAAAGCAAACCAAATTGCACTGAACTCAAAAAAATAATTTAAAAATGGTTACTAGAATTTTCATGTTGATATTGTTTACAAATACATTAGTATCAATTAATTGTATGTATGTAATTGTATAAACATGCCTAAAAGTTTGATTAAGAATGTATGTGTCTTTGAGTGTGTATCTCTCTCTCTGGTTTCAATCCTGGGATTGGTTTGCAGCAATTTCATCTAATCTCCTCTTCCATTCTTCCCTGTCTTGTGCGGCTCTTTTGACTTGTGCATATGATGAGCAGCGCACGTCCACCAGCAGGTCCTCCAGGTACTCTCGGCGTGGGCGTCCCCAGTATGTATAACCGTGAGTATTTTGTTCCTTTTAATTATAATCACTTCAAATGTTATTCTTCGGTGTATATTTTCTATATTGTGGCTTAGATATATGTGCGCATTAGTGTTATAATTAATACTGTGAAATTGACCTGCTGACAAACTTCTTAAACAGTTTAGCGGGTAAAAGTAAAGAAGAAAATATACAAAAATATACATTTATATTAATGTTTTTTTAAATTAAAATGGAGTTCTTCAAATAAACATGATAACAATAAATTACGGTGAGTCACAGATGTTTATAATGCGAATATCTTTTGCTTAATGTGATATATACGTGTATTAAGAGATCTAAACTTAAGATATTCATTCAATCTCTTCGAAAATATGCCCCAACCCTTTATCTATATGAAAGCGGGAAGAAAAATTAATCGTATATGACACAAGGAAAATGATATTTATGCCACGACACGCTCGTTAGGCGAAGTGCCGCTTTCCCAAGCAATGGCTGCTTACATTCACTTAAAATCCACTTTGCCTTATCTCGCGTATTATTTGCTTTGATGTGACCATGAATACGCAGAACGCCATCGCATCCTGGAGTAAGGGAATATTCCATAACGCCCCAAGGACCAATGAGATTGATATCATAAACACTTTGTGGGTGAAAATTCTTCCGCATTTTCATTACTAGGAAGAACTAAGTGATACTGAGAATAAGGAACGTTGCTACAACTTTGAATGAGATTTGTTTAAGGGTTGATTTGAAGGGTGAACTTCTTGTGGATGGTTATTACACACGCATTAGCAATATGATAAGAGTGGGTACGCTCTTACGCTCCTATGTTGCGAAATTTAATTGTTTGATTTATTTCAAATTTATTTCAAACATTACAACAATGGTGTTTGAAAGAGAGGCTACGAAAACAGTACGGAGTGTAATTGTAAATGATGAAAAATTGGAGCAGGTTGTATATTTGGGAAGTATGCATACGTGGAATTGAAATGATGATGCGTTTGTGTATTTGGGAAGTAAGTTTAGGTGGAATGGCAATGATGATGCGTTTGTGTATTTGGAAAATATGTATGCGTGAAATGGAAAGGATGATGAGTGTGTGTATTTCGGAAGTATGCTTACGTGAAATGAAAAGGATGATGAGTGTGTGTATTTCGGAAGTATGCTTACGTGAAATGGAAAGGATGATGAGTGTGTGTATTTGGAAAGTATGTATACGTGAAATGGAAAGGATGATAAGTGTGTGTATTTGGAAAGTATGTATACGTGAAATGGAAAGGATGATGAGTGTGTGTATTTCGGAAGTATGCTTACGTGAAATGGGAAGGATGATGAGTGTGTGTATTTGGAAAGTATGTATACGTGAAATGGAAAGGATGATGAGTGTGTGTATTTCGGAAGTATGTATACGTGAAATGGAAAGGATGATGAGTTTGTGTTTTTCTGAAGTATGTATAAGTGAAATGGAAATTTAATTAGCACCTCAATCCGAAGTGAAAGAATCTCTCAGTATCGTCTTCCTTCGAGAACACCATACAGAGTCCAAATATGCATTGAATTGGTTTTAGCTATGTTTAGTGACTAGTTCTGAAAAGCCTTTTAATTTTTGATCTTCTCCGTCTACTTTATTACTTAAACATTATTCAGCAGCACAATTCACAACATTCACCAGATGAGGTTAACATAGTTCCATTGACTACGGAAAATTGGAACGTCAAACTCTCGCGCAGTAACTTTGAAATATAACTTTGTAAATAGTCCTCAAAGGAAACGAGGCTGGCAGTCCACAGGGTAGTAATTATATCAGCCGCAATCCTAGGCAGCGAGGTAACCCTGTCATTCCTTGAAACAAGTCGATGAGTGCCAAATGGAAATAGTAATATTGTTTTCGAGAGACCAGGGGCTGTTAAAAACATTGACAATTAGGGTGAATGCAGAAAAATTAATTAGTATGGGGTTGAATGTAGTATTTGCTAATTAAATTTTGTCAAAAGAATTGAGGCTGGCATTTCATAAAATTTTGTGCATATGCACTAGCCCTAATGCATGACTGTGGAACATAGAACCAAAAGCAAAATGTTGAAAATAGATTCAACGCAGTCAAAATTAGGTGCATGAGGGGTATTATTTATTTACACTTACTCTTATATTAAATAAATGTTAGTGATGTATACACTAATATTAATTATTTGTGGTACATAGTTACAGTGGTAAAGCAAGTACATTAAGTATCGTTTTTTATGTGTTCAAATCATTGATGACTACTAGAACCTGTACACTAACAATGTCATTTATAAATAATGAAAAACAAATTGGCCCAAGGTGAGATCCTTGGGGAACTCCACTTGTGGCTTTGAAAATGTAAGTTTCTGCTTTCTTTTACTAAGTTAACTGTTAATCCATTACGTGGTTAGGTCCGCATTCTTTGAAGGATTTTTTCCGACATGATATTTCTGCAAAATATTTTTTATTTTTTATTTATTTTTTTATTCATTTACGCCCGTCAATAAATTCAAAACATGTTTAAAAAACTTTATAATTAAGTATGATACTAATATTCTCTTATATACTTATCTTTTTTTATAGGATGAATCATAAAATTCGTCCAAAAATACGTCACAATCTCAATGACAATTATTTTTTCAAACTTTCTTCAGGCGTGCTTTCTTAAGAAAGTCCAAATAAATACGATTAATTAATTATTATTTTTTTGATAAATTAATGTTTTAAAGACAAGATTTTATTTATGCATAGCACAAAGGATAACAATTATTTTTATAAGCAATAATTGTTCGCTTGAAACACTCATCCACATTGAAAAAATCTCCTGATAAAAAATACATGACGCCAACGGGACTCGAACCCGTGTCCATTCGATTTCCGGTCGAAAGCTCTGACCACTGAGCTATGGGGGCTTATTTCTTACCCGAGAAAATATTCAATATATGCTAGTATTTCATTCAACAATTACTGCTTTTTACATTTTTTCACCTGAGAACAACCAACTTTATTTTTATATGAGAAAGGTATTGTAAGTGCTAAATCTCTCACTAGATGGCGTTGATACAAATTGTATACATTTTTTTTTTTTTTTTTTTTTTTCGAGTCCCGTTGGCGTCATGTATTTTTTATCAGGAGATTTTTTCAATGTGGATGAGTGTTTCAAGCGAACAATTATTGCTTATAAAAATAATTGTTATCCTTTGTGCTATGCATAAATAAAATCTTGTCTTTAAAACATTAATTTATCAAAAAAATAATAATTAATATTTGACAAGTCCAAGTATTTCACCTAAAAAAAAAAAAAAAAAAAAATGTATACAATTTGTATCAACGCCATCTAGTGAGAGATTTAGCACTTACAATGCCTTTCTCATATAAAAATAAAGTTGGTTGTTCTCAGGTGAAAAAATGTAAAAAGCAGTAATTGTTGAATGAAATACTAGCAGATATTGAATATTTTCTCGGGTAAGAAATAAGCCCCCATAGCTCAGTGGTCAGAGCTTTCGACCGGAAATCGAATGGACACGGGTTCGAGTCCCGTTGGCGTCATGTATTTTTTATCAGGAGATTTTTTCAATGTGGATGAGTGTTTCAAGCGAACAATTATTGCTTATAAAAATAACGATTAATTAACATCTGAAAAAAAAACTTTACTAAACAATCAAAACGGCCATTATCTTAAAATGAACCGGAACATACAAAAGAGTTTAACAGATGAAATGTAAAACGGTCGAGTTAAACTTGGAGTTCTCTAAGCTCAGTCGATACATTGAATGATCGTTGCATGAGAGGATCCAAAATAATGCGAGGTTGATGTATGCTGAACATTTAGATAGGAAAGTTTAGATGATTTACACCTATTAGATAGAATTTAATACAATAAACAAGTGCATGAAAGAAAAACTCGGTGAAACTCGAGGGAATTATTGTACGATGAAGTGGATCAAAAAACGTGACGCAGTTCACATCAAAGAAGAATATGATTCAAGCAATGCAAGATTGTTGACGCAACTCTATGCATCTCCCTTTAATAGATGTTCCTGAATTCCTCCACCCAATTACCTGTTACCCAATTTCCTAGCCCTGTCTGACAGTGTAAAATACTTACATCAGTGATATTGCAACAACTGTCTGTTAAGAAAACCGGTGCAGTGAATATGTTCCTTTAGTGCGTTTAATTCGAATCTATTACGAAAGCTCGTGCAGTGATAACCAGCATTGTTTCCCAAGGCCATAATATGGGTTGAAAAGACCAAGGAAAAGTCAGAATCCTTTTCAATAAAAAACATTCTGATCTGATTCGCAAACTATATTCCTAGACGGAAACCCAGAGTGCAAATGAAGTAATGTGTAGATAGTAAATGTATATATAGTTTTAGTAATATTATACTTTCCATTAACTGTTGTATACAAAACTCATTTCATGATTAATCATAGACCATCTCCTTTCTGAAACTGTAATTCGTCTTTATTTCAAATCTGAATGTAAATGATTGAATGATAATGTCAAAATTAATTTCAAAACAAATTTGAATTCTCGTAATGCTCAACGCTAGTTAAACGGGCAGACCTCTTTTTGGGACAATGCCCGAGAAATAATGGTGCAAAAACATGATTGAAAATTTAAATAAATACATTATTTTGAATTTGCGTTGTTTTGTTGGAAGATAAATGAGCTTTTTAATGATAAATTAGGAAATGTCAACCCAAAGCCGAATTGAATATTATCTGTACTTCAAAAGTAAGAGTCAAAGGTCGGATATTTTCTTTTCTTTCTTTCTTTCTAAAAGAGAAATTTAAACATTTCCGGGTTACAAATAACCTGACAATATTTGAACATCTCTTACTACAACCGCAGTAAGCGGAAAATGTTTCTTGTATTGTGATGGAGGACTTATCCAGCAAAGGAATTGAACACTAGTAGTATAAGCTGGAAACTGGTGAATCTACATTTGGAGTCGATTTTGTAGCACAACTTTTTATCATTTGATCTATCGTTTTTGAGTACATCTTTTCCGAAGATAGAATTTATCATCTCAAATGTACTTATTTACGCCCATTAAAGGCCCTTACATAATCTATACTGATATAACAAGTCCAACAGAATTCAGGTCTAAACTAAAAAAATTACCTTTTTCGAGCTGTCATACCCTTAAATTAAATAGAGAAAGTCCAGTTATATCCAATTTTCCAATTATGTCCTAAATCCTGTGTCTAAATTTTGCTAATAAACAATTCATTCATTTTAATTTAGTGTTAATGTCAAGTGATCTACCAGGTAAGAATAGTACTGTATATTATATCCATATGTAGCTAGTAGATCATTGTAGAAAGTGTATTATATATTTGTACAGCGCCCTTGCGGTGATTTTGCACAAAAACGGCACTATATAAATCATACAATTATTATTATTATTATAATTATAGATATTCATATACCCGAGAATATTTTTCTAACTGCACAGTGAAAACTTACAAATATAAAATATTGATAATTTATTAATCTAATTATTCGTATTCCGGTTAAAAACAGGACTGCAGGCCTTTAACGAATGAATTGAAAGGTTTCCTAACAATTTGAAGCTAAAACACGCTCTTTTCTCTGTCCATGTGCTCAACATTGCATGCCCCGATATATGTTCTTTTGCAATCATATAACCCTACACTCCTTTGAATATCATGATAATTCCTTGTTGTAGTTTTAGTGCACAATAAACGCCTTAAAACGTCTATGAAAAATATAAGGCACGTTATATTTATACTATCAATAAACATGAATGTGTTATGGCGATGTCGGAACATGTGTTCATAAAAATGCTAATATTTTCGCATTTCGTCATTGTGGACTAACAAGACAAACGCAGGTGTATAAACACGTGTTCCGATATATTATGGAGGCAATAAAAGTTTATTAGGAAACGGCATGCTAGCCTGTTTTTACAAGATTTTAATAAATCAGCAGTAATAATTTTTTTCTTCGTGTGTGTAATTAAATTAGTTAACTAAGAACGCTTTGTAACATGTTATTTATTAATCTGTACCTCAGTTTTGATTACATACAACCTTTCAAGGTGGCCTTAATTTTATAAATATTATTGGACGACAACTTTCTTTATATGCTATATATTGTGTGGATAAAAATACAAAATAAAAGCCACAAACATAACTTATTTTTGAAAGATAGTGGACGGCTGATCATTGACTTCTGAGTTAGAAGTTATATTTTAGTAAATAAATTTCATAGCCAACTCTATCAAAAATTATTTTTCTACTTTCTAACTAACTAACTAACTAACTAACCATCACGCCGTTTCCCCGCAGGGGTAGGCAGAGAGGACGGACCGCCAAACAACTCGGTCTTGGCACACACTCCTTTCCTCATTCACATTCATACATCGTCTCATACATACTCTTCTATTATTCTGACTCTTGACATGGCCCGACTCGAGTATCTGATTCACTTGATCGTGCCATGTCTTCCTCGGGCGTCCCCGACTTCTGCTACCATTCGCATTTGCATCATATATCCTCCTTACACTCCTATCTTCGCTCATTCGCTCTACATGCCCAAACCATCTAAGCGTCCCTTTCTTAATCTTACTCATTACGCTTACATCCGCCTTGCACTCTTTGCGGATCTCCACATTCCTCACACGATCAAACATGGTTTTACCACACATACGCCTCAGGGATCTCATTTCAACAGCATTCAATCTACTTTCATCCTTTCTTTGCCAGTTCCATGCCTCACTTCCATGCATCAAGGTAGGTACCAGCACTCCGTTGTGGACTGCTAACTTCGCTTCTTTGGACAATTTTTTGTTAGCGCCAACGGCGTTCAGTCCTCCATTAACGGAATTACCTGCATTTACCCTTCTTTCAATATCTCTGTCAGCCTTCCCATCTCTCGTAAACATACTTCCTAAATACACAAACTCATCCACCTGCTCCAAGTATTCCTCATTCACAATTATATTGCACACTGTTTTCTTACTCTCTCTTTCAAACACCATTACTTTAGACTTACTTGCATTCATCATTAACTCATTCTTCATGCATACTTCGTTCATTCTAGACACGAGAGACTGTAGATCTTCTATACTATTAGCAATCAGCACCGCATCATCAGCATACAACAGGCAACATACTTTCAAATTATTCAAATTCGCGCCCAATCCCACCTCTTTCAATTCTTGCATACAATTATCCATGTATAGATTGAATAACCATGGTGACATTACGCAGCCTTGTTTAACGCCTTTTGTGATATCAAACCACCCCGTAAAATCACCGTTCACCCTAACACATGCAACGCTTCCCTCATACAGAGACGCGATTGCCTGAGTCAGATTTGTATTCACTCCATACTTGGACAACACCTTCCATAGCTTTTTCCTGTCGACTCGGTCGTATGCTTTTTGTAGATCTACAAAGGCACAGAAAAGTTTCTGGTTTTTTACCAGAAACTTTTCAGTGAGCATACGCAATGAGAAGATCTGGTCCATGCACCCCCTTCCACTCATAAAAGCACCTTGCACATCCCATATTTTATCTTTTGTTTCCTTTCTTACTCTTTCAATCAAAATTCTACCATACAGCTTGCCAACTGAACTTAGCAGGCTAATAGCCCTATGATTCCCACATTCCATACGTGACCCTTTACCTTTGTATAATGGCATGATCACAGCCCTTCTCCAATCTAAAGGCGTATAACCTTCCTTTAAACATTGGTTAAAAAGATTGCACAACCATGTGAGAATTATACGGCTACCTCCTTTAAAATATTCAGCAGAAATATTGTCAAACTCGACAGCCTTACCATTCTTCATACATTTAATCGAACTTTCTATCTCATCCATGCTAATTTCGGTAACATTCACTCCATCGTCATTCATATCTGATTCACCGCTGGAATCACTGTCACTCACTTCGTTTTCGAAGACTTCCTCGAAATAATTCATCCATCTCTCTTTTATTTTTTCCTCATTCGTCAACATTTTTCCATCTTTTGATTTTATCACTTTCATGCTTCCGTTTTCTGGGCCACTCCGGGACCTTTTGACTTCTTTCCAAAACAACTTAATGTTTTCTTGGAAATGGTTTGTCATTTTCATTCCTTCTTCCTCTTCCAGGCGTTTCTTTCGTTCTTTCACTCCAACTCTTACTTTTTTCTTACACTCCTTATATACTTCTTTCGCTCGATACTTCTCTTCGCTGGAAGCACTGCCAGTCGCAATCAGACATAACCATGCTTTCTTCTTCTCTGAGACCAGTGCTTTGATCTCATCATCCCACCACGCATCACCTTTCTTCCTACCTTGCGTACTTATTCCACAAACCTCCCTAGCAGATTCACAAAGACACATTTTTAGGTGGTTCCATGTTTCGTCTATGCTTAGACCATCCATTTCCTTCGCATTAAATCTTATCTCTGCACAATTCACATACTTACTTCTCACATTATCGTTTTGTAGTTTTTCTATTTTGACTCTTGTTGGAGTTAGTACCGTTTTCACTTTAGAGCGCCAACCGCGAAAGAGGTTTACTCTTGACACTACAAGAAAGTGGTCAGTTTCGACCTCAGCCCCTCTGAAAACTCTTGTGTCCTCGGTAACAGCTCTCAACCTAGAGTCAATTACTACAAAATCAATAATCGACCTCTCATTTCCTCTTTCCCACGTATATTGGTGGATACCTTTATGATCGAAGAAAGTATTCGACACAAACAGGTTCCACTCTAAACATACTTCAAGTATTCTGTACCCGTTGTCATTCGTTCTTTTATCCCCAAACATACCTTAGACCGAATCAAATCCGTCACGTCTAATTCCCACCAACCCATTCAAATCGCCTGCCATTATAATCCTTTTGTTCATATTTGTTAGTCTCATTACATCATTCACACCAGTCCAAAAATCATCTTTCACTTCATCGCTTTCAGAATTAACAGGGGCGTAGCAAATAACAAGAAACACCCTTGTCAAACCGATTTTGAATCTGATCCACATTATTCTCGGACTAACACATTCATACTGCAACATACATTCAATCATTCTGGGAGACAGTAGCGCTGCAACACCTTGACAAGCCCTCTCCGTATCTGGTCTCCCAGACCAAATGACGAGCCTATCATTATGCTGCATTGTACCGCTACCCTTTTTCATACTCTCTGTTATACACAGTACGTCCAAACATTTGCTCACCATTGTATCACACAGTTCGTTCATCTTTCTTTCCATTCCTCCTCTAATGTTCCATGTGCCAATTTGACATTGATCACGTTCCGTCCTCCTCTTTGCGCCACCGAAGGGTTGGCGATGTGATGGATAGCGAACCTCATCGACATCTTTGTCGGCCATTCCCTTCCAAGTACTACTTAAAAATCTTACTTATACAACTTAACATATCGTTACACACATAAAAAATACATATTTATACGTTTAATATAACATTAATATAACATTTAACTTTATCCTAAACTCAACCAAAGAAAAAACTGTTCCAGAATGGCTAAACAAATACACTACCACTAAAAATAGATATTTTATCACTGTATAATTGTTTTAAAACACTCCATGTAGACAGCAAACCAAAGAGCGCGGGTTCAGTCCGATTTCATCCTTCATTTCCGATGTCATTATTCCACGCGCGGAAGGGCTCGAGCGGTGGGGAGCGGAGGTTGCGGCAGGGGTTTCATGAGTCGCCAAATGACTCTCTTCTTGTACGGGTTAAGGGTAGATTCCGAGAAACGATGATTCTGTGGCCTAAGCAATGTCATATGGCCCACATTCTATAACGGCACTGTATGCGTCGGACAGCGGGGTTTGCAGTATTGGTGCGGGTAGACGAGGGGCAAGGGGCAAGGGCCGAAGGGATGATCACATCTGGTGAATGTTCAAAACACTGGTCTCGTATTATAGACACTGGAATTCACACATCTTAGGATTAACAATATTATTTGTCACCTATTCTTAAAGTCGCTATATGTCCACACTGGTCACATTAAAATTAGTTTTTAGTACACTTAAGCAACTTGTGTACAGTAAGGAACATTTATTTACACGTTTAAGGGCGGAATATATGAAATATCCCTTGTAATTGTCGAAGAACGACGAGACCGACCAAAACGCGTCAGGCTGCTCCGAGAGCCCGACAGCCTAGCATCTACTTTCTAAGACTTCTTTTTAATGAATCTACGAAGTATACAATCTCTTATGTGCCGCATAAGAGATTGTATACTTCGTAGAATCTCTAGCGAATAAAAATTTGCGTTTTTCGTTTGCTGGTATAACTTGCGCGCTTTTTTTTTTAATGGGATTTTAAGTACGTACTTGTTGAGGAGGTGGTCATTTATGTATTTTGAATATGATTTTTTTGTTGAAATGGTTAAGAACGTCCTAGAAGAAGGCAGTTAAAGTGAAATACTTAAAAAAGTAAACTATTTCAATTCTTTACGGTAATATTATTTCTATCTCAAAAATGCACCCGGGTTTCAGGTATACTAGAATTCACAATCTCAAAACTATACTCCAAACCCTTCATGACCCCAAGCAACGCCGGGAAAACGTCAGTTAGTATATAATACAATTTATGACGATGTTCAAGAACATTAAAAAAATAAAAATAGCTATAAAAAGAGTGCATCAAAATATTGATATCTATTAACAAATTCTGTGAATCGCTCGCTATTTCCCCTACGGTCAGCATATTTTTAAGCAATTATAATGGCTTCTCAAAAAAATTAAAATTTCTGATCGAGGAGAGAAAATTTTAGCTAAAAAATCAGACACTGATAAACCTTTTCCCCGCAGGAAGGCCCTGAGGTGGCCCCACAGCCCTGGGGGGGGGGGAGGAGGGAGCACCCTAATGAATTCATCTCTCACTCTCATTATAAATGTATCTTGTTGGCGTCTCGCGTATTCCCTTTCAGATTACTGGTCAGCCCACTGAATAGAAGGACCTAAAGAAATGTATTGTGGGTGTGTTTTTCTTTCTTCGTATCATGCACTATGTAAAAATATGCATAATGTGACCTCCATCTTAAATAAAAATTGCGGTGATTATGTACACTTCGAAGGCGATGAATCAAACATTTTCAAATGTCTAAATTATTTCTTGAGCAGATTAACACTAAAATAAAGCCAGAATCTTAACTACGTAACTGAAGTATCCGTGCATACAAAAATGCAATGCGAGGCCCAGGTATATTGGACACACCTACGGTTGAATTTCCCTTATCAAATTTCTAAAATTCAGTCGTGTAAAAACAATGGATGGACCTACGGTCGACATCTCCCTAGCAGTCTAGAAAATCTAACATTCCGTAGGGTTTATTTGAATTATTTCTGATGAATGTATTACTAAAAATTCAAATGTTTCTAGAGGGATACCTCGGGAAGTTACTAATTCACCTTTTAGAAAAAAAAAATCTGGTGCTTTTATAGTTGAAAAACGTTTTATAAAATTTTAATTAATTTTAAATTTTTTTAATGATAATCTATTGTTTTTATTAATCTTAAATATAGATAACTTACATCTGTAGGGATCTCTATAGAAACATTTGTGATTTTAGTAATACGTTCACCGGAAATAATTAAAATGTGAGCGTCGAGAAAACCTCCGTTAAAAGAGTCTTATTTCGCCTTCATTATTCTTCCTTGGGCCAATTATTCGAAATGTTTTTATTTATTTATTATAACTCTTAATAAGCTGCACCTATGCACTATGACGGCCGGCATAGTTCAGTGGTAACGCATTGGACTGCCATTCCGAAGGTCGCGGGTTCGAACCCGGCGTGCGCAAATAAATTTTATTTGATTAATTTGTGTTATTTCACAATTAATTAGTTAAAATTATATATAGTATATTTGCGGCACGTTCCAGAGTGGAAGATACTACCAGTATCGCCCTGGTGTAAGACCACCATTCAGAATTGAAACGTTACTCCAAATGGCTTTAGCCGTGTTTAGTGACTAGATCTGAATAGCCAGGTACTTCCTCACCTTCCTCTTTCCCTTCCCCACTTACCTTCAGCCTCACAACATCCCCCAATTGGGGATGCCATAGTCTCACTGGCTCCAGACGGGAGCAGTTGGGACTCTTGTGAGGTATTCACTATAAAAAAAAAAAAAAAAAACCTCTTTCCAATCTGTTCAGATATGACACTTCCATGGATTATGTATTCAGTGGATCTGGGGGGCGCAGTGCTTCTACTGACCTCGTGTTTTTATTCGACCTAATGAAATTTTATTTTGAATCTTTTTACGCAGCTTTAAAACTGCCGGCGAAAATTACAGGGGAAACGGAGATTAAGTACTGTCATAGCGCCGGAGTGAAATAGTGGCAAGAAAATATGAAGAAAACAAATTTCCACAACTTTTTATGTTTAAATATGAATTATGCATCTCAATGTTATGAAGGAAGCTAATTGCCCCAACAAAAAGGTATTATCTTGCCCTGTTTTGTGACACTCGAGGGATTTTATTTTTGCTAAATATTCTTGTGTTTTTCTAGAAAATTGTAATAAATTACTACAACGTGTTTTTTTGACATATTTTATTATTATGCTTCAACCTAAAGTGTCTTACTTAATTTATTTTTATTTATGTCGTACGTATTTTATCAAGGTGCTAGGGCACACGGGTTTTAACACTACATTATAAAAGTGTGTTCATTATACTCTATTCCGCTTTTCTAAACTTACCTACATACTTACTTGACCTGACGCATATTTTTTATGAAAAGATACATTTGGCATAAATTTTCATGTAGCATATTTTGTTATTATATACAAAAAGGCATGAAAAGTATTACATTTAAAAATATTCAAAATACAAATTTTAAAATCTTAGTCTGGATAAAAATTGAAGGTATACAATTTTTAAAAACCTATTTACTCCAAATCAAACATATAACACAATGTGATAAATATTTAAATTATTTAATTAGATCTACTTTAAAAAGTAAATAATAAATATTTTTGATAATTACATTGATTATTGTCTTTACCGAGGGACATACCTGACTCACTAACAAGTGATTCCTTGCATTATTTGGATTAAAATATTCAAATAAAATTTAGTTCTTCGGTGACATTTTTTTTTCAACTGAAGGCAACACAAGACTCTAATAACGGGGGTTTGCTTTAGGCTCACATTTAAAGTAATTCCAATGAATTCGTAACGATAAGATTTATTATATCGATACCTACGATTAGTAAAAACAGCATCTAATCAATGAAATATTTTATGTAAAACGGATTGAAAATTTTATAAAACGTTTTTTACGAATTAGTAACGTCCCGAGGAATTCCTCTAGAAATACAGGGTTTTCCAATAAGAGGTGTTATTTTTAATAGCTCGCTATTTCGGAAGATGTTACTTTAAAGCTGTCATTTTTTGACATTTGACAAGTAGAAACTACGTCATTTATAAAAATGGAGCAATATACGCTTTAACAACGCATTAAAATTATTAAAATACACTTGAGATTAAAATACAAATCATCTTGAGTGATGAGGCCCATTTCCACCTCGGTGGCTTCGTCAACAAACAAAATTGTCGCATCTGGGGCTCGGAAAACCCAAGAGTTATTATTGAAAAGCTTCTTTATCCTCTACGTGTGACTGTTTGGTGCGGTTTATGGTCCAGCGGAGTCATTGGACCTTACTTTTTCGAAAATGACGCTGAAGCAACAGTTACGGTGAATGGATTGCGCTATCGAGAGATGATTAATGATTTTTGATGGCCGGAATTGAATGGTGTTGATTTGGACAACGTTTACTTTCAACAAGACGATGCTACGTGCCACACAAGCAACGAAACCATTGATCTTTTACGATTGAATATCAAAATAACACCTCTTATTGGAAAACTCTGTATTTGAGATTTTAGTTATTCGTTTATAATGAGTAATTAATATAAACCCCACGGAATGATTCTTTCTTGGCCTGCTCGGGCAAATTCGAACGTAGGTCCGTCCATTATGCCAGACAGCGCGCCGAATATTTTTTGGCACCATGTCGTTATGATCATCACATGTGTCGTTAAGATTCCGACTTTATTTGAGAGATTTGCGAGGGCGAACTCCACCTTAGGTCTGTCCAATACACCTGGGCGGGGCGTCGCATTTTTTTGTGCATGGCTTCTTCACTTACGTCGTTAAGATTTCGACTGTATTTTTATTTGAAATAATGTCAGGAATCATTGCCTAAAATGTGTCAAGTACGACTCTTAACACCCTGTATAGTTTGTATTTTTTCTCTTTTCGTCTTAATAGCCTCAATAGGTTTACTTCATAGAGTATAATTTTTCTTTATTTTTACTATATTGTCACTATTTCTATACATATATAGTATTATGATTTAGTTTAAAGGGCTACTCACCTAATATTCGATAACACTTTTTCTAAAACACTAGAACACCTTAGAACAGGTATTCCTAATAATGTTCACATAAAAATACCTCTTAACCTTATGTACACATCCTTTTCTAATTGCAGAGAAATGATGAAAGTAGACTGAAAGCTGTTGAAATGAGATCCCTGAGGCGTATATGTGTAAAACCATGTGTGATCGTGTGGGAAATGTGGAGATCCACAAAGAGTGCAAGGCTTATGTAAGCGTAATGAGTAAGATTAAGAAAGGGACCATAGATGAATTGGGCATGTAGAGCGAATGAGCGAAGAAAGGAGTATAAGGAGAATATATAATGCGAATGCCAATGGTAGCAGAAGTCGGGGACGCCCGAGGAAGACATGGCACGATTAAGTGAATCAGGTACCTACTCGAGTCAGGCCATGTCAAAAGTCAGAATAATAGAAGAGTATGTATGAGACAATGTATGAATGTGAATGATGCAAGAAGTGTGTGCCAAGACCGAGTTGATTGGCGGTCCATCCTCTCACGGTCTAAACGGCGTGATGGTTAGTTAGTTAGCCTATTACCATGTTTTTATAAGGAACTTCTTTGTACATTACTTGCACTTATCATCTATTTACCCGTAAACTGTTAGTACAAGCACAGAAATAAATAAATACGCACGATTTTTGTATGCATAAAAGTTCAAAAGACATGATATTAAAATATACACAGTGTCCGGAAACTCGCAGTATAAGCGGGAAAATGGTGAATCTACATCACATAGAAAACCCAAAAAAGCTTTATCTTAAATTTGAGCATTAATATTTTTATTTATTTTTCCCATTTTTTCCGGCAACCAAAGGGTTAAAAACTTTTGAATTCGGATCGACTAGGCTTTGACGCATTTAAAAGACATTAAACATCAGATATTTACCACCTAGCGACCTTTTTTGTTTAAATTTACTCGAAAACAAAAGATCAAAACAAAGAGAGTTATTGTACAAAATCGACTCGGAAAGAGTTCTACGAGTTTCCGAACACCATGTACACAAGGATGTAGAATACATGACTTTAAAGTAGAAGGGTGCAGAAAAGAGGATTTTATTATTTTTATTTAATAAATATTAACACGATTCTATCTTTAAAGAGTATAAATAAATTATCATCATAATTGAAGACATGATTTATGGAGGGATGCATAAAACATTTATTTGGTACGAAGGGGTATAAAATTGAGGACATTTTTTATGAAGGGATATGTCAATCACGGTTTTATAATTAGAGATATAATTATATAAGAGATGTCTTGCTATGTGCGTGGATATGGAACCTGTGTATGAAGAATTCATACTGATAATTTTGACCGGTCGGTGGCCGAGTTGACATCGCGTTTGGGTCCCACCCAGGCGTAGTATGTTCAATTCCTCGGCTGGCTAAGTCCTCCATCACAACATAAGCAACATTTTAAGCTTACTGTGGTGGTAGTAGGAGATTTTCAAATATTGTCAGGTTATTCGTAACCCAGGAATGTTGGTCTTACTTTAAAAAAAAAAAAAAATAAATCTAATTTCGATTGTGACTGTGTACTACGGTTCAATGAATGAACTCTTGTGTTTGTTTGGAAAATTCAGACAGCGTTAAAGTAGCCACTTATAGCAGAATATTTTGAACAGAAAATTATTTAAATTGCCGTCAAACTATCCGTAATGTTTCATGGAATATTATAATTGTAGGATTTTTTAATCTCATTGCCTTTCAAAAAAAATGTTGTCAATTTTTTTACAATATAATTATATTTGTTGAAAAATTAGAGAGTTCTAATAAAAGTAATAATTAAGCTGCAATTATTAACCATGCAATATGAAAAATCTCTGAATAGTATAAAACAAAGTTGCCATCCCCTTCTTTATGTTTGTGCGCTTAGTTCTTCTAAACCACTTAACGGATTTTGATAGGGTTTTCACTATCATTTAGACAAACCCTTCCAGAACGTTCATATATACAGGGTTTTCCAATAAGAGGTGTTATTTTGAATAGCCCACTATTTCGGTAGATGTTACTTTTGAAGCTGTCATTTTTTGACATTTGACAAGTTGAAACTACGCCATTAATAAAAATGGAACGATAAACGCTTCAACAACGCATTGAAATAATTAAAATTCACTTGAGTGAATCAAATGCAAATCATCTTGAGTGATGAGGCCCATTTCCACCTCGATGGCTTCGTCAACAAGCAAAATTGTCGCATCTGGGACTCGGAAAACCCAAGAGTTATTGTTGAAAAACTTCTTTATGTGTTACTGTTTGGTGTGTTACTGTTACTGTTTCTTATGTGTTTCTTATGTGTTACTGTTTCTTTACGTGTTCTAATGTGTTACTGTTTGGTGCGGTTTATGGTCCGGCGGAGTCATTGGACCTTACTTTTTCGAAAATGAGGCTGGAGCAACAGTTACGGTGAATGGATTGCGCTATCGAGAGATGATTAATGATTTTTTATAGCCGGAATCTATGGTATTGATCTGGACAACGTTTACTTTCAACAAGACGGTGCTACATGCCACACAAGCAACAAAACCATTGATCTTTTACGATTAAATATCAAAATAACACATCCTATTGAAAAACCCTGTATAATTAATGCATCGTGTATTTATAGAAAGTAGAGAAAAGTCAATGTTTTGAAATCAAGTCAAAAAAATATTTTCGGGCGCTTAAATTGCTAACGTTGGCTAAACCTTATGAGATTATTAAAAACTCAAAACATTAGCCCGAACCTATATTAATAAGTCCCCTAGCAAAGCCGGGTAAACGTCAGCTAGTTTTTAATAAAGTGTCCTCTGTGTGTAAAGTCGTATCTTTTCCAAGCTTAAATTTAAAAAAAATAGTGGTTATCAGAATTGATCTCAGTCACAATTTTGAAAATTACATTTTCAATTAACTTAAATAATTTTACATATCACGTAGGAATTCAATTTTTCAAATCACTCGCTCATGCACCGACAACCGAAATTGGTACGTTAAATTACACTTTTGTCTTCCAATTTGTTAATTTTCATCGAAATCGGTATGTTAAATTACACTTATGTCTTCCAATTTGTTCATTTTCATCGAAATTGGTATGTTAAATTACACTTATGTCTTCCAATTTGTTAATTTTCATCGAAATTTTGTAAGTTAAATTACACTTAAGTCTTCCAATTTGTTCATTTTCATCGAAATTGGTATGTTAAATTACACTTATGTCATCCGATTTGTTAATTTTCATCGAAATTGGTATGTTAAATTACACTTTTGTTTTCCAATTTGTTAATTTTCTTCGAAATTGGTATGTTAAATTACACTTATGTCTTCCAATTTGTTAATTTTTATCGAAATTTTGTGGGAATCAAAGTTTCAAAAGTCAATGCCCCAGACTAACCTTTCATTTGTAAAAAACGTATTGTAATTAAAATATTCGTATTATTTTAAGAGAAGAAAAGATGAGATCATTAATCAAAGAATTTCACGAACAAAGTAATATTATTCATAGATTACGGCGAACACATCTCGGCAAATTCACAAAGGGCTAGCTAAGACATTACGTCCCGAAGGATGAAATATAATATCATGAATATGTCTGAACAGAATAATTCCCCAGTATTGTAATCCCTTTGATTTATTTCATTTTATGGGAAAACGGCGGTTATTCCGTATACTAGTCTTAGCTCCTTTTGTGTAAAATATACGAGCGTTTGAGAAAATAGGGAAATTTAAATTCCCCGAACTTATAAACTAACTTGCAATATTTAAAATGTTTAGATTTACATTTATTTTCCGTTAAACAATTTTATATACCTTGCAACTTGAACGATTTACAGAGTAGATTAAATAATACGATTAAGTCTCCGGCGTTGCCCGGGCTTTGCGCAGAGGTTTTCGAAATCTGATGTAGACAATAATGTTTATCATTGAAGACAATATTAGCGATGATTCTCAATTGAAAATTTGAAACAGAAAAGATACACTCTTTTCTAGGAATTGAACCCAGGACCTTGGCTGAGGTTATTAAAATCTTTACAAAACACTTTTGTTAGGTGTTGGGAAGTGATAGCTTCATAGAAGCACGCACAGATGGTAGTGCATAGAGCTTGCGTGGAAGTCCGCAAGATGGAGCCAGAGGCCAGTAGTCGCCAGGGCCAGTGGGAAGGCTCCCAGAGAAACTTACCGTTTCAGATTCCAATTAGCCAGCTTCTAGTTAGATCGACTATCGAGTCACCATTATAATACGTGGAGTATTAATAAATCCCTGATTAATCTAAAAGAACCATTTAATTATAAACTCCTTCCAAGACGAGTTGGAGACCTGTTTGTACGAACACAGTTAGTAATCAGTTAGATTGTAAGATGTTAATGTCTTTGCGAAGATTCCAGAAGGATTCAAATATGTGCGTCAGTTCAAAGGTGACTATACTAGTGCTATTGAACGTACGATATATATAGGATTAACAGCTGGTCATTATCAAACAATCTGCAAGCACTGTACAGAACACACAGCTTTTTTAAAGCCAAATTTACACGGACTTCTTTGAAGACTCCGTCTGTCTGAGATACTCACTCCAATCGTCTGAACAAAGTCTAGTAGGGAGATTGTTCACATCAAACTGTTCTAGACAGTCATTGATCTCCCTTTTCTATCAACAAAATATATATTGTTTGGTTCCAAGATAACAATCTTCATGCTTAAATAATGCCCACTTATTTATGATACTTGTATCCATTGAATATATTATTTTGATAATTCATTATGAAAATTGAAGTATCATCACAGATTAATTTTTTAATCCATTTTATTATACAACGAAATATAAACTGAGAAAAACTTACTTTATAAAATATTGCTAATTTATTAAGAATCTCTTGGTTAAAAACTGTAGGCCTTTAACGAATGAATTTATAGGCGTCCTAATAAATTATCAGTAAAACACGAATGTATTATGGCGATGTCGGAACACGTGTTCTTGAAAATCATAATATTTCGTTATTATATATTTTCAAGGCAAATCCAGGTGCATGAATACGTGTTCCGATATATTAGGAATTTACTGAAAGTTTATCAGGAAACGGTTTGAAATCCCGTTTTTAACTGGATTACCTAAAACATGAAGATATTCGCAATATTTTTTTTCACTTTACCTATACAAATTATTTCAAAAGTGTTAAAGTTTGTTCTTTTTAATAATTTATTTAGTAAGATTCTTCTTACATTTTCGCATTTGGTCATTGTGTATTATCGGGATAAACGCATGTGCATGAACATGTGTTAGAATATAATATGAATGTACTAAAAGTTTACTATAAAACGGCATGCTATCCCGTTTTAAACAAGATTTTAATAAATCAGCAATACTCATTTTTCTCCGTTTAGTGTTAACATCTAATTAATAGGTGTTGTGGGCGTCAATAGTCCGGTATTTCAGTATAATAATTAGTTATAAATTATATAAATATAAATTAAATATCTCGGCGTTCAAATCTATGAAAAATTTCGATGGGATACTAACATAAATAGCATTACAAAGAAACTTACAAAGCTCATGTACTACTTTAGAAACGTACACAATATACTAAATAAAAATGATCTATGTAAAGTCTACTATGCTCTGTACCAATCATGCATAGAATCTGATAGTATTATTGTCCCAGCGTCTGGACGGTGTAGGCCCTCTGATTGGTCAAATTTAAATTGTCTGTTTCGGGTAACTTGAATATTAAGACACAATTCCATACTAAAATAGGATCGCCTCATAATAATACGAGATTTCTTCATAAGCATCGTTTCTGCTCATATAATTTTTGGATAATATCGAAGAAAATATGTTTTAGAAAGTTCATAATCCATTGGATTAATTACATTACAATGAAAATTCTCCACAGTTACGTGATTATGTTTGACGTTTATAAAAATTCACGCGTTTCTTCAAGATGGCCGACAGAGCGCACCTCTGGCGGTTTAAAAACGAACCAAATACTTACCATTAACAAGCGTTTTATAAGAAGATTTCTTCTGGAAGCTTATCACTTTGTAATGGCATTTATCATTATTTTTTATATTTTTTTTCTTATTAATTATATCTGATTTTATATTGGCATGTTTTCTAATTTCTAAAATTGCAAAATGATTTATTTGCGATGCTTTATATCCTGAGTGAAGTATTTTAAGACCTGAATTTTTATCGAAAGTGTGATCATTATTTAAAAGATTATTTGCAAACTCAGATTCACTATTTCCATTTATAGCCCTGCGATATTCTTTAGTTCTGACTTCAAAGTTTCTATTGGTTCTACCTTTGTAAAAGAAATTACAATCATCTCAATTGAGTTTTTAAACTCCTGTTTTTTTTGTTTGAATTTTGCTATCATTATTATTAAGAATATATTTCTTCATTGTTATTAGTGTAAAACGCCAGTTGAATGGTACCAGGATTGTTTATATATATATAATTTTAGAAGTATCGTTATCCACAAACAGAATTCTACGCCATTGTTTATTTCTATCTTTAGAAAGACCGTTTGAAGAGAATGTGTTTAATTTTTTTATTTAGTATTTCAACTATCAATTTATTAGAATAACCGTTATTAAATGCTATTTGTCTTATGAATATATTGTTTTATGGTTATATGCTATTTGTTTTTTTCAGGTCTTAAAATACTTCACGATAAATAATTTTGAAATTTTTGAAATGAGGAAACATATTAATATAAAAGCAGATATAATTAACAAGAATTTTTTTATAAACTCTCTTTTAAATATTTTCCCACTCAACTGGTCTTTCCCGTCTAACGATATTGTAATTCCTAATTATTATAAACCCAGCCTACTCTTACTCCTCCCCCTCCTTCCACTTCTTCTTTCTGAATTGCAATCTATATTTAATTTTTGACTTCGGTGTATACACAATAAAATGTAAACATTATATTTATTTATTTATTGGACAATTTGCATAGCGCCGCTTTTGTGAGATATCACCTCAGGGGCGCTATATTGTAATAATCTACCTTTATATATAGATTTTTACTCTCCTGATGAAGGTGTATATATAATCTAGCTTTAAACTTTATTAGATACAGTAACAGTTGTAGGTAAAGAATTACCACCAGTTGGAGTAAAATTAACACCTTTTAATTAAACCGACTGCTAATGTCACCGCACAATTACCCTCCTTTTATTCATAAACACGGGTACAATTAATCAATATGTAATAATCTATTATTTAAGTCAACTTTGTTAAAACTCTCTTTAATTGTGACAAACTAAACGATATTGATTCAACTTATAGACATTGACGGTTGTAACACATATTTAAGCACTGCAAGTCTCCTATGAGCTAATTATATTAGGTACGATAACAGTTAATATCAGTTGTAGACATGTAGTCAATAATAGTGTTTCATTTGAAATAATCCATCACAAATACGTAAAATTTCATTTATTCAAACAACTGTCATTCTTATTATGCGTAAATTTAGAATGTTATTATTAATTAACTCCTTCCTGTTCCGTGTTTTAACAATATATATACTCACCCTCTCTCTGTGAATGTTCTAATATCTATCTATTAAATGTAACTGTTGTTAATATCACTTAAAATGGGCGAACCCCAAGCAAGAGCCGCCCGCAGGGCCTAGCAGAAAAAAACCCGCGGAGCGGGTTTTTAACTGCTAGTATGGGATTATTGGATGGGGATCTGCCTCGAACCTTCACATGAAGCAGCTCGTTAAAACACAAAAAGTAATAATAAAAATAATCCTGAAAGTATCCATAAGAACTCCATCAAAAGATTTTTTTTAAAAAAGCATTATAAAACTGTACTCAAAAAAGCACTACTCAATTTCAAAGAAAAATATGAGTACCTTGCTGAACAACCACCTACACTACAAAGACGAAATCCTCAAATCTACTAAACATTCCAAAATTAAATACATCGTTCGGCCAGAAAAAACACTCTTTCCATGCTATAAAATTAAATAATGCCCCTCCTATTGAAATTAAAAACACCATGGATTTAGAAAAGTTTTAAAAAAGACATCAAATTATGGCTAACTAAACATGAAGATGAGGAAATCATTAAATTTATGAAGTAACCCCAAAGCAACCTACAGACAACAAACATAAATACTTTTTGTTTAATTTATTTTATATTTTGTTGGTTGTTGTTTTAAACTACATCAATTTATATTTTTATTTTACTTAATATTGTATTTTTTACTTTACTTTATATTGCCGTTAATTAAAAAAAAAATTTAAGAAAAGTTAACTTAATGTGGTTTTCGCCGTTTAGTTTTGGTGTTGCCTTCAAGTACTAGATACCAAGAACTTAATGAAGTTTTTAGTAAGTTTAATTAATATAATGAAGTTTTTGCGGATTTTACTTGCCTCCGTAATTAGGCGAGCTCGAAGCGTTTTGGGTCTTCCCAGGAAAGTTTTACTTACAACCGTCTTGGGATTCTGTGCAGAGGGCCTCCTAAAGTAGTAGTGGATGAAATTGGGACTTTATGAGACCCATTATCTAGGAGGAAACACAAAAGCTGGAAATCAGCCCAAAACCGAACTATTCATCAATGTAAAATAGTAGTTTATAAAGATAGCAGCCAACAACATATGCGTTAAGAAAATGTTAGTAGCTCTTTTTCGAAGTATGATACAGTTGAATAAGACCGAAGGAAATAGGGTCCTATTAGCTTCGTTGTTAAAGGCGAAGGTACTGGGTTCAAGTCCTAGATGAGACCGTATATTTTTCTGATTTTTCCGTTTCAGATTTTCGTTTGAGAATCGCTAATATCTTCAATATTTAAATTAATTTTATTAATATTTATAGAAAACAACACTACATGCGAGCCGAGAAAATGACCCGTTCTCATGCGGAAAATTAGTTTGGCACGCGTTTGATTAATAATGCCAATAATTTGTTGATATCAAAATATGCTGTGATTCGTTCAAGCGAAGAGTAGAAATAGTGCTGACTGCCATTATTCCTAGCACGTTACGGAACCCACTAAACACCTCTCGTTTAGCAGAAGTCAGCCGTGCGAAATGACGCGAAAGAATTGATTTAGGTTAAGAGTTTCTTTTCTTTGGTCTGTGGTTTCAGCAATCGGTGGTGTTATGAATGCTAAACAGCAAATTATCTTTATTTTTATTGAACGTCCGTAGTACTTTTGCAAATTATCATTTCTTATTAAATACTAATACATTAGAATATAAAATATATGATTTATGATTATAATATTTGATTTAACCTTCTTATTTAAAATACTAAACTCTAAATTAGACTGTTCTGAACTCCTGAAACTTATAAACTTACACATACTTACAAGAACAACACGACACAACACTCTGTTCTATCGCAGTATGCATAAGCACAACTATAGGGTTTTCCAATAAGAGTTGTTATTTTGAATAGCCCGCTATTTAAGTAGATGTTACTTTTGAAGCTGTCATTTTTAATTTATATACATAATAAAATAAAAGAAGTGATAAGAAAGTGATAAGTGATAAGAAATGATGTGTTGTTTGGGGCAAGTGTGTGTTTATGTATATAAAATAAATAAAAATTTAATTTACATACATAATAAAATAACACCTCTTATTGGAAAACCTTATACATTTCTAATAGTTTCACACTGTGGTAAATGAATACTTAGGCGTTACTGACATGTTTAATGTTAACTTGGTGAATTTTGTGGATCATAATAAAAACCTATTCAAATCCTTTTCTTGAACCTTAGTTGTCTCATTGTAAATTTATCTGATCAATGTATTAAAAAAATTGTTTGTTATATGTATTTTTGTCAATTGTAATTTTATATTTATTATTTCTTTATCATGTTATTCATCATGTCAAAATTATACCTGTTATGGCGTAAAATTAATAAATAACACATTTCAAAAATTTACAAAAATTATGCAAGAAATAACATATCAGTACAATAAATTCTATTTTTTAAAATAAAACAAACACGTTGTATTTAACCACGAATATTTATTATTTTACACATCGACCGGTTTCGCTTAGACCAAGCTTCATCAGGATATAATAATAACTAAATACTAAGACAGAGTTGTTGGTTATATATAGGTTGACAGACAGAGGGAGAAAGAATATAATTAGACAAAGATAACATTATTTGAAAGCGATTCAAAGGATAATCAATAAGTGGAAGGGAGACAACAATATACATGTAATAACAAGTAAATTTACAAACAATTAATGGTAATAGATTATAAAGGATTTTTTACATTATCATAGAAATTAAACACAATAATAATAGTGGGTATTAATTAAACATCTCAGAACAACAATATATAGTATCATGGGTTGAGGTGAATAGCCGGAAACAAGTTAAAGATTGGGCTATAGGGTGTATTTTTTTGATTGGATAAATTATTTTGGTTATTAAGTAAAAATTCCGACATATTTGTATTTAATGATTTCCTAATTTCTAAAGCTTCTAAATTGTCTAATTTAATACCTAAACTGTTTTTATGTAACATGGAAGTACATGTGATTTTATTAAATGTGTGATCTGTTGAGATTAAGTGGTTTGCGAATTTAGAGAAACCTTTGCCATTTAAACATCGTAAGTAGTGTTATTTTATTCTGACATTGGCATTTCGTGCTGTTTTCCCTATATCGAAAGCAGGACAATCGTTGCATTTTAGTTTATAGATACCCGAATGGCTTAACTGATCATCTTTATCTTTAGTATTAATTTAAAATCTTCCGATGTTATTGTTTGTATAGAAAGCTGGTTTTATATCTGAAGGAAGGTTCCTAACACTTAGGTTAGAAAAATTATTTATGAATAGAATCCTACGCCAGTGATAGTTTTGGGTGTCATTGTTTATCGGGGTACTTTTGTAAAGAAATTTATTTGTCGATATTTGTTTTTGTTTCTTATTTAGGATTTTATTGATTAAGTTTGGATCATAGCCATAATTTGTCGCTATTTGTTTAATAAGAGATAATTCGTTTGTAAAATTAGTGTTAGACAGTGGTACGGAAACTAATATATGTAACATTGAATGAAATGCCGAGTGTTTATGAGAGATTGGATGGTTGGATGTATTGTGGATAGTTACTAAAATTTAATGATAAGATCATTAAATTTTAGTACTTTAAATTCTTCAAATATAAGTTGAGTTGGATAATCTCTCGGTTTTTTCAATATTATTTTAACAATCAGACGTTGTACAATTTCAATAGGTAGGAGATTAGTTTTGTATGCGGATCCCCAACTGGTTACACCGTATTGAAGATTCGATTGTACTAATGCGTAGTAGACTGAAGTTAAATTTTCCAATGATAGAAAGTTACGCAGTTTCAGAAAAATATAAATTAATTTCCTTATTTTGTTAATGGTAAGGTTGATTTGATCTTTCCAGTTAAGGTTTTTGTCCATTATTCTTCCTTAGTATTTAATTTTATTTGTAATTTGTAGTGTGGAACAATTTATTGTACAGTGATTTGTATTATGTTCCTTAAAGTTGTCGTGTATAATTATGTCACAATTTTGTGGAATATCGTTTGATTTTATTGCGAATGGCAATACATGGGTTTTTTCGCTATTTAGGGATAGTAGTTTTATGTCAAACCAGTATTTGAGTAGATTTATGTATTCTGTTGCTTTTTGTTTTACTCCTTCCCATGTATTATCACTTTCAATGAGTACTGTATCGTACGCGTATGAGGTTATACTACCTAGAATTGACTGTGAGAATATCCCGTTTATGATAGTCTAGCAAATATGATGGTCTCATCCTCATTTGTATCAGATAATATTAAACAATGCGGTAATTTAAGAGCAACGTAAGAAACAAAACAGTCATGATGACAAACAAAATGACAACTACAGCAGTTCTGAGTGAGGTTATTTAAGCTAGTTTTTACGTTTTCAGAGTTGTGGCTACACTGGTCTAGTGATTTCAGTAGTGAAGTGTACGGATTTAGCAACAAAGTTGTTTGTGAAGTGAATACACAACATATGTAACGGATACTTGCGTTTTGCTGTACGAAAAGGGCCTAAGTATTTAGTGTGATTGAGTGAAATAGGGATGGGGGATAAATCAGCGCATGCGCAGACAGGAGATTGTTAATGGCGGGTGACCAATTACCATGCCTGTATGGATTCTAAAAATTGTTTTAAATAGTGTGAGTTAAGTTAACAAGCCTGTTCTTTATTTGACACAGTAAAGCTCGTATGTCATACTCAGCATTAATTTTCTATTAAAAAAATGTATGATAGTATGGTGACCCGACTCTTGATCTTCCGATAGTTGACTGCCCGACAATAGATCCCCCGGAAAGTTGATCCTTCTGCCATTTGGTCCCCCAGACACTAGATTCACCAAATGATTATTTCTATTACACTTTCTCATTGGTAAAATAATTATGCAGAGAGGATAAACGACCGTATAACTAAAGTGAAAATCGGCTATTCAATTATTTTCGCTAACAATACTGTGTCTCTGGCATTATTGTTAGCAAAAATATTTGTACAGCGGATTTACAATCAAGGCACCTGTAGATATAGGTGTATCGACTTATGTTGTACGGTCGTATAGCCTTTCTGCATATTTACTTTACCAATGGCGAAGTACAACAGATAAATCCTTTTGGGAAGCAAGTATCCGAGGATCCACTGTTGAGGGGATCAACTGTCGGAGCGTCAATTTTCGGAGGGATCAACTGTCCAGGCGAGTATTGCTGATTAATTAGAAATCTCTTCAAATTGTTGTAATACGGGTAAGAACGGGACTGCAGGCCGCTTCCTAATAAACTTTTAGTAAATTCGTAATAATATTGGAACTCGTGCACATGCACCTACATTTTTTTCTTTTTCTTTTTCTTAACAATTTAATATAATAACGAAATGCGACAATGTTAGGATTTTATTAACACGTGTTCCGACATTGTGACGAATCATTGGTATTTTACTTATAGTTTATCAGGTAACTTATCAATTCATTCGTCATGGACCTACAATCCCGTTTTTAACCGGATAACGAATAATTTGAAGAGATTCTTCATAATTTAGCAATGTTTTTTTATGATTTTTCCGTGTAGGGGATCAAGTGTCAGGGGATAAACTGTCGGAAGGTCAACTGTCGCGGGATCAAGCATCATTAAATCGATAACATAAGTGAAGGTGCGTTTTTGGCGTGTTCATTTCAACTTATAAGTGAGTCAGTTAGATTGATTAAGATAAAGAAAGGGACCGTTCTACCTACCCTCATATCAAATCTTCATAGTGGTCATCTGGCAGGAGCAGTGGGATGACGTGAGAAGATCTCAAGGAATATTTCATCCAATTATTCCGACCTAATGAATTTCCTTACATTTTATTAATCAAATCATCATTTTATGCGAGTCTTGAGAGGAATCATATATTTATATTGCTAAGTACTGAAATACTGATTTACAAATGGAATCTAATTCAATAGAAATGAAAAATGAAGGTTTGCGATAGCTCTCTACCTTTTTATATACAAAAAATATTGATGGAGCCTCACGTTAAAAAGATTTTCAATGATCATGTGAAATATACTTCAAGTCAGGTATCATTCAGAGTTTATTTTAAATGTGATTTGCTAAAATACCATGCACATAAAGGGTATCAAATTTGGTATTATGCTGGCGCAGAACCCGCGAAGAATCACGGTATAGTCTTAATTCTTGACAAATCAGTTCCAATTTTGAAATTGATGATTACCTATAGTAATATATTTTTTAATATTATGGGTAGGTACCCACTTTATCGCCTGTCTGAATTCTTCACCCATTTAGTTGTAATTTTGAAAATTACATTTAAATTCAAAGCAAATTTGAGTTAATTGAACTGAATAATTTCACGCAAGAATATTTCACTTCAAGCACCGAAAACCAAAATTAGTATATTTAACGATATAGTAGGTACCCAGTAGCGCAGCCCCGTGAATAATCACGGGCCGATTTTGAAAAGACAACATAACCCTTTCAGCCCCAGTGTTAGTTCAAAATAACACGAACTTTTTGATTTTTTTACCGTAACGGTAGCGATTTAGAAATGCCATGTTTTTGTTTTCTTATAGCTTGTAGTCTTTTCTGTAGCGTCTATTTTTTCCGCTCGTTTGAAATCCTTATTTCCGCCACAAAAACGATAAATATTTTGAGATATGCTGATTGTGTGTGAGTTTCATCGAATTTCTGCCGTCATTGATAACTTCATTTAAGGTGAGATATCAATATTTTCTAAACGAAATTACAAATATTTTAACGCATCAATATGTGTTGTATAATAATAACATCAGTTCAATTCACTGTTCACAGTAATTTGCCAGAATATTGTAAATGAATTTCAACGTTGATTCAAATTAACACTGGTAGTGACGGACATATTTTCGACTAGTATGGCGAATTTTTAAAGATTATTATCCTTGATTATTTTTTTATTTCTGGATGAATTTAAGTTAAAATGTTATTTGTTTCAAACCTTAGAGATTATCACTACAGTGTAAATGTGCATTTTTGACATGAAACAGTTATTTGTAATACTTTTGTTTTATGTTTATTTTGCCGTCTGACGTCCAATGTTAATCCAAATAAACATAGAATAATTTCCAAAAAAAATTAAATACCCAAAATTATCAAAAATTTTTCCAATGTATTATCAAGCATTACATATTTTATATATGTGGAAACAATAATGCGGGTGTGAAAGGGTTAAAATAATTTTTAGTTAAAATATTAGATTATTGGTAGGTACCTACTTTATCGCTTGTCTAAATTCTTTTTCACACAGTCAGTTCCAATTTTGAAAATAACTTAAATTTGAAGAAAATTGAGTTTCTTCACAAAAATTATTACGTAAAAAAGGGTTAACACACTTAAGTGTTAAACTTGTTGTTACAAATTATTTAAAAAAATAACTAATGGTGAACGAAAGGGCTTTTACGTTCGTAAAAACCAATGCTTTTTCAGAGTTCTAAACGTTTAGCATATTATTTAAGCAAATAGTCTTCCGAAACATAATTTTCAAATTATTCGTACTCCGGTTAAAAACGGGACTGATAAATGAATTGACAGGTTTCCTAAAAAACTATTAGTAAAACACAAAAATTGTATGGCGATGTCGGAACATTTATTTATTTTTTATTTTTTATTTATTTAATACATGTTACATTATTTTGAAATTTACATAAAGAAGATATAATGAATCACCATACTAGGCGGCTGCCTATTTCATGGTGACCAATTGAGTGTAATTACTTTCTATGAAATATGAAATCTAGTGTAAACATATGAAATTAGTAACTATAGATGAAGCTAAAATTTTGGAAAAATTGTAATAAAAAGTAGAAGATAGAAATTAGAAAGGAGAAAGAAGTAAATTAGCATTAGATTGTAAAAATGTACATAATTATGTATATAATTTTTAATATGTGTGCATGCAAGCACACATGTGTATATAGCAGCAGACATACCTATATGCATATAACAACACATGTATACATACACCCATATGACGCATCCTCACGCATATAAACAATATATTATACACCTCTATCTCAGTACTTGGAATAGGCTACTAACACTATAACAAACACACATCAAAAAATCCCCGAGCGCTTTCCTGAAACTGTCGTATTTGGCTATTGATTTTATTTCTAACGTTAAATTATTGAATATTTTTGGAGCAAGAAAGTTAAATTGTCTTTGTACCATTGAGGTTTTTATTGGGGGAATAGTATAATTGGATTTGTTGGAAAAAAAACATATATTCAAAAAAATTCAAATATTTTCGGATTTCGTCATTGAGTATTATCAGTACAAACGCAGGTGCATGAACACGTGTTCCGTTAAAATTTTGAATGTGCTAAAAGTTTATTAGGGAACGGCATGATATCCTGTTTTCAACATGATTTTAACTATTATTTTTTTTAAATGATGAACTAATGTTTATAAGGCTAGGTTTTTTTATGCATAGCACAAAGGTTATCAAATTATTATAAGCAATAATTAGTTCGACCTAAGTATTGCTTATAATAACTTATTAGGATTTCAATTAATCAGCAATACTTATTTTCTCCGTGTAGTGTTAAGATAATATATTCATGTTGAATATTTATGTGGCCAAATCAAAAACCTGAAAACTAACAACTAATGATTGACAGTTTATCGACAAAAACCTGTGATTTACCAATATAGTCTTTACGAACATCTGTATTAAGGTTCGTGACCAGCTGCTATCCCTGTGCAAATCTCAAGTATGTCCAACAATTGAATTTGGGAGCCACCTCTGGGCTGGAGCCCCTAAATAATTCATAAGCCTACGTGATTCTGTGCAAAAGAGGGCGGTCCGTCTGATTAACAATCCGTCGTTAACGTACCGATCGCCATCTCTAATGTACAGATGCAAATTAGGCATAATTCGGGCATCGGCTTCATTCTCCGAAATGGCAGAGACTTTAAAAATATTTCAACACTAAAAATCTTATATTCCTCACTTGTTCGAAGTCAAATCGAATATAATTCTCCTATTTGGTGTCCTTACTTTAAAATCCACTCCGACTCTATTGAAAAAATTCAGCATAAATTCCTAAGATACATTAACTATAAACTCGGTCTACCTATAGAATCAATAAATTACAATCACTTGATGAAAGAATTAAACTTACTTAAACTCTCAGATAGAAGACTTATTTCCGATTTGACTTTTATTTTTAAAATTGTCAATGGTATTATAGACAGCCCTGATATATTAAGCCTAATTACCTTCCATATACCCACTAGAACCACTCGATCCAAAATTATTTTTAATTTCAATAACAATATCAGGACTGAGTCATTTAGAAACTCGCTTATACCTAGATTGCATGCAGTTGGCAATGCTTTCTCAGAAGTAGTAGATGTGTTCAACTGCACGGAATATAGTTATAAGAAGGCTATAATAACATACCTCTGTCGTAATTATCAAAGTTATTAGGCATAATACCATTCTATTCATAAGTTATCACAGAACCTAAACTATGCACTTACATCAGATATCAGACAGAAGAGTGTTATCTAATAATTTTATATACTTAATCAAAACTATAATTTTTCCCAAAATTGTTATGAGATGTCTTACTGACAGCCCTGTTTCAATAGAGCTAACTCTTAGTTCTCAGCAAATTCAACCAAATCCAATATTGAAGGTAACAATAACCTCAATACTAAACTACTGTACGGATTGAAAATAAAAATGCTATTGTACCTATGTATACCAGATGTTATTCTTGTTTAATTTTCAACATAATTTCTCAGTAATTATTCTGTTTAACATAATACTGTTTCGCTCCTGTGAACCACTGTAAACATAAATCATGTATATTGTAAAAGCCTTTTACGGCGTCTAAATAAATAAATAAATAAATAAATAATAAGTCTGTTCTACGTGTATTTCAATAGAGCTTGTTGGAAGGAGCAAGCAGCGTTGATTCCCTATTCACCGGTGCACGTGCGCGAAATTCGACGGATACGAGCGGAACACCCGTTTACAGTTGATATTGGCCTCATGAGAACGGGTCGTTTCTTCGACTCTTTTGTGTATTTCGGTTCGAACTTGGAACGGCAACTTGGCATATTGGCAACTATCTTTATGTATGATCGCAAGATTCAACCCGAACTAAATGCAATCTAGACAGCGTCTTTTAAGATAAACCTATATTATTATTTTTATTTTCAATGTGCGACATCTATTGACTTTTCTGCATATAAATGCATATAAAAATGTGCGGTGAAAAAATGAAGACAATGTTGGTAGTTCTTATTCGAAGTATGATGCAGTTAAAAGTGACCGAGGGGGATAGGGTCCCATTAGCTCAGTGGTAGAGCGGTGTTCCGGAAAGACAAAGGTTCTGGGTTCAAGTCCTAGATGTGACCGTATCCTTTTCTGATTTTTCTGTTTCAGATTTTCGTTTAGCAATCGCTAATATTGTCTTCAATAATTAAATATTACAATTTGAGGTTTTACTCAATAAAGTTATTCCGAAAAAATAGATAAAATTTTTGTTAATGCAACTATACAGGGTATTAAGGAACGCACTTGACTTTCTGTAACCGGTGGTTACTGACGTTATTTGGAGTAAAAAAATGTAAATGAACTTTTGGTCTCGGGTGACTTCTTAATATTTTTTTATGTTCTACAAAAACATAGAAAATAATAGGAATTGGACAGCTAGGGTCCGTGTGAGGGTTTATCGGCTGACGGATAGTGTCGATACTTCAAAGATTTAAAAAAAAAAATTTGAATTAAAAATATAAAAAAGTCACAAGAGGCCAAAATTAAAACGTAAAGTATGCCTCTCAACACCCTGTATGCATCTCCCTTTAACAAATGTTTCTTACATTCCTCCACCCAATTACCTTTTACTCAATTACTTGTCCCTGTCCGAAAGTCTAGAGTACCTAAATTCAGTGACATTGTAAGAATTTATTTATACATCAGCAGTCTGTTAAGAAAACCTGTGCAGTGTACAAGTTAAGTATTCCCTCAGTATGTTTAATTTGCGTCTATTACAGAAGCTTGTGTCCCTCAATTCCATAATATCGATCGAAAAGACCAAGGGTAAGTCGAAAATTGATTTGGTCCAAAATTAAACCACAAACCGATTCTCATTTTTTTTTTTATTTATTATTTTTTTTTTAATAATATGTTAACATGGTACATAATTCATTTTATATCTTGGGTCTTTTTACTACTCTTCCATTGAAAGCATTTGCTTGTGTATGGAAGGGGAGTGTACATAAATGTTGTTGTTAGTTAGTACTTAAAATAATTCATTGTACATAAATGTATGTTTGCTGTAGTATTTTTTTTGATAGTAGTGAAGGATAATATATTAATATAATAAATTTTAAAAAAAGGAAGTTATGGAAAACTAAGGATATTTGTGAGATTAATTAAGTGACAGTAGTTTTTTTTTCAGAATATTTTTAAAGTGTCTCTTGACAGAGAGCAGTATTCGGGTTTTATCATTAATGCTTCTGATTTCTTCTGGTAGACGATTGAAAAAAGTTCTTCCCTGGTAAGTATAATGATGCTGTGCAAAAGACGTATTTAGTTTTGGGCATAGAAAAACATGTCTAAGACGCGTTCTGTTTTCATTTAAAAATTGATATTTATCTTTGTCTTTTATAATTTGGATTAATGAGTTTTTAATATCTTCGTCCTTTAATATTTTTTAATATCTTCGGTCTTTAAATGTAGGTACTTGAAATTCTTCAAACAGGCGTTCTGTTGGGTAGTCAAAGGATTTTTTTAATATAATTTTAATAATTGTTCTTTGTATAATTTCAATTGGAAGAAGGTTATATTTATACGCGGATCCCCAACTAATAATAGCGTATTGTAAAGTGGATTGAACTAAGGTATAGTAAATTAAATATAGATTTTTTATCGACAGAAAGTTTCTAATTCTTAAAAATATATATATTAATTTTCTAATATTGTTTACTACTTGACATATTTGTTCCTTCCATTTCAGATTTAATTCCTTCCATTTCAGATTTATATTGCGACTCCAATTATATTGCATTAGTGTCTTTTCACGTTACACCTGCGCAATGCGCATCTTATGTAAATATATTTATCCGCGTGGGGATCGCCATACTAAATGAGGGGACGATTGAAGAAAAAATAATGTTATCTTTATTCATTCATGAGACGTTAAACTTGTTTGACGTTTTGTAAAAATACATCGTTATCCGCTGGTGAAGAGATCCCTGCAGACATTTTTCGCAATTTATCAAACTTTGACACAATATTTAGGGAGGGAAAATGACACATTTTTTTCCTGAATGGCAGTGATAATAAAATGATCATCTTTAGGGTTGGTTTAGAACCTGCTAGGTTGTCCAAGGATTCATTTCTGGAAAGGGTAGATTGATCACCTCAATCTCTGCAGAAGAAAAGTTAATGCTTGTGGTTCCTATTTACAACTAAATTTCTCATTTTTTTTATCCTGAATAGAAATAAGGTGTTAATGGATTTAGATCACGTTGAAATTATTTTACTCAAATATTTCACGAGTAATGCTATTTATCTATGGATCTAACGTGGAAGATTTTGACGGCCTCCGTGGTTCAGGGGTAAAGTTCTCGACTAGCAATCTGGATTTCGCCGATTCGAAACCATAAATTTTATTTGATTAAATTGGGTAACTTCACAGACTATCACTCAGTATTAAAAGGTTGCTTAAAATGACTTTAGCCGTGTTTGGTGAACAGTTCTGAACAGCTTGATCCAATCTTCCTACTGCCCATATCATTCCCATTCCCACTACATTCACATTCTCAGGCTTCAGACGGTAAAGGGCAGTTAGGACTCTTGTACGGTATTCACATAAAAAAAGGAAAAGCGTATGACGGGTAAGTATATTATTTTCAGGCTAGTATAATTTTGGATCTAACGTAGAATGTACTCTTAGTATCGCCCTGTTTAAAGACCGCCATTTATTAATTTATTACATCTCACTCAACATCAATAATGTTTTTTCTCATAAAAAACAACCTCACTAGGACTAAGCTTGTATCGAGATTAATAATTTACACTTGAGTGAAGCAAACAAAGAGTAATCACAAACATAAATAAATACTAGGTACAAACACAAAATATTTCAAAAAGAATAAAAAAAATAGATAAATTACTAGATGGGTAATTTGACAGTATATTGTAAAAGTATTTGAAGCCTAACTAATCATTAATCATTATCCCCAAGAAGAAATGAAGTAGATAATAAAGACAAATAGGGTGACTTTCAGTTTTTAGCAAATGGGACTTACATAAAATCTTATTATTTAAGAAAGAACGAGGATGAAAAATATCAATACAAACATCAACATACTTTTTAAATTTAACTAAGGAATAGATAGACTTAATATGAATTGGAAGAATACTAAACATAAGTGGTGCCTGATATAAATAGTTTATTTTTATACATTATTTATAATTGAAATTGCTTTATATGATACGCAGGTACCTCCCAACCTTCTTGGGGATGCTATAGTCCCACTAACTTCGAACAGTCGGGAGCAGTTGGGAAATTCACATAAAATAAAAATTGTTTGAAAGAAGGAAAGTTTACCAGAAGATAGCGAAATTCTATCCTCGTTTTTCATCCCTGCGAAAAAATGGCATGACAGTTAATTAGTTCCCACAAAACAAAAACAAATAGCAAAAAAAAATATTACTCCCTAAAGGAAAGGAAATCGGTTAATAAATTAGTGTTTTGATCTGAGTATTTAAATAGGCACTTTATTATTAACATAAAAGTTTTAAAGCCAAAGTTCGTTGACATTTATATTTCCAAGTTTAATTGGATTGTTGCGTGCTTTCGGTGTTTCTCGAGACGTATTTTTGAAAGTCGATCGCCTATTTATCTACCACTTTAAGTAGGTACTGAATTTATACATTGTATAAATGTTTAAAAATGAATGCTTCTTTATTTGTTCCCTACGCGTTCCTATAAAATTCATCCAATTTCGCTGAAAATTTCAAAGTTTGTTCTTATTAGTGGCAGGAGTGTTTAGAGAGTGGTTTGAATGATAAAAGAAGTCGGGAACGTCCTAAGAAGACTTAACGCATTATCTCTACACTGGAAAGAGATATGAAGTCAAGTTAAAGTCGACGTAATGTAGTTTTGTAACAGTGAAAATGTGGATTTCTCGATAAAACTTATGATGCAATAATGTTATTGTCACTTTAAAAAAGCCCCCAGTTGGAAGGTACACTAGAATTCAGAACCTCAAAACTTTATTCCAATCCTTCCTTATCCCAAGTTTCCGAGGAACGCCGGGTACACCTCAGCTTGTTATTTATATTTTAGAACATTATTGTTATGTAACATGAAATGCTTAGCTGAGGTTTTAGTTCATCCAAGTTAATGGTTAAAAGTTGTACTGATTGGCTTAGTGGGAATAAAATTATTATGATCGTTTGCAATAAACAAAGGTTGTCCCTGATGGATAAAACAAGAAGTACTATTGTCAAATTGATGTTACAAGCAATCAAAAAGATTTATAGATCTAAGGTCCAAACCCGAAATGTGCCAAAGAGCTTTGCGGAATTGATTGAACCTACCGAGAGAGCTTGTAGAACTCTTAACATGAAATTGTCACATATTATAGAGACATGCACAGTCGTACAGCCGTTGAAAGTGGAAAGCATCAATACAGCCCAGTAGACAAAAAAGCCCAGAAGACAAAAAATCGATTCTAACTGGAACAAATTAGGGGAAAGCTAAATTTTTTTAAGTGTAGTACATAAAGTACCTACAGCAAGGAATAATATTATAAAAGTTTCCACCCCCCCCCACTTGCTACCACTCTGTGCACCCCCCAAAAATTAAATGTAGGGTTCTATCAAAATGAAAATATCTCCTGAACTAAAACATATATCATATAACTGCTGAGCAATTAGCCGATTGGCAATCGCGTCAGCCCTTGAGAGGCGTAGATAAATGAGGTACAGTGTATTTTTTGTCTGCCTACTTTACTAGGTACCTTCAGAAGTACCTACATTAAATAAAATTACGCTTTATGTAGTAAAAATCTCCCATTCCCACTGGGATTTGTTCCCGGTTCGATCTTCAATATTGTGTTATGGAATCTAGTCCAAACTCCATCGCCCTTTGTTGAACTCAATTTCTTCGTCAGCGATCTTGGGAAATTCCTCCATCCAGGTTATATTATTTTTATTATTCCTCCATATACGACAGCCGCCGGTTCTCACCCAGTGAATTCTTCAGTGAATAATTCGGTGGACATTGACTACCGATACCGATATGTATATGTATCTCCTCAGCTGTAGGAATTTTAAGATGATGATGAAATGACGGTTTATGTAAAGTGCCAACGTTCTGTTCTGTTCTGCAGATCATCCAACGACAAATCTAGTTGTTCTTTTCAAAGTGACTTCTGTTTTTTGCAAATAAATTACGTAATTCATGGAATACTGCATAATGGGCCATTGGGCAGACTGATAGAACCTAAGCGCAAGCCAAATACTAAGTTTGGTGATCGCGCTTTCTGTGTATCTGGGCCGAAGGCTTGGAATAAACTCCCTCCGGAACTAAGATCCATAACAAGTCCAACAAAATTCAGGTCTAAACTAAAAACTTACCCTTTTAAGCTGTCGTACCCTTAGATTAAATATACCATTCCTAAGAGAAAGTCCAGTTATATTCAATTTTTCAATTAAGTCCTAAATCCTGTATCTAAATTTCGCCAATAAACAATTAGATAATGTTAATTAAGTGTTAATCTCAAGTGACCTATCAGGTAAGTATTGTACTGTATACTTTCTACATAAATAGTTAATTAATAACATAGATCACTGTAGAAATGTATTATAAGTTTGTACAGCGCCTTTGAGGTGATTTTGCACAAAAACGGCGCTATACAAGTCATCCAATTATTATTATTGGCCTTGTGTGCTTACGTAAATACTACATAATCTCCGTGTCAAAAAAAGAACATAAAAAAATACTTAATGTATTCAAAATTATTATTTACGGCGGGTTGCCTCGGTAACCCTCTATTGTTCATAATTGTTAAAATGAGTCCTAGTCATCATATGAGTCCTACCTACTGAGTCTAGTGTTGACATATTCTTACGTCTGCTATAATTTAATAAAAATCAACATAAAATTGAAGTGTACTAAACTCAAAGATCTAAACTATTAGAAATCAAAGACCGCGCTCCAAATCAGTGCATTTATATCTTGTGAAGTGCTATTTCTTCATGTTTTTTTGTCTTCACAAAGAAACTGCATGTTAACTGTCAAAAAAAAAAACCAAATAATAAAAATAAATCTGTCATTCTGTACTAAAACGAGCCAGCTGTTAAAAAATACAAAAGTGCCTAAACTGTGTTGAAACTATCAATATTAAACATCATTCAATCAATTTTATTCACGGCGAAATCAATTTATTTCAACATGAATACACTGTGCATCGTTTGCGACAAAAATATTGACAGTCCAGCCGAATTCATATCTTGTGTTGTCTGTGATAATGGCTATCATCTTGTTTGTGCAGAGATTGGTGAAAACATACGTGGTGCTCGTAATTCTCAGTGGAAATGTAAAAAATGCTCTAAAGCTTTTTCTAAAAAAAAGACCAGAAATATGAATTATTGTGATGAAAAAATCGATCAAGAACCATCTACCGGCAAACCTACCAAACATCTAACTCAACAGTCAACAGACGCAGAGAAATTTCCTTCATCAACCATAGATGGCGCAAGCGGCATTCTTACGTCAGAAAAGTTTATTTTAGAATTAAACAATTTCAAAAAAACAATAATGGATTTTGTGGAACAAAAATATGATTCGATTATCGCACAAAACAAAGAAATCCTTGATTCATTTAAATTTTTAGCGGATCAGCAAGACCTTCTAAAAAAACGATTAACTGACATTGAATCCTCGCAAGAAAGGTTCATTACTGATATGCTAGAATTAAAAAAACAAAACGCTGTATTAGAAAATACATATTTTTATCTATTAATTCAGCTTATGTTATGTTAATTCAGTTATTATGTCAGCTAAATAATAGTAAAATATGTCGTGATATAACTGGAAGTATTCTAGAATATGAATATACATATGTATTTTTTTTAACAACAGAATAGTCAACACTATAATATACCATAATTTACATGTAAAAACATTATCATATTGGAATGTCCTAAAACGGGCAATCGCCTAGTTGGACATTTTAAGTTCATTAATTGTATTATGTAATATTTACAAACAAACAATAAATAAAATAAAAAATAAAATAAAAATCTTTTACCTCATAATCACTATTGTTTCATCCTTTAATATCATCAAATATCGTCGATAGCCGCAGTTACAATTAAAATTTCTAAGTGCCAATATAGGTCCTTGTGTTTTATAGATCGGTTCTAACAGGTTGAGTTTTAATTAAAAGGAATTCCCGTCTTGCGCGACCAGTTTCTTTCTTTCAAGTATTTAATACATTTAGCGAAACGATGAAAGGAGTAGTTACATCCACTTCCCTCGTTGTAATTATGAACTTGACCCGCCATTTGCAACAAAGGTTCTTTTCCATTTTGTGACATTTTGCTACTAGCTTCCACCGGAAAAGCGAAAGAAAACCTTGGTGGAAAATGACCGGATATTTAAGGGAGTACTCTCGAAGCAAGATAGGGTTCGCTGATTTTGTAAAGACACGAGCAAAGTCTGCTTAAAAGCTTATAGTTTGTAATTCGAATAAGCTTTGGGTAAGTTTCACTTAATTTAAGATTATAATTGAATTAGAGCAATTTTCATATCGGAAATTTGCGGGCCTCAGACTGACAGCGCTGAAACTTGTAATTTCATTTACAATTTTACAAGTAGTTGAATATTGATTTATTAATCTGGGATCAAAACATTAAATGATGGATTAGTGTGTCCCCACTTCACTCTCTTACTTTTGATATTAAACGGGTATTTTCTCAAATTATGGATTATCGAAGATATATATTTTTTAATGTGATCGACGTTCTTAAAATGTATAATTTTTTGATTTTAAGAACGATCTAATACCGCATATTTCTAAACGATTTAAACTGGCAACAACATTGTTATAGTAAATTTATTTACTATTGATATTTATTATCAGTCACATTGATTTTCATTGATATTTATTATCAGTCTATACTCATCTCCACTGTATTTAGATTTTGTCTCTTTATATATTGTTCCTATCATATATATATATATATATATACTTACTTATAGCATAATGATTCTATTTTTCTTATAATTAGTGTAACTCTCTCACCAAGCACAAGAACCAGTTTCTTCATTGGTGAGATTGCGAACATAAATATATTTTGTAATGTAGATATATTCTTTATGTACTCATATTATATCCTGTACCCACTTTATATATATATATATTAAATAAATTTAAAAAAAAAATAAAAAAATAATTCGTCAAGGTAAAAATCTTTTTCATTAATTCAGCAAAACAAAAACAGTGGAAATACCCTAAACGGAGAGCTACCTTTAACTTGTTTTTAATTGATTGGATAACCACCACCTTTGACAAGGTCACCCCAAGTGATTTTTAGCAGCTGTGCCCAAGTTAGTAGAGTGAGGTTTTTCCAGATTTTGGTGGCGCATGTGTCTGCCCAGCAGCTATGGCTATACCTTTTCAGCCAGGCTATCTCGACTATATCGTCTTGCACCGCAGTGGGATTGATGAATTCGTATTTCCGTCACTCCTGGACACACAGCCCCCAATTTGTACACCCCTCGTGCCTTTTTTCTTCCAAGAATTTCCTCTCCATCCTTTCCTTTAAAAGACCCGCCGAACAGCATCCCAAAGATGAATTAGGCCTGATGATTATTAAAGTACTGTTTTTGCATACGTAGTACAGTACAAGTGTAATTCCAGTAGCCCGGACATATAAATACTATGGAATCCTCATTTAAGGGATGTTGCGAAGCGTGAAGGGAAAGGAGATGAAAAGGAAAGTAGATTAGTCGTTGGCAGTTGAGATATGAGCAAAGATAAACCCATTTTAATCAAAGTTTCTACTCACTCACCGGCTTCTTCACCAGGAAGACCAAGATGCTATGCCCCTTTTTTAATATCCTTTATATTAATGTGAGAGCTCACCCATAGATCGCACTATTAGTAGTCTATAAGACTAATAAGAGAATAAGACTAAGAAGAGAATAGTGGAGTATCAGTGAAAGAGGTAGATACATATTATTACATTAATTTGAGAGGTAGTTACATTTTACTCTGTTTTCAAACACACTGACATAAATAATGTAATGTGTGTTTATACATATTGAAGTTTATACTGGACTATTCAAGTATCTTGGCCACTACCGCCACACATCAAGCACATGTTGCCGACATTTTGTAAAGCCGTGGGCGATGCTGTCGCCCTCACTTTGTCGAGACTTTAAATGTGGCGTTACTTGTGTCAGACATTTTGTAACAATGTGTGTCCTTTAGATCAATGCTAGGAACAAAGCAGACAACAAAGAAAGACAGAATATTGTAATATCCTTCATATTAGTGCAAGAGCTCACTCATAGATGGCACTAAATTAGTCTAATAGGTTACCCATAGATGGCGTTTAGACCAAGTGGATAGTAAATAAGTTCAAGGTCGGATTCCAGATTATTCCAACCGCTTGAATATCAGAGCCCATTGTAAATCTATCACATTAAAAGTGTTTTGTTGAAGCCGGAATTTTATTTCATTAGAGAGTTTGTGAGAAGCCCGGAAACAGAACAGATTTATTAATTTATTGCAGCATTATTCCGAGTGTTGTGAACTTCTGCAATATTCTGGGACTAACTACCACATACACCCACCAATTTCTTATCTACATTAGAGGTGGGTACAATGAGTACAGGTACAGGAAAATACCTGGTAAAAATACCGGTGACAAAATAGTCAGAAGTATTTAATCCCGACCTCTGAGGATTGATTCAGAATGAGTAATTCTATAATTCTGCCCACATATTCCCCACAAATATTCTACTTGAACTTGATTCCCCCTTTCATTATTCGAAATCCGTGGGGGGGTTGTTAGAGAATTTCTGCAAAACATAATTCCCAAAAAAAATTTTTCAAAATGAGTGCTCCCCACGAAATATTTAAAATCCATGGAGGGGGGAGGGGTTGTTACAGAACTACACTGGAAAACACAAATACCTGCTAAAAATACCCATAGAAAATACCTATCAAAAATACCTACTAAAAATACCCATCAAAAATACCTACTGAAAATACCCATCAAAAATACCTACTAAAAATAAACATCAAAAATACCCATCAAAAATACCTATCAAAAATACCAACTAAAAGTACCCATCAAAAATACCTACTAAAAATACCCATCAAAAATACCTATCAAAAATACCTGGTAAAAGTACCTATTAAAAATATTTAGTCCCGGTATAAAATACTCATGAGTATTTTGGAACCAGGTATTTTGGAGATCTGTCACAAGTACAAAGTATCGCATGGAAATACCCGGCACTTTTACTGGGCACGATAAATACGCCTCAACTCTAATCTACATACACTTGGAAACAAATTCACCTAAATTATAGACAATTAATATAAGTTAACCCGTATTCAAGAGATACTTGAATGATATTTTAATGTAGGAGATAATTTACATTTTACATATTTTTATTCATCTACAATATAAACACTTATTCCCCTTTTATCTTTGTTTAGTTCTTGCACTATGCAATGTGCAGTATATTATATTCACTTGTGTATTTTATATTATGTTATCTGAACTTTAATCATAATGCACTTATAACCATGTAATGCAGTGGGTCCGGGGTAAAGTTCACTAACTTTGGGGAGTAATTCTATATGATTTTAGAAGTAGAAATATGAATTACTTTTTTCAAAATTCTAACGTTTTAAAGTAGTTTTTAGCTTGAAAAGTTGAATTGTTTGTATCGGAAAATAAATATTCTTCTATGGATAAATATTTTAGTACGGGGAAAAAAGTTATTTATCTCTTTTTCTTCTACCATCATGTAGAACCACCTTCTGAAGTTAGTGCACTTTGGTGTACTAGAGTGCTCATATTATAAGAAATGGCATTTCTGATATTGTTGCAGCTGAAAACGATATATTTTTTTTTTTGTATGAAAATTTTCACAAACCTTCAGTTTAGCCGTGCGAATTTCCTGGAAATCTTCCGACAAAAAATTAAATTTTCGAAAAAAAATAAAAACCTTTTTTCAGATGCAACAACATCAATAATGTCATTTTTTGTAATGTTGGCACTCTAGTAACCCAAAAGTCACGAGCCGCCACTCCCCCGGACACACCGTATAATATAAGAAGAGTTTCCCGGTGTGGCACATGAGCTGGTATTTTATACAAATCTACAGTTTTATTCCGAGATCAATGAAATTTCGCAAATTTGACCTTTAAAACAAGAGTCTCAGTTTATACGAGCTTTCAAAAACCTTCTTCCTTAGCCGTAAACTACACCTAGTTTCTAAATGAAATAAAGTTGCTTTTTTGCATTTGTCTTGTGTTTGTGCGCTTAATTCTTCTAAACAACCAATATTTGTACGTAACTTTATGACGTTTAACGTTTTGGATTGTCATTCAAATTCATTGATGATTCCTCTAGTGTTGCCAGCGTATGTTGATTTCTCCTTTATGGCGTTATAAAAATTGATTTGGCTGTCTACAGCGCAACCGTGCTCGAGATATTGGTATGAAATCATTGATAGTTACGCCTATCGTAAAGTTAATGTGCTAGAACCCCAGGACGTTGATAATAAATACATATTCTTTGGAACAACGCTGAGAGGTGTATATCAGACTGGAGTCACACTCTGGTTACTTAAGTTGGACTAAAGTTCCGCATTATGCAGGGTAATTTCAATGAATCAGTAAGCAAATGTATCCTATCCCCGCGTAAGTGAAGAAAGAACCACTAAAGTTCCACCATACCACTCAACAACTCCACGTTATTAGCACTTTCCTTTACGGTGTGAAGTAATCACTTCTTTGGACTGAGCTGCCTTCTAATACACGTGATACCCTCTCAAACGCCACCTTCGAGGCACAATTGAATTAGCAATTTAAGTTCCTGCCAGCAAAATGCTCAGTTTCTCGTCACCTACAGCGCGTTCCTTCACTTTTCCTATCTAAAACTGTACAAATTCGAATAATTCAGCACTTACAGTTACAGAGAATTTTTACTGCTTTACGCAATTAATTCTTAGTGGTTAAAATAAAACAATTTAACAAATAACTAGAAAGTGCAGGACGAACTAAGGTATAACGGTATAATCCATGAAATACCAGATCATTTTAACCCGATCACCGGGTTACTATTTAAAAAAGATTGGATCATTTAATCGATTAACTGTCAGCTCAGTCAGTACAGGTGATAAGCGTGGCGGGGGACCATAGATTATACATTTGTAGATTGGGCGTCTTGAATCTCGTTTTCGCGACAAAAAAAATAATCCGATTATACATATAAGTAATGAACATATCGGTAAACTTTTTTGCCGCCGAGAACCAGTTCTAAAGGTAACCGTTTAAAAATTAAGTTCAATTTTATCCATGTAAGTCTCCGGTTACTGGAACCTGAAACAGCAGTGATAAAATAATAATAAATAAATGTTTTTTATCTTCCCTTTTTGTAACATTTATATATTATTGGGATCTCCCGTGCTGATGAATAATTTCTATCAGTCCTTTTCATATCATCTTTATTTCTGTGTCTTGAGAACGATACTCGAAAAAGTCTACATAATTTATACATCTTTGGTTTACCTACGTCAAACGTCAACACGCGGCGTGGCGGATAGCGGCAAGGCTATCTATCTATCTTTGACATTTTTCTAGGTGTAAGTACCCGATCACTTCGCCAGTGAGTCTGGATCGACCCGGTCGTGTAAAATGATCGATTGACCCATGTATAAGAATATATTAGGATGCCAAATTAAATTGACAGAACGTGTTATTTTGTTGTAACGGAATTTAATGCCGTGACCCACCATGCGGTGTCTATTGTGTTTAGTTAAAATTTGAAAAACTCTGTTGTGTTTTCCTTTCAAGGTTTCGCAAAGTCTGAGACCCATTTCCAAGGAACTAGCAAAACGAGAGAAAATAAGAAACTAGTTAGTATTTTTTCTTTATTTGAAAGAAAATTAAAACTTTTTTATAAGGTGAGAAAAACACGTCCTATTGTAACAAATTTTCAGATTCTTTTGAATAAGTTACGTCTCTTTCTTCTGGTAAGTACTTAGCTACCAAATAACACAAAAACTTTGACAAAGTAAGCCTTAAGCTTCTCATAATAGAAATCGTTCGCATTTCCTTATTGATTTCTAATTGTAGCGAACTTCGTCTCAATTATTCTGACAACTTACTTACAGCAAAAGTTCCCAAAGAAATTATCTAAATCATTTCATGAATGTAATATCAGATATACAAATGGATGAGTATATATTAAAAGCGAGCCACGTATTATTTTTCATTTGGATTAACATTTGAACTGGTTTTATGTTTGAAAACTGGCTTTATATATATTAAATTTAGTATTGTGGTCTCGTTAATTGCACACTACTCGTTATCATATTTTTTAAGCACGTTTAACACTTACAGGTGCATGGCTCGTTTTCTACATTCTTCAAAGTATGTTTTGTTATTGTTATAAATTTGGCTTTGGGTGATATTGGACACAAAAGGTTAAGACTTTTCCTTAAAATTAATATTTTTTTTAATATATTAAATGAGAGTAAACAAACATACAGATGATTCTAAAGAGTGACTCACGTGAACAGTAAAGAGCTGGTCATATTAATCACAAAATTGTAGGCTGTAAATAAAAATGGGAACCTGTTTACAATAGCGAGGGTTTTTTGCTATTTAAATTACAGTTTCTTTTGTTAAACTTTTCTGTTACTTTTGTGTAAACAAATTCGTAGATACACGGAAAAGACAAACTTATATTAACAAGTAAAGAAATTCAGTATAAATAAACATATAGATCTAAAAGTGTCTAACATGAACATTAAGAGTTGGTAATAGTGTCTACAAAATTGTACTCTGTACATATTTGTCTTTTGTGTCCATCAAGTTAAATCTTGATTATTAGGGACGGGTTTTTTCACAGAATTTGAAAAACTCATAAAATTAAGTTAGTTGTCTAGTTATGTAGAGCTTTTATTCGTATTCTATTATCGTATCATAATTGGCCAGTTATTTCACACGAATAGAATAATAACAGAACTTGAATAGAACCTTGAAATCAAAATTGAAAATTAACTTTGGAATTTGAAGAATTGTTCAAATTATGTGAAACAACCCGTCCTAAGAGTTTTTCTTATCACAATAGTAATTTTTTATTTCTTTTTTGATATCATGATCCTAATCCATGTGTCAGTCAAATTTATCCGATATTAAATTTCACAAAATACCCGTTTCTTTTCTTTGACGGAATGTAGGTGGCCGCCTAGTCATACAGAACAAAAATATTAGTTCGTCAAAACAATTTTAGCTCAAACTGAATTTGAAAATGTAAATATTAATTACCGGGAAATCAATTAGTTGGTTCTTTAGCCATTTCTGCGAATTTTTGGTTTATGGACCTGAAAATCGTTAATCCGAAACCAATTTCGTGCAACCGTTCAAAATTACTCATTTACAATATCTAGTAATTCGATGTTAATCTATTTTTATTGGGAAAAGAGTAAACTAAAAGTTTTAATTACTTTGGCAACACCGACTAAAACCAATTTCAGAACAATAATTATTTCAATTTATTTCAAATGTGTGGTTATGTTTGAATCCCGAATTTGACATGATTGATTACTCGACAGGAAAAATGACAAATTAAATTTTCTTTAGTGTGCGCTTCCTTCGTATAGTTTTGTTAATGATTTTTTCTAAATTTGCAAACATCTAATCTGATGTATGCATTTGTGCATTTAAAAAACACAAGATCTCAGAGGCACAGATATACTGTATCTCAGGGGTTCCCAACTCCGTGCACGATTCGTATGTGCCCGCCACTATTTGACCGTTAAATATTTTTTTCATGAACATTAATTAAAAATGTGAATTATTTTTATTTATTTGTTAGAGTTTTAATTTTTTGAGTGCGATTTTGTATGTATGAGTGGTTTCTTTGCTGACAGTACTTGTCGCAACTTGTCTAGAGGCGAGCCAGACTGCACTCTTCACGCTAGCCTGGAACGGGGAGTTCTATTTGCACACCAGCAATGAACGAACGCCACGAACTGAGCCGATAAACGTCGAAGGCGCCAAAACACATGGCACATGACTCTGCCAGCTCTGTCTGTCAGTGAAAGCAATAAGCATGGCCCCGACAGCCAAACTGACAGTACTCACTTGCTTGTACCGTCCCGATCGGTTCGGCGATCACCGGCTCACTTCGAGTTTTCGGCGTGTGCAAGGAGTGATGTGCAAATAGCATTCCCTGCCTGGGACCGCGTTGTTTTCATTTTGATTGCGATTGCTGCCCCGAGTTTGTCGATTAAAAATATGTGGTGCCCGCCACCCTACCGATATTTTAGAATTTGCTCTAGAGTACAAAAGGTTGGGAAACCCTGACTGTATCTTTTTAACATATATTTTTGAAGTGAAACTTCTTTAGGCGCGTAATGGATTTTCGGGGACGGAGTAAAACCGAGTTAGGATCGACACGAAAATGCGGGTACCCCCACCACCGCTCACCGTTCACTGTCCCTCTCTCACCATATGCGCTTGTTGAGGTGGGGGAGCCGCTCACGAACTTTCTCTCTCTTCTCTTCTTTCCTCTCTCTCAGACACCAGCGAACTGCGCCACGCCAAGCATCAGCTGCTTGGTTAGTATACTTCTTGGTTACTATACTGTAAAATAGAGAGAGAGGAATACTAGAAGTTTCACTTCTGTCTTGCGTAGGCTTGACACACCCACTTTTTTTTTATGCTAATCGAAAGTCCATACCACAGTTTTGAATTTACATAAGTTACAGATGCTTTCATATGTAACATAAAACTTACTTTTACAGCACAAAATCTAATGTTTCCGGGTTTGCAATTCTTTAAACTCAGTTTTCTCAATATTATATTTTATGGAGATACAATATTTATACTTTAAGCCACAGGTTTTCAAACTTATTTCGATGACCGCCAGCTTTGTGATTAAAAAAAATCTAGTGCCCCCATATTTTTTAACACATCTTTTTACATTACCATCTGCTGCGTATCTTAAAAACAGTTATTGCAAATATAATTTTTAAACGCATTATTATATGGATAGGATAAATGAGCAAGTTAGAACATGTAAGACAATCATGTCAATTCATGGAGGGTTGTAAAAATCGCCTAGTTTAACAAATACTTGTTAGAACTTGATTGCCACAAACACAGCACGAACTGAAAGTGGATAGTCCGATACAGTTTTTCATATAAACTTTGAGGAACCAATAACGGTGATAGAAAAGATATAATTCCATTACCTATTAGTGTTTTACTTAATTAAAAAATTTGTCAGTTTTGTTATAAGGAAGTAAAACAAACTATTATTATCTTATTCAACTAGATTCCGTATGATATAATTTATCTGCCGTCGCCCTTCTAGATTTGTTTAGTACCCCCTAATTTTCTGTGTACCTTCTACTGCTTCCCAAAAGCCTCTAGCACCCATAAGGGGGCGTTATCGCCCACTTTTTAGAAAGACTGCTTCAAGCCATCAATATTACATTTCCTTAAAATATGATCTGAAATCATCTCCTTTCAGAAATTACCGCACAATTCTGACAACCTAACTAACTCCGTTTGATCAATATCAATATATGATATATATGTCGTCTTATCGAACTTTCTAGGTCAAATCGAGATGTTTACTATGATCGTTCTTTTAGTGTAACAGGCCCTCTCATCTGGAATAGACTTCCCTTAGCTCTTACTAATCTCCAGAATTTGGCTGAATTTAAACGAGCTTTAAGAACAAAATTATTTAAAAAATCTTACCATTTATAAATTTTAACTTCTTTTCAATATTTTATAATAAGCCATATTCTAAAACTTCCGGTAATTGTTTGGTTTCGGTTGTCTCCTTATTGTACCTTTTTAAAGTGTCTGCTCAGAAAATTCTCATTTCTGAGCACAAACTGCCTCCTGTTTTATGTTATGTTTTAGTTTTAATATTCGTGTTTTGTCCTGTCCTACTGTTATTGTTATTCTAAGTTTGGTCATCTCTTTGTATAAACAGTGTATTTAGTGTTATAATATTAGATCTGTATTGGGTAAGGCACACTGTAGGAATAATTTTAAGAACCATTAATACTGCATTACCTTTTTTTAAAAGTTTGTTATACGAGTAGTTAAGCGCACTTGAAGTGAAATGACACTAAACTGCGCTATATAAATTCCATGTTATTATTATTATTATATGTATTTATAACCATAGTACTTTTTTAAAGTAACATAAGACTCCCTTTCAAACATCAGAGCGGCGTCTATTTTTACCTACTTTATTTCGACAGACTGTACGAGTACTACTTACCTAATTGTAATTTAAATCTGACTAGTTTCAAACTTACATTATAATTTCTCAAATGAAATAATTAAATTAAAACTATTTGGTTTTAGAACATGATAACTCAACACAGTGACAATTCAACACACTTTTAAAAAGTGATATAAAGTCATTAGAAACGATGAAAAAAAATTTAACCTAACCTAACCTAACCTACTTAACCCAGTTAATAAAGTTTTTGTTTCATCACTTTCCATGACTTTATATAACTTTTCAAAGATGTGATGATTTATCATTTTGATGATTTATCCGGTCACCACTTAGAATATAGGTGTAATATTTCAAATTTCGTTTACATATCTGACGGGCAGATTGATTCCATCAAATCAACTAACATAAATTGAATACATATATTCCTAAATACTAGATAATCAGTTTTCCACATAAAACTAGTGACTAGATTCACAAAAGATTATATTTTAATCTGCCCAAAATATTGAAAAGTCATTTCATAAGAAAATAAACGACCGGAAGCCATGGAACCTTTCGGCTCAGGAATTGTCCCAATTGATTTGGCCAAGGAAAACCATCCTTATTCCGAGCAAGAGTCGAGAGTTCTAGAACGAACTATTTTTTCCAACCTCCTCAGGTAGAAGCAGAAAAAATAAAAATATTATCTTTCAAAATGTGTTTTAACCTTGGTTTACAATACATCACCATAATATGTATTTTACCTGTTTATAATATACCACTAAAAAATTGTAAAAACAATTATATGTAGGACACACTGGAGAGAGTTGTACTTATTTGACTTATACCTTTATCTGCGTCTTAGGTTTATGAAAAAAATACTCAACGACAGATAATTTATTTGTTTTCTAAACTCTTATGTTTGTATGTCTTTAAATCTTATATAAATTAAACTATAAGCGCATAAACAAATCGGGGAATGTAACGACGACCCCGACTCCGGGTTCAGTTGTACCAGTAGCGGAATTTTGATTAAAACACAGAATTTAGGCATAAAGTTATTTGGTAATAATAATTTCAGCGAGGAAAAACAGTTATTTTATTTTATTATTGAAGACAAATTAGCGCTTCTTAAAAGAAAATTTGAAATAAAAAATATACGGTCACATCTGAGTTGAAACCAGGGTCCTCGTCTTGCCGAGACGCCTGTCTGCCAACTGAGCTAATGGGGCCCTATCTCATTCGGTCATATTTAACTGTATCTTCGAATAAGATTTAACAACGTTACCTTAGTTTTCTCATTTTCAATGATTGCAAAATTCAAGTCAATAAATAAATATAACAATTTGAGGTTTTAGTCATTAAGTGATTCCAATAAAATTAATAGTTTTTTTATTAGTTTCGAAAAAATATTTAACATCAAATTCATTGAGAGATTTTTATTTAAAAAAAATAGTAATTAATCTCAGTTTACTGTACAGGTCACCTTCTAGAGACATTGGTTCCCCCAATGCTGATGGTTCCACGGATGTTGAAAACGTAATGCATTGCAGGTATTATGTGGATATTTAAACGATACAATTCAACTTAAAAATAGAGGGATTAAGTCGGTATTTACTGGTTAAAAGTGTAGCAGGTATTGCAGTCCTTATTTATGAGCGAATTGCCGCGCTTGGGTGCCATTATACGACTATGTGCAGACAATATTGCCTTTATCGGTTTTTCATTAAATTCCGATAATTCCTTTCCAATACCATAGAAATATATGGATAATATTGCACTTATGTAATATTATTTATTACTTCTTTTAACGTTCACTCCATACAGGAGGCTCTGCGGAAAATAATTTCCTCCAGAGCTTATGTCATCTTTTGGGATGCTGTGTAGAGAATCTTTTTGGGGAGAAGTTGTAGTGAACATGAGTCTTTAAAACTCCTGACATATAGTCAAAGTATTTCCGCTTTGCGATAAAATCCAATTAAATGGATTATTTCTGAACGTATTCGAAAACTAAAAAAAACTGCTTTTGAAAGGTGATAAAATAAGCTTTCAAATTTTATTATTATAAACGAAAAAATGTTTTTATGTATCAAAATTATGATACGAACATAACAAAATTTATTGATGGCAAAAAAGACATAAAAACACACGCATTTTATTAGACAAATGTATTACAAATGACGTTACTTGTCACCACTTTTTTATCGTTTCAAAAAAAAATTCAGGTAAAAATATTCGTACAAAAATATTTTTCAAAAAGTTTGGAAAAATATGTATACTTATGGTTGTATTTTTTTTAATGAAAATAATTACTCCTTCGTGAATAAAACCTAATACCAAATTATTAAAAGCAATAATTACTGGCACGAAACACCCATACAAATTGAAAGAATCTGCGTAGAATAAATGGGTTGATAAATTAAAATTAATTAAAAACTATATGAAAAGAGGTTGTATTCATGTGGAAAATCTAATAAGCATTAATTCTTTGATGAAAAATACTACTACATTTTGAATTGTTTGGCGGATTTAGAATAAGCTGACGTAGCGCAATGATAGAGCAGCTGACCGGCAATCTAGAGGATGCAGGTTCAATTCCCGTCAGCGGCATTTATTTTATGTAGAAAGTTTCTTTCAATTTGTATGGGTGTTTCAGGCTAATGATTAGTGCTTTTAATAATTTGTTATCCTTTTTGCTTTGCATAAACAACTTGTCCGTAAACATTAGATTATCATTAAAAAAAAAATAACACCTAATCATATAATATATAACCAATAACATGAAAACTTTAGCAGACGCGTCGTCAGCTTACAAGTGCAAACGATCAATACCATCTTTCGAACACTTTTACAGAAGTTTAACTCTGTATCCAGCATATGCGATGACGTATGAGATTAATCTGGTAATTCGATAGAATGAAATGAAGGAACTGAATCCACAAGGGATGAAATGGAGGCGGGGGTGGTTGGCTGACCGTGACATCTCGCATTAACCTACATTGGCCTCCTAATTCTTCTCATGGGGTTTCAAGGACTGGCTGCCTACGAAAACATATCTGTAATTGAACTTAACATTGAGTGAATGTGGGAGTAGGTATTGGAGATTCATTGCAAACTATGTATATTTATTTTATAATATAGATATTTTACTTCAGAAAGGCCTACGTGGTAGAGGAGTCGACTAGCAATTCGAAAGTTGCGTGTTCAATTCAATGTTGAATTTATGTTATTTCATAATTTATTCATTTATAATAATACAGGGTTTTACAATAAGAGGTGTTATTTTGAATAGCCCGCTATTTCGGTAGATGTTACTTTTAAAGCTGTCATTTTTTGATATTTGACAAGTTGAAACTCCGCTTGAAACTATACTTGAACGCTTACAGTCTTAGTATATATTTTTTAAAATTTTGTACAACTGATGAACATACAAACATACAAAAATAGTTTTTTATAAGTCTAGTAAAATTTAAAACACGTTTATAAGTAAGAACATTTGTATTTACATACTTAATATTAATACGACGTTATTTTCAAATCAAATAAAGGCCAAACGTTGTCTATCAAATTCATATTCCTCTTCTCATCTATAAATCTTTCACCTCCTGTCACATTATTAAGGCCACAGTTAAGTAAACATTAATTACGAAGGTTCCTAGTGCGTACTTTTTCCGCTAAAATTAGTTTTACTAAGTGCGGCCACACTCGAAAATGCCTTTATCTGTATTGATAAGCCGAGAAAAGATAAGATACGCTTGATCGATGTAATGTATGACATTTCATCATGTTTTCTGATACGAATCCATAAGCAGACAGCTTGGTGCATTTTGACAGGAAAATCATATGAAGAAAATTAATTAATTAATATTACATTCTATATGATGAGAATTTTGCGTACATTTTCGTTTTATTACAGATCCATCAATCAACAACAAAAAAACTTATAATCATTCCAAATATGACGCCAATAACGTTTATCTCTAACACATGCTACATGGTCTTCGGATAAATCATCACAATGATAATTCATTAAATCTTTAAAAACTTATATAAAGTCATGGAAAGTGATGAAACAAAAACTTTATTAACTGGGTTAAGTAGGTTAGGATAGGTTAGGTTAAAAAAAATAATTTTTTCATCGTATTAATGACTTTATGCCACTTTTTAAAAGTATGTTGAATTGTCACTGTGTTGAGTTATCATGGAACCATGCTATATATACCACAGATTTAGTTCAAATTGTACCTGGCTGAAGATATTCGCATAAGGTGAAACCGTAAAAGTCCGCTAACTTAAAATAGTGGAGCAAAATTAAAGGTGTTTAAATTCATAATAGTATAGATTTTTGCTATGATGTACGGCGAAAACATACTGATATAAAATATTTGCAAATTTATTAAAAATCTCTTCAAGTAATTCGTATTTCGGTTAAATACGGGACTGCAGGCCTTTAAAGAAAGAATTTAATACTCATTTTTTTCCGTGTGCATGTATTTTCAAATTTCTTAAAAAAAATCGTTTGACTGAGGATTGATCCTTCATCCCCAGGAACTGGAGTCGACAACTGAGCCAAATCCCGATTGGATAAGATCGACATTTATTGCCTGTATTTGCTGTAATCGAATTTCAGAAAAATGCGTATGTGTCCACCCGCGTGATTGCTACAAAAAGTTGATAGAATGCATTGTCATCGACAACGAGTTTCGACCAGATACAGGGAAATGGGTTAATTTTTACTTCCAAGATTTGTATTCATACACGAAAATAGACGTTCAATAAAGATTCAAATATTTGTATTAAAAGTCAAACCGCGCCATATTATTAAGTTTTTCAAGCAGTTATTAGTATATAATGGGCATCTTGACATAATTATATGTCCATTCCATGAAAAGCGGATCGATTTGTAAAGGGGGTATAAGGCAGAATTCATGTACTTGTAGAATGGGATGATAACAAGACCATTGGAGCAGAGATCTCTGCCCCGCTGAGTGGAATGGAATAGCCATTATTATATGGAATAGCGAGCTGGGTAGTTACTTAAACAACGCCCTACCCCCAAATGCATTCATTTCGAGGTCAACATGATTTAAATGTTAATGACATCATATTATTTCGTTTAGAGAGAAAATATAACCATTTTACTACCGCTGAGAGTTTCGTTGCAACACTACTATTGTGTAATATTATTATCTTTGTTAATCGATCATGGAGTACGTAATAATCGCATGGGGAGGTGAAACACTATGCGCAATAGATTCATTATCGACGGCTCAAAAATTAATCATTAAAGTTATACAAGTCCCAATAACACCAAGCACTGAATATATATATGTAGTGGTACGCCACTACTCGAATCGGACGGTGTCGGGGACTACTTAGTACACAGTATTCCTCGACACCGGTACTTAGGTACCCTAGACCGTCGTAGAAACTATTGGACACCTAAGCCGTTGCCTAGAGGTCAAGCCAGACTATCTGAAACTACCGCGCTATTCCTACACGCATTGGGCGACCGCTAGAATCTTCAGCGTTACGGGCGGCAACATATTGTAGCGATAGTAACTAGAATGTTCGGGAACGTTCTTAGGTGCAACTTGAATCGCATTGGAACCTACTAGCAAACACCATTAGTACTGCCCATCTACCTACCCGCTGGATGATTCTCTAAGCATTCGTACCTTATATAAGCAACAGAGGGAAGGTACTCAGGCAGTCTACTACTTACATAATATCTTTAACGTGCTAATAAAAACAACTCGCAGCGATTACTTAAATAATCCTTGCTGTGTCTATTTTGATTAATTACTTGTGTGAGATATAAAATATTGTTAACATTTATTCATGGCTGTTTTATCCCGGCACCATAATAAATCTATTACATAGATTAATTTCAACACCGAACACATCTTCAAGCTTCCAATATATTCAACAAATTTTAATGAATAGATCTGATGTTCGTAAAATTTACGCAAAAACCTTTTAAACTCGTCTGATTAAAAACTAAACAAGTAAAGTTTAATAAAAATACACAAATCTAACGAAATGCACGGTTTCAAACCAACGAACCAAATACTTATAACAATTACAACTTTTGGACAGAGAAATTTCAAATACATTGCAAATAAAATATACAATAATGTATCCGATGAAACAAGACAAGAAAAAATCTAAACATGTTTTAAATCTTGACTTAACATTGGGTCATCAACAAAAGTCGTGCACTACAAAGTCAACTCACACAAAGCTACATTAAAATTTCTCTTAGTTCTCTATTGTTGTCACCAAATACCAAAACCACTCTGAATTACATAAATCTATCAAATATGTTTACTTCAAACATGTCATAAAAATGGGCCTTAAATGTTGGTACCTATTATTAAAATAAAATATTTGCAAACTAGCCTGTCCCGAGACCGGGTATCGGTAGTGAGACAAACGTAGTAAAACATATATGTAAATCCTACTTATAAATGTAATAAACAACGAACAACAAAACAACATTTTCCTGTTTCTCACAATCGACACGTGTAGAAGAAAATGATATTATCACGTAGCTGTGATAATATTTATCAGCTGATCCAAACAACTTTGATCGTCTTGAAACTATTATCGTGATTATTTTCGGGTTATTATGACGTGTTTCGCTTTCTGCTTCCATAGCCAATGTTTCGGAGAGCGTTACAGTGTTTATGCATCTGTCAGCAATTTAAAAACGAAAACCGCCAATTTTTATTCGCGATAGTAGTGAAAAAAATCAGCAATCCATGTATTTTGAAATATACTTACAATACGCAGGGGTTAACTGATGTATCAATGGAATGAGTAATAATTTGATACTCATTCAAATTATTTTTGTGATTAATCTCGACCGAATTTTTTTCTCATCTTTTTTTACATTAAGTCCACACAGGAGGACCTGTGGAAAATAATTTCCTTCAGAGCCTACGTCATCTTTGGGGATGCTGTGTGGAAGGTCTTTTTGACGAGAGGAAGGAGTGAACATGGGCCTTAAAAAGACTCAAGTTGTAATAAAAATATTAGGATTTTTAAAGCGCCGTTTTTGTGAAAAATCACCAGGAGGCTAGCAAATCGTTCCACTTAAGAACGAGTCGTAGAAGCGATCCGTTCTCAGGTGACAAACATCAATCGTTTACAAATGTTAGGCGCGCGTTTGGAGTGTTTCTCTACTATGCACCGGTGTGAAAGGTATCAATGAGGCTAATTCTTCGGAGCATCTTCCATTGTTATACCCGTAGAACAAGGACAGCATACCTACTATTCGCATGTGCTTTAAAGATTGCAATAATTTGTAAATTTATATGAAACACGCCTCCTAAGATCTAAAATTTCAACAAACTTTAACCAAAATTGTTATTAAGGCGATGCACTACGTCGTGTGATATTTTAATTTGAGCCGATATCAATAACAACCCTTACGTAGATGGCGATAAGGTTTAAATTCCAGCTTAAATCCGCCTGTTTTGATTTATGCAAGAAAAAAACATGGCCAAAAAGTGCCTTTAATTTTATTTTGTGGATGTTCAGGCATAAATATTCAAAAAAAATTCAATCATTTTATAAATAACTTAATTTGCCACATTATACAATAAAATCATAACCGAAAATGGGTTCGTAAGTAGGAGATTTTGAACTTTAAAGCAGCTTTCATAGGCATTTACATTATTTTTTTCTGGGCTTAAAAAAAGACTTATCTAAAAAATAGTCGATTATTTCAAAGGCCAAGATGTATTCTACTCGCAGTATTGAATTAAAGCATCTGAAACATATCTAGGCGACCAAATTTTCAAACCAAAAACACATGATTTTGCATTACTACGTATGGCATCGCCTTAAGCATCAAATATGTTCTACCACTCTGGGACTTAGGATCACAGGGGCCTAACTACAAAAACTAGTGTTTTAAATTAAGCTTGGTTTCGGTAATGACATTATCATATTTGTTAGTGACACGAAACTCTATCTCGTACATTAGCCGTTTATGAGATACAGTTGGGCATATTAGTCGAGCATACAGGTGGGCATATGAGCATTCCAATCTTTATTTGCGTTAGAACCCTGCGATCCTAAACTGCCGCACTGCCTGTTTTAATTTAGGTGTAAACATTCTAAAAGTAACATACTCTCATTTCAGAGTTGTACAATGAGTTGTGTTTTTTTCTTTATGAACATCCACAAAGCCACTCGTTCCACGTTATAATAATATAACAGGTTTATTATTAAATGTGTAACATAAACAAATTTTCCATATTAGCTACACAAACCATACTAAACAAAATTTTCATATTTGTTGTTCAAGCCCTGATGTTAGTTTAGTTAGTTTTTGTTAAGTAGTTTTTTTTACCAGTTAGCACTCTAATAAAATAACAACAATAAACGTAGCATCACAAGCGCTATCTACTTCAAAGAACAACTCGTTCATAACCAGCAAAATATTTTTTCTTTCTCGAACCCGTATTTCTACCTATTCACTTTACCTTTTACCTGATACATGATGTATTTAAGTTTTAACATATTTTAAAGGAAAATATATACATAAGGCGTATACTTACTACTTTAGAATATACCCAAACATACAACAAATGGATCAAATCGAATTGAATTGAATCGAATCGATTCGAATCGAACCAAATTGCATTGAACTAAACTGAATTGATTTGAATTGAAAAAAATCGAATCTAACAACTTGAAATTAATCAAATTGAAATGAATCGAATTGAATGAATTGCATTGAACTGAATTGAATTGAATCGAATCAAAACAAATATAATATAATCGAATTGATATAATTGAAATTGAATTGAATGAAGTGTAACAAACTGAATTGAATTGAATGTAATTGATTTGAATCGAATTGAACCGAACTGAATTGGATTGATTTGAATTGAATTGAAAGACAGCTATGAAAATATTTACTTAAAGCTACAAACAGATGGGTAAACATAAAAAAATCAAACAGAAGTTAAGTTTTATGACAACATTCGTGATCTAACAGTCAGACAAAAGATTGCTTAAATTTCGTTTATATGCAGAACTATGTTTCACCATTATCATGAAATTTTCATTACGATTTTATTGGATGGCGATTTACTACTATATCAGGCAAGTGTAAGAAAGACAGAGCGCGCGCTTAATGGGATAAATTCAATGACGACAGTGGTTACCATTCAAATCTACGAATTAAATCAATGGCATTGAAATTAATAGAGTTGAAATGAATCGAATTGAATTGCATTGCATTGAACTGAATTGAATTGCATTACATTGAACTAAATTGAATTGAATTTAATCGAATCAATTCGATTATAATATTATTGAATTAATTTGATTAGAATCGAATCGAATCAATGCCATTGAAATTAATCGAATTGAATTGCATTACATTGTATTGACTTGAATTGAACTGCATTGAACTGAATTGATTTGAATTGAATCAAATCAAATCGATTAGAACAAGGCTCCCCAACCTTTTTAACAGTTGGGCGAAATTGACGATTTTAAATCACTGGCGGGCCACTGAATACCTGACGGTTCCTATTTCCATGGGGGTTGTTAGAGAATTTCTATAAAACATAATTCCCCCCAAAAAAAATTCAAAATGAGTGCTCCCCATAAAATATTTGAAATCCATGGGGGGGGGTTGTTACCGAACTTCGCTGAGAAAAAGTTCCGCGCACCCAAAAACATCATATGTGATTCCCCACAACAATTTTTCGAATTCCATGGGGAGGGGGGGTGGCTACAAGATTCCATTTCGGGACGCATAAAATATTATATCAAAAACCGGTGTATTTTTGTTTAAAAAGTAAGTTCAACTGGTTAGATTTTTTCGTCGCTGATTCTCGTTCTGAGTAGCCTAAATAGCGATAAATCGCCTTCATTGGCAACACTGGTGACCGCGCCGCGCAAGCTGCATTGTTTGTTTTACCGCGGGCCCGCGACACTTTTTCAAATTGGCGGATTGGCGGGTTTTTTGAAAATGGTTCACGCGGGCCACTTATAATTCGTTCGCGGGCCACATTGTGGCCCGCGGGCCTGGGGTTGGGCAGCCTTGGATTAGAATATAATTGAAAATCGATTCGAATTAAATTGAAGTGAATTTAATTGAATTGAACTGTATTAAATTGAAAGGCATTTCTAGCGTAAATAATATATTAAGTGTGGAATATTAACCATTTTCCGAGGGTAGAATTCCCATCGTAGGCAATAAAATAAACTGAGCAAACCCTTGAAATTGTGTGTTATCTCCTTCTGGGTATTGAAATATATTTTATTATCTCCCTATCGATGTTTCGGGGACTCAACGTCCCTCCATTCCGGCCAAATGTCAAATATGTCAATATTTATAGATAATAATATTAGTGATTTTTTTATGCGTTCAAAAAAAATTCGTGTATTCGCTTTTTTACTAAGAGAGTTCATGTACAATGTCACAGAAGAACATGCTTTGAGTACAAAAAAATAATTTTTCGAAAAAAACTTCTTCTAATTGCTTTTCACTTTGTGATGGCATTATTTATTTTTTATTAAAACACAAATAACATTGTTTACATCACTTTATTTCGATACAAAATCTCAACATGTTTCATGAACCAAGTTCACTTCATCAGGAGCACAAGTATACTAAAGTTATAATTAAAATTAGGTCTAGAAAGAAGAGGTAGAAGGAGCGGGGTGGGGTAAGAGTGGGGGAGGGTTATTCAAAGTAGGAATTAAAATTTCATTAGACGGGAAAGACCGGGTAATTGGCAAAAAAATTTGTTTTAGAAATCATTAATAATTTATTTTTTTGTATTAATACATATCTTATAACTAATACATATCTTTCTTCGGGTTGTTATGTGCTCCTATGTACTACTAGATGTTTGATAAACTTACACAAAAAAACATTTTGAACTCATTTCTACACAAAACACACGAAACAAATACAACATTTGAACAACAAAATTTCGAATACACTGCGATTAAAATACACAATAACCTGCCTCACAAAACGAATCTATTTAAATGTTAACAAGTCAAAAATCTTGATCAAACGTTGGATCATCAACAAAGGTCATGAAATAATTAGTCAACTCACCCTGCCGAAATCAAAATTAAAAAGATGTAATCCCATTATTGTTACCGATCACAATTAAATCAATGTTACCAATACCAACCGGTATTATTAATTAACCGTCGAAATTATGCATGTCGAAATCAAGAATATCACACGAACGCGAAAATCAGGCTGCCAAAAAAGGACAAAGCCAATACACAAAATTGTTTACTATAAAAAGAAACAATAATATAATGCTATGTAACCATGAAGTCTACATCAATTGATAGATTCATGCTGTATTGTAGAAACCATATAAAACAAAAGAAAGTGCAATAAATAGTAAAAATATAATAATATATGTATGTAATTGATAATAATAAATTGTAAATTTGGATCTACAAAGGGCTAAAATAAAATTAATTTATAAATTTTGAGACAGGAACAGTGAAAAAATCGTATGAATTAATTATTTATTTACGGACATATAGTCCATTAACAATATAATCTTTTTTACACGAATAAGAAACAGAGATGGCATTGAAAAGAGAGCATATATAAATGATGAGCATTGAGAATATACATATAATATAAAAAGTACAGATGGAAGACAATTACAAGTGTTACAAAAAATTTACAATTACAATGCATGAAGAAGGTTTAAAGGGCTTTAAAAATTACGCATTACGTTTCGACTGTCGAAATTCATTTGGGCTTACACCAAAAAATTCATTGCTTTGACTTGACGGTGAGTTGACAAATCTCGACATTCTGGATAAAGTAGAATGGTAACCATAATTAGTGGAATGTTGATTGAGGAACAACAATAAATTATTTCGGTCTCTACGGGAAGCGATGTTACACTGGATGAGTTGCAACAAAGCAGGTGTGTCAGTAATATTGTTGATGATTTTGAATATGCAAATAAGATCAGAGTCTTTCTACGTTTTTCTAAAGAAGAAATGTTTAAAGTTTCAATTTTGTGTTTTCAGTGTTCAATTTCATCATGAGTACTCGCCTCTTTTAAGTCCCATCCTCCAAGCAATTCCTCGTATGAAGCGATGTTGTATGGATTCGATGTGACAAATGTGGACAGCATAGAAAATGACACTAGCATATTCAAGGTGAGGGCCAACCAACTAGCAGTAAAGAGTTTTAAATGTACTTATATGTTTAAAGACAGAAATTATTCTATGAATGAAGCAGAGTAGTGTGATTTGTTTACGATGTCATTAATGTTGTCATGGAAAGAAAGTTTGCAGTCAAGAGTGACTTATGTAGGTGTACCTAATAAATAATGTTAATATCTAGTCATTGGTAATCCAATTTTTATTGACATAGGTATCTAAAATAAATACTGATTCCTGTACTGTCGAAATGGATACCATTACGTTAAACAGGGAACAGTTTTAATATCGCCAACAGTATTCGGTGGCTATCATACAAATAGTTTAATGTACTAGTTTTAGGATATTTCCTAACTTTGTATAGTGCCCTTAAGGTGATATTTTCCAATAATGGGCTATAGAATTCAGCTATTACTTTTTATTACGGTTATTAATTGACAGCTGCTCGATTTTGTTCAAAGCAAATGGATAATGTAACCCTACTCTCTAAGGAAATTGAAGATTGACTCCAATTTATTTCTATCGGTTTTTGCCCATCGAATGGTTTAATTCAAGTTGTAACTTTGCTTGAAATAGATAAAACTATGTCTACTGATCCGCCCAGAATAGCCCAGTTAGGTACTTTCCAACTTTCCAACCTTCCTGTTTCCCGTCTCCTCTCCCTCCAACGTTCCTTCATCATCACAACCCTTAAAAAATCGCTGATGGTACACGGAGATAAATACTAATATTGAAATTGCTAATTTATTTTGAATCTCGTCAAATTATTAGTAATCCTGTTACAAACGGGACTGTAGGCCTTTAACGAATGAATTGGTAGGTTTCCTGGTAAATTTTCAGTAACATACGAATATGTGAAACACGTGTTTATATAAAATCTAATATTTTCGCATTTCGTCATTGTATATTATCAAGGCAAATGCAGGTGCGTGAACACGTATTCCGATGTATTGGGAATTTAATAAAAGTTTATCAGGAAACGACCAGCAATCCCATTTCTAACCGGAATACCAATACTCATTTTTATCCGTGTATGGTCCCATTGGCTTTGGATTGTTTCGACTCGTTAAATTTGGTATCTGTAATTGAGTCTTCTTCTCTTTCCATATGGTGGGGGTCAGAGAGGGACATCTAGGTCTGTGAGACAGTCTAAGGCCTCAAGCGTCGCTCTGTGGACCTCATAAATCCCGCCGGGGAATGAACGGAGTGGGCATTCGTTGACCACACGTTCGGTAGTCTGCCATGCACCGCATAAACCGGCTCGACTATTTAAGGCCCCACATATGCATCATGTGGGCACAGCGGCTGTGGGAACACCTTATCCTATTGATGGCGAGTCAGAGACCAGGACCACTTAGGACCACCATGACCAGGCAGTGAGAATCAAGGCTGTCCCTCAGTGGGGTCGTGTACGAGATGGACATGTGATACGTCAGCCAATTGCTATGCAAGTTTCCCCTTATCTCCTCGAGCAATGGTAATCGGAGAAGCCTTTCTCCTTCCATCCAGAAGGGTTTTCGGGACTTGCTGTTTGGTATTTTAAAGGTATTGCATAATTTAGTAATTAATGGGGTAATTTTAATACTTAAATATTTTATAAATCGTTTAAGCTTGTGCTTGAGATTAAAAATATATGTGTCGTTTGCCATTCTTTAAACAATTGTAGAAATGTATGTGAAGATGTTTAGTCATTAATATAATTGGGGTTGCTACCCTTACTGATTTTAAAAAACTTCCCCTTTAGTAGAACCTCGACCTTTGCATTAAATAGATACATATGGAACCCGTTATCAACGAAAATGCTTCACCTGAATAAATCCTAATGGATTTGGCAGATTTGAAAAATGAAAAATATGTTTCTCGTCGATATAGACTCGAGCTCCTTCATTAAATATCTGTGTTTTAGTGAAGCACATCAAAGTATACATTAAATCTATCAAGGAATCGACTTATAAAGACAAGTGATAAGAAAGCTTCAATTCGAGGATTTAAACCGAAACAACGATATCTACAAAAACATACGAATAATTCTAGGCCTTAGGGTCAAATATACAGGGTTTTCCAATAAGAAGTGTTATTTTGAATAGCCCGCTATTTCGGTAGATGTTACTTTTGAAGCTGTCATTTTTAACATTTGACAAGTAAAAACTACGCCATTAATAAAAATGGAACGATACACGATCCGACAACGCATTAAAATTATTAAAATTCACTTGAGCGAATCAAATGCAAATCATCTTGAGTGATGAGGTCCATTTCCACCTCGGTGGCTTCATCAACAAGCAAAATTGTCGCATCTGGGGCTCGAAAAACCCAAGAATTATTGTTAAAAAACCTCTTTATCTTCAACGTGTAACTGTTTGGTACGGTTTATGGTCCGGCGGAGTCATTGGACCTTACTTTTTCGAAAATGAGGCTGGAGCAACAGTTACGGTGAATGGATCGCTATCGAGAGATGATTAATATTTTTTTATAGCCGGAATTCGATAGTATTGATTTGGACAGCGTTTACTTTCATCAAAACGGCGCTCGGCGGCACACAAGCAACGAAACCATTGATCTTTTACGATTGAATATCAAAATAACACCTCTTATTGGAAAACTCTGTAGTATGTCCAGAAAAAATTCCAATAATTCGAGGGCTTAAATACAAACAACGTTATCTACAAATAATTCTCGGCCTTATAGTCAGTAAATTGTATAGAAAAAACATTACAATAATGCGAAGGCTTAAAAACAAACCTACACATAATAAATTAGTCCAGAAATGTATTTTTGTAGATAGCATTGTTCGATTTCAAGCCATCGAATTATTGCTATGTTTTTTGTAGATAACATTTGTTGACTGTAAGACTGCAAGTTGTATGTTTTTCAAAAGATTAATTTCGTGAAAAACATTTTTAATCTCATATCAAACGTGTTTTCACTGGCAACTTCGCTTTTCATGGGATTACGAGAAAAAGTACTAGAAAGATAATGTAACAATATTTACTATTTGTGTAAATATTTTTAAATTATTTTTCAGAGAAAACAAGGAAAATTTTATTGCGTGGGACTTATCAATGCCGTTTACCAGTGTGTTTACAATTTGAGTATTCAAATATCGGATTTTTATCAAGATTTTCAGAGCTGAGAGTTTGAATACCACGATAATCGGTTTTCTTGGATTTTTCTCACTGTATTCTTCTCCTTCTTCGTCTGCCCTCTCCTATCAAAGGGTAGCTATCATCGACCATCTTAACACTATAATTTTGCTCCCAATTGTCTAGAGCCGGATCCTCACTTGGGCTATATTCTGAGGCAGAAGGAAGAGGCGAGTGAAAGGGGATTGGAAAGAGGAAGGTAGAAAAAAACACGGCCAAAGCCATTTCAAGCAACTTTTCGATTCCGAATAGTGGTCTTTCACGAGGGAATAACACAAGTATGAAATAAAATGTACTTGCAGCCTTGACCTGCGGATTCGTAACCAAGAATTGCAACCACTCAACCACAGGGGCCGACAAAAGAATTTAAAAAATATATTATTTTTATATTAGCTCAACTTTGGTCATCAAGTCTGTGTCATCTTTGGGTATGCTGTGTGTAGGTTTCTGGTAAGGAAAACGGTATGAGAGGTGATTAGTAATCTGGGGATTAACATGTCCAGGAGTGACAGACGTATGAATCCATCCCTCCCACTGCGGTATAAGACAAGAGTCCAGTTAAGTAGGTGAAAGACCTCAACAGACCTCTCCCAATGCGGCCCCCCATGAATTTGGTGGGCAGACGCATACGCCGCTAAGATCTGGAGAAACCTCATCACATGAACCTGAGCACACTTTCTAAGTCACCAAACATCTGACTTTCTTTTAACTCCGCTTCTTTTTTAATGGAGCTCCGCTCTGCATTTAATGAAAGCCTTCTGGGAATAAGATAAATTCAAATTTGCAGAATGAAATTCTAGAAGCTGGGTCTCGATTCTCGACGAAGTAATTCCAATCGTTGTTCGAGTGAAATGACTTTTGACGTTTGGCATATGTAAGTACTATGTATGATTCGAGATTAAGAATGTCGACCAATGTATGTACTTTCGACGGCCATTGCTAGCGACCTGGATTGGAGAATCGATACCCTGAGCTTGCATCAGGGAATTGTGTGTTTGAAGAAGATTCAATTCCACCCCCTTTGGTTCGATTGAATCGAGCAAACAATGTACTTTTCACGAGAATCGATACAGACCGCTTGACTCAACGAAACCGGCGAACGGTTTAAGATTCAATTTACTTAAAATAATACGGTTTGTTTTCGAACTAGCGAAGGTTTTTTTTTAATTTCTTATTTATTAACGAGGCTTCTGACTCACATAATGTTGTCATTTTTTGCCTCATCTGTTTTTAAAATTACAATATTAAAATATTGTAATTATAATTTATAAGTTCTTTAAAAGGTGCCTTTTGTTCAAGATTACACTTTCAAATATTTTCCAATTTACATGATCGAATAAATTTCATGATTCTTGAAATGGCATGGAACTCTGTTGAGGCTATTAAATTCTGAACTTCCGATGGGTCCGAGGTCATCAATATTGTCACTCTCTGTTGTTCATACTTAATGCACTTTGTTAAGGTGACACAATACCCTGATAACGGGGATTTGCCCCGACGCTCACATTTTAATTATTTCTGATGAGCTTATTACTAAAATGTTAAATGTTTCTAGAGGGATTCGAAGGGATGCAAGTTATTTATATTTAAGATTAATAAAAACAGGACCTTATCATTAAATATACTATGTAAAAAGGTATGTACATTTTATTAATTGTAAAATGTTGTAGGATAAGCGGCAAGCACCAGATTTTATTTTTGTAGACGATGAATTAGTAACTTCCCGACGAATCCCTCTAGAAACATTAGAAATTTTATCAATGTATTCATAAGAATTAATTAAAATATAACACTCTGAAATTTCCAATTTCTATACCGCTAAAGGAAACACAGCCGTAAGTACTTTAATACTGTAACGCACGCAACTGTATTCGTGTGCAGGTGCTGAAGTACTTAGACCGTTCCAGCTCAGTGTCGGCCAGAGCTCAAGCCGGAAAGGTCGTCCCTGTTCCGGCCCGAATGTACGGTGATTTCTTTTACGTATTTATTTATTTAATCAAACGATTACTTTTAAATCTATTAGTGAAATTTTCTGTTTTTTATAATTTAACTCCTTCGTCAAGTGAGTAAAGGTTTTTTTTATGTTTCACCAATATAAAAGAAAACATTTTTTTTTTCAATTGTTTATACTTAAAATGTGCACAGTGGTCATGTTTCAGATAAATTTGGACATTGTTAAAAAAATATGAAAACAGTTTATTTGGTAGAAGTTTTTTAATTCTTAAGTTTCTTTATTTTAATAGTTAAATATTACCTTAAATATTTTTTTGAATAAAAAGTTCCGCTGTTATGTGCGATTTTTATTTGTAATTGTCACACCTAAAAATGATTATCAAGTCAAACTTATTTCATATAAAAAGTATTTCAAATATAATAATTATAAACAATGTAGTTTCTTTTTACATATAAATTATATTATTTGGGTTTCAGTCACACCAATTTTTGGGCACAGAAAAATTGGAACTGATTGTGAAGAACTCAGACATGCCATAAATACCTAATATAATATTTTAACCAAAAATTGCTTTACTTTAAAATGCAAACAGATTTTTCAAGAATTAACTGGGTCTGCCCTAGTATAAGGTATTATACAAAGTGACCGGTATAAAATTTTGGAAATTCGAAAGTTTTTTTTCCATAAAACAAATACTCTACATCGAAAGTTTTTCTCCATACAGACAATTAGACATATGTTACCTATAAAGTACCTAAAGTCATTCGAATATTAAAAAGAGTTATTCATCTTTTAAGTTTAGATTGTTAGATCATTTGTTGTAGATAGAATTGTACAATTATCTCCCCAAGTTACTGCACTTACTTACGTTGAAATGATTTTCAAATTTAAGGTAAAATTGAACCAATTTATAATAAATCTTTTGGCTAATATATACGTACGTTTCAGTTAAATATGGGAAAACAGAAGACAAAATGAGTTTTATCCCGAACAAAATGACGGCACCAAGGAAAATGCTTAACGGAATTGAGACGGTACTACATAAATAAACACTTAAAAGTAAATTTTTGGGCTAAATTTTCTACAGAACATAATTGTAAAATGACAGCTTAATTAATTTTATATATCTATAAATATGTAGGTATATACATGTATACGCACTCGATAAACTTCCAGCGATTCCTGAGCTTATTCAATTTGGAGTATAAGAAGTACATTCATTTTGGTTTCCGATGACATATTTTTTCCACTTCAAAAGAAAAACAAAGCATTGGACGGTGAAGGTTTTTTGATATCGAAATACTGACATAAAATTTTACCCATTAAATCCCACCTATGTATTGTAAATTCCTCTCGTCCTACAATGAGTTCTGTAACTCATCGGGATTGCTCTAGCAAGAAATAAAATCTAAAATCTGAGATATAAAAAAACTGTAATGTACGAACTATTTTCTATGTCAAAGTTTTATTAGTAAAAATATTTTATTTTTCTATTTTTGTACTATTTCGTATGTGAAACTTATAATTTTGATATCAAAATACCAATGTAAAATTGTACCTAATTACTCCCACCTATGTATTGTAAGTTCCTCCCGTCCTACAGTGAGTTTTTTAACTCATCGGGATTGTTCTATCAAGAAAAAAAATAATAACAAAAAAGTATTTGTGATTTATGATTATTTGGGATGCCTTGCATACTGCAGATGATTATATACTGTATGTAGATACCACGATTTTCAAAACACCATGCAAATTATGCAATTCATTAACTAATGCCAACAATAATGAAAATTATTATTATCATTTTAAATTTATAATTATAAAACTTGTCCGTGTGAAATCAAACTATGTCGCACTGTGCGAAATTTTGACCAACGCGGGGCGTAAACGAAATGTTTTGGGCTATAGTATTACTCTAAGGGCTATAGCCGCGCCCACTAAAAACGCCCATAACTGATATTATTTTGACGTCTTATGTCCTCTTAATGTATTTTGGACATCTTCAATTTCTTCACATATATTGAGCACATTGGAGAATCAGAGAGGCCTATCAAACACAATACACTTCCCATTAGTGCATGTACGGATCTTAATCTAAAAATTATTCTCATTTCTGATCTTTTCAGATTAACCTCAGTAAACCAGGGCTTTTATAACGGTTCCTTTTGGAGTTTTCTATACCATATACCCTTATTGGTAGATAAAGTCTCAAAATGTTGATTCCACATCATATAACATGTTAAATTATTTTTTTGGCAGTAATCTTCGGCATCTGGTTTCCAGTCATACATGTGTCCACATGCTTCTTTTGCTAACAAATCCGCTTCTTCATTCCCATGTATTCTTACGTGAGATGGAATCCATTGCAAGCATATTTGCATACCTTTCTGCTGTAGCCGCATTATTTGATCTGCAATATTGTAACTAGCGAAGGTATTCTATAACTATTCGTTGACTGGCTTTAGACCAAGATCAAAAATGTTGAGGTTGGTATTGATAAGATAAGAAAGATAAATTATATTCATCTTTCCAACGTTTCAACAATAAAAATAACGGTAAGCACCAGATTTTATTTTTCTAGACGATGAATGAGTATCTTGACGAAATATTAATTTAGAAACAGCTGAAATTTTAGTAATAAGTTTATCAGAATTTAAAATGAACCCCGCAGAAAGATCAATTTTCTATGCCAAAGCAAATTCGACCTTTGGTCCTCCCAATACGCTAGGCCGCGCGCCGAAAATTTTTGTAGACGCCTTCTTCACTTACGTCGTTAATATTCTCAAATTATTTTAGGGTATTTTGTCGTCTTAAGGAGATAATATAATATATGCTCTTAAAAACTTATTCTTGACCGTAGGTTTAGAAGATGCAATATTTTAACAGAAAAAATGTAGGTTATCTTTAGTACATTTCAGTACTTAACTCATTTTCGACGAAAATTGGATTATTGGAGGTTTTAATTTAAAGCCATTTGAATTAGAGATCGGCCCAATCCGTGTTAGTTTCGAGGAGGGATCGGAATAATTGTATAGTTTGGTGAAGTTGTGGTCACTACCCTCAGCCTATTGGCAACTGGTAACCCGCATGCCACCTGTTTACATTCAACTTAATAGTTCCACCAATCGATTGTTTTCTAACCTCCATCGCAAACCAGGACCCGACAAATCGTGGATGGAATTAAGGTTTTGATTAATTGGAAGTACCTTCATTAAAAAGTACTAACAAACTTTCAAATTTCAGTATACGTACTGAAACTTACCTCTGTTTGTACTGAAACTAATAATTACGCATTAAACAATATTCATCATCATCACTTTTGGCTCTACAACCCCTGGTGGGTCTTGGCCTCCTCAAGAGTCTTCCTCCACTCATCTCGGTCCCGCGCCAGCTTTCTCCAGTTTCAAAGCTCCAAGGCAGACAAATCTTTGAGGACGTTGTCGCTCCATCTTAACCTTGGCCTTCCCAGGCTACTTCTCCCTATCGGTCTTGAGCTCAGCAGGGACTTTGGTTCTTGATGCTCGGTCATTCTCTCCACATGACCTAGCCACCGTCTTGCAAGTCTTCCCAGTTTTATGAACTTAGACATTAGCGATTATTACACAATATTAGCGATTCATAAACGAAAATTTGAAACAAAAACATCAGAAAAAGATACGTTCACATCTAGGACTTGAACCCAGGATCCTTGCCTTTCCTAGGCACGCTCTACCAACTAAGTTAATGGAACCCTATCTTCTTCGTTCAGATTTAATTGTATCATACTTCGAATAATAACTACCAACATTGTTTTCATTTTTTCACCGCACATTTTTATTCACTGGTATCTTTAGGTATGATCGCAAGATTCAACCCGAACTAAATGCAATCTAGACAGCGTCTTAGATAAATGATAATATGTTATTTTTATTTTAATGTGCGACATCTATTGATTTTTTCTGTAAGTATAGGTTAATTATTTTTTTTATAACTTAATGAGTAAAACCTCAAATTGTAATATTTATTCACTAGCGATTCGTAAACAAAAATTTTAAACAGAACATTAAAAAAAAAGAAACGGTCACATCTAGGACTTGAACCCGGCATCCTTGCCTTTGCTTTGGTTTTACTCGTTATTCCAAAAAAATTCGGATATTTAAGATTTTTAACAAACAAAGCTTTACATTTTTACTGTAGAGATAAACTATTTTTGAAATAAATGAAAAAAATATACGTAAATAAATTTTGTTTAGTTCCATTCTCAAGTTTTAAAATTAAGGCGATGCACTACGTCTTGTAATATTTTAAATTGAGCCGCTATCAATAACAACCCTTACGTAGATGGCGATAAGGTTTAAATTCCCGCTTAACATTATCCGCCTGTTTTGATTTATGTAAGAAAAAAACATGGCCAAAAAGTGCCTTTTATTTTATTTTGTGGATGTTCAGGCATAAATATTTAATTTTTTTCCTATCATTTTATAAATAACTTAATTTGCCACATTATACAATAAAATCATAACCGAAAATGGGTTCGCAAGTAGGAGATTTTGAACTTTAAAGCAGTTTTCATAGGCCTATACATTATTTTTTTCTGGGCTTATAAAAAGACTTATATAAAAAATACTCGATTATTTCAAAGGTCAAGGTGTATTCTACTCTCAGTATTTAATTAAAGCATATGAAAAATTTCCAGGCGACCAAATTTTCAAACCAAAAACACATGATTTTGCATTACTACGTATGGCATCGCCTTAATAATATATATGTTACATTTATAATGTTCCACGCCTAAATAACGTTGTTTCTTAAAAGGTTATACAAGTTGCGTAACTTCAAATTGGACTTAGACCCATTAAACTATAAAACAATAATCAAAATCATTTCTTGGGTCAATATTATCTCGTAATTGAAATTCGATACCGGTTGAATGAAGTAATTTACTGGTAAAATCTTGTTTCCAGTTTGGAATTCTCGGTGAAGCATCGACGAAAATCTATTGAACTATATACATGGTTATACACTTACGAAAATGTTACCATCTATATATATTACAGTTGTAAATCTTATTAAATGAATTTTATTCCCAAAGAGACATTCCGGGAAGGACAATACCAATAACATGAAGAAAGATCGAGCTCGGTATAATATTATGTATCTAAGAACTATAGAAAAGCAGTAAAATTTATAATTTACTAGCTGACATATACAAGGCGTTGCTTGTGGTTGTGAATGATTTGGAGTAAGGTTTTGAGGTTGTGAATTCTAGTGTACTAGAAAATTGTATGCATTTTTAAGGTGGAAATAATATTATTGTAAAGAATTTAAAAAGTTTCCGGGCTTCCTCGACTACTTCTGCTATTCACTTCCACGTCATACATTTTCTTTGCATCCCTCTCTTCGTTCACCACGTACGCCAAATATTTTCCAAACGAAGTATTCGATTCATTTCATCATGCGATGTCTTTATGAAATCCACATTCTTAATGTTTAAAAGTTACAATTAATGATTAAAAGTTACAATATAACGACTTTAATTCTACTCTGTTCCTTATTTCAGTGCAACTATAATGCATTAAGTCTTTCTCGGTCGTCCCTGACTGATTCTTCCATTTAAAACATTCTCTAAACACTCCTGCAACTAATAAGTACAGAGTTTTAAATTGTCAGCGAAACATAAATTTATATATGAAAAGCGTAGACCCGTAAAAACTTGCGGGAAATTATAATTGAAGGATTTATTTTTTTATTATTTTATTTTATTTATTAGTTACCTATTTTTTATCGTACCTGTCTCGATGGATTTCCTGTCGAGATTATTTAGTTTTTCGATAAGGTTAATTTCGATGGATACATTTTTTTGATAAGTTGGAAGCAAAAATATTTAACAGAATTAAATCAGGTTAGTATTTGCAACAACTTGCGAGTTGTGGTCAGTTGACGAATGTTTATTATTGTATGAACTTTGTTGATGATCCAATGTTTAGCAGAGATTCTAAATTTAAATCAGGTTGGTATTTCCAACAACTTGCGAGTTGTCGTCAGTTGACTAATGTTTATTATTGTATGACCTTTGTTGATGATCCAATGTTTAGCAGAGATTCTAAATTTAAATCAGGTTGGTATTTGCAACAACTTGCGAGTTGTCGTTAGTTGACTAATGTTTATTATTGAATGACCTTTGTTGATGATCCAATGTTTAGCAAAGATTCTAAATTTAAATCAGGTTGGTATTTCCAACAACTTGCGAGTTGTCGTCAGTTGACTAATGTTTATTATTGTATGACCTTTGTTGATGATCCAATGTTTAGCAAAGATTCTAAATTTAAATCAGGTTGGTATTTGCAACAACTTGCGAGTTGTCGTTAGTTGACTAATGTTTATTATTGAATGACCTTTGTTGATGATCCAATGTTTAGCAAAGATTCTAAATTTAAATCAGGTTGGTATTTCCAACAACTTGCGAGTTGTCGTCAGTTGACTAATGTTTATTATTGTATGACCTTTGTTGATGATCCAATGTTTAGCAAAGATTCTAAATTTAAATCAGGTTGGTATTTCCAACAACTTGCGAGTTGTCGTCAGTTGAATAATGTTTATTATTGTATGACCTTTGTTGATGATCCAATGTTTAGCAAAGATTCTAAATTTAAATCAGGTTGGTATTTGCAACAACTTGCGAGTTGTCGTTAGTTGACTAATGTTTATTATTGAATGACCTTTGTTGATGATCCAATGTTTATCAAAGATTCTAAATTTAAATCAGGTTGGTATTTCCAACAACTTGCGAGTTGTCGTCAGTTGACTAATGTTTATTATTGTATGACCTTTGTTGATGATCCAATGTTTAGCAAAGATTCTAAATTTAAATCAGGTTGGTATTTCCAACAACTTGCGAGTTGTCGTCAGTTGACTAATGTTTATTATTGTATGACCTTTGTTGATGATCCAATGTTTAGCAGAGATTCTAAATTTAAATCAGGTTGGTATTTGCAACAACTTGCGAGTTGTCGTCAGTTGACTAATGTTTATTATTGTATGACCTTTGTTGATGATCCAATGTTTAGCAGAGATTCTAAATTTAAATCAGGTTGGTATTTGCAACAACTTGCGAGTTGTCGTTAGTTGACTAATGTTTATTATTGAATGACCTTTGTTGATGATCCAATGTTTAGCAAAGATTCTAAATTTAAATCAGGTTGGTATTTCCAACAACTTGCGAGTTGTCGTCAGTTGACTAATGTTTATTATTGTATGACCTTTGTTGATGATCCAATGTTTAGCAAAGATTCTAAATTTAAATCAGGTTGGTATTTCCAACAACTTGCGAGTTGTCGTCAGTTGACTAATGTTTATTATTGTATGACCTTTGTTGATGATCCAATGTTTAGCAGAGATTCTAAATTTAAATCAGGTTGGTATTTGCAACAACTTGCGAGTTGTCGTCAGTTGACTAATGTTTATTATTGTATGACCTTTGTTGATGATCCAATGTTTAGCAGAGATTCTAAATTTAAATCAGGTTGGTATTTGCAACAACTTGCGAGTTGTCGTTAGTTGACTAATGTTTATTATTGAATGACCTTTGTTGATGATCCAATGTTTAGCAAAGATTCTAAATTTAAATCAGGTTGGTATTTCCAACAACTTGCGAGTTGTCGTCAGTTGACTAATGTTTATTATTGTATGACCTTTGTTGATGATCCAATGTTTAGCAAAGATTCTAAATTTAAATCAGGTTGGTATTTGCAACAACTTGCGAGTTGTCGTTAGTTGACTAATGTTTATTATTGAATGACCTTTGTTGATGATCCAATGTTTAGCAGAGATTCTAAATTTAAATCAGGTTGGTATTTGCAACAACTTGCGAGTTGTCGTCAGTTGATTAATGTTTATTATTGTATGACCTTTGTTGATGATCCAATGTTTAGCAAAGATTCTAAATTTAAATCAGGTTGGTATTTGCAACAACTTGCGAGTTGTCGTTAGTTGACTAATGTTTATTATTGAATGACCTTTGTTGATGATCCAATGTTTAGCAAAGATTCTAAATTTGTACAGATTTGTTATCGTCTCGTTTTGTCGTGTAGGTTTTTGTATATTTTAATCGCCATGTATTTGAAATTTCTTTTTCCAAATATTGTATTTGTTTTACATATTTATATAAATATGATCTATTATATAAATTGTTAAACACGATCACGGAACAGAAAACACCTATCATTGATCAACACATCACTCAAATAAATTACAACATATCTCTTTATGACACATCGCATGTCCTTTGTTAATTACTTAGTCACCTTAAACTTTCAACAGCAAATAATAATGGCACACCTTTTTAAAAAATATATCGAAAATAATTTCACAATACTAAATTATGTGTGTACCATATTGTCAAACTAATGAAAAAAAATTTCTATAATAGCCAGAGGACAGCTGTCGGGTGACTGTAATCTCAAATTACACACATGCTAAGGAATTTATCAATTAAATAAAGGTATATCATGCCTCTGTCACACTTTAGCACACTCCAAAAGCATCAAATATCTTGGAATTGAAATCGATGATAATCTCCGATGGAACTCACACATTGATTTACTTACAAAAAAACTCACTATTACTTCTAAACATTTGTAATATCCTCAACATAAACGACATTAAAAAAGTGTACTATGCTTGGTGTAAATCACTAATAGAGTACAGGATAACTGAATGCCTTGAGCACCCACACAGAGCGGCTCAACATAGCCCAAAAAGGAGCACTAAAGACAGTTCTGAAAATTCCGGTTAGAACACCGACAGAAAAAATATTTAAAAAAATTTCAAGTATAAAACATTTCTTAATACTCCATTGCCCATAAATACTCAGCCAGAGTAATAAGCCAAAATATACTGGTTAATCCCAGTTCGAATACATCTTTTGGACAGAGAAATATTAAGTTCAATGCTCCGAAACTATACAATGCTCTACCAAATCAAACAAAAAATAACGGAAATGAATATATTTAAAACAAAGGTAAAAACATATAATTATTAACTTATAAACATTATGAAGATGATTTAAAGACAACTTGAAACCAAATACAAAAGTTTAAACAGTACAGGCCGTTTCGGGTAGGAACAGGAAACCCTAGTGAGAAGGGCTGTGAAGAATTTTAATTTATACTCATATTTTACTGTTGGGAAGTGAGTTAGCTAAGAGCTTCACAGATGCACCCATAGAGGGCAGTGCAAAGAGCTTGCTTGGAAGTCCGCAAGATGGCAGCTAGTAGTCAGTAGTCAATAGGGCCAGTTAGGCTGCTTCCAGACAAACATGGTGTTTGCAGATCTCATTTAGCCAGCTCCTAGTTAGGTCGACCATCGAAGTTACTCTTGTAATACGCGAAGTATTGAATAAATCCCTGATTTAATATAAAGAACTTATTCTCTAAAATCCCCTTCCACGAGGAGTTGGAGAACTGTTCGTGGGAATACAACATACCTATACTTTATACCTACATTATATACAAACTTTTCCATTGAAACTAATCAAAAAAATAATAAAAAACTGTTTTCAGTTGCGCGTCTGGCTTTTTTACGTAAATTTCTTAGGATTTATCTTGCAAAGTAAAGTCTGATTTCGTGATTCATCGAGGGTCTACGCTTTTCAGTTTATATGGAATAATTATCAAACCTACAATTATAATATCTTGTTATTTTTCATGGGTCTGCGAATGTTTTTAAATAATATTGCAGTTGTATTGGCATACTTTTGGAGAATGTATTATTTTAAAATGTTTTGTTTGTAAAATGACATTAATACGCACGCCATGAGATACGTAGGTACGTGCTTCGTTTGTCATATTGTTAAATAACATATAATAAGATGGTGTTAGCATAATCAAATGCTTTGGACTTGCCTACCAATGGACACTATCAGTGAGAACAGAATACGTTCATTTTTTTTATTTCTTTCATTTAAGATATATATATCCAGCTAACTCATTGGGCGCATTTTGCACCCATGTTCTAAATTAATTATAAAAATACCCTAATATTATAGAACTTCCTTCTTCTTCTAGTGCTAGTAAAATTTAATTGTTAATGTGTTAGTTGTATGTTTCTACATATGTCATTAAGATAGTAGTTGAAGGCTTTAGCCGTAAGTGACTAGATATACGTCTTAGATTTAAGTCACTTATTTTAAGTGAGTAGTTCTAGTATTAATTATTTAATAAATATTGGGGGATCTGGTAAGAAGACAATGAAAGAATGTTGTGTTGTGACCGCCGAACGCTCGCATTGTGTCTAGAGTGTTCCCGCTATAATGCGTTTTGTACTGGCGAGCGTTCCAGAAAATTCTCGTAGCATCGCTACAAACATATTTGTACAGCGTTTTTGAGGTGATTTTTCACGAAAACGGCGCTATAAAAATTAGCCAAGTATTAATATTATTATTATACATCATTAGTGTTGCTCTGTATTATAATACTTGTATTTCCAATATCTTTGTACAAATTTAAAATTCATTAACAGTAGAAATTGAACTTCTAAATTTATTCCGAGACCCCTATTTGCATTTCCATCTTCTTTGAACCCTCAAAAGCCTCAAAATTTCCTCACAATCTTCGATTATCCTCCCTTTCTACCCGCTCATTAAACGTCATAATACCTTCCCCCTAACCTCCCGGCATTCCATCCCTTCCGTTCCCCGATAATCTGGATACTTTCAACTTATCCCGCAAGTGCGGCCGGGATGAAAAAAAAGTCTTTGAAAAGCATTTAAAGTTCTGAGTTGTGAAGTTTACCCTCTTTCACCGTAAAAACTTTTTAATATGAGTTGTGGCGTACGATGTTATAATTATTTTTCTAATCGTTTTTTATCCAGATACCCATCATAATACTATCATGTGTTTTTTTTCAGAGTTTAAATAATAAAGCGGCGAAGATGTGCTCTGGGATTTTTAATATAACCATGAGCAAACGTTAATTACAGATCAAAAAATAAATTAAATCAAGATCAAAAAATAAATTAATAAAGATAATATATACAACTCTCCCTGCAAATATAAAGGAGATAAAGAAACAGAAAATTTAAACGTATTGATTGCATCTGGGCTCGAACCCAGATTGTCTGGTCCTACTTTCAAAATTGAAAGTTAAAATTCACCCACTTCCACCATTAAAAACGGAAAACGTGGTTTGTCCACTGATAGAGGACTAAACTAGTAGATTATTAAAACGTGGAAAGTGGGCGGTGTACTAGATAAGGCTAAGAATCTCTACTCTAGTCTTAACGGGACGGGGCATCTCTAAGATTCGTTGGTAGGACAGGCCAGAGGATTTGGGTTCAAGCCCTAGTTGCGATTGTAACTTTTTTATTTTTTGTGTATTTGTCTCTTTCATATTTTATTGAGAGTTTTTGATATTATCTTCTTCGATGATAAAATATTACAACAGGTTTATATGCTTCAATAAGTTATTCTTAATAGTTTTAATATTGTTGCTTGATCGGCCTCAAACAAGGACTCTAAAAAACGAGTGGAAAAGGAAGTACCAAAGGCAACGACATAATTGAAAATGTCAAACAGGGAAATGGGTAGGACACAAGTGGTACCTACTCAGGAGAAACTAAAAGGGGATAAGGAGGCTGTGAATCCCGTGTCAATTGTAGTATTTAATTTATAAATCGAGGGAATACATTTTTAACTGGAGAAAATGCTTAAAAACATACATTTGCTTGCCTACGGTATCACTGAAATTTCTAGTAGAATCCAGATCATAACCATATAATTTTAAAAGCTTTTTCAAATCTCTTCGTGTTCCCGTCCAAACACCTTACACCTAACACCTTCAGTCTTTTCTGTAAGTACAGAAAATGCACAGGTACATAAATATTATTTTTACCGATCCACATTACTGTAAATATGTAAACATCGTAGAATCTATAGAAAAATTATGCGACTGTTATCATTCAGATGTAGTCTAATTGATCATCTGGGATCATACGACGTACATCTTGAATACTTCAATATTAATACGATTAATATTACAAGGCAAATTGATTGAGTTAATATAATGTTTATGTAATAATTCAGCCTCATCTCGTTACAACAGTCTAAGCAATATTGAAATCAATGTTCCCAATTCGCATATTTCAACTGAATACATTTAAAAATAATACTGCCACACTAGCCCTCTGACCCAAATGAGTCGACTTGATTAATTGACTATAATTTTTCGTAAGATAAAGTGCGTTGAAGTAGACATTTTCGTCAAAAATATAGACAGTTTCAGAAGGAATATTTATTATTGATAAATTTAACCATGTTTTTGTAATTTTTTTACCCATTTTGTATAATAACTAAGTTTTTTTATAACTAAATTGTTCTCGCCTATGTGAGAACATCTGTAAGAACACAATACATATTAAGAAAACAAATATCCAAAAAAAATTAAAGCAAAATTACGACAAGTATTTTAATAAAATAACCTATGTTCAAACGTTGTAACCTTATAACATTAGTTTTTGGTCGGCTTTTTGAATAAAGATAATCTTGCCTTGGAAAAATATTCTTTGTCACTTAAAAGACTTATTTAACAATAAAATAAGTTTTGTAGATTAAAGATGGACTTACAAGAACATTTTGATGGGAATTTGAATAATTTACAAATTTCGGACCGGAGTAAAGGCCAATTTGAAAACCCTTATTAAAATATCGCAATAATAATATTTGAAACATTTCACGCGAGAGAAGTTGTTATATTTTCCACGCCATTACTTACGGACTTTCAAAAAGAGACTAGAGTATTATATTATGTAAAGCGACCCAACATCGGATATCCGTTTTCTTTTTAAGTATTACGATCTAATAGTACAAGATGGTGACACTGACTAAGATAGTTCGCAGGATATGGTGTCGGGTAAATGTTATAAAATTATATCATCTTGAATAAAGGATAAAATCAGTAGGATTTTAGATATGTTACAATAAATCAAATTACATAAAACCACCAAGATTTTTCCAATTAATCACATATATCTTATTTATTTTCTTATGGAAATAAGATACTCGTAAATACTCTAAGACACATGCTTTAGCTGGCGTCCCACAGGGATCGGTTCCGTCTCTAACTTTAATGACCTTTTGTCATATGCACCAATAATTCATTGTTACACGGATGACAGTTCAATCCATGATACATTTTTGATTGATAATCCCTCTAAGGGTGCACAAACTCCAACGGCTTGAAGGGCTTAGAAGCAGAGAATGGACGGTTACCTCTAGAGAATTTCCTTTTGGGGCAGGAATATCAGAAGTAGGAATCATATCTGATTCAGTCGAAAAGACTATTGACACAAGAAAAAAAAATTGTTTCTTTTCACTGTCTTCGTTTTGATATAATAAATAAAAATAAAAGTCCATTAGAATTTCAACAACTATTACTAAAATAAAAACACAGATTCAATCCCTTATATCTCAAAAGCAAATATCCGAAAAACATTCCTAGTCAGCTAAAAAATGCGGGGTCTATCGAGGCTTAGGATATAATCTGTATTCGTATATTACTGAATTTGCCTTATGATAAACTCGAGGATCTCAGATACTTATTAGGGGTTATATTATTTGGTAAAACGCCATCACCTTTGCTTTCCGTTTTCTTAATAAAGTTCTGTTTATGTTGAAACATGTGTATGGTTTTAATAAAAAAAGCGTTCACTAAATTACTTACAAAGTTAACAAAAAAATAACCCCTACGCGTAATCCATCACGTAGGTGAGTCAAAAGATGGCATTTTTCCTAAAAATTATGTCAATAATTTTCTTAGAATTTCAAACTGACTTCCGGTTCATTAGCTACGCCAGCGACACTCAGCGGAAGGTGACATAACGTTGAAATTTTATCGTAGAACCTACGATAAATCAATCACCTCCCACGGGGTAAGAATAAGGACTTAAAACATCATCGCTTGGGAAAAAAATCGTAATTTTTATTTGATTTTCTTGGTAGGTAGGTATAGGGTGTCGACTTTTATTCAAACCCCATTACACGTGTATGAAAACATAATGTCACTGACTTTGTGGCAGAAGCTGAAAATGGCTAAACATATGTTACCTACACATTTTAGCTATCTTACAAACGAAAATGAAGACATACTTTTTTTTGTTGTTGTTGTGAAAATCGTTAATAATTAAGTGCGCTAAAAATTCTCTTGAACTTGATTAAATTAAATATAGATATATTAATACAGTACTTGATGCTTAGTGTGTATTTTACTACAATATATAATTATTGTGGTGTCTCCTTAATTTGCAATTCACTTGATGATCGTGAGATTTCAATCATTACTTCGGTTCGTCTGATACTGCGGGTATGTTTCTTATCGTGGGATATTTACAATGAATATCTAACTGGACTTAACATCCGTTCTTATAGGAGGCTCTAAGTTATTCTGAAGATAAAGATCGCTGACTGAAATGCTCGCCTGTATATTGGCCAGCGTCATTGGCAAACGTCCGACATGTTACCTCTGTCATGTAGTATTACTACTACCACAATCTTAAAACTAAGTAAACTAAATATCCTACCTTGAATCTACACACCCTAACGACATGTGTTGAGTGGTATTGAAACTACATATATTTACCAACACTACAATAATATTGGTCTGACATACCATTCGCCTCGGTAAATTATTAAAATCAGTGAAAAAGTATGTTTAAAATCACGTATCTATTATTTGACATTTTATTTTGAAAATCATCTTATAGTAAAATATTTTAAGAAAAGCCTGCAACCGAGTCATAAAAACCCTTTTAAAATTGAATTATTGACTCTTCGAAGGGTGCTCTAAAACCTGTTTAGCAAAACGAATATTTTGAGTGCTGCTATAAAAATATATCTCCCAATACCTACTCAAAAAATATCTGTCTTGTAAAAATTCTGTGATGAGAAAATATTCATTGAAATGGGGTCGCTTGGGAGTGTTTTGACATCCCTGTAGAATTCGTCCCAAAAAGCCAATTCCTATAGTATGATAAAAACATCAATTTTGTATCGGAATCAGGAGAGAAAGGAAAGACGCGAAAAAGATTGCTTATTGAAAAAATTTTCGTAAATTATAGGTACCTATCATTTCGACAAATATTCTAAAATTACAAAAATGTCTGTTTTTTAATTGATTTTTCATTTTTTTGCGTTATTCCGTGAATTTTATTTAGCTATGAAACATTATGATTTATTTTTTTAATTATTGTACTTATTTGACTTTCATTTTTCAAGGGTGTCCTTTGAATCGATTTTTAGGCAAAATTTAATAGTATTTTATCGTGATTAATTTTTGGGTTACTACCCCCGCTGTTGTTTACTTCCTCCTTTTTTAGTCGACGTTTTGGGTAGCGTTTTAGTGTCCAACGTCAGGGCAAATGTCCAGATTGTGGTGAGTTTTTGTATGTAGAAGTGGTACCGTGTTGCGGTACCACTTCTACATACAATACTCATACTCTCGGGGCCAGTAGTTCAGTGAAATAATTAGTTGTATTAATGTGGTTTTCAACGTTTAGTTTTGGTGAAGCCGTCGAGTACTGAAAACCAAGATCTTATAACCTTAGTATTATAATCTACATTAAGTCATTAGAAGTTATTATTGACTCATCCTCTTACGACCAATATTAATGTGCAACATTAACTGTAACCGAATTAAGGTAGGCACACACTGGGCCCACGTACGCAATGTACGCAACGCAATAAGATATTTGAATAACTTACAATTTGGAAGTCGGGTATGGATACCGCCGCCCCGGCAAACATTTACTGGATAACCAACACCCGTTAAATAGGTCACCCCAAGTGGTTGACTTATTAGTAGGGGTGCCCGGGTTCATCGGGTGATTATTTTGAGCATTGACTTTCCCATAAGCCATTAAAAAATATTACATTGAAAAGTTACCCTACAAGTTGATATATAAATACAAATATTCTATTCAGGGAATGGTTTGACGACGTTATTCAAAGCAAGGTGCAAAAAATTTGAATGGGTTTATTGAATTCGGAGGAAAATGTAATTTCCTATTTTACATAATATCCTCTGTGAATGGCACTGAGGATATTATTTTATTACATATCAATCTAAAATGTTCCTTTTTGAATACAGGTACCCCATGCAGATGGTAGGAAGCCCCAATCGAAAAAATAAATTGAAATATACTCACTTACCATGAAAATAAATCTATTTTATGTCAACTCATCACAGGACGTTGTGAGGTAATTTATAGGCCTATTTCATCTAGGGGTATGCTCTGCTAAAGGTGTGACGGGAATAAGGAAGGAAACGCAAAAAACTGAGTAGTCGTCTATTCAAAAATCCAGCATTAAGGCGACACGAGGCTCAAATAACAGGGGCTTGCTCGAGGCTCACATTTTAATTAATTCCGACAAATTTGTAACGATAATATGCATATTTTTTTAGACCAATACTGGTGGATGTTAGTTATTTATATTTATGATTAATGAAAACAGTACCTTATAATCAAAATACATTTTGTAACACGGTTTGAAATTTTTCAATAACGTTTTTCAAGTATAAAATTAGCTGTAAGTACCAGATTTTATTTTTTCAGACAGTGAATTGGTAACTTCCCGATGAATTATTTTAGAAACCTTTGAGAGTTTAGTAATACGTTAGTCAGAAATAATTAAAATAAAGTTCACTAAAAACTAAAATGAGTTGTGTGTGGGTTGATGGATATACGTTTGCCAGTGACCCGACACATGATCCACTGGCAGGTGATCCTCCGTTTGCCGGCGAACCCCAACGCTTGATCCACCGACAGATGATCCTTCATTTGCCGGCGACCCGACTCTTGATCCACCGACAGATGATCCTCCGACTGCCGGCCACACGACTCTTGATCCACCGACAGATGATCCTCCATTTGCCGGCGACCTGACTCTTGATCTACCGACAGATTATCCTTCATTTGCCGGCGACCCGACTCTTGATCCACCGACAGATTATCCTCCATTTACCGGCGACCCGACTCTTGATCCACCGACAGATGATCCTCCATTTGCCGGCGACCCGACTCTAAATCCACAGACAGATGATCATCTGGACACATAATCTCCCAAAGAATTAATTCTGTTGTACTTACTCTGTACTTCGTCTTTTGTTATTCGGCAATATTTCCTATCTGCATACTATTCATATGCAAAAACCCCTAAAAAGGGCATTAATAAATACATGAAAACTAAAGCGCCATTTTGGATTCATATTGAAATTATGATATCATATCAGATGAATGACTAGACTGATTCCTCGAAATAAACTTATTTATATTGCTGTTTCCATTTTGGTGTTAAATTTATAAATAAAAAAATACATTAGGCATCAATATATTATTTTCTTTAGTGCCCCGCCAGAAAAGTGGCGTGCAAAATTTGTTCCGTTAGCTGCCACTTGAGTGATTGTGGGCCGCGGTTGGGGAGATAACGCACCCTCGGTGATGACCAGTCTGTCACCTGTCACCTACCAGACACCTGACACCATGGCTGATTGATCGATGGGTCTCAACCGGCGATGAGCTAATTGCTCTCTTTTGCAGCCGAATTCCATCAATGATATCAAGCTAAATATTTATGGAGGTTTTTTAGGATTTGAGGAAAACTTTGCTTCCTGATTTATGTTCTATCCTGATTTTTATCGCTATTCTAAAACAATATCCCTTTTCATTCATAAATACAAAACACAAGAAATAACAACTAACATATACATTAGATACACTAGAACTCAGGGTTAGAAACATATCCAACAAGCAACCACAAATACAACATTTGGGCAAAAATTTCTCCTTTACTCTGATACTAAACTTTACAAAAAACCATTCTCATTCAAAACTCACAACAATATTATAATATTTAAATCTCAAATAAAAAGCTGGATAACCAACTCATAAACCACTCTACTGATAATTCAGTTTCTGTAACGGCGTAGATATTATAAAACATCATCTAACATGGCATAAGATTTACCAATGGTGTGTAATCTATTTGTAACAGAAATGTAGCCTGAAACCGTAGTATAATTGTCACAATAATACATACTATTGAACCTTGATCTAACTGTAGGTATATTTTATCCATGTTCAAGGTTAAAAATATTCAGATATCCGACTGCTCAGATATATTTCATCTCACAGAGAAGCTATAATTTAAACATTAATATATATTTTCCGCGGCGCTATTTAGTTCTTGTCGTAATCTATTGAATCTATCATAATCAATCTGGATTGAGACATTACTAAGTAAATAAAAACGAATCTCTCTAAATCTGCTAATTTAATTGTGACACATTACTTGAGTAAACACTTTATGGGTGTATTCATTACTAAAGTGATTACCAATTAATCCTTAAGACGTCAATTCGACGTAAGGATATCTGCCGTCATAAGCAAAAATGCAGCTGTAAATTTTCAGTGATCACATTCTGTGATCATGTACTTTTTATTATAATCGGTTGACAAACATGACAGATCATAGGCATATCAGAATGTGACCATTAAAATTTCCAGCTGCATTTTTACTAATGACAGTAGATTTGATAACGTAGGTGAACAAAATGATTTATTTAATAGCCTATAGGTTTAATAAGGACGGGTTGTTTCGGAGGGTGACTGGATAAATCATCACAATGATAATTCATCACATCTATAAAAAGTTATATAAAGTCATGGAAAGTGATGTAACAAAAACTATTTTAACTGAGTTAAGTAGGTTAGGTTAGGTTAGGTTAAAAAAAAAAATTTTTCATAGTTTCTAATGACTTTATATCACTTTTTAAAAGTGTGTTAAATTGTCACTGTGTTGAGTTATCATGGAACCGTTTCGGAGAATTTTAATAATTCTTCAAATATCGAAATTAATTAAATTAATTTCACGTACTGTGAAAGATTTTTCAAGTTATGTTATTATTTCAGTTCTGTCAAGTAACTAGCTTATAATGATATAATAACAGAACTTGAATAAGACTTTCACAGAACCCAAAAATGAACGTTGAAATTTGATGAATTGTTCAAATTCTCAAAGTCCAAAAATCACGTTGGGTGACTTTTTCTTTGGAACTTGATTCAAATTTGTAGGATTCTAAACTAGACGACGATCAATTAAAGTAATATTTAGTTTGTTTTGACAGATGATTACGCAAGGCCGTTTATTACAGGTCTAGGAGTATGTCAGTGCTATCGCTAAGTAAGTCCCCACTGGTAGTATAGTCAATTGTTTATTTAATATGCTTGCGACAAACAACATAACTCAGCAGTAACGAGTAGCAACTACAATCGCTGCCATTTGCAAACTGTCAGTGCTCGATGGCTCTGACTTGATCACGTGACACTTCAAAACAAATCGCGCGCTACGGGCTGTACCGTGGTTGGCTTTGTGATTATATTATTAATTGTTAAATTAAAGTATAATGAGCCTAAAAGGCTCTCGACAAAGCATTAGTGCGGTTTTGTATGAATGACATTGAAGCCAAAACAAGGGTAAGGAAAAATTGCTTGGCTACCATCTTGTATGACAAATTTTGAAATGATTTGTGTTCAAAGTGACAATTCTTTGTCTAAAAAACTTTGTGATTTTTAGTACTTAAGGCGAGGCCATACGTAGTAATACAAAATCATGTGTTTTTGGTTTGAAAATTTGGTTATCCTAGAAATGTTTCAGATGCTTTAATTAAATACTGCGAGTAGAAAACATCTTGGCCTTTGAAAAAATAGAATAATTTTTAGATAAGTCTTTTTATAAGCCCAGAAAAAAATAAAGTAAAGGCCTTTGAAAACTGCTTTAATGTTCAAAATCTCCTACTTACGAACCCATTTTCGGTTACGATTTTATTGTATAATGTGGAAAATTAAGTTATTTATAAAATGATCGAAAAAAAATTTAATATTTATGCCTGAACATCCACAAAATAAAATAAAAGGCACTTTTTGGCCATGTTTTTTTCTTGCATGAATCAAAACAGGCGGATAGTGTTAAGCGGGAATTTAAACCTTATCGCCATCTACGTAAGGGTTGTTATTGATAGCGGCTTAATTTAAAACACTACACGACGTAGTGCATCGCCTTAATTATTTTTATATGAAACGACAAGAAAGTGAAATGACAATTTCACAGTAAAACTATTTTTGTTTGCGTTCGAAATTTTCGTAAAATAAAAACTTTATGTTTATTAATAATAATAAAATTTGAAAGCGTACATCATTTTTCAAAAACAGTTTTAGCTATCGGATACGTTTATAAATATTCCATGGCGCAAATACAAACAAATTTACCGACCATCAGACTGCGTCTTTTCTAAATATAACGGTCAATATGCCAGAGGCCTGAGAGGTTATGGGTTAAGTTACGCTTATCGGCTTCCAGGAAAAAATCATCGCTCCATCGATGTGTAAAGTATACGTAGAAGATATAATACAGCTATCAATTGCAAATATGAACACTGCCTGATTAACAATGTACGTACAAGATTACTCAGTGATCCAACATTATCGGTTGAGTGCTGAACAAACAAGGAACCTGAATAGTTACCTACAATTTATTAACAAATGAGAGAGAGAATATCCCGATGAAATTATCGGCAAAAAGCTTCATTCTGCCTTTAGCTTATATTAGCTGACGTGTAACGGGCGTCGCTTGACTTTTCTCTACTTTAAACAAATATAACATCCATATATAATATTTATAAGCCTCCCGGAAACAATCCTCTAAATCATAGTGAAAACCATATCGAACTCCGTTGCATAGTTTAGAAGAACTAAGAGCAACAGACAGACGTGGATAGTGACTTTGTTTTATAATATTTAGTTTATAATATGTATTGTCACGATTACGAATTTATTAAAAGTTTTTCAGGAAACTGCCTGTAATTCCGTTTTTAGTTCAATATGATCTGGGAGGTTCCAGGATTTTCCCGAACATACCAGATTACTCAAGAATGTTCTGGAATGTTGTGGAATGCTTTAGAATAATCTTGAATGTTTTGGACTGTTCTAGAAATTTACAGAGAGCGAAACTTCCAGCCCTTCAAAAGTACGCCCTTCAAGTCAAAACCTTCTTCATGGATGGGGGATAGAGGGCTACCACACCATGATCGTACCGGGACTCGTTTCTGTGTTTCAGTAGCACGAACATTGAATTTTATAACATATATATATATCGAGACTTATTTTTCCTTAAAAATGTTTTCTTTTTTTTCTCTCTCTCATTTTTTATGTTTATTTCACCTATTATATTTTGTTTTACAAAATGTTATTTTTCTACATCCTTATATTGTATTAAATTTTGTCTATTTTATTTTATTTTGTATTTATTTAATTACTTTTTGTTTCACAACGTGATATTTCTGTAAATCTTAACATTGTAATTTAACTCATTATGACTACCATAATACGGGCATGAGCCCAATATGGTGGTTATAAATATAACAAAAAATTTATACATTTAAATTTTTATAAAAAAAAAAAAAATTATGATTTATTAAAAATTTTCCTATTAATCATTCACCGGCCAGCTTAAATTTATTGGATGCAGTTTACCGGATATGCAGTGATCTTATAGAGTACAGTAATTATAAATGAAGTGGTTTTTTTACGCTTCCACCTGAAGTTGTAACTGCGATGTAGGCACAAGATTGTGGGGACTAATCAGCCTTTTACGAAATACTTTTTTTCGTCCTGTTTTCGTATGGGTCGTATTTTTATATAATGGATTCTGTATATAAAGGATCCCTTCTATTTTGGTACCGATTTTCGTACATTTTAAGATGGCGGATATTATTTAATATCTGTAGTTTGTCAATGGTTTACGTGACAATAATATGTGGAAATGTTTAATGCTATTTCGATTTATGTTCAAAATATTATAAAATGTGTTTATTAAAAATTGATGACGTATATTATTACTGTACGGTATAATGAATTTTGCGTGTTTTTTTGGTGATTTTTTTTTTACGGTAACGGTAAACGAAAATGACTGATTTAGTACCGTCCCAACATATAAGGATACCCTTTCACCTCTCCAACTCGTCTCTCGACCCAACGCCTTGCGCCCCAGTGGGAGAAATATATTCACATAGCCATCACTCCTGTACACAATAATCCCTAGATTCCTACCCAAACCTCACATCCTTTACCTTCCCAGAACTTACTCTCCTTCCTTTCCTTAAAAAAAACCCTCCACACAGCATCCCAAAACATGACATAGGTCCCGACTGGATTATTTTTTTCAGGGCCTTCTGTGTGGGGTTAATGTAAACAAAAAAAAAGCAAAATTGAATATGGCAAAGAATTTTTCATGTTGGTCCCGATATAGTCTCTATTAGGGATTAGTTAGATCAGTAAAAAAAAATCTCGTGTAAAACGCCCATTACAAAACCTGTTTATATACCTGGTCTCAAAATATTATGTGAAGATAGAATCGAAAATTTTGGTGAAGAAAAGGAAAATAATGTTGATGGAAACACAGTATTAACGCTACTGCATGTTTAAAACATGTTCAGAAAATAAAATTCCAGTGAAATTGAAAAGGGTTCATTTCAAGTTCAAAATAAAAGAACTAATCAAATCTACTATGACTATGTATGAAACGCCGAAACTTTCCATATTCCTATCCATCCCAACCTCTTGGGCGAATGTGTCCAATAAAATATAACTTCCCAACTGAGAGTCCCAACTGCTCCCAACCGTCTGGAGCCAATGAGACTATGGCATCCCCAATTGGGGTATGTTGTGAAGCTGATGGTGGTGAGGAGGGGATGGAGATAATAAAGAGGAAGGGCAAAGTACCTGGCTATTCAGATCTGGTCACTAAACATGGCCAAGGCCGTTTCAAGCATCGTTTCAATTCTAAAGTGTAAGGTGGTCTTACACGAGGGTGATACTGATAGTATATTCCACTCTGGAACGTACCGCAAATATACTAAATATTATTTTTAATGAGTAATTTGTAAAACACGAATAAAAAAAATAAAAATTACTTGCTCACACCGGGATTTGAACCCGCATCCTCCAGCTTGCTAGTCGATAGCGTTACCCCTCGACCACGGAAGGGTAACGCTATCGACTAGCAAGCCGTCGATTTTTTTGTTTTAACTGGACTCAAACTTTATTGTGTTGTTTTATTTTACAAAATTTTCATATGTTTTCATATTGTTGAACACATTTATTATTTGTTGTTATTTTCTAACGTTTACCTTCCGTCTGACATTAATAAACATAAAATTTAAAACAAATAATAAAAATGTTGTCACAACTTCCCGATGACCAGTTAAAATTTTACGAATATTGAAATTCGATGATCGCATTCGATCGAAGCAAGACAAAAAAAAAACTATTTCTCTGTAATATTTCGCCAGGATATCGCTGCCGAAAGGCGCACAGAACCACAAAATTTATTTATAAATAAATAAATCAAAAAGCCTTTGGTCAGTTAATAAAAGTGTAACATAAAATCTCGTTGTAAGGAGGAGTAAAATTAATGTTGTGGGTTGTTTTCACGTGTATTCCTTCCGCCCACGAGCATAAGAGTAGATAGACTGAAAGCTATTTAATTTATCACAAAGTCCCTTTGTGGGGGATGTATGATATGATCTTTATTATGAAATCTAAATGTTTTACGCAGACAAGGGAGAACCATTCCGGTTGATGAGATTTCTCCATTTCATTCCGCGGATAGATGCTGTGCAGAAATATACAATAGCATCATCCAATATTGTGATATAAGTGCATGAGCTCACCCATAGATTGCACTACTTAGAATAAGGTTACCCATATATGAGGTTAGCTATCGAGTATTGTAGAAATCGAGGGATAATATATAAAGTGGAAAACTTAAGGTCGGGGTCTATATTATTCAGCCAAAATTCAGGATTGAAACGTTGCTTTAATACTTGGATCACTACCATTGACACAAATACTTACCTTCTATAACATCCTACCTTTTGTAAATTTACAAATCCTTAATTTTCATATTTTTTAACCTTTTCTTCTTAATTATAATTTTGTAAAAACGGAATTATTTGTTTTATAAACTGCACTAAACAAAATAAGTATACCCACGAACTGGCGATGCCTATGTGGGATTTTTTATTGGTATATATGCATACTATTCTATTATATTTTTTATTTAATTGTATCATTTTATTTTTCTTATCTTAAAGCTACCTTTTTTATTTTTTATAGTACCTTCTTTACCCGTGAATGAAATGCTTTTTGTAATACTATAATAATTTTAATAATGTAATACTTGTTTTTGTAATACTTGATTTTTGTAATTATATTTTTATGCATGTAACAAAAAAAATTATTAATAAAAAATAAAAATAAATAAAAAATAAAAATGCCTCCGCTTTATTTGATCAGATTTAAATTGCCAGGTACTTCCCAACCTTCTATTCCCCATCTTCCTTAATCCACACAACCTACAGTAGCATCACAGCGTCTACACAATTAAATTAGTGAGCTAAAAATAGAAAAAGTGAGTACCTTACAAGAGTTACAAACTGTCTAAAGCCAGTGGGACTATAGCATCTACAGGTGGGGTATTTTGTGAGGCCGAAGGTACTAGGTATGGAAAAGAGTTTGGGAAGTACCTAGCTGTTCAAATTCGTCACCAAACACGGCCAAATCCATTTCAAGCAACCTATCAATTTTGAATGGTGGTCTTTCACCATTGCGATACATAAATTATTTACCAATCTGGAACCAATGAATTTACGATTTATAATTAAATTAATAAATTTAGAAATAACACTAATTAATCAATAAAATGTAGGTACTTGAGCACGACTAGATTTGCCAATACTTTCTCGGTCGTCTCCGATTTCTTCCACCATTCACTATTGTATACCACAATGTTACTGTTAAAAAAATAAATTACAACGACTTTAATTTGTCTCTGTATCTCATTTAAGTGCATAGATATTGCGTTAAGTATTAGTCGGGCGTCCCCGACTTCTTTTATCACTCAAAACAGTCTCTAAACACTCCCGGCACTAATAAAACAAACTTTAATATTTTCAGCGATATCGGTCGACTACTTTTCGAGTTTTGCTTGTGCAAACATACGCAGGATCACAGACATAGGAATTAATAGACGAGAAGATAGTGGCGAGGGGTAAAATCAACTGTTGAAGAACGAAGGGGGTAAGGCTGACTGTGATTCGTCAATAAATCAATCTGACAGTAAATAGGCATCTCGCATTATAATATCACCATTTAGTTCTTAAAAGTAAAATCTGCTTTTGAATGAATATACATTTTTACATGGGAGCGCAAATTACTCGCCACGTTATGAACTAATTTGCGAAGTCCAAATTCGGCAAAGTAAGGCAGCTTCTATTTTCAGAGTCGTAGTTAGTTTCAGAGTATTTAGTTAAGACACTTTTACAAATGTTTCATAATTTACTTACCCCAGTAAACAACGATGAGCACACTTGAGAATCGCTACATTGTGATGCGATAGTACATGTTTCTAAAACTGATCCATATAATACGGTGTGAATAAGCTTAAAATAAAGTAAAATAATGCTTACTTATGGAATGTAATACGACAATTGGGTTTATTCTCTTTTTCACATCTATTTTTACAAGTTTTCATATCACAAGTCAACATTTTGCAGTGGTATTTCGTAAAATGAACCGATGATGCCTCGACCATAGTTCGCACAAGAATGATGACGTCACGTTTTCAAATTTCACTTGAGGCCATACGCGAGCACAGCCGGCTCCAATGGAACCGGTATGGGGAGTGGGGATAATACGCTTTTAATCACTTAGGGCAGGTTTACTAATATTCATATGTCAATGCGCAGGATGAATTTTTATATATGTTACGAATTTTAGAAACCCTGCAATAATTGTATGGAGATATTGAGGTTAACATTTTCAGTTTCAAATGCGATAAAATATTTACATGCTGGTGATTTTCAGACAAAAACGCACAGCCTTTCAACCACTTTGAATTATTAATTCAATTTCCACAGTATCGTAGAAAACATTTCAAAAATTTAACACAAAATTTCGAATGAAAACATTAGAAAGCAATTTGCTTAATTCTGACATAAATATTTTTGGACGTCGGAAAACTGAATACGTACATGAATTTACCTTTTATGTTACATGTGAGAGAATTTTATAACGGTTGCTTTTTAATAACGCGACGTGTGTTGTAAATTTCTCCACGCGCCGACGTAATTTGACTGACTCTTCGCAAATAAAAATAAATCTCATTCACGTTTTATGAAAAATTACGCGGGCGTACAAAATCTAATACAGTTATGTTTCAACGATCGTATATGTCTGATGAGAAGATGGAAACCAGAAATTTGCGGCGGTATGATGTTGTGGAAAGTAATATAAATATGATATAATAATAGCTTTTGATAATTTTTATGATTTGGCCGCGATTTTATGTAAATATTTACCTATGTGCGCATTCCTACAGCATTTCCAAAGGCATACCGCCGATAGCTTTGTTGTAATCTCTCCGTCTTTCTCATATAAAACGCATGTATCGGAACGAGAGGCTACAAATAAGCTCTCAACGGAAACATTATAATGATTTCGTTTTAAATTGATCTTAAAACACCAACGCTCCCCATTATTTTCTTGAACGTTTGAGCAAGATTATTCCGTGTCAATGGACCGACGCACAGTGTGTTATAGCGTTGAATAAATGGTAAAACTCATGCTTGCAAATTCCATGGAAACGTATTCAGTTATATCAGTAACATAAGAATTAATTAGAATACGCGTTAATTAATGGCAAGCCGATAAAACGCATGCATTTGGTTCGCGGTTGTTTTAAATTAAACGGACGATCGGTATTGCCGTGTAAGTATAGACAATTTGGTGGAAGTGTTATGCTGCGTACTGAAGCTGTATTCATATTCGTCGGCCTGCTTGGTCGAGGGATAAAGCTCTCGACTACGAATCTGATCGAATTTTATTTTGATATTTGTGTTGTTTCACAATTAATTAATTAAAAATTACTCGTATTCTTATTCTCCACTTTCCTATTCTTCACCTCCTTCCCCGCGCCACTACCTTCAGCCTCACAATATACCTCGAATGGGAATGCTAGTCTCACTGGCTCCAGTTTCGAAGCAGTCGGGACTCCTGTGTGGCATTCACTTTAAAAAATTAATAATATTTAATTTTTATTTAGATATCAATAGAATTATAATTTCACCCACTGTGCGGCAACCATGCTTGATGCTAATACCCTTTGAGGTTCAATTACCTGTGGCATTTATATTGACGAAACGAAGCAATCACTGGCATTTACTTGACATTGCTTAACCACAGGTCTGAAATATTCACACACGGTCAATAAAACAACATCAACTACGTCAAATATAGTTTGATTCAATCCTCTCCCTGGATCAGTCAGCGAAGGTTATTTTATCTAAGTGGCTGTAATAGTATCTCAGCAACAAATATCAAACAAACTTATTCAGACCAGATTAATCTTATTTTTAAACTTAAATTATTGAACTAAATCTCTTGTAACCATAATTGACACCAGAATGGATGAAAGCGATTTGGGTAGGGTCCATTTTACAAACTGCCTTAGGACCCGTGAGTTTATCCACGCCACTGAATAGAACCTTTATTATTTTATCATGAAGTTGACAAATGTTAGGATAAATTCATCATGAAGACAACCCCTTTTCAAACTCCTTCCCTTTAATTCTCATAATTCGTGTACATTTTCGACGGCTTGTCTACCTAAAACTCAATTTCAGGGAGTTTTCCTCCGGATATAGGAAACGAGAGGAGATTTTGTTCTCTCGTTTCCAGCGTCTTTGTAGTTATAATTTATAACTACGAACATTATGAATTCTTCTTTAGATTAATGCGTTTTCAGCAAAGAATAACTCTATAAAATTACGTACACACTGCATTGAATGTGGCTGTCAGAAAATATATTTATTTATTCAGAAAATAGATATATTTTTGGAATCTTTTTACCTATGAATGGTGATCGGATAAATCATCACAATGATAATTCATCACATCTTTAAAAAGTTATATAAAGTCATGGAAAGCGATGAAACAAAAACTTTAGTAACTGGGTTTATTTTTAACTGTTACCGGCACAAAGCACTCTTTTCAGGGTGAAATGCCTAAAACCAAAAAAAAAAAACTGGGTTAAGTAGGTTAGGTTAGGTTAGGTTTATTTTTTTCACCTTTTCTAATGAATTTATATCATTTTTAAAAGTGTGTTGAATTGTCACTGTGTTGAATTATCATGGAACCCTTTCAAAAAGATCTACAAATACAATATTGGATTTAATCACCAATGCAATCATCGAGTTTTTCTACGGACAAAACTAAGTTGAACTGGAACCGCCTTCGGGTCGTTCGACACGGTGAGTTTTTTTTACTATTTTTTACATTAACCCCACATAGGAGGAAAATAATTTCCCCATGTCTATTTCATCTTTAGGGATGCTGTGTGGGGTTTTTTTAAGGTAAGGAAGGAGAGGAAGTTCTGGGACAAAATACGGTATGAGGGGTGAGTAGGAATCTAGGGATCAGTGTATCCAGGAGTGATGGACGAATGATATCCCTCCAGCTATAGCGCAAAGCGATGGGTCAAGAGAGACCCGCTGGAGAAGTCAAAAGGTCTCCCCGAACCAGCCTCTCCCGATCCAGCACGCAACGCAGTTGATGGGTAGGTGCATTCTGAACACACCTCACCCGATGAACCCCGGCACCCCTGCTAAATCACCAAACGTAACGAACTACTTGGGGTGACCTACGGAAGAGGTGTTGGTTATATTATTATGGTTACTAGACTTAGGCAGGTTGGAGTCAGAAATACTGTTAAAAAATATTGTATGATAATTATGTGTTACAAGCGCCTGATTTATTTCTTAAGTCTTATAGTCTTATTTCGATGTTAAAAAATATTGTATGATAATTATGTGATACAAGCGCCTGATTTATTTCTTCTGTTTACAAATTTAAATTTTTATTACAAATTTAAATTTTTATTTTAATTTTATTTTCTTTTATTTTAATTTTATTTCTATTATTTTCATTTTATTTTACTGTTTATTTTATTATGTATTAAAATATAGTAATATAAAGGATACATGTATCCTCGCTTTCACTCTTGTAATCTCTCAAAATAAATTGTGTCGGTGATTTCACCATTAAGTATATTCACTGTCAATTTGACTGTCCTAGAACGGGAGACCTTCCTAGTTGGACAGTCAAAATCTATGCTGTAATATTTTTGTAACAAACAAATAAATAAATAAATACAATAAATGATTCCCGGGGCGGCGGTACCCCCACCTGCCTCCCAAATTGAAATATCCCAAGATAAATCAACTCGGACTGTTCAAGTCAAAATGTCGAAATAATGAACTAGTTTATTACTTCACCCAAAAAACCCTCGTATTTAATGGGTTTGGCTTATAGTGCTACCTATTTCTTACAGCTAACCCTATGAGAAGAAATGTGAATTTGTAATATGCTAGGCATGTGTGCAAAAACAGTGGGATAAGTTTTGGTGAATAGAAAATACCTAAACCTTCGACGAAAACAGTACATTTCCTATTATTGATTGAATCTAGCTAACTTGTTAAAAAGTCCAATCAAGGACTTTTGATCAATTGACAATCAACACATGAAAGTTGACCACAGAACTACAGACCCATTAAATTTGGACACAATGATTTTTTTAGAGAAAACGTGCTGGTCTTTTCGAGAAAAATCAATCAATATACCGAAAAATTCATTTAACGGTAGGAGCATTTTTTTATAAATCAGATTTTATTATAGGCATGAAGCGGGTAAATTGGGGTTTGGTTTAATATATTCTTGGAATGAGTGCATTACGGTAGACAAAGCAAAATACTGATTTTGCTGAATGTTATTTATTCATATGGAATTTGGTTTTCGTAATGATAGATTCTAATCCAACTATCAGGACGAAAAGACGCAATTTCTTTCTTAAACTGTAGTTTAGTAACTTTGAGTTAAGAGTTCCCGAAGGCTCGGTCCTGGGTCCAATTGTATTTCTTCCATGTAGTGATCAGTATTTGAAGGCCTCGGCAGCTCACTGCCAGCCTTGAATAATAAGAATGTATGAAGGATGTAATCATTTTCAAGTCTTGCTCCTCACATGAAAATGACATAATTAAAAACGAGATAATTAACCAAACTGCAACACTTTCATGTTGGATAGTTGTTAACTTAAATTCAAACACCTTCTTCTGAATACTGACTACTAAAGTACATAGGAAACGTTCATACTATAAAAAATATTTAACTTTTCACCGTTCATGCGTTCTGTGATCTTCTCCACTATTTTCATAATATTATCTACGTGTAATATTATATTGATTGCTTTTTTTCGATTTCTCCTGGGTCAATTAGGTAAGCAACAAAACCCACAAACACCAAGGACTGTATGTTTATTGAACGCTACACAAGCTATCGAATATTATTAACAGAAATGTTCAGCAACCAATCGCAAGGGGTGAAAATACTTCCCTTAATCTGGAGTTTGCGGGAGGGTTAGGTTACATGGACACGAGATTGATATGGTATAATGGAATCTCCGGATAGATTTTCGATTCGCCGAATACGTGCCGAAGTATATATCTATATTTACCCCCGAAGACCTCTTAAGCGGAACTAGTGATGGACATATTCTAACATATTGATAATCGAAAAACCCACGGAATATATCGAATTATGTCTCGAATTAATCGCTCGATTGCGAGTGCGGAAAACTTTTCTATTTGGATTTTAAAAAATGAGAATAAGAAAAAGCACCGAATTTAGTTTCTGTAAAAATCAGCGACGCCATGATATCGAAAAAAATATTTATCCATTGTTTCTACATAACATAATTCTCGTTTGTGATTATTTTATCAATAAAAATAATATATGTGTTTTAAATTGATCGCATTAATTCTAATAATAATTTTTTATTTAATTCCTAATATATGCAGACCCATCGCTAAGCGAATGATGGAGCTTTCACGTGATTATTTTGGGACGAGAGGGAGTTGAAAATTATATTATGTTGGAGGTCGAAAAATATTTACCAACGAATAAACAACGAAACCTGATTCTACATTCTACATAAGGATTGTTATGAAAAACATGTTTTCACTTGTAATTTCATTTAATATATATGTTTCAAAGAGCCTACTTTTAGCAAGCTACGGCTATATAGTAACCGTCGTCTACAGTCATAATCTATTCCTTAACTCTTGATCCCTTGACAGTTGATTCCCTCAATAGTTGATCCCCAGCAGAGTTGATCCCCCTGCAAGTTCGTCCCTTGGAAACTTGATCCCGTAAACGATTATTTCTCCCTAGTAAAGTATGCAGAATGGATGTACGGCCGTGTAACAAAATTCGACATACGACATCTGCAGGCCTATTCAGTTGAAATCAGATGTACAATTATTTTTCCTAATAATAATGCTGTGTCCCGGAGGAGTTTGCGGAGAGAACATACCGCCGTATTTTGTTATTCGGCGGTTATATTTGACCTGTGAGCAAGTAGTTGATATCTGAATCGCAGATCCACCTTGATCTTGATACAGTGGTACAGCCCTTGAAGTTTTATCTTTTTACTCTACCAACTAAGTAACCTATCGGAAATAGCACCATTCGATGCACTTGCCAAAAAGTAAATAATCTAAATGGCCTGGCCAGACCACATGCCCATCAGAGGGTTAAAACGAGGTCACCCTACACATTTATTATATTATTGAATTAGCTTCCTTCATACCCCATACTCGTAGTAGATTCCTATTATTTAAAAAAAAACACTTTTTTTTAAAGTTTCTTTATTCATTGAATTGTTGTTACATGCATTGAGGCTAGGTGCAGACAGGCCAGTAATAATTAGGTTGAAAATTTAAATGTAAATAATGATATGTACCATCTGAAGAAATTATTAATAAAAGAAAACTTTGACACCCAAACGGTATCTTACATAGCGTAGACATGCCTTTGAAACTTTAGTCTGTAAGTCCTTTAAACCCTGTCTTAACTCAATTCATCTTCCTTTGTACGTCACACTTGAGTGTCCCTATGTATCAGCAAGTTTGGGACTTCAATGATTGAAGCCGGCAAATTCGAATTTCCAATTTCTCTTGGAATGGAAATACTGGTTACGGTAAGCCAGTGAGTGGTAATGGAATCAAATTCATCAATAAATTCTCACCTCGATGGTGTTGGAACGTATTGATTACCAGACAATTATGATGCAGCATTCTCAGACGAATTAAACACGGCAATCTCCATAATAGTTCATCACTTTTATGTCACTTTTTAAAGGAGCGATGAATTTTCATTGTGTTGAATTATTATGGAAACATCAAGAATTCAGACTATCCCGTGATTTTTAACGATTTTTTTCTTCAATCTCCATTGTCATGTCTTATTCCATCCTAACTGATTTTCCGCCTTTTTTCTTTCAAAATTAACGTGACCTAACCTCCAACGTCAAGTATTTTCCTAACCTTACTTTTTTTACCGCCAAATATTTAGTATCTCAAAAATAACTATTAAAATAGTTGCTTGAGTTTAGAACGTTTTTTTAAATAAATACAAGATGAACAAAAACCGTGCAAAAAAGAACCACCCGTATTTTCCCTGCAATGTTATTTTACGATAACTTGTTTATTTTTACTTTGTTTTCTAAAGATAAAACGTGTATTTTGCAAAGGAATTACCGAAAATGGCTTTACGAGTTTCTTTTTGGCGTGTTAACATTTCCTTCTGAATGTTTTTAGGCATTATATTAAATTGCCTGTGAATTACCTATAACCGAGTACTTTGCATGTGATTCGATTAACGAATAAAGAATAGGTAATATCAGAAGAGTTAATCTTTGTAGTGGTGTACTAGATGGAAAAAAATAATTGAAATATATATTATTTTGGTTGGAAGCTAGATAAAATTACTGCAATAAAATATTTTTTGTTTAATATTAACTATTAAGTAGGTACTATAAGATTAACTCTTCTGATATTACCTATTCTTTATTCGTTAATCGTATAAAGAATAGGTAATATCAGAAGAGTTAATTAAAATATCAACTAATAAGTAGGTACTATAAGATTAACTTTTCTGATATTACCTATTCTTTATTCGTTAATCGTATAAAGAATAGGTAATATCAGAAGAGTTTGTTAAAATATTAACTAATAAGTAGATACTATAAGATTAACTAAAATATTAACCAATAAGTAGATACTATAAGATTAACTCTTCTGATATTACCTATTCTTTATTCGTTAATCGTATAAAGAATAGGTAATATCAGAAGAGTTTGTTAAAATATTAACTAATAAGTAGATACTATAAGATTAACTAAAATATTAACCAATAAGTAGATACTATAAGATTAACTCTTCTGATATTACCTATTCTTTATTCGTTAATCGTATAAAGAATAGGTAATATCAGAAGAGTTTGTTAAAATATTAACTAATAAGTAGATACTATAAGATTAACTAAAATATTAACCAATAAGTAGATACTATAAGATTAACTCTTCTGATATTACCTATTCTTTATTCGTTAATCGTATAAAGAATAGGTAATATCAGAAGAGTTTGTTAAAATATTAACTAATAAGTAGATACTATAAGATTAACTAAAATATTAACCAATAAGTAGATACTATAAGATTAACTCTTCTGATATTACCTATTCTTTATTCGTTAATCGTATAAAGAATAGGTAATATCAGAAGAGTTTGTTAAAATATTAACTAATAAGTAGATACTATAAGATTAACTAAAATATTAACCAATAAGTAGATACTATAAGATTAACTCTTCTGATATTACCTATTCTTTATTCGTTAATCGTTTAAAGAATAGGTAATATCAGAAGAGTTAGTTAAAATATTAACTAATAAGTAGGTACTATAAGACTTGATCAATCAGTGTCAATTTCTAAAATGACACTTAAATTATATACGAATTTGAGTTCATTGAACCAGAGTTACAATTACAGACATAAAACTAAAATTAGTATATTGGATGGTGTTGTGGTAATGGAATTATATATATGATCTGTGAATAACTATTGAACCTGAAAGGGAGAAAATAAATGACAATATTATTTTAAGGGTAAACGAAACATATGTTATAGTTTACGCGTTCATAGATGGCGCTAATTTATTTATTTTGCAAAAAAAACACTTTTTGCAAGTAATGCTTTTACATATTAAGATAAATTATTTGTTTGGACATGTGCATACGGAATATCAATGTGAATAAATGATTTTGTATGTTTTTTTAAGACGGTTTACACGTAGTTCCCGTGAGCACTTAGGCCATAGGCCCATTGTGCTATATCCCATTTTACCTCAATCCTTTAACAACAACCCAGTCCCTTTAATAAAGTTCACCAGGGTTGTCATTGGTCATGTGGCTATGTCTTCTTGTTCTACTGTATGTCTCCCCAGGTATCTGAGCCTAGTTCCCACCAGGGCATGACATTGGCACCAAAGGTGAATTGAAGTCTCTTCATTCTCTTCACATTTCCTGCATCTGTTGGTGTTTTCCACTCCCAATATCTGCTTGTGTCTCCTGAGATGGCAGTGTCCCGTTAGAAGTCCTACAAGTTCCCTCAACGAGTTTCTGTCCATATCGAATAGTTTCTTGGTTTGTCTAGGGTCTTGACCTTTTATGAGTACTTTGGATTGTCTCATTCCAGGTGCCCTCTCTCATTCTTTGCGGTGCTGGGATTTGACCCACCTATCAATATGTAATTCTGTGTGGCAAGCTGCTACTCTTACGGCCGGCTCTGATCCTACAAGTGGTGCTTTCGCCCCTTTCCTTGCTAGTTTGTCAGTCGGCTCGTTGCCTTCAATACCCGTTGTATGTATAAAAACTCAATTCTTCGAAGAAAGGCATAAAAATACAATATTGGATTGAATCACTGAAACAATGTTGTATTTTCGGCTTAATATTTTAAAGCCTAACTCAAAAACTGAGTTTTTTCGCAAAATATTTAAATTAGCGCCATCTATTAACGCATAGATTATATCGACCGGTCGGTGGCCGAGTTGACATCGCGTTTGGGTCTCACCCAGGCGTAGTGTGTTCAATTCCTCGGCTGGCTAAGTCCTCCATCACAACACAAGCAACATTTTCGGCTTACTGTGGTGGTAGTAGGAGATTTTCAAATATTGTCAGGTTATTCGTAACCTGGGAATGTGTGTCTTTCTTAAAAAAAAAAAAAAAATAGATCTGTGTAGGTAGTATATCACTTTTATGAAGTCTTTATGCTATAACTCCGATGCTATTTTTGTGGTCGTGGGCGAAGGTTAACTATTCATTTTTTAGGCAAACTTGTAGCTCTCGCAAATAATTGAAACCTACTCATGTTGAAAAATATATTGTACCTGTAATATTCACATTAATTTTTGTCATATTTTCGTGAACTTATTTTTTGCAAGTTTACGATAACGATGCAATCAATAATCCATCGACGATATTCGATTAAAGCAAATATTACTCTCCGGTACTCTTAGGTTCGTGCGATTTGCTCAAATAGATTTCACGATATTTTTTATTATTACAGTAACGAAGGTAATCTGTCAGGTAGTTGGAAAAAGAAGCAGAACTTGTCAAATAGTGTAAAAACTTGAGATTTATTACGTAATATTTGATTAAAAACGACAACTTACATAAGAAAAATATTTATTTATATTATACGTCCATATGGGCTTTCAAAAACTGATTTACAAAATAATTGAGTGTAACAGTAATAGTAAAATTAAATTATTATGAATACAAAAAATATATATAATAACATACATACAAAAGAATAGTATAATGCTAACCTTAATTATATTTATTATTAAGGTGTGTTATTATATCCTTCTTTAACTATATTCCGTGCAGTTGAACACATCTACAAAGTATCGCCAACTGCACGCAATCTAGGTATAAACGAATATCTAAATGATTCATTATTGATATTTTTTTATATATCTAAAACATGCCATGTTCTTTATATATATGTATGAAGAAAAAGCAGAAAGCGCAGCAACTCCTCTAAAGTCATTAAATCACATTAATATATCTGTGGGATTTTATTTTTAATTAACCACCACTGTTTTACATACACATACTATAAAACCCATGCACAGTTTTGTAGGAATTTTTTGTTACCGCTAATATTTTATGTCATTATGTATGTATGTACAAGTACCTGTATGTACATTAAAAATGCTAATTGACAAAATAAAAGGAAAATATTTTTTTTAAGAAACCTATTTCTCAATTGATATATTGACCTGACTGCTGACCCTGTACAAATCGCAAGTGCGCCCTACTGTCGAATTTGGCAGCCATCTCTGGTCCGGAGCCCCTAAATACCTGAAAAAAACCCTTGACTCTGTGCAAAAACGGGCGGTCCGTTTGATAGATTCCCCAATCTTAACAAACGGACTGCAATCTTTAGAGCACAGGCGTCAGGTAAGTATGCTGTCCTTGTTCTATCGGTATTACAATGGAAGATGCTCTGAGGAACTAGCGTCATTGATCCCTTCGGCACCGGTGCGTAGTCGGGATACACGCCAAACGCGCGCCCAACATTTGTACACGGTTGACATTTGTCACATGAGAACGGGTCGCTTCTACGATTCGTTCTTAAGTTCAACAGCTCGGCTGTGGAACGAACTGCCGGCCTCTGTGTTTCCTCCCTCCTACAACATGGGACTCTTCAAGAGCCATGTTCACTTCTTTCGCTCCACAAAAAGACCCTCCACACAGCATCCCCAAATATGATATAGGCCCTGAGGGAAATTATTTTCTTCAGGGCCTCCTGTGTGGACTTAGGTAATATTAAAAAAAAAAAAAATTAGATATTAATTCTTAATTTTTTTTAAATTAACCCCACAATATTCTTTGTTAAAATAATTTCCCTTAGGGCCTATGTCATCTTTGGGAATGCTGTGTGTGGGGGGTATTTTTAAGGAAAGGGAGGAGAAGATGTACTGGGAAGGTCAAAGGTATGAGGGATGGGTAAGAATCTCAGGATCAGTGTATCAAAGAGTGACGGACGTATGAATTTATCCCATAGCTGCGGCCTAAGCCGATGGGTCGAGAGCCCAGTTGGAGAGCTCCAAACTAGCATCTCCCGATCTGGCACGCCACGCAGCTGATGGGGAGACGCATCCTGAACACACCTCACTCGATGAATCCGGGCACCCATGCTAAATCACCAAACTTAGAGAACCACTATGGTAGAGATGTTAGTTGTCCAATAAATGGTTCCGGGGCGGCGGTACCTAACGCCACCTCCCAAATTGAGATATAAGATCGAAAAAAAATAGCTCAGTAAGTAAGAGTGTTAGATAGATCCACCCAGGTTCGATCCCCAGTTGCTACCAGTGGCGGCTCGTGACTTTTGGGTGTGTTTTGAGTTTTAATATTAAAAAAAGTGCACTGCCAAACTAAAATTTTCTGAAAATCTTCATACAAAAAATAAAATAATATATTAAAAATTAATAAAATACTTCGTTTTAACCACTTTTATTGTTTATTACCAACATGTTTCATGAGCAACGCTCACTTCTTCAGGGTTTTTAATAAAACTAATTATAAATAATAGACATAAACATAATTAGTTTTATTAAAAATTATTTATAATTAGTTTTATTAAAAACCCTGAAGAAGTGAGCGTTGCTCATGAAACATGTTGGTAATAAACAATAAAAGTGGTTAAAACGAAGTATTTTATTAATTTTTAATTAAAATGGTGCCACAAAATAAGTTTGCTGAGTTAGAAAAAATAATATATCTTTTTGTATTAAACAATAATGTCGAATTATTCGAACTTAGTCACGAGCCGTCACTGGTGGCGACCGTAATCTTTTTATTTTCTGTTTCATTTTTAGTTTATTTTCTTCTTCAATGAATAAAATCAGTTAAATTCACCCTGACAACCTTATACAAAACTGAATTAAACTCTTCCTGTCATTCAACACGTAAGTAGTTTAGGAGCATAATAATGTTTACCAAGGATATTACGATCGGTTCCCCGGGCGACTTCTATGAACCCCCTTCACAGCGTCGCCCCCCCTCCCCCGCCATTAACATAATGAAATAATTGTTGATAAGGGTAGACACCCCCTAGCTTCCCACTTTCACAATCCGATCAATTGATATACAAAAGATGTCAGCCGTCTAAATATCCTACGTCTTCCTCAAAGGAAATAATATTATTATATAATTCTAATTCTCGAAATATGAGTTTTGAGTTCATTGCTTTTGTATTTGTTTTGTGAAACTCCATTATATAATTCAGTTTCCAAGAAGCATAAGGGCGCAAGTTCAAACACACTAAACATTTCGGAAAATATAAATCATTCTTAACTTTTACAAACATTAAGATAGATAATTGAAAACACAAATTTTCTTTCAATTATCTAACAAAATATTTGTGAAAATATTGAGAGATTTGCTTAAGGCGACATAACACTCTAATAGCGGGGTTATAGTAAAGATTATAGGTAGTTTTGAATAAAAGAAAAAACGCACATCGTTCTGGTCTTCTTTATATTATAAGCGTCTGAGGTAAAGTGCACTATTTTTTTATTCCCATTAAACTACAATTAAGTAGTTTGTTCAATTATAATGTAAATATGTAAACATAAAATTATTTAGGAAATGAGATAAAAAGAATTTCAGATCAGTAGGATTTATAGACCCTGTTAGGAGTTCTACCGAGCCGAACCCTCTGATATGAAAATATCTGGAGTCGGTGAATTATTTTCCCATTTGATCTCTGGTGAGTTGACGTGTTGTTCTTGTATTGTTTTGTATTTATTTTGCTTAAATAATACACTTGCATAATGTTGATTGACTAGATAATTATTTGTGGAAAAGTGTGTGGAAGGGTTTAGTTTTCCTATGGGGAAGATTTAACCCGGACATAAAGTCGGAAATTTATAAAAAATTATAAATATACATAATGCTGTTGCTTCTAATAAGATATTCAGATTATTATTATTGGCACACATAATCTAAAATAATACTAAACCTTAATGCTAATAAATAAAACTATTGATTGATAGTGATGATAAGTATAAAGTATTTCTACTTATGAACCATGTTTTCAGCAAATATCTGAATCTATTTGGAAATTAAGTTTTATGTTACTCGGCAACATGTTGGACATTTTGGGCACGTTATATTCTAAGGTTTGCTGTCCGTATTCATTGCTATATTTTGGAATAAGCATGTCTTTATTCTTTGTGAACCTAGTGTTGTGTTTATGTTACAATTTATATTTGTATTCAGAGTCAGAAATATGCTGAATTAATATTTTGTCCCATAGTAAAGCCTGCACAGGCAAGATATTTATGTTTCGATACAACAATGAAATTTTACGTCACTGTGAAAAAATATTTTTGGAAACTAGTAATTTAACCATACCATTTTTAACTGATTGTAAGTAATTTAAGTAGTTTTAAAATAACTAACTTCGGGAGATGATTCTATATGATAGTACAAGTATAAAAGACGTATAACTTTTTTGAAACTCCAACGTAAAGGTGTAGGGGCGGTTTTTGAAATCTCGTGTAAACGGTGACCTTCCTAATGTTTATATGCATGGTGTCCAGGGTAAAGTGCAATAACTTCGGGAGACAATTTTAAATGATTGTGCAAGTATAAAACATGTTCGAAATTCCAACTTTTTAATGCGGTTTTCGTAAAAAGGTTGAATTGTTTGTTTGAAAATAAAATATCTTTGATAGTGAAAATTGTAACAGAATGCCAATGCCATTGTTTTTTCCGAGTAACGTAAGAATTCTTGGCGCAATTTGGCTCAGGGATACACAATGATTTACGGAACAAACTAAACACCGGTGCCTTTAATATCCTCTCAGAGATGTTATTTCTTTGATTTTACCAACATACAAATTTAAATAGAACAGTTGCAGCATCCAAACAACTTTGTGGTAACATCAAATGAGATACCTTGGTTTGTAGCGGATTATTTCACCGGACAATATAGTTCCGAATTTGAAACAAACAACAGTTTTAGACAAAAATAAAGCTTTCCCGAGGTTCGTTGGACAGGCAATGCAGGTGGGATCTACGCCACAAACAATCATTAATGTATCTTAAAAGGTTGGTTGTCAGTTGTGTAAAATTTAAAACACGTTTATTAAGTAATGGGGATTGCGTGGAACCACAAAGAAAAGCAAAGGTTCGTATAGGCAAGTCATTTAGAGACGACACAACACATGGCGATTTAAACTAAATAAATAAAAATGTAAATGTTCGTTGGTTCAAAATCTTGAATCTCCGAAATTTCTTCACCGATTGCTTTGAAATTTTGACACAACATTGCATTTAAAGTCGCGTGTGTTTGTATATAACTATATTATATAGATGTTACCTGTGACAGGTAAAAACTTTTTTTTTAAACCTTGCAGCAACAACGCGTGGCAGAGTACAGCTAGTAAATATATAATTTTTTAAACTAGTGGTATGCAGATGTTAAATATTAATGTCTTAATTGTAAGTAAAAGAAAAAATATAAGCACATATCAGAAATCTCAGATGGGGAAATAATATATAACGTACAAAATGACACAAAAAAATGTTGTAATATTTTAAATAACTATTTTAGTAACGTGGGAAAATACCTAGCAAAATCCATAAATAAGACCAATCTATCTAATCCACAACAAATAACACAATGTCAAATTAATAAATTTCACCCAGTCACAGAAATCGACATTGACAGAACTATTTCGAAACTAAAAGGAGATTCTGCCCCCGGCTTTGATAACATAGATACTAAAACAATAAAATCGATGAAAGAATACTTAATTCACCCCATAACACATATAATAAACCTAAGTCTAGCAAATGGCGAATTTCCCAATAACTATAAAAGAGCAATTATAACCCCCATTTATAAAACAGACTGTCGTAAAGATCCACAAAATTATCGCCCGATTTCACTTCTCTCGAATATATCAAAAATATATGAAAAAATTGTAAAAAAACAAATTTGGACATTCTTAGAAGAAAATAAAATAATTAATTATTCAATTCAATTCAATTCAATTCAATTAGTTTATTCCTTTAAAAACATTACAAAATTACATTTTATTTCGTTTTTAAGTACATTTGTAAAATGGTATTACATAATAAGTAAACGGTGTATAAACTATACCAGCATCAATAGAGCTTGCCTTTTAAAGGCAGCTTCACCGATGCTAAATATGTCGATATCCGAATTAATTCTGTTCAACAGCAAGACTGCTCTCCCCACCGGCATGACCATTGGCAAGTTGGTCCTGCAGGCCGGGAGATAAAACAGTCTATGCTGTCGGTGACGGAGATAACCATCAGGAACATAGAGACTAATACTCTCCATGATAGTCGGATTTACTAACCATCCACGAATCAGTTTGAAGAAGTGTGATACAATATGCACATCTCTTCTGACCCGTAGATGGTTCATACCGAGCATGCCCAAGAGAAAGTCAGTAGGATAGAGCCACGGGTAGTAGCCATACTCCCTCAGGTAGAGGAATCTCAGAAATTTCTTCTGCACTCTCTCCAACATAAGGGAATACTTCACCTGATGTGGGCTCCAAACCACCGACCCACTCTCAAGCCTACTCCTAACCAACGCAATGTATAGCACTTGGAGAACCCGGGTGTCTCTAAAATTCATCGCAGTGCGTAGGACGAAGCCCAGCATTTTCAGTGAAGCACTACACGTCATTTCGATATGAGTATGAAATGTCAGCCTACTATCAAACATGATGCCAAGATCTTTCATAGTGGAGACACGTTTTAAACTTCGGGCATTCATGGTATACCGGTAAAACCAAGTATGACGTGCCCTTGTGAAAGAAAGAATGAAACATTTAGAAACATTTAACCAAATCGGATTAAAAAAATATACAAGTACTCACGACGCGATAGCAAAAATAACCAACTATTTATATACGGCCCTAGATTCCGATAAAAAATGTCTTGGCATATTTATAGACCTCAAAAAAGCTTTCGACAGCATGTCACATAAAAAATTAATAAGTAAATTAAAATCAGTAGGGATTAGTGGAAAAGTCTTAGCATGGATAACTAGTTATTTATATAAAAGACCTCAACAAGTAAAATTACTCAATCAAGTCAGCGATTCAAAATATAGCGACTTTTCAATACCCCAAGGCACGGTTTTGGGACCATTGTTATTTATTATATATGTCAATGATATATTCAATATTTCCAAATATGGAGACATTGTCTCTTACGCTGACGATACAGTCCTACTACTAAAAGCAAACACCTGGTCAGAACTAAATAACATGGCAAATACAGATATCAATGAACTAAAATTATGGTTTGATGAAAACCTGTTGACTTTAAACTCTAAAAAAACTTATTATTTACCATTTTTCATTAAAAAACAAGAAACACCTAAAGAAATAAACATAATTATCCACTCTGTGAAAAATACAGAAAACCACAAATGCAATATGTTATGCACAAACATAGAAAGCAAGACCGATATTAAATACCTAGGCATAACAATAGACCAGCGTTTAAAATGGTCCCCACATATAAATATTCTGAACAACAGAATAAGGAAACTAACATATATATTTAGATGTTTAAGAGATATTTTAAACGAAAATTTACTAAGAACCACATACTTCGCTTTCTGTCAATCAATTATACAATACGGCATTATAGGCTGGGGCGGTACATATAAAAATCAAACTCAAACAATTTACATATCACAAAAACTAATAATAAAAACCATATTAAAAAAACCCTATTCATATTCGTCCGAACTTTTATTCAAACAATTTAAGGTCAGAAAATTAAGTGCATTATACTTCTACCATGCAACATTACAAATTTATAAAAACAATATTCAAAATAAAATTGCACCCTTTAAAAATAACAGAAATCTTAGACAAACGTCAATACTTTCTACTCCTAAATGTAAAAAAACAATAGGACAGTTCAACCATGAATATCTCGGAGTTAAATTTTTTAACTCATTACCAGAAAAAATTAGAAACATGAATGCAAATATAAACGAATTCAAAAGCCACCTTAAAAAGTATTCCGAACAGTTGAACTGAATCGTACCAAATACAAACAAATATAACAACACCCCCATACACACAAGCCCTGCTTATTTATGGGGGTACATCAAATATTTATATTATGTAATTAATAAATAATAATATTGTGTAATTATATGATGTAATTGTTATATTATGTAATTCGTGTATCTTTTTTTTACTAATAAAAAAAAAAAAAAAAAAAAAAGTAATAAGTTTCAGAACTTCAGATAAAATTTCAGACAAGGAAGTTGACTGAGAAAATTAGTTTGACGGTTGGTGAAACAAAACCTCAACTTTTTTATACACCCCATTAGTAGTAGAAATTTAATTCATTACATTCTACCGTCCAAAATTTGATTTCTCCACTCGCCATTTCATAATCTGTGGATTTTTGAAGAAAAATTCGATTCCATTCCTGGTTGAGAAAATTTCTGGTCTAAATTTTTTTTAATTCGTCACCAACAAAGCAAATAATAGTAAGTACGACATGTATAATATGGTATACAATAAATTACAAGGGCGTGAATTTAACGTATCAATATTATTCAGGGAAGGAATTAGACTTATACGAAATTTCATTCGATCAACGACAGTTCTGGTTCATCGCCCCTAAAATATACAACGCATTTAGGACCGATATAAAATCAACTAATAAGATATCCCTTTTTACTATCGGTGTTCAAGGCTGGATGTTTGAAAGGGGTGAAAATTCTTTAAAGAACTTCTAAAGACTTCCTAAAACTATTTCAAAAAATTAATTGAAAAAATTGTATATTGTATCTTCGCCTTTATATTATTTTAACACTTTGTAATTTTTTTTTCACATTGTATAATTTGTATGGCTACCATAACACGGGCATTAGCCTAGTATGGTAGTTGAAAATTGTAATATTTAAAAAAATCTATAAACTAAAAGAAAAGAAAAAAAATAACCATGGAATGAATTACACCTACTCAAATTGCAACTAGTTAAATTATACGTTCTCAAATTGCAACTAGTTAAATAATACCTTAGAAACACCTAAATAAAAATGTAATCCACTTTTGTTTAGCAATAAACATCGCTTAACATCCAATGTTATGTTTTCCGTTGCTTCAGTTCTAGAAATGTTACAATTTTTTTAATATTTCAAGACTAAATTATACAGAATTTCTTCCATTCTCATAATTAAATCATAATTCTTCCGTTTTATTTTCATGTTGGAATATTTAAACAAAAAAATCAGTTAAGTAATGCTGACAGGGGAAATTTTCAGTGAACTGTCTGTTATTGAAAACGCTGGACACAAAATACTAGAACTCCTTTCAACATAACGAAAACTTCAAATAATTTATGCGAAATCCGAATTTTTAAGTTGTTTCAGGAGTCACCTGCCACCTGCAAACCACGCGGAATATTTTAACGTCAAACTTTCTGACTTTTCTTTGGAATGAATTTTGATATCAATAACCCAGGATTCTTTCGCAAACTTACACCTTTCAACAATGAGCTTTATGTGGTTTTTTAATGAAAATCTGGTTTTTACCTGGCTTATTTTTTGTATAATAATAATGCGTGAAGTTTGTGAGGAATATCCTCGCTTTGACCTTTCAGAAAAACAATTTTCAAGAAGATATTTTTTCATTGAGCTATTCAAAATATTCAGTAACTTCCCGAAATGAAATATATTCTAATAGATTTTTCTCATCTAGGAACTTCAAAATTTAATTAAAAATATTCATTGATGGTGAAATTTTCGAATTTACAACTCATTTAAACAAGGTTTGCTATTTAGTCCGTATTTGTTCTATAACTTCTCGTATTCAAAATTATGTTTATTTTGTATTATTTTAGTATCTGCGTCTTGAATACTATATCAGTATTGGATTTGCTCGCTAAATCCATTCCTGGTCTGTCAGTTGCCTAATCAACAGTGTCAAATGTATTTTAATTTTTCTCATAAAATAATTATTTTCTAGCATTCAAGTAACAGTTTTAACTACCCATATCCAACACTTATGTTTTAAAACTGACCGCTGTAAGTATAAGTCCCACAAGTGAAATCTATGCCAATTTGATAGAAAACTGATGATTTTTTATATATTTAATATTTATGAATATGATTATGAATTAATTTTAACTTCCTGCAATCAACTAGTATGTTTAATCGCTACTTGATTGAGCTTCTATCGAATTCCAAAGCCACTAACGGAGAATAATGAATAACGGAGCGAGTATGAACAAAATATTTTCACAATTTGGGGGTACATATTTTCGTACAAAACTGCGTATCCAAAATGGGATGGAGATCTACGATTTAAGGCAAGTGTAAGTGAGGCGGAGCGCTGGGCGGTTGGGCTAAATGGAACATTTGTTGAAAGGCACGTCTAATGTTATTTATTTATTAATTTCCATTTAATGTGAGAATGAGTGCGGCCGAATCAAAAACCGAACGCCCGTAAATGTCAGTCTCTTTTTTCTAAAATACGCTATCGATCGAGTGATTTTCCAAAATCTAGAAAACTCTTTACTCGGACGTATCTGCAAATCATACAATACCCAAAGAGATATTGATGTTTTCTACTGAAACCTTAAAACATTTTTTATGTTTTTTTTTTTTTTTTTTGGTACAATTGTTTTTTACATTTCATAGTTATCCAGTAATGTTGGCCTCACTGGGTGGCTTACCCGTGCTTTGATCAAAATCAAATTAACCTTACAATATTCTATCTGAACAGTTATTTCTACATTGTTCGTTTTTTCTTTTCATTAATTAATTTCGTTTCAACATTACTTTTAATATCGTCTTGCTTCGTAATAAATAACCATGCAAAACAAAGATTGTAAATGGAACTTAACTGAATAATTATTTATAAATTTATTTTTACATGACATTAAATCTCCTACTTGGTGGCTTCGAGACATTATATCTTCATTTAATGGAGAAATATTTTGACTTAAGATAAATAGGTTTTTACTAGAAAAAGTTTTTATGCAAATCACAAAGGCTAACAAATGATTATAAGTAATAATTATTTACTTTAAACACCCGTATAAATTGAAAAAAATCTTCCGATAAAAAATATAAATTCGTATTCAATTCCTGTGGGCGGCATTTATATTTTCTCGGAAGATTTTTTCAGTTTATAAGGGTTGTTTAGGCAAATAATTATTGCTTATAATAATTTTAAAAGTAACTTATTTTATTTTATATTGATTATATAATTGATTAACGTGTATAACTCACTATATGTTTTCTAAATAAAAATAAAAATTATATCAAATAAAAATTGAAATTAAAAAAAAGTAATGGATTGCCATCGTAAAGTAAAGTATTCAATCTTCTCTGGAATTAGATAGATATGCCTGCAGATTGGTTTGACTCCAATTTATGGCGATGTTATTAAAGAAAGACTTATGATTTACATTAATTCTAATAAATATCTTACAAATATTTTTTGACAGGGAATTTATCATTTTAATGTTCAATAAGGTAATTTAGAGCGTTGATGTAATAATGGTTCAGTTTCGACTTTCAACAGAATTTATTAACACAATTAATTATGTTTTCCATCAAATTAATACGTAAGATATAGTACTTTAATCAGAGGCGGATTTGCCCTTAGGCCTATGTAGGCCCGGGCCTAGGGCGGCCAGATATTAGGGGCGGCCAATCGTGACAAAAAAGATACAGATGATAACAGGAAATTTCTTCCTAAGTACCTAAATATTGTACGTACGAAATAGCGATATGCAAGAGCGTGTTCACACACAGCACACAGCGCGCCCCCACGCCCTGCAGCCGCCCTCGCCGCACTTATGATGGGTACTGAGAAAGGGGCGGCTACATGGTCTGGGGCCTAGGGCGGCCAAGACTGCAAATCCGCCTCTGACTTTAATACTTAATACTCTCATTTCTGACATTTGAGTACTAGACTCTTCAAAGACGTAAAGTGTTTTAAATAGACACGATTAGCGATGGAAAAATGATTTATTAAGCTCCCGCATACCCAATTTCTCCCTATTTATAACAAACTTCTTTTTTAATATTTAAATTTAAGTTCCAAAAAAATATATATAAGACACTATCTTTACATTTGTAATGCCGAAACGTTAATTACATGAAATTCCCTCGATAGAAAAAAATCGCAAAAGTAAGCTAAAAAAATGATTAAAAACACGTTTTGTTCTGTTATTTAATATGGCATGAAAAAAATCACAGTGTTTCTTTAAATGCAACTAAAGCATTTGTCAAGAGATTCTTGCTCTACTTCAAACGAGTTGTGCTTTTTTAAATATTTTCCCCATTTTCGCTTAACTATTATGGTTTTTTAATATTAGAGCGCTTCCTCCAACATTCGTATTTACATATCTCCCTTTCAAACCATCTTTGAACGCTTACTACGGGCCTTAAGGCAAATAAAATTTCTCTTAATAACCACAATTCTTTGTATGTAATGTTATAACATGAATTATTATTAATTAGATTCAAATTATTTTTTTTTTAAATATGTGAACATTGTGATAAAACGGTAAAATTAATATTTTTATAAATATGCTGTAAAGTACGTATGCACTAAGCTATTTATTTTATATTATAGGAATAAAAAATACGTTGGTTACGGTTCCATGATAAATCAACACAATGAAAATTCAACACACTTTTAAAAAGTAATATAAAATCATTAGAAACGGTGAAAAAAAATAATTTAAACCTAACCTAACCTAACCTACTTAACCCAGTTAACAAGGTTTTTATTTTATTACTTTCCATGACTTTATATAAATTTTTAAAGATATGATAAATTATCATTTTGATGAGTTATCCGGTCACCATTGGTTACAGTGATAAAAGATATTGAATATATCATGATATGTTTTCTTGTATTGTTTTGAAATTTGGTACGTGTACTTTGTGTGTGTGTGTGTGTATGCGCGCGTCTATGTGTATGTGTATGTGTGTGTATGTGTATGTGTCTGTGTATGTTTATGTATGCTCATTGAACATATAATATTATTGACATCGTGCTTCTTTTAAATATGGACAGTGAATCCGAAAAAATTCCGATGTTGAGATTAGACAAATATTATTGAAGGTATGAAAAGCACGGTTAATTGGCCATTTAAATGATGCATTTTTTGTAACCAAGCGTTTGGAATTGGGTATTTTCACAAACTAAGAATACCATAAGCAATGTGTGGAAGATTTAAAGTTTATTTTTCTGATTCTAATCATTGTACTAAAATATGTAATATTCATATTTGAATTCATAATTACTGATTTGAAAAATCGCACATTCCTAAACCGTTCCAACAGGCTACAACGTCATTACGACATAGAAGCCTCCACTTGCTGGTAATACGGCTGTCACCAATGATGCCCGGCGTGACTTCAACGCCGCCGAATTCACCAACACTTTGTTTTGGTGGCAAATTTAAAATTGCACATTTTAAATCGTTATGGAAAATTTGTTCGTCGAAATGAAAATAAAATAAAAATACCTTAACAGTCGTAATGTTTTGTTTTTTTTTTCGAAAATAAAAAATTAAATCGTGAAAATACCCTATGGCGTGTACAGGTATAATCAAAATTAAATAAAAAAGTTTGAAACAGTCAATGAATTCTTAAAAAATCTTCGTAAAGATTTTAAATGAGTTACTTTTCGATTTTGTTTTTAATATTGAAATGTAAACTCCAAGTTAATGTTGAATTTGTAGGTAAAAATATTTTATAAATTTGTTTTGAATACGTTATATGCTATCGATGAGTAGTTTATATCATGGATTCTAATTTGACTATAGGACATCTCAAGTGAATCGCTACATTTTGTGACTAAGCAGGGGTGCCCGAGTTCATCGGGTGAGGTGTGTTCAGGATGTGTCTGCCCATCAGCTGCGTGACTTGCCAGATCGGGAGAGGCTGGTTTGGGGAGATCCTACGACCTCTCCAGCTGATCTCTCTTGACCGATCGCCTTACGACGCAGCGGGAGGGATAGGTCATTCGTCCGTCGCTCCTGGACACACTGATTCCTAGATTTTTACCCACCCTGTATACATTTTTCCTTCCCAGAACTTCTTCACGCTCTTTTCCCAAAAAATACCATCCACACAGCATCCCCAAAGATGATATAGGCCCTGAGAAAAATTATTTAAAAAAAATAATATTTTTTTCTTGTGAATTTCATAGTGTGACAAGACAGGGAGATATAATAAAAAGTTTGAATTTCAAGCTGGACAGTTCGTTACTTCCTCATCATGGTTTAATACAAGTTGGACAGATTGTTACTACCTTCTCGTAGTTTAATACAAGTTGGAAAAAAAATTCTACCTCCTCGTAGCTTAAAACAAGTTGGAAAGATTGTTACTACCTCCTCTTAGTTTAATATAAGTTGGAAAGATTGTTTCTACCTCCTCGTAGTTTAATACAAGTTGGACAGATTGTTACTACCTCCTCATAGTTTAATATAAGTTGGACAGATTTTTACTACCTCCTCATAGTTTAATACAAGATGGACAGATTTTTATTACCTCCTCATAGTTTGATTCAAGTTGGACAGATTGTTACGACCTCTTCATAGTTTAATACAAGTTGGAAAAATTGTTACTCCTCGTAGTTTAAAGTAAAAATGTTAGTAGTAAAAAATAATACAGAATGAGTCGGTTAGTAAAAATATTAATTGGATAATTCGAATTGCGTCGTTTTTGTGAAAAATCATCCCAATCTCGGTTGACTTGGTTTATTTCATCAACTCTCCTAACCACGTTTGCTAACCTGAAATTTCACAACCAAATCTTATTTGATGACTGCAATTAAAATTAAACTACTTTCAAAACTAATTTCCTTGCTAATCTAAACTATCTTAACCGATATAACGTTGTCACTATTAAATTTTTAACTAAAAAGTAATACAATATAACCACAAATTAATATTTAACCGCTTTATTTGTAACACGGGTGCTTCTGAAATCATTAGAGATTTATTAAAAATAAATTGGCTTAAAACAAATTTATGTGCTTGTATTATAATTATGGGAAGCCACAAAGTAAATACTTTTAAAAATAAAACCTTTATAAAATTATATACTACAGAATGCAGAGTAATATCCACATGAGCGATTAGTTTTAAGTAACATATACATTTACAATAAAACATAAAAAATAACAGCACAGATTTTGATTCTGTCCATAACTGAATTATTATAAATGTCCAATACTTTAACCCTGTAACATGCAAAACATAAAACTTACTGATATTAAATACTGTTAATTTATTTAAAATCTAGTCGAATTATTAGTTTCCTATTAAAAATGGGACTGCAGGCCTATAATAGAAATAGAAAGACTTCCTAACAAAGTATCAGTCAAAAGCGAAAGTTTTATGAGGACGACGGAACACGTGTTCATACAAATACTGATATTGACATACTGATACCGTCGCATTCCGTCATATGTATTAGGAAAAGAACAAGTGTTCTCGATATATTCTGAATGACTAATATTTTATCAGGAAGTTGGCACGCTATCACTTCAGCAGGATCATTTTTCTCCGTGTGCCCTGTAACTGTCAGTATTGGTCACACTGTTGCAAAATCCTGACAGGTCGCGATAACTACTAATAACTAATCTTGTATTTTAGCCTTTACTGCAATACTAACTAACTAAGTAACCATCACGCCGTTTCCCCCTCTTAGACACACTGATTTTCAGATTCCTACCCACCCCTCATACATTTATCCTTCTTTCCTCTCCTTAACTAACTAACTAACTAACCATCAGGCCGTTTCTCAGCAGGGGTAAGCAGAGAGGACGGACCGCCAAACAACTATGTGTTTTTTTTTTTATTTGGTACATTATTTTTTACAATTTATGTTTTCCAGTAATGTAGGCCTCACTGGGTGGCTTGCCCGTGCTGAGGCCTTCATTTTATAATATGAAAATATAATCTACATATTACATTTAGAGAGAAAATAATACATTTAAAAAGAAAATAATAAATTTAAAATTAAAAATACGAAATACTTACATAATAATACATTTAAAATTAAAAAATAAATCTTGTGTGTTTGTGAGTGATGTGTGTTTATATTGGTTTTGTGTGTTACGTGTAGGTTTTATTTTTATTTAATGCTATGAAATTTTGGTAATATTGTCTTTTTTGTTCTTTAATCCATTTCGTAATTTTGTGTGTGAATTTATTTTTACCTTCCTCAATTTTAATTTCAAGTTTTAAACTGTCTAAAGCTTTTATTGCATGGTATTGGTAGTGTCTTTGTCCAAAGCTTGAATTTACTGTCGGAGTTTTTATGTTTTCTTTGTACGCTTGTCTAACTGGTCTGTTAGTGCTATTTTGTGTATGTTAAAATTTATTTTTTTGTCAAAAATGTAGTTTAGTAGTGTTTTAACGTATAATTGGCGTATATCTAGTACTTCACAGCTGTTGAATATTTGGTCTGTATCAGTCAGTCTATGTTTTTTTAGTATGTATTACCTTTAAGATCGTTTTCTGTGCGGTTTCTATGTAATTGATAGCCGAGTTTGTTGCTCCTCCCCAAGCAATAATTCCATATTCTATTATTGATTGGCACACACTCCTTGCCTCATTCATACATCGTATCATACATACTGTTCTATTATTCTGACTGTTGACATAGCCCAACTCGAGGATTCACTTGATCGTGCTATATCTTCCTCGGGCGTCCCCGACTTCTGCTACCATTCACATTTGCATCGTATATTATTCTTGCACTCCTTTCTTCGCTCATTCGCTCTACATGCCCAAACCATCTACGCGTTCCTTTCTTAATCTTACTCATTACGCTTACATCAACCTTGCACTCTTTGCGGATCTCCACATTTCTCACACGATCATACAAGGTTTTACCACATATACGCCTCAGGGATCTCATTTCTACAGCATTCAGTCTCCTTTCATACTTTCTCTGCCAGTTCCATGCCTCACTTCCATACATCGGGGTAGGTACCATCACTCCATTGTGGACTGCTAGCTTCGCTTCTTTCTACAATTTTTTTGTTAGCGCCAACTGCGTTCAGTCCTCTATTAATGGAGTTACCTGCATTTACCCTTCTTTCAATATCTCTGCTGAAATGATGAACTTGCGTTATCGCGTATCCAAGTCCCAGTTGTAATGTACAGACAAAAAATTGTAAGCTTGCTAAAAGATTTACCGAGGGTTTTTTATGCTTACGGTTATAAACTGTTTCGTTTCTACTATAAAGCCCCCACCTCATCATTGTAATAAAGCAATAAACAAAACCCTTCCCACCAAAGGCCTTACGTAAAGAGTTAAATAGACTTTCTTCCAGAACATTAAGTTGTAAAGTTCCTTCTTTTATTATTTCCATAATTTATTGGTCTTGTATTAATATCTTACCCAAGCACGCAAGATGGAGGGAAATATCTAACTCGAATAATTCCCAGGAGTACAGCATCAATAAGAGATTGAATAATAATATAATATCCGTCGATGAATAATTACGCTTGCATAATGTGAATTTATGGATGATTAATTGGAAAATCTAATTTACATGCTTTGTTCATTTTAATTATTTTGCAATGAAATTTAAATACACAATGGATACGGTTTCAAATTTGGATTGATTTTGTTTCATGTTTTGATACTACGATTATGTTTCGTTTATATTTTTTTAATAAAAAGTGTGCTTTTTGAAATGTGAACACATTTTTTTAACGTTGATTAGAATGTACCTGTTCATATTTATTATACTTTGTTCATATTTTTTATAAACGATGTAGTTACTGGCCTATATTATCATCCGCGCTAAGAATTTACTTGTGTTGTGGAGAACTTTGTTTGTGGCTACTCTGTTTTACTTTATCTACTTATACTGTATTTGTACATTGTTTTTACTGTGTTTACTTATACTTTGTTTGTACTTTGTTTTACTGTGTTTATTTATACTTTATTTGTACTTTGTCTAGGTATATTTTGTTTTGGCTTCGTCTACTTATACTTTGTTTATACATTATTTTACTTCGTTTAATTAAACACTGTTTGTACTGTACTTTACTTTGTTTTTACTTTATGTTGCTTCGTTTACTTATGCATTGTTTGTACTTTATTTTACTTGATCTACTTTTACTTTGTTTGTGCTTTGTGTTACTTTGTTTACTTATAATAATAATAATAATAATAATAAAAACGTTTATTTGACAATAATTTTTTACATGTTTGCATATAGTTTGTACACATACATTTAGATGATTATATTGTCAAAAGGGCAACTGCTCAGCTGTACATTCCGGATTTCTCCGGGAATGTAGCTGGTTTTCAGCAGTGCCTTTAATATAATGTGTTATAAATCGATAAATACAAATTTCTTTAAAATAAAATAAAATATAAATTCAGGATTAAATTTACATAAAATACATAGATAAAAATAAAAAATAAATAATAATCACAAGTAGGTGTCCCTTTCATTTTAAATTCGATCAATGATGATGTTGTGCGGTTGACTGTGCTGTCAGCAACCATTCGCTGCAGAGCTTCTTAAAGCACTGCAACGATGTTGTTGTTCGAATAGGCAGTGGTATTTTATTCCAAAGTTTTGACGATGAGTAGCTAAAACTACCCTCAAAAACAGCAGTTTTATGTTTGGGGAGAACAAGTAAATGGTCTCTTTGGCGTGTACTATGTGCATGTGAGTCACGGGACCACTGCAGTCTGTCAAACAGATAGGAAGGAACCTTTGAATTCATCAAGTTGAACAGTTGACACATTTGATGTAACTTCCTTCTGTTCGACATATTCAGTATTCGATGCCGATAGAGGTAAGGCGAGATATGCTCGCGTCTCGGGACATTATAGCAATATCGGACACATGCATTTTGGACTCGTTGTACTTGTTTTTGGGTTTTTTTCAATAAAGATGGACCGTAAACTGAGTCTCCATAGTCCAATATTGAGAGAACAAGACTATCAGTAATAATCTTGCGTAGTTTCACTGATATGTTATCTCTTATATTGTACAATAGACGAAGCCTCGAGTAGCACCACTGTGACCTGTTTTTAACATGTTCATCATACCTCAATCTACCGTCCACCATTATTCCAAGGTTGCGCGCAGCATCAACAAAGGGAACGGTGGTTTCATGTATTTTTACAACATGTCCTCCATTTTTTACGCATGATATTTTGTGCTTAGTTCCCATTAATAAAGCAACAGTTTTTTTGAGGATTGAGAAGTAACGCGTGCTCCTTTGCCCAACTGCAAACTCTACGTAGGTCACCATTTACCATATCCACTGCCACATGAGTTTTACTTACGTCAAACGATAAATATAGTTGTGTGTCATCAGCATACATGTGCGAACCACAGTGTTCAATAGATTGCATCATGTCAGCGGTATATATAGCAAAAAGCAATGGCCCTAGTATCGATCCCTGGGGTACCCCTCTTGTTATTATAATGTCAGATGAATATTTTAGAGTCCCATTACTATCCTTGCAAACTGTGCGCTGAGTTCTATCTTTGAAGTAATTTTGAAACCATTTTATTGCTTCATCGTCAAAACCAAAGTAACGCAACTTTGCAATAAGTAATGGAATGCTCAGTAAGTCAAATGCCTTAGAGAAGTCCAGCAGAACTAGTATCGAGGCTTTGCCTGCATCAGTGGAGGCAAGAATATCATCTGTAATACATTGCAGAGCTGTTGTAGTGCTGTGGCCTTTACGAAACCCCGATTGATGACGAGGTATAATCCCGCATGTTTCAGCGTAGACTACTGTTTGCTCAAACACAACTTTTTCGAGTACCTTGGATAATGCTGGTAATATGCTAATCGGTCTGAGATCACTAATACTTGAAATTGGTTTCTTTTTCGGAATTGGTGTGACTAAACCATTTTTCCACAGTGCTGGAACTATACCTGTCCGTAATGATTGGTTAATAATGGTTGTTATAGTGCTGAGTGCATACGGAAGTATGAGTTTAATCATTGAGATACTTATTTTATCGCAACCGATAGCGTTAACTTATACTTTGTTTGTGCCTATTTCGCTTTTTACTTCGTCTACTTATACTCTGTTTGAACATTGTTTTTACTTCGTCTACTTACAGTTTGTTTGCACTTTGTTTATACTTTTTTACTTTATGTGTACTTTGTTTATACTGTAGTTGTACTTTGTTTTCAATGTTTTTTTTATAACAAAATGTATGACTTGATTATACTTTGCTGACATTTTGTCTAGCAATTATTTAAGCACAAAAATCTTTACAAATCAGATTGTAAAATAAATAATCATTAAAAAATTAAATAGGATTAATGCACAAACAGTCAAATGAGCATGTTTGATTATTTAATGATAGCTTGACTTCAAAAATCATTATTATTTAACAAAGACAAATTCATTCGGAAATTCTCGACGCTTAATAAAACATCGTAATTTCGATTTAGAATGTAACATATTCATTATTTATTAAATTATCCGTAATTCTCAGCTATACTTATATGCTGATGACAAAAAGATAGTCAAAATCATAAAGTCTAAGATGGATTGCATAGAACTCCAGCATGACCTTGACTCTCAGGTGAATGAATATTGTTTAAAAAAATTACCTTCTTTTGAATGCAGACAAATGCAGCGTCAAATCTTACTCTCGAAAGAAACACACAATATTATATCCCTACAAAATTAAAAACAAACTCTTAAACAGGGTAAATGTGATTAGAGATCTTGGAGTCCTAATGGACAGTAAGCTTCTTTTTCAATCTCATATCGAGCATATTACGTCGAAGGCTTTGAAAATGCTTGGATTTATACTTGATTTATACTTGGATTTATACTTTGAGAATGTTCAGTTTTCAAAAATCCACAAACATTTAAGATTCTCTACATATCTTACGTCCGAAGCCACCTAGAGTATGCATCAACAGTGTGGAACCCTCATAGTTCTACATATAAATCAAACATAGAAAGAGTTCAGAAAAAGTTTTTGAAAGATGTCTCTTATCGCATGCGAAATGATGAAAACAATGTGTCCATGAACCTTAAAACTCTTGATCAACGCCGAGATATCAGAGACCTAGTAATGCTATATAAGATAATCCACTATTTTATTGATAGCCCATACCTTTTACAAAATATTCATTTCAGATGTCCATTAAGAGTAACTCGATCTCCGGACACATTTTATATTCCCAAGAGCAATACTAATTATCTTGAAAATGTATTTATAAGAAGAAGCTGTAGCACCTTTAATAGATTATGCACAAATATCGATGTGTTCAATACGAGCCTCGCAGGATTCATAGCATTCCTAAGAGAGTAGCGTTTGATCGTTGCGGGAAACTTAGTAGTGTTAATGTGTGTATTGTTTTTGTATGGGTTGAATCTGTAGTTTTTTATATTTATTTTTTTTGGAGATTTTCCCTTTCTACTAGTTAGTATTTATATTGTATTGTATTATTTATATTCATATGTTTTTCTACCTATATATAAAATGAATCTTCTGTGGAATCTTTACTGGTTTATGCAACTTGGTAAAAATTATTTTTATTAAAATATATTTGTATAACTGTTTGTTTCCCAAATAAAATAAAATAAAATTATGAAAAAGATTTATTTTGAACAAACAGATCTCTCGAAAAACATTTGACAATACGATTTATATTGAATTCCTTGTTTTGATTGGTGACTTGTGAATACAGATTTATAAATATTACTATTGTGAAAACGTTTGTATTTATGGGATTCCAGATTTAGGAAAGTATACGAATTGATTAAAGTAATTGAACCTTTTCACTTCCCGAGGATGAATCCGAAAACGAATACAAGTATACTTTCAGGTAAGTTCTTAGATTCTCACGGCCAAAAGCATTTTTGTTGTTTGTTTTTGGGGTGTTATGCTAAAGAAGGAGTTAGCGCAACACGGCATAACACCCCAAAAACAAAAACAAAAAACAAAAAAGTATACTTTCAGTATCATCCTGGTAAAAAACCACCATTCAGAATCGAAATGTTGATTTAAATAACTTTAGCCGTATTTGATGACAACATCTAAATGGACCGGTACTTCCCAACCTACTTCTCAATCTTCTCCTCCTCACCCACTCCCTTCAGAGGAAGTGAGGCTCTCCACTTGATGATTCCTGATTTTTTTTTAAATACAGTGTGTGGCAAGCCTACGCACGACGGAAGTGAAACTTTTAGTATTCTTCTCTCTCTCTCTTTTCATTTCATTCTCTCTTTTTTTTCTGTCTATTGACATATTTATAAGTAGCATGTGATAAAAAAAAATTAAAATTTATAAAAATATGGGATTCGAACCCGGGTCCTGCATAACTAGTGTCGAACGCTCTGCCTCTAGACCGCGATTATTACGTATTCGACCAAAATATCATACAGTCAAAATATCTAAAAATCGCAGCACGAGAACATTTTATCACTTTAAAAAAAATTATTATTAAAAAAATCACAAAAAGAAAAAAAATAATAATTAAAGCGGGGATCGAACCTCGGTTCTTCACGACGACAATCGGGCGCTCTGCCTCTAGACCACGAAGCTGAGTTCGGAGAGTGACCTAAAGTAGGTATATAATATTAGCTAGGCTCCTCTAGTGAAATGATCACGGTTTTTCATGACGGTCATGAGTTGGTTTTACTCCGGTCCTCGAAATTGCATAACGCGCGTAAAGAAGTTTCACTTCAAAAATTATAACGAGATTTCAGGCAGTTTCCTGTTAATCTTTTAGTACATTCGTAATAAATCTGAACATCCTGATAGTATTCAATGACGCAATGCGAAAATTATGTGTTCAAGCACCTGCCTTTGGCCTAATAATACACAATGATGAATGCGAAAGTTATGTGTTCGAGCACATGCATTTGCCAGTATACAAAGACGAAATGCGTAAATTACGTGTTCAATCACCTGCATTTGCCCTGATAATAACACAATGATGAAACTCGAAAATTAAGAATTAATCGAAAGGAAACTTATCAATTAAACCGGGTAACTACTAATTTGAAGAGATTCAATAAATTAGCCATATATTATATCTTAAGTTTTCTCCGTATATCCACATATAAACATACGAAAATCCTCAACGTTGTTTTCAAAATGCATATTTAAAACATCTGTTTGTGTCCTACTGTCATTTTGAGGTTTGTTTTTTTTCCAGGAAGTTTTGTTTGCAACAAAATATTAACATAGAAGTGTGCGTTTCTTTTCTGCTTTTTCACGAACGATACCTTTTGGTAATTGATTTGTTTTTCCGTTTTAAAGTAAACAGAGAAATTACATTCAGACATTCGTCTTTTTTACAATAACTCTTTCAGGGACTCACTGTCATTTTTGAGGAAAACAAGGAGTAAACATGAGTCTTATATCCACGTTGTAGGAGGGAGGAAACACAGAGGCCGGCAAATCGTAACCGCAGCTGAGCTATTGAACTCAAGAACGAGTCGAAGAAGCGACTTAATTGATGGTATCGAAGCATCGATAATTTATTGTTGATCGAGAGGTCTAGGTATAAAAAAGGCCTCGTGGTTATTGGTTGCAAGCAAGATATTATGCCAAATCTTAAATGGAGGGCAATGGTTCGATGACCGGTGAAGACTTGTTCTTGTTTTGACCTACCTTTGCAAAAAACAAAACCCGAGACATGCATTTTAAATTAATCTACCTGGCAGAATAGATGTGTGTAACGTATAGAGTTGTGTTCTAACTCAACCATAAAGCATTTGAATTTAATTTTATCAGCAAATAGGCTCTTTAACGGTGAAAATTGATGACTTGAAATTTGCACTGATTTGGCTGTCTGTAATTTCTACACCAATGCAAATGTGTTCACTTTCGTAATGCACAATCTCAACTACAATTACCTAAAATAAACTTTGGGCAAAAACACCTCAGACATCAGGCCATCATTTACAATTCACTTCCTACACAATTCAAAACTGCCAATCTTGTCAAACTGACAAACTTGCCAAACTTCCACACTGCACAGTGCCAAAAATATATGTGGAACTGGTTGTAATTCTCCCATATTTTTCATACTATACAATTTTATTTAAATATTAAAGACAATATTAGTGATTTCTAAACGAAAATCTGAAACAGAAAAATCAGAAAAGGAAACGGTCACATCTGGGACTTTTCTGTTTCAGATTTTCGTTTAGAAATCACTAATATTGTCTTCAATATTTAAATATTACAATTTGAGGTTTTACTCAATAAAGTTATTCCGAAAAATAAATTTTATTTAAGTTGGAATGTGTTTGTTTAATTTTAAATTCTTTTTAGGTTGCTATAATATTATAAAATTAATAATATATATTTGAAATAATTTAATACAAAGGCATTTTAAATTATTCATTTTCAAAAATAGCATAAGGTTTTATTGTATTTTCATATTTTTCAAATGGGTTTGTATAATACAGTGTATTTTGTTAAGATATTCTAGTCACACGTTCACCCTTCACTGAGTCTATTATTCCGACTTGGTACACTTTATTTGACCTTTTTTCTTATTTATGTTTCCATGGTAACTACAGCGAACTGAATATTTAAAAATGCGCCACGCTTTTTCACTCCTTTCTAACAGATTGTTTCCTTCCAGTTATTATACACTAGAAATAAGCCGTTCGCAAACGACTCGGCTTAGCCGACCGGATCTCCATTCGGATCCGTAAGATCCGGTTCGCACACACCGATCTTCACGTTTTGCGAACGAGTTAGCTGATGAGCCGGTGACCCGGTGAGCGGAAATCCCTGTGATTGTTCAACGGCTCTCACGGCTAGCGGGTCATTGGGAACGAGTGAGCTGGTGAGCCAGTGACCAGGTGAGCGGATATTCGTGTGATTGTTCAACGGCTCTCACCGCTCGCGGGTCATTGGGAACGAGTGAGCTGGTGAGCCAGTGACCAGGTGAGCGGAGATTTGTGTGATTTTTCAACGGCTCTCACGGCTAGCGGGTCATTGGGAACGAGTGAGCTGGTGAGCCAGTGACCAGGTGAGCGGAGATTCGTGTGATTGTTCAACGGCTCTCACCGCTTGCGGGTCATTGGGAACGAGTGAGCTGGTGAGCCAGTGACCAGGTGAGCGGAGATTTGTGTGATTTTTCAACGGCTCTCACGGCTAGCGGGTCATTGGGAACGAGTGAACTGGTGAGCCAGTGACCAGGTGAGCGGAGATTTGTGTGATTTTTCAACGGCTCTCACGGCTAGCGGGTCATTGGGAACGAGTGAGCTGGTGAGCCAGTGACCAGGTGAGTGGAGATTCGTGTGATTGTTCAACGGCTCTCACCGCTCGCGGGTCATTGGGAACGAGTGAGCTGGTGAGCCAGTGACCAGGTGAGCAGAGATTCATGTGATTTTTCAACGGCTCTCACGGCTCGCGGATCATTGGGAACGAGTGAGCTGGTGAGCCAGTGACAAGGTGAGCGGAGATCCGTGTGATTGTTCAACAGCTCTCACGGCTCGCGGGTCATTGGAAACGAGTAAGCTGGTGAGCCAGCGACAAGGTGAACGGAGATCCGTGTGATTGTTCAACAGCTCTCACGGCTCGCGGGTCACTATTGATCCGGGTTGATTATACACGGGTTCATAGTATGCGTGCACATTTCAGTCGTATTTTAGAATATCTAAGTATTTAACTACCAGCACACAAAACTTATGATTTCAAAGGAAACTTTTGATTTTGATTTAAAATAAGAGAAAATCATAAATGTACGATTTTTGACGGGAGGTCTACCGTTCACAAAACTACTAGTTTATTGTCATTAAAATAGGATTCCAATGATATTGGGATTCACTTTTGTAACAATGAAATATTAAAATTAAAGTAAGAGTGATGACGGGGGGACCGGAGCTGGTTCTTTCGAGCCGGTTCACCGAAGCGGATCATTACATAGAGATGGAACTGGTGATCTGTCTCACAACTGAGCCGCTTCGCCCACCTCTATTATACACTTCGACAGCGGGAAGTTCTTTGACTCTGGAACTAACATTTCTATTTTTTACCAAAGCCGAGGTTTTAATAAAAAGCCATGGAAAGAGAGCAACGAGGAGGTTATGTGAAAATAAACGGCATTAATTAAGATGTGATTTAAGATTATCAGGGCCAAAAGTATTATCGTTGTTATTTTTGTGTTTGATTGTTTCTTTTTGCCACGTTGCAATTCATGTTTCTTCAGCCAAAGTTTTGGAGAGTGTTACAAAATCCGAAACAGGCCAAAACTTTAGATAAATACCCAATAATACGAATAATTACCCCAACTTCTGACAAAACATTATTATGGCAACACGAGTTACACTAGAGCTTCCAGCGGCATGAGTTGTGCGCCTTGGTTTTCTCTCATAAATTTTAATAAATTTCATGTGAAATACATATTTTTTTATTTTACATTAATAAATTTTAGAAATCGAAAAAAAACTGGATAACCTCATACAACCTTACTGATTTTTTTGCTCATGTAAAAAACATTAAAGCGGCTATTAACTCTAGCTAATGGTAATAAAATACTTAAACAATTTAAAGAAATTTTACGAAAAAAAAAATGTAATAATATGAATATGTAATAATACGTTATATTTAAACATAAATTCATTTAATATATTTGATAATTCAAAACACAAATGTTTTGAACATCAACATTGACGATGATTTATAGCTTCAACATGAACATAGAACTAACACAGCTCTCCTGAACTATAAAAATATTATGATATAAGGTTTCATGGTATTAGTCACGTTTTACGTAATCGAAAACATTATATTTGGTAGGATTCAATGAATTCATATTATATTTAACCAACTGTCAACGTGTTTGGGCATCTTGAAAAACGACTTAGGAGTGAACTGCAACAGAGAACCTGCTTTTTGTAAAGTTTTATTATACACTTGCCGCCTAGAAACGTTTCAGATGCTTTAATTAAATACTGCGAGTAGAATACATCTTGGCCTTTTAAATAATCTAGTATTTTTTAGATAAGTCTTTTTATAAGCCCAGAAAAAAATAATGTATAAAGCCTATGAAAACTGCTTTAAAGTTCAAAATCTCCTACTTACGAACCCATTTTCAGTTATAATTTTATTTTATAATGTGGCAAATTAAGTAATTTATAAAATAATCGAAAAACAATATATTTATTTCTGAACATCCACAAAATAAAATAAAAGGCACTTTTTGGCCATGTTTTTTTCTTGCATAAATCAAAACAGGTGGATGGTGTTAAGCGGGAATTTAAACCTTATCGCCATCTATGTAAGGGTTGTTATTGATAGCGGCTCAATTTCAAATATTACACGACGTAGTGCATCGCCTTAACTAACTAACTAACCATCACGCCGTTTCTCAGCAGGGGTAGACAGAGAGGACGGACCGCCAAACAACTTTATCTTGACACACGCTCCTTGCCTCCATTCATACACCGCCTCATACATACTTATATATTATTCTGACTCTTATCATAGCCCGTCTGCAGTATCTGATTCACTTGATCGTGCCATGTCTTCCTCTCACGTTCCCAACTTCTTCTACCGTTCATATTTGCGTCAAGTATTCTATTTACTTACGTTGTACGCTCTACATGCCCAAACCATCTGTCCCTTTCTTAATCTTACTCATAACGCTTACATCAGCCTTACATTTATCTCGACATTTCTCACACGATCATACATGGTTTTACCACACATACGCCTCGGGGATCTCATTTCTACAGCATTCAGTATACTTTCATTCTTCCTCTGCCAGTTCCATACCTCACAATTCAACACACCTCCAAAAAGTGATGAAACAAAAACTAGGTTACATAGGTAACTATAAATATTTCATGGAACCCTTCCACATAATAATAATAATAATATTTGGCTAATTTATATAGCGCCGTTTTCGTGAGAAATCACCTCAAGGGCGCTGTACAAATATATTTCTTAAATATTTAATACTAGAACTACTGACTTATCTCTAAGACTTATATCTAGTGACTTACGACTAAGGCCTATAACTACTATCTTAACGACATATACACGAGTATTTACATATTTGGCAACTTACAACTAAAATTAAAATTAACAATTTAATCTTACTAACGCCAGAAGAAGAAGGAAGTTCTATTATATTAGGGTGGATTTATTGTTAGCTGGATATATTATATGTTAAATGAATTAAATTAATGAATAAAATCAATCAATCGCCAATCTTAAACGCATTTAGATGATTCATCTGCCAACAATTAAACCGATTAACTTGTTATGTTCCCGCTGATATTGTCCATTGTCCACTGGTAGGCAAGTCAATAGCAAAATTGAATGAACGGAATCGCTAGATAATGTAACAATTACGGTATAAAAAAATGAAAAAAAAGAAATATTTGGATAGAATGACGGATTTATGGAAATGAGTGTCTGAAAAAGTGAGTTTTTAGTTTGGATCTAAATTCTGTTGGGCTGGTTATACATCTCAATTCCATAGGAAGTTTATTCCAAGCCTTGGGGCCGGATACTCCGAATGCACGATTACCAAACTTAGTGTTCGGATTTCGCTTAGGCTCTTTCAACCTTCCAATTGCAGATGATGTCGCTGATCTAAGAGTTGACTGCCTTAGACCAGTATTTTCCGGAATGCATAGCTCAGTAATATACGGTGGCGCCATTTCGTTGATAGCTTTAAACACCATCCAGCATAGCTTGTACTGGATCCTTTCAGGACACTTCAGCCAGTGAAGATTTCGGAGGTGTTCCGAAATGTGCGAAAACTTGGGTACCCCGGTGATAAGCCTTGCTGCGGCGTTGAACACTGATTGTAGTTTATCAGTTTCGCATTTAGGAAGATTTGCATAAATGCCGTTGCAATAGTCAAGACGTGATACTATATATGAGTTCACAAGTAATTTAGTTGCCTCTGTTGAAAGGTTTCTACGAACTGACTTAAGTTGTCTAAGGTAGAAGAACCCCGTGCTAACGGTCTTATTTACCTGACTTTTTAAAGAAAGGTCTGAATCCAGATAAACTCCCAGAAGTTTGACGGTTGTTTTAGCAGTTACGTCGTTGCCGGAAATAGCGATTGGTGAGTTTTCTATTAAATGTTGGCGTCTATGTGTGGCTGCCCAGAGAAACTCCGTTTTTGAAGGATTTAGCTTAAGTTTATTTGAGGACATCCAGAGATTGATTGCTTCTAGACACTCAGCTGTGCGAATTTTTAGGCCGTCGATCTCATTTGGTGAGCAGTAAAAGTATATTTGCTGATCGTCAGCATAACAGTGAGATAAAAGGCCAAATGACTCGATAATTTTTGCGACGTCATTTGTAAAAAGAATGAAGAGAAGTGGACCCAAAACGGATCCCTGGGGTACCCCTGAAGAGAGTTTTGAGAAGTTGGACTGTTTATTTCCAACCTTTACTGCTTGCGAGCGATTGGATAGATAGGATTCTAGCCAATATTTGATGTTAGAATGTAAGCCAAACGTTACTTCTAGTCTCTTAATGAGAAAGTCGTGGTCAATGGTATCAAATGCAGCGCTCATATCCAAAAGTGAAATAAGTGCTAACTTACCTGACTCTATGGCAAGGGTTATATCTGACAGGACACGAAGTAATCCGGTTTCTGTTGAGTGGAACCTCCTATATGCAGATTGATGATTTGTGATTAATTTATTAAGATTTAAGTGGGAGATTATTTGAGAAGCCACAATTTTTTCTAGTAGTTTAGCTACGAAAGGCAGATTTGATACAGGTCGATAATTACCCAGGTTGTCGGCATCAAGCTGTGGTTTTTTAATAATTGGGGTAACTACAGCAGACTTAAGTGGCTCCGGGAAGTCACCTGTGCTTAGGGACTTATTAAACACGTGAACCAGGAAAGGGGATAACACGTTGCAACATTTCTTGAGAAGCCACGTTGGGATAGGGTCAAGAGTACATTGTTTGTTTGGCGAACTAAGGATCAACTTTCCTACTTCTTCCAGCGTTGTAGGTTCAAAAGATGACAGTATCCTTGTGGAATTGGCTGTAAATCTTGGCGGAGGGGCAGAAGATGTGGAGGCGCGTATGGTTTCTATTTTTTCACAGAAAAACTTAGAAAAGGCCTGCGGTGTAATTTCTGTAGCAGTTGGAACAGTATTACCAGCGATGATAGTTTTGACCGAGTTCCAGAGACGTCGTGGATTTTTCCGCTCAGAGTCAATTTTATTGATCCAATAATCGGATCTTTTGGCACTTATTTTGCTTCTGTACTCATTTTGAGCATTTATCCACTGATCTCGTGTAGTAACATCTGGGTTTCTTCTATATGACCTCTCTAGTTTCCTCATTCGCCTTTTCTGGCTTCGGCACTCTTCGTCGAACCAGCCGTCAGACTTTCGAACTTTCCGCGTTTTCGAGGTGGTTGGAGCATATTTTATTAATAAGTTTGAAAGAGTGGTGTTATACTCCTCGATTAGATCTGTCGTCGTCTTAATTTCCCAGTTGCTTTCTATGCATAGAGAAGAATTTTTGAGATCTTCAAGGAAATTTTCGAAATTAAATTTACGCCATTCCCTCGATTCTATTGTTTTATAGGACACTTTTGGCGGGTTGAAATGAATTTCGGTGCGGACAAGTCGATGATCTGATAAGCCTTTATCACAGACTTTAGCGGTCAGTGGTGGGCTACTACACATGGATACAAAAATGTCTATAATTCCACCAGCATCATGAGTTGGTTCGTTGACCCATTGCCGGAGTCCAAAACTATCCAGTAGGTCAATGAATTTGATAGCGTTGGGTGATGTCTCGCGCTCGAGGTGAATATTTATATCACCCGTGATGATGAGAGTTTCGGAAAGACCCACTGCCCATTCCAAAAAACGCAAAAACTCCTTAAAAAATTCTACACAGATCGTTTTCGAACCGGGTCGGTACAGCGTTAATAGTATAAATGACGATCCCGCAGAAGAAACACGGCAGCCAATGTACTCAAATGTACTGAATGTGCCATTTTTGACCCTGGTAAGCCGCAGTCCTTGTCGGGCTATTATCACGACACCCCCATGATTTACGTGTGATATACTATTAGAGTGTTCCGTAGCTCTGGGTCGAGCCTGCTCCAGAACGACATACCCAAGAGCTTGAAGTCTTTTGATTGAATAAGATTCACTGTTTTCATGCCAGCTTTCTGTGATGGTGAGTATGTGGAGTTTTTGATCTTTAAAAACATCATCCACCTCCTCTAACTTGTTGTTCAGAGAACGTGCATTCCAGGAACCCACCGCAAGCCGTCTGCTTCTAAAATTCGCATGTCGTTCTGATCGAATTTTATTCAAGTTCAGATTGTCACATTTATCAGAATCGCGTAGGGCTTCAGAAGCTAGGACGCTCCGTTTGTCAGTTGGTATGACCACTTGAATACCCTGTTCTAATAGAGAGTTAATATTATTAGAGTTATTGTTAGTTTTAAAGTCTTGTTCCTTCTTGCATAGATATTTTTTCCTGTTTTGTCCTCCACGACAACCCCGGTACCTAGCTTTCACATTTGGGTCACGCACAAGGTTGTACAAGGTTACTTTTGCGGCAACCAGAGGGTCCAACAATACACGTTTATTTTTAAAACTTAATAGTGTTGCCCTATTATACACAATAGTAGTGTTTATATTATGCATTGCATAACAAAGTAAACATCGCAAAGCATAAATACATACTTTACCAAAATCTACATATCTGCGCTGATGCTGTACATTGTAACGCTGTAATGGTACTAATTAAGAGTAATATAATATTCCAGACACATAATATTTATTTCCAAAACACACTCAGTCTGATCTCTTGATCTCATCTTAAAAGTGTCACCTGTCAACTGCTATTACACCTCCTCGCTTTTTCCTTTCCGTAGTACCTAAATTTGCAAACTGGACACCTTCGTGTTATATTTAAATCATAACTCATGACATGTCAGTGGGACATTTGACATTTATTCCAGTTAGAGCCGATCCGGCCGGCCCTGTCACGAACTTGACTGACGGGCTAGGACTAGGGTTAATAATGGATTTTGGCCTTTCGGCATAATATCCAGGAGTTTGAACTCGGCTCATAATAATAATTAGCATAGCGTCGTTTTCGTAAAAAGAAATCACTTCAGGCGCAGTGTTTTAACTGGATTTTTTTGATTTTTTTGATTCTTTTGATTCTTGAGAAGATTTTCGAGATGCTATGAAATTTAGAAATATAGGGTTTTCCAATAAGAGATGTTGTTATTTTGAATAGCCCGTTATTTCGGTAGATTTTACTTTTGAAGCTGTCATTTTTTGACATTTGAACACAAGTAGAAACTACGCCATTAATAAAAATGGAACGATACGCGCTTCAACAATGGATTGAAATTATTAAAATTCACTTGAGTGAATCAAATGCAAATCATCTTGAGTGATGAGGTTCATTTCCACCTCGGTGGCTTCGTCAACCCAAGAGTTATTGTTGACAAGCCTCTCTATCTTCAAAATGTGACTGTTTGGTATGGTTTATGGTCCGGCGGAGTCATTGGACCTTACTTTTTCGAAAATGAGGCTGGAGCAACAGTTACGATGAATGAATTGCGCTATCGAGAGATGATTAATGATTTTGTATGACCGGAATTGGATGGTATTGATCTGGTCAACGTTTAATTTCAACAAGACGGCGCTACGTGCCACACAAGCAACAAAACCATTGATCTTTTACTACAAACAAAAGTATAGTACAAATAACTAAACAATAAATCGGATGAAGTTTGTAAATTATTAAAAATATCTTTGTTAAAAGTAACAAAATTTTTAATTACCTAATATGTTTAATAAAGTCAATAGTGGATAATAGTTCAGTTTTGTAACTAGTTCACCATCAGAATGTTGGGTACAGAACCTTACGTTTAGGTACAACAGGACAATAGGATATTTAATGTGTCAACTAAGTAAGGTGTTATCTTACTAACAATGGTTTAAACGATGGTATAATATTGTTTTCAATGTTTGAATTAATTTATTACGAAACAAATAAAATGTAATGATGTATATTTCTTTATATTTCCTCCACACAGGAGGCCCTGGGGAACATAATTTCCCTCCGGGTCTGTGTCATCTTTGGGGATGGTGTGTGGAGACTCTTTTTAAGGAAAAGAAGGGGAAGAAGATCTGGGAAGGAAAAGTGTATGAAGGGTGGGTAGGAATCTGGGGGGCAGTGGCAGTTGACAGACATAAAAACCTCACACATGAACCCGGGCATCCCTGCTAAGTCACCAAACGTAGCAAACCACTTGGGATGAAAGGAGATGTTTATCCAATAAATGGTTCCCTCAACGGCGGTGCCCATACCCGCCTCCCAATTTGGTATTCGGTACTGAACGGCTACACCAAAACAAAACGCGGAAAACCACAATAATGTAACTAATTATTATTCTCATATACCGGCTCTAAGGTAATTAACGCGCGCAATACGGAATCCCTTCTACATTCATAAACATACACCTCACCATAACCTACTAATATGTCCTGATAATGGAGACGTTGTCTAAAACGTTAGCTAAAGCAGAAGGAATCGAAACACGGCATAGCAACCCAAAAAATAATCACGATAATACTTTTAGCCGTAAACATTCCAAATTATCGTGAAAAAATAAAAAGAATAGCATAACGCTCTCCTCTGAAACCATTTTAAATGTGTAGCTTTCTTGAAAAGAATGATCACCCCTTCTGTAGCATTTGCAACACCCGAATAACAATATCTTTGCCTCCATCGCAAGGTATTATATGGCTCGTGGCCACGTACCTCCAAGTTTCCGCCAACAATGGTAGCCCGGCACGATCTAAAAGGTTTACGGGAAATCTTTATAAAAAGATAATATCTGTTATTTTCGGTAGCCGTTAATTGCAAACAGATTATAGACCCCAATTAAGGAAAATTTTAGGTCTTTTGTAAAAGGAATTTGGATGGTTAGATTTATGGCTGGATAAAACAGATATTTAAAATTGGGGTAGTCAAAATATATAAAGAACGGGAGCCACGGTACTAGCTCAATATTTTTGTACGGCTTAAAGTGTCGACTCAATTGAACGACGGCTCACTTTAACAGGAGCCGTTTATCTCGCCCCCTCAACTATGCTCGCCGATGATCGTAGGATTCTTACCACGAGAAAAATAAGATGCTAGGTAGTTACTATGTGTAGGTACATAGTACGTATGTCCAAGTCCAGGTGTCAATAACAATGAATACGTGGATAGTGTTTTAGTGGCGTTTTTTCCTAAAATATGTCCTGACAAAAAAGAGACGTGAAGACAATTGAGCCGTGGTGCAGTTTACCAGGAGTCGTTCGAGTATAAAAAGTGCTAGATCAATTGTGAGGCTCGTTCATGAACGACTCATCACTACTTGAAAGAAGAAAAAAATCTATAGATGGAGTCGAACCTATTATTAAAAAGAAGGGAGAAAGTAAATCATCGGTCAAAAACCTCTATTATAAAACTGTATAAAACCTCTATTAAATAAACAGATTTCTTTACCATTGTAGAAGAAAATTATAGAATTAAACGAAGTACTAAACATATTTTTAGATTGTTTACTTTATGGTTGCACTGTTTACAATATAATTTTGTTTTATGTTGTATTGATAGTTATATGAGTATTTTTTAATCAGGAATTTGCTCTGGAAATGCTGTGTGTATTTACCCAGTGGCGTTCAACACTCAAATGCTGTGCCTACCTTAAGATAAAGAAACGAATCACACAGATAAAAATTACCATTGCTTGTTTATTAAGAATCTTTTAAAATTATTGGTAAACTGTACGGAGAAAACTTATTGCTAATTTATTAAAAATTAGGTTAAATTATTTGTATTCCTGTTAAAAATGGGACTGCAGACCTTATGAATGATTTAACAGGTTTCCTGGTAAACTTTTAGTAAATTACGAATATTTCATGATGTCAGAACACGTATTCATGTTCCGACATCGTGAAAATATATTCGTAAGTTACTAAAAGTTTATCAGGAAACCCATTAATTTATTCGTTAAGGCCTGCAATCCCGTTTTTAACCGGCTTATCAATGATTTCAAGAGATTCTTAAATAATTAGCGACACTCATTTTTCTCCGTACATGAAGACTATTTAAAACATAAAGTAACGAACTTGAATGATCGTTTATTTAGTTGATCACGTCAAAATGATGATAAAAATTGAAATTTTCAAATATTTAATTACTTTACAATTATTATTTATTCTCGAACTTGAAAAAATACACACAACCTAGCTTTGATCATAGAGCATTGCACGTCATTGGTATTACCTATCTCTTGGATGAAGCTTTATACTCGTCTATTTCAAGATTGCTTATTAGTATAAATAAATTTTAATGACCGTCTAGTACAATGATTCTCAACCTAGGTACTATCGCCCACCAGTGGGCGATTTAAGGAGCTTGCAGGGCGATCGAGAATTAAAAGTGCTGTGCGGAGCGATTTTAGAACTAATTTGGGCGAAAGACAAACTTTGTGCACTTGATTAATTATAAACATTGTAGATAATTAAGTGCTTTTTGGTTGAGATCTACATCTGATGCAATTTATAGGTTTATGTTTAAAAATATTTCTTGACAATTTTTTTGTAATGTGATTTTCTGAATGATAAGAATAAACTAATCTTAGGTTTATTTTTATAAGTAATAATTGTTCGCCTGAAACACTCATCCACATTGAAAAAATCTCCTGATAAAAAATACATGACGCCAACGGGACTCGAACCCGTGTCCATTCGATTTCCGGTCGAAAGCTCTGACCACTGAGCTATGGAGGCTTATCTCTTACCCGCGAAATTATTCAATATATGCTAGTGTTTCATTCAACAATTACTGCTTGTTACATTTTTTTCACCTGAGAACAACCAACTTTATTTTTCAATGTGGATGAGTGTTTCAGGCGAACAATTATTACTTATAAAAATAATTGTTATCCTTTGTGCTATGCATAAATAAAATCTTGTCTTAAAAACATTAATTTATCAAAAAAATAATAATTAATCTTAGGTTTAATAAAAATTTCGCCTGTGGCGCTTTCTTTTTTCGCGCTGTGGTTGTTATTTTGAATGTGCACCGTTTTATACGGTTAAGGAACGAAATTTTATGTACATACTAGCTGATATGTACTGTACATGGCATTGCTGGGGGTTGTGAATGATTTGAAGTAAAGTTTTGTGGTTTTGAATTCTACGATAAACATCGAATTTTATCTACTTTCTATAAATATAAACTTTCCAGACAAATTTTCTAGATGATAGTGAAATCCTTTTCAAAATCCGTTGAGTAGTTTAGAATAACTAAGCGCACAAACAGACAGACGCGGGTAGCGACTTTATTCTATACTATTTAGAGATATTAGTTTTCCACCAAATTGTTTTTTTTTTGCTTTATTACAATTGAAAACTGCTCAACTATGTTTGTTGTTTATCAACATGTATATATTTACAACAGTTTATGTAAAAACATGGAACATTTATACTTGAAAAATTACGACATCGACCAAATGCTGTTGTAAAAATATAAAACACGTTATTTATACTTATCGAACAAAAGTGTAGCACCGCTTATGAAAAGGGTGTCCATTGAGTATGTATATGAACGGGCCGCTCAAGTATGTCCGCTGGACCTAGTTCAGTGAAACCACGCACGTTGTCTCAGAAACAAATATTCACTCTATTAATTCTTCTTAGCATCTGTCAAACATTTGAACAATAACATTTGAACATATTTTAAATAAAGAACTATTAATTATATATAATATTTAATATTTTGCTTGAAAAGTGTAATAAAATAGGTTTGGAACCACTGGTCTAGTAAGTACACTTTAATGGGAGGAAAATTTATAACAAAGATACCATTGAGATGTTTGGATTGAGTACCTATCTCAGACAGGCTTAAGTGTCGGAGGTCTATTGAAGTTTATACTAAGTGCTAGGCGAATTGTAATATTGACCAGCTGTTATTGACCCTATACAGATATCACGTATGTCCAAAATTTGAATTTGGTAGCCACCTCTGGGCTGGAACTCCAGAATAATTGATGTTGACGGATCGATTAAAATCTATTGTTGACGAATCAATTAGACGAATAATGGCCACGCCTAGGCCCAGCTGTTTCGCAGAAATTCACATGTACATTGACCATTCAGTCATCAAATGGCCATTTTGTTTCTTTTTTGTTGTAAGGTTTCTGCTTTTCAAGCAACGTTGTAATTTTGAAGGTTTTTTTTTCACCAGAGCCATGCCTAAGGTAGCTACAACACTGTTATGTTGCTTGAAATGGTTTTAATTAGTGAACAGCCAGGTACTTCACCTTCTCAATCTCCATCCCCCTTCAAACCCTTCACAACATACCTCCTTGGTCTTACTAGCGGTCATTCATCCTATTCCAAAGAAGGGTGACCAATCCAGTAAACCACGTAAATTACTAAAAGTTTATCAGGAAACCTGTAAATTCGTTCGTTAAGGCCTGCAGTCCCGTTTTTAAGCGGATTACCAATAATTTGAAGATATTCTTAATAAATTAGCAATACTAATTTTTCTCCGTTTGACACCTTCTGCACGCAGTTTATGTTGATTTCTTACCGACCCGTGAGGGAGCGGCCAATTTTTTGCAGTTGTGTAACGTTTTTTGTAACATTTCTTTATCGTACGTAAATTTAATTATTTGTAATAAAACTTTTATATTATCTTCAGCATCGGGGTTCGTTAATCTATTGCATCAATAAGAATATATTTTTGATCCATCGTGTTTTTCTCTGAAGTTCCTTATTGCTAGTTACTTTGATCCTAATTAAGCTCAAAGTAATCATGCATTGATTTGCCGATCGATCGCAAACACTGGTTATTTTTGTAATTTAGTGTTCAGTCTTCAAGGATGTCGTAATCAACAACCCTTACGTAAGATGTAATAATACCTCATCATTTACAGATATATTTTAGTATCGATTTCAACATCAAACGACTGAAATACCTTTTGAATTAGAATTAATTGAAATAGCTTAGGTTGGGTTACGTAAGGAAAGATTTTTAGATAAATGCCTAAAACATGTTTAAACAATTTTCACAGTAAAACCGAAAAAGTGACAGTACAATTTTTATTGTATTTGTAAATAAAGATCTGCAGATATTTTAGAAATGATTTGGTAAACTACAGGTTCCATGAATCAAAGCTACTAGAAATGGCTTTAATTCGCATGTCATTTTGATATTCCAAGTACACAATCATTAAACCTAAGCCAAGTAAATAGACAAGCTAAATACAGGGTGTTAAGAGACGTACTTGGCTTACTTTAAATAGTGATTCCTGACATTATTTCGTCTAAAAATGCAAATTAAATGTTTATTTTAACATAAAACTTAAAAAAATTAGTAGATATTACACAGTTTGGATCGGGGTAGGTTTTTTTGGTTGTTCCTAGGCTGAGTGACCAGTAACGACATTTAGAAGTTTTTTTTGTTTTATTATGAAAAAAAAAAATTAAAAAAGGTGAAAAAAATCACATGTCACCAAAGTTTCTTTTACGTTTTTTACGTCAGATAATGTCAATAATCACTGTTTGAAGTTAGTCATGTACGTCCCTTAACACCCTGTATAGCTAAGTTGGATACCACCTTTTGACAAAGTAATTCTGAATTTTTAGCTGCAAAGTTATATGTATCAAACAAATTAAAAAAAATAATAATTAGGTACACCACATCGGAAATAGTATTTTTTAAATATGGTTATAGATATTACCCATGAAACCTTACCCAAACCATTAAATTGTGCCTAATGCTGTGTACACACGTTAGAAAACAAGTGCGAGCAGATACACGAATTATGATGGGAAAGGAACGAAGCAATCGCAAGCGGTATTTCGCGTCGTTTGTATTAAAAGTATCTGAAAATCCTACATCTAAAACCTGTTAATATTTTCTATATATATTTAAGATATAAAAATTAATAATATCTAAAAAGCCAACCATTTCCTGTCTTTCCTATTTCTCATCTACTTTCTCTCTCTCGATAAAGAAAATTGTTTATGAGAGATTTTTCAGGTTTTTTCTAGAAATAATAGAATTTTGAAAAATAGATTTATTCAACATTTCCTTCCGCCTGAAAACATATATATTTTGGGGGTACCATAAGCCTATTGACCTTGTAAAAAAGGGAATCACAAGTGGATATGCTATCTACGGTTACATATATATATTTTGTTTTATTTTTATCAATATAAAGTTGTTTTACAGGTATTTTCCGATATCTGTCTCACTAGGATATACCTGTGTCGAGACAGACGTATTGGATACATAAATGAGTATTTACATTTACAAATTACAAAAGTTGTATACATTTTTAAACACGGAAGACATAAAAGAAAGTGTAGGTTATCATACAGGGATAAAAATATTATAAATGTATATGGAAACGTTAAGATAAAATAGTTAGTGAAATAATAAATGGAAGTTTATTATAATCTCAGATGACATATATAACAATATTTCATTACATTAAATGACAGAGGTCAATCTTATAAAGGGGTTTTTTATAAAAAAAAATATCTGTCCTGGCTGATGATTTTGATGTTGAAGACTCGGTGTCTGTTTTGAATTTCAAATAAATTGTGTTCAGTCTAATGGCTAGTGGAAAGGTATTTTATAAGCCTTGTTGAAAAATATCTAAAATCTCTCTGGCCAAAAGTTGTTTTACCGAAAGGGGTAAGTAAGTGATTATGTCCTTTCGTTCTAGTATCATGAGTAGTTTGGACATTATCAAAAGCAGTTTTGTGTTTGAAGAGGTATGCTAGTATATGAATGTATTCAAAACAATTTATTCAAATTTCAAAAGAAAATATTATCAATTTCAAAAATAATATTACACTAGCGCAGACCAGTAAAAAATCGTAGGATATTTTAGAAGTTGTATAGCTTAAAGTATTTATGAAGAATTGGCCTCTTTATCCATCCTATCAAAAACAAAAATTGACAAATTTCTTGTTGACATATTAGAGAGCCGATCAGAACATTACCTTCGAATGAACAAATTTAATATAAAAAAATAATTTAAAAATAAAAATAAAATAAAACAATACCTGCCATATTAACAATTTGTTTAAAAAATATATATTATAGATATTATAGTAAATAATTTGGTAGACACTGTAATGTATATATAGAAAAATAAAATAAAAAATATTTATCTAGTTTTTTACATAGTAAATAACGCTTTCCTGAAAATGGAAAAAGCGCAAAGTCTTCAAAATCACGAAATTCGACTTGTCTAGATTAATCATTGAACCAGAGACATACAGTCATAAAACCGAATTAAGTATTTTTGATTAAGAACCTACTAATCTCTGTAAATAATATAAGACTTAATAGGGGCTTGTATTGTAGGCCTTATAGATTAGATTTACTCCGAAATCATTCTCTTCCCGGAGGAGTTAAGTTTATAATGGATTCGCTTAAAATATAAGTAAGATAAAACCTTTAACAGTTACGTTATGATTTGAATGTGAAGTTACAAATAAATATCGATACACGAGGGGCGTTTTATAAGTTAGTTGGTACCGTTTTGATTTAAGAAACCACAAGGTTTTAAACAGTTTTATTTTTACACGAACGCCTGTACCTTTATCAACTTTCAGCAAAATTGCCACTTATTATTAAAATTGATATTCTCAAAATAATTCATAATCTGCTCTTTCATAGAGGGCGCTGATTTGATTATTTAAGGGAAAACAATTTTGCAATTTGTGCTTTAAATAATTAAGATAATTTTTTTGTTTCGCCCGTACTTACGCAAAATGAATATGAATAAATAATTTTGTCTATCTATGAACTCAATGATTTCAATAATTGCATACAAATGCAATATTGGATTGAACCACCGATCCAGTATTGTATTTGTATGCCTTTCTTCATAGAAATCAGTTTATATATGAATATAACTATTTATTCATATTTGTATACCTTAAGTGTGAAAGGTGTTTTTACTTAAAATAAATAAATTGGCGAGCAGTTTACAAATAGCTTATAATGTACTCCATCATCATAAAAATCTGCATCTTTAAAAATACTTTGAAATCGTGCACGTACTATATGTAATTTCTTTACCTAATAATGGATAGAGTATGCATATTATATTTAAATAAACGATAGTATTATAATTAGTCAATTTTCTGAACAAATTAACAATTATATGAATTTTTAAAAGGCGGTCACCATTCAATTTTGTGAAAATTTATTTTTTATGTATCAATATTTTCTTTCCTACCCCATAAAGCGTACACGAGAAAGTGGTCGGGTTTCTAACATCTTATTCGTAGTAAAAAATTGTTTTCAATATTTTTAAGCAAGGTTGTCCTAAATGTACAGCGAGGGAAAACGACTAGACCAACATTTATGCTGCAATTATTAAATCATGTATCATAACATAAACATTAATTAATAAAAATCCTAAAATGACAACTATCAACCCTTCCTTCTCTTGAAAAAATATTATTATTATGAGCTCACTAAAAAATATTATTATTATGAGCGCACTAAAAAATATTATTATTATGAGCTCACTAAAAAATATTATTATTATTATGAGCTCACTATTGAGCTCTTAATAATAATATTATTATTTTTTTATTTCAATTTGTTATTTCGGCTATTGGCATTATACCTAGCTCTCCCATTAAAAAATTAGGCGTATTAGATCTATCAAAAAATGTACATATAAAGATGCAAAAGTCGGACATTTTGAATACATGTAGGATAACGAAAGATTTTAAAAATATTTATACTGAGGGATCAGTAGGATTTATAGGCCCTGTTGGGAGTTCTACCGAGCCGAACCCTCTGATATGAAAATATCTGGAGTCAGTGAATTATTTTCCAATTTGATCTCTGGTGAGTTGATGTGTTGTTCTTGTATTGTTTTGTATTTATTTGGCTTATATAATGCACTTGCATAATGTGGATTAACTAGATGATCATTTGTAGAAAAGTGTGTGGAAGGGTTTAGTTTTTCCTGTGGGGAAGGTTTAACCCGGATATAAAATCGGAAAAATGTTAGCTCTTAATAATAATATTTATTAATAGTGAGCTTTTTGATTTTTTTTTTGCTTTTTTGTATATAATTATTTATTTTTTAAGTACTATCCTGTTAAACTACAGTTAAGCAATTTGCCAACCTGTACATTTTTAATACGATGATTACTGCATTTTTTCCTAGTAACAGTCGATATACCGATTGAAAAAAAAATAATTCTAACAAAACTGCACCATTGTCTTTAGGAAGCAAGTAAGTACATACTATTATCGGTTCCATGATAACTCAACACAGTGACAATTCAACACACCTTTAAAAAGTGATATAAAGTCATTAGAAAGGATGAAAAAAAAAATTTAAACCCAACCTTACCTACTTAACCCAGTTAATAAAGTTTTTGTTTCTTCACTTTTCATTACTTTATATAAGTTTTTTAAGATGTGATGAATTATCATTTTGATGATTTATCCGGTCACCACTATTATCGTGGGCGTACTAGCAGAAATCACTTAATTCATTTTGGATGTTGTGATTTGAATCTCATTATATGTGAAGAAAAAATAAAGCTGCTCGAATGGCAATAGTCACTATCAACACTTATTCAGTTTTTTTTTTTAATATCAGATATTTTCTATTACGATTTTATAGCTGCTACTTTAAGCAAACAAAAATGATTATATCGTAACTAGGTTATTGGAGTTAGGTCCAACATTTATTTGGTTTATTAATTAATATAAGTAATGTTACTCAATTTCAGGGAAATGTCTGTATAACATATATTGATTTTCACCATAAAAGAGTGCATTGTCATCGACAACGAGTCTATCTGCCGAATTTTAGCTCTATTGGATGTCGGGAAGACAGAATTAATTCATTCCCGTAAACAAAAGAGAAAAATGAACAAATATGTGCTGTAGAATTATAGTTTATATAGTAATTGTTACGATAAAATGATATAATGATGACTTTATTCTTGATTTAAAACAAAAAAATGGACTGAAAAAGAAAATTGTAAAAAATCTGTCATATTTACCTAGTGCAAGGATACTTGCCGGCTGATTTAAACGAGAAATAAGTCTCCGCACTAACGGAACGATCCTCCTGCCTGGAAAAGTCCAGTTTTCACTATCCCAACATCACTGCAACCAAATCATCACTTCATTCTATCTATTCACTGTCAAACAAACTGCTGTTTACACTATTTACCACATTACTATTTCAAATTCTTTTTATTCAAACTTTACACTAACTTGTAATCACGAATTTTAAAAGATGATTGTGAAAATAGAAGGCTTTTGTACGCAGTTATGTCAATAATAGCAGATGCTATGCTAATTGAAAAACATTTTCAACAAAAAAGAGTTGTAATTAAGTACGTGCTTAATTGGATTCTGAATAATTACAATTAATGCAATTCATTGATCATGTATTCATTAGATAGGTATCAAATATGATTATTTTTGGGTATTATGTCGTATTGCACTTCCTCCTTATTTTGCCAACGATTCTGACATCATTGCAGTGTCCATCATCAGGGCAGATGTGGCATCTCAGATGTGGCATATGCCCTGATGATTAACACTCTTATGCCGTCCGAAACGTTGGCTAAAGAAGGAGGTAGCGCAACACGGCATAATACCCCAAAAATAACTCACTATATGGTTTCAAATTTTTTTTTTTTTTTTATAATTAAAACTCTTTTTTATTGTGAAGAAAACGAAAGTTAAAAAACTTTCGAACAAATGCCTTTTGCCTCTTTCCACAGCCGACTTCCTCTTATCAAGTTGGTCGCAAGACGCGCCGCCAACAGAAAGCGCTTTGCAAAACTTCCAGATGTATTATTATGTATGTATATCGTTATACTCGTGCGGTTCAGATAAACTGTTGCTTCGGAGAGAGGAACGTGCGTGCGTCCGCCCCGCTTGGATGCCACGGCGCAACTGGCGAGATGTTATTACAATCCACAGGTCTTCGCATATTGTTGCCGGTGGGGCAGGGTGGGTGGGTAGGGCTGCCCGGGACGCGCATGCGCCGTGCGCCCCCTGCCCGGGCCGGAGGAACTGTGCGACTCGCGCCTTTTTTCCACTTTTCCGATGCAGGCGCCCCCTGACGTTGTGACGCTCGGTAGGTACCTTCATATCTGACACATTCGGCGTAACAGCCAGACACCACACACCAACAAACAAATTCAAGACCCCGAGTAAAAATGTCACACGATAAAATAACATTGTTTTGTTGGGAAATTCCAAATCTTTTGGATTGTGGTGAGGTGTCATTTTAATGCACTTGGCGCTTTGTAGACGCATCCTTATGCTCGATGTACACGAAAAGGTTCAGTCTGTGTCGGTTATTGGGAAATAAAGTTAAAGTATTGGCAAAGCCATCGATAAAGCTGCGATAATGTGCTGCACGTCAGGCACTCGTACTGAAACGAAAGCAATTATTTCGGATTATATAGCAACTGCTCTCCGTGTGCCCTTCAATAATACTTTCTAATGTTTGATCGAAAAAAGGGTCACGCACACGTGTATGAAAGTTGGTATAGTTTCGCAATTTATTTGTAAAAATGTATAATGTATTCGGCGCTACCCCGATACTTACAAATGGTTAGGGATAAAGTTTTTGAGCTTGTGAATTCTAGTACCTGAAAACTGGGTGTATTGTATTGTAATATGTATTTTTTCACTTGGTGATGCCATGTCTTCCTCTAGCGTCCTCGATCTCTTCAAACATTCACTTCAAAGTCACTTCTGGTCACACCTCTTTCTTCTTTCATCACTTGAGGTGATTTGTTACGAAAACGGCGCTATATAAATTAGCCAAATATGACGACTCATTTTACCAAAAATTATTAATTGATTCATGTCTTCTCTGGCATCCCCGACTTTTTTCACCATTCACATCATGTAATATCATGATCTCCACATTATAACTGTTGAAAAACTGCATTATGACGACTTGATTTCGACTCTGTGTCTCGTTCCAGTGCATAGATATGCGTCAAGTCTTTCTCGAGCGTCTCCAACTTTTTCTATCATTCACATCACTCTCTAAACACTGCTGGCACTAATAAGAACAAACTTTGAAATTTTCAGTGAAATCGAATGAATGGTATCTGAACGCGTACGGGACAAACAAAAAAAACGTTCATTTTTATGTATATATAGATTGATAGATGCTTGCAACTATTTAAACTTTTGACGAAGGAACAAGACGGTTTTATATGGCCAGATCATTGATGTATTATACTAGATTAGCCCTGTCTAGTTAAATTCATTTTAAAAATAACGCCACGTAGCGTAGGGTCACAAATATGGAGATGAACTTAGCAACCCAACTCTGTTTAAACTCCTTGTACAAGCGTTCAAACTCGTAAGCGAAACCACGGAGAATTTGTTGTCAGAGGTGTTATAATATGGACATAATTCAAATTTAAATATTTGGAACCCGGTTATTTTTGTGATTGAAAAAATGAACTTGCCCAGCATAGCTGAGAAGCAAAATAGACCAACAAAAGGTAAAACGCAATGCACAGTGCCCATTTCGCATTGCGACATAATGCGTGGGCCTTTTCATAAATGTGCATGTGAACCAAACCAAAATTGTGTTGGGGTTAATTTTAAATGAATATGCCCTGTCTAGTCTAATTTAGTCTATGGGCCAGATATTTAAAAAATCCAGTGATAAAAAAATATCATGAACATTTTCACATACGGTAGTTCCCACACTTTGCTGAAAATTCCTGAAAATCTTTGCACACACAAAACAGAATCTTCAAAAATATCATAAGTTCCATGTTTTTCAATCCTCTCAACATTTACGAGCCGCCACGACAAAGTAGAAATTATCTCTTCAAATCATTTCACAATCTAATGAACTGATGTTTATAAGAAAAGGTTTTTTTGCATAGCACAAAGCATAACAAATTATTATAATTTATTATCCCATTTTTTACGGGGAAAAAATATAATAAGCAGTAATCGTTTTATTTTATTTATTTATTGCATCTCACTATATATAAAACACGTTTTTTTCACATAAAAATCAACCTTACTAGGACTAAGCCTGTATCGAGGTTAACAATTTACATTTGAGTGAAGCAAACATAAGAGTAATCACAAACATATAGTAATTCTACATACAAATACAAAATATTTCAAAATTAAAGAAAAAATAAGTATTATATGTGTTACCATAACTAATCATTAATCGCTATTTGAAAGAAGAAGCAAAGTAAATAATAAAGACAGATAGGTTGACATTCAGTTTTTATCGTTGATTGAAGTACTAGTACATATTGAATTATTTGGCGTGTTGAGAATAAACCGACGTAGCTCAGTAGTCCAGATCACCTGACCGGACGTCAGAAAGTGCGGGTTCGATTCCCGTGGGCGGCATTTATTTTTGCTCGGGAGATATTTTCAATTTGTCTGGATATTTCAGGCGACTAATTATTGCTTATAATAATGTTCCAAATCATTGAATAGTATTAGTTTTTGTTGAAGAACACTTTCTTGAAGAAAGATAGTTGATATTTGGGGTATTATGCCGTGTTGCTCTATCTCTTTATTTAGCCAAAATTTTGGACAACAGTGTCCATCATCAGGGGAGTTGTGTAAGATTGTATGTAAATGTAATACCGTGATGCCAACTCGAATCCTCTAAGAGCTGGTATTAAAGTAAGATATTTTTTCTTTTATAGTTGTAAAATTACTTTTTGGCGTCATTTTGATTATACATAAATGAAATATTTTGTTTCCACCACAATAAATCAATAATAATCTACATGTTTCAAAGACAATGACTTCTTTGTCAGGATATTATCCTGATGATTTATCCTGACGAAAAAATCATTGGCTATGAAACATATAGATTATTATTGATAAAAAGTGGTTAAAACAAAGTATTTCTTTTATTTGTAAAACATATTTTTTATTTATTTATTTATTTATTTACACATATACGGCACAACACGTGCCATTAACATAATTGACATACTTATAATAGTACAACAACAAGAAGAATAACAGTATAAATGTTAGTAAAATTTAAGAAAATAGGTAAAAGGTAAGGTAATAAGTAGTGTATAAAAACTATAATGTATATAAAGTAAATTGTAAAGTGAATAGTTTAAAATATAAAGTATTAAAGTACAAACCATAATTTATTAGGAAAAAGTAAAAATAAAAATAAAAATTTAAAGATTGAAATAAAACAATAAAATGTACCAATAAGATACCTATCTCAAGGTACCGACAATGATTTAAATATAAAAAGTAATAAATCCTGGATTATGTTAACCGATATGATAAATTTTACAAGTACTTATGATTTCAAGTGCATTAATGGTTTTAGAAGTACTGGTAGGCATATTATGTTTACATGATGTATTTACGTGGTACTAGCAAACAAATTTAGTTTAACGCATCTTTTGTATGAAGACAGATTACCGGCAGCGTGATCAATATTAGCATATTCATTGCCTAAAATATGCAAGCGATTTATGGTTGAGTTTTTTTCTGCGTTCGTCATAGTATTGTCACAGTGGAAAGGTGTTTTGAGTCGAGTCGGTCTACTAGGTACATGGTAATTTATTAATGAGACCAATTCAGGGGAGTCAAACCAGTTATTGTTTATTTTAAATAAAAAAATAAGATCATTGAGTATTCTTCTATCTTTTAACGATAAGAGTCTCATTTTTTGTAATAAAGATTCATAGTTTATGTCAACCGCGGGAATACCTAATTTGAAATTAATTGATCTGAGAAATTTGCGTTGGATTCTTTCAATGGAGTTTGCATGGCTTTTGTAGAAAGGGTTCCATATGGGGGAATTGTATTCTAAATGACTCCTAACCAGAGTTGTATATAGTATTTTAAATGTTTGGATATTTTTAAAATCTTTACAAATTCTTACAATGAAGCCCAGAATTTTCATTGCTTTACCCGTTATTATATCAATGTGATTGGTAAATAGTAGTTTAGAGTCGAAGGTTATTCCAAGGTCCCTTATTACAGGTACTGACAATAAACTGTGATTGTTAAAAGAGTAACTATATTTGATAGGGTTTTTAATTCTAAAGAAACTCATGATTTGACATTTTTTTATGTTAAGTGTAAGTTTGTTAATGGTACACCATTCTACGAATTTTATAAAATTGGATTGGAGGGACAAGCAGTCGTATATATTTTTTATGATTTTATATATTTTCATGTCATCAGCAAATAATAATATGTTAACATCAGTGAATATGGAAGTGACATCGTTTATGAATAGTATAAACAATATTGGACCAAGGTGCGAACCCTGAGGCACACCACTAGTGGCTTCAAATTCGTAAGATAAGTGTTCTTTAATACAGACAGTTAGTACACGTTTTGATAAATAATTCTTAATCCAACATAATAAATTACCACTTATTCCTAATTTAGACAATTTATTTATAAGAATTTTAATGCAAACCTTATCAAAGGCTTTACTAAAATCCGTGTAAATTGAATCAACTTGTTCTCTATTAGCAAGAGCACCAGAGATAAAATGTTCATACAGTGTAAGGTTAGTTAAGGTAGATCGTCCAGAGATAAAACCATGTTGAAATGATGAGATATTAAATTTTATGCAAGAACATATTTTTTGGAGAATTAACCTTTCAAAAATTTTTGGTATTGACGATTGTATGCATATTGGTCTGTAATTTTCAACTAAAGACTTGTCTCCGCTTTTAAATATAGGAGTGAGAAAGCTATTTTTCCATATTTGTGGGAACTTGCCTGTTAAAAGTGATTGATTAAATAGTAGGTACAGAGGGTAAGAGACACTACTCCCACAGTTTTTTAGAAATACGGGGGGAATTTTATCTGGCCCTGAGCACGATTTAGGTTCCAGTAGTTTGATACATGCTGCAATTTCTTTAATCTCAATATGTATCTGAGATAGTTGTAAATTTATATCGGACTCAAAGTTTGGAATGTCTTCATCAGGGATATCTGTTTCATATACATCCTTAAAAAAATCTGCAAACAAATTGACAATATCTTTGATTTTACAGGAAGTTTTCAGTTTATAGTGCATAGTTTCAGGTATGCCAAGGTTGTTGTTATTTTGAGCTTTACAATTGTTGAAAAAATGTTTTACATTGTTACCAATCGAAAATTCCACATTCTTAATGTAATTATTATAACAAATGTTTGATAATTTATTACAATCTTTTCGCAGCTTGCTGAAAATTATAAAATCAGAAAGATTTGTTGTTTCTTTGTAAATTTTATGCGCTTTTTTCTTCTCAGTTACTATGTTAATGAGGTCCTTGCTAAACCAGCGAGGGAAATTTGAAGATAGTTTATAACTAATTGGGACAAAGTTTTCTATGGTTTTATATAGATGATCGTAAAAGGCTTTAATATTCTCATCGAGATTACCTCCTTCTAGTATAGACCAGTCAGTGTTATATAGATAATCGCGTATTGCAACATAATTGGCTTTGTTAAAGTTAGGATATTGTGTCTGGTTTTTAATTTGGCATTTTATAGGGTTACATAATACAGTAATATCTAAAGGTGGGTGATGAGAATCAGGGGGAAGAACTGAATCGAGTGACTTTTCAACCGCAGTTGACAAGTCGGTACAAAGAACAAGATCTAGTAATCTATTATTGTCATTTTTTACATTGTTTAATTGAACTAGGTTAAGGAAATCACATAATTCAACTATTTCTTTTTCTGTGTCAGTTAAGCTAGAGTTTTGAGATAATGTAGAATTGTCGCGGGTACCCCAGTTGATTTTTGGTAAATTGTAATCACCGATGATAGTGATTTTACTATTTGGAAATTTAAACGACAGTTGTTCAATATCCTCGAAATGACTTTTGTATACACTTATATCTGATGATGGCGGAATATAAACACTGCCTATGATATTTTTTTGATTTTTGCCGTATAGTAAAATGTAAACTTGCTCCACATTAGAATTTTTGGTTTTCAGAAGTTTTGAAGGATGTATCTTGTTGACAGCTATCATGACGCCACCGCCTCTAGATTTAGCGCTGGTTTGTTGACTTCTGTCAGACCGGTAAATATGATGGTGGGGTAGACCAAGCTCAGCAGAGTTGATGGATGGTTCCAGCCAGGTTTCCGTAAGAATGAGGATGTCATGTGGCAGTGTTGGGGCATGTATTTTAAATTCCTTAAGTTTAGTTTTCATGCCTCTGACATTTTGGTAATAGCACTTCAGTTTGTTTACATTGTGTCGTTTTTTGGAAGGGTTGTAACAATAGTTGGTTTGGAGTTTATGTACTTTATGGTAAGGTTTGGTTCACCATTCTCTTGACGGAACAATAACTGCTTTCTAAGCTCCACCAATTGATTCCTTTGGAGGATGGTTAAGTCATTACTTGCTTTGATTCCGTCTTTAAATTTGGTGCTATTACGTAGGAGAGTTCTCGGTGCGATATTGTTTGTAAATTCCAATTTAATTGGACGATTTTTGTTGGCAATTTTCTTGGCACCCAGTCGGAATACTTTGACGTTGATTAGATCTAATGACGGGTCGATAGCTTTTATAGCCGAAGAAACTTTGTCTCTATCTTCCGTAATGATGACTGCCTTTTCATCAGACAAGCTCTCGGGAACGTTATATAATATGAAGTTGTTAGATCTGATGGCCCTATCTTCCATTTCGGTGACAATATCACCCATATTAATGTCAATCGGGTTGGTGCTGCTGAGTTGCGTATTATTTTTCATTGAATTTAATTCTCCTTGCATTACTCCAAAATCGACTACCAATTCTGCAATCGTAGCCATAAGTTCGGTTGTTTTTGGTATTATTTTTACGATATTTTCCTTGGAGAATTTATTGCTAGGCTCATGAACGATTGAGATCAATCCACTGATTATCGCATTTACTTTGGTAATGTACTGCGAAACTTTATCACTCAAAGCCATTGTTATAACAAGTTTTTTATTAAACAGTTGTGAACCCCTGGATTTTTGGTAGGGCGTGTAAGTACTACCGCTGGCGGCGCGGGCGGTGTAGGTGCGGGCGCGGGGGGCTTATAACAACTGTCACTTGATTACACTAATCCTTGTTTTATAAACTTTTAATGCACTATATGCTTTTCTGACAATTAGTAAACTTTAAGCCAGTGTTAATTTAATATAATTAGGTGAAACACTTTGAATTTAATACTTTTTATGACTGCTTTAGATGATTTTGTTAGGATAAAAATAATGCGTGTGCACTCTCCGTATTGTTGTTGTTGTTTAAATGGTGTTTTGCGTTTAGTTTTAAGCTATTAAACTTAGCCCTGTCATCTTCATTGATATTAATGGTATTTAATTTCGATCGCCTCCGTAATTAGGTGTGCTCTATGTGTTGTTGGTCTTCCCAGGACATCGATAAAAATCCAAAGTAAGAAGAAGAAATAACATCCCAAAAATAAATCACCATAATACGTGAAAATCTCAAATCACATTTCAAAATATAAATAGTTTTTTCTTCTTTTTCGGTCATCCGAATAACGGTCAAGAGATTAAATAAATTTAGTGGTTAAAACAATATATCAATTTGTAAAATTTAATCGCTTTCCTAAACCCTTCACACATCTTCCTAATCCTGGGTTTAGTTTATTAAACGGAGATTGTAATATAACCCATCACATCATATCCTAAAAAATGATTTACGTCAGGTAGAATTTATAGTGATATAAATAAAATATAATAATGCGCCTCGTTACAATGGACGAAGGCTTACGTCTTAAGTGTAATAGATCACGTAACATAACCATACAACCCCAATTTGTCTCGCAGAGTCAAAGCATTAATATTGCGAGTTGACCCGGTGGTAGATACTGTACAGAACAGTGCATGCGAGTGATACTACCGCTGAGAAAACTACAGTATTTTCTCTTTCAATTGTGTATTAAAATATTATAAAATAATGTCGCTATCCGCGCCTGTCTGTTTGTGTGCTTAGTTCTTCTAAATTATGCAACAGGTATTGATAGAATTTTCACCATCATTTAGATAATTTCTTTTGGAAGCTTTAAATATATGATACATGCATATTATTATCATTCCTAATGCTTGGAAAACGAAAAGTACAATTTTTTTGCGCAAATTGGTCAATGACTAGCTCCTTGATTTAGGGAGGGTAAAAAGTGAAGATATGTTGATCAATAGATAATCTCATTATAAAAAAATTATAAAAAATATATATGTACATTATTGTCAAAACATTGACACATAATTTTTTAAAGTACATACAATACAAAAACACATATTTATCACCTCTGAACACAATTGTCAATTCTGTATTAATCTCTACTTTATTTATCAATGCTATCGATTATTTTCTAATCATCCAACTATATTATAAACTTATAAACTACCCTTCCCATTTTTTCTACCTTAAAACTCCTGTGGTGATCTGTATTTTTATTACTACTATCTGGCTGTTATTTAATTTACCGGTTTTGTTTTATATTAAGTACTAAATTATAATATGAACTAAACTTGTCAATTTGACTGGCCTAAAACAGGATCCATTCCTAGTTGGCTAGTCAAAGTTTCCGCATGTTTTATTGTATGATTTTTATGTGAAATAAATTTATTATTATTATTATATTTATAAAAAGTAGAGAAAAGTTCATGTTTTATAATCAAGTCGAAAAATTATATTTTCGGGCACTAAATTGCTAACGCTGGCTAAACCTTAAGAGATACATCAAAATAATGTATTACGCAATTGTATATCTGAAAAAGGACTATAGAAAATTTTTAGAGGAATTAATATAATTTTTAGTCTATCTCTTAAGGATAATATCCTGCAACGCCGGGTAAACATCAGCTAGTCGTTTATAAGAAAGAGGGAAAGGTTACGATGGAGCTATCGGTGGGATGCTTTTGAGCAGTGGCGGTTCGTGGTCATTCTCAATAGGGATACTATCAAAGTTTAGAGAGGATATAAAAGTCTATTAAATTTTTTTACCACATCGTCACCTCAGTTGAATAGAGATATGAATGTCAAAGTTTGCAAATGACGATATCTCACTATTTTTATACCAATTTCTTATTTTAATGTTCAATTTTGTGTAAATTATTTAAATTAATTTTACCTAAAAAAATATTTTTTAATAGGACGTATATGGTGGTGCGCAAATCCTTCGTTCGCAATTGTGCGGGGTTGGTTGCGGTGGTGCGATAAAGACTTTAGACAAAACAAAAACGAATTGAATTGCCTTAGTGTTTGCAAGAGGAAATGAGTGGGAAAGGCCATAGACTTACTCTGGTCTCGTCCTCCTTAGCCGCTGGTTCCTTTATTTGCACTTATCAGCTTGCATACAATTAAGGGCAATTCCATTTTTTTAACATTCGCTCACTTGACACAAAACAAAACAGTGACATTCACTGCGGCGGGTAAAAACGTTTCACTGGACGATGTGTGCTCAAAAAAAATAGTCACAGCCGAGTTCAACATATGCGGGTATTCACAAATGACACGAATGTTCGCGGACCAAGATGCAACGATAATAATGTTTCTTGTCGTTTGGCCGGGTCAAGGAAAGGGGACAAGGGGCAAAGGGGGGGTGAAGGGTACACATTTTAAGGCTATTCAATTTTTAAGACCTCACGCGCAACTAGTATACTTACAATTTTAAAACAAACCTAAAGTGCAGATATAATCATATACAACACAACCATCTTGGCCATAATCATTCATTGCATAAGGTTCTAACTACCTTTCCCTAATGTCATTCCAAGACAGGGGCACGTTATAATTAAATATATTCTTTTAAAATATGTTAAACTAAAATGCTTTACACAAAATTGAACCTCAAAATCAGAAAATGTTTAATAGATTATGAGAGATCATCTTTGACACCTCTGAACGTGGTAAAGTGAAGTTAGAATATTTCTATTTTTTATACTGACAATTCTAGAATCCTATCCAACTAAAGTGCCGAACTAAACTGCGCCTTGTAAAAACGATCAACTGTCAGAAACCAACAAAATGGCAATTGCAAAAAGTTCAAAGTGTTGTTGGAACCTTGTAAAATAAATTGAAGCTTTAAAAACTTTGTTAGAACTGATGATTCTGAAAGTTGTTTTTGTTATAGAAATGAGAAAAAAAATGGTTTTGCATTCGAAGGTCATTTTTGAACAAATTTTCAGCTAGAACCTTCCCCTAATAAGATGACGATATACGAAAATTAAATGTTTTTTCTAAAAATCTAGGAAAAGTGATGAAAACAATTTTTTTACTAAACAAAAATAATGAAAAAAATGTTTTCTGCATCCGATAAAAATTTCTCATTTTTTATTGCGTTTCGCCATTATTCGAAAGTGACGTCTAGCAAATGTATTAGCTGCCTGTACAAAATTTAAATAAATAAGAATAGTCACATATGTAAATTCTAGCATCACCTTCATCAATTGAATGCATTGTACAAATAATTTTGTATTAGTGATCGACGAACCGGTGATTGCAATCTGTTTACGTAAATTGATAATATTTACTTTGTTTTTCAAAACAAGCAAACACATTGTGACTTGACATTTTAAGTAAATGAAACGAAAATGCTTGGTTTTAAGTTGATTTATTGATATATTTTCTAAAAAAAATCATTACAGTGACTTAAAATTATTTTCGTTTCATGTATTTATGATAATATTTTTACTAGTCTATAGTTAGTAATAACATAGATCATTGTAGAAATGAATTATTTATACAGCGTATTTGTACAGCGCCCCAAAAAAACGGCGCTTTACTAATCATCCAAATATTATTCTAAAATGCTAGTACCCTAAGATGGTGTCCCGCGACAAAATTATGTTAGCCCTAGAGGTAGAGAGGTACGAACCTATCATTCTACGAGATTTTTTGAAGTGAAACTTCTTTACGCGCGTTATGCAATTTCGAGGACCGGAGTAAAACCAACTCATGACCGTCTTGAAAAACCGTGATCATTTCGCTATAGGAGCCTAGCCAATATTATATACCTACTTTAGGTCACTCTCCAAACTCAGCTTCGCGGTCTAGAGGCAGAGCGCCCGATTGTCGTCGTGAAGAATCGAGGTTCAATCCCCGCTTTAACTATTTTTTTTTTCTTTTTGTGATTTTTTTAATAATATTTTTTTTAAAAGTCATAATTTTTTTTTTATATATTAACTCCACACAGGAGGCCCTGAAGAAAATAATTTCCCTCAGGGCCTATGTCATCTTTGGGGATGCTGTGTGGAGGGTCTTTTTTTGGAGAGGAAGGAGTGAACATGGGTTTTGAAGAGTCCCATGTTGTAGGAGGGAGGAAACACAGAGGCCGGCAGTTCGTTCCACAGCCGAGCTGTTGAACTTAAGAACGAATCGTAGAAGCGACCCGTTCTCATGTGACAAATGTGAAAACAAACAAAAATGCTCTCGTGCTGCGACTTTTAGATATTTTGACTATATGATATTTTGGTCGAATACCTAATAACCGCGGTCTAGAGGCAGAGCGTTCGACACTCGTTGTGCAGGACCCGGGTTCGAATCCCATATTTAAATAACTTTTAATTTTTTTTATCAACGATTTGTAATAATGTAGTAAAAAATTAGATAGATTTTTTAATTTACCTTTACTTTAATTTACGATACCTATTTGATATTTTGGTCGAAATGTAGCTTACAAATCGAGCCGGTAGAGTGGCTCGGTATTTTGATTTATTATTTTTTTTTATCAACGATTTGTAATAATGTAGTAAAAAATTACATAAATTTGTTAATTTACCTTTACTTCAATTTACGGTACCTATATGATATTTTGGTCGAAATATAGCTTACAAATCGAGGCGGTAGAGTCGCTCGGTATTTTGATTAATTATTTTTATTTTGAATCATTAAAATTACTAATCAAGGCCGATAACGCCGCGTCGCGAGAAATATCTCTCCTCGCCGTCTAGAGGCAGAGCGTTCGACACTCGTTATGCAGGACCCGGGTTCGAATCCCATATTTTTATAACTTTTAATTTTTTTTATCATATGCTACTTATAAATATGTCAATAGACAGAAAAAAGAGAGAATGAAATGAAAAGAGAGAGAGAATAATAAAAAAAAGTTTCACTTCCGCCGTGCGTAGGCTTGCCACACACTGTATTTTTTTTTTTTTACACTAACCCCACACATCTTTGGGGGTGCTGCGGGAAGTTAAAAGGTATGAGGGTTGGGTAGGAATCCAAGGATCAGTGTATCCAGGAGCGACGGACATATGAATATAATCCCCCCACAGCGGTGCAAGGCGATGGATCGAGAGAGGTCAAAGGGTCTCTCCAAACCAGCCTCTCCTTATCTGGCACGCCATGCAAACTGATGGGCAGGCGCATCCTGGACACCCGAAGGACCCGGGCACTCCTGCTTAGTCACCAAACGTAGCGAACCACTTGGGGTTACCGATGGCAGAGGTGTTAGTTATCCAATAAATTGTTCCCGGACCGCCTCCCAAATTGATTGAAATTAATATCGAATATTTTTCGCATGAAATATTTCATTCCGCTCCTATGAATGAATTTTGCTGTCAAAGCCATGTTTGTCTTTTTCGTATTTCCTACTGTTTTGGGGTTCACTGCAAATTGCTCCTCCGCAGAGAAAACCCCCACTGCTTTTGAGTATGTCGGGACAGTGTCCTAAATGTTGTCGAATATGAATATTCAAGTTCTGTCGAGAAAGGCTTTCAACGCACCCTTTTTAATTTGAACGTTGTGAAGTTGTTTGATGTTGCGATCTAAAACGTCTTAATTATTCAGTCCACCTTAATTGTCCATACAAATCAGTGTTACTGCACGAAATCAAGTGTCAAATATTATTATGTCATAGATTTTTTTTATTTAAAAAAAAAATTTCTTACAACAAATAATGAATGGATGTAAGATACGGCTGGGTCATGAATTAATTAAATTGTGAGATTCAAACTTATGGTCTTATTCTGCAATAAGATTAGGTAAACTTATTCCAACAATTATGAAGTACAAGCACAAACAAAAACAAGAACAAAAATATATATGAGGTCTAAAAACATGAAGATAAGGAAATCACAATCAACAAACATGAAGATGAGGTCTGAAAACATGAAGATAAGGAAATCACAATCAACAAACATGAAGATGAGGTCTGAAAACATGAAGATAATGAAATCACAATCAACAAACATGAAGATGAGGTCTATAAACATGAAGATGGGGAAAGTCAAGGATGAATATTCAATTATTATAACTTTTAAATGTCAATTATATACCATGAATTTCATAAAATAAAATAAAAACAATGTTATATATTATTGAGTAAAAACTCAACTTGTAATATTTAATCAACAATATTAATCACTCTCAAACGCAGTCGCAAAATCGAATTAAACCCAAAACTTGCCTTGCCAGCGCATTTTTCTGACAACTGAGCTGTTAAATATTATAATTTAATGTTCTAACCAAGAAGTTCTTCCATTTAAAAAAATTATTATTCACTCAAATGAAAATAAATATCCAGTCTTTAACAATATTAACCTAACCTAACGCAATTGTTGGAGGCAATTTTGAAAAAACTGATATTATAAATCAGTTTTTTTTTTATGATCTAAACTGCTTAACTCTAACGGCCAACGCGCACTAGCGACCTGGCAGCGCGGCTACGACGCGCGGCCTGGCCGCAGGGGTTGCGATTTGCAACGCGGCCAAAACCGCGGCTACGATCGTCAGTTGCACATACAGCGCGCTTTTTTGTATCTTATAAGTAAGAAGCGGAAAAAGAAAAGGAAAAAATATTGGGTTCATCCCTTGCTACGTGAAAGGCGAACAAAGGGATTATTTCATACTTATTTCACCGACCTTCAGCAATATGATGACAAGTTCATTAATTATTTGCGGATGAGCAAGTCTTCGTTCGAAGAACTGTTAAGAAAATTAAGTCCATCAATCACCGGCACTGTAGCTAAATTTCGCCCCTGCATTTCTGCAAGGAAAAACTTGTTGTAACTTTAAGGTAAGCCTATGCCTATCTACTTTTATTCAAATTATTTCTTTATCTCAGTGTCTGTTTTATGAAAAAGGATGCAGGTAGATAAGTGAAACAAGTAGGTACATAAAAGTATTTAAGTACTGTATTATCATAATCAAAGGTGCAGTTGTTCAATAATTATTAAAAAACTTTTCAATTATTTCTGAATCATGCGAGGCCTGAGAGTAGTCTGATTCGGGTGATTGGATAGAATTTTCTTCTCTTCCTTTTCTGTTATTGTTAATTTTTCATTAGCAAATATTTCTATGATCTCTTCCCACATCATCCTTTTTAAGTCTCGGTTGGCTTAGTCTTCACAGGACATGTCCCACAACGCCCTCCTTGTCTCAATCTCGGTTATAAATCTTTCCGTATCGAAAGACATCGCGATGATCACAAATCACGCTGTAGTTCCACAATACGTGCGGCCGCCGCGGCTAGTGCGCGCACAATGGTGATTTAACTACAATGCAATAGATCTCAGTGGCCGCAGCGGCCAGCGACTGAACACGGGCCGCAAATGCGTCGCTTCGATCTCGCTGGCCGCTGTGGCTTGGAGTGGCCGCTGGCCGCGTGCGGCCAGGTTCGCGTGCCCTATGGCGATTTCATATTAATGTATCTATCTCGATGGCCGCCGCGACCTGGCCGCTGCGGCCTAGCCGCTAGTGCGCTATGAGCCTAAATTGCTTTACTGACGGCCAGAGTATTATATAGTATGGAAAAGGTCGTGGTTCCCGCATGCCTCACTCTGCTTAATAACGGCTGCCTCAACCTGCTTTCAGGATCTAGTTATAAGTTTTTGTTTTAAGTCACTAGTTATAAGTCTTAGTTGTATTCTATACCCATTAATCTCAGTTCTAAGCCAACTAGTTATAAGTCTAAAGTTGTAAGTAATTAGATATTAATCTTAGTTATAAGCCACTAGTAGTAAGTTATTAGTCTAAGCGAATAGGTTTATTGTATAAATTTATAGCCCCTCAGGCCTCTGGCATACTCTGTTAGAAGGTGAGAAGTATGTCCGCTTTGCGATAAAATAAAATTGAGTATTTCTGAACGTGTCAGAAAACTAAAAACTGTTTTTGAAAGGTAATGAAATACGATTTCAAATATTATTATTAGAAATAAACTTTTTTGAAATATTGACATTTTGAATATAAACATTAAAAGTTTTTTGAACGTTATTTTCACCCCAATTCAATGTCGTTTTATGTAAAAAAAAAAAATTCACAAAGTTTCAAACATTTTTTTCAGATTGTGTCGGAAACTTTGGTTTCATGGAGATACATTTTAATTTTTCTGTGGTTAACTTTTAGATTTGAATATAAAGCGTGGTGTTTTCTCTTTTTAACACCGTTTAGATCATATTTCTCACCATGACGGAAAGGAAACACAATGATTTATATGAAACATATAATATGAGCTGATTCCAAAAGCGAACAAATTAGCCAGAGGGAGAACCTCTTGGAGAAAAACCACGTCCCGCTTGACAACAACGAGCCTAAACCTTTACACATAGAAAGAAAAGGTTTTAGATTAAATTTACTAGAACAATTAGAGATAAATAAAAGAACTAATGATCCAAACATAACCCTAATTAATAATCAAACAAAAATTATCAATTCCCCCCTGCTTAATATTTTCAAAAAACCCAAACAATTTAATTCCTTAACATAATCACCCACATACCAACAATTAAGAAAACCCTTAGGTCATTAATTTTAACAGGTGTGCAAACACTGCTGGATTCCCAAATATTTTGGTTATTCCATTTCTAATGAATCATTTTTGACCATTATAGAAATTTAAATGGGTGGGGATAAATAAAATCATATAAATAAGTCGTCGCCGTGTGGACATATCCACAGTTTGATAATGGCCTCAAAAGCCGAAACAGCTGTCACATTAAAAACTGTAAAAATAACAGAAATACTTGCAGAACTTAATAATTATTATAATATTATTAAATTTGATTTATTTTAAATTTATTTCAAAAAATTAAATGGAGTTCTACGAATTAAATACCAAAACAATAAATAAACTAAAGTTTAAAGTAGCGCCCTTAACGTGATTTTCTCACGAAAACGGCACTAGAGAAATAATACAATCATTGTTATAATTAGTAGTTCCTTTCAGTGTTATCCAGGTAAACCGCAATTCTTCTTGAAGAATGCGTTTCTGTAAATCGTGTTAAGGATAAAGGTCAGAAAGGGTCACGCGAAACGTTTTCCAGTGATCTATGCACTAAATTTGAAGCCATTCGGAAATATCTCGTGTGTGGAGGGGCTATTATTAGTTTGTTCGGGACCACGACTTCAGTGAAGCGAATCCAATCACCTTAGGCAGGTCATGTTCGATGTTGTGTGCGTATTGCATTGGCATAAGAATATTAGAATGGTCCGTGCGATGGCAAAACGCAGTATTTGAAGAAAGTAGTGGAAAATGATGGGGTTTACTCTAATTGTAGGATTTGTGAAGCTGTAAGTTTATTAACAGAAATAATAATACTGCTACAGATAAAAAAATAAATAAATGTTTATGGATCAGTAGGATTTATAGGCCCTGTTACGAGTTCTACCGAGCCGAACCCTCTGATATGAACATATCTGGAGTCGGTGAATTATTTTCCCATTTGATCTCTGGTGAGTTGACGTGTTGTTCTTGTATTTTTTTGTATTTATTTTGCTAATAAAATGCACTTGCATAATGTTGATTGACTAGATGATCATTTGTGGAAAAGTGTGTGGAAAGGTTTAGTTTTTCTTATGGGGAAGATTTAACCCGGATATAAAATCGAAAAATAGAGATTAAAAAATCTACCAATATACAGGCAATCCGTTTGAGAGATTTCCAAGCCGATTGCCATCCTTAGAGCACAGACGTCAAGTAAGTATGCTGTCCTTTGTTCTACCTGTATTATCATGGAAGATGCTCCGGGGAACTGGCGTTATTGATCCCTTCGGCACTGGTGCATAGTCGGAAAACACGACAAACTGTACACGGTTGACTTGGGTTCATCAGCTCGGCTGTAAAACCATTTGCAGGCCTCTGTGTTTCCTCCCTCCTACAACATGTTTACCTTTCTCTCTCCTCAAAAGACCCTCCACACATCCTCCCCAAAGATGACATAGGCCCCGAGGGAAAATTATTTTTCCCAGATCCTCCTGTGTGTAGTCAAAGTAAAAAATGTAGCTACTTTTTCGCCTGTCTCAATTCTTTATACATCAGTTCAATTTTTTGAAAATTACAATTCAAATAATTTATTTTTAATATAGGTGCTTCTTTACACACTCAGATCCAATTTTTAAATTGACACTTAAATTCAAAACAAGTCCGAGTTCATTGAACTAGAGTTACAGACAGACCCGCAACAGATTTTTTTAATGATCGTTGAAATGTTGAATGTATCGAGAAAATACAAAATAAAAAATGTTTAGATACTAATAGTTAATTAATATTTCGTCGTAAACCAAATCATGTAAATGGACATCTTTTTCTAGGTTACAAATATGTCTTAGTTGTAAATCACTAGTTATAAGTCTTAGTTACAGTAATAGTTGTAAGTCATTATCCATAGGGATTAGATGTAAGTCACTACTTATAAGTTCCAGCACATAATTTCTAGCTGTAAGTCTTAGTTGTAAGTCGCTAGTCACTAATAAGTCATAAATTTTAACATAAATTAAGTGACCAGCTCAGGTACGGGGGCTCCATCAAAGCCAGAGTAAAGTTGGCCTTTCGGAAGCTGGGCGTACTGTACAGGGCCCGCAGATACTTTAATAGTACACAACTGCTGACCCTGTACAAATCGCAAGTGCGCCCTACTGTCGAATTTGGCATCCATCTCTGGTCCGGAGCCCCTAAATACCTGAAAAAAACCATTGACTCTGTGCAGAAACGGGCGGTCCGTTTGATAGATTCCCCAATCTTAACAGACGGACTGCAATCTTTAGAGCACAGGCGTCAGGTAGGTATGCTGTCCTTGTTCTATCGATATTACAATGGAAGATGCTCTGAGGAACTAGCGTCATTGATCCCTTCGGCACCGGTGCGTAGTCGGGATACACGCCAAACGCGCGCCCAACATTTGTACACAGTTGACATTTGTCACATGAGAACGGGTCGCTTCTACGATTCGTTCTTAAGTTCAACAGCTCGGCTGTGGAACGAACTGCCGGCCTCTGTGTTTCCTCCCTCCTACAACATGGGACTCTTCAAGACCCATGTTCACTCCTTCCTCTCCACAAAAAGACCCTCCACACAGAATCCCCAGAGATGACATAGGCCCTGAGGGAAATTATTTTCTTCAGGGCCTCCCAGGGTGTGGAGTTAATATAAAAAAAAAAGTGATAATAAAAATGTCAATGTTCATTTGTTCAAAATCTTATATCTACGGAAGTTTTTCAACGATTGCTTTAATATTCTGACATAACGTTGCATTCGAATACCTCATCCTATTCCTCATGTAGCTGTTAAGAGAATCGACTGCGCGGCCTTTTCATACAAAATTTATTTTGATTTTAGGCCAAAATATCTAACCGAACTACAAAATTATTTTATATTCAAAACATGCAGGAAATATCTACTACGTATTTGTGCTACTATATTTATTTAGGTTTTGTATCATAAAAAACAGAGCTTTAAAAAAATATATTTTTTGTCTTCAGAAGCAACAAGTTAATAATAATTATTTGAAAACATAATTTTGCTCTGTGTACCTACTGTGTAAATATGATGAAATATATTTTTTTAAATAAAACTAATATTTTTATGAGCGTAAACTCAAATTACAAACTGCCGCTTTATGTTGAAATAAAAAAATGGTTGTAAATGAACTAAAATGTCTACCTAAACAACAATTTTTTTTTAATGTTTCACTATAGTAAAACAGTAGGTTGGGTAAGGTTATTTTTTTACCATTAAATTTTACTCATAAAAAATGCCAAAGACGCCTCTAATATTATCCAAAATTTAATTATTTATTGGCCTCTATTTTATAATTTAAAACACAAATAAATATAGTAGTCCATATCCGGACAAGATTTGCCATACCTTTTTATTCAAAACATAATTTTTCATTTTCGTCAAGCATTTTGTCCTCAAACCCAAATTTAAGTTTTGTATGAAAAGGCCCTCGATTTGTTCCACTTAAGTCTTCAACTGGGATAGAAAAAGTCACCTTGTTATATATCGTAAAAGCAAAGACTTATTGTAAAATTATCATGACTGATCAATGAACCTAAAAGATTTTAAGAATAAAAATTATTTATTTCCACATAATTTACTTGTGGTTTAAATTGTGGAATTACCCCTTCTGTCGTATTTCATTAATAGTTTTTAGTACAGTAGTCGGTTACAAATTTAAAAATTACATTTATAATATTAAATATTTCACCTATGATGTGTGTACCTGTGATTTGTTTCTTTGTAATGTCTCATATGTGGTATGTATAATCAGAAATTACCAGGTGAGGTGTTTAGTGTATAAATGTATGTGAATATGTGTGTGTGTGTGTGTGTGTGTGTATATGTGTATGCGCATTGAAAAGTTTATAAAATTATTGACATGATGCAACTTTTAAATTTAGGCAGTGAATCCGAAAAAAAATTCCACTTCATCTTTAATGAAGCATTTTCGGTGACAATTTCCCCCCTCGATCAGCCGTTTTTCATTCTTCAATTTAAAAAATTACATTGTTATTTTTTCATGGATAATGATATTAGTTTAATTAACGCAATTATATTATGTTAAATCCCGCTTATCCTTTCTGAACTTTCTAGAATTTTCCTTCTTCAATTCTTTTTTTTTTTAATTACACGTTTTTTCCTTTCTTCATCGTTCTATTTTTACCTCGGTTATTATTCTTCACTTTTTTTCGTGGTTTAATTATGTAGATTATATAATCTTATGGTATTTTGAATTTTCTTGGTATTCAAAGGTAATATGATTGTGATTATATTCCCTAGGCAGTGAAAGTCTGTTGTATGATGAGACGAAGAACAAAGATTAGAGAACAACAATGGATCTCCTCTTAAAATATCTTAGCTAAATTATTTTAAAAATTCTCTGTCGACGAGTTCTGACATCATCAAGCTTGCACTCAGTTTTCTGTTCATAATGTGCTATTAAAATGGATATAATGTGCTATTAAAATGGATATAATGTACTATTAAAATTTTCTTGTAGTTACTTACAAAGTACCCGGTTTTGCCAGAGTTTTAAAATACTAACAATACTATTAACAATGCCTTATATTGAAAAATAATATAAAACAAAATATATTGTATACTATTACTTTTTATCTTTTTTTGTCTTACTTTTTGACACCAAAAATGTTTCAAGGTTCTGCAGCTCATGGTGAAAATAATATTGTAAGCTGAAAATGGTTGCTTTGCTATAGAAATTCCAGAATTTTCGCTGATTTCATATCGCCAGAGCTAATCTTTGCGAGATGTCAATAATCTACATTTACAATCGATATTTATTAAGTTGGAATCTGAATAAAACATTATTATATATGTCATAAAAAAATATTATGTATGTCACAAAAAAAAAAAAAATTTAAAAATTTGCTATATTTTATCAATTTAATTTAGTTACTAGTTATTGGCAATTTAATAGTATATAATAAGAAACGACGCCAAATTGTTCAAAATTGAGTTGTACACGATCGTTGTAAAAAGTAACACACTCTCCACAATTATGAAATACTGTACTTATTTAAACTAAAAACTATTTTAACTAGGCAGTGGCAGTTCGTGACTTTTGGGTGCACTAGAGTGCTAATATTACAAAAATGGCATTATTAGAAAAAGTCGGTTTTTATTTTTCTAAAATTCGGTATTTTGTACGGCCAAAATGAAACTACCTGCAAAATCTTGATGGAAAAAAGGGAATAAGAAAAATCTGGAATAAACAACATCAATAATGTCGAATTTTTCAAACTTGACACTCTAATCATACCCGAAATTCACGAGCCACCACTGATTATGAACATGTATGTAGGATAGTCTGGAAGCCAACGTTCTCTTAAAATTCTTTCAAAATCTCTCCGTTGTTAGAAACCTAACTTGTAGCCCACCTGGGTTTTGAACATGGAGGGGCAAACCTGTATACTACTGACATCTGTCTGATAGTTCTATTAGCTCTAAGATCTGTCTACACAAGTGCCTTCAATGCCTTGTAGCTTGAACTATCACAAGCTGTAATAACTAATACAAATGAAGTTCCCATCCAATGTGGCCTATACCAATGCGCAATGATAGGAATTAGTGAACATTCCCGAGTGTGCACCGGAAAGTGGCGGAAGCGGGATATTCTATTCTCGGAACAAAAGGAGATTGGAACTCAATTTCGAATTCCAAATTGGTCGCAGATTCGAATCACCGGACATTTCTCATGAACTTTAGCATTTAGCAAGTTTATTTAGCATTGCACATGAGAGTCAATGAACTCCTCTAAAAAGGGCCACATAATCTAAAATTCTAGAAAGACTGATTAATCTTGAAGTAAATGATAAAATTAATACCAATGTTTGGTTTTCAATTGAGAATATGCTTAGTTCCTACCGGGATGTCATTTATCCAGTTCTTACTTATTCCTAACCATCACATTGCTGGAAAAGTATTTGAAATTTGGAACAATTGCAAGACCATAGTGCTTTTGTTTTGAAAACAGAAGAAGGATTGAGACCATCTTGGAAACAAGTTATTGGCGTTTTTTGTGTGAATAATCTATTTTAATTGAAGGGCATAATATTGTTTTAAGAACTCAATCGTTTTGTTGTGGCGATAATTCCTTCGAAGATTCGCGGTGAGACTCCCTATATTGTGATTGTGTTGTCTGCAAAGATATAGTGGTAGGGATTGGTCATCTTGATTTCCTTCTTTCAATACCTTGTTCATTCCTACGCAAACTATCACCCAATTCTAGCAAACACTTATTCATTTCATCTTGTTTAAATTATTTACAGTAAGTATTTGCGGCAAAATATTGCAGGACATTGTGGAGGCAATAATAAGCCAATGACCGTTGGGTTACCATTAACTCCACACTTTAGCGATGCTAAATAACAAATTTAATGATGCTGTTTTGAGGAGAGGAAGAAGTGAACGTGGGTTTTAAGAGACCTGTAGAAGTGGTGAAACACCCCCCCCCCCCACAAGTCAAAATATTTCACCAACAAATGTAGATATAATATATCTCGACGCCATCTAATGGGAAATTCAGCACAAACAAAGCCTTTTCTATAAAAATAAATTTGGTTGTTTACAGGTGAAAAAATATAATAAGCAGTAATTGTCGATTGAAGTACTTGTACATACTGAATTATTTGGCGGGTTGGGAATAAGCCGACGTAGCTCGGCGGTCCAGAGCACCTGACCGGACATCAGAAGGTGCGGGTTCAATTCCCGGCGGCAGCATTTATTTTTGCTCGGGAGATTTTTTCAAATTATATGGATATTTCAGGCGAGTAATTAATGCTTATAATAATTTATTAAAATTCTTATTAAATAAGTTACACGCTCTGATTATAAAAGCGTTTTGTCTGATATTAGCAGAGCTTAATGAATATGAAAAATTGATTTATCGTTAGTTGTCGAGTTTGGGATTTTAAAATTTATCTCAGATAAAAGGTTAGGTTATTAACGAGGGTTTGCGGAGTTCACTAAATTAAAAGTATCCTAAAAAATTAATATGATTTTTAAAACAAACTAGATTGGAATAAATTTCAGAAAACATGTTAAGCAGTTCTAAACAAAAATTTGAAAGTTCTCGCACATTCTAAAGCAGGTTTATTTTTTTAAGGTCCTTTGTTTTCGCAGGGCCTGAAGACTACGACATATTATGTAAAATTTAGTCCGAAAGGGAGAGAGAGGGTGAGATGAAGGTATAAAGGTGAGTACAAGTGATGAGGGTGAGAAAAACAATATCGGTGGGTCGGTGGGATGGACTAGGGTGGACTGGGGAGAGCGAGATGTTCAAGGGCTGGGATGATTACATTTTCTTGGGAAGTCTACTGGGCAACTTACATTAAGAATTATATATATATTATAAGAGATAAATAATGTGGGAAGGTTAAGAAGTAGGAGAGGGGTGCGTGATGCCTGTTTTTTGCAATAGTGCTGTTATAATAATATAATAACATAACATTTATATAGCGCAGTTTTGTGTTGTTTCACTTCAAGTGCGCTTAACTATAATAAACTTAAAATAAAATTTCCTATTGTGTTCCTTTTAAAAAAAAATAATTACATAATATGAAATAAAGAATAAACGGTTTACACAAAAGCAGAGAATAAAATTTAACAATAACAGTGCTATTTTAGTAGAGGATAACAATAAAAGACAGTGACAGTGCACGAAAAATAAGAACTTTAAAATTAAAATATTATATAAAACAGGAAAACATTAAAATATTATATAAGGTGGACATTAAACATAAAAGAAGGAGGAAACCGAAACCAAACAATTACCGGAAAACTTCAAAACCTGGCTTTTTATAGTATATTAAAAAAGAAGCTTAGATTCATGAGAATATAAATGATTTTAAATTATTAAATATGATTTTTTGAATAATTTTGTTTTTAAAACCCGTTTAAATTCAGCCAAATTTTGTATATTGGTAAGGGCTGGGGGAAGTTTATTCCAAATGAGTGGGCCAGCTACACGAAAAGAGCGATCATAGTAAACAGCTCGATTTGACCGAGAAAGTTCGATTAAACGATTGGTAACATCTAGATCTGCTGACCTGTTGTGTTTATGAAGGGACTTAAAATGCCTTCAACTGTTTGTCAGTGTGTTTATCTGAATATCTAGAAATATCACAACCATAATGTTCTGTTGCTTTTGCCTCATGCCTTGAAAAACTTATTATTGTGAGGTATCATTGTAACTGACAATGGAAAATGTAACTCTTGTATTCGCATAGAATAAAACTAATTAAGAAATTTAATTAGGTGACAATAGCTCAATTGATAGAGTGCCAACAATGGTAAGACCAGAGTTCAAGTCCCCGTTGCGTCCGTTACCCTTTTTTTAGTTTCTGAGTCTCTCTGTTTCATATTTTCACTGAAAGCTGTTGTATTATCTTCTCCAATGATTACAATTAGGTGTAAAAGCTTCTTCGAAAGTCAATAGATGTCGCATGTAAATAAAATGGGAAACTTGTATCCGAGACACCATCTAGATTGTAAATATATTCGGGTAGAATTTTGCAATCACGCCAATAAATACGGGAATTAAAAATTGAAGATAATGACATTAATTCAAAAATTGGAATTGTAAGATTGATAAAAATTACAAAATGTAAATACCTAGATAGCAATAACTCAATGGTAGTGTCATTCCCGGTGAGAAAAATGAGAACTTATTGCCAATTTATTAAGAATCTCTCCAAATTATTAGTAATCCGGTTAAATTCAATAAAACGGGATTGCAGGCCCTTAACGAATGAATTCTGACAAACTTTTAATAAAATACGAATGTATTATCACGGTATTGGAACATGTGTTCATAAAAATTCTAACATTTTCGCATTTCATCAATATATATAATCACGACGGTGACAGGATAAACCATCACAATGATAATTCATCACATCTTTAGAAAGTTATATAAAGTCATGGAAAGTGATGAAACAAAAACTTTATTAACTGGGTTAAGTAGGTTAGGTTAGGTTAGGTTAGATTAAAAAAAAATTCATCGTTTCTAATGACTTTATATCAATTTTTAAAAGTGTGTTGAATTTTCATCTCAACAGGAGTTATGATGGAACCAAAAGGAAACCAAATCAGGACACACGCAGGTGCGTTAACACGTGTTCTGACATTACTTCGAATTTACTAAAATTTTATCAAGAAACTGCCTACAATCCCGTTTTTAGCCAGAATTCCAATAATTTGAAGAGATTTTTAATTCATAAGCAATACTAATATTTCTCCGTGTGTATGCGACTGTTACCATTTTATTTTCTGTATCAATGATTAAATAAAACTAATGATCACAAAAGCATATTTGATTAGACGGATAAAAATTAATAATGTAGATATTCGTATATAAAACTAGCTCCTATTTTACTCAGTATATTATAATATAATAATAATAATAATAATATAATAAATTCTTTATTCCATAATGCATTTGATGATAAAAAAATTCCGTTTTGTGATGTAGAACTCTATCAAACTTAAATGACAAAAACCCCTTCCGGTGGAGAGAGGTTTGTTTTGATCGCCGACGCTTTCGTAAACAGTTCCCGGCGATGAAATAATCATTCCTTTGAAAAGTGTAGCGAGTTGAAGGTTGAAAGTTCACACACAGAGCGAAGGAGTCACAAAAGAACCCCGAGGGAAATTCAAAGTGGGGTAAATGTCCTCATGTGAGAGGAGACTGTCACTTTTTGAGAAATTCACGGTTAAATGCCCTGTGTAATTGACGCCACGTAATCTTATGTAGAAGAAAAGGGCTAGACGTTTGCGTTTTGTTTCGATATTCTTAATTTAATTATATTGTATGTTTCCCATCAACATGGTAGCTGTATTTAATAGTACCTTTTTATTCCGCCAGAGCACATGAGTTTTTCGACTGTTGCGAGCTGTCAAGTCAAGTTATTACAAATATTATAAGTACACACGGAGAAAAAATTGTATCGCTAATTTATTAATAATCTCTTCAAATTATCGGTAATCCAGTTTAAAACGGGATGCCAGGCCGTTTCCTGATAAACTTCTATTAAATTCCTAATATATCGGAACACGTGTTCATGCACCTGCATTTGCCTTGATAATATAGTATAATAATTTTTATGAACTCATGTTCCGTCATCGTGATTATACATTCGTATTTTAGTTTATTAGGAAACCTATCAATTCATTCGTTAAGGACGGGTAATCCTGTTTTTAACTGGATTTCGAATAATGTGAAGAGATTCCAACAAAATTAGCGATATTCAATATTGGTAATTTTTCTCCGTGTACTGTTCAATTCAATTCAATTCAATTTTATTTATTTATTTCAAAAACATCAAAAAATTGTTAATTTCAATGCTTTTTTAAATATGTTAGTAATAAGTAATTAGATTAATATTAAAAGTGTGTATATCAACTATACTAGTGATAATAGAGCTTGCCTTTTAAAGGAAGCTTCATTGATGCAAAACATGTCGATATCCGAATTGATTCTGTTCAACAGCAAGATTGCTCTCCCCACAGGCATGACCATTGGGAAGTTAGTTCTGCAGGGCGGGAGATAAAATAGTCTATGTCAGGGCTGTCCAAACCACAGCCCGCGGGCCGCATGCGGCCCGCGGTTTTGATTATTGAGGCCCATTGAACCTTTTTTTAACCGACTTCAAAAAAAAGTCCGGTTCGGTTACACCGACTACAAAGAGGTCTGTAGGTGTACCCACTGCATATAATAATACTTTATTAACACGCTTTTATATTAACTTCACTTGTATGTTTGTTTGCTTGCTTGCTTGCTTGTTTGCTTGCTTGTATGTAACTCTCCTGCTGCCTTCCTCGGCCCTAGTGGTAGCCGTTTCTCAGGCTCCCTCTCCGGAATAAAAGTTACCTGTTAGAACCATAGTCGGTAATAAAGAAACTACCATTAAATAAATATAGTTTAAAGAAACTAAAAAAAACACGCTTTTGTAGCATACGAAACTAAAAAGTGAAAAATAAATATAGTTTAAAAAAACTAAAAAACACGCTTTTAAATAATATCGAACTAAAAACTTCAAAATAATTTTTAAAATAAGCTTAAAGCAATAATGAATGAAAAATGATAGTATTATTGTGAAAAAGCGTCGGGCGCACGATATACGAAAAATATGGCACAAAGCGCCCACGCTTTTTAACAATAATACTATCATTTTTCATTCATTATTGCTTTAAGCTTATTTTAAAAATTATTTTGAAGTTTTTAGTTCGATATTATTTAAAAGCGTGTTTTTTAGTTTTTTTAAACTATATTTATTTTAATTAATAATTGCTTTAACTTAGTTACTTTATTTATTTCTTGTCACATTTTGTATGAAAGCAATTATTATTCAGATTTTAGTTCATTATCTTCTTTGTTCGAAGTTTTAAATACATTAATGAGCAAACTATTTTTCTCGCGACGAAATTCAAACGTTTTGGGTATGTTCGATCACGTCGCTCACATCACTATTGACTCGAGAATTCGGGGAATTCCCCGAACTCAAAATAGGTACCTACCGAGCATCGTTCATTGGGCATTTGTTTGTCACTTGTCATTCAACGCAATGAAAGTTTTGATTGCGCAAGGTTACTCTCAGGTTATTAAAGACTTTTACATTATTTTAAAGTTTGGTATTACGTTGTTCGCTTTGTGTTTGAGTATATTGAACTTTTCATCATGTCTACAAAGAAGAGGAAGTTAAGTGAAGAAAATCGTACATTCAATGCGAAATGGGAGTTAGACTACTTTATCTCCAACAATAACAATAAAATTCAGTGTTTGATTTGTATGCAAGTTTTATCTGTAAGTAAAGAATATAATGTTAAGCGACACTATACTTCTTTACATGAAGAAAAGTATAAAAACATGTCGGTGAAGCAAGAAAAGTTATGGTGGCTGAGTACAAAAAAAAACTAATACAGCAAACAAGTATGTTTTCAAAAGTAAGTACTGAGAATGAACAAAGCTTGGCTGCCAAATATGAAGTTTCATTACAATTAGCCAGAGCAAAAAAACCATTTAGTGATGGAGTTTTTATAAAAAAATGCGCAGTTGAAATGGCTAAACGCTTTATGCAGCCGAAATTAGCGGAAAAGTTTGAATCTGTTGCATTATCTCATCAAACGGTGGCGCGACGAATAGAGGACATGGGTAATTATATTACAAAAAAAATATGTGATTACTTTGTAGATTGCGAATACTATTCAATATGTTTGGATGAAAGTACCGACCAGACCGATGTCAGTCAATTAATAATCTTTATACGTTGCATTTCCAAAGATTTTACAATCACGGAAGAAATGCTGGATTTAATACCATTTCATGGAACAACTAAAGGCAGTGATATATTTGAAGCGGTTAACAAAACTATAGTAGAATATGGAGGATTTCGTAAGTGTTCTTGTATTGTGACCGATGGGGCAAAAGCTATGACCGGGACAGTGACAGGATTCGCGGGACTTCTAACCCAAAATGGCATTGATTGCCCGTTGTTGCATTGTATTATACATCAGGAAGCCTTGTGTGGAAAATCTTTGCGTCAAATGAATGCTATGAAAGTTGTTATAAGGATAACCAATTTGATTAGAGGTGGAAACAGGGCATTGACACATAGAAAATTTAGAGACTTTTTAAGTGAAATCGATGCAAACTATGGAGATTTACTATTGCATTCGGAAATCAGATGGCTAAGTGCTGGCCAGTGCTTGCAACGCTTTTTCGCCTTAAGAAAAGAAATACCTTTATTTCTAAAAAATGAGATATCATCTGACACTTCTGAACTACAAGATAAAATGCGAGATCCTCAGTTTCTGGCTGATCTTGCGTTTTTAACTGATATGACGCAACACTTGAATGAATTAAATTTAAAATTGCAAGGTAAAAACCTCAATATAGCCAACATGTACGGAAATGTGAATGGATTCAGAAGTAAACTGAAATTGTTCAAAACGTCTCTACAACAAAATGATTTTTCTTTTTTTTCAAGTTGTAAAGAACATTATTTAGAGATGAAAAATTTTGAAGAATGTAATTTTTTGGACCACCTCAAATACATGGACGAAATAATCGTCGAATTTGAGCGGCGTTTTGCAGATTTAAAAAAAATTGAGAGTGATATAGCTCTCTTTACTCATCCATTAACGATCGCAGTTGCGAGTGTGAAGATTGATTATCAATTGGAACTGTGTGATCTGCAATCAGACCCCTTTTACAAGGGCAGAACAGAAACAGGAATTGATTTTTTTAAGCTCCTCGCTGAACGTTTCCCGAAACTGACGAATTTTGCGGCCCACCAATGTATTTAGTCTTTTTTATTGGCCCTGGGTCCCATCTAGTTTGGACACCCCTGGTCTATGTTGTCGGTGACGTAGATAACCATCGGGAACATAGAAATGAATGCTCTCCATGATGACCGAGTTTTCAAACCATCCACGAATCAGTCTAAAGAAATGTGTAGCTCTCCTGACCCGTAGATAGTAGTTCATTCCGAGCATACCAAAAGAAAGTCAGTGGGATAGAGCCACGGGTAGTAGCCATACTCCCTCATGGAGAGAAATCTCAAGAATTTCTTCTGAACTCTCTCCAACATGAGAGAATACTTTACCTGGTGTGGACTCCAAATCACCGACTCACTTTCAAGTCTACTCCTTACTAAGGAATTAAATAAAACTATAAGCACCCGGTTATCTCTGAAATTCCTTGCAGTGCGTAGAACAAAGCCCAGAATTCTCAGTGAAGTGCCACATGCCGTCTCAATATGAGTATAAAATGTCAGCCTACTATCAAACATGATTCCAAGATCCTTCATTGTCGAGACACGTTTTAAACTTCGGGCGTTCAATATATACCGGTAATACCAGGTACGACTCGCCCTAGTGAATGACAAAATTAAACATTTAGAAACATTAAACTCAATCCGATTTATTTTACTCCATTGAACAATTCTATCAATGTCTGACTGTTCACAGAACTACTAGTCTAAATACTGTACAAAAGTCACAACTGTTCGAAAGCAGGGTTTGTTGTGAGGCTGAAGGGAACGGGAGGGAAAAGAGATGCGAAGAGGAAGGTTATTAAATACGGATATTGTAACATTTCAAGCAGAAAGTAGTACTTCACCCGGGCGAAACTAATGGGCGTTTTACACTAGGCTTCTTTTACACATTTTCCAAACTGGGCCGTCTTTACATGTGGATTCGGTATGAAAAAAGGTCGTGTACTATTTTGGTACCAATTTTCGTACAGTTTGAAATGGCGGACATTATTTGAAATCTGTAGTCTTTCATTTTACGTAACCATATTATGCGGAAATTTTGCGTGTTTTTATTTTGAATTATGATTTCGTTTTATTTTGAAAATATTAATTAAAAATAACTATACACATATTAGTGTTAATAACTGATTGTGAATGTGTATTTACTGTTCGAAAGGTACTATGAATTCCGAATCTATTTTTGATTGGCGGAAACGACAAAGGAAAAGACAGATGCTTTTATTTGATCTATGGTTATACTCAAGATGTTATTATATTATTTCTTCTGTTACAGCAATGATCTGTACAAAATTACGGAATAAAGTAGCCAGGATAACTCTGGACAGTGGCAATTCGACGCACTTTTGAAAAGTGATATAAAGTCATGATATCTGATGAAAAAATCTAGGTTAAATAGGTTAACTTTTAAATCACTTTCAAAAGTTGCCATGGAACCAAAATAATGATAGTGTAAAGCAAAGATCAGTATGTAAAACGCTGATTAGAGTATCGCTGACATCTCATTAGGAGGCATCAGAGTTTCAAACATTGTCGGGTTATTCGTGGCCTCTGAAGGTTTGTCTAGTACCTACCTGAATGCACCAGGGTATCTAGCATGGTAGATTAAACCCTATATCAATACGATAGGGCAGTTAGCGATATATAGATTCCGACATTCGGCAAACAAAAACCGCTGCTTGCAGCGTGGCGAAGGTGTCGGATAAGTTGCAATATGCAAACTTTTTTGGATAATATCGTTGGTTATACAAAATAATTGGCATATTAAGAATGGAGGTAAACTAACGAAGCTCTTAGAATTGAAAGAAATCGTATACACGATCCATAGGCTTAATTAATTCAACTGAGAGGCGATCAATCGATCGATCGTTTATTGATTTCTAATTGTTCAAGTAAATTTAATCTAATGCCCTTTTTTTCTATATGCAATGGTTTAGGACCCTTGTTGTTAAGTGGGGTATGATTATTCACCAAGAGATGTTCTGCGAATTTTGAGGATGTGTTTTTATTATTATAACATCGTATATGTTCTTGGAAACGAACGAATGACCCAAATTTAACACTAATTAATAAAGTACGGAAAATAATTTACTCACCACTTCTTAGTATTTTCACAAAACCCAAGCAGTATAATGCACCCAAATAATTCATAGCAATAAAGTCATTAGTAAATAATTAAGAACCCATTACCATTTACTGAGGGGAAAACATAGATTGGTTTAACCAACAATAGATCATGTCATCGGTGTAACCAGTAATAAATCAATGTATGCACCTTCAAAATTTAAATTTGAAATAGTATAAAAACGTCGTCTCAATGTGGACTAACCACAGTTTGAAAATGGCCTTGTAAGCCGAAACAGCTGTCACAATAATAAAAAACTAAAACACTTGCAGAACTTAATAATAATATTATCAAATTTAATCTAAATTAAATTTATAAAAAAATTAAATGGAGTTCTACGAATTAAACACAAAAACAATAAATAAATCAAATTTAATAATGTTTTAATAATTATTAAGTTCTGCAAGTATTTCTGTTATTTTTACAGTTTTTAATGTGACAGCTGTTTCGGCTTTTGAGGCCATTATCAAACTGTTTGGTTTGAACATTATCAGAGAGTTTGATAATGGCCTCAAAAGCCGAAACAGTTGTCACATTAAAAACTGTAAAAATAACAGAAATACTTGCAGAACTTAATAATTATTATTACATTATTAAATTTGATTTATTTTAAATTTATTTAAAAAATTAAATGGAATTCTACGAATTAAATACCAAAACAATAAATAAACTAAAGTTGTTTGTTATTTATGACTAAAAATCTCACGAACTAATTAACTCCTTTTTTACTGTCAAAAATTACACCGTCTGACGTTAAGGAATCTCAATTCATAGAAAGATGCGCTAGTGTTGCCAGCGTACATTGATTTCTTATTTATTGCATAATCAATAAAGGTCTAGCTATCAACAGCGCAACCGTGCTCAAGTATTCGGTCTAAAATCATCGGTATTGTGAAGTTATCGATTTCACTGTGACCCTCTGGATTATTAACCGTTAAAAATATATCTAGGTCGCCATTCAGGCCAAAAGCAAAAAACCGACCGGAAAAGTTACAAATCTCGCATCATCTAAAATCATTGTTTATTTTTATTAGCCATATCTGCGAGCTGGCAAAGATTGACGCCGATCTGTTTGTGTTAATACTGTTTGTTTTCACAGTGTGTTTGCTTCCTGGATAAAACAAATAAATAAATATTATTTTTACAACACTTATTATTTGGTTTAAACCTTTAGACCGAAATTCAAAATCGAAATGGCTTTCCTGTCTAATTTAAATGTTATTTCTTTGAAGATAACAAAAAAGTTGGCGACAGTAGTCAGCCAGAGCAATTACGATAAAATGTTTTTTATCTACGCTTATACTATTCATTAGATTTCGTTGAAAATTTCAAAGTCAGTTCTAATTAGTTCCAGGAGTTAGTTGTAAGTAGTACCAAGAGAGTGATTCGCATGGAAGAAGTCGGGAATGAGATACAGAGAATCGTAGTTAAAATCGGTAACGTCCGAGAAAGATCGATAAATTTAAAAATTCTAAAATGAGGCATACATGATGAACGAAGAAAGAGGGCTAAGGAGAATGTATGAAGTGAAAGTGAGTGGTTGAAGAGATTGGGGACGTCCGAGAAAGGCATGGCATACTAAAATGAGGCATACGTGATGAACGAAGAAAGAGGGCTAAGGAGAATGTATGAAGTGAAAGTGAGTGGTTGAAGAGATTGGGGACGTCCGAGAAAGGCATGGCATACTAAAATGAGGCATACGTGATGAACTAAGAAAGAGGTCAAGGAGAATGTATGAAGTGAAAGTAAATGGTTGAAGAGATTGGGGACGTCCGAGAAAGGCATGGCATACTAAAATGAGGCATACGTGATGAACAAAGAAAAAGGTCTAAGGAGAATGTATGAAGTGAAAGTGAATGGTTGAAGAGATTGGGGATGTCCGAGAAAGGCATGGCATACTAAAATGAGGCATACTTGATGAATGAAGAAACAGGTCTAAGGAGAATGTATGAAGTGAAAGTAAATGGTTGAAGAGATTGGGGATGTCCGAGAAAGGCATGGCATACTAAAATGAGGCATACTTGATGAATGAAGAAACAGGTCTAAGGAGAATGTATGAAGTGAAAGTAAATGGTTGAAGAGATTGGGGATGTCCGAGAAAGGTATGGCATACTAAAATGAGGCATACGTGATGAATGAAGAAAGAGGTCTTAGGATAATGTATGAAGTGAAAGTGAATGGTTGAAGAGATTGGGGACGTCCGAGAAAGGCATGGCATACTAAAATGAGGCATACGTGATGAACGAAGAAAGAGGTCTAAGGAGAATGTATGAAGTGAAAGTGAGTGGTTTAAGAAGTTGGGGACGTGCGAGAAAGGAATGGCATTCTAAAATGAGGAATACGTGATGAACGAAGAAAGAGGTCTAAGGAGAATGTATGAAGTGAAAGTAAATGGTTGAAGAGATTGGGGATGTCCGAGAAAGGCATGGCATACTAAAATGAGGCATACTTGATGAATGAAGAAACAGGTCTTAGGATAATGTATGAAGTGAAAGTGAATGGTTGAAGAGATTGGGGATGTCCGAGAAAGGCATGGCATACTAAAATGAGGCATACGTGATGAACGAAGAAAGAGGTCTAAGGAGAATGTATGAAGTGAAAGTGAGTGGTTTAAGAAGTTGGGGACGTGCGAGAAAGGAATGGCATTCTAAAATGAGGAATACGTGATGAACGAAGAAAGAGGTCTAAGGAGAATGTATGAAGTGAAAGTAAATGGTTGAAGAGATTGGGGATGTCCGAGAAAGGCATGGCATACTAAAATGAGGCATACTTGATGAATGAAGAAACAGGTCTTAGGATAATGTATGAAGTGAAAGTGAATGGTTGAAGAGATTGGGGACGTCCGAGAAAGGCATGGCATACTTAAATGATGCATACGTGATGAATGAAGAAAGAGGTCTTAGGATAATGTATGAAGTGAAAGTGACTGGTTGAAGATGTTAGGGACGTCCGATAAAGACATGGCAAGACCAAATGAGTCAAATACTTAAGTGCGACAAGATGACGCGTACGTGATGAGTGAAAAGGGGGTGTTATGTTAGTCGAGGATGTCTGAGGAAGACAAGGCAGTTCAAGTGAAACAAATACTTTAAAAAATACTTTTTCAATTCTTTACGATTCAGTTTTCAGGTACATTAGAATTCATAATTTCAACACATTACTCCAAAACCTTTCATTACCCCGAGAAATGCTGGGCACACATCAACTAGTTAGTTATAAACATAAGAATTTTCAATTTCATATTTGAATAAATTTCAGTCTTTCAGAACTGAGAAATATTTAAAAAGCAACCATCTTTTTACGTGCGTAAACTGACTTTAAAAAAACTATAATTCCAACAATTCCCCTATTACAAGCATTTTTCGTTTCTCCGTAACTTCTCGCCTTTTTCACGTGCTTGACTCAAATTGTACTTGCCGTGTTCTCAAAGTGGGAACTTTAGTTCACATCTTCTCTAAACAAATATTATCTTCTCTTCTATCAAGTCTTATCTTAAATTGCCTCTCCTCCGTTAAGCATCTCTTCTCTGAAGTCTGAACTTTTCTTCCATAATATAATTATGAAATAAAATTAACATATAAATTCGCGTTCTCTCTTTCCATAATTTGAAATGATGGCCAAGAACACACTCGAACGGTGAAAACCAGAAACCAACAAAAATAATAGTAATAAAATAAAAATAAAAATAGTTTGATTCACCACCTGGAAGGCGAGAAGCAGAGTGAGATTTGAAGAAACTATCAATACCTTGACATTACTTTAGCCATACTTGGTGACCAGGTCTGACTGGCTAGGAACTTCCCAAATTATTTACTTTAGCGACTATATAAAACATTGCACATTTTATAAAATTTTATAGTAAATTTGTGTAAGTAAATGTACTTCGTAGTGCTCCTCATTACGTCCTATGGTGAGGCAGATAAAAGTGATTTAATTTTTTCATTGACCTCTTTCATCCAGATTTGTATTCATGATTTATACTCATTCTCACTGCCTCGTAAACTCTGGTCCGCCATCAATTGGATAAGGTCCTCCCTCAGCTGCTGTGCCCACGTGATGTACAGGTGGGGCCTTAAAAAGTCAACGATGTGTGAATGCGGTGCGGTGAAGACCAACAAATATTTGGTTAGAGAATGCCCGCTGCAATCATTCCCCGGCGGGATTGAAGAGATCCACGTCTGCAAGGCGACGCCTGAGGCCCTAGACTGGCTTTCTGACCTAGATGTTGCCCTATGACCATACGAAAGAAGAAAAACTTTTCTTTTCGTTTTATATCTGGGGGAAGGATGTTGTGGAGTTTTACTGCAAAATCAATGTAGTTTCTTTACCTAGAATTTGGAATCTTTTTATGTATTCTTGATTCGATTTAGTGTGATGAATATGCGGTCTGGTGGAGAATCCGTCTTCTTCTTCCTTCCTGTTCTCATCTCATTCCCCTCCTCCATCATCTGCTTTAGAGTCACAACATTCCCCTAACCATTCCCGATCTTTCCTCTCTGCCTACCCTTATAAAGAAATGGCGTTATGGTTGGTTAGTTAGTTAGTTATAAAATACGTGGTACTAAAGTACATTTAGAAGGATTTATCCATTCAAACCACCATAAAGACTGCCTGTTTCATGGTGACCGATAAAATTAACTTATGTTGCCCTTGACTGAATGACCTAACTTATTTTACCTCAAAGAGACTATAATAATTTTGGAATAATTTCTACAATCCCTTGATTAACATGAAATTTCCCTTCCAAATCATTCTGAGTAAGATTATCGAACATCCCAAAGTAGAACTTTCTAAACTAATAATATTTAAATTTGATCATTGAGATTAAAACTTGTTGCTCTAAATTCTAAATAGTCTGATTTTAATCCGCCGCTCGACGTGCCTAACTTCTGATGTCTGTCATACATTGTTTTTCAAAATCATGTTATGTGTTTCAAAATTAATTAAAGTTTGGGAAAAACCCATTTTCCTTCAGTACCAGTCGTAAAATAGCCGGTGTTACAATGTGCTGGGAAACTTTTAACTCAATTCGAACTCTAGTTCCCGTTTGGTTTTACTTGGTACTGAGTAGTGAAGCAGGCCAGTGTTTGCCAGTATTGTACAGTATAGGCTAAAGTGGTACTGTTACACTTGTTAACTTTGTTGGAATTTAGATCCTGTTACTTTTTATTATAAATCAGGCCACTTTGTATCATCTTGAGGAGATCTGATTTCAGGTTGAATTTTCATGTAATGAAAGAACTTGTTTTCACTGCTCGAATTTTACATTATTTTATAGTCATAAGAAATTGTTTAATGATGAATAATGTGACTCTGTAGGCTAGCAGAGAGAAAACATAAAATATTTATTTAATATCTATTTATATATTAAATATTTATTTAAATCATAAGATATCTGAATTATATATATATTTGTATGTATAATATAATAAGTTTTACAAAAAATAAGCCTAAATACTGTCATGGTGAGAAATATGTTCTAAGCGGTGTTAGAAAGAGAAAACACCACGCTTTTTATTCAAATCTTTATATTTAAAACAAAAAATCTTATAGGCACTGAAAATGGATGATAATTCTGTGTTCCGTCACGCCGCGCCGTTTGCTTTTGACAGGCCGTGTGCTAACCAATAGTATGGTAAGAATTTGAACTGTATAGTTTAAATTCACACACGTCAGCTATAACCACGGAGTGCCGTGAGCCGGATAATCGCACAAAAAATGTTCATCCTGTCAAAACCAATGTGTACACTATCGCCGGTTATTTATCAGAATAATCCCTTAATACTTATTTTATCGCAACCAATTCAAAATAACGAGTGCTACCGTACAACGATCACCGTTCCAGTGCTGACAGATGACTCTCGAGATGCAGATTTCAATCGCCACCCGGTAAGTTGATTGTGAATTAACCTTACGAATTGTGTTTTCGCATTCGCCTGTCATAAGCCATAGGCTTTATTCATGCTTTATCTGTGTGGAATAGCCCTTTAAAGAACGGCTATCCCAACCCTTGTTCGTTCCTCGAACAATCTGTTTTATAATAATTTAAATTGTAAATAATTTTGTAAAATATATGATGCTTTGTTTGTGGATGAAGCAAAGGAGTGTGTGGCAAGACAGGGTTAGTGCGGCAGGCCATACACTCTACCTATCCCTTCGGTAAATGGCGCGATGATTGCTTAGTTAATAAAGTTTAATTTGACTTACTAACAGCATTACGTTGCGTTGGTTGACTTTTAGATACTTCTCAGATAGTTTTAGATGGTTGCAGCACCGAACCGCGATACAATCCCCCATCCTTCTAGTATAGAGCTTAAAGCTGAACCAAATGAGCTAAAATCACAGAAGCTATTCGAGACAGACAAAGTTTATAATATAAGCCAAACAAAACGGGCAATAATAAATAGAATTACATCTATCATGTAACTCAATCACCCGCGATGTCAAATGAGGGATAAATGAGCAAATTCTAAATACTGGGCATTTCTTTGGATTTCAGAGTACAGTACGTACTGGAAATATTTATTTATTTATTTCAATTATTAGTTTATAATAATAAATAATTATCTTACTAGAATTTTATAAATTGCAAAAAAAGTAGTACGCTTGTCTGCAGGTTCTACCATTTTTCTTTAATTTAATAAACTTAACACAATATAATCATTTTGTTGATAAATTTTATTTCCCGGCTGCTTTCTTTATCATGGTTCCAGTATTCTTCCCTGGCTTATCATTTGGGTAAATTTTATAGATCGGCATCTCAAATTCAAACACACTTCGGCGAGTCCATTTTAATTAATTTTTTTAATTCCTCCGAGTCAGTTTGCAAATTTTGTATCTCCAATACAAATTAAACAATTGGGCTAGTCTATTTTTAAATGCTTGAGTCAATGACAATGATGGTGTTCACTGTGAAAAAAAAATTACAAGTTTTTAACATTTTTAAATCATTTCCCGGTAAAATATTGGTATATTGACCCGATTAAACTTATGACTGAGGCAATAAGAATTTAGAAGCAGACGATTAACTTAAATAGGCCTCCGTGGAAGGGAAGGAAAGAAAGGGAAGGAAAGGAAGGGAAGGAAAAGAAAGGAAGGAAAGGAAGGGAAGGGAAGGGAAGGAAAGGAAAGGAAGGGAAGGAAAAGAAGGGAAGGAAAGGAAGGGAAGTGAAGGGAAGGAAAGGAAAGGAAGGGAAGGAAAGGAAGGGAAGGAAAGGAAGGAAAGGCTCTCGACTAGCAAGTTTTGTTTTATTATTTTGTGTTATTTCACATATTACTCATTTAAAATAATATTTAGTATATTTGCGGCACGTTCCATAGTGGAAGATACTCTCGGTATCGCCCTGGTGTAAGAACATCATTCCGAACTGAAACGTTGCTTGAAAAGGCTTTGGCCATGTTTTATGACCAGATCTGAATAGCCAGGTACTTCCTTACCTTCCTCTTACTCATCTCCTTCCCCTCCCCAGTACCTTCAGCCTAACAACATACTTCAATTGGGAATCTCATGATCTCACTGGTTACAGACACAACCGAAGTTAGTATTTTTAATAAGCCATACATCTGCCCTGACGGTGGATGTAGCAAAATTCCGTGAAACGTTGACTCAAGAAGTAGGAACTTTGGATTGACACCCTTAAATATACATTAATTGTTTTGTGGTTATTGTTAACAGAATATAGAGTTCTGATAATGCATCGAAAAAGATCAAGAGTTCCTTCTTTCCTTAATTTGAAATGATTGCCTAGAACACCTTGGAGGGTGAGAGCCAGAAAAAAATAGAAAAATATGTATTTATTATTGCAAAATATTATTTACCACGATGTTCAGATCTGATCAATAAACATGCCTAAATCCATTGAAAGTACACGGGGAGAAATCGATTTTTTCACTCACGATAAATTTACAGGCCTTATTAATAAAACATCAATTTCAGAATGTTTTATCGATTTGCCTTGATAATATATCATAACAATACAAAGACTTTTCGTTGAAGTACAAAAATATTCCGAATTTCGTGAACACGTGTTCGGAAATAATATATTAGTAATTTACTAAAAGTTTATCAGGAAACCTGTTAATTCATTATTTAAGCTTTACGGCCTGCAATGAAGAGATGGTAAATAATTAAATTAATTTATTTTTTTGTGGTATTATGTCAGTGTATTACGGCCTAATACCCCAAAATTAAATCACCTTAAGGCCGTGAAAATCTCAAATCATATCAGATTCTAAACATATTAGCAATAGTATTTTTTCTCAGTGAAACCTTTCGATTATGAATATTGTCAGAAATGCGTTGAAATTTAAATTTTCGAACTTTTGGTTTCCTGGTTCATATCTAATCACAATAATAGAGCATCGAGAAAGATTGGTAAATAAACAAATCAAAAATTTGCCATATTTATCGAGTGGCATTCAACTGGTTTACATAATAATACAATCAACGAATAGACCATCAGTCACCACGCATTATTAGTTTGATTGATTGTTAACTCGAGTGTCCAACACGAGATGGACAAGATGAAGTGGTTATTGAAGCCGAAAGCTTCACACGAAAACGCATAGTTTATCGATCACTCAAGACTCAATACGTAGGTCGTGTAATAAGAACATATCACCTATACAAATATTTGCTATGTATGTTGGACCGCTCGCTGTTTACAAGAATTCGCTCTCAGTTCGGTAAATTCAACAAACAACAGACAATATCAGTGGTTTATGTACAGTGTATCCCCAAAAAATGTGTACACACATTGTAAAACGATGTATAAAGTTTTCCAATAAGAGTAGTTATTTTGATATTCAATCGTAAAAGATCGTTGCTTGAGTGACACATAGAGCTGTTTTGTTGAAATATACGTTGTCCAAATCAATACCATCCAATTTCGGCTATAAAAAATCATTAATCATCTCTCGATAGCGCAATCCATTCACCGTAACTGTTGCTCCAGCCTCATTTTCTAAAAAGTATAGTCCAATGACTCCGCCGGACCATAAACCGCACCAAACAATTAAACAATTGAAAAACAATTTTGCTTGTTGACGAAGCCACCCAGGTGGAAATGGGCCTCATAACTCAAGATGATTTGCATTTGATTCACTCAAGTGAATTTTAATAATTTAAATGCGTTTTTGAAGCGTGTATCGTTCCATTTTTATTAATGACGTAATTTTTACTTTAAAAATGTTGAAAAATGACAGCTTCAAAAGTAATATCTACCGAAATAGCGGGCTATTCAAAATAACACCTCTTATTGGAAAACCCTGTATATTTGGATTTTATTTTACGTAAGCTCCCCACAGGAGGATAATCTTTGGGAATGCTGTGTGAAAAATATTTTTAGGAAAAGAAGGAGAGAAAGTTCTGGGAAGGAAATGGGTATGACGGGTGGGTAGGAATCTGAGGGTCAGTGTGTCCAGGAGTGACGGAGTATGAATCCATCCCTCCCGTTTGGCGATGTTCGCAGAGAATCCTACCAGAAACGTCAAAAGGTCTTCCTCAACCAGTCTCTCCTGATCTGGCCTGCCACGCTGCTGTTGGGCAGACGCATCTGTCGCCAAGGCCCAGACAAACCTCACCCCATGAATCCAGGCAGCTCCGCCAAGTCACCAAACGTAGCGAACCACTTGGAATGACCTATGGCAGAGATGTTGATTGTCCAATATATATTTTCCGGGGCGGCAGTACCGATGTCCGCTTTCCAAATTGAAAATGTTTGGATAAAGATCTATTAAAAATTAAAGAAGACGGATGTAGAATTTTTATAGTCAGCGCAAATGTTAAATTGATGCAAATTCTTATCCAAACATTCCTGACACCGCGGAGAAATGGAATCGCAAACGTGGCGAATCATTTCATTGGGAATTTCGTTGAATTTCGTCTATTGTTAGAGAGATAGAGTTAGTTAGCGCCCTTTGTGGCAGCTGGACGCGTCATGCCGTCTTCCAACCGCTTTGTGTTTTTTTAGTATTTTCAAGGGAAACGAGGCAACATCCCTTTGAAATTATTTTAAAAATCAGTGAATCAACATTTTAAATTAACTTACCAATTAGTAATCAGAACTTTATAGTAATGTGATTAGAGTGCAGTATTTTAAAAAATGAATAATCGAAAATTGTGCTAAAAAATATTCTAAATTCGCTGAAATTGAACTTGGGACGGGAATCAGTAACTGTAGATACGCCAGATGTTTTCAATGGAATTCTTGGAAACTCTGAAAGCCCTTACAAGTTCCCAGGGTAATTAATTATCCCGTCCGTCGCCTTTTATTGCGGGACAATGCACCACTAACATAATCACCAGGAACAAGTGTACAAAGAGATGGACTTGCCGAACGTCACAGCGGTGCTGCCAAGCTTTGTTATCTATGTGAGGATACTGTGACAGCGCTTCATTAGCAGCAGACACATACCTGGACGGATGACGAACCTCGTGCTGGCACTGTTGGTGGGCGCGGTGCACTCTTTCGCTGCAGCAGCTGGTCCAGTTTCCTCACCACCTAGGATTCTTGCAGCAGATTCTCCATCTTCGTGTCACCTGTTTCTGTACTTTTACATTTTATTTAACTTAATTTCAATTTCAATTTGAAATTTTTTTTTTTGTAATATCTGCATTAACTGTAAAGCGCCCCTGAGGTGATATCTCACGAAAGCGGCGCTATAAAAAATCATCCAATAAATAAATATTGCCGGTTTTTGACTAATAAAATTTATCTTATGTCTTATATAAAAAAATCCAGTGGCGTGAGGTCTGGAGAGCGCGGGGGCCATTCGATGGCACATCTTCGGCAGATTTTCATGGAGATAAGCTATCACATCACGATGATAGTGGGTGGTGCTCCATTTTGCTTAAAAATAATTGGGTTGTATCTGAAAAAAAAAATTAGAAAGAATGAGGCATTAAAGAATGTATCCTTTTTTTTGGGACACCCGGTATATATTTTGACTATGTCGGTTCCTACTGTCCACAGCCTGTGGCTGTATGGCACGTTGGCGCTGTAGGAGGTTTTGTGATAGGTTAGTTTAGGCAGGAATGGAAAGCAGTAGCGGCCAGTAAGTGTTCCCGAGCACGGAACAACTTACGAAATTTCCGACATAGCTAATCACAATCCGAAACTCAGTTCGGTTATAACATCTAACAAAGATATCATTTAATGGGTACCTACTTAGCAGGGCGGGCCATATGCGGGCGCAATTGGAGCTGTTGAATTGCCAAGGCGCCATAACACCTAACACCTAAGAGTCCTAACAACATCGCCCTTTTCACAAAAACGGCGGTATACAAAAATATATATATATATATCATCCGAATATTATTGATTAGAGTGATCACCTACATAGGTGTCTACTGGTTTTGTCAAGGAGCGTCAAAATTTTACTCGCGCCAGGCACTTTTGTTTCAGGGCCGACCCTGCTACTAAGAATGCGTAACTTGCAGAGCGATTGTGCCTATGTTCGTAGTAGTTCGTTTTCGATTGCGCTCCAGAATTTTACTACTTTGTTTGCATTTTCTGTGCACAGACGAAAGCGAATTCTTTACCAATATTAGCATATCGTGGACGGGTTCCGAAATTCTACCACCGCATCGGTAGTTTGTTCAGTAGTATTTTAAACGGGAACGAGTATATGCGATATCGTTGTCGATATCTTATCGTCAATTTAACATCTGTTCTTTCTCATCCAATGTTCCGCTTACAGCTTTCTTTAAAGCCGGGAATACACATGCCTGTAGCTGGCACACTTGCATGCAAGCTCCTTGCACATGCCAGCTACTATGATGTGTATACGCTAACTTGCATGCCTGTACCTGCCTTGCAAGTAGATTGCACAACATTTGATTTACATGCAAGTTGAGGGAGGGGACGAGGGGGGCTATGAAACCGGCATATGTGAACGTCGCGACAGGTACGGGCATGCCAGTAGACATTACAATACAATTGGCAGTACACATTGTACTGCCAATTGCAATACGATGATATTTAATTCACTTCGAATGTTTTCCATTGCCAAAAAGCTTGAGACTACTCAGTCTCAGAGTGATTTGAGACACGTACTGTCTAGTGACTGGCATGTGTATACGTCTTGCAAATACAGGCATGCAAGGACGCAACTTGCATGCAAGTTTAACTTGCATGTGTATTCTCATTGCGCCAGTAACTTGTACATGCCATTAACATGCATGCAAGCTACTGTTCCATTTTACAGGCATGTGTATCGCCGCCTTAATACAAGCATAAATAAACCACTCACCACATCGATATCTTCCGGTTTTTTGTATGAAACAAATTGGTTCTGAAAAACCATAGATATGCCAATATATATAGAAAATTCAATTCTCATTCGGAGCCTACTAATTATATTATACACCAATTGGGGATGCCATAGTCTCACTGGCTCCAGACGGGAGCAGTTGGGACTCTTGTATTCACTATTCACTATAAAAAAATGAAAAACTCTGAAAGTTTATTCCATAGACTTTCAGAGTTTTTCATTGGTGGATATAGTTAGGCAACAAAATGACATCACACTATTCACGGTTCCGATTTACGATCGTATTTATATCTTGGATTCCTGGATACAAGATACAACATGCCAGTATCAACAATTGCGCTATTTTTTTTTTTTGGAAAACCAACAGTAAGGTACAATATTTTATAATGAACACTAATATATTAGTAATTATTCAACGAATAACAGTTTTTATCTGATGTATATTAATTTGGTGAATAGTATTCCTGTTAAAAACGGAATTGAAGGCCATTAACGAATGAATTTATAATATTCTGATAAATTTTAAGTAAAATACCAATGTTTTGCCACGATGTCCGAACACGGTTTCATAAAAATCCTAAAGTTTTGCATTTCGTCATGATGAAAACAAAAAAACGCATGTGGATGAATACGTGTTCGATATTATTATGAATTCAAAAAACATTTTATCAGAAAGCGGTTTGCAGTCCCGTTTTAAACAGGATTACCAAAAATTTGAAGAGATTTTTGATTAATTGGCATTACTCATTTTTCTTCGTGTATTAAAGAGACAAGAGTTACATCAGCCTCTCGGGAGGGGAAAGTGGGAGGGAGGGGAAGGGGGTGGATATAGTCTGTGTTGAGTAATACGTATTGTGTGAATGTTAATTATTATTTGTAGGTTTGAAAATGTGAGGTGCTGTATTAAATAAGTGAGGTGTTGTGTTAAATAAGTGAGGTGATGTATTAAATAAGTGAGGTGTTGTGTTAAATAAGTGAGGTGTTGTGTTAAATAAGTGAGGTGTTGTGTTAAATAAGTGAGGTGTTGTGTTAAATAAGTGAGGTGTTGTGTTTATTTATTTATTTATTTTGTAAGAAACAAACAGCTTTTTTATAATATGCAGTGATAGATATAAATATACAAGTTAATTGAAATCACGCCACAGAAGTTTCTTATGTTAAAGTGCATTAGAAATGAAGTTTTAGTTTCTTAAAATTAATTTGGTGTTAAAGGAAGGGGAGAGGAAGAGGAAAATAGGAAGACGATAGGAAGAGGAAAATAGGAAGAGGATAGGAGATGCTGCCGATACATTCCACACTCTCATATTAATAATCGATCGTACTTCATATCGATATTTCTTTAGGTTATTACCAAAAATGTCAATGCTGTAAATTTTTTTATTATATTGTGCACATATACGAGGAATTGGGGAATTTTTTCGAATGTTTGTGTGTTTGTGTTAAATAAGTGAGGTGATGTATTAAATAAGTGAGGTGCTGTGTTAAATAAGAGAGTTGCTGTGTTAAATAAGTGAGTTTCTGTGTTAAATAAGTGAGATGCTGTGTTAAATAAGTGGAATTTACTGTATGAAGTGATAAAAATGTAGCGCGCTGAATGATTGTGTTTTATATGAGTTAGTGTTGTATTGAGTAGAAGTCAGAAGATAGGGAAGGGAAGGAGATGGGGAAGAAGAAGGTGAGGAAGTACCGATTACCCAGGTATTCAGGTCTGATTACCAAATTTCATTTCAAGCAACTATTCAATACTGAGTTGTGGTCTGGGCGATACTGGGAATGTTTTCAATTCTGGAGATGATGTGTTTGGTCTAATGGTATTTCAATAGAAATGCGTTCAACACCATCAAATATGACACAGGCCATCAAAACTCAGGAATTTTACTGTCTAATTTTTTTCCGACATTTCCTAAGACCAAATTCTGACTATTTCATGGAGATAAATGAGTATTTCTATTTTGTTAAGAATCTCTTCAAAGTATTAGTAATCCGGTTAAAAACGAGATTTCCAGCCGTTTCTTGATAAACTTTCAGTACATTCCCAATATATCGGAACACGTGTTAATGCACTTAAATATTAGGATTTTTATGAAGACGTTTTCCGACATCGTGATAATATATTCGTATTTTACTAAAAGTTTATTAGGAAACCTATCAATTCATTCTTTAAGGGCCTACAATCCCGTTTTAAACCAGATTACGAATAATTTGATTAGATTCTTAATAAATTATCAATATTCATTATCAGTATTTTTTCTCAGTGTGGAATCCTTATGAGATCATGAGGGTTTTTTTTTCTCCACGAACCGCCCATGTCCTAGGAATATTTCGGATTGTTCTCAAACAATTCTGGTGTATTTCACAGAAGGTATTTTCCGTCAGTGCGCATTACTGTTAGCTTTCATATTAGCCAAGTCAAAGCGCAAATAAAATCCAAACGCCAAATGAAAACATGTACGTAGTTGATTTTAATATTACCTTGTATTTTCACTCGAGTGATTATGTTATATTTTTTGGTAGATGAGTGGGCTGTTTGTTGTGTAGTCTTTCTTATAAAAGGGAATCGGGGATGAGAATGGGCGTGGGAAGATTAACGGAAAGCAAATCACAAATCTTCATACAACGCTTGGGGTAAGTATCTAGGCCCAAGAACTATCTACATAAATACCTTAATCTACAGACCTATTGTCATATCTAATGCAATTTAGGCTTTCTGAGTCTATTCAACGGGTATTTCAATGGAGCCTGCTCGAAAGAGCTAGCAACATTGATCCCCTATGTACACGGAGAAAAATGAGTATTGCGTGTTTATGGTGGCGATATATTATAGTATAGTATAAGTATTGTACCATAAAGTATAGACTCAGAGAAGATAAATATATTATATTTTAAGAACAACAGGAAAGACGGTAAAAATGGAAGAGAACTACTAACACACGTACCGGCCTTTCGCGCCGTTTTCATGATCTCCGACCTACATTCATTAGAGACATACGTTCACTAATATTCCACATCTCAGACCTACATTAATTAGAGACATACGTTCACTAATATTCCACATCTCAGACCTACATTCATTAGAGACATACGTTCACTAATATTCTACATCTCAGACCTACATTAATTAGAGACATACGTTCACTAATTTTCCATAATCTCAGACCTACGTTAATTAGAGACATACGTTCACTAATTTTCCATAATCTCAGACCTACATTCATTAGACACATACGTTCACTAATTTTCCATAATCTCAGACCTACATTCATTAGAGACATGCGTTCACTAATATTCCAAATCTCAGACCTACATTCATTAGAGATATACGTTCACTAATATTCCACATCTCAGACCTACACTAACTAGAGACATACGTTCACTAATTTTCCTTTATCTCAGACCTACATTAATTAGAGACATACGTTCACTAATTTTCCATAATCTCAGACCTACATGCATTAGACACATACGTTCACTAATTTTCCATAATTTCAGACCTACATTCATTAGACACATACGTTCACTAATTTTCCATAATCTCAGACCTACATTCATAAGAGACATACGTTCACTAATATTCCATCATCTCAGATCTACATTTTACAAAGTTAATTGCCGTAAAATTATTTCTATTTACTCACTAGATGCTCTACAAAGAGCTCTCCAGACTTCTCTAGTTACATTATATTGAAAGGGTTTACTTTCATAATAATATGCACGTCTACCTGTCTACCTTAAAATAACATATTTCTTAGTTTAAAAGCGTAGATCTTGTCAATAGTGGTGACAGTGGAAAAAGCCTCACGGCACCGATCTGTCAGCACAAACTATGATCTGTCAAGGAAAAGTCAGTGACAGTATTTGAAACATCATGAAACCAAAAAGCCCACGCGAGTCTCTTTCACCGAGTCATAAAAAAAACCGTTTTGGAAAATTATATTTTTATTTTTTTTATTTATTTATTTAACGCCCAGAGGGCTTTTACATGGTTGGTAGTATAATTTTAATTTGACAAATACTTTCAAACATAAAAAATAAGAATAAAATTACATTTGATAAAAGCTATGCAACAAGTCATACAAACACAAGAAACAAAAACAGAAAATTACAGCTATTTGTTGGTTTACATGATGTGTTTAGGAGTATTGTTGAAATAAATGTTTTAAATGATCCACAAAACTTGCCAAGTTTGTATTGAATATGTCAACATCACCCAAGTAATGATTTCCCATGGTGTGAAGTCGTTGTATCGGAGAGTGGGCAATGTAGTTACGCTTATGTGTGCTGCTGTAGAATATTGTATTTTGTCGTGTTGTTACTGTGGGTGTATGTATGTTTATAAGTTGCAGGAGTTCACAACAGTCGAATTTAGAGTTAAGTATTTTGAATAAGAACGTTAAATCGTTTATTTTACGTCTATCTTCTAATGTATGTATTTTTAGAGTATTTAATAAGAAATTGTATTTGATATTTAATTTAAAATTTATAAAACGTAGAAATTTTTTTTTGTATTCGCTCAATGTTGTTAATGTGAATTTTATAAGATGGAGACCAAACTACTGAGTTATATTCAATTAGACTTCTTACTAGAGATACGTATAATAGTTTAATGGCTTGTAAAGAATTAAAAAATTTAGTTGTTCTAATACGAAGCCTAGTGTTTTCATACCTTTGTTCACAATTTGATGGATATGATTGGTGAAACTTAGTTTTTCGTCCAAAATAATTCCAAGATCTCTCATTTCCGTGACTCTTTCTAAAGCTATGTTATTGATGGAATATTCGAATAAAACAGGATTTTTGTTTCTGAAGAAAGTCAAGGTTTTGCACTTTACTACATTTAAAAATAAATTATTTTGAACGCACCAATTTCTAAACTTACTAATATTTGACTGTAGTATATGGCAATGATTTATATCAGTTATTTTCTTGTATAGTTTGACGTCATCTGCAAAGAGCAATACCTCGACATCGTTGAAGTAATTGGTTATATCATTGATGAAAATGAGGACCAAAACCGGGCCAAGGTGACTACCTTGTGGTAGGCCACTGGTAGCCCGGAAAGCTTTCGACATCCAAAATTTCATTTTAACGAACAGTTTACGATTTGACAAATAGCTACTAAACCATTTTAGCATGTTATCCCTTATTTCTAGAGCAAATAGTTTTTGGATTAGTAGTTTATGGGATACTTTGTCAAATGCCTTCGAAAAGGCTGTATATATACAGTCGACTTGTTTATTTTCTGCAAATGATTGTATAATGAAGTTTTGAAATACCGTTAAGTTAGTTGCGATGGATCTTCCTTTGATAAAACCGTGCTGTTTTTGATTAATTAATTTTATTAATTTGGGATAAATTTCATCAAGGACCAATGATTCAAAAAGCTTTGACAGTACTGACTGTATACAAATGGGGCGATAATTAGCTATGTCAGTATCGTCTCCTTTTTTGTAGATCGGTGTAATGAAGCTAGATTTCCAGCGGTCTGGAAAATGTCCAAGGGACAAGAGACGGTTAAATAGTAATGTAGGTGGTTTAGATAATGTATTAGAGCATGTTTTGAGGAATATTGGTGGAATGTTGTCTGGGCCAGCGGATTTGTCAGTGTCTAAGGAAAGTAATTTTTGTTCGCAACACTTGTGTGATTTGGCAGTTTGTTAAGTTTGTGGTCATATTAAATTTGTGTTCGGGTATTTTACCATCTGGAGTGTCTTCATCATATACATTTTTGAAGAAGTCCGAAAAAAGGTTTACAATATCCTGTGTATTGTTTGCACTGATTCCATTCATATGCATTATTGGCGGGTAGTCTGTGTTTTCATTGTTCATTTTTTTAAGAAATTTCCAAAGGTTTTTGGATTTACAGACAGTGTCCTCGACAGAGGTTATGTACATTTTGTAACATTGTTTGGAAAGATCTTTACATTTTTCCTAGTTTCGCTAAAGATTATATAATCATTTATGGATTTACTTTGTTTGAATTTCTTGTGTTGACTCTTTTTTTGCTGAAGAGAGGCTGTAAGCTCTGATGAAAACCAACCCGGGTAGGTATAGCTTCTTTGTGTGTAAAAAGGTACATAGGATTCAATAGTATTAGAAAAATATAAATAAAGTTTATCTAACGATTCATCAACGCTTTCATCGGATAAAAAAGACCAGTCTGTATTTGAGAAATGGGAGTTAATTGAGTCGAAGTCGGCTCGTTTAAAGTTTAGGACGCTTTGTGAAGGTTTCCTTTCATTATCACATGTCATATTTAATTTAATGTATAGGGGAGGATGATGATTATCTATAGGTAGAAGTGGATCATTTGAGAGTTCAACAGACATTTTAGGATAGTTTGATAAAGCTAAGTCTAATAAGCGATTGTTACTGTTATATATAAAATTATGTTGATGAAAGTTTAGAAAGTTTACCATGTCCAAAATTTCACGTGCACGATCGTTTTCACTTTCGTTTATCATGAGACCACAGTTATTTGCTTTCCATATTAAGTTTGGTAAGTTATAATCCCCAAGAATAACAATTTTCGAGTGAGGATATTTTGATGAAATTGTTTCGATGTCTTGACAGTGGTTTCTATATGACTGAGGGTCAGAAAGTGGTGGTAGATAGGCCGTTCCAAATATAATTTTCTCGAGAGGAGTCGTTATTTGCACAAAAATATGTTCGATGTTATTGTGTTTCGTGGTTAATTTTCTTTGCTGACAACTTCTGTTTTATTGCAATTAAAACTCCTCCACCTCTTGAATTGGAACTTGATCTGACGTTTCTGTCGCAACGAAATACTTTGTAGTTAGTAAGACCGAGTTCAGTCGATTTGATTTCCGAGTTTAGCCAGGTTTCCGTAAGTATAATGATGTCATGATGATGAGAAGGTAGAGCTGCTTGTAGGTCATCGAGTTTTGATCGCAGTCCGCGGATGTTTTGATAATAGATTTTTATGGTTCTGGTTCGGTTAGGTGGGATTTCTTGAATATTTTTGTAACTTCTTAGTTTTTTGGTCGATTCAGCACGATTCGGGGGGTGGAGTTAATGTATTTTATGGTGACATCTTCACCATTTTCTTTCCTTTTTTCCAGCTGAACCCTCAGATCGCTCAGAAATTTTTGTTGCGCCGGTGTTGAGTCGGGGTAAATTCTGACATTGTTCTTGAGAAGACTTCGTTTGCTTAGAATATTTCTGGATTGTGTTGAATTTTGTAGTTCTATTTTTATTGGTCTAGGCTTGTCATTTAATAATTTTCCAACCCTATAAAATTTAGAAATATTTTCATTTGCTGAATTGTCGATTACACCGATTATACTGGTGACAGCTGCCTGGTCATCCGAGATCCTGCCAGCTTCTGTCGCTTTAATGCTTTTCTTTAACACATTGCAAATAATAATATTTTTATTTGCAATGATGATTTGCTCTAATATCCTTGTATGCACGCAGTTCACCATCTAAATTAGCAGTTTTGGATGCTACAGCTGAAGACATGGTACTTATGGCACTTAAAATTTCACATGCAATTGGGGAAATTTTAGAGATTTGATCCTTGTTAAATTTGTTGGCCGGATCAAAAAGTACTTTATTTAAGGCATTGACAGCTATTTCTGCTTTGGAGATGAAATTTTCAACATCCATTGTGAAACGTTTAAAAATTCACTATTCACTGCTTTTCACTGTTGGGAGTCGATGATTTATTTTTGCTTTTGTTGACACAGTACACAAGTTCTTCCAATGCTAAATACTGCTATGTTAGTAAATAAGTGCTGCTTGTTAAGTTGTCATTTCTTTAATTTAGTAAATAAGTGCTGCTTGTTAAGTTGTCATTTCTTTAATTTTATAGATTCTCTCTTATCATTTAACTGGCAAGATCTTATTCAAATAACACATTTTTTTACATTAACCCCACAAAACAATTTTTTCCCAACATTAACATTAATTTGGGAAAACAGAGTTCAAAATACCCCCACAGAATATGAAATCTATTGTCACAATTATTTTATCAGTAAATCGGTTTAACCGGTAATAAATCATTTTAAATTGGGAGGGGATAAAATAGAATCATATAAATAAGTCGTCTAAACGTGGTTAAAACCACAGTTTGAAGATGGCCTTGAAAGCCGAAACAGCTGTAACAATAACAACAAAAAAATACTCGCAGAACTTAATAATTATATAATTAAATTTGATTTTAATTAAATTTAAAAAAAACATTATCTCATAGTGGCAAGCCAAGAGCAAGACAATTGTATTGCTTTCGATTTCATACATTTAGTACTTAACTGTCACGCGTCTTGTAAGTTTGTGTGCTACCTCTAAGTAAATTGCATTTAAAATGTTCTTATGTATGATTTCATTATTCGGCAAACACTATTAAAAGCCAAGAAATAAGATTTCATTCGTAAATACTAAAAAAATATATTATTATAAAAATATAACTATTTGTATTGTTTCCTTAAGATTTTCAACGCCTATAGAGAAAGTGAGATAGCGAATTTAGCAACACATAAGTACAAGAAGGGCAGCCTAACAGCAGTAGGTCGTCTTATACAGTATTCCGTGTTCGTCTTATAGTATAAGCGAGTAAGCTTATCTTGTTATCTCAGTCCCACCCGTGATGTAGAGTTTAGTATTTGATGCAAATATGAAAATTGCTATATACACTATACATGGAGAGCTCTACCGAATCATTGAACTCGACAAGCCAGTGTTCCATAATTCGCTGGATTGACGACTGCCAGCTGCCGCTCACCTTCATGGAGGACTTTCCTAAGATCGCTGACGGAGCTGTCTGTTATAATAGTAGTTGCAGTTTGGACTAAATTCTAGGACACAATGCAAAATTTCAAAGACAAACTCTTTAGCTATGGTAGTTGGATGATGAATTTTTACTACCGATGGGGGTAAATTGCGCTAACTTCGAGGGATAAGAATATTTATTTTGTGATACAAACAATTCATCTTCATCATAAAAAAATTCAACAATTCTTCATCATTAAAAATAAGACAATTACTATCGTACATTATGATCATAAGCATTATAGTAAGTATTTTTGAAGTGAAACTTCTTTACGCGCGTGATGCATTTTCGAGGACAGGAGTAAAACCGACTCATAACCGTCACGAAAAACCGTGATCATTTCGCTATAGGAGCCTAGCTAATATTATATACCTAGTTTAGGTCACTCTCAAAACTCAGCTTTGCGGTCTAGAGGCAGAGCGCCCGACTCTCGTCGTGAAGAACCGAGGTTCGATCCCCGCTTAAACTTTTTTTTTTTCTTTTTGTGATTTGTTTAATACGAGGAAAAGTGATAAAATGCCCTCGTGCTGCGACTTTTAGATATTTTGACTATATGATATTTTGGTCGAAATATAGCTTACGCGTAGAGTCGGTCGGTATTTTGATTAATTATTTTTTATTTTGAATCATTAAAATTACTTATCAATATCATTGAATCATTAAAATCACTTCCCGAAGTTATCGCACTTTACAAATCGCATTTTGTAAAAGGCTTAATTTTAATTAATATAATTTAGTATAATATTTGTATCATCCTGAATAAAAACTCTATTTGTTTTCAGTTATTCATTAATTAACAAATTAATGAGACCAAATGGTTATTGTCTCGATATCTAATTTAATAGGAGTAAATTAAAACAGAACCCGTGAACTTATAAAACTTCCATCTTCTGGCATTCCGGTTGTATTTATGTGGTTTTTATAGATATTTCTTGCGATCTCGGGAGTCTAATGATCGCGAGCCCTTTACGAGTATTTGGTCGATGCCGCCAGCCCAGCTGTTGCTTTGCCTAATAACAATTTTTAGTTTAGTTTTTTTGCAAAGCTCTCTAAATAACATCTCTTAGTTACATTTGAACGCAACACAATGTATTCCTGATTAAATGTACATTCCTACATTACTTAACATTAAAAGTAAGTTCTTAAAAATGTTTCGATATAATTTTTGTTTGATTCGATAATCATAACACGCAGAATGCCCAATACCCGAGGACAACAAATGTTTTTTTGTTAAGGCGATGCCATACGTAGTAATGCAAAATCATGTGTTTTTGGTTTGAAAATTTGGTCGCCTAGAAATGTTTCAGATGCTTTAATTAAATACTGCAAGTAGAATACATTCTGTATTCCTGATTAAATGTACATATTGTACATTCCTACATTACTTAACATTAAAATTAGGTTCTTAAAAATATTTCGATATTAATGTTGTTTGATTCGATAATCATAACACCGAATGCCCAATACCCGAGGACAACAAATGTTTTTTGTTAAGGCGATGCCATACGTAGTAATGCAAAATAATGTGTTTTTGGTTTGAAAATTTGGTCGCCTAAAAATGTTTCAGATGCTTTAATTAAATACTGCAAGTAGAATACATTCTGTATTCCTGATTAAATGTACATATTGTACATTCCTACATTACTTAACATTAAAAGTAAGTTCTTAAAAATATTTCGATATTAATGTTGTTTTATTCGATAATCATAACACCCAGAATGCCCAATACCCGAGGACAGCAAATGTTTGTTTATTAAGGCGATGCCATACGTAGTAATGCAAAATAATGTGTTTTTGGTTTGAAAATTTGGTCGCCTAAAAATGTTTCAGATGCTTTAATTAAATACTGCGAGTAGAATACATCTTGACCTTTGAAATAATCGAGTATTTTTTATATAATTCTTTTTATAAGCCCAGAAAAAATAGTGTATGGGCCTATGAAAACTGTTATAAAGTTCAAAATCTTCTACTTACGAACCCATTTTCAGTTATGATTTTATTGTATAATGTGGCGTGTTAAGTTATTTATAAAATGATTGAAAAACATTGTTATTCAATAGAAGCTTAATCAAGCATCAATCAAGCTAGCGACTAAACATATTAGCTGATTGCGGGAAGTTCAAAATAAATTAATTTTGATTAATTGCTTAACCAGTGTTTTCATTTTTTCGGAAACCGCTGATCGGTCGCGTGGGAACCAACCTGATGGTCGGAATCGTTGGAGTCCCCAATGTGGGCAAGTCCACCTTTTTCAATGTGCTAACCAAGAGCATGGCTGCCGCTGAGAACTTCCCCTTTGCACCATCGACCCGAATGAGAATAAGTGTTTTTTAATATTATTCACTAACATTATTAATCTTTTCAGCGCTGACTTTTTCGACGCAATCTATCCCACCAAGCCGATGACATTACAAACATAGACTCGTTATTGTCTCACAAAATATGGCGATTAAGGCGATGCCATACGTAGTAATGCAAAATCTTGTGTTTTTGGTTTGAAAATTTGGTCACCTAGAAATGTTTCAGATGCTTTAATTAAATACTGCGAGTAGAATACATCTTGGCCTTTGAAATAATTGAGTATTTTTTAGATAAGTCTTTTTATAAGCCCAGAAAAAATAATGTATAAGGCCTATGAAAACTGCTTTAAAGTTCAAAATCTCCTACTTACGAATCCATTTTCGGTTATGATTTTATTGTATAATGTGGCAAATTAAGTTGTTTATAAAATGATCGAAAAAAAATTAAATATTTATTCCTGAACATCCACAAAATAAAATAAAAGGCACTTTTTGGTCATGTTTTATTCTTGCATAAATCAAAACAGGCGGATGGTGTTAAGCGGGAATTTAAACCTTATCGCCATCTACGTAAGGGTTGTTATTGACAGCGGCTCAATTTAAAATACTACACAACGTAGTTCATCGCCTTAAGTTCTTAATCCAGTAGGACTGCAATTTGGGATGCGGGTATGGGTACCGCCGCCCCTAGAACCATTTAATGGATAACCAATAGCTCTGCCATAGGTCACTCCAAGTGGTTCACTTCATTTGGTCATTTAGCAGGGGTGCCCGTGTTTATTGGGAAAGGCCTAGCGCGCACCACGATTGTATTTTTTGCGACACTATTTTAAAATCGTGCTTTAATAAATCGCAAAAATAATACTGCGCGCATCGCGATGAAAAATTGCAAAGAATTGTTCATTCTCAACATGGATTTCGTACAAATTGCTTGTATTGTTTTGCTTCTTCGGAAGAGGAGGAATAAAATAACACATAAATACTGGACTCATCCTTTTACAGCAGAAAGATATGTTAAAGGTTTCTTTTATCTGAAATACAATGATCTTCGACAATATCCAAAAAAATTCTTTGGCTTTTATAGAATGAAGGTTCAGACATTTGACAAACTATTAAGAATTGTTGGACCTCAAATTGCATACAATAATACTAGATGGCGGAATGCAATCTCAGCTGAAGAAAGGTTGTCGGGTAGCGATTTTAAATCGCAGTGCGCGCGTGTCCATATAACTTCAAATGCTATAATTTTATTTTGAACAATCGCGTCGCGCGCTGTCGCGGAAAAATGTGACAGATCACAATTTTAAAATAGCAACTATTTATTTGTCGTATATGCACGCACATACTTACTAACTCATACGTTGCATTTCTGCGACAAAATTATCGTGGTACAGAAAATCGAGGTGCGCGCAAGGCCTTAGACTACAGCTCAAATTGCTGGGAAGTCCCAAAACGCATCGAACGCGCTTTATTACGGAGGCAAATGAAATCCACAAAACCTTATATTTTTTAAAAGAAAGGCAAACATTATTGGGCTACGAATAACCTGACAATATTTGAAAATCTCCTACTACCTCTACAGTAAGCGGAAAATGTTGCTTGTCTTATGATGGAGGACTTAGCCAGCCGAGGAATTGGACATACTACGCCTGGGTGGGACCCAAACGCGATGTCAACTCAGCCACCGAAGAAATAGGAACTACCCGAAGGATCAGGCCTAATCGTTTCTGGAATCTTGTATTATATGGCTACAATAAAACTAACTAACTAACTAACCATCACGCCGTTTCCCCGCAGTGGTAGAAAGAGAGTCTTGTACACACTCCTTGCCTCATTCACATTCATACATCGTCTCATACATACTCTTCTATTATTCTCACTCTTGACATGGCCCGACTCGAGTATCTGATTCACTTAATCGTGCCATGTCTTCCTCGGGCGTCCCCGACTTCTGCTACCATTCGCATTTGCATCATATATCCTCCTTAAACTCCTATCTTCGCTCATTCGCTCTGCATGCCCAAACCATCTAAGCGTCCCTTTCTTAATCTTACTCATTACGCTTACATCAGCCTTGCACTCTTTGCGGATCTCCACATTCCTCACACGATCATACATGGTTTTACCACACATAAGCCTCACACTAAGAGATCACATTAAGAGGATTAAGTTTAGAGCTTGTAATACGATATCACTTCTACATGCATAAACACACACTTCGCTACAATACACACATCTGCTCTTAAGATGGATACTGTATAGCCGTCCGAAAATTTGGCTTAAGTGAAACTTTATGATTAAAGTGCAACACATGTGCAGCATAATAACCCCAAAAAAATACATAAAAATTAATAAAAATCTCTAGAAACTTATTTTTAAGGAGTTTTAATTTCTTCTTATTTCTAAATCCAGCGTTTATTAGGAAAAGTTCTTGGCTACGAAGATGATGCAGCTATGATAATGTCGATTAGTGAGTTTCGTGTCCTTCCCCGATTGGACAGGCTGATTATTTGGTGGAGTAAGACGGGAAATTAGTAAATAGAGCGCCCTCAGTTTCAAGAGCATTATTTCTGAGGCACTGCGGAATCTCAGAAGTTACAGAAGTTGGCAGAAGGCATTGTTACAGCACATATTCTAATCGTGACTCAAAATTGATTTCATTGATCATAAGTTTGTAGCGTTTTGGTTATCAAAGCAACAAAAATTTGAATTTATCATTAATAAACCATTTTTATAGCGCAGTTAAAATGTCACCTTAATGGTGTTCAATAACTCTATTTTTTTCCTTAATGAATGAAAGCAAATCTCGGATGTGGAAACTAACCCGCCTCTAGATATCAGATCGATCGGCAGATGAATCGTTATCGAAATTAATACATAATTTAGTAGCAATCACGCATACACAAGCGCACATATAGGCATTTTTCTGAAATTTAATGGCGTTACAGCAGTTTACCCTTTCACACCCGCATTATTGTTTCCAGATATATAAAATATGTAATGCTTGATAAATACCTCCGAAAATTATTGGTATTTATTTTTTTTTTTTTTTGAAATTATTCTATTTTTATTTGACTTAACATTGAACGTCAGAGGGTATTTTTTTAAATAGTAAGGTAAAATAAATATAATACAATCGTAATACAAATTACTGTTTCATGTCAAAAATGCACATTTACAATGTAGTGATAATATGTTAGGTTTGAAACAAATAACATTTTAACTAAAATTCATTCAGAAATAAAGTAATAATTTAGGATCTTTAAAAATTTGCCATACTAGTGGAAAATATGTTCGTCACTACCAGTGTTAATTTGAATGAACATTGAAAATCATTTACGATATTCTGGCAAATGACTGTGAGCCGTGAATAGTACTGATGTTATTACTATGGAACATATCTTTATGCGTTAAAATATTTGTAATTCGAGTAGAAAATATTGATATCTCACCTTAAATGAAGTAATCGATGATGGCAGAAATTCGATAAAACTCACAATCAGCAGTTGTCAAAATATTTATCGTTGTTGTGGCGGAAATAAGGATTTTAACTGAGCGAAAAAATAGACGCCACAGAAAAGATTACAAGCTATAAGAAAACAAAAACATGGCTTTTCTAAATCGGTGCCATTACGGTAAAAAAAATCACAAAGTTCGTGTTAATTTGAATTAACACTGGGGCTGAAAGGGTTAATACACGAACTAAATGTCGGTTCTACCCGATCGGCATTTGGCGAGGTTGATAGAGTTGTCGACTTTAGTTTATGTGTAGGAAGCTTCAATCCTCAGTCAAACTTTTTTTTTGTTTAGTTTTAAAATACTTTTTTGGGTTGATGTTTTAATAGCCTACCTTAATTTTTAATACCTTTCCTTCACAAAAGGCGCGTGAAAAATCAATTTTTTATCTTCTTTTAAAAGCACGCTTTCCCTTTGCGCTAAAACCCCGACAAATATTCCACTTCATGCATCATGCATTCTAAGCGAGCAGCTCGGCGGAGAATTTCCAGGGCGGTTTTCCCCGCATGGATATATTGCCGATGCGATAAGCTCTATCTCCCTCGCAGAGAAAGCTCAAAGCGTTTTCTAGGATCAAATAATAATAAATTAAATTTCAATTTACTTTGATAAAACTCTTACAAAATACAAAATCTGCATGATCTCCTTTTATTGTTTAATTTTTTTAATTCATAGTTTGACTGTCCTGACCACAGACATAGGAATTAATAGACGAGAAGATGATGGCGAGGGGTAAAATCAACTGTTGAAGAACGAAGGGGGTTAAGCTGACTGTGATTCGTCAATAAATCAATCTGACAGTAAATAGGCATCTCGCATTATAATATCACCATTTAGTTATTAAAAGTAAAATCTGCTTTTGAATGAATAGACATTTTTACATGGGAGCGCAAATTACTCGCCACGTTATGTACTAATTTGCGAAGTCCAAATTCGGCAAAGTAAATTTCTTCTGTTTGCAGAGTCGTAGTTAGTTTCAGAGTATTTAGTTAAGACACTTTTACAAATGTTTCATAATTTACTTACCCCAGTAAACAACGATGAGCACACTTGAGAATCGCTACATTGTGATGTGATAGTATATGTTTCTAAAACTGATCCATATAATACGGTGTGAATAAGCTTAAAATAAAGTAAAATAATGCTTACTTATGGAATGTAATACGACAATTGGGTTTATTCTCTTTTTCACATCTATTTTTACAAGTTTTCATATCACAAGTCAACATTTTGCCGTGTTATTTCCTAAAATGAACCGATGATGCCTCGACCATAGTTCGCACAAGAATGATGACGTCACGTTTCTTACGATATTTACGATTTAAATTTTGACACATTCAATGCCAAATTAGTTCAGCACTTTTTAGTTAATATAAATAACGAGAAATCATTATTTATACACACGGACGAAACTTACTGATAAAATATTGAGAATTCATTAAGAATCTCTTCAAATTTTTCGTAATCCGGTAAAAAACTAAATTGTAAGCCTTTAACGAATGTGAATTGACAGGTTTCCTAATAAACTTTCAGTAAAACGCAAATGTGTTATCACGACGTCGGAACACGTGTTCATAAAAATTCAAATACTTTCGCATTTCGTCATTGTATATTATCAGAACAAATAAAAGTGCATAAACACGTGTTCTTATTTATTATGAATGTGCAAAAATTTTAATAGGAAACGGCCTGCAATCCCGTTTAAAACAGGATTTTAATAAATAATAAATCTTAAGTATTCACAATATGTTTAAAATATTTAGTTTTTTTATTAGCAAGGTTATCGAATAACAATCCGAAGGTTGCGGTTTTAAAACCCGGCGTGCGCAAGTAAATTTTATGTGATTTTTATGGAATTTACTCTCAGAATTGAAATTTTAGTGGAATTTACTCTCAGTATCGCCCTGGTGTCAGACCACCATTCTGAATTAAAACGTTGCTTGAAACACACGAGTTATTCTCAATTAAGGAGTTGTTTAAATCTTAAATTATATGTTTTTTTTTATTTGTGTTTTTGTATTTTCTTTTTAAAACCCTGTATTTTATAACTGTATCTTAAATTAAATTTCGTAACTTAATATTCAATTTTTTTCAATAAAAATACATTAAATTAAATGGTTTTTAAAGAAAAAATCATTAATCATCTCTCGATAGCGCAATCTATTCACCGTATGTGTTGCTCCAGCCTCATTTTCTAAAAGGTAAGGTCCGCCGGACCATAAACCGCACCAAACAGTCACACGTTGAAGATAGAAAGGCTTTTCAACAATAACTCTTGGGTTTTTCGAGCCCCAGATGCGACAATTTTGCTTGTTGACGAAGCCACCGAGGTGGAAATGGGACTCATCACTCAAGATGATTTGCATTTGATTCACTCCATCGTATCGTTCCATTTATATTAATGGCGTAATTTCTACTTGTCAAATGTTAAAAAATGACAGCTTTAAAAGGAACATCTACCGAAATAGCGGGCTATTTAAAATAACACTTCTTATTGGAAAACCCTGTATTATTCCTTGCCTAACTCCCTGTTTGAAAACGTATGTATGAAAATTATTATCGTGCAAAGCAAAGACTTTTAACATTGGTTTCGATAAGGTTTTGGATCGGTATGAAAAAAAGGATCGTTTTTAACGGCAATTAGAATAGGCTTGTTCCTATTTTGAAAAAGACAAATAAAATTATTTTGTATTTAAATATTTTTATATATTGTATGAATTAATAAAACCAAATTTAAGGTCATTTTTACTTTTGAAAAACGCACATCAATGACAACCGAAATTAGTATGTTTGATAATATTTATTTAAACTTTATTGCTTGTCTGACTTTTTCACACAATCAGTTCCAATTATGAAATTTATTCTTGAGCTCAAGGCTAAATTTGAGTTAATTTAAGCAGAGGTCCGTAGGATACAAGCAAAACAATAATTATTGTTTTTAATACGATTGGAAGCAGAAACATTTAGCGGCACTACCTCCAGGTACCTTCTAGAAATTATCAATATCGGTCTTGCTATCAACAGCGCAAATCGGTATAAAATCATCGGTAGTCCCGCCTACCGATCCGATATTGTAAAGTTATTGATTTAACTGCGCTAGAGAACGACTGAGTAGGGCCTAGAGCCATCTGTGTTCTTCTCAAAGACGTGTATATTTCATCTCTAGTCCTACATATCATAATAATAATATAGGCTAAGGAACCATCAGGTTTTCATTACGCTCCAAATGGTCCCCCGTGTCAGAAGGTAATGAGATTTTTATGATCATAAATGAGGATTGTTATTAGTTCGCGTTGATTAGGTCGTGTTTACGAAGGCATAATATCCTCGAATCCAACAGACGTGGAAGGTGTCTTTATAGCGGCGATAAACGGAAAGGTTTGCCCTCGAAGCCGTTAAACGAAATCGTTAAAATATATATTTATCTTTCATGGCCGATATCTAAGCTTTGTTCGGATTCACCAAATAAATAAAACGCGTTTTTTTTAGCTTCGCCAAATAAAAACACAAAAGAAATAAATAAATCGTTTTATGATCTGATTTTGGATTTTTTACGCCTCAGGCATGGATGGAAATGAGTGAATTACCCTATAAAATTTAGTTATACTGTGAAATAGTTTGTTTTATGAAACATTTTCTTAAACGCCAATGACAAGAAACTAAAATAATTACTTTTTAACATTGTGAGGGCGGAGCAAAGGATATGGTGTTATATTTCAAATAATTAAAGTAATTAAAGAAAAACTTAAATATCACAAAAAATACAAAATTTATAACCATAACTGTGACTATCAAACTTTCTCTCTTCTCCGAGAACGACAAAAGCGTATGGAGAAAGTGTGCTATGACAATTTCATTAATTTGGCTGAAATTAATATTAATACCGATCCCAAACACTTTTGGACCTTCGTCTTAAATCTTAAATCTAAGCAAAAAAACTCTGAAATTCCTAACAATATGTTTCTTAGTTCTCAGAATTGTATCGGGTGGGGAAGATATAAGTAACTTATTTAACGTACATTTCCAATCCTCCTTCGAATCCCCCGCCCCGTGCACCTCGTCTACAACTCGAACATATAATCCTAACTCATCCGTACTCAACCTTAATAATGTTAATATAGACGCTGAATTAGTTTGTAAATATCTTAAATCATTAGACCCTACCAAAGGCAGTGGGCCTGATGGTATACACCCTGTACTTTTAAAGAATTGCGCTAGTGTCCTATGTTATCCACTAAGTGAAATATTCAAAACGTCACTGTCTTCTGGCATTTTCCCACAGGAATGAAAAAGTTCATACATTGTGCCTATATTTAAAAAAGGAGACAAGCACAATATTGAAAATTACAGACCAATCTCTAAGTTAAATGTAATAGGTAAACTTTTTGAAAAAATAGTTTTTGATATCATTTTCCCTTGTATACGACCACACATAATTTCGAATCAACACGGTTTTGTCACCAAAAAATCAACTGAAACTAATCTATGTGAGTTTGTTGACACAGTTCTTGTTGCTATGGATAACGGATATCAAGTTGATGTAGTCTACACTGACTACTCCAAAGCCTTTGATAAAATCCCACACAGCATCTTAATTGATAAAGTCGAAGCAATGGGTATTCACGGTGACTTGCTACGTTGGTTAGCCTCTTATCTCGACAATCGTACTCAAGCTGTAACGGTCCAAGGGTTCTGCTCTAGTTTCGTCCCCGTAACCTCAGGAGTTCCCCAAGGTTCTCATCTTGGTCCCCTTTTATTTAATATTTTTATAAATGATGTCAACAAAACTATCCATAAGTCTCAGCTGTATCTATATGCGGATGACAAAAAGATTGTCAAAATAATTAAGTCTGAGAGGGATTGTATGGAGCTCCAGAATGATCTGAACTCTCTGGTTAATGTATATTATCTAGAAAATCGTCTTCTTCTGAATGCAGATAAATGTAGCGTCATCTCTTTTTCTCTAAAGAAAAACACAATATTATATCCATACTTAATTAAGAACAATATTTTAAACAGGGTAAATGTAATAAGAGATCTTGGAGTTCTATTAGACAGTAAACTTATGTTTCAATCTCACGTCGAGCATATCACGTCGAAGGCTTTGAAAATGTTGGGATTTATACTTAGAGTAAGTTCAGTTTTCAAAAATCCACAAACTTTTAATATTCTTTACATATCTTACGTCAGAAGCCACCTGGAGTACGCTTCAACAGTGTGGAACCCTCATTGTTCTACTTATAAAGCACATCTAGAAAGAGTTCAGAAAAAGTTTATCAAATATGTCTCTTATCGCGTGCGAAATGATGAATACTATGTCCCTATAAACCTTAAATCTCTTGAACAATGCCGTGATATCAGAGACCTATTGATGCTCTATAAGATACTTCATAACCATATTGATGTCCAAAAAGAGTTACGCGATCTCTGGATACGTTTTATATTCCTAAAAGCAATACAAATTACCTTGAAAATGTATTTATAAGAAGAAGCTGTAGCACATTCAATAGATTATGCCCAAACATCGATGTGTTTACACGAACCTAGCTAAATTCACAGCATCCGTAAAAAAGTGATACTGCATCTTATTTAACCAAAAAACTTAATATTTCATTGATTTTTTTTTTAAATATTTCAATTGTTTAATACATTTTTGATAATTGATGTACTTTATCAGAATTGTTTGTATTAGGTATGTTGTTATGTATTTTTCTGTTATGGTTTGTTTTGTCGTTATTTTATTGGTCAATGACATAACTACTCTGATCACTGTTATATATGCATGTATAAAGACTGTTTATAACGCTAATAAATAAAATAAAATAAAAAAATAAGAATGCCATCAAACTTATTTACGGATATATTTACAATCAATTAAGACAAATAATTAATTATTGATATTTAAACGAGTGTTTCTGTGTGGTAACCTCGGCAGACACGAACAGAATGAATCGGTTCGGGCTCGCTTGGCCGTTATCACGTCATTGTCAGTTATCACGTCCCCCATTGTGAGATCGCTGTGTTCGCATCCTACATCAGCTCAATATGCACTATCATATCATCCTATAATATGGCCTCCTCCAACACTCCATACCGTCAGTACATTTGGCCGCAGTAATCGCTCGATGTGTGTTAGGTGTAAAGGAAATTTTCACTGTTTCAAATTATTAACTTTTTAAATCTTTGAAGTGGAAATTAACCCACTTCCTGACATCCGATTGAGCTCAAACTCGGCAGGCAAACTCGTTATCAATGATACTGCACACTTTTTGCGTATACGAGTATACGTATTTCTCTGAGTTAATTCAGAAATAATTGTTCGTCCTACCCAATCGTGATTTGACTCAGTTTTTAGCGCAGTTGACCCCAGTTACTGGGGAGTAGAGTATATAATTTTTAATAATTAATCTTTTTTACCGGTTGACGTTAAACATATCGTTTTGATTCTTCCACCCCCACAATAGCCCATTTTTTGAGACATTTAGTACACTTTCATGTAAATACAATATAAGCAGTGGCGGTTCTTCCCTTAGGTCAATTGGTGTTTGACCCCCCAAAATTATAAGACAACAATAATAATATTCAATTATGTGCATCAAAACAACTGGTCTTATTCTTAATTTATTTAAAATGTACTGCGAAACAGCAAAGCTGCAAGCGGCGGCGGCTAGTGACTAGGAGTGACATCTGTTGTCTCTAATAGAAGCTAGAAGCTTTCATTCACAAGTCCATACGATTCGCTGGGTCAATTTAAAGAATGTCCACTTTCGCATCTTCTGTCCCTATGCGCGCCATAGAATAAACGAGATGGCACTATAATTTTTGTCGAAGTAAAAATTAGGTACCCAAGAAAGCTTAGGGACGCTTAGGTCATGACCGTGAGGGAGACAACACGATGAATATTATATGTTTTACAGAGATGGTGACATAAAAACATGTCGGTTTTTCATTTTACACGCTTGTATTGTGTAGAACAATGGTTGTTTTTCAATTGGATAGTTCGGGAAAGGTTTAGAATAATTATTTATGTTGTTATGAAAACAAAAACAAAAAACGTAAAAGATCACTGTCAAATAGAATCAAACTCTTATTTTATTTACTTTAATGTTGTGCAAAACTAAATTAAAACCTAATATCTTAAAAATAATTTGCCGTAAGTACATACATGGATTGTGTATTAATTTCCAATTTACTATATTAACAATTTTTTTTTCTTTTAAAAAGAAAGACAAACATTCCCGGGTTACGAGTAACCTGACAATATTTGAAAATCTCCTACTACCACCACAGTAAGCTGAAAATGTTGCTTGTGTTGTGATGGAGGACTTAGCCAGCCGAGGAGTTGAACACACTACGCCTGGGTGGGACCCAAACGCGATGTCAACTCGGCCACCGACCGGTCAAAATATAGATAATAATATATGGACTTTTTTCACAATATAAAATAAAGATTAGTCACACATTTTTTTTCAAATGACCTACCACTACTGGATCCTTAGAGCCGCCTCTGAATATAAGTACTATTTACTCGTAGATAAAAGTGTGTACTTGATTTAAATATGATACAAATATTGTATGTTGTTTAAGTACCGCACAAGAGTCCCAACTGTTCCAAATCATCTGGAACCAGTGAGACTATTACGTACCCAATTGGGGTATGTTGTGAGACTGAAGGTGGGGAAGAAAATGAGAAAGTGCTTGGGAAGTACCTGGCTGTTCAGAGCTAGTCACCAAAAAATGGTTCAACACATTTCAAGCAACGTTTCAATTCTGAACGGTTCCATTCTGAACGGTTCCATTCTGGAAAGTGAAACAATACAAATCTAGTTTAAAAAATGACTGGCGCTACGCCGGGATTAGAACCCGCGACCTCCGGATTGCCTTACCCCTCGACCACGGATGGGATATTCTTATTATCAAGTTGTTTTAATGTCATTATTTTCTTATGGTCTTCAACTATAGTTACTGAATCAATTTTAATCTTAACTATCAATTCTAATGTTATATTTCAATTTTAATGTTGTATGAAAATTATACAATTTTCTCTTCTAGATGTTAGGCTCGTTACACCAAAGAAGACCATGGTAATAATTCCAGACCCTAAAATATCTCTTGAAGAAAATACCGATTTTATTTTCAAAAAATTGGCTAAAACGGTGTCGTTCCTTGGAAAAATTTCGTTAAAAAAACAAGTTTAATAATTTTTAAAACAATTAATGCAGCGCACATGGCCAACTGCTTTAGAATCCTTTATATAAGTGATAAAGGCTGATAAAAAAATTCCAAATAGTCTAGAATAGAGTAATGAGACAAATTTTGAAAATTTTAAATTAGATACCATGAGTTTTAAACAAATAAATTTCTGTAACTTTCTTAATTTTCACCTTCAGCGTTTTCAATAATGTACTACCAACTTATTTTAGAGACAAACTACACGAAAATAATTACTTTCACAAAATACACAAAAAGAAAACATCAGGCTAAAAACATTGAAAAAAAATGAATAAAAAAAAACAGAATTGTTTACTGTAGAAAGGCATTCAAACGTATGTCTTAATTCCCAGAGAAATTTAAAATGTACATAGATTTAGCATATTTAAAGAAAAGTTATATCTGTAATTAGTTTTATAATTTATTTATTTAATAAATAAAAAAGTTTTTTCTCTACTAGTTGACTTACTACAGGAATATCTTCATCACTTTTTACATTTGAAAATATACTAAGTTCATTTAGTTATGCAATAAGATTTTGGATTAATTTGGTTTCCATAGTCCGTTTTTCGATTGATTTCCAGTCCACATTTTAGGTAGACCATTAAATCAATTTCCCGCTAACATTAAAACAAATTTAATATAATTAAAATTGATTCTTAAATTGCACTAAATTGTTAGAAGAATATGTTTCATAAGATAAACAAAGAATATTTTATCCTTCCACTGAAAATAACTTGTAAAAATGTTTGAAATCTACCGTAGGTAATATTTTTCATCTGCGAATATCTTCACAACACAATCAAGAGTTTCTTCTTGTTGGCGAAGTGAACTCAACCAACATCTCGACACTTTCTCAAGTTTCTCGTAATATTTTTTTTTGTGAAATATCGATTCATTTTGAAGTGACAGCATCGGGGATATATCAGATGCTATGGGATTTTATTTTTGCTAAGGAACAAAAGAAGTAATGTGTTCTTTATTCTGTTGAATGAAAGGGTAGTGTACTGTAAATTCTCTTCTAATAAGCGATACACTTGAGATGATTCGAAGATTATAATAATAATTTGGTTCACCTGAATGGGTGTGGTCGGCACGTTGTCTTCGTCATGTGACGCTACTACTACCACCTATGGAAACATTTTGATAATAATATATCAATTACTTTAAAATCAACACTACAGAAAGTAATATATGTTTTAATCATCTTAACTTTAACGTTCTATCCTGGTTTAAAAATTATCTGTCTAATCGAGAGCTTACTGTCTGCATTAAAGGTCAACTGTCTTACACTTTTACAGCTACAAGCGGCGTGCCCCAGGGGTCACATTTAGGACCTATTCTTTTCAACATATTTATAAATGACGTTACAAATGTATTTTAACGAGTCTTTATTTTGATGTTCGCAGATGATATGAAAATTTACCGAATTATTGACAATATTAATGACTGCTTATTATTACAATCAAATCTCATTAGCTTTTCTGATTGGTGTATCCTAAATAAATTAACCCTTAATGTAAAAAAGTGTCAAGTCATGAAATTTTATAGAAAGAAAAACCCATTTATTTTCACATACTGTATGAATAATGAAGTCTTAGTATCTGTACCCGAAATAAAAGACCTGGGGATAATATTTGACACCAAATTAACATTTATCTCCCACATTAACAATATAACCACTAAAGCGATGCAAATGTTGGGTTTCATATTAAGAACTTCAAAAGATTTCAAAAATTTAAAAACTTTAAAAATATTGTATTCATCCATTGTCAGAAGCCATTTAGAATTCAACTCAACCATTTGGAATCCATTTTACAATATTCATGAAAAATCTATCGAGCGAATCCAACATAAATTTTTACGTAATATAAATTATAGATTAGGTATTCCTATTGAAAACATTAACTACACCTCACTGTTGAAAGTCATGGGCCTTGCCACATTAAAATAAAGAAGAATATGTTACGATCTATTTTTTCTTTATAAAATTGTTAATAACATGTTTGACTCCCCTGAACTCCTTAGGTTGATCGACTTTCATGTGCCTAGTAGAACGGTTCGTCAGAAGGTACCTTACCATTGTAACATTGCAGGTACCAAAGCAGAAATAAATTCAGTAATGAACCGACTACACAGTGCAGGAAATAAATATTGCGTGAACACTAACGGTACTGAATGTCTATCAGCCTATAAACACATTATTATTAAATCTGTATGTCAAATATGAGGGGTATGTGCGAACTATTTCTACTACTCTGCAAACTATTTTTATACTTTCCTATAATCATTACCATTGATTTGGAGGATTTTGGCAGATTCTCTATTTTTAATCTCAATTATTTGTACCTATATTTTGTTAACTCGGATATTTTTTATATTATTTTTTATATTATTACCATTGATTTGGAGGAATTTGGCAGATTCTCTATTTTTAATCTCAATTATTTGTACCTATATTTTGTTAACTCGGATATTTTTTTATATTATTTTGTATAACATATATTTATCATATAAGATATAAGATCTGTATAATTTAAAAAATATATAAATAAATAAAGATGTACATTATTATCTGTAAAAGCCCTATGGGCGTTTAAATAAATAAATAAATAAACTAATGTTAACTATCGATCGGTTTCGGATGAACCATTTTTTCTTAGAAAAAATTTTAACATCAAATAATAAAGAAAACATAATCTTCTGGTATCTTGCCAATAGGTGATGAAATGAAAGTAATACTTATCGTTTGAAAGGATGGGTAAAAAATTTGCGATGAATACAGAATAGCGAACGATTTTGAATATTAAAAAATAATTAAGACGAATTGTGGCGAATAAAAACCAGTTTTTGTCGTTCGCTGGTAGCAGACTATTGCGTTTTTCTTCGTGGACCATGCAGTTTCCGAAAATATTCTCTGACTATAACTGCAAGATAACGAAAGATAAATTTTAACAAACTTCATGAGGTATGGATATTATTTTGCGTTTGCAGACCACCAGTTGTAATGGTTTAACTTACGATCAAGTCGCTTGATCACTTGAACGCTTGAGACTCCGGTGCTTTTACTATACTGTTATACATATATATAGTAAACAGTATTTATTTTTTATTTTTTTATATATTAACTCTACACAGGAGGCCCTGAGGGAAATTATTTTCTTCCGATGTCATCTTTGGGGATGCTTTGTGGAGGGTCTTTTTGTGGAGAGGAAGGTGTGTATATAGTATATACGTGAATAAATATTGTACCAGGAGAGTTTAGAGTGTGACTTGAATGACAGAAGAAATTGGAGACGCTCGAGAAAGACTTAACGCATTATCTATGTACTGAAATGAGTTACTTTTTTTTTTTTTTTTTTTTTTTTTTTTATGTGACACCTCACAAGAGTGTCCCTGCCTGTGCAGTGCACAGACAGGGGAACTATGTCACCACCCGGTTGGGTGGCTTTGTGAGGCGGAGTAAGGTAGGGGCTGTAGGAAGGGATTTGTTAATGCGGGCCTTGAAGAGGCTCGGATTATAGGAGGGAGGAAAAACAGATGTAGCTCGTTCCACATACGAGCCGACTTACACAAAAACGAGTCGTAAAAACGGCCCGTTCTCATGAAGCCAACGTCAACCGTGAACGGGTGTTCAGTTCGTGTCCGTCGAGTTTCGCGCACGTGCACCGGTGCATCAGGAATCAATGCTGCTAGCTCCTTGGAGCAGGCTCCATTGAAATACCTGTAGAACAGACACAGCATGCCTACATTGCGTCTATGCATCAGAGAAGGCAATCGGTCTGTTAACAATGGATTGTCAATCAGACGGATCGCTCTCCTTTGCACAGACTCAAGCAGGTTTATCAAGTATTTTGGGGCACCAGCCCAAAGGTGGCTCCCAAATTCAATAGTTGGGCGGACTTGAGACTTGTACAGGGTCAGCAGCTGGTCACTGTTGAAGAATCTCCTAGCCCTGTACAAGACGCCCAACTTTTTGGAGGCCTGATTTACTCGGGCTTCTATGGATCCCCGATACTTGAGCTGGTCTGATATAGTAACTCCAAGCATTTCAATGGAGTCTTTATTGGGGAGAGTGCTCCCATCAAATTGCACCAGACAGTCATTGATCTCCCTCTTTGCCGAAATCAGACACGCTTGGGTTTTTGAGACGTTGAAACTGACCAAGTTGGCCTTACCCCAAGCACGAACCATCTCTAGGTGGTGGTCAATTTTTCGCTTCAAAACTTCCCGAGCTGTTCGGACATCATAGATGGAAGGGGGCCTGTCAAAAAGATAACCCTCGTGAACGGTGCTGTCATCAGCGTAGCAGTGAATTGGTGCACATTCAACGAGATCGTTGATGTGCAATAAAAACAGCGTTGGAGACAGCACAGATCCTTGTGGCACCCCCGCATTGATTTGGTGCGGTGAGAAAGAAGAGCCGTCAACCACGGTTTGAATTGTTCTTCCCCTCAGAAAGTCCGCAATCCAACTATGCAGGGTTGGGTGGATCCCATACGATGGTAATTTCCCGATAAGCGCCCGGTGCCAGACTCTGTCAAAGGCTTTGGAGATATCCAACCCAACGGTTTGGGTTTCACCAAAACGTTCCATGTACCGCCCCCAAATATGCGTTACATAACCGAGTAGATCGCCACACGATCGGTTTTGACGAAATCCATATTGCCGATCGCTTAGGATATTGTTATTCTCGAGATATGTGAGCAATTTGTTGTTAACCACCCTTTCTAATACCTTCGAGAGTATGGAAGTGATGGCTATGGGGCGGTAGTTAGAAGGGTCGGAACGGTCCCCCTTTTTGGGATTGGGTGGACGATTGCCTTTTTCCAAAGATCTGGCACCTTTCCACCTTTGAGAGAGAGCCTAAATAATTTCGCGAGCACTGGAGTCATTTCTGCAGAGCACCTCTTGAGGACCAAGGCAGGTATTCCGTCCGGCCCACTGGCTTTGTCGACTTTCAGCTCGTTCAAGACTCGGAGAACCTCTCTGTTCCGGATCTTTGGTTCCTCCATTTGAAAACCGCAGTGCGGAATGGAAGGGGGAGTCTCTCCGTTATCTTGAAGAGTTGAGTTTTCCGCGAAAATTTTGCCTAATAATTCAGCTTTCTCGCGGGCCGAGTTAGCCAGCCGACCATCAGGCTTGGTCAGAGGTGGGAAAGTGTCAAAGTAGTCAAAAAAAGTCAAAATAATGTTTTTTTTAACAGTAATATAGTAGATTTCATGATAACTACTACATGAAAAGATTGGTAGAATAGTAGTGGATGCCGAGAAAGGTATGAATCAAATGGTGACCGGATAAATCATAAAAATGATAATTCATCACATCTTTAAAAAGTTATATAAAGTCATGGAAAGTGATGAAAAAAAAACTTTATTAACCGGGTTAAGTCATAGACTAAATTAGACTAGACACGGCATATTCATTTAAAAATAACCACAACACAATTTTGGTTTGGTTCACATGCACATTTATGAAAAGGCCCACGCATTATGTCGCAATGCGAAATGGGCACTGTGCATTGCGTTTTACCTTTTGTTGGTCTATTTTGCTTCTCGGCTATGCTGGGCAAGTTCATTTTTTCAATCACAAAAATAACCGAGTTCCAAATATTTAAATTTGAATTATGTCCATATAACAACACCTCTGACAACAAATTCTCCGTGGTTTCGCTTACGAGTTTGAACGCTTGTACAAGGAGTTTAAACAGAATTCGGTTGTTAAGTTCATCTCCATATTTGTGACGTACGCTACGTGGCGTTATTTTTAAAATGAATTTAACTAGACAGGGCTAATCTAGTATAATACATCAATGGGTTAAGTAGATTAGGTTAGGTTTAAAAAAAAATCATCGTTTCTAATGACTTTATATCACTTTATAAAGGTGTGTTGAATTGTTGATGTGTTGATTTATCATGGAACCGAATCAAATATTTATTTGTGGTAAACTACGTGATTAACGAAGAAAAATGTGTAAGGAGAATGAATGACTTGAAAGTGAATGGGTGAAAAGGTGGAGAACGCCCGAGAAAAACATGGCATGATCAAGTGGAACAAATACTTATTACTGTACAATAATTTTATTTTCAGCATTAAAAAGCACCCAGTTATCAGGTATTCAGGTAGAATTCACAACCTCAAAAATTTACCCCAAACCATTAATAAGTCCCCGAGTAACGCCGGGTTAGTACAAAATATATATAAGAAAATTATTATAAGCAATAATTAGTCTTCTGAACCACTCTGGACCACTGAGCCTTGTCGGCTTATTTCCAACACGCCAAATAATTCAACAAGTACTAGTACTTCAATCAACAATATATAAAAAAGCTTGTCTTATAAACATTAGTTTATCATTATAAAAAAATATATATTCAGGATTTTCCAATAAGAGGTGTTATTTTGAATAGCTCGCTATTTTGGTAGATGTTGCTTTTGAAGCTGTCATATTTTGACATTTGACAAGTAGAAACTAAGCCATTTATAAAAATGGAACGATACACGCTTCAACAACGCATTGAAATTATTAAAATTCACTTGAGTGAATCAAATGCAAATCATCTTGAGTGATGAGGCCATTTTCCACCCGGTGGCTTCATCAACAAGCAAAGTTGTCGCATTTGGGGTTCGGAAAACCCAAGAGTTATTGTTGAAAAGCTTTTTTATCTACAACGTGTGACTGTTTGGTGCGGTTTATGGTCCGGCGGACCTTACTTTTTCGAAAATGAGGCTGGAGCAACAGATACGGTGAATAGATTGCGCTATCGAGAGATGATTAATGATTTTTTGTGGCCGGAATTGAATGGTATTGATCTGGACAACGTTTACTTTAAACAAGATGGCGTTACGTGCCACACAAGCAATGAAACCATTGATCTTTTACGATTGAAAAACCCTGGAAAACCCTGTATGAGCGGTTGACTAGTGTATTAAATTGTAAAACGCATCGAAATGAAATGTTTTATCGACCAAATTAAATAAACACAGAGCATGCAATAAACCACTCAACCAGCGAACAACGTCAGTCCTATAAACGGCGGCCACCAGCCTCAATAAAACCAAGTGATTGAATCGGGCTATTGTACCGGCTGGTCGTGTAGCCGTCTCTCTAAGCTTTGTTCTGCGCTGTCGCTTTAAAGCTCGTAATTTACATATTAAACATGAAAGCGTATTGGAAAATATCAAGGCTTGAGGTAAATTAATAAATTTACAGTATACTTATTAGAGATGCAACGAAAATTCAACCACTATTCGGTATTCATAAATTTAATTGACTATTTTTTTAAATATTAGTTGACAGATTCAGCCAAACACCAAATACCTAATAAATAAATTAAAACTTCAATCAAAAAGTGAGTTTATAGTGATTTTTTTTGGGGGTATTATGCCATGTGGGGCTACCTCTCGCTATCATACCAAAAAGTGATTTTAATTGTTTTGTAGTCTTGTTTATTCCAGATCTCCGGGAGGGTGGTGCAATACATAGAATATAAAGTAAAAAAAATGTAGGATAAATAAGTGAGTATTACGTTATTGAATATTTAAAATCAATCAGAGGCAAATTGTGGTGAAAAAAAAAAGTTTTTTTGCGTTTGCTGGTAGCAGACCATTGCGTTTTTCTTCTTGGACTATACCAGCTTCCGAAAATAGTCACTATAAACACTACTGTAAGATGACTAAAGATACATTTTAACAAAATTCATTAGGCTTAGAAATTGTTTTGCGTTTGCAAAAGTTACTAGTTGTAAGAGTTTACCTTACGATCGAGATGAGAACTTTTCAAATGAAAATCTACATCATTTGCAATTGCACTTTTCTCCATCCCCTCAGTTTGCATATTGGCAGCAGCAATAATATTCGGTATTCGACCAAACACTATTCCTTGCATCTCTAGAACATAGCGACGCCGGAAAGGTAAAGGGCCATAAGCGATAATTTAGTTAAAAATTAGTTAAACGTACAGTTTTGATTTTATCAGTTGAGAATTTTGGTCTATTCAAAACTGTGTGTTTAACTATTTTTTACTAAATTGTCGCCTACGCCCTTTTGCCTTTCCTGCATCGATAGCATTTCATACGTAGCTTTTCACAAACACCTATTGTCATTGAAATAATTTTTAGTGAACAATTTTGATAATTTTTAAAGTGTCTCAATAAAATAACCACATTTAAGTTATGAAAAATCACGGGGTAGTCTTGAGGCGCTATTGCGTCGAAACGTGTTCCACTATTATCACGCAAGTAAGTACATTGAGCGGGAATCGGATTCGGTAGTTTTCGGTCGTTCAGCGTTAGAGCGTTGGAGGTCAAATTGCATTAATTAGAGGTAAAAAAGTGAAACCAGTTATTTTTGCTTAAAATCTAAATGGAATAGTCTAAATTCTCGACAAATCAGTTACAATTTTGAAAAAGGCCATTAAAATTATTTTCTGTTAACATTACTTTAAAAGTAGATGCTTTATTTAAACAAATCCTTCCAATTTAGAAAATATAACTTATATCCAATGCAAACATAAATTACAGACATAGTCACAACCTTTTTTGTTGTTTGTTTTTGGGGTGTTATGCCGTGTTGCGCTAACTCCTTCTTTAGCCGACGTTGAAGATGTCACATCTTCGGATCTACCGGATCTGCCCTGATGATGGACACTGCAACGCTGTCCGAAACGTCGGCTAAAGAAGGAGTTAGCGCAACACGGCATAACACCCCAAAAACAAACAACAAAAATGCTTTTGGCCGTGAAAATCTAAAAAAACTTACCATAGTCACAACCGTTTTTTTTTAATTACAGCTTACAAGAAAAATGTATGTGAGTATTTCTCAAAATAAATGTACGTAACGAAAATGTAGTTACGAAATAGTGTTACGAAATAGTCATAAGACGTAACTAAATAGTAAACATAAGGCTTGTTTACACAATGGCAAATTTTATTTTACTTTTTTTTATTATTTATTCAATTTAATTAGTTGTCGTCTTTTTTAAATGTAAGTAATTATCCTTTACTTTTTTATTTATTGTACATACTACAAACATACATAAACTCACGACCCAAATATTTGTATTTTGTTATACCAAAGGGGTTTAAAAAAAACAAGGGAGTATAAATAAATGTTTTTTAATCAAATTATCAGCTCCCAAATTGAAGTACCTAACACAATATTCAACAAATCTTAAGAAATTAAAGAACAGGCACTGTTTAAACTATTAAAAATTTAATAACATACAATTATTTAGTTTGAATCACTATCCATTAGCGTTTTATAAATTTCTTCCTCATCTTTATAATAATTGAAATCTTTCCGAGACACATTTGGTCAGTTTTTCAGTCTTTGGTTTATCACTCCGCTTTGGCGCATGAATATAGTCATTTAGTGATAGAGATTTAGAGATAAGGCCCTTACAAACCACTTTCTTTTTTGTATATATATTTTCCAGTTTTTCGTTTTTAAGATAGTCACTCCACATGGTTTATCTTTGATTTTGTTAGAATCTTCATTTTCACTATTCATAATTTTTTTAAACTTCCGATTTAGTTGTCCGGGTTAAATCTTCCCCAAAGGAAAAACTTAACCCTTCCACTCACTTTTCCACAAATGATCATCTAGTCAATCAACATTATGTAAGTGCACTATATAAGCAAAATAAATACAAAACAATACAAGAACAACACGTCAAATCACCAGAGATCAAATGGGAAAATAATTCACCGACTCCAGATATTTTCATATCAGAGGGTTCGGCTCGGTAGAACTTCTAACAGGGCCTATAAATCCTACTGATCCCTCAACATAAATATTTAAAAAAATCTTTTGTTATCCTACATGTATTCAAAATGACCGACTTTTGCATCTTTATATATAATTTTTTTGATAGATCTAATACGCCTAAATTTTTAATTAGAGAGCTAGGTATAATGCCAGTAGCCGAAATAACGAATGGTAATATTTTTATTGTCTGAGAATGCCTAATTCTTTTTATTTCATTTCCTAAATCTGTGTATTTTCTCATTTTTTCACTAACAGATTTTTGAATATTACAGGAATTTGGAATAGCGACATCAATGATATAAGTTATTTTTTTTAATTTTGTCATGTAAAACTATATCGGATCTATTATGACTAATCGCTCGGTCTGTTAGTATAGTTTTATGATAATATATTTTATAAAATTCGTTTTCTAAAAATGAATTTGGTTCGTATTCATAATATGGCACTACATTACGGCAGTCAATCAAGTTATGTTTAATTACCAAATTTTGGTGAATTATTTTTAAAACTTGATTGTGCCTAAATGTATCCTCGGACGGTGCTCATATAGGACATCCCGATATAATATGTTCTATAGTTTCCGGAAAAGCCAAACATTTTCTACATAAATCATCAATTTGATTTGTATCTTTGATTATATGCTTTCTATAATTTTTAGTATTAATTACTCTATCCTGAATGGCAAGCATAAATCCTTCTATTTCTGCGCTCAACTCTCCAATACTCAACCATTTGTTTGACGAAATTTTGTCAACATACGTTTGGTTGAGATAATTGAAGTGTTTTGCGTGTAAAATTTTATTTGACCAGGAATCTAATAATTCCTGGTTGGGATTTATAAAAATGTTGGCATTCTCATCGTATAAATTTAAAGGTGTAATATTTCTATCTGCCTTGCAAATTATTTTGTGAATTTCTGAGCTATGAGCTTTCCTATGGAAAAAAGTTCTTAGCATTTCTACCTGATTATGTTTCAAAGAAGTTATTTTGACTATACCTCTACCTCCTAAATTTCTAGGTAAATTAACTCGTTCTATAGCTGAATTTGGATGATGGCAATTAAACTTTGTTAGCGTAGTTCTAATTAATCTTTCTAAGTTATCTAAATCTGTATTAGACCATTTAATTATGCCAAATGAGTACGTTAATAGAGGTATTGCCCAAGTATTTATTGCTTTTACTAAATTTTTAGCAGATAGATTGCATTTTAAAATTTTCCTAATCCTAGTTTGAAATTTAATCCTAATATCATTTTTAATACTACTATGGTCTAATCTATTTGATTGTGGGTATCCTAAATACTTATAAACCTCATCCCTTTTCATACTAGTAATTTGGAAATTTCTAAATATACTCTCAATATCAGTGTTATTTTCTATGGCATTATTATTTCCTATTATAACATTTCCTTTTCATCCGATTACAGCACTGTCTTAAATTCTTATTTCGACTTTTTAATCGAGTATTTTCTTCAGTCAGCTTTTGTAGTCTTTCCTTTAGGATTTTTTTATTATTTTTTCTACGTTCAAATGTATTATTGTCTTGTGTCGTAGGATTAGCCTTTTTTTCTTTCAGCTCTTTTATCATTGGCTTGTCTCCACTTTGCCCGTAGCTCTTCTTTTTCTTCTTCTGTAAGAATTTCTTTTTTTATTTTTGATATTTTCTATAACTTTTGTTAAATGCTTAATTCGGATTTCCTCATATTTATTTGTATTTTCCTTTCTCAGTCTTTCTCTGTAAGCGTTTTGCTTTTTGGCATTGGTTTTTGGGGGCATTCCTAAAAAAAAATATGCTGTAGTTATGGTTTTATCAGAGTAAATAAAAATAAATTTATATTTAAATAAGCTTTTATAAAAAACTCAAGGCACTTATAAATATTGTATAGAGCGCCTGTAGAACGGATAGTGTGTATGAGTGCCTCAAGCTTATTTAAAATAAAACCAGTATTGGACGGCTCAGCTTGATCTTCAAGTACTTGTCATTATGTATAATGCCATATAATCGCGATGATAAAACATACAAGTCCGACGACACCTGCTCTGCCATTGACCATCAGGAATTTCCAGCGCATCCTATGTATTACAACCTACCTACTTTCCAGCGCCATCAACAGATCTGCTCTATGGTATAATAAATTTTTTTTTTTTCCTATTATATCTAAATCCATATGTATATTTGTGCATTGTGCATAATATATTACATTATTACTAAACTTACATAAGACATTCATAAAAATGCTAGACACACTTACAATATACTTACTTTTCTTAATCACGTTGTAACTGTGTACACTCAGCTTTACATTGAACTTTTTCGTTACGTTACGAAATTCATAACAAACGTTACGAAATTGTAATAAGAATTTATGTTATAAAAAGTCAATGGTTTAATAAAATTTAAAAGTGTTAATATGTAAGCTTAGCAATGTTCGTGCCGCACATGTTACAAAAAGATGAGTAGAAAAAGACTTACCGTTTTGTGAAAAAAGGCTAAAATATTTTCTGTTACGAAATAGTGGTCCCACTAAAGAAACACGTTATTACTGATTTTAACAATTAATGTTATGGCGGAGAAGTCAGACCAACAATTAATCAGAAAGAGGCTAGTGTTGCCCATATTAAATTTTACAAATGGGTTAAAAAATTACGGTGGAAGTACTAATAAAACGTAACTAAAGAGTAGTTACTAAAAAGTAAATGGTGCTGTCTCACTTTGTTTTTTGGGCATAAATTATTAATTTATTATGAAACCCCATAGAAAATTACCTTTTTACAGAAACTACATTTAATTAAGACCCTAAAACTTACAAAAAATCACATATTATAACGTTATTATCGCATTTTATGAAGTATAAACAAATGAGGTGGGTAGGGTGGCAATTTTATTTTGTATGGAAGGTAAAAATCGATATTTTTTTAAAAATTAAAATATTTGCGAATTAATACGATTGTAATGTTTATTTTTCGATATTTTAAAGCCTAATATTTATTCTACAAAATGGTGCATTTTTTTTGTATGATTAATTAAAAACATGTGAAATTTTTGAACTGTTTGTAGGCACACTTTATTTTTCCAAAATGTACACTTTTTTTGAGAAATACTCATATCTTTAACATTCTCATCTCGAGATTTTTATAATAAACGTCGCTTCTTTAAAGATATTATTTTCAGAAATAGCCATCTGAAAATAAGAGCGACGTTTTTACCATTTCAGAGCAGTAAGCATTGTGTATTTTAGAACAGTGAGTAATGTGTATTTTAGAGCAGTAAGCAATGTGTATTTTAGAGCAGTAAGCAATGTTTATTTTAGAACAGTAAGCAATGTGTATTTTGGAGCAGTAAGCAATTTGTATTTTGGAGCAGTAAGCAATTTGTATTTTAGAGCAGTAAGCAATTTGTATTTTAGAGCAGTAAGCAATGCGTATTTTTATTGTTTTCACTGTACTGGTATTCCACTTTTATTACAAAGAACTCTTTTTTTTTTCAACGCAGTGGACTCATTAATTAAGTAAAAAAGGGGAAAATATAAACATTGTTGAAATCTTTTAGGAATTTCTACAAGTTCTTTTGACTGTTAGAGCTTTAACTAACTATAAGAACACCATCTCGTTTATTTAATATTTAGCGTCGTATTTTTAATTAGGAGTTTCTGTAGAAAGCTCCGTAAAGCTCAGCGCTGTTTTCCCTTCGTTGTTTAGTAGTATTCCTTTCTTCTAGCCTATTCTTACTCCCTGTTGTGAATTGTGTGTTATGAGTTATGCGTTGTGATGGTTACTTCGCCACCCCTTGTGCCATGATATAAGATATAGAGCATAATAATATTAAATAAGGTAGGAACCGTTCAGCTTTTAGACTAAGCGATGCCCACGCTGTTCAACACTGCCCATGATATTTACCCTACAAGCTTATTGATCACAGGGTAGATAAGTAAAGTATATTTTAGGAAAAACATAAAGGACTTACGGACTATTGCCTTACTTGAAAACGTGGTGAAAATTTTATTCAATTGATATTGAATTGTATGCGAAAACTTAATTAATTTAGAAACTGACATCAAAAGGTTCATGGAAAGATATATACATTGCTTATTCAGCCAAAGATAAAGGTGTTTATCTATTGCATTAACTTGAACTAATTTCTAATCGAATTTCAGATATAAAGGTATTTTAAATGTTCTATATATGTATTCATCTTGAAGATGTCGTAAAATCAAATACCATTTCAAAAACTAGATAAAATTACCTTTAATGTGCCAGATTTTTCGAAGCGAAGTTTGAGAATTTTTTATTAGTAATAATTCTAAATAGAAATTGTATAGTCATCTTTAACAAAAACACCGTTTAACGGTTGTAAAGTCGTTTTTATATTAGTAAGACTGTATATCTTGTAGGATTCCATTATCGTCGGAAATACGATTCCACAAATCTGATGGTAAAGATATTGTATTTTGCTCTGTTTTTGCCAGTATATATTCTCATCTAATTAGCATTCTGAAATGTCATAAATCTGATGTTCACAGTCTCCCAGAAATCTAATTAATATGAATTGTTTGAAAGATGTCATGTTATTAAAATATGATTGAATACTGGGTAAGGTGATGATCCCAAAACCTGGTAGGGCTCCAATAACCGACAATGCGTCAATAAAAAACAATATAAGAATGGAACCAACAAATTACAATATGCTTCACAACACAACTTAATTTGTAAAAATGGAACTTGTGGTGCCATCTACCGACGATCTATGATAATCCAAACAGCAAATATAATATGATAGCAGATTTTGTAAAACAGTAGTTTTGTTGTTTTTGGAAAAAAAATTCAAAATTTGGTCAATGAGTGAAAGTGGCAGTGAATATGGCCATGCCAGTTATTTGTGTCATAAAAACATAATGCGAAACTCGGAAGCGGAAACTAACCCACTTGCTATCCGATCAAGCTGAAATTCGTTAAATAGACTTGTTGTCAATGACAATGCATTCTGTCAACTTTTTGCAGCAATCACGTACACACGAGCGAACACTTGAGCATTTCTCTCTCTCATGATATTTTTACTTATTTATTTATCGTTTCTTTACATTGTATCTTTTTTTTTAAGTTAGAATGTTTAACCTCACTAGGACAAGCCTGTGTTGAGGTTAATAATTTTACAAAATATTAAAAAAAAATAGTACAAAGATTATAAGAGATTTAAAATAGTACAAATATTAAAAAAAAATAATTCAAATATTAAGATAACAATATTGTCACATTGACGTTTCTGCGAATTGGATACCTACATGGTACCCATCAGCCTATTCATTACAATATAATGCTGTAGGGTGACCATGATATTTAATTGCAATAAAAATGTAACAAACTATTTTTTTTAAAACAGAGAAGAAAGAAAGGGAGGAAAAAATTTTACATTAAAAAAGAAAAGGATGAAAAAATTAACTTATTCAAAATATTATGACACAATTCAAGAGGACAAAGATTTTTTTTTTTAATATTTACTCCACACAGGAGGCCCTGAAGAAAATAATTTCCCTCGGGGCCTATGTCATCTTTGGGGATGCTGTGTGGAGGGTCTTTTTTTGGAGAGGAAGGAGTGAACATGGGTCTTGAAGAGTCCCATGTTGTAGGAGGGAGGAAACACAGAGGCCGGCAGTTCGTTCCACAGCCGAGCTGTTGAACTTAAGAACGAATCGTAGAAGCGACCCGTTCTCATGTGACAAGTGTCAACTGTGTACAAATGTTGGGCGCGCGTTTGGCGTGTATCCCGACTACGCACCGGTGCCGAAGGGATCAATGACGCTAGTTCCTCAGAGCATCTTCCATTGTAATACCGATAGAACAAGGACAGCATACCTACCTGACGCCTGTGCTCTAAAGATTGCAGTCCGTTTGTTAAGATTGGGGAATCTATCAAACGGACCGCCGGTTTCTGCACAGAGTCAAGGGTTTTTTTCAGGTATTTTGGGGCTCCAGACCAGAGATGGCTGCCAAATTCGACAGTAGGGCGCACTTGCGATTTGTACAGGGTGAGCAGTTGTGTACTATTAAAGTATCTGCGGGCCCTGTACAGTACGCCCAGCTTCTGAGAGGCCAACTTTACTCTGGCTTCGATGTAGCCCCCGTACCTGAGCTGGTCACTTATAGTTACACCAAGCATATCAATGGAAGGCCTGTTCGGAAGATTGCTTCCGTTGAAGGAGACTAGATTATCATTTGGATCCCTTTTAGACGTAATCAGACAGGATTGGGTCTTTGAAACATTAAATTCGACGAGATTATTTTTACCCCAGGAGGAAATACTCTCGAGATAACCGTCCATTCTCTGCTTCAAAGCCCTCCGAGCCGTTGGAGTTTGTGTGCCCTTTGGGGGCTTGTCAAACAAAAAGCTATCATGAACTGTACTGTCATCCGCGTAACAATGAATCAGTGCACATGTCAAAAGGTCATTGATGTGCAACAAAAACGAAAAGATGAAAGAATATGTTGGAAATCCTCGGATGGCAGAAATAATTTAACATTCTTTTTTATAGAATTAATAATTAATTAGAATTATTAACTATAATAATTAATAATAATATAATTTAACTTTTTTTTATAGCGAATTTGGGAATCTCGCAAGTGAAAAGATTGCTAGACTCAAACATACTTACACTTAACATATCAAAGACAAAATTCACAACATACAGTATAAATAGCACGGGACAGCCAAAAAACACCACAAACACCATAAAAATACACGAATGTTTAAACACCAACATCTGCGATTGCCCTCCTCTAGAAAAAACAGAACAAATAAAGTATCTAGAAATTTTAATTGACCATAACCTTAGATGGATACCTCACATCAAACAAATCACAAATAAACTTCTCAAAACAATACACATTTTCCTAAACATAAGAAACATATATAAAATAAAACAATTGAAATCAATATATTTTGCACTTTGCCAATCAATAATAGAATATGGAATTATTGCTTGGGGAGGAGCAACAAACTCGGCTATCAATTACATAGAAACCGCACAGAAAACGATCTTAAAGATAATACTAAAAAAACATAGACTGACTGATACAGACCAAATATTCAACAGCTGTGACGTAGTAGATATACGCCAATTATACATTAAAACACTACTAAACTACATTTTTGACAAAAAAAAATTTCAACATACAAAAAATAACACTAACAGACCAGTTAGACAAGCGTACAAAGAAAACATAAAAACTCCGACAGTAAATTCAAGCTTTGGACAAAGACAATACCAATGCCATGCAATAAAAGCTTTCAACAGTTTAAAACTTGACATTAAAATTGAGGAAAATAAAAATAAATTCACACATAAAATTACAAAATGGATTAAAGAACAAAAATGACAATATTACCAAAATTTCATAGCATAAAATAAAAATAAAACCTACACGTAACACACAAAACCAATATAAACACACATCACTCACAAACACACAAGATTATTTTTTAAATGTACTATTTTTTTTTTAATTTTAAATATATTATTTTGTATTTTTAATTTTAAATGTATAATTTTTCTCATAAAATGTATTATGTAGTTTATATTTCATATTATAAAATGAAGGCCTCAGCACGGGCCAGACACCCAGTGAGGCCTACATTACTGGAAAACTTGAATTGTAAAAAATATTGTACCTAATAAAAAAAAAATAATAAAAAAATGTACACAAGGAATTTGACGATTTAATGTGATCTTACAGTAGTTAATTTCAAAATAAATGTCGGTCCTACCCGATCGGCATTAAGCAATGTTGGTAGAGTTGTTGACTCTAGTTCCTGGGTAGGAAAGTTCAATCCACAGTGAAACCACTTTTATTTTATTTTTTTTGAGTTTTAAAAGACATTTTATATCATTGTATAAAAACTTTATTTATCACGGGTTGTTTTTTTCATTGGACAAAGTTACAACATAATTTAGTCACCGTATAAGGTTAAACAATCAATAATAATTTGTATTTCCTTGCAGCTGAAATGAAAAGATTAACAGCATTTATGGAAATAGATTGAATGTGTTTGGACAATGATTTTATTATCACAAAAAATAAATAGCAACCATGAACGTACAGTCGACAATTAAACAACGCTACCCAAATGTCTTCTATCAAATTAGTCTAGGAGATACAAATAAAGTAATTAAGATTTAATGTATTGATGTATTTGGATTCAAGCCATATACTTGTTTTATCCCTGTAAATAAAATCACATGTAATAAAAAAAATAAACCCGTAAAACACAAGATTTTTTACTATAAAACATCTATATTGAAATGAATGTTGTAAATTTATTTATTTTTTGCTTTCACTGAGACCCTCTGGACTAGCTCTGATGTGAACTATATACACAAAAGTTTGTCCAATCCATCACAAATTCGAAATTTAAAATCCATTCACTCGAAATATTATTGTGTATCTACTCGTAATCAAAACAACTTTTTTTGATGTGAATTAAATAAATTGTAGTTTTGTAATATTTTATGTTTAATGATTTGTTTAGTGTTTAGTGATTTGTTTAAAGTTTAATGATTTGTTTAGTGTTTAGTGATTTGTTTAAAGTTTAATGATTTCTTTAGTGTTTAGTGATTTGTACAATGTTTAATGATTTGTTTAGTGTTTAGTGATTTGTTTAGTGTTTAGTGATTTATTTTATGTTTAATGATTTGTTTAATTTTATAAATAAACCATGTTTTTAAATAAAAATAATAATACTGTTATAAAAAAAAATAAAAAAAAACTTTAAATTAAAGTGGAGTTGTAAAAATAAACTTAAATGCTAAATTAAATAAAGAGTTTTCATTTTTATAATATAAGTGATATTTTCTGAATTTGTTCTAACAAACAGTTTAGATTTTTAAAATGACACTTTAATTCAAAGCAAATCCGTGATATTCTAGAGTTCACTGAACCAGAGTTACACAAGGAGAAAAATTAGCATTGATAATTTATTGAGAATCTTTTCAAATTATTGATTATCAGGTTAAATACGGGATTGCAGGCCGTTTCCTTATAAACTTTTAGTAAATTGCTAATACATCGGAATACGTGTTTATGCACCTGCATTTGTCTTGATAATATATAATATTAGGATTTCATGAACACGTGTTCCGAAATCGTGGAAATACATTCGTATTTTACTAGGAAACCTATCAATTTATTTGTTACAGGCCTGTGATCCTGTTTTAAATGAATAATTAGAAAATGTTCTTAATAATTTAGCAAAACTCTTTTTCTCAATACCGAAATTAGTATTTTTAATTATTTGATTAAATATTATTTATTTCCTAATTTGTGGGTATTTGGTCTTATTTCTCTACATAATATGTGACCATCGTACTTATCTATAACGTTTTTGTAAGATCTCGTTAGGAATAACATTTTCCTGTCACAAATCGCAATTTTTCATCAAACCGTAATTTAGCACACCACGTTACTTTCCTCTTATTCCCTGGTCAAGACAAACGATTCCTTCCGATTCCGCATTTTCTTCAAACTTTCCATTCATAATAAGTTAGGAAGTGAGCAGTAAATTTCATATCTGAGGATGTGGCCAAGCTATAAAGTTTCCTCGCATTGATTGCAACCAAGAAATTTCCTGTAATGACGCAAACAAAGTAAAACTTCCCTCTTCTCGTTCAGTTCCAGACTATCTAGAATACTTAGTATTTTCCTTAAGGTCCACATTTCAAAGACCACAAATTCTGAAATCGTTGAAGATTTTAGTATCCAAGATTCCATTTCGTACAATGTACAAAGCTCGTATAACAGTTTGGGGTGGACAGTGAAAATAGCCACTCTCTATTACTTCCCTCCTTCCCTTTACGATAGCAAATGCTTAGTGTACAGGAAATTCTTCATTTTAATGAACGTCGCTTTGTTTTGTTTGGACTAGCTTTCAACTTTATGCGTCCTTGGCAAGTACACAACACACATTACGAGAATCATAATTACAGGCGATTCTACGTTTATTTGTCAACGTAAAGAAGAGGTCAATGGTCGATGGAATCAATATTGACACTTCATTGAAGCTCATTTTTAAGAGATGCTTGCTTGTTCTTATCATTTGAATGCAAATTGAAATTCAAATATCTCGTTGTATAAATACAAGAATACTTTTCTATTTGAAACCTACATAATATACAGGAGTCCTAATAGCTCCCATTGTCTGAAGCCAGTGAGACTATGGCATCCTCAATTGGGGTATGTTGTGAAGCTAAAGGTAGTGGGAAGGAAAAGGTTTGAAGTTTTAAAGAAGGGAGGTATTTTTTTGTATCTAATATGTAACTATGTATGTTTATTTTATTATTACGCATTATCTCAGCACCGGAATAAGATACATACAGTGTACAAAGATAGATAAAGATACAAAGTCGATAAATGTATTTTTTTAACACAAACAGTGTAACATACAGTGAATGGTCGAAAAAATAAGGGACGCCAGAGAAAGACATGAATCAAATAATTATTTTTATTAAAATGAAGCGTACTTAATGAGGGGAGAAAGTATGAAGTTAAAGTGAATTGTACGACGCTCGAGGAAGGAATGACGCGATCAAGTGAAAAAAATACTAAAATAAAGAAAATTTTCAATTCTTAACAATAATATTTTTCTACCTTAAGAATACATCGAGTTTTCAGGAGCACTAGAATTCACAACCCCAAAACTTTTCTCAAAGCCATCCATAACTCCGAGCAACTTCTGGTACATGTCAGGTAGTTATTATTAAATATTTTTAGACACAAAATATTGTTGTAACGAAAATAAGGTAAGTACCCACATCAAATATCCAAACATCTTTGAAAGTGTTCCATTTTTAAAGTTTGCTAAACAAAGGGGTTGTTTTTGACAGGTCGGTTCTTGGCTTCCTGTGAAGAAAATATTTACCTTGGTGGGGTAAACAGTCGGGATAAAGACATGTCAAGAAAAGACAGAGAGAGGGTTGTGAAAATTAACGAGGATATTGTAACCAAAAGCTGAACACATTTTATTTGATAAAATCGTATTATTTTACATCATGTTCATAGCTTATCGTTTATTAAATGCAATAATGCAAACATATTTGTTTAAGTTACACGTCAAATGATTGCACGTTATGCGTGATATCCGTTAGTTACTTCAGAAAATAATATACAAAATTATTGCTGTCCGTTTTTTAATTTAAGACTTTACTGAGAGACAAGTGGTTCTCACGGGTTTTAGAATGGAGATCCCCTTTGCAGAATGTAAAACTATGCGATCAACCTAGACGATGATCGTGATTCAAAGTGGTAAATTTCTGATAGTAAAATTTCGTCATCTTAGAAAATATTACGCGTTTTCGTTCTTCCCTTTCCCCTAACTCCTCAGGCCTCTGCCATATTTTGACAAAAGGTCAATATATAATAATCGGCTTTGCAATAAAATCGAAATAAATGGATTATTTCTGAACGTATCCGAAAACTAAAAAATATTTTGAAATGTTATAAAACATGGTTTCAAATGTTATAATTAGATATAAACATATAGTTTTTGAAATATAAAAATTTTGAATGCCAAAAAATTAAATGTTTTTTAACTAAAATTACTAGAGACAAAAAAAATGTAATTTTTATTAAATTTACTTAAATTCATTCGCGACCCACAGATTTGGTACATATATTCCTCAGTGTTTCAGTAATCGATTCGAATTCGAAAACAAAAAGCAGTTTCACAAGTAATATGAAATATGAACCGAATATATCTGTTGAAAGATAATCATTATTAATATATCCCAAATGTCCCTAAGGACTTGGCCCGAGGCGAATAGTGGTTATGAACAAGACCCAGTTTGGTTTGGGTTACGTTTACGTGTTCCGATAATGTTTATTTTGGGACACATCCTTGCAAATAGATGTTTGGGGCCAGGGGCGAACGTGACATTTATAATTATTCCAGAACTTCATTTATTCATGATTTTTATCAGTCATTACACAAGTAATATTTTATATTGATGTGGCGGAAGTCGTGAACTCCATCAAAACCTTGTTCTTATCTTGACTTGACATTATCATTATTGTTTATGTACCTTATTTTTTTTTAATTAACCTGTTCTGTAACATTTCTCCTTGTATTAACTTCATGTAATATTTAATGTGTTGTAATTGGACATGTAAATATATAAATAAATTAGTATTTCAGTTTTTGGTATTATAATATTTGGATGATTTGTATAGCGCCTTTTTTGTGCAAAACCACCTCAAGGGCGTTATAAAAATATATAGTACATTTCTACAACGATCTATGCTATTTCTAACTAGGGACAACTGCTGTTTCTATGGACGGTTGTACCTATGGACACTATGCATATTTCACAAACTGTACAACCTAAAATTACAAAAAAAATATTAACATGAAGTAATTTTGTTATATGGCAACACTGACTAACGGCCATTTCTCTTCTGTCCCAACTTGGAAAGCGCAGCAAACTACAATATTTTTTTAATAAAAATTTAGTTAATTACCATATTGAAACGGTTTTTCCTAATACCCGAATCACAAATTTCGATATGTATTTAGTTTTACTTGAGAAATAACATATCATATACCCATTGACGATATTTAAACCTTCTTAGTAGATTATCTTAGCCATTATAACAATTTTAGGTTATAATGTCAAAATTGTACCTGTGGACAACACGATGATTGTACCTGTGGACTGTCTACAGGTACAATCAATATATCTTTTAAAGTTTAAGAATTTATTTTGTTTCTATTTCCAGTCCAAATATAGTGCGTATATGTCCATTCCCTAAAGCACCACCCAGGAAGACAGAAAAACGAGGAAGAAAACCTGGTAGGACATACTGACAGACACCCCTCAAAAAAAATGAGATAATGAACGCATCTATAAAAAAAAATCACAAAAAAATAAAGGCTAAAACAAGGGGAGGAAAAGATAAAGCTTCAAGGGTTAAAGAAGATTCAAAAGGTCCCAGCATCAAAGATAAAACATTAATTGATTTAGACAAGCCCAGCACCAGCAAGATTAAAATAATAAGCGATGTTACGCTTGTTATACGCACAGTTTGTAGACAATATGAAAACAAAATTAACATCCTGACATGTAACTTATGCCGAGGTTATTATCACTCTATGTGTGTTTCTAGAGCACACAAAGAGAATTATTTAGATTCAGATTCAGAGGACGAGAATTCTTTCATATGCCAGAGATGCTATATACTATCTGAAGATACTGATGGAGATCAGGATAGTATTGATTCGGAAAAGTTATACAGAGCTGCATGTGATGCTAATAAATAAGACTATTTAACGGACTGCACCATTAAAATGTTATTATTATTACTTGTTAAGTTAAGACGGTTTCTTTCATATATTTCTTTATTTTTTTTGTTTATATTATTACTGTCCACAAGTACAAACGCGTCCACAGGTACAATGCCGTTTTTTTTATAAATTTTAGTAACTCGACACTGAAGTGGTTAAAATAAATTATTAATAGTTATTATTGTGTCTTAACTATTTATTTTCCAAATAAAAATATAATGTAATTAAAATGTTTTACCCAAAAAATTCAAAATATTGTTTTATTGAAAAATCGGGATTTTGTCCACAGGTACAGCAGTTGCCCCTATATATGGAGATATTACATTCATTTCAATATACAAGCATACCTTATTGAAGTTTTTTTCATCAAGTAGGAGAAATAACACATTAACGGTATTTTGTCGGCTGAAAGAAAAAAAAAATATTTTGGATTTTTTATATTTTGTACCTACATACTGTGTGAATCAAATTCAATAATATTTTTACATTACATACATATGTTTTAAACAGTCGTTTCCTGCCCTATTTACGAGTATAATTTTTTAAATATGGTTTTATATATGTAAAAGCCTTAATTAGCGTAAAAAAAATATAATATACAGTGCCACTTAACTGGTAAGTCACATAAATAATAATGTTTACGATAATGATATCCCAAATGTTCAACTTCCACCCTTTCATCCAAAGGAATCGGTCCACATTCCCGCTTTACATATAAATGTTCCTGATGTTATACGCAAAATAAAAACACTCGACTTAAAGAAAAATGCGGGTCCTGACAAAATTAGTCCTGCCTTTCTAATTAACTGTGCATCAATAATAGCCAATCCACTATGTCATATATTTAACCAATCATTAAATTCTGGCTGCTTCCCCGACCTATGGAAAAATTGCTATCTAACACCTGTATTTAAAAAAGGCGATATTCATGATGTCACTAATTACCGACCCATTCGCATGCTCTCAACTATCCCCAAACTGTTTGAAAAACTTATCCTCGATAAAATCTCCATACATATTAACAACATCATTGTAACTAATCAACATGGATTTATGCCAGGCAGATCCACACTAACAAATCTCTCCTTATATGAAAATTTTATAGCATGTTCACTCGAAAACAAAACCCAAGTCGACTCAATATATACAGACTTTGTAAAAGCGTTTGACAAAGTTAACCACAAAATTCTTCTCTATAAACTTAGTCAAATCGGAATTGAGGGTAAACTATTGGAATGGTTAAATAGCTACTTAACAAATAGATATCTTCAAGTAAAAAATAAATCTAACCTTTCACACAAATTCATAGCTACTAGCGGTGTACCCCAAGGGTCACATTTAGGCCCAATACTGTTTCTTCTTTTCATAAACGATATTGTTACTGTATTTGATAAAAATGTTGAAGTGCTACTTTTTGCCGATGACCTTAAACTATTTAAAATTATAAAAACAATAAATGACTGTATTCACATTCAAATAAATTTAAATAAACTTCAAGGTTGGTGCAAAACTAACAAACTTTATCTCAATATTAGTAAATGCCATATTATAAGATTTTTCAGAACAAAACAACCCCTTAATACAACAATACAAAATTAACAATGTTTCTCTCGCCTCTGTAAGTGAAATTAACGATCTCGGAATTATTTTCGATTCAAAATTTAACTTTCTTTCACATGTAGAAACAGTCACCAACAAAGGATTAAAAATGCTCGGCTTCATTCTCCGAAATGGCAGAGACTTTAAAAATATTTCAACACTAAAAATCTTATATTCCTCACTTGTTCGAAGTCAAATCGAATATAATTCTCCTATTTGGTGTCCTTACTTTAAAATCCACTCCGATTCTATTGAAAAAATTCAGCATAAATTCCTAAGATACATTAACTATAAACTCGGTCTACCTATAGAATCAATAAATTACAATCACTTGATGAAAGAATTAAACTTACTTAAACTCTCAGATAGAAGACTTATTTCCGATTTGACTTTTATTTTTAAAATTGTCAATGGTATTATAGACAGCCCTGATATAATTACCTTCCATATACCCACTAGAACCACTCGATCCAAAATTCTTTTTAATTTCAATAACAATATCAGGACTGAGTCATTTAGAAACTCGCTTATACCTAGATTGCATGCAGTTGGCAATGCTTTCTCAGAAGTAGTAGATGTGTTCAACTGCACGGAATATAGTTATAAGAAGGCTATAATAACATACCTCTGTCGTAATTATCAATGTATTAGGCATAATACCATTCTATTCATAAGTTATCACAGAACCTAAACTATGCACTTACATCAGATATCAGACAGAAGAGTGTTATCTAATAATTTTATATACTTAATCAAAACTATAATTTTTCCCAAAATTGTTATGAGATGTCTTACTGACAGCCCTGTTTCAATAGAGCTAACTCTTAGTTCTCAGCAAATTCAACCAAATTCAATATTGAAGGTAACAATAACCTCAATACTAAACTACTGTACGGATTGAAAATAAAAATGCTAATGTACCTATGTATACCAGATTTTATTTTTGTTTAATTTTCAACATAATTTCTCAGTAATTATTCTGTTTAACATAATACTGTTTCGCTCCTGTGAACCACTGTAAACATAAATCATGTATATTGTAAAAGCCTTTTACGGCGTCTAAATAAATAAATAAATAAATAAATAAGATTAACATTAACTAATTGTTTATTAGCGAAATTTAAATACAGTATTTAGGACATAATTGGACTTTCTCTCAGGAATGGTATAATTAATTTGAGTGTAAGTACAGCTTAAAATGGTAAGTTTTCAGCTTAGACCTGAATTCTGTCGGACTTGTTATGGATCTTAGTTCTGGAGGGAGTTTATTCCAAGCCTTCGTCCCAGATGCTCCGAAAGTACGATTACCAAACTTAGTATTTGGCTTGTGTTTACTACAGCTGATGTTTCTGATCTAAGAGTTGACTGCCTCAGACCAGTGGCCATTTCATTGATGGATTTAATCATTATCCAGCACAATCTGTACTGGATTCTTGCAGGGCACTTGAGCCAGTGAAGCCTACAAAGGTGTTCTGAAATGTGCGAATATTTAGAAACCCCGGTTATGAGCCGTACTGCTGCATTAAACACTGATTGAAGTTTGTCAATTTAATATTTTGGAAGGCAGTAATTAAAACTACGTGAGAGTTGATAAGTAGTTTTGTTTCTTCTGTAGGAACTTTTCTTCGGACAGCCTTGAGTTGTCTTAGGTGAAAAAAGATATTTCTTGAAACATAGGAGAAAATAGAATAATACACAATTTTGGCAGTGTTTTTTTTTTAATTTCTAAAGTCCCAATTGACAGGAAATGTTTTAGTTAGTGGGAGTTTTCATTTTTCCATTGATTTGAATTGGTTTTCATTTGGAATTTAAAATGAACGAAGTTATACGACATAAATATATTATATTAAGTAGGCATTCAAAAATGGTTTTATTTGTAAAGAAACATGAATGGGTATCAATGTTAATTTTCGCACACATTCTTATAATTACTATTGCACATGCAAAGAGGCAAAACTCTACTATCAGGGAACTTTACTAAATAGGACTTTTTAAAGCTGCCTGCAGGGCCTAGCAGCAAATAAACCCTCAGCAACAAGTGTTTATCTGCTTGTAATTAGTTCCAAGATAGTATATATTACTCTACTAGCGAATTCTCGACAATTCAGATCTAATTTTGAAATGTCAATTAAAATACTACTATACCTATCTACTTATCGCTTGTCTGAATTCTTCAAACAATAAGTTCCAATTTTGAAAATATCACTTAAATTCAAAGAAATTTAAGTTCAATGAATAATTTTACGCAGAACTAACTAACAAACGGCACATACAACCGAAATTAGTATGTTATATTAGGTAAGACCCGTTAAAAATCACTGGATGGTGAAAACTCTATTCTTGACAAATCAGATACAACTTTTCAATTTTTTTTAAATAATAATTCGACGGCCTCCGTGGTTGAGAGGAAGGCTCTCGACTAGCAATCTGGAGGTCACGGGTTTATATACCGGCGCAAGTAAATTTGAATGGATTATTTTCACAAATTCCTAATTTGAAACATTATATAGTATATTTACGGCACGTTCTGGAGTGGCAGATACTCTCAATATCGTCCTTATGTAAGGCCATCATTCATAATTGAAACGTTGCTTGAAATGGCTTTGGCCATGTTTGGTGACCAGATGTGAATAGCCAGATACTTCCTTACCTTTCTTTTCCTCATCTTCTTCCTCTCCCCACTACCTTCAATCACACGATATACCCCGAATTGGGGATGCCATAGTCTCACTGGCTCCAAACGGTTGGGAGCAGTTGGGACTAAAATTATTAAAAAAATATATTAAAATTTAGGTAGGTACTTTATCGCTTGTTTGAATTCTTAACACAACTGATTCCAATTTGAGTTCCTTGGATTAAATTTCATGGGGACAAACTAACTAACAAACACCCAGAGACAAATTAGTATGTTTAATGTTAAATTAATTGCAAATATTTCGTTAATCTTTGCGTATTCTTATAATGGAAAGGACGCCTTTGGTTGGAACACTTATCGTTATACTGTATGGGTTTGCCCGTTGATCAGCCGTCTCCGAGTATCTCCCGTGTGTTCAGTGAATCAGAAATGCGGCGAAAGATCCACACCTGAACCCGAACACTTCAACAGCTTTCCCACCCCACAGTCCACCCCTCATATCCCACCCCTCACACCTTACACCCCACAATTCACACCTGGCATCCCAATCTCTGGCCAAAGTAACACCGGGTCGTCGAGCGAACACCGTACAATATCTTCTGAGTATTGAACAAACTAAACTGGACTCGAGAAGTTATGGTTATTGGAGAATTTGGGCAGGTATAATACCATCCAAAAACTTGTTTATGGCATCCTTTGTGGCTTTGGGATTATGAGCCTTGGTGCTTGATACTGTGGCTGAAAAATCAATGATTGTTTTATTTTATTTGGTTTTTACACCCAGCTGGGATATAAGAACAGAATAAATTTGGGTTTGCTGAAAGAAATAGGATATAACCTATAAGATTTGTTATACCCTTTGTACTCTTTATTTTTATGCATTAATATTTTTTTGAATTTTGCTATATACCAAGTGACCTTTTGACAACTATGCAAATTTTAAAACGGTTCCCTGATATTTAATCTAAATGGAAATTCAAAACACCTTTAAAAAGAGATATAGAGTCATTAAAAGTGATGAAACCAAAACTAAGTTTAATATTTACCTACGTAACCTATTCAACCTAGTTTTTTTTCATTACTTTTTATGACTTAATACTACTTTTTGTAGGTGTGTTGAATTGTCGTTTTGATGATTTATCTGGTCACCGATCAAAACATGAAACAACAATATTAGTAAAACATTTAACAGTAACATAAAATAATGTAGAAACTAGAACAATATTACGTTTAAGACAAATCACTAAAACTGCATTATCAATGCTACTATAATTTGTAGGATTCAACAAAGTGCTGACATCATAGACTAATAAATACATCAATGGCTGCCATAGATAACGCTTAGTTCTATAAATGGAGTCAATAAATAAATCAACATTTCCCCCGAACTTGTTGCCCAGATGACGAATCCTTCTTGTATGTCATAATAATAGTAACAATTTAAAACACAATTATTATTTTTATGCTGTAATTTTTCTGAAAGACTACCACAATGGTATTTCACAGGGCAAACAATAAAAAAAAAACTGTGCGGCCCTTTTCATACAATACTTAAATTTAGAATTTAGGTGAAAACACCAAACCAAACTTAAAAAATATATTTTTTAATCCAAAGGTTTAGTAAAATCTATTACGGATATGTAAAACTTTATTTATTTGTTTGTTAAATTAACAAATCAATTAACTTTTCATGATTATAGGGGCAATTTTGTCAATTATTAGCAAATTATTGATAAATATTTTACTATGTTTAATATACGAATGTGATGAAATATAAAACAAAAAATTACATGATCTAAAAAAGCATTCTACGTGTCCAATATGTCGCATATAAATTAAAATATGTACCCAAAAAACGCCTCTTTTGTAATGTGCTATATTTTATTCCATTTTTCATTAAATTTCAAAGTAGGGGAATATATTTTTTTTATCTCTAAAATCGAGAAAAATTGATTTATTTAATGGTCTATATATCATAATTAAAAACATAAATAATAAAAATAGCACACATTTGTACTAGATTTTTGTTATACCTTTTGAATTAAAATAAAATCATTTGGTTTTGTTGGGTATTTTGGCCGCAAATCACAAAATCGTATCTGATTGGGTCAAGAATTCAAACAAACGATAAAGTACGCCTGTCTAATCCAATATTTTATCAGAAATTTACTTTAATTGTCATTTACAAAATTGGAAATGATGTGTCAAAAAATTAAGAAGCATTGAAGAGGGAACACAGATAATACCGCTGATAATGTACTTAGTAGAGGGTACTGTTGTATTTTCCGTAATTTCTAAGATACCTTGTCTCCCGTCATACCTCCCACCGCTCGTGAATATTAGTTCGCTTTCCGCTTTCTTCAATATTACATCCTTCCGCCGGACCACGCAATTTTTTTTTCAAAACAACCTTTCGCTTAAGGTTAAACGCAATGCTCGTTGTATTCTACGTGTTCACAGATGGCGTTAATTAATTAATTTTGTTTAAATACGCTTTTGCAAGGTATTGCTTTACAGTATTAAGACAAATTATTTGTTTGCGCCCTCATATACGCAATATGAATATGAATAAATAGTTTTGTCCATATAAAAACTCAATAGGGAATTCTCGTGCATTTTGTAAATAATTTATTTCAATAAAGATAATTTTTCTATTATGTGCCTCTTTTTTTTTTAAATGCATTTTCAATTTTTTGTAGTTGTTTTAAAAATTGCGTGCTATTTCGGCTCTGAAAACGGTCATGCGCCATTTTGACCGCTACGTCACACCTTTGCCGCCGCCGCCGCCATCGGTTTGCAGGATCTACTCAGGCCGGTCAACAGTGACGTCATCGTTCGCCCTTGAACGCTTAATCAATCACCGGGCGTTTTTAGCTGCATTGAAATATTTCGTTCGCGCCTGTTTTTAAAGTCATTATAACTTTAATAAATATTTTTTTAAAATTATAAAAACTATGTATTCTTGTGTCTGAAGTGTTTCTACATGTGAATAATTAATAATTAGTGATTTTTTGGTGTGAAGAGAATTCCCTATTCTATCGAGAAAGGCATACAAATACAATATTGGATTGAATCATCGGTAAAATATTGTATTTGTGTGCCTTTCTCGAAAGAATTAAGTCTTTAAACGAACAAAACTATTGATTCATATTCATATTGCGTATATACGGGCGCAAAAAAACGATTTGTCTTAATATTGTAAAGCAATACCTTGCAAAAGCGTATTTAAACAAAATTAATTAATTAACGCCATCTGTGAACACGTAGAATACAACGAGCGTTGCGTTTAACCTTAATGAAGTTCGCCGCTCGCTTTTTGTAAGTGCCATGCGTGTCATGTACATACGGAACCACTAAAATGCAATTCGCAAGTGAAGATTAGCTTAATGAATCAGAGAATTTACTCCACATGGTGAGTCCTTTCTCCTTTTCCTTGCAACATATTTTCTCATTTGCGCAGTGGTAATTCGAACACAAACTTACACAATCGATGGTCCTTGGACTATACATCACCACCCAATTTGTACATTAGAGGGGATATGTGTAGGATAGGGAGTCGTACGGGGAATATGTCTTACTGTTTTTTTGGTAAATGGATTTTATGTATTTCGAGTGATTTATTTATAATCACTCTTTTCCATTACAAATTATTTTCACTACTGTATTATCACAAATTTATCTCAATTTATTGTCATAAAGTGATTGCTACCAGTGAAACATAGACATATGAATATTAGTAGACCTGCCCTAAGTGATTAAAAGCGTATTATCCCCACTCCCCATACCGGTTCCGGTATATTTGAGCCGGCTGGGCTCGCGTATGGCCTCAAGTGAAATTTGAAAACGTGACTTCATCATTCTTGTGCGAACTATGGTCGAGGCATTATCGGTTCATTTTACGAAATAACACGGCAAAATGTTGACTTGTTATATGAAAACTTGTAAAAATAGATGTGAAAAAGAGAATAAACCCAATTGTCGTATTACATTCCATAAGTAAGCATTATTTTACTTTATTTTAAGCTTATTCACATCGTATTATATGGATCAGTTTTAGAAACATATACTATCACATCACAATGTAGCGATTCTCAAGTGTGCTCATCGTTGTTTACTGGGGTAAGTAAATTATGAAACATTTGTAAAAGTGTCTTAACTAAATACTCTGAAACTAACTACGACTCTGCAAACAGAAGAAATTTACTTTGCCGAATTTGGACTTCGCAAATTAGTTCATAACGTGGCGAGTAATTTGCGCTCCCATGTAAAAATGTCTATTCATTCAAAAGCAGATTTTACTTTTAAGAACTAAATGGTGATATTATAATGCGAGATGCCTATTTACTGTCAGATTGATTTATTGACGAATCACAGTCAGCTTAACCCCCTTCGTTCTTCAACAGTTGATTTTACCCCTCGCCATTATCTTCTCGTCTATTAATTCCTATGTCTGTGGTCTTACTGTTTTTTTGGTAAATGGATTTTATGTATTTCGAGTGATTTATTTATATTCACTCTTTTCCATTACAAATTATTTTCACTACTGTATTATCACAAATTTATCTCAATTTATTGTCATAAAGTGATTGCTACCAGTGAAAGTTTAATATATTTGGGTTCACCAGCTTTCAATGCCATTCTTTCCATTGCGTGAATATTATACAACGAATTATGATGCTGGATGAAGTGAATGAATCTAAGAGTCGTTTAAATTTTACCCAGTTCTACAAATAAGCATTTTTAAAAAGATTTAATTATATTATTAATCTGTGTTTTTGTCTTGAAACCACAGACATAGGAATCAATAGACGAGAAGATAAAGGCGAGGGGTAAAATCAACTGTTGAAGAACGAAGAGAGTGAAGCTGACTGTGATTCGTCAATAAATCAATCTGACAGTAAATAGGCATCTCGCATTATAATATCACCATTTACTTCTTAAAAGTAAAATCTGCTTTTGAATGAATAGACATTTTTACATGGGAGCGCAAATTACTCGCCACGTTATGAACAAATTTGCGAAGTCCAAATTCGGCAAAAAAATTCGGTTCCATTTTCAGAGTCGAATATTTCGTTTAAGTATTTAGTTAAGACACTTTTATAAATGTTCATAATTTACTTCCCAGCAACCAACCAGCATTGTGTTTCGCGTCCAGACGTTTCTCGATGTGATAGTAACAACTGATCTATATTATACGATGTGAATCTGCTTAAAATAAAGTAAAATAATGCTTATATATGGAATGTAATACGACAATTGGGTTTATTCTCTTTTTCAAATCTATTTTTACAAGTTTCCATAGCACAAGTCAACATTCTGCCGTGTTATTTCGTAAAATGAACCGATGATGCCTCGACCATAGTTCGCACAAGAATGATGACGTCACGTTTTCAAATTTCACTTGAGGCCATACGCGAGCACAGCCGGCTCCAATGGAACCGGTATGGGGAGTGGGGATAATACGCTTTTAATCACTTAGGGCAGGTCTACTAATATTCATATGTCTATGCTTGAAACCCATTATTTATTTTCATTGTCCTCAGTTAGGGAAATTAATTTAATTTCATTTTCATTTATTTTAATTCCACTTCAGGGGCCACTTGGTCTTGTCACTGTCAGAAGGAATGGTTTAATTTTATCCGGACCTTTGTTTCATAACTTTTACTGTTTATCTCCGTTTCATTGTTGGTACAGACAGCTTCATACAAGGCTGATCATTAAGTGACACATAAACCTTCATTCCTTTATGACCGTCGTCGGTTGGCGTTAAATGATGCATATCGCTTAAGCTATTAGGTACTATTCTATAATTTTGAAATAAATCGTCGTACTTCCATACTGCTTGGTTTTTAAAGTAAAACATTTAGCATAGTTTTAATTTTTTTTTTGATAGAGTGCAAGTGATATAAAGTCACGAAAAGTGATTCACGAAAAAAAAATAGATTAGGTCACTATTCACGATTTTATATCACCTTTCAGAAGTATTCTTTTTTGCCGTTGTTTTGTTTTGTTTTGTCATGGAACCGTTTTAACTAATGTAACAAGCGTTTTAACAAATTTATCTTAGTACAAACGGCACAAAATGTGTCATTAACATAAGTATAAAGTTAAAAAGCATAAATTGTAAATGAGTATTAAATTCAGAATAACTTATTTATTTATTTATTAATCTTAAGTTAGCTCACATCTTCGTGTGTGCTAATAGTTTTATAAACATATAAACATGTACATTATTTGGCAAACATAATCTTTTTTTAAATATTTCACTAAAGTCACAAAAAAAGAAACATTAATAATTGAGATAGACATATTTTCTTAATTCATTTTTTAACTTATTAATATTTTCTATCACAGCAATTTCCTTCGGGATTTTGTTATAGAGTTTATTTTGTTATTTTATTTATTTTGTAACTGAAATAGTATTGTGTAAGCACAAAAGGTATGAGAAAAATTGGATAGTATTAATTATTGTTAATCAATAATATTATAAAATACTAATATATTATGTAATAAAAACATAATAAAACATATTATTCAAAAATCTATTTCTGAAAAAACAAGAAAATACACAGATTTAGGAAATGAAATTAAAAGAATTTAGCATTATCAGACTATAAAAATATTACCATTTGTTATTTTCGGTTCCTGGTATTATACCTAGCTCTCTCATTCTAAATTTAGGCGCATTAGATCTATCAAAGAATTTTTACATAAAAATACAAAAATCAGTCATTTTAAATACATGAAGGATTATGAAAGATTTTTTAAATATTTATATTGAGGAATCAGTAGGATTTATAGGCCCTGTTAGAAGTTCTACCGAGCCGAACCCTCTGATATGAAAATATCTGGAGTCGGTAAATTATTTTCCCATTTGATCTTTGGTGATTTGACGTGTTTTTTCTATTATTTCGTATTTATTATGCTTATATAATGCACTTGCATAATGTGGATTGACTAGATGATCATTTGTGGAAAAGTGTGTGGAAGGGTTTAGTTTTTCCTGTGGGGAAGATTTAACCCGGACATAAGGTCGTAAATTTTAAAATATTACATAATTACAATAATAATCCCAAATAGAATCCCAATTAGAAAACAATGTATTAACGAATAATTTTGAATATGGGTGAATCGGACCATTTTGAAAACAATGTATAAACGAATAATTTTGAATATGGGCGAATTGGACCATTTTGAAAACAATGTATAAACGAATAATTTTGAATATGGGCGAATTGGACCATTTTGAAAACAATGTATAAACGAATAATTTTGAATATCGGTGAATCGGACCATTTGGAAAACAATACTATAAAATTGCAAACATTATTCTAAAATTATCGTATTGAATTAATTTCGCAAAATAAAATATCTGAAAATATAATCCAAAAAAAAAAAGTAATTAGTTAAAATAATGTGTTTACTCGGTTAAACATTCGATTGCTTTCTAAATAAACAAAATAGTTTTAATTACTATTTAATAAAAAAGTCTAAAGTATATTTATGTCAGACAACATTTAGTGGCTCGAAATAAAGAATCTCTGATTTCTGTTTTTTTTCTCTTTTTTAAAGACTATCATTCCCGGGTTACGAATAACCTAACAATATATTTTTTAATCTCCTACTAACCTCACACAAAACAGAAAACGTTTCATATGTCGCGATTGAGTTGCAAGTATTTGAACTCACGACGCACTTTGATTCGCCCCATACAAGTTAGACAAGGTACATAAATCACTAAGGAATTTTTGAACGATGACTTCATGAAGGTATTACCAGATAGACAGTGTGACAAATGCATTCTTAACTGGGATAATATATGAACGGGTTGACTAATACCCGAGTCTGAAAGTCTGTCAATTAGTTCATGAAATTTTAATACTCATTTATTCGCATCTTTCGGCGCAATATTTTAAGTTGTCTTTAGGCTTAAGGTGTTAAATTTCGGTTCTACAAAAAAGGAGCTTACTTTTGAAGGTATGTAGTATGTTTTTTTCTTATACTTTAATATTAACCATTTTAAAATAATAAATAAATTGTGGGTTTTATGTGGTCCAAAAATTGTATTTCTAACTTATCGAGAATTTATTTGAGTATATCGAAATCGCACATTAATTGTATTATTTTTTTAAATATTCATATCAGTTTTTATATTTTCTATCAAGCTTATTTTGTGACTTTACAGCAAAGGTCCCCAAAATTTGGTTGTCCCGTTGACCACGTTCCGATTTTTTTCTGTTTTGGGTAGCCCCTGCTTTCTCAATTGCTTGGCACTGGGTTTCCCAACAATATTTTCGAATCCACCAATTCCCTACACAGTATTTTCAAATCCGTGGCAGAGGGTGGCTAGAGAATTTCGGAGAAGACACTTATTCCCCAATTCCTCACAAAATATTCAAATCCAAAGAGGGGTGGGGTAGGCCAGGTAATGTTGTAATAATTAATTCCTTTCGTCATATAATTTGCATATTTATGACCAGAATGACAACAAATGAACCAAAATTATTAATTTGGTAAAATATTTATATATGCAAATTAGTAAAAATACATGTATTTTCAAAATTTAAGAAATACGTATTTATTATATTTGTAGTGGTAGCTTAGCTAGAAATTCAATACGTGTAACGCGCATCATATTGGAACCTACGAGTAAGACGGAGAATATATACGCTGCATCTACCTATCTATAATACTAGCGCCAACCTACCTACTCGCGATTTGTTTTTGAAAGTGTGGTCTATATAAGCATGGTGACATCGCTTAAAATATAATTTTAAAAATAATAAAAATAAAAGCGTAAATCTATTGTAGAAAATTGATAGATCCTCTTATAAGTCATGATACGTAGCTGATTAAACAATATGAAATGGTGTGGAAATTATAAAATTATTAAAATCCTTTAATTATGTTAAAATACCGTTATTCTGTTTGCCCATTAATTAACTTGAAACGTTGTTTGTCATTTACTTGTTGCTTTTAATTATTAGTTACCTGCCTGTAACCCAAAACCCTTTGAGTTATTCTTCGTTGGACGGGCCCAGCTTTTTAAGGGGTTTGTTTGATTATCATAATCAAAATAGGGATTACAAAAACACTATGTTACTGAGAACCCTCTGAAATATAGTTTCTCATATTTTTAATTGTGTTTTTTTGTAAACGTACCTCACAAAGCCCTTTTTGTAAAGGCCCTTTAAACTTATAAATAAATTTCACAATATTAAGGCAACTTAAAAGAGTCTACATTGTCGGCCACTGAAGAAAGTATTCTTTAGACTCTCAAGTCTCTCTCTTTACACGTACAGGTTCGAAATAAAGTGTTCATTTCAAGGCCCCCAGACAGGTTAACGCAATTTATTATACGTTCAAGAATCCACTTCCCCGCTCCTTTTCCATACTCCCTTACTCTCTCACTTTCCCATTTCTTTTCCCTCTCACTTCGCCGCTCCTTTCTGACTCCTTTCCCCATTCAGTTTCCGGCTCCTTCTCCACTCTTTTTTCCACTCCCATTGCCACTCTTTTCTAATTATTTTCCCACTCTCGTCCCTAATACCATGCCCGCTCTCTATATCACTTTCTTTCCCGCTCCCTTCCCCGCTCCCTACTGACACCCATCCCCAGACGCTTCACCACAACCATCCCTACTCCCTACCCCTCTGCCTTCTGAAACTCATCTCCACTCGCTTAAAATCCCTTCCCCATTCCCTTTTGACATACATCCCCCCTCCCTACCTACTCCCTACCACATTCCTTTAACCACTCTCCTTCCGAAAATGGTTGACTTGATTGAGACTTTAAAAATTTTATCTGGACACCATATTTGCCCTGGCATCCAAGAAATCTTCACGACCAACAAAAATATAAATCTCCGTGGACGAATTCGACTAATATAAACCAATTTAAAGCTCGATTGGATTGGATAGAAAATAGGATTATCTTATTTAAATTAAATCTTATCTTAGAACGCATCAGCAGAACGCTGCCTGATTATTAAATTATAATACAACCTTACCCACAACCTACCTCACACCCTTTCCCACTCCCTACTCCACTTCCTTCCCCGCTCCCATCCCCACTCCCTTCCACTGACTTCACCCACGACCATCCCCGTCCCCACTCCCTACCTACTCCCTGCTCGTCACCACTCTCCTTCCAACTCCCTCTCCCACACCCTACCTCACTCCCTTTCTCGCCCCCTTCTGATACCTATCCCCACTCTCTACTCTACACCCTTCCCAACTCCCATCCCTTCCACTAAAGTTTGACGCCCACGCCCACTTCATTCTGCACTCCTTACCACATTCCCTTCACCACTCCATAACTACTCACTTCCCCCTTCCCCCTTCCCTTCCCCGCTCCCTCCTTCTAGTAATTATTTAACAACGTACAGTGCAGGAACAACAATGCTACGAAAGTTGTTAATTTCTTAGGACAACTGTACATTTTATAATGATTCCAAAATAATAATGTGTACTGTATACATACGTATACAGATACTTATAAGCGTTAATTAAAAGTATTGAAAAGAAATTCACATACAAATCCGTAAAGTTGGACGAACAATTTAATGCGGTTTCGGCGGAAGCCCGAAAAGCGAATTTCTCTGGAATCTCTATATAAAATTTTATCCCGTTAATAATTTTGTTGAGTTTCATTGAAATTCTTTCATTATTTTTATCAAAATTTGCTAAAAGAATATTAATACAACCCTATGATCATAAATATGGCATTTTATCCGTAAAATTCACCGCGAACATTAACCGTGGGGGAAATTCACCGCGTAATTGCGGAGAAAATTATTTGCCGTTATTTTCAAGTGTGTTTTTACAAAAATAATTTATTGGATATACCTTATAGCCAATTATAAAAAAAAAAACGAAATAACAGTTCAGCTAGGCTAGGTTAAGCTATGCTCGGCTTACTTAGGCGAGGCAAGGCGAGGAAGGTCAGGTTAGATCAACTTGTTATAATAATTAGTGTAATGAAAACAGTCCTTAGCGGTTAACTTTACACAGTGAATTATATGCGGCGAAATTTTCGCGGTGAATTAACCATGGTGAATTTTCCGCGGTGAATGTTCCTATAAGCACATAATGTGGTACAATTGTTAAAACTATATATATCCTAGTTTAATAGTTTTTTTAAACTTACAGCTTTCATAGGTAATCAGTTTTACCACAATTATTAAGGTAATTGATCACTCCCTGTAAAGTTAAGTGTCTTCAGTATATTACAAATAAAATATTTATGATATTTATTTACGACAAAAACTATCTTCCGTTTCACAACTACTTGCCTCACGAACTTGCTTAACAATTGAACAACTAAGCATATAAAATATTTACCGCATTTTACATCAATATTCTCTTTAAGGTTCTTGCCATCCCCTATGTAAAATAATTATTCGGGAAAAACTGAACTGATGTGGAACAAATCTAAACAATTAATCAGTTTGATGCTTTTTGTGAATAATATCGAGAAAATTAATAAATATTGAACTGTTTTTATAATTTATTTATTTAGAATACAACACTGCACAAGGGCCATTTACATACATGATAGTTATCTACAGTCATAGTACAGAAGAATAAAGAAAGAAAAGAAAATTATAAGATTAGTTCCCTTCCATCGACCACCTTCACGACACTCGACTTTCAAGGAATAATCCAATAGTCCCAATAAAAACCACGACGTCCCTTGGGCAACGGCAATTCTCGTACTTAGGACCTAAATTATTTATTATCATTCCTAATGCTTGGAAAACGAAAAGTACAAATGTTTTGCGCAAATTGGTCAACGACTGGCTCCTTGATTTAGGAAGGGTAAAAAGTGAAGATATGTTGATCAATAGATACTCATTATAAAAATTATATATGCACATTATTGTCAAAACACTGATACATAATTTTTTAAAGTACATACAATACAAAAACACATATTTATCACCTCTGAACACAATTGTCAATTCTGTATTAATCTGTACTTTATTTATCAATGCTATCGATTATTTTCTAATCATCCAACTATATTATAAACTTATAAACTACCCTTCCCATTTTTCTACCTTACAACTTCTGTGGTGATCTGTCTTTTTATTACTACTATCTGGCTGTTATTTACTTTACCGGTTTTGTTTTATATTAAGTACTAAATTATAATATGAACTAAACTTGTCAATTTGACTGGCCTAAAACAGGATCCATTCCTAGTTGGCTAGTCAAAGTTTCCGCATGTTTTATTGTATGATTTTTATGTGAAATAAATTTATTATTATTATTTTTATTATTATAGTTATAATATAAGTAAACAAGTTTCAAACGCATGTGCTTTTGCGGCAGCGATCGGAAGAATGCATGAGTCGATTCGTAACTCGTAACCGTATTCACGTATTCGTACACTCTTATCTTTGAAACCGCAAAACCGATTTCAATGCAATGTTGTGAACGTGTTTGTAACATAGGATAGTTTGGAACCAATAGGTGTCGCTGTTGTCGAGATTTTGGAGGATAGTGATTATCGCCAATTTAAATGGGTTGCTGGCTGAATGATTCTGTGGTTCTCCAATCCACAGAATCCAAGGTTGCGTGATTACTCTCGGTGTGTAAAAATGAGAATTCGGATATTTTGAATTTAGTTTTTATTTTAACAAAACTAACGTTACAATAATTTAATGAACAAAACAGATCGCGTATATTAGAGGAGATTTAGGGCTAAACCGGCGGCTAGACCACTGGAGATAGAATGAATTATTTGCCGCGCGAGTATCGCGCGCAGGTTCACAGTGATACCAGCCTCACAAGAATGTAGTAAGTAAACTCCCTATAATTTACCCTACAAGATCCAAATTATTTTTTTCACGAATTTTGTTTTTTTTTCAGCATTATCATCCAAAAATACAAACAACCACAAATATTAATTTCACCAGATCGCACTATATTAAATGAAAATATATGTAATTTTTATAATATATAATTTAAAACTATAATATTTTTTAGACTTCATTCAAGAAAATCAATCTTCATTTACCTCGTTTATAACTTTCACTAAGAATTTCCATTTTATTTGTTGCACTTGAACATTAGAATCGTATGGATATCTTTCACACTGTGAAAGACAAAGATTTCAAGGCAATTTTAAGAGTATAGAACATTTTTAGTTATTTTCTGTCGTACTGAACAATAATCACAATCTGCTGTATTGATCGATATCAAATGAAACGTCAAAACAATATCTACGATGGATGTGACTTGCATATGTATTCTATGTATGTCAAATGCATAAATCCGACAACAGATAAAAAGCAGTCGACATAAAATGATATGACTAAGAATAGACAAAATAGATAAGAATACGTAGAAGGCGGTCTATCGCAGGACAACGTCTGCCTAGGCCAACCAGAGATGTGCAAAATGGGTACCCAAAACCATTTGAAATGCAAAATGGAAATGGGTCAAAACTTTGCCATTTGAAAATGCAAAATGCAAAATGGATTTTAGAAAAGCATTTCAAATGCAAAATGCAAAATACCTATTTTCAAAATGCATTGAAAATGCAAAATGGTTTCTCAGGTCAAACAATTAAAATAATTATAGAATTTTTAAACAATTTTGTCATTTAATATTGAACATCAATGTAGAACATTACATTACATAATATTACATGATGGTAAATCCAAAAACACCACCACCATAAATATACCACTCTCACCACGACTACAGATTATGAAACCACAAAAAATTTGCGCGGGACTAATGTTGCCAACGTAAAAACATAGAAACTGCTATCTAACATTTAATATTACATCGTCATGGCCCCATGTTCAGTATTTAAATCAGTATTTTTTGTAATGGTATCACTCAATTGACAGGGCTCCTACCGGGGAGCAACTTGACAAATGTAAATTATCTCTCATAGCGAGGTTGAGGACCGACTGATATTTGGGGCTTATGAAAAAAAGATGAGTGGAGATAGTAGGAAGAATATTGCAAAAAAGCATTTAAAATGGAAAATGCATTGAGAAAAGCATTTAAAATGCAAAATGGTTTTTAGAAAAGCATTTAAAATGCAAAATGGAAAATACCCATTTTGCATTTTGCATTTCCATTTGAAATGGATTTATTTGAAATAAAGCACATCTCTGAGGCCAACTAATATATATATATATACACTAGTGAACCATCAACTACAAAACCATCTTTGTGGTTGATGGTTTTGCTATGTTATAAATGCGCAGATGATTGCATGGAGCGAGAAATATATTTTGTCATTGACGCTACTCGAGTGACTGGATGCAAAATATGTATGACTATCGCAGATAAGTGCATCATGTGGTTAATACTTACTACTGAGAATGCGTTCTTAAATTAAAGGATTTTTTTTCGAAAGATTGTCTTTATTTAACACACGAATTACATATTTATTTTATCAAAAGGTTTCGGAAAACGCGAGAGGTCGTAATGTAGGAATTGCTTGTAATTGGGTAATCTATTTTCTTCTTTTTCTTTGCAGCGGGGAGAGCGCGGTAAATGGTACGGCACCCAGCCCTTGCGCCTGCTGCAGTTGCTGCTGCAGGAGTTGGTGCAACTGGTGCAGCTCCGGCTCGGGCTCCATGTCCTCGCCAGGAGGTCCGTGGCACAGGAACACCTCGTACCAGTAGCGGGCTACGGTTAACAGCACTTCCGGGTATACTCCACCACCTACAAAACAGTTATTAGTGACATGTGTAACTGACTTTTTACTTTGGTTCTTCTACACTAAAACTCCCACATACGCACTTCTGTTAAATATGTCATAAATGATGCGTGTATCAAAAAGAGGAGTTACAATACATCACCCAAAAACAGTTAAATTTCAACCAATGGTTTCACCCATCTCTCTTGCATACATCACATACCAGACTTTGACTTATGAAATATTTGCAGCGTGTAGAGTTATTTACTTATTTATTGAAGTGGAGATGGTACGTGGATAGTTCCCGTGAGCAATCAGGCCGTGAGCAATCAAGTTTCCAGGTTTCGTAAGTGTCCCTGTTTCTCGCATATGGAACGTAAAGTAGAATGCAATGGTAGCGGTAAGAATTTTCCCATCGGAAATCCCCCAAGAGGAAGAGTCCTCCGAGGTGGCCCCAGCCCTCCTCTCTACTCCCCCTTGGTTCCCTGAAGGCCCAAAGAGGAAAGAGTCCACCGAGGTGGCCTCAGCTCTCCTCTCCACTCCCCCTTAGTTCTCTGAAGGCCCAATTTTTTTTTTGTTTGAATGGTCCATTTTTGGTCAGAGTCACGAGTATCCAGGAAAATTGAAGGTCAACGTAACTGGATAATCGAGACAGAATCCTAGAAATTGCCGGTGATGAATATTAATAGTTCATACCTTGCAATTTGCTATATCATTATAGGGAACTGGGTGAACCGTCAGAAGGGCGCTCGAATACACTATTAGTCATAACTGATTTTATTCTTTTTTTTCCCTTTTGACCGATTAATTTAATTATTCTTTTGGAATTTGGAGCGGCCTCATTGTTTCAATCAAAAATTGGTTTCATATTTAATATTTTTAATCAAAATTGTCGGGAACATAAGATTATATAATACGTCAACCATATTCAGGTTAACATATTCCCTCATTTTTCCAAAAAAGAAATTTCTTCACTTATTCGAATGAGGATCGGACATTGCTCCGTTCCTTCCCATCTTTTTAAAATTCACGTCCTTGACTTCCCAGATGTACATTCTGTGGTCTAGAAGTGGGAACTTTAGATCATATATTTTTTGGTTGTCCCTCTCTAAACAAATATCCTCTCTTCTATCAAGCCTTATCTAAAATTGCCTCCCCTCCATTCAACATCTCATCTCTTCTAAGTCTGAACTCGACTCCAATTTTCATTATAATTTTGAAATTTGCCTATTTAAATAAAATTAATATTTAAATTCACCTTTCATTTCTCAATAATTTTAAATGATGGCCAAGAACACCCTTGAAGGGTGAAAACCAGAAATAATGGAAAAAAAGCTCTAATATTTCATTACATTTCCCAATAATATAAGTTCTTACATTTCAGATTTTTTCCTTTCGGCACGTTATAAATTTTTACTAGGTTTTATCGATGAATTTCTCAATACTCATATTTAATATTATTAATGTACCTAACATTTAGACGATCTTGCCATCAGAATAATTCATAGAATCCAATCGAGCAACATTTTGCCGCTGTAAACTTTGATAAATTTCAATTAAATTAATCAATTAGGGTTGCGAAAGTTGGGGTAGGTATGTTTTGCTAAATTCATTTATTTACTAGTTGGTGAGGGCCACCGCAAGATGTTGGGCTAAAATATTTCCCGTGTCAGGCCAAGTTAGGGGATGTTTCGTAAATTAAATATTTTTGTCAACTTTGATAAGGGTTTGCGACTTTTGTGGACAGACATTACTGCTTTTTGGAGGGAGTGGGTGAGAGTAGGAAGCTAATTCGGATAGTTAACATCTAACTGGCACATTTATTGTATTTTTATTGAAACAAATGTTAGGGTTTGTTCTAACGGACGACGATTTATGAACGTACTATTTCTGTTTTCAAATTATTTTGTCACACTATTTCTGTGTGTTTCACAGTTAAAATTGAGTTAGTTAAAATTTAGTTTCTGTTAAGCAAAAATTACTAATTAATTTACCACTTAAATTTATCACTTCTACAACATAAAATGAGTAAAAATAAATCACGGGTTGGGAATCTGACCGGACATCAGAAGGTGCAGGTTGGATTCCCGTCTGCAGCATTTATTTTTACTCGGGAGATATTTAAAATTTGAATGGATATTTCAGACGAGTAATTAATGCTTATAACATTAGTTTATCATTATAAAATAATAAAATGGGTGAATGAGTAGTGTACCTAGTGGTACCCAGCAGCTGTAGGCAGACTGATAGAACCTAAACGCAAGCCAAATACTAAGTTTGGTGATCGCGGTTTCGGAGTATATGGGCCAAAGGCTTGGAATAAACTCCCTCTGGAACTAAGATCCATAACAAGTCCAACAGAATTTAAACTAAAAACTTACGTTTTTAAGCTGTCATACCCTTAAATTATACCATTACTTAGAGGAAGTGCAGTTATATCCAATTATGTCCTAAATCCTGTATCTAAATTTCGCTAATAAACAATTAGTTAATGTTAATTGAGTGTTAATCTCAAGTGACCTACCAGGTAAGTATTGTACTGTATATTATCTATATAGTTAGTAATAACATAGATCATTGTAGAAATGTATTATACATTTGTAAAGCGCCCTTGAGGTGATTTTGCACAAAAACGGCGCTATACAAATCATCCAAATATTATTATTATTATTACATAATCTCAATGCAGCCCGGTAAATTAAAACGTTGTAAAAAATACTTAATCAAGTAATAAAGGTTAAAGTATAAAAATATAAGTACAAAAAGTTAAAATAATATTGCGAATAATGACGTATTAATGAATTGAAAGAATTATTTGCCAACGATGCCAATCTGTACAAACCATAAATAACCTAAATGATTATCAAATCATATGTTACTTAAATAGTGTAGCTATCAGATGTTTTTCGTGGTTTAAGAAATGACAATAAAAAATTAAAAAATAATTGTAAGCCGATTATCCCTTTGATGAAACTATAGTAAGTAAAAATATAAATGTCACACTGATCAAATAATAAACAAATCAGCCGAAATGCTTTGATCAATAAAAAGAAATACAAAATAAGTCACGAACATTGTCATGTCAAACAACTATATTTTCTATAAGCATGTAGTCATTTAGCTTCGAGTACGTGAGAACTCAGCGTTAAACTACTCCATTAAATTCATTTCCTCAATCACCCTTAATTATCTGTTATTGTTTTTCTTAGTACTCTGTTTGAGAAATAAAAAATAAATGATTTGTATTAGACCGATTTGTTTAGTAGCGTTACTTGTTATACATATTATTAATAAGGTATGTATCATTGTATCATTTACGACACAGTAAAAAAACGTATTTTTAAGTAATTTATGTTGCCAATTTGTCCGCTGAAATTGTAGGAAGGAGGCAGTCTGATACGTGACTAACTGTACGATGTAAACGGGATAACGAATTAATTATTTACGTCTTCAACAAGTGAGTACAAAATTGTACTAATGTGAATGTCGTGTAGAATTTGTTAAATTTGTTACAGCATCTTTTGTACCGCAAACGTTCAAGTATTTATTTTATTTAACTATAAGAAAACTAGGAGTGACCTTTTTCTGAAGTAGACACGAGATTATCTACTATAAAATTCTGTAAATTTATTTTCTGTTCGTGCTATATTGTGGCTTAAAATTGTGAGTCAGCAAACATCTCAATATGAACATAATAAAATAATGACACATGTTCATAATACAAGATTAATTGCAAACGATGGACTTGTAGTTCCCAGATACCTGAATAAATACGGTCAAAGAACTCGAGAATACCTTGTTCCAATAATTTACAACATGTTACCAAACTCAATAAAAAGCTGTGAAATGATTTACAGAAGGAAATGTATGTTAAAAAATGGTTATTTGTAAGAATTTTTTTGTACTAATGTAATTATTTGTATATTTTATATCGATCGAAAAGGGACATTTTTTTTTTTTTTTTTTTTTTTTTTTTTTTTTTTTATTTTTTTTTTTTTTTTTTTTTTTTTTTTTTTTTTAATAAATTTAATTTAGATTAAATTTGATAATATTATTATTAAGTTCTGCAAGTGTTTTAGTTTTTTATTATTGTGACAGCTGTTTCGGCTTACAAGGCCATTTTCAAACTGTGGTTAGTCCACATTGAGACGACGTTTTATACGTATTCCACATTGAGACGACGTTTTTGACGTATATATATGAAAAGGGACATGTTTACTATACCAGTTTTCTTAACAGATTGGTAATGTAGTTATTCATACAAGAAAACCCGTGTAGTAAACATGTTCCTTTAATGCGTTTGATGCGAGTTTATTACGTAAGCTTGTGCAGAAAGCCATAATATCGATAGAAAAGGGACATGTTTACTATACCAGTTTTCTTAACAGACTGGTAATGTAGTTATTCATACAAGAAAACCCGTGTAGTAAACATGTTCCTTTAATGCGTTTGATGCGAGTTTATTATGTAAGCTTGTGCACAAAGCCATACTATCGATCGAAAAGACCAATGGTAAGTCAGAATAACCTTCCAGATCTTACTGTTAACCCCAATAGTTGTGTCAAAAATTGATTACAGTCCACAATAAAACCGCAAACTGATTCGTATACAATATTTGCGACTCATTATTATTTATAAGTTACTAACACTTACCTGCAAATACGTTGTATTTTTTCGAGTTCTTGAAAAAACACTTTTTTTTAAATATTTTCGAATTCCAAGGATTTCAATTCGTTCATTGAGATAACAGTCCAGTCAGTGGGGGATAAAAAAGGGCTCCACCTTGCAAAAGGTTAGGTAGTAGCGATTTTCACATATGTTGTTAAGATTGGGACTCTAAAGAAAAAAAAAAGTTTTCGACCTTGGGGGGGTTGAGCTCGACCCGCCATCTTGGATTGAAGGTGCCATAATTTGGTTTTTTCAAAATAATTATGAAGTGGTTGATTTTACAACCAAATTGTTGAAAACAAACTTAAAGAAAACTAAATTACCTACATTTTTTGTGAAATATTTTTTTTTATAAGTCTAATGGGTAACGAGTTACAGCGGTTGAAAGAAAAAAAATTTGACAAAAAATTGTAAAATTCCAGTTTTCTTGATAAATTTTGTACGAACATATTACAAAATATCATTTTAACGATTAATTGTCATTTATCCAGAGAAATAGGTACCGAGAGGATGTCGAACATGGTTACCACGTCTGAAAATTTTGAATCTATAAAATTTAAACGTAAGGACAAAGTTATTCCATTAGTAGCAGTCAACAGCAGCATCAAGGTCGGCGAAACAATTATTTCCATCAACCCGCTAATGTTGTTCCAGAGAATGTGTATTGTGAAGAAATCCGACGAAGCATTAAAGGATTTCCTTAAATTCGAACTCGCCTCATTTCCTTTGTCGCTTTTCACTGAAGAAGGAATGCGCAAAGGTACGAAATCATCATTTTATGGTGTTTTCGAACAACTTCCAGAAGACGTGCAACTTGAAGGTAGCAAAATTAATGTTGTGGATGGAGGATATCTTTTACATAAAGTTGTATGGAATCGGAATGATTATTTTGGGTCAATTTGCGAGAAGTACGTTCACTATGGATCACATGCAGTAATTGTTTTAGATGGATATCCGCTTGATGATGGTGAAAAAAATACGAAAACTGTAGAAAGACTTCGCCGATCGAAGAAGCACATGTCTGCAGATGTTCTTTTCGATGAAACAATGCCAGTTCAAGTTTCACAAGAACGATTTTTAGCCAGTAAAAATAACAAAGTACCTCTGATTTCGATGCTTACAAAGCAATTTATACAGGATGATTTTACAGTTAAGCAGGCTGAAGAAGATGCTGATGAGTTGATTGTCAATACTGCGATTTCCTTGTGTTCATCATATGACGCTGTTTTCATTATTGGCGAAGACGTTGATCTCCTAGTTTTGCTGACAGCATTAGCACCACCCAAAAGTAGTATATATCTTCGCAAACCCGGGAGAGGCAAAACTTTTGAAAGACTGTATTCCGCGAATAGTGTGAAATACAAAGAGGCGGCTGAGAATATTCTGTTTTTTCATGCCTTTAGCGGCTGCGATACAACATCGTCCTTCTTCAACCAAGGAAAAACAAAATTTTGTTCGCTTGTGCAAAACGACACAAGACTCAATGCCATGATAGGAATATTCAAACAACATGATGCAACACCAGAAGACATAGCAGATATTTTACTTAATAACCAAATTAATTTGTCCAATCAAAAAAATACACCCTATAGCCCAATCTTTAACTTGTTTACGGCTATTCATCTCAACCCATGATACTATATATTGTTGTTTTGAGATGTTTAATTAATACCCACTATTATTATTGTGTTTAATTTCTATGATAATGTAAAAAAATCCTTTATAATCTCTTACCATTGATTGTTTGTAAATTTACTTGTAATTACATGTATATTGTTGTCTCCCTTCCACTTATTGATTATCCTTTGTATTGCTTTCAAATAATGTTATCTTTGTCTAATTATATTCTTTCTCCCTCTGTCTGTCAACCTATATATAACCAACAACTCTATCTTAGTATTTAGTTATTATTATATCCTGATGAAGCTTGGTCTAAGCGAAACCGGTCGATGTGTAAAATAATAAATATTCGTGGTTAAATACAAAGTGTTTGTTTTATTTTAAAAAATATAACGTCTAACCAAAAAGTAATTGCTTCTTATGAAAAAAAAAATTATTATAATTATGTAATGAATAACCCGAAAAAATTACAAAGTTGGGGATTTCATCATTTTTTAGAAAAATATTCACATTTCCGCCACTGTAACTCGTTACCTATTAGATTTACAAAAAAAAACTTTCTTCAAAAAATGTAGGTAATTTAGTTGTCTTTAAGTTTGCGTTGAACAATTTGGTTGTGAAAACGACCACTTCACAATTATTTTGAAAAAAACAAATTTTGGCACCTTCAATCCAAGATGGCGGGTCGAGCTCGACCCTCCCAAGGTCGAAAACTTTTTTTTTTCCTTAGAGTCCCAATCTTAACAACATATATCAAAATCGCTACTACCTAACCTTTTGCAAGGTAAAACTCCCCACTGACTGGACAGACGTGGGTGCTAAAGTCAATGGGCAGGTGGTTGTTTTAATCTATGTTTTAACTTAAAGCTTGGAATAACCAAAAATCATAAGTTGTCTGGTCATCAAAATTACTAGGTATATGATTTACTGCCTACTATATTTAGTTATCAAACTCATGTAATAATACTTTTAGGAAATTTTACGCAAACAATACATTTATTTTTTTATTTAAAGCATGCATAATACGTAAATTCTAAAGAAGTTATAAAAGAGACGAGACCCGTTTTGCCTTTAGAAATTTAAAAGGGAATGTGCGAATGAAAGGGGACGTGGATTTTTTAAAACCAATTTTCCTCGTATTAAACTTTTTTTTGAAAAACGCATTATAAAAAGAGAGAGAAAATTAATGTAGTCCAACATTAATTTGCTACACTTATAATTTAATCATATTTGCTTTTGAAGCTGTTAAATCGTGAAACTTCATAGTTTTTTTTTTAAATTTGTGTATTACAGACTGTGTGTCCATTTACAATACACATGTAACATTAACTACACAATGTAAAGAATAATAAATAAATGATACGAAACAATGAAAGAAAAAGAATAGAAATAACAAGTTATCAATAGTGATTTTCTGCATTCATATGCCTTTTGAATTCTTCAAGGCTACTATTAAAAATATCGATAGTCTTGGAGGCGTTGTTTAACAGCGCCATACCTCGTGTCATGCTATGCCGAGCCAGTACGTCCGTTCTGCCACGTGGGATACATAGCAGATCATGGTGCCGTCCCTGGCTGTAGTTGTTCGGTACGTATAACTTATAGCATTCCAGAAGGTATGGGCTATCTATTAAATTATTAAGAATTTTGTACGCCGTTACTGCAAGGGCCCCACTCCTCCTCGAGTGGAGACTTTGGTAGCGTGTTTCGGCAAGCAATTTTTCGTGATGCATGAATCGCGGGTACTCTCCGTGCATTCTCAAATACATGTATCTCAAAAACTTTTTTTGAATCTGTTCTAATTTTTCAATGTATTTTTGTTGGTATGGGGCCCATACAGCGGAGGCGTATTCAATTTTAGACCTTATAATGCAGTTGTACAAAGTCATCATTGCCTCGGGATTGGAAAATTGTTTGCAGAGTCTTATGACAAATCCGAGAAGCTTGTAGCATGATGTCGTCAACTGCAATATATGGTCCGAAAACGTTAGTTTGGGATCAAAGACTACCCCAAGGTCCTTGATGGATTTTACTTTTAACAATATATCATTTTTGATGCAATAATCGAATTTGATAGGGTTTCTCGAACGTGTATACGACATAGCGACACATTTTTTTGTATTAAAAAATAATTTATTTTCATCTGCCCATGATGAAATTGAATCTAAATCAGTTTGCAATTTGACACAATCTTGACCATCACAAATTTTCTTAAGTAATTTTAGATCGTCAGCAAAAAGCAGGCAAGTGGAATGTTTGATGCATTCTTGAATGTCATCAATTAAGATTATAAATAGTAGAGGCCCTAAGTTTGACCCCTGTGGCACTCCAGAGAATGCAGAAAATTCTCTAGACCTGTATCCGTCGATGCAAACATATTGTTTCCTATTCCTTAAATACGTGACAAAAAAATTTAGGAGGGGTTTGTCGAAACCAATTCTATGTATTTTTCGTAGCAGTACGAGAGATGTAGTAGTAGATCATGATCTACTTGGTCGAACGCCTTGGCAAAATCCGTGTAGATCACATCAGTTTGATGTTGAGCATCTAATCCTCTTGCTACTCTCTGTGAGAGTTCTAGAAGATTAGAGACGGTGGACTTATTTGATAGAAATCCATGTTGGTTTCCCCAAAGAAACGGTTTAATTTGTTTGTTTAGCTTTTCGCAAATTATTGTTTCAAATATTTTTGGGAGTATTGACAGAACCGCTACTGGTCTATAGTTCTGGACTTCCGTTTTTGTTCCAGATTTATGTATCGGGCTAACCTTGGTAAGTTTCCAGGATTGAGGAAAAGTGGAAGTTGAAATGCTGAGGTTGAAGATAAAGCATATCGGGTTAAACAAATGTTCTTCCAACATGATAATGATATGAGGTGGGATTCCATCTGGCCCCGTGGCCTTGTTGGGCTTTTGTTCCCGAATACACGCTTTGACTTCCTCAGGCTTAATTTGTTCCAGAGATATTGAACCTGTGTTTCTAGGCACCTCAGCCCGGAGACTTTCTACATCTAGGTGAGGGCTCATATGGTTGTATACCGACTGGAAATAGTCCGCGAATCTCTCTGAAACTTGTTGGGGACATTGGATTATTTTATCGACATTCATAAGTCCAATAGGAGTACCCCTACCTGCTTTTTGTGATCTAATATATTGCCAGAAATTTTTGGGGTCTTCTTTGATCCCATTTTCAATATCGGATAAATATTTGTTCTTTTTTAGAGACATCTCTTTTTTGAGATCGGATCTCTTTGCAGAAAATAATAAATAGTCTGATTTATTATTAGTAGCTTTGTACTTCCTGCGAAGAGATTCCTTACATTTGATTTTTTCTATAATATTTTTATCGAACCAAACTGGGTAGCCAACATTTGCTTTCGATATTTTTTTTAAAGGTACACATAATTCAAATATACTAAATAATACAGAGTAAAAATATTCCACAGCTTCGTTGACAGATTTCATGCTGTATAAATATATCCAGTTGAAGTGTGAGAGATGAACATTACATCAATTCATAATAACTATGAAGTTTCACGATGAATTTATGTAATGTTCATAATAACTGTGAAGTTTATTATGAACATTATAATAATAATAATAATAATAAGTGTTTTACTATCTTTTTTTTGTGTAACAAATAGATATAATGATATCCTCACTGGGATCTCCCGTGCTGAGGATTTCATTTACATATTATGAATAATTTAATTATAAGAAAATTAAAATTACATCAAAGTTACAAATAAATTTAATTATGAACAAATATCATGAAATATAATTTTTTTTTTAATAATTTTAAAATAAGTAAGATGTGTTTTGATGTATATATATATGAAGTGTTTTTTGGTATAGTTAGTTTTAGTTATTAATTAACATTAACATCAATTACAATTCTCATCGTTCATAGCTACTGTTTTTTTGTGTGGTCGTTGAGTAATAGTCTGTAAAGAGACGTAATTAAAAAAATTAATTAAATTTAAATGATAATTTTAACCATAACCATATTGTGGTCCATCATCTGCCTAAGAGGAACTGCCCGATGTTTAGTTAGTTAGTCTGCAAGTAGAAAATTACTTTCTTCCTTAGAATTTCACATTGTATTTCATCGCTGTTGACAAACTGCTTTGGCAGTAAAGGCGGTGTTTATGTTGAAGAATAAAAAGGTATTTCTGTCTTTGTTTTTTACCTACATAGATAATAATTAATTATAAAAATTCTCCGACTTGCTTCAAATGTCCCATTTTTCTTCTCATTCAAAGAAATTTTATGCTCGTGAAACAAATTTAGTTTTCACAAGTTTGAGTTTTAACCATAAAATTCTCAGTTCGTCTTAATTACCCTTGCAGCTGAAGTGTGCAGAAGAGACAGTTTCCCGAGAACAGTTTCCTTGAAGAAACAGAACTTGGCACAATTTATCGCAGCCTTCCTTCTTCATTAATTACAGCCATTATCAAATCTTTTAAGGAATGAAATTAATTTTTTAAATGTTATTTTTTTAAAAGAAGTAAATTTCTCTTACAAAATTATTAATTTGAGGTTTTGTTAAACCCTCCAGTTTGTTTCAAATATTTACAATGAAATCCTAAAAATAGCCAAAATGAATCATCCGTATTTCACGCCACTATCGTAATAATAAATTAAACTTTAAATATTATTTTTTTTATTATATGAACGAGATAAAAGTGAAGGTACAGTTTTCTTACGAATTCCCCAAACAAAACAAACATGTTTTCTAAATGTCGAGTTCTCTAATTTTTTCTACTATTGGAGTAAAAATTTAAATAAAAATGTGTTCAGCTTTTTTAACAATATTATCAATTATGATAATATAATATATAATATTTAATATTATATTACCACGTTCAATATTAAAATTTTATTATTCAGAAACAGTCATGTATATTTTTAGTGGTGATCGGATAAATCAAATTCATCGCATCTTTAAAAAGTTAAATAAAGTCATGGAAAGTGATGAAACTTTACTAACTGGGTTAAGTAGATTAGGTTAGGTTAGGTTAGGTTTAAATTATTTTTTTTCATCGTTTTTAATGACTTTATATCACTGTTTAGATGTGTGTTGAATAATCACTGTGTTGAGTTATCATGGAACCATTTTTAGTATGTTCAACACTGAAACTGATTTGTCGAGAATTCAGACCATTCAGTAATTAATCTTTCACGGTGCTACCCTAGAATTATAATGTACCATGCTAAGTCACCAAACTTAGCGAATCACTTGATGTGACCTATGGCAGAGGTGTTGGTTTTGGGATAAATGGTTGCCGGTTCTGCGGTACCCATAACCGCATCCCAAATTAATTACCCTACCATCAGATTATTTCAAGAAATTAAAGTATCTTCACCACATCCATAAAAAATATCTCTTTTACAAATTCACAAAGATTGTTTCATTAATGTAAACATGGCACTTTTTTCGAATAGCAATAGACCAAAAATGTTCTTGGCTCTAAAACAATTCCGTGTTTTAACAAAACTACAGTCCAACAATTTTACAAATATATTGGAATGAAATTGTTTGACAAATTACCGGTTAATATTAGATTAGAAACAAATTATTAAAAATTCTAAAATAAAAATAATAAAAACACTTTTAATAGTTTTTTATTGTTATTAAGTTTAATTTGTAGAACTCCATTTTAATTTTTGTTTATTTATTCAATAATAATGTTATTGGGTTTATAAAAACAGTTTATTTTTAAACAAGTTCTATAATAATCAGTTTGATAATGCCTTCAGAGGGCGAAACAGCTGTCACGCGTAATAATAATTACACAGCAGAACTTGTTTAAAAATAAACTGTTTTTATAAACCCAATAACAATATTATTGAATATATAATAAAAAATAAAAAAAATAAAAAATTAAATAAAAACTTTTAATAGTATTTCTTATTAGTTGTATATTCTGTTCTTAAAATCCATGTAAAACCGGCTGGGCGTAAAACCAAATAATTATCAACAAATAATTATTGCTTAAAATAATGTGTTATCCTTTGTGCCATGCATAAAAACCTTGTATTATAAACATTCGTTTATAATTTAAAAAATATATATTATTTTTGTAATAAATTAGTGAGTAAAACCTCAAGTTGTAATATTTAATTATTGAACACGATATTAGCGATTCCTAAACGAAAATCTGAAACAGAAAAGATACTAGGACTAGGATCTAGGACTCAAACTAAGGACCCTTGCCTTGCCGAGGCACCGTAGAGCGGCGATTTTCGTTTAGGAATCGCTAATATTGTCTTCAATAATTAAATTAAAAAAAATTTCTTCTTGATAATAGTTTTAGATATATTTTTTTCTTTTTTTTAATTTTCTATTATTTTTATATCTCACATTTGTTATATTTTCTCTTTTTTTATTCAAGAGAACAAAAAAAGAGCAATTCTCTTTCTGAAAATTTTCTTGAAAAATGTATGTTAAAACGTTTTTTACTCATGTATCGTTTCGTTTTTCAACGCGAGCGTTTGCTCTAAAAAAAGGTGTACTCACAATTATTATAATATATTTTGATAGTTATTTATTTTATATTTTGTTTGTATCATTAAGAATTATTGAATTATAAATTATTTGTATTATAAAGAAATAAAAAATAAATAAAAACATGCCAAACGATTCTGAGACAGCAATGCTTTCGTCGGGATAGTTTCAGATAAATCCGTGTTTATTTTCAACGCCTCGTTTATACTTGAATTCCTTCGTACCGCCGTTTCTGTTTCTCTTAAGCCTGCTCGAATCCCGTTTTTATTTAATCTTATACTTATATATTGTGAAAAAACCGATGAGAAAATAAAGAAAACCGAAAATAAAGAAGAAGATCAGACAAATTTCCGATAATTTTTTTCATTCAAACCGTGATTCTCTTGTAGGTACTTAATATAGTTTTATTTACAGATTTTCACTTATTTAATTTTGCTTGAATATAAAAACGTGGTAAATTCTACAACATTATACATAAATGTATTCTAAAGGGCAGTTTTTTATGTTGTGCAAAACAACAAAAGGAATAACTAAAATCAAGTTCTACTTGAGGCTTCGCTGTGAGCGTCAAATGAAAGACAAAGGTGGTTTGAAAGGAAGAAATTTAAATACAAAAGGGCGCGCGCTAACATTAAAAAACGATAATAATTAGGCGATAATTGTGAAAAATTTTCGACAAAGAAATATTTAGCAAAAATCTCTCGACAGATTAGGTATTTTTATAAACCTATCAACATAAATAAACACGCAATTTTGTTAATGCCAACATGAAGACAATACCATTCTTAATAATGAACCATTTTGATATTTGTGTTTCAAACTCAGAAGAAGTAATATTCAAGGCAAAATGAATGTAGAAGGTCGATACTGCAATTGCAGCGTATCGTGACATGTGTGGGCACCACAATTATTCTTCAACACTGCAATTGCAGGGCTTCGGCTCGTAGGGGTTAAAGATACGCTGTGATTTTTTTCACACCTATAACATGTTAAATAATAAAATAAAATTGTTTTTTGATAATTTTCGTAGCATCCTTAGCGACTTCTTTCTATCGAGGGAATCTCATATAAATTTCTACAAATTAATGGACATTATCTTCTAAAACAACATATATTTTTGGGGAACTTAAAAACTTAAAGTGTTCAAGAGAAATATGTTACAAATCGTTAGAAATTCGCACTTAGCAAAGTGCCCATTACGTAATATTTCACCAGAATGGCACCATAGATTCATAAGTATGTATGTATGTATTATTATCATTATCTATGATGTATAAGTTATGGAGAAACTCATAATGTATGTTAGGATAAATTTATTATGTTACTGAAAAAGAAATCAGGAACATTTCTGCGCATTTGGTGATTTCCAAAAGGCACGCGCTATCGGTAGACGACTGTTGAAGTGGTTTACCGTGTTCGGAGCGAGCACAAAATGTAACACAGGCAATTACGTATTTGTACGAGGAAAACGATGCATGTGTTGGCGAATTGACGGGGCGGTTTATTTTCACAAAAGGCGTTCCGCAAGGCTTTGTAATGTTACCACAGTTGTTTGACGTGTACACCAATTTAAGAATATTGTGATGGTTAACAAGACGATTTTAGAGTAACTTCCATTCGTTTATGAAAAAAATAGAAGTGATTAGTATATTCATTTTATTTTCACAGTTTATTTAATAATCTCAAATGTATTTGGAGACAGATGGTGCTACCATGACTTTTCTAGAATGTTTACGCTTCGGAAATCTTTCTAATTAATTAGTGACAGCCGAAGCATACGAATGACTGCGAAGTGGAAAATTAACCATTAGCGTAAAGGCAGTCTGAGCAGTTTGTGTAACCGCCCTGGGTCCGTATCCCAAATTAAGCCATGACACGTTGTTTAATAACTGCATTGATAATAATCATCATGATATTTTATAATGAGCTTCGTTCATATCTATTCGTAATTTTACAAAGGCGGGCCTCATGTATTATGACCTCCAGGATCAAGGGGTAAGGCTTTCGACTAGCAATCCGGAGGTCACGGGTTCAAATCCCGACAAATTTTGTTAGATTTGTTTGCATTATTTCAGAATTTAATCATTTAAATTATTTAAGTTATATTTGAGACGGGTTCCAGATTGGAAGATACTTTCAGTATCGCCCTTTTCACCCGTTGTAAGACAACCATTAAAAACTGAAAGGTTGCTTGATATGGCTTTATCCGTGTTTGGTGACCAAATCTGAATAGCCAGGTTCTTCCCCCACCTTCCTCTCCAAAATCATTTACATATGTAGTCTTTTAGGCTTTATAAACCTTCGGAATGTGGTATTTACAAGACAAGCCATAGGTAGTTTGTATATTTGTTTGTCCCTATTTAAGAAGACGTAAATGGATTAATGCCTGGTTTATAAAGTTGCCATGGGACCCGAGATTAGTTGCTACGCCACTGGAATCATCCCTTATTTTCGCATGAAAAAGTCCAACGTTTAACCTCGTTCAGCATGACCGTTCCAACAACCGATTTGTAAATTCTTCAGTTAAGTTACAAAAGATCTTTAATCACGGACTTCTCCAGACTGTCTCCACCATTATGGCCCCCTCTACTGATATTTATTCCGACAAACTTTTTAGCGCACTGTCATCTGTTATCGAGCCGAGCAAACATTGAAATAAAGCTATCATTATTTAATGTTTTATTTTACAATCTAAAAATTTCATCAAAGGATAGGGTAAAGACTGGTAAAGGGTGTTATAATGTTTGGTACGTGTACCATGGAGGACTGAAGGCTAATAAAAAACAACTGTGCAAGAAGCGAAGCTAGCAGTCCACAATGGAGTGGTGGTACATACCCTGATGTATGGGAGTGAGGCATAGAACTGGCAGAGGAAAAATGAAAGTAGTCTGAATGCTGTAGAAATGAGATCCTTGAGACGTATGTGTGGTAAAACCATATGTAAACATGTGAGAGTAAGCGTAATGAGTAAGTTTAAGAAAGGGATGCTCAGATTGTTTGGGCATATAGAGCGACTGAACGAAGAAAGGAAATAAAAGTAAGCGAGAGTGTTTGACGGCCTCCGAGGTCGAGGGTTCAAATCCCGGCGCAGGCAAGTAAATTTTATTTGATTAATTTGTGTTATTTCACAATGTATTCATTTAAAATGATATATACTTTACTTGCGTCACGTTACACGTTACAGCGTGGAAGATACTTTAATATCACAGTGGTTTAAGAACACCATTCAGAATTGCTTTAAAAGCTTCACACAATCCAATCCTGAGATTAATATCCATAGCTTCTACTTCAAGTACATACACCATAATTCGTCTTATACATGGTGTCGGGGAACTCGTAGTACAAATGGAAAACCTGTAAGGAATCAAATAAGGAACCAAAAAATCTTTTCTTAAAGAGCATGCTCACAATTTTTTCCCATATAGTATAATAGCTGATATTAACCCACTAGCGATCAATTTTTTTCAAATTTCACCTATAAATTCCATTTTCGAACCCGATGTACTCAAAATCGACTCCAAAATTGAATTTAAAAAGGCATAATACTTTAATTACTGCAAATGTGATGTAGAACACAAAATATTTGGGCCTGATTGTAGATTCCCAGATATCGTGGGATCTCCACATAAATCATGCGAAGAAGAAAATTACCCAAATAACTGGTATTCTTTATAGGCTTCAAGGATTACCACCCATTCATATACTAACTTCGGTGTATTATTTCATGGTACATTCACACCTATCCTACCTCTGCTATATCCTGGGCTTTGCCTCAAAGAAAATGATAGCTGACCTGCAGGTGGTCCAAAACCGAGCTCTCGGAAATGTTCTTGGTCTTCCGTGGGACACACATGTCATCCTTCCAATCACAGTCCTTCCCAAACATGAAATCATGACCACCATCCTAGACCTTGTCTTATAAAAACTAGTTTATCATTAAAAAAATAATGATAAACTAATGTTTATAAGACTATAACAATAATTTGTTTCTTATCTCTTTTAAAAACTATTTATATAACAGCGTATATAGTTTTATATTTATCACATTGTTATATCTCTGTAGGTTTTACCTCTTATATCTACACATATTTTTATTATTGTTAGATATTGTCAGTGTTGATCTAGCTATTAGTTGGTATTAAAAAAATTATTTAACAGACTAATGTCCGTTCTTCTGTTGCCATTGACGTTTCTGAACTTCGGTATTTACAAATTTCTTGTAGTCATTCAAAATATTTCTCTTCGAGTGTTTGCGTCTGTTTAACACAACTTCTCTTGTAAACAGAATGCTCTCCTTGTTTATTGTTTCGAGGATATTGTTAAAGGTAAAACACTCAAAGGAAAGGTTAAAGACTTGTGACGCCGACGGAAGTGTAGCCAAAATATTGAATTCAATTAAAGGAAATTTTGGTCCCCGATGTAACCCTTTGAAATATTTGCTAGAAGCTCTGTTCAACCCGATTGTTTGCAATTCGTCTGACTTTAAATTTGTTTCTACGTTCCGTTTAACGTTTATTTTTTTTTTAAATATATAATCTTTGTTTATTTGGACTTTTTTAATGCGAATATTTTTTTAAATATTATGGTACCTACCTTCTTAAAGAAAATTTAAAAAATATATTTTCACTGAGATAGTGACGTTTCTTCGAAAACTTGTAAGTACTATTTAAATTAAACAAAAAATGTTATATTTGATATTTGGTTTATAATTCGTTAAGTAGGTGACAGTTGGTGACAATTAAAAATCTTATGAATTCAGAGGAATTTTTTTTGATGTATTAAACAAGAGAAAACTAGAAACATACGTTTTTTTGACGCGAGCTTTATAACAACTGTTCACAGAACTACGAGTTACAAATTAGTAATATTTTATTTGCGGGTGTATTATATTTATTTTTTAATTACATAATGGCTGAAACGCATAGAGTAATTAGCCCAAGAAAAACTGATGTTAATAAGAAAGAGGGTAAAATTTCGATCGCGCTGGCCTCGTTTATTATGAATATTTTTTAGATAAAACCTTTAGATTCACCTTAATTACTGTACGACACAACTTTTTGCATTCGGGGCGGTGGAAAATATTGCAATAAAAATTTCAATTACGTAAAATTAAAATTAGCTTTCGTTTTGTGAAACGAGACCGTCCATTTTCAAACTTTATTTGTTTATTCTCAAATGTCATTTTGTTTTGTTGGTATTTCTGTTACTGTAGGACGAAACGAACGGCTAGAAGTAGATAGAGACAATCGCGCGGGCGTTCTTTTTAATGTTAAAAAATTTCGTCAAATTAGTATTTACCTAATATCCTTTATATTACCTAGTATCACAAACCATGTTACACAAACCTAGCGTAGCCGCTAAACTAATTGAAAACTGGGATGTTTTTCTTGCCTTGACGCGAGCAGGCGGTATAAAGGGGGCATTTTCCTTTTCATCATAAACCATGTTACAAAAACTTAGCGTAGCCGCTCAACATCGCAGAAATAGTTAACTTAAATAAAATTTGAACGTAAAAAAATAAAATCCAGCTAGTAAAATTCAATCACAACGCACACAATGCATCTTTCTTTTGTATCACAAACCATGTTACACAAACCTAGCGTATCCGCTAAACTAATTGAAAACTGGGATGTTTTTCTTGCCTTGACGCGAGCAGGCGGTATAAAGGGGGCATTTTCTTTTTCATCATAAACCATGTTACAAAAACTTAGCGTAGCCGCTAAACTACTTGAAAACTGGGATGTTTTTCTTGCCTTGACGCGAGCAGGCGCTATAAAGGGGACACTTTTTTTTGTATTACAAACTTAGCGTAGCCGCTCAACATCGCAGAAATATTTAACTTAACCCTTAAATGCATGATTTATTTATTTTTCTGGAAAAAAAATATTTTGTAGATATTTACATGCATATGCAAGGAAATATAAAGAATTTTATTTTTTTGTAATTTTTTAATGATATTTGATTAAAAAAAAATTGTTGCAGGTTTACAACACCATGTATTTAATAAAAATTAATATGAACAATTTACGGATGAAAAAAAAATAAAAAACCTGAAAACATTTCTCAAAACTAATAAGTGTACCGGAAAAATATGAGTTATTACATATAAGTATTGTATTATTGTATCTACTTACCTAAGAAAATCAAAATAATAACAGCAAAACAAAACTGTAATTCTAACCTCCAACGAATTTTCGAGAATCTTCACTTTGTTAAGGAAAAAGTGACATTTGACATTCGCGAAAGAAAAAAAAGGTGATGCCACTCGATAAAATATATTACCGTGAACTTGATAATTCTAAAACGGCATGCATTAAGTATACACCAAAGAGTTAAAGGTGGTTTGAACGGTATGTTGCAGTTTTGCAACAGTATGCATTTAAGGGTTAAATAAAATTTGAACGTAAAAAAATAAAATCCAGCTAATAAATTTCAATCACAACGCACATAATGCACGCATATTAGGTAAATACTAATATGGCGAAATTTTTTAACATTAAAAAAAACGCCCACGCGATTGTCTCTATCTACTTCTAGCCGTTCGTTTCGTCCTATAGTAACATAAATACCAACAAAACAAAATGACATTTGAGAATAAACAAATAAAGTTTGAAAATGGACGGTCTCGTTTCACAAAATGAAAGCTAATTTTAATTTTACGTAATTGAAATTTTTATTGCAATATTTTCCACCGCTCCGAATGCAAAAAGTTGTGTCGTACAGTAATTAAGGTGAATCTAAAGGTTTTATCTAAAAAATATTCATAATAAGCGAGGCCAGCGCGATCGAAATTTTACCAGAAAAAAATATTTGTTTTTATAATCGTCTGAGTTCAAAAAATTTCAACACATTTTTTTAAAATGAAGAGTGGCATTTTTAATGGGAAACTTGAAATAATTGACAGCAAGGTCAATTAGCAAGATCGAAGACTTAAAACGGAGCTGTGAAGGAGATTGCTGGAGTTATATACATTGGATGCTAAGCAAACTTGATAAAGAAAGGGAGATGATGAAACGTATGAAAAAGGTTAATATAGGTTAACTTCATACGGTTAAAATAAGGGACTTTGAAAATGCAATGAACTAACAAAATTTAAGTTTTTGTAATGTGGTTGTATAGGAGATCGCAAAGTCAACACACGTCACAAACAAGATGCTTAGGGAATTAATATACCCTGAAGCCATAGACTAAATTAGACTAGACAAGGCATATTCATTTAAAAATAAGCCCAACACAATTTTGGTTTGGTTCACATGCACATTTATAAAAAGTCCCACGCACTGTGTCGCAATGCGAAATGGGCACTGTGCATTGCGTTTTACCTTTTGTTGGTCTAGAGTAAGCTATTTTGCTTCTCAGCTATGCTGGGCAGGTTCATTTTTTCAATCACAAAAATAACCCAGTTCCAAATATTTAAATTTGAATTATGTCCATATTACAATAACTCTGACAACAAATTCTCCGTGGTTTCGCTTACGAGTTTGAACGCTTGTACAAGGAGTTTAAACAGAGTTGGGTTGTTAAGTTCATCTCCATAATTGTGGCGTACGCTACGTGGCGTAATTTTTAAAATGAATTTAACTAGACAGGGCTAATCTAGTATAATACATCAATGCCTGAAGCCGTTTTTTTTTCAAATTTGACATTAAAAATTCTTACTTTGGTTTTGCTTTACTCGAACACGAAAGAACAAATTTAAAAAAGAGTCATTCTACCTAAATTACTACAAATGTGATGTTTAGTTTCCAACTTCTAGTTTCCAACTTGTACTACAACTTTTCAGACACCATGTAAAAAGAAGAGTGTTCTGATATGTATTTGTTTTTTTGTATAAATTTACAGCTTTAATCCGAAATTTTGCACACTTTACTTTTTAAACAAGAGTAAGGTGACTGTTTACATGAGGTTTAAAAAAAACATTCCCACAACATTCTTCCACTAATACAAAATTTGGTACTTCTTGATGAAATTTTGCACACCTCACTTTCAAAAATAAGAAGAATATTACTGTCTGATTTCTAAAAACTTTGCGTTAAGTCCGTGCGGCGCCGGGGGCTTCAGCTAGTTTAGTTTAAAAATGGTGCCCACGAGAACAGAGAAAATAATAAATGGAAAAGACAGATAATATATGTGCTACGGAATAATGATTGCTAAATATCAAAAAGAGGTCAATTGGTGTTTAAAATACCGAAGAGATATTCATGTTGATTTTAAGAAAAAGAAAATATCCTCTTTACTTTCATCAACATGGAAAAGCCTTTCGACTTATTTAAATTCAGCAGCATTTTAATTTATTCCAGTAGAAATACAACTCGGAGAAATAGGCTGAAACAATTTCAGATACTTAATATACTGGGTGTATCGGCACGTACCCGACAAACTTTAACCAGCTATTCCTTAGCATATTTGGAGTAAAAAATCTTATGTGCACTTTGCTGTCCGGTAACGTTTTTTTTTAATAAAAAATTTACTATTCATATTTTCACCATATGTCACCACTGTTTTATCCTTTGTCAAAGTTTGAAAACCCATCTGGCAATATTTTATTCGAATTCCGTTGAATAATGCACGTGTGTACCTATATTGGCGCACTTTTACAATCACAACGAAATGGCACGGCACCATTCGTCTCTTTTTTAACTATTATTATTTAGTGTGTGCGAAAGATCGAAGACGCTTTTCGACATACTTGCTTATAACAGCTGTTGAACACGAAAAGCAATGCCAATGACAGTGATGTAGTGTGGAAATTTTTATTTTTTTTGTTTTTAATTGAAAAAAATGCTACCGGACAGCAAAGTGCCCATAACATTTTTTACTCCAAATGTGCTAAGGAATAGCTGGTTAAAATTTGTCGGGTTAGTGCCGATACACCCTGTATAAAACCAATTATTATTTACAAGATTTTTTTTAAGTCTCTACGGAATAACGAGGGTATTGTGAATGTATAACATCGAATGTGGCCCTTTGCAAAGATACTGGTTTCTTTCGTAAAGTTATATTAATTTCAACGTTTTAAAAGGTAGGCATTTTAATTCGTTATTTGCCCGATATTCCCCCGCCTTCTTTTTACCTCTTCTTCTCCTCCCCACTACCTTCATCCTCACAGCATACCCCAATAGGCGATTCCATAGCCTCACTGGTTCCAGAAGGTTGGGAGTAGTTGGGACTCTTCAGTTCAATGGCAGGCAAGTTCAATGTACTGTAAACGTTAAATGTATCGGTGACAACGTTACAATTACAACGACGACGCCGCGACGCCACGACGATACGCTCGCGCTCCGCAGAGTAAAGCTGTCCAAATAAACGTCTTCAAAAGGGTTCGACGCATTGAGACAAAAACCTACACGTTTCTAGAAACTGCCTTCGGTAAAAAAAGAAAAGAAATATTTTTAAATTTACATGGAGTCAACAGCATTTTTTTATTAAAGCTAGTCTTGAGGACGCCCGGATTATACGAAGGAGGAAAAACAGATGCCGGTAGCTCGTTCCACACACGAGCCGTCTTACACAAAAATTAGTCACTCTTGTGTTGTGTTTATTTGTTTGATTGTATATTTGATTTACTGTATTTTAAGATTTAATCAATACCTTAAAAATATATGAACAGCGTTACTATTCAAACTTACAGACGGAAAATAAACGACCTAAACTTATTTATTAAAAATGTTAATCTCTTAATTCGGTTATTGTAAACTCCTGCATTTAATAAATCTACGTTTATCTTTATGTACAACTAGACCAGAGGCTCTCAAACTTTTTTGCCCCGTAGACGAATATTGTGTCCAACAACCGGGTGGCGGTATAGTTTCTCTGCCTTTAAATTGTGCAGACAGGGGCGCCCTTCTGAGGTATTACACCAAATGAAAATGAAGCAGGATAAGCAAGGGGAATTTCTTTCCATAGATAATTATTTGTTGGTTCTTTTTTCACATGATATCCGATTCTTCAACGTTCCATTTCCATAGTCAAAATGTCCTCAAACTTAGTTTTGTAGTCTCTGTGAAGTACATTTAAGTGTTTAACGTAGAGCGAAACATTAAAAAATTTTCAAAAACAAGTTGGGGAACTAGGAAAATTGAGCGGCTTCCAATATGCAATGTTTTGCGTCAATTTATTAATTCTGACAATAAAATGAACGTACACTCTATTTAAATACCTCAATAAACAATTTAACGAAATATAAATGTACAAATTTTAAGTAATTTCTCAGCCTATTATTAATATTACGTTACCTGTTTTTTGTGTTAGGTGTATTGTGTCATTTACGGAACTCCTAAACGTTGATGACTTGATGTAAGCGAGGGTCCGCTCATATATACCCCCATTTGAATTTCGTATACCCCCAATTTTTTTTCTCGCTGACATGGACCCTCAGCAAGCCCATATCGACCCCTGAGGGTCCATATAGACCACTTTGAGAATATCTAAACTAGACAGACATTAACATTTTATATTTACATACATCTCATTCCTACTATAATAGTTCGCATTCCCCAGTAAAATGTGCGAACTATTTTTAGCTAGTATCAACAAGTTGTTGAAAATAATTTTAAACGTTTTTTTAGGGGAAACTGGCAGATAATCTACTTTTATGTCACTTTCTATGTTTCATGTTACCCATATTTTGTTAACTCTAATTTAAGTAATTTTACAAATAAGATGTACTGTATTGTACTATGTAATAAATAGTACTGTACGCGTGTCATGTTTTAAAATTAATAGTAAATAATTTTAAATTAATATAATAACAATAATAATTAAACAATTTCAAATTAATTAAAAAAAATATGTCAGTTACAAATCTGAAGGGTGGATTATTTAATTAATAACCGTAACCTTTTGGTTGTGACAACGTCTCAGATCGGGGCAACCTGTTTTAAACAGAAGTAAAAAAAGACCTCTCACTCAATCTTGTCTTCATATTTCCTTCCAACAGTTTATAATGTTTTTTTGTATGTTTATATACGCCTTACTGAAATCACTCCATCCACTTTTAGCTTATAGTTTTTAGCCCAACGCGCAATGAGAGAGATCTCATTGAGAATTTATTTACACGGCCTTTCGTCACTCACAGGGCCGCTTTAGAACTTTAATGGCCCTGGGCGCTTTTATTTATAGAAAACTTCCTTCGAAAATTGTGAATTTCGTGTAAAATTTGTCAAACGTATGTGTACGTTTTCTGAATTATCACAAACTTGAACAGAATTTTCTGAGAAACTTGTATTTTTTTTTACTTATCCTTAAATAAATTAGAAAAGTTATGGGTTAGAGCTTTCATTCCCGGGATTCCCATCTGTTTTGGCACCGTAATCTCGGTGCTGGGCTTGTCTTAATCCCGGGATGATGGAATTTGTTTTTGTGGTTCTCATGACCTTGGTTCAATGGTGGAATTTTTTTTTCTTGGCAGCATATCGTTTATTTTACAATATTCTTGAGATCTTAAGATACAGGATAACGGTCATAAAGATTTTGGGTAGATTATGTTTTCGTGATGTTTTATAGAAGTAAGAATACTTTTATTGAAGCCTGAATTTAATCACGTGACAACACTACACATTATTCAGGCGGACGATTTTTTACTTCGCTATTTTAGCTAGTAGCGGAAGAGAATAATGACGACTAAAATAAGATCAACACTAAATGATAAAACCTTTAGACACTTTGATTTCATTGCGGTCGAGTTTTAAATTCCAAAGCATTGAATCAGTTTTATCACTTTATAACGTATTTTTTCCTAATTTCGATATTTGTTCTTTTGTACAGATACGTTTATATTACTGGAATTTAGTTAATATTCAAGATAACCTAATCTTTGTTTAATAACTAAAAAATAAAATATTTGCTATAACTCCTATTTTTTTTTTCAATAATTTAAATATCCCGGGATAGAAAAGTTTTAGCACCGTAATTCCGGTTCTGAAATAAATTCCCGGGATTGAAAGATTGTGGGTAAATCAAAATCATAAAATGGTTAGGTTATATTTATAATAAAGGTAGGTGGGTTGTTTATACCCACTGAATTAGGAAGAACACAAAAAACAGGAATGCAGTTCTATAATCTACAAGTGTACGTGAGACAGAGTGCTGGGATTTTGTATGGAAGGCACTTCTAGTTTTCTTCTGAAATCTATGTCAATACCCCTGCTGTTGCTATGGAGCCTTTTTTATTATTTACAAATGACGACGCATTGATATATTTCAATTCATTATTATTCTATAACTTTCTAGTCTAGATTTAATGACAGGATTGAATCCTTTATTTAACTTATAATTATTATTTTTACAGTTTGTACACTTTTTGTAAAACGGAATGTTTGATGCAAATACTGAATTGCCTTACCTACGCTACAAGCGCGTATATAATATACATAAAAGAAAGTATCTATGCGTTTGTCGTGGCCGCACGCCGGAGTTTTTTTGTTTTTGTTTTTTATGTTAGTTTTATTTCGAGATTGATGAAATTTATCACGCTTGACCTTCAAAACAAGAAGAAGGAGAGTTACGAAAAACTCTGTCTAAGGGCCGGGACTTCAGCTAGTATTTTATTTACGTTGAATTAATATTTTTGTATTAAATAAAGCTCTTCTAACAGATGAAAAGAATGACATCTCTTTAATTATTTTCAAATGAAAATGATGCTGTGACAAATGACATTGACAACAGAATTTCCAAATTTCCTAAAACTTAACGATTAATCATAAAACTGAAAGCGTTTCTTTTGAGTTTGTTTAAATGGGTTGGTATTTCACAATGAGAAACTACAGTCCATTTAAAATGTATATTTATATCAATGCAGATGTTATATTAAAATAATCACGGGCCCTGGGCACAGTACCTACTCGGTCTACAGGCCTGAAGCGGGCCTGTCCACTCGCTGCGAACTGAATTCTGCAGCAGATGTGAAGGTTACCACCCAGAATAGAACTTTCTATTTATAGGCCTTCTTTCACTTTCCGATGAAAGGCCTCTTTTAGTCTTCGTCAGAAAAGAAGCCTCCGTTATTCAAATGACGTGTGAATAACAGAGAAACTGCGACAGTTGCTCTCTGGGCATGAAAACCATTTGTCTTTTGGATTTCGAAAATACAATTTTATGCTGGCCACGCACTTACACACGTTATTGCAAAATGAACATCCTATCAAGTAGCCCAGCATACTGCATTTTTATTTAACTATTTATTAAAGCTGAGACTGTTAACGAATATTTTTTGTGAGCACTCCGACCATGGGCCTGTTGTCATTGTATCTCCCATTTCACCCCTCCTTTCAGATTATTATTGAAGTGAAACTTCTTTACGCGCGTCATGCAATTTCTAGGACCGGAGTAAAACCGACTCATGACCGAAACGAAAATGCGGGTACCCCCACCACCGATTAAAGTTCATTTGATCTAGTCAAAGTTTTGAAGTAACATATAAATGCTTCTTAGCTCATCTCGACAACTGGCGTTGGTGGTGTAATGGTCAGCATAGTTGACTTCCAAACAGTTGATCCGAGTTCGATTCTCGGCCATCGCACATTATTTTTTTGTTTTTAACGCCTTTTTCATTCAATATCTTATTTTTTAGTAGGTCAGAACATTTTTTAAAAGAAAATAATATTGCAAAATAATAAAAACACTTATCTCACTGTGATAAAACATTACTCCGCTAGAGCGCGCTTTGCGTTATTGTGTTGGATTAAAATTATTATCTAATCCGTATATTATGATAATTGTATTACATTTATTTAATTAATTTATTTATTTTGATAATATGTAATAATTTACAGAAAAAAAAATTAAAACTATCTCCCTCTGATAAAATATCCGTTCGCTAGAGCGCACTACGCGATCTTGTGTGGGATTCTATTTCTGTACATTGTACATTATTTTTAAAAATATATTATATTTTGGGTGTGATGTAGGTAACATTATAAAACATAACAAGCTCTCATATTTTCAGAACCTACATAATATAATCAATTTATGCGGCTTTGCTTACAGTTGGTGCTCAGCGTGGTTGGCTTTCAATCAGTTAAGCGAGGTTCGATTCTCGGCTGTGGCATTTTTGAAGTGAAACCTTGTTGAGGTGGGGGAGCCGCTCACGAACGTTCTCTCTCTTCTCTTCTTTCCTCTCTCTCAGACACCAGCGAACTGCGCCACGCCAAGCATCAGCTGAAACTAGAAGTTTCACTTCTGTCTTGCGTAGGCTTGACACACCCACTTTTTTTTTTTTATTAGGTACAATATTTTTTACAATTCAGGTTTTCCAGTAATGTAGGCCTCACTGGGTGGCTTGCCCGTGCTGAGGCCTTCATTTTATAATATGAAATATAAACTACATAATACATTTAATCAGAAAAATTATACATTTAAAATTAAAAATACATAATAATATATTTAAAATTAAAAAATTAGTACATTGAAAATAATCTTGTGTGTTTGTGAGCGATGTGTATTTATATTGGTTTTGTGTGTTACGGGAAGGTTTTATTTGTATTTTATGCTATGAAATTTTGGTAATATTGTCTTTTTTGTTCTTTAATCCATTTTGTAATTTTGTGTGTGAATTTATTTATATTTTCCTCAATTTTAATTTCAAGTTTTAAAATGTTGAAAGCTTTTATTGCATGGTATTGGTAGTGTCTTTGTCCAAAGCTTGAAATTACTGTCGGAGTTTTTATGTTTTCTTTGTACGTTTGTCTAACTGATCTGTTAGTGTTATTTTGTGTATGTTGAAATTTTTTTTGTTGTCAAAAATGTAGTTTAGTAGTGTTTTAACGTATAATTGGCGTATATCTAGTACGTCACAGCTGTTGAATATTTGGTCTGTATCAGTCAGTCTATGTTTTTTTAGTATTACCTTTAAGATCGTTTTCTGTGCGGTTTCTATGTAAATTGATAGCCGAGTTTGTTGCTCCTCCCCAAGCAATAATTCCATATACTATTATTGATTGGCAAAGTGCAAAATATATGGTTTTCAATTGTTTTATTTTATATATGTTTTTTTTTTCCAGGTCCGATGAGGGTCCCCGACTTCTCGGTGAAATCTTTCGTGGTTTAGGTTCACTGAAGGTCCCAGAGGGAAGAGTTCACTTAAAAGGCCGCTGTTCTCCCCCCCCATTAGTTCCCCGATGGCCTCAAAAGAGAAGACTTGTTTCCGACTTAACTTGCTTTTTTAAAATTAATAATGGAATTATAGACAGCCCTGATTTATTGGATCGATTCACCTTCAACACACCAACTAGAACTACTCGATTTGGAACAATAATTTTAGGACAGTCATTTAGATAGTAGTGTGTACCTAGAATGCATGCAGTTCACAATACTTTTGCGGAAATTGTAAATTGCACGGAATATAGTTACAAGAAGGCTATAATAACACATCTCAGTAATTCCATTGAATTATTATGTATATATTATCACATTTTTATAGGAGCCCATCCATATGCATAATATCATCCATGCGTATAATATAAAAATAATTAAATAATACTCGATTGTCGTTGAATTCTCTTTGGTATATATGGGGTTTTCCAATAAGAGGTGTTATGTGTATTTAATTCCGGCCATAAAATGATTTTTTATGGCCCGAATTGTATGTCTTAGTTCTACGTGCCACACAAGCAACGAAACCATTGATCTTTTACGGGAAAAGTTTCCGGACCGTATTATCTCTCGAAAAGATGATCACAATTGGCCACCGAGATCTTGTGATTTAACACCTTGCGACTTCTTATTTTGGGGCCACGTGAAAGAGAAGGTCTACGCTAACAGCTCAGGGTCGATTCAAGACCTCAAAGATGGAATTCGTGAGGCTATCGAGGACATAAGACAGCCACTTTGCGATTTGGTTATGGAAAATTTCATGAAAAGGATACGGTCCTGTAGGCGTGGTCGTGGTGGTCATTTGACTGATGTTATTTTTCACTATTAACGGCATACCTTCTTCTTTATAATAAAATAAACATTCAAAAATTATGTAATCTTCAAATAGATACCAAAATTGTAAGTTTCGCTGATGATCCAATTCTCCTCTTCAAATCAAGCAATTGGAATGATGTATACATAAAAGCTAACAGGGGCATAACTGTGGTTAAAAGATGGTTAAACAATAATACACTAACAATGTATGTGACCAAAACTAAATACATTGAATTTAGTATTAATCCTTCCTTAAGAAACCCAGAAAATCAAATTAAAATATGTGCTTGCAACCTGACAAATACGATAATATGTGATTGCCCTTATTTAGAACAGGTAACTAAAATTAAATACTTAGGTATTATTTTTGACAGCAATTTAAAGTGGAAACAACATATAACCACTACAGCAAACAAACTTAGAAAATTCATTTACTTTTTTAGACAAACTCGCAACTTTCTCAACCTAAGCCAGCTCAAAACAATCTACTATGCACTTTGTCAATCTTTAATAGAATATGGTATCATAGCATGGGGAGGAGCAAACGCTGCCGCCATTGATCCAATATCTAAAGCTCAGAAACTTAAAATAAAGATTATCCTCAAACTACCAATCACATGCAGTTCGGATGAAATCTTTAGGAAAATCTGTGTTATGGACATTAGGCAACTTTATGCTAAAAACATACTAACATACCTCTTCAAACACAAAACTACTTTTGACAATATCCAAACTGCTCGTGATACTAGAACCAAAGGACATAATTTCTTACAAATCCCTTTCGCTAAAACAACTTTTGGCCAGAGAAATTTTAGATATTTTGCAACAAGGCTATATAATGCTCTCCCACTAGCCATTAGACTGAACAAATTTTTTTTGAAATATAAAACAGACATCAAGTCTTGGATCATCAGCCAAGACAGATCCATGATCAAAAATTTTATAAAAATCCCTACATAAGTATGTACTCCAACTAGATGCTGATTAACAAATTTATCATTTATTATTATTATTTATTATTTTGTATCTTTTTCACAATGTCATTTAATGTAATGAAATATGTTATGTATCAAAAAATATGTAAACATTAATTCATGTATCAAATACGTCTGTCTCGACACAGGTTTATCCGAGTGAGACAGACTTCGAAAAAAAAACTGTAAAAAAACTTTATATTGATAATAAAAAAGTGGGTGTGTCAAGCCTACGCAAGACAGAAGTGAAACTTCTAGTTTCAGCTGATGCTTGGCGTGGCGCAGTTCGCTGGTGTCTGAGAGAGAGGAAAGAAGAGAAGAGAGAGAACGTTCGTGAGCGGCTCCCCCACCTCAACAAGGTTTCACTTCAAAAATGCCACAGCCGAGAATCGAACCTCGCTTAACTGATTGAAAGCCAACCACGCTGAGCACCAACTGTAAGCAAAGCCGCATAAATTGATTATATTATGTAGGTTCTGAAAATATGAGAGCTTGTTATGTTTTATAATGTTACCTACATCACACCCAAAATATAATATATTTTTAAAAATAATGTACAATGTACAGAAATAGAATCCCACACAAGATCGCGTAGTGCGCTCTAGCGAACGGATATTTTATCAGAGGGAGATAGTTTTAATTTTTTTTTCTGTAAATTATTACATATTATCAAAATAAATAAATTAATTAAATAAATGTAATACAATTATCATAATATACGGATTAGATAATAATTTTAATCCAACACAATAACGCAAAGCGCGCTCTAGCGGAGTAATGTTTTATCACAGTGAGATAAGTGTTTTTATTATTTTGCAATATTATTTTCTTTTAAAAAATGTTCTGACCTACTAAAAAATAAGATATTGAATGAAAAAGGCGTTAAAAACAAAAAAATAATGTGCGATGGCCGAGAATCGAACTCGGATCAACTGTTTGGAAGTCAACTATGCTGACCATTACACCACCAACGCCAGTTGTCGAGATGAGCTAAGAAGCATTTATATGTTACTTCAAAACTTTGACTAGATCAAATGAACTTTAATCGGTGGTGGGGGTACCCGCATTTTCGTTTCGGTCATGAGTCGGTTTTACTCCGGTCCTAGAAATTGCATGACGCGCGTAAAGAAGTTTCACTTCAAAAATAAAAAAAAATCATTTATATAAAAAAATGGCATTTTTCTTTGAATATCAAAATAACACCTCTTATTGGAAAACCCATATGTATAATAATCTAATATGTATAATAATCTATTGCGTTCAGTAGATACCTAGTTCCGGTCATAATCTTTTGACAAATTGACATTTGACGAATGTTTATGGTACGATAAACCACAGACAACCACGAAATGCGTGGAATACAACAAAGCAATGTCATACCCATCAAAACACGACAGCTTTCAAATAAAATATATGTTTTATTTATGTTTAGGGAAAATTACCGGTTCTGACGGCTACCGTATTATTCTTGAATTTGATAATATTATGTTTTGTGCTAACCTAGAAAGAAATAATAATAGTAATAAAATTATTGTTATGCTGATGCTGAAATATTTATTTCTTTATAATTGCTTTCCAGTGAAATTCTTTTGTGAGTTTTTGATAACAGAGATTAAAAAAAATTCTTTTCAGTTTAGTGATAGGAAGTTTAAACTTTCCAGATACACATAATAAATCTAATTTCCTATTTAAATACTCTCAGTATCGCCCTGGTGAAAAAGCACGATTCATAATGGAATCGTTGCTTTTTTTACGTTCTCCCCACAGTTACTCGTTACGTCCTTACTACGTAACTCCACACAGGATGCCATAGAATAATAATTTCCCTTTGGGTCTTTGTCATCTTTCGAGATGATGTGTGCTGTGTGAAGGGTATTTTTAAGGAGAGAAAGGAGTGAACATGAGTCTTAAAGAGATCCATATTGTAGGAGGGAGGTAACACAATCTTTCCGTAGCCAAACTGTTGAACTCAAGAAAGAGTCACAGAAACGATTCGCTCTCGCGTGGTAAGTGTCAACCGTATATAAAAGTTGAGCGCGCATTTGGCGCATTTACCTAATATTCATTGGTGCAAAAGGGATCAATGACGATAGTTCTTATATTATATCTCATCTTACGTTGAAATACCCGTAAAACAAGGAGACCATTTCCACCTGTCGCATGTGCTCTAAACATTTGAATCTATTTGTTAAGATTCATGGTTTTTATTTGTTAAGGCCATAGGACAAATTCAACAGTGGAACTTGCTATGATATGGCAATAGCCATGTTTGGTGATCAAACCTGAATAGCCAGGTACTTCTCACTCTTCTATTTCCCATCTCCTTCCCTTTAGCTTTATAACATTCCCCAATTGGGGATGCCATAGTTTCACTGGCTTCAAGTAGTTGGGAGTTTCACAAAAATAACACGTAAAAGTTCAAACATTTCACAACAAATAGAATACAGTCCCTTGTAACAGCAAAAAACCCATTTTGACTATAAAACTGGATTTTAAAGGAAATTTTAAGTCCATTAGAATAACATTATAGTTTTACCTAGACACGTGACGATATGACTCCACAATACAAAGGCAAGGTCAAGGGTAACAGGTAATAGGTAAACACACTTGTTTGCAGAACATCTTTTAGCTTTGTTTAACGAGTAGTGCTAACTTTAAACAAGCCAATAAAAATGTTATGTCTTCGCGTCACAGCCTTATTATTCATAAAATATTACACCAGTAACATCAAGTCTCACGTTTACGAGAAAAAAATTGTCCAAATGATCATTTTTTTTACTACGTTAAGTTTATATCATGCTATGCTTGTAGATCAAAGTAAAAATTCATTTAAAGTGATAAAACAGCAGTGAAATATTTAGTTTTTAAGATGTGGAAAACAGTTTTCTTCGTTTTTATTGTTTCGTTTGTAACTGGAAATGATGCAGAAGGTGTTTTAGAAGACTTTCCTTGTAATGGGTCAACGAAGATTTTAGAAACGTTCAACGAAATGGATCCCTCGTTTTATACTCTTGTGATAATTCCTAGTGAGTTTAGTGAGTTTCCTGAAAAGGTTGATATAAGATTGCAGTTTGATTCTTATGCTAATGTCACAATGGTAAGTATTAATAATATTGAAGAAAATATTAAGATCTCTAAAACAAAAAGTCTGAGGTCCTGGATTCGACTCCTAGAGTGAAAACCGAACTTAAACATAGAACCGAAACTTTTTCTGTTTCACATTTTTCGTTTAAGAATTGTTAATATTATCTTCAATGACTAAATATTACACTTTCAGGTTTTACTCAGTAAGTTATTACAATATATAATATATTTTCATTCAAATTATAAAGAAAAGTTACAAATTAATGTATGACACCTAACATTCTTAACTAACTAACTTAATTAGACATTTATTAGAGAAATCGTCTCGGATCTAACTGGGGAGATAGTACATTTACTTCTTAATACTTAAAACTAGTATGTAGCTATGTCAAATTACAAAAAATTTACAGTTATTATTATTTAAAATATTATAAACATTTGAAAGTAAATTTATTAGTGAAAATACAAAGAAAATGGCAAACAGAATAGAAAAATAAATAGCAAACAAAAATCGGCAAAATATCAATGATTTTTAAAAAACAATTTTTAATTAGCTTTTTTTAATTTGGTTTTCATTTAGCTTTTCTCACTTTTTATTATATAGGGTAAATCGTTAAAAAGGTTTGGGTCTGGTTATTCGTAGAGGTTCTGTGCAGTTATCGTGTTGTACATTCCCTGATGTTGTAGGTATGGTATTCCCTGATGTTTTGTGTAAAAACTTTAAAGATTGCTTTTTTTTTCAAAAAATATGACCTTAAATTGATCAAAAAGTTCACTGGTTGAAAATATCTTGCTTTTATAAGGGGACTTAAGACTCTAATAATGAGGGTTTGCATTTTTTTTGCCTAACGCACATGTTTTAATTATTTCTGATGAACATATTATTAAAATTTCAAATGTTTCTAGAGGGATCCCTACGGATGTACGTTATTTATATTTGAGACTATTTAAAACAGGACCTTAAGATTAAAATGCTTTATGTAAAATGGTTTGAAAATTTTATAAAACGTTTTTCAACTATAAAATTGGCTGTAAGCACCAGATATTATTTTTCTAGACTATGAATAAGTAACTTTACGAGAGATTTTTTTATTTTTTATTAGGTAATTTCAAGTTATGATGAAGTTCAAATATAACATTAAATTTACAATTACATGTTATTACATTACATTAAGTTTGTTTTCTTTTTAGTACATCTTGATACACCTTTTTTTAGAGCAAATGCTCGTGTTGAAAAGGCGGAGAAAACGCGTGTAAATAATAATTTAACAAATATATAACATAATTATATCAAATAGAAAAGAGAAAAGGATGTAAAAGAGATAAGAATAAGAAATAAGAAATAAGCATAAGAAATAAGAAAATAAGCATAAGAAATAAGAGAAAATGATTTCAATATAATAATAAAATGAGAGATTATATTGTGTTTAAGTATTAACGATTTTGGTATGCTATTGATATGGTGTTTTTATTGAGTTTTTGAATTTTTTATAATTCGTTTCCAATCTTAAGTTAAGAGGTAATTGGTTAAACCATTTGAGACCAAAATATTTATAAAATTGTTGGGCTGTGGTGGTGTTACAGCGTGGGATAGTTATAGAGCCAAGAATACTATGTCTATTGCTGTTCGAAAAAGTTATTAAGTTGTCATTGTTGAAAAAATCTTTATGTATTTGAAAAAGAGTTATTTTTTATAAATAATATGAAGTGAAGGGACTTTAAATTCTTGAAATAATCTAATTGTGGGGTAATCGTACGGTTTTTTCAAAATTATTTTTATTAATATTCTTTGGATGATTTCTAAAGGTAAGAGAGAAGTTTTGAATGCTCCACCCCAACCAACAATTCCATATTGTAATACAGATTGAATTAGTGAAAAATAGATGGTTCTTAATAATTTAAAATTTAGTATGTTTCGTATTCTAAGAAAAATGTAAAATAATTTTCTTAACCTTTCTACTATTGCATTGATTTGTAATTTCCACTTTATGTTACTATCTATAATTACACCAAGATATTTTACATTAGTTTTAACAGTAAGTACAGAGCAGTCAGGTTTACATAAATTTGAAATTCTATTACAATTATATGAGTGTATACTTATCTTTAAATTATCAGGGAATGAATTTTTATTAATGGTGAAAGGTATTATAAAAGTTTTTTCAGTATTGAGTGTTAACAAATTTTTATCGAACCATTTTTTTAGTATGTTTCATTCCAAGTTAATCCCTCAGTTAAAATTGTTGTGTCGTCAGCGTATGAAATAAGTTTAGACTTAATTGAGAGTTTAAACATATCGTTAACATAAATGATGAAAAGAATTGGACCTAGAACAGTTCCCTGCGGGATGCCAAAGTTTGTGTTCTGCGAATCACTCAGAGAGCCATTTAACTAAACATTTGTGATTTTAGTAATACGTTCATCAGAGATTAATTAAAATAAACCCCACGGAGAGATCGACTTTTTAGGCTTGCTAGAGCAAAGTCGACCGTGGGTCCGTCCATTACGCCGGGCCGCGTGCGGATGATTGTTTTTAAACTTACCACTGTGTCTTTGAGATTTGATAGGGAAAATTCAACCGCAGGTCTGTCCAATAAACCAGGGCCGCGCGTCGCATATTTTTGTGCACGGATGCTTCACTTACGTCATTAAGATTCTGGCTTTATTTTAGGGTATCGTCTCATCTTAGTACCTAATCATTTTATTGTGATATTACTATCGGATACAAGTAAGCCTTGTAAATGCTTCTCCAGGCAATTTCAAACTGACTGTACTAGAGCAAAGAAAAACCTTTTAATGTTTTTTTTTTTATTTATTTTTTTTTTATTAGGAATTTCACGTTTTAGGATTTTTCTTAATTGTATAAATAAATAAGTTAGTTTTCTAACTCTTTTAACACATGTATTTATATCATTATTAAATTTCATAATATTTTCTATTGTGATAAAGTAGATATATTTATCCATGACACTATTTAGATTGTACTTAAATTCGGGTAGAATTCGAAAGATAGCAGCCCGTTCTTTAGTTCAACAGCTCGGCTGTGGAACGATTTCTATGTGGAGTAAATGTAACAAAAATAATAAAAATTTAAGTCAAAGTTAGGACATTAAATAAGTATAATTATATTACAATCACCACGTATTTGAAAGTTTTTATGAAAATGTTTGCGCACCGACTTTATTGTCTCGTGCTCTGCACTATCGAGCTATCACAATATCATAACGATTGCAAAATGCATTCAAGTCAAGTGTTCTTGTTACATTCAAACTGAAATAGTAAAAATCTTTAATACTAGCAAAACTAGCGATTCCAATAGGAAAATGCCACTTAAATTACACATTTTTAACGTTCAGAGTATTCTATTATCCTGAAGTAGAGTGTATCGTTATTATCGGTGAATAGTGATTTATTTGATTAACATTCTCGCGACTGTTTACAGATTCTGACATTTTTTAAGATTTCAGAAACGATGAAAAAAGCATATTTAAATTTATAAATTTAAATTTTTTATGTTGTTTTGTTTCGTGAAATAATGTATTCCATCCATTCACAATTTATAAGTAAAAACTGTCTTAAAAACCACCCGTAAATGGTTTGTCCAACTGTCAACAATAGATTTTATGTGAAAAATCCATTGAAATTTCAGTAAAATAGACACAGCACGTCATGGTCTGATTACTAAAAAATTCAAAACCTACGTTATTTTTTTTTGAAGTGAAACTTCTTTAGGCGCGTAATGGATTTTCGATGGACGGAGTAAAACCGAGTCAGGATCGACACGAAAATGCGGGTACCCCCACCACCGCTCACCGTTCACTGTCCCTCTCTCACCATATGCGCTTGTTGAGGTGGGGGAGCCGCTCACGAACGTTCTCTCTCTTCTCTTCTTTCCTCTCTCTCAGACACCAGCGAACTGCGCCACGCCAAGCATCAGCTGCTTGGTTAGTATACTGCGTCGTGAGTGTAATACGAGTGAAATACGTAATTGATTGTGGTTCATACGGTTTAACAAAAGAAGTTTCACTTCTGTCTTGCGTAGGCTTGACACACCCACTTTTTTTATTTGGAAAACCAACAGTAATATTGAATGATGTATAGTAAGATATGTGTAATTACTCAAACAAAAAGAGGTTTTTACTGATGTATCTTAAGTAAATATAAAAGAGAAAATAATTACATTCGCTTTTGGGGATAGGATAATGGGAGAGAGGGAAAGAGAATGGATCTAGTCTATGTTAAGTAATATTACACACGTGTTGTGTGAATAATATTTATTGATTTTTGAGAATTTGAGGTGCTAGAATGCAGTGTGAAAAATATTATGAAGGGTAAATGAATTATGATTTTTTTTTGTTTTGGTTTACTGTTGTTCTTCTTGGTTTTTTCGTAACGAGAAAGGTTTTTAAGATAAAATAAATAAAAACATCAATTCAAACGAATTAACCATTGTGTACCATTTTTATTTAGTTCGTGTGAAATCGAGCACCCACCTAAATTATGTCACAAACAGGTTATAAGGTTTCGAAAAATTCACACAAAAAAAACGTACGTAAATATTTCGTATAAAACATTTGTAGATAAAAGCAAAATAAATATTCTGTATCAACCAAAGTAAGAATCAGGCACAAGAGCTCCTATTTTCTAATAAGATATGCATGACCTAAATGTCCCATCAATGTAATATTTTGTAAAGTAAATTATTTTAAAATTTAAAATTTGTATTTAACGATGTAGTTATATAAAGTAATTTTTATGTAACAAAATAGTGTATATACAGTAATTTGTATGTAACAAAGTTGTGTATATAAAGTAATTTGTATGTAATAAAGTAGTGTATATAAAGTAATTTGTATGTAACAAAGTAGTGTATATAAAATAATTTGTATGTAATAAAGTAATTTTTATGTAACAAATTAATGTATATAAAGGAATTTGTATGTAACAAAGTGGTGTATATAAAGTAATTTGTATGTAACAAAGTGGTGTATATAAAGTAATTTGTATGTAACAAAAGTATTTTTTATGTAATAAAGTAGTGTATATGAAGTAATTTGTATGTAACAAAATGGTGTGTATAAAGTAATTTGTATGTAATAAAGTAGTGTATATAAAGTAATTAGTATGTAATAAAATAATTTGTATGTAATAAAGTAGTGTATATAAAGTAATTTGTATGTATCAAAGTGGTGTATATAAAATAATTTGTATGTAATAAAGTAGTGTGTATATAAAGTAAATTGTATGTAACAAAGTAGTGTGTATAAAGTAATTTGCATTTGACAAAGTAATGTATATAAAGTATTTTTTTATGTAACAAAGTAGTGTATATAAAGTAATTTGACTTTAATTCACAATTTATAATGTCTTATGTTTTCTAGAATTTCCAATGGCTCTCACTGTACGATGACTCCCTGACGGTGCAGGCAGTGACTCTGAATGAGAACAAATCCAACATGAGTATGACGGTCCAACCGCGGAGTGGAAAACCTTTCCCTAACCTACTTGGCGCTAAAATCAACATGCAGGACGTCTGCAAACACGGAGTCCACAAGGTAGGCAAACCCACAAGGTGCTAAATTATTGTTCAAAGAAACCCTTCTTAACCATTGAGGTATATATATAGAGCCAGCTTTGGCGTTCAAAGTATTGACCACGTATATCGGTTCATTGTCCACTGTGAGATATCACGGGGATTAGTCGGTTACAAACGCTCGCCGGGCGCAGGTCTCCGGCGATAACTTCTAAATCCCTAAATGGGCACTGAGATATTGTACAAGTCGTACTAGATAATATGAAGAAAGCGATAGTATAACCTTTCATCGGTAATTAGGGTTTTACCATCATCAAAAAATTTGGCCGCCGGTCACCTTCGACTCGTTCGTTGGGTTGGTTCGCGGTCGGTAGGATTCGGGCAACATCGACAGTCGCCACACAAGCCGTTAAAATTTCACCTCAAAAATCCACGCGATTGAAAAATACGGTCAAAGAGCAAACAGATATTGTTGTTGAATCAGCACAAAATACTTCATAAAAAAACAACATAATGAATGTTTGATGCCACGTGACCTCCGGTGTTTGATGAGTGTTACCGGGACTTGGAGAGTCATCACCGCCCTTACCGGCAGTTGAACTTTGCACTACATTTTGTACTTTTTATTTTCTTGTTTTATTTGTAAATCTACTAATATGACCGAATTTAACTGTCTTAAGTCGCTAGTAATGCAATATTGTGTTGCGCTTTCTCTAGTTTGGTTTCGGCTTTCAACAAGAATGCAGTTGCATTTATTGATTTGTCGCAGTTATTATTGTTAGTTATACCTAATATTGTACAGTGACGAAATATAGTGTTGTTTACTTTAAAAAATAATAATAATGCGAGTTCGTGTGAAAAAGGGCTTGAAATTAAAAATGAAGGAACACCGTCAAATTTGTTGAAATAGGTATACAAATATAATATCGTCTGTTGATATTCTGAACTTTAAAAAAAGAGGAAAAAGACCACGAACCGCCACTGATTACAGCGGAAAAACAATATTTTTTATTGATTTTCATACTAAAATCACTTACGTAAGACAACACAAAAATATAGTGCTGTAGGCGTTTCACACGACGCTTTTTTTCATCCAGGTTCCACATGGGTCGTCTTTTCATATGGCTTCAGGATGAAAAAATCGACGTGTTCTATTATGGTACTGATTTTCGTATAGTTATAAATGGCGGACATTATTTGATTTGTCATCTGTCACTATTCTACGTAACTAGGTATATAATGTCGAAACATTGCTCGATTAGTTCGTTTTGTTTTTAATATTGATAAATAGACTGTGTTGTGAACATGTAATAAATAATATAACTGCATTTGGTTGATTTGTGTAGCGCGTTTTTTGTGAAAAATAACCTGAAGGGCGCTGAACAATTATATAATATATTCATAAAATGCCCTATCTCTATGTCTATCTCTATTTAACGAACTATAGACTATAAAAACTACTATTAACTTACGGCTAAGATTGCGACGAACTGGTGTACAATGCATTTGACCAATGAACGCAATGCTGCGTTAAAATGTACATATATAATTTTCTTATGTATATTCTGTATTTTCGCAAGAATTTTCGGTGATTTGTGGACGGCAACGGCAGAGGCAAATGACAGAAGCCTTCATGTAATATATTGTTTATGTTCAAGGTGTTTTGCCACTTTTTTATAATTTAGTACCGTCCCAAATTATTGTTTATTCTCTGTCAACAACTGTACGAAATATGTATTTAATAATTGTGTTTAGCAAAAATTTTTCATATGGGTCCCGATATTCTTTTCAAATGGGGATCGGTATGAAAAAAATAATCGTGTAAAACGCCCGTCAATCCCGAATTTTATTTTAACCACTCGGACTAATTTGTCCGATTTTGGGAACAAACTGCTATTTTCCGTAGACTTAATTTGTTCCCTTTCGAGGACAGCTTATAAAGTATCTTAAAAATCGCTATATCTCAAGTATTACCATGAATAGAAATATGATATAAATGCTGTAAGAAAGAAAAGACAGCGTTTAAAGAAATATATCGGTCAGTATGCCAGAGGCTTGAGGGGTTAATGTAAAACATTTGTTCAAGCATTATACTATTATTTTGGTAGTGTAGACAGCCTTGATTTAATTAACCTCATTGAATTTCATGTACCCATAAAAGCTACTCGTTCTAAAACCCTCTTTAATTGTAACAATTCTAAGACTGAACATTTCAAACACTCGCTTGTACCTAGATTACATGAAATTAGTAATAGGTACGCAGATGTAGCAGATCTGTTTAACTGCACAGAAGCTAGGTACAAAAAGCTGTAATATCATATCTTTTAAATCATGACCAATAAAATGTAAGTCTACTCATACTTACGTAAAAAGTCAAGTAAATATGTGTATAAAATGAACTGCCTGGGCAACTGAGGAAACTTGGGTCAGTAATAATATTCAATTCGGTGAACCAACAACTTGATTGGCACTAACCTACTTTCAACCAAAACCTGAAAATAAATGCATTCTTTTTAGCTATTGTAATATATAATATCATATATCTATACTATTATATATTTCAATCAATACTAATCTACCTATAAGTTTTGCATGTACTTGTATCTCTAGCTTTTTATATCCATCTAGAGTTTCTGTTAATTGTATATTTTCTGATGTCACTGTTTATAATTTACTGTAGGTATATGGTATATTTTATACCGTTGATATTTAAAAAAATAAATTAAGACTTTCTTTGTTGGTCTACATTTACATCTACTAAGCTTGCTTTATTTTATGGTGAAATGTCCCTTCAAGGGTGTTTTACAGCGTTATAAAATAGCTGAAAACGCGAAATAAATATTCGTAAGCCTTAATAGCAAGCGTTTGTGGACTTCTGCATTTCCACTACAATGAGTCTCTCAAAACAAAACTTTCGAGACATTACTAAAAATAGATTGAACGAAACAAAAACATAGCGTAGCTCAAACATCAAAATGTATTTAATCTTGTGGTTGAAACAACATATTATTTTACTCCAATTGGATTATCACAAAACCAAAAATAATTTCTACAAATTAAAATAACTAGTGATCTTCAACCAAACCAATTGAAAAACGTATAAGAATAATTTTGCTGGAACCATGTTCAACTGTTGTATTTGGATTCTTAAAATAATAACTCCTTCTTCAGTATAAAACTCTGTAACTTTATTTATACTAAAAACTCTTAAAATCAGGAATTAGTGTGTAGGGTGGCCAACGTCATCTCTATTACTCTCTCAAAATTTCTAGGTATCCAACATGGAGGTCCCACCCTACATACTACCGACATCTGTCGGATAACTCTATAAACTATACTATCTACATAATACTAGAGCCATCTATGTCTCGTAGCTCGAACTATCACACTACATCCCAAAAAGGAGTTCCTACCCACTTATGACAATTCTGAAAGTTCCGATAGAACACCGAAAGGCGAAATATTAAAAAACTTTCAAGTTTTCACTTGAAAAAACTTCATCCAATAAATATTTTGTTTAAGCTACAAAAAAATAATAATTGAATACTCCACTGCCCAACATAAATATTGAACCAGGGCAATTTGCCAAAATATACAGGTTTTTCCCAATTTACATAAATCTTTCAAACTAAGCAAAATTAAAATAAAAGAAAACACGACATAATGAATATTTCTAGAAAGATTTATTTAGGAATATGTTTTTAGGGAGTCTGGGACAGGTACAGGATCCTAGAGCCGCCAGTTCAACCTAACCTAACCGGCTATAACCCTACAGATCCGGATTCAGGTGGATGTGGGTTACGACAAGTGCGGCATGAGGGTCTGATAGTGTCAGGAGTTGGAGCCAGACCTGGGGACTGGCCTTGGCACGTGGCAGTCTATAGGCTGAGGAGCACTACTGCCGATCTAGTGTACACGTGTGGAGGTTCCCTGATCACCAAGACGAGGGTCCTGACCGGTAAATATTATCCTTATACCTACCAAATCCGGTTTAACCTAATCAAACCTTACTCTAATATTGCTGATCCTAACAAAAATATTTCCAAACCATTTTAATCATTTACCAATCTAAAGGCTAAATTGAGTTCCGTTGATATTTTCATTTATTCCGCGCTAAAATTTAAATCACAAATTTCTAACATTTAGTTTAGTTTTAATTTGTAACTTACTTTTTTATTTAACTATTTACAATATACATTACTTTTTCTTTTAATTTACTCTAGGCAGGTATCAATACATTTTTCTATCTTCTTTCTTATTTTTGTTTGCTGTATTACATTGATTCACTTTGTTCCTTTATCCATTGCTGCTATTGTGACAATATGGATAAATTGAATTGCAAGTCCCATTCGTGCAATTGGATATAAAAGTATTATTAATTTGGTAAGTTTTTAGATTTTCACGGCCAAAAGCATTTCCAAGTAAATAAGCACAAACTCGACAACCAACAATTACACATCTTCGGATCTACCGGATCTGCCCTGATGATGGACACTGCAACGCTGTCCGAAACGTCGGCTAAAGAAGGAGTTAGCGCACACGGCATAACACCCCAAAAACAAACAGCAAAAATGTTATTAATTTGAATACAATTTATTAATACTTGTTTCATGTAAAAACCCTTAGAGTAAATAAATATTTTAATTAATTTATAGTATTCAAGCGCAGTAACTAAGTAATTCGCCATGTTGCAATCATGATTTGCCATTTTCACGGCCAAAAATCGGAGTATCGTGATTTATTTGTGGAATGTTATACCGTGTTGCGTTACCTCCTGTGTATTAAATATCTGCCCTGATGATGGACACTTCCGACAGAGGACAGGTGTGTAATACACTACAATGCAATTTATGGCGATGCACTACGTTGTGTAATACACTACAATGCAATTTATGGCGATGCACTACGTTGTGTAATACACTACAATGCAATTTATGGCGATGCACTACGTTGTGTAATACACTACAATGCAATTTATGGCGATGCACTACGTTGTGTAATACACTACAATGCAATTTATGGCGATGCACTACGTTGTGTAATACACTACAATGCAATTTATGGCGATGCACTACGTTGTGTAATACACTACAATGCAATTTATGGCGATGCACTACGTTGTGTAATACACTACAATGCAATTTATGGCGATGCACTACGTTGTGTAATACACTACAATGCAATTTATGGCGATGCACTACGTTGTGTAATACACTACAATGCAATTTATGGCGATGCACTACGTTGTGTAATACACTACAATGCAATTTATGGCGATGCACTACGTTGTGTAATACACTACAATGCAATTTATGGCGATGCACTACGTTGTGTAATACACTACAATGCAATTTATGGCGATGCACTACGTTGTGTAATACACTACAATGCAATTTATGGCGACGCACTACGTTGTGTAATACACTACAATGCAATTTATGGCGATGCACTACGTTGTGTAATATTTTAAATTGAGCCGCTTTCAATAACAAACCTTACGTAGATGGCGATAAGGTTTAAATTCCTGCTTAACACCATTAGCCTTTTTTGATTTATGCAAGAAAAAAACATGGCCAAAAAGTGCCTTTTATTTTATTTTGTTGATGTTCAGGCATAAATATTTAGTTTTTTTTCGATCATTTTATAAATAACTTAATTTTCCACATTATACAATAAAATCATAACCGAAAATGGGTTCGTAAGTAGGAGATTTTGAACTTTAAAACAGTTTTCTTAAGCCTTTACATTATTTTTTTCTGGGCTTATAAAAAGACTTATCTAAAAAATACTCGATTATTTCAAAGGCCAAGATGTATTCTAATCGCAATATTTAATTAAAGCATCTGAAACATTTCTAGGCGACCAAATTTTCAAACCAAAAACACATGATTCTGCATTACTACGTATGGCATCGCCTTAATAATAATGACACGCTGTCCGAAATGTTGGCTAAAGAAGGAGGTAGCGTAACGCGGCATAATATCCCAAAAATAAATCACGATAATTTTACAAGCAATTCTGTCCATAATTTTGGGTGGAAGAACTTTATGATTCAATCAAGGAAATTAAGGTTTCTGCTTTTCCCGTGAGGCTGTTCAGTAAATATTCTAATTAATTGGAGATAAGTGTCATTTGTCCATATATTGTATCGTTTATCGTTTACAACTTGAGTTCACACCTCACTCGATTCTTCAATTATTATAAATTGATCGATCGATCAATTTATTTGTTGAGTTTTAAAACAGAAAATCCCAAAGCGTGAGACATCGCCCCTCTAAAGACGCTGGAAAGGTTTCGGGGGTGGTTTAAGGGCCAAAAGGGGTTGGTAAGGGAAATAACAGGGCAATAAAAAAACGTAATCGTACTTATAAAGTCATTATAAATCAACATAAAATAAATATACATAGTGAAAACCTATCTATTATAAAGAGTTTAAAGGCTGCATGTACACAATTATTTTTTAATCATTTATGCATGTGTTTCGTTTGTCATCAAACATATAACTATGGTTGTGAGCAGTGTTGCCAATTCAGCTCCTTTAGAGCTAGATCTGGCTCTAAATCGACGTCGTCAGCTCCAAAAAAGTCATTTAGCTTCTTAGCTCGTTTTTCAGATTTTTCAGCTCTTATTCACGTGAAATAATATTTAAAAAAATTATATTTGCAATAATATTCCAAAATAACGAGGACTTCCCAAAAAAAGAGATTCCCCGAACTCCTGCACAAGTAAACAGTTACTAAAAATAGCGCCGTTTACACGCACACTTCGGAGCGACCGAGTCCCGCGACACTTCAGGCCGCCGCGCAACTCTCACAGTGAACTGCGCTGTAAACCTATCGATCTTTACTTTTCTGCGCGGCGGGAAAAAGAATATTGATCCCTACACGTAAGATCAATATCTTTGAAACGGAAAACTTTCACGAATATTTGGATCCTCACCCCTACTTAGGTTACTTGGTAGAAAATAAAGTGAGGGGAATAAAAGAAACAGAAAGGTTCTCTGAAGAAAACGAGAGAGAATTCAGAAGCAGGTGCACTCACTTCATTGTTTCACTGATTAAGTAACTTAAGCAAAGACTACCGGAAAATTATGAAATTTTACGGAAAATAGATCAGTTGTCAGTTTCGAACACTTTAAAACAGCTGAAAGAAAGCATCGCACCTCTGATGAACGGAATGGGCATTTCTGCAGACATCATTGCAAAAGCCGAAGTCCAATGGTTCAAGATCTCTCTAATACCCTGGAGAAGCACATCAAGCACAGTCAAGTTTTGGGCTGAGGTTCTAAAGTATCGTGATGCCGCTGATGAAAATCCTTTCCACGAAATCAGCTCTTTCGCAGTTTCGGTACTTGCTCTGCCGTGGTCAAACGGAGAAGTGGAACGAGTTTTTAGCCAGTTAAATATAGTCAAAAATAAAACTAGAAATAGACTTGGCAATGACATGGTTAATTCGATTTTAACAATTCGATCGGGGCTCAGGCGACACAACAAATGTTGCGAGGATTATGAATTTCCCCCAGAAGTTCAAAAAAAAATTGGAACAATGGCTGTATATGAAAAAAATCCTGATGAAGCCGGTCCTAGCAGTGCGATGGTACAGGAACTGGAACCGGATGACTGCTTAGATTTTTAGAGGACTAGTCGCTGCCTAACAAAAAAAAAAATATAAAAAAAAAACAATAAAAATATCCTGAAGACTTCGATATTATCAAAAATAATTGTGTTTTGAAAATTATAAAAACAAACAAGTGTATTCTGGAGGAGGCCCACCACTTCCCCGCCCTGTTTTAGGTACTGATGGTACCCCTTCAGAGCTCTCGCAAGGACGCTAATTTTTTTTGATATAGCGAGTCTACATTTAAAATTTCAAAACAAGACCTCCAAAATGTCCATGCATACAATGTTATTCGCAGTATGCAAGTGCTGCGTATTAGTAACTTGTTAGTAAGATCTATTCTATTTTGTTAGTTTAAACAAATCATATGTACAAAGTATCAACAAATCAAATAATAATTCACAGCCACCTGCAACATTGGTAAAGTGTGCGCCTATTTGTGTGGTGGGGGGTGTCGTCGCCCGCTCACAGGCAGACCTAGGGAGAGAAAACAGGGCATTGGATAGGTTTCACGGGGACCAGGTTCCGCGCCCTTGAGCCAGGAAACCGGTTGTGCCTCGACGAAAAGTGTGAGTTGGGGTTGGGAAAAATCCCGAAGACCATGAGGAGAAAGCGTCGGAATACCTGGAAGCAGGGCGGAAGGTCACCAATCGACGTTCAGCCCATCCTCAGTCCAGTTCCTGTCCCCAGGGGAGGCGCAGCGAGCAGACGACGACACTAGTCCCTCATCGTGATTTGGTCATCCAAGATGTGTATACACGGACGAGGTCTTATGCCACCCCAGAGTTGGGGTAAACCGGGACAGAACAAAAAGAAAACAGTTCAGTACTGCTACCAGCAAGCACGTCACTCTGTGAAACATAGAAACAGAAAAAGAAAAGAAAGAAAATTGCAAAGAAATTTATAATAATCCGGTTTTGTACATGTCGACCTAGAAGAGAGATGGATCAATAAAGCATAGGAACAATAACTATATACATGAGAAAATTTACAACATCCAATAAAATACTACGCAAATATATACAGGAAGATTAAAACAATAACTATATACATGAAAAAGAAAGAAAAAAAATTACAGCCAGCGACATATAAAATGAGGTAATCTCGTCGTCCGTTAAGACCAGGAGCAACACCTGGCATTATAAAGCTATTGAGTTTAATCTAATTCTCGACTCTAAGATCAGACCATCTCTCAACCCAGATCTTTGTGTACTTCCTCAGACACTCGAAATTCACCTTATTCGAAACGAGATCCGAATTACAAACCGGTCTCGTTGGTACATTTAAACCAGCCAATAATTCATCTCTTGCATCCGTCATTATCTCACAGTGCCACAGAATGTGCTCGGCTGTTTGGTCAGAATTGCCACAAGCGCAGTTTGGATGTGGTGACAAGGAGAGTCTATGTAATCTCCCTCTGAACTCTCCGTGTCCTGAGAGTAGTTGTGTCATATGGTGATCCAAATTGATGTGAGCCCCTTCCATTCTGATCTTAACTGATGGGAAGAAGGAGAAAGTCCATCTTCCCATTTTCGATCTATCCCACCGAGTTTGCCACTCCTTGAGTGACAACTCACGCATTTGTTTAAGTAGACCAGGTAGAGTCCCGGCTCCACCCGGCGTAAGAGTTACACCAAGATGGGTGGCAGGAAGTCCCCTGGTCATCTTCTTTTTAGTTAAAACCTCCCTGATCTCTAGATCGATTGGCAATATGCCGGCCAAAACAGGCAAAGCGTCCGAAGCTACGGTTCAACAAACAAGTGTATTGTTGAGTGTTTGTTATGAGTTGTTCAAAAGCAGCCAACAAAAAGGACAAAAGGTAAGTTTTTTTTTGTCAAAAATTCTGCAGTCCGCCCCCGAATTTTTCTTCTCTGAAATTCTCTAATAACCCCCCCCCCCCCCCCATGCTTTATGTCACTTTCAAAATTTTGGCTCTTTTTTGGGTTTCGCCTAGCTCTACTTTAAAATTCGAGTTGGCAACACTGGTTGTGAGTCTATCTGTGAGTGATTGCAACTCTGATTCGTTGAACTTGGTTTTGTTTTGAATGGGTCATGTTCAAAATTGAAAAAGATTGTGCAAGATTTCAGACAAGCGATAAAGTACCTACCTGATAATATAATATTTTTAAAAAAAATTATTTTATTTGTCATTTTAAAAATTGGATCTATTGAGACAAGAACTCAAACAGGTAATAAAGTACCTACACATAATATAATGTATTTTTATCAGAAATTATGTTAATTCTATATTTGGTAAGTATATTTGTTTTGTTTAAATTTCTCAGTGTTAAATATTTACGAGTAATGACAGATTTCACGATTTTTCGAGGGTCTGTGATTTTTCCATTTTCAAGAAAGCGTTATTGACTAACTAACTAGATTTACTAACATAATATGCCTTGATTTTTCACGGGTCTGCGCTAGTACAATTTATAAATGTTTTTTTAATTCAAAAACGAAAGGACACAAATCTTTCGATAAAAATAAAACATATTGAAGGTATTGAAGAAAGTAAAAGTAAGTCACTTCGTTCCGGGTAATGGAAAAGTTGCTTGTAATTGGTTCAAACTGGTATTTCAAGTTTTCTCTTCCTATCATTCTTGTCCTATTCCTAACCTTCCCCTACACCAACTTTCATCCGCCCCACAACATATCCCAATTGGTGGTACCATAGTCCACCGGTTTCGGAAGTGTCTTGTTTGATGTTACATAAAAAAATTACTTAACCTTATTAGATCTCATTTGGACGATTTTCATATTAGAGACGGGCTAGTAAGTACTCACTTCACGTAACAAAGGCTTCACTTGACCAATTTGAATCCTTAAGATCGTGCCCTTGGAGCAATAAGGTTAAATGTGCCATTTGAATGAAACTAGGATATTGAAATCAAAGTTGGAATCCTAAATAAAACACACGGGTTGTTTCGGAGAATTTGAACAATTGTTCAAATTTCAACGTTTATTTGCGAGCTCTGTGAAAGATATTTTCTAGTTCTGTTATTATTTCAGTTTTGTCAAGAAATTAGCCTATAATTATATAATATCAGAACTTGAATAGGACTTTCACAGAACTCGCAAATTAACGTTGAAATTTGATGAACTGTTCAAATTCTCCGAAACAACCGGTCCTAACAGAGGAAATTTATGAAAAAGGGAATATGATGTTCGTATTGCAATAGAATTTTCAATTTGCATGGAGAAAACGTACTGATATTGCCAATTTATTAAAAATTCTGTTAAAATCGGGACTGCAGACGGTAAACTTTTAGTAAAAAAGGAATTATTAAAGCGATGTCGGAACACGTGTTAATAAAAATCAAACACAGGTGCATGAACACGTGTTCTAATATATATGGAAAGTTCAAACATTTTATTAGAAAACGGCAAGTTGTCCTTTTCGTAACAGGATTTTAATAAATCATTTTCTTCCTTGTGGGAGGCGGGTATAGGTACCGCCGCCCCGGAAACCATTAATTGGATAACCAACACCTCTCCCATAAGTCACCTAAAGTGGTTCGCTATTTTTGGTGTCTTAATGGGATGAGGTTCATGGGATGAGGATTGTCTCGGTATCTCTACCTCTTCAGCAGGACTCCCTCGACCCATCGCCTTGCATCGCAGTGGGAGGGATGAATTCAAACATCCGTCACTCCTGGACACACTGACACCACAGATTCCTACCCACCCCTCTTACCTGTTACATTCCCTGCTTACTTGCATACTTCCTCTCCTTTCTTTCCTTCAAAAGGCACTTAAGGAAATTATTTTTCCCAGTGTTAATGAAAAACAATATTTTTAAATTTTTTTCCTTCATTTTTAGTAAAGAACATCCCATGCAAAAACATGAGATTTAGTCAACAAACTAAATTTAAAAAAAAATAATATACCCATATAAATATATATTAAGAATTACTAATTATTTTCAAAAATTCTTATTATGCATAGAATGTTTTTGAACGATTGTAAGGAATGTTAATGTTATTTTTCATTTCTCTCAAAAAATATTTTATCTATAGCAGATAGAACTAAATTGCCCGTAAAATATTGCAAATTGAACCTTGTTTTTATAAAATAAAATTAAAGATTTCACAACAGAAGTGAGTTACTCTTGAACCTTATTGTTTTAAAAATAAAATTTTAGATTTAAAAATAATAAAATAATATTGGACAATTTTTATAGCGCCGCTTTTGTGAGTTATCACCTCAGGGGCGCTTTAAAACAGAAGTAAGTTACTCTGGAACTCATTAAATCTTATTGTTCTAAAAATAAAAATACATTTTTTTAAGTGAAAGTAAGTTACTCTGGAACCTTATTTTTATGAAAAAAAAATTAAAAAATTTAAATAGAAGTATGTTTTACCAATAAATAAATATAAAGTATAGTCCTTTTAACTGTACGAATGTACCTCAGATGCACAATTATAATTTCCACAAATCATTAACTGGAGTCACACAGTCCATCTTTTATAGCATAGTTCTTTTCTATTTTGTATAAAACTTTCTGAAATATTACTTCCACGGAGCTGAGACACTGTGCTAATGAATCCCCTGAGTTTATAACTGCAGCAGAAAAACTGCAGTCATTTATTTTGCTTGCATTTTTCTGTTTCAGCCGGTCACTGTGCCGTGGATAATGGGGCCGTCCTGATCCCTGAAAGGATGTTCGTCTCCTTGGGGAAGTATAATTACGTGGGGGGTGACCCCAGCTCGCAAGAGAAAGGTGTAAGTAAGAAATATTCATAAGAAAATAAATAATAAAAGTAAAAATAACACCTTAAAATGCGGTGACTTTGATCAATTTTCAACTTTGAAACTAAATAACTTTATTATTAAAAAATATGTTTTTAAAAAAAATTTTGAAAAATTTATATTGGATATTTATTATACAGATTTTCCAATAAGAGGTGTTATTTTGATATTCAATCGTAAAAGATCAATGATTTTGTTGCTTGTGTGGCACGTAGCGCTGTCTTGTTGTAAGTAAACGTTGTCCAAATCAATACCATTCAATTCCGGCCATAAAAAATCATTAATCATCTCTCGATAGCGCAATCCATTCACCGTAACTGTTGCTCCAGTCTCATTTTAGAAAAAGTAAGGTCCAATAACTTCGCCGGACCATAAACCGCACCAAACAGTCACACATTGATTATAAAGAAGTTTTTCAATAATAACTCTTTTTACGAGTGTTTTCCGAGCCCCAGATGCGACAATTTTGGTTGTTGACGAAGCCACCGAGGTGGAAATGGGCCTCATCACTCAAGATGATTTGCATTTGATTCACTAAAGTGAATTTTAATAATTTCAATGCGTTGTTGAAGCGTGTATTGTTCCATTTTTATAAATGGCGTAGTTTTTACTTGTCAAATGTCAAAAATGACAGCTTCAAAAGTAACATCTGCCGAAATAGCGGAATATTATTTTGTCCCATTAAGTATGCACATTGAACACCACATTATCCAAAAATGATTGGTGAAGTCTAAAACACTACTACCTAAGCATGAATTAAGTACGCATTGTTATATTAGAGACTACTGACGATTATAACATAGAAATATATTTTAGTCACCTTTTAAAATTGCTGCAAAATATTTTTTCAAATCATTTTTAGCTCTCTAAAACGCAATAACGTCCGACGCCAACATATCCTTAGCGCTGTAGTCGTGTCAGTCGCTCTGTTAAATGCTTGCGTCTAATGTTCATATCTGTAGGAATTTAAACATCTATTTTCTTGGTAAGCACCACCATGAGAAACGAAATATATTTATAGAATTACCCAATTGATTGATAATCCAAGGGAAGATAGTTGAAAGATGTAGTGAAGTGAGACGCCGCGCGTCGACTAGTACAAATGCCGTTCGGTGGATCAATTGGTTAGAAGGCTTCCACTACTGGAGAAAGCACCAGGAGATTGTGAAGAAGATATTGACATTAAAATTTGGGAGACAGTTATGGGTACCCCCGCCCCGGGAACCATTAACTGGATAACTAACACCCCTGTCGCAGATCACACAAGTAATTCGCTACTTTTGTGTGAGGATTGTTTAGGTCTTTGCGGCGGATGCATTTTCCTAACTACTGCGAGGCGGGTCGGATCGAGAGCGACTGGTTGAGGGAGAAGTTTCAACTTCTCCAGCTGGACTCTCCCTACCTATCGCCTTGCATCGCAGTGGGAGGGATGGATTCGTACGTCCATCAAATTGACCCCAAGATTACTACTCACCCCTCTTGCCTTTTTTTTTCTCAGTACTTCCTCTCAGAGGCGGTTCCTTGGTACGTGCATTTGTGCATTGGTCTGCTTGTCTTCAATCTCCACATAACAAATTACAACGACATCTGTGCCCCAGTGATCGATGTAAGAGATTCGTAATTCCCGTCAGGTCATTATTTGGTCCCGCGCAAGAGCAAGCGGTCGTGCATACCCCGATATGCACAGAACCAACTTTTAACATACTACTAAAACAGCATCGGGCGGTATCGAGACAGTGAAGTAGCCGAAACGGTGACATGAGCGAGACAGATTACACTCTTAACGTCTACGTGTTAGAGCAGTGCAGATACATAACCCATTCCGTGCATTATCGAAGTGCTTTGACGGCGAGTGAATTTTGCATCACTTTGATCATGTGTAATCCAATGCGTTTGGAATGGATTCGCTTAGAAATACTTATGTTCAATGTTAACGCAACAACAACGGTTTCGCTATATTTTCAACGATGAATTGAGTGTCCTTTATTTTCGAGATAATTTTGTATTATTTAATCAGTTATTTTACAAATATAACTTAGAAGATAGAATGAATTGCAGTAGGTGTTCCCATTCATTAATTTGCTCCACCTAAATTACAGACTAGGTACATTTTAAAATTGAAATGCACTGCTGGTAATTACAGTCACGGGTCGCGTCTGCTTCCTCTTCTTCTTTTCCTTAATAAGACCCTAAAAACGGCATCCCCAAAGATGACATAGGCACTGAAGAAACTTTTTTTTTCTCAGGGCTTCCTGTGAGGAGCTAATGTAATAAAAATAAATAAAAAAAATGGTGAAAACCGATTTACATAAGGTCACCGATTCGATTTAAAAGGCAAAGAAATCATTTCCGTTTCCTACTCCGGAAAACGTTTGCCAATACTACCTGTCAAGAAAATTCACAGATACTTCGTTTCCGCCAGCCAAAACTCGTTACGATTTATATTTATGGTTGATATACGTGTCAACTCTTATTTATCAAATACGAAAAATCACGAGACATTATTTTAGTATATCTTGTTACTTAACAAATAACGATTTCTTGAAAATATAAAAAGCACAGACCATTGAAAAATCACGAAATCTGACTTTACTCATTTGGACACCATTAAACTAAAAATTCTAATTTTATACTCATGATCCTTTGATTATATAAATGTCTCATGATCGTATGTGCCAGTCTATTCCTCCAGACCATTACAATATTTGTATTTCTTGAAGACATATTAAATATATAAATTTAGACATTACTAATTTGTGTGACAATAAATAATTATGAATCGCATAAAAATTTTGACATCTAATAATTATGAATATTTAATAAGCAATGACGTTACAATATATCTAGTTTTGTTATTGTCTCAGAAAATTAATATAAAATTTGGCACGTAGGAAATACTCTTTTTTTTTCCATTATTTCTGGCTTTCACCCTTCAAGGGTGTTCTTGGCCATCATTTAAAATTATTGAGAAAGGTGTATTGAAAGTTGAATTTAAATATTAATTTTATTTAAATAGGCAAATTTCAAAATTATAATGAAAATTGGAGTCGAGTTCAGACTTAAAAGAGATGAAATGTTGAATGGAGGGGAGGCAATTTTAGTTAAGGCTTGATAGAAGAGAGGATATTTGTTTAGAGAGGGACAACCAAAAAATATGTGATCTAAAGTTCCCACTTCTAGACCACAGAATGTACAATCTGGGGAGTCAAGGACGTGAATTTTAAAAAGATGGGAAGGAACGGAACAATGACCGATCCTCATTCGAATGAGTGAAGAAATTTCTTTTTTGGAAAAATGAGGGAATTGCTGAAACCACGGTTTTGATGGAATAGTCCTTTGTATTGAGGCATAGCAGGCTCCCTTGGATTGACTAGCAATGTGCCAATACTCTGACCAAACATTGCGGGATCTTTCTTTGATGATGGAAAAAATGTCAGATAAGGGAATGTGGTTTACGAGGGTAACAACAGGGTTGGACGCTCCTTGTTTTGCCAAGGCATCCGCAATATCATTACCCATGATACCAACATGTCCAGGAATCCAAATCAGAGTTACAGATTTACCAGAGCTTTGAATGGATGCTATCATCTCTCGAATAAGGCATACAAAATGATCATCAGGATGAAGAAGAGGACTGGATTTAAGTTTTTGGAGGGAACTGAGAGAGTCAGAGAGAACGAGGGAATGTTCAAAATTATTTTTGATTATATATTTGAGAGATTCTATTATTGCAATGCACTCAGCTGAAAATATTGAAAATTGATTTGAAATTGAATGAAATATTCTATCATTAGAATTATTGTGGTAAACGTTAATACCTATACCACAGTTAGGAGAGTCGGGAGATTTGGATCCATCAGTAAATAAAAGAGAAAAGTTGGGCCATTTAGATAAAATAATGTCATTGAACATATTATTGACAGTTCGGGCCGGGAGATTGGAATGACTTTTAAAGATTCCGATCCCTTCTATTATTGTTGGGGATAGGGTGACGTGACTATATTTTAGTTTGTATAAGGGAAGTAGATCATTTTGGATGATGTGGAGCTCTGAGAGAGACTTAAAATTTTTACAGATGTCAGGAATAGGTTTAGTTGAAGCTCTGATTGTAGATGAATGGGTTGAGTCAATGAACAACGAGACGCTGGGGATAACCTGATGACATTTAGAATTTAAACATTTAAGAACAAATTTGTCAGCAAATAGTTGACGCCTTAAATAAAGAGGAGGATCAGAACATTCTACTTGAAGGGAATTGATGGGTGACGATTGCATCGCTCCAGTTATTATTCGCAAAGATTTAGATTGAATTTTGTCTAATTTATTAAGTACATTTTTTGAGGCGGTACTAAAAAGTGGGCAGGCATAGTCGAGATGGCTTCGAATAAGTGCATTGTAAAGCAACTTAATGCAAGTAGGGTGAGCTCCCCACCAAACGCCAGATAATGATCTGATGATATTTAAATTTTTTTCGCATTTAGTAACTAAATTATTAATATGGGAAGACCATTTAAGTTTCCTATCAAATGTTACTCCCAAAAATTTTACTTCAGAAGCGTTGGAGATTGGAGAATTTTTAAATAAAATTTGAACGGGGGGGTTTTTATGGCGGTTTGAGAAGGTGACACACTGAGTCTTTTGGATTGAAAGTTCAAGACCATGTAACGTGAGCCATGTGCAAAGGGCATTCATGGCTTCGTTAAGATATTTGACGGCGAGAGGGATGATTTTGGATGATAAGAAGAAAGCTATGTCATCTGCGAACTCGATAATTTTTATTTGTGGGGGAATAGTGACATGCATATCATATGTGTATATATTATACAGTAAGGGGGACAATACATCGCCTTGTGGTAAACCCTTCCAAATAGACCTACTTTGAGGAGAAATATCTGGAAGTTCAATGAAAATTTTTCTATCTAGAAATAGATTAATAATTGATTGGACAAACATGGGGGGAAGGCCAAGGCCTAGAAGTTTTTTTTTCAGGATTGGGATGGAAACATTGTCAAAGGCGCCTTCTATATCTATAAAGACGGCAAGACAAACTTCCTGTTTAGAAATTGATAAATTAATATCAGTGCTGATGATGGCAAGGTTATCCTGAGTGGATTTTTTTTCCTAAATCCAAATTGAGATGGAGAGAGAAGCTGTTTACTCTCGACAAAAAATTCTAATCGGTTTTTAATTAATTTTTCATAAAGTTTACTGAGGGTGGATGAAAGAGCGATTGGCCTGTAGTTGGATCCAAAATTTGGAGATTTGTTTGTTTTTAAAATAGGGATGATTATTTGAGAACTCCAGTCATCAGGCATTATACCAGTCTGGAAGATTTTATTTAAGATGCTTAAGAAGTGGTTTAGAACATTATCATTACTATTTTTGATTATGCTGTAAGGTATACCATCTCTGCCTGGAGATGAGTCCATGACTGTTGATAAACAATTTTTTAGCTCAATTAAGGTGAATGGAGAGTCTAGCCAATGATTAGACATGGGAGTATTATAGATGAGCGTTATTTCATCTAAGTTAGGAACAGAAGGGGGGGCAATTTTGTCCAAGAATTCATCTATCCATTTAGAATGGGACGCTCGAGGAGATGGTGAACTGAAGGAGGATCGAAATCTTCGGATCATAGACCAAACTTCCGAAATTGGAGTGTTCGGAGATACTGAACTGCAAAAGTTGTACCACCCGGATCTTTTTTTTGACCTCAATACCCTTTTGGCATTGGATTCAGCGTTTTTGTATATAAGATAGTTCTCCATAGTCATATTGTAACGATAGGAAAGAGATTTAGCTTTCCGAATTCTTACTACTTTGGAACATTCCTCATCCCACCAGGGAGTTGGAGGGAGTTTTTTGAGAGATTTAGTTTTAGGGGGAGGATTTGATTTATTTATTGCAGTTATGAGCATTGATTTGAAGTTATTATAATCATCTTTGACGGAAAATATATCGGTGGCGGGTGAATTTAGTAGGAACTTGTCCATATGAGAGTTAAATTCATCCCATTTGGTGTGTTTCGTTTTAATCTTTGTCGAAATATGAGACTTGTCCGATTGGAAAGAAGTTTGATAAGTAATGATGATCGGGAAATGATCACTGGAGCAAGGGTGGGGGGACACCACCCACGAGGAGAGAGAAGCCAGACTAGTAGAACATATCGAGAGATCCACTGCACTGGGGTTTGTGCTGGGGCGTGAGATCCTAGTAGGAGATCCGTCATTCAAAAGGAAAAGGTTGGATTGATCTAGGAAATCCATCACACTTCGACCATCTCGGTCGGAGAAAGCAGAACCCCAGACGGGGGAATGGGCATTAAAATCGCCTAATATAAAGAAAGGAGGGCTTAGTTGACTTACAATTTGCAACCAAGTTTGTTTATTGAAGTGGGCTGTTGGGGGAAGATAGACTGAAATAAAGGATGTGTCCTTTATTTTAGCTGCAACCATTTGGAAGTCAGCATTGGGGGGTTTGATATTATTTATTGGGGAAAATGATATGGATTTTTTAATAAAAAGGGCAGCACCGCCGCCCGAACCTTCCGGGCGATCGTCGCGGAGACAGGAATACCCTCCCACATTAAAGTGGGTGGATGGAGTAAACCAAGTCTCCGAGATAGCAGCCAAAGAAATAAAGTTGGAATTTAATAGGTTAAGGAGATCAGATTTGTTAGAAATAGCACTTCGGCTATTCCACTGAAGTATTCTGACATCTTGAAGAGCCATTTTGAATAAATGATTTTAATGTGGAAATAATAGTAGCAGCGTTGGACGGTAGATTAGTTTGAGAAGAAATAAGGTCAATTAGAAGCATAATAAGAGTTTGGATAAATGAAGAATTGTCTTGGGAGAGTTTTTCAGAAAGTTTAAGAGAGTTCATTGAGGACGGATTATAATTATTTGCACACCCATTTGTGGCATTTGAAAGAGGTGAACCATTGGGATTTAAGAGCAGTGAGTTGTGTTGTTGCTGATCGTATCCAGGAGCCGGTTTAGAGATAGCGTTTTTGTATGTGAATTTAGTTGAACGAGAAGAAGTTGTTGTAGTGGAGGGAAGAGGGTTGGATGAGGAGTTGCTGGATAAAGCCTCAGCAAATGATTTTTTGACAGGCGGGAATAATTTAGAAGCCTGCAGAAAAGACAAGTTCTGAGAGGCCATTGAAATTTTAATATTTTTTTGGCGAGATTGTTCTGGGCAAGATGTGTTGATAGCTGTATGTGAGCCTGAGCAGTTAAAACATTTAGGTGAGGAGGAAGAAGGACATTGGTCAGCTGCGTGGTTTTCTCCACATTTAAAACATCTGGGTTGAGATCTGCATGCAGCTTTGGTATGACCAAAACGGCAGCAATTGAAACATTGAGTGGTGGGATATGTATACATTTCAACTGGTAATGAGTTGAAGAATAAATATATATGGGAGGGAAGAGATTGACCTTCAAAGGTGATAACAACAGATTGGGAGGGCTTCCAGGTAATTATACCCTCAGAGGAGTCCTTGTAATTTAGCCTCCTGGCTTTTATGGGATTGCCAATATGTTGGGGGGTTGAAAGTGAAGACAGAATTTCTTCGATGGACAGATCGGTCGAGATACCTCTGACCAGGCCCATGCGAGTGACATTCAAAGTAGGGATATATGCCTTGAACTTTGAATTAGATGAAATGAAGATATTTTTGATGAAACTGTTGGCAGCTGGCCCTGAGAGGAATTCGACGGAGATTCGGAAGCGACCCTCGGCTTTTACACCTCCAGGTTTGATTGAAAGATTCTTGCTATTTGATAGGAATTTGCCAAATTCAAGAGGGTGGATGGTTTTTCCTTGCTCAGTTTTTTGGGCGTATGCTATGAATGGGCCACGGGAATGAGGAGAATAAAAGTTTGTTGGAGGAAGTTGAGAAAGTGCTGGTGGGGACAGTGAAGTCGAAGGCAAGTCAAGTTTTATTGGGGAAGAAGGAGTAAATTTCCTTTTTTTGGTAGAAGTCAAGATGACAGAATCACTGTCAGAAATTTCTACATTTTCCCTGTCTGGGGGGTCTGGAGAGGGATCTGGGGGCTTTGTAGGGGCTCCAGGGGGGAAATCTTCCTCCATTATTCACAACAGTAAACAACTACAATAATAGTATGAAAAATGACAGAAGTAAAAAAGTTTATAAATATCTGGAAATCAGCAGCAAAAAGTGACTCCTGGAAGATCAGGAGGGAGAAGAAACCTCAAGGCACAACACACTACACTTTTTTTTTGCCAGAAAACAAAAAAGAATGGTAAAAAATTAATTTTAGATAGAGCAAAACAAAACAACTGATGACAGCCAAATGTTATTGTTGCAATCTGAGGAAATACTCTTATGTTTCAGGTAAATTCTTAATTCAAACGATGCTCATGTATGACATAGATAAATATTTTAAAAAATATTTGTGGATGAATGAAATAAAAGTAGGACCTGGCGGCATTTTCGTATTCAAAAGTTGCGTCGAAGGCTAGAGTAACAAACCCGGGTGCCTGGCGGATTTTGAGGTGTCAAGTGATTAAGTCAGTGCCATGTCATAATAAAGCAACGACAGTTTGCAAATGGTGGCGATTCTTATTGATGCTCTTTGTAACTGCTGATTTTATATTGTTTTACCGCAAGCACAAGCCTTGAATTTTATCTATGACGCATAAAATTTTTGGACTGGAAACAACCATATTATACTGTTAAAAAGTTATTCCTTGGCCTTTACTGGTGTTTGCCAAGTAATCAAAACAATTTCTCATCACACACGAGGCATTTTGGGTCTTTTTAAAGGCTTTTAAGGGTCTTTTAACTTAGAGGTAGCACACGACCTTACGTTATGCATGACAGTTTAGTACTGAAACTACGAAATCGAAATCACTACAATTGACGTACTTTTTTCTTGCCACTTTGAGATTTCTACAGCGCATCTATATATATATTGTAAAGTCATTGGTAAAAAGGTACAAGATAAACTTAATTTTTTTTTAAAGGTTTATGAAATAGTAATCCACCCTGACTTTGAATGGCGCACCCTATCAAACGATATTTCTCTACTGAAGCTTGCAACGGAGGCTGTGTTCACTGAATTTATTCAGCCCATCTGCCTTTGGAGTGACTCTGATACGAAAAGGAGCAGCTTAGTGGGGAAAAATGGATATGTAAGTAAAAATGAAGCCCTCAGGACTAAACAAAATAATATGATATTAAAAAAATATTTCTGGTTGATATTCAATTTCATAAAGATTCACTTCTGTAACGTATCCCAAAATGAGTAAGGTTTTGAAAGAAGACAAACGAATTTTAAAAAAATGTTGATTGATGTAATTAAAAATATAAAATTTTAAACGCAAACATGGCAAAATTTTTTTTTTGTAAACTGTATTTACAAAAACACATTTGAACATACAAAAGTTACTATCACTTAACATTTTTATCGTTTTAAGTAACTTTCCAGTTAACCGTTTGTATGTTTTCTGTTTTAAAGATTTTTTTCAAAATAAACAATAGTGTTTATTGTAAACTTTTGAATACAAAGACAAAGTTTTATGAGGACGTCATTTGGGCATAGGTATTATGGCACTAAGTATGTCTGAGAGGAGATTTTTGATACGTATACAATTCAGGTACATACATAGTAATATAGAATGAAAGAGTAACAAAAAAATCCCACAAAGGCGAAGCCTGAGCGTGGGTATTATAGTGTAAGGATAAAACAGTGGTGTTTAAAATAATAAGTCTAATATAATATAATATAATATAATATAATATAATATAATATAATATAATATAATATAATATAATATAATATAATATAATATAATATAATATAATATAATATAATATAATATAATATAATATAATATAATATAATATAATATAATATAATATAATATAATATAATATAATATAATATAATATAATATAATATAATATAATATAATATAATATAATATAATATAATATAATATAATATAATATAATATAATATAATATAATATAATATAATATAATATAATATAATATAATATAATATAATATAATATAATATAATATAATATAATATAATATAATATAATATAATATAATATAATATAATATAATATAATATAATATAATATAATATAATATAATATAATATAATATAATATAATATAATATAATATAATATAATATAATATAATATAATATAATATAATATAATATAATATAATATAATATAATATAATATAATATAATATAATATAATATAATATAATATAATATAATATAATATAATATAATATAATATAATATAATATAATATAATATAATATAATATATAATATAATATCTCCCTTAGACAATAAAGCTTATGTAAAAGAAAAGGAAACGATAAAAACGATCGCAATCAATAACGGCTATGAGGCAAATAACATTGAAAAAATAATAAAAAATAAGAAATATAAAAATAAAATCAATTTAATATATCCGGTAAATAACAAAAATATAGAAAAATTTGCATGTCTCGAATTCCTCGGCCCAATATCTGAAAAAATTGCAAAAGAAATTAAAAAATGTGGTTTAAATATAGCTTTTCGAACAAACAATAATTTAGGAACAAGCCTTAAAAACTCTAAAAGTAAAATCCCTATACTCAATAAGTATCTATACTCAATATATATCAGTGGCATATATGAATTAAAATGTGACCACGCCGATTGTAACGCCACTTACATCGGACAAACGGGGAGGGCATTCTCAACTAGATTCAAAGAACATATACGATGTTATAATAATAAAAACACATCCTCAAAATTCGCAGAACATCTCTTGGTGAATAATCATACCCCACTTAACAACAAGGGTCCTAAACCATTGCATATAGAAAAAAAGGGCATTAGATTAAATTTACTTGAACAATTAGAAATCAATAAACGAACGAATGACCCAAATTTAACACTAATTAATAAAGTACGGAAAATAATTTACTCACCACTTCTCAGTATTTTCACAAAACCCAAGCAGTATAAGGCACCCAAATAATTCATAGCAATAAAGTCATTAGTAAATAATTAAGAACTCATTACCATTTACTGAGGGGAAAACATAGATTGGTTTAACCAACAATAGATCATGTCATCGGTGTAACCAGTAATAAATCAATGTATGCACCTTTAAAATTTACATTTGAAATAATATAAATACGTCGTCTCAATGTGGACTAACCACAGTTTGAAAATGGCCTTGTAAGCCGAAACAGCTGTCACAATAATAAAAAACTAAAACACTTGCAGAACTTAATAATAATATTATCAAATTTAATCTAAATTAAATTTATAAAAAAAATTTAAATAGTGGTGTAGTTTAACGAATTTGCAGGAAAAAAAACTTTAAAACTTTGAAAACACAAATTTTTTTTTTTTTTTTAATAGCTTTGTACAATGTTTTTTTTTGTTGATTTCAAATAAAGGCAAAATATAACATTGATATAATGTTCTAAATTCATCTAAATCTAATTCTAGTTATAAATCCCAACATTTGTAAGCCCTTGTTAGAGATTTCCGTTATGTGGATGAAGAATTAATAAAATAATAAATGCTTATATGTTTTATTGTTTCAGGTTGTGGGGTGGGGTGCAACTCGTCGCTCAAAGTTCTCCTATCAACTGAAACAGGCCGCGATGCCCGTGAGATCGGACTTGGAATGCATCAAGAATGAACCTTCATTCTTCGCAAGGTATCTCACTGACTTCACCCTCTGTGCAGGATTTACAAATGGTAAATAATCACAGTTTGACGAAATTAATTTTGAACCCCTAAGCATATCTTAATAAAAAGTTAAGTTAAATAATCTATTGGGGCAACTGAAGAAAAATTCTGTTTATAAAAATCCGACATAATCTAATCAAATCAAATGATAATAGTTTGTTTTACTTCCTTATAACAAAACATATTTTTGTTACAAAACTGTCAATTTTTTTAATTAAGTAATACACTAATAATGGAATTATATCTTTTCTATCATCGTCATTGGTTTTTCAAAGTTTGTATGAAAAACTGTATCGGACTATCCACCTCCAGTTCGTGCCGTGTTTGCGGTAATCAATTTCTAATAAGTTTTTGTTAAACAACGCGACTTTTACAACCCTACATGAATTGACATGATTGTCTTACTTGTTCTAACTTGATCACAGGCTATTTATCCTATCCATATAATAATAATTGTTTAAAAAACATATTTGCAATATCTGTTAAGATACCCAACAGATGGTAATGTAAAAAGGTAAGTTAAAAAACATGGGAGCACTAGATTTTTTTATCTCAAATGGGACGGTGATCGAAATAAGTTTGAGAACCTTTGCCCTAAATGAGTAATAATAAGGGTTGAAAAAAATATATCATCGGAAATGACATTACACTACATCTAGACCCATTATGGTGAAATTAAATGTGGCAAGTAATACTTCTTGTAAATTCTTAATTTAAACGTTGTGCTCGTATGACAAAGATAGACATTCAAAGTCTTCTTATTTAAAAGTTGTGGAGAATACTACATTCTACATCACGGGTGTGATCGAGAAGACTAGATACGCTTACTCGCTTACACTAAAAAGAATACGGAAAGCTGTTTGAGACGACCTACTGCCAGTAGATTTTCTTATACCTACTTACGTATGTGTTGCTCCGTTCGCTATCTCGCTTTCTCTAATGGCGCTTAATATTCGAGAAACAATTTAAATAATTATAGTAAATGTTTGCAGTGTAATGAAAACACTTTGTTACCTTTTTACCATTGGCTTTTTAACTCTCAATTACGCAATTTCATTAGAGATAGCACACGACCTCAGCGGCGCGTGAGAGTTTACAACTAAAATCACATAGTACGACAATTGCCGTGTTTTTGGTTGTCACTTTTGAGATTTCTACAACATGTCCATAGTCAGTAATGTCTATGATATTTAACCGTTTGATTGCCAATCGTCGACTTTCGTCGATTCGTGTTTTAACGAAGCTTGCCGATCGTCCATTTCCGTCGATTGCGTCAGTCGTGTTCTGTGTTCTGATTCGCGCGTACGTCGGGTGTGGTGCTGCGGCGTTGGTAAATATTATTCTAATATTATCTTAATAGTTGTAAGATCGTAGTAAACCGTTTAAATTTCAGATTTATTTATTATTTTTTTTTAGTTAATTGAAAAAATATAACGTCGAGGGCGTCCTCTGAAATGTCTGACAGCGGGAGCGACGATTTCCACTCCTCTAATTCAAGTTAGAATAAGAGTAGCTCTGATGAGAGTGATGTCAGTGATGTCATACCTGTGTTTCCCAACCGCAGGATGCGAATTTCTAGTAATTCTTCGGATCGTGACCAAGAAATGGAGAGTAACACCGGAAACTACTCATTTTCAAATGTACCTCCCGGAACCAATTTTTCTACCGAAAATTCTCATTTTTTCGAAACGCCTGAACTTCGGGATCCTCCTCCGCGTGATTCTAAACCAATATCCTTTAATAAAACACCGAAAAAATCATCGAAATCCTTGAAAATTCTAAGAATTTATGGGGTTTTAAAAAATATATAGTTTCATAAAAAATAATGTTTTCTTGGTGGCATTTTACAAGCAACTGTATCAATTGTTTGGCACTCAAACGGATAATAATGTCATAGATCATCAAACAGCAAAATAACATATACATTTTTTACACCAAATATACTCAGGAATCGATGGTTAAAATCCTTCGGGTAAACCCTGTATAGATTGTAGTTTGTGGTTCATTCCTTTTCTTTCCTTCCTCAAAGTCACATTTTTGTCCAGGCACCGGGGCTTGTAATGGAGACAGCGGGGGAGGACTGTTCTTCCCATCCAGGGGCTCCAGGGGCTCCTCGGGGGCTGACGTGTGGCACCTGAGGGGCATTATCTCCCTCGGAGTCTCGCAGAGGGACCAGAGCCGCTGTGACCCGCACTATTTCACCATATTCACGGACATCGCCAAGTATCTGGACTTTATACAGATGAATATTTAATTAATCGCTTTTTTAATGAAAATCTTCGATAATTACCTGACAACTTCGCATAACAAAAGAGAACAGCCACAAAACAGAACATAAAGAAAAATGAATAAAACGAACGAATAACCAAACAACACGCTTAACCTTTAATTTTATTATGTTCAATTTTTACACTTTTCCATTTTATCCGTTTATCAATAATGTTAACCTAATGTGTATATAATTTTACAATAAAATTGAATATAATTTGAACCTTCTTTATTCTGAATAAAATACATGAAAGTCAAAAAGATTTGTTTTTGTATTGGTAGGTACCATGGGTTTTTTGAATTCCTTCAGCCAAAGATTCAGAAAATATACACTTGTTCTATCATATAGGCACATTTCTGGAAAAAAAATCATCTGACCGCTTCTAAGCTAGTGACGTAGCTCGAAGTCCAGTTGAAGTTCGAAGCGATTAGTCCCTTTCGCTTTTATCTAAATAATATTATTTTTTGTAAATCTAAGATAATTTCCTGGCAAACAGAAGTGAATGGTAGAAAAATTCGGGGATGCCTTAGGAAGACTTAAGGCGCTGTCTCTGCACTGGAATGTTGTAAGAAGTCGAATTAAAGTCATACGTAAATGGCCTATATTATCATAAATAAATTAGCACATATCCGTAGTAGATATTTGCTGTACCTTTGATGAAAAAATATTATTCAGACTGGTTGGGTATTTAAAATCAAATCTAATTTTTTTAAAGTAGTTTGATAAAGGCCGCTCAAAAATGAGCTTTAAGCTTCTTGCTTAAAGATATTAGCTTTAAGGGTAAACGGAATGTACGTTATAATTTATGCCTTCATAGATAGCGCTAATTAAATTGATTTAAAATATTAAGATGAATTATCTGTTTGCGCTTGTACATACGGAATATGAATAGTTTTGTCCGTATAAATACTCAATTCTTTCAAGAAAGGCGAACACATACAGTATGGATTGTTCACTGGTAGATACAATAATGAATTTGTTTGCCTCACTTGAAATAATTGAGTTTTTATACTGATAAACTATTTATTCATATTCCGTATGCACGGACGCTAACAAATAATTCATCGTGATATTTTAAAGCACAACTTGCAAACAGTGTGTTTCCCTAAACTTATTAGATTAGCGCCATCTATGAAAGAGCAAATTATGAATTGTTTTCAGTACTCCCCCTAAGCTTTAAGCTTCTTGATTTGTGTAGGGAGCTTTGAGCTTTATGCTTTGAGTTGCGAGAATTTTTATTTTTTTTACATATACGCCCCGCACAGGCGGCCCTGAGGAAAATGATTTACCTCGGGGGATGTTCGATTTCCTTATTTTTGGGGATGTTGTGTGGAGAATTTTAAGGAAAGGAAGGAGAATAAGTTCTGTAAAGGAAAATGTATGAGGGGTGGGTAGGAGTCTAGGATTCTATGTGTCTAGGAGTTCAGTATAAATATTACCCTCCCGCTGGGTCAAGAGACCAGTTGTAGAGGTCAAAGGGTCTCCCCAAACTAGCCTCTCCTGATCTGGCACGCTACGCAGCTGGTGAGCAAGCGGATCCTGGACAAACCTCCCCCGATGAACCCGGGCACCCATGCTAAATCATAACGTAGCTAACCACTTGAGGTGACCTATTGCAGAGGTGTTGATTATTCAATAAATGGTTCGGGGGTGGCGGTATCGAAACCCGCATCCCATATTAAAAATTTGGGCATGTAGCCCACTGCGGTGCAAGACGATAGATCTGATCATGCGAGAGTTCGGATATTACCCTTTATTGTATATCCCTCTGATTTTCTTGACGGAATGACGGAATGCTGGGGATAGAACGTCTAGACCAAGGCTGCCCAACCTTTTTAACAGTTGGGCGAAATTGACGATTTTGAATCACTGGCGGGCCACTGAATACCTAACGGTTCCTATTTCCATGGAGGGGGGGTGGGGTTGTCAGAAAACCGTGTGTATTTTTGTTTAAAAAGTAAGTTCAACAAGTTAGATTTTTTCGTTTGGTGACCGCGCCGCGCAAGCTGCATTGTTTGTTTTACCGCGGGCCCGCGACACTTTTTCAAATTGGCGGATTGGCGGGTTTTTTGAAAATGGTTCACGCGGGCCACTTATAATTCGTTCTGGGGTTGGGCAGCCTTGGTCTAGACGTTAGGAGAAATATTGCAATGGTGTTAGTGGCGCACAAGCTGCTAAATGGGCACATTTGCAATCCAGATATTCTGGAACGAATTTCTTTTTATGTCCCTGATAATTTCATTTTTTATTTTAAAGATTACGTTATTTTTTATTTTAAAGATTTTATTGTTTTTATTTTAATGATGTTATTGTTTTTTTAGTTTGATGATTTTATATTATTTTTATATTGTTTTTGTTGTTTATTAGTTAATGATTTTACTATTTTTTTTTTATTTTAGTGAATTTAGTTTTTTTTATTTTTATTTTAATGATCTTACTGTTTTTTTTTTATTTTAATGATTATATTGTTTTATTTTAATGATTTTATTTTTTTTTAGTTTAATGATTTTACTGTTTTTTTTTTTTTAATTTAATGATCTAATCTTATCATAGTTTTATTTGCAAAATAAATAATTGACTGCTAATATTTCCCTTTTTAATTAATCAGATACACGTCAAGGGCATAAAGTGCACAGAGAAAAATGTATTAAAATCTGGTTAATAACGAGATTGCAAGCCGATGCCTGTTATACATTTAGTACATTCATAATATATCGGAACACGTGTTCATGCACCTGCATATGCCTTTGTAATATATAATGACGAAATGCTAAAATATAATCATTTACTTTACTTTTATTACTAAATATTTAACAGGAAACCTATCACTAAGGGCCTGCAGTCCCGTTTTAACCGGATTACGAATAATTTGAAAGATTCTTAATAAATTTTCGTGATGATATATCAGCATACCGCACCTAAAGGGTTAAAGATACAAAAAAATACTGGGCATCTAAAGAAGTAACTAAATAAAAACAAAGGAATTCGTTTAAAACTTCATATAAATTTAAAAAAGGTTTTTAGAAACAGAGGGAACAGCGATAAATATCACATAAATAAATAGTTAATTAAAATACACTTATGTATGTATAAAAGATTTTTATTTATTTAAGGATTCATAAAAAATATATATTTCAAAATTGTGTAACAACCATAGATAATAGAAACAGGAAATATGGAACACAAAACATTATGGTTTATCAGTATGAAACCAAGCGGACAACAGTGTCGCTAGCATTGTCGCTGGAAATCGAATCTGCGCACAGCGGGGGGCCACGCCTCTTTTCTACCAACACATCAAACACATAGCTTTCATTGGCTCGCTTTGATACTCCGTGCAATTTGGTCGTAGAATGGCCTCCATGCGATATCTTACTATATTTCTCTTATATAATATGAAAACGTTAACCGGATAGAACAGAAGAGTGGCAAAACAGAAACAGATAAAATAATTGATTAGGTTAGGTTGCCAGGTTAGTTTAGATTAGTTGAGGTTAGGTGAATTTTGGTGAGTTTAGTGCGTAAACTTAAAAAGCCCTGAACAGAGTTAATCGATAGCAATTTGAAGGCGCGGGGTGGGGGAAGATGTATAAAAAATGTCAAAACCTACTTCATTTTTGTAATGACAATACATGCTCGTGTCTCATCAAATACCCAAAAAATCACAAGACGTTATAATTGCATTAAAAATACAAAAATAACATTAAAATACATAGTTCACTTTATTCCATTTTGCATACAAATCATTTCAAAAGTTTTTCATATAAGATGGCTGATAAGCGATTTCCTCTCACCCCAGATTTGGCTTCAACGTCAATCGTACAAAATCGCACCAATGCTCTGTCCGGGTCTTTTTAGGTTCATAGTTTAAGTTAGGTTATGTTGATCCTCTCACGATACTTGTCCTCATTTGGTAACATCTTCTCATTTGCGAATTAGAAACTAGCTCCGATAGATGGCAGTACTTTAGCTAAGTTATAGTTCATGTAGTGATGGGCATCTAACACATGGTTTACTTTATCTGATGGTATTATTATCTTAATGACTGTGCAGTTTAGGATTTTTGTAAACGGATGTGGCGCCAGCTGTTATTTTCAAAAAGAACTGTTGAAGTTTTCAAACCGTGCAACGGGTTTTTATCTGCTAGTTTTGTTATTATTAATTTAGTTTAACAATTGAAAAACCTTTTTGTTTTTGCATCCTTCATAATTCTTCTCTGAGAGAGTTAAATTAGGTTTGCGGTTTATGGTTTATTTGTTCTATTTCTTCACCCTCTTCTTCATGTCGCTGTTCTGTACTGTCGCGGAACCGGTGACAACTGATGGTGATTTAACAGTGGGTTTAGAGGTGGTGGTTAATGAAGTCCCTATACTGCGCAGCATCAGTGAAGATGGTGTACTCGGAAGGGTCGCAAAGGTTCTTGTCCTTGCGCGAAGCACTGAGAGAGACGATTCCCCGCACGGCCCAAGACTCCTGGCCGTCTGCGCCGCGCTGCTTGAAGTACATACCGCCGCCGCTGTCACCGTTACACACGCTGGTACCTGGACACAACAGACATCGTCATATGTTAAAAGAAACTGTTGATAGATCTGTGGTGAACTAATACCCCTTAGAAATAGAGGTTCTGAAAGATCTTTCAGTGCCGGAGCTTGCACAGCGGCGATATTTTGACGGCTTCCCGACTAGCAATCCAAAGTTCGCGGGTTCATATCCCGACGTTCGCAAGTAAATTGTATTTAATTAATTTGTAATTTTCACAATCTTGTAATTTAAAATATAATATAATATATTTGCGGCACGTTCCAGAGTGGAAAATAATCGAAGTATCGCCCTGGTGTAAGATCACCATTCAGAATTGAAACGATGCTTGAAATGGTTTTGGCTGTGTTTGGTGACCTGATCTGAATAGCCAGGTAATTACCCACCTTCCTTTTCCTTATCTTCTTCCCATCCCCACTACCTTCAGCCGCACAACATACTCCAATTTGGGATGCCATAATCTCACTGGCTCCAGAAGTTTGGAAGCAGTTGGAACTCTTATACGATTTCGCATTTAATAAAAATTTAAAAGATGAATCTGACGCATTGGCGTAGAAAGGCGGAAACAGCAAAAGGCGCTGAAATCAGTGATAATATAGGTATCTACATTACATTCTTATGAAACTAGACTGTTTCAATATTCTAATTAAGGGGGTGTTTCACAATCTCTGATTATGTTCTGACTAAGCACTAATCCGCGGATTAGTCATTTTTTCGTTTTCACTATATCTGAATAACGCTAACGCTCGGGTTAAAGTTCGATTTGACTAATCAGTGCTCGAACTTCACGTTAGGCGCTATTCCTCGAATCAAAGATGGCGTTAAAACATTCCGAGTTTGACAGCGGAGAAGTGAGTCGAATTTTGTTGCGAATTATTATGGATACCGAGGTTTTTGATTTACAGAAGCAGGTGAAAGGGCGGCGATGCGAAAGCCGCGAGTTTTTAGAGCTCGAATGAATTTGAACGCTTGTATGATCCATCCTGAATTATTTGATTGTGTTCAAAATAAGAAACAATGTATTAATTCGACACGAATCTATCTAAAATGACCTGATAATCAACATAACATAACCAAAAAAATGCACACTTTGCGGTGTGGCGGGAAACTTGTCAATTGGCGTTGACGTTAGCATTCCATAGACATTGCGGCAAAACATGACAGCCGTTGTAGTAGATTGGGTAACTGCAAACATTTTGCGATGTTGCCAGACTATTTCGAGTGTTATCTATCCGGAAGCTCGGCAACAATGGTGAAACGGTCGCCGTTGAATAACGAAGTTATTCTGATCTTTAAAGCCATCCAACGGCTAGCTAGTCAGATATTTAGCCCGACATAGTGAAATACCCCCTAACTCTCTCCGCAAAATTTTCGCCGTTAGCCACCTGATTTCTTTTTTAAATACCGTTTCTATAACCAGCGCAGAAGGTTCCATCGGTGATGAACTTGGAGTAGAAGACCGGGTTAGACTTGATGCAACTGAGGTCGTCTGTAACGGGCATGGTGGCTGAAGTTAGCTGGGTGGCCAGCGTGTCCTGCTCGGTGAATCCCCAGCCCACTACCTGCAAATATCACTCTCATTACTACTCGTACATACACATAAACACCACATATCTACAGTATTTATATACAATTTTTGGGATTTATCAGAGGTGGTAAACAATTGTATTAATCAGTACTGTATCGTAGTTTAATTATTAGCCTGAAACACCTATACAGGGTGTATCGGCACTAACCCGACAAACTTTAACCAGCTATTCCTTAGCACATTTGGAGTAAAAAATGTTATGGGCACTTTGCTGTCCGGTAGTTTTTACATCACTGTCATTGGTTTTGCTTTTCGTGCTCAACAGCTGTTATAAGCAAGTATGTCGAAAAGCGTCTTGGCTCTTTCGCACACACTAAATAATAATAGTTAAAAATGAGACGAATGGTGCCGTGCCATTTCGTTGTGATTGTAAAAGTGCGCCAATATAGGTACACACGTGCATTATTCAACGGAATTGGAATAAAATATTGCCAGATGGGTTTTCAAACTTTGACAAAGGATAAAACAGTGGTGACATGTGGTGAAAATATGAATAATATTTTTTTTATAAAAAAAAACGTTACCGGACAGCAAAGTGCACATAAGATTTTTTACTCCAAATATGTTAAGGAATAGCTGGTTAAAGTTTGTCGGGTACGTGCCGATACACCTTGTATAAATTGAAAAAATCTTCCGAGAATAAATACATCACGCCGACGGAAATTTAACCCGCAGTCTTCTGATTGCCGGTCACTTGTAATTCAATAATTATTTTGAATAATTCAATAAATATAATTAATAATTTAATTCAATAATAGGATTCAATTCCCGTCGGCGCGGCGCCATATTTTTTTTCTAGGAATATTTTTTCAATTTATAGATATATGTCGCGCGAGTAACATTTTCACGCCTGTTATCAAAACCAGTAGACGTGTTGTTAGCTGATCATTGTAATTAATAATATTCGGTTGTTTGTGTAGCGCCGTTTTTGTGATAATCTCAAGGGCGATGTTTTAGGACTGTTAGGAGTTGGGTATTATCAGCGCCTTGACAATTCGGCACCCGGAGCGGACTGCTCCAATTGCGCCAGCATAGGGCCGTCCCTGCAACTACTCCTATCACCTCCTCCACTGCAGATCATCCAAATCTTTTGCAACCCTGTGTGAAATCTTAATATTTTGTGTAACACATGTCATTTAGAGATTTTAGTAGAGTATTGTACTGCCCTGAAGTAACTACAGTTTTATCGAATCTAATCATAGGAAAAATCCCATCATAATCATCAAAGGTTGCCTGTAAGAATCAATAAATACCTATGCTTACACTCAATAACATTATGTTGATTGAAATTACCACTTAATGGAGGCTTATCCCGAAAGTTTAGACAATTAGTTGTTGGACAATTAGAGTCAGTTGGATAAAAATTACAATGCATTTAGCCAGTTATGGAACGGAAATAACATTATCCCATTAGAAATAATGCATTCGTATGGACTTTGCGTCTAATTGCGGACTAATTCAGCGCAAAATTTCAACTAGAATTTCCTGACAAATAATGCATCGAAGCGATCCGGGAAAGGAGTGAGTTGTTCAATGAGCTTTCTCAGTTAAATGCATACGTAATCACTATCACAAATTAGAGAGAATTATCAGGAACAATTAGATTAATTACTGCAATCGTACAGTATATTCACTCAGTTAAAGAACGGAAAGAAATATTACTATATTTGCGAGCGGAATTGTCAAGGAGCTGATAATAACACCAAACACTCTTAACACATCGCCCTTGAGATTAGTTTTCACGAAAAACGGCGCTACACAAACTTACAAATTGATTACAGTGATCACCTACTTAGGCGTCTACTTGTTTTAAAAAGGTGCATCAAAATTTAACTAGCGGCAGGCGCCATTAGGCTCAGGTCCGGCCCGTGTATACTGTATATACGTAATTAAGGACATTCTATTCTAGCTAGGACCCCGCCGCACAGTGGGCTGAAAATCGCCTTTTATAGACATAGAGACTTGAATTTTCAAGGGTATTTTTTTTTTGGCTAGAAATAGATTCTGCTGATCATTACTATGCTATAAAATTTCGTATGAAGCAATTGCGTGAACAAATGAAGGAGTTATCATTTTTTTTAAATTTGCATTGCACTGACATTAAAAATGAGGCTATCTCTAGAATCATAAGGTTGGCCATTCTATCCTTACACACAGATATACTACTATTTATTTGTATTTTTTGACATACTTCGTATTGTGGCGCAACTAGTGATTTTTTTTTAAATCCTCAAAGTTGAATAAAACACTTTTTAATGTTGATGATTCATTTTAATGCTTAAATGCTTTACATATAAGTAGGCTTTGTCTAGTTTACAATATTTTATTTACACTGCATATTTAAAGCATTTAAGAATTAAAATGAATCATTAACATTCAAAAGTTTTTTTTTTTTTTGAGGATTTTAAAAAAAAAATCGCATGTTGCGCCACAATACGAAGTATGTCAAAAAAATACAAATAAATAGTAGTGTATCTGTGTGTAAGGATAGAATGGCCAACCTTATGATTCCAGAGATAGCCTCATTTTTAATGTCAGTGCCATACAAATTTTTCTTAAAAAAATGATAACTTCTTCATTTGTACACGCAATTGCTTCGTACGAAATTTTATAGCATAGTAATGATCAACAAAATCCATTTCTAGCAAAAAAAACACTCTTGAAAATTCAAATCTCTATGTCTATGAAAGGCGATTTTCAGCCCACTGTGCGCCGTTAAGACCAGTGGAGGTTTTCCCGAATTAGCGGTTGAACAGTAAACCCCCAAATAAAAACTACGGCGAACAAACAATTAACATGTTACTATAGTTTGAACTAATTATTTAAGGGTTTACGAGTGGCTTAATAACGGTTTTGAAGGTTAATTCATAAATAAAAAATTATAAATTATTGGAAAAATAACTTAGTTTTTTTGATTCATGAGTATAATTAGTGAAAAAAATTAGTGTTTTAGAAGAACCGAGCAAGATATTAAGATTCTCTGTTATTTGAACATTATCTTCACTGCCTCAATAAGAAGCAATTTAGAATACAATTCCGCAATTTGGTACCCATACTATAAACACATCAATTACAAATTGAGAGAGTTCAACAAAAAATTTGTAAGCTTCGTCAATTTCAAACTATCATTTTTATTAATTTAGTTTATCACTTTATTAACGCATTTTTTAGGGGCTTTTACATATGAATAGTAAAAAATATATATTATTACAGTACGTATTTATTATAAATAACTCATCTGTCTCAGAAACAATATTTTTGTGATAAATTAAAGATGTCCCCTGACTCGGTATAATTTATTTACTTACTGCATTTCACTATACATAAATCACATTTTGAAGTGATTACGCGCGTTATGCATTTTCGAGGACCGGAGTAAAACTGACTCATGACCGTCACGAAAAACCGTGATCATTTCGCTATAGGAGCCTAGCTAATATTATATACCTAGTTTAGGTCACTCTCCAAACTCAGCTTCGCGGTCTAGAGGCATAACGCCCGACTCTCGTCGTGAAGAACCGAGTTTCGATCCCCGCTTTAACTATTTTTTTTTTCTTTTTGTGATTTTTTTAATACGAGGAAAAGTGAAAAAATGCTCTCGTGCTGCGACTTTTAGATATTTTGACTATATGATATTTTGGTCGAAATATAGCTTACAAATCGAGCCGGTAGAGTCGCTCGGTATTTTGATTAATTATTTTTATTTTGAATCATTAAAATTACTAATCAAGGCCGATAACGCGTCTAATTTAATTAAAAAAAAAAAATAATAATTGTACTAACCCTCGCAGACGTGCGTGACAAGTTTTTTTTAGTAAAAAACACAGCCGTAAGTGAGTTTTTCAAAATTTAGAAATGTTTTTCAAATTCAGACTCCATACGGGTATGAGACTGTTAAAACACGATAGATATTTTTCAAAACGGACAAATATACGAAAATATTTTGAAAAACGACAGATATGACTTTACACTGCCGATATATCTTCGATTCGACCCTATATAAAGCGTTAACGAGACGGTATGTGATAGGAGTACACGTTGTATACGCGGTTCTCGTCGCGCGAGATACCTCTCCTCGCGGTCTAGAGGCAGAGCGTTCGACACTCGTTATGCAGGACCCGGGTTCGAATCCCATATTTTTATAACTTTTAATTTTTTTTACCACATGCTACTTATAAATATGTCAATATTAGGAATCTAGTTAAGCGTTCATTTGTTAACAACACGCCTATAAATAAATTTATGCTTTTTAAAACTATAATTTACAGCATTCTGAATAATAATAAGATGAAATGAAAAGAGAGAGAGAAGAATACTAAAAGTTTTACTTCCGTCGTGCGTAGGCTTGCCACACACTTTTTTTTTTTCTCATAAAAATCAACCTCACTAGGACTAAGCCTGTATCGAGGTTATATTACACTCCATAAGTATTCTGAGCAATGAAGAATACATATCAGAATTTCTCTACTAAAACAAACACCGACTTCTATTATTACGTAGTGGAATCCGAAAGCTTATCAATGCAAGTAATTCTGGACTATCTAATGCATCATTTAGAATTTTCTATAGAAATACCAAGTCAGTGAAAATCCTTCTGTCAGACAAATCAAGCATATTAATTTAATTTTAAAAAAGTGTTGTTATTCAAAAAAAAATCTGGAATATTCATTTTGAATGTTAGAAAACATGAATTTATTTTTTATTCTTTCAATAGGTTGTACAAGAATATTGTAATGTGGGTTCCAGGCCGGAGAATTGTATTCAAGTTGATTTCTAACAAAGGCAAAATATGACAGTGTACACTTAGGACGGGTTGTTTCGGAGAATTTGAACAATTCATCAAATTTCAACGTTCATTTTCGGGTTCCGTGAAAGACTTATTCAAGTTCTGTTTTTATATAACTGTAGGCTAGTTGCTTGACAAGACTGAAATAAAAACAGAACTTGAAAAAATCTTTCACAGAACTTGAAAATGAACGTTGAAATTTGATGAATTGTTCAGATTCTCCGAAACAACCCGTCCTTAATATTGTTGAAATTTCTAGTTAACCTAGTTATAAATCTCAAAATTTGTAAGCCCTTGTTAGCGATTTCCGTTGGGTGGTTAAAAGGGAAATATTTTATCGAAAAGTGATGCCTAAGTCTTTAATTTGTGTTAATGTCTGAACAGTATTATTATCAATGTTGTAATTAAAGATCACTGATTTTTTAATCGCAAAGTCTGACTATTTGACATTTTGAGATATTTTAGTCAGTTTTCATTGCACCAAATTAACAATCTGTTGATATTATCTTGAATAACGATAAATATTTCAAACATTTCTAAAAATTTTGAGGTCATCAGCAAAATGTAATAAAAACATTATTATACAAGAAAAATATTGAAAAACAAGATAAATAATTTACTAATAAAATAATTTTAACAGTATACTTTTATTCTGTGGGGTATTTTGAAGCCTGTTTTCCCCACAACAATGTAATCTTAATTGTTTAATAATGACGTAATTGCGATTAACTTATTTGAATGTCTTATACTGTTTAGGTTTAGTGAACACGCTTAGAAGTGGGGAATAAATAATTTTCCTTACTTTATCAATAAATGTTATATGAGGGTCATTGATTAGTTTATTGATTTATCATTGTTGAAGTAAATTTAATCGAACGCCCTTTCTTTATATATTTAATTGGTTTAAGCTCATTGTTGTCAAGCGGGAAGTGATTATTCACTAAGAGATGTTCTGCGAATTTTGAATAAGTGCTTTTATTAGTGTAACATCTTATATGTTCTTTGAATCTAGTTGAGAAGGCCTTTCCCGTCTGTCAGATATAAATAGCGTCACATTTTAATTCATATATGCCACTATTAGGATTTCCACTTTTTGAGTTTTAAGGCTTGTTCCTATGTTACTATTGGTTCTAAAAGCTATATTTAGACTGCATTTTTAAATATATTTTGTGTTTTTAGGCATATGGGACCTATAAATTAAAAATATATTATTTCCCGGATAAATTAAAAAATATATATATATTTCTTTTTTTTTCAAAAAAAGCCAGCACATTGTGATTTTTAATACATTTGTGAAATTTTAATAAATGAAACGAAAATATTTGGTTTTAAGTCACTTTATTGATATATTTTCTAAGTAGTATGTAAGTTTCTAATAATGTTACCCCATTACTTCACTTATCCCCCACCTCTCTCCTGACAAATGAGTATTGCTGATTTATTAAAATTATCTATGAATTATTAGTAAACCGGTTAAAAACGGAACTGCAGGCCGCTTCCTGATAACTTTTAGTAATTCGTAATAATAACGGAACACGTGTTCTTGCACAAGCGTTGTCTTAATAAAATATATTGACAAAATGTTAAAGTGTTGGGCTTTTTATGAATACGTAATCCGACATCATGAAAATTCATTGGTATTTTACTAAAAGTTTATCAGGGAACCTATACATTCATTCGTTAAGAGCCTGCAATACAATGTTTAACCAGATAACGAATAATTTGAAGAGATTCTTAATAAATTATCAATAAGTTTTCTTAAAATTAAAATTGTGCGTAATTATGTGTTTTGGGTCATGCAATAAAAATGATAATTGAAAATCTGGTCAAGTAACACCACTAGGTTACAGGTACACCATTATTTGTAGTATTACCTTATTTAACGTACTTAAATACTCCACATAATTAATTCAATCTAATTAAAGGTTACAAGGAGTTATAAGGAAACGTCACTATGTGTACGTAAATACACAGTGACAATCTGATGCCACGTTCTTATAAATACGTTTGTATAAGAAAGAGATGATATAATGGAGCTCTGAACAGCAGGACCATAAGGATCCGGGTCCTTAGCTTCCTTTGGAATGGCACTACAATCATTCATGGCGTATCTGGCAGTGGTTTTAATGCCAATGCCCTATTTAGGGGGAGGAGATGGAAGGGCTGGGAGTAGGGCTTTTAAAGCGGTTTAAACCGAAACGGGCTAACCGGCTAATCAAAATCGGATAAACCACGGAAGAGAAGGCTGATAAGGATAAAAATTATTTCCAGTGGCTACTAAACAGTAAAGTTGTCAATTGATGGAGACTAGCAGTCCGCCACAGAGTTCTGTAACTATCCCTGATGTATGGAACTGATTGTGGTAGAGCAAGATTAAAATGAAAGCATTAGATTCCTGACAACTGACGCACTGTCCACATTTTAATTACTGCTCAACTATCCTTTTCCTGTGTAACGACCGAGAACAAAATAAATTTAAAATTCTACAAAATAGGGCAATGAGAACAATACTCAGACGAAATAGATATTCAAAAGTAAATAAAATGTTAAAGGAACTAAATTGGCTAACGGTGAAACAAATATTAACCTTGAATATGATGATATTTGTACACTAAATAGTAAACAACCTGCTACCTAAATATTTTTCAAATAGAATTGTATACAACAAGGACATACACAAACATAAAACAAGGACGTGCAATGAAATCAGGCTACCAAAAAAGGACAAGGCGAATACTCAGAATAGTATTCTATATAAAGGGATGAAATACTATAACGCGCTGCCGGAAAACCTTAAGTCTGCCCCAATTGGAAAGTTCAAGATGTTGTGTAGGAGCCACATCAAGCAAGAAAAAATATATTATATTTATATGTAACAAATTAATTAGTCATTTGTAAACTTAAATGTACAAATAACTAAAATAAAATTAATAAATAAAAAAATCCCACTCTAGTATACTGTCCCTTTCTTTATTGATAATATATATATATATATGTGTACCTACTTCTGTATTTGATAGTATTTTTTTATAACATCCTGGTGATGGTACGTAGGTACAGAAACCGATAGACAGTGAAAATATATCAATAAAGTGAATTAAAACAAAAGTATTTTCGTTTAATTTATTTATATTTCTTGTTTTCATAATTTTTCAATTTTATTTGCATAATATCCATTTTTAACCGCGATGGTTTTTATCGTTGTATTTTCTTTCTCATATACTTTATTATCCAAGGGAACGTTAATGAGTTGTACCATTGAGGTATGTTCCATTGAATGGTAAGCTGATAATTTATGAGACCAAGGATGGGTTGAGTATTCATTTTTGTGTCCGTAAAAGTTGGTTTTAGGTGGTGGAGCAGATTTTATTACTAATAGTGTTAGCCCAATTAGTGAAGATATCGAACTCGGTTGATCGGTTATCGGTTGATGCCTTTCCAACATATAAGGATATCATTTACATATCTGACATAGAATATTATATACTTAGCTAAGGCAGACTTAAGAATTATGTTTTCAATATGATCCATAAATATCTCCCCTAGAAGTGGGCTTAATGGTGACCCCATGAGAAGACCGTCTAATTGTTCATAAAAAGAAAATAATTTGTTTCTACGAACATTTTATGAGCTGGAATAACTATTTTCTTATTACCGGGTTGATTTTACACTCTTCCAAGAAATTTTCAATTATCATAAGGCATTATTTAATGGCGATGTTGTTAAATAAGGATTTTTCATCTAAAGAAATGAATTGACAGTAATGCGGAAAATAATTTTTTTAACTAGTTCCATTGAGTATTTGAGGCTGTAAATTATAATAATAATTATTATTATGTTAATAATAAAAATCAGTCATTTTAAATACATGTAGGATTACGAAAGATTTTTTAAATAATTATATTGAGGGATCAGTAGGATTTATAGGTCCAATTAGAAGTTCTACCGAGCCGAACCCTCTGATATGAAAATATCTGGAGTCGGTGAATTATTTTCCCACTTGATCTGATAAAGTCGGAAAATATACAATAAAATGCATTACTTGCGTTTATATTGTTTCTCTTACATATTTTGTACTATTTGTAATTTGAGTGATCTTTCATATAATTTTATAATGTTGTATTTTTATTTGATTTATTGACGTATGAAAATTAATATATCTTGTGTCTGCATTTGTGTATTAACTGTTAACCGTTTTTATAACTAGACGAATGTAAGCGTAATGAGTAAGATCAAAAAAGGGACGCTTAGATGGTTTGGGCATGTAGAGCGAATGAGCGAAGAAAGGAGTGTATGGAGAATATACGATGCAAATGTGAATGGTAGCAGAAGTCGGGGACCCCCGAGGAAAACATGGCACGACCAAGTGAATCAGATACTTGATTCGTGCCATGTCAAGAGTCAGAACAATAGAAGAGTATGTATGAGACGATGTATGAATTTGAATGAGGCAAGGAGTGTGTGCCAAGACCGGGTTGTTTGTCCGTCCTCTCTGTCTACCTCTGCGGGGAAACGGCGTGATGGTCAGTTAGTTTGTTAGACTATTCTCACGTAAGTGAGATCATCGGTATAAACCCAGCAGAAATAAATTAATAATACTTGTTTTATTTAAAAGCCCCGAGGACATAAAAAATAAATGTTTAAATCGCGGTGGTTGAAAAATTGCGAATTTTGGACAGATCCGGGATGTTTTGATGATAACAAATGAGAGTCAATGAAAATAGAACTGTTCATTATAAACAGCCAAGATAACACTCTCCGTGTAAAATGTAAATTCACAATATTATTGTATTCGTATTGTTAGATCGTGCCATGAATAAAGGAATTTTGGTTCAAGCATTTTTGTTAAAGGGAAAACTCGACTTTTATTTTTATCAAGACGATGTAAAATCAAAAAGGTAGAAATAAAAATAATCGACGAATCGCTTTGGAGTACTACATGTTTTAGGGGGGACCGTTATCATTATTATTTCCTTGAAGTTGACTTGATTAAATTTGTGTTTGGTATATAATATTTATGATGAAAGGGGAAATATTCTGTACATTTTCTTTAGAATACTTAAAAATATCTATTTTTGGGAAATTTCGTTTGCTAAAAATAATATTACGGTTCATCATTTAAACATTGACAACATGAAAAACATTTATGTTGGGCATGAAAGATAAATTATTGGGTTGGCTTGGTAATTATCTTAGCAATATGGTGATTAGCGTAAATATTAATTCTAAAAAATCTTGAATATTTGAGTCCACAAGTGGGGTTCCTCAGGGGTCCCACCTCGGCCCAATATTTTTTATTATTATTTATCTATGACATTGTTGACCAATTTAATGATGCAGAAATCCCACTATTTGCTGACGACTTAATATATAAAATAATACGATATATAAACGATTGACAAATTTTAAATAAAATTGAAATATTCGATGAAAACTTGACATTCATTGCACACATTAACTATACAGGGTGTATCGGCACGTACCCGACAAACTTTAACCAGCTATTCCTTAGCACATTTGGAGTAAAAAATGTTATGGGGACTTTGCTGTCCGGTAGCATTTTTTTCAATTAAAAACAAAAAAATTAAAAATTTCCACACTACATCTCTGTCGTTGGCATTGCTTTTCGTGTTCAACAGCTGTTATAAGCAAGTATGTCGAAAAGCGTCTTCGCTCTTTCGCACACACTAAATAATAATAGTTAAAAATGAGACGAATGGTGCCGTGCCATTTCGTTGTGATTGTAAAAGCGCGCCAATATAGGTACACACGTACATTATTCAACGGAATTCGAATAAAATATTGCCAGATGGGTTTTAAAACTTTGACAAAGGATAAAACAGTGGTGACATGTGGTGAAAATAAGAAAAATAATTTTTTTATTAAAAAAAACGTTACCGGACAGCAAAGTGCAAATAAGATTGTTTACTCCAAATATGCTAAGGAATAGCTGGTTAAAGTTTGTCGGGTACGTGCCGATACACCCTGTATAAATAGTAAGGTTCTAAAAATGCTTGGCTTAAAGGACTTAAAATCAGTTAAAGTCCTGCAATCCTTTGCAAGATTGTATGAGAACCCTCCATAAATCATTAATTGGAAGTCACGTGGAATATAATTCACCCATTTGTTCCCCTTTGTATAAAGTTCACTCTAACCAATTTCTTAGGTAAGTAAATGTTAAGCTAATTGACAACCCTGCCATCGTTGCCACTATTAAATTCCATGTGCCGACTAGGAATAAAAGACAAAATATAACAATATTCTGCAAAACATACACAACCAACTATCAGACACAATCACTGACCAATAGGATGCATGATCAGGGCAACAAGTTTGGGGGTACTATTGATATATTTACTGACTCTATTTATAGGACTAAGCGTAATCTATGGCAGCACTTTGTTGAATCCTACAATTTATAGTAGCGTTGGTAATGTAGTTTTAGTGAATTGCCTTATAGGGTAGACCGAGGCTATTCGGATCACTTTTTATGTTTTCTTGAATAAAATTAAAAGTAATGCATTTTCGAAAAAAAAATTTATTTTACATTAAGCATTTGACATTTTTATATGTTTTAATTTTAATGATCATAACATAAAGTAACTTAAAAAAAAACATATGACTATTACTGTAGACCTCTCCACTGATCCGAATAACCACATATATATGTGGTGATTCGGATCAGTGGTGGGGCTACTCGGATCAAACCCGAAAAAATAGTTAAGTATGAAAAAAAAACAAAAACCAAAAATAGGTTTTAGAACCCATAACTTTTATGAAAGTATCATGACACTTATTACACTCTTATTGGCTTACACACCGCACAACTAAAAACTTTATTAAAAACTTTCTTGTCGTAAAATTTTTCGTGGCACCATTCTTCGCAAGAAGAACATTGAATCCAATCTTCCTTTGGAGGATGTACAAAAGCTTCATTGCAATAAATGCAAAACCACTTTCTTGAAGCCCCAGCCGATGAAGAAGCTGAATTTACGGAAGATTTTTTAACTTTAAGTCCCGGGGTACCTTTTCCTTTGAACTGTAATTTTGGGCGGTTTTTGGCAAGAGATCTTTTGATTTCCTTTGCGTTCGAGGCTTTTATTTTTTCTTCAGTATCTTTACGCAATTTGGAAACGTTTACTGGAGATGTAATATGAAAAATTGGCACCTTTGCAACGCGGGAGTTCTTTTTAGATGGCACATCCTTTTCAGGAGGATGTGCCAACTATAATTGTCGTGTATGGGATTCCGTAGCTCACAGCAGCACTGCGTAATCCCATTTCACCGGATTTTACATTCCTAACGGTTTCATCCATTGCAATTTTCGACCATGATTGATTAGTCGTCTTTTTCACATAGTTGCGCACCATCTGTTTCAAATAAAAATATAAAACAATTAACGCATCGAATTTTAAAAGCATTAAAATATGATCCAAATAGCCCCCCCACCGTCGGTCCGTTTAACCTCACATTTATTAATTTGATATTTACTCAAAGTAAAGTACAAAAACATACAAAATGCAATTTATTGCGCTTATTCTGTTTACTGTGCATTTGATTGATAAATATATAACATATGAACATGACTGAATAGCTTACCTTTTCAGAAAAAACACTAAGAACGCCTAGAACAATATTACATCAGGCATTTATTTGAGACGTAACTTGTACGATCTTCACACATATCGATTTTTAGCAGTCAACCCACGCAATCTGTAATATCGGTAATTTTACTATTATGACATACGGTAGATGGGGATGCTATGTCTAAATTCTTTCATTGTCATTTGGTTACAATAGCCAAGATATATCCATATTGCTTAGCTTGATCCGAATAACTCACCCGATCCGAATAGCCTCGGTCTACCCTATGTAGCATTGGTCCAGTTTCTATATTATTTTATTTTCGATAGCTCACTAGGTTTATTCTAAAATCAATGTAAAAGCCCGGTTGGGAGTGAAACCAAAACCAAAAAACTCCAAAAATGTCTTTACTATAGAATCTCACCAGAGTCCAAACTCAAGCATCGCATCATACTGGAGAAAGTTGTTGGTCCCATCAATTTAATGCTTAACGTCTTTTTTTGTTCTCATTAAATATTGTAAAATTATTGTATTATTCTTGTATATATGCTTTATGGGTTGTGTGGAATCGCACAAATCTCCTCATATTCCGGAATAATAACTTTATTATTATTAACCCTAATTGAAGAATTATCACACTAAGCGGAAAATGTTATTTGTGACGTGATGGAGAACTTAGCCAACCTATAAAATGAACTCGAAACGCCTGGGTGACAACTAGGTGCGATGCCAACGGTGACAGGATAAATCATCACAATGATAATTCATCACATCTTTAAAAAGTTATATAATGAAAAGTGATGAAAATTTTATTAACTGGGTTAAGTAGGTTAGGTTAGGTTAGGTTAGGTTAGGTTAGGTTAAAAAAAAATTCATCGTTTCTAATGACTTTATATCACTTTTTAAAAGTGTGTTGAATTGTCACTGTGTTGAGTTATCATGGAACCGATGCCAACTAATCCACCGACAGGTCGTGAAATACGCTATCATCAGTATCATCCCTAATGTTTATATTATACTTACAGTTCCAATGGTGTTGAAGATGGCAGATTTGTCAAAATTGCTGTCGTCCCAAAGGCAGATGGGCTGCACGTAATTAGAATAAGCCACCCTTGCCGACAATTTGAGAATGGCGATATCGTGTGCCAGGGTGGACCTGTCGAAACCTGGGTGCACCAGGATGTCAAAAACCTGCAAATAAATATACAGTTAGAACCGTATGGTTTGCACTTCTATGTGGAATATAAATAATGCTTTCTATTTTTACATATTTTAAAAACACAGTAAATTGACGTTTTGATCGTAATCAAATGATTATACGCAAAAAGATCGTAATTATCATTTCCTCGTAAGCGCATTTGATTGTAAATTATAATTTGATCGTAAATATTTAAAGTTATTCTTCAGTATACTGTGTACTGTACATTATCTCTTAAAATAAATTTTTACAATTAAATCAGATTAAATATTTTTACTTTTACATGACACGCAGATACTATTACCTATTTGCTTACAATTATTTTGCTTACGATCATTTGATTACGATTATTTTACCTATAACCGTTTGAAATTAATCCTAACATTAATACATTTCTCTTTCGTTATCCATATTTTCAATACAAATTTAATTTCGGAAAATAACTTGTAGGTAATGGCAAATCGTTTAATTTCTCGTCGATTAAAATAAGGTATGTATTATTATAAGGTATTTAATAATTTAGCGAATATAGATTAGAAATTAAAACACGGAAATCGATGGACAAGAAATAAATAAGTACGTTTGCTGAGCTGTAATTTAGATGTTTTGCACTTTTATGACTATTCTGTAAAAGAATATGATCGCTATTGTGGTAGAGGTGGGTCCTATGAGTACTTTTCGTTACTGGGTACAATGAGTACAGGTACAGGAAAATACCTGGTAAAAATACCGGTGACAAAATACTCAGAAGTATTTAATCCCGACCTGGGGATTGATTCAGAATGAGTAATTCTAATCGCATAAATTCTGCCCACATATTCCCCACAAACATTCTACTTGAGCTTGATTCCCCCTTTCATTATTCGAAATCCGTGGGAGGGGGGGGGTTGTTAGAGAATTTCTGTAAAACATAATTCCCCACAAAAAAATTTCAGGATGAGTACTCCCCGTGAAATATTTGAAATCCATGGGGGGGGTTGTTACAGAACTTCGCTGGAAAAAAGATTCCGCACAGCCAAAAACATCATACGTGATTCCCCACAATAATTTTTCGAAATCCATCGGGGGGGGGGTAGCTACGGAATTCCATCATTTCGAAAAATTCCTCACATTTTTCCGGTCGCAAATACCCATGAAATATACCAATACCTGCTAAAGATACCCATCAAAATTACCCATCGAAAATGCCTATCAAAAATACCTACTGAAAATAACCGTCAAAAATACCTACTAAAAATACCCATCAAAAATACCCATCAAAAATACCTACTAAAAATACCCATTAAAAATACCTACTAAAAATACCCATCTAAAATACCCATCAAAAATACCTACTAAAAATATCCATCAAAAATACCTATCAAAAATACCTGGTAAAAGTACCTATTAAAAATATTTAGTCCCGGTATAAAATACTCATTAGTATTTTGGAACCTGGCCTGCGATTCTGGAGTTAAACGATCAATCATTTTCGTATGCGCCGTCTTCGAGTGAAAAACTACTAGTCGTCGCAACTAACTTTTTCGAATGTTTCAATTTTACGTATTCTTGAGCGTCGAACGGTCGAAGTTGGTAGAAGAGATTATTATATTGGCACCCCTGTGAATATTGTCTATGTTCCTGATGTTGTTGGGATTTCTATGGTGTGACTGTCAAACAGACAACAGTTATTCGTTATTCAAAACAGAAATGGCTGCGGGACATATTACAAATTGCCAAAAGCAACTCTTAATTGAGCTTGTAAGCTCCGATAAAGACTTAGTAAGTGGGAAATTTTCACCCACTTTTACATTTGCGGAATCCGCGCGGTAAAACGAAAATTGACAGCTAGACTAGATTTTGACAGCCAATTCCATAGAAACGCCAACAACCTACCACTCGCTGCCCTGTTTCTACTGGTTATACCCAGTAGTTGTTGTGTGGAATGACTTTTGACGTTTGGCGTAGAAGTATGTACCTTCGACCAATTTCGGGAATAGCAACGACGACCAACGTACGTACTTTCGACGGCGATTACGAGCGCCCTCGATTCAGGAATAGACCCCCAGGTATTTTGGAGATCTGTCACAAGTACAAAGTATCGCATGGAAATACCTGGTACTTTTACTGGGTACGATAAATACGCCTCACCTCTATATTGTGGTAGCACATAATCAGTAGGTGTGTTTAACCGACCCATTATGGCCATAATGCAATACGAATAACTTTATGGTATTTTTTGTATGTTATATTTATGCGATAACTTCATAAAATACTGGCGATAGTTCCAGATGGAAGGCCATGGTTAGCCGCCCCATTAAAATTGGGGAAAGGTTCTTCAAATGCTTTCTGAGGAGAAGCTGGAGTAACTAGTGACCGACTGAAATTACGATGTCGGTTTCGACCAATAAACAAGTTTCGGCCGCGGTTTCGGTTCCGGCCAAAAATTTGCCGAAACTTCGGCTCAGCCGAAACCACATTCACTTTATCACGTTCGGCTTTTTCCTGGAGCTTGTGTAATATAATATACATTATAAACAAACAACAAAAATGCTTTTGGCCGTGAAAATCTAAAAACTTACCTACATTATATGCCTTTAGAATAACTTATTATTATTTCATTATTAATTTTATTTTATAAACGGAACTTATAATATAAAACTTGTCACAAAGTTCATTTAAAGAGTTTGTAATTTGAAAATATTAAAAATGTTTTCAAAGTTTATCGTTTAAAGCATATTTAGTATAACTATTGTCCTAACTAAAGACATTAAATACTAGACTCATAAAGTGTTCACTATAGTTAAGAGTTCTAAGATATTTTGAATTTTTTACCTTTAGTTAAAGTAGGTACTGTGAAAAACTGTTACATAACAACTAACCAAAAAGCGCTAAATTTAAACCAGCTTATTCATTAAAATGATTTATTTTATTTCGTTGTTCATTATTTTATTTAAGACGACACAAGACTAATTAATTAACTTTGCTCGACGCTCACATTTTAATTATTTCTAATGAACGTGTTACTAAAATTTCAAATGTTTCTAGAGGGATCCCTATGGATGAAAGTTATTTATTTTTATGTAATCATTAAAATATTTTATGTAAAACGATTTGAAAATTTTATAAAGCGTTTTATAACTATAAAATTAGCGTTAAGCACCAGATTTTATTTTTCTATACGATGCATTAGCAACTTCCAGAGGGATCCCTCTAGAAATATTTGAGATTTTAGTAATACGTTCATCAGAAATAATTAAAATAAACCCCACGGAAAGATTGATTTTCTAGGCCTGCTGGGGCAAAGTCGATTGTAGGTCCATCTATTAAGAAGGGCTGTGCGCCGAATATTATTTTTACATGACCTAAACACATGTCACTTATATCGTTAAAATTCCCACTATTATTTTTAAAAATTGATGGGGCAAATTCAACTGCAGGTCTATCCAATGCTCCAAGGCCGCTCGTTGCATATTTTTATGCACGGCTGCTTCACTTACGTCGTTAACATTTTGGCTTTTAGGGTATTGTCTCGTCTTAACACTAAATTTACTGATCTCTCAAGTTCAACAATAAAACACCTAATTTCTGAGTAGGTACTTATAAAGGTTTTTTTAAAACTTATTAATAAGTTTCAGTTTGGGCCGAAACTAGAATAGAAATCGAAATTCGTTTTCGGCTGAAAATCTAGTTTCGGTTGGTCACTAGTAATTTATTAACGTGTGGGTATTACGTACACTTCTTTCCTGGGCATCCATATCTCCCCCAGCCAGGTTGTACTTCCCCAGTGTGACGAACATCCTCTCAGGCAGGATGACAGCATTGTTCTCGTGTACACAGTGGGCGGCTGAAACCAGTCAATCGGGTTCTTTTCCATTACACAATTATTACTGATGCTCCAAGAAATACAATCTTGCCTAACAATCTCCAATTAATAAATTATGTAGCCGTGATTACTGATAATCATTAATGTCAAATTTAAGTGCAGATACATGTCATGGTGTACAAAGGTATCACGATTCTAAACATAATTACACAGGGTGGGAAATAATAATAGATGCTGCAAATTAGGTAGTCAGATGAGGAGATGCATTAATTTATCAGATGTTTAGGTACCTGTTTAAAAATCAGGAATATTTCTAGAAGCCACTGACATCTACTGGTAATATTACATACTAACTATTACCGGTACTTACCCAAAATATAATTACAGAAATATTGGACTAGAAGGCTGATTGTAAAATGTAATCAGACCATTTCATTCATCTTTTAAATTATTTTCCTTTTATTTAATAAAGACAAAAATTCCCGAGTTATGCCACCATGTTATTAGCGGAATATTATGTTGCTATTTCAGTGGTGGAGAACTTAGCTGAGCAGAGGACTAAACCCATGATGCCTGGGTGGAAACCTAATGCTTTAGATGGTTTATTTATGACCAGTGCTCCGCAACCGGTGTGCCGTGGCACACTGGTGTGCCGTGAGCCGGTCACAGGTGTGCCGCGGTCAAATTCAATGTATTTGACATTTTACAATATTTCATTATGTATTTAATACACAATGACAAAATATTTTTCATAATATTGTCTATTTTTCATTGTCTGCAGATACTGTTAAAAGACGTATTCACAATAATATTAGAAACACTGATTAGAAAACTGCTATTGGCTGAAAAATTTGCGCTTCAGATCAACGAAACAACCGATATTAAAAATAAAGCACAGTTGATAGCTATTGTACTTTTCGTTGACGAGGACTTAAAGAACATTATTTATTTTGTAAGGAGGTTCCAGAGCGAACTACCGGTGAAGAATTTTTTCAAGTAACCGATGATTTCTTCAAAATATATAATATTAAATGGAGCAATTGCATTGCTGTTTGCACGGATGGCGCTGCGGCAATGACGGGTGGTAAAAAAGGTTTTGTCTTTTATGTAAAACAAAAAAATCCAACGTTACAATTTACACACTACTGCATACATCGAGAAGCATTGATGGTCAAAAATTTACCGGAGGAACTTTTGAACACGATGAATGAATGCATTAAAACCGTAAACATAATTAAATCAAGAGCCCTAAACTCGTGAATCTTTGGAATACCTACTTTGTGCAGAAATGGGAGCCGAATATGATTTTTTATTGTTTTATACTGAAATTCGTTGGCTATTCCGAGGCAAAGTTTTGGCTAGATTGTTTGAGCTTCGTTACGAGGTGTGTGAGTTTCGATTAAATCAAAATATGCCCAAACTATATCAGTACCGCGATGATAATTACTGGATAGCCAAACTTGCATACATGGCTGATATATTCGAGCATTTGAATAAACTTAATAACGAACTTCGGCAGAAAGTGTTGCAAAAAGGATGTTTGGAAATGTACCAAAGGATCAACCATAGTACAATTAAAAACAAACAATTAACTGTGGATCTGGCCCAACAACATTTAAGTACCTATGCTTCAGCAGAAATTTGGTCGATATTTTTATTCCATTAATACGGAACAATACGATTGGATTCGAAATCCTTTTGCAACCAATGCAATAAATTCTACGGAAGCAATGCTTCTGCAAATTCGAGTGGAATTTACAGATTTAAATAATGACATGACATTAAAACTTCACTTCTCCGAAGATCAATTAGATGTTTTCCGGATTTACGTTAAAAAAGAATATCCTCACATTTCCATCAAAGCATTCTTAACACTACTTCCATTTTCAACGATATATTTATGTAAGCAAAGTTTTTCAACGCTTGTATTGATTAAAAATGATAAGCGGTCATGCTAAAAGGTCTTGACCAAGAATTTCGGGTTGCGCTGTCAAAAATCGAGCCGAATATAAAACTTTTGTATTCATTGAAACAAGCGCAGGTTAATAAACAATCGCAGGTTAATTTAACAATTAATCGCTCATTAATTTATTATTATTTTATAATACTTACTAAGATTGCGTAAAAATAAATATGTCATAGTACCTATGTAATTTGCTAGTTGAAAACTTTTATAGTTATATGTATGTATGTATAGTTTTCAAATAAAAAAGAAATTATTGTAAAATTTGTGTATCAATTTTATATGTATATATTTTAGCTTTTGGTGTGCCGCGGAATTCTACGAAGAAATTTGGTGTGTCGTAGGTGAGAAAAGGTTGCGGAGCACTGCTTTAGACTACTTGACCTAACTAACTAACATTAACAATCACGCCGTTTCTCCGCAGGGATAGGCAAACGTATTGCCACATACTCCTTGCTTCATTCACATTAATACATACCCTTTTTGTTATTCTAATTTTCCATTCACATTTGTGTCATATATTCTCCTTACAAACCATCTAAACGTCCCTGTCTTTCTACAAGGAATCTTTCCACACACCACACATATCCCTCAGGGAAAACATTTCAGTCTACTTTAATCTTTCCTCTGCCAGGAATGGCTATGCCTAACTTCAATTCATCAGGGTAGGTATCAGGTACCAGCAACTGAACTATGTTATGGTAATTATATACACTATATAAAACTCCCAATAGAAGCAATCATTGCAAAGATTATGTTTTGTTCTTAACTATTCGTTATACAGTCTGCAAGAATGAGATTTTCTTACTCTCTATTGTAAACTATGTTTATAATATAAATTATTATATGTTAATAGAGAGGCATTCACTAGGATTGTAAATAACTCGTGCTAGATGAATTTATTCAATAATCTAATCATATGATTACAGTATTATTGATTTTTAATTGGTAGTTACACATTAAAAATTACAAGAAATCGCTGAACACCAATCATTTATTATTGGTGGAATAAAGTGGAAACAATATTACGTGACTTCCTTTAAGGAGAAGATACACCACATTATGTGGATTGCAATAAATTATAATAGTTTGGTATTCATTTGCATTCATTTATGATTACATCATTTTAAAATACATTTGTAATGAGATTACTGTAGTTCTTGTAATACAAGCAAAACAAGGGATAACGATCAATAATTTTTCACAAAACCCAAATTATGTCTATTTTTCAACAACCTATTAATTTAAATCATAATGAAAGAGAAAGGGGCCTTTTTGGCCCGGAGCTCTGTATGCCACTATTTAAAAAAAACAGGGATAACGATAGAATGGCGAAAGTAATAATTGTAACAAAACTCAAAACAGGATCTATGCAACTTTATTCCGAGTCTCATATCTTATACTATGTTGTAATAATAATCCAAACCTCTTTGGAATATATCTTGGTATTTATAACCATATATAAATTTTACTAGCTTTACCCGGCTTTCCTCGGGGACTTATGAATGATTTGGGGTAAAGTTTTGAGGTTGTGAATTCTAGTTTACCTGTCAACTGGGTGCATTTTAAAAGTGGAAATACTATTATTGTATTAAAAGTATTTGTTTCACTTGATCGTTCCATCGACTTATACAACCATTCACTTCCAAGTCATACATGGTCCTCAAATCTTTTCGTTCATCATTTTACCACAAATTTCCAGAGATGTGCTTTATTTCAAATAAATCCATTTCAAATGGAAATGCAAAATGCAAAATGGGTATTTTCCATTTTGCATTTTAAATGCTTTTTTAAAAACCATTTTGCATTTTGCATTTTAAATGCTTTTCTCAATGCATTTTCCATTTTAAATGCTTTTTTGCAACATTCTTCCTACTATCTCCACTCATCTTTTTTCATAAGCCCCGAATATCAGTCGGTCCTCAACCTCGCTATGAGAGATAATTTACATTTGTCAAGTTGCTCCCTGGTAGGAGCCCTGGCAATTGAGTGATACAATTACAAAAAATACTGCTTCAAATACTGAACATGGGGCTTTAGTATTAAATGTTAGATAACAGTTTCTATGTTTTTACGTTGGCAACATTATTCCCGCGCAAATTTTTTGTGGTTTCATAATCTGTAGTCGTGGTGTTTTTGGATTTACCATCATGTAATATGTTTGTTCTACATTGATGTCCATTATTTTTTTTTTTTTTTTTTTTTTTTTTTTTTTTCTTATTATTTCTGGCTTTCACCCTTCAAGGGTGTTCTTGGCCATCATTTAAAATTATTGAGAAATGAAAGGTGAATTTAAATATTAATTTTATTTAAATTGGCAAATTTCAAAATTATAATGAAAATTGGAGTCGAGTTCAGACTTAGAAGAGATGAGATGTTGAATGGAGGGGAGGCAATTTTAGATAAGGCTTGATAGAAGAGAGGATATTTGTTTAGAGAGGGACAACCAAAAAATATGTGATCTAAAGTTCCCACTTCTAGACCACAGAATGTACAATCTGGGGAGTCAACAACGTGAATTTTAAAAAGATGGGAAGGAACGGAACAATGTCCGATCCTCATTCGAATGAGTGAAGAAATTTCTTTTTTGGAAAAATGAGGGAATTGCTGAAACCACGGTTTTGATGGAATAGTCCTTTGTATTGAGGCATAGCAGGCTCCCTTGGATTGACTAGCAATGTGCCAATACTCCGACCAAACATTGCGGGATCTATCTTTGATGATGGAAAAAATGTCAGATAGGGGAATGTGGTTTACGAGGGTAACAACAGGGTTGGACGCTCCTTGTTTTGCCAAGGCATCCGCAATATCATTACCCATGACACCAACATGTCCAGGAATCCAAATCAGAGTTACAGTTTTACCAGAGCTTTGAATGGAGGCTATCATCTCTCGAATAAGGCATACAAAGTGATCATCAGGATGAAGAAGAGGACTGGATTTAAGTTTTTGGAGGGAACTGAGAGAGTCAGAGAGAACGAGGGAATGTTCAAAATTATTTTTGATTATATATTTGAGAGATTCTATTATTGCAATGCACTCGGCTGAAAATATTGAAAATTGATTTGAAATTGAATGAAATATTCTGTCATTAGAATTATTGTGGTAAACGTTAATACCTATACCACAGTTAGGAGAGTCGGGAGATTTGGATCCATCAGTAAATAAAAGAGAAAAGTTGGGCCATTTAGATGAAATAATGTCATTGAACATATTATTGACAGTTCGGGCCGGGAGATTGGAATGGCTTTTAAGGATTCCGATCCCTTCTATTATTGTTGGGGATAGGGTGACGTGACTATATTTTAATTTGTATAAGGGAAGTAGATCATTTTGGATAATGTGAAGCTCTGAGAGAGACTTAAAATTTTTACAGATGTCAGGAAGAGGTTTAGTTGAAGCTCTGATTGTAGATGAATGAGTTGAGTGAATGAACAACGAGACGCTGGGGATAACCTGATGACATTTAGAATTTAAACATTTAAGAACAAATTTGTCAGCAAATAGTTGACGCCTTAAATAAAGAGGAGGATCAGAACATTCTACTTGAAGGGAATTGATGGGTGACGATTGCATCGCTCCAGTTATAATTCGCAAAGATTTAGATTGAATTTTGTCTAATTTATCAAGTACATTTTTTGAGGCAGTACTAAAAAGTGGGCAGGCATAGTCAAGATGGCTTCGAATAAGTGCGTTGTAAAGCAACTTAATGCAAGTAGGGTGAGCACCCCACCAAACGCCAGATAATGATCTGATGATATTTAAATTTTTTTCGCATTTAGTAACTAAATTATTAATATGGGAAGACCATTTAAGTTTCCTATCAAATGTTACTCCCAAAAATTTTACTTCAGAAGCGTTGGGGATTGGAGAATTTTTAAATAAAATTTGAACGGGGGGGTTTTTATGGCGATTTGAAAAGGTGACACACTGAGTCTTTTGGATTGAAAGTTCAAGACCATTTAACGTGAGCCATGTGCAAAGGGCATTCATGGCTTCGTTAAGATATTTGACGGCGAGAGGGATGATTTTGGATGATAAGAAGAAAGCTATGTCATCTGCGAACTCAATAACTTTTACTTGTGGGGGAATAGCGACATGCATATCATATGTGTATATATTATACAGTAAGGGGGACAATACATCGCCCTGTGGTAAACCCTTCCAAATAGACCTACTTTGAGGAAAAATATCTGGAAGTTCAATGAAAATTTTTCTATCTAGAAATAGATTAATAATAGATTGAACAAACATGGGGGGAAGGCCAAGGCCTAGAAGTTTTTTTTTCAAGATTGGGATGGAAACATTGTCAAAGGCGCCTTCTATATCTATAAAGACGGCAAGACAAACTTCCTGTTTAGAAATTGATAAATTAATATCAGTACTGATGATGGCAAGGTTATCTTGAGTGGATTTTTTTTTCCTAAATCCAAATTGAGATGGAGAGAGAAGCTGTTTACTCTCGACAAAAAATTCTAATCGGTTTTTAATTAATTTTTCATAAAGTTTACTGAGGGTGGATGAAAGAGCGATTGGCCTGTAGTTGGATCCAGAATTTGGTGATTTGTTTGTTTTTAAAATAGGGATGATTATTTGACAACTCCAGTCATCAGGCATTATACCAGTCTGGAAGATTTTATTTAAGATGCTTAAGAAGTGGTTTAGAACATTATCATTACTATTTTTGATTATGCTGTAAGGTATACCATCTCTGCCTGGAGATGAGTCCTTGACTGTTGATAAACAATTTTTTAGCTCAATTAAGGTGAACGGAGAGTCTAGCCAATGATTAGACATAGGAGTATTATAGATGGGCGTTATTTCATCTAAGTTAGGTACAGAAGGGGGGGCAATTTTGTCCAAAAATTCATCGATCCATTTAGAATGAGACGCTCGAGGAGATGGTGAACTGAAGGAGGATCTAAATCTTCGGATCATAGACCAAACTTCCGAAATTGGAGTGTTCGGAGATACTGAACTGCAGAAGTTGTACCACCCAGATCTTTTTTTTGACCTCAATACCCTTTTGGCATTGGATTCAGCATTTTTGTATATAAGATAGTTCTCCATAGTCATATTGTAACGATAGGAAAGAGATTTAGCTTTCCGAATTCTTACTACTTTGGAACATTCCTCATCCCACCAGGGAGTTGGAGGGAGTTTTTTGAGAGATTTAGTTTTAGGGGGAGGATTTGATTTATTTATTGCAGTTATGATCATTGATTTGAAGTTATTATAATCATCTTTGACGGAAAATATATCGGTGGCGGGTGAATTTAATAGGAACTTGTCCATATGAGAGTTAAATTCATCCCATTTGGTGTGTTTCGTTTTAATTTTTGTCGAAATATGAGACTTGTCTGATTGGAAAGAAGTTTGATAAGTAATGGTGATTGGGAAATGATCACTGGAGCAAGGGTCGGGGGACACCACCCACGAGGAGAGAGAAGCCAGACTAGTAGAACATATCGATAGATCCAATGCACTGGGGTTTGTGCTGGGGCGTGAGATCCTAGTAGGAGATCCGTCATTCAAAAGGAAAAGGTTGGATTGATCTAGGAAATCCATCACACTTCGACCATCTCGGTCGGAGAAAGCAGAACCCCAGACGGGGGAATGGGCATTAAAATCGCCTAATATAAAGAAAGGAGGGCTTAGTTGACTTACAATTTGCAACCAAGTTTGTTTATTGAAGTGGGCTGTTGGGGGAAGATAGACTGAAATAAAGGATGTGTCCTTTATTTTAGCTGCAACCATTTGAAAGTCAGCATTGGGGGGTTTGATATTATTTATTGGGGAAAATGATATGGATTTTTTAATCAAAAGGGCAGCACCGCCGCCCGAACCTTCCGGGCGGTCGTCGCGGAGACAGGAATACCCTCCCACATTAAAGTGGGTGGATGGAGTAAACCAAGTCTCCGAGATAGCAGCCAAAGAAATAATGTTGGAATTTAATAGGTTAAGGAGATCAGATTTGTTAGAAATAGCACTTCGGCTATTCCACTGAAGTATTCTGACATCCTGAAGAGTCATTTTGAATAAATGATTTTAATGTGGAAATAATAGTAGCAGCGTTGGACGGTAGATTAGTTTGAGAAGAAATAAGGTCAATTAGAAGCATAATAAGAGTTTGGATAAATGAAGAATTGTCTTGGGAGAGTTTTTCAGAAAGTTTAAGAGAGTTCATTGAGGACGGATTATAATTATTTGCACACCCATTTGTGGCATTTGAAAGAGGTGAACCATTGGGATTTAAGAGCAGTGAGTTGTGTTGTGGCTGATCGTATCCAGGAGCCGGTTTAGAGATAGCGTTTTTGTATGTGAATTTAGTTGAACGAGAAGAAGTTGTTGTAGTGGAGGGAAGAGAGTTGGATGAGGAGTTGCTGGATAAAGCCTCAGCAAATGATTTTTTGACAGGCGGGAATAGTTTAGAAGCCTGCAGAAAAGACAAGTTCTGAGAGGCCATAGAAATTTTAATATTTTTTTGGCGAGATTGTTCTGGGCAAGATGTGTTGATAGCTGTATGTGAGCCTGAGCAGTTAAAACATTTAGGTGAGGAGGAAGAAGGACATTGGTCAGCTGCGTGGTTTTCTCCACATTTAAAACATCTGGGTTGAGATCTGCATGCAGCTTTGGTATGACCAAAACGGCAGCAATTGAAACATTGAGTGGTGGGATAAGTATACATTTCAACTGGTAATGAGTTGAAGAATAAATATATATGGGAGGGAAGAGATTGACCTTCAAAGGTGATAACGACAGATTGGGAGGGCTTCCAAGAAATTATACCCTCAGAGGAGTCCTTGTAATTTAGCCTCCTGGCTTTTATGGGATTGCCAATGTGTTGGGGGGTTGAAAGTGAAGACAGAATTTCTTGGATGGACAGATCGGTCGAGATACCTCTGACCAGGCCCATGCGAGTGACATTGAAAGTAGGGATATATGCCTTGAACTTTGAATTAGATGAAATGAAGATATTTTTGATGAAACTGTTGGCAGCTGGCCCTGAGAGGAATTCGACGGAGATTCGGAAGCGACCCTCGGCTTTTACACCTCCAGGTTTGATTGAAAGATTCTTGCTATTTGATAGGAATTTGCCAAATTCAAGAGGGTGGATGGTTTTTCCTTGCTCAGTTTTTTGGGCGTATGCTATGAATGGGCCACGGGAATGAGGAGAATAAAAGTTTATTGGAGGAAGTTGAGAAAGTGCTGGTGGGGACTGTGAAGTCGAAGGCGAGTCAAGTTTTATTGGGGAAGAAGGAGTAAATTTCCTTTTTTTGGTAGAAGTCAAAATGACAGAATCACTGTCAGAAATTTCTACATTTTCCCCGTCTGGGGGGTCCGGAGAGGGATCTGGGGGCTTTGTAGGGGGTCCAGGAGGGAAATCTCCCTCCATTATTCACAACAGTAAACAACTACAATAATAGTATGAAAAATGACAGAAGTAAAAAAGTTTATAAATATCTGGAAATCAGCAGCGAAAAGTGACTCCTGGAAGATCAGAAGGGAGAAGAAACCTCAAGGCACAACACACTACACTTTTTTTTTGGCCAGAAAACAAAATAGAATGGAAAAAAATTAATTTTAGATAGAGCAAAACAAAACAACTGATGACAGCCAAATGTTATTGTTGCAAAAAAGATGTCCATTATTAAATGACAAAATTGTTTAAAAATTCTATAATTATTTTAATTGTTTGACCTGAGAAACCATTTTGCATTTGCAATGCATTTTGAAAATAGGTATTTTGCATTTTGCATTTGAAATGCTTTTCTAGAAACCATTTTGCATTTTGCATTTTCAAATGGAAAAGTTTTGACCCATTTCCATTTTGCGTTTCAAATGGTTTTGGGTACCCATTTTGCACATCTCTGCAAATTTCCATCATTCATTTCATGTAATATGTATATCGACTATAATTCAATTCAATATCTCATTCCAGTGCAGAAATAAGAGGTAAGTCTTCCTCTGGTGTCCCCGACTTTTTTTTACCATTTACTACTGTATAACACACATTGTTACTTTAGAAAATCTACATTATTAATCTAGATTTATTGAATTCATTAATTAATGTAAATGTTCATTTGTTCAAAATCTTAAATCTACAAATTATTTCACCGATTGCTTTGAAACATTGACACAACATTGCATTCGAATACGCATGTGTTATGGAGATGTCACTTGTTACAGGTAAAAACATTTGAAATATTTAAAAACAGCCACATCTGTTGGATGTAGAAGCAACACGCACTATTGTTTCTCTATCTGCATAGACAGACTAAGCCAATGGGGTAGAAGCTAGTTCTAAATAAATTATATCGACTGTAATTCAACTCCGTATATCATCCTGTACAAAGATAATGCGTAAAGTCTTCCTCGGGTGTCCCGGACAACCTTCTACAATTCAACTAAATATAAACACTCCTGGCACTAACAAAAACAAACTTAGTAGTAGTTTGGAGTCTATATCTAAAGGGCACAAACAAAGAAAAATTCATTTTTATATATCGAGCCATAATCGGCAGAACAGCGTAAGCGACAATTTGCAAATTATACAGGAGAAGGTTTTTTTTAATTAACTCTCTTAATTGATTCCAAAAAGGATTTAGGTTAATCAAGATTAATAATCTTTGGTTACTGCCCGTATGAAATGAAAATACTTTTTATTTAAATGCCTCCAGTTGTCGAGATAGTGGCGGTAACGCTGTTTTGCCTGTAACCCTAACAGATTTTTTTCCCTCTGAAATGTCGCTTACGCTATTTGGAGTAGATTTTTAAAAAAAATTTATCATGCAATAGGCCATAAGTAACTACTAATAAAAAACATATATATTTTTTAAGTAATATCTTTTTAATTATCTTGCTTGTACTTTACAGGGAAAATTAAGAAAAAATATTATTTTCTAAAAACTATAAAAATAAAACAAAAATATTTTAACAAATAATAAACATAATAGATACATCGTAGGTATATATTTTTTTAATAATAGCACTTATATCGGCAATTTTTGAAAAAGTTTGTTGGTTTGAGCCACATTTTTCAAAACTATTCACATGTCTTCCTGGTCGGATTCAGGTAAGGTATCTTCCACTGTGGATCCATGTGGCAGTTCCAAAAATTCATGCCTCATCCTCTCAGGAATAATACCTTTCTCGCAGAGACCTTTAAGATCCCTATACTTGATCTCCGTATTTTCGACTATAATACAAATTTACGCTTTCTCCATGGGGAGTGGTTAGCACCTTCTCGAGGTCAAAACTTGCGCACAAAATATCATTATCATTTTTGCTTTTAGCCTGATCATTAATGAAGATCTCTTTGCATTTTTCCTTTTCGCTGAGGTGACTTTTGTAAATATCCATTTCAGTTTGCTGAAGCTTCTCGTCACCGGACAAATTTTTCACTTTCTCACATAAAGAACACTTGTCCTTTTTAGGTAAATGAAAACCCAAGTTGAAATTCGTATTAAATATTTTTCTAAAAATATTCAGACTCACAATGTTACTATGCCCAGATTCATCTAATGAATTAACATTTTCAATGTATATTTTATACACAGTTTTCACATTACGCAAATCGGCAGGAAGATATCTTTTCGAAGATTTATTTCGACAGTAGTGAGATGGAACAGCGGGCAATTGTGTAATAAACTTTATTACCATGTCCTTTTTTTCTTGGTCCGTTTTATTGGATGGTTCGTGCTTTCCTCTCATATCGGTTTTAGAAATATTATTTTCTAAAATATTATTGCATGCATGCCTGATAGTCATTTTCCCGATGTCAAGAGTTGTCAAAATAAATTGCTGACAGACTTGAACTCTTTTCTTGTTCCAATTTATGAAATTTTTATATGATGTGTTTCTTCTGCTATCATTTTTAGCCCTTTTTCTTTTGATTGGCTGTTTGTTTATACACAAAAGAAGCCAGTCCCTCTGCCGCTGGTTGCTGGCCATGCCCCAATAAAATGCATGTATGTTAAGGCGATCTTCTTCACTGAATTGAATGGCACAATTGTTGCCACATTTTTTATTTAGACACGGATTTGATTTAACACTTTTGTGCTGTCCATTACATTTTTCTCCTCTCCTTCGCACTCTCTTTGGGACTAATTTTGATTTCCTTAACCCAGCATATCCAACAGATAAATGTGGATCACTAACACTCCCAATAAGTAAGCTTTCATCGCTCATTTCTGCATCATCTGAATCAGGCTTCCAAGACTCTTCAGATGGTTCGAAATCTAAACATAATTCAGTATCGGAGAAATGAACAATTGGACTTAAATGTGCTGTTGCTGAAGTGTTCCCATCACAAACATCCATTTTCTGATTATGGGGCTCCTCGTCAATACATAAAATTGTTCTTAAATTATTATCGGGGGGTTCCAGAATGTCCATCGAATCACTTTCGCTATCAGTGTAATCTACTAGACGAACAGTAGTCAAAGGTTTCGGTAATGTAGGTGACTTTCTTGAATCACTATCTATCTTTGGCAGAATAATCGGTGAACCTGAAGAGGTATTGGCTATAGACTGTAATGCTATTTCTACCATCTTACGCGTTGGAGTTTGTGGAGCCATCTGCACAAGAAAAGTATTTTGTATTAGTTTACTTCATAACACAATGACATTTTACCCCTTAAACGCACAGTGCGTAGTAGGTAACAGTAATTATATTAATATTATATAACTAATTATGATAATATTTAAATACGTAACGTTAAATTAAACAGATTTACCGGTCATCCGATGGACGCTAACTGACAAAACTGGAACATTCTCTACCGTTCGGCGTAAGAACGTAACCGACCATATTGTCGCTTACGCTATCAAATGACGTCGGTTGCGCTGTTTTGCTCGTCTACAAGATTTGTAAGGAAGTTCATACGCTAAAAGGCACAGGTACCAAAAAAGCGTCAGGCGTAAGATAGAACTGTTATATTTTTGTAGCATACGTATTAGGTAAAATTGAACGGCTTTCGTTAAAAATCGTAATTTGACAAAAAACGTCGCTTACGCTGTTCTGCCGATTATGGCTCGATATGTGGATTTTCCATTTAAACCAAGAAACCATATTGGATAATACAAATGAGTGCAGAAACTAGATATACCCGTTGAAGGCATATATTTGATTGTGAATGACAGACATTATGTCCATTCGCACATACACTTCAGAGCGACGGTACGACCACGGGCCGCTACAGACCGCTGCGCAGAAAAGTCAGCCTGAAGTGGACGTATAATAGCGGTTATTTTTCCGTTTAAGCCCGTCGTCCCCTTTGCACAAAAATGTTCCACACTGAACTATGCTGCAGGACGTTACTATCTATAATGGCTCAGCACCACTATTCGTATTTAGGTGTGAGATGGTACAATATATTATTGTCCAAAAATAAAATTAGTGTAACCGAAACTGTGAATTATGAACAATTCAAAAAGTTAATTAAGTCCCTCAAATTGGATAATGATATATTGTACCCCTAATTTTCTTACACTTACTCAATCTGTAAAAAATATATATGTTAATTTGATTGTCTTTAAAAAAAACTATTTTTCTAAATTTTTCTTGATATATTGTACCCTTAATTTCCTCACGCTTACTTAATCTGTAAAAAGATGTATTATTTTAATTATCTTTAAAAACACAATTTTCTAATTTGTGTACCTATGTTAATATTATGTTTGTATTTATTTCAAAAGTTTTTGATTATTGTTTAAAAAATCATTAGAACTGAATGTAAATACTCCTCCCATAAACACGAGCTCCTGGAGCTCAACTTATGGAGAAATAGAATAATAACGAAAAAATTATATAAATAAGTCTGCATATTGTTATCATTTATAATGTTAAATAATAAAATAAAAATAAAAAAATAAAAATAAAATTTATATAAAGGAGAGTTTGATGAAATTTTGCACACTTGACCTTCCAAAACAAAAGAAAGGTCATTTTCTAAGTCTGATTTTGAAAGACTATGTGTAAAGCCTGTGGACAACGCCGGGCACTTCAGCGAGTTACTAATAAATTTGTAAAATAGCACACTCACTTAGAAAACTTTGTTCGCGTGGTATTAGGAAGAATTTACTGTACAAAGAATTTTCCCACGGGAAAGTAATGGTTTTCCGGGATGAAAAATAGCCTATGTCATTTCCCAGTCCTCACTATCCCTAAGCAAAAAAATATGTCGATTGGTCGCTCCGTTGCGACGTGAAAGAAGGATAAACAAACAAACAAAAAAATAAGATTCTCATTTAAAATATTACTTGGGATTTTTCCTAAAAGAAAACCAAAACATATAAAATTAAATAAACGATAGCTACATATTTGAATACTTTGCAAATGCAATCATTCTTTATCTTCTTTTGCCTTATTTTCCGCTACTATTTTATACACCACGCAATGCTCTTAAATTTAAGTTGCTTTAATAATGACGTTGTTACAACATATTCACAGTAGATTCCAATTCATTAGGAGTACAAACATTATGTCTATGTATAATTGTATCTATGATTATTATTGTAAATCGTGACATTTAAATAAATAAATAAAATACCTGGACGCATCTGAATAAAGCAAAATTATTGGTTTGTTGAGAAAAGATTGATTCCTTCTCAGTAATTATGGAGTACAAATAACATAAGTTGATTTAAATGGTATTTTAATTACCTGTTAGCACCCTCGTTGGAGAAATCAAACTGCCACCGCAAATGTACTGCTGCTGAGATCCTGTATTCTTCAAACGGTACAATGCCGCATGCCACGGCCAGTCTCCCGGCTTAGTAGACAGTCCATTGGTGATCAGCTCGGTATGCTGAACAACCTTCTGTCCGCATTTGGCCACTGCCGGAGTGAAAGTATACCTATTGCTTATCGAAGTCGGTTTACGTGACGTAGTCGAAGGCACCTCGGTGGTTGTCGACGTAGACGTGACAACTACTGGTCTGTTGTTATTTTGCCCCAAAAGATTCAGTAACGGATCCACGTTTACGCTCACATCAAGAAGATTGCCCGACCTCGGGACAGCATTCGTATTAGTATTAGCTGGCTTAGAATTTGAGAAAACATCAAAACTCACGTGTGCGTGAGAAATCGACACGCACAGAAAACTAACAAACACCAAGTCTTTTAAAAACATGTTTATGAGAAACACAATAAACTTAATGTTTTAAGATGTCGTTTCTTTGTACGGTACAGAGCACACTGTTCGACTCAAGGAAATTGTCTGACTGAGTTCATGATCAATATTCATTGCTTATAGCGAATTACTAATGTGTACAAAAGGTCAGGTACTGTTTTTCTCCTGTTTATCTCTGCCAATACGATAACCCCCATGAAAATAAAATAATTGTGTATACGTGAATGTAGTGTCATTAATTGTAATTTAATGATAGGAGTCATTTAATGACTGTGATTTTTGCATACAAAATAATTGAAACCAACTTAATTTGTTCATTTTAAATTATTATCAATACTAAAAATAAGTTTTGATATATTTGAATGTTGGGTTTTTTCAGTTTGATAATAATAATAATAATAAAATAATGTAGAATAGTGGTGTATGCTCTTTTTTTATTATTGTGCAACAGATTATTAATTAATTTACAGTACAATCATCTCATTCTGTCACTCTTTAACATCTGGGAAGATCATTATTTAAAGAGGAATTAAATACATCCACTTTTTCAGAAAGTTCATTTAACAGCATTCCTTATGCCATGCTACATTGTTCTCGAACTGAAAAAATAAGTCAAAAAAAATGGAGGGACTCATTCCGTCATTCATTGTTTTAATAAGGTACCTATTATGAATCTCAACATTATTGTAGTCCCATAGAGGTTGTATGTGCGTGATTTCATCGTTCTAGTATCTTCTGTCTTTACTGTTTTCATACAAGACATGCTAGAAGGAAGAGGACGATCGACGATGATGTTCGTACGACCTCACTCTGGGACTACTTTAATTCTGTTGCTGTATGTATGTCAGGATTTTGATACTTTTAGAGTGAATATTCATACATTTTTAAGTACTTTAGTAGTAAGTAAATCAATGTTTAAAAAATCAGCTTTGGTACTTTTAGAATTGGGCTAGAAAGTACATATTATATTATGGGCAATGTATATCCGAGTGTTGTGACGTTGATTCTATCTATACAGGATGTCAATGAACATTCTTGATTTACTTTATTTAACCAGTTTATTACTGACATTATTCGGAGCAAAAACTCGAAACGTAATTTTGGTCACAGTTGACATTTTGAATGTTTTTTTTTCCAACTAAAAACACAAAAAACAGTAGGTATTGGACAGTTAGTCGAGTTAATCGGTTGAACCGTTTGAAAGGGTTTTTTTTTTTTGAAAAAAACAAAAAATTCAACAACTGGTTAAAGTAAGTCAAGTATGTCCCTTAACACCCTGTATAGCTGCCATAATCATAAAAGAACAGAAAACAAAAATAAATAAATAACATTTAAACATTTTCATCAATTTATTGAGTTTAAAAACCTTAAAAGTTTCAGACAATTTTTTCGACTAAAAATAAACAAAATGCAAAAATCACATTGCAAAATATCACACATTGGTATGCGGCTAGTGGCGACCCTGCTGCCAGTACTAGACGCGCCAGCAGAGTCGGGCATGACCAAAATCCTAAACACTACTTTTACATTTATAATGAAAACACTGGGCGTTCCAAGAAATGTAACGCTACGTACTACATCGACCTATTGGTCATTCCTTAAATTAACCCTAAGTGCCAGTAGTATTAATAAGCAGTTGTGTTAACCATTTCAAGTAGAATAAAATAATTAAAATTAAAAATATAAATATGCACAAATATTTAAATCATTTTCTAAGAGCAATTTTTTCATCGTTTTTAAGTAGCAAATAAATTTATGAATAATAATTTAAAATTTTCAAGTCAAGGCTGCTTTATAAATTCTGTTACCAAATAATGAGAAATGGTCGATCTTTAGTTTGTTATTAAGCTGGGTGCAGTTACATAATGCAATGCACATATATTGCACATTAACAAAAAAACCAAGAGACGGCGTTTATATAAAATAACAAAGATTTGACCCAAGAGGGAATACAGTAAAGTCTGCACACAAGAATTCCACGTCCATACATTTTTTCACAATCAAGTTTTAAATATTTTTCGTTGCTTCATAAACTGAAATTAAAAAATGGCCTAGTTTGGAACATTCAAAATAAAGTTGTCCCTTTAAAAACATTGTAAGAGAGTTACTGCATACACATAAGACATTAAAAATATGTGAATTAATTTATTTAAAAAAAATCTTTTTACGATTTTGATAAATGTTTTTATATATTAATGTGACGCTTCACATGAGTCTGTAAAGTAAAAGGCAGGGGAACTATTTCGCTATCGAGCATCGTTGCGAGGTGGATTAAGGTAGGGGCTGTAGGAAGAGATTTATTAATGAGGGTCTTGAAGAAGCCCAAATTATATGAAGGAGGAAAAGCAAAGGCCGGTAGTCGTTCCAGATATGAGCCGACTTTAGTTAAACGGCCCATTCTCATAAAGCCAATATGAACTGGGAATGGATGTTTCGCTCATATCCGTCGATCAATGCTGCTAGCTCCTTAGAGCAGGCTTTATTAAAATACCTGTAGAACAGACTGCATGCCTACATTGTGTCTGTGCATTAGAGACGCCAATCAGTCCAGCAAATCAGATTGCCTTCCTTTGCACAGAATCAAGTAGGTTCATGTGATTTCGTAATGTACAAAATAACCCATAATAATAATATAAATGTTCATATTTGATTTGCATGCAAATAAATTATTTCAGTATGCAGCCATTTTGATTTTCAACATATTGAATAATTTTTTTTAACACGATAATACCTATGCATCTGCCATCAGCTTTAAAATCCAAAAAGATTGAAATGCTTTTAATTTATAACAATAATTTTATCAATATGTACCTAAAAAGTGTTGTAAAAATTGTACTTTTTCCTCTTCATCAAAATTAACATACTTATAATGTAAAACGCAGAAATATGTCATATTTGTACTATAGTGCAATACAATAGGTTACCCAAATACCATTCAGCGATATTGGGAACACAATAAATTTTGAAAATTTTGAACACATTTTAATAATACATAATTATATCAGAGATTCGTGAAATTTTAATGAAATTTAATGAATTTTAATGGATAACTTGAAATGACATGAATGAACAAGGAATGCGACTTTCTGATGAGGATTACATACATATTAAGAATGAAAAATTTGATGATATTCATGCATTATGTGAATTGCAAAATAATGCATAACTTTTTTGTATTACTAAAAATATATTTGGAAAGTCTATATGGACTGAAAAGGGGATTCACTTTACTTTAAATTCAAAATAAAATAGCTTATCGGAGAAGTTATCAGCCTTGTAAGACGTGAAGCATGTAACGTTTTATCGCAAATGTGAATTGGAAGATAACAAACAATTTCTTTTCCAACACGAATGTAAAAATGATAGCATTTAGTAAACGAGACACAATATTGAAATCCATTTCGGTTTAAAAATTAGAATAGAAGTAAAGTGCAAAAATGACTATTGGAAGTGGGTCAAACTGATAAAACGTTGTGGATTTAAATTTGATGCATAAGATTAGATTCAAAACATTTTTTAGGCATATCATAATGGCGAATCTATCATTTTGTAAGTTTTTTAGTAAAGACAAAAATACGCTTTTTAAATTAATCAAAAAAACATCATTGCAAATTTAAATGTCATTACAATAGAAAACCGGGTGAACACCACCACGATAGACAGCAATTTCATCATAGAATAAAAAAGAACAGGATGCGATGTGGGCGTGATTTGTAATCCAAAAGTCTGACAATTTTCTGCTTAAATTTGGCAATTTGGCAAATGGCAAATACGATGTCAGGCAGTATAAGAGAGACTGTTGATTGGCTGTCTCGATCTAATAGTCATAAGGTACAATGCCAGTAGCGACATTGGTTCCCATTCAAATCTAAATTTGTGTGTACTACATATCTAATAAGTTTCAAGCATTCAGAGCAAATTAGAGATTGTATTATTATTGTTATAAAATATTTCTAGTAGGTTAAAAACCTAAAAAAATTATTGTAGATATTAATAACAATTCAGGATGATAAATGCGTTGATTTGAAGAAATTTGTTGACATGAAAAATGAATTGACGTGACACAATGATGGATTCGCAGCAACGACGACGTGTAACTTAAATCTTAATTCATAAAAGGAGAAATTTTAAAATTCCTGTAACAATTACAACAAATTAATTAATGATTTATTCAGTAAAATAATTTAAGAACTGGGCATTTTCAGTTGAGAATAAAAATATCTATATCAACAGTCAGCACTCAAAAATGCACGCTTTGTAGTCTGCTAACGCAAGAAATACCACTGTATGAAATAATTTATTATAATAATGGGATAATTTGTATAGCGCTGGCGCACACATCTGCCCTGATGATGGACACTGTAACGCTGTCCGAAACGTTGGCTAAAGAAGGAGTTAGCGCAACACGGCATAACACCCCAAAAACAAATAACAAAAATACTTTTGGCCGTGAGAATCTTAAATCATATTTGACTCAAGATAATGTTCACTGACAAATGATTTATAGTATCGCTTCAGTTAGCAGACTAAAGAGTGACACATCAGGGCCATTTTTTAGTGACAAGCATTAAACGGAAAAAAAAAAGGTGATAAAAAAAAAAAGGTGATAAAAAAAGACAAAAATATTGTCTTTTTATAGCATAAAACCGTGAAAAAATACACAGCAATACCAATAAGTCTGGTAATGAATGAATGAATAATGAATTTAAATATCTATGTGCATAACATTATAATGAAGTTTGACGAAGCATGAATTAACATTAACATTATGAATTAATTATTTGTCGACGACGAACATGAGTGTATATTATTATAGTGAATACATCATGTTGTAAGAATTGATAAAAAATAGTTTTTTTTTTTTTTGTAAAATGACTAAATATTAACAAATTATCAATCAAAACTATACCTCTAAAAGTCCAAACAACATGTAGAAATTTTTTTATAATTAATATGTTTATGTATTACATGCCGGGCATCACATACTCAATATGCATATGCCACTTAACATAATTATAGATTTTGACATGCACCTTACGAAGTTGACGTGATCTAATCGTAAAACAATCGTTTTTGGCATGCAAATTATGGAGTTCACATACCTAAATCGAAAATAAGATCATTCTTGACATGTAAAATGCGTAATAACTTCATAATATTCAAATTGAAAATATCTTCACTTGAAACACACAACATTTTGACATATTCACCATACTCAAATCGAAAATACAATTGCTTAGTGTATATCCAAACTGAAAATACAATCACTTTTGACATGCAAATTACGGATTTCACATACTCAATTTGAAAATACGATTGCGACAAACATGCAAATTACAGAGTTCACATATCCAAATCAAAAATTAGATCGTTTTTAAACTTGATCTCTTGGTAGAGACCCTTGTCGGAGTTCTTAGCCGCGTACGGTGGCATCTTGAACTTCTCGCTAGACTTCTTCTTTTCGTGAGGCAGATCCTTCTCCGACTCTCCATCGTCCGAGTCCTCCGCTCGTTCTCGGTTCCTTCTGCTGGCGCTGTTGTCACCTCTATCATTTTCAGAGAATACATTCTGCAAACAAATAATGACCTCGATTAAAAATGGCATTTATAAATTTGAGATAGAATCTTGAAATATGAATCTTTTGATCTAGAGTGATAACAACATGAAGAATAGTACTTTTTTTTTTTTTTATATTAACTCCACACAGGAGGCCCTGAAGAAAATAATTTCCCTCAGGACCTATGTCATCTTTGGGGATGCTGTGTGGAGGGTCTTTTTGTGGAAGGAAGGAGTGAACATGGGTCTTGAAAGAGTCCCATGTTGTGGGAGGGAGGAAACACAGAGGCCGGCAGTTCGTTCCACAGCCGAGCTGTTGAACTTAAGAACGAATCGTAGAAGCGACCCGTTCTCATGTGACAAATGTCAACCGTGTACAAATGTTGGGCGCGCGTTTGGCGTGTATCCCGACTACGCACCGGTGCCAAAGGGATCAATGACGCTAGTTCCTCAGAGCATCTTCCATTGTAATACCGATAGAACAAGGACAGCATACCTACCTGACGCCTGTGCTCTAAAGATTGCAGTCCGTTTGTTAAGATTGGGGAATCTATCAAACGGACCGCCCGTTTTTGCACAGAGTCAAGGGTTTTTTTCAGGTATTTAGGGGCTCCGGACCAGAGATGGCTGCCAAATTCGACAGTAGGGCGCACTTGCGATTTGTACAGGGTCAGCAGTTGGGTACTATTAAAGTATCTGCGGGCCCTGTACAGTACGCCCAGCTTCTGAGGCCAACTTTACTTAGTTTGTATCCACATGTAATTCCATTAGCAAATTTGAAGTATAATAGTATAATGTAGTATAGTAGTCTCAGAAAGATGTTATACGTGACATCATCGTTATATTATCTTTTGTTTTTTTGTTTTCATGCAGGACGTGTGAGAAGAGGACGATCATCAATGACGTACGTACAACCTCTCTTTGGGAATACTATACATACAGTACTCAATTATAATTATCCAACAACTCCAATAATCTACCGTTATTTTTACTACATAGTTTAAAGCATAAAATCAAGCTCAATAAATCGCCGGTATTCATATGACAAATTCAGTAGTTTGCAGAGTGCGATTTTTGATTGTATAAGTTTACAAAAGGGAGTCTTCTCGCAGGTGTAAACATGACACCTTAAACACTTCCGGCGGGAAGGGTAGTTCTACCTTTTACGCTGGTCCTTCTTGAATGGGGGGGAAGGGCATTGCTGTCTGATAATTCCCAACTAGATGTATTTTAAAATGTGAATCAAGTCTTTCCCATCTTCAACTTCTTGTCTTTTGTTTGGAAGAATATTTTATCAAAAGGAAACTATATTTAGACACGTAGAATGGGCTATATATCCTTACACTTATCGCACTGGAGATGTGGAAGTTTTTGTTTTTTTTTAATTAATTGTCTAAAATAAAAATTTTAATGTAATAAAATATGTACATTTTTTGCACATAAAATATCACTACATAAATGGCCCAACACTGACTTTAACTTCAGTTTATGGAGCATCATGTATTATTTTCAAAAATATAGAAGCTGTTTACAATAAAATCCATTTTCTCGAATGGGACCCTTGTTTTCGACCGCATGAAGTGTTTGAATTAAAAACTTTGAATTAAAAAATTGGAAATTTTACGAAAGATCAAAGTTGTGTTTGTTTGTTTGTTTGTTTATATGAAATACCTGTTTAATTTTGAGCATAATTTTGTAGGTATGCACTATAATCCGCCGCTTTCACTGATTGGACACGTGCCCGGTTTTTGGAGTGGCAAATTGGTAAGAGATAACTGTATTCATAATGATAGTGCATGAAAAGGATATAGTGTTCAATTCACCCTAGACAACATGATGATTGTTAGTCGTACTGAACAAATGGGGCATAATTTAAAAAATGTGCAGTTCATGGCCAGTTAGTAGCAGAGTGGACAAGTGCGTTGGGTTCCCACCCAGACGTTGCAGGTTCAATTCTCTCTCTGCTAGCTAAACCTCCATCATTGCACAGTTAACATTTTTCGCGTACAGGAAATAATGATGAAAGGAATCATTTACTGGAGTAGCTTCAAGATACCTTCAGCTTCCACGATTCGCATTGACCAGAAGGATATAATACAATACATACTAAGATGTTTGTTGATGCTATCGGCATATTGGGTTTTGACATGACTACAGTCAAAGAGAGACATAAAAACTTTAAGCATAGTCTGACTTGCAGAACCCAACATGTCGAACAGCCGACTGAATTGTTATTATTCAGACAACCCGACAAAGGAATAATAATAATTCAGTCAGCAGTTTTGCCTACACACAATCCGATCCGACGGATGTCGGATTCTGCCTGTCTGATCGTGTAAAAGCCTTTCACCATCAAATTGACGATCGGGGCCATTTTAAATTTTTGAGATTTAAATGTTCCCTGTTAAATGGCAATTCTTGGCCTATCTCAGCATTTGGTCCGGAGAAAGAACAATAATATTATTTACCCTCACATAATTTTATTCAATTAATACCTTCTGTTTTAAAGCAAAAAAATTTTTTTTTAATTATTTGGGAAGCACGCATTTTACCAAGTTAAATGTTTATTTAATCATTAACAGTATGACGATGCACTCTTTTACTACGGCAAACACGGCGGCGTTGTCGCTAATCATGTCATTTATTTATAAAATTGTTGTGAAAAGACCTGCATAATCTGTACGTATGTACTACAAACCACTTTATCAAAAAGCTGTGACCTTCAGTGGTATAAAACAACACATCCAGCCAATCAAAATAAATAGATTTGACCTAAATACACATTATGTACATACATATTGTATAAGCGTGCTCTTTGCATTAGAGAAGAACAATATTTATATAGTAAAAATACAGAGTTACTAATAGGACTGTAATTCGTACATTCGCACATTGCAATGTTTCAATTATTGCACTTTCAGTAAAGTAGATAATACCACAATTATAACCAGCTTTCCTGTTTTCTTATCTCTGCTGCGTTGGCAACACCGAGATTGTACATTTGAGCCAATTTTTAACTAGCGTTTAGTGGCTTGACTGGAGGAAATGGCGGATAACCTCATAAACCAAGGAATATCGAGAGAAAGAGAGAGAGATTTGTTCATTTAGAAGAGTTTTATGACAGAGATTCTGATGAATTAGACTTGATTTAATAATGCTGGTTTTATGTATCTATATACACTGGACCGATTTTTGTAGTCTAGTCTATAATGGTAGAAATAGTCGAGGATGCCCAATGAAGACTTAACGCATTATCTCTGTACTGGAATGAGATACAGAGTCGAATTAAAGCTGACATAATGTAGTTTTTTAACAGTAGGTGAAGTTAATGGTGGAAAAAGTCGGGGATGCCCGAGAAAGACTTGAGACAATTATTTGTGATATAAAGAGGCGTATGTTATGAATGGAGAAAGAGGTATAAGGAGAATGTATGACTTGGAAGCGAACGTTTGAAGAAGTCGAGGATGCCAGAGGAAGACATGAGACAATCGAGTGAAACAAATACTTACTACTATACAATAACGTTATTTCCACTTTAAAAATGCACCCAGTTGTCAGGTACTCCAGAATTCACACCTTCAAAACATTACTCCAAACAATTTGTAAATCCCCGACCAACGTCGGGTATGCGTCAGCTAGTATTTATTGTAAGAAAATTGCTGCATACAATATGAATATATTCAAATCACAAGCTATATTTAATATTCTTCTGATGAAGGAAGGGTTTTTCCGAAACCGATAGTGTTTAATAAAATTAAAGTGGTCTGAAACAAATTTATGTTTCAGACCACTTTAATAGATATAGCTTGTGCAATATAAAACAAATTTATGTGTTTATATTGCACAAGAATATCTTTGTGCAATATAAGATATAGCTTGTGCAATATAAAAACAAATGTATGTGTTTATATTGCACAAGCTATATCTTTCTGCAATATAAGATATAGCTTGTGCAATATAAATACAAATTTAAGTGTTTATATTGCACAAGCTATATCTTTGAATTATGTTTATAACTTTTAGTGCTCGTTGGGTAATGTTAGTGATAGTGTAAAATGTGATTTCTGAAACGGAGTCCTAATTTATAAAATCAAATCAAATCAAATAAAATCATGTTAGTGATAGTGTAAAATGTGATTTCTGAAACGGAGTCCTAATTTCTAAAATCAAACCTATACAAACGATATAGGTCAAAAGAGCAAGTGTCAATCAACGACACTCTCCACTTTTCAGAACTGTTCCAAGGACCAGAAAAGGCCAGGGATCTGCTGTATTGATATAAGTCAGGGTTTATAAGAGTCAGAGAAAGTGGTAACAACCTCATCGCTAACGGTGTCGCACTCGAGAGAGCCACTGTCCTCTGGATCCCCTTCGCTGGACCTCCGCTCGTGGGCCCTTTTCTTGTTTCTTTTCTTCCTTTGGTTCTTGGACTTCTGCCCCAGGATGCTGCTGTTGGATCTGCAAACAAACAAACAAACACACTCCTTGTTATTCATCTTTCACTCAAGCGGCTAGCCAGGAAGGAAACTAAAATACACTTGGCCCATCCATTGGCAGCATGACAACTTTTTTTTATTATTATTCTAGGTCAGAAAACAAACTAAAGAAAGTGAGGAAAAAAATATTCTCAAAGAACACAATGCAATATTATTTAATAATAAAGAATCACGTTGGAACAAATTCTTACATCTGAATATATAATAGCATTCTTCTTGAATATATTTTGTACATCTCTGCAAGTTCATGAGTCTAATTTAAATTGTCCATAGATTATTGTTGTATGCTTTTGGAATTTTTTTTACTTCACTTATATCTTAATATGCACAAATTATTCAAATAAGCCGCCATATTTGATTTTGTTAATTTGAAGTGACATTTTCCGAATAGTTCCGCTTACATCTAAATATGTTCAAATTATTTAAATAACCCAAACTAAGAATGTAATAACCTAGTTTATGCTGTTTTTTTTTTGTTTTTCATCTCCCACAAAGTAAATAGTAATTTCTTGTACTAATAATGTTGAAACATAGTGTTATTATTTTAAAAAAATGCGTTTTTATGCATGTTCATCATATTGCGTTATGCGCTGAAATATGATTGGATACTTTTTGGTTCCTGAATGACAAGAATTATATTATGTTTTATTATCTGTCAGATTATCGCAGTGTGAGGCAGAAGATAAGAAACTCTAGATATTAACTGGTTATTATGACAAGTAATTACTATAACAATAAGTCATAAAGTATAAACCTGAATGTCTGCTTAGCGATGATATTGCTGAATCTAACAGTCTTCTTGAGACTGGAAGACTCTTCCGGAATGCAATCTTGGGAGCCAATGGAGAATGACGGGGAGCCGCAATAGTCCATGAAGTCTACACTCGACTCGGAGTAACTTCTCCCGATGCGCGACTTCAACTTTAGTATTCCTTTTGAACTTCCGTTGCTGGATGCTATGCCACTGTCGTAATGGTCTTCCACATTCTTAGGAATGGGGATCATCTTCACTTGCTTCTTCTTTTCTAACTCTTCCGCATCATCTAAAGTTAGGGAAATATTTATCTCATTGTTGCCTCTGGCAGAAACTTCCACTGTCGGTTGTATTGATTTTTCAACGCATTCAGGTTCATTACTTGAAATAATCATGCTATCGACTGGAACATCCAACTCATTGTTTTCTAGGGATTCAGAATCTAACCCGATGAAGTAGTTACTCGGTAAATGCGAATCTATAAACTCAACTTGCACAATTATATTGTTATCCCAAGTTTCGATGGTGGGTTTATGACACAAGTTATCAGCGGGGAATTTCAAATACAAAGCGTGGAAAATAGGGAAATATCCCGCACCGATGGAACTAAACTTCATCTGTATGGAATTAGTCTCCGGAATGACTTCGGAGACCACAGAATCGGGATCTACATTTTTAACATGCAGGGTAAAGGCTAACGTATCGTCTAAAGCGTGGCACGTATACGGGGGTGCCAAGTAAACATGTTCAGGGCTGAGGAACTTAATCACTTCATCTTTAGTCCGGTATGATTCACTTTCACTGAAACATTCTGAAGACTGAATTTCCGATATCTCCGTTATGAGACTGTTGGAGTTGTCTTCATCACTAGCGCAGGGGGAATTGCAATCACTGTCCACCCCGCTGTCTTCACGACTACGCCACGACAGTTTCATCTTGTCTGAGAGAACCGGTAAAGTTATGATCAGGAGCCTTTTGCTAAGATCAAACTTAGCTGATCCGGCTTCATCGTCCACTCTGTACGGGAGGGTCACCTCTAACTTGTAACGCGCCGGAGTCTCCGATATGAGAGACAGTTGCTTGTCTTTCACATCCAGTTTGGCTTCCGCCGACGATGACAGGAGCGGCAGTTTGACCTCAATGATGAGCGCTGTTGCGAGAGCCGTGTTTTGTTTGCAATCCTTCTCATATGTAAACTCTGAAATGTCCATATCCCTCTGCTGCTTCAACGTGTACTTGGGCACAGAGTATTCGCCATCTTCGCTGCGTTTGGCTTCCAATGTTTCCATCGTCTTGCTAGTGGCACTGACATTGACGTTGGAGTCTGTAGGGAAGCTCCGTTGCGGATAGAGCTTGTCAATCAGTTCTGCGTCCTCGGGTTTAGATTCGCCGGTAAAATTCGGATCTGATTTCCTGATAACGGAGGCCATAGCGTAACCTTTGTAGGGAAGTTTGGGATACTTTAGGTTTTTAAGATCGAGTTTGACATTGTGATTGGACTCCACCGCTTCGCATGCTGTATCATCTAACATTTTCTTAAATTGTACATTTTTCTCGGCCATGCGTAGAGTGTTCGGATGGAAAACAACATCGTACACAACGCAGCGGATTTTCATCTTATCGAGATCGTCGTGAGGGGGCGCCATTGTGTGTGGGATCTTCCAGTTGATTCCGCGCTTTCCGCCATTTTCTTGTATCGAGTACGAGGGTTTGTCTATATTTTCGTTGGAACACACATTAATAAAGGCCTTTTTATCCCCGCCGACACTTGTCTTAATTACATAACCGGGCGAGGGATTGATAAAAGTCACGTTCACACCACGTTGCTTTTCTAACTCGGTGATTTCTGACTCGTATAGAGCGCGATTAGCCGGGTCTTGAATTTCTTCACAATATTCGGAGAACAACTTCCTGAATTCTTTGTCTTTTAACGCGTCGGAGAACCGATCTATGTCTTCTTTAGTCAATTCAAAGTCTTCGTTGCGTTCCTGCGCTGCCATTTTTATTTCGGGTAGTTTTCCACTGAGAATAATCAGCTGGCATAACAAACTAGAAGTAAACACGTCGCCGGCTAGAACCTTCCATTGGGCGGGCCCCGGCCAATCAGAGTGCAGGCCCAACTCATGTGATCAAACTGATTATTTGGGTCTTGGGAGGGCTGTCAAAATTTATATATTTTGTCAATATTTTTGTTGTTTGTTTTTGGGGTGTTATGCCGTGGTGCACTAACTCCTTCTTTAGCCGACGTTTCGGACAGCTTTGCAGTGTCCATCATCAGGGCAGATCCGGTAGATACGAAGATAAAACAACAAAAATGCTTTTGGCCGTGAGAATCTAAAAACTTACCATTATGTCAATACTTCAAAATAAATAATATTATTGTTTTTGGAAAACGTTTTAAATACGCATAGATTTATTATATTTGTAAAATTTCTTACTTATGTTAAGTAAAACACTTTGAATTATTCACTATATTATTTATTTAATTTTTAAACAATTCAAAAATCCTCTAGTTTCGTCGCTATTATTACCTTATGTTTCATTCTGTTAAAATCTGGAGATTCATATACAATTTTGTTTTAAATATTATTAAGAACTGTATTTCTAGCGCCCTGAAGGCGTTATAACTGTTACGCAAATAAATATATATAAAAGTCAAAATAGATTAACAAATACAAAATGAATAGTCCAAAGAGATTAATTTACAACTCTATCAAAAAGTTGTATAAATTTCGTTTTTTTATATAAAGAATTCAATGTTTCGAATTTAAAAATACAAAAATTTAAATTTATTTTATCAATGCATCCTTACTTTAACTTAAAAGCTCATATTAATTTTTTTTATACAATTTTCAATGCACTGTTGTGTTTCTCGAAATAATCAATAAGAGCGGTGGTTATTATTTCATAAATGGTCAACCCTGCCCGGCCCTTGTATCGATTTTTTGCGGGAAATTTGAGTTCGTGTTCGCTTTTCGAATAAAAGTGATGCTACTTTAGCTCAATAATAATATTATGCAACAAGAAAAAATATTACTCGGTAACCTTGAAAATACTGGTTCGCAAACGGTACCTACTTCAAAGAAGATGCTAAATATTATCAAAGTAAAAACAGAAAATTCGTAGTTGAATGATAATATTATTTTGTATTGCTAAAAATACTTTTAGTGATAAGACAATATTGATTTGTACTCTTCGTGATAAAACCTATCTTCGATAGATTGAGTAATTCAATTTATTGCTCACACCAAAATATTTTCGTATTTTTTGTATGATTCGTTAGTTTCTTTGTTCAGTGTTGAAATTTTATCAGTTTGCAAATTAGTAATTTATTTGTCAATAGATACCAACTTATCACCCTTTTTACTAATAATTAATTGTGAGTGGGTAAGCACTCCCACGTACCTGTACGTTTATTATAATCTAGTCTACTTAATTTTGTATTAAATATTTTTAGTTCACGTAAATTGTGCAATAATAATAATATTGATTCCTGGAAAAATGGCACAAATCTAAGCATATACTTATTTATACATTTACATATATGCTCCATGATAACTCAACACAATTACAATTTAACACACCTTTTAAAAAGTGATATAGGGTCAAATACATTTAAAACATTATTTACGTAAATGTACGTAACCTATTTTTTTAACCACTTTTCATGACTTTATATCACTTTTCATGATAATACAATACAATAAAATGAAGTCAGCCCATCTTAACGACTGTGTATTGGACAGACCTGCACAAAAATAAATCTCTATAATATAGTGGGAATATTAACGACATAAGTTATGAAATCGTGCAAAAAGAATATTATGGTACGTATACATTCGCGAACCGAGCCACGAATTGCGGGAAAGGAACGGCGTATCGCGTCCTTTGTGGTTGCTTTGTTTCTTTCCCATAAGTTGAGGTTCAGTTCGGCTCGCATATGTATACGTAGCATTAGACGGCATACGGTCATAGATCAATTAATAGGGAAGACAGATTACTGAGACAACGCGCGTGGTTGCACTGAACTAGGTCCAGTGGACAAACTGGTGATTTAGTGCGTTTAGTATCGCACATAAGCCCGTCGGTCAGACAACGCAGAAACACATAGGAGTATGAAGGATAACCTAGCGACAGTACATCGCATTCTACTACTCTGCTCGCTTGTTTGTTAGCCAAGAATGAGGGCAAAGCGGCCCACTGACCATAAATCAAATCACTCACCACTCGCCCGTCAGTGGACACTTTGCTTTGAACTCGCAACTGGTGTCGTGAGGAGGTAAGAGGTAACGAGAGGCGTTCATAATAATATAGTCGTTTCTCCCGTACACATATTCTTTGAATGGCTTTCTCTTTCTAATGCGTTCCGTTCATTTGGCTATGTATGATGTTATTTGTAGCCATTTCATTCATTTACACAAATTCTTTCCATTCCGTTCTCGTGCGTATCATGTTTGGATTTAAATCTAGAAATAGGAACGTGCCAAATTTTTATTCGGTTAGTATGAAAATAACTCGTCTTTGTATTTATGTCAGTGCCTACGGTCGACTTTGCCCTAGCAGGCCTAGAAAATCGATCTATTCGTGGGGTTTATTTCAATTATTTCTGATTAACGTATTAATAAAATCTCAAATGTTTCTAGGAAAATTCCTAGGGACGTTACTAATTCATTCTCAAGAAAAATAAAATCTGGTGCTTAGCGCTAATTTTATAGTTGAAAAACGTTTTATAAAATTTTCTAACCGTTTTATACAAAATATTTTTATGGTAAGGTCATGTTTTTATTAATCTTAAATATAAATAACGTAATTCCGTAGGGATCCCTCTAGAAACATTTGAGATTTTAATAATACTTTCATCAGAAATGATTAAAATGTTACAGTCGAGCAAACTCTCGTTATTGGAGTATTATGTCGCCTTAACCCATTCATGACGAACTATTTTTTTTTCGAATTTCGCGCAGAAAATTCACAGAGTGGTTGGTTTTGAAAGTAGAATAAGAACGTTTTTTTCGGAATTTGAAAAAATCGTCTCCTCATCCCCCAGGAGCCTCGAGAAGGATGAGGTCCATATGGATCTTTCGGCAAATAACTAGTCAGAAATTTCATTTTTTCATCTTTATTGTTCAAAAAGTGTAATTTTCAACAACATTATTTAGTGTGATAGCCCTCGAAGCATTTCACGCATAGTCCGACCTTACATGTGATGCAACGGATGCGCTGCTTGCTTTTGCAAGATGCACAAGACAGTTTTCCTCCCTTATTAGTCTCAGTTATCGGTATTGGCCCAGGATAATGGGGGACGGAGGTATCATACTGCATCGCCGCTCGACCTATTTTAGTGAGTTTGTCGGGTGCCTTGAAGTATTTCTTGATAGAATACTTCTCGCAGTAATGCTTTGATATTTCTTCACGGAATTCTAACTGCCCCAATTTAAAATTGCCCATGGCTTTGCGCTTCAGAAGCCAGCAATTCTTAATGGTTACATCAATGACCCAGGTAAAAATGGACCACCACCATTTCTATTGGCGAACAGTAATGCGATAACATGCAACGTTTTGGTCCATTCTGTCAGTTCCGCCCATATTCGTGTTATATTGATGAATTGCATATGGCCTCTGTATACTGATCTTTTTTTGCTCCTTCCGTGAGTAACGGCTTGCTAGATCCAATGGATTCTTTCCGTATTTTGTTGAAGCTACAGAACAAACAGCGTTATCAACCCATTGAGTAACGTAGATGGGGGTCTTGCCAAATGATGTCTGCGCACTTTCAGTATGTCCTCGAGAAAGCACACCTTTGTTGTATTTTGACATTGTTGCCTTCTTCTTGGGGATAGGAGATGAACTGGGAATCCGATTGTCTCGAATTGTATCTGTGCCATTGTATCCATGAAAATGCAAATAGTACAGCAATGGCATACCCGTAAAAAGATTATCAAAGTAGAAGTGATATGGCAATTCGCACTTTTCCACTGGCAATTGATCGACCAACATAAGTAGTGGTGAAGCATTCAAGCCTACAACACCATACTCCTTTGGAATCTGGGGATTGCTGCCTTGGTAGATCTCAAAATTGATCAAGTAACAGGAGGGTGTATTTAGGCTCCACACTTTTTATCCGAATCGAATGGGTTTGCCTTTTATGTATTGCTTACATCCATGGCGGCCATAGTATGGAATCATCAATTCATCATAACTTAAATTTTCTTCTGGGTGGAAGTTTCGCATAAACCGTTCAATAAGCCTATCTGTAAATGGACGTAACTTCCACATCCGGTCTGCACTATTGAACTGATTTGGTGAAGCAAAGTGTATCATTTTGTGTATCTGTTCAAATCTATCACGAGACATGGTGGACGCAATCTGCTTACTGTAGAAAGGGCGAGAGCTGCTCCAGTACAATCGAGTTGATGGAATCGGGCATAATCCCGATGTTATAAGTATACCCATGTACGCTTTGATATCCCCGACAGTTAAAGGTGATACTTTATGACTATTTTCAGGGTCTTGCTTGGTCTGATATTTGTTGGATTCTGTAACGATGAATTCGTACATTTCGTTGTCAAAATTTAGTTCAAATAATTCCACCGGTGATAAAGCAGCTACGTCGGTATAATTTCCTTCGGGAAATATGCTAGAAACAATTGGCGTCACATCGTTAGACTTCCATTGAAACATAGTTTTCGGACCAGGCATACGTTTTGGAATGCGTTAAGGTGGTTCAGCGGGATCATTCACTCTGTCTCCAGTACTAACAAGGCATCGTTTCAAAGGAGGCTCGAAAGAAGTGCTTGCAGACGCTTGACCGTGTGATGCTGAAGCGTCGAATAAATTTATGTCGAAGTCACTGAAAGTTGAATCCAAACGCTCGTCTCCGAAATGCTCTAGATTAGGGTTCTCTTGATCTGAATCATAATCGGGCGTATCTTGTCCCTTTTTGTGTCGACGGCGATTTACGATTTGGCTATTAGAAAACAATTGCGCTCGAGAAATATTGGCAATTATTCCACCGTCATCTTCATCAGCTGAATCTGCTCCGGACAAATCACTCTCATTTGGCAGCTCCACATACACATCCACATCCACTACCTCATCATCCTCCAAATTCGTATCCGATTGTTCTTCAAGCAGTAACATCACTTCTTCAACAGTCTAAAAAACACGAAAAAACAATGAAATCTGCGAAAAATTACAATTTATGTATAGTGAGATCTGCCGAAAGGTCCATATGGAGCCAAAAATCAAAACCTTCAATTCAAAGTACTCTCTTTGATACAATAAGGATTATTTTTGTAACAATATGTCTATAAATAGTTAGTAAATTTCATTCTTTACGGATCATAAACGGTTTTGGAAAAAAAAATCAAATCTACACATAAGTTTATTGGAGTACTTACTTCACTCGCTTTGACATTTTGAAAAATTTGCACTTTTTTTCAAACTCCGTTTATACACGTCTGTCCACGCCGGCACATGCAAACGAACTGAGCGCCTCTAAGACAAACGTGTTTGTACATGCTTGTAGACTACATAAAACTGAATTTCGCATCGCCATTTTAATATATCGGCATGATGTGACTAATTGAGGTCCAATACTTTTTCGAGGTCCATATGGCACCTTCGTCATGAATGGGTTAAAGGTGTGTTGAATTGTCATTTTGACGAGTTATCCGGTCACCATTTTAATGGTAGGCTCAATTAACTTACCTATGAATTGATATTTTTATGATAATACCGCACAAGTTTTAACTGCCCGTACGCAGTGTGATTACCCCATCCCCAATTGGGATAGGTATGTTGTTAGGCTGAAAGAGTGGAAAGGGAAATGAGATGAGGAAGAGGAAGATGGAGACGTAACTAACTATTTAGAGATGGTCACCGAACACGGTTCAAGCCATTTTAAGCGACGGAAAGGTTTCCATTCTGAATGACAGTCTTTAACAAGGGCGATACTGAAATAATCTAAAAACTAACTAATTGACTAACCATCACGTATGTAAAGAGGACTTACCGCTAAGCAATTCGGTCTTGGCACACACTCCTTGCCTCATTCACATTCACACATCGTCTCTTACATACTCTTCTATTATTCTGAATCTTGACATGGGTATCTGGTTCACTTGATCACCCCCTACTTCTTCTACAATTCAAATTTGCGTCATATATTCTCCATACACTCCTTTCTTCGTTCATTCGCTATACATGCCCAAATCATGTGATCGTCCCTTTCTTAATCTTACTCATTACGCTTACGCCAGCCTTGTATTCTTTGCGGATCTCCACATTTCTCACACGGACATACACATAAGCCCCAGGGATTTCAATTCTATAATATTCAGTCTACAACTATCTCTACCACTATCTACTACTCTGGAAAAGTGAACAAGGTGGAAACTTGCTGTATTATGTTGTATGCGAGCAATTCATCTGTGTGAGAACTCTGTTCGGGTCAACTATACCTATCACAATACTTGTACGTACAAAAAACCACCTACTTCATCGACCAAGTAAATTTATATCGATGACCATAATATGTCATTTTAATTATGGTACCTACTTAATGTATTCAATAAAAGTAGGTAGGTGCTTAGTGAGAATAATGCCCATGGTATAATAAAAATTGTCTACAAGAGCAGATATTTGTATGCAAAATCACAATTCATTTGCATTCCATTCACCGTAGAGACATCGATGCAAGAAAAATCGGATTGAAATCCGGCTCTCTTGGTAAATGATTTGCGAAAGAGTGAGTTCACTCAGTTCACAGATGGTTCACAGATGGTTCACAGCCTTCGTCTCACAGAGGGAAGTAGGTAGTCATTTTAATCTAAATGATATTATGACTTCATTGGACGACCGGTGTAGCCGGTGCCGAGTCGTGCCCGCAGTTACTTGTATACATACTTATTTGACCTACTGACATTTTGAAAGTTTCGGATAAAACCTTCCTGGTGGAACGCGGCGTTGTCTTAAAAAATATTACAGCAGCAAACTAAATCCACATATCGTGTGTTTATCTACAAAGAACGAACGTGCGCGGACACACACCGTTGCAATCTATTGGACATAGTTTTAACATCATCCAAGAACGTCCAAGATGCAATTTTGAAAAGTATGCGGGCTTTTTGCCGAGGTCACGTGAAGATCGCCGTGTCGCTTTTGTGTTTTGCCGCGTTTTTGTGCATGTTTTTTCAAGATGAGAACGACGATGTCAAGTTTGCAAGTGTTCTCAAACCTACCGCGTTGCCAAATAAACAAGTTACAAAGAGTCTGTCGGAACTCAGGAGATTGACGGAACTGAATGGCCATGTTTTGATGTTGAACTCTGTTCCCGATGCCGGTAGCGAAATGTTTGTTTTGATTCTGCAGTGGCTACAGGGGGAAAATAACTTTCGACATGTGCGATTAGGCAGCGGAAAAGGCGGAACTCTGGGACTGAACGAACAGGTATAGATTACTTTTAGATTTAGTTTACTACGATCTTTGGCTTGGTGGTAAAAATGCAGTCAGTTTAATCTATTACTGGTGTTTTTTTACCATTTTATGCCGGTTTGCTTACATTTTACTTATTCCATGAGGATAGAAATTTATTTATAGGGTGACAAAACCATACAAATTTAAACCTACCTTCCTAAAAATATACTTCAATCGTGATCCTTTTTTTATTATTTTACTTTAGATAATAAATAAGCAAACTAAATAATCGTTTGAAACCTTTTTAAAGCCGTTTGCAATACTAAAAAATGATCCATGTAATTTAGTTTTGAAAACAAATGGTTACAATTAGAAATCCGAATAATCGATTTAATCGCTCGATACGATACGGCCGAAATATTTTATTAGAAGTCAAGCATTTTAGTCGTAAGACAGAATGATGAAAATTATAACTACGATATCGACTTTCTTTTCATCCCAATCTATGTACATACCTACCCAGGTACCATCGATTACAATAAAATATATTCCTAAACATTATTATCATATGTTTAATAATGCCTAGGAACTCAATGCCATCGATTTTCAAAACTTTAGGAAAGCAAATAATGTATTATTTTAATTTTATATTTCTATCTCAAATTGTAATATTTAATCACCAAAGACAACATTTGCAACTCTCACACGAAAATTTGAAACAGAAAAATTGTAAAAATATATCTTAAATAATTGCAAAATAACTTTGTGGCGCCATCAATTTTAATTTAATTAGAAATAATAACTTTGTAAACACCACTATTTAATCAAAAATGATCGACATGTTTTAAAACCAATGGTTTGTTCGCTAGGATTATTATTATTACCTGTACGTTTATCCCGAATTCTGACGAAGAAACCATTGGTTTTAAAACATGTCGATCAATTTGATTAAATAGTGGTGTTTACAAAGTTATTATTTTTATTTAAAACTCGCTGTACCCCGCCACGCTTGCTGTTGCTTAGTCTGTCTGTGCAGTTTGTGCGTTTTGCTTTTACGTCATGGCGCCTTTTACCTGTCACAGGTGACATCTAAATAATACAGGTATATAAAAATAAACATGTATTCGAATGCAACGTTTTGTCGACATTTCAAAGTGAAAAACTTCCGGAGATTTAAGATTTTGAACAAACGACCACTAACATTTTTATTTATATAGATATATAATAATATTATAGAAGAAAATATTAGCAGAGATATCCCCCTTGCCCAAATTTAGTCATTTGTTAATTCGAAAACATAAACATATTGAGCAACTCTGCTCATATTATTATTTTACAATATCTACAACAACATGATAAGTACCTAATACAAATATAATAATATAAATTCTACTATAATATATAACCTGGCCACGATGTATTGACTTTCTAATATGTAAATTATTGGTGAAAACATTTACAATAAATTAATCCAATGTAGGTCAAATAATTTACACTCCAAAAATATTCAATTATGATCTCATGAGATCAGTTTTTTATCTCTTTTATTTTGTAGTGTAGGTTCCTACCTGTTGATAATTTTATTATAGTAGTTGGTACACTAAGAAAGTAAAAGTAGGTAGGTACCGAAAAATCTGGTTACACCAATTATTTAATGATTGGCTACTTGGGTACTTGTGCTTATATAATTGAAATGCGATGTTTCGTAATTATTTTATTTCTGATGAGATCAAACATTACCTGCATTTTTATAAACACTTAAAATCAGGTACATAATGTAAATATTATTGAATAACTGAATTTATAAAAAATGTTTTTAGTATTTTAAATTAAAAAATGCTGCTAGCTCCTTAGAGCAGGTTCCATTAAAATACCTTTAGAACAGACTCAGAATGCCCAAATTGCGTCTGTGCATTAGAGGTGGCAATCAGTCTGTTAAAAGTGGATTGTCAATCAGACAAACTGCCTTCTTTTGCACATAATCAAGTATTGTGGGGCTCCAGCCTAGAGGTGGCTCCCAAATTCAACTGTTGAGCATACTTGAGATTTGTATAGGGTTAGCAGCTGTTTACTATTTAAGAATCTGCTAGCACTATACAAGATGCCCAGATTTTTGGAAGCCAGATTTACTTTACCCTTTAGTTGTTAAAAAAATAAGAATTTTTCGTTATATATAAACGGAAACGCTCCAGATAAAAAAGGTTTTTTTAGATTATATAATGGAAGTTTGTTAGCAATAAATTCAAAATTCTGCTAAAATGCACGAGTTTTTAAAACTTTACGTTCATTTTATCTTTTCTATCTCTCTCTCTCTGGTTTCAATCCTGGGATTGGTTTGCAGCAATTTCATTTAATCTCCTCTTCCATTCTTCCCTGTCTTGTGCGGCTCTTTTGACTTGTGCATATGATGAGCAGCGCACGTCCACCAGCAGGTCCTCCAGGTACTCTCGGCGTGGGCGTCCCATAGAGTTGGTCCCCTCGGTCATACCCTCCATTATGACATGCAAGAGGCCTTCTTGTCGTATAACATGGCCGATCCATCTTGCACGCCTTTCGGACAAGGTCCTGAGCAGGTGCCTTCCTCCTTCGATTCTTTGGAGAACCTCCTCATTTGTAATATGGTCTCTCCAGGAAATTCCTAACAGTCTTCTATAGGACCACATCTCAAAAGCCTCTAGTCTCCGTTTATCTATTTCGGATAGGCACCATGTTTCGCAGCCGTACATCAAGATACTCCATACATAGGTCTTGATGAGGAGTATTCTCAGTTTTAGGTCTATATTATTGGATTCTATTATTTTCGACCTTTTATTGAATGCAAGCCTAGCCTGATGTATACGGCTGTCGACCTCGCTCTTAGACCGACCGTCCCATGTTATTTTGCTCCCGATTTTCTATCTATCCTCCATATATATGAGGGTGGTGTGAAAAGTTTCCGGCCTCAACGCAAAGATGGCGGTACTCGTCAATAAAAGCTAGTGAATGTAGTTGTGCATCTTTTGACAATTACTCACCAAAGTTTCGGCAATTTTCGACGCACAGTTTTTAGTTGACAGTCGTTTGCGTGTCGTTTGAGTGAGTCGATGTGTATGTTTTTGTGAAAATGGAAAAAATTGAGTATCGAGCTGTTATTAAATTATTGTTTTTGAAAGGCAATACGCCTACGCAAATCAAAGATGAGTTGGACTCTGTGTATGGGGACTCTGCACCATCATTTACCACAGTGAATTTAAACTTGGCCATAAGAGCTTGGGAGACGATGAACGTTCGGGACGTCCTCTTAGTAAATAAATCACAACCATTGAAATTTGTCCATAACTCTGTCACATTTCTTATTTACTTTAGAGAGAGATTACGGAAAAGGTGTCGGCAGTAATACAGGACTTGGCGGTCCCTCTCAGTTTCGACTGTTCAACTTACTTCATCAACTTTACCAAATTCGACTGGAATTCACCAACATACTTCAGCATCATCAGAAATCCAGGAGACAGTTTGGCAGCCAAGTAAGTAGATCATTTATCTTTTTCCAGATGCCCAATCACATACATGACCCCGCTGAAAGACAGCCTAGGTTTTCACAGCTTCGTAAATTCATAATAAGAGTCAGCTCGCTGAGAATGCGACCACCGAACATGTGGTACAAGAATGCCCGCTCAGGTTAATGAGGTTCATAGGTCAACGCCTGAGGCCCGCAGACTTAGATGATGCCCTCTGACTATCCCACCATACGAAAGAAGAAGTACTTAAATATTTATAATAATTTATTTTTTCATTCACCGTTCATACAAAAAATAATGTACAAACTTATCAAATGCATTTGAGTGTCACTTTATACAGGGTGTCTGGGGTCAAAGTGCAGTAACTTCGGGAGGTGATTCTACATGATGGTAGGAGCAAAAAATAAATAACTTTTTCCGAAATTCCAACTTTTTTTCCATACAAAAATACATAACCTACTAAAAATCCTTAGTGGAGGTACACACTTACCCGATAAATTCGCTGTGTTCTTGTCGAGCGCGAGACTGTTAACGTTGTTTATTATTTGCCAGGGACGCGTAAACCGAGAGTTCGAAGTTATAACAATGCGCTTCAAAATCGTCTGTTTTATGATGTTTTAAACCATATTCGAAGAACAAAGAGAACTGAAGATAACAAAATATTAATAACTTATTAAACACAGTAAACAAATCACAGCTGTTCTGTGACCAGCTGTAAAGCACGGGAAGGGGGGGTAGCAGGTTTTAGTTCTAGGATCGGCCGGTCCATTTCAAATGATCCAAAAGCAATACATAATAAAAATGCAGTACGCACACGCCGGTGCAATTTTTCATTTGTAACTGAAAAGTACATCTAAAAGTTGAAATTTCAAAAAAAGTTATTTTTCTTTTTTACTTCTACTATCATGTAGAATCACCTCCCAAAGTTACTGCACTTTCACCCCGGACACCCTAATATATTTTATATTTATTGGTGAGTTCCTCGAGCGTCTTGCAGTAATAAGTATGTAAATCTGTAATATTTATTATGGACAACTTGAATATTTATAGTATTATTCATTAGCAATGGTCTATATTCCTGTCTCGGTAACATGGAATCGGTTCCTTCGCTGTTTCCAGAACCATTGATAACATTTCTTCCAGGAACAGGTTACTTGTGAAATATTTATAAAAAAGCTACAATTTGAATTTTTTGAGGAAAAAGTTCAATTTTTCCAAAAATTTCTCCCCCAATGTTTTTTTTTTCTTTTTGAGGAACTGGTTCCAAAAGTAATTGGATGAAGAACCGGTTTTCACATCGCTCTACAGTGGAACTGCAGTGACAACGCATTTTAGGAATCAATCTGCTGTCCTCTTTACTATTGTTTTTCTTTTCCAGGTTCAGTAGCAAGTTCAAGAATAAACAAAGTTATGATACAAATGAAACAGAATCTCATATGGAACAATTCGTATCAGAGATTTCTGGAGTAGATCTTACAATCCCTTATTTCTGTGGCCACGATCCGGAATGTTCCCAAATAAATAGTTCCTGGGCGCTATCCATGGCAAAGGAAAATGTGGAGAAGTTCTATCCAGTCGTTGGAGTTCTGGAATTCCTTGAGGAAACCTTACAAGTCCTGGAGAATAAGATGAAGTACTTCTTTAAAGGATCGCAGGAGATTTACGCGCAGAGATTTAAAGGTAAGGATTTGGTCTATTCAGGCTTTTGGATTAGTAGGTACTTAATTAGTGCACACCATAAATTGGTGCCGATCCCTGAAAATTGACGGTAGTCTGAATTCTTGACAAGTCAGTTTTGAAAATGGAACTTTATCGCTTGTCTGAATTCATCAGTTCCAATTTTGAAAATGAGATTTAAATTCAAAATTAATCTGAGTTCATTCAAATCAGATCGATACAACCGAAATGAGTATTTTTTAAGATACATCATATATTGTGAAGAATATAACACAACACAATAATTGATTTCAATATCATCACATACCCCTAGGGGGTGAGTCTGTATCGTCTGCGTTAGCTAACGCGGTATTAAGTGAGTTGCGTGGAACGTATATACAAATGAACTCCTCCCTGGAGGGTGTGTGTATATGTACTAGAATGTGACTAACGAATCTGATTCTGAAGACGTTCCACCGAGTTCAGTGAATCCAGCGGATTCGATGAGTCTGACGGAACGACACAGTGAGTTTGTTTCCACTGGATTTGATGAGTCCAGCGGAACGAGTCCATCTGGCTGAACTCGGAATCGGACTTGAGTCCATAAAATAAGTGGATGGCCAAAAGGAAATTGGCCTATCCTACAAATCTGGCATTCTTTCCATACGATCAACCAATCAGTGTTTGTGACCTACAGGATCTTGGAATGGTTTATTTCTATTTTAGATTCTTAAAGATAATGGTTCAATATTGTTTACATAATGCTTCAATGGTTCAGTTAATTCTAAAATATTGATTTATAGTACAATAAACAATGTAAATTTAAAATTGCAGAACGTCACAGCAAATGGAAACAGAGGAATTTATCAAAAACCAATACTGTGAAAAGTTACCTGAAAAATATCCTGATGACAGAATATGAGTTCTACGATTGGATCAAGGACAGACTTCTCTCGCAGGCACAAATTTACAAAACAGAAACACAGACTGATAAAATGGCTAGACACAAAAAATACAATTTTCAAATTGAACAACCGTGATATAATAGGGTTTATATTATTTATACATAAGTAAGTTCTGCAATACCCATGATTTTAAAGCATTTATAATTAAGTTAAAATAGATTGTTAATAAAAACCGTTTTTAATGTATAATATGTAATTGTTAGTTGTAAGTCATTGTAAGTTGTTAGTTATATGCTGCACTCGATTTTTAATTCTACCAGATGATTTGATTTATTGTAAAGCGCCCTTGAGTTGAAGTTTGATAGAAGCGATACTATAAAAATTATCCAGATAATCTTTTAATAGATTCATTATGAACATGTAAATACAATATTTCGAATAGGTACCTTCATATATACTCGCATAGTAATATAAAGCTTAGTTGTAAAGAGATTCTACAATTGCAAGAAAGGTTTGGTGTTAAAAACTTCTTATTGGGTCACATACTTTGTTCTAAATATTTCAGAATAAAAAGTGTTTGTAATGTATGCATTCATGCGACGCGTACAGAAATTAGTATGTATATATTATGCCATAATTTACGATGTTCATGCCTCTGTCTCTAAGATTTGTTGAAAAATTCCCTCAAGGGCGGCATATTTAAAAATATATATTCCTAACACGTAGTTCAATTCAAAGGTCCTGTAATGTTTCAACTTTTGAACCAGGAATGTCTTCCACTTGCCAAACTGTTACTTTTAAAATTACCATTCTCTTCATTGTGACCCTGTAATTTGATACCATCTGACCCTGTAGCAAACATAATGCCAAGGTTGCATCATATTGTTCTCACGTAAAATATGATTTCAATAAGATTCATTTTGGCCATTGTATTAAATAGTATTTAACTCAATATCAGTTACTTATTTATATAGATTATTGAGTCATAATGTAATGAATGATGTAATCAATGTTGCATTGGATTCAACGGATTGTGGAAGCTTGCAGGTATCATTTCAATATGCAATTTTGGCCTTTACAAAAATATTATTCTGCTAATTAATACATTGTTTGCTTTGTACACAGCACTTTATTCCATAGAGTTACTGTATTTTTCTTTAACTCATAAAACGTAGATGCATTGCAATGTTTATCACATATACGTCCAAAGTGGAAATTACCGTGAGACGACAAATTGCAAGCACCAACTTGAATGGTAAAATGAATTGAATTATGTATATATTACTTCGAAACAAACATCAAAATTGTAAGCATATCATGTTTTGTACATGTTGGCTGTTTGATGAACATACTATATTTTGGCTAAAATATTGCAAAGGAAATATGTAGTATTCTATGTAGTTGTTTATTGAGTCAATCTAAATAGATTTAAATCAAGATTACTTTATCATGGGAAAGATCTAAAACAGTTGCTACAAAAGTTGTCGCTCCAATTTACAAATTCTATAAAATCTTCTTCTTTCGTATGGCGGGGGGGGGGTCAGAGGGGGACATCTAGATTTTATAAAATGAGATTGACCAAATAGAGAAAACTGTACCCTTTAATAGAAAGAATGTAACGTAAAAATATGGGTTGAACCTCAATTATTATTCATTCCAAAACACTAAATATGTATGTGGTTTTTATAAGTTTCTCATGTACTAAAATACGGAAAATGAGATGTAGTTTCCATCAGTAAGCAGGCAGCCAACATTACAAAGTAAAAACCTAAGAAATGTTGTATTATCCAGTCATAATTACAGAACATCATAAGGTTGACGAAAGTCGTTCAAACAATCATGTATTCCTTTGATTATCATCAACAGTGGTGGACATTGGTATATCGCTAATAAGAATCAAACTTACCGCATAAAACCAAATTTTTTCATGTTTATCATTTAGCACCTATAAAATAAGTCATTAAAAAAATATTTAAAAAAGAAGAGAAGTAATAAATAAAATAAAAATGCACACTTTTGACATGTTTAATTTACTTACATAAATAAATCATCATTGAACATAAAAAAAAAGATTGTTTCGTGCCTCACAATAATTAAAAACAATTCTACTCGCGCAGCAAGTTGCAAGAACCTTAAATTATGGGGTGATTTTACATAAAATTAAAAAGGCAATACTCAACAAACACTCTGTGACTTGGTGCGCTTAAAAGCAGAATTTTCAAAAGACGAAAAATGAAAGATGTACATAAAACTATAGTATTACACAAGTTGAAGAATTTTCACACAACTATATTCTTCACATTATTATACACAAGCAGACAATTTACATTCAAAAGATATTTTAAATATCAAGCTCATTTTATGTAATATTATTTTCATTTTTTGTGTAATATTATTTTCAATAGAAGAATAAAATTCTATCAATTGAGCATTGCTTCATAATTATAGCAACAGATGGCAGTGTCAGGCTTAGTTTAGTATGAGCATTGAAAGACAGATGGCAGTCAACAAGCACACAAATTGAACAAAACTTTAGATTGTAGAACGCAATATTTTATCATAAATGAATAATAGGACAGGTTATGTTTCAATCATAAAAAAGCTAGGACTATAATATACTAGGGGATATATAATAATATTACAATATTACACACTGTAAGTTTAATAGAAAAATGATAATTATCGTTGGAAGATAATGGTGGAGTATTTAGAAGTAGTGTTTGTTTGTGGTTATGTTTATTTAGGGTATGGCATGCATGTAGAATAGAATCATGTTCAAGTAAAGCAAGTGCACTAGGAGAAGCGTCACTTTGTCACGTCATTTCTTCTTGGGATCCTTGAGCCCAGCTCCGGCGTTGAACTTGAAGAAGATTATGTCTCCATCTTCAACAGTGTAGTTACGCCCTGGAAAACAAACAGAATAATACTCTTAAAACCAAGTCCTGATAATCTGTTCAACCTACAATGTTCATAATTTACAAGAGAAAAATATTAAAGCTTCGTCATAAGAGGTTCAAAATTATAGATTCGCCCTCCAAGCAGTGAGTGAAGATTATTGGGGATGGTTTAACCCTTAAATGCATACTGTTGCAAAACTGCAACATACCGTTCAAACCACCTTTAACTCTTTGGTGTATACTTAATGCATGCCGTTTTAGAATTATCAAGTTCACGGTAATATATTTTATCGAGTGGCATCACCTTTTTTTTCTTTCGCGAATGTCAAATGTCACTTTTTCTTTAACAAAGTGAAGATTCTCGAAAATTGGTTGGAAGTTAGAATTACAGTTTTGTTTTGCTGTTATTATTTTGATTTTCTTAGGTAAGTAGATACAATAATACAATACTTATATGTAATAACTCGTATTTTTCCGGTACACTTATTAGTTATGAGAAATTTTTTTAGGGTTTTTATTTTTTTTTTCATACGTAAATTGTTCATATTAATTTTTATTAAATACAAGGTGTTTTAAACCTGCAATAATTTTTTTTTTCATCAAATATCATTAAAAAATTACAAAAAAATAAAATTCTTTATATTTCCTTGCATATGCATGTAAATACCTACAAAATATTTTTTTTTCCAGTAAAATAAATAAATCATGCATTTAAGGGTTGAGAGGAAAATATGTAAACAAGAATGACAGAGAGAGTGCGCTAATATTAAAAATGATGAATTAATAAGCGTAAACGACAATAACTAACACTTCTGTCATAGGTCACACCAAATAGTTTGCTATGTTTTGTGGCTTAGCAGGGGTGCATGGGGTGAGGTTGGTTTAGGTATTGGCAGAAGATGCTTCTGCCCACCAACTTCGTGGCGGGTTATATCAGGAGAGGCCAGTGGAGGGAAACCATACCTCTCTTGACTCAACAACTTAAACCACAGTAAGAGAGATGGATTCATATGTCTGTCTGTGTCCATTGTCCATGAGGACCTCCTAAATTTCTACCCAGCCTTTTTCTTGCCAGAACTTCCTCTGCTTAAAAATACCCTCCACACAGCATCACGAAAGATGACATACGCCCCGAAGAAAAAATCAAAAGCATTAAGAAATTTTGTAGGCTTAGTCTAAACATGAATCAAATTTTTGAGTTACAGTTGAATTTCTGCTTGTACATAAACTTGGACATGATCAGAATGCAAAACATCTCATTTTTAATTCTGTATAACTTAAGATTTTCTTAAATAATGTCGGCATTTAAACGACTTTAATATTTACTATTAACATAAGATATAAAGATTAAGAGTAAGATTTAAGATATAAGACATAAGATATAATAATGTTAATATTTTATTAATAGATTAATAACAGTGGACTTTAGTAGATGTAAAAATGCAAATAATTTCATGAGTCAACTGGCATTATCATAAAAGCAGTCATAACAACGAAGGTCAGTCATAAAAAGACGTACAAAGCAATAAAGATGATCAGTCCGTTGCATCGGAAAAGTGACGCCCACAGGGTCACCTAGCATTGAAATGTTATGGCGCGTATACTCTTGCGAGTCAAACCACAAACCATGTGAAAGGAACGAATCAACCGCAAATAGCGGTTAGCACCGTTTGTGATTGGTTCGTTCCTTTCACATAATTCTTGGTTCGGCTCGCAAGTTTATATGCGCCTTTACAGATTAAACAGTTAATGGTATTGTTTTACTCAGCGAAACAATGCGGTACTCTGTCGTAAACAAAGGATAAAATAAATAAATAAAATACTTGTGTAAAATAATATACATGGTGTAAGGAAATTACCGGTACAAGCGGGAAACTGGTGAATCTACATCACATTTTTTGAGTCGATTTTGTAGCATAACATTGTCCCAAGTTGAATTTTTTTAGGTCAAATTTGAAAAATATCAGTCACTAGAGGGTTAATTTCAGATAGTTATTGTCTTATAAATGCGTCGAGTGCAGACCTAACTCCTAAAGTAATTTTTAACCCTTCAGTTTGCAGAACAAAACATCTAAATTTCCAAAAACAATATTTTTTGGGGGTGCAGATTCTGCAGTTTCCCACTTGTAGCACTAGTTTACAGACACTGTGTACAGTAGGTAATACAAAAAAGGAAATTTAATATAATCGACGCTGGAAAGGCAAAAGGGTGTAAGCGACAGTTTAGTCAAAAAAGAGTTAATCGTACAATTTTTATTAGAATTTTTGTCTAATTAAAACAGCATATTTAACTCATTTTTGACTAAATTTTCACTTATGCTATTTTGCCTGTCCGGCGTCGATATGTTTACAATAAATTTAGCACTTGTATTATGGTGGCTTAAGAAAAACTCTTTGTATAAGATGAAGGGGCTCGCTGTGCCACTGGGCTACATCCTGGACGAGAGTGAATTAAATATAATGGTGCCTACCTTGCTGGCGGTATTTGCCGGCTGCTTTGGCTGCGGCCTCGCTGCCCTCCTCCTTGAAGTCCTTGAAGTGCATCACCTCCGCCATTATGAAGCCCTTCTCAAAGTCTGTGTGGATGCGACCCGCCGCCTGGGGGGCCTTTGTTCCTTTCTAAAAACAAACAATAAGCATACAGGAATATTACATGTTACCATAGATAATGGAAACAATGGGAGAAAAAGCATAGAAGCATGTGGAGTGACCTACGACCAAACTGCACGGATTGTAATAGCAGCGAAGCCAATGCAAGTTATACCTTTTGATTTACAGTAATAATAAATAGTTCATTGCAAATCTCCCCTTTTTATATTTTCTGTGAAAATAACACATTATAAAAAATAAAAAAATTATTCCACACATGGGGATTCGAACCTGCGACCTCTGGTTTCGTAGTCGAGGATTTTAAATGCTCAACGGCTCAAGCACAGAGGTCGTATTTATGGCTCTTCATAAATGCATTCATTCATTAATTTATGCTAAAATGTGCTAATTTCAAATCCAGTATTTATAATGCTTTTAATGCGAAGGTCACTATGATTGTATAACTATTCAGAGGGATTAAAGGGTAATACCATAATGTCTGATTAGGAGAGTTTGGTCATAAAAATGGTATGAAATAAATGTGTTAGTTTAAGTCACTATTTAAAGTCTAAGGCCATTCGTACATGGAGACACTTACCACAGGGCTAAACAAAACGGTGTTAGCAGTACCACATGCACCGAACCAAAAATACCAATATTTTCGGCTCACAAGCAACAGACTGTAGAAAGATCCGTGATTATAGCTAAGATTATCTGTGACAGTTTTATGATTCATAATATATAATATGATTCATAATATAGCCTATACCTCTCGTTTTAAAACTCCCTTATACCAAACACGTCAAATAAAATTTTACACGCAAAACACAAGTGACTAGAGTTTTGTGGAAGGCGTCGACTAAGGGTTTGATATCAGTTGCAACCCGAGTTGCATTCGCATCTATTACTCATTTGACGGAAATGAAGTCTGAACATATTTGTACGTTAAATTTGTTCTGGAGGTGGGAAAATATCCATGTTTATATGACTATAATTTACTGGAATAAGTTAGAAAGGATTTAGCGGAGAAGGCGTGGATAGGGTTGAAAAGAAAAGTCAATTTGATACCATTCTTATGTACAGGGTTTTCCAATAAGAGGTGTTATTTTGATATTAAATCGTAAAAGATCAATGGTTTCGTTGCTTGTGTGGCACGTAGCGCCGTCTTGTTGAAAGTAAACGTTGTCCAGATCAATACCATCCAGTTCCGGCCATAAAAAATCATTAATCATCTCTCGATAGCGCAATCCATTCACTGTAACTGTTTTAACTGTTTCTCCAGCCTCATTTTTGAAAAAGTAAGGTCCAATGACTCCGCCGGACCATAAACCGCACCAAACAGTCACACGTTGAGGATAGAGAGGCTTTTCAACAATAACTCTTGGGTTTTCCGAGCCCCAGATGCGACAATTTTGCTTGTTGACGAAGCCACCGAGGTGGAAATGGGCCTCATCACTCAAGATGATTTGCATTTGATTCACTCAAGTGAATTTTAATAATTTCAATGCGTTGTTGAAGCTTGTATCGTTCCATTTTTATGAATGGCGTAGTTTCTACTTGTAAAATGTCAAAAAATGACAGCTTCAAAAGAAACATCTACCGAAATAGCGGGCTATTCAAAATAACACCTCTTATTGGAAATCCTGTAGTTCCTTGGCGGCGACAAATGCCCTACAATTCACATTTACTTGTTGTATGGGTGAATCTTTTTTATGCTTGTGAATATATAGAAGAGCAATCTTCAAGTCTTCCTCACTAGAATCACTTGACATTGCATTAATTCCACGGCTGCACTTGAAAAAGTGAACAACTTAAGTATAATTTAAAAGCTTTAAAGAGTAGCGTATCAGTAGGCTACTTGTGGTTGCGTCACAGTCACGTAGCTTGTAAGTATCTTTGCGTACAAAGGGCCTTAGCAGTGTGTAACTGACGTCAAACCCATTGTCGCTGCATGGAGTTGTGTATGAACACTACCAATATAGTGTTACGGATACTCACGAGCGACGCGAATGCTATACGCACAAAACTCTAGTCGATTGTAAATATCTCCGTGTACGAATGACCTCAGTTGTGAGTCACTAGCTGTAAGTCACTATTTATAAGTCTCAGTACTTAATTCGTAGCTACAAGTCTTACTCGTAAGTCACTAGTAATAAATCTTCATAAGTCCCCGAGCAAAGCCGGGTACAAGTCACCTAGTTAGATATATGTAAGTCCAAGTTACAGATTAAATAAGTTAAGCTGTAAAGTGCCCTTGAGGTAATTTCTCCACGACAACGGAGCTATTTAAATGATCCAATAACAACAATAATTATTATTTGATAAAGAGTTGTATATTGTATTTTGTATAATTTACCTGAATGGTCCACGCCTTGACTTCATCAGCTCCAGCGGTGAAGAAGTACTCCAGCTGAAGAGCCTTGTATCCGTGGACGATTATCTTGTCCAGGGCACTGGAAATACATATAAAATATATAAATAAAACAGTTACATGATGACATGCCAGAATTACACATGGACGAAATTACATATGAATAGGTAACCCTTCTGGAATTACATAAGTCGAAAAAACCTAACCGAACGTTTATTTTTTTTTCAAATAATAAATTTATTTAGTACACCCTTTTTTCCCCAATGTTTCTAGTTTTCACCCTTCAGGGTATCGATTCTCCAATCCAGGCATCTCGCAATCGCCGACGAAAGTACATACATTGGTCGATGTTCTTATTCGTGAGTCTGGTCGAAGGTACATACTTACATACGCCAAATGTTATTCCATTCGAACAACGAGTGGTTCGAACCACTCGCTGTTAGAGTGGAATGACTTCATCGTGAATCGAGCCCCAGGGTTGCCCTAGGCAATAATTTTAAATTATGGAGAGAGGGAAGGCGAATTTATATATTAATTTAAATTATTTAACCCTAGATAACTGATCGCTCATCAAGGCAACGACGCACTACTCGGCGAAATTCGAAATCACCTACTTCCAAGCGCTCCCCGACCTTGACTCTTTCATAACCTTCCTAATTTGAGTAAACAGTGCAGCATGTGACGCGATTGCGACCACACGCATACTACGACATGCCCTATGACCATCTCGTCATCCGCTGGACGAAAGTTTAGTTATAACAAAACTATGTTAGTTATAACAAAATTACGTAATATAAGGGTCATGATTGAGGATATTCTTGGCGAATCTTTTACAATAGAAGCTCCGGTTCATTCTACTTCAAACGTGCGTAAAATTTGCTACCTGTGTCCATCCAAGGCCCGGAGGGTGACCAAACACCGTTACACCAGATGTAGAAAGGCTATTTGTGGTCCACACAATGTTGACATGTGTGGTCACTATGTAGACTGATATTTTGATATTAATTTGTTCATTATAAACCTTACTTTTGTGCCATAACACGCTCCTATCTTAATTAAATATTTATTTCTAGTGTTTTATTGCGTAGTCCACTCGACGAAAGTGTACTTACAATGAAACAATAAAAACAGTTTAGTTATCTTGGGTTAAATGGGCAAATTTCAAAATTATACACTTAATTTCAAAAACGGAAAACTTTGCTTTGTAGGCATATGGCAGACTTATGGGGATGGTAGATTACGCTATACGCATCACGGCTTGGCCTATTTCAGAATATCACTCGCTATACAATCCCAATGAGAAATGTATGGCGAGCGATATACTGAAAAAGGCCAAGCCACGAGAATATAGCGAGGTCTGTCGCAGGCTTTATGGGAAAGGAACGAAGCAAACACCGCTTGCGTTTTGCTTTGTTCCTTTCCCAGCATAAAACACATTTACTTGTTGGCAGATGAAAATAATCGAACATAAAAAATCATTGCATTGAATTAACGCAAAAAAAAACTAGAGATTTTTTATTGTGCAACAGATTACTTATTTTAATAATCTCAACATAAGGGAAAATAGGTATGCGAAAACGTTTTAAGGACATTTCGTCTATTTACAGTAAAAATGCAGGAATTAAACTTTAAACAGCTCTACTGCAAAACTACAAATTTGCACATATGACATTGTTGTTCGGGACCGTTGATTTATTAAATATTTCAATTTACTGTTTTAGAATTTCATTCAATAGCACCATTCCTCTTGGCATCATATGCTGTGCTAGACTATATGTTCTGCGGGGTGGTATCTTGTTTAAGTCAAGGCGGCCTGACGGCCGGCATAGTCCAGTGGTAACGCATTGGACTGCCATTCCGAAGGTCGCGGGTTCGAACCCGGCGTGCGCAAATAAATTTTATTTGATTAATTTGTGTTATTTCACAATTAATTAATTAAAATAATATATAGTATATTTGCGGCACGTTCCAGAGTGGAAGATACTACCAGTATTGCCCTGGTGTAAGACCACCATTCAGAATTGAAACGTTGCTCCAAATGGCTTTAGCCGTGTTTAGTGACTAGATCTGAATAGCCAGGTACTTCCCCACCTTCCTCTTTCCCTTCCCTACTTACCTTCAGCCTCAAAACATCCCCCAATTGGGGATGCCATAGTCTCACTGGCTCCAGACGGGAGCAGTTGGGACTCTTGTGAGGTATTCACTATAAAAAATAAAAAAAAAGACGACGACTAAATTGATTGGAAGAGACAAAAGACAGCGAAACGACAAAAAATATTTATTTTAATAGGTGTAACTATTTTCGCGATTATATGCCGATGTTAGATTTAATGATTTAATTCTCCTGATTTTTCAGAGTAAATTTGTTGTCGAAACAGCTCATATCGTCGGTGCATACATAATATGAACAATGTAAGCTTTAGTACATTCTGAGATAATCGATAAAAACTGTTTAAAAAAATTACGAAACGGAAAACGAAAGTTCTATTTATGAACAAAGTAGGAAATATACATTTTATTCAGTAAAATAAAATGTTATTTGCAAATATTAATTATTTTGTATCAGAAAATCACATTTTAATGCGATTTTGCTCACATGGTTCATATTCTGTGCACGGTTTTCGTCACATTGTTCATTTTCAATAGCAGCTGTCAAAATATTTCATTCAAGTCTTGTGTTTAAAGTAGAGATTTAAAATGGGAGACTATTATCACAAAATATATTATGTGAATGTAGTGGTGTGCAAAGGATATGACATTTTGTTTTATTATTTATATCAATTTTTGTATAATATTTTGGAAAAGTATAAATTATGTGAATGAAACTTTTTATTTTAAGATTCCCAAGTTTTAACGACACACATCTTTGTCATCACAACACCCATATTTACACAGAAGAAAATCCATCTCTAAAATATCTTAAAGATAACTAACTAACTAACCATCACGCCGTTTCTCCGCAGGGGTAGGCAGAGAGGACGGACCGCCAAACAACTCGGTCTTGGCACACATTCCTTGTCTCGTTCACATTAATACAACGTCTCATACATGCTCTTCTATTATTCTGACTCTTGACATGGTCCGACTCAAGTATCTGATTCACTTGGTCGTGCCATGTCTTTCTTGGGCGTCCTCGCCTTCTTCTACCATTCACATTCTTAGAGCTCTGCTAATTAAAACTAGTAACCTCCTGACAAGTTCAGTGAGTGGACCATTGCTCTCATTTTTCACACTAGTTTTAGTAAGTTTATTCTTTAAGAATAAATTTAATAACTCGATAATATTAATAGCATAAAATCATACTTCAATGAAATACATAATAGTAAAATAAACACAATATTATATTTTTTAATGATGTTTTTATTGGAATATAATTACTAAAAAAGAGGAAACATAATTCACACTTAAATTATTTGTTTTTTCTCCCACAATTCTACACATAAGTTAGAGAATCATAAAATGGGTGATGATCCTTATCTATTACCAGTTTTAACTCTTGCAAATGCCTGAATTTAGAATCTGATAAAGCAAGGGGTTTGGTGTATAGAGGCAATGGGGGAACATAGCCAGTCTTGCGGCGTTGGAGCAATTCCAGCCAATCCTTCGACTGGTCTAATTTATAGAGGATATCCCCCGACGATAAGTATTTAAGAGCCCTCAAATCTGTGACAACGGGATCCCCTACTTTCTTTCCCGGTCTCAAAGATGTTAGGTTTGTATTCAATGATTCGTAATTTAAAAAAAAGTCGAAGTGGACATTTTTTATATTGTATGGCTGTTTGGGTCGAGCCATTTGCATGCGAGATAAATAATCACTTGGAGAATATATTGGTGGCTTGAAGTAATGCTCCAGCACCGAATGGACATTGTCGGCTTCCATCATAGTATGGCCCACTGAATAAGTCACGTCACAAAACGTCACTGAATAAGTTTCTGTTGACTTTTGGCACATTATTTTCAGTGCACCAAATACTGAAGACTGAAAGCATGTGTTGCTTCGATAAAAAGAACGATTCCACATATCGTCTATTTGTTTGTGATCTGCAGTAGTGACTCGGAACAACTGGCAGAAGATTAAGCCATTTTTTAATACTATCCACTGCTTTAGTATGCTTGGCAACTTTTTTACTTACAGTGTTAGGGGATACGTTATCCTCGTCATTGACAACTTGATTATGATAGCTCCACCTCCTGAAAGTGCTTTTTGTAATGCTCAACGTATTCATAAACATTTTGTGACACACCTTATATTTATCCCCGTCCTTGGTAAACAGATATACATCACGTCCTTGTGTCTTTTTCGTGCAATCTGCGCTTTCACGACGACGCTGTCTTATAGCACGTACTGCTACAAAGCCCAGGAAATAAGCTCTCTTCTCCGACCAAGTTTTCAATTTCCAAAAACTGTTGAATGTGTGCAGGCGATCCTCTTCCGTTATTTTATGACAATAAAAAGAATTTTTAAGTGCAAATTTGGGTTGTTCGTGTTCACATCTTATTCCCATAGACTTTGCTGACTTCAATTGGCTTTGCTCATATTTCCCGCAATGCTTTTTATATCCGACATACTCTTTGCCCAAGACTCTACATCTCTTATTTTTTTTAATCTTCTGAACAAGTGAATCAGAATCTAATGGTAAAGAAACATTTGTATTATCATTTTCTGGGATCCACTCTCCAGTTAATTCACACAGACTTTTGTCTCCAGAGATAACATCGTTCCGTGTGGAGCCAATGTTATTCGACAGGTTTGGAATAAATTCTCCAGTCACAGGACATAACATCATGTTGTCATACATTTGATTGACTGGTTCAAGATCTTCAACATCCATTTGATTGACTGGTTCAAGATCTCCAACATCCATAACCTCTGATACAGAACTACGTATCGTACTTAAACGTACAATCTCCCTCGTGCGGTTTCGGTACATTCTGGAACAAAATCAAAATTAAATACATAATTCAACATCTTTCCTGCTACAGTACTAGTACAGTAATAAAAATATGAACTCACATAAAAATTTTTGAACTTGTCAGCAAACAACAGTGATTTCTCTACACGTTTCTCTTATTATAGTCAAAGATATATTTATCTGTAAAAGAAGATACACAGATTGAAATATACATTACATAGTACGCACAAATATGACAACAATATAGTAAAATATAGTTAAAAGACAGACAAATACTTACAGATGCCAGTCAGATGATAATGACATGTAATGCTTAGAATAATCATGTATTTCTCTTATTTTTGAGTTAAATTTTAGTATTAAACTTTCCCTGAAACATAAAAACAAAATAACTTTAATATTTTTCCACATTGTGTCAAAATTCGAAGTTTATCACAACACTGGACTCAAATTATTGACGCTTCAAAGGGCAGCCATTTTTCATAAATCCTCGGATGACATTTTGTTACTGTTTTTAGGAAAATACGTGAAATTTATAAAATAAAACATAATAACTTACCGCTACTTTATAAACCAAATGGCCACGAACCGTCAAACAATAATATTATGTCGGATTTATTTATTTATTCACTTCAAAAACAGCTAGAGCGTGTACAAGGTAGAAAATATGCGGGAACAACTTGACAACTGTCAGTGTAATCATAGATGTAGAATATGAACAATGTGACCATAGATGCGGAAAAAAGCGCACATTTAATATGAACCATGTAAAATAAGTTCACATGGTTCTTATTGAGATGCAAAATTTTGACTGCCTGCACATGATTCGTTTTCTATCTCCATAAATATTGGTTATTAGGACATGGTTCATATTGTAGAAGGTGGAGAAAAAAAAACTAAAAAAAACTGTATATTTAGTTCATTTTCGTCAAAAACGTTACATTGTTCATATTATGTATGCACCGACGATATGGTCTTATAGAAATAGTTGTGTCTCCCTTACTTTCATAGTAATAAATATGATATAAACGGTGTTAGAAAGAGAAAACACTACGCTTTATATTAAAATCTAGAAATTAATTACCGAAGCATTAAAATGTGCCACTCTACGAAACCAACTTTGTAAATTTTTATTCGAAACAAAAAAACAGTGAGGTGACAGTAATTGTTTATAATAGGTACATTTGTCTAATAAAATATGTGTTTTTTTTCTTTGTTATCAGTAATTTTAGTTCAGTGTGTTAAACGAAAAAACGACAGGCACGCATTTTTTAAATATTTTACGTTTGATTACAAAATTTTAATATTTAACAAAATTATATGTCTATTTCTAATAGTGAAATTTGAAAGCATATTTCATCACCTTTCTAAAACAATTTTTAGCTTTCGGACATATTCAGAAATATCCCATTTATTTGGATTCAATTAAGAAGTGGAAATACACAATAAATTCTCCGACTTTCTGACAGCGTTTTAAAAAATATAAAGGTCAATATGCCAGAGGCCTGAGGGTTAAAATATTTAGAAAAAATCAATCTAGCATTAAATTATTACAAAACGATTGCGAGAAAGCGCAAATTTCTATGCAAAATGCGAGTTTCAATTGAAGCATAATATTATATAGCGATCGCTAAAAATTAAAATCGCTTTTAAAATCCGAGAATTTGAATCGGTTTCGGTAGGGAAAATAGGCATACAAACGAAATAAAGCAATAGCTGTGAAGCAAACCGTTTTGGCAAAGATGAACTCAAAAAGGTAAAAAGCCTAGCCCTGTTAAAAAATGATGTTAATAAAGTGTTGAGTTCCGAAAATGATTGACCGTGGGAAATAAATCCAACCCAATCATTACACGATTTTGATGGCAAATTATCCGAGATTATCTGAGAATTATCTCTGAAACGAGATAAACAATACAAAACTCGAGTTTCAGATAAAATAGTATGCACAATTTAACACAAATAAACGCGAAAATTATGAACTCCGGTAAAATTTGCTGATAATTGCACTATTAAATTAACTGAGGATTCTTTTATATTGCTGTTAGTCATGACACTGTGGAGAGTTTCACTATAACTCAACATAATGATAACTGAACACATTGCCAACTCAACACAATGACAATGCAACACACCTTTAAAAAGTGTTATAAAGTCGTTAAAAGCGATGAAAATAAACTAAAACATAAGCCTTACCCACGTAACCTATTTTTGTGTTTCATCACTTTTCATGACTTTTTAAAATGTGAATACAGCACAAGAGTCCCAACTCCTCCCAACCTTCTGGAGACAGTGTTACTATGGCATCCCCGATTGGGGTATGTTGTAAGGCTGAAGGTAGTGGGGAAGGTGAAGAGATGGGCAAGAGGAAGGCGGAGAAGTACCTGGCTGTTCAGATCTGGTCACCAAACATGGCTAAAGCCATTTCAAGCACGTTTCAATTCTGAATGGTAGTCTTACACCAGGGCGATACTGAGAGTATCTTCCACACTGGAAAATGTTGCAAATATACCTTATATTATTTTATATGCTTAAATTGGGAAATAACACAATTCGGTCAAATAAAATGGACGAGCACACGCCGGGATTTGAACCCGCGACCTTCGGATTTCTAGTTGAGAGCTTTACCTTTGTCGTCAGTGTCAATTTAGCACTTTTTAAAGATGTTTTGAATTGTCATTTTGATGAGTTATCCGGTCACCAAACTTGAATCATTTTTTGTGAATTTTTATCGCGAAAATGTAATGCAATTAAAGTGCCAGCTAATTTTTATGTAATATTTAATATCGATTACTGAAAACGTATCACCCCACGAGCTAGTAAATCATTGCATTATTTGTTTCAAAGGCACCAAATCGTAGATTATCCGCGCACAATAACAATCAATCGGACCGACAACAAAAAACTTTGCATAATACTCCGTTTATAACCCGATGCCAATACTCTATTTTGTATGTGAAAATCGCGAGTAATAACTTTAATTTATCTAAGTGTATACTGGCGTATGTATACGTGAAAAATCTAGTTAAAAGACAACTTAACTACAAGCTTAAATACATAAAGCTAAAAAGATAACTTAAGGCGAAGCTTAATGCCAAATCACTATTTTGATTAATCTGTATAACGAATCGGTGTACATTATGGTGCTGCCAGACGCAAAGCTCACATCAAAAGTTAATGTACAGCGCATCATCTTTTCTACCGACACACGACGCTATCAAATATTTCTTCCTATGGTAGGAGAGGGGGTCAGTTGAATTCGAGAGCGGCCGAGGAACATAATTTCATCTGTCAAAGTGACAACTTTACTTACTGACAGCTTGAGCACGTTTTCGAAATGGATGATACTTGTCGCCTATTGCTGGATCTGTTGGACAGCTCATCCTCAGATGATGATGCCGCCAACTATATAATTATAAATGCTATTTATAAACTTTTTAGATTTTAAACAATCTGCGCGTAAATAGCGCATTTTCACATAACCTCTCCGTCGAATCAGGAAATTCGCAGTTCGCACGCCGATCGACGAAAGCGACATATAATAAATTATTGTAAAATAAGCTCAAGTCAAAGTCAAAGGGCGAAAATTTGTTTACTTCAAATTCAAATATTGATTATATTTATATTTTAAATATATGTTAAGTATGTTTGCCAAATAAAGTTTTTTTTTATGTTTCTAAATTTACTAGCACACATGACGATATGAGCTAACATAATAAATAAGAAATGCATTATTAGGCTGCTTATGTCATGGCTGTCAAAGGGAACACGGAACTTAGTCGGTAGCTCCGCAATTAAAATGACCCCCTCTCCTTTTTACGGCGGAGAGGGGGACGCATAACTTTTCAAATATCGCGTCGGGAGCGGTTACGTAAAATAAATTCGGTTAGCGAAGTTCAGAACCACACTTATAGCGCGTTATCTTTTTACGTGTGTCGGGTCTGTATGGGATTGTATGGCGAGCGCTATTGTGCTTTATATTATCTGTTGATGTGAGCTTTGCGTGTGGCAGCACCAATATGAATTCCAAAAAATATGCTTTAGATAAATTGAAGGTTTTCCTATCGTTTCGCTTGAGTAGAATACAAATAAAAAATAAATTACTCAATAAAAAATATAAATGTAAACTACTAAAAAATATATTTCTTCAATATAAATGTATGAACGCATAAAGGAAACAACTTTTAAAAAATACGGTTTTATAGCTAAGATTATCTGTGACAGTTTCACTTGATTAACTTTTTTGCTTTCTTATAAAATTATTTACGAAATAAGTAAAAACCAGTTTTGTGCTTGAAATAGAACGTTTCTAGACTTCGTTTGTCAAGCGATTTTAATGCCTATTACCTACGATATAAGGTATACCAAGAATATACACATTTTTGGCTTGTAGCGTACAATTTTCCCGTCTGGATCAAAGGTTACAATATTCACGCACGAGTAGGGAATGCAATCCCGGTATACCGGGATCCCGAAATACCGGGATCCCGCAGACATTTTGCGGGACTAATCTCGGTCGAAAATTTTGCGGGATCCCGCTGGACTGGCGGGATTACAGAGAAGTGCAGCTCATACGTGTTACTCTGACACTTCTCTCGCTAATCTGGAGACAAACGCAGCAGCAGCAGAAGCACCAATGTCACTTCAAGACGAACTCGAACTTACTTTGATTAGTATGAAGAGTTCGAGATCAACAGCCCATCAACAACCTAGATCTGGCAATATGAGCAACCTTGAGGTTTTGATAAAGGAAATGAATTACTTCGAGTCCGGTGGATTAAAAGGCACATACCTTCAATTCACTTACAATGCGCTAATGACTATTGTGCCAACCAGCGTGGAAGCTGAAAGACCTTTTTCAGCCGCTGGCTACCTTGTGTCCAGTATCAGAAGCCGTTTATCAGATGACACAATTAATACTTTAACTTTTTTACGAAGCTATTCCTTAAATAATGTTTAATTAAACTTATGATGCTCGTTGTACAAGAATATTGTTTATCGTGTGAACGTTATTATTTAAATTTAAGTTTCAGTTTCAGTGCCGGCAATCCGAGCGTTTATTTTATTTTCATTTGTGTACATAGATTTCTTTTACCCACCTCACTAGACAAAGTCTGTTCCGAGGCGGATATGTTTAAATAAATAACGTTTATGTCTAACTAAAGGTATACCAATTAATAAATCATTTAAAATGTCCCAAAAGAACTCGTTTTATTATAGGTATAAATTTAAAACTCTAAAAATAAGGTTGGTAGATCGAGGTCTTTATTATACGATTGATTAGATATCTAAGTCCACTCTGCTGGATCCCGCAAATACCTGGATCCAGCGGGACTAAGATTGTTCAGTCCCGCAAATACCTGGATTGACATTTTCTTGCGGGATTGCATTCCCTACGCACAAGCTATTGAAAGAACACAAAATAAATTCTTACGTTTTCTAATTACGTTTCCAGCAATTTGTTGATCTACAAAACTCCTTTAAATATTATGAATATGCCTAAATTGTCAGACAGAAAAATTTTCATTGACGTATTATACATAAAATGGTATTTATACATAAAATTCTAAATTATGCATTTGATAATCAATAACTGCTTGCATTGATAAACTTTCGATTCCACTACGTAATACTAAAAGTCGGGTTTTATTTCAGTGCAGAAATTCTGGGACTAACCACCATATTATGTATTCCTCATTGCATGGAATACTAATGGATGGAAATAATTATTGCTATATGTCGGGGGGCATCTAAACAAATACAAAAGATTGTTACCGAGGCAATTCGGTTATGTATAATACTGCATATTTTTTGTTCCTATTCACGCGGCCGAAATATCATTTAATACAAAGTGTTAAGGGACGTACTTTACTTCCTTTAACGAGTGATTCCTGACATTATTTGGGGTTAAAAATGTCAATGATATTTTGTTCTACGGTGACTTCTTTCACCGGAGATCAAAATTTCATTTACATTTCTTACACCAAATAATATCAGGAATCACTGGTTAAAGTAACACCCTGAATAAATAGAAGATGATGATTTGTCGTTTGTTAGTTTTATTAAAATGCACACGGTGTTTTTATTTCGGCGATCAACGAGCTATGGTAATGGTACCCTCATTTATATCTGGCCGAATTCTAAAACTCAGTTTTTTTTTAATATTTGCTCTATTGCTATTTGACTCCGACCACATTATTAAATTTCAACGTAATGTAGGTAACTGTAATTGTTGATGCACACACCCAGGCGTAGTGTGTTCAATTCCTCGGCTGGCTAAGTCCTCCATCACAACACAAGCAACATTTTCCGCTTACTGTGGTGGTAGTAGGAGATTTTCAAATATTGTCAGGTTATTCGTAACCCGGGAATGTTCGTCTTTCTTTTAAAAAAAATAAATAATAATAATTCCCTAGCGATTCCGTTCAACTACTCATGATAAAGTCAAAATGCTATAATGATATAATGAAACACCCCAATATTATAAAACTTCCTTCTTCTTCTGGCGCTAGTAAAATTAGAAAGAGTATTTATCGATGTATGTTTAAATGTAAGAATGTTAGTTGTAAGTTTCTACATATGTAAATATATATTTCATTAAAACAGTAGTTATAGGCCTTAGTTTTAATTCACTAGATATAAGTCTTTTATGTGAGTCACTAGTTTTTATGAATCCCAGCTGTATTTATTATTTAATGAATATATTTGTACAGGTCCCTTGGGGTGATTTTTCACGAAAACGGCGCTATATAAATTGGCCAAATAGTATTACTATTAGGTACCTCTAGTCCACTCGAGTAACGAAAGAAAGTATTTATTTTATTATTAGTATATTTTTTAATTTCACATAATATCATTGATTGAATAATCGTAATCACTAAAGTAACAATTAATTCATCACTAATCGACATTACAACTTTCAAAAATCTACTATTTGATTATGTACAGCAGTGGGTAGAATGATTGACAAAAAATTAAGATGCCGCGCAGTTTAAATTTGTAGGTGTACCCCGTTTGTTAATTATTTACAATCTATCTTACTCATAATAGATAAAACGGGGGGATAAGAACGGGTTGGTAGAAAACGTTACTAATAATCACGCGCATGCGTATTGCGAATACCAGCCGTAATACGCCCAGGAATAGGAACGAATTACGATCGTGGTAAGGAGATGACGGAATTGGCGGAATGCTAAAAAAACGGCCATTTTCGCATTTCCGGTTTAGTTGCTAACTTCATAATGACATCTTCAGATGACATTTGAGTCGTGTAATTTCTATACCCGCTAAATCAACTTTCATTGATTTGGAGAAAACCGCAAAAAACTGTCACATCTCTAGCGTACATAAGTAATTGCATTACAATTTTTTATATAATGAATTGGAGTAATAAATTTTCAAAAAGCATTTATTTTTCTATACATGTCTAGCAATAATTAAGTAATTTCGATAAATAAAATGGATAAAGCGGATTTTGATACTCACTTCGTGATATAGAGGCTTTTGAAAGTCAACTGAGCCGATATGGCGGGTTTAGAAACACACGCGTAGATCATTTTGACACACGAGCGTGGCGTCAGAGCGGCGGCCATATTGTATTTTGGCAAAATAACTGCTTGTGATTGGTTGAATCCGATATAGCGCGTTTTGATAGTAACTTTCTGTATGATATAGCGGATTTGGTTTCTCACTCGCAGTTTTAACATGTTTTTTGGTCGTGATAAGGAGGGTTTTGAAACTCAATTTTAGGCTCCTCTTGTTGCTCGCAAAAATGTGAACAAGATGTCATACTCAGATCATTTTGTCAAAAAATCGGATATAGCGGTAAGTATAGAAATTATAGGATTCATTTCTAATGTCATTGACTAGGTCTGTTATGAATTGCACCAACATCCGGCCAATTCGATTATGAGTTCCGTATTTGTTTTGGTAAATCTAAATTTTCGATTTCAAATATTCCTCTGATGGTGCTGCAAATGGGTATTACTCATAGACATATGAATATTAGTAGACCTGCCCTAAGTGATTAAAAGCGTATTATCCCCACTCCCCATACCGGTTCCATTGGAGCCGGCTGTGCTCGCGTATGGCCTCAAGTGAAATTTGAAAACGTGACGTCATCATTCTTGTGCGAACTATGGTCGAGGCATCATCGGTTCATTTTACGAAATAACACGGCAAAATGTTGACTTGTACTATGAAAACTTGTAAAAATAGATGTGAAAAAGAGAATAAACCCAATTGTCGTATTACATTCCATATATAAGCATTATTTTACTTTATTTTAAGCATATTCACATCGTATAATATAGATCAGTTTTAGAAACATATACTATCACACCGAGAAACGTCTGGACGCGAAACACAAAGCTGGTTGGTTGCTGGGAAGTAAATTATGAACATTTATAAAAGTGTCTTAACCAAATACTTAAACGAAATATTCGACTCTGAAAATAGAACCGATTTTTTTTGCCGAATTTGGACTTCGCAAATTTGTTCATAACGTGGTGAGTAATTTGCGCTCCCATGTAAAAATGTCTATTCATTCAAAAGCAGATTTTACCTTTAAGAAGTAAATGGTGATATTATAATGCGAGATGCCTATTTACTGTCAGATTGATTTATTGACGAATCACAGTCAGCCTTACTCCCTTCGTTCTTCAACAGTTGATTTTACCCCTCGCCATTATCTTCTCGTCTATTAATTCCTATGTCTGTGGTATTACTGCTTTTTTACATTTTAACTGTGCGACCCATCGATTTTTGTCAAATCAACTAGATTGTTAACAAAGTCCACCATCTCAGACTTACTTTCGTAAAACGTCGGGCGGTTTAAAAATCTGTCAACCAGTAATACTGCCGTATTGCGGCAGGTATACGCAGTACGTGATTATGAGTAACGTTTTCTACTAACCCCGCATTATATATTACGATCAAGACGAAACATATTTAAAAAAATGCAAATAAGGTATGACAAATGGATTTTATTCAGAAAGAGATGCGACCCTCGCACGGAACAGGGACGCCGCACTGAGCACTGGGTCGATTATCCCCGAATAAAATAATATATATCTAACAAAATAATAATAACGACCGAACAATTTGGATACGAGACAATAATGGTACGTCTGCCCGGGCGGCCATTTGATGGAAATATTCGGCCACGGAATTATTGTAATTAGGGTCCGCCGGGCCAGGCCAATGGCGCCACGGAAAAACATATTTGAATATTCGAAAAACGAATTTGAATATTCGAAAATCTAAATTTCAAAGAAAACGGCGATTGTGCGTCTCGAGTTCGGAGGAATTTTTAAATTGATGCAGAGGAGTTTAAAAATAAGCGATCGAATCAACATTTTCACTAGCCTCTAAATTCTACAACGTAGACTAGAAGCTGTTTCTTTTATAGTCTAAACATTACGTATTGACATATGAATATGATATATATTATGTAATAAGTTTCTGTGCATTTTTTCATGAACACGTGTTCGGACATCGTGGTAATACACTTGCAATTTAATAAAAGTTTATCAGGAAACCTGTTAATTCATCCGTTAAGGCCTGAAATCCCGATTACCAAAATTTGAAGAGATTCTTAATAAATTAGCAATACTTAGGACGGGTTGTTTCGGAGAACTTGAACAATTCTTCAAATTTCAAAGTTAATTTTCAAGTTCTGTGAAAGATATTTTTAAGTTCTGTTTTTATTTCAGTTCTGTCAAGCAACTAGCCTATAATGATAAAATAACAGGATTTGAATAGGACTTTCACAGAACCCGTAAATGAACGTTGAAATTTGATGAATTGTTCAAATTCTCCGAAACAACCCGTCCGCAGTTTTCACCATGTACGCACAAATTATTTAAATAACCCAAACAACTACCTAATAACCTATTTTGTGCAGGTTTTCCATCTCCCCCGACGCAAACAAATTTTCTTGTACTGATTAAGTTGAAACAAAGTATTATTTCAACAATTTATGTGCATTTAAAAAAAGTCAGAGTACGGGAATTTTACCAGATTTTTACTAAATATGAATTTAGGTGTACGTTTTTCACTCTCCCCAAAGTAAATAAATGATTGATTCTTGTACCTACAAATTAAGTTGAAATCATGTGATATCTCAATAATTTTGGGCGTATTTTAGGTGGAAATTTTACCATATATAATTTCAATTAAAGTAGACATTGAAGCTTTTTATTCGAAGTTTATTACAAAAAAAAACATTTAAAACATATATCGATGTTCAGTAGTTTTTCATTGAACTGCGCGCGATCCACTCGCTGGTCGAACAATCGGTTTGAATCAAAGATATTAATTAGTTCTAATATCTTTGGTTTGAATTGTCGACAAAAACTCGCGAACTGATTCGTCATTGGGCATCACTGACGAACCTCGAAATGACAATTTTCCATATTTTAATCTGAAATATCCAGGTTAACGCAACTATCTCCAGGTCAACGCAACTATTTCCAGGTCAATGCAACTATTTCCAGGTCAATGCAACTATTTCCAGATCAATGCAACTATTTCCAGGTCAACGAAACTATTTCCAGGTCAATGCAACTTTTTCCCTGTAAACGCAAATATTTTCACCTATAAACGTGGTTTAAATCAGGATATATGGGAGATTAGAAAAGTCACCCATTAAACTGTAAAAAAAATAAAGCAAGACGCCACATTATCGATTTTTTAATTGTTCAATCAGAGTGTTGAAATTCAGGTGAACGAGACGTGAAAAAATGTTTGATTATTGGGTAACCGACATTTTGATCAAAAGATCGTATGCAAATGGTCGTATGTAAAAATATCGTAAGTGGTTGTAGATTACCGTTTTATCGTATTATTTGCCTACGATCATCTTACCTATGGTAACCGACGTTTTGATCGTAAGCAAAAAGATTGTATGTGAAAAGATCGTAATAATCGTTTGGTGGCAAAAAGAACGTAAGAACAAATAGTAAAATATATGTTTTTTTAGTATTTCTACACCAATTAAGAGAACTAGCTCTTGAGTTGGTGAAAATACAGGATTTTCCAATAAGAGGTGTTATTTTGAATAGCCCGCTATTTCGGTAGATGTTACTTTCCACCTCGGTGGCTTCGTCAACAAGCAAAATTGTCGCATCTGGGGCTCGGAAAACCCAAGAGTTATTGTTGAAAAGCCTCTCTATCCTCAACGTGTGACTGTTTGGTGCGGTTTATGGTCCGGCGGAGTCATTGGACCTTACTTTTTCGAAAATGAGGCTGGAGCAACAGTTACGGTGAATGGATTGCGCTATCGAGAGATGATTAATGATTTTTTATGGCCGGAATTGGATGGAATTGATCTGGACAACGTTTACTTTCAACAAGACGGCGCTACGTGCCACACAAGCAACGAAACCATTGATCTTTTACGATTCAATATCAAAATAACACCTCTTATTGGAAAAACCTGTATAAGGGCATTTGATCGTATTATTTGCTTATTATTTGATTACGATAATTTTGCTTACGATCTTTTAAGAGACACGATCATTTTGTATACGATTATTTTACCTGTAACCGATTATTGTTATTTCAATGTTGTATTGAATAAAATAAATTAATTGCATGATTAGAAAGCTTGACTAATGTTTTCCGTCGCGCGCCCCTGGAGTAGCCGATAAGTGAAGCGTCCAAGGGGCAGTAAACAGGTCCACATAAACACAAACAGCCGCGTCCATCCAGCCTCCATTTCATCTTATCATTCGGCATCATTGTCATTATCGGCGGTCACTCACCATCACCAGTCATTACATCGATACCTTCATTCAATCGAACTATCCAACTGCGCGACCTATTACTAAGGACATCTCACTCCCTCGCCCATAACTCGTATTAGGGGAGGTGAGAAGGGGCGAAGAAAAAATCGAGAGTTGATTGTGGAATTATTATTGATGTGAACATCGTTATTTTTTTAATATTATAATGATGTTGTGAGATGATTCGAGGATCGATAAAAAGTTAATGCACTTCGGACATTTTATTGTTTTCTACAAGATGTTTTTTTTTGTGGCAGGTTTGTTTCTAGGTGGATTTTTTAGAGATCGCGTTAGGATCGTTGAGAGAACAGCGGTGAAAATAATAGGGAATCGACTTTGAATTTTTAGCATAAATAAATTGATGTTTAGAATTTATAGTGAAATACTCGAAGGTGAATTCGTCAGTTGGGTTGCTAACTTCGAGGGAATTTGTGTTATATTGAACTTTATGTAAACCGGGCAAAGATGTCAAATATTAACTCCTCAGGCTTATTTGTTTGGTTTTGGGAACAAACTATTACCCGTAGAGTGAATTTGTTCGCATTTCGGAACAGCTCATATGGTCTCATAGAAAGAAAAGAAAAGTTAGAAAGAAAAAAAAACACCAAGATTTATATTTGAATACAGAAAAAAGTTAACCACAGAACAATTCAAATATACACCTCTATGAAAACAAAGGTTCCGACCGCAATTTGAGAAAAATTTATGAAAAGTTGTGAATTTTTTTACTAATTATTTTTATATGAAACGATTAAAAAGTGAAGTGGTAGTAATGTTTATAATACATTTATCGAATAAAATATGTGTTATTTTTTCGTTTATCAATAATTTTAGATCCGTGTTTAGACGAAAAAATGTAAGGTGAGCTATTTTTTTAATTTTTCATGTTTGACTTTAAAAAAGTTAATAGTGAAAGATTGTTTCATCGCCTTTCAAAAACGGTTTTTAGTTTTCGAATACGTTCACAAATATACGACTTATTTCGATGTTATTGTGAAGCGGGCATACGCAGGAATTATCTAACTTTCTGACAGCACCTTTAACCACTCGAGCATTTTTTGCAATAAGTTTGCAATATGTTTTGAGCGATCGCTTGCCATAATGTGCCAATTTATATAACCTAAAAATATGGAACAAACAGTGAAATCTAGGTGGATTCATTGGCTTTAAACCACAGTAAGCAGTGTTCTGTGTTTCCATATTAATTAAATAATATGGTAAATGTACCGGAATGAGACCTGAAGGGTTAAAAGAACTTTGAATCTCTAACTGAATTAGTGTTAGGTTAGGTTAGGTTAGATTACACTGCCCACACGGTTAAACTACCAAAGCTTGTGGTAATGATAATAGGAATCATAAATCGAATATATTCAGTACTAACAAAAAACATCGGGTAAAGTTGCGTGGTACAGGGTGTCCGGGGTAAAGTGCGCTAACTTGGGGAGGGGATTCCACATGATGGTAGAAGTAAAAAAGAGAAATAACTTTTTTCGAAATGTGTAAAAAAAGTATTGGGAAAAAATAAAGGAAAAATAAAGTCCTTCGCCCACCCTTTAAAACAGAAATTTGACCAAATTCTGCACACTTCGTCTTCAAAATGAGAGGAAAATTATTCGTTTTTAACTACGATTTCGAAAAACGCAAAACCCGGGCAACACCAGCTACTATTAAATACAGAAATAGATATACATATATTATCTCCCCTCCTCTGCCGGTTCAATACCACACTGTTATAAGGGTTGTTATCAGAAATCCGCTGGGGACCGCAACCTCAGGCAACTTCATTTTAAAACGACTTTCAGAAGAACTCACCTGGTGATGTTGTTATCCTTCAGGTATTTGCTTCTCTCATCAGGCTCCATGTCAGCGATCTTGTTCTCGAAGATTCCAGAGAAAGGAATGAGCAGAGATCCGGGGTCGTTTTTGTCCACCCACTCCTTGAGCTTGGGCAGCCTGAGGAGCAAACATACGCATTAGAATTATATATCACTTTTTCTCCTTCCTTTCATTAAAAAAACCCTCCACACAGCATCCCCAAAGATGACATAGGCCCTGAGGGATATTATTTTCCAAAGGGTTTATGTCATCTTTGGGGATTAATGTAAAAAAAAGTTGATCCACGAACATTTGATCCCTCGGACACTTGATCCCCGGACACTTGATCCCTCGGACACTTGATCCCTCGGACACTTGATCCCTCGGACACTTGATCCCTCGGACACTTGATCCCTCGGACACTTGATCCCTCGGACACTTGATCCCTCGGACACTTGATCCCCCGGAGGATTATTTCTGGTGTGCTTCCTCCCTGATAATGTACCTTAATATAGTGTAGAGAATATACGGCCGTACAACAAAAAATATATTTAGTAGTAGATATACTTGTACCTGAAAGCATCTTGAGTTTTTTTTTTTTTTTTTTATATTTACTCCACACAGGAGGCCCTGAAGAAAATAAAATGAAAATAAAATTAGTGGAAATTCTAAAGCAATATTCTAATTCTAATTCTAATTCTCAAGACACGACATACTTGTAGGTAAGATGGCTTAGGGCTCCCTACATATAATATAACTAAGTATCCGCGAAGCGGTATTTACATATGATATACCGTTGGATATGAATATATGACTATAAGTGCAAAATAATATTTATTTGTGCAGTCAGCTTGGGGGAAATACGATAAAAGCCTTTGGGGGATCAAGTGCGCAAGGGATAAACCGTCAGGGGATCAAGCGTCATGGAATCCTGACCAACATTGTAACAATTTTTTCGTATTTACACATTAGGACCCAGAGTAAAACGGTGGCCGGATAACTCATCAAGATAACAATTCAACACACCTTTTAAAAGTAATATAAAGTTATGAAAAGTGATAAAAGAAAAACAAGGTTAAATAGGTTGCGTAGGTAAGGTTTGCAGGATAGTTTTTTTCATCGCTCAAGGAATTGAGTAAAACACGGGTATCTATTCTTTCGCATGTTTCGAAGCCGCCATGCTTCTTATTTCTCGATTTTAAAATAAAATAATAAAACCATATTGTACCATTTATTCTTTTTCCTAATGTAATCCTTCTCCGAGAGATTCACCAGATACATGGCAGGCTTCGATGTCAGGAACAGATTTTTATTCATAGCTTCAATCTGCAAGAAATAATAATTAGTCGATTAAAGTAAAATACTGACGAAATATCGACAAGTAAAGTATTAATTAAAGAGTAAATAAAGAGTATGGTCTTACCTCAGATGCGCTCCAGTCACCAAACCTTATGTGTTTCTTCTCTTCGACCAAAAGGGCCTTGATTCTGTGAAGGGCATCCTAAGAAATAAAGAAAAAACGAATAAGTAAAACTTACATAATTTATAATATATATGAACTTTTTCCCTGGAGGCCTATCATGACATGACATTACTAACTAACTAACTTTCGCTCTACATGCCCAAACCATCTAAGCGTCCCTTTCTTAATCTTACTCATTACGCTTACATCAGCCTTGCACTCTTAGCGGATCTCCACATTCCTCACACGATCAAACATGGTTTTACCACACATACGCCTCAGGGATCTCATTATTTATCTCATGACACTACCATATCGGTAAATAAGCAATATTGGTAGGATACGTCCCTGTGATTTTAAGGATCTAATGAGCGTTGAGCCAAAAGCAGCCTTGGGCGTCCCCAAAGATATTAGAAGAGCGAGATGTGCTATGCGCAGTTCGTACTGAGTGGAATTGTTTTGCCGAGTGTCGCCGGTTTTGTTCACCAATACTACTGCACACCTTCGCTTGCGCTAAGGTATCCGCACTAATACATAGAACAGATTTCTGTGCGTACACGTCCCGATACCGTTCAAAGTACCCTAATTAGGTAGTACTCCGGCTACGGTCCGGCGGCCAACATAGCATATCTCGTTCTTCTAATATCTTTGGGCGTCCCCGACTTCTTCCACCATTTAAACATCTCTAAACACTAATAACAACAAACTTATCCTTAGGAGATAGACATATACCATCGCGCCCAAAGATATTAGAAGAACGAGATATGCTATGTTGGCCGCCGGACCGTAGCCGGAGTACTAACTAATTAGGGTACTTTGAACGGTATCGGGACGTGTACGCACAGAAATCTGTTCTATGTATTAGTGCGGATACCTTAGCGATACCTTAGCGTAAGCGAAGGTGTGCAGTAGTATTGGTGAACAAAACCGGCGACACTCGGCAAAACAATTCCACTCAGTACGAACTGCGCATAGCACATCTCGTTCTTCTAATATCTTTGATCGCGCCTTTTTAAGATGTACAATTCTGTAGTACATTATTTTTATTGTATCTCGTAAGGTTTTGACAGCGTTAGCATTGTAGTGCTAAATATATTTTTACGGCCTGATTATAAAACATCGACTTTTTTCTACTTTCTATAAATATAATATGCATGTATTATATATGTAAACCTTCCGGAAGAAAATATCTAAATGATAGTGAAAACCCTATCAACCCCCGTTGCATAGTTTAGAAGAACTAAGCGCACAAACAGACAGACGTAACTTTGCTTTCTACTATTTAGAGATAAACACGACCACGAGCCACGAATGATGGGAAAAGAACGAAGCAACCGCAAACGGCGCGAAAAGCCGCTTTACACGATGCTATTCTTCATCCAGTTTCCATATGGGTCGTCATGTCATGTGAATTCGGGATGTAAAAAAAAGACACGTTCTATTTTGGTACCGATTTTCGTACATTATTATAAAGGTATGAAAAAAATAATTGTGTAAAACCGCCATAAAAGTATAGCAGTCGATGTCAACTTAAAATGTAACTATCGTGCTGGCTCATGTCGACTTATCATGTTGACGTTGCTTCCATGCTAGGTCCCCAGGATGTTTGATAATATTAAGGACTGAGGACTCACATATTCGGGCTTGAGTTTCTTGTCGTTGCCGCGGCCGGCCACCTTCTCGAGCTGCGCGATGCAGGTGGTCAGGAACTCCTCGTCCTTCAGCCGCAATTCCTCGCCGATCACCTCCAGGTCCTTGATGGGGTTCACCTCACCCTCGATGTGGATCACGTCCTCATCGTCGAAAGCACCTGATGGCAGGACAAACATCATAAATGAGGATCTTCTGTCCTTTAGTTTGCTTTTATCTTATTTTTGATATTCATATAGTGTTGAAATTGTTCCAATAATTAAGTACTCTTGCAACTTGCTCGATTTAATCAACCATCGCAACAATACAGGGAGTGATGCTGCGGATACAATGACACAATAAGAGAGGCAATGGGTAAGATTGCATACCCGGTTCTGTGAAAGGCAAGGGTACCTGTACGTTGCGCCATTCATTGCACCGTTGCAACAATATCGGGAATGGAGTTGCGGATACGATGACACAAAGAGAAGGGCCACAAGATTGCCTATCCCTTTTCCCCGGACACCCTGTATAGCACATATATGCACCTTATAGGAGCTCCATTCAATCCACAATTGCAACATTATCGGGAATGAAGTTGCAGATCCAATTACACAATGACAAAGGCAACAGGTAAGATTGCATTCTGTCTCTATTATTGCAAAGAATGGGAGAGATAAGACAATGGAATGAGACAATCCAAAGTACTCATAAAAGGACCAGACCCTAGACGAACCAAGAAACTACTCGATATGGACAGAAACTCGCTGAGGGAACTGGTAGGACTACTAACAGGACACTGCCATCTCAGGAGACACATGCAGATATTGGGAGTGGAAAACACCAATAGATGCAGGAAATGTGAAGAGGATGAAGAGACTCCAATTCACCTATGGTGCCAATGTCCTGCCCTGGTGGGAACTAGGCTCAGATACCTGGGGAGACATACAATAGAACCAGAAGACATAGCCACATACCCAAAACAACCCTGGTGAACTTTATTAAAGGGACTGGGTTGTTGTTAAAGGATTGAGGTAAAATGGGAGATAGCACAATGTACCTATGGCCTAAGTGCTCACGGGAACTACGTGTAAATCGTCTCCACCCTTTAAAAAAAGGTGCTCTATTCGATCCACCATTGCAACATTATTGGGAATGAAGTTGAGGCTACAATGACACGATAATATAAAGTCGATTAATAGGTAAGATTGCCTACTCGATTCTGTATAAGGTGTGAACACCTATAAGGTGCTCAATTCAACCCATAATTGCAACATTATCGAGAATGAGGCTGCTGCGGATATAAAGACGCAAAATGATAGAAAGGCATTAGGTAAGATTGCCTACTCGGTTTTGTGTAAAGTAAGGTGCTCCATTCATTCTACAATCGCAACATTATCGGGAATGAAGCTGCTGATACAATATCATAATGATAAAGGCAATAGGTAAGATTGCCTACCCGGTTCCGTGTAAAGTAAGGTTCTCCATTCATTCCACAATCGCAACATTACCGGGAAGCAGCGGATACATCATTAGGTAAGATTGCCTACCCGGTTCTGTGTAAAGCAAGGGCACCTGTAAGGTTCTCAATTCATTCCACAATCGCAACATTACCGGGAATGAAGCTGCGGATACAATGCCGCAATGGTAGAAAGGCAAGGGCACCTATAAGGTCGCGTGATAACAAATAGGTACAATTTGCGGTCTTTGCAGTCGTGCAACACTTTTATTGCTTCCGTACAATCCGCCTAGACTGCACTATGCTCACCAGGGACAATCAAATAGATTTAAAATTTACGATAGAAAAATAATTATTTCGTATTTTCCGAGTATGGCGGCGAAGTATATTCATACAAACTCAAACCGCGACCGGAATAACAAAAAAATCTTATTATAGCTATATGTGGCGATATAGCGCACGCAAAAATGAGTATTGCTAATTTATTAAAAATTTCTTGGATTGCAGACAGTTTTCTGATAAAATCTTAGTACATCGGAACACGTGTTTATGCACCCGCATTTGACTAGGGAATGAGGTTGAAAGATGATTTGAGGTCAAAAAATCTAACCAAACTGAATAATTCGTTTTATAATCGAAGGGTGTAGCAAAAATCTAGTACGGATATGTGCTACTTTATTAATTGGTGTTGAAAATTATAAAAATGGGCAATTAAGGCGATGCCATACGTAGTAATTCAAAATCATGTGTTTTTGGTTTGAAAATTTGGTCGCCTAGAAATGTTTCAGGTGCTTTAATTAAATATTGCGAGTAGAATACATCTTGGCCTTTGAAATAATCGAGTATTTTTTAGATAAGTCTTTTTATAAGCCCAGAAAAATATAATGTAAAGGCCTATGAAAACTGCTTTAAAGTTCAAAATCTCCTACTTATGCGGGAATTTAAATTTATTTTAAAATTTTTATCGCCATCTACGTAAGGGTTATTATTGATAGCGGCTCAATTTAAAATATTACACGACGTAGTGCATCGCCTTAACGCCCTTTTTCGGGGATTTTACATATGAATATTAAGAAATATAAATTATTTATTGTACATAACTGAATTGCTTAATTAACAACATTTTATATTTGTTTAAAGATAAATTGAAGATGTCCACTGACTTGGTATAATTGTTTCCCTCCATTAGTATTCTGGGCAAAGAGGAATACATATGGTAGTTAGTCCCAGAATTTCTGCACTAAAATAAATCCTGACTTCTAATATTACGTTGTGGAATCCGGAAGCTATATCAATTCTAGCAATACCGACGATCCACTAAATCATTTAGAGTTTTATACAGAAATACCAAGTAAGTGAAAATTATTCTGTCTGACGATTTGAGCATATTCATATAAATTAACATTGAGTGTTGTAGTTCAACAATAATCTGGTATTGTCCAAATTAAACCGTCTTGAGCAAACCTCATTAAAAAATAACGTGGAAATTATTGGCATACCGGAAAAAAGAAATGAAAATTTAATAGATATCATAAAATTGCTAGGAGCCAAGGCAGGTGTTGATGTTCTCCCAAATGATATTGATGGAATCTCTCGTACAAGGGTCAAGGAATTACCCAGAGAAAATCCTAAATTTACTCGTCCAATTGTAGTAAAGTTCACAGCCAGCCGCAGTAGAGATAACTTTCTTGCTGCTATAAGGAAGAAAGGCAGTCTTAACTCAAGTGATTTGAAGCTTCCCGGGGACTCCAGAATTTATGTCAACGAGCATCTGACTGCTGCAACCCGTGCGCTCTTCAAGACAGTGAGAGACTTAAGCAAGGATAAAAACTTTAAATTCAGATGGATCAAATACGGAAAAATTTTTATACGCAAAAATGAAACTAGTCCCATTATTCAGGTGACATTGGAATCTGACGTGACTCAGGTTTTTTGCTGATAATCTTCTTAGATTTAGCATCGTCTCGTGTGACTATAAGCTATTATCAATTTATTTTTCCTATCTACCTTATCTTTTTTCCTACTTTAAAATATCATCCTTTGTACTGGTTTTTCTTTATTTGTATAATATTAACAACTAACTCTTTTAAAACTACCAACTTTAATCCAAATTATCCTACAATTACTCTGCTTGCGTTACTACAACACCACTCTAATATTTATAATTTACTAGAACATGCTTACAACTATTTTATCAATCTTATATTTTATATATATTATCAACTAAATGTACTAAAATGTTGAATGTATATTATCAAAATGTGACTGGACTGCGTTCTAAGACTGATAGATTTTATTTTAATGTTACCAATAACAACTATGATATTATTATGATAACTGAAACTTGGCTTGTAGACAGTATTGCTAGTGAAGAGCTATTTGACAACCGTTACCTGGTATTTAGGCGCGATCGCAATGAGCAAAAAAGAGGAGGTGGAGTAATGATTGCGTTGAAGAAGCACCTCATAGCTCATGAACGTAAGGATTTTAACACGAATGCTGAAGACATCTGGGTGACTGTTAAGATTAATAATTTCATAAAAATTCATTTATGCTGTGTTTACATACCTCCAGGAGTCAATCACTCACAAAATATAAATGAATTCATGGATAAATTATGTGAACTTCGAGGACTACATCACGATGATCATTTTGTCATATCGGGTGATTTCAACTTACCTCAAATTAACTGGTCTTTAAGTAATGGTAATAGTATGCATATTACGAATGGCTCTAAATCTGAAATTATTTCCAAACTATCTGACACCCTTTCATTTACTGATCTATCACAGTACTGCACCTTTCCAAATAATAATCATACATACCTAGACCTTGTTTTTAGCTCGATCCCTGTAATTGTATCAAATACTGACCAGTATCTCATCCCTGAATGTAAACATCATAAAAGCATTCTTGTTGACATTAACATATCTCTGGAAACTCCTATGGTGGACAACAAACGAACAATCAATCTTTTTAGGAAAGCTAACTATGAAACAATAAATAACGTCCTTAGTAGTATTGATTGGGATGCAGAATTTTTAAACCTATCAACCAATACTGCTATTGACCGCTTTTATACAATTTTATATGAAATCATTCGATTAAACGTCCCGTCAAAGGAAGTTCATATTAATAATTCTTATCCCTATTGGTTTAGTCCAGCCCTAATAAAACTGACTAAGGAAAAATATAAAGTGTTTAAAATGTGGAAAAGGTGGTCCAATCCTTTAGACTACCATGAATTCTGTATCCTTAGATCAAGGCAAAAGAAATTGTCTAGAGAATGTCTTAAACAATTTATAACAAACGCTGAACTTAATATATCTCGTGACCCTAAAAACTTTTGGTCTTATGTTAAAGGAAAAAGAAATAATTCTGGTTTGCCTCATGTTATGAAACTGGGCGAAGTGACTGCTGAAAATCCTTTCGCAATATGTAACCTGTTCTCACAGCATTTCGTCTCCACCTTTAATTACAACACTATTTCCGATGTACACTCTACCAACTATCATTTTGACAATCAAGTTAATATCTCCTCGGTATCAGTTTCAAAACAAAAAATAGAAAAAATAATCGATACTATTTCTAGCTCACTGGGTGCGGGTAGTGATAAAATTCCGGCTTTCTTTATCAAAATGTGTAGCAAGGTAATCTCGAAGCCCCTATTATTGCTCTTTCAATCCTCATTGAAAGAAGGTATCTTTCCTGATCGTTGGAAGAGTGCTCTCATCACACCTGTTTTTAAGTCTGGGGCTAAAAATGATGTCCAGAACTATCGACCGATATCTAAATTACCAATCTTTAGTAAAATTTTTGAAAAAATTGTTCATGAACAACTATATAACTGCATCGAGTCTGTAATACTCGTGAACCAACATGGCTTTATGAAAAAAAGATCGGTTGTATCTAATCTTGCCATTTTCATTGAAAATATTACTAAATCAATGGATGATCAAATCCAAGTTGACGTAATCTATACAGACTTCTCAAAAGCGTTTGTTAAAATTGACCACAGTCTTCTTTTGTCCAAATTACTAGCTTTGGGAATTCATGGGGATTTATATAGATGGTTAGTCTCCTATCTTAATGGGCGCACTCAGGGAGTAACAATAAATGGCTTCATCTCTGAGATTGTAAATATACCCTCAGGTGTGCCCCAAGGATCTCACCTGGGACCGTTACTGTTTACAATTTTCATCAACGACATTATAAAATGCTTTAATTATGCAAATGTTCTACTTTTCGCTGATGATATGAAAATATTCCTGCCTATTAATTCTATAATTGACTGCTTTAAACTACAAGAAGATCTGTATAGGCTTAATGATTATTGTATCCGCAATCGTCTCAACATGAACACTTCTAAATGTTATGTAATTACCTTCACTAGAAATAAAATTAAGTTTGACCATAATTATCATATAGCTGGCCAACTACTCAAAAAAGTTACACAAATTCGTGATCTAGGTGTTATACTTGACAGTAAACTTACATTTGAGGCTCATATTGATATGATTGTTAAGAAAGCCCTTAGAATGCTAGGATTCTTATTCCGTATTGGAAAAGAATTTAATAATATCATAACACTTAAAATATTGTATTTTTCTTATGTTCGCAGTCATCTTGAATTCGCTTCTCCCATATGGAATCCTCAATATAATATTTACATAAATCGCATTGAAGCCATCCAAAGAAAATTTGTCCATCATTTAAATTTCAAACTAAATTCAAACCTTGACGTAAACAGCTCGATGGACCTTTATGGACTTAAGCCATTAAAAACTAGAAGAGACTCCGCAGATATAATATATCTCCATAAAATTATCAATGGCTTTATTGATTGTTCTCCCCTTCTGTCTGAAATTAATTTTAGAGTTCCGAGCGTTAGAACTAGAGAAAAATCACTTTTTCATCTCCATAAATGTTCTACTAATATAAGACAAAATGCGTTTATATTCAGAGCCTGTAGTATATTTAATAAGAATTTTAATGATATGGACATATTCTCAAGTAATTTAGGAACCTTTAAAAGATATGTAATAACTAACATTAAATAATTTTAAATATTCTACTTGAAGTTATCATGTTATTGCTTTGAATCCTTTCCAGTTACTTACCTTCCAATTTATACTCATGTGTTCAATTTAGTTGTAGGTATACATTTATTATATTGTTATTATTGCTATTGTGTAGTGTTATTGATTGCTGCTGTGTTGAAATTTTACAATACATTTTGTTTTGAATTTTAGTTGGTTATTAGTATATCAGTTAAATTTAAATTTTTGAAATTTAGCTGGTTATTAGTATATTATTTGTGTTCCTAGATCTGTTATTATTTTTTATTTATTATTTACAATTTTGTATTTTTTGTAAATTTCTCAGGCCACGGGTACAGAACCCTTAGTTTCTTGTTTTAATATTTTTTATTATTATTATAATTTTAAGTGAAAATCTGTTATTGGATTTTATCTATATTATTTAGTTTATTCTTATATATGTAAATAATCTGTTGATTTTCCCAAATAAATAAAATAAAAATAAAAAAACATACTTGCAGGAATAACCATTTCAAAATTTATAAAACGTAAGAATTTGTTTTGTATTCTTTCAACAGCTTGTACATCTGATATTATTAATACTCTAGCGTCTGGACGGTGTAGGCCCTCTCATTGGTCAAATTTAAATTGTCTGTTTCAGTTAAATTCCGCTAACTTGAAAATTAAGGCACGATTTGAAAATGACACGATGCTCATATAATTTTTGGATAATATCGAAGAAAATATGTTTTAGAAAGTTGACAATCCATTGGATTCATTACATTACAGTAAAAATTATCCACAATTACGTATTAAAATTTGACGTTTATCATTATTCACGCGAAAGACAGATTGTTCAGTGTTGCCAGCGTATATGGAAAAAATGTAAAAAACTTTTATAGCCAGTTAGTGTCAAGCAATGTACAATGTCAGTGTGATTATTTAATGTGAGATATATTATAATTATAAATAATTATAAATAATAAATATAATTTATAATTATAAATCCACCATCATAAATTAAATAAAAAATAACCAGTTCCACTCGATACTTAAATACGTAATTAATTATTTTTTTTGATATTACAACACCGACCCCATTCGCTGTCATCAGCTGTCATGTTTAATATGTGATAATTACAGAATTATTATTGACGTGATAACCGTAGATATTTCTTTTAAAAACTATCGCTGTGAATCGCTAAAAAGAAATGTTTGTTTTCAGATTATTATTTCAATTTAATTACTATGGCTAAAAGGTATGTGGGCAATATTTTACCAGAATTGGTCAAATTTCGGAATGTTCGAATGAGAGGGAAATTTACCAAGCGATTGAAGTGCCATATACTACAAATTTTAGCTTATCCTCCAGCACGAATGATTGACAGGAGATTGTAGTCAATCTAAAAACTTTAGGAATTTTGTTTGTCAATACAAATGCTACTTGATGTATACAGTGTTAATAGATTTGCCTCATTTGGAGCACAAATAGCTAATATCCCAGGTAATGGTCCATATTGTTTTAAAAAAATTGGTTAGGTTTATCATCTGACTTCCAGAAGTATACAAGTTGCAGGTAAAATACCTTCCTATGCTCAGCTTTATCTATATGATCCTGATGAGGCTGTTAGAGTGCGTATGAGTCATCCATGTTATGCCGATTGCTATAAAAATATAATGCAAATAATTGATGATTGAACTAAAAGAAGCTGTCGAGGAAGAAGAAATACGCATTGCGGCTGAGGGTGGGCAGGTGAGAGATATACGTCTATTATTTACACGTTCATCAGAGGTACAATGCTCCAACCAGTTCTCACGATATCGCTATGGTTTACGTAGCAGACAGACGGGAATTTGTCATCGGGTATAGATATCGCTGTTTAACCTAAAAATGTTGAAGGACCTCAAAGGATGGCAACTTTATCAAAGCATTTAGATCCCATGGTTTTCCCACTACTATTTCCATCAGGTAAATGTGGTTGGACTCCAGGCTTTCAGCATCATGCTGATTTCTGTACTGCTCAATGTCATACTGTAACTGCTATGTAGTTTTATGCAAGTAAATTAGCAGTGCGAAGAAACATATTTAATCCAATCCATTATGCGGGTAAACTTTTTCAACAGTATTTAATTCATGCTTACATTATTTACCAATCTGGTCGCCTAGATTACATTAGGAAAAACCAACGACACCTCAGAGTGGAATGCTATCAAGGTTTGCAAAACCATGTAAGAAATTTAGCCACTGATAGAGGAGTATGTGCAGGTAATACAGTCATTCTTCCATCTTCATTTACTGGTGGACCACGCCATGTGAATAAACTTTATCAAGTTTCAATGGCAATGGTACGTAAATTTGGTCGTCCTGTCGTCGTCATAACTTTTACATGCAATCCCAAATGGACAGAAATACCAACCGAATTGGAACATTATCAATCGGCCGCGGACAGGCCTGATATAGTAGCCAAGGTTTTCCATCTAAAAGTCAAGGAATTTATTCATGATATGACTGAGAAACATGTTTTTGGAAAGGTAATTTGTTGGGTGTATACTTCTGTAATTGATCAGCAAAAAAGAGGACTCCCTCATCTACATGGTGTGTTTACACTTTGCAGCCAAGATAAGTTGTATACAGCTTCTGATATTGATAATGCCGTATCTGCAGAACTACCCCATCCGAAGAACGGCTTTGTACCATATTATTTAAAAAAATAACATTCATGGACCATGTGGCGTACTTAATCCAAGGTCAGTCTGCATGGTATACGGTAAGTGCTCTAAAAAATTCCCCAAATCATTTAAAGATGCTACTGATAATAATTCCGCAGGTTACCCAGAGTACAGGATACGTGATAATTTTTCTGAAAATCACGTTGTTCGGGATATACGTATCGACAATCGATTTGTTGTTCCATATAATGCATTCCTTAGCAAAAAATATGATGCTCATATTAATGTTGAAATTTGTTCCTCTTTGGATAGTATTTATTTATTTATACTGGGTTTTTAGAGATTTTCTCACTTATCTATACATGATCAATCTCACTCAATTTTACTTCTGGCTTTACATTTACCCGACAGCCAATCTGTTTATTTTGTAGAGGGGCGGGAGGAACAGGCTCTTAGGGAAGCATCTACAAGGAACACCTCTTTAACAGCGTGGTTCCAATTAAATCTTAAAGATATTGAGGGACGCTCTATTCTGTATCAAGATGTACCAAATAACTATGTCTTTTCAGCTGGTAAAAAGTGGACGAGGCGACAGCGGGGAGGCGACAACATCATTGATGACATACGAGAATGGACGCAGTGCATGACGGAGGCTTCATTGTATTTGATGCCTAAAATTCTTAGACATCTATTTGTTTTAATTTTAATACAATGTATCCCTTCGATCTTCGGCTGAAGATTTTTTTCATCGTGGTGTTGCTGAAGAAACAGCTATTAATTAATCTTTGTCTTTTAAACATACAGGATATTCTTATGAAGGAGAATTCATCTTGCAGAATGCAGGGCTTACCTGAACCTGATGAAAGTTGCAGTTTTGGACAAGTATCTGATTTTAATGTAATTTCTGAAAACACTTTAGGTGAATTGATGGCTGCCAAACTCAATGACGAACAACTTCAAGCATATAATTCTATTTTGAATAAGTTTTTTCACATGAAAATGATGACAATGAATGTTTCTTCATTGATGGCCCAGGCGAAACATGGAAAACATACCTTTACTAAACTTTAATTCACACTCTAAGACGAAAAGGTAAAAGAGTTTTATCATACTGCTTTTAATTTACCCATCAATTTACAGGACAATACAACATGTAAGGTCACATCAAAGAATCGGAAAATTATAACGGAAGCAGATATTATAATATGGGATGAAGCACCAGGTGTAGCTTTAGAAGTTATTGAGCGTACTATACGTGATATCATGGGAAGTGATTCTGTCTTTGGTAACAAAGTTATTGTTTTGGGCGGAGACTTTCGTCAGATCCTTCCAGTGTGTCGACGTACTTCACGAGGACAATTAATTGCCGCTTGCATAAAAAGCAGCATACTTTGGTACCATTTGAAAACTTTTCAATTAAAAACAAATGTCAGAGCTTTAGAAAGTGAAAATATATTTTCTAAATGGCTTTTGGACTTGGAAGATGGCAAACTTCCTTCGGTAGAAGGAACATTAGAATCATCTGTGCTTATTCCCAATGTAAATATTTGTCAAGATATTATTCACTATATATACAGTGAGACACATACAACTCCTGATGCCTTAGTGATGAGTCAACGTACCATATTGTGCCCTAAAAATAGTCATGTTTATGCTATCAATGAGGATGTACTTCAACGGAAAGCGCCCCTGAGCTGATATCTCACAAAAGCGGTGCTATAAAAATTTCAGCTGTAACTTAATTCAAGCCAAAATCATTACGGGGAACAGAAAAGGTACAGTACATTTCATTCCTAGAATTTAAAACACTTTGTCGGATGTTACAATTAGTCAAATTAGCTTATGCAATGAACATCAATAAATCTCAAGGACAAACTTTTGAACGGGGTGGACTGTTACTTCCTGAACCAGTATTTTCTTATGGACAGTTTGAGCGCAGTCATCGTTATTTATACAAATTCTGACTGATTGGTATACGGATAATATTGTTTATAAAGAGATTTTTTCCTAATGAAAGTGTATAATATTATGTTGTAGATTGTAAAAAATAAAAGTATAATAAATTGTACTTGCTTAAAAAGTTTTGTTTTTTGACTCAATTTATCCCACCTGTAAGGTTTTCCAGCCTAAGAATTAAGAGAGTTTTGGTGTATTTACTTTGACAATCGTTAGGTAAGAGCGTAATATTATTTCACCCAAATATGTAGATTTTTAGGACTTATCCCAATAAAATAATTCTTCATATATTTTAAAAAAAATGTAATTACTTTGACAGTCTTTTGGTAAGAGTATATTATTTTACCAAAGTTATATGTAATATTGTAATATGTTGATATTTTTTTATTTTCAAATTACATATAAATATTTTGCAATTTAAGTTTCGATTTAAAAATTAAATCATTTCGGTGGTATGGAAGAGGAAACATTTTTCTCATTGACGAGATTTATTTTGGGGTGAGGGGTGTTTAATGGTTCAGAATGTCTTTCTATTATATATCTACCCATTGATCTAATATCTACCTATTAAATGTAACTGTTAGTATCACTCAAACTGGGCGAAGCCCAACGAAGTGCCGCCCGCAGGGCCTAGCAGCAAAAACCCGCGGAGCGGGTTTTTAACTGCTAGTGTATTATAATGTGGGTTTCAGACAGGATAATTGTACTCAAGTTGACTTCTTACATAGACAAAATGTAACAATTTAATACACTTTATATTGTTAAAATTTCTGGTTAGCCTAGTTATAAATCCCAACATTTTTAAGCCCTTATTAGAGATTTCTGTTATGTGGTCAACAAATGAAAGAATTGATTGAAAAGTGATGTCTAAGTCTTTGATTTGTGTTAATGTCTCAAGAGTATTATTACTTTTTATTAAATTATCATTGACTTACAAAAATTGTGAAAAATGAATACTTTTATATAATAGCCTATATTTACTAATTCAAAACACAAATACATAAAAAAACACATATCCGTACTAGATATTTGATATACTTTTTGATTTAAAAAATAATCCTTCAGTTGGGTATAGTATTTTGGCCTCAAATCAAATTGAAGTTTTGTATGAAGAAGATCGCATAGCCGTTCCTCTTAATATATAATGACGAAATGCTGGAATATTAGGATTTTTGTGAACATGTGTTCGGACATCGTGATAATACGTTCATATTTTACTAAGGACGGGTTGTTTCACAAATTTTGAATAAGTCATCAAATTTCAAAGTTGATTTTGAAGTTCTGTTATTATTTCAGCTTTGTAAAATAACTGGATAATAATGATATAATAACAGAACTTGTATAGAACCTTCAAACAACTTGAAAATCAACTGTGAAATTGGATGAATTGTTCAAATTCTGTGAAACAAACCATCCTGACAGTTTATTAGGAAACATATCAATTCATTCGTTAAGGGTCTGCAATCCCGTTTTTAACCGGATTATGAATCATTGGAAGATATTCTTAATAAATTGGTAATATTTTATAGCAGTAAGTGGTCGCAATGAAAAAATCGTTTGAAAAACTTCATTAGGTAATACTTTTCCTAAAGTAGGTGTCTTATTTATTCATTCATTTATTTAACGCCCAGAGGGCTTTTACATGTAGGTGGTACAATTTTAATGACAGTTTTGAAACATGAGAAAGAAATATTAAAAATAACAAGAACATAAATTAATAAATACAGCGATTTGACTGGCTTACAAAAATATAACTTCCATTTAGGAATAGTGATAAGTCTTTTACGTAATCCACAAAATTCGCAAAGTTAATATTAAATATATCGACATCACCTAAGTATCAGTCCTGGATTTGTCAATAGGCCTTATAGGCCGCGGCCTAGGGGCGGCAGTGTTCAGGGGGCGGCACTCGCTCGCTTTGGTAAGCCGTGTATGCGATTATAAACAAAAAAGTCCCTGTGGATAAACAGAGTTTTATAGCTATTAGACGATAAGTATCATTTTTTAAAGGTGCTAATTCCTAGTACTTTAGTTAGATAGTTAGTTATATTGATGCTACTGCCCGGGCGGCAAGGGTGGCGGGCGGCGGATCGGGGGCGACACATAATATACCGTATCACGCTCGCGCCGGGCCGGCCGGCACACGGTGGGCTGAAAATCGGCTCTCATAGACATAGAAACTTGAATCTTCAAGGGTATTTTTTTTGGCTAGAAATGGATTCTGCTGATCATTACTATGCTATAAAATGTCGTACGAAGCAATTGCGTGTACAAATGAAGGAGTTATAATTTTTTTAAGAAAAATTTGTATGGCGCTGACATTAAAAATGAGGCTATCTCTGGAATCATAAGGTTGGCCGTTCTATCCTTACACACAGATAATACTACTATTTATTTGTATTTTTTTGACATACTTCATATTGTGGCGCAAGGTGCGATTTTTTTTTTTTAAATCCTAAAGTGGAAAAAAAATCTTTTTTTGTTGATGATTCATTTTAATGCTTAAATGCTTTACATATGAGTATGCTTTGTCTAGTTTACAATATTTTATTTACACTCCAAGCCAAAAAACTGTGCACAGTGAGCTGAAAATCGCCTTTCATAGACATAGTGACTTGAATTTTCAAGTGTATTTTTTTGGCTAGAAATGGATTCTGCTGATCATTACTATGCTATAAAAATTTGTATGAAGCAATTGCGTGTACAAATGAAGGAGTCATCATTTTTTTAAGAAAAATTTGTATGGAACTGACATTAAAAATGAGGCTATCTCTGGAATCATAAGGTTGACCATTATATCCTTACACACAAATATACTACTATTTATTTGTATTTTTTTGACATACTTCGTATTGTGGCGAAACTTGTGATTTTTTTTTTTTAAATCCTCAAAGTTGAAAAAAAAACTTTTTTATGTTGAAGATTCATTTTAATGCTTAAATGCTTTACATATGAGTATGCTTTGTCTAGTTTACAATATTTTATTTACACTGCAAGCCCAAAAGCATTTAAGCATTAAAATGAATCATCAACATTAAAAAGGGTTTTTTCAACTTTGAGGATTTTTCAAAAAAAAATCGCACCTTGCGCCACAATATGAAGTATGTCAAAAAAATACAAATAAATAGTAGTATTATCTGTGTGTAAGGATAGAACGGCCAACTTTATGATTCCAGAGATAGCCTCATTTTTAATGTCAGCGCCATACAAATTTTTCTTAAAAAAATTATAACTCCTTCATTTGTACACGCAATTGCTTCGTACGACATTTTATAGCATAGTAATGATCAGCAGAATCCATTTCTAGCCAAAAAAAATACCCTTGAAAATTCAAGTCTCTATGTCTATGAAAGCCGATTTTCAGCCCACTGTGCGGCAGTGCAAAGCGGCAATGTCCATTGTCCATGTGTCCATTTCGGAAACATCGCACTTGTCGCAACTCGCAACGTTTTATTCGATTTGATATCCTACCAGATTGTAACGAGTCCGAATACATTTCACTTTTTTGTACAATGTTGGCGAATTTTAAGTTAAGTGGAAGTGCGTTCTTGATTACGCTCCAGTTTCTGTTCACAGGGGTGTGAAAGGTGAGTATGTTAACACAATAATAAATAATACTATTACATATTCTGGTTCTGCTGGGCTAGATAGATAACGCTAACTAAATGTTTTCGGCTCGCTAACAAAAAAAAAGATTACTCAAGTTTCAAAAACATTAAAATTCAGAGTGTCTATGACCTTTAATACAGCGTCATCTAGTCCAGAACCTTTAAAAGTCGGCGTTTTAGATATATTTTTTTTCTTTTAACAGATTTTTCTAAATACTTCATATTCATATACGGACGAAAAATGAGTGATGGAAGGAAGCGACTGAGTGGTGCTGAGTACCGAAAGATATCAAAATTAAAAAAGATAAACAACAACATGCTTTTCAGAAAATCAGGGAAATAGAAACTTTTTTTAAAAGTGAAAACAGCAACGATTCATTAAGTATTTCACAAGAGAACTCGGGGAGTGGGAGTAGTAGTAATAAGGAAGATCAAGGTACTGGTATTCCAATTGAGCTGACGAGTATGCATCATCTCAATCAGTCAGATCAGCCATGTTTAGTAAAACCTGTTCGTCCTTCTGATTCCGACATTTCTGACAGTGAAATACCATCAACAAGTGACAGGAATTTGAGGTCACGCTGTGAAAAAGTGTCTCTTGTCGCGAAAACTACTGAAATACAATCAACCACAAAACTGAACAAAGATCCAGCCTTATGGGAAATAAACGATTCGACGAGAGACATTATTGCAAGAAATGGATTCGAACAAAACAATTCCTGTGATTTCACTAAAAGTGCCCAACTAAATGAGGATATTGCTTATTGGAAGAAAATTTTAAAGAGGGTCTTTACTGTAATGAAAGGATTGGCATCAAGAGATCTCGCTTTCAGAGGAAGTAATGAAAAATTTGCTGACCCGCACAGTGAGAATTACATAATGCTACTTGAATTAATAGCAGAGTTTGATCCATTTTTAGCCAAGCATATTGAAAGACATGCAAACCAGGGATCTGGAACTACTAGCTACCTATCAAAAACTGTCTGCGACGAGTTCATTTGCTTAATGGCTGAGAAAGTACTGAAATGCATTGGTGATGAGATAAAAGAAGCGAAATACTTCTTTAATTGTAGACTCTACACCGGATGCAGCACACGTAGATCAACTGACACTTGTGATTAGATATGTAAATAATGGAGAGCCGATTTCTTAAATTCTTACCTTCTGTAGGACACAAGGCTCAAGATATGTTTGATGCCATTACTTTGGAGCTAGAAAAGTTGAACATAAATATAGAAGACTGCCGGAGTCAGTCATATGATAATGCCTCGAACATGTCAGGAATTTATAATGGTTTACAAGCCAAAATTCAAGAACAAGCACCACTTGCCATGTTCGTCCCTTATGCAGCTCATTCATTAAATTTGGTGGGAACCTCGGCCGCTGAGTCTTGTACAGAAGCCTGTCACTTCTTCATGTTGCTGGAAGAGGTATATACTTTCTTTTTGAAGTCAACCGATCGTTGGAAAACATTGGCTAATGAAATAGGAAAACGAAAGACGCTGAAGAGAGTAAACCTCACACGTTGGTCAGCAAGAGCAGATGCCTGTCAAAGTGTAAGAGATTCCTGGGATGAAGTACTTACGGTTTTAAAAATGATTGAAAATAACGCTACACAGAAACCCATCCCACGAATTGAAGCAAAGGGAATTCGCCTTAAATTGGAAAAACTGGAAACGGCATTTATTATCGTATTTTGGACAGATTAAATAAAGTGAGTGCTCAGATTCAGAACTCATCTGTTGATGTACTGACGGTATCTGATCGGATCTCTAATAATTTACGAATTTATCGAATTTACGATAGCAGAGCGAGAAAACTTTGATTTTTTAGAAAAAAGTGCAATTGAAATGAGCGCACTTAAGCAATATCAGGGCGACATTAAGAGTAAGAGGAACCCTAAGAGAAAAAAACTTCATAGACGAAGCATCAAATGAGGAAATTGAAACAACCTCCAGAGACTCTTTCAGAGTCAACACCTTTTTGGTAATTCTGGACAGACTGAGAGCTGAATTAGAGAGAAGACATGGTGCATATATAATCTTTAAAGAAAATTTTTCATTTTTAACAAGAATGAGTGAACTTTCAACACCTTTGTGTAATGAGACTTTGAGACTCTTTAGTCTCAGAAAAAGCTCAGTCTCTTGAGGAATATTACTGTAATGATTTAGAAGACGATCTAGTTCAGGAATGTGTACACTTTTGTAGTCACATTTCCTCTAATAAGACGGCAGAGAAACCTGAATCGACATCATTACTGAATCTTTTTAAGTTTTTGAGGAAACAATCTCTGTGTAATGTTTATCGAAACTTGGATATAGCTCTCCGCATCGCACTTTGCACCCCGGCAACAAATTGTTCTGGAGAAAGAAGTTTTTCCTGTTTAAAGCGTATGAAAAATTACCAAAGGTCTTCACTGTCGCAAGAAAAAGTTAACTATTTGGCTCTTCTGAGCATTGAAGCAGACTTAATGAATACTATAAGCTATGAGGTTATTTAAGATGATTTTGTCAATAAAAAAAAAACCGAAAAAAATTGTAATTCTTGTTATTAAATTTTACTATTTAAATTAAATTGTACTAATTCGTTTGTATATTTTATTTTAGAATACCTACTTCCTACATTTGAATATTTATTTTGAAAATTGTGTGTCACCTAATGGCAGCCTAAAAGTGAGTGATTATGTATTTTATTTTTTTTGTTTTTTATGATAGATATTATCGGTGGCAATTTCCAAGAAGGGGGTAGGGGGCGGCGCAAACGAAGTGGCCTATACTTGTGAAAAGTACAAATACGGCCCTGCTAAGTATTGGTTTCCCATAGTGTAAAACCGTTGTATTGGGGAGTTCGCAATGTAATTGCGCTTATGTGTGTTGCATTGGAATAGTGTATTTTGTCGTGTTGTTATTGTAGGTATTCGTAAGTTTATGAGTTGCAGAAGTTCGCAACAGTCAAATTTAGAGTTTAGAATCTTAAAAAGTTAAGTCGTTTATTTTACGCCTGTCTTCCAATATGTGTATTTTTAGAGTAATGAAATAATGTAAGTCTTCTAGTGGGATATTTAATTTAAAACGTAGAATTTTTTTTGTATTCGCTCAATGTTATTAATGTGAATTTTGTAAGAGGGAGACCAAACTACTGAGTTGTATTCAATTATGCTTCTAACTAGAAATGTAATGTAATGTCTCTTCTAATGTCTTGAATGAGAAATCTCCTGATGGGTTAGCGGTAAGTACGTACAACCCTGAAACACGGTGTACAATTTTAGTGTACATAATGCAAGTTTTTGTTGATTCTACGATGATGAATGGAAATACTGCACAAGGCATTGCCAAAATTGACACGTTGCCAGCACGCGCCGCCATCGGTCGGGACATTGGCAGACCACCGCGGAGAAGCAATTGCTACATCGTGATGAACATCGGATGAGGGAAAACATCATTATCAAGGACAAGGTTAACTCTTGCGGTTTCGAAACAATACAGACATCGCAATCATCATGGTTAAAAACATTAAATAATTTAATTGAAATTGGTATTCAAGTACCTACCTACCTCATCAACAAAACAAAAAGGTCAAGTTTTGGCGTGGTGCAAAAAGAAATTGTCAGGAGTGGATATCATTAAAACAAGGAATATTGTAAGTACCTACCTTGCAACGTGGAGGGAACACAATGCGTATTTTATGTGATTAATTTCCGGGTTATTTACGAACCCGTGGGACTATTACATCAGCAATTGGGGTACGTTGCGAGACTGAAGATGGTGGAGAGGGGAGGAATCGGGAAGAGGGAGGTGGGGGGGTACCCGCGTAGCTATTCAGATCTGGTCACCAAAACACGGCTAAAATCTTCTTCCTCTCCCCACTACCTTCAGCCTCACAATTTAGGATGCTGTAGTTCCACTGACTCCAGATGGTTTGGAGCAGTTGGGACTCTCGTGCGGCGTTTTCATAAAAAATGACACTTTTCAACCCCCATCAATAATATAAGGTGCTTCCACAGCCATTATACCCAGGTGACGTTTACGTGAGGCTTTTATTTATGTATTCAATGAATGCCCGCTTCGTTCATTCCCCGGCGGGATTTGTGAGGTCTACGGGGCTACTCCTGAAGCCCTAGACTGGCTCGCAGACCTAGATGCCCCCCCTTCGGTAGGAAATAAGTACGGTGAACCAAATAAAAAATAAAACACTATAATAAAACACTAAAAATAAAACACTATATATCTTTTAATTTTTATCTATCTAATCATTTATCTTTTCTATATATCTTTTTATTTATATCTGTGATTCTATATAAATTCGCATTATCTAAAATTAGATCAAACTCCCGCCACCTCGGAACAGGCTCAGCCTAGTGAGGTGGATTATACCAAAAAAAATGTATGTTAATTTATTGGTTAATAAATAATAAAAAATAAAAAAATTTAAAAAATGATAATTGTGATGTATGGTAATAAGTTGGGTATTCAAGCGATAGATGACACTAGTCATAAAGCTTACTCCAGAGTCCGACAGATGTCGCTAGAGTGTAGCTATTGCCTGTGGGGTATTATTGTCAGACTTCAAGCTTCTAGAAACAGAGAATTACCAACCCTCGGATAATGAACAGTGTAGCTAAATCCAGACTCATTTATTGTAACGCAAATAAACGCAATTATCGTAAAGAACCTTTTACTTTATCAAGAGTAAGCAGAGATATAACAATAATAAATCGATAAATAAAGTTAAAGCACACTGGGTCCACGTAAGCAACGTGTATATATTATTACGTTCGAATTCTAACGTGTACATTTGTCCTATGCACGCAATGCAAATAGGATTCATAGGATTTCTATATTCAATGAATTTTACTTATAAATCAATTCGTAATGTCTTACTAAATCCATTAATTGTTCTTCTACCATACATGAGCATTAACGCCAAAACAAACAACCTTAAACGTAAAATAATCTTGTTGGAAGGCCTTCACCAACGCCATCTTTATTTCACACGTCCCACGCAGATCTGGACAGCGCAGGTCGGCGTTGCGTGGGAAGCGTAGGATTGAGTTGCGTCTGACAAGTATGTTTTTTAAGCGTCTATTTTCGTAGAAAATGTATGGATTGAAAGTTGTCCAGATATCTTAATGCGTTTTGTACATTGCGTATGTGGGACCCAGTGTGTCCATACTTTAAAGGTGACAACTTACGGCAAAGATGGAAGATGGCGTCGCAGGCTCTGATGTGGGAGAGGAAGGCATTGCCCAGACCCTGGCCTTCCGAGGCTCCCTTCACCAGACCAGCGATGTCTACCACGTTCAGGAAAGCAGGCACTTTGCTGGGAACAAACAGAGAAGAACATTGTCAAGGGCTGTCTTTAGTCATGTCACATCCAATAAATCTTCTCATAGATTGACACCTAATTTAAGGCAAACAAATAAATTGTCGTAAGAATTTATTTTGTTTCCTAATAAAATATTCAAATCATTGAGCATTTCAAATGAACAGTAAAATAATAAGTAAGTTCCTAAAAAGACCGAAGAATACGGTCAAACAGCGACCCGATATTTCATGCTGTGTGTTATAGAATCAGCACAAAATACTTAATACAAAGAAAAACAAAACAAACCACTGACGGTGAAATCTTATAACCTACGCCAAAACAAGACGATCATTGTGCGCCGCGATACAGAATGTTTGAGGCCTCGTAAACTTCGGAATATGACGAGTGTCACCGAGATTGGCCGCACCATGCGCCGGGCTGATATTTGCACTACGTAGATGCAAGTTGAACATTTTTATTTTCTCCAACCGTATAGTTTTAATGGCATTTGTACTTGGAAAAACAAATTTTGGAAACAGATCGGCAGGCAATCGAAAAATATGAAAATACTTGTGATCAAAATATTTGAGTAAAATTCATCATAATTTACAAATAGAATTACTGAGGTTGTTGTTGTTGGTGTTTATCAAAGGGTCATGTTGTTACCGTACTTGTTATCTGATCGCAGTTTGTTCAAAAGCTAAAATCTTGCCGAGAAAAAGTGTTTCACGGCGACTGTTGAAACGTGTCATCAAATGTGGTGAGAGCTTGAAACACCCAACCTTAGTAGACCGGTTAGTAGATGGGCGAGTAGATGCGTCGGGTTCCCACCCAGGCATCCAAGTCCTTCATCACTGCGCGAGCAAAACTTTTTCAAATATTGTTATTCTTAACCAGGGAATGTTTGTTTTTCCGCAAATGAAAAAATGAAATCCGCAAACTCAATACTAAAATTCAGACGCGTAGTCTATTACCCTACGGAGCTAGTCTTACTATTCCATAATAATAACGAGGTTCTTTCACAAATTCGACTTCGGTTCCGACAAACGTCGAATTATTCCGAAATGCCTGAAATTAAAGTCACCGGAGCGGAAGTCAAAGACTAAATTTGCCTCCGAAGCAGCTTCGACAAAATAAGATCAAGGAGAACTTTGTTTCCGTCGTTTCCCCAACCCAACGAACCTCTTCCGTATGCAAACGTAGGAATTTTTCGACACGGAAATCTACGTGGAAAAAATGTAATTTCGACAGAGGCAGTTGACGTTTAGGTAAAGGGGTTGAAATCGTCTCGCAGGGGGTAGGTACCAACCACCAAAGGGAATACATTAGCAATTCAAATGGCAACTTTGCTCTACGTGGTTCTCTGCTCCGTGGTGCATGCTTTGCAAGGTGCAGGGGATATCAACTAAATATTTATTATACAAAATACTAACAGCCTTATTAAAAAAATCATCACAACCGTTAAACAGCGTTTTTGTTACACATTGTAAAAATGCTCTAAAAGTTTAGATTCTTTAACTCTGTTTTTAAATCCGGCAACATAGTTTTTTTTTCATGCGCGTTATGAGATTCTGTAACAGCCGAAGCAGAGGGTGACAGCTATTTACATGTATTATTGTAATAACTTCATTTAGCGTAGGGAGTGTGGAGAACCCATCGCTCAGGGAGTGGAAGCACGACCTGCAATAGCCATCCCAAGCTAAGGTGTGAGCTACCGTGCTCCAGCTAAATTACCCGGGGAACAGTGTCACGAACAGTGCCTCCGAGACACAGGGTCGCATCTCGGAGTATTTAGACCTTATTCCAGCACTCGGGGCTCTGCTGGAGCTGGAGTGACCTATTTACCTAAATACTCGTGGGACGAAAATTGGACCATTCGAAAACTCCCTCTTCCCTAGTGGGGCCTTCAGGGAACCAAGGGGGAGTGGACTCTTCCGTCATGGAGCCTTCAGGGAACCGAGGAGTGTAGAGTGGAGATGAGATCCTATACCCTCGTGGGGCCATCAGGGAACCAAGGGGGGGTGGACTCCTCCGTCGTGGGGCCTACACGGAACCAAGGCGAAGAGGATAGGAAAGACGAAGCCCTCTTCCCTCGTGGGGCCTTCAGGGAACCGAGACGGAATGGACTCTTCCATCGTGGGGCCTTTAGGGAACCGAGGAGTAGAGAGGAGAGCTGAGGCCACCTCCGTGAACTCTTCGGGGAACCGAGAGGGAGTGGACTCTTCCATCGTGGGGCCTTTAGAGAACCGAGGAGGAGTGGAGAGGAAAGCTGAGGCCACCTCCGTGAACTCATCCCTTCTGGGACCTTCAGGAAACCAAAAGGGAGTAGAGAGGAGAGATGAGGACCTCTTCCCTCGTGAGGCCTCCAGGGAACCAATGAGGAATGGAGAGGAGAGATGAGACTTGGGAAGACATATCGTGGAACCAGAAAACATACCCACATATACAATGACAACACCGGTGAACATTATAGAAGGGACCGGGTGACAGTTAAAGGAATGAGGTAAAATGAGAGATAGCACAATGTGCCTATGGCCTAAGTGCTCACGAGAACCATATGTAAACCGTCTCCGCCCTATAAATAAAAATATATATATCTTCATTTCAATATCGTTGGTTTTTTATCACGCTCTCTCTTACATGCGTATTTACATATCTTCATTTCATTACAATCGCTTTTTTTAAATATTAGCACGCTCCTTCTGACATTGGTATTTACATATCTCCATTTCAAACCGTCTTCTTCTTAATGAACTCTTACTACGGAGCCTTAACGAAACAAACAGGGTTCAAAATTGTAGCTAATTTTACAAAATTTTGAACAATCTGTTAAAAAGTCACAAATTATATATTTTTTTAAATCAATTCAGGATCGTCTTTTCAGGTTGAGCGCCAATGCAAGGGAGGCAATCATTTGCGTACCGCCGATGCGTGAATTGACATTATTGGAATCTTCATTACAAGGTTTACACAGACACTGTGCTGTGAATGGTCCGGGTCCGCGAGCCGGAGTCTAGGAGGCGAGGGGATTCACTTTTTTGGACAAATCGAGGGGACGGAAAACTGTCTTATGAATACAAACAGGTTTAGCATTACCGTATTCTTATTTCCATCTGAAATTAGACATTTCTGTCATAGGACCGGTTTATGCATATTTACTATGTTTATTTAGATGTACCCGGCTGTATTCGGGGACTTATTTAGGATAAAGGTTTGAGGTTGTGAATTCTAGTGTAGGTACCTGACAACTGGGTGCATTTTTAAGGTGAAAATAATACTATTGTAATAAGTATTTGTTTCACTTGATCGTGCCATGTCTTCCTCGGGGTCCTCGACTTCTTCAAACATTCACTTCCAAGCCATACATTGTCCTCACACCTCTTTCTTCGTTCATCACGCACGCCTAATTTTACCACAAATAATTGTTTGATACATGTCTTCCTCGGGCGTCCCCAACTTTTTCTACCAAAGACTTCACGTAGTATCATGAAATCCACATTGTTACTGTTAAAAACTACACAATGTCGACCTTAACGCAACTCCATGTCTAATTTCAGTCTCCGACCTTTTCTACAATTCACTACTGTATAACATATAGTGCAGAGATAATGCCTTAAGGGGGCATTTCACTATCTCTGATTATGTTCTGACTAAGCACTAATCCGCGGATTAGTCATTTTTTCGTTTTCATTATATCTGAATAACGCTAACGCTCGGGTTAAAGTTCGATTTGACTAATCAGTGCTCGAACCTCACGTTAGGCGCTATTCCTCGAATCAAAGATGGCGTCAAAACATTCCGAGTTTGACAGCGGAGAAGTGAGTCGAATTTTGTTGCGAATTATTATGGATACCGAGGTTTTTGATTTACAGAAGCAAGTGAAAGGGCGGCGACGCGAAGGCCGCGAGTTTTAAGAGCTCGAATGAATTTCAATGCTTGTATGATCCATCCTGAATTATTTGATTGTGTTCAAAATAAGAAACAATGTATTCATTCGACACGAATCTATCTAAAATGACCTGATAATCAACATAACATAACCAAAAAAATGCACACTTTGCGGTGTGCGGACTATGGCGGGAAACAGGATGACGGCGTTGACATAGACATTGCGGCAAAACATGACAGGCGTTGCAGTAGATGGGGTAACTGCAAACATTTTGCGATGTTGCCAGACTATTTCGAGTGTTATCTATCCGGAAGCTTGGCAACAATGGTGAAACGGTCGCCGTTGAATAACGAAGTTATTCTGATCTTTAAAGCCAGCCAACGGCTAGCTAGTCAGATATTTAGCCCGACATAGTGAAATACCCCCTAAGTCTTTCTCGGGAATCCCTGACTACCTTTCAAACCACTGTCTAAACACTCCTGGCACTAGTAAGAACAAACATTTAAATTTCAATAGAATGAATGGTATAGGAACGCGTAAGGGACAAATCAAGAAACATTTTATTCTCGCTGGGTTGCTATGACAAGCTTCGTAAGGCAAGGTCGTAAGCAGTGGCGGTTTCCTCTAATGAGGGGGCTAAAACTGCGGGCAGTGAACTCCTAAAGAAAAACTACGGCGAACAAGACACACTTAGATTATAATATCACTACAGTTTGAAAAACGCGCCACTACACTACTCCATAGTATTTGCTCGTACAAAATAAACGGTAGGTACAGAAAGACTCCATAGTAAAAAAAATCCCACCAATGGGAAAACGGTGCGCGGCTTCATATGTGCTGATCCAGGAACGCACACATATGAAGTGAAAAACCTACGGGATATTTATATACAACATAATTACGGTTTCGAACGGTGTCGGAACCTGCATCAGAACCAGAATTCGCTATGCGAAGCGGACGAAACAAACATTTTTCTACTTTCTGTATTTTCTGTTTCACTCTATCAATGCTGTTAATATTTTTCTAGTATTTAAAAGTTTTTGTTATTAAAAACATGCGACATGTGACATTTTATTTATTTATTTAGTTATATATACGCCTAAAAAGGCTTTTACATAGAAGTGATACATGATGCAGTACAATAAAAGAATATGTATTATACAGGAGATATTGACAGTAAATAGATGTAATCCATTTTAAAGAAGGTAAAAAATACACACTTGTAAAATTGCGATTACAAGTATATAATGAGAAAATGTTAAAAAATATGAAGCAATATTAGTAAAACGTAAGAGTAACATAAAGTAAAAAAGAAATTACAACAACACTACATATAAGACAAAACATTAAAACTAATTTACCAACGCTTCTCTAATTTGTAGGATTCAACAAAGTGTTGGTGTAGATTATGCTTAATTCTATATATGGAGTCAATAAATAAATCAATAGCACCCCCATACTTGTTGCCCAGATCATGCATCCTATTGGTCAGTGAGTGTGTCTGATAGTTGGTCGTGTATGTATTACAGAAGAATGTTATATTTTGTCTTGTATTCCTAGTCGGCACATGTAGTTTAATAGTGGCAAGGATGACAGGACTATCAATTAAGTTGTTAATGACTCTGTGTAACACAACCAGGTCTGAAATAATTCTCCTGTCAGACAGTGTTATTAGATGCAATTGATTCATCAAACTGACATTAATTATTGATCAATGTGTGAAATAAAAACATGTAATTACCTGAGTGGCTTGTGGAACTGGCACAGGAAATCGAACCTCTCGTCAGGGATGGGGACGCGACGTGCTGAAACAAAGGAACAGGTTAACACAAGGCGATCAATTGTGGCAGGGACACATTACGATATAAATAGTTTTAAACTAAATGAATAATAATAATATTTGGATGATATTTCTACAAACATTTATAAAATGAACAGATTGCATCCACCGGTTGGTCGATCACTAATACAAAACTATATGTACAATGTATTTTACGAATGAACTTGATGCGGCGATAGAATGTACATATAACAGTTCACACTCAGAGAACATAATCGGAATACACGTAATTGAAAATGCCATTATTAATTCTGGTATTTATTTTAAAAACATATATTTATGTGCTTTAATGAGCAAAGAGGGGAAAAGAAAATTTTATGTTGGGCGGTACAGCACTAGGTACATTGATCAGAATTTATCTTCCCAAATGTGGCACCCTGATCTATATATTTGATAATCAAAGTATAAAATGCTATTCAAAACGTTTTTTTTAAGCTACCAAAATTTTATTAGTGTAACAAAAGGGTCATATTTAAATAACATTTCAGAATAAGTATGGGTTCAAATTTAGATAGACATTTACTGTCAGGTACTTTATTGACTAACGTAAACTTAAATATATAGGTAATGTTTTAGTATAAAATAGGATGTTGTTTTTTTGTTTTTGTTGTTGTTTTTTGTGTTGTTGGTGAACAATTTACCCATATGGGTTGAAAATGATTTATTTTGGATGTAACTTTTTACTCCATTTGGTAAGCGGTTAAATATAAGCCGTTAATTTATTGGAATAACCTATGTCCTTTTATATTTTTGCCTGCGGCACTTTCTTTCTAAAACAACAATCTTTAGCTCTGTAAAATGCAACGGTTATAGGTTAAATGACCGTAAGCAAAAAGATCGTATAAATATCAAATCATAAATTACCATTTGATCATAAATTACCATTTGATCGTAAATAAGAAAATGATGATAAATACTCGATCTTATAATGATCGTAATTACAATTTGGTAGTAATTTTACTTAAAAAAGATCGTGAATAAGAAAATGATCGTCATCGCTCGAATCAAATTGTTCAGGAGCAGACAGATGCATGAACAAGGAGTTTTATTAGAATGTTGCCTCACTGAACAAGCAAAGTAACTTTGGCACATTTTTATAATAAAAAGGAAGAAGGAAGGCACATTGTCCTCGTAATCATAAGATATATTTATTGTTAGCTGTTATTTATTATTTGCATAACGTAAACTCTGTAAAACCAGCATTTAATATGATAACGAAGTATTGTTCAGCATGCAAGATACTGTACATTATCTCATAAAATAAATGATTATATCCAATCTTTTTACTTTAACATGTCACGCATGATCATTTTGATTATGATAATTTTGCTTACGATCATTTAACCCAGAGGTTCCCAAAGTAGTCTATATGGACCCCAGGGGTCGATATCAGCTTGCTGGGGGTCTATGTCAGCGAGAAAAAAATTTGGGGTCCACGAGATTCAAATGGGGGTACATACGAGCGGACCCCCATTTACCTCAACTCAATATTTAGGAGTTCCGTAAATGACACTATACACCTAACACAAATAACACAGTTTACGTATATAACTAATAATAGACTGAGAAATTACTTATTTGATATTTGTATGTTATTTATTTATATTTCGTAAAGTTTTTTATTGAGGTATATAAATAGAGTCTACGTTCCTTTTCTCGTCAGAATTAATATATAGAAGCAAAACTTTGCACATTGGAAGCCGCGATTTTTCCTAGTTCCCCAACTTGTTTTTGAAAAACGTCCAGGTTAATAATGACGTTCAACATTTAGATGTACTTCACACAGACTTCAAAACTAAGTTTGAGGACATTTTGACTGTGGAAATGGAATGTTGAAGAATCGGATATCATATGATAAGAATAACTGATCGGAATAAGCGCTAACAAAGAACTTAAGGGGCAGTTCTGTAGGGCCAGCTACAGAAAGAAATTCCCGTTGCTTATCTTGCTCCATTTTCATTTGGTGTAATACCTCAGAAGGGCGCCCCTGTCTGCACAATGCAAAAACATAGGAAATATATCGCCACCCGGTTGTAGGGCAGGCAAGGGAATCTTTTTACGAAAAAAATAAATGATTATCACATGGGACGATAATAGTTTTAGGAAAATTCAATATTCGGCAGGCAGGGGTTCTACGGAAAAAAATTATTTGGCAAATGGTCCGCGGAGCAAAAAAGTTTGGGAACCTCTGATTTAACCTATAACCGTTCCATTATACAGAGCTAAACGACCAAACGTCCGAAAACAGAAGTAACGGAAGTGAGTTTTCTTCCGTTACATCTGTTTTCGTGTAGCTCTGTAAAATGAAATTTTCTTATTTGCTTACTGCTTTTTCATTCTTGTTCTTTTAATATTAAAAGGATTTAATAATTATTCGATTAGTAAACAATTATTTTTTAGACTTAAATGTCGAGAATCTACGAGAGAATATTCATTATATCTTACGGAAAAAAACCAAGCAAACGGATTCTTCAGACTGAACTGAATATTACTTTTAAAAATAATGTAACCTTCAATAAAATAATATCATTGTACAGTGTGTTTTTAAATGTCACAAGAAAAAAACATTTAATTTTACTATTTTTTATTCTGGAAACAAGTTGGACATCATTCATACAATAATAATGGATAATCAATATACATATATATATTATAAAAGTAAGTGTACAATGTGCGTGCCGTTAAAACTCAGAAACGAGTCTCGGTACGATCAAGGGATTTATATGGTGTGGTAGCCTTCTATCCCCCATCTATGAAAAACGGTTCCCGTTTTTACGTGAAGGGCGTGCTTTTGAAGATATAAGGGCTGGAAGTTTCGCCCTCTAGAAATTTCTAGAACAGTCTAGAACATTCAAGAGTATCTGGCCTAAAGCAGGATCCATTCCTAGTTGGCTAGTAAAAGTTTCCGCATATGTTTTATTGTATAATTTTTTGAGAAATATATTATTTTTATTCGAGAACATTCCACAACATTCCAGAACATTCTAGAACTAGAATAGTCTGGAACGTTCGGGAACATCCAAAACCAAAATGAACTAAAAACGGGATTACAGGCCGTTTCCTGATAAAATTTTAGTAAAATCGTAATCGTGACAATACATTGGTATCTCTAAATAGTATAAAACAAAGTCACTATCCGCGTCTGTCTGTTGCGCTTAGTTCTTCTAAACTATGCAACGGAGTTTGTAGGGTTATCAATTTCATTTAGAGATTTTTTTCCGGAAGGTTTAGAATTATAATATGTACATGGATATTATATTGTTGAAAGTAGAGAAAAGTCGAACAACGCCGGGTCAGCTAATTATTATATAAATATTAGAAAGAAGACAAATAAAACTCGTATTTAATTTTCAGTCGTCCCCCATCATTTCTTCGCCCTCCTCGGAGTGATCAGAGCTTAACTGCCTGCTCGGCAGGGGAGAGCTCTCGACGGTAGTTTCAGAAAATAAGCTGTAGGTATCGGACTCAGCGCAACACACCTGCTCCTCTAAGAAAGGATTATTATTCAAATTCATGAAATCCAAATACTCCTTCGTCATCCTACAACTGCCTTCAAAGTCATCTTTGATCTTTTGAAATATCTCCAAACCTTCCGCGGTCATCTTGGGATTGTTGCATTTCAAGAATAAACCGACTAGTATGGCAGCAGATAAGGCGGGGGTTAGGCCAGGGTACTTCGGCCTAATTTTAGCTACGAATATCGTTGCCTTGATAATCATGTCACTCAAGCACTGCTCCAGATATCCTAATGCTGGTAGCTGGGACAAGTCGAGGAATGCCAACGGAGTTTCAGTTTCATAATGAATTGCTTTATCGAAGTATTTTTCAGGTTCTTCCATAAAGTTGGTCATGCATTTTGCATCAGCAAATAGGTAATATTTATCTTTGTAAGCAGCTGCAAATTCCATGGATCCCATCACGATTTTTCTTGTGGGGTAGTTATCGGAGAAACTGACAATACAGCGTCCATTTTCATAGAGCTGCTTTTGATGCAACTCGTAGGTTCTGGCCGGCAGGAAGTCGGGTAAGGATACATCGATAGAATAAGGAGATTTGAGGAAATCTTCGTAATGTTCTCGACAAAACCAATAAAAGAAAGAATTCCATTGAAGTAATCCAATTCTGTTGAATACTTCGCTTCTTCGCAATATGATATTGGATAGACAGGTGGGGCAATAGTCTTTTAGGTGGCTGGCTTTTATACTAAACTCGTGCGAGGTGATACACAATCTACCCAGAGGCACGACTGTTCCAGGGGAGTTAATGAGGAAGCGCACGACGTCAGCCGCATAGATTAAGAAATACTTCTTAGCTTCCCACCAAATACGCCATTTGGACCAAGATGATTCGATGGTCTCTAAATTCTGATAATGTTGGCGAACGGTTAGAAGGAATACCTGGTTTTTCTTAGCCCACACTTTAAACCAGTGCAAAAGAAGGGGTTCGGAATATCGTGGCATATAACCGTAGTAGTCAGGATTCGTTTGGAGGTACTCTTTAGATATATCTTCGGCAGATTCCAGTTTTATAATAATGTAGGGAAAGATTCCAGATTGGAACAGAAAGATACCTCCTCCAGTTTTTTGAGGAAACCCGTCCAAAACAAACCCTTGGGTGAGAGATGTTACATCCATAGTACAAAGTTTTACAGCTTGCATAATAAGTTCGCTTGTCAAAGTTTCTGCTTCAGACAAAACGAGGCGAATCTGTTGAGCCAAAACTGTCCAAGGAAAATGATCTAATACACAACGAATAGAATGACAAAGAGTTCGTACGCTGGTCCCAAATTCCTCTTGGAACCTTTTCGATAGAGTCGTTCTTCCTGATTTTGGTGGACCAGTGATAGCAAATCTAATGGGAAGATGCACGATGGTATCAATTTTGTCGGAGTATATAAAAATTAATGGATTTTTGCAGAATTTCAAACAGTTTTCATTTCCACTGCAGAAGTAAACATAAGACCTGTGTAAAATAGGATACACATTGTTGATGCTTTTATCCCGAAGAAACATCTGCACAAGCGATTCATTTTCAAACACTCTAACTGGGCAAGACACCCCAAACTTACTCAAAAAACAAAATCCCTTCGAAAGCAATAACTCTGCTAATTCCATATCAATCACGGTTGTTTGTTCAAAGAAGGACTCGTTTCTGGGTTTCATTTCCGATACATATCTTTCCATAATTTTCAGTGTTCTTTCGTTTCTTTTGACAGAATCGACCTGGAACCACGGAATCAATTCTTCTTCACAAAGCTCCTTAAGATTTGTCACCATTTCCATGTCAGATTCATACCATTCTTCTATGCGAGCTTTAATACGTTCAAATGCGCTTTCTTCGCTCTCCCATTCATTTCCAAACTCAGGTTCCGGTAAAGCGGTATCGACCCGTATAGTGACATATTCTATTTCGTCGTCGGGAATATCAAACAACGGCAATACCGTACTCTCTGACATATCAGAGAATTCAGACCGGGTTCCGATTGACAGGTTACTGTCTGTTCGTACATAGAAGGGCTCTGAAGATACCACTGCGGTCACGGTTTCATTTTGTGGACTACGAGTCCATATTTCTTCTCCTTCTGTACTCATTTCTTCATAGTTATCTCCAACCACTGAATTATTTTGTGAATTATTCAAAACAGTGTCAATATTAATAAATGCTGTGTTTTCAACTTCCAAATACACAAAATAGGCAATAAAAAGAGAATGTCGATGGGAATTCCATACATTCAGAGCACTTTGTTTTTCAATCTCATATTCTTCTTGCCTTGATTTTTGTTGTTTTTTCCATTGGAGGCAATTTAATTTGTATAACCTTTTATCGACTTCAGCATGAGTCGTGCGTATTTCAATGACTAGATCTGGAATATAGAAATACTCTTTGACGGTATCAATTTCAGACGGATGACACGGGAAACCGTCTAGAATAATTCCCGTGGTATTGAATGGTTCTGTAAACCAGAGCTTTGACAAAAGACCATTCAGGATATCAGTGGGTAGAGGTAAACCACCAACAAAATAATCTTTTAGTTGAGATACGGTTTCCAAATCTGTTTCAGATGCCGTTACATGCAATTCGTCAATTAGTATGGTAATGCCTGGTTCATCCAGCCAATTGAAAAAATCTCGGCTATTACCTAGATAAGACTGCAATAAGCTACTGAAGGCAAAATTGCAGAAATTTATGTAAAGTAAGCCCATTTTCTCGGCTAAAAGCTTTGCCATTGTAGTACGACCACTGCCTATGGGACCTGTGATACATATCCTCCAAGGAGGGATAACTTCCATGGGAGTTTCGGAGTTCATGAAATGCTCAGGGTCTGACATGAACTCTAATTGGTCCTCTATCGATGCCATGTAATATGTTTTTTGTTTATAGTTTTGTACAAAATCTTGTCTTCCTTTCCAAAGCACAGCATGCTTGTAGAATGTGACGGGGCAGTATGGTCCACAGATACCGTAAAATGTTTTAATACTTGGGTCTGGCGGATTATCTTCATCTTCTAGCATGGCCTCAACTTCTGAAATAAATGGTTTGCAGTTGACACCGTAGCGGTATCGAAGCAATTTCAAGGATTCAGCTATTAATTCCGACGGAGACCACGCTCGTGGTATGTTGATTTCTATTACGTCTATGAGACAAGCTTCTAATAAAGATTTCAAGTTTTTATATTCAACATTGAATTGCTCGGTCTCTTTAACAAATGTGTCAAACTCGGAGGCCTTCAAGGCATCATGCGACTCAGCGGTCATTTCAGATGGAATATGTCGCAACTTGTTGTCCTCAAAATAGTCGTGTTCTAAAATTTTAGTGACCATTCTTGATATTTCAGATATAATAGAAGATTTACTATGGATCTGGGCAGAACGTTGATGAAGGTCTAATAAGGGCTCTTCCATATTGTCAAAAATGCTATCAAGTAGCCTATCATTTCTCCTTCTTGATTTATGAGTTAGGAACGTTTCTAAATCGATATCCGTATTTTCAGTTAAACTAAACACGTCGTCGGGCAAACAGTCATGTTCGACCAGGGCATCCCAAAATTGAGCTTCGCAAGACATGCCATCAATAATCCATCCAAGTTTTTTCGTGTCTTTTTTGGGCATGCTTCTGATTTGATTGATTGCGATAATTTTCTCTACTAAAACATTAATAATATCATCATCTGTTGCGTTTACACCATCATATCTGTTTTCTTCATTAATCAATTCTTTGGCAAGTTTCATAATCTCCTCATCCGTAGGTTTTCCAGGAATACTAGCAAGCTTTATATCAGAGGGTGCATGATCCAAAAGGATATTCGGTTCTTTAATAGCATCCTGGCAGAAATCTATAAAAACAGCGTTGTTCGTAATTTCAGATAATATATTATTTACAATCCACTCGAGACTTCCAGAGAACGACGCTATGGTAGAAACCGAAGGTTTTTGTTGTTCACTGCCGGTTGAATCTCTTTTACTAGTGGACAGACTCACAGAAGCTGATTTGCTTTTAGTAGTCTTCGACAACGATTGTGCAGGAGGTAATATCGTAATATCCTCAGGGGACAAAAATTTTAAAAGTAAATCATGAAATTCCAACTCATTTAATTCAGCGTACCTTTCTATAATGTGAATTGTTTCTAGTTTCCATTGGTCTAGTAAGGCTAATCGTACATTTTCCTTTTCAAGGAAAATTTCTTCCTCTTCTTTCACCAAGATATCCAAAGCTTCGTCACATGCTTGTTTAAGAATAGAGTGTTCCTTTTCTGATATGACTTTTTGTCCGAGTCTTTTAAAATCAATAATGACACCATTGAAAAGCCAACTCAAACATTTTGCAAGGGTGCTTTTACCAGATTTTTTAGTACCTATAATGGCTATTCGGCAGGTCGGAGTCAAATATTTTGTATTAAGAAACGGTCGTGGATTTCTACAGAAAGTTTGCCGAGCATCTTCAGTAGATAACAAGAAAATGTGATCAAAAAGAATGATAGCATTTTTAGGTGTTCCGGTAACACACTTCCTTTCGGCTAAAGCAACGGGGCATTTAGTTCTCCACAAAGATTCAGAATACGGGAACCGGGGAGCTACCCTTTCTTTGCTTTCGAATTCATCCAAAAAATCGTTGCTAGAAAGATCATCGACATTTCCACCATCTTCTTCGCCTTCAGGATTTTTTGTTTTGAAATCTTGGAGGAGAGTAGGCAACAAAACACGATGTAGAGGTAATATCGATAGTTTGGCTTGAACAACTTCAAAGTTAATATCGCGACTACACCTACCATCTACATTAATCACGTATTGTGGATCATGAAGAGTAATGTACCGCTTTATTGCTGATGTAAGTCGCTTATTCATCTTTTTGAACTGTGATTCCACGAAATGGGAAAAATCAGATGGTCTCCAACACTGGTACATTGTAACGTTCGGGTTAATTTTTTGTTTTTCAGTTTGAATATTATAGTTTCCTTCTGTATTCCGTGTGCAAACTGTATCATACCCGAACGGCATTTGGAAATAGGAGCATTTTGGATAAATCAAGACATTCTGGCCTCGCAAGGCAACAATGTCACCTTTAGGGCATGAAATTTCGATAATCACAGTTGGTGGAGTTTTTAAACTATCAATGAAATCAATTTGGTCGTAGACAGATGTCCTTCTACAATAGTCACGCTCTTCATTCAGTGGAATGATTCCAGAAAATTTCGTGCTGTAATCTATTTTTATTTGCACGTTTTCGGTTTCATCTTCAGCAATTGATGCGATCAGTTCATCATCTTCTTCGACTTCTTCTCCGTTAACAGATTGTACATCTAGACTATCCAGGAATCGTTCGACTGTCGACATTAAACTTAACATAAACAGTTCAACCGTCAGAAAGGATTCCTCCGAAAAAAGCTCCCCACAGCAGTCATTGCTTTTGTATGTTTCGACGAGAGGAATGCCCGACAGCACGTAGCCTCTGTGCTGGACAACATCTGTCTTCAAAGATTCTTCTATAAGCTTCAGAATAACTTCGACAGTGATGACATTACCACATCGCAAATTGAATTCGATGCATCGGCCAGTATCACTCCTAAGGTCGATTTGTTCTTGAATGACATCGTCAGGATTAACGTGGACGCAGTTCCAATATTCGGCTAGTCTATCACCGAGAGCTTTCTCGCCTAAGCCAGGCTTGCTAAGTATGATGAAGCAAACGGGCGGACTTGACAGGTAATTGAGTTGAGCTTCTAGCTTGGACCAACAATTGTTACTATCTATGAGCAGTTTTCCTATTTCATTCTCAACTTTAAGTCCCAAAACGGATGTTTTGAAAGGAAATTTATTGGGTTCAGTTTCTTTTGAATGATCACCATCCATTTCAAAATCTACTATATTTCATATCATTTTAAGAACTGGAAAACATTGTAATGACAGATTCTTTGGGTTTATGCAAATTGTTTGTTTATTCTTTCAAGAACCTAATTGAAATTTTCAAATAATTAATCTGACAGGATAGGTAAGGTAGAATAAGAAGTACCTAACACTGTAAAAGCGATTAAAAATAAAGAAAATTTGTTACAAATGGTTAGTGCAGGCCAAAATGCAAATAAAAATATTATTGATTTCATATTTAGAAAACTAGATTACGGAAGGATATACAAATCGAAAGAGACAATGCTCACATAAAACACTTTAAAAAAATTGGCTGGGACTGTAAATTGATTAAATGAATTGAAGGCAATTAGATTAACAAATTGGTCAGACAAACCAGAATTTAAGTACAATCACTAGAAAGATCTAATTAAAAAATAGATAAATTGGAAAGCAACTGCAGATACGGCATTATTACTTTGCTGTGACAAAACGCAGGTACCTTTATGAAGCGATGCCGAAAAATTGAAAACACTGACCGGTCCAGATTTTTGTAAATCTGGACCGTAAAAGATAGAGATTTTTATTTCTTGCAACACCCTATCCACGCACTGCCTTTCTTCTTATTAAAATTACTGACACATGCAATAATCTTCTTATTTCAGACAAAAGTAAGCCACTATATGGACGTATTAGGTACCACAACTATGAAAATATAATATATTATCTGTGCTATGGTTGTAGGCTGTACCACTATTATTACAAGGTTCTGGGATTATTCATATTCATACTCCAAGATTGTTTACTTAGTTTATTGTTAACCGAGTACAGATAGTAACTGCGAGCTGGGATGTGAGAGGGAGATCAAACTAATACATGGGATTTTATCCTACTATAATATATCTGTCTCGCTCTATAAAGATGAGGTCAAACACCTGACTTTATTGTCCCACATTATCTACCTTAAAATTTGTAATAATATACTAAATTTAATACATACATTTTTAAAAGTATGTGACTTTTGGATTCTTTCAAAACAATTATATCGGTAATTAGGACCTCCGTGGCCGATCGGTTAAAATCCTCGTTTTCGAATACAAAGGACGAGGGTTCAAATTCCGGAGCGCACAAATAAACTTAATTAAATTTAACTGTGTAATCTCACACCAATAAGAATTCAAAAATTGCTTGAAAAAACTTTGTGTTTGGTGATCAGATGAATCGCCAGGTACTCCAACCTTTCTCCTTCTCATTTCCACTACCTCCTTCGCCTCCCCATTCCCTTTAGCCTTACAGCGTACCCAAATTGGGAACACCATAGTCCCAATGACTTTGAGCAGTTATAACTCTTATGCGGTGTCCACGCAGATCAAAAAAACTTTGGGCATGAAGCGCAAGCCGGAGAATAAAATTTGACGTTGGTGCTTTGAAGCTAAAGCGGAACATCAAAAGCGTTCGCCTGAGCCACATCCTTGAATAAATATGAATATGATGATTCATGAAGTTCTACTAAAATACATACATTTTGTCAAATCGGTTCGCAAGGTGCAAAGACATTACAGAACTTCTAGACTCGTTATAGAGATCTCAAAGTGGCAAGCAAAAGTAGTTAGTACCAAAATCGTGAAGTTGTATGTTAACTCTAACCAAATTGCGTAAATGAGTGACAAAATGCCCTCTTGTGTGTTGAGAAAATATTTCTACTACACGGCAAGCACCTGTAAAAGTAGGTAATAATCTCATTCGTATAAAATTATTTATATTCAGAGAAAGTGGGAGTAAGTATAAGAAGGAAAACCAAGTCATCTCATTCAGCGTTCCATATTCGTTTTAGGGCAAGCGTATTATCATCTCAATCAAGCCCTTGATGTACAATTCGTAGACACATTCTTAGAATGTCTATCTTTGTCGAACATGAACGAAGATCTGAATTAAGAATTTACTGGAAATGTAAGAGTTTTTGTTAAGGCGATGCACTACGTCGTGTAATATCTTCAATTGAGCCGCTATCAATAACAACCCTTACGTAGATGGCGATAAGGTTTAAATTCCCGCTTAATACCATCAGCCTGTTTTGATTTATGCAAGAAAAAAACATGGCCAAAAAGTGCCTTTTATTTTATTTTGTGGATGTTCAGGCATAAATATATTTTTTTTTTCAATCATTTTATGAATAACTTAATTTGCCACATTATACAATAAAATCATAACCGAAAATGGATTCGTAAGTAGGAGATTTTGAACTTTAAAGCAGTTTTCATAGGCCTCATACATTATTTTTTCTGGGCTTATAAAAAGACTTATCTAAAAAATACTCAATTATTTCAAAGGCCAAGATGTATTCTACTCGCAGTATTCAATTAAAGCATCTGAAACATTTCTAGGCGTGCAAATTTTCAAACCAAAAACACAAGATTCTGCATTACTACGTATGGCATCGCCATATTTTGTGAGACAATAACGAGCCTATATGTTTGTAATGTCATCGGCTTGGTGGGATAGATTGCGTCGAAAAAGTCAGCGCTGAAAAGATTAATAATGTTAGTGAATAATATTAAAAAACACTTATTCTCATTCGGGTCAATGGTGCAGAAGGGGAAGTTCTCAGCGGCAGCCATGCTCTTGGTTAGCACATTGAAGAAGGTGGACTTGCCCACATTGGGGACTCCAACGATTCCGACCTTCAGGTTGGTTCCCACGCGACCGATCAGCGGTTTCCTTTCCGGCTCTTCTAATTTTTTGGGGGGCATCCTGGGGAAAAAATGAAAACACTGGTTAAGTAATCAATCAAAATTAATTTATTTTGAACTTCCTGCAATCAGCTAATATGTTTAGTCGCTAGCTTGATTAAGCTTCCATCGAATACCAAAAGATGTCACTGATGTCCCTCTCGTGGAATATTCTAGAGAATGTTATGTATCGTGTAGTCTGCATTTGGGTGTTATTTTAAATTGTTTACTAAAAACTAAACATCTGTTTGCATGTTAAAAATTACATTTTTTAACGCCAGTGATTATAGATATTCCGAGTAGACCATAGACATCATACAGAAGTAGTAATATTCACTATTGCCCAAATAAGTATAAGTTAGTGTCATTACGGTAACTAACATACAGAATTTGCTCGCTTATAGATTTTACATTTTTTTTTTTTATAACCTAAAAATATGGGATAAATGTCGGATTCAATGTCTTTAAACCACAGTAAGCAGTTTACACATTTCTGTATTAATATTTGGAGGTTTTGATTATTGGAGTGAGTGTGGTTGAATCCAAAACCGAAATCTCTGTCGCTAGAGTGGGTAAAGGCTGAAAAGCTGTGACTACCCTAAGAAAAACGAACCACAATAGAAAAAAAAAATTGATTAAAATGTATTTTTTGCATGAATTTGATAAGAAACTTGAATGCTCATTTATTCACTTGTCAACAACAATCAACAGGAGATTTATAAAGTCCCAACTGTTCCCAACCGTCTGGAGCCAGTGAGACTATGGCATCCCCATTTGAGGTATGTTGTGAGGCTGAAGGTAGTGGGGAGGGGAAGGAGATGGGAAAAGGAAGGTGGGGAAGGACCCGGCTATTCAGATCTGGTCACAAAACATGATCAAAGTCATTTCAAGCAACATTTCAATTCTGAATGGTGGTCTTACACCAGGGCGATACTGGGAGTATCTTCCCCTCCGGAACGCGCTGCAAATATACTAAACAGGGTGTCCGGGGGTAAATTGCACAAACTTCGGAAGGTGATTGTACATGAATTTTAAACATTTTTAGATACAAAAGTTGAATCGTTTGCATGGAAAAAATAATACTCTTCTATGAAACAATATTTTGGTATGGTAAAAAAAAATAACAGAATTTTATTAAGTTATTTTTCTTTTTTACTTGTACTATCATGTAGAATCTTCCTGTAGTTCGTTACCCTCGGACACCTTGTATATTATTCTAAAAATTGTGAATTAACACAAATAAAATTTACTTGCGCAAGCTGGGATTTGAATGCGCAAATGATAATAAAATGGGTCATATTTGGTCATAGAGCAAATCCGCACCACTGATATCTAAACTGTAACGTCTTGCTCTTTCTCATAAAAAAATTAATGAAACATGATTGTTCATTTTTCATCAAAAATTAATGAAATATCTCAGTGGAAAGATTATAATTGTTTTCAGAATCCCTGTTTGAGAAAATATTTGCAATATATTCTATTTATATAAAGAAGAGATAACCTAACCTAACCTGTGGTGGTGGATTTGATTTGTACGCAAATCTACAGTTTTGTTCCAATATTGATGAAATTTTGCACACTTGATCTTCAAAACGAGAGGAACCACATTAGAATTCGAAAAACTCTGTATAGAGCCCGGGCAACGCTGGGGACTTCAGCTAATTGCAAATAACTAGCTTCAGTCTTACTAGAATGTTTTTAAAAAATATTTATATGTGACACCTCATAAGAGCGCCCCTGTCTGTACAGTGTACAGACAGGGGAGCTATGTCGCCACCCGGTTGGGCAGCGTTGTGAGGTGGTTTAAGGAAGGGGCTGTAGGAAGGGATGTATTAAGGGAGTTGAAGAAGCGGCCCGTTGAATCTAACATCAACTGTGAATGGGTATTCCGCTTGTGTGCGTCGATTTGAATAAGGAAAATTTACATTGTGTGAAAAGTCATTTGTAATATTAATCAATGATTGATATTTTTATGTGATACCACCATCCAGCATGATTCCTAACTGAGAATGTGTGACTACATTGCCAATTGGTTGTTGAATATGTGTAAACACATCTGCCCTGATGATGGAGACTGTAATGCTGTCTGAAACGTTGGCTAAAGAGAAGGTAGCGTAACATGGCATAGTACGCCAAACACATCTGCCCTGATGATGGACACTGTGATCACATCCGAAACGTTGGCTATTGAAGTAGGTAGCACAACACGGCATAATACCCCAAAAATAAATTACTATAATACTTTTGGAAGTGAAAATCTCAAATCATAACTAAATGAGAACCTGCTTAGAAAACTTACGGCCGTTGTTCCCAACATTTCGAATGATCAATCTCAGGGTCCAATCAGCCAAGTGATTTATTCAGTAACGTTCGATTCGCCTGTTTCCAAACATCTTTACTGTTGATTACCTTAAGTGGCCATGCCTACTATCATACACAATAAAAATACATCAAAGTTAAAACTTTCAATGCTAAATTAACATTGACCAATTAATTATTGTGTTTATTATTAATGCATATATTTTTTAAGTACTGTAATACGTAAACCGATATTTAATATTTAAGCGTGTGAAATATGTTAAAAATAAAGTATTAGCTTGACTTTAATGCCACCGTGACTTGGCCTCGCAAATATGTTTCACTCTGTTGACACTTTTTATAAGTAGTCATTTACTGAGGCAAGCTTAATCCAGTAGTTTGGCTTCCTTAAATTGGTTGATCACTCAGTTGTCACTTTTCCGTTGGAAAGAGCATAGTTGTGCGTTTGAGCAGTGTTGAGCAAAAATTTCGGCTCAGCAGTTGATCAGTAGGATTGGGAAGAACGGCCGTTACTGTCTGAAGATATCGATAAATCAATGGTAAAAAGGTTAAATGTAAAATAAAACAAAATTTTACAGTGCAGCGCAGGAGAGTTTAAAACACTCATTGTCGATGATGTATTGAATATTTACATCAAAATTACGTTGTAAGCTATAACACTAAGATGGTTTACGTTGTTTACACTTAGGGTATTGCACCATGGCTTGCAACATGTCTCAGCGCTCCTTTGTTTGACATTTATTCGCATGGCGAGATGTGGTGCAATAACTAAAGCGTTAACGAAACAACACTTCATTTTCAATGGTGTTTGCACATTCACAGATTTCTAAAGGCAGAAAGTATTACATAAACTAAACGATAAAAGAAATTGAACACATCTCACTTTCAGAAATTTTTGGCATCTATTTGAAAGCTTGTAAACTACAACAGAGGATTGAAATGAATGTCCTATCATGTAGATTTGTCTAAGCTTCAATGGAAAGATCCTAAGTAGTTCGGTTTGTTGTGGTTAGCTTATAAATGCATTATACAAATTAAAATAACTTTTATGGGCACCAAAGGAAAGTAGATACCTATCACCTAAATATAGATTAAAGTAACCAGGAATCGTTCTAGAATTAACTTATTGCACGGTATTTAGTGGTGACTTTGTGTTATCAAAACAGTTTACCATACGGTGGAAAAATAAACCTATGTAGGTATAATATTATGAAAGTCTGCCGGCAAAATCGTTAACGAAATGTCAAAATGGTAACCTCAAAAATAAATACGGACGAATTCACTATTTCTCGCGCCCGTAAGGCAAATCAAACAACAATTATTAGTTTCAGGAATGCAAACACTTACTTGGAATTAATTAGAACCGTCTACGAAGGCTATAAAAATATATTTCATGAAAATATGTCACTTGCTGTCACAGAATCTAACGTGGTCAAAAGAGAGAGACAGAAAAAACAAAGATGCCCGGTAGATTTGACTCGCTGCTTTACCGACGCGCATCAAAAATGACGGTAAAGTAGGAATTTGTGGGTTTCGCGCTAAATTCAAAGTGTGATACTGTGAATTCATTTTATTATGATTGTAAACCTTGATTGTAAAGAAGATTATTTCGATAAAATTGATGATATTCATTATGTATTTGCTTTTTTTTTCACAAAAACGGCGCTACACAAATCATCCAACTTTCATAATTATAGTAGGTAGGTACTATAAATATTAATGTTAAAATAAATAAAACATGTACGCATTGAGTTAATATAGGTATGTATTGAGTTAATATATTATAAAATTGTCTCATTATTCTATTTAATAATACTTTATAGGTACCTACTTACAGCATCTAAAAACTTTCTCATGGGATCTAATATATTTTTTAAAGCTGTACTATTTCTGTGAGCTGTAAGTTTCTGTGACCAAAAGTGCTTTTGGTCACAGAAATGTCCGATGCTTTTCTCAGTATATCCATTTATAGATACAATATTGAATGAATGGAATACATGTTACATTTTTTTTTAAACTGAGTAATAAATTAATTGAAAGGATGGGTAGGTACCATTTTAGATTTTAAAATCTTACCTATGACTGCGTTCAGGCTAGGGGTGGCTAGCCGGCGCCTGCCATCGATATTTTGGGTATGCTAATATCCTTTAAGCATCTTTAAATTAGGTATTTTGAGTGATAACCGATTCCGGGACGTATTATCCCCTCTAACATTCCAAACTACCACTAAATAGAGGCGGCAAAATCAACAACAGGCTCGATTCATAATGATTTGAAGTATTTTGGTTATTAGGTATATCTTCTCGGTCCGCCAGACACCAGACTGGCATATCAATAACGATAGGGAAAGTGAAAAGGTTTTTACCTTCATTATGTTTTACCCCTTTGGAAATCACAACGTCTTTGTAGATGAATAAGCTTCCAATACATTTATATTTGGTTTATTTGATTGATAAATTGAAAATAATAATAAATAAATAAAGCGATAAAAAATGTAATCTGTATTGTCTCAACCTCATACTTACTTATGGAGAACATCAAATTATTGTAACCCTTTTGTTTTTACTTACTAGGTTGGAATATTTTCTGCAAGGTTAGGATATCTATGGTTTGTATAAATCTTCTTATATCTATCTATCTTCTATGCAAATAAAAATGTTCGTTTGTTCAAAATCTTATATCTCCGAAAGTTCTTCATATTTGACCAACGTTGCATTCGAATGCGCCTAGGTTTTTATGTACATATATTATACAGATGTCACCTGTGAGAGGTGAAAAAATTTCTTTAAAACATGCTTTTTCTGAAAAACACCGCCATCTGTTGGACATAAATGCAACATGCTATATTGTTTCTTTATATGCACAGACAGATATTTAGTATCTCTAATCTCTAATTTTTATAAAATAAAGTCGCCATCCGCGTCTGTCCGTTTGTGCGCTTAGTTCTTCTAAACTAAGCAACAGATTTTGATAGGGTTTTCACTATCATTTACAGATATATTATACATGCATATTATATTTATAGAAAGTAGAAAAAAGTCTATGTTTTATAATAAAGATGAAAACAGGCAGTCTTCCCGGGAAAGCCCCGGCAAAGCTGAAGTGAGAGTCGCTAAGATTGCCTTCAATGATCAAATAATACAATTTGAGGTTTTACTCATTGTTATACCAAAAATTAAAAAAATATATAAATTTTAGAATTATGTAGACAATAGGATGTCAATTCACCGTTTCTATTAAATGAAACAATCAAAATAAGAAGATATGTAATTTATTTATCGTTATTTGCCCGAAATAAGAATAAATTTCGTTATTTGCCAGAAAATTGTGAATTTTGCGTATTCTTGTGAAAATGGAAATAATCGTGTTTTTCGCGAAATACTTGCAATATAAATTATTATCGGCTGAAAGGTCGACACACCATCTACAAGACATTTAATGATGAGGTAATCACTTCTGCCAGGGCTGGTGTTGCCAATTGCCACCCGTGACCACGTGCACAGGTAATGTCTTACCACGTGACACAATGCCGGCCACGCGGCAGCACGCAGCACGCTTGCTTCATGCCACGCACGTCCGCTCTCCGAAGAATCTCGCCCGTGCTCGGGGAGGACTTGTGGCGGTCAGCGGTCAGTGATAGTGGTCACCCCACGCTGCTCCGGTAACCCTGGAGACGTGATGTGATGCAGGAGTGCTGTGCTTATGAGTTTATACGTTGTGGAACGATTGCTTTAGTAATTCAAAATACAGGGTGTACTAGGGTGTCGGCACGTACCCGACAAACTTTAACCAGCTATGTCTTATCCTTTGTCAAAGTTTGAAAACCCATCTGGCAATATTTTGTTCGAGTTTCGTTGAATAATGTACGTACGTACCTAGGTTGGCGCGCTTTTACAATGACAACGAAATGGCACGGCACCATTCGTCTCATTTTTAACTATTATTATTATTTAGTGTGTACGAAAGAGCGAGGACCCTTTTTGACACACTTGCTAATAACAGCTGTTGAATACGAGAAACAATGCAAATGACAGTGACGGAGTGTGAATTTTTTATTTATTTTTTGTTTTTAATGGAAAAAAAATGTTACCGGACAGCAAAGCGCCCATAACATTTTTTACTCAAAATGTGCCGAGGAATAGCTGGTTAAAGTTTGTCGGGTACTTGCCGATACCGGGGAAAATAATATCCCACAGGACCTATGTCAACTTTGGGTATGCTGCGTGGAGGTTCTTTTTTAAGGAAAGGAAGAAGAGGAAGTTCTGGGATGGAAAAACATATGATGGGTGGGTAGGAATCTAGGGATCAGTGTGTCCAGGAGTGACAGACGTATGAATATGTCCCTTCCGCTGGAGCGCAAGGCGATGGGTCGAGAAACCAGTTGTAGAGATCAAAGGGTCTCCCTAAACCAGCCTCTCCCGATCTGGCCCGCCACGCAGCTCGTGGGCAGGTGCATCCTAAACAAACCTCAGCCGATGAACCTGTACACCTCTGCTAAGTCACCAAACGTAGCGAACCACTTGGGGTGACCTATGGAAGAGGTGATTGTGATACCCAAACCCGCCTTCCAAATTGAAATATGTATCATTATATTTATATTGTAAATTATTATTTGAACTAACCAACTAACCAGTTTCCCGCAGAGGTAGGCAGAGAGGACGGACCGCCAAACAACTCTGTATTGGCACACACTCCTTGCCTCATTCACATTCATACATCATATTATTACTCTGACTCTTGACATGGCCTGACTCGAGTATCTGATTCACTTGATCGTGCCATATTTTCCTCGGGTGACCCCGACTTCTTCGACTAACATTCACCTTTTTTTCTATATTCTCCTCAAATTTCTTGCTTCGTTCATTCGCTATACATGCCCAAACCATCTGTACGTCCATTTTCTAATCTTACTCATTACACTTAATTAGTCGTGCATTTTTGCGGATTCCCACATTTCTCATCCCAACATTCATGGTTTTACACACATACGCCTCAGGGATCTTAGATTTATAATACTATAGTAGATAATAACACAAAACACATAGGTAGTCTTGCAAAATGGCCAGTAAAATGATGATTTTTCCAAAAATGGTACTTTATGCATATTTTCTAATGAATTTCAAATCAGACCATCATTCTAAGTAGGATTAGACCAAAATTAGGACGTGCAATGAAATCAGGCTACCAAAAAGTACCTACCCATGTGTTTATACAGGGATGTGTTCTGCGTAGATATTTACCATGCATTGTGGGCAATTTGGGTCTATATTTCCTTACAAAACTGTATTTCACATGATTACAAAATTCAAATGTACGGCGATATACAATTCAGGCAAGTGTAAAAGAGACGGACCGCGTGCAAAATGGTCTACATCCAAAAGGTACTATCAGTGGCAAATTTGTTTCCATTAGTTTTTTTTACGGTAGGCACTTCAAGTTCTTATTTCTCATATGTTTAAGACTAATCTGTCAGGAGAATCTGGTGATAGAAAAATGATCTCTCAAACTAGCTGCCGAATAGTCTTTTGTAATGTAAACGGAATCTGATTGGACATGTTGAAAAATCACTTTATTCCTATGTAGTTGTTTGGCAATGCGTTGTAACAATATATTTATTATTAACGCCCTATTGGGCTTTTACCAAACATAAATAGGAAATCAAAAACAACAACAGTACAACATAAATCAAAAATATTTTAAAAATAAAGCATGAAACACAATATACTTGCTGTTAATAACACGCGAACTGAAGAACCCTCGAAATAAAAGTAAAAAATAAAATAAAATATTTTAAATACCGTTGCTTAGTCATGTCCATAAATTAATACTATTTAAATTCACTAAAAAGTGGTTTTGAATTATTTTGGCTCTAATGTATCAAAATTTAAAAAGAAATTATCAGTGACTATCTATTGATTCATTGCCAAGTCTATGATTCCTCTTCATGAGAGAATTGAATAAAAAATTATTATTGTGAAACAATAATATGTTCCATCTAGAATGCTTCTGAGGTACAAGTAATGACAATAAATCAATAACGTCAGCCCTGACTGCCCAGTCCATCTTTGAATTATCAATTTTATACAGTAAAATATGTTCAAATATTCACATTTCAGCTAATTTCGATAAATTGAGTTTACTTCGTATTTTTGAATATGTAGGTATATATTTTTATATTTGTATGTATCTACTATTTCCAATCTTCCAGAGGTGTTTTTTTGATAAATCATCGAAATTAAACTATATCATTCATTCCCCAGTCCTAAGGCAACACATGCTTAAATTCAAATTTAATTCCATTGATATTTTCGACATTAGACATTTCTTAATTTTTTTTCACCAAAATGTTATGTGATAATCTGAAACTTACTTTCAATGTTGATTTTGGTTTTTTACTGTCGGTAGGTACCTACTTGATAACTCGGTATTTTTTTTTTTTTCTCTAAAAAGTCGACACTTAGTTTTACGACAATTTAGGTTCGTGAGTTTGTATTTGAAAACATCCTGACAGAAGACAAAAATATAATGAAATTTAAGTAGTAGCATGCAAAAAAATCTCGCTCCACGGAGAACACTCGCTCATATAAAATAATGCAAATTTATTAAAAATCTGTTCAAATTATTCGTAATCCTGTTAAAAATGGAACTGAAGGCCTTTATGAAAGAATTGACAGATTTTCTAACAAAGTAACAGTAAAACGCGAATGTGTATGAGGGCGGCGGAACAGGTGTTCATTAAAATACGAATAGTGTCGCATTTCGTCAATATATACCGAATGAACTGATATTTTATCAGAAAATCGATTGCCATCATGTTTTTAACTGGATTTCTATAAATTACTCAATAGTACCTGTATACTCATTTTTCTCCGTGACGGATTTTACTTGTGTTTTGTATACCGTAAATGCCACAATCTTTTTACAAATCATAGAACACCTCTGCAAACCCTCAATATAACAAAAAATTGATAATGATTACTTATTAAAATACAATGCTTCTTTTTTAAGCAATGCTTGTGTAAAGAAACGGAAATAAATAAAAACTTGGGTAGGTACCTCCAATATTGTATAAAGTATTTTTTGTAGCCTGGTCACACCAGCCTAAGAAGAAAACTCCGGTCATCCCGAGCCGGTACCTCACAACACCAATTTGGAGTTCAACTGAAATTATAATAATTTCATACAAAATTGTTGGGCGCGCGCGTGGAGCGGGCCGCCATCTTGGAAGACTAATTTGAATATTAACATCTAATAAATCCAGAATTAAGCGCAATTTGATGCCAGTCATTACGTGACCTTTGATTTAATGATTTATAAGCTGTTCTCGAGAAGTAATTCCGTTGTATTTAGGTAAGGCATGAGCTGTGAAAAAAATATTAATTTGAGGTTAAACAACTCGTCCCTAATACAACTAGGTACTTACCTACCTACTTCTCAATGTCAGGTAAAATATAAAGACTCCGGCGAACTAGGCAAGGTATTTTCGTAAAGATTTCCATGATTTCAAGACTTCAAAGTTAAATAAATGAAACTAATGTACCTATTTATTGTTATGATTTCAGATTTTCGTTGGCTAAAGAAGGAGGTAGAGCAATACGGCATTATACCCCAAAAATAAATCACTATAATAATGTGTTTATGTATAATACCTACTACTAAGTACCTGTATCGGACCGGGTGAAGTATCTGAGCTCTATAGAAGCCCGAGTTAATCTGTCTTTCGAGAAACTGGACGTCTTGTATAGGGCTAGCAGGATCAACTGTTAACCCTGTTATACATATCTCAACACCTTGCTCTACCAACAGGCAATAATATGCAATTTATCTTGCTCGTTTGTAAGCACCGTCAATACTTATACTAGCAGATAAAAACCCGCTTCCGCACTCTCTTAGCTTCAACAGTTCGTTTTGAAAATAAGAGAGGGCACCACATTCGTTTACAACAATCCTTATCTGTACAGTCATGAAGATAATAACATTATCAGATATTACATGAAACAGCTTGACACTTTACACATAAAACTTTTCCGATGAGCAAAGAAGAAACTAACGAATAAAAAATATTTTTTTAAATATTTAATTTGTACTAACAAAATTTATAGCTAAAGTTATCCATCTGCCTAAATAATATGTAAAAATGACCTGTCTAAAGATGCGTACTTATCTACATTACTACGAAGTACATGCCAAAATATTATATTACAAACATAGATTCAATATTTTACCTACGCATAGGCAAAATTGATAACAATTAAATCTGCCCCTAAATACGCCCCACAAATCCGTTTATCTACTTGACGATTAACGTGAAAAAACCAAAGAGTGAGTGAGTTTTAGTTTGACGATGTTTTTTCTAAGTAATTTAATTAATAAAATAGATCAATATTACCTACTGATCTTGTCACAATTCTTGCAGTAAAGTTATGGCGTTATAGGTTATGGGTAGATAAATTATTTAAAAATACATACAACTGCTGTCCGCTGACGAATAAAGCCTTAGACACATTACTCTATATTATGAGCTCATAATTTGGGCGTGGCGTATAGGTACATATTATATATTGGGGTAACACACTACGCTATAATCTTACTCGGGAGAAAGGGTCGGATCAATTGAATGTATGAAAATCCAGCGAATATTTTTGATGAACTACCGATGCAATTACGCAAACAGCTCGTAATTCAATTACTGTCTTACGGGATCAGTTTTCAGATACGGCAATATTCACTGGCCTTCTCGCTTCGCGAATCAAAGCTTATGTGACTTATTTTTATGGGGATATCTCAAGTTCCGAGTATATATGTTGAAAAATCAGACAGCCTAGAAGATCTTAAGACGAAAATCCAAGGGGAAATGGACCGGCTATAATCATGCATGCATCCAAATGGCAAACATCTGAGCGACGGCGACTTGATCTTCGAAACATAAACTGCCAGCAAAAAAATCGCAACTTGCACTATGTATTGTCATAAATACAAATATGTTTTTAAGAAAAACTGATCGAGTAGATCTAATTTAAAAACAATGCGATTCCCATGACGGAACTTGAATACAAATCAAATTTTCATTCCACCCGCACGGTGTCCGTCACGCAGCCACAAACACTCTCGTTTATATAAATTCGGTTCCTAACCTATTTTAATGGTAATAACGCAAACAAATCGATTCGGGAGGTTGGTGTGGGTACCGCCGCCCCGGCAACCATTTATTAGATAACTAACACCCCTATCATGGTTCACCCCAAGTGATTATATACGTTTGGGGACTTAGCAGGGGTGACCGGGTTCATGGAGAGAGGTTTGTCTAGGATGCGTGACCGGCCGAATCGGGAAAGACTTTGGTTAAGGTTGAGGGGGACCTTTTGACCTCTCCAGCCGGACTCTCTGGACCCATTGCCTTGAACCGCAGTGGGAGGGATAGATTCCCAGACATTGACCCCCAGATTCCTACCCACCCTCCATACCTTTTTCCTTCTCAGAACTTCCTCTTCTTCATTTCCATAAAAAGACCCTCCACACAGCATCCCCAAATCCGTAGGCTTCAGGCCTCAGGGCCTCCCATGCGGAGATAATATAAAAAAATATAATTGTAATTATACAATTTATTGTGATTAATTAAGATTATTTGTATTTGCATGTGTTGTTTTCTTCGATAAAATTTTAAAGTGTGGAGGGGGAAATCAGTTTCCCTTACAGATCATAGGGTGAAAATACTAAAAAGTTTATATAATTAGATGTAAAGATATCTGACCTTATTTAATAGACAAGTAGATGGAACGAACTTCACGAAAGCATGTCATTTGATGACAGATATAGTGTACATAAAATAACCTAGCCAGATTGCAGATTTGCATGTGGGATGTTCCACGGACCAAGTAAACCGAGCGCCCGAGCGGGTAGCTCCGAGATATAATAACAATAATAAATAAGATGACGATCATCGGGCGTCCTCTGACACGGGCGAGGGACTTACGACCAAACGTATAATCTTATATTATTATAATATTATCCAATTTAAATAGGATATCTGTGGCATTAGTGCGATCTGTGCGCAATCATTGCCTTAGCTTTGTGTCTTGTATCGCTCGGAGGCAAATCTAGGATAAAAGTAATGCCACGTTATTCAGTAATCTGTCAGTCCCAGGGGTGTAGAAACGTTCAAATAATTATACCTACAGGTCTACCTACCTATCAAGTTCTTGCACGATAATTCTGTATTTTATATAAATTAGTATATTATTACCTATTATGGAAGTAAAGGTATTTATCCCCTATATTATCCGACTGCTATTGCTTGCGCTATTTCTCTGTAGGTATACAGAAAAGACAGGGTACCTCATTATTTTCATTTTATTTATAATGTATACCTACATCTTACACAACGGACATAGAGTAAACATAAATAAATAATAATAATACTAAACCCTTCTGTCCCTTATTAATTTAACATACCTTTGAGACGTACCTACACGACATATAGTGATATTCCACACGCTTAATTATAAAACAAATGCATCATCTAATTCGCCAATTAACCGAGCTCTTCATACTCTAAATAATATTTTTCTAAACTCTACCTACATTGCCCTTTTTTCGGATTCACTGCCCAAATTCAAACGTGGCATCATGTCAATAATATAAACTGTTCAATGCGCATATATACAGACACACAAACACTCACACATATATTACATACAATCCTACATTACACACACACCTGCATACTACACACGTCACCTGGTAATTAAGGAATAAACATACCACAGACATTACAAGGAAACATATCATAGGTACCCAACAAGAAGTATCTAATTCCTATATATTGTTTCATCACTGTAAATCATGTACTCTTTGTTTCTATAATTTAAATAAAAAAATAAAATAAAATACGTCCAATAATGTCGTACAACAATATAAAAACATTAGCCCCCTTGCTAATAAACGTAATTTAAATGGTGCACCACACAAACAGACATTAATGGTTGTTTATCAGTTGTGTAAAATTTAAACACATTTATTAGAAATACCTTAAGTATGTCAAACAACAACGATGACAAAAAAACAACAGACGATAATATTGGATTGGGTCAAGTAAAACATAGGAGCTAAATATGTCCGAAATCTTACCACTGTATGGTAAATGTTACGCATGGTCGACGCACCCAGAGGATGGGAAAACGTAATTTTTTTTTGTTTATGGTTTTTGTGTACTCATTTTTTTAAATTTAATTAAAATCAAATTTAATAAGTTCTGTACCTGAGTACTTTTTGGTTTTTGTTATTGTTATAGCTGTTTCGGCTTTAAAAGCCATTTTCAAACTGTGGTTTTAGCCACGTTTAGACGACTTATGAATATGATTCTATTTTACCCCCTCCCAATTTAAAATGATTTATTACCGGTTAAACCGATTTACTGATAAAATAATTGTGACAATAGATTTCATATTCTGTGGGGGTATATTGAAGTATGTTTTCCCCACATTAATCTTATCTTAATTGTTAATGATGTATCAGTTATTAATTTATTTAAATGTGTTAACTTGTTTAGGTTTTGTGGACATACTTAGAAGCTGGGAATAAATAATTTTCCTTACTTTATTAATTAATGTCATATTAAGTATACGTAATTACATTCTATTAGAATTGTCTCCTTTGTAAATCAATTGTACCTACTTTTACAACACACATATCAGGGAACTCATTTTAATGTGCACTAAACTCACAGTTGAATCCAGTCGACTATCGGCCTTAGATACTCTAGCAATTACACGCCTTACCCACTAAACTTACAACTTAATTCAGTCGACTATCGGCCTTAGATACTCTATCAATTCCACGCCTTACTCACTAAACTTACAACTGAATTCAGTCGACTATCGGCCTTAGATACTCTAGCAATTCCATGCCTTACCCACTAAACTTACAACTGAATTCAGTCGACTATCGGCCTTAGATACCATAATACGGGCATTAGGCTAGTATGGTAGTTGAGAAAACATCAACATGATAATTTTCTTAAATTTATAAAATAAAAATAAAATAAATCTCTCAACTGCACTAAAAAACACCACGTAATAAATTTATAATTATTTCAGACAAAAACTCTACTTATATATTTATAATTACTTCATTTTATTGAGATCCCAGTGATGATATCATTATCTCTATTTGAAACAAAAAAGAAAGATAATAAAATACTTATTATTATAATTTGTAGAATTCACCAAAGTGCTGGTATTGATAATATTCGGCAAAGCGCTGGTATTGATAATATTCGGCAAGGTGCTGCTATTGATAATATTCAGCAAAGCGTTGGTGTTGATAATATTCAGAAAGTGCTAGGATTGATATTATTCAGCAAAGTGCTGGTATTGATAATATTCAGCAAAACGCTGGTGTTGATAACATTCACCAATGTGCTGGTATTGATAATATTACGCTAAAGCTTAAATATACCTATTCGTTGCCTCAATAAGATCATTTGGTGCATGAACCTCGGATAAGTTAGGTTAGGCTAGGTAATAGAAATTACCTGGATACTACGCGGTAGGTACACATCTAGCAGATAGAACATAATTTAAATATTTTCAGATACCCTCGCCCATTCCTTTCTGGTTAGATTAACCATTGGACAATTGCAGTGCGGCAAATTGAGCAAATTGCAAGTAATGCAGCCGCTGATGTTTTATTGCGAGATCGCGTGCCGCCGCAGTCGCCGCCAATTCGTGGTTCTGGCGAAAAACTAAAACAAAATAATTCCGCATTAACGTATTTGTAATTGCAAATTCCCGGAATTGAAACCCGACCCCGCCAGGGACACGATGCACTTCAAATCTCACGCTAATTGGAGTCACACAAATGTAGACGTACGAGATGATCTGAAGCGATATTGGGTAGGTACTGTGATGACTAGTCATCGCATTATATGCACTTTCAAATTGACGAAATATGCACTAAATTAGTATCACTTGTGAATAACGAAATTTAAACACGGCTATATGTAGGTAGGTACTACAAATCTCATGTTCTCATTCCAAAAGGAACCGGTTCTAAATGATCCGTTTCCTCAGGAAATACCATTTAATTTTTCTTAAGGATGACAGTAGGTACCTAAAAGAGGCAAGTATGGACTAACGGTCATAAAAGCGTAAATATGCACTAACGACCAAAAAGGGTCAAATAAGCACTAACCACCAAAAATTCTCAAATAAGCACTAACCACCAAAAAGGCTCAAATATGCACCAATGAACAAAAAGGCCCAAATAAGCACTAATGATCAAACAGGCTTAAATATGCACTAACTACAAAAATACACTAACGACCAAAAAGGATAGAATACGCACTAACGACCAAACAAGGCTCAAATAAGCACTAAAAACCCAAAAAGGCTCAAATATGCACTAATGAACAAAAAGGGTCAAATAAGCACTAATGACCAAACAGGCTTAAATATGCACTAACGACCAAACAGGCTCAAATATACACTAACGACCAAAAAGGATAGAATACGCACTAACGACCAACAAGGCTCAAATATGTATATTATGTTAGGTTAATGCGTAACTAACCAAAATATACCTAACTAGAAAAAAAAACTTCACAAAAATTTACACAAAAAAATATATCTTTTTCCGCCATCACACCGATAATTGTATTTTTCATTGTTATTTCTTTAATTTTTTTATTTAAATTTTTAACCCAGGTTGTACCGGATGGATGGTGAAATTCCATTGTGCCATAAATATTAGTCAGCACTCATTCGAATGTCACGAGTTGTCACTGATGTAATGCAACATAATAATAACAATTGAGGTTAAAAAATCACTTCAAGGGCGCTGTACTAATATGGAACCTTAGAACAAAACAAATTTTATATTGTTCTAAGGTTCCATCCTACTACTAATCAAAACGAAACGAAAATTTACTATAACAACACATAACCTAATAACATAAGGCAAACAGATTGCATCTACAAGCTCATCAGTCAATAACACAAACACTATATATGTAGATAATATATCACTAATGAGAATATTATTATTTGTTTGTGTACAGGTAGGGAGATAATAATATCATACAGGACTATATCTGACAGGTCACATCAGCATTTATTATGAAGAGAGAAGTGGTGTTTAATAGAAAGAAAGCGACAATCAAGATGTTTTAATTATATATAGATAAATATATCATATAAATATTATAATGTAACGAAGAGCGAGAGATAAACAGTCTAGTACCTATAGTAAAACTAAGTACTCGAAAACCATAAATATAGAGAATAGAAAGAGATAACTAAGACACTATTATAAAATATATAGGAAGAGACCGTAGAGATAATCAGAATATAGAAATACATGTTTTTGCTATAAACTACCTTACCAGGCTGAGCTTGTTCCGAGGTGGCAGAAATTTTTAATATCTTAAGCGAAATGAAAAGCAAAAATAAAATAAGAAATAAATGGAAAAAAGAGCAGAAAAAAATCAATAAGTGAAAAGAAACAAACAGAAATTAGAAGAAAAGAGAAAAATACATGTCATTGTGCATAATTTTCGAGAAAGAGACCATAATGTAATGCAGAGAAAAAAATAACCGTGAAATATAGAAAAAATACCATAGACATACTAAGAATAATATATCAAGACTGAGTCATTTAGATACTTACTTGTACCTAGATTGCATGCAGTTGGCAATACTTTCGCAGAAATGGTAGATGTTTTCAACTTTACTGCACGGAATATAGTTACAAGAAGGCTATAATAGCATAATGCTTTGATAATTCCTGATGTAAAATTTTTATTATTCTTCTGTATCACTCATAGGTTCTATGTATTTATATTAGCTAAGCTTTAATTTTCTCCATGAAGCTGCTGCCACACGCAAAGCTCACATCAAAAGTTAATGTATAGCGCATCATCTTTTCTACCGACACACGACGCTATCAAATATTTCTTCGTATGGTAGGAGAGGGGGTCAGTTGAATTCGAGAGCGGCCGAGGAACATAATTTCATCTGTCAAAGTGACAACTTTACTTACTGACAGCTTTAGCACGTTTTCGAAATGGATGATACTTGTCGCCTATTGCTGGATCTGTTGGACAGCTCATCCTCAGATGATGATGCCGCCAACTATATACTTAATTATAAATGCTATTTATAAACTTTTTAGATTTTAAACAATCTGCGCGTAAATAGCGCATTTTCACATAACCTGACATAACCTCTCCGTCGAATCAGGAAATTCGCAGTTCGCACGCCGATCGACGAAAGCGACATATAATAAATTATTGTAAAATAAGCTCACGTCGATTTCCAAAAATGTCGAAGGCAAAGGCGGCAAGGACCAACACCAGGGTAGGGAACGAGAAGAGAGCACGAGAGCTGACGAGAGCAAACCAGATTACCCAGGAAAACAATTGAAAACAATCAACAAACGAACAAACTAGAAGCTTCTCTATGTAGATATCAGGCCGTCCAACTTTATCAAAAAACCGAATGATATTACCATATAAATATACTGAGATTAAAAATATGATTAATTTTGAAAGGGCGAAAATTTGTTTACTTCAAATTCAAATATTGATTATATTTATTTTTTAAATATATGTTAAGTATGTTTGCCAAATAAAGTTTTTTATGTTTCAAAATTTACTAGCACACATGACGATATGAGCTAACATAATAAATAAGAAATGCATTATTAGGCTGCTTATGTCATGGCTGTCAAAGGGAACACGGAACTTAGTTGGTAGCTCCGTAATTAAAATGACCCCCTCTCCTTTTTACGGCGGAGAGGGGGACGCATAACTTTTCAAATATCGCGTCGGGAGCGGTTACGTAAAATAAATTCGGTTAGCGAAGTTCAGAACCACACTTATAGCGCGTTATCTTTTTACGTGTGTCGGGTCTGTATGGGATTGTATGGCGAACGCTATTGTGCTTTATATTATCTTTTGATGTGAGCTTTGCGTGTGGCAGCAGCTTGATTACTTTGGCATTATATTATTATAATTATCACAAGGTTGAAAAAGCGCTTATGGTCGTAAAATATTGCAAATTAATAAATAACGTAATGCAGAGGAAAATACAACAAAGAACTTTAATATAATACCTATATATTTTAATACATTTTTATTTATTTATATTGGGTTTTTACAGATTTTCTCACTTATGTGAGAACAATCCAGCTATAAAAACAACAGCAAATACACATACAATTAAAAAATCTACTCAGCCATAGGGATAGATTAATTTGCATATATCTAAATAAAGATTTAAAAATATGAAAAACAGCTTACTCAAATGATACAAAAAGAGGCAAGAGACAAAAGAGAAACAAGTAATACAAAATTTTTAGCAACAGCTGTATATTTTTTTTGAATCCGTAAAAAATACCGACGAAAATGTCTACTTCAGCACACTCACATTTTGATTAAAGGGCTAAAATAGGCGATATTCTTTTTAAATGTATTCAGGTGAAACATTCTATAGCGTCTTAAACAATGGGAATTGAGAACATTTATTTCAATACTAGCTGTACTGTAAGCTCAGATTGTGAACAATAGCGCGTCTTGCTTTTACGTCCAAGAGATAACGCTGTTTAAAACAAAAACATGTTGGTCCAACAGATGACGCTGTTTTTCAAAATAGCCTGCCTTACCTGTCACTCTGTCACATTTATATAATATAGGTATATAAAAACAAACGAGTATTCGAATGCAAAGTTGTGTCAAAATTTCAAAGCAATCTGTGAAGAACTTTCGGGGATTTAGGTAATATTTTGAACAAATTAATATCAACATTTTTATTTATATAGATAGACCATAGACTAAATTAGACTAGACAAGGCATATTCATTTAAAAATAACCCCAACACAATTTTGGTTTGGTTCACATGCACATTTATGAAAAAGCCCACGCATTATGTCGCAATGCGAAATGGACACTGTGCATTGCGTTTTACCTTTTGTTGGTCTATTTTGCTTCTCAGCTATGCTGGGCAAGTTCATTTTTTCAATCACAAAAATAACCGAGTTCCAAATATTTAAATTTGAATTATGTCCATATTACAACACCTCTGACAACAAATTCTCCGTGGTTTTGCTTACGAGTTTGAACGCTTGTACAAGGAGTTTAAAGAGAGTTGGGTTGTTAAGTTCATCTCCATATTTGTGACCCTACGCTACGTGGCGTTATTTTTAAAATGAATTTAACTAGACAGGGCTAATGTAGTATAATACATCAATGAGATAGACATAATGTAATATCAAGATGACTGTGAATTATTTCGAGTTAACATATTATATCAGTCAATTACCTTCCAATTTCAAGTGAATTAATCTTGACGTATTCAAGACGTACGTCGTACGATCTAAGATGGTAACGTAGACCACATTTGAAAGATAATAGTAATTCTACCATATTTTCATTTTCGAAATAATGTAGATTCCATATAGTGCTACCACATTCATGTTTACTTCTAATTAAGGCACTGTAAAGGGTTTGAATTGATTGAGGGTCTTTGTGTGTGATGTACAAATGAAAACCAAAATGTAGGTAAAAGTATTACGTACCCTCCCAACAAATTATTGTAAATTAAACTTCCTAACCAAGCAACATAATAGATTTAATAATAACAAAGTTGTTTAAGTTTTGCGACGATTTACTAAATATAGGTTTCAATCCCAGCGATAAACGTTCTTTTTACAACTACTTTTGTCGGCCATCTTTCCCGAGGGATATTTTCTTCCCGCCAAAAGGCCTCCGTTGTTTCATTCCGAATTTGAATATCATAAAGTACCACAAATTGGGCTCGCCGCCCCCCTGGCGGTAGGGAAGTACAACACTGTTATTTGGTTATTTGGCGGAGTAGATGGAATGTCTAGCCAGGTAAAGGTAATTCCGTAATACCAATAATCCACGAGGATCATAACGGCTAGCGGCCAGTCACGTAGGTACTAATTATTTATGTAGAAGTTTGTGGTAAATATAAAATATTCTAGTTTGAAATGTTCCATATTAGTGATGACAGATAAAGATGGCGGCGGACAGAATAATTAATTTAAATGTACAGGTGACAGTCTTTTGTTATTGTGAAAATCTTAACCACTAAATTTAGTGCATAACTTATATTATATTATACAGTACAATCTTGACGTATTAACCAATCTCTGCAGTCGGGTATGTCGCTGGTGTGGAATTTTAGTAAAAATTTTGAACATAATAAAATATTCATTCTAGATTTCGATACATCGATTAGAAAAGTCAATAGATGTCGCAAATAAAAATAATAATGGATATATTTATCGAAGACACTATCTTGGTTGCATTTTGTTGAGAAAACTTACTGATATTAAAATATTGCTAATACATTAAAAATGTCTTCAAATTAAACGTATTCCTGTTAAAAGCAGGACTGTGGGCCTTTAACGTATGAATTGACAGATTTTATATTAAACTATCAGTAAAACACGAATTTGCTGTGGAGAATTTTAGAATATTTTCACATTCGTCATTATATATATTTATCTTTGATTATATAAATGTCTAGATTGAGCGTTCGAGCGACGAAACGCCAAAAAAAATATCGGCCAACTGTTGGCTGATAAGCTCGTTCAGTCCGCTCAGTTGTGAAACTATCGCTGTGCGGTAAACACGTGTTGTGTGACATTTGAAAATGACGATTTGCGCTATAACAGTGTGCAGAAATTACAAAGGACGATTGAAAATAACTAAAAATATTACCTATCATAGGTAAATTACCTTTTCAAAGCCATATAATAACCATTTGGTTAAAGAAACAATTCAGTTTTATTAGTGTAATTTAGTCTTGACAACGCCATATTTTGACGCATTGTTTACAGGGTTGCCTGTTCTTCAAATTAAAATACCCACATAAGGTAAACATTGCAAGGCGTAAATGACGCCGTTCTATTTATAAAGAACATTAACTTTAAATTCAGTAAATTTAAATGATTCATCTCTTTAAGAAATATGAGTATTTCTCAAAATAAATGTACGTAACGAAAATGTAGTTACGAAATAGTGTTACGAAATAGTCATAAGACGTAACTAAATAGTAAACATAAGGCTTGTTTACACAATGGCAAATTTTATTTTACTTTTTTTATTATTTATTAAATTTAATTTGTTGTCGTCTTTTTTAAATGTAAGTAATTATCCTTTACTTTTTTATTTATTGTACATACTACAAACATACATAAACTCACGACCCAAATACTTGTATTTTGTTATACCCGTTGTAAGGGGCTTAAAAAAAACAAGGGAGTACAAATATTTTTTTTTTAATCAAATTATCAGCTCCCAAATTTAAGTACCTAACACGATATTCAACAAATCTTAAGAAGTTAAAGAACAGGCACTGTTTAAACTATTAAAAATTTAATAACATACAATTATTTAGTTTGAATCACTATCCATTAGCGTTTTATAAATTTCTTCCTCATCTTTATAATAATTGAAATCTTTCCAAGACACATTTGGTTTCACAGTCAGTTTTTCAGTCTTTGGTTTATCACTCCGCTTTGGCGCATGAATATAGTCATTTAGTGATAGAGATTTAGAGATAAGGCCCTTACGAACCACTTTCTTTTTTGTATGGATATTTTCCAGTTTTTCGTTTTTAAGAATAGTCACTCCACATGGTTTATCTTTGATTTTGTGAGAATCTTCAATTTCATTTTCATTATTCATATTTTCAATATCAGTGTTATTTTCTATGGCATTATTATTTCCTATTATAACATCTCCGATGTTGTCATCAAAATTATTGAAATTAAATTCTGCTTCATTAAATGTTATTGCATCCGACAAATATTTATCAACTGTAATTATAACTTCGTCAGTTACTAAATCGTCGAAAAAAATTATTGGCATTGAATTTAAATCAGTGGTTAACCCTTCTATCATATGACTTTTTATTTCTTTACTTTGTTTTTCTGTGTCATCTGTTTGTATTATATCAATGGGATATTTTTGTTCTTCTATAACTTGTTGGTGTTTTACTGTTGTTTTTCCTTTTCCTTTTCCTTTATTTTTTATTTTTTCTTCATCGTGTTGTGTAGAATATGTTTCGTCTTCAGTTATTAATCCTTCTTCTTTGAGGCATTTTATTTCAGTATCATAGAAAGTACGGTTTGCAGATATAAGTTTTGATGAAGATGACATTGTTGCTTTTTCTTTTTCTGTGGGTTTTCGTTTCTTGCCTTTTTCCTTATTTGATGAGTCCTAAAAATTAAAAAAATAATCATTGAAGTGTATTTTATTAATAATCCCATTGATACTATTCGAAATTTCAGAATTCTAAGGGGTATTATTAGATTTTTACCTGCGTTTCCTTGTCTTTGATCCTAAAATGCGTTTTCTCTTTAATATCTAATCTCAAATCAACTTTCACTCCTATGTTTTTAAAACTCTCTCCGTCATCTGTTATCTTTAAATGACCTTCATTCTCAAATTCCATATCTATTAGATTTGAATCACTACGTAAAATTAAACTGATATCACTTTCGGTCGTAGTAGAACTATTTGTTCTTTTGAATCTTTTAGCTGGTGGGTATTGTTTTTTCAAGGCTTGACGTATGTAACTACATTGTGCTTTTGGTTCTGATAGGGTGTTGGATAGAAGTTCGTGTTCTTTTGTGTAGTAACAATTGCAACAGATATTTTTATTGCAATCAAAGCAGCTCAGCAATTTATATTTAATTGACGTGTTGCCATCCGTTGAAATTTGATGCAGCTTCATTGTACCTTTTATAGGAACAATGTTTTCAGGTATCATTTTGGTCATCTTTTGAATGTCGTTTTCATTTATATAAAACATTTTTACTTTGCTATTAACCATTAAATAGTCATATGCTTCTTTTGCGTTGGTTATATCATTGCCGTGTGAAATATGATTGTCAAGTTGTCGTTTCAATGCTCCACCAACCCCATCAGCTGGGCCTTTTCCATGAGAGGCTTCAAAGAAATTCCAAGTTGCATATTTAAATCCGTAATCTTTTATATTTTTTTGGAACAAAAAGAAATTATGTTTTTGGCGGTACTGAGTTGCAGGACTATCAGAAAAGATATGAATCTTTTTAATGTTAAAGTATTTGCATAGTTTCATTATTGGATCCAAATGAGCCCAGATTGCTCCAGGACCATGTTCATTATTTGGGGATATGGAGCATATGGATTTGGGATTCACATTTTTTCTGTAAAGTACGCAAGTGTGCAATGTGACCTGATTCCTGGATCCTCCGAAGTGTACAGCCTGAATTTCTTCCGACTGCTTGCATGAAAAGTTTTCTGAAAAATCACAAATCAATGCAGCTTCGTCTTCATCAAGGTTTTCAATACACTTTTTCCATGCTAGGTACTGATGCAAAACATTGAAGTAATGAGTTTTAAATTTTTGTACATCATCTTGAAATTCTTTAACTAATGTAATCACAGTTCCTTTCACTACTTGTTTTGAATACTTCTTTGTCTGCTTTTCTTCAGATTTCTTTATTCCAATTTTAGTATAGATATGTATTCCCATTTTCCATTGAAGCCACTGCACGGGACTATCTTCATTTATGGTCAAATCAATATCTGGTTTCTTATCTTTGCATTCAGAACACTCGGAGTACATGCATTTGAAACATTTGCTGCAAGTGACATTTTTCATAAGTTCATCAATGTCAGATGTTTGAAGCAAACCTAGCTTCTTCAACGATTTTGCTTTGAAAGATAAATTGCAATGCTTTATGCAAGCACAAGTATTCCTATCTTGAAGTCTTGGTTTCACAACGGAGAACGGTCGGAACCGATAAAAAGTTTGTATAGATGCTTTACCACCTTCTGTCCTGTATTTTCTGTAGAGCTTGTATATTGGTTCAATTAAATATCGCTTTTGTACTTTTTCTTTGTTTCTCGTTATGCACTCGTTTTTTCCCGCGCTAGATCTACTTACATCTTCTCTTTCAAAGAAATCTTTGATTTCTTTCTGGTATTTCTTTTTAATTTGGTTACTTGATTTCGTCATTCTAATTCTTCCTTTCAGCCCAAGAACATTAGAAATAGCTGTTTTTAATTTGTGTTTATTTACTATTTGGTTTGTAGCTACTTTTTTTAGTACTTTCTTTTCTCTGGGATCTGCTTTATTGAACTCTGTCTTTAAAGAATCTGTAATTGTATTTAGCAAAATTAGCTTTCTTTTCACCTTATCTTTTTCTGGCGTGGACACATTTGGTAAAGTTTCTTCTAAAAAACTATTTGATTTCGTTAATGGTGTATCGTCACACCGTGGAGTTTCAGTAGTTTCAATGGAAATAGCATCATTATTAGTTTTAGTTTGTTTATGCAATAATATTTTCAGAATGTTCACTTGCCTTTTCATCCGATTACAGCACTGTCTTAAATTCTTATTTCGACTTTTTAATCGAGTATTTTCTTCAGTCAGCTTTTGTAGTCTTTCCTTTAGGATTTTTTTATCATTTTTTCTATCTTCAAATGTATTATTGTCTTGTGTCATAGGATTAGCCATTTTCTTTCTTTCAGCTCTTTTATCATTGGCTTGTCTCCACTTTGCTCGTAGCTCTTCTTTTTCTTCTTCTGTAAGAATTTCTTTTTTCTTTTTGATATTTTCTTTAACTTTTGTTAAATGCTTAATTCGGATTTCCTCATATTTATTTGGCTTTTCCTTTTTCAGTCTTTCTCTGTAAGCTTTTTGCCTTTCGGCATTCGTTTTTGGGGGCATTCCTAAAAAAAAGTTATGCTGTAGTTATGGTTTTATCAGAGTAAATAAAAATAAATTTATATTTAAATAAGCTTTTATAAAAAACTTAAGGCACTTATAAATATTGTATAGAGCGCCTGTAGAACGGATAGTGTGTATGAGTGCCTAAAGCTTATTTAAAATAAAACCAGTATTGGACGGCTCAGCTTGATCTTCAAGTACTTGTCATTATGTATAATGCCATATAATCGCGATGATAAAACATACAAGTCCGACGAAACCTGCTCTGCCATTGACCATCAGGAATTTCCAGCGCATCCTATGTATTACAACCTACCTACTTTCCAGCGCCATCAACAGATCTGCTCTATGGTATAATAAATTTTATTTTTTTCCTATTATATCTAAATACATATGTATATTTGTGCATTGTGCATAATATATTACATTATTACCAAACTTAGATAAGACTTTCATAAAAATGCTAGACACACTAACAATATACTTACGTTTTCTTAATCACGTTGTAACTGTGTACACTCAGCTTTACATTGAACTTTTTCGTTACGTTACGAAATTCATAACAAACGTTACGAAATTGTAATAAGAATTTATGTTATAAAAAGTCAATGGTTTGATAAAATTTAAAAGTGTTAATATGTAAGCTTAGCAATGTTCGTTCCGCACATATTACAAAAAGATGAGTAGAAAAAGACTTACCGTTTTGTGAAAAAAGGCTATAATATTTCCTGTTACGAAATAGTGGTCCCACTAAAGAAACACGTTGTTACTGATTTTAACAATTAATGTTATGGCGGAGAAGTCAGACCAACAACTAATCAGAAAGAGGCTAGTGTTGCCCATGTTAAATTTTACAAATGGGTTCAAAAATTACGGTGGAAGTACTAATAAAACGTAACTAAAGAGTAGTTACTAAAAAGTAAATGACTATGTCTCATTTTGTTTTTTGTGCATAAATTATTAATTTATTATGAAACCCCATAGAAAATTACTTTGTACAGAAACTACATTTAATTAAGACCCTAAAACTTACAAAAAATCACAAATTATAACGTTATTATCGCATTTTATGAAGTATAAACAAATGAGGTGGGTAGGGTGGCAATTTTATTTTGTATGGAAGGTAAAAATCGATATTTTTTAAAAAATTAAAATATTTGCGAATTAATACGATTGTAATGTTTATTCTTCGATATGTTAAAGTGTAATATTTATTCTACAAAATGGTGCATATTTTTTTTGTATGATTAATTAAAAACATGTGTAATTTTTGAACTGTTTCTAGGCACACTTTATTTTTCCAAAATGTACACTTTTTTTGAGAAATACTCATATAAGAATCGTGAATCATGAGTGCGTTTTTAATTTTAAAATAGGTTTTAATAATTACCCAAAGTACACTATACAGGGTGTATCGGCACGTACCCGACAAACTTTAACCACCTATTCCTTAGCACATTTGGAGTAAAAAATGTTATGGGCACTTTGCTGTCCGGTAACATTTTTTTTTAATAAAAAATTTATTATTCATATTTTCATCACATGTCACCAATGTTTTATCCTTTGTCAAAGTTTGAGAACCCGTCTGGCAATATTTTTTTCGAGTTTCGTTGAATAATGTATGCACGTACCTACGTTGGCGCGCATTTACAATCACAACGAAATGGCACGGCACCATTCGTCTCATTTTTAACTATTATTATTTAGTGTGTACGAAAGAGCGAGGACACTTTTTGACACACTTGCTAATAACAGCTGTTGAACACGAGAAACAATGCAAATGACAGTGACGGAGTGTGGATTTTTAATTTATTTTTTGTTTTTAATGGAAAAAAAATGTTACCGGACAGCAAAGCGCCCATAACATTTTTTACTCCAAATGTGCTGAGGAATAGCTGGTTAAAGTTTGTCGGGTACTTGCCGATACACCCTGTATATAATAATATTATAATTGTGAAAGTTTGTCTTTGTGTTTAAGTGTTTGTAAATTCTTCGGGTTGACACTATATTTAAAAAAGTTATGAATTCTAAATTTGTTTATCTATTAAAATTACAAAAAAATGTGACAGGTTTGTTTGGTGAAGTATCAAGTAAACTTTTAATTTTATTCATGCATATTTTACAGAATGCCTAATGATCCTATATATTTTTAGGTAGGTATAGATTTACCTGGTTGTGGGCCACCTTCTTTAATTGATGATGATAAAAATTTAAATTTAGACACAGCGATACCTGCCGGCCATTTGGCAGCGTATAGGAATGTATCTTTCTTATTTTCCGTATTTCTTGTTTATTTGTTAAAAATAATCAAATAAAAATAAATCTCTTTTAACAATGATTTTCTTTTCATTTATATCATTATATTTATGTAGAAAACTATCTTACTTAAATGAATTCAAAATTAAACGAATTATAGGTCCCGAAAAATCGAAACATATTTTTTCCCAACTTTTTTGGGAAATACTAGGGAGCTGGTATCACTCAATACGCCTACAGTGACGTTAAGCGCTTACGTCAACGATATAGGTTGCGTATACTTGTGTGCGTGACACGCACACAAGTATTTCAAATCTGGCCTGTTCTTTCTGTTGGAATAACAGTGCGACACTCTATCTAGACATTTATATAATCAAAGATATTTATATAATAGGTTAAACGCAGCTGCGTGAACAAGTGTTATATTATGAAAGTATTAATAGTTTATTAGGAAATGACCTGCTATATCATCTTTTTAACAGGTTTTAAAAAAAATCAGCAATACTCATTTTTCTCCGTGTACATAAAGATAGCAGCCAGTAAAAATGTGAGTTAAGAAAATCAAGATGTTGACAGTTATCAGTCGAAGTATACAGTTATACATAGCCGAAGGGGATAGGGTCGAATTAGATCAGTGGTAAAGCAAATCTCCGGCAAGACTGAGGTCCTGGGCTCAATTCCTAGATGCGACAAAACCTTTTCTGATGTTTCTGTTTCAAATTTTCATTTAAGAGTCGCCAATATTGTTTTTAATTATTACTAATTAAAATATTTAAAAATTAGTTGGTTTTTGGATCCTTTTTCGGACGTCTGCAAAATTAAGTACATCAATCTTTATAACTGTTTACTGTTTGATAACGAACAAGATTAGAAAAGCGACCCTTAGATGTTTTGAGAATGTAGAGAGGATGAAAATCACGATAATTTCCTTATTTTGGGCGGTTTGTATAGGTACCGCCGTCTTCTATCTTTTTCTTTCTCAGAGCCTCCTCTTCGTCCTTTCCTTAAAAGCCTCTTCACACAGCATCCCCCAAGATGTCAAAGCATCATGTGTGGAGTTAGTGTAAACAAAATCAAATGGAGGGAGACCAGGAAGAGTGAAGGCCTTTCCTAAAGACTGTCGGAATTCTCCAAGGATTCTAGGTATGCATATTCATTTTAAATCGTATTATAAACAAATTTCCTTGAGGTAACCTTTAACGCAATAATTACGTCTATTAAAACCTTTAAAAATGGTTCATTCACAACCATTTAAATTACACAAAACGATGTCGTTAAATTAAAGAACAAAAAAACACACACACAAGACAATTCGCAACAGTTCTCAGAAACTTAATAAAGATCAAAGACAATATTATTATCTAAGCTTGCAAGTCTCAAGTCCGGTCTGAAACCTTTTCACGAAACAGTATAATCAAATAATTTAAAATGAATCGGTACAAAAATTGTAGTTTTCTGTGAATATCCCAGATAATTCTTGAATGATTATAGCTCTGTATCTGTTGTTCCCGCAAAGCGACCTCCATTATCGTATTAAGTTGGATGTCGTCGGAGACCGTTCAGACCATGATCCCGTGCTATTATCTCCTACATTTTATTTAAATGGATTAGTTCTTTAAATGTGAAACCGTTCCGTGAATAATAAAATGTCTTTTAATGCCCGTCATTATCCGTTCTGTTGCTGGGTTTTAGATTTTATGGTTAACATTAAAAAAATCGTTGAAGACGCGAGATTATAGGTAAGTACCTACCTACAATCTCGTGTCTACATACTCTACCTAAACCAACCTAACCTAACTACCCACACCCAATTTATGCAAATTGTTAATCTTCGCTAAGCAGAAAATCTGTGTAGGTAGGTAGGTACAAAGGCAATAAAAACCCAAAATAGCGAACTCTCTATTCACGAAATGTACACAAATTTTTTATACCGACCCAGTTATTTACATCATGAGCTTTGAAGCATAAAATATTGATATATAGTCTAAGGCGTATTGCTGATAAACAAATACAAAACTTACGCAAGGTCGTTGTACGCCTAGCAAACACTATTAATAAAAGGACACTTAGATGGTTTTGAAAAGTAGAGTAAGCCCGTAGTCCCACGGGTTGGTAAGCAATCGACATAAACCGAATGCTGCAAGACCTGCGCAGAAAATTAAGTTCGCTGCAGTAAGAAAACGCTCCGCAGCGCACTTCAGTGTGGAACTTTTCTGCGCAGGGTCTTACAGCATTTGGATTATTTATTTATTTATTTAAACGCCATAAAATGGCTTTTACAATAGAGTGATACAATAGAGTGATTACAGAACAAGTAATGTGTACACAAAAATATTGTTGCAAGTGATACAGTTGTTAATAGAAGTGCAGTTAAACAATACATAATTAAAAGAAATATCCACTAGTGTAGAAATAGTTGAATGAATACTAGGTTTGTATAAAACCTGACATAAATCGAGGTATGAGGTTTTTATGATAATGAATAGTTATTAATATAAAGTAAATTATATTAAAGCCTAGAATGTTATAATAACAGAGAATATTTTATTTAAACAGAATATTAATATGTATGAAAAAGGGACTTTTTCACATGTATAATCTAGCAAAATATTATAACAGAGTAATAATAATTATGTCGATAAAGGAGTGCCAACATGTGATAATAAATGATAATAAACGTTGGACAAGTTGACAAAAGAGGATGTTCCTGGGAGACAAAATCAGGTTAACAAAGGAAAAATAACCTCAAAAGCGCTTTATAAGTTAATTTATTTAACCTAAAACTTACTGTATAAGCATTAACGCTCCACTTCTAGTCTATTCCTATTCCAAAATCAAAGCCCACTTCTCTACATTGAAGCTAAAATTCTTTAAAAAATGTTTTTTATAATATTTTGTAACGCCATTATTTGTTTATTATTGTAGTAATACTATAATTATTACTACAATATTATAACAATTTACAAAATATCAAGTGGACTTTTTATCGCATTTACGCATTATGTATTACATAGGTACACAGACAAAAATGAGTTTTGCTAATTTATTACGAATCTCTTTGAATACTTGGTAATCCGGTTAAAAGCGTGTTAAAGGCAAATGCACGTGATAATATATTAGTCATTTAATAAAAGTTTATCAGGAAACCTGTGAATTCATTCTTAAGACATGCAATCCCGTGTTTAATTATTACCAATAATTTAAAGAGATTCTTAATAAATTAGCAATACCTACTAATTTCTCTACGTACGATATTACGTGTCGATGTATGTCAATGAAAACCAAAGGCATAACCACCACACCTACTCGAAAAACGGTAAAATGTACATACATAAAATATAATAAGTTAATAGGTCTACATAAAATCGATTTATTTATTTATTAATTTTAGGGAAATCGACAGTTTACTCGTACATTTATTTCAGTTTGTACATAAGTATTATATAGCCAACATAAAACCAATTATGGATTTCCTCCTTGTGACTGAGACAGCATAATAAGGAATAAGTAAATTAAATTTGTAAGAAAGGAATATGCATTCAAAAATTTATATAAACAAAAGATTATATAAAATGAAAAATTTACAAAACAAAACATTTATCAATACATTAATAGCCACAGAGAGAGGTTGTAGATATAAATCAAATCATAATAGAAATATAAAAATAGAGACATAACATTATTCACAAACCATCAGAGAAATATTCTTTTATGGACCTCTTGTATTTGGTAAGTTCGCAACTGAAAATATCAACCTTGGATAATACGCTATTGTAATTATTGCATAGCCTGTTCAGGCAAGAATTCTGCTTAGAGTTCGTTTTGCATTGATCCACCTTGAACAGGACAGAAGAGCGTGTTGAACGTGTTAAATCATATATATTTTTTAATTTATTTTTTATTGCGTTATCAATATCGGTATGGCTATCAAGAGAGACTGCGAGACCGTGTTCATAGGTAAAATAAAAAAAAAAGAATTTTCGAAAACAAATTAACAAATCTTTCTGGGTTATTATCAATAATGTCGAATTTTTCGAACATGGCACTCTATCACACTCAAAAAATTTGTTTACACATCGCCTTTTAAGAATTATTTTATTTTTCATACTATATACCTATGATAAACGCGAGCTCCTGGAGCTCACATTATATGAGTAGTAGAATAATCAGGAAAATATGTATTTATTTAAAATATGTGTAAAGAAAAATATTATTTTTTTTTAATTCAAGGCAATGCCGAGCTTGTCTCGTCATTGTGGCTGTGTGTCGTGGACTGTCACTGGCTGGATGTGCGCCACAGTACCTACCTACAAAGTCGACTCGATATTTCGTAATCTATGGTTTAAGTCTTAAGACATAGTAAAAATAATCTATGGGTATAATTTCAATAATTGATAATTGCTCTCGTGATTGTGATTAAGGAATTGACATAACAATTAATAACATTAAATGTCGTTTCTTTCCTTACTGGTAATGTTTTGTTACTGAATGCTTTTCTTTGTGTAAATCTTGTGAGATTAACAAAATAAATCTCTTCTTTCCTTACAGAGAAACTCCATTGTGTTTTAATTGACTGTGTCGTTCAAATCACAAGGAAAATATCATTATATATTTACCTACTGTTATAATTTGAAATCTTGTATTATTTTGTAATAAATAAAACGATGTACATACTTATGTAATAAAGTTGGTACATACCCACTTAAATATAGATCTCAGACGTGTTATTTACATCCTTAAAAACGATTATATTAACGTACATAAGTAGTAAGTATCTACACATATAGCTACCAAAAAACGCTTCATGTATTCGTCTACTAACTTCTTCCAGGTATTAAAATACAGACACACACACAGCACGTAGTTGGTTGGTTGGTTCCCGTCCAAAGCTCTTCAATATTCAGAAGGTTTTTTTTCTGCTTAGCATATTCATGAGCCTTATAACGTATGCAGAGACTTAACTTCGATAACTTCACCGCAGTCCCAGTTCCCAGCCTGGTTCTACCAACATTGCCTTCTACTAGGTTACACATTCGTCACGCAACTTGGGCACACTAAACTTTAAGCATAAGTTAACTAAACTTTTAGCATGAGTTAACCAAACTTTATTTTTGCTGAAAAAGTTAGATAAGTTAACTCAACTAAAATGGAAGATAATTCGAAAGAACCTTTTAGTCGATTATAGTCGATTATAGTCGATTATAATCGATTTTAGTCGATTATAATGAATATTTGTTTCAAATATATACAAAGTTTCAAAGGGTGGTGAACCCAAGCAAACATCTTTTAACTAATGCCGAAAACGTAGATATTATGTTCTGGCCTCCGTGGTAGAAGGGTAAGGCTCTCGACTAGCAATTCTATAATGACTAGATCTGAATTTCCAGATACGTACCCACCTCCCTCTTCCTCATCTCCTTCCCCTCCCTTCAGCCACATCCATACCCCAATTCGGAGATACCATATTATCACTGGCTCAAGACCGTTGGGAGGGAAAATGAACTTTCAAATCCGGTTAAAAACGGGATTGCAGGCCATTAAAGAATAAATCGATTTTCAAAAAAAAACTTTAAGTAAAATACGAACGTTTTGTCACGATGTCGAAACACGTGTTCATAAAAATCCTAACATTATAGCATTTCGTCATTATATACTACCAAGATAAACGCAGGTGAGTGAACAAGTGTGATGACATTATTACAAATTTACTAAAAGTTTTTCAGAAAACAGCCTGCAATCCAGTTTTTAACCGGATTACTTATAATTTGAAAAAAAAAAGTGTTAATAAATTAGCAATTCTCATATTTTCTCCTCGTAACCACCTAATTTATCCCACTCTTCGTTACTTTATCCATTTTTATATAGTTATATTAAATTGAATAGTTTTCACGTATATTTTGTTGGTTGGTGTCCCTAATAACACATACGCTCTCGTAACTGCTCGCTAGTTTGCGTGACCGTTCGCACAGTAGCTCGCCATTGGTTCGCTCATAGCCAACTATCCCCACCTTACACCTACTCAAGTATAATACTACACATCTATACACTACACAGCTACTCACATACACACTCACCAACACACCCACTATACCAGTTACCACCATTTATTATAACTGCGGGAAGGCATTAAGATTCTCAATAAATTTATGCTGCAAGCTATCATACAATCTTGTATCACGTATTTTAAGATACTCCTACACTAGGTTTTACAGTAACATCATATTGCTTTTGATCAACAACGCAAGTTTATGAGATAGATCGCCATCTGCTTTCGAAACAAAATTGGAGTTTTTCTTGAAAAATAAAGAAAATCTTTAGGTATGTGAGAACTGAACACAGCAAAATGTCAAGAATGCTGTGTTTTCAACGGTATTTAGCATTGTCAAAATATGTCATTTTTAACCTCTCAAATAAATTATAATCTTTTACGCAGGAAATTATAGGTTTTTAGACGCCTGTATATTATAGGTCAGGAATATTAATTCCTTACATGAATTGTCTCAAAATGAAAACATTTGTTCTGACCCATAAATTCCAGTCAGAAAAGCTGTGGAATTTTAGAAAACATACGGAATTTAAGAAAAGCTGTGCATTTTTTATGAATGGATACCGTTCAATACAATTTGGATACCGTTCGAGAGTTTGATGAACTTGTCAAATTCCGCTTCACGCTTAGTACGCAAAAATGAATATGAATAACACTTGTTTTCAACTTAATTAAAGAAAGGATGAAAGTAGACTGAATGCTGTAGAAATGAGATCCCTGAGGCGTATGTGCAGAAAAGCCATGTATGATCGTGTGAGAAATGTGGAGATCCGCAATGAGTGCAAGGCTGATGTAATGAGTAATATCAAGAAAGGGGCGCTTAGATGTGGCATGTAGATCGAATGAGCGAAGAAAGGAGAATATAATAATTTTATTATACCGAATCCATTAAATTTCATAATTTTAACTCCCTCCAAACACGACGTCTAATTTTTGATTAAATCCTATTATTTAAAATCCTAAATAATGGTCTGGACTCACCAGAACTTACCAATTTAATAAATTTTCATATTCCGTCTAGATCAACCCGACAATCTGATTTATTTTATCTACCCTCGTGTAGAACAAACATTCGAAAAAATTCCCCAATTCCTCGGATATGTGCACAATATAATAAAAATTTTTACAGCATTGACATTTTTGCTAATAACCTAAAGAAATATCGATATGAAGTACTGCGTACGATCGATTATTAATATGAGAGTATGGAATGTATCGGAAGCATCTCCTATCCTCTTCCTATTTTCCTCTTCCTCTCCCCTTCCTTTAACACCAAATTAATTTTAAGAAACTAAAACTTCATTTCTAATGCACTTTAACATAAGAAACTTCTGTGCCTTGACTACAATTAATTTGTATATTTATATCTATCATTGCATATTATATAAAAGCTGTCTGTTTCTTACAAAATAAATAAATAAATAAATAATGATGCAAATGTAAATGGTAGCAGAAGTCGGGGACGCCCTAGGAAGACATGGCACGACCAAGTGAATCAGATACTTGAGTCGGGTCATGTCAAGAGTCAGAATAATAGAAGAGTATGTATGAGACGATGTAAGACGATGAGACTCTCTGCCTACCCCTGCGGGGAAACGGCGTGGTGGTTGGTTAGTTAGTTAGTGTTGATGACCGCTTTCATCAAATAAACTAAGGGAATATTTATATTTCATTAAAGCAGATGAGTACAAACAAACATTTTTTAAATTGTTAGGTTAGGTTAGGTTTTTTTTTAAATCTCATTTGTTAATATAATCCTCACAGGGTGCTTTATCTGTGCTGAGGCACCCATTTTACAATTTTATGTGACCAATTATGTATGTGAAGAAAATTAATTGTGTTTAAATTATGTCAATTAAACGAATTTAAATTAAAAATATTAAGAAATAAAATTAAAAAAAAACTAAAATGACTCTTCGATTTTTTATGAACATCTGTTCCGACATCGTGATAATACATTCGGTTTGGGTCCCATCCAGGCGTAGTGTGTTTAAGTCATCCATCACAACACAAGCAAACATTTCCCGCTTACTGTGGTAGTACAGGTTTTTCATAAGCCGGGAATGTTTGGCTTGCTTTTAAAAAAAAATAATTCATTCGTTACGATCTTGAAATCTATTTTTAACCGGATTGCGAATAATTTGAAGAGATTCTTAATAAATTAGCAATATTCAATTTTAGTCACTCCGTGTAGCATTCCATTTTCATATCGAGCACTGAAATAACTTTAGTAGGTTAATAAATATTACAAATTTTATTTTTCTACTCCTGCTAAACCACTAAACTATTGAAGAAGAAGAGGAAAATTATGTTTCCGGTTACGCCTCCAGTCATGGCCGCAGTGACCGGATATGACAAATGTACGGGAAGTATTATATTAAGACATCTTTTATTAGCATTTGTTTACTGCTCAGTAAATATCTGGACATAACTTCAGGGGAAAAGTTTTCACTTGCTATTGTTATGGAATGATTTAATATTGGGTCATAAATCTTAGAAAACATGTTTTAACGCAAAACTTTATAAAAGTTATTGTAGTGTGTAGGTAGGAAGGGGTACGAAGCAATTTTTGTGGTCAAGCGGCCTGATTATATCCTCTAGATGACGAAGAAATTTGTTTTATTTTCTCTTCCTATATTATAAACGATTAAATATTATACTAAGAAAATGGTTGTTTTAACTTGACCGTTTTGCATTTTGTCTGTCTGTAAATTTGTTTGTTCCGTTTCCGTTTAAAGATGGTGGCCGGTAATGATTCTATTTTCAAATGTGAAATCGTATTGTTTATTTACACTTTTTTATTCGCATTTTTAATTTTACGGTTGCATACCTGCATGAAGAATGTTTTAAAAAATAATTGTCATTGAGGTTGTGAAGTTTTTTTGGACAAGTTGTTACAATAATTCCTTATTTAAAGTTTTAAAAAAATACATGAATATATTGTTTTATAATTAAGTAGGTAGTTATTTAAGAACCTTACAAATCTTTCACATTTGTCTCTAATGATCTTCACTTATAAATCTTAGATTTTATACTAAAACGAAAAATCTTCTTTTCTCGAATCTGTACAATTTTTTGTTGATAACAGTTTAAGTTTCACTGCCGATAAATCGGTGCTTAAAAAAAAAATATAATATTTGGATGATTTGTACAGCGCCGGTTTAGTGCACAATCACCTCAAGGGCGCTGTACAAGTATATAGTAAATATCTACAATGATCTTTCTTATTACCAAGTTTAGACAGTCAAACTACGAGTATTATCATATTTTTGCATCTACCAGTTCGTTGATCAATAATACAAAACAATACGTTCAATGCATTTGATCAATGAACGTGATGTTGCGTTAGAATGTACATATATTATTATTATTTTATTATATTTTGTACTGACAGATAATATACAAGACAGTACTTACCTAAGCGGTCACTTGAGAATAACAGTGTTTGTTGTTTATTAAAGAAACTTAGATACAGTTTGCAACTAGGACATAATTGGAACGCATGTAATTGAAAATGTGTTTGATATTGTACTGGCCAAACCTACGCCCGTGACATCGACTGTAAAATTCCGGATTCCTCTTGGGGGTACCTTGGGGAAGGATTTGCAATTGAAACACAAGTTTTTAACAGTTTCATAAAATGTAACATAGGAATCTGTGGTAATTTAATTTCTCTCACTAGAAGGAATCTCTTCTGAGATATTTTCATTTTCTTGAATTTTCTTCTTGCTACGCTAGTTTGCGCCGTGCAATTAGTCTACGATTTCATTTAGAGTATGATTAAAATAAAATAAAAAATCAAATTAACAGCTGAAAAAATCAAAACAATATAGGTAAATAAAATAAAGACAAGTAAAAATTTAATTTATGCTTTAGCTAGTGATTCACTGTCTATCAAAATATATAGATTATGTTTTTAATTTAGGAGGCGGGTGTGGGTACCGCCGCCCCGGGAACCATTTATTGGATAACCAACACCCTTGCCATAAGTCAGCCTAAGTGGTTCGCTAAGTTTGGTGACTTAGCAGGAGTGCGCGGGTTCATGAGAGACTGGTTGAGGGAGACTTTTTGACCTCTCCAGCCGGACTCTCTATCGCTTTGCACTCGCCTTGATTCATACATCCGTCACTCTTGGACACCCAGATTCCTACTCACCCTTAATACCTTTTTCCTTCCCAGAACTTCTTATCCTTCCTTTCTATAAAAAGAATCGCAACACAGCATCCCCAAAGATGACATAGGCTCTGAGAGATACTTTTTTCTCAGGGCCTCCAGTAAAGCTTACCCGAAAATTATTCAACTTCTTTGCGTAATTTTAGTTTAAAAAATTTCCTTAAAAAAAGCATATTTCCAAATTCTGTTGCAATTTTTCCCCTTGGATGTTAATTTAACATACTAGTTCTTAAGGTCCAAGTTTTGATTGTCCTCTGAACTACCCCTTACACATTTCGTCTAAAAAACATCTTAGGAGGGTTAGGAGAAAGAATTAACCCAACAATGAGTGTCAATATTACTTGGCTGGTGTGTAATTTACCCCATTCTACCGCCGCCGTTTGGAGGTGTTGCCATTTTGATCTTACAAAGACACTTTGTCACGTGATTTCCGGACAATGGCGTCCTTCCGGTGCCACGAGGTGACTTCCTGTGGCGCTAATCATCGGCCGCACGCGCTATTTCCGGCGGCAAATACAGTGCCAAGAAACGCGCTGTTATTCGAATCGCGAATTCTATGATCCGCTAAATAAATATATGGAACTATTTCAAAGAGTAATAATGCTGGTGTTTTGTAGAAAGGAATAAATGGATCCTCACATGGGAAGATTAATATTACCTAACACAAGGCAGAAAACCAGTTTGATAATCTCAAAAATCAACCCGTTCAAACAAAGTATTTTTTACTACAACACATCTATTTTTAAATGCCTTTAATTTTTTTTAAGAAATAATTTGTTTGACTAAGAATTGAACCATCCTTCACACGAACTGGAGTCGACTTCTCCAAATGCCGATCTGGTAGGATCGACATTTATTTCGTATATTAACTGCTGTAATATCATCCAATTTTAGAGAAATGCTTAAATTTCCGCTTGTGCGTACGTGATTGCAACCGAATGCATTTTCTACGACAACGAGCCCATCTGCCGAGTTTCAGATCGATCGGATGTCGACAAGTGGGTTTATTTCTGCTTCAAAGATTTGCAGTCATTCATTGCCAAAAACAAACGTGAAATTCAAACAGAAGAAATAAAATTGAATACGACGTACTTTTTAAATAAAATTTTGTACTTAGTAAAGCTAGTTGTGCAATAGTAAATAAAATAAGGTAGGTACCTATTAAAACAGTAGGTACCTATTTACAGTGGTAAAGATGATAATTTGTAGTAAGGATATTTTTTGACCAAAATATATAATACAACAATGATGTACCTACCTTTTATAGAACTCCGATAACAATAGTAAGGACAGTGGTAAGGATGATAGTTTGTAGTAAGGATAATTTTTGACACAAATATACAATACAACAATGATATACAACCTTTTATAGAACTCCGATAACAATAGCAAGGACAGTGGTAAGGATGATAGTTTGTAGTAAGGATAATTTTTGACACAAATATACAATACAACAATGATTTACAACCTTTTATAGAACTCCGATAACAATAGTAAGGACAGTGGTAAAGATGATAATTTGTAATGAGGATAATTTTTTACAAAAATATATAATACAACAATGATATACAACCTTTTTATAGAACTCCGATAACAATAGTAAGAACAGTGGTAAAGATGATAATTTGTACTAAGGATAATTTTCGACAAAACCACGAAAAAATTGCTCCTCATTTTGCCACTGTAAAAGTGCAGTTTATAAATGAGAATAACATAGTTAGTTTGATTAGGAAAGATGTCGAATTGCATTGCCATTAAACGCAAAGAAATGTGTTATAAATCTCTTGTGAAAGTCCATTTTTTCAAAATTACATCTTCAAAAAATGGCTTTTCATGTTCACCCTTTCTACAAAATACCTTTGATTCGTCCTAAGAACGTCACCCGAGACGGTGGACATTGTACCGTTAAATGTAATACAATGTACGCGACTTAAAGGATAATGTATTATTTTTAAAGAATGGATTGGAACAATAATTTAAAGCATATTGTCCTGCTGTCAAATTAACAGCATGTAGTCCGCGACGCGTGATGGTGAAATTACTATGATTAAGAAAAAAGGGGAACTTTTATAATATAATAAGTGTTGGGACTACTCGTGTTTCATAAAGTAACGGGGTTTCGTTTTTCCAATGAGAAAATTGGATCGGTTCTTAAAAAAATATTCAACATTAAATTTAGTACCTACCTACTTTTTATTTTTAAAATTAAACGGTTTTTGACAATACTAGGGCAGAAGGTCAAACTTAATTTGAAGATAAATTATTTACCAAAAAAATTTACGTAATGCCTTATACATAAGACATGAGTAAAAACTCTCAGGGGGACATATGAATCTATTACTCCCACTGCGGTGCAAGGTTGTGAGTCAATAGTCATGTTAAAGAGGTCAAAAGGTATCCCTCAATCATTTTTTTCCGATCCTAGACAAACCTCAATTCGTTAACCCGGGCATTACTAAGTCACCAAACGTAGCGAAATACTTGAGGTGACAAATGGTAAAATAAATAGTACCCATGGCGACGGTACCTACAACCTACACCCCCTTTCAAATTGTGCACGATGTCCATTAGGACATGAACATTTTTGTATTATCTTGATTTATTTTTAGAGTATTTGCCGTGTTGCGTTTCCTCCTTCTGTAGCCAACGTTTCGTACAGCGATGCGGTGTCCAACATCATGGTAGATGTGTAGATTCAGATTGTGGTGAATGTGTGTTTATGTATGTAGAAGTAATGCCATCTTTCGCAAGTTGATCCTCTTAGAACACGGCGTAATACCCCATAAAAAAATTACGATAACTTAGAGGAATGTTCCCTTCATTAGTTTCTCGGAGACACTAATCTGTGTTGAACTAGGTGCCTCCCGATCTAATCGACTGGCCGCATGAACTCATCATAACACTTTGACCTTCACCTATCAACTACACCTATCCACTATAAGGAGAAAAAGAAACATTGATTCATGTTCAGCTTTCTGAAAATTAAATACCAATAGCCTAAAGAATAGCAAAACAAATGCGATGTAGGCGTGTTTCATTTTCAAAAAGTCTGACCACTATTTGCTTAATTTTCAAATGTAGGACTGTGTTTTATCATGAAATTCTCATTTCGATAAAATGGGATGGATTACGATGTCAGGCTAGTACAAGAGAGTAAAGGGTCAGAGTGTGTGCTAAATGTGCTAGAACCAAAAGGTACCGAGATTTGTTTCCAGTCAAATCTATATTGAAAACATTTTTTCTAGTGTGTGTTGTCTATTCAGTGGTTTATACCAATTTTAAAGAGCGTAATTATTTCATCGTTCATGTTATTCAAATTTTTTGTCTCGCAACATGAAAATATTGATAGGCAGATTGTATGTACCTATTGTGTGTGTGTATGTTCCGACATTTAGAGGCAAGAATCTTCCCATAAACCTAAATGGCCGAGTGATGTTGCAGTCAAAGTGTATAATCATTTGTATCATTAAACTGGCCAATAATTATTTAATCGTTCGCGAGAAAACTTGGGCAATCTTCTGAAGCAGGGGTAGACAATTTTTCCTCGATTGTTTTTCAATTTCATCATCTTGTTCTGCCACTATCGGTCAACACCATTTCATCTTGGCATTGTGCTGTGTCCATACCGCTCCAGCTCTCTCCTAATGAAGTGATTCACAAAGAAATCCTCTCAGCCTAACAAATGACCGAACAAACTGTTATTCTTTCTTCAATGGCTCCACACTCCACAGCGATGACTTGATAGTTAATGCGAAGCACTACGAAGTTATACAAAATCATGTGTTTTCGGTTTGAAAATTCGATCGCTTATTTATTATTATTCTTTTCATAAGCCTAGATTTTTTGTATCATTTATATGAAAGCTTCTTTTAAGTTTTAAATCTCCTACTTACGAACCACCATTCCGGTTAAAGTTTTAATTTATTATGTAGGAAATTAAGTCCTCCAGAACAGGCGGCTAAACCTTATTTCTGTCTACATATGGAGTGTTATTTTTCGCGCCCGAATCTAACTATGTATTCATATTCATAATATGTATGTGCGGGCGCATAGCAATAATGCCATCGAAGAACACGTAGATTATAACATAGTACTTACTAATATAGACGAAATAAATGACAAAATTCGTGAACTTGATCATACATCATAAATATAGCAGAACAAATGATGATCTGCCGAGTCCTAAAACAGATGGTGGAAAACACTTTTCGGAGAGCGAGATAGATATTTTTTTTATGTTTTTTTTTATTTCCAACTGGGGTCGGTTCAAGGAATGGTTTATTAAATTTTCATTGGTGCTGGAATGAAACCACTCCCAAGTCCATTTCATCAATATTTGTTGGGATATAAGGTGGACTCTGCAGAGTTTCATTTATATTGCCAAGATGAATATATGATGAAAGTTACATGAATGCAAGATTTTGGTCATTTATCAAACCCTCTTTTACCTTTAGATACTAGTTAGGTTAGGTTAGGTTAGGTTAGATGGTGTATCCAAAATACAACTGGTAAAAAAAAGTTTTTTAATAATACATCTATTCTCAAAAGTCTTTTAAAACTTATTTAAAAAATATATTGATTTGACCAAGGATTGAACCTTCATAAACTCTACCAACCGAGCCAAATCCCGATTGGATAAGACCCACATTTATTGCGTATATAAACTGCTGTAATGTCATTGAATTTCAGAGAAATACATATTTGTCTGTTTGTGTGTGCGTGATTGCTACCCAAAGCTAATAGAATTCATTGTCATCGACGAGTCTATTTGCTGAGTTCATTGTGTATTCATTCAAGAAAACAAGTGTTTGAGTTAACTTTTATAAAAATATTTTAAATAATTCTTGTAATATCACTTTTTGATCTACCACCTGTTAGTTATATTAATGCCCTATTTAATATCTGAGGGAAAAACCAATACGAAAGACCAATCCAACGAATTTAATTTTGGAAATCTATGATAGATCGGAAACATCCAGGAAACTACCGCTGCTACTGGTGCAAGGTTCGTAGAATGTTAAATACATTTTCTACGAACCTTCTATCAAAAATGTGGATAGATATTATACAGAATTACATTTTATTATGATTAATTTAAAATATTTTTAAATCTTTACACCGTTGCACGAGCCCTGCTCTTTGATTAATCAAATTGGAGTAATCTATAGACCAGTATGGATATTTCTTATAAATTTATTCATATTTTTCGAAAAGAAATAAACGCACCTTAAAAATAGGGGGCCGCCCCGCCCGGGGGGCACTGGGCCGGGGGCGGAGCACCGCCGCCCGAGACTCCGAGGAGAATTATGGCGTGTACCAGTTACTCACATAGTTACTTGAATAAATCTTTACAAAAACGCTTTAATATTAACGGTTTCCATTCTTGCAACCTTAAGATTTTTACTGGCAGAGTTATTCTAGGTAGTCACTTATACACAACCTAGATACAGGATTTTCACACATCTTAGATACACAGGTAGATAGGTACCTACTTTTACGCACAAATTATATAATAATTAGGTAGTTATATACGTATTTACATAGATTTCTATATTGGCATGCAGGCAGGAACATAGAAAGTACACGCAGAAAATTGAGTATGGCTGATGTATTAAAATTCTGTTAAAACGTGATTCTTCCAAAGCCGTTTCCTAGTAAAATATTAGTACATTCAAAATATATCGGAATAGGTTTTCATGCTGCTGCGTTTGTCCTTATAAACATAATGACAAAATGCTACAATTATAGAATTTTAATAAATTAGCAATATTTTTTATCAGTAAGTGTTCAGCGTGTACAAAAGTTAACTAAAGTAATTTTCCTGACGTCTAGAAGATAAAATGAATTTAAGTCCTTCAACGAAATTAATTTCATGTTATTTACAAATGAATAGTATAATAGTGCATGCTGAGGACAAAACAAATAACGAACATTAAGTACTATAGATTGACGGATTACCTATGCTGACATTTGGGGACGGCTGAAAAGTCACGTTACATCGCGGACTGCCATTCGAATTATGAAATTGTTCTACGTGTTTCGATGTCGGAACACGTGCATTTATTTGGCTTGATAATATTATACAATGACGAAATGCGAAAATATTCGGATTGTCATGACATCGTGATGATATAAATATTCGTAATTTACTAAAAGTTTACCAGGTGACCTGTTAATTTTTCCAACAATTTGAAGTGATTCTTAATGAATTAGCAATATCTACTATTTTTTTCCGTGTATATTTGATCGTCCTTATGAACACACACCTTCAAGTATACTTGAGCTGAAGACTTGCGCAAGTAGACTTGATCGACCTTATGACCACACACCTTCAATTATGATTGAACTGAAGACTTGCGCATGTACACTTGTACGGCCTTATGACCACACACCTTCAAGTATACTTGAGCTGAAGACTTGCGCAAGTAGACTTGATCGACCTTATGACCACACACCTTCAAGTATGATTGAACTGAAGACTTGCGCATGTACACTTATACGACCTTATGACCACACACTTTCAAGTATACTTGAACTGAAGACTTGCGCATGTACACTTGTACGGCCTTATGACCACACACCTTTAAGTATACTTGTTATTTGCGGTTCCATCAATAAAATGTTGTCCACTGACCACCTTTTCCCTTCAACTTGACGTCTATACATACACCTTCAAGTATACTTGTGTGGGCCTTAAAGTTATTGATTTGACCTTAAAGTTAGAGAAATAACTGTCTTAGAAAAGTCCTTGTAGCTGGAGGGTTCTAAGTAGATATGCGCAAAATTCAATAATGGGACGTATCTCCAAACTTCCAAAATCCTACGAGATGTAGAATTTTTTAACTGTATACCGAGATTAATGAGTATTGCTAATTTATTAAGAATCTCTTCACATTATTGGTAATCCGGTTAAAACCGGGATTTCAGGTGTATGTGCTTCTGATCCCATCAATAAAATTTTGTTCATGGCGTCTACTGACGACGCATTTCCTGCAACTAGTATACTTGAAGGTTTGTGGCTGGCTTTATAGTTTTTGATTTAACCTTAAAGTTCGAGAAATAACGATCTTATAAAAGTCCTTATAGCTGGAGGGTTCTAATCACGATGTTTTGTCGGACAACATTAAATAAAACAGACAGACGAAGCAGCTCTGAGAATTAGAGTATACTAAGATGAATAGCGATTATTGCAAATCGCTTAGATACCAGAAGGGTATAATTTTATAATTTATTGCATGTGAGTATAATTTGAAATACTGATCAATGGAGCAGGAATACTGGTATTGTTATTTGAGCTTCTGAAACATTCAGCAAGCCTAATTGCAAGACTATAAATGAAGGGTATTTAGTGAGCCCCTTTACTTTGGGTGCAGATTGAGGCGGATGGCTAGAGGGGTAGAGGGTGGAAAGGAGTACAGGAGGAAGTACCTAGACAGTGGGGCGGTTAGGTGGGCGTCTGCTCCACGTGATGCAGCAAATGTATGCAAATTGTCTGCTTCATTATGCTCAATCTGCTTTCAGGCCGACGAGGACCGTCATTATGGCAAATCATTGTAAATTGCAATGTTCTGAGGGGCCGCCGCTGCAACCAACGTACCCCCTGCCCGCTACCAGGATACCTACGTTATACACTATTCACCATACCCAATACACTATACACTATTCGGGATGCGCTATACACTGAATTATAAACTGTTATGTTGGAAGATTGCGACTGCTCAATCAAAAGTATTGCAGCTTTTCTCAATGTTGTGAAGTCCAAACATTAGTACCTACGTAGGTAATAGAATATGATAGTAGTTTGAGAATAGGTTTATACTATAGATATAAAATATTATAGTTACGTTAAATCAATTTATATTATAAAAGTAAGTGTACAAATGTGCGGGCCGCTAAAACTCAGAAAAGAGTCCCGGTACAATCAAGGGAGAAATATGGTGTGGTAGCCCTCTATCCCCTATTCACGAAGAAGGTTCCCGTTTTTACCTGAAGGGCGTGCTTTTGAAGATATAAGGGCTGGATGTTTCGCCCTCTAGAGTATTCGAGAGCATTCCACAATATCCCAGAACATCCCGGAACATTCTCAAATGTTGTGGAATATTTGGGAATAGTCTGGAACGTTCGGGAACATCTTAATATTTAAAAATTCAGCCTGATTATGTTTGTGCTCACAAAACTCGAAAATTGGTGGATCGACATCGGTGAAAATTTAAAAAATTGTTGTTATTAGTGCAAATTGAATTAATGCAAAGCTTGGAAATGGAAACTAACCCACTTCCTGAAATCCGAACGAGCTGCAACTCGGCAAATAGACTCGCTGTCAATGACAGTAAATTCTATTAAATTTTGGTGGCAATCACGAATACAAACGCGAACATATATGCATTTCTTTCGAAAATTTATAGCAGTAATAAATAATATGAAATAAATCTCGGTGTCATCCAATTGGGATTTGGCTTGAGTGAATCACGATTCACTCAATTTATGCACTACGTGGGGAGGAAAATTTAATCGGCAGTCAAACGATTTTCAAATTTATTTGTATTTTTAAAAGACATTTCAAAAGTTCACAGCTGTTAAAATCCAGTCCCTGGGGAGGAATGTTCAATTCTCCGTATATCTATTAGTGAATATAGAGAAATTATTATCGTAAAAATATTGTTTTTACGGGTCAATTTCTCATTTTATTACGTTGTTTATAAGATAATTTCACTGAAAATTAATATGTTATGATAGACCAAATAAGTTCCATTAATAATCTATATATATATGAACAAGTTATACAAGAGCCCCTGAGGTGATAACTCACAAAAGCGGCGCTATAAAAATTGTCCAATATTATTATTATTATAGGTACCTACTCATCGATGTTTAGTCGACTATGTACTGAAATTTAGACAAAAACAAACAAATTTAAATTATTAAAATGTTAACTAATTGAATTACAAGTAATGAGTTATAGAGAGATGTTTTTGGGGTATAGTGCCGTGTTGAGCTGCCTCCTTCTTTAGCCAACGTTTCGGACAGCATTGCAGTGTCCATTACACATCTGCCCTGATGATGGACACTGCAATGGTTTCCGAAACGTTGGCTAAAGAAGGAGGTAGCGTAACACGGCATAATACCCCAAAAACAAATCACTATAATACTTTTCGCCGTGAAAATCTCAAATCATACCTGACAAGTAATGAGGTTCTGCAAATCATACCTGACAAGTAATGAGGTTCTGCAAATCATACCTGACAAGTAATGAGGTTCTGCAAATCATACCTGACAAGTAATGAGGTTCTGCAAATCATACCTGACAAGTAATGAGGTTCTGAAAATCATACCTGACAAGTAATGAGGTTCTGCAAATCATACCTGACAAGTAATGAGGTTCTGCAAATCATACCTGACAAGTAATGAGGTTCTGCAAATCATACCTGACAAGTAATGAGGTTCTGCAAAATTAAACATCCAATATTTTTGAACACGAAACTATTAGTACTGTTTTGTATGTGAAATTTATAGTTTTGATATCAAAATATCGATGTAAAATTGTACCTATTAACTCCCACCTATGTATTGTAAGTTCTTCCCGTCTTACAATGAGTTTTGTAACCGATGCTTTTAGCAAGAAATAGATTAAAAAAATAATTAAATTAGTCATCGTTTAATGTTGACATAATGTATGTAGTTGAAATAATTGGCAATATTTTTTTATAAAAAACTCATTTTTGTATCTCATATAACTTCTATCGCAATCAGGGCTATGAAAATGTTGAGTTTTATAGTAATAGGCCAGTGCAATTAGCGCCAAAAAGGGGGTCGCGATCGAAGTAATTCCGGTAGTCCCAATTTTTTTATATGTTATATAAACTGATCCCCTGATGTAAAATCTTAGTTTCCGACCTTGGCGCACCTGTGCTCGCGCCGCCATTTTGAAAAAAACTGGCTGAAATCGGGCAAAAATCTAGTTTTTCATTTCCAATGCAAATTTCGGCTAAAATATTTTTTCAATTATAATAGAACATAAAATAACCTACAACATTTGGAAATACAAATTTCTTCTATCTCCAATAGGTACCGAGGTCAAAAGTCGTAAAGGTGCGTATATTTTTGAAAAAACAAGTTTTTTGCGCGACTAGGTTTGGTTTTTTATAAATACCTCGTTTCCAGTGGAATTTCATGCAAATTTTACTGATACCAATTATGTAGAACATAAATTTAAAAAAAAAACTGTGCAGTTTTTATGTTTATACAGTTTTTTTTACCGATATAAAGAATAAACAAATCTAGGTAGGTACGCACAGAAAATCTATCACGGTGTATTATCACGTTATTAGATTTTTGCTTGCATTTTTAAATACATACATAAATATAAATTTACTAGAGGGCACTTCGGTATGGAGGGAACTACCCCCCACCCTTCTACTCTTCCCCTCCGGTTCCCTTCACAGACAGTTCCATCCTTCGTTGGACTGCTGGATTCGTTTATCTGCATAACATTTGTGAGGGTATCGAGTCATTCTGTGGGATTGAATCAGGAACGTCAGAGCAACATATAGAGATGAGGCTTACAAGAATTAAGAGGGATGATCGAGACGTTCAAACTCTCATTGATTGGTTTGCTTGCCATGAACCATTTTCTAAAACAAACGTGATAATTTCAATTAGCAGTGGCACAATCGGGGATAGCAAAGTCACTTGTCACATGGCTGAAAAGATGCGGAAATTAGCTATGTCTAAAGTTATCAACCAGAACTTTGGAAACCTACACTTAAAACGTAATGATGCGATAGTTTCTCTTGCGGCGGTGACCAGCAGTGTCAAAAATTAGGGTGTGACTATGGCAATAGATCCATTAATGCTATTCAATATGAACTCTCTCCTGTACCATTGTCTCTTTTCTCAGAGGAAGGCATGCGCAAAGGAACGAAGTCTATATTTTATTCATCATTCAACCCTCTACCAAATAATACAGAACTGGGAAGCAGTATAATACACGTAATTGATGGAGGATATTTACTGCACAAAGTTGTATGGGGTCGTGCTCAACCTTTTTCAGTAATTTTCCAGCAATATGTCAGGTATGTACAAAATCATTATGGATCCAATGCAGTAGTGGTATTCGATGGATACCCAGATTCTATGGAAAAGAAAAGCACTAAAGGGGTGGAAAGAGCACGGCGTGCCAGAGTCACAACTTCTGCTGAAGTTTTGTTTTTTGTAAGCATGCACCCACAAGTGCCACAGAAAAAGTTTGTAGGAAATGAGAAGAACAAGTCTCGTTTTATTTCCCTACTCAGAACCTCATTTGCACGATCCCACATAACGACAGTACAAGCTGAAGAGGATGCTGACGTTCTCATAGTGAACACAGCAAATTCGTTGTCATCTCAACATGATGTAGTCATAATCGTAGGTCAGGATATTGATCTGCTGGTACTCCTCACAGCTCTCTCACCTCCCAACGTATATTACCAAAAAGTTGGAAAAGGTAAATCACCTAACGCTTTGTACTCGAACAAATGTTTTAAATACATTGAAATAGTTGAAAACATTTTATTCCTTCATGCCATAAGTGGTTGCGATACAACTGGAGCTCCGTTCGGTCAAGGCAAACACAAATTTTGTAATATTCTTCTCAAGAACCACTCAGTGAATGAACTTGTTCGTGTATTTCAAGACCCAAAAGCAAAGACAGAAACAGTCACTTTGGCTGACGAGAAGTCGAATTTGGAAAATTTAAGGTACCTACATCATTTTTGTCAAAGGAGTAAAAAAGAACAAATTCAATTTATCCAGGCTACCACCCACCAAAGATGCAGTCCAGCAACACGCTTCAAGAACATACTTGCAAGTGCAGACTTGGCTTGGTCACGATAAAGATCCGACTGAATGGGGGTGGAAAAAGGATGCTGTTGGGTTACTTACTCCAGTAACAATGTTGAAGGAAGCTGCACCTCAGGCCTTGCTGAACTTCATATAATGTCAATGCAAAAAAGGTTGCGCTGGAAAGTGCACCTGCAGAAAGTCGGGTTTGAAATGTTCCCTACTCTGCATTCATTGTAATGGCAACTCCTGCGAGAATGCTGTAGAAGCCTTCGTTAATGACGACGACGAGGAATATGATGACCCAGTCGCCACAAATTTGGGTGATGAGACAGATGAAGAAGCTATTCAGGGCCAGACGTAAGAAACTATAGTCAAGGGCTCGTACTTCTGTCTAAACTGATCTACCATTAATTTTATTTTTTGTTATGCTGACAACTTAACTAATAAAGAAAAGAATGTCAATAAATGTTAATTTTACGAAAATACCAATTTTTTAAATCTTTTTTATGTACCTTATCATCTTAATTGTATTAATAATCTTAAGTGTATGTTGTGATTACGTTGATAGGCATGTCAGACCAAGCTGCGAGCACAAATGTAGTGGCTTGGCCAATTTTAGTGGTCTTCCCATTGGGAACGTATGGCGACCGATATGCTGAAATAGTTTATTTACTATATTTATAGCTAGGTCTGACACAGGCATGACGATTTTTGTCAACGTATATGTTCTTAGAACAATAATTGTTAAAGAAAAATAAAATCAAGGAATGCCAAGTTTAAAACACCTAACCTCTGTTTCAATTTTTGGCCTGGTTTTGGTGGATTAGAGTTTGAATACGTAATAGAGATAAAAAATATTAATTATATAACTATTTCTTTAACAAAATTTTATTTTCTACAAAATTATTATCAATAAATTTTTCACAAAATTGTACTGGAAATGAGGTATTTATAAAAAACCAAACCTAGTCGCGCAAAAAACTTGTTTTTTCAAAAATATACGCACCTTTACGACTTTCTACCTCGGTATCTATTAGAGATAGAAGAAATTTGTTTTAACAAAAGTTGTAGGTTATTTTATGTTCTATTATACTTGTCCAAATACTTTAATCAAAATTTGCATTGGAAATGAGATATTTGAGAAAAACTAGATTTTGGCCCGATTTCGGCCAGTTTTTTCAAAATGGCGGCGCGAGCACAGGTGCCTCAAGGTCGGAAACTCAGATTTTACATCAAGGGATCAGTTTATATAACATATAAAAAAATTGGGACTACCGGAATTACTTCGATCGCGAATCGCTAATTGCACTGGCCTATAAGGATTTCCAGGATTTTTAAGATATTCAGAGAATAAAAATTCTGTTCACTTCTCTCATTAGAAGCATTCTAGAATATATGTGTATTTATTTTATACGTGGATTACCTTTAAATCAATAGATTATGATTTTTTTTAAATTTATTGAAGATAAGAGACAGAAATTTTTGATCTTATATTTTGATGTAAAATTGTAAATTTTCAGTTTGCATAACCCTGATATATTAATGCAGATTCATTTTCATGTGATACCATTAGATCAAGGTTCTCTAGTAGTTATCATTGTGAAAATTATACTGAGCTTTCAGGCTACAATTCTGTTATAAATAGATAACACACCATTGTTAACTCTTATGCTGTGTTAGCTGATGTTTTTAATATGCCTCTATTGATGTATAAAGCTGTACTATTAATCATTTTAGCAGTGCAAATTTTAACCAGATCACTAAAATGATCAAGTTTTTTTGTTTTTGTTTCATCATTTCTTTCATTAATTTTTTAATAATGTACCTATCTATATTATTTTTTCCATTGTCTTGTTTACTTATATAATCTTATAATGTTTCTTTTCTGTCTTCTTTCTATATTGTACCTACTGTAAATGTTGATAACTATCATGCATTTTAATGGCACTTGTGCTGTTAATTCTAAATACATAACTAAGACTTGTGGCTCCCAGGTTTACAAGAGACCAATGTAATGTATTTTTATTATACTGCTTGATCAGTTTTTCTGGAAGTAAGAAAAAATTATCTTACTTAAGAAGCTGATAGGTAGGTACCAATTAATTTATATTTAGGTACCTACCTACTTTATGTTGTACGGAAGCTTTAACAGGGACTGTAACAAGCATTTTATGGGCTATGAGCGCACTGAGCACATGTGCGGTCTCCACGCTCCATGTGACAATATGACTCGATCATGGTACAAAACGACTGCAATTCTATTCCCTAATAACGTAATTACTGCTCAAATTGCAGTGCATCATGACAAAGCTACAATCGGGAAGTTACCTACCTACCCGTCTCTTCAAAAGAAAAACAATTTTGCTACCCACGTAAGTACTGGAAATTATAAAGAACGATTGAGAATGATAGATGCTTAATGCTCAACAAAGGAAATATTGTGAATGCTGGGAAATGTTGATTGTGGCTTCTCTGTTTTTATTGGGGTCGCGTAAGTACTTTTAGGTACGCAGTTCTGCTAAGAACGCCTCTCCACTTAATATTATATCTCATTACCTACTTACTATATCTATGCTAGTAGTGATTTATTTATTTATTTATTTATTTAACGCCCAGAGGGCTTTTACATTGTTGGTAGTATAATTTTAATTTGACAAATACTTTCAAACATAAAAAATAAGAATAAAATTACATTGATGTAACGGCTTCGATTGCAATGCATCGTAAATGCACGAAAAAACTCGATTATCTTCGTATAGTGGAGGAAAATCGGTGGAGGTCAAAGTGGGATGCTGAGCTTATTCAGAGCCATTCGATGGCAGATGTCACTTGGTTCAGCACAAATGTCATGCCTATAATAAAGTTTTTTTAACGCAATTTATATATTTATCAAAACAAAAAAGTTGTATTTGCAATTTACGAGTAAATTAGTTCTGTAAAAAAATTATATTTATTTTTTAGAACAACAAGGTCTCACTGGAAAAAATACGGACAACTTAGTTCTATCTGCAATTGATAATTTTGAATAAACATGGCTTCATTTGATCGCCCTCCTTTTCACATAATCAACTAGGTTTCACAAAGTATGTTGGGGCTCCAGCCCAGAGGTGGCTTCTAAATTCAATTCGTAAAGATCTAAGCACTGAGGATGCCATATATGAATTGACAAAAAATATTTATACATCTATCGATAAAAAAAAGAAATGTCTTGCCATATTCCTAGATTTAAGAAAAGCTTTCGACACCGTTAATCATAATTTACTCATTAAAAAAATAACTCAACTGGGCTTCAAAAAACACACACTAAAATTACTATCAAACTATCTTAAAGACAGAACACAAAAAACAAAAATTGGGAATAATTATAGTTCAGAAACACAGATAAAAAACGGAGTTCCGCAGGGAACTGTTCTTGGCCCGATTTTATTCTTAATTTATATTAATGATTTATGTAATTTTGTAATCCCTGGTAAAATTGTTTCTTACGCCGATGACACGGCAATAATAGTGGATGGTAATAATTGGACAGAAACTTTTTCGAATGCAACTGTATGTATTTCACTTGTTTCAAAATGGTTAAAATACAACAAACTTGTCTTAAACTACAGCAAAACATTTTACTTACCTTTTTATAAAAACATCAAAAACAAACCAAAAGACAACCTTAAAATTAGAATCCATAATACAACTTGCAATCAAGAAATGTGCTTCCTGTGCAACGAACTCGCTAATGTCAAAAATATAAAATATTTAGGAGTATCAATAGATATTAATCTTAATTGGAAATCTCATATTAATCAAACCACTTCAAAACTAAGATATCTAACCTACATATTTTATAGACTCAAGGAAATTTTAAACGATGAAAAATTGAAAATGATCTACTTCTCCCTGGTGCAATCTGCAATCACTTATGGCATAATAGGATGGGGTGGTGCACCTGATACATTTATTAAGTCTCTACAAATAATTCAGAAGCACATAATTAAAGTCATATATAACAAAAATAAAACATTTTCGACCGACCTATTATACAAGGAATCTAAATTATTTAACATTCGTAAATTATTTATATTACAAACTATGAAATATCTATTTAAAAACAAAAACAATTTCAAAATAAATGAAAACAGAATGAGCAAAAGAACAAATAATATATTTTACACCCCCCAAACCAATACTAAATTAATGCAGACGCATAGCAGTTTCATTGGTCCTCGTACATTTAACCTTCTACCACTACAAACTCAAATGATAAATAAAAAGATAGAATATATTAAAGAGGTAAAATTATGGCTGATTGACGCAGATATTGAAACGCTTTTACTATAAATTTATTTATCCTTTCTACAACTCACTTGCTGAAACTTTATAAATTATTGTACATAATGTTTTTCTCTTTACTTTTCTCTTTACTTTTTATAATAACTATAAACAAAAAAAACTTTTTCTACTAATGTATATTATACTTTAGGTACTTGAAATATAGTAATCGTTTTATATTACCCACACTCAGGCAGTCAGTGCCTTAGTGGGTTTTCATTTCTTTTGTAAACTATTTGGTATTATATATTATGTTATTTTATACTATCTATTAATATGTATAATATGTGTAAAGAAATGAAAATAAATAAAGTAAAAAAAAAAAAAAAAAAAAAAATTGTTGGTCGTATTAGGATTGCAGCCCTAAACGAAGCGTCCAGTTTTTTAGAAGCCAGATACTTGAGTCCATTCACATATATTACAAGTCCAAGGAAACAAACCACAATGCAAAATTGAAATAAAACTGTTATATCTCTGCTTATTAGCAGATTTAGTGTGTTGGGAACTCTTGTGAAGAAGTAAAAGGTTCTTTACTATAATTTCGTGTATTTACGTTTCAATAAATATAAGCCTGGTTTTATCTGCACTGGTCATTACCCGAGGGTTGGTAATTCTCAGTTTCTGGAAGCTTGAAGTCTGACAAGGATACCCCACAGGCAATTGCTACACTCTAGCGACATCTGTCGGACTCTGGAGTAAGCTTTCTGACTGGCGCCATCTATCGCTTGAATACCCAAATTTTTACCATACCTACATCACAAAAACCTAATAAAAATAGTATAATTTGTTCGGGTATGATCGTTTGACAAGTCATTTGAGGAATTAACAACTTACCTCTTTATAAAGTACCTATCTAGCTGCATCTGGTACTGTCGCTAAACATAATACCTACTAAAATTATTAATGTTCAAGTAGACGAAACGACATCTCAATTTAAAACACATTTAATGATTAAAACAAGTTGTGTAGCAATTATTGTGATCAGATGGTGCAGATAAGTACACATCGTCGCAGAAAATATCCTTTATCGATAACCCGCATTCAAATTTCACCGCGAAACTCGTAAATTTACCTGCTTGTGTGAAATAATTAATCGAAATTAAAAAAGCCTAATTGCAGTAATAAATGCTGCAATTTGGTTTAATGACTCATCGGAAGATAAACGGGACGGAATCGAGGGATGATTGCTTCGGGTAATTACAAGGATTCCTGAATAAAAAATCAATAAGTTGACAGGAGACACTTACAAATTAAGTACCTACCTATCTACCAACTTCATTTTGAATTATTTTTTTGAAGGTAAGTTTAAATTGCATTGTGCGCGTTTCTATTTTATTTGTATAATGTTTGGTAATGTCACAGTCTTACTACACAAGACACAGCAGTTAAAATTCGATTTTTACGTTTTGAAGATCTCTACATTTTTGATTCCTTATATTCTTCTTTATGTGCCGTATCAGGTCCCCCCGACGTTGGCGATCACTCTAGAAAATGTCTCTTTGTCTTGCGCTGCCCGGAATAGCTCCTCCACACTTCTAATACCGGTCCACTCTCGTATATTTCGCAGCCAAGACATTTGTCTCCTACCAGGCCCTCTGCGACCCTCTATCTTGCCTTTCAATATTAACTGGAGCAAGTGATACTTCTCCCCTCGAAGTATCACTTATATGGTAGCTTATAGTTAGCTTATAGCTTATACTTACTTACCTTATTAGCTTACTTATCCTTATATGGTAGCATTTATTCAAAATAAACGATTCTAATCTGTTACGATTCGAATTACTCAAATCTATTGAACGTGTAGTTGACTAGCTTAAATCCCCGGCGTTGCACGAGATTTGCGCAGAGTTTTCTAAATCAGATCTAGAGACAGTAATTTTCTTCTTAATTTATTAAAATTCTTCATTTATATTGCCATTTTTTTGTGAGAATAATATAAACATTTATTAAAAACCTGGTCAAATTATTAAGTATTCCTATTAAAAATGGGACTCCAGGCCTAACAAATGAATGACAGATTTCCATCAAATTATTATCAGTAAAACACGAATGTGTTTTGAGTATGTTGGAATACGTTTCTAATAGGTACCTACTGTCGCATTTCGTCATTATATTTATCAGAAAAATCGCAACTGCACTAACACGTTCTGATATATTCTGAATGCACTAATATTTTATCAGGAAATGGCTTGCCATCACGTTTTTATCAGGATTTTAATAAATCACAAACTTTCTCCGGGCAGTAGCAAGAAAAAGAGTTAACAAATAGTAGGTTATCCAGGCTTCCACTGGTTTTGAGATAGTACCTACCTACCTATGCCGTCAGGTAGTTGGTAGGTTGGTTGGGCGGGGAATATCACGATACGAGGCTATCTGCGTTTAACAGCCTCTCCCAGCAGGCTTCTCTCAGCCATCATCACGGCGCATCTCCACATGGAAGCTGCGCTTAATCTCACGTGAAAAACGATAACTTCAGAAGCGGAATTATTTATGTATGGATAATAGAGAATTTGCTCTGAAACAGTGGTGCATCGGGAATAATATATAAACATTTTATAAATTGAACAAATATTTTGTATTATATGACGGAGGTAGGTACCTAGTACCTACCTATGTACAGAGGGATTCCGTTCTGGTACAAACTCCTTGCTTCATTCGCAAGTAAGTACCTACCTACACGGAAAAAAATGTGTATTGCTAATTTATTAAGTATCTCTTCAAATTATTGGAAATCCGGTTAAAAACAGGATTGCAGGCCTTTAAAAAAAAGTTACCAGGTTTCCTGATAAACTTTTAGTAAAATACAATTATATTTTAACGATGTTCATAAAAATCCTAATATTTTGAAATTTTGTCATTGTATATTATCAAGGCATATTTGGCAGTGGGTAGGTACCTACGTATGAATACGTAGATACAAACGTTATTTAAGTTGTTGATGTCACTGTTCAAAGCGTACAACTTCAAAAACCCGTGATGGCCGAAAAAACAGCTTAATTTTCCCTCTCATGCTAATTGACAATAAAAAGCCGAAAATTAAAAAATAAATAAACCCACTCACACATGAAAATTCCATTTGAAACGTAATAGAACGCCTCGCGATTGGCCGCCCCCCTCGCCCACGCGGGCCCTGATTGGCGGAGACGCCCGCGGACACGCCCCCTGAACCAGTGAGGGGGTGTTCCCAATCGACCGCCCGAGGAATAGTGATGTTTTTGATTTATCGACATTTATCATGCGTGATCGCCATTGCGCTAGGCCAGCGATTAAAATCTGACCATTCCGAGGCGGCGCTCGTAAAAGTCCTGTGAAACGAACAAGCGATATTAATATGCCCACTGAACGTAAAATTAACACCGCTTTGGTGTTAATTTATTTAATCTTATTTCTAATAAAGTGACTATTAGAAACATGAAACAGTTTTCAAAGACTGCCTACATTTTGATTGTAAAATCGTTTTTATTGGTCATAATCTACATATTTATGTTTGAATTGCTTTGCGTTCTGTTTATATCTTAAGGGTGGAAATCTTTAGAGAATGCTGTGAGAAGTAGGTTTCATTTAAATAAATAAGCTAGAGAAGCTGGTAAACGAGTCTATTATTGCCTATTGCCGAGCAATAATAGTCTTGCCAGGCAATATTGCCATATCGCATCAAAAGGCCGTAATCACGGAGGAAGGAAGAGAGCGTAATATATGTATAGCTACCTAAGACAAATTCACGTCCTAAAATACGGCCTCCTACAATAACTCTAAATAATATAAACTTGAGGTGTAGATTTGGAGCAAAATAGCGGAAATTATTTGTTAATATTAATAGATTAATCACATTTGAAATAATGATAGTTTTCGATGGGTAGGTTCCGAACAGAAACACACATAATAATATGTAACAGTGAGAAGGAATTAGATTTGGTCCGGCAATATTGACGTAATATTCAAATAATGGCAAAGCGAACACACCGGAAAAACGTCGACAAGAATAGGAAATAGGTAAGTAAACGAGAATCTTGCCCGAAAATACGGAAATCTTGACGGCAAGGAATTGCCGTCAAAACTTCCTGGTTTACCAGAGACAAAAGACAAAAGAAAGCAGACACTAAAGTACTTACCTATATTTTATATAATATTATGCTTATTTTCGTTGTATACATTAATTTAAATTTAGAAAATGTTGCAGAGTGTTAGATATTCCCAGTCCCAGAAGGTATCACTCGGGAAGAGACGAGCACTATTCGCAAAATATTGATAATCGAGACCTACAGAAGGATTCCATGATAACTAAATACAATGACAATCCAACACACCTTTAAAAAGTGATATAAAGTCATTATAAACGATGAAAAAACTAATCTATAAACCTACCTTTAACCTAGTTTTTCTTTCGTAATTTTTCATGACTTTATATGACTTTTTAAAGGTGTGTTAAATTGAAATTTTGATGAGTTATCCGGTCACCCACAAATGTTGGGAACCTACCACCTCCCGGTGAAAAAAACCTAGTTAAATGATATAAACTAACTTTTATTTGCCTCCAAATCCACAAATTTACGGACCCAAACCGAAGTAATTTACTCGTTTTGCTGTATTATGGGTATTGAAGCAGGTAGGTTATTATTTTAATATAGCTTACTATTACTCAATTATGGATTGCTAGTACTTTCCTTGACGTATCATAGTTGGCAGTGAGACATAAAAAATTACGGTGACCGGACAACTCATCAAAATGACAACTCAACACACCAATAAAAAATGTTATAAAGTTACGAAAAATGATAAAACAAAAACTAGGTTAAATAGATTACATTTGTAAAAGCGAAATTAATGATAATGCCACACAAGCAACAAAACCATTGATCTTTTACGATTGAATATCAAAATACACATCTTATTGGAAAACCCTGTATATGAAGAGATTTTTAATAAATTAGCAATTCTCATTTTTCTCCATAGAAATTTTAATGGTAGAAGTAGTCGTGAATGATTGAGGAAGACATGGCACGATCAAGTGAACCAAATACTTGACTCAGTCCATGTCAAGCGTCAGAATAACAGAATGGTATGTTATGAAACGAAATATGAATATGAAAGAAGCTAGGAGTGTGTGCCAAGACAGTGTCGTTTGGCGGTCTGTAGTTAGTTAGTTAGAAATTAAAATGAATTTCGACATGTCAATCAAAGGACATGGACATGATGGACAGATAAGTATGTAAATCTATTCTGTTATCCATCTAACCTACTTTATAAGGAATATAACGTTATGTGTATAAAATAGCTGTATATCACTGAAATACTTTGTCGATTTTTTATCAATATTAAATATGGGGAAAGACCACAACAAACGCGTGCAACTAGAATTGGCTCTAAATTGAACTTTGTGGCAGTATATAGGTACTAATACTTCTTATGGTCAAAGAAACTAATTATGTTTAATATTCTTCAAAATCGTATTGATCTACCAATTCCTTAGTTAAATTTAAAAAGTTAGTTAGGATGTTTGTATTGACAGACGATTGTCTTAGGTAATATTTTTTCATCCTTGTCCTTTCTTAAATAATAAGATTTTATGTATCATGTCCCATTTGCTAAATACTGAAAGTCACCTTAGCTGTCTTTATTATCTACTTTGTATCTTCTTGGGAATAATGATTATTGATTAGTTACAATTTTGTTCAAATATTGTTACAATATACCTACCTACTGTCAAATTACCCACTATGGTAATACAACTAATCCATTTTTTCTTTCTTTTTGAAATATTTTGTGTGTTGTATGTAGTATTACTTTAGGTTTGTGATTACTCTATGTTTGCTTCACTCAAATGTAAATTGTTAACCTCGATACAGGCTTAGTCCTAGCGAGGTTGAGTTTTATGAGAAAAAAGATGATTTAAAAATAAATAAATAATTTATGCGGGTAAATATTATTAATTTGTTTGATCAATATCCTGAGTATCTAGAAATATTATATTACTTCTTCGTGGACTTGAAGACATCTTTGTAATAAAATATCCAACACGCACCTTGGCTTGCGCCATCTGGCGTTATATTAAAAAGGCGTTGGACAAAGAGCGCAACAAAAAGATTTTTTGAAAAAAGGACTTTAATAATAAGCTGCTAAACCTACTTCCGTTATGGGGACACAAAGGGTTGTGTACCTACTTAATTAATATGTAAGACCCTCTCAACTTCTCAACATTCTCCAAACATATACAGGGTGTTAAGGACGTACTTGACTTACAAAAAATATGTAAATGAAATTTTGGTTTCCGGTAACCTATTCGATGTTTTTTTTTAAATTTATTTTTTTTGCAAAAAAAGCTTCTACATCGTCACTGGTCACTCAGCAAAGTAACTACCCTAATATTGACACTAGCTGTCCTATACCTGTTGATTTTATATGTTGTAATTGTGATTTAGTAAACATACAAAATGTCACCGGAGACCAAAATGTAATTAACAGTTTTTACTCTAAATAATGTCAGGAATCACAGGTTAAAGTGAGTCAAGTACGTCCTTTGGCACCTGTATATTGATTTTCTTTTATGAACCACTACTTAATATTATTTTAAATACGGGAATGTTCCAGGAAATATTTTAAAATAGGAAGGTAGGTACCGATTATTTTTGTGCTTCGTTTCTAAATGAATGATTGATTACTAGTGGTACCACACTAAGAACGGGTTGTTTCACAGAATTTGAACAGTTCAGGAAATTTCACACTTGATTTTCAAGTTCTGTCTAGGTTTTATTCAAGTTTTGTTATTATTTCAGTTTTGCGAAACGACTGGCCAATAATGACATAATAACTGAACATAAATAGAACCTTTACATGACTTGAAAATCATGTTTGAAACTTGATGAATTGTTCAAATTCTGTGAAACAACCCGTCCTAAGTTTTTCTCTGGTTCTGTGAAATGACTTTATCTATAATGTACTCATAGTTATTAGACTTGAATCAAAAATGAGCTTTTTTATAATACATATAATTTATTTATATGAAAAAAGCCAGGGTTATTTCATTATAATAATGTATATACTGTATTTATATCACCACGTTTTTAATTTACATATAATTTGTGAGCGTTCTGATCAGAGGTTTGTTTGATTTTTTTACAATCCATTATAATTATATATTTTTACATTTTCGTTCACAATTTAGAACTAGGGGGACCCTGCGTTTATAGCTAAGAGTGAATTAATTTTTTAGGTTGGCAGTACCTACCCACGAATTTCTCTTCGATTTGCTTCCACAATTTTATGTTAAATACGAACATAGATAATATTAAATATCACTATTTTCAATAATCGATTATAAAGTCCTTCATTATTTTCATTAGGTTGTATCAAAAGTTTATTTTATTTGGGTATTAATTATATGGTCTCTGAATGAAAACTTTAAAAGTCAAAACCCTCCGAGATTTATGACAATTTTAGTACTAGAGTCACGTGGGGTAACCGTGCGCAATTTTTACATTGGGATTTTTGTATTAAAAAGCTTTAGGTATTTTACTCAATTTTTTTGTTTATTAATATGATCGATTATTAAGGCATCTCAAACAACCATAAAAACCTCATATGGTTCATAAATCAAACAGTTATATAAAAAAGTTTACATGCATGTCGATTGCGTACACTTACCCCGTGTGTGGGGTAAGTATACGCATACCGTAGGGTAAGTGTTCGCACCGCGAAGAGTTACCCCCCATTGCAATTATCACACTTAAATTGCCCCTTATCGTAGTCTGTGCAGTTCTCATGCCACCATGCTTTACACACAATACATTCTATCCAATCTTCTGTTGGTGGATCTCGATATTTCTCCTTGCATTGTGGGCAAAAATAGTCCTTAGAAGCCTGTTTTTGTGCTCTATTTAAACAGTTATGCACGCTGGAATCTTCCGCCTTACGTTTTGTGGTGTGACTTTCTTGAAAAGAGATGGTCGTCCGATTTCCATGGTTTTAACTATTGGTTTTCGGACAATTTTTGCATCTGCATCTCTCTGCTTCTGCTAAAGTTTTTTTTTATAAGGACTTGATTTTTCAGTTTGCGTAAAACCGCCGAACTTGAACAACGTTAAACCCAATAGCTCTCGCAATACTTGTGGGAGTAGTCTGTCTTAAATCTAAAACAGGGTTACGTTTTAGAAATCCATACACCCAATCCTTGCCAGCCGTTTTTGTAATGTTGTCAAATCTGTTCTCGATCTTGTTGATTTCAGCATACTCGTAAACAATTTTTCTCATTGTCTGCATAGTCAGGCCGTAGAACATTTCGTCAGTTTTTTTAAAATGATCAACGATTTCGACCTGAAAATAAATTAATAATTATCAGATCAATAGTTTCACAAAAAAATGACATCTGCACGATAAATTAAGTACCTTTTTATCTAAAAATCTACCTCTTTATCTGGTGTAAAAGTCGGACGACATCTCCCCATTGAAGTTGCTATTAATTTTAGTTTTAGGCGTTTACGCAGAGTGGCTTCAGTGATCCCAACAATATCTGCAGCAGCCCGCTGACTCTTCCCCTCTTTCACAAGCCTTTTTGCAGTTTCAATCTGCTCTTGAGGGCAAACTGACCTCTCTGGATGCTTTCTCACGTACACACGCGGCATATTTCACTGTAAAAATATAACGAGAGTTGAAATATTATGCTATAAAATCAATTTTATCTATCGGGGTAAGTGTTCGCACTCATCCAACTGCGAACGCTTACCCCAGCACACTTACCCCATCACACCAAAATTCAATAAACTTTAAAAATCAGATTAGTGGTTATCTTTATTAGAATTATCACTTTGCACCCGTCTAACTAAGAATATTTCACTAAAAATTATCATAGACCACGTCGCTCTGACACAGCTGGTTACACAATAGCACACATCGGTAACGGAGATGAAAAATTTAAGAAAAGCACGAAAAAAAGTAATTTACCTACCAGTTTTTATGGACAAATCAGCATCCACTGTACACATTTCCCTCTTCGGCGCGATCCAGAACGCTACTGAATTAAGGAACGCGCGGGCGCTTAACAGGCACAATCTTGTCGGAAACATCACTGCGAACACTTACACTCCGCGTACGGTTACCCCACGTGACTCTATAGATAGACAATCCGAAAACCCTCTCCACACTAGGCTCATGCCCGTATTGTGTAAAATTAGTAGGTATTTATTTTTATAATTTTTAAAATTATTGTAAATCAAACGAAATAATATTAAGATTAAGTTCTGCAAGTATTTTAGCGTTTTATTATTGTGACAGCTGTTTCGGCGTTCAAGCCCATTTTCAAACTGTGGTTAGGCCACGTTCAGACGACTTTTTTATTTTAGTTTATTTATATGATTCTATTAACCCCCACCAAATAAAAATTTTATCATGTATAAAATGATTTATTACCGATTAAACCGATTTACTGAGAAAATAATTGTGTCAATAGATTCTCTATTCTAATTCTGTTCATTCACATTAATAATAACCTGACTGCTATTAGCTTATTTCAATGTGTTATATCTTGTGAACAAACTGAGAAGTAAGGAATAAATAATTTACCCTACATTATTAATTAGTAATGTTATATTAGGATCGGAATTAAGTGTCATATAATAATTAGAACTAGATATAAAACGCATTCTCAAGTTGTTTACAAGCTCCAACTCGTTCTTAGGTAAGTAATAAGTTGTATAGTGATTTATTTGTCGGGTATCATGCCGTGTTGCGTTACAGTGTTCATCATCAGGGCAGATGTGTAAAAATTGTGGTGAAGTGTGAGCTTATGTATGTAGATGTAACACCGTGTCGCCAACTCCAATCCTCTGAGAGCTGGTAACACTTTATATTTATGATGTTTTTTTGCGTTTAGTTTTGGTGTAGCCGTCAATTATCTGATAGACTTTATTATAGGTCGGTGGCTGAGCTGACATCGTGTTCAAATCCTCGGCTAAGTCCTCCATCACAGCACAACAACATTTTCCGCTTACTATGGTGGTAGTAGGAGATTTTCAAATATTGTCAGGTTATTTGTAACCAGGAAATTTTTTTCTTTCTTTTAAAAAAAGAAGATATTTATGGAATTTTTGTTAAATTTTATTGCATCCGTAATAAGGCGTGCTCTATGTATTTTGGATCTTCCCAGAATTTCAGGAACAAATCCAAAGTAATGGCCGATAACCCAAGTAATAAGTTGAATATTTGTTTTAAATTAATTTCGGTTAGGTTATGATACAAAAAGATAAAACCATGTGCATTGCAATCTCCTCTTATCACAATGGTTCACAGTATTATATCTTGAATCTCCATAAATTAACCTTTACACTTCCCTCATTATGTGTTATTTATTGTGTGCAAATTGTCCGCCTGCACCATCTAATTACGTGAACCATTTCCTTATATGAAAATATGTAAGTAGAAAAATGATGGTTTCCTTCCAGAGTGGGTATATCCTTCGTGATGTCGATCTCCGCTGGCGCTGATGTCATCGATATTAGGCATAGACTAAATACAACTAGACTAGGTGTAACCAGTGAAAAATAACACCAACTCAATTTTGTTTTGGTTCACGTGCACATTTATGAAAAGGCGCACGCATTGTGTCGCAATGCGAAATTGCAACTGTGCATTGCGTTTTACCTTTTGTTGGTCTAGAGTTAAGCTATTTTGCGTGTCAGCTATGCTGGGCAAGTTCATTTTTTCAATCACAAAAATAACCCAGTTCCAAATATTTTAGATTGCACCCATCGCGGACTTTATTTTAGCAAATGTAATCAGCTATCTGAATACAAAAAAATATCAGTACCTTACAGATCGATTGAGGGCAGCGTATTAACAAATGTGAAAAATTCAACGAGATTAGATTTATTTCCGGCAAATTTGTGACGTCACATGCATAACACACCTCCAAGTGATTCGACCAATAGGGTGATTCAAGTTAATTATTATCACATGGTGAGCATACGAAAATCACGCAACCAACGCGTGATACTTATGGATGTATTAGTCGTCTAGCGTTGACACGCATTGAGAGGCGCGACAACTCATGTGTATGTGTGATTTATTTGGTCCGTACATTTTGCTAATCAGGGTTGTATTAAGTCGTCATTGCCTTTCGGGCTTCGCCTTTTCGATTTTTTGCAGAAGAATTGATAGAAATAAAATTGCGTCATTTAATAACTTCATTTATTTTTTGTGTATTTTCGCTTAGGTTTCCACATAAACCGGAAAAAAATGGAGAAATGGTTAGAAGCAATCCGCATTCAATTACGTGACAATAACTGGGTACCATCAGCAGGAAACCGCGTTTGCTCAATAATTTTCACGCCAAACATATTTATTCAACTGCAAGCGGCTTCCGACGTGTAGACTGAAAAGCTTTGCCTGTTATTCCGGTAATTATTTGGTTTGATTTTCGTGTGAAAACTTAAGCAAGTTTATTATGTATTGATTGGTTTTAATTTTTAAGTTTTTTTTTAAACAGGTTTTAATTGATAATGTCGTTGTTTATTGGACAGTTGCTGTCCACCATGGCCACAGGTCCTGCGAAAGGAGATACCGTCATTGTTTCTTCTCGAACAGGACTGGTTCTGGATCCTGCTGAAACTTCTTCTGTAATCGACAAGCCGGTTGTTCCTCTACCAGAATCGCAACAACCGATGTGCGTGAATGCCGTAAATAACACGTAAAATTCTATTTAACGGGCGTAAATAAATAAATAAGTATGTATTGTAATCATGTAACCTCCACCCCCTCCCCCCTTACCCCTCTCCCATACGATCCCTGAAGCTCTGTCCTCATCATTGCTGCTTATTCATTTGCGAACCGGAACGCGAGCCGAAGTACGAATTATGGGAAAGGAACGAAGCAATCTTATATTTCTTAATAAGTCGTGGTTCAGCTCGCTTGTGAACACGCAACATTATATGACTTATCTCTCTCTTTATGTTAATCTTACATTATGTTTAATGAAAAGTCGTTTAGTACTTAGGTTAGTTTTCAATAATGCTATCTTGAAGAAGGTTGATAAACTATTTGACACAATGTCTCAATTCTAACAAAGTGGTTGAAGACAAAATAACTTTAATTGAATGATAGTGGTATAATTATTTAATGCTACATAGTGTTGTTCTAGTCTCTATAATTTTTATGTTACTGTTAAACGTTTTACTAATATTATTTTATATTCATCAGCTTTAATTATTTTGTATAATTTTCGATAGCTTACTAGATATATTCTGTATTAAAATGCATGCAAAAGCCCGACTGGGAATAAAACCAAAGAAAATAAAATGATGTCAAGTCACAAAGTGATTGCTTTCTTCAATATTTATATACCATTCTATATAAAAACTATGGTAAATTAAAAAAAAAACCTATGCACAGTAATAAAAATATAAACGTTTTTGGTTCTATAGGACCTGTATAAAATTCAAAAACACAAATAAAATAAATTAAAATCATGTTGTGTTTTTTATCAATTCTTTTCCTGATTCAGCCCTTATTCAGCACATAAAATTTGCTGTAAGTGTAAGTTTCTTTTTGGTTTTATGTCCATATTACAGCACCTCTGACAACAAATTCTCCGTGGTTTCGCTTACGAGTTTGAACGGTTGTACAAAGAGTTTAAACAGAGTTGGGTTGTTAAGTTCATCTCCATATTTGTGACGTACGCGCTATGTGGGGTCATTTTTAAAATGGATTTAATATAGACAGGGCCAATCTAGTATAATACATCAATGATATTAGGTATTTAAAGATCGTAAAATTATTTATTGCTAATAATATTAAGTGTGCTTTTCCGATAATATATAATTTATGTCACCCGCGATCACTTAATAGATAATTCAAGCTAGACATGCTTTTCATATTATCGATTTGAATGAAAACCTCAGTTTTAACTTCTTTTATTCAATTTGAAAAATATAAATACAACTTTTTTTTTTACTAAAATACATCTATTTTTATAAATAGATTCATATAATTTTAGTTTGTCTGAGGATTGAATCTACCTCCCCGGGACTGGAGTCAGCCGCGCTAACAACTGAGCTAAATCATTAGAAATTTATTTCGTAATTTAATATCTCTTAATATTTTCGTCTTTTTTCTATCTCTATTTTCTATCTCTATTATTTAGTCTATTTTCAGTTTTACATTTATTTTTATTTCTTATTTGGTTTCTACAAATATAATAATATTTTTTTATTTTAGTTTTGCCTTAACATGTCCTTTTCACTTTTGTTTTACAAAATATTATTTTGTTATTCTTACAAAAATCATGTACTACTACCTTAATACAGGCATCAGCCTAGTATGGTAGTTGAGAAAATCAATAAGATTGTAATTTAAAAAAATTAAAATCAAAAAATGTCACCAATTGTCAATTGCAGAGAAATGCGAATATGTCAGTGAGTAAGTGCGTGATTGCCATCAAAACATGGTACAAAGAGTCTTAGGGTTAGTTTCCATTTCCAAGATTTAAATTCATTCATTGACGAAAACAAAATCGAAATTCAAATAAATGTATCTACCTATGTAAAAACGGTTTATTTTTAAAGTAAAGTAAACCTTATGAATTTTGGTTCCAGGCCATTTAGCACACGTTCTGTCTCTCTTACACTTGCCTGACATAGTATATCGCCATCGCATTTGAATTTCAGTTTAGTACTGGAAACTAGAGGCCAGATTTGCCTGACTTTTGGATCACGAAACACGCTCATATTCTTATTTATTCTATGGCCAATGCGTTGGTAGTCCTATTTATTATGTAATAGTAGAGAGTTTTTCAAACTATCTCATACATTTCTGTTAGCTTTAGTGAATTAGGTACTTCACGATTTTTTGCACTTTGGTTCAATACAATAACATTAGTGTGAGATGCTAACATTTAACCTACTGTTCTTCAACGTTAAAAGCGGGTAATCTTAAGAATAAAAAAAGGCCTTCACTCCCTAGTGACTGTTGACGTCACGGGTCACATCCGTAGATTTGATGCGTTTTCGTGAGACCTTGAAAACCTTAAAAATTATTTAACTCCTAAAACTAACCACAACTTAAATGTTATTTAAGTTAGAAGTTCATTATTCAGAAAAAATGGACTGGAGTTCTTCTGCAAGTTCCAAGTATGTAGGTACCCTCGCTTTCACATACTGAAATACCGTACGCTGTGCTGCTGTCACAGGGATTGCTAGCCCTTTTATGTGTAGCGTATGTTCCATGGTTTACCTGCAAACGGCTATTCCCATACATAATAATAGATATCTTCTCAACCACCGCGTGTCTCTCCCTCGCTTGTCATTCCTGCAACTAATACCATACATTAACCGGAATATAATAAGTAGACAAAGTAGGGCTAATGAAAAACCAACATTGTTAGGTTGGTAGAGACGAGATACATACATGGATCCATAGGTATCAAATACATTAGTCAGGTATGACATACATTATGTTATGTCATAATATAGAGATACCTACATGGATCCACGGGTATCAAATACATTAGACAGGTAGGACATACATTATATTAGTCATAATATAGAGATACCTACATGTGTCCATGGGTATCGAATACATTAGACAGGTAGGACATACAGTATATTATGTCATAATATAGAGATACCTTCATGGATACATAGGTATCAAATACATTAGACAGGTAGAACACACATTATATTATGTCATAATATTGAGATACCTACATGGATCCATGGGTATCAAATACATTAGATAGGTAGGTATCTCAATATTATGTCATAATATTGAGATACCTACATGGATTCATGGGTATCAAATACATTAGACAGGTAGGACATACATTATATTATGTCATAATATTGAGATACCTACATGGATCCATGGGTATCAAATACATTAGACAGGTAGGACATACATTATATTTTGTTATAATATAGAGATACCTACATGGATCCATGGGTATCAAATACATTAGACAGGTAGGACATACATTATATTATGTCATAATATAGAGATACCTACATAGATCCACGGGTATCAAATACATTAGACAGGTAGGAAATACAGTATATTATGTCGTAATATAGAGATACCTACATAAATCCATGGGTATTAAATACATTATATAGGTAGGACATACATTATATTACGTTATAATATAGCGATACCTACAAGGATCCATGGGTATTAAATACATTAGACAGGTAGGACATACATTATATTTTGTTATAATATAGAGATACCTACATGGATCCATGGGTATCAAATACATTAGACAGGTAGGACATACATTATATTTTGTTATAATATAGAGATACCTACATGGATCCATGGGTATCAAATACATTAGACAGGTAGGACATACATTATTTATTTATCATTCTTTATTTTGGCTTTCACCCATTGCCATACACAAAATACATCAACATTTTTCTTAAATTAAAGAATATAATTGATTACACATCATAAACATAACATAACGTAACATAAATAAACCAAAAATAACATAAACATAACATATATTATGTCATAATATAGAGATACCTACATAAATCCATGGGTATAAAATACATTAGACAGGTAGGACATACATTATATTATGTCATAATATGACTTTTTATAGACTAATCCACCTCTTTTCCACTACCAGAAAAAATATCAAAAATGGAATTCCATTATAAATTAAAGGTTACAAATATTGAAAATCACGGGATATTTCACAGAGTGGAAGATACTCTCAGTATCGCCCTGGTGTAAGACCACCATCAGAATTGAAATGGCTTTGGACATGTTTGGTTATCAGATCTTACAGACAATAGCCAGGTAAATCCCCACCTTTCTCCTTCCAATCTTCTTCCCCTACTGACTACCTTCAGCCTCACAACATACTCCAATTAGGACTGCCACATTCTTACTGGTTTCAGACTGTTGAGAGCAGTTGGGACTCTTGAGCGGTTTCGAAAAAACAAATTATAATTGCGGGACTGATAATTGCATGTTAGCTTTAAAGCACAAACCATTGAAAAATACACATATCAAATAAGATATTAAAATAGTTTTTTTGGGAAAAAAATATTATATTATAGGTAGGTTTTTATCCCATGTCTCAATTCTTGATATATCAGTTTTAATTTTTGAAAAGAAATTTTTTTCTGTTAAAATATTATATTATTGATAGTAGGTACTAATGACACTAAAATTTAAAAAAAATCGGAGTTCATTGAACCAGGGTTACAATCACAGACAGACCCACAAACGAAATGAGTATTTGTTGATAATTAGATATATTATACCTACATTAGATGGGACATACATTACCAACATGACACTATAGATACTTATGGCATAAATCAGATAGGTCTTACATTCGATAGGTCCATAGCATAGACTAAATTACATCAATGGTCCATAATAATAATAATAATAATATTGGACAATTTGCATAGCGCCGCTTTTGTGAGATATCACTTCAGGGGCGCTTTACAGTTGATACAGTTTTTGCTGCTGCTGCAGCGAGAGAGTCCACCAACAGTGCCAGCGCGAGGTTCGTCAATTTAGGGTGGAGTGACGTTGTATGGGACTTTTTTTTTAAAGATGCCAATACTGTAATAGCAAAAAAAAGTTGCCTTCATATAACACCTCTTTCGTCTAAAAAAATCAACTCGATCGAAACATTCCTTTATTCAACATCCAGCACATTTATATTTAGAAAAAAATTGTATGAAAAAAGTCGCTGAAAACTCTGCCAAGCATTATAAACAAGCGATATTCATAGCAAAAATACAATTTTACTAGGGGTTTTATAGCTAATAAGGTGCATAACACATGTGAAAATAAAAATAAAATTACAATAGTTTCAAGGCGGGGTCTATTTTTGGTTTTTTGAAGAGGATTATTGATTTTTTATTGTTTTTTTCGTGTTTTTGAGAAACATGTTTTTTTATTAAATAAAATACTTTAACAAAGAGAATTTTTTTAAACATTATCGAAGTTTTATAATATTTATCGTGTTTTGAAATGAGATTTGGTGTGAAATTCGGGCATTATATGCCTAGATTTTATTGTCGCCCGAATGAATCCATCTATAATAGATATATAATCCATCTAGAATCCTATAATTTCTATACCCGCTATATCCGATTTTTTGACAAAATGATCTGAGTATGACATCTTGTTCACATTTTTGCGAGCAACAAGAGGAGCCTAAAATTGAGTTTCAAAACCCTCCTTATCATGACCAAAAACCATGTTAAAACTGCGAGTGAGAAACCAAATCCGCTATATCATACAGAAAGTCACTATCAAAACCCGCTATATCGGATTCAACGAATCACAAGCAGTTATTTTGCCAAAATACAATATGGCCGCCGCTCTGACGCCACGCTCGTATGTCAAAATGATCTACGCGTGAGTTTCTAAACCCGCCATGTCGCCTCAGTTGACTTTCAAAATCACGAAGTGAGTATCAAAATCCGCTATATCCATTTGATTTATCGAAATTACTTAATTATTGCTAGACATATATAGAAAAATAAATGCTTTTCGAAATTTTATTACTCCAATTCATTATATAAAAAATTTTTATGCATTTACTTATGTACGCTAGAGATGTGACAGTTTTTTGCGGTTTTCTCCAAATCAATGAAAGTTGATATAGCGGGTATAGAAATTACACGACTCTAATTGCTTCAGGCCCAACTGTAGACAACGATGCCTGGGTAACTAATTTGATGCACCTCTCGACTGCTTGAGTGTGGCAGGAAAATCTGGGAAATTCAATATTGTCCTTTTCTTCACCGAAATTATTTATCATTTTGACTAGGTCGTCATTACTGATTTCGGATAGTATCGGTGGCGGTGTTACTTCGCATTCCTGCCAGTTGATAATATCGTAATATTTACTTGCTGAAAAGTTTATTGTTGGAATAATAAAGTCTCTAACAACAGATGGACTCGGACATCTATCTCGCGCCTTTAATATTCGTCTCAAACCCAATTCTCTTACAATAAGGTTGTCATCCATTATCATGGATAGTAGCAGATTTTCCGGGTGGCAAAAATAGGCGTTTCTTTGAATTACTGGATTAATTATATCTCGTAGATCGGTGCTCAAATATCGGGTGAGTTTTATTATAGTAAAAACATGTAATGCCCCATCTTTACACGACGGGTGTCTCTTTATCTCAAACCATGTCGGAGCATATGCTTTAACAAGATATTCAGCAAGAATTTTTAGGTTCACTGAAGGGTTAGTTGTTCCTATATATAATCGAAGTATTGAGTTTGCTGTCGTCAACCAGCGTGAGTGACAAATACTACCTGGATGACGGTTTGCTAAATTTGGTGGGCAGTGACCTGTTGTAACTGCAAAACATATTTCGTACAAGTATTTTTGGTCCGTGCTCAAATTTTTCAATTCCTCTGCGTTGAGTTTGTGCATCTCAAAGTGTATTGGTGAATAATTTATAACGGTGTTTTTAGAGCTGCTTGAAAGAAGTTTTCCAATAGGTCCTGAAAACCCTTTAGGTTCTGTTGTAGCACCATCTAAGTGTTGAAACAAGTGGCGAAGGGGAAGTTCGTTTGCATGCAGCTGACAGATAAACCATTGTAACGGATGACCTAATTCAAATTCCATGAATCTAATAGTTCCATTTTTTTGCCTGTATTGACAGCAGTGCCATCACATCCAATCGCTGATAAATCATTCAAATTAAAACCGTTTATTTTTAAATGGTGTAACATGCTCTTTGCAATGTTTTTGCCAGTTCCTGATGATGGTGTAACATGTCCAACATATTGAGACCCCGGCTCAGATAAAATGGAATAATGTTCTTCTGAAATCGTTCTCCGATGATATCTATCCCCTATTTTTTCCTGAGACAGTGTTTTATCCTTCCTTCCATCGAAATATAGACCTCGAATTTTTGTTGACTCCGACGACATCTGCCATGTTTTTATTAAAGGAGTGCGACACGTTTGTCTAGCTCGTCTGAGTTTGTTCCTATCAATCACCATTTTAGAGTCGTCTTCGGTTACTATGCCAAAATCTTGTAATGTAGCACTTGCAACAGCTGATGCCGACCTGTCTGACAAACCATACTGATCGCAGATTCTGGCCAAAGTGGGGAGTTTTTACATCATACGGGAATTTTCTGGAGGTTGCGAAGAATGTGAAGAAAATGATTGGTTTTCATCAAAAAAGGGTTGACGTGGTTTTGTCGCTGATGCTGTAGATGAGCTGACCTTCGAAGCAAGTTCAGATAAACGAGCTTGCATCCTCATTTTCCGATGTAATTTATTTGTTGTGTCGGTGTCTATTGCTCCCAGCATCATTTTTCTCGAGGATCTTTGGTCTTCAAGGAATGCTTGTTCTTTGGTGGGTACCTTGCGCGTCTTTTCGCAGGAACACATATTCAGATTGTTACATTTGCACGAAGCAATATCGAAAAGTTTATTCATTTTGATTTTATAAGAATTTAACTTAACATAATAATGCACACTTTTTTTGGCCAATTTTTAAGTTTTAATTATTCGTTATAATGATCTTGGATCAGTTTCATCACTCGATTGTGTGAAACAATGGGAATAGAAGCGCGCTTCCAAATTCCTTCAACAATTGCAGATATAACACTTTTTATTTCGATTACTGACGGTTTTTTTTGTAGAGTTAAGATTACGCTCATATCGTAAGAACAAATAATGTTTCATCACTTCTGAGACAGTAGGTAACACTTGAGAGTTCATTTCAGTTGGTGCCCCGAATATTGGACATAAAACTTTTCTTCTCGTGTAATTTGCATTCATTTTCACAACAATTATATGTGTCAAAATTTAATCGGACAAAGATTCTGACACGTCTACGGTCAGCGGTAGCCGAAACGAAACTAGATGCAAGTCGCATCTAGTTTCTGCGACGAAACAATAGGAGCGAAATTATCCCCCCCACCTCCACAGCGCTCACAAACTCACTTGTTTAACAGCAATTTATGCAGTGTTTTTTTTTATAAAACATGTAATGTTCAATAAAGTAATGGATATTATTTTATATTTTTGAGACTGTACTCAGATTTTTGGAAAAAAGGCTAAATTTACGTTTTTTACGTTACGAAATCGCTAGGTTGTTGAATGAAGACATAAGTTTAGATTTTTTTAAGTATTTTTACGAGAATATGAATGACATGAAGCATCTTTTGGCAGCTATTACAATACCGAGATTTGATTTTTGCAATGTCGCTCCATGCTATTCGTCATACGTCCAAGTATGTGTCTGCTGCTAATAAAGCGCTGACACAATATCCTCACATAGATAACAGACCTTGGCAGCACCGCTGTGACGTTCGACGAAGATAGAAGATGGAGACTCTGCAGCAAGAATCCTAGGTGGTGAAGGAACTGGACCAGCTGCTGCAGCGAGAGAGTCAACCTGCGTCCACCAACAGTGCCAAAATTTACTTGCGCACGCCGGGACTTGAGCCCACAACCTCTGGATTCGTAGACAATGATCGTAATCACTCAATCACGGTAGCCGTTGGCATTATTAGGAACGTAGATACTGTAAAAGATCTGATGGCTTTATAGAATGTGGTTGAATTTATAAAAAACACACACAACCGTTTTATACATCACAAAAATTAATATTCTAAACAATTCTACTAAAACCAAACATCTACAGTTATTATTATTATTTCTTGGATAATTTGTATAGCGCCGCTTTTGTGAGATATCACCTCAGGGGCGCATTACAATTGATGCAGGTATTACAAAAAATATTAATATTACAAAACTAAGTTAAGTTAAGTTAAGTAAAATGAAGTATTGGAACAGGTTACACGAAGATAGAAGATGGAGACTCTGCAGCAAGAATCCTAGATGGTGAAGAAACTGGACCAGCTGCTGCAGCGAAAGAGTCCACCGCGTCCACCATCAGTGCCAGCACGAGGTTCGTCATCCGTCCAGGTATGTGTCTGCTGCTAATAAAGTGCTGACACACTATCCTCTCATAGATACTAGACCTTGGCAGCACCGCTGTGACGTTCGACGAAGATAGAAGATGGAGACTCTGCAGCAAGAATCCTAGGTGATGAAGAAACTGGACTAGCTGCTGCAGCGAGAGAGTCTTTATAGAATGTGGTGGAATTTATAAAAAACACACACAACCGCTTTATACATTACAAAAATTAATATTCTAAACAATTCTACTAAAACCAAACATCTACAGTTGACGATGATTTGAAACTAAAAAATATTATTCAATCTCTTCGTGTTCAATAAGTATTACAATTTGTCGATTGCACATAGACATGATATGTCATATTATACCTACCTACAAAATGCATAGTACATAGGCTATGCATTATTGGTAATAAATCGCGTAAATAACCAATAGGCCTTTGTTTAAATATTTATACTAGAGGCTAAGCCAGGTACATAGGTAACTTACAATTTTCAGGTTATATATATATATAATATCAATGTCTCTCAACAGATATCGTGTCAATAATATATAGTTTTATGTGGTTTTAAGGTGTCTCCATAGGTGTCAGTAGTAATATCACATGATAGATAACTGTCGGACGTTTCAATCTAATACCTGAACAGTTACGAAGATAGTCGACGTCAGCCGATCTACAGGCGAGCATCTTCAGTGAGAAATTCAGCCGCTCCAGAATAACTTCGGGCATCATATAAAGCGGACGCGAGTCCAGTTAGATATTTATTGTAAATACGACACGATAATAAACAGAACCTTCATCTCAGAGCAAGCCGAAGTATTATTGAAAACTCTCGGTCACGCAAGTGTATTGCTAATCAAATAAATATAATAGAACACCTCAATAAGGAAACTATCGTCTTTGAAATCAATAGATAACTGGACTTGTAAAAAAAAAAATTATTCGAAGTATGTTTCACCAAAAACTCTAATTTTTATCAATTGCGACATCTAGATATATTTAATGCATTTGTGGCTTACCTACAAATACGCCCCCAAAAGCCAATCTAGCGTATCCTATGTCGGTGGTGGAAAAACACAAATTGCCGGACATTTACAGTGGCAGGAAGTGCGTAGTTCGGTTTAAAGCACTTGGTAATATGAATTTAATTAGAAAATGTCAGGTTTGGTTCAATGACAATGAATAGAGCGATTTGTAAACGGTTGTGGGCTGAATGTGTGCCTGACGAGTGCCGCCCATCTCTGCTGCTGCCTCGGCAACTCAGGAAACTCTGGTCACGCTGGAAACTCCATAAACTCTGGTAACTCTGACCACTCTTGAAATTCCATAAACTCCATAAACTCTGGCAACTCTGACCACTCTTGAAACTCCATAAACTCTGGCAACTCTGACTACTCATGAAACTCCATAAACTCTGACCACTCTTGAAACTCCATAAACTCTAGCAACTCTGACCACTCTTGAAACACAGGCTGATGTCTCGATTATGGATACTAATTTTGCCGGTGCGATGCCTACTGGGAGTATCTACAACTCATTTCACAAATATATATAGTGAAATAACACAACGCCGTAGATATTAGAGAAGACTCATACTCTTATGTCACAGTTGGGGATCTTGACCACTAGACTTCAATTCAAAGGCCAAAAGTGAACATATAAGTAACACCTTTTTTTGTAACTTTGTAGCTCTAATTCGACTAAAATGTTGGATTTAGGATTCGATTGTCAAAAATCGTAGGCCATTTTCACTGTCATTTTGGCAAGAATTCGACATGAAGGCATTTGGCCCATTTTGTCGATTTGAACAGGATTTTCATGAAAAACCGCAAAAAATAACATTTGCACAAAATCGTCTGTTTTAAGGCGATGCCATACGTAGTAATTCAAAATCATGTTTTTTTGGTTTGAAAATTTGGTCGCCCAGAAATGTTAAAGATGCTTTAATTAAATACTGCGAGTAGAATAAATCTTGGCATTTTAAATAATCGAGTATTTTTTTATATGAGTCTTTTTATAAGCCTAGAAAAAAATAATGTAAAGGCATATGAAAACTACTTTAAAGTTCAAAATCTCCTACTTACGAACCCATTTTCGGTTATGATTTTAATGTGTAATGTGGTAAATTAAGTTATTTATAAAATGATCCAAAAAAAAATAGATTTATGCCTGAACATTCACAAAATAAAATAAAAGGCACTTTTTGGCCATGTTTTTTTCTTGCATATATCAAAACAGGCGGATGGTGTTAAGCGGGAATTTAAACCTTATCGCCATCTACGTAAGGGTTGTTATTGATGGCGGCTCAATTTAAAATATTACACGACGTAGTGCATCGCCTTAAGGGCAAAACAAGAGGCTTGAGGTGGGAAAACAAACGCCGTTTTCTCTGGCTCTATGGCAACGATTTGACTAAAAATTTGAATTTTGGCTAATTTCAAACTCTGAGAGAGTTTCATGAGATATTCCTGAAAAAGTAAAATTTTGGAAAAAATCTTTAAACGCGAGTCCTCGTTTCGGATATTTGAAGCTGTTTGGTGGCAAACGGTTCTACTTAATTACCTTAAAAATATTGATAGCTTGAAGAGAAATTATTTAAAAAAGGTGCTTGGAAAATTTTGATGAAAAAACTGTTAAATTTAAGGGCAAATGTCAACTTAAAGAAAAGAAACTGAAGACGAAAAATAAACATCACAACCGCTTATCGACGTTATTATTAACTCCTCGTTGTATTCGTCTTTCAACCTTAAAAAAATAACCCCACACAGGAGTCCTAGAGGAAAATAATTTTTCACAGGGAACTTTGTCTTCTTTGGGGATGCTGTGCGGAGGGGTGCTCTTTAAGGAAAGGAAGAAGAGGAAGTTCTGAGAAGAAAAAAGGTATTAGAGGTTGGTAGGAATCTAGAGGTCAGTGTGTACAGGAGTGTCGGACATATGTATCCATTCCGCCGACAGCGGTGCAAGACGATGGATCTAGAGAGACCAACTGGAGAGGTCAAAGGGTTTGCCCAAACCGGCCTCTACCGATCTGGGCCGCCTGGCTTCCGCCAGCTGAACACAGATCATCTGATGAACCCGTGCACCCCTGCTAAGTCACCAAACGTAGCAAACCCATTGAGGTGATATATGGCAGAGGTGTTGGTTATCAAGGTACAATGAATTGTATTTATAAGTAAATACCGGATAACTAAATAAATGCTAACCGGAGCTAGTGAGGTTATGTCATCCCCAATTATTAGGGTACGTTGTGAGGCTGAAGGGTTTGGGAAAGGGAAGGAGATGTGTAAGAGGAAAGCGGGGAAATTTCAGGATTTCTAGGCCTAGTCACCAAACATGACTAAAGCCATTTCAAGTAACGTTTCATTTCTAAATGGTGATATTTCACCTGGGCAATACTGAGAGTAGGTATCTATTACTGTGAAATGTGCCGAAAGTGTACAATACATATTATTTTGCATGAATTAAACAAATAGTAATAGTGAAATATCATTATTATTATTTTTATATGAACGCCGCCCAAGAGTCCCAACTGTTCCCTACCGTCTAGAGCCAGTGAGACTATGGTATCATCAATGGGGATATATTATGCTGGAGTTAGCGGCAAGGGGGAGGAGATGTAGAAGAGTTCTGGTTACCAAACATTTCTTTTTTGAAAGGTCTTACACCAACCAGGGTGTAGAGACCATTACCCCTCGACCACGGAGGCCGCTAGAATAAACAAAAAATAACAAAAATTTTAAAATAAAATTTACTCGGAATTTGTAGCCGCAACCTTCGGATTCTTAGTCGAGGACCTTACCACGAAGGCTGACTTCCACGGCATTGTCAATCGTCGTGGCCAGTAATACGGTGATGCAAAGTGCGGCATTATCAGGGATCGATTGGCATGCATTATGTTGATGAAACCAAACGGGCCGATGATAGGCCGGGCTAATGGCTAATGTTCGCCCAATAGACTCACACTTAATGCCTCGGACGTGCCGGGACGACTCACGACACGGGGCGGAATGGGAGGAATCCGTGAGAAGCTGGTGAGAGAATTCATCTGCCATCGTGACTACCTGCCTGATTGATCTAAGGGCAAAGCATATTAACTATTCAAATTGATTGACAATTTGAAGAAAATGCAGCAAACCACTGAAATGATTCATCGCATTACTCTCAAACCACAGTTTAATAAAAAATATTTTTCCTGTTAGGATAAATTAAACAAATCCACACATCCTCATTTTATTCTATTGTCGTTCAGTTTCTGAAAAATCCTTCGATGAAACTAACATAAAGCCATTTTCCAAATTTTAATTAACTCTTGAATGCCGAGATGCCAAACAAAACCTCTGAAACCGAGTGGGTCTTCCGACGACCCCATGCATTTTTTTGTCACATGTTCTTTTAAACTATAGGAATCCCAATTATTAATAATAACTTGTGTATTTGCGCAAGAATACGTAAAATACTACATTATATGTCAAGTATTTAAGCTAATATAAGGAGGATAGTAATTTTGGGTACTACCTACTCCCCCACTTGGCTGCGGGATAGTTAATAAATGCTAAAGCTTTAAATGAGATTCTTTGTTCAAACGCAAATTATTTTACAATTCTTAAAATCACTGATTAAATTTATATGATTACACCAAACACTAAGCTGTTTTCTGCCCTTACGACTTTTTAAGCCCCCGCATTCCCAATTTCAACTGATTTATAACAAGTTTCTCTTTAACTCTTTAAGTTTTTAAGTTCCAAAAAAAATGATATTTTTGCAGATAATATCTGTACATTTATTATGCCGAAACGTAAATTATATGAAATTTACTCTGCAGAAAAAAATGGCAAAGTAAGCTCCGAAAATTATTAAAAAAACAGGTTTTGTTCCGTTATTTAATAAGTTAGAGGCATGAAAAAAATCACAGTGTATCTCTAAATATAATAAAAGCATTTGTCGAAAAATTTTCGCAGTAGGTATTTCAAACGAGTCATGTTTTATTAAATATTTTCACCATTTTCGCTTAATTATTACCGTTTTTTAATATAAGCAAGCTCCCTCTAACACTCGTATTTACATAACTCTCTTTCAAACCATCTTTGAACGCTTACTACGGGGCCTTAAACAGTTGACCAATGACCGTCAAAGCGTCGTCAGTGGACACCATGGATACAATTGATGGTATTCCATAACACTCACAGCAAACACTTTCGTTTGTTGTTCGCCAAAAGTGAAATCGCACAAGTATTCTTGATTGATTGATACCTGTTTTAGCCCAGAACCAGCCATTTTTCTCCTTCGTGTATATTTATACTTCGTTTAGTATATTTTTTCGTCACTTTGCTTGATCCTTTTCAATAAAACCAATCCTTTTTATATACCAATTCAATTAACCATCTTACTCATAATAGATAATGCGTGGGGATAAGAAACGGGGATAAAAAGTTACTCATAATCACGTGCATGCTTCCTGCGTATACCGGCCGTCATACGACAGTATTAGTAGTTGACAGATCTAATGAAAATCGCAATGAAAATGTAAAACAGCAGTAATACCCACTTGCGCACTCTCAGAGGAATATTTAAATCAAAATATCGATTTACCAAAACAAATACAGACCGGATCAATGACACCACAAAGAAATGTGAAGTTAGCAAAAAAACGCGAAATGTGAAAATGACCGTGATTTTGAGGGTCACAACAAAGTGGTGCCAGTCTAATGTCCTCTTCACCGTACAGCTATAAGAACGCCGCAGCGGCGTATTAGGGAATCTTTATAAGAAAGACTGCTACTGTTTATTCATGATATATTCCCGAAATCCCTACACTTTGAGATCTGTACTCTCTACATACAATATGCGATGGTCCAATATTAGCATCTTCCTCAACGTGTTGGCGACTTGTAGGTACTTAGCAGTTATGTTTATTTACTTTGACTTGTAATATAGTTACAAATATCTTAATACAATCCTTATACATATTTAATTTTTAAAAACATTTTTTAGTATGAATCAAACACATTTTAAACTTAAATTTGTTTATGTTTATATTTTCTTCTAATTTTATTTCCTTTGGTAATTCGCTAAATATCTTAATTGCTCCGTACATCAGAGACTTTTGACTATGTTTTATATGTGTTTGTGCTGTAGGGTTTAAATTTGTGTCAGAAATTCAATTGACGTGTAGATTAAATAACATAGCAATATTTTATCTTCAAAGAATTTAACAAGTCCTCTATATTTCATCATCCTTGGTCACCAACATGACGAAGACGTGCCCACGGCCCCGGTGACTGTTCTTGCCGACTGTTGACTGTCAATACGTTTAAAGGTCAGCCGTGATGAGTTCATCAGGACTGATTGAGTGGGAGGCGACAGTTAAATGCTACCAACTACAGCCAGAGGTCTGGCTAGCAATTTAAATAATTATTTAGGAGATGATCTTTTAATCGATCTTGATCTTCATGATCGAGTTGAAATAATATTTATTTATTTATTTAACGCCCAGAGGGCTTTTACAAAGTTGGTAGTATACATAATTTTAATTTGACAGATACTTTGAAACATAAAAAAAAGAATATTACATTTGATAAAAGCTATGCAACAAGTCATACAAACACAAGAAACAAAAACAGAAAATTACAGCTATTTGTAGGTTTACATGATGTGTTTAGGAGTATTGTTGAAATAAATGTTTTAAATGATCCACAAAACTTGCCAAGTTGGTATTGGATATGTCAACATCACCCAAGTAATGATTTCCCATGGTGTGAAGTCGTTGTATTGGAGAGTGGGCAATGTAGTTACGCTTATGTGTGCTGCTGTAGAATATTGTATTCTGTCGTGTTGTTACTGTGGGTGTATGTATGTTTATAAGTTGCAGGAGTTCACAACAGTCGAATTTAGAGTTAAGTATTTTGAATAAGAACGTTAAATCGTTTATTTTACGTCTATCTTCTAATGTATGTATTTTTAGAGTATTTAATAAGAAATTGTATTTTAAGTCTTCGACAGGGATATTTAATTAAAAATTTATAAAACGTAGAATTTTTTTTTGTATTCGCTCAATGTTGTTAATGTGAATTTTGTAAGATGGAGACCAAACTACTGAGTTATATTCAATTAGACTTATTATATGACCCAATGATGAGCTTACCTACCTACATACGTTATAAACTTCTTTTTGACGCACCGACAAAAATTACTAATCCATTCAAATTATTTCTAATCTGTTTAAAAGCGGTATTGCAGGCCCTTATCAAACATTAATGATTTTTTGTATCAAGATTTTTCAGTTAATTAATGCTAAAAATTCTTCACAAAAATAAAATTAACAAAAAAAAATCAATAATGTAGTTGTGCCGTGACTGCCTTTCAGTGGCATCCTCTATGGGTGACCTGTGTCACTTCAGAGGCTTCATTTAATTGCCAGTCTTTCTTCGCACAGCTTCTGGAGTTACTTTCCTTTTATCTTTATGTGAGATGGCCAACTGGATAATGTCTTCTCTCTGGAAAGTCCGCCAGTATTGTATCTATGCGATAGTGGGTCTTCCGGGGGATTAACACTGTGAACTCGATACAATATAGATTCGATAGGCGTAACTATCGACAATTTTATAACTATTTTCCGAGCACAGTCGCGATGATTGATATCTCTATGATTTAAAATTCCTAAACATCAGACATGTAAAAGTTAAAAAATACTTCTAAATTGACAATGTCGAATTTAAATATCAACTTCAATATACATTGGCACTCTGCGTGTACTTTTCCATACTAAAAGGGAGTACAATAGTTGATTATTCATAACACTCGTAACAAATTTCTTTTCTGGGTAAGTACTAGAACGGAATCGTGTATACGATTTCTTTCAGTTCTAAGACCTTAGTTACTTCTTCGCCATTCATTAATAAGCCAGTAATTTTGCATAACGAACGACGAAGAAGCCCGACCTAAAGCAACAATTTCTCGGGATGACAACATCGCTAGCGTAAATCACGGGGGTATCGTGATTTTAGGTCGCCAGGGCTTGCGTTTAACAAGGGTGTCAATTGGTGCATACCGAACCTTTGAGCACTTGGGATGCCGAGTTTCGTCTGCAGGAGCATCATTCATTTTCATAACAGGCTAATATTTTCATAACAGGCGACATTAACATTCACTTAGAGGGTCTAGAATCACCAAATACTCTTAAATTCACTGATTTATTAGACTGCTTCGGATGCCGTCAATGGGTTAATTCCCCAACTCACGATGCTGGCGAAACTTTGGACATTTTTATATCAAAGTCAAGCGGTCCGTTTCTGGTAGCGGATAGTGTGGATGTAGGACTATCAGACCATCGACTTATTCGCTCAGAAATCGATTTTAACCCACCGAAAATTCCTTACGTTACTATCACATCAAGAGCATGGCGCGGTTTTAACTTTGACGACTTCCTGTCAGAACTAAAAGCTTCTCCGCTCTGTACACATAGCGCATGGGAAACAGAGTCGCCAACCAAACTAGCAGCAGATTATAACACCATCCTTTCAACCCTTTTAAATACATATGCTCCAATTTCTTCAAAAACTCGGCGTCTACGAAAATCTGATGCCTGGTTTGACGAAGAATGTCGGAGCCAGAAGAGATTGATGCGTAAATTGGAGAGGTCCTACAGACACTCGGGGGTTACATCACGGAACGATTGGATACAGGCTCAAAAAGAGTACATGATCTTAATCCGTTCAAAAAGGTCTGAATATTGGACAAATAGGATCACTTCAGAGCGTCAAAATCCACGTAGTCTTTGGAACTCGGTTAAGACAGTCATTGCTGATGTCCATGCACCAAATACAATCGACATAGCTCCGGAAATCTTCTCCAAGTTTTTCCTTGACAAAATTGAGTCAATACGAGCCCTAACAACCTACGCTCCACCACCGTATTTTAATAAATGCAATAAAGAAAACCTTTCTGCCTTCAAACCTACATCCCTAGAAGAAGTAAGGAAATTAATTCTTACTTCACCGAACAAGCAGTGTTTGCTCGACCCTATTCCAACGTGGCTACTGAAAAAGTGTTGCAATGAAATTGCTCCCTTTTTAGTTCATCTTTTCAATAAGTCACTTAGCACGGGTGACTTTCCAAAATCCCTTAAATCAGCTATCGTAACTCCATTATTAAAAAAACCACAACTGGACGCTGAAGATCTTTCAAATTACCGACCCGTTTCAAATCTGCCTTTTATATCAAAAATATTAGAAAAAATCGCTGCCTCACAGGTCATATGTCACTTAAATTCAAATGAATTATTAACTAAATACCAATCTGCATATAGACGGTTCCACTCCACAGAAACCGGGTTACTACGTGTTTTGTCGGACATAACTACTGCCATTGAGTCGGGTAAACTGGCACTTCTTTCAGTCTTGGATATGAGTGCTGCATTTGACACGATTGACCATGACTTTCTTATTAAACGATTAGATGAATCATTTGGTTTAAACTGTGATGTTAAGACCTGGCTGACATCGTACCTGGCCAACCGTTTACAAGCCGTAAAAGTAGGAAAAAACCAATCAAATTATGCAACCCTTTCATCTGGAGTACCCCAAGGGTCCGTTCTGGGCCCACTACTCTTCATCCTCTTCACAAATGATGTCGCTAAAATAATAGAATCATTTGGCCTTCTATCTCACTGCTACGCTGATGACCAGCAAGTTTATTTTTACTGCTTACCAGAAGAAATAAACAGTCTAAAAATTCGTATAACTGAGTGTATAGAAGCAATTACTCGCTGGATGACCTCAAATAGATTGAAACTGAATCCCACAAAGACTGAGTTTCTGTGGACTGCTACAAGCAGACGTCAGCATAACATTGAAAACTCCCCAATAACCATTTCCGGAAGTGACATCACTCCAAAAACGTGCATCAAATTACTGGGTGTCAATCTGGACGCTAATTTTTCCCTTAAAACTCAGGTGAACAGAACTGTAAGCACGGGGTTCTTTCAATTAAGGCAAATTAAAGCAGTGCGGAGAAACCTGCCAACAGAGGCGACTAAATTGCTAGTCAATTCCTATGTTGTTTCACGTCTAGATTATTGCAACAGAATATATGCAAGTCTCCCTAAATGTCAAATCAACAAATTACAATCCGTTTTCAACGCCGCGGCAAGGCTTATCACCGGAGTATCTAAATACTCCCACATTTCAGAGCATCTCAAAAATCTGCACTGGCTCAAATGTCCTGAAAGAATCCAGTTCAAGGTATGTTGGATGGTATTTAAGTCACTTAACGGAATGGCTCCGGCTTATTTATCAGAATTGTGTATTCCAGAAGATTCCAATTCCCGACAGTCAACCCTTAGGTCAGCAACGTCATCAGCTATCGGAAGGTTGAAGGAACCAAAGCGCACACCAGATACTAAGTTCGGTGAGCGTGCTTTTGCCGTGTCAGGACCTAAAGCCTGGAATGGACTGCCACATGATTTGAGAATGATCGCAGACTCGGCAGAATTTAGGTCTAAACTTAAAACGCACCTTTTCAGACAGTCGTATCCATAATTTCAGAAACCTCCACTTTCACAGTTGACGGCAATTTAAATTTAAATTAACAAAATGTAAAAAATACTAAAAATAAAATAAAATAAATAAAAATAATAATTAAAAATAAATAAATAAAAATGATAACAACTAACAATTTGTAGGCTTTTAAGACAGTTAAAATACATTTAAATTAAAATAAAAACTATAGCAGACTTAAGATCATGCGACGACCAGTGTTTTTTGATATAGTGTCCTCTGCGTGCAGTTCTATCTTTAAGCATAAACTTTTTAATATAAGTGTGTTTGTTGGAAGTGACTTGCCAGGTAAGTATGTTTTGATATCTTTTCTAAATAACAAATGTAGATCCTAGGAAATAAATTTTACAGCGCCCTTGAGGTGATTTTTCACAAAAACGGCGCTCTACAAATTATCCAATTATTATTATTATTATCCAAAGAAGTCTTTCATATTGACAGCTTGTCCGATATAAAAGTAGCGGCTTTTGTCTACTGACTGTCATATTCTGACAGTGGTAACAAATATAGCTTACTGACCAAAGATAACGGATTTCGTCAATATCGTAATCGTATTGACACCCCCCCCCAACCACCAAATATTATTATATTTCTATAAATTTTATTTTATTATGTATTTTTTCATCATGTATTTATCTACTAATCCTATTCACAAAAATTTTAAAGGAATAATAATTTGGTCTCAACTGCTTCCAACCCGGTAATTTTATTTTTTATTTATTCATTACTCTTAGAATAGATCCACTTCATGTGGTCTAATACAAACTTAAGTGCAAGTGTCATTTTAACTTACGCGTCTAATACTTATAACATTCATAACTAATACACTTTTCTTTGAATTTTCTTAAATTAGATAAATTTTTATTTTCACTGTGAACTAAGCTATTCATTTGAATTACTTTGTACAGTGAAAAATTCTGTATTTTTGTTAATTTTTTGTGATGTTTTGTTTTTGTCTCGTATGGTTGTATTGTATTTTATGTCTAAAGTAAGTTGTAAGTAAATTGTTAAAAACTTAGCCTGGTATTATTCTGGTAGCCATTTTGTTTTGCTTCGGAAAAAATTATATTTGTCACCGTTGAGCGCGCACAAGCTATTTTTATCCTCGATAATTTTAAGTTTTGCAAAGGAAGTGGATAAAGTGTTTTTAGAATATAACCATTCCCAGTCAGATACGGTGTACCGCAAGGAAGTGTCTTAGGACCTTTATTTTTTATAATATATTTCAATGTTATCTGTAACTTAAACACCAAATAAATAAAAAAATAGTTTTTACTTAATTGTAATAAAAATAGCCAGTGAGAGTAAATTATTGAGAGAAACATAATTTTTCATAAATTTAGAGGAAAAATGAGGGTGGAACATAATAAATGGAAGACTGTACCTATATATTCAAGCTCAAATCTAAGGCTAATCTTTTGCTTGAAGAATGGCAAAGTTTTGTTGTTTTGCACCTTTTCTGGAGCTGGGCAATCTTTATATTTCAGTTATGTATAGAATTTTAGTAATTTTAGCCATAAGAATTCTAGGACTGCACAAAACCAATCACGCTTTTAATTCTCCTTCTTGCCAACAGGCACCTACCTGATGCCAGCAACGAGCAATCGTCTGCAGTAAAACCGACAAACATTGATCCAAACAGTTCCTCGGAATTACTGTAATTACTCAACTGACCCCGGGAGAGGTCCCGTGAGGGGTAGGTACTAGTGCTGGTACCCGGTTGCCAGAAGACCGTACTGCCTGCCCCGCCGGAGAGCTAATGATAGGCTCCGCGCGGAGCCCCGCATAGAGTAGCATTCAATTAATAATAACACAGGCATATGCTGCATCGATCGATCCGAGGAAAACGTACACATATTTTTGTATAATTCGATGGAAATGATGTTAGTGGCCGTGTTAAACAGCTCGGCGAATCGTGGAGAATCTTCTTACGTTATTTTATATGCTTTGCGATGCCTTCGAGATGTAATCGCAACGACTTACCATACAAATTTGCCGACGCAGTGTTGACTTAACGTAATATTAAATTTAATTATTTTATTTTTTTATTTTATTTTTACATACCTTACCATCCTCTTAAGTGTTTATTATTATTATTATTCATTGAGTACTCATAAATCGGAACATGTGTTCATGCACCTGAATTTGCCCAAATAACATATGACGAAATGACGAAATTCGACAGTACAATGATTTTTATGAACACGTGATAGTAGGTACATTTACCTTTTTTACTAAAAGTTTAACAAGAAACATAAGATTTCGTCATTTTATATTATCAAGACAAACGCAGGTGCATGAGCACGTGTTCCGATATTATTACGAATTTACTTAAAGTTTATCAGGAAACGGCCTGCAATCCAGTTTTTAACCGGATTACCAATAATTTGAAGTGATTCTAAATAAATCAGCAACACTCATTTTCCTTCTTGTATCAATTTAAATATAACGCGCACACAGATTGTAATAAAGCAAAATAATAAATATGAACTGCTCCCAGCTGCTGGGCGGCGCGCGTGTAACTCCAATCATTTTACTTGTCATTTTTGGGGATGCTTTGTGGTTTTTTTTAACTGTACCTCACAGGAGGTTATTTGAGGTAACTGAGGAAATGAATATGTACTGTTATCACACATTTTACGACGCCGACTCCTTTGAGGCTTATCTCGCAGGATGATAAGATTTTTAATCACCCCACACGTGTCATATCGCCAGTTCAAAGATGAATTACTTGCACGACAAAACTGTGGGACCTTAGTAATTAATTCTCGGCGCTATGACGTCTTTTAATATTTCTGTTTAGATATAAGAATAATTGCTCCACATTAACACGTGTAGAAATTGTTAAATTCGAACCCAATAAATACGCTAACAACTGGCCCAACCAGTCAGTTGTTCGACGACATTCGCAAGTTGTGTTTCATTGCTAATCCTTAACCAAGGTACCCCCGAGAGGAAACCGGCATTTACAGTCGATGTCACTAGCGTAGATGTCCAGTACATTAACCAAGCATCATATCCACAGTTCATTTAAAACTAGCATTTAATAAATTGTTCTCGAATCCATCCCTGCATTCTGCACTTGTCACTTGTCACCATTCATGCGTGCTCGCCTCGTTCCGCTGCATTCGTGCCCGTACCTACTTGCAACTGCAACTGTTAACCGTTCATATTCAAATGACATCTGGAAAAAGCCTCCGCGGCTATATTTATAATAAACCATTAATTGAATCAATTGCAATAATAGAAAGAGCTCGGGAACAATGAGGTAATGCTAGTGCAGAGTATGAAAGCGGCACGCACTTCGTGTAATGACTGCTTTCCACCGCCTGCCCAGGCTAATTTCAAAGAACACGGTCTTTACGAGACGGGGGCGGGGGGTGGTATAGTGGTCAGGGGCGGTTTGAAAAGTGCGTTTGTAACTGCCATGAAAAGGACTAAAAATAAAACAAACTCTTATAATATTAATACACTTTACAGCACGCTGTTCAATACCCGTACTAAAAAAACACCATGCGTTCGTATAAGGCGAAGCTTAATGCTAAATCACTATTTTCGATTAATCTTTATAACGAATTGGTTTACATTATAAATACCAAAAAATATGCTTTTGATAAATTGAAGGTATTCCTATCGTTTCCCTTTAGTAGAATACAAATAAAAAAATATTTCTGAATAAAAAATAAAAATTTAAACATACATTTTTTATACATCACGTAAAAAAAACATCTTTTAAAGATTCAATAAAATAGTTTAGATTATCTGTGACAATTTCCCTTGATTGACTTTTTGATTTCTTACAAAATTATTAACAATATAAATAAAAACCACTTTTGTGCTTCAAATCGAGCATTTATGGACTCCGTTTGTCAATCCATTTTGATGCCTATTACCTATATTCGTGACGATTAAAATAGGATAAATAGATAATTATTATGTAAAGGGAATTATTTCTCCCTCTTTTTATATCCGATCGAAGTCCCACGAAACGTCACCGTCAGTGATATCTTTACCTTTTCAGAAATAGGCACACGGTGTCACATCCAGTGTAAATTTGTCACATGTCTCGAGACAGAGAAATTGAAGAATCTGTACGTCGATGTATTGATTTGGGAGGCGGGTTTGCTTACCGCCACCCCTGTAATAATTTATTAGATAACCAACACCTCTGCCATAGATCACCCCAAGTGTTTATTATTTATTTATTTATTTATTTGGTACAATATTTTTTACATTTTAAATTTTCCAGTAATGTAGGCCTCACTGGGTGGCTTGCCCGTGCTGAGGCCTTCATTTTATAATATGAAAATATAATCTACATAATAAATTTAAAGAGAAAATAATACATTTAAAATTAAAAATACAAAATAACATATTTAAAATTAAAAAATAATACATTGAAAATAATCTTGTGTGTTTGTGAGTGATGTGTGTTTATATTGGTTTTGTGTGTTACGTGTAGGTTTTGTTTTTATTTTATGCTATGACATTTTGATAATATTGTCTTTTTTGTTCTTTAAGCTATTTTGTGGGTGAATTTATTTTTACTTTCCCCAATTTTAATTTAAAATTTTACACTGTTGAAAGCTTTTATAGCATGGTATTGGTAGTGACTTTGTCCAAGGCTTTGTCGGAGTTTTTATGTTTTCTTTGTACGCTAGTCTAACTGGTCTGTTAGTGTTATTTTGTGTAGGTTGAATTTTTTTTTTTTTGTCAAAAATGTAGTTTAGTAGTGTTTTAACGTATAATTGGCGTATATCTAGTACGTCACAGTTTTTTTTTTCCACAGTTTCGCTAGTTTTTGTGATTTAGCAGGGTTGACAGGGTTTATCACGTGATTTAGGAGTTCAAGATGTGCTTGCCCACCATCTGCGTGTTGTGCCAGATCAGATGAGGCTGGTTTGGGGAGAGCCTTTGACTTTTTCAGCCTTACGCCAATATATTCATTCGTCCGTCACTCCTGGACACACTGATCCCTAGAATCCTATCTGCCCATCATAGACCCATGATCCGGTAAAACAATATGTTATATTATTACATTCAATTTTAACATCAAAAATGTTTTAAGTACTGTCTGGTCAACACGTTTATATACATTGCAAATGCATTAAAATGTTTTGAGTACTGTCTGCTCAACACGTTTATATACATTGCAAATGCATTAAAAATGTTTTATGTACTGTCTGCTCAACACGTTTACATACATTGCAAATGCATTAAAAATGTTTTATGTACTGTCTGCTCAACACGTTTACATACATTGCAAATGCATTAAAAATGTTTTAAGTACTGTCTGCTCAACACGTTTATGTACATTGGAAATGCATTAAAAATGTTTTAAGTACTGTCTGCTCAACACGTTTACATACATTGCAAATGCATTAAAAATGTTTTATGTACTGTCTGCTCAACACGTTTACATACATTGCAAATGCATTAAAAATGTTTTAAGTACTGTCTGCTCAACACGTTTATGTACATTGGAAATGCATTAAAAATGTTTTAAGTACTGTCTGCTCAACACGTTTATGTACATTGGAAATGCATAAAAAATATTTTAAGTACTGTCTGCTCAACACGTTTTTGTACATTGGAAATGCATTAAAAATGTTTTAAGTACTGTCTGCTCAACACGTTTATATACATCGCAAATGAATTTGTTCAAAAATACTATGTGGAGATGTGTAAGTCCCGGGCGTTACCCGGATTTACGCACAGCTTTTAGAAATAATATGTAAATAATAATTTTCCTAAAATGACTTGCTTTTGAGATACTATACCGTGTTGCACTTCTTATATTTTAGCCAACTTTTTGGACAGCGTCACAGTGTCCATCAACAGGATAAATGTAAATAAAGTAATTTTCCTCTAATTTTGAAAGTCAAGTGTGCAAAATATCATTTTTTTCTTTACGGGATGGGAGAAAGAAGTAGTAAGTGATGTTTTGAAATCAGAGGCAGAGACCTTCCTCCTGTTTTGATGGTCAAGTGTGCCAAATTTCATCATCATCTATATTTGATATTTCATTAGTTAGAAGTAGAATATATATCACCCATTTGGTCCCCTTTGCATAAAGTTCACTCTAACAATATAGGTAAATAATATTTCTTAGGTAAATACATTTTAAGCTCAACTTTCCAATTGAATTAATTAATTATGTCAGTTTGATTAATCAATTGCATCTAATAACGCTGCCTGACAGTAGAATTATGTCGGACCTGGTTGTGTTACACAGAGTCATTAACAACTCAATTGACAGCCCTGCCATCGTCGCCACCATTAACTTCCATGTGCCGACTAGGAACATGAGGAAAAATGGTACATTCTGTAATACATAAACAACCAACTATCAGACACACTCATTAACCAATAGGATGCATGAAATGGGCAACAAGTTTGGGTATACTATTGATATATTTACTGACTCCATTTAGAACTAAACGTAATCTATACCAGCACTTTGTTGAATCCTACAAATTGCAGTAGAGATGGTAATGCAGTTTTAGTGATTTGTCTTATATATGTAGTGTTGTTCTGGTTTCTATTTTATGTTGCTGTTACATGTTTTACTAATATTGTTTTTTTTATAATTTTCGATTATTCATGAGGTATATTCTGTTCTTAAAATCCACATAAAAAAATTATAAATAAGACCTCGGAATAAAACTGTTGTAAAAAACCAAGCCAAGTCGCAACAGACACTCTTCTATCCATAGATAAAAATAAATGGATTGATATTTTGAACAAAATTATTGGTTATTTTGGCTACACTATGAATTTCTAAATGTGTTTGACTCACGAAACTATGTTAGTCGAATAATTTAATAATTTTATGAGTACGTCACTTAATAAATACCATTTGCTAACACTTGGTTACCATGGTCATCTGAGTCATACAACATAATAATATATTATTATTATACCTTCCCAAAACATACTTCAACGGTTTCAACGGCAAATTCTTCGTATTCAAAACACCGTGTTTAACCACATCTTAGATCCCCATAAATTGCCACTTACTTCCATAGATTATTGTAGGCCATTTCCCATACAATTACAAGTTTTTCTTTTTATCAGTAATTGTATCACTCTTGCAACATCAAAAATTACCTCAAATAGCACAAAACCAATTAATGGTTCGTTTCGCATGCAAATTTCCAGCGAGCCGATATCAAACGTATCGGTCTAGTATCTTCAATAGCGGATACATTCTGCAGTGAAAACACCCCCGAGCAAAAAGACAGAAGCATCACAACAATAAAAAAATAAACCTATAGCGTTTGGTTGTATTTTTCTTCATAGGGGTGAGTTTTTCAGTATGATTTTCCGCAATTTGTAGTTTGGTGGAGATCGGTCTTAGTAAATTCTAGGTCTGGTACAATGTTGGATGGTTGGAACGGTTATTCCGCTACGGTAATTTGAAGCCCACCGTTGTGTTGTCTGTCATTACCGGAAGATGTGGGCCGGCTCTCGAATTTGCAATAAGAGGCACCTTGGGCTGGGCGGGGGCACGTGCATACTTTAGTGGCACTTGTCAGCTGGCACAAGGAAGAAACTCTGCACAGGAAAATATTTTTCTGTGATGATTCTTAATGCAAGTAGCTCAACTAGGCATAATAATTGTAACATGGAAAAACATTTGAAAAAATTATTTTCCAAAAAAACTTTTCTTTTCTGGAGACGCCAAGAAGTCTTTATAATGAGAAGTTTCCAATATCGGATCGATAGGCGTAACTACCGATGATTTTATACCGATTTTCCAAGCACGGTCGCGCTGTTGATAGCCAGACCGACATTGATAACGCAATAAATAAAAAAAATCGATATAAATAGGGAACATTGGACGTATTGTCTATGAATTGACGTCCAGAAGCGTTAAACGTCATACAGCTAAATACTGCGTAAAAATATGAATAAATTGAAAACGTTGAATAGAAATCCTAAATATTCATTGGCATACCACATTTACTTTTTGATGTGTCAGTTAGTTAATGAGGTCTTCATTCACAAACTTGTTATGTGAACAATTTTGGCCTGAACGGAATTTAACTTGCTGCGCGTACGACTTACTTCAATTCTAAGAGCTTCTTTAGTTCAAGTGCGTTCAAATAAGCCAGTTATTTTTCATAAAGAACGAAATTATTTTAAAAAACATGTGTATATCGATAGTTAACCGAAGCTTGTCTGATTTTGTCTATAGGCCGTCAGAACATTTCTTATCAATCGTTGTCCGTGCTCGCAAATATCGATAACTGATGATAGACGACGAATTTAGTCAATTTTACATAGAGTTTTATCAATCGTCCGTGCTGGACCTCCTATATAATGTGTGGTACCGGTTTAACTGACATTATTTTCTGACACGTATTATTGACTGAGTGTAGCGAAGTCCTATTTTAACTCGATCATTTAGCATTTCATCTGTTTGTAAATTTGTTTTAATGTCCCGTTTTCGGTGTAAGGTGGCAGCCGTATTGGATACTTTATTTTTATACCACCAGAGTTCGCATGAGCGTGGATGGTACACAAAGCTGTCAAATCGGAATAATCAATCTGTGGCCTACCTGCATGAAGAAAATTTGAAAAAAGAATGATCGTTTCTTGAGAGAAATAAGTGAAAATTAGAAACATACTTTTTTGGACACGTCTACTTTTCACAGAACTACTAGTTAGTATATTACATATGATGTGAAATGAAAAAAGTTTCTTTTTTTTCTTTTTTATCTTGTTTTATGGAATAATTGAAATTTTTATTCTTCTCATGAGAAATGGCACAATTTTTCGAGATGTATGTTTTTATTGCAGATATTCCATTTCTATAGTTGACAAAACACGTTTTTACATTGAAACTTTGAAGTCGTACTAACTAACACAAAACAATTATTTTGTGTTCTTAGGTAGTAGTTCTGAAAGTGCGAAGTGTACATGAAAAATAAAACTTTCGAAACGAAAATACAAACTTGTACATCAACCAATTAAATTATACTGCTCAAATTGTATTAATTGCAAGATGAGATGAATTCAAAACAAGTTTTCAGATCCATTAAAACAATTCCGTTACATTTATTCAGAAAGAATTCCGCTGATGGTATCAGGGAAGCAGCTTTAATAGGAGGATAGACTTGTTAATAGCCCGGGCTAAATTACTGTTTCTAATTTCCAACGTACGGCATTCAGTACACAGCAGGAACTATAATAATACGCAAACAATGGACGCTGGTAACCGGCAAGGGAACCGCCTACTATCCATGTAATTGAACGAGAAATTGTTATAATTATTCACAATTAGATAATGTATCCCTACCAGCAATGTACGGGCAATTGCACGACATTGTATGTATTCGTTTCCATGGAAAAGTGGCCAGTTGGTGGTTATAATTCCACTTATTTACGGTAGGTTGTAGCTTCCATCCATTGGTGAAAACAAGCAGATATTATTAGCTATAAACTCGAGTAGGTAATGTACGTACGTACATTACGTGTCGGATGTACTTATTAGTTATATAGATGGATTTGATTTTATTCATTACTATTACGCTTTATTTCCCCGATAACTTTATCAGAGATGTGCATTGTGCACTGTGCAGCACAGGCTTTTTATTTTTCCAAGAGGCACGACCAATCTACAAATGATCACGTCTTTGGGGATTACTATCCTCTTAAACCATCCCTCTTCTGAGGTAGACAATTTTTAGCTTAACTTCAGTGACTTCAAAATTGAGTCTCAACTGATGTAATTAATGTAATGTTATTCATTGTAAATTTAGTGAAATGTAAATGAATTTACTGTATTTCACAACAAATAAAAGTACAAAGTAGGTACATATAATAAATATCATCTTCACAGTCCTCCTCACTACGGATCCCTGTTCCGAGACGAACTGTTGGTTGTTTGTTATGTTAGTCATATGTTTTTATGATATCCTCATTTCATATTTATGTTTCTAGATCTCATCTTCATGTTTCTAGATCTCATCTTCATGTTTCTAGATCTCATTTTCATGTCTCTAGATCTCATCTCAAAGTTTCTAGATCTCACCTTAATGTTTCTAGATCTCATCTACATATTTCTAGATCTCATTTCCATGTTTTTAGATCTCATTTTCATGTTTCTAGATCTCATTTTCATGTCTCTAGATCTCCTCTCAAAGTTTCTAGATCTCACCTTAATGTTTCTAGATCTCATCTTCATGTTTCTAGATCTCATTTCCATGTTTTTAGATCTCATTTTCATGTTTCTAGATGTCATCTTCATGTGGTAGGTACAGATAAAGTTTATTGAAAACACTAATTCTGAAAGATTATTCTTCCATGAACTACGAGTATGTAGGTACTTGTGCAATCGAAGAGAAATGTTTACGTGAGAGAAAAGGGATAGTACTAATTTTGGAAAAGTGTGATTAAGTATTGGAATTGGCTTATTTGCCAGTGAAGACTTTGCACGGAACAACTCTGCGAAATTAGATTCATGCCAGAGGTGCGGCGTTTTCCTCGCCATTTATAATAATAATAAATAATAATAAAACCTGGATGACTTTTATAGCGCCGTTTTTGTGCAAAAACACCTCAAGTTATATCATCAATCTTCAATCTTTCCGTGTTATACAATCAGTTAGGTATGAATTACACTTGACATGAGATTTATAAAAACCACTCAATCCCCTTTTCTCACGCCTTAAATCAGAATTTTGATAATAATAATAATAATCTTTTGATCATTTCTATAGCGCCGTTTTCGTTAGAAAATCACATAAAGGGCGCTAAAGAACCCTAACATTAAGACTTATAACTCATCTAGAGACTTACAACTATACGTATATATTTGTATGACCGAGTGGGTATTTACACAATATTGCTATAATATGACTTATACCTACTTGACTTTCAAAATCACAGGAAAACTACTGTCTACATCTGATTTAGAAAACTCTTCGTAAAGCTCAGGCAATTCTGGAGACTCGTATCTAAGTTATAACACTATATTATGGTTAGGAGATACATAACAAGAACATTTTTGTAGGTTATCTTCAGATATAAGTTAATCGTGTGGCATATATTAAATAATTTGTATTAGCACTCACGATGATGAAGGTAAAAAAATAAACCAATAGTCTAATAATGTAGTAGTTGGCTAGTGAGCGGGGGCTTATGGGTGCTACTGGGGCGTGTAGGGCGGAGCCCCGCCTTGAGCCGCCGCCCCCACCCGCCCTTGCCCGCCTTCACCCGCCCTCGTCAGGCCCACAAGTTTCCAAACCCAACATTTTGCTGCGAAGGGGTGTTTCATTGGAAAGGTGTTTAGTATGGAAGGTTATGGGATGGAAGATATTCGATTAGTCATCAATTACTACTTCGATTACTGCCAATAAAACGTACTTATTGATGATTGATTTTAATTATTGTCGTTATAAACATCGATTTTATCATTTCGCAATATTGTGTAATAGATTTTTTGTTGTCTCGTTTTTTGTCAAGTAGATCTAGTCACTGCTGGCTGCAGCCGTTGTGCGTGCTATTATAATATACTGTATGTGGTCTTTTGGATTTGGATTTGTGTGACAACGATTACGAAACTCCACTCGACCATTTTTGACCATCTTGCTAAAATGTGACTCTCGATGCCTTTGGCTGACTATAAAACTTCAACATCCCACTATAATCTCCTCCACCAGTTGAAGAAAAATGGGAAGTCCTCTCATACATCACCTTCAAAGACACTTCTGATTCTACCATCCTCAATTCATATTGATCTTCTACCCATCTCTTAACAAAGGAGGTCCTGAAAAAACTAATTTCCCTCAGTGCCTCACCGTCTTTTTAAGGAAATTAAGTAGAAGGAGTTGTGAGAAAGAATAGTGGTGTGTGGGTTAGTGTGTCCGAGATTGACAGTTCGAAAGAATCCAGTTGGAGAGGTCAAACGGTCGCCTTCAACCGACCTCTGCCGAACTGTCCCGCTACGCAGTTAGTGGACAAACCTCACCTCATGAACACGGGCACCCCTGCTCATCGCCAAAGAGTCAGAGCCACTTTGGGTTACCTATGGCAGAGGTGTTGGTTGTACAAACTCGTCTCCAAAAATGAAATTCTTACCACACGGAAAATATGTAGGTTATTTATTTATTTTAGACTGAGATTAAATTAATATTGATTGAAAATATATGATATTATAGCCTTCTTGTACCTACTTTTCGTGCAGTTAAACAGATCCTCCACATCTGCGTATCTACTACTAATTTCTTGTAATCTAGGTACAGGGAAATGTTTACATTACATTTAAACAGGATTTTGCAACGAGAAGCTTTCGTAGGAATATGAAAATGGATCGATTAAAAACATGAATAGATGAATTTTGATGGAATTCTTTTCTAATAACTCCGCCTCTAGGCTTATAACGAATCTCAATCCAGAATTCTCTTCACTACCAGCAATGTAGCATGAACAATGAACATTGGTCCAACCTAAATCGATTTTCCACCTTCGTGCGGAAAGACAGTGCGCTGATTCAATTATACTTGTAGTAACGCCCCGGTCGACCTGCCTAGGAACCAAAGTGTAGCCAGTACAGTAAGTCTGCAGGGGCCGCGGTGGTACAGTACCCCGAGCTAAAGCCTCCCTGGTTATTATTATAAACGATACATTTTCAGAGCAGTCATCTTAAAATTTCGCCCTGAGTGATATTCACGGAGGCTGCGCGGGTAAGCCTGTGCCTGCCGCTATAAACATGACCAATTGCTAAATATACTTCTAAGCTCTACCCATAATCTATCCCTATAAGCATAATACATATATTCACAATGTTTTTTTTATTGACAACTAGCTGAAGCATCAGGCGGCGTTGTCCAGGCTTTTTCTAATTTAAGGGGTGGGAAATGAGAATGGGGGAGGGAGGTAGTTGTTTTGAAGAAGGTGAAGTGTGCAAAATTTTGTCAATCTCGGAATAAAATTTCAGATTTTTATAATAAATGAACCCACTGGTATTCGTCTTTATGATACAATAATGAGTATTGCTAATTTATTAAGGCGAAGCTGCCAGATCACTATTTTGATTAATCTTTATAACAAATTGGTGTACCTACATTATGAATACCAAAATATGCTTTAGATAAATTGAAGGTTTTTCTATCGTTTCGCTTGAGTAGAATACAAATAAAAAAATAAATCATTAAAAAAAATATATAAATGTAAACTACTAAAAAATATACTTTTTCCATAGACATATGAATATTAGTAGACTTGCCCTAAGTGATTAAAAGCGTATTATTCCCCACTCCCCATACCGGTTCCATTGGAGCCGGCTGTGCTCGCGTATGGCCTAAAGTGAATTTAGAAAACGTGACGTCATCATACTTGTGCGAACTATGGTCGAGGCATCATCGGTTCATTTTACGAAATAACACGGCAAAATGGTGGCTTGTGGTATGAAAACTTGTGAAAATAGATGTGAAAAAGAGAATAAACCTAATTGTCGTATTACATTCCATATATAAGCATTATTTTACTTTATTTTAAGCATATTCACATCGTATTATATGGATCAGTTGTAGAAACATATACTATCACATCGAGATACGTCTGGACGCGAAACACAAAGCTGGTTTGTTGCTGGGAAGTAAATTATGAACATTTATAAAAGTGTCTTAACTAAATACGTAAACGAAATATTCGACTCTGAAAATAGAAGAAATTTATTTTGCCGAATTTGGACTTCGCAAATTTGTTCATAACGTGGCGAGTAATTTGCGCTCCCATGTAAAAATGTCTATTCATTCAAAAGCAGATTTTACTTTTAAGAACTAAATGGTGATATTATAATGCGAGATGCCTATATACTGTCAGATTGATTTATTGACGAATCACAGTCAGCTTTACCCCCTTCGTTCTTCAACAGTTGATTTTACCCCTCATCTTTAATTTCTAGTCTATATATTCATATGTCTGTGACTTTTTCAATGAAAACGTATGAACGCATAAAGGAAACAACATCATTATAGCACTGATTATCTGTTACATTTTCACTTGATTAACTTATTTGCTTTCTTAAAAAATGATTTACAAAATAAATAAAAACCAGTTTTGTGCTTGAAATCAAACGTTTCTAGACTCCGTTTGGATTTTAATGCCTATTACTTACAATATAAGGTATACCAAGAATAGACACATGTTTGGCTTGTAGCTTCCTCTTAAGAATGGCTTCAAATTATGATTGATATATGATTGCAGGCCTTAACGAATGAATTAACAGGTTTCCCGATAAACTTTTAGTAAGTTGCGAATACATTATCACGATGTCGGATAATTTATTTGTAATTTAGGCAACGTTTTTATTTCTATAAACCCCACCTGTATAGGAGTATTGACTGTGATTCATCTAAGCACAGGAGGCCTGAAGGATCCATCAGGGTTTATGTAATCTTTGGAAATACTAAAAGCATATTAGCTGTTTAAAGGAAATTAAGAAGTCCACCTGGATTTTGAATACAATACTTCACTTTAAAATAGGAGTGTGCTAGTATATCGACAAAATAGTTTTTGGGACACGTTAAACATTGATTTTTATGGTAGTTGTAGTGTTTTAGTGCCAGTTATTATTTAAAACAAAAAATGCTAAGTAACAACTATCTACCAACGATCTCTTTAATTTCTCTGTGTAGAAGAATATGGATAAGATATTAATAATGTAGTAGATATCAGATTGCAGACCCTTAACGAATGGATTGATGGATTTCCTGATAAAATTTTAGTTAAAATACCAATGCATTGTCACGATGTCAGAACACGTTTTCATAAAAATTCTAACATTTTCGTATTTTGTCATTATTTATTTATTTTATTGATACATGATTTAGAGAGTACATGTGTTTTTTGTGATATTTCACCCTCCATGCTAGGGATGACCCTGTGTTATAGCGGGTGAATTTTACAGTTTGCGGACATAGAATCTGTACATTACTATAATATAAAAAATAAAAATGATGTATAGCTAGTGTGGGTTGCAAGAAGAGGATGGAGAAGTTTGAGAATAATAAGAAGATGAAAAATATGAGAAATTATTAGTAAATAGATTACACTACTTAATTATGTACGTACTATACCGCTAAGTTAGGGAATCAGGATATTTTATGTTTTGTCTGAAAGGTGATTAAATTGATAGAGTGTAGAATGAATGGTTATTGTAGTTGTAATGAATTCTATATTATTATACATTAACAATACAAATGCAGGTGCATGAACACGTGTTCCGATATTATTAAGTATTTACTGAAAGTTTATCAGGAAACGGCCTGCAATCCCGTTTTTAACTGAATACCAATAATTAAAAAAAGATTCGTAATAAATACGTAGTGTGAGATTTTAAAAACATAATTTATATTTTCGGATCAGACTTATTCTGTAGATTGCACCTTCAGAATAGGCTATAAGCGATGAAGCAATTTTTGCCAAACTGATGTGATTTTGAGTGAAGATATTCATCTTCATTAAAAACATATTCATTTGCACATTTCACAGAATTTGAGATCAATTTACTACCTTGTCAGAGAACTGTATACTGTCAAAGCAAAAAAGGTATCAGATATCAAAATAGGACCTAAAAAATATGGTGGGTACATAGTTATATTAAAATCATTAATTTCTACCATACGATCATAGCAATTTTAGTGTTAAAAGAAAGCACCATTGATATTCTTCAAATAGACGACAAATTACATACTTCTGTCCGTTCCTTTTTTTCAGATAAGATCTCTGATTCAGCAATTACGGCGTTGCTTTTGATAATGGTGGCTCGCATGATTGCGACCAGCGACGAATTAATTTAATCTGCCTGATCCAGAAATGAAACGGGTTTTCCACAATTTCTGTATTTGAAAACGACGAATAAAAAACTTTTTTTGTCGGCGTGGATTGTCGCCACACCGGGCATTCAATTTTATTAGTCGTATTTTTTTACACCTTAAAAGCTGGGTTCCTGTTTCAGCCCTCATTAAGTCGATCATTCATGAATCTGAGAACGAACAAAAAATACGAAATTATAGTCATTTAAATTTGAGAAGGCAACATTAAATATGAAGCACGATATAAGATTCCATTCATTTTGTTAATCTAAGGCAATAAAACGTCACAATAGGAACGTATCACGTTTCCTCGATCGACATTTTTTGTTTATTTTTTTTCGTTGGTACAAAATATTGCCAAAACATCAAAGGTTTAGTTTTACAGGGGATGAATTTTGTTGTCGTTTTGTGTGTTTTTTGTGACGTAATGAGGCTAATTTGAAATCACGAAGTAATTCGCCCGGGGGTGTGAGGCATTTTGCAAGGGGATGAGAAAATTGGCTCAATTATCAGTACCCAATTTCTACTTTAGTCCTTTGTGTTGGCTGTATGAATGAGGCGTGTGATTTTGTGAATAAACATTTTTTTGGATTAGCATTTGAATGGACTGCATATTTTTGATATTTAAAATAAATATTAATCACAATGAAAGGTATTCTTAGAGCACAATTCATGTAAATTTGCTTTCATTTTGGTCAGTTTTTTTCATCACATCAAGAAAAGTACGGCTTAAGAAATATAATAATTATAACATGTTTTATATAAATAGATGAATGTTATTTTTAAATTTATTGAGTTTAATTTGTAGAACTTCATGTAAATTTTGAATTTTTTTAATATAATAATATTATTATTATTTTATTACGCTTGACATTGTTTCACCTTCGGAAACAGCAGCTGAACTGAATTATGACTAAATGTAATCCTTGTTTGTCAGTTTTTGGTAATAATAAGTATTTGTTTAACGGTAAATTTATCAATATTTACATTATTCGAATTTCACTCTTTTTTCGGGAATAAATTAATGGAAACCTTGGAAGCGGAAATTAATACCACTTACCTAAATTAGATCGAGATGAAACTCGACAGATATATTCGTTATCGATGACAATGCATTCAATCAACTTGGTGGCATCGCGTACACACACATGAACACATTTCTCTGAAATCGGATGATATTACAGCAGTTAATATACGAAATAAATGTCGATCCTACCCGGTCAGCATTGGTCGACGTTGATAGAGTTGTCGACTCCAATTCGTGGGAAGAAGGTTCAATGATTTTTTTAAAGTTTTAACTTGAAAATAAGGAAAAAAACTTTGATTTTTATGGGTAGATGTTTTATTTTAAAAATGCAATGCAATTTAGCGCTACATTCTACAACTTACGTCAACATGTGTGCACATGATTTTTTTTATTGACCTATAATGTGAAAATCGCTGAAATGTATTTAGAAATTCTGAAATATAATTAAAAATTCTGAGACAAAACTATATATTTTCTAAAGTAATGCGCAACAATAATATTAATCATTGCCATTGATTAATACGAATGTAATTATTTTTAAAAATTAAATTATTTTTTTTAAATAAATTAGTTTCCGATTGCAGTTTGAACGACGCTATCCATACCCCTCATAATCTATTCATAACGTTGAACATAATAACACAGGTAGTATCAATAATGAGTTGTTAAAATAAAAATAACTAATTAACATTTTATTTATTACCTAATCTTCATCTATCTCTTCAAACCATTTCCACTTCAGTGAACTTCTACTTCATTTAAATAAGTTCATATTTTTCAAACGTTATTGTTTCCCTGTCTATTTCTTGTATTTCCATGATAATAACCAACGCATTTCCCTTTTGGAGCATATAAAAAATGTCCAACGCAACATTAAAATTGTTTAATATTGAAACAGTTATTCTATATCCCAATTTTCTTTGACAATTTGTCATTTTTCTTGTTTCATTTAATTTCCCAAAAGTCTTACCTTGAAAGAATAAAGAACTGAAAAAATAAAACTTACGGGAGTGTTACTCATTTGTTATTAAGGTTAGGTTAGGTTACAGTATTAAGACAAATTATTTGTTTGCGCCCTCATATACGCAATATGAATATGAATAAATAGTTTTGTCCATATAAAAACTCAATTCTATCGAGAAAGGCATACAAATACAATACTGGATTGAATCATCGGTAAAATATTGTATTTGTGTGCCTTTCTCGTAAGAATTAAGTCTTTAAACGAACAAAACTATTGATTCATATTCATATTGCGTATATACGGGCGCAAACAAATGATTTGTCTTAATATTGTAAAGCAATACCTTGCAAAAGCGTATTTAAACAAAATTAATTAATTAACGCCATCTGTGCACACGTAGAATACAACGAGCGTTGCGTTTAACCTTAAGGCGACATAATAACGGGGGCTTGATCGACGCTCACATTTTAATTATTTCTGATGAACGTATTACTAAAATCTCAAATGTTTCTAGAGGGATCCCTACGGATTTAAGTTATCTATATTTAATATTCACAAAAACAGGACCTTACCATTAAAATAGTTTACGTTAAACGGTTTTAAAATGTTACAAAACGTTTTTCAACTATAAAATTAGCGGTAAGAACCAGATTTTATTTTTCTATACGATGAATTAGAAACTTCCCGAGGGATCCCTTCAAAAACATTTGAGATTTTAGTTATACGTTCATCAGAAATAATTAAAATAAACCCCACCAAATCAATATTGGATTGATTCATCGGTATTGTATTTGTATGCCTTTCTCGAAAGAATTGAGTTTTTAAACCAACAAAACTATTTATTCATATTCATATTACGTATGTACGGGCGCAAACAATTAACTTGTCTTTATATTGTAAAGCAATACCTTTCAAAAGGTTATTTTAATAAAATAAATTAATTAACGCCATCTATGAACACGTAGCATATAACGAGCATCGCGTTTGATCATCAGGTATCAAACAGCAGTATTATCAGAATGCAAAAACCCTAATAACATTACAATTCAATACATATCATTATTCATACGGTTAATTCAGTTTTGTTTTGTATTTATATAATATCACCTTACTGTAAATGTAAAGTATGTTATTAGTATTGTGATGATAAAATAGTATCATCGAAAGGAAACAGCAAACAGTTGCCAGCAGACGGATAACATCTGTTCGTTGTTCCCAGGCTTTTCATGGGATTCCTTTCAAGGAGTTTCATTACCACAAAATCGACTACCGTTATTATTTAATATTTGAGAAAATAACGGTTCACACATTAATTTTTTTTCTAATAATTTAGGTTAACAATTTTTCAAATACATTTTTAGACGGTATAGACGTCATAAGTGTACATATAGTGTAATTTTGAATATTTACTTTTTCCTTTGGTCAAATCATTTATATATCGTGGGTGGACGCATTTCTCTAGCCTCTTGATAATATCAGTATCGCCCGGTTGAAATTTGCTTTATTTTTTGACCTGAAACTTTTAACCAATTTTAAATTGCCCTTTTTATAAGCCTAAGAATATTTGCCAAATTGTGATTTTAAATTTCATGTTTATCGAAGGCCTTGAGGGTTTTTACAAATGTAATACCTACATGTTGAATAACATTGATGTATTATATTTAGATGAGACATGAAGTGAACAAAATAGGTTCCGCTTTTTTACCTCCAAATGACCTCCAACTGTCCAAACGCTCTAACTAAAACTACGGAATCTGGTCTAGGTGCACTGCTTATCGCGTTCTAATAGTGGAACAAGTTTCGACGAGATATTATTAGTACGCAGTAGCGTCTCTAATTGTAACTCTATGTCGAATAAAAGTAGGGTAAAATATAAGTAGGTAAGTAGGGACATTAGTTATTTAACCATTAGAAAGATAGTAGCAGAAACTTTTAAAAACTTGTGTCAGTTCGTTGAATGCGAGGTAGTGTGATTTATATGAATACTTTAGTGTTATGGTTGTCACATTGTCGTAGTCGAGTAGATTTAACAGGGACACAGGTATTTATATTAGGTGCGTTCATAGACGGCCGATTTGATTATTTTATGAAAATACAATTTAATTATAATTGAAATATTATTTTGCGCCCGCACATACTCAGTATGAGTGTGAATAATTAGTTTTGTCTTCAAAAAACTCAATTCTTTCAAGAAAGGCATACAAATACAACATAGGATTGAATCTCTGACACTATTTATTCAAATGATGCTGATTTTTTAAATTTATTACGTAGTATTTTCTGTTACAATACATCCTATTCTACGTAAACAACAGTTTTTCCAATATGCAATTTTGTGATATTACATAGTATTCTTTCCTATTTTAAGCAAGCGTAGGAAAGGTAGCAAAAAAACTGAGCACTGAAAACAAATACAAAAAGGAAATAAAATCAAGTTTCACCAAAGCAAGGATACAGAAACAAAAATTTATATGTATATAATGAGTGTTTTATAGATATTATTTATATTTGTGATCTAATAAATTATATAATTAACAATTATAGTAAAAATTCAACATAGAATTAGCTCTACATTGAACTTTGTGGCGGTACATACTAATTCTTTTGGTCAAATAAAATATTTATACCAGGCAACACTTATGTTTAATATTCTTCCAAATCATAAAAGTCTACCAATTCCTTAGTTAATTTTAAAAAGTTAGAATAGATGTTTGTATTGACAGACGATTGTCTCAATATTTTTTCGTTCTTGAACCTTCTTAAACAATAAGATTTTATATAAGTCCAGTTTGCTAAAAACTGGATGTCACCCTAGCAATCTTTATTTTGTACTTTGTTTCTTCTTGGGAATAATGATTAATGATTAGTTATGGTTCAAATATTGTTACAATACACTGTCAAATTACTTATCTGGTAACTCATGTAATACACATTTTATATCTTTTTGAAATCTTTTGTGTTTGTATGTAGTATTACTTTATGTTTGTGATTACTTAAATATAAATTTTTAACGTTGACACAGGCATAGTCCTAGTGTGGTAGATTTTCTGAGAAAAAAACATTTATGTATACTGAGATGCAATAAATAAAATTAATAACATAAATAAAATATACGAAATTAAAAAAGTGAATAAAAAAATTAAAATAAGTAAGCAATGAATTCTTATAAAGTTTGCTACTATGCAATGAATTCTTATAAAGTTTGCTACTATGCAATGAATTCTTATTAAGTTTGCTACTATGCAATGAATTCTTATAAAGTTTGCTACTATGCAATGTATTCTTATAAAGTTTGCTACTATGCAATGAATTCTTATAAAGTTTGCTGCCATGCAATGAATTCAGTTGGGTGTTTTAAAATTAATTTAAGGTTTTTCGTGAATATTTCGTAATTTATCTCTATTCTTATGTCCGTAAGAAGATCATTCAATAATTGTATTCCTTCGTAAATATACAAAATTATATTATATTGAAGAAATGTTGTCGCCATATTGAAGCCATGGTTCAGGGGTGCCATAGTTCTCCCAGCTTCAGGCAATTTGACTATTTTGCGGTCAATTTTCATGGTTTATTAAATTTTGTAATGGTATGCTTGAAATATGTTAGCGTTGCATTGTGAATGAAAAAAAATGGCAAGGGCGGGCTTTTATGAAAATATTTAGATTTAGTTTTGCCACTCGTTAACAGATGTCAGCGGTGTGTTCAACGAAACTAAATCATAATTGCTAATACTTTTATTACAATGTAGTACCTGCCTAGATTATATTATAACGAAGTAATTATAAGACACAAACTATTTATGATTTGAAAGATGATTTTTGCTTTTAGGTAAAATTAATATTACAGTAAAGTAAACTGACCTACAAAAAATTCGGAATAAAAAAACAACGAACCAGAAATTGACATCGCGTTAAATTAAATAAAAAATTGAAACATTATGTTTATTAAACATAAATTGATAGATTTTATTTGGTTCCTGAAAATGATTTCGGATGAAACTCAATCACCAAATTGTAACATTTTAATATTAAAAAAATGAGTACCTACGTACAAGTATGTAAATAAGTAAAATACTTTGATTTTTAAAAATATCAAACGCATTATGAAGTTTGTTATAATTTAAATAAATGTTTATGTTTGGACGAGTCAGCGCGACTGGAGATCGGAACACACTCTTGTCCAGGCCGTCGCCCAGTGGCAGGGCGCGCCCCTACACCATAGATGGAGAATTTCCCTCAAGCCACGGTAGTACATGTGCTAAATATGTTTTATTATATTTTCAACTTAATATCATGTAAGTTATTTAGTCGTTTGTTTTATATGGCAGACAGAGTATGAAACTCACCACTCTGTTCATCTGAAGTAAACTAATATTATAATTACTATCCACTAGAGGGATTAGTTGTATATATGTATACATTTACTATGTACTTTAATTAATATCATTCCTCAAAATATTAAAATGGAAACATAAGAACAGCTTGCTATGGTTAAAGACAATGAAGCGATCGCTCAAAACGTTTTTGCAAACTTGACATAATATGCCAAAATCGCTCGAATGGCTAAATCCAAAACATACGAAAATTAACTGTGAAATGTTCTTTATCAGTATTCGCGTATTTTTTATTGTATTCTCTGGCAGCTATTTGCGGTTTCCCGATAGAATCGTCAAACATTTATCCGAAAAGCGGAAGTATTTGCGGCTATTTTGCGGTCAAATCGATTGTCGGCCTAACACAATGACGTCCTGTCAGTGGTAGTAGCACGCAGTCCATACAGGCTGAAATGCAGTACCTACTCTAAGAAAAACGAATCAAAAGAAGAATTGTAGAAAAAAAATACGACGTGATTTTAACCAGCTACCTTCGGATTCGTAGTCGAGGGCCTCAATCCTCAACCATGGATAACGTCAAAGCCTGGCTTAACTTCCAATATTTGAAAAAAAGCATTGGGTTGGCAATAGAAATCTTTTAAATGCATACTATTGCAAAACGGCAACATACCGTTCAAACCACCTTTAACTCTTTGGTGTATACTTAATGCATGCCGTTTTAGAATTATCAAGTTCACGGTAATATATTTTATCGAGTGGCATCACCTTTTTTTTCTTTCGCGAATGTCAAATGTCACTTTTTCTTTGACAAAGTGAAGATTTTCGAAAATTGATTGGAGGTTAGAATTACAGTTTTGTTTTGCTGTTATTATTTTGATTTTATTAGGTAAGTAGATACAATAATACAATACTTATATGTAATAACTCGTATTTTTCCGGTACACTTATTAGTTTTGAGATTTTTTTTTAGCTTTTTTAATTTTTTTTTCATACGTAAATTTTTCATATTATTTTTTATTAAATAGATGGTGTTGTAAACCTGCAACATTTTTTTTAATCAAATATCATTAAAAAATTACAAAAAAATAAAATTCTTTATATTTCCTTGCATTTGCATGTAAATATCTACAAAATATATTTTTTTCCAGAAAAATAAATAAATCATGCATTTAAGGGTTAAATCTATTAAGAATTTCGCAAAGAGAAAAATAACCATTGCAAAATTTTTAATAATCTCTTAATTCAATAATTCCGGTTTGAAACGGGATAACAGACCTCACGAACGAAATAACAGGATGTTTGATAAACTTTTGGTAAATTACGATGCTTCTAGATTATATTGGTAAACTGCAAATAGCTGCCAGAGAATACAATAAAAAATACGCAAAAACTAATGAAGAAAATCACAATTATAAATTAATAATCGTCAGTTTTCTCCGTGTGCATCATATTTCCCATAAATTTCCTTTTCACGACATTATAAAGCAAAGCGAACGGAGCAAATTCTTTGAAAACAAATCGTTGATACAAAAACGCTTTATCATAATATCATTTGTAAGAATCATTGAAAACCTAGGTTTCCATTCAAAATTGTACAAACTAACTGCTTTCTATCTACATCAAGGGTAAGAGACTCTTTCAGCGTGTTATTTTTCACATTTGCAACCGTGACAAACAGTCAGCTATTGAGCCAGTGTTGGTATCATTATGATTTGATACCCTGGGCGTTATGTGGGCGGAGGCGGGCCTCCCCGCCCATGGCCAGTACCGCCCTGGCGCGCGCGAAGAGAATGGAACTGGGCTATAGCCTGTGTGGTGTGTACCCTACAGCAGGGTGCAGATTGTACATAGAGCATGGAGCAAGGGACAACCGGCAGCCGGTTCTGACCAGGTGACACACCCTTGAATATAGACAGAGGTGAATCAGAAATCAATGTAGAAGAAAATCACACTGCGCTCAAATACGTTTGGTGTATAAGAGATGATAATAATAAAAACTATTTGAAACGAACGTAAAAATATCAAAATAAAGTTCGCTGTAACCCAACAGTACTTGCCACTACCAAAGATCATTCATTACCAGTGAACTTTGAACTTGGAACTTTGTACACGGAGAAAAAAATTTCAGGAACAACTTTTCGTTTTAACTTATTTTGAAGGTTATATCCATCAATATAATATATCATTGAAGAAGAAAATAATAGTAATAAATCTAAACGAAACATGAAACAGTAAAAGATATAGAAAAAAAAAAAGATAACGTTAAATTGAAGCTGCAGTTATTTAAATGCGTAGTAAATATCTTCGAAATATACAGTAAAACAAAGTACTTAACAATATTTAAACTAATTAAATAAATAAAAAACGACAAACATTTAAATATAAATGCAACAACAAAAAAACTGCTGTGACCCTGATTTGATCCTGGCAACATTCAAAGTTTGTATTACTAGCCCACGAGAATACAGAATATTGTTATTTCTCTTTGTTAATTTCACACGCTGAATTTGTCTGTCATTATGACGCCGGAATAAGAATGAGGATTAATATATTATCACTTACTGTTGTGTGTTGTTAGTTGTTATTTGCTACCATGAAAATAGTTTTTTTCTCCAAACAGTTGCGCTGTGCACAAGAAGATGAATATCAACAGAAAACCAACTGGTGTTGGTTACCACGTAGTTTGTTGTTCATGAAATGTATTTTAAAAGGTACTGTCATTCAATTAACTGACTGTACCTAGTTCTTCTCCATACTACTCCTTTTTTTTACTAGCTATCTTGCAATTGGAAACAGTTTGTTTTATATGGAGTGTTCACATCTCTTATTTTTTGTATGATCAGGAGTACCCCAAGGCTCTAACTTAAGCCCACTTCTCTTTTCCATATTCTACTTGTCAAGAGTTATCGTTGTAGGAGTTGTGATGAGAAAATTACGAATGGACTGGTGAAAATCATTATTATTATGTAGGTTTATTCATTATTAGGTATGTAGGTATTAAAATAACTACGATAGAGTAACGTCTATCAAATCATCGTCAAGTAGCAGCAGTGTGTTTATCTGATATTTTCCAGGACTTAATCTAATAATTAATGATTCTATTGTGAAATTTTTTTTAAGAAAGCAGTTGTTTTCTCAAAAAATGAAATTTTTCAGAGATTCGTATAATTATTTTAAAATACCATTATGTTACTTTGATTTTGAAGAGGACTAACGAATGGCCGTTCAATTCAAACAACAAAATATAGTGGAACTAGTCTAACAAAAAAGCTAACTACCAAAATAAACAACAAAACTGAACTGAGATTTCAAAAGGGAATGAAAAAGACAAATTCTTTATGTTACTAATCTTGTATTAAAAAGTATACATAATTATAATACATGTCATAGTGTCACGGTGACACTGTGACACTCTGTCACCTTATTACACCGGAGAAGTACATCCGTCATGAAATTTGTCAGCCCAGTTAGCGGGGTTCCCATTATCCGGTGGCGGGGTCCCTTTATGATATTTTTATTTAACAATGACAAATATCCCATTGTCCCCGGCCATTGGCGGGGCGGGGGGCGGCCGACCCCCTACCTCTACCGGTATTACGTACCTACCCCTAGCAGGACAGGGAAGGGACTGGGTTGCATTACACGGGTGCACCCCCCTGTTTAGTAAGATTTATTTTACACTGATGCGTGTTTAAATGTAATTTGTAGTTCTTTTTCTGTCATGAATACATTACGAACACTGCTGCTCTATATAGAAAGATGCCAATTGGCTGAAACTTGGTCGTTATGTATTAAAATTAAACACGACGTTATATTTTACTTGTTATTAAGACAAATTATTTGTTTGCGCCCGTACATAAGCAATTTGATAAATAGTTTTTTTTTCGTAAAACTCAATTCTTTCGAGAAAGGTATACTTATACAATATTGTACCGATGATTGAATCCATTATAAATAAAAACCTTGCAAAAAGCGTATTTTAATAAAATAAATTAATTAACGCCATATTTAAACACGTAGAATTTAACGAGCGTGGCGTTTAATCCTTATTTATTTCGCAAATAATTGCTGGAGATGGTTCATACTACCTTGGTAGGTCCTCAAAATTACATTAGTTAAAGTACAAAAATGAGACTTGAAGACTTGAATTGTTCATAATTAAAATTCTACTCCATGTGATAGATTTACCAGTTTACCGCTTGTACTAAGAGTTTCCGGTATATCCTGTCTGGTATACACCGTATATACAGTAGGTATATCTATTTGTGTAAATAAGTTTGTCCCGATGTGGCTTTGTTTTTTTTTTTAAATAAAAACAGTTTTATTTCGAGATTGAACACACTTAACCTTAATGTCACTGTCTACGTTAGATTTAGAAAACCGCCCCTTCCTTTGTTCCTATCCCTTAAAGAAGACATTTTATACTTGCATACTTGATAAATAAGATAATTCGACGTTCAAAATAAGAGAAAAATTACTGTCTGAACTTGATTTTGAGAACTCTGCGTAAAGCATGGGCAACGCCGGGAACTTCAGCCAGAATATAATTTAATTTGAATGTCACCGAAAACATATCTCTCACTGTGCAAACTCCACCAACATCAACTGTTTCTGTTTACCTCAGTCCATTATCCGGATAGGTACAGAACTGTATAGTGTACACTGCAGAGTAAGTGCCTACTCTGTTAACCGTGTTATTTGTAAGGGTATACTTCATAGTTGATGTCGTAGAGTGGAGGGTAATTCACGTAATTTCACGCTGCATTTGTCGCTTTGGCCCCGGTCCGGCCCGGTCCCGTTGTGTCCCAGAGGGCGAATTTACGTTTCGCCTCGCGGACCACAGATGGCAGCTGCTATCGTCAAATCTCCGTAAATGCGGGGATGAATAACAGAGTGTAGATACACTGTACTGTTTTATAGTAAGCGTCTACCGTTTATTTAATTTGGTTTTTACCACTATAATGTTGACTCTTGTTTGAAATTAACAGGATACTAATATATTACATAGATTCACTCCAAAGTACCATAGCTTACAATATATTAGGTACTAATAGATTAACTGTGCCATTGAAAATATTGTAAGACCCAACTGCTCCCATCCGTTTGGAGCCAGTAAGACTACAGCTTCCCCGAATTGGGGTAGTTTGTGAGGCTGAAGGTAGCGGGGAGGGGAAGAAGATGGGGGAGAGGATGGTGGGAAAGTACCTGGCTATTCATATCTGGTCACAAAACATGGCTCAAGCCATTTCAAGCAAAGTTTCAATTCTGAATGGTGATCTTACACCAGGGCGATAGTATATTTCACTATGGAACGTGCCGCAAGAGTACTATTTACCGATTGTACGCTCCTGCGATAGTCTCCAGGACTTCTGCCGTCGTCGGTTGTAAGGCGAGCTTCTTTTCTTTTCGTTTCTTTGCAGGGATACACACAGAGATAGATGGATGGATGAGAGATAGTTGTTATTCAAACACTTATGTTTTTACAGATTGATTTATTGCGTTTTAATTCAGATGAATTTGCAATGATTCTAGTTGTTAGCTCAGAGGCTTTAAGGTGTCGAATGTTAACTCAAAGTATTTTAGATCTCGAATGAAAGCGAATTTTGTAAAAGGTAATGATACGAGAATGTCACAATGATTTGCATATTTTAACCCAAACCTGATGTTTTGACATAAAGACACGTAGATAAAACGGAGCATAGACAGATAATACATAGAAAAGATGACAGGAAAGGTAAAACACACAGACGCGAATTTGATGTAATTTAAAAAAAAAAAAATTATTGTTTATACCCGCTAAACTGCCAAAGCAGTTTGTCAGCAGGTCAGTTTAACAATAGTAATATATTAATAAAGCATGCAAACAACGAGAAATCACAATATTTAAAACAGATACAGAAGAATTTAAATAAGAACTTAAATAACTACAAAACAGAGCCATATATAAAAAAAGAAACAATAGAACAACTTTCAACTTACTACAATACAAAATAATAAAATAGAAAGACAGTCAGTTGTAACACAGGCAAATTAATCATATTCATATATATACATATGCATAAGATTATAAACAATATCAGCATAAAAAAGCTTGATCTATTAACCATTTTTTAATTCTGTGGTGCAATTTGATTGAATTTTTATGTCCATTGGAATCTTATTAAATATGTTAGGCACAAGATAAGAGAAAGTTCGCTGTCCGTATTTATTTATAATTTTCGGAATGGACATACCTTCATTTCTATTGAATCTTGTGTCATATGCGTGATCTTCTTTTTCTTTATATACTGAATCTGACGTTATGTTTTGACATATAATTTTAAACCATAATATTCCTCGAACATTCCTTCTTTGATTCTTTGAAAGATTCTACACATCGAGATAATAAAGGTGAAGTTAATTTTAAATGATAAATATGAAAACATGAAATTAAACATTTATTCAAAAGACATATCACTCAACACGGATAATTAAATGATTAACTTGTAAATAAAATAAATGTGACCAGAAGCCGTGAGACGTGTTAAAAGCACAAAATGATGTTCATGATAGTTGAAAGTTTGCCTTTTACTATGCCTTGCTATACCTTGCTATCAACCCATTGTACCCAGCATACTTTGCACCGTGATTTGTCAAATTTTATTAGGTGAATCAATCATCTTCATGCGCGAGAGCCTTGACAAATAACGTAAGAATGCATCACTTTCAGAATTCCCCTTTGCAAATACTATAAAACCGAATCCCTCTCAATAGCGTCGCCAATAACTTATCTTTATGAAGGAAACAGACCGTGTCCTTTGTCGAAACAGAGGTCGGCAGATCTAGGACTGTGGTTTCGTCCTTTAGTAATTGATTCTCCTGTGAATGGACCAAACGTGAAAAGGCCGGACCACAATACAGAGATTATTATTGTTGCTGAGTTATATAACTGGGACGATTGTTAATAATTTTTCTCTTAAATTTACGAGCGTGATTACAATGAGAATCCGTCAACATTATATATGATTTTGTGTAGAAAATTCAATGGAAGTGTTCCTTATTAATCGAGTTATAAATAAATAAAATTCAATAGTTCGACTTCAATAAGATCTTTGCCATAGTACCTACCTACATAGTCTATATACTTGGAGAAAACTTATGGATCTGAAATACTGTTATTTTATTAAAAATCTGGTCGAATTATTCGTATTCCTGTTAAAAGTGGTACTGCAGGCTTATAACGAATGAATTGAAAGAGTTTCTAATAAATTATCAGTCAAAAGCGAATGTTTTACGATATTGCCGCATTCCGTCATGATATGTATTTGGAAAAGAACACGTGTTCTCAATTTATTCTGAATTACTAATATTTTATCATGACGTTGGGATGCATTTTAATTTTTTAACAGCATCATTTTTCTCGGTGTACTTCGTTAGCCTGAAAATTCTTGCTGGAAAATATCTGAAAATTATATGAACTCGACTTTCCATCGAGTTTCCATCTTTTTAAATACACATATTAAAATTTCAATTTTGATTTCGGGAATGGATGAATTCAAATCCTGGAATTGGAAATGAACTCACTTACTGATATCCGAACGAGCTGACATTCTCTCAACTTTTGGTGACAATAACGCACACACACACATGCACATTTAGCATTTCACTGAAATTTGATAACATTACTGCAGTTAATATGCGAAATAAATGTCAGTTATACTTGTTCGGCTCACGGCGAGGCTGGTAGCGTTGTCGACTCCAGTTCCTGGGTAGGAAGGTTCAAACGTTAGTCAAATCATTTTTTGTTTGTTTTAAGGTGTAGAAGACATTTTAGTTTTGTTATTAATGATATAAGCACATTGCTAGATAAAAATTCTTACGAAATATTGACGTCTCCTCAAGATGTTATTTTATTCGACATCTTACATGGCTTATTAGCAAAGATATTAGAAGAACGAGATGTGCTATGCGCAGTTCGTACTGAGTGGAAATGTTTTGCTGAGTGTCGCCGGTTTTGTTCACCAATACTACTGCACACCTTCGCTTACGCTAAGGTATCCGCACTAATACATAGAACAGATTTCTGTGCGTACACGTCCCGATACCGTTCAAAGTACCCTAATTAGGTAGTACTCCGCCTACGGTCCGGCGGCCAACATAGCATATCTCGTTCTTCTAATATCTTTGCTTATTAGAGACCACCGTAAAAATATGGATTAACGTTCATAAAACATAGAGCTATTAACATTGCAAACGAATGATAAATTCAACAAAGTTTAACTTTGCAACTGATATAAATTGAACTGATGATAAATTCAACAAAGTTTAACTTTGCAACTGATATAAATTGAACTGATGATAAATTCAACAAAGTTTAACTTTGGAACTGATATAAATTGAACTGATGATAAATTCAACAAAGTTCAACTTTGGAACTGATATAAATTGAACTGATGATAAATTCAACAAAGTTTCACTTTGCAACTGATATAAATTGAACTGAAGATAAATTCAACAAAGTTTAACTTTGGAACTGATATAAATTGATCTGATGATAAATTCAACAAAGTTTAACTTTGGAACTGATATAAATTGATCTGATGATAAATTCAACAAAGTTTAACTTTGGAACCGATATAAATTGAACTGATGATAAATTCAACAAAGTTTAACTTTGCAACTGATATAAATTGAACTGATGATAAATTCAACAAAGTTTAACTTTGGAACTGATATAAATTGATCTGATGTTAAATTCAACAAAGTTTAACTTTGGAACTGATATAAATTGAACTGATGATAAATTCAACAAAATTTAACTTTGGAACCGATATAAATTGAACTGATGATAAATTCAACAAAGTTTAACTTTGGAACTTTTTTGAATTCTCATTCGTTTGCAATATTAATAGCTCTATGTTTTATGAACGTTTATCCATATTTTTACGGTGGTCTCTTGTAAGCCATGTAAGATGTCGAATAATATAACGTCTTGGAGAATAATTCCAGTGCTTTCAAAATTTCTCCATTGTAGTCGTAGATCGTAGATGTCTATATTTAAGTCGTAACGGCATAAAACAGTGCAAAATCACATTCATCTGAATCAACGAAGCGTAAAAATTGTTTATCGGGTTCTCGTCGTAAAGTTTTCCAGAGTTAAGTAAGTAGAATTACTGATAATAACGATTATGCAAATCTTTACTGGATCTTTCTAAGACTGCCATCAGGGAAAAGATACCATCTGGTAGCGTTTATCTCCGGCTTTCTTTATACGCGGAAGTTGCTTTGGACGCTTATACAAACAATTGTTTGCCCCAGGGCACGAAGGGCTTCATAATAATATTATTATTATGAAAAATATGTAACCCGACATGCAATATTTCTGATCCCTATGCACCAAATGGTCTTTTGGAGGATTTGTAATATCGTTTTGGTTCATCTCCCAGCTGCGATGCGCTCAATCCAGTTACGGAACGCGAAAGGATGCTGACGTGTAGGTATTGTATTGTACGAGGGATGTATCAGAAATTAAGTACAATGGATATCTCGACAGGATGGCAGGATGTAAAGATTTAACTGTGGGAAACTTAACATAAAAGTGGACTGCGGTCAAAATAATTCTACGTAAATACTAAATACCAAATAACTTTGGATCGTTTCACAAAACTTGAACAATACCTCAAATTAATGGCAACAACAATTTATTTATTTTTTATTTTTTTATTATTTTTTTAGTTAGTTACATTTTTTATATTATAATTTTACTGGTCTTCCATTAAAAGCCTTAGCTTGTGGATGGAAGAAGAGTTAACATTTCACATATTATGTACAAATAAAGTCACGTGTACAGTTAATACAATGCAGTTAATACAGTTAATACATTTCATATAATTATAATTACTATTTACTATAATCATGTATTTCAATATATATGTATGTGTAGGTAATATAGACACATGGCAATCAGACCCGTTAACTAAAATATGTAAACATATATGTATTCAGTAAGAAGAAAAACAAGTAAGATTTTTAGTGTGACATTCTCTAAAATACTTTTTGATGGAGTTCAACAATTGAATTTTGTTCCTAATGCTTCTGATTTCTATTGGTAGGTTATTGAAAAAGAATTTTCCTTGGTGAGTATAATGGTGTTGTGCAAAAGAAGTGTTTAATTTGGGGCACACAAATACATGTTTAAGTCTAGTACGATTTTCAGTTATAAATGCGTATTTATCTTTTTCTTTTATAATTTGTATAATTGAATTTTTTTATAAATAAGTTTTTAAATGTTGGAATTTTTAAATTTTTAAATTTAAATTTTTAAATTTGAATTCTTCGAATATGCTGTCAGTTGGGAAGTCTGGAGGTTTTTTTAGTATAATTTTTATTATTAGTTTTTGAACAATTTCTATGGGGGTCAGATTAGTTTTGTAAGCTGCTCCCCAACTGATAATGGCATACTGAAGAATAGACTGTACTAATGCGTAGTGTATTGAGTATAGGTTTTTCGTTGATAAAAAGTTTCGTATCCGTAAGAATATATGAATTAACTTCATTATTTTATTTTAATATTACATTTAGTTACAATAGTGACGTATTGCCTATCTCACTATGTGTGTAACGCCTGTGTTGAGATGGCAATTTACATAGTGGTTGTTAACTCGGTTTTAGATTATACAATATTGTGAAAATGTCAGATAAAATAAAATCAGTATTCTTTTGTTTATTTTTTTAATTATACAATTCAAGAAGGAATGTTAAAGATGAGGGCGAAGCGATAATAATTTTAGGTAATTAATTAATAAAGTTTCAGTTTGACCAAGAGGCATATTATACATATATATATATATACACAGTAGGCACACTTTTTAGTATGTTATGAAATTCTTCTAATATATATTTTTATTGGAGGTAATCAATGATTTTACTTTTAAATAAAGTTTTGGTTTGTGTGTTTCTAATGTCGATAGGTAGAGAGTTTAATAGCATTGTATTTAAAGCTTTTTTGTCCATAGGAGGTTTGACAAACTGGGATATTAAAAGATTTTACATGTGAATGTCTCAAGATATTTATATTATATTTATATTTATCGATATTTATATACAATATTTCAGGACTGAGTCATTTAGATACTCGCATGTACCTAGATTACATGCAGTTGGCAATACGTTCGCAGAATTAGTTTAGGATGAGTTCGACTGCATGGAATATCGCAATAATGTTAGAATAATACTATTCTTCTGCATAGGTTCTATATAATTTTAAGTAATGCTTGGTTACTGTTACACTATATCATGTTTGTAAAAGCCCGTATGGGCGTATCATATCTCTAAATTGTATAAAATAAATGTTCTATTAAACTACGCAACGTATTTTGATAGGGTTTACACTATTATTTAGAGAATTTATAATTTTAGAAAGTAGAGAAGTCAATGTTTCTTAATCAAGTCAAAAAATATTATTTTTGGGCGCTTATATTGCTAACACTGGCTGAACCTTATGGAATACATCAAAATAATTACAACGGAAATCTATATCTTAAAAAGGATTAAAAGTCCATTGTGGTACATGTCTATCTTTCGAAGATAACCCCCAGCAACGCTGCGTAAACGTCAGCTATTAAATAAATAAATTTAAATAAATAGTTAATATTATTTAAGTTCTGTGAAAGCCATATACAAGATCTAATATTTACAGAGTACAGAGGGAAACCACCTGCTAATGATGAAATAATAACAGAACTTGAATATAACTTTCACAAAACATGGATTTTAACTTCGAAATTGTTCAAGTTCTGTGAAGGTGTAGAAGGTGCCTACAGGAAACATCCTCTGATACTTACGTCTCTACCTACATACGCACAATAAATACAGTAATTACCTACAATGATTAAATATATTATCAAGATTATATAGATGTATGATAACTTCCTTTTTACACATGTTTTGGTCGTTAAAACAAGGTCTTGAATTAAACTTTTTACGACCAAATCTCCATGGCGACAAGATCGTTAAGTTTTTTATGTTTGCTGTAATGTCCTTTGGCAAAATCTGACGTATTCATTTATGCGCTTACTCCTCCTCGTTGGATAACGATGGTAATTGGAAGATATATGCATTCGTTAATTGTATTTGTATGGTAATTCATTTATGTCAATTTATTGGAATCACTTTTGAATCACATCAATATAATGTTTAATTATTGAAGGAGATAATACTAATAAATCTAATCGAAAATTGAAACAGAATAAGACACCAAAAATAAAAAGTAACGGTGAACAATGGGAATCGAACCCAGAATCTTTGTCTTACCGGGACGACTCTTAACCACTTTACACAATATTTAACCAGTCAGACATTGTGATTGGATTTGGGAGGCGGGTATGGGTACCGCCCCCCGGGAACCATTTATTGGATTACCACCACTTCTGCCATATGTCACCCCAAGTGCTTCGCTACGTTTGGTGACTTAGCAGGAGTGCCCGGGTTCATGGGGGTGAGGTTTGTTTTGGTCTAGGCGGGGGATGCGCTCGCCCACCTTCTAAGTGGCGGGCCGGATCGATAGAGACTGGTTGTGGGAGGCCTTTTGATGTCATGGGCCGGACTCTTTCGACCCATCCCATTGCACCGCAGTTGGAGAGATGGATTCCTACGTCCATCACTCCTGGACACACTGCCTCCAGTTTCATACCCACCTATCATACCTTTTTCCTTCTCAGAACTTCTTCTCCTTCCTCTCCTTGAAAAAACCCTCCACACAGCATCCTTTAAGATGATATAGGCAATGAGAGAAATTATTTTCCTCAAGGCCTCCTGTATGGAGCTAATGTAAAAATTATTATTTTACAAGAATGAGGATAATATTATAATTTCTGTAATGTATAAGCCGTTGAATACCAGAACATCCTTTCGACAAAGGAGCTTGTCTTATAAAGCTCCGTTACTTTATAATATGCTCAGTGAAAATATAAAACTATAGGTTCGTTAAATCTATTCATAAAATGGTGAAAAATTCCATTCAAGCTAAGAGAGGTGATTTTGGATTACTCATTTCGTAGCTTCTGTCACAAATCACATTAGAAACCCCATGTTCGTTATGATCCATCTTTTTTTATTTTTTTTTATTTTTTATTTTAGCGACTATATAAAATAATTGTTACATACAAAATATAATGGTGAAATTAAGTATAAAATATTGTATTTCTTAGTCCTCCTCACTAGGGGGTCCTGTGCCGAGGCGGACTAAAGTTATTTAAATATGGTTTATTTGTAAAATCTATGTATGTATTATGTAATTTACTTATTTGATTAAATATAATTGTAAAGCTGCCCACAGGAATTTCCTAGTGAGATGAGCAGCGGAGGAAAAAAATGATAATTCTAAGATACAGAGATTGACAAAAATGACGGAAAAAGGTACAGCCGTACTACGGAAGTTGGTAAAACAACTTGGCAACATGAAGCAGAAGACCTACACACAGGGTTTTCCAATAAGAGGTGTTATTTTGAATATCCCGCTATTTCGGTAGATGTTACTTTTGAAGCTGCCATTTTTTGACATTTGACAAGTAGAAACTACGTCATTAATAAAAATGGAACGATACACGCTTCAACAATGCATTGAAATTATTAAAATTCACTTGAGTGAATCAAATGCAAATCATCTTGAGTGATGAGGCCCATTTCCACCTCGGTGGCTTCGTCAACAAGCAAAATTGTCGCATCTGGGGCTCGGAAAACCCAAGAGTTATTATTTAAAAGCTTCTCTATTCTCAATGTGTGACTGTTTGGTGCGATTTATGGTCCGCCGGAGTCATTTGATCTTACTTTTTCGAAAATGAGGCTGGAACAACAGTTACGGTGAATGGATTGCGCTATCGAGAGATGATTAATGATTTTTTATGGCTGGAATTGGATGATATTGATTTGGACAACGTTTACTTTCAACAAGACTGCGCTACGTGCCACACAAGCAACGAAACCATTGATCTTTTACGATTAAATGTCAAAATAACACCTATTATTGGAAAACCCTGTATAATATCTAGTATTAGAGCTGATGATAAATAGTGCATCTACTTTTAGTTGAGTTTTAATATGTTTTTTGTGCATTTTACCACCAGCGAACAACTCGTTACTAAAATAGACAACTATGTTTTTACCACATTTTTTTAATTTTCATGAATGAAAATTGTCCAGCGGCTGCACAGTGCACGATAGTTATCTACATTATTTTTTGTCCCGTTTGCGGCGCGTTGATGTCCAAGGGACTAAGGAACAAGACAACATGTGACAGTGGAGAGTGTCTCTTTATCGTCACAGGAAGTACGCGCACTAAACGACACTTCGCGTGCCGCTTTACAACCTGTGAAAACACGTGGTCCTCATTTAGCTACAAGAGGCAGCTGGCATCTGGTCATCTTGCTACTTCATTAGCTGGATAGGAACTCTCTTTACCTCTTTTGTGCTCCGGGAATGGACATAGACCATTGCACTTGATTATAGAGTTTGGCCGACTGTTTGTTCGTTTGTTTTGGTTGCAGACGGATTTAGGTAGCCATTTGTACTTCCATTCATGAAATAGATTAAAGCGTCAACGGAAATGTACAGAAGACTGACACGCGACAAAGTTGTCACAGTTATTAAGTACGTACCTACGCTTCTTGTAAGCAATCGTAAGAATTTTTTTAATCACTGACGAAACATAACGTAAATGTATTATAATAAGTTCCGAAGTCAGACTTTTTTAGTTAGGAATAAACTCATACATGAAACTACACTGTAAAAAGAAATTACTAACCGATTTCACTGCCAAAATCACTTCATAAAATCATTACGTAGGTATCTAAAAAAATCCCGGAAAACAATATTTCTAAACTAGACTGACTGCATTATATATATTATACATATTATTTCCCTTTTGCGGAAAACAGCAGTTAAAAAAATCCTTATTCTTATAACTTATTTCACAACGACTGAAAATAGATTCCATAAAGGTATATTCAATTAGAAAGAATAACATTTAGCATTTTGAAGGTACCCTAACTAGGTTTTAAAGTTAACTAACTAGGTTTTAAAGTTAACTAACTAGGTTGTACAGTTAACTAACTAGGTTTTAGTGTTAAATAAGAAGGTTTTAAAGTAATCTAACTTGGTTTTAAAGTTAACCAAGTTATTTTGAACTTCTTGCCATCAAAATGGCGAAACAACAATTAACCATCTCTTATTATATTACATGAAGGTTTTGACTGATGCGCTAACCCCGCTGTATAAAAGTTGAATGTTGAAAGTATAAAAAACGCATAAATCAAAGTCAAAAATGCTTGCCGAATGTGTTGGGGGGACTCAGTTGACAAAAGCAGCCGCCCATTGTGCTGATGGCTGAATACCCTCAAAGGGATGATGTACAAGGTACAACGATACAAATTATCGTCAGTAACTTTTCTCTTTGATATCTAGGTACATCGTATTTTATTTTGAGAATTGAGGTTTTTGCAATATTGTAATATTTTTTCTCAGTAAGGCCGGTATATCAGTTGCTTTTAAGCGAGGCTTGGTTGGAATGTTGAGCTCAGCGAAGGTACTTTGACGAATTTTCAAGTATTTGTCAACTGCAATAAGTAGGTAGACGGATGGGTTTTTTCTGTGATCAGCATAAAATAAGTTATTATTGCAAAGATACATATTTAATAGCAACGGTGAAATTCGATAAATGCCAGAAATGGTCATTTTATACAACAGAGTTGGTGAATTCACGAATTGAAAATAGATGTCTTTTAGTAAATAAACTTTGATGGGGTAAAAAAATGTGTTGATTTTTTTTATGATTTCATATCTTCCCAAAATATTATTTCTTCTCTGATGGCAATTTTTTCAACTTTCCCAAGTTTTGCAGTTTTCAGTCGCAGATCGGGAGAAGTTGGTTTGAGCAGACCCTTTGTTCTTTCCAACTGGTCTCTCGACCAATCGCCTTGCGCCACAGTAGGAGGTATATATTTATATGTCTGTCACTCTTGGACAAACTGATCCCTAGATTCTTACCCAACACTCATACCTTTTACCTTCTCAGAATATCTTCTCCTTCCTTTCCACAAAAAAACACCCCCCACACAGCATCCCAAAATATAACAAAGGCCCTGCGGGAAATAATTCTCCTCAGGGTCTCCCATATGGGGTCAATAGGAAGCTATAAGCCAAAAATGTGTAAATTATTGGTATACCTTATATTGTAGGTAATAGGCATTAAAATCGCTTGACAAACGGAGTCAAGAAACGTTCGATTTCAAGCAAAAAACTTGTTTTTTATTTATTTTGTAAATAATTTTATAAGAAAGCAAAAAAGTTAATCAAGTGAAACTGTCACAGATAATCTTAGCTATAATACTGTATTTTTTAAAGTTGTTTCCTATATGCGTTCATACATTTCTATAGAAAAAAAATATTTTGTAGTTGTTTGCATTTATATTTTTTATTGAGTAATTTATTGTATTTGTATTCTACTCAAGTGAAGCGATAGGAAAACTTTCAATTTATCTAAAGCAGGTTTTTTGGTTTTCATAATGTACACACCAATTCGATATAAAGGTTAATCAAAATTTGGTATAAATGTAAAACAAGCTATCTGTATGAAATCGTAAGAATAAAAATAATGATCGTGTAAAAATTTTATCTTTTCATATGGAATGAAAGTAAAACGAAATTTAAAAGGACCATAAATCCCTTTTGACATAATTTGCAGTGCATTTCCAAGCAATTTCTTTCAACAATATCTACTGTTTATTTAAACAGACACTGCTCCGAACACATCACTGGTAAACATTGGTTAGAACATGAATGCTGAATGGGTGGCATCGTAATAATTGAATGAACCTTCATCGATTTACTTACTAACAAAGGGCGTGTTTACTCTCCACTGCGTCTTTCAAAGGCTGTGGACAATAAATATATTATGATTCTAGAAGTGTTTGTGAATGGCGATGTAGAATGGAAGGATAGGGAAAGCGAAACTCGTAAAAGCTTGTTGTTAAATCTATTATTATCTTTTGAAGAATTATTGCGGTTTCATTCTCAAGTCTGTGTCGTGTGATCAAAGCAAAGGTGGTGGATGAGTGAATGAGGATACATTTGCAAATGGACAAATAAAATAAGATTAATGAATGCGCAATAATACACAAGAAATTGTCGATTATAGTTTTTCACAGATTTTACAAAAAATTTCATTGTCACTGTGGTGTTAGTGGTGGTGTCAGTTTTCGCAGTAAAACTGTAATGAACGTTGTTATTTATATGCAACATCATATAACGCTACCAAAAGCATATGTTTAAAGAACTGACTGACCTAAATTTTCGCACCCCCAACAGGGAAATATATTGAAGTGGATACAAGTAGGTACGATTGAGATTTTTACGACCAAAGGTATTATAGTGATTTGTTTTTGGGGTATTATGCCGTGTTGCACTACCTCCTTTAGCCAACGTTTCGGACAGCGTTGCAGTAAAGAAGGAGGTAGCGCAACACGGCATAATACCCCAAAAACAAATTACTATGTATAGAAGTAGTCGACAGGACGATGTAATGGGTGTCTCATAATGTTTTTAGATTTTGTTTATATATAAATAATACTAGTGGGTCCCAATGTCTTTCTCCATGCTTCCACCATTCACTACTGTGAACCACAATGTTAACTATCTAACCATCACGCCGGTTCCCCGCAGGGGAAGACAGAGAGGACGGACTGCCAAACAACTCGGTCTTTGCACACAGTCCTTGCACTTCTAGTGCCATGTCTTACTCGGGCGTCCCCGACTTCTGATAAATCCAATTTTCATATAAAAAATTGTCGGTTTCGGGATTTCACCAATCCGTTGGAACTCATCAGAAATAATTACACTAGCCTAACGCCCCTTATACACGTTGGACCAATGCATTGGCCAATTCGCCAACTTGTGAACGCTCTTTAGTATTGGCCCCAAGATCGTTTGATGTGTGCACGAAAACCGACAATAATCGGGTTAACCGGCCAACGTTGGCGCCAGTACGCATTGGGCCAACGAATACAAGAGGCTTAAGTATTATCATTTGGGCTGCCATACCAAGTCATGGAATTATTGGCCCATATGACCGGACCAGGTTACATGGGCCGTAGTCGCGCTCAGACCGTTAATTCCGATCGATATTGCCAAATGATTCCGACTTTTTTGGCTCCAGAAATGCAAAATCAGATTGGCTACACTTCCCACGTAACAAATGACTCGTTATGTGCTCTTCACGATTCATTCCCTGAAAGTGTAATTAGTCGTCGATGGTCAACTGGTCATCAACGGATCACCGAGGAGTCCAGATTTAACGCCTACCGACATTTTCCTATGGGGCTACTAAAAAAGAAAAGTTTTCAACCCATCGCCACCCAACTTGAATGTTTTAAAGCGAAGAATCACAGAAAAAATCAATGCAATCTCAAGAGCAACTCTCCAGCGAGTGATTGTTAGTTCCAGGCTTAATTAGTGTAAAGAAGTGGATGGTGCTCATTTACAAATGTTTGTTTTTCATAAATTAAAATTAAAATACTGCTCTGTAATTTAACAGTAATAAAAACGAAGTATTTAAAACGAAAAAATATCTGCGGTACCCTTTAGTAATGAAAGTACCTACGTATTCATTTACTTGATGTATACTATCATAGCTGGAAGCTTTCGAAAGCAACTACATACAAATTCAGTTACATATCATTAAAATGTTTTAACGATGCATTACGTAAAACATAAATGTATTGTACTAAATCTTTTTTTTATTATAATATATCATATTATAATATAGTGGATCGGAAACTGAAAAACGTTTTCAAGTTTATGCAGTACTAGCAGAAGCACCCGCCGTTGCCCGGGCTTTATTTTGTTTTAAGGGGTGGGAAAATTTGATGGGGGTATTCTTACAAAATTTCACGTAGGCAGAGACCGTCCTCTTGGTTTGGAGATCAAGTGTGCAAATTTTATCAATCTCAGAAAAGACTGCATAACTTTATAAAAAATGAACACACATGCACTCATTTTTATATAAACACACTAGCTGAATTCCCGGTAAAGTGGTAGGGGCGGTGGTTTTTCTAAATCTCATATAGACAGTGACCCTCCTCTTATTTTGAAGGTCAAGAGTTTTACAAACAACAAAGCCACACCCAGTCACCAACACTCTTCTTTATATAATATAATACATAGATAATAGATAAATTTAACAGTATGATTTCCTAAATACATGAGTTAATAAAATTCCATCTTAGATAAATGATGGATTGTCTCACAGAATTTGAAAAATTCATCGAATTTCAAAATTAAAATTCAAGCTTCGTGAGTGTTCTATTCAAGTTTTATTTATATTTCATCATTGGCCAGTAGTTTCACAATACTAGCATAGTAACAGAACTCCAATGGGACTTTCAGAGAAATTGAGTATAAACCAAAGATAATCGTATTGACTTTGATGAATTGTTCAATTCTGAGGAACAAACTACCCGTCCTAAGAGAACTGCTAAAACATAAATTTATACTAATGGTAATTAAATACATATTTAATAGAATTGAATATTTCTCGTACTTTCTCTGGATACTAAAACGTTAACGTAGAAAGCTGTAATACAGGGATTTCCAATAAGAGGTATTATTATGATATTCAATCGTAAAAGATCAATGGTTTCGTTGCTTGTATGGCACGTAGCGCCGTCTTGTTAAAAGTAAACGTTGTCCAAATCAAAACTATCCAATTCCAGCCATAAAAAATCATTAATCATCTCTCGATAGCGATCCATTCACCGTAACTGTTGCTCCAGCCTCATTTTCGAAAAATTAAGGTCCAATGACTCCGCCGGACCATAAACCGCACCAAAAAGTCACACGTTGAGGATAGAGAGGCTTTTCAACAATAACTCTTGGGTTTTCCGAGCCCCAGATGCGACAATTTTGCTTGTTGACGAAGCCACTGAGGTGGAAATGGGCCTCATCACTCAAGATGATTTGAATTTGATTCACTCAAGTGAATTTTAATAATTTCAATGCGTTGTTGCAATGTCAAAAAATGACAGCTTCAAAAGAAACATCTACCGAAATAGAGGGGCTATTCAAAATAACACCTCTTATTGGAAAACCCTGTACAATGTTTTATGCAATCAATCAAGCGTGTGTGTGTGTGTTTGTGTGCGCGTGTGTGAGGGTGTGAGGGTGTGTGCATGTGTGTGACGGTGTGACTGTGTCTGTGTGTGGGAAAGTCAGCCTTTAATGTAGATATTAATTCCATGAAGTTTTAATAAATGTGGTAATGATTACACAGTTAACTTTTATTGCCATATTTGGTGAGGCTCCTGTGAGAAATCGACATAATTATACCAATATTTTAATTTTATTGCGGGTTTATAAAGTTTTACCGTTTTTAATAGCCATGCCGCTCCGCTTTGACATTATCTCGTAATTTAAGCAAACTTAAGTCATTAAGAATTATTTCAACCAAATTATTATTTAACTCACGCCATTTATGAAAGCATATTTACAGTTTTAAGTTCTAAATAAGAAGGAAAATATAATAATTTGTGTTTAGTGGTTACCTACCTACTTACATAATAATATAACATATTTTTTTTCCTTTTTTGGCGGGTATGAGTAGGTACTGGAATCCAAAGCCATATTGCCAGTGTTCCGTCTTTTCCTCGTAGGGTTAGGTAAATTTAGGTTCCTATTAAAAATGAAGTAATTAATTTATTTGACAATTTATATAGCCCCAATTTTGTGAGATATCACCTCAGGGGCTCTTTACAGTTGATGTAGGTATTACAAAAAATAAACATATTACAAAAATAAATTGAAGTTAAGTTAGGTAAAATGAAGAACAGGAACAGGGATACGAATATAGAAGATGGAGACTCTGCAGCAAGAATCCTAGATGGTGAAGAAACTGGACATGCTGCAGCGAGAGAGTCCACCGCGTCCACTAACAGTGCCATCACGAGGTTCATCATCCGTCCAGGTGTGTGTCTGCTGCTAACAAAGAGCTGACACAATATCATCACATAGATAAAAGACCTTGGCAGCACCGCTGTGACGTTCGACGAAGATTGAAAATGGAGACTCTGCAGAAAGAATCCTAGGTGCGAGAGAGTCCACCGCGTCCACCAACAGTGCCATCACGAGGTTCATCATCCGTCCAGGTATGTGTCTGCTGCTAATAAAGAGCTGACACAATATCATCACATAGATAACAGACCTTGGCACAACCGCTGTGACGTTCGGCGAGTCCATCATATCTAGTCTCTATTAATAGTAATAATGATTTGGATGATTTATATAGCGCCGTGTTTGTGCAAAATCACCTTATCTCTCCTAGTCTCTTTTAGTCTCTTCTAGTCACTTCTTAGCTATTCATGCCACTTACTGCATTTTCTCGACCCTTTAAGGTTCGTCTTGTCTCTTCTTGTTTCTTTTAATCTCTCTTAGCCTTTCTAGTTAAATTATGTTTTTTTTTGTTCTTTCTTGCCAAAGTGACAACTGTTACGCTTAATATTTTTCCAATGAAAAATTTAAAGAAATTATAAATTTTATTATTGTGTTGGGGTGTTTATTGTGGGCTACATTTGAAATTAAACGAAGATAAATTTTTGTAATGGAATAACTTATTGGATATTCATCCTAGTCTTGTAAATATATATGATCGTTGATAATAATAGTAATATACAATAGATGTCGCTTATTGAAATAAACATATTTAGCCTAGACACTATCAAGATTGCAATATAATTCGGGTACATTCTTCCGTATCTTGCTATCACACACGGAGAAAATATACTAATATTGAATTTTACAAATTTATTAAGAATCTCTTCAAATTCTTAGTAATTCGATTACTTAGATTACAGGCCCTTAACCAATGAATCGCTAGGTTTCCTAGTAAACTTTTAGTAGAATACTGATGTATTATCACAGTGTCGGAACACGTGTTAAAAAAAATCCTAATATTTCCGTATTTTGTAATTGTATATTATCAAGGCAAATTTCAGAAATTACTAAAAAATCAAGAAAAGGTCTACAATCCCGCTTTTAACCGGATTACCAATAATTTGAAGAGATTTTTAATAAATTAGCATAACTCATTTTTCTCCGTGTACATAAAAGATCGTCTCATAATTCGATACACAGCATCCACAAAGATGACATAGGGCCTGAGGGAAATTGATTAATTAATTATTTTCCTCGGGGCCTCATGTGTGGGGTTAATGTAAAAATAAATGCCCCAGCAAGGCAGAGGTCCTGGGTTCAGTTCCCGGAGTTGACCGAATCCTTTTCAATCTTTTCTGTTTCACATTTTTCGTTTCTTTAATGATTATAGCTCGGTATGTAATCGTCTAGAAATTGGCAGCAACTATATTTTGAAAACACATATTTTATAAAGGCTATAACAAGACGGCCTCCGTGGTCGAAGGGTGTTAGTGAAGGCTCTCCACTCTGAATTTGAAGGTGGCAAGTTCAAATCCTATTTTATAAATAAAATCAAATTTATTAATTAATCTGTGGGTTTCACAATAAATTCATAAAAACTTATATATAGTATATTTGCGGCACATTCAAATGGCTTTAACCGTTTTTGATTACCAGATCTGAATATCCAGGTACTTCCCCACATTCCTATTTCCCATCTTCTTCCCTTCCCACCGCAGTCACCCTTTCGACATACCACAATAATTGGGGTTGCCATAGTCTCACTGGCTCCAGACGGTTGGGAGCAGTTGGGACTCTGGGATACATTAAACTTATACCTACATACATATTGTTACGTAATTAGGTGCAAGTTATCATAATGAATATAGTTATAACTTATAACTTAACAATATAAAATAATTAGGACTAATGAACTAACTAACCATCACGCCGTTTCCTCACAGGGGTAGGAAGAGAGGACCAACCGCCAAACAAATCGGTCTTGGCACACACTCCTTACATACTCTTCCATTATTCTGATACTTGAAATGGCCTCAAAAATGAACTAAAGTATCTGACTCAATTGATAGTGTCATGTCTTCCTCCGGCGTCCCCGATTTCTGCTACCATTCGCATTTGCGTCATATTTTCTCAATTATTCTCCATTGATTAGGAAATGCGACTTAATTGATTTGATGAGCTTCGAAGTTGAAGTCTCTCAAAAGTTATGTCTAAATATCACTCGAATGTATTTTTTTACATAAACAGAGGCTTCCTAATTTAGTACCCTTCGCACAGTCCTTTATTGAAATGTTGGGAATTAATTTAGCAAAGCTGATAGGAGCCATCTGTCGTCCATTGCCACTGACGTCTTACTCGGCCACAAGGCGCACCGCAGATAGCTCTGTCGTAACCGCTCCCTCTTTCTCATTATCGTCGTATGCAACAGAAAGGGAAGTTATATTGGAGTTATGAGCGGCAGGACTATCACCAGTTCGAGGTGAATCGAATTAAGCGCCTTGTGTTTAGTGCTGTGTGCAGAAAAAACATCGTTATTGCGGACGTTTTCATTAGGAAAAAGACAACATTTGGCGCCCCCGCTCGCCGCTCCCTAACCGCAATGTGACATGACTCTATCAATGAACAAATTGCCAATGAGCCTGATGGTCGGTTAAAACCTTTATTAAGTCCTTATTGCAATTTGTTTGTAGTGTTGTATTCTGTCCTTAGGTATTGCTGGAATAAAGGGATATTTCATCGTTATAATGACAAAGACCAATGTCTCATTGTAAAAAATAAAGAAAAACGGTTGCAGGTTACGATTAACCTGACAATATCATTTGTATTTAATAATAATAATAACATGGCATTTATATAGAGCAGTTTAGTGTCATTTCACTTCATGTGCGCTTAACTATAACAAATTTAAATATGGTAATTCAGTATTAGTGGTTCTTAAAATTATTCCTAACTGTGTCTTACCCATTACAGATCTAATATTATAGCACTAATTACACTGTTTATACAAAGTGATGACAAAACTTAGAATCACAATAACAGCAGGACAGGACAAAACAAGAATATTAAAACTAAAACATAATATAAAACAGGAGGCAGTTTGTGCTCAGAAATGAGAATTTTCTGAGCAGAAATTTTATATTCAGGTACAATAAGGAGACAACCGAAACCAAACAATTACCGGAAGTTTTAAAATGTGGCTTATTATAAAATATTGAAAAGAAGTTGAGATTTATGAATGGTAAGATTTTTTGAATAATTTTGTTTTTAAAGCCCGTTTAAATTCAGTCAAATTCTGGAGATTAGTAAGAGCTGAGGGAAGTCTACTCCAGATGAGAGGGCCTGTTACACTAAAAGAACGATCATAGTAAACAGCTCGATTTGACCTAGAAAGTTCGATTAGACGATTACTAACATCTAGATTGCTGACCTTAGAGTAAGCTGTCTATTGCTTAAGTTTTGTCGGATACATAGTTCCGATATATAGGCTGGCGCCATTTTTTGTAATGCTTTGAAGGGTTTGAAGGTCATTAAGCAGATCTTAAACTCTATTCTTTCAGGACATCGAAGCCAGTGAAGGCGATCCCTTAGAAGTGGGATTATACGACAATACTTAAATTCACCAAAAATCATTGTCGCCGCCTCCTATATGTTGCTAGGTGACCGGTTAACATTGACATTAAATAAATTTAATAAGGCATAAAATAATTTCTAACTTAACTCGTAAAAATATACCGCAACATATTTTTTATTTTTATTTACTAATTTTACTTTGTTTCGTACATCCAAGTTTATAAATGACTAACTAATTATTACTTATTATTGTAGAAAGCAATCACTTTGTGGTTTGACATATTTAATAAAATAAAATACTTTTTAGTATAATTTTTAGTATAATACTAGTATTAATTTGTACCCTGATGATGCTTAAGTAAAGCGAAACCGGTCGGTTCTTAAATTAATAAATATCGTGGTTTTAAAACAAAAAAGTATTTTATTTTATTATTATTACTTACTTACATATATTGTAAGTTTTTTTTAATTAAATGGTTCCTACAATCGAGCTAGAATCTATTAATCGATACAGACTTTATAGTTTCCGCATGATAATATTGCATCCATTTGTGTAGTAAGCCATTTTATTCCCTGACTTTGTCCTTTTTTGATAGACTAATTTCGTTACACGATCTTCTTTTACGTCTCTAAATGTCCTCGTTGTATATAATTATATTTATCTTTCAAAAGTATTTTGGTAATTGGTTCTTTTCATTTTATGCGTTTTAACTCACGATCAATGAACTCTATAACTAAGTGTCATTTTAAAAACTCGCACTTGATATTTTTACCAAATTTCTTTTGTATAAATTTCTTTAGCAAGTACCTACTCAAAATACCTAACTACGTATAGTAATATTATATTTATTTACAGAAAAGTATACTTTCTATTCTTGAAGTGTGTATTTCTTCTACTTATTTTTTTAGGTTAAATTGACAAGTAAAGCTACATTTTTGATTTTTTTTTTGTATAAGGGTTATAGCTAATAATATGCAATAATAATTATAAATCCTACAGTAAAATTATAAAATCCGGTGATTTTTTACTAATATATACAGAGTATAATATTTCCCCCGCGCGCATTGTAACAGTAATATTCTTTAGTTCGTCGAAAATCGGTTAGTGTGGCTTCTGGGCAACAGATGGCGGTATAATACTAACTTCAAAACAGCTTCACGCTATCACTAAAAGTCGATAAAAAAAGTTATTGTTTTCAATGTGAGGATACGTACAACATACATTATTATTTTATTTCCAATAACATTCTGCCACACGCCACGAGTTCTTTTACTATAAAACATCTATTTTTTATTTAAAAAAATATATAATTTATATAAATAAAAAAAAGAAACTGAAAAAAATCGTATGTATAAACGATATCGTATATAAGGTGATATGTTCATAATTATTTCATTGGAAAATAGTTATTTATCTTTTTATCTCGTAGTCATCTTCTCAACTTGAAATATATTTGAACTATTATATAACTACCATTAAGCATCTACTATGTATCTCATCTTTATATTATATAAGTTACATATTATATCATATCAATAGATTTACATGATTATATAATTGTTGTATTAATTGTATGCTTTGTTATTTACATGTCATGTTCCATTATTTGATGTGTTACACGCTAATAAAAGTTGTTGATTACTTACACAATTCTCATTTAGACAACTTTTCAACTTGAAATATACTTTACATTTTATACACCTACCTATAAGCATTTACTATGTACCTCATTTATCTTAAGTTGGTTACATATACACATATTTTTATACGTAACTATATACATATGTTTTGGCATTCCAATAGTGTATTACTTAAGGCGATGCCATACGTAGTAATACAAAATCGTGTGTTTTCGCTTTGAAAATTTGGTCGCCTAGAAATGTTTCAGATGCTTTAATTAAATATTGCGAGTAGAATAAATCGTATATATATATATATATATATATATAAATAAATAGAATAAAGTTTGAAATAATCGAGTATTTTTTAGATAAGTCTTTTATAAGCCCAGAAAAAATATTGTATAGGCCAATGAAAACTGCTTTAAGGAACCCATTTTCGGTTATGATTTTATTGTATAATGTGGCAAATTAAGTTATTTATAAAATGATCGGAAAAAATTCAATATTTATGCCTGAACATCCACAAAATACAATAAAAGGCACTTTATGGTCATGTTTTCTTGCATAAATCAAAACAGGCTGATGGTGTTAAGCGGGAATTTAAACCTTATCGCCATTTATGTAAGGGTTGTTATTGATAGCGGCTCAATTTAAAATATTACACGACGGATTCCATCACCTTAAACAGGATCTCAACATATAAGTATCATATGTAAAAGCCGAAAGGCGTAAATTATATAAATAAATAAATGTAGGTATTTATAAACTTTTCTTTCATCCATTGTGACCAGTATTTTTCTTATTTGCCTTCTCCGACATCAATGATTTATTCATTCTCCACGTGCCCTTCTAACCTACACAATAAATGTATAATACACCATTAATAAACGACAATATTCGAAGGAAGTTAGGTAGGTAGGTACCTACGTTGGTAAAATGTTGGTTGTTTGGTTTTTTGGTCCATTCAGAGGGATGTGACCCGCCCACTTGGCTTTCTGTGCTCCTGGCTCCCGTGACAGATGTTCGAAACTAAATATATTATATACGCAAGCTGTGGATTTCCAAATAAAATGCTTACAAATAAATCTATTCTCCTATCAAATTTATTGACGTCATTTATTTCCGACAGTAAATCTAAAATGTAAATTGTATGCCACTTTTTACATATAATATACAAATTCAGTGTAAAATGAATCCTAGGTGTATTTTTTAAAGGTAGAAAATAAATAAATATTTAGGTACCAACCTTAATATTTAGATTAATTCATAATCAAAGTCACCATAGAGATATCTAATAATAATAAAACATATTTATTTAGTAATAAGAAAATAATAATAATAATTGTAGAAATATGTAATATATTTGTACAGCGCCCTAAAATCACCTCAGATTTTTCACAAAAACGGCGCTATACAAATCCTCAAAATATTATTATTATTAGTTATCCTGTGTAGGTAGGTACCTTATTGCTGAAAAAAAATTGCAGTTTGATAATGGCCTCAAAAGCCGAAACAGCTGTCACATTAAAAACTGTAAAAATAACAGAAATACTTGCAGAACTTAATAATTATTATAACATTATTAAATTTGATTTATTTTAAATTTATTTAAAAAAATTAAATGGAGTTCTACGAATTAAACACCAAAACAATAAATAAAAAAAATAAATAAAAATAACTGAAAGTCTTTGATAGAACGATCGTATATGCTGCTAGAGATTCATTGTAATTATCTTACGAAAATAAAGTACTCGTAATCTAATATATAATACAAACCAAAGCATTTATTGAATACTCCCGATCTCAAGTGTATTCCATTCTAAGAAGATAATTAAACAGTACACCAGTACATTACAATATCATGGGTCCAACACGTCTATATAAATAAATAAAGTTTCTAGGTATTAACCAATAAATATATCAAAACAAAATGCCATCTATTAATCGCATTGAAAAGCTCTTAAACAATACAACAATAGATCGCCGAAGTGCGTTATATTCAATTAAAAATAATTGGCAGCGCTTAGCTCACCTCACGACAAATTCCAAACTTTCCTTTGTCAACCACCAACAAAGGCGTTCCTACGAGCGTTCATAATTCGATTTGTTATTTGATTCAGGTACGTACGGACGATATTTTAATAAAATAATAATAAACGGGTTTTGTTTTGGCTGTGTTTATTGTTTAACGGTTCGATATGCTAGAACAAAAGCCGGGATAAATAAACAAATCATCGGATCGAGTGAACTTTCTGATAGAGCCGCCGCAGAGCGATTTCCAGTTGGTTTGATAACGTTATTTTTCGTCGCATGCAAATTAACGTTCTTTAGAATTAGTAGTATTGTTAAATTTAAGAAGGCGTTGACATTTAGTTGTTTAAAATTATTTTAATTGACACGATCAATTAAAAAAAGCTCCACGACACAATTCCATGACGAATGAGAAGTATTTTTAGTACATGCGTACGTGTAAACTATGATGAAATTATTTTAATTGTTTGTGTGAAAATACATACAAAATCAATTGAAATCATTTACATTTGTCAGTTTGCTGATTAATCGGTTGGTATGCTTTGAATAATACATGTTTTTATGTAATATATTTTTAATTTTTCACTGTTCGTATATTTAATTTTGGTAATGGGAAGCGTGTATGGGTACCGCCGCCTCGGGAACCATTCATTGGATAACCAACACCTCTTCCATAGGTCACTCCAAGTGGTTCGCTACGTTTGGTGACTTAAAAGGGGTGCCCGGGTTCATGGAGTGAGGATTGTCCAGGTCTTGGCGGCGGATTCGTCTGCCCACCTATTTTGTGACAGGCCCACAGACATATGAATATATAGACTAGAAATTAAAGATGAGGGGTAAAATCAACTGTTGAAGAACGAAGGGGGTAAAGCTGACTGTGATTCGTCAATAAATCAATCTGACAGTATATAGGCATCTCGCATTATAATATCACCATTTAGTTCTTAAAAGTAAAATCTGCTTTTGAATGAATAGACATTTTTACATGGGAGCGTAAATTACTCGCCACGTTATGAACAAATTTGCGAAGTCCAAATTCGGCAAAATAAATTTCTTCTATTTTCAGAGTCGAATATTTAAAATAAAGTAAAATAATGCTTATATATGGAATGTAATAAGACAATTGGGTTTATTCTCTTTTTCACATCTATTTTTACAAGTTTTCATACCACAAGCCACCATTTTGCCGTGTTATTTCGTAAAATGAACCGATGATGCCTCGACCATAGTTCGCACAAGAATGATGACGTCACGTTTTCTAAATTCACTTGAGGCCATACGTGAGCCCAGCCGGCTCCAATGGAACCGGTATGGGGAGTGGGGAATAATACGCTTTTAATCACTTAGGGCAGGTCTACTAATATTCATATGTCTATGGACAGGCCCGATTTGGAGAGACAGGTTGAGGGATATATTTTTACCTCTGCAGCAGGACTCTCTCGACCCATCGCGGGAGGGATGAATTCAAACGTCCGTCACTCCTGATACACTGACACCCAGATTCATATCCATGTCATACTTTTTTCCTTCCAAAATGTTCATCTCCTTTCTCTCCTTTATTTCCTTAAAAAAAAAAACTCAAACAGCTTCCCCAAAGACGACATAAGCCCCGAAGAAAATTATTTTTCTGATAGCCTCCTGTGCGGAGATAATTTTTTTATTATAGTGAGTTTTCTATGTCATTTCACCGATGTTTAGTTCTCACTCGTTATGCTTTATAACTTTACTTATTTTTATAAAAATCAATACTTTGTACTTGCTCTACCATTGTTAATTTGTTCATCATACAACACATATTTAACACTATTAATATTAATTTAATTTAATACACAATATTAATTTAATTTAAAAGCACAAATGGAAAAGGTAGGAGGTTGAAAAGATGTAAGAATGTAGCCATCAGGTGGTGAGATATGTATCTAATTACTTACCTCAATTATGTGTATATGATTGATAACAAATCACAATGATTGTGCACCTGACGATAGCTCGACGATATTCACAAATATATCTAGTGGAAACATGGAACAAACTTCCACGACATGTCATCGATGTTTGATACTAATATAAACCAATTTATTGCTCGATTAGATTCTTATTTTACGAGAAAAATTAAATTATTTTTAAATTTAAAACAACTCAGTTACTGTAAAACTTATTACGAAATCAATTTTTTTTTCACTGATTCATTCTGTATTACAATATGGAATTGTTGGCTGAGGTGATGTATTCAAAACCTCTCTCTTGCCTGTAAAAATCATCCAGAGAATATTAATAAAAATAATTTTAAATAAGTCATATGATTACCCCACCATCAGATTATTTATAGAATTTAAAGTCCCTTCTCTACTAATCATTTAAAAAAAACATCACTTTTACAATTTCATAAAGATTCTTTCAACAACGAATATTTGAGCGCATCAGCAGAATGGAGTCTGCTCATTAAAAAATGATGATAACAATTGTTGTTGAGTTGATTAATTATTACACGACCTTAATTGAAGATCTAGTCAACATTTAAAATTTGTTTATATTTTCGTCTTGTTCTTTAAGCGATAGACTTTAAAAAAGCACATCAATGTTTGTCATCATTTTCAGCTGGGCAGGATATAGGAGAGGCTGCACTATGTATCACCAAAGAATTCCCACCTCTAGGTCTCTGGGTATGTTCCGCAACATGTCTGGAATGTTCCTCGTGCCACGTGACCCGGCCCCGCCCAGCCGAGCCGCCCACGTGGCGATGGGCGGACCCGACACACGACACACGACACACATTCCAATCAATGATGGAGCTCATCTTGTCACGGTGGGTTATGAGTCTAACTTGTGCCAGAAAGGCTATTGATGCTGCAGAAGTATAAATTGACGTTTATATTCATCGTAGTTGATGAACTGATATGAAAGTATATTCTTTGATAAGATGAGAAACGTTTAGTAAACATCTGAAAATCATCTGTATCATATAAGTTCTATAGTAAGCTCAAAATATATACTTAGGTCACTCAAACTTGTCGGTTTTTTAACAGTGCAAACATTGCAGATTCAAAGAAACGTGGAGGAAGGTAATTTGGCTTACTTATTCATAGCGAAAAGGAACTGAGAACACATATTTCTTAAATAATATTTCTTAAATCGTAATTTTGCTGACTTGACTTTCAAAACAAGAGCAAGGTCCTTTGCGCCCCAGGTGATTGCGCCACAGCGCCCTTGAGGTGATTTTGCACAAAAACGGTGCTATACAAATCATCCGAATATTATTATTTGTATGGTCACTGTCTTCATGAGATTTCTAATAACTACCCCTTATAATCAGAATTTTTATACTTTTTAACAAATTTTGCATACTTGACTTTGAAAAGATTTCTAATAACTACCCCTTATAATCAGAATTTTTATACTTTTTATCAAATTTTGCACACTTGACTTTGAAAAGATTTCTAATAACTACCCCTTATAATCAGATTTTTTATACTGTTTATCAAATTTTGCACACTTGACTTAGAAAAGATTTCTAATAACTACCCCTTATAATCAGAATTTTTATACTTTTTATCAAATTTTGCACACTTAACTTTGAAAAGAAAAGGAAAATTACTGTCTACAACGGATTTTGTTTGAAAAAACTGTATGAAGCCCGGACAACGCCGCGCCGCCGGGTCCTTCTGCTGGTTTAGTTTATATTTTGGTAGAACGCAGTAACTTTGTGGTTCAACATATTGATGAAAATAACTGTTAACCAAACTGTACACATATTAACAAGCTATGTAGGTATCTGATATCGGCTAAGTGTTTTAAAATACTTTTATAGAATATTAAATATGGTCACTAATTGGTTCTGTCCAAAGTCATTAGAAAAGAAACCGTGGGTATCTAATAACAAGAAAACTTATAATTTTATCAGGTAATTATAAGTAACATGTTTAACTTATATGCAGATGTGCGTAAAAGCTCAGCACTAACGATTGCACTTTTTTGGGTACCATTCACGGAGAAAACTTATCGATATGAAATATTGCAAATTGATAAAAATCTGGTAAAATTATTCGTATTTCTGTTAAGGCGATGCCATACGTAGTAATGCAAAATCATGTGTTTTTGGTTTGAAAATTTGGTCGCCTAGAAATGTTTCAGATGCTTTAATCAAATACTGCGATTAGAATACATCTTGGCCTTTAAAATAATTGAGTATATTTTAGATAAGTCTTTTTATAAGTCCAGAAAAAAATAATGTATAAGGCCTATGAAAACTGCTTTAAAGTTCAAAAACTCCTACTTACAATCCCATTTTCGGTTATTATTTTATTGTATAGTGTGGCAAATTAAGTTATTTATAAAATGATCGAAAAAAAATTAAATATTTATGCCTGAACATCCAGAAAATAAAATAAAAGGCACTTTTTGGCCATGTTTTTTTCTTGCATAAATCAAAATAAGCGGATGGTGTTAAGAGGGAATTTAAACCTTATCGCCATGTGCGTAAGGGTTGTTATTAATAGCGGCTCAATTTAAAATATTACACAACATAGTGCATCGCCTTAAAAACGGTTTACAACATTACCTAGTTACACTGTAATTGGAAAAAATCTCCCAGTAAATAATTTGCCTAACGTCATACCCATATACTAGCTAGGTACTAGGTAGGTACCTACCTGTATTAAGGCCCCGTAGTAAGCGTTCAAAGATGATTTGAAAGGGAGATATGGAAATACGAATGTTAAAGGGAGCGCGTTAATATAAAAAATGATAATAATTAAGTGAAAATTGTGAAAATATTTAATAAAACACGACTCGTTTGAAATAGATCAAAAATCTCTCGACAAATGCTTTAGTTGCATTTAAAGATACACTGCGATTTTTTCATATATATAACATATTAAATAACATAACAAAAATTGTTTTAAATAATTTTCGGAGCTTTGAATTTTGCAATTTTTTTCTATCAAGAGAATTTCATAAAATTACCGTTTCAACTTTACAAATGTATAGATTCTATCTTTAAAATAACATAAATTTTTTAGGAACCTGAAAACTTGTGTTCAATAGAAATGTGTTATAAATCGGTAGAAATTCGGAATGCGGGGGCTTAATATATTGTTCTTATAATAGACTAGGTAAATTAATACAAATTCTCACAAAAATGACACTAAATAAATCATCCAATTATTTTGTATTATTTGAACCGGTGTTTCAATTCTCCAACAATTACACCCTTAAGCCATAATTACAATCTTAGTTTTGCCATCATTAGGGGAAAGGGGTAGTGTCGGGTTTTGGCCACATGACTGCCAGGTACAGTGGAGTAGGGCTACGACCCGGTACAGGGTCCTTGGCCAAATACTTGCAGTGAAAGGAAACACCTCACGGCTCAGCATTCAGCACGTGGGGAGGTTATTAAGGGAACGGAATATGATATCTGATGTTTTGGAAACTGTTGAAAAATGAGGGTAATTATGATGCTGTTGGGATTTCTGCGCGCTACCGCTAAATTAAGAGCATGTTTTTATGTTGAAAACAGTTATGGAGAACAATTTTTTATGACATTTTATATAAGTGTTCTTGACTTCAATAGCCACGTAGGTACCGACATCTATAAATTTTACACAAAGTTTTCTTTATTCCAATAGCTACGTAGGTACCGACATCTATAAATTTTACACAAAGTGTTCTTTATTCCAATATCTACGTAGGTACCGACATCCATAATTTTTACACAAAGTGTTCTTTACTCCAATAGCTACGTAGGTACCGGCATCTATAAATTTAGTATGTTTTCATAAATATAAAAATATGATCTATTCAATAAATATTAAATATTCTTAAAATGATTTCCAAACTAGTGTTAATATAATAACTAATAGTAATAACACAAGTGAACCCACTTCAACAGAAAACTAAAGACACATCAGAAAACATGCAGTATTACAAATTTAATTACAAAATTACAATAAAAAATGTGAAACACAAAAGACAGAAAAATATTCGGTCATGTGGGAAATGAAGTCAGGACCTCTGCCGTGCCGGGGCATTGCTTTGACCACTGAGCTAACTGAACCAAATCAACTTCCGTCATTTTAAACTGTAAAATACTTCGACTTAGAACTACAAATATTCTCTTCCTTTAAACGCATTATTTTTGCGGCTATGTTTATGTATGATGCAAAATTCTACCAGAATTTAATTGTAATCTAGATAATGTCTTGGATGAAAATATCCATTTTTAATTTATTTTAATGTGCGACATCTATTGACTTTACACAAGTCAAATAGGAATATTCAATCAAACTTAATTGCAATATTATAAGATTATGCAAGTAAAATGTAAGTCTTTAAAACTAAAACACATAAACTAGCCGTTCCCCGGAGGTGTGAAGTATGCAGAGAAGACGAAACGCCAAAAACACTGTTATCCAAATCTTCTTCTCACTTAACCTCCCACATCAACCCACATTAATACACACAATTCGTGTATTGCAATTCATATTCACACCGTCGTGTTATTAATTTTGTGCCATGAATTCCTGGGATGACTCCGACTCCTTCTTCCACCTTCTGTACACCTCTCCTATTCCAGTTTCATAAACATCATTACGTATTATCGGTTGACCTATCAACTCCTCTAATGCCGAAATCTTGAAACATAACCAAACACAACTAGACCACAAAACATCTGCATACAAACCTTCCCGCTGTCTTAATTGAACAGTCATTCATCAATAAGTTGACTGGCCCATTTTGGTTTTAGCTTGTAAAGTATATTTTGTAGCAAATGAGTCGTGTCTTATTGAATTTTTGCACAATGGACCGTGGAGAACTAAATAGTTGACGCTGGCTTGTGCATGCGTAGAAAGGAGACCAATAAATTACTGTGATGGAATCTCTCTCCATATTTTGCATATTGTATTTCACGGTTGCAATGCATTTAAGCGCCACGCTGTAACTCAAAACGTGACCCCAGGACACGTGCAAAACACATTTAAAGTTCAACAAATCATAACTTACTCGTTAAAATACAAGAATACTAGAAAGCCCAGTTTTCGTTTAGCTAAAAAAACAAAAAAAAATCGAAATATTTTTCGAAACATTGCATAAATATATTCTAAAGTATCCTATTTAAAAAAAATTGCCTAAACATACGCGTACTCCTATGTCTTATGCATACTTAGCCATCGTTTTTATTACTAAGCCTGGAAAAATCACTGGATATTGTAGGATTTATGAAACGAAAAAATATTTATCAAAAAAATATTAGCCTCAGGAAATATCTTTCTATTCAAATAAATTTTCTTTTAAATAAACATCGATATTAAACTTTAAAAATGAAGACATCTGTCACATATTTTTGAATATAGTAGAATTATTCATTAATAATTTTTGTACCTTTTTTATCGCTTTTATGAATTGTTACCAAAATTAGTTCCAATTTAGAAAAAGCTTGAATTGAATTACAGACAGATTCACATCCGAAATTTGTATTTTTAATTTATCAAAATAACTTTTTATACCTATGTTTTTTCAATTTAACTTTTGTCTTCGATAGTGAACGAATACAAATCTTGAAAGCTGAATTTAACCCACTTGCCGATATTCGATCGAACTGAAACTCGGCAGATGTACTCGTTGTCGATGACAATGTATTATTTCAACTTTTGTTGACAATCACGTACACACACGCGAACATATACGCATTTGTATGAAATCGGATGATATTAGAGCAGATAATATACGAAATAAATGTCAGTCCTAGTTGGTAGATATGTTGACTCCATTTCCTTGGTAGAAAGGTTCAAACCTCAGTCAAACCACAAAAAAGTTTTAAAAGACATTTTAAAATAGTGTATTATAATAATAATAAAAAATTACGGTTGTTTTTTATTCCTTTCAACAGCTTATCCTGATTTTGGGATGACAATTCCGGGTCCTACTTGTAGCTAATATCTAATTACTTCCAATTACACAATTGCCAAATATTAATAAAGAATGATGTTGCAGTCATGTGCGAGGAGAGGTGATTATGGTGTTTTGCATATCAAACAAGAACAGATCCAACGCCTCATTTGCTTGTACACTTTTGTAACAAAATACAATCATTTCCCTGTGTAATCACGGTAGTTTAAGCAGTGCCCCACATCGCAAATTTGTCAAGTAACCAGTGGCGTAACGACAAACTTTCAACCCGGGGCAATCCTTTTAGTTAGACCTTACCACACAATGGATAATATGAAATCACGGGTTCCATGATAAATCAACACATCGACAATTCAACACACCTTTAACAAGTGATATAAAGTCATTAGAAACGATGAAAAAAATTAAACCTAACCTAACCTACTAAACCCAGTTAATAAATTTTTTGTTTCATCACTTTCCATGAATTTATATAACTTTTTAAAGATGTGATGAATTATCATTTTGATGATTTATCCGGTCACCGAAATCACGTAATGTACCTACAATGGAACAAAACTTTTAAAACTTCTTGTTGTGAAGTCGAATATTTTATTAAATTTATTTATTTAATTATTAACGTCCTTTTTAGGACAAAGGAATAGTAAAAATTAAACTGTTTTTTTCTTCTTACTTTTTATACATAACTGAAATGCATCAGTAACAATCTTTTGTATTTATTTTGTGGTAAATTGAAGATGTCTGACTCGGCATGTAGTTTTTAAGCATAATTATCTCCCTCCGTTAGTATTCTGCGCAATTCTGAGTACAAATGGTGGTTAGTCCCAAAATTTCTGCATTTTTTCATATTTTTCATAGAATCATTCATATATTTTGATATTTGATACTAGCTGTACCCGCCACGCGTTACTGAGGCTTAGTCTGTCTGTTCAGATAGAGAAACAATAACATTGTTGCTTTTACGTCTAACATATGGCGCAGTTTAAAAAATAATGTTTGTCCAACAGATGGCGCTGTTTTTCAAAAGAAGCATGTTTTTACCTGTCACAGGTGACAACTAAATAATATATGTATATAAAAACACTCGCGTATTCGAATGTATCGTTGTATTAGAATTTCAAAGCAATCTTTAATTTTTTTCAGCAATTTTGAAAAAACGAACATTTAAATATTTATTTTTGTAGATTTTATGTTTGTTTCCTAAGCTGCCGTTCTGCTTGCTACGCCACTGCTCCTGACACAATTGTAGCCCGTTAATAATTATTTCGCGACGGTTTGTGATGCAAATTCAGGGCAATTTTCACCCAACCCGCCCCTGCTCGGCCGCCCCCGCCGCGGTCCTTTGAACGATCATTCCGGCTCGGCGGAGACGTAGGCGGAGGTGGAAGTGGATGGATCCAGTCGCAGTCGTCCTGTGTTTCTATTAGCCAATCAATCGAGCTCATTATCATACGCATGCGAGGCTTTGATCAATGATCACGGCCTGGCACACTCAGTTTTGGGCCATGTATCTTATTTGGTAGTAATTTGGGAATTGGGGATAGTGGGGTAAATTTAACCAAATTTTCTGAAAATTTATATTTTTTTTGTGTGTTATCGAAGTTATGAATGTATGTGATCATTTTAATTATCTATTCGTTCTCAATCATAATCATTCTTATTATCTTGGTAATGTAGGTAGCTTTAAAAACTTAAAATAGTCCATAATACAGCAATGAGACAAATTATGACCTGTATATAATATAAATCACTACAGAAAATGCTTAATGAATTAGATGTAATCACTTCAAAACAAAGAATTTTACATAAATTTTAATAATTTCTAAATTCCCTTACTCCAATTATGTTTTTTTAATACTTCTAATGCATAAATAAATAATAAAAAATAGATTTACCTTCAAAGTTTTTAACAATTTACTGCCAATATACTTTAGAGACAAACTTCAGTACAATAAAAACTTCCACAAACACTACACAAGTCAGAAAGAAAACATTAGACTAAAAATATTTAGCAAATCAAAACACAGAATTTTTTACTGTAGAAAGGCATTCGAATGTATAGTTTAGTTCGAAGTAAATGTACCAGGATTAAGTAAATTTAAAGAAATATTTAAAAATTATTTTTCACTAAGTATTAGAAATAAGTAAAATGTACATTAATATGTAATATTTATATATCACATGAAATCGATATATTTTAAGTTTAATAAATTAATTAAAATAATGTTCCTATCATTATCCCGTCTTCGCTAGAAATTTATTACAACAAGCAATATCAAAGGTTTTCTGATATATAATATTTAAATTGATATTTTGCATATTAACTTAAATAAATCAGAAAACCTGTTTTGTGTGGCACAGCGAAAACACGCCAATTTCTGGCACCAATAGTTGTACAGATTTTTGGTATGGTAGTTCTAGACCAACGTAGTTATTTTCTGCCCTTTCCAAAATCAGGTGGGTAGCTTTTAACTAACAGATAATAAGACGAGCCACCATAATATTATTTGTAACATATTTTTAAATTGTTCAGTATTCGAGCCAAGCGGGGAAGTGCTGCTTTTGTATAAAATGTAATCAACTAATTTTGATCCTGCAACAATATCCCCCAATCTCCTCCGAGGTAGTTAGTATTATAGTTGAGAAGCCACGCGCCTAGCCTTATTGCCCCAGTGACACTCAGCCTCTGTAATCTCTCACAAACCCCCGGTAGCGCGTGCCCCACGCTCCTTTAAACACACAATAATAGATACTTTAATGAATGAATTGTTACGTTTGTTTTGAATACATTTAACAACTAAATATCAATAACTGAAGGTAGTTCAAACTCTTTTTTACTTGGTTAATGAATCTATTTTTGAAAATAAAAAAATCTGTAAAAAGTTACACGTGGATATTTTATTTTTAACGTGAATATCTCAAGCCGTATTCACGAAAAGATTTTTTATTTCATAGACTGCCTTATGACTAATATATTCAAAATTGCTGAATTCGGTTGTGGATATGTATTTATAACTGTTTATATAACTATAGTTCAATGAAATCGGATTTATTTTGAAATGAAGTGCCATTTTCAAAATTGGAACTGAATGTTTGAAGAATTCAGACAAGCGATTAAGTCCCTACCTATAATACATTATTTTAAAATTCTGCTAATTGTCATTTTCAAAATTGTAACAGGTATGTCAAGAATAACAAACATACCCAAAAGATTTTATTTTTTACAAGATTTTTTTTATCCATATTATAAAATGTGTATTTCTTTTGTTTTTTTTATAATTTTTTTTTTAATCTTGACAAGTAAAGTCAGATTTCGTATTTTTTGTAAGGGTTTAAACTTTTTCCTTTGTCAAGAAAACATTGTTTACTAACTAGATTTACTAATATAATATCCCATGATTTTCAACGCCATTTTCCAATTATATTATAAAAGAAAATACTCTTCAAAACATGCCTCAAGATGGCAGAAACAACTTCGTACAATCATCATTATTATTTCCTAGATTACTAACGCCATCTATGTAAAAGTAGCGATAACAACGCGCCCCCTTTAGAAAAACTAGGCACTAGAGAAGAAAAAATATTCTCTTTTCTTAAACATTTTTTGAATAGATTGTAATGCTTATAACATCTTGATCAAAGCCTTCTAACTTGTCATGGTATTTGTAGATAGAATATGAATGCCAGCTTCCTTTGACTGTGGCGCAATTAGAATTAGCATTGAATTCAACTCGGAGCGCCGCCGTCGGTTTTGAATAAACCGAATAAGCTTTGACAGAATTCGGGCGCCGCGACGCGTGTCACTACGAATTACATTATTCAACGGATCACCAAAACGTGGATCTAATCGAAGCTACTCGCTACAGAATGTTTTGGTATACTCTAATTTTTTTTAAATCATTTTACGATCTTTTAATTTGTCTATCGCATTAAGTAACTAATTGACTAACTAACTAACCATCACGCCGTTTCCCCGCAGGGGTAGGCAGAGAGGACGGACCGCCAAACAACTTACTCTTGGCACACACATCTTGCTTTATTCACATTCGTACATACTCTTCTATTATTCTGACTCTTGATATGGCCCGACTCAAGTATCTGATTTACTCTGACTTCTGCTACCATTCGCATTTGCGTCATTTATTATACAGTGCCAATTGCGTTCAGTCCTACATTAATGAAGTTACCTGCATTTACCCTCCATTCAATATCTCTGTCAACCTTCCCATCTTTCGTAAACATACTTCCTAAATACACAAACTCATCCACCTGCTCCAAGTATTCCTCATACACAACTATATTGCACACTGTTTTTGTACTTGCTCTTTCAAACACCATGACTTTAGACTTATTTACATTCATCATTAACTCATTCTTCGTACATACATCTTTCATCCTAGACACGAGAGACTGTAGATCTAAGTATGTTAGATAGATTTCAAAAATATTTAAATATTAGAGAAAAAATAAGCTCAAATCGAATAAAATACAAGGTTGTAGTTGGGCCTACGTTTTTTATTAATTCTGTTTTTCATTTACCTGTAACTAACTTAATAATAACGACGGATCAAAACTTCTGAATCAAAATGCCATAAACATAGTTAGTAAGAATTGAAGAGTTATTATCTACCGTTTGTTTTACTAATGTTTTAGGGAATGGATTTCTCGAAGGATTTACGCTTTACTTGGGATTCTCCGTCAACTCCGACACATTACGAGTCATTTATTTCCCAACACAATTTGTCACTTTAAAAAAGCAGACGTCATATTTTTAAGACCGGAGCGTGTCTGCTTTGACTCCTCACGCAGTATTTGTATTTTGATTTCTTAATTAAGTATTTTTAGAATTGTTTTGAGTGGCGTAATTTATGTATTTACATTTCGTCGGCGATATTTAGTGTTTAGTTTCCAGTGGGGTAGCTTGTTAACGTTGAAATGATTTTTTAATGATTGTTGTTTCCTGAAATTATTTTGTAGTCAAATGATGAAAATACTAATATTATGCTAAAAATGTTATTATTTTTGTCGTTTTAAAACCAAAATAATATGTTTGGTAGGTATATTCCGAAAGCAGGTGGTAAGGCTTAGAAATTTTGCGAGTAAGTTAATTAAACTAATTTTTCTGTAAAGGACACGTGATTTATGTTAGAACAAATTTTTTTTTTTTCTTTAATAAGAATTAAACTTCGATATTTTTTTTACCTATTTAGAAAATTCTTTCTAATGTAACTAAAATATTTAAAAAAAAGCTCTTTTTTATATAAACCTCTCACAGAAGTCCATGAGGACAAATGTTTCACATGAGTGCATGCGTAATTTGTAATTTTTTAAATTTTATATTGTACAAGAGACTCAAAGTGTCTAGAGCCAGCGAGACTATGGGATATGTGATATACCAATAATGATATGTTGTGAGGCTGAAGGTGGTGGAGAGGTGAAGGAGATGGTAAAGATGGTGGGTAAGTGGTGGCTATTCAGATCTGGTTACCAAATACGGCTAAAGCCATTTCAAGCAACGTTTCAATTCTGAATGGTGGTTTTACACAAGGGCGATACTGTATGTATCTTCCAGTCTGGAACGTACCGCTATTATGCTATATCTTTTAAAATGGGTAAATTTCGAAATAACACAAATAAAATCATCATCTAATGATTGTTATGTTTTACCAGCGGTGTTTATTCGAAGTGTAATAACACTAATAACCATTGTCAAACCCCGATTTGTTATTTGCGCTAACAAAAACTGTATAAAGAAGCGATGCTAGCAATCCACAATGGAGTGCTGGTATCTACCCTGATGTATGGCAGTACGGCGTGGGACTGGAGAGGAAAGATGAAAGTAGATAGAATGCTGTAGAAATAAGATCAGTGTGCTAATACCATACATGTTGTGAGAAATGTGGAAATCCTCAAATAATTCAAGGCTGATATAAGCTTAATGAGCAAGATTAAGAAAGGAACGCTCAGATGCTTTGGGTATGTAGATCGAATGATCGAAGAAAGGAGACGATATATGACGCAAATGTGATGGTAGCCGAAATCGGAGGCGCTCGAGGATTACACGGCACGATCAAGTGAATCTGGAGTCGGGCTATGTCAAGAGTCAGCATAATAGAAGAGTATGTATGAGACAATGCATGAATGTGTACCAAGACAGAGTTGTTTGGCGGTCCATCCTTTCTGCCTCTCCCTGCGGGGAATCGGCGTGATGGTTAGTTTGTTAATTAGTTATTGTGATTAGGTATCTTAGAAGGTGAATTCTTAGTTGGGTTATTATCCGCCCTAGTTAGGTTTTTACGGTTTAAGTACCTACTGTTAAAAATATTATAAAATTAAATAAAAAGTGATTCAATTCATCAAATTTCTTTCATGTTCACTTCTTTCATCCCGCATGCTGTTATTTCACGCATGCCTGCACCGCGGGTAACACGCCGCAAGCCGACACCAACAGCGAGAGAGCGAGGAATGAGGAGTGTGGAGTGATGAGTGATGGTCCATCATCTCACACGCGTCCGCAGCATCAGGCGGGTGCCAGAGGAGGAACGGTCGCAGATGGCGGGGGAAATGGACCGCGGGACTTTGATCTGCCAGTGAGCTACAGGCTAGAGCAAGCGCCACGGGAACACGGCGACACTTCATTTGGCGGGTAAGTTATGAAGATTCGGCGACTTAATGTGTGAATAATGTAATGATTAAATCATTTTATCGTTGCGGTTGTTGGTTACTTGAATATTTTATTTTATTTTTTGTGACAACACTAGAGAGAGCTGTTGCTTGGCAAATTTAGGTATCTGTTTCAACATTACATGAATATTCTGCATATGCGAAAACTCAAAGCTACTCAATTACTCAATTCTTCAATCCTTCCTTCTTCATAGTTCTGTCTCCCGTTTATTTTTACATTATCACTGGTCGACATTTATTTTTTTATGTGCTGTCCCTTAAGCATAGCTAATTTTTTTTATATGTATTTAGTATCCATAAACACGAAATGAAACAAAAAAAAAATTAATAGGTCAGGTTTTTTTATTATTCAACAAAGTTTTTTTACATAATTCTTCCATAGTATGACGGGTACCTACTTACTTAACAAAATTTCAAAACTAATTCAATTTAATTTTTTTTGCTCCTGATTTGCGCTTGTGAGTATTTCGAGAGTCTCTCTGCAGGGTTCAGCAAAAGTCTGCTAGCATAGATGGACTCCACTTTCCTTGGTATCAATTTTCCATATCCGCAATGTCCTGGTGAAATCGTTCGCAGTGCTCGTCACTGACATCTCCCATATTTTCGGGGAAAAAATTCAAATGAGAGTGAAGGAAGTGTATTTTTAGTGACATGTTACATCCCATATTTTTATAGACTATGAGCATTTCAGATACAATGCTGATATAGTCTTCACTTTTATGACTTCCAAGAAAGTTCTCGACAACATTCTTGAAGGCTGACCAAGCGGCTAGCTCAACTGGTCTCAACACTGTTATAAAATTCGGATCAGTCAAGACCTCCCTTATTTGTGGTCCCACAAATATTCCTTCTTTAATTTTTGCGTCGCTGACCTTAGGAAACTTTTGCTTTAAGTAAATCATGCCATTTCCATCCTTAGAGAAGCCTTTTGAAAAAATTTCACCAAACCCAATTTAACGTGTAAGGGTGTAAGTAAGATATCTTTAGATTTTACTAAGGGAGCATGTTGAACATTCTTCGTGCCAGGTTTAAGGTGCTTTCTAGTAGACCAGTCCTTCTTGGCATAATGGTTTTTCCTGTCTCTGCTGTCCCACTTGCACAGAAAACAACAATACTTTGTGTATCTCGCTTGCAGTCCTAGTAGGAGCCCTATTATTTTTAGATCACCACATATTTTTCATTCGTATTTTACAAATTTATTTTTTGTTAACAGCAGCTTCATGTTGTCATAGTTCTCTTTCATGTTTGCAGCATGACCAAATAGAATGGATGGTCAAAAATCAAAAAATTAATGATAACTCACGAATAAAAATGAATTAATACACATTTTTATTAAAACTTAAAACCCATAAAAACCTGACGTGATAGAAAAAAACTAATCACATATCTGAAATCAGCGTGAAATTTCCTGTCAGATTTAGCTACTTTCGTTAAAGGGACAAAAAATGTGTTGACCAGTGTTATCTGTCTTATAAATTAGTAAAAATATTAAACAGTTAAGCATTTCTAAGCTATTTAAGATCATTTCTTAAAAAAAATTAAGAAACGGACGCTCCAGTGGTTCGGGCATATAGAGTGAATAAACGAAGAAAAAAATAAGGATAATATATAACGCAAATGTGAACGGTATAAAAAGTCGGGGACGCCAGAGGAAGACATGGCACGATCAAGAGAATCAAATACTTGAGTTGGATCATGTCAAGAGTCAGAATAATAGAAGAGTATGTATGAGACGATGTATCAATATTAAATGTACTTTACTTATTCTTAATTGGGTTGACAGTGCGAAATAGGATTTACTAATAAGCCTTATTTTTTTTGCTTTATGTTTATGTTGTACAATAAAGGATTTTTGTTTTAATTTGGAGGCTCTTTTTAAATAGAGAAAGGAGATCAAGTTCTGGGAAGGGAAGGGGTATGAGGGGTGGTTAGGAGTCTGGGGGATAGAGTGTCCAAGAGTGACAGACGTATGAATCCATCCCTCCTACTGTGGTGCCAGGCGATGGGCCGAGAGAGTCCGGCTGAAGAGGTCAAAGGATCTTCCTCAACCGATCTTCTCACTCGCCACCAAGACCTAGACAACCCCCCCCCCCCGGTGTTAAGATATAAACTCCTCCCAAATTGAAAACCCACTTTCTGGAAAGTCAAAGGACCTGGAAGTCTGCACGAACGATCGATTAAGCCCTATGTCTATACGATGTTGACTAAATTTGTCATCTATGGTCAGTTAGCGATATTTGCGAACACGGTCAACGATAGACAATAGACAATTTTTAGCGCAACCTATATAGTATCTGGCTTCGGTTAACTGTCAATACACACATATTTTAAATATTATCATTCGTTATTCAAAATTGCTGGCTTATTAACGAACGGAGTTGATCTAGCAAACCTCCTAATCACTCGAGTGCTCTCGTCAATGTTCAACTGGAATATGAGTTGAGTGATTGGCGTTGGAGTTGGAATTTTTCGACCACTATGCACTACGACATGTAATATTTTAAATTGAGCCGCTATCAATAACAACCCTTACGTAGATGGCGATAAGGTTTAAATTCCCGTTTATCACCATCCGCCTGTTTTGATTTATGCAAGAAAAAAACATGGCCAAAAAGTGCCTTTTATTTTATTTTGGGCATAAATATTTAATTTTTTTTCGATCATTTTATAAATAATTTAATTTGCCACATTATACAATAAAATCATAACCGAAAATGGGTTCTTAAGTGGGAGATTTTGAACTTTAAAGCAATTTTCAAAGGCCTTTACATTATTTTTTTCTGGGCTTATAAAAAGACTTATCTAAAAAATACTCGATTATTTCAAAGGCCAAGATGTATTCTACTCGCAGTATTTAATTGAAGCATCTGAAACATTTCGAAGCGACCAAATTTTCAAACCAAAAACACATGATTTATCATTAGTACGTATAGCATTGCCTTAAATAATTAACTCCCTGTTTTGTTTCAAATAATAAATTCAAATTGCCAATGAATACTGTTAGTATTTCAATTCAAAATTTCATTGTCAATATCAGTCTGGCTATCAACAGCGCAACCGTGCTCGGGATATCGGTAGTTACACCTATCGATGCGATATTGTAAAGTTATTGATTTCATTGTGCTAGACCCAACGTTTTATTTCCCCAACATGTTATTATCGTGCAAAAACTTTAAAACATTTAGTTATATAAAGCGTTGTGTGTTTCTGGCTGCGCTCTGCAATGATGCTGTGATCTCCGTCTCCGGCCAACACTTGCAGCGTATGACATCTCCACGCCAAATAAATCACCCAGTAATGAAATACGGTGAGACCAGATACCGGAGAGCGTTTAGTTTGGTCGCTGCTGAAAGCGGAAGTTCTTTTTTAATAACACCTCTGCTCTCTGCTTAGCAAGATCATTAAGACGTTAGTTACAGTCATTTGGTGGTTTGATGTTTCAATCACAAACTTGTGCTCGCTATTATTATATTATAATTATAATTAATAAAACACGACTTATTTCTACGAAGATAAATATACGATTCTGATCAAGTGTTTATATCACACACATCTCTATATACCCTGGGACTTTTTCATGTGAGTACATTGAGAAAAATGAGTGTTGGTAATTTATCAAGAATCTCTTCAAGTTATTGATGATCCGGTTAAAAATTGGATTGCAGGCTTTAAATGAATGAATTAACAGGTTTCCTGATAAGCTTTTAGTGTGCTGCGAATGTATTATAACGATATGAAATGTACTAAAAATTTATCAGAAAACCTGTTAATTCTTTCATTTAAAGCCTGCAATATCAAAGATAAAGAAGGATAACATAGCAATTGCAGTAATTTAATATAGTGTAGAGTCACGTGGGGTAACCGTGCGCAATTTTTACATTGAGATTTTTGTATTAAAAAGCTTTTGGTATTTTACTATTTTTTTTGTTTATTAATATGATCGATTATTAAGGCATCTCAAACAACAATAAAAACCTCAAATGGTTCATAAATCAAACAGTTATATAAAAAAGTTTACATGCATGTCGATTGCGTACACTTACCCCGTGTGCGGGGTAAGTATACGCATACCGTAGGGTAAGTGTTCGCACCGCAAAGAGTTACCCCCCATTGCAATTATCACACTTAAATTGCCCCTTATCGTAGTCTGTGCAGTTCTCATGCCACCATGCTTTACACACAATACATTCTATCCAATCTTCTGTTGGTAGATCTCGATATTTCTCCTTGCATTGTGGGCAGAAATAGTCCTTAGAAGCCTGTTTTTGTGCGCTCTTTAAACAGTTATACACGCTGGAATTTCCCGCCTTACGCTTTGTGGTGATTCTTTGTGGTTTGGCTTTCTTGAAAAGAGGTGGTCGTCCGATTTCCGTGGTTTTAAATATTGGTTTTCGGACGATTTTTGCATCTGCATCTGTCTGCTTCTGCTGAAGTTTCTTTTTATAGGGACTTGAGCTAATTATTTCAGACTTGCAAGCATTTTTCAGTTTGCGTAAAACCGCCGAACTTGAACAACGTTAAACCCAATAGCTCTCGCAATACTTGTGGGAGTAGTCTGTTTTAAAGCTAAAACAGGGTTACGTTTTAGAAATCCATACACCCAATCCTTGCCAGCCGTTTTTGTAATGTTGTCAAATCTGTTCTCGATCTTGTTGATTTCAGCATACTCGTAAACAATTGTTCTCATTGTCTGCAAGTCAGGCCGTAGAACATTTTGTCAGTTTTTTTACAATAATCAACGATTTCGGCCTGAAAATAAATAAATAATTATTAGATCAATAGTTTCACAAAAAAATGATATCTGCACGATAAATTGAGTATCTATTTATCTAAAAATCTACCTCTTTAACTGGTATAAATGTCGGATGATATCTCCCCATTGAAGTTGCTATTAATTTTAGTTTTAGGCGTTTACGCAGAGTGGCTTCACTGATCCCAACAATATCTGCAGCAGCCCGCTGACTCTTCCCCTCTTCCATAAGCCTTTTTGCAGTTTCTTTTTGCTCTTGAGTGCAAACTGACCTCTCCGGGTGCTTTCTCACGTACACACGTGGCATATTTCACTGTAAAAAAATAACGAGAGTTGAAATATTATGCTATAAAATCAATTTTGTCTATCGGGGTAAGTGTTCGCACCCGTCCAACTGCGAACGCTTACCCCAGCACACTTACCCCATCACACCAAAATTCAATAAACTTTAAAAATCAGATTAGTGGTTGTCTTTATTAGAATTTTCACTTTGCACCCGTCAAACCAACAATATTTCACTAAAAATTATAATAGACCACGTCGCTCTGACACAGCTGGTTACACAATAGCACACATCGGTAACAGAGATGAAAAATTTAAGAAAAGCACGAAAAAAAGTAATTTGCCTACCAGTTTTTATTGACAAATCAGCATCCACTGTACACATGTCCTGCTTCGGCGCGATCCAGAAGGCTACTGAATTAAGGAACGCGCGGGCGCTTAACAGGCACAATCTTGTCGGAAACATCACTGCGAACACTTACACTCCGCGTACGGTTACCCCACGTGACTCTACTGTGTCCTGTGTCCTGTGTCCTGTGTCCTGTGTCCTGTGTCATGTGTCCTGGTGTTCTGTGCGTGCAAAATCGTATCTTCTGCAAGCTTAAACTTCCCATCAAAACACTTTTTGTCTGTATAGTATATTTTCTACAACTGTTTGTAAATAATTAGATGGAGTTTAGGAAATCAAATTTGTACAGCGCCCGTGAGGCAATTTTTATTTTTATTCTATTTTATTTTTTTCTAAAAAATACAAATAAATCCGGGTTAAATCTTCCCCACAGGAAAATTTAAACCCTTCCACACACTTTTCCACAAATGATCATCTAGTCAATCCACATTATGCAAGTGCATTATATAAGCATAATAAATACAAAACAATACAAGATCAACAACACGTCGACTCACCAGAGATCAAATGGGAAAATAATTCACTTATACAAATTATTATTAAGTTCTTTATCAAAATCAGACGAAAAATTCATTATGATGTACCCATTTGAGGTCGTAACAGCACTAAAATATCATCCCATTCTGTCTTCCTCCTTCAAAGTTCCTAGAATGAGTGTACACATCGGTACAGTAGGTACAGCGTATAAACGTATGGCTGCTATAGAATATGGTAAGTAGGCAAGTTGTGGAGGGGAAGCCCGACTCATAATGTCCCCTAATAGATTCCAGATGCTAACCAGGCCACATTAGAGGACAGATAAAAAGCTCCTCCATATAATCCCGGCCCCTGATGATATTTTTGCGCGTCAAAAAAAAGCTCTATAAGAGACAATATAAAAATACAGCTTAGTTGTGATTTTTTGTCACAGTGGCTGGATCGGCCCTTTTAGTATAAAGTGGTAGGCATAGGTACGAAAGTACAGTTCTAATATTGATCCTGTTTGGATGCGTGGGGATAACATTTACCTTAGCCTAATCCAAAAAAATTCTCTTAAATTTCGATACTATGAATTAGTTAAAACTAATTAAAATATTATTCGGTCGTTTGCAATCATAAGGGAATACTTTAAAAATAATGTCAACGTCTTTATTTGGAGAATCTTGCCATTTGAAAGAAATTAGGTAGGAACCTACCTTATATTTATTTATATAAATACATTGACTAATGTAACTACTAGGTATATTGAACACTGAATGATTAGATTGTGTAATAAATTTATGACCTAATGAAAATTAATATTCATGCATTATTTTGTAAATAGTACAAAAACACTGTTTATGAGGATGAAAACGATGTACATATTTTTACCATATTATTAGATTATACACCAATATATCATGGAGAATATTATAAATTTGAGGTACGTCAAAAGGCAGTTGCTGAACTGTCTGTAAGTGATGTTCAAAATGTCGATGGTCAAAGCAGAATGGTTAAGCAGTTGAGTCGTTCTGTTAATTGGCGTGTTTCAATAGACAGAAGTTCTCGCTTTCAGAGCATAAAAAAGTACATATGATCTTCCATGAGTATACTTGTTAGGCAGATACAAGTTAACCTCTTTCAGCATGGGTGAATTAAGAATAGTTCCAGAGATTAACTTGTAAAATAACTTTAAAAAATTCGGCGGTATTCTAATGTGTTGAAATCAAGCATTCATGGTAAGAACAAGGATAGATACAGGAATAATAATAATAATTACATTTTTTTAAAGTTTCTTATTTCAGTTAAAAGAAAATTACATTTTCACTTATGTAACTAGAAACAACTATAATAAATAAACTTTTTAATCTTATTACAAATAATTACATTATTCACATTCAGTGTTTTGTTTTGAGTATGTGCATCTACAGGTACCGCATAAACACCTTTTGTACTTTTTCTATTTTTAGGTTATGGTTTTATTCAGAAGGTGCCCAAATAATGGAGTTATATTCCAGGATACTGCGAACAAGTGCTTCATGTGTGTTCTCCGTGCAAAAGCAGTGCATCATGCAAAAGGAAGGTGGTCCGCTCTCTGGGTCGAATGGTTTTTAACCATTATCTTATAACATAATATAAGATAGATAGGTACCTAAACAAAACAACAAATTTTTCCATCTACCTGACTTATGTTGGTATAGTACAGCTATACTGAAGATTGTTTAATAATCACCAAAAACACTTGACTATTCGCATGAGTTAACGTCAAAAACTCGTTTTAGTAGAACCACTGTTTACCATAAACGAATTGAGGAATAATAATGCTACCTAAATATTATTAAAGTTGAAAAAATTACCTTTTTTATAAAGAGGTAAATCAATAAAAAAAATAGCGAAATATGTGGATGTGTACTACGAGGTGCCGTATAAAATTTCTTAAATATAATATAACCTTTAAGGTAATATAATATAACTTGAAAATCAACTAAAATTGATGAATTGTTCAAATTTTATGAAACTACCCGTCCTTATTGATAAATAATGATTTTGACTTTCACAGTAACACTTATAAAAATTAACATTTTTTATATTGTTACAATTAGTGTGAGTTCAATAAAAGTAAATTTTTAAAGCAAACTTACGAAGACTGGCCATAAATTAACAACACACGTACATCTGGATGTACGTGTGTTGTTAGTTGGATGCTGGGATCCAACTAATAACTCATAATCGCTAAACCTTTCTTCTCGAGGGCACGTGATACATGAACGTCATGCACAATGTCACCCGCACTGTCCGAAGACACATCATTCTACGGTACTTACTGGATAATAGTTTTGTGAGTATAATATGTTTTTGGAAAATAAAATTAAAACGAATTAGGAGTCTGGCTATTACTGCGAACCTCTGAAAACACTGAAAACAGTGGTTTATTTGAGTTTATTAGTGTTATTTTCCGTCGTTAAGTCCGCATCGTTTTCTAAGACAGTGGAACCCGCCTGCCCGCGCCCGCCCAATGTTTATCATTCGTTTGCGCAAACTATGAAACATAATACGACGGGGCCATAAATCACCCGAATATTATTTCCCTTACAATGTCTCAGCATATTTACGACCGAATTTTGGGCGAATATCGCATGCGAATGTCGGCATTGTTTTTCTAGGAAATGTTTTATCACTGCGGCTGCTCAAAGAGGCCCGGGAATGAATAACACGTGTGGCGACCAATATGCTAACATTTCTAATTCAACACTAAATAGTTACCTAGTAGGTACCTACCTGCTCACACAGATTTATATCTAAAGTATATGTGTGTACACGTAACTACACATAAAACAGAACGCTGAATCTAGGATAAAATCACGGTGAGCTCGTGATTTCATTAATTTTGCACAGCTTTTTCTGTCCATGTAATAACGTAATTTCTATCGTGAGTTAAGGGGCTTTGAAATATGACTCAAGACGAAACAAGACACAAAATAGTAAGATGTTTAATTTTTGTGTTTGTGTTGGTCTATGCCGTCTATGGCACCCCTAAATAGAGTATGTTGTGAAGTTGAGTAGATTGGGGAGGAAAAGGGGATGGGGAAGAGGAAAGTTGGGAAGTACCTGACTATTCAGAGCAGTTCACCAAACACGGATAAAGCCATTTGAAGCAACATTTCGATTCTGAATGTTCTTTTGTCACTTGCGCCCTTGAGGTGATTTTGCACAAAAACGGTGCTATATAAATCATCCAAATATTATTATTAGAGTGATACAGATAGTATCTAGCAATCTGGTTGTTTTATAAATCTTACGGGAATTGAATCACAATTCTAATTCTATTGACAATGTATTATATTTTAATGATAAACTAATGTTTGTAAGACAAGGTTTTATGCATAGCATAAAGGATAACAAATCATTATAAGCAATAATTAGTCGCCTGAAATATCAATACAAATTGAAAATATCTCCCGAGTAAAAATAAATGCCGCCAACGGGAATTGAACCCATGCCTTCTGATTTCCGTTCATGTGCTCTGAAACCACTGCTCTATGTCTTAGTTTTTTATTTCCAACTTGTTTGCTTATTTCCAACCCACAAACTAATTCAATATGTACTAGTACCTCAATCAACAATTACTGCTTATTATATTTTTCCACCTGTAAACAACCAACTTTATTTTTGTGGGGAAGGCTTTGTTAATGCTAAATTTCTCACTAGATGGCGTCGAGACAAATTATATCTTCATTTGTTGATGAAATATTTATGACTTGTCAAATATTATTATTTTTTAAAAGTAGTAATTGTTGAATGAGATACTAGTACATATTGAATTAGTTGGCGGTTGGTTACTATTAAAAAATAATAATATTTGACAAGTCAAAAATATTTCACCAACAAATGAAGATATAATATGTCTCGACGCTATCTAGTAGGAAATTTAGCATTAACAAAGCCTTTCCTACAAACATAAAGTTGGTTGTTTACAGATGGAAAAAATATTATAAGCAGTAATTGTTGTACTGTGGTACGAGTACAGATTGAATTAGTTATTGCTTATAATTATTTGTTTTGATGGTTTGAAACAATCTTTCTGAGCAATTCAGATCTGGGCACAAAGTACAAAATCACAGAACTCAAAATCAGTCGGAATTAAGACAGATTTGTATTTATCTCTCATTTAACCAGACTGAGACTCGAGTATGGTTTTATTTTTGCTCCTTTCGTTGTGAAAAGGGAGACCAGAGTTATGAAGGGTAATTTATAAGCTGAGAGACGACAGCTTGTGGAAAGCTGATATAATATAATGCGCTCCGTTCCTGACCAAATGTTCAATTAACTCGGTTAGCTGGTTCAGATTATTATTTACATAGGTCTGAATGCTTGAGATAATAATTATTTGCTTCTCGAAAACAATTTGTCTGCTTCAAGACTCTCAGTCCTGCATACACCAGGAATAGAAATATTAATATCATCGATTAAACAAATTAATATTATACGTGCCTTCGTAATAATATTATGGTTTGTATACAAACTGCAGGGCAGGATCGAGAGAGGCAGGTTGAGGGTGACACAATGAGCACAGATTCATACGAAAACCTGAAACCTTTTTCCTTACTAGAACTTGCTCTCCTTTCTTTCCTCAGGGACTCCGTGTAACATTGAACACGATACGTAATAACAAAAAATAAAAGCAAGGATTTAAATTAATAACTTTGGATAGAACATATTATATAATAATATAACAATGTAACACAAAACAAATGATAACACACTGCACTTTCATTGGACCTCGTACTTATGATCTTTTACCGAAAAATATTCAAGTGATTACTAAACTTCCTCAACATTTAAAAGAGTTAAAATTATGGCTTTTCGATAAAGCAGTTGAACCTTTTTTTATTTAATTTGTATCAATTTATGTTTCTCATAAAATATTCACCGTATATATCACCATAAATAAATATCACCATACTAAACTCTTATAACGTCACTGTTTATACAAACCGCTTAGACAAAATGTAATCTTGTTTTTGTTTTATATGCCCACAGTTTGTTTATTTCTAGGTACAATAATATAATAACTTAAATATATTACCCACGCACAGGTTGCGCCTTAGTGGATTCCCATTATTCGTATTGATTTATATAATATTGTATATAATTAATGTAAAAATTGGGAAAAATAAAGGAAAAAAATATATAAAAATAAAAATAAAAAATACTTCCTCCTAGTAGCTTGTAGCATCTCCATCTCTCAACCCGGTGAGCATCCAACGCGGTGCTTGGCTTTGAGCCGAGAGATTCCGGCTGGAGAGGTCAAATGGTCTCTGGTGGGCAGAAGCATCTTCCACCAAGACCCGGACAAATCTCACCCTACTAAGTGGCTTTAGTTTAGTTTTAGTCTTGAGCGATGACGTAGCATAAAAGCATTCATGACTTTACGATTTTGGTTGAGAGCAGTTCCACAAAGCTGTGTTCTGGGCTGCAGCCAGCAGAATTTCCCCGATGAAAGCTAACCTCCAATACGAGAAGGCACGAGAAGAATAAAAAAATATATAAAATTCCTAAGGATCGTTCACATTTCTGAATAATACTCGCAATCATGTGACAAAAATGTAGTAAAACCCACCTAGTGAAAGGTTTATTTTAGCAGAAGGGTTGTCGACCCTTCGCTAATAAGCAGTGCCTGATATCACAATGCACAATAGTGGGTGGTGATGAAACTAAGGGACTTTCATCCCTCCGTGGAGAGTAAATAAATAATTCATGGGGCCATTTAGATAAAGCTGTATCCAACATACCATGAGACATCATCTTGATGGAGAATTGAGTTGCCATTTGTCACAGCGGATTATTTTTCTAGCTTTTTCCATGGTTTCCATTGATAATTATTTTGAATTATTAATTAGGTTATAATTTTTCTTGGGTTTACATGACTTTCCACCTTCCGAAACAGCAAAATTTCCCCTGCCCTTATTCTCTCCATATTCGCAATAGGCTTTCTGTAAATGTACGCGTATTTGTAGTAGCAGGTTGTGGCAGCATTAAATTAAGTAGTAGGATATTTACATCGGTTTACAATGTAAACACGACAACTACGATTACATAATTATTCAGAGTGTATCGACACTATTTGGGGGGCGGTTTTTGGAACTACCGACCCCGGGAACCATTCTTTGGATAGCCAACACTTCTGCAATAGGTCACCACAAGTGTTCCATTACGTTTGGTGATGTAGCAGGAGTGTCCGGATTTGTGATGTGAGGTTTGTCCAGATCTTGGTAGTGGATGCATCTGACCACCAGTTGCGTGGCCAGATCGGGAGAGCCTGGTTGAGAGAGACCCAGATTCTCTCGACCCATCGCCTTGAACACAGTGGGAGGGATGGATTCGTAGGTCACTTCTAGACACACTGACACGCAGATTCTTACCCATCCTTCATACCTGATTCTTTCCCAGAACATCCTCTCCTTCCTTCTCTTAAATCTTAGGTAAGAAATTGACATATATTTGACGTGGGAATCGAACCAACGGTCTTTCTTTGATCTCGTGGATAGTAACTAAAATTTTGTGGCTTAACTTCTAAACAATGTAATCTATTGTATCAACGAGAATCAAATCAATTACCAGGATAAATAATACAACAGAACACACCATTATCTCCGTAAAGTGATTATAAGATTAGACCTCCCTCAACAAGGCTTGGAATCCACTTGGTCCATTATTAATACTTTGCGGGATGATTTGATAAAGTTCAGCGAGCCCCCAAGTGTATCCAAACAAAACCCATATAAACATAAACTATAAACCGAGGGATCTAATTCAATTTGTCGCCACCGAGTCGTTCTGCTATCGTTCGTAAGGACTTAATGAATAAATATTCCGTAGGGTGTTCCGTACTCTGGGAGTAAAGATGAATCTCGTTAGATTTTTATAAGGGGCCTTTATGATAATCTGCTTTATTGTACCACATTTGTATGGAGGATGTTTGGCTTTGAACGTATAGTATTTACTTATCTGATATGATCATATTCTTTATACAGTTTTTCAGATATATAATAATGAATATGGAGTATTGGTATTAGACTTTTGTGTTCTGAATTATATTTAATTTGGGTAATTGACGGCAACGTGGAATTGGATACTGGACGCGTATTTTGAAGGTATATACCAGCGGTCTTCAAACTGCGGAACAAGGATGTGCGCTACTTTGAAAGTGTCAGGCGAGCTACTTATATGTATTCCTTCTTTATGATTTTCTCGTATTTTTGTTTATCGTACCATACATAATATTATTATATTACTTCAAATAAATTAGAACATCACAAAGGTATACCCAAACGCACCCATGGTAATTAGTTCTAGCGCTGTTTTTTTTAATTAAAAGAAAATATTGTTTAAAAAAAAGGAAATAATATAATATAATAAGAAAGAAATAACATTGAAAAGAGGAAAATCACTATTTAAAAAAAAATATATATTTATATTTTTCCAATTATACATATATAGACACAATATTGTGCTACCTATTTTTTGGTTCTATTTTCATCTTTGATGTTTTTTTTATTAATTATGTATACATACATAAATTTCTTATGTCTATGATTAGAAAAATAATTTTATATATTATGTACCAATCCTAAATTTAAAAAACATTGTTATTGAACCTTTTGGCATACTGCTAGCGGTTTAACGGGAGTCTAATGTAATTATTTTGTAATACTTGAAAAAAATATATAAAGACATTAAAGTGCTTTATTTTTGGGGTTTTATGCCGTGTTACGCTACCTCCTGCTTTAGCCAACGTTACGGAGAGCATTGCAGTGTCCATTATCAGGGCAGATGTGTAAAGATTGTTGTGTAAAGTGTGTGCTTAGGTATGTAGATGTGATACCGTGAAGCCAACTCCAATTCTCTAAGAGCTGGTAATAAATATAGTTTTAGATGGTTTTTTGCGTTTAGTTTTGGTGTAGCCGTCAATTACTGGATACCAAGAACTACTGAGCTTAACCCCGTCGTCTTTATTAATTATTAATACTAACGGGATTTTTGTGAATTTCAATTGCCTTCGTAATTAGGCGTGCTATATGCGTTTTAATCTCTTCCCAGGACTTCAGAAACAAGTCCATAGTAATGGCCGGTTTCAATTAAATGCTCGGCAATTGCCGATTTGTCAGGATATCCGAGTTTACATGCTCGAAAGTGTTCTGATATATCCTTTTTGAGATCGTTCATCCATCTATTACTGCCCAATTCATAAGTAAATATGAGTGAATAATATAATCATTATATAATGCTTTAATAATTAATCTCTTGACTGTAATTATGAACTTCAAACGAATACACAACATTACAAACATTTGTATTTATACTAAAGTATATTCTAGATCTCACAACTCCAAACTGAAAACTAATGATAATTTGAGGAGAGCCTTATTTACGAGTGCGCAGGGGTTGTGATTTGTGGTTTGTTGTGTGTCTACTGTGACCATAAAGATGCTTTGATTAATAATCTGGGTAGTTTATTACACATACATTCTCCCCTCGCCACCAGATCGAGCTAGGGGATGAATTGAGGGTGGCTTGGTCTATCCCTAATGGGGTGGGCCGGGGGGAGGCGGAAGTTTAAAATTTATTGCCGAATTAGTCGCTAAAAGGTTTTCGTGCGTTTCCATCGGGGAAATTGTTAATCGTTAGTCGTAATGTCTCATCCGAGAGCACGCTGTAATTTTATATTTAGGTCGTTAAGGATAAATTGAAAAATCTCCTTCAATATCGGAAGCGGTCGTTAGGACGGGAATGGGCTACATGTACACAAGTAATCTGAAACTGTTCATAATAATTTTTAAATAAGTATCATCAAGTTGATTGGTAATTAAGCTGTACGGACATATTTTTGTTTTTAATGTGCGTTTTATATGGTCGTATCTGGGTACAAAAGATAAATCTAACATGTTCAATTTTTTAATTTTTTTTGTTTTTTACATACTACCTAATACCTAATAGTATACTCACAGTCCTCCCTCACTATGGATTTACGTTTCGAGGCAAACTATATAGGTTGTTGTGTTAGTATTAACCACTCGAGTGATTTTCGGCATATTCGGCACGTCATAATTTGCCATTTTTATTTACGTTTTGTAAAACACTTTGAATTTTCTCAAATATTCTCACTTATAAAAGTTATCATTGATTTAACTCTGATATAATGCTTTACTATTTTATCAATAGATATCTAAATTTTGCCGTTTAATTCTTATTGAACTGAAGTTTTTTTCGAACGCGGCTGTCAAAATGATGCAAACGATTGTTTTATTTAATTTTTAACACATATTTACACATTTGTCATTGAATTACCCATCTTTCTAACTTGTTTTTAACTCATGTGAAGTGGTTTGTATTCAATATTTATCTAATCAATGTGGGAATTCTTTGCTACCTGTCTTTTACAGTGTAAAATGTCATATAAATGGCTGTCTGTATAAAACTTTTTATCAAAGTAAAATTATTCTCACTGAAAATTGTAAACAGTGAACGAATGTTTCTAAAGAAATACCAATTTTTTGTCGTGAAAGTATTTAATATCCCAATTTAGTGAATTCAATTTTGACGGTTCGCGAACCCAAGTTGACACAATGTTTCTTTAAAATATTTTTTCATGAATAGCTGTTTATGATTCAAAATTGAGTCTTCTAATATATATTTGTATTTGTGATTATTAAGTAGCCATAAACAATATACAGAAATAGGAAATATTTAAAGTTTACCTAGATAAGTGTTAAGTACGGCAATTTTAAAAGAACCAATATACAGAAATCGCGTACTTATAAAGTTTTTGATTTCTTAATAATTTTTTTATATATACTAAAATGTGTATTCATTGGCTATGTAGCACTACAATCAGTTTATATGTCTCCATATTAAAATTCAGAGTTGTGATTTTATAATGAGGGTGGGAAATTCCCAAGCCGAGAGCTTAAGAGGAATCTACAAGCCAAAAATGTGTATATTCTTGCTATACCTTATATCGTAGGTAATAAGCATTAAAATCGCTTGACAAACGGAGTATAGAAAGGTTCGATTTCAAGCAAAAATCTGGTTTTTATTTATTTTGTAAATAATTTTATAAGAAAGAAAAAAAGTTAATCAAATGAAACTGTCACAGATAATCTTGGCTATAGGACTGTATTTTTTTAAAGTTGTTTCCATTATGCGTTCATACATTTCTATTGGAAAAAGATTTTTTTAGTAGTTTGCATTTATATTTTTTACTGAGCAATTTATTTTTTTATTTGTAATCTAATCAAGCGAAGCGATAGGAAAAACCTTCAATTTATCTAACACATATTTTTTGGTATTCATAATGTACACCAATTCGTTATAAAGATTAATCAAAATAGTGATTTGGCATTAAGGTGACCATGTTCGTAAATCTCACCTTCGTGTACAATGATTTCCTAACAGTCATGTTTGTACCTCATCTTCATGTTTGTTAATTTCTCGATATTCATTTGTATTCCTCACCTTCTTGTTTACTGGTTATTTGCTCTGTTCCGGAAACGATTAGTTTTTTTATTCTATTTATTTCTTCCGAGTTAGGTAGGTAAAACATATTTTATTTAGTCTAAGAAATTATAATTGGTATTTATACCCTATTTTTAAATGTCTTTTTAAAGGTGTTTTTTTTGGTTTTACTGAGGATTGAATCTTCCTACACAGGCAATCTTCCTGCACGTGCGTATGCGTGATTGCCACCAAGGATGAGAAGAATGCATTGTCATCAACAACGAGTCTTTCTGTCCAGTTTCATCTCGATCGGATATCGGGAATTGGATTAATTTTCGCTTCCAAATTTGCATTCATTCATTAACGATAAAGTGAAATTCATGGGATCACTATCAGATTTCAACTGTGCACAATATTGCTTTATAACGATTTAGCTATCTTTAGTAACCAGATCAGAATAGCCAGGTTCTCCTCTACCATTTTTTCTTAGCTTTCTTCTTCCTTCTTTTCCACACTACCGTATATTAATACGTACTAATGCAGGATCAATAAGACTCCGAATTTTGAAGTAGAATGCTTCGAAATCAGCAATCGTACGTTGATCAAAAACCACCACACCAAAGCATTTTTATATTTCAGTACATGTAAGTATTCTTGAAAATGAAGCCAACGCGTAAAATATTTTTAAATAAAGTTTTAATTATGTAAATTGAAAATCTCAACGTGTGTTACTTTTGAAATAAAATGAAAGTAACGCAAATTTCCATTTGATTGCAACTGGTTTCAATGTCCTCCCTCAAGTGACAATAAAACTTTCATCAACATCAATGGGCAAACATTTGCCTTTACGAGGGATGATTCTCTTTCATCCCCGGCTTACACGATACCGCATCTAGGATATTATCCAACAGGGCCACAGGGGTGACAGGGAGACGGGGTGACAGGGTGTAGTTACCACTCTGTACGGCGCGGGCGAGTGGAGCTATCATTCTCTGCAGCGAGGGATTTAGGGGAGGGTTTTCGAGCTTCATGGAGGGTACAAAAACGTTATTGTATGTTGTTAAGTTAACATTTTTTAATCAAGACCAAATGTAGTCCTTTAAACCACTTATAAATCAGGCTGGGACTAACGAACCCGCTGTTTATGGTACACATTTGGTGGATATCTAACAATTTTTTTTTTTAAATAATAGGCAATATTTTTTTTCTTTATTCATCCAGTTCTGTCAACGAGAAGATATTAGATTACAAATTATTTATTTTGTTGTTAAAATTTCATTTTTTAAATACTTTTTTTTTTAAATTTCGTATTCTATGATTTTTCGCGAATTTTTCGTACAATTCTAAAATTTAAAAAACAATGTAATTCTTATTATTTTAAAAGGGTGGTGATCTTATGCCGCCGTTCTTACAATAGTTGATTGGTGTAATGGTCAGCATAGTTGCATTCCAAGCATTTGATCTGGGTTTGATTCTCGGCGAGGCATTTTTTAAAATTTAAAATTTTAAAATTTTTACTTTTGTTCTTTTGAAAGTAGCTGTAACTTTGTCGTTATCCATTATAAATAAATGAAACAAGATAATTTTGTTTGAACCACCATAAATTTATTTTTTAATGAACGCCGACCGGTTTCGGAACAACCGTCCTTCCTCAGGGCAAAATATATACTGAATTTTGCCCAGTATATATTTTGCCCTGAGGAAGGCATGGTTGTTTAGGAAACAGTAGAAAAAAAATATAAATAATGGTTTAAATAACGTCACCTTGTTGTATTTATTTTTACTTTTGTTTTTAAAAAACATTTTCATTTTAATATTCTGGTGGTCTTTCACGGGTCTGCACTATTTTATTATTTCGTTTGCTTTTATTTATACGAAATTGTTTATTAGATTGGATCCCATTAAAATCAGTAATTGTTTCAATAAATATATTGCCATAATTAGACCCAACAATTCAAAATCGCAATGATGAGCGATGCTTGAAATTGCTTCAGCTCTATCTGATAGGCAGATCCAATATATCCGTCACCGGCTCCTTTTTCCACTTCCCTAAATCCTTATTAATACCTATTTATTTGACTTATACCTCATTTTATCACCGCATATTTTTATTGGCTTATATGTATAATTGCATAATGTGCGGTGATAAAAAGAAGATAATGTTAGTGGTTCTTATTCGAAGTATGATACAGTTAAATATATACAAGGCGAGTCCTGGGTTCGACTCCTAGATGTGACCGCATCCTTTTCTGATTTAGAATAACTATTCCAAAAATAAAGATAACATCTGATTACACATAATTACTGTCCTCATTTGCCTTGTACCTACAATATTTCCTGCGTGTACCAATTGCAATGTAAATACAGATGCCCAATCCACATCAAGAAATACGTTCCTGAGTTTTTAGATTATTTTATTGTCATACCTTTTAAAAGGAAGCTACAGGCCAAAAATGTGTACATTTTTGGTATACCTTATATTGAAGGTAATAAGCATTAAAATTGCTTGACAAACAGAGTCTAGAAACGTTTGATTTTAAGCACAAAACTGGTTTTTATTTATTTTGTTAATAATTTTATAAGAAAACAAAAAAGTTAATCAAATTAAACTGTCACATATATCCTTACCTATAATACTGTATTTTTTTTAAGTTTTTTTCCTTTTCCTTTGCGCGTTCCATACATTTCTACTGAATTTTTTTATTTTTTGTAGTTAACATTTATATTTTTTATTGAGTAATTTATCGTTTTATTTGTATTCTACTCAAACGAAACGATAGAAAAACCTTTAATTTATCTAAAACACATTTTTTAGTTTTCATAATGTACACAAATTCGTTATAAAGATTAATCAAAATAGTGATTTAGCACTAAGCTTCGCCTTAATAACGAACACACCTTTTAAATTTTCAGAAAACCCTGATTTAACTTACCATGTTTCTTATTGAAGTACCTAGATGTGCTGATCCTGGATAGAAGTAAATCCTCACACAAACTACTTACAGTTTCTTCCCACAATATTTCCTGCATTTATAAGGCTACCAGGGTGGCAGGAAGCAGTGGGGGTGGGCGGGGAGAAGCACCGCCCGCTTTGATTACATACAAATGGTCTCTAGTTTTAATCAGTGGACCACCCGCGGCCAACGGCCGTACACACACCCTAATGATCGAAGCACAGAACCCTCCAACTGCTTCAAAGTAACTACAAGCTTGTGAAGTTGTATTGAACATTATTTTGAGCAATAAGTTGAAATGTTTAAAATTATATTGTGCTTTATACTAATGTATGATCATATTTACCTATTTATATGACTATATTTTTTTTGTATTAGGCAATTCACCCTAAAAAGAGTGCTATGTGCCGTTAAAGTTAAGGGAGATGGTTATAATTTTATGGGAAATCTATACGGGAATAGGAAATCCTAAATATTGAAGTCATTCAATTGTTGAGAGAAAGTAAATAAGGAATACTAAGGGGAGATTGGTGGGTGATTTTTATAAGTAAACGATAAATGCCTTTGAAAGATGAATGATTTTTACAATTAAAGAAAACATGATCAAGAGTCTCATTTTCCATGCCGCACTGGCAGAGTGGACTATCTAGGACCCGGATTTTAAACAAATGGGATGCAATGGAGCAATGACCAATTCTCATTCTCGAGATACAGGATATAAATCTTTTGGATTTTTTCTTGCCGTGGAACCAAGGTTTACTTGGAATATGATTTTGTATTCCAGCATAAAAAGCACCAGTTCGGATTTTCGTATTAGTCCAATTTTCTTCCCAGGAGCGAATCATGTTGGATTTAAGAATTGGGATGACGTATGACTATTTTATTTTTGATTTATATTTTAATTTTATGTTTAGGTACCTGCCTAATATTTTTTTTTCTTTGTTTTATCTTATTTCCATTTTAATAATTTTTTATTGTTTCCCTGTTTTACTGCATTTCATGTAATATGGCAGACTGGGATTGCACTATCCTCCCAGTCCTGCTGGATTAAAACTTAAATAAATAAAACAATAAAATTAATATATATTATTGTATTGTTTCATTGATATTGGTAGGGAAGGGTAGAAAGATATTATTTTACATGCCCACCAACTTATATAAATATCCCTGAAAGTTTATTCTTTTCAATGCAAAAAGTTGCCTTATCCGCTAATCTCCTGCTAAGGAGACGACTGTTCTACAAAATGGGCTGCTTGGTTAGGGTTATCCCGTCATTAGTTTATAAACTACATATATATTTTCAACTTCCCTCCATGTAACAAACTCTTTATCAATAACACTACTTTCTAATTATTGAAGACATTATAAGCATTCCTCAAACTAAATTTTAAAACAGAAAAATCATAAAAATATACGGTCGTATCTTGTACTTGAACCAAAACATTCTAGATCACAAGGCCGGAACACTGAATCAAATCAGTCTCAACTTGTATGGGAACCTCCAAAAAATGTTATTATTTTTTAAATTCAATTTTTTGATTAAGAATATAGAATAAATTTTGATTGAATTAAGAATAAATTGAAAAAAATTAAAAAAAACTTTTTTCTGTAAAATCCTATACAAGGAGGCTGCTTTGAATGAGTGCCCCAGCGTTGTTATCTAGAATCTAGGAGGTTTTGCTGGAACCCAGGTCCTTCGCCTTGCCGGGGAGCTCCTCTACCAATTGAGCTTATCCAATTTGAGTTTTTACTCATCAAATTATTCCAAAAATAAAAATAAAAACTGATTTTGTTTATCAATAAATTATTCACAATTAAAATTTATAAAATTGGAACCGTTTGTTTTAATTCAGACAAGCGATAAAGTAGCTACCTGTCATCAGAATTCTTTTATTATTAAAAATATACATAAATATATCTGTAACTCCGAGTTAATGAACTCAAAAACTTGGAATTGCTTTGAATCTAAGTATAATTTTCAATTTTTTACTGATTGTGGGAAGAATTTAGACAATCGATGAGTACCACAAGTATTATATTATTTAAAAATTCTGTAAGTATTTGAATTGCGTTTTTCCTTTGTTAAAGTTTTTGAAAGATTTCGTAATTTTTCAAGTTACTAACGGTGTTCATTCGAAAGGTAAAATTTATAATGGTCTCTGATACTAAAAATTATGGTTATTTGATAACTTGACCGTTTAAATATTTTATTTTATGCCTTTTAAGCCGTTAACAAAAATCTCCACAAGGGCGTTGTTCAAACATGTCTTCCTAGGTTCTGTATAATTATTTACTGACCTAGCAGGTCACTTAAGATAAACACAGAGGACACAAACACTGCAAGTTGCTATATTATATTCCATTACTTTTGATATCACATTTATTAGATATCCCTAATTTGTCAACACAAAAATTTGATTATATTATAAAATTAATTGTTTGTAATATTTTATATTTGATGTGTATTTTTTAAATCTTAAAAATCATAGAAAAATATTCTAAATTATTATAATATACACATGCCTTTGTGAGACTTTTTTGTTTACACTATTTTTTTCTGCTTCCTCGTATTTTTTTCTATTGTTTGCATTTTCATTTTACAACTGTTCCAACGTATTAATAATTATAACAACGCGTATTTGGTTTCGAGAGGCAGTCCTGTGGCAAATAGTTCCAGCTTCACAAATCCTATGATAAATTATTAATATCCCCTGGATTTTTCACGGACTAGTATTGAAATACTAATAATTTTGGTTATCCTAAACGGTTATCACTTTATGATGCCATTATTTATTTTATTAAAAAGACAAATAACTTAGTTTACATCTTTTTATTTTTTATATAAACAGCCTACATGTTTTGCGAACGATGTTCGCTTAGTCAGGAGTAAATGCATCTGGAGTAAATGCATAAATACATTAGGAGTAAATGCATCAGGAGTAAATGCATCAGGATTAAATACATTGGGAGTAAATGCAACCAGAGTAAATGCACCAGGAGTAAATGCATCAGTAAAGTGATGTAAACTAAGATATTTGATTTTTAATAAAATAATTTTGCATATAAGTGGCTAATGTGTAATTTAAAAAAATCTTTTCACCATTGCTTCTTTGATATCTGACTTTCCGTGACTTTTCCTTGCCCTTAATAAATTAAATAACTTCTTTTTTGTTAATTCTGCTCCTTACAAATTTCGGAGAATTTTTATTGATTTATGAATTCTTGGAAATGGAACAATAAACTATGCATAATAATAATAGTAGGGATTGCAGAAGAAAACAATTTATTCTTAAAGATGTCATTTTTAATAATATAAATGATTTTTTCACAAAAGCGTAAAATTATACAATTTATTTTTTGTTCTTTATATATGTACTTATAAGTTTATAGACAGAAATAATGTTTGTATTACAGACATACCGTTTTATAAATTTAATATAATATTGTACAATAATCTACAGATTTGCTTAGCATTGCAAAACTCATAAAATTTAGAATAGAAAATTAAAATATGATTAATAATAATATTTATTAACAACCGGATTAGTGTCGATGATCCAACTAAGACTTGTTATAAAACTCAATCACAGAATCCCATCGCTGTTTGCTTTTCCTTAAATACAATTAGTTGTATAGATTTATTTACAAACAGAGTTAAGTAGCATTTGACTTAAACTAAGTGTTTATTTATTGTACGTGTTAGGCCCCGTATTGTACAATAAGGGCGTGTTTAAATAACTTAATCTTCCCTCTTCCTTAGAACTTACAATTAGCATATCTTACATGTCACCTCTCATCTCCAACACCTCACTTCTAACTCCCACCAGGTGTGTCCGGGAGCACCAGGATCACTCCGGCCTAGAGGTATTTACGAATAGTCAATCACTAGATTTTGAATTTGATATGTTAAGTTTTCAATATTTACAAATAAAAAACACTAATAATCACAAATATTTGTTAGCAGTTGGTCGGTTGGTTGTTGGTTGGTTTGTTTGTCGCGTCTACAAGTAGGGGTAGTAGAAGGGCGGCTGCGGGTAGGGCAGGGGGGGCTGGGCGTAGTACTGGTAGGCGGCTAGGGGCGGTACTGCGGGTAGAGCAGGCCCGGCCCCCACCGGGCTCACGCCAGGCCCGGGGGCTTCACGTCCAGGGCCCCCAGGCCCCCCAGGCCAGACAGCTCCAGGCCCAGGGGAGGCGAGCGCGCCCCGCGGCCCCCGGGGCCCGGGCTGCCCGCCATCTCCCCCTGGCTGTTCTCCTCGCTGTCGCTGCACGACTCGCTGGAGCCCTTCTTGCTGCCGCCCCCGTTGTGGGTCTTGACGTGCTTGGCGAGGTGATCGGACCGCATGAAGCGCTTGTTGCACACGGGGCAGGCGAACCGTTTCTCCCCCGTGTGCGTGCGCAGGTGCCGCTGCAGTTCGTCCGATCTGGTGAACCTCTTGCCGCAAAACAGCCAATTGCACACGAAAGGGCGCTCGCCTGTGTGCCACCTCAGATGCGCCTTCAAGTGCGACGTTTTCCCATACACCTTACCGCATCCTGGTATGTGACAGCTGTGTATGTTCTTCTTGCGCAGGTGGACCCCCGCCGGGCCCAGGCGCTCGGCCTCCTGGCAGTTCGGGCAGTCGCACGTGGCGCGCCCGGTGTAGCGGCGCTGCGAGCGGGGCGAGGGCGCGGGGGGCAGCGCGGGGGCCGGCGCGGGGCCTGACGAGTGCAGCCCGAAGCCCTGCGAAGGCAGCATGGACTTGTACGTGTCCTGCAGGAGGTGCTGGCCGGAGGAGAGTAAGTGATGGGCCGTGTTGCCGGACAGAGAGTGTCCTAGAGAGGAGTAGTCTGACCCCGCGGCGTAGTTGGCGGCCATCTGGGCGGCGTGCATGTTGGCAGCGCCGCCCACGTCTAGCCAGCCTCCCGCCGCACCGTGCACGTCCCACCACCCGGCGCCGGCATTCACGTCTCCGCCCTTCAATACTCCGTGGTGACCTCCTCCAGTAACCGCATTGAAAGGCCAGGATTCGTAAGGGTGTCTGGAGTACATGGAACCTAGACCGTGAGGTTCCACTTTGCCTAGGAGAGCTTGATGGTCTGCGGGACCTCCCCCCGATCCGGGGAAGTATATATCACCGCCGTACGTGGTGGCGGAGGGTGCGGCACATGAGGCGGGCGGCCTAGAGTAGCAGGGGGCGGAGGAGGTGGGGGGCGCCGTGCGGGCCCCGGAGCCCGGGCCAGGTGAGCCTCCCTGAGGGCTCTTCTTCCAGGGATGGAATCCCTTGCCTACCGCGGCATCAGCCAGTGGAGGGGGGGACTTGCTGGAGAGCTTGTTGCACTGCGCCGCCAACATCGCAAGTGGCGTCCCTCGCAGGCTGGGGTGCTCCTGGGGACAAACAAAAGAGGATGGTTAGTTTAAACGCATCATTTCAAGAACGATTTGGGTTATAATTGGAAGCTATTAGTATTATTTATTAATGATCTCAGCTGACCACAAGTTCGATTTCCTGTGATCCTTTCTATAATTTTATGAATGAAACGATTACTTGCAAAATGAAACGATCCTTAATAGCATTTCCAAAAATATCAATTTGGTGTTAGAAAAGTTTAAGTGTCAGATATTAAGTTTGCCTATTATCTTATTAGCTATGTCTGCCATATTTAAGATATTGTTGATTCTGTGGATGCTGACTTTAATGGACCGTGGAGATCTATTGTTAAAGGGACCGAAGGGCCAGGGACACCGACAGACAATAAAGGCGGGCCGGTTGATCAATGAAAATTAAGCGGTTATTTAAAAAGATTTGCCGAGCTTCCTTCGAGAAGGTTAACGACTGCAAAAGCTCATCACAGAGTTTGTAAAAAATGCGTTTCGCCTGTTTTTGTGGCGCTTTGGTTGAAAATCGATTAGGTTTTGCCAACCGGACAGGAAATCGTTAGGGATCTAGAAAAAACAACAAAGCGATATACAAGAAAGCAAATAAACATTAGGTGTATGTTCAATTTTTACAGGCAAATATTAATGTGCAGGTAAAGTGCATTGTTATATAATTAATTTAGTTAGGGTGATCGATTAGTAAAAACCAATAATTCTGCTAAAGTTGACCGTGGTAACATTCGACTAGGGTTTAAATTAGTCCTGGGTCTATCGTGAATGATCCGCTCATTGAAACCCGTTCATTAAAACCCGCTCAAGAGCTTCCAAAGGCGTTTCGTAATATATAACTAATTAACCACAGCTCATTATAATTTTTTTTCTACAAGTTTCATTCTACGTTCATCTATTCTTAAATTTGTTCATTTGACGTTTATCCTTGATATTGGAAAACGTCGATTATTTTGTTGTTTGTACAAAGTTGGTTAGTTAAGCATAAGTGATTTATTAATATTTTCAGTAAATACCTATACATTAACAAAATCAATTGTATTAGGCTTGATTGCGGATTTTTTTCTGTTTTTCCCCTATTTTTCAACAGATGTCTGTTTCATAGTAAATATTAAAGATACCATAAAAAGTAGCTCTTCGTGAAATATACCTACTTGAGCGAACTTGATCTAATTAAGTACTGTATAGTTTTGCCATCAATTAGGAGTCCTGTAGGCGGAACTTTTAGAGAGATCGTCCACTCTACAGACTGCAGATCATCACCGTTCAGGTAGCCGCATTAAGGGAATAATTACCCCGTGATGACTGGCCCAGGAAATTGCCGTCTGGGCTTATTATTTGCGGGCCCTAGGACGGGGAACGGGGCGCCCGGCCCGGCCCTAATGGGATGGGCCCTGCGTAATTTGATTTCGTTATTATTAATAGGAAGTTTGCGCAATTTCGGCGTGTCCCTTTGCGCCAAGCCTTCGACATGAGACTGTGAAATTGGTCAAAGGCGGTCGACGGTAATGAAACAACCCATAACTACCGATGGCACCACAACACATTATTTTCTAAAGAAAGCAATTTGTGAAAAATTAAATTTTGATCATTTTAACGAGGTGAGGTTGGACCGGACGAAAGAGGCAGGTCTTTACTTAGCTGCATTAGCTACCAAAAAACAGTTTACTAACTGTAAATCTACTTTTCCTGATTTGCAGATATAGAAGCGAAGTCCTGTTTAATTAGACCGTTTCATTTCGTCTATCTGTAATTTGTTAGAACGTTCTTTAAATATGGTGCCCGTTTTAATGGTCAATAAAAGATTCTTTTTTCAAACGTGAAATCGTCGTGTTTATTTCAACTTTTTAATTCGCATTTTTTTTTCAATATTCTGGTACCTACCCACCTGCCTGAAGAAAATTTGAAAAAAGAATTGTCATTGAGATAACGTTTCTTTGGACAAATTGTATTTTTATTTGAAATAAAAAAGAATATTCCATAAAATATATGGTTGATAAAATCGTTGAAAAATTATATTTATTTATTGCTTCTCACTGTATGTACATAAATAATATTTTTTCTCATGAAAATCATCCTCATTAGGCCTAAGCTTGTATAGAGGTTAACTAGATGACTTTGCAATTGTAGCCTTGGAGGCTAAATTAAAAATTTTATCATTAAATTTTAGACGCTTTCTTAAATTGAGGATATTATCAATATTCAGAAAGGAAGACAATAAAATTTTAGACGTATAAAATCCAGATAGATTGCGTGGGTAGGTACTTTCAACTGAACATTTATCAGATATATACTATATAAGGCATTACAAGAGAAAATCAGCAAAATGATTCATACTTTTTTTGAATTTTATATTTATTCGACCTCTTTATTTATTTATTACGTATTTATTTTATTCGTGTACATAATATTACAACATTACAGGTAACATAACAACACCTAACAGTAGTTTTTTCTAACAGTACCGTAGATACATTTAAAATGCATGATGTACAAACAATCTTGTAAACTCTCTTGAAAGAATTCGTCGAATTTTTCATCCGCCATTTTGCTGTGTAAATGTGTATAACTAATTATATAACAGTCAAACGGTTATAATAGGAACGCTTCATTTCAGACTCATGGCCTTGGTCGTTTATCGGGTCAACCTGGGGGCGGACAGGGGGACAGGGGGTGGTAAAGTGGGCGGGAGGGAGGTCCGAGGGCGGCCGAGAGCAGCCGGAAGCCTTCAGCCAGCCCCGCCCACACTCGAGCTGGACCGGATACGGAAACTGGACAACTATTCTGAGCGGAAGCACGTGGCAAATCAATTCACCGGGGTTACTAATCTTGGTAAGATTTCTTGTTTTGACTGCGCCAATATTATTTATTATTGCAAAAGAGTACCTATATTATTTTTTTACAGTTTATAAATATGTGTAACGATAAACGGAGAAAAATGATCCTGTTAAAAAAGTGATAGCATGCCAATTTTCTGATAAAATCAAGAACACTTGTTCGTTTCCTAACACATATCACATTGGAATGTGACAATGTCAGTATGTCAATATCAATATCAGTATTTGTATGAACACGTGTTCCGCCATCCTCATAACACATTCGCTTTTAACTGTTACTTTGTAAGGAACTTCGTTCGATTCGTTAAAAGCCTGCAGTTCCGTTTTTAACAGGAAAAGGAATAATTTGAAGTTTTCTTCTTGTGGAAACAATTTTTATCAGTTTTTTGACTTCCAGTGAAATATGTAGGTATTATGTTTATCTTAAGAAAAAAATCCATTATTTCTAATAAAAAATTAAACACAGGTAACAAAAATAAGGATAAAAAAAAAAATTACACGTAAAACCGTAGGTTTTTTTACTATAATAAGTAGATACATCTATTTTCAATTTTCTATCTAGTTCAACCCATCTCTTCAGTCGGCTAGTGGCAAATTTTAAAGAAAAAACTTTGTTTGACTGAGGATTGAACCATTCTCCCCAGAAACTGGAGTCAACACCGCTAACACCTAAGCCAAATCCTAAATATCCATTATCCTAGCTATCCAGCTATCCAGCTATCCAGCTAATCCTAGCTATCCAGCTCCAACATTCATTTTGTATATGTCATTTTTAAATAACGCACCAATGCACCAACAACGAGTAAATCTACCGAGATTCAGTTCGATCAGAAGTCTGGAAGTGAGTTAGTTTCCGCTTTTAAGATTTGCATTCATTCATTAATTAAGTACCGAAAATAATATTGAAATACAAATAGAAATGAATAAAAGCGATTTGATCGATAAATTTTATCAAAAAATTAATAGCGAGGCCATAAAATCTATTTTAGTTAATTAAACAAGTTAAAAATTTAACGGTGGCTGGTTTTGTATAGACCCTTAGAACCCGTTTGGATCGCGGATCGGGTAAAGAAAAAAATAATCGATTCATAGCGCAGCCTCCGCACAAAGGGTGCCGCTCTCAAGTCAAATACAGAAGTCATTTACACATTAAAATAATAAGGGATGACTGGCGAAACAGGGTGCTGGGTGCTCTCTGTTCGGTCAATTAATGGCCCCGAGATAACAGATTTCATTTAGTGAATGTTGCACAGGTTGTCGGGGCTTAATGTGAGGGTGGGAAGTTAGGGGAAGAACGAAAGCGTGGTGTATTTATTATTGAGGCCATTCAGTATATGGCTGATCGGTGAATGATTAGATACGGTAGGAAATATTCGTATAAGCCAATTCCAGCAACATTAAACCATAAACTAAGAAACTCCGAAACTTTCCATATTCCCTTACAAAGAATCAACATAACCTTCTCCTGTGCAAGTTTGTTGACTAAATTATAGCATCCTCTCTAGTGGCAAGATTTCGGACACATTTAACGATATCCCCCGAATTTTCTCGATTCTCTTGTTTTCACTTAACTTCACCTGACCCAAAGTTTACTGTCTTTTGTTTTTTCGTTGTTGTACACACTAACAGCCTTACTAGTTAACGTATTTTAAATTAAACACATCTGATCAACAACCATTAATGTATCGTATACGAAAGATAATGATAAAAGAAAAAATTGTTATAAGATTCTTACTGCTCGGAGTCTTTATATATATATGGCTGATCGAGGAATGGTTTGAGACGCTATGAAATAAGAAAAGAGCAAAGGTAGCTCTAGCAAGTACCTGGTTGTTCGGGTAAGCCATTTCTAGCAATTACACTTTATACAAAACCATTCATATTTCGTTAACGGTGTTAATTTTAAAACACGTTTAAGGCTGTTATTTTTTTCTTCTTATTATTGTACATAGTTATTTGATGGTTAGTATTTATTCTTTGTTATTTTTTTACTTAGCCATCTGTCCGTTCTTTACACTAAAAATAAACATAGGCATGTCCCAAACCTTTACTTTCCCTCCATTCTCTCTCTACATTCTCCACCATCAACACCTCCCCCTGGAAGAAGCCATATTCTCAATGACTCCAAGCTGTTTGGTTTCTTGTGTGATATCACTTTAAATAATATTTTATAAGCAAGTTTTAAATTAATAATTTTTATATTTCACTTTAAACGTGGGAGAAAACGCCTATTTCTTAATAAATATCTACGTAAATATTTGTGCATTTGAAGTACGCCGCATTGCAAAAGGCCTAAACATTATTAACTCTTGACAGGCCAAAATTCCGAACAAAATATCCATAACCAAGTGGGTCTTCCGACGACCCCATGCATTTATCTATCTTATAGGCTTTTGAACTACAGAAACCATAATTATTCAGTCAATTATGAATGGTAACTTATGTATTTGCGCAGAAATACGTAAAATACTAAAATGATAATATGTTAAGTATTAAAACTAATATAACGAGGATAGAAATTTTGGGTACTTCCTACTCCCCCACTGGATGCGGGATAGTTAAGATAACAGCTAAATTTAATATTGTAATATCTAGTGTTGTAGGTACATATGAAGGTTAATAAATAAACTTTTAACAAATATATTTTTTTAAATAATATGCTGGTAGGTGGTAAGGTACTTGTATAATTTTAATTTTATTTTTTTTTAAATGTATAAATTCTTAAATTATAACATGGGGGCCTCAGCACGGGTAAACAACCCAGTGAGGCCAACATTACTAAATTGAAATATGAAATATTGTAAAAAAAAATGTATCAACAATAAAAAAAAAAAATAATAATATTTTCGGTTTATTGATATTTTCTATAATTAACGGTGAGATATTCTCTTTGCCTTAACTCCTTTATGTTGTACTTTCCACTAATTAAATAGTCACGGAATTATTAGAATTTCTATTTTTAAAATACACAAAAAAAAATTATTTCAAAATATTATATTATTGGTAGTTTCCTACTTTATCGCTTGTCACACAAGCCGTTACAATTTTGAAAATGCAAATTTGAGTTCACTGAAAGTGAATATATTAACGAAGGAATCACGCACATCACGGACAACCGAAATTAGTATGTTTGATGATAAATGTCTAGAAATTTTATACATCGATTTTATAGAAATCTGTAGTTATATCCCAGACTATGTCGGTCTATAATTAAACCTGTGCGGGATTTATCTTGGTGATGCAATTGATTCAGTATGAGTAAGTCGGTTCTTAATTAATATTGTTAATACTACTGGATTATTCACTCTGTGGTTTGTATAAACTACCAATCAGTATTTCCTCTCACACGGTGAACTATAAAGGTAACTGATAGTTTTAATGAACTATGCTTCTACATCGCGATAGCCTTGAAATCATATACCTAAAAATGATTTGATATTTTGAAACAAGTGATCGATCATTTATTAGATTTTATAATTGAATTAGAAGATGTCGTTAACAAAGTGATTTGTTGAGAGGATATGCTATTTTTTATTTATTTAATTTATTATACGACAGATTAATTATCATAGATTTTATCATTCATAACATTTGGGAAGATAGTAATACAAAAAAGTTTTAAAATTATTTAAAGGAGTAATTATGTACATCCACTGTTTTAGAAATTTTTACAATAGCACCATTCCTCTTGTCATCTTCCTGTGCTATAAAATCTGTTCTGCCGTGCGGTATCTTGAAAAAATCATGAGACGAATACGACACAAGTATTACAAGTTTTCAGGCATAAGCCATAGCATTCCAAGAGGAATAGGTCATCAATAGCGAGGACCGGATAAATCATCAAAATGATAATTCATCACATCTTTAAAAAGTTATATAAAGTCATGGAAAGTGATGAAATAAAAACTTTATTAATTGGTAAGTAGGTTAGATAGGTTAGGTTTAAATTTAATTTTTTTTCATCATTTCTAATGACTTTATATCACTTTTTAAAGGTGTTTTGAATTGTCACTGTGTTGAGTTATCATGGAACCATCAATAGCATATACGCGCTTTTCCCGTAAAATGTGTAGGTACAAAGGAACGACATACGACTCTGATATTAAACATACATGCGTCTAAGAAACAGTGATATCTATCTACAAAATGTCAATTTGCAAAAACTGTTCATATTTGATGAACAAAACTATTCATTGTTAACAAAAAAAGAACACTTAACTTCTGTTTAAAAATAGGCTGTTAAAACCGTCCTAACACCTCGTTCTCGTTACCATCATTATTTTCCACATAATAAATTGAGGAAAATCAAAGGGTTCTTTGGATTATATTTCACAAATGAATAAATAAAGTGGATCAATTTAGAAATCACCTGTGTTATTCATTTTACCGACAGAAACGGGCAAAATCCTTCCGTTGATTGGTTCGTTAATCATAAAAGGTGAAATCACCCTTCACTAGGGCTGCTGGTTGTTCTACGCCAATATTATTTTAAATAAAAAAAAGATTTATAAGTCAACGTTTGACCGATGAGAAATTATGTGATTGGACAATATTAGATATCTTCTGTAAGTTGTAAAATCTATACATAAATGTGGGTATCTAATTTTAAAAGAAATTAGTTCAAATCAACACGTGCTTCATTTACTAATTCTGTGAGAAGAAAAAAAAATTGGTCCCCTTCAATTTTGTTGGCCAAGTGAAAATTATATCTAAAAATACCAGTTATTCCAAAAACTATCGGTGCTTAGAGACAACAAGCCAATGTATATTTAACGTTTCGGCAAAAAAATATACGGTTTTTACTGTTAAGAAGAGTTAAAAAGTTAACCATGACGCGACAGAAAACACTATTTTATGGATTTTTATATTTATTCAGCTCGCAATTGAAAATATCCACTTTTGATATAATATTATTGTAAATTAGATAGTCTGTTCAAGCGAGAATTTTTTAGGTATATTTTTTTGCATTGATCCACTTTGCATAGGAATGAAGAGCGTATGGAGCGCGCAGCTATATTAAATTGAATCATATTTAGCTACTCCGGGCGTTGAATATTATTGTTAACTAATTTACACTGGAATAATAATAATTCATCTACATGTGATGTCTTCGTACACTCAATGAAACAATTGTAAAGTACATTAAAGTGGGTAGATGATGTGTAAATGTGTGCTATTTCTTATCAAATTAGAAATATGTATTATTTTTTTATGATCCTTGCCAGCAATAGGCATGACCCTTATGCCAGCTGATAGACTTTCTCACGGCGTGAGGCAATTCCTCTCCTTCGCAGTACTGACTGGGCAGTAGACAGTAGGCAGTAGGCAGTATAGGCTAAAGGCGGTAGGTAGTAGGTAGGTACCGGTCAGGCCTGAGGGCGTTATTAATATTCAAAGCTACCGGTCTGCGTTTAATATGTTTTGGTTCGTTTCTTAAATTGTGTTACGTTCTTATTGTCCTTTCACAAACACCAGACAACGATCCGGGGCTCCCACGTGATCTGACCATAGGTAAGTAACACCTTCACACTTCGCCAATATCTTTGAAAATAACAAATTAAAAAATGCACTATAATTTTGTTGAATTCACCGAAAAGCAGCTCGTAATGACCGTTTTTTTCTGTTCGGAGTGAATATCAAGTAAAAAGAATGTTTCAAATCAATATCTAATTAATTGAAATAGGGTGACATAAGGATACGAAATTATCTGTAACGTTGCAAACCAGAAACTAAAGCTGGTACCTACCTATACAGTGCATTTTTTGAGATGTTCAAACGAGTTGTTCTCAATAATGCTGTTGTGTCAAAGTTTCGAATAGCTTTACAGTTTCCTCCATCAGGATAATTTTCTAATATTTTGAGAAACACAGCGGTTTATCGATAAGAAATTAACAATAGTATTTCTAATATTTTAGAATCTGGTTTAAAACGGGATTGCAGGCTGTTTTTGTTTGCGACCTGCATTTGTCTTCATAATATATAATGACGAAATGCGAAAATATTATATTTTTTATGAACACGTGTTCCGGCATTGTGATAATACATTCCTCTTTTACTAATAGTTTAATAGGAAGCCTATCAATTCATTCGTTAAGGGCCTGCAGTCGTTAGTTTTCTCTGCGTATACACGTCATCATTTATCAGTTAAATTAATATAGTGGTTATTACAAGTTACCAGGTATTGGTTTAGTAAAAAAAACGGGAACAAATTATTCGGCCTGCATCCTGTTAGATTATAGCCAACCTCCGATAAGAAAGAGTACCGGAAGAAGTATTGCAAAATCATGTTATTATGTGTCAATATGTAATATCATCCAGCCACAATTCTAACAAAATGTAGTATTTTGGGTATTAAATTTAAACAGGCGTGGTCTGAATGTGTTGAATCCCTGGACGATATTTAGATGAGATTAATTAAACAGCCCGGCCCCGAAGTGTTATTTATTATCAATCCTCTCCCAGGGTTGTCCAAATAACTATTGATGACCGTCAAGTTGAAATACGAGCGTGTATTTTCCATTATCAGGGCTGAGATTTATGTGACAATCAATTATTAATATCTTGTTTTTTGTCTAGCTTCTGTTTGAAACTATACACTATTTAGCATTATTTTTGGTTTATTTAACACGAAGACTGTGTAAGAGTCATCGTAATTGAGTATACTAGAATGGATATCTAGAATCTTATTGGACAACTTTTTAACAAGATAATATATTGTTTCATTCAATTTAAAAGTTTAAATTCAAGATCTATGAAAGTTGTACCTTATTTGCTATCCAAGTACCTACTGTGAAACAACTTGCCCATGGTGAAATGGTAACAGAACTTTAAAATTTATGTTTGCATTTTAATGAATTCTTCAAATTTAAATTCAAAATTCAAAAAAATATTTATTGCACAAAAATACAGAGTACCTACAAAGGTTATGGCTTATAGGTTACATCCTATTTCTTCCAGCCAGCCCAACAAATACACATCGTATTACATAACCCAACAATTACATGTTAACAAAAAATGTATGTAAATAAAAAATAAAAAACAGATGTATTTAATTTATGTAAGGTATTCATTTAAGGTGTAGTGACGTTTTTTTAAAAGAAATTTTTTTAATGATGATTTAAATTTAAGTACCTATGTCAGTTATTTGTTTGATGCTACGTGGAAGGTTGTTATATAATTTAATGGCCATGTAGTGTGGTCCTTTTTGAAATATACATAGTTTTGTTTGCTTTTGGGATTAATAAGTTTACTGTTAACCTTGTAGCGTGTTTACGTGTTTTAAGTTTTTTTGTGGAAACTTTTCTGGAGATGATCGAACTAACGGGTGAAGGTTACGAAGGTGTTGAAATGTGCAAATATTTAGAAACCCCGGTTATAAGCCGTACTGCTGCATTAAATACTGATTGAAGTTTGTCAATTTGATATTTTGGAAGGCTGGCATAAATACCGTTGCAGTAATCGAGAAGTGAGACTACGTAAGAGTTGATAAGTAGTTTTGTTGCTTCTATAGGAGGGTCTGTGTTTAATAAAGTTAAAAAAATGTATTAATGTAAAATGAAGCAAAGGAAGTGGGCCAAGATGTCGCTGCGTGGTGTTTGTTAATTAAATTTCGTTGGTTTTTGAAGTATAAAAAATGTGAAAAACTTTGTCAGTGGTTTAAATATGGATAGACGCGCATTGGTGTAACTCTGTTTTATTTTACAGATAAAAAATATTGTCATTTACGAATCAATATAATGAACATGCTTGCTTTCTTCATTTCGATGGCAGTCTATAAAATAGTGAAGGTACAATTAGGTGAGTTATACGCGCACAGAAGCTATTTCACTTCTCAATGAAATTAATTTACAAACGAATAATAAATAAATTAATATTTTGGGCCGGACATCTCGTTGGAAGGTTTAATTAATATTATTTTGACGCCTATCTTTTATTCTACTCCCCAGGGCGGGTGAATAATTTACTGAAATAAGATAACGTCACTCAGCGTGTTATGAAGAGTAAAGAAGGAAGACTATTACACAATAAAAACATTAACTAATGATACGCATTTTAAATAAATATTACAACTGATGGAGTCCGTAGAGTAGCGGTATACGCATTTGATTTTGAGTCTAGAGGTTAAAAAAAAGTTAAAAGTGTACCTACCTGCAAAGAAAATAGAAAATAATAGCATGAGAACATAAAAGCAAAAATTCGGTTAAATATTGAGATGAACATACAAAAAAAAAACTTCATTATAATACAGGGTTTTTCAATAAGAGGTGTTATTTTTATATTCAATCGTAAAAGAATGGTTTCGTTGCTTGTGTGGCACGTAGCGCCGTCTTGTTGAAAGTAAACGTTGTCCAGATCAATACCATCCAATTCCGGCCATAAAAAATCATTAATCATCTCTCGATAGCGCAATCCATTCACCGTAACTGTTGCTCCAGCCTCATTTTCCTCAAACCGAACCAAACAGTCACACGTTGAGGATAGAGAGACTTTTCAACAATAACTCTTGGGTTTTCCGAGTCCCAGATGCGACAATTTTGCTTGTTGACGAAGCCACCGACGTGGAAATGGGCCTCATCACTCAAGATGATTTTCATTTGATTCACTCAACTGAATTTTAATAATTTCAATGCGTTGTTGAAGCGTGTATCGTTCCATTTTTATTAATGGCGTAGTTTCTACTTTTCAAATGTCAAAAATGACAGCTTCAAAAGTAAAATCTACCGAAATAGCGGGCTATTCAAAATAACACCTCTTATTAGAAAACCCTGTATTATAATGAAGTTCAAAATTGGATCAAATGCCAATAAAATAATAAACTGATTCACTTCTATACTGTAGGTGTAAATCTCCCTTCAAACATAACTGGTAAAACTTCCAGAGTAAATAATCAAATGAGCCAAGGGGTGGATGGAATCCCGGTTATTGCGTCTGCGTAGCACCCCCGACTGGCACCCCTGTGTCACCCCAACAGTCACCCCTCGGTACAGTGTATCCGTGACAGCTGGCAGGGGTTGGGGTGGGAGGGGTGGACACGCCCCCAGTCCTGATTGGCGGAACAACCCCGTGTTGCAGTATCGATTGTCACAATCTTACTTACAGCGGGCTGGAATCTCAGGGGGATGAAACGGTGCCATCCCCGACTGAGACAAGAATACACGACGATATTACTATTTACTTTAGCTCTTGCGTAGCTGTGTAACTTTGTTTCAAGTTTTATGACGGGTAGATAACCTCACTGTCTACATAACGACAGATAAGTGAACCAGTTTTATGTCATCCTAACGGCAGAATATCTGTTTCTAAGATATTAAAAGTGTTAGATAGATTGCAGAGTTTGTCTCTATCTTCAATTTTTAGATCACAACGTCGTTTAGGTAGGTATATCATGAGCTATGAAGCTTTTAAAAGCCTATTAAACTTTTTTACACAACTTTTTGTTTTTGGAAACTTGTATTACAACCGGAAAACTGGTGAATCACATTTGGAGTCCATTTTGTGATTTTTTCTTTGAGCTTTCGCTTTCGATTAAATCGAGCTCGATTTTGGAACTTTTTTGTTCAAAATCTAAAAAAAATCGGTCGCTAGGAGATTAAAAGGTGTGTATTTTGAAATGCGCCGAAGCGTAGACCTGACTCCAAACAGTTTTTAACTCTTTAGTTGCAGAAAAAAATGTTAAAAAAATCAATTCAGTTTTTTTAGGTTCTCGTGTGATGAACCAGTTTCCCGCTTGTACTAAAAGTGATTTTTTAATTATTGAAGAAAGGATTATATATCGATTTCGTCATAACATCAAACACCGTCGGTCTGTAATACAAAATTATGTCATTATATAGGTATGTATCACCTAACAACGCTACAGGTGTAGAATACAATTAATGAGGTAGGTACCTACCTACGTTTAAAAACGTGAATATTCTGTAACAACATTTGTGCGTCCGTAACGACCTCAACATTAAGTTGACGAGGAATAAACCGTAGAAGTGTCGAGTATAACGATCACTATCAGCTGACGGACTAGATGTGGATAGCGGGATGGCCCAAGGGTCGGAAGTCCCGAGGGCTTATGTAATAGACGAATTAAATGCAGGATGGATAGTGGACGGGGACCTTCGCTAGGAGCAACAGACCAACTAATGATAAAAATAGAGTTACAGTTTATTGAGCAAATTATTCTGTTACCTGCAAAGTTTTTAACGATATTTTAATAATATTACTGGAAAGAATTGGTAAAAATTTCCATATCTTCCTCGGACGTCACCGACTTCCAGCATTCAGAACTGTAAATTACATTCTTACTTTTAAAAAAAGTACATAATATCAACCGGTTGATTTTTTAACATTAAGTTTGCAAAATTTAATCATGAAATATCAAAATTCTGCTTAACGGGGTAAGAAAAGGGGGTGGTGGTATTTGAACAAAACTGTTGATTTGTTTAAAAAACAAACCAACACCCTTTACACTCTTTTGTATATATTTATGGATAGACACATGGATTAAGCCACTAATTTGAATTGAGAAAAATGAGTATTACTGATTTACTCAAATCCAGTTAAAAACGAGATTGCAGACCATTTCCTCTTAAGCTTTTAATACAATTCTAATGGACCGGATAACTCATCAAAATGACAATTCAACACACCTATAAAAAGTGCTATAAAGTTATGAAAACTTTATATCACTTTTTATAGGTGTGTTAACTTGTCATTTTGAGGAGTTATCACGTAACCATTGGAAGACCGAGTTAAAAGTTAATATATCTTAGAATATACTGCTACGTATACATACTCGTACGCGAGCCGAATTGCCGAACTGAACCTCAAGGAACGAAGCAACCGCAAATGGCGCGAAACGCCGCTTGCAGTTGATTCGTTCCTTACCGTAATTCGTGGCTCGGTTCGCGTTTCGGTTCGCAAATGTACACGTACCTACCATAATATATATCAGTAAGTTTTCTCCTTGCACCAGGACGTCTTGAAGAGCGGATTATATTACTACCTCCTTTTGCCCCAGCAATCCCAGCAAAACTGGATATAGAATTTGGTACCTACACCTACACGCCCGAAGAAAGTTAAAAAATAATTCTCATTGAGATAGTGATGTTTTTTTCAAACAAATTGTATTATGGTATGATTTGAGATATTCACGGCCGAAAGTATTATAGTGATTTGTTTTTGGGGTATTATGCCGCGTCACGCTACCTCCTTCTTTAGCCAACGTTTCGGACAGCATTGCAGTTTCCATCATCAGATTACACATCTGCCCTGATGATGGACACTGCAATGCTGTCCGAAACATTGGCTGAAGGAGGTATCACAACGCGGCATAATACCCCAAAAACAAATCACTATAATGGATATAGATAGTCCAGGTAAACATCTAATATCTTTGATACACCTGAACACTGTCTCGCCGCAGTTATTACAAATGTCGACACCGACCACAAAATGAGGTCCTTAATGTTCTCCTTTCCGTTTCGGTATTTTCCAATTATCAATATTTCTAGGTCCTGCTCCATTTCTCCAGTAAAAAATCCATTTAGGATTTAGGTGCACCTTGTATGAACACAGTTAGGATTGTTCAAAGAATTATAACTTTAATGGGCGGTTTCCTCGTTGTATAACAAGAATCGATTGATTTTCGCGGTAGCCAGAGGAACTGCTGCGCGGCCTTTTTCAAACAAAATATTATTTTTCGTTTGAGGCCAAAATACCAAACAAAAATGAATATATTTTTAAAAATAAAAAAGGTATGTAGGTAATAGGTAGCAAATATCTTGTAAGGATGTGAGCTTTTTTATTTATCTACATTTAAAATGATTAAAGAATACGATTTTACAAGCAACTTTGACAAAATTTTGTGAGTTAACAGTAATTATTTAAAAAAACCTACCTTCATGGATAAAACTAACTGATACAAAATATTGTTAATTTATTCAAAATTATTCGAATTTCTGTTAAAAGCGGGACTGCAGGTGTATCTTCCAGAATGCGACTATTACATATTGCTCAGTAAAATTTAACCTTCAAGCCAGTTCCCACAGTTCGTATTTTCAAGTTTAGTGTAGTTTCCCACATTTGCAGATTCGACCCTACAATAAAACAATTCATTGGCCTGGTATTTTTATAAACATATTGCCTTGTTTGTATCATTTATGATTTAAGAATTGGTGACATTTTACTGCAAGCGGCGGCAGTTTTCAAATAGAGCTGTTCGCCTTCGATTTTATGATGACCCTAGTTAAACCATTATGCCTAAAAATATTTGCCAATACCTTTCCCACCCCTGTCCCATAGTAATAAAAACCCCAAATAAAGTTTCATCTCCTTTAAAATAATTCCTTTAAAATATTTCTATTGTTTAAGTCACGTTTGTATCATTAAGAATAGTTTAGTGCATTTTATTTTATGTTAAGAATGTTGTTTGCCAACGAGCGGGTGGAACATCTTTATTTTGGTAAAATGTCCTTCAGAATTTAGTTTAAATACAGATACCTCCCAGAAAAAGGACAGTATTAGAGTATTCACATAACTGGTAGGTACAGACGTACCTACGCAGGACACAGTATTGCAGTGTTGCTATGACGAGTAGGTACAGACGTACCTACGCAGTCAGTCGTGAGATAATTACTAGGTTTATGTAAACCTAGGGAAAACTGAAGAATAGAGGAAACTAGACCTTTATTTCTTTCAGTTTAAGTTTTAGCAGAGGAAAATAAGATCCTCTGCAATTATATTGTGAATTAATAAATTTATATGTCAACAAGAAGAAGTGTTTTCCTGCATTCCATCTGACGGCGTGTTCTCGTACCACGATAGCAGAAACATATGGTCCTTCGAGCCGCATCGGGAACAGCAGCATCATGGAAGCGGGACAACACTCAAAGACGTCATCTGTCTGCGGCAGCAAGGCGGGAACCAGCAGGAGCTGGATGGAGGCTCAAATAAAAGCTTCAGCAACCAAGGTGCACATCACGAGACAAAAGGCCCGCCTACTTACGGAGATGGCTGAAGCAAAGATGGCCGCGGAAGCAAAGGCTTCCGAAGTAAAGATGGCTGCAGCAATGTCAGTCTTGGAAGCAGAGGAGCAACATGCGGCGCTCGTTTTAGAAGCTGCATCAAGGACTTCGCAACGGACTCTCAAGGATAGAGTCAATGACTGGGTGGACCAGTCACATCACAGTTCATCATCAGAACTTGGAGATCACGATGAACAGCCTCTTCGAGTTCAAATGGAGCAGCAACAGGAACTGCTCCATGATGGGCGGTTATCACTACAACCGCCCACAAGAACTGCACAGCAACAGCCCTTGGCAGGGCAGACTCTCCTGTCGCAAAGGGAGCCTTGGGTAGAGCAGGCTCATCCGCTGCAATTGGAACAGCGGTTGGAGCAGCACAAGGGTGGGCGGTACGCATTACTCCCACCAAAAGGATCCTCAGAGCAGCAGCCCTTGGCAGGGCAGACTCTCCCATCGCAATTGGAGCCTTGGGCAGAGCAGACTCTTCCGCTGCACTTGGGACAGCGGTTGGAGCAGCAGCAGCAGGGCGGGCGGTACGAGCTACTCCCACCCAGAGGAACATCGCATCAGCAGCCCTTGGTAGGGCAATCTCTTCAGCTGCAGTCGACGCAGCATCAGCAGCCAAGCAGTAGCTGCTGGGAGCTTCCTACATCAGAGCAGCCATTCAACTTAGCAGAACAACGCGACGGGCAACAGTGGCCAGAGTCGCTGGGCCGATTCCAGGGACCAACACCTGCTATAACTGAAGACCGTCTCGCGGAATCAATTGGTAAGGCAATGTCTTTATATAATACCAGGCCCAAAGTTAATGATCTTCCCACATTTAACGGCAATCCAATTGAATGGATTGCGTTGAAATTAATATTCCATCATACCACAGACTTCTTAAAAGTATCTGACAGCAAAAATTTATATACATTACAAAAAGCGTTAAAAGGAGAGGCGCGTGACGCGGTTTCTTCCCTTCTTATAATTTTTGGCGCAAAATCATCACCTTGTTCGGCGCAATTCGTAAAAAATAAAAACGCGAATCAATTTTTATCTCAGTATCCCCAGGCCTTCGAAGCAATAAAAACAAAACATTACATGAACGACTATTTAGATAGTGTAAATTCAGTAGAAAGTGCGAAGAAATTAATACAAAATATTACATACATACATGCTCAAGGCGGGTTTAAGGGTGGAGGTGAATGCGAAATTACCTACTACAACCATTTAGTCAGTCAGTAAGATATACATTTTTTACGGAATTTCTAGTTTTAATACATTACCTACTACACAATTTTTAGTCATAAGATTTACATTTTTTACGGAATTTCTAGTTTTAAGACATTACCTACTACACAATTTTTAGTCATAAGATTTACATATTCCACGGAATTTTTAGTTTTAAGAGTAGCATAAATATTTGTATTTTAGACATTTTAATAAATTTAACTGGTAATTTTCGTAGACAAGCAGTAGGTACCTAATAAAGATAACAGTCGCATTCTTTGCCTATTTTGTGAAGTATCTTCACGGGAGGAGGTATGTATCTTCCAGAATGCGACTATTACATATTGCTCAGTAAAATTTAACCTTCAAGCCAGTTCCCACAGTTCGTATTTTCAAGTTTAGTGTAGTTTCCCACATTTGCAGATTCGACCCTACAATAAAACAATTCATTGGCCTGGTATTTTTATAAACATATTGCCTTGTTTGTATCATTTATGATTTAAGAATTGGTGACATTTTACTGCAAGCGGCGGCAGTTTTCAAATAGAGCTGTTCGCCTTCGATTTTATGATGACCCTAGTTAAACCATTATGCCTAAAAATATTTGCCAATACCTTTCCCACCCCTGTCCCATAGTAATAAAAACCCCAAATAAAGTTTCATCTCCTTTAAAATAATTCCTTTAAAATATTTCTATTGTTTAAGTCACGTTTGTATCATTAAGAATAGTTTAGTGCATTTTATTTTATGTTAAGAATGTTGTTTGCCAACGAGCGGGTGGAACATCTTTATTTTGGTAAAATGTCCTTCAGAATTTAGTTTAAATACAGATACCTCCCAGAAAAAGGACAGTATTAGAGTATTCACATAACTGGTAGGTACAGACGTACCTACGCAGGACACAGTATTGCAGTGTTGCTATGACGAGTAGGTACAGACGTACCTACGCAGTCAGTCGTGAGATAATTACTAGGTTTATGTAAACCTAGGGAAAACTGAAGAATAGAGGAAACTAGACCTTTATTTCTTTCAGTTTAAGTTTTAGCAGAGGAAAATAAGATCCTCTGCAATTATATTGTGAATTAATAAATTTATATGTCAACAAGAAGAAGTGTTTTCCTGCATTCCATCTGACGGCGTGTTCTCGTACCACGATAGCAGAAACAGCAGGCTTTTAACGACCAAATTGTCAGATTTCCTAACAAACTCAGTAAAACACGAATGTGGTATGAGAATGTCGGAACACGTATTCATGAAAATTCTAATATCTTTCGTCATTATATTTATCGGGATAAGCGCAGCTGCGTGAACACGAGTTCCGATGTACTCTGAATATACTAACATTTTATTAGGAAATGGCCTGCCGTCACTTTTAAATAGGATTTTTAAAAATCAGCAATACTCATTTTTCTCGTGTACCCAGCCTAATAAAGAAAAAATAACTAAAACATGGGATGACGCTTAGGTGTTTTAGGCATGTAGAGCGAATGAGCGAAAAAAGGAGTCTAAGGAGAATATATGATGCTAATGTAAATGGTAGCATAAGTCGGGGACGCCCGAGGAAGAGATCCCACGACCAAGTGAATCAGATACTTGAGTCGGGCCATGTCAAGAGTCAGAATAATAGAAGAGTATGTGTGAATGTGAATGAGGCAAGAAGTGTGTGCCAAGACCGAGTTGTTTGGCGGACCGTCCTCTCTGCCTACTCCTGCGGGGAAAATGAAGTGATGGTTAGATAGTTAGTTGGTAGAAAAGAGTTTTTGTGGAAATTTTAATTTATTTAATATTTCATATGTTATAGTAGTCAGCCAAATTTTAAATAATAATAATAATTACCATTAACTCACAAATAAAATTGCCAAAGTTGCCTCTGAAATCAATAAAAATTGAATAATTTAATGGCCTCTATTATTTTATAATTTGAAACACACATCCTATTGTCATTCCTTTTGATTTAAAAAATTCTGTTTGATTCAGTATTTCGGCCTCAAATCCCATATTAAGCTTTGTATTAAAAAAGGCCGTTCAGTTTTTCCTCTTAATATGACGAATTTTATAATGGCTACACCTGAAGATTCATCGATTTCTAATGTCGATTAATATTCATTAATTCTTAGAAAATGAAAACACTCATCGATGTTTAAAATTAAATCGTTTTTGCTGAGCTATAGTGTAACAGATTATAATCGATCAAAGGTCGACACGAATAATTAAATTAAATCGAACAGGTAATTTTATAGAATGTATTTGAACGAAATTTGAACCAACTTCAACATAATTTTAAATGTTACATAAATATTTGAAAATAAGTTGATTTGAAGTTGATTCGAATAATTTTGAAAGGATCTACCTACCTAGGTACTCCATGTACTCCGAAAAAGGTGAAAGAAACGTTAATAATATTGAATAAAATTAAATAATATTCTAATTTCTAGTTGTCTGTACTGTGGGATAGTTAGTCCTGTGTGAAATTTGGTTCAAATACTCACCCAACTTAACAGTTTACAAATAAAACGTCATATATTATGTATTTGTTGCGGAATTTTCAAATATTCAATAAGTGTATAAAATACTATAGAAATTAAACAGGGGAGTAACTCTTAAGAAGGTTTATTTCACAAAATTTGAACAATTCATCAAATTTAAAAGTTGATTTGCAAATTCTGTGAAGGTTATATTCAATTTCTATTATTATATCATTATTGGCCAGTTGCTTCAAACAACTGAAATCACAACAAAACATGAATAGAACCTTCACAGAACATGAAAATCAACTTTGAAATTTGACGAATTGTTTAAATTCTGCTAAACAACCCGTCTTTAGAATAATTTGAAGGCGTAAATCTGATAAATTGGTTTTTGAATGGAGAGTTCTCTCAAATAATTTTGATAGAAGATCGGTTAAAAATTGTAACATTTTATATTAAAGCACCTTTTTTTCAGCTACAGTAGAAAAAAAGGATTTTAGTATCATCTTGGAAGGTCGGAAGGGTGTAAAGCTTTTAATCGCTCGATTCGTGCTTCGTATTTCAGTTGTCCTCTAAGAAACAAGTTCTCCATTTTAGCCCGCAGGCTTACTCCTAATGTCTTGTCCGGACCCCAATTTAATAATGTAATCAATAGTGACAGGGCCCCTCGTGAACAGTGGCAGTTCATTCCCTAGCCTTCCGGGTAATTCCTTACATAAGTCAGAACTTTTCTGTGTGGGGTATTTAAATAACGTGATGGTTTTGACTTGATGGATTGTGACTCTAACCCTGGGGGGAGCAACGGTCAGAATACATTTTTACAGCATACATAATATTTTATTGCTTATTTTTACAAATGTTATTTGTTCGCTGTCGAGCTTACACAAATATTTACATTGGTTCCGATGTATACCTAATAATAATATTTTGATGATTTGTGTAGCGCCGTTTTTTGTGAAAAATCACTTCAAGTGCACTATACAAATATCTAAATAATGTGTTTCTAAAATCTTATTATTAGCTATGAACTAAACAAACCATTATAAAAAAAAATTATGGTTAACAAATTACTTGTTTGTCGGTCAATAATACACAACTAAATTTAAAATGCATTTGACCGATGAACGTGATACTGTGTTCGAATGTGCAAGGGACGTACTAGACTGATTTTAACCAATGATTTCTGTTATTATTTGGAGTAAAAAAGTAAATTAAATTTCTTTCTTTCTTCAGTGACATTTTACGTTTTACTTAAAACATTGATAAAAATTAGGTATTGGACAGTTGTTGGGGTGAAGGGTTTGGCGGTTACCTGGCTAAGTGATCAGTTATGAAACGTGGAAGAATTTCGTTTTTAGTTAGAATTTTAAAAAAACACATCAAAACACAACAAAATTTTGTTTACATTACTTACTCCAAATAATGTCAGAAATCACTGGTTGGAGTAAATCAATTACGTCCCTCAACAACCTATAATTATTATTATTTTATCTGGATAGCGAGTTAAAAGTTAGTCCATACTTACCTGGAGGTCATTTGAGATTAACACTGTTTATTGTTTATAAGAGGAAATTAGATACAGTTTCATAATTTGGAACAAAGGTAATTATAAATGCTATTTTTATTGCAGGTATAGGTATTAATTCAGATATTTATGTTCTTTAAAGAACGTGTTTAGGAAAGGAAAAGCAGATTTTACTATGGGCGTTAAATTATGTTTTGTAAGGTTTATATATAGGTGTCAGAATACCTTGTTGATGATTACGAATAATCGTGCAGCTGAGTTTTGACTGGAGGTCAAAGGTAGGTCAGAAAGCTTTTAGATAGGTCATGGATTAAATGAGACATTGATGGAGTTAAATTAAATTGCACATTGAATAGCTTTTAAACTTTGAATGACGATTTATTAGGTTAAGTTTAGATACCTACTGAAATCAAAAGCACGAACATATTTTTAATTTACTTAAGCTGAAAATCGGTTTTGTTTGTTCTGCAATAGCTTTTTAAATTGGTAATTTCGTCATTTCAATTTTTGGAGAACTTGGAAACATAATCTGAGTTACTGTTTAAGCATGGTAATTGAAACTTTGGCGAAAACGGATAGTTACTACCAACAAGTGTATTTAAATTATTTAAAATATGACAATCGTGAAAATAACTCTGGAAACTCTGCTTATATAAGTGAAAGTGGTGTTAAAAATTTTGGATACTCTTTTTGAGTGATTTTCTAGGTGACAAAAATAACCCCATATTCCCTCCAGGTGTGTGTTTGTTGGGTGCGTGTTCCAGGAGCGGCCGCCAACCCGGCGCCACTTTCCATTACTCTGTGATGGCTTTTTCCCCGACAAAAAGTCGAATCATCAAAAATCCGGGAAGAGGTGCAATGCTAAGCGGTAATCAAGCAGGGACCGCGGTCTGCCCGACCCTCATTATGAACCACTGAGGAGACCGCCGTTTCTACCTTCTTCTGACTTGTGACTTGTGACGTATGAATGAAGCAGCACTTAAACTGATGAGTAACAAAACCGACTTAATAATAATTAATATTAATAGATTTTTTTATGTGATTACGGCACAGGAATCTTAACTGCTCCCAACCGTCCGGAGCCAGTGAGACTATTGCATCCGCAATTGGGTTATGTTGTGAAGCTGAAGGTAGTAGCGAGGGGGGCGAAATGTGGGTTTTTTTCACTTTAATGTAATAACCGTTTATTACGCGTAAACTATTTTTGTAATTTTTTGTACCTTACCACTGACACCACGGGCAGAAATCATAACAATCTGTATTCGTAAATGTAAATATGTATGTTAGTCGTAAATCTCTAGTTAAAGGCGATGCCATACGTAGTAATGCAAAATCATGTGTTTTTGGTTTGAAAATTTAGTCGCCTAGAAATGTTTCAGATTCTTTAATTAAATACTGCGAGTAGAATACATCTTGGCCTTTGAAATAATCGAGTATTTTTTAGATAAGTCTTTTTATAAGAAGAAAAAAAAAATGTAAAAGGCCTATTAAAACTGCTTTAAAGTTAAAAATCTCCGACTTACGAACCCATTTTCGGTTATGATTTTATTGTATAATGTGGAAAATTAAGTTATTTATAAAATGTCGAAAAAAAATTAAATATTTATGCCTGAACATCCACAAAATAAAATAAAAGGCACTTTTTGGCCATGTTTTTTTCTTGCATAAATCAAAACAGGCGGATTGTGTTAAGCGGGAATTTAAACTTTATCGCCATTTACGTAAGGGTTGTTATTGATAGCGGCTCAATTTAAAATATTACACGACGTAGTGCATCGCCTTTAGCCGTAGTTGTAAGTCGTATTATAGCGGTATTGTGTAAATACCCACTTGATCATATAAACATGTTTAAGTCATTAGTTAAAAGTCTTAGATATAAACCACTCGGCATTAATCTTAGTTATAAGCCACTAGTTATAAGTCTATATCTATGAAACTTAGTTATAAGCCAAAAGGAATAAGTTATAAGTCTAAGTGATCAATGCATAAATTAAATTGTTAAGCGCCCTTGAGGTGATTTTCTCACGAAAACGGCGCTATACAAATAATCCAATCATTGTTGTTATTATGAAGTAGATACCTGACTATTCAGATCTGGTCACCAAATATGGCTAACGCCATTTAAAGCAAGTTTCGACGCTAAATGGTGATCTTTCACCAGGGAGATACTGCACTGAAAAAAATGAGTTAGCTAAAGTGTTAAGCTAATTGAAGTTGTGTAACCATCGCCTAAAGTTCAGCTACTTTACCTAAAATACTTTATGTGCAGATACCGTCGTTGTTTAGTAAAATGTGCTTGAGCTAATACAACTAAACTTTAATAATAGCACACTAAAAGCATACTTACCTAAACAAAATAATCGGTTTGGTTAATCAAGCTAAAGTAATTTACTAAACCTATTTCACTTTAGTAACTTAAGTTTATGTGTTACTTCCCAAAGTATTTAGCTAAATTTAACTAAACATCTAGTTTGGTTAAATGTTTTGTTCATATAGCAAAACTGAGGTTGGAATATCTAAATTTGGTATTTTTACATAACAATTAGTTGCTTTGCACAAACTTAGGCAAAGTGCAACAAAACTTTAGTTAAAATCTCCCGAACTTTGGTAGATCTGTTTATCGCGCAGGTGTTCATTTACGACGCAGTTATCAGATCGCCACAGTTCGCACCATACGTGAATTGACTGTCGTTGCGCGCGTTGCGAATTTATTTTTGAATTGAATTGAATTTATGTTAACCGCTGTTCCTAGTTCCTAGTGATAATGGCAGACAAAACCGTGGAGGATTATTTTATTTCTTGGAATCTGGAGGCTTACATAGAAACATTTAAAGGTGAGTTTTCTTTTTTCATTTTTTTATTGATTTGGAATTTAGATCATGGAACTATGATATTATATATTATGATAATATCCATTCTATTTGATTTAGAAACTGGCACCTTCATTATTCCATGACTCAAGTACCCACGCAATAGATTTAGAAGATTTGTATTTATTATGTACCTAGCTTGAAGAGTGCGTGTTGACGCTACAACCAAGATTGTGTCAGGAGTCATGACACAAATTACAGAGAGTGGTATATAAAAAAAAATAATAATTGGATCACTTGTATAGCGCCGTTTTTGTGCAAAATCAACTCAAGGGCGCCTTTATTTCTTTGTTTGTTTCCGCCAGTATTATTTTGTATTGAACGAATGTTGTTTGAAACTGTAGTATTTTCTAAGTTACAATTTTACCCTAGCCAGAAACTAGAACCAACCAAACTAGCTTTGAAATCGTATATATTATATTTTAATAAATGTGTATTGCAAATTATTAATTCGGACATAACATTTTGAACATTGAATTCTGTTGTTTTTTTTTTGGGAGGGATATTTTTTTTTAAATACAGGGTTTACCACCCATTGTTAATGTTTACATTTGAAATTTTCATATAAATGAAATAATTTCATTATTAAAACTATTTTATCTCCGCTTGATTCATGATACAGGGTGTTCGGTATCTGCTGTTGTATAAATATACATTTTTTTAATGAATAATTTTCATTCCTTTGAAAAATAAATTTTTATTTTCTTGTTTTTTTTGAAATTTTTTGTATTATCTCGTCGTTTTTTTTCTTTATTTCAGACTCAAGCCACTCCTGATAATATCTCAAGATGATATTAAAGAATTGATTCCGACTGTAGGGCACCGGGCACTGCCTACAGCACACATTAATGCGCTCAAGGATGTTATTAATCCACCTGTCATAAGTGTAAGTTTTTAAAAGCAGTAATGATGACATATTGTTTACCTAGGCCTTTTTTGGCTAACCATTTGGAAATAGTTGTACCGGACGCGATTTTGATACAAAAATAATAGTATTTAAAATAATAATTCCTGTAATTAATGAATAAATCGACTGCCGGGGGGGTCAAGCAATTCCAAAGGGATAAAAACAAAGCTTGACCTCTTCACCCTTTCTTTCCCCTTTGTGTACATACCCGCTTTTTTTTCAGATTGAAGATATACCTTCAACTTCCAAACAAACAACGCCCATATATTATCAACACGATGACTTCCTTGTAAATGACATTTCCTTGTTGGAAAATAAAAACAAATCACAAAGAATAACGCAAGAAGCTTTTGAAGAGCAAATTTCGAATGTAAGTTAAATAATTTTAGTAAGTTTCAGATACCTAAGTAACTTAGGTTAATTGTTTTATACATTCCGATATATGTATTTTAGTAGTGGCAGCGTAGAAAAGCCATCCTGTGACTGATATTATGATGATTATAGAAGTGGTTATTAGTTATGTAATCAATATGCAATTTAATTTTGTTTTCCAGGACTTACGCAATCATCTCCTATCAATCAATGAACGGCAAGCACTTTTAATGCAGTTTGAGTCAAAGGGTCTGTTGGACAATTCTGCCAGACTGTGCAGTACTATTATAAGTAAGGAATTGCAGGGTAATCCAGATAGATCCATTACAAGCAAGAGATTTTATGAATTTGCTTTTCAAATCACCAAAGTCTTTAATAAAGAAAGCGCAGCTGTATATTTCACCCCATATGTGTGTTTTGGGCCTACCCAAAAAATTGCTGCTAAAGGTAAATTACTAGACACATACAGGCAGCGCCGAAAAGAATTTGCCAAATCAGGACACAAACATCTTTTACTATATTTAAAAAAAAATTATAATAAAAAATGATAATATAAATGTGTGTATGATCAAACGTGTTTTCTTTTTTGAGGCTTTGCTGGTAGCTGGAAACAATATTTTGAGAGACGATTCTTAACAAAATAACTTTTATATGAATGAGGTTTTTAATAAGTACTTTCTAGTCTTACAAAACATAATATTTATTTATTTTGGTTTCATCTCTCAAAAGGGTTGTAATAAACTACCTGCAACTCAAAGTATTTAACCCATGATTCTGAATTATGGGTATAATCCTTCGAGTTGATGGTGGTAACATTTACACCCTGTATTGTTTTCAGCTAAACTGCAAAGCTGCACTTCCTATTTAATTTAGATAATCTAACCAAAAAGCTAAGCTACAGTACCTAAAGCTAGCTAGCAGTAGAGAGCTAAAACACCTATATCGGTAGGGCTATTCCAACCGAAGTTTAGTTAATCAACCTAACCATTTTGTAATATTAACTAAATAATAAGGTTACTACATCTAAACAGTTCAGTTTTTCTAACCGAACACTACAAAATGGTTTAGGTATATAATTTTTAGTTTAGGTAACACAACTAAACACAAAGCTGTCTCAGCCGATTAGTTTAGCTAGAATACCTGAATCGTTAAGCTGTCATAAATACAGTTTAGGTAACACAACTAAACACAAAGCTGTCTCAACCGATTAGTTTAGCTAGAATATCTGAATTGTTAAGCTGTCATAAATACAGTTTAGGTAACACAACTAAACACAAAGCTGTCTCAACCGATTAGTTTAGCTAGAATATCTTAATCGTTAAGCTGTCATAAATACAGTTTAGGTAACACAACTAAACACAGAAAGCTGTCTCAACCGATTAGTTTAGCTAGAATATCTGAATCGTTAAGCTGTCATAAATAAACTGCTGTTTAGCAAACAGTAGCTAAAAGTTCGGCAGTCACCACAGCAACTAAACTGTTTAGTAGATAATTACTGAAAATTTGGTAAATCGTACCTAAACATTTCTTTCAGTGTGGAAGTATCTACCACTATGGAGCGTGCAACTAATATAATATAGGTATACTTTATCTATGGGATGTGTGGGATTGCACTTACCTCCCTATATTCCGTAATAAAGTCCATTATTATTATTAGAAGATGTTGTTTGTGTGATGATGGAGGATTTAGTGGGCCGAAGAATTGAGCCCACGACGCCTGGGTGGAAGCTGGGTACCCGATGCGTTTGACAACCCAGCCATAGACCGTTTGAATTTTGTTTTGTGAGCAATGGCGTTTTTGGTCTTTGTATTTTTCAGGTTAGATTTCCAATGCTCACATTGATCGTTAAATAGGATGGACGTTACAAATGGCTATTTCTCTCAATTTAAAATATTTATTATTAACTAGCTGATGCGTACCCGGCGTTCCTCGGGTTGAGCATCCCCGACTTCTTATATCTACCATGAAAATATTTTTTAAATACTCCTCGCACTAATAAGAACAAACTTTGAACTTTACAGCGAATTCGGATGAACGGTGTAAGATTGCGTACAGAACAAACAAAGAAACATCAATTTTTATACATATTGAAAATAGAAAAAAACTTGATATTATTATACTTATTAAAACAATTTGCATATTGGGTCAATTCCTAAATAAAATTTGCAGTTTGACCATCGATTGTTTATAATAATATGGCATATTCAACAATATTCCAATTGTTTCATAATTATTTTAAACGGTTTTACCAATACAAGAGAAATAAAAGTTGCCTAGAGAATAGTCGACTTTGATCTTTCGAATGAGGCCAAAAATCACGCCATCTTCTCGGAATTGCAATTTAAATTTATCACCGCAAACGACCTTCCGATTCGTTGTCGGCCATCTTGGACAATTTTTTTGCACGCTGGCAAAACGAAAATACGCGGGATTGTGCATTTGAATTTCGAACAACGCGACACTGATATTTCTCGTTGAATGAATTTACATTCTTTTTACATTGGCATTTCTATGTAGGTAGGTACTGACTCCCTTTGTATTTTATTTTTATGTGTTCCCTATTTTGAAAATGTTATTATAAAATGGGTGGGGTGGAAGGGTTAAGAGGAACGCCGGGAAGAATCTAGCTCTTAAGATAAACACAGCTAAAGCCACTTCAAGCAACATTTCAACTATTTGTGGGAAGAGATTTATTATATCTGACCATAAACAAAAATTGCATATTCATTGAGAATTTTGACGTAATAAGCTTCAAAAAGTCTTAAAAATGTGTATTATAAGAAGATTTTGCTCTTGAAAATGTTATCAAAATGTTGTTTTATATTCACTAAATAAATTAAGCTAGTTTAAATTAGATTGGATAACTGTTTAAAAGGCATTAATTTAAAAAATTGATATTCGAATACAATTTATTCTTCATTAAATTTGGTTTAAAATTAGTACCTACTTGTAATATGTAATAGTTTAATGCAATGTTCAAGTCATATTATTTCATAATAGACTGAGATTAGCGAAGTTCTGTTTTAACTCCACCGTTTTGCATTTCGTCTATTTGTAAATTTATTTGTACCTACGTTCCGTTTCCATTTCAAGATTGTAATCGTTTTAATGTTTCCGTAAAGATAATTTTTTCGACTGTGTTAAGTCGTGTTTATTTGGACTTTATTATTCGCATTTTTTTCAATAATTAGCTAATACCTACATGCCTGAAGAAAGTTAAAAAATAATTATCATTGAGATAGTGATGTTTCTTTGGACTTATTGTAAAATTTCTTAATTATAATTTAAAAAACGTCACACACGATATGCTTTATTATCAAATTGGTACGTATTAAGGAAATTTTGGGTTTAATTTATTAAATAAGAGAATTTTAGTAACAAACTTTTTTGGACGCGATGTCTACTGTTCAAAGCACTACAAACACGATAATATGGAAAGTAATTTATCATAATATAAATATTTATTTTTGGCCTTGTTAACAAAATCATTATAATTTAGTTACCTACATGCACGTATTTTATTAATAATAAAATAAATTGATCCATCCTCAAAGCTTTCATAAATCCGAAACAATAAAATCACGTTGTCCACCAACACGATAAAAACAAAACAACATGCATATTAAAACATCTGTCAGGTACGAGACCGATCCGAAAAAGATATCCCATTTTTTCTACGCGTAAGCAAAAAGCATATCCCATTTTTTCTACTCGCCAGCAAAAACATATCCCATTTTTTAAATGCGCCAGCAAAAAAGTGAACCTAATCTTCACAGCGATTACGAAAAGACAATAAAAGCATTAGATTTGTTTGCTCGCCGTAATAATATAATAACGAAATGTAGATGAAAGAACTTTCGGCGGGCGGAGTGTGACGAATGTATAAGCGGCGGATCATTCTAAATTTGAAATTCGTAAATATACCAACAATGGATTATAGCATTTTATAAATTAAAGATTTTAGGGTTGTTCGTGTGTTGCCATACATTTAAATAAATTGATGGATAGTTTATTGATTTTCAATAAATTCAACATTAGAACTGATGCAGAATGCATCATGATGAAAATGAATTATGATGAACACTTTTAAAATAATCTATTCAAATCGAGACAAGCGGTAAACTACCTATATACTATCAAACATACTAATTTCTGTTGTGTGTCTGTTTGCTGTGTAACTCTGGTTTAACGAACTCGGATTTGTTTTGAAATTAATTATTATTTTCAAAATTGGAACTGATTGTCCCACGCTTAATAAATTTTTATTTCACCAGGAAATTATTTTTATTCTATTTTTTAAAAGTGATTCCATTTATTTTGTTTAAATTTTTTAGGGTAAGACAGTCAAAGTATAAAGTCAGATTACGTAATTTTTCGAGTATCTTTGCTTTTTCCATTGCCGATTTATTAAAATCCTGTAAAAAATGGGACTACAGGCCATTTTCTAATAAACTTTTAGTAGATTCATAATATGACGGAACTCGTATTCATGTACCTGCGTTTGACCTGATATTATATAAAGGAAAAATGTGAAAATATTTGATTTATTGAGAACACGTGTTCCGATGTGTTTTACTAAAAGTTTATTAGGAAACTGGTATTTCATTCGTTAAAGGCCTGCAATCCCGTTTTGAACCGTATTACGAATAATTTGAAGAGATTCTTAATAAATTTGTAATATTTTATATCAGTAAGTTTTTTCCGTTTAAGATTTTCTAGATTAACTAACATAATATCCCATGATATTTCACTACTCTGCACTCTGCGGTAGTAATATAATATTTATGTAGTTTGTTAAATTTAATTATATGTATAAACTGTCATGAGTCACAATAACGACGTGGTGTGAAAAATTACGTTATTGTGTGAATAATTTGTAGAAGGTACGTAATTAGTTTTAATGTCTGATTTTCTATACACGAGGGAGATATTTGGTCGGACTGACCATTGTAATCCAATTTCACTGGTCGTACCAAAGAACCACTGAAGATATAAACAGATAGAAATGTGTTGTGGGCAAAAATAAAACCTTCAAACTAATATGGGAACAACGATAAAATATAGGTGAATTCATTGGAATTTTTTTTTCAATGATCGCTGCCCACTCCAAAACTGAATAATGGCTGGAAGTCTCCATCGACGAAAGCATTTTTTTTCTTAATACCCCATTAAGATGTAAAAATCATACGAAAATTAATTAAAAAAATTATTATTTGGAAAACATTTCACATATCTACCGTTCTAAATTCTTTCTGGAACAGATAATCACTTTTATTGGTCTGTCTATGGTCTAAAAGACGAAAGGTTTTTTGTGAAATTTCGGTAAATTACACTTCTAGGAATTTTCTGTTCAGCGTTGTATATATTGTAGATGGAACAAGTACACTTTGAGCAGTGTTGCGTTACTCGCACCAGTTATACTGACAGTAGTGATTTAATGAGCGCATCAATTATAAGTATGTATTATTTCGTGTTTTAGTGGTTTGCATTCCAGAAGTTTTTAATTAGGAATTTAACGCAAATATTTGGGATCAAAATATTAAATATTTTCGATTTGGTTGAGTTTAATTAATACATGTTTCTTTATGTATCTAGGTATTTACTTTTGAATGCCCTCAAGGAGCAGGTTCAAAAGCTTATTATTTTTATCGTAATTAATTTTTGGGTTGTCATGCCGTGTTGTCCTGTTTCCTTGTTTAGACAACGTTTCGAACTGTGTTGCAGTGTCTGCCGTGTCCATCATCAAGGCAGAGATGTAGATTTTGGAGTAGTGTTTGTTTTTGTATGTACACGGAGAGAAAACGATTTTTGCCCTCACGATAAATAAACAGGCCTTATTAAGAAAACAGCATTTTAAGAATGTTTTTTCGATTTTCCTTGTTGCTGTGCAAAAATTTTCGGATTTTCATATCATGATAATATATTCATAATTTACTAAAAGTTTATCAGGAAACTTGTTGCTTCATTTGAAAGGCCTGCAATCCCGTTTTTAATTATTTTAAAAGACTCTTAGCAAATGATAAATAACTCTTAATAAATTAGCAATGGTCATTTTTCGCCGTGTAGAAGTGATATACCATATTACAAGCGTTAATCCTCTTCATGTGGTTTTCTGGTGTAACCGTCTAATAGCGAAAGACAGTACAGTGGGTATTGTTCTGATTCAATAAAATTATTAAATTGTATGTATTATTAGATTAATATAGACCTAAAACTGAGAATACTCCTCATCAAGACCTATGTATGGAGTATCTTGATGTACCGCTGCGAAACATGGTGCCTATCCGAAATAGATAAACGGAGACTAGAGGCTTTTGAGATGTGGTCCTATAGAAGACTGTTAGGAATTTCCTGGAGAGACCATATTACAAATGAGGAGGTTCTCCAAAGAATCGAAGGAGGAAGGCACCTGCTCAGGACCTTGTCCGAAAGGCGTGCAAGATGGATCGGCCATGTTATACGACAAGAAGGCCTCTTGCATGTCATAATGGAGGGTATGACCGAGGGGACCAACTCTAGGGGACGAGAGTACCTGGAGGACCTGCTGGTGGACGTGCGCTGCTCATCATATGCAGAAGTCAAAAGAGCCGCACAAGACAGGGAAGAATGGAAAAGGAGATTAGATGAAATTGCTGCAAACCAATATCAGGATTGAAACCAGAGAGAGATTAGTGGATAACATTTTATAATTATTTTTTATCATCGGATTCAAAGAATTTCTAGTGGTATTTTTATGGAATAAATTGGATGCGTGCCGCCACTGAATTTCGCGGTGTCGCCTGTCAATTAAGCACTGTATCGTAATTACGCCGTCAATTTTCCCTTTGTCGGTGACCCAGGGGCGGCGGGCTGCGGAGTTAGGGGGGAGAGGAGGGAGATTAGCGAAGGGATGCTCCGAGAAACCAGAGATGAGGACACCCGATGCGGCCAATGTCGAGTGACATTTTAATGAATCAATGGAGGTCAAGTGACCGGGTTTGAGGAGAACACATTATCTAATTATGCGAATGTAATTATTTTGGTTATTAAACAAGAGAGGTAGGTACCCCTACAGATACAATTCTTTGGACGTACACCGAGACAAATTACTGATTGAATGTTGCTAATTTAATAAGAATTTCTAATTTTTTTTGTTAATCAGAACCTTAACAATTGAATGAACAGGTATCCTGATAAAATTTTAGTAAATTCGAATGTCACGAAGTCGTAGTTTACTAAAAGTAGAATATATTCATAGTTTACTAAATCTTACCAGGAAACCTATTAATTTATTCGTTAAGGGCCTGCTATCCCACCCTACCAAATGTGTAATAAAGAGGAAAACGCCCGTGGAAGACGTGGCATGATGAAGCAAACCAATCAATTTAGTCGGACCATGTCAAGACTCAGAACGACAGAAGGGTATGTATGAATGTTAATGAAGCAAAAAATGCGATAAAAATTTATTAAGCGGCCCAACATCTCTGCCTACCCGTGCATTACTATACTAGGTAGGCAGGACACAGAATAGGTGAGTACTAGGTGCTTATTATACGTTTAGCCTAAAAAATGTTCAATTTTCTAAATCAAAACATGAAATCTTCCAAAGCAATGTGTGACAGACCGTTCATTGAATAGTTATAACCACAATGCATCAGTCAAAATTATTATTGTCAATGACCGCTAAAGGCGCATTCATTTGACAGACTGAAGACAGCCTACAAACATCAATGTCTAACTTCACCATTATCAGGCTCCAATACCTCGAGTCCCCCCCTTAACGGAGGCACTACCCCGTGTAAAAATCCAATAAACAATTTGGCGTTATGGGGTTGTAATAGCCCGTGTTTCTCACGCTTTCGGTCTCCAGCCCCAGCGGTCCCAGCAGTCCCAGCAGTCTCAGCCCGGGCCCTAAACCAATTCATCAAATTTACTAAAAAGAGAATTAGCCCTGATCGATTGGGCAACCATTATTAGACGCCGAAGGGAGTGGAGACACCCCCCACCCCCTCTAACCATGGCAACAGCTGGTGGGGTAGGATATAGGATGGAAGGTGAGATGTAAATTGGATCAAAATGTGTTGCATTTTGTGTACGTTGATGCCTTATTTAATGGTGATTGGTGGTTGGATAAACGGGGTAGGTATGTAAATTATTTATAAGTTTTCATCGAAAGCAAAGAAAGAATATTTCAATATCTTGGTGATATCTTAAAGGAATGAAATTATAAAGGAAAACGCCGCACCTCGTAACTCAAAACGCTCGTATCTCTAGTTCTAGTAGCTCATAGAGTTTATAGAGCTCTCCGAGAGTATATAACTTCATTAATCTTCATTCACATTCTAAATCACAAGATGTTGAATGTGAATGGTGGAAGTCGGGGACGCCCGAGGAAGACGTTTGACAAGACAAGTGAACCTGGTCGCGTTTCTTGCCTTCCGGCTATCAGCGTAAACAAGTCCGCTCCGCTAGCAGTATACACAAAAGAGGAACAACGAGCACTCATCAGACTTCTCTGGTCGGAGGGGCTGATTTTGATAATTTTAACAGTTCATCTTCCTTCCTTTTCTTCCAATGCTATAGCCTGGTCATCTACCCAATATTGAGTGCCATACAACTATGTCTCCGAATAATTCAACAACACCGAATAATGATCAAATCGGTTGAAATATTGAACATAATGGCTCAGGCAACATTGTTTCATGGACTGTTCACGCATCACCGCTCCAATAAAAGCGAAACTAATTTTCCATTGATTGTGACCACGCGCCCTTGCTTGTTCTCCCCCATTCGGTTTACCATAACTTCTGGGTTACAAATGGTTACCCATAATAGCGGCGAGGTAGCGCGGGCAACGCCATGTGTAATGTTATGTGTGCATTATAAAATTACGGCGAGCGCGAAAATAACGCCATTAGTCGCTGCTGCGGACTAAAACGGAACTAGGGACTTGCATATGAAAAATACCAGGACTTTATGGCAGAACGAAGGTTCTTTTTTTGACTTGCTCCAAAACGACAGAATATATCACGGGGTTACTACCAAAAGTTGGTAACATATTTTGGAGTAAACTAGTTTTATCTTCATTATAAAATCATGGTTTTAAGAAATAATGTTAATGTTGATTTAAAAAAAATCTTTTTGGCATTGTTTATTAAACAAACGTGCTTATTTTTGTATGTGTTTTTAAAATATTTTTCTTGTCCATTGAAAAATATTAAAGAGTTTTATAAAAACTGACAAAAGAGGGGATCCAAACTTATTCCAGACATAGATTATAATACATAAAAGTGAAAATCATTGCTAAAAATGAAATAGGTAACCAACTTTTGGTAGTAACCCCGCCATAATAAGTTTTAAGTGACTAGTGTGGAAATTCGCAATGAATTCAATGCGTATGTAAGCGGAATGTATAATAATAAGAAAGGGATGCTCAGATTGTTTGGGAATGTAGAACGCACGAATGAAATAACGAGGGAAAGGAGAATATATGACTCGAATGTGAATTGTGGAAGAAGTCGAGGGCGCCCGTAAAAGACGTTGCACGATCAAGTGAACCAGATACTTGAGTCGGGCAATGTCAAGAGTCGGAAAAACGGAAGGGAGTGTGTGCCAAAACCGAGTTGTTTGGCTGTCTAACCTCTTTTGTAGTTATATCAAAAATGTGATCAACTAGAACTCCCAGTCGTCTGGGAATTAGATTTGAAGAAGAAAAAAGTGGATGAAAAAATGTAACCAACCTCCAAGCCTACATCCAAGGATATTACCGCTTCTGTCAGAGTTAAATTTGAGCCCACTTCACTAATTAATGTCTCCTTATTAGTCATCCGAAACCTTAATAATTACGCACATTGATGTGTTTATTACGATATGTTTAATTGGCGTAATAAATTATAGGCAATCGATCAACTATTCGCTTTCGAAATACTAACGATAAATGATATATTACGCCTTCAATGGAATACCTCCGCGTCATGTTTCTTCATTAATTCGTGAAACGCCTTTTGATAAAAATAGATTTCCATAATAATTCAAAATACTAATTTCGGTTGTGACTTTGTCTGTAACTCCAGTTCAATGAACTCTAAATCTTGGATTTGCTTTGATATAGTGTTGTAACTTATCGTAGGAACAATTCAAACAAGTGATAGTGCCTTTTAAGCATACCTATGTACAAACACAAAATTATTTTATTAATTAAATTATTATTCTGTATTATTTAAATATGTATTTCTTTTGTGTAACTTTTTAACAGATACCTGTTTGCTAACGGTGTTTATTCGAAATGTAAATATTGACCCTTAAATTGACGATGTCTGTTTTTAAAAGGCAATGATCCTGATGCAATTATTTCGTTTTCTTAAATACTTTCAGCTTCTCAAGTCCTACAATTATAAAATCCCGTGATTTTTCTATAATGTTTTAACCATAATCAATTTTAACTGTCAATTGAATTCATTTCGTTAGGACGAATGATGACTTAACAACGAATACAGAAGAAACAATTATAGCAATCTCAAAATAACTACATATTATTTAAAGAACACATACCTAGGTAAGTAACTACCTATTAAGTGAAATGTTATAATATGTATGTAATTATTTATAATAGGTAATAGCTGACGTAATGTCCACAGTACTGACAGTTCGCGTGATGGCTGAATTAAGCACCCGACTCAAATTGAGAATGATACACCTTTATTACGGAGTATATTAATTATAACAAAAACTTTGATAAACGAATAAATAAGTTAGTAGCATTACAGGTAATGGCCCTGCCTCCACCAACACCCGCCGGTGGGTACATCATCCAACAGTACCTAATGATGGTACCTGCCTCCACCTGACATGAGTTGATAGTGGTACACTGGTACAGCGATGGCGACCCATCAAATTTAATGACTTTTATTCGTGAACCAGAAACACGTGGTGAGTTTGGATCAGAACGAAGCGTTGTGGGTACACCCAAAATTACACATTGCATTTGAAAATTGTGGACATTTTGTTATGGAAAATATGACTCGTTTATTTTTGCTTAGTGTCTTAAAATACATTTATTTGACAGTCTCCGGGCTAGAGGGGTGGAATATGAAACTGGGGGTCATTTCGTTTAAATGTTTGATAGATGCATAACCACGAGTTGGCGATTTCTTGCCCTCATTTAAAAAAATATACACAGGGTTTTCCAATAAGACGTGTTATTTTGATATTTTTCCCGTAAAAGATCAATGGTTTCGTTGCTTGTGTGGCACGTAGCGCCGTCTTGTTGAAAGTAAACGTTGTCCAGATCAATACCATCCAATTCCAACAATAAAAAATCATTAATCATCACTCGATAGCGCAATCCATTCACCGTAACTGTTGCTCCAGCCTCATTTTCGAAAAAGTAAGGTCCAACGACTCCGCCGGACCATAAGCCGCACCAAACAGTCACACGTTGAGGATAGATAGGCTTTTCAACAATAACTCTTGGGTTTTCCGAGCCCCAGATGCGACAATTTTGCTTGTTGACGAAGCCACCGAGGTGGAAATGGGCCTCATCACTCAATATGATTTTTCGATGGAATTCCGGATCATTTTCACGCATTTCAAGGACCCGTTGTTGAAGCGTGTATCGTTCCATTTTTATCAAGTAGTTTCTACTTGTCAAATGTGAAAAAATGACAGCTTCAAAAGTAACATCTACCAAAATAGCGGGCTATTCAAAATAACACCTCTTATTAAAAAACCCTGTATTTCTGAACTTTAGCCAAATTAATACACCTATAATTTACCGTTTATCATAATCTATGGGATTTATGAGTAAAAATGGCATATTATGACGTGCGATCACTCAAGGCGTTTTGCAAACTCGGCATAATATACCAAAAATCACTCGATTAGTTATATTGATTAATAGAGTGACGATTCGTTACTGAGACAACGCGCGTGACTTCACTGAACTAGGTCCAGTGGACACACTTTAGTGGGCCGTTCAGATAGCTATTTCATTCTTGCATACATATTCTATAAATAGCTATCCTTTTTTATAAGCGGTGCTACATTTTTGTTGGATTAATATGAATAATATAACGTGTCTTGTATTTTTATAATTTCATTTGAACGATTTCGTAATATTTCTAGTTTACTAACACTCTAAAGATAAATTACGTATTTATATAAATATCATTAAAAAATAAAGGCGTTCCAATTAAATAGCCAAATCTGAACGTGTCTGAAATTAACTTAGGATTCTCAAAAGCACTCAAGTCTGCCGAACAGCGAATAGCCCAATAGCCCAACCTTGAAGATTGACAGAGTAAACAGGCTGAAGTTCCGAGACGCCAGTCCTACATCAGCAGTCTTCATCCTGCGCTGCGGTCATTATCTGATCTTTGTTTATGACTTATCTCATACAATACAAACCGCAGTGATCACACGAACAAAATGACCCGATGATGAAAAAATAATAGAGACTTTGTTAAAAAATTTCTTATATTATTTTATCTTTTTTACTTCTACCAGCATGTAGAATCAGCCCCCAAAGTTAGCGCTCTTTATCCCTGGACACTGTATATAAATTTTATTTTAGCCATTTGAACATCCAAGTTTTTTAAACGTCTAATTTATTATAAATTGATTAGATGCCATACTCTCACTGGCTCCAGACGATTGGAAGCAGTTGGGACTTTTCTGCTGTAATCACATATTTTTTTACGTGAAACATCCTTTGGCGCGCCCTAGGGAGTAAAACCGACTAATAAGTAACAAGAGTGGCAAAACAGGTCGACGCTCTTGCACGGAACGACGTTTCATTCGGCCAACCCCGTGATTCATCGGCTCTTTCCGCCCGGCCGCCAAAACTCTGTGCGGTATATTTGCTTCTATTCTCACCAAATTGGTAATAGATCTATCCTAAATGACGACGAATTTTAAATTTGTAATACAATCTATGTGCATATTTTGATAATGATAAAAAATTGACTTGTTTATTTTCATTTTCACTTCTTTCAATAAAAATTAATTTAGATCTTTCACGTCTGTAATTCGACCCGTGATGGCTATTATTATTATTTTTATAATAAATGTGGTTTTTGCGTTTTGTTTTGGTGAAGCTTTTCATCATTTGTGGGTAGTCCGAGTAGGTAGGTACACATTTAAATCAATTTAAAAAAGACAAGTCGAAATAATTCATAAGTGTTCTTGTCCCTCTACAGTCGGCGTGCGCACAAAGTGACTAGACCTGCGTGCAGTGGCGGGCGGGCGGGCGGGCGGCGCGGGCAGAGAGTGATGTGGGGTCCCGGGCAGCGTCCCGAGCCTCGCCTGTAATTGCCCCCGATGATTGTTTCTGCCGAAGTGGTCCCTGGTCTCGCTGTTAGCTGCTCGGACTCAGGGTCGCGCAGGACGACACGAAAACAACGGCGATGTGAACTAACAGGCAGCAATAATTATTGTGAATGAATTCTTGAATTTTTTTTGCCACTCAGATCTCGTAGAAATTGAAAGTAAGTTTTTGTATCCTAACAGTAGGTAATAACGCAAGGTATACCCACCCTTAACATCGCTTATTTTGTAGACCCCAAATTTAGTGTCCGCTTTCCTACAATTAAAAACCAAAATACTATTAATATTGCAATATCGGTTTATCGTAGCAACATTTTTTCCTCTATCTCACTTCTTGGATGAATAAAATGACCCCCACACGGCATACCCAAAAGCATACAGGCTGTTAGAGATAATGCAAGGTATACCCACCCTTAACATCACTTATTTTGTAGACCCCAAATTTAGTTATTATTTTTTTGGTAAATTAATGTTTAAGACAAGATTTTTTTATGCATAGCACAAAGGGTAACAATTATTTTACAAGCAATAATTATTCGCCTAAAATAAAGTTGGTTGTTTTCAGGTGAAAAAATGTAACAAGCAGTAATTTTTGAATGAAACACTAGTATATATTGAATTATTTCGCGGATAAGAGATAAGCCGCCATAGCTCAGTGGTCAGAGCTGTCGACCGGAAATCGAAGGGACACGGGTTCGAGTCCCGTTGGCGTCATGTATCTTTTATCAGGAGATTTTTCAATGTGGCGAATAATTATTGCTTGTAAAATAATTGTTACCCAAATTTAGTGTTCCCTTTCCTATATATACAATTAAAAGCCAAAAAACTATTAATATTGCAATATCGGTTTCTCGTAGCAACATTTTTTCCTCTATCTCACTTCTTGGATGAATAAAATGACCCCCCCCACACAGCATACCCAAAAGCATACAGGCTGTTAGAGAAATTATTTTACTCGTGGTCTCCTGTGTTGAGTTAATGTAAAAAATACCTATTTGGTTGGGATCATATCAAGAATCACAGAAGAAATCGTATGTTACAATCCATGCATATGAATGTAGCAAGTAGCAATACAGAGTTGTGTGGCAGTCCGTCCTCTCTGCTCACCCAGCTTTCAGGGTATAAAGCGGTGTGATGGATAGTTAGTTATTTTTATCGCACTATCGTTCTTCATCGTTTACGCGAGCCCTGCAGCCCGAGGCTGTGCCCCCTTGTCGTTAACGAATTAACCACCACATTAAAACACGATATAATCACTGGAGCAATTAGGCCCACCGCTGACCACGGGGCCCCCGTGGCACCCACCGGTCACCGGGCACCGCCATAAAGGTGTTTATTGCTCGCCAACTATGTTCGGTGGCAGACTGAATGATGGTCTTCCTTCCGTTTATTATCTGGATTTTGTACCTTATCTGGAAGATGATTTGCCAATAATTTGGGTAATCTTGTATTTTTCGAATCGATCTCGTTTAGGTATGCCGAAAATGGATTATAGGAACTATATCAATCGAATAACTTTCGTTAATTAATGATAAACGTAACGTACGGGCGCAAGCAAGCATTCGTCTTAATATTTTAAAGTATAACTTGCAAAACGTGTATTTTTATTAGATAATTATATTAACTCCATCGATGACTAACGTATGACCTTTCTCTGGGACTAGTATAACGCCATCAAACATAGGATAGATATTTACTCATATTTATGCTTCAGCAGCTTCGTAGAAATCTCCAATAATGTCATCCTGATGAAATCATTTTTAATTGGGTTATTAATGCACCAAACGTATTACATTGTCAAAAAAGGAAAAATCACAGAAAAATTGAAAGATTTCGATTGGTGTCAAAGTGTATGTTGATATCTTTGATTTCTTATAATTTTTTTTCGGATATTCGGCATTTTCCAAAAACATAGGGTACCTACTTAAGTAATAATTTAACAGCCGTACACATTGGTTATCTAATCTTTTACATAACCTTTTACATATAAAAAAACTACTACGTAGATACTACCAACGTGAAAGTCTGCATTCTTGACACATAAGTTCTAATTTTGAAAAAGGCAATTAAAATGATTTTCTGTCAAAATATAATATTATAGGAGTGCATTGAACCAGAGTTACGATCACAGACAGACTTATTTCGGATTTATTGAACAGTATTTTTATTATTGTCAACATTGGTAGGTTGGGTTAGGTTATGCAATGTGGTGTACGTTAGTGCGATTGATGCGATTTAGAATGATCTTTATAGAAATTGAACGATCAGCAAATTGGTATTCACCATGTCCATGTGTGTAATGTAAGATCAAGTACCGCGATTATATTCACATTACAGGCCGCTGCGATTCCTGTCAGTGATGTACGAGGGGGGCGAACGAACATGCAAACTATTGCACCGCACTGAACTGCACATGCCTGTTCCGACGAGGTACTGGAAAATTTAAGCAATAGGTATCTAAGGAATTCCGCAAGGAAAATATATGTACCTACATTGCATACCGTTGCGTGCAAGAAGCCAATTCTTTTTGTCTCCTAAGCAGGGGTGAATTATGTGGGGAGAAATGCCTACAAGACATCGTTTTGAGTTTTTTTTAGTTTCTACTTTTTTTATTATTGTACGACAGATAATTAATCCATTTAGCGTACAATCATCTCATTCTGACACTCTTAACATCTGGGATGACAAGTATACAAATAGGTAGTAAGGCGAATTCTTGTACGAATTGTTAAAGAGGAATTAAATACACTCACCGTTTCAGAAATTTTATTCAACAACAGCATTCCTCGTGTCATGCTTTGTTGTGCTAGAACATCTGTTCTGCCGTGTGGTACCTATATTGAACAAGTCATGGCGACGACTACGGATAAAGTTATTTGGTATTGGTCGATTATCTCTCTTTATATTTCGGAAAGGTCTAATAAGAAATATCTTCATCAAAGAAACTTGTTTTACACACTATTAAAAAGATATGGCTATCTACAATGATTGAATAATTATAATATTATATTAAAGAATAGTGTCCCGGAGAAGGTTTGTTATTTGAACAAATCTACTGTTTTATTCCGAGGTTGATGAAATTTTGCACACTTGGTCTTCAAAACAGGAAGAAGGTCAATGTCTATAGAAGATTTCAAAATATCATCCCACCCCTTTTGCCAGCCTTTAAAGCAGAATTTTTATTCTTCTTGATGAAAATTTGCACATTTAACTTTAAAAACAATAGTATAACAGCTTATACCTATCTGATTTTTTTTTTAATTTGCGTAAAGTCCGGGCAACGTCGGGACAATAACAGTGAGCAAGTAGATTAGTTTTCTGATAAGTGGTATACGAGTTCTATTATCGAGCAAAGACCAGATCCGAATAGTAATTACTACGCTATAATAATGGTAAATTGATAATTTGTATAGCGCCATTTTCAAGCATACTGGGGTGTACAAGTAAATATACTTGTAATGAAATAAAAACAATATTTTTTGTTTAAGACCACGAATTTTTATTAATTTTAAGACCGACCGGTTTCGCTACACTCGAGCATCGTTAGGGTACAAAATTAAACTTATTTACTTGTAATCTCGCGGTTTGTATTTATGTTTGGTTTCACAAAAATGTGCTTGAAGTAGGTTATGTAGGTAGGTACCTACAACCTACCTAACTAAAACACGCCCATCATTCGAAAACATATTTCACTCCCTAAAACGTTAATTGTTTAGGATGTTTTTTATCGTCTTAATGGTGGTCCTGTCCATTATCTGACACTCCTCACTTCTTAGTCACACATCACATTACTACCTAATTAACTCTGAAAAGACTTATTAGGACATAAAGTCTCTAAAATGACACTAAGCACAAAGTCCAGTCATTAAAGTTGCCTAAACACTAAAAACAGGTGATAAGTTACTCCCGAACACATTTTAACAAAGGCTTTGAGTAATAACAATACCAGTTACTATTCATGACGTATTTTTTTCTTGTTCGGCATGCTAAGAGGGTAAACTTTGTATTTGTTTTTCAGTTTTATTACAGAAAACCCGTGTTCCTGACTAATTTACTGCATAGATTTCACATTTACCCGCCCCTTGGGATTTACGAGGCGGTATAATATGTTACATTTTAAAAGTGTTGCGGGAATTCTTTTCTAGGTTAGGTCTGAATTAAAAATAGTGTCAAATTCCACAGATTCCAGAGATAAATTGGCTAGTAGATAGTGGAGTGTTGCTTGGATAAAAGATTATTTTTAAGGATTGATAATTATTACACTAGGTAGGTAACTAGGTATCAACCTAAGACGAAACTTGAAGTAATGTCATGCAGTGGGAGTGACTTTCTTGCTTTTGTGGGAGCAATCCTAAAAATATATAATATTTTTTCACCTAAATAAGGCTAATTTTAGTGACGTGGCGACAAACCGGCTTCACGGTAACCTAGAAATGTTATTACACATTAATACCAGTAAAAATAATTTTTACGTACCGGAACACATTGTAGTTGGCGTCGAAGGCGAATTTTTTTTCAATTCTCCCAAAAAACTCTTCATCCAGTTGATAAATGTAAGTATTAGTGTTGAATTATAAAAATATTTGCATAATATGTACCTATATCACAAAGCTTTGTTTAATTCATCGTAAGCAGTATGAAGCCTATTATTTAAAAAAATACTAATTTCTGTTGTGACTTTGGGAATTTGATGGAATTCAAGTGTCATCATTTTCGAAATGGAAAGTGTTTGTCTGGAGAGTTTTAGTAATAAACAAGTTCTGCTTTGTAATTATTATTAAGGGTGACAGCTGTTTCGCCTGAGTTTGAAACTGTTTGACGGTTGATTCTAAAAATTAAACTTGATAAGAATAAATAAGCAATAAAGTACCTACCCATAATATAATATTATTAACAGATTTTTTTTCAAACACTATTTTCAAAATTTTCTCGAGAGTATCATACTAACTCTTGATTTTTCCGTAGTCTGCGCAAGTGTTACATAATATTTCATAATCTAAATATGGTAACGACGTCTACTGCATCACAAAAGCGCGATCTTTTATGTTTTCGTTCTCTTTTCAAATTTCCCGCCTCGGTTAAATATTTTTTTATAGTCTATCAACTTTCCCGCCTTTTGTGCTGTCAATCCGTCATCGGGCGTTAATGGCGGCTTCGTGAATTCGGAGGGCTAATTAAATCTGTAACATTCCAATCCCGCCGCTACTGTGCCAGCAGGAACAAAGTGCGCTTGGATTGTATTGTCTTGGCATTGTGGCGATGGCGGGGCGTAATATTGACATGAAGACTCCTAGAACTGGTAGCGGGAGCTTCATCTTTTAAAAAATCGGTACTAAAATAAATCAATAAATAGTATTATACTACGATTATTATGAAGAGAATAAAAACATATCAGCATGATTCTTGATGACTAACCTAAACCTAACCTCACCTTTACACGTTGTTTCTTTATTTTTTTTAGCTCTACCAATCTTTCCGAATCGACGATAAAAATGTTCTAAGAATTAAAAAAATACGAGTAAATTACTTAATTACAAACCGTCATATTTCACGTAACATTTACATTATTTTATTTCGAATAAGGAATGACAATAATTTTTTCAAACATTCTGCGGGCAGATATCTACGTAGGTACCCATAATATTGAAGAAATTTGAAAAAAACGACGATTTCAATTTTTTTATAGTATCTTCACTGAACCATTAAAACGGCTACCATCTTGAAATGGAAACGGAACGTAAAAACAAATTTACAGACAGACGAAATGCAAAAGGGTCGAGAAAAACATGACTTTACTACGCTCAGCCAACTAATGTCTTTCATTGTTTTCTACCACTATAAACCGATAGAGGTGTTTGGTGGGCGTGTCTACCAAATGCAAGGTTTATTTTCTCTTACTTCAAATGAAATTATTGATTTTTTTTAAAATCCTGAAATTGATTAATGACGCGTCGACATTGGGAACACCGGCACAGCCTACGGGTCGCGTGATACGCACTCCGTCTCGTTCCAGCAGCTCTGCACAGATATGACAGAGTGCATGTCACGTGATCAGTGACGACGTGAGTAGAAAAATGTATTGTTTTTGTTTTATCTGTAGGTATATATATTCTTAACTTTACAATCATTAATCTAAATGCTTCTAACACGTGTAAGAATAGTAGTGCGTCATTTAGATATTGTATCTACTAATGAACCAAAAGATGCAAATAACGATTGTTACAAGCAATTGAAATACGTACAATGCAAACTACACAACCATTGTGTGGCTACTTATCCCATCTGACACATTACGCAATCTTCTAATTGTCTATGAAAAACCATAGATAGAGTATTTCCCTCGCCCGCTCGAGGCAATTACCCCTCCGAGTAGGTACCACCTAGCTCCTATGCCCGCCCCACAAGGCACAATAAACACAATTATTTTCTCAATTAATGCTAAGCGGCTATTATTAATTTGCCATGAAATGAAATGGTTTATTATACGCCATAGACGAAGGCGAGCCCACTCCTCCACAGATAAAATTTAGACACGTATCGTAATAGTAATAACGTGCACTTCAATTAAGACGAACGAACATTATATTAATTGACCTAAATTCTATTATAAACTGCACATCTGTGCATGAGAGTAAAGGCAATTTGAAATGAAGACAACATTTCTAAAATATGAATGGTATTTTATAATTTACTGCTGAAGTCCCCGGCGCTGCCCGGGCTGTAATCTAAGTTTTCGAAATTAGATTACGACAATGGTCTTCTTATTGTTTTGAAGGTTAAGTGTGCAAAAAATCATCAATCTCGGAATAACACTGTGGATTTGTATAAAAAACAAGACACTGTTTTTATATTGTAATATATAATAACTGAAGTTTTTCTAAATCAGATGAAGACGGTAATTTTATTTTGAACGTCAAGTGTGCAAATTTTCATCAAGATGTATAAAATTCTGCTTTCATAGGTTAGAAGAGGGGGGTGAGGGTGGTAGAAGTTTTTCTTACACTTATGATTAGGCGTGACTAACACACATAATCTTGAGTGTGTGAGTTATTTGGGTCAACTCTATTTCTGTGACCTATATAACTAACGCATCTATTTTGCGTACTAATTTTTCTACAGATTTCAGGAAACATCTGACAAATCATTGGTACGTACCCAAGAAAAGGGGCAAAAAACGCTGCACACACATCGAAATCTGAAAAGCGCCATTTTCATTATTATTGACATTGGCCCATATTACGGCAGATTAGCCGCGCCCTTCACACGTCACACATCAGGGGGGCCAACTACAAAAACTAAAAAAAAGCGCGCAAACAAACAACACAATGTGGCGGGGAAAATTCGATACTCCAAGCCGAACATAGACACCTTCGAGCGTGACCGACAACCGGAGCGGGTCGCGGTACCTACCCCAGGTTCACAGTCCGTTCCCACTCTAGTCAGTGGGTTTGAAAGCAATTTTTTTTTCCCGATATAAATATACTATTTAAATTTATTTATTTTATTTGTTCTTCATAAGACAAAATATTTATTATAGCCAGACTTATTGTCTGATGCCAATTTACCAAAAATACTTTTTATTATAAAAAACCTATATTTACCTAAAACTTGTTACCTGTGACTTATCGTGATTTGTTTTTGCGTTATTATGCCGTGGTGCGCATTTACTAAGATTTCCAGAGCAGATATTTAATATACTTATAATTCAGATGTGTAATTGTTACACGGAAGGAGGTAGCGTAACACGGCATAATACCCCAAAAATAAATCATGATATTAAGTACCTACTTATTATAGTATATTTTTACGAGTTGTTTATTTTGCACCGGACCGGTTTCATCTTCCAACGGGCATCTTCAGACTGGTACAATTTACTGTATGGTATATACCTATACAGGGTGTCCGGTAGATGGTGAATAAACTCAAATAGTATCGATATCAGAAATACGTTACTATTATTGCGTTACGTCTTAAACTTTAAATTTGTGTGTTTTTTTTGTTTTTTCCCACAAGTTCAACCCATCATTGATATTTCGAGTTTAACATCCAGGTTTGAAAATTTGTAAGAATTCTAATGACGTCAAAGCCCACCGTTCAAGATTTATTGCTGTTTCTGCAAACAGATTTTGAAAACATAAACTTTATAAAAGAACGAAGATGCCTATTTATGTTTTATTCGGAAACAAAAGGAGGTAGAAAGTTATCTATTCTTAGAAAAAATATATAATTTTCTTAAAAGTAAGAACCATTTTGATTGCGGTGTTCATTTATTAACTCTTCGATAACAGATTGGACATGAAAGCGGGCTCAATGGCGCCGACAGAGCTGAAAGAAAAAAAATCAAAAGGACCCGTCAGCTTTTGGCGGGAGATGTGACAGTTGACGGATGGCCGCTGAGAATCTATGTCAAAAATGTTGACGTTTTCAAGTAGGTACTTTTTTTCTTTTGCGTGTGCTTCGAAATTCATAATAAATTGGTTCTCTTTAAAAACGATGAAAATAAACTCACAGATCAAATAAATATGAATGGTAACAAAACATTTAAGGAAGTCGAGTTTTATTATAGGACATTTATTTTATTACTAACAGAATTACAACTAGGATGTAGGTACGGAGTTATATAAATGTATATTGTTCTTCGCTTCTTTACAATATTTTATGTCATTCTTTTAAATCATAACCTTAAAAGGTTGTTATTAATCTCGCTAAAAAAATTACTAAAACGGAATTGCATTTTGCTTTTCACTGTTTGTGCATGCTGTGTGGCAGTCGACAAACTTTCAAGGAATCAAACATGTGTACGAAGAAAAATGTTATTGCTAATTTACTAAGAATCTCTTCGAATTATTGGTAATCCATTTAAAACGGGATTGCAGGCTTTAAATAATAAATTAACAGGTTTCCTGATAAACTTTTAGTATATTATGAATATATTATCACGATGTCGGAGTATGTGTTCATGAAAATCCTAATATTTTCGCATTTCGTCATGATATATTATCTAGCCAAATGCGTGTGTGTGTGTTCCGATATGTTAGGAATTTACTAAAAGTTTAATTACATCAGATCTGGTTGTGTTACACATGGTCATTAAAACTTAATTGACACCCCTGCCATCGTTTCCATTAGTAAATTCCAGATGCCGACTAGGAACACAAGACAAAATGTAACATTCTTCTGCAATACATACACAAACAACTATCAGACACACTCACTAACCAATAGGATGCAAAATCGTTGCCTAGGTTGGGGGTACTATTGATATATTTACTGACTCTATTTATAGAACTAAGCGTAATCTATATCAGCACTTTGTTGTATCCTACAAATTACAATAGCGTTGGTAATGTCGATTTAGCGAAATGTCTTAAATATAGAACTGTTTATCAGGAAACGGCCTGCAATCCTGAGATTAATTCTAAGAGATTCTTAATAAATTTGCAATAGGTACTCTTTTTCTCCGTGTAGGAACGTTTAAAATACATGTATACAAGTTTCTACGTCAATACGCATATTATTTCTCCACCTTTTTAACACGAGCGTTTGCTCAAAGAAAAGGTGTGTTACTTTACTCTTTCTGATATTAAAAAAAACAACTTTGTAATATGTATACATTATAACTGTACCAATAAAAAAATTAAAAAAAAAAAATGTCACCCGGTTTCGGGTTTTCAGTCTCAATTTTCGCAAAACAATATGCTAATCTATTACTTATTGTGGCTCGCAAGCAATAATTTGCCGACCCCTGCTAAATAGTATATGATATCGGCATTGGTGTCGATATTGCAACGCACGCCTTCGTTTGATTCTCACCATTGCTCAACGCGTCTAATATAATATATTTAGAAGTTAAATGATTACATCGCTTTATATGTAAATTAAATCTCCTTTTATGAGTCAGTGAAAAAGCTGATTGATCGAACTTTTCAATATCGTAATTTCAATCAAGCGTGTTAGTAGTTATTAGATATGTACACTTGAATGAAAACTACGTAATATCTATAAAAAATCGATTTTATATTTTTTAGGGAAAACGAATTACGCTGATTTCGCAATATGAGACTCAAAAAGTGAGTATTTGTCCGTCTTACAACTATATTACGAAGGATACACGAGAGCCAAAGTTTGAAATTTCTCCAAGTCTCAGAAATATTAACTAACATGTCTCTGAAGTCTTATGGGCGTTTTACACGATGAATTTTTTCGACCCACCTCCACATGGATCGTCTTTTCATATGGATTCGGGAGAAAAAAAGACACGTTCTAATTCGGTACCGATTTTCGTACAGTTTAAAATGATGCCATTAGAGAAGAAATAAAATTTTGGGACTTTATTAAAAGATATAAAAATGGCAACACTTTGAACATAGGCAGAGATCACATTGGATCACATGAAAGCATCTGTCATTTGCCTTTGCCGCTCCCTCAACCCATCGTTAAAAATACCCGCGAAATTCACAATACCGAACGATAAAATAATTAAATAATCACTAATAAACAGATGTCATCATGTCATACTGTCTTATCAATATTTTAAACGTAAAACGAAATTAACATGCACATAATATAGTAACGCAAAACAATGATAGACGACAGATGTCAAATAAAGTCCGCCATTTTAAACTGTACCTACCTAAATCGGTAACGAAATAGAACGTGTCTTTTTTTCATCGCGAATCGATGTGAAAAGACGACCAGTAAGGAAACTGGACGAAAAAAAGCATACGAGAGTAGGGGACCAGAAATTTTACTAAGCACAATGCTAACTTGAGAGAAAAAGAGAAAAATCTAAATGATAATACATAATCAAAAAAGTAATGCTGAGGTGGTAAATATGTACACAATACTTATACATATATACAATACATATATATGATACAGGTTCTTATTGGTAAGTATGTTATTATTCACTATAATATTATCCAGAGCATTAGGTGGGAGATTGACAGTAATGTGATCATACAACGGTGTGCTCTTGACAGCTTCCCGCGGTGACGACACGGAGATCGGGAGGGGAAGGGGACTGGACTGAGATGAGTAATGGACCATCAATATTCCACATGAGGGACGGGTTGGGGTTGGAAACTACATGGCAAAACTAGCACATTCATCATGTGATACAGTTATAAAAAGACGAGATGCTAGCAGTTCAAAATGGAGTGCTAGTACCCTGATGTATGGCAGTGAGGCATGGAACTGGCAGAGAAAGGATGAAAGCAGACTGAATGTTGTAGAAATGAGATCCCTGAGGCATGGCTGTGGTAAAATCATGTATGTGGAAAAACTCACATAACGCAAGGCTGAGTAAGAATAACAACCTGCAAATCCTGATACAGGAGAAATATATTGGACTGTGCATTGATAAACACCTAACTTTTAAACAGTATATTCAAGATATTAAAGATAAAATCACCCCCTTAATTAGCGTATTCAGTTGGATATCATATTTGTTACCAAATAAAATTAAAAAAGGTCTATATTATAGCCTCGTACACTCACATTTAAACTACTTGATTGAAATCTGGGAAAATACATGTGAAACATATATAAATGAACTACAGGTAACACAAAACAAAGTAATCAAAAAGCTATTTCATTTCAAACCTAGAACATCAACAAAAAAATTATATATGGAAACAAAACTATTAAAATTAAGAAAATTATATGAATATAATACATGTCTCCTTATTTACAAAATAAATAATAAATTCATACATACAAATACAGAACTCATTAAAAAGTCCCAAGTACACACACACTTTACACGGCAACACGATAGAATACATTTAAACACCATACATACTAATTATGGCAAGCAATCCATTGGTTACGAGGGGAGCAACATATATAATTGCCTGCCAGACGAAATTAAAAATGAAAAAATATAGGTAGGTAAATTTTTAAAAAAAATGTTCATTTTTATGCTCCATCAACAAAACAATGAAAGAGAAGAATATCGGCGTGTAATATATTTATATGTATTATATATGTTATTTCTAGTTAAATAAATGAAAAATTTAATTTTCTTTTATCTAGAATAAAAAGTATTAAAAAAAAAAACAAAGAAATGTGGAAGAAGTCGGGAACGTCCGAAGAAGAGATGGGCAAGATCAGGTGAATCCAATACTTCCGAGTCGGGCAATGTCAAGGCAAAGATTCACATGAGAAGATGTATGAATCCCCTCTGCCATAGACATATGAATATTAGTAGACCTGCCCTAAGTGATTAAAAGCGTATTATCCCCACTCCCCATACCGGTTCCATTGGAGCCGGCTGTGCTCGCGTATGGCCTCAAGTGAAATTTGAAAACGTGACGTCATCATTCTTGTGCGAACTATGGTCGAGGCATCATCGGTTCATTTTACGAAATAACACGGCAAAATGTTGACTTGTACTATGAAAACTTGTAAAAATAGATGTGAAAAAGAGAATTAACCCAATAATGGTGCTGCCACACGCAAAGCTCACATCAACAGATAATATAAAGCACAATAGCGCTCGCCATACAATCCCATACAGACCCGACACACGTAAAAAGATAACGCGCTATAGGTGTGGTTCTGAACTTCGCTAACCGAATTTATTTTACGTAACCGCTCCCGACGCGATATTTGAAAAGTTATGCGTCCCCCTCTCCGCCGTAAAAAGGAGAGGGGGTCATTTCAATTGCGGAGCTACCGACTAAGTTCCGTGTTCCCTTTGACAGCCATGACATAAGCAGCCTAATAATGCATTTCTTATTTATTATGTTAGCTCATATCGTCATGTGTGCTAGTAAATTTAGAAACATAAAAAAAACTTTATTTGGCAAACATACTTAACATATATTTAAAATATAAATATAATCAATATTTGAATTTGAAGTACCTAAACAAATTTTCGCCCTTTCAAAATTAATCATATTTTTAACTCAGTATGTTTATATGGTAATATCATTCGGTTTTTTGATAAAGTTGGACGGCCTGATACCTACATAGAGAAGCTTCTAGTTTGTTCGTTTGTTGATTGTTTTCAATTGTTTTCCTGGGTAATCTGGTTTGCTCTCGTCAGCTCTCGTGCTCTCTTCTCGTTCCCTGCCCTGGTGTTGGTCCTTACCGCCTTTGCCTTCGACATTTTTGGAAATCGACGTGAGCTTATTTTACAATAATTTATTATATGTCGCTTTCGTCGATCGGCGTGCGAACTGCGAATTTCCTGATTCGACGGAGAGGTTATGTCAGGTTATGTGAAAATGCGCTATTTACGCGCAGATTGTTTAAAATCTAAAAAGTTTATAAATAGCATTTATAATTATATAGTTGGCGGCATCATCATCTGAGGATGAGCTGTCCAACAGATCCAGCAATAGGCGACAAGTATCATCCATTTCGAAAACGTGCTCAAGCTGTCAGTAAGTAAAGTTGTCACTTTGACATATGAAATTATGTTCCTCGGCCGCTCTCGAATTCAACTGACCCCTCTCCTACCATAGGAAGAAATATTTGATAGCGTCGTGTGTCGGTAGAAAAGATGATGCGCTGTACATTAACTTTTGATGTGAGCTTTGCGTGTGGCAGCACCTTAATTGTCGTATTACATTCCATATACAGGGTGTCCGGAAACTCGTAGTACAAGCGGGAAACTGGTGAATCTACATCACATTTGGAGTCGATTTTGTAGTATATTTTTTTTTTATTTGAGCTTTCGTTATCGAGTAAATCGAGTTTAAAATTTTTTTTTTTTTTCTTTTTTTAATCAATTTTTTATAAATTATTACTGAAGATCAAAGTACCCAACTAATTAAAACTATTTGAAAGTAAAACAAATGAAGAAACTCGGATTTGAAGCATTATTTTGAAATCACCCTTCATTTAACCTGGTGTAATCATAAAATATTTCTGCTCTGCAGGGTTAAAACATCTGTTATTCAACCCTAAACACCAGAAAAATCTTTAACCCTAAAATAGCCGAAAAATATTTTTTTTTGTTTTTTTTTTTTTTTTGAAAATGCTCAAATCAAAAAACTTTATGTTTTTTTGGGTTCCCCATGTGGTGTAGATTCTCCAGTTTCCCGCTTGTACTACGAGTTTCCGGACACCGTGTATAAGCATTATTTTACTTTATTTCAAGCATATTCACATCGTATAATATGAATCAGTTGTTACTATCACATCGAGAAACGTCTGGACGCGAAACACAAAGCTGGTTGGTTGCTGGGAAGTAAATTATGAACATTTATAAAAGTGTCTTAACTAAATACTTAAACGAAATATTCGACTCTGAAAATAGAACCGAATTTTTTTGCCGAATTTGGACTTCGCAAATTTGTTCATAACGTGGCGAGTAATTTGCGCTCCCATGTAAAAATGTCTATTCATTCAAAAGCAGATTTTACTTTTAAGAAGTAAATGGTGATATTATAATGCGAGATGCCTATTTACTGTCAGATTGATTTATTGACGAATCACAGTCAACTTCACTCCCTTCGTTCTTCAAGAGTTGATTTTACCCCTCGCCATTATCTTCTCGTCTATTAATTCCTATGTCTGTGCCCTCTGCCTACCCCTACGGGGAAACGGCGTGATGGTTAGATAGGTAGTTAGCTAGTAGATAATACCAACGAATTGTATGATCTCCAAACACCAAAAAAATACCATTTAATTGTGCACAATCGGACATCCTCCGAATAATAATCATAAATTGATTAATTGATTCCGAATCGTATCGACAAATGGCGTATCATCCTATTGATGCGCGTTGGGAAACCAGCGCCCCCGCAGCATTAGTGGCCGGGCGCCCCGGGGCGCTGGGTTACAGGGACGGGGGGCGTTGGGCCGGAGGGCGGAGGCCTAGCGGGGGGCCGCGCGCGCGGGCCCCACACCTAGGGACGCTGACTTGTGTAGGGCGCCGTGTGGAACACAGTGAGAGGCTCGATATGAAAATGAATTTCTATTTCAAATAAAAATTAATACCATAAATAAAGATTAAGTAGGTAGGTACCTACATAATGTAAGGTAAAATCAAATCGTATTTTAGATATTGTTAACTAGAATGAGGCAAGAAGTGATGAGTGCCAAGACCGATTTGTTTGGCGGTCCGTCCTCTCTACCTACCCGTGCGGGGAAACGGCGTGATGGTTAGTTAGTTAGTTCTGAAGCAACTATTTTTAATATTTTAAATAATTTACATCACGATTTACTGAGTTTTGAGATTTTACGATGGCGTAATTTTTCAAGTTTACGCTCGGTGAACATTCAAAAGTCCTGATATTCTCTAAAATTGATAATGTTGGTTTTAAATATCCCAAAGCCTACACGGAGAAAATTGATCTTGTTAAAAAAGTTACAGCATGCCAACTTCCTGAAAAAATATTAGTCATTCAGAATGTATTGAGAACACGTGTTCTTTTCCTAATAGATATCATGACAGAATGCTGCAATATAAGTATATCATCAGCATTTGTACGAACACATGTTCCGCCGTCCTCATAAAATATTTGCTTTTGACTGATTCTTTGTTATTAACTCTTTCAATTCATTCGTTATAGGCCTGCAGTCCCATTTTTAACAGAAAAACGAATCATTTGACCAGATTTTTAATAAATTAATAGTATTTCCTATCAGTAAGATTTCTTCGCACACAATATTAAAAGATCTGTACTACTGTTGTTTAACCTGTAATATAGTATTATTTCGTTCCCACAAGAATAAAATAAATAAATCAATTACAGATATCACAATGCACACCTTTTGATCAGAGGAAGAACACAAAGCAAGGAAACAATCGATTCGAACTCTGGGTGTGATTGTGTCTCGGGCCTAGGAGTGTGGAGTGTGGCAATAATGTGATTGAATCTGACATCCCGCGGTTCCGGGCCGGGGTCCCGCCGCGCCCCTGTTAGATCCGATGTGATACACTTAACTAGATGTGACCACAGGTGAGTGATATTCTTAAATAGGTGGCTATATCATGGTAGGATTAAAGAGATGCGAGGATGTGTTGATTAAAAGGGTTAAGGCGAAGCACTACGAAGTATTGCAAAATCGTATGTTTTCCCCCCCTGTTCGGTTATGGTTTAATTATATAATGTGACAAATTAAGTTATTTATAAAATGATCATAAAACATTTAAATATTTGGGTCTGAACTTTAATGCTATAATTTTTTCTCGCATAGAAGTCAAAATAGGCGGCAGGTGTTAAGCGGGAATTTAAACCTTATCGCTTAATCTACACCACATTTGGAGTCGATTGTGTAGTATTTTTTTAAATTTTGTAATAAGAAATTGTCAATATCACCTTAGTTAGAAATTAGAACTTGGAGACCACCATTGAGAATAGAAATTACTTAATAGGCATTACTGCAGCTATGATTTTATTTTCCTTCTTCTTTTGGCATTACAATACTCCCTAGGTCTGGGATGTATTAGACCCACTGGCTCCGAGCAGTTGCGATTGTCATTGTTGTTACTTACATTATGTCATCGTTTTTCCTCACCCTCTATAGATCAACAATTTTACAGTGACTAGGCATTTTGCAGCTATAAGGACGGCATAATTTAAATTCATTGAAAACGCGGCGACAGCAACTTGTGAAAGTCATTTCTCGTAACTCGTAACAGATTTGTACCTGGCCTTGTCTATGAATAAAGTTTGTCCATGGTCCATAGTGATGCAGGCCTTATTCGGCTTTATTTGGGAGATGTAATCTATACAGATATTGATACTATTAATAATAATCGAATTAATAATCATCAGATCTCTTCATAAAACAGACTCCGTGGTTTGAGTGCGTATGATCTTCGGCTACGATCCGGAGGTCGCGGGTTCAAATCCCAAGATGCGTTAGTAAATTTCATATGATTAACTTGTGTTATTTGACAATTTATTAATTTAAAATCACATTTAGTTTATTTGTGGCAGGTTCCAGAGTGGTAGATACTTTCAGTATCGCCCTGATGAAAACCACCATTCAGAATCGAAACGTTGCTTGCAATGGCTTTAGACGTGTTTGGTGACCAGATCAGAAAAGCCAGGTACTTCACCACCTTCCTGCTCACAATCCAAGAGTTGGGACTTTTGTGCGGTACTGTTATAAAACAAAAATAAATTTAAAAGTAGAATGTTAAGTAGTGTCAGTATTGCGATGGTGAAATACCAACAGTCAGAAACCAATCGTTGCTTGAAAAAGCTCTCTTTTGATATCTCCTTATATATAGACTTAGTACTTATATTTATTTCATTTATCATCTTAAAAGCTGTTCGCAAAAGCACTGAGCAAGTAAAGCATGCAAAAAACATCCCCGCTTACATCCTCTTCATTCCGGACGATAAAGCTCAATTTACATATCCTATCTCATAGGAACTGGTACCTAAGTAGCTACTTTAGATCTGGGCACGCGTGCCTGTATAATCCATCCTTTATATCCGTCGACGTTCTTCCGGCAGAGAATCTCTTTTTCCCTTTTTCCGCAAAAAGCATCCCATTTTTTCCTAAATAATAATATACAGCCGGGCATTCTGTATTTCGGCGGCGATAAAAAGAAGCGAAACAGTTTTTCTTCGCTAGCAGGAGAAGGATGCGGAGTGGGTGGGGGGGGGGGGAGGTGGTCCCCTCTCCACGCACCATTTGGCGGCTCATATATCTTCCTAACTGCTTCCTTCGCCCGACACTCCCCATCACACCCCCTACCCCTGCAATCACACATCACATCGGGACAAACAATTCCTACATTATTTATTATTTTACAACAATCTCATTTTTAAATGCATATTGATTATTTTTTTACATTAGCTCCACACTGGAGGCCCTGAGGAACATATTTTCCCTCAGAGTCATTTTTGGAGATGCTGTGTGGGGGTGAGAGGAAGGAGCGGAAAATCAGGAAAGAAAAAGGGTAAGAGGTTCGGGTAGGAACTTGGGGGTCAGTGTATCCAGGAATCTGGGGATCAAGGAGTGAACAGTATAAATCCATGCCTTCTACTGCGGTGCAAAGCGATGGATTGAGAGAGAGTCCGGCTGGAGAGGTCAAAAGGTCTCACTAAACCAGACTCTTCAAATCCGCCCCGCCACACAGTAGGTGGGCAGACGCATCTACCGCCAATACCTAGACAATGCTCACCCCATGAAACCGGGCACCCCTGCTAAGTCACCAAACACGGCGAACTGCTTGAATTTACCCATCGCAGAAATGTCGGTTATCCAATTATAGCCATGCTTAAGGCCTGCAATCCCATTTTTAACAGGAATTATCAAAAATTTTAACAGATTTTTAATAACTCAGCAATAGTCATTTTTCTCGGTGTATATAATATATTTGTACAGCGCCCTTGGTGTGATTTTTCACACAAATTACGCTTTTGTAATAAAAATAAGATTATCTTTTATAGAACTAACAGTGGCCACCATATTATGTCCTAAGAAGATACTACACACAATAATAACTGATACTCAAATAAGCACATGTAATACCTACATATGCATCGATAATAAGTGGTGGTTCCTCGCCAAGGCAATACTGAAATGATTCTCCGCTCCGTGGTAAAAATTCTAGTAAAGGTTTATTTACTGGTACTCATAATGACTGCCTTACTAGCTTAATGGTATACGCATTTTACTTTGGTACATGGGGTCCTAAATGGGTGTTATAATGTTGATAGTTAAACTTAATGAACCTTACTTTAATGGTTTTAAAACTGTCTAAAGAAGCATTCCAGATAATAAATAAATAGATTCCTGCAACTATTTTCAACAGTGTGATTAATGCGGTCATGTCGGTAAAACAAAAAAGCTAACGATTGTAGAGATGATTATGTCAAATGAGCTTTTGGTTGTAACGCCGGACCAATTTCAAAACCGCTGGTGTTGAAAACGTTGAGACTTGAAACAAACAGAACAAATAGATGATTCTCCAGAGGTATTAGGTAATTGGGTGTGAAGCTGTGAGTGAATAAATAAACGAATAATCAAATACGTGTCTTATTAGATGTCAACTCTATAGCTTTATTGCTGAGAGTTTGTCTACTGAGAGACGGGAGCTTCAGAGCTTTGCAGAAGAAATGAGCTTTTTCGTGCGCGCTTTGGTCACGATTCGTTCAGTGGTTATTTATGGCCGACACGTCTATTGCAGGCGTCTGCGTCGCAGATCTATCACTTCGTCTTCTTCTTGTTTACTACGCTAATGTGATTAATATATTATTGCATAAAAACGGTTATTTTGACAGTTATTAATTTAAAACGGCGATAATTAATTTCAATCTTTAATTTTTCAAAATTGAAGTGTTGATAAATATTTGTAGATTCAATACTCGAGTGTGTAGATTTAAGTTATTGATATTTATTTCTTCGATAGTTTTAAAATTTTAAATTATGTTTAAAATCGTTAATTTTTATAATCCTGACAAAGAAGTTATTAGCTTTGAAACATGTAGATTAATATTAATTAAAATTTGTGTAAATAAAGTATTTCATTTTCATATAATATTGAAATTTAGTTAATGTAGTTTTAAGATCTCTTCATAGGTGGCAGTAGTAACTCCACGTGACACAACATGTCGGCCATACCCGAATGGTTACGAGCAGAGCCGATGCTTGCCGATACAAAGTTAATGAAATAAATGAAGAACAAATAAAAACCTGTTATGCAGGAATGTTAAATTAGCACAGCTTTATACTTCAATTGTGGCGTATAAAAAAAAACATCAGCTAATATAGCATAAGAGTTACCAATGGTGCATATCTATTTATAACAGAATTTTACCCTGAAACCGTCGTATAATTATTTAAATAAAAAATAATCCAAAAAGCTATACATTTAAACAGCACAGGACTGTTTTTTAAGTAATATTTTGTAATCTCATATTATTTAATCACTATACATTACTGTCGCTTAACCTCAGCATTAAAACTATTTCCTAATGAACAATATTCATTAAAGCCAGCTTTGAGCACAAAGCTGAAATGCCACGAGGAATTCTTACTCTGACAAATTTAACGACCCATGTTTATTTATATTCCGCGGTAAAGATTTATCTAAATAAGTGCTCGTCTTATTATCTGTCACCACTCTCATCTTCACATTAAACTTTCAGCAGCTATAGTAAAACGGATGCTGGAGATACATATCAAACATACTAATTTCGGTTGTCGGTGCATCGGTGAATGCGTGATTTGAAATGCGTAATGCATAAAAGTATTCAAGTTCAACTTTTAATTGGAACAGATAAATAAGATATCATAATCAGGCAAGCGACAAAGAAGGTGCAAACATTATTAGTATTAGAACTTCTTTTGTTTAAATTTTTGACATATATCGCTATTTTCACAATTTTATTAACAGTGTTAATTCGAATGGGAAATTTCTGAGGTCTCTCTAATTATAAATTCTTTCACGGGTTCGCGCTAGTATTACATTCAATTTTAAATCTGATAAGGTCACTTAATTTCTGAAAATTATGCATTAAAGGAAACATATTTTCATTTCAAAATCTACAACGATTATCTTCCTAACTATAACGCATTTTCTCCGGAGCAGCATGTTCTCGTAAGCAAAGAGGATGGAATGCCACACAAATCTGTATTGGCTTCATTAATGTTCATACATCGTCTTGTAAATAGGTACTTTTCTGGTAGTCCGACTCTTGACATGACTGAACTGAAGAACCTATTTGAATCACTTGATCTCGCCACGTCTTCCTGAGACATCCCCGACGTATTTTATCATTTACTTGCGCATAATTTTTTGATCTTCTGACATTAAATTTAAAGCGATAAATAGTGATATTAACATATCCTTACCTTTTTTTACATTACACAGGAGGTCCCGATGACAAAAATTCCCTCAGGGCCTATTTCATCTTTGGGGATGCTGTTTACTCACCTACTGCGTGAGCAAACACAACCGCCGCCAAGACCTAGACAAACCTCACCCCATAAATCCCGACACCCCTGCTAAGTCACCAAACGTAGCAAACTACCGAAGGTGACCATTTGGCAGGAGGGGTTGGTTATCCAAAAACCCGCTTCCCAAATTGAAAATCTAACATGCCCATTAGGTACAATAAAAAAGGTATAAATGTTTTTGCTTTCACTTAATTGATTTTACAAAGATGTCGTATGATTATTAAATAAATAAACTTATTTATAATTTATTATGGGCCTCCAATAAGAAGACAAATGTACCAGGAGTCAAGAAGTGTTAAGGAGTAACACGTGACCCGTTCTAGGTTCTCGAATTCCTGTGGCGGTACGTTAATTTCCTGAACGGAGCAAATTCTGAATTCCTGGAAGTATTTATTAGTCTCCCAACCGTGAACTTTTTTTGTTTCGAGTTTCAAGTTTCGAAAGTCTCCACTGAAACTTAACCTTTGGAGAGAGAATATTTCAGCCATACGGTTGTAATTTATTAAGACACATTACAATCGTTTTAAAATCGGAAGAAATATATAATATGTTCTTTATCTTTGAACGAGGAGCAAGGTGTAACGTTTGAATGCAATATTTATATATTCTCTAGAATGGTTGGAGAAATATAAGCGTAAGGATTTGAATAGGTACCTACATATGGCATAATCAAAATAATTATTTAGGTAGGTACTAAATTGAAACAATGTATGAATACAGATGAAGTAAAAGGTATGAGCCAAGCAAGAGTTCTAATGGTTAGTAGTAGTTTTTAAGTAATTAAGTTTATTTTAACGTTGAATAACATGAGCATTATGATATCATCTGCTAAATAATGAAACATAAGTAAACATTTAAAAACACGGCCGAGTGACGAATGGCTAAGTACCTACTCGTAGGTAAAAGCGACAAAAGTTCGCGCCAGCCTTTTGCCGACGGAGAAACTATTTTTCATACAATACAGGCACCGATAGCCAAATTGTTGATAGCTGGGATAAATAATTAACCTAACGCTTTTCCACCGTACACAAATAAATGTAGACCATTCTATTTACATTTAACAAAATCTAGTTAACAACAAATCCTATGAATAGAGTCTTTCAAATCGATGTCCATTACATTACGAATATTGTTGAAAACGTCCATTATTTTCACAAAAGGGAAACACACATTTCATAAGCCTTCTGTTATTGAAGGGTGTCCCTATAGCCAGCTTACAGGGATAATCCTTCGCGAAGTGTCAACAAGTTTTATGTCACAAACAAGGGCTCAGCCCCGACCCTACGGGCCTTGTAGCACATTCATTACAGTGTAGTGGATTCTACGGAGTACCCCAGGGATCAATGAATGGTCCTGTCATGTGATGGATTAGTACAAGATGCTGTGTTGAGATGCGAGAGATTAGTGCTATTAGTAATGACGAGGCAGGTAGTTCATTTAAAATATTCGTGTTGTGATTGAATTGAACATGTCACTTGACATGATAGATCGAATGAGAGATAAATAGATATACGTTGTACCGTGTTCATTCAATAAATATAAGAATGGCTCATTCATTGATTCTTGAATCGTTTAGGTACACATTTACACAAGTTTATTCTTAGTACCTAAATATAATCATTCGTGTTGTATGGTAGGTATGTAGCAATTTATTTCAAGCCTACCTAGAGCTAGAGTTGCAACATAAATATGATTTTAAAAATATGTAAACATTGAGATGATTTTAGATTTCAAGGATTTAAAAAAAAATACTTCTAATTAGGTACCTAATATATTTTACTGAATGCTTTATCGATAGTAGTAGGTACCTACAACTTGTACACAAAGGTGAAACAAAAGGCTTTTTTCAACTTTTAATCCATCCTTTTCCGCTGTTCTAAATAAACAAATATCGAGTTACTGCTCTTTTGCAAACACACAAAATAAACTATTGTACAACTTATAGGTTTTGACACCTCCAAGCCTCTACTTGAGATGTTTTGTTGGCAACAACGGCCCCGGTGATATCATTCAACCAACAAAGATCGGACATCCAAAACGGTGACATGTTTTTCGTTCATCTCTTTGCAACTCCATTGTGCGGATTTTGATAAGCTTACATATCCGTTTTCGAGTTGGTACGTCAACAGTTCTTTGTTCGCATTGTGTTGTAAACGGAAATGGACAACTTGCGAAGAGAGAGAGAGAAATACTCAACTTATATGGCGTGTGAAGAACTCTTGAGGCAGATTGAAGAATGCAAATCTTGTAGAAAAAGCGCAATTTGAGATCTTAATCGGGATAAACGTCAAATTTATTGTATGCACGAATGAAGTTGTATGAATGGAGTAACAATTTTTCCAAGAATTTTTAGATCTTCTTGTCTAATTGAATCTAATATTTCCAAGATTTAAATTTTAAATTTGTAAGTTATGCATAGGGTTTATCAATAGCGGGTATTCTGACTACCTACTGCAAATATAAATTTGAAAAATCTAATTGCTTTTCATTGGTAGAAAAACTTTTATTTATCACCTACAAATTTACACATAGAAAAAACAATTATAAAAAACTTTGAAATGGTTTTTTGCATATTTTTACTTGCAAAGGGTTTTGTTGACACTGAACACAATGGTTAAATTATTGAAGTCAATATTAGCGATTTTTAAATGAAAATTTAGAACAGAAAAATCAGTAAAAGATACGATAGAAATTTAATAATTAAATATTATAGTTTTTCTCTCTTTTGTTAAACCCCTTTGATGAGATTTCCAATTTAAAAATATACTCGGGTTTATCAAAGTCATTTAATAAGAGGCATAATTTGAACAAATTGATTTGCACCAAAAACTGTAAATTCTAAAAGCGGTGGTAATCCCTCTTCAAAACGTCATGTCAACCCCGTGTACGGCCATTGTGAACAAACTGCCAAATACCCCGCTATTATTATCAACGTCGCTCTGTCGACACAAAGAATTAACTGTTCCAACGTGGAAATATTGTCGCCAAACACGTGTCGCTCAAATTTGTCGCCAATTTTAAATCGGCTAATAAATCACGGACGGAAATATTCAGATTTTCTGTCGGAGGGTGCAAACATTTCTGGTCTCGTTTAGAAATACCTACCTACACAAATCTATGACGAAAAATGTTCTAAATATTCTTTTTTCGAATCATGTTTTAACTCGAAGAACGAAAAAAACCTTTAATAAACAAAATTATGGGTCGGTAGGAACTACCACTACCAAGCCAAAGATCAGGCTAAACCCTTATTACCTTTTAGGTTGGCCACTCTCACCATGGCTTGCCTTTGTCTTTCACTAAATATATTCTGCCCTACAAGGAGCACGGGACCGCTCTTTTGTGGTGGATGGCTTTAATTCGCCCTTCTGTTAGGTGCCTACCCTTAATCTAGCTCCAAGGGAGTGCATTATGCGCTGCTCACTTTGTGGACCTCTCGGGGATTTATTGCAAGGGATGGGGTGCGGATTAGGACATGTTTAGAGAGCCTAATGGCGGGGAGAGGGAATCCAAATGAGAATCATGACGTTAAAAGCTGGATTTACCTACCTATAGTTTGCTGATCTATCTAGTTAGGTAAGTTGGAATGTAGGTAGGTAGGTAGGCACATCTTAGAACTAAACATATTAATGAAACATGGATACCCGATATCTTTTTGTTAATGCTGTTTTAATGAATAAAATTTCACAATTTACTACCGACGGAAACAAAAATTTGATCAAATACCTATCATAGGTGATTATTACAAGTAAGTTCACACTTAGGGCTTTTGCGAAAGTTAGATAGGAAGGTTTTGTTAATTGTTGAAAACACAAAAGCATTCAGGATATGGGTAGTTACTTTTAAAAAAATGTTAGGAGAACACTTTGACCCATCAAGCGGCAAGTCTCTATAAATTCATTATTCACACACTGTAAAACCGCTTCCTTTGTGCCCATCAAATGCGACACAAAATTACACTTCGAACAACACAAAAGCCATCATCACATCATCCAATCTTTGGGTGCTGAAAATGGACTTGTTGACAGGATCTCGGAAACATCCTCCATAAATAGAAGATCAGCGATAAAGATAAAGGAAGAGAAGACCAAAGGCGCAACCCAGAAAAGAGCAAAGCCAACACAAGCGGCACAGCAAGGCTTTTGTAAAGGTTCTGTACTTGGCCCTATTGGGCCGATACAAAGGGCCTTTGTTGGTTTTGGGTGTTTAGCGGTGCCCTTTGTACGACACTCCACAGGGTGTCCGGATCCTTGGAGCTAGACGGTCCGGGGATGCTCACAACCCTCAGCCGAGAGAGTACTTTTAAGTTTAGCATTATCCTGTTACCAAATCCGTCGCGAATTTATTGGAGAGCGGAACTAAAACGTCCTTAGCGATTTGAATGGAAAGAGCAGCAGAATACATTTTGAAGCACTCGGTAAATTTTGTTTCTTTTGCACATTTATCTTTTAAGAGTCACATTTTTTTCGTATATATTTTCCTAACCGTCGCACTTTTAATAGGCATACATTATGGAAATTACGCTTCATTTCAACTTAATTAATACTAGGAACAACAAAGTACGTCGGCTAGATGGTAAATGATGATGCATTATAATTCAATTAAAATTTTGCTTATAAAACGATCCGTTTGCCGCCATTTTGGACTTTTTTATATTTCGTTTCAATCTAAATATCTACCCATAAATTACTTAATTTTTGTTCATGTAAATAGTTATTTATTGGAATAATCGTTGAAACAAAGTTAATTCCATAATCTGTGATAGGGAATTAGTTAAGTTAGCCTTTTCAGCATTCATTAATGTAACATGTTTTGAAGCTTTAAAACTCATCTACATAGGTTAAGTCAAAATTTAGAAGACACCTAATAGGTTTCGTGTCCGTTGTACAGGTATGTAGTTTGTGTATTATCTAATAGGTAGGTACTTACAATTGATTTAATATTGGTCATGGCCGGCACTTGAGAATACAATCCCGCCGGACTCATGTCGGTAATCATGATGGCAGCTTCACACTATTGGGATGACATCCGGTCTGAAGTTCACACCGGAACACCGAAAAGCTTTTTATTTCCCAATGAAATAAGATCACTTCTAAACAATGTGGTAAAGCCAAAAAGTCATTTTGCGAGCTTTTATCATAAGTCCAATAAGAATTTTTTTTATCACTGATCACTAATATTTTTTTTAATAAATGTGTGTGATTGATTCGTTGAACAAAAAGTTTAAATAAAACGATTGTCTACATTGTCCGTATTGTGACAGCTGATGTTGTCGCGATAACAAACGTTCCGCACGCCTCCTCGGATAGTACTGATTGATAGCGCCGTCACTGGTCGTGGGTGCGGGTCGGCAGGGGTGTCGCGCGGGGAGCCGCGGTCCGGGGGCGGGCCCGGCCAATGGCGGGCCGCCCCGCCCCTGCCGGCCGGGAGGGGCGCTCAAACCGGTTCGCGGCAATCGACCGGGAGGGGGGCGGATTAGGTCATACTTCCCGACAAGAGATGGATGAGCTTTGAATGGGTTGTTGGTTGATTCGAAGACGGTTTAAATAAAAATATACTGACAGTAAATATATTTGCGTACTTAGCGCAAACGACACGTAGGTATGTACGAGTATTTATCATCGTGAATTTGTAGAATTTTCGTATTGAAATCAAATAAGAATTTTATCTAAAAAGTTTAGGTAATTGCGAAATGTTTCGATTGAAAACAAACACGTTATTTTTTTTTTTGGAATTACCTTTTTTAATACATGTTGAAGGTTTTTTTTTATAAATATGATGTGCCATTGAAGAAGAAGATTATATCTACTAATAAATCTAAAATAAAAATGAAACAGAACAAGAAAAATAAAAAGGTAACGATCTCAACTGGGAATCGAACCCAGGATCTTTAAAAACAACGGAAGGAAAGCCTCTAAACGCTCGGACATTGAGACCTAATTGTTGACATTAAATTAGGTCCCAATGTCTAAGTGGTTAAAGGCGTTGTCCCGTTAATAACTCTGTCTTAATCGAATCCAGGATCTCTATCCTGTGCTTGATTCCCAGTTGGGACCGTTACCTTTTTTTATTTTTCTATGTCTTGTTCTGTTTCACGTTCCGTTTAGATCATACCTATTATCTTCTTCTTTAATAATTATTTAATCTTAAACAAAATCCTATCTTGATAAATGCACAGCAAGGGGAAATAAAATGGTAAATGGAAATTAATGTCGCCATTTCCAAAAACGTGAAATAGGTATACCTAGGTATATATTTTTTAAACAATATTTAGGCAACAGTGAAAAAGTAACAGCTTCAATTTTATAAACTAACGTAAGTAACTAAGGGCCAATTCATAAAATTTCAAAGTTGATATTGAGGTTCTGTTAAAGTTCTCTTTCAGTTCTGTAATTAATTGTATTGTAAAAATCTGGTCCATAATGTAATAATAACTTGAATATATATTTTTTTATTTTTTACCCATTTGGCCAAATAATATGAAAATTGAGTTCTGTGAAACAAGGAATAATAACAATTTGACAATTCAATTTATAAGAATACTACAGGATAATTATAAGATGTACCTAAAGCAAAAAAAAAAATAAACAGAATATTTGCTTAAAACTGTACATAGCACATGTGTGCCCTTGGCCATCGATGTAGGTATTAAATAAATATATACCTATGTACCTAAGCTTGGACTACGAGGTAGGTACCTATGTAACTACCTACCTGGACAGGATTCAAATTTTTGGATTACCGATTAGGTACCTACCTACCGATTTTAGTTTCCACAAGTGTTTTACTAAGATTACGCACCTAATTGAATAAGGCAGGTGAATTCCCAACTTGAAATATAAATAAGAAATTAAATATATAGTAGGTACCTACTTACCTATAGATATATTATTGAATTTAAAAATCGAATACTGTAAATCATTCACAATGAAAATTCGCTATCGATTGAAGATGTTTTATTAATTAGGCATTTTTAATATTTACCTAAGTAGGTAGCCAAAACATAGATAGGTAGATTATAATTTCCGATAGTTTAATGTAAAAATCAATCTTCTCCGTACTTCGTAGGTAAAAATCGTAAAAATCGACGAGCAAACAGAACCGAATGATTCGCCACAATTTGGCTCCCGTTCAACTTGAATCCCTAAACAATACACTCCATAAAATGATCCTTGGTCTATTGGCGGCTCCCGAGTGACTTGCAACTATACCAATGTCTGCCACCATCTCCTTGAGGACCGGCTCTTAGTCCCACTTACCGCTAATAGCCCCGGGTAGGTACCGTCCCAATGCAATCACCGGGTCACTTAATGGTCCACTCTGGCGCTACCACCAAAACTTCTTCTCCAGTGCTTACCTCATCGCCAGGACTTGAGATTGAGACAAAAAATTAACGGATTGAAGGGTTGGGTTGGCTACTCATTTGCTTCGAGGATCTCTGTGAGATGAACCAAAACATAAATATAAAAAAATATGACAGATAGGTTCTCTGTACCTATACAATATATCTACATATCAGCTACCATTAATATTTGTGTAATCTTTCGTTATAAACTCTTCGACTTAACATCCAACCAACATGACATATACACAGAGAAACATTCATGATTCCGAATATTGATAATTTATTAAGAATCTCTTCAAATTAATGATTGATAATCCGGTTAAAAACGAGATTGCAGGTCTTTAACAAATTAATAAACAGGTCTTCTGATGTAATTTTAGTAGTTTTCGAATACATTAGCATAATGTCGGAACCCGTGCTCGAATACATTTTTATAAAAGAATACAGCTGATGTATCAATCAAAAATATGTTTGTCTATTCTTATATGCCTATACAGTATTCACTGTATTCAGTATACTTCGTCTCCCGGTGATGGAACCTTTGGTCCCGAGACATGTCGATAATTTTTTGATTAAAATAACGTTAACGCAAACGAAAATTTGAAACAGAAAAATTACAAAAATATACGGTCGCATCTAAGACTCGAACCCGAAACCTAGGCCTTACAACGCCCCGGCAAGGCCAAGATCCTGGATTCAAGTCCTAAATGCGAACTTATCTTTTTCTGATTTTTCTCTTTCAAAATCGCTAATATTATCTTCAATAAATAAATATTACAATTTGAGGTTTTACTCATTAAGTTATTCCAACATATGTATATACATCTATCGTATACTGTTTAAAAGATTTCTGTTAAAAGGTATTTCTTCAGAAGGACAATATTATCGCAACAATTTTAATTAAATACCTTCCTCACATTTCCTATGTTGTAAAGTGCTGTGTAGAAAATCCCTACCTACCGCGTAGGCGAAATAAATATCCAACATTAATTTTTATGTTTTTCCAAAATTTTTCCAAAAACTTGTTCAGAGAGAACATTTTTATACGGCGTTTTCCCACCTTTATATTCAGCAGCCGGTGCGCCTGTTAACCTCAGGCTGCCCATTAATAAGGGTGAGAAAGCTTTACAGCAAAAGGAGTAGAGGTCGGATTTATACCGGGCTGAGGCTGCGTTCTGCGGGAAGGCAAAGTAGCCTACCTACACTGTAGTAAGACAACAAGGAGAGAATTAACGCAATTTTATTTACGTTATAGTGTGGTAAGCAACCAAAACGCGCCAAAATATTATAATGCCTATTTTAATTTGATAGGAAACGATGTTCATCCCAATGGCAACTCACTGAAAAGCTACGAAAATGAAGGTAAGTTTCTAATTCATGGAAAGATTAACCTAGAATATAACGTGCCCAAAATGTTCAACATGTTACTAGTAACATAAAAAAATTGTTAATTTTCAAATAGATTCAGAAATGTGCTGAAAAGATTGCTCATAAGTAGAAATACTTTATACTAATCATAATTATCATTATCAATCAATAGTTGTTGTTTATTAGCGTGTAGATTTAGCGTTATTTTAGACAATGTGTGCCATTAATAATAATCTGAATATCTTAGGTATTAGTTTTAACAATTTTATTTTTTATTTTCCAATTTTAAGTCCGGGTTAAATCTTCCCCATGGGAAAAACTAAACCCTTCCACACACTTTTCCACAAATGATCATCTTGTCAATCAAAATTATGCAAGTGCATTATATAAGCAAAATAAATACAAAACAATACAAGAACAACACGTCAACTCACCAGAGATGAAATGGGAAAATAATTCACCGACTCCAGATATTTTCATATCAGAGGGTTCGGCTCGGTAGAACTTCTAACAGGGCCTATAAATCCTTCTGATCCCTTAAAATAAATATTTTTAAAAAATTTCGTTATCCTACATGTATTTAAAATGATAATAGGTATTATGTACACATATTTACATTGAACATGTAGGTACATCCTGTTAACAAACTGCTTAATTGTAATTTAACGGGATAATACTTTAAAGAAAAATAAAATAAGAAAAATTATCATAGATCAGTAAGTTGGCACAAACATACCCAGATGGGCGATGAATTCATTTCGTTAAGGGTAAACGTAAAGTACGTTATAATCTACGAGTTCATAGATGGCGTGCATTTAATTATTTTATGAAAATACACCTTTTTCAAGTTATGCTTTAAAATATTAAGATACATTTTATTATTGTTTCCTCCTTTTGTATTGGTGATTTAATAAGATATCTAATTGAGTTTTTATACCGACAAAAATATTGATTCGTATTTTCGTGAAATAATTATATTCACTCTATCTATGAACGCATACAAACGTACGTTACGTTTACCCTTAAGAAAAAAAAATGGTGGGCGATTAACTTTTGAAGAGGTTTTATTTCTTGTTAACCAAATGCTAAATTGCCTAGAGAATAGATATTTTGTTGTGTAGATAATTAAATATGGCTAAATCATAACTGTACCTACACCTACCTTAATATATGTACTAGAAACTAAAAACGCTCACTTTGAATTGTGCATGCTCAACCGAGATGTTTAATTATTAATAATTAAGATGTTTAATTAATTATTTTGTTTTCTGGGTTACAAAATATATGCACAGATTTGCCTCTTATTAAAATTTGATAGTATTTTGTGTATTGTATTTTCATAACATACAGGTAGGTAATTTACAAATAATCGTTTGATATGAACTAAAGCCCCAGGCAAAGGGTAGGTTGGTAAGGTGTCTACGGAAGGGAGGTAGGTACCCAATAAGTGGCTACGGGCGTATATCCACGTAGATAAAGGAAAAGCCTGTGAAGCCTGTGTAGGAACTCTATAGTGGGATCCCTGTAATATTATTTTAACATAGCAACCTTCCTGTAATAAATTGAAGGTGGTGGAAAGCAGGTAGCTGCTTTTATTTGGAAAACTGAAAAGGTGTTTTAATTATAATCGTGTACCTACACGGAGAAAAATGAGTGCGACTGATTTATTTAAATCCTGTTAAAAACGTGATGGCATTCCTGTAGTCCATTCAGAATATATCGGAACACGTGTTCATGCAACTGCGTTTTTCCCGATAAATATAATAATGAAATGCAACAATTTTTTTATTTTTATGAACACGTTTTCCGCCGTCCGATTTTTAATAAATTAGCAATAATTTCTATCAGTAAGTTTTCTATTAAAAAATTCTTCTCGTCCAACTCGTGGACAGTTTTCTATAAAATATCTTTTCTAGAAAATAATATTACTAGAAAATATCTACTATAAAAATGATAACCGAGAGATTGCTCGCACTGAAATCAGTTTATTTTGTAAAAGATTTCGTTTGCATTTGACAAAATTCCCGAGTTACCGCTTAGGGATATCGGGTCGATGGGATGTGACATTGTCCACAAACATGTTTTAGATTTATTTGTAATTTTTACTAATATGTAAATTTGAATTATCTACAAAAAATATTGTTGCATCACCTTTGAGCTGGGTTTCACAAACTGTGTAATACACTTGTGAATACCCTAAAGTTATTTGACATAAGTAGGTAGGTAGTTAAACATTCTTCAAAAAATATCAACATTTTATTAATCTCACGATACGCTGCCAAAATATGTAATATTTTAATGTTTAACTTTTCACCGCCCGAGGCCCGTCCGGTGTCCCAGTACATCCCAAAAATTCCGCCCTGCGTCGACTCACTCCGCCTCTCCCGCCCCATGCCGCCCACCCCGCCCAACACCGCCCCGTGCCGCCCTGCACCGCCCTAGGGACGCTGCCCTAGTAATATGATAAAGACCCGTTAGTTCATGCACTCCCGGCATGAAAAGATCAGCTCCATAATAGAATGTGAAGAATTGTGAAGCGTGCAATTTTTATATTCAATGTTATCGAATATTCGACCAATTCAGGTGGTTTGTTTTTTGTAATAGTACCTAGAGTAGTAGAAATAATGTATCTAGGGACAATCTTTTTGAGCATCAAATCAGTGGCACAGTTCACATATTGTTTTGGTACGGGGGAAAACTTACTCATATAAAATATTGCTAATTTCTCTTCAAATTATTCGTATTCGGGTTGTAAACGGGACTGCAGGCCTTTAACGAATGAAATGACAGATTTCATAGTAATCAGAGATTATTGTTAATCGTTATGGCGATGTCGCAACACGTGTTCATATAAAATTCTAATAAGTTCGCATTTCGTCACTGTGGACTGTCGAGATAAACGCAGGTGCATGAACACGCATTCAGACGTATTAATGTACTAAAATTTTAATTCAAAACGGCATGCTATCCCGTTTTTAACAAGATTTTAATACTCATTTTTCTTCGGGTAGTAGCAAACCTTTTTTAATCCTTATTTTTTTACTTAAAAGCATTGTCAATTGATTGAAATAGTAGTGAATTGTTTTAACGATCCACAGAATATTTTTGAAAACGAATAGGTACCTATTTATGTGTGCAAAGGGAGGAAGAGAATGCAACCTTTGGTTCTTGTCCTGTTTTTCAAATGCGTAATACCCATTGAATAATAATTAACCTTCTCAGATCAAATGAAATCTTCAGATTAAATTTTCTCCTCGTAACATATCTGCGCTACAAAACAACCCCTTAAAATGGACATCACTGCTGACGATGCCGCTCAAGTGGTGGCACTACTGCAATCAGGGATGCGACAGTGTGATGTTGCTAGGCAACTAAACTCAAGCCGTTTTGCCGTTCGATGGGTTTTCCAACGCTTTCAAAAGACTAGTGGCTTCATCCGGAGGTGTGGATCAGGGCGACGACGCTGCATATACTAAAGAGACGATAGTTTTGTTGTCTCATAAGATTTTGTAATAGATGCGATTTTTGTGATGCCGAGTATATATCTACCTTCAGGATGTCCGGGTATAAAGTTCATTGATTTGAGAGGTAATATACGTGATGGTAAAGTAAAAAAGAATAAAAAAAAATTTAATTCCATTACTTTATAAACATATTTTGTCCATGTAAGATTTTTTTTCATGCAAACAATTCCAATTTTTTTACCTGGAGACTAGGTACATAAAAGCGTTGGACTTTCGAAAAGAGTTATTTATCTTTTTTACATATAACCCTAATATTGTATATCTAATTAAGTGAGCCAAATCGATTTTTTTTTCTTTCACTTTAGCTAGCACATGGTTTTGGAAGGTATTAATTATTTTTAATTTAAAACTTAAATAAATTGGTCGTACACGGAGAAAAATTACTGATTAAAAATATTGATGATTTATTAAGAATTATTTGTTATCCAGTTAAAAACGAGATTGCATGCCCTTAACGAATAATTGATAGGTTTCCCGATAAACATTAGTAAAATACCAATAAATTTTCACGATGACGGAACAAGTGTTCATAAAAATATTATCGCATTTCGTCATTATATATTATTAAAACAGACACAGGTGTATGAAAACGTGTTCCGATACTATTTAGAATTTACTAAAATATTATCAGGAATTGTCACGCAGTCCCGTTTTTAACCGGATGAACAAAAATTATAAGAGGTTTTTAATAAATTAGCAATACTTTTGTTCTCCTTGCACGAATAGGATGCATGAGGTTTGGTCATCATACATCATGCGTAATAATGTAGTCAGACGTTCCGCTTAGCTGTAAAAAGTACGCTATGTATACATATACCTACATAATTTCTAAAATTATTAAAACAGAATCACAGTTTCTACGAGAGGTGAAGGTGCCATCGTTAATACATTATTGGTGTAGGTACAAAATCAATTGAAGTTTTTTTTGTGTCGGCGGTCCTGACTGCTGACTGTGGTGTTCTGGCTCGTGTCCGCTGTACCATCCATCTGTCAATGATGCTGCAAGTCATCCCATCTCCTTTGTGGTGTAAACTGTCATCGTGTTGATGATATCTCAGACACTAAAAAAACTCTATTCGACTGTAACAAATTGTTTTCGTCATTGTACCGCCGACCCCGGCTGATTTGCATACAATGTGGGGTCCCGGCTCTTCGGCAGTATTGATTCGATGGCCTGATAAAAAACCATTTGTGAAATATAGAATATTAATGCCCACGTGGGTATCTTGTATCTAGTATCCGTTGGACGAAAGAGATTGTATTGAATCTGCCGCTATCGATAAATGTTGTAAGGTGGATCTATACAACCTGCTGGTGAACTTATGCTTTGTGCTTGGAGATTATGAAACATAAAACCGAAACAAATTGTCATGAAATCGCTTCGTTCTCATAATGTTAAACAACTCTGCTCACACTCGATAATGATTTGATAAGCTTTGGAGGATTAACCTGAAATCTATTGTATTTACGGATCCTTCCATTTAATCTCAAAATTTTATCATAACTGTATATACTTATTTGCAAATAAAATAACGTAATGACTTCAAAGTCCAGCCTAGATTGTAAGTAATTTATTAATTCGGGAGTATTTTTTAATTATTGAAAACCGCTTGCGCGACAATTTTTCAGTCACCGGCTTTAAGGCGATGCCATACATAGTAATGCAAAATCATGTGTTTTTGGTTTGAAAATTTGGTCGCCTATAAATGTTTCAGATGCTTTAATTAAATACTGCGAGTAGAATACATCTTGGCCTTTGAAATAATCGAGTATTTTTTAGATCAGTCTTTTTATAAGCCCATAAAAAAATAATGTATAAGACCTATGAAAACTGCTTTAAAGTTCAAAATCTCCTACTTACGAACCCATTTTCGGTTACGATTTTATTGTATAGTGTAGCAAATTAAGTTATTTATAAAATGATCGAAAAAAAATTTAATATTTATGCCTGAACATTCACAAAATAAATATGTTTTTTTCTTGTATAAATCAAAACAGGTGGATGGTGTTAAGCGGGAATTTAAACCTTATCGCCATCTACGTAAGGGTTGTTATTGATAGCGGCTCAATTTAAAATATTACACGACGTAGTGCATCGCCTTAAAAAGAGTCAACGTTGCTAATACTGTTCAAAAGTACATAAATGTACTTTGTATAATCTAGCCTATTAACTTGTGATCTTTTAATAATAAACACACCAAACTTTGTAACATACATTAATACACTTTGTACATTAAGATTGTAGGTATTACGACCTCCATAACGGAGGACTGGCATTGCCCAAAGGTCGTCTAGTCATAACCCAAATATATACATAATTTACCATAAAAATGTTATAAATTGATTTAAACATTTTATCACAGCAGTAAAAAAAATATTTTTGTCCAGAACGGAGATAATTTCAATGTCAACATTTTGAGATCCCTTCCGAGGGTTGAATTTTAATAATATTGTCTCATTGGCTCTATGTAGTGGGACGTTTGTATAGTCCTTTTATCGGATTTTTGAAGGATTTTAGACATGTTTTTATTAAAAGGCTTTAGATATTCCTTTTTTGTTTATTAAGGTATCTCAAAGAAAAATCCTCATAAGGTCTATAAATCAAAAAGTTAACATTCTGGTCGATCGCGTACACTTGACCCATATGTGGGGTAAGTATACGCACACCATAGTGTAAGTTCGAGGGTTGAGTTTTAATAATATTGTTTCATTGGTTCTATGTAGTGGGACGTTTGTATGGTCCTTTTATCGGATTTTTGAAGGATTTTAGAGATGTTTTTATCAAAAGTCCTTAGATATTTCATTCCTTTTTTGTTTATTAAGGTATCTCAAAGAAAAAGTCCTCATGACGTCTATAAATCAAAAAGTTAACATTCTGGTCGATTGCGTACACTTGACCCATATGTGGGGTAAGTATACGCACATCGTAGTGTAAGTGTACGCAATGTACTTTCTGCGTTTTTTGTCCGAATTCCCTGTGCATTCTAAAATACCTATATATAATATTTCACTGTAGAAATTAAATAGGAGATGAAATATTAATATGCTTCAAATTTTTTTATGTATTAGGGTAAATGTAAGCATACACATAACTACTTACGCTTACTCCTGCATACTTGACCCACCACACAAAAAAAAAACGGATTAATGGTTATATGCATGAAAACTGACTCTCCCACCTGCGAAACTACATAGCATTATGTTATCAAAAAATATTGTCATATACCACACCGTTCTGACACAATAGCACACATCGGTAGTAGGGGCCAAACAATTAAGAAACCCATGACAAATACGATTTGCTTCAAGGTGACTCAAATAACTACAGAATTGAGGAAAAAGCACAGGGTAAGCGTGCACGAATTTGTCCAAAAACACTGCCGCGTACACTTACCAACCGCGTATTCAAAATAATAAACCGTGTATACCAGAATAGTATAAAGAATTATTGAATCGGACACTGACTAGATATCAAATAATGAAGTGGAAAAGCGGTACAGATTCGTGGCTTTTGGAAAATTTTTATAAGGAGGATAGGTATTTGTAATTAAGCGGAGAGTGTGGCTAGTCGCCATTGGCTGTATGTTATATTGAGAGTGATTGCTATTATTCACACGAGGGCGGATCTAATTCCATTAAAGCCTAATCGAATTTCGGCGTAACACTAGATTAATCTGATCGCGTCGTAAAACTGGGAGAGGCCCTGCCCAGCCGGAGCAAATCTCCGGGGCTGTTTTTTAGCCAAACAGCCTTCGCATGGCGGCCGGACACGCGATGTAGGGCTGGAGCCAGAAGGGTGATAGGCGGAAAAACACTGATTATATTTAGGGGATGGTGGATACTTGAGCCATTAAATATTATTAGAAAGATTCAAACATACTAATATTGGTTTTCTGTGATGTGCGTTAGTTATTAGTTATTATTTAATCTTGTTCAATGAACTCAATTTTGCTCTGAATTCATGTGTCATTTTCAAAACTAGAACCGATTGTTTGAAGAATTCAGACAGGCGATAAAGTACCTACCTATGATATATTTGTTTACGTTTTTTTTATTTGTTACAATACTTAATATATTTTAAAATATTATTTGATAATGTTTTGTTTTGTTGATTTTTGTGTTGTCTTTTTTTTCCTTTTCTCTTCTTTTCCTTTTGGTACCCAAAACGTTCTGTGTAAAAAAATACCCATGTATCTCTAAGGACGGGTTATTTCATTTAATTAATTTAATTTGAACAATTAATCGAACCAATAATTGATAGAACCTTCACAGAACTCGAAAATCAACTTTGAAATTTGATGAATTATTCAAATTCTGCGAAAGAACCCGTCCAAAGTGTTATTTTTTTGATAAATCAATAATACAATAATTCTGTTGGCTGTTCGTTAGTTATTTCTGTGTGAAATCTGGTTCAACGAATTCAAATTTCCTTCGAATTTAAGTTTAAATTTTCAAAATTAAAACTGATGTTTCAAACATAATTCTGTAAAATAGGAACATACACTACATAACAGAAAATGAATTTTAGTAACATCTTTGGTTTAATAACGAAAAGCGCCCACTTATATTGTACACAGGTTCCTATTTTTATAATTTTGTGATAATCTACTGTTACCAGCTCTGTACCGTTTATGTTAAGTATGTTATGTTTATGTTATGTTATGCTTATGCTATGTTTATGTTATGTTATATTTATGTTATGTTATGTTTATGTTATGTTTGGTTTATTTATGTTACGTTATGTTATGTTATGTTGTTTTATCAATGTTGTTTTGTCAATCATGTCAATTTTATCCTGTAATTTGTTGTATTTATTAATAAGAAAAATGTTGTAATGTATGGCCAAGATCACTCTTAATGGGTGAAAGCCAAAATAAAGAATAAAAAAAAAAAAAATTATACTCGTAATTGGTATTTTATAATCACTGAGCAAGTACCTAAGTAAATGATTTTGTTAAGGTGAGTGCAACTACAAGATTACATCTACCTATGGCATTTGTTAACAACGTCCTTGGAATGCAAAGATGAAATGCACAATTCAATATGGTAGGTGTCAATCTTTCTATTTCTGAGACTATATAATCTGTTTCACGTTCAAAAAATATGTCTCATATAAAAATCATTTGTTTAAAAATTTACGTAAACTTTTGTACAATTATAATAGCACTTTAAGGGTAGAATTTATTATCATAATACTTGGCGTGTTTATTGTGTGTCTATCTTTCGGGGAGGGTGGGTGGGGAGGGCGGGAAGAGTGCCATGGGCGGGATTCCTTAGGGCGGCAGAATGGGGTAGCCGCCCATACTAACATGCTTGCGTTTCATTTCATTATGCATTAAAATTCCAGGTTCAGACAACGAATTACATATATTATTTCAGCGTCCATTTAACTTACTAATTAAAAGGTACTCACAGATTGGAAGTAATTTATCTGGTTAGCGTTAGATATTGTTATGGCTGTTGTAGATATGTAGTTACTACTTCTTAAAAACAGGCTTTTAATTGTTGCTAAGATAGAAAACGTTACGATTAGCTGTTAAATCATTAAGATACAAGGTCATTTTCAATGTTCAAGCAATATACGACATTGTGCGTACCATACATCAGCGGCGTGCGTTGCTATGTGACTCAAGGTACACGGAGAAAAATGAGTACCTATTGCTAATTAAGAATCTTAATAATTAATATATTTAACTAGGTGACTTTTTATTTTATAAAAATCCTCTTATTTCCACATTTCGTCGGTGCCGGTGCATCAACACGTGTTCAGTTTATTTATTTATGCTGGGTTTTACAGATGTTCTCACTTACGTGAGAACAAAAATTCTACACACTTAATTAATTTACAGACAAAAATCTACAAGTGCATAAAAATTACGTACTGTAACGTACAGGTAAAAATGCAATTAAATACAGGTTACGTACAATTAAAAAACCAAACAAATAATAATATACAATTATACATAAGCTCTAATAAAATGACACATAATACTAGGAGAGACAAGAGACACGAGAATTACAGTGATAAATAATATAATTATTTAGCAGCAGTAGTACATTTTTGCTCTGATGTATTAGAAATTTACTAAGTATATCAGGAAACGGCCTACAATCCCGTTTAAAACTGGATTACCTATAATATTAAAAGATTTTTGACAAATTAGGAATACTCATTTTTCTCCGTGCACAAATTCTTAGCTGCTTCCTTGAAATTTAGGGAATTATTTTATTTTTCAACTATGTTTAAATTTCTCTTTATAAGTACGTTGTTTTTCTTAGGGAAGGAACATTTTCTCATATTGTATTCACTGCACGCCACTGCTACGCATATGATTGCAATTAAAATGAGTCGTATAAGTGTTTTTTTGTCACAAATTGTAATCAAGCTTAATTTGCAGAACTTTAGGTTATTCTTTAAAATATAATAATATTATTGAAATCAAAAGAAAAAGAACAAAAAACACTTACATCGTAATTGTAATTCGATTTAAAAAAGATTTTAGACATTAAGTAAGTACCCTACTATTTATTTATATGTGGTTTTTAAGGCGATGCCATACGTAGTAATTCAAAATCTAGTGTTTTTGGTTTGAAAATTTGGTCGCCTAGAAATGTTTCAGATGCTTTAATTAAATACTGCGAGTAGAATACATCTTGGCCTTTGAAATAGTCGAGCATTTTTTAGATAAGTCTTTTTATAAGCCCAGAAAAAAATAATGTAAAGGCCTATGAAAACTGCTTTAAAGTTCAAAATCTCCTACTTACGAACCCATTTTCGGTTATGATTTTATTGTATAATGTGGTAAAAGTTATTTATAAAATGATCGAAAAAAAAAACATTTATGCCTGAACATGAACAAAATAAAATAAAAGGCACTTTTTGGCCATGTTTTTTTCTAGCATAAATCAAAACAGTCGGATTGTGTTAAGAGGGAATTTAAACCTTATCGCCATCTACGTAAGGGTTGTTATTGATAGCGGCTCAATTTAAAATTTTATGAGTAAAAATACTGCAACCTCAAATGGGAGATGTTAGAAAAAGGTAATATAAAGTAATTTTACGAACTAAGCCAATATATTTTAGTTAAGTATACACATAAAATAAATAATTTTATTGGTGCATCCACAACCAACCAAATGTCAAGATATTTATAATGCCCAAATTTCAATCACACAAAGCGTTACATTATTACATTGATCAGATTTTGTCTTTAACTGCTTCGATAATTCGAGTTTGATTTCTGATAATGGGTGTGCCCGTGGAGGAATTTGTTTCCTGCCTTGTACCTCGTAGCCAACAACCTTTCAATTGAATATTGAATGTGCCATAAAACACGGACGATCTTGACCTTTGGGCCCGGCATTGCCATTGTTGTGTTAGGAGGAACACAACATAACACCAACACCATGACTAATAACGCCTTAACACTAACACCAACATCTAACACTGTAATAGCTAATAGTATGCCCAGGAAATTTCGGAGCCACGGGCCACGGACCATTTTGGGCTGAGAGATAGTCAACTAGGTGCTGTGATATGAGATGTTGAGATAAATTCGATTGTTATGTGGTGAATGAGTGCTGGCATGACTTTCATTTCATTCATTAAAATGTATGCCTTCAAGTATATATTATGAGTACCTAATACATATTATGTTCCAAGTTGATATTGTAATGGTGAACTGAAAGAGATCTCAAATGTTACAAATTTATGTGATTTTTATATAATTATATATCTTTTTAACATTATTTCCACACATATACGTGTCCGATGGTAAAGTGCATATACTTCGGGAGGTGATTCTACATGATGGTAGATGTTAAAAATATTACTAACTTTTTTCGAAATTCCGTTTTTGTCCCCATATTAATATATATATTTTCTCCATACGAAAAATTCAACTTTTGTAACTGAAAAGTTAAAATTTTGAAAAAAGTTTTTAATCTTTTTTACTTGTACCATCATGTATAATCATATTCCGAAGATTGTGCACTTTACCCCCGGACATCATGTATAGTCCGGTCAGTGGTTGAGTGGGCATAGCGCTTGGGTCTCACCCGAGCGTCGCGTGTTCGATTCCTCGGCTGGCTAAGTCCTCCATCACAACACAAGCAACATTTTCTGCTTTCTGTGGTGGTAGTAGGAGATTTTCAAACATTGTTGGGTTATTCGTAACCCGGGAATGTTTGTCTTTCTTTTAAAAAAAAAAAAAAAAAAAAATAGGTCATTATGTCACCTTTGAGAATGCTGTGTGGAGGGTCTTGTGAGGAAAGGAAGGAGTGAATCTGGCAAATCATTCCACAGCCGAGATGTTGAACTCAAGAACATATCGAAGAAACGAACTGTTCGCATGTAAAAATGCGTCAAGTTAGGCGAACGATTGGTGTGTTTTCCGACTGTGCAACGGTGCCGAAGGAATCGATGGTACTTGTTCCTCAGAGCATCTTCTATAAAAATACCAGTAGAACAAGGGTAACATTCCCGTGCTTGCCCTGAACGTTGAAATCCAAGGGTTTTTTCGGGGGTTTTGGGTTTCTAGTCCAGAGCTATTTACCAAATTCAACAGTGCGGCGCACTTGCGATTTATACAAGGTTTGCAGTTGTGTACTGTTACAATATCTATGTACAGTACGCCCATCATCTTCTGAGCGACTAACTAAACTCTGGCTTCTACCTATTAGTTCTGTTTATAGTTATTTTTATTGCGTTATACAAAAAAATTGTATTTTTAGTCAAATGTTGTCAAGAGATATTGTGTTTTCCCAAATTAGTACGCCAAGTATAAATGTATCTTGACAAAGTGTAAGATCGTTACCTGAAATCATAATGTATTCAAATCCGATCGATTTATTATGCATACAATTTTTCGATTGCTTAATTTGCATTTTCTATACATAAAATGTCGGCCAAATAATATGCCATTAAGTTAGATGTGTCAATAAGAGCCTTGGAATATAAACTAAATAATAACAATAGCATGTCAAATAGATACCTGAAAATGCATTATATGACACTGCATAAAAATTGCACATCACGATTATTAATATTGTGAATTGTGCATGTTGACTGTAATTACAGTTTAAGATATTCAAGTTCTTCTTTGTCTATCAGAAGAGAAAAATACGTAGAAACTAGAAGGGAGAATAGATGATTTAAGGCGAAGCACTACGAAGTAATAAGTAATGCAAAATCATGTTTTTTTAAATGTGAAAATTTGTCTTTAGAACTGCTTCAATGTTAAAAATCTCCTAAATACAAAAACCTTTTTGGCTGTGGTTTTATTGTAAAATTTGGTAAATTAAGTTCTTTAGAAAACATTTGAATACTTGTGATAGGATTTTTTTTTCTTGCATAAATCAAAACCGGTGGTAAAGTAGTAATTTAAACCTTATAGCCCTGTAAATAAATAGTGTTATTGTTAGCGGCTCGATTCCAAATTTTACAGGACGTGATGTATCGCCTTAATGAATCCAAGAAAATAGTGCGAAATTTGCATCAAAGAGAAGGACTTGTAGTTTTTCAGTGAGTTAATATTCATGGCGTGATCGCAACAAGTTGATGTATCTAATTCTCTTCAGAGATTATAAAATACTACAGTTAATTATGGATCAATCTGAATCTGACAGGTGGGAGTAACATATTTTTCTACTTTGAGAATTTATTAAAATCTTTGTATCGTATTTTACTGTTCACCCTACCAGTTTTTCAGGATGTTTAGTTTTAGTAAGGACGGTTATTGGATACCGCCATTATAAGAGTCATTATTTAAAATTTGAAACACAAAAACAATCTTTAAATAATTCTCACATCTCATTTGATTCATCATTGGTTCCGTTGCTGAAAATATTATCGAAGAAGTTCTTCAGAAAAAAAATTGCGTAACTACACGTTCTTAAAAATAATGAATTAGTGCAATAAATTATACATACAAAGTAAATACAATTTTTTTAAATCTACTTCACCTCTTATTTATGAGCGTTACTCTTTGTGAATTATTTGTAGTAAAAATAATTTTAACAGAATCATTCCAATAAATCATGCTTTTTCACGATCATCGTCAATGAAGATACCGGCGCTTCATGATCATGTTTTTTGTTATTGCCAGACGTAATTCAATGGGATTTCCCTGAACTAAAAAAACACTTAGCAACAAAAATATTCAATACAATTTGCAACTGTGAAACGAAGCAATGAATTAAATTTTCATTGGAAAAATGTTACGTCATATAAAAATACAGTTTTTGTAAATGTTATTTTTTTTATAACACCGCACAAGAGTCCCAACAGATCCCAGCCGTCTGGAGTCAGTGAGACTATGGCATCCCCAATTGGGGTACGTTCTGTGGCAAAAGGTATTGTGGAAGGAAAGGAAACGAGGAGGAGAAAGGTAGGGAAATACATAGTTATTCAGATCTGGTCATCAAAGCCATTTCAAGCAAGGTTTCAATTCTGAATGATGGTTTTATACCATGGCGATACTGAAAGTATCTTCCACTCAGGAGCGTGCCCCAAGTATGCACTATATTATTTTAAGTAATATAGAGCTATAAACGAATGCATTTTTTTTGTCTTGACTTGACATTATCTTTATTGTTTATGTGCTCTATTTTTGTCATAGCAGTATTTTTTTAATAATCCTGTATTGTAACATTTATCCTTGAATTAAATTCGTGCAATGTGAAATATGTTGCAATTGGACATGGTCCCTTAGTAAATAAATAAATAAATGAACGAATCGTGAAATAACACAACTTCATAAAACAAATTTTACTAGCGCACGCTGGGATTTATTTATTTATATTTATATTTTAAATGCATATTTACAGAATAAAAAATTCCAATAACAAAGATACATTATATAGATACACAATCATAATTGCCTAATTAGCGATTTAAATATATTAATGCTCAGGTGGTAAATGTCGATGACTTTGTATAAGAGGCTAGTGAGTTTAGAAGGACTATCATTCTTCCGAGAGGCATTGCTAATGGTAAGTTAGTCCTACATCTCGGAAGAATAAATGGTTTGTGCCTACGCGCTCTTGCGAAGTTATCAGGGACGTAAAATAAAATTTAATTGAAATTTTCTGGATTGTTGATGTGACCGTTCAACAAGTTATAGGCCATCATCAGCAACGCAGCTTTCCGCCCGAACCCGCGACCTTTGGATTAATAGTCGAGTGTTTTACTCCTTTGCTCACGATCAAATTTGAGGACTTTTTGATTCTGGGTTCATCTTATTAACAAAATTGGCCTTAATTTTGACATATGTACATATTGTACACTTTTCACCCTTGTCTTATAATATCTCTACGTTGATTTTTTCTAAGCAACACTAAGGCAAAGAGATTAATAAAAAAAACTGCTTTTAACTTTGTTAACTACTTTTTTTGCAATTATTTTTCAGACATTATACCCATTTGAAATATTACATATTGTCAATTATTATTAATTCTTTGTTATGAATTATGAATACCAGGCTCACATACAAAACAAGAGGTGATTGCAACAAGTATCTATGGTTACAAGTTTCACTTGGAGCAGCCTCCTAAGTGTTAATTGAATAAGATAAAAAAGGCTTATATCATGGCGACTGGGCATAAAGCAGCCCGACCAGAAATAACGATACTTGTATTTTTTATCGTATCAGAAATGATTCGTGATTATATTATTATTATAATTATGTACCCGTTCGAGTTACGTAATCGTCCAAATATTTTCTCCGACGGAACCCGAACCTGAATGCTCGGGTATTATCGAATTATGTCATTGGTATTATTGGATTCGTTGTTGTGTTCTGATTTAATTTCCAATACGTCATTACATATATCTGTAAAGAAAGTAGTAAAATTGTCAAAGTCATCATGTGTTGCAGTTTTGGGTTGCGCCACTTTTGATCCGGATGACGTGTTGAGCTGATTTTTATGTTGACCTTGAGACAGGATTACTTACTCCGGTGAGAAAGATTAATTATTTATTGTTTTTGTGTTTAATTCGTAGAACTCCATTTAATTTTTTTATAAATTTAATTTAGATTAAATTTGATAATATTATTATTAAGTTCTGCAAGTGTTTTAGTTTTTTATTATTGTGACAGCTGTTTCGGCTTACAAGGCTTACAATAATAATATTATCAAATTTAATCTAAATTAAATTTATAAAAAAAAAAAAAGATTAATTAATTTGTCTTATCGTGCGCAAATATTAGCAATGTTACGGACCTCAGAGATAAATGTGACTATATTTTAACGCGAGTCACCGTGACCATTAACTGTGGATGTTGACAGCATAATATCTCCTAGTATATTTTGATGGCCTCCGTAGTCAAGAGGTAAGGCTGTTATGAAAATATTTAGAAACATAACAATTATAATTAGGTACTAATTATTATTTTGATTTTTGTCTATGGTTATTTTGACAGCCATAAATCGGCGCAAAATAACGGGAAAAGGTTATTCTTGCAAGGTTCGACACTTTCCAACGGAGCCCAGTTGGGCGAGGACTCAGTTGAAACGTCAAGTGCCAAGTTTATATGGAGCAATTTAAAAAACCGCTAGGAGTAAGTACGCGACGAATCTTAAAAGTAAAATCAGGCATCCGATCCTGAGATACGCGGAGTAATGGTTAAATGTAAAAAAAACCCGCGCCGAAATATGCGCAATGTTGGTCGACAATTTTAAAACCCGCGTGAATTAAACGAGTGCCAAAGTGCACCGGGCCGTGTGTTCCGTTTGGGATGTAATCCACGTTTAAAGAGACAATCCTCTCTCGCTTCGTACATGCAAACCTTGAGTACGCTGAGGAATACTAGATCGTTCGGATGAGTATTGTATTTGGGTGCGTGAACGCCGCCTACCGCCATTCACACGCGCGCCTTGAAAGGATCCGCAATAATCGGGTGGATGGACACCGGAGACTGGTTTCCTGGCTGGAGACTGGACGAGAGACGGAGCTGGTGGGCCGGTCGCCAGCGCCGAAGCAGACGTACCCCTGGGAGGAAGGCATCTCCACTCATCCGCGTTTAGATAGTTAGATAGGATAGAATCGGTCTGATAGGGGGTAAGTCTTTTAAAATCCCTTGCTTAGTGTTTACCCTGTTATCATGAAATAGAGTTCAACTTATATGTACAGAAACTTGTCTTTTACTCTGATTTACTTGTGAATAAGCCCCATATGCTCACCACCCTGAGAAGGGTTCTTATGTCTCACCGCAGAGCTAGGCATATCTTGCCCCCGGCAAGATTTGGCGTCCAAAGGTTCCGGATCGGAACCAAAGCCGACCACTGTGATGATGACCAATCCTTATATGCACCCATTTAACAAGAGGTGTTGACCGGCTACTACCCCTAGCCTCACAAATTAGGTACAACCCCACACACCAGCGTATCAAGGCTCTCGGCTAACAATCCGAGGGTTGCGGGTCCAAATCGATTGATTCGTGTTATTTCACAATTTAAACATTTTAAATGATATAAAGTATATTTGCTTAACTTTCCAGACGGGAAGATACTCTCAGAATCGCCCTGGGGTGAGACAACCATTCAGAATTGAAACGTTGCTTGAAATAGCTTTAACCATGTTTGGTGACTAGATCTAAATAGCCAGGTACTTCCCCATCTCTTTTCTATTATCTTCAGCTTCACAACACACTACAATTTGAGGATGCCATAGTCTCCCGGGCTCCAAACGGTTAGGATCATTTGGGGCTATTGCGTGCGGTATTAAAGAAAATTAAAATCAGGTTAATTTTCACAGTAGACAACAATTGTCGTGGCAACAATGGTCTATCATTAGCAACACTTTTTTCAGGCTGTCAATGGCTAGAAAGGCGTCTTTACAAAAAATCACCCCAAGTCAACTGTGAAGAGATGGGCAATATGGAATATGTTTGATGGCCAATACCTTTATGTATTTACAGACAAAAAAACCGATTGCTATAATCAATTGTAATCCTGTTTTCTGTCGCTAAACAATAATATAAAATTATTTTAATAGTGGACTTATTGTAGATACGTCTACAATGGATTACTATAACATCATATATAGTTAGATTTAGATCTATATAAAATCTTCTGATTTCAAAATTTATTCTTATTAGTGCCAGGAGTGTTTAGAGAGTAGTTTGAACTGTAAAAGAAGTCGGGATACTGGGAAAGACTTCACGCATTATCTTTGCACTGAAATGATATACAGAGTTGAATTAAAATCGACTTGGTTTTTTAACAGTAACAATGTGGATTTAATCACACTACAAGAAGTGAAAAATATAAAAATTTGGTGATTCCCGACAAAGACTTGAATCAAATAATTATTCGGGGTAAAATGAGATTTAATAATAATAATATTTGGCTAATTTATATAGCGCCATTTTCGTGAGAAATCACCTCAAGGGCGCTGTACAAATATATTTCTTAAATAGTTAATACTAGAACTACTGACTTATCTCTAAGACTTATATCTAGTGACTTACGACTAAGGCCTATAACTACAATCTTAATGACCTATATACGAGTATTTTCATATTTAGCAACTTACAACTAAAATTAATATTAACAATCTAATCTTAGTAACGCCAGAAGAAGAAGGAAGTTCTATTATATTAGGGTGTTTTTATTGTTAGCTGGATATATATGTTAAATGAATAAAATCAATTGTCAATCTTAAACGCATTTAGATAATTCATCTGCCAACAATTAAACCGATTGACTTGTAATGTTCCCGCTGATATTGTCCATTGTCCATTGGTAGGTAAGTCAATAGCAAAATTGAATGAACGGAATCGCGAGATAATGTAACAATTACGGTATAAAAAAAAGAAAAAATATATATATATTTGGATAGAATGACGGATTTATGGAAATGAGTGTCTGAAAAAGTGAGTTTTTGAAAGAAGAAATTGAATAGTTATAGGAGATGCCCGAAGAAGACATGGCACGATAAAATGAAACAAATACTTACTACAATACAATAATATTTTTTCCAACTTAACAATGCACCCAGTTGACAGGCACATTAGAATTCACAAATTTACCTCAGACCATTCATAAGTCCCCGATCAACGCCGGGTAAATGTCAGCCAACATCTTATAAATACAGTTATGAAAATGAAAATGAGTGATTGAAATTATATTTAAGTTTTTATGGAGTGGCAAATCTTTAAAATGTTGAATGGTTGAGAAAGTCGTGTGTCCCATCTCCACTCTTATTTAGTTCATCAATAGATTAAACGCGCTGCCTCTGCGGTCAGACATGACTACTCGTATAATTTCTGATAGAAAGAGAATAGAAACATGTGATTCAAAGTGTGAATATAATTTAATTGCGAGCATAACCATAACCATAACTATAACTAGGCACCAATACGTCTACTTACTTTTAATGGTGGGTTATTCAACACAACTATATCGGCAGTCTATAGTTCAATAGAACATGCGGTTGTTAATACTGTAACCATGCAATACTTTTTTAGAATCAAAAGAAAATGTTTTGGAATTATTATTACTTGTTGTTGAAGAAATATCAATTGATGACAGTTGATTTACACTCCAGAGACTAACAATTGGATTCAAATATAGGTACAACATCCCTTTATTGCCTCTTCCCCTATTTTGGAAGTTTTACACTATTCCTGTTTTCGTCCAGTTTCCACGTGGATATGGATGGAATTTTTATATACAACTTACTTACATATTTTTACCAAGGGCGGGTATGTAAGATGTACATTAGGGGAGGGGGGGTTTATAGGGTTAAACCCGCTTCCCTCCCTCACCATAGTATTGCGTAGGAAAAAGAGAATTTTTGTCAAATACAACAATATTATTTACACCATCTCATTTATCAACTTGATGTACTTAGTAAGTTGTCGTTCCAATTATGTACAAAACAATAAGTTTTGGTCCCAATTATGTACACAACAATAAGTTGCGGTCCCAATCATGTACACAACAATAAGTCGCCCCAAAAAACATTATAATAAATTTTCCACCCCCTCCTCGCCCTTGGGGTCGAACCACCCATCTACTATAACCACGTCACTGTCTTTTACCCATCTTATTTGTCAATTACTTTTTTTTTAATTGTTTAAATGGAATTAATTATTGTTACGCCAACCATTAATGTATGTTAGATTGCCGGTGTGACTAATATGTGCCTTTAATTTTTATCAAAATTTACACTTTTATTCCTAGATTAATGAATTTTCTCAGGTTGACCTTCAAAAAAATGCCTTAAAACCATACCATCCCCTTTATTCACCCGTTAAAGCAGTATTTTGATACAAACCTACTGAAAATTTTGAATACATGGCGTTTAAAATAAGAGGAAAATTACTTTCTACATCTGGCGTCAACTCAGCGTAAATCCCGGGCGACGCCGGGGACTTAAGCTAGCCCGACTTGATAAAGTGTATAAAATATTGGATAAAATCACGCTAAAGTATATCTCTGTCTTTATATTCGGGTAGGTAGATACACAACTTCCAGCACAGTAAAGTACGATATTTAAAATGGCACAGGGATTCTCAATTCTCATCGGGGGCCTTATCGTCGGGGAACAATGTATCGATTGTTCCGTATCGCTCCAGGGCGGGCGAGGGGCGGGCCGCGGACAAAGGCCCCCGCCCACGCGGCCGCCCAGCGCTCGGGGCCCCTGCACAGGCAAGTGCGCACACTTCGATGCCCGACGGTTGGATAGCCCTGCTCTCATTACAATGGAATGGAACATAATGATAATATCCGCAGTTCAATTGAATTTAACGATTCTATTTAATCTGAATCTCGTGGTTTATGGATATGATTGACCCATACTTGAACATATTTCTTCGTGAGGAATTTTATCAGGAATCACAATTGCAAGGAGAATTAAGTCTTTCGTATTGAATATAATAATGACAAATGACATGTAAAAAAACAACACTTAAACAAAATCCAAATATCCAGAGTATTAAGCTTGTTTATTGCGGTGCGCACCTTCAAAGAATATTTATAAATTATCACATCTACAAACGTTGCCATCAATCAAGTTTCTGTTAAAGAGAAGGTAGTTAATAGATCCTTTGGTTTAATCCGACGTCAAGCGGACAGAATGCTGCAAGATCATTTAAGAAAATAAATTTTTAAGATATGGAAAATGCCGATAGTGGTAATAATTCTAACGAGATTTCAAAAGAAATATTGCTGTAAAATGCCAAACGGGAAAAATTTAGAGGTATTGTTTTTCATTAAATCGTAAAAAGTAACGTAATAATTTAATCAAATCACGTCCGAAGCCTGCGGGACTGTGAAATCCTCATGATGGGTATATATTGTGAGACTGAAGGGAGTGGGGAGGGGAATGAGTCGGGAAGGAGGAGGGTTCGGAAGTACCTGGCTAGTTTAGTCGATTGCAATTCGTGACCTGTTATTGATTTAAACTTTGTTCTTTTCATATCTCCACACAAATTCTTCCTTTTTTAAATTTTGTTCTCTTCATCTCTCTACACAAATTCTTCCTTTCTTAAATTTTGTTCCTTCATCTCTCCACACAAATTCATCCTTTTTAAATTTTGTTCTCTTCATCTCTCCACACAAATTCTTCCTTTCTTAATTTGTTTCTTTTCATCTCTCCATAAACTGTATTTTTATTTAGTAGTTTTTGCTAGTATTGTTCATATAATTTTCATCCGGACGAAATTACCAAGACATATTAAGGACATGCGTAATAGGTACCTTAACTATTTATAATTTAATATGGAGTACCTTATAAATTAATAATATTCAGATCCGTTAACCATAAACGGCTGATACTATAGGAATCAACATTTCGATATTGAATCGAGGTATATATAAACAGCGCAATAGTGGAATAAATTTCTAGATTTTATTGCCAAACTGTACATCACTGTAGTATAGCTAAAAGATGGTTAACTTAGTGGTCAACCAATTTAAGGTAATGTGTAATGATTGTACAATTTACACGCATGCAAATAAATAAAATAAAAACATGTTTTTCCCGTCTAACAGAAGAGGAATATGAAAAAATAAAAATAATTAATAATAATGAGTAAAACCTCAAATTGTAATATTTAATTATTGAAGACAATGTTAGAATTTTTTCAACAAAAATATGAAACAGAAATAATCAGAAAAAAGATACCGTCGCATCTAAGACTTGAACCCAGCAGCATTGTGATGTATCTATCTGTCTTACAAAGTCAATGCCCAGCAGCCAATAAAAATGTGCTGTGAGAGAGGAACGCTAAGTCCAGTGACTCGATTCTCAACGAAGTCCACTAGAACAACGAGTGGTTCGACCCACTAGTTGTTGGATTGAAACGAATTTTGACGTTTGGCCTATGTAAGTACGTACCTTCGACTAGACTCATGAATAAGAATGTCGAGCAATGTATGTACTTTCGACGGCTTTTGCGAGCGGCCTGGATTGGAGAATCGATACCCTGGGTTCAAGTCCTAGATGCGACCGCAACTTTTTCTGTTGTTTTCTTCAATAATAAAAAAAAATGTTATACTCGTAGTTTTGTAAGTTTAAAGTGTATGTACCTAGTGGCGGTAAGCAGGTATTCGTACTTAGGGGTGGTTATTGTTTGTTATGTGGTTAAGGGTGTACACAAGTAAGGCTTAAGTGTTGAGGGAGTGAATTGACAGAATTACCCAATTCAACGAGTCCTGTGCCTCCATGAATCGCCTTTGCGCCAGGTCCAGCTTGGAAGGTTCCATTTTGATCAATCGATCTGCCTCGGTACTCACCTGCAACAATACAAATCACCATTATTATCAAATTAGTACTAAGTTTACAAGAATAGGAAGGTAAGAAGATTATTTATCATCCCTCATTTTCGAGACTTTTAATTGAAATTTATGTGTATAGAGTATCACATATACACGGAGAAATATGAGTACTACTAATTTATTGAGAGTTTCTTCAAATTATTGGTAATTCAGTTATGAACGTTTCCTGATAAGCCTTTAGTAAAAACATAATATATCGAAACACGTGTTCATGCATCTGCATTTGCCTTGATAATATATAATGACGAAATTCGAAAATCTTATGTTATTTTTTATCTTATTGTATATTTTTTTTAAACTAAAAGTTTACCCGGAAACCTGTTAATTCATTGTTTGTAGTGCAGTGTCTCGGCAAGGCGAAGTCCTGGGTTCAAGTCCCAGATGCCACCGTATATTTTTCTGCTTCAAAATTTTATTTAAAATCACTAATGTTATCTTCAATAATTATATTACAATTTGAGGTCTTACTCATCAAGTTATTTCAAAAATAAAAAAACTACTTTATAAATGTTTATAATTGGGAGTCGTATAATATATAATTTCTTAATTTATAATTTAAAAGCTTTATTCTTTCTGATTTCATTTTAAAATTGTAAAATTTAAAAAAAAAATGGCACTTTAATAAGCGTAATGGTGTTGACAAGCACTAGTTTTAAATTCAGGGATTTCTAAGTTGACAAAGATCTTGGTCAGTTACTTATTTTATTGAAAATTGTTGAATTGAAATAATCATTTTACTTATGTATGTACCTACTGTTTAGTTTTAACAGATGTGTAGTTGTAAATATCGATAGTTTTTGTAGGACGACCTTCAAAATTAACCTCTGTATTTTTCTAAAGGTAAGATGTAATTTTTGAAAGTCCATTGTAATTGTAACACTTTAACTCACTGGGAAAGCATAGTTAATTTTTATTGAGAGCTTAGGTATCAAATTATTTATTTTGACTTAATGAAAGTCTCGGGGGTCTCATTTCCACGGCATTCATTCTATTTCCATCCCTCCTCAGGCTAGGTGCCAGCTTTCCATCGTGGATTGATTTGCTTCTTTGGATAATTTTTTGGTCAGTTTTGGTCACTTCTTCCTTCCATCATTATTTACTTCTCGCAAAATTTTTTTGGATTTCTCTGTGCTACTGACTATCGGTAAAGAGCTATAACCTACAAATCAATAAAATATATTTGACTTTTGTGAGCTGCAGGTTGTTACATCGATCAGAACTATTATAAATTAGACAGACAGTAAATCCTTTTCGGCATCCTTTGCTGTTTTTGCGTGCAATATACGATATATCTTACGATAATCAACCGAAAGTGTCTAAAAAAGTGAATTCGAGCATACAAATTTGAAAATAAGTGCAGTTTTGTGCGGGCTATAACGGTGTTCTTTTATCCTCTCGGTATTCCATCGGAAAATATTACAAGTGCAATTTTTACAAGTGATATTCTAGCGAATAACAATAATATTGTTAAAACCGGGTAGTTTAAGTAGCTGCATGACGATTCGTTGAAAGTGAGCTCACTTTGTTTACCTTTTACCAGTGCTAGCCGATTTGCGGAAAACAGGCGCATCTTTACCAATTCCCATTATACAAATAAAGTGCTAGTCCGATTGCAGACAAATAGGCGTTATCTATTCCAAAAGCGAAAATGCCATTCAGTGAACCCGAAAACGACAAGATACTCCCTGAAGAGAGGATAAAGAATGCTCGAGGCATACAAAAGGATATCAATAATTTATTGGCGTCTAACATCCTAACAAAAGATCAACGGACGACCATAAAGAACGGCGTAAGTTGCTTAATAGATTACGTAGTGGAAATGGCAGATCATTTCTCCCAAATTCACTCCGAAACACCTTTAAAAAATGTCATGAGAAGCATCGAATTGCTCTCCAATGATATTAATAAAATCAATAAAAAGCTGGACCAAACCCCTCAAGCTACAACGTACGCGACTATTGCAGCTAGGCAGAAGACAACCCTTCAGAATCATGCCCTAGTAATAAGCTCCGACGACCCACAGAAAAAATCAGCCGACATTGAAAAACTCATCAAAAATCACGTAGATGTTCGCACTCTGGGGATCGGTGTTGCACGCATGCGAAAATCGAATAACAGCGACAAATTAATCTTCAATATGGCCTCCCTGGAAGATAAAAATAAATTTAAAGAAGAATTAAATAAAGGGCTACAAGGCAAAATAAATATAGCAGAAGGAAAAAAATTGAATCCTATGGTTATAATTAGAGGCCTTATCAAGGGAGCTACTAATGATGACCTAATGCATTCCCTGGAGAAACAAAATAATGGGATAGGTATAGATTTCTCGCAAAAAATATTAATTAAATACAAAAAAAATCATAGGAATGCACTTCTTTGCAATACAGTATTAGAACTATCGCCAAAAAACTGGAAAAGCTTGATAGAAGCTGGCCATATCAATGTGGGATACCAACGTTTAAAAGTGGAGGATCAGTCACCATTGGTCCAATGCTATAAATGTATGGGTTTCGGACACACCCAATTGTTCTGCAAGGAAGAAACGGCCTGTGTTCACTGCGGGGGCAACCACAAATTCGAGGCCTGCCCTAACAAAAAAGAGCAGCCTACATGTGCCAACTGTAATAATGTAAGTCATAACGATCACAGAGCCACCAGCTCAGAATGTCCAATATGGAAGATGATGGATAAACGTGTTAGGGAAAAAGTAGACTACGCCGGAATTTGTTGAAAAAAGCTGCTGACCAATCAATCATACAAAGGAAGTACCAATCGGTGGATGACTATATACCTATAAAAAATAGCTTGAGAGTCCTGTACATTAATGCCAGAAGTATTCGAAACAAAGTAGACGAAATAGAAGAAACGCTCAAAAGGATACCGGATACTGTGCACGTCTTAGTTGTCACCGAAACATGGCTGGGAGATGGAGAAGGATTATTGTTCAACATCGATGGCTACCAGGGTAATTTTGCTTCCCGGACTACTGGAAGAGGATGAGGAGTGGCGATATATACTCACAAAACATTTAACTGTGAAGTTATTGAAAAGTGGTCAAATGAAAACTCTTTTTTAGGAGTTAGGGTTCAATATAAACATTTTAAACCATTAAATATATATGGTATATACAGGAAACCTAACAACAATATAAATGATTTTCTAGTATCTCTTGAATCTATATTACAAAAAAGTAGCCTAGATACACTCATCTTGGGGAATTTCAACATTAATGTTCTTAAAAAAAATGACACAACAAAAAAATACATCAACACTTTATTTTCATATAATTATTTCATATGTAATAATACACATCCCACGAGAGTTACGGAAACCAGCAGTTCTCTTTTAGACCATATTATATCAAATAGAGAAAACATATCTTCAACGACCTCCAATATTGATAACCAGATAAGTGATCACAGTATAATGATGTTAGACTACCAAAACTCTTTGAAACACCACTCTAACAACAGAATACCACCAAACATAAACATCAGTATCAATAAGAGGGCTCTGAGAACATATTTTGAAACCCAACCGTTTTCTCACAACACTACCAATATAACCGAAAATTTTAATCAATTTTTTAAATATATCAAAACAGCGATTGACACTTGCAAATTTAAGCCAAGGTTACGAATAGGAAACCCTAAGCAAGGTAATACACCATGGTTTGACAAAAAATTAGATCTTCTTATTAGAGAAAGAAATACTTATTACAAACAGTGGAAAAAAGATCCGCTAAACAGTCTTCTTATATCACTTAAAAATAAGTCGAGAAATTCGGTAACTAATTACAGACGTTTCGCCAAAACAAAATATTACACAGATATTTTTAAAGAAAACATACATAATCCAAGACAAACTTGGAAAACAATAAATTCAATCATAACTAACAGTCCAAAGAACTTGACAAATAAAATTGAAACTCTTACCATCAATAATATAGACATAAATGACCCGAAGCAGATATGTACAGCGTTTAATGACTTCTTTACATCGGTTGGTGAAAATCTAGCTGCGAGCATCCCATCTCATTCAGATGACGTAAATACAATAAACGTGGAACCAAAGCCATTACAGTCCCTCTACATGACCAATACAAACAAACTAGAAGTTTTAAAAATTATATCAAAACTAAAAACTAATGCATCTCCAGGGGTCGATGGTATGACAACTAACTTACTCGGATTCTGTAAAGAAAAATTAGCGGATCATCTTGTTATTCTCATTAATCAATCATTAGCGAGTGGACTGTTTCCGGATCAATTAAAGCTAGCAAAAATCGTTCCAATTCACAAAGAAGACTGCAAAAAAAATCCATCTAATTATCGTCCAATATCAATACTCCCAGTCTTTTCCAAAGTATTTGAACATGTAATCAAAAATAGACTAACAAAATATCTCACAACTAATAATATTCTCACGCCTCAACAATATGGGTTCAGAAAATTCTCCAACACGAAATGTGCTGCCTTTGATTTTATACTAACTCTTCAAAAACACTTAGATCAAGGAAAATATGCAGCGGGCATTTTCATAGACCTCAAAAAAGCGTTCGATACGGTTGATCATAAGATTCTGTTAGAAAAGCTTGAATATCTGGGCATCGTGGGCAAAAATCTAAAACTTTTATCTAGTTATCTTACGGGTAGGTGCTCTTCGGTTGTTATTGGAAAAGAATCAAGTGATCATAGAAATATAACATGTGGTGTACCACAGGGCTCGATTCTCGGGCCTTTATTATTCTTGATTTATATAAATGATATTGCAAAATGGGGGTTGAAAGGTACCCTTCAACTTTATGCTGATGACACAATATTATTCTATCATAATACTAATTTAAACGAAATGGAAAAAGACATGGAAAGGGATTTGGGTCATCTAGCCGAGTGGTTGAGAATCAATAAACTTAGCCTTAACATTAAAAAGACTCACTATGTGCTATTCGGGAATAGGAAAGGACAACGCCTAAACATTTCCTTGGGAATAAACAAACTGGAACAAACAGATGTCGCGAAGTATCTAGGACTTTTAATTGACTCACGGCTTACATGGAAAAACCATTTTGACCATGTTAAATCAAAGATTGCTCCGGTGACCGGTGTAATGTACAGACTACGTAGATTGCTTCCCACAGCCATACTGCGATCATTGTACTATGCTATGATTCACTCCCACTTGGCATATCTTTCGAGTATCTGGGGCTTTGCTACCAAAAAAATGATATCGGAGGTGCAAATAATCCAAAATAGAGCCATGCGTAACATTTTTGGCTTGCCTTGGGATATACCTGTTAAAGATATTTACCGTCACGCACTTGTTTTGCCATTTAAGATGGTTCCTAGCTTTGAGATAACAAACACCATTTTAAATATTATTCAGTGTAACACCCACACAAATATAAAACTGAACTATAACAACGATGTTCACCAATATAATACACGACAACACAACAAACTACATATATCAAAAATACACTCAACAAAGTTCGGACTGAAATCATTAGAATATATTGCCTACACTAACTATAACAAATTGCCTGAAGAATTAAGACAGGTATATGCCTCTAACAAATCTCGAAACGATATATTGAAATCCTATTTTTTCAAATGTTATTTGGAAAACGAGTCATAAGTAGGTACAAACTCTGTTTCTGATAGCCGTCCTAATTATCTCCAAATACCAAACTTTGTACATCCAGAGATGATGAGCTTTTATAATCTTCTCATGTATTTTGAATGTAAAACATCCTGTATTAGGTATGTTTATTTTTGGCCCCGTACTTTTTAATGTATTTTCCTGATTTTGTTTTTATGCATTTATATAGTCCATCATTGAGGATACTTTTTCAACTTTTTGACACCAACAGTACATAAATCAAATGAGTGATTATAAAAATTCATAAAGTCTTATAAGACAATTTTTTTTGTAACATATCTGTAAAGTGATTCTTCATATGTTGTGTCTGTATGTTGCTTCTGTGAAATGTTTTGTAAATGTTTTCTTCATACATTGTGTCTGCACATTGGGTTGGGTTGGTTATTTTTAATTTTTAATTTTTAATCTAATTTTTCTGTACAAAACGCTTTTTTTAATTTTTTTTACTCTTCTATTTGAAAACTACCAATTGGCGATCCCTTAATGAGTTCAATAACTCTTGGGAATACAACATCGTTTTGTTGTATGTTTAAAAAAAAAAAAAAAAAAAAAAAAAAAAAAAAAAAAAAATATAACCACAGCATAAGCTGCGTTTTCGTCTGCTGTTTTGACTTCTGCAGTAAAAAAATTGAATAAATCAATCAAGCTCATTTTAATTACAACGAAACCCATTTAATTTTTGTGAGGTCTGTTCTGTTCTTATGCCGAATCCGAAATCCCACCGTTCGTAAGTTATAAGTTATGTTGTAAGTCTTATTGTTGATATAATGTCTGTTTCTACCCGGACGGCAGAACGGAGTAGAGGTAAGAGGCAGAGGGTGGGAGCGAACCAGGCTCGAAAGGCAAAGGGAGAAGGGAACAACCCTATAATTATCCCGGGTTCACTAATTACAATCTGGCGCCAAGTCCGCCCGCGCCGGACCAATATGGCGGAGGGTTCCAGTTCTAGAAACTAGATGGCACTGTCTGTTCTGGTTCCTTATTCACTAATTGCTCTCGAATCTCGACGTGCGACCTTGTTATAGGTTAGAATAACTTATGACCACCGCGGATTCAAGCAACTGCGATGCAAATGGAATGAGTTTATAGTCAAAAGTATCAAGATAATTTAATACTTTATATTTACGAGAGATGGGAAGGCTAACTTAACTTGACTTATATTGAACGAAGGGTAAATGCGAAGCTAGCAGTCCGTAATGGAGTGCTAATACCTACCCTGATGTATGGCAGTGAGACGTGGAACCGGCAGAGAATGGCTGAAAGTATACTGAATGCTGTATAAATGGGATCCCTGAGGCGTATATGTGGTAAAATCATGTATGATCATGTAAAAAATGTGGAGATCCGCAAAAATTGGAAGGCTGATGATGTAAGCGTAAAGATTAAGATTAAGAAATGGACGCTTAGATGGTTAGGGCATGTAGAGCGAATAAAGGAAGAAAGAAGTGTAAGGAGAATATATGACGAAAAATGTAAATAGTAGAAGAAGTCGCGGACGCCCGAGGAAGACATGGCATGATCAAGTGAATCAGATACTTGAGTTGGGCTATGTCAAGAGTCAGAATAATAGAAGAGACGATGAATGAATGTGAATGATGCAAGGAGTGTGGTGTGGCCGAGTTTTTCAGCGGTCCGTCCTCTCGTGTTAGGTGTGTACTTAAAACTCCAGTTAAAAAATTCAAATTTCGTTTTTTTAGCTTAACAGGACTTTATGAAAAATGGACGAAAAATTGGAGACTTTTAAGAAAATAATTCGAATATAAAAAAAAATTCTTCACGTTGATCCCCCGAATCGGATGAACACTTATTTCCATAATGTGAGTTGGCATCGTGTCTGTGTCCCACTCAGGCGACGTGCGTTCAATTCCTCGGCTGGCGTGGTAGTAGGAGATTTACAAATTATTGTCAAGTTATTAACCCGAGAATGTATTTCTTTATTTTAAAATACATCTATTTGAAATTCACTTTGTTTTCGGGAATGAATGGATGCAAGTCTTGGAAGTGGAAATTAACCCACTTTTCGACATCGGATCGAGCTAAAACTCGACAGATAGACTCGTTGTCGAAGACAATGCATTTGGTGCTTTTGGTGGCAATCACGTACACACACGCGGACATTTACGCATTTCTGAAATCGGATGACATTACAGCAGTTAATATACGAAATAAATGTCGGTCCTACCCGACATTTGGCAAGGTTGTTAGCGCGGATGACTCCAGTCACTTGGAAGGGAGGTGCAACCTCAATCAAATAAAATATTTTTAAAGTTTTAAAATACATTTTAAAACAGATTAATTTTTTAAATATTAATTATTTTGTTGAAAATCACATGAATAAACTTTTGTAAAGGATAGTGGTGTGACTTTTACAAACCTCTAAGCTAAACTTGCATGCTAAAAATATTGTTTTGCGTTTTTAATGAAACATAAAATTATATCTCGATAAGTGTGATTCATGAGTTAGGTTCTTGAGTTAATAGAATGGTTAATGAGAATTGCTCATTTATTAATATTATTCGTAATCCGGTTAAAAACGGGATTGCAGACTGTTTCCTGATATCTACACTTTTAGTAAAATCCTAATATATCGAAACACGCGTTCATGCACCTGCATTTGCCATGATAATATATATTGACGAAATTCGACAAAATTATGATTTTTATGAACACGTGTTCCGACATCGTGATAATGCATTCCTTTTTTACTAAAAGCTTTACGGGAAACCTATGAATTCATTCTATATACTAGTCAAGTTTTTACCAGACTTTTATCCTAAATTCGATATTACGTAATATTAGAAGTCGGGGTTTATTTCAGCGCAAATTCTGGTACTAACTACCATATGAATTCCTCATTACCCAAAATACTTATGGAGGGATATAATTATACCAAGTCAGTGGACATCCTTGACTTATCACTTAAGGCGATGCACTACGTACTAATGCAAAATCATGTGTTTTTGGTTTGAAAATTTGGTCGCCTAGAAATGTTTCAGATGCTTTAATTAAATACTGCGAGTATAATACATCTTGGTCTTTAAAATAATCGAGTATTTTTTAGATAAGTCTTTTTATAAGCCTAGAAAAAAATAATGTATAAGGCCTATGAAAACTGCTTTAAAGTTCAAAATCTCCTACTTACGAACCCATTTTCGGTTATAATTTTATTGTATAATGAGGCAAATTAAGTTATTTATAAAATAATCGGAAAAAATTAAATATTTATGCCTGAACATCCACAAAATAAAATAAAGGCACTTTTTGGCCATTTTTTTTTCTTGCATAAATAAAAATAGGCGGATGGTGTTAAGCGGGAATTTAAACCTTATCGCCATCTACGTAAGGGCTGTTATTGATAGCGGCTCCATTTAAAATATTACACGACGTAGTGCATCGCCTTAACAAATGCAAAAGATTGTTCCTTAGGAAGCTAACTTGTGTATAATAAATATGTAATTTTTACCATTCATATTTACAATCCTCTAAAAAGGGCGTTAATGAAGTAATAAAAATCTATGCGTGCATATATTGCATAATTCGGATAATACGTCAAACGAAATGATTATCAGGACTGTTGATTTACAGTGTAAGATTGCAAGAATAGGTAGGTATGAAAATAAGAAAATAATTTATTTTTTTTTGTGAAAATAATTCATAGGTAATTTTTTATGGACAGGCAGATAGACTTTCATAAAATCATATAAATTGTGCTGGATCAACTTAATTACACAATAGATACTCGTAGTAGGGATTCCCCTGCTAGTTTTCACGCAAAACCGTAAATAGGCATGGAATAAAATATAGACAACTTTTTGACAAGATTTTGGCAATGACATTGTTATTACCTTTTAACAAAACCCCTTGTAAATAGGTATTCTAGATATATACCTAATAGTTAATAAAATTCTGTATTTTAGGAGTTTGAGTACGTGTATTGTACCTATGTATTTGAATTTTTTATAGGTAAATGAAATTCCGATGACAAGTTTTCTAAAGAAAAAAAAGGTTTATTTTGTGTGAACAGGCAAACTGGCATAACCATGATATAACCCACACGTTATGGGCATTTTACACAATGCTATGTTTCGTTCAGTTTCCATATGGATTCTGGATGAAAAAAAGGACGTCACGATTTAATTTGGTAACGATATTTGTACAGCTTATGTCGTTTGCCATTGTTTTGCGTAAGTATGTTATGTTGCTTGTTTATTTCCTTTAACTTTTAAAATATTGATTTTAAAAAGGCTATAACATCTCTTTATTACTGATTGTGAACGTGTATTGTTGTTTGCTGTTAAGAATTTGGAGTAATTTTGTTACGGAAACGGCGAAGGCAAATGAGAGATGCTTCCATGTGATCTATGGTTATGTGCAAGATGTTGCCATTTTTTGACGTAATATGGTACCGTCCAAAATAATATTTCTTTTCTAATGGCAGCTATCAGAATGAAAACCATGATCCTGTAAAACAAAATCATATAGGTCCAAATATACCTAGTTTCCATATGGGTGTGATAAGGGGATCTTTTAAAACGCCCATCACGTTGGAGTGTGCCGTGTCTTGCTGGGAAGTCCCCAACTTCTACCATTCGCTCTAATATATAATCGCATCTTTCATATCACTATTGCTAATACTTTAATTTATTTTGAATCTCATCAAACTCAATTGGTTGTTTGGTACCTACAGTTGGATGCCATATTAATAAAGACAGTACCAATATTTCCTGATTTTTATGTTAACTTTGTCTCTACTTCTAAATAACTTGGATATGATTGGCCATTCCTTCGTTATTTTTGTTGCTGGTATCACCACGAGAAGTGGCAACACTCGCAAAGTGCCACATCCCTCGAAAATTTAATACCTATACAGACTACTATAAATACGCCGGACTTTATTAATAAAGCATTTTATTATTGCAAGGGCTTTCATATAACTTGATTTGTTGAATAATACGTATATGAAATACAATTTAAAGAAAGTCTAACGATTAATTCTGTTTTTCGAATCAACTGTTATTTGAATGGGGATTTTTTCAAATAAATGTCGAGCATTTAACTACAGGCAAAAATTATCATATTAAATAAAACACAAAAATTAAAAATTCCAGTTTCGGTTGTGCCTCTGTCTATAACTCTGGTTCAAAGAACTTTTGATATGAATTTAAGCTTCATTTTTAAAATTGGAATTGTTTATTTGGAGAATCCAGAAAAGGGATAGATTGATTTAATATTTTAACAGAAAATTATTTTAAATACCATTTTAAAAATGGAACTGATATTTTCGAGAGTTCAGACTATCCCCATTGATATTTTGTATTATGTAGATGAGACACAAAGCGAAAAAATTGGTTCCACTTTTTTAGTTCCAATTAGTCCAATTTAACTATATAGTCGAACCACAGGAAACTACCGAATCCGGTCCCCGCGCAATGCTACTCATATTAAATATTTTTCAAATAAAATTGTATACAACAAGGACATACACTAACATAAAACAAGGACGTGCAATGAAATCAGGCTACCAAAAAAGGACAAGGCGAATACTCAGAATAATATACTATATTAAGGGATGAAATACTATAATGCGCTGCCGGAAAACTTAAGTCTGCACCAATTGGAAAATTCAAGATGTTGTGTAGGAGCCACAACAAGCAAGAAAAAATATAGTATATTTATATGTAACAAATTATTTAGTAATTTGTAAGCTTAAATTTACAAATTACTAAAAAAAATAATATCTGATGAGATATTAATATGCAATAGCATCTCCATATCAATCTCGTGATTTTTCACGGTACTGCGCTAAAATAATAAAATTATTGATGTTATGTTAAAATTTATTGAAAGAACAGTGCGTAAAATCATTTCAATTTAAAATATGATATACAGTCATTAAAAGCGATGAAAAAACTAACATTTGAACCTAATCTACACAGCCTAGTTTTTGTTTAATCACTTTTTATGACTTTCAATCACTTTTGAAAGATGTGTTGAATTGTCATTTTGATGGTTTCTAATCACCTGCAAAATTTAAGAAAAAAGTGTGAGAAAGATTCAAAAGTCTTTACTTTTGTCTCCTGGCAAGAGCTGGAAAATGTGAGACAGACAGATCAGATCAGAATTACTTTGTAATGGAAAAAAAAACAAACCTCAGACGTGTACATATTTCCAGCGGGAACATAGGGCAAGCAACGCCCATCTCGTTGCTGTTGATAATAGGCACAATTCATTTTTAGTTAATTTTCCAATAAGTATAAAAAATTACAAAAATACTTCTCCATCATCAACATCCGTAAAATCACTCACAAACAACTTAACTTTATATTATTTGTTTCAGGTCTCTAAAAAATACGCACACGAAAATGTTAAAAATAATCACTTGGATTAAAAACAAAAATAACACGCAAATCACTTATTTTCAAATTCGAAAACAGAACGGCGTTCCAAATCTACGGTGGCCATCTTGTGACAAATTCGTATTCGAAATTCGAATTCGAAAAGCCCGCGGACACGCTCGCCAATTAAACCCGCGAGGGAAACTTCTCGACTAACAATAATGAAATTGTTCGACGCTGCCATGCGGGCGGCGCGCGGGGAGGGCGGGAGAGGTGTGCGGGGAGGGTAGGGCGGGGGAGGAGACTGGGGAGAGACGGGGGGAGGAGGGGCGCCCACAAGTACCAAACTCTTACTTTATGATAGGTCGTGTGTACGTACCCATACAGTACCCATGCATTTAATTCATTACATCGTATGTTTCAAACTTTCCATCCCAGATATTTTGCAAGAGATTTGATCAATCTTTAAGGTTGATATTTAAAATTCCCAATGAAGTAACAAATTAGGTACTAGTCATACTAACCGGTTTCGCCCGATACTTTCGAAAGCCGCTTTTTTAACAATCCAACTAAATGGCCACTTATCTTATTTTAGGTTAGCTAAGATAAGTTAAATTTCAAAGCTATGTGACTAATGCTGGAGGTTAAGTTTTGAACTCCAAATACTTGTATCTAAAAAAAATTTCTATCTCTAGAAATCTCTAGATTTTACCAGATAAACTTAAGAACAAAACAAAAGTATAAGATTTGCCTAATATTTTCAGACATGACCCATCAATATCCATAAAAATGATTTCTTTCTTTGTGCCTCATAGACTCAAAAACTACTCGACAGATTTCACTGAAGTTTTCAAAGTTTGTTTTTATTAGTCCCAGGAGTGTTTAGAGAGTGGTTTGAGTGATAAAAATAGTCGGTGGCGCCCGATGTACAATAACCTATTAACTATGCACTGGAACTAACTCCAAACCATGTATAACCCCCGAGCATCGCCGGATTCACGTCAGCTAGTACCTTTATACATTTAGTAACGTCTTACGGCAACGAAATTAAAATTAGTAAATTCGACGACAAAATTATAAACATAAATATTAATTGTCTTTTTAATTACATTTTAATTGAACTTCACGTGGAGAGCGTCTTTTTAAATAATTTAATTACTAAAAACACGAGTTCAATTACCAATCTCAAACATTTATCACTAAAATGGCCCTTATTTTTTTATTGCGTGGTAATTAAAAATTATCTATGGCAATAATTTTATTTTTCTTCACCTGGTAACTCTGCAGCGACTCCTCCCCGCATTTCCATTGGCCGAGAGCAGCGGAGCCTATCCAATCAACGGCGATTAAAACGAGTTTTCCAACTTTAAATCCTAATGAACGCGTACGACCTTTTTACGGGCACCATATTGATTGAATTTAACGGGTTACATGATGCGATATAAAGGCAATTATGTGTCCTGGGCTTCGATTAACCTATACTTATTACTATTTTACCCCTTTACGTGAAAGTTAATTAACGAAACTGATTAAGTGCATGATTTAAAGTAACTAAATGATATGATTTTCCAGAGAAAAATTAAAGGAAAATAGGTGAAAATGATTTGACATACAAATAAAATGTTTAGTTATTATTAACACCCAAAATTCCCAACTCATAACTTGTGATCGAAAGGGTTAAATCTAATTTGATTGAATATTATTTTATGTACAAACTATATGCGAAGGTATTATAGTGATTTGTTTTTGGGGTATTATGCCGTGTTGCGCTACCTCCTTCTTTAGCCAACGTTTCGGACAGCATTGCAATGTCCATCATCAGGACAAATGTGTAATCAGGATGATGATTGACACTGTAATCCTGTCCGAAACGTTGGCTAAAGAAAGAGATAGTGCAACACGGCGTAGTACCCCAAAAACAAATCACTTTACCTAATACTTTTGGCCGTGAAAATCTTAAATCATACCTATATGCGTGGGTGTTAATTTATTGTATTGTAGTCTGACTCTTGACATGGTCCGACTCAAGTATCTGGTACACTTGATCGTGCCATGTACTCCTCGGGCGTCCACAACTTCTTCTAACATCCACTTTTACGTTATACGTTCTCCTTACACTACTGTTTTTCGTTAATTCGCTCTGCATGCCCAAAAAATCTGAGCGTCCCTTTCTTAATCTTACTCGTTATGTTTGCATCAGGCTTCCATTCTTTGCGGATATCCACATTTCTCACACGATCATACTTGGTTTTACGCCTCATGGATCTCATTTCTAGAGCATTCAGTCCTAAGGCCCGTTAGTAAGAGTTCAAAGATGGTTTGAAAGGGAGATATGTAAATACGAATGTTAGAGGGAGAGCAATAATAATAAAAAAACGATAATAATTAAGTAAAAATGCTGAAAATATTTAATAAAATACGACTCGTTTTAAATAGAGCAAAAATCTCTAGAAACATGCTTAAGTTGCATTCAAAGATACACTATGAATTTTTTCATGCCTATAACATTTTAAATAACAGAACAAAATGTGTTTTTAATAATTTTCGTAGCCACTTTGCGATTTTTTTATATTGAGGGAATTTCATATAATTATCGTTTCGACATAACAATGTATAGACATTATCTTCGAAAATATTATATATTTTTTTGGTACTTAAAAACTTAAAGAGAAACTTGTTATAAATCGGTGGAAATTGGATATGTTTTAATTTAATAATGGTTGCAGTCCAAAAAGAAAACTAAACGCCCCAGGGGAATGTAGATATAATAAAATGCTGAAATATTGAATTTTGGTAACTTAAAATTTTCAAAAATGAATAGATTCAAATACGTCTAAAGATATGCGTAATTGACTTTTGTTATACGGACGTATATCCTCTCTGCATACGTTACCAGTGAGGAAGTATTACAGAAATAATCCTTTGGGGGATCAAGTGTCCGAGAGATCAACTCTCGGAGGGGTAAACTGTCAGGGGATCAAGCATCATGGAATCATTTCAAATCAGAAAAGGTCTGCAAAATCTTAGGTTTAACTGTTTATTGTATCGTAAAAGTTAAGTGGTCTAAAAATACACCCGCAATTTGATACCAATTGCAAAAAGGTTTATTTGAAATCCAACTACCCAAAATCATTAGAAATATCCTTTAAAAAGATTGCACAATTGGTCCGTTAGGTACTCGTATTGAAGTAGACAAAGCACGAGCCATATTTAGTGTCAATCATGGGGTTTGAGGGATGACTCCTCCCACGCAGCTGTCAGTAGACCCTCACCTGGCCCAGTTAGCAGTAGTTGGTAGTTGGTGAAGGGTGCTCCGCCACCCTCGGGGGCTCCGGCCCCGCCCGGGACCACCCTCTTCCGGTGTTCTCGGGTTACCAGCGGAAGAGGCCCCATTTTTCAATGGGGCTCGCGCGCGATACAATGAAAAGATTTGTAAGAATCTGTTGACGTAATGAGTCAAATGAGACGAACATATGTATTCTCTGAAATAGCACCCTTATCTGTATTTTATTTATTTATTTAGTATTTATTTATTTGTTAAGACATACACAGTACAATTAGATACAATTAGATATTTTTAGTTATTACATAGTTGTAGTACCTATTACGTATGTCCATAAAATATCATTACGTAATTTCGCCTGAGATTGTTATAAAAGGAAGGAAGTGTGTGGATAATAATAAAAATAATAAATGAATTGAAAACAAGAATTATAATAAGCTCACGAATTGTAATTGACTGTTTAAATAGGAGTTTTGAAAAATGATGTGAAAATATTTTTGAAATATGTCATGCTAAGAAATTTAATAAGTTAGTTTTGTATGTTAGAAAGGAATCATGAAAGATGTCTAAATGTAGTAATTTTTCGTAATTGGTGTATGTTGTGATTGCGCGAGTAATAACTGAATTATTTGCTGCATTGGTATTGTTGACTTCAATATGAAATAGTGTAGTGTGCCTGGTACGCCTCGTTGGAAAATTTAAACCAATGACGGATAGCAATTCGGGACTATCTATTTTATTATTTAGCAGATTATGTAGAAACAACAGGTCTGACAATGTGCGTCTTTTTTGTAAAGTTAACATATTATTTGTAGTATTGTTGTGTTTCTTGAGTAAATGTTTCGAAAATTTATTCTGTATACTTTCTACTAAATCTATGTATACCTTATATTAAGGATTCCATATTGTGGAAGCATACTCCAGTGGACTGACCAATGAACTAAACAACATTTTCAGAGTCTTAGCACTTTTGAAAACTTTGCATATTCTTAATAAGAAACCTAGCATTCTGTAGGATTTTGAAATAATATGTTCAATGTGCTTGTCAAAAATTAATTTGCTATCTAAGTAAACACCTAGATCTTTACACGTAGACATAGGTTGTAAAGGTTTGTTATTCAAGTTGTATGGATAGATGATTTTGTTTTTATTTCTAGTAAATGTAATCGAGTGACACTTAGATATGTTTAAGGACAGTAAATTTGATTCACAATATATGTACAAATTATCAAGATCGCTTTGCAATTCCATACAATCGGATAAACACTGTATAGCTTTATAAATTTTCATGTCATCCGCGTATAAAACAAAGTAACTATTTTTAAAGCAAACGTAAATGTCATTTATATAAATATTAAATAAGAGTGGTCCAAGATGCGACCCCTGGGGCACACCTGAGACGATTTAATATATTTAATTTTTATTCGTAGTTATTTTTAAGCCATTGATAAAAAAAAACGATGTAAATCCAAATATGTCATTTTTATTGCACAGGGGATCAACGTGCAACTGAATTGAACTGTTTTTAAGAATCTCGAGCTTAAAATTTACAGTAAGAAACTTAAAACTGTTTTCACCAATTAGAGCGATCGCAAAGTTTGCTAACTACGTAATCAACATACTAATTTCGGTTATATGTGCTGCGCGTTGTAGTCCTGCGAGAAATCTGATTCAATGAAATCAAATTTGCTTTGAATTTACACTAATTATGTAAATAATTCAGACAAGTATAAAGTACCTACCTACACCTATAATGTAATATTTTTAACAGAAAAATAATATTGCTTTAATTTTTTGTATCACTCATTTTTAAATAAAGTAACGATATTAGCCCGAAACGATTTGTAGGTGCCTCTTTAACAAAATACGTAAAGCTTGTTAATCTATACAATCTTTATATTCATGTTTCTATCCAGGAAAACAGATGACTGTAGATGAAGGAAGGAGTAAATTTTATTTTTCAGATGTGTATGAAGTTATCTCCTTTCTGCTTTCCCCTGTGATAAATGGATGATATTTTGTTGGAAATAAACGAGAATTTACAAGACGAAAACGTCCCTCATACTCTTATCCTCAAATCTAGGCTTTTCTAAGGATTACATAAACGGCCTTCGAGGTCGAGGGGTAAAGCTCTTGATTAGCCTGCCTGAGATCGCGGGTTCAAATCCTGACGTGCGCAAGTAAATTTTATTTTTATGTAATTAGTGTTATTTCGCAATTTACTTATGGCATATTTGCTTCACGTTCCAGAGTAAAAGATACTCTCATTATCGCCCTGGTGTAAGATCTCCATTCAGAAATGAAACGTTGCTTGAAATGGCTTTGGCCGTGTTTGGTGACCCGATATGAATAACCAGGTACTTCCCCACCTTCCTCTATCCCATCTCCTTCTCCTCCTTACTATCTTCAGCCTCGTAATGTATCTCTATTGGGGGTACCATAGTCTCATTTGCTGAGGCATAGTGGTGTATGGAGTTCTCGATATTTAGTTCGTTAGATTCCTATTCTACGAAAAGTTTTTATTGGGATTTTTAAAATAAGTTTTCCAAAGTTTTTTAATAGATAGATATGTACCTTCTTATAGTGTGGTATTTGAACCTTATTTAGTAGTCCTACAGACAATATACGACCCTAAGAACTTAGCACCAATATTTTAAATCTAAAAAAAATTATACCCATAATAAAGTAACAAAACAGGCTGCGATCACAAAGCTCGCATAAATCCAAACTATCCGCTGTGTTCGATAAAGGCCAACAAACGAACGCAATAAAAGCATTCAACTCTTTCAACGCGATAAAGCGATACACATTGTTCCGTATTCATATACCAACCACTGCGATCCATCGCATCGGTCTGGCGTTCAGACTGTTCGATGTAGGACTGTTCACGTTCTGGGTTGGCAGTGTTCAAGCCCATTGTAGCTACCAGATGCAAACCTAACACCATACACCCAATGGGTGGGAAATACTGTACACTGTAGGAACTCAACAACGAGCAGCGTAGTCAGGATCTCCGGTAATGAAACACCCCTTCCGGTGACCCATTCAAAGCTCTTTTGTGTCCTGATTGCAAAAAAAGAGGCGTAGTCGACAAACGATGATTTTGAGCTTTGAATGAATTCACGTTGCGCAGGTAGTCTGCTTGGAACACTGGAGATAAGGGAGAGCTTTATTTCTCCATTTGGATGTCTGCTTTATATTGATAATAAAAATGATGGCGACAATCACTTGATATTTCCGTCTCTGCGTTATGAATGGTGATGGAAGGATCATTATGTCTCAGTGAAAGGGTATGTAAAAATGAAATTGATATTTTATCCAGTCTTATCTCTTTATTAGCCTTTTTCTTAAAGATAGATGGATGTGAACCGAACAGGTAACTATTGAAGTATTTATTACCCAAGTAATTCATCAAATTTCAAATATTATTAATAATAAAATTTGGACGATTTAAATAGCGCCATTTTTGTGAAAAAAAAATCGAAGTTCATATTCAAGTTCTGTGAAAGTCCTATTTAAGTCCTGTTACTATCCAATTACCGTGAAACAACCGGCCCATGATAAAATAATAACAGAATTCAAATGCAAATTTCACAGAACTTGAATTTTATCTTTGAAATTTTATGCATATTTATTCAAATTCTGTGAAACAACTCGTCCTTAATGTTATAGAGATATTAACCCCTTACTAATATACATGTCTAAAATTTTACAAAATTGATTAAAACCCATTATTTACTCTACATTAAAGGGTTTTTTGATGAGTTAAATTTAAAAAAAAACACGTTTTTCAGTAAGGCCATTAATCCCTTCCATTTCAGATTAAAAACATAATGTTGGCTTAATGTGTTTTGTATATTTACACAAAATTTATAAATTTATATTAATATTGACGACACAACATTGCAATAATGTAATATTAATAAATAATACAAACAAAAAACCTACACCAGTTTCAGATATCTGTTGTGGACTGTAAACGCGATTTTTTAACAATTTATAATAATACGAAAATAAAATACTGTGTGCACATCACTTATAATTAATAATAATCTACGTGTTTCAAAGCCAATGATTTCTTCGTCAGGATAATGAGTATATGAGTAAACAAATAGGTAAATATAGACAAATATATTATAATGAAACGTGATTAATTAGTTTTTAATAAAAATAAATAAATATTATATAAAATAAATAAAGTTATCATTAAAAAGTTAATTATTACATTAAAAATAGTTTTGTATTAAATTTTTTTTTTTTAATTATTGTTATTTATACATATTAGTTACTCCTTTATTATTTTATGTTTAATTATAAATGTTTTCCATTTATATTTTACGAAAATTTTTGCTAAATACATAAATGTAATAATTTACTTTTTATGATTTATTATTTAATTTATTATATACTTATATTTTGTTTGTTAATAACTAATTAATCACCACCATCATACTATTTTTTGTCTGTATGCACTTATTTGTCAATGCTTCTCTATTTAATATTCGTTAATTTTCATTATGCTGACGAAGATGCCATTGGTTTTGAAACTTGTAGATTATCACCAATTAAAAGCGGTGTAAACGAAGTTTTCATTTAGGTACATATAATCAAAATGACCCCACAAAGTAATTTTACAACTGTTAAAGAAAATGAAATTTATATTTTATTTACTATCTGTGTCTGCCAGTGTCCGAGGATGTTTTAGGATTTATTACAAACTGTTTTTGTATCCTCCCTTTGGACGAGTTGTGATGGACGCTATATTGAACTTCTATTTAAATTTATAAGGTTCATTTTATAGATCGATTCAACAAAAATGTATTAATCAAGGTTCACTCAAATTATTTAAAAACCGTGTTGAGTGTTGAAATAATTCACAAAACGTGGGTACCTAGTATATTTAAACAATACTTATTACACTGTGTTCGCAATATTTTTTAACTAACTTTATCGTCGTTGGATAAAGTTTGTTAGCGACAACGCGTAAACATTAAAATACGTGATAAAATCGTGTCGCCGAGGGAAATTTCAAAATTAAAGTTTTTACGACCCAGAATCATGAAAGCCTCTGCGTTGGAGCCTCCATTGGAGGCTTTATTCCCAGAGGTGACTTGTACATACTCTACAGTGTTCATGGGTCCCTAACACGGAAGGTCACCAGAGGACCTCTGTGGTAATTAATCAACACCATTACACTAATTGCTAGGTTTACCATTTCGACAGAAACAAAAAATGTTTGCGGTACAACCAACATGTCAAAACGATATTATTCACAGCGCTGTATACGATTTTACGAACAACTTTAGTGATTAATCTTCTAAGAACTAATAAAATTGGAAAATATTGTTAATTGGTAAAAGCTTTGCAACGATTAAAATTTTAAGCACATATTTTCGTGTGTACGATTTGAAATAGGCTTGGCTTTTGACACAAAAATTTTCTTAGTAAGGTTGTCAGTTTTGAAATAATATGTTTTTTTATTTTTATTTTAAGTACAATAATAACTTAAAATACATATTCTAAAACATCATTTGATGAACAAACAAACATTAGGAAGACGATGTAAAGACAACTTGAAACTAAATACAAAAGTTTAAAAACTACAGGCCGCCTCAGAACAGGAAATCCTAGTGAGGAGGACTGTGAAAAAAAAGAATTTATATCTATATTATACTTTATACCTAAATCATGTTCAAACTTTGCAATTAAAACAAATTTAAAAAAGATGGGCCTCTGTAGGTACTCCCCTTTAACAATAATGCATACATTATTATGTAAGTAATAAAATGAATTGTTAATTGTTTTTGTCTTTAATTCGTAGTAGGTACTCCATTTATTTATATTTTTTAATTTAATTAAAATCAAATTAAATAATGTATTCTCCAAGTATTATGATTTTTTTTTGGCGTTTAAGGCCATTTTCAAACTGTAGTTTGGCTACGTTAAGACGACTTAATTATATGATTCTACTTGTATTTTATGATTACCGGTTAAACCGATTCACTGAAAGTACAAAAATTGAACGCCGAAACAGCTGTCACAATAATAAAAAATAAAAAAATACTTAATAATAACATTATTGATTTTAATAAAATAAAAAAAAAATAAAAAAAAGATAAAAATGTTAACATCTAAACAGCTGACATTAAGCCTACATCATTTAATTGTCACAGACAAATGTCCTACATAAGTTTTTTTGGGCTTCGAACTGTATTGCGATAATTTCACTTTTCATCACACCCCTAATTATAAGAAGGTAAGTAGGTAGTTAGTAATACATATAAAGAACCTTATTCTCTTTGTTACTGAATTCAGCGTATAAAAAATATTGCATAATATATAATTCCATATAAATATTTTTATAACACAGTTTTATTGCGCATTAATTCATCTAACTAATAAATAAGAAGGAACGCATGAGAAATATTACAAAATAATCGTTTCCCAAAGAAGTACACAATGACATTATTCTAAAAGCATTTACTGTTGTGAACGAACACATAATACATTGTGTTAATAAAAGACGGTGAATACACAAACTCACAACATGTTTCCATTGTGGCATTGTGGGGAACAAAGCGCCAAGGGGAATCCGGCAGATTTATGGAGTAAGTGGGATTATCGCCGACAAAAGGCGAAAAGCTCTTGGCGAAGCTTTTGCTCTCAGCCGAGGGATAAGAATTTCTCCGACAGCCGGGGAAATTATAAATCAACATTTTTCTTGCATCGCATCGCCCGAAACAGTTAGTTCTCCGCTTTAATGGGAGAATTGATTGTTTTGTGGGAATATTCCTGCAAAAAGTTTACCGCGAGATTTGGGTTTGTAACCCAGTACCTTCCTACTTTATTGCTTACGGGAGTCAGCAGCATTTATAGGTATGGTAGTGTGCTCTAAGAGTGCGCGGTTCATAAGAGTACTCAGCGGCCATATCAGTGAATGCGCGATGTTGGCTGAAAGATTTAATACCATTTTGATAGCTTGGGAAATATGCATTATTCTGATTTTGAGATTTCATATTTACGCAATCTTCTTAAAATATTTGTTAATTTTCAAAACGTTGTATGACGCGAAAATACTACTGTTGTAACGAATTTTTCTTGTGAATGCGACTGAATTCCGAAGCAATTTTCTGATAGCTTATACAGTATTTATATTTATTCTATTATATTATTTTTTTTTGTATATAGTTCACATAAGTTATGTTAACACCTCACTAGGAGAACCTGTACTGAGGTGTATTAGGAAAGTGTTATCATCCCGTCATAAGTAAAAAGACGTCATCGTCTTTGAGGTGCTCAAGGAGGATACTGTGGTTTCAGCCATAATAATAATAATAATAACAATATTTGATGATTTGTATAGCGCCGTTTTTGTCCAAAATCACCTCAAGGGCGCTGTACTAGTATATAATACATTTCTACTATGTTATTACTAACTCTATATGGAGATAATATACAGTACAATACTTATCTGGTAGGTCACTTGAGATTAACACGTAGTTAAAATTAACTAATTGTTTATTAGCGAAATTTAGATGCAAGATTTAGGAGGTAATTGTAAAATTGGATATAACTGGACTCTCTCTCAGCCCACAGCTGAATAGCGGCAGTAATGTATACATAAAAGGCTAATAGTTGTTACATCATAAAGTTACTTATTACATAGATATAGTTTCGTGAAAAGAAAAGGATACTACATGAAGCGTACTTAAAGACAGAGTTAAGACGAAATATTACAAGGTAACATAAAAAATGGTATATCAGGGTGTATCGCATGAGTACGCGTGGTGTGAATTTGCAAGAATGCGCATGTACTCACTTTATCATATTTTCTCACTTTATATACAAATGACATGTGTTATTGTTTAGACTAGCGCGCACTCTTGTGATTCACAGTGCATACACTTGCATCAAGAGGGTTTGCAAGAGTTCATATAGAAGTGCTATTATTATTATTTTTTTTTATATTAACTCCACACAGGAGGCCTTGAAGAAAATAATTTCCCTCAGGGCCTATGTCATCTTTGGAGATGCTGTGTGGAGGGTCTTACTGAGGAGAGGAAGGAGTGAACATGGGTCTTGAAGAGTCCCATGTTATAGGAGGGAGGAAACACAGAGGCCGGCAGTTCGTTCCACAGCCGAGCTGTTGAACTTAAGAACGAATCGTAGAAGCGACCCGTTCTCATGTGACATATGTCAACTGTGTACAAATGTTGGGCGCGCGTTTGGCGTGTATCCCGACTACGCACCGGTGCCGAAGGGATCAATGACGCTAGTTCCTCAGAGCATCTTCCATTGTAATACCGATAGAACAAGGACAGCATACCTACCTGACGCCTGTGCTCTAAAGATTGCAGTCCGTTTGTTAAGATTGGGGAATCTATCAAACGGACCGCCCGTTTTTGCACAGAGTCAAGGGTTTTTTTCAGGTATTTAGGGGCTCCGGACCAGAGATGGCTGCCAAATTCGACAGTAGGGCGCACTTGAGATTTGTACAGGGTCAGCAGTTGTGTATTATTAAAGTATCTGCGGGCCCTGTACAGTACGCCCAGCTTCCGAGAGGCCAACTTTACTCTGGCTTCGATGGAGCCCCCGTACCTGAGCTGGTCACTTATAGTTATACCAAGCATATCAATCGAAGGCCTGTTCGGAAGATTGCTTCCGTTGAAGGAGACTAGATTATCATTTGGATCCCTTTTAGACGTAATCAGACAGGATTGGGTCTTTGAAACATTAAATTCGACGAGATTATTTTTACACTTCAAAGCCCTCCGAGCCGTTGGAGTTTGTGTGCCCTTTGGGGGCTTGTCAAACAAAAAACTATCATGAACTGTACTGTCATCCGCGTAACAATGAATCGGTGCACATGTCAAAAGGTCATTGATGTGCAACAAAAACAAAGTCGGAGACAGAACCGATCCCTGTGGGACGCCAGCATTTATGGAGTGCGAGGAAGAGGTGAAACCGTCAGCAACCGCCTGAATCGACCTATCCCTTAAAAAGTCAGCAATCCACGTACACAGGGATGCGGGAAGTCCGTAAGAATGCAATTTGTTGACAAGTCCTCGGTGCCAGACCCGGTCAAAGGCCTTGGATATGTCTAGTGCGACCGTTTGGGTCTCACCGTGACGTTATATATTATACCAAAAAAAGAAAAATATCAATACATTGTTCTTATTCTCAGACATTTGCACATATTTTTAAACGTGCGTAATCTTAGAGTAGCTTACCCTACTAAAGCATTCATATTTGACAATAACAATAATATATTGATAATTGAACGTAGTGCCATTTTGGTATGGGGTTAAAAAATCGCAACCTTAGAAATAGGGAATTGAAATATCACATCCGGAGACTGAGAATGTAGATGGACATCGCAACCAAAAAAGTATGCTTCTCTTACTTGATATATCAAGTCTTGATATATCGTCGAATTTAATCTTTCAACCAATATTTTCTCTAAAATCGTAAGATTTGTAAGCGGGTACCTAAACACCCACCTACGTAATTATAAATCACATAATGATATATTGAAACATTTAAATTTTTTTTTGCAGTTATTTTATTTTTTGACCGTTACCGGTTTCAGCAATACGATTTTCCTCAAACTTTTTATTTATTTTCAAGGCTCCCACGGCCAAAGGGACCTAAAAGGGGTAGGGCAGGGCGCGGCCTTAATCCTCGGGGGTTCCCGTAATTCAATAACCGTACATAAATAACAATAACGGCCAGAAAAATGTAATAATAATAATGATAATGGTGTTACTGGTGCACAAAGAGGGCGCTATGTTTGGGGAGTTCCCGTTGTTTCGTTCGGGAGAGAAAATTACAGGTTGCGCCCTTAAAGGCAGATTTCAGCGTGCGCCAACAGCAGCAGGGCACGTGGGCCGTGGCACACATTTGGCGCAGATTAGGCGCGAGATTTAAAAATGGAATTAATTGATTCCAAACAAAGGAACGAGTGCATCTAACTGAAATTGTAATTATGTAACGGCTTTTGTAATGTTATGGGTTGACATAAAAAAGGTGTAACTGCTCGCGTTGTGAAAGGAAAAGTTGTTAAGAACTAGAAAGGTTTTGACGGCCTCCGTGGTCGAAGGGACTAGCTATCCGGAGGTCGTAGGTTCAAATCCCGGCGTGCGCAAGTAAACTTTATTTAATTAAATTTTGTCATGAACAATTTATTCATTTAAAATAATGTATAGTATATTTGTGCCACGTTCCAGAGAGGAAGATACTCGAAATTGAAACGTTGCTTGAAATGGCTTTAGTCATGTTTAGTGGCCAATCTGAATAGCCAGGTACTTCCCCACATTCCTCTTCCCCATTACCTTAAGCCTCATAACATACACCAATTGGGGGTGCCATAGTCTCACTGGCTTCAAATGGATCAGAGCAGCATCTTGTGCGGTATTCACACAAAAAAAAATAAAACGAAGATTTACAATATGTTTATGTTAAAACAAAGCGATTATCTTTTTGGAAGTTTTTTTTTTGTTTTTTCCGGGTTTATTTTCAGTTAGCACAGACTAGTGAAATTCACGGGATGTAATTTTTATTTCGTCTTATTTTTTAAATATGCCACAGCCGAGAATCGAATCCCGATCAATTGCTTGGCAACTATGCTGACCAATATACCACCAACTATTGTAAGAACGGCGCCATAAATTCATCGTACTTACTGAAATATATTAAATGTATATTAAGAGAGAAAAATGAGTGTTGATAATTTATTAAGAACTTTTCAAATTATTCGTAATCCGGTTACAAAAAGGATTGTAGGCCCTCAAAGAATGAACTGATAGGTTTCCTGATAAGCTTTTAGTAAAATACCAATGTATTATAATAAAGGCAAATGCGAGTGCATGAATACGTGTTCCCACATATGAGAAAATTACGAAAACTTTATCAGGAAGCAGCCTGCAATCCCGTTTTCAACCGGATTACAAACCGGATTCAAAGAGATTCTTAATAAATTAGCAGTACTCAAATGTTTCATATAAAACTTACCCTCTTAAGTTGTCGTACCCATAAATTAAATATACCATTCCTAAGAGAAAGTCCAGTTATATTCAATTTTTCAATTAAATCCTAAATATTGTATCTAAATTTCGCCAATAAACTATTAGATAATGTTAATTAAGTGTTAATCTCAAGTGACCTACCAGGTAAGTATTGTACTGTATATTATCTCCATAAATAGTTAAGTAATAACATAGATCACTGTAGAAATGTATTATAAGTTTGTACAGCGCTCTTGAGGTGATTTTGCACAAAAACGGCGCTATATAAGTCATCCAATTAATATTATTATTATTATATGTATTCATAACCTGTAAAGTGCTCCCAATCAAGCAGACTGAAATAACTGATTTACAATTTTCATCTAAGTGAATAGACTGAACTACGTTGTTAGGTACGGCACTGTTATTTCTCTAATAGGTGGCAATTAAGTGAGAAAAAAATAAGAAAGATGTATAATTATCCCCTGCAGAGGCGGATTTGCCCTTAGGCCTATGTAGGCCCGGGCCTAGGGCGGCCAGATATTAGGGGCGGCCAATCGTGACAAAAAAGTCACAGATGATAACAAGAAATGACTTCCTAAGTACCTAAATGTTGTACGTACGAAATAGCGATATGCAAGAGCGTGTTCACACACAGCACACAGCGCGCCCCCACGCCCCGCAGCCGCCCTTGCCGCACCTATCATGCTCCGTCGCTCGCGTATTTCCAACCAATCCCTACCGTGATTCAGTTGCGCTAGTGACTGAACCGCGTTAGGTATTGTTATGCATAATAGCGTGTTCACACACAGAGCTATAATATGCGTGGGATGGCGTATTTCAGCATATCGCTCGCCATACTTTCCAATTTGGAATGTACGGCGAGCGATATGCCGAAATACGCCATCCCACGCATATTATAGCTCTGTGTGAACACGCTCTTAATCACCTTACAAAAGCTATAATAAATAAATAAATCAGAGATTATAAAATAATACAAAAATAAGATGTTATTTATGCCAATTATGAACTTTCCACTGATGATAGTGAATAATAAAGTGTGACATTATAAAGGTATTTTAAAAAAAAAATAAAAATATATATCTTCTTCTTCCTAGCACTATCCCAACTCATTGCCTAGGTAGGCTGTTGGGGTCGGCTCTTCTCGTTCTCAGGTTATAGCTTCTTCGGTTCTGAGTGTCGCTTTCATCTAGGCCGTTTCTTTGTAGGATTTTGGAGCATTGGGTCATCCAGGAGTTCTTTGGTCTACCTCTGGATGACTGTCTTTGAAGCTCTATAGACATTGCCTGCTTCACTGTGTGGTCTGGTGGTCTCCGTCTTATGTGCCCATACCATCTTAACTGTCGTTCCTCTAGCTTACTGTTTATGTCAGTGACACCCAGGCTACCACGAATGCGTGAGCTTTTAATTTTATCTTTTAATGATACTCCTGCCGTCCATCTAAGCATTCGCATTTCTGTTGATTCGAGTTGCCTAGAGTAGGAGTTGTACATAGTCCAGCATTCGGAGCCATACATTATCGCGGGTCTAACAATAGTCTGGTATGTCTTTCCTTTAAGTTTTATTGGCATTTTCGTGTCGCACAAAATTCCTGTTACGGATCTAAATTTCATCCATCCCACTCCTATCCTATGGTTGACATCCGCTGCACATCCTCCGTCTCTGTGGATGAGTGATGAGTGAGTGAATAAAAAAATATATATTTTTAGTTAAAATCTATGAAAAAGGGGGGAGGGGGGTGGAGGAACGTAGGAATAGGATTAAGAGGCAAAGGATTTTTATTTCTTTTTAGCATTGTTCTAAAGTAGCCTACGGAGTTCGGATTTGTGACATATATGGTCAAAATAGATAAAGCATTGCAATTTGCAATAGCTCCGTGTTAAAATAAACGGCTGGCCAAGAAAATGTTTTAAATAATTACAATAAATGTTTTACGATTGGTAGGAAATGTGGTCCATTTTTGGACCGAAATCAATCGCAGAAAAATAAAAGTGGTCCGTTGTCCGTTGTCCATTTTTCGACCGAAATCGTTCCAGAGGAACAAACCCGCGTAGGGATTGGAAATACGTACCCGCTCGCGACAGGCGACAGCAGTCAGTGCCGGCAGTGGTCAGTATGCCAGTGTGCGTACAGTAATTGCAGCGAGTTGACGAGCGTTTTTCTAATTTCTTAAAGGTATGTACGTGTATGTACTGCAATATTAACAGTACATACACGTCGTATTTCCAATAAAAGTGGTCCGTTGTCCATTTTTCGACCGAAATCGTTCCAGAGGAACAAACCGCGTAGGGATTGGAAATACGCACCCGCTCGCGACAGGCGACAGAAGTCAGTGCCGGCAGTGGTCAGTATGCCAGTGTGCGTACAGCAATTGCAGCGAGTTGACGAGCGTTTTTCTAATTTCTTAAAGGTATGTACGTGTATGTACTGCAATATTAACAGTACATACACGTCGTATTTCCAATAAAAGTGGTCCGTTGTCCATTTTTCGACCGAAATCGTTCCAGAGGAACAAACCGCGTAGGGATTGGAAATACGCACCCGCTCGCGACAGGCGACAGCAGTCAGTGCCGGCAGTGGTCAGTATGCCAGTGTGCGTACAGCAATTGCAGCGAGTTGACGAGCGTTTTTCTAATTTCTTAAAGGTATGTACGTGTATGTACTGCAATATTAACAAAAATCTAAATATTTTACAGGACGTGGACGATACCTCACGTAAAAAGTGTTATTTCGCATAATTAGATATGGATGGAAAGACAAGGTTAAGTGGGGCTGAGTATCGCAAGCGAGCTAAAGAAAAAGATAATAAACAACAGGATTTAATTAAAAAAACGCGACGTTCCAAGTGGTAGCGGTGTTATGTCAACTGATGTTTCTTTAGTGTCTTCAAGTGCAAATATTTTTATCGATGTGGCAAGTGGATTACAGGAAGAAGCCAAAGATGTTCCACTAGTACCAGGAGTGCAGCCTTATCCGGACCAGGAACTGTGCGAAATCAGCGACGATCCAGCCAAATGGACAATTGACGAGTTCACGCGTGATTACATTTGTAAGAACGGAGCTAATCAAAACATTCAAAATGATTTTTCTAAGAGTGTGCGAATTTACAAAGATAAGGTGCGACAGTTGTCAGAACATTTATTCGAACGTCAGCTTCTAAATGGCGAAAAAGTTCCGCGAAAGTGGCTAATTTATTCCAAAAGTACTGGACATGTTTTTTTGTGGACCTTGTCTTCTTTTTAATGGCGGGGAGAGTCAGTTTGATAGAAAGGAAGGTTTTAATGATTGGAAAAATTCCAATTACCGAGTATCGACCCATGAGAATTCGCCTACTCACAAATTATCTGTCCTGCTTATGAAAGAACGAAGCAACACGTTAGGTCGCATTGACCACGCATTAACAATACAATTAGATGAAGAAATAATTTACTGGAGAAACATTTTGAAACGAGTAGTTAGTTGCATGTGTAAAAGCGCTTGCATCACGTGGTTTGTCTTTCAGAGGACACGACGAGAAATTTGGTTCATTTCAAGGGGCGGCTACATGGTCTGGGGCCTAGGGCGGCCAAGACTGCAAATCCGCCTCTGATCCCCTGGTATATATATCTACATATGCTAGTATTTCTCGTTACTGATACCTATTAGATATACCCATCACTAACGATTGTGGGATAAATAGGCAAGTACCTAAGACTTTTCACCGTCATATAGGTACTTGTTAATACCTGTTACCACATCGCTCAAAGTAAGACATATATCGTAGGACGAATTCCATCGGATTGCTTTATTTTTAAATACATTTATTTGAATTTCGATTTTTTTTTGTGAATAAAAGTAGGAAAAAACCACTTCCCGACTATTGATAATGCTGGAAATCGGCAGATAAACTTGCTGTCGATGAAATCCTCGTATGTGTTGGTGGTAATCAAATACACACACGAGGAAATAAGCGCATTTCTCTGAAATTGGCTAATATTACAGAAGTTAACATACGAAATAAATGTTGGTCCTAACCGATAGCCATATGGCGAGGTTGTTAGCGTGGTTGAATCCTGTTGAAGTTGAACCAAATTTCACTGAAAACCCTTTATTCAAAACCTTGTTTACCTCAGCACAGGAACTCTTAGTTTATTTAACTTATCTAAGAATATATTTGTCTCTTTTAAAATCATGCCAACATAAATGTGGCCTGTATTTCCAAAGTGCAGTTAATTCGCTCAAGAAAATTTTTGGCAATAATTGGTTGATATTACAATTTATTTTGTTATTTTTGTCGAAATTTGTATTTTTAACTTTACAAACTAAACATTATATTGTTGTGACAGCAATATATTTTATTAAATTTCCGTTTGGAGTAATTGATTTTGGAAGTATCAGAATTATGACCGGTCGATGGCCGAGTTGACATCGCGTTTGGGTCCCACCCAGGCGTAGTGTGTTCAATTCCTCAGCTGGCTAAGTCCTCCATCACAACACAAGCAACATTTTCAGCTTACTGTGGTGGTAGTAGGAGATTTTCAAATATTGTCAAGTTATTCGTTACCCGGGAATGTTTGTCTTTCTTTAAAAAAAAAAAGAAAAAAAAGTTACTTTGGAGATAAAGGAATTGAATAATAATTTGAAATTTATTTTTTGGAATAACTAAGTGAGTAAAACCTCAAATTGTAATATTAAATTATTGAAGACATTATTAGCGATTCCTAAACGATAATCTGAAATAGAAAAATCAGAAAAAGATACGGTCACATCTAGGACTCTAGCACATAAGATATGTCTATCTAAATACATTGTCTAGATTGCATTTAGTTCGGGTTAAATCTTGCAATCATACATGATAGTTGCCAATAAAAATGTGCGGTGAGAAAAATGAAGGCAATTTGGTAGTTCTTATTCGAAGCATGATACAGTTGAATATGACTGAAAGAGATAGGGTCCCATTAGCTCAGTTGGTAGAGCGGTGCCCCGGCAAGACAAGGGTCCTTGGGTTTGAGTCCTAGATGTGACCATATATTTTTCTGTTTCAGATTTTCGTTTAGGAATCGCTAATAATATCTTCAATAATTAAATAATTTAAATGTTTCAAATATCTTTTTGCATGTAGATTTAACGAGTATGTATGGCTTGAAATAAAATTTATATCATTCCAACCTAACAACGACACGTTTTAATCGAAGTTTTATCAATCACACTTTAAAAAAAAATCAATTAACTCCAAATGTAAGCTTATTTTTGAACGTCAAAAAGCCATTCTTGTTTCAATTATCACGGATAAACAACAGATATTATCATACAGGGAAATCATTTGCGTTTTCAAATAAATTTAAAATTACGAAATAACACTCGATGCCACATTTATAATTTTTCAATGTTTCCCTTTCTCACGGCTAAATGTAATTAATTTGATTCTATGAATGATTTAGGCAGGTACTAATTTAACTCGTAGATAAGTGATCGTAAGTTGTGTATAGAAAACTTAACGCTACAAATAATAGCTGTAAGATTATTTTTACATAATCAAGAGATTGTCGTGTTTTACCAGATTTATTACGACGTTTCTTTAATTAAACATTTAGGTATTAGTCCACAGTAAAGAGACTCACCTGAAATTTCTTTAGATATTAATTAGGCTTGCAGCTGGAGATGGGAACACCGCATGTATCTGTTTCGATACGGGCCTAAACCTGACCGAGATGAAACGCCCTCCTTTTAATTATAATTTTGTTTTTATTCAGCCTCGCTTATAATGTGGTGTACATCGGATTATAGAATACGTAGTCGTTAACTTTAATCCGAACTTTCGTTTAGCCGACCTGTCTTTTTCCCATGGAACTTTTTATGAGAGCATTGGATGAGGATTTTCAAATTTAATTCAAATTAAAGGTTACATGGTTACTTGAAATTTAGATATTTTTTAATCTAAATACGTTATTTGCCAGAAAGAGCATGCAGTATAGTGATTTTAGATCACTCCTAATGATAAAAACGGTATTTTTTATCTTTTCGGCAGCGGTACACAGTCAGAAACACGCCAAACGCGTGCCCAACATTTGGTACACAGTTGACATTTGTCACATGAGAATGGGTCGCTTTTAAGACCCTGAGTTCAATAGCTCGGTTGTGGAATGATTTGCCGGCCTTTATGTTTCATCCCTTTTACAACATTTGTCTCTTAGAGACACAGGAAAAAAACATAGACACAATATAAAACATATAATCTTACAGAATACAAAAAACACATATGGAACTGTCTACAATCCTTTTAATATTTAATTTTGTTATATTTCACATTTCTTTGTGTTAAAACTACGTAAAAATTGATATTGTATTTTAATTTTTATTGTTTCTCTGTGTAACTAATCTCCTCTGTATTGTTTACTATTATATAACTTTACAATTGAAAAAGTCCTCAACAACACAGGTGAACTCCTAGCTTGGAGGACAATATACTATACCTTTGTAATATAAGAATAAATAAAATTAAAAAAATTGGTTCACATCTTCCTTTCCACAAAAGACGACATATAGGCTCCGCCTCCATGGTTGAGGGGTAAAGCTCTTCACTAGCAAACTGGAGGTCGCAGGTTCAAATCCCAGCGTGCGCAAGACAATTTTATTTGATTAGTATATTATACTTGCGGCACGTTCCAGAGTGGAAGATACTCACAGTATTGCCTTGGTGTAAGACTACCATTCAGAATTGAAACTTTGTTTGAAATGGCTTTAGCCGTGTTTGTTGATCAGACCTGAATAGCTAGATACTTCCTCACCTTCCTATTCCCCATCTCCTTCCCCTTCTCACCACCTTCAGCCTCACAACATACTCCAATTGGAGATGCCTCACTGGCTCAAAACGGTCGGGAGCAGTTGGGATTCTTGTGCGGTATTCACATTTAAAAACCTTAAGTGGATTAGTTCAGCTATGGAATGATTTGCCGGCTTCTGTTTTTCCTCCCTCCTATACCAGCATTCCCAAAGAAGGCATAGACCCTGAGTGAAAGCACTTTCAAAATTAATTAAAAAAAATATATCAAAAAAAAAATTGTAACCCTTGCTGCAAATGTTGCCAAAAATGAATATACATTCAATAAATATACTTATTTATTGAATAAAAAAAATTATTCAATTTGCCTTTTCAATGTGCAAATTGAAAATAATGAAAACTCTACAACTTTGAAAGATTAAAGAACTCAATTTGAATAGGTAACTGGAATCTTATGAAGAAGAAAAAGGTGGGAGATTGTGGAAATAGTTATGGTGGAAGGGAGAAGGTAGTGATGGAAACAACGGGACTGATACTTGTTGGCAAAAGCAGATGTCTTGGAGAATAATTCGTCACAATTAAGGCTTCACAAAGGAATGTAGATCGCTTCCAATTATTATAATTGGTCCAACAACATTTAATTCCTTCCGAACCGTTTCGAATAAACTCCGCCATATTTCAAAAACTTATCGCAGCTTACTTCGGGCGATTGTTTTAATTGCCTCGGCCTAATTTGGCGATTTAATTATTTTAAAACTTTATATTTGAAAAGCGCCATTCGCTACAATTTGGAGTTTTGATTAAATACTGGCATATTTTAAGAAACAACAACACTTATTTCTATTGTCCAATTATTACGTTAAATGTGATTTACGAGGGGGCGTGTTCCTGTGGATTCTGTAATAAATAAATCTCGCCGAAAATGGAATATGACGTGGTTTTAAGCCATTTCAAATAACGCTTTAAGAACTTTTAATCAGATGCAGCTCATTAATAATCGCATACGCGTTCTTTACAAATTAACTAAAATTACAATGATTTATGAAAAGCAACCTACGTGAAGCCATTCGTAGCATGTATGTAGGTCCAATATAATTAATAGAATTATGCATAGACTGGTAGAATGTATACTATACGGTTCCATGATAACTCAACACAGTGACAATTCAACACACTTTTAAAAAGTGATATAAAGTAATTAGAAACGATGAAAAAAAATTAAATTTTTATCCTAACCTAACCTAACCTATATAACCCAGTTAATAAAGTTTTTATTTCATCACTTTCCATGACTTTATATAACTTTTTAAAGATCTGATGAATTATCATTGTGATAATTTATCCGGTTACCATATTATACATTCTCCTTGGCTAAGTTTACGAAATGACATGGAGGATTGAGAAAATAAAGATAACGTTGTTTGTAATGGTTTTAACCGTGTTCGATGACCATATCTGAATAGTCAAGTACCTTTCCACCTTCCTCTTCCCCATCATCTTCCCCTCCCCGCTACCTCGCAACATAGGCTTTTTTATTTATTTATTTATTCCTTTAGATTTACACACAGTACAATATGATACAAGATATAATTAAAATATTTTTAGTGATTATAGATTATTGTACCTTATCAGGTCGAAATTATTGGTTCCTAACTAGGCAAATTGCCCGTTCCAAGGAACCAAAAAATATGTGAAAGTAAGTGTGTGATTTGTCTATGTCTATAATATATCTCATTAATGTATTAATTTGTGATGTTTAATCGTTACAATTTTATGATAGAGTCGAACTTGAGCTGTTGTGTATGTTTCAATTGTGTTTGAGCAATAATTAGTATAATGGAAGATATATATAGTGTGTGATTAGTCTATGTCTATACTATGTCTATTTATTATGTGACGTTTTTTAGGTTATGTTATTTACATAAAATATCATAACATATCCTACCCGAAATATGGATGTCATTGTCACACAGTTAGGAGCAGATGGAATTTCTTTTTTTTTTACAATAACCCCACAAAGTAGTCTTAGAGGAAAATAATTTCCCTCAGGGCCTATGTCATCTTTGGGGATGCTGAGTGGAGGGTATTTTTAAGGAAATGAAGGTTGGGATGTTATGAGGGGTGGGTAGGAATCTAAGGGTCAACATGTCCAGGGGTAATGTATGAATCCAACCCTCCCACTGCGATGCAAGGCGATGGGTCGAGATAGTCCGGCCGAAAAGGTCAAAAAGTGTCTCAAACAGATGCATCTTCCGTCATGCGCCTGGACAAAACTGACCTCTTATGAATAATAATAATAATAATTGGATAATTTGTAGAGCGCCGTTTTTGTGAAAAATCACCTCAAGGGCGCTGTACAATTTATTTCCTAGGATCTACATTTGTTATTTAGACCAACTGTGCCAGCACGAGGTTCGTCATCCGTTCAGGCATGTGTCTGCCGCCAATATAGCGCTGACATGTGTCTGCTGCCAATAAAGAGCGCCGACACAACATCCTCACATAGACAACAAACCTTGGCAGCACCGCTGTGACGCTCGACGAAGTCAGAAGATGGAGAATCTGCTGCAAGAGTCCTAGGTAGCGAAGGAACTGTACCAGCTGCTGCAGGGAGAGAGACTACCCCGTCCACCAACTGTGCCAGCACGAGGCTCGTCATCCGTTCAGGCATGTGTCCGCCGCTAATATAGCGCTGACATGTGTCTGCTGCCAATAAAGAGCGCCGACACAACATCCTCACATAGATAACAGACCTTGGCAGCACCGTTGTGCAAAATCACCTCATCCTAGTCTACCTTAGTCTCTCCAGTCACCTCCCAGCCTTTCATGCCACCTAGTGCATCCTCTCGACCCTTTCAGACTCCTTCCTGGCTCCAATACCTAAATAAAATCCAGCAAAAAAAATCCCGGGCAACCCCTGCTAAGTCGTCAAACGTAACGAACAACTCGGGACGACTTATGGCAGAGGTGTTATCCAATAAATGGTATCCATACCCGCCTCCCAAATTGTGCGTTATTCACATAAAAAGGAAAAAGAAAAATCTTGTCAACATTTCAGAGGATGCTGACGATAATTACCTCCATGACGCATCGATATAGGTACCTACTCATTTAACGGAGTGGCAGAGTGTTAGTATGTAATGTCTGTATGAATGTGTGTAAGTGCAAGCGAGATAGCATGCTTGCAAGATGCTATAAAAGGTGATGCATATTAGGAACGTGTCTCTTTTGTTACAAGCAGCTCCCCAATAAATACAAGTACATAGATCAAGTATCATTATTACATCACCCGCTACAATACTCCATACATCACAGAGTATCATATTATTTATTTATCTTTTATAACTTGATCGCCAGATCTGTGTGTTAATGGGTATTTAAAAAGCCGATACAGTAAAGTTAGGCATAGTTTAGATATGTATTATTTGCCTTTCACCAAGTGCAAGTAACCAAACAGTATCATAAAATGATTTAAGCTAAATATATAAATAAACATATGTATTTCTAATTGCATTTTCAGGGCTTTGAACCCACGAACTCTGGACTCGGCAGTCGGCACCAAGCTTTTTACCGCTCTTACAATAATGATGCAATCTATTCAACAAAATACGTACTCGTGTGTGTATATTTTTGAGATAATAGATAAAATGTATGGCAATTGAGATAAAAGTTGACTTCTTTCGTTAATAGATTAATTTCGTTAAGAATAATAACCCCTCAGGCCTCTGGCATATTCTGTCAGATGGCAAGATTATTTTCGCTATGCAATAAAAACCAAATAAATTGAATATTTCTGAACGTATCCGAAAAAAATACTGTTTTTGAAAGGTGATGAAATTCAAATGGTATTGTTGAAAATAAACATATATTTTTTAATGCAAACATAAAAAAGTTTTAAAAATGGCTCTCACTACGTTTTTTGTTAATTAAAATTACTGACTAAAAATAAACAAAAACATGCATATTTTATCAGACAAATTTATTTTAACTTTATTACCACCTCACTTTTTTGTCGTTTCTTGTAAAAATAATTAGTAAAAAAATCAATCAATAAAGTTTCATCTTTTTCAAATTACGACCGGAAACATTGGTTTCGTAGAGGTGTACATTCAACTTTTTCTGTGAGGTAGATTTGAATATAAAGCGTGGTTTATTCTCCTTCGAACACCATTTAGATCATATTTCTCACCATGACAGTAAGGAAAACACAACAATTTCTACTAGACCTATATGAGTTGTTCCCAAAATACAACTTAGCCTGAGGGTTTAAATAATCTAATAAATATATTTTTTAATATTTTTAAAGCCAATATCTACCCTTGAGACATCAGTTTAAACATGCTTTAACCCTTCAGTACTTTCATCACTTTTGAACAGTTTGCAATGTTTTCTGTGTTTTTTAAATGCGCTATTTACATCTTTTTTTTCCGTAAAAACAAATACTGTTTTAGAAATTAAATAAAATTATCTTTCCGGTGTATACATTTAAAATAAACATTACTATTTATAAAAAATTAAATTTTAATATTAAGCGTTAAAAAATTTTTCAAAAACCCTAACCACATTTTAAGTAAAAATTTTACTCCGATCATAGAAAAATTGAGAGAACTCGATATTTCGAAAACACGATCGATTTTTTGGGGAATTCGTAAGAAAACTGTACCTTTACTTTTATCTCGTTCATGTAATAAAAAAGAAGAAATAATTTTTATAGTAAAACCGATGATTACGATAGCGGCGCCAAATATGAATTATTCATTTTGGCTATTTTTAGGATTTTACTAATGGAAACAAGTATAAATATTTGAGGCAAAATGGATAGATTTATTGTTTTTCTTTATAACGTCAAAAAAATTAAGTATTTCAGCATGATATAAAAAATATAAAAAAAACTTTTGTAAAATATGGACGCCCGGTCATATTTGACCGTCAAACGCTGGAGGGGTTAATATAAAAGATAAGCAAAAAACATATCTAAAGCTCTATCAAATAAAAACATAGCTCAAAACGATCGAATAAATCGCGGAAGTCGAATGGCATCAGATCACGAAACCGAAATAACACTTCTCGGCAATAACACACGCCTTAAGCTTGAAATTTAGCTTAAAATAATAATTACTGAAATTCCGGCAGCCCTGAAAAGTAACACGAAACACGTTCTGTATAAATCATAATTATTATCGCGATTAAACCGTCGGAACGGCCGCCATATTTTACTTGGCCAGCTCGGCGGGAACTTGATATATCGAGCTTTTGTTTCGGACTTTTTCCTAGAGGTTGTTTTGCCGTCTTGTATTTTGACTGTGCTCACTTTGTTGCACCACCCGATAGCAATAATTAAACAAGTGCAATTGGACGCCCGTTGGCTGGACACAGCTCAATTGGAATGTGGATGGAATAATAACAGCAAGTTGTAATGCTGACCCGAATTGTTTTGGTAGGAAATTGATCCATTTTGTATTATTTAAACTGTATTATATACTGCCGTTTCTCGAGACTTACTTAGATGTTATCAAAATAAATATCATTTGCAATTGCATTAAGAAAATGCATTTTATATCAAATGATTTTTTTTTATATATGTTTATATATAAATATATATTTAAACTCTTTAGAAATTAAGGTTATGAAGGAGAAAATTATCAAATATGTATATGAACTTATTTAAGATAATTTTCTCCTGAGTAAAACATGAGCAAATAAAACAAATACTTCAAATAGTATAATCTTATAGGTACACTGTGAAAAAGATTGAAAATTTTGTGAGAAAACTAAAAAAGAAGAAAATTAAAATGAAAAAATACATTACCTACCAATTCGAAAATTTACAAACAATATACAAATTTGCCAATGGTTGGTAAATTTACGAAGTAATTTATTAAATTATGTGGGTTCCTACCTTATTTACATAAAGCTCGTTAATAGCAAATACAATATTAATAATATCTCCGACTTTTGACATTCCCCATACATTCTGCTGGCAACATGCTACACTAGCGCCTCCTAGCGGCGTGAGTTGTGGGCTTTGTTTATTTCATGCAATTCAATGGCTTTTATGTGAATGTAATAAATTATTTATTTCCTTTAACTAATTAGAGAAATCGATTAAAAAACATTAGGTAACCAACATACGACCATACCGCTTTTTTTGGTCATACATAAAAAATACTTAAGTGGTTATTGACACTTTGTTTGATAGTTTAGAAAAGTAATAAAAAAAACTTACGATTGTAAGAATAATTAAAAAAATATTTGCAGGGATTTAAAAAACTCTTATTATATTTCACCAACCACAAGTCTATCAAAGTTTTTTGGTAGAGTGTTTTGCTATTTGTAATTATCGCATTCGTAAACTGAACACACAGAACCTACTCTTTGGGAAATTACATATTTTTATCAACATTGATCAAAATGCCAATTAGAAAGTGAAAAACACTGCAACCGAGTACTAAATAAATTTAATTTGCCGCCATTGAAAGAAATCTCAAAGTCAATATGCTACACTAGCGCCTCTAGCGGCCAACGTTATCGATATTGCCACTATTTCACCAGAGTTGGAAGAATCATTAATATTATAGGGTATTTGCTTGGTGGTACAAATGTAGTATGTACCTAATTGAAATTAGAAACAAAAGTATAATTTTTTTTCATATTTCGAAAAAACAATTAGAAAGTTATGCAGATGCTTTTAAAGCCATTAAAATAAACTCACAACCAAAATTACAATCATTATTGCACCTACTCAAAAATACAATAAATCTTCTATATAATTACAACGTAGTTAAAATCGGAGGAACTAAAATAAAAATAAATGATAATAAAATGGCAAAAGCTGTTCTTTACTTGAGACCGCTATTTTCACACAGGTTAAACGGCGGAGGAGTCCGATCCATTAATCACCTGCCCGGCTGTAGGTTGTAGGTTGTGTGCTGTGGGCTGCAGGGTTCTCCCAGTTCAACCCCTGCTCAGTCCTGCCCTCCGTGGCCCGCAGTCATCAGTATCCATCAGCAGCTAGCCATATACCAACCCTTCCCATCATACCTCGACTCATATCTCACAGTCTTTTCTAAGAAAACGCGGGTGTTTTCAAGAAGGAGGAAAGTCCCTCAGAGAGGAAGAACATATATTTTTAATAAGAACCCAATCTTCAAGAACCGGTTTTAAAAATGAAAAATTATGTTACCATACGGCGATCAATGTCAATCGTTAATATGCTTACATCATTAACGATGTGCATTGAATATGATTTAAGATTTTCACGGCCAAAAGTATTTTTGTTGTTTGTTTTTGGGGTGTTATGCCGTGTTGCGCATTTTTTTAAATAACACATCTTCCCGATGATGGACACTGCAATGCTGTCCAAAACGTTGGCTAAAGAAGGAGTTATCGCAACACGGCATAACACCCCAAAAACAAACAACAAAAATGTGCATTGAAGTTAAATTAAAGGAACTTCGATCATTGATCTATATATATTTATTTTTAATTTTCATAAATCCGTAAAAAAAATTCATATTGCAATAAGGTCGCTTTTTATTATATTTGTTTAACAATAATGACCTCTAACTTAAATAACAGTATATTTTATTATTGTTTAAGTTAGTTCTAGTAGTTAAAGTAATTTTCAATATTTTTAATTTTTAGGGTCTCGCAAAATCGCAACAAATCTACGAACGTGACCAGTGACGTCACCAGTCAACCGTCTTAAAAAGTACCCACTTTTAACAAGGAAGAAACACTAGATAAAATGTTAGCATTTCGACGATCTACAAAAAATGCACAGATTTTTATGGGAATATATTTTCAAGCGGATTGATCAAGAAATTCTAGACAAAAAAGGATGTACAAATTTCATGACGCCATATATCACTGTTCTCAAGTTTTCATTGATTCAGTAAAGACATTTTTGTTTTCTTTTAAATGAGACAAGGGAATAATGGCCGGTTTATTTTGAATTTATAATCTGTAGGGTAAGAGGAAGATAATTGCAAGTATTATTTTAAAAGATCAACGACAATGTCTACAGGGAAATTTATATTCGTTAATAATGAATAACGGTCTGACATCGTAATGTCGTGAACTAACACTTTCTTTGTAGATATATTTGGAAGGAAACTTTAAACGTAGTAAATGTCAAACGCCTTCAACTTTCAACATACGAATGTGTTGCGAAAGTTTCAACTTGTAACCTTTCTTAACCATAAAGCAGAAAATGTAATCGTTTCTCAAACATTAAACACTCTGGTACGGTGTTATATCTACAATATACATTTAGCTGTAAAATAAGCTATTTAGAATTGTCTTGAATTAACGTTGAATCTTGGGCGAAGCTTGTGGCGAATCTTGTGCACGAGGCAGAACTTTAGGACCTCCGGTGAGTTCTGGAAACATAACATTTTTACAATGATATATTTCACAATACGCTTTATGTCCCCGATAACTTCACTGTGAGCTAGGCAACACAGGCTTTTATTTTTCCAAGCATTGGGTCCAACCTGCCAATGATCATGTCTTTGGGAAGATGACTACACTCCGAAACTTTTCATTTTAACTTCAGTTAAATTTCCTCCTCATCATGTGCAAATTTTACTATGTATGGGTTTAATAAATTAAAGTTAGTAGAATTAATTATATATTGTAGTTGTTTGAATTTATTATACATTGTTCCTATATTGTTACCACAGTTTTTGTTAGCAAGAATAAATTCCAATTAAAAAATATATATATTGCACAAAAATATAGGGTATAGCTTATAGGTTACATCCTATTTCTTCTCCTAATTATATTACATAACCCAACAATTACATGTTAACAAATGTGTGTAAATATTAAATAAGAAACAGAGGTATTTAATTTATGTAAGGTATTCATTTAAGGTGTAGTGACATTTGTTTAAAAGAAATGTTTTAGTGACGATTTAAATTTAAGTTTGTCGGTTATTTGTTTGATGCTACGTGGAAGGTTGTTATATACTTTAATGGCCATGTAGTGTGGTCCTTTTTGAAATATAGTTTTGTTTGCTTTTGGGATTAATAAGTTTTTTGTGAACCTTGAACCTCTTATACTTCAATCTACTCTCTTGCCATAATAATTCCAGCATTCATATACTTTACATTTTTGGAAGTTTAGAAAAAAAAACATTTAATTTAATTTAGAAGTTAACTGGGTACCAGTTTATCATTTTTAAATACATCTATTTGAATTCAGATATCGTTTTATTGAATTAAGGAATAAATAAATAAATTAATGAATGAATTGGAACTGCTGAAAGTTGGCAGATATAATCGTTGTCGATGACAATGCATTCTATTAATTTTCGGCGGCACTCACGCATGTGAATGCGATTTGTCTGAAATCTCGGTACCAAGGAATTAGGATTTCGCTTAAGTTATAGAGCGGTTCACTTATTTTAGTCAGTCCCTAGGGAGAAAGGTTTAATCCTCATTCGAACCAAAAAAATAAGTTTTTTTAATTTCATCTGTTAATAAAAATAGATATAAAATAGTTAAAAAAAAAAAATTATATGTGTTGATTTTGTAACATTTTTTATGATTTTTCTTAGCGTGTAAGGAAGGCAGTAAATTACATGAAATGCAATAAATAATCTTATTTTTTAACGCAATAAATCTTTAAATTGAAAAAAAAAACACAACAGAAAAGATTGACTCAGCAAAATAACGAAATAACAATAATAATTTCTGGATATTTCCTTTAATTGCAGGTTAGGTCTCTAAGCCTATAATTATTAAACGTGGCACAGAACCTGACCTTATGATTGGTGATGATGAGGATTGGGTTCTGGACCTCAAACCCAAGTCAATGAAGCCTCGGGCAATATCAGAAGTTACAGAAACATCTTCCTTTTAATGATACTAAATTAATACCTAGAAATCGCTCAGAGCTGATTGCAATAATTCTCATGATATTTCTGGCAGTTCTTGATGAATGTTGAAACAATTTTGTTGTTATTTTTTAATCGCTCGAATCAAGGAGTTGGAATGTAAAATATAGCCCAAATCAGATAACCTATTTTGTTGGATAACTATGGAGTTTTTGTGTTTTAATTCGTCAGTTCCCCCTGCCCTATTAAATTTATTTAAATGTTTTGTAAATGCATTTAAACAGAGGTTATCTGAAACCTTAAATTATATTACAATAGTCTTAATAAAACCTTGCTTTACCAATTTTCTATAATAATAATCATTATTATTGCAGGGCTATTCCACGATGCATTATGAAGCATTTAAAATTATTTATTTATGTATTAACTCCCTTTTTAGGGGTTTTACTTATGAATAGTAAAAAAAAGTACAGTATTTATTATATATTACTAAAATGCATCAATAACAATGTTTTGTATTTATTAAGAGTATCAATTAAAGATGTCGACTGTCTCAGTATAATTATTTTCCTCAATAAGTATTCTGGGCAGTGGGAATACATATGGTAGTAAGTCCCAGAATTTTTTACACTGAAATACATTCCGACTTCTAGTATTACGTAGTGGAATCCATAAGCTTATCAATGCAAGCAATTCTGTACTATCAAATCCATCTTTTAGAATTTTACATAGAAAGTAGTGGATATCTGCAATGCTTCGCTATTGCTAAGGTATTATATATGAAAACTACATTACATCGAATTTTTCGACTCTATCTCATTACGGTGAAGAGAATTGCGTTAAGTATTCCACGGGCGTCTCCGTCTTCTTCTACCATTTTAACATTTCTAAACACTTCTGGCACTAATAACAACAAACTTTGAAATTTTCAGCGATATCGGTCGACTACTTTTTGAGTTTGGCGAGCGCAAACAAATGCAGGTTGATTTTTTTATATATAGGTTTTTTCCACGACCACGCCTACAGGACCATATCCTTTTCATGAAATTTTCCATAACCAAATCGCAAAGTGGCTGCCTTATGTCCTCGATAGCCTCACGAATTCCATCTTTGAGGTCTTGAATCGACGCTGGGCTGTTGGCGTAGACCTTCTCTTTTACGTGGCCCCAAAGGAAGAAGTCGCAAGGTGGTAAATCACAAGATCTCGGTGGCCAATTGTAATCACCTCTTCGAGAGATAACACGGTCCGGAAACTTTTCCCGTAAAAAATCAATGGTTTTGTTGCTTGTGTGACACGTAGCGCCGTCTTGTTGAAAGTAAACGATGTCTAGATCAATACCATCCAATTCCGGCCATAAAAAATCATTAATTCCTTAATTAATATTCAAAATAACACCTCTTATTGGAAAACCCTGTATTGAGATTAGAAACCAGTTAAAATTTAACTCAACCATTTGGAATGCATTTTATAATTTAAGACGTTGTCCTGCCACAGCCCGCCTTCTATGTAGGGAATTCGTGGTGGAATGTATTTTTGGATGAGAAATCAGAAAAAAATCGCATGAAAAATTTTAAAGTGTCGAAATCTATCCTGTATTTAATGTTGGAACCAACCATATACATTCACGAAATTTCAATGAAACCGGTTGGGCGGTTTCGGAGATTAGCGTGTACGAACACAGTGACACGTGATTTTTATACAATAAGATTTAAGTAATTTTTTTTTAAATTATTCAATTTATACACAAAATAAATTCATTTGGCAAATTTTGATTAATGTTTCATAATTAATATTATAGTCAATGAAGGAACTTTCACGCGGTTCGCGAAAACTGTTTTTACTATTTAGTATGTAAGTAAGTACTTATTTTATCATATACAATTTTTTTTATTCACTTGTTTACTAAACAATTAATAAGCATGTAACCTACGTACAACATAAAATAAAATAATTAATTCATCAGAAAAAATAGAAAATGCGTAGAAGCGCAATTTTATAATTATGTCCAGTGCGTTCGAACTGTATCTAAATTTCTCCAATAATCAATAAACAATGTTTAATTAATAAATAAAGATTTCTCCAATAATCAATAAACAATGTTAATCTCAAGTGACCTACCAGGTAAGTATGATATTGTACATTATCTGCATGTATAAAATGTTAATAAAAAATAATACTAACATATGTACATTCTAGCATCACGTTCATCTATCAAATGCATTGTACATATAGCTTTGTATTAGTGATCGATGAACCGGTGGATGCAATTCTGCTAGCCATAAATTGACAATAGTTTGACTAGTCTGTTGTTAGTAATAACATAGATATTTGTTGAAATTTAACATAAATTTGTACAGCGAACTGGAGGTGATTTTGCACAAAAATGGCGCTATTAAAATCATCCAAATATTATTATTATTATGTCCTAGAGCAGACCAGTGAAAAATTCAGGGATATTATCTATAATGATTGTAGGATCTTTGAAGCAGAAACTATTCATAAAAAAACATATTTACCTCAGGATCATTGCCTTTCAAAACCAAACTTCGTCAATTTTAAAGACTTCAAATTTACTTTTCAAATGAATACCATTGGTAAGCTTTAAAAATTACGACATCTGTCAAAAATTTAAACAAAAGAAATACAAATTTAAAATACGGTATTATTAATATATTAAAATAAAATCATTTGGGTCGGGACATACTTTATCGCTTGTCTGAATTCATCCTACAGTCAATTCGAATTTTGAAAATGACGTTTAAATTGAACGGAAATCCTATTTGTATAGTTCATTGAACCGGAGTTACAAACAGAATCACAACCGAAATTAAAATTTATAATAACGGTAGGTACTAGTTACATTAAAATAAATGGTTACACAGTGATAAAAATAAGCATTGCTAATATATTAAGAATCCCTCTGTAAATCCGGTTAAAAACGGTTTTGCAGTCCTTTAATTTAAACAATGAATCCACAGGTTTCTTGAAAAACTAAAAGTCGAAATTTACTAAAAATTTATCGTGAAACGTGATAATTCATTCGTTAAAGGCCTTCAATCGCGTTTTTAACCGGATTACCAATAATTTGAAATGATTCTTAATAAATACATTAGCATTACTCATTTCACCAAACAACTCTGTCTTAGCACATACTCCTTACCTCATTCACATGCATACACCGTATTTATTTATTTATTAATCTTAAGTTAGCTCACATCTTCGTGTGTGCTAATAGTTTTATAAACATATAAACATAAACTTATTACTTGGCGATTTAAATATAAACTTATTAAACAAACAGGAACCGGATGCAAAAAAGTTAATAGATGCATTGCAAGCATTTAATATGTCGCCAACTGTAAACGAACCAACAAGAGTAACAGGTACTTCCTCGACACTTATAGATGTGGTATTCACTAATAAACCTGAAATAGTTACACGTACACAAATTTACCATTATAAAACTATAAGCGACCATGGTTTAGTTATATGCGACTTAAAATTTTCAAAACCAAAATATATACCAAAAACAATAACTTACAGAAACACTAAAGACATAGACATGAATAGGCTAAATGCCGATTTGGCTAACGGGCCATGGCAACACATAAGCGCTTTGAATGATGTTGACAGTATGGTCACACACTTCAATGCGTACGTATTGAATATCTACGATACGCATGCACCAAAACAGACAATAACCATTAAAGACAAACACAAACCTTGGATAACAGATGTCATTAAATATATGATGAAAATTCGAGATCGCGCGTATATCAGGTATCTAAAATCAAAATTAGACTCACACTACACTTATTATAAACAATTACGAAATCTAGTAACCTCTTCCATGAAAAGAGAAAAAAAAGCATTTTTTGAATATAACATCAATAATAATGTACATGACTCAAAAAAACTCTGGAAATCTTTAGAAAATTGCCTTCATGTTAAAGACAAAGTCGGAGATATACCAACACATTTAAATGACCCAGAAGCCATAAATAATCATTTTATTAATCACAGTCAAAATCTAGAACATAGTCCAATTTTAGTCAACCATTATAATACACAAAATCACTCTATAGCAAAATCATTTTCACTTCAAATAGTTGATGAAACTACAATATCAAAACACATTCATACTATCAAATCAAACGCTATCGGTTGCGATAAAATAAGTATCTCAATGATTAAACTCATACTTCCGTATGCACTCAGCACTATAACAACCATTATTAACCAATCATTACGGACAGGTATAGTTCCAGCACTGTGGAAAAATGGTTTAGTCACACCAATTCCGAAAAAGAAACCAATTTCAAGTATTAGTGATCTCAGACCGATTAGCATATTACCAGCATTATCCAAGGTACTCGAAAAAGTTGTGTTTGAGCAAACAGTAGTCTACGCTGAAACATGCGGGATTATACCTCGTCATCAATCGGGGTTTCGTAAAGGCCACAGCACTACAACAGCTCTGCAATGTATTACAGATGATATTCTTGCCTCCACTGATGCAGGCAAAGCCTCGATACTAGTTCTGCTGGACTTCTCTAAGGCATTTGACTTACTGAGCATTCCATTACTTATTGCAAAGTTGCGTTACTTTGGTTTTGACGATGAAGCAATAAAATGGTTTCAAAATTACTTCAAAGATAGAACTCAGCGCACAGTTTGCAAGGATAGTAATGGGACTCTAAAATATTCATCTGACATTATAATAACAAGAGGGGTACCCCAGGGATCGATACTAGGGCCATTGCTTTTTGCTATATATACCGCTGACATGATGCAATCTATTGAACACTGTGGTTCGCACATGTATGCTGATGACACACAACTATATTTATCGTTTGACGTAAGTAAAACTCATGTGGCAGTGGATATGGTAAATGGTGACCTACGTAGAGTTTGCAGTTGGGCAAAGGAGCACGCGTTACTTCTCAATCCTCAAAAAACTGTTGCTTTATTAATGGGAACTAAGCAAAAAATATCATGCGTAAAAAATGGAGGACATGTTGTAAAAATACATGAAACCACCGTTCCCTTTGTTGATGCTGCGCGCAACCTTGGAATAATGGTGGACGGTAGATTGAGGTATGATGAACATGTTAAAAACAGGTCACAGTGGTGCTACTCGAGGCTTCGTCTATTGTACAATATAAGAGATAACATATCAGTGAAACTACGCAAGATTATTACTGATAGTCTTGTTCTCTCAATATTGGACTATGGAGACTCAGTTTACGGTCCATCTTTATTGAAAAAAACCCAAAAACAAGTACAACGAGTCCAAAATGCATGTGTCCGATATTGCTATAATGTCCCGAGACGCGAGCATATCTCGCCTTACCTCTATCGGCATCGAATACTGAATATGTCGAACAGAAGGAAGTTACATCAAATGTGTCAACTGTTCAACTTGATGAATTCAAAGGTTCCTTCCTATCTGTTTGACAGACTGCAGTGGTCCCGTGACTCACATGCACATAGTACACGCCAAAGAGACCATTTACTTGTTCTCCCCAAACATAAAACTGCTGTTTTTGAGGGTAGTTTTAGCTACTCATCGTCAAAACTTTGGAATAAAATACCACTGCCTATTCGAACAACAACATCGTTGCAGTGCTTTAAGAAGCTCTGCAGCGAATGGTTGCTGACAGCACAGTCAACCGCACAACATCATCATTGATCGAATTTAAAATGAAAGGGACACCTACTTGTGATTATTATTATTTTTTTTTTTTATCTATGTATTTTATGTAAATTTAATCCTGAATTTATATTTTATTTTATTTTAAAGAAATTTGTATTTATCGATTTATAACACATTATATTAAAGGCACTGCTGAAAACCAGCTACATTCCCGGAGAAATCCGGAATGTACAGCTGAGCAGTTGCCCTTTTGGCAATATAATCATCTAAATGTATGTGTACAAACTATATGCAAACATGTAAAAAATTATTGTCAAATAAACGTTTTTATTATTATTATTATTATGTACATTGTTTGGCAAACATAATCTTTCTTTAAATATTTCAATAAAGTCACAAGAAAAGAAACATTAATAATTGAGATAGACATATTTTCTTAATTCATTTTTGAACTTATTAATATTTTCTATCACAGCAATTTCCTTCGGGATTTTGTTATAGAGTTTAACGGCCTGGTACATCAGAGATTTTTGGGTGCTTGTTTTTTTTCTTGTTGGCAATCTAATTTGCTTAGAATTTCTCGTCCCGTGTCCGTGTATCTCGTTATTGTAATTTATTTTTCTATATATTGTATTGTATCATACATACTCTTCTATTATTCTGACTCTTGACATGACCTAACTCAATTTTTTTACTTGATCGTCCCATGTATGTCTTTTTCCTATAACAATAATTATATTCCCGCCTATCTGAGCCTATTTTGCTTCTTCATGCAAACATATAACATCCAGTTTACAGTTAAGGCGATGCACTACGTCGTGTAATGTTTTAAATTGAGCCGCTTTCAATAACAACCCTTACGTAGATAGCGATAAGGTTTAAATTCCCGCTTAACACCATCCGCCTCTTTTGATTTATGCAAGAAAAAAACATGGCCAAAAAGTGCCTTTAATTTAATTTTGTGGATGTTCAGGCATAAATATTTAAAAAAAATTCCATCATTTTATACATAACATAATTACTCCACATTATACAATAAAATCATAACCGAAAATGGGTTCGTAAGTAGGAGATTTTGAACTTTAAAGCAGTTTTCATAGGCCTTATACATTATTTTTTTCTGGGCTTATAAAAATACTTTTCTAAAAAATACTCGATTATTTCAAAGGTCAAGATGTATTCTACTCGCAGTATTTAATTAAAGCATCTGAAACATTTCTAGGCGACCAATTTTTTTAACCAAAAACACATGATTTTGCATTACTAGGTATGGCATCGCCTTAAATCAGTAAATTAATACGAAAACAATATACTAACCACGGTCTTTTCAAAAGCTTTTATGTGGATTTTTCGACACCGACTCCTTTATAATCTGTTAAATTTGTATGGAATAATAATCTTTACACAGTGAGAAGTGTGTATTCGGGTTTATGAGATGCGGGCTGAGGGTTTGGGGCTGGAGTTTAGGGCTTAGGGTTTAGGTCGCGAGGTTGGCTGGGCGCTGGGTGTAATTAAACGGGCCTAACCTGTAATTAGGGACCGTAAATTTCCCAGACCCTTTTCACTGCATACCCTCAGCGATCGTACATCATGACGAGAGATTCAGCGGCCCGACTGAACTCTATACAGTCAGTATATAGCTAACAGTTAACAGCCATAACCAGCGTACAACACATCATAATATATAAATCATAATATTCTGCACAATATCACATGAGAGATTTTATAATATTGAATACTGGTAGTTCTATGAAGAGTACAATTTAACTAATATTTTATCTGGGATCATAAAACATCCAATTAGTTACATTATATACATATCTACTTTATTATAAGCTAGGTATATATTGAAGGTAACATTTTTGTTTATTCAAATAAGGAATTACACAATTTGTCTACAGAAGTCATTGTCTTAATGATAATTTATTCTTTTTAAATCCATCTATTTGAATTTAACTTTTGTTTTCGGAAATGAATAAATGCAGCCGAAATTAGCACATTTCCCGAGATCCGATCGAGCTGAAACTCAGCATGTATATAGGGTGTATCGGCACGTACCCGACAAACTTTAACCAGCTATTCCTTAGCACATTTGGAGTAAAAAAATTTATCATTCATATTTTCATCACATGTCACCACTGTTTTATCCTTTGTCACAGTTTGAAAACCCATCTGGCAATATTTTATTTGAGTTTCGTTGAATAATATACGTACGTACCTACATTGGCGCGCTTTTACAATCACAACGAAATGACATGGCACCATTCGTCTCATTTTTAACTATTATTATTTAGTGTGTATGAAAGAGCGAAGACGCTTTTTGACACACTTGCTAATAACAGCTGTTGAACACGAGAAACAATGCCAATGACAGTGACGGAGTGTGGATTTTTTTATCATTTTTTGTTTTTAATCGAAAAAAAATGTTACCGGACAGCAAAGTGCCCATAACATTTTTTACTCCAAATGTGCTAAGGAAAAGCTGGTTAAAGTTTGTCGGGTACGTGCCGATACACCCTGTATATATATAATTTTTTTTATTTGGGTAGTTTTACTTTTTTTTTTTACTTAATATTACTTTATTTTGCAGTGTAGAAGTTAGTGTGATTTTTTTTGTGCATTATTACCTTCATTATTTCCTAATGTAAGCTGCCGCTTGTGTTTTAGGAAAGGAATGTTCGTTAATGTAAAAAAACACTGTACTTACATTGATAGATATAGTAGGAAATACAAAAATTCAAAATATAAAAATAATCGTAGAAAACTAAATTTTTTAAACAAAGGGAGGATAAATATAATATATTTTTTATTAATATTCTTTACACTATTTCAAGTGGTAATAATAATAAGGATGATTTGTATTGCGCCGTTTTTGTACAAAATCACCTCAAGGGTGCTGTACAAATATATTATATATTTCTACAATGATCTGTGTTATTATTAACTATATATGGAGATAACATACAGTTTAATACGAACCTGGTAGGTCACTTGATATTAATACTTAATTAACATTGACTAATTGTTTATTTATGATGATTTATAAGATCCCCCCGGTCAAAGATCCCGTTTTGTAATACTGAATCGGTTAATGCAAAGAAGATGTCTTTTAATAAGTTCAGTAATACTTTTGGACATATACGTATTTCTCTAAAGTTGGATTACATTACAACAGTTAATGTACGAAATAAATAGTATTCTAATTTTCAAATTATAGTTATACAATTTAATTATATAAAAAATGTAGTTTTTCACTGGTTGATTTTTTTTATTTTTTTTTATCAGGCAGCATATTTGAAAATACCACCATATTTGAAAATAATGCGAACTAAAAACTCCAAATAAACACAATGATTTCACATTTAAAAAAATAATCATTGCAGGTAGATGCGAATAATATTTTTATATTTTTACAGGAATGTAATCAACGATTGTACTGTTGTCTTTTCTCCTACGGAATATTGTACGGTTGTATGGAGGAGGGTGAATCCCCTCCCCCTTTATATACGCCACTGCATCAGTTACCTTCCTGCAAGGCTCGCGTCAAAATAGCCTCCGTAGGAAGCGATAATAATAATAACGTAGAATAAAAATAATCAGGTTTCGATTATCTGCAAAGCGTCTCGATTGGAGTAGACAGCTCGAGAGATGCGTGTAATCATCTCAACTGTCTCATTTTCACGTCGTATCGCTTTTATCCCGGGTTGACCCCTCATCTGCACCTGACTCTGAGAGCTGTAGATGCAGTTCCCTATTATGCTTGAGCAAACTGCAAATGGAAAACACGTAATCCTCGCTAATACCTGTGTTGCTGAAAACTGGTAGAGTAACGTGGGGTAACTGTACGCGGCAAGAAAGTGTACGCGCCGATATTTGCGATATTATCCTGAATTCTGTAGGGCTTTAGGTCGCCTTGATTACGGTCGCGTGTACAGTTAGAAAATAAAAATTGTAAATCTGATAGTATTATTGTCCCAGCGTCTGGACGATGTAGGCCCTCTGATTGGTCAAATTCATATTATGTGATTCGGATAAATTCTGCATTGGGGGTCTGCAGGCAAAAAATACCAATCTGCCCCTCAATTTTAAGCAACCGTAAGGTTCATTTCGGTTTGCAAGTGACTGGATACAAAAAAAATAAGACATTAAAAATTAAGACACGATTTCATACTGAAAAAGAATCGCCACATGTAATACGATATTTCTTCAAAAATATCGTTTCTTCTCATATAATTTTTGGATAATATCGAAGAAAATATGCTTTAGAAAGTTTATAATCCATTGGATTAATTAAATTACAGTGAAAATTATCCACAATTACGTGATTACGTTTGACGTTTGACGAAAAAAGCACGCGTTCATTCAATATGGCCGGCAATAGCTGGCCGACACAGAGCGCACCTCTGGCGGTGTAAAAACTAACCAAATAACTGGCGCGAATATTTAAATATGCAAAATTACTTGACCATTAAGCGTTTCATAAGAAGATTTCTTCTGGAAGTTTATTTAAACTTTGCAATGGCATTTTTCATTATTATTTATAATTTTTTTGCTTATTAATTATATCTGATTTTATATTGACATGTTTTATAATTTCTAAAATTTAAAAATTATTTATTTGCGATGCTTTAATCCTGATTGTTTATTTATATCTTAAGAATTAGGGTAAAAATACCGTTTGAAGAGAATATGTTTAATTTTTTTATTTAGTATTTCTACTTTAAATTTATTAGAATAACCGTTATTAAATGTTATTTGTCTTATGAATATATTGTTTTATGGTTTTATGCATTTTTTTTCAGGTCTTAAAATACTTCACACAGGATATAAAGCATCACAAATAAATAATTTCGAAATTTTAGAAATAAGAGAACATGTTTATAAAAGTAGATATAATTAACAAGATTTTTTTTTTATAAACTCTCTTTTAAATATTTTCCCACTTAACTGGTCTTTCATATTGTAATTCCTAATTCTTTTAAACCAGCCTACTCTTACCCCTCCCCCCTCCTTCCACTTCTTTTTTCCAATTGAAATCTATATTTAATTTTTGACTTCGGTGTATACTTCGTTCATGAAACATGTATTGGTTGTATATAATAAAGTGATGTTAAAAAAGTTATTTGTTTTTTAATAAAATAAAGTTTAATAGGATAACATTATTTTATCTATTTCCATTGTATATCAATGCATACGTACATAATAAAATGTAAATATTATATTTATTTATTAATTGGACAATTTGCATAGCGCCGCTTTTGTGAGATATCACCTCAGGGGCGCTATATTGTAATAATCTACCTTTATATATAGATTTTTACTCTCCTGATGAAGGTGTATATATATTCTAACTTTAAACTTTATTAGATACAGTAACAGTTTTAGGTAAAGAATTACCACCAGTTGGAGTAAAATTTACACCTTTTAATTAAACCGACTGTTAATCTCATCGCACAATTACCCTCCTTTTATCCATAAACACGGGTACAATTAATCAATATGTAATAATCTATTATTTCAGTCAACTTTGTTATAACTATCTTTAATTGTTGTGACAAACTATAACGATATTGATTCAACTTATAGACATTGACGGTTGTAACACATATTTAAGCACTGCAAGTCTCCTATGAGCAAATTATATTAGGTACTATAACAGTTAATATCAGTGCTGTGCAAGAAGTGCCGCCCGCAGGGCCCAGCAGCAAAAACCCGCGGAGCGGGTTTTTAACTGCTAGTTACTTTTTATTACTAATCATGATTTTCTTAATTTTTCGCCTCTGTTACCGATGGGTGTTATTATGTCAGAACGGTGTGGTCCATGACAATTTTTAGAAAAATTGTGTTAGTTTCAACTGTGCAACGAGGCATTTCTCATACACTAAACCATTCGGCTCATTTTTTTATTTTATTTTCGTTAAGATTACGCCATTTTTTGGGTGCATATACTTACCCCAATGCATAAAAATGATTTATATAAACCGCGAGTATAAAGCATCCATTTTGCTAATCCACATGTTGGTGCAAACATCCAAGCTGTTGTTGATCGATGTTTTGTGGGTAAAGACTAGCATTTTGCGGTTGCTGAGGAATATAATGAGACGAAGTTATGAAGTGTTATGACATTACGTGGTTAATTATATATTGTTTATGGTTTATTATGGAATATATTTGGATCTAAAATAATTGAGACATATTTGAGTCTTATTACTACATTCAATGGTAACATCGTAACCCTATGAATTTTTTACTTTACCCTTTAATCGAGCAGTTTTAATGTGTGGGTAAATTTCGTTACGATTTGCAACAGTTACCTTTGTATGCAGAAAGTATTCAAGACAGAATGAAAGTAGAGTGCGAACACATACTAAGGTATGCTTATGCCTACCCTGCCTACGGGTTAAGTGTACGCAATCATGATATTTTTTACTTATGAACCGTACGACGTTTTTGTGTTTATTTGAGATACCTATATTGAGTAGATGGTTCTGTTACAATTTATACACGTCGTTTATGGGAAAGAGCGAGAAGTTGAAGAAAAAATAAAATGAATCTATTAGCAAATGCCTGTTTTAAATTTATTTATTTGCAGACCTTCTCGTAATAACTCAGTACGCAGACTTTTACACGAACTGAGAAACAAAAGAAATGAGAGATGAAGTGATAAGTGTAAGTACCTACAAACTAACTGCACCTGAATATAGCAATGACAAATTGCACAAAACATACCTACATCAGCAAGATAATTTCTAAACAACGTTTTGATGGAATATATGATTTTCTAGTTACATTGTAAAGCAGACGTGCCTACTCGGTATCTTTCGGGTTAACAAAGCAGTATGTTCGGGGTTTAACCTTTCCTTGCCGGTACTGTCAACACAGTGAACATTTTCTCTGATTAATAAAATATCTCTCTAAATATATTAATCACGGAGTTCAAATTTTAGGTGTTTCTCCACAATAAATTTATGTATTGCAGTAAGTTATTACAGTATATAAATATTTACCTAGTGTATAGCACAGGAGGATGAGGAATTTTTGAAGACCGTAAGGGAAGGATAGGCCCCCTGATGACGGTATGTCTATTTACAAAGATATTAATCTTTCTAATGTTTCAATCCAAAGCACAACATTTTCTAAATCGTACATAAAGTATTTTATTTTAACAATATAGCATTGGATTTTGACAAGGTTTTCACTATCATTTAGAGAATTTGTCCCGGAAGGTTTGTATATATAATACATGCATATTATATTTATAGAAAGTAAAGAAAATTTGATGTCTTGTAAGTGGTAAAAATAATATTTTTGTGCACTTACATTGATAACGCTGGCTAAACCTTATGAGATACATCAAAATAATGTACTACGGAATTGTATATCTTAATCTATCTTCTAAGGGGTTCCATGATAACTCAACACAGTGACAATTCAACACACTTTTAAAAAGCGATATAAAGTCATTAGAAACGATGAAAAAACAAATTTAACCTAACCTAACCTACTTAACCCAGTTAATAAAGTTTTTTTTTCATCACTTTCCATGACTTTATATAACTTTTTAAAGATGTGATGAATTATCATTGTGATGATTTATCCGTTCACCCTTCTGAGGATAACCTTTAGTTATTTATAAAGGCCTTGCTGTAGAAAATGAACTGACATCTGTTAAAGAGGCCTGTTTTCGGACTTCTTGCACTGGGTTTAGCAGGGTTTGGTACTAAGTGCGGTGACATCGTTTATGGGGACTACAATAGATTCATCAGCATATCCCTTATATCGTCCGCCACTGAGAATCCCGTTGTTCCCACTCTTTCTGTTATAAACGTCGTTTGTAAGAAAGGGTATAAGTTACAATGGAACAATCAGTCGTATGCCATTCCGAGTTCCACAGTAACTACTGTTTATGAGAAATAATAAAAAATTTTAAAAAATATTTATCAGCGGTACGCCTCATAGCAACAACACTTTGGTGTTGATGAAATTGGATGGATGAATGGGCGATGGTTAGACGAGATGGTCGCTCGTGCACATGTGCAAACAGCAATCATAAACGAGCATCTGCCCATTGCCCTGACTGCAGACCTGCAGACTGGCCTGCACCCAGAGCCGGGCTAGGTGATAATGACCACATTTCACCTACGTTACGGTTATGACGCCCGGGCATTTACACGCTGTACAGGGGCTGATACAAGAGGGATGGTTTGTTGTCTGTTAATTGTAAGAAATGGAAGACTTCATTTTTTATTTTCTTCTGCGTGAGGGTTTCTCACAGATAAGTCGGATATTGTCAGGTGACCGAAGCAAACAGTACAATTGAGGAGCGTTTTCACAACGCGAAATATCTTCGTTTTAGTTCAACGATAAACAAAAATTTGCTTTATACCGAGGTATCTAAATCTAAAAAATTACCTTGAGGTGATTTTGCACAGAAACGGCGCTATTCAAATCATCCAAATATTATTACTATTATTGTAAGGTTCTCGTTGATTATCTCTTATATTATATCTCTCTTTTACATTATATACCTATCTAGTTACCTCACTTTTATATAGATGTAGGTAGGTAGATACACATATAATATTTTATAATTCGGGAACCGCCGCCCCGAGAACCATTTATTGAATTACCAACACCCCTGCCAAGAAAAAAAGGTTACCTAGTTTAACCTATGGTTTATAATAAATATGTTATCATGCTATAAAAGTGCCTATATTTTATCTTTTTACAGCAATAAGTAGGTAGAAAGCTGCTTAATTCATGGCTTCATGAACCATTCAATATTCAATAGCGACAACATCAACATCTCTTTTGCCGCTAGTCCATGTGATTAATAATGGCTAAATTCGTATTACGGTTTTAATATTTTTTTTCCGAAAACACTTGGAAAAGCAAATTATTTGGTCGCCACGATATTAAATCCGCTGATTTCTAATATGACATCGCAATCTGAGAGGCGGACAAGGGAACCGCCGCCCAAATTACTGCTTTGACACAAATGAAAAACAAAACAATATCGAACATATTTGAATTTAAAAAAATAAACCTTTTATAAAATTTATTTTCATTACTTCCCTGACTCAGGCCAAACGCTGTAAATAAACGCCATCTAACATACTAACGTAACATGCGATTTGTGATACAGATAAATGTTTTTAGAATTTCGCAACACCAATCCCAAAAAATTAATTAAATAGATCTTGCAACCAATATTCATATTCTCTGTATGTTTTTTACTGTTGCAAATCGTAACGAAATCTACCCACACACTAAAACAGCTCGATTAAAAGGTAAAGTAAAAATTTCACCCGGTTACAAGGTCACCATTGAATTCCGTAATAAACCATCTCCATTATTATAAATAGACATTCCATAATAATCCATAAACAATATATAATTAACCACATCATGTTGTAACACTTCATAACTTCGTCTCATTACATTCCTCAGCAACCGCAAAACGCTAGTCTTTACCCACAAAACATCGATCAACAACATCTTGGATGTTTTCAGCAATTTGTGGATTCACTTGTTATAAAAACGTGTCGTTCAAGGGCTAAATCCGTTGATCTTTGAAATATGATATGACGTTAAATTTAAGCTGTGTATGCATTCGCACTTTTATTCAATGCGCGTGTGATTTAGGTAAAAGATGGGAGATGTTCCAGTAAGACTTAAAATGATCAAATGGAAAAATAGAATAGTATTTATGAGACGATGCATGAAAGTGAACGAGACAAGTCGTTCCATCCTATCTGCCTACCCCTGTAATGGCGTGACAGGTCTAAACTAAAAACTTACCTTTTTAAGCTGTCATACCCATAAATTAAATATACCGTTCCTGAGAGAAAGTCCAGTTACATTCAATTTTCCAACAATGTCCTAAATCCTGTATCTTAAATTTCGCTAATACACAATTAGATAATGTTAATTAAGTGTTAATCTCAAGTGACCTACCAGGTAAGTATTGTACTGTATATTATCTCCATAAATAGTTAGTTATAACATAGATCACTGTAGAAATGTATTATAAATTTGTACAGCGCCCTTGAGGTAATTTTGCACTAAAACGCCCTATACAAGTCATCCAATTATTATTATTATTATTATTATTTATAATTATTTACACGGAGAAAAATGACTATTGCTAATTTATTATGAATCTCTTCAAATTATTAGTGATTCCGGTTAAAAACGGGATTGCAGGCCTTACGAATGAATTAAAGGGTTTACTAATAAATATTTAGTAAATTATGAATATATTATCATGATGTCGGAACACGTGTTCATGAAAATCACAATGTTTTGAATTACAAGGAAAATTCTTTGTATGGTCATGATATATCAAGGCAAATTCATGAAACTTGTTAAAATAAGGCTTTTTAATTGTACTGGCTTTAATTGAGTTAGGGTTTGGGTGCCGCCGCCTCGGGAACCATTTATTGTATAACCAACACCCTCTGCCATAGGTCACTCCAAGTTGTTCGCTACATTTGGTCATTTAACAAGGGAACCCGAGATCATCGGGTGACGTGTATCATTTGTCCGTCACTGATCCCTAGATTCTTAAATAATATGTATGACATATTTTACTCAAGTAAAGACTGAACGTGATGTAATACGTATAGACGATGAGGGTGTACAAATTTACAATCTACTTCCTGATAAACTGAAAACGGAGAATTGAATAAATATATCTTTTTTAAAACTGCTCCATCATATATAATAATAATATGTACGATAACAATAAAATATACTTCAGATAAGAAAATTGTGTATGGCAAGCCACAACAATCTTTAAGTTAAGAAATAGAAAAAATAGTAATTGAAAGCAGAATATTTATCGGCATTTCTATATATATTTTTTTAAAACGTCTATATCACCAAGGAGAGATAGTTCCCGATCCCAAAAACCTTACACAAAATTAGCTGATAAAGACAACGATGTTTCCAGCCATTAAATTGTAAGCAACATATATGCGTATGATAGAAAATCGTTTAAAATAAATAGCTTTCTCATTAGCTGTCATAATGGTTGCTGCGTCAGTTCTCTCTCTCTCTCAACGGAATCTCGTCACCATCAGCTCTACACGATTCCCAGTTCAGTCGGGATGCTGAGATTGGATTCTCATCTGACTGGTTGCCTGGTTGCTGGGATGCTGTATGGTGTCGGGTCTGGACCGGCCGGTGGGGCGTGGAACCGCCGCGGCAATCAGCCCGCCGATCAACGCCCGCATTTCAACGGACGAGCGATATTGCCAACGCGGGCGCTGAAAAGTGATTGTTTCTGATTGCGCAATAAGCCTGCTAAAAGTACCTACTCGCAGGAGGCCTGCTTCATAGATTCCTGCTAAAGTTTTTACCATTTGTTTATGACTACAAACCAACGCTGCACCGAAAGCACAGAGTTGATTATAGTAACTGAACGCCAACATTCAGTCAGAAACACATCATGACGTTAAATTAGAGCATTTTTTTCTAAAACCATCCCCATAATGTTGTCGAAAACTCTATTTAAAATTTTCTGTTCATTTATAACTTTTTTCGACTATTACATTTTAGATAATCATATTCAAAACATCCAATACAAACTTTTTTTTAAAAGGGCGGAGACGGTTTACACGTAGTTCCCGTGAGCAATTTTACCTCAATCCATCCACCTTATCTCCAATTTTACCTCAATCCTTTAACAACAACTCAGTCCCTTTAATAAAGTTCACCAGGGTTGTTATTGGGTATGTGTCTTCTGGTTCTACTGTATGTCTCCCCAGGTATCTGAGCCTAGTTCCTACCAGGGCAGGACATTGGCACCATTTATTATAAATTATTTGAATGTGAATTCATGTTGCTGATATCTTACCTGGTTATTAAATGATTTTTTTTTATTTCAATGAGTTACAAAACTCATTTTAGGACAGGAGGAACTTACAATACATAGGTAATAGTTAATAGGTACAATTGTACATTGGTATTTTGGTATCAAAATTATTTATCCCGTCTATCTTCCAATCTGTAAAATTCCCCGCAGGGGTAGGCAGTGAAGATGAACCTCTAAACAACTTGGTATTGGCACACACTCCGTGCTTCATTCATTCAATCTATAGGGCCCATCCATCTAAGCGTCCCCCTCTTAATCTTAAAAATAGCTTACTTTATTAGCCTTGTACAGAATTTTACAGACAGAAAAAACAGATTTCTGCTTAATTCTATTATTATTTTCTATTTAAAAACTGCTTCAGAACTCAACTCTTGAACGCTGACTACGAAACCTTAAAGCAAAAATGTGCATATTATGTCCATTTATTTTGTCCGATTGAGAAACAGGCCCGAGCACGATTTAAGTCCAGAATGAGGCATCAGAGAGTGTGAAACACAATCACACCAGTTTACCACTTTACCGCGCCAAGTACCAGTACCAAGTGCCAGTACCAAGTGCCAGCACCAAGTGCCAGCCAAGTGCCAAGTGGTTATACGAGGAAGTGTTTGGTTTCGATTTATATAATTCTATAAACTTATTTCAGCGGACATTCCAATACCATTAACTCGTCATCATATTTTGCGGTAAACATACTTATCTGCAGATTTGTGCGCTAAAACTGAAACAGATGGTACCGGCCCGTGTAATAATTTCAAAGTGTCACAAATTTATTCATAATCATTTGATATTATTTTCACCCATCTCTACGAGTAATAATAATATAATAATTGGATAATTGCATTGCGCCATTTTTTTGAAAATTATCCCGAAGGCGCTGTACAATTTATTACGAATTCCTAGTCTCTATCCAATTTTATTATTCACGAACAGATTCAGAAAACATACATATTATTTACAAACAGATACATAAAAACATACTTACCTGGCAGGTTACTTCAGATAAACACACTTTTATTAAAAAAAGTTTACGACTTACGAAAGTAAAAACACTGATCATTGATTTTACATTTGCCATTTTACCCTCCATTACTAATGATATTACATTACTGGAAAACTTTGAAATGTAAAAAAAAATATTGTACCAAATAAAAAAATTAGTAGATAAGTGGCAAGAGAAGAGTTGATATTTATTTTATACTGGAGAATATAGGACTCTTTAGGACTAGAGAATGTATAATATATATTATTTATATTAGGCAGGGCGAAGATTGAGCTGCTGATTTTCAACATGTCATGGGAGAGGACACTAGGGGTCTAGCACAGTGAAATCGATAACTTTGCAATGTCGGATCGATACGCGTAACTTTTTTATGATTTTATGATTTATGATTTTATGCCGATTTTCCGAGCACGGACGCACTATTGATATCCAGATTGATGTTGATAACGCAATAAATCAGAATTCGATATACGCTGGCAAAACTAGCACATCTTTCTATGAACCAGGGCGATAGTATCTTCTACTCAGTATACTATAGGTAAGTTATTTTAAATTAATAATTTGTGAAATAAAACAAAATAATCAAATTAAATTATACTTGCGAACGCCGGGAATTGAACCCGCGACCTCCGGATTGATAGTCTTGTTTCTTGTTGCGTTAATGTATTCATGAATGCAGTAGCTACACAAAATGTGTAGGCAAGGTTTTATAATACGTTTAGTTACAATTAAAAATTACATTTGAAATTTTTCCTTAGAGGGAAATCTATAACTCTACAATATCGGATCGATAGGCATAACTACTGGTATACTAATGCCGACTAATGACCTCATCAACTAACTCACTCCCTTCTTATTAATTATTGAAGACAATATTAACGAAAATCTAAAACAGAAAAATCAGAAAAGGATACGGTCACAAGGACTCGAACCAAGGACCCTTGCCTTGCCGGGGCACCGCTCTACCACTGAGCTAATGGGACCCTATCCCCTTCGGTCACATTTAACTGTATCGTACTTCGAATAAGAACTACCAACATTGTCTTAAATTTTTTTTTTACAGCAGTTTTTTTTATTTCTGTTTCAGATTTTCGTTTAGAAATCGCTTATATTGTCTTCAATAATTAAATATTAAAATTTGAGGTTTTACTTAAAGTTATTCCGAAAAATAAAAATCCTTTCTTATTATCAAAAGAAACACGCGTACTGCCGATGTATATTATAGTAAATATTTTATTCGACATTGTTAATTTATTAGTATTTTTATCTTTTACGTAGCCGTATAACGTTTAGGAATGTTAGTTTATTTTATTTATTTATTAATCTTAAGTTAGCTCACATCTTCGTGTGTGCTAATAGTTTTATAAACATATAAACATGTACATTGTTTGGCAAACATAATCTTTCTTTAAACATAAGAAGGTAAGGTAGGGTACCTTTCTTTATGTGTAAGACCACGATTCAGAATTGAAACGTTGCTTGTAATGGTTTTAGCCATGTTTTTTGACAAGATTTGAATCCAGGTACTATCCCAGCTTCTTCCCTCCCTCCTCACAACCTTCAGCCTCACAACAACCCCAATTGTGGACGCCATAATCTCACTGGCTACAGACGGTTGGGAGCAGTTGGGGCACTTGTGCGGTATTCATATTAAAAATATAAACGTACAATTTCATTCGATAGGTAAAAATAAAAACAATATTAATAAAAGGCGATCATTTATCACTCTGGTAGTTATCCGAAGAAAAATTTGGCCATAAAAGCCGCATTGATAAAGTACTGGCTGAGACATGATAACATCTCCCGAATGTTTTCTTCGGAACTCGCTCTAAAGTGGCTTCACTTTTTATCTTAATTATATTTAAATGCTTCAAAATATTCATATTAATCAAAATTACACACGGACGAGCTTCGTCTGAGCTAGACGGACCTATTAAAGATGCCTTTAATTAAGAATTACGTTAAAAAGGTATATTGACCCGACTATCATTATTTTTTAAATAATTATTTCTATCATAATCAGAGGTTACCAAGTGCTCAAACATTAATGTTTTTTGTAGTTTTTTTTGCTGTTTTAAAATGTCGATATCTTTTGATTGGATTGTGAATAGCTGCAAAACTAGATTATCAAATCAAGTTTTTTTTTTATAAAATTAATTACATAATGTTACAACGGCGTATTTCTTATTTAATTTTCTGCCATACCACTTAATATTGATTGAATTTATTATGTTCGGCTTCAGTATTTTAACTGCCCTGCTTTTTAAAAGGCGTTAGTGAAATTCCAATGAGCTTGGCAAAGTATGTGCAAAAAAATTGTGTTATTTTTGTTATGTCTTTTTTCCAATCAGGAAAAAAAATATTAAGCTAAAGGTGAGAATATTAAACTGATGCGAATATCACACAAGAACTTTTCAGTTAGATCCAGTGGGCAATGTCACCCCTAAGTGTGGAATGTTATTAAATAGGGTAGAAAAAGGACCAGGGAGATGCCGCTAATGCCTGGCAATTTAAATCTAGTAAATAAACACCAGTGCAGAAATCTTTTTGTCGAATTTTCAAATTTCCCTCTACATGTTCGTATCAGAAATCTTGCTGTTAGGTTTTTAATGCTTGATAAGTTTTTTGCCAATGTAAGATCTTTTTATTTTATAAACTTTTTAAAATCACAATTTTGGTGATTTTTTATCTACTATACTAGACTCATTCCTGTATTATGGTAGTATTGCATGATTTATGTAAGAATAACAATTTTTTTTTTGTAGAACAAATAATAAAACATAATCGAAAAGGAAATATAATTATAGAAACCATATTAGATATAAAAATAAACATTAAACTAAAAATAGAAATAAAAATAAGCTTAAAATATATGCAAAATAATACCAATTACTTTATATCATTATAACGTACTGAAAACCCCCCTTCGTTCATTCCTCAACCTAATTTTTATAGCATTTCCATCTAACTAACTAACTAACCATCACGCCGTTTCCCCGCAAGGGTATCATATGAACATGGACTTCTGTTATTCTGACTCCTGATATATATATACTTATAGAATGAAGTATTTTTTTTTTTTTTAAGAGAGACAAACATTCCCGGGTTACGAATAACCTGACAATATTTGAAAATCTCCTACTACCACCACAGTAAGCTGAAAATGTTGCTTGTGTTGTGATGGATGACTTAGCCAGCCGAGGAATTGAACACACTACGCCTGAGTGGGACCCAAGCGCGATGTCAACTCGACCACCGACCGGTGACCATTTGTTTCACATTATCGTGCCATATTTTTCTAGAGCATCTCCGAGTTCTTCTGCCATTGCCATTCGTGGCATATTATATTCTCCTTACACTTCTTTCTTTGTTCATTTGCTCAACATGCCTAAACCATCTAAGAGTCCTCTTTCTAATATTATGCTCTCATTAGACTTGCATTATTTGCGAATCTAATTTCAACCTAACCTAAAGTTTGTCTGGACCCGGAGCCAAGTATTTTTATCGCACAGCAACAAACAACAGCTACACACAAGCAAAGCTATCGCAGAAGCCAATTTGATTCATATTCACACGAAAATTGACGGGAACTCTTCAAGAAAAATAATGATTCTTTCTTAATTTTCACCAAATAAACTTGTAAATTCGCGCTGAAACTTCACAGCCATGTCCGTGGTAATAACATAGAAAAGAAATATAACATTTTATCGCAATATCATCTAGCGACTGGTCGCAGGGCACTAGGCAACACCTGCCGGGGTAATGACGGTAATTACAGTACCTAACTAATACTTCTATTCATACAAATCACCTAAGTGTGGTTGTCTACACTCTGGTCTTCATCGCGGAAGGCTCTAGTTAATTCCCCAACAACCTTATAATTATTATACTGGAGCCACTCTCCGGACTGCCAACTCTTGCATCGGGTATTCATTTATCATACTACTGTGGTGGGTGTATCACAATGATGAAATTGTGGACTCAAATCTAAAACGCAGTGATTAATTACTCTTTTTATGTTACTTCACATGATCCCCTTCTGGAGCCAAAGTTCAAATGCAACCCTATTAGAACGCTAGGTAGTTTATATTAAAAAAAAAACTTTTATTACGTTGGAACAGTTATAAAATACAGGATAAATAAAATACAGGGTTATATAAAATACATGGTTTTATAAAATACCGGGTTATATAAAATGCAAATACAAAAACACAACAAAATATAAATATTATGAAATTGTAAACAAATATATTCCACAAAGTTTGCCATTGTGACTCTGTCTGGGTATTAAAATAATTTTAATATATTCCTGTGATAAACATCAAATATTTAAGTATCTAGAGTTTTCATTTTCTATGAAAAATTATATAAAATGAACATGAAATAAATGGAATAAAATTAACTGTTAGATGTGGAATTTAAAAAATATATATAATCTTTAAATTAAATTTCTAAAAAAAATTAAAAAGCTATATTTCTGTCCAAGAGTAAATAGGTACTGTAGATTTCTGTTATGACTAATAAGAAAAATATATCTATGTATTGCAAAAGCTGGAAAGATTAATTTTACATATTTTTAAAACATGGTTATGGTGGTTTAAAGATAGAAATTTGGGCCTCAAGTGGTTAATATTATTTGTTGCCTACTTATTCTTGATTTTTAAAATTTATCGATAACTGAGAAATTCGGTTAATTAAAATTTACTCTTAGTTAGAAAACAAATGCAGGTACCGATTCTTTTTACGTATTGCATGAGCCAACAAAAAACCGTCGCTGCGCAAATTACATCACACTTGCACTCACTGTAGCGGAGTTTTTGCTACATATGTGAATGTAAATTTTTTTTTAAGAAAGACAAACATTCCCGGGTTACGAATAACCTGAAAATATTTCAAAATGTGTCGTGTTTGAGGACTTAGCCAGCCGAAGAATTGAATGCAAGACGCCTGGGTGAGAGGGACCCAAACGCGATACCAACTCAAAAACATCGATAAGATCACTCTCATATTCTTTCATATATCACGGTGATACGGTGGACAAACTCAAATGGATTCATCTTTCTGAAGATTTTATTATGATTTTTCACATTAGCGCCAAACAGGAGTATCTGAAGAAAATAATTCCTCTCGGGGCCCATGTCATCCTTGAGGATATCGATCAAAGCTTTAAAATAACTCTGAGACATAAATATAAACTGTTCGTTCCTCTGCTTTACACATAAGATTTACGTAACAAATCCTCTTGGTTAATTTCATCACTTATAACTGCTAACTGCCTGCCGCAGTTCGGTGGGATTTCACCGAATATTGTATTTTTAATGCATCTCAGATTGTGACGGCCGATTGTCAAATTACTTCCTCAATCGCTTCGTTAAGATTGTATTTTGAGTAATTCCACAATAACACTAAATGGGATCTCAGTTAGAACAATTTCATTGCGAGCTGGATTTTTACATTGTGGAAGAGATGAGGACTAGTCTAACAGAACAATAAATACACAGGTTCAGTGCGGTAGCAATCGTTTTAACAAGACCAGTCGGCTAGAGTCCTGCGAGAAACCCGCGCCTGGTATGTACTTTTTTGTTTATTTGAAAAAAGGGATAATTTCTACCTGTTGGTATCATTAACGCATTTTAGCCTAGAACGAAAACTGAAAAAATCGCCTGCACATAGCGCCATTGTATTTTGCATTTTGTATTTTGACCGAAAAGTTCGCAAACTTTGGTCATTATTGGCTATCTGGGTACATTTGCCTTCCAATCAAAATAAACTAGATAAAAGGACAAAATTACTTTTAAGATTTTCACGGCGAAAAGTATTATCGTGATTTATTTTTGGGGTATTATGCCGTTTTGGGCTACGTTCTTATTTGCCCAACGTTACCAATCGATTACACATCTGCAATAATGATGGACATTTACTAAAGAAGCAGTAGCGCAACACAGCATAATAGAAACCCCAAAAATAAATAGCGATTAAATAAAATTCTCCGGGAAAATGTGATGTTGTAGCGCAATATGAAATAAAACCCCAAAACTAAATCACGATAAAGGCAAAATTAAATATTTGCGCTTACAAAGGGATGAGAGCCATTAAAATGACTTACTCAGGGTCCAGAGTTTGTCGCCACGCCATTACAACCTACTACAGATTAACTCTAATTACAGTAATTAATCAATTACACAATATTTGTTTTTATCTTGGTATCATCTATTTAACATGAAAAGTTACTCACCTACAATATCTAATCAGTTTGATTTGATATCAACTATTTATCATGAAAAGTTACTCACTTACAATATCTATTCAGTTTGATTAGAAATCATCTATTTATCATGCAAAGTTACTCACCTACAACATCTAATCAGTTTGATTTGATATCATCTATTTATCATGCAAAGTTACTCACCTACAAAATCTAATCAGTTTGATTTGATATCATCTATTTATCATGAAAAGTTACTCACCTACAAAATCTAATCAGTTTGATTTGATATCATCTATTTAACATGAAAAGTTACTCACTTACAATATCTATTCAGTTTGATTAGAAATCATCTACTTATCACGCAAAGTTACTCACCTACAATATCTACTCAGTTTGACTTAATATCATCTATTTAACATGAAAAGTTACTCACCTAAAATATCTACTCAGTTTGATTTGATATTAGCATTTTTACAATTTATTCGTGGTTCATAAAAAATTGTCTACCTTATTCATTCTGTGCTTAAAACAAAAGTATCTATCTAGTGGTAAAAATCCTAACAAGTCTATTGTGAGGGCGCACCTGTTGAATATAATTTTAAAAGCTTTAAAAAGAAAAATCAAGTTCGTCATAATAGCAAATCAATTTTCCACTCACTTATGACAGGAATGAGAACCTCCGTAACCAAAGCATGTTGTGTGTCGGTACCGGTAGGGGCAGGCAGACCGAAGGGTTGGGGTTAGGGTTAGTGGCTAGGGGCTGGGGGTTAGGGGATGGTGGCTGGTGAAAGTGACAGTAATGAGCGGAACAGGAAACAATGGACGGGCCTAACCCTTACTGCCAGTGATAAGCGTAGCAAATACACGACAGGGTTATCAACAAAAAAAATGTATTTTGTGAGGATTTTTTTATTTTTTTTATATTAACTCCACACAGGAGGCCCTGAAGAAAATAATTTCCCTCGGGGCCTATGTCATCTTTGGGGATGCTGTGTGGAGGGTCTTTTTGTGGAGAGGAAGGAGTGAAGATGGGTCTTGAAGAGTCCCATGATGTAGGAGGGAGGAAACACAGAGGCCGGCAGTTCGTTCCACAGCCGAGCTGTTGAACTTAAGAACGAATCGTAGAAGCGACCCGTTCTCATGTGACAAATGTCAACCGTGTACAAATGTTGGGTGCGCGTTTGGCGTGTATCCCTACTACGCACCGGTGCCGAAGGGATCAATGACGCTAGTTCCTCAGAGCATCTTCCATTGTAATACCGATAGAACAAGGACAGCATACCTACCTGACGCCTGTGCACTAAAGATTGCAGTCCGTTTGTTAAGATTGGGGAATCTATCAAACGGACCGCCCATTTTTGCACAGAGTCAAAGGTTTTTTTCAGGTATTTAGGGGCTCCGGACCAGAGATGGCTGCCAAATTCGACAGTAGGGCGCACTTGCGATTTTTACAGGGTCAGCAAATTGGAAGGTATTTCTAAGACTTCTTTCTTTAAACGCAGTAACTAAGTGCAAGTGATCTTATTAGTTTGTATTGTATTCCCTTTTATCAAACCGGCAACAGTGTGTAGTAAAATATTTTTTTTAAATAATGAACCTAACCAAATTTAATTTAAACATTTCTTTTCGCTTTTCTTCGTTACCTACTGGTGTAGGTAACGAAGCCACGGTTACCACGGCCATCTTCAGGTTCTGGTACAATTTTCATTTAAATAAAATTAAAATAAAACTTTGTTTTTACATATTTGTGAAACAGTAAAAATTAGTCAAATAAAATTAATTTTTAAAGTATGTGAAAATTAAAATTTTAATAATATTAATCAATGTTGTTATGTCCCATAATGTATTGTTTACTTGATTTTTATTAATATAACTAACTGACATATACCCGGCGTTGCTAGGGGTTATCCTTAGGAGATTGATATATACCACATCATACTTTTCTGTAGGGTTTTTAATGATATACAATTCCATAGTAAATTATTTTGATGTATATCATAAGGTTTAGCTAGCGTTAGCAATGTAAGCGTCCGAAAATATTTTTTACGACTTGATTACAAAACATCAACATTTCTCTACTTTCTATAAACACAATTTGCATGTGTTATATATAAACAAACCTTCCAGAAGAAATTTTCTAAATGATAGTGAAAGCCCTATCAAAATCCGTTTTGTAGTTTAGAAGAACTAAGCGCACAAACAGACAGACGCTGATAGCGACTTTATTTTATATTATTTAGAGATAAGAGATTTTGATCTTATTTTATTGGGAAAACCAATAAATACAAAAATTTATAAAGTATGAAAAAAATATGTCGAGTGAATAAACAAAGAACTTCAATTTAACTCTACCTATTTACTAAAATATAAAATTATAAGCCTAGGGATTCAAAATTTGTCGTAAAAATAGACAGTCGTTTTTTCAATTCGATTAACAAAATACTGTATTTTCCAAAATCATGCTATAACCAAATGGGTTTGAGGCAAAGCAGATAACAATACTGTCCTACAAAGTATTACAAATCTTTGTTGCAGCCCTGTTTATAATGGGTGCATTGACTCTTAACTGTTCTAAGAGCCGGAAAATCTGTCATTTTTAGAGCATATCGCCTTCAGGGTTAACCGCGGCGAGGAAGGGTTGATTAGATTGATTGATTGGCAGCACACTCTTAGAGGGTTGGAGGGAACTTGAATATAAAATCATACATGAATCAAAATAATGGGAACGATAAAATACGATATTTGCATGTGAGACTGAAAGTCTGTCAACGACATTTATCAATAAATTGTTGCGATTAATATTATTAACAGTGATTAATTATATTCAATATTCTTGAGACAGGTTCATTTTCAATTAGCATGCTTGCTGACATATGCTTGAGGTGCTTGCAAAAGTTGCCTTACATGTTTTTACGACGAGATAATTTGGTTGCAGGTGTCATTCCTAGTTAATTAATTTGATTGCCAATACCTTCAATAATAATGCCAATTGCTATTTTCAATGGATCGGTAGGTACCTACACACTTTTATGATCAAAACAAATATAACCAAGAATTGCGAAATATCTCATGGCGTTCCTAAAAGTATACAGATGAGAAACATCTCGAATCTAAAAATTTATAAAGAGAAAATTGACACAAAAAAGCAAGACAACCGTTGATGTCAGTTGATCTAAACAGCATAATAACAACTTATCTTAACAGCATGATGGCAGTTGATCTCAACAGCATAATAACAGTTGATCTCAACAGCATGATGACAGTTGATCTCAACAACATAATAACAGTTGATTTCAACAGCATGATGAGAATTGATCTCGATAGCATGATGACAGTTGATCTAAAAAGCATGATGTCAGTTAATCTCAACAGCACGATGACAGTTGATCTCAACATCATAATAACGAACCAGTTTTCCGACTATTTTTGTTAAAATATCTATTACCTTTATGTACTTATAACCTGTTTGGTAGCTTCCGTCTTTCCTTCTACATTTAATTCGGAAGACTCGCAAGACTAATCATTCCTAGGGCCCGTTCAAAGGAAAGAAGGGAAGAGAATGTATCAAAGTGGTCGCCAGTGTTATGAAGCGCAGTCGTTTGTATGGTAATAAACCTATTTGTTTGCTTTTCGGAACAGCTCATATGGTCTCATAGAAATCGTTGCGTCTCCCTTACATTCATAGTTAGAACTATGAACTAAACGCCCTAAACGATGTTAGAAAGAGAAAACACTAAGCGCTATATTCAAATATAGAAGCTATCCACAAAATAATTAAAATGTACACCTCTAAGGACGGGTTGTTTCGGAGAATTTGAACAATTCATCAAATTTCAACGTTCATTTTCGGGTTCTGTGAAAGTCCTATTCAAGTTCTGTTATTATATAATTGTTGGCTATTTGCTTGACAAAACTGAAATAAAAACAGAACTTGAAAAAAATTTTCACAGAACTTGAAAATGAACGTTGAAATTTGATGAATTGTTCAAATTCTCCGAAACAACCCGTCCTTAGTTGTACCTAAGGTTCCGACCGCAATCTGAAAAAACTTATGGAACGTTGTGAATTTTTTTTATATGAAACAACAAAAGCGAGGTATCAATAATTTTTATAATACATTCGTATTTTAAATAAGTGTTTTTTTGGTATCAGTAATTTTAGTTCTGTGTAGGTAAGGTCCCATTTTTTGGATTTTAATTTCTGACAGCTTTTTTAAGAAATATAAGGTTAGTCCTGAGGGTTAAATAAACAAATCAAACGTCTTCAATTGTCAGTAATGTCACCCTGGCAAATTCCCACCCACCCAGTAAGAGTCAAATGCAAAACACTTACTTGTAACGGCATAATTACCTAACAGGTATCTGCAACTATTCTGCATAGATAAATAATATAACACTTAGTAAGCCACAATCCACACTGCGACAGCGAACCGTACTTACTTATTTGAATGAATTGGCATAAAATTAAGATGAAAGCTCCGGCGCAATGTTTAGTATTTACGCAGCCTCTCAAAGGAGCCGCACAACCTCCGCTCCCTTCTACGCTGCAATTCCTGGCAATCAATTATTATTATTGACAATTGAAAATCTCACCTTTGGCCACGTGGCCAGGTGTCGTTGCTCAATTTCACTAACTCCCACAGGGTAAAGAGGATGCAGTTTTGTTGTTCGTTGGCAGATGCAATCGATGAAGAGGTATTAATACTGTTTATTTACATACTATTTACAGGTATATTTTGGAATAAATAACGATAAAAGACAAAAGCTTTTTTGTCAGCTTTTAGACAGCAGATTATGGCGAAATCATTGAGTTCATGTTGAAACATTTATTTATTTTTTAAACGCGATGAAAAACATAGATAAAAATAGTTTATTTTTATTTTTTGATTGAATCACAATAAAATGACGGCCTCCGTGGTCGAGGGGTAAGGCTCTCGACTAGCAAGACGGAGGTCGCGAGTTCAAATCCCGGAGTGCGCAAGAAAATTATATTTGACCAATTTGTGTTATTTCACAAGTTATTCAATTATAAAATTATATAGAATACTTTTGGCGCATTCCAGAGTGGAATATACTTTCAGAATTGCCCTGATGTTAAACCGCCATTCAAAATTGAAACTTTGCTTAAAATGTCTTTAGTCGTGTTTTGTGACCTTAATTGAATAGTCCGGTACTCCCCCACCTCCCTTTTCCTTTTCTCATACTCTTCCTAACTACCTTCACCCTCACAACACACCCCAATTAGGGTTGCCAATGGCTCCAGACGGTTGGGAGCAGTTGGGACTCTTGTGCGGTATTCACATAAAAAACACACGTTTATAAGAACGGTTTTTTAACAGGATTTGAACAAATTTCTAAATTAATATTCAGGTTCTGTGAAAGTTCTATTCAAGTTCTGTTATTATCCAAGTACTGTGAAATAACTGGCCTATGATGGAATAATAACGTAATTTGAATAAAACTTTCAACTTGAATGTTACCTGTGTAATTTGACGAATTCTTTAAATTCTGTGAATCAACCCGTCGTTAGTTAATTTAATTTTTATGTGTTAACTCCACACACAACACAGGATACCCTAGTATAGATTTTCGGGATTAGAGTAAATTTATTTGTAGGTTATTCCACAGCCAATCTATGACCGTAAGAACGAACAACCAGCTTCCACGCAGAAAGTATAAACCGTTATCAAATGCAGCGATTTCACAAATATACCAAGAAATCTTTTTTTAACTAACCGCACACAGGAGACCCTATATTCAACGCTATAGGAGAAAATAAATAATATTATATTATTATACCCTATAGGAGAAAATATATTCAAAGAAAGGAGACGAAGTTTTATGAAGGAAAAGTAGGAAGGGTATGAATCTAGGAATCAGTGTTTCCAGGAGCGAAGGACCTATGAACCCTTGCTTCCAGCTACGATGCAAGACGATGGTTCGAGAAAGATCAGCTGGAGAGGTCAAAGCGTCTCCCCGAACCGGCCTCTTCCGATCCGGACCGCCATGGCACTACCAAGATCTAAAGAAACCTAAAAAAAAATCAAAAACAAAAACTCAAAACCGATGAACCCGTGCACCCTCACTACCTATGTCAGAGGTGTTGGTTATCCAATAAATAGTTCCCGGGGCTGCGGTACCCATACCCGTTTCAAAAATTGAAAAACTTTAAAATCTATTTTTTTATTTTTTTGACAGTTTACCGACCCATTCATATTCGCATTACAAATTAGTTTAAACTGATTTTAATCCTCTCCCTGAGCTGTTTATGAATGCCATATTTAGACAAATTAACATGACCTGCTCCGAGTACCGCCTTATATTATGTAGGTCTGTGATCTCTCGCGTCCACATAGCATCCCGCCCTTAGTAGTTGATGATGACGAATGGCCTGCCGCTTTGCTCTCGCCGGCCTGTTATTACGGGGTGCTCGAGCCGATATTGGCCGGGTTATGGGTGATGGGTTAGCCTGTGGCCTTTAGTCTAGCGGCCTATCGATGCGGCCATTAGCGTACTCGGGCGGTAATGTCGCATCTATTTGACGGCGGCCATTAAAGTACCGATTGTCGCATGCATAATCAGGGATGGGAAAACAGAAAACAAAATATCTGAAGCGAAATTGATGTATCGAATTTAAATTAAACTTGCAAACCATCCACGCCTTTTCCCCGCAGAGAATGAACTGCCATCATTCACGGCATACACTCCTTGCTTCATGCACATTCATACATCGCCTCATACATACTCTTTTGTTACTCTTGACATGGCCCGATTCAATTATTTGATTCACTGAATGATTGTTTAATTGGACAATAATTGAAAAATATGGTTCCAACAATAATTATTGGAATTTACGTATTTTGTGACCACTAAAAGTATATTTTAAAATCCATTTCACACGGTGAAAAATGTTTTGCAAGCTAAAAATAGTCGCAACGCACAAATTAAGCATTATAGAACACGGTTGACCAAATAACTCATCAAAATGACAATTCAGCACACCTTTAAAAAATGATACAATATCATGAAAGGTGATGAAACAAAAACAAGGTTAAATAGATATTATTGGAAATATAACAAAAACTCGAAAGATAAAGAATTTCTTTAGGCATTTTTACTTAAAGGGACGATACTTTTCGCTACCAGTATCAGGTCTTGAGCCGACGACCGGCTCGTGATCTCTGCTTGGTTCAAGGCCATGCACTCGCTCATACAGGCCTTCCGTGGTACATCATTGGTAAGTAGCGGAAAGGCGATCCACCGATTAGTGAACAATGAGCTGCATGTCCAGTAGATCTACGATGACCGCTGTTTGTAGGTAAGATGTCGTTTTAAGTGAGAACGAGAAAGTATTAGAGCTACTGCAATTTGGTCTTGTTACCTAACTATAATAAATTATGTGCTCCTTCGCAGAGATATAATATGTAAATTGTTAAATTATTCATTTATGTTTTTCCTTCCGTTCCCTGTTTATATCATACATGTACTGTCACCCAATTCCATCACAACGTTTATTAGTTTGTTTTACAGTCCACTTTCAAGTTCATCTGAAGTCGTATAATTCTTACGCAGTTTTGTATGCAACAAATAATATCTCCAACAGTATCCCTGGTCTGCCAGCCCTGCCCCAGGTGTAGTCAGTTACGGGACCGCCGTTCTATGCAGCTATCAGCTATGCGGTAATAGGACAAATGCGTGCGCTAACTTGTCATTGTATTTAGATTTTCATTTGCTTTCACAATGGAAGGCGGCTCCATTCATGTTACTCAACCCGCCATTATACATCTAAGCAGGAATGCTCCGAGACACGCTCGCCAAGCCGCTAAAGGTGTACCGAACTAGCATCTACCACTAAACTGAAGAATCTTATAATTACATCTAAATTAAATATAACAGACAATTGAATAATGCACATTGAATGAACACTTTGTACAGGTATCTATGATCTGTGTACAGGTGAGAAACCTTTACATTGACTTGATTTAATCGTGATTTTGTTTATTATCTACCTGTTAGAAACTACTCATATGTCACCCACAATAACGGGTAATGTTCTCCATTCTAGCTAAACCCCTCAAGCTAATTTGTTCGCTTTTGGAAACAGCTCATATGGTCTTATAAAAATCGTTGTATCTCGCTTACTGTAATGGTAGGAAATACGATCTAAACGGTGTTCGAAATAGAAAACCTCACGCTTTATATTCAAATCATGAAGTTAAACACCAAACCACAAACATTTACGATTGCAATTTGAAAAAAAAATCACTTCGCATTTATTTTTTATCATTTTAAAACGACAAAAAGTGAGTCGACAGTAACGTTTGTTGATTTACATTTATCTAATAAAATGTGTAGTTTTTTTACATCAGTAATTTTAGATACAAAAAATGTAAAGTCAGTAGTATTTAATTTTTTTATGTTATGTTATAATTATAAATATTTATTTCTAGTTATTAGATTTTAAAGCGTACTTCATTTCAAAAACAATTTTTAATTTTCGTATAAATTTATAAATATTTCAATAATTTAGATTTTATTGCAAAGCTGAAACACTCCGATCAAATATGCCAGATGAGTGAGGCGTAAACTCGGTTATATTTTTAGAGAAACAATTATTTAAACAAAATCATTGTTTTGTCAACATTTCGGCTGGGACGATAATATTCCCAGCTTTTACAAAAGCATATCTTTATTATTGTTATCTATTTCTCAATCTAATAAATTTTAACATTTTCTGTTTTACAGGCAAAAAAACGTGCATTCTATTGTTTTGTGTTAGTTTGACGATAAACATCTAATAAGGTTCATTGATTGTGCATTCATTGTTCACTCATTTAATGTGTACACATGACAAAAAGAACATACTTATGAGACAATTATTTTCAAGGAATATACATTAAAAAAATCAAATATAATTTGTGTTAATTCTAAAAGGAGTATGTAATTAAAGATAAATAAATCTTACATTCTCAGTATGTACATTATTTTAATTAGTTTTTTCCCCAATTATTACAATAGTTATTGATGTAACGGTCAGCATGGTGTGAGATAGGGGTTCGATTCTCATCCGTGACAATTTAAAAAAAAAATTTTTACTTATATTTCAGAAACAATTTTTTTTTTCATCCCGTGGTTCATTACGGGTTCTCCCTAGTATCTAAGTAAAAGTCCAGATTTTATTCATGATTACTGCAAAATTTAATGCGAGGATCATCACGCTAAAGAGACTAATATTACGCTACAATACAGCATTCGGGATGCTGTTTCACACAACCTTTCCCATATGCGCGAAAGGCTATATTAATCGTAATAAATAATTGATAGTAAATAAACCCCTCTAAATAATTATTGCTAACAAGCGAGCATTAACTTGGATCTGCCAAACGCACCCGAGCACAGCAGCAGTAGAAGAAACTGTTTGTATAATGTATGATAGTACTTATTGATAGTAGGTGGTGAATGGGGTGACCACAGTTATAACCCCTGCTATGGATTTATGAGACTAGGGGTGATGTCACCACTCGGGTTGGGGTGCATCTGTATTCATCTTCGGGACATAAAATCATCATTCATTGCCAGTATCAACTGCCAGATTCTTGTCAAGATTTTTTTTTGACCAAGTGCTTTTAAGTCCCGTTAGGAAACTTATTCTAGTCAATGAGCTCAAAAAATGACGCAAATGGTCTCTATTAATGTTTAACTTTCTATAAACTTTACCAGTTAAGAGAAATAAAAACTTATTTTTAATTTTATTTCGTTCCTACACAGGTTACCTTGCATTAAAAAAATGTTATTCTATAGATCATATCTACTTAAACCATGGTAAAGGTTCAGACCTCTGGCATATTCAACGGATTTCTTAAGATGCTGTCAGAAAGTCGCAGAGTTTGTGTGTAAATCCGTTTCTCAATAAAATTTAAATAAATGCCATATTTTGAATCTGTTTTTGAAAGATCGTAAAATTATCTTTAAAATTTAAATAATAAAAATACACCTATAATTTTGAAAATATTTAAATTTTGAAATCACAAATAAAAAGTTTATAAATGGCTTACGTTATTTTTTTTCGTCTAAACATTGAACTAAAAATACTGATATTACGAAAAAACACATATTTTATTAGAAAAATGTATTAAAAACTTATTTCCTATGAGCTGTTCCGATAAGCCAATATGACTTTACGGGTAATAGCGGTTTGTTCCCAAAACCTAGCAAATTAGCCTGAGGAGTTAACAATGATAAGCAAACGTTTTCTTAACTGAGGAAAATTTTATTTAAGTTTCGAAAATAATGTGATAATACGATGATGAAACAGAAGAAAAATAAATGACCTAACTTTTTTATTTAAGATTATTAACTCCAGACTAGACTGTTGTGAACACCTGCATTTCTGATTTCTGAGTACCTACTCGAGCAACTAGGCAAAATATATTATTCTGCAACAATAACTTTAGTACCACTTTGAAACAAATTCACCTCAAATATCGACATATTTAATATAAGTTTGCCTGTGTTGAAGAGATACCTGAATGACATTTTTATGTCGCATATATAAAGAGTTATTGCGTATATTTGTTGTTTTCTTGGAGATATGTTGTGAACTTAAGAAAATTTCATTTTAGTGTTGATGTTTTAAAAATAAAAAACCTTGTATTATGCAGTAAATTATGTTAAATGTGTATAATGTAAAAGACCATCAGGGTGTTTAAATTAATAAATAATATAGACAAAAAAAAACACATTTAAACACGTAGGTACTAAGAATTATTTTTTCCCAAGACATATTACGTATATACGCTATGTCAATCCAAGAGAATATTCCTTAAGGAACAATGACAGGGAAACAAAAAAAACAATTAGCATACAAATATAACGCATCCCTTAACACTGCAACCGCGCTCCGAGAGTCAACAAGGGTGACAACATTACCAAAACATCCCTCCTACCCTAGACTGAAGTACCCCTAGACTACAGTAGTTCCAGAACTACCTAACTACCACCGAGCCAGGGAGTTGCCTACACCAGGGGGTGGTTGTACCCTGCGCCACCACCCGGCTGAGATGTCCTAGTGTTAATTGAATGAGTCGCCCGCCGATACAATGAGTATCAGGGTACATTTATCAAATGATCATTTGATTTTCTTGTATTTGATCGCAGGGCAGGCGCCGGGCACGCTCCTCTGCGAATATATAATCCAAATCGTTGGGGGTGGAAAGGAGCTTAATACAAATTTGGATTTGAATTCATTTATACAGGGTGTATCAGCACGAACCTGAAAGACTTTGATAGGGGATTCCTTGATAATATTTGGTAGAAAAAATGTATGGGTATATCATTTTGCTGTCCGTTGATATATTTTCTTTCAATTATAAACACTTTTTGCCACATGTCACCACTGATCGCACTGCTTCACGTCGCAACGGATCACGTTATATGCGCTCTGTCGGGTCAATACGTTGCTGATGGAACGAGACGGAGTAGGTATCACGTAATATTGTACCCAGTGGTGTCGTGTGAAGGAAAAATATATTTTTTGTTTCATATTGAAACCATGTCATCGGCCAGAAAAATTGATATCTACATTTATGACTCCAAATATTCTCAGGAATTGCTGGTTAAATTCTGTCGGGTACTTGCTGATACATAGTTACGAATATTTATCTTATTTTATTAATAATTCACTTATTTACTTCTTCACTTTTATGCTTAACTAGCGAAAGATGTGTGTGTTGACAAAAAAAATTATTTTGCTCAAAATGGTGTCAGTTGTATTCAATTTCTTTTCTTCTTATTTTCATGTACTTTTGTTGTTGTGTAACGTTATCAACGTATTTTTAAATTGTGTGTGTACAGCTAGGAAAATAATTTCCCTCGGGGCCTTACATCTTTAGTGATGCTGTGTGTAGAGTATTTTTAAGAAGAGGAAGGTAAGAAGGGGGTAGGAATCTGGGGGTCAGTGTGTCCATGAGTGATTAACGTATGAATTAATTCTCTCCCACCGCGGTTTAGTTGCTGGGCAGACACATCTGATGCCAAGACCTAGAAAAACCTCACCACATGAACCCGGGCACCGCTACTAAGTCACTCAGACGTATGGCCGAGGTGTTGGTTATTCAATGAATGTTGCCAGGGCGGCGACACCCACACCAGCCTCCCAAATTATTTAATCTGTTATTTCATTATTGCTTTAACATACTCAGACTTACATTTTTTACGTTGATGTGTGTACAATGCATGACGGATAGCGAAATTTAGTCCAATGCTACTGACTTACGCTAACTAAAAACGATAAATATACTTCAAAAATATTTAAATAATCTTTAGATAAAAAATAGTGTTTCTTTGTTTGTCCCCTATAGACTCAAAAACTATCTTACTGATTTCGCAGAAAATTTCAAAGTTTGTTCTTATTAGTGTCAGGAGTGTTTAGAGAGTGGTTTTAATGGTAGACGAAGTCGGAGACGCCCGAGGAAGCTTTAACGCATTATCTCTACACTGAAATGAGATACGGAGTAGAATAAAATTCGATAGATTGTAATTTTTTAACAGTTACAATGTATTAGTAAATGGTGGAAGTCGGAAACGCCCGAGGAAGACATGGCACGATCAAGTGACACCAAAACTTATATGTAAACTTTTTCAAATATGTAGAATAATATTACTTCCACCTCAACAATAGACCCAGTTTTAAGGTACACTAGAATTCTAACCTCAAAACTTTACTCCAAACTATTCATAACCCCAAGCAACGCCAAGTACACGTCACCTTGTTTTTAACAAATATGATCGAAAATTGGAAAATTAATAATATTAGTTTCGAGTCCAATTTGACAGAATAATTAAAAATAATATTGACACGTTCAAAAGATTTCTAATCTTGCTCAAAAGACTATAATATAGAAATTCAATAAATGCTTCCAATCTTTTCTCATCCGGCCTTCCACATCTAACTGTAGAATATTTATCGCCTACATTAGCGTAATGGCTCCTCTCCCATAACTAGGGGATGGCGTAATGAAGTGTGGGGTGGTTGGGATGAAAAGTTTTCAGTCGCCGCAGGCACAGATCACTGGGAGCAACAATCATCCCTGGGGAGGCGGGGGTTGTGGAGCGGAAATCATGAGCCAATTGCTCCGACCCCTGCCACCCTCTAACTTCTACTGCGCCTGTGGCACCCGCGCATCACTGCGCGACCCCTGCACGGCGGTGCGGAATAAACACCCCTAATCGCTGTGGGAACTAATTAAGCTTTTAATCTTTATTAATTAGTAGCGATAAGAAAAGAAATAAAGAATATACATTTTTGTCATTGAATGATTTCGATACATGTCACTTGAACAATTATATAAAGACAAAATAATTGAAACGTGAAAACCCCATAAAAGCAAAGCCTATGTGTGGGTAAAGTCACATTTCTTTTAAGACGATAAATTTGAAATAAAATTAAGTTATAAAAAGTAAGTGAAATAAAAAGAAAAAACATAAAATACAACATACTCTGTGGAAGTTTTAAACCAAACATGGTAAATATATAAAATATGGTACTAATTTAAAGAAAAAGTTTTCTAAAAGTAAAATATATTGTGTCACTGTTGCAATTAAAAACAAAACCAAGGGCATGAATGTGACATTGCACAACTGTTGTGTAAAATTGTATTATAAATGTGGAAGTTTAAAAATCAAGCATTAATTTTTTTTAAAGGAAGGAAGGATAAAGACTTATCTATTATATTATTATATATTATTATTATATGTTATTATTATATTATTATTATATATTATTAGATATTTATCTATTTCAGTCATAGATAACACAGAGATATTTCAGTGAATTTATCCAAGACTTGATTTGAATATAATTTATTGAAACAACCTGGTCTCTTCAAAAGGTTGTAAGTAGTGAATTGTATATTTTAGGGGCAATAAATTTAATGTGTTTTTGCTAATCTGGTTTTTCAATCTAGTTCTGCATATCACACAGTATAGATTAGATAGTGGGGTTCAATAGATGTTCCTATTTATTCCTGATACATTTACCTATGAGATAAGATAGTGAGATCAGTAGATGCTCGAATTTATTTCTGATAAATTTACCTATGAGATAAGATACTAGGTTTCAATAGATGTTCCCATTTATTCTTGATACATTTGCCTACAACATAAGATAGTGTGGTTCAATAGATGTTCCTATTTTTTCCTGATACTTTTACCTACGACATAAAATAGTGGGGTTCAATAGAAGTTCCTAATTATTCCTGATACTTATACCTACGACATAAGATAGTGGGTTTCAATAGATGTTCATCTGTTTTGTATTTTTCTACGTTTCCTGCATTAAAAAAAACATTGTTGGAACATAACTTATTCACCGCGATGCTATCGATAAGTGTATAAATAATGATATCAACATGAACTCGGTTAACCGCAGTACATTAACGGGCGTGTAAGGACCCAGGGCGCGGGTCGGTGGGAGATTTATATCGGATTATTCATCATCTGATCAAAGGATAACTGGAAATCGGCTCTTCCCGACTGCAGACTGAGAAGGTCAGGACGAAGATGGGTTGAGTTACGAGTGGCCATTAATATTTAAATTCTCCAATTTGATAATACTTAATGCATGAATTACGGGGTGATTTGCCGTGCTTAGGCCTGAGTTAGAGGTTGACAGCTTGGACCTTGAATTTATTATAAAAATTATGTTTTAATCATACTTTTTTTTTTTTTTTAAATAAATTTAAAATAAATCTAATTTAATAATGTTATAATAATTATTAAGTTCTGCAAGTATTTCTGTTATTTTTACAGTTTTTAATGTGACAGCTGTTTCGGCTTTTGAGGCCATTATCAGTCATTATATCATGATTATTATTAGTCATTATATATCAGCCATTATATCATGATTATCATTAGTCATTATATATCCGCCATTATACAGTTTGATAATGGCCTCAAAAGCCGAAACAGCTGTCACATTAAAAACTGTAAAAATAACAGAAATACTTGCAGAACTTAATAATTATTATAACATTATTAAATTTGATTTATTTTAAATTTATTTAAAAAATTAAATGGAGTTCTACGAATTAAACACCAAAACAATAAATAAAATAAAAAAATTAATCATACTGATATAATATTCTGTTTTGATCACTGAGAAAAAAACAACTGATATACCTTTCACTCGAGTTATTGTTCAATGTATCTATTTTCAGTAATCAGAAGTACTAAACCTCCCCAGCTTTATACTCCCAACCTATCATGCTTGGACATGTTTCCGTGCGTATTTTAAATGTACTATATTTAAATGTACTAGTTCCGACGTATTTTAAATGTACTTATATATTTGAGAATTTTAAATTTTTCGTAAAAATAAATTCCGTTTTGGAAATGGAAGTAGTAGTAGTTCAGTGGACAGTAGATAGACCTCGTGTTTAATAAAGTATTTCTAATTTTCTCTTAATTAATAAATCAAAATCAAAATTTCATCTGAAATCATAAGATTCATTAATAGGTACTTAAATACCTTAATTAAAAAATTATGTAATACTTGATTTTACATTTTTATTTCAAATAAGGAATCGTTGTACATTTTTTCCAAAGAAACGTCACTATCTAAATGACAATTCTTTTTTAAACTTTCTTCATGGAGGTTATTATCGAAAAGCTCAGTCAGAGAAAGCCGCCTAGTCAAAGGAAGCCATCTAGTCAAAGTAAAGTTTGCTTGAATAACAAAGAGGATGCAGCAAACTTTCGAAACCGGAAACGGAACGTACAAACAAATTTACATACAGATGAAATTCCAAACGTTCGAGGTAAAACAGGACTTCGCTAAATCAGTCAAAAAAATATTTTAGGTTTACTTTTGTATTTAAAAAATAGTTCTAAGTGAACTCATATTTAAAGTGTATTTGTGTATTTTAAAGTTATTTTGAAATAAAAAAATTCAACATGAAAAATGTTGGAAAGAACATTTATCACATTTTTACTTCATTTTGTATTCAAAACGTAGTAAAAATTGACAGAACAAATATTTCGAAAATACATTCCTTTTTTTAGAAAATTCTTATGAAAATTGTTACTTCAGTTTTTATTTCGTTCATCCAATAAAAAATATTTTTAATGACGCGGATTAGGAATTCTTCATTTTGGTTAATTTTAGGATTTTATTCATGGCATCCAGTGTTGGCGTGTATTTGACACAAACAGAATTATTATTACTCTTTTGACGCTGAAAAATTCATGTATTTCTGCGCTGTGGAAAAAAAATAAACACGCCTACTTTTTGACGCCGGGTCATGTTTGACACTAAGAGTAACGAAGGAGTAAGCTTGATATAATATATACTACCTGTAGGTACCATTCTTGTCTTCGGGAAGTGCTTCATTTAACTAAAATAACAGAATAGTTTCCTGTTAATAATTCCACCATTAAAAAGAAGGAAAAGTTTCCTTGCGAAAGTAGGTATTTCCAGTAAGAATTATAACCAACCACACAGGTTTTTAAAAAGCACCTGGTAATCTTTTTGTAGTCTTGTAAGCTCGTCGTTATTGCCACGCCAGCATTTGCCACGTATTTAGTAAAGTTTTCATTGTGTTCTAAGAAACGTAGGGGTTTTTTACTCCGCATCAGAACATAGCCATTGAATTTCTTGATTGATGTACCGTGTTTGTATCATGTTGTCGTGCAAAGTGTTCGTACTTGTGACGTTTCAATGAATTCTGTGTTTGTACCTGTGAGTTGATTATTTGTTTTATCTATTGCATTGTAGACTTACATTTTATTTATTGTTAACAGATATATTTTGATATTAAAGCTAAATAACTTTTGATCATCTTGTTGTGTATTTATTACCTCTAATTCATTTATGTATGTTTCATATGCGTTTTACCAGACTTCAAGTAGTTTAGATGTGATTGTTCTAGGCTTAAGTATAATCCTTTTTACAATGTTTGGTAACAGATAACATAATGTACAAAAGACTTTAATTCCTTATATTTTTATGTGAATACCGCACAAGAGTCCCAACTGCTCCAAACCGACTGGAGCCAGTGAGACTATGGCATCCCTAATTGGGTATGTTGTGACGCAGAAGGTAGTGAAGAGAGGAAGGAAATGGGGAAGAGGAAGCTAAGGGAGCACCTGGCTATTCAGATCTGGTCACTAAACCTGGCTAAAGCCATTTCAAGCAACGTTTTATTTCTGAATGGTGGTCTTACACCAGGGCGATACTGAGAGTGTCTTCCACTCTGGAAGGTGCCGCAGATATACTTTATATTATTTGTTAACACAAATTGCGGAAACGAAATAACACAAATTCATCAAATAAAATTTACTTTCCCACGCCAGAATTTGAACACGCGACCACGAATTGCTAGTCGAAAGCTTTACCCCTCGACAACGGAGGCCGCCAAAGGCCATTTAAAACTTAAAGTGTTTATCAATGCAGTTAATTTTTCACCGTTAAAAGCCATGTTAGTGTTTGTCCATACAGCTAGCCTTTCAAAGATTCAGTAAGTTTTAGATCTATAAAAAAGCACTACGGCAGTATTTTCTAGCTCATATGTATGCTTTTTCCAATCCAAACCCAGTAGTCCAGTCAGTGGGGAGTTTTACCTTGCAAAAGGTTAGGTAGTAGCGATTTTGATATATGTTGTTAAGATTGGTACTCTAAGGGAAAAAAATGTGCCATGTTCTCTTCCTCATGGTGGTGTGGAAATGAGTAAACAAAATTATTATAATTATGTAATGAATAACCCGAAAAAATTACAAATCTGGGAATTTCATCATTTTTTAGAAAAATATTCACATTTCCGCCACTGTAACTCGTTACCTATTAGACTTACAAAAAAAAAACTTTGCACAAAAAATGTAGGTAATTTAGTTTTCTTTAAGTTTGATTCTATCAATTTGGTTGTAAAAATGACCACTTCACAATTATTTTGAAAAAACGAAATTTTGGCACCTTCAATCCAAGATGGCGGGTCGAGCTCGACCCCCCAAGGTCGAAAACTTTTTTTTTTCTTTAGAGTCCCAATCTTAACAACACATGTGAAAATCGCTACTACCTAACCTTTTGCAAGGTGGAGCCCTTTTTTATCCCCCACTGACTGGACTACAGTGTCCAGGACAAATTCCGCACTATAGATCCGTCAAAAACACTCCATTTGAATAATATCACAAATAATATTTTAATAAACCATGACATACGATACCTCGTGGCCGCAAACAACGCTTCGTTCTGCTTTGGGATAATGGCGTTCGGTCCTTTGTCCCGGGACGTGGGCTCGTGGAGGAAAACGGTCACAAATCATCATAAAACAGAACACACACGCTGTGGCGTCTTGAAATTATCAGAAAAATTTAATGAATTAAAAAAATATTAAAATGGTTTTCAATTATAACTTATAATACTAAGTTCATTTAATCGGCGTTAAAATGATTTTTAAAGATTATCAAAGTGTAACAAATTATTATAAGCAATAATTATCCACCTGAAATACCAAACAAAAATTGAAAATATCTCTCGAATAAAAATAAAAACAGCCGACGGGAATTGAACCCGCACCCTTCTGATTGCCAGTCAGGTGCTCCAGACCACTAAGCTACGTCAACTTAATTCCCAACCCGCCAGATAATTTAATATGTAGTAGTGTTTCATCCAAAAAATATTGATTTTTACATGTTTTCACCTACAACCAACTTTGTTAGTGCTGAGTTTCCCACTAGATGGCGTCGAGAAACATTATATCTACATTTGTTGGTGAGATATTTTGATTATATTGGATAACAAATTATTGTTAACAATAATTATTCGCCTGAAATACCCATACAAATTGAAAATTTCGTCCGAGTAAGAATAATTATTGCTTATAATAATTTGTTATCCTTTGTACTATGCATAGAAAAAACCGGGTCTTATTAACATTAGTTTATCATTAAAAATAATTATCAAAGTCATTGAAATTGAAACGGCAACCTGACAACGCTAAATTTAAGGAGTAAACTGATAAAATGTAATATACAAGCCGTATTAAAGCTCAACATGTCAAGTAGTCATTTGCATTACAAGTAGGTAACTTGAAGCATTTCGGGAAGTAGCGCGCTACTCTGGTCGGGTTTTATAATAAGCATAACTATACGAGGCATTATATTGAGTTCCATTATCAAGGAATATAACATGTTATTTCCAGTTGAAGTAAATGAATAGTAACTTCTAACCTTCATATTAGCTAAATAAAAAAATATATAAATGTTCCTTTGTTCAACCAACGTTGAATGTTCTTCACCTTAGAAATTTTGTCACAACGTTGCATTCCAATCCGCGTGTGGTTTTATATAAATGCCATCTGTGACAGGTAAAAAAACATGTTTTTTTTTGTAAAATCATACATGTGGCGGGATTCAGCTAGTGCTAAATAACTAATTAATAATGATTAAAATATTTTTCTTATCGTTCGTTGAAATAATGTACCTATGATGCATTATATTTTTTTTGTAGGTTAATAGTAAATTATTTTCACAACTTTTCCAAACTATAGCTACTGCTCAACGATTATTTTCTTGTGAAAAAAATAAGTTTCAAGTTCTCCAAAATAAGGCAATGAGGAAGGCAATTAAAGGAACTTAATTTGCTAGCGGTGAACTGATGCTCACCTTAAATTGCGATGCGAACAACCTATTACATTCAAAGACATAACACAAGGATAATAAGAACAATACGAGATACACGGATACGGGACAAGAAATTCTAAGCAAATTAGATTGCCAACAAGAAAAAAAACAAGCACCCAAAAATCTCTGATGTACCAGGCCGTTCAACTCTATAACAAAATCCCGAAGGAAATTGCTGTGATAGAAAATATTAATAAGTTCAAAAATGAATTAAGAAAATATGTCTATCTCAATTATTAATGTTTCTTTTTTTTGTGACTTTATTGAAATATTTAAAGAAAGATTATGTTTGCCAAACAATGTACATGTTTATATGTTTATAAAACTATTAGCACACACGAAGATGTGAGCTAACTTAAGATTAATAAATAAATAAATAAAAGGACGTGTAATTAAATTAGACAGACAAAAAAGGACAAAGCCAATGCGTAATAGAATTCTACGGGATGGAATATTATAATATGCTATCAGAACTCATTAATAGTTGACTGTGGAACTTCAGTGACCTTGATAAAAATTGACGTGCAAAAAATCATAGATACATAATTTATTTACAAAGCCGTCGAGAAGCTGCGTGCATCAAATAAAAGTACTTTCTATATATATTTAGCGCAAGCGATTGTGACCCTGTCCTCCATGCAGTTCCTTCACACATAAGAGTAAGGATGTGTTGTTTCACAGAATTTTGAACAATCATCAAAATTCAAGTTTTGTGAAGGAGCTATTCAAGTTCGTTTTTTTTTATTTCAGTTCCGTGACCCATGATGATATAATAACAGAATTCGAATAGAACTTTCACATAATTTTCAAATTCTTTGAAACAACCCGTCATTAAAGTTGTTTAAAAAATCATTGATTGTTAGTAAGAGGACACCAGAGTCTCAAACATAGTTGATAAATAGTAACAGAATAGTTGTAAATAGTAAGAGAATTGTTGTAAATGGGAAATTGTAAACATTGAAAAATATAAGTGTAAATAAGTAAAATAAAATAAGTATACAAAAAATAGTCAATCAACTCATTAAAAATAATATTTTCAGAACTAATTAAAATGATATTTAAACCTTTAAGCAAAATCGAAAATGTGATTTTAACTGCGATATTACAGAATACGATTTAATAAATTTATTTTAATATTTCCATGTTTTTAATTAACAGAAACGTGGTAGCCGTATTTAAATTTTTCTAAAAATGTAATCTATGAAGGATTTTGTTCATTTGATCAATTAAATACATGCCAAATAAATCACGAATTAAGCAAATTAATGATATAATTATTTTTATTAACATTATTTTCGTAAAAGTATAGAATACATTAGGAAATCAACCTGTCTTGTTTCATGGGTGTGTGGACCGCTTTAGGTCTCCCGCACGAGTATGGGAAGGTAGGTAGGTACCTACGTATAAACAAAATGTTGTTTTATAATAACAACACCAAATTCTCTCACGATTATCCCAAAGTGGGGTTCCAAATTGTGTCCAGGTAATTTATTTTTAAAATAAGTATCATATTTTGTTATGGAATGTTTTCAATATACCACGAAAGGGAAACAACGCAAAAATACATCCATCTTATTTTCCCTCTAACTTTATCTAAATATTATAATTCTGCTATTTGTACGTATAATCAACATACCTAAGGCCAGTTTTACAATAAAATGATATTAATATTAATTTGTGAAACTAGTTGGCGGCGCTTCGCGTGTTGCATCGCCAATAAGTAATTAGTTATGAAGTTTTTTTTATAATGATGTCTAATTGCGCTGCACAAATTTATATTTCAACATTCGTGCAATAATCATTTTGAGAATAAACAGTGCGTGGAAATTTTAATCAAAATATTACAGCATTATCTTAACACAGAGGCGAACTAGGAAATTCATTCTCCTGCATTTTTAATTATTTGTTTGTTAAGAAACGGAAGTTAATTAAGTTAACAAAACAACTTCAACTTGAATCTTTAAGTTCAAATTTGAATTGTTTATTCAGATCAAATGGCTGATGAATTTTCAAGTTTCTTCCGCTTTTTTGCCCTAGCAGATTTTCCTTTAAAAATCACTGTATAAAACATCCAAACTGAACTGAAATCTCTCCATATTAAATTTATGAGTTTAATTTTGTTTATTTTTTGTACGTTTCTGCCATGGAGTCAAAATTAGTAAGAACCTACATCCATTTTGAATTAGGCAATTTTTATTTTTATTAGTAGGAAAAATATATGAAAGACAACATAAATATATAAAAAATACAGTTATTGAAGACAATATTAGCGATTCCTAAACGAAAATTTGAAACAGAAAAGGTGGCTCGAATCTAAGACTTGAACCCAGGATACTGCACAACTTTACAAACTGAGCTAATGGGACCCTATCTCCTTCGGTCATATTTAACTGTATCATACTTCGAATAAGAACTACCCCGTGCCCCGGCAAGGCACTGGGTTCGAGTTCTAGATGTGGATGTATCTTTTTCTGTTTCAAATTTTCGTTTAAGAATCGCTTATATTGTCTTCAATAATTAAATATTACAATTTGAGTTTTTACTCAATAAGTTACTCCAAAAAATAAAATAAAAAATACAGTTTAGGAAATACAAGTACATTGGTTTATGGTGACTAAAATAAGTACCTTCGAATACGAATCATAATTTTTTTACATACATATCACATATCTTACGAAAAGTGCTAAGACTTATAACAAATGACTTTTGACAAATAACAAATTTATTATATTTATTAATAATTATTTTAACAATACTGTTGACGCAACTATTAATCTTCCATTAACATTATCCTCTCAATTTTTCCCATCCTATTTTACCTACAAGTACCTGTCATTATCCGACTGTACCCACGTTTTTGTGTGACATTTTACAACAATAAAAGTAAATGTCAAAGCAGTTTATTGATGGAGCCTGTTTGATTAACATCTCTTTGTGATCAGCGCTTGTATTGATATCAACTCGGGCTAGAAGGCCTGTGCAGTGAACATATTCGGTTCCCTCAGTGTGTTTCTTATCCAACCTGGATGTTTTGGAAGCTTGTATGTGAAATAAATCATATTTCCTGTGAGTGAAACCAACCATCAACATCTTTGAAGAACATCAAAGGGGTAAGTAGGATTCTTTCCTTTCTCCATGTTCACCATACCAACCATAGTTGTGTCAACTCCAAAGTTCACAATTAATTTTTGCAGTCCACCTTTGATTCGCCTATTGCGATTACATTATTAATCCTAGAAACCAATGCAAAACAGTGCCCATATCTAGACAGAATGTCAGCTATACTGAAACTGAATTAATTCCATTTAAGGAAAACCTGGCGCCCATTTCATAAATATAAATAGAGTAAGCCCTTATGAACAACCTGGCACTGTAATCCTTTTTGATATTGGCGCCAACGTAGATTGGCCTAAACTCCATAACATGTGACACCTACTCAAATATACACTGTGACATTGGCACCCAAACTACAATCCTCTTTAACGGTTTTGAAATTTTATTATAAAATTTTAATCCTTTATAAAACACGCTGTTTTGTGTGGAATTGAGAATTCGAGAAGATGTTATTATTTTATCGGCTAAATCCTCAAATTAGGGAAACACTGACATTATTTGCAAATGCAGGCAGATAAAATAAATATTAATTTTCCTCATTCCAGGTCTGATCCAATAAGAAAAATACGAGTAATGACTATAACTTCTTCTGATGAGTGTATACATTCCTGTTATTAATGCGTTGGAAGGGTTGTAGTGTTTAATGTTGGTTCGTGGAATGTCAATCGGCAATCGAGCACTAGTTTTAGGTAATAATCATTCTATTGGTGAAGATTACAGATACCAAGTGTTACCATTTTTCTTGTCGTTTTATTAATAATATAAATATACTTGTCAAGATGTGATTAATAAGTTGTCGACTCTTTGCTACGCGGCGAATGCAAATGAAAATACAAACATTTATAAGGTACCTAAATTCATTTAAGTAATATATTTAACTTATGTATGATAATGGTTGAGCACATCAGAGCACAACAAATATGAAATGTAACATAATATAATAGAATTTTTGATGGTGAAAATTATTGACGGGTGAGCAAGCGGCACGTTCCAGTGTGGAAAATACTCTCAGTATCGCCACGGTGTAAGACCACAATTCAGAATTGAAACGTTGCTTGAAATGGCTTAAGCCGTACTTGGTGACCAGATCTAAATAGCCAGGTACTCTCCCACATTCCTCTTCCCATCTCCTTCCCCCCGTCACAACCGTCAGCCTTACAATATATTCCAATTATAGTCTCCATAGGCTCCAGGCGGTTGGGAGCAGTTGGGACTCTTGTGCGGTGTTCACATAATAAATTATATATTACCCTTGTAATTATCAGAAAAACCGCATTGCGACCAGCTTTAAAAATCTGTTATGGTATGAAATATGGTAGATAAAATATGTGTAGATAAAATATGGTAGATAAAATATGGTAGATAAAATATGGTAGATAAAATTTGTTTCATAGATATTAGAATTGGTCTTTTTGGTTACAATGATTTAACTCTCAATTTTGTTTAAATACTTTTGATAAGTGGTGACCAAATTTGGTTTTCATTAGTATTCATTCAAAGTGTTTGTATTTCATGTGAACAAAATTGGTTTATGTTGTTGTGACTATTTATTGTTAACTTTTCAATGGTTTTGTTTACTATTTCTAAACTGATTTAACCCCACTTTATTTGTCCACTTCATAAAAAAATTTTACTATAAATTAATTTTCAAATGTTGTCTTTTTTCATTTTTTTTTGTCCTATTAAAAACTCACTAACATCGAGTGACATTAAAAGAATACCTACATAACGTTCTGCTACGAACTTCTAAAAATCTATTTTATTTAGCTAATAAACTCATTTTATTATCGTCTGTGAATCTCACAAGGAAGACTTCTTAAAAACTCGAAGATAGTAACAACATGTAATCGTTTCTAAAAATAAATTAGGAAAAGAATAATAAATGTTGTCCTCCTGCACCTTTCGTTTAGTTACATTATTGTCTTCTTTTTCAATAAAATTAATTTATGACAATATAAGAAATCACTAGAATCCCTTTTTGATATAATACGTAAGTGACATTGCGTAATAAAATTGGCCACGAAAGATGCAATCATCAATTAAGTCAATTCTAATATCTAATGTACAGGTACAATATATATCTTTTGTACCTGTACATTAGATATTAGAATTCACTCCATTGATGATTGCATCGTTCGTGGCCAATTTTATTACGCAATGTCACGAGTATGATATCAAAAACGCATTAATTCTCTCATCAAGATGGTTTTCAATTCATGGTAATGGATACCTACACCTCCACAACCATTATTTATATTATATTTTATATATGGTATGTCTGTCCCCACCATAGAAGTAAGAAACTAAGGAATAGCAATCTGTATGAAAAGGATGCAGCTTTTATGGCATAATTCGGGTCAGGGTTAGGCCGTTTGGAAGTAGTCAGACAAATCGAACCTACGAGGGTATCACTCATAGGCATCCAATACTCTGTGACATTTCCTGTCCTTATCCTATATTCCTCATCCTCTTCTCTTTACCTAATTATTAGTTTTAAGGCATAATTAATCTTTAATCAACAATAAACGTTTTAGGTTAAGCCTTATTTAGACTCTTAAAATCCTGTTAAAAACTTGATGGCAGGCCGTTTCCTAACAAACTATTAACACGTTCAGAATATATTGGAACACGTGTTCATGTAGCAGCGTTTGTCGAAATAAATAAAATGGCATACCCCTAATATATTTGAATTTTTGTGAACACGTGTTCCGACATCCTCATAACACATTCGTGTTTTAATGATAGTTTGTTGGGAAGCATATCAATTCATTCTTTAAAGGCCTGCAGTCCTGTTTTCAACTAGAAAACGAATAATTTGACCAGACTTTTAATAAATTAGCAGTATATATAAAATATATTTGTATTATAAACGCTATTTGTTTATTACAAAATCAATGCACTAACCCAGAAAAAAACATTTTTTTTAATAAATGATGTCTATCTATCAGTCCGCCTCACTAAATGAAATTGCATAATTTTCGTAATTTATAACAATTCGCAATTAAAAAGTAAATCACTGAACATATCCTATGGTTAATAACTTCATGATGAATTCAATTCACATTTGCTCGGCATCCACCTGTTTCAAATGTTATTTATGAGTGTTATAATTCCGCACCACGTTATAATGTCAGTTTTTGATTTGCATAACGATTCACCGTGTTAATTCGACGATGCGCACATATTTCTGCGAAAAGCAAAGAGCAAAAATATGTAGGTTGGTGTTTAAAAAATGCAATTATGCAAATATTGCGCCGCAGGCATAAAAGTATTTAAAATTAAGATGTATGGAAACCGTCACAGGGCGTAAACACAACATCACACGGGCCAATTAAAAGCCAATAAGTGATCTAGGAAATTGCATGCAATTAAGATGAAGGCATATGCAATTAAAGTGCAACATATTACACCCCGTCGTGTGTGACTATTTACAATGATGCAACAAAGTATCCGAGATAGTTCCGTATCGCTTATTTGACAGTTCTACCATCGTTGGCACTATTAAATTCCATATGCCGACTAGGAATACAAGACAAAATATAACATTCTTCTGCAATACATACACAACCAACCATCAGACACACTCACCGACCAATAGGACGCATGATCTGGGCAACAAGTATGGGGGTACTATTGATATATTTATTGACTCCATTTAAGCTTAATCTACACCAGCACTTTGTTGAATCCTACAAATTAGAGTAACGTTGGTAATGTAGTTTTAGTGATTTATCTTATATGTAGGTACTCGTAGTATTGTTCTAGTTTCTGTAATATTTTATATTACTGTTACATGTTTTACTAATATTATTTTATGTTCATCAGCTTCAAAATATTATTTTCGATAGCTTACTAGATATATTCTGTTTTAAAATGCGTGTAAAAGCCCGGCTGGGCGTAAAACCAAATAAAATAAAAGTTTAGGAACAGTGAAATTTTAATACCTACACCAATTTTAGATTTAGTTTTCTGTTCATTAATATTTATTTTTACAAAAACCAAAATATAAGTATAGGTAACTTCTCGTAACAGAGGTTATCTATGAATAAAGCTTAGATCAATCATAAATCAGTTATAAGTTAGTCGTAAGTAACTCGCTACAAGTCTCAAGATATTTTCAATAAATTAGCAATATTTTATATCAATAAGTTTTCTCCATGTAATTATAAGTATTAGATGTAAGTGATGTAAGTCACTAGTCATAGGTATACGTAGTTAGTTGCTAGCTATAAGTATTTACTGTAAGTAACTATTTATAAGTCACAGTCGTGAGTCACTAGTTATAATAAATCTTAGATGTAAGTGACTAGTTATATGTATGTCTCAGTAGTAGGTTACTAACTTTTTTAAGTCGCTAGTTATCAATCTTAGTTGCAAACCGTTAGAAAAAATCTTAACTGTAAGTTTTTAGTAGTTTCAAGTCTAAGGATGGGTTGTTTAGGAGAATTTTATTAAATTAAATTCTTCAAATTTCAAAGTTAATTTTCAAGTTCTGTGAAAGATTTTTTCAAGTTCTGTTATCATTTCAGTTTCGTCAAACAACTAGCCTATAATGATATAATGACAAAACTTTAACAGGACTTTCACAAAACCCGAAAATGAACGTTGAAATTTGATGAATTGTGCAAATCTCCGAAAAAACCCGTCTTTAGACCTACAACTATTAAAAACTCACAGTTAAAATTTTTTCTAAAAGTTTGCAAGTAAGATTGATAACTAGCGATTCAAAAATAAGTCGTTATGTTAAATAAATTATGTTGTAAAGCGTCATTGAGGTGATTTGCTGAAGAACACGGCGCTATAGAAATAATTCAAACATTATTCCTTGTGTCATTATCAGAGATGTGCTTTATTTCAAATAAATCCATTTCAAATGGAAATGCAAAATAGGTATTTTCCATTTTGCATTTTAAATGCTTTTCTAAAAACCATTTTGCATTTTGCATTTTAAATGCTTTTCTCAATGCATTTTCCATTTTAAATGCTTTTTTGCAACATTCTTCCTACTATCTCCACTCATATTTTTTTCATAAGCCCCAAATATCAGTCGTTCCTCAGCCTCGCTATGAGAGATAATTTACATTTGTCAAGTTGCTCCCTGGTAGGAGCCCTGGCAATTGAGTGATACCATTACAAAAAATACTAATTATTATTTTTTTAGTAAACTAATGTTTAAGACAAGATTTTTTATGCATAGCACAAAGGGTAACAATTATTTTATAAGCAATAATTATTAGCCTGAAACACTCATCCACATTGAAAAATCTCCTGATAAAAGATACATGACGCCAACTATAATAAAGCCAAACCAAAATAAAGTTGATTGATCATTTTTTTTTTTTTTTTAAATAAATTTAAAATAAATCAAATTTAATAATGTTATAATAATTATTAAGTTCTGCAAGTATTTCTGTTATTTTTACAGTTTTTAATGTGACAGCTGTTTCGGCTTTTGAGGCCATTATTAAACTGTCACTATCATAACTGTCACTAACAAACTCAAATGAAAAAAAAAATTAAATGGAGTTCTACGAATTAAACACCAAAACAATAAATAAAATTGGTTGTTTCAGGTGAAAAAATGTAACAAGCAGTAATTGTTGAATGAAACACTAGTATATATTGAATTATTTCGCGGACAAGAGATAAGCCGCCATAGCTCAGTGGTCAGAACTGTCGACCGGAAATCGAAAGGACACGGGTTCAAGTCCCGTTGGCGTCATGTATCTTTTATCAGGAGATTTTTCAATGTGGATGAGTGTTTCAGGCGAATAATTATTGCTTATAAAATAATTGTTACAAAAATACTGATTCAAATACTGAACATGGGGCCATGACGCTGTAATATTAAATGTTAGATGGCAGTTTCTATGTTTTTACGCTGGCAACATTAGTCCCGCGCAAATTTTTTGTGGTTTCATAATCCGTAGTCGTGGTGTTTTTGGATTTACCATCATGTAATATGTTTTTTCTACATTGATGTCCATTATTAAATGACGAAATTGTTTAAAAATTCTATAATTAATTTGATTGTTTGACCTGAGAAACCATTTTGCATTTTCAATGCATTTTGAAAATAGGTATTTTGCATTTTGCATTTTAAATGCTTTTCTAAAAACCATTTTGCATTTTACATTTTCAAATGGAAAAGTTTTGACCCATTTCCATTTTGCATTTCAAATGGTTTTGGGTACCCATTTTGCACATCTCTGGTCATTATTAGAGTTTTGGTTGGCTGAAAGTTGTGGTTCTATAATAGCACTTCCATTATTTGGGTGTAATTATTTATGTGATAAGTAGATGATAAATAAAATATTGAGAGAATGTTGATTGTTTTTTTTAATAGTGAGATTGGGTGAAGCAGGGTATTTTTACTAGTGATATTGGGTGAACCGGGGTATTTTTAATAGTGAGATTGGGTGAACCAGTGTATTTTAATATAGAGATTGGGTGAACAAGTGAATTTTTAATAGTGATATTGGGTGAACCAGGGTATTTTTAATAGTGAGATTGGGTAAACCAGTGCATTTTTAATAGTGAGATTGGGTGAATCAGGGTATTTTTAATACTGAGATTGGGTGAACCCGTGTATTTTTAATAGTGAGATTGGGTGAACCAGGGTATTGCTCTGATCGTAGGTAAAATTTCAAAACAATTGTTTCATTGTAATACGTTTGTTAGTGCACTTTTTGTGTACTCAGGTTACTAAAATTACATATCAGGTTAGTTTAACTGCTCGGGATAATTTGTTTGGTTTTGGAAACATACAGATATTACCCGTCAATTTGTTCGCTTTTCGGAACAGCGTATATGGTCTCATAAAAATCGTTGTCTCTCCCTTACCGTCATAGTTAGAAATATGAACTGAACGGTGTTAGAAAGAGAAAAAGAAAGACCGAAAAACTTAAAGTGATTTCAAAAAATTTATATGTAAAAAAATATTTTATTTATTTATTTTATTTATTTAATACATGTTACATTATTATGAAATTTACATAAAGTAGATATAATGAATCACCATACTAGGCGGCTGCCTGTTTCATGGTGACCAATTGAGTGTAATTAATTTGTATGAAATATGAAATCTAGTGTAAACATATGAAATTAGTAACTATAGATGAAGCTAAAATTTTGGAAAAATTGTAATAAAAAGTAGAAGATAGAAATTAGAAAGGAGAAAGAAGTAAATTAGCATTAGATTGTAAAAATGTACATAATTATATATATAATTTTTAATATGTGTGCATGCAAGCACACATGTGTATATAGCAGCAGACATACCTATATACATATAACAGCACATGTATACATACACCCATATGACGCATCCTCACGCATATAAACAATATATACACCTCTATCTGAGTACTTGGAATTATACATTGAAATTTACAAATAGACATTGTAGTTTACATAATACAGGGTGCAGAAAAACAGACATAGCTGTTTTGAAGGGCCGGTACACACCGAAAGGTAGAGATAGGAACCTAGGAGTGGTATCATTATGTCGGGAGGGTCGTGCCGTTTTCAGTCGTTACCGTGGTATGGTCCGGAGAACACCGGGGCTTCGCCGTCAGCATGTTTCAAAAATCGCCGTTCTTTTGTCGCCGGTCTATTATGTAAACTGCACTACTTGTTTTGCTGTGCACCTTGTATTTTTATTTCTAATAATAAAATTTTAAAGAGGATATCATGTCATCTTTCAAAAACTGTTTTTAGTTTTCAGATCCGTTCTGAAAAATAATATAAAAAATACACAAAATTCTCCGTTCTTCTTACAGCATCTTTAAGAAAAAAAAGGTTAAAGAAAACCTGAACCTTAAACAAGCCGTTAAAATACTTTCGGTCTGTTATAAAAAAATAGATGTGTCATCAAATTTCCAAGTCAGTGCAACTTATCTATTATTCTAACTAAACGAAACTATCGATTCCATTCCGGGCTTTGATCCTTTGAAGGTACCGTTGAAAAAATTAGGTATATATTTATATAGTATGTTCGTCGAAAAAACAATAATTGTAATTACTAACTTGACTTATTTCTAGGAACACACTCATATAAAAGAAAGTAAAAAATTCCGACAAATTAAGTTGGCAGAAAATTGCCTTCGATTGTATAAACTTATACTTTCAATTATGCAAGAGAGAGCCAATAAATCAATAAATAAAACATAGAGAAAAGGAAATTTGTAACTAGTAATGGGTAAGATTTAACGATTGAATAGATAAGGTAATAAGTAATCATTTAAAAACCAGTATATTAAACTGACAACTTTTCGGTGCATAGTTTTACATTGCATAGGAAAGGCATAATTCCTGCTATACACCATTCTTGTTTTCATACTGATCCCCATATCGGGACTTAAATGAAAAATCTTCCCTCTACACGATATTATTTTCATACTTACGATTTCATATAGATAGTCGTCAAAAAATGGCAACACCTTAAACATAAGCATAGATCACAATCATGAAATCAACTGTCACTGTTATTTGCAAGCTGTGTCGAGTGCTCTGTTATTATCCAATCGATGTTTTTTGTTTGAACTTTTATCATAATGATTTTTATAAGTAACTTTGCCTTGAAAAAAATTCCTACCTCATAACCGTATCTTGATTGATACAATATTCTTATAAACCATCGGTGAAACCACCAAAACACGGCATCGCAGATGCAAAAGCAATAGCTGTCACAACCCTGTCTCTAGTAATTAATTAATAAAAGTTTATTACAATGTGAGTTAACACACATAGAAATTTTTTATTCTTTGAGTTAATATGTAAAGTACATATGTAAAGTTCTTGTGTATGATTTCGTCAAAACAAAATGCGAAATTATCAAACATACACATGAAATTACATTAAATTAATACACATTGGGAATCAGCGATAAATAAAAATTGTAGTCTTTTTATCAATATTTAAAATAATTATAAAACTAAATAAACCTGCAACATTTTCACGTAATATAGTTGTAAAACAATGAGAGATAACAGATGTTAAATAATGTCTGCCATCTTAAACTGTACGAAATTCAGTACCAATATAGATATACCTCTCCCACGGAGAAAAATGAGTATGGCTGATTTATTAAAATTCTTTTAAAAACGTGATGGTGAGCCATTTCCTAGTAAAATATTAGTCCATTATGAAAATATATAACACGTATTCATGCAGCTGCGCCGTTTATAATGAATATAATGACAAAATGCGTCAATATTAGAAACACGTGTTTCGACATCCTCATAAAACATTAGTGTTTTACTGATAGTTTGTAAGGAAATCTGTCAAAACATTCGTTAACGTAATCCTATTTAACTCCCGTTTTTAATAAAAATTACCAACTACCAAAAAAAAACATGTCCATTTTGTTAATCCCAAATCGCTAGGAATAGACAAACTTGATTTAAAAAAAGGATCGGTGTAAAGCAGTCATAACTATTTCCAGTATACTAGTAGCATCACGATTCTTAGTATCGAGTTCTTGTTCTAAAGTTGTTGTAACATTTACAAGTTTCCCGGAATGATTTGCGAGGCTTTCTGCACCCATTGTACAATGATAGCAGTACAGTGAACCCATGTAACCGTCATTCATTTCAACAGCTGCCATGTTTTCTTGAATTACGTGCATTTAACTTACCGTAGATATTTAATTGCAGATCATTAGAAAGAAACCTCATGCTAGAAATGCAATGGCCACCGACTGCACTACCTACTTCAGGGAAATTGACTGCCGAACGATCGCTAACTAGTAGTTGCTTCTAACAGTACCTACCCAGTTCTTGTTCATAGTTTCATTCAAATTCATAGTAGTTTTTCTTGTAATGAGGTATTTTTACAAACAACATGGAGAAAACTTACTGATATTAAAATAGTGGTAAATTGTTAAAAATCTGGTAAAATTATTCGTTTTACTTTTAAAAACGGGACTGCGTGCCTTTAACGAATGAGTTGACAGAGTTCCTAACAAAGTATGAGTAAAAATGTTTTATGAGGTCGGCAGAACAGGTGTTGATACAAATATTGATATTGAAAACGACATACTGATTTTTATTCAGAATGACTAATATTTTATCAGGAAATTGGCATGCTACAATTTTTTTAACAGGATCATTTTTCTGCATGTATGAAGATTTAAATTTGTTTTTATGATTCTATCACCAATAATTATTGATTTTAAAAACGATTAAAAGTGCATATTCCGAAAAGGTTCCAAGTTCCAACTAGTTACAGCGTCATTGGGGCGTTGAAAACGCTACTGGCTGGTAAAGAGGGCTGTCACCGATTTCGGCTCACGGCCCAATCGTTGGTCGGTGTGACGTCAGCAACGTCATATTCACGAATATGTCTTTTGGCGGCAGATCAAAAATGACACATTTTAAATTGCCATAGAAAATTTATTCTACAAGATAAAAATTAAATTAAATCGCTACATTTTCTTACAATTTTTGAATTGCTCCACATTTTAACTACTGCTCAACCATCCTTTTTCCTGTGTAACGACCGAGAACAAAATAAATTTCAAATTCTCCAAAATAGGGCAATGAGAACAATAATCAGACGAAATCGATATTCAAAAGTAAATAAAATGTTAACGGAACTAAATTGGCTAACGGTGAAACAGAGGTTGATCTTGAACATGTTGATATTTGTACACAAAATAGTAAACAACCTGCTACCCAAATATCTTTTAAATACAATTGTATACAACAAGGACATGCAAAAACATAAAACAAGGACGTGCAATGAAATCAGGCTACCAAAAAAGGACAAGGCAAATACTCAGAATATTATGCTATATAAAGGGGTTAAATACTATAATGCGCTTCCGGAAAACCTAAAGTCTGTCCCAATTGGAATGTTCAAGATGTTGTGTAGGAGCCACATCAAGCAAGAAAAAATATAGTGTATTTATATGTAAACAATTAATTGGTAATTTCTAAACTTAAATGTACAAATTACTAAAATAAAATTAATAAATTAAAAAATAATATTAATATCTACAAATATAAAAAATAACTTTTTTAATACCACTTTATTGTATATAGTTTTAATATGTAAAACCAACCAGTTTCGGTTCACTCTGAACCATCATCAGGGTTATATAAAAAACATATTAAATCAATAACATATTTATAGTGTATTTATAGGTAATACATGCAGAAGAGGGAAAGAGAAATTTGGTGGGGGGCGAGGGTTTTTATATAACCCTGATGAAGGTAACATTAAAAATATGTATAATAATGTTGTTAAATATAGACAAAAAAGTTATTTTATTCTAATAATTATAATTATGTATATCACAATCAGTGTTTGCTACATGTTAACATTTTATAATATCTAAGTTATCCACACACCGGCACGTTTTTTTATATTTAAAAAAATAGTAATAGGTATAGGTAACGCAACGAAAGAAGGAAGCAATAAAAATGCTTAGAATTGATGTATTGGTCTATCTGTGTGAACGTCAAGCGCCGCCCACTAACGCGATAAGGCTCTCTGTCTTGCTTACGCTCACTTATTGTAACTAGTTAGAAGAGAGGCAAGTTTTAACAATACCGTTACGGGGTATACTTACGGGGTGTCCTATTCATTCAGTTCGTAATTTGATTTAAACATACGTGCGCCTACATATCGCAAGTGAAATAATTACCAATTTTTGAATTTGAAATAATAAATAGTTTTCATCATTTTTAATTCGAATTAGTAGATTTACAGAGTGTTTTTTATATTGTGCAAGTGAATATTTATTACGACATCATGGAGTCCTGTTACAAAACGGGACGTGGCAAATCACTGAATGGACAAAGTCGTGAAATTTTATTCCGCGTGTTTAATTATTTTATGCATAATATAAAAAACGGTGGTCAATTTTTAAGCATGACTGACTTATATGATTTGACGTCTAAGGCAACTGGAGTATCGCAGACTAGTATTCGACGTATCGTAACTGGAGTGGCAAAGGAAGCAGAAACACAACCGTCATCATCGTCAACTCAACGACCAACCTTCAGCACACCAGGGAAGAAACGACGCAGACTATCAACCAAATCAGATGTAGATGATTTCGATAAGGAAGTTATTAGAAGATGTGTGTATGATTTTCATTTAGTTCATAAGTCTTTGCCAACGATGACAAAGATTCATAGAGTTCTGAAAGGGGACATCGACTACGCAGGGTGTATAACTACGTTAAGGAAAGTTGTTCACAATTTGGGTTTTCGATGGAGAAAAACAGAAACAAACCGAAAGTTGCTTATTGAAAAAAATGATATCCGACTTAAACGTACCACATATCTCACTAAATTAGAAGAATATAGGAATGATTCAACGTCCAATTGTGTATTCTGATGAAACATACATTCATAGTACACATACAACACCGCGTGCGTGGACTGACAACTCCAATAAAGGAGCTAAAGTTCCTGTGTCTAAAGGCAAACGTCTAATAATACTTCATGCATGCAGTGAAAATGGTTTTGTACCCAACGCACTGTTAACATTTAAATCTGATCAGAGGACTGGCGACTACCATGGTGCTATGAATTCTGCCAATTACAGAAAATGGATCACGGAAAAGGTTTTGCCAAATCTGGAACCAAAATCTGTGCTTGTTATAGACAATGCGTCATACCACAATGAAGAATGCGAAAGGATCCCGACATCAAGTTCAAGAAAAGGAGTTATGCTGACCTGGTTGGAAAAGCATGGAATACCGTATCCGATTAAAAACACAATACCAATATTGTATGATATTATTAAGCTCCACAAGATACGAGTCAAGAAATACATTCTGGACCAATTGCTGGAAAAGCATGGTCACTCAGTATTGCGTCTGCCACCATACCACCTGGAGCTGAACCCAATCGAACTCTGTTGGGGAATAATAAAAGGACGCGTAGCTGTCAGGAATGTTACTTTTACGATGGATTCCGTCCAGACTTTACTTGGAGAAGAAGTTGTCGCAATTAATGCCCAGACATTCAAAGACATTTTTAGAAAGGTCAAGGAACAAGAGGATAAATACGAAAAATTAGAACCCAAGATCGATACTTACACTGATGAATTCACAATACATCTTGGGGAATCAGATGAAGATACCTCCGTTGGATCATCTTTGGGATCTTCAATCAGTGGGGAAATAAGTGGTATAGGTGAACTTTTAGATGATTCTGACTAATGTGCTAAAGGTCCAGTGGGATAGTTTTTATCGTAAATTATTGATATTATCTCACTGTTCTTAAAAATTTTGTTGCTTATATTTTCATTTCATTTATATACTTTTTATCTCCATCATAACTTTATTTATACTATTTTTTTCTCATGTTAAAGTATTTTATCATGTTAATATGTACTGCCTTTATTATTTATGTAAAAGCCCTCTGGGCCCAAAACAAAATAAATAAAGAAACAACTAACAAATTAATGTTCTCCAAAACGAGCTTGAAAAAATCATTTGTCATATACTTGGTTTATAAATGTGTAAAATCTACTACTTAAGAAATTTTAAAAATTATAGTACTTTATTTAAAATTAAATATCTAGTCATATAAACATTGGGAACTCATATGTCATAAATATATTGGTTTATAAATGTGTACATTCTAATTATACAATTATAAATGTTCTCTAAAAAATGGTATGGAAAGAATCTCCTACTTATGATCTCACTGAAGAAACCACTCATTCACTCTGAATGCAATTATTGATGTTTTCCGAAATGACCCTGTAAAAAAAATCACATCTTTGCGATTCTTTCAAAGACATAAAGAAACCATCCCTTCGTTAAAATAGATAAATAAATATTCTAGGAAACGATAAAATTTTGGAAATGTGGGTTAATTATACTTCTAGGAAATATATCAAATTAACATTAAACATGCTTTGTAAAATAAATATTTCTGGTCAGAATAATAATTATTCCCCGAAAAACAATTAGGTATAAATTCCAATTGCCGTAATTTCCGTGAATTAGAGTCATTATCGATGGAAGTTTGTTATGTACAGCATTCTTACATAAATGACTAAGAATTGTTAGCAATACCATTGTCTTTTTTAAGAATACCTACCCATTTGAATTCAATCCTGAAAATTATCACATTAGTTTAGAAAAAAAAATGATAAACTTCAATAACGATGTCGTAAAACAAAATAAGTTTTATGTGACCGACTTCAACACGCTTTGGCTTAGGACGGGTTGTTTCGGAGAATTTGAACAATTCATCAAATTTCAACGTTCATTTTCAAGTTCTGTGAAAGATTTTTCAAGTTCTGTTTTTATTTCAGTTTTGTCAAGCAACTAGCCTACAATTATATAATAACAGAACTTGAATAGGACTTTCACAGAACCCGAAAATGAACGTTGAAATTTGATGAATTGTTCAAATTCTCCGAAACAACCCGTCCTTAGAGTTCTCAATTGTGAAATAATCATCAATTGTTTTTTTTTTCAATCTTAAATCGAAACACGCTGTATGTAAGTTTTGCATCTGTGTGAGTACTGTGATGAAGCCAACTTAACTTGCGAGACCTATACTTACATAGCGCTTGTGGCAAAAATGTATTTTCAAGTAATTAAAGTGTGGTGATATGCTTGTATTGTATTTTATCTGACATGTTTCTTTATTATCTTTGTTCCTGAGTCTACAAAGAAATGATATTTTCGCATTTTTTACTAGTTCAGCTTTGAGTTTATAATGACACCTATTTGGACAAAGTATCGAAGTAACTATTTGTCTTTTTGATTGCTTTCTCATACTTATCCTACTAGATAGTTCAAAATTTTGAATATGAATATAGCATCAGTATAACATATACTTATTTAATATTATTAACAAGACAGTATTCGTAATTTGTTTTAAAGGTTGATAAATAATGATGCTTTCACTTTTTAAATAATCGGTAATGCAAACTGATGGTCGAATTCAAATCACTCGATCACTCCCTTCATGATACCTTGTTGCACCTGCTGTGGCCAAAATTTGGTTCAAAAACTTATTTTTTTTAAACTTCACGAGACAAGTTGGCATTCAATTAAGACGTAAAGCCAGTAAACAAGGCGTTGAAACAAGCAATCGGATTAAATAAAGTTTGCACCAGAGTAAAAAGGGAGTAAACATTATAATAGTGCAGTTTATGCAGGAATTATAAAGCTATAACTTTTTTTTATTAAATTCATGTTTCGCAAGTTTAGTAAATGCAAAATTGCATAACAGGTCACTCACGCTACGTCATAAATTATATTTGTGCCTTCATAAATAATATTAATTTATTTACTCGCGTTTGGTTATCAACTGATAGCATTATATCAGTGCATTTTATCGAGGTGCATCGCCGTGCTGCGAGCAGTGGGCCGTTTGCACTGTAGGTACGTGAAACATGGAGATAAAACGTGCAATTTTCCAGTCTTGTGGCGTTGTTTATTGTAAAGTCAGCTAATGATGATTTTCTCGAAAACAGGTGAAGTGCAACTAACGGGCTTCGACTTGTGTTTTGTCTGCTTCTGTGTAATTTATTAACTACGAGAACATGTCGGGAAATATTTATGTTCGCGAGAGACGAGAATACTAATAAGGACACCAACTGAAGGGTTTACAGGCAATATAAGTATAAAATGCAGTTGTAACTATTAAGAATAGTGTTAATAACTGATTTAACCCCTCGAGGGCCTTCCACAAGGGGAACAGTTTTTCGAAAATATCGTGTTCCGTTAATTTTTTCTACACTTCTAGTAAAAAATCAATTTAAAATGTAGTAACACTTTTCACGTCTCACATTAACACATTATTATTTATAAATAGATCAATTTTTATTTTTAATACTTACAGATCATGTTTCAAAAAGCAGCACCACCAAAGATGACATAGTCAACGAGGGAAATTATTTTCCTCAGAAATGAGAAAAAAACACATTATTAGTATTTTTTTTTAAAACTATAACATTGATTTATGCATAACTTACTAAAAGTAGCAAACAAATAATTCGTAAACAATTCTACTACGTAGATAGTCATACAACCATGCTATACAGAAAAATATTGAAGTTAGGTCTACGTCTCAGTGGTGATGTAAGTAGGTAACTATATTAATTATGGATACATTTATGATTGAATATTTTGATAAGGAAATCACGAAGCAATGTGTACCGCGTTTAGCGGCGAGCAGTGATCGTGTACTAGTGATGGATAGATAGGTTGGCCGACACAGAAAATGACGTGATATCTGATTGACAGCTCAGCGACAATAACCACACAGCTACTTTGTTTCTCGGACAAACAAGTGTTTTTCTGATATTATATTATGGAAGGACGATGTAAACCGTAATTTGCGTTCACTGGTCGTCAATTTTAAAAACGTTAAACGTTACACCCAGAGGAATCACTAATGTGTGACTCTATTATTATTTACAAATAACCACCACGTCTATTTTTATATCACTTTTATGAGCTCTTGTCTAAAAACCTATGAGTGAATTTCAGTTTTCCGTAGGTAACCGTAAGAAATATCGTTTAATTGGATTCTAATTCTATACCGATTTGAATGATAACTGACTAAGTCTCGACTCCTAGGCCCAATAGCATTCCAAATGAGATATAATTGACCTTACTTCGGGCTTACAAACACATCCACACATTTTTTACCAGTTTATTTCTTCAGTAAAATGGACTCACTGAAGCCACTTGATTTATTAATAATCAAACATACTGAATTCGAATGTTTGTGCTGAGCGTTAGTTATTAATGCCTGAAATCTGATTCAATGAAGAAAAGCTTGTTTTGAATTTAATTGTTATTTTCAAGCGATTATGAGAAAACTAAAAGTAGTTCTAGTAGGTTACTCCGAAGATCTTTCTACTGTAACCTCGGGAATTCCGCAGGGCTCGCATCTTGGACCCTTGTTGCTTTTAATATTTATCAACGACATGGAATTACGAACAAAATCTTCAAAATATTTGCTGTTTGTCGATGACTTTAAGTTTTACAAACAATTTTGCTATTAGAAGGTTGCATTGATTTATAAAAACAATTATCATCACTTAATCAATGGTGCAAACTAAATTATTTATATTTCAATAAAAACAAATGTGCTGTAATTTCTTTCACACAGAACGTTAGTAAATTTATTTTTCCACCACACAAACACATTAACATTTGCTTTACTAACCACAACATCAATTAAAGACTTCGGTGCGACAATAGACTCGTCCCTTAGCTTTAATTAGCAGATATATACAATTTTAAAAATCTACATTATATTATATCCATATATTTTTAATTAAAAATAACATTTATTGACATTTTCAAAATTGTACTATCCCGTGATATTTCACCGGCCTGCACTTGTAATACATATATAATTCATTTTAAAAACCACATGTTCATTTTTGAATCATGTTTCAGGGTAAACTATTATATTATCTACGATCTGCAATAATTTTCGGTATTATTATTACCTTTATATATTATTATATAAAATAAAATAAAACAGTCATTTCGTTTCAAAGGTTAATTACAAATTATCGATTTACTTAAACGAAAAGTAGATACCTCCATAAATAACCGACTGCTTTTATTGTTATTAAATCTCAGATTTTAATTAATTCAATTTTATGATTCAATTACATAACGATGTCCACCTGTGCTTCAGCACACCCACCGATAATAACTAGAAACCCAAACTCAGACAGAACCGAACTCAGAACCACACGAAGTATTGTGAGAAAAAAAATGAATACACTTACTACGATGTAACCTAACGAAAAATTTACCTACAACATACCAATCGATAAACAGGGTTAAATCCACATTTAATTGTGCAAATTTTATAATTTCACGATCGTATTGGCGAAACCATTAGAACTGAGAGTTATTTTCAAGTAGCGAAGTTTCCGGCCTTGCACGGGATTTATTCTGGTTTAAGGCGTGGGAAAAGGTGTATTGAAATCTCTTTTAGACAGAGACCTTTTTTTGTTTGTCAACGGTCAAGTGTGCAAAATTTTATTTATCTCGGAATAAAACCGTAGATTTTCTATAAAAAGCAAACCCACTCACAGACACTCTTATTTATGTATAATATATCAAACTTAATATCCCGGTGTTGTCCGGGCTTTACGCAGATTTTTTGTATGTTCTGTATAAAGTTATTTCGTCTTATTTTGATAGTCAAGAGTGCAAAATTTCAGCTTAGTACAAAAATTCTGCTTTAAGGGTGGTAGAAAGGGAATGGGGAGTTTTTTTTAAATTCCATGTAGACGGTCACCTTCATCTTGTTTTGAAGGTCAAGTGTGCAAAATTTCATCAATCTCAGAAAAAAACTGTAGATTGTATAAAAACAAAGCTACGCCGCACGCACGAAGAAAACTAACTTATATAAAATATTGCAATTTTTTTAAGAATGTCTTCAAATTATTCTTAATCCGGTTAAAAACGGGATTGCAGGCTTTTAACGAATGAATTGATAGGTTTCATAATAAACTTTCAGTACAACACGAATGTGTTATCGCGATGTCATTTCCATTTTGTCATTACGTAAAATAAATATATAGAATAAATGCAGGTGCATGAAAGGTGTTCCAATGCATTTAGTAATTTACTAAAAGCTTAAGTGAAAACGGCCTGCAATACGTTTTTATCAAATTATTAATACTATTTTTTATCCGTGCGACACTCTTGATATCATAATGATTATATATAAGACAGATAAGCTTAAAGGATTTAAACAATTTATGATTGGGTAAAATCTTTGGGAAGCAACGAGCTGCCAAAAGTCATTCCGAGACATAGTCATCTTCAGAATTATAATCAATTGGTAAACGTATATCGCACAGTAAACTATTAGAAAAATGAATTTGAATGTCAAAAACCTAAATCGTTTCCAAGAAATCTTAGGCATACAAACAACAAAACATCTCTTCCTAAGATAAATCCAAAAATAAATAAATATAATTATAAAAGTGTCCGGCCCTGGAGCCTGGCTTATATTGGCTACAAGCTACAATCTGTTGTAATCAAGTCTTTGGTACCAAATAGTAAAATCGATTACTATTAATGAACTTATATTTCAGGGGCAACAAACGTTTTATTTGTGAACTAATGGAGACCCGTTGAATTAATTTAGTATTTTTGTTGACTGATTTTGGACAATGCTTAAATATCAGTTATATCACAATAGCCCATTTATCTTCAGGAACCAATCCTAACTTGATGTGTTTGAGGGATATTAGAAAGGGAAGAGGAAGAGAAAGAATGGAAGAGCAATACTGAAAAAAATTCAAAAAATATTATAATAATGATCAACATGAATTAACAGTATTCCGGGATTTAAGCATGTGTACACTCTAGGCTGAGGTTGTTACCTGTCTACCGTTTTTTTTTTTCTTTATTCATAAAATATATTTGAATACAGTTTTTACATGCTTTTTGACTACCACACTAGACACATGTCCGTATTATGTTATCAATTAATTATTAATTTTACCTAAACAGTTATGACCCAGATTCAATAATAGACATAGTCGATCGCATCATAATCATGTCAAACAAGATAATGCTAGTTTAAGTATACGGGAACAAATTAGGAAAAAATACTAAGGTATATCTATATGCGGACCCATGGAAATTATCCGGGGTTCGTGAATCATAATATAGAATTAGGGGGCCGACAGACGTAGCTATAAAAGATCAAAAGTTATTTGGCTTGGCGTATTTCGGCATATCGCTCGCCATACATTTCAATTGGAAATGTACGGCGAGCGATATGCCGAAATACGCCAAGCCAAATATCTTTTGATCTTTTATAGCTACGTCTGTCGGCACCATTACTTGAAGCAACACATATAATACGTAGACTACAAACCAAACGTTGTATGCAAATCATTTTTTTGATTACATTGGAGAAAAATACGCATGGCTAATTTATTAAAAAATTCTTCAAATTATTAGTAATCCGGCTAAAACCGGGATTGCAGGCTGCTCCCTGATAGTAATTTTTAGTAAAATACTAATGTATCGGAATCACCAGCGTTTGCCTCGATAATTAGTAAATTGATAATAATAAATTGCCTGTCAGTGGCTGAGTTGGCATCGCGTTTGGGTCCCACCCAGACGTAATGTATTCAATTCCTCGGCTGGCTAAGTCCTCCATCACAACGATAATGACTAAATGCGTAAAAATTTGGATTTTTATGAAAAAGTTTTCCAACATCGCGATAATACATTCGTATTTTATTAAAAGTTAATTATGAAACCTATCAATTCAATCGTTAAAGGTTTGAATTAGCAATACTATTTTTTCTCCGTAGTATAGCCCGCTCTTCTTGGAATGATGTAGCTTATACGTGCCTGAAAACTTTAAATGTAGTCCGTCACCACGACCTATTTAAGATACCGCATGGTTAAAAAGATGTTCTAGCACATTATTGCATTACAAGAGGAATGGTGTTTTTGAATGAAAATTCTAAAACAGTGGAAATTATTAATTCTTCTTTAAACAACCTCAAAACATTTCTAGATATCTTTCCAAATTCTAGATATCTTTCCAAATTCTATTCTACCTATCTTTCCAAATGTAAAAATAATTTTTGTTCGTAGGTACTGTATTTAAATGTACGATTAATTTTCTCTCATTAGAAATTCTAACATCAGTCTACCACGCTGCATATAAACAAATCTACTCCCTGTTGAAATTGTACAACGTCTAATTATAAAAATAATATTGAAAAAACCAAGATATTATCCAACACACCTATTTTTTGAAGAATTTAAAGTATTAATATTTAATGATCTTTTCCAAAAAAAAACATAATAACTCAAATAATAAAAGAAAAACAAAATCACAGCTTTTTTACTGAAAGTCGTACTCGTAAAAATAATTATTTCCAACACAAAAATGTAACACCACTTTTGCTCAACATCATTAGATATATCTAGGGAAAAAATACTTCAATATTCTACCCGAAAATATCAGAACAATAGAAAACGATAAACTCCTACTAAAAGCAATTAAAGAAGTTCAATGTAAAATACCAAAATGATGAAACTATCTTTGTAATTAATTATAAATTTTAATATTCATAATTACAAACACCAAATATTCTTCATCTTGATACTCACCACTCTTCTAGACACAAGCGCCAGCTTCTATAGAAGAATAACATTAAAAAATCAAAAGCAGTGAAAACTAATTGTACAAATTGTATGAATTATCTTTGTTAACATTATTGATTATACTCTGTAAATTGATTAATTATTTAATAAATATATTTAAAGTAAAAAAAATAATAATCTGGCGTACAATAATTTAAATAAATACATATAAAAACATTTGATCCTTGTTGTAATTATGCACAAATTACATTTATTAAAGCTCTTGCCTATGTCCTCTTGCACTACCTACAAAAAATTACTCTCTCGAGACACCCGAAAAAAGTTTCTTGCCCCTGAAAAAAATGCTTTTTTTTAATAATGGCTCCTATTTTGGTCGTCAGTTTAATCGCCCAACTAACTGAACATTAAATCCCTCACGACACCAAGCTGTAATAGAAATTCCCACGGCCAGATTTGTGGATCAAACGCTTTGCTTTCATTTTAATACACCAATTTGATGGCGTAAAAATAAATAACTACACTTTACGCTTCGACGGCAAACATGGATCGATTGGTCTATCAGTTATCTAGTTTGAATATTCATTTAAAAAATAATGCCTGATACATTGCAGTCACTGCTAAACTACTTAGTTTTGTACTCCGTTTATTAAAAGCTTCATTTTTACCAAACGATTTATTTTGAAGATAATGGTTGTGTTTTTCATTTAACGATGTGTGATTGAAGTAATATGGAATGATGGAAACACAATAAACAACATATTTATGTTATGGTGATTTATTTTTGGAGTACTATGCCCTGTTGCTCTACTTCCTTCTTTAGCCAACGTTTCGGAGAGAATTACAGTGTCGATCATCATAGCAGATGTTTAATCGCAGATTGTAGTGAAGTATGTGCTTATGTTTGTAGATGCGATACCGTGCTTCCAGCTTCAACCCTCTAATATGTCGTATTGTAGTAAAATTTTAAATAATTTTCTGCGTTTATTTAATGTGTAACCGTCAATTACCATTAATATTAATGGAATTTTAATTAATTTCGATTTCCTCCGTCTCTAGGCGTGCTCCATGCGCTTGGGGTCTTTCCAGGAATTCTCAGGGACAAATCCAAAGTAATGACCGGTTTCAATTAAATACTCGGCAAATGCCGATTTGTCAGAATGGCCGAGTTTACATGCTAGAAAGTGTTCTGATGTCCTTTTGAAGGTCGTCCGTTATTTAATGTGCTTTGAAAATATTTATGTGCTTTATGAAAATTTCATTACAATTAAAATGCTCACATGATAATAACATTGTCCGTGTGATGATAATGTGATGCGTATAAGTAAGGTTTAGAGCTGAACTCACCGGCTGAAACAAAAGAGATGAAAATCATTAGTTTGGAGCGAAGCGAATAGATCTGATGGACACATATTCATAATATTATATTTAGACAGGCTGTAAGGACTAAGTATTACTATTGACATATATTATGTATTTAACTTAGCGGTTAACCTTTTCTGTTTACGTATTTTTTGTTATTTGTAAATAGATTCTGTAAACATAATTTAACTCTCGCTTCCAGTAGATTTTATGTGTTTTCTCTATCTCATATCATGCCAAATAAGAAATATTAAAATATAATGTTGGCTCAGTTCAAATCTGAAATAAGTCAACAGGTCTTATTGTCTAAAAGGAAACTGCAAAATGTTATTATTGTTGCCAACGACCAAACTCTGGGAACGGATTAACAATCGAATTTTTAGAGCACAGGCGTCAGGTGGGAATGCTGTCATTGTTCTACCGGTATTTCAATGGAAGATGATCCGAGGAACTAGCGTCATTGATCTCTTCGGCACCAGCAGGGAAACACGTCAAACACGCTACCAAACGTTGTACACGGTTGACATTTGTCACATTAGAATGGGTCGTTCTTGAGTGATTTGCCGACCTCAGTGTTTACTCTCTCCTGCAACATGAGTCTCTTCAACACCCATGTTAACTCCTTACACTCCTCAACAAGTCCCTCCACACCCCATCCCTAAAGATGACATAAGCCCTGAGGGGAATTATTTTCATCAGGCCTTATGTGTGGAGTTGACGTAAAAAGGGCACCAGGTTCACTTGGTCGTTCATTGTCTTCTTAGGCCCTCCAGGACTTCTTCAAGTATCCACTTACACGTCGTATTTTTCCAAACTCTATTCTTTCTTCGTCCTTTCAGTCTACGTGTCCAAACCATATCGGCAATCATTTCTGTGTTTTGTTTACCACACTAAAGTTACAATGAGCTTTTATTCTCTTAATAATTTCTCATTCGGAACATGGTCGTTACAAAGTGATACGTTGTATCCTGTGTAAACAATATTCTAACACCACATAATACATGTATCCACCCAGCATGTCACTAGACTTGTCACCCTTAGTCAGAGACATACAGTACACTCTGTTTATCAGCACCATGAGAATACTCATGAACATGTTCTTGACTTCCTCTCTACAGAGCTTGGGTGGTCGATGCTTCACGCGAAGAGTTGCAAATCAAATCGTATCAAAAATTACACCAGTTTTAATTCTACTTTCTAAACTCAACATAATCATCAACTATTCTCGCCCAGCGATTAACCTGTACAATATTTTGAATCTAATTTAATATTATTTTGATAATTATGTTCCCAACTAATCAATAACTTATTATGTTGTACAGCTTTTTTTCTATCAATCTGCTATTTAAACTGCACCACAGAAAGCGTTTAGAATTAGGCTGATTGTTAACAATTACTTTAATAAGACGATAAAGTCTGGTAAATAAATAATAGTGGACATGATCCGGTCAGAACTCTAATTATAAATTATATAACTTAATTAACAATGTTTTTTATACACATAATAGTTAATACGTCCTAGATTTATATCTACTTTTACTTCCTTTGTGTGTAATTACTACATATTAGTATAATTAAGCAATTGAAAACCAATCATTTAATCAATTTACCAGAATCTAAAGCTGCACCTACGTTACATTTATTTAACTACATTTATCTAAACCAAAAACTAGTTTTACCGAAAAGACAGTTTGTTAACATGGAGATAATAAATATCTATAATAACACATCGTTGGTAAAATGGCAGTAAATAATTAATTTAACATTTAATTATTGAAGGCAGTATTAGCGATTCTTCAACGAACATTTGAATCCTGAACCCAGGACCCTTGTGTTGCCAGGGCACAGCTCTGTCTCAGCTATGTCCTAGATGTGACCGTACCTTTTTCTAATTTTTGTTTAAGAATCGCTAATATTACAATTTGAGGTTCTACTCATTAAGTTATTTCAAAAATAAATTAATTTAACGTTTTTCAACAATCCATCCTTATAAATTTTATATTAGGTATATCAAAAAATCTCAGAAGTAAAAAATATAACTACCCGGAGAAAAATGAGTATTCCTAATTTATTTTTGAAAACGGGATTTAAGGCGATGCCATACGCAGTAATGCAAAATCATGTGTTTTTGGTTTGAAAATTTGGTCACCTAGAAATGTTTCAGATGCTTTAATTAAATACTGCGAGTAGAATACATCTTGGCCTTTGAAATAATCGAGTATTTTTTAGATAAGTCTTTTTATAAGCCCAGAAAAAATAATGTATAAGGCCTATAAAAACTGCTTTGAAGTACAAAATCTCCTACTTATGAACCCATTTTCGGTTATGATTTTATTGTATAATGTGGCAAATTAAGTTATTTATAAAATGATCGAAAAAAAATTAAATATTTATGCCTGAACATCCACAAAATAAAATAAAAGGCACTTTTTGGCCATGTTTTTTTCTTGCATAAATCAAAACAGGCGGATGGTGTTAAGCGGGAATTTAAATCTTATCGCCATCTACGTAAGGGTTGTTATTGATAGCGGCTCAATTTAAAATATTACACGACGTAGTGCAGCGCCTTAATAACTTAAAGCAAAGATTTATTACTATTGACTCGTAACTAAGATTTATAACTAGTGACTTACAATTAAAACATAGCTAGCAACTTCGTACAATACTTATAACTAATAACTCCACCGCAAAAAATCACTACGAATCTCTAGGCTCAAAACTATTTGCAAATCAAAATTAGAAAGGCTATTCCAAATTTAAGAAAAATAATGTTACATTTTTATCAAAAACCTATGGACTGATTGATATTTTACCGATGATTTTATATATCATTTTGCTATTCTGTTGGTATATTGATTGCAATTTCACTGATTCACTTATTGTCCAATATTTCTAATATTTTAGATAAAAATACTGTTTTTTGTTTAAAATTTTGTACATAGGTATCTACACCATTATTATTTAGAATTAAATAGACAAGCTCCTCATTTAGATACGAGAATATTTCTCTGCAAGTGGGTAATTAAATTAGTTAATTAACAATGTTTTGTAACTTATTATTATTAAATGGCATTTTTATTGGAAACTAATAAAAAAATTAATAAAAACTCACAGCCCAGATTTATAACTAGGTTCATAACTAAGATTTATAACTAGTGACTTACAACTAAGACATAGCTATCAACTAAGAACAAGGCTAATAACCAGTTACTTACTTTATTATTTATTATTATTTATACCCGCTAAGACTTATAGCTAGTGACTTACAACTAAGATTTATAACTAGTGACTAAATTAATATATATTTTAAATCAAGTGGATTTCAATAATACATAAATCTTCTTACGGTTTTAATCATCATTAAATATACTCAAAAGTTCGGTTGTCTGTACAGTAAGTTACTTTCAAAATCACTAAAAATCGTCTGAATCCATGTGTTTTCAGGAATGGATGTGTTTGTTGCAAGAGTTAGTTGTGGGCGTCTCCCAGGAGAAGATGAAGAGAGATGGATGGGGGCAACCGTTCCCCGCCGAGTCACGCGCCGGTCATTACATTCGCCTGTGGATTGTCAAGCGGACTCTCCAGTCTCGATTCTCCTAGCTGTTGGCTGTTAGTGCTCACCGCTAACCGCTACCCGCTGGCCTAGTACGGTAATACCCGCCGTGAGTTATGACTCCCTGGTAGACGCGGCTGCCGGGCGACAGAAGGAGATATTATAGAAATGTGTCATGTATCGCGATTTTCTTGGCCGGTTTATCAAATAAAGTCTAGAAGGAAAAATATATATCAAAATCTAAGCTGTCGTAACTTGCAACATTTTTCATCTGAATCTCGTGACCGTTGACCTGATCAGACCTCGATGTTTCTGTTCGGGAAAACTGTAATGTACTGGTATAAAGTTAATTGTCTTAACGGTCCTTCAACGATTACAAGTTACTTTATTATCGTAAGATGAATACAATGGATATCTTACAGGACACGCGTCCGTTCTATAGGAGTCTCTAATTTAACGAGGGAAGCAACTCTAACTGAGCTGTCTACCTAAGAATCGGCTAGCACCGGCTGTACTCGTAATCATTCGGGTACGGCTGACATGTTGTCTCTGTCATGTGACGTAACTACTATCAGCGCCCTTGAGGTGATTTCTCACGAAAACGGCGCTATATAAATTAGCCAAATATTACTATGGAAATATTTTAAAACGACAAACTGAATAGTAATAACCAAATAACAACACTACAAAAACGTATTGCATCAAAATGTAATATGGGAAGTTTTAACATTCGGCGCTTCTTTCCTCAAATTTTCACTACTATCGCCGATACGCATGATTAATTACTGAATTGCCGTATTGAATATGTATTTATGTAATGTTAGTTACCTACTATGACCGTGCTGATCGTGTAGCTCTCCCGGTCATATGGAATAAATCTCCCTCAACTCTTGTAATATGCATTATCTGATCTGATTTCAAACGGTTCTACAAACAAAAACAAAGACCTGTATATCAAATCGTAACTTAATTATGTAGGTAAATACCATTAGGTAGGTACGAATACATTTCAAGCATACTTTAATTTTTTGGTTTATTTTTATCCATTAAAATACACAATTATTTGTTTTGGTTTGGCTGAGGATTGAACCTACCAGTGTACGTGATTAGTTATTAAAGTTACTAAATTCATGGTGTCAATTTCAGCCAACCAGATATGCTACCAGAAAGTTTCCAGAAGAGCAAAGAAGAATTTCTTCTGAATTTAAGCGAAAATATTATAAACTACTAAATTTACCCTGTCAAAAATATAAGAAAGCCCCTTATTACTTGTGAACCTCTCCAGGGACTGGATTTAACCACGCTAACGACTGAGGGGTTGGGATTAGTTAGGGATTAGGGTTAGGGATTGGGTACGACCGAAATTTATTTCGTATATTAACTGTGGCAATGTCATCAAGTTTCAAATAAATGAGTGTATGTCCAAGGGGGGGGGTACGTGATTGCCAATTTTTTTAGAACGCATTGTCATAGACAACAAGTCTATCTGCCGAGTTGCAGCTAGATCTGATGTCAGGAAGTGGGTTAATTTCTATTTTCAAGAATCCATTTCCATTCATCCGTCACTAATTCACTTAAACTTGAGTAGATTATTAATCCACTAAAGTTGCGGTAAACCAAATAAAGACAAAACCATGGCAATCCAATAATTTGACGACTATAATTAATATAATATTTATTTAATGAATTTTCTCACACATTGTCACAACACTCAATGGACGTCATTAATTTAAATCTTTTACAATTTAGAAAAAGACATTATAAAAATTGTACACTGTACACTTTTAACGCCCATTAAATAAACCGTGAAAGCACACAAAGCAATCGCAACGCAAACATAATACGGTTAAGTATCATACCGTAGATAAAGAAAAAGCGTATTATTTTCCCGGTGTTTAGTCACGTCGCGCGTCAGAGACGAGACGTCACGTTGCGTCGGTTTGACGCGAGTTTGACGTGTCGCCGCCTACCGGAGTCACGTCTGATACAAAATATGATTCTCTTCATTATAATTTATAATATAATATGGGCCGGCCTGGCGGAGGCGTTTCACTCAACTTTATTAACGACCCGCTATACTTTCAGTGGGTAAATATTTAAAGTGGCGGCTGCAGGAGTAATTAGTCACAGTCGTTTGATGATACTTTTCAGGACCTGTCAAGTCGTGTCGCTGAAAATTACGTCACAGATGGTTTTAGGCTTTATATTGTGATGTGTGATTCTGAAATAGATGTATGGAGCTTTTGTTACACACGGAGAAAACTTTCCGATAAAAAACATTGCTAATTTACAAAGAATCTCTTCAAAATATTTGTAATCCGATTAAATACGGGATTGCAGATCCTTAACCAAAACCTCCTAGATCACAAGGCCGGGACACTGAATAAAATCAGCCTCCTAACTTGTATGGGAACCTCTAAAGAATGTATTATTTTATATTTATTTTTAACCGAAACATCTTAAGATGTTTTAATAAATAAAAATAAATTTAAAAAAAATAAACGAAGTTTTTGTAAAATCCCATACAAGTTAGGAGGCTGCTTTAAATGAGTATCCCGGCCTTGTGATCTAGGAGGTTTTGCCTTAACACATTAATTGACATATTTTCTGGTAAAATTTTAGTAAAATAGCAATTTAGATTGTACCAATATCAAAATAAATGTCACGATGTCGGAACACGTGTTCATAAAAATCCTTATATATTCGCATTGCATCATTTTCTACATATTATCAAAGTAAATGCACGTGCACAAACGCGTGTTCCGACATATTAGGAATCTACTAAAAGTATATCAGGAAACTGCCTGAAATCTCGTTATTAACCTGATTAACGTGGACCTTTGGTAACAGGCCACTGCACGCCACTGTGAACTACCTAGTATTAAAGACTAAATAACTCAATTGGAACTAATTAACCATCACATCGTTTCGCTGCAAGGCTAGGCAGAAAGGATGAACTCGATCTTGGCACACATTCCTTGCTACATTGTCTCTCACATTCCTTTCTGTTATACTGATTCTTGACATGGCCCAACGCAAGTAATTGTTTCACTTGATCATGCCATGTCTTCCTCGGGCATCGCCGACTCCCTTCTACCATTCACATTCGCTTCATATATTCTTCCTACACTAATTTCTTTATTTATTAGCTCTGCCCAAACCTGCCAAACGTCCATTTCTTAATCATACTCACTCACGCTCACATCAAGCTTTGCTTTTTTGCAAACCTCCACATTTTTCACACGGTCATACATGGTTTTAGAACACATACGCCTAAGTGATCTCATTTTTACAGCTTTCAATCTACTTTCATTCTTTCTCTGCCGGTCCCATGCATCAATGCCATACACCAGGGTTGGTATCAGCACTATATTGTAGACTGATTGTGAATTGATTGATTAATCTATTCTTCGATGCTTTCACAGCGAATATGAGTACAAATATTGAAATTAAAACAAAAAACTTACAAATCTAATCATAAAAATTTAAAATAAGCAAAAGATATTACGGTTATACACCCAAGAAAAGAAAATATAGACATAATCCTAGTTAAAACGTTGGTTTGTTACTTTTTTTGTAATTTGGTAATAATAATCATAAATAAGTAATAAAATAAATTAAAATTAAAATCAATAAGTAATCCTCTGTGGCATTCGAACTCGATCTATTATTCTCTGGGTCATGTCCGTATGACATGTTTATAATTTTCTGCACAGCAATATTACTCTGCATGCAATTTCCTATCAATTTCAGATAGTTAAAGTAAGCCAGTTATTCTATAATCTTCGCTAATTTATTACTTCGTGATGAAAGACGAAGCATAAAATCAAGCCAGCAATCGCAGAATGTAAAACAAATTCTTCAAAGTATCCTATCATGCTTTGAATTGCATCCGTGAGATTGTTGGCACGTGTTCCGCTGGGCGGGCGATAGGGCGGGGAGGGCGGAGGGAGGGCGGGGGCGGGAGGGGCTGCCCCGCCCACAGCCGAGGGCGGTGTTGCCATGACAACCACCACCCCCTGTCCGACCAACCCCCCGCTCTGCCTTTATTGGAAAACTTCCCGGGAGGTTTTTTGCCCCGCGATCTCGAGTGGAAGGTGAGAGGATTTATTTTTCACGCATTATTATGTACATCTGTACCCGCTGTTATTACAGTAGGTTCTTCCATAAAGGTGGTTGAATCATTGTGAAATTGTTAAATGTGATTCTTTACAAATTTCCTTTCTGCATCCCTAATAAATGTTCTTTTGTGAAAATGAATATTCTGCCCCTAACAATCTGAATCTTATTGGTTTCTTTGTGATTTACATTTATTTTTCGTAGGGAGCCAACAATTTTCTTTAGGCGTTAAATGTAATCTATAATAATATTAACAAATACAAAATCCTGATCAAACAATAGATCATCGAAAAAGGTCGTGCAATAATTAGTCATCTCACCCAAGTATAATCCTCTATCTCCTTATTGTTACCACTACCTACTAACATGAACATTTTTGTCAAATATTTTATCTTTAATGAAAAATTTAGTTTATTTTAATATTATAAAATATTTGTAAACTAGTCTGTCTCGACACAGGATTTCCTAGTGAGACAGGCAAAGCCAAAAAAATATATGTAAACCTTTTTATATAGATGCACATAATAATATATGAGTATGCAAAAATGAATGTTTCTTTATAAGTGCCTTATAGACTCAAAAACTACTGGACCGATTTCTCTGAAAATTTCAATGTTTGTTCTTATTAGTGCCAGGAATGTTTAGAAAGTAGTTAGGATCGTAAGTAAGACTTATGCATTATCTCTGCACGGAAATTAAATACGCAGTCGATAAAATGTAAATTTTCTAAAGTAAAAATATGGTATACAGTAGTGAATGATAGAAAAAGTAGAGGACGCCCGAGGAAGACGCAACTCCTATTTCTGCACTGAAATGAGATATGGAGTCGAATTATAGTCGATATAATGGTTACATTACGAATCAAATAATTATTCGTGGTAAAATTGGATATGATGAACAATGTATGACTTGGAAGTAAATGGTTGAAGAAGGCGATGACTTCCAAGAAAGACATGGTACGATCAAGTAAAACACTTATTTTAATACAAAAATAGTATTTCCACCTTTAAAATGCATCCAGTTGACAGGTGCACTAGAATTCACAACCTCTAAACTTTACCCTAAACCATCCATAAGTCCCCGAGCAAGGCCGGGTACACGTCAACTAGTATAATATAAAACTTTGGGTTCCATGATAAATCAACACATCGACAATTCAACACAACTTTAAAAAGTGATATAAAGTCATTAGAAACGATGAGAAAAAAATTAAACCTAACCTATCCTATTTAACCCAGTTAATAAAGTTTTTGTTTCATCACTTTCTATGACTTTATATAGCTTTTTAAAGATGTGATTAATTATCATTTTGATGATTTATCCGGTCACCAAAACTTTGATATCATCCAATATTGATCAAGTTTGTCGAACGTCACAGCGGTGCTGCCAAGGTTTGTTATCTATGTGAGGATGTTGTGTCAGCGCTCTTTATTGGCAGCAGACACATGTCAGCGCTATATTGGCGGCAGACACATACCTGAACGGATGACGAACCTCGTGTTGGCTCAGTTGGTCTAAATAACAAATGTAGATCCTAGGAAATAAAATGTACAGCGCCCTTGAGGTGATTTTTCACAAAAACGGCGCTCTACAAATTATCCAATTATTATTATTAAGTAATTACTGCCGTGAGGATGTTAAAGGAGGACTATGCAAAGTGACTATTCCTCAAATATATATATATCAATCTTAGGACACACTAGATCAGTCCAATGTGCAGGTGAGAATGTCTAATATATATTCATAGTCCAATGTGGCAATGTTACACTTTTGAACGAGTCAAAAGCTCCAATAAGCTTCCATAAAAGTATCTCATTTATTTAAAATAAGATTGTTAATAAAGAGACAGCATTTTTCAAGATCAGATCTTTTAACCCTTGACTCCGTGTAAGATCTCCGAAAGATTCCCCTATCGCAAACAGATTGCAATCTTTAGAGCACAGGCGTCAGGTGAGAATGCTTTGTTGGTCTACCGGTATTTCAATGGAAGATTCTCCGAGAAACTAGCGTCATTGATCATTTCGGTACCGGCGCATAGTCAGGGAACTCGCCAAACGCTTGCCCAACATTTGTACTTACAGGTAACCGGATAAATCATCACAATGATAATTCATCACATCTTTAAAAAGTTATATAAAGTCATGGAAAGTGATGAAACAAAAACTTTATTAACTGGGTTATGAGATGTTAGGTTAGGTAAGGTTAAAAAAAATTCATCGTTTCTAATGTTTTTATATCACTTCTTAAAAGTGTGTTGAATTGTCACTGTGTTGAGTTATCGTGAAACCGTACTTACATGGTTGACAACTATCACATGAGATCGGGTCTTCTTCGTCTCGGGAGAAAGAACGGACTTGAGTCATTTTTGAACGAATTAAAAGCTCCAATCGCAATAATATGAAATAGTATAATACCACATCGTGGGCTTCCATAAAAGCAACTAATAGATTTAAAATAATTATGTAGACAAATTACGTAATTAGGTACAGAGAAAACTCCAGGAAAAAGCCGAATTTAATTCGTTCAAATACACCATTATTTATCTAATAGTTCCTTAATATTTTTTAATTACGAACAGGAAACCACAAAATGGTTGGAAACGTCCACCAAATAATTTCATTAAAACTTGCGAGCGTTTGATAGCCCAAAAAACAACGCATCCGGCCGCAACATGAATGAATTGGTAAATTGATCCCAACCCTCGCCTTGCCCCTCGGGCCTAGTTTATTTACGTTCATTAGTCACCGAAAAATAGACGTGAAAATGGGCGGAGTAGCGGAACCGAAACGCAGGGGAATATACCAGAAACTGTCATATTTATGGCCGTCTGCCCCTCCTCCATACCACTAGCCACTCTGCTCTTCTTCCTTCTTTCTCCACAACAATGGGAGAGAGAATTTCAGAGCCAATTATACGATTACTTAACTAAATTAATGAACATTTTAATTACACTATACAAGGAGAAATATTATTTGTATATACAGCGTTTTAAATGGTGTAATTTTTCAATGCAGTTACTAAACTGAAAATTAAGCTTTCGTTTGAATGCGCTAGAGTGATTTTCTTTTATTTTTTTATGTGATAACGCACTAGATTCTAAAGCCAGTGGGGCTACGGCATCTTCATTTCGGTGATGAAAATTATGTAATAGTGGCAGGTTAGGAGAAGGGAATGACTGGTAAGTAATCAGATAACAGTAAAATCGGTCACTTTACAATATCGTATCGATAGGCCTAACTACCGATGATTTTATATAGATTTCCCGAGCACGGTCGCGCTATTGATACCTAGATCGATAAAGATAATTATTTTATGATAGTAAAATCAATAATTACTATCTGAATATTATAACGATTTGTTTTACAAATAAACGCCTGGTACAGTAGCTAGGTCATTAAAAATACTAATTTTGTCCTTATTACTCTGGTTCATTGATTGATCTCGAATTTGTTTGAATTTATGCGTTTTTTTCAAAATTTTAACTGATTGTCTGAAGAATTCAGACAAGCGTTTCGGAGTATCTAATTACCCATAATATAATATTTTAAATGTCATTTTTCAAAATTGGAACTGATGTGTCAAGAACTCAGACTATCCCGTGATTTGTCACAGGTTCGCTAATTTAATTATGTTATTTGTACTTAAACCATAGAAATGTTATAACTAGTATAATGCCCACTCACAGTTTTTGCATTGGTGGAATTTTTTGCTAAATACAACGCTGTATTTTTATTTTTATAACTGTTCCAACGACTTACCAAAACTTTCAATAAAAAAAATTATGTGTATTAGCAGTTCGGTGAAATCGCGCTAGTGGTTAGTGACATGAAAATAATCATTTATGAATATCAATATTAAATGCGATAAAATCCAATGTTTGCTGTAATTTTCATTGAAAACGTGTCATAAATTACACACTTATGTTGAATCTAATGTAGATTCGTATTCGTGTATTCGTAGGAACATACTTTCTTTGTACGCGTTGCAACTGTTTCTCGACATTGTCTGTCAGACTACTATTCGATCAGAAACAAACGTGCTATTCAATCCATCGAAAGAAACGAGTATTTTTTTATTATCTTCACAAAGTACAAAGTATCAAATAGACTTGGAAATCAAAGCGATCAAATCGCTACAATCCATTGTAAAGACTGCAACTTCCCGCAGGAAGGGATCATACCCATAAATCTCTATTCTCTCGTAGTGGGGCAGGAGGAGGGGGGGGAAGGGAGGGGGCCGGAAATAAAAATACGTCATAACAAAGGACCGGAAAATGTACCGCCCGGGGGTGTCGTGTGTCGCGTGTTGGTATGACACGTTTTTTGTCGAGGGGCTCACTGTAAGTGTACTGACTGTGTACTGCCAACACAGCATTGGGCTGTAGTGACTACTCGGTGTACAACGATGCTTCATGCGTAATGGGAACTATATGCTAATTTTAAAATGTGTTTACGCTGGTCAAAATAGTCTGGAAAGGGAATTAGTTATTTATTAACTTGCAATAAATTTTATATTGTACAAAGTCCACAATCGAATGCAAGTACGTACCCAGATGTCTGCGGCGGTGAGGCATGAAACTAACAGAGAAAGTATGAAAGTAGACTTAACGCTGCAGTAATGAGATTCTTGAGGCGTGTGTGTGGTAAAACTACGTGTGATCGTGTTACAAATGTGGAGATTTGCCAAAAATGTCAACAATTTAGAAACAATATCAATATTATTATAATATTATACATTTTAAACATTAATTTTTGATAGGCATACAATAACCACCACAAGCCTCCACACAGCAACGCCAGAGAAGACATCATTTTCCATTTAAAAGGAAATCATTTTCCTCAGGGCTTCCCGTGTGGAGTTAATAATGTAAATAAAATTAAAAAAAATTAATGCCTCAATATAAGGCTTGCTTAGTGAGGCACGTTATGCAAAACCTTCAATAATAATGAACTAATTAAATCTATAATTTTATCATCGTTTTTTTTTATTATACCATACGTGTGTTCTCTTATTATTATAATTTCAATTAATATGTGTAGAAATTAATATACTATATAATACATGTTTTAGTTACAGATATAAAAGAGAGAAGGTAAACTATAGCTCGTTTATCATGATATTTGTGCATAAATTAGCTAAATACGATGCCAATAACAAATCTGAAATACCTAAAATACTTTAAAAATTCCTAAAAAAAATACCAAAAATACCTACATACCTAAAAAAACTTTAAATTCCTAAAATATCTAATATCAAGAACATAATTAAAAGACTTATGGACAATTTGCCTAATCTAATGGATCGTACTTAATTATATATCGCAAAGAAGCTTTGCCAAAACAGTATGGCGAGATTTGACAGATGTTTTGAAAGATGGTTTCCTATTTCCTCCTAACGATCATCTCGATATGAATTCCGTTCAGTGTTTTATATTTGGCGCCCAGCCCGGTCAATGTCCAGAAACTTCGATGTACAACGCAGTAGACTAACCCTTCGATGCTAAATAACTAATAGTTAGCAAAGCCTCGTGTTACTTGCTCACGTGTTCAGTTTGCATAATAAACTAAACTGAGTTGATTAATAGGTTAGTAGTTAGACTGTGTTAAATAGATTTTGGTCATTAGTTGTAGACGAGCGGCTAGTTACGAGTGCTCACTTTAAAGTTATTAGTAATAATATCATGTAGTTTGAAAAATATTACCGTATTTTGTCAATTCTCAATTAAATGGAATCCGGTTCTACCAAAACCTCCTAGATCACAATCAAATCATTCTCCCTTCAAAAAACGTATTTTTATTTTATTTTTTTAAATCAAACATTTTAATATGTTTTAATAAAATAAATTGAAGAAAAAAATTAAACAGAAATTTTTTGTAAAATCCCATACAAGTTAAGGAGGCTGCTTTGAATGAGTGTCCGGGCCTTGTGATGTAGGAGGTTTTGGTTCTACCCCAACCATTTCATAAACAGACAAGAGATAGGTAGGTACCTACAAATACTGCACTGTATACTACTGTATAGTACGGTGTGAAATAACGGAATCTTTGTCCTTTATTGCAAACTATTGCATCATCATCAATATTAACAATCCTCACCAAAAGAAATATAAAAATATGCTGGAAAAAATACCTAAAAACTCCTCAGGCGGACGCATGGAACTTATCCGAGGTTCATGCACCGAGATTGAGGCGAAAAATTTGCAATTCTTGACCAACTAACTAATTAACTAACCATCACGCCGTTTCCCCACAGGGGTAGGCAGAGAGGACGGACTGCCAAACAACTCGGTCTTGGCACACAATTCTTGCCTCATTCATATTCATACCTACATACTCTTCTTTTATTCTGACTCTTGACGTGGCCCGACTCAAGTATCTGATTCACTTGATCGTGCCATGTCTTCCTCGGGCGTCCCCGACTTCTGCTACCATTCGCATTTGCATAATATATTCTCCTTACACTCCTTTCTTCGCTCATTCTCTCTACATGCCCAAACCATCTAAGGGTCCTTTTCTTGATCTTGCTCATTACGCTTACACCAGCCTTGCACTCTTTGCGGATCTCCACATTCCTCACACGATCATGTATGATTTTACCACACATACGCCTCAGGGATCTCATTCCAACAGCATTCAATCTACTTTCATCCTTTCTTTGCCAGTTCCATGCCTCACTTCCATGCATCAGGGTAGGTACCGGCACTCCATTGTGGACTGCTAACTTCGCTTCTTTGGACAATTTTTTGCTAGCGCTAACTGCGTTCAGTCGTCCATTAATGGAGTTACCTGCATTTACCCTTCTTTGAATATCTCTGTCAGCCTTCCTATCTCTCGTAAACATACTTCCTAAATACACAAACTCATCCACCTGCTCCAAGTATTCCTCATTCACATCTATATTGCACACTGTTTTCGTACTCTATCTTTCAAACACCATTACTTTAGACTTACTTACATTCATCATTAACTCATTCTTCATGCATACTTCGTTCATCCTTGACACGAGAGACTGCAGATCATCCATACCATTGGCAATCAGTACCGCATCATCAGCATGCAATTCTTAGTTTGAAATAATTAATCACTCTATCGACAGCAATTTCATTCCTCTCGTAATGCTATGGTTTATACGTACCTAAAAATTTCAGCTGTGGTCATCACCACGACTTTTTCAAGATACCACACGGCAGAACAGATGTTCTAGCACAACATAACATGACGCGAGGAATTGTGCTGTTGAATGAAAATTTTAAAAAAGTGGATTATTTAATTGCTCTATTTTATATTGCGTCAAGAATTCTGACAAGTAATAAAGAATTCAGATCTACTTATAATATTATAATATTTTGACAGAAAATTATTTTAACTGTCATTTTTCAAAATTGGAACTGATGTATCAAGAATTCAGGCAAGCGATATACTAATAATATAATATTTTTAACAGAAAATTATTTTAATTCTATATTTAAAATGTTAATTTTCTTAGGGTTAATCTTGACAAGTAAAGTCATAACATGAAAATATCAATCCTACAATTATAATATCCCGCGATTCGTCACAGGTTTGCGGTAGTTAATTTAAAGGATGCTTATTTACCGTCAGTTGACGGACATGTTTCATATTATAAAAACACCACGTGTACTATATCCTACGTAGGTATGGGTCTCTCGCGATCTTGTCACAATATATCAACCCAAGACACTAATACGGTGATGGAGCACGATTGATAGGTCCGATAAATTAATCTCAATCTGCCCAACAGGAAATTTATGAGTAGTTATTCGATACAATTCGATCGAATTGTAAATCTCTTCAGTGTCGTGCGTGGGTACCTTTATCATTCGTGTCAGTTTTTTTCATTTAAAGTATATGAGTAATGTTACGACTTTTGAAATGCGTGATTGGTCGGCGATAACTAACAGTCAGTCGTCAGTTCGAATTTTAGAACAGTTTGTTTTACATGTATTTTTAGGTGATTCTACGACTTTTGAATGTGATAGTGATAGAGAATATGATAGAGATGAATGTGATAGAGAATATGATAGTGCAAGTAAAAAAGATTATTATTTTTTTTGAAATTTCATTGTTTTAAGGTAATTTTTAGGCAAGAAAGCTGAATTGTTTGTATGAGAAAATATTCTTCTATGGAAAAATATTTTTGCATGATAAAATGAACATTGGAATTTCGAAAAAGCTATATATTTTTTTTCATTTCTGCCATCATGTAGAATTACCTCCCTAGATTAGCGCACTTTATCCCCATACGGGAAAAAATCTTCTTTTATACGTCCATGGGACTTGGGACATTTGAAACAATGTTTACAATTTTGTACACAAGGGTATAAACAATGGTTACAAAAAATAATTACATAACATTGATTACAATTAAGTGGTAACAGTACAATTAGATCAAATAAAATTAAAATAATAAATAATTATAAACTTAAATTATAATAAATTATAGCTTGGCATAAAAAAATGTTTACGTGTATTTTAAATACCGAATGTGTTATATTAAAAATGTCGATAACATTGGTTTATTCATTTGCTATACTATGTAGGCGAGGATTTGGAGTGTTTGCTACATAATTTGTTTGTGAATGGTGACATTGAAATAGGTCCTTATGCCTAGAGTGGCAAGTAGGTACTCTTAAATTGAACAGACTTTTTTGTTAACTCAAAATTAATAAATCGTAAAAACAGATATTATGTGAATTTTATGGTGAGGTGACCAAATAACGGAATTAAATATGATTTAAGATTTTCACGGCCAAAAGTATTTTTGTTTTTTGTTTTTGAGGTGTTATGCCGTGTGGCGCTAACTCCTTCTTTAGCCAACGCTTCGGACAACGTTACAGCGTCCATCATCAGGGCACATGTGGCACCCAACACGGCATAACACCCCAAAATCAAATAACAAAAAAACGGAATTATACTAAAATTGGCTACGAAGAGTATAACTCCGTCAGGTGACCAAATAACGGAGTTTTACTCTAATTGGCTACGAAGAGTATAACTCCGTTAGGTGACCAAATAACTGAGTAATACTCTAATTGGCTACGAAGAGTGTAACTCAGTTAGGTGACCAAATAAAGGAGTTAAACTCTAATTGACAATGACAATCTTCATGACAAGAAAAATATTATCATGAAGAATCCTCAAGGCCTATGGCACATTCGAAAATGTCTTTTTATGAGATAAACGAGTAAAGTTAGATCTTGAGAAGTGAGAAAACACAATGGCCGGAAATATCAACATCAACATCAGTGTACGAATGTTGAAAACGTTTTTGCTATATCGTCCGAATGTTCACCAGAGCCGAAGGTTTGAAACATTCTTGTGAGCAATTTCCATTGAAGTATTGGTGTAACAAAAATAAACCACACTCTCCTGTCGTCTGTGTTCAAAAGATTACAATCCTTTGTCGGTTAAAATTGTAACATCTACGAATGTATTTTTTACAAAGTTTGCTGTACAGGCCAGAGGTGGCTACTAGATACCAAAAGCTAATTGAGGTCGCTGAGTATTGCTAATTTATTAATAAGAAGAAAGAATTAAGAATCTCTCCAAATTATTGGTATTCCGGTTAAAAAACGGGATTACCGGCCTTAACGAATGAATTAACGGCTTCGTTTTTAAAACTTTTAGTAAATGAATATTAGATGTCGGAACATGTGTTCATGAAAATTCGAATAATTTTGCATTTCGTCGTGATATATTATCAAAGCAAGTGCACGTTCATTTGGCGAGTATGACAAAGGAAGGCTTCTTTAGAATATTTTTTTATTATTACTTATTCTATAAATACATGCCGCGAAAGTAGTTAGAATAAGGAATCGAGGAAGTACCCAGGTAGTTTTACATACCTAAGCGATGTTTAATTGAATCATATAATCGGACAATATAAAGAAAAAAATAGTTAGTTAAGTAGGTTGAAAGAGTCCAGCAAAGTTGTACATGTAAAAAAAACTATAATATCAAATAATATTTGGATGATTTGTATAGCGCTGTTTTTATGCAAAATCACCTCAAGGGCTCTGTAATACCGAATTATCGATAGCCAGGAGCCGGGCTATAAAAACTAAAGTACATTCGACGGAATCCAACTCATCAATCACCGATAGTTTTAATAATCGGGTTCATTCGGGACTGGAGTGTAATTACAGCGGAGGACTGAATAAATCAATAGCAGGTGGACTGGCGGTTGACCGGTGACCACTGACCAGGAAATATCGGCCTAGTCACCCTTTGAATGTTACGAAAGACCATTTCTTTTCCACCGAATTTATTTATTTATTTATTTGAGGAATCTAAACAGTCTTAGTAATACAATATACATAAGAGGATAACAAAAAAACAGACCAATTATTAATGTTCACAGATCAGAATGTTCAGAAACATAAAAATAACCTGTAAACTAGAATATTTAATAAAAATAGAATAAGAAAAAAACAGAATAAAGCAGCAAATAAGAAAAATAATAATACGAATGTTAATTCAACAAACGATAAACCTATAATATGCCTACCATAAACAGCAATAAATAAAATATGATTTAAGATTTTCACGGCCAAAAGTACTTTTGTTATTTGTTTTTGGGGTGTTATGCCGTGTTGCGCTTTAAAAAAAAGCAATAAATAAAAGTGATTATAACTATACTTAAATATACTTAGGTTGGAACGGGAAAGGGGAGGAGAGGGATAAGGAAAAGTTGCCTCGCAAGTAATATTAAAATATTAGGTACAATCAATTTAACAGTCGTGAATATGAGTTAGAATGTGATACAATGAAATTCTGTAGTGATAGTAACTAGCAGTGAATATGTCAGCATGAGTATCTATATTTGAAAATTTATTATTATAGTATTTACATGTCCTTTGCATAAAATCATTTTGATTGGAATTGGTATTGCATCTATCAATGTAGAAAAGGGTATTTTGTCTGCTGTATCGAATTGGCGCAGGGAAATTTATTTTGTTCAGCAACTCCGGGCAGTCAACTTTAGAGTTAATAATTTTATACAAGAGCATCGGTTCAGCGACAATCCTCCTGTTGAGTAGTTAGAATTATATTTATACATTCACAAAAGCTTGTTAGATGAAGAACGGTTAACAAATATTTAGCAACATTGTCTTCTACCTACGTACATTATTAGGTAGTATATTCAATGTATTTTAACATCGGGAAAATTGAAAATGTTATGGTATTATTCTAGTAGCTGCCGCTACATTTTCTTTTTGTAAAACCGCCCAACTCCTTCCAAGTTGAACGAGTGAGGCTATGGCATCCCCAATTGGGGTGTGTTGTGAGGTAGAGAGTAGTAGGGAGGGTAAGAAGATAAGATGAAGGTGAGGGAGTACCTGGCTATTCAGACCTGATCACCAAACACGGCCAAAGCCATTTGAAGCGATGTTTTACTTCTAAATGGTAGTCTTACACCAGAGCGATACTGAGAGCATCTTCTATTCTGCAACATACTCTACATACAGGGTTTTCCAATAAGAGGTGTTATTTTGAATATTTAATCGTAAAAGATCAATGGTTTCGTTGCTTGTGTGGTAAGTGTGACACCGTTTTGTTAAAAGTAAACGTTTTCCAGATCAATATCATCCAATTTCGGCCATAAAAAATCATTAATCATCTCTCGATAGCGCAATCCATTCACCGTAACTGTTGCTCCAGCCTCATTTTCAAAAAAGTAAGGTCCAATGACTCCGCTGGACCATAAACCGCACCAAACAGTCACACGTTGAGGATAGAGAGGCTTTTCAACAATAATTCTTGGGTTTTCCGAGACCCAGATGCGACAATTTTGCTTGTTGACAAAGCCACCGAGGTGGAAATGGGCCTCATCACTCGAAATGATTTGCATTTGATTCACTCAAGTGAATTTTAATAATTTCAATGCATTGTTGAAGCGTGTATCGTTCCATTTTTATTAATGGCGTAGTTTTTACTTGTCAAATATTAAAAAAAATCAGCTTCAAAAGTAACATCTATCGAAATAGCGTGCTATTCAAAATAACACCTCTCATTGGAAAACCCTGTATACACCTATATATTATTTTAAATGAATAAATTGTGAAATAACACAAATCAATCAAATAAGTTTTATTTGCGCACGCCGGGATTTGAACCCGCGACCTCCGGCTTGCTACTTCTACCGCGAAGTTATTTAATTTTTATAGTATTATTATCATGGAATAGTATCTTGTCGTACTTTTATCAGTGGTGATAAAAAGACAACTGTGCATCATTAGGTACTTAGGTATCGTCTTCTTATTACTTTTTTATTAAATAATTCTGACCAGTAAGTCCAGTTGTTGGCCAACGTGAAAGACGGCCATCTTCCATGTCGTGAGAGGGAGTTTCCGTATCAATTATTGGTATTATGCATATCCGTTATCTAATTATCAGCATATCAATCTGGCTAGAAATGTGAATGAAACGCACGCGAATCCGTTCCTCCTTCACAGTGGCCGTCTGGAGACGTATACGCCTGTCCCGCCACGTCTATACACGTCAATCTCTGTTTGCGGCTTCCGCTAGCTGTGACGTGTGTAATTACAGGTAATGGCGGTAAATAATGACATTAAAGTGTCCATTAGAGCCGGCTTGATTGGCTCGCACGCCTTTCGGCGGCAAACGTTCAAATGAAAACAACGTTTTTGAATTACGTGCGCTACATGCACCAGATACGGAAGATAAAATATTAAACTACGATATTAGATAATTTGAAGTGGGTAGGTACATACTATATCAATCTTAAAAAAGAAACTAGAAAGTGGGTACCTACCTGCTAAGATCTAACCTGTATTTATTGATATGATTGAGGTGATTGGCCAATTCACGTTTCGTTTTTTTGTTGTAATAGTATTTATTTATTTTGGCCAACTTTCTCGAATCGCTAAAATCCTGCTTGGCGGATCTGTGCGGGGAATTTAACAGTAGGCAGTAGCTACAAGGTATGGGCGAAAATGGTAGCTCGTGGCTGACTGATGGACAAATAAATTACTGTGTTCAACTGTGATCATGATCAGGGATCAGGGCTTCTTGGTAACTTGGGATACAATGTGGTTCAATTTATTGCTAGGGAGCCTAGAGTCTTTGAAATCCTTCAAATAATTCCATAAGAAATTTTGAAACCCTGCAGAATTTGAATTTGATTTGAATTGAGAATTTGACGATGAACAATCTGAGCAGTCAACATTTCAACAGTCGTATTTTCAAAGAAAGCTTCATTTTGTGGTTTGACATTACATATTACTACGAAATAAATTTTTTTGTGGGTATTATACCAGTCTTTCTCAAAGTGGGCGATAACGCCCCCTTGTGGACATTGGAGGTTTTCTGAGAGGCTGTAGAAGGTTCAATGAAAATTAGGGGGCGTTAAGGATATCTAGAGGGGCGACGGCAGACAAAATCTATCTATAAAAATCAATGGAATAATAATAGTTTGTTTTTCTTCATAATAATCATGATATTTTAGTATGAACGTGAATGTATTTGTGTGAACGTGGATTTAGTGCTGTAGAAACGTTGCTAACTAAAAAGAATTCGAGGCTGATATTAACAAACCGTTGAAATTCATCAGATTCATCCTTCATATTAGATAAGTTGTAAATTCAAAGCTCTCTTTTAATGTTAATGAAAATACTTTTAAAGTATGAGTTTTATTTCCTCTATTGGAAACATTGTTTGATCTCCGAAATAGGATATGGGACATCTATCTATCCTATCCATATAACAATGAATGAATAAAAAAATATATTTGTAATAACTGTTTTTAACGTACGCAAAAAATGGTAATGTAAAAAAATATTGGGGCATTGTTTTTTTTAAATCTCAAAGTGGGCGGTGGTCGAAATAAGTTTGAGAACCTGTGTATTTAACGAAAATTTACCGGCAAGTCAGCAGAGATTCGCTGGAGACTCAACGGACAGTCGGATTGAAGTGGCAATCGCTGCTTTGGAGGTACCATCTATAGTATGAATTGCATTATATAAGAACTAGTCCCCGGCGTTGTCCAGTCTCTACACAGATATTTTTTTTTTGCTAGTCAAGTTTGCGAAATCTTATCAACACTAGTACTTATCAAAATTCTACTTTAAGGGGTGGAAAAACGGGGTGGGGACGGTTTTTTCAAAATCTCATGTACACAGTCAACTTTCTCTTATTTTGAAAGTCAAGTGTGCAAAATTTCAAGATTCTCGAAATAATAATAATAATAACATAGCATTTATATAGCGCAGTTTTGTGTTGTTTCACTTCAAATGCGCTTAACTATAATAAACTTAAAAATAAAATTTCCTATTGTGTTCCTTTCAAAAAAATTAATAACATAATATGAAATAAAGAATAAACGGTTTACACAAAAGCAGAGAATAAAATTTAACAATAACAGTGCTATTTTAGTAGAGGACAACAATAAAAGACAATAACAGTGCACGAAAAATAAGAACTTTAAAATTAAAATATTATATAAAACAGGAAAACATTAAAATATTATATAATAGGTGGACATTAAACATAAAAGTACAATAAGGAGGAAACCGAAACCAAACAATTACCGGAAACTTCAAAACCTGGCTTATTATAGTAGGTATATTGAAAAGAAGCTTAGATTCATGAGAATATAAATGATTTTTATATTATTAAATATGATTTTTTGAAAAATTTTGTTTTTAAAACCCGTTTAAATTCAGCCAAATTTTTTAAAGGAAGTTTATTCCAAATGAGTGGGCCAGCTACACGAAAAGAGCGATCATAGTTAACAGCTCGATTTGACCGAGAAAGTTCGATTAAACGATTGGTAACATCTAGATGAAAATTAAAGTAAATCTGTAGATTTGTTTAAACAATAAACCCATCCACCCACAGACATATTTATTTATATCTTATTAACGCAGACCCGTAAAAAATCACATTATAATCTGAATTCTCGATTCAAAGCCAATTTAAGTTCATTAAACCAGATTTTACGCAGAACGCAGAGCGCAGACAACCGAAATTGATATGTTTGATGATAGAAGATATCTTTCTTTCCGGATGTAAATAAAATATACACGTATAAAAGTTGTTTGTCGATTTTTAAAAACATTGGTATCACTTCCCTCCTCCGATGTGATCAGCTGACCCTCGCGGGTTGCTGCTCTCCTGATAATTATGGTTATTTGCCAACAGCGAGCACTCCCAGTCCGCTACCATCCTTTGAACCACTATATACCCGTATATACCCATCTATTCATGTACGTATATGTACGTATGCGAACCGAAACGCAAACAGTACCACGAATTACGGGAAAGGAACGAATCAACTGCAAGCGGCGTTTCGCGCCATTTGCGGTTGCTTCGTTTCTTTCCCATAAGTTGAGGTTCAGTTCGGCAGTTCGGCTCGTGGATGTATACGTAGCATAACACATACAACTGCAGACGTGCCTAGTGAGTGAGGCGCGAGATCTCTGACCGATACGAGTTTCATTATAAAGGTCTTTCGAATGCTAAGGAAGTGTTCCTTCAAGATGCTGGAAATAATTATTGTTTATTCGCAACACAACCAATCACCATCTGTGTTAATTTTCATCGACATTATCGCGGAGATTTCTTCTTGTAATAATGTTGTCAATTGAACACTGAAGTGCGTTCATTTTTAATTTCATGCAATAAAAATCATAATACATTTTTTTATGTTGTCTCGCCCTCCGTGATAAGAGATATCCGTCTTTTATGGTGGACGAAGTTGGCATTTTGATTTATTGCGAAATACGATTGATTACAATTTATGACATTGTAATCTATTATATACTAGCTGGCGTGTACCCGGCGTTACTGGGGATTATTAATGGTTTGGGATAAATTTTGAGGTTAATTTAGTTAGTCGGGCGTCCCCAATTTCTTCTACCGATCACTGCCACATCATACATTCTCTTTACACCTCATTCTTCGTTCATTACATACTACTCATTTTACCACAATTAATTATTTGATTCATGTCTTCCTCGGCCGTCCCCGACTTTTTTTACCATTCCCTTCATGTAGTATCATGAAATCTAATAGTAGTTTTTGAGTCTATAGGGGACAAACAAAGAAACTTTCATTTACCTGGATTTAATATCATTGAATTTCATATACCTACGAGAGCTACTCGTTCCAAAATCATGTTTAAATGTAACAATACCGGGACTTAACACTCGCTTGCAATTAGATTACATGAAGTTAGTAATAGATATGCAGATGTGGCGAATGTGTTAAACTGCACGGGAGGTAGGTAAAGAAGGCTATAATATCATATATTTTAAATCAATATTAATTAAACCTAAGTCTATATGTTTTTCATGTCCTTGTATCATTTAATTTTATATCCGTCTAGAGTTTCTGTTCATTTTATACATTCTGATATGATTTATTGTTTATAGCACCTACTGTTGATGTTAAATAAATAAATGACACAGATAGATTAATTGCATAATTACGAAGTTAACATATTGATTCATTAAATCGGTTAGGTAGTTAGATTGTTGGAGTGAAAATATTATATTAAAATTATTAAATTATATTGAGAATGTTACACATGTATGAAGGGTGTTCATGAGGTTAAAGAATATAATATATGGGTACTATGATTGAAATGTAATGCGGATGTTAAAGGATTAACTGTGTTATTTGTGCTTTGAAATTTTGGAGTTAATTATAGTTAAGTTATAAGTTATAAGCAGAAATTTGAAGATATTTGCATGACCTCGGTTTCATTTTTTTGTGATAAAAATATTTTTTCTTTTTTAAAAGTTTATTTATAAACATGATCTGTGTACAGGAAAACCCCTGCTTCTCCCAAATAATTTATTGTTTTTTACATGGTACATATCACAGTGTTTCATTTACTAATATTCACCACATTATAGTTCTTAATTAACTATTATTCATCACATTCAATAATGCTTCATTAAAATATAAAATAATAATCACATAAAATAAATAGTGCTTTATTAAGAAATACTTATCACATTAAATAGTGTTCCATTACCAAATATTCATCACAGTAAGATTAAATAGTTATTCATTAAATAAAATTAATCACATTAAATAGTGCTTCATCAACAATTATTCATCACATTCAATAGTGCTTCATTAATTAATATTCATCACATTAAATAATAGTGTTCCAATACCTACCAAATATTCATCACAGTACGATTAAATAGTGCTTTATTAAATAAAATTTATCACATTTAATAGTGCTTCATAACAATTATTAATCTCCTTCAACAGTGCTTCATTAGCTAAAATTCATCACATTAAATAGTGTTCCACTATCTAATATTCATCACAGTAAGATTAAATAGTGCTTCATTAAATAAAATTTATCACATTCAATAGTGAATCATTATCTTTTATTCATCACATTGAATAGTTTTCCATTATCTAATATTCATCACAGTAAAATTAAATAGTGATCCATCAAGAAAAATCCATCACATTAAATAGTGCTTCATTAACTAATATTCAACAGTTTTTAATAAATTAATATTCATCACAGAAAATAGTTCATTATCTATAATTCATCAAATTAAATAGTGCTTCATTAACTAATATTCATTTGAAAAAAATGATTTACACAGTCACAAAAACTGATTATTGTCTCATTCACCTACACCACTCCAATTCCTACAGGAGTAGTGACCCACTATATATACACATACATAATAGCCCAACGCATACGGTCTCAAGGGGGCGTGTCCGCGGTTGACAGTGACAGTTCACCTGTCACTGTCAACTACTACTGTCAGCCCGCCTATCGGACACATTGACAGCCGTGAGTCTAGCATTATTTATCCGCTAAATAACAGTATTGGTACTGGCTAATACCACGGAGGTGGTTAATACGCATTAGAGCCGAGATTGCTTCACAATAAATTACAGCGTAACGGGTCTCATGAAATTTTATAATACGTTTGTTTTCACACTCACTGATAATGCGGTGTCATTAGTCATTAGTGGCCGACAATATTATGTTTATTAATATTATATGGCGATTGGCAATTTTATTATCATAATCACGAACCTACTCAATTAGTTGTTATAAAATCATGTTGAAATATAGTACCTAACAACAATTATAAATAAATTATATAAATTTACAAATATAAATACAATTATTTTGAGTGTAACTACATAGATATATATGCAAATAGTCTCGCTTATTTAAAAAAAGCAAATTAGCAATAGATTGTGAATGTTTGTTTATTTTTTTATTTACTCTATTGGTTTTCTGTTTTTTTTTGTTGCTTTTGTTTTTTGGTTCATACATTGATCTTTATGTTTTGTTTTTGATATCTCTTTTTTTGCCTTTGCTCACGTTTTGCTGTTTATATTTTGTTTGTTAATACATAGTGTATAATGATACTTAAACTGTGCATGATGTGAACATTTTTAAGTGGACTGTTGACATATACGTTTTTTGCAGCGCTTATCTAATGATTTTTTTTCATGTTAATAGTCTGTAAATGTTCCTAAATAATAAATAAATAAAGTAGTTAGTACACGGGGGAAAAATTAATATTTTTGAATATTGCTATTTCTTCAAGATTCTCTTCAAATTAAACGTAATCCGGTTAAAATGGGATTGAAGGTCTTCAAAAATAAACTAAGTAATAAACTTAGTCAAATGCGAAAGTATTATCACGATGTCGGAAAACGTGTTCATAAAAATCCTAATATATCCGCATTTCGCCATTGTATATTATTAAGGCAAATGCAGGTGTATGAACACGTATCCCGATATATTAGGAATTTACTAAAAGTTTATCGGAAAACTTCCTGAAATCCCGTTTAATACTCATTTTTATCCATTTTGGTATCAATTCGAATCGAAATATCAATTTGTTTTAACTAAATATATGACTATTTTGGCTGTGCGTGTGTTATGAGTAACTCCCATTTAATGAACTCTGGAATTCGGATTAGCTTTGAATTTAAGTGTCATTTTCAAAATTGCATCTGATTGTGCGAAGAATTCAGACGAGCAGGAAAGTAATTACTTATCAATAATCTAATACGCAGTTTATCAGAAAATTATTTTAATTGCGAGCGAATGTAATCATTACGAAATTCAACAATCAGAATCAACAAACCACCAATCAGAATTTCAGAGATATTCATCGAATGCTAATTTAATTATTCATGTTAATTTATATGAATATTCCTGGCTCAAACAATTTAAAGACCCGCAAGAAATCGTTCAAAACCCAACACGTATACTCCAAGCCGTAATACTCGTAATTCAATCAATTTGGACAATCCGCCGCAATGTAGTCGTTGAAAAGCAAACTAAAAGGATGAAGAATTCGCAGAGAAGATTGTCAACTGGAAGCTGAGAACAGAGAATTGAGACTTGAGAAGCTGGAGATTCCTCTGGGGGCGGGTCCGCCTGACGAATGGGAGGAAGTGTCGCCACTTCTGTCAATGGCGGTCATTCAGAGTAATTCAGACGAAATCTCGGAGACGGCAATGCTATTTCGGAGACTCGCTATTTAAAGTGGTGAAATGGTGACGCGCATTCCGGTCAGTGAGATGTGATCATAAGAATTATACCGAAGAAATGTTCTACTTACCCAAACACACGGAGAAAAGTGAGTATTGTTCATTTATTAAGAATCTCTTCAAAATAAAGGTAATGTCGTTTAAAAACGCATTGCCAGCCTTACGAATGAGTTAACAGGTTTCCTGATAAACTATTTGTAAATTACGAATATATTATCACTATATTTCGTCATGATATATTATTATAAAGGCAAATGTACGTCCATTATTATCCGACATCGTGATAATATATTCGTAATTTACTAAAAGTTTATCAGGAAACCTGTTAATTTATTCGAAAGGCCTGCAATCCCATTTTTAAGTAGAACTATAATACGAAAAATTTTAAGAGATTCTTCATAAATTAGCAATACTCATTTTTGATTATGTTAATATTATACTTTTTTGGATTTGAAGAGATTTTTGAAAATGAAAATGTGTTTTTTGTCATTTCATTTCATTCAGTAACACACCTCTTGTTATGCAATGCTGTTGTAAAACATCTGTTCTGAGGTGTGGTATCTTGAACAAGGCGAGGTGACGGTCACGGCTGAAGTTTTGAGGCATGTATAAGTAATAGTATTCGAAGGGTTGACACAGGAAGAGGGAGAAACGTTCCCTGCAGGGCCGGCCCTATGCGGGCACAATTGGAGCAGTCTGCTCCGGGCGCCGAAATGTTAAGGCGCCAAGGCGCTCATAATACCTAACAGAACTAACACATCGTCCTTGAGGTAAATCTATAATAATAAATAAAATAATAAAATCTATATAAATATTGTCAGGTTATTCGTAACCTGGGAATGTTTGTATTTCTTTTTAATTTAAAAAAATATATATATATATTTTTTAAAAGAATCAAGAAGAATAAAAGTAAGCAATTATAATCTTATGGTCGTAATAACAATGAAATCGTAACAAGTTGCATGTACATTTGTTTACATCGACACACATTCGGACACGAAGCCAATCTCTGTGAACAATGTAAAAAAGTGCGAGAAGCAACTTCATCAAATGGAGCCTGGAATCTAGAGACAATTCCAAAATCATTCCTTGTACATATAAACAATGAAGTTTATAATACCTATTCATTTATAATACCTACCTAGATGTACTAGATGCTGATTAACAAATTTATTATTGTTATTTACTATTTTTTATCATTTTCATATTGTCATTTAATGTTATGAAATATTGTATGTATCATGTATCAAATAACATGTAAAAATTAATGTATGTACTCAATACGTCTGTCTCGACACAGGTTTATCCTAGTGAGACAGACATCGAAAATAAACCTGTAAAAAAAAATTATATTGCTAATAAAAAAAATAATTAAAAAACCTACATTAAGGGACCCTCGGGAGTAACATTATCTTGTGACTATATTTACCTTATTATAAAACGAAACCATAAAAGAATTGGAATCTATAATGAATGGAACCTGTCAAAAAAAACTGTTTGTATGTTTTCTTTAATTGTAAATAAATGTTATCGGATTCCTGGAGGGGGAATCCATTATTCTAGTCTAGTACTAGTTTGGTTATTGATGAAGAGGCGTCCCTCGCTCCATAGACAGTGCCTCTCCCACCACTCCACCAAAACTCATTCATCAAGGGCCGATTTATATACTGCCCTACTACCTACTCAGTTACAACTTTTAGATTATACGGCTGTTAAAGATGCAGCAAGCATTGAAGACCTCAAAAATGCACTGAATAAAAATATTCCTAATTTATTAAGAATCTCTTCAAATTATACGTATTCCTCAAATATGATTTAAGATTTTCCAGGGTCAGGGTCAGGGTGGCAAATTAATAGGCCACCCTGACAAATCGCATTTGATTGACACCGGGCATTACTTTGGATTTGTTCCTGAAATCCTGGGGAGACCCAAAACTTATAGAGCACGGCTGATTACGGAGGCCATTGAAATTCATAAAAATCCCGTAAACATTAATAGAGACAATGGAGCTAAGCTCAATAGTTCTTGGTATCCGGTAATTGACGGATAGACCAGAGCTAAACGAAGAAAACCACTTTAAATAAAAAATGATACGTTAATGTTAGCTCAGAGGGTTGGAGCTGGCAACACGGTATCACAACCTCATACATAAGCTCACATTTTAACACAACCTCAAATAACACATCTGCCCTGATGATGGACACTGCAATGCTGTCCGAAACGTTGGCTAAAGAAGGAGTTAGCGCAACACGGCATAACACCTCAAAAACAAATAACAAAAATATACGTATTCCTATTAAAAACGGGTTTGTATGCCATTACCGAATGAATTCATAGGTATCCTAATAAACTTTAAGTAATATACCAATTTGTCACGATGTTCTAAAACGTGTTCATAAAAATCACAAACATTTCGTCAAGATATATTATTAAGACAAATACGGGTGTATAAACACGTGTTCCGATATTAATACGAATTTACTTACACTTTATCAAGAAGCGGTTTGCAGTCTCGTTTTTAACAGGATTACCAATAATTTGGAGAGATTTTAAATAAATCAGCATTACTCATTTTTCTCTGTGTATGAGGTTATTTTCATAAACTATGAATACCGTTAAAAATGTGGGGAAGATCAAAGTTTATTTTTCTGTACTAAACATGTGTAAATTTAATATTACCGTTCATAATAATTATTGATTTAAAAAATGATCCAAAACCGCACATTCCGAAATGGTTCCAACTGGCTACAACGTCACAATGACATTGAAACCGCCAATGTCTGGTAAGACGGCTGTCACCAATGTTGCCAGGCGTGACGTCAACGCCGTTGAACTCACGAATGAAAATGAACATGTCACATTTCAAAATGGCACATTTTAAATCGTTACATACAATTTATTAGCAAACATGAAAATTAAATAAAAATACCTACATTATCATAATTTTTTCGAGGAAAAAAAAAACGGTGAAATACCTTACTTTACACTGTATAACTAAATACTACGAGAAACAAGTAACTAGTTTCGTACAATATTTAATTTTAAATATGCACTTAATTTTTTGTAGTTTTGTTTGATAAGAAATTTCTAAAACGGAATAAATTTGTCGTTAGAATTTTCGCAATGTTTAATCTTGTTAGTATGATATGACGTTTGCTGGAAGGTTCCGCGGAAAAGTTGCCGAATTCCGCCTCACGCTTAATTTACAAAAAAAAATTAAAATCAATCTCGGTTTCAACCTTATTACTACAATAATTAATAAATTACTATTTATGTCGGGGGAGACGGTTAAATAATCATTTTAAGATTCATTTTTAAGTTAAGTTGGATGGTTGTGAAATATGCATAAATTAATTAAATAACCCAAACAAAGAACCTATTTTTTGCATGTTTCTCTCCCCCAAAATCGAAATTAAGTGTTATTTTTTTTAAATTGCGTGCATCTGTCTGAATTCGGCAACTTGTCTTTTCTTACATTTTTTATTATTAATGTTTATTGAATAGTGGTGTACGCAAAGTTATTTTTTGTTATTAAAGGAAAATGACAAAGCGAATTTTCGATTGAATTGAAAACTAGGATATATTGTTTATGTTCGTGAAAATAAATGTTTACATCTTCCTTGCACCACCGTAAAACCATTCTCGAGGGTGGCACGCGTGCAAATTGAACTGAGGATCTAATATTGTATTTTATTTTTTTACAGTTGGCAGTCACCAACGCAGGCAACCAATCAAACAGTCCAATTTAGTTTTGCTCTAATTGAATTTTATACCGCGTTTGCTATTCAATTGCTTTTACATTCGATTTAAAACAAATGGAAAACGTCCCACCTTCTCCAAATTGACTTTTATAGATTTTGAATGAAGCGTCCATTGAAAAGAGAGGTATTTGTCATTGTGTTTGTTTTCATGTCATTGATTAATTATTTATTTCGACATATAGAAACATGATTAAATAACAAAGCGAATTGAGATCCTGTTTAAATACTACAATATTTGAATGCCAAAAAACATGTATAAATGTGTATAAAAAATATATACGTAACTAACTTAAAATAGATGATGTACCCAGTAAATGCTTACAGGCAGATGTATAATAAGCAAATTATATTTCAAGTTGAAAATTTGTCTAAATGAGAATCGTGTAAGAAATAAATAGCTCTTATGAGCGCGTAGAACAGCAAATAATGGATAATAGAAGTTAATAACATAATATGTAAAGAAAACAACTTGTAAAATATAACATGTAACTTACTTAACATAAATATGAGGTAGATGAAAGTATACAATAAGTAAAATATATTTCAAGTTGAGAAGATGACTACATATTACAAGACAAAAAATCTTATTTGCAAAGAAATAATTATGATCATTGTAAACACCAAAGATAAAATTAAGAATACCAAAAATATATTCAAATATTTCACAATCATTTGACTATGGATTCGAAATTCAAAAATAGTGTTTGTAAAATTAAAATTTTTGAATTAGATGAGATTAATATACAAACTATCTACAAATTAATCTAGAAACAAGTAAAATGAAAGTGATATTTAGTGCTAAACTAGCTACATTCTTTAAAATGATATATACTCGTATGTGGTTTTTTTTAACATTTTTGCCTAAAATAAGGCGGTCTGAAAAATGACATGATATAATTAAACACGTTGAGAAAGCAAACCGACAACTTGGCACCAGCAATTATCTGCGTATGCGAGTGACCAACGATTAATCTATAATCTACATAATTGTAGTTTTTATTAAACTTACAGCATTGTTTGATAGCGATATTTTTATAACATTTTTAGCAGAGAAATAATATCCAACACATTAGTGTCAATTGTTGATGGAGATGAACGTTTCTACATGGTCGTTTATATATCTTTTCGTGATCTCCGTAAAACGGTTATACACCAATATATCACGGAGAAGAATATAAATTTGAGGTACACGAAGTATAAAAAAGTCGGTGACCGGACAAATTATCAAAATGATAATTCATAACATCTTTAAAAAGTTATATAAAGTCATGGAAAGTGATGAAACAAAAACTTTATTAACTGGGTTAAGTAGTTAAGGTAAGGTTAGGTTAAAAAAATTCATCGTTTTTAATGATTTTATATCACTTTTTAAAAGTGTGTTGAATAGTCACTGTGTTGAGTTAGCATGGAACCAAAAAAGTCATGGGAACAGTTGTATTATTTTGTAACTGTCTGTAAGTGACGTTGAAAATATCCATGATCAATGCAGAATCGTTGCATTTGAGTCGCTCTGTTGATTGGCGCGTTCCGTTAGTCAGAAGTATTCGCTTTCGGAGAATTACAAAGTGCATGAAATCTCCCACGAGTATACTTGCACATATAAGTTGACCGTCTAACTCAGAGGTTCCCAAACTTTGTTGCCCCGTAGACCACTTGCCAAATATTTTTTTTTTTCCGTAGACCCCCTAGCCTGCCGAATATTGAAGTTTTCTAAAACTATTAACGTCCCATGTGATAATCATTTATTTTTTTCGTAAAAAGATTCCCTTCCCTTGCCTGCCCTACAACCGGGTGGCGATATAGTTCCTCTGTTTTTGCATTATGCAGACAGGGGCGCCCTTGTAAGGTATTACACCGAATGAAAATGGAGTAACGGGAATTTCTTTCTGTAGCTGGCCCTACAGAACTGCCCCTTAAGTTCTTTGTTAGCGCTTATTCCGATCAGTTCTTCTTATCATATGATATCCGATTTTTCAACATTCCATTTCCACAGTCAAAATGTCCTCAAACTTAGTTTTGAAGTCTGTGTAAAGTACATCTAAATGTTTAATGTCAAAACAAGTTGGGGAACTTGGAAAATTCGCGGCTTCCAATGTGTAATGTTTTGGTTCAATATATTAATTCTGACGAAAAAAGGAACGTAGACTCAAATAAGTAATTTCTCAGTCTATTATTAGTATTACGTAAACTGTGTTATTTGTATTAGGTGTAATGTGTCATTTACGGAACTCCTAAATATTGAGTTGAGGTAAAGGGGGTCCGCTCGTATGTACCCCCAAGTTTTTTTCTCGCTGACATAGACTCCCAGCAAGCCGATATCGACCCATGGGGGTCCATATAGACCACTTTGGGAACCTCTGTTCTAACTCTTTCAACGTAGGTGGATTAAATAGAGTTCCAGAGATTAACTTTAAAAAAAATTACCTAATAAATTTTTCGGCCGGCTTCCAAGGTGTTGAAATCAATCATTCCTGTTAAGAACAAGGATGGACACAGGAATCGATAGCATGTATATACCCTCATATGCAGGTTACGTATATAAACCTCTTTTGTAATTTTTCTGTTTGTAGAATATAGTTTTGTTCAGAAATGGGCACAAATAATAATTTCTGGATGCTAAGTAGCAGTAGGTACTTGTTTTTACTAGTGCCAGCTGTTTCACTTTCAGCAGCCATTGTCAAACTCAATCTCAAATTGTTAGTTTATGTCGCTACAGCTCTCCGAGTGTTCCCGTCTCAAGGACGGGGGACGTTGCATTGGTTGGTCCGTTGGAGTCACTAAGTAATGGTGAATTAATTGCACGAAATACTGAAGGCCAGAGTCGCTAATGACGTCGGCGGCTGACACTTTCCTGGTCTCTGACGTAATTGGCCCGGATTCCTGCCCCGAGAGACTATCGCTTCTAGAATTATTTTTCCATTTAAAAAAATTTCTTTTAAAATAATTCATTTTCAATCCGTAGTATCTGGAGGTAAATTTTCGCTATCTAACCGTCAATGGAGTCTCTCTTTGATCAAGTCATTACAAAACCCTTCAATTTCCCATCCACCAATCTAGTACTCTTTCCGTCGTATTAGGTTAAATGGAACATTTGTTTCCATTCAAGTTTGTATGGAAGGCACTTCTAATGTTGCACAAGAGTCCCAACTGCTCCCAACCGTCTGAAGCCAGTGAGACTATGGCATCCCCAATTGGGGTATGTTGAGGCTGAAGATTGTGTGGAGGGGAAGGAGATGAGAAAAAAGAAGGTGGGAAAGTACCTGACTATTCAGTTCTGGTCACCAAACACGTCCAAAGCCAGTTCAAACAACGTTTCAATTCTGAATGGTGTTCTTACACCAGGGTGATACTGAGAGTATCTTCCACTCTGGAACGTGCTGCAATTATACTATACATTATTTTAAATTAATAAATTCTGAAATAACACAAACTAATCGAATAAAATTGACTTGCCCACGCCGGGATTTGAGCCCGCGTCCTACTATATATTATGATAGATACCTTTTTACAATGATATATACCTTTATATAGATGTTTGACGCATCGAAGCGTTGAACCGGTTCCAAAAATTTTCTAACCTCTAAATCGAAAATTGATAAGTAAACAAAAAAAATCGAATACTCAGATTCTCTACGTGATGTAGATTCACCAGTTTCTCGCATATACTACGACTTTCCGGACACCGTGTATGAATTGTAATAAGTTATGTTTTTTACAATCCATCCGAAATCAACTGTGAAAACGATAACTTTACAACATCGGATCGATAGGTTCAACAGCCATTGATTTTATATCGATTTCTCGAGTGATTTTGTATAACGAACGACATTATCCAAAAAGTTGTGCTTATTGACAGCTTATCCGACACATTGGAGGCTGCGCCAAAAATAGCGGATTTTATCTACCGACTGTCGGAATCATATTCTGAACGTGCTCGCAAATATCACTAATATAACTGACCATAGGTGACGGATTTTGTCAATATCGTATTGACATGTGGATTTATCGATCGTCCGTGCAAGACCTCCTGACCTTCAATATCAATAAGCGTAGATAAATTAGAAAAACATGTCATTTGAGTTAATAAGAATTATATTTTTCACGTGATGGTTGGTAGGTATTCAGAATTTGTGTATAAATTATGCTAGCTATATTATGTTAAACATCTCCTTGTATAGACAGACCATGTGTGGTTACCTCCACAGTAATGTCCTGTTCACGTGACGGTGAGGGGGCCCACTTACCTAATTACTAATTGGTGCACAGGCACAGGTGACAGAACGACTGTAATTAGTAAAGGACTACACCTGCACCGGTGCTTTCTGAAAGGAATATCATTAGTTTATTACTAATAGTCACGTGAATGTACCTACTTGATTTCTTTCCGTATCCAATCAGTCATGTTTAACCCTAAAGTTATTAATTGGTCAGAATTAATAAACAATTAGCGTGGTTGAAGTTTTATTAATTGTTCGCTGCTATGATAGTTTTATGGTGTGAGAGTAGGTACTATGTATTTATTAATCGATGAATGAATTGGTGGATAAACGAAAACAATTTTTAAAGTACCTACTTTATAATTTTAACTCCATGTGGCTTTAAAAAACAATTTGTATCGTATTACTTATCTGTTCGCCGACAGTAAATCGCTGCCAAAAACAAACGAATAAAAAAACAAAAACTGAAGACGGATTACGAAAAAAAACGTGTTTTATTTTCGTACCGATTTTCGATGAAGGTAGTGTAGAGGGGAAGAAGATGGGAAGGAGGTAGGTGAGGAAGTACATATGCTATTTAAATTCTGAATAGTTTGTTTGTTTTTGAATATTTATTTAGATGTATGCAAATTTTTGTCATACATCTAATAGGAAAATATATACAATATATCCGGTAAAATATATAAAAAAAATACGGTACAGTTCAAGAATTACAGTTACTATTGGTTTACAAAATGAGTTAAGAAATAAATTACTTCGTATAGCCACGAAGGCCGTCGTAAAAATAAAAGATTTTTCATGTGGGTACCGATATAGTTTCTATATGAGGATCGGTATGAAAAACAGCATCCTGTAAAACATACATTAGGCTAGGTTTTATTCGTCTCTTCGCAAGTTTTCAAAAAAATTTTGAACTAACTATTAATTATAAAAAAATATATTTTTTAAATAAATTTAGAATAATATGTCCATCTCGTTCGCCGGTTGGCTGGACATCTGCTGTGGGCGTGTTCCACCAATCAAAGCTCACACTCACACTCACAATGTATCACGTGTCTTATCGGCGACCCTCCGATCCGCATTCTTTCTGTATCCTCTCCCCAAAAAACACAAATGAAACAGAGATATCCCTATGCCAGTCGCGATGGATGAAGGGAGATGGAAGGTTTGATGAGAATAAACAAAGGCCCTTTGTGATCGATTTATTTATGTATTATTAAAAAGGCGGGAGACACTTATGTGCCCTTTATTCACCCTCAGAAATGTACGAATATTGTATGGGATTTTTATAAACCTATTCAAAATACATACTAAAATCAATATTTATATCGGATGTAGACATAACCCACTAAAAGTAGACCTTGCAATATCGCACACAAAAATAGGTCTAACTTGCTTATTTAATAAATCAAAAATAAAATTTCTCTGAAATCATAAAATTTCTCTGAAATCATAAAATTTCTACGTAGCTAGGTACTTTAATACGTACGTAATTATAAAACGTATACTATATGTAACTTTTTTTTTAAATTTCAAATAAAGAATCGTACAATTTGTCCAAAGAAACAACACTAATCCCAGTGACATATCTTTTTTTAAACTTTCTTCGGGTAGTTAGGTACCATAATATTTAAAAGCTCATTCATAGTACCTACCTGGTCAAATGTAGCCATCTAGTCAAAGTAAGGCTTGCTGGAATAAAGAAAGTGGATGCCGCAGATTTCAGAACAGAAACAACTTACTTGCATGAATTTCCAAACGGTCGTGTTAAAACAGGACTTCGCTACGCTTCACATAAATCTTAATAAATAAAAATGTTCGTTTGTTCAAAGTCTTAAATCTCCGAAATTTCTTCACCGATTGCTTTGAAATTTTGACACAACTTTGCATTCGAATACGTGTGTGTTTTTATATACATATATTTTATAGATGTCACCTGTGGCACGTACAAACATGTTTCATATTTTTAAAGTTAAAAGTAAAACGCGCCATTGTTTCTCTATTTGCATAGATAGACTGAACCATAACAACGTGTGGCACTTCTAGTTAGTAATAAATTAAGTACTTTAAAAATATTATTAGTCTATAATTATATATTTTTAGTCTTGAAAACTTTAAGGCAGTGAATTGTGGCGTTATGAAAGCTTTTTATTTCGGAAATTGTCTATCTTATAACTATATCCATTATTGTCTATCTCATAATTATACCCATTATTGTCCATCTCCTATTTAAGTAATGGAATATTTTAATAAAGGTATTTAATTTGACTAACACATAATAATTTTGTCAGCTGAAACAGAAAAAAATATTTTGGACTTTTTAGATCAAGTTCAGTGATATTTTGACTTTATATTTATTTTTCTGCAATTGTTTTAAATAGTCTTTTCCTGCACTATTTTTGTGTATAATTTCGTAAATATTTTTTATGTAAATAAATAAATATATATGTATGTAAAAGCCTTAATAGGCGTGAAATAAATAAATAAATAAGTATACCCATTACTATAACCATTATTGTTTATCTTATAAGTATACCCATTATTGTCTATCTCACAATTATACCCATCAATATACCCATTATTTTCCATCTCATAAGCATACTCATTACTCTTTATTGTCTATCTTATAAGTATACCCATTATTGTCTATCACATAAGTATACCTATTATTGTCTATCTCATAAGTATACCCATTATTGTCTATCACATAAGTATACCCATCAATATACCCATTATTTTCTATCTCATAAGCATACCCATTATTAAAAACTAATTTTATAAACACCCATAGAACTTCCTCCTTCTTCTGGCGCTTGTAAAATTAGATTGTTAATGTTAATTTTAGTTATAAGTTTCTACATATGTAAATATATATTTTATTAAGATAGCAGTTATAGGCCTTAGTCGTAAGTTCTACATATAAGTATCTACATATAAGTCTCAGATGTAAGTCACTAGTTTTAAGTCGGTAGTTCTAGTGTTAACTATTTAAGAAATATATTTGTACAGCGCCCTTGAGTTGATTTCTCACGAAAACGGCGCTATATAAGTTAGACAAATATCATTATTATTATTATCTATCTCATAAGTATGCCCATTATTATCCATTACGTTCAATAAAGACACTGCATCCGTTTACCCAACATTCACCATAATGTATTGCTGGCTATGGAATCCATCGAATGTACAAATAAACAAACATAAAGAACAGTGGTGCGTCGTCTCTCCAATAAAATACAAAGACAAAAAATCCAATGAGGGAGGGGCCTCTTGATGAATGTACAAACATTTCCTTTTTAATCCACGACATCGCTTTTTAATCGATATGAATATTTAAAAAGCCTTTCCTACACGTAAAAAACAAATACGAGTCGATTAATAAATTTCCAAGTGTGTTATTAGAGGGAAATGAATAATGGGGCTGTGGTCGGACGATTGCTCGAAAATGTAACAATTAATTGAAATGATATTTATTATTTTTTATTTATTTGGAATTGTGACGTATGATTTGAAATGATAAAACGTCGATGTATCTATTTCTAGTTAGGAAATTGTAACCGATACAAATTATTTATTTAGATAAAATTATGTGGGTGTAATTTATTACGTAATAGGGAGAAATTCGAAGTTTTGATTAATAAATCTATATCTATATGGCGTTCATTTTGATGATACACGACAGGTTACTACCTACCTACATCTACTATTATATTGTTTTCAGATCGTTGGAATAAATGGTAATTTTTACCATAAAGGTTTTGCGAGTTATTTGGTTTTTTGTTTTAATTTACGGTTTAGTATTTGTTTATAGATATGAATCAGAATTTTGGAAACCAAGGTAACCAGTAATCTAACACCGCTTTCAAAATAGTATGTAATAATGTATACAACAAAGCAATAGCATTTAAGAACTACCTATTACAAAATACCAGCCAGTTTGAATGTTGATATATATTCACATACCTATCAGTCAAAGCTATAAAATCGCGCCGTTTCCCCGCAAGGGTGGGCAGAGAGGACGGACCGCCAAACGAGTCTGTCTTGGCACACACTGCTTGCTTCATTCACCTTCATACATACCCTTCTGTTATTCTGACTTTTGACATGGCCCGACTCAAGTAATTGGTTCAATTGATCGTCTCATCTATTCCTCGAGCGTCCCCAACTTCATATACCATTTACATTCGTATCATGAATGCCCAAAATATCTAAACATCCCTTTCTTAATCCTACTGCTACACTTATATTCTTCGTGAATCGCGAATCGCATCCACATTTCTCACACGATCGTACGTGGTTTTGCCACACGGATCTCATTATCTATAGCATTCAGTCTTCTTTCTTCCTTCCTCTGCCAGTTCCATGCATCGCTGCCATACATCAGGGTAGGTGCCAGCACTCCATTGTAAAGTTTTCAAGAGGAATTATGAAAAGTACCAAATTGTTGTAAATACGATCGCCTTTCTTTGTTCTTTGACTTTATTTCGTTTTGTCACAATACACTTGAGCTAACGTCAACAAGAATCAATAATCAATAAACATTCCAATAAATAAATCAAATCGAATTAAAAATGAATTTCCAAATGATACCACTACACAGCTACGTAGAATGATAAATAAATCCATAGCAATCACATTCCACATTCATCAAAAATAATTTTCCAAATTGGCTAACAAAAGTCTTTAATCTCTCGGCGACCTGTTTATTATAGGGAGAACTTGAGTAGCGGCTTGATTTATTGCAATGCCATTATTGAGTACTTACAAATGCCAATATAGGAATACTCAATATTTTGACATTAGTACGTAGATAACGTGATTAATTTTTGGGCTATTACACCTTGTTGCGCTTCCTCCTTTTTAGTCAAAGTTTCGGACAGCGTTAAGAGGAAGCTACAAGCCAAAAATGTGTATATTCTTGGTATACCTTATATCGTAGGTAATAGGCATTAAAATCGCTTGACAAATGGAGTCTAGAAACGTTCGATTTCCAGCACAAAACTGGTTATTACTTATTTTGTAAATAATTTTATAAGAAAGCAAAAAATTCAATCAACTGAAACTGTCACAGATAATCTTAGCTATAAAAATGTATTTTTTAAAAAATGTTTCCTTTATGCGTTCATACATTTCTATTGAAAAAACATTTAGTGTAGTAGTTTGCATTTATATTTTTTATTTGTATTCTACTCAAGCGAAGCGATAGGAAAACCTTCAATTTAACCAAAGCATATTTTTTGGTTTTCATAATGTACACCGAATCCTTATAAAGATTAATCAAAATAGTGATTTGGCATTAAGCTTCGCCTTAAAGTGTCCAAGCAGGGCAGATGTGTAGATTTTGGTAAGTGTGTTTATTTATGTAATCATCTTAGAGCCGGTAATTATCAGTATAATAATTAGATAAAATTAATGTGGTTTTCGGAATTCAGTTTTAGTATAATTATCAAGCACCGGATAACAAGAATGCTTCTGTTTCAAGAGCGTCATAGATTCAACAGCATTTATGTCTGAAAAAAACGTCGCAGGTTCTATTATCTGCTGTTCAAGTCATCAATCAGTGCACAAACACAATCACCATTTTTCGGTTATTTTCATGGTATTAGAAGGAATTCAAATTCAGTGATGTTGTAATCTCTAGTCACTTTCTCGTGGCGCAAGTCACCCACGGAATTACAAATTACAACCAAAGCATGTTGTAATAAAATTGTCCATCGCACTTCCATAAAAACAAATACCCACCGATAAATCACATATACCTCTACCTACGTTTTTTCCGCCATAAATCTCTGCTCGCAACGTATCATTATGTCCCGAATTAATCACCAATAAATTTTTAACACCATATTTGCAAAGTCACACGAAACGTTCCTTTCGGACTATGGGAATGTTGCCGGCTTGATTTGTGGAAACAAAAAAAGTTTTAATATTATCTGACATTGGGTGTATGGTACGTATTACCTACCTACCCACGTGATAAATTTATTTTAAGTTTAACAACCGTTTAATCGATTAAATGTCTTTAAATTGTTTTCATTCTAACGTTGCCCAAGGCACAAAAGTGCAAAATACAGTAAGTTGAGATGCGTTACGATATTTTTCGCTGTGACCGTTATGAAGTTATTAATAGGCGTGGTTGAAAATGTCATGGTCAGTCAATATAAAATATTCCCCAAAATTTAACATGAGTAACAACCTGTAAAAAACAAAGTTCTTTTACTGTATTTGTTTATTATTTATGTATTGGATAATTTTTAGAGCGCTGCTATTGTGAGATATCACCTCAGGGGCACTTTACAGTCAATACAGGTATTACAAAAATTATAAATATTACAAAAATAAAGTGAAATCAAGTTAAATAAAATGAAGTACAGGAACAGGTGACACGAAGATAGAAGATGGAGACTCTGCAACAAGAATCCTAAATGGTGAAGAAACTGGACCAGCTGCTGCAGCGAAAGAGTGCACCGCGTCCACCAACAGTGCCAGCACGAGGTTCTTCATCCGTCCAGGTATGTGTCTGCTGCTAACAATGCGCTGATACAATATCCTCTCACATATACCAGACCTTGGCAGCACCACTGTGACGTTCGGCCAAAATAGAAGATGGAGACTCTGCAGCAAGGATCCTAGGTGGTGGAGAAACTGGACCAGCTGCTGCAGCGAGACAGTATACATCTATTTCTATTATTACTTTTTTTTTGGTTTGAATGAGGATTTACCTTCCTCTCCAGGGACTGGAGTGAAATCCCGATTGGGTATGACTGACATTTATTTCGTATATTAGCTGCTGTATCGGGTTAATTTCCACCTCCAAGATTTTCATTCATTCAATCATTCACGAAAAATAAATCAAAATTCAAAAATATGTAAAAAATCATCCCGAAAAGAAAAGTTTTTTTACTATAGTACATCTATTTAAAAGTATATTTTAAAACAATAAAAAAATGGTTAGACTGAGGACTGAACCTTTCTACATAAAAACTAGTGTCAATAACTCTACCTACCTCGCTAAATATCGATCTTGTAGGACTGACATTTATTTCGTAAATTGACTGCTGAAATGTCCTACAATTTCAGATAAATGCGTATATTTGCGCTTGTGATTCCGCCACGATAATAGAATGAATTATCATCAATAACGAGTCTATCTGCTGAGTTTCAGTTTGATCCGGTGTCGAGATTCCACTTCCAAGATTCAATATAATTAAATTCAAATAGATCTATTTAAAAAGAGCCGCAAAAGTGCTCTTAGCATCAATTCATCTGCTGTACGTGACAAAACCACCTTTACGTCAATTTCATATTGGTATTTAAGCAGATATCTCATCAATAAATTCAATTCTTGATTCTGTATAATTTCCTTCTTCCCGATCGCCAAAAGGTCTCACGGTACCTATATATATCTAGCCATGAACGCTCTTCATCTATCATGAATAACATAAATAAGATTCTCGTTTGTCAGGTCAAACCACTCGAGGCGTCCATTTCAAACAGAATTTCCCCAATACTCTGCTTCGGGAGGGAAAACCATATATCACGGTGCTTCCCCCCTATGCCAAACCGGAAACATAAACAGATCCAGCCGGAGACAATATAAAGAGGGCGAGTCCATTTTATTTGAGCCGTTTGCACCCCTTAGACTGACCCTCTCCAAAAAATAATGAATATTGTTAGATGGAGATCAGAATTTTTAAGACGTTTGTGTTTTTTGAAATGTACGGCTATATGATGCAGTATTTTATTGATTTGAATTTAACCGAATGATGGTGTCAAAATATTTGTACCATAATACGGGCATGTGGCTAGTCTGGCTGGTACTCTAAAATCGTGTAAAAACATTTTTATGGGTATGAATAAAGAAAATTAAAACTCTATGCGCATTTTTCTCATTTCTCGGGATAACTAACACCCTTTCATACTTTTTATCTTTGGAATCAGTTAATGAGTAAAACCTCAAATTGTAATATTTAATAATTGAAGACAATATTAACGATTCTCAAACGAAAATTTGAAACAGAAAAATCAGATAAAGATACGATCACATCTAGGAATTGAACCCAGGACCTTAGCCTTGCCGGGGCACTGCTCTACGCAATGTTATGGTCATGCGTTGTGGCGATTTCGTTTGAGAATCGCTATTATTGTCTTCAATTATTAACTCTTGCATTCCCTTACACTTTATAGCTACCAACATAATAATCCTTGATTAATCTTGCAAAATACTTCGGCTATATATTTTCCACTGAAGAGCTTTCATTAATCTCGTGGTCGTACAGCTTTATGTCCCCGGTGACTGAACTGACTTGGTCGTCATTTGCGACTCAATTTACACGCAATGCAGTCGTTATGGGGCACCCAAAGTCTCCCAGCAAAATACTTGCTTTAATATTCCGTGTATGCAAGATGTTAAAACGTGTTATATTACTAAGTAAACATGTTATTATATAAACATTATGTTTTAAATATTTAAATATCCCGCTCGCAAGTCTTTAAATATGCCATAAACAAAATTTCTTCACTAGAATATTTGTTGCATTTTGCAATACTTCGCAATGAAAAAATTAAGTGTTTTATAAAAATTAAATTAAATATTAAACAAATATAAATGTTTATTTACGCTGAAAATCTTTTCCAGAAACAATTGCTTGAAACGGTTTTGTCCAAGTTTGGTGACCAGATCTGAATAACCAGGTACTTCTCCACCTTCCTCTTCCCCATTTCCTTCCTCTCCCCACCACCTTCAGCCGCACAACATACCCATATTGGGGATACCATAGTCTCACTGGTTCCAGACGGTTGGGAGTAGTTGGGTCTCTGATGCGGTTTCACATAAAAAAAATTAAAAGGAGTCTTTTTACATAAATTGACCTCAAAAAATGGTGTTTAAATAACATGGTATTAATCAAATCATTCAACTGTTAAAGATATTGATTGATATTATTTATTTTTGATATGTAGAATTCAATACATTACTAGGCTAATTAATAAGCGTCCTGCGTTACTACTTCAGCGAACTTAAATTTACTTTGAATTTAAATGTCATTTACAAAATTGGAACTGATTGTGAGAAGAATTCAGACTTGCAATAAAATACCTACCTGTAGTATAATAATTTAACGGAAAATTATTTTAATTTTGTCATTTTCAAAAATGGAACTGATTCTGCGACTTTATACGGGTCTGCGCTATTCTTATAATAACTATAAAGTATCTAAAAGATTTTTAGTTTAAAACTCACTTAACAATAACATTAAACCATTTTTTCACATTCTTATAAATGTTTAGTTTACATGCTTTAAATTACGTCTCAAACCAGCGAGATTAAACTGCGATTATGGATATGTTAAATTGTGATCCCTTCGCATAGTAAATCTACCCCCGGGCGGCCCAAAGTACAGGGTACAAGGCAGGAGGTAGTGTAGGTAGGTTCCGTACCGGAAGCATTGACCCTTGTAGGCTGAGCAGGCCAATAGTATCAGCGAACAGACTCCTCGAGTGCGAGGGTCTACGGCTCTACGGTGCTACGGCGTAGGCCTAGGCTTAGATTGATATTATACAGGGTGTCCGGGAGAAAGTGCGAAGAAAAATATTATTCTTTTTTATTTCAATCTACTTTAATTGTGTAGAATCACTGATCACAGTTGAAATTAACTACCAGCATTCAATGCAAGGGGATTCAGTACCCTGCTTATGTAGCTAACAAACTTGTGTTTCAACATAAAAGTTTTTGATAAATTTTAACATTAAAGTTTGCCGGTTTAAAATAGGATATCGGTATGAGACGATGTATGAATTTGAATGCGGCAAGGAGTGTGTGCCAAATCCGAGTTATTTGGCGGTCCGTCTTCTCTGAATATCCCTGCGGAGAAACGGCGTGATGGTAAGTTAGTTAGTTGGTTAAGTATCGAAATGCGCATTAAACCGAAATTATTTTTTTTAGAATTTCAAAATCTCTATAGGTTAAATCATTGACCCTACACCATATGAGAAAAAACACAAACTTTTATATGTTTACTGTTTTTTTGTTTAATTCGTAGAACTCCATTTTATTTTTATTTTTTTCATTTTCATTAAAATAAAATTTTATACTTTAACTAGCAGAACTTAATAATTATATTATTAAATTTGATTTTAATTAAATAAAAAAAAATAAAAAAACTTTTATGGAACTTTGATGACATTCAGGTGGTGCAGATAACATTAAAAATACAAAAAAATATTTTTTTACATGTGACAAATAATAATTGGATAATTTGTAGAGCGCCGTTTTTCTGAAAAATCACCTCAAGGGCGCTGTACAGTTTATTTCCTAGGATCTACATTTGTTATTTAGACCAACTGTGCCAGCACGAGGTTCGTCATCCGTTCAGGCATGTGTCTGCCGCCAATATAGCGCTGACATGTGTCTGCTGCCAATAAAGAGCGCCGACACAACATCCTCACATAGACAACAAACCTTGGCAGCACCGCTGTGACGCTCGACAAAGACAGAAGATGGAGACTCTGCTGCAAGAGTCCTAGGTAGCGAAGGAACTGTACCAGCTGCTGCAGGGAGAGAGACTACCCCGTCCACCAACTGTGCCAGCACGAGGCTCGTCATCCGCTCAGGCATGTGTTCGCCGCCAATATAGCGCTGACATGTGTCTGCTGCCAATAAAGAGCGCCGACACAACATCCTCACATAGACAACAAACCTTGGCAGCACCGCTGTGACGCTCGACAAAGACAGAAGATGGAGACTCTGCTGCAAGAGTCCTAGGTAGCGAAGGAACTGTACCAGCTGCTGCAGGGAGAGAGACTACCCCGTCCACCAACTGTGCCAGCACGAGGCTCGTCATCCGCTCAGGCATGTGTTCGCCGCTAATATAGCGCTGACATGTGTCTGCTGCCAATAAAGAGCGCCGACACAACATCCTCACATAGATAACAGACCTTGGCAGCACCGCTGTGCAAAATCACCTCATCCTAGTCTACCCTAGTCTCTCCAGTCACCTCCCAGCCTTTCATGCCACCTAGTGCATCCTCTTGACCCTTTCAGACTCCTTCCTGGCTCCAATACCTAAATAAAATCCAGCAAAAAATATAAATTCTTTCTATTGTCGTAATTCGACGATTTCACACCTCTGTCTCAGACCCTTAGGGCTCGCTTATCGCAGGCTATCATAAGCAAAATCTTGAACCAAAGTCAAAGTGAAGTTTATGTGTGTCATCTGTAACAAAATACATAAACAAAAACAGAAAATAAAAACAAAAACTTTAAACAAAATATGGCTTATCTGTCCCCCAGGCAGACCTCCTCGGTTGAAAAGGTCCCGTAAATCCCGACACCACTTGACACTTGAGTCAGGTATAAAATCTTCGACTGCACTGAGAATCTTTGTTCTAGGTTCACTTTCAAAATTTAATCGGTTTAAAATGCTATAATAATTGCAAATTCCGGCTAAACGGTAGAAGTTACGCGCATTTCGTGAAATAAGAAGGTAAGCACTATATAAAACACGGATGCTGAACATTTTTCAGCGATCTCTTAACAAGGGAAACCTTCTGAAAGGATTAAACAAACTGGAGCGGTTAAAACACGTCCGCTCTCGTAGGCGTATGATTTGTGACGTTACCAGACCTCTTCACATAGAGCTATTCAAGTAACTTTTATTATTTTTTCATGTTACTAGTTACCAGACTTCCTCACGTTTTTCACGTTTGTCACACATTTTTTTTTTATTTATGATGGCACGTGTTGGACCATTGTTTCTTGCTCTTGCAATTATTTCTAGTGAGTTCTCAAATGGAAACTCAAAATCACTCCCGTCATCGGTTTCTTGTTGCTATACTTATTTACAAAAAAATGCTCAACACAAGAAAAGATTTGTCGTGTCCTTTATTTGAGAACTAAAATAGTTTAAATACAACATGTTATCGACCTATTGTGATTTTTTAAAGTACCATTTGTGGGTTAAAAACGATTAATTCCGTTATTCTAGAATAACGGAAAAGGTTAGACCAGTTTGTAAAATATTAGAAATGTACACAGAAAAAGTGTGATAAAAATCTTCTATTTAGACAAATCTTCAATGAAAAATCATATTACAGTACATTTTTATAATGATGAGAAACGTTGTAATTAAGAATTTAGTAAGGGGTGGCGCGTGAATGATGAAATATCAAAGATATCTTTTAGTGATATTCTGATGCGTGCTACAAAACCTTATTCTTCGTAAAACGATACCTCTGCCGTCTACAGCGAACCTTGAGCAGGAGAAGTGTGAGGGGGATGCGGGGCAAGGAAGGATATCCCTCCTGGGCGGGGCAGGACATAAATCTGCCGCCCCCGCCCACCGAGATAACGCTACGGCGGGATACAAAACCACGCACGTCAAATGCTCGGCGTTAACAATAATAAACCTTACATAAAAGCTTTTAAACGTTAAATTTGTACGCGATTGAAAGAATAAAGTGCAGAGTATAAGGGACTTGCATGTTTATATTTTAATCTGCGATTTTGTAAAGGCTTTTAGCACTCTTTGTATGGCGGTGATAATGCATTACATGGCGTATCTTGTGCTCTCTTTGGCATTTTTTTTAAACCCTCGTGGTTTAGCGTTATCTTGGATTTTATCGTAATTGAGGAATATTGTGCAAACATTAAGATTGCTATAAATGTGAATACTGCACAAGAGACCCAACTTCTCCCAACTTAGGTTTTATTAACTCAATTATTTACCAATAACAGGTTTTCATCGGTTAGGATTTTGATATTTTACTCGAAGAACTCTGTGTCATCAACCTCCTTGAGAGTAAGATCATTGTCTCTGCTCCAACACAATCGACTTTTGATCATCTTTTTGTTTTCCTTTAATTTTATGGAATATTTCATATTGTTCCAACTATCAATGTTATTTTGTTTTGTTTATCATTTGCTTGCTGTTGAAATTTAATTACGGTTGACTAGTGTATAAATACCAATCCATCATTTACACAAATACATGTGGTACTAATTGGTACATTTGAGGGTATAGAGTATTTTTTTTACATAAATATAGCTTCCTTTAAAAAGTCCTGGTAGTGCTCCTTGACGGAATAACCATTTGTTGATTTATCAGTGTGGGACAGGATTGGGTCACCTCAACTGCTGCTGAAGCCAGCGGGACTATGGCTAGGCCAGTGCAATTAGCGCCAAAAAGGGGGTCGCGATCGAAGTAATTCCGGTAGTCCCAATTTTTTTATATGTTATATAAACTGATACCCTGATGTAAAATCTGATTTTCCGACCTTGGCGCACCTGTGCTCGCGCCGCCATTCTGAAAAAACTGGCCGAAATCGGGCCAAAATCTAGTTTTTCCCAAATATCTCATTTCCAATGCAAATTTCGGCTAAAGTATCTTAACAAGTATAATATAACATAAAATAACCTACAACTTTTGTTAATATAAAATTTCTTCTATCTCTAATAGATACCGAGGTAGAAAGTCGTAAAGGTGCGCATATTTTTGAAAAAACAAGTTTTTTGCGGGACTAAGTTTGGTTTTTTATAAATACCTCGTTTCCAGTAGAATTTCATGAAAATTTTATTGATACCAATTATGTAGAACATAAAATTTCAAAAAAAGCTGTGCCGTTTTTATGTTTATATAGTTTTTTATCGATATAAAGAATAAACAAATCTAGGTAGGTACGCAAAGAAAATCTATCACGGTTTATTATCACGTTATTAGATTTTTTTTTGCATTTTTAAATACAAACATCTATAAATTTACTAGAGGGCACTTCGGTATGGGGGGGGCTACCCCCCACCCTTCTACTCCTACCCTCCAGTTCCCTTCAGTTGCCGCATGTCACGTCTTGAGCCTGGAGCGGAGCTGGACAGCGTCAGTGTCACAGCAGCGTTCAGTTCGAAATGATTCAGTGCAATCGAGTATGAAAGATTTACAAAAGAGGGCTACTTTACGATCCGACGGTCTCATAAATTTTGGTCAGGGATTTGGTCTGACATGACCATCGAACAAACTCTGATGAGATCGATGAAAACATCTGGAGGTTTGACCCAAGGACGGGGAATCACAGACAGTTCCATCCTTCGTTGGACTGCTGGATTCGTTTATCTGCATAACATTTGTGAGGGTATCGAGTCATTTTGTGGGATTGAATCAGGAACGTCAGAGCAACATGTAGAGATGAGGCCTGCAAGAATTAAGAGGGATGATCGAGACGTTCAAACTCCCATTGATTGGTTTGCTTGCCATGAACCATTTCCTAAAACAAACGTGATTATGTCTATTAGCAGTGGCACAATCGGGGATAGCAAAGTCACTTGTCACATGGCTGAAAAGATGGGGAAATTAGCTATGTCTAAAGTTATCAACAAGAACTTTGGAAACCTACACTTAAAACGTAATGATGCAATAGTTTCTCTTGCGGCGGTGACCAGCAGTGTCAAAAATCAGGGTGTGACTATGTCAATAGATCCATTAATGCTATTCCATCGTATTTGTATTGCCAAAAAGTCTGAAAGTGAACTTAATAATATTTTCAATATGAACTCTCTCCGGTACCATTGTCTCTTTTCTCAGAAGAAAGCATGCGCAAAAGAACGAAGTCTATATTTTATTCATCATTAAACCCTCTACCAAATAATACAGAACTGGGAAGCAGTAAAATACAGGTAATTGATGGAGGATATTTAATGCACAAAGTTGTATGGGGCTCGTGCTCAACCTTTTTCAGTAATTTTCCAGCAATATGTCAGATATGTACAAAATCACTATGGATCCAATGCAGTAGTGGTATTCGATGGATACCCAGATTCTATGGAAAAGAAAAGCACTAAAGGGGTGGAAAGAGCACGGCGTGCCAGAGTTACAACTTCTGCTGAAGTTTTGTTTTTTGAAAGCATGCACCCACAAGTGCCACAGGCAAAGTTTCTGGGAAACGAGAAGAACAAGTCTCGTTTTATTTCCCTACTCAGAACCTCATTTGCACGATCCCACATAACGACAGTACAAGCTGAAGAGGATGCTGACGTTCTCATAGTGAACACAGCAAATTCGTTGTCATCTCAACATGATGTAGTCATAATCGTTGGTCAGGATATTGATCTGCTGGTACTCCTCACAGCTCTCTCACCTCTCAACGTATATTACCAAAAAGTTCTAACGCGTTGTACTCGAAAAAATGTTTTAAACACATTGAAATAGTTGAAAACATTTTATTACTTCGTGCCATAAGTGGTTGCGACACAACTGGAGCTCCGTTCGGTCAGGGCAAACACAAATTTTGTAATATTCTTCTCAAGAACCACTCAGTGAATGAACTTGTTCGTGTATTTCAAGACCCAAAAGCAAAGACAGAAACAATCACTTTGGCTGCCGAACAACTATTTGCAATTTTGTATTGCGGCAACGAGAAATCAAATTTGGAAAATTTAAGGTACATCATTTTCGTCAAAGGAGTAAAAAAGAACAAATTCAATTTATCCAGGCTACCACCCACCAAAGATGCAGTCCAGCAACACGCTTCAAGAACATACTTGCAAGTGCAGACTTGGCTTGATCACGATAAAGATCCGACTGAATGGGGGTGGAAAAAGGATGCTGTTGGGTTACTTACTCCAGTAACAATGTTGAAGGAAGCTGCACCTCAGGCCTTGCTGAACTTCATATCATGTCAATGTAAAAAAGGTTGCGCTGGAAAGTGCACCTGCAGAAAGTCGGGTTTGAAATGTTCCCTACTCTGCATTCATTGCAATGGCAACTCCTGCGAGAATGCTGTAGAAGCCTTTGTTGATGACGATGACAGGAATATGATGACCCAGTCGCCACAAATTTGGGTGATAAGACAGATGAAGAAGCTATTCAGGGCCAGAAGTAAGAAACTATAGTCAAGGGCTCGTACTTCTGTCTAAACTGATCTACCATTAATTTTATTTTTTGTTAAGCTGACAACTTAACTAATAAAGAAAATAATGTCAATAAATGTTAATTTTACGAAAATACCAATTTTTTATCTTTTTTATGTACCTTATCATCTTAATTGTATTAATAATCTTAAATGTATGTTGTGATTACGTTGATAGGCATGTCAGACCAAGCTGCGAGCACAAATGTAGTGGCTTGGCCTATTTTAGTGGTCTTCCCATTGGGAATGTATGGCGACCGATATGCTGAAATAGTCTATCTACTATATTTATAGCTAGGTCTGACACAGGCATGACGATTGTTGTCAACGTATATGTTCTTAGAACAATAATTGCTAAAGAAAAATAAAATCAAGGAATGCCAAGTTTAAAACACCTAACCTCAGTTTCAATTTTTGGCCTGGTTTTGGTGGATTAGAGTTTGGATACGTAATAGAGATAAAAAATATAAATTATATACCTATTTCTTTAATGAAATTTTATTTTCTACAAAATTATTATCAATAAATTTTTCACAAAATTGTACTGGAAACGAGGTATTTATAAAAAACCAAACCTAGTCGCGAAAAAAACTTGTTTTTTGAAAAATATACGCACCTTTACGACTTTCTACCTCGGTACCTATTAGAGATAGAAGAAATTTTCATTAACAAAAGTTGTAGGTTATTTTATGTTATATTATACTTGTTAAGATACTTTAGCCGAAATTTGCATTGGAAATGAGATATTTGGGAAAAACTAGATTTTGGCCCGATTTCGGCCAGTTTTTTCAAAATGGCGGCGCGAGCACAGGTGCGCCAAGGTCGGAAAATCAGATTTTACATCAGGGAATCAGTTTATATAACATATAAAAAAAATTGGGACTACCGGAATTACTTCGATCGCGAATCGCTAATTGCACTGGCCTAGGCAACCTCAATTGCGGTATGTTGTAAGGATTAAGATTAGATGGGAAAGAGAAAGGTTAGGAGGTACATGGATATTTATATCTGGTCACCAAATAATCTTTCTTTTACCAGGACAATACTGAGAGTATCTTAGTATATATTCAACTCTGTAACGTGCGGCAAATATACTTTATAATTATACACTATATAATTCAATTTGTGTTTAAGGTTATCTTTTCAATAACCATAAACGAGTCACGTTACATTACGATAGAGATGATAATCTTGTTCACATCTTTCTACGTTGGCAAACCTTAACAGTTTGCAGGGAACCTAAATTATTTTATTATCAGATTTGAAATAATATTATTAAATAGGCCTAAAGCATTATATTGCAGACATCGAGCTTCATATCTCATCTAAATATAATACATTACCCTTAAAGTCCCTAAACATCTCCCTGAAATCGGAGGAAATATCGGGGCAGTGGTGGGGAGCAACCAAGATTGCTTCCTTGATGACTAACTCCGAAATCGGGAACTCCGGTGCGTAGTGAAATCAGTTTCACTCTGTGGCAAGGACAGGTGTGTAAAGAAGACGCCAAATTTACCCCCACCACCACTCTCTCTAAATCGTCTCCAATTGCAGCGAGGTGTTTGGTGTAAGGCTTTTTAATAAATTCAAACAAAATATAAAATACACATTTCAAAAAGCGTAGAGTAAAAATAATTTTGGTACCTATTTTATGGCTTGTTTGAATTCTTGGCATATCAGTCCCAATTAAAAAAAAAACAATTCAAATAATTTCTGTTATCATATTTTATTATAGTTAGGTGGTACAAATGTATGTCTGAATTTTTAAAACAATCGGTTATGAAAACAGCTGTTAAATTCAAAAAAATCCGAGTCCATTGGGCCAGAGTTACAATCACCCACAGACAGACCAACAATCGAAATTAGCATGGTTTATAAGGTTATATGGGATCAATAATATATGTAACCTTCCGATTACAAATTTTATTGCTTTAGAAAAAAATATTTAACAATTTTTCTACCATTTTAGAATAAAAATTCTGACATTCTTTACTCTAGCGATTCACAACAAATGTTAATCACTGAGATAAACGTGGCGTCGCGTCGTTAAAATGATTTATTTTAACAGGCCTTGTAAAATAATATAAGTTCAGTCTCTAACACAATAAACTTACGTTGATGCCCATAATTTTAAATCAAGATTGTCACGCGTGAAACTACCACGTAACTCTAAAAAAATACTTACATTTATTTTGTTTGATAAACGTTATTACGATGCGTTTTTCAAGTTGTGAGCAGTAGAGCATGTTTCATATGATGAAGGCTGTAAGGCTTACGAAGGCTGTATTGTATGGGGAGCGAGTGCCTCTGGCTACGGTGACAATCGCACAGCATTGTCCAATAATTGTATGTATTACATAATGAAATTTTTTGTATATCGCTTTTTTACGTTAACACAGAGAAAATAATTTTAGCAGAGCCAGTGTCATCGCTAGGGAATGACTTTAATACAAAACTAATACTATCACAAATCACAAAAACTTAATTGTTTAAGAAATGTCTTAAATATTATGATGTGAATAATTAAGATTAATATTGGTCTAATTTAATAATAATAACACGTAATATGTAAAGGGAACATCTCACGCCTGCTAAACGAATCCACACAGAAACACAAACCTACACATATAATGCAGGTAATATTATGTTAAAGGGCTATGTTTCTCATACAGATAATCATAATGATCTCCCGACAACCTGAACAAATTAAACCCTAAAACAAAGGGAACCGCCCAACGGTTAATTACAGTTGCCATCTTGTTTCTGTAAAACGTGGGAAACTGGAGAACGATTAGTTTTTATAACGAGTATTGATAACCGGGCGCCCTCTACAGGAATTAAAAGGAAAATCAATAAATCTGTCATTCGAAAGTTTTGGGATCAGCGAAATCAAAAATTTTGAGTTATAGCGAACTCAAAGAAGCCGGCTAAGAGTTGCGTCGATTTCCGTAAAGCTTAGAGAATTGACGTTTCAGTTTCAGACTCGATATAAATATATTTAAATGAAGACAAACATTCCCGGGTTACGAATAACCTAACAATGTTTTAAAATATCTTACTACCACCACAGAAAGCGGAAAATGTTGTTCGTGTTGTGATGGAGGACTTAGCCAGCCGAGGAATTGAACACACTACGCCTGGGTGGAATCTTTTTTTTTTTTTTTTTTACAGTATTACCGCACAAGAGTCCCAACTGCTCCCGTCTGGAGCCAGTGAGACTATGGCATCCCCAATTGGGGTATGTTGTGAGGCTGAGGGTATTGGGGAGGGGAGGGAGATGGGGAAGAGGAAGGTGGGGAAGTACCTGGCTATTCAGATCTGGTCACCAAACACGGCTAAAGCTATTTCAAGCAACGTTTCAATTCTGAATGGTGGTCTTACACCAGGGCGATACTGAGAGTATCTTCCACTCTGGAACGTGCCGCAAATATACTATATATTATTTTTAATTAATTAATTGTGAAATAACACAAATTAATCAAATAAAATTTATTTGCGCACGCCGGGTTCGAACCCGCGACCTTCGGATCTGTAGTCAAAAGCGTATACCACTAGACCACGCCGGCCGTCGTAGGAAGCGATGTAAAAGCGATCTAAAAGCGATGCCAACTTATCCAAGGATCGGTCATATATATATCATCAAACATTCTAATTTCACTTATCTTTGGTGATGTGAAATTATATGGAAATTGTTAACTTTTTCGGAACCGATAAGCATATATTAGATAAGCGCTAAGTTAAGAACAAAAATTATTTTATTTTAATAAATATTAAAAATTATATGGGTTTCAAAAATGACAGACAACGCCTGGGTAGAATCTAAAAGCGATGCCAACTTATCCAATGATCGGTTATATACATCTTCAAACATTCTAATTTCACTTATTTGGTCATGTGAAATTATATGGAAATTGTTAACTTTTTCGGAACCGATAAGCATAATTATATCAGATAAGCGCTAAGTTAAGAACAAAAATAATTTTAGTTTAATAACTATTAAAAAATATATGGGTTTAAAAAATGACAGATCTATCAAACATTAAGTTGGGTAATTTTGTATTTGTCACCTCTCATGATCTGACCAAGATTGAAGACTTTTGTGCTATTATCTAATTAATATCATGTCTCAATTAACCCTTCGAACCTAGACAAAATAATATGTTACCAATAAGACCTACCTATATAACATATATTTCTCTGTAATATATTGGTGTATTGGTGTATTTTGAAGACCATGGAAAATAAATACTAAAAGAGTAACACAGTTAATATCCTGACGGCCTCCGCGGTCAAGTAGTAAGTAAACAAATTATTGAAGGAGTTCAAAGGATTTTACAAAAATTAAAAAATAAATAAATAAATCAACTATTTTTTTTATGATAAACTAACGTTTATAAGACAAGGTTTTATGCATAGCATAAAGGATAACAAATAATTATAAGCTATAATTAGTCATCCGAAATACTAATACAAATTGAAAATATCTCCCGAGTAAAAATGAATGCCGTCAACGGGAATTGAACCCGTGCCTTCTGATGTCCGGTCAGGTTCTCTGGATCCACTGAGCTATGTCGGCTTATTTCCAACCCGCCAAATGATTCAATATGTACTAGTACCTCAATCAACAATTACTGCTTATTATATTTTTTTCACCTGTAAACAACCAACTTTGTTTTTGTAGGAAAGGCTTTGTTAGTGCTAAATTTCTCACTAGATGGCGTCGAGACATATGATATCTTCATTTATTGGTGAAATATTTTTGACTTGTCAAATATTATTATTTTTTAATGATAAACTAACGTTTATAAGACAACGTTTTATGCATAGCATAAAGGATAACAAATAATTATAAGCAATAATTAGTCATCCGAAATACTAAAAATACTAAAAAATCATTTGGCGGGTTGGAAATAAGCCGACATAGCTCAGTGGATACAGAGCACCTGACCGGACATCAGAAGGCACGGGTTCAATTCCCGTTGGCGGCATTTATTTTTACTCGGGAGATATTTTCAATTTGTATTAATATTTCCTTACAGAATCATACAGGAAGAAAAATGAATATTTGATAATTTATCATGAATCTCCTCAAATAATAACTAATTCCGTAAGTAAGGTAATCCGTTTAAAAACGGGATTGCAGGTCTTTAACGAATGAATTAATAGGGTTTCTGGTAAACTTTTAGTAAACTGCGAAATACCTTATAATCGTGACATCGTGGTAACATATTCGCAGCTTACTAAAAGTATATCAGGAAACCTCTTGATTCATTCGTTAGAGGCCTGAAATCCCGTTTTTAACGTAGAGTACCAATATTTTGAAGCGATTCTTAAATAATTCTTGAATAAAAGATGTGGAGTTAATGAAAAAAACAGAAAACACAGGAGGCCCTCTGGTAAATAATTTCCTTAATATTTGGGGATACTTTGTCATAGAGTCTTATGAAGAAAGTAGTGAGTAGACCTGGGTCTTTAAGAGACTCATATTCTTGTACGAGGGAGAAAACACAGATGCTATGCCATCAAACTTTTCGGATGACTAATTATTGCTTATAATTATTTGTTAAATAAATCAACCCCTAAATAACCAAGTTTTTTACTCTATCTATTTCTATTAATAATTAACTAACAAAAAAAAATGGTTTGACTGAGGGGAGTCAATCAGGGGCATGAGTCAACCGCGTAAACAACTTCGAAATCCGAATTGGGTATAACCGACATTTATTTCGTTTATTTACAGCTGTAATTTCTTTCAATTACAGAGAACTACTTGTATTTCCTCGTGTATATGCGTAATTGCCACTATTTGCTGAGTTTCAGCTCAATTGAATGTCCCGAAGTGGGTTAATTTCGACTTCCACGATTTACAATTTTTAATTTTTTTAAATTTAATTTAAATCCAAATTCAAATAGACGTATTTAAAAATGAACTGATTTTTGTTTATCTCTCATGGTTTCTATCTAACATCAGTAAAAATGTACTAATAAATTAATAATACAGTTCTCCATAGATTTATAGATCCAAACAGCATTAAAAGCCTTAAGTCCGCGCGTAAAACATATTTTTGAACCCATATCCAGGCTGTTTATAATAAAATTAACCCATTTGAACTTACCCCATTGTCCCGCAGCCCGTAATACATAATCCTCTTTACTCTCCCCAAAGGCGGGACATTTATTTTTTATTTTCCGTACATAAATCACCAATTAGAGCCGAGTATGTGGGACGCATGTCCGACGACCGAATCTACGCCTGCTTAAATCATCTGAGCGGGAGTGAAGGCGGGAGGGGACGGGGATGATAATCACAGGTTGCGGAACCTCCGGCACCCCCGCGCCCTTCTCACCACTACCCCTTACACTCCTGCCACCCTGCTCCTTCGAATCCTTGAGATCAACTTCAGAAACAGAGACGTTTGGTATGAAACATTATATTTTGACATAAACTTTTTATATGGTGCTTTATGAAAACGCTTTTTTACGGAATTTTTGTAATAATAATATTCCCGTTAGCTTTGAGTCATGTCAGATGTTCCAGGAATGTTCTCACGGAACTCTCAAGGAAAATCATCTCAATTTGTTTGAAAAACGATTATTATTAATGACAACATTCTTTCCCCAACTCCTTTTTCTGCTCATCGGTGTTGTTATGTGAAAGTATGTTTTATCTAAGTTGTTTGCTTAACCAATCATATACTTTTGCTTTGATAAGTATTACCCGTAGACTGATGCAATCTATAGGTTAGTGTTAAATATATTGTTTATTGCAGTTAAAAACTGTTACTCCTACAAACTCCAATAATTATTTCATAAACTGCAAGTTGTCACGAAGACTAAGTTGTTATGAAGACAAGCAGAGTGACTTAAATGACAAGACAGTTGTTAGAAAGGAAATCTTACGTTTTGCAGGAAACCAGTTAACTCCGAACGTAGTCAAAAGAGAACGGGTCGTTTCTGGAGTTTAACAGCGCGGCTGCGGGACGGTTTTCTGGCGTCTGTGTTTCCTCCCTCATGCAACGTGATCTCTACGAGACTCGTGTTCACTCCTTCCTCTCCTCAAAAAGACCCTCCTTACAGAATCATACAGGAAGAAAAATGAATATTTGATAATTTATCATGAATCTCCTCAAATAATAACTAATTCCGTAAGTAAGGTAATCCGTTTAAAAACGGGATTGCAGGTCTTTAACGAATGAATTAATAGGGTTTCTGGTAAACTTTTAGTAAACTGCGAAATACCTTATAATCGTGACATCGTGGTAACATATTCGCAGCTTACTAAAAGTATATCAGGAAACCTCTTGATTCATTCGTTAGAGGCCTGAAATCCCGTTTTTAACGTAGAGTACCAATATTTTGAAGCGATTCTTAAATAATTCTTGAATAAAAGATGTGGAGTTAATGAAAAAAACAGAAAACACAGGAGGCCCTCTGGTAAATAATTTCCTTAATATTTGGGGATACTTTGTCATAGAGTCTTATGAAGAAAGTAGTGAGTAGACCTGGGTCTTTAAGAGACTCATATTCTTGTACGAGGGAGAAAACACAGATGCTATGCCATCAAACTTACGTTTAGAGCCATTTATGTGGAAATCGTGGTGATGATCTCTTTTGTAATTTAACAGCCCTTGAACAGCGTCTTTAAGATAGGATTTTTACTCATATAGCTGTGAAAATTCACAAAAGTATTAATGTAAGTATCTACCATAAACGACTGATAGATACGTATGATTTGAGATTTTCACGGCCAAAAGTATTATAGTGATTTGTTTTTGGGGTCTTATGCCGTGCTGCGCTACTTCCTTCTTAAACCAACGTTTCGGACAACATTGCAGTGTCCATCATCAGGGCAGATTTGTAACTGATAGATAATACATGAAATTCATCATGGTTTAGAAATGTATGTACTCTTTGAATAGCTTGCTTTCAGCAATCGACATTCAGAATCCGGAAAACAAATTAAGGGATTTCAGTTTTAATAAAAGGTTTTCTCATTTAGCATGGTTAATAGCGCCGACGTAGGTACTTTTCTGAATCCTCAACCCTTCAGGCGTGTAGTATTACAGTAAGACGGGTGTGCTCTTGCGCCAGTCCTCATTGGTGGCACGTGCTCACGAGGGATCAGGCTTTGATATCCGATAATATAATCTGCACGAAATGTCGTTAAACTTACCTCCGTGGGGAGAGCCGTACCACGAACAACTGTTTTCTACCTTGCCATTAATAGGAAACTCCCTATCGCATCGGGTAAGTTAATTTTTTACTCTATATATTGCACACTATATTGCTAATTTATAAAGAATCTCTTCAAATTATTGTTAATTCTGGTTAAAAATGGGATTGGAGGCCTTACAAATGGGTTTACTGGTTTTCTGATAAACTTTTAGTAAATTCGGAAATGTCGAAACACGACATTCATTAATAAAAATTCGAATATTTTTGAAATACAGCGAAATTTCTTTATATCGTCATTATGAAGGTTAATTTTTCTAAATGAATGCCAATCATTCCCGGGTTACGAATAAACTGACAACATCTCCTACTGCTTGTGTTGTGTTGGAGGATTTAGCCAGCCGAGGAATTGAACACACTGCGCCTGGGTGGGACCCAAACGCGATGTCAACTCAGCCACCGACCGGTCTAAAATCGATAAATTGTTAAAAAATAGATTTCTCTTCGTGTAAAAGAAATAATACACTAAGGACAGGTTGTTTCGCAGGATTTTAACAATTCATCAGATTTTAACAATTCATCAAAGTTCATTTTCAATTTTTTTCAAGGTTCTATTCATGTTCTGTTATTATATCATTACTTGCCATTTTTTTGAAAAAATTAACTGAAATGATGAACGAACTTAAATAGAACCTTCACAGAACTTAAAAATCAACTTTGAAATTTGATGAATTGTTCAAATTCTGTGAAACAACCCGTCCTTAGTACGGTTTTTTTTTAAACTTGAAAGTCAAAAATGAAGTAGGATGAATTTGTTCAATTTCTGTGAAACAATGGCACTGTGACGATAAAAGTAGGTATTAAACATCTTGGCTAATTCAAATAATTAAAAATAACATATCTTTTCCCCGTAATGGCTACTAACATGCATAATATGTGTATACGTCTTAACTTTCTCATTCAACTGATATGAAATACAAATATATTATTTTTTAAATTGCGCTGTAGTAACAGATATAAATTACTTGTTAATGTACATACTGAGTATGTAATATTTTACAACCTGCTGTAAAATACTTTTGTATTACGGTACTATTTTCAATTTTACACTTTCTGGTGCTCAAAAGCATTTAGGGTACCTAAGTATTACTACAATTTTTCGTCTACTGATCCGTAGTAAGCGTTCAAAAAGAAGAAGAAGATGGTATGAAAGAGAGATATGTAAATATGAACGTTAGAGGGAGCGCGCTAATATAAAAAAACGATAGTAAAATCTGTCGACAAATGCCTTGCGAATTTTATCACAATTATAATAACATGTTAAATAATAGAACTATATTTGTTTTTGTTAATTTTCGGAGTATACTTTACGATTTTTTTCTATCATACAAGTTTACGGATATTATCGTCAGAAATACGTTATAAATTGATAGAAATTAGGAATACGGGGACTTATTTATGGGTCCATTGCAAGTGATGTTTTTTTTTTGAGTTATAGTTGAAATTTATCTATAAAGACTAAGTCCCAATAAACCGGGTGCTTTTCTTTCAAAATCCTGTGATTATAAATTATAAATTTACAGTTTTCAATCCAATACAAACTGTTTCTACTTATTTCTATTACAAATAAGACATAAATAGAAAGTTTTAATCATAAACATAAAATAATATTTCATAATATTTCAATTCAAACTTTAAATTTTTTTTTTTTAAATTTCAAAATATAAATTTTAAATAGGAAAGATATAATCATAAACATAAAATAATATTTCATATTAATCTAATGCAAACAATTTCTTTCAGTTTTCTCACCGTTTTATTATAAAATTTCATCACGTCACAAATTTAAGCAATAAGGGATAATGTAATCTAACCTTTTTTGTCCGTATTTATGTGTAAGCTTAGTTTTAAGTGATTGAGGTATTTGTGAATATTTTAAAGTTTTTTATTGCATAGAAACATCTCAAGAAATTGTATTTACAAAATTATCTAATTTAGATTAAACTTACCAAATCTATATCGATTAAAGCGTGCTAGAAAATATTAGATTTACCGGTAGCAAAAGAGTTAAAAAAATATGGATCAACGAAAACGTTTAATGAAAATCAGTGTTGTGCAAATTCGTTCACGTTTCCCGATAAGTAAATCATCAATCAATCAAGAAGAGTGTGATTTATTTTTTAAATATATCCTAAGTATTTATACAAATATCCTAAATTTGGTATTTCCCCTGTAATTTGGTGAATAATAATATACATTAAGGCCCCGATGATGATGGAGCGCCCCTGGCGCTGCGCTTATCGCCGAATAAATCATGTGCCGCCCCTGGCCTCCTCCAGCCCGCACCCCTGTCGCGGCCCGGCCCGTCATAAACGCCTGAATCACAGCATTAGCTGGCCAAAATATGCTTTAACCATCTTATTAAAATCATAACCATATTTCTATAGAAGGAGATTTATGTATCAAAAATAAGTAAAAACGAGAAAAATACTATGCGACGCATGCAAAATACTATGCAGTACATGCGCAATGCAACCATGCAATACACAAAATACCTTTCAGAAATGGCATCGTTGTAAACACGCCTATTCCCCTATGATTTTGTTTCAAAGGCCCGGTCACGTTTGTTCAAAGGGATCTATTTAAGGGAGTTTGATAAAAGAGATCCAGTCTCCTTCAATGGAAGCAATCTTCCCAACATGCATGATATGCTTGGTGTATATCTAAATGATCAACTCAGGCACGGGGACTCCATCGAAGCTAGATTCAAGTTAGCCTCTCAGTAGCTGGGCGTACTGTACAGGACACGCAGATACTTTGAAGGTAAATTTTAGGAGGCTGGTATGGGTAGGTACTGCTGCCTCGGGAACCATTTGTTGGATAACCAACACCCCTGCCATAGGTCACCCGAAGTGGTTCGCTACGTTTGGGAACTTAACAGGGGTGTCGGATTCATGGGGTGAGGTTTGTCTAGGTCTTGGCGGCGGATGCGTATGTCCACCTACTGCGTGGTCAGATCTGGAGAGACTGGTTAAGGGAGAACTTTTGACCTCTCTAGCTAGACTCTCTCTCTCTCAGATGAATTCATACGTCCGTCACTCCTGGACACATAGACCCTCAGATTCCTACCCAACCCACATACTTTATCCTATCCAAAACTTAATCTCATTCCTTCCCCTAAATCGACCCTCCACACAGCATCTTCAAAGATGATATAGGTCTGTCTGACCTCCTGTGTGGGGCTAATGTAAAATGTCTCTTCGTCCATGTCTCCGTGGCCCGACTGGTGATCGCTTTTCTGTATTTGATGTAACCACTTCCGTATTAAGATGTGGTGTTATCTTTTGTCCGTGTGTCCTCCTTGTTGCATGTTTTTGCTAAATATATATTTAAAATTATATGTTGAATTTTTTTTTGAAATATCATCCTGTTTCATGCAGAAGAAAATCTAACTATTTTAACATTACCTTTTATAAGAGCTGCAAAAAAATACTATAGTCTTTGAACTAATTTATGTCAGTTAACCCTTAAAATGTTTTTTTTTTAAATTATGCCATTGAACTACGTCGTGTGTTTATATTTTTTTTCAGATAACCTAAAATGATTGTTAATGATCGGAATTTTTTTCAGAATTAATTAGAAGAATCACTGGTATGAAACAAACCTATTTTGCCACAGAAAAGTTCAAGCAAAAGTGCTCCTAAATGGACTTTTTTGCAGTAACCATATCGATTATTAAAAAAAATAGTTTTAGATATGGCATTTTTGTGGGTATACTTAACTTAACACATTCACTTCATTTTCGCTTATTGTGTACCAGTGTGATTTTGGAAGGGCAACACTTACGGCAGATTTGACGGCCTCCGTAGTCGAGGGATAAGGCTCTTGACTAGTAAGCTGGAAATTGCGGGTTCAAATACCGGCGTGCGCCAGTAAAATTGTATTGAATTAATTTGAGTTATTTTAACAATTACTCATTTAAAATAAAATATAGTATATTTGCAGCACGTTCCAGAGTGGGAGATACTCTTAGTATCGCACTGGTGTATGACCACCAGTCAGAATTGAAACGTTGCTTGGAATGCCTTTGGTCGTGTTTGGTGACCAGATCTGAATAGCCAGGTACTTCCCCACCTTATTCTTCCCCCTCACCTTCCCCTCCCCACTACCTTCAGCTTCATAACATTGCCTATTCTCATTGACGCCAGATGGTTGAGAGCAGTTGGGGCTCTTGTCCGGTTGCACATTGTGAAATATATATTGAGTGACAAATCACCATAAAAACGCATTATTAGTCGATTTTTTTTAAAATTATTTTTGTCCGACTAAATGAGAAGTTCGGTCCGTTGTGCGGCCGGGCCCAGCCAACATGGCCCGGCATAAACAGCCGAAACGTTGCGTTTTATTCAAATGTGACGCGATAATTGCCCCGCACCGGGCAGCTCGGCCTGGCCGCGGCGAGCCATATTACTCCCCAAGAGTTATGGGCTTCATCGGCCTTGTTGCAAAGGAATTTGTGATGAACTCTCGATATTCCACACAAATTATTAAAACGTTAAGTTGTCCAATGTTTTGCTTGCGATCGTTAAAATTTGGTGCGTTTCAGTTTTTCAAGAGTACATGTTTTTAATCAAATATACTGTAAATCGCTTTCATCAGACCATCTGTGATTGTAATTCTCGCTCTATGAACGCGGATATATTTTGAATTTAAAATTGGAACTCTCCGTCAAGAATTCAGATAAGCAATAAAGTACCTATCTGTAATTCGATATTTTAACAGAAAATCATTTTACTTGTCAGTTTCAAAAATGGAACTGATGTATTAATAATTCAGCCAAGCGACAAAGTACCTACCTGCATTTTGCATCAACAGAAAATGTGACGCCTATATAGCTAAAATTATTTTGAGTAGGTAAGTACCTACCTACCTAATGTTTCGGTTTGAGTTGCTAGCGATGAGTCTTCGTCAGGATGATACTGAGAGGATACTTCACTTGTATACTAATTAAAAAAAACATATTTTAACAAGTAGGTACCTATTCAACACGTTTTTCATCGAAATCTTCCATAAGTCTACGCATTTTATAATATTGAATCGTGTTTGACTTCAACTTGGCGCAAAAGAATTGATAATAACAACTTTTTCATTTTTTTTTTTAAATTTAATTTAAATCAAATTTAATAGTATAATTATTAAGTTCTGCAAGTATTTTTTGGTTTTTGTTATTTTTACAGCTTTTTCGGCTTTCAAGGCCATTTTCAAACATAGAGTTTGAAAAGAGTTTAAAAATGGCCTTGAAAGCCGAAACAGCTGTAACAATAACAAAAACCAAAAAATACTTGCAGAACTTAATAATTATATTATTAAATTTGATTTTAATTAAATTTTTTAAAAAAATTAAAAAAAAAATTAAATGGAGTTCTACGAATTAAACACAAAAACAATAAATAAATAACTTTTTCATTTATTATTAGAGCTGTCTTATCAAAAAGGGTTCATTTTTCACAAGATTAGGTCCAGGAATATTAACGAGTTATGTCTTTAACAATCTCCCCAAGGTCACATTCACAACAAACAAGCAGGTAAAACGAAAACGTTTAAATTTTCTGCATAAAAATTCACCAATATGTCAGTTAACAACACCAGATGTCGCTTGTGGGAAGTAAATTATCCAATTTACAAGGAAAAGCAGAAGAAAGAATTATGATTATTATTTAAAAATATGAGTCAGCAGAACACGTAACACTGGCGCCATAATATACCTTCCACCCAACGCAACCACCTCCACCCGTGACTCGCGACCCAAACAATGGGTGGACAACAATGCACCATGCACCCAATAATGTACGCCCCACTATTAAACTAACTAAGCCTTATTATTTATCTAATAATTTAAGGTTTATTCAATTCATAAAACTTAATGAAAAAAATACAATTTATGTTATATAATTCTTATTTTCGCGTTCGCTTCAGTTTTATCTTAGCTCAAACACGTGATCTAAATTTACGATTTCTGATTTTTTTTGCATCTGCTAACACACGTTATAAGGGTTTTGAATACACATCTATTAAATAGGTATATAAAGAAGAGTGTCCGTGGCAGGCTCCGTAGCTTTGTTTTAATACAAATCTACAGTTTTATAACTAGATTGATGAAATTTTGCAAACTTGACCTACAAAGCCAGAGAAAGCAGACAATGTAAGTAAGATTTCTAAAACCAGCCCCACCTTCTTTTCCAACCCCCCAAAGCAGAATTACTATAGATAAAAACAAATTTATACTTGAGATATAAAATAAAATGATTGAATAAAATTACTGTATCTGATTTTGAAAATCTCTGTGTGAAGTCCGGGTGACTTCAACTATTCTATCTATTTATATAGCGGAGACCGGGCGAGAAAGTTTGATTTGAGATGGACAAAAATCTACAGATTTATTCCGAAACTGATGAAACTTTGCGCACTTGACCTTTAAAACAAGAGGAAGGTGACTGTATATATCAAATTTCGAAAAACTCTGTGTAAAGCCCAAGCAATGAATGGGATTTCAGCTAGTTGTGAACAAAAATGACCACGAGGTAAGCAGTTCTGTCACTTTGGTTATTTTCGCATATTTTTTTCTATTTATTGTCATCGACAATTCTTTTTCAGAACGTACCTTCAAGTTTCAAAAGGGATTTAAATGTCACTTAATTTATGTTGGCACAGAAATTGTACGTATTTTAAAAACTTTCAATACTTTTGATTCTTTAGAATAATATTATTTCTACCTTAAAATATACCCAGTTTTCAGGCACATAAGAATTCACAACTGCAAAACTTACTCCAAACCATTCGTAACCCCGAACAACGCCGGGTACATATCAGTTAGTTTGAAACAAAGGTCATTCCTTGGTTTTCCTATAATTCGCAATATGGACGACATTTCAGAACCAGTTAACGATGTGGTGTAATAGCATCTTCGTGTACTGCAAATTGTGAACAGTGACAAGGGGACGGCGGAACAACATTATTATGCCATGTCCTTGTCACTGAGACATAAAATAACAACAAATAATGACAACCTGTTCCTATCTGCCTTCGCTTGATGTAGGACGAACTTGTTTTGTATCAATTGTATGGGTGGCAAGTGAGTTTTCTCTTCGGCAGATGTCTATTAGACAATACAAATGGACCACTGCAATCACGTGCTCAAGTTCTGGGATAGGTTTGTTCAAGATCTACAGATGACTTTTTGCCAAACACTATTAGAATACGGTATCACCGGATCTGGCAGTGCAAATGATAATATTCTTAATTCGCTCATTAGAACCAAAATAAACTATCATATGAAGAGTGTAGTGAAAGTCTGCCCATGAAATTTTAAACAATCTTAGCATCATGTCAATCAAACAACTCTACTCTCAAACAATACTATTTTGCATTCATCAATAAGACAAATCGCAATAAATAACAACAAATACGCGTATTATAAACACTAGATCTCAAGGTCAAAAACATATCCAACAAGCAGCTAACTAACTAACTAACTAACTAACCATCACGCCGTTTCCCCGCAGGGGTAGGCAGAGAGGACGGACCGCCAAACAACTCGGTCTTGGCACACACTCCTTGCCTCATTCACATTCATACATCGTCTCATACATACTCTTCTATTATTCTGACTCTTGACATGGCCCGACTCGAGTATCTGATTCACTTGATCGTGCCATGTCTTCCTCGGGCGTCCCCGACTTCTGCTACCATTCACATTTGCATCATATATCCTCCTTACACTCCTATCTTCGCTCATTCGCTCTACATGCCCAAACCATCTAAGCATCCCTTTCTTAATCTTACTCATTACGCTTACATCAGCCTTGCACTCTTTGCGGATCTCCACATTCCTCACACGATCAAACATGGTTTTACCACACATACGCCTCAGGGATCTCATTTCAACAGCATTTAATCTACTTTCATCCTTTCTTTGCCAGTTCCATGCCTCACTTCCATACATCAAGGTAGGTACCAGCACTCCGTTGTGGACTGCTAACTTCGCTTCTTTGGACAATTTTTTGTTAGCGCCTACGGCGTTTAGTCCTCCATTAACGGAATTACCTGCATTTACCCTTCTTTCGATATCTCTGTCAGCCTTCCCATCTCTCGTAAACATACTTCCTAAATACATAAACTCATCCACCTGCTCCAAGTATTCCCCATTCACAATTATATTGCACACTGTTTTCGTACTCTCTCTTTCAAACACCATTACTTTAGACTTACTTACATTCATCATTAACTCATTCTTCATGCATACTTCGTTCATCCTAGACACGAGAGACTGTAGATCATCTATACTATTAGCAATCAGCACCGCATCATCAGCATACAACAGGCAACATACTTTCAAATTATTCAAATTCGCGCCCAATCCCACCTCTTTCAATTCTTGCATACAATTATCCATATATAGATTGAATAACCACGGTGACATTACGCAGCCTTGTTTAACACCTTTTGTGATATCAAACCACCCCGTAAAACCACCGTTTACCCTAACACATGCAACGCTTCCCTCATACAGAGACGCAATTGCCTGAGTCAGATTCGTATTCACTCCATACTTGGACAACACCTTCCATAGCTTTTTCCTGTCGACTCGGTCGTATGCTTTTTGTAAATCTACAAAGGCACAGAAAAGTTTCTGGTTTTTTGCCAGAAACTTCTCAGTGAGCATACGCAATGAGAAGATCTGGTCCATGCACCCCCTTCCACTCATAAAAGCACCTTGCACATCCCATATTTTATCCTTTGTTTCCTTTCTTACTCTTTCAATCAAAATTCTACCATACAGCTTGCCAACTGAACTAAGCAGGCTAATAGCCCTATGATTCCCACATTCCATACGTGACCCTTTACCTTTGTATAATGGCATGATCACAGCCCTTCTCCAATCTAAAGGCGTGTAACCTTCCTTTAAACATTGGTTAAAAAGATTGCACAACCATGTGAGAATTACACGGCTACCTCCTTTAAAATATTCAGCAGCAATATTGTCAAACCCAACAAGCAGCTACGAACACAAAATTTGTTCACAAAAGTCTCTAATACTGTGGTATTAAACTCTACAAGAAAATCCCACTCTCATTCAAAAATCACAATAACATAACTCGTTTAAAAAGCTGTATATAAAACATAGGGAGATCTGAATTAGAAAACATACTTACACGAAACACAGACTGAAACAAAAACCACACGACGGCAGTAAAACACTGCATACTGTAAAATATATTTAGGTACACTTGTGTAATTCTTTTGACAACTTCTTATTATTCAAACAATGAAATTCTCAGAATGGGAGATCCCACCGAGGATATTATTATCTCAACTTGTTGCAAAAAAGGTAGAGAATTAATATGTTTTTATTATTATTATAGTATGAATTGATTTCTGTAATCTGCAGCACGTTGTAGCCTCTTTATTGGCAAGCTGATACACTTCTTTCCTACTCTCTCTTCCTGGTGATCTTCTCCGAATTGTCTTACTCATTGTCTCCAAGAATAACCTGACTAATATAGGTTAGCCATCGCTTTCATCAGGTTGTTCAAAGAAGGCAGTGTTATATCTTACAGTGGACGACATCGATAAGATTTCAGTTCATTGGTTCAAACTTGGACGTTGGTTGAGAAGGAATCCCATTTCATCCCGAGCATTTTAGCCAAGTATACACTATTCCACTTTCAAACTGGGACCTTGATTTTCTTGCCATGAATAATAAATTAGCCTGATGTTCTCTCTAGATACACTACGACAAACCAGAAACAAACAAATTGATTGATTTTTAATCACGAGAACGATTTTGCATCGAATGAATAATATTTATCTCCAATTATCACAAATTTCTATGAGACACCTATCCAAAAAAACACGAATACACTTAATGGACCGAACTTAAAATATTCTTTGTCATAGATATTTTTTTTAGGTTAGGTCGATCGTCAATCATTTCCGTCACAGGTAGGTCGAGGTAGCAGAGCCCCGTAGGATCTGTCTGAGATCGGCCGCCCAATTAGAGGCCATTAAAAGTAACAGCCGAGACATCAATATGTATTAGAGATTACGGGCTGAGGAAGCGACCAAATAGAGATTTAGCTCGATAGCAATATAACATGTCAAATTTACTGTAAAAAATGCGGCTGCGCTACAATCTACACGGAGAGATTTAGTGCTGATATTCGTCGTAAATTATATCACTCCATATAAATTTCTAAATCATTTCTTTTCAAAAAAGGCAATAGTAAATGTATTAGTCATCGTCATCGTACATAATACTTCTCCGGTTCCACGTGCCTAAGGATACGGTGTTCGCCTTCACAACGTCCAGTCACCTGTTTGTACCAAACAACTACTGGCTAGGGCGGCACCACGATCTGCTATGCATACCACATGACAGAACAGACGTTAATACGTAGCTAATGCTCAGCGCAGTATGGCCTGGAGTATGGTGCTGCTAAACAACACGTCCCTTAATGTCTTCAATATAAACCTTGAAATTTTCAAAGGACACGCAGAAAATGTCTCGTAATTCGTGTCATGCTTTTGTATGTATTAGGCTTGGTAACTTATATTATTTACGTTATCCTTAACTTTGAAAAAATGCAGTTTTGTACTTTATTACTGTTCATGGCGAGTATAATAATTGGCAGAGATGTGCTTTATTTCAAATAAATCCATTTCAAATGGAAATGCAAAATGCAAAATGGGTATTTTCCATTTTGCATTTTAAATGCTTTTCTAAAAACCATTTTGCATTTTGCATTTTAAATGCTTTTCTCAATGCATTTTCCATTTTAAATGCTTTTTTGCAACATTCTTCGTACTATCTCCACTCATTCATAAGCCCCAAATATCAGTCGGTCCTCAACCTCACTATGAGAGATAATTTAGATTTGTCAAGTTGCTCCCTGGTAGGAGCCCTGGCAATTGAGTGATACCATTACAAAAAATACTGGGGCCATGACGCTGTAATATTAACTGCTAAGTTTCTACGTTTTTACGTTAGCAACATTAGTCCCGCGCAAATTTTTTGTTGTCTCATAATCTGTAGTCGTGGTGTTTTTGGATTTAACATCATGTAATATGTTTGTTCTACATTGATATCCATTAAAATTGTTTAAAAATTCTATAATTATTTTAATTGTTTTGAAAAGTTTTGACCCATTTCCATTTTGCATTTCAAATGGTTTTGGGTACCCATTTTGCACATCTCTGATAATTGGACGCAGTTTGTTAAACACCATACGGGAAAAAATAAAATAAAAGTTTGGAATTTCTAACAGTCCATCCTGCAGGCTTATTATAAAGAGTCTCTTCCGTGGATAACTAGCTTGTATCCTTATTACACGATGTCCTGTCCTGCAGAGCTGTCCCTGTTTTGAAAAGCTTGTTTTTGACGAATATAAATCATACATACTTATATTTTTAAAGCAATGGGAGAGGTATAGATGAATCTTTCGGTTATTATCATCTCGTCCAAAGCAAAATCCTGTTTTCACAAATTCTGGTGTATCTTAACTTTTTAAAGATGTGATGAATTATCATTTTGATGATTTATCCGGTCACGATTTTTTACATACATAGATGGTTATTTTTTATTTCCATTTCTCCAATACATTCTGTTAACACTCTGGCGAAAGATTCGATAGTTTTCTTCTTAATTGTGGTTGTAGAGAGTTACCGACGGGCACATGAATGCAATGTTTTTAAGGCATTGGATGGTGTATTCATTGAATTGTTGGTATTACTCCTTTTGCACTTAATCCCACCCCCACTTATCGCTTTCGATTAGTTTTCCTCTATCGTTTGTATTATAAATCCCTGGTTTCGTCAATTCAAACTTTCGGATAGTATTTAAAATAATTCAATTATAATATATATTGGAAACCGGAACCAATGAGCTAAGAACCTGAAAGTGTAACCATTTAGTTAGAGATTTCTAATCGGCATGCAACGGGTTATTTCCAATCAAGATGTATTTGGAAAATAATTACATCTTTATAAAATTTAAACATTTTTACATTCACCTTTTTAATGGTGATTATATATTTTTTATCACATGAGACGAAACATGTTGACGAGAGAAAAAAAATTCTGAAACTTCAACAAAAAAGACGAATGGAAATGAAAACTCAAGTTTAATATAAACTGGCTGTTTATGGCATAGAACATTGTACGTAAATTAAAATGAAGAAACGAATACCTACTATCAATGACATTACGATACAATTCAAGTAAAAAAGATCAAGACCCGATTTTATTCGAAATTTCAACGTTTTAAGGTAGTTTTCAGGTAAAAAAAGTTAAATTGTTTGTAATGAAAAAATAATATTTTCCTTCTATGGAAAAATATTTTTGCATTGGAAAATAAACGTAATTTCTAAAAAAGTTATTTATCTTTTTTACTTCTACCATCATTTAGAATCACCTCCCGAAGTTTGTGACAGCCTGTATATCCAGACTTGTTATTGTCTAACAAAATTAAGATAAAATGTGGCAAGTAAGATAAACACTCTTATGTTTCCAGTAAATTCTTAATATAAGCATTGCTCATGTACGACAAAGATAAACATTAAAAAATGTGAACGTGTATGAACGAAATAAACAATTGGACGGCGTTTTTGTATTAAAAAGGTTGTGTCGAATAGAATTACAAGTCCGGCGGATTTTGAGGCGTCAATTAATTAAGTCAGTGAAATGCCATGATAGAGCTACAGTTTGCAAATGGCGGCGATTCTCGATGATATTTTTACTGCTGATTTGGATATTGTGTGTTGATTAGACTATTTTAAACAGTGAATTTAAGTTGGCAATCCCGTTTTAAATCGGATTAGCAATAATTTGAAGAAATTCTTAATAAATAGCATTACTCATTTTTCTCCGTGTATTCACTATAATATAGAAGGACACCTTGGTCTCAAGCAGTTTTTTGATCAGTTTATTTATATATATACTCTTATACGCCTAAAAAGGCTTTTACAATACATGTAAACTCATACTTTTAGTTATTCTCTACTTTATCCTTTTTTTTTTACAATTTATACTTTAACTATTTTAGTGGCACATGTTGCGCTGTATGTAAAATAAATAAATAAATAAATAATAGAACCTTCTCGGCAAAAAATTAAAACAAACATCGAGATTAATAAATAATGTTTTATATTTGACAAGATGACGCACAAATTAGGAGTAATTGTCCCATGTACGATATAATTTTTATCGAGTAGAGTAAACAATATTTTGAATGAACCCGTTTAACGGTGAGCAAACTAAACGTGCGATTCTTGCCCTTGTGCAAATACTGGCTGGCATAAATTTGTGTGAAATGCGAGGATACGCGGAAAGTATGATCGATTTTATTAACGGACAAGATAAGTTATACGTTATAGTGTTAGCAGGGTTGCGTTTGGGTGATAGGTATAATCGAATCATTTTAATAATTGAAAAAATATTCGAATTGATCTTAATTTAATCATTGGTCTTTGGGGGCGCAAAAATATATATCTTTCCACCCTCTATATATATATGAATATCTTATTCTTGAAGTTTTGACACCTTATACACTTAATTCCCATCCTTCCAATACTGTTTATTGCCTTCTACGCCATTAGTAAGTACCTAGTCATCGTTCCGATCAGTGCTACAAACCTTTGATTAGTCCAGAGGGTCTAGCACAGTGAAATCGATAACTTAACAATATCGGATCGATGGACGTAACTACCGATGGTTTTATACCAATTTCGGGAGTACGGCCACGTGTGGATAGCCAGACCGATTGGTATTGATAATGCAATAAATAACACTGGCACATCAAACGGCTACTTAAAAGTTGAAAAACACTAATAATTTGACAATTTACAGTTGAAATATTAACTTTAATGTACATTGGCAGTCCACATGTGCTTTTTGACACTAAAAAGAGAGTTAATTTGTTTCTTTAGTCATAACTAACAATGTTTGTTTATTCAAGCTGGAATGAAATCAATTGATCGCGTCTTAGATAGATTAATTAACTCTTTGGACCGTGTATGCAATTTCTTTCATTTCTAGTTCATTTCCATTCATTAATAGGTAAGGCAGTTATTTTGCGTAACGAACGACATTGGCCAAAAATTGGTGTGTATTAACAGCTTTACGACACCTTGGCCGCCGAGCTAAAAACACCGGCTTTTGTCTACTGACTGTAGGAATCATATTCTGACCGTGCTCGCAAATATCGCCAAATGACCATAGTTGACGAATTTCGTCAATATCATATTGTTATAGGGTTTTATCGATCTACTGTCAGGGAAAAAGGACACCCTATATTATGCGGTCTCAACCGCCCAATATTCATTCACACTGCATCAGTACCTCTAGGTAACTGGTAATTTAATCAGACAATATATTTTGGACTAGACAGGTGTTTTACACTCCTACATGTTGTTCTCACATAAAAGTTTATTGTTATTAAGTGTGTCAACTACCTACGTGAGAAAAACAAACTCATAACACCAAGTTAAGAATTTTCATATTATTACAACTTAGATCATATGAAAACTAATAACAATAACAATAAAATACAACCGTCAAACTTTCAACAAGTAACTAAGCAACCACACCTCTACAGCGCACGTAATTGGAGAGATTTGTAATAACGATAATTTTCAAGTTCTATGAATCGGCAGGTAAGTTTCTGCACGAGAAGTGTAAGTTGTTGTTCGCAGTCGGTAGCACGTACTCGAGATGAACATTGAACGCGTTGTGACGTGAATCACGATGGAAACCTCCTAGACAACATACTCTCCTGGCAACCCTGGGTCTGTTCACTGTCCAGTATTATCCCCTGATCGATCTCCTTGGATGCTGTGAGAGGCGAGATGCCAGCCCGAGGCGACAAGCCCATTACCTTGCATCAGGCGCACTGACCCGAGGACGCTGTGTATCGTGAGGTAGATTTTAGTATGTGGAGCGTCACATGACATTTAAAACTTTTTGAGAGGCAAATTCTATGTTATTAAGCCGGTCTTATTTGAGCGGAAGGTATCATCAATGGTGTGATTAACGCCTCTTTTATTAACTCCGCGATGAATAAGTGAATAAAAGAGATCATTTACGTCAGGAGTGCTTCAAGGGGAATGAGTTTTATGACAACCGGTGGCTCATTACGGAATATTGATTTAATCGGTTATTGTTTACACAAGATTAATCTCTCATGAACGGGAAAGGGAGTTACTTAATAATCTTAAACTATGCACACCTTCATTTATGTTATGCTGTAAAATCCAAGTATTAGTATGATTTGTGCAGGTACTTACTCTTTATAGTGTCTACTCGACGTCGTTTTGTTCTATCGTGTTATTATCGTTTTTTCCAACACTTAACCATAATTTTCAGTAAATATATTTTTTCGTGTACAAGCACAACATCTATGTGTTTGAATGCATTGCACGTGAGCAGTTTTCGTTACGTTAAGTGACTGTCCTTGTAACATATCAATTTTTGGTTAATAGGTGTTCAAATCACATAAATTAAAAACAGTTTGAAAGAACGAATCAATGTTAGTTGTACTTCTATTCAGAAAATATTATTTTTATTGAAGGTTTTTTGTGATAAACTGATACCTACTTCGATTTTAATCGAATCGATAAAAACACCTGGAAGCTTATAAGCCAATATATGTTTAAAAATATAAACTTGTTATCAATATTTTACTGAACGCCAATTATAATCTGCTTAATTCTAGCTAATTTAATTTTGATCACCTAACCACCGATCTAATCAATAAATTGATCACACCTAAAATTCTCACCCACAATATATTATTATAATCCGGCCAGCGTATCTCTTGTTCCGAGAAAAGCTATCAATCGAGTGAACCTTTCGTACCAACGGCACCTTCCGAACCTGCTCTTTTCCACTTTCCAGGACTGAAGGTTGGGTGCGGTAGAACTATATTTGTCTGACATTTTCCTTAGGTGGTAAACTCGTTCGCCGTTTAGGTTTTTCTGGGGTGGTTCGGCGGTGCTCGTCGCTCCAACCCGAGGCTAATGGTTCGTAACCGAAGCGAGTGGGACACGGCCCGTGGAGTCTATCAACCATCACACAAAGAGAAATAACCCGAGGAAATAACCGTAAAGTGCTGAGCTTTCGGCAAATTCAGCAGGTTTAAATCACCGGGTTATTTGCTGCGAAGAGGGTTGCGATTTGCGGTGAAACGGTTTACGTAAAATGACATTGCGTCGTCGTATTCCGTGTTCCGTTTTATTTCTTTTTTATTCCACAATCTCCCTTTCTTTTGTAGCCCATTCCACTCACCCACCTATTTGTGTTTTGATTCGAGAATTTATTTGCCTTTCTGATTCTTCCTACATTGAAATTTATATTAAGGGGATACCTTTTGGCTTAGTTTTAATTATTTTTCAATCACTTCTTCTTCGTATGGTGTAGGTGGTGGAGGTCAAAGTGGAATGCTGAGGTTTATCAGCCAGTCGATGGCATTAGGAGTCACTAACTTGATTTAACGAATCTGATGAGAGGGACATTTGTCTGCATTTTATCTCTCTAAATGTTATTTCGCCCTAATGAAGAAGAGGTTCTTCCCCCAGTCAACAGCTTAACTCCTCAGGCCTCAGGCACATTCTGTCAGAAAGTATTTCCGCTTTGCAATAAAATCCAAATTAATGGAATATTTCGAAACGTATCCGAAAATTAAAAACTAATTTTGAAAGGTTATAAACTTCGTTTTCAAAATTAATTATTAGAAATAAAGGTATATTTTTTGAAATATTGAAATTTTTAATGCAAGCATAAAAAATATTAAAATGCCTGTCTTTAAGTTTTTTGTAACTTAAATTACTCACAGCGAGTGTTGTTTCGAAAAGCGATCAAATTAAGGATTAAATCAAATATAAATATATAGGTATCTGTTGTACGATTAGCTAAGCATTTAGTTAATTTACTGAATGTTTTCATTGATGAGAATCAACGCGCGACAATCGCATTTAGTTTTTCGAAACATTTATAACAAGATTTATCCGTTATGACGATTTTTTAAATAATATTTTATAAAATATTTACTCCAATGAGAATACCGAAATGAAGATTTATTGATAGGTTCCAGGCCCACTTCGGAATATCGTAACGTATTTTTTTAAAGTAATGACGAAATATCGTATAAACATGTGGGCTTTACTACAAAAAGTGGAGGTGCCGTTATAAAACCGAACGTCAAAATATTTATCACATTAAAACATTGATTCCTAAAAAAATGACGCAAAAAGCGTATCGAATTTATAAACACTCGCAATAAAAAGTTGTAATTCGAAAACGGATTACTAAAAATGGCGCAGCGATAGATTTATGCAAATGGCCATCGATCTACCAATAAGCCTTCGTACCAGTGGCGGAACTACGTTACTGTGCAAGCCAGGGGAGATCATTTTTAAATAAATATACTCGAATATAAAAATTGGATTGGTATAATGTCACAGTTCGCAATAGTCGTGCTTTTGTTTGTATGTTTAAAATACGACCAGTGTAAAACACCTTTTTTTTACACATTTTTGGGTAAAATTTTTCTTCTTTCATTTTTTTTTAAAGTAATATAGTTGTGTTCACAACATTGCACCCATCATTATTTATCTTCATGAATGTGAGTTAATTTTTTTCTGAAAACGTTATTATTCTCCTTTTCTCTTTATATTAATACAAATACAAAGAGCACACCTGTGTTCTTTGTATTTCTATTCGAATTTTTTTAACCTTTCGATTATAATTAATCTTACATGTAAAATAACATTTAAAATAAATATATTATTAACATTTTCAAATAAAAAATTCCTACGTTTTTTATTTTTACGACTCATATCCATATTTATATCCAAATATGGAACATATCCATATTTATATCCATCGAGATTTATTCTAGGTATGACTAGCTACTATTCTTTAGAAACTCGTAGATGTTTTGCGTTGCTAAAATATTTCTTTCAATTAATCAATGGCCTCGTCTCTAACGGTGAGACTCTGGCGCAAATCAATTTATTTTTCCCAGAGTCTCACTCTCGGGCACGTCACCATAACATATTATATTGCCGATTACAAATCGTCGTACAAATCTGTACCCGAATTCGCCCGTGGGAAGAGCGATACGCTATTTAAATATATTAGATAAAAATTTCGACATATTCTTCGGAAAATTCAATGAGTTTGTAAGGTTTTTGGCGCTACATTCTCACTGTGAAAATTGTACTTTTACAATTAGTTAGATAAAATATCTGTAATGTTGTAAAAAAATTTGTACATAAATAAAATAAATAAATTATCCGCTTTTTTGCATGAGCTTTAATAATAATTTTAATAATATTTGGATGATTTGTATAACGCCGTTTTTGTGCAAAATCACCTCAAGGGCGCTGGCGTTGAACAAATACATGATACATTTTTGCAATTATGTTTGATCTTGAAAAAGGTTTTCTCCAAAAACTCCAAAGCGTGGGGGGGCAATAATTAATGTTGCGCCACTATTTTATATTTTAACAACTGCGTAAATTACATTATCCCAAGCCTCTCGCGCACTTGTAAAGTTAATCCAATGGCTTTTATCTATCGATAATCGATGTTGTTCGATACTAATATTCCCTGGATGCTGCGATCTCCTCCAACCCATCCAGCGCGAGCGAGACGAAGCTAGCTAATACGGCCGAACCGAAACATCCTAAATGCTATAAAAATATGTTTATCTCGCATCATGATCTCGAGTTTAATGAGTAAATTAATTGGATTTAAAATTGAACAATCTGTTGTGGCGGCAGAGGATGGTTGGCGAATGTTCAGGAACAATATTTGGGACTTGGATTAAATTGGTGCCGCCCCTTGGCCCGTGGGAAATCTTACCTCATCCCGAAATAAACTCCAACCAATCTCTGAACTAGACTATTTTCTCCTGGTTTGATCCAGTGTTAAGTGAGAAACAGGCTGATGCTAAACTTGGGAGAGTTTTTTTACCTGTGAATTATTAAAAATTGTAAAACATTATTTTCTTTGGAAGTTTCACGGCAGTTAATAAGGATCGAGTGTGTTTAATGTGTTTACGGTAATCTTTTGTAATATGCGTCCCAACACTTCCAACTTCTCCCAACCGTCTGGAGCTAGTGAGACTATAACATCCCCAATTGGGGTATGTTGAGGCTCATAGTCGCTAGTCATAATTTAAGCATGATCTTAAGAATTCACAATATCTTTTTATTATTTTTTTCTTACTCGCAAATAAATTTCAAGGGTATACTGTATTTTCTGTTTTTTTTTTTAACTTTTTTTTATGTTATACTGTTGTTTTCAATTTAATTTATAATCCTTATTTAAAATAATAAACAAATATTTTCCAAAAGTTCATCATATAATGTATATTGGAGAATTACGCCTGGACTAACGGATTTTGCGATAGCTCAGCGTTTAACTGGATAGAAGGGGGTCCTGAGTTCAAATCACTGTTGCGGCAATAATCTTTTTTCAGATAGGTACCTACGTTTTTTTTAAACGCATGTGAATTGATAATTTTTTTAAACTAATTCAATTAACTTCTCGTTAAACTGATTTTGCTGGTTTCTAACTTATCTCCAAAAAGATTTCAACAACGCAATATATTATTTTATATTCTGACCAAACCTGATCCATTGCTAAATAAATTAACTTCCTCCTTATGTAAGTACATGAAATATCATAATGTTAATTACCTTTAAGGCGAAACACCACGTCGTGTAAGATTTCGAATCGGGCCGCTAACAATAACACTCCTTATGTAGATGGCGATAAGGCTTAAATTCCCGCTTAACACCAGTCACCTGTTTTGATTTACGCAAGAAAAAAAGTAGCCAAAAAGTGTTTTATTTTATTTTTCGAAGTTCAGGCACAAATATATTTTTTTACCATATTTTTTTAAAGAACTTAATTTTTCATATTATGCAGTAAAAACATTACCGAAAATGGGTTCATAAGTAGGATATTTTGAACATGAAAGCAGTTTTTATAGGCATGATACATTATTTTTTCTAGGCTTATAAAAAGACTTTCAAAATAATGCTCGGTTATTTCAATGGCCATAAATATTTTATAATGTGTGTTTTACTCACATTATAAGATATTTTTAAGCGGTCAAATTTTAAAACCAAAACACATGATTTTACAAGACTACGTTGTGCTTCGCCTTAACTGCGTTAGACTTAAATTTCTACCAACAATTAGGTGTTACTTTGCAACATTTTTTAGAACGAGAATGCTCTGGCCACGTAACATTACACATTGCAACGATCGACCAATTTTAAAAATCTAAAAGTTGTTTTACAATTTGAGTTTTTTAATCGAATCATTAATCGATTAAAGAACTTGTTACAGCGCTATAAAATATCGTTGCTTCGTGCACAAATACCGGCGTGGCTTCTTACTTTAGAGTCATTATTTTAATTTAAAAAATAATCGACTAACGCCGATCAAGTATGAAGCCGTAACATCTCGTTAAAGCCGGTCAATCTAAACGGTCCCCGGTAACTGGTCGGTCTATGCCTATTCCCGTATGGAGGAAACAGATCTGATCTCAGAAGCGAGAAGCGAACCAAGGCCAACTCTTTAATCTACCACCATCCTTAAACCGAAGTACCTGCCTACAGAATAGTCGTCGATAGTCTATGCTCCACTATTTCATTGCCTTTAAATTTAAAAAAATAAGTTACAATTATTATTTTTTTGGTAAACTAATGTTTAAGACAAGATTTTTTATGCATAGCACAAAGGGTAACAATTATTTTACTAGCAATAATTATTCGACTGAAACACTCATCCACATTGAAAAATCTCCTGATAAAAGATACAGACGATTTCAGGCGAATAATTATTGCTTGTAAAATAATTGTTACCCTTTGTGCTATGCATAAAAAATCTTGTCTTAAACATTAGTTTACCAAAAAAATAATAATTAATATTTGACAAGTTCTAGTATTTCACCTAAAAATGTAGACAATTTGTCTCGACGCCATCTAGTGAGAGAGTTAGCACTTACAATGCCTTTCTCATATAAAATAAATTTGGTTTTTTCAGGTGAAAAAATGTAACAAGCAGTAATTTTTGAATGAAACACTAGTATATATTGAATTATTTCGCGGATAAGAGATAAGCCGCCATAGCTCAGTGGTCAGAGCTGTCGACCGGTCCCGTTGGCGTCATGTATCTTTTATCAGGAGATTTTTTAATGTGGATGAGTGTTTCAGGCGAATAATTATTGCTTGTAAAATAAATAAGTTACAGTTGTCCTAGATGCGATCGTATATTTTTTCTGATTTATCTATTTCAATATTTCGTTTCATCATAGCTAATATTGTCTTCGATAATTAAAAAAGTTGCATTTTGTTTTGTTGTGGTGTTTTTTTTTTAAATAGGTACATATTAAAAAAAAATTCTAATACATGTATAAAGCTGCGTTGCATTTTTTTGGTATTCAAGCTTGTCAAAAGAAATAGATAAAGATATCAAATTATTAGGTTTAATCAATAATTAGTCGACTGAAATAAACATACAAATTGAAAATATCTCCCGAGTAAAAATATATACCGCCAACGGGAATTGAACCTGCACCTTCTGATGTCCGGTCAGGTGCTCTAGACCACTGAGCAACGTCGACTTATTCCCAACGCGCCAAATAATTCAATATGTACCAGTACTTTAATCAACAATTACTGCTTATTATATTTTTTCACCTGTAAACAACCAACTTTAATTTTATAAACATCAGTTTATCATCAAGATAAAGATATGTTTAGAACGAACAATAGTGCTAATTTTTTTCACATGTCGGGATATCGAGTGAAAAATACGAAAATACTCTTTATTTACGTTAAAGATGATCGCGTGAAAATGCGAAAATTCGCGTTTTATCGCGAAAAAAATAGTTATGAATTTCGTGTTTAGTGTCGTGATTTCAGATCTCTGTGAATAAATGTAAATCGCTTTAATTACCTAATGCACCAATGCCAACTACAATCTATCTTTAAAATAAAAGAAACAAAGTACCAAGAGGTAACATTAACAAAAGCGATTGGTTCTGTTAGCTCTCCGCGGGAACTGTAATAACTAATACATAATATTCAACTGGTTTATGGTTATTGCGTTATTGCCCACAGAGAACGAAGGCAGATGATTGGTTCGGATATAAATTAGCCATTGCTCCGAGTCCGCCCATAGAACATCGAGATCTTAATCAGGCTGTGTTAAGCATTGTCATTAAAGCAGGGATAATTGAAACATAATACCATGCAGGCGTTTAACACGTGGATTTCTCCGATTCGAGCCACGTCTTAGAGATAGGATATTGCAATTGTACTAACCACAAGTAATTCGTTTGATTAATCTGCAACAGGTATAAGATTAAATTTATAATTTCCTTGGACATGCATTTTGTGGCATCGCAATTCTTCCTATTAATTGCATATAATCGATCTGTCGACCATCAAAATAAAACAAACAGTTCATGAAGTTAATGTTACTACACATTGTTCTGTAACTACTTTCATAGGACCACCATAACACGGACATGTGCCTAGCATGGTGGTCGAAAAAACCTCAATGCATGTAAAAAAACAATTCAATGAATAAAGAAACTTTATAAAAAATAAAAAAAAACCTTAAGTACTTATTTTACTCCAGTTATTATGTACAATTATTGAACTCCTTTGTACAACAGAACTAAATAATCACTTGTATTGTACCTGCTTACGTCGGTCATACTCATTTTATTATCTAATGTATTATACATTAATTATTGAACTCCTGAACAACTTACCTATAACAATGTACACATGAAGAAAAGTTAGTATTGTTAATTTATTAATTTTATTTTATTTTATTTTATTTGGGATACCAACAGTTTACATCAATAACAGCATAATAATAATTTAGTTTCAGTAAATAAACCATTTACAGGTTTCCACATAGGTATTATATACAAGTGTATCTGAGTGTGATTCCGAGATATTTACTAATGAAAATTACATTTCAAGAAACAAGTTATTTAGGGGGGAATAGGGAGGGGGTAGGATGAGGAGGGATCGGTTAGGTTGAGGTATGAATAAAGGAAGTTAATAAAGTGGTGGTTGTATTAGATGGTATCTGTAGTTATTGTTATTGTAATGTATCGAGAGAGTGTTTGTGGGATTTTAAGGAGTGTGGTGCAAAGTTAAATATGTCAAATTGTGAATAGTGTGTGTTAAAAGTGTTGGACGCACGATAGATGAAAGAATTCTGCTTAGAATTAGTGTTGCATTGGGGGAGGCTAAAAATCATGTTTGATCTGGTTCGTCTGTTAGGAACTCGTATCTGAATTCGTTCTAGGAGTTCAGGGCAATCAACAACGGACCTGGCTATTTTTTGAAGAAAAAGTACATCGGCCGAGCTTCTTCGAACTTCTAATGATGGTATATTGAAGTACGCTGCTGAATCTTGGTGACTTAGATGTGGGCGGTAGCTGCGGAAATCCAAGTATCGTAGAAAACTCGTAAAAAAAAAGAAAAAAAAAAGAATCTGTTTATGGATATTCTGATTTTCAGTGCTTCTAAGTTATCTAAAGATAACTATATATATTCTAAACATATCTCAGAAGCACTGGAAATCATATATTCCATAAAAAATAACTCTAGATTATTAAATAATCAAATAAATTCATCTTTTAGCTAGACATATTTCAAATAAACGGCTTTTCGTAACGTTCTTCCCAGAAATCCCTTAATTACCCCTTCCCCTTTGCTCACCTCCCACTCCAACATCAGTATTATATATCTTATAAGTTAATTTTAATATTCTCCTGAAGGAAGCGTACTTCTGAAACATAATTAACATAAAGCGGTCAAAAACAAATTTATGCATTTATATTGTACGTAATATTTGTGTTCTCCTCTCCGTGACCGAGTCCTCGGGGACAGTGGGGATTTTTTGTCATAATAATCATGAAAAATATTTTATTATATGTTTTTGTAAAAATACATAGTAAAACGCATTTTAAAAAAAGGTATTATTATTACCTAATACCAGAGATTTCGTAAAATTAGTAAGATAAAATGAGATTTTTTTAACACTAGCTTCACACAGAAGGCTTTGAAGAAAACCATTTCCTTCAAGATCTACGTCATCTTTGGGGATCAGTTCAGTTCAGGGAAGGAAAAAATATATGAGGGGTGGGTAGTAATCTCTGGGTCTGTGTGTCCAGGAGTGACGGACGTGTAAGGCGATGGGTCGAGAAATTTCTGCTGGAGAGGACAAATGGTCTCTCTCAACCAGTTTCTCGCGATCCGGTTCGCCACGCAGTAAGTGGACACACGCATCCGCCTCCACTAGACCTAGAAAAACCTCACCCTCTGAAGCCGAGAACCCCTGCCAAGACATCAAACGTAGCGAACCACTTAGGGCCTCTGGTAGAGGTATTAGCTATTCAATAAATGGTTCCCGTGGCTGCGGTTTCCAAACCCATCTCCCAAATTGAATCAATCAAGATGATGAATAAAATATCAACATGTATGTTTTTACTGTTTTTTGTTATTTTTTTGACCGGTCGGTGGCTGAGTTGACATCGCGTTTGGGTCCCACCCAGGCGTAGTGTGTTCAATTCCTCTGCTGGCTAAGTCCTACATCACAATACAAACAACATTTTCCGCTTAGTGTGGTGGTAGTAGGAAATTTTCAAATATTATCAGGTTATCCGTAGCCCGGGAATGTTTGTCTTTCTTTTAAAAAAAATTTATATACAGGGTGTCCGGAAACTCGTAGTACAAGCGGGAAACTGGTGAATCTACATCACATTTGGAGTCGATTTTGTAGTATAATTTTTTTTTATTTGAGCTTTCGTTATCGAGTAAATCGAGTTTGAAGTTGATTTTTTTTTTAATTTTTTTTTTTTTTTTAATCAAATTCTTATAAATTATTACTGAAGATCAAAGTACCCAACTAATTAAAACTATTTGAAAGTAAAACAAATGAAGAAACTCGGATTTGAAGCATTATTTTGAAATCACCCTTCATTTAACCCGGTGTAATCATAAAATATTTCTACTCTGCAGGGTTAAAACATCCGTTATTCAACCCTAAACACCAGAAAAAACTTTAACCCTAAAATAGCCGAAAAATATTTTTTTTTGGTTTTTTTTTTTTTTTTTTGAAAATGCTCAAATCAAAAAACTTTATGTTTTTTGGGTTCCCCATGTGGTGTAGATTCTCCAGTTTCCCGCTTGTACTACGAGTTTCCGGACACCGTGTATATACTCATATATAATATTTGCTACTCACCCAGTAGGTAAATAGACTGTCTGCTAATCAAAGTAAATGTATTTAAGTATATTTTATGTATGTATGTCCATGTTAATTATTCCCACGTATTTAAAACTTATTATTTTAAATACATAACAATTTCAAACACTACAGAAAAAATCGGTAAGAGCTTTTTGTTATTGAATATTAACTAACATCCCGCAACAAAGCTTTCCATTATAACAAGTAGAAAAGGATTCACCTTACAAAAGCTATCACAAATGTCAGAATATCTGGCTATAGTTTCCTGTGTGACCCAAATATCCTGAGCGAGGAGTCACGCCAAACACTGCCTGACTCGTGAATCCTTCTTCCTTCCCAGCCTGAGATCCTTTGTTGGTACTTTCGTCCCATTGTTGTTTCCCATACAAGACACGCCACTTTATATTTGACAGAGGGGTAGTTTATACACATTGCGGCCGACCCACGAGTGCCAAATGTTACAGGTTTTACTGCTTATTTACAAAATACTTTAACGGATGCTAAACATCGCACACCCTTCATTGTGGTCCGTTTGTGGTGCACTCGTTTACAGGCTTTGTTTGGGAAATACTTTGCGGTCAAACACTTATAATTTTGGATAAGATATTATTTCCTAACTGTTCCGTTATTATCTTAGCGTGACATGAAAGCTTTGGCTTAAATTGAAGGTTTTCATCGGTATACAGACCTGTCAATCAAACTTAACTTTATCTCTCTATGTGTCGTCCATGCGCTTTGTTAGTCCTGCATGACATGTTGCCATACCATTGTACCTTTTTATGTCGCTTTTAATATCTATCTTTATAAAACAAACACTTTCTTCTTGTTTGGAATATAATCCCAAAACTTTTTATAGTGATTAAAACCTGAAAATGTAATATTTAATCGTTGAAGACAATCTTAACGACTCTCGAACGTAATATGTGAAACTGCAGAAAAAGTGCTTCTAAAAAAGTCAATAGATGACGCACATTAAAATAATAAGGTATGGATATATTTATCCGAGACACTATATAGATTGGATTTAGTGATGGAATTCCGATACCGACCCTAACACATGACAGTGAGGCTTAAAATTGGTTAAGAAAGGACGAGGATGTGGTAAAACTCTTATAGATACGAAATAGTAAGCAAATACCGGAGCGTAGGACTTTCGTGACTGGATTAACATGGTGCTAAGCAGGTTTCCAGGTGGCTGAAAACTGAGAGAGATTCTCCAGAGTCAATAGATTGATACGTCTGGTAGGCCCTGATGAAAATAATTCCCCTCAGGGCCTGTGTCATCTTTGGGGAAGCTGTGTGGAGGGTATAATTAGTAAAGGAAGGGGAAGATGTTATAGGAAGGAAAGGGTATGAGGATAGGGTAAGAATCTGGGGACAGTGTGTCTAGAAGTGACGGACGAATTGATCCATCCCTCCCACTGCGATGCAAGGCGATGGGTCTAGAAAGTCCTGCTGGAATTCACCACAGTGGAAGGGATGGATTCACACGTCCGTCACTCCTGAACACACTAGTCTCCAGATTCCTTCCCACCCTCACACCTTTTTCCTTTCCAGAATTTCCTCTCCGTCCTTTACTTAAAAATATTACATAGGCCCTGAGGGAAGTTATTTTCCCCAGGGTCTCCTGTATAGAGCTATTGTAAAAAAAAATCACGTAACAAGCCCACATCGAATTTCTTATATTCTTTTTGTTATTGTACTAACTGACGTGTACCCGGCGTTACTCGGGGTTATTAATGGTTTGGAGTAAAGTTTTGAGGTTGTGAATTCTAGTGTACCTGAAAACTGGGTGCATTTTTAAGGTCACAATATTATTATCGTAACAAACGAAAAAGCTTCCTATTTAAAAGTATTTGTTTCAAGTGATCGTACCATTTCTGCCTTGGGCGTCCTCGACTTCTTCTAACTTTCACTTTCACGTCATACATTCTCCTTACACCCCTTTCTTTATTTATCACATACGCCAATTTTACCACACTTATATATTAAATTCATTTTATCGTGCTGTCTTCCTAGGGTGTTTACGACTTTACCTACCATTCACTACTGTTTACCGAGTCTTCCTCGGGAGTCCCCGAGTTCATTTACCATTGAAACCACTCTCCAAACACTCCTAGCACTTATAAAAACGAACTTAGAAATTTTCAACAAAAACGGTCGAGTAAGTTTTGAGTCTATAGTGCACAAACAGTATTTTTATAAATATAGCTGTATTCAACTCATCCGACTACTATAGTTGTGCATACATCAATAGAAGTCGTCACTATCCATATCAGTTATTGTGTAATAAGGATAAGAGGTTGCCGTAGTTAGGCTGTCTAACCGCCGCTGATGTGAATGACAGTTGTGTCTGCGCCAGTCTCGCGCCAATTACTGTGTCCGACAAATATCGGGCTTCGCGGTTACCTGCAGAATGTATCGCTTAGCTCTCCCCACCAACATGATGATCACGCACATAAATATGCTCATGAATACAGTTATGGGTGATGGTATTGTACTGTGATGTTGGTTTTAGACAGTACTTGGAAACACATCTGTCTCCGTTACAGTTCATATTTGTGAAATTAAAGAAGAACGGCTCCTGAGACTCCTGGGCACAATTTTACTGTTTAAAATAATGGCGTTTTGGATAGCCATTAGCAGCCATATCAAAAAGCCTTCATTTTAGGATGCACGAGTATAAATTTGAGTCTCCATTCTGAGGTTCAAACAGGTGAGATTTACACTAAACTATCGAATGAGAGGCATTTGTCATTAAACCCCTATTACACTCGATAGAAATACCCAGATGATGTGACTTGGATATGATGCCAGCAGATCGCCCACAAGGTTTCAATCTTTCCGCAGTTCTAGAGGAACTGCAGAAAGACCACACCACACACCTCACTACACTACACCACACTACACTACACCACACTACACTACACCACACTACACTAGACCACACTACACTAGAAAACACTACACTACACCACACTACACTACACCCCACTACACTACACCACAGATCACATAGTGAAAACAGTTTGTGAAGCTCTGATGATTCCGGAGCAGATCAAGATAAGAACGTCATAAATCACCTTGCTGATGAAATTCAACTAGAAAATGACAATATTGGTGATGTCTGACAAAACAGCCAGCGGAGCAATTTTTACCATTAGCACAAACAAGCCTTATAAAGATGATGTTGTTGTATGAAAGTTTATTTCTTGCCAAAAATAAGACTAGAGAGGTAGATAAATAGTCCTTCCTCTTTCCTATTTGTCCTTTTTTACACAACTTCCTGCCACTGCCTTATGGGATGCCATGTCTGACAGGCGTAACTACCGATGATTTTATAACGATTTCCCGAGCACAGTCGCACTATTGATATCCGGACTGATGTTGAAAACGCAATAAAACAGAATTCAATATACGCAGGCAACACTGGCGAATCTCTCCTTGAATTGACATTCTTAAACATCAGACAGCTGTATGAAAGTAAAAAACTAATAAATAGACAATTTCGAATTGAAATGCTAACTTCAATATACATTGGTCGTACGCGTGTACTTTTTAATTAGTGCATAACTAACAATTTTTATTTGTCCAAGTTGGAACAAAATCAATTGATCGTTTCTTAGATGAATTAATTAAGTTTATGGATCGTGTATACGACTTCTTTCAGTCTAAGAGCTTAGTTGGTTCACCCCCCCCATTCATTAATAAGCCAGTTATTCTGCATAATGAATGACATTATCCAAACAGTTGTGCATTTTGACAGCTTATCCGAGGCCGCGTTAAAAGTAGCGGTTTTTGTCAACCGACTGCCGAAATCATATTCTGACCGTGTTCGCAAATATCGCTAACTGTCCATAAATGACTGATTTCGTCAATGACGTATTGAAATAAGGCTTTATCGATCGCCCGTGCTAGACCTCCAGGCAATGGGTACCTACCTATCTCCAACGGTGCTCATAATGCTATTAATAAAAGTATTTCAAGAAGTTATGTGCGCATAAATCTGTGGTCAAGTGCATCTCCCATAGTGAGGTGTGAAGTATAAAAATCAACTAACAAATACCTCTACAAACATTAACTGATAATGATGATCGTAGTTGCGTGTACTCGGTTGCTTCCAAGTGGATATAATGCATTTCTTTACGACTATCCTGACCGCAGGGCGCGAAGGACGACTTGCAGCAACGAGCAACAAGCAACTGGAAACTATCAACTTACTGGCAACTAGCAGCCCAGCAGCCCAGGGGCTCTATTCCTGAATCGAGGGCGCTCGTAATCGCCGTCGAAAGTACGTACGTTGGTCGTCGTTGCTATTCCCCAAATTGGTCGAAGGTACATACTTCGACGCCAAACGTCAAAAGTCATTCCACACAACAACTACTGGGTATAACCAGTAGAAACAGGGCAGCGAGTGGTAGGTTGTTGGCGTTTCTATGGAATTGGCTGTCAAAATCTAGTCTAGTTGTCAATTTTTGTTTTACCGCGCGAACGTTCGGACCCGCAAAGAGGTTTATAAAGTTATACAATCCTATTACAATTTTACAATGGCTAATTTACCAGCGATGTTGGCTACAATTCACCATGTTGCTTTTGGCAATTTGTAATATGTCCCGCAGCCATTTCTGTTTTGAATAACGAATAACTGTTGTCTGTTTGACAGTCACACCATAGAAATCCCAAAAACATCAGGAACATAGACAATATTCACAGGGGGGCCAATATAATCATCTCTTCTACCAACTTCGACCGTTCGACGCTCAAGAATACGTAAAATTGAAACATTCGAAAAAGTTAGTCGCGACGACTAGTAGTTTTTCACTCGAAGACGGCGAATACGAAAACGATTGATCGTTTAACTCCAGAATCGCAGGCCAGGTCAGTTTTCAGAGGAAGTGTTTACCTCATCTAACCTCCCTCACGCGATGTTCTGGTCGCATTAAACACTAAACTGTTCTAGGTATTAAGTATCTCTCTCCTTGGGGAATTACGCTAATGACTTCAATATTCTGCCGAGTTATGACCGCTTGTTTAAGACTAAACTTATTTTCTATGGTTATAAATGCGTCGTAAAGATGCACGGCGTTCATTTCGACCGAACGATGAGAACGGCTCGTTTATCCGATTCTTCCGTGTGTTTTAAAAAATAATTTATTTAAATATAAATATATACCATGGAATAATAATTATAGATAATAGATAAAGTGTAAATTGCAAATAATGCATCAGTAGAAAGGTACAGAAAATTATTGTATCTTTTAATTTTAATAAGAAACATCCCAAATGTTAGACTACTGAGAACCTTTAAATTATATGCATTATTATAATTACTAACGACAATACCGGCGGAACCGCTCGCGCGGTGATCTTCTCGCGTATGTGACGCATGTTTGGGGGCGGTGCCTGCAACGTTACGGTGAGACCCAAACAGTTGCATTGGACATTTCCAAGGCCTTTGAGGACTTGTTACAAACTGCCTTCTTACGGACTTCCCGCATTCTGGTGTACGTGGATTGCCTACTTTTTGAGGGAAAGTTCGATTCAGATGGTTTCACTTCTTCCTCACACTCAATAAATGCTCCACAGAGATCGAATCTGTCTCTGACTTTGTTTTTGTTGCACATCAATGAACTTTTGTCATGTGCATCAATTCACTGTTATGTGGATGACAGTACAGTCCATGATAGTTTTTTGTTTGACAAGCCACAAAGGATACACAAACTTCAACATCTCGGAGCGCTTTGCACCAGAGAATGGACGGTTACCTCGAGAGGTTCTCCTCTTGGGGTAAGAATAACCTAGTCAAATTTAATACTATCATCAACCAACCCAATACTATCATATATCGGTATACAATACCGACCCAATTGTGTCTGATTACATCTAAAAGGGATCGAAATGACAATCTAGTCTCCTTCAACGGAATCAATCTTCCCAACATGCCTTCCATTGATATGCTTTTCTGTAACTCTAAGTGACCAGCGCACGGAGGCTCCAACGAAGCCAGAGTCAAGATAGCCTCACAGAAGCTGGGTGTGCTGTACAGGGCCCGCAGATACTTTAATAGTACAAACCTCTGACTCTATACAAATCGCAAGTGCGCCCCACTAATGAATTTGGCAGCCACCACTGGTCCGGAGCCCCAACATACCTGAAAAGAACCCTCGACTCTGTAAAGATTCCCCTATCTTAACAGACGGATTGCAATATCAATATCAACAGCAATAGACCAAATATTCTTGGCTCAATAACTTGGCACAATTTTATAAATGATTAGAGATAAATGGTTTAACCAATTTCCTGTTAATACTAGATTAGAAACAAATTATTCAACATTTAAAAGTACCTACTCTTAAAAAACATTTTCAATAATATTACTCAATTTCTTTATGATATTATACAACCTTTTTCAATAATAATACACATATACGAATTGCATTTTTTTCTCTTCTCATTCATATTATTTTCTACCTTTATTTGTATTTTTTTGCTTTCTTGCTCTGCTATCAACTTGCTTACTATCAGTTTATTCAATTCTGAAAACTTTATTATCAAAACTTCGTTTTACTATGTTTCTCCGCATTGTTTACAAAAGCGTTTTGCTTTCCAAAAGGTTGTAACATGATGGTTCCATGACAACTCAAAACAATTACAATTCAACACATCTTTAAAGTAATGTAAAGTCATTAATAGAGATGAAATAAACTAACATATAAACCTAACCTACGTAACCTAATATCGAGATCTTTTCAGGAGAATTAACACGGCTTCCTCGATCGAGGGGTAAGGCTCTCGACTAGCAATCCGAAGGTCGCGGGTTCAATTCCCAAAAGAAAAAAATGTGTTTATGTATTAATTTAAAATACTATTTAGAATACTTGCGGCATGTTCCAAGAGTGAAAGATGCTCTGAGTGTCGCCCTGGTGTAAGACAACCATTCAGAATTGAAACATTGCTTGAAATGGCTTTAGCCGTGTTTGGTGACCAGATCTGAATATCCAGGTACTCCCCTACCTTCTTCATTCCCCATCTCCTTCCCCTCCCCACTACCTTCAGCCTCACAACATACCCAAAATTGAGTATGCCATAGTCTCATTGGCTCCAGACGATTGAGAGCAGTGCAATATTCACATAAAAATAAATTTAATTTAAAAAAACACAAAAGAATAAAATTTAATTATTGTTGAATCATTATTTTCAGTCAAGAAGGGTATAAGTAGGTAGGTACCTACAAAATGTTGAGTAGTATGTGATAAATATATCTGCTCGCTCCACACGCTCTTCTGTCTTGATCTTACGAGGATCAATGTAAAACAAATTGTAAACAAAATTCTTGCCTAAACAGACTACGTGATTTTTCAATTGCGAACCGAATAAATGTAAAAAGTTCATAAAAGAGTGTGTTTTTGACGGTTCCATGATAACTCCTCAAAATGACAAATCATCACACAAAAGGTGATATAGAGTCATTAAAAGTGATGAAACAAAGACTAGGCTAAATAGTTACATAATATGTAACCTCTTTAACCTAGTTTTTGTTTCATCATTTTTCAAAACTTTATAACACTTTTTATAGGTGTGTTGAATTATCATTTTTATGAGTTATCCGGTCACCGTTTTTGACATGTCATGAGCAGAGATGTGCTTTATTTCAAATAAATCCATTTCAAATGGAAATGCAAAATAGGTATTTTCCATTTTGCATTTTAAATGCTTTTCTCAATGCATTTTCCATTTTAAATGCTTTTTGCAACATTCTTCCTACTATCTCCACTCAATTTTTTTCATAAGCCCCAAATATCAGTCGGTCCTCAAGCTCGCTATGAGAGATAATTTATTTTCGAAGGAAGCAAATACTTTGGGGTGTGACATATTGAATGAAAAAAACATACACTTAGTAAGACACCACTTTATTTTTGAATTAATAACAATAGCCAACCGGGTTTCGCTTGTCCCAAGCTTCATCAGGACTAAATATCAACTGTTGATATTTAGTCCTGATGAAGCTTGGGACAAGCGAAACCCGGTTGGCTATTGTTATTAATTCAAAAATAAAGTGGTGTCTTACTAAGTGTATGTTTTTTTCATTCAAGAGATAATTTACATTTGTCAAGTTGCCCCCTGGTAGGAGCCCTGGCAATTGAGTGATACCATTACAAAAAATACTGAACATGGAGCCATGACGCTGTAATATTATATATTAGATATTAGCAGTTTCTATGTTTTTACGTTGGCAACATTAGTCCCGCGCAAATTTTTTATATTTTCATAATCTGTAGTCGTGGTGTTTTTGGATTTACCATCATGTAATATGTTTGTTCTACATTGATGTCCATTATTAAATGACAAAATTGTTCAAAAAATCTATAATTATTTTAATTGTTTAACCTGAGAAACCATTTTGCAATTTTCAATGCATTTTGAAAATAGGTATTTAGCATTTTGCATTTGAAATGCTTTTCTAAAAGCCATTTTGCATTATGCATTGTCAAATGGAAAAGTTTTGACCCATTTCCATTTTGCATTTCAAATGGTTTTGGGTACCCATTTTGCACATCCCTGGTCATGAGTAACATTTCTGTTGTTGTTTCTCTGATGAATTTAATTTATTTTATGTACATCGTGTTTTCTTATTATATTATTACAGTTTTTGATTTATATAATACTGTTCTGTTAATTCTATCAATTCCTTAACCCAAGGAGGAAATCTATAATTGTTTGCATTTTTGGTGTAATGTAAAAAAAGATCAAATTCAACTGTTGAATTCCCAAAGGTTAATAAATAAATAGTAAAAGAAAAAAGAATACTTGTTCAATTACTATCAAACTAAGCGTAACAATATAAGCAGTATGTAACTATTATCTCATCAAATACATTTTTTTCTCATTCTGTCAGCAATTTAAAAGTTTAAATATTCGATAAGCTCGGCCTCATTGACTAATCACTGAAGTGTCGGCGGCCGCTGTGATGCAGAGTCGAGAGCTGCGAGCAAAGATTCGAGAGACGAGAGCTGAGAGCTGAGAGCTGAAAAGCTGTGATGGCTCCAATTTATCTGCCAATTAATCTCCGGGGTTTGACGAGCCTCACCGCAGTACTCAATGGAAGGACGCAAAACGCAGGACGGACCTTCCTGGATACGGAGGCCGGGAGGAGATTTGTGTCTCAGACCTGCAGCCGAGGATTCTTGCAGTACCGCTTTGGGTTATTTTTTTTGTGGTATTTTTGTGAAATATCACCTCAATGTGCTCTAAAAAGCCTCGAAAGAATTCAGAGTGAAGCTTGAAACTCGTATCTTCAAAAAATCATCTACATAAATGATACAATTGCTAACCAAATTTACGTAACTAGCCGGTTGGTATCTACCCAATATGTTATTTCAATATCAAATATGTTATTTCAATATCAAATATGTTATTTCAATAGCAAATATGTTATTTCAATATCATATATGTTATTTCAATAGCAAATATGTTATTTCAATATCAAATATGTTATTTCAATATCAAATATGTTTATTATTAATTTATTGTTATTAAGTTTAATTTGTAGAACTCCATTTTATTTTTTTATTTTTTATATATACAATAATATTATTATTGGGTTTATAAAAACAGTTTATTTTTAAACAAGTTCTGCTGTGTAATTATTATTACGCGTGACAGCTGTTTCGCCCTCTGAAGGCATTATCAAACTGTGGGTAGCCCACTTACAGACGATACATTTATATTATTTCTAGCTAGGTATTTTAATTTCATTTACTGATTTCTTAATTGATTTCTAAGTAAAATATTAAAAATTATTAATGGTTATTACCCCAGCAAAGTTTCCCCAATTAGTGTAATGTTTAAATTTGACTGAATGTCTTTATGTTAGTTATTCCCAAACGATGACTCATAGGGTTATTTTAATAGCATAATTAAGTACTTCATAGTGCACTCATATTTGCATTAGGTTTGAAGATATCTAGTAGGGGTGAACGAATTATATTTGTTTGTTCATTAATTAGAATAGCTTTCGGATTATTAGAGTTTTTGTTAATTTCTAACTGCTCTAAAAGATTCAGTTTACGGCCTTTATTTTGTACGTGTAACGGAGTTGGTTTATTATTATCATTAAGTGAGTGATTTTCATCTAGGAGATGTTTGGCAAATTGAGATTGTATTTTATTATTATTTTTAAAAGATCTTATATGTTCTTTAAACCTAGTGTTAAAGGACCGGCCCGTTTGTCCAACATAAACAGCGTTGCATTCGTCACACTGGAGTTTATAAATGCCACTATTTTGTAATTTGAGTACCTTACTTTTTGAGTTTTTAAGAGATGATCCTAAGTTGTTATTTGTGCGGAAGGCAATATCTAAACCACACTTTTTGAGGACTTTGGCAATTTTATTAGATGTCGAACTCGAACTTGTAAATAAAATAAAAAACATTGATCTACCGCACAATTGCCAGTTCATATCTTTAGACGTGGTCAGTCTCTTTAGCAATATCCCTATTCAAGAATGCCTTAAAATCATTGAAGATATTTTAGACGAATCTAATATAAACCCAGTTACTAAAAAAGACTTATTCGATCTATTTAAAATTTGTGTTGAAACTAACTACTTTGAGTTTAATGATAAATTCTATCAACAAAACGACGGATTACCAATGGGATCGCCCCTCAGTCCACTTCTTGCAGAAATATTCATGGATTACATTGAAAAACAAATTTTAAATTCAATCTTTAGCAAACACATAATATACTATGTTCGTTATGTTGACGACATTTTGGTCTGTTGGAAAGGTACCAACAGACAATTAGATCTTTTTGTCACATTTGCTAACTCCATCAACCGTAAAATCTGCTTTACGGTTGAAAGAGAGTGTAATAATAAAATTAATTTTTTAGACCTAACCATCGGTAGAGAAAATAATAAACATACGTTTGAAATTTTCCGTAAGCCTACGTTTACAGATACGACCATTAATTATAAATCTTTACACCCATGGTCACATAAATTATCTGCCTACCACTCAATGGTACATAGGCTTACGAATATCCCACTCGACAAGAAAGCATACGAGAAGGAAAAAAATACAATCCTAACTATTGCTAAAAATAATGGCTTCAAGGGTAGAGACATTGAAAAAATAATTAATAATAACAAACACAAAAATAACCTTAAATTAATTTACCCAACGACTAATAATAAGACGAATAATAAATTCGGGTGTTTAGAATTCATCGGACAGACATCTAATAAAATTGCCAAAGTCCTCAAAAAGTGTGGTTTAGATATTGCCTTCCGCACAAATAACAACTTAGGATCATCTCTTAAAAACTCAAAAAGTAAGGTACTCAAATTACAAAATAGTGGCATTTATAAACTCCAGTGTGACGAATGCAACGCTGTTTATGTTGGACAAACGGGCCGGTCCTTTAACACTAGGTTTAAAGAACATATAAGATCTTTTAAAAATAATAATAAAATACAATCTCAATTTGCCAAACATCTCCTAGATGAAAATCACTCACTTAATGATAATAATAAACCAACTCCGTTACACGTACAAAATAAAGGCCGTAAACTGAATCTTTTAGAGCAGTTAGAAATTAACAAAAACTCTAATAATCCGAAAGCTATTCTAATTAATGAACAAACAAATATAATTCGTTCACCCCTACTAGATATCTTCAAACCTAATGCAAATATGAGTGCACTATGAAGTACTTAATTATGCTATTAAAATAACCCTATGAGTCATCGTTTGGGAATAACTAACATAAAGACATTCAGTCAAATTTAAACATTACACTAATTGGGGAAACTTTGCTGGGGTAATAACCATTAATAATTTTTAATATTTTACTTAGAAATCAATTAAGAAATCAGTAAATGAAATTAAAATACCTAGCTAGAAATAATATAAATGTATCGTCTGTAAGTGGGCTACCCACAGTTTGATAATGCCTTCAGAGGGCGAAACAGCTGTCACGCGTAATAATAATTACACAGCAGAACTTGTTTAAAAATAAACTGTTTTTATAAACCCAATAATAATATTATTGTATATATAAAAAAAAAAAAAAAAAATCAAATATGTTATTTCAATATAATATATGTTATTTCAGTATCAAATATGTTATTTCAATATCAAATATGTTATTTCAATATCAAACATGTTATTTCAATATCAAATATGTTATTTCAATATCAAATATGTTATTTCAATATCAAATATGTTATTTCAATATCAAATATGTTATTTCAACATCAAATATGATATTTCAATATCAAATATGTTATTTCAATATCAAATATGTTATTACAATATCAAATATGTTATTTTAATAATAAATACGTTGAGCAAATACGTTAATCGCTGATCGCTATACTCGTCCAAAACGCATGCAACCTTCCATAACATTGTAACTAACTAAATTATTTGTATCTAGTGCAGAGCCGTGAAAAATCACGGGATACTATAACAGTGTGATTTGTGAAGCTGAAAGTATGTATTTATAAAAAAAATGCCTCAGGATCATTGCCCTCCAAAAGAAGAAATTTATCTATCGAATTTTGGTAAACTTGAAAAATTACGACATCTATCCAATGACATTATTAAAATACAAGACACGTTATTTTCATAGGTACTAATCGAACAAAAATGTAGTAACGTTTATGAAAGGGATAGCCATTCAAATAATATATACAGGGCCGATAAAGTGAAACCACGTGAGTTGTCGCATTAAGAGGAAGCTACAAGTCAAAAAGGTGTAGGTATATTCTTGGTATACCGTATATTGTAGATAATAGGTATTAAAATCTCTTGACAAACGGAGTCTAGAAACGTTCGATTTCAAGCAAAAAACTGATTTTTATTTATTTTCTAAATAATTTTATAAGAAAGCAAAAAAGTTAATCAAGTGAAACTGTCACAGATAATCTTAGCTATATACTGTATTTTTTTAAGGTTGTTTCCTTTATTATTCCTCTACTAAATCACCTAAACATCTGTCAAGCATTTAAACAAAAGAAATAATAGACAATTCGAATACAGAATTATTTATTAATAAAATTATTTTGTTACCTACCTTATTACTTGTCTGGTACGATAAGTTTCCAATAGTGGTTCCGATTTTCATAATTAAAAGGTCAAGCACTACCCAGAATATCATTACATCACCAACAACCGAAATTGGTATGTTTAATTGTTATTTATTTATTTTTAACGCCCTTTTTAGGGGTTTTTATACATGAATAGTGGATAACAAATAATTATGAGCAATAATTAGCCGCCTGAAATATCAATACAAATATCTCCAGAGTAAATATAAATGCCGCCAACGGGAATTGAACCCATACCTTCTGATGTCCGGTCAGGTGTTCTGAACCACTGAGCTATGTCGGCTTATTTCTAACCCGCAAAATAATTCAATATTGATATTTACAATTTGTATTGATATTTCAGGCAACTAATTATTGCTTATAATTATTTATCATCCTTTATGCTATGCATAAAACCTTGTTTTATAAACATTAGTTTATCATTATAAAAAATAATTTTGAACAGTGGAAATTATACAGTATTTATTATATATAACTAAATTGCCTCAGTAACAATCTTTTAAATATGTTAAGTGATAAATGAAAGATGTCCACTAATTCGGTATAATTATTTCCTCCATCCGTATTCCGGGCAATGAGGAATACATATGGTAGTTATAGTTAGTACCAGAATTTCTACACTAAAATAAATCCCTACTTACTTCTGAGTAAGTACTGAAATCCGATAGCTTGTCAATGCAAGCACTTCTGGACTATCAAATACATAATTTAGAATTTTATATAGAAATACCAAGTAAAATAAATGTTTAAATAATGTTTGTATTCTTTCAATAGCTTGTACATAAATATTGTAATGTGGGTTCCAGACCGGAGAATTGTATTCAAGTTGACTTCTAACAAAGGAAAAATATAACAGTTTAATACTAAGGTAAGTACGTTTCTGTATCTGTTAGAAAATGATAAGATAAATCCTAGAAAGTAATATTTATTCTGCGCCCTTAAGGTGGTTTATTAGTTTATAAATCAGATTGTCTGTACTTCTTCTGGTTTTGTTAGTATATGGCCCAATGAGTGCAGAGAGGCCTCTCTGCCTACTCGCACCGGACCTGGCGGCGGAGGTAATTGCAGATAATGCGGCCTGCTGGCGGCAGCAGCGGGAACTAATGACGGCGGGGACTGGGACTGGACAGACGGGTTGGCCGAGGCTAATAGAAAAGCCCCTGGTGCGCAAACAATGAAATCGTAAATAATGTGTTACCGTCTCAAAATATTACTTATAATCCACTGTGCACTTTGGCTGAACTTATTGGTACAGATAAAATACTAGGGTTTTATAAATACATGCAACTTTAGTCATACATTCATCTTGGCAGTAAAAATGAAGATCGTTTTTTTCATGTTTACTTATTTTCTCACCAAATATTAATACTATTGACTTGAGGGGGGTTTCATTTGATTCAGCACGAACTAAAACATAGTAAATGATACCTCACTCGACCTACTTTGAAAACATGTATTTTTAGAAAATTCCACCCCTCCCGCTACCCCTACAGGCATGTTCTATTTGGAATCTGCATATTTTGGCTTTTACTGCCAATGAGAATTCAAGGATTCGTGAGTTTCATGAATGCTCGAATTTTGTCATTTACTTTGTATGAGTTTCATGAATGCTCGAATGTTGTCATTTACTTTGCATGAGTTTCATGAATGCTCGAATTTTGTCATTTACTTTGTATGAGTTTCATGAATGCTCGAATTTTGTCATTTACTTTGTATGAGTTTCATGAATGCTCGAATTTTGTCATTTACTTTGTATGAGTTTCATGAATGCTCGAATTTTGTCATTTACTTTGTATGAGTTTCATGAATGCTCGAATTTTGTCATTTACTTTGCATGAGTTTCGTGAATGCTCAAATTTTGTCATTAACTTTGTACGAGTTTCATGAATGCTCGAATTTTGTCATTTATAATAGAAGAATATGTATGAGACGATGTATGAATGTGAATGAGGCAAGGAGTGTGTGCCAAGACCAAGTTGTTTGGCGGTCCGTCCTCTCTGCCTACCCCTGCGGGGAAACGGCGTGATGGTTAGTTAGTTAGTTAGTTTGTTGTGCATATTCGTAATATTTTACATGTATTTAACAGTTACCGTTATTAAGGAGCGTTTACGCGACATAAAATTAATCACGATAATGCGTTTGACCGTCTTATGTCCAATTTTTCGCCAGAACAGTTAGTCAGGAAAGCTGTCTTTCAATAATTATGACATCTTTGCTGAGTATATTGTTCAGAAATTCGATAATATTTCGATTGCGGTCGATCCAGTTATTGAAAGACTTGGAGCTTGGAGAATGTATGGTGATGTTACCCCTGCGGCCGTCAGGTGTCTGGTGTCTGTCGACAACTTTCATGTATTAACATCCTCGTCAATTAAATACTAATTCATGTTAATCTATATAAATAAAAGGCAATGTCCGTATGTGTATGCCTTATAGACGGATTTCGTTGAAAAATCTGTTCTTAGTTGTGCCAAAAGTGTTTAGAGAGTGGCTTGAATGGTAAAAAAAGTCAGGGACGCCCGAGGAAGACATAACACGACAAAGTGAATCAAATACTTAAGTGTCACAAAATGCAGCGTGCGTGATGTACTAAGAAAGTGATATAAGGAGAATGTGTGACGTAGAAGAGAATAGTAGAAGAAGTCAGGGACGCGCGAGGAAAACGTGGCACGATCAAGAGAAACAAACACATATGTATTGTAAAATAAGGCGTGTGTAAAAAACGAATCCTGAAAATCGTATCGTGTCTTTCTCGGGAACGCCCGAGGAAGACATGATTCGAACAAGTGAAACAAATAGTTTAAAAAAAGTGAACCATTCAATTCTTTATAATAATATTATTTCCACCTTAAAAATGCCCATACTTTTCAGTTACACTAGAATTCACAACCTCAAAACTTTACTCCAAAACATTCATAACCCCGAGCAACGCCGGGTAGATAGGCTTAAATAAATAACAGTTGGCTGCTGTGAAAACGTAAGACCGTGCATCTTACGCATTTTATGAATCATCTAATAAAACGACAACTTCTATGGCAGAGAGTAAGTTCCTTGGCTCTAGGACCAATGCTTAAGACCGAGGCTTGAGTTTTTTTTTATTTACATAGGATGAGAAACCAAAAATGGCCAAAGTGAAAGATACTTCCCAACCTGTATCTTCTCGTTCTTCTTCCCCTGCTTCACTTCCTTCAATCCAAGGCCGACTACAGTAAAGGCCTTGGAGCGCGACCGCCAAATTACAAATTAGTCTGTACTGTCGCTAAGTAAGCTTCATTGTTTAAAATAGTCTAATAACTGTGTTTTTATAATATACTTTGCGGTAAAACAACACACAAATCAGTAATAACAAGGAGTAATAATCAACAACGATCGCCGACATTTGCAAACTATCGTTGCTCGATGGCACTGACTTGATCACGTGACACTTCGATCAATTACATCATCAGTCTTGGAGTCACCATGAAATTACTGAAAGGTCACTTTTTAGGACCACTTAAAAAATCCTGGAAAAACAGCACCTTGCACGAATTGTTATTTTTTAACAACATAACTTGACATTGTTTGTCCTCTGTCCAAATTCCTATTTTTTCATTCCGCTAATCGTACTAGTTCTAAAAATCTCTACCGCATTTTCTATAAGTTGTTTAGTAGGAAATAAATTAATCTATTCAAAAGGTCATCGACAAAAACTGCTTCTGCAACAAATGGTAACTTTTGGATTTTTTGTATTAATTTATATCCTTGAAATTAAATTATTATTAATTTATATCCTTGAAATTTTATTATTATTAATATCATTCAAAGTTCCTCTGATGACGCTAGTTTATCAGAACTTTTAACCAGGGCCGGCTTTCTCCACAATAATTTAGGATCATCTGTACGGTCATAATAAGCCAACTCCGTCACGAATAATACAGGCTGTAAACTCAATCTTTTAGAGAAGTTGGAAATTAATAAATAGTCCTAAAGCTAGTTTGATAAATGATCAAAAAATATATAACTAGCTCGCCGCTCCTAGATATCTTTAAGCCTAGTTCGATTAATATAGAACACAAAAATACGGGAATATTAATGCAAGGAAAAGATGCCTGAGTCAACCAAATTATTAATTTTGAAACCCCTTACTTTAACGACCTTTAGTCGCATTTAACTTAAAAGTGTAATCTCTAAATAGTATATAATAAAGTCGCTATACGCGTCTGTCTGTTTGTGCGCTCAGTTCTTCTAAACTACGCAATGAATTTTGATAGAGTTTTCACTGTCATTTAGAGAATTTCTTCTGAAAGGTTTACATATATGATACATGCATATTATATGTATATAGGTAAAAAGTAGAGAAAGGTCGATGTTTTATAATAAAGTTGAAAAATAATATATTCGGGTAATACATTGTTAACGCTGGCTAAACCTTATGAAATACATCAAAATAATGTACCACGGAATTGTATATGTTAAAAAGGCCTACAGAATAGTTTAAAATAGTATATATCTATCTCATAAGGATAACATTCAGCAACGCCAGGTACACGTCAGCTATTTATTAATAATTACCGATTTTTTTACTCAGTCTAAACCAAAAATGACATAATTGATCAAAATAAAATATTTTTACAATTTATTTTTCGTTAAGGTAATTATTTTTTTATTTTTTTTTTATTGAAACATATAAACAAGGTTACAATTTTTTTAACAATATAAACACCAATATATCAATCACTCTCCTAATAAAGCAGCTGCTTGTGTTTAGGAGAGGACAACAAAAATATTTTTACATTTGTTTAAATTAAACAAAAAATAACACAAAAAATAACAATAAAAGTAATAAAAATAAATATGTAAATAATATAAATTTATCGTCTGTAAGTGGCCTCACCACAGTTTGATAATGCTTTCAGAAGGTTACGATCTATATTCATATTCAGAGATGTGCTTTATTTCAAATAAATCCATTTCAAATGGAAATGCAAAATGCAAAATGGGTATTTTCCATTTTGCATTTTAAATGCTTTTCTAAAAACCATTTTGCATTTTGCATTTTAAATGCTTTTCTCAATGCATTTTCGATTTGAAATGCTTTTTTGCAACATTCTTCCTATTTTCTCCACTCATCTTTTTTTCATAAGCCCCAAATATCAGTCGGTCCTCAACCTCGCTATGAGAGATAATTTACATTTGTTGCTCCCTGGTAGGAGCCCTGGCAATTGAGTGATACCATTACAAAAAATACTGATTTAAATACTGAACATGGGGCCATGACGCTGTAATATTAAATGTTAGATAGCAGTTTCTATGTTTTTACGTTGGCAACATTAGTCTCGCGCAAATTTTTTGTGGTTTCATAATCTGTAGTCGTGGTGTTTTTGGATTTATCATCATGTAATGTGTTTGTTCTACATTGATGTCCATTATTAAATGACAAAATTGTTTAAAAATTCTATAATTATTTTAATTGTTTGACCTGAGAAACCATTTTGCATTTTCAATGCATTTTTAAAATAGGTATTTTGCATTTTGCATTTGAAATGCTTTTCTAAAAACCATTTTGCATTTTGCATTTTCAAATGGAAAAGTTTTGACCCATTTCCATTTTGCATTTCAAATGGTTTTGGGTACCCATTTTGCACATCTCTGTTCATATTTTAACTAAATAGTGTGTGCGGTAAAGAGTGGGATAATATTGTCGAGTGCAGAGTGTAAATGAAACGGAGCACCCTGCCCGCCGGGTATGTCAGAGATATACGACGTGCAAATATACAGGTAATGGGCGTCTTTAGCTAGCAGCCGGCCCTCATTGCATTACCATATCTACCACATAACCCTTTACAGGTCGCCCAGTGAGAAAATGGGCCACCATTCCGAATCTTTACTTTAGCAGATTTGTTTGTTTATTTAAAATGCACTAAAATTGTATAAGAGTGAGTATAGTCAGTACATCTGACGTCTTGAAACTAATAGTACATTGTAATAATCATCAGTAATGTTTTCAGTACGTAGAAAAATGAGTAGGTATTGTTGATTTATTAAGAATCTTTTCAAATTATTGGTATTCCAGTTAAAAACCGGATTGCAGGCCTTTAACGAATGAATTAAAAGGTTTCCTGATAAACTTTTTGTAATTTTCAAATATATTACCACGCATGTAGAATAATGAGTACGGCTTTTTTTATCAAGATACTGTTAAAAATGTAATGTTTTCTGTACGGAGAAAAAAAAGTATTGCTGATTTATTAAGGATCTCTTCAAATTACTGGTAATCCAGGCACGTTCCAGGGTGGAAGATACTCTCCAGTATCGCCCTGTTGTAAAACCACCATTCAGAATTGAAACGTCGCTTGAAATGGCTTTTGCCGTGTTTGGTGACCAGATCTGAATAGCCAGGTACCTTACCTCCTTTCTCTTCTTCATCTGTTTCCCCTCTCCGCTAAATTAAGCCTCACAAGATACCCTAATTGGGGATGCCATTGTCTCACTGGCTCCAGACGGTTAGGAGCAGTTGGGACTCTTGTGTGGTTTCACATAAAAAATTAAATCAACGCATAAATAAAAAATCCACCGTTATAGACTTTTTTCAATAGCACCATTCCTCTTGTCATGCTGTGCAGTGCTAGAACATCTGTTCTGCCGTGTGGTATCTTGAATAAGTCGTGGTGGCGACTACCTACGATAGAAGTTTTAAGGCAGGTATAAATAATCCATAGCATTCCAAGAGGAATGGGCCATCAACAGAGTTATTTTTTTATTTTTTTTTTTTTTTTTTTTATAGTGAATACCTCACAAGAGTCCCAACTGCTCCCGTCTGGAGCCAGTGAGACTATGCCATCCCCAATTGGGGGATGTTGTGAGGCTGAAGGTAAGTGGGGAAGGGAAATAGGAAGGTGGGAAAGTACCTGGCTATTCAGATCTAGTCACTAAACACGGCTAAAGCCATTTGGAGCAACGTTTCAATTCTGAATGGTGGTCTTACACCAGGGCGATACTGGTAGTATCTTCCACTCTGGAACGTGCCGCAAATATACCATATATTATTATTTTAATTAATTAATTGTGAAATAACACAAATTAATCAAATAAAATTTATTTGCGCACGCCGGGTTCGAACCCGCGACCTTCGGAATGGCAGTCCAATGCTTTACCACTGGACTATGCCGGCCGTCAATATTTTATGCCCTATATTACCACTAATTACTTATTACAAGATTTGCACAGCGACAGATTTCTAGACTATATCTGAAGCAGTAAAATAACTAGAATGGTGAGCTTTGACGTCATGAAATTTGCATGTGATTCTATCAGGAATTTTGGGTCAAATGGACCTTGGAAGTTTCTTTAATCCAGAACTTCCTAATCCTTTCAAATCCTTTTGGATAAATACTTTTATTAGATTCTTAGTATTAGCGTGCCTAACACTGTTTGGTAGTTATACATAATTTAGAGCGTGACGCGCATGTGCTGAATTGTTCAACTTCAAGGCTGCCAACAATTAGCAGTTTTGTAAGAATTTGGTTTTTGAATTATGCCATGTATGCACTTGATATACAATTTGAATATTTAATGCTTGGTAGTTGTGAAACTAATAAGTTTCAGTTGTGTACATGCAAAAAATGCACTGCTAATCTTTCGACTAACGAGTACGAGTATTATAGAATGTGGCAACGTAATAATTGGTAGTATTGATTATTTAGTCAAACGTTCCATTATTTGAATATTTCTATATTGATTCGTTCTAGATTATTCAGCAGAGCCTTCCATTATTTGAATATTGTGTTGATGCATTACTTAAACAAACCTTCTATTATTTGAATGCTATTATGTTGACACATTCTACATTCTTTAGCCGAACGTTCCATTTTTAAATATTTTTATGATGATGCATTCTACATTCTTCAGCCCAACAATTCATTATTTGAATGCGGTAGTTCGTCTGTACTATTGCATGACATTCGTGGCAGTGCATTGTTAGCATGAGTGTAGTTACTTCTTAATTAAGGCATTTTTAAAACAAATTTTGCTAATTAGGTTAATTAGAGCGACGTTAATTATCCTTTGAAAGCGGCATGCAGGGTGCGAGTTATTTTCATGGTTAAGTTGTGGGTTGAGTACATCTATTAAATATTTATTACCATCTTTGCGCGTACCAAAGATAACTAAATAATTTATGTGAAGAATTATCTTCCATACTGCAATAAAACACTCGGAATACCTAGTATTGAATAATAAATAAATAAAAAATAATTCTCGAACGGTGGGCTTTGGTGCTATGAAATATGCAGTGTGCTTTTTTCTACGTAGTATTTCAATGTCAAAGAAACTATTTTCATAATAAGAAAAATATTTCTGATAATGATTTTTTTTTCTATTAAAATAGCTCGTGTTAGAAATATATTTCATACAAAATATAATAGTGAATCTTTTGATTGAATTTCAACCGGGAATATTTTTTAATAACTCCTGATTATGACAGGTCTTGATCAAATCTATCTGACTTGACGACGATATCTCAAAATAACCTTTCGGTTGTTAACAAATATTACTAACGCGGTTCATCAATTGGCGACCCCTGCACCGCGAAGATGCAAATTAGCCTATTGCTCTTGATGGAGTGGCTCGACTGATGATAATTCTGCAGACGACAAGACGCACGCTTCATGATGGACCGCTGCGAGGAGCAAGAATCCGTCCCGTCGTATCTCTCATAGCCAAGACGTAGGGTGACTACTAGACACCTAGTCTAGGTGATCATTAGAATCGGGGTAACTACCAGAGACAAGGTAACTACTAGAAACAAGGTGAAGATTAGGTACAGGGTGACTCTTAGATACAGGGTAACAACTATACACAGGTAATAACTATACACCTACTAGACACAATGTATCTAGACACAGGGTAACAACTAGACAGTAGGTACTACTTCTGATAACTGTACACAACCTTCTGAACGGCTTTTTATGTTCGCGCGCAGGCACGGGACTTTTTCCGAGTTGCGAAACTAACCTACCATTGGTAGTGTCGCTTGAAAAATGATCCTACTATTAAATATCTTGTCCCCTGATATAGATATTTATCACTTAAAATAAAATGAATTAATATAATTTAAAACTCAGACACAAGTCAACTATTACATACAGGGTAACAATTAGAGACACACGATATCGACTGGACGCGGGGTAACAACTAGACTCAAGGTACTTTGTAGACACTCGGTAACCACTAGACCCAGGGTAAAAAGTAAACAAAAGGTACCAACTAGACACAAGTTACCTATTGGACACAAGGTACCTTCTAGACCCAGGGTAACAACTAGACACAAGACGTGTAACAATTAAACAGAAGGTAACTACGAGAAACGAGATACATGTTTGTAGATCACAACATCCAACATCAACTCTCAATGGCTAATAGGGTACCCAATTGAACTTGGATAACTACTACTTTCAAGGCAAGAACTAGACTCGGGGTATATAGGTACTAGACTAGACACGAGATACATGTTTTTAGATCAGTACAACACTTTTCATCCGTCAATCAACGGTCCCCAATTAACAAAATTGAGTAATTTTTTTAAGACTCTTAACTGCTCCCAACCGTCTGGAGCCAGTGAAACCATGCAACCCCAATTGGGATATGTTGTGAGGCTGACAGTTATTGGGATGGGGGGAGAAGATAAGTATTCAGATCTGTTAACCAAGCACGGCCAAAGGCATTTCAAGGAAGGTTTCAATTCTGAATGATGGTCTTACACCAGAACGGTACTGAGAGTATCTTCCACTTTCGTAACATAATTTTAAATGATAAAATATTAACTTTAACTGGGAACAAGTTAACTATAAGAGACAATGAAAAACTACTAACCAGATATTTATACATCAGATCGTTCTAGGTTCATGGACATCTGATATACGAAGAACGCTGGGGTCATTGATAAATTAATTTAAAATATTACATCTTATCTCGCTATCCCATCCCAAAAATTTTAACGTACCCGCGCTTTCGCAATAGTTTTGAGGCAAGTCGTGACTCGCCAAGCACCTTCTAGGAATTTTTTTTATTTGACTTTAACCTGTTTCACGAATCCATTATGGGTTTTGTTTTATTTCTCAAATTTAAGTTTATTGTTATAATTTAACGAAAAATATTTCTTCTCCACGTTAAACTTGGCGTGCATATCTTGGAAAATTAAATAATGTATACGCGTTAAAAAATTACATATTTTTTTAAACATCTATTTTGCGAAGAGCGAATTTGATGTATTTTTATGTGAATATCATTATATTTACGTTCAAAATTGTAAATGTTGTTTAGACAGTCCTGATTTAATTAGAATCATTGAATTTAATTTACCTACTAGAGCCACTCGTTCCAAAATCCTGTTTAAATGTAACATTACCAAGACTGGGCAAATCTATTCAACTGCACGCAAGTAGGTACATAAATAAATAAATATATATTTTTTTAAATCTCTGAATTTATAAGTAAACATTAAAAAAATATCAGAAAAAAAGTATAAATATTTCCATTGGTGTGCGTTTTTAGTTTTCGGGCAGCGCGAAAATACAATTACATTATTATTTTCTGGCATCGCGTAAACACAACTACATTATTATTTTCAAGCATCGCGTAAATACAACTATATTATTATTTTCTGGCATCGCGTAAACACAACTACATTATTATTTTCTGGCATCGCGTAAATACAACTACATTATTATTTTTTGGCATCGCGTAAATACAACTACATTATTATTTTCGGTAATCGCGTAAATACAAATACATACATTATTATTTTCTAGGAGCGGGAAAATACAACGACATTATTATTTTAAAATTGACAGTTAACATTTTTTTATAAAGAAAGACAAACATTCCCCAGTTAAGCATAACCTGAAAATATTTTATTACCTCCAACTCCCATCTTAAAAATATCATAAAAAATAAACTTCGGTTTCACCTACCTATTATATTATATTTTTAAGGCGATGCCATACGTACTAATGCAAAATCATGTGTTTTTGGTTTGAAAATTTGGTCGCCTAGAAATGTTTCAGATGCTTTAATTAAATACTGCGAGTCGAATACATCTTGGCCTTTGAAATAATCGAGTATCTTTTAGAAAAGTCTTTTTATAAGCCCAGAAAAAAATAATGTATAAGGCCTATGAAAAGTGCTTTAATGTTCAAAATCTCCTACTTACGAACCCATTTTCGGTTATGATTTTATTGTATAATATGGCGAATTAAGTTATTTATAAAATGATCGAAAAAAAATCAAACATTTATGCCTGAACATCCACAAAATAAAATAAAAAGCACTATTTAGACATGTTTTTTTCTTGCATAAATCAAAACAGGCGGATAGTGTTAAGAGGGAATTTAAACCTTATCACCATCTACGTAAGGGTTGTTATTGATAGCGGCTCAATTTAAAATATTACACGACATAGTGCAGAACTAACTAACTAACCATCACGCCGTCTCCTGAAGGGGTAGGCAGAGAGGAGGGACCGCCAAACAAGTCGGTCTTGGCACTCACTCCTTGCCTCATTCACATTCACACACACTCTTCTATTATTCTTGACATGACCCGACTCAAGTATCTGATTTACTTGATGCCATGTCTTCCTCGGTTGTCGCCGACTTATTCTACAATTAAATTGTCGTAATATATTCTCCTTACATTCCTTTCTTCGTTCATTCGCTCTATATGTCCAAATCGTCTGAACGTCCCTTTCTTAATCTTACTCATTACGCTTAAATCAGCCCTGCATTCTTGCGGATTTCCATATATCTCACACGATCATACATGGTTTCACACACATACGCCTCAGGGATATCGTTTCTACAGCATTCAGTCTATTTTCACCCTTCCTCTGCCAGATTCACGCCTCACTGTCATACATCAGGGTAGGTACCAGCACTCCATTGTGGACTGCTAGCGTATTTCGCCATTTTCAAATTTAGAACCGATTTGTAGAAAATCGGGATTTTTCGCGGGTTTGCGACACTACTAAATAAGCGGAAGTAATATTTACGATTTTAAGTGTCGTTCATAAAATATTGCTTGTCCAATGATTGAGGCGTCTACACCGGATTGAACCCACGATGCCTGAGTGGGAGCCCGACGCACTTGTACACTCGGCTACTATCCGGTTATTTTAAGCAATTACGACCACTTTATTAGACTTAAAGATCTGGATCCTGGCTATTCTGATCTGGTCAGTAACACAACACATCAAACAAAATGTACATTCTGAAAACTGAAAAACCACCTTTCTGCAAAATTGATAATACTTAGTATTTTTACACAACATATCAAGAAACATGTCGATTTAGAAACTGAAAAATAAATTTTGTATGATAGGGTTAATAGATTTGTCGATATTGACCAACTGATAAGCCTGTACAAACCTCAATTGATTAAAGTTCATTGTCCAAAACTGGTAAACCTACTTGTTTCCATGTAAAAGACGGCGATTCGTCTGATTGACAATCCGATGTTAACAGACCGATTGTCATTTCTAATGCACAGATTTGTTCTACAGGTATTTGAATGAAGCCTGCTCAAAGGAGCTAGCAGCATTGATCCCCGTGCAGTCTGTGCACTGGTGCAAGTACACAAAACTCAATAGACACGAGAGCAGAATAATTGATGTTGGCTTCATGAGAACGGGTCGTTTTTTCGACTCGTTTTTTTTAAACAACATAAACATAAAATTAAAATTAAGGGGTTATATACAGTTAGAATTTTCAAAAAAACGATATTTTTTATTTCATTTTCGTAATGAAAATTTATTTAAGTACACACACAGAAAATTTCAAGTCAATCCGGCTATTATTTTTGAAGTTACACGCATTTTTGTAAAGACGTGTCAGAGCGGAGACGGTGACTCCAAAACGTATTCGGGAGTTTTAAAAGTTGCACCTTACGGCTATCAAGAAGTTATGAAGAAAGAATGTATTGGACACGTGCAGAAGAGAATGGGCACGTGACACCGAGATTATGTGAATAAAAATGTGGAAACAGTTGATAATAAAAAATAAAAAATACAAAAAAAATAAAAATTCTTTGAATTGAAAAAATTGCCTCCTGACTGTATATAACCCCTTAAACAAAAGACCGCGATTATAGGATTCTAGAGGAAGCAGGGATAGGGAAGAGGAAGAAAGGAACTAACTATTCTGATCAAATCCTTGAATGTACATTTCGATTCTGAATAGAGCTCTCGCACCAGGGCGATAGTAGGAGTAAAGATGTCAATGTCTTGAAGTAGCAGCTATTCTACTTGAGGCTGAAGGAATCTGCGACCAAATCGCTTCCGTCGCGTGCAGAAGATTGCACAGAGGCCAGGCGGGCGGGTGGGGCCGACAGCTGAGGGGGCCAGGGCGGGGGCCAGTGAAGCCCTGGGGCCCCCGACCGGTTACACTTAAATAAATAAATGATATAACGCTCCTCTGGAAGCATTTTTTAAACTGCGAAGCTAATTGTCTTATAAATGGGATGAGAAATATTTGCAAACAAAATTTTATGTAGGTGAGATTTGTCAGTATTATCGTCTATGGAGGTAGGAGTATATCTAAGATATATGTATATTTATTTATATTATACGCCCATACGGGCTTGTACAAACATGTGAAATGTACACAATAAATTAGTGGAACCGAAATCATACAGCAAAATTTGCTTTTCAAATTATACAGAACCCATGCAGAAGAATAGTATTACGCTAACCTTATTTATTATTATTATTATTGAGGTTTGTTTTTATAGCCTTCTTGTAACTATATTCCGTGCAGTTGAACATACCTACAATTTCTGCTCAGCTCAGTCTTGTAATGTTTGTGCAATTAAAAAGAATTTTTGATTGAGTTGTTGCAGGTGATTAGGCTCCGTAAATCAGGGCTGTCTATAAATACAAGTCAAGTCGGAAACAAGTCTTCTATCTGAGAGCTCTAATAATTTTAATTACTTCATTATTTATTAATTATGTGTCTTGTTTATGTGAATACCGCACAAGAGTCCTAACTGCTCCCAAAAGTATGGTATCTACTTTCAGTATCGCCCTGGTAAAATGCAGCAATTCATAATTGGAACGTTGACCACATCGGTGACCACATCTGAATAGCCAGTTACTACCCCTCATCTGTCTTTTCCTCTCCTTCACCTCCCCTCTACCTACAACTCACAACATATCAAAATGTTGACTCTTGTACGGTAGATAGCCACTTAGCTAAAACAAATATATTATTAAAAAACTGTCAGGAGACATGCTGTGATGCTTAAAAGATTGCGGAAGGAAAGGAGATGTAGTAGAGAAGTCTGTCTCAAAGTGGGAGATGACGCCTTCTTATGGACGCTGGAGGCGTTCAGGGGGGGGGGAGTAGAAGGCTCAAAGAAAATAAGGGGACCTTAAAAAAATCTAGAGGGCGATGGCAGAAAAATTCTATTTATAAAAATCCGACTGAATTAAATATTAAAAAGTTTGTTTTACTTCCTTATAACTAAACATTTTTTATAACAAAACTGGGTGTTCGACACTTTTTTTCAATTGTTTCTATCTTTCACCCTTCAAGGGTGTTCTAGGACATCTTTTCAAATTATGGAAAGAAGGACGGTGAATTTATCCATCAATTTTGTTTAAATGGGAAAATTTCAAAAATTATATAGAAGATCGGAGTCAAATTCAGATTATGGACAATTCTTCAAATTTCACAGTAAATTTTCAAGTTCTTTGAAAGATTTGTTCAAGTTCTGTTATTATTTCAGTTCTGTCAAGCAACTAACCTACAATGATATTATAACCGAACTTGAATAGGTCTTTCACAGAACCCTAAAATGGACGTTGAAATTTGATGAATTGTTCAAATTCTCATAAACAACCCGTCCTTAGAAGAGATGATATGTTGAATAGAGGGGAGGAAATTTTAGATAAGCCTTGATAGAAGAGAAGTCATTTATTTAGAGATGGACAGCTAAAAAAATGTGATGTAAAATTCCCACTTTTTGTTAGTTAGTTTTTAAATTAAGTAAAACACTAATTTTAATTAATAAAAACACCATAGATGAAGCTATGGGGGAAGAAATAAAATGATGTGAGTTATTTTTAAGACCTGGAAATGAAGTACACAGTTCACAGTACGCAGCTTCTAAGCAAGACGGTGTCGAAAATATGACATGGATCACACCCTATCTATCCTGTACATATAATAATGCATGCTTAAAAAATGTATTTGCAATAACTGTTTCAAGATACGCAACAGATGGTAATGTAAAAAGTAAGTTAAAATATGGGGGGCATTAAATGTTATTTTAATCTCAAAGGGCTGTGGTCGAAATAAGTTTGAGAACCTGTTTTTTTCTGATCTTTTTCAACGTCTTGATTCTTAATGGTGATCTTTCGCCAGGGCAATACTGAAAGTATCTACCATTCAGAGTAATGTTTAATACTAAACTTGTGTAGGTATCACGGTCCATGCGGTTATTATTTTCCATATTATCCGATAGTGCTAAAGATGCGGAAAGCTGGATGCTGCATCATCGTTACTTGCAAATTCCGATTGATCGATCTTAATTAAATGAATTTTAATAAGGAGCACGGTTATTCATAAATAGCAAACTGGTACCTCTCAATTCAATATGTACACCTACACGAATAAACGACGCTTTAGTTGAATTGAATGAGTAGTTATAACCTGCAGTACAATTTAAAACCTGCCTCAATAACCAAAGGTATTATTTTCGTTGTATTAAGGGCCAGTTAGTTGTTCCACAAAATTTGAACAATTTTCAACTTCTTTTATTATTGCAGTTCAGTGAAACAAGTGGCTCATGGTGGAATCATAACAGAACTTGAATAAACTTCACAGAACTAGAAAATTAATTTGAAATTTGATGAAATTCTGTGGAACAGCTGTCCCTAAGAAAACATCAATTGAATATAAGTCGAATGTATAGCAATCAATGTATAAAAGTTACTGTGTATAAAGCATGTATTCAATTATTTATAAATGTATATAAACATAAAATTGATGTAAACTAATTTTTTAACACAATAAATTTAATAATGCATAACAAAGTGATAACCAGTTAGAACAACTTCGAAAAATAATTGTTCCAATGGCTTTCAAATTTAACAAAGTGTGATAAGACAATAATATTTCGGTAATATTTCCCTATTAATATCTGAATAGTATATTTCATATCGTTGTAAAATATCACCTGTTGTCGCTTTTCAAAACTTTTGAAATATTACTTCAATAGGAACAATAATAAGGAGTATCCTGATAAAGAAACCATTGGTTTTGAAACATGTCAATTATTTTGATTAAATAGTGGTGTATGCAAAGTAAACCATTCACTCACATTATCTTAACAGGGTAAAGTTAGAATTAAAAGAAAGGGAGCAGCTGATGTCTGATGAAAGCATTCGAGGTAGTTACAAAAGCACAACAGAGTTTCCAAAGTTCTGATTCGTGAATGAATAAAATAATATCCACTGCTGCTCAAAAAAATCCCTAGTGATGTTACTACCATTTGCATCTACCTACATACCTATGTGAGTCAGCTTTTTCCGCACTCATTGCTATAAAAACTAACTATCACCCCAGACTAAACATAGAAACGGATTTAACAGTGGCCAGTTCTAATACAACACCAAGAATCAATGTTTTTACTCAAGAGGTACAGGCAAAAGATAGAAAAAAAATGTTTTCACCTAATGCAGTTTATTGAATAAAATGTTAATTTAATTTCTCGTTTCATTTAATGCTTGCAAAATAAATTTAATGTGTTTTGAAAAAAATACTTTTAGCCACGTTTTTTTGGGATTGATACTTTTCAATGATCTCATATGGAATAGTTTTCAAAATACAACATGGTTAAGTAATGTTTGCTGATTAGGGCATTTTTAAAACTAAAAATGAAATATATGCGTATATTTTAAGTTATTTCGAGAAAACCCTAGATGAAATTTCTCAACCATCATTTTTTTCTAAATTATAAAAAGAATTGCAATGTTTCACATCAAAATATTGAAAAACAAAAAATCGCTTTAATATAAACTTCAAGATTTTCAATTAGTTTTTCGAATCCGTAAATACAGGGTTTTCCAATAAGAGGTGTTATTTTGAATAGCCCGCTATTTCGGTAGATGTGACTTTTAAAACTGTCATTTTTTGACATTTGACAATGAAACTACGCCATTAATAAAAATTGAACAATACACGCTTCAACAACGCATTGAAGTTATTAAAATTCACTTGAGTGAATCAAATGCAAATCATCTTGAGTGATGAGGCCCATTTCCACCTCGGTAGCTTCGTCAACAAGCAAAATTGTCGCATCTGGGGCTCGGAAAACCCAAGAGTTATTGTTGAAAAGCCTCTCTATCCTCAACGTGTGACTGTTTGGTGCGGTTTATGGTCCGGCGGAGTCATTGGACCTTACTTTTTTGAAAATGAGGCTGGAGCAACAGTTACGGTGAATGGATTGCGCTATTGAGAGATGATTAATGGTTTTTTATGGCCGGAATTGGATGGTATTGATCTAGACAACGTTTACTTTCAACAAGACGGCGCTACGTGCCACACAAGCAACGAAACCATTGATCTTTTACGATTGAATATCAAAATAACACCTCTTATAGGAAAACCCTGTATAAGCTTTTATGATCTCCTGTGAAGGTTTCATTTTGTAGTTTGAATTAAATTAGACTTTTTTCTTCTGAGAGGCTCTGAAAAAAAAAGATTTTGGGGTCGCCGCTACAAAAATGTTGCGAATCGCTGCATTAAACAACATACTTAGATGAAAAGCTTTCAATCCATCCGAGGATAGAATTGATATGCACTTATATTTAATTGCGCAATTTCAATAGTTGTTCAATGGTTTGTTTCCAACACGACTCGCTTCTTATACCTAATGGTGCTTATTACCAAATAACCATAAAAAATAATCACTGGAATACAAAGTTCAAGGATGTTATTATTGCTTTTGCCAGCAACGTAATTTCCTATAACTTGTTTATTGGTTTGTCCTTATCGCAATACTATGCGCAGTGTGAATATATTATATTATCAATACACATTCACTACCACAATGTTTGGTCGAAAAAATCTTTTGTTAACGCTAAAAGTGAATAAAGAATATTACATATCAGTGACATGAATAAGGAACACTTTCTTACACAAAAACCAGCATTTTTAAATGTTATTATTAGTTTTAATAATTAAAATAATTTTATAAAGTTTTTTTTTTTATTTTTCCGATCTCCCAAAATCGGAAAAATACTAAAATACTAAAATACTGGGAAACCAGTCTCAAAAAGTTGAGATGTTAGCATCTCGTCACTAATTTATTGTATTAAACCAAAGTGCAAAAATACATCCACGACCGTACATGATTTACGGCATTACTGTGAAAAGCATGGTGTGATTGTGGACCTTGTAGTCTATACATATATTACCTACGTAGACTGATTGTGATGTCAGAACTTGTCAGAATCAGCAGATTCAGTCGTATCATCCAAATGGTGTGTTTTATTCGTTTTTTCGATTTATAAATTCTAAGTTTAATAATATATAATAAAACTTATATATATATACATATATATATATATATATATATATATATATATATATATATATATATTTTATATATTAACTCCACACAGGAAGAAAATAATTTCCCTCAGGGCCTATGTTATCTTTGGGGATGCTGTGTGGAGAGTCTTTTTTTGGAGAGGAAGGAGTGAACATTTGTCTTGAAGAGTCCCATATTGTAGGAGGGAGGAAACACAGAGGCCGGCAGTTCGTTCCACAGCCGAGCTGTTGAACTTAAGAACGAATCGTAGAAGCGACCCGTTCTCATGTGACAAATGTCAACCGTGTACAAATGTTGGGCGCGCGTTTGGCGTGTATCCCGACTACGCACCGGTGCCGAAGGGATCATTGACGCTAGTTCCTCAGAGCATCTTCCATTGTAATACCTATAGAACAAGGACAGCATACCTACCCGACGCCTGTGCTCTAAAGATTGCAGTCCGTTTGTTAAGATTAGGGAATCTGTCAAACGGACCGCGAGTCAAGGGTTAGATATATTCAGAATCAGCGTTTATTGAGATATATATATAATAATAAATTTATTTTTTTGACGCAGTGATATTTTTCACTGGAGTTCCTTACTATTGATCTCCGTCGAAGTGGCTGTGGAAATAAATTTGTGAAATGTGACAAAATTCTTAATTTGTAAGCAAAACAAGCAACTTCACGAATATGAGTTTTTCTTCCTAAAACGATCATTTTCCTTAGAGGATGTATAGATTGTCAACCTTTGTGAACTGCACGTCACTGGAAAATGAGTAGAATCATTAAAGAAACCATTGAATATGTCAACAAACGAAAGAAACAGTTTTTTACTGTTTAATTTGTGGAAGTTCATTTTAATTTAAACTTTTTTTTAATTCCGTTATTTGGTTATTATTCATTTAAATAAATAAAAGATTTATTTATAAACAAGTTCTGCTGTGTAATTATTAGTACGAGTGACAGCTGTTTCACGTTCCGAAGGCATTATCAAAATGTGGTGATGTCACTTACAGAATACAGACTATCTATTAACAGCTTTAAAATTGCATAGTGTGTACCCATCTTGCATCGAAATTTCCGTTTGATTATGCTCTCATAAATTAGGTTCATCGGTAAATAAAATCGACAATAAGTTTACCCTGCAACAGAGCGCAGTTTAATATTCAGCCAGGTTCACGCCGCTCGTAATTTACAATCTGACGAACGTTTTTTCCCCTCGCCACATCACTACCTCGCGTTAAAGTCACCCGTGTGATTAAACTTAAACATCATAATACCGTAATTTAATGTAAATTCTTACACGAACAGCTGCCACATCATCACAGACCTCACCAATATCACCTTACACTAAACTTATTGCTTACACTGCTTGCACTGGGCTGTCCTTAGCTGAACGAATTATTGATGAAGATACACGATTAAAGTAATAATGTTCGTTTTTATCAAATTGGACAACGCGCCGGTTCAATGTCGCGAAAGGCATGCTTTTTTGGGTAGTCAAAATTATTATCTGTTTTGTGTGAACACAGCTTAAAATTGGCATTGCCTGGAGCCAGTAGGATTATGGGAACAACGATAATTAGGGAAGTGAAAGGAAAAGGGTGAAGAAGCGGTTGTGAAGTAACTTGCAATTCAAAAGTAAGGTTGAAATAACACTTCAATTAAGAATATCTTTATTCTTACCTTGAAAAAATTGCATAAAATATGATATACTTAACCTTAAAGTAGTTGTACGGGTATCCGATTAAGGCAACCGACCTGATGAAGAGATTGGAAAACTAAGAGAACCGAAAACCATCAAGAGGATTAACACTTGAGACACGGTATCACTTACATATATAAATACACACTTCACCACAATCTACTCATCTGCCCTGGTGATGGACACTGTAACGCTGTCCAAAACGTTGGCTAAAAAATGAGGAAGTGCAACACTGCATAATAACCCCAAAATTAATCACGATAATTGATGAAGAGATTGGACAAATATTTTTTAAAAACCTTTTTTTTTATTTTGCTTTAAACAATATTGGACATTTTAAACAGTTAAAAAGTAGCCATTTAAACTGTTTTATGTTTTTTCAGCCAAAATTCTGCCAGTAAATAGAAAGATAATTAAGATATTATATCGGTAGTAGGTACCTACCTCATATTTATTTCTTATTGACGTGTAAAAATGTGTATCCATCAGCGAATCACCGACACAAAGAGGCTGCTCTAGGGGTCCAGGAGTGGAAAGTCATTAAAAAAAATATGCACGACTAATCTTTATTTGAATAAGATTATATATACACGGAGAAAAATAAGTATTGCTAATTTATTAAGAATCTCTCCAAATTACATATTTGTAATCCACTTAAAAACGGGATTGCAGGCCCTTAACGAATTAATAGGTTTCCTGATAAACTTTTAGGAAAATGGCAATGTATTATCACGATGTCGAAACACGTGTTCATAAAAATTCTAATTTTTTTTTATTTCGTCATTATACATTATCAATACAAAACCAGGTGCATGAACACGCGTTTCGATATATGAGGAATTTACTAAAAGATTATCAGGAAACGGCCTGTAAGTCCTGTTTTAAACCGGATAACCAATAATTTGAAGAGATTCTTAATGAATTAGCAATACTCATTTTTCATTGTGTAATTTTTGAGGTCACTGTCCCATTGACCTGATGAAGCAGCCGCCCCTGGCCACACATTACAGTTAGGAACTAAAATTTATGCTCTTATCCTGAAAATTAGTTACTAGTTTTGAGTCTATAAAATGGAATTTTTTGCTAAGATTGTCGATTGGTTGTTGCCGCGGCTTTGGTAGACTCAGAGTGGGTCCTTTTTGGCTATTTTCTCGCCGCCTGAAGGAGAAGCTGACTGGCCTGGGTCCGCCGCGGCCGACGGGAGTTAATTACCGCGGCAGATCTCAGGAGGCTGCGTAAATCATAAGTGGACCCACATCTTCGCCTGTCTCTCATACTTACAAAGGTACACAAGGCATTCATCAGAAACCAGCAAAGAAAGAGTGTTTTTATCGCTCCAATTAAAAAAATATTTGCCTATGTGTTTTTTTTTAAAGAATTTTATTATTCTTCTATATTTGAAAGGAATATTTGAATTTGTTAATTGTTCGCTTTTGGGAACAGCTTATAATATTGTCTCATAGAAATCATGTATTACTGTCTTCATGAGAAATATCAGTTAACCACAGAAGATTTAAAATGTACACCTCTATGAAAGAAAAAGGTTTCGACAAAATAAAATAAAATTGCAATTTTTTTTTTCATATGAAACAACAAAAAATTGAGGTGACCATAACGTTTTTAATGCATTTGTCTAATAAAATGTGTCTGTTTCGATACCAGTAATTTTTGTTACAAAAAACGTTAAGTGAGCCATTTTTTAATTTGTTTTTTAAAATTATATTTCAACAAAAAATATATTTATTTCTAATGATACACTTTATATGCATATTTTATCAACTTTAAAAAACAGTTTTGGTTTTCGGAAGCCTTTATGGACAGAATATTCTGGAGGCCTGAAAGGTTAAGAAAGAGTTCAATAAGGTAACTAACTAAGTTTACTAAAAGTTCATTCGAAAGGTAAATATCTGATCGTCTCTAATTTGTCAACAAAAATTATAATTATATTATTTTAAAAAATTACAAAAAATTGTTCCCGAAATGCATTGATCCTGCGTCTAGCATCATATAAAGAAGTTTGTATGAGGGTGGCTTTATATTTAGAGGTTAACGAAATCATTTTTATTGCCAAAATACATTTACTTATTCAAATACTTGAATATGTATACAAAATAATAATCGGTAGATTCACGAGGCCAGCGGTTGGACACCCCTACTGTTGGCGTGCTTAAACTCTGTTAGTTTTGCCGCAGAATCACTATTAACTTTGTAATTCTGTCCGTCAGCCTTACTTCTTGTTCTTGTAAAACGCGCCCGTCCTGCTCTGCTGTTCTCTTGTCTCATTCCTTTCCTCACATCTCTCACCCAGCCTCATTATCTGCTACAATCAGAACAACGGGGATATAAACTATTGTTATTGCGAATGTTGCTATGCGATACATCTATCTAATTATGGGTTTGGTTTTTATACAAATCTACAATTTTATTCTGAGTTTGATAAAATTTTTCACGCTTTATTAAAAAAAGAGGAAGAGCACTGTTGAAACGAGATTTCAAAAAACAATTCACATCACCTTTTCCCATCCCTTAAATCAGAATAAAACCCGGGCAACGCTGGGTGCTTCAGTGGTCTTAGTGGAAGTAATTCTCTAAATGATAGTGAAAACTTTATCAAAATCCGTTGCGTAGTTTAAAAGAACTTTGCGCACAAACAGACAGACGCAGATAGCTACTTTGTTTTATACTAATTAGAGATTTGCGACTTCGGCGGGTAAATGGATAAATGACTTATTTAATTACAGAAAGGTATATTTTGTCTTTACGTGATATTTTCTTGAAAATGTATGTACCTCGCAGGATATGTATGGTTTTTTTAACTTTATAACGTCGATAAAATAAGTTTTAAATTGTGGAATTTAAATTAATCAACATTATAACTACTTCGTTTGACTTGTGGAAATTTGCAATTCACAATAATGGGTATAAACTGATGTGACCCGATATCATTACCAAACAAATAAACATACTTTTTTATTCTACGTAGTAAACATTTGGCATGATAATGGGCACTCGAAGACAAAAAAATAGCAATAAATTGTACCTAGCACAACACCACAAGTCAAAAATAGTGATCAATTTGATTTTCAAATATCATTTTGCCTCAGTCGTGTGAGGTCACGATCCTTGGCAATAAGTCCGAACGTCACCAGTTTAGATTTGTGTTATTTAACTATTTATTAATTTAAAATAATCTACAGCATATTTGCGGCACTATTCAGAATTGAAACGTTGATTCAAATGGCTTTAACCGTGTTTGGTGACCAGATTTGAATAACGAAGTACTCTCCACTCCTTCACCTATAATAGCGAAAAATCTTTGTCAAAATAGTTTTAAATACAATGCTATTAAGGCGATGCACTACGTCGTGTAATATTTTTAATTGAGCCGCTATCAATAACAACCCTTACGTAGATGGCGATAAGGTTTAAATTCCCGCTTAACACCATCCGCCTGTTTTGATTTATGCAAGAAAAAAACATGGCCAAAAAGTGCCTTTTATTTTATTTTGTGGATGTTCAGGCATAAATATTTATTTTTTTATAAATAACTTAATTTTCCACATTATACAATAAAATCATAACCGAAAATGGGTTCATAAGTAGGAGATTTTGAACTTAAAAGCAGTTTTCATAGGCCTTTACATTATTTTTTTCTGGGCTTATAAAAAGACTTATCTAACAAATACTCGACTATTTCAAAGGCCAAGATGTATTCTACTCGCAGTATTTAATTAAAGCATCTGAAACATTTCTAGGCGACCAAATTTTCAAACCAAAAACACATGCATTACTACATATGGCATCGCCTTAACAACCACTATGTAAATTGCCATCTCAATATTGGCGTTACACACATAGTGAGATGGGCAATACCTCATTATTGTAATTAAATGTAATACATATTCAAATTATTAAAAAATTAAAATAATGCTCCAAACGGTTGGGAGCAGTTGAAACTCTTATGCGGCACTAAGATTTAAAATAAAATAAAAGATTCAAAAATTCATAATTATCTTAAAAAAATCTTTTGAACCAAAACCATAATATTAATATAATTAATTAAAAATTATGTGAAAATAAAGTTATTTTATTTTGCAATACTGATTGGTTGTGTATCGATAGATACCAAAAATTTTATTTAAAGTTTTACTCTATTTTCCCTTTTGATTTTATTGGTAAGTGTAGCGCCAGCACGTGCATAAAATTACTATAATACATTTTAAAAGCGTTTAAAATTTCTTAAATCCTCCCATTATGTCTACAACGGTGGACGGTGTCTTGGGGAACCTACAACCTACGATCGGCAACCGAACACAATAGTCAATGGTAATATGGATTGATGGATGGTCGCGGTCTCTTCAGAACCCGGAGCAAACTAATGACTTTCCAACTCGTTAATCAGCTTCCCTTATTAATTAGATCAGTCTGAGAGGCGCCGCGGTAGGCTTCTGCCGCTGGAACCTCCGCTATAACCTCTCTTTCTGAGGCATGCCTTGTTAGTGTGAACGAGGGAGAATACGCTGAAGAATAGAGCGCGGTAGACCTACCAAATATTTATGAAATGAGGACTCCCAAACTAGTAACAAAGTTTACTCGTATAAAATAAACGCGTTTTTTGTCATAATATTTGGATTTGACCCACATTTTGACCAATTCGACCATTTTTTGTTTAAGTTGACTTTAAAAAAATGTAATTGGGAATGATTTTTGTGATTCGTAATAATTTAGTCGGTAATGTTAGTCTCCGGCGAGTTGTATGGTGAAATAAGCCAAGCCCATATATAATAATGAGAGTATAGCTCTCGTGTGAGACTAACTTTAGTGAGAACATCTGAAAAGGTATAATAAATAAATTAGATGAATTATTATTACAAAAGAAGAATATAATACTGATAAATCTAAATAAAATATGAAACAGAATAAAAAATACAAACATATAAAAAGGTACCGGTTTCAACTGGGAATCCAACCCAGGATCTTTGTCTTACCGGTACAATGCCTCTAACTACTCGGCCATCGCGACAGAAAAAATATAAGTATTATCTTCTTCTTCGACGATATATTAGATTAGAAGAAGTTATTTAAAAAATTCAATATAAATAAAAATTGGAAATGTTCATCCGAGACACTGACTGGGTTACAAATAAATTCTTTAGAACTTTGTAATTATTCCAAAAGATAGCAGCCAAAATTATCGGGAAACTTAGTTGAAGATAATGTTGTTAATTCTGAATTTGAAATATGAAATCGACAATAATGACGTAAAATAATTAGGTTGAGCGGTTAGAGGCGTTGTTTCGGTAAAACAGAGGCCTTGGGTTCAATTCCCAGTTTAGATCGTTACCGTTTTATTTTTCCGTATCTTATTATGTTTTATGTTTCGTTTAAATATATTAATATTATTCTCTTTTTCAATGATATATCACGTTGTGGGTATAACCTTCAGAAGTTATTAAAACAATTTATTCCAATAAAATTGAATTATTATTAGTTCTGGAAGAATCTTAAACTCTACCACTGAACAGAAAACCCCTAGGAGTGTGATCTTAACCATCTAAACTGAGATGAAAGCTGATGTAACCAATTTATATAAAACCTTTTGACTCTAGGAGGAGGCTTAGAGAAAATATAAAAATTTTGAAAATATCAAATATCAGATTTTGATTAAGTTTATCACCACTGGTGTTTTCATCTTAAAATATGAACACGTCAGTGGTGATCAAATCTGAAATGATTCGATATTTTCACGTCCAAAAGTATGGTGGTGATTATTTTTTGGGTTATTATGCCATGTTAGGCTTCCTCCTTCTTTGGACGACGTTTCGGACAGCTTTACGAGAGTGAAAGATAAACACTCGGACGGACTCCCTCGCCTCAAAAGAAAACTATCTGTATATTTCGACGACACACCTTGCCGAGAGTGTAGAGAAAGCATAAAAATAGCTAGAAGGTTTCTTTAACTTGGGATAGTCCACTAAGCATACAACATCACACTAGTACTTCATCATGAGGGTCATGATACAGAAGGAAAATTAAGCTCATTACATACGTGCTTAACGTAGGGGTGTAAAACCATATTATAATGTATATCTATGTAAAAAAATACCAACCACCCTTAAGCGAATCTAGAGGCTAGGAAATTGTCAATATTTCTCCCCATATCTAGATTGCACTATAGAATAAAATTAGCTCCTTGTAATGACCGTCAAAAGAGCAGCAATGTGCAGAAAGCTAGATCCATGCAATCCCCTCTAATGATCGTACTGGGTAGGGATATGTCTCGGGGGGTGTGCTTGTGTTTGCCCCTCACGAATCTGGCCATGGGTGGTAGCCGTGATACATACTACCTATATTAAGTAATTTCAGATTGAAAGGTCGAAGAGTTCGATTAGATGTTATTAACAGGATTTAGATACGAATATTATCTTTAACTTACAATTCGGTATCTCCATCTTTCTCAGACAGATTGCCAGGTATGATAATGGAGCTCTCAACATTAGGGTTCGAGTCAACTAATATAATAAAACAGTGTTTCTATATATTTAATCATCAATATTTTCTTTATTATTGGTATGTTACGTACTTTTAATTTGAATATTGCGTTTTCCGGAATTTAACTGCAGTCATGGATGTAAAAAGCAGAAAAGGCAGAATCATATGAATCACTTTCAAGGTTCCGAAAACTAGAAGATTTTATACAAGAGAATGTACGAAATCATGTATCCCAGATCAGAGGTAGTCTGTATTCCATCTTATTTGCACAGTTAGTTTACAGTCTTTGTTTAGTTACTTAGTTAACTTTATCCTGACAATCCTTAACAAAAGCCCGCAATGCATCGGTAATATCAGTAACCTTTCCTGGACGCAGCCCTTATAACAATATCACCTCTCTAAAGCGCGGGTAGACCATCTCCTCCCCCAACTGGGGCCAACTACCCCTAAATACCATCCCTCCGGACCTGCAACTCAAGTGTCGTCAAGGGATGAAATTTGTTCCAGCGATTTTCCACAACCCCTAATGGGACCAGATATGTTGTCGTTAAATAAATATACATTTAACCCCTGTAACCCTAGACTCGTTTCTAATCACAACAAAGTTGGAATTAGATACCTACTAAAAATTATTGTCAAAAATAGATAGGTGTATTGCGTATCTATATTTTTTTTCATAATTTTCTATGCGTATTGTGTGTGTGTTTTTTACAGAAACTTTAACCAATCAAATCAAAAAGACCTCTGAAAAAAACACCTTAGATCGAGAGACCTATTTTTTCTGTAAACACACTGCACCACATTTCATTAACTACATATTATGAAGATAGAGATTATTTATAAAGAATGATCTGATTAAGAAACGGACGCTTAAATGGTTTGAGCATTTGGAGTGGATAGACGAAGTTTTGTAGCTGGATATTGTATTTTAAAATGAAACGACGGAAAATGGAATATAAATAGGTACATAATTATTACAAATTTTATGAAAATTTGTTTCTCATGTTCGTCACATGAATTCAATTCTAATATCCCCATTTTCAATGACAGTTTTAAAGTCATCAAAAATCTATGAAGAAAATTTTGACGTTTTTTGTCCCATTGTTTGACTTTTCATTGGCATTCTTGATAAATAAATAAAGCATAATTTGATTAGAGCGATACAATAAATAATCCCTTCTCCGATAAGGTACCAGCCACCCTGTCGGGCCCCATTAGGCCATTAGTGTCTCGGCTCTATTTGCCGGCACGGCGGGGGCCCGGGCGTAGCCCCAGGGGGCTCACGCCTCAAAGGCACCGGTCGTCACAAACACTATCAGTTAGTTACTTATACTAATACTATAATGCACTCATAAATGTAGTATCTAACCATTTGCATAACGTTATAATATCTTCGATCGTTTAACCTCTATAGAGCCAAGAAATCCACCGTTGACTTGCTGGTAGCTCACCGCAATGCCTCGATTTGATTGCAATTTTTTTCAAATGTTTTTGGCTTTCACCCTTCATGGGTGTTTTTGGATATGATATCAAACTATGGAGAGAATTTAAATATAAATTGGCAAATTTCAAAATTATATGGAAGAATTTTAAATCTTAAAAAATGCTCCTAGCATCTTAAAATATATATTTTTCGCTTGGAAATGAAATAATGCATCTTAATATTATTTTAGCTTTTCGTCACTTGCAAATATGTTTATTTTATCTGTAAAAAAGGGCGTCGCAAATGTCTTCAAAATCACCTCTCTACAACTTTATTTATATACAGTGGTACCTCGACATACGAGTGCCCCAACATACGAGTTTTTCGAGATACGAGCCGGCGAGCGAGTGATTTTTTGCTTTGAGTTACGAGCATTTAATCTATTCCTATCACTTAGACTTGTAACTTTGTAGTGGCGTATAACTAAGTTTAATAGCTAGTGACTTATAACTAGTGGCTTATAACTAAGATTAAAATCTAGTTATTTACAACTACGACTTTTACTAGCGACTTAAAAATTTATATATATTTTTATGACCGAGATGGTATTTACACAATACCGCTATAACATGACATACAACTACGACTCAAACTAGAGATTTACAACTAACATACTTTACGTTTACAAATATAGATTGTTATGATTTCTGCCCGTGGTATTTATTAGTGGTAAGATATTAAATATATCAAAAAAATAAAGTTAATATATGGTGTATAATAGATGTTTTTATTTACAGGAAAACCTCATATTATGAGGCTTTATGACAATTTTTTTGAAAAACCATATTTGGAGGAATTATTGTTATCGATTAACCGTTATTTGGTAAGACGACACAAATTACAAAAACAATTTTTACGTTGCTCCTCGAATTATAATTTTTACTGCAACACATCCTCTACAATTATTAACTCCTCTCCTAACATTTCGACAGACAACAGTGGAGCGATGTTGTGTGTAGCTAATTATTGTTTGGCTATAAAGGTAATTAAATAGGTTAATCATTATTGCTGACAGTCGAGCTGAATGGAAAACTATTGACTTTAGTTCCAGAACTGCTAACTTCCTGTGTTCATATCCATATAGGTACTGTTTTTTTTATGCGAGTTAATGTTTATCTGATTCCAAATGATTTGAGATTTTCACAGTACAAAAGTGACTTATTTTTGGGGTATTATGCCTTGTTGCTCTACATCCTTCTTTAGCCAACGTTTCGGAAAACTTTACAGTGTCCATCATCAGGGCAGATGTGTAAGTGTGTGCTTATGTATGCTCTAAGAGCAGGTAATACAACTTAATTTACGATGGTTTTTTGCGTTTAGTTTTGGTGTAGCCGTCAATTATCAGATACACGCCGGGATTTGAACTCACAACCTCCGGTTTCGCAGTCAAGAGTCCTACCCATCGAACACGGAGGGCTTTCTATAAACATATATATTGTTTCTAATTTTTATTATTGATAATTCCAACAGTTTAATAGGTCGGCTTAATGTTACGACTATCAACGGAACATAAACGACATTCAGGCATTCAATTATATACTTGTATATATATCACCTGACTGACTGTAACTGTGTAACTGACCCAAACTATGCTGGACTTACACCGCTACCTCACGGGTCGGTCAGCCGCGTGCAATAGAAAGACAATTTTGTGCGAAGTTACGTTGCATAGACTTACGTTGATTCAAAAGAATTTATGTATTTTGGAAATCTTATTAAATATGTAAATTGGGATTTGTTGATTTCATACCGATCCGACTGGAGTTGACATTACTGTTGACCGACAAAACCGAGGTACGTATGACGTCACGTGTATTCCATCAGGTTTCGATCGTTTTGGAGAGCTTTGAAAATTATTTTAACAATGAAATCGACATTTGTAAAAAAGTATTTAAGTTAGACGGTAATTTTCATTTCTTAAATTACTGGATTTCTTTATTTAGGTAGGTAGATAGAGTAGTCTATTTATAAAAATATCTAACATTCCTGTCAAGTCGAATAGATTTTTAGACTGCTAAAAAAACAAAATATGGAAACCATAAAAAACATGTAGGTAGGTGGTAGGTACCTGCTAAATAAAAACGTCAAAATAATTATAGGCATTTCTTGCATCAAAAAAAGTAGGAAAAGTAACAAATAAGCTATAAGCACAGAGAAAAATGAGTATTGCTAATTTATTAAGAATTAATTAAAATTATTGGTAATCCGGTAAAAAACAGGATTGCAGGCCGTTTCCTGATAAACAATAATTGCATATATATGTTTTGATAATAAAAATCGAAAAATATAAAATCAAGTGTTCATGCACCTGCATTTGCCCTGATAATATAAAATGACGAAATGCGAAAATATTGGGATTTTTATCACGAAGTCCGACTTCGCAATAATACATTGGTTTTTTACTATAATTTTATCAGGAAACCTATCAATTTTCTCGTTAAGGGCCTGCAATCCCGATTTAATGGGATTACGAATAATTTGAAGAGATTCTTAATAAATTAGCAATGCTTATTTTTATACGTGTGGTAATGATTTTCTGAATAAACTGCTTATTAGTTTACTTAGAATAAATCTCACCTCATCTTCGGCGATAATAATAAACAATGATAAACTGTCAGTTTTAATATCATCAGCTTCTACACAATACCCCTGAGAAAATATTAATATCCACAAGATGTTCCGCTCGCAGTTTTAATGCACCAGGAAATTTTAAGATAGACAATAAATTTATCATGGCCCGGGCCGAGTCTCTTAGGCGCCGGGTTCGGCCCGCGGTCCTTTGTAATAGTTTTGCCGCCCTTTTTCCAGGGCTAGGCACACTTTGTCATATTTTAATTAATAAAGCTGCCACGAAACTTATTTGGGGGAACGACTCACCGTTCCGCCTGCTTATTTGCGACGCCTTCTCCAACTCAAATATTAAACTTCTCAGGTTAGGAATTAAAACGGAGTTTTTTTTTAATGTAATAAAAATGAACATGTATTTCTTTTAGTTAATTTTGTAACTCGTCCGATTTTCTTCATTCGATGGAGTTTTTTTATAATCTGTTTCGTGTTTTTATAGTTTTTTTGCGTTTATCGTTAATTTTATGTACTTGGTAGAGTGATTTTGTACGATTCTGTCACCTCATAAATGCAAACAACAATATTTTTATGTTATTGTGAACGTCAATCACAGCTTGATAAAACATTTTCACAGTATCGACGTAAGCCATTATGTAAAAATACTGATTTCTGGTGTCTGTGATGTTAACTATGGTTCAATGAACTCAGATTTGTTGTGAATTCAATTTAAAATTGGAACTGATGTGTTCAAAAAATCAGACAAGTGATAAAGTATCTCCCTATAATATAATATTTTTTTACCAGAACATTACTTTAATTCTGTTCTAAATTTGAAATGTGTATTTATTTTTCAAGTGCTTTTTAGCTGACATGCGATTATCAATCCACTAATTATGATTGCTCGTGTTTTTCATGGGTTGCCTGTTGATATGTGTTTTAAATCCACTATGAAGGAATATCCGTACATATATAGAAAATAGGTACACACGCTCAATAAGCACATTTTATTTTTAAAACACTTTGTAAAAGTTAGATAATAATGAATTTTAAAAGTTATTTCGTTAATTTAAATTAAAACCGATTGTTCAGTTGGCGGCCATTTTTAATGACGTCAAAGTTTTAAAGTTAGTTTATTTTCTTCTTTTATTTAAACCGAACTATTAACCTATTACCCTAAAATAGGTTTTTAGGTTGTTAGTTTGGGTTTAATCAAAAAATAAAATTTAAAAACTATTTCTATATTACTATGTCAAAACATGGCGTGAAGAAAAGACGGTAAATTGTTCGTTTTTTTATTAAAAGTGCGTATTCCATATATTTACCGGATTTTATTTTAATTTTTGCATTATTTAATATACCTGGATTCTAGATGGTACACGGAGAAAAACGAATATTGTTATTTTATGAATCTCTTCAAATTATTAGTAACTAGCTGTACCCCGCCACGCATTGCTGTGGGTTAGTTTATCTGTGCAGATAGAGAAACAATAGCATGTGTTGCTTTTACGTCCAACAGGCGCTGTTTATCGCTGTTTTTAATATATGCTGATATTAGTAAATATTTGCTAGGTTTGCAGCTAGAGTTCAGTAACAACACATAACACAAATATAAAATCATATTAGTACTTACATTCGTTAGCAGATCGGGTGAGTTGTGACCCTTCCCGCTCATCTTGGGAATTTCCTTTAGTTAAAACAATAAAAAATTATAATATTTAATTTTTTTTTCTTTCCTTTTAGGTAATTATTGTCAACACTTCACACTACACTTGTTAATAGGAACTGATTTTTATTCTCCATTATATATTAATCTTTTCTTTTATCTGATTGTTCCGGTCATTTTGACAGATTTGAATGTAGGTTGCCAATAAAAAAAAATTATAAAAATTACACTCTTTACTGTTAAAAATCACAATATTGATGTTCTAGCATGATTGACACATTGTGTGCAAATGTTTAATAACGATATCCGTTAAAACACGTATATAAAATGCACTTTAAAAAGAAGTTAGGTAGTGTTATGTCACTGAAAAACATCTATCTTAACTTTTTAATAAAAAACAAACTGTCACAGACAGTCCCAGCTGCAAAACGTTATTTAAAGTCTTTTCATTGGAAGTTTTCCACGCTCAAAATGTTCAATCTCATATTAACAGTTCCCCGCCCAGACAGCTGATAAGATGAACTAGAACAAAATCGTTCTTCCAGAAAAAATAAACTCGGAAAAAAAAAACAAATCAAACCGGACGAGGGCCGGCGATAAATCCTCGCGTTGCCAGTACGCCTTCCGCTACGAAATACTCGAATTTCCAAGTAGGTACTCCGGTGAATTAATCAAGCCCCCCACGATAAGATCTCCCTCACTTCGCGCCCGTTGTCACTATCGAACCATGGACTTTTTTTAAAATTTTATTTCTAATGTGTAGCCAAGTACTTTTGTCTATGGTTATCGAAACCGTCGCACTCAGTTTGGGTAGGTACCGCGATATCGATCTTTGTTTTTCTCGAGTCGCCTCACTGTTGACTGTCTTGTTTCTTGTTTGTGTCCTAGGCTCGCCGGCTGTACAGTGCACAGAGTGGCACGCGCGATGTTATTCGCGTACGAGTGCGGCACTTGTCGCTCGGCGGTAGGCGGGAGGAGGGCGGAGAGGTGGTCGGCTGGGCGGGTAGGGCGGGGGCGGGGGAGGGAGGACGGGCGCCCGCCCACCTAATGGCCCGCCTTGGCCACTGCCCGCCAGGCGGCGCCACCGCGCTTTGTAGCCGAGACGCGAACCCGACAGGTGTCAATAAAAATATTTATTTCGTTTTGATGAAGGCGGACAGTACCGACATCAGGTGTAAAGTTTATTTATTGTACAAGCACAAAAATTGCACTCTGAATTCAAACTCAGCAGAATTCCCAATTTTTTGTACAAAATTTAACCTTGTTCAGAACTACACAAAATTAACGAAATTATTTTTCAGAACAATAATATGCCTTACTAGGAGATTCTCTCAACGTGAACATGTCTACCTACATATCTAACAATTTATCTATGCAATCGGGGGCGTCACTTTTGAATATATACACAATTCGTTCTTTTGTACACCTACAACTATGAGTTAATATTCTCTGTACCCATCGCTCTGGTGAAAGGGCACCATTCGTAATCGAAACTTTGGTGACCAAGGTTTATTAAATAAATATCAACTCTACTTTTGCAACTAATCTTCTTATAGATGTACTTACTAAAACCTCGTACATCACAAGGCCGGGACACTGAATCAAATCAGCCTCCTAACTTGTATGAGAATCTCATAGAATAAAGTGAAAAAAAATTAAACGATTTTTTTTGTAAAATCCCATACAAGTTAGGAGGCTGCTTTGAATGAGTGTTCCGGCCTTGTGATCTAGGAGGTTTTGCTTAATTTCCATAGCAATGGAGGTTAAAATGGCAAATGTAAAATCAATGTCCAGTGTTTTTAATAAAACTGTGTTTATCTCAAGTGACCTGAGAGATAAGTATGTTTTTTCCTGTATTTGTTTGTAATGATAAAATTATATAGAGCCTAAGAATTAAAGATAAGTTGTACAGCGCCATTAAGGTGATTTTTCCCGAAATCGGCGCTATACAAATTATCCAATTATTATTATATCGGCGTATTTTGTGATCGGATGTAAATTTCCAAAACAGATTTGTGTCATCATTATGAAGTTTCGTTTCGATCAAATGGGATGGTATATACGACGTCAGGCAAGTATAAAAGAGACAGAACGTGTTCCAAATGGGCTGAAACCAAAACGTTTCTATCGATATCTAGTTTGTATTTTTAAAAAAATCTTGAGAAAAATCATTATATTTAATTTATAGCATAAATTGTTGATATAATTATATTTCTGCGCTAGCTACATAATATACACATTAGTTTTAATTAAAAAAAATGATAAATTAACATTACACAGTTCTTTATTAAAGGTAAAAACAACAATATGTATTAACTTAATCACAAATAATGTACTATAATATACACAATTAAAATTATAATAGCCAATCTACTATACATACAAAACACGTTTACCTATAAAGGCAAGTACCCTGAAGATGAAATTTGAATTAATTTTAACATTAAAGCAGTTATAAAAGTTTCATCACAAGAAAAGAAGGCCGACTTGATTCACGCGATCATTTACTAAGGACGGGTTGTTTCGGAGAATTTGAACAGTTCATCAAATTTCAACGTTAATTTTCGGGTTCTGTGAAAGACTTATTCAAGTTCTGTTTTTATATCATTGTAGGCTAGTTGCTTGACAAAACTGAAATAAAAACAGAACTTGAAAAAGTCTTTCACAGAACTTGAAAATGAACGTTGAAATTTGATGAATTGTTCAGATTCTCCGAAACAACCCGTCCTTAATATTTAATTAACCAACATTTCCAATTAATTGTATGCAGTACGGAAAGTAATTAAATGCGGACATATTAATATAATTTTAATTATACACCAAAAAAAGTGCGTTTGGAGTATTCGCGAACTGATTATCCGATAGTCAGATAATCCGGAATCAGAGTTGGATCAAACAAACCTTACATGGTATTACATTTATTACATATTACCATAGATTATGCAGGTGTCTGAGGGAGAAGGGGACAAACTTCGGGAGGTGACTCTATATGATAGTACATTTTTTTAATAAGTTTTTTCGAAATTTCAACGTTTTAAGGTAGTTTTCAGGATCAAAAGTTAAATTGTTTGTATGGAGTTGAATCACACCCCGAAGTTTGTGTACATTACATTATCCCTGTATAAAATTTCGGCAATTTTCTGGAATGTGAAAGTTTGTACTAAAAAATATAGCAAAATCCTGACAAAAAGCAGAGAATTCGTTTTTTTAAAGCAGTACTATCTCTCGAAGGTAAGCTCTGATGTCGTGAAATTTGCATGGCTTTTCTGTGAAAATTTTCTGGGTCAGCTTAAGCTTGGGTCGCCATTTCTATCGGAGCTTTGAAATGTCAATTTTCGCTACGTTAGCATAAGAATTTAACATCTTTGTCCAGTTCCAATATTCGTCAAAACATTATTAGAATGACGGTAGGTAACATTCAACTTAAAATAACAATTAAAATAACTTTCACGCAGTAAGTAACAAGTGCTTAATAATTAATTTAGACTTAGTCTGTACCATAGAATAAAGAATAAAACATCTGTGTTTTGTCATCCAAATATAAGCTCAATGTGGTCCTGTATTTCTATATAAAACTGTGATTCCTCAAAATTACGAAATTTGAATGGGATGGTGAAATACAATTTCACGATAGTGCGAGAGACATACCGCGTGCAAAATGGTCTAGAAACAAAATGTACTAAGTCAGTCGCACATGTGCTGCCATTCAAATTTAGTATTGCTAAATTATAAAGAATTTCTTCAAATTATTGGTAATCCATTTAAACACGGGATTGGATTTAAGCGAGATGCCAACTCAGCCAATGATATCATGACGATATGCGAAAATATTCAGATTTTCATTAACACATCTTCCGACATCGTGATAATATATTCGTAATTTACTAAAAGTTTATAAAAAAACCTTTTAATTCTGTCTTAAGGTCTGCAATCCCGTTTATAACCGGAATTACCAATAATTTGAAAACATTCTTAATAAATCAGCAATATTCATTTTTCTCCGTGTAGAAGGCACTCATAGTTTTTTTCTTTATTCTATGGTCTGTACAATGTAGATGTAGACCCTTAACTACGAGTGAGTAATTATTTACAATTAAACTAACACAATCTTATAAAAGTTGGTCAATGTTGTTTTGAGTTTATACAATAAAAGTAATATTATAAAAATAGACTGCCAAATCATTTTAACTAAATTGTTTTTCACATCAAGTCTTTTTTCCTACCCTGATTATCATTTTAAACAGCATATTTCATACGCTAAACTATACTTCCGTGTGATTGGTGTCATTGTCCCATCGCTAAGGGCTGTGTCATCATGTAGTGGTGCTGGAACATGTTATAGTTCTCCTTGGTGGCACACTGGTAGCTCACCCCGTTGGGGTAGGTGTAATAGTTCGGGTAGGCCTCCTTGTAGGCAGGGTAGTAGGTGGGCTTGCTGGCATCGTAGCAGGGGGACTCTCGCAACTCCCCCAGCCGGTCACCGTAGTCTGCCATGGGTCTCGGAGACGAATCATCGTGCAGATAAGTCGTATGGTAATCATAAGGATTATTTGTTATTATTTGAGGTTTGTATGTTTGTACATCTGGAGCGGTGCTACAACTGTCCGTTTCGCTTGGAATTTCGGGTTTTGTCGATTCTTTAATTTGTTTGTCTGATTTTTTGTTCTTTCTGCTCGTGCTAGCGTGCGTTTTGATGTGTTTCGCAAGGTGGTCAGAGCGCATAAATCTTTTAGTGCAGAGTGTGCAAGCGAATCGTTTTTCACCAGTGTGGGTTCTAAGGTGCCTTTGTAGTTCGTCTGATCGTGTGAAACGCTTCCCGCAGAAGAGCCAATTGCATATGAACGGGCGTTCTCCAGTATGCCATCGAAGATGGGCTTTAAGATGTGAGGTTTTTCCGTAGATCTTTCCGCAGCCGGGCACGTGGCAGAGGTGTTCCCTCTTGCTGCGGTCCTTGGTGAGGGTGGGGGCGAGTCCCGCAGCCTCCGTGAGGCAGTTGGGGCACCGACAGCGAGCGCAGCGGCGTTGCTGAGCGGGGGTGAGGGGCGCGCGTGGGGGCCAGGCGCCCCAACCACCCCCAGAACCCAGGGCGGAGGGGGGCGCCTCTAGGCCCCCAGGGGCGGTGCAAGACATCCCTCCCATGTAGGACATCTGGGAACAATAAAACATTATTAGGATTTTGCAAGAAAACTGAGTAACTACATATTTATACTAGTGATTCAAAAATCTGTAGAACCAAGAAAATGTTGTTTTAATGGGGTGAAATTATCATGTATTTATTTATACATCGCCCCACCTATAAATGTATACTATATGAAATATAGAATGTGCATATAATTGTAATAAAGGGACAAGGTAAATACATAGTGCACTAACAAAATATTGCTGTAAGATAATATTTATCATATCAATAGAATACAATAGGTGAAAAGAATCTACATAAGATTCATTTTATAGCCGATTATTAAACAACTGATATCTTATCAATTCCATTTACCAACATTTTTCTAAATCTTAGTTTTTAAAATATCGCACTATAAATACTTATCAAATCTGAACCTACGCAAATTCAGACCTTCAAAAACTTTAAGATTATATTATTTAAAATTTTATTGTAACATAAAAAGGGATTTAGAACAAGTTCGTATTTATGCACAAATCACTGATCGTCTGAAAAAAAAATTTGCTTTCATTTTGTTTTAATAACTTTAAGCACGAAGGAAAAAAACAATATTTGACAAACTTGTCGAATTCCGCTGCATCTTCAATACACAAAAAATATATAAATTACAGTTTGGTTTCAACGTAATTACTACAAGAAACAACTACTTATGCAGTGGGAGATGGTAAAAGAGGCATTTAAGTATCATTTTGTCTCAAACAAAGTTAAGATTGAAAGTTAAAAAATACGCATACATTATTAAAATAACCCTAACTAATACCTCCAAAAACCTATTTTTTTGTATTTTTACTTGAAAACCGACATAAACAGTTATCTCCATTAAATATTTAATAGTTGTTGTTTTTTAAAGAGCCTTTACATGAGTCGCAATTCGACATTTACCCCAACATTTGTATAACAATTTAGGTAGATTAATTAAAACCCAGATTTTAAAAAAATACCCATTATTTTAATATCAAGCAATGAGTCAATTGTCCAACGACAAATCGATGATCCATGATCTACGTTCAATCAAGCAATCTTAAAATCCGCAACATCTGACATCACCACCCGTTCACGGATCACACAGTGATATCACTGGGCACATTAATGATAGCCTAGAGATGAAACACGATATGAGATGACTAACCTGTTGCTGCTGCGGATGCTGAGCGTATTGCATTCCGTAGCAGGACTGCGGCATCCCTAAACACTCCATCATCTCTGTATATCTCGTAAAATGTCACCAACAATTGCACAAAAGTTTAAAAAATGTTCAAATAATTTTGTTTCCACTCGAAATCTGTCACTTATTCGTATAAAAATCGAAGAAAAATAGCTTTAATCGAATATTTGCACTTTGTATTTTTGTCAGATCTGTTTAATTGTCCGGATAAATGTTTAATAAACTCATCCAATGCTTCGATAAGCATCAAAACAAGAATAAAATTTTTTTTCGAAGATCCCAAATCGTTTATCCGAATAAAAGTTTTATTGTAAAAGGAAGGCAATGTACGATTATAATTTAATATCACCACGATCTCCGATCACCTGAAGCTGTTTGGCGCGAGCTTTTAATTACAGACAACGCACCTATCGCTTCAAGACGTTTTTAATAACTGCCTTCGAAAACTAACGACCGTCTCAACCTCCGGGCGGGTCCGTGGGCAAGGCAGGGTCGGGCAGGGGGGTTGGGGTGGTGAGAGGGGGGGCCATAGCGCACGGGGGTTGGTCCTCAAACAACAAAATCTCGGCAAACATGCGAAGAAAAAAGCTCGCATCTCTTCGATGTGAATAATACGCTCGTAGAATATGGAACAGGTAAAGGTGTGTTGGCGCTTCCAGTTCTTCCTCAGACTGTAATACGGATTCAAGCCATTATGGGTTGTCATCTTTACTTAATAATAGTCGTAGTCCAATAATTTATTATGCTGCTGTTTAGCACATTTTTTATTGCGATCGATGGTGGTTATTCTGTGGTAAATGTGATTTATTATAAAAGATACTAATTTCAGTTGTTCAATGAACTCAAATTTAGTGTATGAACTAAAATTATGTCCTTTTCAAAATTGGAACCACTTGTGTGAAGAATAATTCAGAAAACTTAATTTCAAAAAACAAAGTAACTACCGATAAAATATTTTTTTAATAATCGTCTTTTTCAAAATTGGAATTACAATATCCCGTGATTTTTCACAGTATGTTCATAATTTCAAAAGTGATACGTGCGCTTAGTCGTGTTGTTGGTGACATCGAAATTTAGTCAATTTCAACGTAATGGTCGCTCAGTTTGTTGCCTAATTGGCACTAAACGAAAATAATTTATTTGTACCTATAGTGATTTGTTTTTGGGGTATTATGCCGTGTTACGCTACCTCCTTCTTGCCCTGATTATGGATACTGCAATGCTGTCCGAAACGTTGGCTAAAGAAGGAGGTAACGCAACACGGCATAATACCCCAAAAACGAATCACTATAATACTTTTGGCCGTGAAAATATCAAATTATACCTATTTGTTCGTAAAAGCTCTCTTACACTCTTACACCTATCTTATTAAAATTGAAATGCTTATAAAATTTAGAAAATTAAATTTTTCTGTAAAAGGTAATGCGATCCAAAAGCGTTCAGGCGTGGGAAGCAATACATTTATTGCATTTGTAAAAAAAAAACACAACGGTACAAGTGAAAAGCTGCAAGTGAATTCCATAGACAAAAGCTCCCGGGAATCCATAGACAATGGCGGATACTTTTGACGTAACGGCTTGTCAATCGCTGGTCGCTGGGCCGCACAATGGAAGGACATGATGAGCAATGATCTCTTTGCTTTGACGGGCCACTCGTAAATCTTAGCGCTCACACTGACACACTGGCACTGTACATTCTATACAATGACATGATCTATTTCAGAGGTAACCAACCAGTAAACTTGTATTCTGTTAGGCACACGGAGATAATTCGTTTTTTGCCCTCACGATAAGTTAGCAGGCCTTATTAATAAAACATTAATTTATAAATGCTTTATCGTTTTGTCATGATAATATATAACGACGAAACAATGACTTTTCATGGAGAAAACTTAGTGATATAAAATATTGCAAATTTATTGAAAATCTTGTCAAATTATTCGTAAACCTGTTGAAAACGGGACTGCAGGCCTGTAACGAATGAATTGACAGTTTTCCTTAAAATCTATCAGTGAAACACGAATTTATTATCAGTAGGTATGTCGTAACACGTTTTTATTATTATTTTTATTTTTTTCGCATGTATTCATTATATTTATTAGGATAAGCGCAGCTGCAAGAACACGTGTTCTGATATATTCCGAATTTACTGATATTTTGTTGGTAAATGGTGTTCCATCATGTTTTTAACAGGATTTTAATAAATCAGAAGTACCTATTTTTCTCCGCGTGATGATAAATTTGTAATTTACCCAAATTTTATCAGGAAACCTGTTAATTAATTCGTAAGGCCTGCAATCTGCAATCCCGTTTCTAACCGGAATTACCAATAATTTATAGAGATTCTTAATAAATTAACAATAGTAATCTTGCTAAAATTTGCAAAAAATATTGTTAGGTTAGGTTACACGTTAGGTTCAAACCACTCATTGTCTAAGTACCTAATAAAGGAGTTATATAACATTTCATCTCGAGTAATTTAATAACAATATTGCCTATTTTAATCCAATGTCTCGAAAGTGTACATTGTGTAATGCCGTAGAATGTGAAGATATAGACATTTCAATAAATAGCTTCTCAAATTTTAATTAGCTATACCCCAGTCTGTCTGTGCAGATAGAGAAACAATAGCGGGTGTTGCTTTTAAAAAAGCATGTTTGTCCAACAGATGGCGCTCTTTTTTTCCTGTCACAGGTGATATCTATATAATATAGGTTTATAAAAACACACACGTATTCGAATGCAACGTTGTTTCAAAATTTCAAAGCAATCTGTGAAGATTTCGGAGATTGTTTCGGAGAACTTGAACAATTCTTCAAATTTCAAAGTTGATTTTCAAGTTCTGTGAAAGATATTTTTAAGTTTTGTTTTTATTTCAGTTCTGTCAAGCAACTAGCCTATAATGATATAATAACAGAATTTTAATAGGACTTTCACAGAACCCGTAAATGAACGTTGAAATTTGATGAATTGTTCAAATTCTCCGAAACAACCGGTCCTGGTATTTGAACTAAAACTGCTTTTTCATTATTTATTTTCTTTAATTATTTCTTCTCTTTCTCCGTACTATGTACTACTACTATGTTTCATATTTTATTTTGCTTATTATTATTTTGGTTATTTCACTAGCAGATATATCTCAAGCGGTGACAACTAAACCTTGATTTAAACTATTAGGTAGCATCTCCACCGGTGACAACTAAATCTTGATTTAAACTATTATCATCTTCACCGGTGACCATTAAACCTTGTTTTACACTAGAAGGTAGCATCTTCAGCGGTGACAAATAAACCTTGATTTACACTAGTAGGTATGTAGCATCTCCAGCGGTGACAACTAAATCTTGATTTAAACTATTATCATCTTCACCGGTGACAACTAAACCTTGTTTTACACTAGAAGGTAGCATCTTCAGCGGTGACAAATAAACCTTGTTTTACACTAGTAGGTATGTAGCATCTCCAGCGGTGACAACTAAATCTTGATTTACTCTGTGAACATTTTTAATTGGAGTGTTAATATCTGTTCACATCCCAATGGCAATTTCATTAATATAATAATTTTTCACACTTTTTAAATGTTTCAAACAATAAATACATATGTATTCAGAATGTAGAATTGCTTTTTTGTTCCACATTTTTAAGATGGTTTTGCACCCCTTAAATCTAGTATTCCCGTGCTGGTCAATGCAAGGAGATGCGCATAATAGCCCTTGGTCGGTAGCAGCGGGATTGCAACAATGACAAAGCGACACGTTGCTAACTGGCCGGGCACTAAATCTATCAGGATCAAACCTATGAAAGCTGAGCTCTTTTTGGGACAAGTGGACATTGTTCAAAATCTGTCACGTTGGCTCATTCTCGGTATAAATTATTCAAATACGAGGAGATAACAGATTACAAGGAAGCTTGTAAAATTACTTGTAATGGAACCATATTAATTTCTATAACTTCTTCGCATGTTGAATTAACATTTTTTATGCGAGTACTGAACGAGAGTCCCAACTGCACAGAGAAAACGTACTGATATGCTGTTAAATCTGGTCAAATTATTCAATATTCTGTCAAAAACGGGACTGCAGGCCTTTGACGAATGAATTGACAAAAGTCATGACATTTATTAGGAAAAGAACACGTGTTCTCCATATATTCTGAATTACAAGAAAGAGCCAGTGGGACTATGGCATCCCCAATTAAGGCTGAAGGTGATGAGGAGGGGAAGGAGATGGGTAAGAAGAAATTGGGGAAGTACCTGGCTATTCAGATCTGGTCACCAAACACGGCTTAAACCATTTCAAGCAACTTTTCAATTCTGAATGGTGGTGTTCTGGACTCTGGAAAGTGCAGCTTACATATTGTAAATTAGTTTTAATAAACATTGTGAAATAATTTATATCTAATATATGGGTAAGTACTTTTTCAAGATACCACAACTTGTTCAAGGTACCTACCACACGGCAGATCAGGCATGTTTTAGGGAGGACGGACCGCCAAACAATTCGGTCTTGGCACACGCTCCTTGACTCATTCACATTCATACATCGACTCATACATACTCTTCTATTATTCTGACTTGACATGGCCCGACTCAAGTATCTGATTCACTTGATCGTGCCACGTCTTCCTCGGGCGTCCCCGACTTCTGCTACCATTCACATTTGCATCATATATTCTCCTTACACTCCTCTCTTCGCTCATTCGCTCTATATGACCAAACAATCTAAGCGTCCCTTTCTTGATCTTACTCATTACGCTTACATCAGCCTTGCACTCTTTGCGGATCTCCACATTTCTCACACGATCATACATGGTTTTACCACACATACGCCTCAGGGATCCAATTTCTACATTATTATTTTTTATTTAGTTTAATAACTCTTATAACCTCTGCCCAAATGTTAAGAACTTTAAAATTATAATTCCTGTGCTGTAATAATTTTAAAAATTAAGTATACTACATTATAAAAACCTTTCAGAATAAGGTTTACTAAAATAATACCATAAAATTAGTAACAATTAACAAGTAAGTCTCTAACTTTTTTCGTTACTACAGTAATCAATAAACCCTAAGCATTGAATAATAAATATTCTATGCGAATAATACATTTTTATCTTAATTTAAAGCTTATAATAATAATATTTGGATGATTTGTATAGCGAATTTTGTGAAAAATCACGTCAAGGGCGCTGTACACATACAAAATATACTTCTATAATGATCTCTCAGTATATCTATTATCTATAGGTACTTCTATAATGAGGAGAGATCATTATAGAAGATATATGGTTAGCCATAGACTAGACAAGTTATGTTTGTAGTTTTTAGAATATTTATTCATATATTAAAGCAATTTATTCATTTTTTTTATTTATTTCAATATTGATTTGTTATGTATTAACTTAAATGTATACTTTTATGGCAGGCAGAGCATTGCACACACCGATCTGTCCAGCTCAAATAAACCTTATTATTATTATTATATCTAATATGTTTTGCAACTTCCTAAAACTTCCAAAGTAAAAACTAGCCCGCACTAGATATCCGATATTTCCGCGAATATATACGGACACTACCGCCATCTGTGGAAGAGTAGCCGAAGCTAAGGGAAAAAGCTCGAAAAAGTTACATTGGTTTTTACGGAATATTATTTTCGGTAATTATTTTGCAACTCATATACGAGTGTTTATTTTGTACACATTTTTGTTATTCAATACCAACGCACTCAGTATTTTACATGTGGCCATTCGAACATTTATAAATTATTGTTTTAATCATTAAAGATGAAGATAATACTAATAATTCTAAGCTAACATGAAACAGAACAAGACACAAAAAAATTAAAAAAAGATAACGGTCGAAACCGGGAATCGAACCCACTATCTCGGTCTTATCACTCGGTCATATGTGAATAATTATAAAAATTCTAATTACAGTGTGTTTATAATTGTAATTCTGGTTCAATGAACTAGGACTTATTAAGAAGTTAATTTTCATTGTTCAAATAGGAACTGATTGGTCAAGTATTCGGACAAGAATTTTGATAAAGCTTTTTTGTGCCTACCTACCTACCTATAATTTAATATATTTTTAACAGCAATTAATTTAAATTCTATATTTGTAAAGTGTATTTCTTTTGTTTAAATTTGTTGGGAACAAAAATACAGTCATATTTCGGAATTATCAAGGATTTGTATTAATATTTATCGATTTTTGGCCGATCTACGCTAGACAAAAGACAAGGTTTTTATGAAAAGCACAAAGGATAACAAATTATTATAAGCAATAATTATTAGACGTAGCACAGTGGCTTCGTGCACCTGACCGGCAATCGGAATGTGCGGGTTCAATTCCCGTCGGCGGCATTTATTTTTTCTCGGAATTATAACTAATAACAGTGACTTACAACTAAGATTTATAACTAGTGACTTATAACTAAAACTTAGAACTATCGGGCTGTTAACATTAAAACACCTTATGTAGATAAGGTTTAAATTCCCGCTTACATAGGAATAGTAAAAATTATACATAACTAAACTGCCTCGTTAATAATCGTTTATATTAATTAAATTATAAATTAAAGATGTCCACTGTCTCAGATTAGTTATTTCCCTCCATAAGTATTTTTGGCAATGAGGAATACATAAGGTCAAATATGATTTAAGATTTTCACGGCCAAAAGTATTATTGTTAATTGTTTTTGGGGTGTTATAATACGGCATAACACCCCAAAAACAAATAACAATAATACATAAGGTAGTTATTCCCAGAATTTAGAAACTGACCCGGAATCGATGCTCCTTCTTGCCTTCATACTGCAGAAGACAGATTAAAAATGACACTGAAAAAACATGAATTCTTTTTTTAAAACATATCGAAAAATGCACGTTTTTGTTAGGTTTCGAATTTGATACTGACATCCTATTTCCTGTCAACGATTTTATACGAGAATGTTTCAGATATAAAGTAGTTGAACGTGACAAAGGCCCCATTCACGAGAAGATGAACCTGCTAAAGGTGCCTACCTCGATGGTAGTGAAATGCACAAAGTGTGTAGATATACAGATTAGCAATAGCAACTGGATCAAATAAAGTATCAGGTGTCTTAGTTCCCATGGATTTTGACTGATCTTTTTTTTACATCTTCTCTTTTTCAGCAAAAAATACATTTGATACAAAAATTAATGATTTTACGAAAAAGATAGGTAAATATGAAATGAATGTTTTGTTTTTATTGTAGCGACTATTTAAACACTGTACAATGTACATACAATATATACAGAGCGTATCGGCACGTACCCGACAAACTTTAACCAGCTATTCCTCAGCACATTTGGAGTAAAAAATGCTATGGGCGCTTTGCTGTCCAGTAACATATTTTTCCATTAAAAACAAAAAATAAATAAAAAATTTATACTCCGTCACTGTCATTTGCATTGTTTCTCGTGTTCAACAGCTGTTATTAGCAAGTGTGTCAAAAAGTGTCCTCGCTCTTTCGTACACATATGGTGCCGTGCCATTTCGTTGTGATTGTAAAAGCTCGCCAACGTAGGTACGTACGTACATTATTCAACAAAACTCGAACAAAATATTGCCAGACGGGTTATCAAACTTTGACAAAGGATAAAACATTGGTGAAAATATGAATAATATTTTTAGACATGTGGTGAAAATATGAATAATATTTTTTTTATTAAAAAAAATGTTACCGGACAGCAAAGTGCCCATAACATTTTTTACTCCAAATGTGCTAAGGAATAGCTGGTTAAAGTTTGTCGGGTACTTGCCGATACACCCTGTATATGTATAGTAAATTGTATGTCCTCCTCACTAGGGTGACCTGTGCTGAGGCGGACTAAAGTTATTCATATATTTTATTTGTTTTCTATGTAAAGTATTTTCATTTTTTTATTATTTATCAATATAAAGTTTTTTACATGTGTTTTTCGACATCTGTCTCACTAGGGTACAACTGTGTCGAGACAGACGTATTAAGACAGAGTGGAAGATACTCTCAGTATCGCCCTGGTGTAAGACCACCATTCAGAATTGAAACGTTGCTTGAAATGGCTTTAGCCGTGTTTGGTGACCAGATCTGAATAGCCAGGTACTTTCCCACCTTCCTCTTCCCCATCTCCCTCCCCTCCCCAATACCCTCAGCCTCACAACATACCCCAATTGGGGATGCCATAGTCTCACTGGCTCCAGACGGGAGCAGTTGGGACTCTTGTGCGGTAATACTGTAAAAAAAAAAAAAAAAAAAAAATCGGATACTTATATATATATAATATAAGAATACGTTAATCTCTTTCACCCAGATTTTTATTCTTGATTTATAATCATTCAAAGTTTCTATTCGCTTTATACCAGGGTGAAGGATGTTATGGAGTTTCGTCTCATAATAAATATAATTTCTTTGTCCGAATGTGGTTTTATGATCTGAAAATATTTTTTATGTCATTGTGATTTGACCTTGTTTGATGAATACGCGATATTGTAGAGGATTAAGTATTTTTGGATAGTTTCAACAGTATATTTTTAGCATATTGTACATTTGGTATATCAAAACTATTGAAAATTTCAATCGAAGACGTTCTTATGGGTTCTTTCAGTATGGTATTTATGATTCCTTTTTGAATTTTGTTGAGGTTATTTATGTACTTAGATACAGCAGATCCCCATTCTGTAATTCCATATTCCATACGAGAATGACATAAAGCGTAATACATAGATTTTTTTCATGTCCTTTTTATTTACCACATTTCGTAGATTTTTAAAGAATATATAAGTTTTGTAAGTTTTCCGTGATACCTTTGATATGAAGGTCCCGTCTAAGATGTTCATATATTTTATGCTTTGTGATTTTTCTATAACTGTGCAGTGACATTTAACATGATTTTCCTGGTTCGCCCCTTGAGTTCATTCCATTTATTTATTTATTTCATCTAACTATAGATAAAACACAGTTTTTTCACATAAAAATGAACCTCACTAGGACTAAACCTATATCGAGGCTGACCATTAATTCCATTGTTATTTTTCCATAGAAAAATATTTATTTTTCCGTACCAACAATTCAAAGTTTTTTCCTTAAAACTACTTTAAGACGTTGGAAATTCGAAAACAGTTATAAATCTTTTTACTAGCACTATCGTGAAGAATCACCGCCCCACGTTAGTGCGCCTTAACCCCGAACATCTTATACGTAATTACATTGGTGTTATCTCTCAGTTATTGTAACTTATTGAAGCACCTATATGCCTCTTGAAAATAAACGAACAATACCTAATATACCAACTACAGAACGATTTTAAGCTTATTGTGAATCAAGAAAGGTCATCAAAACATTCCAAGAAACAGAATACAAATAAGTTTATATGAAAAATGAATGTTATGGAGACAGGTCGTTAAAATTTTACAACTTATCAAAGCTTAACGTTTTGTGCAAATAGATCCTCTTCTTCACGCAGTTACCAGTGAGCAGCGAGCAGGTTGCACAAAAAACACCTTTGTATATCGCGACAAAGAATTCGCGTCGCAGTTTCGGGCGAATGTTCTTTATGACCATTTTATGGATGCACTGATTTTTTCTACAGTCTTCCTGTAAAGGCCCAAGTCCTTATTGCTACATATTCGATGGCCCAGTATTAAACGGAAACAAGTCCGAAAAACTATCGTTTATGATACGGGTATCGAAAGTTTCGCCATAAGAAGCTCTTCCCAGTTTTAACTATCCCGCAGCCAAGTGGGGGAGTAGGTAGTACCCAAAATTACTATCCTCCTTATATTAGCTTAAATACTTGACATATCATTTTAGATTTTTACGTATTTCTGCGCAAATACATAATTTATCATTAATAATTGGGATTTCTATAGTTTAAAGTCCAGACGACAGAAAATGCATGGGGTCGTCGGAAGACCCACTTCGTTACAGACGTTTTGTTTGGCATCTTGGCCTGTCAAGAGTTAAACAGCAACAAAATTAATAACATCTTTGACTCCTTAACAGTCGAAAAACCAGATATTAAAGAAAATTTGATACTTTTAATAAATATTTAGACATGCGCAAAAACAAACAATTTTTTATTATTATTTTTATTTCTTGCTATAGTACCTAATCCCCATGAATCTCATATTAGGACGGGAAGAACATGCAATACATACCTAAGAGTTATTAGGTACAATTTTACATTGGTATTTTGATTTTAAAATTATAAGGTTTAGTACAAAAATAGAAAAGTGGAGGTTAAGTAAAACAACAAAGAAACAAACAAGAATATAAACATTAGCACAAAGCCATAATATGAATTTTTAAAAAGGTTCTTATCCACTAAGACGTTTGTAAAAATTATTGATTATATCGATTATCTCAAAATTATCTTATTGATTATCTCAAAACTACAGATTTGGACTTGTAGCAGCTTAAAACTGGGCCATCGATGTGTATTGTATATCTGTCTGCCTCTGGTTGCAGTAACGCGCACGAACAAAGGAAAGTGCTCACAAAAAGCTTTTCTGGTGAGCTTTGTGTTTTTTTGGTACATCGCTGCTATCGAAAAGAGAAGTGTGTATTTTGGCATTGCCATACAACCCATTTATACGTTTACCCAACACATTCTTATATATAATAGAATTGCTTCAGTAGTTACGTTAAAATGGTAACCTAATTATTTAATTAGACCATGCGATTTTATTATTTTAAGCGTCATCACAACAAAACTGTTTACAAACCCGCGGACCTGAAAGCAACCATTTTAAGCGTTCAAAAAGAAGAAGAAGATGGTTCGAAAGGAGATATGGTTCAATAGTTCGAAAGGGAGAGAATTCACACGACTTCGTCAATTATATAACAACCTTCCACGTAGCATCAAACAAATAACCGACATACTTAAATTTAAATCATCACTAAAAACATTTCTTTTAAACAAATGTCACTACACCCTAAATGCATACCTCACATAAATTAAATACCTTTGTTTTTTTATTTTTTATTTACATACATTTGTTAACACGCAATTGTTGGGTTATGAAATATAATGTGTATTTGTTGGGTTAGCTGGAAGAAATAGGATGTAACCTATAAGCTATACCCTTTGTACTCTGTATTTTTGTCAAATAAATGTTTTTTTGAATTTTTAATTTGAATTTAAGTGTTTAAGATTCCCACTTTATTTTAGAGATTTGCTAGGGCAAATTCAACCATAGGTCTATCCAATGCATAGGGCCGCGCGTCACATATCTGTGTACATGGCTTCTTCACTTACGTCATTATGATTCCGACTTTATTTTAGGGCATTGTCTCGTCTTAACACATACCTACACTCGTTTTTGTACTTGCGTCGTTGATTTGGCACAAAACGTTTATTTTTTATAACCTAGGTATCTAATTTCGAACCCGTTGAAATTATTGTACGTACATAAAAATGATCGATTGGATATATTCTTTACCTCAACATAAGATTTCTTTACGTAATCGGTCAAAACGGTAACATGATAAAGGGTTCCCTTCCTTACAAAGCTGCATACAACCGGCCGCGAGCCACAATAATAATAATTCACAATGTCAGGCATCAGGAACCGATCTGTTCAGATTTCAGGTAATTATGTTATTCCTTTCAGGCTAACAATCGCGCGGCGAAAGGCTCTGAGGATCGATGATTCACGTTAACTTCCTGTCTTTTAAGTGGCCGCAATCTCCGGCTTGATCCATCGGTTCATTGTGCAGCTTCCTCGGCGTCACGAGTATTGCATTACCTCTTGTACCTTGCCTTACCTTACTCCTCGCTACTCCTGCTATCCTGGCACCCTTGTCCTGCTACTGCTTACACTGTCTCGCCTCCGCTCTTCTCCTTGCCAATCTCGTCTTACGTTTACAGCGTAGTCAGTAGTTAGGGAGAGATTTCAGGATAATGTGGCATATTGTTTTAGAGGCTTGTTGATGAAAAGAAAACTTCACTGCTTGAATAACCGTACCTATCAATTATTATAGCAGGGTATATGCGAGAACAAAATGGAATTCTATCAATAATTATTGTTATCATTATAAATCGACCATTTCAATGGTGAATAGTAAATTGATTTGGTTTCTTTCCAGACATCCAATCAAGCTGAAACTCGGCAAATAGACTTGTTGTTGATGACAATACTTTCTATCAACTTTTGATGTCAATCACGCACACACCAGCGGACAAGCATTTCTCTGAAATTCAATGTCATAATATACAAAATTACAGCAATTAATATACAAAATAAAATGTGGTCATATGTCTCTAGCTTGTTTTACATATCGACTGCGGTTTGATAAAACCCTTCAAGCCACAAAATGAAAACTTTACAGGAGATTTACAAATTCGTAAAACTAATCAAAAATCTTGATATTACATATATATTATATGAGAGTGATTATTTGTTTTTCAAAATTTTGTTATAAAATATTACAATTCTATTTAAAATTTTGAATAATTTGAGGGTTGAGTAATTTTATCTACGGTTTTCTCGAAATAACATAAAAAAAATTCGCATAACTTTAAAAATGCCTTTATCAGCAAAAATTACTTTACCATGTTGTACTTTGAAATTGTTATATGAAACCACTGAAAAGTGACATTCCCAAATAATGTGGCTTGAACATAGAGCTACAATTAGACGCGCTACTGCGTACTCTTACCTCGTCGAAACATGTTCCACTATTAGAAACCGATAAGCTGTGCGCGTAGACCAGATTCGGTAGTTTTAGTTTTTATTTTTATTTATTATAGCTACTATTTAAACATTGTACATACGAAATGCTATATTAGTCCATTTCATTATCTATACTTTTGTTATCATGCTATATAAATTTGTTTATTTCTTACTTTATAAATAAAAACTTTATTTCTTTTCTTTACCTTATGTATACTGTAATGGCACTACTCCCCAATTCAACACGAGAAACGTTTTTCTCTACTGAATTGGGTAGTTACGTTAAATAGAAAATATTTTATTGTAATTAGTTTATAGAACCATATGTTTTTCTTCTGTAAATCCGCCATATGTATGTATTTCAAATAAAAAATATATACATATATGATATTAAATATATGTATAGTAAATTTTATTTCTTAGTCCTCCTCACTAGCTTAGAGCGTTGGGAGAGTTGGGGGTCAGTTGGAGGTAAAAAAAAGCGGCACCAACTTCTTCGCTTCATGTCTCATCTAAATACAGGGTGTCCGGGGGTAAAGTGTACTAACTTCGGGAAGTGATTCTACATGATGGTAGAAGTAAAAAAAGAAAAAAAAACTTTTTCCGAAATTCCAACTTTTTTTTCCTACACTAAAATATTTTTCCATAGAAAAATATTTATTTTCCCATGCAAACAATTCAACTTTCTAACCTAAAAACTACCGTAAAACGTTAGATTTTATTTAAAAAAAATCGTCTTTTCTACTTCTAATATCATGTAGAATATCCCCCCTAAGTTAGTGCACTTTACCCACGGAAACCCTGTATAATACACCAACTGGCTTGAAGGATTTTACCAAAAACACAGTCAAAAATGTTAAAAAGCAAAACAATAAGTTTCAAATACATACAAAAATTATTAAGTAGTGTATTTTCTGTGATTTTTATTTATTTATTTAATAGCTAAGATTTATTTAAGTTGCGGCTAATGCAAAGTCAAGTGTTCGTTGTAAGTAGAGAAAGCGCCTGTAAATAAATTAGTTAAAAAGTGATATTAAATTGGCTTCGGTCAGTAAAAGCAATCCTTAAAAAGTCACGCTAGCAAACTTATAATCGTTCAAATAACACCGTTTAATGCCCCCACTTTCTCAACAAGAAATAACAATAACATTTTACTACCCGTGTCCAATCTTTGAAGCAATAAATACCGAATTCTGCGCTAAAATAAGTCAATAAATTTGTATGAAACATATTATTTTAGATCCTCGGCAAAAAGTCTCAAATGGAACAATATCCAACAAGTCGAATGACAACTTATGACGTCTGACAATGGAGGCGGTGAATTAGAAACATCAGGTGTAGGTTCTCAAACTTTTGTGTAAGCCAGTAAGACAAAAAAATATATTTGCGTTAAATTATTAAGGCTCCCTAGTAAATGTTCAAAAAGACGAAGAAGATGGTTTGAATGGGGGATATGTAAATACTCATGTTAGAGGGAGCGCCCTTATATTAATACATAATTAATATTAGTAAACAGATTAAATAATTAATAAATAAGCAGGACTATTTAATAAAACACCACTCGTTTAAAATAGAGCAAACATCTGTCAACAAATGTCTAATTTTCATTTAAAGATACATTGTGAATTTTCTCATACCTATGACATGTTAAATAATAGAACAAAATGGGTTTTTAATAATTTTTGAACTTGGACAAAATTTCATATAATTACCGGTTCGGCTCTACAGATGTACAGATATTATCTTCAAAAACAACATAAGTGATTTTAGGGATTTAAAAAATTAAGTGTTCAAGAGATATGTTATAAGTCGGGGGAAATTCGGGATGCGGGTGCTTAAAAATAATAGATATTTACAATACTCAAGCCTCAACGGCTCTTTGCCAAGTTATAAAATAGGTAGGTATTTATTTATTTATTTATTTATTTTTTTGTTAAGACATACACAGTACAATAAGATACAGTTAGAAATTGTTTAGTTATTACATAGTTGTAGTACCTATTACGTATGTCCATAAAATATCATTACGTAATTTCGCCTGAGATTGTTATAAATGGAAGGAAGTGTGTAGATAGATAATAATAAATGAATTGAAAATAAGAATTATAATAAGCTCACGAATTGTAATTGACTGTTACATAGGAGTTTTGAAAAATGATGTGAAAATATTTTTGAAATTTGTCATGCTAAGAAATTTAATAAGTTAGTTTTGTATGTTAGAAAGGAATCATGAAAGATGTCTAAATGTAGTAATTTTTCGTAATGGGTGTATGTTGTGATTGCGCGAGTAATTACTGAGTTGTTTGCTGCATTGGTATTGTTGGCTTCAATATGAAATAGTGTAGTGTGCCTGGTACGCCTCGTTGGAACATTTAAACCAATAATTAAACCAGGTATTTATCAAATATATTAGAAGAACGAGATATGCTACGTTGGCCGCCGGACCGTAGGCGGAGTACTACCTAATTAGGGTACTTTAAATACTATCGGGACGTGTACGCACAGAAATCTGTTCTATGTATTAGTGCGGATACCTTAGCGTAAGGGAAGGTGTGCAGTAGTATTGGTGAACAAAACCGGCGACACTCGGCAAAACAATTCCACACAGTGTGAACTGCTCATAGCACATCTCGTTCTTCTAATATCTTTGGTACTTATCATAAAACTGTGCTTAAATTACCTCTAAAAAATATTATTATTCACGTGTATCAAAAAGTTGTTTGTGTTTCTGTTTGACTGTACCTACAACAAATCGACCAACGATAGCCGGTAAATAATTGAGATAAACCGAGTGCTGTAGGACTCTGCGCAAAAAAGTAAAGTTCGGTTTGCAGCGCAGTCCATTGCGGGGAATTTCTGTGAAGAGTCTTACAGCACATGGTTTATGTCAATTTCTTACCGGCGCGTGAACATTACTCTTTTCTGAGTTTACTCACAAAATTAGGCTATACCAAAGACATCCAAATTGTAAGTAATGGACTTTTCTACGCAGGATCTGGATGTTCATTTTTAAACGAACCGCCTGGCGTAGCGACGCTAAAAATGAGTGAGGTGGGTAAATTATAACACAATTGTAAAAGAGTTTAACTAAATGGTGCAACAAAATATCCAATTTTGGAAACAAGCCAAAACCTTTTTTTACCCGACTTGGGATTTGTAGTTAAGTTTTTTGCGCAGCAAGCAATGTAAAAATTAGTAATTCGTAAGCAGATTTTTTTTTCACAGATTAAATAGTGATATTAAAATGCGAGTTGCCTGTAAACCGTCAGATTCATTTATTGACAAATAACAGAAAGGGAGACGGTCGCACCGCCTCTCGTGCTCCTCGCAACTTGGTTTGTTCCGCTCTCCCTGATTAGTTATCCTGAATACGCTATACGGCAAGTATAACCATCTCCTTCTCTCTATAATGGTTACCAAATTACAAAGTTATTTGAATGCGTCAATAATAACAGGTATTCATTGTTGTGGGATTGAGAATCGCTGGGTTCAGTAGATCAATGTGTCAATGGGGATATTTGTGTAGCAGAAATGGGATGGTAGAGAAGCCAGGGCACTGGGCACAGAGCCCCGCTGAGAGGGCCGGCGGCGGCTAACGCCTCAACAGACAAACAGACAGACCAGGATTCAATATTAAATTTGCAGATCCCTGTTGTGCTAAGACTTGTTATCGATACATTGGAATTTTATATACAGTCCATGTTCAACTACATATACCGTTTGTACTTTATATTATTTTATTTGCCTTAACCATTGATGTATTATACTAGATTAGCCCTGTCTAGTTAAATTCATTTTAAAAATAACGCCACGTAGCGTACGTCACAAATATGGAGATGAACTTAACAACCCGCGTAAGCGAAACCACGGAGAATTTGTTGTCAGAGGAGTTGTAATATGGACATAATTCAAATTTAAATATTTGGAACTCGGTTATTTTTGTGATTGAAAAAATGAACTTGCCCAGCATAGCTGAGAAGCAAAATAGACCAACAAAAGGTAAAACGCAATGCACAGTGCCCATTTCGCATTGCGACATAATGCGTGAGCCTTTTCATAAATGTGCATGTGAACCAAACCAAAATTGTGTTGGGGTTATTTTTAAATGAATATGCCGTGTCTAGTCTAATTTAGTCTATGGCCTTAACCCTTCAGTACTTTCATAACTTTTGTTCAGTTTGCAATGTTTTCTGTTTATTTCAAATGACCTATATACATCTTTTTTTTTTAATTTTCCGTGAAAACAAATACTGATTTAGAAACTAAATAAAATTATCTTTACGGTGTATGCATTTAAAATAAACATTACTATTTCTAAATAATAAAATATTAATATCAAACGTGAAAAATGTTGTCAAAACGCTAACCAAATTACTCCAATCGTAGAAAAATTGAGAGAACTCGATATTTTGAAAATACATTCGTTTTGTTTGGGGAATTTTTAAGAAAATATTAACTTCACTTTTATCTCGTTCAAATACTAAAAAAGATTTTAAAAGTTTATCTGATTGTTACGATAGCGGCGCGAAATAAGAATTATTCATTTTGGCTATTTTTAAGATTTTATTAGTGGCATCTATTGTACATATTTGAGGCAAACTGGGAAGAATTATAATTTTTCTTTCTAATGTCAAAAAAATTACGTATTTCCGCATGATAGAAAAAAAAACTTTATGAAATATGGATGCCCGGTCATGTATGACCCTAAAACGCTGAAGGGGTTAAATTTAAAGCTTTAAAAAAATCAACCCGTAAAAACTTTTTTTTTTGCTATAGTACATTTATTTTCAATTTTCGACCTAGTTGCGCCATCTCTTGGCCGACTATTTCAAAGAAAAAAATGGTTCAACTGAGAATTGAACCTTCCTCTCCAGAGACTGGAGTCAACACCACTAACACCTAAGCCAAATCCTAATTTAATAGTACAGACATTTATTTCGTGTATTAACTACTATATATTTTTAAATATCATATCATCCAGTTTTGGAAAATGCGTGATGCGGGGGTGTGCCACCAAAAGTTGATGAAAGCTTTATAATCGACAACAAGTCTCTCTACCGAGTTCCAGCTCGATCTGATTGATAAGTGGGTTAATTTCCCCTTCCAAGATTTCATTTCATTCATCCAATAAAAATATAAATGACCGTTATTTTTAATTTTTCCAGTACACCTATACTCCTACACAAGTGTGGCCGGCCCTGAGCCAAGGCGTTGCCTGGCGCGAGTATAATTTTGGCGCCCCTTGTTAAAACCGTGATCACTGTAATCAATAATATTCGGATAATTTGTATAGCGCCGTTTTTGTGAAAAATCATCTCAAGGACGATGTATTCATAATAATAATAATAATTGTTTATTCCAGAATGTGGGGAGGTGAGTGCAATCCCACACATTCCATAAAATATAACTACAATGTTATATACAGAGATTCAAGTAAGTACAAATAAAATAAAATATAAGATGTAAGTTTGATAAAGCAAATAAAACATAAGAAAAAGTAAAAGGAAATATATAGACAGGAGAGTGATATCATAAAACATTTACATTTCTTGTAAGCTTATTGGTATATCGGAGCGATAATTATGGGGGGCAATATTTTTCTCCAATGTTTTTCGATGCTCGATCCTGAGGTCTGGCGGGATTCGATGATGAGGACGTTTCTGGAGTTGTTGATCCTTCCCCTCGTTCCTGCTACCCTGGTTCTCATTAGGGCTGCAAAGCCGGGAACTCTCCCCTCCATGAACATCGAGAAGGCACTGCAGTACCTTGGAAGTCCGAACATTATGCGGTAAGCATTGTTATATTGAATCCGAAGCCTTTCCATAGTTCGCTTTTTGAAATTGGCCCACAGCTCGCAAGTATACAAGGTAGTGCAGAAAGCTAAGAATAGCGTCCTTATCACCTTCGGGCTGCAGAGTCTAAATCTTCTACTAAGCATGTTACTTTTTATGCTCAGTGCTCGCCTCTGCCTGTCGATGTCGTCGTCATCCGTTAAGTTGTTGGTGATGATATGCCCTAAATATTACGTTGTTTCTACTATTATGAGAGGTTCTCCATTCAAAAATGCTGGGGGAATATTTTTTGGTCCTTCTCTGTATTTGACGACCAGTAATGCTGCTTTTTCGCGTTATTTAACATGTTTGTTTCGAGTGCATATTCTTCGCAGATCTTCAAGAGAATTCTTAGTCCCCTTATTGACGGTGCCATCAGCACCATATCGTCTACGTAGCTCACGTTGTTGATGCATTGTCCTCCAATATGGCAGCCTACCCCAGTGTTATTTAACCTGTGAGTTAATTCATCCATATATATGTTGAACAGTACTGGGGACAAATTAGAACTGTTATGTTTCATCAGCGCCTTGGCGCCTTGACGGAGTGCTCCAGTTGCGCCCGCATAGGTCCAGCCCTGTACACAAGCAAGGGTCTCTTTAGTGATTTACCTGTTCTTTGGCTCGACGCCTATCAAGGGAAGATTCTACAACATGCGTAGCTCCATAGTTCAGCGGTTTGCACTAAAAAATATTTTCGTGGCGTAAAGCCAGCGTATGCCCTTAGCGTGATAGTTTTGCTAAACTAACGACTCTGCAATCAAGTGAAAACATTTGTTGAAATGAATTTTAATATTGTGTTAAAATATACAACCTAAAATCGAACCTCCTATAAATCATCTTATTGCAATTGGTTTCACCTAAAAGCTTCATCAAAGTCATTTGATATTATTTATATGAATAACATCATTATAATATCAAACCCCAGATTAATTGAGTTTTTCGAAAATTTTATTTAAACATTTTCTCCATCGAAGCCAGAGGTACTGGCCTCCCAGGAGCTGGGCTCACTGTATAGGGCTCGCAGATATTTTAATAATACACAACTGCTAACCCTGTACAAATCGCAAGTGCACCCGCAGTTGAATTTGGCAGCCACCTCTGGTCTGGAGCCCCAAAATACCTGAATAAAAAACCCTTTGACCCTGTGCAGAAACGGGCGGTCCATTTGATAGATTCTCCTATCTAAATAAACGGATTACAATCTTTAGAGCACGGGCACAAGTAATACTGTCTTTGTTCTACCGGTATTTCAATGGAAGATGCTCCGAGGAACTAGCGTCATCCATCCCTTCGGCATCGGTGTACAGTCGGGGAACACGCAAAACGCGTGCTCAACATGTATAAACGGTTGACATTTCGAATGGATCGTTTCTATGACTCATTCATTAGTTCAATAGCACGGCTGTAGAATGATCCCCCTACAAAATTCACCCTTTCCTTCCCCCAAAAAGACCCTCTAACACAGTATCCCCGAAGATGACATGGGCCCTGAGGGAAATCGTTTTCCTCATCACCCAAGCAATGTGTTTTTAGTCTACAACCAAAGATCTCACCATTGTCAATCAGAGATTGTCAAATAACACTCCTGTGTAATAAGATTTTTTGCTGTAGTAAATATTATCAGGGCCGGCCATGGGCCAAACGGCTCCTGGCATGAGTAAAATTTTGGCGCCGTCGTCAAAACCAGTACACGCCTAAATAGGTGATCACTGAAATCAATGAAATTTGGATAATTTGTTTTATTATATTGCGCCTTTTTACGAAAAAACAATCTCCATTGCGATGTGTTAGATGTTATCAGGGCAGGGCCTCGGAAAATCGGCGCCCGGAGCGAGCTGCTCCAATTGCGCCCACATAGGGCCGGCCCTGCATATTTTGTAATTCCTAACTATTTGGAGGTAAAGTTTTGGTGTGACGACTGACGTTTCACAGGAGAGAAGGAAATGTAAATAAAAATTATACTTAGGGCGGGTAGTTTCACAGAATTTGAACAATTCATTTTCGGGTTCTGTGAAAGTCCTATTCAAGTTCTATTATTATATCATTATAGGCTAGTTAGAACTGAAATAATAACAGAACTTGAAAATGAACGTTGAAATTTGAAGAATTGTTAAAATTCTCCGAAACAACTCGTCCATATCTAAGGTACTAACTAGATGAATTAAAGTAAAACAATGAATCATTTCATACGACCTCTTTATTGACCATTTTGCTTACCGAGTTATGTATAAAAACAAGTGAATCAATAATATTAAATTACTGTTATTAACTATTTCCAATTTTTTGACAAATAATATTGAAATTTTATTACATGTTCATTTTCAATTAATACTATTTATTTATTAATTTTATCAATTTTACAAATATAAATTGTACATAGACAATATGCCATAATTTCTATATTGTAACTAACTTCAAATTATTACCGTGAGTTCTTTTTGAGGTATTATGCCGTGTTGGACTTCCTTCTTCTTCAGTCAATGTTTCGGACAGCGTTAGTGTCCATCTTTAGGATGGACACTGTGACACTGTCCAAAATATTGGCTAAAGAAGGAGGTAGAGCAACACAGCATCACATTCCAAAAATTAATCACGGTAATACTGTTTGACCGTGAAAATTTGAAATTACATCTAACTTCAAATTACATCATAGTTTTGAGGCTGGTGCTAGAAACGCTCGTTGGGTTGTACCATTGCAAGCGTTGAATCAATTCAAATAAATGCAAAATACTTTAATATTATATACCTACATAATAAGAAACGGTTTTACGATGTTTGATTAATAATGATTGCAAATATACAAATGTGGGAAGACATCCTGAAGAATTGGAAGGTATAAAAAAGGAAGATTGAATGTCTCTGGTAAGCGTGCAACTTATTACGACAGTTCCTTACCGTCAAGGTATTTCCGTATTGTCGGTTAAGATTGTACAAGATTGTCGTGTATTGCCTGTTCTTGTCGTGTGTGATCTATTGCTCTATCCTAGTCCTAGTCCTTTTATTGCCCTGTCTTGACGGTGAGTTTGCTCGGCTACCGACATTACGACAACATTGCTGACCCAAATCTATTTCCTTCTTGCTTTGTTACATACGTGTGTCTCTGTTCGCCACCTACCCGCTGCCAAAACTGTCATAATTTGAAATGTGATTAATATTGATAAATAATTTCACTTTTTTTTTCAATTCATACAAGTTATTGCAGGATATTGTTTTTTATACATTATGATAATATTGATGGCACACAACAATATTGATGAACAAGACAATTATTCGGCAATAGGTAATAATAGGCAATTTATCTTTTCATTTAGCATCACCTTTATGAAAATTTTCTTTTAAATCGGTATAGATTGCACTTCTTGGGAATATCTAGTCATTGTGTCCAAGATCTGCAGCAAAAATTCAACATTTTATGGAACAGAATTGAAAATAGAATTTCACTCATTACTTGCTGTAAGATTTTTCACTTAATAGCACGTAATAATTTTTTAATAAAACAACTTTTCTAAGCTATCTTCATTTTATCGTCTTCCTTCTTAAACCCTCTGTTGACATCATACCAATTTTGCCAATTGGTGTTTCTCAAATATCTTTTTACGTCTACATCTGCGGGTGTCTTCCGTTTCTCTTTCCTAACCAATAAAGCGATTTGATAATATCGGAATTCCAACGGTCACCTGACAATCATGCTCGGTAAAGTTTTCTTTAGTTTCGATATTATGACAATAACTTCGGCAACCAAATTAAATAATATGTAAAAGATATCTTAATTATTTGACAAGTGATTTTATATAAATAAGCCTAAACAAGCAATGAATATTATGTAAATAATGACAGGAATCTTGTACAATAATGAATATAAAAATCTCAAAGTTTTTTTTTTAATTTTCCTCAAAATTTGGTTTCTAGCTTTCGAGCTGTATTTGTTTGTTGACAATATTTTTAATTAAATATTAACACAGGTTGTAGCTTTCCTTGCTGTGTGAGAATAAATGTTAATGTTAAAATAAAATGAAGATTTATTTATGTATAATAATTATTAGTATGTAACAACAAAATTAATGAAATTTTTTGAAAACATAAGTGTATAATGAATAAATTCTAAAACTATGAAGAAATATATATATATTTTTTACAGAAATTTCTAGTCATTCTTATTTACAATTGAAAAGACTAATTAATAATATTGTTTACTGACCTAAGAAAACCATCTATTTGAAGCACTTGGTTTAAAACATGATTAATGTAAATTCTATTGAAAAAAAGCTCTAGTAAATAAGTATTGTCCATATATTGGAAATAATAAAATTATTATTTTACCCCTTTACAATTTCAGAGATTAGCATTCATATTCCGGAACTGCTTATTCTATTTATGTACTCAAATAAACATTTCCCAGTTAGATATAATAAAACCAGATAATATTTTAATTTTTTACTACCCTCTCAGGATGCGTATAAACACGCAAGCTGAACTGCTTGAACCACGTCTTACGGGAAAGGAAAGAAGCAACCGCAAAAAGCGCAAACGCATGTCTATACGCAGCATAACGCTAATGAAAAAAAGCTTGGTTTATTTATTTCTCTGATTCATTTTTATACAAATTTAAAATCCTATTTTATAATATTTCTTACATGTACTAAGTTGCAAAGGCGAATTCATCTTGCACAGGATTAAACTTGCGATGACAGAAATGTGGGACCCCGAAACCTTAACCCAGAAGGCCACAGTAGCCCTTAGGCCGCAAAGCCAGTAAGAATGTTGAAACATGATACATTAACCACGAGAGCGATAGCGTATTTAAAAAAAAAATGCATTGAGCGATAGAGACTTCCGGTTGTTCGGTTTTGGATTCTGCCGAGCTCATTCCAAAAATTACACTTCCGAATATTAATATAGGAATGTATAAACTGCTTACTGTGGTTTAAGCCAAAGGGTTACACCTATATTTCACTATTTATCCCATATTTTTAGGCTTTATAAATAAACCAGCTGACGTGTACCCGGCGATGCTGGGGATTATCTTTAGGAGATAGAAATATACATATAGATTTCCTTAGTACATTATTTTGATGTTTCTCATAAGGTTTAACCAGCATTAGCAATGTAAGCGGCAGAAAATATTTTTTTACGACTCGATTACAAAACGTCGAGTTTTTTCTACTTTCTATAAATATAATATGCGTGTATTATATATATAAAACTTCCGGAAGAAATTCTCTAAATGATGGTGCAAACTCTATCAAAATACGTTGCGTACTTTAAAAGAACTAAGCGCACAAACAAACAGACAGGGATAGCGAGTTTATTTTATACTATTTAGAGAAAAAAAAACGTTAAATTTATATGCCGTGAATTCAGTATGTTAGTCACCAAAATTGCCGTACCTTGAACTTATTTAGGGCAACATTGAATATTAAAATGTATGTATGTTGTTTATGATCTACTAGAAATGTCTATAGACACAGACATTAATAAAATGCAATATGTAACATGTAAAATATTTCATAAGAGGAACATTAGCAACATCTTTTGGTATTCGATAGAAGTTAATGAAGCTAGCGACTAAACGTTTTATGTAGCTGATTGCGGGAAATTCTAAATAAACTAATTTTACTTCGGTAGCTATCGCTCGAGTGGTTATGTGATTATTTCTTTAATTAAAAGATATTTCTCACTTAATATTTATAAGTCAAATAAGGTATGTTTGATGCACAGCATTATATTATCAAATAATATAATTAAATGCTTTATAATCAAATTTCTCGTGAAAAGTGTGTGACGAATTAAGAACTCAAACATGGAAAGTTGGGCAATTGTTCTACCATCTGAGCTATTTTTTTCCCATTTTTCTGAGTTTGGTGAGTAAATTAATATTATTGGATGGAATTGGAACTACTTATTTTATTTTTTAAAAGGCGTGACAATATTTAAGCCATTTTATATTCTTCTACTTCGTTTGATGTTAAATATCGCATTCAAAAATATGTTCATGTGTGTTTTAAACAACTGAGAAACTTCATTTTGATTGTGAGATTTTCCAACGTTGGACATTTTTCTTAAATTGGGATGTGTTTTTCTATTTTATAACTATTTCAATAATTAATTTCTTATATACAAACTAATCACTTGTATTTGAGTCAATGCGGAAGCAAACCGACTGACTATTATTTAACTAAAAATAATATCATTATATTTAATGATTAAAGAAAATACCAATTTTGATAACTTTCAACATCTAAAATGAAGACTTAGAAATATTGTATTTTGCTTGAGATAATTAATGTTAATAATTAATGATGATCGCTTTACTGAATACAAATTACTGATTAATGAAAAATTTAATTGCAGAAGAAATATAATCAGAAACAGACGCCAAGATGCTTGATGAAAAGCTCTGGCCTATTTTACCAAAATTCTAGGATTGATGAGAAAAATTCAATCAAGCTGATTAGTGTAATGCTTCATAAAACTTTATTCATTCTGAATTAATTTTTAAAATCAAATTATATAAATAACATGTTCGGTAGAATTGGAATTCACATTAACCACTCAGAACATTAGAACGTCAAAAGACGTAAATATGATAATAGCGGTCAAGACATTAGAACGTCTTTTCACGTAAACGCGCGAGATTTTACAAAAATCGATTTATTTCCATCACTAGTATACGGATTGCCATGATTTAAAAAACAGAGTATCGATAATGAATAACGCTACGCGTCTGTATTCAAGAATATCTATGGAACGTAGAGGTGCATTATCTAAGCCGATTGGATCTGTCATCTTGTTCGTTCATAATTTATTGCGTTTCTAAATAATTTATTAAAAATATTTTAGTTTGGACGGTTAATATTTTGAGGTGACTAATAGTTTTTAATTATATTTCTTCAATATATAAAGTGTTATTTCTTTATGATACTCAGAAAAAAGTACATTTTTCATGGCTTTGAAATAATGGTTATCGATTCTTACATATTTTTGACGTTTTCATAAAATGTATATTTAGAAATGCAAATATTTACTTATAACAACACAATGCGATAGTGGATTTCATAATCTTTCCAAAACATATTTTAGAATGAGGCTACGTTTCCCAAAACGTGAGTTATGAAGCTTTTAGCAAAACTCGTAAATAACACAAAAATTATCACGTTTTGACAGTTCTCAAAGGAACACATAGTAAATAAATGTCTTTGTCTGAGAGGTTAAGAATAGAAACATTTTAGTGAAAGAAGGGCATTTATTGCAGCAATTTATTTTCCCTAGCCACTCGAACGATTTTTGGCATATTATGGCAAGTTTGCAAAAACTTTTTAAGCAATCGCTTGTCATAATGCACCGAATTTATAGAACCTAAAAATTGGGATAAACAGCAAAATCTAGGCGGATTCATTAGCTTTAAAGCGCAGTAAACGGTTCATATGTTTCTATATTAATATATTGAGGAATGATATTACTTAAATAATAAGGTAATAACCAATCGCTCGTGTGGCTAGAGGAATGTTTTAAATAATTACAGAACAAATGCTTTTCAGAATTTTGTATTTCCCCAAGAAAATAAATAAACATCACATTACAATAATTAACATAGGTATAACAAAACATAAAAGAATTATTAAAAGGAAACAACTTGTTTTATTTAATTGATTGTTAAAAAAAATATTTATCATTATAACTATGTTCGCAGTAGATCCGTCCTCACAGAGACAAAAATAACCACGGGTCGTATGACAGGATAGCCAATCTAATCTAATCCAATCAATGGAGACAAGCAAATCAAATCTCCCATAGAGACTATTAAATATACATACATTTTATTACTAACTAATGTAGTTTTTAAATAAAATAAGGGAAATATTAAAGTTGATCAAGATTGAAAATATTTAAACAATAATGCATTAACAAAACGAAAGGCACAAAAAAAACATATTTTTATAGAATATTAGGCACAAATAACTCGGTTGTAACAACTGAAGGGCTGTTGGACTTGTTTTATGTATGTACTAAGAAAAAATTAATAAGTAATAAATTTAAAATAAATAAAAACCTTACTTATTTTTATTTTCCCTACTATGTGTTTATGGATAATAATTGTTTTTAATTCGTTTTTGTTTATGTGATGCAGTGATATACAAATTTAAAAATAACTTATCACACAGTGCTAAGGAATAATGCAAAAATTCAAAAGCAAAACATCCCGTGTAAACACGTGATGTGACCAACACAGTGCGATGACCGAGAGAGGTGAGAATTTACTAAGGGGGTTTGAAATACTATCGCAAGTAAATGACCAAAACCTCGGTCTATACAATATGTTACATTTCAATCTTCTGGCTGCCACATTTGCGATAAAATTGATAAAAAAACTATTGTAAAATGTAAACTTTATGAACTGACGGCACACAAGGTTCTGCTAAACGAAATGGGTTTCAATTTCATAAAAAACAGACATTAGGATTGGTTCTCGTGTGCTGTACTGCCATCAATATAACAGTTGTCGAAAGCTCTAGTTATTTGTCCACACGGTATTATTGACCTATTTGACAAATGTAATAAAAATACGAAAGTTGTAACTTTACGTGCGTTTCACGTTGCCGATGAAGGCGTTGCATTGCCTAGCATTAAGTTTATACCCTGTTAAAAAGCCTGGTAAGCACATAAAACAGTTTCGCTAATAGACATGTAACGAGTAACGCACGGAAACATTAAAATTGTATTTATTGTTTGAAAATTGACGACTGATGCAATGCAGAAGCCATTTGTAGATTTTTAATATACATTTTTAAGTTATTTGTAGTTGAAGTAAGCGTGCAGCGCTTCATTTGATATCCTATGCGTTGGTTTACAGTTCGTCGCGCAGCAGGGTGTATCTGTTCTTGGAAGGCGCGAGCTTCTTGAAGGTGGACTCGGGAGGCGTGGTGGTCTTCTTCTCGCCGCTGCCTATCTGCTGAGTCTGGATGGACGGTTCCTCCGTGCCGTAGTGGAACTCTCTGCAACAATTACATAACACTTATAATAACTCACTTTTATATAATACATCGGTATTTCAACGGAAGATGCCTTAGAACCAGTGGCGGTTCGTGACTTTTAGGTGTTCTAGAGTGCTAATAATACAAAAAATGGCATATTAATGTTGTTGTAGCTGAAAAGTAGCGGTAATGGAGCTTTTTTTTATTCTAAAATTCGATTTTTTGAATGAAGATTTTCAGGAAATCTGTGGGGCGAAATACGAAAACTGAAAATTCCTAAAAATCTTCATACAAAGAATAGAATTTTCGAACAGAAAAATACTTTGTCATTTTCAAAATTGAAACAGATGAGTGAAGAATTCAGACAAGAAATAAATCTGTCACATGAGATTGGGTTGCTTGTGTTTAACAGCAACTGTTGAATGATTTGCCGACCTCTGAGTGTCCTCCCTCCTACAACCATGAGTCTCTTCAAGACCCATATTCATTCCATATATGGCCAAGATCACCTATAACTAATAATTTCTTGGTCTTATGTGGAATTGATATTTATATAAATAAAAAAAATTATTTGACTTTTATATAGAAAAATTCAGAACACTATAAATGTCCTCCATGTACATTTGAATGTCACAACTGACATAATACCTTTTGATTCCAGCCCATGTGAAACGCAGTTCTGCATATGAAATAGAGATTCCTCAGACTTGTGGATCATGAAACACGCTCACACAGCATTACTTCTTTATTCTATGGATCTACATAAATGCTGCTAAAAATCTATCGGGATAATTTGTGATGATAAGCAATCAAGTAGCATGGTTTGGCTATATAAAAACCACAACATCAGCATTTTGGCTATCATCAATAACCCACACACTTGAGCACCATATAACCAAAAACAAATCCCATTTCAATGTACATGTACATAAACGATAACATGGAAAAGTTTCAATGTAAATAACTATGTATGTGATGAAATCGTTAACAAGCTTATACTAGGTTTCGTGGTAACTTAAGTTAAGTTAAATTTGAGAATAAATAGCAGTTGTTTTCTTATAATAAATAATTCTTCTCTTAGTACCCCTCGATGTGTTCGCCAGTATATTAATATCTACAAAATACATATATTGCAAAAAAATTATTAATAGAGTTCCCTATTGAATTTTATGCGAAAACACCTCCCATGTGTCAAAAATTTAAAAAAATATTTTTACATTAACTTCACACATGAGGAGCTAAAAATTGATTTTTTAAGAGCTAAAGTTTTTTTTTATAAATGTCAAAAATACGCTTTTACATACCTAAAACTACAAAGCACTATTTTTTATGTTTTACAAAAAAATAAAAATTGTAACTCTTAAAAATCAGATTTTAGCTCCTCCTGAACAATTTTTGACAAATGGGAGGTATTTTGACGTTGACGACGAAATGCAACTGTTGTTGAAAGAAACGTAAATTCACATAAACTGGGTACGCATCCATATCATGATTAAATGACACGCCAATACAGAGTGTGTACTTTAAGATAAGACTGCAGGTGAAGGTCACCTAACATAAAACACGTTTACTAATTATTCGCTGATAAGGTCCCATTTTAACCGTTATGACGTTTTTTAGACGAATTGACTATATTTATACATTGACCATTATTAACGATTTTTTTTGGTACTATTGGTCATTTTATCCGTTTTCGGCGCTATTTTAATCGTTTTTGGTCCTATTGGTCCATTTTAACCTTTTTTGGACACTTCTGGCGCTATTTGTCCATTTTAATCGATTTAAACGTTTTTGGATAATTTTGGTGCAATTTGTTCGTTTAAGCTGTTTATGACATTTTAAGATGATTTTGGTGCTATTTGTCCATTTTAACATTTTTGTCATTTTTAGACAATCATCCATTTAAACCGTTTTTGAGGTTTTTCAACCATTTTGGTGCTATTTGTCTATTTAAGCCTATCTTGGCATTTTTATAAGATTTTGGCGCTATTTATTCATTTTTCCCTCTTTAACCACTTTAGACGTTTTTAGACGATTTTTACTTTTTATGTGACAACCATTTAAGTCCCAACTACTTGAGCCATGGATTTTGAGGATTAGCCTATGTATACGTAGTAGTTGCAGCCTTCTTTCAGACGCATCAGATATACAACTGAGACATACATGAGAGTAGGTTACTACTACTGAGGCTCTATGTCAATGTTGGCACAGGCTCAGATTTACACCACTTTCTCATAGCTTAGCTTAACGTTGACAAGTATAGCACATAAGCTAAGCTTATCTTGACGACAATATAAACTACGATTTAAATATCAGCTTAAACTTTTCAGAACAATGAATCAGCTGTCAATCATTACAAAATTACCTACAATTGATTTTTAAATTCTTAATTACTATTTATTTATCGTAACCAATTATAATAATAACAACAATTAAGTGAAATGATAAGCCAATGTTATCATTTTATGACCAGTAGCGCCACGCCTCAATCCTAGGAATGATTTGATCTTGAATAGGTTGTTTATGAGTATATGGCGTCTTGGATAGGGATAGCAGATTCTTCAATTGAATTTAGCAGCCACATCTGTGCTGTAGCCCTAAAACATTTGTTAAACCTACTCGATTGTATGCAAAAGAGGGCGATCCGCCTGATTGACAATTCATTTTTAACAGACCGATTGCCATCTCTATTGCACAGACGCAATGTAGGCACGCTAAGGAGGTATTTCACTATGTCGGGCTAAATATCTGACTAGCTAGCCGTTGGCTGGCTTTAAAGATCAGAATAACTTCGTTATTCAACGGCGACCGTTTCACCATTGTTGCCGAGCTTTCGGATAGATAACACTCGAAATAGTCTGGCAACATCGCAAAATGTTTGCAGTTACCCCATCTACTGCAACGCCTGTCATGTTTTGCCGCAATGTCTATGGAATGCTAACGTCAACGCCAATTGACAAGTTTCCCGCCACACCGCAAAGTGTGCATTTTTTTGGTTATGTTATGTTGATTATCAGGTCATTTTAGATAGATTCGTGTCGAATTAATACATTGTTTCTTATTTTGAACACAATCAAATAATTCAGGATGGATCATACAAGCATTCAAATTCATTCAAGCTCTTAAAACTCGCGGCCTTCGCATCGCCGCCCTTTCACCTGCTTCTGTAAATCAAAAACCTCGGTATCCATAATAATTCACAACAAAATTCGACTAACTTCTCCGCTGTCAAACTCGGAATGTTTTGACGCCATCTTTGATTCGAGGAATAGCGCCTAACGTGAGGTTCGAGCACTGATTAGTCAAATCGAACTTTAACCCGAGCGTTAGCGTTATTCAGATATAGTGAAAACTTAAAAATGACTAATCCGCGGATTAGTGCTTAGTCAGAACATAATCAGAGATGAAGTAAGTAGTGAAATACCCCCTAAGTGTGTTTAACAGGTATTTTAACAGAGCCTGCTCTAAAGAGCTAGCAGAATTAAGATCAAAAAACGTACCTACCTAGAAAATTAAACCTACACTATAAAAATGAATAATAAACTAGAATTAGGTTATTCAACCATTTTACACGACCCACTGGCGAAGTGATCGAATCGAAATTGATTTTGATCCTTTTGATTGGATGACATCAGGTGCTTTCGTAGTAGGTAAATTAGATCTCTATCTCTATTTGCCTCAGTCATAAGATACTTCAAGGTGCCAGTAAAAAACAAAACGTATTATTCACAAACCTGTGAAGTTTCCCGGAGTGCAGGTCCTGCAGGAACTGCTTGATGACGCCCTCCTCTTCCATGCGCTTGATGTCCGGGAAGAGGTACATGTGGCGGAAGGAGTCGATGGCGATCAGAGGCAGGTCACTCTGGCTCTTGCCCAGGTGGTGCAGTGGGTGCTCAAACTTCTTGCCATCGGCAGTCAGGAAGTTCACATTCTCTGCAAACAATACAACATAAATTACTTTAACACATTGTTTGCGGGAGACGCTTAAAAGCGTCTTTTGCGTACTGTTGGTAGAGAGCGGGAGACGCTTAAAAGCGTTTTTCGTATTTGTACACTATTGGTAAAGCGCGGGAGACGCCAAAATGCGTTGTAGGTACACTTAGAGTAACAATATATTAAGAGTAACGTATGATGTTGGTTATTCTGTGAAGTAAAGATTATGCGTCAGCTCTCGTGACACGTGTACTAGGTACCTGGCAATTCGTGGAAATGAGTCGGGTGGCCGGCCGACTGTGGTCATAAAACATGCACTTGAAATAAAATAACTAAGATAAATATTTCGTTTTTTTTTTAAATCTTTATATTTCTTCATTGTTAAAGCGATATTGTTTCGTTCAAGACGTTCTCTATTTTCTTTTCTGTCATTCTCTTTTCTACATTCCGCTTTAAAAATTTCGTACAAAGTATTTGTGTGCTGTACTCGAAAATTTATTTGTTACATAATAAAGGGATATTTTTTCATAAAAAATACCCTATAAAATGGGCTACGGTAATGATAATCGATTACAATAAATATAAGAAAGGCATTGACCTAGCAGACCAATATTTTTCGTATTATTCTATTTTACGAAAAACCACTAAATGGACAAAAAGGCTAGCGATGTATATAATAAATGGTGCATTATTCAACTCATTTGTCGTGTACAACTCCGTAAAAGAAAGGAAAATAAAATATAAACAATTTTTTAAGGAAATCGCAGAGCACTGGGTGGCTGATCAGATTTCGTCAGATTATAGTCAAGACCCGGAACCAACACCATCAACATCTGGTATCCGAAAAAAATCTTCAAAATCTGATCCTCCAGGAAGACTATCGATGGATATGCGAAAACATACATTGGAAAAGATTGAAGGCCCTGGTAAAATAAGAATCTGCGAAAGCGATGTCGTGTGTGCGCGGTACAAAAATACTTAGCGAAACCCGGTATGTGTGTAAATTCTATGATGTACCTTTACATGAAGGGAATTGTTTCCAACGATTTCATACTTTCAAACAATATTAGTGTTTAGTGGTGTGTATTTAAAAAAATATATATACTTTGTTGAATGTGCATAAAATGACTAAATAGACAATACGACAAAAGTGCAGTTTTTTCAATTTTTTTTAATTTAAACTTATATATCGTAATTGTTTCTTCAAAAATATAAAAATTTGTGACCAGATCATAATAAAAAATTTCAAATAAGGTAAAATACTGAAAATTTTATTTAAATTTGATCAATAGTTCAGAAGTTATAGCTATTTTACATGAAACGGAATTTTGCGCGCGAACATGATAAAAATTGCCCGCTTTACGGCGTAGATTGATTAAAAAACCCCCCGCAAACATTGTGTTAATAGCAACTCGTGAAAAGCCATTCAAATCAACAACAAAACAACTCACATATCAAAATAACCTATTAGTAAATAAATATAAATTGCATCCAGATAGATAAGTCAAATCATCATAAAGTGTGAGAGTGAGTTCACAATTATTTATAATTATCAATAATCATGCACTTATTCAATAATATAATATAAATGCATGTTAACAAATATTAGACGCACTTAACTCCGTCATATTTAGCAGTATTTCCGCTTTACAATAAAATCCAAATAAATGGAATATTTCCGAACCTATCTGAAAACTAAACGGTTTTTGAAAGGTGATAAAATACGGTTTCAAATTTAACTGTTACGAATAATAATATAATTACTGATAATTTAAAATTTATAATGCAACATAAAAAAATTTAAAATGGCTTACCTTACGCTTTTTGTAACTAAAATTACCGATAACGAAAAAATATATAAAACCCACGTATTTTATTAGACAGATGTATTACAAAAGTTCATCACCTCACCTTTTTGTCGTTTCATATAAAAATAATTAATTAAAAATGAACAAATTTTCATAATTTTTTTTTAAATTGCGTTTTGTTTTTAATCTTCGATTTCATAAATGTGTTCATTTTAATTCTGATGTGGTTAATTTCTAGATTTTAAAATAAAGGGTGGTGTTTTCTCTTTCTAACACCGTTTAGATCATATTTCTCACCATGAGAGTAAGGGAGATACAACAATTTCTATGAGACCATATGAGTTGTTTCCAAAAGTGCTCTAATACAATCCATGCTGGAACTTTTAGCGATGCGATTTTAACATTGAAAACTGTACAGAGGACAAAATCAGAATATCTTGCGCTAATACGTAATACCTTAGTTGCTACTTTTTATTTCATGAACGTGCCTCTGCCTCTGACTATCCAGAAAAAATTTTATTTGAGCATGTCAAAATTCATTTTCATCCCAAAAATTAAAATATTTGAATTTTCAAAGGAGTATAAAAGTTTATAGTTATTTATTTTTGTGGTGTTTCCTTCTTTACAAAACGTTTCGGAGAGCATTACAAGCAATCCACATCTACACATTACACATTTGTCCTGACGATGGAAACTGTAATGCTGTTCGAGATGTTGGCTAAAGGAGATAGCGAAACACAGCATAATACCCCAAAAATAAATCACTATAATACTTTTGGCCATAAAAATTTCAGATCATATTGAGTATAAAAGTCATTATTTTATTGAAAACACCCTTAGATTGTCGTTTTTCATGCAGAGTATGTATTCAGGTTTATGTAGAAATAATAAAACCAGTTTGTATATTTCTTGGAATTTTTTTTTTTACGTTAATTTGCCTCCAAAATGGGAGTTTTTTTTTTTTTTTTAGATAAAGTTAGCCATTTTGGGGAAACGTCTTACGATATAAACATGAAATATATATGAATAATAAGATTGGTAAACAGAAAAAGATCGCAAAAAAAATTGTAGTTTTTTTCCCAATATTTGAAAAAAACTCAAAAGATAATTTTTGCACAGTTCCGCAAATTCGCACCTGACAGTTAGAGGGTATTTTAACGATTTTCTTATTCCGACGTTGTTGTTAAATAATAAATTAACAAACAAAGAGCATTGCATTATATTACAATAATTAGTCCAAGGTTAAGTATTAGTTATTAAATTATAAATGCACATGAAGTAATAAAGTGTAAACATAATCGATTTGCATTGAATATAAAAAGTAATGGTGAAACGGCCAAGCACGTAAAACCTAGATATTATAATTTTATTATATACCTATCATGCTTCTAATGTGAAGGCCCAAATAGGGTGGGATTAAATAAATAAATTAAATATTCTGTACACTCACTATGAAGGTTTATCAATAAAAGTTATTGGGTTTACATATTAAATAATTGTGATACATAGGATAATAGTGGTGTAACTCCAATTTTATGGAAATATCAGTTGATATCTTAGACACACTCAAAATATGTTAAAGTATCAGCGCAATATTGGTTTACATCACTGACTGACTGACGTCAGAGGAGATAGACTTGCCATTACATGAAATCCAGGTATTATTTCGGCAAGCTGGAGGCAATCCATGTGACCATATTTTTGGCACCGTGAGGGTTCGAGAATTCTTTGAATAATCTACAACATCAATCATACGTTGAACGCCGAAGAGCACACATTAAAATAACCAGACACTGAGCAGAAAACTAAAGTTCTCTAAAGGAAGGCAATGATTTGCCGCGCAATCCACTGAGGAACTTTTCTACGCTGGATCTGAATGTTTGTTCCTGAACGAATCGTTTGGCGTAAAGACGCTAAAATTGAATGCGGCGGGTAAAATATAACACATTTATGTAACTAAGTGAAGCAAAATATTAAATTTCGGAAACATGCCGGAACTTTTGTTTACCCGATTTGGGATATGTAGGTAAGTTTTTTACACAGCCAGCAATTTGCACTCTATTGTAAAAAGAACTAGTAATTCGTAAGTAGATTTTATTTTCTATTTTATTCTGGTGTTGGTTTTAAAATGCTAGGTGCCTGTACACTTGTCAGATTCCTTTATTAACTAATCACTGACGGGGACACGCCCTCGCCTCTCCCCCTGCTCCGTGCCACTTGGTTTGTTCCCCTCACCCTTGTGGGCAGCTCTGCCTATTCCTTACTCTGTAGTTTACATCCATATCATTTATAATTTTTTTACCATGAAAATACCTTTTACTATTTATTACCTATAATTATTTTACCATATTTTTAGTAATAAAATTTATTGTTACAAATCAATTTTTGTTGCTTAAATCATAAAAGAGTTTTATTTTTAATAAACAAAGGCTTGCACATTATATTATGTAATGGTTTTTACTTGATTCGGGAGCATTTTACAAAATGCCGTTTTTCTCGAAACTTATATAACTGGAGTTAAACCACTTTTATTCTAAGTGACACAATTTTCGTAAATGCACCTATAAAAAAATATTTCCTACAACTGTCGAGGAAAATAAGTAGCAAAAATAAAATATCAACGTCAGGCGTGTAGCGTGTATCCCGTACTGTGATGCAACAATGATTTTCAACACTTAATTCACTCAACAGGTTTTACTATTACCACAAAGAATAAGTAAGCCATCATAAAATAATAATAATAATGCATTGTTACTCACGTTTTTCCCCGAGCAATTCTCTGATGACCAGATCATTGTACTTCTTGACGATCTCCGTGTCCCCGGGAGTGTGGAAGAGGATCAGGAAGGGCAGCCCCTCCTCCGTCAGCTCCTCGGCGTTCTCAAAGGTGATCTCCCGCACCAGGGGGACGCACTTGGTCTGCACCCAGATGTGCGCCTCGTCGAAGTTGTTCAACGATCCCGTGAATGTCTCGTCAGCCTCGTTTGTCTTGTCTTTGTCGGCACGGTACACAATGACAGGCTGGCCTGGAAATAATATAATAATTATTACAAACATATCTGAAATATTATTGCAGACCGAAAAATGTTACACCAATAAGGAGAGTTCTGACAAGAATTAATAACGTTTTCCATTTGAATCTCTCCTTACTGATAAATATCTATTTCCGAAGCAAACCTATTCAAAATCAATACACCGACCTTCCCATAATAATCTGCATGCATTGAAACATCCTAAACTCTCACAACACAGAGGATGCTGTGTGGAGGGTCTTTTTGAGAGTAAGAAACGAACAAGGGTCTTGACGAGACCCATGTTGTAGGAGGGAGGAAACACAGCAAATCGTTCCACAGCCGAGCTGTTGAACTCAAGAACGAGTCATAGAATAAACCTGTTCTCGTATGAAAAAAAATGTTAACCGCGTACAAATGTTTTGCGTGTTTCCCAACTACTACGCCTCCTACTACCTACCATCATTATAAGCTGAAAATGTTGCTTGTGCGATGACGGAGAACATATCTAGCAGAAGAACAGAACCCACGACGCACAGTGGCCAATTTTGATGATTTGGCGCGACATCGCTCTCGGCGTTCGACTATTTGGCACCATTGATGTTTTCTTAAGTATTAATAAGAAATACCACATATTTTTTGTTAATTCTTATTAGTTGAAATGTTGATAATAAATTTAATGCTTTTATAAAAAGTAGCGTGTAACTTGGGCGCTAAGTTTGTATTTTATGAAAATTAAGTACAATAATTTCTTAAAAATGCAATAACTGGAGTGGCTGGCTTAAGTTGGTGGTGATTTTTTTTTCCGTGAACAAAAAAAACACAGCAATAATATCCTATTAAAAATAGCGTGAATACTAGTGAAGATTTTTATTCCTACTCCATTAAAGGAAAAAAATTGGAAAAAAGCTAAACTTTGAACCAAGGCAACAGTTATAATTTATGAAAAAAAACTTTTTTTCTGGTAATTAAATAAAGCACGTATCTTAAAGAATATCTCAAGTGATTTTTAAAAGTACTTTTTTGTATAAAAAGTTCACAAACAACCCGATTTCGAACGCCTTTAAACTCGCCTAGATACAGCAGCATAGTTGCGCGCCCGAATATCAGTGTACCTCTGTTCTGCGACTAATTACATAATAATTGAGTTTCAGATGTTAATTTAAATTGACAGTGAATAATTGGGAATAACTTTAATTTTATTCTTACGGTACGAAGAACTAAATATTACATACAGTTGATCTTTCTTTGACGTATCGGAGTCAAATATAGGATTCTGAAAAAAAAATTGACGAAAATTAAGTACAATCATTTCTTTAAAATGCAATTACTGGAGTGGCTGGCGAAAGTTGGTAGTGATTTTTTTTGTCCGTATACAAAAAAGACACAGCAATAATATCCTATTAAAATTAGCGTGAAGACTTGTGAAGATTTTTATTCCTACTCCATTAAAGGCAAAACTTTGGTAAAAAAAATTGGAAAAAAAGGTAAACTTTGAACCAAGGCAACAGCTATAATTTATGAAAAAAAATATTTTTTCAGTTATTTAAATAAAGCACGTATCTTAAAAAATATGTCAAGTAATTTTAAAAAATACTTTTTTTGTGAAACAAGTACACAAACAACCTGATTCCGCACGCCTTCAAACTCGCCTAGATACAGCAGCATAGTTGCGCGCCCAAACATCTCAGTTCTGTGCGTAATTACCGAGTAAGTAAGCTTCGGATGTTATTTTCAATGGTTTTTTTAATGTCAGTGATTAACTGAGAACACATTGGTAAAAAAAAAATTCATTTCGGGAACATGCCGATCTGGGGTCAATGTCGCGCCAGCGCTCAAATTTAAGCCACTGTGCGACGCCTGGGTTGGAATCCAACACATTTGTCAATTCAACTACTGATCGGATAATTTAATCAATCTTTCCCTTTTCTAGGCAATTTGTGTTTATAACAATGAAAAATAAATTAAATAGCATTATGTCTGCTAAGAATGACTAACAATAAAATACTATAAAATATAAAACAAAAGTTATTGGATGCATAAAGATGATTCACGTATATATAATAATAATAATAAGGTGTTTATTCCGGTATGTGGGGAGGTTAGTGCAGTCCCACACATTCCATATAGATACAATAAAATATATAATCAAAAACAAAAAGATAGAACAGAAAAACAAAGAAAAGAAAACAGAACTAATTGAAAATAAAATAGAATAAAATGATAAAATAATAGAATAATAGAAAGTTGAAGCCTTTAGGGAGCCGTGACTTTATTAGGCGCTAGTATTTTTCTCCAGTGTACGTCAATGCTGGAGGATGGAGTGAGGCGGGCTTCTTATATATAGCTTTTGCTCTTCGACATCTTGGCTAATGTTTTGACAGTTCAATAGGTATTTCAAAGCTCCATAGAAATGAGATTGCGAGCTGAAAATAGTTGCATTGATGTAAAAATTCATAACAGAAAAACTATGCAAATTTCTTTGTTTTGTGAAGTTGTTGCTACTTCAGATCTGTCTATATGTATAATTTATCTGTACCTGGTGGGTGCATCTGCGCGGAGACATCTCCAAAGCCGACATGGAAGTGACACTCTTCCTTCAGCGAGGTGGCCACCCGCCTGAAGATGTTGTACTCCGGCATATCCCTCCGGTCGAAGTAGCCGATGATCATTCTCTTATTGGACTCCAGCTTGGTCAGCTCCTCCAGGGAACCGAACTCACTGATGGGATCCACCAACTCCTTCCTCACAAAGTCCGCAAACGCTTCCACGGAACGCTGACCTGAAATAATAACCAACCTTTACAATGATGAACTTTTCAATGCCAACTAGCTTAGTTGGATGATCACATTTGAACAGGCAGATTTTAAAATATATATCTAATACATAGCACAAACAACGATTCATAAACATCGCTCAGTGCTGTTCATTATTGTAGTCGGAAAAGCAATTGTCTACCTCTGACATCACAATCTCGGGGTCACCAATGCGATTAAGTGCAATTTTCATTCAGGGGTACAAAAAGATGAAACATCATTTTTTTATGGATTCTGTTACAACAGAAACGTTGTGTCGTTTGTCAAAGGTCAAAATCTTAAATACATTAAAAATGTTTAAAATTAGTAGCATTTAAAATTAAATACGCGTTCACGATAAGAACAGTAGCATTTAAATTTTGTCAACTAATTTACTATTGAAATTTGGCACAGTTTTCAATGCTCAATCAAAAATGAGTCTTTCTGTAACGGTACGATTTCACTGAACTTGGCATTCGCTCAGTTTTGACTAGTGAAAGCAACCCTGGAAGAAATTATGCCAAATAGTAATAACATTAACATTTAAACTTTTATTTGAAGCTAACTTTACAAGTTCTATAAGGTGTTTACTTGTAGATATGAAATAATAGAAAGGCTTCTACAAAATTAGCTTTTCCACTTTGGAAGTTTCTTGGATAATAATTAAATGGGTTAAAAACTTATAAAACCTAACGTGAGCGGGAGCACACAGAGAGCGGTCAGAGTTCTGTGTTCTAGTGACCGTTGACCGCTCAAGAGTTCCAAAGCACACAAGCGGCGTTCAAATTTTCGCGTTCTAGTTTCGTTTGGGTCTTTGCATATGCAACATGTCACTAGAAAGTTCATCATCCGATGAAGAATTATTGCTCTTGTGGAGCTTAGCAGCTTCTAAAAGGAAAAGGAAGTATTGGGTGTACCCAATCAACACAACGCGAGAAGAACAAGGCGAATTTACTAGTATTTTTCAGGATTTACTTAAAGATGAACAACGATTCTATATTTTTATAATTTACATCACTTAAATCGTATAATAAACTCCTTTCCCTAACCAATTCAATTAACTTTTCCGTGTTTGTAACCTCACACACCGCGGCGTTCTGGCGTTCTCTGCCTCGGCGGGAAAAGAACTCTTAGAACGCGACGTTCCGTTTTGACCGCCGCGGTCTGACTGCCCGCTGTGTGCGTTGTTGTTATAGTATCAGTACATTCTAATGAACGCCGAACGCGGAACTCCTGACCGCTCTCTGTGTGCTCCCGCTCTAAGTCTTACGCAGGAAATTCTGCACTTAAAATCTTCCCATAATCACTAAATTCGTGATTTTTATAGTTACTGTGTTCTTAGGCAGGGCAGTAGTATGAAAAATTCGCACAGCGCCAATGCTTGAAAAGCAATTGCGAATATGCACCGTAAGCGTAATTATTGTGAATAGGTATACTAACTCTTCAATTATATCTTATCAGAAAAATCAATGAGGCCGCTGACAATATCAGATCCTGTGATTAAAATAACGCTAAACCTAAATTAAATTTGATGACCTCCGTGGTGGGGGGGTAAGGCTCTCGACTAGCAAGCCAGAGGTTCCGGGTTCAAATTCTGTTATGCGCAAGTAAATTTTATTTTAATTTGTGTTATTTCACAATTTACTCATTTGAAACAATATATTTGCGGCACATTCCAGAATGGAAGATACCATTCAAAATTGAAACATTGCTTGAAAAGGCTTTGGCCGTGTTTGGTGACCAGATCTGAATAGCCAGGAACTTCCCCACCTTCCTCTTCCCCATTTCCTTCCCCTCCTCACTACCTTCAGCCTAACAACATACCCTAATGGGGGATGCCATACTCTCATTGGGGAGCAGTTGGGACATTACATAAAAGTTGCAATTTCACATAAAAAAAATATATATAATAAAACCCAAGATTAGTTCGCAATGGGCTGGTCGACAGCCTAGTGTGTAGGACGCTTGGCTAGCAGCTAGACGAGTCAAGTTCAATTCTCACAACAAATAACTGACTAATAATTCAATACAAGTTAAAGACTGACCAGACAAGGATAGCAACTTACAGATGGAGAACTGGATTGACCTTGATATAGGTTAGTGTCATATCATTGTTCCAATGCCATATCAAATTCTCATTTACAACAAAATTTGTTGTACGCTTTACCATGCCACATTATGGTCTATAAATAATATTAAACAAACGTAATTACTGCTGTGCAAACAAACGATTTCATAAAGACGGGTAATTAACTCACCTTTCTGATAACAACATGTTGGTATTATTCATTTCAAGTCAAAATATTTTAGCAATAAATGAAGATATAATATGTCTCAATGACATCTAGTAGGATATTTAACATTATCAATACCTTTCCTACTGTAAGAAAGGTTTTAGGTGGTACGCCTGCTTGTTGAATGTGTAAGAGCGATACTAGAGTATAACGGTTTACGACACCGACTCAAAATTATTGTCGTCAGTAGTTCGTCACTTTCGATTTTAGGACGTGATTCGAGAAGCTGGCTGGCTCCAGTGGCTTCTTCTTCTTCACTCCTTTCAGTGAAGAATAATTTCGGTCCGGCCTTTTTTACCGACCCGAACAATATGTTGCAATCCGAGCTTATTCCGACAATATCGCGTATTTTTTTTTCGTGCGAAATCTCGCGCGTCGATTCTTTTAATCGTTGTTAATTTTTACGATTTCCGTAGGCTGCGCCACTGTTACTGAACTCTCGGAAGGGGGAAGCACTGTTATTTACAGACTTGGTGGTTACCAATAATTAGAACGCGTGTTCGGTTATAATGTTTATTAACAATTTAGTACGGATTGACTACGTCTATCTTCTGAGCTGTCGGTTGGGTAAAGAGAGCGAGCAGATGCATCCGTCATCTTTTATACCTCTATCTGTCATCTCGCTCTTACACATTCAACAAGCAGACGTACCACCTAAAACCTTTCTTACACCTACAAAAATAAAGTTGGTTATTTTCTAGTGAAAAATCTAATAAGCAATCATTTTTTAATGAAACATAATTGAATAAGCCAACGTAGCGCAATTGGTAGAGCACCTGACCGGCAATCAGAAGGCTATGGGTTCAATTCGTGTCATCGGCTTATCAAAAAAAAAAATTAATTTATATTTGAAAGGCTAATAATTATTGCTTAAAAATAATATGTTATCCTTTGTGCTATGCATAAAAAAATTTGTCTCTTAAAAGTTACTTTATCATTAAAGTATTAATTCATTTTGTTTCCTTGATATAAATTTAGCACAATTATCAGTGATGTGATATCTAGAAACTTCCATAATATGATAATGAAGATGTATGCTAATGTCAAACCTGTTTAGACAGAATAGAAAGTGAAATTACAACAAACTGCTTTTCGTGGAAGTGAACCATTGGTCCTAACTGTACAACTTTTAGACAATTATTTTTCTTTCTTTACTTTAAAAAATCATTTACAAATTTTTTTTTTTTAATATACAAAATAAATTAATTAAATTAAATATGAATTTTTTGATGTACAAAATAATCATCTAACATACTAATTTCGGTTATGGATCTGTCTGTGATGTAACTCTGGTTTAATGAACTCGAATTTGTTTTAAATTTTTCATGCATTATTTTCAAATTGGAACTGACTGTGCAATTGAGAAAAAGAAAAAAACAATTGAGACAAGCGATGAAAATGAAATGTAATATTTTTTACTAGAAAATTTTAATTCTACATTTGAAATATGTATTTCTTTCATTTAAATTTTTTACGGTTAATCACGACAATAAAGCAAGATTTTTCAACGGTCTGCGCTTTTTCCACTTTCAAGAAAGCATCATTTACTAACTAGCTTTACTAAATAATACATGGTATAATAATGGTAAATTTCTGATTGTTTTTCTAATTTTCCAACAAAAAATTAGAATTATATTTCAAAGAAAATTGATAAGATTTGTTTTTGAAAGATGTGTATCATGAGACAAATATTTTATAAATACTCTCAGTTTCACAACATCTCACAAAAGGCCCCCCGTCTGTGCAGTGGAATTATTTCGAAAGAAGCGGTTGGGCAGCGTTGTGAGGCGGATTAAAGTAGGGGCTGTAGGAAGGGATTTATTAATGAAGGGCTTGAAGAGGCTCGGATTATATGAAGGAGGAAAAAGAGATGCCAGTAGCTTGTTTCAAATACGAGCCGATTTACACAAAAAAGAGTCGAAGAAACAACCCATTCTCATGAAGCCAACATCTACTGTGAATGGGTGTTCCGCTAGTGTCCGTCAAGTTGCACGCACGTGCACCAGTGCACCTGGTATCAATGCTGCTAGCTCTATAGAGCAGGCTCCATTAAAATTCATGTAGAACAGACTCAGCATGCCCACATTGTGTCGTGCATTAGATATGACAATCGGTCTATTAACAGCCGATTGTCAATCAGACAGACTGCCCTTCTTTAAACAGAATTAAGTAGGTTTATCAAGTATTGTGGGGCTACAGCCCAAAGGTGACTTCCAAATTCAATTGTTGAGCATAGTTGAGTTTTGTATAGGGTTGGCAGCTGGTCATTACATATTGAATAACCTGCTAGTCCTACGCAAGACGCCCAGTTTCTTGGAAGCCAGATTGATTTTCATGGGTCTGTGCTAGTTTTTTCTATACATCTCATTGTAAACATGCATTATATTTGCAAGATTATTTTGTCAACAATAACAAACTGTTGCTTATTATTTATTGAATATGAGTTCAACGAAAATTTGTGGTCTTTATATATTTAGGTGGAACAAATACCAGTATATAATATGTATAATCTTAGTTGTTACAAACTTTTATAATACAGCTTAGGCTATATTTTGTAGAGATGGAAAGGCTGATAGAGATATTGAAAGAAGCGTAAGTGCAGGTATGTATATAACACCATTAATTTAGGACAAAAAATTGTCAAAAGTGAGGTATGGAAAGGACGAAAGTAGACTGAATCCTATGGAAATAAGATCCCTAGGCATATGTGTGTAAAACCATGTATGATAGTGTGAAAAATGCGGAGATTCGCAAGGAATACAAAGCTGAAGCAAGTGTAATGAGCAAGATTAAGGCAGGGACGCTTTGATGGTTTGGGCATGTAGAGCGAATGAACAAGGAAAGGAATGTAAGGAGAATATATGTCGCGGATGTGAGTGCTAGAAGAAGTCTGGGATGCCCGAGTCGGGCCCCGTAGTGTCAAAATAAAAGAAGAGTATGTATGAGACGGTGTATGAATGTGAATGAGGAAAGAAGTGTATACCAAGACCGAGTTGTTTAGCAGTCTGTCCTCTCTGCCTACCCCTGCGGAAACGGTGATGGTTTGTTAGTTAGTTAGTCAGTACCCAGTGATAATCAAAAAAACAATCTAATTTAATTTATTATTTTAAGATGTTAGAGCAAACATAATGGGGGTGACAGATTACGATATAAGATCAAAGCGTTTTTTTTATACAACTCCGTATTGATCGTCATAAAATCCTATACAGACCTGTCACACCTGAAAGATGATGTGTTATAAGTGTGGGCGTGGCGACGATAATGCGCCGTAAGTTGCTAGCCAGGCGATTTTTAAAATTATACGAACCCCTTTCCTGTCATAATTACGTGGCTGTCATGTGTCAAGGTGACAGATCCCATACAAATAAATGATATTCCGCGGCGGTTCCCCAATTGATCTGATCCCCTCTCCTGAGGAAGATTATAGCGTAGTGTGATACCTCAGCACATAATAGCATGTGTGGGCCATGCCCAAATAATGCGTTAAGCGTATAGCGTCTAAGGCTTCAAGATAGTAATTGGTACATTGTTTGTTTCTATGTGTTTTATTGTAAATCGTATTGTTTCAAAGGAAAAAGGTTCATTGAATAATATGTTAAAATGCTTAATCAATTAAATTACCAAGATCAATAACTTTTAACCTTTCAGCGGGCGCGTTGAGAAATTTCCCTTGAGCGGGCGCTTGTCATAAATTTTACGTCATCAAGTTTTCTCCATGTAAGTGGTGTTTTCTACAATCTACTACTATACAAACGTTAGGGAATTTCTTTAAGGATATGAAAAATCATAATAGGCAGTACTTTAAAAAAATATATTTGACTTTCTTAAAAAAAACGAAGCAACACTCTAAACATGTTAATATTTCAAAACAAAATATTTTATCGACCTATTTAGTCAGAATCAATATCCTCATCCTTACAATTGTTACAAACCACCTCAACTGAAGAATGGTTCTTGCATGTAAAGGACTGGCAACGGCAACACTTCATTGATGCTGAGGATCTTTTCTTATCCAGTGCACATAACCGACAAACACCGCATTTTGGAAAGCTTCTGTTTTATTCTTCTGTTATCGTTTCAACTGCCCTACCGTAATTCACTTTGAGAAAAGCATTTATATCTTGCGGTAAATGTTTGACATTTGATTTGACTCTAGCATAGCTCGAAGCTCGATGCTTACAACTAAGTCGCAAGAGTGGGGGAAGCGATAAGGCGCGTTTGTCGTAAATTTTACGACAGCGCGCCCGCTGGAAGGTTAATGATTTTTGCCACAATGCCATAAACAACCTATGTATAAACAAAATTATTTTATGTATAAACTAACAATTATTATTCCTAATCGATTTTTACAAATTTGGATTTTAGTAAGTACAATAGCGCAGACCCGTGAAAAATCACGGGATAGTATTAATTCTTCATTAATCAGTACCAATTTTGAAAATGACAGTTAAAATAATTAGAATATTATATTACATATAATAGGTAGGTACTTCATCGCTTGTCTGAATACTTCACACAATCAGTTCCAATTTTAAAAATGATACTTTAATTCAAAGCAAATTTGAGTTCATTGAACCAGAATTACCCAGGATGCACAGACAACCGAAATTAGTATCTTCGTTTCACTATTGGAATTCTATTTCACTAATTTATGCAATCCATTTGATCAGCTGTAAGAAATTGGCAACCCTAAAATCTAAAAATTTTAAGCCAAATTTATTATTTAATTAGAAGTGAATTAAACATGTACTTGAGTCAAGTCATGTAAAGAGATGGTATAGCAAAAAATTATGAATGAGACGAAATTTATTATGAAAGTAAATGAAGCAAGGAATGAGTGCAGAGAGAATGCTTGGAGTTACTATATCAGACCAGCTCAAGTATCGGGGATCCATAGAAGCCCGAGTAAATCAGGCCTCCAAAAAGTTGGGCGTCTTGTACAGGGCTAGGAGATTCTTCAACAGTGACCAGCTGCTGACCCTGTACAAGTCTCAAGTCCGCCCAACTATTGAATTTGGGAGCCACCTTTGGGCTGGTGCCCCAAAATACTTAATAAACCTGCTTGAATCTGTGCAAAGGAGAGCGATCCGTCTGATTGACAATCCGTTGTTAACAGACCGATTGCCTTCTCTAATGCATAGACGCAATGTAGGCATGCTGTGTCTGTTCTACAGGTATTTCAATGGAGCCTGCTCCAAGGAGCTAGCAGCATTGATTCCTGATGCACCGGTGCACGTGCGCGAAACTCGACGGACACGAACTGAACACCCGTTCACGGTTGACGTTGGCTTCATGAGAACGGGCCGTTTTTACGACTCGTTTTTGTGTAAGTCGGCTCGTATGTGGAACGAGCTACCGGCATCTGTTTTTCCTCCCTCCTATAATCCGAGCCTCTTCAAGGCCCGCATTAACATATCCCTTCCTACAGCCCCTACCTTATTCCGCCTCACAACGCCGCCCAACCGGGTGGCGACATAGTTCCCCTGTCTGTACACTGCACAGGCAGGGACACTCTTGTGAGGTGTCACATAAAAAAAAAAAAAAAAAAAAAAATGTGGAGGTTCTTCCTATCCAATTACCCCAACAAGAAATGCCATGACCGTCGGTCAAATTCTACAATTCCACTTCACGCTTCATACCCATACGCACAATCATGGAAATAACACTCTGTTTCAACTTAATTACGATACATATTTATCTAACCGCAGCACTTTTAATGGGCACAGACTATAGAAATTACACTTCGTTTCAACTTAATTACTACAAGAAACAACTATTTACATGAAGAGATGGTAAAAGATGCATTAAAGTTCCATTTATTTTTTTTTTAAGTTCAAAATTTCACCAGTTGTCAGAAAGTTCCATTTGAATCTAAATACGCACAAATTATTCAAACAACCCAAAGTAAGAACCTGATAACATATTTTGTGCATGTTTTTCGATCTCCCCTAACCTAAACAGTAGTTTTTTGTAGAAATTAAGTCAAAATAATTATTTTATATAAACGTGAAACTGAATTGTAGACTTTGTCTGTTCAGGTTAACAAAGGTATTTTAAATTAGTACCTCTGTATTCTCTCTTGGTGGGCTGTCCGTTCCGGATGATCTTCAGCGTGGGGTACTTGGAGATCTGGAAGCGTGTCGCCACAGAGTTCTCCTTATCGCAATCCACCTTCCCCATCACCACGCGCCCTGCGTCCGGGAACTCCAGCATCACTTTGTCAGCCGCCTCGTCGAAGATGGGCTGCAGCATGTTGCTGAAGCGGCACCACTCCGCGTAGAAGTTTATGAACACCAACTCATTGGAGGCTGGAAACCGGGAAAACAAATGTTAAAATCCTACTCATTTCAAATAATCGGTATATATACAGATACATGGGACACGGTTAATACGCACTAATTATATTTGAAACACTTTGAATCAATTTAATAACAGTGGGAAAACAACTATTTCAGTCACCGGAAATGGAAAATAATGTATTTTAATACTTATTTCATTAATATTAAAATTGATTGTTCACTTGGCGGCCATTGTTATTGATGTGAAAGTTTTAATGTTAGTTTTTTTTTCTTCTCTTAATTAACCCAAATTATGAACTAAGAACCTAAACTAAAATAGGTTCTTCATTTGGGTTTAATATAAAAACGAAAAAAATAATAATTTATGATAATATTATGTGAAAATATGACGTGAAGAAAAGGCATAAAATTATCCGTATTTTGAACGAAATAGCTATTAAAAGTGCAATATTTTCCATTTCCGGTAACTGAAATAGTTGTTTCTTATTGTTATCTAACTGATACAAAGTGTTTTTTTAAATAAAATGTCCCTATTAACCGTGTCCCGTGTATCTGTATATTTCCAAATAATCATTTGTTTACTACCTTACAAAGGTCTGTGTAAGCACAAGCTTTAAAAATACACTGTGAATAAGCCATGGACACAAAATGAACATTTTCATACAAGCCTTCACATTATTCCTAATTGGATGGTCCCAAACAGTGTTTAGATGTGCACAAATACAAATCATCCGTCATCACAGGTCGTTTTTTACATTTGAATTTACACAACCTTAAATAAAGTTCAGATTTGCAGTAAAAACGGGGTAATAATGGCAATAAGTAATTTTATAGAACTATTGGTAAAGTAGGTACTTGTCAAATAATTACAAGCAATAAAGTAGGTACTTGTCAAATAATTACAAGCAATAATTAGTCGCCTGGAATATCAACATAAATTGAAAATATCTCCCGAGTAAAAATAAATGCCATCAAAGGGAATTATAGCTTATAATTATTTGTTATCCTTTATGCTATGCATAAAACCTTATCTTATAAACACCAGTTTATCATAAATAATAGGTAGGTACTTGTAAATGGTTGAAAAATAATTTATTTGCTCAAGTATAAAATTGAAAATTATGGTAATTATTATAAAATTGTCGGATAAAATACTGTGTCAATGATATAATTAATTTGGTCTATTTATAATGGTTTGTAATGTTATCTTTGAGGAAAATGTTGTATCGTTATGCTTACCCAATGTCATGTCCAAATTATTCTTGGTTAGTTGTACGGCACCACTGTCAGTTGGGTTGTAAAATAAGTGGAATATCTTGAAAAAAGAATGATACATAATTTAAAAACAGCCAAATTAACATTCACACATAAGTAAACAATAGATATGTAATTCCAGTTGTGGATCTTAGTTCATTTGATGGCGATATTTTCAAAATAAATAAGAGAAAATGTAGATTGTTGGAATACATCTTGAATAATTTTGGTTTTCGGTAGCCTAATAGGATAAAATCACAAAAAATATTCTAACTAATGTCGCCGGAATGTCGTGGCAAAATTGGTGACATTATACTTCAATAAAAATAACAAATTTTAAGTAATCACCATTGTAAATATGAACAGGGTAAATCTGAAGCTTGAGGTATTCCATGTCTTAGGCATTTTTTGGTTTTATTTATTATAAAAATACACTAAGATTTTAAATTACGCTATCTGGAAAACCAACGCAGGTGTCAAACTGGGCTTAGAAAACACAAGAAAATGCAATGTGCGCTAATGAGATGATTCAGATCGATATTGGTCAGAATCGCATCTTTTGTCTTTGGTATCAGATCCGTACAGGCAAATCATTTTAGAGGGCTAGTTTGAATGTGTACCGATAGTATCAAAAGTTTTTCGAACCAGTTTGGAGCTAGTGGTTTATTTATGTTTAGAACACTTGTCCGCAGTCCCCTCTTACCCCGCAAATGCTCAAAGATACTTGGTACGTAACAACTTTTGTCAATAATTATTGTACCTATTTAAAATGTCCACATAAATAACATATCACATTTTTTTAGAGTCTGGTATAAATCCGTGATCTCCGGATTGCTAGTCGAGATCTTTACTCTTTATTGGGTTAACTGTAAAAAATAGGAGTGAAATAGAAGCGAAAAAATAAATAATCCTCATTTATTTCATTAATTCATCTGGTACACCATTACAAATCTGACATCTCTTTTGAATGATTCATAAAAAATACGCCCCTTTTTGGAATCACATCAAAATGTTATCTGGTTAAAATTAAAATTACGAACTACACATATTAGGTATGTAGAATATGATTTAAGATTTTCACGGCCAAAAGTGTTTTTGTTATTTGTTTTTTGGGTGTTGTGCCGTGTTACGCTAACTCCTTCTTTAGCTGGCAATTTCAAATAACAAAAATAGGTATGTAGATATTAAAAAATATTAGATTTGATTTTAAAAATACTGATTCCATAATGTGTTACACGGCTTTAGAATATTTCGACGACTCCATAATTTTTTTTATTTATTTTAACGGATAAATGTACATTTTTGTAAATTTGACATACTTTCGAGTATGGCTTATTTTTATGGAAAAGAATTAATTAATCAACGTTAAAAGCTCGTTTGAAAGTGGACACATCGGACTGTTAACCGTACGTCTAATCACTTTGGTGAAATTGGAAACTGAACTATTCAAACCAAATTCAGATTGAAAGCGTAGCAGAATTGAATCCAGACTTTCGTCTATCCTTGTTTTCATTTGGGAGTTCGATCAATCAGAATAATAAGTTTTCCATGTTTGAATACCGTGAATTGATCGCTTCACTTTTATTAAAAATATTCTACTTTTACCGTCTTGCTAATATATACCTTGCGATTGGTTTTAAAATGGTTATAGTCGTATAAACGTATTTTGTAAGTCACCGGTCATGTTATAGTGCTGTTTTGACAGATTAATGAGAGAAATATCATCTATGACATTCGCTCGTTTTGTGAAAATAATATGTCATAATCAATTGTTTTTTGTTAATGTAAATAATGGTTTTGAAACCTCTCCTCCCCTATGGCGGTTTAAATTGAAGTATTTTATTTTAGTATCGCTACACTTTAATTATATTAAAGTTTTGAATCCCTGCCAGAATGTTTTCATCTGAAAACTCAATGTTTATCTGACCAGTTGACAGTGCATGATGTAAAGACTTTTTTTAGTCGCGTTTAGTGACACTCGCTACGGCCAAACATAACTAGCTTTAGATAGGTTTCCGAGGGCGAGCAATATGGAAGTCGACTATTTTACTTCGCTTCCGCCAGAAATAATCGACATGATATTGAGTGGTCCAGAAATCTCTCTTACTGACGTGTGGAGTATGCGGCTAACATGTCGTTATTTTAATGACGCCATAACATCACGCCAGAGCTTCTGGAAAAATAAACTGTTTTCGAAGTAAGTACTTCCCCATCTGTTGCCCTCTGACTTACTTCAGGAAGCTATTTGCCATTCACCTTGCTCTTTTGGTGTTAAATTACATTGTAGAGTTTACTTGAAACTGTAAGCAAAACTTACGTCTTTGATATTCGGATATTCCCTGTTGCTGTACAATAACATTAAAGCAAATACACAATCATCTCCTGTTGTGTAACAAGATTATTAAATAAATGCACAATTTTAACAGTTAGTCTTTATTTTGGGTACAATCAATTTGCAAGTATAATAATAATAATAATATTGGACAAATTTTATAGCGCCGCTTTTGTGAGTTATCACGTCACATATTTATAGCAGTTCAACAATATTAAGACTGTAATAAACTTTTATAACCACTTTATGGGTACAATGAGGAACAGGTTACACCTGTATCATTCCTCCCAAGTGAAAATAATATGTTCCCTCAAATCTTTATCTAATATATATTACCGTGTTTCCCTACCCGCCTAGTGTTCTTCACAACCAGCCACCCAACGGTGGTTATGGTGGTAGATAGCCCTTGGTGTCATATCAAAAGTACAGACAGTTTGGTGGGTGACGAAAATGTGCTTTGTTATGGGAAGGCTGCGAATGCTTCCGATTAATTCAAAATGGGATGTATGACAAATGACTGTGTCGGTGAGTCTGGAAGGTTTCATAAAGTTCATGAAGGTTCTCGAATGCTCTTGAAGGTTCTGGAAGGAGATAGTTCAAGATGGTTCTATAAGGTTCCAAACTGAGTTGTGGAGTGTGTCGTTGAGTCTAGAAGATTCCGGAAACTTCGAGAATGATCTTTAAAGTTCTGGAAGGAGCCACAACAACGCGTGGCGGGGTACAGCTAGTTTTACCTAAAGGGTTTCAGTGAGTATTTTCTCCCTGGGTTAGCTGAACTCCTAAAGTCGAAAGTTTACGAAGTGTCGCTTGGGTCAGACTTAGTTAGGTAACTTGCTCTCTAGAGCTAAAACATTACCTTTTATCAGTCATCACAGCTGTGACATCCCTTCCTGGGATCACATCTGTAACCCAGAGCTGCGGAGTCAAAAACTAACCACTAGCAACCCTCACACTAATTATAAGTGACGAAGCGATGCGGGAATGAGAAAATATTAGAACTAGAAATAGTAGAACTGATAAATATGTGCTCAGAAATTAGATGGTTTGTTAGTTGCGGCTTTTCCTAAAGTCCTGAATAACATTGACATTTGGACTGAATCATATGAAAGCTCTACTAATAAGGAAGTTGAGTCCATTTTTTTTTTTTTTTTTTTATCAATGTATTCAAACAATACTGGTATTTTTTTTTTTTTTTTTAAAGTTTGTTTTCAAAATTAAATTAATTCTCAAAGTTTAAATTTTATTAAGCCCGCCAAAACGAGCGGAATCCGAGCGGTAAGAGGCGGGGTGTGGTGTGACGTCATTCGAACTGTGAAAACCACGTCGCTTAAGCATTTTGTATGGAAAATTTTTTAATTCTTCAACAAGGAATTCCAGTAATTTTTTTACCAATGTTAACCGTCTATTAGAATTGATGTTATTAAAAAAAAAGAAAATTGATTAAGATTTCATAGTTAAATTAATATTTTAAGTTAGAATATTTGCTTTTCCCGCCCGGTACGGTATTCCCGTCGATATTTGTTGAGGTGCCCCGCGCGAATTCAGGACCACCGCGCAGAAAAGTAAAGACCAAAAGTAAAATAGCGGTTTACAGCCCAGTTCACTGTGAGACTTTTCTGGGCGGCCGGCGGCCAGAAGTGTATCACATGTTATGTGACATGTACAGGGTGCGGCACGGAAACTTGCTGATTTGAATTGGATGCCGACGAGCGAGGCGTGGTCAGAAAGGGGTGGGGAGGGTCTCATTGGAAAGAGGGGATCTTTAAGTTTTGTTACACTACAAGCCAGTTGGCGTCATGCGTTGGACAAAGGAACAGCGTGCGTTTGCCGTCGAAGCTTACTTTTCTAGCGGTCATTCGGTGGTCGCCACCCAACGTGCCTTCCGTACTCGGTTTAACATTCATCCCGCGGGTCCCGTTCCTAGGCGGCAATCAATTGTTTCGTGGGTGGACATATTCAGGGAAAGTGGGAGTGTGGCAAGAAAAGGCTCAGGAGGTCAATGGACTTCCAGAACTCCAGAAAACGTCGAGAGGGTGAGGGAGTCGGTTTTGCGCTCTCCCCGGCGTTCGGCGCGTAAACACGCTGCTGCCCTGGGGATTTCTGATCGCACAGTGAGACGAATTCTTCACAAGGAACTCCGGTTTCATCCCTACAAACTTGCTGTGGTCCAAAAGTTGAATGAACGCGATTTCGCTTCTCGCCAAACTGCATGTGAAACGCTCAGAAACTTGCCACACGACGCTGTCGTGTTTTTCAGTGATGAGGCCCATTTCAACCTTTCCGGGTGTGTCAACAAACAAAACATGCGGTATTGGAGTGATGTCAATCCCCAAGAACTTCATGAGGTGCCACTTCATTGTGAACGGGTTACAGTGTGGTGTGCATTGTCGAGAGTTGCAATAATTGGGCCTTATTTTTTCGAGGAAGATGAACGCACTGTTACTGTCAATGCAGTTCGCTACAGAGAAATGATTGAGACATTTTTTCTTCCACAACTTGAAGAAATGGAACTTGGGGACGTATGGTTCCAGCAGGACGAAGCCACAGCGCACACAGCGAGAACTTCGATGGAGCTTTTGAGGGAACACTTCCACGAGCGCCTTATCTCCTTGAGGGGTGACGTACCGTGGCCGGCGCGCTCCCCCGATTTGGCACCATGCGATTTTTTTTTATGGGGATATCTCAAATCCATTGTTTATAACGACAAACCCCGGACCCTGCAACACCTGAAGGAAAACATCCGCCAAGCCATCACCAACATTCCCGTCGATATGCTCGAAAGAGTGGAGCGAAACTTCAAATCTAGGGTAGATCAGTGTATCACTAATGAGGGCCGCCATTTGCCCGATGTCATTTTTAAAACTAGTTAAAACAAAAATTCAGAATGTGTACTAGACGATACAAAAAGAATTAAATCAATATATAAAGTACTTTTTCTTTTATTGACTTTTCAAATCAGCAAGTTTCCGTGCCGCACCCTGTATAATAATAAAAACTTCTAAGTTATGCAATAAACAACTATTATTATAAAGCACTATACGAATATGTATCTTTAGAAATCCATTTCATATAATAATAACAACAAATACGTATATATATTTGACATACCCAAATAAACGTTTGGCCTATACACCTCTCTCATCTAAACCGACCATCTCTCATGTAATAGAAAGAGATGCACCATAGGTGATCCGTTGTACGTACAAGTCACGACACATGTGACGTCAGAATTCTTTCGACCAATCGTGGAGCGTATACAGTCTATTGCTATTGAATGCTTTTTCAAGAACGTTTAACTAATTCTAAGAATATTAATATATAGAAATATATTTATATATTTAGAATCGATATTTTTTGATCTACATGAACATATTTTTTATAAGTCAAAATATTTTTCACTCAACTTCCTTATTCTCTAAAATGTTTCTGGATATTTCATTTGCGCAATATTACACATTTTTTACTATGGATGCCATTCTCATTGACGTTCAATTGTTTTATTTGAATTCGAGATACGAAATTTACCATACTGAATGCATCACGACTATATATTGCAGTGAAATTAAATTTGGCAGCAAAATGAATGTGTTATGTTTATGAAATTAAATAAAAATTGTAGAACCTGCAGACAATCTGCCTTGTGAAAGCACAGCTTGACTAGTTTTTTGTTATTATTAAAATTCTAGTAAAATCAATGTTTTATAATAAATTTAAAAAATACAGTGTGTGACAAGCCTACGCACGACGGAAGTGAAACTTTTAGTATTCTTCTCTCTCTCTTTTCATTTCATTCTCTCTTTTTTTCTGTCTATTAACATATTTATAAGTAGCATGTGATAAAAAAAAATTAAAAGTTATAAAAATATGGGATTCGAACCCGGGTCCTGCATAACGAGTGTCGAACGCTCTGCCTCTAGACCGCGAAGAGAGGTATCTCGCGCGACGAGAACCGCGTATACAACGTGTACTCCTTAATTGACTTGTCCCGCGCAAATTTTCGTTTTCAAACACGGCAAATGAATAATATCACATAACGTCTCGTTAACGCTTTATATAGGGTCGAATCGAAGATATATCGGCAGTGTGAAGTCATATCTGTCGTTTTTCAAAATATTTCCGTATATTTGTCCGTTTTGGAAAAGATCTATCGTGTTTTAACAGCCTCATACCCGTATGGAGTCTGAATTTGAAAAACATTTCTAAATTTTGAAAAACTCACTTACGGCTGTGTTTTTTACCAAAAAAACTTGTCACGCACGTCTGCGAAGGTAATTAGTCGCGTTATCGGGCTTGATTAGTAATTTTAATGATTCAAAATAAAAATAATTAATCAAAATACCGAGCGACTCTACCGGCTCGATTTGTAAGCTATATTTCGACCAAAATATCATATAGTCCAAATATCTAAAAGTCGCAGCACGAGAGCATTTTATCACTTTTCCTCATATTAAAAAAATCACAAAAAGAAAAAAAAAATTAGTTAAAGCGGGGATCGTACCTCGGTTCTTCACGATGACAGTCGGGCGCTCTGCCTCTAGACCGCGAAGCTGAGTTTGGAGAGTGACCTAAACTAGGTATATAATATTAGCTAGGCTCCTAGAGCGAAATGATCACGGTTTTTCGTGACGGTCATGAGTCGGTTTTACTCCGGTCCTCGAAGTTGCATGACGCGCGTAAAGAAGTTTCACTTCAATAGTGTAATGAGTGTTATCTAGTTTCAGTCCCAATATTAAATGGAAATCAGTGGCGGCTCGAGACAGAGTGAGTTGAGTGTGATAGAGTGCTAAAGTTTAAATAATTCCACATTATTGATGTCGTTTAGTCCAAAACTATTTTTTTATTTTTTCGAAAATTCAATTTTTTGTATGACCATTTTCAGGAAATTTTAGTATGACCGTGCGCCGCATGGATTTCCTGAAATCTTCATACAAAAACCAGAATTTTCAAAAAAAAAATGTTTCTGCTACAACAACATCAATAATGCAATTTTTTGTAATAGATATCAGCATTCTAGCACACCCATAGTCACGAGCCGCCACTGATGGCAATATGTTGGTTTAAATGTTCCTGCAGGTTTGCAATATTGAAGTTATAATAGAATTACCTACAAATATATTTATTGTTCTCTTTATACATTAGACATCATATGCATACAAAGTTTAACAAATTACGCCCTTTATACCTAATATCAAAATTAACTTTGAAAGGAAAGGAATTTCAAATGATGATTTCAAGAAATGGAGAAGGCTAATATTTTATTATGTCAGTGAAACTAAATAATCCTTCTACCTTAGCCAGAAAGGATAGATTGCATCAGTATAAACGTTATCATTACGTTAATATAAACAAACTGAGGCCGAGATGCAATAATATAAACAAAGCCGCATTCCTAAAAGTTCTTTTCTCATTACTGGAATGATGAGTTTTGTGGAAATTCCCTCTTGTCAACCAAACAAACCTTTGAATAATATACATATATTTTTTTCTGAACTATTATTATCATGAATGATTTTTTGTTGTTGTTTTATATGATTCTGTATTGAACTTAATTAATGTTATACCTTTTGTGTTATTTTTATAATATGACATCTTCAATTACCACCAGAATGAGCTCAATTAAATAAATGATTTTCATACTTTTCATGAGCGATATTGTTTTATACAAGGTGTCCGGGGGTAAAGTGCACTAACTTTGGGGGGTGATTCTACATGATTTTAGAAGTAGAAAAGATGTTAAACTTTTTTCGAAATTCCAACGTTTTAAGGTAGTTTTTAGGTAAAAATCTTGAATTGTCGGAATGGGAAAAAAGTTGGAATTTCGACAAAAGTTAATTATTTGTTTTATAAATAAATAATTTTTTTAAATTACCATCGCAAAACATTTAAAACTCAAATAAAAAGCTAGATCAAGACACAGGGAAATCTGAAATAGAAAGCATACTAACACCAATACAGAAACCACACAACTGCAGTAAAAACACCACATGATATTAAATATTAATATACAAATGAAATCCTTATCATGGGAGATTCCTGTGAGGATTTTATTATTAATTTTCAAATTGTTTAAAAAAAAAGAAAGATAATAAAATGTTTAATTTATACAATAACTAACTGAACCCCGCCACGCGTTGCTGTGACTCAGTCTGTCTGTGCAGATAGAGAAGCAATAACTTTTACGTTCATCTAATGGTGCTATTTTAAAAAAAAGCATGTTTGTCCAAAAGATGGCCCTGTTTTAAAAAATATATATTTCTGAACCTGTCAAAGGAGACATCTATATAATATAGGTATATAAAACACAAGCATATTCAAATGATACATTGTGTCAAAATTCCAAAGTAATCGATGAAGAACTTTTGGAAATTTAAGATTTTGAACAATGAACATTAACATTTTTATTTATACAGATAACTTTTTCAAATTTTATTATTATTGCGACTATTTAAACATGTACATACAAAATATGATGTTAAATATATATATATAGTAAATTGTATTTCTTAGTCCTCCTCACTAGGGTGACCTGTGCTGAGGCGGACTAAAGTTATTCATTTCTGTTTTAATAGTTTTCTATGTCGTTTCTAATGTTTTTTTCAGCGTTTTTTCATTAATTTCTTTCAGTCAGATTTTTATTCTTGATATGTAATCATTCAAATTTTCTATTCGTTTTATACCAGGGGGGAGGATATTGTGGAGTTTCGTCGCAAAATAAATATAATTTCTTTGTCCGAATGTGGTTTTATGACCTGGAATATTTTTTATGTCATTGTGATTTGACCTTGTTTGATGAATACGCATTACTAAAGTAAAGCAAACGATATTTGTATTTCAGGTGGCCATTTCTGGTTGCTCCTTACAAGAATAAGAACTTTGACAATTGGATGAACCAAGTCAAGCACATTGTTCTAACCCAAGACTACTGCCAAAACAAAATCAAGCTGATGTCAATGCAATACCGCTGGTTAGTATATTATTCCTTGCTTAGGCTGAAATCAATCAATTTCAAATTTGGAGGCTACCCCGAGAACACACATCTATGCCAAAGATCATCCGCAGTTGACCATAACTATGTTTGGTTATTTATAAAGGTACCCTGGTTTATGGGATAAGGTTTGTCCAGGTCTTGGATTTATGCCCAACTGGACTTTTATAAGAATATACCTAGTGAGTTATCGTAAATTATACACAAAGCATGAAATTACGTTAAACTGATAAACTAAATATCAAACAATATTAGTAAAACATGTAACACTAATATAAAATAAAATAGATACTAGAACAATACTACGTATAAGACAAATCACTAAAACTATATTACCGACGCTACTGTAATTTGTAGGATATAGATTACGCTTATCTATAAATAAAGTCAGAAAATATATCAATAATATCCATTAGCTTTTGGGATGTTATTATTATTATTCTTATCTAACCTGATGATGAACACTGCAAGGCAGTCCGAAATGTTGACTCAGGAAGGGGGGAACCGAAACACTGCCCAAAAGTCAATCGACATACTGTTGTTTTGTTGTCTTCAGTAAAGTCACATTTCAGATTTTAAGTTCAATTTTTGCCGGCGACTTTAAGTTATTAAATTAGTTGTATTTACAAAGGTTTTTTCCTTCATTTTGTTATTTTGTGTGTTTCAGGCGCCGACGCAAGATTTCCTTTACCGACCTCCAACACTACATAGATAAAGCTAAGGAGAATGAGGGTCTGGCATATTTCTACATGAGCCAATACTTGAAGGATGTCATGGAGGTTTATGTGCACTACCCAGAGTTGGTTCATCCCCCTGAGTAAGAAGATAATATTATGTATATACTATAACAGTAGATCAATGAACAGAATAGAATACTTTTGCACTAATCAGCCAACCCCAAAAACTGGCTTAGTGTCAAATTAGTGAAAGTGGTGGTTATAGTGCATACATACAAAATTAAAACAAACACCACTATCGTTTTTATTGTAAAATTTCCGTTTTTTGGTTTATAATTAAGGTGTTATGTTTACACTTGCAAGAAGACTTTTGTAAATTTATTCAATCAAAAAACATGGCAGAAACACGCATGTCACTTGCTAAAATACACAGATGACTAACTAAAATGTCCTTAAACAACAATAATGTACCCTGGTGACAGGTAAAATGGTCAGCTCTAGCAAGCTAAACGGCGGTATAGTAACTAAGTGTGTGAGAGTAAGATAACCCAACCCGTCGGTGTACAAAGCTTGGTGCTCAAGGCTAGGCACGTGGCGAACTGCTGAATTTGACAAACGAGTCGAGGATTACTGAGAGAGTACTCTGTAGCAAAAACCTTAAAGTCATCAAATTATTGTGTGCTATTCATTTTCGCAGCAGACGTTGTGATAAATAATGTGTTGTATTTGTTTGCAGGATGTTCTCCCTGACTGATCAGCATTACGCCAAGCAGGTGTACATCTTCCTCTTCCAGCACTACCACCTGAAGAACAAGTGGTACGAGCTGGTGCAGCAAGAGACCTCCTTCGTCCCAGACAAGGTGGCCGTCTTCGCCATCCAGTGGCTATTTCCCAGGAATGAAAATGCCGCCTGTAACTTCCAGGAATATGTAATTATATATCCTTTTTCTGTGTTATATTTTTACTGTTCAAATATGTAATGATTATAAAATGTTAGATCGGACTGCAGACAAATCTACGACTTTAATTTATGCAATGTGGTAAAGTTCATCCAGTCTGTCCACATAACTCGCAACAAGGATTTCCAACTAGCAAATAAATGTGGTGATTGTTCGTGTTGAGGTAATGGCGATAACACCAAGTAAAATACTGTTGACAGGTGGAGAATAACATTCTTGTGGGTAGAGTTTAACTGGTATGATTCGTAATACTGTAAGAAGTTACACATTCTGAAAGTTGTGTAATAATGTGAAAAATATGCACTCGAAACTAACATGTTATATAACACGAAAAAAACAGCACTGCTGGTCGTCAAATACAGAGAAGGACCAAAAAATATTCCCCCAGCATTTTTAAATGGAGAACCTCTCAATAGTTGAAACAACGAAATATTTAGGGCATATCATCACCAACAACTTAATGGATGACGACGACATCGACAGGCAGAGGCGAGCACTGAGCATAAAAAGTAACATGCTTAGTAGAAGATTTAGACTCTGCAGCCCGAAGGTGATAAGGACGCTATTCTTAGCTTTCTGCACTACCTTGTATACTTGCGAGCTGTGGGCCAATTTCAAAAAGCGTACCATGGAAAGGCTTCGGATTCAATATAACAATGCTTACCGCATAATGTTCGGACTTCCAAGGTACTGCAGTGCCTCCTCGATGTTCATGGAGGGGAGAGTTCCCGGCTTTGCAGCCCTAATGAGAACCAGGGTAGCAGGAACGAGAGGAAGAATCAACAACTCCAGAAACGTTCTCATCATCGAAACCCGCCAGACCTCAGGATCGAGCATCGAAAAACATTGGAGAAAAATATTGGCCCCCATAATTATCGCTCCGATATACCAATAAGCTTCCTATGATATCACTCTTCACTCTATATATTTCCTTTCACTTTTTCTAATGTTTTATTTTTTTTATCATACTTACATTTCATATTTTATTTTATTTGCACCTACTTACTCTGTATATAACATTGTAGTTATATTTTATGGAATGTGTGGGATTGCACTCACCTCCCCACATTCTGGAATAAACAATTATTATTATTATTATTATAAAGGCAATGAAACACAACAGGCATACTCTTTTAATAGCATACCCACTATCATGTTGTCTCATTCATACTCGTTTGTGTCTTTCATACATTTAGACCTACTTTCCCTTACAATGAATAATTTAGCCGTCAAAGGGGCAAAATAAACTGTATGAAATCGGATTCAAATACTACTTGCTAGCCCACGCGTTTCACGCCTCTGGGAGTCTGGATGAAGCCATATCAGATAAGATTTTCTCCCATCAGATCGTTGTGCTATCTCGCATGTTTTATCTTATTCCTAGACAATGTCTAATCCCCTACTGAAGATCATCAAGGGTATTTGGGGTTGTCTCTTGGTTCCACAACTTGACGCCCCAGATATCTAAGCCTTCTTCCCGTCAAGAAAGGACATTGGCACCATGGATGAATCAGTGTTTCTTCTTTGTTTTCACATTTCCTACAGCACTTAATGCTTCCCACTCCCAAAAGTTTACGTGTATCAGGTGTATGTGAGGTGGCAATCTCCTTTTAATAGTCCTCCATTCTCCCTCTGAGTCTGTGACTTGTATGGGATTTGAACCGTCTATGAGCATTTTGAAATGCTTCCACTTAAATCAATGGAAAAGTCTTGTATCAGATGTTGACTAATAATATTTTTTGGTAGGTGGATAATCTAGTAACGACGCTGGAGTCGAAGTTAGCGGCCGGGCACCCCCTGTTCAAGGTGCACCGGGATGAGCGGCAGAACTGGGCGGAGAACCTGCTGGAGGACAACCAGCTGAGCGGGCCCGTCTGCAAGGCCATGTTCCATGTCATCTCCCGCCTCATCTTCGAGGAGCAGCAATTCCACGTCAGGGAGTCCGCCGCCATACAGTTCCTAAATATTCATGATGTAAGTTCATCACTATTTTTATCATCAAGTGGCGCAAAAAGTCTTGGATAGCCATGATTGCCTTTAGGAAATGTCTATACCCCATCTGGTCTCCCGCTGTCTCCTTCCAGTTCCTTATGCCAATTGATGTGCTATCAAACAGTTAGAATAAATTAAGTGAGCCAATTCAAATCTTTTTCGGTGTTCCCCAGGGTAGTATCTTAGTTCCTTTATTATTTTTAGTCTAAATTATTGACATATGCATCTTAACACAATGTTTGCGGGGGGTTTTTTAATCAATCTACGCCGTAAAGCGGGCAATTTTTATCATGTTCGCGCGCAAAATTCCGTTTCATGTAAAATAGCTATAACTTCTGAACTATTGATCAAATTTAAATAAAATTTTCAGTATTTTACTTTATTTGAAATTTTTTATTATGATCTGGTCACAAATTTTTATATTTTTGAAGAAACAATTACGATATATAAGTTTAAATTTAAAAAAATTGAAAAAACTGCACTTATGTCGTATTGTCTATTTAGTCATTTTATGCACATTCAACAAAGTATATATATTTTTTAAATACACACCACTAAACACTAATATTGTTTGAAAGTATGAAATCGTTGGAAACAATTCCCTTCATGTAAAGGTACATCATAGAATTTACACACGTACCGGGTTTCGCTAAGTATTTTGTGTACCGCGCACATACGACATCGCTTTCGCAGATTCTTATTTTTACCAGGGCCTTCAATCTTTTCCAATATATGTTTTCGCATATCCATCGATAGTCTTCCTGGAGGATCAGATTTTGAAGATTTTTTTCGGATACCAGATGTTGATGGTGTTGGTTCCGGGTCTTGACTATTATCTGACGAAATCTGATCAGCCACCCAGTGCTCTGCGATTTCATTAAAAAATTGTTTATATTTTATTTTCCTTTCTTTTACGGAGTTTTACACAACAAATAAGTTGAATAATGCACAATTTATTATATACATCGCTAGCCTTTTTGTCCATTTAGTGGTTTTTCGTAAAATAGAATAATACAAAAGATATTGGTCTGCTAGGTCAATGCCTTTCATATATTTATTGTAATCGATTATCATTACCGTAGTCCATTTTATAGGGTATTTTTTATGAAAAAATATCCCTTTATTATGTAACAAATAAATTTTCGAGCACAGCACACAAATACTTTGTACGAAATTTTTAAAGCGGAATGTAGACAGAAAAGAAAATAGAGAACGTCTTGAATGAAAGAATATCGCTTTAACAATGAAGAAATATAAAGATTTAAATAAAAACGAAATATTTATCTTACAGTTATTTTATTTCAAGTGCATGTTTTATGACCACAGTCGGCCGGCCACCCGACTCAATTCCACGAATTGCCAGGTACCTAGTACACGTGTCACGAGAGCTGACGCATAATTTTTACTTCACAGAGTAACCAACATCATACGTTACTCGTAATATATTGTTACTCTAAGTGTACCTACAACGCATTTTGGCGTCTCCCGCGCTTTACCAATAGTGTACAAATACGAAAAACGCTTTTAAGCGTCTCCCGCTCTCTACCAACAGTACGCAAAAGACGCTTTTAAGCGTCTCCCGCAAACTATGTGTTAAAAGTAAATGACAGTCATTAGCTACATATATGATACAGTTCTTCTCTTTCTTAGAAAAAATGGGAAACTGTATTTATAAAAGCTAAAGGTATGAATCAGGACACTGGCCACTTAACTCCTTAATATAAACCCTTTATAGGACAACTTTATTTTTTAGGAATGTGTCTTTAATTGTTTTATTTATATATTCTATATTCATTTTGATGAACAGATATAATTTTTTTTTTGAAAATGAATGGCCTTTTTGTATTCATCGTTTCCCAGCGGTCTGTTATCCTCAAAATAATAAAAAGTACTAAGGCTCCGTTGGTTTTTTTTTTTTGATCAGATAAATGGTACAGCATTAAAAACTGTACGCAAAGGGCTACTTTGCAATTGTCGCTTGCTACTGAGCTTTCATACCACTTTTAGTGTAGAGCTGCAATAACCACATCTGTCTACGATGTGGTTACTTGAACTGATGTTATCAGGCAATGTAGTTGGAGGTTGACCAACCCTTTTTTGTGATGTAAATGATCCTATTAGCTAAACAGCCAACTTGTTTCAGAAGTGAAGTTGTGTGGGTACCTAATAGTTTTTTTTGTTCATTATCCAAATGCTTCAATGTTTGTCTGCACAAAATATATGGATTAACAATGGAAAATTCCGTATCACCACTGTGCTGCCCTGATTTCCACCTTATAATAATATAGTGGGTCAAAGCGATCAACTCCTCCCATAAACTTACTAAAGTCTGGTATACTTTTCAGACAGGGTATATTATATTTTTCGCCCCATTCATTAGTCCGTTTTACGTTTTTTCATTAATTTTTTTTGATGAAGTAAATACAAATCAGTGAAGACAAATCCACCTTAACACGAATAATTTGTGTTGGGAAAACTTGTGAGAAGTATGCTTGGGAGGCAAACGATGCCCTTGTTTCCGCTAATTGATAGTATTCGAAGTTATCTGAAGGACAACCAGCTTCCATAATTCTTTCAATATGAGTAAGATTCCCCACCGCATTGACAAGGTCAGAATCGAGATTATTCTCGGCAGCGCTCCTACTTACTGAATTTAGGGGACTTCAGACTAACATGGAAATTTCATCTTCAGTCTCCTCCCACCTCCGAATCCTCAGCCTCCTGTGAGTAGTAATAAAACCTTATTGTAAAAAAAAAAAACATTCTTGAAAAACTGACAGCTATCGTGTCGCTAAATGGACACAGGTCAGATAACTGAACGGGACGCATTTTTCATAATTTTACTCAATATGTGCCAACTTCAGGGTGGTAGGTTAGATTCAAGAACTCTGTGTGTTATCTAAGAAGCATTAACACCCATAAGGGAATTTATAATTTGTAAAATTAATGAAATATAGACCTTAATGTTGCTGTTCTCAAAACTATCCATTTTTGGCTTATGCCCTATACTAAAGGGTTACGATTTGAAAATTTAATTTACTAAATTTAGAATAAACAATGTAAAGAATGATAAACTTCACCGTAAAGATAAAACACTAACAAAACGAATTCCTGCAGTTGTCCACAACTGGAAGAAGTTAATTTAATAAAATACATACACACACTTTGGATCAGCCACCAAAGTTTACTTTACCTAATTTATATTCTGTAGTCTACACTTCTCATAACTGACGCTTTTAACAGAAAAACAGTCTGCAAAGAAGCTGACAGAAATTATATGCCTTTGTAAACTGTTTCCATTTTATGAATAAAATATACTGCCTTCCAGATGATGGTGTACCAAAACTCGCACAAATACCTGTCGTACGTCCTGTATGAGACTTTGGCACGTCGCTGCGGCATCCGCTGCGACATCACGGGCTCCGGCAACCACCTGTTCATGTACTGGCGCGAGAACTGGTCTGAGGGCTCCACCAAGTACATGCTGCACGTGCTAGATGGCACCATCAAGCCCAGTCTCGGCAAGTGTCCCTTTGCACTCCCGTCCAGCTCCAGCCCAAGTCCCGAGGAGGACAAGGAGTACTCTGCCGGGATGCTGCTGTCCAACCTGGTACCCGAGATCAACAACGTCATCCAGGCCTTTGAACTCAGGTAATTTCATGCGTCCTACTAACTCAAATAGTTCCGTGGTGAAAACAAAAGGGGGACGAGGAAAATTGAGTTATTTTATTTGAATTTTGACTTGTCGCAATATGAGTCAGTCATATTGAATGTGGAATAATATTAAGACCTCATAAATCTATTTGCGGTAAAATAGACTCAAACGGTTTTAATAGTAAGGGTGAGGATACACGAGTACAAATACGGGCTTTGGCAATGCCATTTCGATAAGATATTTCGCTTTAATGTTTTCCATAATTCAGCTGCAACACTTCTTTCGTCTATGTTGGAAAAAATAAAAACACTAATTATTTAAGACATCTGTCACTATAATCATTATCTCATTGTCTTGAGGACACTTCCAACTTCACAACACAACAAATACTGGGAAGTATTACGCTAGTTGTAGATCTATAAAAAATCTAATTTATTTATTATTTGTTACTAGCTGAAGTCCCAGGCTTTGAATGTGGCAACAGAGTTTTTCGAAATCAGATGTAGACGGTGACCTTCCTCTTGTTTTGAAAGTTAAGTGTGCAAAATTTCATCAAATAAAACGCGGCCGCCCGCCCGCCACAGACTTTCTTCTTTATAATTAGTTTACGTATGTCCCTTTCATTCTGACTGGCTCATAACTTCACAACCATTTTTGGCAATTCAGTAGACTTACGTATTATATTGACTCGTTCCCCTTTTCCTTGACCTCACAAACTCATCTAAAGCAATCATTCCGTATGCTAACATTCAGATTACTAACAATTTCAACTTTCAATAACAATTGTAGATTTAAACATTAAAGAAACGAGCACGTTCGACACACGTGTTATTTATTAACTTTAACCATTTTTCTATAAGGGTCGGGGAGCAATGGGCCCAGCCAGGCCCGCCCCAGTGCTCGTGCCTGGTGCTCAGTGGGGAGGCCCAGCACCGGGCGGCACGGGCCATAGCGGCTAGCTTCGGCGCCCGCGGGCCCGGCTTAAGGAGGGGCCCGTTTGAAGATTTCGGCCATTATAACACCTATTTCATGGAGCAAATCATCCAAACCTTCCTCCACGGCAAAAAAACATATTCCGAATAACAACCTAACATAACCTAACACAGTGCGACAGTGAGAGTGCTTCATTCATTTTGTTTCTCCATAATATTCAGTGTAATAAGTATTAATTCTTTTCATCAACCATCATATCTATGTGCTTAGTAATAATATACTTCGTTGTGCCGCTGAGAGTAATATTGTAACATTTCTTTCCCTTACATGCAAAGTGGTTTAGAAAGAGAGAGAGGTTACAACGGAGCTCTCAGTGGTATGGCCATAATGATTTAAGATTTAAATAATAATCAATGCTCTACTAAAACAGATGCTTTGCTAAATGTCTACTTATTCATATTTTTAATACATATCTGCATCAGTGTTATCTTGATTAATGTCAAATAGAATATTAAGTATCAATAAATAATGCATACTTAGTCGTACAATCCATGAGTTTAGTCTTTGGCGATAAAAGAAGTTTGAAGATTTACAATTAGATCATTTAGAACCTATCAATCAATCAAAAGGATAACCGACTCGAGAGATTAACAATTACATAGATCATTTAGAAACTACAAATCGACAAGATAACTGACTCAAGAGATTTAAATTAGATCATTTAGAACCTACCAATCGAAAGGATAACTGACTCAAGAGATTTACAATTAAATCATTTAGAACCTACCAATTGAGAGGATAACTGAATCAAGAGATTTGGTAAGTTCACAATGTTAATTATTTTTAAAGATGTAAACAAAGCCACTTTATAAATAATTGGACTAAATACTCAGACTGGGAGTACAAAAAGCAAATTAAGAGCAAAATGTACTGATACTGATTTTTCATTTAAATTTTGGGTGCTGTCAGGTTTGGATGTTGATTGCCAAGGTTGATAAAACAACTAACTAGAGAGGCACAGAGGACCAACCGCCAAACAACTCGGTCTTAGCACACACTCCTTGCCTCATTCATATTCATACATCGTCTGATACATACTCTTCTATTATTCTGACTCGTGACATGGCCCGACTTGAGTATCTGATTCACTTGATCGTGCCATGTCTTCCTCGGGCGTCCCCGACTTCTGCTACCATTCACATTAGCGTCATATAATGTCCATTGATCAACTTTACCAAAATGCATTGTAGGGAACATTCAATCAATAAGTAATGTATAAAAATGCTGAGAATAATTATTTGCTCACTCCATTAATAATTGATATTAATTTTATTAGGGATAACTAAGCTTGTTGAAGATTATAAATCTCATTTAATATTTAATCATTGGAAGAAGATAATACAATAACTCCCAGTGAAAATATGACACATAAAGACACGAAAAATAAAAAAGTAATCAGATAGATATGTACATCCGAAACAAGGCCTATGTAGATCATATGTTTGAGCAGAACTTTGCAATCATACCATGGGAATTCATTATTGAGGATAATGTTAGTAATTCTTAAATTGAAATATAAGATTGATAAAAATTACTGAATTTAATAGCTCAATTGGTAGAGACGGCAGTTCCGGTAAGGTCCTTCTTTCACAAGGATACACAAATATCCAATACTCATGTTTCCCTCGTGGGGCCTTCGGGAAACCAGAGGAGAGCTGAGGCCACCTCCGTGGACTCTTCCCTCGTAGGGCCTTCAGGGAACCCAAACAAAGAGGGGCTTCATATGAGAAAACTGTTACCGCAACGATTCTCCAGGGGACCCATAAGCGGTAAAACAGAGAGCTGGAAACAAACTCAAATGAATGATGTGAAATGAGTGATAGCATAACGGGCCGCCCATGGCCTGAATGCTCACAGGAGCTATGCGTATTCCGTCTCCGCTTTAACTGTTTTGATCCTAGCATTGGCCTAAAGCACATGCATTGTTACAAAATGTCTGTAATAAGTGACGCCACGTTTAATATCTTCACAAATTGAGTGGCAACAGCCTCGCCCGGCTGGTCGCGGGAGACTGACGTCGCTGACGAGTTACAAAATGTCGGCATCGTCTGCTTGAATCGTCGAGTATCGGATACTTGCGTAAGCCTGTAGGAGAGGGGCCTAAGACTAGAAGATCTGGGTTCGAGTCCCAGCGGCCGTTACCTTTTTATTTTTCGTGTCTTTTCTGTTTCATATTTTATTTAAGAGTTCATGTTGATATTATCTTGTTCAATGATTTAAATGAAATTACATTAAAATGCTAGTAAAACTAACCACTATGTATTCATCCGTGCTTCAGTCATTGCAACCCTTGCCGAAAGAGAAGGTGAAACGTCCGTGTGTAATATTACGAATATGTTATTTTTGTCTAGTATTGTGACCTACACAATGGAGTTGCTGTACACCATTTTGCCTGACGACATTGACAATTTAAAATTTATTGCTCATCTCTACGTGCTACAGAAGAAAGATCTTCGAGATATTATCAACCACATGACCAATCAGCTAGCCGAGGCAGAGGTAATTAACAATCACATTTTTTGTCTTTGATGTTAATTTTTATTTGCCAGATATTTTGTAACAAATAATACATATAACTAAGCCACAAGTGAGAGAATCCCTTCTGCCTTTTGACGGATGATATCTAAACTTCACTTTGCCCATCATTTGAATACTATGTGAGGATTATTTAGGGTTATATAAAATGTGAAAGAGTTTATGTTTGGTTTCCAGTTGTCTGCTCGCAACAGAGAAGAACTCACATTTCTATTAGACAACGCACTAAAGGAACAACGCCTTAGCCAAGATAATCAAATACAAAAGGTAATAAAACAATAATAACTGACTTACTTTAATGCCTGAATTGCACCTACCGAGTGGTCGGCCGAGACAGTGCATTCGGCGCAGTGTTGTGATTAGTACAGTCAGTACTCGGCCTAGTAGCGGGCGAGTGATTTAGGCGAGACGGTGGATAGAAGCGAGGCCCAACGACTCAGTCGAGTAAGTACCCCCTCCACCTGTATACTTAACTCGGCGCTTTACTTACTCTCCACTCGATCAATGCGATCAGCCGAGTCAGTCAATGAAAGAAGGACAAATCAAAATTTTTAAAATTTTGTTTTTCTTAGGAGTGTGACGTTTGTTGTTGTAAAACCTCCTACATCGCGAAACCAAGTTAACGGCACTTTAAATTAATCTCAATGAACCAACTCGCCCACAGTCTCTTCTACATGTGATTACCTCTACTCTCCAATTAGTTGCTCAGCCGAGCACTCGGCAGTTGTAATTCGGCCTTAACCATTTATGTGATTCCAGACCTTTTTTGGTGTAAAAAATGTTACTTATGAAATTTTGGTCTCTGGTGACATTTTTTCTTTTAAAAAGTCGAGTCACTGCCCAACCTTCATTTGTCCCTAACACTAACTTTCCAACACATATTGATTTTTATAATGTTTTTAGGTTCATTAAAACAACAACAAAAATTTCACCAGATATGTATACATTTTTTACTCTAAATAAAGTCAGAAATCACAACTGTATACCAATATAATCTAAGTTCCCTGCGACGCCAATCATTTCCATAATAAGAATGATAATCAAATGTCTACACATGTCATGCAGTTTATGAAGTGTTTCGTCGATTGTATATGTTACTTTGTAAAGTTAATGTGTTTCAATAAAACTTGCAGATAAATGTAAAAGCGCGCACGCCCAGCATCCTGTTTGCCATCGGCATGATCTGCCACCACCGGCTGTACCAGTACAAGTGCATGATCACCGGCTGGGACTTCTTCTGCCGTGCCTCCACCGAGTGGCAGCTCAACATGGGCGTGTTCCGCCTGGTGGACGGGCCCAACCAGCCCTTTTACCACGCCCTGGCCGAGGACGGCTCACAGAGATACGTGGCCCAAGGTGGGATAATTACTCATGGGATACCTGACTCTATCCCATCACTTTGGCACAGTTTCACAAAGATTTTTAAAATTTATTTTTACATTGAATGAACTTGAACTTGAACTTCACACAGAATGCCCTGAGAAAAATAATTTCCCTGAGGGTCTATGTTATCTTTGGAGATGGTGTGTGGTCTTTTTAGAAAATAATTTCCCTCAGGGCCTATGTCATCTTTGGGGATGCTGTGTGGAGGGGAAGGAGTGAACATGGGTCTTGAAGAGTCCCATGTTGTAGGAGGGAGGAAACACAGAGGCCGGCAGCTCGTACCACAGCCGAGCTGTTGAACTTAAGAACGAATCGTAGAAGTGACCCGTTCTCATGTGACAAATGTCAACCGTGTACAAATGTTGGGCGCGCGTTTGGCGTGTATCCCGACTACGCACCGGCGCCGAAGGGATGAATGACGCTAGTTCCTCAGAGCATCTTCCATTGTAATACCGATAGAACAAGGACAGCATACCTACCTGACGCCTGTGCTCTAAAGATTGCAGTCCGTTTGTTAAGATTGGGGAATCTATCAAACGGACCGCCCGTTTCTGCACAGATTCAAGGGTTTTTTTCAGGTATTTTGGGGCTCCGTCTTTTTAGGAAAGGAAGGAGAGGTAGTTCTGGTAAGGATAAGGCTATCAGGGGTGGGTTGGAATTTGGGATCAGTGTGAATCCATCCCTTCCGGTGGGTGGAGACAGTTCGGCTGATGAGGTCAAAGGTTCTCCTGCAACTGGCCTTTCCCGTTCCCACCCTCCACGCAGCTAGTGGGAAAGTTACCAAATGTAGAGCAGAGGTGTTGGTTATCAAATGCATGCGTCCCGGGGCAGCGCTACCTCTACCTACCTCCCAAATTGTATGTGATTTAGAGAAACATCACATAAGTGCAAAAAACTCTGTGTGGGAACTTTGTGCGCCACCTGAAGTGAAATGACACTAAACTGCGCTATATAAACGCTATGTTATTATGACATGTATTTACGGGTTGTTTAATTCTTACTTTATAAATTGATTTAATTAATTTTAATCTTAATTTTTCCTTTATTTTCAGAAAACCTCGAATTCATCCGAAATCCGTTCAGATTATTAAACGTGGAGGAAAAAATAGCCGTTGACTTCAGCCATTTTAACACGTTTCAATATGTACCGAATGCGGAAAAGAAACTAGAATATCCAGATGACTTAGGTTACAGCGATTATTACCAAAACCGAGTCGCCCGTCCGTTCAGAAACGAGTAGAAAACATTTGAATTAGGCAACTTGATTGCTCACTACAATTAACTCTGGTCATTAACAAATTTAGGATTCACACAAATCCTTCCTCTCGAATAAAAGTTCTTCATAAATGAAGAAACATTCAGATTAAGGTCTTGGCATTTATGTGCTGACGAGAAAAACATGACGTTTTTTAATGTTTTTAAATATATTATAATCCATCGAAAGTTGTATGAAATGGATGGGCTGATGGTCAATTAAAAATAGAGATATGTACTGTCGTATCTCACCGTACTAACAAATATATTATCAAGAATTTATATGTTGTATTTAATGATTGATAGCATATTATTAACTAACTACGTATGTACAATGTTATAAACATTCCAATTGATGTTTTCAAGTAACTGTACTACATGCTGCTATGTAGCTTATGTTGTTATGGACGATGTCTTCTTTTAGTTAATATTTAATATTGATTAAGGAAATGTTGATGAGAATATTTTATATTATATTTATTCAGATATTAAATAAACAAATATATCATATTGGTAATGCTTAGACAATAACTCCCGGAGTCTCCTGGTTTATTTGTTAATAAGTATGTACCTATAGAAAATTTTAAAATAAAAAACAAGATTTTTTGCAATCTTTTTTATTTTATTATATTGTGCAAAATAATCATAAATTTATTTTATTTACACATTTGTTAAGAAGATACTCATATGATTTTATTTTACCCTATTTGCAAGATTAATGATTTCTTTAATAATTTGATATTATTATATTATATTAGATGCTTAGATTAAGGACGGGTTGTTTTATAGAATTTGAACAATTCATCAAATTTTCAAGTTCTGTTTATTATTTCATCATGGGCCGGTTGTTTCAGTGAACTTGAAACGGACTTACACAAATCTTGAATATTAACTTTAAAATTTCATGAATCGTTAAAATTCTGTGAAACAACTGGCCCTAAGTGTGCAATGTTAATCCCATGCCAAAGTATTCTAGTGATCCTAGATTCTAATCTGATTTGTGGAATTTAATCGGTTGGCAGAATGAAATATTTATAGGCTATTAAAATATTATTGACAGAACTGAATGTAAGAAAATTTATCATTTAATTAAATTTAAGAAATAATGTAAATTTTTATGTAAATTACATGTAATTTAATGGTTTTTGCTCAATGACATTACAAACTTTTAGACAAATTATTGTCTCACAAAATTTGGCAAGTAACGATTACACTTGCTTCCAGTAAGTAGTTCTTAATTCAAATGTTCATTCATGTATGACAAAGACATTCAAAGAGTATAATGTGTGTATGAACGAAATAGATATAGGACCAGCAGCGTTTACGTGCTTAAAAGTTGTGTCGAACACTACATTTTATACTACGGGTGTGATTGAGATAACAATACACTTATTAGTTTACAATAAGACGAATACGGAACGCTGCCAGTAGACTCTTATATGTACTTGATAAATTTGCTATCTTACTTTCTCAAATGGTGCTTAAAATCTTCAGGAAACAATTGAAATCATTGTATTATTTATAATACATAATAAGCATAGAATAAAGAAGAACACTAGAAGCGCCTTCCATACAAATTTACATGGAAACAAGTGTCGCCACTGACTTAGTTCCTTTTGGTTGTAAACCGTTTAGCGTGCGCTCTGTCTCTCTCTTATTTGCCTGACATTCTATATGGCCATCCCGCTTGAATTTCATAATCATGGTGAAACACAATTTGTATTGGAAATCTAAGGCCCAGTTGGCCAGAACATTGTATTACAAAACATGCTCACATGGTATTTCTTGTGTTTTTCTTTATTCTATGATAATAAGTAATTTGCGTGTATTTACTAATGAAATCTTATTCCTTGGTTTTACTGGTGTTTACCGAGTAATGGAAACTCTTTCTCATCACAAACTGTGCTTCAATGCCATAGAAAAAAGTATAACCAATATTTGCCTGTTTGGGGTTTAAATTTCCAATACAAAACCGTGTATACGAAATTCAAAGTGATGGATATCTACAATGCCAGGCGGTAAGTGAGATGGAGCGCTGAGTTATTGGGCTAAATGGAATATTCGTTTCCATTTAAATTTGTATGGAAGGCATTTAGTGTTATTCCATGTTTAATGCCTTTCATTTTGGCATTTATTTATGCAATTTGGTTAGAGGTGGCACACAATCTCACGTAACGCATGACATTTTAGTGATGGAGCGCTGAGCTATTGGTCTAAATGGAATATTTGTTTCCGTTCAGTGCCCTGCATTTTGGCATTTATTTATGCAATTTGGTTAAAGACAGCACACAATCTCACGCAACGCATGACATTTTAGTACTAAATCAAATGGAACCGTATCTTTTAATTGCCACTTTGAGATCAACTACAACTTGTCTGTAACTTTGTAATGTCATTGTTTTGGCTCTAATTAAGTGCACAGTGAAGTAAAATATTTGCAATTTAATATAAGTGATATTCCATTCCATCTCTGATAGTCAAGCACTCAACTTCATCGATTTTCAGTGAGTTGATTTTCACATTGATGTCTTCTTCCAGTTGTATTTGAATCTGCAGTAAGTACCTCAGGGACGCATTCGCCTGAAGGGAACACAACTTTATTTATTAATCCTGCTAAGTGTTCTGACATTTTACTGGTGTGTATTCCCCGCCGCATATATGTGGTTATGTGCAATTCTTATTGTTTAATTATTATTTTATTTACAAATGAAAAAGTTTAAAACTACTTTATTTGTTTAAGGTTGAGATCAACCGAAACCGGTCGGCCTGTATGACTCAAATAAAGTTGTTTTAAACAAATAGCTTTTTTCATTTGTATAATGTCAAGCCACTAAGTGTTTGTTTTCTTCGATAATTATATTATTTTATCAATTTGTCTTTATTTGCTTGCGTGGTACGTACATCGAAATGAAATTTTAAATTCACTATGGACCAAATATGTACAACAAACAATTTTAAATTTTTTCATGTAACTGACATATTTGAGACTCAATTACTTTTGTTTCTAATAAACATACACAAATGTACTTAACCTTCAACAAACATATTGCTAAATGATGCCAAAGTGACAACAGCAATAAACAAAATATGATACACAATTTACAAGAGACAGATTTTAAGATTTAAACATCTAGTCTGGATTTACAAATTGTAAACATTACATTGAAAATTGTTTGATATTTCATCACATTGATCATATTTTTTGTTGTAATAAAAATGATTTTCTTCTTGTAACTAAACTTCACTTATTCAATTACATAAATCATATTTATAATATTTCATTGTTCAAAATAACTATGTATGTATACACCAACCACCATATTAATAAACATGTTTTGAATTTTACACAACCATTTACGGTACATAAACGGTTGTTTATCAGTTGTGTAAAATTTAAAATACATTTATTAGTAAGGCCCGAAACATCTAACTTTAGTCAACTGATCACTCCTCTGTCATCAGCATCACATTTTGCATATCATTTAGAACAAAGAGTAAAAAATGTATTTTTCAATTTTGTGGTGGAGATATTTTTGATACCGCAAAATGGGGTGACTACGAAACTATATAAAAAAAATTGTTGGAAAATTTTATGTCGTATTGTTTACTGTACTAAACTATTGAAATATATTTTTAAAAAAATCATATGTGTTAGGGGAGTCAAAAATAAAAAAAAAGAAGAAAACATGGTGATCAAAGTCACCTTCGGAAAGTTCGATATCCCTTCAATGTTTTATAAACTTATTACAATGACACCCAATCCCAAAAAAATTGTAAGAGTCATCATTATTTACCATTATTGTTTACGTTTATCTATATGTTTATCCGAGACACTATCTAGGTTGCAAACTTTGTTATCATTAACCACTCAGAACATTAGAACGTGAAAAGACGTAAATATGATAATAGCGGTCAAGACATTAGAACGTCTTTTCACGTAAACGCGCAAGATTTTACAAAAATCGATTTATTTCCATCACTAGTATACGGATTGCCATGATTTAAAAAACAGAGTATTGATAATGAATAACGCTACGCGTCTGTATTCAAGAATATCTATGGAACGTAGAGGTGCATTATCTAAGCCGATTGAATCTGTCATCTTGTTCGTTCATAATTTATTGCGTTTCTAAATAATTTATTAAAAATATTTTAGTTTGGACGGTTAATATTTTGAGGTGACTAATAGTTTTTAATTATATTTCTTCAATTTATAAAGTGTTATTTCTTTATGATACTCAGAAAAAAGTACATTTTTCAAGGCTTTGAAATAATGGTAAGCCATTTTTACATATTTTTGACGTTTTCATAAAATGTATATTTAGAAACGCAAATATTTACGTATAACAACACAATGCGATAGTGGATTTCATAATATTTCCAAAATATTTTTTAGAATGAGGCTACGTTTCCCGAAACGTGAGTTATGAAGCTTTTAGCAAAACTCGTAAATAACACAAAAATTATCACGTTTTGACAGTTCTCAAAGGAACACACAGTAAATAAAAGTCTTTGTCTGAGAGGTTAAAAAAAAATAGCTGCCAAAATTATGAGAAAAAATTGGTGGCAAGATAATATTGTTAATTCAGAATTTAAAATATGAGATCGACAAAAGTGACGTATAATAATTGGGTCCTAATGACTGAGTGGTTAAAGGCGTTGTCCTGGTAAGACAAAGATCTTGGCTTCGATTCCCAGTTGAGACCGTTACCTTTTTATTTTTTCTGTGTCTTGTTTTCTTTCATGTTTCATTTAGATTTATTAGTATTATCTTCTTCTTCAATGATATCTTACATTAATGGGTATAATCTTCAAAATTATTTCAATAAAAATTGAATATTTAAATTGAGTTGTAAAACGCCCTTGAGGTGATTTTCTCACGAAAATGGCACTATAGAAATGATTCAAACATTTTTATTATCGTTGAGGAATTTATAAAATAATGTATTAACATTTTTCTCTGTCTGAAAACTAGAAATCAACTAATTTGATATTTATTTTCTAAAAGTCATTGTATCCAAGTTGCCCGAAAAAAAAAATTATTAAAAAGAAGCAAGTAATTTTCAAGTGGTAGCGAGTATTATGCGATGATCAAAGTCACCCCATTTTACGGTACTAAAGAATATATCGCAAAATGAACATATGATATAGTTGGAGCTTAAGTATGAAGTTTACCTCCTCCAAAACTCTGACAAGGTCCTCCTTGCTGGCCCGCAGCATCTCCGTCTCGGCCCTCAGACTGTTGCACACTGCATCCTTGACCAGCTCCGCGCCTGGCCGCTGCGCCCTCTTGCCCATGCGCGTGTGCGCCAGCGCAATGTAGCCCAGCTTGTCAGACAGCGCCTTCTCCAGTGAATAGATGTTCTCCATCATCTCGTCCACTTTGATGATGGTCTGAAAAATAGACAATGTTTCATTCAACAAGTCTTTCATGGTTCCATGACAAAACAGAACATTGAAGAAAATAATAAAACCTAAACCTTTTTTTTAAGTGATACCTCACAAGACCGCCCTTGTCTACACAGTGCAAAAATAGGAGAACTATATCGTCACCCTTGGGGAGCGTTGTTAGGCAGGTTAAGGTAGGGGCTGTAAGCAGCGATTTATGAATACGGGTCTTGAAGCCCGGATTATATGAATGAGGAAAATGCTTTTTCCACATGCAAGCCGATTTACACAAAAACGAGTCGAAGAAACAAACCGTTAAACCCATGAAACCAACATTATCTGTGAACGGTGTTATGCTTGTAACTGTTGAGTTTCGTATAAGTGCACATAATAGTTTACCTGAGATAGAGCTCCTTCCAATTTTTCCTTTGCTTTTTTGGTTTCTTCAATCCGATTCTTGAAAGCGCGGTTACAAATGCTGTTAGCAGTGACCAAATCTTCATACACCTGGAAATATTTTGTAATAATTTATAAATAATAATCTATAGTTTCTGATGAATAAGCAAGTATATATTTATTTTATAATGTGTAAGCTATCTTAAAAGTTAAGATAATTTAAGTAATACATTATGCACTGTGTAGGCATATCGATATTTTTGTAGGTCCATCTTGCACAGTTTAGAAGAAAATGAGAATATATTTTTATTACGTGTCAGTCCTGTAATAATCATAAGTTATATTTTATCGTGGTGGTCGAGAGCTCGGCGGTCAGAACACTCGTGTACCTTGTCAACAAAAATTATGGTAAATGCAAAAACGTGCACTGTAAATCTTAGGGTTCACAGCTTTTTAAAAACAAAATTGTAGGTAGCCTTTTTGCCGATTTATCTAACAGACAGTCGTATCAAATTATTATTTGAATACTTTCCAAGCAGAACTTAGATTTTAAGCTGTTATATTATGTTAAACCATCGAGCGATAGCGTATTAAAAAAAATGTCTTGAGCCATAGACATTTCGGGCGTTTGGTTTGGGATTTGACTACGGTCATTCAAAATCATTCCTTCAAAAATTAAAACAGGAACATATAGTATCATATATAAACAGATAATTGCTAAAAAGATAATGGTTTAAAGCCAATTCATTCATCCATATATATATTTTCCATCCATCCATCCACATATACCTTCTATACTATGTTTTTAGGTTTAAAAAAATTAAAAATATTGTAAACGTATGAACTCTTTTAGTCACCAGAATTGCCCTACCTTGTACTCTATTGGGGCAATCTTGAATATTACTACATATTTCTGTATATTGTCTATGGTGTATTGAAAATGCAAACAGATTATAGTTATTTATTTTTGGGGTATTATGCTGTGTTGCGCTACCTCCTTCTTTAGCCAACGTTTTGGACAGCATTACAGTGTCCATCATCAGGGCAGGTGTGTAATCAACAAATTACACATTAGCACGGCATAATACCCCAAAAATAAATCACTATAATACTTTGGCAGTGCAAATCTCAAATCATATCTGAAGTGAACAGATATTTAATTTTTAGAAAAAATTAATATGGCATGTACACCATGAGAATAACATTAGTGACATCTTTTGGTATTCGATTCAAGCTTAAGAAGCTAATTGCGAGAAGTTAAAAATAAATGAGCCAACAATCGATTAGATATATCCCTTGAGCGATAGCTACTCAAATTTGGGTAGTTATGACTCTAGTGGTTATATCATATTTAGCACTCACATTCTGTATGCCACTCTTCTGCGTACAATTAATTTAAAATTGCTATGGTTGAATTAAATAACATCGTTGTTCGTTTGAATGAGATGTTTAAAATATTGTGTGTATGTTATTTGATGTCTAGATATCCATAATCAAGGTAAAATTCTCAGTGTCTCTAACCTGTTTCAAAAGAGTGTCAATCATGACTCGTATGGGTCGGGCACTGGTTATCTCTTTGGCAGCCATTATAATATTAGTGGCTGAATACTTCTCCCATTCTTCTTTGGTTATGTTACTAAACAGGAATGATAATTTATAAGTGCTACTGGTAATTAGTGGGAATACTGAAGTGCGTAATACATAGAATCTTCTAGGTGATTATTTCTAAATGACTTGTTCACTTATGAACTTTTCTGCTTGAATATGCATAATATCTCCTCTATTATGTCCTTAAAAGTTTTCCCATCGAGTACTAGTAACTTGGTAAGCATGCAAATTAATAGAAAATACATTAAAATAAATTGTGGACATTTTTTAATGAGATGTGGTTTAGAAATGCTAAAGTGATATCCGTGGTTGTAGGAACCAGGTCCAAGGTAGAAAGGGTATTTGGGTAAATAGAAGAATAATGAGCTGTTTATATTTTCCGCTTATTCTATCATAGTTTCAAGTGAAATATACTGATATTTGTTGATATTATTTTAAGATAAAAATGGTTTTGTCAATTAATCAAATTTGTTATTCTATCGATAATATGTCCTGTAAATAAAATTTATTTGATGTACGAAAATGATTATGTACCATAATTTCATGATGAATGTTGAATAAATTAATAAATAAATGTTTTTATGGAATTTGTTTTTATGCCTCTGTTTTAACTTCTTAACGCACCCATACGGGCGAAAATATGGGTCCCAGCCAAAGATATTAGAAGAACGAGATATGCTATGTTGGCCGCCGGACCGTAGCCGGAGTACTAACTAATTAGGGTACTTTGAACGGTATCGGGACGTGTACGCACAGAAATCTGTTCTATGTATTAGTGCGGATACCTTAGCGATGCCTTAGCGTAAGCGAAGGTGTGCAGTAGTATTGGTGAACAAAACCGGCGACACTCCTCAAAACAATTCCACTCAGTACGAACTGCGCATAGCACATCTCGTTCTTCTAATATCTTTGGTCCCAGCTGTATCTTTGAAAATAATACACAATTTGAATGAAATTTTTTACATTTTACGCATTGTACACATCAACTATAAAATTATTGCCTACTTTTGTAATACGACTCCATAAACTGAAGTTAAAGTCAGTGTTGGGCCATTTAATGATGTTTTATGTGTAAAAAATGTATGTATTTTATTATAAAAAAACTCTGTTACCTGTTCCACGGGTTTAAATATAGTTTAAATGTTCTTAAGTAAATATTCTTGCACGCAAAAGACAAGAATTTGAAAATGGGGAAGAATTGGTTCACATTTTTAAAACACGTACGTCGTACATTCATTGGGACCATTACAAAGAGATAGATATAAAATATTTATACATTGTGCCGGAAGTGTGGTAAGTGAGGAAAATTCTTTTGCAGATTTTTAGTAAGATTCAACTGTAAGTTTAAAGTATAATTTGTAGTAACGTAATAAACGTACGCTGGGTCCAGATCAGAGAAGCCTTCATAGACGGCCAGACCGTGGTCGGAATGCTTCAGGCACGAACTGGCCTTATCTATGCGGACAGAATGTTCCTTGTGCTCGAGGTCGTGGTCGATGGCGTATCGCGTGGCGCGCAGTCGGCGCATCTGCTCGTTAGTCTGCTCCAGTGCCTTCTTTAACAATTCCTAGCAATATGGATTAAAATTCAGTTAAGCCAATAGTTTCATGAAGCTTTTTTCTCAACCATTTGAAAGAAACAGATCCTATTTTCGATGAATCTAAGCAAAGTCGCTCCCTTAGTTACAATATACCATTTATAGTAAGTAAAAATTTAATTCAAAATAGTGGCAAAATATTAATATCTTGATCGCCTAAATTTTCCCCGTGCGCTAGCCGATTCTATACTTGTTTTTTTGCAAAATTATTTTATTGTAAATTATAACGTCTTACCAGATGTGTGTTGAATATTTATAAAAACAGTATGTAATCTACCATAAGTAGTTTTCCCAGAATAGTTAGCTATATTCATAAGGTTATGTTGGCGAACAAGAGATTAACTATCCCGCAGCCAAGTGGGGGAGTAGGTAGTACCCAAAATTACTATCCTCCTTATACATATTAGCTTAAATACTTTACATATCATTTTAGTATTTTACGTATTTCTGCGCAAATACATAAGTTACCATTAATAATTGACTGAATAATTGGGATTTCTATAGTTTAAAAGCCCATAAACAGAAAAATGCATGGGGTCATCGGAAGACCCACTTTGTTATAGACGTTTTGTTTGGCATCTTCGCCTGTCAAGAGTTAAATTAGATGGCAAAGAACATACAAAATGATTCAGTAGTTACTAGGTACTTGAAATATTTCATCACAGCTTATTTTGACTCATCACTTTATCCTTTCGTACACAGATAAAGGCATGCCGGCCATTATAAAATAATGTTGACTTGTTTACCTGTCCACCTAAAATAACATTGATTTCATTCTGCAAAGCCATGCCCACTTCATCCACTACTAAATCAACACCCACGCGGCGCTCCCTGCAAACAAATCATAAATATAATAAATTATGTAAAATGCGTCATAAAGACTGCCTTCTACATCACTTTAATCTCTGCAGGCTTACCTCAAGATGATGCATTTCTTACACTGGTTGAGTGCGTTTTCCTGCAAAGAATTCAGGCAATCAATAAGGCGCAGTTTGTAGACGTCCAATGCCTCCAACTCAAGACAGACTTCTCCGCGTTGTAGTTCCAACTCCCCCTGGTTGAATTCTATGTCACCGATGCGCTCCAGGAACCTTCTGTCTGTGGTTTCTTTATTTGCCTTTGTTCTCTCTTCCGTCTCACCTTTTATTCTTTCGCACTCTCTTGAAATATAAACATCATAACATGTTATTTTCTTATTCTTTCATTCAAATAAGTTAAATCAAAGTGTAATTATTGTTAACTTTTTGACAGTACCTATCTAACATGTTTATTTTGCATGTATTAATTTGCGCGATATAATGTACATATGGATTAATTTAAGTGCACCCCACTGTTGAATTTAACAGCCACTTCTACCCCAAAATATTAATATTATTATTTTAATCAATAGTTGAAAAAACTCTCGACTCGGTGCAGAAACAAAAGGTCCATTTGATAGATTCACAGATTGCAACCTTTAGAGCACAAGCATCAGGTGAGAATGCTGTCCTTATTCTACCGGTATTTCAATTGAAGATTCTGCGTTTCCTCCCTCCTACAACACAGGTCTCTTCAAGACCTTCACTTCTTTCACTCTTCGAAAAGACCCTCCACATAGCATCCCCAAAGATGACATAGACCCTGAGGGAAATTATTTTCCTCACTTCCATATTAAATTAATTTATCCCATTGTGTTTGACAATGCGTAAGTACAGAGTTGGGGGAGTTCGAAGTTCAATCAAATAAATCTATAACATGAGACTGGCTTCTAATGTAGAGAGTACATTAATTTATCTTATATAACAATGAGTAAAAGAAAATAAACAGTTAATAATCAACAAAAGGAAAAAGGCCTTCTCATAAAATGAGTTGAGATAACTGCGAGGTATTTTTTTTTTATCATTATCAAGTTTACTTTAATTTCTAACTCCATTTTAATTTTTTCTCTTATGTATTCAATAATAAAGTATTATTCAATTTATAAAAAAACAGTATATAAACAAGTTCTGCTCTGTAATAAGGAAGTCCAGTGAAAAATATTATGGTAAAATATATATTCATATGATTAAATGAGTTTTATTATATATAATAATACATAGAATTAATAAATCGTTATTTAAAAATGAATAAAACACTATCCCTTCAAAACGCCCTGTTTGGTTGGCATCACTGCATCGGCTGTTTCTAGTATCACGCCAGATAACAATATATACATAACAGACAAATGCAATTAAAAATATAAAATTCAGATTTCAAAAAAGGGAGAATTTTTATTAACCTTTCTTTATCTGTGGTGTGTATTTACTACACATTGCTTCTAATAACTTTAATAACTCTATAAATATAATAAATTCTGGGTTCAGATTTTAGCTATTCCTCCGTTATACATTTATGCACTGAATTAAAAAATAATATTTTACGTAGTTTTCAAATTCAATTAAAAATCAGGAACAAATACACCAATACAATCAACCGTGTGATACCAATACGCGAAGAGTGTGCGAGGAAATGACACGCTATTGATGTCCCGCTTTAATTCGCTATGCGGGAACATGAGACATCCACACGTCTGCAGTTGTATTTTGATTTAGTCCATCGATACCTACGACCGCACAGCTGTGTTTGTGCCAGCCGCTAGCCAGTCGCCCGCGAACCGTCGTTATATGTGGACTCCTCGCGCGTTTTTTTAGCATCTGCCGATGCTAAAAAAATTAATTAAATTACAATTATTAATTAAATTACAATTATTATCACTTTTGATATAAAATATAATAAACATAATTGATTAGCTATGAATATTAATATTTTTCTGATATTAAATCGCTTATTTTGAGATGTGTATTGACTATAAAATATAATAAACATAATCGATTATCTATGAATATTAATATTTTTCTGATATTGAATCGCTTATTTTGAGATGTGTATTGACTATACAGCACCGGAACGCATGGATTTTTTTAGCACAGTAAGGGAAAGGTTAAGATTGTTTTGTCACTTACCAGTTGTTTTTTTCTTGTAAACTATAGAAATACCACTTTAAATGAAACTAAAAAATATAATTATTTTATATTTTTTAGTTAATTATACTAATTAATTACACAGATGTATTTTAAAAGTTATTGTCACTTCACTTTTTCGTTTCATATAAAAAATTATTATTAAAAAAATTATATAACTGCTAGGTACATTTTTTAAGACTGTTGGAAGATTACTAGTAGTTATTAGTTGTAATTATTGTCAACTACTATTTATCTTTTTTATTGTGATTTCTTTCCCTTTGGTTCTCAGTGCGTACAATGGGAGTCAAAAAATAATGAACAAAACTGTATTCATAACTTGGCAATTATGAAAAATTTAGAGAGTAGCATACTGCATATCAATGGAGCAACAGCTAATGTTGGTCTCACGTAAGCGCTGTACTTTCATGGCTTGACCCCGATTTCAGCATATCGCTCACCATACATTCCCATTAGGAATGAACTATACCAGTCATACTCAACCTGCGGCCCGCGGGCCGCATGCGGCCCGCCGAGCTATTTTGTGCGGCCCTCAATACATTTAATATCAGGAACATGATTTACAAAATCTGGCATTCTATATCACGTTAAGTTGAGATTAATTGCGACTTTGACGTACAGACATTGAAACCCGAAGAGGATAGTATAAGTATAATATACTATCTATATAATATAATATGGTATAAGAGTGTTGCTACTGCACACCATAACTGCACAAGCTTGGATCTATCTCTAAAAAACAAAGATTTGACAGACAAATATGCGCGCAAATAACTTTGCCCGTGGCAACACATAAATTTTTGACAGTTCCAAAGTTAAATGGTTACCAGTGTTACTTGTTACTACCAACGAAGGCGATGTATCGCCATTTAGGCTACTAAACATAACAAAAACCTATCTTTATATATCTATTCTATTTGATATAATATTTTTTGCGGCCGGAAATTTTCGAAAACGGAATTCCGTAGCTACCCCCCCCCCCCCCATGGATTTCGAAAAATCGTTGTGGGGAATTACATATGATGCTTTTTGGCTGTGCGGATTTTTTTTTCAGCGAAGTTCTGTAACAACCCCCCCCCCCCCCATGGATTTGAAATATTTCGTGGGGAGCACTCATTTTGAATTTTTTTTGTGGGGAATTATTATGTTTTACAGAAATTCTCTAACAACCCCCCCCCCCATGGATTTCGAATAATAAAAGGGGGAATCAAGCTCACACCGTTGGCAACACTGACCAGTATAGTGTTGCGGCCCGCGTAGCTTTACAAACATATGAATGTGGCCCCCAGAAGAAAAAGGTTGAGTATCACTGAACTATACGGTGAAATAGGTCAAGCCGTGAAAGTATAACGCTCGTATGAGACCAACATAATGAGAACCAATGACATTACAATATATATAGGGCAGTCGGTCATCTCATACGGTATTTCTTGTCCATTTAACAGTGAAAGCTAGTAAGCTTATCTTGTTATCTTAGTCACACCCGTGATTTAGAAAGTAGTATTCAACGCTAATATGAAAACGCCGTCCGCTAACGTTTATTTCTTTCATTCGCACATATTCTTTAAATGTCTATCTTTGTCATACACGAACAACGTTTGAATTAAGAATTTACGGGAAACATAAGAATGTTTCTTACTTGCTGCATTTTGTCTTAAGTTTGTGAGACTGGCTAGTCTAGATGTGTTGTAACGTCATTGATGAGAACCTATTCTATCAAGTTTCATGAATGAAGAGGTTAGTACATGTTAAGTTAGAGGATTGTGGCGTTCCATCCACTATAGCTGTCCTTGCGTAGAAAGGGCGTGATGATAGGTTACTTACCCCAGAACTCTTTCCGCAATTTGCTGCTGATCAACAGCATTTTTCATCCGCATGTCATTGTTCAGATACCATTCCTCCTTGGTGAAGCGAGCGTTTCGAGGAGGTATGACTATCAGAGAATGTTCGGCTATGGAGGAAGCACAGATGGGGCCATCCTTCCCAAAAGCTATGTTTTTCTTCCTGGACATTTTTGTAAAAGTATCAAAAAAATTAGATAGAATAATGCCTGACAAGCAATATCACTATCTTATTGACAAAATATCAAGTGAGATGTTTTTCTGTCATGGTAACCAATTAATATTATCAATAATATTCTCTGTTATTTGGAAAGTATAATCTTATTTGAAATAAATTATTATGTAAGGAAGCCAAGGGCAAACTTTTATAATATAATTATGAATCAGAACCAATACATACAAAATAAAACAAAAAATATACATGTACCTACATAGTCCGGGATTATTACTGGCCAAAAGTAAATTTAAAAATTAAGGATTTAGCATTCTTGTCCACTGTTAGTGTTAATATAGTGTTTTATTTATGGTGTTAATTAGGTCCCATTTTTTTTCCCTTTTCTCAATTTTCTGTTGTACATTTTTCATTCGAGAATCGTTTAGATATATATTTTTTTCAATGATTAAATATTGCAATTTGAGGTTTTTCTTATTTCTCAGGCTAATCACCAAGCTTTATATATTCGAATATAGAAGTTAACCACAGAATAATTCAAATGTACACCTCTATGAAATCAAAAGTTGCAACCGCAATTTGAAAACTTTGTGATTTTTTACTAATTATTTTTATTTAAAATGACAAAGGTGGCAGTAATGTTTATAATACATTTGACTAGTAAAATATGTTTTTTTGTTCAATATCAATACTACTAGATGATTTTCTTTTTCTTTTTATTTGATTTCAAAATTTTATGTTGATATTTAATAATAAAATTTGAAAGCATATTTCATCACCTTTCAAAAACAGTTTTTAGAATTGGGATACATTCAGAAATATCGATATAGATTAGATATCGATAGATTTTATTGAGAAGTGGAAATACAGACAAATTCTCCGACATTCTGACAGCATCTTCAAGAAATGTAATGGTCAATATGTATTATGCCAGAGGCCAGAAGGGTTAAATGAATACAGTCGAACTTGGTTATAATCTGGAATATAACTTGGAATATCCTATCCAATTAGGGATGAATTCATATTTCTATGGCCACTACCTGTATAAGATTGTCTGCTATGTGAACCATTACTATCCATTAGGCACAATGTAAAACTGTCATAAAATCTGCAAAAGTCATGCGCAATTTGAGCTTTGCAAAATTTGATTCCTTTTTACGTCTTCTTTTGTATTACAACTCATCAATTTTGTTTTAAAAACCAATAAATATGTTTATGAAGGTACCTAGGTACGAGTACCTACATCCCTGCATGGAGTAAATGTATGATAGTGATGCAGAACTTTTTCAGCAGAGGGGCCACTTTGCCTATTTTTCAAACAGGCCGCGACCTACAAATGGGTATTTTTTGTTTTCCTTGTTGACAGTGAAATTCAAGATTTAAGATTTCCGTTGATATTTTTCGTGTTATGCAAACCGGATCTTCAAATTTGGTTCCATTTAGGAAATGCAGTGTAAATTAATCAAAACTCAATAAAAATAAAAAGTGGGTGTGTCAAGCCTACGCAAGACAGAAGTGAAACTTCTAGTATTCCTCTCTCTCTATTTTCATTTCATCATCTCTATTTTCTCTCTTAGGTTAGTTTGAAAATTAGAGGTTAAATAATTCAACGACGAAGCATGGATTTGCTTTTTCTAATATTTTCTTATAGATGAATGACGTTCGATTAATGTATAGTTCCAAAAATTTTCAATTTATTCACAAGTATACAATATTACATAAATAACAATATTACAATTAAAAATTACAAAGAAATTACAATGACAATGATGTGTTCATCACCTCTATCTCGTCACTACTCATTTTTAACACTGAAATTCTGTACCAAACCGTATGAACCACAATCAATTACGTATTTCACTCGTATTACACTCACGACGCAGTATACTAACCAAGCAGCTGATGCTTGGCGTGGCGCAGTTCGCTGGTGTCTGAGAGAGAGGAAAGAAGAGAAGAGAGAGAACGTTCGTGAGCGGCTCCCCCACCTCAACAAGCGCATATGGTGAGAGAGGGACAGTGAACGGTGAGCGGTGGTGGGGGTACCCGCATTTTCGTGTCGATCCTGACTCGGTTTTACTCCGTCCCCGAAAATCCATTACGCGCCTAAAGAAGTTTCACTTCAAAATGTTCACAACCAGGGTTTTCAAGAATTACCCCAAACATTTAGATTTTTCTCTATAGCCAGTGGACCGTATGAAACTGGTAATCACTGATTTGTGACAAATAAAATTATTATTATTATTATGTAATGAGCAGGCAGCATTCTGCTGAGGCGCTCATATCTGATTTCACAACAAGTTTGCCAGTAATTGAGTTGTTTTAAGTTTGAATTAAGTCCTTTCTTCTCTCCAAATTGGAATCCAATAGAGCTTTGAATTGATTTATATTTGTTGCATCGATGACATGTTGTGGGAGTTTGTTCCAAGCATCCACTACTCTATTTGCAAGGAAGTATTTTCTAGGATTAGATGCAAAAGGCGTTTTGGTGATTTTTTTTGTCCACAGAGATTTATATTTTTATTAGTAGTGAAGATTTCTTGGATGCTAGGGCAACTGTAATGTCCAGATAAAATTTTGAAAGTCTCGATCAAGTCACCCCTTTCTCTTCTTTCTTGTAATTATGCAGCCGAAAACCGAAACAATCCCGCAAGCTGTGACAAGTGCGATTTTACAAGCGGTAGGTAGGTACAGTACGCACAAAGTAGTGAAAATAAGATAGAGAGTTTAGTGATATTTTTCTTGGAAACATTGGACCAGGCGATGATGGTTATAATGCGTTGATTGTTTTGAAGAGAAAATTGAGAAGCATTAAAGCGAAATCTTTAAAACAATTGATAACGAATTTAATAATTTATACCTACTCGTATTTTGAAAATATACTGTACTTTTACGAATATATTGATAGTAGAGGTAGGTAGGTAGGTATACATATATGACTTAATGACTAGAAATTTAGCCGGTCCCCTCGAGCTCATTATAACCAAGTTTAATTTATTATAAATCTGTCTATAAAATCATTTTCAAAAACAAACAAACATTAGACACAAAATGCCTTACAATGTTAAACTGATATGCACAAGTATTGCATTTGTGTAATGCCTGTGACAGACTTCGTCATAAGCGTGGCTTGACCTATTTCAGTATATCCCATTGGAAATGCATGGCAAGCGATATGCTGAAATAGGCCAAGCCACGATAGTCTATACAAGTCCGTGCAAGTGTGTCAGCTCCATATGACATGCATAAGAAACCAACAGGTGATCTGAGCGTGGTATACATAAAACAAATAAGTACTAACACATACTTTTTTAAAAGGAATAAAACAACATGTCTGAAATAATCATTTTTATTCAACATAAAGATTTCGTAAAATCGATTCTTTATGAATGTACTGAAACCTCCATATTGTCACAAACAATTTATAATATTTACAGTCATTAAGAATATTCCTCAAGCCGAACCCAACTTAGACCCAATCCAACCTTCGCCTTCTTCTTCTTCTCGTTACAACACTTTCAGTCACAGTTCGTGGCGTCTTTCCGCAGTCCAGTCCTATTCACCCACTCGGCTAATTTTCTCATAAAATATACATTTATTTCCGTGAGATCTGAGAAATTACCAAATGACTTGTATTATTATATAATATTCACTATCATTTAATTTACTAAATGTGACAACAAAATTATTTAATTTACATTTTTATCAGAAAATTAATGTCAGAGCAGATACAAATAATTAGACTTCTTTACAGTGAAGTCACAGGTTGTAATGTCTGAGAATAAATAGCATATTAGTGTTATTGAGGTGATTTTCACAAAAACGACGCTATACAAATTATCCAATTATTATTATTAATTTGAGGATATTGTTTTTGCAGCTTGTGAATTCTCCAATATCACGTGGAGATATAATGGAATGAGGAATGATACAAAATGACCATATTTATTGTTGGTACAGTTATCCCAATGCCGCCCGGGCAAAAGGCCAGAGTTCTTTCGAATTTCATTAAGAGCCTATCTTGTTTCTTTCAAATCCTCAAAAATCATGACATTTATCAAAAGCACAAAAGTCCACACTTTTATTCACATCACAAATTGAATTTTTTATTAATATTTTTGTACCAAAGTGATTTTTTGTGAATTTTCATATTTGACTGCTTTTTAAAAAATTGTTTACACAAGATCAGCGGCCATCTTGGTTGTCAGTGTATGGGCCCTTCCTCAGGCGGTTTTGGTTTTACACCCAACATTTTACGCCCTTACATTGTTAAAACTACAAGACTTAATGTTAAACACTTTACTAGGAAAGATCTGGTAACGATAATTATTCAATTTTGATAGCTGATTGATATTTGTTTGTTTACCGATTACAATATCTTCCAATATAATTAGCATTGTTCATTTAACTTTGATTAATTTTGGTAACATTTATTTATTATTTGAGATTTTGGCATAAATTATCGAGTGTTTTAAATTCATTTATCCCAAAATGTAGATCCCAAATAATCACAATTTTTTTTTCTTGTCAAATATATTTATTTCTTGTTTTAAATATTAAGTGAATTTGAAAAGATTGACACTTGTAAAATAAAGTTTGAACACAATTTTTAAATATTTTAACATATTATGGCTTCAGAAAAGAACATGTGGTATTTTTAATAAGATACATAATATAAATACAGTAAAACTCGCTTAATAAGTTCCCACTTAACAAGTTTCACACTTAAGAAGTTTGATTTTTTCAGCCCCTTGAAGATTGAATTTGACAAATGGCCTAATTTATCCTACATAAGGCTTTACAGTTCCTTGGAAAACTTCTTAAGAGAGTTTCATCGTAATTCATAGAGAAAACATTACAATATTTGAATAATCTATTTCAAAATAAGTCAAATAACACAAATTAGAAATCATAAGAAATGGCCAGACTCTAAAAAGTGTTGCAACATTCAAATGATGCCACAAATACTAAGGGATTAAAATATTATTGATGACAGTGGTAATTACAACTAAAATATTTCATAAAAATTAGGTATCAGTTAAAGTAAAGCGTAATTAAAGAATATTAAACTATTAGTGAGAATTATCACGCTGGACTAACTCACTGTAATTTTGTATATAAAAAAACTTAAAATTATGTTTTTACACCAAAATGTTTACACCGATGCGTCTACGCATGTTGGCAAGTGGCGAACATCCCTACAACTCTACTGACGCTCCGCATGCACCACAAAGCAGCTGAATAACGTTGCGTTAGTGGTTATGTCGCAATATGTGTTGTGTACGGCGTTACAGTAAGCTCAACATGTTATTGGATTCAGCTACCTTTGAAAACTGAAAACTAAATTTATTATATTTACAAAATTGGCAATATTATATCTACCTTTGCGTAAGTTTAGATGAAGAATAAAGGTAAAGAGGTGCAATGTTTGCAGTAGCCGAACGTGAGCCTCATTCTTACTTCTGTTGCCGTTACGTCTTTACACGTTAACCCAATTGCTGACAAGCCTGAATTAGATAAACTAGGAGTCTAAGTAGAATTTTGTTTTATAATCTTAATTATCATAGGCCTGGCGGCGATTGGGTTAAATTTTTGGTCTTGTTCGACATGTATGTTTACAATATGTTTTACCGTGCAACCGTTTCAAACAAAACCACCTAATCTGATGCCCTCTGCCTTATGTAGTAAGCCCACACTAACATAACAATACTCCCGCACCGAGGGTGACCAGTGTGGGGAGACCCTAATGTTCCCATCAATCACCACCAATCAAAACTTTAAACACTCGCACTTAAATAAAGCTAAAGAAAATCAAACAAAAATTAATTTTTAAAAATGTCCCTCGGTGACATACTCGAGGATTAAAATATCCTATTTAATGAATAGTAAACATATAGTTGGCAGTTTTAAATAATTAAAAAGGAACCTGTTAAAAACTAGGATTTAATAAATAAAAAAGGGGGATTTTAAAAACAGCGAAACATTATTAAAGTAATAGAAGGTTAAGGTTATTGAGTGCGCGATATACCTAGTTGATGCCAAACTAGCTCTAGGTAAACAGTTTAGCTGTAGGTTATGGACTGTGGGACTCCGTTTACAGTCTTGGATTTCAATATGTCGTTCTCGTACATCATTACTGTCTCTCGCCCGTTTTCGCAGATTCTGAAACAACAAAACAAATCAAACATTAATAAACATTTTATGATAAAAATTATGCAGTTTCTAAATTGTTATTTGCGTTATGAATTCAATAACAATATCGAAAGCAAGTTGAATAAGCAAGAATGAAAAATGAAAAGCTCATCCAAAGTAAAAATTTTGCTTCAAATGCAATCTATTTAAATGAAAATGTAATAAATTTCAACTGTGGTTTGAATTGAAAACTTTACAGGAGACGACAAAAATGAACAAGTTAATCTGAAAGTGGTTATTTGTTTTTCAAAATTTTGATGTAAATTAATGCAATTCTATTTATAATTGTGAGTGATTTAAGGATTGAGTAATTTATAGAAATAACTTAAAATTATTTTTTGCATTAATTTAGTGTATTAAAAATGCTCTCCCAAAAATTTCTACATGAAACCACTGAAAGTAACAATCGATTTAAATAGCAAGCCAAAGAAAACATTTTAAACATCATGAACACGTCGTAGGCCCTTCAACCACAGGGATACGCAATTATGCTGTAGCTGTGTGAAGATTCCTACACAGGCACACGTTACCCACATTTTATAAAATAGTCGGCGACACCAGTCTCCCGCAACCAAGGTTGTGCCTATTCACGTCTTAGAGACAAACTTAAACATGGCGTCACTTGTGTCAGACACATTGTAACATTGATGCTAGGAATCAACAGTCAACAAAGAATGACAGGATATAAAAATGACAGCTACAGCAACTTTGTTTTGAATGAGGTATTCTAGTTTTGACATTTCGAGAATTCAACGATGATTGGTGACAACGCGGGTCTCGTGAATTCAGTAGCGACGTGCGTAACAAGTTGTTTAGACGTAAGTACACAACATGAGTACCCTGTGGAAAAAGGGTCGTAATAAAATGGACACACTTGCACCTTTGTAGTGATTTTCATGTAACAGTAAAATCAACAAGTAACTGTAAAGTAGTAGTAGTAAACAAGGTGCATACTTTTTGGTGGTGACCTTATTCCCTGCGATGAAGCGTGTAGAGGTGGAGGTCTTTTTGACGGTAGCGCCGTGCATACCACCACCGCCGACGGAGCTGAGGCTGGAGAAGGCCGTGAAGGAACCTTGGTGGCCGTTGTGATGGCCGTTGTGATGGCCGCTGCTTGCCGCCAGCAGGTCCTCCATGGCGCCGAAGCCAAAGCCAAAGGGAGACAGCAGCGAGGTATGGTGGCCGTTGGTGCGCCCGCGGTGGTGACCGTTTATGCCTGCAAATTAATAATTATCATTTCATTCAACAATCAAAACAATTCCAATAATCTACAGTATTAATAAACTAACATCTATTGTACGCGTAGAATAAAGAATAACACAAGAAATGCTTTGTGGGTGTGTTTCGTGTTCCAAATATTTGCCTAATCGCGGTTTAAATTTCTAACATAAAACAGTGTTTACGAAATTTAAATGGAATGGAGATCTACAATGTTGGGCACTCACCTGTACTATACTTGTAAGTGAGACTATTGGACTAAATGGAACATTTGTTTCCATTCAAATTTGTACAGAAGGAACTTCTAGTGTTATTCATTATTCTATGGTTGTACGCACTTGCTTCATGTGCTAGCTGCAAACAGAAGTGCTGCTATCTATAACTTTGAAAATGAACTGCTATTGAAGTTTTAATAAAATATTAAAGTAGGTGCACATTCTGTGTAGTTTTCCTCATAATTACAGAATATCGAGAAAAAAAAATCTTGAAAAGGAACTATATAATGTAACGCATAAACCAGTGAACTTTGAAGGATTTATTTTAGTGTCTATACATCATTGGAATTTGCATGCAAGATGTGTATAATCTATCAAAGTTGCAAGGCATTTAGATACAAATTGATTAATTTGTTTTTGAAAATGATTACACGCTCAGTGAACAAACTACAGACCGTTCTGCTTCTTGAACAGCCTTTAGACGGAACATTATCTTTGACAAAAAACTTCAAAGAAGGTTTTCCAAAAGATATCACTTTCAAATTCAACCAAATTTCGCTAATGGTTTGCGATCAAAAGACGGAATTATTATGAAATATGGATTTTACAGAGTATATAAAATTTTATAGTGATTTATTTTTGTGGTATTATGCTGTGTTGGGCTACCTCCTTCTTTAGCCAACGTTTCGGACAACATTACAGTGTCCATCATCAGGGCAGTGGTGAATCGAAGATTGTGGTGAAGTGTGTGTGCTTATTTATGTAGATGCGTTACCGTGATACCAGCTCCACTCCTTTAAGAGCTGGTAATAAAGTATAATTTACAATGGTTTTCTGTGTTTAGTTTTGGTGTAGCCGTCAATTACCAGATACCAAGAACTATTGAGGTAAGCCCCGTCGTTTTTATAAGTGATGTTGTTAACTTTCTTTCAATCTTCTTTGAATGGGGTCGCACTCAGGGCAGGTTTAGACCGAATTGGTCTTGAGATATTCCATCAAGCTTGTCGCGCATGTTATTGTGTCCCTTGGTAGCGCTGCCTCCGCTTTTTGAAATACCCTGTCGGCTTTTCAGGATGCGATGTGTTTTTTGATTTGTATGTGTCTCAAGAAAAGCCAGGCTGCCCAATGGATGGTTTCTTCTCTGCTTTCTTCTTCCTCAGATTCTCCAATCGTCGTACCTTCGTGTGAACTTCCTCCCCATAGATATAATTGGATTTGTACCAAGCGAAGGTAGCATTTAGATCTCGGTTGTTCTTTATGCATTACATTTAATTAGTAACCTCAATCTCAAACCGGTACTGGTGTGGTATTATTAAATATTTATATCTAGGAAGGTTTATTATGTTTGCATTGTGGTTACATGCTAACTGATAAGAGCCTATTATTGTGTACTGTGGTGCATCATTGTTTTATGCGCTGATTGTGTGCCCTTGAATGTAATGCCTCGCAATATCATTGTGTAATACAAATGCACACATTTATAACCAATATGTTAGTATTTTAAAATATGTAGTGCCATTGATGTTCCCGAAGAGGCCTTGTAAAAATTTAAATTATCATCAAAAATTTTAATTGTGTTGAAGTATAATCGATTATTTGTTTACTCAGCGCACTTACATTTTTTTAGGAACAAGGTTTACTGGGCAAGAATAGCAAAGTATAAGAAAAAACTGCTTACTCTGCTATTTGTAATAATAATAAATAATGCTTAGGTAATTTTTGTGAAATATCACAAGTGCATTTTAGAGATCAGTGTGAAAAATCAAACTAAAAATTTTCAAATTAAAATCAAGTTGTTTGCTGTTCATATAGATAACGAAAACTGATACATTTATAATAATATTATAAATGTACATATATCGGTCTTGGGGGCACAAGAGTGCGTGACTACTGTTAGAGTGAAAAAATTTAAAGATACATACTATGTTACAGAATTTAGTACAAGCTAGTCTAAAAAATATTTTCTTTAAATTAAACAATGTTAACAAATTTTAGTCACTCTTTTCAAATGTACTTCATTATTTTTCCAGCAAAACATCAAATTAAAAAGAGGTTGTGTTTTATAAACACGTCATATTAGAAAACATCAATGTTGTCAAATGTAATTATTTTTAATTTTGAGTGTTTGAACTTTTGCTATTTTCTAGATACAAAAGAGGGAGCGCATTGGAGACTTTCAGCGATAAAACTATTTGAGCTACATATTACCATCGACAAACCTTCTTCTTGTTTTGAATGTTGGGGTCAAAGGAGTTTGTAAGCGATTCACCGCTGTATCATTTTAGCAATATGTTTGCAATGAACTCACCAGCAAACAGGTCACCAAACGGCGAGCCGCCGAAGAACTCTCTGAAGACATCGTCGGGGTCCCGGAAGGTGAAGGGGAAGCCGTAGTGGAATTCGTAGTCCTCATCCGGCTGCGGCCGACGCGACCGCCCGTTGCTCAATCCCTCCTTGCCAAACTGGTCGTAGATCCGCCGCTTCCTCTCTACGGGAAGAAACCAACACACAGTCAGTCAGTCACTCACTCCCATCGTATTATATCAACCCGTGATAGATGCAAGAGAGATAGATGCTTTGTAACACTTTCAGACAGAAAGGCTTTCTAATTAAAAGCAAAAAGCAATCGAAATGACTTTAATGAAGTTCGTTGCAATGGTATAACTACTATTTGTATTAGAATGGGCTTAAATTCATTTTAACACTTCATATACATAGAATATTGTAATATTATTGACATTGAAACGTAAACAATTTTGATTCATGCAGGTAAATAACAATGTAATTTTGACGTTTATGGCACATATATTTAAAAAAATAACACCACACAGAAAAATTTACACACATTGTTTCTGGTCGTTTTGTGACCAGTCGAAAACAAAGGGGAAATTCATTTTTAATTTGATAATAAACAGCAAAACACAAAAATTAAATCAGTATCTGAAAATAATATAATGTATACGTATTAAATATTGAAAAACATTCTTTGGACACGCGTTTATGGTTTTCCGATTTGAGACAAAATATATGATATTAATCACATTATACATATTATTCTACCATTGCATTATTAAATAAATTTACATAAGATGAAATAATTACATCATGAAACAAGCTAAAGCATTTAATTTAGTATTTCCTACATTAAAATATTATTAGAAACATGAGTACATTGCTTTATACCAGTGGCAGCTCGTGACATAGTGCTAAAATTTGACATTATTGACGTTGTTTAGTCCAAAATGATTTTTAATTTTTTTCATCGAAAATTTGTTTTCTTGTTTGAAGATTATCATGAAAATTTCAGTTTGACAGTGCGCGCGGCACTGATTTTCTTAAAATCTTCATACAAAAAACCGAATTTTCGAAAAAAAAAAAAAAAAAAGAATTTCAGCTAGAAGAACAACATCAATAATGCCATTTTTTTAATATCAGCACTCAAGCACACCCAAAAGTCACGAGCCGGCACTGCTTTGTACATTATATCTCAAGATAAGTAAATGTTAAATCAAAAACGATTTGTGATAGCAGAATGATTTATTTATTAATTGTGTTAATTATTTCGCCTTACCGGGAGAGGAGGGGCCACTGTTATTATTATGTAAATAAAAAAGAATTCAGTTTTGCGTCAAATGCCAAAAACGCACCCATTAGAGTGCTGTACTAATTACTAATTAGTTTCCAATGAATACTAATTGAATTAACTTTGTAACCTTTTAGATGTAAATCTATTTAATTTAAATGCTTTGTAAGCAAACTCGGCTTTTATAGTACGTCATGCTTTTGTTGTTCGTAGGCAAATTTAACAGGAAATGGTTACATTACATTGGAGTTAAGTATCAATTTCCTATGAAGCACAAATCAAATTGATATGTACCTTTAGGTTCTGACAACATCTGGGCCAACCCCTAGAATATAATATAAATCATTTAGGATTAAAATCGTTTTTGATTAAAGAAAAAAAATTACCAAACAAATTTTTAAAAGTGGACAATAATAAATCATTTTTTTGTTGGAACAACTTTTCAATAACTTTTGAATGTTACACCCATCAATGTAAAATATGTATTATTGAAGAAGACGATAATGAAACATGAAACAGAACCAAGACACAGAAAAATAACAAAATAACAACTTAGAATCGAATAGGTAAAATAGGTATCCCATATAAATAAAAATCGGATATGTTTATCTGAGAAACTATCTAGATTAAAAACCAATTCTTTAGAAACTTGTAATCATTCAAAAATATAGCTGCCAAAGATATGGGAAAAATTAGTTGCAAGATAATATTGTTAATTCTGAATTTGTAATATGAGATTGACAAAAATGACGTATAATAATTAGGTCCCGACGGTCGAGTGGTTAGAGACGTGGTCCCGGTGAGGCAGAAATCCTGGGTTTGATTCCCAGTCGATACCGTTATCTTTTTATTTTTCTGTGTCTTGTTCTGTTTCATTTAGATTTATTAGTATTATCGTCTTCTTCAATGATACAATAATAAATTAATTTGTATGAAGAAAGATATTATTTATGATGTTTTTCATAAAAGCATATTTCAACGACAGAATAATATTATATAAATTACTCGATCTTAACGTTATCGAAAGCATTTGAGTAGCAAAAATAATGAATTTATTCTGCGAAATAAACACATAACCCTAAATAGATGGAGAAGCATATTCCTAAGATGAGCGACCGTGTTTGGTATTAAAGTACAAATCCTCATGTAATAATCAAATTACAATGAAACAATACGACAAACAACGGGGAGAAGCAGTGGCAGGGGCGGCAGCTGATTAGTAAAATCATAACAAAGTTAATAAATTATCTCATTAGTGAAATCCAAAAAACACCGGGTTAATTATTGCGGGGGAAATCGTTTTTAAAAGGGACCATTAACACCATTCCAGTTTGTTGACAAATCTAGCATTCAAATGATAAACCTTTCTGGCTTCGGCTCAGGGATTCGATACAAACCCTTGACTCGCTGACCAATTCGATGCTGTGATGGCAATAGGATAGATTACAGATTTTGTAATTTTAATTTTCTTCTAAAATTGTGGCAAACCGCTATTCCTTAATATGTCAAAAGTACACGTACAATTGCAAATATTACATCAAAATACTTATGAATAAGTAATAAGTAGATAAGGAAAAAATAATGATGTCGTTAAGTTAAATGAATTGAGGGGGTGTCAAGTACGCTACATTTGAAACAAAGTACTCGAAACCACCTTTTAATGCAATGAACCACTGTAACTTTGTATTTAAGTATGTATAACTAATACCCAGGCCAACCAGCAAACAGATACCTCTGATTGACATGTGACATAAAGTTACAGTGTAACCAAATCGATTGTTAAAGGTCGTTATATCCTATGGCCAATTGGCGTATTCTCAGTCCTAGTTAAATCAGTGTGGAGCCAGGAAGCCAGAGAGGTTTAGAGCATCTGCTCCATGTTACGTCATGTGTCTGTACCGAAGAAGCGGTGGAACGGAGTCTCTCCAAAGAACCCACGGAAGGAAAAGTGGCGATGTCCGTTGACTCCGCCTTTAGTCTGCGTGTACCTGTGGCCTTGGGTACCTCGTGCATCATAGATTTTCCGCTTGCTCTCTACAATTCGAAAAGATGCGCGCACACACAAAAGTGCGCAGCAAACCCACAACTTACAAAGTGAACATCATCTTAAATTAAGTTAACTATCAACTTTGCGTAAAGATCAATTATTTTTTCTAAGAACCTGATTAAAAATGTTGTGTAATAACTAATCTATCTATCAATCTCAATCTAAGCATTGAATTACTAATTAAATGAAGTGGAGTAGAAATGTAATATTCATTCGAGACAGACAAAGAAACCTTTCAACCGCTTATTCCAAAATATGTTAACTGGAAATTAAATATTACATAAATAGCATTTGATAAACACCAACATTTCAATATAAATACTGAAATGCCGCTTCAAGTGTATAAATAGCATTTGATAAACACCAACATTTCAATATAAATACTGAAATGCCTCAAGTGTATAAATTTAGGTGTATAATGAAATTTTACAATAATTAGATTATTTATATTATAATATGATTGTTTAATAGTTTAACAATGGATCTGGCAACTTACCATCAGAAAGAACTTCGTAAGCCTCTGAAATTTCTTTGAATCTTTTGTTTGCCTCGTCTGGGTTGTCTGGATTTTTGTCTGGGTGCCATTTTAAAGCTAGTTTGCGGTATCTGAAAGAGGAAAATTTTGGTTCACTTTTAACACTTTACAGAGGTCAAATATGAAATACAAACAATTTAATTTAGCCATAAAAAGGCGCATATAACAGTAAACGAACACTGCTTGAATTCGTAGCCAATACAAGAAGAGAGATATAACTTTAAAGGCCCATATAAAATTCAAGGAATTGATGGGTACAAAGCTTTGTGTGTATGATGATTGATGGCATACTGTGACTGTGACTGTGATTGTGATTAATGACTTATTCAATATGGTGGGTATCATCTATCGTATCGATTGTTAAGGGACCCCGATCGCATGATTGATTAAAACAGTTGTAATAAGTGGCAACGTATAGAATTACATTTCCTAGAAAATCATAAACAGATACAGAACAATCGATGTTGGTGTAACTGGTATATATAAACAAATACGTCATACATTTATTGAAATGAGTTTCAAACAAGCAACATTGCTAGCTTTTATTTAAAACAATGCAACTCAAATTATAATTAAAATAAAAAATATTTATACCTAATATACCTTCAAATGTCTGACAATTATTTCATTAATTCTGGCTTCAGAAGCATCTTCGCATTGTAAAACCTCGATATCGTTAAATCATTGACCATTTTTAAATAGCTTCTGGAATTGTTAAATTAACTTTACTACTAAAATTCACAATTGTTATTATCGTATATATTTTCAATATATTTATTTTGTAAGAAACAAACAGCTTTTAAATAATATGCAGTGATAGATATAAATATACAAGTTAATTTAAGTCAAGCCACAGAAGTTTCTTATGTTAAAGTGCATTAGAAATGAAGTTTTAGTTTCTTAAAATTAATTTGGTGTTAAAGGAAGGGGAGAGGAAGAGGAAAATAGGAAGAGGATAGGAGATGCTGCCGATACATTCCATACTCTCATATTAATAATCGATCGTACGCATTACTTCATATCAATATATAAAACCAACCGGTTTCAGTTCACCCTGAACCTTCATCAGGGTTGTGTAAACAAAGTATTAAATCAATAACAGAGTTACAGTGAATTAATAGGTAAGATAAAAGAGGAATAGAGAACATCAACTTTGTGGGAGGGCGAGGGGGAGGAAGCGTCGAAAGTAGGTGGAGAAGAGGGGAATATGTTTGGGGTTATTTGACAAGTCTAATTTTTTATTGAGTAAATTATTTATTTTTATGGATTTTTTATTTCCATACTAATACCTAACGTACTTTCACCCCTACCTCCCCCTCGCCCCCTGCCAAAGTTGATGTTTTCTCTCCCTCTTCTATCTTACCTATAAATGCACTGTAACTCTGTTATTGATTTAATGTTTTTATGTAACCTGATGAAGGTTCAGGGTGAACCGGAACCAATTGGTTTTATATATTAAAAATATATACAATAAAGTGGTATCAAAAACAAAGTTATTTTATTCTAATTATTATGCTATACACCTATTTCTCATTTTTTTTAATTTTTCCTGAAAACAAATATTGTTTTCGAAACTAGTTAAATTGTATGTTTTTAAAATAGCATTTCTAAATAATCAAATTTTAATACCAAAATCATGTCAAAACTGCTTACCACATTTTTACTTAATTTTTTTACCCCAAATGCAGAAAAAATTTCAAGAACACAATATTTTTCCTTATATTAACCATTTGGGTGCCAATCGTCGATTTTCGTCGATTCGTGTTTTAACGAAGATTGCCGATCGTCGATTTCCGTCGATTGCTTCAGTCGTGTTCTGATTCGTGCGTACGTCTGTATGTAAAATTCTCATTTTTTCGAAACGCCTGGACTTCGGGATCCTCCTCCGCGTGATTCTAAACCAATATTCTTTAATAAAAATCATCGAAATCCTTGAAAATTCAAAGAATTTATGGGGTTTTAAAAAAATATATAGTTTCATAAAAAATAATGTTTTTTTGGTGGCATTTTACAAGCAACTGTATGAATTTTTTTGGCACTCAAACGGTTAATCCTTTTGTTAGGGAATTTGTAAGAAAATTGTCACTTCAGTTTTTATCTCGTTCTTAGAATAATTTTTTTTTTTTAAGTTTAACCAAATGTTTAGGAATTTTGCTATTATTGCTTTGGTTATTTTTAGGATTTTACTCATAGCATTCAGTGAATATATTTAAGAAAAATTGAGAAAAATAAAGATTTCGCTTTCTAACACCGAAAAAATCACATTCTTTCCTCATGGTTCAAAAGGGATAAAAAATAATTTTATAATAAATGGATGCTGGGTCGTATTTGGCGCTAAGATCCGAAGAATTTTTAATGTATTTTCTTGTTAATCGGCTGGTAAATTAACCTATTTGTTTTTTTATTAATGGTGCATGTAACTTAAAAAGAAAAAATAACATGTTGGTACTTACGCTTTTTTGATTTCTGCGTCAGAGGCTGCCCGGGTGATGCCCAAAGTCCGGTAATAGTCCACCATCCTGCCGGCTCTAATGCTCTACCTCTCCCTCCACCACCTTCACCTGGAACAAGAGCACACCACTACCTTACTTTCTGTTCAAAGGTTCAAATGGTTCCATGACAACTGAACACACATTTCAAAAAGTGATATAAACTCTAATAAATTATTATAAGCAGTAATTAGTCGCCTGTAATATCAATACAAATTGAAAATATCTCCCGAGTAAAAATAAATGCGGCCGACGGGAATTGAACCCGCGCCTTCTGATTTCCGGTCAGATGCTCTGGCATTGAGCCACGTCGGCTTATTCCCAACCCGCCAAATAATTCAAAATGTACTAGTACTTCAATCAACAATTACTGTTTATTATACACGGTGTCCGGAAACTCGTAGTACAAGCGGGAAATTGGAGAATCTACACCACATAGGGAACCCAAATAAACATAAAGTTTTTTGATTTGAGCATTTTCACAAAAAAAAAAAAACCAAAAAAAAATATTTTTTGGCTATTTTAGGGTTAAAGTTTTTTCTGGTGTTTAGGGTTGAACAACAGATGTTTTAACCCTGCAGAGCAGAAATATTTTATGATTACACCGGATTAAATGAAGGGTGATTTCAAAATAATGCTTCAAATCCGAGTTTCTTCATTTGTTTTACTTTCAAATAGTTTTAATTAGTTGGGTACTTTGATCTTCAGTAATAATTTATAAGAATTTGATTAAAAAAAAAAAAAATCAACTTCTAACTCGATTTACTCGATAACGAAAGCTCAAATAAAAAAAAATATACTACAAAATCGACTCCAAATGTGATGTAGATTCACCAGTTTCCCGCTTGTACTACAAGTTTCCGTGTATATATGTATATATACGTTTTTTTTTTTTCACCTGTAAACAACCAACTTTATTGCTTATAATAATTTATTATCCTTTGTACAATGCATAAAAATCTTGTTTTATAAACACTAGTTTATCATTAAAAAAAAATAATGATATAAACTCATTAAAAGCAAAGATGGTGGCATTAAATGCTTGAACCATTTTGTATGAATATTCCCAAATTTTGGATCAACACTCAATAAACTGGCATAGGGAATTTAGATGCAACACAGACGCAACTTAGATGCAGCTAGCATTTACTATTATATACTCAGGCTTACTAAAAAACGTGATGTAAATATTACGCAGTGCGTAAGTTCAGAGCAGTGAAAGACCTGACTTATTACCAATTTCGTTTGTTTGGTTAAAACGGTCTTAAACCAAGCTCGAAGCCGACTTTACCACACCAAAGTTGAACCACCACCTATGTAGGTATTATATTTAAGGTGCGGGTAATAATTTATATACGTAGATTTACGATGCACGTTCCTTTCGAATGCTCCATGAGTGCATATGAGCTCTGCCTGGGAATACTCTAGTAGACTATATTACTACTACCTAAGTACTACATACCTATACTAGGTACTTTCAATTTATTAATCCTTAGACAATTGCTATTCTATGTTGTTTAAAAAATTAGAAGCTATATTTCCAGTCAGCAATATTATTTGCATGATAGTTTTATGTGCGTTCGTCATTTGTGCAGGGTTGGGCTTAGGTTAATATCTATTTAATATTCTTAATGTATTTGCGGCTAGTTAAACTCCGCTTGATTTGTTTATAAGTGTGTTGGTTGATTGAATCAGTGTGTGATGGAAGCATTACAAATGGCAATGCACTTACCACAGTGTAATGATGAAAAGTAGAAATTTCATGTCAATCGTAATTGAAAGCAATCTTCAAAGAACGTGTTATAAGATAAAACACAGCAAAACAATAAATTAACATGCTACAATTGGAGTGCAAAACCAAAAGAGTTATTTTGTTCATTTAGTTTTTTTTTACATTAGCTCCACACAGGAAGCCCTGAGGAAAATAATTTCCCCGAGGACCTAGCCAAATTTTCCGTCAGCATTACAGTGTCATCAGTACACATCTGTCCTGATGATGGAAACTAAACACTTTCCGCTGTGGCTAACGAAGGAGGAAGCGCAACACGGCATAATACCCTAAAAATAAATATAAAATATAATTTGAAGAATCCAGTCCAAATTTACGTCATTTGCACCTCAGTACCCCTAGGAAAACAATATAATCCCTTTGCTTGGAGCAAATTATTTAGCTTTATAATACAGGGCGTACGGCGGCGTATATATTTTCCCATACAAACAATTAACCCTTTTTACCTAAAAACTACATTGAACATTAGAATTTCGAAAAAGTTATTCATATTTTTTACTTCTAAAATCACGTAGAATCACCCCCGAATTAACCGCGGATTCTCTGTATAATACATCAATAATGTATTTAGCACATAATATCGTATTTTTTACTTCTAAAATGACGTAGAATCACCCCCGAATTCTCTGTATAATACATCAATGTATTTAGCACATAATATCGTAACTCTTTTGGGCCTGCGCAAGTTAAAAAATAATTCCTATTCGTTGCGGTCTTCGCAAAGAATATAACGTTTCAGATAAATATTATATAGCTAACAATAAAATAACAATTTATTGGTAATAAAATAAACAAATGTAATGCTTTTGACCTAATAAGTGATTAATTATTTAAATTCGTAGCATGATTTTTTCATAAATTAATTATGACGATAAACAGATGCCGCACTATAACACTGTTATTCCGCGAACTACATCACTTCGCTGGCACCGAACAACTGAATCCATAATTCATACGATAAATAAATAGCGTACATCTGGGTTCCTTGTTGATTATAATAATATGATAAGTGACACAATAATTTGACCAACTTTATAAACTCGAACGTTGGTACATATACATAATAATTGCAATGGACTTTAACGTCTTTAATGGCTGCAAAATAATCCATAATATTATCATTTTAACCCTTTAAGCTACTAGCATATTGACCGTCATTATCATTTCTTAAAAATGCTGTCAAAAAGTCGAAGAATTTGTGTGTAACACTTACAATAAAATCGAAATTAATGGCTTATTGCTGAATGTATTCAGTATGAAGTAATACGCTTTCAACTTTTATTGTTAGAAATAAACATATAATTGTCGAAATATTTTTTTTTTTTAATCAAACAAAAAAATTCTCGCCTTACGTTTTTAGGTCTTATTACTGAACTAAAATAATACGATTATAAACATTACCGCCACCTCACTTTTTTGTCATTTCATATAAAAATTCACAAATTTTATTAATTTTTTCTCAAATTGCGGACGGAACCTTTTTTTTATTTATTTTTTTATTTTATTAGGTAAAATATTTTTTACAATTCAAGTTTTCCAGTAATGTAGGCCTCATTGGGTGGCTTGCCCGTGCTGAGGCCTTCATTTTATAATATGAAATATAAACTACATAATACATTTTATGAGAAAAATTATACATTTAAAATTAAAAATACATAATAATATATTTAAAATTTAAAAAAAAATAGTACATTGAAAATAATCTTGTGTGTTTGTGAGTGATGTGTGTTTATATTGGTTTTGTGTGTTACGTGTAGGTTTTATTTTTATTTTATGCTATGAAATTTTGGTAATATTGTCTTTTTTGTTCTTAAATCCATTTTGTAATTTTGTGTGTGAATTTATTTTTATTTTCCTCAATTTTAATTTCAAGTTTTAAACTGTTGAAAGCTTTTATTGCATGGTATTGGTAGTGTATTTGATTTTATAGAAATGTAGTTAGTACATTGTAATTATTCTGTGGTTAACTTCTATATTCGAATATAATAATATTTTTTGTTAAAAATTTCTAATTTTTTCATCAATCAGCCTCGAAATATCTACATTTGTAAATTATTGTAATGTGTTTATATATTCAATAAAAAAAATTAAAACAAATTAAAAAAATAAAGATTTGTGTTTTCTCTTTCTAACACCGTTTAGTTTATATTTCTAACTATGACGGTAAGGGAGACAACTAATTCTATGAGACCAAAGGAGTTTTTCCGAAAAGCGAACAAATTGACTCTATGGGTAATAACTGTTTGTTCCCAAAACCGAACAAATTAGCCTGAGGAGTTAATAGTCTTCGATGAGTCCGTTAATCAACATTCGTGAGGTCTTTAATGTGCTTACATCATAATTCTAAAAATCTTGTGAATGATGTAATGAATGACTTCCCTATTACACTTTTGATAAGAATTTCCACACAAAAGCATTTTTAAAAGGTGGTTCTCATTAAGGTACGGCGGGTTGGTTGCCTTATAAAACATTTAAGTGATAAATAATGTTGTATTTGAAAGGAACATCATAATAAACGCTTTGTTCCCTGCAGTGAAAGCATGATGTAATGTTGGGAGATAGTTGATGTTAATGCGGTTACTGGTTGGTCGGCCGTTGGTTGGTTGCCTCCCACACAGGACCAACTTTAATGGGACAGACAACGTAGCATAATAAATTCATATGAAAGGCCCGAGTGGCGGATTTATTGGAAAAATTTACGAGCATCGTTCCGAAAAACGCGAGCGTTTTATGGATGACGATTTGGACATAAAAATCGGCTCCTTTATGTCGAAGTAGGTAACAACTCATTTTTACGATTGAATAATTATACATTTTCTAGTTGCAGCGATATTATGAGACAGAAAAACGAAGATACCTAAATTTGAAGCTTCTGTTTCAGGCGTACGTGCAGGGGAAAAGGTTGTCAAAAATACCAGTAAAACATAACTTTACTTGTTATAGAACTACGAAAAAATAATATGTACTTTTCTTTGACCCTGCACGGAGAAAAATGAGTTGCTGATTTATTAAAAATCTCTTAAAATTATCCGTAATCCGGTTAAAAGATATAGGAACACGTGTTCCGACATCGCAATAATACGTTCCTCTTTTACTAAAAGTATAAAAGAAAACCTATCAATTCATTCGTTGACGGCCTGCAGTCCCGTTTTTAACCGGATTACGAATAATTTATTAAATTATCAATATTTCATATCAGTAAGTTTTCTCCGTGTGAGAGGCCTAAATGATCACCACAAAGGTTCGTTGGCCCTGAGAGGGCATGAAGTCAGGACTCGGGACACTTCGTGGAAATCAATTTATTAAGACTTTTATTATTATTATAAGGCCTTATCCCCAATGCTTACTCAGAAACACTAAGATGAAATGGAAAATAATTGAGGAAATTGAGAGCTTCCAAAGAAAACGTGATTATGCTCTCCTTAAAAGGGTTGGACATAATATTTGGGATTCTTGGGAGGTTCACAGAAATTCACGAAGACAAAGAAGCCCAGAGCTACAGAAGACATGATGCAAAATTGGAGCTACACATTTCATATAATTATTACCATATTTCTCTTTTACATTTTCTTCGGAAACCATCGAACCAGAAAGTAGGTCGCATTTTCTTTGTTTTAACTTGGGTTTTACGATGTGACGACCAGCCAATTACCGCCAATGTCTTTGATGCTTTTAACGGTGGGTTTATACCTCAATTTACAATTTCCCGCAACTTATCCGACCGGGTGGTCATTTTGTTTATCATATTAGGTAGATATGTATTATACATGTATAATATCCAAGCGCTATCATTTTTCTCAGCGCTAGATTGTCAATGGGCGACAACATTATTAGAAATTCGGCAGAGTAAATCACAAAGTGTTCGCCGCGTAGGCATCTCATTAATTTTGACCAAAAAAAACTCGACAAAACATATTTTATTTAATGCCAACGAATTCATATTGAAGCGCTCAAATTCGCTGAATTTAAATCAGAGAACCGAAGGCGTCGGGAGTTATTTGCAAACGAAACATAATAATATTATAAAATTTAACGTCTGCATTTACGTATTTAGCTGTATGAGTGCAGTTTTATTATTAACACAAGAAAAAATATTATGTTTGAGTAAAATAATTAAATAGCACAATAACAAAACAGAATATAAATTGATTCATTTTTACGACTTACAAAAGAAATATTTGACAATGAAAGCACAAGGAGAAAAATGATCATTGCTGATTTATTAAAATCCTGTTAAAAACGATATTGCAGTTTGCAATTTGTTTCTTAATAAATTTTGAGTACATTCATAATATATGAGAACACGTGTTAATGTACCTGCGTTTGTCCTGATAATATACAATGACGAATTGCGAAAATATTAGAATTTTTATGAACACGCGTTCCGACGTCGCGATAACACATTCGTGTTTTACTAAAAATTATTAGGAAACCTGTCAATTCAGTCCTGCAATTCAGCATTTTATCGTATTACGAATAATTCTTAATAAATTAGCAATATTTTATATCAGTAAGTTTCAGCACTCTCAAAATACGGGAATACACCCTGATGCATAATTATTTATGACAAAAATATTAAAAACGACAAATTTTGATATACTCGTAACTTGTGAATTCTTTGCAGTTTTCACACCAAAATTCTCGGCGCAATTCTTACGGTGCAACGGCCGCTTTTAAATCGGCGCATATCTGCACATCTGCAGTGCGGCTCGCTATTCGGCCGAGTTCAAAACATCTGTTCTGTGCCGATATTATGTCACGAGGCTGTGCTGCACTGTGCCTGTAATCACAACTCAGTTTCGATTTCTTCCGATTGTCAGGTAATGCACGTTATACAATATACAGGTTGGCCGCCATGGCCACCATCGCTGCCGGTTGTATTCCGTGGGATGGCCGAGATACAAACTAGTTTTCGCAGATGGACGTGCGAACGGCGAACACTGATTTCAAAGGGGGTGCCATCGTCTGCGAACTGATGATAAGATACAAGATTGTAACACTTTAAAACTGAAGCAATGCGTAGGTACCGATGTTTACTCTCCCTCTCTCTTTCGTGAGAGATTCCAGCAATAAAACTACGTCAGAGACGGTTTGGTGTATTTTTGAGACAGCTTGTCTCCTGCTGCTTTTGGTCACACTAGCGCTAGCCGATTAAGCCGAGCCGATGGAAAGACAAACAAACACACATTAGTGGGTTATTTCAATGCTCTCTTCTCTCCCTCCCTCCCAAGACCCGACAACGGAAGTGGAAATGTAAGAATTTATTTTATGTGCTATACAAGTCGAGCATCTCCAATATTGAAAGCCGATCGGATTAACACCCAAGGACCGTATTTAATTTGACAAGACGGCCAGGATCATCTTTGCCTACCCCTGCAGGGAAACGGCGTGATGGTTAGTTAGTTAGTTAGATGATCAAGGAACCGAACATTAAACTTTTTAGCTGTGGGCTACTTGGAAAATGAGGGCGAAAATAGGCCCCAAAAATAATGTTTTGATGATACTTCCTAGATTCAGAGTTCTGTAACTTGAAAAGCCTACATTTTATGAAAAAGCATGAATAACCAGTTACAATATACCTAAATACAAATTTGTCGAAAACCACTTTATTTTAACACATCTCTTTAAATGTTTCAGAAGTGTCCTTCCTTCATTATTAACCATTACCTTCATTAACTTACATAAGATTGGTTTACAACAATTTTGTGTTTTTATTTAAATTATGGCAAGCCACAAAGTAAATTCTTTCAAGAATATGAATTATTTTATTTGAAAATTATTATTTACCGGGAAATTAACAAAAAGTACGAAAAATTGTGTCATATTTTCCAAAATGGCACCATTTCCACAGTTCTAAATATTAATAAAAAATGTATTATGTTATAGAATGTCTTGGAACATAGCGCGTAGGGAAGGTAGGTATCTGCCAAATATCAAAATGTATTATGTTATATAATTTCTTAGAACATAGCGCGTAGGGAGAGTGGGTATCAGCCAAATATCAAAATGTTATAGAATGTCTTGGAACACAGCGCGTAGGGAAGGTAGGTATCTGCCAAATATCAAAATGTATTATGTTATAGAATGTCTTGGAACATAGCGCGTAGGGAAGGTAGGTATCTGCCAAATATCAAAATGTTATAGAATGTCTTGGAACATAGCGCGTAGGGAAGGTAGGTATCTGCCAAATATCAAAATGTATTATGTTATATAATTTCTTAGAACATAGCGCGTAGGGAGAGTGGGTATCAGCCAAATATCAAAATGTTATAGAATGTCTTGGAACACAGCGCGTAGGGAAGGTAGGTATCTGCCAAATATCAAAATGTATTATGTTATAGAATGTCTTGGAACATAGCGCGTAGGGAAGGTAGGTATCTGCCAAATATCAAAATGTTATAGAATGTCTTGGAACATAGCGCGTAGGGAAGGTAGGTATCTGCCAAATATCAAAATGTATTATGTTATAGAATGTCTTGGAACATAGCGCGTAGGGAAGGTAGGTATCTGCCAAATATCAAAATGTATTATGTTATATAATTTCTTAGAACATAGCGCGTAGGGAGAGTGGGTATCAGCCAAATATCAAAATGTTATAGAATGTCTTGGAACACAGCGCGTAGGGAAGGTAGGTATCTGCCAAATATCAAAATGTATTATGTTATAGAATGTCTTGGAACATAGCGCGTAGGGAAGGTAGGTATCTGCCAAATATCAAAATGTTATAGAATGTCTTGGAACATAGCGCGTAGGGAAGGTAGGTATCTGCCAAATATCAAAATGTATTATGTTATATAATTTCTTAGAACATAGCGCGTAGGGAGAGTGGGTATCAGCCAAATATCAAAATGTTATAGAATGTCTTGGAACACAGCGCGTAGGGAAGGTAGGTATCTGCCAAATATCAAAATGTATTATGTTATAGAATGTCTTGGAACATAGCGCGTAGGGAAGGTAGGTATCTGCCAAATATCAAAATGTTATAGAATGTCTTGGAACATAGCGCGTAGGGAAGGTAGGTATCTGCCAAATATCAAAATGTATTATGTTATATAATTTCTTAGAACATAGCGCGTAGGGAGAGTGGGTATCAGCCAAATATCAAAATGTTATAGAATGTCTTGGAACACAGCGCGTAGGGAAGGTAGGTATCTGCCAAATATCAAAATGTATTATGTTATAGAATGTCTTGGAACATAGCGCGTAGGGAAGGTAGGTATCTGCCAAATATCAAAATGTTATAGAATGTCTTGGAACATAGCGCGTAGGGAAGGTAGGTATCTGCCAAATATCAAAATGTATTATGTTATATAATTTCTTAGAACATAGCGCGTAGGGAGAGTGGGTATCAGCCAAATATCAAAATGTTATAGAATGTCTTGGAACACAGCGCGTAGGGAAGGTAGGTATCTGCCAAATATCAAAATGTATTATGTTATAGAATGTCTTGGAACATAGCGCGTAGGGAAGGTGGGTATCAGCCAAATATCAAAAGTATCGCATATATTTCTACCTCAAAAGTCATTATGACTGAAGTAAATCATTCATCGACATAAATAACATATTTAGATTGTCGTGAGAGGCGAGCTACATTAGCGCAGCGCAGTGTGGGATTACTTGTCCCGCGGAGTGACGTCACGCGACGATTGTTTTCAGATATCTCCTCCGCGTGCAACAGACAGACTAACAGACTGGCTTACATCTCCCATCTCTCCCGCTGAAGGTCCCCGAGACGTCACGCAGTGGGTGGGACACTTGAGCACGCGAGATCTCGAGCAGCGCACTTCTCTCTCTTGAAACACTACCTGTTTATAACAATCGTGACAGCCGTATCGAATCGCATTCCAAACAGATTAGTATCGAATAATATAATAACACGGCGAACCTGTCGCGATCTGCCCACTGCGCTAATTCAGATTAAGTACGAATAGATTCACTTTTATCATCATTCCTCAATACAAGAAAAATATGCGAATTTATAACATAATACCTAGTGGAACCAGCCTATTACTTTGTAACATAAAAAAATGTTTACATGTTATCGTCATCGGTTAAAATAAAACAACTTCTATTTTACAACGCTTATATTTTACTGCCATTTACAGGACCTCATTACACGGCAATTACAGTGTACAATAATAACCTACCACAAAACATCAAACCAACACAAAAAATAAAAATATTCTCACTTTAATAAATGTCATTACACTTTACTATAAATACTAAACTTATACTCCCAGCTCCCAGTACATAATATATTACAAAATCAAGAGACGATGTTGCTATTTGATGTAATTTTATTACCATGTGTTTTGTGTACTACGGGATTATTTTTTTTATCTGCATGATTTTTCTTTTATACATTTTCCAGATTAACTGTTATAAATCCTATCTATTTAACAGTATAACACATTTTTTTCTATTGAACAGCATAACACATAATTTTTTTGTATTGAAAATATGCACATTATTTTTTTGTATTGAACACCATAACACATCATTTTTTCTATTAAGCAGCATAACACATTACTTTAAAAAAAAACAAGTTACGATAATCTAATAACATCATTGCGAACTACCTACAATCATCAAACATACTTATTTCAATAGTGGGTCTGTCTGTGAGTGAACTCTGGCTCAATGAACTCAGATTTGCTTTGAATTTAAGTGTCGTTTTCAAAAACCGAAACTGATTTTGTCAAGAAAAGTTCAAAAAAGCTATAAAGTAGGTACCTGCCAATAAGTTTCATTATATGTTAAAAAACATTTTAATTGTATTTTCAAAATTGAAAATGATCTATCAAAAATTTACACATAAATTGTTAACTTAAACTATAACTGACCAAGAAAAATACTCGCGAAAAATGCTGTTACAAAGTTGATGCTTAATTTTTTTTTTTGATCATTCTGCAGCAATAATTTATTGTCCTTGTTCTGAGGTGTTCTTTACATAAATTTTCAGCCTCACAAATCCTACAATTATAATATCCCGTAATTTTTCACGGGTCTCCGTTGGTTATTACATAAAATTGGTGACGTTATTCGTATAACTAGGTATTATGAAATTGAGTACATTGGACTACAAACAACTAAAGTAGAAGCATATTCAATGATTGCGTAAATGGATTCTCTCACCTTTGCGAGATAAACGCAATGAACTTAACGGTAGTTGTGTGTGTTGTACAACTCTGTATTATTATACAGGGTGTATCGGCACGTACCCGACAAACTTTAACCAGCTATTCCTTAGCATATTTGGAGTAAAAAATCTTATGTGCACTTTGCTGTCCGGTAACGTATTTTTTTAATAAAAAAATTATATTCATATTTTCACCACATGTCACCACTGTTTTATCGTTTGTCAAAGTTTGAAAACTCATCTGGCAATATTTTATTCGAATTCCGTTGAATAATGCAAGTGTGTAACTATATTGGCGCACTTTTACAATCACAACGAAATGGCACGGCACCATTCGTCTCATTTTTAACTATTATTATTTAGTGTGTGCGAAAGAGCGAAGACGCTTTTCGACATACTTGCTTATAACAGCTGTTGAACACGAAAAGCAATGCCAATGACAGTGATGTAGTGTGGAAATTTTTAATTTTTTTTCTTTTTAATTGAAAAAAAAATGCTACCGGACAGCAAAGTGCCGATAACATTTTTTACTCCAAATGTGCTAAGGAATAGCTGGTTAAAGTTTGTCGGGTTAGTGCGGATACACCCTGTATAGGTAGTATGAACTGATCAAATGTAATAAGACGTTAATCGGACTGACCCGTCGAGCGTGCATGGCGTTACTGAATGTAACGCTGTACCAGTACGCTCGTCAAGTCAATTCCCATTGACAACTAATATTTTATAATAAAAATGAGAGACAGAAATTCTTTTAAAATGAAAAAAATGTAAATCACTGATAGTTCAATACTTAGCAGAGGCTAATCTGTAAAAATTACACTCAGCCGTGGTGGTAACATCGAAATTGTGGATTTGAGTCAATGATATTACAGTACATACAAATAGACACGTTATTTATTGCCTCACAAAATTAACGCAAAATGGAGCAAAGTAAATTCTTAATTCAAACGTTGTTCACGAAACGTCTATATGACAAAGATAAGACATTCAAAGAATATTTATGTATGTGTGGGTATATAGGACCGGGCAGCGTTTATGTATATAAAAGTTGCGCGGAATTCACATTCTACATCACGGGTGTGATTAAGATGACAATATACGCTTACTCGCTTTTACTAAGGCGAATAAGGAACGCTGTATGAGACGACCTACCGACTGTAATTGTATATTTATTTCTGCATTTATCGTTTTCGGGTAGCTAAAAGCCTTGTGAATAATTGTATTTATTGATAATAATAAATGATATCCGTGTATTTACGAATGCTGTTTTAGCTCGTGAAAGATTTTTGCACCTTTCCACTTTTTCATTTTGAAAATGATTTAGGTGCTAAGCGGGTTTGGTAGAAACAAATGTAGCGAATTGGCAGACTGAGCTACAGCAACGCGTGGCGGGGTATCAAAGGCACAGGAAGGCATTTTGTTCACAAAAAAGAGCGGCTTGTTTGTGGCAGCTGGTGACAGCTTGTCTGATGAACGAACTTGTATGTGATACTAAACGCAATAAATCTCAAGTATGTCCACTGGACCTAGTTCAATGAAACCATGGCCGTCGTCTCAGTACACGCCTGCGTATTATATTATGGTTGAATTTACCACATGATGTGACGGCATGTTTACGTTTACAACAGTTTGGCGTATCTATGCAAGTAGGTACTATTACGTGATGCTATATACAAGATGCAAATGATTCGATTTAACGCAGCTTTTTTTAAGGAAATGCCAAACCTGTTTATTTTAAATTTATCACCGATACAAGAGAATAAAATCAAGACCGGTAATGAGCTAGTCATATCGCCTTATTGGGGATGTGATTAAGAGCTACGTCATTAAATTGGCCGAAAACGTGTTTTTAAGGATTCGGAATTATTCATCATTATTAGGTTGCGTGCAATGATGCAACCCTGCAACGATTATGATTCCGAGCATCGTAACCGCAGGTAGTAGGAATCTTTAGGGTTATAATCGTAATCGCAGATTAAAATAATGCTAAAAAATAAATACAAGGTAATATCTAACTAACAGATAAACATTTATAAATGCCCACCATTATTCCATTTCCATACTATCACAATCTCAAGAAGAAGTAGGAGGTAGAGGAAGAATATGCAGGAGGTTTTCTAGGAATTTTTAAGATTTTTTTGCTAGGAATTACAGAAGAGCACGTATGAGACGATGTATGAATGTTAATGAGGCAAGGAGTGTGTGCCAAGACCGACTTAATTGACGGTCAATCCTCTCTTCCCACCCCTGCTGGCAAACGGCGTGATGGTTAGTTAGTTATGATTTTTAATACATTTCATAACACAAATTTTAAACTATTATTGTAATTGTAATCGATATTGTTAGCCAATCAATAATGTATCTGCACCTATCTAATACTAATCATAACCATATCAGAGGATTGTCCTCTTGAAAAAACTCTCAAAAAACACTAAAAACGATACAGACAACAAATAAATACAATTAAAAAAAACTTTATTCCAACTCAGCACAAGACAGTCAAGACACCCTAGTGAGGAGGACGGAGAAATACCATTACTATTAATAAATTCACCATAATATTTAGTATGTACAAAATATTAGACTAAATAAATTTAAAAAAATAAAAATCATAGAATTGCAGATTGATTAATCGAAATCGTATGGTCATTGATTGATTAATCTTAATCGTATAGTTATCGATCGATTAATCATAAGCGTACATGATTGGTTATCGTAATCGTACAATTAACTATCAATCAATCGTAACCGTTATAGTAAGTGATTGATTAACCGTAATCGTACAAATATCAATCAATTAATCGTAACCGTTATCGTACGTGATTGATTACTCATAATCGTACAATTTCCAATTGATTAATCGTAATCTAGGTGATTACTTAATCGTAACCGCAATCGTAGTTGATTGATTAATCATAATCGTACAATTTCCAATTGATTAATCGTAATCTAGGTGATTACTTAATCGTAACCGCAATCGTAGTTGATTGATTAATCATAATCGTACAATTATCAATGGATTAATCATGACCGCATTCGTACTTGATTGATTAATCATAATCGTACACTTATCAATGGATTAATCGTAATCGTACAATTTTCCATGGATTAATCGTAATCGTTCGAGATCGTATAATCATACTCGTCGAGTACGAATTGTTGCATCACTATTCATAGAGTTACAATATCAATCACCCAATAGCAACAATCATCTTTTTGAAGTACAATTTGCTATTACAGGAATATAAAGATAGATAATTACGTTTAAAATATAAATATTTATAAACCTGACCTTGGCGATCCGTCACGTCGTGTTGTATCGCCAACAGGCGGAGATAGCCTGATTCGATTCGGTTAGTTAGCAGACTGTTCTAAGCAATAACAACCGGCGAACATAACAACACTTCGTAGATGATTGCCAAATTGATCAAAATGTATTGTATTTTCTATTTGATTGTATCAAACGAGATGTATCTGCAATTTTAAATTAAAGTGGTAAATTACCACGAGAGAGATCGCCTCAGCATGTTTCATATTTAGAAGGAGTGCATTTTGCGAAGTCATCCGATAGGGAAAAAATAATACTTCTGCTGGTGAAGCATGTCTGCATTATTATTAGTCGTTTGATGGAGATAAAACTTGTATGCATGTAATCGGTATTAAATTATGTTACTTCTGGAGAAACAGTACAGAAAGAAAGCCAATATGTAATGAGTTATTCTTATCTCAAAACCAGGAACATGATAGGTATTAAAAAAACAATAGCCTTCGTAGTTTGGCGAAGACATGAGTGATTTTTTTTTGCTGTGTGCCCCTATCAATTTGCTCGTCTCATAACTTTAACTTTGTAATGTAAAAACTTACATCATTCATATCTTCAACAATACATAATCATTGCGTAAGTTGTTATTAGGTATATTTAAAAAATAGGAAACCATTAACGTTACACTAAAATGAAGTTCCTGTATACATTTTAATTTATTTTTTTATTTGTACATTATTTTTTACAATTTATGTTTTCTAGTAATGTAGGCCTCACTAGGTGGCTTGCCCGTGCTGAGGCCATGGATTAAATTCACATTGAAATGGATTAAATTCATACACAACGTTTTGATGCAGGAAAGCGTCTTAGGATATCTGATCCCCATCTAAAATATAAAAAAATAATAAATGTAATTGCATAAACGTGTCGAACGGTTTTGCTTTTCGGTCATCAAATGCCGAGTGGTAACAACAAGTTAAGGGTTGCGATGGGCACATATTAGGCTTTGCCACACGTACACTTCGCGGCGGCGGTACAACGCGCCACTCCAGGCCGCCGCGCACAAAAGTCCGAATGTAAGGTAACGGTTTACAGCGCAGTCTATTGTGAGACTTCTTTGCGCGACGGCCTGAAGCGGCGCGTGGTACCGCCGCTCCGAAGTGTACGTGCGGCAGAGCCTATTCCCTCTGGCGAGGAGGGTTAAACGGGAGGAACGAGTGTCTCCAAAAAGTTATTTTATACAATGGTGTCCGAAAACTAGTGGTACAAGAGCACGGAGAAAACTTCCTGATAAAAAATATTACTAATTTATTAAAAATCTCATCAAATTATTCGTTTTCCTTTTAAAAACGGAATTGTGGGCCATTAACGAATGAATTGATAGGTATCCTGTTATTTTGAGGATGGGTTGTAGAGAGAATTTGAACAATTCTTCAAATTTCAAAGTAAATTTTCAAGTTCTGTGAACGTTCTTTTCAAGTTCTGTTATCATTTCAGTTTTGTCAAGTAACTGGCCTATAATGATATAATAACAGAACTTAAATAGGACATTCACAGAACTCGCAAATTAACGTTGAAATTTGATAAATTGGTAAAATTCTATGAAACAACCCATCCTAAGTAAAATATAATTTTTTTGTCACGTTTCTAGTAGTCGAGTTTTTGAGAGGATGACTAATAATTTAAATTGAAGAGATTTTCAATAAATCAGCATTACTCATTTTTCATGTGCTGGTTATTAACTGGTTAATCTAAATCACATTTTCAGTCGATTTTGAGTAAACCGACTCGGAAGTTGTCGTAGATTTACCAGCTTCCCGATTATACCACTAGTTTCCGGATACCGTGTATGTAATATTACAACAGTAGAAATGTGTAATGGACCGTTTCAACATCGTGATTCACGGTTTCTGTGAACCTGCGAACGCCTTTCTCGGTGGGTTCGTGCTATCGGCGTAACGTGGACTACTGGACTACTAGACTACTAGACTACTAGACTACTAGACTACTAGACTACTAGACTTCTAGACTAGTCACTATTCTGCTGCTGCGGTAGGTCAGTTACGCAGATTTAGGATCGTGCCCAATTTCTATAAGAGATTAGTAATAGTAATACAGTCACTGTATTCGTTAAATTCATATTAAATAAGCGTAAAAATCTCCATTTTAACCTATCTTATTCAATGAAGATTTAAACTTATTTTGAGTTAACGGTCATAACTAGAACATTTTTTTACATGCTGTTGGATAAAACAGCAAATATGTTGGTAAAAATTAGTAATTTCATAGCCTTCCTCTTCCCATCTCCTTACTAAGGATTTAGGGGGTCTTTCAGTCTCAAAACACTACCCAAATAAGAAATGCAATAGTGCCACTGGCTCCGGGCAGTTTTAACTCTTCTGAGGGAATCACTAAGAAATAAGATGCTATTGTATTTCATTAGTTTGTATGTCGACTTCTCTAAATATTATAAAATAAAGTCTAAAGCTATCCGCGTCTGTCTGTTTGTGCGCTTCGTTCTTCTAAACTACGCAATGATAGGATTTTCACAATCATTTGGAGAATTTCTTCCGGAAGGTTTGTATATATATTACATTTTTTTTTTAAAGAAAGTCAAACATTCATAATATATTTATAGAAAGTAGAGAAAAGTCAATGTTTTGTAATCAAGTCGTAAAATTTTTGAAGTGAAACTTCTTTACGCGCGTCATGCATTTTCGAGGACCGGAGTAAAACCGACTCATGACCGTCACGAAAAACAGTGATCATTTGGTGGTGGGGGTACGGGACCCCCACCACCGCTCACCGTTCACTGTCGCTCTCTCACCGTAGTCGCTTACTGAGGTGAGGGAGCCACTGACGAACGTTCTCTCTCTCTCTTCTCTCTTTTCCTCTCTCTCTAGCCAACGACGCCACGCCAGGCATCAGCTGCTTGCTTCGTGTACTGCGCGGTGAGTGTAATACGAGTGAAATACGTAATTGATTGTGGTTTATTCGATTTGTTATATTGTTATAAAAAGAGAGAATGAAATGAAAAGAGAGAGAGAAGAAAACTAAAAGTTTCACTTCCGTCGTGCGTAGGCTTGCCACACACTGTATTTTTTTTTGGGCGCACTCATTGCTTTACGCTGGCTAAACCTTATGAGATACATCAAAATAATGTACAACCGAATTGCATATCTTAAAAAGTCCCGTAGAAAAGTCCGCGATGGTATATGTCTATCTCCTAAGGGGATAACGGGTACACGTCGGCTAGAATAATTGTAAAATTGACAAACTTAAAATCGCCACATACATTTTGCAGTGAGCGGCTTTTACTGATTATGCCAAGTTTGCAAGTCAAGATGGATTGATTTGTGTAACATTTGTACTACCACAAAGGTCAATAATATTTGTTCTAAATAACTAACTATGGCAACACTGAATAAACGTTTTTTATTAATAACTGGTATTATTTTTACTGGTGGTAAAGATAAAAATCTTTTTGCGGCTTTGTGATATTCAAATACGACAAACACAATCACTGTGGTTCTGATTTTTTCACAAGTATGTGCCAAGGAGAAATGAAATTGAGACATTATTATAAAGCCAACAAAGAATAATATAAATATGTTATCCAAATGTCAACAGTTTTATAACCTCGTAAAAGTTTCAAGTAAAAACAAATATCGTATAATATTTACGCGAATTCAATAAAAAAATATTGTAAGACATGACCTAAAAAATGTTCCTTTCCGTTCAAGGTTTTCGCGTAATAATTATTATGTATTAAGTACGTTTTCAACAATATATTCACGTGCCTTAAAGAAGGTTACAACGTATTGTACGAACTTTGGGCACAAGGCATGAAATTATCTTTTATTAGCTTCGAAAGATTGATAAATAAAGCGTGCCTAATTATTATTAAGTCGACGAAATTATGATTACAAGTTGGTTAGGAAGAAAGGTTGTGCACGAGAATCAATAAATTATGGTTACAAGTTGGTTAGGAAGAAAGGTTGTGCACGAGAATCAATAAATTATGGTTACAAGTTGGTTAGGAAGAGAGGTTGTGCACGAGAATCAATAAATTATGGTTACAAGTTGGTTAGGAAGAAAGGTTGTGCACGAGAATCAATAAATTATATTACAAAACAAAGAATAGGTCGTGTGTGACTGCAAATCACACGTACTTCATATACCCGGCTTCGCTCGAGTTTCAATGCTTTTTTCTTATTTAAATACATATCACCTTATTTTTGGATTGCAAAATGGATTTTTCAGAGGTCCATAATTCACGAAAGCAATTACGATCCGAGCCGAAAACCGTTGTGTAGACCGAGAAATTACAAAAATAAACAACTGTGCAAATTTCATGATTTCATACGGGGAAAAATGAGTAGGTATTGCTAGTTTATTAAGAATCTCATCGAATTACTGGTAATCCTGTTAAAAAAGGAATTGCAGGCTTTTCGAATGAATTAACAGATTTTCTGATTGATAAACTTTTAGTAAATTACGTATATGGTATTTAAAAAAAAATCTTAACTAGGTTATTCGGATAAGATTTTTCTCAAGCAGAATCTTCATAATTCACCGAGCTAATCTCGTTGTTAAAGTGGTCGCGCCTGTAGTAGGTACTGTAGTGTACTTCTTTACATGTTGAGGACCGCGAGAGTTAGTTGGTAGTGCTCAGTGCTTAGTGTTGCAGTGCTGAGCTTCGTGACGTCAGCAGTGGGCGGGGGTTCAAGGCCGCCCGCCGCCCACACCCGGCAGCTAGTGGAGGTACCTAACACGTACAGCCTCCTCTACCTTCTGCCGTCCGGTGATCTCAGGAGTCATAAAGACTAGAGACTAGATACTACACTGACAGTATTATGGGCGGATAGCCACAATAATTGCCACTCGTACACAGTAATTAGTAATTAGGTACCCACTTTTATCATAGGCTCAGCTCGGCGGTAATAGTCCAAATCCGCTCACGAACTTGTTATCAGGCAAGTGTACTACGGAAACCTATGAGAGAAAATTCTATATAATTAGGAAGGTGAGTAGCCACTTGCCTACAGGGAATTGAGGTTGAATGGTCTATAAAGAAGACAATAACTATAGGTGCAGAAACCGCCGTGATATAAACGCGAATGATTTACAGACGTCCAAACTACGAGTAATAATTAAAATATGTAGTTCCCTCTTTTGGCAACCTGCCTGTAAATTGGGGTTGATCTATTCTGCCTATCATATTAAAAAAAGTCTTTTACGCAAACAGAGAAATGCCTTTGCAGCATTTAATAAGGTTTTCATACACTCACGGCCAAACCTTTTATTAAAAGCTAATCTCACACGGGCGCTATACTCTCATTGGATATAGCCAGCGATATAGTGAAATAGGCCAGGCCAACATATACATATTATGAGCGTATAGCGTACGTGTGAGACTAGCTTAACATGTTCCGGAAATATCACATTTGTATTGATACATTATTATTATATCATCACCATTATGCTAATTGGCAACAATGGTTTTGATCGATACATCTGTTTTACTTGACCTTACGCATAATAAACTATTAAGCTATACCTAACTACTACGATATAAAAATAAATACTTCGTACTAGCACTTTCCATAATGGAATGTGGCATCATCGCATGGGGCGGCGCCACCAGAAAAAAATATATTGACACATTGTTTAAAGCTCAGAAAACATTAATAAAAGTAGTACATAAAGTAGCAATACTAACACCCACATCAACTGTACTTAAAAACACCCAGTGCTGAAAATTAAAAAAATTATATTCAAAACATATACCTACTAACTTTCCTTTACAATAACATAACAACTAGAACTAGGTATGCACACCAACCACAAATACCTAAAACAAACACATTCTTTGGACAAAAACACTACTGATAGCAGGATATAAAGCTATAAAATTCACTGATAACACTATTTAAAACATCTAGACTTACATAATACTAAAACACATACATGGAACTGGTTGCAATCCTAATAAGTTATAATTTTATTACCTTACGTATAAGATAATTTTGTTTGTTAAAACTATATAAGATTTTCTCTTTATTTTTCCTATACACTATAACTTAGTCTAAAGTACACCTTTTTTTTTAAAATTAACAAGTCTTAAGTAAGTATATTTATAAAAACTTTTTTTAACAAAGTCCACTATTATTATTAATTAATTTACCAAAATTTCTCCACAACAAAAGTGAACTAGCGTGGAGGACAATATCCAATATCTTTGTTTTATTAATATGTTAAGAATAATAAATAAATTTTTAATCATTGAAGACAATATTAGCGACTCCCAAACGAAAATTCGGAACAAATAAGATTCGGTCTAATATAGAAATTGAAACCAGGACTTACCTCAACCCTTGTCGGGCTTCGGTCACATTTAACTGTATTATACTTCTACTAAGAACTAGCAACATAATCTTCATTTGCTCAACACATATTTTTATTGGCAAATATCTTTATGTATGATTTCAACATTCTTCCCGAACTAAATGCAATTTATATAGTGTCTTGGATAAATATATCAATTTTTTTAATGCGCGACATCTATTGACTTTTCCACAAGTCTAATAAGAATATTTTTTAATTTTTGGAATATATTATGATTTGAGGTTTACTCATTAAAAATAAAGAAACGCATAAAAAACACCTCTCGACATCTACTAGAATAAAATGGCGACTAGTTTTTTTATTTAAATAATATACCTACAACACATAGTATGTGCAAAGTAAAACCATCTCTGTTTATTTTTTTATGATATTTTTTTCCCTAAAACAAATTAAATTGTTTATTTGAAAACATTAATCATAACGTTTTTTGTGGTAGACAACCCATTTATTATCAGCGAGATGTCGTTTTTGAACCCTTTAGTTGCCGAGCAAGGAAACATCGTTGTCCGTAGGTTGTTTTCAAGAAAATCTTCGTCACATAAAAATCTCTGTAAACACCGTGCCACCTTATGAATGAACATTAAATTTTTGGGACAACAATGTTAGTGCAATAAAGCATATTTAACTGGCGTATCACACCTTTGTTAACCACTTACACGCTATTGTGCGAACCTAATACCTGTTATAATATTAAAAAGAAACTGCCAACTGTCAAGGGTTCACGACACTGTATTTCGAAACTAACACTTATTACACTTTAAGAGAAGATTTATAGCAACCATTGCGAATTTTGACAATCTTAGTGTATTAATCATAATTCGCACACCTAGATATAGGGTAGCACAACTCGAAATAATTCAAAATTGAGTTATTGCGATTTTCGGAATCTGCGTCGAAAACTACACAAACTACAAAGACACCTGTTTTAAAATCTCCATCAATAATAATGTGATGGCGATGTAAGTTAGTCTTTCTGAGTTGCTCCACGTACACCCACCACCAACAACAGTAACACATCACCAATTACGACATACCAGCAGTAGGGGAAGGTGCTGTCAATACGCACAAAGACTGGATTATTTCGACTTAGTTTTGTATTCGTGATTAACTGCAGTCATAAAGCGTGAATTATTTTAGTTGATTTGGTATTCGTGATTGAACCTGTCTTGTTTCTCGGGCGTTCTACATATCAACTCCACATACTCCGGTTTTGTTTACAAAAGTAAGTAATTTTAATTTTACTAATTTCATAATAGTTGATTAATTTGAGTTGATAAAATTATTAAACAATGATTTAGTCACGAATACTAAAATAACACGAAATTAATTAATAAACAAGTGATACGTGTATTTGATGATAAGTAATTGAGCAAATAAATATCCTAGTAAAATAACATACAACATTATATAAAAATATTTTTAATCGGTCACATAAAAATCGAGTAAAATGTTTTTTGCTGTTCCTGAAAAAAGAGGTATTTTGAGTTGTACTACTCTTCATCTAGGTGTGCGATATATGATATGGGTCATTTTTTCCCCCCAGGGCCTATGCCATCTTTGGGGATGCTGTCTTGGGGGTATTTTAAGTAAAAGCAGGAAAACAGGCTCTGTGACGCAAAAGGTTTGAGGGGTGGGTAAGAATCTGGGGGTCAGTGTTTCCAGAAGTGAATTATCCCTCCCACTGCGCTGTAAAGCGTTGGATCGAGAGAGACCGTCTGGAGAGGACGAAGGGTGAGCAGATGCATCCGCCACCAAGACATGAAAGGTCCAATGAAAGGTTCCCGGAGCGGCGGTACCCATACCAGATTCCCTACTTGCCTGAACATCACATCTACGCAGAGCAACTCGCCGCCTGTTTCTCTTCGATAGTCACTGAATCTTGATTGAAGCTCGGTGACAATCGGCACGCTTTCTTACTACAATACTTTTCTTACTATATCCCTTTGTTTCTATTATCTATGGAAATAATTAAGGTTTTATCAGAAGATATGATGAATTGGACTCATTCGTCCTGTAAGATTACTCCGCTGTGAATCAACTTGGAACACTGGTAACAAAGGACCATTCGCAACCAGAACCCATCGATGTGCTATTGTTTGAACAGTTTCGTCTTACAACGCCGCTAAATCAAACCATAAGGAAGTGTGAAAATGAAACGTGCAAGCCTTACTAATACGAGTTTCATAATAACAATAATATGTAAATAGTAAAAAAGTGACAAAAAAGGCTTGACACAAGGAAACAATACGCAAATACCAGAATAGAAATAATCCAATTATTGAAAGAAAAGAGTAGTATTTTTTGATTGTTAGAGCAATCGATCTTATTACTTATATTTTTATCGAAATAAGCATAATTATGCATTCCGTTCTGTTACTTTTACGTTCCACTAATAAGTTTCCACCAATACCGATATTTTCGAGATAAAAGTAATGCTTAAACTTGCTTGTTAAAAATATATAACTTTCCAATGTTAGATAATACGTGAGTATAAAAAAACAATAAGACATGACAAAAAAGCAATGTACAAACTTTGGCTCCATATAATAATTAGTTTAAATTCCGTATCTCACCGGGTTTGAACACTTGACCACCTGGGTTCATAGGCATGGACAATGGACATGGTCATTACCGTTTTTACGTAGTCGGTTATCCTACATAAAAATAAGCGTGAATAAACAGGAATAAAATCATTGAATTTTTTTCATAGATAAAATGTTGAATTCCACCTCATGCTACGCAACGTACAAATAACACTTGGTTTCAACTTAATTACTACAAGACATAACCATTCGGTCGGTGGAGATGGTAAAAGATGCATAAAAGTTTATTTTCAATCAAAGTTAAATTTGAAGGTTAGGAAATACGCATAAATTATTAAAATAACCCAAACTAACAACCTAAAAACCTATTTTGTGCATGTTTACATCTCCACCGACTTAAATAATTGTTTCCATTAGAAATTTTAGATTAAATCAAGTGTTGTTTTTTAAAAGAACCTTTACACGAGGCGAAATTCGACAACTTTACCGAATGTTGTATTTGTGAGTTATTCTCTTTTGCATTTTCACAATCGACGTGCAAATGGGGAAGGTTGAATATTGAAATAACCACAGCATACTGTGAAACCTGGTTAACATTTGCAACAGTGCCTAATTATTGTTATTATTTCTGTTACAAATTGTGGTTCATTCACCTCTGTTTGCTCCTGACGCGGAAGAAAACATTTCGGAGAAAAGTAAAAGATTTTAATCTTGGGCGATGGATGCACTCAACAGCTGGGTGAGATTTGCATTGCTGAGTAAACCCGTTCTAATGATGCAAAATCTAATGCAAATACTCGGAGAGACAGATGCGTACCTTTGATAATGTAATATGTGATAGTCCTTCAGACCCGGAAACCAGAAAAGACGTGGATTTCCCGGGAACAACTAATTATTGCGATTTCCAAACAATCGTTTTTTCGCTCTCCACAAAGTCTAAATTTCGTAATACGTCAAATTAATAATGGAACAACACAATTTGAAAAATGGAACCTACTTCATGAGCAAATAAAAGCTCGGTAGGTAAATCCAAGATATTAAAATATCAGGGTAATTAAGTACCTACGCAATGAAATCTGTTTACTGTGCCAACCCTGTAAAACAATCCTTGTGATGAGTCAGTTACAATTAACGACCGGTTAACACCGAGACTCAAATTTGCAGGGATCATTTATGAAAATGTATTTCGATGCGATGCGCGATGGCATCGTACTCAGCATCAACACAACATGTCGGCCAATGTGTTTTTACTAAAATACGCGCTGACGTTCGCGAAAAATAAACGCAAGTTCATGGCGGCAGCCCGAATTTTTCCGACGAAAGAAATATTTCTTCTTGTGTCAGTGACCCAATTTCCTTTCCGAATTCCTTTCTAGAAACACGCTTTCTAATTAAAGGTGGAATTTTTTGAGTTATAATTATTACAGTAGGAATCTGTGGTAACAAATTAGAAAAGTACATATTAGCGTACCCGCTTCTAAATTGAAAATAAATTTATGTATCACAGATTTAATTATGTACTATAAGCAATCACAGGAGTCATAAATTCCTGTATGTTATTATCTGGCAAGCTTCTTGTAACAACAATGGGCGTGTGACAATGATTCAGAGTGGTGGCTCTAGACTTTTCCTGTCTGTGACGTTTTGCGCGGAAAACAAATCTCCGTCAAAAGCAAGCAGTAGTAAATTAACTCTTTCAAGTGGAGTTGTTCGTTTCAATGGAAGGGCATTCGTGAAGCGAACAAAGGCTAGCTGTTTTGACTGCTGAGGCGAAAAGTTTATGCCGACACAACGACAAAGGTGTACATATTTATATACTCGCGCAACACCTGACTCGATGAAACTAAATGAACCGTTAACTCCAACGCACTTCACAATCGACATTGTATGAGCCATCAAACTTGGCGTCCCAAAAGAGGCGAAAGCCGCTTTTTTATCTTCGCATCCAGAAAATACAAACCCATGAGAACCGGCGAAGATCGGAAAAACTTTTCGGCTGAAACAGGTTCCCGATGAGAGATTTATGTGTCTCTCACGTCGTTAAGTTTCCAAATAACGTAACCTGCTTTGCCCATAAGTTAGAAGAGCGGGCAATTAAGTTCCAAAATGCGGACAGGAGATCAAAATACGAGCAACCGGAGCGATTGGCAGATTGTATGTACTTTACACATAGGTGCTGCTTTGTAGTTATAGCTGGGAGGTGAGTGGTACTTGATACGAGTACGAGGTACTGACAGTAGTAATGAGAACGTACACGGTTTATTATTGCCTATTCACGAGACGCGTGTACCAAGGGACATCCGCTGGATCGATAGCTGCGATGGGCGAGTGAATTGAGTCGTGTTTTAGGGCGTGTTGACCCTAATGACGTGAACACGCCGAATTAAACAACACGCGATTTGCTGTTTACATCTCTTGCACGCAAAACGTGGAGCCTTAAATAACGGTGATGAATTTTGATGCCTGGAGTGTTCACTCTTGTTGAGAACACCCGAGGGAGCCCAAGCGCGAGAGTGTAGTAGATACAATCGTCTTGCCTCGCCGTTCCTCGCATAGCCTGTTTTGTGACCGAAGACCTGACGAGAGTCGAATTATCACCACGGGGAAATGGTGTGGAGAAGGTACTGGGAATGTGCCACTGCACAAACAATAATAATCCAAGCAAAAACTGCGCGATACAATAATGAAGTGGCTCCCCAGCTTTGAGACAGCACTAAGAGTGGTTGAATTACAGTAAAATACAAAGAGAAATTCATTAAATTTCCAAAAAATATTTTCTATTCAATCCAGCATTTATTTTGTTGACACGAAATTTTGTCGGGAATGTGTCCCGCACCACGTACGATCCTCGTGACTTAATGAATTCAAAAATCAACGACGAGCGAGCACATTTACATAAATCGTTTAATTACAATTACTGTCTGTAAACAACGGGCCGTTTATTCGCGTAAATGTGAAATTAAAACCGGAAATTTAAATTTGATATTGACAGGTGAAAGAACTCGAAATCACGTCTTCCGAAGAAACGACCAGTCTGGATTTCACAATCAAATCGCCGGGCATTTATTAACTGTAATTAAGCTCGGTGGTAGCTTTAATTAAAACGACCCACAGAACCACAACCCACGATTTTTTAAAATACAAAATATACATAAGAAATGCATCGCACTGTCAAATTCAAATCTACTCGTATGTCCAATGTTATCTAATCACATCTAAACATATTTTGTAGTGTTCAAGCGTAGACAATGTAGACCCCGGCCATAATTTTACCCATGTAGATCCAATAGACCATAAATCTATTTTAATCGAGAGACACTTCACAAAGGGACTTTTTACAAGTTTACCATTCTACGACAAGTTCACAAAAACACGTAAAACATCAGAAAGTATACAATACGAGTCCTTGTGACTTTGATTGACATGTCAAGGGTCACCCACATTTACACGTACACCGGTACTTAACAGTTTACGCTCTAACTCTACACGTGAGGAGCTGACAGGTGGAGTAGGACGGGTGGGGGGCGGGGGAGATCCTCCAAAAGGACACTACCGAGAGCAGTGAGGCTGAGTGTCTCTGATCGCGTCACCGGCCCCGGCGAGGGCGGTGGGTGGTGGGCGTTGGGCGGCACACCGATCCACCTCGCCAGACGCCTTTGCGCCGACACCACAACAAACACCTCACCAAACAAAACAACACAACATACACCTCACAGTGGCTTATGGTATCCGGATACTTGCGGCTGCAGCTATCTCACTACATCTACATAGCTTCTCAAAGACGTGTATGGAATCATCAAAGTGATAAAAATACACAATAATATTCAATTGAAGGTTCTGGAATACAATAAAGGATCAAAGTGAGACCGTGGTAGCGTGGGATGTTGCGTACACAGCCAGGATTCTGACGTAAAATATGTGATTCGTGAGCAATCTTAATAAATATGTATAAAGAGGCTCTCGAACAGTGATCATCATGATGAAATTTGCACAGCACTTTCTGCCTGGAATTTCTGGGTTAACGTAGCTGTCTTCAACTCGCAGCGTCATTTTCATTTAAAAATAAACGGCGAAGTCGGATAGAACCTTTAAGTAATTGAGATTACCAAGAAAGCAACATTATCGACATTATTAATTTATTCGTCATAATCATATCATTCTTTTTCAGTTGTGACCCCACGCCAATTGCTCGATAAATACCTATATTACTATCATTATTGGAAGTAATTGGTATTAACATTGTTTCACAGCATCTTTAAAAGGCATTTTACATTTCCAACGTGTACTCAACCTATGACCTACATTCTAACATAAGTTAAAAAATAGCAACCATATCTAGGGGGAAATTACGTTTGCAGTATTTTAATTGTGCATTTTTAAACCGCAACTACAGCGGTTATTTTAGCGTTTTTCTTCTTAATACCATATCTGTAAGGAAAATATTTGCGGTGAGTTATTTTGCGCCTAGATAAAGGTTATCCCTGTAATGAATAAAAATAACTACACAATATAGAAGTGAGGTTTTACGATAGCTATAATTCCTTCCTCAACCTTATAAATTCCTATCATAAACATTTTAAATTTACATTAGAGATAGGCATTAATTCATCCTTAAACTTCCTAGACCTATCCTTATCTCTCATAAATAATAAAATCGATTTTAACATCTTTCGGAAACCTACCTACACCGATATTGTCATACATAATACATCCAATCATCCTTTTTCACACAAACACTCAGCATTTCACTCAATGATCCATCGCTTGGTCACGATTCCATTAACTAATATTAATTTCTCTAACGAATTATCAATAATTAAAAAAATAGCGTCTAATAATGGATACGATCCAGATTTTATTGATAGAATTTTAAGTAAAAAACTAAAACAATTAGCAGTTACAAACTTCTTATTGGCGAGTCCACATAATATTAATAATAATAATCTTCCTTTCCAATGGCGCCGTATTCTATTCATTAATCATTTGTCTTCCTGCAGTATAGTTAACCTTCCTTCTCAAGTCAAACCGGCGTTTTATACCAACAACAATTTAGGTAAATTTTTAGTCAATTCTAAAGATAAAGATGACACACTAAGTCATGCAGGAATTTATAAATTAAATTGTAACAATTGTCCAGCGTTTTATATCGGGAAGACAACGCGCAATGTCAACATTAGGATTAAAGAACATCTTAGATGCCTAAATAGCAATGGCTTTTCAGAGTTTGCCAATCATCTTATTGAATAGGATCATACCTTCAATAAAAGCACCGGTGCTAAGATTCTCCATAGAAAAGACCATAGTAACAAATTGAATAATCTAGAAGCACTAGAAATAAAGAAAGCCATTAAAACCAAAAGTTTAATTCTGAATAATCAATTAGATTTGTCAAAAAGCCCAATAATGGGAATATTCCCTATAAACTGTAAAATTCCCAGTATCCCTTAATCACCTTACAATTATTAATGCCTATTCTCTATTATTATAATATTTATGTACACTAATTGTTTTCTTTTAATATATTGTTGTTTCATTTTGATTTTACTTTCTATCTCCCTCTGTATGTATATATAATGACACATTTTGTATTTTTGATTAGTTTAATTTTGTACCCTGACGATGTTCGAGTGTAGCGAAACCGGTCGGTCTTAAAATTAATAAAAAAATTCGTGGTTTTAAACAAAAAATATTGTTTTTATTTCATTAATATAATATTCATGCAAGATTTTTTAGACTTGCACCTATTTGTTCCAAACCTCAAAACAAGGTCATTTTCGCATTTCGCGTTTTGTTGCTAACTTCACGTTTCTTCAGATGGCATTTATAATGCCATTGACCCGATCTGTTTTGAATTGCATCGAAATCCGGCCAATTCGATTATGTTCCGTTATTATCGATTTACCAAACCTATTATTAGGTTTGGTAAATCGATATTTCGATAAAAAAATATTCCTCTGATGGTGCTGCAAATGGGTATTACTGCTTTTTTACATTTTCATTGCGCGACCGATCGACATTTGTGAAATCAAACATATTGTCAACAAAGTCCGCTATCTCCGTCTTACGACGATCGAAATACGTTTCTGCTAATACTGCTTAATTACGGCCGGTGTACGCAAAACGCACACGCGAGATTATGAGTAACGTTTTGTAGTAACTCGTTGTTATCCCCCCTTATTATTAGTTACGAGTAAGACGGAGAGTTTGCGAACAATGTTGAGGGATGCATTTAGGATATAATTTGACGAAAATTGCTTCGGATGAAGTCATTTTCTATTCCAAAACAATAACAATGACAGATAGCAAGTAATCAATTTAATTCAGTGGGTTCGTTCCCACACTTTGCAGCTCTGGGCGCCAAGTGCCAGAGTTTTTATTTTATAATTTACATATTATTATAAAAAACGAGGTTATTCTTGAAAATTATACTAGCAAACCTGTTGCTAGGTATTTTCATAGACCTATGTTTGTGGTATCCATGCCGTAAAATCCGGATTGTTAGTTTTTTTATGATTCAGGATTCAGTACCTATTCAGTACGTGTAGTTATAATTATTTTACAGCGTGTTTAATAAAAGAGAGACGTGGATCTCGACAGGGATAGTTTTACATGTTAATCAAACACACAAATATCGGTTTGTCTGTGAGCGATTGTAAATCTGGATAAAAAAAATAATAGGTACTCTCTAAACCTATGGAATTCGAACCAAAAATACTTATTTCGGCTGTGTATGTCTGTAGCTTTGGTTCAATGAAATCTTAGAACTGGAATTTGTTTTGAATTTAAGTATCATTTTCAAATTTGAACTGATTGTGCCAAGAATTCAGACAGGCGATAAAATACCTACATTTAATATAATATAAAAAAAATTATTTCAACTGCGTTTTTAAAATTGGAAATAATGCGTCAAGAATTCAGACATAATTTGATAACTTACATAGCTGATCAAGAAATAAGTTAATTAAAGAGTTGATGCTGTAATATTTTTTCTTGGTCATGCTGCAGCAATTGTCCTTGTTCTGGTTTGTTCTTTACGCAAATTCAGCTAACAATATTATTAAAACCCGCTATTTTTCACAGGTCTTCTGCGACTAGTTAATTATTAGTTTTCTACAAAAGGCAAAGTACGAAAATTTTTCAAGAACTATTTTCTGAGTTTGTTGTTGAAAAATATAGAACAAACAATTCGGCGCATTTATTACTTTTAAAATAGATAGTTCAAAGCTCCAAAGCTCATTTTGGAAATCAATAAATTGCTTTATAACATATATATACACGAATATTTGTAACATTTCAAAACATTTTTTTAATGCGCGCATTTACCTTTATAAATTTTTTTCTATGTTCTGTAAGATACCCAATCGGACGTAATATAGGTTTTTTAATAAACAATGTGCTTTACAACAAACTGTTCATGTTTATTTTAATAATTATGTTAGTAAACTTACTTTAACTACGTTACTATAATTACTATAATACACATATGATTTAACTCCATTGTACAACTTTCGATATATCATTATATCTTTCATACTTCTTCATGTGCACCTTTTATCGCCGTATTGGGTGTAATAAAGGTTTGCTAAATACAAACATGCTTTACAACAAACTATTCATGTTTATTTTCATAAATATTAACTAAGTTACTATACATTGATTTTTAACTACTTTCTTAGTTTAGCTTAAGTTTTTATTTTATTTTGTACTCTAGTTATTATATACAATTATTGAAGTTATTTGTATTTTATACAATAAATTGTATTGTATCGGCTTATATCGTTAATACTCAGCTTATTATGTCGTGTAATATTGTATTATTATTGTACTCCTAAACCTAATGTATACATGTAAAAGCCTTAAAGGTGTATAAACACTAAATAAACTAAAATTAAAATTGATTCCAGAAAGTGCAATTGAAGTGCAAACTTCATAAAACTAGTTAATATTATTATAGTTGAGATAATATCATGATTGCGTAGGTATTTCATGTGTTTAGAGTAAACAGGTGAGTTGCATAAACAAATAATAGTGATTTCATAACACAAATAACAAAATAGGCGTACTTAAAGTGAGTTCCATTTCAGGAATTTCTACAATTTCCTCTAAATTGCGTATAATCATTCGCCTCACGCTGCCGTTCGCGTATTTGCGACTATTTTAAGGCCGTTAAAATTAAGCACAAACGCAGAATACGCCAACGGTCCTTAGAGGTCTACGAGACAAAAATAAAACCTCACAACATCAGGAGTATTTCAGTCGATCCCCACGACCATTGTGAGATATGCCGAGAGTAGCGAACTTGACGTAAAACAAGCAAAAAAAATAAATTAAAAATTCCTAATCTTCCCGCTGAAGTGAGGTTGGCACCTTGCCTGAGTGAGATATAAAGGCATACCGCCGATTGATTCCATCGCCGCCCTACTGTCAATCTATTTCAATATCATTTAATTGGCTCTGGTAATCTTGAGAAATCTTACGTTCACGAAACATATTATTACGTACGTTCTGCATAGCCGCTATGTCAATTATTCTCAGCTAAGAAAATTCCCACTTTAATCTGTGTGCGTAAAACTAATCTTTATTGCCGTTGATTTAATGACAGATCAAAGTCGCTTGCCTACTTATTGGATTACAATTATGAAATAAATAAAAAAACAGGGAGTAATAAATTGAAGGTTAATGATCCACACCAAGAAGTTGATGAGTGGCGTTGACTGCTCAAGCAGTTCAATAAAATATGTATTTTAATTATTAACATTAAAAGTAATATTTTGATCACGATTTATTATTAACGTTGAGTGTAAGGTTAGTGAGTGCTTGAAATGACTGAGAGCATGTATTTATTGTTTGCTTCGTGAACAACTCACTAGAAATACATGAGAGGTTCAAGAGTCTGTTTACAGGGTGTTAAGGGACGAACTTGACTTACTTTAACCTTCCAGCGGGCGCGTTGAGAAATTTCCCTTGAGCGGGCGCTTGTCGTAAATTTTACGTCATCAAGTTTTCTCCGTGTAAGTGGTGTTTTCTTTATACAAACGTTAGGGAATTTCTTTAAGGATATGAAAAATCATAACAGGCAGTACTTTAAAACAAAATATTTGACTTTCTTAAAAAAAACGAAGCAACACTCTAAACATGTTAATATTTCAAAACAAAATATTTTATCGACCTATTTAGTCCGAATCAATATTCTCATCCTTACAATTGTTACAAACCACCTCAACTGAAGAATGGTTCTTGCATGTAAAGGACTGGCAACGGCAACACTTCATTGATGCTGAGGATCTTTTCTTATCCAGTGCACATAACCGACAAACACCGCATTCTGGAAAGCTTCTGTTTTATCTGTTATTCTGTGTTATCGGTTCAACTGCCCTACCGTAATTCACTTTGAGAAAAGCATTTATATCTTGCGGTAAATGTTTGACATTTGATTTGACTCTAGCATAGCTCGAAGCTCGATGCTTACAACTATGTCGCAAGAGTGGGGGAAGCGATAAGGCGCATTTGTCGTAAATTTTACAACAGCGCGCCCGCTGGAAGGTTAACCAGTGATTCCTGACATTATTTGTAGTAAAAAATGTAAATTAAGTTTAAAAAATTGTATTAGAGGCTCTCTTACATCTCAATTAAAACAGTACGTTACAACGGAGCACTCGGCGGCAGGATCATAGCCTAGATTCGCGGGTGGGTCGTTTTTGATCAAGTGCACAGTTTACTCCCTACAGAGGTGTCTGATGACAAAATCATGAATATCGGGGATTAGGGCTACGAATGACAGAGGCATCAGAGGCGATGTCGCCCACCTGGCCCAGCTGTCTCTGGTCTCTAGTTCCTAGGCTCGTCTAGCGGGGCACAGAACGCAGACCGGGCGGTGTCAAAGGTCACGGCTAGCCGCTGGCCTTGGCGGGCGGAGTGACTGACCGCTGGTCGCCCAATCACCGTCGCGGTGTGTTATTCGCCTTATTATTGTAGTAACCATCAACCATGGGCTATCAGTGCTATTACGGTCAGATGACTGTTTGCTCGCGCGCCGTTATTTATACATGTACAGCGGAAGGAGGGGTGGAAGGAAGTCTGGGTGCAGCAGAATCGGAATGCTGAATCATTGTGCAATAATTTACCATCCTGTGTTTATATTTTGATGTAAATACATAACAATTTAGAACTAAACAAATATCTCGCCGTTCCACCAGAGGGCTAAGAAGATAGTATGGAAAGCAATACACATCTGTCCCGGCAGATACATGCTCCTTGATTTTATTAGGGATAACTTACTAAAGCTTATAAACCTCACGAAGTATTTAAACATTGACGAAGAAAATATCAAGGATCATGTATCTGCCGGGACATATGTGTAGTACGAGAGCAATAGCTCACTTGGTCGAGTGCCAGTCCCGGTAAAACTAGAGGACATGCACGGAGAAAAATGAGTATTGCTGATTTTTTAAGATCCGATTAAAAACGGGATTGCAGACCGTTTCCTATTAAACTTTTAGTACAGTCGTAATATATCGGAAAACGTTTTCATGGACCTGCATTAGTCCTGATAATAAACAATAACGAAATAAAAACATATTACAATTTCTATGAACACGTGTTTTACTAAAAGTGCACTAGGAAACCTATCAATTTATTCGTTAAATGCCTGCAATGCCGTTTTTAACCGGATTGCGGATAATTTCAAGAGATTATTAATAAATTAACAATATTTAATATCAGTAAGTTTTGTCCGCGTGGGTTCAAATCCCATTTGTGATTATTACCTTTATATTTTCGGTGTATGTCTGTTTCACGTGTACATTGAGAGTTGTTGATATTATTTTTCTCAATAATAATAAGTGTTTTATCATCTTATTTTTTTGTACCAAATAGATAAAATGATATCCTCACTGGGATCTCCCGTGCCGGGGATTTCATTGACATATTTTAAAAAGTTATAAACATATTAAATAGTCTTATGAATGATTACAAGTCCTCGAGTTCCGAAAACGTTTCCTATTAAAAATTATTCATCACACTTAGTTGGGATCACGCCTTAGGTTCTTTTGGGATCACGCAATTCGCAATTCGGTCATATTTGGTTTTAGCACACGTATGTCTCAGGGATTTGGTTTTTACTACTTTTTACTTTTAGTTTACTGCCCCGTCTTTTATCTGCCAATAACTTCACTTCTCACTGTCATGGTATCTGCAGATACAAATCTTCAACCGGAATAAATAATTCTACGAGTATCATTCAATTTCCTCTTAGTTTACTCAAGCGTTCTTTAATAGCACGGAATTATTTTCCAGAATTCCTCCGTTTCCTTCTAAAATATGTCAATGAAAAAATGTTAATTTAATTTTTAAGAAGATAAACATACTTTTTTTAACTCCACGCGGGGAAATGATTTTCCTCAGGGTCTATGTCATCTTTGGGGAAACTGTGTGGAGGATTTTTTTAAGGAAAGGAAGAAAGGGAAGTTCTGGGAAAGAAAAAAGGTATGAGGCGTGGGTCAGCGTGTCCAGGAGTGAAGAACGCATGAATCCATCTCTCCCGATGCGATTCAAGGCGATCGGTCGAGAGAGACCCGCTGCAGAGCTCAAAGGGTCTCCCCAAACCGGCCTCTCACAATCCAGCCCACAACGCAGCTGGTGGGCAGACGCATCCGCCGCCAAGATCTGAACACACCCGATGAACCCCTGCTAAGTCATTAAACGTAGTAACCGTTTGGGTGACCTACGGCGGTTCCCATACCGGCCTCCCAAATTGGCTACTAATCAACAAATCAAGATTTTAGATAGATGCTAGATTTACCTACTGGGAATAGAGAATTCTTGTCAAACCGGCCGGCTTCTTCTGTTGCCATGCCCCATAATTAGCTTTACCAATATTATGGGAGTTCATTTTAAAAAGCATTCACGAATAAGGTTACATTTTTGGGCGACTGACCGATACGAAACTTTTCAAAGTCGTGATATTTGATTAGAAATGGGAAACTGTCTCTGTCGACTTACAAATAATGAATATATCATACGATATAGTATTTAAATTTCCCAGATGGTACAAAACAGGACGCAGTTTTACCGGCTGCATTTCACTTCCTCTATAAAAGTACCGTATTGTAAGAAATGTTGATAGAATCACTGCTAATTGTTTAAGTACTTCCTTCCGCTCCTGATCACATCCTTCCTCTCAATAAAAACATATTTACCATCTCTTCAGTGTGATTTTAATCCATTTTAGGTATTAAATCTACGGAAATTAATTATTGGATTACATGCGGCGAATTACACAAGTAGTTTTTTTTAGTTTATAGTAGTTACGATCCTTTGTCACGAATTCGCAAGCAAATTTTATTTGAATGATTAGTGTTATTTGAAAATTTATTAAATTAAAACTATATAATGTAGAATATTTGCGGCACGTTCCAGAGTGGTACATACGTTCAGTATCGCCCTGATGAAATACCTTATTAAGAATCGAAACCTTCCTTGAAATGGTTTTAGCTGTTTGGCGACCAGATCTGAACATTCAGGTACTTCCCCACCGTCCTCTTCCCTATCTCCTTCCTCTTAGCCTCAAACTTTAACCCATTTAAGGATGCCGTAGTCTCACTGGATCCAGACGGTTGGGGTAGTGGGGTGCTCACATAAAAAATTGAAGTCGAAAAACGTTTAGCGAAAGAAATCGAATAGATAATAATATATTTTTAAATCGGGTTCAAACACTTTTGGAAACTTTGATTATTTTATATTATGTAAAATATTTCAATTTTTTCACGATTTAACACCATGTTTCACATATATTGAACTCGCACCAATAGACGTCAGACAAAATTATTTCGCTGGGTGAATTTAGTGTGTGTTTAAAATGGATAAACAAACTGTAATGGACCGTGTAAAATAAATAAGTAGTGTTCAAGTTGTACATGAAATTATCTACAGTGAAAAAACGGCGTGCACAAGTAAATTTTATTTGATTTTTTTATTTATTCATTCACAAATGAGCCGAGATGTGTCGAGATGAGCAGCAACACAATTATATTTACACAAATGAAAGAATATCTTTGTTTTAAACCACTTTATTACATTTATATACGTCGACCGGTTTCGGTTGAACTCAACCTTCATCAGGACAGTACAAATATATTTGTAAATTACATAATACAGGGTTTTCCAATAAGAGGTGTTATTTTGATATTCAATCGTAAAAGATCAATGGTTTCGTTGCTTGTGAGGCACGTAGCGATATCTTGTTGAAAGTAAACGTTGTCCAGATCAATACCATCCAATTTCGGCCATAAAAAATCATTAATCATCTCTCGCAAGCGCAATCGATTCACCGTAACTGTTGCTCCGGCCTCATTTTCGAAAAAGTAAGGTCCAATGACTCCGCCGGACCATAAACCGCCCCAAACAGTCACAAGTTGAGGATAGAGAGGCTTTTCAACAATAACTCTTGGGTTTTCTCAGATGCGACAATTTTGCGTGTTGACGAAGCCACCGAGGTGGAAATGGGCCTCATCACTCAAGATGATTTGCATTTGATTCACTCAAGTGAATTTTAATAATTTCAATGCGTTGTTGAAGCGTGTATCGTTGCATTTTAATTAATGACGTAGTTTCTACTTGTCAAATGTCAAAAAATGACAGCTTCAAAAGTAACATCTACCGAAATAGCGGGCTATTCAAAATAACACCTCTTATTGGAAAACCCTGTACATAGATAGATATGGATTATATCGAATATGGGGTTTCTAAGGTGATTTATGACAAAAGCGACGACATGGGTAATACAAAATCACCACTCTCAGCTAGTATAGAATTTTTGACCATTTTCTTGAATAGATTTAACGAATTTACAGTGTTTATATTTTCACTGAGCATATAATAAAGCAACGGAAGTATAAAAGAAAAACTCTTTGGTCCAAAGGATGTTCTTGTATTCACCGGGTGATACATTAAAGAAGAACCTAATCTAGTGTTGCGCACTTGTTACGATCTATTGGCAGTATCAATATGGTTGAAAAAAAATATAGATAGCCTTTATTATGTACAACTGCCTTACTGACATCATTTTACGTTCACTATATAATAACTGTGACGAATACAAAAAAACTTTTCTTGCACTAATTGTTAAAAATATATTTTTTTAAATTAATTTTTATGTAATATTAATTTGTGTTATTTTACAACTTATTCATTTAAAATAATATATAGTATGCTTGCGGCACGTTCCAAAGTGAAAGATACTCTCAGTATCTCCCTGGTGGATCACCACCATTCAGAATTAAAACGGTGCTTGAAATGGCTTTAGCCGTGTTTGGTGACCAGATATGAATAGCCAGGTACTCACTCCCCCACATTCCTCTTCTACATCTCCTTCCCTTGCCCACAACATACCCCAACATACGGTTGGTAGCAGTTAGGACTCTTATTCGGTATTCATATAAAAATAAAAAAGTACCTACACCATATTTTTTGATGCATAGAAGTTTGAAGTTGTGCTAGGCATTTTAATTTATTCATTTTTACGTGTACCAGCTGTTAAATAAATGTCAAAACAATATTCATTCATTTATTTAAATTTATAATATATAACAAAGTGATGTCTGAAAGGATAATGTAATAATATATCTAAATAAAAAAATCGTAATTTTGTAGTATTATATATAATATAATATAACACTCTGAAACTGCATTTCACAATACTTATACGCGTGTCAAAGTTTGTGTATTTCTTTAACAACACATGATAACATGATCATATCATTAGAGTGTTTTTTGCTTATTGGTAAAATAAGAGCGGATGTTATAGTCTTAAACTGTGTTTGATCAATAATTCAAGTGGTGATTTGAGTATGTATGGAGTCGCTCGTGACATGACGTGCTGAACTGCCGATAGAAGCGCGTGACAGCCGGGAAACTGTTACTGAAGCACCAAAGAAAGACGCCGAAAGAAAATTAGGCACACGAACTCGCGCACGAAACCAATAATACATCGTCATTATCTCTGTTTGTTGTTAGTTATTGCCGGTTACCTGCGAGCTGCGGGCGAAACCGCCATCAATCAACTTAATGATCTCAACTGAAATATCAATTACATTAGAGTAGAGAGCGTACCTAATGAACAAATTTAAGAAACAGATGCATCTAGATATGGAGAAATGAGTACCGGGAGAATGAATTGCGCGCAGGGCCTAGTCCTTATCAGGTGTAATAAGAACTAGGGGCTCCAGGAAGATATGGGTCGATAAAGTGAAATAAATTATGTCTGTCTTATCCCATTCTGTCTGCCTAACTGGTGAGTGAAGCCCATTTGTTTCGCAGAAATCCAAACATAACATGGACAAAAGGCCAATCAGCGCCATTTAGTTTTTTTGACATTCGAAAGATCCCGTTAAAGGCCGATTCTAGGTACATTTCTGCTTTTTTATCAAATCTTAGACAAAATGCTGTAGAAATGAGATCCCTCAGGCGTATGTGTGGTAAAACCATGTATGATCGTGTCAGAAATGTGGAGATCCACAAGGCTGAGTGCCAGGCTGATGTAAGCGTAATGAGTAAGATCAAAAAAGGGACGCTTAGATGGTTTGGGCTTGTAGAGCAAATGAGCGAAGAAAGGAGTGTAGGGAGAATATACGATGCAAATGTGAATGGTAGCAGAAGTCGGGGACGCCCGAGGAAGACATGGCACGCCCAAGTGAATCAGATCAAGAGTCAGAATAATAGAAGAGTATGTATGAGACGATGTATGAATGTAAATGAGGCAAGGAGTGTGTGCCAAGACCGAGTTGTTTGGCGGTCCGTCCTCTCTGCCTACCCCTGCGGAGAAACGGCGTGATGGTTAGTTAGTTTATCAAATCGTAATAATATGACGAGCTTCAAACCTGATAGGACTTAGAATCGGTATTTAACGGGAACCTTTAACTGTCAAAAAACGAAATGGTGCTGAGTGGCCATTTGATGACATTGTCAGCCGTGAATTTCCGCGAAACAACTGGGCCTTAGTAACATTCATGGTTTAGCATTTTGACCATCCCATAAGTTCATAGATTAGAAGGCAATCAAGCAATACTAAAAACAGTATAATCACGTGAAGCTGCTATGTAAAAAACGAAGATTGAACAGAATTGCACATTTCTAATAGAAAGTTATAGGTTAAAACTATTAATCACGAGGAAAAGTACTGAATTACCCAGCCAATGGGGACGGCCAATTTAGTGAAAACTTAATACAAAGATTCAAAGGTTCATTCTTCTTAGATAAACGATTCTAGCAGATAGAAACCATGGCTTCAGTTGCGGAGACTTATTGCCGCCATCAATCCCAGTCAGCTTGGAATCATTCGCAGGAAATTCCTCTTGTCTCGCCACTCTTCACTCGCTTCAATATGGTCCAGATAATTTAAATCGGAAGCAGAAGTACGCGGGTTTGTTTGTTTCGATTTGCTAATCATATACTTGAAATTTTTACCTCTAACAGATAAAGTAGAAACCGCGAAACTTTTCTTCTCCTTCATGAGTTCTTTGATGTCCACATTTAGAATTTGAGGCCCCAATGTAATAATGATAATAATGAATCCAATTTAAAACCTATGTTTAAAATGTCGCTAGTTTTACCGGCAGTTTTTCTTAGGTCAAAAGCAACCCATCTGGTTTTCTGTTTCTTTTCCCAATCAAGGAAGTCTTCTGATGATATTATGAGCACCACGTGTCTAATATACTTCCACTTGAAGAATATTGCGACAGTACTTTGACTTGCTAATAATCAACTCATTTGTCTTTCTATCTCGCAAACCAAATGGCTCTTTGTGTGTTGGCAATTCTTGTTACAATATTATTTGGTAAGAATCTATGTTTGCGCTCCACTTCTGGGAAGGAAAAGGTATGAAGGGTAGATAGGGGTAGAAAATCTGGGGTCAGTGTGTCAGGAGTGACGGAGGTACCTTTACATCTATCCATCCCAATGTGGTGCAAGGCGATGGGTCTAGAAATCCCAGATGGAGAGGTCAGAGTTTCTCTAAACCGGTCTCTATATATTTGTGCAGAGATATTGTAAAATCTCCATGATTTTTAAGATGTGGTTAAGTTTAAACTGTGAACGATTTGTGTTTATTGCAATGAAGTGCCGAGTATCCAGCAGGTAGGAAGGGAGACATCGTTATTGTTTTGAGTTAGGTTAACATTATGCGTTAGTTATCTTTCAGATAAGAATCCATAACAAGTCGGGTGAAATGCGGCCCGTTATTTCTGTCCGGCCACGTTCCGCGGTGTCTGTTTTTCCTCTTCCCGGGAAGTCACAGCCGCGGTCGGCAGAACGCGACAATCCCGAAATACGACCATCGCGTCCAGCGAAGGTGGAGACAGAAATATCACACATCATCCAACCCGCACTCAATGAATTATAACTTCTTGAAATAGCGCAGATAGAAGAGCGCCAAACATTACCTCTAATTATTTCCGTGTGATGATATTTCAATAATATGTGAGAATAGACACACTTACAGATTCTCATTGCGTTTTCCATTATGTGCTTCTGTAATTTAATTTTGAAAAACAATTTCGTCATCAAGAATAAATGAATAAGTAATCTGAACTTATTGAGTCAAATTGTCATTAACGTACACGTTTAAGTTTCTCACGCCATTTTTAAAAACAAGTTAACCATATGAAATAATTGGATTAATAACAATTCTTCATGGGAACAGGTTCTCCATTGTTCCAAATACACACACAATTACATAATGTTAGAATACTATTAACCTCTTATATAATATATTACACAATAGTGAAATAAAACTAAAATAAGAGGTAAGTGTAAAATTGAATAGAGGTCAATAAAAGCAATATGAGAGAATACAGAGCTGAGGTCAACGACAGCATTTTTGCATTAAAATTTTAAATGAAAACGAAATAATAATCTATGATTTTCGTAAAATTTCATAGATACATGAAAAGAATTAAAATCTACGTATATCGATGATTCAATCCAATATTGTATTTGTATGCCTTTCTTGAAAGAATTGAGTTTTTATACGGACAAAACAATTTATTCATATTCATACGCGTATGTACGGGCGCAAAAAAAAAAACGTTTTCATATTTTAAAGCATTACTTGCAAAAAGTGTATTTTAATGAAATTATTAAATTAACGCCATTTATGAAGGCACAGAATATAACGTACGTTGCGTTTACCCTTAAAATCTGTCGGAACCAAAAGTAATGTTAAACTTATTTGTATTTCGAAGAAAACTGGCACATTACAATACTCAAATTTCTGTTAGTTTTCTTTTAAATTCGCCTGATTCACATATTCCGTTTTTATTCAAAACCCACCTCATACCTCGAGGGCGCTGTGCAAATATGGGATGTGTGAGAATGCACTCACCTCTTCACATCCTGGTATAAAGAATTTATTATTATTATTATTATTATAAATATACGATATTTCAATGTATTTTATGTCAAAATTTTTAATGACACCTTTCAAGAAAACATTGGTAGTACCAATTTCGAAATAATTGATTTAAAAAAGCCATTTGTTAGAAATTCAATTCCCACGTTATTAAACCTTGCTTACGAGCGCGTTTATTATTCTCAAGTATAAAAAATGTAATCTTCCACACAAATTATGGCCGGAGATTCGGAATTAAGCACACATTTACATAAGCTTCCCATTTAACTAATCGAAGGAGATGTTTATCATCTTCCGAAAATTTGTTTGAAAACATTTCAACCACAGAATACCGTTCCACACTCAACTGTGTAAAATTACAAAGTCCAAAACGCTCAATAAAAAAAAAAACATTGGACCAATCGAATAAATTAAAAAAGATTAATTTTAATCTCGGAATGGGTCGTTAAGAATACCTACAGAAACGCGTTAAAAGTATCGAGAAGAAATTCATTGGGAAATTATTAAAACCATTAGAGCGGCACTCTTTTTGTGTTAACTGACATTTAGAGTTAAGTCCAAGAGAGGATCTGTTGAAACGAAGACTTTCTTGTCATTCACGCGACCGTCAAGCTCAGTTCGCACTTGTTCGCGCGCTTATGAAATAAACGTCAAGTAGACTTCGATGTGTACTGTACCGACAAACAGTGGACTGAAAATCGCCTTTGAAAATTTTGGTTTATAGTGTCAATAAAATATTGTAAACTAGACAAAGCATACTCATATGTAAAGCATTTAAGCATTAAAATGAATCATCAACATAAAAAAGTATTTTTTAACTTTGAGGATATAAGAAAAAAAAATCACATGTTGCGCCACAATACGAAGTATGTCAAAAAAATACAAATAAATAGTAGTATATCTGTGTGTAAGGATATAATGGCCAACCTTATGATTCCAGAGATAGCCTCATTTTTAATGTCAGTGCCATACAATTTTTTCTTAAAAAAATGATAACTCGTTCATTTGTACACGCAATTGCTTCATACAGAGGTGTTGGCCATCCAATAAATGGTTCAACAGTACCCATACCGCCTCCCAAAAATGTTGCTTATATCTTGATATATTTTATGATCGTTGGAAGAATCAGTCTTCAAACACTGAAGTTGTAAAATACTGGCATAATAAGCAATTTCAGTATAGCTGACGATTTTATTTTCTTAGTTTTATAAACTTTGATTCTTGCAAATCTATTATTTTCTAAAAAAAAAAATGTGTTAATAAGAATGAGTATTTACATTTTTTTTATAAATTTGATTGCTTATAATATTCTATAAACTACTGTGGTAGTAATAATCCTTTGAGATTGTGTATTTTCTATAGTAAGTGTTTATTATTTATAGGATATGCTAAGAGTGATGCGCACTTGATGTGAGATGTAAAATAGAGCTATATAAATAAAATATTATGATTATTATTATAAACAAGCTAACTTTTTGCATTCGTTGAACAAAGAGCCACACTTAAAAGATAAAAGCAAAAAAACCAGCACAAAGTGGAGCCGAGAAATACACGTTTTTGCTTCTCGCTAATTTAGTTTCTTCTTCAACAGAGTGCTTTGAGCTTTAGCATGTGATAGGGATGGGCCTATCAGCAAACATGCTCTCGATCTTAATTATATCAGAGTCCTGTGTGGAATGAATAAGTAGGCTTTATGAGACGGATCGATTATTCCCTGAAAACTTTACTATGTAACATGTTGGATCCTTTATTCTTTATTGTAAATACGAATTTACATCCATTAATTCTTGGCTGAATTTCGCATTGAAGTTAATCCTCATTTGTTCTTTTTTTTAAATCATTGCATTATTTTGGCGAGTTGAGTCGTCGAGTGTTGTGGGTCAGTAACTACCTACCTAATGGGGATAATCGAAACAAAACCGCATAATATTAATAACTTTTTCTCATATCCGCCCGGTCCTCCGGGACTCCTAACCGACATTTGTATCATCGGCTACGAATGAGTTTTGACCATTTGGATTTACAATGACACTGTTTCGATTTGCATCTATATTCATCAAAATATTTTATATCTATTAATAGTTACCATCTCTCTAGGTATAATCCTGCAAGACAGGCTAGTTCACAAATATTTTTATTTTATTTTAACAATAGGCATATTTGGAAACATTTTTTTTGTTTACAGAATTAACTCATTTGTATTGGTAACAATAATGATATTAGAACTTTTATAGCTAATGTTTTTCTCGGTTGTCTCCGACTTTTTCCACCATTCGCTACCATATACCACAATGTTACTATTAAAAAACTACATTACATCGACTTTAATTCGAATCCGTATCACATTCCGCTGCAAAGACATTTGCGTTAGTAATCCTCGGGCGTCCCTGACTTTTAACATTCAAACTAATCTCTACACACACCTGTGGCACTAATAAGAAGAAACTTTGAAATTTTCAGCAAATTCGGTCCAGCAGTTTTAGGTCTATAGGAGACCAACAAACAAACATCATTTATGTATATATATTTGGTTGAAATGGCTAATTATTATTGCACGATCTTTGTTGATGTTCCGTTGTTTAAGATTTTAAATTTGTTTAGATTTTTTGGTTGTCTTGTTTTGTCACGTAAGTTATTGTATATTTTAGTCGCAATGTATTTGAAGTTTATTTGTCTTAATATTGTATTTGTTTTAGGTTTTTTGGTTGTTTTATAATTGTTTGTTTTGAAAGAGACGAGTGAAAAATATTTTTGTGTAAATTGATAGTTTCGAAATGGATATCTGCATAGTATCTATCGCCAGCCACTACAACGAAAATGCAACCAAATTCTCGAAGTGAGAAAAGCATACAGAAATACACAGAGATAAATTAGTTTTCCGTCAGGTTAAGCAAGAGAAAATCGTATCGTTGGGGCCGTATAAATACTTTTCTTCAGTTAACAAAACTAATAAAAATTGTAAAGCGCGCTGAATTTCATATTTCAAATGCAGAACGGAAGATAAAACCAGCGTTTTAATATGTTAAACGCAAATTGCCGACACCGTGCGAAATAAACAATGCCCTACTCCCAGAAGTACCATGTTGTGTTCACTGTTCACGTTTACTTGGAGGCGATAATATACACTTAACTATCCGGCATTAAGTGTTACGTGATAATGCTATCTATTGTTGCCATTGTTGGTAATAATGGCACGAACTTTACATCTATAAATAAATATATTATGTTAAAAAAATAGTACATAGTTTCATAGTCCTGTCGCTGAGAGTTCCGTTATCATTAATATCATTACATTCGCCATTGATGTAAAGGGATTGGATGACTTAAAACTAATAAATTATTCTTGGACGCCCGTTGAAGACATTGCACGAACAAGTAAATCAAAAAGATACTTGTATCGGTACAACGAGAAGGGTATGCAGGAGACAATGCATGAATGTGAAGCAAGGAGAGTGTGCACTGTGCAGACAGTAATGTGACAGTCCATATTCTTTGCTTTACCGACTTTACCCCCTGTGAAGAAATAGTGGGATAGGGATTTATGTAGTTATTATACTTAGGTATAATAATAATTATATCAGCGTTATGCCTTTAACGACCGTCCGCACTAACGATCAATTTATAAATAAATCTATGAATCAGTTAAATCACCATAAAATCTAAAAAGATACGATTGTACCACCCCAGCCAGTGTTTTGTCATAACATGGAATTTGCGCTCTGAGGATTGGAAAGATGTTGGAGTCGACAGGTATACATGGCAACCTAATAAATCAATATTGGAATTTAGGATGGGTAGGAAATTAGGTTATAAAGGAATTGATTGAGCGTTGATTTTTATTTCTCACTTCTCCCTCCTTCGTGCTTCGAGTTTCTGAAATTTTCTTGCCATTTTCGTACCTTTTCTTGTCTCTTCTTGCGTATTCATGGATATTTTTTGACTGTTTCAGTATCTTCTTGCTCCTTTTTAGTTCTTCTTGCCTGTTCCCGCTTCTTTTTGGCTCGTGTATCTTGCCTCACCATTGCTTTTCTTGCCTGTTCTAGTTATTCTAGTCTCTTATTGCCTTTTCTTGCTAATTCTACTCTCTTCTTTTCTTTCATTGGTAATTTTTTTCTAGTATTGCCTCTTTTTGCTATTAAAAAATCGGTAGAAAACTACTTGGTTTTTGTTTTTTTCGCTTTTTTTTATTGTTCGGCGATTTATTTACAGCTCAAATCTTCGATTGAATGTAAGAATTCGTAAATCTTTTCCTGTAATTTTATGGCTAGCGTGGAGGGCCGTTAAGACACGATTTGTTGACCACATTAAAATGATTTAATCAGAAGACAGAGAGACATTACATTTAATTTATACGCGAACCAACTTACGTATACTCAAGGTGCCATTTTTTCAGTTATTCAATTACCGGAGCATTCTTCAGTTCCGATGTTACATAAGAATTTATTTGTGAAGAATTCCGCCGAAAAAAAGTGATCGTAAATTGAATCGTCAAGAAGTGTCCCACGCGAATGAACGAGGAAAATCATTGCAGGTGTATTTTTATAAAGAAAATATTTGTGCAGAACATAAAAACGTTTTGTTAGTCATTTGCAAACAGGATTCCTGACGCACACAATATTTATGAATGCAAATAATAAGATATTAAAAAGTGCAAAGGCATTTGAAGCATATATCACATTTTGATTGCATCCTTCCAAAATTGATACTATCCTGGCTTCTGTTTCCGTCATGCTGCAAGAAAAATGAAATTACCAATATTCAAATAAACGAAAAAACGTGTGCCAAAATTTCCTGGGGAAAACCAAATTATAAAGGGATGAGGAGAGCAGACCGGAGTGTTGCCAAATGTAAAAATGCATGGATCCAATTTATTTTTAAGCAGCTGTTAATAACCAACTTTTCTCCAGTTTACCCATTTTTTGTGGAAGTATATGCGCAGTAAGGAATTTCAATAAATATTTTTATTTATTTATTTTATGATAAATGTTCATATTCTAACTGAAATACCAGTTTTTTTTTACAAGTGTCTATTTCACAGTTCAAAGTTTCCATTTTTCCAAGTCCGTCAAAACGATCGAAATTTTACGGGGTACGCGTTACGTCATACGTACCTCGGTTTTGTCGGTTAACAGTAAGGTCAATCCCAGAAAAGAAAATAACCTAAAAACATAAATTCTTTTGAAATAATTTGTAAACCCGTGTGCGAGTAAACGCAGTGCAACTTGTCACAAGATTGTCCGCATTCTTAATGCACGAGGCCGACCCGTGAGGTAGCGTTTTAGGTGCTGTCAGAACCCGCCAACCATCACGCCATCACAGGACGTTTGAGTGTCTTACGGTTTTAATCGTTTTTAAATGACGATTTGTGAATTCTACGTGTAATTATATACAATAAAACTTATGTATTCAGAATATCAGAATCAATCAATCGATTGAAAATCAGAAAGCGTAGTGAGTTCTATATCCATCTCCAGTTCAAAGCCCCGGTTTAGTCAATAAAACAGAACATCTGTGTTTGTACAGACATTACATCTAAAACGTAAGAAAATAATGAGCTTTCTAAGGCTTAAAAGCTTCACGAAAAGCAAAAACAACGATTTCGAATCAAGAGTACAACAAACAATCAAAGAACTAAAACAGTAATCCGGCAAAGAAACACACTTCCATTATTATTTGTCCGCCCATTCCATTATTGAAGCATTGGCGGGAAAACGATTAGTTCTGGCTTCTGGCACGCGAAGAGTGAGAAGCGAAGAATTGTAAAAGCGTGCAAGTGAAGAAGTGAGATTGGTGGAAGAAACAATCGAGTGCAAAACAAGTGGGTAAGTAGTAAGCGGTACGATGGAGTGCCCTCCAACTCGTCTTACTCGGGCTCCACACTCACATAGTCGCTGAAGCGCGAAACCGATCTATCCGAGGGAATATATTATTTTTACTTCCGCACTATAAATAATTGCTCAAATATGTATGTTTGTTTACGTTGTTGGATGCGGTTCTCAAAGTAGGGAATGATGTTGCGAAAATACGTTTGTTGCTTCACCGACACGATTACAGAAGAATGCGCTTTGCTAATTTTCCCACATTCTCAGCCACAAGGGAAAAACATGCGGAATACGATTTCCATCTTGTCATGGAATATCAGAAATCATCATTAATAACAAAAAAATGGAATATCATCTCATAAACGTCGGTTTCTTCATGAGAAATAAAGAGAAAAAGTTAACATGTCATGTTTAAATAGAAAATTATCTTTTTAACTACATTCATTGTATAGGGTGCGGCAAAACAGACAGTGTCGTTTTGAAGGGCTATTAAAAAAACGGCGCAACTTACAGAAATGGGGTTTATTTTATTTTATTCGGTACATCAAGTCGTTTTATCAAGTGCTGAAGATGAGATCAGAAAGATTATGTCCCCCAGCAGCGGTACATTGGATGAAGGCGATTTCTGAACTTTTCGGCCGCATTTTGGCACATATCGACGGGTAAGCGCCCCTGAGGTGATATCTCACAAAAGCGGCGCTATACAAATTGTCCAGTAAATAGCAGCGATTTCCTCCTGAATTTGATCCTTGAGTTCTTTCAAGGTGTGAGATCGATGTTTTAAAACCTTTTTTTTTCAGGTAGCCCCACAGGAAGAAGTCGCAAAGCGGCGCCAATTTTTAAGAAACGTGCGAATGGTGAAACCCCGGTGTTATCCGGACCAAACCATGTTAATGACTGAAAACAGCACGACCCTCCTAGCCCTTCAAAACTGCTAGGAGGGCTATTGCTACTGCTATTGTCTTTTACTGCACCCTGTATGTTCGTAATACAGTGTTCGGAAACAATGAAAACGAAAACCGCAAGCATGTAAAGTTTCCATTATAAAAAAAAACAATTTTATTACCTATTCGACGGGCTGAAGTCTTAAAACTATACAGCAGAAATACGATCAGAAAAAAACTATCAATTGGCAAGATCTGGTCTTGAAACCTGTGTCAAAATTATTTTAAAACAACTTTGATCAGATCAAATATAACGAGGCCCATCAATTTCAGTCCCAGGAGAAGCAAAATAATGCATTTGAAAAACTATTTCGTTAAAATCAAAAGTGACAAATTGTCTTGTTCACTTGGCGATCAACGTGAAAACACTTTTTTTATGTTAGCTTTTATTTAACACAAACAAGAACTTCATAACTTTAAACAGGTTCGGATTTAATTAAAATACAATAAAATAAAATCTATTAGCCTCCGTGGTCGAGAGATAAGGTTCTCGACTAGCAAACCGGACGTCGCGGTTTCAAATCCCAGCGTGCGCAAGTAAATAATTAATCTATTAATTGTGTTATTTAAAAATTTACTCATTTAAAATAATGTATATTTGAGGAATGTTCCAGAATAGAAGATACTGTCAGTATCACCCTGGTGTAAGACCACCATTCAGAATTGAAATGTTGCTTGAAATGGCTTTGGCCGTGTTTGGTGGCCAGATCTGAATAGACAGGTACTTCCCCGGCTCCCTCTTCCCATATCCTTCCACTCACAAAATGTTGGGATTATTGCTATTTTACATAAAAAAAAAGAAAATCATTACGCCAAACAATCGCGTGAAGAAACGACGTTAAATTATCCTTGTATTATTTTTCAACGAAATAGCTATTAAAATGCATTACTTGCTTTTCCGGAGATTGTAAGTAGATGCTCCTATTAAACTGATAAGAAAATAAAATAATTAGTGCTTAGATGTTTAATGTAATTCTATTTTTTGCCGCAATGTCAATTCCATCATGAGATATAGATCTTTTGAAAAATTAATTAAACAGTAAAAGATAATAAAATACGCCATTTCTGTTGAATAAAATATGTGTTGGTAGTCTGAAGAAGCCGGCGAACAGGTTACCCACAGTAAATTCATAGATAACATTACTATCAACATCACAGACATTCCTAGACGCTAGATACGCCATATCGAGTTTTAGAAACATCGAACGAGGATAAAAATACCACCCACTCGTGGTTAAAAATGAAATGCTAACGCGTCCAAATCAATTCTCTTGCACTTTTATTACACTCGAATCGTAACGCCAACATTAACACGCTATTATTTCTATTCCCATTAAAACTTTGGATAACCAACCACAAGTACACACGTATAAGTTTATTTCTAAAGTTGGCAATGACGGCAAATCGATGCCTCGCCACATAATTATGAACTTCGTGTCATTTCCAACGTAAATAATGTGAACGTAGCAGTAAAATTTAATCTCATAGTTTTTATTTTATGATTCCATGCCATTGCATCACCTGAAACTCGGAAAACAAACCTAAAAATTGTTTTAAAATAAAACAATAACTTGGTAAGCTCCACTTTTATTTTTTTACTAGCTGTACCCCGCCACGAGATGCTGTGAGTCAGTCTGTCTGTGCAAATAGAGAAACAATAGCGCGTTTTACTTTTACGTCCAACAGAAGGCGCACATATGAAAACACATACGTATTCTAATGTAACGTTGTATCAAAATTTAAAAGCAATCGGTGAAAAACTTTCCGAGACTTAAGATTTTAAACAAACGAACATTTCCAATTTTATTTATATGGATACTTAATGCCGATTGGGTTCCGCCACAATCGTAGCTTAGTCAGGGCTGCATAATACTTAATGCCGACCAGGTTTCGCTACAACCGTAGCTTTGTCAGGGCTGCATAATACTTAATGCCGACCGGGTTTCACTACAACCGTAGCTTCGTCAAGGCTGCATAATACTAAATGCCGAACGGGTTTCGCTACAACCGTAGCTTCGTCAGGGCTGTATAATACTGTATTAAGCTTTAAAATCTACAAGTAACACGTGTTATCAATATAAAGCTTATATGGGTTGCAAGAAATCATATTGACAGAGTTCCAGTGGAAGAGGTTGTAGCAGTAGGTAGGGGGTTGGAAAGATAGTGGTCTTTGTCAATAGGGAACAACCTACGTATTGGGCTTCTATTTAGGTTAATTTGATCGTTGATGACTGGGCCATTCATGTTTTTGGCTTTCCGTAACTCTAGTACCTCGAAGTTATCCAGTCTGACCCTATCAAAATCCTTTGCGTAGTTTAGAAGAACTAAGCGAACAGACAGGCGCGGATATCGACTATGTTTTATACTATTTAGAGATGTACACCAACGTAAGTCACGGTTTTACATCATGTAATGAAACAAAATATAGAATTCAAAAGTTTTGTTTAATTCGTAAGATAAGTTAAAGAAAAAATTACATAGGGATTTTGTCATAATTAATGTTTATTAAATTTATTTACGACGAATATCCATGGCCCAGTTTAAATGCATTAATATACATAATTATCATAAAATATGTTCATTTTGTAAAATCGAAGGTCATTTCATAATTTAGCATCAAATTTCGGCGTAATAAATACATGACAGCAATAAAAAAGACGTAGAATATTAAAGAATACAATTTAAAAGTAAAATTATTAATATTGATAGAAAATGGACATAATTACTAAAATTTATAAATAAATAAAATAGTAATAAAGATCATGTAGGTACCTATCCATTGGTTGATTTAAAGCAATGCAAAGTATGTATCTAAAACGCCAACGCTGCTATTCCTTGATTTAATAATAATTATTGTTCAATTTAATGAGTGCTGTGCGATGTTGCTCTGTATTACTGAAATTTTCACTTCATTACTTATGTAAAAAGGAAACAGAATCGTTATAAAGCCGAGTTCTATACCCCTAAAAACTTAATTACAGATTTAAAAATAATTATGTGCCATTGGAAAAACTACGGTCAGGGGCTCTATTCCTGAATCGAGGGCGCTCGTAATCGCCGTCGAAAGTACGTACGTTGGTCGTCGTTGCTATTCCCGAAATTGGTCGAAGGTACATACTTCGACGCCAAACGTCAAAAGTCATTCCACACAACAACTACTGGGTATAACCAGTAGAAACAGGGCAGCGAGTGGTAGGTTGTTGGCGTTTCTATGGAATTGGCTGTCAAAATCTAGTCTAGCTGTCAATTTTTGTTTTACCGCGCGGATTCCGCAAATGTAAAAGTGGGTGAAAATTTCCCACTTACTAAGTCTTTATCGGAGCTTACAAGCTCAATTAAGAGTTGCTTTTGGCAATTTGTAATATGTCCCGCAGCCATTTCTGTTTTGAATAACGAATAACTGTTGTCTGTTTGACAGTCACACCATAGAAATCCCAAAAACATCAGGAACATAGACAATATTCACAGGGGTGCCAATATAATCATCTCTTCTACCAACTTCGACCGTTCGACGCTCAAGAATACGTAAAATTGAAACATTCGAAAAAGTTAGTCGCGACGACTAGTAGTTTTTCACTCGAAGACGGCGCATACGAAAACGATTGATCGTTTAACTCCAGAATCGCAGGCCAGGGGCCAGATGGAAAGTGCCTCAACATGTAGAAGCATTTATGTATGCAGGAGGAAATTCCAATCTACGAACGCAGCCGTTATGTCATAAGGTGTTTAGTTCACTTGGCAGATAAAAGTGTTGTTTTTCTCGTTGAACACTAGCAGTTATAAATTCTTTGATGCACGATTAAAAAGGTCGTGTACGTAATAATCAAACATCAAAGAACTCGTCGTGCGTAAAATTGTTAAATTGTCATCGACCTTGAATTCTCAGTGGGCCGGTGCGGCGGTGTCAGAGACGGTCCGGCCGATATCGGTAAATCAGATAGTAATATTGTCCTGCTCCCTGGCTATTTATGGGCGGGAAGAGTTATCCGAACCCGGAGAGGGGGTGGTGGCTGACAGTCGGTTGGCAGGGCGCCCCGGCCCGCCCGCACTACCTCCCCGCCCGCCCACGTGAAGTCCCGCCGTGACATGGGGACAAACATACTCAGTGCTCAATCACTGCACTTGTGCAGTCGGCAGTCTCCAGACCAGACCATCTACAGAAAGGACGATAACTTCATGGCTGTGACTGTATCTGTAAAGGATTCAATGACCCAGAAGAAATTCCACATAATTTTCCTTTACAAAGATAAACATTATTTCCGCTTTCTTGATAACGTGCCAATATTTTGAATGTATTATTACTTCCAAAATTAAAAGCTGAAATCGTAGCCGGTATGTAGAAGTATTATAATGTGATTGATTGCAACTTGACCACAATTCACCCAAAACAGAAGTTACTTTTGCTACTCGGATGTCGCACAGAACTTTTCGAGAAAAAGTTTTATCTGCATATTTGATAAAGGGTATCCCCAAATACACCACTTAGAAAAAATCAAATCAAACCTGCCCACGATGAAATAAACGAAGCTTTGGTAACTAAATGGTACGGTACTACTAATTATTATTAATATATAGGTATGGGTATTTTATTTAATAAAACAGAATCTTAACGTACAATATCGAACCAATATCTGAACATCATTTTCGTCAACAAGTTGAAGCGTGTAATTTACTACTGTGCTTCGCGTTGGTACACTTATGTTTTCTAGATGAGCTTCTAAAATAAGAATGTTTCAATTGGATAAAAAATCAGTTTACAGTTCCGCAGATACTTACATGATTGAGAAATTACTAATCGGCAATCATTTTAGAATCGGTTATTTTCAACAAGTGTTTTGTTAGTCTCTACAGCCGTGCGATACATTACTATAACAGCAATTGTAATTTCTAAAAGTTTACGGTTGGTAAATCATTTTCATCTTAGAAAATTGCCTATTTAATGAGCTAAATAAACACATTTAAAAACAAGCTAATATTTACAAATATTGTTCAATTAAAAAAGCTTTTTTTAAGACGGTAAAACTTAATTAGTAGAGTATTTTTTTAATTAAAGAGAGAAGAATAATGACCGCTATTAATTGGATCAAATCATCACGCACGTTCGCAGGTTGGTAAATCAGATGGTTCGCACCTGTTAATATTGAATGAACTAGATATAATATAGCACGCAGGCACGTTCGTTTATTTGTTTATAAACATAATATTAACGTTTAAATACACAACGTATTGCGTGCAGATAGTATTTTGAGAAACACCCAGACATCCCATACACGTTCAATTATGTTTGATCCGAAACTCCTTATGCTCCTCTCTGCTTGCCTAGCGATATGCTATGCGGCGTAAAATATTGTTACGGCATTAGGATAAATCTTTTAAAACACGACGACGTGTTCACGAAAAACACACCAAATAAGGCAATGCAATCAGCCGTTCTCACTTCCTTGTACTTAATGTGCACGGAATGACCGCAAATCATAATCAATGCCGCAAATAGATTCAATTGGTTATTTTATTATTCTAAACACGACAAAATTTTATAATATTGCCTGTGCCCTTCACACCGAGCTGCACAGACAATTAAAAAAAACACCTAAGAAACAAGCAATCTGTAACTGGGTAAATTACAGAATCGTTCAAGGTGAAAAACTGCCTCCATAACTTGTGTCAGAAGGTTCCGGAGTTCGATTCGCTATAGTGCAAATTTGTATTTATTTATCAAAAATTTTGTAAGAATCATCAGACATATGGGGTCTCTTCAAAATACAGGGCCTTTCATCAAAAATACCAAAAATAAAGAGTTTTGTTAAAAAAGTGTTTTCGGATGCCGAGGAGATCGAACCTACAACCGTTCAACTATAAGTCAAATGCTAGAACAATAAATTACACTATGGAGATTTTTGATATGAAAAAAAACCTTTGACTGAATATTGACGTTGAAAATTCAAAAGGATAAACTTGTCAAATTCCGTTAATTACTTGGTTTCAACTTAATTACTACAACAAATAACTATTTATGTCGTGGGAGATGTTAAGGATGCATTGTTGAGTTCCATTTTCTCTCAATGAAAGTTAAGGTTAGGAAATACGCATAGATTATTAAAATAACCCATCAAAAAACCTATTTGTGCATGTTTACTTAAGCCCCCGACTTAAATAGTTGACTCCATTAGATATTTAAGTTGAAGTTTTGTTATTTTTTTAAGTACCTTTACATGCAGCGGAATTCAACAAGTTTATCAAAAGTTTTCAAAATGTATCACAGAATTTTTGAAACAATCTCCATATAGTCTTCTGATAGAATAACCTGACAAAATTCCAATGAAATGTAATTTAAAATAAAAAATAGAAAATTAAAAAGACATTAAGGATCATTCATCAAATTTCAAGGTTATATTCAAATTCTGTGGAATTCTTCTGGAATTCACCAGAGTGGAAGATACTACCAGTATCGCCCTGGTGTAAGACCACCATTCAGAATTGAAACGTTGCTCCAAATGGCTTTAGCCGTGTTTAGTGACTAGATCTGAATAGCCAGGTACTTCCCCACCTTCCTCTTTCCCTTCCCCACTTACCTTCAGCCTCACAACATCCCCCAATTGGGGATGCCATAGTCTCACTGGCTCCAGACGGGAGCAGTTGGGACTCTTGTGAGGTATTCACTATAAAAAAAAAAAGATTTATTATTTCAGTTTTGTGAAACAACTGTCCAATAATGACATAATAACAGAACTTGAGTAGAACCTTCACAGAACTAGAAAATCAATCTTTAAATTTGATGAATTGTTCAAATCCTGTGAAACAACCCGTCCTAAGAAAATACAGTCTACAGCGAGTTATAATTAACTGGAAAGCGTACAACAAAACGCTCCAAAACAACCTTGGTTACTAAATATCCACCACGCGTAGCGCATACCTCTCAGGCAAATTGCGAAAAAACTAGGACATTGTATTAAATATATGCCCATGGATTATAACTCCGAGCTGATTGGAGAAGTTCAAGGTGATTATTCGCAGACAGAATGGAGCCATGGTTAATTCTGCGTGATGTATTTTTAACATTCATCGGGGTGATAACGATATTAATAATGTAATCACTTGTACGTACATCATGCTTTATTAATCGACCTTCTTTAGCGCGTTATCGATGGACATCCGTTAATAAATACATAATGTATAAGAGAGTATTGCAGTTTACGTAAATACATGTAAGCTTAGCTTTAAACACGGAAAAAAATAGCGGAACACTTTCATTGGAAGTAGGATGTTAGTTTATATTCATTTTAATAAACATAGTACCTACACAGGTTTAAAATTTAATCAATATTAGTTAACTAAGAAATCTGAAATCAGCAAAAACTCCCGAAGCTTTTTCTAGGACAAAACTACTATTTGCAGCGCGCAATGTCCGAGAGACCTTCGATATATCAATTTACTATAAAAAAGACAAAACACCATATTATTGTTTGTTCCGTGGTATGTAATAGCATTATTATAAAGAAAAGCATAGATAGTTGACATTTGTAATAATAATAATTGGGCAGAATTGAGTACTTGAAAATCAAAAGGTACCTTACTTCAAAACAGCAAAGGTGAGAAAAATGTTTAAAGGCCTAATTAATAGTCGAGTTATATCCAATTTTACAATTATGTCCAAAAATCCTGTATCTAAATTTCCTAATAAACAATTAGTTAATGTTGATTAAGTGTTAATCTCAAGTGACCTACCAAGTAAGTATTGTACTGTATATTATCTCCATATAGTTAGAAATAACATAGATCATTGTAGGAATGTATTATATATTTGTACAGCGCCCTTGAGGTTATTTTGCACAAAGATGGCGTTATTATCATGTTGCACGTTTTAAAATTAAAGCTGATTTATTACAAGCAATAATTTTGCAATAAATAATTTAAATTTTTCATAACGAACATAATAAGAAAACCAATGTAAATGTATCTAAAACCAAACATCTAATATTCAGGAAATGCGACCAAACTGTAGGCTTAAATATCATTAGTATTTTTTGAAATTAATGTTAACTTCGGAATTAAATTTTTAAAAATTGTAAAGTAATTTTCTGCATTGAAATTATAAATAGCAAGCACAGTAGCATTCGAAGTAAAAAAAATGTGGAAATGTGGTTGGATACCTTTTGATTTTCAGGTACTCAATTACGGAATTTCATAGATTAATAATTTCTTACTATACACCAGCGACGTATAAGGGCTTAAACATTCGGCTGCAGTTTATTTGTGTGTGAAAAGATACAGATCTTTCAGACATTCCGATATAACGACGTGCATACAAACAACTTAGTACCCAGAACGTATGGCCGTGTATAAAAATAGAATGTAAACAGACATCTAACATGAAGGCGGAGAAACTAAGTTACATTTTGTTATCTCGCTTGCTTACACGAGGAAGGACACCGAACTACTAACATCATTATGTTCACGACAAAAAGCAAGTAAAAAACTTATCTGGTCGGTTAATGAATCTCAAATAAATGGATATAGGTAAACAAGTAGTATTAAATTGTAAAAGGCATTTTCGCCAAAGTGTGTACATCGCGTTTTTGTCGTAATAATAATAATATTTGGCTAATTTATATAGCGCCGTTTTCGTGTGAAATCACCTCAAGGGTGCTGTACAAATATATTTCTTATAGTTAATAGTTACGTATTATGGACATTATGAATAGTCATGTGTCATTTCCCACGATTTTGATTGGTGTTTTCATAGTTACGTACTATGGAACATTGGAAAATTATACATAATACATATACATGCAAATTTGTTAATTTAGTCAGTTAAATGCAACTGTCGAACCTGTATATATTTTAATTAATTCTTTAGATCAACAGGTGTTTTCATCAAGTCCAATTTCTACATTTAATGAAACAAAGTGTGATTTCGTAATTAATTTAAAGTGTGCAATATTAATTTGGTTTCTTTAACAGCCCTACATAATATGTGTTTTTCAAAAATACTTAAAATTCGACCAACATTGTAAAAAAGACTATTTAACATTTCTGGCATAGAATCCGTTACATTCCGTGACCATATTTTTGAAAGTTTTTTTTAGGGGCTTTTACATAGCAATAGTTTATAATTTTATAGTTATAAACTGAACTGCACCAGCAATAATACTTTGTAAATTTTCACTAAACAAACCACATTATAATTATGTGCATTGAGAAGTACATATTATGGTAGATAGTACCAGAATTTCTGAACTGAAAAAAAAATCCGACTAAATAATGATAACGTAATCTGATATTGGTGTAGAATGGAAAAATAAAAAATGAAAGAAAATATAAAAAACTTTCGCGAAAATGCCCTATAATAGAATTCTTAAATGCAAAAAAATTGATAGTCGTCAATAAATTAACCCATTCTCTGCGGAATAAACTTAGTTTTATTAGTAGTTCTAAGGAACATAATTACCATATCTAGCACATACAAAACATTTGAAGAAATTACATTGAACAATGTAAATAAAAACTTCTATCAAAAGCGCCAACAAAATACATAGATGGCCTCCAGAATTGTGGTCACACGAGAATTTAGACGTTTATATTTGGGCGTTGCCAGGCAGATGCTGGTGATGATGATTGTTAAGGCAAGCTTTACAGCAGTCGTAAAGCACAATTATGAATAAATAAAAACGAAGCGTTAAGAAAACCGGTGCAGTGAACATGTTCCTTTGAAGTGCGTTAAATTCGAATCTATTACGGAAACCCGTGCAGTGCAGTGATAACCAGCATTGCCTCTAAAGATCATAATATCGATTGAAAAGACCAAGGGCAAGTCAGATTGGGTGGATACACCTGTCTGTATAGTAAATTGTGGCATTATCACTGAATGTAGGTACTCTACACTGTTAGACAGGGACAGGTGATTGGGTGGAGGAATGCAGGAACATAAAATGTTAAAGGGAGATCCATACAGTTGCGTCAACATGAAGCATGCCTAATCGGTGTTGCCAAAGAGTGTCGTAATTTTTTTTTAAATTATCGTTTCAAAAAGAAGCTGGATGAGAAAGGGTTAAAATACTACTAATCACTTTCGTTTGAATTAAAGTCCGACAATCTTTAATGGAATGTTCTAAATGAAAATTGAATAATCAATATAAATTACCACGATCAAAAGTATCGGGTCCACATCGCTATGGCAACTATGCAATCAGCTGCCTCATACATATTCATAGATATCCAATACAAGGTCACCCACCGCGAGTTCTCGCTTCTCACAGCGGAATATCGAATCACCAAATGTTTGTTTGTACCGGCAATCTATGCGGCATTTGCTAAGGATAAATAACTACACATTTCGTAGTAGACTTCACTGAAGACTACATCTAGCTAAGTTGAAGTTAAAAAGCCTTGGCGAAAAAATATTAGAGGCCGGACTTTGTGGTATTTACCGAGAGCGAACAATTAAAATTAGAAAAGCAATTGTCGCCGTGACCTGAAGGATACAAATGATTGAGGTGTTCTGAGTTGATCAATGATCTCATGAGGTCATCAGGGTCTATGTTCAATGGATCAATTAAATAATACAAGCCAATATTCACTTGACAGTAAATTAACAGAATAATCACCCTGGTAAACTGCCGTTACTGTCTCAGATATTTCTAATCGAGACATCACACCCACTGTGCCTTCACAAAACAAACAGCGAAAGGGTATTGAATATTTTTGAGAGAAAGCTTCTGAGATAAATCTCTGTAGACATGAAAGAAAATTGTGTCTAACTAAAATAGATTATAAATAAAAAATATAGAAGAGACAAGAAGAGGCGGAAAGGCGTAAGAATATGCAAGAAGAGACACGACGAGCCAAGAAGAGACGAGAAGATGTAAAAAGAGGCAATAAGAGCCAAGAAGAGCCAAGACGAGAGAAAACTAGCCAAGAATGGGCGAGAAGAGGCAAGAAGAGATTAGAAGAAATTAGAAGAGACAGGAAAGGGCGGTAATATGTAAGAATATGCAAGACGGATAAGACGAGCTTAGGGGCGAGAACATCTAATAAGAGATAAGATGAGACTAAAAGAAACCCAAAGAGACGAGAAGAGGCGGTAAGAAGTAAAGATTCAAGAAGAGCCAAGAAGAGACAAAATGAACCAAGAAGAGACAAAATGAACCAAGAAAGACGCAAGAAGAAGGAAGACATAAATAAGTACCAATAACGCTCAATCAATTTCTTTATTCCTGCCCATCCTAAATTCCAATACTGGCTTATCAGATTGCCATACCGGTCGATTGAACTCCAACCTCCTTCCAATTCTCCATGCACGTGTTCCAAGACCTAACAAATCAGTGCCCCCTGGTGTACGGGTATCACCAGGACAGGAGTGCTCTTGACTGGGGTGATAAAATCGTAACGTATTATAAAACTGTGACAGCTCCGTTGGCCTACCGCTTGCCAGAACTCTCAAAAGTCTTCAAGGATTGTGCGCCGGTGACGATGATCAAAGCTGGCCACTTGAATAAGTAGGTACCAACTTTTCTAATACGTATTGGCACCTTCGATAATCTACGATTGATGCTATAGCGCTGTCAAAGAAATGCAGGCAGGTCTGGATAATTTCACCTCCATGTTGCGACGTAAGAGTTTACGTTTAAAGTTATATTTATAATGTAGGTAGTACCTATACATCCCGGGCACGAGTTGCAGAGATTTGGGTGAGTGTTCTGTGGGATAAAATTGTTCTTCAGATGCAATGCAGGAATTCAACAACAAAGAATGTAAAAAATTACATGAACAAGATAATAATATATTTATGACCGAAACTGACCTAGGAAGCTCGAAATAAACTCACTTTCGGTTGATAAGTGGAACAAACCTCAACCGTAAATGTATTAAATACTTCTTGGCGAACACAGTATCAAACAACGTCATTATTTAAAATTTCCTTGACAATGATTGTTGGCCTATTTTTAAAATGACCAAGAACCGCACACAGATATAATTTTAATGAGCCATTTGAAAGCGCTGTTCTAGAATATACGCGTAGAACAGAACAAACACAACAATTAAACACATAGACTTATTTGACTAAAGTAAACCGACTCAATTACAATTACATGATTATGATGATGATAAATGCGTGTTGGATCAAGACGAAGGAGAGGGAGTGTTGCATAGCTGATGCACCTACTACTGCGCTATGGATGGAAGAGAATTCCACATGTTAATGTCAACATGTTTTAAACATTCCTGGTTAAGGACAACAAGCTAACTGTCACAACGAGTTGCTCGGTATAAATTAAATAGTATACAATTCACTCCCATGGAAATCTACCGAATTCATGCATAATTCAAGCGCTTACCTAGAAAAGTATCAACTATTCACACACACCGTTGAAAAATAAATAAGAATATGTGATGAATTTGCTATTGGTAGAGTGTTAATTTTTTAGCGAGACATTTTCCAAATTTATTTATGTTTATTTTTAAAATAATGTATGATCACTTTATGGTAAAATGGATTTACTCCACCAAGTTTCTTGCCACCAAAAATAAAATCCAATAGTCCTTATACCTTAACCTAAAAGCATATATAATATAATTTAAAATTAAACAATAACTTTCTAAACATCACTTATAGGTAAATACTTAATGCCGACCGGGTTTCGCTACAACCGTAGCTTCATCAGGACAGTATAATACTAAACATCTAAAATATAAATTAACATGTGTTGATATCACGGTAAGTAGACAGTCTGAGCTACAGTGGAAGAGGTAGGGATAGGTGGGAGATTGAGAGGCGAGTGCTCTTTGTCAATAGGGAACAATCTGAGTATAGGGCTTTTATTTAGGTTTATTTGGTTGTTGATGACTTTGCTATTGACGTTTTTGGCTTTCCTTAACTCTAGCGCCTCTAAGTTATCCAACCTAAGGCCTATTCCGTTTTTATGTAATAGACTGACGCCAGTGTTTTTGTCAAACATATATAATTAACTAAATAACTTATAACCAACAAACCTTAATAAAAGTTTTTTTTCTTTTTTATATTGCCCCTCTGTATAGTGATGGAAATCGTGGATGATTAAAGATTACTTCAATGAACTTTGTTACGGAAGTCAAAATTATAAAAATCACTCAATTATTCTACAATAGCGAGAGTGGGTACCGTGCGCCAACAGTGGCGCTCATTTCATTAGCATATTATGTAAATACCATGGTAAATTAAAACGCGTTCAGACCTTTTTATAGTCCTAGAAAGTTTGTCGTGAAAAGGAAAAAATATAAAATATTCAAATTCCACAATTTAGAGACTATTTTATTTAATTCTATCATACTTCGATTACCATCATTTTCTTAACGCATATTTTTATTAGCTACTATCTGTATGTATGATCGTAAAATTCTTACCAAACTAAATCCAATCTAAATAATGTCTTCGATAAATTTATCCATTTTTAATATTGGTAATTGAAACCCTTGGAGAAACTTTAAGAAATATCCTTGTTGTCTGCTGTAATTTTCGTAAAATCAATAACGAATTGCTTTTGGCAAAAGCATTTATGAGTTCGGTGATTCTTCGACACTTCTAAACTTGAAAATTAGCATAATATCTCCGTTTTACCCAAACAGCAGACAAATGGATTTTTTTTGCATAATATCTCCGTTTGACCCAAACAGCAGACAAATTGAAAGAAAATTAGCAGAATATCTCCGTTTTACCCAAACAGCAGAAAAATGGAATGAAAATTAGCATAATATCTCCGTTTTACACAAATAGCAGATGGAAAGAAAATTGGAGGCTGTTAAAGTTTAATTAGATTAAAGGAGGCGAGTGCTGCTGTCAGAAACTGACGAGGGAAAATTAATTAAAGAAATCTTTTCGGTTAAAGTCAAGAGCTTTTTGATGAAACTTTTTATAAGTGAAATTAGTATCTGATGGCGCAATATTGAATCCCCGGTCCGGTTATCGATCCCTCGTTCTCACACTTGTATCAACTACCGAATAAATTAAATTTAAAAAAAAACTTTCATTTCAATCGCCGTGTTTATAATTTGTTTACGATAAACCAGTTATCAAAATTAACCATAATTATTAACGTATCTGTTGCGGTTGGGATTAGCACTGGATGCTTTTCACTTTTTTGCCGCAATTTAAAAAGGCATAAACGAAACTCGTCAAAATTAATGACCGTATGAAGAAACAAAAAATACGAATAAAACAAGAACTTACCCGCTTTTGATTAACGGCCAACAGAAAATAACCTTATTGACACCAAGATTAGTCGCACGTCAGAGAGAGTTGTGGTTCCCGACCCTGTAACAAACATAAAATGAAATTATAAACATGAAAAGCGAACAAATAAACCCTTGACATATTGATAGTTATATTTCTTAAAGATACTGTAAAAAGTCAGAGAATTTGTGGGTATTTCTGTTTCTCAATCAAATTCAATTAAATGGAAAATTTCTGAACGTATCCGAAAACAATAAACTGTTTTTGAAAGGTGACGAAATACGCCTTTAGATTGTATTATTAAAATAATCATATTCTTTTTGAAATGTTAACATTTTTAAATCAAATAAAAAAAAGTTTTAAAAATGGCTTACCTTACGTTTTGTTCGTCTAAATACTGAACTAAAAAATATATATTTTTTTAGACAATTTTTTTTTATTGAATATACAAACACATTACAATAATTTACAAATGTAGATATTTCGAGGCTGATTGCGAAAAAATTAGAAATTTTTAACAAAAAATTGCCCAACTCAATTGAGAAATTATTTCTCGTGTTTGATTTGGGGAGTGTTGTGAGTCATTAATTTCAAATGTATTATAATCATTACTGCCACCTCACTTTTTTGTTGGTTCATTAAAAAATAATTAATAAATCGTTATAATTAAAGTTTTATGTTTTTTTTATCAAATAAAAACGAAACCTTTGGTTTCATAAATGCGTACATTTGAATTATTCTGTGGTAACTCTAAATTTGAATATATAAAACTTGGTGTTTTCTCTTTCTAACACCGTTTAGTTTATATTTCTAACTATGACGATAAGGGAGACACAATGATTTCTATGAGACCATATGAGCTGTCCCGAAAAGCGAACAAATCGACTCTACGGGTAATAGCTGTTTGTTCCCAAAAACGAACAAATTAGCCTGAGGAGATAAGGGGATTACAAAAATGGGGTCAATGCTTGACCCTAATGTGAAATTGAAATTCAATCCTCTAATAAAAAACGAAATGCACAACAGTATGTACAGAATGGTTCGGCTCTTTATATATTGAATTATAAATAAAGTTTGATTGAATATTACAGTTTAACAATCGCGTATTAGGCAGAAGTAGGACATGAGAACCTGCGGCCGGCAAATTTGAATTCCGACGAGACATTGTCTACCTAAGTGGAAGACATGACGTTTAACAGCCAAAAACCAAACAATACCTGTGTGACGGTAAATAATATTGTCGTTGGTTGTAACTGGGTTGGACCAGGTTATAATCAACGTGTTGTATTGTGTTATGAGGTTACAGTAACAGACAAACACAAGTGGCATAGATACCAACTATCGAGCTCTCTTGGCTTTTGTATCAATCTACGCAAGAAGAGAAATAACTTCATAGACATAAATATCAAATCATTGAAGAAAAAGATGATATATTACTATATCATATAACTATATCATCTTTGTATCATATCTAAAGGGTGTTAAAAAAAGAAAACACCACGATATATATTCAAATCTAGAAGTTAACCACAGAAGAATTAAAATTTACACTTCTCAAAGCTTCCGACCGCAATTTGAAAAATATTAATGAAACTTTGTGATTTTTTTTTATTAATTATTTTTATAGGAATCGAAAAAAATGGGGTTTATAAAAACACAATCTAATAAGAAGTGTGTTTTTACGTTATCATTAATTTGAGTTCAGTGTTTAGACGAAAAACATAAGGTGTCCCATTTTTTAACATTTTATGTTTGCATTAAATATTTCTAAAATTATATATTTGTTTGTGATAAAATTTTAATGCGAATTTCATCACCTTTAAGAAAAAGTTTTAGAGCTTTCGGATACGTTCGAAATTATTCCATTTGTGTGGATTTTAAATACTACGACCTTCTGGCAGAATATGCCAGAGGCCTAAATGGTTAAAAACGGAATCTTTGTGTAATTTTTATCATCTTTTAAAAAATAACAAAGAGTTGGAGATGACAAAGAAAATAAAACAAATAATTTGAATGAGTCAGGTGTAGGTGGAGGTGTATGAGAGATAGTGGAGTTCTTCCAACTCACGCGCTGTAATTATGCTATAGAAAGTGCACTTAATCGGTATCGATAACATTTACTGGAGAAATTGTATGCAAACACATACTGCAAACAACACATCTAAAGTATTCATAAAATCATACATTTTGATAACATTGGCGAGTGCCCAATTTACACAAACCAAAAATAGTGTTCTAATATCGGTACATTTGTTACGTATCAACGTTTTGGAACGGCAGAAAGTAGATCGACTGATATCCATTCGGTACAAAATTACACAAACAAACTCATTAGTTCTTTTTTATGGCCTCGAAAATTATAAAACACAACATTTTCACTACCGTTACATAATTTTTTGAGACTTTAAATGAATTTTTTTATTATTTATCACGTTAATGTAAATCATATTTAATTGATTCTAAAGTACTTTATGTATACATCCTTCGTATATCGTCGGCTTCAGATGCCAAACGAACAAAATGCAAAACTATGTTCACAAAATGAAATACTTGTCATTTTTACTGTTATTGAATATCCAGACGGCATGAATATAAGTTTTTTTTCTTCATGTGACTAGAGTTTTTGCGCATTGAAAACTTTATCGATTGTATGTATCCACGTTGAAAATCTCAAGAAATCAGAAATACGTTTTCTTAAAAAAGTTCGCAAAACTAAATTAACCATAAAAAATGCATAAATACATGGAAATTAATTCGGATGAGAAATTGCTGAAACGAAATATGATTAATGGTAGGGAAGCATTTCATAAACCATATATTTAAATCAACGTCATTATTCTGACATAAACTTTATGAAATTGTAGAGGATGAGGTTTACTTTACTTGATGATTTTGCATTACTTCGCAAATTTCAAACTTTTTTCCGATTTGGGCTAAAGGTAAAAAGCTCAACTAACTCTCATCGCCGGTATCAAAAGAAGGGAAAATGTGACACACGTATGAAATCTTTTATTCCTAGTTTATCTTAGCTAGACTTTTTCAGTATGTTGTGTTCTCAGTCCTGCGGGTCTTTATGTAAATCGTTGTTAGAATACTGGCCGGATGCAGGAGGTATATGTATTCAAACACTGCAGGAATATTGATCAGTTCACGACAGTAATAATAATATGTCGCTGGAAAAACATGGGAGCTTAATATAACCCACTTCACGATCGGAGATAAAACAGATTGTGGAGATTCATTCAAAATAAAGGTTAAAAAGTGAAACGTGGCTGAGACTCGAAATATTAAAGTTGAAATAATATATCTGAAGATAAAACGCTAATTAAAATACATAAAAAGCTGGGCGTGTTTACTACGAGTGTAGAAACGTCACGTGGGCGACACGTGCAGGTTTTAAGTGCTAATGAAAGTGGCCCTGTTTGCTTTTCAAAGTATGCCTTGCCATACCGGCCTATCCTATTCATCTATTCTTACTTTGGAATATGGATAGAAATTTTATGTATCTACTGAAACAATAATTATATTATCGATGAAATTATATTGACACAAAAATAATACATTCATATCGCATGTTTATACTAATTTAGAAGCTGAGTTTTGTGAGCAGAATTGAAAATTAATATCCCAACCATCGTGTTTTTTAAAAAACTATCAAAACTGGGGATATACCACTGCTATTGCATTGTACAACACAGCACGTATCTGAACAAAGGGGAATTTAATGCACTGCTTACAGACGTGACGAGGTAACTACTCGGAAATGATATCTCGTAATGCGGCGCAAAATCATTTCACACGCACAGAGCCCATCCAACCTTAAGTGACCAACACAAAAGGAAACAATTTGACATGTGCCCAGAACAAACCACTGAATGGAGATGTCAGAGATGGTGGCATCGGTTCCGCGATATGCTTAAAGGCAGAGGTGAACTAATTCCAAGTGTCTAGGGAGGCCAGGAGGTCTAGTACGAGTGAAAAGCACTCTGAAAAACCTATAAAAGTACTTAGAGGAAGAGGGCTTTCTCCTCTCAAATAGGATCTCCATGTGAGATATAGAGAACGCCCGAACAACATTAGTGAAACACGTGCAATAATTATTTATCGGTTTAACGACTTTAATTGGTTTCTACCAAACTAAAGATCGACTACTTTTCTTTTCAACCAGTTTGCATTGTTTTGCATGGAGAAACTTAACTAATATTTATCTCGGGGCGTTAAAACTAATACTAGTTTTAATGAATTACTATTTGTCTGGCGCAAATGTATAATGCAATAACACCGGTGCTACAAAGCTAAGCAAAAAATAACATTAATAATAACAATATGTACTACTTCAAACAACATGATATTAATAAATTGAATGCATATTTGTATAGTTGACCATTCCTACAATACGTGTTAAAACATCAAGCACGAGTTTTTACAATTTCACAGAAGTTTTTCACAAGTTGGGCAATCATAACTCAATATTTTCGACGTAAGACGTGATTTAAAAATATGATCAGGCGAAGGTCTGAGGTCTGAGGTCTGAAGTCGAGGCGTGATATTTATTTTGTCATCGTTAACGAAATGGGTCCAGCGGAACAATCATGACCGGCCCCAAAATAGAATGATAATGCTCACGCAACGCTGCTATTTTCCATTGCATAATGTTTCAATTCCCGCCATTGTTTACCAAAACTAATGGCGTATATTTATCATCCCAAGACAGTCTTTATCAAGATTTTGAATAAATGATAAACGATTCTTCATGCCTGAAACAAGTGAACGGCCAAAGGACAGACCGAAGAAAGGCGGACTTGAACAAGAGCGAAACATCCTTTGCACTACAAATGGGTTTTAGCAATAAGCGATTGCAAGTAGAAAAATAAGCGATAAGAAGAAGGAAGGTTTGAAGACAAGTTGAAAAAATTATTAAATTAGGTAAAAAAAAGGAGAGATAAATATCGCATCAGATACCGCAAATATTCTTCAATCAATGGACTGAATGTTTAACAGTTCAACTATAAATATTTACATTATATTAAGTATTATTGCGCAAATTGTCAGCAATAAATTGCCGACCCAATCTCGCCAAAACAAAAACAACAACAGACTTGATTTAAAATAACAACAGACAGAAAAGTGATCGTGGAACGTAAGTAGTTATTATGTTCATCTCGACTATCAACACGCACATTGTTGAGTTATAGTTGGACTATTTTTTTTTTTTTTTTTTTTTTTTTTTTTATATTTACTCCACACAGGAGGCCCAGAAGAAAATAATTTCCCTCGGGGCCTATGTCATCTTTGGGGATGCTGTGTGGAGGGTCTTTTTTTGGAGAGGAAGGAGTGAACATGGGTCTTGAAGAGTCCCATGTTGTAGGAGGGAGGAAACACAGAGGCCGGCAGTTCGTTCCACAGCCGAGCTGTTGAACTTAAGAACGAATCGTAGAAGCGACCCGTTCTCATGTGACAAGTGTCAACTGTGTACAAATGTTGGGCGCGCGTTTGGCGTGTATCCCGACTACGCACCGGTGCCGAAGGGATCAATGACGCTAGTTCCTCAGAGCATCTTCCATTGTAATACCGATAGAACAAGGACAGCATACCTACCTGACGCCTGTGCTCTAAAGATTGCAGTCCGTTTGTTAAGATTGGGGAATCTATCAAACGGACCGCCCGTTTCTGCACAGAGTCAAGGGTTTTTTTCAGGTATTTTGGGGCTCCAGACCAGAGATGGCTGCCAAATTCGACAGTAGGGCGCACTTGCGATTTGTACAGGGTGAGAAGTTGTGTACTATTAAAGTATCTGCGGGCCCTGTACAGTACGCCCAGCTTCTGAGAGGCCAACTTTACTCTGGCTTCGATGGAGCCCCCGTACCTGAGCTGGTCACTTATAGTTACACCAAGCATATCAATGGAAGGCCTGTTCGGAAGATTGCTTCCGTTGAAGGAGACTAGATTATCATTTGGATCCCTTTTAGACGTAATCAGACAGGATTGGGTTTTTGAAACATTAAATTCGACGAGATTGTTTTTACCCCAGGAGGAAATACTCTCGAGATAACCGTCCATTCTCTGCTTCAAAGCCCTCCGAGCCGTTGGAGTTTGTGTGCCCTTTGGGGGCTTGTCAAACAAAAAGCTATCATGAACTGTACTGTCATCCGCGTAACAATGAATCGGTGCACATGTCAAAAGGTCATTGATGTGCAACAAAAACAAAGTCGGAGACAGAACCGATCCCTGTGGGACGCCAGCATTTATGGAGTGCGAGGAAGAGGTGAAACCGTCAGCAACCGCCTGAATCGACCTATCCCTTAAAAAGTCAGCAATCCACGTACACAGGGATGCGGGAAGTCCGTAAGAATGCAATTTGTTGACAAGTCCTCGGTGCCAGACCCGGTCAAAGGCCTTGGATATGTCTAGTGCGACCGTTTGGGTCTCACCGTGACGTTCCAGGCACCGCCCCCAAACATGCGTCACATACGCGAGAAGATCACCGCACGAGCGGTTCCGCCGGAATCCGTATTGACGGTCGTTGATAATTTTGTTCTTCTCGAGGTATGTGAGCAGTTTGTCGTTGATCACACGTTCCATCACTTTGGACAGAACTGATGTGATCGCTATGGGGCGGTAGTTGGCCGGGTTGGAGCGGTCACCTTTCTTGGGAATAGGGTGAATTACCGCTTTTTTCCAACCAGAGGGCACAGTGCCACACTTCAGGGACATTTTGAAGAGCTTTGTCAAAACTGGAACTATTTCCGCAGCACACCTCTGCAATACCAGGGCAGGTATTCCATCAGGTCCACTAGCTTTGTTAACATCGAGCCCCCGTACGACGTGGAGTACATCCCGATGCCGGATCCTCAGCTTTTTCATATAGAAGCCGCAGTGAGGAACCGACGGCGGAACAGCACCCCCGTCGTCGAGGGTCGAGTTTTCCGCAAACATTTTCCCTAATAAGTTAGCCTTTTCGGTGGCGGTGTTTGCTAGTGAGCCGTCAGGTCTGGTAAGACTAGGCATTACGGTTTAATAGCACCCTAAGACAATGGTGTCATTCGGTAAAGGTTAAACCATGGTGTCATTAACATTGAAGAAATCAATCTGAGATTAATCATTAACATTCTCACGCGATAGAACTGAGTTATAATTGTTGCGCTTTCTCAAATAGAGAATTTTGTACATGATGTGATCGTGCCAATACTCTATTGCGTTTGGAACAAAAGAAGAAATGATGATAGTGCATCTGCCTTAACAAACAATATTAGTACAACATGCGAGTGAAAGTTAGGCATCATTGTGTGTTCTTCAAACGTATCGTACCACCGAAGGTAATGCGTCTAACATCGATCATTGCGATTAATAGACACGTATTGGATCTACGAGAGAATTGCAGAGGTTAAACGGAGACAAGGTGAAGTGAAACAAAGAAACAACCATTCAAATTTATTAAAGAAATTTCACAATCATTACAAAAAATGCCTACAGCACAAATTGAGACAAACAATGGAAACAAAACAGAACTCACGCAAGATAGTTATAGCAAAACCTTCCTACATAAATTCCAAGAAACGGGCAGTGCCTTTAGCAGCAGATGATTCGGCGGATTGTTTATATTCATACAATTGGATTTTGTTTCGAAGTTTATTTAATAAATTTTACTTATATCCATTCATTTAAAGGGAATTGTAGGGCGGACACCGGGCGGGCAGCGCTTGTTTAAATTTTATACAAATGTACAGTTTTATTAAGAGATGAAATTTTGCACTTGACCTTCAGAACAAAAAAATCTCACTTTCAAAGTCTGATTTTGCTGAACTCCGTGTAAAGCCCGGGCAACTTTAGCCAGTATGACAGATATAGAATAAATATAAGAGAATGCCAAATAAAAAACCTTTGAAAACTTTAACGGTCCTTTTTGAAAAGAACAGAGGGCGCCACTTCCATTTACAATAATCCTAAACCGCACAGTCATTACGATAATAATACTATCAGATATAGAATACGTTCTTCATCGTCACGCTGTTGAGGGGAACTAGGTTTTGGATGAATTTCAGCGACTTTTGCAATGTTTTTAGGGGTAGGACGTTAGTTCATAAAAAAAATTTTAAAAAACATTTACCAATATATGAAATGACGTTATTTATGAATTCAATGATCAAAAATCTTGGCTGTCCAGATATTTTATGTAGGAAGGTTTTGATTATTCTCGTTATAAATAAAATAAATAAAAAATAAAATATGCAAGTATGTATATAAGTCGCAAAGAAAATAACAAATTATGAATTACACTGACCACTTCAGGTTGCATCGACACATAAAACAAGCGTGCATCAATGTGCAGTTAATTTGGCACTGGCTCGTGAAAACACACACTGGTCGCAATGTTAATAGGTCTAGAATGCGACCGTAACGAGCGCATCTTCATTGAAACGTTCAATGCAAGGCAGAACTATTTATAATTTTACGGTGAAATGAAAAGTGGCCTGACATTCTGCCAACAGAATCGGTGAAATAGCGATACACCACACGGGCATATTAATATAACCTTATAAAACCGAACAAGCCTAGGAGTGTTCACTGGTTCCAATTAAGATATTCCAATCGTCAAGTTCAAAGGTTAGTAACTTGGCACGTGGTCAAACAACGCGCCGGGACAAACACACGCGACAGAAGACACTGTTTAGTTTGCTACTAGGTTGGGCTATTTTTATGGCTATTATCGAGGCCCATGTCCTCGTTGAGTCAGGAGTAGCGACCCGACGCGCTAAGTCCACCGGAAGAAAATGAATTGGAATAAATAGACCGGTGTGTTGCAACAGTGACGAATCTTGGCTCGTTCAAATGGCAACTCTCCTACCTGGATTTGAAGCTGAGGTGATTTGCACACATGTATACAACATATCATCTCATCTTAATTAAGCCAGCACGAGTCTAAATTGGGGTCAATTTGGAGATTAAGTGATAAAAGAAAGAGTTACCAGTCTGATTGCATGCAGATCAATAACATTTAGTAGAAGGCCTTACGAGGAGATATTAACCACTGAGAGGAAATAGATTATCCAACAAGTGTGGGAAAATGCCGCATACGATGAACGGCCGCATCAATTGATATCAGAAGATCTGATTGGGACATTTATAAGCCTTCTTGAAATAAAACGATACGTTGATTATGGGAAAATTTGTAAAGACCGTTTTGAAAGCGACGCGGCAATGTGTCGACACAAATTCGGGCGGAGGTAAAAATAATTGGCTGTTAAATAAATCAGATAAGTTATTTTTATCAGTTGCAAAACCGCGATTGGAATGGAGGCTAGAGATAAGTCAGTATTGGAAAAGCAACAAAGAGTAACAATATGCAGCATGTAAAGCTCCGACATCATAATATTATCTCGGTGAACGTTGACAGTGAAACCCATTCGTGCCGTGTAGGCCAGCCTCCAGTCTCCAGTTCGTATGACAGGCATAATTGGGCAAATTGACTGCAAGGAGTTGGTACCTCCTTAGATCAGATTTGAAAGGCACGGTTTGGCTCACACGGTGATGCAACAGCGCTGAATGCTATAAACATGGCGGTGAATGCATTAACCCTTACAATAAGATATTACAATATTAGATACAATCTTTTGACAATGTCTATTACACTGAATGAATCCCCTGACAATGATACAGGTAATCAATATGAATTTGTCTTAATTTAGCATCTTCACATTTTTTTATGGGTAGAAACATGAAGGCACAAAACTGAGAGCTATTTTGTAACGTCTCCCTCTTTCTTGTGATGAGAGACCTGCATTAGAAAAAGAAGATACAATGGTAGGTAAAATCAGGTCCATAGAGTTTTTGGAATTAAAAAAAAGTCTCTTAAATTTATTCATAAAACAGCAAAAAAACGCCCAGATTTGCCCGGGCTGTTAGTTAACCTGTTACTTATCATAATGGTCTTGCCAGCAAGAGCACCGTCGTAACTCCTCTTTCCGTTACAATCGTAATTCATGAGACACAGGGAGGTTATTAGTGGTACGTCCATAAGTGTTAAAGGGTTAAGGCAACTTGTCAGAACACGAAGAGGCCCGACGTGGCCGTCAATTCCAAGAACAATGAAGGCACGAATGCCATAATTCCAGTAATCAAAGCTGCTAATGCGCTATACACCGTAATCGGATGGTACACACAGCAACACATCAGTAATTAGAATTAGATATTAGAAAAGATGCAAATGTAATCGTGACACAAATTCGCGCGGGCAATTAGCAATATCGATTTCTTCCCGGCGGTAAAAAGGTCGAAACCATTGGCAGATCGATCAAATTGGTGGCCATGGATTATGCAAACCGAACATTTTGGAAATTAAATTTTTTCAACTCAAGAACGATCTGCCAATTAGATATAATATACACATTCCTAAATGTGGAAATAAAAAGTAACAGAGATCGTTAAATTATACACGGTGTAAAAGACGCACCGACAAATTATGTCTTCTATAATAATGGAATCTCTACAGTGTTTACTTCAAAAAAAAGCATAGGAATTTTGTAAGATTCCCAAGAAGAATCTGTAAGTACTGTAAGTAGTAAGTAGTATTTTTTACATTCTCTTGTAATTTTTTGTGTTTGTGGGAGTATGTAGTCATTACTTTATTGTATTTTTATTTTATTTGGTTTTACGTCCAGCCGGGCTTTTACATGGATTTTAAGAACAGAATATACCTAGTGAGCTATGATAAAATTATACACGGAATTTTAAAAGCATGAAATAAAAATAAACTATATGAAACAATATTAGTATAACATGTAAAAGAAACATAAAATAATATAGAAACTAGAACAAGATAAAACACTAAAACTACATTACCAACGCTATTATAATTTGTCGGATTCAACAAAGTGTTGCTATAGATTACGCTTAATGCTGTAAATGGAGTCAATAAATATATCAATAGTACCCCAAAACTTGTTGCCCAGATCATGCATCCAATTTGTTAGTGAGTCTAATAGTTGATTGTGTATGTATTGTAGAAGTTTGTTACTATTTGTCTCGTGTTCCTATTTAATAGTGGCAACGATGGCAGGGCTCTCAATTAAGTTGTTAATGACTCCAGGTCTGACGTAATTCTCCTGTCAGACAGTGTTATTAGATGCAATTGATTTATCAAACTGAAATAATTAATGTACTACTTTATGTTTGGTTCATCCAAATTTATACATTGTTAACTTTGATACAAGCATAGTCCTAGTGAGGTTGATTTTTATGTGGAAAATTATGATTGTGAGAAGCAATAAATAAACCGCTTATCAATGATAAGTGATAATTGCTTCAATATCTGCAACTTATATCGTGAAGAATATTACTAAAATATATGCAGGTAATGGTTATTTAAGCATGTACACGGATGCTTTAATGGTTTGAAGTTTCGGTTTATGTATTTTCATTGACCTAAGGTTATGGTCGATGAAAGAGAAATGGTCTTCACAGCTCAGGTGTTTGTAATTATTATTCTGAGCACTTTCTTCAGGGTCACCGTGTCGCGACCTCCGCAATGTCAAGAGCACCTACAGCCCAAATGTTGGCGGGAAATTTAAATCGTGATGGAACACGTATAACCGCAATACGCAGCAAAAGGACCGCATTGGCGGAAAACCATGCGGCCAGTTCCATTGAGCCAACAGATAGTGGTTCCCAAAGTGGTTCAAAAGGGGTGATATCGCTCCCTGGGGCACCGGAAGGAACTTAAGGAAACCGAAGTACAGTTAGGGAAGCGTGAATGCAATAGGTACATTTCTAAATTCGTACGTACTATGATTAGCTTGTGCTGATATTTTAAAAAAATGTGAAAGAGAAAATATAAAAAAATGATATATTATCTTTTCATCAATCAGTTTAATCATTATTTGTAATATGGTTTTTAAATAAATATATATTTTTTAATTTTTGTTTTACTTACTTGTTTTAATACGAGCATGACCCTAGTATAATTGGTGAAAAAAAAAACAGTAAAATTGTATATTTTTTTTAATTTACAAAATAAATTAAAATTAAAATATAAGGCGCTGAAAAATGTGGTCGTTAAAATATTTAATCTTAATATCTTCCACTTGCCTTTATGAAAAGCAACGTAAATGGAGAAAAAAGCATTGCTGATTTATAACCTAATAAAATGTTGGTACTTTTCGATTATATCGGAACGTTAATACTTTCCTTTTTTTTACTAAAAGTTTAACATGAAATTTATAAATTCATTCGTTTAGGGCCTCCACTCCCGTTTTTAACAGCGAATGCACCTTTTTATACCACAAAGATTACAGCGACAGTTGTAACCACTATTTTTGTTACATGTTTCGTTAATTTTATTTTTTTGGGAAACAAACAGTTTTATATATTACATTTCTACTGGGTTGCATAAACCAGTGAAGTTTCCGCACAAATACTATGTATATTTATATCACAAAATAATGTATGCAATAGTATGATAAACAAAACGAAAAATAACATAATGATCTATCAGCGGTATGGGTTTATCAAAGTTATTATTAGTCGAAAAGACCATATAGTTTTCGTAAAGAGTAAAGGGGGCGATGGAGAGAAATATCCTTGAAAGGGGGGCAGTGACTCAAATAAGTTTGGGAAACTCCGCTCATAAGCCTAGTCCACTCGCATCACAACACCAAGCAGCGAGAAAACCTAATTCAACAACACATAATGGCGAATCTGATCCCACAATGCGGAGTTCAGCGGCCAGCGGTCACGCTCAACCAAACTAGGCCAATAGGTCCCATTAATCCCCGATAAACTACAATCATCACACTACTAGTTACTCGGTACCTAAACAATCCTAAGCACACGATAGGTAAGCACCCGAAAACATTATTTATCTAGGCCAGCCAATACCACATGGTTTATAAATCGCTTCGTTCCGACTTCCGACTGCAATAAATAGGTTACAATAGCAATATGTTATTCTAATCAAAATAGGGATCTTGTCTAATCCAAGATTTGCACGATTGACGAACTTGCGGATAAAAACTGCTATCCCAATGTCAATCGAATGAAAATTGTATTTTTATCTGACCGTAGCGATGTTTGGGCCAAAGCCAAGCTACGGAAAGTAAATAGGAAATTTGGAAATAGACAATTTATCCAAACCGAAGAAATCACAGATACAATTTCAATTTCTCGAAAAGATCAGTGAAATTGAAGGACAATAAGAGTGTTGATACCTACCCTGATGAATGGCAGTGAGGCATGGAACTGGCAGAGGAAGGATGAAGGTAGACTGAATGCCGTTGCAATAAGAACTCTGAGGCGAGTGTGCGCTAAAACCATGTACGATCGTGTGAAAAATGCGGATTCGCAAATAATGCAAGCGTAATGAGTAATAGTAAGAAAGAGACCCTTAGATGGTTTGGGCATGTAGAGAAAAATGAATGACGAAAAGAGTGTAAGGATAATGTAAATGACGCAAATTTTAATGCTAGAAGAAGTCGGGGACGCCCGAAGTAGACATAGGGCCATGTAAAGAGTCAGAATAACAGAAGAGTATGTATGAGACGACTCATTAATGTAAATGAGGCATGGAGTATACGCAAAGACCGAGGTGTTTGGCGGTCTGTCCTGGTCTGTGCCTACCCCTGCGGGGCAACGGCAACGGCGTGATAGTTAGTTAATAATAATAAGATTAGGCTAATTTATACAGCGCCGTTTTCGTTAAAAATCACCTCAAGGGCGCTGTACAAATATATTTATTACATAATAAATACAGCTGACTTACAACTACGATTCAGAATAATTAGTGACTTACATCCAAGATTTATTTCTGGTGACTTACGACTAAGGTTTATAACTACTGACTGAGTTAGTTACTTAGTTACAAAAGATAAAAGCTTATAGAAAAAAGAGATAATTTAACTATTAAATCTAATTTAAAATATTGTCTGTGCCAAGAATCATTATTGGATGCATCTATTTACCATTCGCGAAATAAATGAACTTTAAAAATAGATATTTATCTTATGCAATTTCTACGTGACACACTGCATACCAATTCACGGCCATTTCCGAGGGTAAATATATGTGAGGAATGACGTTTTTCTGAACACAGGCTAAATACCTACAACCTATAATAGAGATTTTCTTAATGTTGCCTAGCCAATAATAAAACGTCTTGTGGGAGGAGTGAATCACCCATTCATTGATATTCTAACTTGCACCTAATTCAATAAATACTTGTGCATTTTAAACATACGTGCCAAATTAATTCAAGAGGTTTTGATCCCAATTATCGGATGTGAAGAACTAATTCTGATATTGCACGGAGAAAAATGAGTATTGCTGATTTATTAAAATCCTGTCAAAAAGTGATGGTAAGAAATTTCCTAACTAACTATTAGTACATTCAGAATATATCGGAACGGCAGCTGCGTTTATCTTAATAAATTTAATGACAAAATGCGAAAATATTAGAATTTTTATGCACACGTGTTCCAACATCCCCTTGGCACATTCGTGTTTTACTGGTAGTTTGTTAGAAAATCTGTCAATTCATTGGTTAAAGGCCTGCAATTCCGTTTTCAACCAGAATGCGTATAATTTGACAAGATTTTTTATAAATTAGCAATATTTTATATCAGTATGTTTTCTTCGTGCGCAATTGTAAGAATAGTTCGTGCGTGAAATTTTTTAAACTAAAAAAAGTATAGAAAGCAATGGCTGATTAAGTAATCAAAATGAACGTGCAAACAAAAGCAGGCCATGTAAAAAAAACTATAACTTTCAAAAAAGGCAGCTCCCAAACGATATTACAATTTCTCGAGAATCACGAAAAGGTCGAAAAGAAACATGCGCATGTAATTCGGTCGAGATAATTTTTATTACATTTCAATGCCGATATTGTATAAAAAATTCAGTAATCTTAAACGCGGAACATTTGACCGCACGCGGCTGCATTCAAGTCTTTTCGCCCCATTTGGCAATGCCCACCTGTTGCTGCTTGCGAGAACCCAAATTGGCCCAGAAAAAAAGCCAAATCGAAACCGCAATATTGTCCTCAATCAAGAGGATCGAATATCAAATTATCTAAGAATCAGAACAAAGCAATATCTTAAGGCCATTAAAGAGTCCATTTAGGGCAGTAGGTGACAGTATTGGTCAGATCGACAGACCAAATATCATTTAAGAGTGTACCTTTTGGGGTACTGAGACGTGGTGCGTTTCGTCCTCTTTCTTGAGCTGAATTCTCAACCTTACAGTACAAATACAATATTGGCATGGGCGATGATGGAGAAAACCATATGTTTCCTTATAACGCCGTTGGGAGAGTAGTGGGATTACAAGTACAAATCCATATGTAATGATGATGGACACTGCAAGACTGTCCAAAACGTTGGGTCAAGATGGAATAGGAATTGCAAAACAGCTAACATCATAAAAGGCAAACTTCAATTTACAGAAACAGGACAAAATGATCGTAAAATCAGAATCAGAAAGCAAGATTACAATATTATTCAAAGTAGCATTAATATGTACGATTTTACGGCTAGCATTACAGAAATGTCAGGAAAACACACTTCAGTATCGATCCAATAACAGCATAAACGCCGTGGATCAGGCGAAATTGCACGAATGCAATTTTCGAAAACAGATCCAATCTCGTGCACTTAAAGTAGGCAATCTCTCTAGAGGGTCTCAAGCAGGAAATCGCCTTGCCTTTATTGGAAAAGCAGTACTGCCACAGTGCCATGAGAAATAATGTCAAGCGATGGACGATGTACGATACGGACCGTCCGAATATGGCGATGGATCGATGATCGCAATGATCATATTGATGAGCCGTTATAAGTGCGCTAGAAATGCAAGCCGGGAGCAGTCGGCCGGCCGTTCAGGTAAACGTTTGCGGGCTTGCCAACAGCTCAAAGTAAGCATTCGCTGCATAAACAGTTGTTTGCAGCCAATTTGTAGATCCCACGAGCAGCTGCTCAACTCTGACGTCGATTCTTTTACATCAACGCAATATACATAACGCAATCCATGGAGGTCAAATTTAGGACAACGTGACTTGTAAGGAACTAACTGCCTGTATAAATATGAATCGGATCTTCATCACTAATCGATACATTTAAATTTATTTTATAACCGATGCATACTGCGAGAAACAAGATCAGTCTGCGACTGATTCTTTCGAGTAGGTCATTCCGATTCCTGGCGTATATTTCATTCACAAAAATTACGAACCGTTCGAACGCATGCGCTTATGTCGACAATTACTATACACGGAGAAAACTTACTGATATGGAATATTGCCTATTTATTAAGAATCTCTTAAAATTATTCGTAATCCGATGAAAAATGGGATTGCAGGCCCATAAATAATTAACGATGTAGGAACACGTGTTCATAAAAATCCTGAAATTTTCGCATTTTGTCATTGTATATTATCAAGACAAACGCAGTTGCATGAACACGTGATCCAGTATTATTACAAATTTACTAAAAGTTTATCAGTAAATGACCTGCAATCCCGTCTTTAACCAGATTACCAATAATTCGAAGAGATTTTTAATAAACTAGTAGGTTTCTACTTCTATCAACAAGGTATAATAAAAAAGAAAATTAGGGATTAGCAAGATGTATAATATTTACACTGGATGAAGATTGGGTTATTTAATAGTTATTCAAGTTATTGTTAAAACCATATTCTTACAAAGAAATATTTATAATGTTTAATTGATTACGTTTATCATTTAATAGCACTAAATCGCGTGTAAAATTCGCGTTATTGAATTTGTCGGGTCTCTACCAATTATTTATTATTAGGCACAAATACATTTGACGTGGGCTGTGGGTGTTGTTAATTCAACACGTGTTACAGTTCCGCAGCGAGTACGGAGCAATATCAAACAGCACCGTCTATTTATTACACTGTCTCGGATGACCAACTTTGAGATTTCAACTCCTGAATGCCACCAACACTCGCATTCACCAACAACACAAGGCCGGTGAGACGCCAATAATTCCGCTTTGGACAAATAATTGATAGAGCCATTGAGTCAATATGAATTACTTCACCTTCGACTTGTACCTGGAAATATGAAATGTCAAATATATTCTTGCATAATAACTAAAAATTATTGATGGCAATATTATAAGACTTCTTCATTATGATTAACCTTCGGGGACCTAGTTTTAAAACCAACGTCACCAAGGCACATATTACTTGAAGAGAGAATATTGGGTTTTTATAGTTCACGACCATTTTACGTAAATACAAAATTTTCAGCAAGAAATCTAATTTCACAAATTGAAAACAACAGTCATTTACATATTTTGTATTAACTGAAATAAAAAATTTCAAAATCCTTATATTTTCACTGGACAAGGTAAAAAACGTATGAACCTAAATTATTTCTAAATGAAAAAAAAGTATTTGTGAGATTAAAATATAACGCCATGTAAAAGTAAAAACAAAAAAACTTTTCAGAAGAGCGATTTCAAATTTATAAATTGTGAGTACTTTTATCGGGTAATTGAGTAACAAATGCCTATGTTTAATAGTAAAATATTTTTGAAATTTTTCATGTTGATGCCGCGTGAAGATAACATTTTGTCACAGAGATTGAAAAATGAAATCTAAAATTCATTTTTATTTACTTATACTCATACATATTTTTGACAAAAAAGGTGGAATTTCGAAAAAAGTAACTTATCTTTTTCGACTTAAAAAAACATATAGAATCACCCCGAAGTTAGTGCACTTTACCCCCGGATCCCTGTATAAACTATACAAAAAAATTGTTTCAAAAAATTTGAAATGCACGTAAGTGGGTACCTACCTACACTACATAAATGATTAGCAGGTAGGTAATCAAGAATAAAAAGTAACTACAATATAAAGATGTGAAGGCATGCCTAATTAATAACAGTTGCGTGTAGGATAGTGCGTTCAGTCTATACATTATTATCGACATACATCACAAAACACTACATTTCTCAACATACATATTGTAATTGGTTCGCGGAAGTAGACTTCAAGTTGAGAAAGGAGTATGTCTACGTTGGTAAAAATAAATAAAAATACTAGTTGTTAATGTTTAAGCTATTATTAACGTTTTATTTTATTGAAGTATCTACCTTAATGAGGTTTAGATGGAAATCTTGCCATCAAGCCAAATTATTATACGTAGTTTGAAATTATTACCACGTAGTTAAATCGCAACAGAAAGGAAGTTATGAAAATAAATCCATCAAAAGATAAAATATATGATATTGTTATTATACGCGATTTCCAATTATCTTGTCAGAGCAGTCGCAGAAAGTGGGACATATATCTACATGATTTTCTTAACGTTTTGTTACCTCCCGGGCCTTTTGCTACAGCAAATATTACAATAGTTTTGAAATATAAAAATATCTATATCGATAATCTTTGATAAAATCCTTATCATATCTGTGTACTGCTTATATGATCATATCACACTATCAATCAACATCTAGTTTCCTCAATGCTTAGACCAGTGCAATTAATTTTAATGAACCTTTGGTCTTAAATTAAAATTTAGATATTTAAAAATAACGTTTTTTGTGCTATTCTGCTACCTCATGCACCATGTTGGGAGATTTCATTTCCAATGAACTTTAGCATAAGAGACTTCTGTGGCTTGACTTCAGTTAACTTGTATATTTATATCTATCATTGTATATTATGTAAAAGCTGTTTGTTTCTTACAAAATACATAAGGATGATCATCACTATTAAAATAATTACCACTATTAAAAACATGTGGGAAAAGTACAATTAATAGAGAAGAGACTGGTACAAGCAGTCATTCCTCATCCGACAGTACTCTGGAAAATAATACGTTGTTTTATAGGCTAAATTCCTACTGGTCCTACAAATCTCTTGCTGCCTTTACACACTGCCTTTACAAACAAGTCAGTTATCAAGGTGTCTATGTATGCCTGTGTCCTGTTGAATTTACAGTATCTGTGCGGGCTTTACTTGTCCCATACAATATGTTTTAAACTTAAGTGAAACGGTCACATTTTTCCGCGACAGCGCGCGAAGCGATTGTCGCAAAATAAAATTATAGCATTTGAAGTTATATGGACACGCGCGCACTGCGATTTAAAATCGCTACCTGACAACCTTTCTTCAGCTGAGATTGCATTCCGCCATCTAGTATTATTGTATGCAATTTGAGGTCCAACAATTCTTAATAGTTTGTCAAATGTCTGAATCGTCATTCTATAATAGCCAAAGAAATTTTTGGATATTTTCGAAGATCATTGTATTTCAGATAAAAGAAACCTTTAACATATCTTTCTGCTGTAAAAGGATGAGTCCAGTATTTATGTGTTCTTTTATTCCTCCTCTTCCGAAGAAGCAAAACAATACAAGCAATTTGTACGAAATCCATGTTGAGAATGAACAATTCATCGCAATTTTTCATCGCGATGCGCGCAGTATTATTTTTGCGATTTATTATAGCACGATTTTAAAATAGTGTCGCAAAAAATACAATCGTGGTGCGCGCTAGGCCTAATCTACGAAAACAAATCGACAAAAGGGGAAATTCCATCAAAATTGACGTGGGAAACGAATGCCATTGTAATGATTTTTTTTGAGATGTGTCCACGCGTGTATTACGATCTGAAGCATTTATTACCCATCAGCCACCGCTGACAAGTACGTATAATAAACATGTAACAGTTTTACTATACCATTGTCCAGATCAAACACCGATAAAAATGCTCGTAGAAATTCAAACTCCATTTTCTCAACAAAGCTCTCATTAAATTTCAGACACCGTAAAGGGTAATTACATGACATGGTTGGTTCCATACCAAATAAAAACGAATAATAACTTTACAAATCATTAATACACAAGCAGGTTTGTTTTATCTAACGATCATCAATTAGGCGAGAGCTTTGGTTAACCTTTTTATTAGACAAACTAATTATACGTATAAAATTTCAGATAGCATACGACTTAATGGATCAATTGCTTATTTAACCTATTAAAATGTCGTAGTTTGTCATCAACGATCTTTCGAATCGACAAGACTTGTAATTTATCACATAAACTGGCAAATTGACATGTACGAGTAATTCTTTAGAAAGTCTATAATAGCCCCGAGCTAATAATAAATTTAGAAAAGAAATCAAAGTTAAATTAAACGGTTGAAACAATAAACCAAATAATATTCTCTTTCTAGAGAATGCAACGGAGAGAAATTCTGGAAAAACAAGCTTTATTTAATGTTTAATTAACTAATGAGTAAAAATGCTTTAACGAGCGTAAATAAAAACGCAGAACCAAATTTATAACGCGAGCATAGAAAAAAAAAGAAAACTTGAAGTGCCAACAAATGTGCGCCACTGACTTGGTACATTTTGGTTCTAGACCATTTGACATGCGGTTTGTCTCTCTTACACTTGCTTTAAATTGTTTATCACCATTCCATTTAAATTTCGTAATCATGGTGAAACACAGTTTTTTACGGAAATATAGATCCAAATTGGGCTTATATTTGGATCACGAAACACGTCCACAGGGCACTTCTTGTGTTATTATTTATTCTATGAACGAGAGTTACTATGCATATGTACTATGCAGTATCCAAAATTTTACCTATAAATACAGTGTCTACATAAATATGGTTTTTATGAGAACACGTATTAACAAATGTATAAACATATTCACATTATCTTATCCACTCTAGCGATTTTTGGTATATCGTGGAAAGTTTGTAAAAACGTTTTAAGCGATCGCTTGCCAAAATGTGAAAAAAAATATGGGATAAACGGCGAAATCTAGGAGGATTCATTGGCTTTAAAGCGCAGTAAGCATTTGATATCTTGAAATAATCGCTCAAGTGGTAGTTGACAATTTGAGTCAACAACTACTATAATAAGATAACTGTCGCATATTCCTTTCAGCTTCGCTGTATGGGTAAAGGAACAAGAAACACAGGTGTCGCGTTTGACATTCAAAAACCAAAGATATTTTGGGAACTTGGCTTTGCCCTTTTCGCCTAACAATAAACCTAGAAAATGGCTTCAAGCGGCTAAGCTCTTCTGCTCTGCTGTGATATTTGACAAAGAACGGAATAAAAAAATAGACATATCGCAACAAGTGCGGAGAATTCCCTTTTGCGTTTTCCCAGCCGACGTATTCATGTACATTGATAGAATCAAAATATAAGAAGATAGATGCACGATAACATGTGACTGGATGAACAAGACTCAACCTAAGTTAAAGAGTGATTTCTAATAAAAGTGAAATAATCGATAATATATGAAACTAGCCGAAGCATCTGGAAACTAGAAACTAGATCAATATCGCACAAGACACATAAATGAAAATCTTACATTACTGGTATTTAATAATAATTAATAAAAGAGAAATCAATACCTTTTACTTTGACTTCTGAAGTGGATTTATTAGAATAAGATGAAAGGAATCATTTGCAGGTGTAGCTCTACAAATAGTAATATTATATTATGACCATGAGAAAACACGATTTGACAATCCGACTCTCGTGAGATAGCCCGAGGATGTTCGTTATGAGAAGAGCTGAAACATGAGTTTTTCATCAGTGTCAAATGTCTTTATTAGGAAAAGAGTTATGATAGAAAGCGCACATTATGAACTCGACTACGACCATATGAAGCCGTTCACAATAGATCAAAGTCCCGGCTGAAATCGCCTGCCAAATTTTGTGATTTATACAAAGCTTTTTATAAAAGCTCAACTAATGAGCAAAATTGGCAGATATTATCTTGTACAAGTAATGCGTTCTTTCCACTCTTCTCTTTAATAAATAATTTATGCGAAGATTTGGGATAACATGTTGATTTATTATTGAGCTTCGTTGTTAATAATAATTCAAAAATGTTTAAAAATCTGATATTTACAGTATTATACAGAAATAATGGTTTATTCAATAACCGCAGAGCGGTGAGGTCCTAGGGTCTCGACTCTCGACCAATATATCAGACGTATATGCCGAGGTTAAACAAAAAAATATTAGGTAATGGTAGATTCAAATAAAATATAATGGTTAGGATGCAGGCGTATTTTCCAGTTAATGCATTATAAATTACATTGGTAATAGTTACTGTCTATCGTCTATACCTATATATTTCTCCTTAAATAAATAAAAAATAAACCAAAATACTACCGGTCTCACTAACTAGAACGCCCGTCCAATGTTGGTGTGGTAAAGCTGGCCTTGAGCCTGGTTTAATATCGTTTTAACCAAACAAACGCCATGGCGATACGTCAAGTTTTCCACTGTTGTGAATGCGTCGCATAATACTTACACCACGTTTTTTAATAAGGCTGTGCATATTTAAAATTCGAAATTTTTTATCTGTAAGATAAGGTTAAAATTGATTTCACCTAAAATTTCTCCTGCTCTATTCGAGTCATAATTACTCCTTCAACGATCAGTATAGGAGCCAGGAGCAGTTCACTATCATGAGACACGAGATTGTGGGGCCGCCCGGGGCTGGTCTGAGCGAGGTGGGGCGGGCCGATGGTGCTCTGATTGACGGGGGCCCCATCAAAAGAACTTTCTTTAGAGAGTATTATAATGCGACGGTAATAGCTTTACCAGATCCAGATTATTATTTATTACCAATCATGGGAATAAAGTAAAAATATTAATCTCCATGGAGTAAAAGCAGGGGTAGCAAACAACCTAGGTATTACGTATTTTTTATAATAATTTGAATAAGATCTCGCTCTCGTTGTTCTGCAAATTGCAGGAGGGAAGAGAACCGAGAACCTTTAAACGTCTGCTATTGCGTGTGGTATATGGTACAGCCTCATTCGGATGTGCGCTTCGAGCCTTAAAAGTGAGCTGGTTGTAGTGACAATGGGGTATTTTCACAAAATATGGATACTGTTAAAATGTGTGTTTGCGCCAATAACGGCGAATTGCTTTTGGAATCGATATACTTCGCAATAGGTCGCGGTGGAATGCAGTTCACGCATTACATATTTATAAATTGCCTTAATTAAATCGCAATATTCAGGAGTTTATTAAATTATTTATTTAACGATTATTTCGTAGTGAAATCTATTAAAACAGAGTGAAAAATACAGCAAAGAAGCCATTTCACCTTTACCTACCGTAAATACCTTACCTTCACAGATAATTTGTTGCCAATGTAACTATGTCTATAAAACACAGAAATTCTTCGCCATATAAAAACCTCGCCGAAACGGTATAGATAGAAGATTAATGGGTCGTTTCATGGAATTTGAACAATTCATCAAATTTCAACGTTGATTTGCGAGTTCTGTGAATGTCATATTCAAGTTCTGTTATTATATCATTATAGGCCAGTTACTTGACAAAACTGAAATGATAACAGAACTTGAATATAACTTTCACAGAACTTGATAATTTACTTATATTTAGCTATAATGTCATTATGACGTAGAAAACGCTATTGTCAGCCAAGACAACTATCAGCGACGTTGGCCGACATTACGTCAGCAAACGCTATATGCACGAACCGAAACGAAAATGTCGTTTAGGCGGCAAATCAAAAGTGACAAATTTCAAATTACCATAGAAATTTTAATAAAATAAATTTGCCCTAATTATCGTTATTCATTTCTTAAAAATTCCATAATGGTAAATTGAATACCAGCTCGAGCTTTTAATAAACGAGAATTTTCGCAACAATTTGATGACATTATTTACAGATCTCTGGATTGTGTTTGTTCTCAACGACTGACTGCTAAAGCAAAATTTTGATTAAAATTAAAAAGAAAATCGAACCTAAAATTTTTATAAATTTACAATAAACGTAATTGTCTAAAAACATATTTGTATCATTCATCTGACGCGCGTAGAGTTCGGGATATTTGTATTCAGAATACACACTTCAATAAAAATGGTTCTTCATCTCTGCACTAGGGTGACATGTTGTCCGTGAGATGGAAATCGCCGTAGACCGTTGAGCCGCCCGTTCGCCCAACAGAAACAGTTTAGGCATGAAAGTTTATTTTATTACGATTATTATGATCTCGTTGGGTGGTCTACATTCTGTTTTCAACCGAGAGGAAAATCTGCAGTATTTTTATGACAGGATACAGCTAGTCCCCTTGATCAAAAAAAATGTTGAAAAAAAATATTATTGGCATTCTTAAAAGTGTTCATTTTTTAAGTGCATCGCGTCAGTGATTCAAGATGCCAGTCACTAGGTATCGATTATCGATTGAAAATAAACAATAGTGCCATTATCGAACAATACGTGATGTATTCATTCTATGTAGGTTGTAAAACATATTGTGTTGAATGCGTGATGACAGGTATTGAGAGAATTCGCCATTGTTACTTCACGCAAATTTGAATGATGAAAATTATGATCAAAACATAATACCATTTTATATGACCTCGAAAATCCTTACCCTAATTAGGAAACGAATTGTAAAAACAGGAAATAAAATGTATTAAATTTATCAATATTCGTACGTGACAGCTTTTTCGCCTTCCAAAAACCATTGCCACTGATAGATAGATACTCATAATTTTAATTTAATTATTGAAGACAATATTAGCGATTTTTAAACGAAAATCTGAAACAGAAAAATCAGAAAAGGATACGGTCACATCTAGGACTCGAACCCAGGACCCTTGTCTTTCTGGGACACTGATTTTCTGATTTTTCTGTTTTTTCTGTTTCAGATTTTCTGATTTTTCTGTTTCAGATTTTCGTTTAAAAATCGCTAATATTGTCTTCAATAATTAAATATTACAATTTGAAGTTTTACTCAATAAAGTTATTCCGAAAAATAAAACTTAATTTTAATTATTAAAAATGCCTGTTTGACTATATCGACTACTTTCAATAATATTGTATGTTCATTGATTAATTACCTTAATCTTTGGATTTAAGAATTTTCTTTCCTCTGTTATAATTTTTCCTAAATAATTTTTTTTTGTGTTGCAAATTATCAACGGCTTAAGGTATACTAGCTGACGTGTAACCAGTGTTGCTCTACTTTTCTCTACTTTCAATAAATATAGTATCTATAACCTTCCAGAAGAAATTCGCTAAATGATAGTGAAAACCCTATCAAACTCGGTCGCATACTTTAGAAGAACTAAGCGCACAAACAGACAGACGCGGATAGTGACTTTGTTTTATACTCTTTAGAGATTTACATTCAATCCACTGTAATTAACAAACCCACGTACAATGTGACCTTAGAACGGAGTACCCATGCTCGGTCACATTTTTCCGAAATTTAATATAAAAATATTTTTATTTAAAGATAAAATAATATAATTTGTATGCGGAAGAGGAACCGTAGGTATGAAATTAGCATTAGATACGACAGGTGCCTGAAGTCTGAAAAGTATCAAGGTGCATAAACGCTGAAGTAACGAAGATTGGCAGGACTTAAGCAAGTGAGTCGACTATGTTCACTGAAGAATATGTTCACTGAAGAATATGTTCACTGAAGAATCACACGCTGAGCGCTGAACATAACTACACGTTTTATTTCCTCGAGTCGAAATAATGAACTGTCACCAGGAGATCAAGAGTGAAACACGACACCTGACATCTGCTTTCACAGGAAAAAAATACTTATAGTTTTTCACAGCGTGAAATCAATCACGAAAAGAAACGAACAACTAAACTTATTTCAAAAGTCTGAATAACGACGCCGAATAGTATATATAATAAAGACAATAATTGAATAGTTTTTATAGCACAGTTTTTGTGAAAAATCACCTCAAGGGCGCTGTACAACTTTTGATCTTCCTTTCTTAGTTACTACGCTCTATCTAATTTTATTATTTACAAACACATACTTACCTGGCAGTGGCAGGTCACAGATATAAACACACCTCTATTAGAAAGTTTAATCTTGGAGAAGATAAGACTTTGCACGCAGAGGACGCTATGTAAAAACATTGGACATTACACGATTTGCCATTATACCCTCCATTACTATAACACTTTTTAGCAAAAGTAGAGTTGATATTTATTTTAAAGGACTAGAGAAATTAGGGTTCTTTAGAACTGGAGAATTTGTTTGAAATTTCCTTAAAAAGCTAACAAATTCTCATCTAATTACATTTTCTACGGTTCCATGATATTTCATCAAAATGAAAATTCTTTCTAAAGCTTTCTGACTTTATGGATATGACTGTTTGAAAAGGTGAGTTTTAAGTTTAGCTCTAAATTCTATAGTCTGTGATCATTCTTAAATCATGTGGCAGTCCATTACAGACTTTTGCTCCTGACATTCCTAAAGCACGCTTACCGAACTCATCAGTATCAATGAATGTATGAATGAATGTCGATAAAAAAGGAGTGTACCAAGACAGAGTTGTGCGGTGTTCCATCCTCTTTGTTTACCTTACTCAGGAAATAGCGTGATAGTTTATAAACAGTATAAACATGAAAGGAAGAAATGATGTTAAAAAAGCACGTTCTGAAATAATAAAAAGTTAACTACCGTGTCGGTGGATTCACACAGTAAATTCTGTAAAAGGTAAGGAAAATGTTGGTAAAAGAATCAATAGAAATTCGCAATAAAATTAATGACGAATGGTCGGTTGGTTGGTTAGGTTGATAGCTGGTAGGTAATAAGCACGCCATAAAACTGTGTAAAACCAAACGGTCGGCGAGTAGTTTTCTCCCATCTTTTTGTGTTCACGTTTATGGCCTGAGAAATCTGTGCCAAGTTGGGATTTGTTTATTAATTTGGACCTGAGTACCACCATAGAAATCCACCGCAGACGAGTGCGTGAATGACAGAAACATGTCTGCTAGCCTAGGGCAATTGTTGGCCTTAGAGTTAGGAGTAATAATAATTAAATAACTAGCAGAGGATGAAATGCAGCCATTATAGTACCATTGCTTTCACAGTTATTGTATTGTATGAAGAGATAAGTTTTTCATCAAGGCATACCTACACTGCAAAATGGAATGAATCCAGTGAATGGTGAATTAAATTGAAAGACATTTATAAAAGAGTGTCAAAAACTGGAAGCTAAACAACACGGGATGGAAATACGTCCTGCCATCGTAACATCGCTTTCTGATCCACACTGCAAAATGAAATAAACCCTGTGTGAATGTTGGATATAAAACACCGACATGTAATATAAAAGAGTTACAAAAACTGGTAGTTAAGGAACACACTCGAAAACTCACTACACACAACATTAATTTTTCAGAAGGACATGCACAAAATACAATAACATATTTTCAAACGCCGATATTTTCCATTTGTCCTCAGTTCAGTTTACTAAATGCAAATTGGAGAAAATTATCAAAAGATATCTCAGTTATTTTCATTAAGATGTTTTTACGTATTTCTGTTTATTTATGTTTTTTTACCGTTTGTGACATGAATTTTATGTGGAAACTTCACTGGTTAATGCAACATGTAAAATGTAATTATTTATATACACTAAAATAAAACATACGATGAAAATATGCGTAGCCGGAAAAAAATACCTAGTACTTTAGGTAGACAATGACTGACGATAATAAGTATTTAGGATGGGTTGTTTCATAGAATTTGAACAATTCATGAAATTTCAACGTTCATTTTCAGGTGATAGTCCTATACAAGTTCTGTTATTATATCATTATAAGCCAGTTACTTGACCTTGAACCTGAAAAGAACTTTCACAGAACTTTAAAATTAACTTTGAAATTTGAAGAATTGTTCAAATTCTCTGAAACAACCCGTCCTTAGTGTTGTGATGCGTCTTCCACAATACTTGACCACATAGCCTCCTTGAAATCACTTGGGAACTGGGGGCACCTGCGCTCAATCAACTAATGTTTAGCAATTAAACTTATCAGTTACAAACTGTAATTGCTTTGTTTTAAACGCAGATAAAACTTAACGATGTACGAGATGATATTCTATCAAAAACACAGCAATTACCAGCCTTTCACTTACATTATTCACTCGCTCTATTCACGTCTCCATCAATCTTTTTCGCGAATATAACTAGTCCTCCAATTTAATGACGTAACATTTTTATTTTGAAGGAGATAAAACAGTTTGCGTTATTTCATTTAGTTTCGAGTGCGTATTATTACAATACATCTGTATCTATAAATTAAACAGTGCAAATATTATACCAAAAACGCCCAGCTGTCTACCACGAGAAAAAAAATGTTTTATCCATTGTAATAAGCGCCAAAACCGCGTTTCCGGTGGTTTCTGACACAACGACAAAAAGTGCACGTTCTCAAAATTTGACGGCATATGCCATCGGGTACGGCAGAATTTGACTGAAATTGAAAATAATTGCCTCCGATACTGGCGGGAGCCACCGCAAGTGTTTTTTTTAGTTAATGTTAATGACCTAAATACATCTCTAAAGGCGATTATGGCCGTGAAAACTGCTATTAAATCATGGCAATGGTATAATGACTCAAAACAAGAGCACAAAAAACCTGCCCCGCAGAAGGGAGCGGGGACCTTGGATCAACTAGTTCTCTTTATTTTGAAAAATATTGCGTGAAAAGTGTAAAATTTTCACCATTGCCATCGAAATATTTTAGCAATATTGTCATTATAAACTAGCGCAGACAATACTAGCGTATTTCAAAAAAAAAAAATTAAGAATTAAAATAAAAATTGCTACAGTCGTGAATCGAATCCCAATCAACCGCTTGCAAGGCAACTGACCGTTACATTATAAATATGTAGGTATGTACTGAAAATATTAAGAATTATGTATTTTTTTATGTTACGTAGGTACTTACATCACATACACATCACGTACACCTGAAAATAATTGGTAGGTATGAAAAAATCACAGTGTATCTTTAAATGCAACTAAAGCAGTTGTCGAGAGATTTTTGATCCATTTCAAACGAGTCGTGTTTTATTAAATATTTTCACCATTTTCGCTAAATTATTCGTATTTACGTATCTCCCTTTAAAAAAATTTTTAAACGCTTACTACGGGGCCTTAAAATAATTTTATGTTAAAGTATTATATAAAGGAAGGTACTTCATCACTTGTCTAATTTCTTCACAAAATCAGTTCCAATTTTGAAAATGACACTTAATTTCAAAGCAAATCTGATCACTTTGAATCAGAATTACACAGGCAGACAGACCGACAAAAGAAATTAGTATTTTTGATTAATTTAACAACAATACTTGAAACAGGAAGGTTAAAACATACGTACTCCTGTACACCCAGATATGTCGGAAATAACTTCATTGATCATAATAAATTAATAACAATATCTACTTTAAATGTATTTCAAGGTAGGAATCATAATTATATACTTGCAACATCGTCAAACGCGAGAAAGCATTATGAACACGTACTTCCCCACGAGGACTTTTATATTATTTCATAAATTTAGTAAGATAATAAGAGTCTAAAAATAAATTGTTTCATAAACACTCTATACAAGAGGATCTCATGAAGAAACACTCTCAAATAAGAAAAAAAAACGAATTCAATAGGATTGCATAAAAGTCATATATCTACGTCTTTGAGATGCTCAATCTCTGCATGCTATTAATTGCAATTCCATTACGTCGGACTGTATAAAACCTACTTGATTCAATTTCCAATTCCACGCGATTAGTTACACATCAATGTATTAATCTATCATTTCCTTCCGAAGAGAGTGTAAAACGGTATTTCCATACCTTGACCGTGCGACTTGTGAATCCAATCCGATCGAATAAATTAATAGAAATTGTAATTATTTCAACCCACGAAAAATGAGCTGCATTATTTAAAAGATTAAAGTGTAAAAAGCGTGTGAGAAAATCTTACCAATTTATTATCAAACTCACGGAATGTTATAATGATTGCAGGATTTATGAAGCTGAAAGTATTAATAAAATAGTTGCTTCAGGATTTAAAAAAAAAATAATGTCAATTTTGTGTACAACATCATTACTTTTTTCTGTTGACAAATTAGAAAGAAGATCAACCTTAGTTAGTCTTGTTTGTTACCGAGGAAATAAAGCTTTCTTGAAAATGGAAAAAGCGCAGACCTTTAAAAAATCCCGAAATCTGACTTTACCTGACAAAAAGTTAATGCAAAAGAAATACTCATTTTAAATATAGAATAGAATATTTAAATAATTTTCTTGTAAATTCGTAATACTAAATTATAGGTAGGTACTTGTCTGAATTCTTTGCGCAATTAGTTCCAATTTTGAAAATGTCTCTTAAATTCAGAACGAATTCACCTGAGTTTCAAAAACTTGCATTGTTATTCTAAACGTTGCAATTATGCAAAAAATACGGAACAAACAGTTTGGAATCGTTTTTTAACAAATAAATTAATATTTAATATTTACAAGCTCCATAGCTCACTATGGAAGTGATGTAAGGAATCTAAAAATAGATGTGTTGATTTAAAATTTCTGACAGAAAAAGTTATGCAAATTTCACATTCGAAAATTGTTATTTTCTGCTCTACAAATAGTTAACATGGGTTGCCAGCAAGCGGAAATAAAAAAAGGGAAAACACAGACGATGATTTATAAGATAAGCTGTTTAAGGAATAAGCAAACATCTCGTTGAAGACTTTTTTCAGTACCGACATGGTTTGCGTGGTTTTTTTATCTCGCTAATTGCGTTTTAATGACCTCACAATCTATCACACGACAAAACGTCAAAATATTTACAGTTGTTTCGTGTGAGATGTGTTTCTTTTTCACTCGCGTTTACGTCTGGCCTTAACGGGAAGAAGTATTGAGTACTGATATCACGACAGGCTTTACACTTTTCTCACTTCCTGTCTTCTGACAAGTGGACGGGAGTACGTGGTCGATCGTCGGGCAATGGAAGGTTCCATAGAAGGTGTAGCATAGGTTAGGGGTTAGATATAGCTATATGGTTAGAACAAGAAGGCATAATTTATCAACGATATCAATAATGTACTACAACTCGTTTAAATCGATAGAATTTTAAAGTTTTTAATTTTATGTCGTATTAAAGTAGAATTAGATGTATTTATCTTTTAAACAGGACGTGGAGAGAAAACACTTGTTTTTATTTTTTTGTATGGTAAATACTGTTTTTTGTATTATCTTACCCGCCATGCTAAGGATGTCACTGTGTTATTTTGTTGTTGCGGGTGATTGAATTTATTCATAATATGATTGATAATACATAAAAATTATTGCTTTACAATTCTCCTTGATTTCAAAATAATTTATGCAATTATCTTTAGTAAATTAAATAGGGATTTGTGACACATGTCTGAAGGGAGATTAAATGGTTAGAGTGTAGAAACTGAGAGTATTATTGCCTTAATGACTGTACAGTTTAGGATTGTTTTAAACGGAAGTGGCGCCCTCTGTTATTTTCAAAAACAACCGTTGAAGTTTTCAAACCGCGGCAGCGGGTTTTATCTGCTAGTGCAGGGCTTCCCTAACTGTGAGTCGCGACGCCCCAGGGCCCCGCGGGATCATCCCAGGGGCGTCGTGAGGCAATCTTTATAGCGAGAATATCGTTCCACCAGCACTGCAGCGTTAAGGGTTTTATTACCGTTTGCGACATCATACTTGTATGAGACAGGTTTCTCTGCAGTTGCAGTAATTAAGAATAAGTACAGATCAAAAATAAATTTAGAGGCAGAGACGAGAGTGGCGATTTCGAAACTTCAACCTCGTTTTGAGAAACTATGCTCAGAAAAGCAAGCACATCCTTCTCATTAATACCAAAGAAAAAAATTGCTTTTTTATCTTTTTTGTTTGCTTCCATTTTTGTGTTTATGTTGTGTTCTTTATTTTCTAATAAAAAAATTAGATACTATTTGGAGTTTTTCTGACAAATTTTTATTAGGTAACGTACCCATACTACGTGACCCGTTCAGGGGGGGGGGGGGGCTTCAAAATACTACGCTTGGTACAAATGAGCGGCGGGGGGCTTAGATTTTTAGTCGCCGGGGGGGGGGGGGCGTCGCAAAAATATGGCAACTTCCCAAGGGCGTCACAGTTGAAAAAAGTTTGGGAAGCCCTGTGCTAGTGTATGGAAATTATGATTGAGATGGATTGCAGAAGTGAGGATCCATAGCGTTATTTATTTTTTTAATGTATGGAGTTGGGTTTCGGTTTTTAAGTTGTCACGGAGAAGGTTGAAGTTTTTAGGATCGAAGGAGATGAATTGTCTTTGAGGTGACGTGGTATGTAGTAAAGGTACTTCGTAGTGTTAGTCGGTTATATTTCTGGTGGTGAAATTGCGTTGTCGGATAGTATTCTAATTGTTTTTCCATTTTTTTAAGGTAAACTAATCTGTTTTAGAAGTATTTTCATAATCGGGGTAATAAAGAATGGATATTGACTTAAATATAATGCACGTCATTACAAAACAATCAAGACAAACCTGACATCATTAAAGGGGAAAATCATAATTTTAACGGTAAATGCCTAGTATAATTGATTTTCTAAGTAAATCGGTTTTTCATTGAACATATTAAAAAGTACTTTAAACTTCACACAAATAAAAATAGAGAGGTAAATAAAATCGTATATTCATCTCAAGGTGAATAATGACCTTTAACGCCGAAACAGCTATCACAAAACGAAAATTCTTAGAGAACTGAATAATAATTATAAATTTGATTTATTTAAATTAAAAAAATAATTTAGTTCTACGAATTAAACACCATAAAATAAGTGAAGTAAGCTGGAATAGTTTTAACCCCGATATTTTGGCTAACGATCTCTGGGGTAAATACTAGGTTTTCATAGTAATAATAATATCTTTATTCCAGGATGTGGGGAGGTAGTGCAATCCCACATCTTCCATAGAGAGTATAAGTATATATGAAAGTAACTGGTAAATATGGAACTAAAAAAATAGAAATACAAAAAAACATATATATAATACTCCGGCTATCCGTTGTTTGTAATACTAATAGTATAAAATCCGTTAGGGTTTAACTTATGAAGAGAAATTGCCATCTGCGAAGATAATCACAAGAAGGTTTTTTTTATTAAATAACAATAAATTCGAAAAATTATCGTTCTACAAGGAAACTTTACTGTACGTATATGTATAATAATATGATAATAATAAGAATTTCGATTTTCTAGACATTTCCTCGTTTGGTCAAATTGCATGATAAGTCTCGGTTTTACTGGTTTTCCGGGTCTGCGGCACCCTCTAAACAAATTTAGACAATTTCCTATGAAGTATTTTTAGACAATTTCAGAAGGATGTGGGACGAAAATGAGTGACTATTTTATTTTTATTTGGTACAATATTTTACATTTCATAGTACAATCCAGTAATGTTGGCCTCACTGGGTAGCTTACCCGTGCTGAGGCCTCCATTTTATAATACAAAAAATATACATAATACATTTAAAGAAAATATATATAATGTTGGTGAAGAAAAATATAGATTAAATAAAAGGAAATAAAGTTAAAATCGGTATATTTATATTATTTATTTATTGTTTCTTTACATTGTATCTTTTTCTACGTTAGAATTTTTAAGTTTTAGATTGTTTGTGAGTGATGTGTGTTTTATATTGGTTTTGTGTGTTACGTGAAGGTTTTATTATTTGATGTTATGAAATTTTGGTAATATTGTCTTTTTTGTTCTTTAATCCATTTTGTAATTTTGAGTCTGGACTTATTTTTGTTTTCCTCAATTTTATTTTCAAGTGTTCAATGCTTTTATGGCAAGGTATTGATAGTGTCTTTGTCAAAAGCTTGTATTTACCGTCGGAGTTTTTATGTTTTCTTTGTAAGCTTGTCTAACTGGTCTGTTAGTGATATTTTGTGTATGTTGAAATTTGTTTTTTTGGTGAAAAATGTAGTTTAGTAGTGTTTTATCGTATAATTGGCATAGATCTAGTATATATTAAGGTCCAAACGTTTGTAATAATAATGTGTAAAAGCTAGGACAGTAACGGAACACACAGCGAGCTAGATTACTTCTCATGAATAGGCAAAGAGGCAAGTATTCATTTTGAATATTTGAATAGGTGCACTTCCCTTTGTTGTCACAAGGTTCGTTTGTGCCTTGTCGTGGGCGGGAGCTCGGGAGAATAGGCAGAATACACGTGTGGAAAATAATAATACATGCAAACAAGTAATCAACCTCCTTTCATTTAATGTAGCTACATACTCCTTGTACTGAAACATATCATCACGCGGTGTAGTCTCAAGAAAAAACTGGCTAATGAAATGATTCAATATCACCGTTTTCCACAGCTGGAAACAACGACAGTTACAAATTATACGTCGTTAGTGAAACAGCCGCAAAAACCAGCGCAGCGAATGCTGAAAAGACAAAATACATAAAAAAAACACAGCTAAATCGTGATTATTGACAATAGATTCTTTTAGTGACGATAATAACACGGCTCTTAATATAATTACTTAATGATAGACGAAAAGCAGTTTAACTCCTCGGGCTAATTTGTTCGGTTTTGGGAACAAACAGCTCTTACCTGTAGTCAATTTGTTCGGTTTTCGGAACAGCTCATGTGGTATTTTGGAAATCGTTGTGTCTCCCTTATCGTCGTAGTCAGAAATATGAACGGTGTTAGAAAGCGAAAACACCAAGCTTTATATTCAAATACAGAAGTTAACTACGGAATAAAAAAATGGACATCGCAATGAAACCAAAGATACCGACCGCAATTTGAGAAAAAATTATGAAACTTGATTAATTATCTTTATATGAAATGACAAACAAATTAAGTGGTTGTAGTGTTCACGATAAAATGTGTTTTTTTCGTTATCAGTAATTTTAGGTGAAAAACGTAAGGAAAGCCATTATCAAAACATTTTTGTTTGTTATTGTAGATAGCAATCACTTTGTGGTTTGACATATTTAATAAAATAAAATACTTTTTGTTTTAAAACCACAAGTTTTTAATAATTTTTATAACCGACCGGTTTCACTTTACTCAAGCATTTTCAGGGTACAAATTGTCTATTGTAAAAATGTCTATTGTATTGTCAAATTGTCTAGTAATAATTTGTACCCTGAAAATGCTTGAGTAAAGTGAAATCGGTCGGTTATAAAAATTATTAAAAACTCGTGGTTTTAAAACAAAAAGTATTTTATTTTATTTTTGTTTGATTTTAAAATATTAATATTAAAAAAATACATGTTTATTTCTAAATAGCTGTACCCCGCCACGCGTTTCTGTGTCTCAGTCTGTCTGTGCAGATAGAGAAACAATAGCGCGTGTTGCTTTTACGTCCAACAGATAGCGCTGTTTTTTTTCAAATAACGCTTGTTTTTACCTGTCACAGGTGACATCTACATAATATAGGTATTTAAATTGTTGTGTCAAAATTTAAAACCATTCGGTGAAGAACATTTGGATACTTAAGATTTTGAACAAACGAACATTTACATTTCAATATTTATATCGATAATACAATTGATTGATAATTTGAAAGCATATTTTATCACCTTCCAAAAACAGTTTTTATTTTCCGGATACATTTATTTGAATTACACTGAGAAGAGGATTTATTGACGGAATTCTGATAGCATCTAGAAACATAACGGTCAATATGCTAGAGACCTGAAGGGTTAAATATTAAACTGAACGGTTCCGTTAATGGTAAAAAGTGCAATCACAAAACAAGCAATTACAGCAGAGAAGGTCAAGGAATTATTGGTTCAATAGAATTTAACCTACATTCCTACACTTTAATTTAGAATTCAATTATATTAGGTAGGTACTTCCATGACCATTGACATGGAATAAAACGCAAATAGACGACTCTCGCGCGGAAAATGAAAGGAACGAACCTCGTAAAAGCAACTTTAATGCTGTCGTATAACAATACGTATTACAAAAATACACCACAGTGTTTAGTAATGCGAAGCCACTGTCATAAAACGGTGGTCGGAATCGAGACATCTCGATTATGTTAACTTCTATTTCCGAAATAGTTTAATCGAATACAAACGAAGCAGATCTATAACAAGGACGACATTAATTAATTATCACACCGTGTTTCGCCAACTGATTAATAAAAGAATGTTAATGCCTCGGTTGTATCTTATTCTAATGATTAATTGGAAAAAAATGTTTACTGAATCCACGAATTTGTTACATTTCGAAATGCAATATAAAGGAGGTGAAACTCAAAATTAATGTAACTTTTTTATTTACATAAGCTCCACACAGGAGACCCTGAGGAAAATAATTCCCCTCAGGGCTTGTCATATTTGGGGTTGCTGTGTGGAGGGTCTTTTTGAGAAAGGAAGAATGCGTCTGGGAAGGAAAAGGGTACAAGGGGTGGGTAGGAATCTGGGGGTTAGTGAGTCCAGGATGGACGGAGGTATGAATCCATCCCTCCCACCGCGGTGCATGGCGATGTTCCAGGAGAGTCCTGTTGGAGAAGTCAAAATGTCTCCTACGACCAGTCTCACCCGATCCGGCCTGCCATGCAGTTATGCCCGATATCCAATATAATATAATTTAACAATAGAAACTAAGTAGCTCTGTTTATCTTACCAAAGTTTTGTAATTTTCCATTATATTTTTCCATCCTGCATAGTGGAGTGTCTTGTTTCCACTTTATTTCGTTTTGACATTGTTTTCGTTTAAGAGGTTGTGTTTTATTTATTTATGTTTTTATAATATAATATTAATTACATTTTATGATTTTGACTGTCCAACTAGGAAGGATTCCCGTTTCAGGACAGTCAAATTTACAAGTTTCAAGTTATCCTAGACGAATACAGGATTTAAGACTAGCTAAAATAAGTATGTTAAAACGAAGATACATAAAAAGATACATAAAAAAGATACATAGAGGCGTTCGTGATTTCAAATTACATTTTTAGTATCATTTCGGAATCAGTCCTGCCTAGATCCAACAACCATTTTGTCACTCTTGGACCGAAGGATGACAATTCACACAGTTTCAGCTGAGAGGGGATTTTATTATATATTTTAGGACCGAGATATGAGAATATTTTTTGATAAGCCGCTCTGTTGCTTGTTGGAACGGAAAGGTCATTCCTTCCCTTACTTCTGGTTTGATGTTTGTGTTCGGCTGTTTTCATTTTGTTTTTATTTTTATGAAAATGCATTACAATTTTTTTTATATAGCACTGTCGGACATCTAGTACATTAAATTCCTTGAAGAGAGCGTCACTCGAATATCTGAAAGGTTTCTTCATAATAACACGTAAAATAGATTTCTGTGCCTTCAATAACGGGTTTAATGTTGTTCTTCCTTCCTTCTTATTATGTCTTCTATTTTCTTTTTGATTTTGTTTTTTGATTTTACTTTGATTTTGTTTTCTTTTTGATTTTGTTGTGTTCTTTGTAAAAAAAAAGAAAATAACATGTAAAAGCCCAACCGGGCACCCCTGCTAAATCACCAAACGAAACGAACCACTTGGGGTGATCTATTATGTTATCCTATAAATGGTTCCCAGGTAGGTGGAACCCATACCTCCTCCCAAATTAACTACCTACATTCATCATATTCGTAATTGAAGTACTAGTACATATTGAATTATTTGGCGTGTTGGAAATAAGCCGACGTAGCTCAGTGGTTCAGAGCACCTGACCGGACATCAGAAGGTGCGGGTTCAATTTGCGTCGGCGGGATTTATTTATTTGTAGGATATTTCAAGCGACTAATTATTTCTTATAAAAATATTTTAATTTATTGATTTGTACCACAGGGCCCATCCAGCCGAATTAATATCACAGGTCGAGACCGATTTAAAGCGACGAATTTCATTGTTCCGGTTCGGGAATGAAATGCAGAAGGACCGTTTTCAATATCGCCCACCGCTGCCATTGAAAGCGCTGTTACCACAACCAACAAACTATAATAATGGTTTACCTTGAGGACGAAGGTCCTCGGATTGGGGAACGGCCGGCCAAATTAGCGATTATAGATAAATAAACACTCACTAATGATTTACTCTCCTCCAAGCATTGAACATGGCACCTACACAACAAAATACATATTATTATATTTTGATTTAAAAAATACGCACTGTTTGCGATAATTGAAGTAAGTGTACAACTTCGTGCTGTAATAATGAATTGACGCAATTGCAAGTATCAAAAACATAATAAACATTTTTATTATTATAAGAACGGTTTAAGTTAATGGTTCAGTATTGGAAACGGAAGTAAATCATTAAAAAATCAACCGGTAAAAAGCAAGGTTTTTAAAAAAAATAATACATCGTGTTTTAAAACTTAAAATAAAATTGGTTTGAAACCGAGGATTAAACCTTCCTAGCCAGGAACTGGAGTCGACAACTCTACCAAACACGTCAAATGCTGAATGAGTAGGACCGATATTTATTTCGTATATTAACTGCTGTAAATTCATTCGATTTCAGTGAAATGCATATATGTTAGCGTGTGTACGTCATTACCACCAAAAGTTGATAAAATGAATTTGTCTTTGAAAGCTCATAACTAATTTTTGAGATATCGAAAAGCTAATTTTATTGTCGTTATTATTAATAAAATTAATAATCATTTGAATCATTTTCAAGAACTTTTAAAATATAACGCTTTTCGTTAAAAAAAGATAACCTCGTTCAGCATAAATTTGGGTAATTTATGTTATTCCGGGGAATTATTCCCGGTGCAGATCACTATACAGGCACCCACCATCCCATGCCCCTATAACGGAACCGGCATTCGCTACGCCACTGATAAAATAAAATTAATAACGTATCAACGTTTTTCTGTTTTATTTCGCGTGCCAACAATTGCTAAAAAGTCGGTCAACTGTACTACCAGAATCTTTCTTTTAATCTACAGATCCAATTTCTTCTTGATAATATCACCGCCGAGGATCATCTACAATCCGCTCCAACGGACAAGCGAAATTTAATTATAATTTAATAACAAACGGAACGCCCACCCGAGAACAATGATCCACCGGCCGATAGGTGAGAGATACCAGCAGGCCGCACAATCGCACTTATCTGCGAACACAATGCTGTCGGGTGATTGTGCGACAGACGGCCGAAACTAGATGAACATCATTCTCAACAACATCACAATCTCAAATGCGGTACTTCATGGCCCTTGTTTTGAGAGCTCCGTTGTAACCAGTGACGGATCAAAGTTTCGGTTTCCGTTTCGGCCGAGGTTTCGGCTTCGACCAAACATTAGCCGAAACTTTGGCTCAGCCGAAACATACGTTCCCTATGCGTGTAATGCCTCAAGAATAATGTTATTTTAAAAGAAACTGTTATACAAAAGTTCAAAGTTTAATGAGTGTGTGATTTTAAATATTATTTAATTTTAATCAAACCTTATCGTTTAAATATTAATTAGTTATTGTTTTGCTGTTGGCTAACATAAATACAATTAAAGACTAGACTGATTTGTTTACCATATTTAATAGTCTATGATACTGTGTAGTTTTATAAATCCTTACTTAAAGTACCTATAGCGTACATTAAAGAACTGTTACATAAATTTTTTTATCAAAAAGCACTAAAAGTAAACTAATTTATCAATTAAGTTGATGTCTTTTATCATCGTCCATTTTATTTACCGAAAACTTTGATGAACTCTTACAAGTGTAACAATAAAAACGCGTAATTTCGGGGTATGTAGTGTTGTTAACTTATTTAAATAAGTTTAGGTTTCGGTTTCGGTGTCGGTTACGGTTACGGTTTCGGCCGAAATACGGTTTCGATTTCGGCTGAAAATCTAGTTTCGGCCGGTCTCGAGTTGAAACCTCCTTTTCAGATGAACGCGTCGTTTATGAAAAATAGGGATAGGGCACGGCGAAGCTATACCTACTCACCTGATGGGTGGTATGGGGAAATGACTTGTCAGAAGCAAAAAGAAAAATTATACGGCATTAACTAACGATGTAGTAAAATCAAGCGATACGGAAATGATTAATGCATATTGGGATAATGTGTACGATCTTCAAAGCACGTCGTTTAAGCCTGACGAGCTCGAAAGAGAGTCCAAAACCCGGCGAAGTGCAAATAAAAATGTATTCGTGTTTAGATGGATTTAAAAATAACTAATTTGACATTTACACAATGTCACGCCCGCTAGCACTCCATTTTGCAATTTATTTCGTCAAATGTAATGTTTAAAAGCGTATCTGCGGTTCCATGACGCTTTATCCCCCCCACAGTTGATACCCTCGACAGTAGATTCATATGCCAGTTGATCCCTCAGACACTTGATCCCTCAAAAGATTATATCTGCTACAGCGTATTGCTACTAAGCCTAATGCACATAAATATGTCATATTATCTTATTCGGCGGTACATCGTCTCTGCATACTCCTTCGAAGATACTTAATTATATTAAGGCGATGCACTACGTCGTGTAATATTTTAAATTGAGCCGCTATCAATAACAACCCTTACGTAGATGGTGATAAGGTTTAAATTCCCGCTTAACACCATCCGCCTGTTTTGATTTATGCAAGAAAAAAACATGGCCAAAAAGTGCCTCTTATTTTATTTTGTGGATGTTCAGGCATAAATATTTAATTTTTTTTCGATCATTTTATAAATAACATAATTTGCCACATTATACAATAAAATCATAACCGAAAATGGGTTCTTAAGTAGGAGATTTTGAACTTTAAAGCAGTTTTCATAGGCCTTATACATTATTTTTTTCTGGGCTTATAAAAAGACTTATCTAAAAAATACTCGATTATTTCAAAGGCCAAGATGTATTCTACTCGCAGTATTTAATTAAAGCATCTGAAACATTTCCAGGCGACCAAATTTTCAAACCAAAAACACATGATTTTGCATTACTACGTGTTGCATCGCCTTAATATTAATATTCGGCGGTATACCCTCCCTAGGAGTACACTCCTTCAGTACACGGCATTATTAAAAATAATTTTAAAACCCTAGCCCCCCCTTAAGCGGACTTCCACTTACAACGCCTGCAGATATAAGCATATTGGCTTTCGTTATACGGCCGTATAATGCCCTTTATACATACGTTACCAGGGAGGAACTACAAGAGGAATAACCTTTTGCGGGATCAACTCTCCGAGGGATCAACTGTGAGGGATCAAGAGTCGGGTCACCATATTTGCATGTCGATACAAAGTAGACAAAACTTTGAATATTGCCATCATTAAAGATAGAAATCACCATTAAAAATTTATAACAAACTAAACCAATTTCTTCAAACTTACATTATAAGTTACTGTAAAACCATTACCAGGTTGATGCCACAATTTAGTTAAGTTAAGGGATACGAGTACGATAAGAAGTCGTAAAAATTTGCGTGTTTGCAAAGAATGGGCATAATGATTGTAGATACGTGGTTATTTAAATTTGCCAAGGTGGTACATGAGCACCTGTGAAACCGGGTACCTAACTACCTATCTACCTACCTCTAAACGTTTAACTGATAATGAACATCCGCACAATAGGCGCCTATCTGCCTAATAGCTAATATAAAGCGGCCGCTACACTACTCGCTTCGACGCTTCGACGAAGTCCTCGACGAAGTTCGAAGTGCGTGCCCACACACTCGTGTACTTCGCGAGTAACTCAGTCCAACCAGTCAGTGATTGGTTTATTTATGCCGTGACGCTTCGAGTCCTTTGACTCGGGCGCATTTACCGACAACAATCGGAAGTCTTACGAAGCGAAGCGAAGATGCCCGAAGCGAAGCGAAGTTCGTGCCCACACTATCGTATTCGGTCAACTTCGATCAACTTCGCGAGTAGTGTAGCTGGGCTATAACAATAAATTTGGCAACGGAAGCGGAGCTCGTTCGTGAACCTGAAATTACATAAATTCTAGATACACCATGGAATTTATCGACAAAAACACGATGTAAAAAGCTTTCCAAAACTTGTAATAAATAAAGCCTGGAAAGTATGAATAACTAAGATGACTTGTTGTATTAGTTGACTCGTGACGTTTACGTGGTGGATAAATGAAGATCTATTACACGTAATCCAATAATCTGGATGCATTGCTCCGTCCGAACGGAAGACGATTTCGTGAATAAATAACCAGTCCAGTGGGCGAGCTGACTCTGGTAAACATAATGACAGACGCCCTCGTAAACGGTAGACTGGTCGGGATTGTCCCATCATACTTCAATACTTCATCGGACAATACTGGACACTTCAATCAAACCAGATATTTGAGTTTGAAATTTATAGTGATTTGATGCACAAGTGCCTTTTACCATCGAAATGTGTCATGGAACTGACGAGTGACGCCAGGAGATGGTTGATTAGTTCACACCTCATCGAGCACATAAACAATGTGCACCTAGGTGCATTCATTACAAATAATGCAGTTTCGTCGATTTTAGGCACAACACGGAAGGATTATAAGTCGACATCGGATTATATCTATGCATTAAAAAAAACAGTGGAAAATGCATTAAATAGTGTCTGTTGTGGGCGGGCGGCGTGGTTTTGATTTTTATACAAATCTACACTCTTATTCCGACACAGATGAATTTTGTAAACATGATTTTCAAAAACAAGAGGAAGGTCACGGTCTACATGAATTTTTGAAAAAGCGCTACCATACTATTTTCCCACCCCTTAATGTTGATACTTTTTGATGAAATTTTGCACACTTGATGTTAAAAATAAGAGGACAATTACTGTCTACATCTGATTTCTAAAAAAAACTTTTGATGGAATTTTGAACACTTGATGTTCAAATAAGAGAAAAATTACAGCCTACATCCGATTTTGAAAAACTCTGCGTAAAACCCGGGCAACGCCGGGTACTTCAGCTAGTATGCAATAAAAATTCCAAAATATGCATGCACTGACAATTCCGAAATATAATATACGACAAAAGCAGGAAAATATTCAGATTTAATTGAAAATACAAAAAATCTATACAAAATTTTGACCGACAACATAAATATATGTGGTGTTTATTTAGTTTTTCATATTTCATCGGACAATACAGAAAACTTATAAGAAACACACGATATTTAAATATTAATCAGCTATTTCATTCCGCTTGACAAATAATGCTATACATTTTTAATGAAATAGACTCTCCGTCTGTTTTACAGTTTGACGTACCGATCGTATCAGGGGGCTGCGAATGCAGGAAATGAAAATAAAATGCATTTCCAATTCTCCGAGTTGTACTTTACCTGTCTACGGATCGATTCGCGGTCGGAACACGCAGTACACATTACTGAATCCCCCGCGGCACATTTAATTGCATGCACACATAAATGTGTTCACGATGGACATTTCTAGATATTTGACGATGCAAAAGTGTGAAAATTATTATTGTTAGTGGAATGCCGGATGTGAGAATAAGATTTAAAGTATTTTTAGACTGTTACATTTTTTAGAATTTCCTTGTGCCTTGGACTGGCGGAGAAAAGCACTGAAAATCGGCAACATCTGCGCCAACAATGACGTGACCGATAGAAACACTTCAATGAGACTTGAAAAAGACGCCGAGAGTTTTTTTGATTTCCAATGTAAATAGGACGTTGAGTGAAACTTTATTCGACGATTAAGAAACGATATCTTATAATCAAATTTTAAAAACTTTTTCTTTACACTTCGTGATAGGCATCCATCGGTTAAGAGACTACTTTAAAGTCTATTCAATTAAAAAACCTTCTTAACTGAGTAAATGTCATTCCGCGCAGCCGTTCCTCTTAAAACACCGCAGTAATCTACATACCCACATAAGTAGTTGGTAGTCATAAAGTGCTTGCTTGCCGATGGTCAGCTAGTGTGAGTATCTGTGAGATTGGTGTGAGACGAGAAGAAACTGGACCCGGCCCCCGGCGGCCGGCAGAAAGGTCAAAGCTCCACCGCGAACAAAGCGAGTGCGGTGCGGGTCACGGGTAGGCAGGTACAAGCACTGTACGGGTACACTGCACAGGTAGGTGGGTCTCACGTGACGGCGCGGCGCGAGTATTGACAGGCCTGGGGGGCCGCGCAACTAACAACACAGCCTGAAGTCTGCGTTCTGCATACAACCACCTCCTGCATCTCCTAGCCTCCTGGTACTGAGCACAGCCACAATACAGCGAGTACACCTCCAATTACCGACGGATACATGCACGCGGTATCGCAAGCCCTTCGAGGGACCTACTTTCCACGGTTAATGGTAACACATAACAAGGAACTCCAACAAAAAACGTGACTGGATTGAAACCGACTTCTATCTCCTATCATGTTCGTTATCAAGAAATATAATGCATATATTATTAGTAGTCGCACATACTTGGCGGTGGCGGTGGTTCGGTGGTGACGATCGACCAGAAATCTCCGATTATAGCAGATTTAGCACACGGTAAATAGTCCCCGATTGGAAAAGTCCACCGTTTCAAGTATTGACATAGAAACAATCGAGTTAAGAACAGAGCGATTGAAAGGTGGAAAACTAACACCTTAATGTACGTTCAAATAAATTTCCCCTTTTCAGCACAGTGAGATTCAAGCTAGACGCGTAATGCAGGGGACATGAGTGGACATAAGACTGCGGACTGGACATAAATCACAACACAAACGTCCTCTGATGATCTTGTGAGGTCTCAGATGTTTATAGAATCAAAATTGTGCAGTCGATAAGGATAATAAACATTGACGCACGTGAGTATTACATAAATACAAATAATATCATTCAGAGCGTTAAAACAAGTAAACAGAATACCTTGCTTAGTGAACTCAAAGCGGAAATCAAATGGTAAACTCCTTGATAATGTTTATACGGTTCACATATTCCTAGGTAAGTTTAAAGAAAGTCATTCATTTGCAGAGTAATTATAAAAATTACCAAAACCTCGGTGAAACTAAAGATTTTGTACTTAATAAGAATGGAATATACACAATACAAAACAACTATAATTTACTAAGTTGCCTTCTGGGAGCGGTTTATAAATAATTAGATTCCGAGCTAAGTAAATGGGTTGGTTCAGTCCAATTCCCTGATAGACACAACGAAAACCCGAACTTAAATGAGTTTTACCACACGGGGCGAACTCTCCTGGTTTATGAACTCCTGGCAGACTGCAGGGTGCAGTCAAACACACCCTAACAGAAATTTCATTAGCACATTTCACATACATTAAAAGATATATTACTCTCCAACCAAGCAGACAACAAAGGATAAGCAACATGTCAAGAATTTCAACAAATATATTTTTTTTATTTTTTTAAGCTTAGTTAAATAAAATCAAAATAAGGAAACGTGACGTTTATTTGCTTCTATTTGGATGTGGGGGTGAATAAAGATAGGTGTTTTGCATGTTGTTATTTCGAAATGATAGGTGCTTGCACTCATCAGGTACGGCACAATAGGTAGGGTTTTAATAATACCCTAAGTACACATAAATAATGCATGGCCTCACCGCCGAACAAAGACCAATAACACTTAAAACGATAGTACATAGTGCATACTGAACGCGAAATGCCAGAAGCTAATTATTGGAAACAAGATACTAACTATGCAAAGACTTGCAATGTTTTGACTCTAATGCATGTTTACATGCATTTAATTATAGGTACATGATAAAGGAATGATAAAAAAATTAACCCGCAAAAAACAAGTTTTTTTTGGTTTGTACCTTTCTTCCCAAATGCCGATCGGATAGGACCGAAATTTATTATGTATATTAAGAGTTGTGATGTCGTCCAGTTTCAGAGGAATACACATATGTCCGGGTGTGTGGACCCGATTGCCACAAAACTTTGAACGAATGCATTGTCATTGACAACGAGCCTATCTACCGAGTTTCAGTTCGATCGGATTTCAGGAAATGGGTTAATTTCCGCATACAATTTTGCATTCATTAATAACCGAAAACAAACGTGAAATTTAAGCAGATGTATTTAAAAATTTGCTATCGATATCGAAGTTCAAACATACCCAATAGATGATCAAAATCAGGATTCTTAGATAGCCCAAAATAATCTATAAAAATTAGGATGTTTATGAAAGTGCAATGTGCAACATGTTTTCATTTTGATATACATCCATTAAAAAAATTGATAATAGTGATCAATACACATGTGTTGATTAATCTTAGCCCACTATACTTGGCTGATATATGTGTGAGGGGCAATCTCACCCAAAGGAAACTTACAACTCAGGTCAGTTAAGGTTGATGCATCTAAGGGTACGTATACATTTGCGAACCGAAACGCGAACCGTACCACGAATTAAGGGGAAAATAACGAATCAACTGCATGTGGCGTTTCGCGCCTTTTGCGGTTGATTCGTTTCTTTCCCGTAAGTTGAGGTTCAGTTCACCAGTTCGGCTCGCGGATGTATACGTAGCATAACAACTTACGGGGTGAGTCTTCTCGTATTATGCTCATATTCTTGGAAAGAGTACGAATCGAAGACGATCAACTTCCAAATATGCGATCGAATGCGTGCAACTTGGCATTTACGATATATGTTAAATCTGTTCAGATGAGACAGCTTTACTTTAGTCCTTCGAAGGCATTATATACGGTTTTGAGGGACGTACTTTAACCAGTGATTCTTGACATTGTGAGTAAAAAATGTAACTGACATTTTGGTCTCCGGTGACTTTTTTGATGTTTTTTTTATGAAAATTTTTCAATTTATTTTTTTCAAAAACAATTCTTCTGCATGTCATCACTGTTCACACAGTCGAGTAACAGCCCAACCCCTCACATCGACCTTAGCTGTCCAATTACTGATGATTTTATAAAAAAAATTGTTACAAAAATATATTTAAAATGTCACTGGAGACCAAAATTTCATTTACATGTTTTACTCCAAATAATGTCAGGAATCACTGGTTGAAGTAAGTCAAATACTTCCCTTAAAACCTGCTTTAATTAATTAAAGAAAATCTCGACCAAAACAATGTAAAGCGCCTAGGGTAATTTTATTGCGAAACGTTGCTAAATAAAATTGTCCAAATAGTACGTAATTATTATTGGGATACGATAAATAAAACTGAGAAGTGGAAAAAGAAAGCAACAGGTCGTAAAAAAACAGAAACATTAAAAGTTTTCGTAAATAAACCCATCAAAACTCCAGCCACAAATGCAAATAATCTAAAACTAATTCGACCTTTGTTTTGTCCCAAACGTTGCCTCGAGAGAGTAATAACGGCGATTCGTGATTGATATTTAGTGTAATTTATCATCTTAGTTGCTAGTGAAGTTGTGATGATGGTGATTCACCGTCTGCGGAGTGATTGCAAGATGCAAGAGTTGCCTGTTGTTGTGATGGCGAAACAGTTAGGCAGATGGAATTGCGTCCACTGACAGTAGCCTGATTAATTCAATTCCATAACCAAAGACAAACGCTTTGATACTTTCAAGGCTGCAACTATGAAAACTGCAATTCGTTTGGAAATACATAGCCGTTTTTCTAAAGTAGTCGATTTCTGGCCAATTTGATACGCTGGTGACTAAAAACTACGAGTAACAGTTGTTGGTGACAGAAATCGTCGGTCCTTAGATGATTTTGCACCCAGCTCTGAGAAGGTTGTTGTCGGGGAACTATGAGGATTTTGCAACAGCGTAACCCAATTGCATATTAGGAAACCCAAACAATAAATATAATAACAATATTATTGTGTCAGTAGACTGAACAGAATTTAGAAATGTTACGCATGAAATTGGTGAGGAAACCAGGTTTTTTTTAATAAATATATTCAATAATTTTATCATTCAGTTTATAAAAACAGTTTATTTATAAACAATCTGCACCGTTTGATAATGCCTGCAGAAGGCGATACAGCTGTCACGCGTAATAAGAATTTACGCAGCAGAACTTGTCTATAAATGACCTGTTTATTTTAATAAATTCAATGATAACATTATTGAATATAGAAAAAAAAAACAAAAATATAAAAAAAAAACAAACTCCATTTGAGGATTTTTGTTGTTTGTTTTTGGGGTGTTATGCCGTGTTGCGTTAACTCCTTCTTTAGCCGACGTTTCGGACAGCGTTGCAGTGTCCATCATCAGGGCAGATCCGGTAGATCCGAAGAGAACTCCTCAAAATCCATTTGAGGAGTTCTACAAATGAAACTTGATAACAATAAATAAATAAACCAAGTTACACAATGAAAATTCGCTTACCAAAGTATCAAAGTTTCCATTGATTTTTAGCCTTCAACTTATGAAATGATTAGAAAACAGCAGATTTCATTTCGTAGCCTATTTATCCTGATCGGCTGACAAGCGGTTGTGTTGGTCGTAGACACTAAAACATACCCCTGACACCTGCAATGCATTTTGTTCGCGTTGTGTTTAATATTCATACATTCACTGCGTAGGTAGCGAGTACCTGCCTATTCAATTAGTGTTAAGGAAGCTCCCAAGCGGCAACATATAAAGAAGATTTAATTATCTTCGAGTAATACTTTCTCGTCATTTAATGACGTTTTCAAAACAATATGCAACGACAGTCATAAACATAGAACATCTACATAAGGCGTAGGTTGGTTGCTGTTTATCACGTTCAACTGGAGCACTGCATTAGAAAGTCCCTCGGATGACAGTTATTTGTGTAAAAACAAACGGCGCTCGTAATCAAAGATGACAATGCGCAGCTTCCAGGCGTGCTCGCGTGCAGAGGTAACTATTGAATTTACCATTGTTATATTCCCATTATAGGTACCGACCTCCTGTTTGTACCGAGTGTAATAGATAGGTACTGATTGTCTGCCGCACGGTTTGCAACTCGCAAGTCACCCTTATTGTGTTATGTAGGTCAAAGGAGTGTAATATGATTTGATTAAAACTTGGAATAGGAACCGAAATTCGCTGCTAATGTACTTTATCAGGAATAGCTTCCTTGATCTAACACCGGACATGATGTTAAAAATACACAAGCCATAATATTATGTGCGACCTCTACTGGAATATACTTTCCACAAAATATGGAGTCCATATTTTGCGATCAAAGTAGAGCGAATACAGAAACAATTCACAAACATGCCAAGAGCTTTGAAATAGCAGCAATATGAAGGTAGAAAACTTACCCACATAAAATACTGTTAATTTATTAAAAATATGGTAAATTATCCGTTTTCCTGTTAAAAACGGGACGGCAGGCCTTTAACGAATGTATTTATTTATTATACGCCCATAAGAGCTTTTACAAACATTTGATAATATGAACATAAGAATTCAATGAAACAGTAATCAATGTTAAAATTTGCATTTAAAATTATACAGAACCCATACAGAAGAATGGTATTATGCTAAACTTAATTGTTATTATTATTGAGGTATGTTATTATAGCCTTCTTGTAACTATATTCCGTGCATTCCAACTGCATGCTATCTAGGTAAAACCGAGTTCATAACAAAGTATCAGTTAAAAGCGAATGTTCATACAAATACTGATATTGTCGCGTTTCGTCATCATATTTATTAGGAAAAGAACACGTGTTCTCGATATATTCCAAATTACTAATATTTTTTCAGGAAATTGGCATGCTATCATTTTTTTAACATGATGATTTTTCTCCGTGCAGCATTAAAAGAAAGAAGAGAAATGTCTGACTTAATTGAGACTTTCAAAATTTTATCTGGATATTTTAATTGCCCTTGTATTCAAAAAATCTTCACCACCAACACAAATATCAATCTCCGTGGACACAAAAAAATTAATAAAACACCTTTCGCGTCCAATCCAGGCCCCGCCCTAAGCCAAACCTCAAAGGACCTAAAAGGACAAAAAACCTCAAGGGCGCTGCGTTAGGTATTATCAGCGCCTTGACTCCTCGGCAAGTCGGCGCCCGGAGCGGGCTACTCCAATTGCGCGTGCAGGGTGACGGCACTGATCCAATCCCAGGAAACACTTCCTTGCAAATATAGTAGTGGAAGCATGGAACAAACTTCGACAACATGTCAATAATTTAATTTGGAGAGAAGAAAGGATTGACGAAAAAAATTCAATTAACTCAACTACTATAACTTTTTGTGAAATGAGATATGAGAGCATCAGCAGAATGCTGCCTGCTCATTAACTAATAATAATAATAAATTAAATTGTTGAACGGTAGATGATGTTTGGATGGACAGTTTAATTGACAGAGCATCCTTTGGTATAAAGACAGATGATGGTATGCAGGGTAGATATGGCATAATAAGCTTTTTTTTTTATATAAATTTAATTTAGATTAAATTTGATAATATTATTATTAAGTTCTGCAAGTGTTTTAGTTTTTTATTATTGTGACAGCTGTTTCGGCTTACAAGGCCATTTTCAAACTGTGGTTAGTCCACATTGAGACGACGTATTTATACTATTTCAAATGTAAATTTTGAAGGTGCATACATTGATTTATTACTGTTTAAACCGATGACATGATATATTGTTGGTTAAACCAATCTATGTTTTCCCCTCAGTAAATGGTAATGAATTCTTAATTATTTACTAATGACTTTATTGCTATGAATTATTTGGGTGCATTATACTGCTTGGGTTTTGTGAAAATACTGAGAAGTGGTGAGTAAATTATTTTCCTTACTTTATTAATTAGTGTTAAATTTGGGTCATTCGTTCGTTTATTGATTTCTAACTGTTCAAGTAAATTTAATCTAATGCCCTTTTTTTCTATATGCAATGGTTTAGGACCCTTGTTGTTAAGTGGGGTATGATTATTCACCAAGAGATGTTCTGCGAATTTTGAGGATGTGTTTTTATTATTATAACATCGTATATGTTCTTTGAATCTAGTTGAGAATGCCCTCCCCGTTTGTCCGATGCATAATAAGCTAGTGTCAGGTGGGGTTACCTCGCATTAAAAACATAATGGTGTCGAGAATTATACCGCCTCGAGTATTTTGAAAGAATAAGGCAGAATATGAGATGTGTCAACGATCTGAATGCATGCTTCGAATATCTAAGAGTTTACACGAATCAACGCCTCGCGTCATCCCTTCGACCATCAAGTTATTTTTTCCGTAGCCCTCACCATAAATCACAGTTACTCCTCCGAGAATACAATTTTACAACTGTGTACCAGAAAACGCGAATGACATTAAGGCAATTAGAACCTTTATACGTTTCATTCCCAAATTTGAAAGGATTTATTTCTCCGTTAACCAATTATTTTCAAATTTACTTTCTAAAACAAAAGTTTTCCCATAATTTTCACGGGTACAATCTAGAAGCATAATAATTGGCACTACCGCACACAATACGCCATTGTACTAGGAATGCATTGGCCAGAGGCTCGAACAAAAGAATAGCAGAATAATGTCGCCAACAACTAGCAACTTACTCCGTCTGGCGTTCCATGGGCGGCGCGTACTTATTACTACTCAAGGAGAGACAGGGAGATTAAGAATCGACCACCAGAAGACAGAGGCATGTGTTTATATTATTTAGAGCTGCGTAGACCACCCCGGCTTGCCCACAGTGCTGGTCCGTGATATCCGGCAGATTAGTCATCAAGTCATGATTTACTATTGTGTAATGACTGCAATGAATCGACATCAAATTATTATTTACGTTAGTGCTGTTGGAAGTTGGAAGCAATGATGCGATATTTAGGAATTTTGTAAATCTTTTTGTTTAATGTGACACCTCACAACAGCGGAAGGCAGGGGAGCTTTGGCACCACCCGGTTAGGCAGCGTTAAGGTAGGGACACGTACGTGCACCGGTGCACCGGGGATCAATGCTGTAGGTTCCATTAAAATAAATGTAAAACATACTCAGCACGCCAGCATTGCGTCTGTGCATTACAGATGGCAATCGGTCTGATAACAATGGATTGTCAATCAGACGGACTGCCCTCCTATGCACAGAATCAAGTAGGTTTATTAAGTATTGTGGGGCTAAATTCAATTGTTGGGCGTAGGTACTTGAGATTTTTATAGGGTTAGCAGCTGGTTAAGAAACTGCTAGCCCTATACAAGACGTCCAGTTTCTTAGAAGTCAGATTTACTCGATCTTTTATACTGACGTGGTAAATTAAAACACATTGTATTCCTCAAGTCTCAAGGAAGACACGGTGTTTTATGTTACCGCGGCAGTATAGTGGCCCAATACGTGAGCCGATCTGATATTTACTCCAAGCATTTCAATGGAGACTTTATTCGGGAGGGTGCTTCCATCAAATTGCACCAGACAATCATTGATCTCCTTCTTTGCCGAAATCAGACGCTTCAAATCTAGCAATGATTTATATAATATCACACTGTAAAGCAGAAATCTGATTTCTCAAGCAGCAAAAACTATCAAACCGTGAGTTCCTGCGTTATGAAATGGAATCAGTATTTTCTGTATGGAATTCCTAACTGAACGCGACTGTTTTCAGTTCTTAACTTCATTGTATTGAGACCTCAACAAAATTTTGGAGGGTGTCAAAATGAGACGACAAATAATAATAATGTCTGCCATTTTATTCTGCTTGGAATGGGGTGCAAATTTCTCGTACATAATATGTATACACATACTTCTCCATACGAAAGAATAAGAAGAATCCAAGAACCCATTATAGAAGAAATATAATTTTGTACCCCGTTCCAACTAAAACGAAATGGTCCGACATTTATTATTTGTCGCTTCGTTTATTAACCCCTCCAAAATTTTGCAACAGCATTGCTTTCCTGTATTGACACTATGGCGATATTCAGAATCTACGGAATATCTGGAGAATTTTTTTTCGGTTTTCTCTCCTAGCGAAAAATTTATTTCGACAATATATTTATATCACATCACTAATGCTAAAACCCAATTTGGACAGACGCCTACAGTCACTGACAAACCACGTTTTAGACAAATAATTTATATACACGCAGATGGTGTTTATTCGATGCAAACAGAAACACGTAGAAATATAAGCTGGGATTAAACAAGATGCTGACAAGAATGAAATAAAATACAGTGAACAATAAAGGATGAAACGCGAGAAATAATATGTTAATAGGTAGAGAGAAAACTTACGAAGAAACTGAGAAGTTATATGAATCATTAACCAATAGTTTCAGAAGTGGCATCAGTGGGGAAACTTGATACTTAACCCTTGCTGCGGAGTATTGCTTGTAAACAAAAATAAACAACGTAATTCGTCATCTTAGGTTACGGTCATAATGTCAATTAATGCCCACGTGTAATTAATATTATAGACAGGTTACACACCGCAGATGAGAAATCAATACACGGTTGCGCAATCGCTGCCGTCCATTAGTCTTTAGAGAGACAAAATTATCTTAAAACTGAAAATTAATAAATTAATAATAAATTAATATACTGAAAAATTGGTTCGATAAAAACCTCCTCTCATTAAATACTGAAAAAACAAAATGTATCCCATTCTCTATCAACAAATTTAAATCAATACCAGAATTAAAAATTATAATACATCAACTTAAATGTAACAGAACTAATTGCAATCAAGAATGTTCTATACTTAGTCTAACTTCTGAAATTAAATATCTTGGTATATATATAGATCAACATTTTAAATGGAAAAAACAAATTTGTGAACTTGTAAAAAGAATTAGAAAATGTATTTATATATTTATAAGACTTAGAAATATTCTTAGACTAGAAAACCTAAAAAGAGTGTACTATGCAATTGTACAATCTATATTACAATATGGTATTATTGGCTGGGGAGGAACTTATAACAATATATTAAATCCACTTAAAATAGTTCAAAGATTGATAATTAAAGTAATATTGAAAAAACCATCCAAATTTTCTACTGAGATTCTCTTTTCAATATTCAATGTTCCCACAATAGACAATATATATAAAAAATATTCAATTCTACAAATTTATAAAGAAATACAGTTAAATAACTTACAATTCAATTCATCAGCAAGATATCAAAAAACTATCAAAATCCCAAAACTTAATACAAAACACACACAAAATACCTATCTCTATCTAGGTATAACATATTTTAACATCCTTCCATTATATCTAAAAAATATTGAAGATATTCAGGAATTTAAAATAAAATTAAAAAATTACCTAAAACTACTATAAAAGTCCATATCTTACTCTTATTATTATTTCCTTCAAATCTTGAAACTGTATTATTGATAAATCTTGCCTATTTCTTACTTATCCCTTTGGTTTTGCAAATATATTATTTACTTACTTACATGATTCCATATAATTGAGCTAGGATTCACTCACCAAACACAAGAGCCTCGTCTCTTTATGGTGAGGAAAAGCTATTATTATTTACCTTGATAACACTGTATAATATGTATAATTGTATATTTATTGTAAAAAACATACAAATATTAAATAAAAATCAAAAAAAATCAAAAAATCAAAAAACTAAAAAACGATAGAATAAAATATAGTTAACGCCAGTTTGTCACCCGCTTTGGTGGAGAATGGGTCAACATGTCAATTTGTTATCTAGGTTCGATTTATCATATCCAATACTTGATACTCAGGTGCTTGCAGATCATTTCAAAATAATTCAAACCGACCTCAAATTTCAAAGTTAATATTCATGTTCTGTGAACGTTGTTTTTATTCAAGTTCTGTGAAACAACTGACCCGCAATGGAATATTAACAGAACTCGAATAGAGCTTTCACAGAACTTAAGGCGAAGCACTACCAAAGTAATGCAAAATAACATTTTTTCAACATTTCCTAATGTGGCAAATGAAGTTCTTTAGAAAATTATCTTAAAGTTCAACATCTCCTAATGTGGCAAATTAAGTTCTTTAGAAAATTATCTTAAAGTTCAACATCTCCTAATGTGGCAAATTAAGTTCTTTAGAAGATTATCTTAAAGTTCAAGAGCATCTAAATGAAAACAGTAGGGTTGATTTAAGCAGAAATTTAAACCTTATCGCCATTAAGGAGTGTTATTGTTAGGGGCCCGATTCCAAATGTAACACGACGTGGTAAATCGTGTTAAATATTAACTTTAAAACTTGATGAATTATTCAAGTTCTGTGAAACATCTGGCCCTAATATATCAAATAAATATTTTTGATATGAAATAATATGTTTCATACCATACAATGAGAAATGAGCAAAAAAAACTGGCCGTTTGTTTCTAGAATGCAGCGAAATTCCCTTACATTCCTTACACATCTCTTACGTGATTCCACAAACCAGTAAACACTATAACCGGCCACCCAGTAAGTAATTAATTTTCCTACTAAGATGTTATACAGGTAGGAAAACTGACCTAAAATGCAAAGAATTTATGGAAAATGTCTTACAATGCGGAACGGAAAATCCGGTCAGTCCAGCCACCGGGTCTAATGACTGCTTTACACTATCCCCTTTTTCATCAAGTTTGTCTATTCCTAGCGATTCGGGATGAAAAAGGACGTGTTCTATTTTAGTACCGATTTTCGTATAGTTTCATAATGCGGACATTATTTGACGTCTGTCATCTCTCATTGTTTAAATATTAATAAAAAAAGACTAAAATATGTATTTATTTCTGATTGTGAATGTGTATTAATGTTAGGCATTGTGAATTTCGCGTGTATGTTTGATCATTTGACATTTTGTTTGAGAAAATAATACACGTGAACTTTACATACGTTAACTCATAAAATCAAGAATATCTATGTTAGTTAACTTTATAATGTAACATTAGTTCATTAATTAGTTAATAGAGACAGGGTTGTGACAGCTATTACTTTGACATCTGCGCTGCCGTGTTTTAGTGGTTTCACCTCATATATTATAAGAATATAGTATTGATCAAGATACTTTGATCAGGCAGGCAATTTTACCAAGGCATAAGGTACCTATAAAAATCAATATGATAAAGGTTCGAATGACGAACGGGAAAACAAAATCATCGATTGGAGAATGACCAATCAGGTGATACAGTTCGCAAATGATAGTGACATATGTTCTCATGATTGTGATGTATGGTTATGTTCAAGGTGATGCCATTTTTTGACGATTTCGTACCGTCCCGAGATATTATTTCTTCTCCAATGGCAAATATATGTTGTAGCGAATAGTTTTCATATGGGTCCCGATATGGGGATCGGTATAAAAAAAGGATGGTGTAAAACTGTAAAGCCTAGCATAACGCGACTTGACCACTTTTGACTGTTGGTAAGATATGGGTTGTGGACATTGGCTACCGGTTCCCTTGGATACAATAAAATCATGAACTTCGAACATTATTATAATTATTATTACCAACATTAATTATTAGATTTGTGATAATATCTTGTAACCGGAACGGGAGGGCCTTTGATCGACATTAACGATAGCCAACATGATGAACGAACTACGGTAGGATGTGTTACATTGGTAATTAGTCAAACATCATAATCAATTTCTTATATCTTAACGTTATAAAAACTTACTTTTTCGAATGAAAACACTGCAAACTGAATTAGGGAGTCTTACCTGAAACAAAGAAGGAGAAAAACATTAGTATGCACATTTATCAAGAAATAAAGTTTGGTAAAAAAAAAAAAACGAATTTAGTACTTAGAACGAAGTACTATTGGGTAGCTATAATACTGTAGAAACGAGATCCCTGGGGCGTATATGTGGTAAGTGTGAGAAATATGGAGATCCCCAAAGACTGCAAGGCTGATTTTAGCGTAATGAGAAAGGGATGCTCGGATGGTTTGGTCATGTAGAGCGAATGAACGAAAAAGGAGTGTAAGGAGAATATATAACTTGTGAATGGTAGAATAAGTCAGGGACGCCCGTGGAAGACATAGAAGTTAGAATAATAGAAGAGTATAAATATATTGGATGTGTGATTGTGAATGAGGCAAGGAGTGTGTGCCAAGGCCCAAGACAGAGATGTTTGGCGGTTCGTCTGTCTACGCGCGATGGTTAGTTAGTTTCTATTAAGTAATTTGATTATTTTCGCTTTAAAGTCTTTTGAGGATAAGTCAAGCTCACTAGGGATATTCTGTTCATAATCCATGTAAAAGTCCAGTTGGGCGTAAAAAAAGAATAAAAAAATAGAAATAAAAAAATGTTCTAGTAAAAAATATTATATTATAGGTAGGTACTTTGTCGCTTGTCTGAATTTTTGATACATCAGTTCCTTTGAAGATATCAATAATAATAATTTGCTATGAGATAAAGAATTTGGCATTCTCAAACTATAAAAATATTACCATTTGTTATTTCGGCTACTGGCATTATATCTAGCTCTCTCATTAAAAATTTAGGCGTATTAGATCTATCAAAAAATTTATATATAAAGATGCAAAAGTCGGTCATTTTGAATACATGTAGGATAACGAAAGATTTTTTAAATATTTATGTTGAGGGATCAGTAGGATTTATAGGCCCTGTTAGGAGTTCTACCGAGCCGAACCCTCTGATATGAAAATATCTGGAGTCGGTGAATTATTTTCCCATTTGATCTCTGGTGAGTTGACGTGTTGTTCTTGTATTGTTTTGTATTTATTTTGCTTATATAATGCACTTGCATAATGTTGATTGACTAGATGATCATTTGTGGAAGGGTTTAGTTTTTCCTATGGGGAAGATTTAACCCGGACATAAAATCGGAAGTTTATAAAAAAAAAATATTTAAAAAAAATATATATATAGGTACTTTATCGCTTGTCTGAATTCCTCACACAGCAAAATTCAATAAAAAAATGACACAATTAAAAACAAATCCAAGTTTATTGAATCAGAGATGCAATCACTCACAGATGGACACACAACCGAAATAAGTATATTTAACTGATAAAATTTTAATTTTGGAACAAATTATTGATGTAGCACAACAGATCATGAATAATTGTGTTCTATCCAAACTAACTGCCTCGCGAACAAAATCACGCTGCGTCTTATACAGATAAAAGCTCTCAGACTCAACCGTGCTCGAGCGTCGTAATGCGGTCAAATATTTGGGCAACAGAAAACCTTATCAGCGAATTCGTGTGCGTTTTTTTTTTCACTCGTTACAAATTGTTTACATTGCGTTCACAGCGACGAGAAGAAAAAGCTGGGAGTTGCTGATCGTTGCACAACCGACAGATAACGTCCACAAGATGCTTATCTCGGTGGCACTGCAATGTAATTAAATTAACTATCAAACTCGTGGCTTCGATAAGATTAATCGACTAGTTGTCTGGAGAAACACTCGATGTACATTGTACAGTGTGCGCTGTGCCCCATTTCTAGAGTCGTGCGCATGCAGTAATTAATAATTAAAGTGGATTGTTCTTTTCATTAGCACAATGATAAATTATTTTAACCATAAAATCACGTGAATTGAAAGGACAGAGCAGAGTTTCTCAAACGAATGCGACCAATCGCCCTCTTTTAAATATAATTTTCAAAAATCTATCGTTTTTACCATCGACAAAGTTGCAAAATACATTGGTAGGAGGAACCTACTGAAAATTTATATAATACAGGGTTTTCCAATAAGAGCTGTTATTTTGACATTTAATCGTAAAAGATCAATGGTTTCGTTGCTTGTGTGGCACGTAGCGCAGTCTTGTTGAAATTAAACGTTGTCCAGATCAATACCATCCAATTCCGGTCATAAAAAAATAATCATCTTTCGATAGCGCAATCCATTCACACTAACTGTTGCACCAGCCTCATTTTCGAAAAAGTAAGGTCCAATGACTCCGCCGGACCATAAACCGCACCAAACAGTCACACTTTGAGGATAGAGATGCTTTTCAACAATAACTCTTGGGTTTTTCGAGCCCCAGATGCGACAATTTTGCTTGTTGACGAAGCCACCGAGGTGGAAATGGGCCTCATCACTCAAGATGATTTGCATTTGATTCACACAATTGAATTTTAATAATTTCAATGCGTTGTTGAAGCGTGTATCGTTCCATTTTTATTAATGGCGTAGTTTCTACTTGTCAAATGTCAAAAATTACAGCTTCAAAAGTAACATCTACCGAAATAGCGGGCTATTTAAAATAACACCTCTTCGGAAAACCCTGTATTATTATATTATATTCATATAAAAATTCAGCCTGCATATGTTTGCCCTTGCAAAACTCGAAAAGTGGTCGGTTCCAATATCGCTGAAAGTTCCGAAATTTGTTCTTATTAGTGCCAGGAGTGTTTAAAGAGTGGGTTGAATGATATAAGAAGTCGGCGACGCCCGAGGAATACTTAACGCAATATCTCTGCACCTGAATAAGATACGGAGCCGAATTAAATGTAGTTTTTTAAAAGTAATATTGTGGTGTACAATAGTGCATGGTGGAAGAAGTCTGAGATGCCCGAGAAAGACATTAGCAACAGCGAGTCCACTAGTTATTTATTTTTATTTTTTCTGTGTCTTGTTCTGTTTCATAATTTAGATTTATCAGTATTATGTTCTTCTTCTATAAAATAAAACATACGTGGTATAGTCTTCGAGCAGACATAGGGCTTTAGTAATAATAAACGAGTGTAAAATTTTACACAACTGAAAAACAACCATTACCTTCAGTGTGTCAAGACGTGTATCGTGTTTACTGTTTACCCCTGGATATGTCCAGACCCACTGGGAACCACTGATGTCACGATGTCAGTGGTTTAGAAAAGCACAAGATAAATTTATTGATTACTGTGTCCCATTTCCAGAATCGTGAACATACGATAATTAATAATTAAAACCGATTGTTATTATCGTTTCCGTTAGCAAAATAAAATGATAAATTATTTTAAACGATAATATGTGAATATTGTGCACTGAAAGAAAAGATTTAAAAGTGGATCATTTAATTGGCAGTTTGACCCAATTAACAATGACTTCTATGAGCAGCAAATTAACAGTGATTTGGCTAAAATTTACCAAATAAATACGAGCTTCAGAGTGGTTACCACGTGGAACAAGAGGGCAGGCCCGTCTGGCACATCATTGCATAGAACGGGGCGGGGGTGAACGGTTACTCAGATGAGTGAATATAATATAATAGATGAGTGATTTATTTATTTAACCTCAACGGTATAAATATACCATAAACAATAAAGCTGCTACCACACGCAAAGCTCACATCAACAGATAATATAAAGCACAATAGCGCTCGCCATACAATCCCATACAGACCCGACACACGTAAAAAGATAACGCGCTATAAATGTGGTTCTGAACTTCGCTAACCGAATTTATTTTACGTAACCGCTCCCGACGCGATATTTGAAAAGTTATGCGTCCCCCTCTCCGCAGTAAAAAGGAAAGGGGGTCATTTTAATTACGGAGCTACCAACTAAGTTCCGTGTTCCCTTTGACAGCCATGACATAAGCAGCCTAATAATGCATTTCTTATTTATTATGTTAGCTCATATCGTCATGTGTGCTAGTAAATTTAGAAACATAAAAAAAAACTTTATTTGGCAATCATACTTAACATATATTTAAAATATAAATATAATCAATATTTGAATTTGAAGTAAACAAATTTTCGCCCTTTCAAAATTAATCATATTTTTAACTCAGTGTGTTTATTTGGTAATATCATTCGGTTTTTTGATAAAGTTGGACGGCCCGATACCTACATAGAGAAGCTTCTAGTTTGTTCGTTTGTTGATTGTTTTCCTGGGTAATCTGGTTTGCTCTCGTCAGCTCTCGTGCTCTCTTCTCGTTCCCTGCCCTGGTGTTGGTCCTTGCCGCCTTTGCCTTCGACATTTTTGGAAATCGACGTGAGCTTATTTTACAATAATTTATTATATGTCGCTTTCGTCGATCGGCGTGCGAACTGCGAATTTCCTGATTCGATGGAGAGGTTATGTCAGGTTATATGAAAATGCGCTATTTACGCGCAGATTGTTTAAAATCTAAAAAGTTTATAAATAGCATTTATAATTATATAGTTGGCGGCATCATCATCTGAGGATGAGCTGTCCAACAGATCCAGCAATAGGCGACAAGTATCATCCATTTCGAAAACGTGCTCAAGCTGTCAGTAAGTAAAGTTGTCACTTTGACAGATGAAATTATGTTCCTCGGCCGCTCTCGAATTCAACTGACCCCCTCTCCTACCATAGGAAGAAATATTTGATAGCGTCGTGTGTCGGTAGAAAAGATGATGCGCTGTATATTAACTTTTGATGTGAGCTTTGCGTGTGGCAGCAGCTTTAAGGGGGTGACAGATTACGCTTTAAGTTCAAAGCATTATATATAACTCGATATTGCTCGCCGTACAATCCCATACAGACCTGCCACACCAAAATGACGTGTAATAAGTGTGGGCGTGGCGACGATATGAGCTGTATTTGAAAATTATGCGATCCCATCGGAACAATTTACGGGGCGCCGTAATTACGCAGCTTTCATGTGTCAAAGTGACAGGTCCCACACAAAGAAATGATATTCCGTGGCAGTCCCCCTCTCCAGTGGCGGCTCGTGACTTTTGGATGTACTAGAGTGCTAATATTATAAAAAATGGCATTTCTGATGTTGTTATAGCTGAAAACGATTTTTTATTTTTTTTCGAAAATCGATTTTTTGTATGAAGATTTTCAGGAAATTTCAGTATAGCCGTGTGCCGCACGGAATTCCTGAAAATCTTCATACAAAAAATCAATTTTTTGAAAAAAAATAAAAAATCGTTTTCAGCTACAACAACATCAATTAATCCATTTTTTGTAATATAAGCACTCTAGTAACCCAAAAGTCACGAGCCGCCACTGCCCCTCTCCTAAGTAAGATTATAGTGTCACCCCAACATATAATACGTATATGCCATGCCCAAATTATGCGCGCATAATATGGCGTAATGGGTCTAAGGCTTTAATCATATACAATGTACATAACATCAGAAACTATAAAATCAACAGAAACTCTAGAAAGCTGTAAAATAAGAGATACAAGTACATGCAAAACTTATAAGTAGACTTAGGTTAACTTAATAATTATTGAAAAAATAAAACAGTATAGGCTTCTTGTACCTACATTCCGTGCAGTAAAATATATCTGCCACATCTGCTTATTTATTACTAACTTCATGTAATCTAGGTACAAGCGAATGTTATGTGAAATGCTTTGTCCTGGTATTGTTACATTCAAACATGATTTTGTAACGAGTAGCTCTCGTAGGAATATGAAATTCAACAAGGTTAAGTAAATTCATGTTACCGTTACTAAATAACAATAATAACATAAATATTATGTCGGATATAATTTGTCAATCTGAGAGTTTTAATAAATTTAATTCTTTCAACAAACAAGTAAAGTTTATGCTTTCAAGGGGAATACCGAGTTATAAATGAATCTATTGGGAATTTATGTTGAACTTTTTTTAATTTGAATCTGAATGTATTTTAAAATTGGGGGACCGGCTATATTCGACTTGGTTTCGAACTAAAGAAATATGCAACATTTTCAAGGTTGAAATATTCCTAAAGCTTCTGAAATTTGAAAAATAGATTAAATTTACTAACAGTAACAAATTTTGGTTAATCAAAGCTCAGATTTGCTGCCATTACATTCTGAATGCTTCATAACCGTAGAGTTCACATTGTTATCAAAATGAAGTTAACGAATCATGAAATCTTCAACATCGGCGTAATTGACATTTCCGCATTTAGCCACAAAGGGATAGCAACACAACAATAGGATAAGCAAAACTCGATGGTGATGAGAGATCCGTGATGGCTCAAAGCCAAGATGTCAAAATGCTAAATTGCGTAAATCTTTTACGAGACAATAAGCAGTCAAATACACCGTGTTGTAAAGATGTCATGTAATAGAATATCTACACTCTATAGACACTTGGAAAAGCGAACAAACAAAAACAAATAAATAAATACGTAATTGTTATTTTTTTAATGATAAACTAATGCATATAATAAACGATAACAAATTATTATAAGCAATAATTAGTCGCATGAAATATTCATACAAATTGTACTAGTACATATTTAATTATTTGGCGTGTTGGGAATAAGCCGACGTAGCTCAGTGGTCCAGACCACCTGACCGGACATCAGGAGGTGCGGATTCAATTCCCGTCGGCAGCATTTATTTTTACGTAGTTTTTGTTATTGATTAGAAATTGGGTGAAATCCCGTTGCACGTACACGGTGCAAATTAATTACAACGTAATGTTGGTTGATATGAATGATTATAGACGCCTATATGGAGCGGAAATATATTGTTAATACAATAAAACGAGACTTAAATAAATAAGCCTTGCGACCGATTTCACCAATTAAGCGAACGCAGAGTTAAGTAAAAAAATAATAATTATGTTTTCGCAGAAAGCAATCACTTTGGGGTTTGACATAATATTATTAACACCACCTGTAATTTGTGTAAACAAAGTGTTTAATTTAATAAGTATATTATACATTTGGCTAAGGATTGCAGCAACTTCACAAAGCACTCTTTTCAGGGTGAAATGCCTAAAACCAAAAAAAACTTCAATAGATATAAATTTTTAGTGAAAGAAAAACACGGTGATAACGGTCGTTTGTTCGCATGCAGAGAAAAACTAATCCTTTTAAATCTAATATTGTTTTATGTGACGTACTGCTTGTATAGAGTTACTGTGTACAACCAAAGTACAGCCGGGGAAACGGTATAGCTACCATGTTGGGTGACGTCTGAACGGCTGCGCAACCCTTTTCATACAATTCTTATTTTTAGATACCCAACAAGGCCAAAATACCCAACCAAACCATTTTTTTCGTAAATCAAAATCAAATATCTAGTATAAATGGATATAAGCTTTTTAAAATTACTATAAAAATGCCAATTAAAAAACTCTTATTTTCATGATTTTAGAAGAAACATTGCAAATCATTATTTACGAGTTTGAATTATAAAATAAAACATAAAAAGGGTTATATTTTGTTTGATAATTTAATTTATATACGACAAATTTGTGTTCTAACGTAAATCGTTCATTTGTAATTTAAAATCAAGGCCATCAAAATGTTTTTTTGCTGTTGTAGGTAGTTTTTAGTATTGGTATCTTATGTAGGCGCGGATTAAAGTTCGTAGTACCAACTCGTTATTTCTTAGTACCAACCACACAACGTACGTTAGTCCTCAAGGGACAAATTTCTAAAAATAATAATCCTTTACAAGTTAAACGGCGCGGTAACAGCGCTTGTCATTTGTAAAGTTGATGATTTGAAGCCTTTGACGATATGAAGCTTTGAAGGCGTTGATGTATTTGAAGGCATTCGGCCAATAAACAAAAACTAGAACCCGTTATCGGGTCTAACCTTTGTTCGGCGGCCAATGACAATGTGTCCTCACAAGAGGTAGGAACCAGGTACTATCTATCTACATCAGGCTGGGTCATCGATGTGTGGAATTTTTTTGTTGTTTTTTATATAATATGATTTCAAAATGATCAGATCTCAAAATACATACGCGTACCATCACCTCATGTGATTGTTCAAATTCAATAATACTTTTTGGGCTGCACCGAGGGGACCGATAAAGAACCCAGGTGTGATTTTGCGGAAAGCGAATGATTCTTTATTGGATTGGATTAAGAACAACTTGTGAGTTTTATAATATTAGCCAGGTCAAACAATAGGTGTAGAAGCCATTTCGCATGCGCAAGATGGAAAAAACCTTTTCAATCTAAGGATTTTGACAAAAATCACACATAAAAATACGTGCAATGCACTCACAGACAGAGAATTGGTACAAATTAGTTATATTTAGATTTTTGCCTATAAAAGTAACACGGAATACTCTCTTAAATCTTTTTATGTCATCAATATTCGTATGCGCAATTTATGTGATCCCCGGCGTAACCCAAGGTCCAGCCTAAGGTACACTCTTACATCTACCGCCACTGTAGCGAGACCGACACGAGCACACTGGATACAGTGAATACAGCGGACACAGTACTGGCTTATCGCCAACAGCCAGCATGGGCACAAAAGGTCTAACTGAAATACGAACCAAACAAAACAACAGATACCCATGGATACGGATACTGATACACAACACACAAGAAACACGACACCAGAACCGAATAATGGGAAAACCAGTCTTCTGAATATAAAAAGGCTGTAATATTTTTTGAAAAATCTGTGAAAATTTCAATGGTTCACGAATTATTATAAAAAAAAACAAGGTAAAAAGCATGAATCAGGTACGGTTAGTACGGTTTCTTTATGAAAACAGCACCTTATTGAAACTTGTAAGAGAATCATCCAATTTAGAGAAAATAGCTTATTATGCCAGTTGGCATAAATCTTTCGATTTCGACAGTTTGGTGAACAAAAACATGATTGAATTATAAAGAAAAAAATAATATATATTTAAATGAAGCACGAAAGTACGTTTTTATCGTCAAATAAAATTGCTTACGATAATTTAAATGATCCCACCTAAATAATAAATTACAAAAACCAGAAGCGAAAGTGCATTCATTTTTTTAACACAAATGTTATTTCTAATGATCACCAAAATCTTGATTAAGCACCATAAATATATGCATTTTATACCGATCATTAACAACGTATGAATGGGTCAGGAGTCAGGATACTGTTATTCCAAATAAAAAATACAGAACAACATAATAACAAACATGATCTTCAAAGAGTACTACGCCTTACGCTACCAATAACTAATAGTATACATGCAGTCGCAATATTGTATGCGAATCAGATTGTGGTCTGTAAACAATATTTGACACAGCCGTTGGGGTAGCTGTGGTTAACAGTTAGAATTGGAAAAGATTCATAGTTACCCCTGGTCTTTTCGATCGATATTATGGACTTGAGGGAGACTGGTTACTGACACAAGCTTCCGTTATAGACTCGAATTAAACGCACTAAAGGGACATGTTCACTGTACAGGTTTTCTTAACAGACTGGTCAGGTATAAATAAATTATTACAATGTCACTGAATGTAGGTACTCCATACTGTCAGACAGGGACAGGTAATTGGTTGGAGGAATGCAGGAACATGTGTTAAAGGGAGAAGTATATAGTTGCATCTACAATACCGGTGCTCATATTTTTTGCTAAGAATCTATCTAGATATTTAGAGCTAATATCCAGATTACCAACAATAGTAGGGGAAAATGATAATCCATAAATTGCTGCTAAACTTTTGGTGGCAAAATATTACAGCATCAAATAGAAATAATTCGATACTCGGTTAAAAATACAAGCCAAAAAAAAATCAGCTGTCCGCAGTTGAGAAGTAATCCCTGACTCAGAATGATAAACAATAATCTGGCCAGGATAAAGAGGCAGACAGTACTTGCATAAAGCTCAGATATAAAATAATTAAAATCAAAAGCTTGAATAAAAACAAGTAATACAGACGGAATGCCACTACTGCCAGCCGCTAGTCGTGAGTCATACTCGCTGAGATGAGATCTGTTAATCCGTTGGAAGCTGGGTTCAAGTCGACCTTGCACTGCGAAACACCAAATAAGAAGACATCCGTGATACAAAGGATGAACGAGGATTACAAGTCGATGTCGACGCATTCATATTATTATAATAATGCGCGCACCAGGAAAATGCAACCGAAATGATATCGACTATCAAATAAATACGTTTCGATTTCCGAGAAAAAAGAATTGCGGCTGTTGCTTTTGGAATTAATACAAAAAATCTCAGCATCAAGAACAATGGTCGTAAATCTATAAAGATACCGACACAAATTACATTTTAGCTATCACTGCAATACGTTATTTGGTGTTTAAAATATTGATGATATTATAATTTAAATATTCTAATTCGAACCTTGATAATACTCGTAGTTGAACGATGTTTCAAATGAATTGTTATGATGCCGCCGAGAAGTTATCATCATGGAGAAATGAAAACAGTATATATAGACCTCAGTATCCGTTTTGTAAATGTAGGACAGTAATTTTTTTCGTTTCTATACGGAGAATAATTACTGATATTAGATATTGCTAATTTATTAATAATCTCTTATAATTATTTGTAATCCGCACAGAAGGAGTTAAGGGCCTTAACGAATTAATTTATAGGTTTCCTAATAAACTTTTAGTAAAATACGAACGTATTATTAATACATAGTTTATCACGAAACGACCTGCAGTCCCGTTTTTAACCGGATTACAAATAATTTAAAGAGATTTTCAAAAAATTAACAACACTCATTTTTTCCTTGTGTAAAAAGGAATACAAATTGTATGTCCTATGTTGATGTTAATCGTTTACTAGATAAAGAGACAAACTATTTGAATCCACAGTGGCAAAAAACAACTAATTATTACATTGTTCACATAATTTTCCTAAGGATGTCTACTTACTAATTTCTTTCGATATTTGAAAGATTTTAAATGTTCAATTAGGTTCGAAGTGTATATCTCGATTGTGCCCATCACTAGTGCCGAACCAGGTACGTAATGTCTGCATAGAGTCCATATTATAAAATCCCAACCAAGTATGAATAACTTATTTCATAAGCAGATAATTTTCACGCCATGGCACCAACTTATTACAAGAGTTGCATAGATTTAACAACAATGATTATTACACCGACGATTGCTAAATTTAGTTGAAAATGCGTGAATCAAAACCAACCCAAATTGATTTCCTTGTTTGCGCCAAAGATTGGTGTCACGTCTGACATTAGAAACATCGAGATTTTTCGTTATTATAACTGTATTTTTTTCTACAGTTGTCATTGTTATTGTTAGTCATAAGATTGTTGTGCAATCACTACAGAATACAACCGTTGGACATGACAAGTCCATCGTTCCCACATTAATTGATCGTTTAGTGTTGATGACTGAAGTGTAATGAATTATGACTGTGATATTGAACTACTTAAGCATGTCGTGATCGAGATTATTAAAAGTTCCAAGTGTCCTATTAACATTTAACGAGCGTGTTTTAAAAAAGGTCAAAAGTAAGATAGATTTTCGCGACTTCACTGAAATGAAATTTGCCTTACTACGACAAATTTTGTGGTGTCTTATCGGCACTTACATAAACATTATGATAACATACAGGGACATTTCTAAATATTATTATTTTTTCATTAGTTAATTGAGCATGTTTTAAAAAAGGTCAAAAGAAGGATAGATTTTCGCAACTTCACTGAAATGAATTTTGCCTTCCTACGACAAGTTGTGTGGTGTCTTATCGGCACCTACATAAACATTATGATAACATACAGGAAGATTCTTAAATATTATTATTTTTCATTAGCTAATACTCATAAGGTTAAATATTATCATAGAAAATCATATGAATAACGTTTTAGTCACATAATTAATTATGTTTCACACGTACTGAATACGTAATATTTATAGTTGCCGAGCCGTACTTACACAGACAGTAGTCTTCCATGAAGACGAAATCCCGAAAAACTGAAATCCTGAAAGACTAAAATCCTGAAAGATTTAATCCTTAAAGACGAAATCCTGAAATACTGAAAAACCAGCATCCCGAGGAACCCATATGCCCAAAAAATAATAGCATAAAAGCAACATTCAGATCGTTTGCATTTGGAATCATGAAGTAAGCTAACCTATTATATTCTATTTTGTAAATGAAAATCTGTAAAGCACATGTTCCTAAAATTTTTTTCTGTTTTTGTAGTATTTGGAGTGCAATAGCGTTGAATAGAAAACGTTTAAAATTGAGCTTTAAAAGAGTCCAGTGATAAAATAGGACAATCGTGGGAGGAAGTGTTCTTATTAGTAATGAACCGCTAGCAAATCTTTTCCTGCTTGTACTAGAAGCTAAATTAAGAATACCACGAAGCAAACAATAGAATTCGTAATGTAATTATTACCCGGTTCCGCCCGAGTTTCAATTTTTCTCGAAATCTATATTGTTGAACAATTAATATAAAATTTAAGAACAAACAGCAAAGGAGTCGTATCGAAACCCTCGAAAGTTACATGAATATTTCAAAGTATCACAGATCATGACGGAAAGGTAGCAAGAGGATATATTATAAATATTCAAAAAAATATATTTATTTAAAAATTCAGCTTGCGTGTGTTTGTCCTTACACAACTCGATAAGTAGTGGACCGATATCGCTGAAAATTTCACAGTTTGTTCTTATTAGAGCCAGGAGTGTTAAGTGGTTTGAATGGTAGAAGAAGTAGGGGACGCCCGAGGAATACTTAACGCAATATACACCGTAATGAGATACGGAGCCGAATTTAAGTCCACGTAATGCAGTTTTTTAACAGTAACATTGTGGTAAACAGTAGTGAATGGTGGAAGAAATCGGAGACGACCAAGAAAGACATTGGTAATAGCGAAGTATTGCGGGGTCCACTAGCAACCTATACATTTCAGACAGAAAATCTGTAAAATTTCATGGCGCTTTAGTTCACTTTTTGAGAGTTTTTAGTGGGAAGAACAAATAGAAATCCCGTTTTAATAAAACGTATAGAAAAGAGTTACTAACAAACGGAAAGAAAAAAAAACGAAAGCAAATACGACGATTTATAATCAATATAAGGAGAAAGAAAACATGTATTGCATTTTTTTATCTCGGTATCACATTTTAACGGCCGTTCGAGAGCTTTTAGTGTTGCACATAGATTAACTGTATTATAGTTGAGAAGGTGTCTGTCTGCAGATTAGAGAGGAAAGAAGTGTTAAAATTCATTCGGATGATTCTTGATTTATTCTGACACGCGTTCGTCACTAAACACCGACTCTCGAGTAATTCTATCAAATTAACGCGTTGCATTCGTCTGCATGTTATACGTCTCAGGTTTTCCTCTGACCATCGCACTAATTTCAAATCACGTGGGAGGATTTTAACGGTCATCTCTTGCGGCACGAATAGTTGGGAATTTTTCCTTGTATGCATGACTCGAACTATTTCATACATTGTTGAGAATTTTACGGGAAAATAAATTTACTGTCGGACTTAATGTTGTACTCTAGTGAACCCTCACTAATTTTGATCACCGGAAGACCCTGGTCTAAATTTATAATTGTTGGCAAATTTGGATGAAAACTGATTCATTACACTGCACTGGAGGGAAATGTCAGTGTCTTATGTTATTCGAATAACGTAGATAATTTATATGTATTAACATTGATAAATATTTATATTCAAATTGTGGCGATCGCTACGCGGCTTATATCACTAGCTTTAGTTTATGCCAAAGCTAAAATGGGGTGGGTAGGTATTAGGTATATTCCTTAACTAAGCATAAAGAACAGGTATCCGCCTCCTTAGCATATTTGGAGTAAAAATGTAGATCATTTTGCTATCCGACGATACATTTTTTTATTATATACAAATAAATATTTTTATACCACACGTCGCCACTGATCACACTACCACACGTCGCAACGGATCACGTGATTCGAACTCTATCTCGTCTGTACGGTACTGCTGGAATGAAACGGAGCGCGCATCACGTGAGCCGCTAGGCTCCACCCAGTGGTGACGTGTGATGGAAAAAATATTTTTGTTTGTTTATAATTGGAAAAATCATCGGACAGCAAATGAAATCCACATTTCTCATTAATATTGTGTAGAGATATCCTTATTCTATAAAAAGTAAGCGTCTATGAATCATTTACACAATGCGATAATGTTGTATTGTGAGATAACCATAAGGTATGTTATGAATGCTCTCGCGCAACGATTGATATTAATTTTGGAATATTAATAACGAGGATCGGGAAGGTTTTTTTAATCTTTTTATAAAGAAGAAACAAAATTAAAAGAACATATTTCGCTTAAATGCATAAGGTTGAAACATTGAACAGATAAATGAATAGAGAAGTGTGTTGCGTAATGTCGATTTTATCTTGCTTCGGATAAAATAATTGATCTAAAATTTTCATAATATATTGAGATTCTTTCATGAAAATATAATCAATTTCATTGTCAGTCGAGTTATCTTTCAAATAGGTATGTACATATATAGAGATAACACTTCAATTTTTTTAGCGATACACAGTGCACAGATTCACACAGAATAAGGAATAGACAGAGCTGCCTTCGAGATGCCCATAAGGGCGAAGGGAACAAACCAAGCGGCGCGGGGAGTGGCGTGGGCGTGTCTCTGTCAGTGATTTTTAAATAAATGAATCTGACAGTATACAGACACCTCGCTCTGTAGTATCACCGTTTAGTGCGCGAAAATAAAATCTGCTTACGAATTACTAATTCTTTTTACAAAGGCGAAGTTTCTGGCTGCGTAAAAAACCGGGTAAACAAAAGTTTTCGCGTGTTTCCAGAATTTAATATTTTTTTACTACATATTTAGTTAAGACACTTTTACAAATGTATTATATTTTAACCGACGCACTCAATTTTAGCGTCGCTACGAAAGATCATTCGGTCTAGAACAAACATTCAGATCCTGCATAAAAAAGTCCCACAATGGACTGCGCTGTAAAACCTTTGCCTTACTTTAGCGATCTTTACTTTTCTGCGCACGGTCTAGTTATTTTAATGGGTGCTCTTCGGCGTTCAACGTACGATTGATGTCGTAGATTATTCACAGCATTCTCGAACGCTAACGGTGCCAAAAATATGGTCACGTGGTTTGTCTCCAGCTCGTCGAAATGATACCCGGATTTCTTGTTAGAGCAAGTCTATGTCTTCTGACGTCAGCGGTTTTACAAAAACATTTTTTTTACAAAATTAAATCGCTCATAAAATGTTTCATGTGGTGAAATCAACAGAAAAAATAGTAAATTATGTACGTAGACATATTTTATAGAGTAAGTAGATAATATAATATTATCTTAAGACTGCAATTGAAATCGGTAAGGAGCTGGGAAAAAACGCACGATTGGATTACATTGATATCAAAGCTGACGAGAGTTTTATCAATTCTAGGAAAGATAAATACTGCCTTATCCCTATCAAGTGCTGTTCACAAAGAAATTCTATATTACATTTAAACTTTTATTTCGATTTCTTGGAAATCTGTGTCGACTCATCAGAATTGCATTTGCGAATGTAATCATAAATACAATAATCCTTGTTGATGCAAGGTAGGCGAACATTGCGCTATATTTTAGGTATCATCCCGGAACCAAAGAGGAATGGAGAGGAGAGATGAGGCTCTCTCCCTTGTGGGGCCTTCAGGGAACCCAAGGGGATTAGAGAAGAGAGATGAGACCTGGGAAGACACATTGCGAAACCAGAAGACATAGTCACATTTCCAATGTAACCCTGGTGAACTTTATAAAAGGGGCCGGGTGACGACTGTTAAAGGAATGAGGGAGATAGCACAATAGGCCTATGGCCTAAGTGCTCACGGGAACTAAAACTAGGTATCATAATATTTCATCGACACAAGACAACAGATTTACTTTAATTATATTTAGATCAAAAAACAATAGCGCGTGTTTCTTTTAAAATGAAATCGTGAAATATATATAACAGCTAAAATATGGTTGGTTTATACGTGTGGAATTAACTGAGAAACCAATTTTAGATTTCCTCATTATACTTATACATTATGTATTAAGCAATTAAACAATACATTTATAAAATAAACAGATGTTACATATAAAATATATAATTATAACAACAGATACCCCATAATATATATATCATTCATATTTGATGTAGTTTGGTTTAGTTGGTGTACAAGTGAATACATATATACATTTGTGCCGGTCAAGAGGTTGCATCGGAATTTGAATAGGGTTTTTATATTGTTTTTTATTGCAATTGAAAATATCTACATCAGAGAGAATTTTATTGTATGTTGAACAGTATCTTTTATTTTTTTTTATAGCCAGGTATTCTTGCATTCCTTTATCTGTTCATTTCCTTATTATAGGTACCTTCATCTGGTCATTTCCTTATTATAGGTATCTTAATCTGTTCATTTCCTCATAATAGGTACATTCATTTGTTCATTTCCTTATCATAGGTACCTTCATCTGTTCATTTCCTTATTATAGGCACCTTTCGTCACACCGCAAGTGTGAAAACTCTGCGTTGAAATGAAGTTCATATTCACATATTGAAATTAATTTCATTTCAATGCGGAGTTTTCACACTTGCTGTGTGACGAAAGGTACCTATATAAGGAAATGAACAAATGAATGTTCAATACCTTATTATAGGTACATTCATCTGTTCATTTCCTTATTATAGGTACTTTCATCTGAATGAATGTTCATTTCCTTATTATAGGTACCTTTCATCACACAACAAGTCAGAAAACTCCGCATTGAAATGAAATTCATATTCCATGAACAATGTTTCTTTAATTCCGGTATTATTTCAAAGTTTACATTATGTAATTTGCTCCCAATAGCGGGTATTCAATGCCACTCGATGTAACAGTTAGTCAACATCGATTATACATGCTATATAACTAGAAGATTTCTTTTTAACACGAACCATAATTATTTAAATAGCAGCAGCGCTTCCAGTTTGTTTACACAACTTCACGAAATTTTATTATAAATAATTATGAACAAAAAAATATTTGTTTTGTTGGAGCCAAATTATGAATATCAAAATGCATTGAACCGTGAACATAAAAATGATTTATCCGAAGGACATACAAAATTTCAATTATTTTCCCAATTTTACCAGAAACCACTTTTTGTCGAAATTAAAAACGAATTGGAATTGACTATTAAATAACCGGTATATAATCAATTATTGCAATCTGGAGGCTTTTAATCATTTTGATTTTTTTCGTAACATATGAGGCTATTTATGGACCCGTTTTCATTGGTTTTGGGTTTCGCATAGATGGAATATGCGACAGAATAGATGTATCTGTGAAAACATTATCCAATCTAGGCTCTCATTAGAATCACGTTATTTTGGAATGATCGCACATTATTTTAATAGAAATTCGGAAGCGTGTGCCCTAAAGCTTAAGCGCCTAATTGAATCTATTATATTCTATCTATTACAATTATAAAGAAGAGCTGTGGCTTTGTTTTTTTTTATTTAGAGATTGATGAAAATTTGCACACTTGACGTTCAAAATAAGAGAAAAATTATAACTGTCTCCATAAAAAAAAACTCGGCGTAGAGCCCGAAAAGCGCCAGGTATTTAATTTACTTTTAAATATTTTTTCCCGATGAATTAAGAAAGTATTTAGTTTCTGTAAACGTGAATTCAAAAATCATTTACCAAACTGTTTTGAAAAAGTTTGCTTTTTGGATATTAGCTAATTTTTCAGCCGTAAAAAATATACTTCAATTAGTAAATAAATTAGGTTTAATAAACAAGCAAATTTTAAACCTTGAGTTCCTCAAATTTAAGACAACACAATCGCCGATCGGTAAATCGTTTTTTATCGCTTTTTGATTGATCAGTCAAGAGGAAACACGATTAAAATAGCTGCAGAACATTGAACAAGGCGTTCGATCATCGTCCGTATTATGACGGTGTGAAAAAAATCCCGTTCGCCGCTGGACGATGATTATTTGTACATAGTATACAATCAGAATCAATGAAGTCAGCCGGAATAATTAGCGGCTGTTCGCTCTTCGCGGGACATGACACTAAATCCCACGACCCGATGACGAAACATCTTCTCGCTGTAAAACACAAACACGTGGTTCATAAGTATTATTAGGCAACTAGTAATGATAACGAGGTGGATAGCTACCATTCTACTATGGAAATTATTTTATTTTTTAGCGTCTGAACATAATTAATGCAATTTTTATAGCTCAATAGCTCCATACTGGAGGATGGAGCATACTACATAGCATAGCTACATCTTTGGGGGTGCTGTGCGGTGGTTTTTTCAAGGAAACGATGGAGAGGAAGATCTGGGGAGGAAATATGTATGAGGAGTGGTTAGGACTCTAGGGGCAGTGTGTCCAGGAGAGACGGACGTTTGAATGCATCCCTCCCACTGCGGTGAAAGACAATGGGTCGAGAGAGTCCTGCTGGATAGGGACAAAGATATCCTTCAACCAGTCTCTGCATAACCGGCCCGCCACACTGTAAGTAGGCACACGCATCTGCCGCCAAGACCAAGACAATACCCACCCAATGAACCCGAGCACCCCTACTATATGCATTGCGATATGTTTCACCTAGATAAGCACAGCTTTATGATAAATCCATTTGATATCATCAAAAATACAAATTTTAGTTGTCTATGCGCGAAATGTTTAGTTCTGCGTGAATTCTGGTGCAATTAACTCAAATTTGCTGTGAATTTAAATCGGACAAATGATAAAATCTGTATCTTCCTTCATTATATTATACTACATGATATATGTTTATAATTAAATTCATACGTTACTTTTTTGTAATATTAATTTCTTATAATTAAATTATAATATGTAAATGAAATCCTCAGCACGAGAGATCCCAGTGAGGATATCATTATCTCTATATGTTACTAAGAAAAGAAGACAATAAATCATTATTATTATTATAACATTAAAAATATATATATTTAAAAAAAGATAATTTTATTTAGTTATAATTTTTTGAAATTTTAAATCTAGTGTATAAGTGTATTGCGACATAACCCACGAAAGCTGCAATTTTATCTGATTTTTAATTTAGATTATTTAAAGGGAGTTCATTGAACATTTTAAAACCTTAAATATTGTTTTATGTTCTCGATAAATTTGTCTTTGAAGCTTAAAATGGTCGCAGCTTCTCCTAGGATAGCCATGAACTGTACTATTAATAGGTACGTGGTAACTAACAGATGGGCGTAAAACCAAATAAAATAAAATATTTGATTGGAAACACTCGAAAAAATCATATATGGATATATTTTGTTTTGTATTCTACAACACCAATATATTTTACTTTTATGAATACAGACATTATTTACCATATATACAGACCGTCTATGGTTAACTGTAGTGCTAAGATCTGAAATTTCCGCGTCCCTTATAAACTAGCCGAAAAATTAATAGGAGTTGTTTAAAGCCACAATAAATAGATTTAAATTAAAGTTTAAGCCTTCTACGTTTGTGGGATCAAAAGTTTTAGTTAAGATTTCAAAGTGTGAGTGATTTTTGCGCAAAAACTAATTAAAGTAAAAAAATATTAAATGTCAAGTTGAGTGACTTTGTCTATGCAATAAAACAAATATTAAATAGTGATTGCCACCATCAATTTTTCATCAAGCATAATTAAAGAGGGGCATTTGTGAACTTACTAAAATAGTGATGTCTAGCACACGTAGCAAAACCCCAATAATTTCGGAAGATAAATTGAACATGGATAAGATTATTGAATACATTGATAAAAAATTTGAAACCCTGAAAAAAGATATATTTACAAAAATTGATTTACAAACTACAGAAACTACAAAAAGTATTGATTTTATCAGTGCTCAATACGATGAGATGTTAAAAAAAATTGAGGTCTCAAATAATTTAAATCGAGCGATTCAAACAGATTTTGAAAATATAAAAAAAGACCAAATGGAAAAAAATATGATTATCAAAAAACTTGAAATCCGACTTTCTGATTTGGAAACGTTATCAAAATCTAATAGTTTGGAAATAGCAGGAATTCCACAACAAAACCGCGAACAACCTGTGGAAATTGTTAAAAAAGTTGCTGCCGCAGCAGGAATCCACCTCTTACACACTGATATAACTGACGTCACGAGAGTCTCAGACAGACGAAATGAAGCCCCTCCTAAACTTCTTGTGACCTTTTCCGATAAAAGAAAAAGAGATTCCCTCCTTGATAAGAAAAAGGAAATAAATTATAATGAAATCAAGGATCTGGCGACATCTCGAATCTTCATCGGGGAAGAATTAAGCCCGTATCATAAAGAAATCCTATGGAAAACAAAACAATTATCAAAAGAAAAAAATTACCAATATGTATGGTACAAACAGGGTAAAGTTATGATACGCAAAAAACAAGATGATAAAATTATCTACATTAAGCACCTTGATGATATGGTGAAAATAATTTAGTGAATAATATGAACAACATTACTTAATCCACTTAATAATTTAAATTGAGAAAATGAATAACGCACTAACAACAAACATACCAAACATATCATCCATAAACAATAATTTTAACATAATGCACCAGAATATTAGAAGTATCAATAAAAACTTTGATGAACTACAAATATTGATGAAAAGCTTAAATTTAAAATGGGATATTATTATTCTTACTGAATGTTGGCTAACTGATAAATACTACCCCCTACAAATTGGGAATTATGTCCCTTACTCTACAATAATGAACAACACAAAAAATGATGGTGTCATCGTATATATTAAAGAAGATATAGAAGCTGATGTCAGAGAGATCTGTATCAATAATGCAAACTGTCTAAGTATATCAATCGGTAATGACACAACAATACTCGCAATTTATAGATCTCCTTCTACACAAAATCTAAAACCATTCCTCAACTCCTTATCTAATCAACTAAGTCTACTAAAAAGAACTAAAGATGTATTTATCATCGGTGATATAAATATTGATATTCTTGAAAATGGCCATCCAAAAAAATTTGATTATATGCAAACACTAGCATACCATGGATATAAAAGCCTAATTGATGAACCAACACGTGTATATAATGAAAGCAAAACTTGCATTGATCATATCTTTTGTAAAACTAATAGAAAAACTCAAGCCATTATTTGTACTACCACACTGACAGACCATTATACAATAATTCTATCTATTACAAAAAAAAATACATATGTAAACCAAAAAAAGAAATCACTCCTAACGAAATCTGAAACAAATTGGGAAAACGTCAAATGCGAGTTAACAGTGAATGACTGGACAAGCCTTCTGGAAAAAGATGATACTGATACTGCTTGGAGTTATTTTATAGAAGTTTTACAGAACATTATCCTATCAAACACCAAAACCATAGAAAAAAAGTTATCTCATAAAAATTTACACATTAAACCTTGGATTAGTCAGAATATTATAAACTCAATCAGAAAAAGAGATGAACTGCACAAAAAAGTCAAAAACAACCCTTATGATATCCTAACACTTCGATTCTACAAAAGATATCGTAATACATGTAAAAATGTAATACGTTATGCTAAAGAAACATTCTATAAAAACAAGATTGATGAATGTAATAATGATTCACGTAAACTCTGGCAGATCATAAATGAAATAACTAATGCTAAAGCCTCACATAATGACAATAGCATTAAGGAATTAAACATTGATGAGATTCCCACATCTTTTACAGAACACCCGGACAAACTTCTTGACTTTATAAACAACTATTTTTGCAATATAGGCTCAAACTTAGCAAATAAAATTAAACAAAATTCAATTAGTACTATCGAAAATACAGTGAGGATTGACGATGTAAATCAAGAAAACAGCCTCAATATTGTCAAAATAACAAGTGATGAAATAAGAAATATTATAGCCTCCCTAAATATAAATACTTCATCGGGAAATGAACTGATATCAAGCAAATCAATTAAATATCTACAAAATGAGTTAATCCACCCACTGACGTATCTTATAAATCTGTCAATATCAAATGGTATTTTTCCTGCTTGTCTTAAAATTGCTACGATCATTCCAATATATAAAAACGGTCCCAAAAATGATGTATCAAACTATCGACCAATTAGTATTTTAACTACACTATCAAAAATATTAGAAAAAGTTATAAAAAAACAAATGCTTACATTTTTGGATTCTAATAAAATATTATCATCTACGCAGTATGGTTTTAGGGAAAACCTGGGTACTGGTGACGCTATAGCTAATGTAACAAATACAATTATTAGAAAATTGGATGAAGGCAAAAAATGCCTAGCAGTTTTCATTGATCTTCAAAAAGCTTTCGATACCATTGACCACGAAATACTGTATTTAAAACTAAAAAAAAATGGAATAACCGAAACAACCCTAAACCTACTTAGAAGTTACTTAACGGGAAGAGAACAATTTGTACAAATTGGTAAAAGAAGGAGCAAAACTCTACCAATTAAGTACGGTGTCCCCCAGGGAAGCGTATTAGGACCTATACTATTTCTAATTTACATAAATGACCTTATGAATCTTCCCATCAAAGGAAACATAATGAGCTTTGCAGATGACACTGTAATTTTATTCCATGAACAAGATTGGACAAGCACATATAAGGAGGCTGAACATGGCCTAACTGTTCTTCAAAACTGGCTTAAAGCAAACTCCCTTACATTAAATGTGAATAAAACCAAATATTTAATTTTCTCCAAAAACAAAAGAGGACAACCAATGAATGAGCATATACTCAAACTACATGAATGTCAAAAAAAATTTCCTCAATGTTCCTGCTCGATTATAACTCAAACCAAAAGCATAAAATATCTTGGTATTGAAATTGACGATAAACTACACTGGGATTCACACATTGATCGAACTTCAAAAAAGTTAACTAAACTCATCTACTTCTTCAAAAAATTACGGAACATTTTGTCAGCTAGGGATTTAAAGAGAGTTTACTATGCTTTATGCCACTCCAAATTGGAATATGGAATAATAGGATGGGGCTCAGCAGTATCAAAACATATAAAACAGCTGAAGGTAACTCAGAATTGCATCATAAAGACCATACTAAAGGTTCCCATAAGGACATCAACAACAGAAATTTTTAAACAATTTGACGTTCCAAGCATACAGAAAATCTATGCCAAAAACATTTTGGTACAACACCTCAAAAATAATTCTCAGGAAAACACCTCACATACTCATAATACCAGAGCCAAACAAACAGAGATACTAACTATACCAAAGTGTAACTCTACCTTTGGACAAAGAAGCTCTGAATTTTTAGCAGTAAAGGTATATAACAAACTCCCACTTAGTATCAAACAAATCAAAACAAAAAACAACTGCATTAAGAACATTAAATCTTGGCTTAAGGAATTACCGGATAAAGAACTTACTAGCATATTTAAAACATCGTCGTAGAAGTTTCTGGAAACCCTTACCCAAAACATGAAGTCGAACCATAGAAGTCGCTGAAAAATTATTCAAAACCTAGTCCCCCTCAGCACAGGATCTCCTAGTGAGGAGGACTATAAAAATCTATATCAATTAATCATATAAATATATATAATTCTTATAAAAATGTTTAAAAAAATGTAATATAGTAACTAAATAAAAAAAAAAAAAGTGGGTGTGTCAAGCCTACGCAAGACAGAAGTGAAACTTCTAGTTTCAGCTGATGCTTGGCGTGGCGCAGTTCGCTGGTGTCTGAGAGAGAGGAAAGAAGAGAAGAGAGAGAACGTTCGTGAGCGGCTCCCCCACCTCAACAAGGTTTCACTTCAAAAATGCCACAGCCGAGAATCGAACCTCGCTTAACTGATTGAAAGCCAACCACGCTGAGCACCAACTGTAAGCAAAGCCGCATAAATTGATTATATTATGTAGGTTCTGAAAATATGAGAGCTTGTTATGTTTTATAATGTTACCTACATCACACCCAAAATATAATATATTTTTAAAAATAATGTACAATGTACAGAAATAGAATCCCACACAAGATCGCGTAGTGCGCTCTAGCGAACGGATATTTTATCAGAGGGAGATAGTTTTAATTTTTTTTTCTGTAAATTATTACATATTATCAAAATAAATAAATTAATTAAATAAATGTAATACAATTATCATAATATACGGATTAGATAATAATTTTAATCCAACACAATAACGCAAAGCGCGCTCTAGCGGAGTAATGTTTTATCACAGTGAGATAAGTGTTTTTATTATTTTGCAATATTATTTTCTTTTAAAAAATGTTCTGACCTACTAAAAAATAAGATATTGAATGAAAAAGGCGTTAAAAACAAAAAAATAATGTGCGATGGCCGAGAATCGAACTCGGATCAACTGCTTGGAAGTCAACTATGCTGACCATTACACCACCAACGCCAGTTGTCGAGATGAGCTAAGAAGCATTTATATGTTACTTCAAAACTTTGACTAGATCAAATGAACTTTAATCGGTGGTGGGGGTACCCGCATTTTCGTTTCGGTCATGAGTCGGTTTTACTCCGGTCCTAGAAATTGCATGACGCGCGTAAAGAAGTTTCACTTCAAAAAAAAAAAAAAAAATTGTCAATAAAGATATAAATTTGGTACTAATTATTCTTCACAAGTGAACCACAGAGCGAAACTCATGTTCTACCGAAATAAAAATTATTTTGATCAAAATTTGAACACAGCGATCGCAAAATTTCATAATTCACAAGTTTGTAAAAGAGTTATTGCGAAGCCCGGTTGTTTGAAAGTGTCTGCGAGTCCTTGTGTCTAGTTCAGACGTCATCGGAAACCACTTAGTCATCTGACCATGTTTTCCATCGCCATTGTATTGGTGTAATACCAGATACCGACTATACCGGGTACCGGTCGTGCGTTCTAGGTGCAATAGTCCTTTGCTTCGCTCACTCGTTTCCGAGAATATATAGTATAATTTATAAGTTTTAGTCATCCGCGCAATCATCCACGTAAACGCGTTAAAATAATCACCTCCACGCTAACCTATTAAATTATGATATTGAACTACGTAAATATTACAAAATAAATTACTGTAGGTACAGTCGTGAATCAGATTTAATTACGATGAAAATACACTCGGCGTCACAAAAATAGCACATCTTCGAAAATAAGTTTTAAGCGTTTTAAGCTTCCCTTTCCCCTATATTGACATCAATTGAAATTACATTTAACGACCTCTTATCAGACAATATTTTCATTTCATAAATGATACTAATTGTCAGAGTACGGGACAAAAGACAACTAGTGACATCTTCCTGGGCTATAAAAGAAGCAGTTTGACTCGAATGTAGGTCATTCACTATCCGAACGTAGAAGAGGACACATATGAATAATTAGCGCTAGAAAAAAACCCCTTAAAATGGACGAAGCCACTTGAGTGTGGTGGCACTACTGCAATCAGGGATGCGACAGTGTGACGTTGCTCGGCAACTAAACGGTGTCAAAAGACTGGTGTTTTCATCCCGAGGCGTAGATCAGGGCGACGACGCTGCACATCCGAAAGAGTGTCGATGTCTCATAAGATTTAATAGCAATAGGTGCGATTATTGTGACGCAGAGTTTTCATTTATGTACGCGATATTATTATACCGTACCAGAGTTTCAACTGCTTGAAGTAGGCAGACGGCTTGGAGCAGTTGAGACTCTTGGACGGTGCTCACATAAAAAAGGAAATATAAATATTAGATCAAAAGCCGGGAGACCGTATAAAATAACACCATGTGGTTTTCATTGTGAACCTGTCATTTTTATTTTGTTATTTAACAAACAATAATAGCATCATCGTTTAAAATAATCAACCTTAATCGTGACGGAAATCGAACTAATCAGTATTATTTGTTTAAAAAAAATCAAGTACAAAACCTCAGTTCATTATTTTAAACGCTTGTTTGACCTCGGTGTTAGAGCGGTAAGCTCATTGAGTTGGGCCCAGAGGTCACGGGTTCAAAACTGTATGAATCACAAGTAAAAACATATTTTAATAACATGGATTTTTCACAAGTATATTTTTTATTGAATATCAGAGCTGAAAATAAAACCTGAGATGGTATGGAGCCTACTGCCTATATTGGTATAGCCGTCTATCTATCTATATTCTATATAATATTTATAAATAAGAGTGTCTGTGAAAGCTTTGTTTTTTATAAAAATCTACAGTTTTATTCAGAGATTGATGAAATTTTGCATACTTGACCTTGAAAACAAGAAAGTGACTGTCTACGTGAGATTTCGAAAAGCCACCCCTTTTCCCATCCCTTAAACTAAATTTTGATACTTATTGATGAAATTTTGCACACATAATGTCCAAAATAAGAGGAAAATTACTGTCCCAATCACATCTGATTTTGAAAAACACTGCGTAAAGTCTGGCCAACGCCGGAGACTTCAGCTAAAATGCTATATATTTTAGTAACTAAAGAGAAATTTTTACTGCAGAGTCTCCATCCTCTATCTTCGTCGAATGTCACAGCGGTGCTGCCAAGGTCTGGTATCTATGTGTTGATATTGTGTCAGCGCTTTATTAGCAGCAGACCTGGACGGATGACGAACCTCGTGCTGGCAATGTCGGTAGACGCGATGTACTCTTTCGCTGCAGCAGCTGGTCCAGTTTCCTCACCACCTAGGATTCTTACTGCAGAGTCTCTATCTTCTATCTTCGTGTCACCTGTTCCTGTACTTCATTTTATTTGACTTAATTTCACTTTATTTTTGTAATATTTATATTTTTTGTAATACCTGCATCAACTGTAAAGCACCCCTGAGGTGATATCTCACAAAAGCGGCCCTATACAAATTGTCCAATAAATAAATAAATAAAGAGCGAGGTATTTTCACATTTGCCCAATAATAATAATTGGATGACTTGTATAGCGCCGTTTTTGTGCAAAATCATCTCAAGGTCGCTATCTACATTATTTTCTACTGCATAACAATTCCCAACATTTACGTTGGTATACACTTAAAAAAAGTAAATTCATCGCAAAGCTACATTTTAAGAAATAAAAAATTATGAAAAAGCAACTCGTTTACGTTTTGGGTAATCATGTCGTATTTATAATATAACTCTTCCTCCGTGAGTCAGCGTTGTCAAACCGGATATAAGAGTATTTGTTTTGTCGTAGTTCTGAATGATTTTTCTCCTAAATCGGTATCGATGAGTCGACCAAAGAATAGAGAGTCAGTAGCGTGAAAAAGGATTCCACAAATGATTTGCAAATTATTATTATTATTCACTATCCATCGCGCCATAAAATTCCGCAAAGCCATTATTAAGTGCGAAGTTCGAGTCAAAGAATAAGGAAGGTGATCAAAACGTAACCGTCGAGAATAATCGCGTGGATAACCTGTTTAGCCGTTGATATTTCCACATGCGACACTATGGAAAAAACGCATACAAAGTTATTGATATGTCTATATGCGACACTGTGAAAAAAACGCATAAGTTGTTACCTTATTCTTATTTTAAAAAATAATGTATATTAAATTTAATGTTATTATTAATGTTTGCATATAAAAAAGTCGTCTAGTTTTAAAAAGTCGTTCTCAAAAAGCGTGGCCTAACCACAGTTTTAAAATGGCTTTGGACGCCGAAACAGCTGTCACAATAATACATAAATAAAATGGTACCATTATTAAATTAGATATACATGTTTTTTTTAAATGGAAATTTACGAATTAAAAACAAAACAATTAATAAGTTCTTACCGATATCATTTTGCTTCAGCGATTTTTTTTATCAATGTTGTCAGTTTCGTAACGTAGGGAAAGATACGAAGAGATAGCAGGTATGATATGTTATCGGTGAATATTGTGATATCTCAAAGTGAGAACGTTATCATGATTTAATCCTTCGTATGGCGAGCTTTTAGCGTGACCTTTTCCAGAATTGCTTCTATTTATACGAGTATGTCTATCCGCTTCTAACATCATGAGTTACATAAATATTTTGCAATACAATGTAGTTTGGAACAATTTCCATAGAGCCTATCCATATAAAATCAAGGTAAAAATATGAAGTTATTTTGTTTGCGGAGAAAACATTTAAATTAGATGAGACGCGAAGTAGATGGGAGAATAAGTCAGGGACGCCCCAGGAACACATAGGGCGAAATTTTGTGAATCAAATTTTTGGGGAAGATTACGTCGAGAAATTGAACAATGGAACACATAGGACGAAATCTTGTGAATCAAATTCTTGGGGAAGATTACGTAAAGAAATGGAACAATGGAACAAATAAGGCGAAATCTTGTGAATCAAATTCTTGGGGAAGATCACGCCGAGAAATTGAATGGAACTCATAGGGCGAAATCTTGTGAATCAAATTCTTGGGGAGGATCACGTCGAGAAATTGAACAATGGAACACATAGGGCGAAATCTTGTGAATCAAATTCTTGGGGAGGATCACGTCGAGAAATTGAAGAATGGAACACATAGGGCGAAATCTTGTGAATCAAATTCTTGGGGAGGATCACGTCGAGAAATTGAAGAATGGAACACATAGGGCGAAATCTTGTGAATCAAATTCTTGGGGAGGATCACGTCGAGAAATTGAAGAATGGAACACATAGGGCGAAATCTTGTGAATCAAATTCTTGGGGAGGATCACGTCGAGAAATTGAAGAATGGAACACATAGGGCGAAATCTTGTGAATCAAATTCTTGGGGAGGATCACGTCGAGAAATTGAACAATGGAACACATAGGGCGAAATCATGTGAATCAAATTCTTGGGGAAGATCACATCGAGAAATTGACCCAGAAGAGTGCCAAGATATAGTTGAGTGGCGAGAAATCACGTGATAATTAGGTTAGGTTAGTTTCTCTCTATACTATTATACTCTCAGGCTAATTTGTTCGCTTTTGGGAACAGTTCATATAGGTCTCAGAGAAATCATCGTGTCTCCTTTACTATCATGGTGATAAATATGATCTAAACGTCGTTAGAAAGAGAAAACACCACGCTTTATATTCAAATCTAAAATCTACTGAAGTATTAAAATGTACACCTCAACGAAACCAAAGTTTCATACCGAAATTTGAAATAAAAATAGGAAACTTTGTGAATTTGTCAAATAAAATATGTGCTTGTTTTATTTCGTAATAATAACGTTATCAGTAATTTTACTTTTTTACGTTTCCATTAAGAAAATTTATATTTATTTTTAATAAAAAATTTTTAAAGCGTATTCCATCCCCTTTCAAAAACAATATTTTTGTTTTCGGTTACGTTCAGAAATACTCTGACCTTATGACAGAATACGCCAGAGGCCCGAGGGATTAAATGAAAAAGAATAAATAATTGATGTTGTTATTCGAAGCGGAAACTTCAAAGGATAGGAGCTCGGGATAAACCACACTAGGAGCTGAAATTAGATGGTATTGGTAGTTGTTATTCCCGTCAGTACCACAAACCAGTATTATTAGTTTCTCGCCTTCAAAGGGTTAATATGCTTTAGGTATTCAGTTTATAGTGAAAACAATATATTACGTTTGCTAACTACCTGCCCCATACTCAACTGCTTTAAATAATTAATTCCATTTGTTGTGAATCTTTAACAACTTGCGATTGAGTCGTATAATTTGCACACAATTTGAATTATGTTAATGCTACGCTATGATGAAAAAAGCTCGCATTGTTAGTTTGTAATATTTCAACGTCTAAATTAGTTCTCAGAAACAGGTTGGTACCTACTCGGAAAATATGCCTGCAATAAACATGAATACGAAAAGAAAAGGTGAACACAGAAAGCATTTAATAATTTTCAGGGTATCCGGAAGTAATATAGGCCAAATTGCATATCACGGCTCCCTGTTTTTGGTATACTGCCACAACTTGTAACGCTATCAACATAGAACAATCCACTCGCGGTCACATTTCACTCACTATATTATGTTTTCCACCCCAAACAATTCAAACTCTGTATTTTAATTAAACGTTTGAATTTAATTTAAACGTCACAACTGCAAAACTGTTCACTATGAAAACGTTAAAAAATTTACATGTTTTGAATGTGACAAGTAGTAGAAGTCACAACGACAGCCGCTTGTGGTCAATGTCATATTATCGCGATGTGCATGTACATTTATAACACAAGTTATGCGCTGGAAAGCGGAAAACAAACTAATAAATGCATTGAAGGATACTGGGAACAAAGCACGAGAGAAGCCGGGCATGAATGTTAGTATGAACATAAATCACATTAACGTCACCTTTGTTAAAATGTTATCATCAAAATCAGATCAAAGTTCGTTGATGGATAATTCCAAAGAAATAAAACTTTCTCGGAGAAATAACAGCGACCCTTATCATAAAATGATTGACAGAAGGATACGGCCTTGCTTGGAAATAAAACCAGAGGCGTAGCGACAAACTCTCGGGACAATAAAACTGGGTAAACTGGGCCCTAACCCTTAACAAACATGATAAAGCTATTGAATAGTAAATTAAAAAATAAAATGTTACTGGATTATTATTATTTATTTATTATTTATTAATCTTAAGTTAGCTCACATCTTCGTGTGTGCTAATAGTTTTATAAACATATAAACATGTACATTGTTTGGCAAACATAATCTTTCTTTAAATATTTCAATAAAGTCACAAAAAAGAAACATTAGTAATTGAGATAGACATATTTTCTTAATTCATTTTTGAACTTATTAATATTTTCTATCACAGCAATTTCCTTCGGGATTTTGTTATAGAGTTGAACGGCCTGGTACATCAGAGATTTTTGGGTGCTTGTTTTTTTTCTTGTTGGCAATCTAATTTGCTTAGAATTTCTCGTTCCGTGTCCGTGTATCTCGTTATTGTAATTTATTTTTCTTTTCAGTTCCTTAGACATCATCCCTATGTTAATTTTATGTATAAAAATAAGTACATTCAAATACACAGTTTGCTTCACCGTCAAAAAATTCAGCTCCTTTAACATGTCTCTTATCCGTGTGTATATGTTGCGCTTAAGTATTATTCGCATTGCTTTATTTTGCAGTATTTGCATTTTTTTCATTTTCTCTTTATTGCAGAGAAAAAGAATACTTGAACAGTAATTAAAGTGTGGTGATATAATTGTATATGTATTGTATTGTATATGTTAAAAAGTGTTAGTATTAATAGTCCATGGCTATCCTACGATAAGCTGCAACAATTTTAGGCTTCCTAAGACAAATTTATCGCAACACAAAACAACATTTATTATAAAGGTTTCAAAATGTTCAATGAACTCCCTTTAAATGTTAAGTAAGCCAGAAGTCTTGCAGTTTTTCGTGGGTTACGTCTCAATGTTGTTAAGTCTAAATATTAGTACGTAGGTAATGGAATATTTTTATAGTAGTTTTAGAATCGATGTACATACACTAGAAACAAAAAACAAAAAAAAAAAAAAAAAAAAATTAAAATCATGAATATACATAAAAACAAACTTAACATCTTTACAGCGGCGAGTAGCAGGCGTCCCCGGTGCGGGCCAAAACTGTTGGTAAATTTTGCCAACATTCGCGGCCTGCACACAAATTTAAATTCCGTCCATCACCATCTTTTGTCCCAACGTCCCAACCTTCTTTTCCTATCCGAAACTCAGATAGCCGAGCCGCCAGACTCCTCCTATCTGGACTGCCCGGGCTTTACCCTCGCAAGCAAATTCCGACTGAAAGGAGGAGTCTGCCTCTATAGTCGAGCTGACGTCAACTGTGTGCGACTATTGAGTCTGGAAAACTCCAGATTCGACGTAATGTGGGTGCGCGTCAATCTTGCCAGTACGGCAAGATTCTACGCATGTCTATACCGCTCACCGAACCATAGCGAATCAGACACTTCCGAGCTCTTCAAACATTTGAGCGATACTATTGATGATCTCTTGCCCCGCTACCCTTCGGCCGAGTTTGTTGTTCTGGGGGACTTCAACGTTCATAACGAACCATGGTTGAAGTTCTCAGGCCCAACGGACTCGGCTGGCCGACAGGCGGAATCCTTTGCCATTTGCTACGGATTAGAGCAATTGGTTCAGGAGCCTACAAGGGTTCCTGATGTCCAGACTCACCGCTCCAATCTGTTAGACCTATTCTTAACTACTGTGCCACACGGTTATAAGATTGACGTCACAGCGCCTCTGGGATCATCTGACCACTGCCTAGTGACGACATCAATCCCCGTTAGCCTCAGACCAACCAATGAGAGGCTGAGGAGAAAAGTGTGGCACTATAGGTCAGCAGATTGGTTCGGTATGCGGGCCCATTTCAATGCTTTTCCGTGGACAGCTGTTTGTTTTCGGACTTCGGACCCTTCAAGATGTGCCCAGGAGATTGGTGAAGTCATCAATTCGGCGATGGATGGCTTCATACAATCGACTACTAAAGAAACTGGTGTAGGCTCAAAGCCGTGGTTCAGTCGACAATGCTCCGAAGCAGTTCGACGAAAAAACGCGGCTTACCGAGCCTACAACACATCTCGAACGCCCGAAAGCAGATCAGCATACAACAAATCGGCAAAGGAATGCAAGAGAATCATCAATAGGTCAAAATTCGAACACGACCTGCAGATCAGCAAAAAGCTGGCTGCCTGCCCGCATGGCAGCAGAGCATTCTGGTCGCTTGCGGGCTCAATAGGTCGAAATTTTTGCAAACCCAGTTTGCCACCTCTTACCAGACCTGACGGCTCACTAGCAAACACCGCCACCGAAAAGGCAAACCTTTTAGGGAAAATGTTTGCGGAAAACTCGACCCTCGACGACGCTGGTGCTGTTCCGCCGTCGGTTCCTCACTGCGGCTTCTATATGAAAAAGCTGAGGATCCGGCATCGGGATGTACTCCACGTCATACGGGGGCTCGATGTTAACAAAGCTAGTGGACCTGATGGAATACCTGCCCTGGTATTGCAGAGGTGTGCTGCGGAAATAGTTCCAGTTTTGACAAAGCTCTTCAAAATGTCCCTGAAGTGTGGCACTGTGCCCTCTGGTTGGAAAAAAGCGGTAATTCACCCTATTCCCAAGAAAGGTGACCGCTCCAACCCGGCCAACTACCGCCCCATAGCGATCACATCAGTTCTGTCCAAAGTGATGGAACGTGTGATCAACGACAAACTGCTCACATACCTCGAGAAGAACAAAATTATCAACGACCGTCAATACGGATTCCGGCGGAACCGCTCGTGCGGTGATCTTCTCGCGTATGTGACGCATGTTTGGGGGCGGTGCCTGGAACGTCACGGTGAGACCCAAACGGTCGCACTAGACATATCCAAGGCCTTTGACCGGGTCTGGCACCGAGGACTTGTCAACAAATTGCATTCTTACGGACTTCCCGCATCCCTGTGTACGTGGATTGCTGACTTTTTAAGGGATAGGTCGATTCAGGCGGTTGCTGACGGTTTCACCTCTTCCTCGCACTCCATAAATGCTGGCGTCCCACAGGGATCGGTTCTGTCTCCGACTTTGTTTTTGTTGCACATCAATGACCTTTTGACATGTGCACCGATTCATTGTTACGCGGATGACAGTACAGTTCATGATAGCTTTTTGTTTGACAAGCCCCCAAAGGGCACACAAACTCCAACGGCTCGGAGGGCTTTGAAGCAGAGAATGGACGGTTATCTCGAGAGTATTTCCTCCTGGGGTAAAAATAATCTCGTCGAATTTAATGTTTCAAAGACCCAATCCTGTCTGATTACGTCTAAAAGGGATCCAAATGATAATCTAGTCTCCTTCAACGGAAGCAATCTTCCGAACAGGCCTTCCATTGATATGCTTGGTGTAACTATAAGTGACCAGCTCAGGTACGGGGGCTCCATCGAAGCTAGAGTAAAGTTGGCCTCTCAGAAGCTGGGCGTACTGTACAGGGCCCGCAGATACTTTAATAGTACACAACTGCTCACCCTGTACAAATCGCAAGTGCGCTCTACTGTCGAATTTGGCAGCCATCTCTGGTCTGGAGCCCCAAAATACCTGAAAAAAACCCTTGACTCTGTGCAGAAACGGGCGGTCCGTTTGATAGATTCCCCAATCTTAACAAACGGACTGCAATCTTTAGAGCACAGGCGTCAGGTAGGTATGCTGTCCTTGTTCTATCGGTATTACAATGGAAGATGCTCTGAGGAACTAGCGTCATTGATCCCTTCGGCACCGGTGCGTAGTCGGGATACACGCCAAACGCGCGCCCAACATTTGTACACAGTTGACACTTGTCACATGAGAACGGGTCGCTTCTATGATTCGTTCTTAAGTTCAACAGCTCGGCTGTGGAACGAACTGCCGGCCTCTGTGTTTCCTCCCTCCTACAACATGGGACTCTTCAAGACCCATGTTCACTCCTTCCTCTCCACAAAAAGACCCTCCACACAGCATCCCCAAAGATGACATAGGCCCTGAGGGAAATTATTTTCTTCAGGGCCTCCTGTGTGGAGTAAATATAAAAAAAAAAAAAAAAAACTAGATATAAAATGTAAAATTTTATAAAAAAATATATATAAGTTAAGCACTGGAAGGATTCTGGGTCCAGTACGCTGCATCTTCACAGCGGCAAGTTAGGTTGGGTACTTAATTTTGTATTCAAACTACAAAACGGAGCGAGTTTAATTGCTAGTTAGTTATTTAGTATGCACTTGCAACAGGCAGAAAAAATCCGAATCTTGTTTGCCTAGTACATAAACCATCAAAGTATTCACCCAGAAGTGAGTCATACATTTATCGTTGCAACCTGACAAATAAGTATTTTTCTCATGATAAGGGTTTCCATATTGAATTGGGCTATAAATTTCCAGGCGTGGGTCACCTCGGGCGGTCGCTACACCACTGGTCAAATCCATTCTCATCCGAGAAGTTAATACATAAATAAACACGACATTACAATATTTGTATTACAAAAAGAGCAAGATAAGTTTGACAAGGATCACTAATGGAAATAAACAGAAGTATATTTAACGTATTAGTTCTTATTATAAAGAAGCAATACGACGGAGAGAAAATAAATAAATATTCATGTATAGTGTATTTTGAAATGAAGATTAAAATAGCACAGTCGCATGACTACGTATACGATAAAGAGCCATGGAACATGTCACGTTTATTTACCTTCGGCGGAAACGTATTTTATTGAACGATCGGCCATGAAACCGTGCACAGCTGTTGTATAGTTTTTGCTTATCGAATCGCGGTTACCAATCCAGAAGAAGTGAGTCAACGCCGCCACTTCCTGGTTCGTCTCCGTTGTTTCCGGGGAAGACAGGAACAGCACGACAACCTTGTTCAGCCGCCTTGGACATGGTTCGGAAGTGAGATGCGCTCGATATGGAGAAACTTCGTGAGGCCCACCGGCTGGCGATGGTCTCCAGCAAACTGCCAGGGTCACCCATTCAGCCATTGTGATATAAGTCAGAAACTCAGGATTCCACACACGTATGGGCGAATAATTAATCTAAGTGTCAGACATATCGAAGCTACAAAATTATGTTATTTATAGCTTCTGACAGGTGGAGATAATTTATTTTGACATTACGCAAATCGAGTGAATGCCAAGACAAAAATTTAAATAGATAAACCGATATCATCTGCATTTTAAATTAAGAGTTGGACCAAAATATGTAAAAACATTTTGAAAATTACGACATTGGGCACGTGGGCTGGGGAAAACAAAATTATTTGGTTTACATTATTACTACTTTTACCATAGTTTCAACACTAATCTTATTAAGCAGTTGATAAATATGATATACATTTCAAAGCAACACAGCTGAAATGACTTTGCTAGCTGAAATAATTGCGATGACCTACAAATTTCAGACACAAAAACAGTGCAAATTGCACGAAGCAAGTTTATAAGTGAGACATACAAAAATATGTTCTGCTAGGTGACCGGATAACTCATCAAAATGACAATTCAACACACCTATGAAAAGTGCTATAAAGTTACGAAAAGTGATGAAACAAAAACTAGGTTAAATATGTACACAAAAACTATGTTAAATATGTAACTATTTAACCTAGTTTTTGTTTCATCACTTTATAGCACTTTTTATGATGAAACAAAAACTAGGTTAAATAGGTTACATTATGTAAATGTTCAACCTATTTTTTGTTTCATCACTTTTCATAACTTTATAGCATTTTTTATAGGTGTGTTGAATTGTCATTTTGATGAGTTATCATGGAACCGTTCTGCTATTAGTTATTGTTAGATTTCGTTATGCATATGCGTGATAATTATTATTAAAATTGCTAGCACTAATGTAGAATCCAGTTGAAATAAATTAAACGAAATTTTATGAGAAAAGTTTTATGACATAAAACAACGTGTTAGTTCGTGAATAAAGCAGATCTCATTTCGGTCAAATGCCGAAAACATTTCGACATTACTGCACGTTTTCAAGAACATAAATGAAATTCGTAATGGGTATGTTGGATAAACACAGCAAAGTTAATGAAATTCATCGAAGTAGCAGTGAACACGCACCGTGGCACAGTGGCACATGCAGCCGAGGAAACACAGTGGAGTAATGACTGACGAATGCATCATGGAAGTGACCATTGCCAGTAGCCAATGAAAACGGAACGGTAGCAGGAAGTTGTTGTGATTAGTGTAGTTCACACCCCATCGAGCACACGCACACCAGATGCATTCATCGCAATTAGAACTCTTGTGAGCTCAGGTGCAACGCCGGCCTACGATGGAAAGCAGCGGTGCAACAAGGGTTTAAAATAGGGGTTACAGAAAAACGGCAAATACCGTTTTCTCTTTTGCTTTTGTAATAGATTTCGCTATATTGATATTGTCAAGTGTTTATACCCATATTCCATTCAATCGATTTTGTGATACTGAATTGTGTAAAAAATTATATAATATTTGACAATATAAGTTAAAAGGGATCTTTTTGCAGTGCTGGTTGTTGAGTGTTCGTAACAATTTGTATACATTATTTCCCAGTCACAATCTTACAGACGATCAATGGCACATTTTGGTACGACATGTGCAGACTGTAAACCTTTTTGCATCAGTTAACATATTCAAATAACATTATATTAGGCCATACTTAAATTTATCTATGGTTATCGTATCTCATGATTTGACTTCATATAAGATTATAACGAATGCTTGTTTTAAAAACCATCTTCTCAAACCGCTATGGAGAGTATTCAAAAATGAAGAAAAAAAACATCATGCGCGAATAAGGAGGGGTGCAAAATACATCCTTGGCGGACACCACCGGTAGAAGGAATGTGCAGTTCAGGACCAAGTAAGCAACAACTGGTTATGTCCCAACTCTCAACACAGCGTAGCCTTTTTTGCTTCCAACCCATGATATTGCATATTCCTAAGTATCTACCTTCCAGTTGTAATTAATCCAGCTACTTACAGCTATGAATGTGTCGAGGTTTGGTCGTGTACTGTGAACTATTGAACACAACTGCTCGAGTCTCAAGTGCTTAACAGAGGTAAAGACAATGGCTCCCTGTATATTCTAGGTTTATACATGCAACACCAGCTTGCAGCTGTTCATTTCGTTTCAAAGGTAAACAAACACTGGATGGATACACTCTAAGGCTGATAATTACGAATTCCACTAGTGTCGTAAACACACCGATACGACATTATCTTACTTATTCTGAATGTCGGCTTCTTTTTAAATTTAATATATTATTTCTCCAAAGCCGGTCTCCTGACGGAATGGGAAGCGTTGTTAACCTTGAAATATTTGTATTGAGGTTTCACCGCGTGTATTATATTATGTGGCAGGAATCTAACACGGAATAACTAAACTACTTAGTTGAATACAAATTACGGATTATGACTGTAAGGGCAAAGACCTTCTAATTAGGAGGAAAATTGAAATTTTGTGATGTGTTTGATGATTTGAAGCTATATTTGAAATAGTTGTGCTGTGTAATGAAGAAATGATATTAAAATAAACAAAGGATGGTTATAATTTTCCAGAAACGTGATTGGCATAAAATGAGTCCTTTGTTTAAAACAGTAGGATTTATGACTATCCTGGAGCATGTTAGCTAGTAAGGTTGTGGTTTGCATAATATAACATTGACCATCGTGATCCTGACAGCTCGCCAGTGAGGTATGAAGTGGATACTGGGTACCTACTGGCCGCACCGTGCGAACTGAGGGCAGGTGATACGACCAGTACCAAGCACTACCATCCAGGACTATTCAACCGTGTCTCGTTTTGCAGAGGGTTAAGAGTACGTATTTTTCAGAACGACTCTAAAAACATAGTAGCAAAAGTAAGAGCGTTAAAGTCACGGGCACCACGATGATGTAAGAAAACTTGCAACATACCCGCGAAACAGAGTGGGCTGGTGATCGCCGAAAAAGGAAGCTAGTTCGAAGCTCGTCATCCACCGCCGGTGTCTGGTGTCTGTTCCCCGCTACTACTCCTCACTCCTCGACCTCGGCACTTCAGCACAATATCGGGGAAGAACTATGTACTACTTATTTTACAGGACATTGTCAAAAAAATGACAAATGAAAAGATATCTCTAGCTTCAAAACACCGATAAGATAAGCCTTGACTTGCGCGTGTGTATTTTGACAAAACGCGAGGAATAACACTGGTTAAATTGAGTCGTGATCCCTTTGTAGAAGAAGCACTGGGGGTGTCGGAAGAAAATTTGCAGATTTTTCCTTTTTGCACTGACGCGAGTATGCGACTATTTCCTTTGGAAAAAGAGCGACAAACACTTCGACGCACTGTCCCGGCGCGACGGTCCGCGATCGACTGGCCCGTCCCGTGCCCCGCCTGGCCCCGCCAGCCGCTATCCGCCCGGGGGGCCGCCCCCCACCTGATCCCCGTCACACTGCTGTCTAGTCTAGAGCCGCCCTAGTCGGCAAATTAGTTAGACAAGTGCACCCGAGGGGTTCCGATGTCGCGCTATCAGCATCCAGCCAACAGCAAGCCCAACCCACCCCTCCACACCCTTCTGTCGTCTCATGTCTCTTCTGCCAGACAAACAGAAGGTGTTTTTATTCGAGGGCCATAAAATATAAGTTATTGGACCTTGTATTAGACGAAAACACGTGTGACTTCAATAAGCAACCAATATCTACGTGATGTACGAGATAATAAATTATTATGAGTATTAGATGCGGGATCTTGTATAGACGTTTTACAGAAATATTTATTGTGATGGCATTATGGATATCCAATACCAATTAGGGGGTTGGGGTAGGTACAGATACAGTTTTTTTTTTTTTTTTTAATTTTACGTCTCTTCCAAATGGAACATGTTTTGATAATACAAACGTATAGAGTCACGTGGGGTAACCGTGCGCAATTTTTACATTGGGATTTTTGTATTAAAAAGCTTTAGGTATTTTACTCAATTTTTTTGTTTATTAATATGATCGATTATTAAGGCATCTCAAACAACCATAAAAACCTTATATGGTTCATAAATCAAACAGTTATATAAAAAAGTTTACATGCATGTCGATTGCGTACACTTACCCCATGTGCGGGGTAAGTATACGCATACCGTAGGGTAAGTGTTCGCACCGCGAAGAGTTACCCCCATTGCAATTATCACACTTAAATTGCCCCTTATCGTAGTCTGTGCAGTTCTCATGCCACAATGCTTTATACACAATACATTATATCCAATCTTCTGTTGGTGGATCTCGATATTTCTCCTTGCATTGTGGACAAAAATAGTCCCTAAAAGCCTGTTTTTGTGCTCTCTTTAAACAGTTATGTACGCTGGAATATCCCGCCTTACGCTTTGTGGCGATTCTTTGTGGTGTGACTTTCTTGAAAAGAGGTGGTCGTCCGATTTCCATGGTTTTAAATATTGGTTTTCGGACGATTTTTGCATCTGTATCTCTCTGCTTCTGCTGAAGTTTCTTTTTATAGGGACTTGAGGTAATTATTTCAGACTTGCAAGCATTTTTCAGTTTGCGTAAAACCGCCGAACTTGAACAACATTAAACCCAATAGCTCTCGCAATACTTGTGGGAGTAGTCTGTCTTAAAGCTAAAACAGGGTTACGTTTTAGAAATCCATACACCCAATCCTTGCCAGCCGTTTTTTTAATGTTGTCAAATCTGTTATCGATCTTGTTGATTTCAGCATACTCGTAAACAATTTTTCTCATTGTCTGCATAGTCAGGCCGTAGAACATTTCGTCAGTTTTTTTACAATAATCAACGATTTCGGCCTGAAAATAAATGAATAATTATTAGATCAATAGTTTTACAAAAAAATGACATCTGCACGATAAATTGAGTATCTATTTATCTAAAAATCTACCTCTTTATCTGGTGTAAATTTCGGACGATATCTACCCATTGAAATTGCTATTAATTTTAGTTTTAGGCGTTTACGCAGAGTGGCTTCACTGATCCCAACAATATCTGCAGCAGCCCGCTGACTCTTCCCCTCTTTCATGAGCCTTTTTGCAGTTTCAATCTGCTCTTTAGTGCAAACTGACCTCTCCGGGTGATTTTTCACGTACACATGCGGCATATTTCACTGTAAAAATTAACGAGAGTTGAAATATTATGCTATAAAATCAATTTTATCTATTGGGGTAAGTGTTCGCACTCGTCCAACTGCGAACGCTTACCCCAGCACTTTTACCCCATCACACCAAAATTCAATAAACTTTAAACATCAGATTAGTGGTTATCTTTATTAGAATTATCACTTTGCACCCGTCTAACTTATAATATTTCACTAAAAATTATCATAGACCACGTCGCTCTGACACAGCTGGTTACACAATAGTACACATCGGTAACAGAGATGAAAAATTTAAGAAAAGCACGAAAAAAAGTAATTTACCTACCAGTTTTTATTGACAAATCGGCATCCACTGTACACATGTCCTGCTTCGGCGCGATCCAGAACGCTACTGAATTAAGGAACGCGCGGGCGCTTATCAGGCACAATCTTGTCGGAAACATCACTGCGAACACTTACACTCCGCGTACGGTTACCCCACGTGACTCTACATCCGTAAATGATACATCTAACAAACAACGAAAACATGACTTTGAAAATTGTTGAATAGATGGCAGAAAGTTAATTCTTAGGATTTAATTTATGTAAAACAATAAAAGAAGGTAGAGGTTGGGATACGTGAGTTAATTGGCATTACATGGAATCGTCTTTAATTCCTAATTAAATCTGTTTCAAACCTTGTTTTTGTCCTCCTGTAAAATAGTGGCAAAGGTCCTTACTATTATAATTGATTGCCGTCTTCGAACAGTGATATTTACATCTCGACTGACGCGAATACTTTACAAAACATTGAAAACACAAATAATAAGATGATTAATTAATAAAGATCTCACACGGTTAACTTTGCACGATCGTCGTATTTTTAGTCAATCTAAAAAACATCAAGTTAAACGAAATAAACAAAGGATGAAACAGATGGGCAGATTGATTAAATAATTAGATCAAATGGGGGATTAATTACTTGCAACTGCGAGAACCAGTTTATGAGACAGAATTCAAAGTATAGGTGTAGACTATAGATAGGCAGTATACCTACATACACTATGAACACGCTGGCAACGTAGACTTGTCCAGACAAAAGAAAACGTCAATAACGACTCAATGAGGTCAATCAACGAGTTGTGACGGTCTTAATTAAATCAATTATTGAACAATGAGAGCTCGAATGTAACTGGAACTGGCAGGTATATAGCAATATGCATTTAATAGCATGTGTGGTGTACTTAATATGTGCAGTCTATGTATAAAGCAGTCAATCCGAATTGCATTCTGTTCCCCGCGTCCATTGTCATTAATCAATATTCTACATATTTTGATTCCGCACGACAAAGCGCCTGCATTCTGCACTAGGCAGGCAGAGCTGCAATGTGCAAATATAATTATAGAAAGCATTGCTGTAATTTAATTAAGAGCACGGCAACCTCTAGTGCAGATATATTTACAAGGGCGTGTACGTAAAATAATCAGTGTCGCTGGGGGTGACTTGTCTACAGATAAAGAGGTTATAGTGCGTCTAGACAGATCGTTATCTTTACAGTTTGCAGTACCAATATCTGGAATATTGCAGCGCATCACCGTAAACTTTTTCAATTGCAAATTGCATTCTTTATCAAATTAGCTACAGATGTCAGTGTAATTGCAGTTTATAGTGGAATAGTGATGTTCTAATACATACCCTGATGTTAGTCAGTGAGGCATGTAACTAGCAGAGGAAGGAGGAAATTATACTAGAAGCAGTAAAATGAGATTATTGGTGTTGTAAAACCACGTATGATTGAATGAGGAGAAAGGAAATTAATGTAAGACCGATGTAAACGTAAATAAAGAGAAAAAGGGAAGATTAAGCAGTTTTGACACGTAGACAGGTGATAACAAAAATTAGTTAGGAGAATATAAGACGTGCAAGTGGATGGAAAGAGTCGGGAAGACACAAAACTATCAATTATTGAAACAAATACTTGAGTGGAGTTATATAAATGACATGACGAGTATTTATGAGGTTATAAATGTGGATGAAACAAGCACTATATACCTTGAGGTGATTTTGCACAAAAACGGCGCTATACGAATCATCTAAATATAATAATAATTATTATTATATGCCTCTCCGCCTACCACTGTATGGTGAGACAAGAGTATGGCTGATTTATAATCCTGTAAAAAACGTGATATCAACCCATTTCATAGTAAAATAGTAGACCATTCAGAATATATCGGAACACGTGTTCACGCAGCTACGCTTTTCCTGATAAATATAATTACGAAATGCGACAATATTAATTTTTTTATGAATATGTGGTCCGACATTCGCACAACCCATTCGTGTTTTACCGATAGTTTATTAGGAAATCTGTCAATTCATTCGTTTAAGGCCCGCAGCCCTGTTTTAACAGGACTACGAATAAGTTGATAAGATTTTTAATTATAAATATTTTATATCAGTTAGTTTTCTCCGTGTGCAGTGAAATGAATAATTTTTTTAATAAAATTTGAATACGTATGTCGGATAACGTAAACAAATCCACAGTGTAATTATTCCACGCCTCTCGTCACATTTTAGATAAAATAATTGAGTCAATTGGAGTATTTTTATATCTCGTGTCGGTGTCAATGCTCCATCTCCACACGTATGTATGTGAATTTCAGTATGACATATTATATGAATTTAAATTGGATGCTGTAAAGTAGCTGTACTGATTGTGTAATAATGTAAATACATATTCAATTTAACCCTTCAGGTTTTTAAAATATTTTTCCCAACAAGTCCCAACGCCAATTTTCTTGGAATTTCGGAATTCTCGGGAGGAATCTAAATAGTGACATATATTACTTATTTTTGAAGTTGTCGTTAAAAGAAATACTACTTTAGAAACTAGATCAAATTGTCTTTGAAATATATACATTTGAAAAAAAAAGATCTTTAAAAATTGATAATTAATAAAGAATAATAATTTTGAAAGAATTCGATATTTATAAAACATATTCCTTTTGTGTGGGTAATTATCAATAAAACTGACACTTCACTTTTTCAACTTTCAACTGTCAATGAAAAAATTCCGCCAATTCGTAATCACGCACTTTGACAATTTGTTTAAATTTTATCTATGTAATAATGTATAAATATTTGATACAAACTGTGAAGAATGATTATTTATCGTTCCAATGACGAATATATCACATATCTACGCATTATAGAAAAAATGGTAAAAATACTTTTATAATGTATTGACGCCCGGTCAGATCTGTCCTTCAAAGGCTATAATGGAATATGATGTTTGTGGCTAGTAATGTCTTTCCGAGACCTGAAGGGTTAATTCACATGGAGTAGTCAGATAATTTTTTTAACATAATTTAAATGTTGTTACCCACCAAACGAAACGAATATCCGTATTATGGTAATCGGAACATTTTAGTATATAACCGGCACCGCGTTTCTCCGCAGGGGTAGGCAGAGAGGGTAAACCAAACAATCAGTCTTGGTACACGCTCCTTAATTTATTCACATTAATACATCGACACATACATAAAATCCTTCTGTTATTCTAATTCTATACATGCACGAATTGTGAGTATTGCTGATTTATTAAAATCCGTTAAACAAGTGACAGCGGGACTATAATGACGAAATGCAAAAAAAAAAAAAATACAGTGTGTGGCAAGCGTACGCACGACGGAAGTGAAACTTTTAGTATTCTTCTCTCTCTCTTTTCATTTCATTCTCTCTTTTTTTCTGTCTATTGACATATTTATAAGTAGCATGTGGTAAAAAAAATTAAAAGTTATAAAAATATGGGATTCGAACCCGGGTCCTGCATAACGAGTGTCGAACGCTCTGCCTCTAGACCGCGAGGAGAGGTATCTCGCGTGACGAGAACCGCGTATACAACGTGTACTCCTCAATTGACTTGTCGAGCGCAAATTTTTGTTTTCAAACACGGCAAATGAATAATATCACATAACGTCTCGTTAACGCTTTATATAGGGTCGAATCGAAAATATATCGGCAGTGTAAAGTCATATCTGTCGTTTTTCAAAATATTTCCGTATATTTGTCCGTTTTGGAAAAGATCTATCGTGTTTTAACAGTCTCATACCCGTATGGAGTCTCAATTTGAAAAACATTTCTAAATTTTGAAAAACTCACTTACGGCTGTGTTTTTTACTAAAAAAACTAGTCACGCTCGTCTGCGAGGGTAATTAATCGTGTTATCGGCCTTGATTAGTAATTTTAATGATTCAAAATAAAAATAATTAATCAAAATACAGAGCGACTCTACCGGCTCGATTTGTAAGCTATATTTCGACCAAAATATCATATAGTCAAAATATCTAAAAGTCGCAGCACGAGAGCATTTTATCACTTTTCCTCGTATTAAAAAAATCAGAAAAAGAAAAAAAATAGTTAAAGCGGGGATCGAACCTCGGTTCTTCACGACGACACTCGGGCGCTTTGCCTCTAGACCGCGAAGCTGAGTTTGGAGAGTGACCTAAACTAGGTATATAATATTAGCTAGGCTCCTATAGCGAAATGATCACGGTTTTTCGTGACGGTCATGAGTCGGTTTTACTCCGGTCCTCGAAATTGCATGACGCGCGTAAAGAAGTTTCACTTCAATAATTTTTATGAACACGTGTTCCGACATCAACCTAACACATTCGTGTTTTACTGATAGTTTTGATAATTTTAAGAGATTTTTAATAAATTAACAATATTTTATAACAGTAAGTTTTCTTCGTGTGGCCTGACGTATGCATTTGGTTCACTTGATCGCGTCATGTCTTCCTCGGGCGTCCCCAACTTCTTCTACTATTCACAATACGCTTACATCCCATTTCTCACACACATACATAGTTTTAACGCCCATTTCATTTCTATGACATTCCGTCTTCTTTCGTCCTTCCTCTGCCAGTTCCACGCCTCACTGCTATATATAAGACAGGTATCATCAGGTTAAAATTGACCACTTCTCAATAAAAATACATAATGCAAATAAACAACGGTTGGCCAAAATACGAAAATAGCCGTATTACTTATTATCAAAGCAGGATGAGAAAAAGCGGCTCTCCGGTGTGTGAAGAATTTGGTAGCCACGTCCGGGGTAGTTTTTGTTTTGTTTTACATTAGCGCTCCACACAGAAGGTCCCGAGGAAAATTTCCCACACGATTTTTTTCTCGGGTTGTCTCAACATAGAAATCCCAACTACTTTTCACATTCACAGCACAGCCCGAGACATTAAATAATTAAGTGTGTAAAAAATGTCAATATTTTTTGTAAGCTTTTTAAGGTAATTTCATTAAAGTTCTCCAGTCTTTTAAAAGTACGAGGCGTATCCAGAAAGTAAGTGTACTGAGGCTCTCACGACCGAATGAATTATATTTTGACTGACTCTTCCCCTCTGCAACGAGACCTGTTCAAGGTCAGTACGTTGAGAAGTGTCAACGCGACAACACGTTTCGTGAAAAATGTCAATCCAATCTCCCGCCAAGTGCGAAATACGCGGCGTCATCCGTTATCTCGTTTGGAAGGAAAAACCTCCGTTTGAGGTTTATAATGAGGTTAAAACTGCATATGGTGATAAAGCTATGAATTGTACGAGTGTGTACAAGTGGTATCGCGAGTTTAAAAACGGTTCTCACCTCTTCACCCTCCACCAAAAAGTTCAAAACCACAATTTCAGCCAAGAAAATCGTGGCATCCGTGTTTTGGGACTGTCAAGGCATAATTTTGATTGAATATCTGCCTCAAGGGGAGACCATCAACTCTGCAAGATACTGTGAGACCCTAAAAAAATTGCGGAAGGCGATTCATAACAAAAGGAGAGGCATGCTAACAAAGAGAGTCAGCCTGCTGCACGCACTGAAAAAAATGAGTTAGCTAAAGTGTTAAGCTAATTGAAGTTATGTAACCATCGCCTAAACTTTAGCTACAGTACCTAAACTACTTTATGTGCAGATACCGTCGTTGTTTAGTAAAATGTGCTTGAGCTATTACAACTAAACTTTAATAATAGCACACTAAAGGCTTACTTACCTAAACAAAATAATCGGTTTGGTTAATTAACCTAAAGTAATTTACTAAACCTATTTCACTTTAGTAACTTAAGTTTATGTGTTACTTCCCAAAGTATTTAGTTAAATTTAACTAAACATCTAGTTTGGTTAATTTTTTTGTTCAAATAGCTAAACTGATGTTGGAATATCTAAATTTGATATTTTTACATAACAATTAGTTGCATTGCACAAACTTGAGCAAAGTATAACAAAACTTTAGTTAAAACAACCAAACACACCGGCCTTTTTGTCGTGTAGCCGCGATGACGCAGTTTTCAGTTCTTAGTACGCACCGCCACCGCATGTGACGCCATCTTGACAGTTCAGATATTTGCGTGTTTTGTGTTGTTGTTCTTTTAAAATGTCTGAAGATAAAGTGGATAAAGTTATCAAGCCGTGTTGTGTGAAGGGCTGTAGTGACAGACAGTAAACACGGAGTATATCAGGGTAAATGGGCCTGGTGAATTGATAGAATCGAATACGTATCCTACCCTATAATGGCGAGATATGCGTTAGTTAGCGGCTGCCATTTCTCTATTAAAAACAAAAAGCCCAATGGATCGCTGCGTTTCAAGTTCTGCACTGCCACTTTAAATCTACCCGGCATCGGAAGTTATCCAGATTTAAGACAGTATCGCACCCGTTATGACGAAAATACAGGTGTGAATATCCCTTTGTCTCCAGTGTTCCATGCAATGTGTAACTTAATTTCACCTAAGAATTGAATATATTTTTAGACCCCATCCGTTTTCCATCAGGACGATGTGATGTCATAAAAGACCATAATTACTTGCAATATGATATTTTAGTTCACGAACTTTGGTTAACCCGATAAATATGTTTATTTCAGAGCTTGATAACATCTTACCGGGTTTCAGCGGTGTGGTTCCTTCTGCCAAAAAGATCATCTAAAATTATAAAGGTAAACATCTCTTCTATGTTACTTGTTATCCAATATGCAGATCTTTTCTTTCTTTCCTTTGACCACTAAGATCATTTTGTTTTCAGACATCAGTGTTCCTGTTGCTGTGGGACCCAGCTGCAGTAATTCAGTCGCTAAACGGAAACACGCACTGAAAAAAATGAGTTAGCTAAAGTGTTAAGCTAATTGAAGTTGTGTTCCGCCAGGACGGTGCGATGTCTTCAAAGACCATAATTACATCATGGAAAATATAAATCCTTCCAAAAGGATCATGCAGAATTGCAGAGGTAAAAATCTGTTCTATTTTACTTGAAAAGGAATAATATGCTATGTGTTCACAGACGTTGGTTAACCCGATAAATATGTTTATTCCAGAGCTTAATATCTTACCGGGTACCAGCAGTTTGGTTCCTCCTGTCAAAAGGATCACGGTAGGTAAGATTACATCTGTTCTATGTTACTTGATAAGGAATAATATCGTCGGCTTAAAGTGTAAACCTGCTAAATCCATTTTGACTGTTTTTACGTTTATTATACCATTCAAAAGAGAAAAAAAATACACAAGCTAGGAAAAACAGCTAGTGTCAGTTTTGGCTTTAAATTGACAAAAACGCGTAAAACTGCCAAATCCATTGCGTCAAAAGTCTGCTGCTAAGTCCATCTTAACCGCCTTCTGTATAGAGTTTTCGATGACAGCACGCGTGCTCTTACAAATAATGACATAATTCGGTGTTAGCACTTACAATGCCTTTCTCATATAAAAAATAAAGTTGGTTGTTTTCAGGTGAAAAATGTAACAAGCAGTAATTGTTGAATGAAACACTAGTATATTATATTGAATAATTTCGCGGGTAAGAGATAAGCCGCCATAGCTCAGTGGTCAGAGCTGTCGACCGGAAATCGAAGGGACACGGGTTCGAGTCCCGTTGGCGTCATGTATCTTTTATCAGGAGATTTTTCAATGTGGATGAGTGTTTCAGGTGAACAATTATTGCTTGTAAAATAATTGTTAAAAAAAGAGTAGTTTATACTATAGAACAAAGCTCCAAATACACAATCTTGCCTTAATTTAAAGAACAAAGATGGCAATTGCTAATTATGGAATGAAACCGAAGAAGGTTTAAATTCGAAAGAGTTTGCAAGTATATGGGTCAGTTTAATTGAGAACAAGGTTTTACGACAAAATGAACAAGCAAAACCACATAAAATCATTGTTTATAGCGATGGTTGCACGTATCAAAACATGAATTGTGTAACGTCTAATGCATTGCTATTGCCTGCTATAAACCACAACATAATCATAAAACAAAAGTTTCTAGAAGTTGGGCACACACAGATGGACTAAAACATCAATTTTAATAAAAAGACAAATAACTTTGTTTACATCACTTTAGTTGTACACAATCAACATGCTTCATGAACAATGTACACTTCTTCAGGATTGTGTACAAATAAAGTGATGTAAACAAAGTTATTTGTGTTTTTACTAAAATAAATAATGCCATCACAAAGTGAAAACCTTTCCGAAGAAGTTTTCTTCGAAAAATTAAAAACATCAATGTTCCTGCGGAGTATATATCTATTTGCAGGTCGGCAAGGAAAAACCCTAGACCTTATGATGTAACTTACTTAAACCATACTTTTTTCAAAAGCTTTGATGAAGTAAATTTTTTAAAAAGCATTCGTCCTGGACGTGGTAAAGATGACGCTAAAGTTACTGATATTAGAGCTCTTCAGTACACTCCAAACGGTGACGTATTTTTTAAATTGAGATTCACTGATGTATGGAAAATACTACCGCAAAGAAAATCACCGACTTCAATTGCATAGCCTTTTGATTTCCTTAGAAATCACTTTCAAACAAAAATAAAAATTACGAAAAGGAAGTTTGAAGACTTGCAATATTTAAAAAGCATTTTACCTGAAGACTATCGTTATTATTATGATAATTTACTTCATGACTAGTCACTACTCGTATTAGTAATAATTGAGACTGACTGGTGTGTAATGTGATTTATTTTGATTTTATTTTAGAAATATTCAGGTTACAAACTTTCAACGTGTAACTGTTACTTTATGTTAGAGAGTAAAATATAAAGAGTTCAATATTTTTTTGATAAGAGAGAAATTTTGTTTTTAAGAGAAGCTATTATAGTAGAGCATTTAGTTTTAGAATTAAATTACGTGATAATTTTCCAAAGTTATAGAATCTATCAATATTATAATATTGAGACCGAAAAAGGTGTTCCTAATCTATATTAACAAAACGTTGTATTTAGAAACATTACTTTTAATAAAAAAAAAAATGAAGTAGTTTGAAGAGTGAAAAACTGCCAAATCCTTTATTAATAATGTTACTGCACTACGAAAACCTGTTATATCACAAATGTGTTAATTATTAAATAAATACTGAATTTATTAACTCTTCTTTTGATTTATATTATAAAGAATAAAAAAATACACAATACTGTATTAGAACCGTTTCTTAAAATTAATTTTTTTTTTTTTAAGAACGTTTTTTGTCTCTCCTGTAAAGTTACCTATTTGGCCGTTAGCAGGTTTACACTCTAAGCCGACGATATTCAAAATTTTGATCATCCAATATGCTGATCGTTTCTTCCTTTCCACTAAGATAATTTTTTTTTCAGACATCGGCGGCAGTAATTCAGCCACACGGAAAAACGTTTCTTCCCTGCGTAAGAATATTTATAGTTTTTTGTTTTACAATCATTATTTTTTTTCCTTTTGTTTGAATAATGTAATAATTAGCTTGAAATATTGTGTGTTTTCCAGGTAAAAGGAAGAGCATATAAGGTTACATTGGGTCAACCGCAGCTCTTTCTCCCAGGAAGAAGAAAATGCGTTTGGAGATTTTAGGTACCAAGCGGAAGCTGCGGTATGTCCAGCGTAAAAATTGTTATTTAAAGAAACGCCTCTCTATGGCAACTCGTTACAGAAATAGAACCTGCTTGGAAGATTCTCTTTAATTCATTTCACTCTCTAAATTCATTTTATCACAATCAAAGCTTAGCCCGGTCAAAAAAAGGGTCGAAGATATAGTCGCGCGGTTTATTTTTTGCACTTGCTGTATATAAGGGAGGACCAAAATGTTATCGATTCTTATCTAAAATTTTTGCATTACCTTCGCCTTTGACCCTGAAAAATGAATTAGCTTCAGTATCTCTAAAACCGGGAATTAATCAAAATTTATTTGAAAATTTAAAAAAAAACAGCAGTATCTATGCCGGATATTAAAAAATACTGCATTTTAATGTTTCATGATATGAGTATATTTCCTCATATTAACTTCAACGTGCTAAGTGAGGTTCAAAATTCATTCGCAGACTTGGTTACACACTTAAAATGTGTTTCGTGCTCATGAATGCTGTATTCATATTATTTTTTGAATAAATTTATGACTAAAACCTCAAATTGAAATATTTAATCATTTAGAACAATATTAGCGACTCAAATGAATATTTAAACCAGATAAAGATTCGGTCGCAGACTTGGTTTACATTTAAAATGTGTTTTGTGCTTATAAATTTATTTGTGTTTCTTGTTTTTGTCATATTAGTGAAATAAAATAAAAATACTTCACAACATGTAACAAAGTTTTTCATTTTTCTGATAAACAGAGAAATTTTAACATTCAATACTGTCGTAGAAAAGCACAAAGACACATACAGGCAGCGCCGAAAAGAATGTGCCAAATCAGGACACAAACAACTTTTACTATATTTAAGAAAAAATTATTATAAAAAATGATAATATAAATGTGTGTATGATCAAACGTGTTTTCTTTTTTGAGGCTTTGCTGGTAACTGGAAATAATATTTTGAGAGACGATTCTTAACAAAATAAATTTTATGTGAATGAGGTTTTTAATAAGTACATTCTAGTCTTACAAAACATAATATTTATTTATTTAGGTTTTATCTCTCAAAAGGGTTGTAATAAACTACCTGCAACTCATAGTATTTAACCCATGATTCTGAATCAATTCTTGGAGTTGATGGTGGTTACATTTACACCCTGTATTGTTTTCAGCTAAACTGCAAAGCTGCACTTCCTATTTAATACAGATAATCTAACCAAAAAGCTAAGCTACAGTACCTAAAGCTAGCTAGCAGTAGAGAGCTAAAACACCTATATCGGTAGGGCTATTCCAACCGAAGTTTAGTTAATCAACCTAACCATTTCGGAATATTAACTAAATAATAAGGTTACTACATCTAAACAGTTATGTTTTTCTAACCAAACACTACAAAATGGTTTAGGTATATATTTTTTAGTTTAGGTAACACAACTAAACACAGAAAGCTGTCTCAACCGATTAGTTTAGCTAGAATATCTGAATCGTTAGCTGTCAAAAATACAGTTTAGGTAACACAACTAAACACAAAGCTGTCTCAACCGATTAATTTAGCTAGAATATCTGAATCGTTAGCTGTCATAAATACAGTTTAGGTAACACAACTAAACACAAAGCTGTCTCAACCGATTAGTTCAGCTAGAATATCTGAATCGTTAAGCTGTCATAAATACAGTTTAGGTAACACAACTAAACACAGAAAGCTGTCTCAACCGATTAGTTTAGCTAGAATGTCTGAATCGTTAAGCTGTCATAAATAAACTGCTGTTTAGCAAACAGTAGCTAAAAGTTCGGCAGTCACCACAGCAACTAAACTGTTTAGTAGATAATTACTGAAAATTTTGTAAATAGTACCCAAACATTTCTTTCAGTGCGACAATGCCAGACCACACACGGCCAACGCCACGAAGGAACTGCTTGCTTCGTTTAAATGGGATATCCTGAACCACCCCGCGCATTCCCTTAACCTAGCACCTTCAGATTATTATCTCTTTACCTTCTTGAAGCTGTACATGGGTGGAAAAAGGTTTTCAACCGACGAGGAGGTAAAGGAGGAGTGGAAAAGTGGACGAAGGGGTTGGCGGGAAACTACTTCGAGGAAGGCATCAAAAAGTTGATCCCCCGCTTCACCACCTGCATTGAGAGGAATGGCGACTATGTTGAAAAATAGCTTACATATGTACTACGGTAACCATGTAATTTTTTTGTTTCAATAAAAAGATTTGTAACCAAAAAAATTCAGTACACTTACTTTCTGGATACGCCTCGTAATAACAACTCTACTCTTACCACTAATCTTCTAATATATGTATTATCAATAGTAATGGATAGTAAAATAGCAAATTTAGATCAATATCCAGTGTTTTTACTATAGTGTCCTCTCCGAGCAAGTCGTAAACTTTTTAAATAAAAATGTGTTTATCTGAAGTGACTTACCAGGTGAGTATGTTTTCCTGTATCTGTTTGTAAATAATAAGTATGTTTTCCTGTATCTGTTTGTAAATAATAAGTATGTTTTCCTGTATCAGTTTGTAAATAATAAGTATGTTTTTTATTTTTTTAAATTAAACAGTAACTTTGTAAACATCACTTATGGGTAAATACTTAATGCCGACCGGGTTTCGCTACAACCGTAGCCTCATCAGGGCAGTATTATACTGAATTAAATTATAATGTCACATCACAAAGTAACCGCTTCATATGAAGAAATAAGTATGTTTTTCTGAATCTGTTTGTGAATAATAAAATTCGATAAAGACTAGGAATTCGTAATAAATTATATAGAGCCCTTGAAGTGATTTTTCACAAAAACGCGTGTAACGTAAAAGAATTGTGCAAGTTTTATATACAAAATCTATACAAATTACCCAATTATTATTTAATACTGAAGTTCTTCGTTTTCCCTCGACTTTAAATATGAATATTCATGATAAACTAATGTGCAATATGAGAAATCGTTGTATGCAAGTTTTAAATATGAACAACGTGTGCTGTTATGCATCATTGTTTATACCACGAGCATAAACAAACAGTAAAATAATGCGGAACGCCACCAGCAATAATTAAACGATAACAAATTACTAATCTGTATATGGAATGACGCTATTTCTTGCCACATGCCTATCTAATATTTTAGAATGTTTGAAAAACACGATAGTTGTGACCAGTGGCGGCTCGTGACTTTTGGGTTACAAGAGTGCTAATATTACAAAAAATGGCTTAATTGATGTTGTTGTAGCTGAAAATGATTTGTTTTTTTTTTTTTTCGAAAATTGATTTTTTGTATGAAGATTTTCAGGAATTCCGTGCGGCGCACGGCTATACTGAAATTTCCTGAAAATCTTCATACAAAAAATCGATTTTCGAAAAAAAAATAAAAAATCATTTTCAGCCATAACAACATCAGAAATGCCATTTTTTATAATATTAACACTCTAGTACACCCAAAAGTCACGAGCCGCCACTGGTTGTGACATAGTTTCGACTCTGCCCTGTGATAAACAGTGAGAACATCTGTAAGAACTTAGTATAAAAAGCAGCAGGTTGGGCAAGTAGAATGTCGAATTTTAAAGATACATAACATTTAATTTAAATTAAATATAAATAAATAATAAGAAATCTATTTCACTAAAAACTTAACTTTTAACTTGTTAAGGCGATGCACTATGTCGTGTAATATTTTAAATTGAGCCGCTATCAATAACAACCCTTACGCACATGGCGATAAAGTTTAAATTCCCGCTTAACACCATCCGCTTATTTTGATTTATGCAAGAAAAAAACATGGCCAAAAAGTGCCTTTAATTTTATTTTCTGGATGTTCAGGCATAAATATTTAAATTTTTTTCGATCATTTTATAAATAACTTAATTTGCCACATTATACAATAAAATAATAACCGAAAATGGGATCGTAAGTAGGAGATTTTGAACTTTAAAGAGGTTTTCATAGGCCTTATACATTATTTTTTTCTGGACTTATAAAAAGACTTATCTAAAAAATACTCGATTATTTCAAAGACCAAGATGTATTCTACTCGCAGAATTTAATTAAAGCATCTGAAACATTTCTAGGCGACCAAATTTTCAAACCAAAAACACATGATTTTGCATTACTACGTATGGCATCGCCTTAACTTTTTTAATTTTCTGTCTTGTTCTATTTTATGTTTCGTGTAGATTTATTAGTATTTTCTTCTACTTCAATCATTAATATAAATATATAACTATACTAATTTTTATAAATAGGTTAGTAGGTAGGTACGTAAAAACAAAACACATTATTTTCATTATTCAGGGCAGATGTAATATTAAAACATTATTTATATCGGAAAGAATATTCAATATTTTCCAACGAAGAAGTCGCCGTTAAATTACAGTTTCTAACTAATTAAACTTTTACGCATTATTAACAAATGAAGTAAGGAGGCACAAATGATTTTTGCAATAAATACAATCATTTCGGTAAGAAATTAAATAACGATGGTAATTAAATAATATTACATTGTAGGATAGCCCTGATAAATGAATGTAGATTCTCTTTCATCTTCCTACCATTAGATTAAGGTTGTATGGATTATCTGAAAGTATTATTATATAAATAAGTACAGTTTAGGATTGTTGTAAACAGAAGTGGTGCAATCTGTTTTTTTTTTTAAAGAACCGCTGAAGTTTTCAAACAGCGGCAGCGGGTTTTATCTGTTAGTTGCGACAATTATACTACGGTTTCAGGCTACAATTCTGCTTTAAAAAGACTCTCATGCTATATGATGTTTTTAATATACCTCTATCTCTAAGTAGTATAAAACATAGTCGCTATAATAATAATAAATTCTTTATTCCAGGATGTGGGGAGGTTAGTGCAATCCCACACATCCCATAGAGGATATAAGTACAAATAATATTTACATAAAGTAAAATAAATAAAAAGAGATTAAAAAAAATTAAAAATTAAATAGAAAATGAAATTAAGTTAAAGCAGAGAAGCACGAAAATCCATCGGATCTAAGATTGTGGGAGCAAGTATCTTTCTCCAATGGTCTTCAATAAATCTTCGCTATCCGCGTCTGTCTGTTAGTGCTCTTAGTTCTTATAAACTACGCAACGGATTTTGACGATGTTTTCACTATCATTTAAAGAATTTCTTCCGGCATATATTATAATACACGGATATTATGTTTATAGAAGCTAGAGAAAAGTCCATGTTTTGTAATCAAGTCGTAAAAAAATATTTTTGGGCGCTTACATGAACACAGGCTAAACCTTATGAGATATATCAAAATAATGTACTACTCACAGACATAGGAATTAATAGACGAGAAGATAATGGCGAGGGGTAAAATCAACTGTTGAAGAACGAAGGGAGTAAGGCTGACTGTGATTCGTCAATAAATCAATCTGACAGTAAATAGGCATCTCGCATTATAATATCACCATTTACTTCTTAAAAGTAAAATCTGCTTTTGAATGAATAGACATTTTTACATGGGAGCGCAAATTACTCGCCACGTTATGAACAAATTTGCGAAGTCCAAATTCGGCAAAAAAATTCTGTTCTATTTTCAGAGTCGACTATTTCGTTTAAGTATTTAGTTAAGACACTTTTATAAATGTTCATAATTTACTTCCCAGCAACCAACCAGCTTTGTGTTTCGCGTCCAGACGTTTCTCGATGTGATAGTATATGTTTCTAAAACTGATCTATATTATACGATGTGAATATGCTTAAAATAAAGTAAAATAATGCTTATATATGGAATGTAATACGACAATTGGGTTTATTCTCTTTTTCAAATCTATTTTTACAAGTTTTCATAGTACAAGTCAACATTTTGCCGTGTTATTTCGTAAAATGAACCGATGATGCCTCGACCATAGTTCGCACAAGAATGATGACGTCACGTTTTCAAATTTCACTTGAGGCCATACGCGAGCACAACCGGCTCCAATGGAACCGGTATGGGGAGTGGGGATAATACGCTTTTAATCACTTAGGGCAGGTCTACTAATATTCATATGTCTATGGTACTACTGAATTGTATATCTTAAAAGGGCCTACAGAAAGGTCCGCAATGGTATATGTCCATCACCCAAGGATAAATCCAGTAGCGCCGGGTTCACGTCACCTAGTTAAAGTATAAAGCTGTACTAATTAAACATTTTAGCAGTGCATATATATTAACGAGGTCACTGCATAACAGGATTCTGTTTGTTTTTGTTTCGTCTTCATTTCAAACTCATTAACTTTTTACTATGAAAATTCTTTTGTCTTGTTTACTTATATGTATAATCTCTTTTCTTTCGTCTTTCTACATTGTACTACGACTGTCAATAACTAACATGCATATAAATTGCAGTTGTGCCGTTAATCTTAATATATATAAAAAAAATAACCTGATTATGTTTGTTTGAGTCAAAGTTAGTTCTTATAAGTGCCAGGAGTGTTTAGAAAATGATAGAAGACGTCGGGGAAGAAGAAGTACGCGCGAGGAATACTTGAGATACGGAGTCGAATTTTAAGTTGATAATGTAGTTTAATTACAGTAATATTGTGATATACAGTAGTACAAATACTTGCAAAGCATTGAGGACAAAACAAATAAATAATTCCTCAACCTGTACCAAGGCAAATACAAGTGAAACTGATTGTAATATAATATGTATGAATTGGCTCACAATCTTACAATATAACCTGATCCTTCTCTGATTCTCCGAGGGAAATTTCACGAGTGTTGTGGTATAATGTAACGCCGGTGGATTACGTCTGACGTTTGATAATCGTGGTCTTATTGTGTTATAATTCTTCCGACGAAAGACTGTATTCAGCTCGCGTACAATACGCAGAGGTCGTTAAACCAGTCAATGATTTCAATACTGCCCCGTGCCTGTAACACCATTGGATAATAACGTTACGGCAAGTTGGCTGCTGCTACGGCAGGTGACTATAATATTATTCAAAATAATTACATTATAGAACCTATGCAGGTACCTACATTCTATTATTTCACCGGAATTCGCAAGAAATAAGTTCATTACGTTTGCAGGGTTCTTGTGAAAATTCCCGCGGAATTTCGGTTCCTCTTTCACATTTCCGTGACAATTGTGTACGGATGTTTTTAAGTGCAATATTACGTAGGTATATTTATTAACTGTGGGTATTCTAAACGGTGCCAGAAACAAAATGTAAACACGTGTCATCGAATGTTGACGAACAAAGTACTCGCACAGATGGAAGATTGTTAAAAAAATCATTGTTTTAAGTAAGTACATAATAAAAATAATACGCTGTAAAACTTTGCGAATATTCATCTCGATCTAACTAAGCATAGACTTGTTGTCCCTTTTCCACTAAGAATAGTAAGTCGACATAAGCCAGTGACGTTTCAAAGCAAACATAAAATAAATTATATTATATAAAACAATACAACATATATTATTGCATATACCTACAAAAGGTGATAGGAAAACAACAAAAACAGAAATGTAAAATGGTCATGGGGAGTAGTGTTGGGTAGCACAGACATTACAGAATGAGTTTGCGAAAGGTGCTCAAATACTGAAATGAGGTGTTGAGGTGACCACCTCACTACCTCAAAACAGTTGTAGTAATACAAAATAATTTTAATTAATACAAAACCTTTTGTAGTAATTACAAAAAAAGAGTTGAGACAAGTACAGGTTTTCCAATAAGAGGTGTTATTTTGAATAGCCCGCTATTTCGGTAGATGTTACTTTTGAAGTGGTTATTTTTTGACATTTGACAAAGTAGAAACTACGCCATTAATAAAAATGGAACGATACACGCTTCAACAATGTATTGTAATTATTAAAATTCACTTGAGTGAATCAAATGCAAATCATCTCGAGTGATGAGGCCCATTTCCACCTCGGTGGCTTCGTCAACAAGCAAAATTGTCGCATCTGGGGCTCGGAAAACCCAAGAGTTATTGTTGAAAAGCCTCTCTATCCTCAACGTGTGACTGTTTGGTGCAGTTTATGGTCCGGCGGAGTCATTGGACCATACTTTTTCGAAAATGAGGCTGGAGCAACAGTTACGGAGAATGGATTGCGCTATCGAGAGATGATTAATGATTTTTTATGGCCGGAATTGGATGGTATTGATCTGGACAACGTTTACTTTCAACAAGACGGCGCTACGTGCCACACAAGCAACGAAATAATTGATCTTTTACGATTGAATATCAAAATAACACCTCTTATTGGAAAACCCTGTATATTTTGTGTAGTGGCGGGAAATTTGTAGTGCATCTTGTACGAGACATTCGACAATACACCTCACCACCTCTCCAACAGGGGAGAGCTATGGGGATATGTTTTTTGGTAAACTTGTCGAATTCCGCTGCATACAAAGGTTCTTGATTGAAAAACACTTGATTTCAACTTAAATATCGAATGGAGAAATAAATAAATCGGGGGTTTAAGTAAACATGCACAAAATAGGTTTTTAGGGTTTAGTTTGGGTTATTTTAATAATTTCTGCGTATTTCCTAACCTTCAAACCTAACATTGAGAAATAATGAAACTTGAATGCATCTTTTACTATCTCCCAACACATAGTTACTTCTTGTAGTAATTAAGTCCAAATCAAGTGCTGTTTATATTTTTTTTGCGTATTATTAATTTTTTTTTAAATGTGAGGGGGGGGTAAGAAGATGAGAAGGAGGTGGGTTGGGAAGTAAATAAATTAAATAAACTATAGCTGGTCACTAGTAAGTACAAAATAACATCCGGGTTGCCGGCAATGAAATGAAATAAATATTTTGACGACAAATACATAATAAAATCAGTATTTAGCCAGCCAAGGATTAGGACGATGAAATTAACGTATAATGTATAATATCTTATGTTCTATTACTAATATAATACACATTGCAAATCAATAACTTATCTATTGGCACTCCAATTTCTCTTGGCTTCAAATAAATGCACGAATTAGATGCTGATAATAAAATGATGGTACATTCATCCACATTACCAATGGAAGACAATAATAATTAGTTGTAATGGTCTATTGACGTAATTATACACAGTGAACAAAATAATAGAACATAATGAAATATACAATTTACCCTCGTAATATTTATTAAGTATTTAATAGTGATACAAAATTAATGAATCATTATAGAGGTGAACAGAGATTGCCATAAAAATTCACCTGTACAGATTAATTACAATAGAGAAATCTAAATAATTACAGGAGGAGCCACCCGCTATCAACATTATGATTTTTTTCAGTAGAAAGGGATTTGAAGATTAGAAAATTGATTCGTTCCTGTTTTTTCCCTAATTTTCAGAATATTGTAAAAATGTAAATAACCAGATGGCAAGACAAATCTTCCCTATTTGCAGTTTGGCAATACAACAAATCTTTCTAAGAATCGGATTATCAAAAGGTATATTTTTATACCTGAAAGTGGATAAGAATAACAATACCTATGTATTTCACGTACCTACCCTAAAAGGTATTCCAACTGCATAGAAAAATATTTTTGTTTTTTGTCGTTTTATAAATGTATCAATTTAAATACCTGCCAAACTTGTGCAATTTTCTTGGGTGTTTATGAATTGTATGTCAAGAAAAAGTTTGTTACTAGATTTAAACCATTCATAAATAGGCATAAATAACAATTCACAACAACAACAAAATCACAAGGCTGAGGTAAGTACAAATTCATAACAATGATGCTTATAAAAACATCATGTTTGTACTAACAAAATATTGATTCATCCATACCGAAAATTATGATTCAATACAAAAGGCGGGATGGTTGCAGGATGCATAATAAAAAAATATTATAACATGCATGCAAAAACACCAGGTGGTAGGTTCATATTATTCCGATGTGAATAGACGACACCGAAAAGATGACATAGCATACATTTAATACACAATATTAAAAGCATTATCAAGGATTGACTTACACAAATCTTTTCAACCGATGAATTTGAAAACTAAATAAATAAACCGAAAACCATAATCGATACAAACTGCTTTTATCGAAGAGGGCTTCGCAGATTACTAAATTGTCATTTCAAGAATTATTATTGCTTATAACGACAAGAGCGTTAGATTAGCAAAGAAACGATAGTGTTATTATAAGCTGATACAAGTAAAACTTACCGAAGATGAAAACAATTTCGAATTTAACAAAAATTAACAAAACACACTGCACGGTTTACTAGCACTGTCAAATTTTAGGAAATTTTGAAAGGTTGGCCAACTGAAAAATAAGAACATTATTGATTTTGTGTTATGTAGCTGCTGCAGCATGTTTTTGTCGAGGTAGCTACTTTAGTTGTCACACTAAAAACATAAAGCAGCACATTCATGATGTTTTTATTATCGTTAAATTATTACAGCAGATTAGCACATACAACAAAATATTATTTCCGTTTTGTTTCGATTAAATAAAATTTGAAGCGTTGCAGGAAATTTAAAACACGTATTGCAAAAATGTATTATTTATTTTATGAAATAAATGTATGGCAGTTATTCCTTCTATTTAAAAAATTGCACAGAATTTTGTGCCTTCAAAAAACACCGAAAAATTAATAAATATTTTAATAGTTAAAAATCTCGACTTTTGAAAGAAAAATAGATAAACTTACATTATTCCATTATTAATTTCATCACGATGTAAAATAAAAATTGGAGATGGTAGATAAAAAAAAATCTGTATATGAATCACTTAATAATGTTTTTTCAAATAATTAGGTTTTCAATCTTCGTTGACAAATAAAAAAAAAACAATGTTACACAAGTATTTTCTTAACTTAACTAACTAACCGTCACGCCGTTTCCCCGCAGGGGCAGACAGAAAGGATTGACCTCCAAACAGCTCAGTCTTTGCACACACTTCTTGCCTCATTCACATTCATACATCGTCTCATACATACTTTTTTATTATTCTGACTATCTGATTCACTTGATCGTTCCATGTCTTCCTCGGGCTACCCCGACTTTTGGTACCTTTTTAAACTTACGACTATGAATTTCAGCTTGCAATTTTTTTTTAAATATCGCATGCATTACTTTTATCCAATACAAAAATAATATAACAAATAATTATATAATACAATTTTTTTGTTTTTATTTGTGTACCTTTGTGAGGGGTGGTATTCTAAAAATATTATTATTTTTCGATCTTATTGTCTATGGATAACAGTTTCTATATCATTCATGTCATTCATCTTTCGGTTTTTCTTTGTCTAATTTTTTTACCGTGTTTTGACAGTTCATGTCTGTGATAATCTGAACAGTTTGGTAGTGAAAACATTTATTTTCGTGTAAATTATTCGTATAACCAGTGTTAACGAAATGTTAGAGAACGTTCATCTTTCAAGTGATGTTTTTACTGTATGCATGCAGCATGCCCTGTCCACCGAAAAACAGGAGATTATGGGGTTACTCATCGGACAGGTGATTACAAATAATACATTTATGTTTACGCGAAGATATCGATAATCCATGCAAAAATTGCAAAAAAAACCAATGAATCCATAGATCCCTGTCGGATTGTTGACTGTTCTTGCAGGTTTTCATCCATAATAATGTTGACTTTGATAGCATGGCAAATAAAGTAATTAGCTTGGTTTACAAGCTCTAGCTCCTTTATAATGATGGGATAATAATGTTGTAATGATATTCCAGGTCAATGATAACTCTTCCCTTGTATCAATATCCGCCTCCATAATCCTGCGGAGGTCTGACAAAAAGCCGGATAGAGTGGAGATATCGGAGGAGCAGCTAGTCCAGGCCACCGAGTATGCAGAGAAGCTTGCTCAACAAGTTAGAAAACCTCTGAGAGTGGTTGGGTGGTACCACTCCCATCCTCACATCACCGTGTGGCCTTCCCACGTTGGTAAGTGGATCATAACTTTCTACTATGCTCTAATGTTTTCTTTATTGTTAGTATTAGAAGAACTAAGGGTATATTTTTAGGATCGTTGGCAACGTAGAAATACATTTTTGAAATAACATTTTTGATTCAACTTAATTACCTACTATAAAAGCCTACTATTTAAATTCGGGGTAATGGAAAATATGTTACATTTAAAATTATAATAACGAACTCCAGTCCTATGTTATTTTTTATTGTTTATCAATGACCTAAAGTAAATACCAGTATAAATGTAATTTTTTTAGATAAAATTATAATCAAGTGATTTTTTAATACATATTATTACAGTCGTAATGATCAGTGTATTATAAATACCAGTATGTAGGGCCGGCCCAGTGTGGGCGCAATTGGAGCCGTCCGCTCCGGGTGGCGAATTTACAAGGCGCTGATAATACCTAACAGCCCTAACATGGCATTTTGCTAGGGCCGGCCATGCCAGTATGTTGTTTTACTCGTGCCAGGCGACGTTTTGAAGGGCCGGACATGCCACTATGTTGTTTAGACTTAATACGATACATTTTTTTCAATGCAGTTTTTGGAGCATTGATAAATTGTTTATCATGTGCAGTCATGAATTTATTTTTGCACTTTCGTACAATTAACACGTATACGTGTACACATGTACACTTAAAAGACAATAACAGTATTGATGAGATGCTATCATTTTACCTAATGTTCTTCAATATTAAAAGCGGTTAATCTTCAGAATAAAAAAAAAAATCACGACTCTTGACGCTGCTATATATAAAAATAAATACACTGGTATGTTAGAAAGTCATTATTGATTAAAATAAAATTAAAAAAGGGCTGGTATTCCTTATAACGTGAAATGAAAATTTGCCATCGTATGGGACGACCGCCATATGGATGTTTTACGATAATTTTTGTCCATATTCTAAGACATTTTGGTATTCCTTTTATTTTGTAATAAAAAAGGCAAATTAATTTTTTTTTTTTTTTTAAATTTAATAAAAAATCTTCCGAGTCTAAAAACCTATTTAGAACATACCAAAGTGTCATAGAATATGGGCAGATATTATTGTAAACTAGCTATTTGACGGTCATCCCATAAAATGGTAGATTTTCGTTTCATGTAATTGTAATTTTAAATGTTGTATTTTTCATTCCCCCAAATGTAAATAGTTGGCTTTAGTAATATTACTAGCTGACGTGTACCCGGCGTTGCTACAGGAATTATAAATGGTTTGGGGTAAAGTTTTGAGTTTGTGAGGCCTTTTTAATATATACTCGTACAATTCCGTAGTACATTATTTTGATGAATCTCATATTGTTTCGCCAGCGTTAGCAATGTAAGTGCCCGAAAATATATTTTTAAGACTTGTTTACAAAACATGAACTTTTCTCTACTTTATATAAATATAATATGTATGTGTTATGTATATAAACCTTCCGGAAGAAATTCTCTAAATGATAGTGAAAAGCGTAGTTTAGAAGAACTAAGCGCACAAACAGACGTTAAATCGTGGCCAGCAATCCTACAGTTTAATCGAACTGAGAATACTTTTATTTCAGATTTGAACACACAAGCCATGTATCAAAGGATGGATTCAAGCTTCGTTGGACTTATCTTTGCTGTTTTCCTTACTGATCAAAGCTCCAAGGCACATGAGGTCAGTTCTCCCCTTACTTGTGAATATGAACAATAGGGTATTTTCATTCTCTAAAAAAATTAAGATAATGAAGGTATTTTTATATTGACAAATAAATTTTCTAAACGATATATAATGGTTGACGTCACGCCGAGCAACGTTGGTGACAACCGTCTTATCAGACAATGGCGGTTTCTATGTCATAATGACGTTGTAGCCAGTTGGAACCGTTTCAGAATGTGTGGTCAATTTCAAATCAATAATTAATTATAAATGAAAATATTAAAATAACACATTTTCTCATGATCAGAATCAGAAAAATAAACTTTATTCGGTATTCATAGTTTGTGAAAATACCCCACTATTATTTAAAATCTTCTTCCGACAAAAGTCGATATTTCTTTCTTTTTCAAAAGCACAAGAAAGACTTCTTTCCAGCACTTATATATGTACTAACAAATTCATTAGGTTTCATAATCAATAACAATAAAACTGTTGTATTCTTTTGCAGGTCCAGGTCACATGCTTCCAGTCTGCTGACACCTCAACATCCCAACTAAGACGGGAAATTCCTTTAGAAATAGTTCAGCCTGATTCAGCACTTCTGGCCACATGTTTAAGGGTAAATCCTTAACTTATTAAATAATTTAAAAGCCTTTTTAGCCATATAAATAAATATTTATAAAACAATGGTGTTAAAAGAATAATAATGTATCCTTTATACATGATGCTGTCATTTAAATTTGCCAATAATTTACTGCATCACAAATGAACCCGTGTCAAGCGAATGGCGCAGTGGATATATTAAAAAATATCACAAAATGAACCCATATATTATTATGTCGTATTTATATCCTTATTTTTCAGCACAATTTTCTTATTTCGTTTATATTTATTATATTTATGAAGAAAAACTTCAGCAGTGGTTCTGATTAACTCTTAACCTCTAATTAGAATATTTGAAGACCGAATTCTCTTTTTCCAGACATTGGTTCAACTACCGGAAATCCTGAATGAAGAAGAGGATGAGACATTCTTTAAAGACACGTCGGGAATGGAGGGAGACTTCTTGACTGAACAGCACAACGAAGCCGTGCGAGTCATAGCACTAGGACATATTGCAGAAAAGGTTTGACTTGACTTCCTATAAGGCCTTTCTTCCACAGGGATACGCAAGTATCCGATACTCGACGATTCAAGTATCTTGGCGACTACTACCAAGATGCCGACATTTTGTAAAACATCAGTGACGCTGGGTGAGTTGTTCTGACTCATGTCATCAAGACTTTAAACTTGGCGTAACTTGCATCAGACAAGTGTTACAAAATGCAAATTTGAAAATGCTAGGAACAAAACAGTCGACAGAATATAAACATAACAGCTACAGCAACCGTTTGGTTGTGAGTGAGGTTATGAAAGCATTCTAGTTTTGACGTTTCGGGAATTCAACAATGATTGGTGGCGATGCCGGTCTCGTGTTTTCATCGGCGATGTGTACGGACTGTGCGCAAGAAGTTGTTTGCGAAGTGAGTATCAGATACTACCGTATCCCTGTGGAAGAAGAGCAGGTTATTAACAGGTTCACTCTCACAAAATTTTGAGGCTGTAAACTAACTAAACCAGAACTGGTGGCAGCAAATGAGTTTATTTATTTATTTTTTTTGGTCTCCATGGAAGACTAATAATTAATATGGCATCATTTTAAAAATTCATTTTCTTTGCAGATGACCCGTCCAATGCTCGAGGTCCTCACGGCAAGAAATAAGATGAGTGAACTAAGATTGAAAGTATTACAGCGCCACCACAAACTGTTGATGGGGAAACTTGAAGATTGCGGACTGATATAAATAAATTATTTTATATATCTTAGCATGTAACAGTTTTTACTTATTACAATAATAAAAATATAATTGAAATAATGACATTGTGTGTATTGAAAATTCTAACTATACTCCTTTTGTAGCCTGTTTCATCAGGGTATGAAATACTCCTTAATGGTTTATCCTGTTTCATCAGGGTGTGAAATACTCCTTAACGGCTTATCCTGTTTCATCAGGGTGTGAAATACTCCTTAACGGTTTATCCTGTTTCATCAGGGTGTGAAATACTCCTTAACGGTTTATCCTGTTTCATCAGGGTGTGAAATACTCCTTAACGGTTAATCCTGTTTCATCAAGGTGTGAAATACTCCTTAATGGTTTATCCTGTTTCATCAGGGTGTGAAATACTCCTTAACGGCTTATCCTGTTTCATCAGGGTGTGAAATACTCCTTAACGGTTTATCCTGTTTCATCAGGGTGTGAAATACTTCTAACGGCTTCGGTTTTGGGAACAAACAGCTACATAGTACCCGTAGAGTCCATTTTGTTAACTTTTTTGAACAACTTATATGGTCTAATAGAAATCATTGTGTCTCACTTACCGTCATAGTAAGAAATATGAACTAAATGGCGTTAAAACGAGAAAACACTAAGCTTTAGAATTTTTGTGAATTTTTAATTAATCATTTTCATATGAAATGACAAAAATGTGAGGTGGCTATAATGTTTAGAATACATTTGTATATTAAAATGTGTATATTAAAAGTACCTTTAGTTTTTTTAGACGAAAAAACGTAAGATGAGCCATTTTTAAGTGTTAAAAACTGCATTCTAAATTGTAATGTTACTAAAATTAAATGTTTATTCCTAATAATAAAATTTGAAAGAGTATTTTAACACCTTTCAAGTACAGTTTTCAGATACATTCAGAAATATCCCATTTATTTGGATTTCATTGAGTAGCAAATTCCACAAATTCTTGGACTTTTTGACAGCTTTTTTAAGAAATATAACGGTCAATATGTCAGAGGCCTGAAGGGTGCTTTGGGAACTTGTGATAGTTCCACTGTGCTAAGTCAGGCACATAGTAGGAGTGTGTTACAATCGAAAGACCGATACATGACGGCTCCGTCGTCGAGGTTTAAGGTCCTCGACATCCTGGAGTGCGCAAATAAATTTTATTTTTTCGAAGGAAATAAATACTTTGTGGTGTGATATTATATATCAAATGAAAAATACAATTGTAATACACCACTTTTATTTTTGAATTAACAAAGATCGCCAACCGGGTTTTGCTTTTCCAAAACTTCGTCAGGCTTATTTTTAACTGTAAATAATAAGCCCTGACGAAGCTTGGGAAAAGCGAAACCCGGTTGGTGATCTATGTTAATTCAAAAATAAAAGTGGTGTAGTACAAATTGTGTTTTTTAAAAATTTAATATAAATTCTATTTAATAACATTTCACATAATTCATATAAAATCATATGCATACTTGCAGAAGGTTTTAGAGTGGTAGATACTCTCATTGTAGCCCTGGTGAAAGACCACCATTCAGAATTGCCTCCGCGGACAAGGGGTAAGGCTCTCCACTACCAATCTAAAGGTTGCGGGTTCAAATCCCGGCGTGCACATTAAATTTTATTTTATGTATTTGTTTTATTTCATAATTTATTCATTTAAAATAATATATAGTATACTTGCGCCATGTTCCAGAGTGGAATATACTATCAGTATCGGCCTGGCGTAAGACCACCATTCAGAATTGAAACATTGCTTGAAGTGGCTTTAGCTGTGTTTTGGCGACCAGATCTGAATAGCCAGGTACTCCCCCACTTTCTACCTCAAAACATACCGTGATTAGGGATGCCATAACTGGCTCCAACGGTTGGGACTCTTGTGCGCTATTCACATTAAAAAAAACTGAGACATTGCTTGAAATGGCTCTAGCCGTGTTTGGTGACCAGATCTGAATAGCCAGTTACTCCCCCACCTTCCTTTTCCCTTATCCTTCGCCCTCACAATATACCTCAAGTGTCAGTGCCACTGCCAGTCTCACTGGCTCCGGTTAGCAGGGAGCGGTTGAGTTTGAATCACATTTAAAAAATTATTTTGACATGAAATGTAACATTTGAATAATTGTTCCAGTTGTGATGAAAAATCATGGCTCTATGCCTCCTGGCTTAAATTGCTACAATCAAGTCCTGTTGCCTAGTGAAATACTTCACTTATACTCAGTGCTGTTGCCCAGTGAAGTATTTCACTTATAATAATAATAATATAATAGTATGATTTAAGATTTTCATAATAAGACATCTGCCCTGATGATGGACACTGCAATGCTGTCCGAAACGTTGGCTAAAGAAGGAGTTAGCGCAACACGGCATAATACCCCAAAAACAAATAACAAAAATAATATAATAGTGTTTATTCCGATATGAGGGGAGGTTAGTGCAGTCCCACACATTCCATATAGAGATACAAAAAAATATATGATCAAAAACAAAAAAATAGAACAGAAAAACAAAGAAAAAAAAACAGAATAAATTGAAAATATAATAGAATAATAGAAAGTTGAAGCCTTTAGGGAGCTGTGACTATATTAGGCGCTAGTATTTTTCTCCAGTGTGCGTCAATGCTGGAGGATGGAGGATGGGCGGGCTTCCATAGTGAGGATATTTCCAGAGCTTCTTATCCTTTCCCTCATTCCTGCCACCCTTGATCTAATAAGGGCTGCATATCTGGGAACTCGCCCCTCCGTGAACATACGGGAAGCACTGCAGTATCTGGGGAGACAAAACATTGTGCGGAAGGCGTTGTTGTATTGGACCGGTCCTGTTCCCAGTGAAGTATTTCACTTTACTCAGTGCTGTTGCCCAGTGAAGTATTTGACCTATACTCAGTCCTGTTGCCCAGTGAAATATTTCACTTATACTCGGTCCTGTTCCCAGTGAAGTAATTCAATTATACTCAGTCCTGTTGCCCAGTGAAATATTTCACTTATACTCGGTCCTGTTCCCAGTGAAGTAATTCAATTATACTCAGTCCTGTTGCCCAGTGAAATATTTCACTTATACTCGGTCCTGTTCCCAGTGAAGTAATTCAATTATACTCAGTCCTGTTGCCCAGTGAACTTATACTCAGTCCTGAATACATATACTCAGTCCTGAATTTGTAGACGGTTTATGTTTTCATTAAGTTTATTTACAAACGAATTACAAATTATTTTTATCAACATTCAATGTTATGTAAATATTCCAAAGTTTTCATTCAATCTCTCATTCACAATATTAAAAGTGTAACATTAAAAAAATATATCGGAAACTAAAAGTTCACATGAATTTCACTAACAAAAATGATTAACAATAGTCCATGAATTTAACAAACAATTATTATTTTTCAATGAATCTTCTCACTCCATTCTCTCAAGTCTGGTTTGTGTTCCTTTTAACACCTTGACTAGTTCTTCTGTATCGGGTTTAGTGTAGAGGGCGTTGAGGGAGCTGGAGACCAGGTCTTGGCACTTGATGAGGATCCGTCTCCGGTGATGGGCGCTGAGGGGAACGGAGTTGCTCACTATGCAGTCCATGAGCACGGCTCCCGCTTCGATGAGGTGCAGCTCGTTGCCTTCCGAAAGCCAAACACGCTCATTTAGACTTATCAGTCTGAAATTATTAAAGAAAAATAATTAGTTAACAAAACTGAAAACTAAATTTATAAAGTAATGCAACATTTTCAGCTTCGGTATACGTCAAAAGCGTCATTTCAATACGGTTGACATTTTGAGTGAGATTGGGTTATTTTGTGTTCAACATATACGGGGCGGCATACCGGCTTATTTCTATTTATACCTTCCAGTCCTGAATTAATCTCATAGAAAACTTACAAAAATAGATTGCATCGATCGTTGCTCTATGCATCGTTTTACCGCATTAATCTTTTAAAGAATGCACTTCGTATTTTACTATTATACTTGATCGAGGGCTCAGCGGACGCTTCTGACATTAGTTATCGTAAGACATTCAAAAAGTGGTACACACATGCGGTTATCTTTTTACTTTCTAGTTTTTGAGCGTTTCAAACACAAAAATGAACAGTTCGTTAACTCTTCAAGAAAGATTAAATTAGTAGTGGATGTATGGAAAAAATTTGGACAACTTGTCATCGATTCTATCAATATAATTAAAGTGATATAAAGCAATTTAAAGCTCGATCGGATTCTTACTTTGAGAGATGAAAGGATTAACTTATTTTAAATTTAAAACAACTCAATTAATTTAAAACTTATTCTGCAATCGGATATGAGTGCACCAGAAGAATGCGGCCTGCTCATTAAATAATAATACCACTACCACTGTATAACTTGCGTAATCTACTTAAACAAAGCTGTTGATTTTATGACTGTTGAAAAAAGGTTCATTTCAGGTAACTATGTAGTGACACTAGTTTTGGTTTATGATGGTTTTACTGCCAAACTTCTAAAACATGGGATGCAGGCCATAATAACAAAGTGATACATTTTCTTACTTTTGGAAAAAAAGGGACATTTTCGGGTATATTTCGCCACTAGTTTTCGTTTGTGATGGATTCACCGCCAAACTTTTTATAAAAACTTCTTAGGCGGGAAGCAGTTTTATATAAAACTTTGTATGTGGGAAAAAATCGTGCTTTTGTATGGAATTTCATGGAAATGAAAAACAAAACATCTTAAGGCGATGCACTACATTGTGTAATATTTTAAATTGAGCCGCTATCAATAACAACCCTTACGTAGATGGCGATAAGGTTTAAATTCCCGCTTAACACCATCCGCCTGTTTTGATTTATGCAAGAAAAAAACATGGCCAAAAAGTGTCTTTTATTTTATTTTGTGGATGTTCAGGCATAAATATTTAATTTTTTTCCGATCATTTTATCAATAACTTATTTTGCCACATTATACAATAAAATCATAACCGAAAATGGGTTCGTAAGTAGGAGATTTTGAACTTTAAAGCAGTTTTCATAGGCCTTTACATTATTTTTTCTGGGCTTATAAAAATACTTATCTAAAAAATACTCGATTATTTCAAAGGCCAAGATGTATTCTACTCGCAGTATTTAATTAAAGCATCTGAAACATTTCTAGGCGACCAAATTTTCAAACCAAAAACACATGATTTTGAATTACTACGTATGGCATCGCAAGGAACTTGTTAAGCGAGTTTGACTGTATATAAATAAATAATTGATTGAAAACATAAATGACCTTGTGTATATATCAATCAGTTGTTCCATTGGTACGTCTATATCGATGAAAGTTTTGGCTACCATTCCGGGTTCTATTCCCAGCCGACAGCTTTGAAGTTCCAATTGTTTTAGGATGAACGCTGAAAACAAAGACAATATTAAAAACTAGTCATGATAGACAATCAATTTATCTATGGAAAATAATTTAATATGATTGTTTAAATATCTTTAGTCAATTTACCGAGGGGGAAACAGCTACCAGAGCTGACATATTCTTTTCCTAGTGTGGTTATTTTACTGAGCAGTCCTTTCATCTTGTCTTCGTTGGATGGTACAGCCTTCATGTTGTTGATCTCGTCCTTGATGATGTTGGTCCATATGCTCTCCACCAGCAGCGGGTCGTTGTGGCCGGAGCAATGGACTATGGCGATCTGGCACTCCCACAGGTCGTACTTCTGCGCGTATTCTTCAAACAGCTGCAAAAAGAATGAAGAATTAAAATATGCTATCATTATTCATCCATTTTTTGATTCAGATCAAATCGTCAATCAGAAGACCTGATTCATAAACCATTGCACTTACACATTATTTTATGTATTGAAAAAGAAAGGAGTTGGAGCAATTGTTGCTGGGAGATATGATACTGTGATTTTGTTAGACTCGCTCGACAATACAACAAGTTGTGGTAACGTCCTCGACTATGAAACTCCGGCACAAATAAGTCGATTTGTGCCAAAATCGCACTGTTCGATATGTGGGCGTTGTTAAATTTAAAAAAAAATATTTGATGGCTCTGGCCAGTTTCTTCAGGATTCTTGTGAAGTAATTACATAAAAAAGAATGCCTCAATAATTGAATGCATAAGTGGTTAACATTAATTTAGCTTGGTCTCCAGTGTTGTTTGTTTCATAACTACAGACCTTGGTGATGTCCAGCAGCGTGGTGTTGAGCTGCTGCAGCGCGTACGGCGGCAGGCATTGCTGGGCGTGCTGCAGCAAGCGGCGTTGCAGGCGCGCCACCTCCGCGCGGTCCTCCAACTCGCGCAACAGGCGGCCTGTACCGGGACTCGCCCCTGCTCCTCCGCGCAGCAAAACCACTGCCCGCGACAGCCAGCTGCAGCGCTGCGCGAGGGACACCGCTGGACTGGAATAACAGATATAATAAGAAACACAGCCAAGACAAAAGTGTACTCATTGCTTGCAGCTTATTTTGACTAATAAGCTGTCTTCCTTTCCTTCCCACAAAGAGAATATTTATGAGGGTTTTTGAGGAAAACCCGGCAAGCATTCAAGATAATAAAAAAAAAGTGGGTGTGTCAAGCCTACGCAAGACAGAAGTGAAACTTCTTTTGTTAAACCGTATGAACCACAATCAATTACGTATTTCACTCGTATTACACTCACGACGCAGTATACTAACCAAGCAGCTGATGCTTGGCGTGGCGCAGTTCACTGGTGTCTGAGAGAGAGGAAAGAAGAGAAGAGAGAGAACGTTCGTGAGCGGCTCCCCCACCTCAACAAGCGCATATGGTGAGAGAGGGACAGTGAACGGTGAGCGGTGGTGGGGGTACCCGCATTTTCGTGTCGATCCTGACTCGGTTTTACTCCGTCCATCGAAAATCCATTACGCGCCTAAAGAAGTTTCACTTCAAAAATAGTGATGCAAAACGAAGTTACTTTGTATCATTTTATTCATAACTAGCTGTACCCCGCCACGCGTTGCTGTGGCTCAGTCTGCCTGTGCAGAAACAATAGCGCGTGTTTGCTTTTACGTCTAACAGATGACATTGTTTTAAAAAAAAAAAAATGTTATAACATCGGTATATAACACACGCATATTCAAATACAACGTTGTATCCAAATTTCAAAGCAATCGGTAAGAACTTTTAGAGATTTAAGATCATGAACAAATGAACATTTACATTTTTATTTATATAGACGGCCGGCATAGTCCAGTGGTAACGCATTGGACTGCCATTCCGAAGGTCGCGGGTTCGAACCCGGCGTGCGCAAATAAATTTTATTTGATTAATTTGTGTTATTTCACAAATTAATTAAAATAATATATAGTATATTTGCGGCACGTTCCAGAGTGGAAGATACTACCAGTATCGCCCTGGTGTAAGACCACCATTCAGAATTGAAACGTTGCTCCAAATGGCTTTAGCCGTGTTTAGTGACTAGATCTGAATAGCCAGGTACTTCCCCACCTTCCTCTTTCCCTTCCCCACTTACCTTCAGCCTCACAACATCCCTCAATTGGGGATGCCATAGTCTCACTGGCTCCAGACGGGAGCAGTTGGGACTCTTGTGAGGTATAAAAAAAAAAATAAAAAAAAAGATAGATAGATATCATGTAAGGTGTATGCTTCCCACAAAAACAATAATTATATATGTATTTTGAAAGTTTATACATAGCAGTATAGTTCCAGAGGTTGTATGTACATCACCAAAGAAAAATCTTCCGTGTCTTGTTAGAAAATCAAAAAACAGAAAGATACTAGAATGAAGACGACACATTTGTACTTGTATCTCTCTCTAGGACTACTAAACTTATTTCAAGTACATTGATCCTTTAACAGCGGCTGTCACGTATTCAACAAAAAATATTTTAACAGAAAATTTGTAGGTACCTATAAATTAACCGCGGATATGTACTGTATTGGTTCAATTTTTTTCTTTAATTTTGAATAATTATTTTTTTCTTGTGTAGATAATTTGTATAGCGCCATTTCTATGAAAAATCACCCCAAGGACGCTGTACACCCGTGGAAAATCTACCAGGAGCACAGCAATTTGCGAAGAAAAATATTATAAAAAATATATTTATTTAAATAAAATGCTGGCTGATACAACATATTTATGGATGCCAGAATAGATTGGAGTACTGGGTATGTACTCGCGCTCTTGAGGTGATTTTCTCACGAAAACGGCGCTATATAAATATCATTATTATTATTGTGTACTGTAGGTACGTACTGCAGTACAGTGTACCTGTAGGTTTTCTTTACAAATTTCATTAATGGAAACGTAAAGTTTCCAAGATGGGTATCAAAATATGTGTCGACGTACACAACCCGAGTGGCTCGAGTCCGAGTGAAAAAGTGGCCAGTGAGCTCCTAGGTCCCTTTTTGCGAGATTAGCTCCTACTGAGGGACTTGATCCTGGCGACGGAAGTGGCTTAGTTTCAGGTGTACTAAATTGAGCAGTTAACTCCCTGGGCCCTTTACGAAGGCACACACTCCTTGCATCGTCCATATTCAAACACCATATTGCTTTAAATGTAGGCACCCATTCCTTACTTTATCTACATTCAAACATCAAATCGTAAATATAAATGTAGGCACACACTCATTGCTTAATACGCTTTACCCATTAGTTTCCTGCAACGGGAAAAAAGTTAGTATTCTTTATTATCTTTATATATTTATGTGAAAAAGATGTAAGCAAACATTTTTTACTAACTAACTAATCTCTAGAACTATACTTAATCTACTCATAATAATTAAAATAAAATAACTTTGTTTTAATACTACTTTATTGTATATATTTATAACCAACTGGTTTCAGTTCAACCCGAACCTTCATCAGGGTTAATAAAACATATTGTCATGTTATATATTTTTTACATGTTTTATATATTTTTATTAACCCTGATGAAGGTTCGGGTTGAACTGAAACCGGTTGGTTATAAATATATACAATAAAGTTGTATTCAAACAAAGTTATTTTATTATAATATGTATTATGTACAAAGTGTTTGCTACAAGTGAAAAATTAATCTACTTATATTGAAAGAGGTTAACTTATATGTGTCTAACAAGTATGCTTGTGGGAGATTCATGCACTTTTTTATACTTGGAAAGCGAGGACTTCTGCCTATCGGAACTCGCCAATCAACAAAGCAACTCAACTACTTAAAAGATTCTGCATTGACCATTGACATTTTTAACGTCACTTACAGACAGTTTAGCAAATATCTTTTGACGCATGTCACAAAATAATTAAACTGCCTCCATGAACTTTTATGCTTACATGTATCTCAAATTTATAAAATTACAAATTTGCACTGACCGGTCAAATTTGACCGGTCAGTGGCTGAGTTGGCATCGCGTTTGGGTCCCACCCAGGCGTAGTGTGTTCAATTCCTCGGCTGGCTAAATCCTCCATCACAACACAAGCAACATTTTCTCCAGGTGGTAGTAGGAGATTTTCAAATATTGTCAGGTTATTTGTAACCCTTAAACGCTCGTCTCTCTTTTAAAAAAAATAAATAATATGGGCGCATAGCCGTTTTACGGATAATATGAAAATGCCAAAAGTGAATGTCTGGCCTGATTTGGTGCGGTGTACGGGTTAATCCCTAAATCCTCTGACATTTTGCAATATGCTTCTCATTTGTGAACTGTCGGAAAATATTTTCGGATTCCAGAAAAATTTACAAATGAAATACTGTTCTTGAAAGCAGATGAAAGATTCTTTCAGATTTTATTATTACAACTCAAAATATAATTTTTTTATTGCAAATACAGATAAAAAAATTTTAAAGTCGCTTACTGATAGTTTTTTATAGTGTAAACTGTAATTACCACTAAAATTTAAAAAAACATATTTAATTAGACAAGGGTATCTTAAAAGTTATTGTCGCTTCACTTTTCATAATTTTATATATATATATACAGGGTGTCCGGAAACTCGTAGTACAAGCGGGAAACTGGTGAATCTACATCACATTTGGAGTCGATTTTGTAGTATATATTTTTTTTATTTGAGCTTTCGTTATCGAGTAAATCGAGTTTGAAGTTGATTTTTTTTTTTTTTTTTTTTTTTTTTTTTAATCAAATTCTTATAAATTATTACTGAAGATCAAAGTACCCATCTAATTAAAACTATTTGAAAGTAAAACAAATGAAGAAACTCGGATTTGAAGCATTATTTTGAAATCACCCTTCATTTGACCCGGTGTAATCATAAAATATTTCTGCTCTGCAGGGTTAAAACATCTGTTATTCAACCCTAAACACCAGAAAAAACTTTAACCCTAAAATAGCCGAAAAATGTTTTTTTTTTTTTTTGAAAATGCTCAAATCAAAAAACTTTATGTTTTTTTGGGTTCCCCATGTGGTGTAGATTCTCCAGTTTCCCGCTTGTACTACGAGTTTCCGGACACCATGTATATACAGGGTGTCCGGAAACTCGTAGTACAAGCTGGAAACTGGTGAATCTACATCACATTTGGAGTCGATTTAGTAGTATTTTTTTTTTTTTTTGAGCTTTCGTTATCGAGTAAATCGAGTTTGAAGTTGATTTTTTTTTTTTTTTTTTTTTTTTTAATCAAATTCTTATAAATTATTACTGAAGATCAAAGTACCCAACTAATTAAAACTATTTGAAAGTAAAACAAATGAAGAAACTCGGATTTGAAGCATTATTTTGAAATCACCCTTCATTTAACCCGGTGTAATCATAAAATATTTCTGCTCTGCAGGGTTAAAACAACTGTTATTCAACCCTAAACACCAGAAAAAACTTTAACCCTAAAATAGCCGAAAAATATTTTTTTTTGGTTTTTTTTTTTTTTTTGAAAATGCTCAAATCAAAAAACTTTATGTTTTTTTGGGTTCCCCATGTGGTGTAGATTCTCCAGTTTCCCACTTGTACTACGAGTTTCCGGACACCGTGTATATAAAAAATTTCAAACATTGAAAAATATATTTTTTTTTTTTTTTAGATTCTCACGGCCAAAAGCATTTTTGTTGTTTGTTTTTGGGGTGTTATGCCGTGTTGCGCTAACTCCTTCTTTAGCCGACGTTTCGGACAGCGTTGCAGTGTCCATCAACGTCGGCTAAAGAAGGAGTTAGCGCAACACGGCATAACACCCCAAAAAACAAACAACAAAAATTGAAAAATATTTTTCAAATTAATGATAAATGTTCTTCCATAGAATTATTTCAAATTTTTCGAGAGGGTCTAATAAATTTTTGTAAGCAAACTGAAAGCGCGGTATTTTCTCTTTCCAACACTTTTAAATCATATTTCTCACGGTAACATAAAATGAGATAGCATGACTTTTATGAGATCGTATCAGGCTGGGAGAAATATCTCCCAAAAAGACTCTACGGATGTTTTTTGTCTGTGAAGAATACCTCCCAAAATTGCCCAAGGGATTAAATACAAAATAAACCTACTGTGGTTTGCTGGCCAAACTATCCAGTATCCTGGCAGCTGCGGCGTGGTTTCCGCACTTCTCATAGTACTTCCACAGCAGGTCGTAGACGTGTATGGCATCGGGGTTGTTCTGCGTGGTCCTGATTATGAAGGACTCCAGCGAGGGTTCGGAGACGGCGATGAGCTCCGCGTACAACTGCTTGGTTAACATCCACTCGTACACGGCCACGTGCAGCAGCTCATCGGGGTAGGAGAGGCAGTCGGTGACCAGCTTTCTGGCCTGAACACAAACATTTATTTATTTACATAAAACTACATTTTAAATTTACATAACTTCTACATAAAATTTACACTATAGTTTTATTCCTACATGAGGTTATATTTATGCAATTCCATTTATCCACATTGGCACTACAGCAAACAATAGAATATAAAAAATAAGAAAGGAACGTAATAAATTATGAATGTTATGCAAAAATGAACTCCTTAACTTTTGGTGTGCTAAATTTTAAGCAAAATTTTCGCCATCCGCCATATTTTTGTAATAACTTATTTGTTTTTTTTTTGCAAAATTATAGCTCTTTTTTTTTTTAATGAGCAAGCAGCATTCTGCTAATGCGATCATATCTGATTCCACAAAATTTTTAACACAAATTCACTAATTGTACCAACCTGGAAGTTGGCATCAGCCGGTGACTGTATGGGCAGGTCCTGGAAGGTAGAGGGGGAGCGCGGGGCAAGGGGAGACGAGGGGTTGGGGGCGCCCCCGGTAGGCACGGGGCCCGCCTGCCCATCGTTAGCCCCCAGCGTGCTCTGCTCAAACAGCTGCTCCAGGACACCCGTCACTTCGCGGTATACATCCATCCTAGGGGAATTTAAACATATTTTCATTAAAGCTGACTAAAGAAGGAGGTGGCGCAACACGGCAAATACCCCAAAAATAAATACCGATAATACTTTTGGTTGAGAAAATCTCAAATCATACATGATATCGTTCACCTGAGGAAAATAATTTCCCTCAGGGCCTATGTCATCTTTGGGGATGGTGTGGGAGGGTCTTTTTGGGTAGTGAAGTAGTTAACGTCTTGAAGGGACGTATGTTGTAGGGGGAAGGAAACACAATGGCCGGAAAATCATTTCAGGCCCGGCAAGTTGAACTTAAGAATGATTCGGAGAAATGACCCGTCCTCATGAGACAAATGTCAAAAGTGTACAATTGTTGGGCGCACGTTTTGTGTGTTTCCTGACTATGTACCGGTGCCGAAGGGATCAATGACGCCAGTTCCGAAGCATCTTCCATCGAAATACAGGTAGAACAAGTAACTTATACTATACACACATTTATTCTAGGCCTAACAATGCCCAATACGTTTGGTTATACTGTACTGGGACCATCATAACATAAGAATGTGTTTACCTTTTGTAGAAGGCCAAGTAGCCCTCCTGATCGTGGCTGGGCTGGTTCTTGGTGTAGAAATGCAGGCCGACCTTGGCGGGGTCGATACGGTCAGCGCAGGTGACGCACAGATCCACAACTCCACGGTAGAAGCCGGCCTGGCTGAGTTTGGAGCACACGACGGCCAGGTTCACGTGCGGCGCCACGTCCTTGCACAGCTTCAGCGCCTGGCTCAGCATCTCCTCCTTCTCGTGCGGACTGGCTTGCTGGTTCGCGAATAAGAGAATTTCATTTGCCTGGAAAAAAGTACATAAATAGTACAGTAACAATAAGTACTGAATTCTGTACACAAAGGTGACTTGTACTAATTAAGCCCTTAACCGGTAAATAAATAAAAAAAACGCGCTACCGGCGGCATCACAGGCCTTGTACTGCTATCTGTGTTGAGCTTTTTAACCTCTCAGACAAAGACTTTTATTTACTATGTGTTCCTTTGAAACTGTCAAAACGTGATAATTTTTGTGTTATTTACGAGTTTTGCTAAAAGCTTCATAACTCACGTTTTGGGAAACGTAGCCTCATTCTAAAAAATGTTTTGGAAAGATTATGAAATCCACTATGGCATTGTGTTGTTATACGTAAATATTTGCGTTTCTAAATATACATTTTATGAAAACGTCAAAAATATGTAAAAATCGCTTACCATTATTTCAAAGCCGTGAAAAATGTACTTTTTTCTGAGTATCATAAAGAAATAACACTTTATATATTGAAGAAATATAATTAAAAACTATTAGTCACCTCAAAATATTAACCGTCCAAACTAAAATATTTTTAATAAATTATTTAGAAACGCAATAAATTATGAACGAACAAGATGACAGATCCAATCGGCTTAGATAATGCACCTCTACGTTCCATAGATATTCTTGAATACAGACGCGTAGCGTTATTCATTATCGATACTCTGTTTTTTAAATCATGGCAATCCGTATACTAGTGATGGAAATACATCGATTTTTGTAAAATCTCGCGCGTTTACGTGAAAAGACGTTCTAATGTCTTGACCGCTATTATCATATTTACGTCTTTTGACGTTCTAATGTTCTGAGTGGTTAAATGATTTTTGCTGTAAACGTAGATGGATGGATGGATGGCGCGTAATTTGAATAGATTGGTACAAAAACAGTGTTACTTTGATAACACTGTTTTTTCGCAAAAAAATGGTCAATTGACAATACATAATTGCTTTCAGGTTACTAATCACATGAACTCAATTCCAAATTGACTGAAGTCGAACAACACACTAATGTTAGCCTTTTTAGGTCTTTAAAATGCAATCCATCAAACCACGCGGCACATTGTCACACAACGCATGTTTTTCCAGTGGCGGCACGAGTGCTTCTTCGATGGTGGGGATTGACATTTTTTTACATGTACGGAAATCACACTACACGGAGAACGCATAAAATTTCATGGACAAGTTGTGTAAATTGGTAAAGTCATCATCGTAATAAAATAATGCAACATCTTAGAGCTTTCAAATCATATAATAAAGCAGAACACTAAAATGCGATGTGGGCTGGCCAATCGGGCCTCAAATATTCAATACAAAACTGTGTTACAACATTGTTATGAACTTCAAATGGGATGTTGATATACAGAGATATATAGAAAGAGCGTGTGGTAAATGGGCTAGAACCAAAAGGTAAAAAGTCAGTGGAGACATTTGTATCCATTCAAATATGAAATTATTTTTGATTACAATTTTTTTTTCTCAATACAGTAACAAATAAAAGATTAAAAATTCTTGGCTTCATTCTCCTTAATGGCGGAGACTTTAAAAACATTTCAACATTAAAAATCTTATATTCTCCCTTAGTTCGAAGTCAAGTCGAGTATAATTCTTCTATCTGATCCCATCACTTTAAAATCCACTCCAAAAATTCTAAAATATGTTAACTATAAACTATAAATTACAATCACTTGACGAAAGAATTAAAATTATTTAAACTCTCAGATAGAATACTTGACTTTTATTTTTGAAGTTGATAATAGAAATATAGATAGCCCTGATTTACTCAGCCAATTATTACCTTCCATATAAAAATTCCAACTAGAATTATTCCATAGAAAATTCTTTTTAACAACAATATCAGGAGTCGTTTAGATATTAGCTTGTACCGAAATTGCATGCAGTTGGCAACACTATCGCAGAAATAGTAGATGTGTTCCACTGCACGGAAAATAGTTACAAGAAGGCTATAATAACACAACTCAATAATAATTAATGTTAGACATTCCTAGTTTAAAATATAGATACATTTAACGGCATTTTGTTTGTTCCATAATTTCAATAGTTCAATAGGAGAAACAATTTAGGAAAAAGAGTGTTTAAGCCATGTAATAATGCTATTAATAAATAAAGTAGTAAATAAATACCTTAGAACAAGCAGCATCTTCATTTCTGTAGAGATTTGGACAGACTTCCCTCAATTCGCTACTGATACTATCTACAGACGCGTTGTCTGTTAAATATTGATTTATTAAACTTAAAATTAATAGTCCGGCCACCTCTTGGCCACCTAAAAGTAATTCCCTAAAAAAAGAAAAAAAAACTTATAATTTTTTTTTTGGCACAACAACAATTTTTTTGGGAAACATGAAATTCTAAAGGCATTAAAGAATAAAGGTAGTTGATAGTTCCATTGTAATCTCTCCCACCTTCTCATAAACAATGTATGTAATAGAAAGAGAGGGTACAATGGATCTCTCAGCAGTTGGACCATTAAATGAATGTTGGTTTTACCTGAAGCTTGCAGCAAGAAGGGCAGTCTGTTGTTCTTGAGGAAGAGAAGCCGCAATGACATGGAACTGGTGTTCACACAGTATTTTCCAGAGGCTCAGCATCTCACAGGAACCATCTAACAAAATAAAAATCTAATTAATATAAATACAGTGAAACTCGCTTAACTCTTGACAGGCCAATAAGCCGAGATGCCAAACAAAACGTCTGTAACCAAGTGGGTCTTCCGACTACCCCATTCATTTTTCTATCTTATGAGCTTTTAAACTATAGAAATCACAATTATTCAGTCAATTATTAATGATAACTTATGTACATATTTGCGCAGAAATATGTAAAATACTAAAATGATAATGAATAAAAAAAAAAAAAATAATACAAAAAAACTGCTGAGAAACTGCTTTGGCAGTTTAGCGGGTATAAATAATAAATAAATATGTCAAGTATTTAAGGAGGATAATTTTGGGTACTACCTACTTCCCCACTTGGCTGTGGTATAGTTAAGAAGTTCCCACTTGTGAAGTTTTGTTTTTCAGTACCTTGAAATTCCATTTAAAAAAACTACAAATAATCGATTTTTTCCGAAATATGGGATTTGAACCATTAACATTAGAGTGTTTTTATTGTAGTAAAAATGGTAACTCACTAATGAAGATTCTCAAAGCATCCAGCGACTGTTTCTCCTTCATGTAGATATCGTCCTGCCGAGTCTGGTTGAGGTTAGAGTCCTGCATCATGCTGTGCCTTCCGAGTACCGTTCCCACGGAGCCAACAGAGTTCCTGTCCAGGAACGACCTGACTCCGTACAAGTATTGCAATACCGACGTGCAGTCTCCGCTTGTCACGTTGCTCGATAGCTGAAAATATGTACATTCTTTTAAAAAAAAATTTACACTGGCACCAAACAAGAGACTGAGGAAAATAAAACAGTTACAGTTTTTATATAATTTGAACAACCTAACCTCAAACCTTTCTCTAACCCAACTGTTTCTTAGCTGATTTCCCCTTCAATTTTACTTGTTACGCTTTTCTTCAGTACACTTCAAAAATGGAATAAATTCAAATATACAGAAGTAAAAACCTTTTAATAGAGTACCTACCTACCTAAAATTTGTAAAATAAAATGTAAATTTTGTAGAAATTATGCAGAAAATCAAAAAATTTATTGTAAAAGTTTGGTTCAATTGTGCATGTTCATAATTTAGAAGTTCTAAATTAAATGAAAAATAAAGACTACCCAACTAATAACAATAATTCAGGGGAAGATTGGGTGAAAATTTACTAGAGGAAGAAGCCACACCTCTTGGCTTTGAAATCTAGGTGACTAGTACAAATTGAGTTCTGGGCTGCAGTTCACATGGTGAAGATTGTCCTGATCATAGCCAATCTAGAAGATCAAGGTAAACTTTGAAAAAGAGAAAAGCACCGTAAAGGTCTACAACCGAGTGAATTAAATTTTCTGGCACTTACGAAGTCCTTTCCGTCCACCGTGCTCTTGGTGACACACTTGAGCTGCCAGAGGGGGCGCAGCACCCGGCCCACGTAGAGGTAGAGACCCTCGTGCTTGGCACTGAAGCGCGCGTGTGCGGCGGGAGCCTCGGGCTCCGGAGCCGGCGACACGGCTGCCTGCAGCGACTGGTGCACGGCCAACGCACTGCGCCCCACCATGGGCGTGGACACCTGGCGGGGGGAGAAGTGCGGGGAACCTAGAAACGGCAAAAAATCATTCATATTGTCGTTGCATTGCTTATTAGAATAGGAAAGGCTTCCACGTTGTGGTGGTTCCCAATCTTAGAGCAAATTTATTTACATATTTCTGAATCAGCACATTATTTTGGAAAACTTGTCGGTGACACCAGTCTCCTGCGACCAGCCCGGTCAAGGTTGTTCCCATTCGCGTCATTGAGACTTAAAACATGGCGTCACTTGATTCAGACATTTTGTAAGAATGCATGTGCATCAATGCTAGGAACAAAATAGTCAACAGGATAATGTTGGAATGACATATACAATATATAAAAATGATAGCTACAGCAACTGTTTGTTTGTTAGTCAGTTTATGAAAGCATTCTAGTTTTAACGTTTTGAGAATTCATCAATGATTGGTAGCGACGCGGATCCCGTGATTCCAGCAGCGACATATACGGACTGTGTGCGACAAGTTGTTTGCAACATGAGTACACAACATTAGTATCGGATACTTGCATTTCCCTGTGGAATATGGGTTTAAATCACAAAAACCCAAGTCATAAAAACAAACCTCCCGTAATTCAACCACATACAAAATGTTTGTTCTTTCTGATTACTGCTACTACTGCATGGTGCTGAAAGCTTCCACTGAAATACTGGGAAAATAAAGAATAGAAAAATATTCTATGATTGAACAAATAATAAAAATACATAAAGCAGAATATTATTACAATTGAAAGTGATCCTCACCAGGGTATTGCGTGACATTAGCAGACAGCAAGGCGGGCTGCCCTCCGTAGAGGAAGTAGGCTCTGGTGGCCGCCTCGGCAATGTATTCCTGGGCCCCGCCTCCGCAGGCCAGCACCAGGCAGGTGGCACAAGCTTGTTCTTCACGCTGCATCTGGAAGTTGTACATAAACGTAGTGTCTTTCACCTTCTCTCACCACTTCTCTGTATCTTACTAACAATCAGTCATCAAAGGAACACTCTCCCTTACAAATGTAATGTCATTTCTACAGACTTAGGTACCACAATTTGGGGTGACTTTGATCGTTGCAGATATCTGCATAATTCTCGCTACTACTCAGAAATTTCTCACTTCTTGTCAATGTTTTTTGTTCATAAAGCACTCTTTTTAGAGTGAATTGCCTTATACAAAAAAAAAACAATGTTTTTTTTCAGGCAACTTGAATACAATGACGCTTCGAAAATAAGTGTCAAATTAGTTGGTTAGTAATTTAGCTGTTTTTTTGTTGTTGATATTTTCAGACAGAAAAAATAATTTAAATACAGTTTATAAATTACTCAGTGATTATAATAGTTTAGTGCCATTTATCTTGTAAAGCATATCAGTGTCTATTGAATATTTTTTTAGATAGATTTTACAAAAAAATTTATTTAGTTTCAATGTTAAAAATTGATCAAAGTTACCCAAGTTTACGGTACCTCTACTGATCACTCATCATTTCTACAAACATACCGGTAACCGGATAAAACAGAACAGTGATGAAATAGAACAAGATACACTGATAGGTTGGGTTAGGTTTGTTGTTTTTGAGTTCTTTATTCATTGTTCTGTTTTATGGAACCATACATACCAAAGTACCCAGACAACAAATTTGAAGAGTATATTCTCACCTGGAAGAAAGCCTTGACCTGCGGAGAGTCAGCCCCCTGGCTGTCTATGAGCAACTGGCGGAGCAGGTCCACGGGCTGCAGCTGCTGCACCATGTGTGCTCCCGACCCCGTCAACACCACCCACCTGATGGGGCCGCACATGTGCTGGGAGGCCACTGACGGTTCGCCTGCAACAATCAATATATTCAAGGTAGTTATCGACCGGAATATCATATTATTTATTTGTCAACTTCTTCCTTTTATCCCACTGGTATCAGAATAAATAGACCTGCCCTAAAGAGGCAACCACGTGACAACCTATTTTGGTACCAGCAAGGTTTGCACAATTATTGAATATATATTTCATTTGACCGGTCAGTGGTTGAGTGGGCATAGCGCTTGGGTCTCACCCGAGCGTCGCGTGTTCGATTCCTCGGCTGGCTAAGTCCTCCATCACAACACAAGCAACATTTTCGGCTTTCTGTGATGGTAGTAGGAGATTTTCAAACATTGTTGGGTTATTCGTAACCCGGGAATGTTTGTCTTTCTTTAAAAAAAAAAAAAAATTATTTGGAATTAACGGCATGGAATGAAAAGCTGAATGGTTGTGGGATATAGGATTGTGGGATGAATTGTGAATGGTAATATCAGTGTATGTATCTTTAGTTAATGATAAGCCCTGACGAAGCTCGGGAAAAGCGAAACCCGGTTGGCGATCTTTGTTAATTCAAAAATAAAAGTGGTGTATTACAAAGTGTGTTTTTTCATTTAATATGAAATTATATTCTTTATTTTACGTTAATAAATTATAGAAGTCGAATTTTTATTTTATTTTAGATATCCCACATACGACCTTACTGCTTTTTTTATATTAGATATCCCACATACGACCTTACTGCTTTTTTTATATTAGATATCCCACATACGACCTTACTGCTTTTTTTATATTAGATATCCCTCATACGACCTTACTGCTTTTTTTATATTAGATATCCCACATACGACCTTACTGCTTTTTTTATATTAGATATCCCACATACGACCTTACTGCTTTTTTTATATTAGATATCCCTCATACGACCTTACTGCTTTTTTTATATTAGATATCCCTCATACGACCTTACTGCTTTTTTTATATTAGATATCCCACATACGACCTTACTGCTTTTTTTTATAATAGATATCCCACATACGACCTTGCTGTTTTTTTTATATTAGATATCCCACATACGACCTTACTGCTTTTTTTTATATTAGATATCCCACATACAACCTTACTGTTTTTTTTATATTAGATATCCCACATACGACCTTACTGCTTTTTTATATTAGATATCCCACATACAACCTTACTGTTTTTTTTATATTAGATATCCCACATACGACCTTACTGCTTTTTTTCCTCATACATTGAAAAAATATTAATGTGGTTACTAACTCTGTCTTTGACGGTTTAGAAAGGTAATAAAATACTTATATAATTGTGAGAAATTTTATAAAACGATATCGATATATTTAATAATAAAACTTGTAATTTATTAATATTATATATCAATATATTCGATAATTCAACACATATACAGAATTCTGTTTTTCCTCCTTCATATAATCCGGGCCTATTCAAGACTCCCATTAATAAATCCTTTCCCACAGCCCCTACCTTAACCCGCCTCACAAGGCTGCCCAACCGAGTGGCGACATAGCTTTCCTGCCTTTACACTGTACAGACAGGGGCGCTCTTGTGAGGTGTTACATAAAAAAAAAACAACAATTTGTTTTGAAAATCAACATTGACGATGATTATAACATCAACATGAACACAGAATGTTACATGGAACTAATACAGCTTTGCTGAACTAACCTAAACATTTTTTTTAATTATATTTTCATGGTTTAATCCATGTTTTACATAATCAAGAACATTTTATTTGCTAGGATTTCAAGAAATCATTTCACAATCTATAACCTGTCATCTTGAAAAACGACTTGGGGGTGTTTTTGCTGTTTGTTCGTAAACTGAACCACTTTTTTAAACATATTAATATTTGTTTTATCAAAATACCAATCAGAAAGCGTAAAATACATATTAGAAAGCGCAAAACACCGTCATCAAATACTAAATAATTTGAATTTGCCTCCATTGAAAGGAATAACATGCTACACTAGCTCCGTCTAGCGGCTAGAGTTGTTGAAATTGCCACTATTTCACTGGAGTTGGATGAATTATTAATACTATAGGATTATTTGCTTTAACAATTTCAATGAAGGTAATAAAAAAATCATAATCTATCGATTCTAAAGGATTTCCAAGTCTTAATTTAATACACTTCAAAAATGAGTTATCGGACTCTTTCAATGATGTTCATGTTATTTATTTATTGTTATCAAGTTTAATTGGTAGAACTCCATTTTAATTTTAATTTTTTATATATTCAATAATATTTTTATTGGGTTTATAAAAACAGTTTATTTTTAAACAAGTTCTGCTGTGTAATTATTATTACGCGTGACAGCTGTTTCGCCCTCTGAAGGCATTATCAAACCGTGGGTAGCCCACTTACAGACGATACATTTATATTATTTCTAGATAGGTATTTTAATTTCAATTACTGATTTCTTAATTGATTTCTGAGTAAAATGTTAGAAATTATTAATGGTTAATACCCCAGTAAAGTTTCCCCAATTACTGTAATGTTTAAATTTGACTGAAGGTCTTTATGTTAGTTATTCCCAAACGATGACTCATAGGGTTATTTTATGATGTTTGCACTAGGTTTCTTCAAATCTTCTACTAGATATCTTCAAACCTAGTGCAAATATCATAAAATAATGACAGATGACCAAATTGTAGTTATATTCTTTTACTTGACTCCTTCTTCTCCTTCCGACTTGCGGGCATTGGAACATTTTGCGTAATAACTTGGCAATTATGGTTTCCTTGTGCAATCAAACTATGAATGGGAATGATCATTAATATTATTTAACTTAACTTCTGTTAGGAAGCTTTGTAGATGCACGCACAGATGGCAGTGCATAGAGCTTGCGGGGAAGTCCGCAAGATGGAGCCAGTGGACAGTTGTCGCCATGGACCGTGCGAAGGCTCTCAGATAATCTCACTGGCCCAGATTCCAATTAGCAAGCTTCTAGCTAGGTCGACTAACAAGTCACCATTATAATACGCGAAGTATTAATAAATCGCTGATTAATATTAAAGAACCTATTATTTATAAAACTCCTTACAACACGAGTTGGAGACTGTTTGTGCGAACACAACAATTTCAAACTAATTCAGTTTAATATGAACACATGAAGACTTCAGTGAGTGACACTCATACTATCAAAACATAAGTAGAGCAACGCAAAATACAAAGTGACAGTTTAGTGCGGTGAGTAAATTGTAAAATCTTATTAAGGTGAAACAGATGTGACAATTCCCATACAATCTACTTTTCAGCCACATTTGAAAACTACAGATAATATTTTATTTATTTTAGTACCGAAAAATAATACTCCTAATGAGTTTATCGCGAACGAAAATTTCACTGTTCTATCACTTATAATAACCAAGTAATTAAATTAACAAAAGTAATTATTTTATGCGGGCACCGCCAGCCGAAATGCCCGAATCCGTGTTAGAAGGAGACAAACATATGTGCGAGCCATATGTTTCACGCGCACGCTATTAGCCCATTCCTACGGTGTTAAAGTGGTCAGTAAATTTGTAGTAAAAATGTCAATTTGCGCGGCTTGATTTGTTATTCTGATAGAATGTTCGTTTTGCTTTTTTACGAATGTTCCAGTATTACTCGTCGCAAGGAACATTTGCGGTTTTGGCACGCAGTAAAAAAGGCAAAATTAACTGTATAATAATTATAGTGAGAGCGGTTGTAATTATTTAGAACTTTCTTAAATCTGTAACTATCACTAGCTAGACGCCCGCCAATTCACATTCTCTCATTCATTCATTCTACAGTCATTGTCTGCCGCGGTTTGAAGTGACTTTTTTCGATTTTGTACAGCATTGTTATTCCATAAAAATGAGGCGTGCCCTTTATAAGAATCATCAGTATTCCGGGAAAAGAGTGAATCCAAGACTAAGTGCGAACGGGATGAAACGTCAGCACGGCGAATCGGAATACAGGTAAGTATTATGAAATTATTTCAAAATATTTTATTATTTTTTAAATATTTTCTCGGTACCTACCTAACTAACTAACCATCACGCTTGTTATTTTATGACCCATGTCGCTCGTTTGGTATAGGGTGATTCATATTTAATGTTGCTCAAAAATTATACTCCTTTAATGCCTTTATATTATATCTTTTAGTTCCCACAAACACTGGCGCGGAAATAAAGAAAACAAGTGTTCGAATGACGAGACCCAGGAGGATAAATCCAGGACTGCTTCTCTGTGAGAAAGATGATGAATTAATTGGACAAAGTAGACCAATTCAAGCTATCGGACAAAATATTAAAACAAACATTGAAAGAAAAAGGATCTTACAAAAAAAAGAAATATGGACAGAATATGTGAAAAGAATAAAAAATAAATAAATAAGTAAATAAAAAATCTTTTACTATCGTCGTTCCCGCCAGGCATCGTGAGTTCAATTCCACAGCTGGATAATTCCTCCATCACGACCCAGGCAACGCTTTCCGCTTACTGTGATGGCAGTTTTACAACTAGTTTATGGACACCGTGTATAAGATATTTGTACAAAAAGTTTTTTTTTCAATCACCTTTCTGCCTTATAAAGGATTTACTATTATTAACATGACATGTTTGTCATTTGTGAAAATAAAATATACCCATTTACAAAATACAAAAAGTTTTTTAATGTGAAAAGGCGACTTCATATGCACACTGTAGGCATCGTCTTTGTGGACACTCATATATTACGACGCACGTGGCGAGCTGATTTCAAAACAATGCCTATATTATTTATATGCGAGATGATGTTATGATGTTACGAGCAGTGGCGGCCGGTGGTCAAAATATGTGGGGGTTCACTGGATTAAAACATTAAGTCATAAAATAAATTAAATAAAGGTAGATACCTATAACATCGTAAATTAAACACGGAAAACAAAATAAACTATTGAATTGATCACATGCACAGAGCTACGAAGCTTTGTTATACAATGTTTTGTTAAATGATCGAGTAAACTTCTTCGATCCAGATTTTCACTCTTGTTTTATTATTAGTTCAGGTTTTAGGTGGAACGGCATTTTTTTATTATCACTTTGTTTTCAAAACTCGACCTATTGTTTTTAATGTATTCCACATTCAAACTCATTCTTAATTTATACTTTGAACAAACACAAAAGTAATCATAAATTAGTACAACCTGCAATTGATATGCCTTATTAATAATTGATATACAAGATCGATATAACCTGCAATTAAATATCAAAACTTTCGCAGAGTAAGAAAAGTTTTAAATTCAACAGATAATGCCCGTACCCGGCAACGGCGAGTACTGACTAAACTGATAATGAGTAATCTGACCATCACTCATCTCTTAATGACAAGTTTTATCATGTATGCTTGTATCGAAGAAGCGGAACATTCGCTGAAAAATAGCAGATGGTAAATTGAAACCACGATATCGACAATAATATAAAACATACGCGTTTTAGTTTAACTTTCTACTGAATAAACCGTTCCTTCTGATGTGGTGGTAAAACCCCGAACGCCGTCCATGATAAGGTATTATTTGCAAAGAATAGTATCCACGCTTTCGACTGTTCCACAGAATATGCGACAAAGCAGTTAAATTTTGGATCGCAATCGAAAACGAACTGCTACGAACATAGGCACAAGTCAAAGTCGGTCTGCAAGTTAAGCGCGCCTAATAAGTAGGTATAAGTAGGTTCAGAGTGGAAGATACTACCAGTATCGCCCTGGTGTAAGACCACCATTCAGAATTGAAACGTTGCTCCAAATGGCTTTAGCCGTGTTTAGTGACTAGATCTGAATAGCCAGGTACTTCCCCACCTTCCTCTTTCCCTTCCCCACTTACCTTCAGCCTCACAATCCCCCAATTGGGGATGCCATAGTCTCACTGGCTCCAGACGGGAGCAGTTGGGACTCTTGTGAGGTATTCACTATAAAAAAAAATAAAAAAAAAACCTTTTGAATGAGATATTATAAACGAACCGAGTTTCGTATTGTGATTAGCCATGTCGGAAATCTTGTTGGTTGTTCGGCGCTCGGGAGCACATATTAGCTGGCCGCCACTGGTTACGAGAGCCCTTTCTGACTTGTGCATATGACAAATTTGTTTCTCCGTCTGGCAATTCTAACCACTTCGTTGGTTTGATGAATGCGCCCCATAGAAATGTAAGAAAAAGTGTAACCTTTTGACTTATTCGCGAAATATTTGTGAGCAAGCAAACGCGCGAATACATGGTTACTATGTAGGTATATACCTACATCGCTTGGTATGATTATGTCCATTTAGCAAAAGCGGCCTTAAAAAAAAGGTCCAGTTAACGCCAGCTCCCGGCACACATACCGTTGTTCCTAGCCGGCTCCTTTTATAAATTATTTAATCTTCCCAGGCATTGATTTAGTTTAGTGAATTGAACAAACCTCTATCTCGTGTCTCTTTCATACTCATGCGAAACATCGTAAATTTTTTGAAATGGAGTCTTTTTCGCAAATGGTTTTGGTTGGGTAAATAAAAATTTCCTGTACCAACGCGCGCGGAGCTGCGTGAAATGTCTTTTGTACGTATTTTTTGCAATGAAATTGTGTATTTTTCAGCCGTTTTCTACGATTATGTAATTATAGGTACCATAAAAAATTTATACAGATTAATATTACTTATATACGTTCGCAAACCAATAATTCATCTCAATATTATAAAGCATAACGTGTTAAAAGTGTTTTATTAGACGATATTGAAAATAACACCATCTATCGGCGTAAAGTTTCGAAAAATGTTTTGAGATGGCCCTTAAAATGTAAACTCACTAGCGTGTTGCAGTGCGGGGGACAGATTGGTGACGGCCGGCGGGATGGCCCTGCGGAGCGCCCAGCACGGTCCATCCAGCGGGAGCAAGGCTGCCTCCTCGCGTGCGCCTCCCTGACCCCCGGCGCCCCCCACCGTGCCCAGGGAGCCGCTGAGACACCACAGTAGCTCGCTGTCGGCGGAGGCTGATGATATCATGAGGGCCGTTCCTGGAAAGCAAAAGTTAAGGAGTAAGCAAGATAAAGAATCATGCAATATATGATGGACATAAAAGTCAGAGATGTGTGTATTGGTAGTCAACAAATTCTCCTGTGGAATAGATAAGGTGGCCAGGTATTTTTACCTGTGGTCCTAGATTGGCACGCAGACCTTGATGTTACCCTTTGACCCCCACCGTACAAAATAACAACTACTTCTTCGAAAACTCCCGTGTAGTCTCTCGCTTTATCATAAACAAAGTATTTAACAGAAAAGAGGTTATAATGGACTTCTCAGCGGCAGGATCATAAATAAATTTTAAAACACCTTTGCAGTAGCTAAATTGACAAAATAGAAATTAAAAATTTTCCTTATGAAAAATTCATAAATTATTAAGAATTTTTTTTTTAATTGTACAAAATCATTTTCATACAGTGAGAATTTGTACACCCCAAGTTACTGCATACTGCATTTGGAAGCATCAAAGAATCAATAAAATGATACTTTTCAGCATCACCGCATATCTCCTCCACCGCATTGTCCCTAGCCAGTCGCCTTCAATCTTCTGGCCTTATAAAATTGTTATAACAATCATTTAAAACATAAATATATGTTTTGAAAAGCAGCAATGAAAAAATAAGAGGGGTCCGGAAACAATCAATGCCAATTATTATCAACGTGCCCGTCAATATTTTCGCTTCAGTTGCTTCGTCCACTAGTCTACAAAAACAGTATCTACAGTATTCCAATACAGTGATCATCTTTTAATTTTACTTTCTGTAACTACATAACAATCGCGATGTAATCCAACTATAAGTAAAAAAATTTTGTTAAGTGATGAAACTGAATTCCAAAGTGCTCGATAATGTTCAAATCACACAGCGAAACGATACGAAACGAAACAAATCAAAATACATATTATTCCAATTCCAAGGAAGTCTTAATTGTCCCAGAAAACGATCAATTAGCAATTGTGAATTGCATCAATGATGTACATGACATCAATCAATATTGATGGTCTTCGAGGCGAGACAATATCTTACCGTTGTTATATATGGCAGTGTGGACTTGTTTGGGCCTGATCATGGGGGCATTGGCAGCGAAGCCGGGAGGAAGGCGAACATGGAGAAGTGTGAAACACCACGGTCGCTGGCTTATTGGACCGTTCTGCGTCATCCTACAAATAAACAGGATAATATTATTTGTAGTGAAGAAATCAGAGGACTGACTGCCTGTTCTACATAATAAATTCACTCTTCCTGCAGACGGAGCTTTATCCAAAATTCGGCGAGAGTAACTTACTGAACACATCCGGCAGAGAAGTATAAACGGACACCGCATTGTGTGATAGCCACCAGGTTCAAGTAGCGAGATTCCCGCTCTTCTATGGGTGATATGGCTACGATAGGGCGGAAGTTTGCTCCTTCTAGAGTTCTGAAAACAAAATATTTATTATATACATAGTTTAGTTTACTTGTATGCTAATAGAATCAATATTCTGTGTTACACGCTTACATAATAAAACTATATTTACCATCAAATTACATGTATTAAAAATCAAATGAGAACAAAATTCAATTCTATTATTTCGATTATTAGTGGTATATTTTTGGGGTATTATGCTGTGTTGTGCTACAGTAGAACCCCGTTAATTCGAACCCCGATAATTCGAAAAAACGCGTAATTCGAAATTTTCGCCAAAAAAATTTCCGCCGAAAATAAATCATAATATTTCGTAAATCTGAATCTAAAAGTCAGCCGTGGCAGTAAAATGCCGAAAAATGTATTTTTACGTGGTTATACATCGTCCTTATTAGTATTATTATTTTGTAAATCTGAATCGATTTATACTGGAATGTCATACTTTTTCAAATTTATTTCAAATATCCGAGTTTCAAGGGCCGAGAAAATACGTTTTACGCGGATATATGTCGTATTTTTACGAGTTTACACCAAATATCTGAATTTAAAGGGTCGGCTGCGACGGAAATCGGCCGCGAAATCTCGATTTACGCGTAAATATATCGTATTTTTACGAATTTATTTCGAATATCTGAATTTTAAAGGGCCCGCCGCGACGGAAATCGGACGCGAAATTTCAATTTACGCGGAAATATATCGTATTTTTACTAACTTTTTTCGAATATCCGAATTAAAAAATACGGCGCCACGGAAATCGGGCGAAAAATTTCGAATCACGCCGAAATATGACATATTTTTACGAATTTACTTCAAATATCTGAACTTAAAAGGCCGGCCGCGACGAAAAACTGCCGATAAAATTCGATTTACGCGAAAATATATCATATTTTTACGAATTTACATCAAATATCTGAATTTAAAGGGTCGGCCGCGACGGAACTCTGCCGCTCATTCTCGATTTACACGGAAATATATCGTATTTTTGCGAATTTATTTCGAATATCTGAATTTAAAGAGCCGGCCGCGACGGAATACGGCCGCGAATTCTCGTTTTACGCGGAAATATATCGAATTTGTACGAATTTAAATTCAGATATTTGAAATAAAAGGCCGGCCGCGACGGAAAATTACCGCGAAATCTCGATTTACGCGGAAATATATCGTATTTTTGCGAATTTATTTCAAATATCTGAATTTAAAGAGCCGGCCGCGACGGAATACGGCCGCGATTTCTCGTTTTACGCGGAAATTGATTGTATTTTTACGAATTTAAATTCAGATATTTGAAACAAAAGGCCGGCCGCGACGGAAAATTACCGCGAAATCTCGATTTACGCGGAAATATATCGTATTTTTACGAATATCTCAATTTAAAGGGTAGGCCGCGACCGAAATCGGCAGCGAAATCTCGATTTACGCGTAAATATACAGCATTTTTACGAATTTATTGTGAATATCTGAATTTAAAGGGCCCGCCGCTACGGTAATCGGACGCGAAAATAAAGAAATAATTGGTATTAATACGAATTTAAAACTAAAATACCATCCGGATTTGAAGAGGCCGCCGAGAAAATCGATTTTCGGCGTATTTTTTTTTTTTTTTTTCATAAAATTTCGAATTACGTGGGAATTCGTTAATTCGAAATTTGATTTTTGATGTCCCGTGGATTTCGAATTAACGAGGTTCTACTGTACCTCCTGCTTTAACCAACATTTCAGACAGCATTACAGTATCCATCGTTAGGGCAGATGTGTATTCGAAGATTGCAGTGAAGTGTGTGCTTATGTATGTACATAAATAAATGCAATACCATGTTCCCAGCTCCAATCCTCTGAGCTGGTATTTACAGTATTATTTTAAATGGTTTTCTGCATTTAGTTTTGGTGCAGCCGGCCACCAAGAACTATTGAGCCTCATCGTATCTATTAATATTATTGTTCGTGAATTTCAATTGCCTCCATAATTATGCGTGCTCTATACATTTTTATTGATGGTAGGTGCCCCTGTACGCGACACTTTTTCATTGATACATGTTCGGAAGACAACTGTTGTGATGAACGCTTACGGGGCACAGCCACTTGCAACCCAACTGTTGTGACTTCTGCGTACGACGGGTTAACAATCATGAATAAACAGTGTGCAAAGTACAAAGACAAGAGAGAAAAATAAGTGATAAAAATAACTTAACAATACATAACTTACTTTACAACATCAGTAGCGAGGTGCACAATTTTAGACTGTGACAATTTGATAATTTTCTTGATAGAGTCACCGTTGGCCCCGAGATCGTACACTTCGATGGAGCCCTTTTCGCTGAGAGTATACAGCATGTGGCGGGCATTGTCCACCTCGATGCGAGTGATGGGGTCGTCTTCGTACAGAGCCACATTGAGGAATGACGGCACCAGGAAGGACAGAGTTCCCGTGGAATGGTTTACTTTCTTGCAGTGTTTCCCAAACCAACCTAGCTGGGCCTGAAAAATATAACAAACAAAATTGTTAAGAGCGTGTTATAGATCCAGCGGAATTTTTCAACTGTCAAAACTCATTATTATTTTTTCTTCATATGAAGCGGTTACTTTGTGATGTGACATTATAATTTAAAATTAAACAGTAACTTTGTAAACATCACTTATGGGTAAATACTTAATGCCGACCGGGTTTCGCTACAACCGTAGCCTCATCAGGGCAGTATAATACTAAAAATCTAAAAATTAAATTAACATGTGTAGATATCACGGTAGGTGGACAGTCTGAGCTACAGTGGAAGAGGTAGGGATAGTTGGGAGATTGGGAGGCGAGTGTTCTTTGTCAATAGGGAACAATCTGAGTATAGGGCTTTTATTTAGGTTTATTTGGTTGTTGATGACTTTGCTATTGACGTTTATGGCTTTCCTTAACTCTAACGCTTCTAAGTTATCCAACCTAAGACCTATTCCGTTTTTATGTAATAGGCTGACGCCAGTATTTTTGTCGAACGTATGGTTTGTTGCTATGAGGTGATTTGCAAATTCGGAGAATCCATTACTGTTTAAGCATCTTAGGTGTTCTTTGACTCGCGTTTTGATATTACGCGCTGTTTTGCCTATGTAAAACGCGGGACAGTCACTACATTGCAGTGAGTAAATACCTGAGTGATTTAACCGATGTTCTTTGTCTTTAACGTTCATCAAAAATTTACCTATACTATTGTTAGTGTAAAACGCTGGTTTGATATCTGGTGGGAGGTTTTTTATGCTTTTTTGAGAGAAATTATCGATGTACAAAATTCTACGCCATTGTTGAGGTTGATTATTATTAGTTGATATATTATTATTATGAGGGGAGCTGTTAAATAGAAATTTGCTTGTCGATAATCTTTTTAATTTCTTGTTTAGGATGTTATTGACCATATTTGCATTATAGCCATTATTAATCGCGATTTGTTTAATCGTCGCTAATTCTAATAAGAAGTTGGAATTTGATAACGGGACGGTAACTAATCTATGGATCATGGAATGGAAAGCAGAATGTTTGTGGGAGATGGGATGGTTAGATGAATTATTAATAGTTGTATCAGTGTAAGTGGGTTTACGATAGATTTTAAATTCTATTTTATTGTTAATGATTGATAGGGTGAGATCTAAAAAGTTTAAGCTAGAATTAGTTCCTATTTCTATTGTGAATTTAATTTTTGTATGAAAAGAGTTTATTAGTTTTAGGAAGGAATCAAGTTGGCGCTCAGTACCTGTCCAGATACAGAAAACATCATCGACATATCTCTTCCACAATAACACATTCTTTAATAATGGTGATTTACAGTTAAAAATGTTATTCTCTAGATTGTCCATAAATATGTCGGCGATGAGGGGAGAAGTCGGAGCTCCCATTGCCAGGCCATCTGTTTGTTGATAAAAAAGTTCATTGTATTGGAAATAATTTTGACTTAGACAAACATTAAATAGGTGAGAAAGTTCCTTAGAGAAATTATTTGGTAGTTTTGAATTTTGTAATAATTTGAACAATATGCTTTTACTTTCATCTACGGGAATATTTGGAAATAAGTTAACAACATCAAATGAGACTAATTTTGAATTATTCGGAATATGTAGATTTTTCAGTTCATCAATCAAAGTGAATGAGTTCTTAATGGTGAATTTCGGAGCAAACACTTTAGAATTATTAAATACTTCAGTTATAAATGAAGCTGTTTTGAAATTCGGAGAATTACAACTTGACACGACCGGCCTAATAGGTTTGTCGTTTTTATGGATTTTTAAGAAACCATATAATTTAGGGGCCAATGGATTTTTTGTTAGAAATTTTACTTGTTGGTATGAATTGTCTTGAAAGATAGGGGATTTGCATGAATTCAAAGCACTTTTAATGTTATCTAGGTATTTGGTAGTGGGGTCTTTAGGTAGAATGTCAAATTTGTCCGTCTTAATAAAGTCTTGCACTTTGGAATTATAGTCACTTTTATTCATTATAATTATCGTGTTGCCTTTATCAGCCTTTGTTAAAATTAATTGTTCATCCTTTAATTTCTTCCTGATGTTCAGCATAATGGATGTTTCACGATTATAGTTGACTTTAAGTGTAGGAATGAGCTTTTTTATTGTTTCTGCACTTTTGTATAGAGGTGGTCCAGGTTTATTATATAACGCGGTCTCGATGTCCACTGCAACGTTTTCCACTGCACTAATGTAATTCTTTTTATTATAAACTAAGTTGTATTTTAAACCTTTAGATAACAGAGTCAGCTCGTTTGGTTGGAACTGAACTGATGAGAGATTCTGTAACCGGTCGAAGAACTGATGGGTATATTTTACTGGTTCATTGTTATTATTTTTATGTTGTGACAGATTAAGGTTAATTAGTTTTTTGTTTATGATTTCACGTTTTTTGTAGGCCTTTATAGAGGCGAAGTTTCTAACTTTGTCGTCAAACAGATCCCATTCAACCGGGTGTAATTCGTTCACCAATTCTATGTGTAAAACTTTTAACGTTAATTTAATATTATTTCTCATTTTATATGCACTTTTTAGGTCTTCTTTTAACCATGCAATTTTAGCTTTAAATACAGATGTTTTTGAAATGTCCGGTTTATTGTTCATATTTTTAAACTTAGCGTTCAGATATTTAGGGAAAACTTTCATTTTAAGACACTGTTTGTAAAAGAATATATCCACACACGAAATTCTATATTTTACGGTAAATTTTTTATACATTTTTGCTTTAATAGCTGTACTTGCTAATATTATTTCTTCATATGAAGCGGTTACTTTGTGATGTGACATTATAATTTAAAATTAAACAGTAACTTTGTAAACATCACTTATGGGTAAATACTTAATGCCGACCGGGTTTCGCTACAACCGTAGCCTCATCAGGGCAGTATAATACTAAAAATCTAAAAATTAAATTAACATGTGTAGATATCACGGTAGGTGGACAGTCTGAGCTACAGTGGAAGAGGTAGGGATAGTTGGGAGATTGGGAGGCGAGTGTTCTTTGTCAATAGGGAACAATCTGAGTATAGGGCTTTTATTTAGGTTTATTTGGTTGTTGATGACTTTGCTATTGACGTTTATGGCTTTCCTTAACTCTAACGCTTCTAAGTTATCCAACCTAAGACCTATTCCGTTTTTATGTAATAGGCTGACGCCAGTATTTTTGTCGAACGTATGGTTTGTTGCTATGAGGTGATTTGCAAATTCGGAGAATCCATTACTGTTTAAGCATCTTAGGTGTTCTTTGACTCGCGTTTTGATATTACGCGCTGTTTTGCCTATGTAAAACGCGGGACAGTCACTACATTGCAGTGAGTAAATACCTGAGTGATTTAACCGATGTTCTTTGTCTTTAACGTTCATCAAAAATTTACCTATACTATTGTTAGTGTAAAACGCTGGTTTGATATCTGGTGGGAGGTTTTTTATGCTTTTTTGAGAGAAATTATCGATGTACAAAATTCTACGCCATTGTTGAGGTTGATTATTATTAGTTGATATATTATTATTATGAGGGGAGCTGTTAAATAGAAATTTGCTTGTCGATAATCTTTTTAATTTCTTGTTTAGGATGTTATTGACCATATTTGCATTATAGCCATTATTAATCGCGATTTGTTTAATCGTCGCTAATTCTAATAAGAAGTTGGAATTTGATAACGATCATGGAATGGAAAGCAGAATGTTTGTGGGAGATGGGATGGTTAGATGAATTATTAATAGTTGTATCAGTGTAAGTGGGTTTACGATAGATTTTAAGAAATAAGAAATAATATTAGCAAGTACAGCTATTAAAGCAAAAATGTATAAAAAATTTACCGTAAAATATAGAATTTCGTGTGTGGATATATTCTTTTACAAACAGTGTCTTAAAATGAAAGTTTTCCCTAAATATCTGAACGCTAAGTTTAAAAATATGAACAATAAACCGGACATTTCAAAAACATCTGTATTTAAAGCTAAAATTGCATGGTTAAAAGAAGACCTAAAAAGTGCATATAAAATGAGAAATAATATTAAATTAACGTTAAAAGTTTTACACATAGAATTGGTGAACGAATTACACCCGGTTGAATGGGATCTGTTTGACGACAAAGTTAGAAACTTCGCCTCTATAAAGGCCTACAAAAAACGTGAAATCATAAAGAAAAAAATAATTAACCTTAATCTGTCACAACATAAAAATAATAACAATGAACCAGTAAAATATACCCATCAGTTCTTCGACCGGTTACAGAATCTCTCATCAGTTCAGTTCCAACCAAACGAGCTGACTCTGTTATCTAAAGGTTTAAAATACAACTTAGTTTATAATAAAAAGAATTACATTAGTGCAGTGGAAAACGTTGCAGTGGACATCGAGACCGCGTTATATAATAAACCTGGACCACCTCTATACAAAAGTGCAGAAACAATAAAAAAGCTCATTCCTACACTTAAAGTCAACTATAATCGTGAAACATCCATTATGCTGAACATCAGGAAGAAATTAAAGGATGAACAATTAATTTTAACAAAGGCTGATAAAGGCAACACGATAATTATAATGAATAAAAGTGACTATAATTCCAAAGTGCAAGACTTTATTAAGACGGACAAATTTGACATTCTACCTAAAGACCCCACTACCAAATACCTAGATAACATTAAAAGTGCTTTGAATTCATGCAAATCCCCTATCTTTCAAGACAATTCATACCAACAAGTAAAATTTCTAACAAAAAATCCATTGGCCCCTAAATTATATGGTTTCTTAAAAATCCATAAAAACGACAAACCTATTAGGCCGGTCGTGTCAAGTTGTAATTCTCCGAATTTCAAAACAGCTTCATTTATAACTGAAGTATTTAATAATTCTAAAGTGTTTGCTCCGAAATTCACCATTAAGAACTCATTCACTTTGATTGATGAACTGAAAAATCTACATATTCCGAATAATTCAAAATTAGTCTCATTTGATGTTGTTAACTTATTTCCAAATATTCCCGTAGATGAAAGTAAAAGCATATTGTTCAAATTATTACAAAATTCAAAACTACCAAATAATTTCTCTAAGGAACTTTCTCACCTATTTAATGTTTGTCTAAGTCAAAATTATTTCCAATACAATGAACTTTTTTATCAACAAACAGATGGCCTGGCAATGGGAGCTCCGACTTCTCCCCTCATCGCCGACATATTTATGGACAATCTAGAGAATAACATTTTTAACTGTAAATCGCCATTATTAAAGAATGTGTTATTGTGGAAGAGATATGTCGATGATGTTTTCTGTATCTGGACAGGTACTGAGCGCCAACTTGATTCCTTCCTAAAACTAATAAACTCTTTTCATACAAAAATTAAATTCACAATAGAAATAGGAACTAATTCTAGCTTAAACTTTTTAGATCTCACCCTATCAATCATTAACAATAAAATAGAATTTAAAATCTATCGTAAACCCACTTACACTGATACAACTATTAATAATTCATCTAACCATCCCATCTCCCACAAACATTCTGCTTTCCATTCCATGATCCATAGATTAGTTACCGTCCCGTTATCAAATTCCAACTTCTTATTAGAATTAGCGACGATTAAACAAATCGCGATTAATAATGGCTATAATGCAAATATGGTCAATAACATCCTAAACAAGAAATTAAAAAGATTATCGACAAGCAAATTTCTATTTAACAGCTCCCCTCATAATAATAATATATCAACTAATAATAATCAACCTCAACAATGGCGTAGAATTTTGTACATCGATAATTTCTCTCAAAAAAGCATAAAAAACCTCCCACCAGATATCAAACCAGCGTTTTACACTAACAATAGTATAGGTAAATTTTTGATGAACGTTAAAGACAAAGAACATCGGTTAAATCACTCAGGTATTTACTCACTGCAATGTAGTGACTGTCCCGCGTTTTACATAGGCAAAACAGCGCGTAATATCAAAACGCGAGTCAAAGAACACCTAAGATGCTTAAACAGTAATGGATTCTCCGAATTTGCAAATCACCTCATAGCAACAAACCATACGTTCGACAAAAATACTGGCGTCAGCCTATTACATAAAAACGGAATAGGTCTTAGGTTGGATAACTTAGAAGCGTTAGAGTTAAGGAAAGCCATAAACGTCAATAGCAAAGTCATCAACAACCAAATAAACCTAAATAAAAGCCCTATACTCAGATTGTTCCCTATTGACAAAGAACACTCGCCTCCCAATCTCCCAACTATCCCTACCTCTTCCACTGTAGCTCAGACTGTCCACCTACCGTGATATCTACACATGTTAATTTAATTTTTAGATTTTTAGTATTATACTGCCCTGATGAGGCTACGGTTGTAGCGAAACCCGGTCGGCATTAAGTATTTACCCATAAGTGATGTTTACAAAGTTACTGTTTAATTTTAAATCATTATTATTTAGTTGGCAGTACAGTAGAACCTCGTTAATTCGAAATCCACGGGACATCAAAAATCAAATTTCGAATTAACGAATTCCCACGTAATTCGAAATTTAAAAAAAAAAAAAACAAAAAAAAAATACGCCGAAAATCGATTTTCTCGGCCGCCTCTTCAAATCCGGGTAGTATTTTAGTTGTAAATTCGTATTAATACCAATTATTTCTTTATTTTCGCGGCCGATTACCGTAGCGGCGGGCCCTTTAAATTCAGATATTCGCAATAAAGTGTAAAAATACGATATATTTCCGTGTAAATCGAGATTTCGCGGTAATTTTCCGTCGCGGCCGGCCCTTTATTTCAAATATCTGAATTTGAATTCGTAAAAATACGATATATTTCCGCGTAAAACGAGAATTCGCGGCCGTATTCCGTCGCGGCCGGCTCTTTAAATTCAGATATTCGAAATAAATTCGCAAAAATACGATATATTTCCGTGTAAATCGAGAATGCGCGGCCGATTTCTGTCGCGGCTGACCCTTTAAATTCAGATATTTGATGTAAATTCGTAAAAATATGATATATTTCCGCGTAAATCGAATTTTATCGGCAGTTTTTCGTCGCGGCCGGCCTTTTAAGTTAAGATATTTGAAGTAAATTCGTAAAAATATGTCATATTTCGGCGTGAATCGAAATTTTTCGGCCGATTACGGTCGCGCCGTATTTTTTAACTCGGATATTCGAAGTAAAGTTAATAAAAATACGGTATATTTCCACGTAAATTGAAATTTCGCGTACGATTTCCGTCGCGGCGGGCCCTTTAAAATTCAGATATTAGAAATAAATTCGTAAAAATACGATATATTTACGCGTAAATCAAGATTTTGCGGCCGATTTCCGTCGCAGCGGGCCATTTAAATTCAAATATTCGAAACAAATTCGTAAATATACGATACATTTACGCGTAAATCGAAATTTCGCGGCCGACCCTTTAAATTTAGATATTTGGTGTAAACTTGTAAAACTACAACATATATATATATCCGCGTAAAACGTATTTTCTCGGCCCTTCAAACTCAGATATTCGAAATAAATTTGAAAAAATTCGACATTCCAGTGTAAATCGATTCAGATTTACAAAATAATAATACAATTAGGACGATGTATAACCATGTAAAAATACATTTTTCGGCGTTTTACCGCCACGGCTGACTTTTAGATTCAGATTTACGAAATATTATGATTTATTTTCGCAAAAATCAAATTTTTTCGAATTACACGAACAAATTTTCATGCGCAGACAAAAATAAATTTTCGAATTACGAATAAACGAATTTCGAATTAAAAAAATTTTTGTATGAAATAATTTTTCTGTGGAAATTTTTTTGACGAAAATTTCGAATTACGCATTTTTTCGAATTATCGGGGTTCGAATTAACGGGGTTCTACTGTAGTACCAACACCGATTCGGAAATATTTAGGTAAAACAACATAGTAAAAAAAGTGTGTCTCGTTTACAGAATCTACAATTTTAGTTGAGTATTTAGTAGGTATGACATTGTTATATTACATTTAAACGACTTGATGTGCTATTTTTTCATTTTGGTGAGATGTACCAGCATGATGGAAGGGACACGGTATTTGGAAACTCGTGATTATACCGGCAAATCGGTAAATCTACCTCATATTTGGCGTCGATTTTGTGGTGTAAGTATTTAACATTTAAATTTTCAAATAAATATTCCGTAGTTGGAATTCGTTACTTTTAGTTGCATTGTCTTTTAAACTTTATTTTCTAGAACTCTACATTATACACAGAAAACTAAATAAGTACTTTAAAGGATTTAGTTTGGGGTGACCTACGGCTTATGGCAGAGTAGTTGGCAATCCAATGAATGGTTCCCTCTTTTGGCTGTAACAAAACACGTAGGTATTATGAAATGGATTACCTGGTAGGTGATCTCGTAGAGGCAGCCGTCCTTGCCGCCCATGAAGATGCGACCGGTGCTGGTGGCCTGGATTACGTTCATGGACACGCCGTCCGTGGGCAGCACAAACACGGGCTCGGGCACCAGGTGCATCTCCTCCAGGGCGCCCAGCGGCCCGTTGCACTGCGAGTTGGAGAAGGTCACGCCTGAAACAAACGACAATTATCACTAATTAGCCATGGAAGATAACAGGTTTTAAGAGATTGGACGACAAAAATAGCTGATTATGCAATTTATATTTGAAGATAAATTTCAGTGAAGTTGGAATCCTTAAATTTAGTATATTTCTATAAATATTGAGGTTTTTGTTTTTCCACATGATAATATTATATGTATACATAATTGTGATTACATATGAGGGTACACCTATAAGCTTTAAGTGATCCATGCGATGGAATTTTCACGAATCCAACGGGACTCAAAAGAAACCAACATCATCATAAGGTAAGGCTTCGTTTTATCTTCCCCCGTATTTCCCAGTGATTTTTAACCCGATTCTATGAATTTCTTTTGTTTTCATTTACATTCCATTTTAAAAGTCATTTGGCATCAAATATTTTGGTCCTACACCTTGTATATTTTGGCATGCGAGATCCTGTGAGTTTGACATGCTTGCAGTACAAGCAAGATATGCGCAAAAAGGAAACTGCAGTGCAAAACAGACACAGGTATCCACATTTGTTGGAGACAGACAATAAAAACAGATAAAATAAAATACACAAAATTTTTTTTTAAATGATGTAATAAATTTTTTATGTGTCATGAAAATTTCAAATCATACCATTTAACTAGGCAGTATGTTTTATTATAAGAGTTGGTTATAAAGTATATTTACCCAGCACAACAATTTCAACTGTAGTAGTCAGTATCAGCAAGTACTTGACAAAGTTTTGGAACACGCCGGGTTTTGGCTTGATCAGGCCCACGCTGACAATGGCCTCCCCCAGGCCGTCGAAGTACGCCACATCCGTACCGTGTTCGTACGCCCACACATAGATGTCGCTATCTATCGTCAGCCAGGCTCGGTTGATCTCGGGGAACAGGCCTAGAGTGTATTGGCATTCTAAATCTGTGCTGTTCAGTTAAAGACATATCGGTATTGCAGAAGACAAATTTCAAATATTGAATGAAAGTACGTTATTGCTATACTAAAGTGAAGATGAGGATTCTTAGGGGGTTGAAGTCTTGTTACATTTGAAAAAAAATATCCATTCAGCGCCATTTTGAATTTTTGAAATTATAACTACTGAATTGCACTGTATTATCGACGATTAATGAGAACAAATAAATAAAAATAAACCCTTTTTCAAAAAAAAAACTTGCATATCGTCGGTTTAATTCGAAGACTGCGGTGTTGATTTGGTGTTAAAATTAGTCACATCTCGAAATGTAAAAATCATAAATTCGTAAAAATAATCCAGTTTTGTCTGTTTTTAAACACAAATTAGTAACATATCCATGGCACCATTTTGCAGAATTAAGTAAACTTCCGAATTCCGTTTTACAATTGAAAGCCTTAAATTATAAATGTTTAAGGGTCTAAAATAAATACAGAAAAATGTGGTATGTTCTAAACACAAATAAAAACAATAACATCTCTTTCATTTTTTTTCAGTACGAGCTTTTTTTCGCTTCCTGCAAAATTTGACAAATGGGAGTTACGCATTGTGTAGACATTTTAATTTGTTTATATAATGGAGAGTGTCTGCAGCGGTGTTTGTTTGATTTTTACACAAATCTACAATTTTATTCCGAGATTGATAAAATTTTTTCACACTTGACCTTCAAAACAAGAGGCAGGTCATTGTCTACATCTGATTTGGAAAACTCTGCACGAGACCCGGGCAACACCGAGGATTTCAGCTAGTTTATAAATAAAAGCAAAATAAAGATTATGTAACCAAAGTAAGAATAGGCATCTAACGTGGGAAGTTAACTGTTAACGATGCACACAGACTAATGAAAGTTTCAAGTAAAAGGATACGTCCAAAATGCTCCATGACTTCCGGTGGCAAGGGCACTTTGCCTACAGTCTTCAGCTGGGACGGGGAGTGAGGTCCCAGCCCAGAGAGGTTCTGATAGTCAAAGTCGTTCAACCCGCTCACAGTTGGAGTGTTGAGGGTGCCCACTCCTGTCATCTGCAAATATTATAAAGAATCACATAAATTCAATCTTCAATTCAATCTGGTAAAATTCCACCTCACTTTTAATAAGCAATTTTTTTTTAAATAACACTTTCAGCTTCATTACTACAAGAGACAACCTTCCATCTCGGGGGAGATGGTAAAATATTTTTATTTATTAATTTTATTTTAGTAATTTGTACATTTAAGATTACAAATTACTAATTAATTGTTACATGCATATTTGCTATATTTTCTCCTGCTTGATGTAGCTCATGCACAACATCTTGAACCTTCCAATTGGTGCAGACTTTAAGTTTTCCGGCAGCGCATTATAGTATTTCATCCCTTTATACACGGTGTCCGGAAACTCGTAGTACAAGCGGGAAACTGGAGAATCTACACCACATGGGGAACCCAAAAAAACATAAAGTTTTTTGATTTAAGCATTTTCACAAAAAAAACAAAAAATAATATTTTTCGGCTATTTTAGGGTTAAAGTTTTTTCTGCTGTTTAGGGTTGAACAACAGATGTTTTAACCCTGCAGAGCAGAAATATTTTATGATTACACCGGATTAAATGAAGGGTGTGTTTAAAATGTACAAGTTATTAGCTAAGTGCACAACCATTTTATTTTACAGGGCACTGCCTAGCACCTAGCGGTCAGTAGTAAAGCTAGGGCCTATTGTTAAAACAGGTGTTTTAATTACCATTGGCTTCTATGACAGTATTTGTTTGGATAATTAGATTGTCAATGTGTGTTATTTTGATTAGGTTATAAAAAGCCTCGCAGAGTGGATTTTTTCACTTCTTCTCTCCAAAAAATAGTAACAGGCAGGAATTATGGTCAACTGACCACCTGTAAAAGTGTTTTGCCCGGGTCGGGAATAAATTTAAACTCGTAACATTAAATAAAGTACAAATGCAGTTTTGTGCAACCAAAACCATGCGTCTGTTATTCTGAAGACTCCATCAAGCCCCAAACTATTCTCAACAGGGTGATTTCAAAATAATGCTTCAAATCCGAGTTTCTTCATTTGTTTTACTTTCAAATAGTTTTAATTAGTTCGGTACTTTGATCTTCAGTAATAATTTATAAGAATTTGATTAAAAAAAAAAAAAAAAAATCAACTTCTAACTCGATTTACTCGATAACGAAAGCTCAAATCAAAAAAATATATACTACAAAATCGACTCCAAATGTGATGTAGATTCACCAGTTTCCCGCTTGTACTACGAGTTTCCGGACACCCTGTATACTCATAGTATACTATTCTGAGCATTCGCCTTGTCCTTTTTTAGTAGCCTGATTTCATTGCACGTCCTTGTTTTATGTTTGGGTATGTCCTTGTTGTATACAATTTTATTTGAGAAATATTTGGGTAACAGGTTGTTTACTATTTTATGTACAAATATCATCATTTTTGTTATTTGTTTTTAGGGTGTTATGCCGTGTTGCGCTAACTCCTTCTTTAGCCAACGTTTCGGACAACATTGCAGTGTCCATCATCAGGGCAGATGTGTTATTTGAGGTTGTGTTAAAATGTGAGCTTATGTATGAGGTTGTGATACCGTGTTGCCAGCTCCAACCCTCTGAGCTAACATTAACGTATCATTTTTTATTTAAAGTGGTTTTCTTCGTTTTGCCCTGATGATGGACACTGCAATGCTGTCCGAAACGTTAGCTAAAGAAGGAGTTAGCGCAACACGGCATAACACCCCAAAAACAAATAACAAAAATACTTTTGGCCGTGAAAATCTTAAATCATAAATATCATCATGTTCAAGGTCAGCATCTGTTTCACTGTTAGCCAATTTAGTTCCTTTAACATTTTATTTACTTTTGAATATCTATTTCGTCTAAGTATTATTCTCATTGCCCTATTTTGGAGAGTTTTAAATTTATTTTGTTCTCAGTCGTTACACAGGAAAAGGATAGTTGAGCAATAGTTAAAATGTGGAGCAATAATGGAGTTATAGATGGTGATTGCAGTTTTTCCGGGGCGAATTCTTCCCAAAAAAGATATCTTTTTCCAATTTTCTTTTGGGTATATTCAGCATGTTAGTTAAATATGATTATTTGATGGATTAACTAGCGCCAAAAGTATCCATTGTAGCGATGTGTTATGACTAATTTTATTAAGAGCGGAAGCCACGGAACTAGCTCAATATTTATCTACGGCTCAAAGAGTCAACTCAATTGAACGGGAGCCGTGAGCAATGTGAATTCTGTGCTCGCTCGATACGGCTCCCAGCGTGATTGTACGATTTTTGGTATCATGAGAAAAATAAGATACTAGGTAGTTATTAGGTGTAGGTACATGAGTCTATGTTCAGATGTCCGACTGTCAGACGCATTTCACGACTCTGAGTATGTAATAATAATTACGATATTTTAGTAAAAAGAATAACCGTTCGATTGAGCCATGGCACGGTTTACCGGGAGTCGCATGAATATGGCTCATCAAATGAAGCTAGTTCAAATGTGCGGCTCGTTCATGAACGACTCATCGCTAACCCATTGGATACGAAAATTTGGTATCATATGGTAATCTGACATTAATGTTTTCTATTAGTGGCATTTTCACCCTCGGCACACTGCAGAAGTATTAGATCGGGGGAGCTCGGCTTTCCGAAGGCTAAAGTTCCTTTTTTTTTTTCAATCCCTGTTAACATGTTTTGACAGTTTCGACTACTATGTTTTTTCTTATTTGTTTGTTCCGACGTTTGTCGTGGGTTAAGTTAGAAGGTTAGAATTTAAAGTTTAATTATATAAATAACCTAAACTAAGAACCTAATAACCCACTGTGTGCATGTTTTTCCATCTCTCCTGACGTTCTTTGTACTAATTAAGTTGAAACAAATTGTTATTTCAAGTATATATATACTCGCGTATAAAGCGTGAAGAGGAATTCTGCAGTTTTACCAACATTTTCATCTGAGAATATTTTTAATATTCTGTCCACAATGCTTACCTCCACAAATGAAAATGTCGAATTGTCAGAGACAATTCTCATATCGAGAGATCTTCCCGCCAATTCCAGAAATTCCATTTGTAGATTTGTATTATCGAGCTGTGCGTTACTTCTATCCACGGCAGCCATGTTGTTGGGCACTTTATACATTGCCATTGTAATTTAAATATTATCTGCAACGAAAAGAATAACTTAGTATATTGAACATTGTAAGGGGGAATAAATATGGCGAGTGTGATATTGGTGTACATAAACGATAGTAAATTGCATAGGCGTGTGCCTGCAGAGGGAAATTTGTTCTGAATATAAAACGTTAACATCAATAATTCCTATACAGTTGTGCAATAATATACAAAATTAAAACAGGGGTAGAAATTAATATCCGAACTCAGATCAGACCAGGTCGAGTTCAGAGTTTTTAACAATAATATAATTGACAAAAGATTATACCTTGGTAAAATTAACAGGTGTGGGTTTATTTTCAAGGATCCTAATAGCTAATACATCGTAAATAGACCGGTAAATTGACAAAACTTTGAAAGGTTATGTTGTTTTAAATGGTAATTTCGGGTATTAAAATTTCGTACAAATGATAATATTTTCAACTCATAATATTTGAGAAGGAAACTTACCAAATTTCTTCGAAATGTACTTTTATATTAACATTATAGTGATATTAAAACACCCAACGCTACTGTCACTTTTGAACGGACTTCACGCGGCATCAAAAAGACGAATAACGACCAAAAAGCGCAAAAACTTAGCAAACCGCCATAGACACCAGAGACAGATACTTATTTACATTTTGCTCGAAGTTTGTTCCACAGTTCATGTAGCTCCTCGTTTTGACAAACAAACCCAAAACACAAAAAAGAGAAGAAGAAACGACCAGTCAGATTTCACGCACGTACACCCATAAATAAACCACTCGTACACCGGTGCACTGGGATTAATGCTGCTAGCTCCTTAGAGCGGGCTCTATTAAAATACCTGTAGAACAGACTTTGCATGTCCACATTGCGTCTGCGCGTTAGACATGACAATCGGTCTGTTAACAATGGATTGTCAATCAGATGGACCGCCCTCCTTCGCAAAGATCTACCCTACCGACAAAAGAGAAATATAGTTCAATAAGAATATTTTTATATATATTCTTATACTTATATTTATATATATGGCGAATTTTTGGCGTTTTTCCCTTGCCGACGTTAATCAGACGGTTGCGTTTGGAATATCGCAACTCTTTGGAATATTTATTATTTTATGCCCAACTGTGCTTTAACGTTTACAAGTCAACTTCTGGATACAAATATATAACAAAAACATACACAGTTAAAAGTAAAAAAATATATAAAATATGCTAAAGAAGAGACTCTACGTACTACAATAATAGCTTAGGGAATAAAACAGTATTTAAAAAAATCTTCAGAATCTTTTAGTATGACTGGTTTATTTGTGTAAAATGTTTCGATTATGCCCATCACTACGAACGTCAAATGTCAAATGCAATAATTATTTTTCATCTATGCATATGCACTCCATGCAGCAGTTTGATTTTTTGATTTTGCTGGGTTTACTTTTGTAAGTATAATAAATTATACAGAGAAGTACATTTTTAGCAACTAATTGTTGTTTTACTTGTACCGTTCGCTCTTTTTACGTGTATTTATTGAAAATGTCGATGTAATGTAGCGAAAACTCTCCTTGTTAGCGATTATTGTATTGACAGAGATTCCGCTATTTTTAGTAAACATTGTAATTCAGAAAATTTGACAGCATTTTGCGCCATAAAGAAGTCAACCATTCTAAACAATTAAATCACACACTAACTGATTCATTAACGAAGATTATTTTAGTAGCAATTGTTATTACCAAGAAGAAAAGTTTAGTAGCATTACAACCTATTTACCCTGTAGGTAGAAAATGGATCTCAAAATATGTTTTAGCCCTTGGTCCTACTGGCTAGGTATCGGCACCGAATCGACAAAAACCAGAGATACTGTGCAGAAAAATCCCACAATGGGTGCGCTGCCAACCGTAGTGAACTTTACTTTTCTGTGCAGGGTCTACAATTTTTGTCGATTCTGGTACTGAGCCAGTGTAAAGTCTTGGTAAATGCAGGGCCGGTCCTAAGCAGGACAATACCAAACAGTCCTAACACCGAGATTAGTTTTGTTGCTAAGGTTGAAGATGTGTTCGGTGTTGAAATTAAACTATGTAATATTTTATAATAGATTTATTCTGTTGCCGGGATAAAATAGCGGTGAATAAATTTGAACAATATTTTATATATCACACAAGTAATTAATCACAACAGACACAGCAAGGATTATTTAAGTAATCGTGGATTAAAGAAGTTGTTTTGAATAGCGTGTTAAAGATATGTAAGTAGTAGACTGCCTGAGTACCTTCCCGCTGTCGCTTATATAAGGTGCGAATGCATCGAGAATAATCCAGCGAGTAGGTAGATAGGCAATACCTACGATGTTTCGCTAGTAGGTTTTAATGCGATTCAAGTTGCACCTAAGAGAACGTTCCCAAACATTCTAGTTATTATCGCTACAATATTTTGCCACCCATTCCACCGAAGATTCTAGCGGTCGCCCAGTGCCTGTAGGAATAGCGCGGTAGTTTCTAGTACCATCCGGCTTGACCTCTAGGCAACGGCCGAAGTGTCCAGTAGATTCTACGATGGCCTAAGTACCGTAGCACCTTAGTGCTTGGTACTGTGTACTAAGTAGTACCTGACACCGTCCGACTCGAGTAGTGGCGTACCACTACAGTTTTCATGGAAATGGCATTACACAAAAATACAAATCACCCGAACATTATTAGGTCCAGTGATAACCTACTTAGGCGCCTACTCGTAAGGGGTGTCAAAATTTCACTTGCGACAGGTGCATTTGGCTCAGAGCCGGCCCTAGGTAAACATTCCTTACCCCGCAAACTGCTAAATATGCACAAATTATTGAAATAACATTTCGTTTCAACTCAATTGGTACAAGAATTCAATTCATTCCTCTTCAGTTGTTGACAGCGGTGTCAAATAGTGTTTACGGTAGTGTTTTTTAAATCTGCAAGCAAAATACAATCCACCCAAGTCAAAAAAGTGTCAGTGTAGGTTAAAGTGACTACCGCGCATTTCATGAGCCTATTTTTTACACTCGTAAAAGACATTTGTGTCATTTTTTGTACAAATTAAAAAATAACATTAAATACGTCAAAGTGATTCCCGGTATTCTACCTAAATATCTACAAACAGTTAACAGTTAAGTTTATCATAAATAATAACATTGTGTGATAACAAATACCAAAGTGTTTATGCTACAGACACCAAAAATCGTGCAAAATTCTACGTTTTAACAGTGATTCCACCATATAAAAACTTGAAACAGTGGTTCATATGTGGGTACGTTTATTTAACAACATATTGTTGATTGCCTGCCAACAGGCGTTAGTACCAGTCAGCAAGGGTGTTGCGAAAATTGCCAACAAACAGGCGCTAAAATAAATTATACACACCATCAATTGTATCAATCTCCAATACGAATCAACATTAAAAAAATCAAAATACATAAATGATGAATTGCCAAGCCTGTTCTGAGCCTACCCTCTCAGACGAGTCCGTTTTTATATGTACACTTTGCAAAGGAACATATCATTTACTCTGTGGTGGGGTAACAGAAAGTTCATACCGTCGCCTCAGCAAGGAGCGACGCACACAGTTAAAATGTTCTAAATGCTTATGTGCTGTGCCCACTATCAAAGCAAGTGGTAGTGCCCTTGTGGACACTGAACTACTTTCTAAGTTGCTCGAGCAAAATACCCAAATTCTCGCCACTTTGGCAACTATGAGTAAACAGTATGAGGATATCTTACATCGTGTCCACGATCTAGAAGCCACAAACAGTTTACTTGAAAAAAGGAACACTGAGCTGGAAACGAGAATCGACGTCCTAGAAAACCAAATGGAACAAATTGACAGGCAAAATAAGTCAAAAAATGTTGAAATTAGGGGGATCCCCGAAATTAACGGGGAAAACTTAAATAACTACATTTTTAACATTAAAAAAATAACCAAATCCACTAACGATTCCAATAACATCGATGCAGCTTACCGTATCAACCAAAAGTCCAAAAAAGATCAACGCAGGCCAATCGTAGTGAAATTCAAAACCAGCGTCGACCGTGATGATTTCCTGAGAGACATTAAAAACTACAACAAACAAGCCCCGAACCGTGAGGACAAACTTAACACCGCCCTTATCGGAATGGCAGGACCAAGTTTGCAAATTTACATTTCGGAACACCTGACTTTTCGCGCAAAACATTTATGGTTTCTCGCGAGAAAAGCTACACACGAAAATTGGTTTAAGTTCGCCTGGACAAAGGGAGGACAAGTATATGTCCGCAAAGACAACGGAACACCTGCTATTATTATTAACGAAACAAACAAAAACATTTTGTCTCCCTCAATCAATAACCAATAAACAAAGCTCGTTTAGATATACTCACATAACTTACTTTCATATGTTTATACTTTTTCACATAAATCTCTATGTAAAACACAGAATCAAGAAGTATATGTTGTGTTTTAACATACTCATGCTCTATATCCTTTATATACTTATGTTATATATTCGCAACAACTATATATATACTCTGTATACTTATGATTTTGTTATATATACTTTATATCGTTATGTAAAACATTCACAACAACCAAATCCTTATATCTGTTGTATACCTTACATGCTTATGTTTTCTTTTCATATTCTTTATATGCTCATGTTTTATAGTCTTTATAAGCTCATGTTTTACCTACTTAATATGGTTATACTAACTTATATCTCTTACGTACTTTATTTGCTTATGTTTTCGTTTCTTATTCTTTATATACTTATGTTTTATAATCTTTATAAGCTCATGCTTTACTTTCTTAATATGATTATATTAACTTATATCTCTTGTATACTTTATATGCTTATGTTTTCGTTTCATATTCATTATATGTTTATGTTTTATAATCTTTATAAGCTCATGTTTTACTTTCTTAATATGATTATACTTCACATTCTTTACATCCTTAGGTCTTATATTTTCAACAATTATATTTACACTTTATATACCTATTCTTATGCCATATATATTGTATATGCTTATGTTAAATATTGGCACCAACTAAACACTTATATCTCTCGTATATCTTACATGCTAAAGCTTACGTTTTACATTTTTTATATGCTTATGTTTTATCTTCATCATAACATTATGTCTTATATTATTTATATACCTAAATTCTACATACGTTTCATGTTTTATGTTATATGTTATTTATAAGCTTATGTTATATATTCGCAACTACTCTTATATAAAACACACGTTTTCAAATTCTGATGAATAATATTATCACGGATGAACTAGATAGCACTTATAATATAACAGAAAAAGTATGTAATAATGTTGATGAATGTAACCTCGTTTTCAAAAATATGACAAACTCATTAGTAATTATGCACTTAAATATTAGGAGCATTTACAAAAACATGAATGAATTATTATGCACCCTTAGTCTTTTAAAAACTGAACTCGACTGTATTGTTTTGACAGAGGCACACCTTAATACAGTAAATATAGATAATATACCACAATTACCGAACTTTACTTGTATTTCGACGAAAACACACATTAACAAGAATAGTGGCATAGTTATTTACGTTAACCAAAAACACCAAGATATATCTTATAAAGAAATAAACATGACCCTCACGAACTGTGTAGCATTACAATTTAAAATAAATAATCAGATTTATCAAGTTATTGCTGTTTACCGAACCCACGGATCAAAAACTCAACAATTTATAGAGAACCTCAAAGATGTAATAAACAAAACAAAATGTCAAAATACTATAGTGACGGGTGACTTCAATATAAATATAGGTCTAAATTCAAACAGCGTCGAAAAAAATGATTTACTTAATACGATGGCTGAGCTTAACTTCATTTCATGTATAAACGATTACACTAGAGTTGTGCCCCTACAAAACCCATCATGTATTGATCATATCTGGACTAAGGCTGACACAACTACACAATTAACACCTGTCATTTGGAAAACAAACATTACCGATCACTACACGTGTTTTTTAATTCTTCATTTAAAAAAAAATATGTCCTTTTCCAAAACTGCATTAAAACAGTATAACATAAAAACCTTAAACATACAACTTCTTGAACAAAAATTGAAATCGGAAAAATGGGAAGAAACATTAAACACCGAAGATGCCGAAAAATCTTCAATTATATTCGAAAAAACACTTCGCGAACACATAATAAATGCAACTATACATAAAAACGTTAAACCTAAATCAAAACATAGAAAAATTAAGCCCTGGATCACCCATGGAATAGTTACCTCAATTAGGAATAAAGAAAAACTATTTTATCAAACCCGAAAACAACCTAATGACTTAACTTTATTACAATTATATAAAAAATACAGAAACAATCTTACAAATTTAATTAAAAAAACAAAATAAAATTACTTCAAGGTAAAAATTGAAGATAGTGGTAAAGATAACAAAAAAGTCTGGGCTACAATTAACAACATTATCGGCAACGGTAATAAAAATAAACAAATAAATAAAATAACTTATGACAACGAAACAATAGACTCAATAAAAGAACCAACTAAAATTGCAAATATTTTCAACAACTACTTCGCTAAAGTCGGAGAGAAACTTGCCAAAAAAATCGACTCGTTCCAACCTAAAAATACTACCAATACATCCACACAAACTTGCCAAAATATTTTTGAAAAATTTGAAAAATGCACCCAAATAGAAATAGAAAAAATTATAATGAACCTACGAGTGTCCGCGAGCCCTGGTTTTGATAATATCACAGTAAATATATTAAAACAAATGAGACAATTAATATCCAAACCAATTGCACATATCATTAATAACAGCATACAGCAAGGAATTTACCCAAAAGTATATAAAAATACAATAATAACCCCGATCTTCAAATCAGGAATTACATCTGACGTCTCGAACTACCGTCCCATATCTATTGTATCTAACGTAGCAAAAATATTTGAAAAAGTCGTAAAGTCACAATTAACTAAACATATCACTTCAAATAAAATCATTAATGATAACCAATTCGGCTTCAGAGAAAATTTAGGTACGCAAGATGCAATCGCAAAAATAACCTCTATAATATATAATGCTCTTGACTCGGGAAATAAATGTTTAAGTATATTCATCGATCTAAGAAAAGCTTTTGACAGTATAAGCCACAAGAAGCTAATAAAAAAATTAGAAAATATTGGAATTCAAGGAACAGTTAAAGAATGGTTTAAAAGTTATCTTCATAAAAGACACCAACACGTAAAAATTAACAATATATTGAGTGAACCCACCTATTCCGAATTTGGAATTCCTCAAGGGACAGTTCTAGGCCCAATATTGTTTATCATTTACGTGAATGAAATGCTTACAGTACCAAAAAATGGAAAAATCATATCTTTCGCCGACGACACAGTTTTAATCATAGAAAAAAAAACTTGGGAAGAAGCCTATCAAACTGCGAACGTAGAAATAAACAACTTAAAACAATGGTTGGATGACAATTACCTCTCCTTAAACTCTGACAAAACCTATTTCATGACTTTCACATTATCAGACAAAATACACCCAACAATAAATTCCAATATAACTATCCATAACTCTTGTAATAATTATACTGACAACTGCTATTCACCTAAATGCTCAAAAATCTCAAAAAAAAGTAATATTAAATATTTAGGCATAATTATAGACCAACATATTAAATGGACTGAACATATTGCGCAAACTGTAAATAGAATACGTAAACTTTATTACGTATTCCTCAAACTAAGAAATATATTACATAAATCTTTGCTACTAAAGGTTTACTATGCATTAGCCCAATCAGTTCTGCAATACGGAATAATAGGATGGGGAGGAGCGTATAAAACCAACTTAACCCCACTTGAAATAGTACATAGAAGACTCATCAAAATTATTCTTAAGAAACAATTAGACTATTCAACCCAAAAATTATTCGATGAATTCAAAGTATTAACAATAAATAAAATTTATCAAAAAAACGCATTACTACAAATCCATAAAGACAAACTAACAATAAAGTCATTTAGCACCAGACCGAGAACCTTAGGACAAATAATAATCCCTAAACTTAATACTACAACAGCCCAACATCATTACACATACTCAGCAATAAAATGCTTTAACGAACTCCCTATAGAAATACAATCCGAGAGGAATTATGAAATTTTTAAACAAAAACTCAAAAAACATTTTACTATTAAATAATTTTTAAGTATGTGTTACGATGTGCCAACCAAAATGTGTCCATTATGTACAAAATAAATGCCATCTTATAATTTTCATTATGTATAAAAATAATTTTTCATTATGTACAAAAAAAAAACAATTGCTACTTATATTTTTATTATATATAAAAAAGTAATTCTTCATGCATCCAAATTGTAACAACTGATAAGTATGTATAGTACTGTCAATTTGATAGTGCTCCCTCCCTAAACACGAGAATTTCTCAATTAGGGAGGTATTGTTACCACTAATATTATATATTATATATATTGTTTAATTATGTATTATATGTATATTGGTTAATAAATAATAAAAAAAAAAAAAAAAGAAACAACTATTTACTTCAGGGGAGATGGAAAAACATGTTATTAGGTTCTTAGTTTGAGTTATTCAAATAATTTTTTTGTATTTAGATTGAAGTGGAACCTTTTGGCAAATGTCGCTTCATACTAACTTTGATATTGAAAAAAAATTAATTGAATGCAACTTTTACCAACTCCCCCGACTTAATTACAACAAGTAACAACCATTTAAGTTGAAACAAAGTGTTATTATAATTAATAAGAAGTAAGCGGAGTAGGAAAACTTTACCAGAATCTTAATAAATTAACACCATACTTTATATTCAAATCTAGAAGTTAACTACAGAAGAATTAAAAAAAATATATTACCAGAATCTTAATCTTGATATATTTATTTACTCTGAATGGTAAACAAAACATATTAATTTTTAACAAATTTGTAATTTAACAGTGAAAATGCTGGACAAATTTGGTCAACCGAAGTCAAGGGGTGTCAAAACATTGAACTTTACATTTGGCACTGAAGTTATGCTGTATAATCTACACGCCGATGAATACATACCAATATTTAGGTAATTATTTGTTAGATGAACCATCACTAAATTCTACTTCATTAATTCTGTCATATTATTATTATTAAAAATGATTATTGATTCTTATAATTTCTTATCCAAATGCGTAATATTGTAATTATTTACCTAACTGCCGCACTTTAAACCACAGAATATGGTAATTACACTTCGTTTCAACAACTACTTCAAGAAATAACTATTCACGTGCACAAAATAGGTTCTTAGTTTGGGTTAATTAGGTAATTTATGCATATATAGATTGAAACGAAATTTTCACAAACTTTAATCCATACTAAAGTATCCCAAAATGGCCGCAAAGAGATTGTTTTATTTGGGAAATTTTGATCTTTAAATTTTATAGATAATTGTGTTGAAATTTCTATAATCTGTGGCTATTAAAAGTGCAGCGGTTACATAAATATTAACATAGGTTGTTATAATATTCAGATTTTTTTTGTAACATATACATTTTTTTTTATATTAGGAAATATGACGTGGGAGGAAAAGAATTTAACGATTTGGTTGTTGAAGATTTGATAATAATGGGAATTGATTCACCTGCTCTGCGCCAAACTATTATCGATAATTGTTGCGAACAACAAAGGTAGCTATATTGCATATTATATTATTATTGTTTATTCATATGTTTTTGTATTTGTTTTGCTAGTGCGGGAGGAGTGACAAAATTTTCAACTGTGCTCAAAATGTCCATCTTTTTTCTGTTTTGTTGTTGTCTTTCTTAGTTGAGAAGCATTTATTGCTCTGTAGTTACTTACCTGTAAGCGCTCGCATACTGCTTTCTAACACTGTATGCGGGGACATTGAAGGTCTAGATTCTTTCTTATATTATGTAGTCGTTTACACAAAAAATTAGATTCTTGCGAGAGCTCCGAAGGGGTGACCATAAGTCACCTATACCGGGGTGGGACAGCGGTGGGGCACTTCAATGTGCTCAAATATTAAGCACGCGTTTGGTGTGTTCTCCGACTCCGCACCGGAGCCGAAAGGATCAATGAAGTATCTTCCATTAAAATACCGATAGAACAAGGACAAGCATTTGCACCTGATATTATGAATTAATTTATATTGAACCGTTTTATATGGTTTATTTACGTTATGGTTAGGTTTGTGTATGATGGCGTAGTTTGGGTTAATTTATGATTGTAACAAATTTGATTAAGCTCTCATGATAATAAAATAATGGCGATGTTTACATTTTATCAGACCCGATCCATACACAGCAGATGATGCGTATCAACTATTAACAAATACAAACCACCAGCTGCAAAGGATCAACCTGGCCATCGTCACCAACAATTCGTCATTGATCAAAGACCCCGACCCCCAGGACGCCCTGGTCTCTCCTAGTCTCTTCGCCACCACCGTGATGCTTCAAGTTATCGAAAGCATCGAAGATAAGTTGGACGCCATGAGTGATGCTCTATCCCACACCATACTAAAGGTAAAAATATTGTAATCCTACGCCGTTGTGCAATATTTTACTGAGTTTTATAAACCAGACTTTGTCTTTTCAATTGTGGAAAATTAATCGGTTTGAAGACATAGACATATAAAACAATAGACATTCCAATGAGGGAAAAGGGAACAAAACAAGTTACGCGAAGCGGGGAGGTGACGTGACCTTCGTTTAACGTGACTTAAGTTTGAAGTGATTTGTCAATAAATTAATCTGACAGTAATAATAATAATAAGTGTTTTATTATTTTTTTTTTTCAACAAATAGTTATAATGATATCTTAACTGGGATCTCCCATGCTGAGGATTTCATTTACATATGGTTAAAATATAGTAGTATGTATAGTATAAAGTAATTATAAAGATAATGAATAGTGTTTTTTTCTGAAATAATAATAAATACTAGAGTAATAATACACCATGGTGTTTTTTGTTCAGTTGAGTTGTGTCCGTTTCAGTCTGTATTTGGTGTATATTATCTATTTCTGATCGGCAGATCAGAAGACATACAAGACATACAGATATGTCTCGTATCCAGCTTTTTATTTGAGATTTAAATGTTAAAATATTGTTGTGAGTTTTGAATGAGAGTGGTATTTTGTTGTAGAGTTTAGTACAGGAAGCTTTTTTGCCCAAATGTTGTAATTGTAGTTGCTTTTGGATATGTTTTTGTAGTGTTTCTAATACATATATGTGTTAGTTTTTATTTCTTGTGTTTGTATTTATGAATGTAAAGGAGTATTAATTTAGAATAGAGTTGTGTAAGTGACATGAGCTTAAGTTTGTTGAAGATTTCGTCAGTGTTAGTTCTTACAGGGCCTTTCAGAATAATTTTCATTATGGCTTTTAATGATTGATTTTAGGATGTTGTCATTTGCACTTCACGCACTTGACATTTGTATACAGGCAATTCGCTTTGTCCTATCAGTATCTTGGCTTTGAAAATAAAATTTGCTTATGAATGAGTAGTCCTTTTTATAATATGTACTAATAAATGTGTTTTTCCTCTTTTCAGGAGGCTAACAAATTAACCAAAAAGCACAAAAGAAAACAAAAAGTTGTGACTGCGACCGTTGGTGGAGTTATAATCATTGCCCTCTCGTATTGCCTTGTCAAGTCATTAAGAAACCTGTAACATGAAGTTGATATATACATAACATTGACCACTCAAGCGATAGCTACCAAAAATTGATTTTTATCAATTTATTATTTTTTTAAAACCTAAAAATATGGAATTAATGGTGGAATACAAGTGGGTTCGTCGACTTTAAACCATAGTAAGCAGTTTACGTTTTTCCTTATTAATATTCAAAAGTATGAATTTTGGAATGAGCGCGGCCAAATCTAAAACCTGAAAACTCTATCGCTCAAAGTGTTTGTTTTAAATACGCTATCGCTCTAGTGGTTAATAATATTTAAATTTTATATAACATAATTTATTTTGAAATAAATTATTTAAGTGATCTTTCAGTGTTTTTCTTTATGGCTGTTCCACACTTTTGGTGAGACTACTAGGAGCTATCTCAGATGATGGATGATAATTAAGAGAGAACCACGCATACCTTTTATATACCTACAGTTGTCTCATTTTAATGCCTCTCTCATATAATACTTCGGTCGCACATTTATTACACTGTAGAAAGGGTTATTGTCATCAGAGAGGTTGGAATATAACCTCGCGATTTACAGAACTTCTTAATCTGTAAATCGATGTTCAGTTGTTTCTGTGGAGATGCTGATTAAAACTCTCGAATTTACTAACGATAAATTTATTCGGAGAATAATTTTTGCAGAGGAATTATGACAGTCACAGTTAGCAGCTACTGCTCTAGCAGTGATTCCAGTGGTATAAAATATTGTCAAGAAAAAATATTTGTAATGTAAATTAAAGCAGTCCTTCTACAACACTAATAATCTTAGCAACATGAGATACTCTGGCTCCCTCCAGGGGGGTATAACTCTGATTGAAAATTTGAACCGAAATATTGTGATGACATATATGTTTGCCTAACTATATCCACCAATGAAAAACTCTGAAAATCTATGGAATAAACTTTCAAAGTTTTTCATTGGTGTATAGTATAATAAGTAGGCTCCGAATGAGAATTTTACTGTCTATATATTGGCATATCTATGGTTTTTTTGGGCAAATTTGTTTCATACAAAAAGTCCGAAGTTATCAATCTATAGAAGTTGATTTATGGCTCCCTCACTTTGTCTCACTGAGACAATGCAAGCAACTGCAATAGCAGTTCAAGTAAATTGTGCCTTCCCATTGGTGCACTGCAATGTGTTGTTGAAGTGCATAGAATGAAGATAACACAGGAAGTGCCATGTGGGCATGTTCCAATCCTTTAGTCTGAGGATTCGCCGCTTTAATTTTGTATGTGTTTCGGAACTGTGTTTTATCATCTTTATGAAATTCAAATGGGATGGCGATATACATCAAGTGTATCAATCAATATATATATCAATTGTAAGGTCCTTCTTCCACAAGGATACGCACGTATCCGATACTCATGTTGTGTACTCACGTTGCAAACAACTTGTCAGGCACAGTCCATTCACTTCGCCACCAATTATTGTTGAATTCCAGAAACATCAAATCTAGAATGCTTTCATAAACTCATTCACAACCAAACAGTTGCTGCAGCTGCCATTTTTATATGCTGTCATTCTTAGTTGACTGTTTTGTTCCTAGCATTGATCTAAAGCACACACATTATTACAAAAGTCTTATACAAATTAATCAAATAAAATTTACTTGCGCATGCTGAGATTTGAACCCACGACCTCCAGCTTGCTAGTCGAGAGCCTTACCCCTCGACCGTCAAAGCTATAGGGAAGGCATTTCGATTGTTCTTATATATTCTGTGTTGAAGTGAGTATAATATCAGAGAAATAATAATGTTTTTCTTGTCATTTATTTATTACTAAATTATACTTACACATCTTTCTTATTATAAAAATAAATCATCTGTACATAAATAAATACTTAACATAAGTAAATAAATAGTTAAAACCCCTATAAATATTATTGTTTTACTGTACCAAATTAAAAAAATGTACAAAACCCATTACACAACCTTATCACATAAATAAATAAATTATTGTAGTTCTGGAAATGAGAATATAACAGCCGCATGATGAAAAATAGTAAGTTTCCCAGACAAAGAATATTTCTAAAGAAGTTTCCCTAATGGTTCTGTTATCCCAAACTTATCATTTAGAGCAGCTGTATCCAAAGTCCGAATAGCACAAGAAAATTAAATGAATTATAGTCTGTCCACATTAAAGTTTTCTGCTGAACATAAGTTTCCCTCAATTTGTTCATTAAATTCAACACTCCAAAATAAGGCACCCAATAGGGAAATAAGTCACCCTATATTTGTAAATATAATTCAACATGTATAATATGTACATTTATACCCTGACAAAAACATAAAGGTACCGGTAAAAGAGCAACTATTTACGACAATTTTTTGCCGGCGGTGTTTCTGCCAAGTTTTCCACATTATCGGTCCAGATTTTCGTGTATTATCCTGTCTTAATGGTGATTTCGCTCGGCTACAGACAATATTTCCAAGCCAAATCTATTTCCTTCTCACTCAGTTACATTATGTGCGTCTCTGTTCGCCACTTATCCGCTACCAAAACTGTCTTTTTTTTACTATATTTCTATTTTTTTTTTCAAGTCTGGCTGAGTTATTACAGGAGATTGTGTTTTGTGTTGTGAATTTGTCCCATTACGTCAATTTTGATGGGACACGACACCTTGCCCTCGAAGGCTATTGAAGAACCAAGAACCATTTTGTCAATATGTAACAGACAATTTATCTTGTTCATTAACCAGCACCATAACATAGGACATAAATTTAATCTAATTTGTTCATTCAATTACATATATTGTCTTGAATTGTAATGAATATCTTCAATTTAATAATTAGTGAAAATGATAAAGTTTTGTTCACAGATTATCAGCTATCACCTTAACTGCTTCCCAAGTCTCTTTTGCAGTGGGTATTATCTGGGCTCCCGGAAGTAGGAACCCATAAGGGCCAAACGAATCTCTCATCTTAACTCCGTAGGAATATTTGATTCCGGCTCTTGCTTTGGCCCAGTCATGAGCCGTGCCGGTCATTGGCTGGAGCAGGTCGGTCATGGAGCCAATCTGGTACTTAGTTCCGGACACGGCAGTAAGTGCATTGAGAGCGAGCTTGCCCATCTCCATAAGGTCGTTTTTGTCAGAAAATTGATTCCTGGAATGCGTAGTCGGCATCACCCACATTTGTGCATAAGAATGTAGAGTCAAGTAGGCCTAAAAATAATATAAATATATAATTGCAAACAAACATTCATCTTGTTAGAGCGCTATTAAAGTATGTGCTTAGACGATGGTTGAAAGCAAGGGGGGTTCTAGACTTTTTGTTAGACAGCCTCCCCAAACTGAAAAAACTTCATAGAAAAATTATAACACACAGTCAAGGGTGCTTATTTAAGTGTTTCGGAAAATATTTCAACATTGAAAAAGGAAATTAGGTGGCTTTCTTGAATATGTTATTTAATTTTTATAATTAAGTTGACAAAAGATACCCACAGTTGTCATGGGTTCATTCACTGCACTTCAGGTATGAAACTTAATAAATAGGTATGATGCTTGGGAACTGAACAACATAATTTATATAATTCAATTTTATCCAATATGTGAATATAACATACCTTAAATTGATCTCTATTCTCCATTAGGAAGTTAGACACCGCCATAGTCTCTGGCTCTGAAAATGGCCTCGGTCCTGCGTAATAATCATTGCAAGGATCATTCGATGATCCCTTTTCTCCCCAGTGGTAGTCCCAATTTCTGTTGGGATCTACACCAATACAGTCGGTGTTGCCCCAATTCCAAGGAAACCTACAAAGTATAATAAGTACATTTGTTTATTATATTGTCTTCAAATTATACATAAATTAATATGTCTTCAAATATTTCCCACCAATTTTCCACACGACATCTTTTCATATTTGTTTATGGAACACTTTTTAACATTTTAAATTTAAAATGTGGTTGCAGGTAGGAACCAAATCAAAGTTCCTACATAATTTACTAAATATTATTCTGTGGTATTAATATGATTATCGTACCAACTGTTGAAATAATTGTCCTCGTTGTCTGAATATTTTGAGCGAGTTTTTCTCCATAGGCGATCATTTGTATGAGAATGTTCATATCCATCAGGATTTCCTACTGGGAGAATGTACCAGTCTGCCAATCTAAGCATATCCAAATCTGCTCCTAAATTAGAAAACAAAATTATTGAATGGGATTATGGTAGGACCACACACAGAAGATGTTTTATTATATTGGTTTGACCCTTAGGATGCCGGGTACAACTCTAATCGCTCTCCGTACACCGACTGACACTATTTTCTCCATTACGTACTTGTTTTTTGCAAAATGATGTTTTTGTCAATATTGTAACGTATTACCAGACGTGTTTACATATTTATAAAAAAAATCTACATTGTGAGGTTTCCCATGATAGCTACTTACTAATTAAATTCAGAGAAATTATTTTTTTTCTCTCTCTAATTTTCCAGCAAAATAAGGGTTCTTTACAATAGAAATAAGTTATATGAGGCTTTCCTGTAAACAAATGTGGTACTACTATGACTTTGTAAATGAAAAATTATGATATTTGACATAAAATAAACATATTTGCAAATAACGAAATGACAAGCTATAATTTTTTATATTTTTTTTTATATATATTTTTTTTATATATTCAATAATATTGTTATTGGGTTTATAAAAACAGTTTATTTTTAAACAAGTTCTGCTGTGTAATTATTATTACGCGTGAGTCAAACTGTCCGGTTATTGTTATTGCTATTGTTATTGGGTTTACCCAATAACAATATTATTGAATATGTATATAAAAAATAAAAATTAAATTGGAGTTCTACAAAATAAACTTGAAAACAATAAAAAAAAGACAAGCTACAATACTTTTAAGATAAATTATTTTCTTGTCAAGCGAATAAAAAAAAATAGTATGTCAGGAGCATTATTTAAGGTTCAAAATACCATAAAATCAAGTGCGGTGAGCTACTAGGTAATCCACGGTGGATGCCTTGGCACCCTAAGCGTTAATAACATTTTTTTGGTTTATTTTTTCCAAAGAATATGTATAATGTTCAATATAATATTGTATGTGGATATGAATTCTACCATTGCCTTCCTCGCCTTCCACGAGTGTGTGGAGGAACCACGTGGCCACGGCCGGTGATATCCATTCCCTCGCGTGCATCCCTCCATCAATCCAGATGGCTGGTTTCATTCTGGATTTTAATTTCCACTTCTTCCTATCTCCACTGTCACGTGACCTGTTCCTCGGTAAAGATAACTAAATAGGGCAACATTAATTTTAAAGGTTAGGTTAGTTTTTAATACCTTACTACATACAATATTGATAAATGATCGTTTTATTTTTATAATAATTGGGTATTTAGGATGTTTACCTTTGCAGCGACTATAGGGAGCCCTTCAGATGACCTTCCTAAAGGCACAAGGTCCACAATTTTAGGATATTTAAGGGACAAATATTCCATGTAGCGAAGTATATCGGCATATCTGTGGTACCTTCGCCATGTCATCGGATGGCCTCTGACCTTCTCCAACTCCAAGCGTTGAGTCTTTGTAAGCTTAGGATTTTCATACTTGATCGCTTTCTGAAAACACAAAAAATAATAATTATATTATGCACATTATTACTATGGAATTATGTATTGTGAAAATGAGTGTTTCAAACATTGATAAAGGGTTAGTACAAAACAAAAACAACAAACGAACTTTGACTTTTAAGGAATTGTTTGTCAATAACAAGGTTTATAAAGCTGGAACAGAACAGAACCCAGGCACGCAGAGAGATATAAAGATAACCTACCACAATAAATAAGGCAACTAAATAGGCTTCTTCGACAGCTTGAAGACCAAAAGAGTAGTTATTGGAAGTAGCCATGAGTCGTTCATGAGCGAGCTGCACAATTGAGCTAGCTCTTTTTGATGAGCCCTATTCGTATGACTCCCGGTAAGCCGTACCACAGCTCAATTGCACGGTTACTCTTTTTTATCAGGAGATATTTTAGAAAAATAGCGCCATTAAAATTATCCAAGTATTAATTGTTATTACATATTCAGAAACGTTAACGTCGTCTGACAGTCCGACATCTGGACTTGGACATATGTACCTACACCAACTAACTACCTAGTTTTATTTTTCTTGTGGTACGAGGCGGCATTCCGGTACCGAGAGTCGTACGATCATTCCTACGCTGGCAGCCATATTGGGAGAGCCGTAGTGAGCGAGTTGTATCGGGGGAGCACAATATTTTCATTGCTCATACGCCAATGGGGGTGTCGTTCAATTGAGTCGACTCTTTGAGCCGTATGAAAATATTGAGCAGGTACCGTTTAATAAAATACCGCTAAATAAAAATAAAAATTTGTACTGCTCTAAATAAAATGACCCCAATGTAACACTATAGGGAATCCATTGGGGCAACTGGAAAGACAGACAACATGAGACTTGTATTTAAGGGATAGAATACTAAAGCTTGATCTGCGACAGGTACCAGTTAATGTCATATTCATATCTGCGCAGCTTCACACAGTTCTTAATCAAAAGGTTCCTCTTCAATAAGGTAAAACATTACCTGAAGGTCCCAAACGACTACATCGTATTCCATGCCCTCAGAGTTTAAATGATCTTTGATATCACTTAGTAATCCCGGGGGCACCAGAAGATCTGCCGACATGTTCATGGAGGGGCTGGACCACCACATGAGCCCGGAGCCCTGCGTGTCTTCTTGCATGTCCTTCAGATCCTCGACTTTCCATGCTGTATCTGAAAATATTCTCAGCAACTGGAAACCTTTGTAGCTTCTTCGACGACGCTTCTTTCCAGGTGATTCTGTAAAGAGAGGAAAAGTATTTTATGAAATTGAAATTAATGAAATGCATTTAGCCATCCAGTATAAAATTGCTTGTTTACTCAGATCTTGTGTTGGAAAACCAAGCAATCGTGTAGATGAATGCAAATAAGCCAAGATAACAGAATATGCACACATAATTGATGCATTTTGTTTTATTTGTTTCGCTTCAGTCTCACTGACTACATCATACATATTTGCGTGTGTGTACAGTTAGTTTACTGAGTGCAGTGTAAAACGTGAAAAGCGAATGGGCAACCTTTTGAGACTCCATAATTCACGACTGTCTCTTTAATGTTGAACAAATAACTACGTTTTAATAAATGATTTGTTTAGACAGTGGCTGTAGAATAAATTTTGCGAAAAGGGGTATACTCTTTACCCGCCTAAGTTGTTATTGAATATTTCGTGATGTCTCCTGGTTAACAACATGATTTTCCAAGTATCGGATTCCTCTTCCCATCTGGGCCGTTTGATGGATTCCCCTATCTTAGTAAGCGGATTGCAATTTTTATAGCACGTCAGGTGGGAATGTTGTCCTTGTTCTACCGGTATTTAATATTGGAATATGCTTCGAGGAACTAGCATCATTGATCCCTTCAGCACCAGTGCATAGTCAGGAAGCACGCAAAACGGAACTCTTAGGCTCGGCTGTTAAAATATTTGCCAGCTTATGTGTTTATTCTGGCCTAAAACATTGGTATCTTCAAGACCCATGTTCACTCCTTCCTTTCCACAAAAAGATCATTCACACAGCATTTCAAAAATTGACATAGGCCGTGAGAAAAAATATTTTACACAGGGCCTCCTATATGGAGTTAATGTAAAAAAGATGTGACATGGATGATATAAATGGATCGGTGTTAGTTCAACTTCTTCCCATTTCCTACAAATATTGGTGCTTTTCACTCCCAAGAACAGTATGCGTCTTCTGAGTTGACACTACAGCTCTGGACACCAGTTCCTGTCTATCTACTGCGCCACCCACCCTCTCCACAATAGGGAGAATATGATTTTAGATAAGTATAGGTAATGACTTCTTACCACTTGAATTTTGGCCATAAGCTCCGTCGTCCTCTTCAGCATTGACAATGGCATCGAACCAGCCCGTCTGAGGGGCGGGTGGCACTGTGGTAGTGGGGGGAGAAGGGGGCAGGGTGGGGGGCGCACTGAAAACCATCTGGGGCGGGACGGTGCTGGTGGCGGGGGCGTCAGATCCGAAGAAGCTGCCAAACCAACTCACCGAAGGCGTCTCCGGCTGATCCTCGGGCTCGGGATCATCGTCATCAGAGAAGAAGTCAAACCAGCCTGGAAATCAAAAATATAGATTATTTTACTAAATTCAAAATTTGTAGCACTGTCAGTAATTAAGGCGATGCAACTAATGCAAAATCATATGTTTTTGGTTTAGAAATATTATACTGCAAGTAGAATACATCTTAGCCTTTGCTTTAATAGAAATTTTCTTAGAGGGTTCGTAAGTAAGAGATTTTGCACTACAAATATTTTTTTTATAGGACTGATACTTAACTATGGCAAAGGCTATTAGGTATTTCATTAATAGTAGGTTTTTAATTAAAGCATCTTTAATATTGCTTAGCGATAAAATTTTTAAAACCAAAAACTAATGATTTTGCATTACTTCACGTTGCTTAGCAGTTCGCCCATATTTCATATTTAATGCATTGTGAAGTTCAGGCCCAAGTATTTAAATGTTTTTCAATCATATTTTTAAATAAATTAATTTTCCCTAAATATAATTAAACCATGTCCGAAAAAAGGTTCGGAAGTAGGAGATTTTGCACTTCAAAAAATTTTTTACAGACCTGAAACTCAATTTTTTCAAGAAAATTAATTTATTATTATTTTTATTTAATAAAGGCTTTTCAAAAAAGCGATTATATAAAATGCCAATACGTGTTCTACTCGTATTTGATTAAAGAATCTACATATTACAATATTTCTAAGCGATCAGATTTTTACCAAAAATGTCTGATTTTGCATTAGGTATTTAGCATTGTTTCGCCCTCATTTCCTTACCGGTCGCAAAACACCCCCAATCGGGGTGAATTACTGTGTGGTGTTACGTAAAAATAAAAGTGACTGATGCTAACCGATTTCACTGCCTAGGTATTTTTATAATTGAGTTCTAGAGAGGCGTAAATTATCTCAGATTTGTAGATGCTTGCTTACTATCTTACTAATTGACGTATTTACGCAGTGAAATGAAGTGTACTCAATAGATATGACTTGTTATTAGTGCATAGATAGTAATGCACTTATAACATGGAGATGAAACCGAGATAGCGTTAAAATCGAAACTATTTCACTGCAAGTGTGTGCATGTGCAATGTGCGTAGCCATTAAAATTGACCTGATTTATCAGAATACAGATAATAATGCATCACTTGAAAAGTAATTGCTTTCAGAAACGGGGTGAATTAGTACACAGGGGTGTACTGGCTATTTACAGGTCCAAGATTTAAATTTGGCACCAATGTTAAACATCCATGTTGTCTTACATTAATGGTTGATTATCAGTTGCGTAAAATTTAAAATAGTTAATAGTCACATAATCATTATCACTAGACCCGTGAAAAATCACAATATATCATAATTGTAGAATTTGTGAAGCTGAAAGTAATTACATAAAAATAATATATTTGCTTATCAATCATTGTCTTTCAAAATAATGAAATATGTAATCGAATTTTAGTAAACTATCCAATGACATTAAAAAAATACAAGATACGCTATTTTCGTACCAATTGAACAAAAAAGTAACGATTTTGAAAAGGATACCCATTCAAAGAATATGCATATGAACGGGCCGCTAAAGTATGTCCACTGGACCTAGTTCAGTGAAACCACGCGCGTTTATAGAACAGTAGAAATATTCATTTTGAATAACCATTTTATCGCTCGTCTGATTTTGAAACTAGTTGCAATTTTGAATTAAACTAACATTGAATTTGAATAATGTTACGCATTACCTAGGAATATTTCACATTAGCCAAATTATCCATGCACCAACAACATAAACTGGTTTGTTTAATAATTATTTATCGTTTTTAGCGTATTTGCATTAATAAAGCTATTTATGAACCTCTGAAATCTCTCGATAATACAGGGTTTTCCAATAAGAGGTGTTATTTTGAATAGCCCGCTATTTCGGTAGATGTTACTTGTGAAGCTGTCATTTTTTGACATTTGACACGTAGAAACTACGCCATTAACAAAAATGGAACAATACATGCTTCAACATCGCATTGAAATTATTAAAATTCACTTGAGTGAATCAAATGCAAATCATCTTGAGTGATGAGGCCCATTTCCACCTCGGTGGCTTCGTCAACAAGCAAAATTTTCGCATCAAGAGTTATTGTTGAAAAGCCTCTCTATCCTCAACGTGTGACTGTTTGGTGCGGTTTATGGTCCGGCGGAGTCATTGGACCTTACTTTTTCGAAAATGAGGCTGGAGCAACAGTTACGGTGAATGGATTGCGCTATTGAGAGATGATACTTTCAACAAAACGGTGCTACGTGCCACAGAAGCAACGAAACCATTGATCTTTTACGATTGAATATCAAAATAACACCTCTTATTGGAAAACCCTGTATTATCTCGGTAGAGGAATGCGTCGTAGTGATTTTATTAAGTTTTTTTTAGCATTTTAGTGGTCCCTTTTTTGAATATTTAGGTGTGATGTTTTTTCAATCGTTCACCACAAGGTAACAATACTATAGTTCGACCACCGTAAGAAGGCGGATGGCTAATTTTTTGAAACTTGCGGTTTAAAAAATAGGCATCACTTGTCCGCCCCTGGAGTAGAGGTAGGTAATTAGTATAGGTAGGTTTACCTCGTCACCGAAGGTAGGTTTACAGTAGATGGTACTTCCGAAGCCATTAAAAACGGGTAATAACTTTGCATCTATCAACACATAATAATTATTATTGGCCAATATAATAAATTGGATTTGTGAAAGGGTGATCTAAATTTGAATACTTGATTGAAAGTACCTATCTATAATTCAAACGGTATTATTTTTATGGTAATTTAATAGAAATTCAAAAAACGTCAAGATTAACATGACAAACAAACTTATTTCATATGCCCACATGTAGAACCAACATTAAATCCTCAATTCCCCGTATATAATAATAATAATAATATTTGGCTAATTTATATAGCGCCGTTTTCGTGAGAAATCACCTCAAGGGCGCTGTACAAATGTATTTCGTAAATAATTAATACTAGAACTACTGACTTATCTCTAAAACTTATATCTAGTGACTTACGACTAAGGCCTATAACTACTATCTTAATGACATATATACGAGTATTTACATATTTAGCAACTTACAACTAAAATTAATATTAACAATCTAATCTTACTAACGCCAAAAGAAGAAGGAAGTTATATTATATTAGGGTGTTTTTATTGTTAGCTGGATATATATGTCAAATGAATGAAATTAATGAATAAAATGTGCGCAATATAACACAACATTTCACAATGTCGACATTCCTGTAATCTCCATCGAAGCTAGAGTCAAGTTAGCTGACCCTTTACAAATCGCAAGTGCGCCCCCTGAATTTGGCAGCCACCTCTGTTCTAGAGCCCCAAAACACACGAAAAAACCCTTGAATCTATGCAGAAACGGGCGGTCAGTTCGATAGATTTCCCTATCTTGACAAACGGATTGCAATCTTTAAAGCACAGGCGTCAGGTAGGTACGCTGTCCTTGTTCTACCGGGATTATAATGAAAGATGCTCCGAGGAACTAGCATCATTGATACCTTCGTCATCGGCGCATAGTCGGGAACCACGCCAACCACGCGCCCAACATATGTACACGGTTGACATTTGTAATATGAGAACGGGTCGTTTCTAAAACTCGTTCTTGAGTTCAACAGCTCGGCTGTGGAACGATTTTCCGGCCCCTGTGTATCCTCTCTCCTACAACATGGGTCTCTTTAAGACCCATGTTCACTCCTTCATCTCCTCAAAAACGGTACCTCTTCCACACGGCATCCCTAAAGATGACAGGCTCTGAGGGAAGTTATTTTCTTCCAGGTCTCCTGTGCGGTGTGGAATTAATGTAAACAATATACTTAGCAATAACCTTCAGAAATATCTAATAGAAGTAACGCATACGATTGTAAATTAATACAATAATTTGTATAGAATGTATCGGAAGCATCTCCTGTCCTTATCCTATATTACTCTTCTTCTCTCCCTTACCTAATTAGTAAATTAGTTTTGAGACCGAATAAAACTCTGTCTCTAAGCAACTTTAGCATTAGAAAGTTTTTTGACTTAACTTAAATTGTATAATTTTTTGTATTTATGTACCTATAAGCTTTTTAGGAATAAGTTTCTTTAGACTCTAATCGGAAAATATTTAAATATTTTCATGCGTGAGTTTCACAAAATAGCAGATTTATTTTGCGTAATTAGAAACAGATGCAATATCACCACCAGAGCAAGGAGAGTGTGATTCCGCGTTGGGTTTTATCAAATTTTACGGTTTGCAAAAAAATAAATATTTCGAAGCTAAGTCAATGGGTGAAGTAAATGATCTTACGAAGTGAAAATAATTGATATTTGTGGAATTTTTCTCTTAGATAACCATGGATTGCTGTTCGAGAGTTTTTTGTGAAAAATAAAAACTATTTGTTTTGCGCTAAGGTGAAATGAAACCGAAACACACGCGATCAAAGTATTTAAAAAAATGTATTTACACGACGGGACTAAACTTGATCTTTTTTGGTATCTGGTACTTGATAGCTATACTAAAACTAAACGTCCAAAATCACATTAATTTTAAATAATTATTATACTGAAGTACGGGCCCTAAGATATAATGTTCACCCACTGTAACGCTGGCCGAAGCGCAAAACGGCATAACAAAAATAATCACGGTAATACTTTTGTCTTTGAAAATATAAAATCATATCGGTTTATGTTTATTTTGAAGAACTTTGTAATATTATGAAGAAAAAACAGTTGAACAAGTATCTCAAAGTATGTTTACGTTGGCGCAACACGTATGCTATCCCAAAAATAAGGACTTACCGTCTGGTGCTTCTGTGGTAGTTTTAGGTTTCTCCGTTGGTGGCCTGGTGTCCCACATCTGGGAAATCCAATTAGGAGAAGGCTTCCCGTCACTGCACTCTTTTCCGTATATCACAGTTTGAGGAACCCATGTTGGTTTCTTTGTCGGGCGGCGCGTTGAAGGTTGTTGACGCCTTATAGGCTGACGGGTAGTTCTTCTAACTATATTTTGATGATGGACTGTTGGTGATTTCGTTGGACGGTTGAGTATAATTTTCTTTTTGATTATTGCAGTCGTAACGGCTGTTTTAATGGAACTTTCAGTATTTGTAGGAATGTCCGGTTCACTCGTAGTTGTAATACTTTCAGGTCCACTTGTTTCAGTGGGTTCAACGATATCAGGAAGTGACGCGTATGATGTAGAACTGTCAACTGGCGTTACCTCATCCTGGTGGTGGAACGAGGTCTCAGGAACGTAGGCACTTGGGTGAGGTGGTATATTCCACCTGTTTGGGCTATCCGTCTGGGTCTGTGTAATTTGGTGGTTGGAATGTCTTTTCTTCTTTTTGGAACTCCCGAAAACGTTGTCGAGTCCGTCTAAAAACGTATCCAGAGGATCAAAATATTCCTCGGACTCAAAACTTTCGATCTTCTTTTTCTTGCGTTTTGGTGGATTCCTCGATACATCCTTCGGGAGCTTGTCGAAGAAACTATCAGTCAAAAAATTTACAACAGAGTCCCAAATGCCGCTAGATCTTGAACGTCTGCCTTGAGCTTGTGCACTCGCGATCGGTTCGTTGGGTTTCATTTCATTTTTTAATAACGCAAATTTTCTAGACACTGGATCGTAATAAAGATGTGAAGCTAATGAGGTAAATTCATTTATATTATCGTTGGGACGACGTTGAACAGTTTTCGCATTTTCAAGTGTTCTGCTGAAGGAACTTCCCGCAACATCTTGGAAAGAAGCCCTAAAGCTCGCGCTACTCGGGAAAATACTTCGGACATTTTGAAATGAGTAACTACTTTTGGCGTGCATGGTGACGAAGATGACGATGGGAAAAAGTGTCTCCGTCATTTTGCTATTTACTGCGGTATAAATCAAACGATTCGGAACGCGATTTGCATGCAGCTGTGAACATTTTCTTACAGTCGGTAGTACGAAGCGCCAGGGGCCAAACCAGTGGTGTGTCACGGCGCGAGTGCTGAACTGGGACTGCGGTACCATGAGGCATCCAGCCTGGAGTGCGTGTAGCCCCTTCTCCGCTAGAGGAGGTAGGTGACTCTCAGCGCAGTGCTACTGACTACTGACTAGTGACTGGTGACTAGTGACTGATATCAAGACTGTCCTCCCCGGTCACTAACTGTCACAGATTATGCACACGCCAGCGGCAGGCGGCAGTAAAGTATACAGCTAATATTATTATTGGCTTTGTCGCTATTTATTCTGAATTTTCACTATGATCATAGAAATTACACCCATTGGTACTTCAGTTTATTCCACCCGAATGCATGCAGTGCCCTAAAACACGTATCCGTGTATTTTGTTGGTAAGTGGATTATGAATTAGGGCGATCGGTAAATTATAACCAAACATATCTCTTATAGCATTATATCTCTTCTACTAAATCTACTCCCTTATATATAAATAATAATAACTATATTTATCATTTTTCTGAAAAGTCAACATATATGTTGGAAACCAGTTGACTGTCACACGAAGAAATATGAGTATTTGTAATTTATTAAGAATCTTTTACAATTTTTTTTTTAAACAAAGACAATCATTCTCGGGTTGCGAATAATCTGACAATATTTTACTACCACCACAGTAAGCGGAAAATATTGCTTGTGTTGTGGTGGAGGACTTAGCCAGCCGAGGAATTGAACGTACGACGCCTGGGTGGAACCCAAACGCGATGCCAACTCAGCCACTGACCCGAAAAATTAATGGTAATCCGGTTAAAAACGTTTCCTGTTAAACTTTTATTAAATTTCTCATGCAACTGCGTTTGTCTTGATAATATATAATGACAAAGTTCGAAATTATTAGGATTTTTATGAACACTTGTTCCGACACCGTGATAACAGATTGGTGTTTTACTATATGTTTATCAGGAAACCTATCCATTCATTCGTTAAGGGCATGCAATCCCGTTTTAACAGGATTACGAATAATTTGAATATATTCTTAATAAATAAGCAATACTCATTTATCTCCGTTCTTAAGCTAAAATGTACCACCACTACGAAACTAGAAAAATCACGTTTTATTAATAACATATACTGCTGTAATGTCATCGAATTTCAGGGAAATGGGTAAATGTCGGCGAATGTGTGAGCGATTGCTTCCAAAAATTGAGAGAATGCATTGTCATCGACAACAAGACTATCTGCCAAGTTTAGGCTTGATCGGATATAGGGTAGTGGGTTAATTTCCAAGATTTGCCTTTTTTCATTACCGATAATAAAGTTAAATTAAAATACCTAGATGTATTTAAAAAGAATAAAAATATGTAGATTTAAACTAAATATGGTGACACAAATGAAAGAATATCTTTGTTTATTGAATTTATATACGTCGACCGGTTTCGGTTGAACTCAACCTTCATCAGGACAGTACAAATATAAACTAAAATATAATACAGAGGAAGATTATTAAGTAAACAATAAAGAATAAGGAAAACAATAAAAATAAAAATATAAACAAAAATAAGTAAAAAAATAAATAAAAATAAGAAGGAAACAATAGAAGACGTATATAAATTTAATAAAGTGGTTTAAAACAAAGATATTCTTTCATTTGTGTAATAATGTCAAGCCACAAAGTGTTTGCTTCCTTCGATAATTTAAATATGGTGATACTGGTAATATTACAATTTAATATAACCGCAATATCTGCGTATGGACATATTATTATTAAAGTGCCTTATATGACTTATTATTAACTATTTACGAATAAAAACATGCAATGCTTTCACAGGTAACTGAGAGAAGTGAAGCGAAGTCATCAGTATAGTTTTAAGAATTACTTGGTAGAGGTAATTGCTTTCTCGTTTCAAAGAGGTTTCTGTAGATTTTCTACTAGATCGGAAACCAGAAGAAAGTAACAATTATTTATTCAGAATTAATAGCCCAAGTGACATTTTCATACACCATAGTTATTGACAGACATTGTACAATATAAACAGAAGAAAGAAAAGAAAAAAAAGAGTATACTTGTATAAGTAAACAAGACAAAAAATAAATATATATTTATACATAGTACAAAGTTAATGAAAGAAATGAAGAAGAAACAGAAACAAATACTAATAAACCTGTCATGTTTAATTAGTACAGCTTTATACTTCAATAGAGGCATATTAAAAACATCAGCTAACACCGCATAACGTGTGTAATTAATTAATTATTTGTAATATAATATTTGTATAAAGCAGTTTTGCGTTATTTCTCTTCAAGTGTGCTTACCGTAATAATCTTTAAATAATGATTTTTTAATCCCATTTAGTTGTCATGTTCTTAATAATTACTCCTACAGTGATCCTTACATAGTTGACAATATAAAAATGACAAAATATACAGTATACAAAGAAATAAGAAGGGAACAATTTTACAGTTTGAACAACGTAAAGGGAAGATAATAAATTATCAAAAGCACAGGACCAAATAACAACATTAAAATATACACGGTGTCCGGAAACTCGTAGTACAAGCGGGAAACTGGAGAATCTACACCACATGGGGAACCCAAAAAAACATAAAGTTTTTTGATTTGAGCATTTTCAAAAAAAAAAAAACCAAAAAAAATATTTTTCGGCTATTTTAGGGTTAAAGTTTTTTCTGGTGTTTAGGGTTGAATAACAGATGTTTTAACCCTGCAGAGCAGAAATATTTTATGATTACACCGGGTTAAATGAAGGGTGATTTCAAAATAATGCTTCAAATCCGAGTTTCTTCATTTGTTTTACTTTCAAATAGTTTTAATTAGTTGGGTACTTTGATCTTCAGTAATAATTTATAAGAATTTGATTTAAAAAAAAAAATAAATAAAAAAAAATCAACTTCAAACTCGATTTACTCGATAACGAAAGCTCAAATAAAAAAAAAATATACTACAAAATCGACTCCAAATGTGATGTAGATTCACCAGTTTCCCGCTTGTACTACGAGTTTCCGGACACCCTGTATAAAACAGGAGTCGGTTTATGTTCCGCGTAACATTATACATAAAACTGACAAACATTAACATTGTACAAATAAGAAGGAAACCAAACAATTACTGGAAGTCTGTGAATATGGCTCATAATAAATTGAAAAGAACTGAAGATTTATGAACAATCCGTTTAAATTCTGGATATTTGTAAGTGTCGAAGGAAATTTATTCCAGATTCGTGGGCCAGTTTTTGGATCTGGACTGGCCTGATAGTGCCGGATTTACCCAGAAGCTGAAGAAGTGCAGGTTTATCCATTACATTCTAAAATGGCACCACAATGGATGGATTGTTTATTGTGTGCAGTTTCTTGGTTGCTTCCTGGCACCTCCGTCAGCCTGCGAGTGATCCAGGTTGTTCTCTTGTCTATTCGTTTATATATATATATATATATATTTTTTTTTTTTTGTATTAGGCAATTCACCCTAAAAAGAGTGCTATGTGCCATTAAAGTTAGGGGAGATGGTTATAATTTTATGGGAAATCTATACGGGAATAGGAAATCTTAAATATTGAAGTCATTCAAGTCTATGAACTTGTATAGAACTGAGAAAATGCGAGAATTGTTAAGAGAAAGTAAATAAGGAATACTAAGGGGAGATTGGTGGGTGATTTTTATAAGTAAACGATAAATGCCTTTGAAAGATGAATGATTTTTACAATTAAAGAAAACATGATCAAGAGTCTCATTTTCCATGCCGCACTGGCAGAGTGGACTATCTAAGACCCGGATTTTAAACAAATGGGATGCAATGGAGCAATGACCAATTCTCATTCTCGAGATACAGGAAATAAATCTTTTGGATTTTTTCTTGCCGTGGAACCAAGGTTTACTTGGTATATGATTTTGTATTCCAGCATAAAAAGCACCAGTTCAGGTTTTCGTATTAGACCAATTTTCTTCCCAGGAGCGAATCATATTGGATTTAAGAATTGGGATGACGTCAGAGATAGGAATTCTAAAATCTAAAGGATTAGAGCCAGAAATTGTTCCAAGTTTAGCTAGAGAATCGGCTTTCTCGTTACCCTCAATTCCCAAATGGCCAGGGACCCAAACCAATATTGTCTCGAAATTTAATTCATTTAAAGATTTAAGGGTGTTTCTGATATTATAAATAATATAGTCTTCTGGTTTATGGATATTTGAGGAAATTTTCAACACTGCGCTTAGTGAGTCAGTGCACAGTAAGGCTCGTCGAATATTGAAAAGCTGGATTTGGCTCAAAGCTTGTTCAATTGCGAAGCATTCTGCAGTAAATATAGAAATTTCTTTAGGCAATTTATAAGACAAATCTAAATCGAATTCGGGAATGTGTACCGCAGCTCCACAATCTTTGTTATCAGACTTAGAACCATCTGTGTAAATGAGTGAAAATTCTGGAAACTTAGAAGATGTAATGTTTTTAAATTTTTCCTCAACATTTTGATTAGATGAGGTTAAAATATCAGTTCGGAAGTCTGAAGTTATAACATTGGGGATATAATTGATAGAATCAAATGGGGTAGTGAAAATAGGAAGGATAGGATCTTTTTGTAGATTTTGGAGGGAAGAGGACAGAGATTTGAATGAAAGAAAACTTTTTAGAAGGAGAGGAAGTCGATTTTTATCTGTCGATCTTTTTTCGTTATTTAAGTTATTGAACAAATAATCAAGGCTTTGTTCTAAGGGGTGACGCGATACAGAAAAAGATTTAAAAATATATTTATCAGCCAGGAATTGTCTCCTCAGAATTAAGGGGGGATCAACACATTCTATCTGGAGAGAATAAATTGGAGAAGATTTCATCGCTCCAATAATTATTCTGAGCGCTTTCGACTGAATTCTTTCAAGTTTTTTGTCCAAATATTTAGGAAGAGGATCGAAAAGAAATGTTCCATAATCCAAATGGCTTCGCACTAGAGCACCATACATCAATTTAAGAGTAGTAGGATGAGATCCCCACCACACTCTGGAAACAGCTCGCATAATATTTAGCCCCTTTTCACACTTAGCCGAAATGTTCTGAATATGCGGGAGCCAGGAAAGTTTATGATCCAAAAGTAGTCCAAGAAATTTAATTTGCTTAACGATTTGAAGAGGGACATTATCAAAGCAGACAGAAAAGGGGGGTATTTTTCTTTTGCGCGTAAAAGCCACTACTTTGGTTTTAGACGTAGCTAAATTCATCCCATTTGTCAACAACCAAACTTTAATATTATGTAAAGCCAAATTCAATTCCTTCGCAGCGCGCGATAGATTTTTGTGTGATAAATATATAAGGAAATCATCAGCAAAATAAAGTCGCTTGATAGATGAAGGAATTACATTGTCTAAATCACTTATATATATATATATTAAATAATAATGGACTGATTACGGACCCCTGAGGTAACCCCTTCCATAGTTTGCGATTTATTGTTTTTGAGGAAAAGTGGATAATAATGGATCTGTCTGTTAGTAAATTAATAATAAATTGAACTAGTTTTAAGGGAATTTTTATTTTAATTAATTTTTCTTTTAAAATGTTAATTAATACATCGTCGTAAGCTGACGAAAGATCAAGAAATGTGGCCAGAGTGCAAGAATTAAGGGACTGAGATATACGGATGTCTGTTGTTAATACACTTAAATTATCCATGGTTGATTTCTTTTTCCGGAAGCCATATTGATTAGGAGAGATAATTCTGTTATTTTCAACAAACCATTCCAATCTGTTCTTTATCAAGTGTTCTGCTACTTTCATTAAACACGACGAAAGAGCAATAGGACGATAGGAAGAGATTTCAGTTGGATTTTTGCCAGGTTTTAAAATCGGAAGAATTTTTTGAACTTTCCAGACTTCAGAAATAAATCCCGTTTCGAACATGTAATTAATTAGGGATAAAAAATATTCAACCGACATGTCTGAGAATGCTTTAATGAAACTATATAAGATTCCATCAGGGCCAGGAGAAGAGTCTGGAAGGGAATTGATTACTCGATTTAATTCACTTACTGAGAAAGGAGAGTCCAGCCAGCTAGAGTGAGATGGATAAGAAATAAAGGAAGGCATTTCCTCACATCTGGCAACTGACGGAGGAGCTATCTTATCAGCAAAACCTATAATAATTTCTTCTGGAATATGTTTGGAACGCTGGGGAGTATATGACGAACCGAATTTTTTTAAGTTGGACCATACGGATGACTGGGGAGATTCAGGAGACAAGCGTTCACAGAATTTTCGCCATCCAGACCGCTTTTTGTTTTTCAAAACGCGTTTCGCTTCTGCCTGGGCGCGTTTCACAGAAAGGTAATTTTCGAAAGACATACATTTACGGAAAATGGAAATTGCTTCTCTTCTGGATTTGACGACACTAGTGCATTCTTCATCCCACCATGGGGTGGAATGTTTTATCTTAATGTTTACATTACGTTTTTTAAGTGTTTTTTCTGCAGATTTTATTATCATGTTAGGAAATAATTCACATTGTAAACTAGTGTTGACAAGGGAAGACTTAGATGCTTGAACAATGGAGTCTAATTCTGAAGAAAAATTTCTCCAATTCGCGTCTTTCGTTTTAAATTTAAAACTATTGTTTATATAAAAGGAATGCGTGGAAGATAGATGGTGGAAGGTAATTATTATAGGAAAATGGTCACTAGAAAGTGGATCTTTAAGAATGTTCCAAGAACATATGGGAATCACCGAAGATGAGCAAAGAGATAAATCGACTGCACTTTTCCGATGTTGAGGGGCAGTGAAACGAGTTGGAGATCCATCATTTAGAATACATAAATTATAGGTATCCATAAATTCTAATAGATTATGGCCAGAACGGTTTGTTAACTCACTGCCCCAAGAAGGAGAATGAGCATTGAAGTCCCCAAGTATCATATACGGGGGACGAATCTGGGATATAAATGTTGACCATTCGTTTTCAACAAAAATTGTAGAGGGAGGGATATATATTGATAGTAATGTAATATCAGATACAACAGCTGCTACTATCTGAAAATTATTGGGGAGAGTGTTGAAAATAATTTGTTTAAAAGGGATAGAATTATGTATAATAAGAGCAGTGCCACCTTTGCCATCCAGTCTATCATGTCTTAGACAATGATATCCAGGAATCTTAAATTGGTATGAGGGTTTTAACCACGTTTCGGAGATGGCAGCAACTGAAATATTATGTTCATCAAGTAACTGTACAAGATCAATTTTGTTGGCGAATAGACTTCTACTATTCCATTGAAGTATTTTGCTCAGTTGCGGATACATCGGGAAGGCTAGAGAGTAAAGATTTCATATAATCGGCAGCGTTGGACGGTACTTTATTGTTATTTGAAAGGATCGTAATTAATAGGGTAATTAAAGTTTGAATAAAAGAAGAATTTTCAATCATGACTTTAGGTAAGATATCGGAAGTGGAACAGTTTTTTAAGGCAGTCCCATTGGGAGCCTGGGATTTATTATTCCCATTCGGGTTAAGTAAAAGATCATTATGTAGTTTTTTATCGAAAGAAGGAATAAATTTTGGATTAGATTTTATCGGTTTGAAAATTGTTTCTTTGTGGGAAGATGATAGAGGGGATTTAGGGGAAGAAAAATGAAAGATAGAAGCGTTAGACGTTATCTCTGCAAAAGATTTTTTCGTAGGAGAGAATAATTTAGAAGCCTGAAAGTAGGAAATGTTGTCTGCAGCCATTGACTGTTTGATATTTCTCTGTCTAGATAACTCTGGACAGGCCACACTAACAGCAGTATGGTTGCCCTTACAATTAATACAAATAGGGTTATTCGTTGTATTTTGACACTGTTCAAAGAGATGATCCTCTCCGCAATGGAAACAACGAGGAGGGGAACGACAAATAGGTTTTGAATGGCCAAAACGGCAACAGTTGAAACATTGGATCGTCGGGAATCTGTATACTTCAACGGGAAGAGCGTTATAATAAATAAATACACGGGATGGTAATGTTTGACCTTCAAAAGTGATAACAACGGATTGGGAAGGTTTCCATATAGTGGTGCCGGTGGAAGTATCCTTGAAATTCAAACGACGTGCTTTTAAAACTTTTGGAGTTAATTGAGAGTCATTAAGAGCGTCTACTATTTCTGTTTCTGATAGATCGGTTGGGATACCTCTTACTCTGCCCATTCTGGTTAAATTGAAAGTAGGTATGAAAGATTTAAATTTATTATTTGAAAGAGAACCTATTTTTTTAACAAAATCATTAGCTAATGTGGCGGATTTAAATTCTATGGATAGTTTGTATCGACCTTCCGGTTTTATTGATCCATTTATAATACCGAGGTTATTGAGTTTTGAGCTAAAAATAAATTTACCGAAATCCAGGGGATGAATTATTTTCCCCTGTTCAGTCCTTTGGACATTAACAATAAATGGAGCTGAAGATGAAATAGAATACATAAGCTCAATGGCTTTTGCTTCTGTAGGAATGGTATCATTATAACTTCCATGAGAGATTGGGGATTCGTTTGTTTGTGAAAGAGATTTAATTTTAGGAGGTACATTAAGACAAAGCGGAGGTCGTCGTTTTCGGGAAGGAATGGTTACAGAAGCTTGGGAATCATCAGAATCGTAGACGTCTGCAATCTTAGAAATGGACTCAGGGTCAGGAGGTCGATTTTCATCCTCCTCCATTTCAACAAATTAAAAAAAAAATGAAACAATAAATACTATTTAAGAAATAATAAATGGTAGAAATAATACACGCAACTGCGTCGCAAACTAATAATAGAAACAAAAATAATGAATACGAAAATGTAACAATAAATAAATCTTATCTGTACGCCGCGCCGCCGTCAGTCAGCCGTCAAACACAGAGCACTGGAAGTAAACACGACTGCACACTACCGAGGTTCGGTGACTACCCGTTTATATTTTAGAAGTTCTAGTAATACGGCACCAATCGTAAGCTTTTTTATATTGTGTTACGCTTTTACTTGTCCTTGCTTCTGAATATAAACAGTGACGAACTCCACACAACTTATTTTACAACATTCACATTATCGCACAAAGAATTGTGTATAAATCGACGTTTAGGCAGATATTATTGTTCTATCTAGGATATCAATATATTTATTTATATACTGCTCGAAGTCCCAAAAACCCTTCTAGATGGAAGAAGGGAGGCTCCTCCAATTACATCACTCAAGGAGATAGGTGGAAACTTGAGTGGCAATCGGCCGTCCGTGAGAAATGCACATCTCTTGCACGACTTCACTGAGAGACACTGAGAGCCTGGATTCTCACTGCCTCATAGACTCTGGTATGCCATCAATAGGAGACCACCGAACATAATAATAATAATATTTGGCTAATTTATATAGCGCCGTTTTCGTGAGAAATCACCTCAAGGGCGCTGTACAAATATATTTCTTAAATAGTTAATACTAGAACTACTGACTTATCTCTAAGACTTATATCTAGTGACTTACGACTAAGGCCTATAACTACTATCTTAACGACATATATACGAGTATTTACATATTTAGCAACTTACAACTAAAATTAATATTAACAATCTAATCTTACGAACGCCAGAAGAAGAAGGAAGTTCCATTATATTAGGGTGTTTTATTGTTAGCTGGATATATATGTTAAATGAATGAAATTAATGAATAAAATCAATCGTCAATCTTAAACGCATTTAGATGATTCATCTGCTAACAATTAAACCGATTGACTTGTTATGTTCCCGCTGATATTGTCCATTGTCCATTGGTAGGCAAGTTAATAGAAAAAATGAATAAACGGAACCGCTAGGTAATGTAACAATTACAGTATAAAAAAAAAGAAAAAAAAAATATTTGGATAGAATGACGGATTTATGGAAATGAGTGTCTGAAAAAGTGAGTTTTTAGTTTGGATCTAAATTCTGTTGGGCTGGTTATACATCTCAATTCCATAGGAAGTTTATTCCAAGCCTTAGGGCCGGATACTCCGAATGCACGATCACCAAACTTAGTGTTCGGATTTCGCTTAGGCTCTTTCAACCTTCCAAAGTGGTCAAAGAATGCCCGCTGCATTCATTCCCCGGCGGGACTGATGAGGTCCACAGGGCAACGCCTGAGACTAGACTGGCTCACTGACCCAGATGTTCCCTTCTAACCCTCCACTATACATAAAAAGAAGAATATATTTATAATGTTTTTCACTGGAGGTCCTTTACATTGTTAGATACCTAAAATACCTATACTAATTTATGTGTAACAAACACCGTAGCAAATCATTGTATCTGGTATGTGTTTTATTATAAACAAAAATACTATCGCACAATCTCTGATTGATATGTTTTTTGACAAAATTTAAATAACCTACTGACATAAATAACCCGGAAGATTGATGCTATTGACAATATAAATTTGTATTTTTGCTGTAATATCTAACGGCTCTGGCTTTTTGTAGAAACCTCAAAATATTGATGAAAAAGTGTGTCATTTTTTCACGCCCGGAAAACAGCGTAAATAATAATATTCCGAAAATAATGATTTACGATATCGGATAAAAGTGACTTATACATACAAGACAAATGAACAGTAATCGCTCGTCTTGTTTATTACAGCATTTTTTGTTGTTTTTTAATAGATAATATTAAGATGATTTTTCAGAATATTTATTAAAGTAATTAATTAAAACCATGTTGAGTCGGTAATTTGGTACGTTCATTCTAACGGATATGTTTTTTTGTCAAAAGTCCTTTTTTTAAAGATAAATACAGGTGAACGTTATTTTTAGGAGTGTTTTGACCTTTGGCTAATTTACAGTTAGTGTAGTTTTTTCCTACAGTTAGGGATATTTTATGTGCCAAAAATATTAAACTTAGGAAAAGAAAAAAATACTTATATCTACGTACTAATGGCGGTCCGTGACTTACTTACATCTAGGTACCAGTGGCGGTCCGTGACTTATCGTAGGTACCAGTGGCGGTCCGTGACTTATCCCAGGTACCAGTAGCGGTCTGTGACTTTTCCTAGGTACCAGTGGCGGTCCGTGACTTTTCCTAGGTATCAGAGGCGGTCTGTGACTTTTCCTAGGTACCAGTGGCGGTCCGTGACTTTTATTTACACCTAGGAACCCGTGGCGGTCCGTGATTTTTCAGGGAGCTAGAATGGTAAGATTGAACGTCGATATGATTGATATTTTTGTAGCTGAAAAAAAATATGTATACATTTTTTATCAATTGTGAATTGTGAAGATTTTCAGGATTCTTTCAGTTTGAGGATCATCCCCAAACTGAAAAATCTTCATACAAGACATTTTGAGATTTTTTTTTCAAAAAGGCTGACAGACTTTTTTAGTGTGATAAACAAAAATAAATCGTTATTTACATCCTTATTAATATTCGCGGGGTTTTTGTGGATTCCAATTGCCTACGTAATTAGGCGTGCTCGATGCGTTTTGGATCTTCCCGGAGCCTTAGGAAAAATCCAAAGTAATTAATGGCCGGCAATTGCCAACTTTGATGATGGATTAATAGGGACGAAGCGACGGGATTTAGCTTAATAGTTCTTGGTTTACGGTCATAGACTATATGTATAATACATCAATGTATACGGTACTTGACGGGTAGATCAAAACTAATCGCCGAAAGCCTCATTAATGTTTTACATTATTATACGGAAATACAGGCCCTTAGAGAATACACTTCACCATAAACGGTTCCATGCTAACTCAACACATTGACTATTCGACACACTTTTAAAAAGTGATATAAAGTCATTTTACCGATGAAAAAAAATAGAATTTTAACCTAACCTAACCTACTTAACACAGTTAATAAAGTATTTGTTTCATCACTTTCCATGACTTTATATAACTTTTTAAAGATGTGATGAATTATCATTTTGATGATTTATCCCGTCACCACCATAAACACATGTCACCAAAATTTACACATCTGCCCTAATGATTCACACTGTAAAGCTTTCCGCAACATTTATCTTGAGAAGTAGGAAGCGCAACACGAAAAAATAACCCAAAAAATAATAACGATAATTCTTTTTGCAGTGAAAATCTCAAAGCATATCTGGGTCTTATAAATTTATAGAGGTATCAATCCATTTATAATGGTACATTATATCCCATCATTCGGTGTTATCGCAAGTAATAAACGGCGTTTATGGATTGATTTTAGTAATTTGCTGAAATAAAATGCTGGTAAAATTATAGAGCTTTTAGGTGGTTTTCTGGAGCGTGGAGGCCGTTGACATTATTGTCGCATGTCCAAGTCTACAGTCCATTCAGTTCAACGGGCTTTATTTTTTTATTACCATACCAAGAGCACTATACTCGTCTCGTTGAATGGACACGAAATGGTAAGGAAAAAATCATCGCTAAATATGATTGCACTAATGTTGACCGGATACGGCCATCAAACTCAATGACGGGTTTATTTTATAATAAAGTTATAGTACTACAGTAAGCGGAAAATGTTGTTTGTGTTCTGATAGAAGACTAGGCCAGCCGAGGGATTGAACACACTACGCCTTATAATAAAGATATAGTTATTAATAATAATGATTGGATCGTTTCTATAGCGCCGTTTTCGTGAGAAAATAACCTCAAGGGCACTTAACTTAGTTTATACATTCAACATTTAAAAAGAAAGACAAACATTCCCGGGTTACGAATAACCTGACAATGTTTGAAAATCTCCAAATACCACCACAGTAAGCGGAAAATGTTGTTTGCTTTGTGATTGAGGACTTAGCTAGCCGAGGAATTGAACACACTACGCCTGGATGGGACCCAAACGCGATGTCAACTCAGCCACTAACCTATTCCCTGTCGCAAGGATATTTACTTATTTTTATTACGAGTGGCTTATAACTAAAATGAATAGCCAGTGACCTACAATTAAGGCTTGTTACTAGTGATTTAAAACTATACATATTTTTGTGACCGAGTATTTACACAATACTGCTATAATATGACTTACAACTTATTGTTTTCTTCTGCTCTCTTCATCTGGTACCTTTTCCTAACTACTACAGTCGAAAGCTGCATTCGTACATGTACCCGTCACGTCACGCATTCGTACATGACCCGTCACGTCACGCATTATCAGAGTTAATAATATAACCCTTATAGATAGGTGAAATCTCATACAAATGACGCTAGGTATATAAATATCCAAGTAATTAATATTATGTGATAAATACACTCAGTGAAAGACCAACATTCAATCGAATCATTGCTTCAAATGACTTTATCCGTGTTTGGTTACCAGGGCGTCGATTTTCGACGAAGTTATACCACTCCTACAACGAGTGATTCGACCCACTTGTTGTTCGAGTGGAATGACTTTTGAAGTTGTGGCGTATGTGAGTGTGTACCTTCGACGAGACTTAAGAATAAGAACGTCGACCAATGTAGGTACTTTCGGCAGCGATTGCGAGCGGCCAAGATTGGAGAATCGATACCCAGATTTTAATTGCCAAGTAAACATAAATTGGAGATGCCATAGCCCCACTGCAAGGAGCAGTCTTCTAAAATAAGATTTTAAATTAAAATTAAAATTTTATTTTTTATTTTAATTTTATTTGAATAAAATTTTATTTAAATTTATTGTTATTTGAAATTGAAACAAATAAAATTTAAATTTAATATTATTTGAAAGCTGATTTATTTTTTAATTTAAATTTATTTAATTTTTTTATTTTAATTTTATTAAATTTATTGTTATTTGAAATTGAAACAAAATGTATTTAAATAAAATTTATTATTTATTAAAAAAAATTCGCCCAACGTGGGGCTCGAACCCACGACCCTGAGATTAAGAGTCTCATGCTCTACCGACTGAGCTAGCCGGGCTGGTGACAGGGTGGCCAAAATAACACATCTGCACCAACAATAATAATTATTGAAGTAACAATAATAATAGGTATCATTTATATACATCACGTAGTTGCAATATTTAATCTAAATAATTATCATCGATATAAAGGAATAAATATATTATGTAAAAACCCTTACTACACAATGTGGGCGCTAAAATCTTTAACCTTTGTTTTATCCGTCGACTATCGGACAGTCCTTTCCTTTAGATTTCCCTTTACTTGAATTTCTTTACACTTGTTCCTTAATCAGCTATGATGGATAAAATCGGATCATACCTACTTACTCCCCTTTTGCCCTCAGCGCCGTCTGTCTTCCACTAGCTCTAGCAATATTTTATTTATATATATTTTTTTACTAGCTCCACATAGGAGGCTCTGAGGAAAAAAGTCCTTCAGTCGTCTTTGGGTTTTTTTTTTAAGGAAAGGAAGTTCTGGGAAGGAAAAGGGTACGAGGGGTAGGTAGGAATCTAAATGGTTCCATACCCGGCGGCGTTACCCATACTCGTCTCTCAAATTAGCTCATAATCTGTTCGTGGATTTACTATTTTTATTTTGTAATCACCATCAACTCAACTGCCCGGAACCAGTGATACTATGACCTTCACAATCGGGGTATTTTGTTTACTTTGTCGCGTTGAGATTTTGATGTCCAACTATAACCTCACTTCCTCGGGTGTCACTTTCGTAAACACAGTCTTGTATTGGAAATTTAAGCCCTGGTTAGGCAAATATTTTGATCAAGAAACAAGCTCAAAGGCTTGGGTTCTTCTTTATTCTATGTTGAGAAGAGTTACAATCACTATATACAACTCCATTATTGCTCAACGATTCTTTTCTTATATAATGACAAAATAATTTAAATTCTCAAAAATAGAGCAATGAGAATAATACTTACGCGAAATAGATTTTCAAAAGTAACTAAAATGTTAAAAGAACTAAATTGGATAACAGTGAAACAGACACTGACCTTTAACATGATGATATTTATACATAAAATAATAAAAAAACCTATTACCAAAATACTTTACAAATAAAATATGTACAACATTCTTAAAAATAATAATAGAACGTGCTACGAAATTAGGCTACCAAAAACGTACAAAGCTAATACAATAGTTAAAGTTATATTTAATACAATGTACAGTGGAACAAAAGTCTGCACCAATTGATAGATTCAAGCTGGATTGTAGAAGACATATTAATAAAAATAAATCGCAACAACTTATATTATTAACTAAAATGATAGAATGTATCTATGTAATCAATAACAACTTAGACATTTGTAAACAAATGACTAAAATAAAATTAATAAATTTTAAAAAAATAATATGACAATATGTAACGTTTATCTAATAAATTTAAAGAATAATGTTTTTTGTTTTATGCATAGAATAAAGTTATTCATAGTATAATGTCTTTTGTTCTATGCATAGAATAAAGTCATTCATAGTATAATGTATTTTGTTCTATGCATGGAATAAAGTCATTCATAGTATAATGTATTTTGTTCTATGCATGGAATAAAGTCATTCATATAACTAAGCATATAATATTCTATGGTCTAATGAAATGTAAATCTAAGTCTTTATTCTATGGTCTAATGAAATGGGTTTTTTGGTTTCGAACAAAATAGTAAATACCAAAAGGTACACGAAAAAATTCGGTAAACGATTTCGAAAACTTTTGCTATATTTGTGTTCTAAATTTTAATATTTTTAATGGCGTGTCCGTTTGTAATATAGAAATCTGAAAGAGCCTCTTATGTGCTTTGAAAAACTGTATTTTATTTTGAGAAAAAAACATCGAATCTTTTTTTAATTATTTTATTTTGTCTATGCCCGAGAGGTTAGTTTAATTTTCCTTGCAATAACTACACAATTTTTGCATAAATGTATGAAATAATTACTTACTTTTAAGAAAATTATGGAAAAATATAGTTACAAGATGATGTTGTTCTGAAATTCTGAATTTGAAATGTGCGATCGAGAAATATGATGTTTAATAAATAGATCCCAGTGGTCAAGTTGGTTAAGAGGCCTGTCCCGTTAAGACGAAGTTCGATTCCTAGTTGTGACCGTTATCTTTTTATTTTTCTGTGTCTTGTTCTGTTTGATGTTTCATTTAGGTTTTTATTTATTAGCATTATCTTCTTCTTCAATGATATACTTACTATAATTTTGTTTAGCGCGCCAAGGCCAAATCCGGCCCTGATCACACGCCATGGCGCGGCTACAGCGTTTTACCTGTTGTTTTGCGAAATAGATTGCAATTTGGTTTAAAACGAATTTCTTGACGCATTTCGTACTCCAGATTGCAATTTCTTTGTACTCGTAAATGTTTCTAGTGCACAATGCATCTCAATTCTCTATTTCGGTCTTCGTTGGTACACATTTCAAGTCCAATTAGAGTCACATACAGTTTAGAGAATGATTTTGCCACATTGATGAATCTAGTCTGTGTTAGGTTAATATGTATTGTATGAAAGTTATTTATTGATTTTGGGTTTGAAAATGTAAGGTGTTGTATTAAATAAGTCGAATTCACTGTATGAAGTGTTAAATTGAATGTGTTTTGTTTTGAGTTAGTGTTGCGTTGAGGGACATTCTCATTATTTCGAAACGCATATAAAATTAAATGTGTTTTGTTTTGAGTTAGTGTTGCGTTGAGGGACATACTCACTATTTCGAAACGCATATAAAATTAAATGTGTTTTGTTTTGAGTTAGTGTTGCGTTGAGGGACATTCTCATTGTCTCGACACGTATATACGAGTGAAATTGAATATGTTTTGTTTTGAGATAGTGTTGCTTTGAGGGACATTCTCATTATTTCGAAACGCATAGAAAATTTTTTGTTGTTTACTCTTGACATGACCTGAAAAGAGTAATAAGTATTTTGCTTCAATGGTTTCATAATTTATTTCTATCCAGTTAATACAAAATACCAAATGAACTTACGTTTATTCCTCCTAATGTGAGTTATCACTAATTTTTTTTACAATTTAACAGTATCGGTATAATGCAAAAAGTATTAAAATTCAAAGCAGTGTCTGTAAATACTGAATTAATGTTTGTGGACATTACAGTTAAAACATAAATGGGTGTATTACTTACAATATTCATATGTCTGTCGGTGTATGAAAAAATTCTAAGTTTTTGTATATTATTTAGCGCTACTCAATTTGTGTGTATTCGTTTATAAAACAACAATATTTTAAGTTTTTAACCGTTGTACAAATGCTGACACTATTTATTAGTAACTTAATTGTTTTTTTTTTTTTTTTTTGCAAAATTATATTTTTGTAAATTGTATCGTCTTACCTGATATTTTTTTACATATTTATAAAAAAAATATCTGTCTATATTTTCCTCAGGATAGCTACTTACATTCGGAGAAATGTTTTTTTCTTTCCAATGTTATAAGTAATAAAATATTAAGTAATAAATATATAGACGTTCGAAAATATTCTTGGGCTTTATTATACTTTCCATAAAGTTAAATAAGTGATCTCCCAAGTGGATGAGGGTCTTTCAACTCCACCGTGACTCCGAAGTCCCCTCCTTAAAAACCACATATAAGTCTCGCGATATCTTTCTATTCGGGCATTCCAACCCATAAAAACCCGTCCATTAATTGTCTAGCTCAGTAAGACGCAAATGCCAAAACTCAATAAAAAAAAACAAATCCTATGTAAATTCCCCCCTAATTGCAGCCATGTTTTATTGCAAAATTTTTTTCACAAAAAACTAAAAAAAAAAATTCCTACAACCAATTTAAACTCATGATGAAAGAGAAAGGGGCCTTTTGGCCCGGAGCTCTGTATGCCAGTATTTCAAAAAGTCATATAAATGATCTCCCCAAAAAATAATGATGTGAGGCTTTCCTGTAAATAAATATGGCATTGTCTGGAACCCACTTAACAATATTCATGTACAATCTATTGAATAGAAAATAGATTCTTACGTGTTCTATGTTTAAAAATGGATGGGTATTTCGGCAATTTTGTTGAACTACAACACTCTTTTAAATTAAATTGATATGGTTAAATTGTCTGACAAAAGGATTTTCACTGACTTAGGACGGGTTGTTTCGGAGAATTTGAACAATTCATCAAATTTCAACGTTCATTTTCGGGTTCTGTGAAAGACTTATTCAAGATCTGTTTTTATATCATTGTAGGCTAGTTGCTTGACAAAACTGAAATAAAAACAGAACTTGAAAAAATCTTTCACAGAACTTGAAAATGAATGTTGAAATTTGATGAATTGTTCAGATTCTCCGAAACAACCCGTCCTTAGTATTTATATATAAAATTCTAAATTATGCATTTGATGGTTCAGAATTGCTTGCATTGATAACCTTTCGAATTCCACTACGTAATACTAGAAGTCGGGATTTATATCAGTGCAGAAATTCTGGTACTAACCAGAATGGAGGGAAATAATTATACCAAGTCAGTGTACATATATAATTTATCACTTAACAAATACATAAGATTGTTACTGAGACAGTTTAGTTACGTATAGTAAATATGTACTGTATTTATATTTTTTTACTATTCATGTGTTAAAACTCCTAAAAACGGCGTCAAAAAGTAATAATAAAATCGTAAATATTTTCGTTTTCACAAATAAAAGAATTTAAAGATAAAATGAATTAGCACAAGAGACGAAACGAGAGTCTTGAATAATATGATAATTTCTTTCCTTACCAGGCGAATAAAATGTTATTTTACTATGTCACAAAATACAATAAAACTGTGGCAAGGGCGGTGAACTACTACTACTGGGTACAAACGGTAGAATTCTTGGCGCGCTAAGGGTTAAAACATCAATTACGGTAATTTTTCATGGTTGTCTTCTTGATTGAATGAATGGATGAAGTGAACAAGAATCTTGGAAGTAGAAATTAACCCAGTTCCCGACATCCCGCAAATTGGCAGGTTGTTGTTGATGACAATGAAATCTATCACATTTGGTGTTACTCGTGCGTACACGCGCGCACACTTGCATTTTTTCTGAAATTGGACGACATTACATTTTTTAAAATACAGCAATTAATATACGAAATAAATGTCGGTACTATCCAATTAGGATTTGGCTTAGGTGTTAGCGATGTTGACTCTAGTCCCAGGGGAGGAAGGTTCAATCCTCGGTCAACAGATATCGCAGATAGGTCGAAAATGGGTTGATTTGTTGAGAGCTTACAAAGGTCATAATTTAGTATATACATATACGCGATATTATATAATATATGTATACAGCGCCCTTGAGGTGATTTCTCACGAAAACGGCGCTATATAAATTAGCCAAATATTAAATATTATTATATGTAGTATATTTGTTAAAACTGTCGAAGGGTATTTTTTTTTGTTTTTAGAAAACACTTCCTTCATCGGGACATGGAAATGTTTTATTTTTATTTTTATTGTGACTATTTTAACATATTTTAAGTCAGCAAATTAAAAACTGTGCAAAATGTTTCCTGTAACTCAAAACAAAACAGAACATTTGTTGGAAAACGTAAGCACACTTCTAAAAACTGTTGACAGCGCCGCTGTTGGATAAATTCGATTTTCCACAAATATTATTATTCGTGTCAGTAACGGTAAAATAATAATTTAACGACCATTCTGTAATGGCTGTTGACTTCATTGATTGAACGCGAAACAGTAATTCCCACACAATGCACGCCATATCGCCAATTACACGCGATGCATATTGTATTGCACTTTCAAGTTCAGAGTTCGTTTCTTTCAAATCCATACTCCACCATGTCTTCAGGTAAGCGTGTATTACTTTTACTATGCAAACTCAGCACAAATGAATATAGTTTTCGTATGTAATTTTTTTAGCTCAAAACGTATTACGAGTATCAAATATACTATTTTCAATTATGTCTCTATTTGTAGGTCTAGTCGAATAAACTCGAACTACAAATAGATATTGATTTGTTTTGAATTGAAGGGTCATTTTTTAAATTGAAACTGATTGTAATAAATCAACCTGTCGTATAATATTTTTTTTCTAGAAAAATATTTAATAATAAATTTTATTGTATCTATTTGAAATGTGTATTTATTTTGTTTTAATTTTCTTAGGGTTAATCTTAATAAGTAAAGTATGTTCTAGTAATTTTTCCATTTTCAAGAAAGCGTTATTTACTGACAAACTTGATTTAATAACATTATCATATTTCCCTTGATTTTTCACGCGTCTGTGCTAGTATTACATTGAAAGTACCAAAATGATTACTAATTAGATTTATTCATTTTTTTATGTGAAATCGCACAGACCCAACCGTCTAGAACCAGTGAGACTATGGCACCACCGATTGGGGTACGAGTATGTTGTGGGGCTGAAGGCATTGGAGTGGGGAAGGAGTTGGGGGGATGAAGGTAGGGGGGTATCTGGCTATTCAAAATCTGGTCACCAAACACGGCTAAAACCATTTAAAGCAACGTTTCAATTCTGAATGGTGGTCTTACACTAGGGCGATACTGATAGTATAAATTGGACTTCGCCGGTTTTATTAAATTTTTTTAAATAAACACATCATTAGCCGTTCTGCCACGGAACTTATTAAAAGTTTTGTGAAAGCATTCCAGTGTCACGGTCGTCTCTGTAAATTCACTACTAAAATGATGCGTTTTTGCAATTGCACTTTGCACTAACATAACGGTACCGCTGTAACTGCAATATTAATTACAAATCTGCAGTAGTAGTTGCCCGAGCCACCGAGCATAGTATAATTCTTTATGCACCGATTCGCAAGAACCTACAGAACTACAAACCTTACAGCAAACAGAGGTATAAAGTCTGAACACGCTCGGAAGAATCAAACAAGAGCTTCTCGGTTTATAGTCCAGTAACCATATACCTCAGACCTTGCGTCAGATCCACTAGTTCTGATTTTTTGTCCCAAGTAGTCTATGATGATGACTCAATGAATAATCCAAGCTTTTGAACTCGAGCACCGAACGCAATATTATCAAAAATCCAAAAACTTCAAAATTTTCTTAATCCTGTGGGACTAGTTTTCGATTGTAACTACGTTGTACGTTTTCAAAGTAGACTAAATTTGCTACAATTGGAGCCCAGAACCGTCTCTGCAGACTCGGAAATTTAAGCAATATTTTAATTTCCATCGTTTAGGTCAATTTTTTCGGAAAATGCCCCATTCCATATTCTAATGGACGCTTCAGTTTTGAGGGGACCCACAGATAATAGTGAGATATCGCAGTATTAAAATTTAAAATATTTTTTTCCATCTGCATCAGCGAACTTCTAGATTACTTGTTTTAGAATTTTTGTTGTAAATCGTTCCATGAAAATGCAAATACAAATACAAATGCAAATAGTCTAAGCTGAAATAAATATGAACAATTCATTGGACTTCACTACCATATCTGAAATAAACAGGTGGGTATACTAGATATGTTTCTTGCGACAATGTTGATGTCGATTGTTTAAAAGTTTAACGTTGATAGCTTCTTTGTAATCTCTCATTCTTTATCCTAAACGACGCACGTAACGGAAAGATCTATAGATTTGCAAATGAGCTCTCAACGTCAGGACCCTCGACCACCATCCTTCCGTCCTTCGAAGCCTATGTTGCCCTTGTGACTATTATGAACCAATGGTTTAGGTGAAAGAGTACGTGAACCTAAATGTGGTTTTCGCAACAACACTGGAAGTTATCAGTATCAGCGTACGAGCGGGTATGCTATCAAGGAGGTTCTACAAATGCACCAGTCCTGTGAAGAGAATGCTATACGGAAGACCTGTGAATACACTATTACCAAGCCCAATGGAATGCCTGGGTTCAATACAAAAACGCTTATAGACAATTGTTTCATTCTCCGAGGTTTTTCAGTTGGAGGAAATTGTATTTATGCTGCAGTGAGGCATAAAGCGGTAATATAACTCCCGATGCAAGCTATTCAATTACAGAAATGCTCTTTTAAAAGTCGAAATCGGTTGGTTAAACGTCCCAATACAAAAACATTGTTACGCTGTAAAAATCCATGATGACCTTACTTAAAAATATGATTTAAACTTTCTGGTGTTGTTATTCCTCTATTTTCAGAAAATATGTTACAATGTACTTTGTAATCATTTCACATAATGTCATATATGTAATATGTACCACCATAATAAATCTAGGCTTGCGTGTATGGGGAATGCGTTATTATGTTCGTTATTTCTATATATTTATATGTTAAAGTATTCAGTTTATATTTTCAGTGTGTTTTTAATATGAAATTTTAAATCTTTATTTGTTATTTATATTTCTGGTAATGTATTATAAAACTTACTTAGATATTTATAGTTCAATTGCCAAATTGTTTTTTTTTTAATGAAATTTGATGAATTGTTCAAATTCTGTGAAACAACCCGTCCTTAGTGTCTGTCTTTATATTCTTTAAACAGAAGTCCTGATGAATATATGGTTAAAATAAAATTGTTTTTAATACCAATTTTTGTGCTATTTAATAAGGTTGTGTGCGTTTTTTTCCACGCCATCCTATAATGTTATATTTTGACTGGCCGAAGACAAAGAACGTCATTCAGAGTATATTTTTATTTTATTTAAGATATGTCTTAGTCATCTAAAGATGTGTGTTAGTTTCCTCACTATGTCTTTTATGTTTATTTCAATCCTTTCTTTTAGAGTATTTGTTTAATGCTATGCCAATATGGATTACGTTGCATTGCACACGCGCGACCCCTGAATATATCTGGAATACAAGAATGATTATCATTATTATTTGCGGTTTTGAGGTTTAGAATGGTTCAGATGTGTTTGCAACTGCCTGAATCGCCGTGATGGCAGCTTTGCATGCGGCTTTGTGATTGAGTTGATGTGCTGGAGGGCTGTACCTACAGTAGGTAGTGGTTATGACTATGACAAATGACTGTAACGACTAGACAGGTGTTATTCGGTCACTGGAAGCGGGAGGTACTCACACAAGACTTTCGGAGAATATGACGTTGGAAGTAGGTTTCGGAAGCATTCATTGTGTATTTTCTTCGTGGCAGAACGTCGAGTGGTCTTGCTTTGTTCAGTGGCGGATTACAAATTATAATGAAATCTCTGTAATGAATTCTACTAATTTTTATTTCAGTTTGAAATGAATGGTTTTTATTTAAAGTAATAATAATGACAGTAAAATTAGGTTTTCGATAATTCCAAAAATGACAAAGTTATGAGCTTTCAAAGTGATCTTGGATAAAACATATGCAATGGTGTCTCGTGACGTCACACGAGACATGATTCAGTGTAATTCGCAATTCGAATTCTAGTGCTGGTCCTGTCCCAGACGGCTCCTGGTGCTGTATTAGGTGCTAGGTATTATCAGCACCTTGGCTCCTGGACTCCTTAGCGCCTCGGCAAGTCAGCGCCCGGAGCGGATTGCTCCGATTGCGCCTTCACAGGGCCGGTCCTGCCTGAAAAAGTATAACATTTTTAATGTGGAAATTACATTATTGTATTGTAATTAGTATTTATTTCATTTGAACATGTCATGTCTTCCTCGGGCATCCTCAACTTCTCCTGTCATTCTCTTTCACGTCATACTTTCTCCTTACACCTCTTTCTTCGTTAATCACTTACGTCTTATTTTACCACAAATAATTATTTGATTCATGTTTTCTTGGGGCGCACCCCACTCTTTCTACATTTCATTATTTTTTTAAATTTATTTATTAAAGGAAAAAGTACATGTAAGTAATAAGGTTTACAATTTACAATGACAATCTTTAATACTACTCTTCCAGAGAAGCATTCACTTGTGGTTTTTTGTTTTTTGAATAAATGGCATACAGAGCTCCGGGCCAAAAAGGCCCCTTTCTCTTTCAACATGAGTTAAAATTGTTTGTAGGAGTAGAAATTTTTGGTTGTTTGTGAAAAAATTTTTTGTGCTAGAATGGCTGCAGATGGGGGGGGGAGATTTGACGAAAGATTTTAGTGGTTGTTGGGGGGGGGATGAATGTTGATTGTGGAGTTTTGGGTTTGGATGGAGCTGAGGAGTGAATTGACGTGGGCGACGAGACGGCTGTTTGATTCAAGCGCTGATCTCAGTTGGGAGGCCGCGTTGGACAGGGCCAGAATGATTTGGGGGGTTAGAGTTATGAGGTGGGGTGAAGGGGGAGGGGTGGCAGTGACGTGAGAGAATAGGGGGGGGGTGGGGTGGACGCGAGGGTCCGGGGGGTGGTTTGAAGTGACAGGGGGGGGGGTAGGGGGGACTTGTAGGTTCGTGAGCGAGAGTGTGGCGATAGGGGGAGGGGTAGGGGGGGCTCGACGGAAATGTTGGGAGAGTGAGGTGGTAGGGGGGAGGGTAGGGGGGAGGGTAGGGGGGAGGGTAGGGGGGACTCGTATCTTCGCGAGCGAGAGTGTGGTGACAGGGGGGGGGGTAGGGGGGGCTTGTTGGAACTGTTGAGAGAGTGAAGTGGTAGGGGGAATTTGAAGAATCGTGACAGAAGGTGAAGGAATGGGGGGGGGGATAGAGATAGGGGTAGGATGGGGTTGGGGGAAAGAGGGGGGGGGCGCAGTGGTGGAGTAGGAAGGGAGGGGCCAATTGTTGGGCATAGAGATGGGAGTATGCATGAGGGGGCGTAGGTTGAAGGGGTGAGAGGGGGGAAATCTAAATGATGGGCGGGGGGTGGGGCGTTCTGGGCAGCCTCGGTAGTTGGCAGGGTGGGGGCCGGTGCAAAGGGCACATGTAGCTGGGGTATCGGGGGATTTGGTGCATGAGGTGGTTGGGTGAGGTTCGCCGCATTTGACGCAGCGAAAAGTGGCGTTGCAGCAGGAAGAGGAGTGGCCAAAGGCTTGGCAACGGTGGCATTGGCTGACTGAGGGGGGTCTGCGTTGGGGTTCAACGGTAATTTGAAGGTGAAGGATGGAAGTGAGGTCGGTGAATATTTTTTTAGCCACCTCATTTTTGGTCAGGTTGACCAGCATGAGGGGTATTTCACGACGGGAGGGGCCGGACCGCATGCGGTGAACTGAGAGGACGGGGTAAGTGAGGCAAAGGATGTTGTGAATATCTTGGGTTGATATATCTTCAGGGATACCTCTGAGGACAACCCTTAGGGGTTTGTCTTCAGGCAATTTGTAAGAGTGATGGTCGATGTTGCGATCGAGGAGGATTGGGATAATGCGTTGGAGGTCGCGGGCGGATTTAGGGTGGATAGAGATAAACTTCGCTTGATTTTTAGCGAAGAAGTCTATCCCTTTGTCGGTGAGGGTTTTCTCGAGTGAGGCCCATCCCGATTTGGAATGGAGCACCACCGGAGGGATCTTTTCGGTCGAAACGACCACCCGGGGGGAGTTCGGGGGGGTCGAGGTACCTTGGGGGGGGGTTATAGGTGAAGAGGGGGATCTGGGGGGGATAAATGGGGATTGGGGGGGGATAAATGGGGATTGGGGGGGATAAATGGGGTTTGGGGGGGGATAAATGGGGATAGAGGGGGTGATAGATGGGGAGAGGGGGGGGTGGCAAGTTGGTTGGGGGACAGTTGGGTGGTGGGGGGGAGGAGGGGGGAGCGTTGGGGAGATTTAACTGAAGTGAACAGGAGTTGTTTTTTTTTGATGGGGGATGAGGGGACTTTTTTGGGGGAGGAGCTGGGTGATTGCCAGGCTCGATTTCTTTTGCGGGAGAGCTTTGTGGCTTCCCAGGTCATGTCTTCAGCACCAGAGGGTTCTGATGCTGAAGATTCGGAGCCAGAGTATGCTGGTCCCGAGTTGTTGGAGAAGTCGCAGGAGTGCGACGTGAATGAGGAGGCAAGACGCTTGCGGGCGCTGGTCGGGGGGGAGGTAGTGCCTGAGAGGGAGGGGGTACATTGGATAGGGTGAGGGGGGGTGGCAATGTCTGAGGAGGGGGGGGTACTTTGGGTAGAGGGCGGGGGGGTGGCAGTGCCTGAGGATGAGGGGGTGCTTTGGGTGGAGGGCGGGGGGGTGGCTGTGACTGAGGAGGAGGGGGTACTTTGGGTTGAGGGCGGGGGGGTGGTGGCGCGGTTGGTGGGGGTGACGTTGCCGTCATTGGGGGGGGAGTTGGGTGGGGATGATTGAGGCAGGGAGTCGATTAGTTGCAATCTACGGAAGGTTAGACTGACGATGTATTTTTGTTCCTCAGGAGTGAGGGAATTTTTGTCTGGGTGTGAGTTAACAAATTTGTTTATTTGAAGTTCGAGGTTTTCGAGTACCAACTCGATGGGTCTGGGTGTTTGGGAATGGGTGATGACGTGGTTTGTGGGGGTGACATTACCGTCGTTGGGCGGCGAAGTGCAAGGGGAGTGGGCAGGGGAGCGGGCTAGTTCGAGACGGCGGGATTGTAGACGGTATAAGTAGGCTATATCCTCGTCGGTGGCGGAATCTCGGTTGGGGTGAGAATCAAAGAAGATTTCTAAATCATGTTGGATTTTTGCGATTTCCATATCGATGGGGCTGGATGTTTGGGAAAGGGTGGTAGACATGGTGGGTGGTTGGGGGGAGAGAGAGACGAAAGTTTGTTGCAATTGAATGAATGAATGAAAGTAATGAGTTTAAAAACTTGGAGAGAACTGTATGCCAGATAAAACAATAAGACAAATAAAGCACTTACAGGTGGGCGGCTGGCGTGGTAGACTGGCTGAGTTGGTAGCGGTAGGCGTGATGGTGTGTGAATCTGGAGTGGTGGCAGTTCTGATTTCGGCGAAAACCCGGGTTTGAGCGAGCAACGAGCCCTACTCGTCGTTCAGGCGGCTAATACTCTGTTGAAACCCGGATTCACGGCAAAAGTTCAAAGACACTGTATGTTGATAAGCACTTGACTGTAGGTAGGAACCGGAAAGGTTTGGGAACTGAAGTGATTTTGGAACTGGAGTGATTTGGAACTGTTTAAATTTTGGAACTGGATGATTTGAGAAAAAGTTTGTTTGGAACTGGAACTGGAACTGGGGTGATTTGAACGGGAATGCGAGTGTGGAATGCAGGGAACAGACACGAGGCGGTGGCACTTTACGGCGTAGATTCGGTAGTGAAGAGAAATTTGAAATGTTGGTTTGAATGAGATTGCACTGAAATGTGTGAGGGCGAGAGTTTGCACAATAACTGAGGCGGTGGGCACTTGCGCGAAAAAACTTTATAAGAAAAGAAAAGAAAAACGCGAAGGCAGATTGAACGTGTTGCACGACACAATGGGGCACGGGCACGGTGGGCACGTGAGTTTGGTTGATGGCGGAGCACTGAGCACGGCGTGGGCGCGTGATAAAATGTATGTGGCACAAATTTGGCTGCGCGGGGGGCACTTGCACGAAAAAACTTTATGTTGCAAAGAAAAACGTGAAGGCACGATGACTTGATTGAACTATGATTATTTAAAAACTTCGATTACCACTCTGGGGGCACGTGGCAATCGGTAAACTGAGTGTTGGCACAAAATGGCTGCGCGGGGGGGCACTTGCACGAAAAAACTATTAAGTGGCACAGAAAAACGTGAGGCACAATGACTTGGTTGCTTTGATTGTTTTAAAACTTCGATTATAGCCACTCTGGGGGCACGTGGCAATCGGTAAACTGTGGGTAGGGATCAGTATGTAGAGGCGCGCACGGAAACGTGTTGATGGCGGCGCTGTAGAAACGTGACAGGATTTTTGCTTGTGATTTTTGCTTGTGAATTTTTGCTTGTGATTCACTTGTGGTTGGAAGAGGAGTGTACATTATGTTATTGTACATATACATATAGAATCAAGAGAAGTAGGAAATAAAATATTTTAAGTAAAATGTACTACTAGTAGCTATAATATATAAATAAAAACATGATGTTATTAGTTTCTGGGATAAAGACAATTATTTTTTTATTTTTTATTATTAATATGTATACTATATTTGAAGAATAAATTGCTTCTTTTTTTTTTAATTTTTATGTGACACCTCACAAGAGTGTCCCTGCCTGTGCAGTGCACAGACAGGGGAACTATGTCACCACCCGGTTGGGCGGCGTTGTGAGGCGGAGTAAGGTAGGGGCTGTAGGAAGGGATTTGTTAATGCGGGCCTTGAAGAGGCTCGGATTATAGGAGGGAGGAAAAACAGATGCCGGTAGCTCGTTCCACATACGAGCCGACTTACACAAAAACGAGTCGTAAAAACGGCCCGTTCTCATGAAGCCAACGTCAACCGTGAACGGGTGTTCAGTTCGTGTCCGTCGAGTTTCGCGCACGTGCACCGGTGCATCAGGAATCAATGCTGCTAGCTCCTTGGAGCAGGCCCCATTGAAATACCTGTAGAACAGACACAGCATGCCTACATTGCGTCTATGCATCAGAGAAGGCAATCGGTCTGTTAACAACGGATTGTCAATCAGACGGATCGCTCTCCTTTGCACAGACTCAAGCAGGTTTATCAAGTATTTTGGGGCACCAGCCCAAAGGTGGCTCCCAAATTCAATAGTTGGGCGGACTTGAGACTTGTACAGGGTCAGCAGCTGGTCACTGTTGAAGAATCTCCTAGGCCTGTATAAGACGCCCAACTTTTTGGAGGCCTGATTTACTCGGGCTTCTATGGATCCCCGATACTTGAGCTGGTCTGATATAGTAACTCCAAGCATTTCAATGGAGTCTTTATTGGGGAGAGTGCTCCCATCAAATTGCACCAGACAGTCATTGATCTCCCTCTTTGCCGAAATCAGACACGCTTGGGTTTTTGAGACGTTGAAACTGACCAAGTTGGCCTTACCCCAGGCACGAACCATCTCTAGGTGGTGGTCAATTTTTCGCTTCAAAACTTCCCGAGCTGTTCGGACATCATAGGTGGAAGGGGGCCTGTCAAAAAGATAACCCTCGTGAACGGTGCTGTCATCAGCGTAGCAGTGAATTGGTGCACATTCAACGAGATCGTTGATGTGCAATAAAAACAGCGTCGGAGACAGCACAGATCCTTGTGGCACCCCCGCATTGATTTGGTGCGGTGAGGAAGAAGAGCCGTCAACCACGGTTTGAATTGTTCTTCCCCTCAGAAAGTCCGCAATCCAACTATGCAGGGTTGGGTGGATCCCATACGATGGTAATTTCCCGATAAGCGCCCGGTGCCAGACTCTGTCAAAGGCTTTGGAGATATCCAACCCAACGGTTTGGGTTTCACCAAAACGGTCCATGTACCGCCCCCAAATATGCGTTACATATCCGAGTAGATCGCCACACGATCGGTTTCGACGAAATCCATATTGCCGATCGCTTAGGATATTGTTATTCTCGAGATATGTGAGCAATTTGTTGTTAACCACCCTTTCTAATACCTTCGAGAGTATGGAAGTGATGGCTATGGGGCGGTAGTTAGAAGGGTCGGAACGGTCCCCCTTTTTTGGGATTGGGTGGACGATTGCCTTTTTCCAAAGATCAGGCACCTTTCCACCTTTGAGAGAGAGCCTAAATAATTTCGCGAGCACTGGAGTCATTTCTGCAGAACACCTCTTGAGGACTAAGGCAGGTATTCCGTCCGGCCCACTGGCTTTGTCGACTTTCAGCTCGTTCAAGACTCGGAGAACAAGAACTCTTAAGTAGAATATTTACTTTTCATTTTTTTGATAATTTATCTTTAAAATATTTTTTCAAAATGCTCAAAGCTTGGCTTTTGTCGTTTATGATTCTGAATTCCTCAGGGAGTTGATTGAAAAAGGTTCTTTCTTGGTATGCATAGTAATTTTGTGCAAATGAAGTGTTTAATTTTGGACATGGAAAAATGTATTTAAGTTGAGTGCGGCTACCATATTGTTACTGTTATTATATTAATTGTCAGTTAGCAGAAATACTATGAATTTAATTTATATGGATAATATGGGAGTTTCTATTTAAATAGATTATATTATGTGAGTTAGCAGAATTACAATGAATTTAATTTAAATAGATTATATGTGAGTTAGCAGAATTACAATGAATTTAATTTACATGTATAGACATGTATAATTATATGTGTGTTAGCAGAATTACAATGAATTCAATATTTATAGATTATATGTGTGTTAGCAGAATTACAATGAATTCTATTTAAATAGATTATATTATGTGAGTTAGCAGAATTACAATGAATTTAATTTAAATAGATTATATGTGATTTAGCAGAATTACAATGAATTTAATTTATATGGATTATATGGGAGTTAGCAGAATTACATTGAATTTAATACGATCCAAGTTACGTGAAACATAATCATTTATGTTATTAATTTATTAGGTAAGTATTTAGTTTTTAAAAGGTTTTTATTATTTACTACCAAAGTTCTTATAAATAACGTATACATGGTAGAAATAGAATATGTTTATTTTGTAGTACTTAAGTGGTCAGTTTTCATATCAATGCCCTATTTAAAAAAACTCCCAGCGTCTTTTTCTTCACATCAAATTTAGCTATTCTGTTAGGTTTGTAACAAAGAACCTGCCAAGTCTCACATTGGTGAAAAAGCCTCCACGAATTCTGAGTGACAAGCCATGAACTTTAGCCAGTTTTAGTAGTATTTGAATAATGTCTCGACAACCCGATGGACGATCTGCCACTGGTTTAGGGGAGATCTTCATCAAGTAGGTATGTAGGTTTGTGGTTCATTCTGCAGTAGCCAGTGCAGACTGCTCAGACCGGTTAGCTAATTCATGTCCTCAGTGGTGTGTCGTGTTTTTCGTGGCGTCAAGAATACAGTGGTAAAGATTTTGCTCGAACATCCACATTGAATAAAGGCTGTAAAATTTATATTTCTAATTGTTACCAATAAAAAATGACTTTAACTTTAGCTGCGAAAGAACTGGCAACGTTGCATTTTGGCAGACTGACACATGAGGTTCCCGTCTTGAAAAGTTAGGTTATTTTGGACGTATTATCGAGGTAGGTACTTTAATTTTTTTTTAATATACCATTTGCATTTTGTAAATATATTTTAATTGCTGCTTAAACTGCATGCAGGGATGTGTGAACGCGTGAGTGTGGTTTTTTTATGAATTGGCATCTATATATGTTATTTGAAGGCCTCCGTGATAGAGGGATAAAGCTCTCGACTAGCAATCCTAAGGTCGCGGGTTTAAATCAAGTAAATTTTGCTTGGTGAATTTGTGTATTCCACGATTTATTTATTTCAAATTATATGTAGCTCCAGGGTGGAAGATACTCTCAGTATCGTCCTGGTGTAAGACCACCATTTAGAATTGAAACGTTGCTTGAAATGGATTTAACCGGGTTTAGTGACCAGGTCTGAATAGCCAGGTACTCCCCCATCTTCCTTCTCTCCCCATCTCCTTCCCTCCGTTGGAACTCTTGTGCGGTATTCACATAAAAAATGTGTCAATTAAAATTTATTAAAAAAGCGACGAAACGCCCTTGTTGCCTAGTTTATGTCTTTCGTTTGTCTAGAGAAGTATCCACTGTCTACTATTGCAGCGGTCCGCAACTTTTTCGAAGCTGCGACCCCAAATCAAAACAAGGTTTTTTCATCGACCCTAGAAAAAAAAATCACCAATTTACAGGTCACAAAGGTTGGCTTTTAATTTTTTTTCTTCACTAAAAGTACGCGCTAAACTGCCAAAGCAGTTTGTCAGCAGGTCAATTTCACAGTATTAATTATAACACTAAAGCACAAATATTACGAGAAACCACCATATAGAAAATAGATACAGAAGAATAACATATCAAAGTGACTACAATACAAAGGCATACAATACATAGACAGATAGATATGACACAGTCAACATACTCATAGGCAAACACACACTCAAAGGGACATAACAAGACTCTCATAGGCATACACAAACTCAAAGGCACACAACATACTTAAAGACACTCATACAATACGCATACACACACTTAAAGGCACACAACATACTTAAAGACACTCATAGGCATACAAACACTCAAAGGCACACAACATACTTAAAGACATTCATACAATACGCATACACACACTTAAAGGCACACAACATACTTAAAGACACACATACAATACGCATACACACACTAAAAGGCACACAATATACTTAAAGACGGTCATAAGCATATTTATACAATTATATGCATACAATCAATGGATACTAATGTATTTATAAACAATATCAATTTACAAAATCTTGATTTACCAAGCATTTTTTTAGTTTTTTTCTAGTTCAGTGGTGCAGATTGTTTCGTGTTTTACACCCATGTTCAAGATAATTGAACATTCGCTTGCAGTATTCCTTAGTATTTTCCTTAATTTTGACTAAATCTTGAGTTGTGTGTGTGATCTACCTGTTTTTAAATATTTCATTCACAATTTTGTAGACATTAAATAAAACAAGCAATTTAAAAAATATATATTCAATAAGCTAAATTAGGTATACAATTAGTTAGCCTACATACTTTGAGTCAAAACATTTATTCTTGGTGATATATTAGAAATTGTCACTCTCAAATCAGGTTCTATGTTTAGTCTGGAGCGATATTTTTTTTTTAGAAGTCAGTTCGGAAAAAGCTGTCTCACACATGTATTATATAAATGTAAATGGTTGTAAGTTCTTTAGGGATTTTTCGAATAGCGAATAGTCACGATCCAGAACTTGGAAAGACCTGTGCTTATGTAAATACCTCAAAGGCCAGATAATAAGCTGCTCCGTTTTTATTAAAGTTTAACTTAACACTGTTAAGATTTCAAGTGAATGGATTAATTTAACGATTAGTTTCCAAATCGTCTTATATAAATATACTTGTCAGTGATAATAACTTTAATAAAATTCGATTACCTAGTACAAAATCTTATTGACTTTTCGGCAACACCATTATTATGATTCGCGACCCCATTCATGTTGCATGGTAGTATGGTGTACCAAATCGTCAAGGTCGGCAAGGTTCAGACACTAATAGATCAATAGACTATAGATCTATAGAATATAGACGTAGACTGATGGAAGTTAATCAATGGTATATAAAGAAGTTAATCAATGGAGAAGATAAGACTAATAACTATAGACTAGGGGAACCAAGTTTTACGTTTTAGACGTATGAGCCATAATACGTTATGTATTGTTAGCTGCATATTTAAATATTAGCGCCACAGTCATTTGGTTCGCTCTTATGCCGCCAGAGGTGTGCTCTGTCGGCCAACAGAGAAACTACTACAGCTGCTGTGCGTATCGGCCGGTAATGAAGGGATTGATTGGACCTGCTGGAGACCCGGGAAGAGGCAGCCCCCGACTTTACTGAATATTAGATGTTATTATTGTCATAGACCGTGAAGACAATATTATATTTCTTCATAACCATTTACTTAGCGTTTTATTATTGCTAACAGTATATTGACCCATATTTTAAGAAAGCCGGCTATAAGATACTAGACTGTATTTGATCACTTTTTTGATTATTGATGATTTTGTCCTTGGCTCTCCATTTCCCCTTCTTTCCACCCCTTTCTACCTACCCACCTTTTTACAATAATTGATGGACCGCAGCGTTAATTTCGTTTTCGATATGTTTAGTGTAAGTACGTTTGTGTCTAACCATGTTTTCACTCGCGTGATTCCTAAATTCCGCTTTATTATAGACACTATTCCTTAATGTTAGTCTTTTGATTTAAAAAGTAAAACTGTGTCGTCCGCATAACTAACTATATCTATGTCTATTTCCATATTGCAGAGTTCATTTATGTAAATAGTAAATAGGACGGGACCAAGTATGCTTCCTTGTGGAACTCCATATGTAATTGGCAGTGTCTTGCTAGGATGGTAATTAATTTTGACTTTTTGTGTTCTGTTACTCATATGATTTTTAAATAGTTGGAGTTCCTTTGATACCAATGTTTTCTATTTTTTTAATGGAATTAAGGGTTTTGTGGCAGATTTACTCAAAAGCTTTAATTAAATCTAAATATATAACTTAATCACTTTGTTTAAAAGTAGTGAAAACAAAGTGTTTCATGTATAATTAATAATAATATTGACACCATTGCATTGTATAAAATATAAGCACTTGGCAAAACTTGGATGATTTAACAAAAAATGTGTAGCTTCTGGGTGTTTTCACTTTGTTCATTTTATTATTTACTGGACATCTTCACATCTTCTTATTTAGAGAACCTTTTCACAGATAACGATATCTGTAAACATTTAAATACCAGGTTTCGTTAAATCGTTTAGAAAGATAAACAAATCGAATCATATAGTACTCGTACATAATAGATCCGCTAGTTCTCATTTTTGGTTAGTTGTTTATGATGTTGTCCTAATGAATAATATATACTTTTCGACCTCGAGCGCCGAACGCAACATTGTCAAAAATCCAAGAAACCTCGAAATTATCTACCTTTCTTCAGTTTTTTGGCAATTTTAACCCTGAAGGGCTGGTTGGGAATATAACTGTATCGCACGTTTTTAAAGTAGACTAAATTTGCTACAATTTGAGCAAGCGTAAACAACTCGGCAAAACATCAGATGTACCGGATCTGATGTAAAGTCTGATGTACATGCCTATTGGACTATATCAGAACTACCGGATCTAACGTAAGGTCTGATGTACATGCCTACTGGACTATATCAGAACTACCGGATCTGACGCAAGGTCTGATGTACATACCTACTGGACTATATCAGAACTACCGGATCTGACGTAACGTCTGATGTACATGCCTACTGGACTATATCAGAACTACCGGATCTGACGCAAGGTCTGATGTACATGCCTACTGTACTATATTAGAACTACCGGATCTGACGCAAGGTCTGATGTACATGCCTACTGTACTATATAAGAACTACCGAATCTGACGCAAGGTCTGATGTACATGCCTACTGTACTATATTAGAACTACCGGATCTGACGCAAGGTCTGATGTACATGCCTACTGTACTATATTAGAACTACCGGATCTGACGTAAGGTCTGATGTACATGCCTACTGGACTATATTAGAACTACCGGATCTGACGCAAGGTCTGATGTACATGCCTACTGTACTATATTAGAACTACCGGATCTGACGCAAGGTCTGATGTACATGCCTACTGTACTATATTAGAACTACCTGATCTGACGCAAGGTCTGATGTACATGTCTACTGTACTATATTAGAACTACCGGATCTGACGTAAGGTCTGATGTACATGCCTACTGGACTATATTAGAACTACCGGATCTGACGCAAGGTCTGATGTACATGCCTACTGTACTATATTAGAACTACCGGATCTGACGCAAGGTCTGATGTACATGCCTACTGTACTATATTAGAACTACCGGATCTGACGCAAGGTCTGATGTACATACCTACTGGACTATATTAGAACTACCGGATCTGACGTAAGGTCTGATGTACATGCCTTTAGGACTTTAACGCCCATCATAACTTTTGCTATTCTTTCCTGATCACTTATATTAAAGAACATAAATCACTAAAATAAATACCAGATTTGCTTTTTGTTGTTACAACTTTTCATTAGCCTTTTTCATGTTTTACCATCAATGTAATATATAATTGAAGAAGAAGATGATACTAACAAATCTTAATAAAACATGGAACAGACCACGACACAGAAAATAAAAAGATAACGTTCACAACTGGTCACAACATTATCTTCTGATTATTTTCAAAATTTGCATATAAATTTAATTATAAACTTGGTTTCTTATATCCGGCAATGACGAGGAGTAATTATTTAGATTTTTTTATATAATGAATATTTATCATTGAATGTAAATACGTATATGTACTGACAAACGCTACATGCAGGTAGGGTTGCCATCTCTAAAATTTGGCAACCAGGACAAGAGGCGTGAAAACCCCGGATTTTAGAGCCCATAACCCGGACATGTCAACAGGTTTTTTTAAACACAGTCAGTGTAATAAAAACAGTTTAAAATGTCATAAATCACCTTTTTATTTATTTTCAGACCTTAAAATTGAATTTTGTCATCTTTTATCATCATTTTAAATGTACCTAACAAAACAGAATCTTATCACAGTTTGTTACACATTGTTTTCATAATCAGTTAGAATTTTTTCATTCTTAAAATAAAACAAAAATTATTAATATACTCTGTTATGAAAACTAAACCTTATTAAAATATTAAACTTAACAAAATTCAATTAAATTTTTAAACAAAAATCTTTAAAATACTGAGACCATTTTAGTATTCAGTCTTACAAATTTTTGAGGTAACTCTTTTAACTGAATAATAATTATCTTCTTTAAATTTGTATCAGCAGCCATTTACACAACAAAATACCTCTTAACATAATATGAACTAAATTCAGTCTTCTTAAATCTTAAGCAACAAAACTGACCCTTTTTAAAGTTTAGACTTACTGGAATGTAAGTTACATTATTAATTATTTAAAACATAAAATATCCAAAACTATTCTCATTTATATCACCTTAAATTTTAATCAACAGCCATATTACCTTAACACGGGCATTAGCGTAGTATGGTTGTAAAAAAAACATAACAATTGAATTTTAAGAAATCTATGAAATAATAAAATAAAAATTCTACGTTTCTTTTACGTAATAAAAACAATCATGACTTTAACTACAAAAATGAATAGAAAATATAGCACTTGTAAATACATTATTTGATTATCTAGCTATTAAAGATTTTTCCTCAGCCTCTTGCCTTTTTACTTTTCAGTTTTTTTGTATTTATCACTCTTTCCGATAGCTTTTAGAATATCTTCTCTTTTTAAAAGGAATTTGTAAAAATCAATGCAGCTGTATTCTTGGAAATTGAATTTAATTTTAATTACTGACGAGATTGTTTCTACGATGTGGCGGTGTGAGGCGGGCGGCCCAAGACTTTAAATTTTTAAGCCCGGACTACAAATGAAACCCCGCCCGGACGCTCCCCGGACGCCTTCTAAACTAGGACAAATCCGGGGAAACCCGGACGGATGGTAACCCTACATGCAGGTAAATGATAAATTGCATAATCGAGATAAGAAGCGAAGTGACAATTGTCTTACATATCGCTAAATAAAATAAATTTATTTTTAAAATTTCGTATGTTCTAGAATTTTTCGACATTTGGAGTAATAAAAAGTGTTTTTTCTAGTATATTATATTACTTAAGCTATATATTTATTTAAACTATATAATGAATCAAACTATGTACACATAGTGCATTTATAATACAAAAATCAAAAAGTGATTTTATATAGTTTCTAAAAATACAACAGATAAACAACCTTCCTGAAGTCTATTTATACAGATAAACAATGTATATTTCCAAGAACTATTTTACGGCCCTTAAATGTCAGTTTATATTACCAAGGATTTTGTATAAATCAATTGTTTAAAATATTCATTACGTTTATTGGTAAGGCTATTAGTGTGTAATTGTTATTCACTGGTCATATTTGGAGTTACAAGATTATCGTTTAAAATCACTTAGTCCAGAGGTTTTCCCGTAAAATTGGATTCGTGACAAAAGTCAAACTTTTTGTGCGTTCAGTGTCGAAACGGATTGAGAATATTATATCTGATTCTTGTGAATGAAAACCATACATAATCGGTACTTTCATGTGCTGCTTAATGTTCCATAGTGGACAAATGGAAAGTATAACAAATTATGGGTTATTAGTACCATACATTGACAGACCCAAAAACATTTTGTGGTCACAAGTATGATAATTATCAAGTATGGAATTAGTAAAACTAAAAGCAACAGAAGACATAAATACTCTTAAATACTGGTTTGACATAAACATACTATCTCTAAATAGCGAAAAAACTGTTATACCATTTGCAATAAAATCAAATGACGTTCCACAAAATTTTGACATTTATACATGACAATTTAAAAAAAACATATAAACTGTTCCACATAGAAAATTTCAAATATAATTAAATACTTAGGAATAATAATAGACAAAAAATCTAAACTGGAAAGATCAAATCAACCAAACCGTCAACAAAATAAGAAAATTAATTTTTATTCTTGAAAATTCGAAATTTTCTCTCATTGGAAATTCTAACATCAGTCTACCACGCTATAGTACAATCAAATATCCAATACGCTGTAATCAGCTGGTCAGCTGCACATAAAACAAATCTACTCCCTGTTGAAATTGTACATCGTCTAATTATAAAAATAATATTGAAAAATACAAGAGATTATCCAACACACCTAATTTTTGAAGAATTGGAGTATTAAAATTTAATGATCTTGTCCAAAAAAACATAATATTTCAAATAATAAAAGAAAAACAAAATCACAGCTTTTTAACTGAAAGTCGTACTCGTCAAAATCATATATTTCCAACACAAAAATGTAACACCACTTTTGCTCAACATCATTACATAATATATCTAGGGAAAAAATACTTCAACAGTCTACCCGAAAATATCAGAACAATAGAAAATGATAAACACCTACTAAAAGCAATTAAAGAGAAGTTCAATGAAAAAATACCAATGATGAAACTATCTTTTTAATTAATTATAAATTTTAATATTCATAATTCCTTAAATCATAATAACAAACTAATTATTTAATAAAAAATAATCTGATCAACATGTTTTTTTGTTGTTTGTTTTTTGATATGTTTTGCGACTAAATTTGTTATTTTTCTTTGTCAATTGTTAATTGTTTTCCCCCATTAATAATTTGTACTATTACATGATAATATACTTAGTATAACAAAGACATTTATGTACTTAAAATATGATTAATTTTCTAATCTATTTAATAATGCACCTACAATTAAATGTTATCTATCTAAAACTATTTTCATCTTGAACTGTAGAAAATCAAATCACTATTACTTTTATCTTGAGTGACATTATTAGATAAAGGGTAAATACATATTGTTATAATGATATATCGTGTCATTCACCCTCCATCAAAACAACAGTTCTTGGGCATCAAGTAAACAACAAACCCATATTATCTATGATTGATTATCTCAATAAGATGAATAATTAATTGTTTATTGTTAGGAATATTCGTATATTATAGTGTTGACGCAAAATATCGCCAAAAAAAAATTTTTCTTTGTTGCTTAAGCAAGAAATTAGCAACCTTTGAAACAGGTACTAACCCTTCACTCTAATTTGTTAGGTTTAGCCTTAGAGTAATAATATACTTACTCCATAGACATATGAATATTAGTATGTCTGTGACTTACTCTAAGGGTTTAGCCTAGCGAACCAACAGTTACTACCCGTAGAGTATATTTGTTCCGACCGCAATTTGAGATAAATTTATGAATTTTTATTATTTATTTTTGTATAAAACGATAAAAAAGTGAGATGACAGTAATGTTTATAATAACATTTGATTATTAAAACATGTAATTTTTTCGTTATCAGTTATTTTAGTTCATTATAGAAAAAAACGTAATGGGAGCCATTTAAAAAAAATATTTTATGTCTGCATTAAAAATTTCATCACCTTTCAAAAACAGTTTTAATTTTTTGGGTACGTTCAGTAATTTATTTGGATTGCGGAAATAACACAATTTCCCCCGTCATTTGACAGCGTCGTAAGAAACATAACAGACAAAATGGCAAAGGCCTGAAAGGTTAAACAATCGGCGCGGCGTTTATTGAAATACAACTTTTACATTTTCATATAAAAATAGAAAAAATAAATCTTATCATAATAAATTTTCAATGTAATTTAATTGTATCCTGTTCTGAGGAATTATTTTTTAATGATAAACTAATGTTTATAAGACAAAGTTTTTACGCATAGCACAAAGGATAACAAATTAATATAAGTATTAATTACTCGCTTGAAATATCCATACAAATTGAAAATATCTCCCGAGTAAAAATAAATGCCGCCGACGGGAATTGAATTGACGGCTTATTCCCAACCCGCTAAATAATTCGATATGTACAAGTACTTCAATCGACAATTATGTTTATTATTTTTTTTCATCTGTAAACAATTAAATTTATTTTTGTAGGAAAGGCTTTGTTAGTGCTGAATTTCCCACTAGATGGCGTCGAGATATATTATATCTACATTTGTTGGTGAAATATTTTGACTTATCAAATATTATTATTTTTTAATGATAAACTAATATTTATAAGACAAGGTTTTTATGCATAGCACAAAGGATAACAAATTAGCTCAGTGGTCCAGAGCACCTGTCCGGACAGAAGGTGTGGGTTCAATTCCCGTCGGCGTCATTTATTTTTACTCGGCAGATGTTTTCAATTTGTATGGATATCCATAGGCGAGTAATTAATGGGAATGTTAAATTGATATAGATATTAAGGTACAAAAATTAACAAAGCATATAAAGAAATTAAATAATATAAATTGAAAGCAATAGATTGTACTATTAGCAATGCATAAATAATAACATCAGATTTGTTATTATTTTTAAAAGATAAAGTTATTTTAGCAAGACAAGGTTTTTATGCAAAGCACAAAGGATAGCAAATTATTGGCCTGAAACACTTTCGAGAAAATAGAGCAATCCGAAGTCTTTTTCAATTAATTGACAGCAGCGAATGAACGAAGAAAGAGTGTAAGGAGACTATATGACGCGTATGTGAATGGTGGAAGAAATCGGTGACGCCCGAGGATGACAAGACACGATCAAGTGAACCAGACTCTTAAAACAGGCCATGTCAAGATTCGGAATAACAGAAGAGTATGTATGGACGTGAATGGGGCAAGGAGTGTGTGCCAAGACCCTGTTTGGCGGTCCGTCTTCTCTGCCTACCCCTGCGGGGAAACCAAAGGGGTAAACTCACGCACTGAGGGCTTTTTGGGTTGCGAGATGTCCTAGGAAAAAAACATCTCCCTCCCCCGCTTTAAAATTATTTGAATGTATAAAATGATGTTAACTTACTTGAAAGTGGGCCTATAACCATTAACTCCACACGTCTCATATTCAATGGTATGTGTCTTACACATACATACATACATTGAATATCTAAGTAAATCGGTTTTTACCGAAAATATTAATAAATCACCAAATAATATCAATGTGGCATAACCGTAGTTTGATAACTGCATTGAACGCCGAAACAGCTGTCAGAATAATAGAAACGAAAATACTTAATAATAATTTTTTTTATATTTTGGTAGGAAGCAGTAAATTTGTTGTTTGACATACTGATAAAAAAAGACAATATTTTATTTTCAACCACGAATTTTTATTTAATTAATTCTCTGTAACTTACCGGTTTCGCTTAGTGCAAGCATATTCAGGCTATAAAATTAAAGTTTTTATTTTTATTTACTGAAGATTTTTGTACTAAGCGCATCCGGTCGGTTATAGAGAATTAAATAATGAAAAATTCGTGGTTATAAACAAAGTATTTTTCAGTATTAATAACATTATATATATTTTTTTTCATGAAATTAAATGGAATTCAACGAAACATAACAATAAATAAGTTCGCGTGACATAAAATAGGTACTTGTTATTTCTAACGTGGATTGATAACGAGGCCATCGACTTAGTGCAAACAATTGTATGCGACGGTGGTGCCATCTCTATTTGAAACACTGCGAAGAAATTACTTACCATTTTATTGCAATACCTATTTTTTTTTAACAAATCGTAACATCAGTTGAACAGGTTTTTAACTTCAGCTTACCTTGTTCTAAGAATTATTTTTCTTGTTTATTCTAAATCTAGGAGATAGAATATATAGTATATAATAATATAAGAAATATATAATCCCTGGGGTAGGGCATAGTAATTCATTGCATAAGGTTAACAATAACATAATAACATTCCATAATACCAATAAATACCATTTCAAGATGGGGCTCTTCTTATTAAATAATTTCCTTTAGAATACGCTAAACTTTACACAAGTGTGAACGTCAAAATCAGAAAATGTTAAATAGATTATGAGAAATCGTTTTGCAATCGTTAATATCCAACGAAAGTGAAGAACTACACTGCGCCTCGTAAAATGACCAACTGTCCAATACAAATAAAATGGCAATTGCAATAGGTTCAAAGTATTGTCCTGTAAAAAAATAGTGCTTTAAAAACTTGATTTTAGATTGGCTCAAGTCTTTACGGAAATACAACACAGAAATCTCTGAAAGTTATTTTGATTATGCATATGAGCAAAAGATTTGAATTTGCATTCAAGGGACATTTTAATGTGTCCAACGATATTTTAATTTATATAAGTTTGTGTGAAATTTAGAAATTAAAACAATAGTCTTTATTATCTGGCCCTATATTATTGCGTATCCGTTCCTTCGAAAATGTTTCTGCAGATCCTTTAGTTTTACCGGGACCAATTGGCTACAAACTGGCATTCGAACCCAGATCATCTAGTACCGGGACCAATTGGCTACAAACTGGCATTCGAACCCGGATCCTCTATTCTTCCTGGGACCAACTGGCGACAAACTGGCATTTGAAACCAGATCCTCTAATCTTACTGGGACCAATTGGCTACAAACTAGCATTCGAACCCGGATCCTCTATTCTTCCTGGGACCAATTGGCCACAAACTGGCATTTGAAACCAGATCCTCTAATCTTACTGGGACCAATTGGCTACAAACTGGCATTCGAACCCAGATCCTCTAGTCTTACCGGGACCAATTGGCTACAAACTGGCATTCAAACCCAGATCCTCTAGTCTTACCGGGACCAATTGGCTACAAAGACCAAACAATTAAATTCGCTTATTTTTATCGACCTCATATGTCAATTAAAGAATGTTATTTTTTTCCATATTTTAATTACTGTTGTGTTTTAAAACCTTTTTTTTACTGAGAATTTAACCTTTCTCACAAGTGACCGTATTCAACCGCCCTAATAACTGAGCCAAATATCAATTAGGCAGGACTGACTTTTTTAAATATTTTACTGCTGTAGTGTCATTGAATTTCAATCTTTGTATAAATTGAATAGGTTATATATATGTACATGATAGCTATAAAAAAATACAGAATGCATTGTCATCGATAACGATTCTATCTGCCGAGTTTCAGCTCGATCGAATAACGGAAAATGGGTTAATTTCCAAAAAATAAATGTGAAATTCATATATTTGATTTTTTTTTTAAATATGTGTAAGAAGAATGTGACTAGACTATGATCCTATATGTGTAAAACTAATGTGTCTAGACTAGACTATGCTTCACTAATAGGAATATAGGTAAAGAGAATGTGTATATACTATGGTTCATTAATAGGAATATAGGTAAAAAGAATTTCTATTAGTAGATAAGAAGTCTAGACGAATATGTGTAAAAAGAATGTGTTTAGACTATGATCCACTAATAGGAATATGTGCAAAAACAATGTGTCTATACTATGGTCCACTAATAGGAACAAGTATAAAAAGAATGTGTCTAGACTGTAGTCCACTAATAGGTACAAGTATAAAAATAATGTGTCTAGACTGTAGTCCACTAATAGGAACAAGTATAAAAAGAATGTGTCTAGACTGTAGTCCACTAATAGGAACAAGTATAAAAAGAATGTGTCTAGACTGTAGTCCACTAATAGGAACATGTATAAAAACAATGTGTCTAGACTGTAGTCCACTAATAGGAACATGTATAAAAAGAATGTGTCTAGACCAGTGTTTCCCAGCCTTCTTTATGCCATGCCCCACCGTAGTCTTTTCAAAAGTCAGATGCCCCACCGGCATCTTTTTTAATTAGACAGCAGGTAAATTTTCAAATCATATTGTAATATGTTTCTAAACATATGAACCCCTAATGAAATTAAATAAAACCTATTCTAATACATATATTATAACTGAAATTAAATTTCTGTTACTATCTATGTTCGCAGAAGTCAAGCTTAATGGCAAAAATTCGCATTTATACTAAGGAAAAACCATTCTCATGTTCTTACTGTAACTATTCATATTCACAAAAGACAAATTTAATGACTCACATTTGCATTCACACTAAGGATAAACCATTTTCATATTCTTACTGCGATAATTCATGTTCACGGAAGTCACGTTTAATGAGACACAATAGCACTCACACTTAAGAAAAACTATTCTCATGTTCTTACTGTAACTATTCATGTTCTCAAAAGACAAATTTAATGACTTAAATTTGCATTCACACTAAGGATAAACCATTTTCATGTTTTTACTGCGATAATTCATGTTCACAGAAGTCACGTTTAATGAGACACAATAGCACTCATGCTTAAGAAAAACCTTTCTTACTGTAATTATAACACACATTATCACTCACATTTAGGATAAACCATTCTCATTTTCTTAGTGTAACTATTCATATTCACAAAAGTCAAGCTTAAGAAGACACATTCTCACTCATACTAAGCAAAACTTATTCTCATGTTCTTACTGGGATCATTCATGTTCACGAATATCCAGCTTATTTTTACAAAATCGTACTCATGCTTAGAAAAAATCATGTATCATGTTCTTTTCGTAATTATATATTTTATTTTAGGAAAATTAACAGTTACTTGGTTACTAAGAACCAAAATAATCATTTAGTGGTCGAAAGAAAACCACAAAACAGGATTTAAAAATAATTTATGAATATTTAAAAATAGTCATGATTTATTACACGACTCGACCCAAGGGCTTTGTCACCTAATTTACATGCCATTTGATGCGTAGGTGGTGTGATTTCATCTTCATGTATAATAAGTGTCTTCATGCGAAATTTACTTTACTGAGAAACCAATCATATATTTCCTCGTTACACTTATACATTATGAATTAAACAATTAAGTAGTATATTGTCTACATCATGCACAGTTTCTGTCTTTTTAGATACTTAAGGAAATTGTAACGGGTTTCATTTTTTTTTTGTAAAATTTTGCGTATATTTCAATTTTGCACTTCTCAGAATTTTTTTTGTATGACCGACGAGTATTCCCCTTCATATGTGGAATGCCAACCTGTCTCATCTCTGAAGAGTGGTGCCCCACCTCTGAGGCGTTGTGTGGGAAACACTGGTCTAGACACAGACATAGGAATTAATAGACGAGAAGATAAAGGCGAGGGGTAAAATCAACTGTTGAAGAACGAAGGGAGTGAAGATGACTGTGATTCGTCAATAAATCAATCTGACAGTAAATAGGCATCTCGCATTATAATATCACCATTTACTTCTTAAAAGTAAAATCTGCTTTGAATGAATAGACATTTTTACATGGGAGCGCAAATTACTCGCCACGTTATGAACAAATTTGCGAAGTCCAAATTCGGCAAAGTAAGGCAGCTTCTATATTCAGAATCGTAGTTAGTTTCAGAGTATTTAGTTAAGACACTTTTATAAATGTTCATAATTTACTTCCCATCAACCAACCAGCTTTGTGTTTCGCGTCCAGACGTTTCTCGATGTGATAGTAACAACTGATTCATATTATACGATGTGAATATGCTTAAAATAAAATAAAATAATGCTTATATATGGAATGTAATACGACAATTGGGTTTATTCTCTTTTTTCGCATCTATTTTTACCAGTTTTCATAGTACAAGTAAACATTTTGCCGTGTTATTTCGTAAAATGAACCGATGATGCCTTGACCATAGTTCGCACAAGAATGATGACGTCACGTTTTCAAATATCACTTGAGGCCGTACGCGAGCCCAGCCGGCTCAATGGAACCGGTATGGGGAGTGGGGATAATACGCTTTTAATCACTTAGGGCAGGTCTACTAATATTCATATGTCTATGGGTCTAGACTATGATTCACTAATAGGAATATGTGTTAAAACAATGTGTCTAGACTCTAGACTATGGTCCATTAATAGGAATATGGTCGCTAGTAAACTATTATTGCAATTTAATGACGCACGTATACTGACAATGGTATGAGTGTTTTTATAAATTATTTTATTTTACCTTTATTGTTTGATATTTTATCAGTCCTCCGTCTCTTGTGTTGCATTCCTTCATAAGAATAGAGCAAAAACATAAACGGAGACAACGACTTATCCTATATTCCTCTTTCTTTATCGCAATAAAACCCATTGTTTAGCATAAGAAGCTTAAGGCGAAGGTAAATGCTAAATCACTATTTAGATTAATCTTTGCTACGAATCGGTATACACTATGAATGCCAAAAAATATACTATGCATAAATTGAAGCTTTTTCTTTCTTTATTATTGATCGGAATTGGAATAAAATTATTGGTTGCGTTACAAAAAATATAAACGTAAACCACTGATAATTTTGTTTTTTCTTGAGGTAACTAAGAACTCATATAAGAAACATCTTTAAAAAAATACCGTTTTATGGCTAAGATTATTTTTTATAATTATTATTGACTAACTTTTTTTCATTCATATAAAAATATTCAACAAATAAATAAAACTCACTTTGGCGCTTACGTCAAATATATCCAGACTCCACTGGTTAAGCAATTGTCGCCTCTATTCGTGGTGATATAAGACGCAAACATTCTAGCATCTGTACAGAAGTCCGCGGAACGTGGCACTGAACGGAAGTCGGTTGGTGACAGTTTTTTCGACGGTTTTTTCTTGTTATTATTTTGGTTACGAGCTTAGAGTAATAATATACACTCTAAGGTTACGAGTATTATTAGTTCTCAAACGGTGAGGGAGTTTTGTTATTATATTGTTATTATTCATGACCCAAATATTATACTTTTTTATCTCAAAATACTTTTGAATGTATAGTTTTATTCATTATTTAACAAAATTAATGATTTACTTCTTACGGAAAAATGCTTTCCGTTTGCATTTATGTTGACCAATAATGCGTTTTTACAGGTCCATAATTTATTGAAGATGGGGAATAAAACAAAAAATGTCGTCTTACTTTGCGATATTTTCGGAAGAAAAATCGAATTCAGCGACACATGAATCGAAAAGATGCTGAGTATGGAGAGTTCTGCATAAAACCAGATATTCCTGAATCTATTTTCGAGGCGGAGAAAGAAATACTTTTGGATGAGTTGAGAGAAAAACAAAAAGATAGGAATAAAATAGAACGGGAAACAATTTTACAGAGTAACTGCAGTGAATGGATGGAGTTGCGACGTAAAATGATAACAGCATCTTCATTTGGAAAATTTGTACGTAGAAGAGACAATATAAGCTGTGCAGCTCTTGTAAAATCGTTGCTGTACAAAGTCAATATCTCTCATGTATCTTCAATAAGTCACGGAAGAAAATATGAGAAAGAAGCTTTACATCAGGCTAGCGTTGAACACGATATTGAAATTCAACCGTGTGGGCTATTTATTGACAAGGAATTTCCATTTCTAGGAGTTTCTCCGGACGGTTTTAGCGGCGATATGCTAGTAGAAGTAAAATGTCCTTTAACGTCCTTCAAACTTGGCTTAGAAAGAGCTATTCAAGAGAAGAAAGTTACTTTTTGGAGGACAAACAAAGATGGAAGTATGAGCATAAATACAAATCATGATTGGTATTTTCAGGTTCAAGGGCAACTTCGCATTACGGAAAAAAATGTCTGTTTATTTGTTGTATGGAGTGGACGGAAATATCCTTTAAAAACTGAATATATTTATAAAGACGACGATTTCTGGAAAATAAAAATGGAACCCAAATTGGTCCGATTTTATTTACATTGCTTACTTCCTGAAATTATTGATCCAAGAAATAACATGAATATGCCAATTAGGAATCCTCCTTTTATAGTCGATGCAATCAATGACAAACTAAAAAAAACACTCTCTCAACCTCCAACAAAGCGTAAATTAACATATTCAGAAAAAATACCAGATCCGTGTGATGTTGTAGAAATTACGCCTATAACGCAATCATCATCAATGGAGTTACAAAATGGCATAATTACAGACGATGTGTCATCAACAATTGTTCCTGATTTCAACTCTATTGATATTGAGAATGTTATATCATTTGAGAAATTTTAGGTTTATAAATATGCTATATAAATTCACAATATAAGTATTTTTTGTTTTCCAATTTTTTTACATTATAATAAAAGCAGGTATAAGTACATTTTTTTAAATACAAGTAAAGCTAATATGTTCTAATTAGTGGTAATAATACCTCCCTAGTTGAGGAAATGATCGTGATTAGAGAGGGAGTACTATCACAAGTTGATATTAGATTATATATTTAGTAGTTGCTACAATTAACATGCATGTAGAATTATATACTCATGCACTATTTTTAGAAAAAGAGAACTTAAGAATTGTTCCTTGATAATTTCTAATACTGGATATTTGTTTGGTAATTTGATTGTTCTTCAAAAATTATTTATAAATTGAATTTAAAAAATATATTAGCAACATAAATTTGATAAAAGTGTATTTAATTTTTTTTTTAAATACTATATGTAAGTGACATTTCAATGTAACGTATTATTAACAAATATTTTATATGTATTAATAATGCATACAAATAATAAAAATCAATAAAAAATATTCATTATTATATTAATCACTAATATCCCCACAGTTTGAGTCCATCCGGCAGCTATAGCTCTGCCGCTGTTGTCAAAATAAGATTGATAGTAATCGTCCACCAGTTAAAAAGGTATTAGTAGGTATACGGAAGCCTTGGCGAACGGGGAGGCCTGGTCGGGCGCTTCCTACGTATAGCAGGTACATAGTACGCGGCTACTGCAATTACTTGTCTCTTGCAGATAAGTAACAAAAAATGTGCACATTTTATATTCTGTTGGAAGGGGTAAAAACCCAAATATGTTTGGCGTTTATATTCGCCTTAACCTAGTGTTTATGTATGGATTTTATTTATTTATCTTTATTAATTCCATTACATGGGTGATATAAATAGTGATATTTTATGCCTGTCTCAATAGGAACAGGAACTCTTTTGTTGAAAGCAGGCTGAATTGACAACACAGCGCCCTTGAGGTGATTTTGCAGAAAAACGGCGCTATATAAGTCATCCAATTTAAACTTCCGATTTTATGTCCGGGTTAAATCTTCCCCATAGGAAAAACTAAACCCTTCCACACACTTTTCCACAAATGATCATCTAGTCAATCAACATTATGCAAGTGCATTATATAAGCAAAATAAATACAAAACAATACAAGAACAACACGTCAACTCACCAGAGATCAAATGGGAAAATAATTCACCGACTCCAGATATTTTCATATCAGAGGGTTCGGCTCGGTAGAACTCCTAACAGGACCTATAAATCCTACTGATTCCTCAACATAAATATTTAAAAAATCTTTCGTTATCCTACACGTATTTAAAATGACCGACTTTTGCATCTTTATATATAATTTTTTTGATAGATCTAATACGCCTAAATTTTTAATGAGAGACATAGGTATAAAGCCAGTAGCCGAAATAACGAATGGTAATATTTTTATAGTCTGAGAATGCCAAATTCTTTTTATCTCATTTTATATTATTATTCTTATTATAAGGAGTTTATAACATGAATGCATTTCATAATAACACAATGTTTTTTATGTCTTTAAAAATAATCAGTATCGTACCATTGGAAATGCACACTTACAAATTGGTTTTAATAAAATCTCTGATATAAGATCTGTCTTGGTTGATGAACCAAGATTTGGTATAGATATAAGCTGTTTTTTATTACAAATAAATACTTTTGAAACTTTAATGGGTCAGAAATTATGCTTATCTTGTTTAGTTAGTTTTGTAAAAAATTAAGTTAGTCTTGTAAAGTTAAGATAAATTTTTCCGTAAAATTTGCAAAATGGTATCCAGCCAAAATTACACGAGTTTTATATTCCTACATATAGTTTTTACGTTCCATACATTTGGGAAATTCTGCTGAAGAGGTATTCAAAAAAGTTTCGAGATCAAGAATAATAATAGACCTACTTAATATATTATGTACGTATACATGTGTTAAATAAATACAAAGAAATGGCACTTCGCTGAACGATACACACACTCGATGACTGGTGAATCGATTGTCTTTTATTCTATAGTAGGTATGGCCAACCAATAGCTTGGTGGTTCTGTCAATACTACTAAGTTGTATAATAAAAAAATAAGGAACTTTTTAAATCGAAACAGTAGGTACATTTTTATAATATTGTACAGATTTTTACACTGTACATACAGGGTTTTCCAATAAGAGGTGTTATTTTGGTATTCAAAGAAAAATGCCATTTTTAAATATAAATGATCAAACGTTTATTTCATTATAAAGAAAAAGATATGCCGTTAATAGTGAAAAATACCATCAGTCAAACGACCACCACGACCACGCCTACGGGACCATATCCTTTTCTTGAAATTTTCCATAACCAAATCGCAAAGTGGCTGCCTTATGTCCTCGGTAGTCTGACGAATTCCATCTTTGATGTCTTGAATTGACGCTGGGCTGTTGGCGTAGACCTTCTCTTTCACGTGGCCCCAAAGGAAGAAGTCGCAAGGTGTTAAATCACAAGATCTCGGTGGAAAATTGTGATCACCTCTTCGAGAGATAACACGGTCCGGAAACTTTTCCCGTAAAAGATCAATGGTTTCGTTGCTTGTGTGGCATGTAGCGCCGCTTGTTGAAAGTAAACGTTGTCCAAATCAATACCATCCAATTCCGGCCATAAAAAATCATTTTATGGCCGGAATTAAATACACATAACACCTCTTATTGGAAAACCCTATATTATGTAGTCGGGTAAGTTATTAGTTCCCCATTTGGCCACCTATCTTTCAATTTTTATTTGCTCAACTTTGTGATCTGGATCGATAATTTAATCCAAAAAATTTTGTGACCCTCAGAAGAAAAGAGTTTTTCGTTCTTTATATACTTTTCGAGCTACCGGTTGAAAGTCAAAATGAATCGATTCATGTTGATCAAATGATCTTTTTTTACTCAAATTAATGACGATGCAAACGTAATGTAGAAAATCGTTTCTGGAAAATAACAGACCAAATAAAATATCGAGGAATCGTAATTGGCCATAAAATCAGATGGACGCATCATATATAGGATCGTAATTGACCATAACCTCAGATGGACTCATCATATCCTGGAATCGTAATTGACCATAACCTCAGATGGACTCATCATATCCTGGAATCGTAATTGACCATAACCTCAGATGGACTCATCATATCCTGGAATCGTAATTGACCATAACCTCAGATGGACTCATCATATCCTGGAATCGTAACTGACCATAACCTCAGATGGACTCATCATATCCTGGAATCGTAATTGACCATAACCTCAGATGGACTCATCATATCCTGGAATCGTAATTGACCATAACCTCAGATGGACTCATCATATCCTGGAATCGTAATTGACCATAACCTCAGATGGACACATCATATCAAAATAAATCACAAATAAACTCCTCAAAACAATACACAGTTTCCTAAACGTAAGAAACATAAATATTAAAATAAATGAAAAACACATATTTTGCACTTTGTCAATCCATAATACAATATGGAATCATTGTTTGGGGAGGAGCAACAAACTCGGCTCATTGGTCATTTGTAAATGGTACAGAAAACCATCTAGAGTGACTGACACAGAATGAATATTCATCATGTTTGACGTACCAGATATACGACAAATATACATTAAAAAAACACTGCTAAACTACATTTTGACCAAAAAAACAAATTTCGACAAACACAAACTATAATTAATAGACCAATTATACAAGCACACGAAAAACATAAAAACTCCGACGATAAATACAAGCTTTGGACATCGACACTAAAGCACCTAGTGAGGCCCACATTATCAAATGAAATGAAATCATTATTTTTTTTATGATGATAAACTAATGTTTATAAGACAAGCTTTTATGCATAACATAAAGGATAACAAATAATTATAAGCAATATCAATACAAATTGAAAATATCTCTGTAAATAAAGTTGGTTGTTTACAGGTGAAAAATTGATTGAGGTACTAGTACATGCTGACTGTAGGCCGAACGCAACATCAGATGAGAGTAGAGATGGCAGGAGTTCCACTAAAGAACACCAAGGAGTTTGTCTACCTCGGGAGCAAAATAACATGGGACGGTCGGTCTAAGAGCGAGGTTGACAGCCGTATACATCAGGCCAGGCTTGCATTCAATAAAAGGTCGAAAATAATAGAATCGAATAATATAGACCTAAAACTGAGAATACTCCTCATCAAGACCTATGTATGGAGTATCTTGATGTACGGCTGCGAAACATGGTGTATGCCTATCCGAAAGAGATAAACGGAGACTAGAGACTTTTGAGATGTGATCCTATAGAAGACTGTTAGGAATTTCCTGGAGAGACCATATTACAAATGAGGAGGTTCTCCAAAGAATCGAAGGAGGAAGGCACCTGCTCAGGACCTTGTCCGAAAGGCGTGCAAGATGGATCGGCCATGTTATACGACAAGAAGGCCTCTTGCATGTCATAATGGAGGGTATGACCGAGGGGACCAACTCTAGGGGACGCCCACGCCGAGAGTACCTGGAGGACCTGCTGGTGGACGAGCGCTGCTCATCATATGCACAAGTCAAAAGAGCCGCACAAGACAGGGAAGAATGGAAGAGGAGATTAGATGAAATTGCTGCAAACCAATCCCAGGATTGAAACCAGAGAGAGAGAGACTAGTACATATTGAATTATTTGGCGAGTTGGAAATAAGCCGACATAGCTCAGTGGTTCAGAGCACCTGACCGGACATCAGAAGGTACGGGTTCAATTCCCGTTGGTGGCATTTATTTTTACTCGGGAGATATGTTCAATTTGTATTGACATTTCAGGCGACTAATTATTGCTTATAATTATTTATTAAAATAAAATCAGTTAAGTAGGTTACCATAAGATGTAAACTGTCTTTTAAAATGCGCCGAAGCCTACACTCTGCTCCAAGAGATTAGTTGTGGTAAAAAGGAAAAAGGTAAAAAAACCAAAATACTCCGAATGAAAAATAAAGTTTTTTTTTGGGTTCTCTATGTCATGTAGAATCAGTGGTTTCCCTTTAATTACTACGTTTGTACTACTAGTTTCCAGACATCGTGTAATATTTTTTTAACCACTTTGACCGCGCTGTACACGAAACTAAATAATACTATTTGCATTTTTAATGATCCATAAAAGTGGTTTATTAATAATATAATGCACCTATATTATCGATTGGTTTCCACGAATATCTAAATAGCTTGTTGGTCGCTGGTTCTCGACGCCCATCGCGATAATAACAATAAATAAATTCCTATCCGCTGTTTTACAATCACATCTTATTGGATGAGTGCGTTAGTCAATGTTTGACCTCCCGCGGTCTCAGGCGATAAACGTCCAATAACTGTATTATCAGTGTACAGTGTACAGTGTACACCCAAACACAGTGTTTACCATACCAGTCCTAGACGATCTGCTGCAACTCAAGCAACGTGGAATTGAATACAAATGTATTACATTCTCCACTATCTAGTCTAAAGAAATTGGCGCACTCAGAGCCATTAAAACTGAACAGTTATTCAAAATAATATAGTGCAGTTTGTTAACGTTGTATCTGTTTTTGAAAAAGTGCTGTTGATTGTAAGTAAACTATTAATTAAATACGATTTAAGATTTTCACGGCCAAAAGTTTTTTTTAAATTTGTTTTTGGGGTGTTATGCCGTGTTGCGCTAACTCCTTCTTTAGCCAACGTTACAGTGTTAATCATCAGGGCAGATGATGGACACTGTAACGTTAAAAACTATTAATTAGTTTATTAAAACATGTCTGTCTTTAATTTCGATACATCATTTTATTGTGCATAATCTTTTACTCAGGGTTACAGAACACAATAACATTACGGTATTTTTTTCTTGACAGTGACTTAAACTATTTGTTATGCTTACAATAAATTGAATGGAAGTGAACACCGGGACCTTTTTTACTCTCCGTCTGAACAGAGCACTTAGTTGCCATTCCTGAAAGAGATTTTTATCGCGTGTGCGCTGGCGATCGGCCATGCACGAACAGTTAGTGCTTTTTGTTTCAAGCGCATTGCCATCAGTGGTGGCTCGTGACTTCCGAGTGTGATAGAGTGCAAAAGATTGAAAATTTCGAAATTATTGATGATGTTTATTTTATTTAAACGCCCATAGGGCTAAATTTAAAAGAATTTGGCATTCTCAGACTATAAAAATATTACCATTTGTTATTTCGGCTACTGGCATTATACCTAGCTCTCTCATTAGAAATTTAGGCGTATTAGATCTATCAAAAAATTTATATATGAAAATTCAAAAATCGGTAATTTTAAATACATGTAGGATAACGAAAGATTTTTTAAATATTTATGTTGAGGGATCAGTAGGATTTATAGGCCCTGTTAGAAGTTCTACCGAGCCGAACCCTCTGATATAAAAATATCTGGAGTCGGTGAATTATTTTCTCATTTGATCTCTGGTGAGTTGACGTGTTGTTCTTGTATTGTTTTGTATTTATTTTGCTTATATAATGCACTTGCATAATTTTGATTGACTAGATCAGTCATACTCAATCTGCGGCCCGCCAAGCTATTTTGTGCGGCCCTCAATACATTTAATGTCAGGAACATGATTTACATAATCTGGCATTCTATATCACGTTAATTTGAGATTAATTGCGACTTCGACGTACAGAAATTGAAACCCGAAGAGGATAGTCGTTGTCGTGTCAACATCAGATCTGGTATAAGAGTGTTGCTACTGCACACGTTAGATATATCTAAAAAAAACCAAAGATTTGACAGACAAATATGCGCGCATAAATTTTGCTCGTGGCAACACATACATTTTTGACAGCTCCAAAGTGAAATGGTTACCAGTGTTGCCAACGAAGGCGATTTATCGCCATTTAAGCTAATAAACATAACAAAAACCTCTTGAACTTACCTAAACAAAAATACAGCGGTATTTGATATAATATTTTTTGCGACCGGAAAAATGTGAGGATTTTTTTGAAATTGAATTCCGTAGCTACCCCCCCCCCCATGGATTTCGAACAATTGTTGTGGGGAATCCCCCCCCCATGGATTTCGAATAATAAAGGGGGAATCACAAGCTCACGTAGAATATTTGTGGGGAATATGTTGGCAGAATTTATTTGAGTTCATTAGAATTACTGCAACTGAAATTCGGCTACTTAATGTTTGAAAAACGGCGACATTAGGCCAAGATCCGTTGGCAACACTGATGGTTACTCAAATGGATTTCCAAAAAAACGGGGGTGGTGGGTTTCATGATATTTTTTGTCATACCAGTATAGCGTTGCGGCCCGCGTAGCTTTACAAACATATGAATATGGCCCGCAGAAGAAAAAGGTTGAGTATCATTGGACTAGATCAGAGGTTCCCAAACTTTGTTGTGCCGTAGACCCCTTGCCATGTTTTCTGTTTTTGGTAGACCCCCTACTTACCTGATATTGATTTTTAGTAAATTTCTAACTGTTGTGAAGTTTAGTGTTAAAAACTTAAAGTAAAAACACATGTTCAGTTTTATACATTTATTAATTGAATTTAAATTAAAACTACTATAAAATTTTGTATCTGTTATATAAAATAAACGTAACATAAAATAAACTAAGCAATAAGTAAATGTTTTAGTGGGAAGAACCTGATGCTTTAATAATAAATTATCAATATTTGGCGTCAATTTTGTAAGGTTTAATCTTAAGTCTCCTCGGCTAATGATGACCAGTCTGTTTCTTTTTTTTGTTAGGAGATTGGTAACAGCGCTGAACCTCCTTTAGGGAGGTATGAAGATGGAAAGGAAATTAAAAATTTCCTCGCTATATTCCATAATATGGGATAAGTAACGGGTATGTTTTTTTGCAGCCAGAAGTGCTGATATCCGTGCTTAAACTGAACCTTAAGTTCTTCGTTTGTACTTATTTCATTCAGTTCCTCTTGTTTTATGACATTCGTTTCTTCTATGTCACCATATATGGGTTAATTATCCACGGTGGTATTACCATGGTCAAAAAATCCTCAAACCTAGTTTCAAAATCTGAATAGAGGGCATTTAAATGTTGAACGTAGGTTGAAACGTCGTCTTCCTGGCAGTTTGTCTGTGACAAATTGGGGAACTGGGAAAATTCGCCCCGTCCAATATTTTGCTTCATTAGTTTAACTCTGGCAAGAAACGCTGATAAGATGGACTTTGTTTTAATTAAATTTAGACTGTCGCCTTTTAACTGCAAATTAACCATATTAAATTTTGTAAACAAATCTGTTAAATAGGCGATGTCTGTTTTCCACTTCATTAAATTGTCTTTTCTAATTGTCATTCTAGCCTTTCGACAGCCAGCGTACTTCAGTGTGAAGGAGTAATTGATGAAAGTGTTCGTCATTTTCTTCATGCAACTGCGCAAATAACCGCTTATTCAACGCGTTGCTTCGGATTCGGTTTACTGCATCAATGACTAATTGAATAGATTCATGTAATCTAACACTCAAATTTTTAGCAACTAAATGTTGTCGATGGATGACACAATGTATTGCTATCACCCCTGGCACATTTTGTTTTAAATAGCTTATAAATCCACGATAGCGTCCAACCATGGCAGGTGCTCCATCGGTAACTACTATCTGTAACTACATTTGATAAAGGGATTGCTTTTTCAATGAAGTAATCCTTCAAAACATGAAATATTAATTCACCTTTAGTGTCGGTTAAGTGTAAGTAAATAGGTACATATAAATGTCAGTTGAGATCCACTATCGTGGACCCCCATTTACTTTTCATGGACCCCCAATTTTTTTTTCGCTGACATAGACCCCTTGCAGGTTGTCATAGACCCCTGGGGGTCGATATAGACCACTTTGGGAATCACTGGACTAGATGATCATTTGTGGAAAAGTGTGTGGAAGGGTTTAGTTTTTGAAAATGAAAAATAACAATAGTTTACAAATTAGGTAAAAATAGTTCGCACATACTCCGTTTAAAGTTTGCCAAGTTCAAATTATTGTCAAATACATTTATATTGTTAAGTATTTGTTACCAAGACTGTGTACACGTTGTATTGGAGAGTGAAAACTATGGTTGGAATGAAATGTATGTATGTAAAATGTTGATATTTGCCTAGTTGTTCGTGTAGGTATGTGTAGATTTATTAAATGGAGGAGTTCACAAAAATCGAATTTAGAGTTCAATAATTTTAATTTTTTTTTTTTTTTTTACAGTAATACCGCACAAGAGTCCCAACTGCTCCCGTCTGGAGCCAGTGAGACTATGGCATCCCCAATTGGGGTATGTTGTGAGGCTGAGGGTATTGGGGAGGGGAGGGAGATGGGGAAGAGGAAGGTGGGGAAGTACCTGGCTATTCAGATCTGGTCACCAAACACGGCTAAAGCCATTTCAAGCAACGTTTCAATTCTGAATGGTGGTCTTACACCAGGGCGATACTGAGAGTATCTTCCACTCTGGAACGTGCCGCAAATATACTATATATTATTTTAAATTAATTAATTGTGAAATAACACAAATTAATCAAATAAAATTTATTTGCGCACGCCGGGTTCGAACCCGCGACCTTCGGATCTGTAGTCAAAAGCGTATACCACTAGACCACGCCGGCCGTCAAAAAGGTTAGGTCGTTTATTTTTCTTCTGTTTTAGAATGTCGGAATATTTAAAAGATTCAATAATGACAGGTAATTTATGTGTTCTAAAGGGATGTTAAGTTTAAAATTGACGAAGCGTAGAAATTTTCTTTGAATTTTTTCAACATTATGAATATGTACATCGTAGAAGGGCGACCAAACTATGGAGTTATGTTCTATCAGGCTTCTAACAATAGTTTTATGATTTGTAAAGATTCAAAGTTTTTAAGTGTTCTTAGTATAAAACCAAATGTTTTCATACCCTTATTCACAGTTTGTTGAATGTGGGCCGTAATGTCTACTTTCTCATCCATTATTATGTCAAGATCTCGCATTTCCTTTACTCTTTCTAAATTTGTTTTATTTATTGAATAGCCAAAAAATTGTGATGTTTTTTTTCTGGAAAAGGTCAAAATTTTGTCTTTTTGTTTAGTCCAAAACGATTTTTAATTTTTTTTCGAAAATCGATTATTGTATGAAAATTTTCAGGAAATATCAGGTTAGCCGTGCGCCACACGGATTTCCTGAAAATCTTCATTAAAAATCGAATTTTCGAAAAACAGACGTTTTCGGCTACAACAACATAAATAATGCCATTTTTGTAATATTAGCATTCTAGTACACCTAAAAGTCACGAGCCGCCACTGATTGCCATGCCAGAAAGTAATTATAATAAGTACCTGAGATGATGCACACGAGCTCCCTGTGATCCTGCCACTGGGAGCACTATTGTTACCTTTCTTTCTGTTCAAGTTAAAATGTAGTAAATGTTAGTTTACGTCAATCCCCAGAGTTTTTTGCAGCCTACAACTTTTACTGGACCATCACTCCTATGCAGAATCAGGATGACGAAATTGACAAACTAAAAAAACTCGTTTTGAGAATAAAGCAGTCTGTGTTTCCACTTAAGGCGATGCCATACGTTGTGTAATATTTTAAATCGAGCCGCTATCAATAACACCCCTTACGTAGATGGCGATAAGGTTTAAATTCCCGCTTAACACCATCCGCCTGTTTTGATTCATGCAAGAAAAAACATGACCAAAAAGTGCCTTTCATTTTATTTTGTGGATGTTCAGGGATAAATATTTATTTTTTTTCCGATCATTTTATAAATAATTTAATTTGCCACATTATTCAATAAAATCATATCCGAAAATGGGTTCGTAAGTAGGAGATTTTAAACTTTAAAGCAGTTTTCATAGGCCTTATACATTATTTTTTTCTGGGCTTATAAAAAGACTTACCTAAAAAATACTCGATTATTTCAAAGGCCAAGATGTATTTCTACTTGCAGTATTTAATTAAAGCATCTGAAACATTTCCAGACGACCAAATTTTCAAACCAAAAACACACGATTTTGCATTACTACATAGTGCATCGGCTTGAGATTCGCTGCTCTTTTATATTTGATTATATTTTTTAAATCAATTAATTGCGCGCGATATGTGGCTACTGCGGGTACCCCTAGGTACCTGGAGCTTTATTGATGTTTTGACAAACTGCACAAGACTCCTGTTAATACTACAAACTTATTTTTCCATATGCCTATATTATATTATATTATATTATATTATAATATACTGTCAATGCAAATGTTTGCAGTATGTGTGATTATCGACTGTGTAAATGTATTTAATTATTTAAATAAACTTTAATATTTGCAGATATCTTCAAATTTAATAATCATTGACATCCCACTTGCTTAAATATTAAAAAAAATATCAAGTACATGTATATGACATAACCGCACTGAGGACTTGAGTGTAAAATAAAGAAAACTATAGCTTTCAAAGCAAATATTTGAAAATACGTTATTTATTTATTTGCAACGTGATAAATGGAAATGCATTCTATGTAGGTACAAAAAGTGTAATCGCCTTGAAAGATCTAAATAAATAAATATATGTCAAACATAATTAAGAAATTACCAACAATATAAAAAATATCAATTTGGCATTTTATTTAGTAATAACCTTAAGTGCTTAATTATATCGATTGTGTTTTGGTAAAACCTCTCAGGACAGCTTTTTTGGAAAAGTTACTTTTCAGTGGTATCAAACAGAATAGTCGTCAAAGTACAACATGATCAAGTATTTTTTGCTGATTAAGAGATTTTTAATACCAAAAAATTTATTTATACCTACATATTTTTTTTTGTTATTTGGAGAAAACCGTAGACGAAATTACTCAAATCTCTTATAATTATAAATAGAATTACAGTATTTTACATCAAAATATTGAAAAACTAAAAACCAATTTCAAATAAACTTCGATACTTTTAAATAGTTTTACCAATTTGTAAATACATTACGTTTTTATTTTGTGGTTTGAAGGGTTTTACCAAGCCACAGTCGATATTCGAATTTATGTGTACATTCAAAGCAAGTGTTATTTCAGATAAAGGTTAATTTAAAAAATATTTATTTATGCCTACCTTTTTACAAATTCCGTTAAGACACGTTTCACTACTGAGTAGACATAAAATGTAACAACAACAGGCCACGAAAGAAACAACATCTAAAGACTAATAAAATCTTTATCGCGACAATACAATAAGACTGAAGTACATAGTTACATGACTGGATCTGAGAGATTCGATATCACTGTGGCATCGACTAACAATATCATTACTATCTACATAGCGATATCGATACAATTATATCGTCAGAAACAGTGATGAACAGTGAGACATGCTCAGTACCAAAAACATGACACAGTAAATTAAATTAATTCTAGTAGGTACTTATCTTTTTTTAGCAGTTTAACCAAGGGATGGAGTAAATAAATAAACAAAAGACACAAACTTTTGAAAAGGAGCAGTATTTAAAACCCAGGACGATGTTAAAACCAACCCGCCATATATTAGGAATGTACGGCACGCTGGTAGTATTGATGCTGGCTGTGGGAGTAATAGCCTTCGGTTTACAGGACGAACACACAGTGGTAAAAAACATCAGCATACTATCAACAATGCATTTTTTAAACTGTTTAAATGAATTGATTAAATAGTATCATACACGTAAATATAACTAAAAATTGAAGAAACATTAAAATTTTATCCGGACTTTGGAGAAGGCCATAGCAGTAATTTTTCTAGCAAAATTCTTTTGCGGAACTGTTATATTTTTTAATGCTGTGGTTGATTTATTTAATTTTTAAACGAATTACAAAACGAATGCTTTTAAGATGACGAGATTAAAGTAGATAAAAATTTTTTGTTTACCAACAACAACATGTTTTCCATTAAAACTATACATCTGCATGAATAATAATCGTCAGAGTAAATGTTGAATGTTTTGAAAAAATCTTCTAGGATGCTTTCATGCCGTTTAGGCATTGCAAATAATAATCAGCACCTGTTTTTTAAGTCAACTCCACACCTCTAAACAAAGTTAGCGTAAGATCTGCGTTATTGCCCATGTCAGATGACATTGGCTAAAAAAAGACGTCGGGGGTATTTTTTAAACTTCTCAATATAAAATGGGTTGACGAATGTAAGAAATATGTATTTTCTTGACATGGTTATGCTATGCCTCTTAACTTTCAGGAAGTTCGCGATGGTGGGAACAGGTCATTCAGCATAGACTACGACAGAAACACGTTCACGATGGACGGAAAGCCGTTCCGCTACGTGTCCGGTTCTCTGCACTACTTCAGAAGCCCTCACCAGTACTGGAGGGACCGACTCAGGACCATGAGGGCTGCCGGAATTAACGCCGTCTCCACGTACGAAATTTCAACTTTTTATTATTTAATTACTATCCTTTCCTTCATTCTATTAATTCTTTTGTTATTCCTTTATTTATTCGTTTATTTATATTGTTCTTTATTTGGTCTTTCATTCTATTATTATTTCTGTAATTCGTTATATTACTTTGTTATTATTTCTGTTCTTCATTCTATTCCCCTTTCTTGTTTTCCTTTAATCTTATCCACCTGTAATGGAAAAAAAACAAACTTTTAAAACATCGCTTTGGACAATCAATGTATGCGCCTATCTTTAATTTTTAATCCATCTATCTTTTATTCCATCTTTAATTTCAAGAATTACAGTGGTATTAAGGTTCTTTAACCTTTTATTGATCAATCCCTACTTCTGCATACTTAGTATGCGGAGCACTAATCTGCACTTGACCAAAAGACTGCAGTCGGCTATAAAAGTCATAATGTATAAAAGAGTAATTCGCTTGCCCCTTTTAGTAAAGCCCAAACATTTCTATACAAAATCATTAATAACGCTGTTGACAATGATTACCTTCTATAAAACATTAATTTCCACTGTCCAGTACGAAACACACCCTCAAACCAACTATTCTACACTAAAAAACCACGCAACATTAATTCGTGAGTAAAATGTGCACAAAATACAATATGCTAATATTTTCCATTTATACTCTGGTCAATTCTCCCATGCAAAATTAATTTTTGAGAAGAACATGCTCAAAATACAATGTGGTAATATTTTCCATTTATTCAGGTCAGAACTCCCTGCCTCTGCTGTGTCTAAGTTATTTACGAACAAACAGCTACTCCCCGTAGAGTCGATTTGTTCGCTTTTGGGAACAGCTCATATAATCTGATAGAAATTGTTGCGTCTACCTTACTGTCTTTAGACGTAAAAAATAGGCGATCCAACATCCCTTTTGAATTAAATATCTAAAAAGAAATTCTGAGTGTAATGCTAATTAAACTGGGGGCTCGCTTACAGATAAAATTACAGTTATGGTTTCATCTGCATAGGGGGGGGGGGGGGGGCAGGGGCACCCCCAGGCAAATTGGGCACCCCTCCACACAAATTAGCAAAAACAGTTAAAATGTACACCTCTAACCAAAAGTTCCGACCGCAATTTGAAAAAAATTAATGAAACTTTGTGAATTTTTTATCATTTTTTTTTAATGAAACAAAGATAAGTGAGGTAATATTAGTTCAGTGGTTGTGCGAAAAAACGCGACAATTTCATAACTTTTGATTTTAAAATTTTAGTATTTAAAAAATGATATGTTTATTTATAATAATAAAATTTGAAGGTGTATTTCTTCTTTTTCAGTTTTTAGTTTTAAGAAATTTTCCATTTGCGAAAATACAATTCTTCGACTTCTTGACAACATCTTTTAAAAATATAACGGTCTATTTGCTAGAGGCCTGAGAGGTTAAGCCATTTTTTTCATTTCATTGTGTGGTTTTCTTTCTTCATTTTGCTTACATTGTTTTATGATTAAATCATAAATTTTATGTGTTATTTATTGCTGTAGTGTAATTTTAGCTAGTAGGTAACGGTCGTAATTGGGAATCGAGCCAGAGATCTGTTTTACCGGCTTTGTTGTTATCCTCAACTATTTTCCCCAGGTTTTAGATCTATTAGTATTATCTTCTTCAATGATTTAATTTTATATAAAACTAGGTAACGTGTACCCGGCGTTCCTCGGAGACTTATAAATGGTTTGGGGTTAAGTTTTGAGGCTGTCAGTTTTAGAGTACCTGACAACTGGGTGTACCTGATAATTATGTTATTTCTTTAAGTGTAAATTATCTTAAAATACCTTCAACATATAGCTGTTCCCGGGGTGATACAGTCCATACTATACACTCCATAGATTTTCAAGTTTACCATGGCGTAATAAAATAACAAGATAATTATATAGCTTTGAAAAATAGGTCTTAATTTTCCATAAACTATCTTATTTTATTAAGGGAGAGTCGAGAGCGAACATACGAGTATGATATCTTACAGATAAACAACAAGTGTTTAGTTGGTTCATATAATTATTTTTAAAAAATCATCATTTATGATTGTTTATTTCTCATTCCAGTGAGAAGTCTTTCTAGAGCGTTCTCGACCGTTCAAACCACTATTTAAACACTCCTGGCACTAATAAGAACAAACTTTGAAAATTTCAGCGAAATCGGATGATGGTAGAGGAACGCGTACGGGACAAACAGATAAATATTCATTTTAATGTATATAGATATGTACACACATTGGAGGGGACCCCACTACTTTCCCAAAGGCGTTATAAGTAAACATAATATGTTTTATTCCTTCACCGCACACAAGACTCTATTTTTTAACGAAGCTACTTTTTTTAACCACTCTAGACCCTTCAATGTCCCTGCATACGGAGTTAGCAAGCAGTATGCAAGAACTCACATAGTTAGTTTAGTGTTAAAGACACCGCAATCTGAAAATAGAAGAGTAACAAGAGATAATTTAAAAGACCAAATGAGATCTAAAATCGAATACGTAAGTATACAAGGTTATGAACTTGCATCATCACGTACCAAGACAGCTAAACGGCTTTCGCTGGGCAGTCCCATTGAGAATGAAGTCGGCAGTCAGCTAAAACTCAAGATAGATATGTATACAGAACCAAATAAGTGGTTAAAATAATGATTGTTTATTTCAGGTACGTGGAGTGGAGTTTTCATGAGCCGGAGAAAGGCCAGTATAAGTGGGAAGGTGACCAAGACCTGGTGAGGTTCATACAGTTGGCGCAGGAAGAAGACTTGTACGTCATCTTGAGACCTGGCCCTTACATTTGTGCTGAAAGAGATTTGGTAAGATTCCGAACGAAAATCAATAACTTCAGGAAGAAACACATCAGAATATTTTAGGCTGACAGAAACCCTATTATCATAATTCTTTACAGGATATTTTCGTTGGGGAACGTTTCATATTCGCAAAAAAGACTGAAAAATGACACCAACCTCAAAAAGTATTTTGTTAACAACACGCACACACACGGAGAAAAATTAACCAATATAGAAAGAATATTGACAATTTATTAAGAATCTCTTCAAATTATTCGTATTAATAGGTTTCCTAAAAAAAAATTATTAAAATGCAAATTACGATGTCGGAACACGTGTTCATAAAAATCCTAATATTTTCGCATTTCACCGTTGTATATTATGAAGGCAAAGACAAGAGGTCCCGAGGAAAATAATTTCCTATAGGGCCTATATCATTTTTGGGGATGTTGTGTGGAGGGTCATTTTATGGAAATTAAGTGAAGGAAGTTGTGGGAAGGAAAAAAAGCATGAGGGGTGGAATCTAGTGGTGAGTGTGTCCAGGAGTGACGGACGTATGAATCCATCCCTCCCGCTGCGGTGCAAGACGATGGGTCGAGAGAGACCAGCTAGATAGGTCAAAGGGTCCCCCAATCCGGCCTCTCTCGATCTGGCCCGCCACGCAGCTGGTGGGCAAGTGCAACCACCCCCAAACACACCTCACCCGATGAACCCGGGCACCCTTGCCAATTCACCAAACATAGCAAACCCATTGGAGAGTTGCTGGTTTACCAATAAGTTTAAAGTGGTCATCGCAGCTTTAGAATAAATAATTTCTCACAATAAATTATCATTCATTTCACCAAATTAATAAAATAATCAATGCACGTTATAATAACATCAAATATTTATAATTTAATGTTCTCTTTTTATGATGTTCATTGTTATTTCAACAAATATCGGTCATTAAAGAGAAAACATCTCATTGTTCTCACTTTCTGATTAATACATTGACACAAATATAATTAAAACATGATTCTTTTGTTCAATTGGTATTTGTCTAGTAAATCCAGCAGTTCAACTCCTCCCAAAATTAAAATATTATGATAAACTGTTAGTTGGATGATTTGTTTTTCAAATGGACTCATTCAACTGTTTTTGAGTCGTATATATTCAGAGATTATGCAATATTTACCCAACTGACAATCCAGGGGAAGAATAGTATAAACATGATAAGGGAAGTAGGTACACGTCAATGACTTCGAAACTTGTGCAGTTCTTGCAGAGTTCTTTCTGTAGAAGTGCATCCGATTGGAGAGGGCAATCAGAAGAAGAAAAGTTTGACGTAGAAGATAATACTAATAAATCTGAACGAAATTTGATTCAGAATAATACACAGAAAAATAAACAAAATATGAAACAGAACAAGACAATATATAATATAAATATGATATCGACAAAAAGGCGTAAAAAAATTAGCTCCCAATGGCCGAGTTGTTAGAGGCATTGTCCCGCTAAGACAAAGATCCTGGGTTCGATTTACAGTTGAGACCGTTACCTTTTTATTTTTCTTTATCTTGTTCTGTTTCATGTTACGTTTAGATTTATTAGTATTATTTCGTTATTAAATTGATGTATATAATCTTCAAAAGTTATTAAAGTTATACACCGCTAATTTATATGAGAGCTAATATAGCGCTCAAATAAACTCGTAAAAATAATAGTTAAGACCTTTGATCTTTGTACCCAATATTTTTGAAGTGGTCTATTTTCGAAATCAATAAAAAAACAATATTTTGTAGTTGTTAGAGTGGAAAATGATAAAATGAATATTTCCGTTATTTTCATTCCTTCTGATGAACTTATTACTAAAATCTCAGATGTTTCTAAAAGAATTCCTCGGGAAGTTACTAATTTATCGTCTACAAAAATAAAAACGTTATACAAAATGTTCCAACCGCTTTGGATTAAATATTTTAATGGTAAGGTACTATTTTTATTAGTCTTACATATAAATAACTCTTATCAACAGGTATCGGTCTAAAAAAACATAATTTTATTGTCTCATTGTTGATATAAATATATTTTTCTAGTGATATTAATAAAGTGCTTTTTCCTGTTGTGATGGTTGTTTTGAATTGCTGCACGAGATTCAGAAATTATTCGCAACGAGAATCTAGAAATGTTTTCCTGTAAATATATGATTTTTGTATATTTTCACTGTTTTATTCCAGGGAGGATTTCCCTACTGGCTGCTTTCCTACTATCCAAATATCACACTGAGAACCAGTGACGAAGGTATGGTACAAATGATTAAATTGTTGATCTTTCTTCACAAATATTTTTTCACAAAGTTCTTTTTTCATAACGTTCGTATGTTTTTCCTCCCAATGTAGATTATAAGCAAGAAGTGCAGAAGTGGTACGGTGAACTTATGCCTTTGATGAAGCCACTGTTGTATGGAAACGGTGGACCCATCATCATGGTTCAGGTATGAAACTATTTATTTTTAACTGTAAAGTTTTATTAGTTTGGGTGTCCCACCAGAACCTCTCCGATGAGATCCTGAATCAATGGCAATATCATGTTAAGCTGGGTCCAGACATGTTCTTTTGTCCGTACCGTACCTCCGTTTCGTACCAGCGTCGCGATCCAAAAACTCTGGACGCATCATCTTTTGTCCGTACCGTACCCCCGTTTCGTATCCGCGTCGCGATCAAGAGCCCGTATCTCCGTAACGTCGCTGCGATCATCGCGTGTTCATTTCCTCCCACCATGTCGTCGACTGCGGAAGTGTTTGAGAATTTGACGATTGCTTGCGCGTCCTTCATTGTTATTCACAATAATATAACGAAAAAAAAACAAAAAAGGCGACGTTGGTGGGAGTTAGAATTGTTCAAAAACAGAGAAAGATGTAAGACGCCGCGAACACGTCCAGACTGGCGCAGACCCGTACCGTATCGCCTTTGAACGGGTCGAAAAACCGACTCGCGATGGATCGGAGCGTACCTCTATCTGTATCGAGACGCCGTACCACCGTACCGTACCGAACGGGCGTCCAAACTAGCGTTCTTGATCGCGACGCTGATACGAAACGGAGGTACGGTACGGAGAAAAGAACATGTCTGGACCCAGCTTTAGGCTGGGTCCAGACATGTTCTTTTGTCCGTACCGTACCTCCGTTTCGTACCAGCGTCGCGATCCAAAAACTCTGGACGCATCATCTTTTGTCCGTACCGTACCTCCGTTTCGTACCCGCGTCGCGATCAAGAGCCCGTATCTCCGTAACGTCGCTGCGATCATCGCGTGTTCATTTCCTCCCACCATGTCGTCGACTGCGGAAGTGTTTGAGAATTTGACGATTGCTTGCGCGTCCTTCATTGTTATTCACAATAATATAACGAAAAAAAAACAAAAAAGGCGACGTTGGTGGGAGTTAGAATTGTTCAAAAACAGAGAAAGATGTGGCGGAAGAGCTTTAATGAGAGATTTAAAATTTCAAAACATAAGTGGAAAATACAAAAACTTCACTCGCATGTCACCAAGCGACTTCGAGTACTTCATTAATTTAATTGGGCCAAAAATAAAAAAGGCGGATACCACATTTAGAAAATCTATTTCGATACAAGATAGATTAAGCATAACTTTGCGTTATTTGGCTACAGGAGATTCTTATACCAGCTTGCAATACACATTCAGAGTATCCAAACAATCAATAAGCATCATAGTTCGAGAAACCTGTCAAGCTATCGTCGACGAATTAAAAGGACTGATAAAGGTGAGTTTTCTTTATTACTTAAAAGTTAACATAAAATAATTAAGTAAGTACAATAATTTTAATCTTAATTAAAATGCGTTTAGCAGTTTAGTAAATCTTGTAACGAATCTTCAGAGTCTTGTTGGAGAGAATATGAAGATTCTTGTTCAGCATGAACTGGAGACGGAGTACATGGTTGTGTAGTTGCAACCGTCTGCAAAGGCGAATGATGTGGAGATTCGAACATACGTGGAGGAAGAGCTGTTGGTGGCTGAGTAAAATACCCTCGTGTAGCTGGTGGAATGTTTTCGAATTCTCCGTTATCAGCAAAAAAAAACAAGTTAGCTATTTGATGCTGTAGGGCATTCTTGGTTCGCTGTGAATATGTCTTTAATTTGACAGCCACGTAATTTGCAAACATCTGGCTTTCATCTAGGGATACATCAGAAGTAGCGGGTCTAGAAGCAGTGATTGCTTTCGCTGCACTGGCTTTAAGCACATCAAATGCAGACTGCAACATGTGCTGGTTTTGTTGGTCCATACTAAGAACCTTCTTTTTCTTATAATTTGCCGCTGGAGATTTGAAAGGTGGCGTATTTTCGGACGACGGGTAGACACAGGTCGAATCCTCTGATTCTGTGGCCTTACTTGTTGAAGCCGTGTCTTGTGCGTTTGAGGATTCATCAGCGCTCTGCATTTCTTCCTGTAAAATAATAAATAATCAAAACCGTTTCTTTTCAGTTGCCGACTTCATCTCAAGAATGGTTCACTATTGCAAACGAGTTTCAAGAACTTTGGCAGTTTCCTCACGTTTTGGGAGCTATGGATGGAAAACACGTAGTCCTGCAGGCACCCTTCAACAGTGGAACAGAATACTATAATTATAAGAATTTCTTTAGTATTGTTATGTTCGCTTTAGTGGATTCCTCTTATAACTTTATTTTTATCGATGTAGGATGTCAAGGTAGGATTTCAGATGGAGGTGTATTTAATGATTCAGTTCTTAAAAGAAAGATGGATGAAGAATCATTAAATTTGCCAGCCGCAAACACCTTAAGAGGCAGACAAAAAACTATACCATACTACTTTTTAGGCGATAGTGCATTTCCACTAGGCATGCATCTTATGAAGCCCTATCCAGGTGTGCACCCTAAAGGATCCCAAAAAAAAATCTTCAATTATCGATTGTCCAGAGCTCGACGAGTTGTAGAGAATGCGTTCGGGATATCCGCAAATGTATTTAGAGTTTTGAGAAAACCTATGTTACTCGAACCTAAAATAGCCCAATTGGTTGTGTTAACAGTAGCCCACTTGCATAACTTTTTAAGGAAAAGTGAAAATTCAAGAAACATGTACACTCCACCAGGTAGTATTGATACTGAAAATGATGAAGACCTATTTATACCAGGAACGTGGAGGAACGACGAGGAAACAACATCTTTTTTACCGATTGCAAATATACCTCGCAGATCATCCATATCAGTACAAGCTATACGAAATGAAATCGCTGATTATTGCTGTACTACTGGAAAGTTGCCGTGGCAAGATCGTATGCCTTGAATTTATAAATGTAAATATCACTAATGTAAAACTTACCGTATTTAGCCTTTTCCGTGGTTTGTTTCTGTCCAACAGAAACAGTAGATGCTTGAATGGAAACCAGGTCGACACATAAACATCTGCAGAACCTTGAATAAAAAATTATTTTATTAGTACAGATCAGTTGCCCCCTGGCCACAAGATTGAAATGTAGATTTAAGATGTATGGGTTTAGAGAGTTAAGTTGGTACTACACATATAGTAAGTACCTACATAATAAATAATAGTACTTACAAGTTAAATATGGTGAGTACCTACATAATAAATTTTATTTTTATTTTATTTTATTTATAATTTCTCATCGTACTTTTATGTTTTGTTTTTTTTACACAAATAATTAACCTCACTAGGACTAAAGCTTGTATTGAGGTTAACATTTTAACAGTTGAGAGAAACATTACTTAAATTATTATATGCAACAGTTATAATACTCTCGGAAGAATGATAGTCCTTCTAAACTCACTAGCCACTGACATCGACATTTTCCACCTGAGCATTAATAAATTTAAATCGCTAATTAGGCAATTATGATTGTGTATTTGTATAATGTTTATTTGTTATTGGAATTTTTTATTCTGTAAATTTGCATTTAAAATATAAATAAATAAATAAATAAACACTAAAATATTACATTGAAATACAATTACAGTTGAAGTACAAATTACAGTGAAAGAAAACAAAAAAAAAATATAAATAATATTAAATATAAGTTAAATATTTATGAACATTTGTACAATTTATTTTAATTACAAGCTTACCTTTGCCAGTTCCTTCTGATTTTTTCATCTTCATTTTCTCCCGGCGCAACCCAGCCAATAAAGCATCCATCTTCTTCTTCATATCGTCGACACCGCACTCCATTTCGAAAGACAGTTCCTCCCATGCATCTTGCTTTATATTTTTATTATAATAATTCCTGTTTCCGGGATCCCACATTACTTCCCTGGCCCTATATCCATCGATAAGCTTCACAATATTAAAGTTATCCCACTGCATTTTTCACGCTGATTCGGGTAGTGACAGAGAACACGACCAATGCACGCCGCGAACACGTCCAGACTGGCGCAGACCCGTACCGTATCGCCTTTGAACGGGCCGAAAAACCGACTCGCGATGGATCGGAGCGTACCTCTATCCGTATCGAGATGCCGTACCACCGTACCGTACCGAACGGGCGTCCAAACTAGCGTTCTTGATCGCGACGCTGGTACGAAACGGAGGTACGGTACGGACAAAAGAACATGTCTGGACCGAGCTTTAAGCTGGGTCCAGACATGTTCTTTTGTCCGTACCGTACCTCCGTTTCGTATCAGCGTCGCGATCAAGAACGCTAGTTTGGACGCCCGTTCGGTACGGTACGGTGGTACGGTGTCTCGATACGGATAGAGGTACGCTCCGATCCATCGCGAGTCGGTTTTTCGACCCGTTCAAAGGCGATACGGTACGGGTCGGCGCCAGTCTGGACGTGTTCGCGGCGTCTTACATCTTTCTCTGTTTTTGAACAATTCTAACTCCCACCAACGTCGCCTTTTTTGTTTTTTTTTTTCGTTATATTATTGTGAATAACAATGAAGGACGCGCAAGCAATCGTCAAATTCTCAAACACTTCCGCAGTCGACGACATGGTGGGAGGAAATGAACACGCGATGATCGCAGCGACGTTACGGAGATACGGGCTCTTGATCGCGACGCGGATACGAAACGGAGGTACGGTACAGACAAAAGATGATGCGTCCAGAGTTTTTGGATCGCGACGCTGGTACGAAACGGAGGTACGGTACGGACAAAAGAACATGTCTGGACCCAGCTTTAGGTACACGCAAGTATGGTAGTAACCTGGGGGTCAGATTGGCCAGGGGCAAGGAGATGGGTTGACAGAGTCCGGCTGGAGAGCAGAGCGTTTCGGCCCGCTACTCAGTTAGTGGGTCTAGACCAAGACCTGGAAAAACTTCACCCCTTGAAGCCGGGTACCTCTGCTAAGTCGTCAAACGTGGCGAAGCACTCGGGGTGGCCAATCGCAGAGGCGTTGGTTATCCAAGGAATAGTTCCCGAGGCAGCGGTCCTCGAACCCGCCTTCCAAATTGCCTTGTAGGAGGGTCTTTTTGAGAAGAGGAATGAGTGAACATGGGTCTTGAAGAGATCCATGTTGTGGGAGGGAGGAAACACAGAGGCTGGCAAATCGTTCCACAGCCGACCTGTTGAACTCAAGAATGAGTCGTAGAAACAACCCGTTCTCATGCGACAAATGTCAACCAAGTACAAATGTTAAGCGCGCGTTTGGCGTGTTTACCGAATTTGCATGAAGGGATCCGTCATCCCGTGATTGAAGGGATCAATGTCGCTAATTCCTCGGAGCATCTTCAATTGTAATACCGGTAGAACAAGGACAGCATACCTACCTAATGCTAAGCTCTAAAGATGGCAATCCGTTTCTCAAGATAGGGGCGTCTATTAAACGGACCGCCGTTTCTGCACGGTGTCAAGAGTTTTATCAGGTATTTTGGGGCTGCCAAATTCAACAGCGGGCCGCATTTGCGATTTTTACAGGGTCAGCAGTTGTGTAGGTACTATCTGCAGTATATACAGTATACCTGTATAGTATACCCAGCTTCTGAGATGCTACCTTGACTCTATATTTGAGAACAGGTATAAGTTTAGAGTGCAATAAATTTTAGCTCTGGTTGGTAAAATTGTCAATACTTGACGATTGGTGTGCTGGCATCAAGTGAACCCTGAATTGAACTGACGCAGGTGGAGAACGAGTACGGCAGCTACCCCGCCTGCGACAAGCCATACGTGGCGTGGCTGGCCAACCTCACGCGGGCCTGGACGGAGGACGCCGCAGTGCTCTTCACGACGGACGGAGCTAGCGTCAAGATGCTGAGCTGCGGATCCACCTCTGGAGTGTATGCCACTGTGGACTTCGGGACCGGTATGCTTGCAAATACTACACGGATAAAAATGATCCTATTAAAAAGTGATAGCATGCCAATTTCCTGATAAAATATTAGTCATTCAGAATATATCGAGAACACGTGTTCTTTTTGTATTACTATCATGCCGGAATGCGACAATATCAGTATGTCAATATTAATATCAATATTTGTATAAACAATTTGTACAAAACATTCGCTTTTAACTGACATGACCATATTTTAGAATCTAGATAAAATTATTTTTTATATTTTCGTGTTAGATGTATACTTTAATATTTAAATTGTCGTGTTTGATATATACTTTAATATTTAAATTGTGGTGTTTGATACCTATATAATATTTAAATTGTCGTCTTAGATATATACTTCAATATTTAAATTGTCGTGTTAGAAATATACTTCAATATTTAAATTGTCGTGTTAGATATATACTTTAATTTTTTTTGAAATAATATTTTCATTTCAAACATGAAGAAAGTTGCAAAAAGTTGAAAAAAGCTCACTACAGACATTTTTAATCAACATTTTATAGAATTTTTTTTTTTTTAAATCCTCATATTTGAGAGGTTTGCAAGAAAGGTTACTTCAGTATTATCTCTTTCATACAATTAAAAATTATAATAATATTTCTGAGAGAAATTATAATAATAAACAAAAAAAAAAGACTTTTTGATTCTTTTTGACTTACTATGAAAGTAAATTTATTTTTACCCACACGAGCATAAAGCATTTATGTTATTAAAAACAAGTTTTATTAAATTCATGCGGTAAAAGTCAATTAAAAAATAACATGTCCTAAATAACCTCTCTTTTTTCGAGAACATGAAACTATATTAACAACATGACATTATTTAATGTACTAAAACTGACAACAAAATATCACAGAAAAATATACTGAATTTTACTATTATAATAGTAAATTGGATTTTAGAATAGAAATTAGGAACATAACATAATTTGAATAACACATCACAAATCAAAACTGTCATATTGCAGGGAAACACGCGCATGCGTAAGTCTGCCAAAATGCAATGTGGCCAGTTCTTTCGCAGCGCAGTTAGAGACATTTTTACTAGTTATAATTCGAAATATAAATTGTACAGTCCTTGTACAATGTGTAACAACAACACCGTTTAACGGTTATGAAATGATTTTTTATTAGTTAGATTGTTTGTATATAAAACAACAAAACAAAGAACAATACAGCTTGGGTGGAGAGATTCTAGATATTTAGTAATGTTCTGGAGGCTATCGGTAAATTAGGTACCTACGTGTGGAGTTTGACCGAGGATGTTATTTAGTCGACACATTTGCAAAAAAAGGTTTGGTTATGTTTATGGTTAGGTATAAGAAATGTTTTGAGGTTTCTTGGGAGACGCTGATTGATATTGATTATAATTGTGGCAAAGAGGGAAGATTCTATATTTTTTTAATTTGAAAACAAAAATGATGTCAGTTTTGTCACTAAGACGTTCAATTTAGTCTACTTGTACTTACTAAATACGTCTGTGGTATGTTGGCAATCAATTCTTGTATAATTCGAAATGATAACCGTTCTTGAAAAACTATAAAATACCTAAAATTTCGAAATACTCTGTCGTGTACACAAAACGATTTTATTATTTTCAATATTATCTCTCTCAATGACTATAAAAGTATTGTTTTGTAAATTTTTCGTTTTATATAATCTTTTGTTTTTTATAAATTTTTTAATTCATATTCCTTTCTTACAAATTTAATTTACGTATTCCATATTATGCTGTCTCAGTAGAGGTAAAGTTACAAGGAGGAAATCCATAATTAGTTTTATTTTGACCATATAATACTTATGTACAAACTGATTAAATGTAAGCTCTCGATTTCCCGAAAATTAATAAATAAATATTGGTCGAAAAATGACTGCTCCTTCTTTCTCCTTCCTTCTAACTTCGACTGAATAACCCTCATTGATTAATTTAATAAATCATTCGCAGGTGTGAACATGGCGAAAGCTTGGGCGACGATGCGGAAGTTCTCGGAGAAGGGCCCCCTCGTGAACTCGGAGTTCTACCCCGGCTGGTTGTCCAACTGGGGGGACCCCGTAGTCAGGGTGTCCACGGCCAACGTGATCCGGGACCTGGTCCCCATGCTCGACGAGGGGGCCAATGTTAACTTCTACATGTTCCACGGAGGGACTAACTTCGATTATACTTCAGGTAATCATTCCCACGAATGTTTATACGATATCACAACGTTCATAAGAATTCTCAATTCTCGTCTTCTGATTCTTTCCTTGATATCATAACATTCCTAAGAATTCTTACCTCTCATGTTTTATTGTGTTATTATTATTGTTTTAATTTATTTAATATAACGTGGATGATACAGGTTTTGTAAAAAAATGAAGTCTTGCAATACTTCCACGTGGCTGCTTGTATGCAGGTTCTACCTTAACATTTCGTCATAATCAATAAATAATAAATAGTATAATTACACATTTATTCATTCATAGAAAAATGAAAAATATTATATTGTGTACACAACGCATTGGCGGAATAAATAGTCTGCGAAGTAAATCATTATGGACTAACGTACAAGACGTATTTAATTGAATAATAAGTTAAATAAATAAAATGTTTTATATATTCATGGATTTTTCTTTTATTAGACACATCTTTGCAATTTCAGAGTTGGTTTCTCATTTTTCACAAATGCAAAGTTATTTTTTTAGTTTGTAATCACTGGTACACAGTACTTCTTAATATCATAACGTTCCTAAGCATTCTCACTTCTCATATTCTGAATGTTTTTTTGATATCACACTGTTTCTAAGCATTCTCACATCGCGATCGGATTTTAATAATCAGAACATCTTTCCCAGGAGCGAATATTGCAGCTAGATACACCCCTGACCTGACCTCCTACGACTACGATGCGCCTATGACCGAGGCCGGGGATCCCACCTCCAAATACATCGCTATAAATAATGCTCTTCTCAATGTGAGATACTTCTCATCTATTTATGTAATGTTCTTTTCAATGAAACTACTTCTCATCTTCACAATGTTCTTCTCAATGTATGCTACTTCCCATCTACAAAATGTTTTTCTTCTCTTCCACGTGATATTTATTTCCATAAAACACGAAATATAAAATTAGCAAGAAAAATAAAATTCTAATCCCACCCAATTGATAATCCCAGTACAGTAGTAAGCCCATTTAATTCCTGACACCACTGATATACAGCGTTGTTTCTCCCTGCCTAGATAACTCTGGTTCTCCTAAAGTGCTGCAACAGCCGTTGTGCCCACACGTAAGGGCCTTAAACGGCGATGTGCCCTGGATGGTTATTATATTTTTACCCTACACTAAGGTTATAACTCGTCGAATCGACGAACTTTGTTTTTAAGAAATTCCTATATGCGAACTATGCAAGTCAAAAATACACCAAAATCATTTTTAGTAACGTTTTTTATTCAAGAGTAAAAAAAAATAATATACAAAAATATTTTTTTTGTCGCATTAATCTTTGCATTAGTTTCCAGCCTCTTTGTTAGTTTTTTTAAGGAACTACCTTTTTTAAAATACAGAATAAATAAAAAACTTAAAGTAAAGTGAGTTATTTCATGCACAGCCTTTGAATATAATATATAAAAGAATATTAAAAAAAAAAACTATAATAAAATACCTCATTTAACACATGAGGCACAAAGCTCAACTTTGTGCTCACCGCACACACTCTTGGCGCATTTCCTGCAGAAAGACTTTGTCATTCTTCGCTTGCTTGATGGACAGAAGTGACATATTTTGCGCTTCTTTGGTTCCCCGTCAACATTTTCAATTTCTGATTGTGGACTGGGTAAAATTTTCTGAATATTATGCTTTGGGGTGGACCGCAAGTTGGGTATTTCCAGCCTTTTTTCCAAAAATGGCGTCACCAGCGATTCATGGAGCTCTTTTGAATTCGCGACGGTTTTTTCCCTTTTGAAAACATGTTGTGGGTATATATTACGTAACTATTTACGAATGTTATGTTGAGAGTTCCATAAAAGAGACACATCGGCCATCTGTTGGTTTTGCGAGAGCAGGACATCACACTGCACATTTGGTCTAAAGTGTCAACCCCGCCTTTTTTTGGTTATAAAATTGAACCACGTGGGGTTTTCCGTTGTTTGCGTTGATTGTACCTTCTTCATCGCTAAAATCGATTTCCTCAAGACCGAAAATATCAGAATCAATGGGATAATCATCGTCACAATGTAATAAAAACCGTTCTATGTCAGACTCCGTGAGAGCTTTTTTGCTGCCCATATTGCAGTTCTAAAATAAATTAAAATTCAAAATGTTCACCGGAAATTAATCAGAACTGCTTAATTTATGTTATACAAATTATAACACTTAGTTTTTATAAAAAAGTGGAAACAAACTAAATTAAAAAATAAGTGCCCATACAAATTCAAAAAGTCACACTAAAGTTATAACTCGTCGGTTCGACGAGTACATACCTGTAAATCTCTATGTTCGCAAAATGTTTACACCACGCACATCCACTCACAGCAAGATCTCGTCAGCAACTAACATTGTGTAAAAAAAGAGCGCAATTTGAGCAAGCACAAAAAAGTTATGATTGAAAGAGTAAGAGAGCGTCGTCGATACGACGAGTTATAACCATCTAGGGTAAGGTGCCGTGCTGATCACCGAACATTTGCAAACGAATGCCCGCTCCATTCATTTCCCAGCGGGATTGAAGAGGTCCACTTGCAATACCTTTTGACTTCTGACCCTACCACCATACGAAAGAATAAAAAAATGTTAATAAATACGTAATTGAACGTTTCAGTATACAATGATGCCCCCTTACCCGCCGCCCGCGGTGAAAAGCAAGGGCTTTCTGGGACCTATCACCCTGGAGCCCGACATGGCGCTGATGAGCGCGGAGGGGCGCACGGCCTTCGGGGGTCCGCCCACCAACTGGAAGGAGCCCCCCACGCAGGAGGCGCTGTTCCAGAGGTCCGGCCTGACTCTGTACGAGAGGCAGCTGCCGGACAAGCGTCTAGACCCTGCGGAGCTTAGCCTGCCTGGCCTCAGGGACAGGGCGCTCGTGTATTTGGATGGGGTAAATATTAATACAAAATCCTTTAATCGGTATCCAACTCAGTTCTTCTCCGTTACATATGTAGTTAAATTTATTATTATTTAATTGTTACACATTTAGTTCATTATAGTTCATTTGTCCTAAGAACCCATGAAAATTATATAAAATCAAGGGCGCGAGCGGATGAAGGCTAATAAAAACAAACTTACTTATTTCGTACTTAATTTTTGTGCTCTCGTTATTAGATTATTCCTACTTGTACTTGTAAAAGTTGTACCTACTAATATATCTGTCATACTTTATTTCATGTGAAACTTTTATCGCAGTGTGAATTTTGCTGTGTTGCAGCAAAAAATCCAATTGGGCGTAATATTGGTTTGCTAATTACAAACTAGGTTACTGTCTGTTTGCATGTTCATGCGGGCAAATTAAAAAAATAGGTTTGTCTGGTTGATCTTGTTGGTATCTGGAATTTTAGTAAAACGTTAAGCTCAGGCGAATCCAGGCACATATAATGTAGAAGTGATTCAGTAAAAATGTATCCTTGTTTCAGACATTTGCCGGAGCTCTAATTAGGACGAGAAAGCTGTTCTCCCTCCCAATTTTAGCCGCACAAGGAAATTACCTACAAATATTGGTGGAGAATCAGGGAAGAAACAATTTTGGACACGTTGAAAATGACTTCAAGGTAATAATTGAATCACGGAAAATATCATATACCCCTGAGCCGCACAAATCCAACAAGTGTAAACGTATGTAAGATTTAAAAAAAAAATACAACAACTGTAGTCGCTAACGCTGTGCATCTGAAGATAATCCCATTGATATATTATATTGATAATCCCAAGAAATGTCCCCTATACCGATTTGAAAGAAAACTGGCTCGCTAATTTACATAAGACATTTCGATTCCTAACTGCCAGACAGTGGCCAGAATATCCAGAGTGGAAGATAATCTCAGTAGTAGTGTGAGACCACCATTCAGAATTGAAAAGTTGCTTGAAATGACTTTGGCCGTGTTTGGTGACCAGATCTGAATAGCCAGGTACGTCCCCATCTTCCTCTTTCTCATCTCCTTAACATCCCCACTCACTACCTTCAGCCTCACGATATACTAAAATTGGGGATGTCATAGTCTCACTGGATCCAGACGGTTGGGAGCAGTTGGGACTCTTGTGCGGTTTCCCATTTAAAAAAAGACAGACTGATGAAATTTATTATCTGTTCAAGAATTCGACATTTGAAAATGTTTGATCAGTTTATACTTTACTAGTGGTCCAAAGGGTGACTCTTGGGGAACACCGCACGTAGCTTTGATATTTTAAACTGTACCGTCAATTGTAATAGCCGTTTGTCTGCTTAGTTCATCCCTTAGCGTGTAAAATTTAGAGAATCGGGTGAAATCTCGCACTCCTTACTCCATGCAGATGGCGATAAGGTTGAAGTTGTAGCCGCCTGTTTTGATTTTTCAAATATTTCTGGCTTTTCGACCTTCAAGGGTGTTACAGGCCACCAGGAGAGAGAGAGAAGGTGAATTTGTTTATTAATTAAATGGGCAAATATCAGAATTATATGGAAGAATGGAGTCCAATTCTCATCTGAACAGGGGAGTTGTTTAAACCATGGTTTTGATGGAATAGTCCTTCGTATTGAGGCATAGCAAAGCCGACTATTCTGGTTTGCAAAAAAAAAACATCGCCAAAAAGCAAGTTTTCATTATTTTTATTTTGGCTTTAATGGCTAATTAATTAAATTTGGAATTTTATACAAATAAAACCATGTCCCAAAAGGGGTTCGTAGGTAGGAGATTTAACACTTCAAAACATTCTTGGCTAGTAAAAAGTCTGTCAAAAAATTGTAGATAAAGGCTAAGGTGCGTTTCACTCGCGGGATTTAATAAAATCATCTGTAATATTTTCAGGCGACCGGATTTTTAAACCAAAAGCACATGATTTTGAATTACTTCACATTGCATTACCCACGTAATATTATGAAAACCCGGTTATACCGAATAAGATATCAACATCAAATGTTAAATATCTAATGATATTTTTCAGGGTATAACAGGAAACGTGACACTCAACTCCGTCAACCTCCACAACTGGAAGGTGACCAGCTTCCCCCTGGAAACGGTAGACAGCCAGCTGGCTTCCTCCATAGCCAGGAGCAAGAGCCGCGTCCGCTTCCAGGTGTACGGGGGCAGGCCGGCCTCCACCAGGAACTTCCTCAGCACGGGGCCCGTGCTCTACTCCGCCAAGTTCACGCTCAACGAGGGGCAGGTGCTGGACACCTATCTGGATGTTACGGGATGGAGCAAGGTAAAAAATACCGAATATTTATAATCGGGTTTCTGCACAAGTTTCTGCGTAATTTGATAGAGGGATTGATTAATGCATCACTCATGTACACACCGAACCCCAGATTCCTACCCACCTCTCTTTTCTTCCTTTACTTAAAAGACTAGGGTCTTACTGCATCCCCAAAGATGACATGGCCTTTTGTTTTGTTGTGGAGGAAAACCGACATTGCCTCAAGTAACTAGTGTCCATTGTGCAGTACCCATCTTTGTGATATCTATATAGAAAACTGGTACCTAATATCTTTTGTTTCACCATTTATCTTCGTTGGTGGCTCTCTTTCCATTTTTCACAGAGAATTTAAATTTCTTGTTGTACAATACAATTTCACTTTCGCGCCAATCAAACGGAATATATGGCTCTCTTCTGGCAGGCCGGGGTAGGTTTTTAAACTTGACCTTAGATGCCTACGTAATAGTTACTTTGTGCTGGCGGCCTTGTACCTTGGTACCGGCTGTCCCCGCTAAGGGGGCGTTGTAAATGGGGGTGCGTTGCACAATAGCACCTTGGTACCGGCCGTCCCCTCTAAGGGGGCGTTGTAAATGGGGGTGCGTTGCACAATAGCACCTTGGTACCGGCCGTCCCCTCTAAGGGGGCGTTGTAAATGGGGGTGCGTTGCACAATAGCACCTTGGTACCGGCCGTCCCCGCTAAGGGGGCGTTGTAAATGGATCTGGTGACTGATGAATACCTACATCAAAATAATATACTCTTATTTTGAAACAGGAAGCATTCCATATCTGGCTTTATGATAAATTAATATATAAATAATAATGAAATAGACCAAACTAGAAACTAAACTATGTTTGTGCGCAACTAGTGACTGCCCACTCTAGCTTTGATTGCCCTTTTCTCACTAACGTATGTAAATAGTTGACGGAAATCTTAACAGATGTCTCTATTAGTTCAATTGAAGCGGGAATATCGGCAGATTGCAGAGACAGTCACATTGTTGAAAAGTGAAATCAGATTTTGTGAAGCGCGTCGAAGTTTTGTAAATTTTGTAGATATTTCTTATTTACATTCATGTTTTACTTATTATAATTCAAAATAAAATAAAATAAATGCTAAATATTAGGGATCGCTGGCTACACCAAACACGACTTTAAAAATAAACCTTGTAATTCGCCTTAATTGCTATAAAAGGCAACTATCTGCATTTGGGAAATTTTTAATTTGAACATTCTAATTTTTAATCACGTAAAATGAAAATTGTATGGGATGACTACCATTTCCAATCATTTTTATCAACGGTATTTTCATATGTTTATCCCGATGCTACACGCGGGGCTAAAAAACGTTAATACCATTTAATTCATGCATATTAGGTAGGCTTAGGGTATTAAGGCAAGTTTTAAAAAAATATTTTTTATGTAAAAATAAACCTAACATAACTTAACCTGTCCTAACCTGATCTAACCTAACCCAACCATTCCTATACTAACCTTTACCAACCTAACCTAACCTAACCTAACCTAACCTAACCTAACCTAACCTAACCTAACCAAACCTAATCTGTCCTAACCTAACCCAGCCATTCGTATACTAACCTTTACCAACCTAACATAACCTAATCTAACCAAACCTAATCTGTCCTAACCTGATCTAACCTAACCTAAACATACCTATACTAACCTTTACCAACCTAACCTAACCTAACCTAACATATCAAAACTCTGTAAAAGTTTCACAAAGAATCATCATAGAAGTAATACTAAAAAAAATCTACCTTCTCAACAGAATCACTATTTAAATTGTTTTCAGTACCAAATGTCAATAACATATTTAAGCAAGCTTCCATCGTAAAAAATAACAAAGAATACCAAGAATTTTACAAACTAATGAGAAATAGAAATCAATTTATTACACCAAATTTTAAAACAACACAAATGCAAAACCATTATATTTACCAAGCCATAAAAAACTACAATAATCTCCCTTCTGAACTGCGCTGTATTTTCAACCAATCAGAACAAATAAATTAAATAATATATATATATATATATATTTTAAACTTAAATTAAACAGTACATTGAAAAATCCATATTCTATATAAAAATATTATTACAACATAAAACCTGTGTAAGAATCGTGGCTGCCTTATCAGGCACAAGAACTCCTCTTTTCTGATAAGGTATACATAAACAACGATGATCTGAAATTTAATATTGTTAAATATTTATGTAAGTACCTATATTCCTTATATTACAATAAAAAAATTAAATAAAATAACTTAACCTAACCTAACATAACCTATCCTAACCTAACCCAACCTAACTTAACCTAACCTAACATTTACTAACCTAACCTAACTTTACTTAACCTAATCTATACCAACCTAACCCAACTTAACCCAACCTATCCTATAATAACCTAACCTTTTTATTTTAAAAAGATGCCTTAATACCATTATTTAATTTTATTTTATTTGTAAGTGCTGCCAAAATAGTACCTACCCAATTTGCATAGAGTAAATGGTAATAACATCTATTCTCTTTTAGCCACTCGTATACAGGAATACCAACATAAGAAAATGTCACCAACCAGTGTTGCCAACGAAGGCGATTTATCGCCATTTAGGCTACTCAGAACGAGGATCGGCGACGAAAAAATCTAAAAGGCGACTGGTCGCCGATTAGGCTACCTCAGAGACAAGTTATTTAAATCAGCCAAATTAAAAATAATAAATAAATGAAATGAAATTTTTTAATTTCAATGGAAAAATGTGAGGAATTCCGTAGCCACCCCCTCCCCATGGATTTCAAAATTGTTGTGGGGAATTTTTTTTTCAGCGAAGTTCTGTAACAACCCCCCTCCCCCATGGATTTGAAATATTTTGTGGGGAGTACTCATTTTGAATCATTTTTGTGGGGAATTATGTTTTACAGAAATTATCTAACAACCCCCCCCCCCCCCATGGATTTCGAATAATAAAAGGGGGAATCAAGCTCACGTACAATATTTGTGGGGATTATGTGGACAGAATTTATGCGAGTTCATTAGAATTACTGCAACTGAAATTCGACTACATTACGCTACTAAATGTTTGAAAAACGGCGACATTATGCCAAAATCCGTTGGCAACACTGTCACCGACAGAAATTATTTTCGCTGTCGTCACATTCAATCCCATATAACGAAAGCGAATGTTCATTTTACGTAATTAAAAATTAAAATGCTAAGATTAAAAATTTCCCAAGTGCAGATGGTTTCCCTTTATAGTAATTTCAAAATTTCCTTAAGCGGTAAATCGCCATCAATTTTATCCCTACTTATATATATTTTCAGGGCTACGCCTGGGTCAACAACCGCCATTTGGGTCGCTACTGGCCCAGCGAAGGCCCCCAAATCACCCTGTACACACCCGGGGTCTACCTCAACCCCTATCCCCTGGAGAACACCATCGTCCTGCTGGAGTTCCAGAGAGCCCCGCCTAACAGGACCGTCAGCTTTGTGGACCACGCCATCGGAGTCTAAACCAACAACTTACATCGAAAGAGCTACACAAATAAATAAAATAATAATAATACAATGTAGTCATTTATTAGTTTTTTATTGATGAAAATGTATTATATTTAAAAAGTTTTTAAGAACAGTTTTTCGATGTCTCCAAAAATGTCGAGGCTATGAGCTTTCAACGTGAACATTGGTAAATTGTATACAATAATGTCATAGATCCATGATGTCATGTGAAGTAACATCGCAATATTTTTTTTATTCAACAAGGGATCAAACCATGAAAATTGATATTGAAGGTATTACGTATTACCTATACATGTCATCAAAAGTGTCTATTGTGTATTATTTGGTACGGAAGGTATTAAGTATTACCTACAAATGCCATGAAATGTGTGTATTGTGTATTATTTAATACGGAAGGTATTAAGTATTACCAACAAATGCCATGAAAAGTGTGTATTGTGCTTTATTTGATACGTAAGGTATTACGTATTACCTACACATGTCAAGAAAAGTGTGTATTATTTGATACGTAAGGTATTGCGTATTACCTACACATGTCATGAAAAGTGTGTATTGTGTATTATTTGTATGTACTTAAAATATAATTAAATTTAACCAGTTTATCATTATCAAATATAATATTTATCCCAACTGCTCCCAATCTTCTAAAGCCAGAGAGACTACAGCATCCCAGATTATGTAGTGAGGCTGAAAGTGGTGAGAGGGAGAGGAGATCAAGGAGAGGAAGGTGAAGGTGAGGTCACCAAACATGGCTAAAGCCATTTCAAGCAACGTTTCAATTCTGAATGTTGGTCTTAAACCAGGGCGATACTGAGAGTATCTTGGACTGTTTATTATTTTAAATTAATAAATTGTGAAATAATACAGATTCATCAATTAAAATTTACTTGCGCATGTCCGGTTTACAACCCGCGACTTTCGGATTTCGAGAGCATAACCCCTTGACTACTGGGCAGTCAAAATTAGTAAGGTAAATCTAGGACTTCGTGTAAATTTTATTTTTGCACATAAGCAATAGATATTTTCGATTTCTGAACACTGTGGGAATATAATCAGTTCAGTTCGCCAGCCGAACCGGGCAGTTGATAAACCCACCGGTTTGTTTACCTGCGAAACGGTGTTAATCTTTATTATGGTTGTAATTAATCGCGTTTCTGGCGGCTATATCCAAATAAGTGTTGAAAATAGTTTTGTCAGTTAATTTTCGAGTCGGATTATCGAAAATTGTCAGTGGTGTTTAAATGTGTTTTTCGTTAATCTGAACTGTAAAAAAGTGGCAGAAACTATTGTCAGGACTGAGTTACTCTTCAATTAAATTCGTATTTTGTGAAATTCAGATGAGTTTGCAGATTTCGTAAATAACATAATTTGCATTTCACCCTCAGCAGCGGTAAGTTCCAGCATTCTGATTGGATTTTTTTGTTAGTTAATTTTTAGGTTGGTTGTTTCTTTTTAATTTGTTTTTATTATTTGTAATATGTCCTCCGTGGACTCCTCCGACGAGGAGGAAATTAAGCTCCATGAGCTTTCGAAGGAGTAAGTTATTTAAATAGCGTAAGTAAGAGGGAAGGAGGTATCCTCACAAAAGAGACAACCTTCTCCCAGGTCCTATGTGCTCATGGAGAGTATGCGAATCCACGAGAAGTCCGGTAGTCCCAGACGGTCCACTTCACAGTTTACCAGTATCCATGGTAGCTTACTCCATGAAGAGGGAGCAGCATCAATTTGGCCGCCCCGAAGTGGCGAACGTTCCTTCTGGAAATACTCCCACTTACACTGGTGACGTGGCCAAAACTCATTAAGGATGCATATCGGTTGATTACGCAGATACTATGTTTCTTTTGGTCTCAGGGGACAGCAGAAAGGAAGTGGATAGTAAATCAGAAGAGGGTCTGCGTGAAATTCTTGAATGCGGGGTAAGAGAAACAGGCTGAATTTCGCTCCCCATAAGACCGTGGGACTCTTGATGAAGGGTATGCTCAGTCATGCCAGAAACCCTTCTATCAGATTGACTCCAATATTCGTTTCGTTGAAAGCTCCAGGTAATTAGGCGTCACTTTAGAAAGATCTTCTTCGTTCCTAGCGCGCGTCAAGAGCGTTTCTAGCAGGGCCCAGGCCCTGTTCTTGAAATTGAGAAGGCTCTCAACGGCTGAGTGTGGATTGCGGACTCCGGCACTTCGTCCCCTATGTAGGGGTGTGAACGTGACGCATATCTCGTATGCCGCCTCTGTGTGGGAGCACCGGCTGGATAATGAATTGCTCCACTTGGCCCTCAAGCGGGGCCAACGGCCTCCCCTGTTGGCGCATTCGGGCGCATATACGACTGTCGCTAATGATGCATTGCCGGTTCTGGCCGGTACACTGCCGATTGTCTTGGAAATTAGGGAAGTTTTGACAAAAAAGGCACTGACAAGAGGTGGGGCCGCTGTCCACCTGGGAGTCGAACTAACACCGGGCGGAGCGGTGTCCCTTCCTGGCTTATTGAAAGCCATATACGAGATAGAACGCCGAGTGTATTGCAAGAGCGATGGGATAGGTCGACGGAGGGTAGATTGATTTTCTCTTTCTTCTCTTCAGTTTAAAGCTGAATGAAAGGGGCGCACATAAAACTGGATCACTCCATGACGGAATTGGTGTCCGGTATTGGGGAGTTCAGGGGACGGCTACAAAGTCTTGCCTTGTCTCCTCACCAGAACTGTTCATGTGGTGACACTAACCAGACAGCCGAGCACATTCTGTGGCACTGCGAGTTGATTAAGTATGCCCGAGAGGAAATGTTGGATGGCTTGAGAGGGATTACAAGAGTCGTGTTGAACAGAGAGAATTTTGAATGCTTTAAAAACTTTTGCAAAATCCCGGGTAGAGAGATGGCCTGTGCTTAACTTAAAATCATCTTCGTTTCAGGTGCCGAGCGTATTGTTCTTGTCTCTCCACGGTTACTCCTCTATCACAACTATTTTGCTTATGCCCGATTGCTTTGTGTTTTTATGTACTCTTTGTTTTTACTTTCCTTGTCTTATGGCATGATCACAATGCATTTATTATTTTTTATATTTATATTGTCTTTTTACATCGCTTTCCCGTTTTTTACGCTGTTTATTTATGCATTTTCTATGCCTGTATATTCTCATTTTTACTTGATTTTGAACCCTATTTATTAGGAACGCATTGATAATTAGAATAATGTTTGATAATTATGATAATGTTTCTCTTTTCATAAATGTTCTAAGAATGTTATAGTTAACAGAAAAATCGTTAACATCACATATTATTACCAATAATAGATAAAGTTCCCAAGCTTTACTAAGAGTTTTCAATAATTTACCTCTTTTTTAAACGTCAAGTGTGTAACATTTCATCAGGAAGTATCAAAATTCCGCTTTATGAGGTGGGAAAAGGGAATGGGGTGGTTTTTTAATCCCAAGTGACCTTCCAGGTAAGTATTGTCCTATAGAATATAAACAAATTATAATATTTGCAGATCCCAACGCAGAATCACGTTCATTGGTCGAATGCTTTGTACAAATAGTTTTCTATTAGTGATCGACGAACCAGTGTATGCAATCTGTTCGCCGTAAGTTGATAATAGTTTGTCTAGTCTATAGTTAGTAATAAGATTTAGCATTGTAGACATATAGTAGGTATATATTTGTACAGCGCCCGCGAGGTGATTTCTCACAAGAACGGCGCTATACAAATCATCCAAATATTATTATTATTATAGCGTCTGTGTCTCTGTACGAGTCCAGTTTTCGGGTCAACTCTTTGATTTGCATACATCTATACTTATTATTATAATGTATCTTCACATAATTATTTTTAATCATACAAAGATCAGGAGAACAGAATTTGTTATTTTTCATTCTTTTCAATTAGATAAGATACCACAACAATGTCATGGTACAACGTTTTTTTCAAGGAGTTTAAACTTTCAAACGTGACATTGCTTTAGTTTGTTTTCCTATCGCCAGAGGCGCCCCTAGCGCCGCAGAGCCTGCCTGCCCCCGCCAATCAGTAATCAGTTCGTCGGCTGAATTCGCCGGGTACGGAGTTTTCTGTCAAAGTCTAGCTGACAGCAAATACACGTGCTCTAGGCAGGTTATTGGTTATTGTTTACGTCAAAAACACCGGCTCTTCTATTCCTCTGGCCCTGTACTCCAGCCTGGCAATAAGGTAAGCTGTCACTAAACTATTCATGTTGTAATTTGTGTATTTATTAGCGGTTTCTAAAATGTTCTGTTAATTTAATCCAATGCGCAGTGGATGTAGTGCGCCTTAGATTAATTTGTTATTGAATGTTTTGATGGTATATTCAATAAAAATCTGTCATATTTTGTGTATTTCAATTTTACGTGTCTACGTTGATATTAATAAATACACATGGAAGTTTCCGCTATACTCCTTGGTACTGACACGCGCTTTGTTTCTTCGAATTCCATGCATCTTTTTATTTTTACTTTTGAATACCGTTCAAAGATGAGAACCAGTTTATTTTTTGACGAATAGCAGTTTTAATAAGACATTTATTAGGTACACTATCTGTTTTAATTCAAAGATTATTTGAAGTAGGCAATGTACTTACTTTGTGATTTTAAAAAAATATCGGGTTTTGTTATGAGTCGATGTTATAGAAGATTACCTTTCTATGAGATGTTTGAATTTGTTGATCCGTTCATCTGTTGATTTGTTCATCCTCTGCATAACCCTGCGGGCAAATTGTGTTGTGATTGTTATTAATTTAATAATTAGTTAACTACTAAAAAAATAAAGATCCTTTTTATTTTTTACTGTCATTATGTAGGTCAGACAAAACATAACACGTGTGTTGTATCAATCAATTTATTTTAGTAGTAAAGTCCACTTTGTTAAAAACTTTTTCTCTTCAAATAGTTACTTGCCTTGTGCATTTTGATAATCGACGTTTTGATCGTAGGCAAAAAGATCTCGATTATCAATTTAATATAAATGATCGTGTAATTACCCTTTTTGAACATAAACTGTACATTATTTCATAAAATAAATTATTACACGGAAATTATATTAAATTTATAACTAGAATTTGACACACAGACACTGTTATTTGTTTACAATCATTTGTTATTGTTTGCCTATGATTATTTTGCTTACGATCATTTGAGAGTTACGATTACGATAATTTTGCTTAAAATCATTTGAGAGTTGCAATTATTCGATTACTGCATAGACATATGAATATTAGTAGACCTGCCCTAAGTGATTAAAAGCGTATTATCCCCACTCCCCATACCGGTTCCATTGGAGCCGGCTGTGCTCGCGTATGGCCTCAAGTGAAATTTGAAAACGTGACGTCATCATTCTTGTGCGAACTATGGTCGAGGCATCATCGGTTCATTTTACGAAATAACACGGCAAAATGTTGACTTGTACTATGAAAACTTGTAAAAATAGATGTGAAAAAGAGAATAAACCCAATTGTCGTATTACATTCCATATATAAGCATTATTTTACTTTATTTTAAGCATATTCACATCGTATAATATAGCTTTGATGGGCGGACATAACAGTATAACTGCATTTTTGACCGTTTAACGATTTATATGAGAAAATGTGTCTTGTGTATGCCGGCATCAATGGTATTAACAGTATAGTTACACCAGTACTCAAAACATAATATTTTTTGAGTACTGGTGTAACTATACTGTTAATACCATTGATGCCGGCATGCACAAGACACATTTTCCTATATAAATCGTTAAATGGTCAAAAATGCAGTTATACTGTTATGTCCGCCCATCAAAGATAGATCAGTTTTAGAAACATATACTATCACATCGAGAAACGTCTGGACGCGAAACACAAAGCTGGTTGGTTGCTGGGAAGTAAATTATGAACATTTATAAAAGTGTCTTAACTAAATACTTAAACGAAATATTCGACTCTGAAAATATAACCGAATTTTTTTGCCGAATTTGGACTTCGCAAATTTGTTCATAACGTGGCGAGTAATTTGCGCTCCCATGTAAAAATGTCTATTCATTCAAAAGCAGATTTTACTTTTAAGAAGTAAATGGTGATATTATAATGCGAGATGCCTATTTACTGTCAGATTGATTTATTGACGAATCACAGTCAGCTTCACTCCCTTCGTTCTTCAACAGTTGATTTTACCCCTCGCCATTATCTTCTCGTCTATTAATTCCTGTCTGTGGATTACTGTCATTTGCTTACGATCATTTTGCTACAGAGTTCTAATCTTAATTTATAAAAATTCAGCCTGTGTATGTTTTTTATGCCCGCAAAACTCGAAAATTTGACAATTTCAAATCTTGTCTTTATTAGTGCCAGGAGTGTTTATATGTTATGGTAGACGAAGTCGGGGACGCCCGAGGAATACTTAACGCAATATCTCTGCACCGTAATTAGATACGGAGTCGAATTAAATGCGTAGTGATGTAGTTTTTGAACAGTAACATTGTGGTATACAGTATCGAATGGTGGAAGAAGTGGGAGGCGAGCGAGAAAGAGATTAGCAATAGCGAAGCACTGCGGGGGATTTACTAGTAGGTATATAAAACACACCCGCGTATTTGAATGCAATGTTGCGTCGAAATTTCAAAGACGTGAAGAACTTTCGGATATTTAAGATTTTGAACAAACGAACATTTTTATTTATATAGATAGATGGATATTTTTTGTTATCGTTCCAATTTATTTTTATTTTTGGAATAATTTGATGAGTAAAACCTCAAAATTGTTATATTTACAATATTTTTTTCAATGATTAAATTTTAAAATTTGAGGTTTTACTCTAAATATTCATCCTAGATTTGCAGAAAAGTCAATAGATGTCGCACATAAAAAAATAATGAAACGAAAATATTTATCCCAGACACTATATAGATTGCATTTAGTTCGGGAAGATGTGCGTTAAGAAAATTATGATAATTTGGCAGTTCTTAGTCGAAGTATGATATAGTTGAATATCACCGAAGGAAATATGGTTGGATTAGCTCAGTGGTAGAGTAGCGCCCCGGCAAGTCTAAGGTCCTGGGTACGATTCCTAGATGCGACCGTATATTTTTCTGTTTCAAATTTTCATTTGAGTATCGCTAATGTTGTCTTCAATGATTAAACGTTACCAACCCAAATTTAATTTATGTTTGCATCGGGAACGACCCTGCAAACCTACTAATCCAAATTTAATTTATGTTTGCATCGGGAACGACCCTGCAAACCTACCAACCCAAATTTAATTTATGTTTGCATCGGGAACGACCCTGCAAACCTACCAACCCAAATTTAATTTATGTTTGCATCGGGAACGACCCTGTAAACCTACCAACCCAAATTTAATTTATGTTTGCATCGGGAACGACCCTGAAAACCTACCAACCCAAATTTAATTTATGTTTGCATCGGGAACGACCCTGCAAACATACCAACCTAAATTTAATTTATGTTTGCATCGGGAACGACCCTGCAAACCTACCAACCCAAATTTAATTTTTTGTTTGCATCGGGAACGACCCTGCAAACCTACCAACCCAAATTTAATTTATGTTTGCATCGGGAACGACCCTGCAAACCTACTAATCCAAATTTAATTTATGTTTGCATCGGGAACGACCCTGCAAACCTACCAACCCAAATTTAATTTATGTTTGCATCGGGAACGACCCTGCAAAACTACCAACCCAAATTTAATTTATGTTTGCATCGGGAACGACCCTGCAAACCTACTAATCCAAATTTAATTTATGTTTGCATCGGGAACGACCCTGCAAACCTTCTAATCCAAATTTAATTTATGTTTGCATCGGGAACGACCCTGCAAACCTACCAACCCAAATTTAATTTATGTTTGCATCGGGAACGACCCTGCAAACCTACCAACCCAAATTTAATTTATGTTTGCATCGGGAACGACCCTGCAAACCTACCAACCCAAATTTAATTTATGTTTGCATCGGGAACGACCCTGTAAACCTACCAACCCAAATTTAATTTATGTTTGCATCGGGAACGACCCTGAAAACCTACCAACCCAAATTTAATTTATGTTTGCATCGGGAACGACCCTGCAAACCTACCAACCTAAATTTAATTTATGTTTGCATCGGGAACGACCCTGCAAACCTACCAACCCAAATTTAATTTATGTTTGCATCGGGAACGACCCTGCAAACCTACTAATCCAAATTTAATTTATGTTTGCATCGGGAACGACCCTGCAAACCTACTAATCCAAATTTAATTTATGTTTGCATCGGGAACGACCCTGCAAACCTACTAATCCAAATTTAATTTATGTTTGCATCGGGAACGATCCTACAACCTACCAACCCAAATTTAATTTATGTTTGCATCGGGAACGACCCTGCAAACCTACCAACCCAAATTTAATTTATGTTTGCATCGGGAACGACCCTGCAAACCTACTAATCCAAATTTAATTTATGTTTGCATCGGGAACGATCCTACAACCTACCAACCCAAATTTAATTTATGTTTGCATCGGGAACGACCCTGCAAACCTACCAACCCAAATTTAATTTATGTTTGCATCGGGAACGACCCTGCAAACCTACCAACCCAAATTTAATTTATGTTTGCATCGGGAACGACCCTACAACTTACCAACCCAAATTCAAATGCGTGGAACTGCCATAATACGGGCATGAGTCTAGTTGTGATAGTTGAGAAAGTCACCAAAATTGTAATTTTTTAATATTTATAAAAAAAACATTATTTTGATAAATTTCACAAGGTTTAGCCAGCGCTAGCAATGTAAGCGCACGACAATATTTTTTTACTGCTTGATTACAAAACATCGATATTCTCTACTTTGTGTAAATAAAATATCCATGTTATAATATATATGTAAACCTTCCGGAAGAAATTCTCTAAATGATACTGAAAACTCTATCAAAATCCGTTGACAAACAGACAGACGCGGATAACGACTTTGTTTTATACTATTTAGAGATATCCTGTCTCCAGACCGACTTTGTTTTATACTATTTAGAGATATCCTGTCTCCAGACCGACTTTGTTTTATACTATTTAGAGATATCCTGTCTCCAGACCGACTTTGTTTTATACTATTTAGAGATATCCCGTCTCCAGACAGCAGCACCAATAATATTATAATAATATTTATAGTAATTATTACATTTTAAAAGTATTTTCCAAATTTATTGTTTTTTATTTAAAAAAAAATGGCTAAGTTTTTTTTTATTTTATTTTACCTGTTTACAAACAAAATTCCATTGAAAAACATTTCAGTGGCGAGTGGCAAAAAATCTCAGGATACAAGAAAAATTGTAAACCTTTTCCCAACCTTTATCAACTAATAATTAAATGTACGAGAAATAGACAATAGACTTAAAAAAAATATATGCTTACGTTATATCTCTCGGTTGGATATAGATATCAATGATTTTGAAATCTCAGATTCTTTTCTTCTGTATCATTTAAATGACCAGCATAATATTAAGGTTATTAACACGTTGATAAGTAATCCAGTTAACCCCACAGGCTAATTTGTTCGTTTTTGCGAACAAACAGCTAGGATAACCCGTAGAATCAATTTGTTCGGTTTTGAGAACTAACTAACTAACCATCACGCCGTTTCCCCGCAGCGGTAGGCAGAGAGGAAGGACCGCCAAACAACTCGGTCTTGTCACACACTCCTTGCCTCATTCACATTCATACATCGTCTCATACATACTCTTTTATTGTTCTGACTCTTGACATGGCCCGACTCAAGTATCTGATTCACTTGGTCGTGCCATGTCTTCCTCGGGCGTCCCCGACTTCTGCTACCATTCACATTTTTTTAATTTTTTTTATTTTTTATTTAATATTTGTATGTTTTTTACAATAAATATACAATTTATACATATTATACAGTGTTATAAAGGTGAATAATAATAGCTTTTCCTCACCATAAAGAGACGAGGCTCTTGTGTTTGGTGAGTGAATCCTAGCTCAATTATATGGATCATGTAAGTAAGTAAATAATATTTTTTCAAAACCAAAGGGATAAGTAAGAAATAGGCAAGATTTATCAATAATACAGTTTCAAGATTTGAAGGAAATAATAATAAGAGTAAGATATGGACTTTTATAGTAGTTTTAGGTAATTTTTTAATTTTATTTTAAATTCCTGAATATCTTCAATATTTTTTAGATATAATGGAAGGATGTTAAAATATGTTATACCTAGATAGAGATAGGTATTTTGTGTGTGCTTTGTATTGAGTTTTGGGATTTTGATAGTTTTTTGATATCTTGCTGATGAATTGAATTGTAAGTTATTTAACTGTATTTCTTTATAAATTTGTAGAATTGAATATTTTTTATATATATTGTCTATTGTGGGTACGTTGAATATTGAAAAGAGAATCTCGGTAGAAAATTTGGATGGTTTTTTCAATATTACTTTAATTATCAATCTTTGAACTATTTTGCATCGTATATTCTCCTTACACTCCTTTCTTCGCTCATTCGCTCTACATGCCCAAACCATCTAAGCGTCCCTTTCTTGATCTTACTCATTACGCTTACATCAGCCTTGCACTCTTTGCGGATATCCACATTCCTCACACGATCGTACATGGTTTTACCACACATACGCCTCAGGGATCTCATTTCAACAGCATTCAATCTACTTTCATCCTTTCTTTGCCAGTTCCATGCCTCACTTCCATACATCAGGGTAGGTACCAGCACTCCATTGTGGACTGCTAACTTCGCTTCTTTGGACAATTTTTTGTTAGCGCCAACTGCGTTCAGTCCTCCGTTAATGGAGTTACCTGCATTTACTCTTCTTTCAATATCTCTGTCAGCCTTCCCATCTCTCGTAAACATGCTTCCTAAATACACAAATTCATCCACCTGCTCCAAGTATTCCTCATTCACAACTATATTGCACACTGTTTTCGTACTTTCTCTTTCAAACACCATTACTTTAGACTTACTTACATTCATCATTAAGGCGAATATAAACGCCAAACATATTTGGGTTTCTACCCCTTCCAACAGAATATAAAATGTGCACATTTTTTGTTACTTTTCTGCACGAGACAAGTAATTGCAGTAGCCGCGTACTATGTACCTGCTATACGTAGGAAGCGCCCGACCAGGCTTCCCCGTTCGCCAAGGCTTCCGTATACCTACTAATACCTTTTTAACTGGTGGACGATTACTATCAATCTTATTTTGACAACAGCGGCAGAGCTATAGCTGCCGGATGGACTCAAACTGTGGGGATATTAGTGATTAATATAATAATTAATATTTTTTATTTTTTAATAACTGTATATTTTTTATTGATTTTTATTATTTGTATACATTATTAAAACATATAAAATATTTGTTAATAATACGTTACATTGAAATGTCACTTACATATATTATTTAAAAAAAAATTAAATTCACTGTTATCAAATTTATGTTGCTAATATATTTTTTAAATTCAATTTACAAATAATTTTTGAAGAACAATCAAATTACCAAACAAATATCCAGTATTAGAAATTATCAAGGAACAATTCTTAAGTTCTTTTTTCTAAAAATAGTGCATGAGTATATAATTCTACATGCATGTTAATTGTAGCAACTACTAAATATATAATCTAATATCAACTTGTGATAGTACTCCCTCTCTAATCACGATCATTTCTCAACTAGGGATGTATTATTATCACTAATTAGAACATATTAGCTTTACATGCATTTAAAAAAAATGTACTTATACCTGCTTTTATTATAATGTAAAAAAATTGGAAAAACAAAAAATACTTATATTGTGAATTTATATAGCATATTCATAAACCTAAAATTTCTCAAATGATATAACATTCTCAATATCAATAGAGTTGAAATCAGGAACAATTGTTGATGACACATCGTCTGTAATTATGCCACTTTGTAACTCCATTGATGATGATTGCGTTATAGGCGTAATTTCTACAACATCACACGGATCTGGTATTTTTTCTGAATATGTTAATTTACGCTTTGTTGGAGGTTGAGAGAGTGTTTTTTTTTTAGTTTGTCATTGATTGCATCGACTATAAAAGGAGGATTCCTAATTGGCATATTCCTGTTCTTTCTTGGATCAATAATTTCAGGAAGTAAGCAATGTAAATAAAATCGGACCAATTTGGGTTCCATTTTTATTTTCCAGAAATCGTCGTCTTTATAAATATATTCAGTTTTTAAAGGATATTTCCGTCCACTCCATACAACAAATAAACAGACATTTTTTTCCGTAATGCGAAGTTGCCCTTGAACCTGAAAATACCAATCATGATTTGTATTTATGCTCATACTTCCATCTTTGTTTGTCCTACAAAAAGTAACTTTCTTCTCTTGAATAGCTCTTTCTAAGCCAAGTTTGAAGGACGATAAAGGACATTTTACTTCTACTAGCATATCGCCGCTAAGACCGTCCGGAGAAGCTCCTAGAAATGGAAATTCCTTGTCAATAAATAGCCCACACGGTTGAATTTCAATATCGTGTTCAACGCTAGCCTGATGTAAAGCTTTTTTCTCATATTTTCTTCCGTGACTTATTGAAGATACATGAGAGATATTGACTTTGTACAGCAATGATTTTACAAGAGCTGCACAGCTTATATTGTCTCTTCTACGTACAACTTTTCCAAATGAAGATGCTGTGATCATTTTACGTAGCAACTCCATCCATTCACTGCAGTTACTCTGTAAAATTGTTTCCCGTTCTATTTTATTCCTATCTTTTTGTTTTTCTCTCAACTCATCCAAAAGTATTTCTTTCTCCGCCTCGAAAATAGATTCAGGAATATCTGGTTTTATGCAGAACTCTCCATACTCAGCATCTTTGCGATTCATGTGTCGCTGAATTCGATTTTTCTTACGAAAATATCGCAAAGTAAGACGACATTTTTTGTTTTATTCCCCATCTTCAATAAATTATGGACCTGTAAAAACGCATTATTAGTCAACATAAATGCAAACGGAAAGCATTTTTCCGTAAGAAGTAAGTCATTAATTTTGTGAAATAATGAATAAAACTATACATTCAAAAGTATTTTGAGATAAAAAAGTACAATATTTGGGCCATGAATAATAACAATATAATTACAAAACTCCCTCACCGTTTGAGAACTAATAATACTCGTAACCAGAGTGTATATTATTACTCTAAACTCGTAACCAAAATAATGCCGACAAGAAAAAACTGTCGAAAAAACTGTCACCAACCGACTTCCGTTCCGTGCCACGTTCCGCGGACTTCTGTACAGATGCTAGAATGTTTGCGTCTTATATCACCACGAATAGAGGCGACAATTGCTTAACCAGTGGAGTCTGGCTAAATTTGACGGTAGCGCCAAAGTGAGTTTTATTTATTTGTTGAATATTTTTATATGAATGAAAAAAAGTTAGTCAATAATAATTATAAAAAATAATCTTAGCCATAAAACGGTATTTTTTTAAAGGTGTTTCTTATATGAGTTCTTAGTTACCTCAAGAAAAAACAAAATTATCAGTGGTTTACGTTTATATTTTTTGTAACGCAACCAATAATTTTATTCCAATTCCGATCAATAATAAAGAAAGAAAAAGCTTCAATTTATGCATAATATATTTTTTGGCATTCATAGTGTATACCGATTCGTAGCAAAGATTAATCTAAATAGTGATTTAGCATTTACCTTCGCCTTAACTCATTCTTCACGCATACTTCGTTCATCCTAGACACGAGAGACTGCAGATCATCCATACTATTAGCAATCAGCACCGCATCATCAGCATACAACAGGCAACATACTTTCAGATGAGAACAGCTCATAGAAATCGTTGTTTCCCTTATTGTCATAGTGAAAGATATTATCTAAACGGTGTTAGAAAGAGAAAATACTACACTTTATATTAAAATCTAGAAGTTAACCATAGAAGAATTAAAATGTGCACCTCTATGAAACCAAAGTTTGGACCGCAATTTGATAAAAAAATTATGAAACCTTTGTAAATTATTTTTTTATGAATTGACAAAAAAGTGCGGTGGCAGTAATGTTTATAATACATTACATTATAAAATGTAATGTTTGTAATACATTTGTCTAAAAAAATGTGTTTTTTTTCGTTATCCATAATTTTAGTTCAATGTTAGACGAACGTAAGGTGAGCCGTTTTTAAAACTATTTATGTTTGCATTAAAAAAATATATTTCGAAAATTATATGTTTATTTCTGACAATCTTATTTTCACATTTTAAAAATAGTTTTTAGTTTGCGTATGCGTTCAGAAATATTCAATTTTTTTCGGATTTATTGCAATTATTTAATGATAATTAAGTGTTAATCTCATGTGACTTACCAGGTAATTATGGTACTGTATATTATATCCACATATAGTTAGTAGATCATTGTAGACGTGTATTATATTTTTGTTCAGCTTTCTTGAGGTGATTTGCACAAAAACTGCGCTATATAAATCATACAAATATTATTAAAGCACAAATACATACGAATTCTCCGGCATTCTGATAGCGTATTTTTTTTTATTTTTTATAGTGAATACCTCACAAGAGTCCCAACTGCTCCCGTCTGGAGCCAGTGAGACTATGGCATCCCCAATTGGGGGATGTTGTGAGGCTGAAGGTAAGTGGGGAAGGGAGAGAGGAAGGTGGGGAAGTACCTGGCTATTCAGATCTAGTCACTAAACACGGCTAAAGCCATTTGGAGCAACGTTTCAATTCTGAATGGTGGTCTTACACCAGGGCGATACTGGTAGTATCTTCCACTCTTTTTTTTAAAGAAAAATAAAGGTCAATATGCCAGAGGCCTGATGTACGACGATAAAATATGTATCTAGGTTATAAAATAAACTTTGTAACCCGTTAATGTTCCTTCAAATTGGATTCCTGTAGGTTAATAAATGGCACTAGTTACACGATTATCTGTGTAGCTACTGTTATATAATATAATAATTTGATTATTCCGGTTTGTGCCGATTCTTTACCGCCTCAAAAATGATCGAGTTATTTCTGAATTATATATCGCCTTGGAAGGATATGCATTGTTTGGTTCCATGATAACTCAACACAGTGACAATTCAACACACTTTTCAAAAGTGATATAAAGTCATTAGAAACGATGAAAATTTTTTTTTTAACCTAACCTACATAACCCAGTTAATAAAGTTTTTGTTTCATCACTTTCCATGACTTTATATAACTTTTTAAAGATGTGATGATTTGCCCGGTTACCGCATTTTTTCTCAGGTAGGTACTCAACAATGAAACAGTCACAGTAAAAAGAGATAGTATCTCCGTTAATTCTTCTCATACATAAGAAAAAAAAGAAAACATTAATAAAAAATAATGGCTTCATAAAGTGTTTGTAAAATAAACGTAACGTATGGTGTGAACTCTGAGAATCTATAGAACCAAAACAATAATCTGGTGATGCTTTCCTTTCTTCGAGATGTGTGCGGAAGATGAAAACATGTGTGCGGACGATTTTTACCTTAGATGGAATTACCCCTAACCTAACCTAATTAATTGAGCCTGATCTTTTTTACTCTTGATAAGAACAGTGTGACGTCTAAATGATTCGATATGTGTTTTTCTTGCAAACCCAATATTTAAACGGCGAACTATTCAATTACTCCTCTTTCTGTTTTATAGTAAAGATACAAAGTAACGAGCGTGAGATGTTGGATAATCTTCATCGTCAATTCATCATCACATATCGTGTCAAGGCTAAGAAAATAAATCACAAGGAGAGTTGGGTGCACCTGACAATATTTGTTAACATTTTTTTCCATATTTACCTTAACCTGTTTTGGAAAAAAATCTCGATTTCTCGAAGCAGGTTCCGTATCCGTTGCTTATTGCCAACCCAGGTAGGTCCCTACTGCCTACCTCTGTCAACAATATCTACCTGTTAAGAAGTTATCTTAATTTTTTTTCTCCAAAATGTGGTATTATCCCGTCGACACAGCTTCCATCACTTAACAGGAAGCTACAAGCCAAAAATGTGTATATTCTTGGTATACCTTATATTGTAGGTAATAGGCAGTAAAATCGCTTGATAAACGGAGTCTAGAAACGTTCGATTTCAAGCACAAAACTGGTTTTTATTTATATTGTAAATAATTTTATAAGAAAGCAAAAAAGTTAATCAAGTGAAACTGTCACAGATAATCTTAGCTATAATACTGTTTTTTTTAAAGTTGTTTCCTTCATGCGTTCATACATTTCTATTGAATTTTTTTTTAGTAGTTTTGATTTATATTTTTTACTGAGCAATTTATTTTTTATTTGTATTCTACTCAAGCGAAACGATAGGAAAACCTTTATTTTATCAAAAGCATATTTTTTGGTATTCATAATGTACACCAATTCGTTATAAAGATTAATCAAAATAGTGATTTGGCATTAAGCTTCGCCTTAAGACTAATAAGCTAATAAAATGTTTTCTAAAAACATTTACACAAAACCAATGTTTTCCATCGGTCACGGAAAACAAAAACACTGTGGCTACGCTCAAATGTTTCAATGTTTTGTGTAAATGTTTCGAAAACAAAACATTTTGCTGCGCGGGAGATCGCCTTTATACAAACACCTTATTTTATCGTATCACGACAAATCTCTTTACTCGATCCATTCAATTATTATTTATGCAAAAATTACAGCTTTGTTTTAACTTCTCCATCTTTATCATAAACAACTCGCCATGTAACGGAAAAAATTGTTTCAACGGAGCTCTCGACGGCAGGACTACATATTAACATTTGGATTAAAAAAATAACTACACGGCTGGCGTTATTTATTTAACTGCGGAAACTAAATAATATTTCGTAACGTTTTTGGTGTGGCAACATCTTGTAAAATCAACTATGTACATAGTTCCCGCTTCCAATTTGGTTCACTTATGCCAACAACAAAACCATGACACAAAAACCGTGAATGAAGACTTAATATTTTATTATTCACCCATAAACTATCTATCGTAAACCGGTCGGCGTTCATACACCTTCAAGTAAACTTGAGCGGAGATTTGCACAAGTATGATTAAATTTCCTGACTTATCTATCTTAAACCGGCCGGCGTTCATACACATTCAAGTAAACCTGAGCGGAGATTTGCACAAGTATGATTTGATTTCCTGACTTATATATCTTAAACCGGCCGGCGTTCATACACCTTCAAGTATACTTGAGCGGAGATTTGCACAAGTATCATTAAATTTCCCGACTTGTAAACATCGTAAGATGAATTGTTTGCCTGCGCCCCGTACATACGTATATGTATGTGAATAAATAGTTTAGTCCGTATAAAAACCAAATTCTTTCTAGAAAGGGATACAAATACAATATTGGATTGAATCACCGATACTACTTATTGATTAAATTTTCATACCTATGTTAATATGGTTTTATATTTTTCAACCATTCTACACCAAACAGTTCCTAAGTTAATTTCTGCCCAATGACAGCCAAAGCGTCGTCAGTGGACGCCGTTGATAAAATTGTACGCACCGCATAGCACAACCACGTCTGTTGTTCGTCAGAACCGAACTGATAGCACGCAAGGCATATTTTGAAATATGGAAATTATGGAATGTATGGCATTGCACTACCCCTGCATACATTCTGGAATAAACTCTTATTATTATACTTGAAGTTGTGAGGTCATAAGGCCGATCAAGTATACTTGCGTAAGTCTTACTCAAATGTACTTTGAAGGTGTATGGCCGGCCTTACATTTTAACACCGCGACGTTGACGTGTTAGAACATTAAAAACTTAATGCGTTGTTTACACATAATCATAAATAAAGTGCAATATTTATATTTTCCTTCCAAAAGAAATAGAGGATAATGTCAGCATTGCCATAGTGACATTGTATACGGATTAATTTTATTTTTTGTCTTTCTTCCCTTCTTTGTGCCCGGTTAACAAACAATTTTGCTCAGGGTCGGGAGTTTCCGCAACGCCACTGGCGTTTCTTCATTGATCATCTCATTATTATTCATATTGTAGGTACAGCCCGATTCAATTCTGCGCTCTTCGTGTCACTAACGTATCTCTACCAAGTCAGCGTTCTTCATGTCACTAACGTATCTCAACCAATCTTTTTTTACCCTTCTAAGGCTTCTATTATTCTAGGCTTTCTTCTGTGTTAATAAACTATAAATAAATATTTAATAAATGGTTAAAGTTAAATATACGTTTTTTTTTAATGTAGACGGTAATATGTAAAACATATTGTAGGTATCATATTCGTAGTATAAATTATAGAAAAAATTCTCTCACTTCCAGATTTTTTCTTATCCAGCTTTTAACATTTATTTTATACGAGCTTAGGTTCTGGCACATCTTGATGGAACTCGGCAAGGAATTAAACAATTTTGGGCCAATATAGTTAATGTGTCTTTGGGCTAGCCTAGTTTTGCAGTGATGCACTGTGTACACGCATATGTTGTGTCTCTGGCTAGAACGATTTGGGTTTTTACAGAAATTATAAGGACGGGTGTATATAAATGTAAGACATTGGACAAAGTAGATCCGTCTTAGTTCCATAATGTCAGTTTCCTGAAACAATTGATCGGTGGGATATGTCTTGGTCTTCTGGTGCATTATCTTAATGATAGACTTCTGAACAATTTGTAGAGGTTTCACATGGTTATTGTATGTTTCTCCCCAGGCGATTATTCCGTAGGAAATGCAGTTTACAAAAACGTAGACTCTACAATACTTCGTTACTGCTAATTTATTCCTCGGGCGTCCCCGACTTCTTTTAACATTCAAACCACTCTAAACACCCCTGGAACTAATAAAGATAATTTTTGAAATTTTCTGCGTTATCGGTCGACTACTTTTCGAGTTTTATATCATACGCAGGTTGAATTTTTATACACATATTAAGATTATGTATAATTTGAGTTCATTGAATCAGCTTTTTCGGCACAGAAAACCTCAATTAGTATGTGTGATGATTGATTTAATTTTCTATTATTTTCTCTGTTATTCACTACAGTAATAGTTGCTTTGCTATTTTTTCATCGGATGTATTTAGAATTCTTCTTAGATAATTGATTACCAATTTTATTACGTTCCCAATGTTATTTCGTAAGATGAACGGTACTAGATTGTAGTGTTCCTCTTCCTATGCATTCCATGTAAATCGTGTTTTGTGGAACCGGATTTGAGATGACCTGCCAGAAAATATTTCCAAATTAAATAGCCGATGCCACTTCGTTGTACTTCTCGCACTTTAAGGCTAGTCGGTCTGTGCAGATAGAGAAACAATAGCGCGTTTTACTTTTACCTCCAACAGGTGACAAAAGGCATGTTTTTACCTGTCTTTTACATGTATATTATATAGGTATATATGAATACACGCGTATTTGAATGCAAAGTTGTGTGCAAATTTCCAAACAATTGGTGAAGAACTTTCAGAGGTTTAATATTTTGAACAAACGAACATTTTTATTTATAAAGATAGATATATTTTTTTAGACCGATCACTATACAGGGCGTATCGGCACGTATTTATTTATTTATTGGATGATTTGTATAACGCCGCTTTTGTGAGATATCACCTCAGGGGCGTACACGACAAACTTTCACCAGCTATTCCTTAGCACATTTGGAGTAAAAAACGTTAAAGGCACTTTGCTATATGCCCTATACATAGAGATGGCAAAATTTCGTTTAAACTAAAAACGCGAAAAAATATTTATGTTTCGAAAATAGGGCATTTATAAGTTTTATTTGCGTTGCAAGGCATTTGAAAGTGTTTCCAGTGATTTCTATTTCGCGAATTAACGCGAAAAACGTGATTTTGGCCGTATTTCAGCTAAATTATTCTATTTAGCGAAATAGGCGCGAATTTACCGAAAATACCGGGTATTAAAATAATATGTGAGAATTTAAAAAAAAACGATGTTTACATTACGATTTTTTATAATTTTGTTACTATTCTATGTATAAATATTTAATATTTTTGTACTGTAGGCTAAAATTGCTTTTTGACATTACACAAATTGTGCGAAATAAATGACGCCTATTGATGTTAATCGCAATCTGCATTTGTTGTGTTTGTGTTCGACCCGTACTTAGAGTTTCCTTCCTTATTAATTTAATATTAAAATTAATTATTTATAATCTTTCACATGGAAATGAAGGTTAAACATATATTTTACCAAAAATACTTAAAATATGCGCTAAAAACATTCAGGAAATACATTTTTTTCTATTTTGCTACAAAACGCTAAATTATGCCTCAAAATGCTATAAAACGCTAAATTTCCAATTGTTAATGCGAAAAAATCTGAAAATTAATGCTAAATTTTGCCATCTCTACCTATACAGTATCATTTGGAGTAAAAAATTTTAAAGACACTTTGCTGTCCGGCAAATTTTTTTTTCAATTAAAAACAAACAAAAACATAAAAAACCCAAACTCCGTCACTGTCATTGGTATTGTTTCTCATGATCAACAACTGTTATTAGCAAGTGTCTCAAAAAGCGTCCTCGCTCTTTCATACACACTAAATAATAATACTTAAAAATGAGACGAATGGTGCCATGCCATTTCGTTGTGATCGTACGTACGTACGTACATTATTCAACGAAACTCGAATAAAATATTGCCAGATGGGTTTTCAAACTTTGACCAAGGATAAAAAATTGACACGTGGTGAAAATATGAATAGTAAAAGGAGTTAGCGCAACACGGCATAATACCCCAAAAACAAATAAAAAAAAAAAAAAAAAAGTAAATTTTTTATTAAAAAAATAGGATAGCAAAGTGCCCATTACATCGTTTACTCCAAATGTGCTAAGAAATAGCTGGTTAAAGTTTGTCGGGTACGTGCCGATACACCCTGTATAATTATATATGTATAATTTATTTATACTTCAGATTAATAAAATCAGTACCTTACCATTAATATATTTTATGTGATGGTCCGATGCTCTGTAGGAAAGCCGCTTGCACAGCGTGGGTGTAAACTGTACACCCTAAAGTTTAAGTTAAGACTTACGGAATTCAATACTTCGTTTGTGTGAAAGCACTATGAAACAATTTTATGTTAAACTGTTTGAAAATTTTATAAAACTTTTTTCATCTATATAATGAAAAAGAAAGAACCAGATTTTATTTTTCTAGACGATATGAATTAGTAACTTCCCGAGGTTATTCCTCTTGAGACATCTGAGATTCTATTAACACGTTCATCAGGAATAATTAACATAAACCCCACGGAAAGATCAATATTCTAGGCCTGCTAGGGCAAATTCTACCGTAGGCCCATCCATTGCGCCAGCTCGTGCGCCGAATATGATTTTTACACGACTTCATAACTTATGTCGTTAAGAGTGATTGTATACCTGACAAAATCAACTATTTTCGACACACACGAACTCTGTTGTTCATTTCCAAAACAATATTTTTTCTAACTAGAATTTATTTTAAAAACGTTTGCCTGAAAACAGTAAGATGGCGGTAGTGTAAATCTTCGTTATAAAAGTTATGAATTTCAGTTACCAGATGGCACTATTTTTTTGTATTATTTATTTAATTAGAATATAAACGAATATATACAAGGTAACATTTAATTTAATTGTATGTATTTTAATATTTTTACAGAAAGCCTGACATTTCTTTTTTTTTATGCTTCCGATTTTGTTGTCCGGGTTAAATCTTCCCCATAGGAAAAACTAAACCCTTCCACTCACTTTTCCACAAATGATCATCTAGTCAATCAACATTATGTAAGTGCATTATATAAGCAAAATAAATACAAAACAATACAAGAACAACACGTCAACTCACAAAAGATCAAATGGGAAAAAAATTCACCGACTCCAGATATTTTCATATCAGAGGGTTCGGCTCGGTAGAACTTCTAACAGGGCCTATAAATCCTACTGATCCCTCAACATAAATATTTAAAAAATCTTTTGTTATCCTACATGTATTCAAAATGACCGACTTTTGCATCTTTATATATAATTTTTTTGAAAGATCTAATACGCCTAAATTTTTAATTAGAGAGCTAGGTATAATGCCAGTAGCCGAAATAACGAATGGTAATATTTTTATAGTCTGAGAATGCCAAATTCTTTTTATTTCATTTCCTAAATCTGTGTATTTTCTTATTTTTTCGCTAACAGATTTTTGAATATTACAGGAATTTGGTATAGCGACATCAATGATATAAGTTAATTTTTTTAATTTTTTCATGTAAAACTATATCGGGTCTATTATGACTAATCGCTTATATTATTATTATTTCTTCATATATCTTTAGTCCTGATTTTCCATATTATGACATGTATGATGATGTATGTGCCAATTTCTTAATTATGTATATCTCTATTAAAAACATTTTGGCATTTGGTTTTACATAGTTTTATGCACAATAATTAACACATTAAATTCAATAGATAACAATGAATTAAATGAAATAATATAAATAAATAATTTTTTAAGTACTTAAAATTTTAAATACCAAAATACTTTTAACAAAATAAAATTTTATTGATTCTGTGGTCCAGAATAAATATCTAGGTTCAGATATAAATGCTAATACTTCTTTATTTGCGTACACCGGGTTCGAACCCGCGACCTTCGGGATGGGAGTCCAAAGCTTCACCACCGGACAGGCCGGCCGTCAGATGCACGCATTGTAAAAAATATACCTACATCTGGTCAAAAAACAGAGTACCTCTGTTCGTTCTACCTCGGTCAACAATAACCGTTATAAATAACATTATTGTTTTCTAAGGCCCACAGAAACGCCATCGGGCCCAAAATTCGCTTGTATTCAACAAACAGTCCTTGGTGAAGCAAAACCTCAGATTTGGCAACATTCAGTTCATTTACAACGATGCCACTTGAACTAAAAAGCGCCTTGCGCGGGTGGACATTTTTGTAAGTTGTTTTACAGTGGACGGTAAATTGATATCCCGACCTAAAAATGTCAGGTTATTTGTGTTTTGTCTTTTCATTCATGTTTTTTTAGAATAATTTACAAAAACAATAATAAATATCGAGATATGGCCCGACTCAACAGGATGACGACCTCCGTGACGTCGCGGGTTACAATCTTGGCGTGCACGAATACCAACCTACATTTTATTTTAATAATTTGTGTTATTTCACAATGTACATAAGTATTATATTTGCGGCATTTTCTAGAGCGTTAGATACTGTCAGTATCGCCCCGATGAAAGACCACAAATCATTATTTAAATTTAGACCGCAGAACGGGTATTATTTATTGAATAAGTTAATCTACCTGGCTATTCAGATTTGGTCACCAAACACGGCTAAAGCCATTTCAAGCAACGTTTCAATTCTGAATGGTGGTCTTACACCAGGCGATACTGAGAGTATCTTTCACTATGGAACGTAATTAATTCATTAATTGTGAATAACACAAATTAACCAAATAAAATTTACTTGCCCATTCCGATATTCGATCCCGCAAACTTCGAGGCGAGAATTTTACAGTATAGTGTACAGAATAGCATAACCTAAGCCAGTGGCCGTTTGGCTTGAATAACTGAAACCGATTTATACGTTGAATATTGGCTTATGACATGGGAAGAGTCAATAGCGAACCATGATAGCGCCATCTGTTGGGATATTTAAAAGAAGCTTTTAGTTCGATGTTCTACCGTATTTAAAATTTCAAATAGGCGCCAGCAGACGGCCTGTTTTAAAAGTAATTTAAAAATCTAAAAGTTCTTTCTTAAATTGTAATATAAAAAATATTAAATTAACTTTAAAAAATGGAAAAATATAATACCAGTAATTTAATCGTTTAGTTTTGTTAAATAAACGTATCCAAAGTTTTATAATCTGCATTTTAAAAACAAGTACAATTAGAGTTTATGAAAAAATTAAACTACGAACCTATTTTATTTATTTTTTAGTTTTTTTTTTCGTACGTTTAAAGAAAACCCCTTCAGGTATTTTTTTGACGATATTCAGCCTTTAATAGTATTTTTTAAAACGCACGTATTACGGTCTGAAAAAGGTCATATTTTCGATTAGATTTTGATAATTACTAAGCCTATGTTAATTTAAAAAATGTATAAAAATTTTTTTACTTGTTGAAAACACTATCATAATCGATTTGCTTAATAATATAATCATTATTTTAAATTAATAAAAAACTACACTCGGCCTTAAGATTCCCACTTTATTTTAGAGATTTGCTAGGGAACATTCAACCGTAGGTCTGTCCAATATACCTGGAGCGCGCGTCGCATATTTTTGTGCATGGCTTCTTCACTTACGTCGTTATGATTCCGACTGTATTTCAGGGTATTGTAAATAGGTACCTGCCTATCTTCTGTAGTATTCGGCATGGCAACACTGGCTCCTTATGACAACAGAGAATGGGACGTTCTAAGATTTTATTTATTTTTATTTATTTATTTTTATTTATTTATTTATTTATTTAACGCCCAGAGGGCTTTTACATGTGGGTGGTACAAATTTAATGACAGTTTTGAAACATAAGAAAGAAATAATAAAAATAAAATTACATAAGTATATGCGAGAAACAAAATTAAAAATAACAAGAACATAAATTAAAAAATACAGCCATTTGACTGGTTTACAAAAATATAACTTCCATTTAGGAATAGAATTGAAATAGGTCTTTTACGTAATCCACAAAATTCGCAAAGTTAATATTAAATATATCGACATCACCTAAGTATTGGTTTCCCATAGTGTGAAACCGTTGTATTGGGGAGTTCGCAATGTAATTGCGCTTATGTGTGTTGCAGTGGAATAGTGTATTTTGTCGTGTTGTTATTGTAGGTATTCGTAAGTTTATGAGTTGCAGAAGTTCGCAACAGTCGAATTTAGAGTTTAGAATCTTGAATAAAAAAGTTAAGTCGTTTATTTTACGCCTGTCTTCCAATGTGTGTATTTTTAGAGTGTTTAATAAGAAATGATATTGTAAGTCTTCTAGTGGGATATTTAATTATGACGCCAACGGGACTCGAACCCGTGTCCCTTCGATTTCCGATTTCCGATTTATTGAATTATTTCGCGGATAAGAGATAAGCCGCCAGTTCGAGTCCCGTTGGCGTCATGTATCTTTTATCAGGAGATTTTTCAATGTGGATGAGTGTTTCAGGCGAATAATTATTGCTTGTAAAATAATTGTAACCCTTTGTGCTATGCATAAAAAATCTTGTCTTAAACATTAGTTTACCAAAAAAATAATGATTAATATTTGACAAGTTCTAGTATTTCACCTAAAAATGTAGACAATTTGTCTCGACGCCATCTAGTGAGAGAGTTAGCATTTACAATGCCTTTCTCATATAAAATAAAGTTGGTTGTTTTCAGGTGAAAATATGTAACAAGCAGTAATAAATTGTTGAATGAAACACTAGTATATATTGAATTATTTCGCGGATAAGAGATAAGCCGCCATAGCTCAGTGGTCAGAGCTGTCGACTGGAAATCGAAGGGACACGGGTTCGAGTCCCGTTGGCGTCATGTATCTTTTATCAGGAGATTTTTCAATGTGGATGAGTGTTTCAGGCGAATAATTATTGCTTGTAAAATAAATATTACAAAAAAAATATATATATAACGTTAATATAAAAATAAAAAATTATACACGTAATACACCACACCATTACAATACACACTTAATTATGTATAATTTTTTCAACACAGCCTTTATTGTTGTATTATATTTAATTTCAATTTATTATTTCATTTTATCTTTTTAATGAATTTTATGAAATTGTAAAATGGGGACTCTGCAAAGTACCCAGTGAGGCCTACATGCACCAATAAAAACATTAATTTAACTTTGAAATTTAGTAAATTTTTTGAAGTCCCGTGAAACAACTGGCCCTAAACATTCGCACGGTTTTGACTGATGAAAATGGCTGTCAGTGGAAGAATTATGTAGAGTAAATTTTGTTATAGATGGATTCTTAGCCCTATGGCTTAGTAGAAGTTAGTGACGCCCGAGGAAGACAGCTATGTATGAATGCGCATGGAGCAATGAGAATGTGTTAGGAAGAGTTACGTGGCTAAGTATCCTCTCTGCCTACCCCTACGGAGAAACTGCGTGATGTTCAATTAGTTAGTTTTATCAGTAGGTGCCTGGTTTTCTACTTTTTATTACCAACAACTGTGAATGCTTTGAACAGCAGGTGATGTTTACTAAATAATTTTCATTGTTATTCGTCCGATAAACTACTTTACAGATTGCTTTATACGATAAACATGAATGTACACACACTTTGAATGTAATGTTGTTATAATAATAATTTTTATTCCAGGATGTGGGGAGGTTAGTGCAATCCCACACGTCCCATATAGATATACATATTTTTTGTTCAATAGATATGTGAAAAGTGCAAAAATAGATGAAGAAGAATAAATTAAAAACTCTTGAGTCTTGAATGAGCTTGGGCCCAGCGCTCACTCAGGAGTGGCACTTGGTGCTGGTAGGCTGCGGTCACCACCGTGTTGGCGGAGGCCATTAGCCGCATCCTGGCTCCGGTGACCAGTGCTCCGGTGTCTCATCAGGCCGGCAAATCCATTTAATCCTAATTCCGTGAACATTGTCGATGTGCTGCTGCAGGCGTCATTATACTATTGGATTCGGAGTCGTTCCATCGAGCAAGTTCGGTAGTGACACAAACTTCTCAAGAATCGTAAGATCTATTGCATTCAGTTTATTTTCGTCTTTCCTCTGCCTGTTGAATACATCAGGCTTGGTATTAGAACATTATTGTAGGCTGCTACTGCTAGAATCGTTTCTCTTCCACTAATTGACATAATATCGATATTTTGATTATATACCAACCTATTTTCGTACGTTTTCATATACATAGTTGGTTGCTCGTAGATCGAAAAATGTATGGTTCGAGAATAATATTTTAGTTATTATTTTTTTTGTAATCTAATGTTTAAGACAAGATTTTTTTATGCATAGCACAAAGGGTAACAATTATTTTATATTTAAATATTGAATACAATATTAGTGATTTCTAAACGAAAATCTGAAACAGAAAAATCAGAAAAGGAAACGGTCACATCTGGGACTCGAACCCAGGACCCTTGTCTTTCCGGGACAGTGCTCTACCAACTGAGCTAATGGGACCCTGAAAGTCCCGGAAAGACAAGGGTCCTGGGTTCGAGTCCCAGATGTGACCGTTTCCTTTTCTGATTTTTCTGTTTCAGATTTTCGTTTAGAAATCACTAATATTGTCTTCAATATTTAAATATTACAATTTGAGGTTTCACTCAATAAAGTTATTCCGAAAAATAAATTATTTTATAAGCAATAATTATTAGCCTGAAACACTCATCCACATTGAAAAATCTCCTGATAAAAGATACATGACCCCAACGGGACTTGTTACAACGCCAATTGTTACCCTTTGTAATATTTTAGTTTTTATTGGCGCTCCTTTCGCGTGAATTTTATGTGATTATTTATTGTTCAGTTATTTTTATGTTAGACAGTAAAAAATTAATATTACTCTTGCCTATTGAAAAAGTAGTCACCATTAAATCCAGAAGGTTCAGCACTATCAATAAATTGACTCATAATAGTTTTATTAGGTGAACATTAAACGTAGGTATTTTCTTACGAGTAATTTCTTTGACGTATCGGTAGCTTCAAAGGTAAATCTGGAGCGGGAAGTAAGGGTAAGATAAGAACTGAAGTATTACTTGAGAATTTTAATGTTCGTGGAAAGCGTTCTAAAGCAAGCAAATGATTTTTTAGAATGAACAAATCACCACCTCGATGGTTATAAAATAAACCACTGTGTGTCGCTATTGTTTTATTTTATTTATTAAGGCGATGCCATACATAGTAATGCACAATCATGTGTTTTTGGTTTGAAAATTTGGTCGCCTAGAAATGATTCAGATGCTTTAATTAAATACTGCGAGTAGAATACATCTTGGCCTTTGAAATAATCGAGTATTTTTTAGAAGTCTTTTTATAAGCCCAGAAAAAAATAATGTATAAGGCCTATGAAAATTGCTTTAAAGTTCAAAATCTCCTACTTACGAACCCATTTTCGGTTATGATTTTATTGTATAATGTGGCAAATTAAGTTATCTATAAAATGATCGAAAAAAATTAAATATTTAAAAAAAAAAAATTAATATTATATTCACAAAATAAAATAAAAGGGACTTTTTGGCCATGTTTTTTTCTTGCATAAATCAAAACAGGCGGATGGTGTTAAGCGGGAATTTAAACCTTATCGCCATCTACGTAAGGGTTGTTATTGATAGCGGCTCAATTTAAAATATTACACGACGTAGTGCATCGCCTTAAGTTCTGATATCAGATGATACATTTAAGATAAAGATGCTGTATGGCATGTAGGTGAGTATCTTATTCGTCATCTCTTTTATCTAAATTGCATTTTTACACGACAAGTCGGAACAATATTATGTCAATTTAAAAACTTGTATGCAAGCCAACAGGAACTGTTGGCTTGCATACAAGTTATACATATAAGCACACATTGATTATTTAATCTAAGTAAATAAATTCAATTATATACTTAGGACGAGTTGTTTCTCAGAATTTCAACAAATTATCAAATTTCAAATATGATTTTCAAGTTCTGTGACAGTTTTATACAAGTTACAGTTTTGTGAAACATCTGGCCAATAATGATATAATAACAGAACTTGAATAGAACCTTAACAGAAATTGAGAATTGACTTTGAAATTTGATGGATTGTTCAACTTCTGTGAAACAACCCGTCCTTAATGTAACATAACATTTAGCTCAATTTATAATTCATTTTTATAAATATTTTATCAAAATTTTATAAAAAATATATATAAGTAGTTTTCGATCTAAAATTACATGGGTTAGAAAACACCACATCAGTGATTCTCAACCTGGAGATATCGCCCACGTGGGGCGATCAGAAGTTAAAAGAGCCTTGGGGGCATAGACATATGAATATTAGTAGACCTGCTCTAAGTGATTAAAAGCGTATTATCCCCACTCCCCATACCGGTTCCATTGGAGCCGGCTGGGCTCGCGTATGGCCTCAAGTGCAATTTGAAAACGTGACGTCATCATTCTTGTGCGAACTATGGTCGAGGCATCGTCGGTTCATTTTACGAAATAACACGGCAAAATGTTGACTTGTGATATGAAAACTTGTAAAAATAGATGTGAAAAAGAGAATAAACCCAATTGTCGTATTACATTCCATAAGTAAGCATTATTTTACTTTATTTTAAGCTTATTCACACCGTATTATATGGATCAGTTTTAGAAACATATACTATCACATCACAATGTAGCGATTCTCAAGTGTGCTCATCGTTGTTTACTGGGGTAAGTATATTATGAAACATTTGTAAAAGTGTCTTAACTAAATACTCTGAAACTAACTACGACTCTGCAAACAGAAGAAATTTAAGACGGAAACACATTATTAAAACCCGACGCGACCCGATGAAACGCGATGCGTGTTGAGTCGAATCAAATGTATTGTTTTCTTATGACCAGAAACACACTATGAACATCCGACATGGCGTCGCGTCGGATGTTCATAGTGTGTTTCTGGTCATAAGAAAACAATACATTTGATTCGACTCAACACGCATCGCGTTTCATCGGGTCGCGTCGGGTTTTAATAATGTGTTTCGACCTTTACTTTGCCGAATTTGGACTTCGCAAATTAGTTCATAACGTGGCGAGTAATTTGCGCTCCCATGTAAAAATGTCTATTCATTCAAAAGCAGATTTTACTTTTAAGAACTAAATGGTGATGTTATAATGCGAGATGCCTATTTACTGTCAGATTGATTTATTGACGAATCACAGTCAGCTTTACCCCCTTCGTTCTTCAACAGTTGATTTTACCCCTCGCCATTATCTTCTCGTCTATTAATTCCTATGTCTGTGCTTGGGGGCGATTTTATATATGATTAGGTGGGCGATAGGAAAGCTCTATACCCTAAATTTATTAAAATACACGCTAGATGGCGCTGTTTAAAAAAAGCATGTTTTTAACTTTAACAGGTGCAATCTATATAATATAGGTATATAAAAACACGCGTATTCGAATGCAAAGTTGTGTCAAAATTTCAAAGCAATCTGTGAAGAACATTCGGAGATTTAAGATTTTGAACAAACGAACATTTACATACTTATTTAAATAGATATATAATAATATATAGAAGATAGATAAATAGGATTGATGCAATTTAAAGGTTACAGTTTTATAATTCCAAAAGATTTTGTGACTAAATTTTTTTTTGGAATCTGACTTGCTGAATGATAAGAATCACTATCTGAATAAACATTTATATTGGAATCTCACTTGCAGAATGATAAGAATCACCATCTGAATAACCAATATAAAACACATCACTCACAAACACACAACGTGTAATATAAATATACCGATTTTAACTTTATTTCTTTTTATTTAAATTTATTTGAACTTAATTTCAAATCTATATTTTTAGTTTAAATTTATCTTAATCTTATGTTTTTTTTCTTCACCACCATTATACAGGGTGTATCGGCACTAACCCGACAAACTTTAACCAGCTATTCCTTAGCACATTTGGAGTAAAAAATGTTATGGGCATTTTGCTGTCCGGTAACATTTTTTTTTCAATTAAAAACAATTTCCACACTACATCACTGTCATTGGCATTGCTTTTCGTGTTCAACAGCTGTTATAAGCAAGTATATCGAAAAGCGTCTTCGCTCTTTCGCACACACTAAATAATAATAGTTAAAAATGAGACGAATGGTGCCGTGCCATTTCGTTGTGATCGTAAAAGTGCGCCAATATAGGTACACACATGCATTATTCAACGGAATTCGAATAAAATATTGCCAGATGGGTTTTCAAACTTTGACAAAGGATAAAACATTGGTGACATGTGGTGAAAATATGAATAATATTTTTTTTATTAAAAAAAACGTTACCGGACAGCAAAGTGCACATAAGATTTTTTACTCCAAATATGCTAAGGAATAGCTGGTTAACGTTTGTCGGGTACGTGCCGATACACCCTGTATATATATTCTTTAAATGTATTATGTATATTTTTTGTTTTATAAAATGAAGGCCTCAGCACGGGTAAGCCACCAAGTGAGACCAATATTACCGGATTGTACTACGAAATGTAAAATATTTTACCAAAAAAAAATCGTATATATATTTGAAAAGTTGAAAATGCGTACAAAAAGGTTTTTAACCTCTGCTCTGCACGGTTTATAAACTTAGGTTCAGCTTTTTATCTCGTGAATCTATAAAAAGTATTCGGGCAGACCTGTTAGTACTATAACTAGTTTATTTCTTGTACCTAAATATTCTAAAACGGTTAAACGACTATTTAACTACTTCTACTTAATGCATGTAACATGTACCGAATGCAAATGGTCACGTAGTAGAGGTACTTTTCATCATCCCAATTCCAAATGATTAACGCGGTTGTTACAGGTTAAAGACCCCACGAAATAAATAAAAAAACACAAATTTTTTGCGGCGATTTATTTATTTTAATTTTAATGTGAATACTGCACAAGAATCCCAACTGTCTGGAGCAAGTGAGACTATGGAATCTCCAATTGGGGTATGATGTGAGGCTGAAGGTAATGAGACGGGAGAGAGGAAGGTGGGGGAAGAACCTAGCTTTCCAGATCTGGTCACCAAACACGGCCAAAGCCATTTCAAGCAACGCTTCAATTCTGAATGGTGGTCTTACACCAGGGCGGTACTGAGAGTATCTTCCACTCTGGAACGTGCCTCAAATAGACTACGTATTGATTAAAACGAGTAAGTCGTGAAATAACACAAAATAACCAAATAAGATAGAGTTGCGCACGCAGCAGACGGGATTTTAACCCGCGACCTCCGCCTTGCTACTCGAGAGCCATACCCCTCGACCAAGTAGGCCGTCAAATATTGTATGGCGATGGATATTTAAAAATAAATCATGTATATTTTGTGCTTCTATTTTGCTATTTTCATAATGTTGCTGTCTGTCTGTGCAAATGTGTTGCTTTTACGTCCAACAAATGGCGCTTTTTTCAATAAAAGCACGTTTGTCCAACAGATTGCGCTGTTTTTCAAAAAAGCACGTTTTTGCCTGTTACAGGTGACATTTATTTAAAAAACACGCGTCAAAATTTCAAAGCAATCTGTGAAGAACTTCGGACATTTAAAATTTTGAATAAACAAACATTTTTATTTATATACGTTCAAGAATCTTTCGAATTTATTAAAAGCGGATATATTCAAAATTATTTTGAATTTATTGGAAATGGAAAAATTACAAATTCTTAAGATATTTATCGGTTTCGTTGAAAAATTTAAGCAAATTTCTCACTACGTATTTTGTGGTATTTATTTTTAAAGATTTTTTAATCTTAATATTTTTGATAATTAAAAATAAGTTCTCATTGAAATATTCAAAATATTTATGAAAAATCGCAATATTCAATATTGTTTTGAATTTATTAGAAATGATTAGGACATGAAAAAATCCGTATTCTTGAAAATTCCAAATTCTTGAAAAAATATATATGGAGGTACTCAAAATTCTTTCGAATTTATTTGAAAATGGAAGTACTCGTATTGAACGATTTTTAATAAATTTACAAAAAATCTTACGAATTTATTTGAAAATAGAAGTAGGTACTCGTGTTGAACGATTCTTAATAAATTAACGAAAATTCTTACGAATTTATTTGAAAATGGAAGTAGGTACTCGTGTTGAACGATTCTTAATAAATTAACGAAAATTTTTACGAATTTATTTGAAAATGGAAGTAGGTACTCGTATTGAACGATTCTTAGTAAATTTACAAAAAAATCTTACGAATTTATTTGAAAAAAAGTAGCTATTCGTATTGAAAGATTCTTAATAAATTTACAAAAATTCTTACGAATTTATTTGAAAATTTAAGTACTCCTATTGAACGATTCTTAATAAATTTACAAAAAATCTTACGAATTTATTTGAAAATAGAAGTAGGTACCCGTGTTGAACGATTCTTAATAAATTAACGAAAATTCTTACGAATTTATTTGAAAATGGAAGTAGGTACTCGTGTTGAACGATTCTTAATAAATTAACGAAAATTTTTACGAATTTATTTGAAAATGGAAGTAGGTACTCGTATTGAACGATTCTTAGTAAATTTACAAAAATTCTTACGAATTTATTTGAAAATGTAAGTACTCCTATTGAACGATTCTTAGTAAATTTACGAAAATTCTTACGAATTTATAAAAAACGGAAATATATAAAATCGAGATAATACAAAATGTATTTGAAATTCATTTCATAGTTGCAGAAATAATAATAATAAGTGTTTTATAACAAATAGAGATAATGATATCTTCACTGGGATCTCCCGTGCTGAGGATTTCATTCACATATTATTAATATTTAGGAGTATGGGTAGTATAAAGTAATTATAAATATATTGCATGGTGTTTTTTGTTCAATTTAGTAATTTCAATTTCCTTTATTTGGTGTCAGTCTCAGTCAGATCTTATGTTTTGTATCCAGTTTTTATTTATTTGAGACTAGCTGTACCCTGCCACGCGTTTCTGTGGCTCATCCTGTGTGTGCAGATAGAGAAACAATGGCGCGTGTTGTTTTTACGTCCAACAGATGGCGCTGTTTTTTTTAAAAAAAGCACGGTTTTTACCTGTCACAGGTAACATCTATATAATATAAGTATATAAAACACAAATATTCTTGCATTCGAATATGTGTATGTTTTCATATGATGATTATATGTGGTGTCAGAAGCTCGAAGCAATCTGTGAAGAACTTTCGAAGATTTAAAATTTTGAATAAACAAACATTTTAATTTTTATTTATATAGATTTAAATGTTATAATACTGTTGTGAGTTTTGAATGAGAGTGGAATTTTTGCTGTATAGTTTGGTATCATAGCACAGGAAGCTTTTTTGCAGTATTTGTAGTTGCTTGTTGGATATGTTTTTGACCTTAAGATCTAGTGTTTTTAATAAATGTGTCGTTATTTCTTGTGTTTTGTATTTATGAATGTAAATGAGTATTGTTTTAGAAGAGAGTTGGAAATTATTTTCGAACTTGATGTGGGGTGTCCAATGGAGCATTGAGTCTGATTTATAAAAAAAATCATATAAGTTAGTTGTTTTTACGAACTGAATGAAATGAACAACTAATGGTTTAGTATTTTATTTTCAGCAAACTAAAAATGGACATCGCAGAATCGAAACCCAACGGCGGAGTGTGCTGCCTGGTTCTGGAGGACGGCACTGTGCTGCGGGGAGAGAGCTTCGGGGCACCCATCGAGGTCGAGGGTGAAGTTGGTAAGTCATCATCAATCTTTACTACAAGGACAGGGTCTAGTTCAATGGCGGAGTGTGCTGCCTGGTTCTGGAGGACGGCACTGTGCTGCGGGGAGAGAGCTTCGGGGCACCCATCGAGGTCGAGGGTGAAGTTGGTAAGTCATCATCAATCTTTACTACAAGGACAGGGTCTAGTTCAATGGCGGAGTGTGCTGCCTGGTTCTGGAGGACGGCACTGTGCTGCGGGGAGAGAGCTTCGGGGCACCCATCGAGGTCGAGGGTGAAGTTGGTAAGTCATCATCAATCTTTACTACAAGGACAGGGTCTAGTTCAATGGCGGAGTGTGCTGCCTGGTTCTGGAGGACGGCACTGTGCTGCGGGGAGAGAGCTTCGGGGCACCCATCGAGGTCGAGGGTGAAGTTGGTAAGTCATCATCAATCTTTACTACAAGGACAGGGTCTAGTTCAATGGCGGAGTGTGCTGCCTGGTTCTGGAGGACGGCACTGTGCTGCGGGGAGAGAGCTTCGGGGCACCCATCGAGGTCGAGGGTGAAGTTGGTAAGTCATCATCAATCTTTACTACAAGGACAGGGTCTAGTTCAATGGCGGAGTGTGCTGCCTGGTTCTGGAGGACGGCACTGTGCTGCGGGGAGAGAGCTTCGGGGCACCCATCGAGGTCGAGGGTGAAGTTGGTAAGTCATCATCAATCTTTACTACAAGGACAGGGTCTAGTTCAATGGCGGAGTGTGCTGCCTGGTTCTGGAGGACGGCACTGTGCTGCGGGGAGAGAGCTTCGGGGCACCCATCGAGGTCGAGGGTGAAGTTGGTAAGTCATCATCAATCTTTACTACAAGGACAGGGTCTAGTTCAATGGCGGAGTGTGCTGCCTGGTTCTGGAGGACGGCACTGTGCTGCGGGGAGAGAGCTTCGGGGCACCCATCGAGGTCGAGGGTGAAGTTGGTAAGTCATCATCAATCTTTACTACAAGGACAGGGTCTAGTTCAATGGCGGAGTGTGCTGCCTGGTTCTGGAGGACGGCACTGTGCTGCGGGGAGAGAGCTTCGGGGCACCCATCGAGGTCGAGGGTGAAGTTGGTAAGTCATCATCAATCTTTACTACAAGGACAGGGTCTAGTTCAATGGCGGAGTGTGCTGCCTGGTTCTGGAGGACGGCACTGTGCTGCGGGGAGAGAGCTTCGGGGCACCCATCGAGGTCGAGGGTGAAGTTGGTAAGTCATCATCAATCTTTACTACAAGGACAGGGTCTAGTTCAATGGCGGAGTGTGCTGCCTGGTTCTGGAGGACGGCACTGTGCTGCGGGGAGAGAGCTTCGGGGCACCCATCGAGGTCGAGGGTGAAGTTGGTAAGTCATCATCAATCTTTACTACAAGGACAGGGTCTAGTTCAATGGCGGAGTGTGCTGCCTGGTTCTGGAGGACGGCACTGTGCTGCGGGGAGAGAGCTTCGGGGCACCCATCGAGGTCGAGGGTGAAGTTGGAAGTCATCATCAATCTTTACTACAAGGACAGGGTCTAGTTCAATGGCGGAGTGTGCTGCCTGGTTCTGGAGGACGGCACTGTGCTGCGGGGAGAGAGCTTCGGGGCACCCATCGAGGTCGAGGGTGAAGTTGGTAAGTCATCATCAATCTTTACTACAAGGACAGGGTCTAGTTCAATGGCGGAGTGTGCTGCCTGGTTCTGGAGGACGGCACTGTGCTGCGGGGAGAGAGCTTCGGGGCACCCATCGAGGTCGAGGGTGAAGTTGGAAGTCATCATCAATCTTTACTACAAGGACAGGGTCTAGTTCAATGGCGGAGTGTGCTGCCTGGTTCTGGAGGACGGCACTGTGCTGCGGGGAGAGAGCTTCGGGGCACCCATCGAGGTCGAGGGTGAAGTTGGTAAGTCATCATCAATCTTTACTACAAGGACAGGGTCTAGTTCAATGGCGGAGTGTGCTGCCTGGTTCTGGAGGACGGCACTGTGCTGCGGGGAGAGAGCTTCGGGGCACCCATCGAGGTCGAGGGTGAAGTTGGAAGTCATCATCAATCTTTACTACAAGGACAGGGTCTAGTTCAATGGCGGAGTGTGCTGCCTGGTTCTGGAGGACGGCACTGTGCTGCGGGGAGAGAGCTTCGGGGCACCCATCGAGGTCGAGGGTGAAGTTGGTAAGTCATCATCAATCTTTACTACAAGGACAGGGTCTAGTTCAATGGCGGAGTGTGCTGCCTGGTTCTGGAGGACGGCACTGTGCTGCGGGGAGAGAGCTTCGGGGCACCCATCGAGGTCGAGGGTGAAGTTGGAAGTCATCATCAATCTTTACTACAAGGACAGGGTCTAGTTCAATGGCGGAGTGTGCTGCCTGGTTCTGGAGGACGGCACTGTGCTGCGGGGAGAGAGCTTCGGGGCACCCATCGAGGTCGAGGGTGAAGTTGGTAAGTCATCATCACTCTTTACTACAAGGACAGGGTCTAGTTCAATGGCGGAGTGTGCTGCCTGGTTCTGGAGGACGGCACTGTGCTGCGGGGAGAGAGCTTCGGGGCACCCATCGAGGTCGAGGGTGAAGTTGGAAGTCATCATCAATCTTTACTACAAGGACAGGGTCTAGTTCAATGGCGGAGTGTGCTGCCTGGTTCTGGAGGACGGCACTGTGCTGCGGGGAGAGAGCTTCGGGGCACCCATCGAGGTCGAGGGTGAAGTTGGTAAGTCATCATCACTCTTTACTACAAGGACAGGGTCTAGTTCAATGGCGGAGTGTGCTGCCTGGTTCTGGAGGACGGCACTGTGCTGCGGGGAGAGAGCTTCGGGGCACCCATCGAGGTCGAGGGTGAAGTTGGTAAGTCATCATCACTCTTTACTACAAGGACAGGGTCTAGTTCAATGGCGGAGTGTGCTGCCTGGTTCTGGAGGACGGCACTGTGCTGCGGGGAGAGAGCTTCGGGGCACCCATCGAGGTCGAGGGTGAAGTTGGTAAGTCATCATCACTCTTTACTACAAGGACAGGGTCTAGTTCAATGGCGGAGTGTGCTGCCTGGTTCTGGAGGACGGCACTGTGCTGCGGGGAGAGAGCTTCGGGGCACCCATCGAGGTCGAGGGTGAAGTTGGTAAGTCATCATCACTCTTTACTACAAGGACAGGGTCTAGTTCAATGGCGGAGTGTGCTGCCTGGTTCTGGAGGACGGCACTGTGCTGCGGGGAGAGAGCTTCGGGGCACCCATCGAGGTCGAGGGTGAAGTTGGTAAGTCATCATCACTCTTTACTACAAGGACAGGGTCTAGTTCAATGGCGGAGTGTGCTGCCTGGTTCTGGAGGACGGCACTGTGCTGCGGGGAGAGAGCTTCGGGGCACCCATCGAGGTCGAGGGTGAAGTTGGTAAGTCATCATCACTCTTTACTACAAGGACAGGGTCTAGTTCAATGGCGGAGTGTGCTGCCTGGTTCTGGAGGACGGCACTGTGCTGCGGGGAGAGAGCTTCGGGGCACCCATCGAGGTCGAGGGTGAAGTTGGTAAGTCATCATCACTCTTTACTACAAGGACAGGGTCTAGTTCAATGGCGGAGTGTGCTGCCTGGTTCTGGAGGACGGCACTGTGCTGCGGGGAGAGAGCTTCGGGGCACCCATCGAGGTCGAGGGTGAAGTTGGTAAGTCATCATCACTCTTTACTACAAGGACAGGGTCTAGTTCAATGGCGGAGTGTGCTGCCTGGTTCTGGAGGACGGCACTGTGCTGCGGGGAGAGAGCTTCGGGGCACCCATCGAGGTCGAGGGTGAAGTTGGTAAGTCATCATCACTCTTTACTACAAGGACAGGGTCTAGTTCAATGGCGGAGTGTGCTGCCTGGTTCTGGAGGACGGCACTGTGCTGCGGGGAGAGAGCTTCGGGGCACCCATCGAGGTCGAGGGTGAAGTTGGTAAGTCATCATCACTCTTTACTACAAGGACAGGGTCTAGTTCAATGGCGGAGTGTGCTGCCTGGTTCTGGAGGACGGCACTGTGCTGCGGGGAGAGAGCTTCGGGGCACCCATCGAGGTCGAGGGTGAAGTTGGAAGTCATCATCAATCTTTACTACAAGGACAGGGTCTAGTTCAATGGCGGAGTGTGCTGCCTGGTTCTGGAGGACGGCACTGTGCTGCGGGGAGAGAGCTTCGGGGCACCCATCGAGGTCGAGGGTGAAGTTGGTAAGTCATCATCACTCTTTACTACAAGGGACAGGGTCTAGTTCAATGGCGGAGTGTGCTGCCTGGTTCTGGAGGACGGCACTGTGCTGCGGGGAGAGAGCTTCGGGGCACCCATCGAGGTCGAGGGTGAAGTTGGTAAGTCATCATCACTCTTTACTACAAGGACAGGGTCTAGTTCAATGGCGGAGTGTGCTGCCTGGTTCTGGAGGACGGCACTGTGCTGCGGGGAGAGAGCTTCGGGGCACCCATCGAGGTCGAGGGTGAAGTTGGTAAGTCATCATCACTCTTTACTACAAGGACAGGGTCTAGTTCAATGGCGGAGTGTGCTGCCTGGTTCTGGAGGACGGCACTGTGCTGCGGGGAGAGAGCTTCGGGGCACCCATCGAGGTCGAGGGTGAAGTTGGTAAGTCATCATCACTCTTTACTACAAGGACAGGGTCTAGTTCAATGGCGGAGTGTGCTGCCTGGTTCTGGAGGACGGCACTGTGCTGCGGGGAGAGAGCTTCGGGGCACCCATCGAGGTCGAGGGTGAAGTTGGTAAGTCATCATCACTCTTTACTACAAGGACAGGGTCTAGTTCAATGGCGGAGTGTGCTGCCTGGTTCTGGAGGACGGCACTGTGCTGCGGGGAGAGAGCTTCGGGGCACCCATCGAGGTCGAGGGTGAAGTTGGTAAGTCATCATCACTCTTTACTACAAGGACAGGGTCTAGTTCAATGGCGGAGTGTGCTGCCTGGTTCTGGAGGACGGCACTGTGCTGCGGGGAGAGAGCTTCGGGGCACCCATCGAGGTCGAGGGTGAAGTTGGTAAGTCATCATCACTCTTTACTACAAGGACAGGGTCTAGTTCAATGGCGGAGTGTGCTGCCTGGTTCTGGAGGACGGCACTGTGCTGCGGGAGAGAGCTTCGGGGCACCCATCGAGGTCGAGGGTGAAGTTGGTAAGTCATCATCACTCTTTACTACAAGGACAGGGTCTAGTTCAATGGCGGAGTGTGCTGCCTGGTTCTGGAGGACGGCACTGTGCTGCGGGGAGAGAGCTTCGGGGCACCCATCGAGGTCGAGGGTGAAGTTGGTAAGTCATCATCACTCTTTACTACAAGGACAGGGTCTAGTTCAATGGCGGAGTGTGCTGCCTGGTTCTGGAGGACGGCACTGTGCTGCGGGGAGAGAGCTTCGGGGCACCCATCGAGGTCGAGGGTGAAGTTGGTAAGTCATCATCACTCTTTACTACAAGGACAGGGTCTAGTTCAATGGCGGAGTGTGCTGCCTGGTTCTGGAGGACGGCACTGTGCTGCGGGGAGAGAGCTTCGGGGCACCCATCGAGGTCGAGGGTGAAGTTGGAAGTCATCATCAATCTTTACTACAAGGACAGGGTCTAGTTCAATGGCGGAGTGTGCTGCCTGGTTCTGGAGGACGGCACTGTGCTGCGGGGAGAGAGCTTCGGGGCACCCATCGAGGTCGAGGGTGAAGTTGGTAAGTCATCATCACTCTTTACTACAAGGACAGGGTCTAGTTCAATGGCGGAGTGTGCTGCCTGGTTCTGGAGGACGGCACTGTGCTGCGGGGAGAGAGCTTCGGGGCACCCATCGAGGTCGAGGGTGAAGTTGGTAAGTCATCATCACTCTTTACTACAAGGACAGGGTCTAGTTCAATGGCGGAGTGTGCTGCCTGGTTCTGGAGGACGGCACTGTGCTGCGGGGAGAGAGCTTCGGGGCACCCATCGAGGTCGAGGGTGAAGTTGGTAAGTCATCATCACTCTTTACTACAAGGACAGGGTCTAGTTCAATGGCGGAGTGTGCTGCCTGGTTCTGGAGGACGGCACTGTGCTGCGGGGAGAGAGCTTCGGGGCACCCATCGAGGTCGAGGGTGAAGTTGGTAAGTCATCATCACTCTTTACTACAAGGACAGGGTCTAGTTCAATGGCGGAGTGTGCTGCCTGGTTCTGGAGGACGGCACTGTGCTGCGGGGAGAGAGCTTCGGGGCACCCATCGAGGTCGAGGGTGAAGTTGGTAAGTCATCATCACTCTTTACTACAAGGACAGGGTCTAGTTCAATGGCGGAGTGTGCTGCCTGGTTCTGGAGGACGGCACTGTGCTGCGGGGAGAGAGCTTCGGGGCACCCATCGAGGTCGAGGGTGAAGTTGGTAAGTCATCATCACTCTTTACTACAAGGACAGGGTCTAGTTCAATGGCGGAGTGTGCTGCCTGGTTCTGGAGGACGGCACTGTGCTGCGGGGAGAGAGCTTCGGGGCACCCATCGAGGTCGAGGGTGAAGTTGGTAAGTCATCATCACTCTTTACTACAAGGACAGGGTCTAGTTCAATGGCGGAGTGTGCTGCCTGGTTCTGGAGGACGGCACTGTGCTGCGGGGAGAGAGCTTCGGGGCACCCATCGAGGTCGAGGGTGAAGTTGGTAAGTCATCATCACTCTTTACTACAAGGACAGGGTCTAGTTCAATGGCGGAGTGTGCTGCCTGGTTCTGGAGGACGGCACTGTGCTGCGGGGAGAGAGCTTCGGGGCACCCATCGAGGTCGAGGGTGAAGTTGGTAAGTCATCATCACTCTTTACTACAAGGACAGGGTCTAGTTCAATGGCGGAGTGTGCTGCCTGGTTCTGGAGGACGGCACTGTGCTGCGGGGAGAGAGCTTCGGGGCACCCATCGAGGTCGAGGGTGAAGTTGGTAAGTCATCATCACTCTTTACTACAAGGACAGGGTCTAGTTCAATGGCGGAGTGTGCTGCCTGGTTCTGGAGGACGGCACTGTGCTGCGGGGAGAGAGCTTCGGGGCACCCATCGAGGTCGAGGGTGAAGTTGGTAAGTCATCATCACTCTTTACTACAAGGACAGGGTCTAGTTCAATGGCGGAGTGTGCTGCCTGGTTCTGGAGGACGGCACTGTGCTGCGGGGAGAGAGCTTCGGGGCACCCATCGAGGTCGAGGGTGAAGTTGGTAAGTCATCATCACTCTTTACTACAAGGACAGGGTCTAGTTCAATGGCGGAGTGTGCTGCCTGGTTCTGGAGGACGGCACTGTGCTGCGGGGAGAGAGCTTCGGGGCACCCATCGAGGTCGAGGGTGAAGTTGGTAAGTCATCATCACTCTTTACTACAAGGACAGGGTCTAGTTCAATGGCGGAGTGTGCTGCCTGGTTCTGGAGGACGGCACTGTGCTGCGGGGAGAGAGCTTCGGGGCACCCATCGAGGTCGAGGGTGAAGTTGGTAAGTCATCATCACTCCTTACTACAAGGACAGGGTCTAGTTCACCTTATTTTCATTTTGAACAACTATCAAAAACAGTCTTCGACAGTGAAACTCTCTTATACCGTAGTATTTTAAGGGACTGAAAATAATTCTCCGTTTTATCAAATCTTTATTTGTGGATTCCAAATTAGGCCTTTTTACGGTCAGTTTTTACAAGATCCTAGGCAAACCAGGCAACTACGCAATATGGACAGAAATTCACTGAGGGATCTGGTAGGAATACTAACAGGACGCCTCAGGAGATGCATGCAACTGTTGGGAGTGGAAAACACTAGCAGATGCAGGAAATGGGGACGAAGAGACTCCAATTGCCCTGATCGCAACAGGGCTCAGCTATCTGGGAATACACATTGTGGAAGCAGAGACATAGTAACAAAGGGATTGGGTAACTGTTAAAGGAATGAGGTGAAACAGGTTATAGCACAATAGGCCTAAGTGCTCACGGGAACCGTAAACTGTCTCCGCTTTAAGAGAAAGCTATAAGCCAAAAATGTGTATATTCTTGGTATACCTTATATTGTATGTAATAGGCATTAAGATCACTTGACAAACGGAGTCTAAAAACATTCGATTTGAGGCACATAACTGGTTTTTATTTATTTTTTAAATATTTTTATAAAAAAGCAAAAAAGTTAATCAAGTGAAACTGTCACAAATAAACTTAGCTAGAATACTGTATTTTTTAAAAGTCGTTTCCTTTACGTGTTCATACATTTCTATTGAATAAAATTTTTTTTTAGTAGTTATATTTATATTTTTTATTGATTCATTTATTTTTTATTTGTATTCTACTCTAGCGAAATGATAGAAAAACCTTCAATTTATCTAAAAAATATTTTTTGGTATTCATAATGTACACCAATTCGTTATAAAGATTAATCAAAATAGTGATTTGGCATTAAATTTCTCCTTAAATAAAATAAAAATAAATACAGTCTCGAAGGGACCGAAAGAAAAAACTTGCCCTGCATTTGCAGTGTTGGAGAATTGTGCCCACACACGTCATTGCAATTGCAGTGTCGACCTTATGCATTAATTTTGCATTTGCATATTACTTCTACTGGGTTTGTTAAACACAAAACTCAATGTGTCCATGTTGGCCTTAACAAAAATGAATTTTGATTTATTGAATATTTTTGCTGGCTCCTACGAGGTAAGAATTTTTATTGTATCAATTCCCTTTAGCAATTTTTTCATTTTATCGTTTATCACTTTTCACTTTTTATTATTATCTCCTTTTTTAATATAATATTTTTTCACTGTTTCTAGTATTTCAAACGGGTATGGTGGGCTATCCCGAGTCTCTGACGGATCCCTCCTACCATTGCCAGCTGCTGGTGCTGACCTATCCGCTGGTGGGGAACTATGGAGTTCCTGATGATGAGAAGGATGAGCATGGTTTGCCACGGTGAGTACTGTCCTACGCTTCACGGCACATAGTACTGGAATATTCCTCGGCCTAATATAAATTCCTCAAAGTTCGAAAAAAAAATTATTTTTTATTTTTTGTTAAGTTCATTATCTAATTACAATTTTAAAGTGTGTTATATGTAATATGTTTTTCTCTTTTATTCTGTAAATATATGCATGTAAGACAAAATGTTAAGATAGAAGTGCATTACTGTTTGAAAACACTTTATATAAACACGTTTTAGAATCAACAAAAAAAAAACAAATCGTCCCCAACTCAAAAACAAGAAAAATTAAACCTTGGATTACTCTAGGATTAATAAAAGCCACTAGGAAAAAAAATAAACTTTATAAAATAACACAAAGGCCACTAGTTAACAATAAAATTGTATTATACTATAAAAAGTATAAAAATATACTAACTACACTAATAAGGAAAACGAAAAACGACTATTACTCAAAAATTATAACAGAAGCTAAAGACAATAATAAAAAAATATGGTCAACAATAAATGAAATAATAAATAAAAAGAAAAAATATAAGCACATATCAGAAATCTCAGATGGGGAAATAATATATAACGTACAAAATGACACAAAAAAATGTTGTAATATTTTAAATAACTATTTTAATAACGTGGGAAAAAACCTAGCAAAATCCATAAATAAGACCAATACACGGTGTCCGGAAACTCGTAGTACAAGCGGGAAACTGGAGAATCTACACCACATGGGGAACCCAAAAAAACATAAAGTTTTTTGATTTGAGCATTTTCACAAAAAAAAAAAAAAAACCAAAAAAAAATATTTTTCGGCTATTTTAGGGTTAAAGTTTTTTCTGGTGTTTAGGGTTGAACAACAGATGTTTTAACCCTGCAGAGCAGAAATATTTTATGATTACACCGGATTAAATGAAGGGCGATTTCAAAATAATGCTTCAAATCCGAGTTTCTTCATTTGTTTTACTTTAAAATAGTTTTAATTAGTTGGGTACTTTGATCTTCAGTAATAATTTATAAGAATTTGATTAAAAAAAAAAAAAAAAAATCAACTTCTAACTCGATTTACTCGATAACGAAAGCTCAAATCAAAAAAAAATATACTACAAAATCGACTCCAAATGTGATGTAGATTCACCAGTTTCCCGCTTGTACTACGAGTTTCCGGACACCCTGTATATCTAATCCACAACAAATAACACAATTTCAAATTAATAAATTTCACCCAGTCACAGAAATCGACATTGACAGAACTATTTCGAAACTAAAAGGAGATTCTGCCCCCGGCTTTGATAACATAGATACTAAAACAATAAAATCGATGAAAGAATACTTAATTCACCCCATTACACATATAATAAACCTAAGTCTAGCAAATGGCGAATTTCCCAATAACTATAAAAGAGCAATTATAACCCCCTTTTATAAAACAGACTGTCGTAAAGATCCACAAAATTATCGCCCGATTTCACTTCTCTCGAATATATCAAAAATATATGAAAAAATTGTAAAAAAACAAATTTGGACATTCTTAGAAGAAAATAAAATAATTAATTATAACCAATTCGGATTAAAAAAAAATAGAAGTACTCACGACGCGATAGCAAAAATAACCAACTATTTATATACGGCCCTAGATTCCGATAAAAAATGTCTTGGCATATTTATAGACCTCAAAAAAGCTTTCGACAGCATATCACATAAAAAATTAATAAGTAAATTAAAATCAGTAGGGATTAGTGGAAAAGTCTTAGCATGGATAACTAGTTATTTATATAAAAGACCTCAACAAGTAAAATTACTCAATCAAGTCAGCGATTCAAAATATAGCGACTTTTCAATACCCCAAGGCACGGTTTTGGGACCATTGTTATTTATTATATATGTCAATGATATATTCAATATTTCCAAATATGGAGACATTGTCTCTTACGCTGACGATACAGTCCTACTACTAAAAGCAAACACCTGGTCAGAACTAAATAACATGGCAAATACAGATATCAATGAACTAAAATTATGGTTTGATGAAAACCTGTTGACTTTAAACTCTAAAAAAACTTATTATTTACCATTTTTCATTAAAAAACAAGAAACACCTAAAGAAATAAACATAATTATCCACTCTGTGAAAAATACAGAAAACCACAAATGCAATATGTTATGCACAAACATAGAAAGCAAGACCGATATTAAGTACCTAGGCATAACAATAGACCAGCGTTTAAAATGGTCCCCACATATAAATATTCTGAACAACAGAATAAGGAAACTAACATATATATTTAGATGTTTAAGAGATATTTTAAACGAAAATTTACTAAGAACCACATACTTCGCTTTCTGTCAATCAATTATACAATACGGCATTATAGGCTGGGGCGGTACATATAAAAATCAAACTCAAACAATTTACATATCACAAAAACTAATAATAAAAACCATATTAAAAAAACCCTATTCATATTCGTCCGAACTTTTATTCAAACAATTTAAGGTCAGAAAATTAAGTGCATTATACTTCTACCATGCAACATTACAAATTTATAAAAACTATATTCAAAATAAAATTGCACCCTTTAAAAATAACAGAAATCTTAGACAAACGTCAATACTTCCTACTAGAGGTGGGCAAAATTGATTGAATTAATTCCATGAATTAATTCAATCTTGTAACACAATCGATCTTATTCTCATTTACAAAAGGAATTGAATCTTAATTCCTTATCGTTGGCATTTTTTTCTAAACATTTTACAATTAAATTATTTCATGATAATAAGGTAATAATTAATAATGATGTGCACATGATTTAAATATTATAGTGTTTCATGGAAATCTAATTAAATATTATTACGGTACTATGGCGGCGCGCCGCGAAGTTTATATGTACTGTGCCCTGTCGCACTACATCGCGTATCTAGTATCCCGCGTCCCGCGCCGTAATCCAAAAGACTCTTTTCATCGAGTCCCCAGTCAAGGAATTAATGAATTTATTCCGTTTTCAGTTGTGACGTCACGCGTCGTGACACAAATCCTATGTCCCATGTACCGAGTCTGTCCGGACAAGCGCTCAATCTCAATCTCAGGGAATAAGTGAAACAGGACAGAGACAGTGACACTCGAGACAGAGTTCCCAATTCCCTATTCGTTATCGAGTCCCTTTCCTTACTAGTTACAGGTCCGTCCGCACCGTCTGCAAGATCGCAAGTCATTAATGTCGCAGATAGAGACAACACACTTACTAGTCAGAAGTTCCTAATTCATTGCACTATGTCAGCTGTCAATCGGTTCGTCGTTAGTTCCCGTGTGGCTAAACCTTCGATTTAGTACCTAGTCAGGTGAAAACTTTCTACTTCGGAATCTGAATCCTAATAAAAAAGCGAAAGTATCTCCTGTATTCTTCTCCTTTACACATGCGAAAATAATGCAATACGCTTAGAAACAAAACGATGTTTACGTTATTGTTCTTATAAGTATGTTTTTTATGTACCTGCCTACTTGTAGATGTAAAACGAGATCAGTTGACTGTCGAATTGTGGGTGATGAAGTAATTTGTTTTGATTTCTGTATTTTTGTACTGAATTGTATGCCACTCAATTTCAGACTTTCAATCACTTTTTATTTGGCGCATGGATTTAAAATTACCATTGAGGTAAGTTACTGCATACATTAAAATAAATAAATATAATATATATGTGGTTGAAGCTTATTCCAGGTGAACGGGTCGGATATACAAAAGTGGGATAATAATAATAATATAGTTCTTATAATTGCTTTAAGAACGTATCTCATTACCCCTAAAATAATATATTTTTTATGTAAAGGTTATCTTAACGTACCTACTTTTTGTAGTAAATATATATATAGATAGTTTTACGAAGAAAGATAATAATAATTTTTATTCTGGGATTCAGTTTGCCAGCAAAAATTTTCTATGCAAAAAAAGAAAAATCGAGTGGGACTTTTTATTTTTGGTATCGTTTAATGATGTTTTACCTTCGTTTTTTATAGGAAAAAGCAACAAATTGAATAGCCATGATGTCTTCCAGAAAAAGGATCGAACTTTGGTGTTACTTTTCTGAAGTAGATGGAGGGATGCATTGCTCCATAATTTAGAAATGGCAGTTAAAAAATAAACATCCGACTATTCCTCTCCAGGTCCAGCGCCCTGCGCCTTCCATGTCCTTTGCGGCACCCATTTCAACGATTTTATTAGTGACTTGTTAAATTACTTTTTATTTTTGTTTGTAAAATAACATATTTATTAAAAAGTTTGTACCATGTTTATTTTGTGGAACGACATATCTTTTTTTACTAAAGTTACTCCAAAGCTCTCCTCGCTTTAAGAACTCTGTGCTATAAAGTGTAAAGCTTACAAATACAGGTTTTCTAAGTAAAGTTATAAATGTACTTCTGCAATGTACAAAATAAATCCCTATATTTGATATTTTTTGTGTGTTTATTTAAAATGTTTTTTTCAAAACGAACACATTTATGTGGATGCAAAAAAATGGTTCATTATTGCTTTCTTTAAGTTTCCTAAATGTGAGCAATCTAGGTACAAAACCAAAATGAAGTGTCGAATCAAGGAATTAAATGAATGAATTTAATGAATTAGTTCACTTGACCAGGTGAATAAGACTGAATTGATTCATTATTGTGAATGAATCTGCCCATGTCTACTTCCTACTCCTAAATGTAAAAAAACAATAGGACAGTTCAACCATGAATATCTCGGAGTTAAATTTTTTAACTCATTACCAGAAAAAATTAGAAACATGAATGCAAATATAAACGAATTCAAAAGCCACCTTAAAAAGTATTCCGAACAGTTGAACTGAATCGTACCAAATACATACAAGCCCTGCTTATTTATGGGGGTACATCAAATATTTATATTATGTAATTAATAACCTACTGTATTGTGTAATTATATTATGTAATTGTTATATTATGTAATTCGTGTATCTTTTTTTACTAATAAAAAAAAAAAAAAAAAAAAAGAACCGGCAGCAACAATTGCTGGACCAGCTTTTTTTTACAACTAACTAAATAACCATCACGCCGTTTCTGGCAGGGGTAGGCAGAGAGGACGGACCGCCAAACAACTCGGTCTTGGCACACTTCATGCCTCATTCACATTCATACATTGTCTCATACATACTCTTCTATTATTCTGACTCTTGACATTGCCCGACTCGAACATCTGATTCACTTGATCGTACCATGTCTTCCTCAGGCGTCCCCGACTTCTGCTACCATTCGAATTAGCATCATATATTCTCCTTACACTCCTTTCTTCGCTCATTCGCTCTATACGCCCAAAGCATCTAAGCGTCCCTTTCTTTCTTACTCATTATGCTTACATCAGCCTTGCACACTTTGCGGATCTCCACATTTCTCACACGATCATACATGGTTTTACACACATGCGCCTCAGGGATCTCATTTCAACAGCATTCAGTCTACTTTCATCCTTTGTCAGCCAGTTCCATGCGTTACTTCCATACATCAGGGTAGGTACCAGCACTCCATTGTGGACTGCTAACTTTGTTTCTTTAGACAATTTTTTGTTAGCGCCAACTGCGTTCAGTTCTCCATTAATGGAGTTACCTGCATTTACCCTTCTTCAATATCTCTGTCACCTTCCCATCTCTCGTTAACATATTTCCTAAATACACAAACTCATCCACCTGCTCCAAGTATTCCTCATTCACAACTATATTGCACACTGTTTTCGTTTACAAACTCTCTTTTACAAACACCATTTCTTTAGACTTACTTACATTCATGGTTAACTCATTCTTCATACATACTTCGTTCATCCTAGACACGAGAGACTGTAGATCTTCCATACTATTACCTGTATTAACGCACTTCCAAAGGGAAGGGTAGTTCTATCTTTTACGTAGGTCCTACTTGAATGGCGTGAAAGGCATTGCTGACTGATAACTTTATATCAATCTCTTTGTAAGGGTTTCAACTATATGTGTTTTAAAATTGTGAACCAAATCTTCTCCATCTTTAACTTTTTTGTCTTGTGTGGAAGAATATTTATCAAAAGGAAACTACATATATTAAATCTATAGTACTGTACACATTCTTACACATAATGCATTCTGGAATGCTGGAAATGGAAGTTTTGTTTTTTGTAGTGATTTGTGTGAAAATTAATAAATATTTTTTAATGTTATAAAAACATATATTTTTTGCACATAAAACTTTACTAAATGGCTCAACACTAACTATAACTTCAGTTGATTGAGTCGTATTACAAAAGTAGGCTTTAATTTCGGACAATAATTTTATAGCTGGGGTGTGGTGAGAACTATGTAAAAAATTTCATTAAAATATATGTATTATTTTTGGTTCCATGCTAACTCAACAAAGTGAAGATTCAACACACTAAAACGATGAAAAAAAAAATTTAACCTAACCTACTTAACCCAGTTAATAAAGTTTTTGTTTCATCACTTTCCATGTGATGAATTATCATTTTGATGATTTATCCGGTCACCATAATTTTCAAAGATATAGCTGTTTAAAACAAAATACATTTTCTCGAATGCGACCCTTGTTTTCGCCCGCATGAAGTGTTTTTACATCAAAACCGTGGTTTCAAAAATTCCCTTCACTTATTTTTTACCCCAGAAATTTCTTCACTTATTCAAATGAGGATCGGACATTGTTTCCTTCCTTCCCACCTTTTTAAAATTCACGTCGTTGACTCCCCAGATTGTACATTCTGTGGTCTAGAAGTGGAAACTTTAGATCACATATTTTTGGTTGTCCCTCTCTAAACAAATATCCTATCTTCTATCAAGCCTTATCTAAAATTGCCTCCCCTCCATTCAACATCTCATCTCTTCTAAGTCTGAACTGGACTCCGATTTTCATTATAATTTTGAAATTTGCCTATTTAAATAAAATTAATATTTAAATTCACCTTTCATTTCTCCATAATTTTAAATGATGGCCTAAAACACCCTTGAAGGGTGAAAGCCAGAAAAGATTATTAAAAAAAAAATGTGTTTTTACTACTACGTATTTTTATTAAATTGAATAAATTTTTTGTAAATATAATTAAGACATCTAAGGCCATCGGGATATTTCACTATTATTCGATAAGTGTCCATTATAATAAATAATTCAAGGCAATACGTAGAAAACTAAATTAGATAAACATAGTTTTGTAAAATGTCCTCTACAACACATATGAACTCCTGGCGTGGAGAACATCATTTATTTATTTATTTATTTATTTACGGACAAATAGTCCATTAACAACATATTAATTACACGAATAAGTTTTATAAACAGAGATGACAGTGAAAGGAGAGCATATATAAATGAGGAGCGAAGACAATAACAATGACAATAATAATTCATACACTTCTTTTGTAATAAAATCGACTAACTTATCCGATATATAGCCACTATTCATAGGTTCCAGTACCGAATAGGAAACTAGGACTCTATAAATCGTAAGTCTATAATATATGTTATCCTATGGATAATGCTTTTGATAGCTTATATGTATAGAGAGGTTGGCGAAATATCCCCTAATTGTAATCTAATGATAATTTTTTGTAAAAGAGTATACAAATATTTTTAGGCATAATGGTTTAACTAGGGTGATCATAAAATGGAAAGCGAACAGCCCTATTTGAAAGCCACCGCCGCTTGAAGTAAAATGTCACAAATTCTTAAACCATAAATGATACACAAACAAGACAATATTTTTATAGAAATACCAGGCCAATGAATTGTTTTATTGTAGGGTCGAATGTGCAAATGTGGGAAACTACGCTAACTTTGAAAATACAAACTGTGGGAACGGGCCTGAAGGCTAAATTTTATTGAGCAATATGTAAAAGTCGCATTCTGGAAGATCCAGAGTATATGACTGTATCTTAATATAAAAAAATCATATACTCTAATCTCTGAAACAGCCCAACCGATTTCAATTAAATTTTGTAAATGTGTATGGTTGGTTCCAGCTTGAAACATAGGATAGTTTTGGACCCGATAGGTGGCGCTGCTGTCGAGATCTATTTTTTTTTTTTTAGTTTTTCAACTAATTTTTGTTTTTTCATACCGGATTTTTTTATAGGTAAAAAAAGTTGTATTTCATTTTTAAGTTGTGTAAGCTTTATCTATTCATATTGGCAAAAGACGGATTGCCAAAAATATTGTTCACCCAATCGCACTACATTAAATTAAAATTAATTACTATAATTTAAAACAACAATATTGTTTAGACTTAAGAATCAATCATTATTTACCTCATTTATAACATTTAATTTTTATCCAATATCAATAAAAATATTTTTTTTTATTTATTACACTTATATGAATAAAAAATAAAACAAAAAATGTATATCGTAAATGTTTTCTATGGATCATATTCGTACCGTAATCTATCACACTGTGAAAGACATATACTTCAAACAAGATAGTATAATAAAAGTATAGAACTGTACCGGTCACATTTTTACTTATTTTCTGTCGTACTGAACAATAATCACAATCTGCTGAAATGATCGATACCAAATAAAACGTCAATCCCCTGAAATGATCGATACCAAATAAAACGTCAATCCCCTGAAATGATCGATACCAAATAAAACGTTAATCCCCTGAAATGATCGATACCAAATAAAACGTCAATCCCCTGAAATGATCGATACCAAATAAAACGTCAATCCCCTGAAATGATCGATACCAAATAAAACGTCAATCCCCTGAAATGATCGATACCAAATAAAACGTCAATCCCCTGAAATGATCGATACCAAATAAAACGTCAATCCCCTGAAATGATCGATACCAAATAAAACGTCAATCCCCTGAAATGATCGATACCAAATAAAACGTCAATCCCCTGAAATGATCGATACCAAATAAAACGTCAATCCCCTGAAATGATCGATACCAAATAAAACGTCAATCCCCTGAAATGATCGATACCAAATAAAACGTCAATCCCCTGAAATGATCGATACCAAATAAAACGTCAATCCCCTGAAATGATCGATACCAAATAAAACGTCAATCCCCTGAAATGATCGATACCAAATAAAACGTCAATCCCCTGAAATGATCGATACCAAATAAAACGTCAATCCCCTGAAATGATCGATACCAAATAAAACGTCAATCCCCTGAAATGATCGATACCAAATAAAACGTCAAAACAATATCTACGATGGATGTCGTATTCTATGTATGTCAAATGCATAAAATATCAAACAACAGCGACAACAGATAAAAGGCGGTCTACATGAAATGAGGTCTACATGAAATGAGGTCTACATGAAATGAGGTCTACATGAAATGAGGTCTATATAAAATGAGGTCTGTGGCAGGACAACGTCTGCCCGGGCCCACAAGTATTTCATAAAATTGATGTCAGCCTTTACATACAATTTATTTTAATGGATTGATAAAATTAAAATAAGTAGGTCTCTAGTCTTTGAAGATGAAGCAGTTAATTTCACCTTAAATGACAGTGTTGTTATTTTATTTTGTGTGCTGAATTTAAAATGAATTGATTAGTTTAAAAATGTATTGTAATGGGATTGTTAAATAATTGCACAATTTAACAGTGTATACAATTAGTCTATATTTGGGGTATAATCATTTGTCAGAAATAAACTTTAATAACCAATTCCGGGATTCACTTAGGAACAGGTTACGCTTGTCTGGGTCCTCCCAAAGGAAACTTAACAACCACTTCATGGATTCATTGACGAACAGGTTACATTTGTCTAGGTCCTCCCAAAGGAAACATAATAGATACCCTCCACCCTTTGGTTTAATAAAAGGGTTTAAACTTTCAACGAGTATATTCTTTCTCTGGGTTAGCTGAACTCCTAAGCGGACGGTTAAACAAGTGTCTCTTGGGTCAGATCTGCCAGAGGTTCGCTGAAGTAGCGTGATAGGCACCGCGAAGCGACTTGCTCTCTCGGGCTGAAACATGATCATTATATATTAACACCTGAGCGATGGGGTGAAAAACTATCCCATAGCATCTCTCGCCCTAATTAGTAAGATACCAAGTAATGCGGGAACGAGAAAGTATTCGAGCTCTAAGATATGCGCTCGTAAATCTGCATAGTACTAAGATGGTTTATTACAGTATTTGATTATTTTTATCAGTAATGTGTTTTTCACCATTTAGATAAAAATTCCCACAATATTCCTTAAAAAATAAATTCCCTCTAATTTACCCATCACTAGGTAAGAGAGACTGAGTTTTATGTACAGAAAGTTGCGATGTTTAATCTATTATAATTTTATATTTTTAGGTGGTTTGAATCCTCGCACATCTGGGCCAAGGGCTTGATAGTGGGCGAGTGCTGCCAGTTCCCGAGCCACTGGCGCCAGACACGCACGCTGTCGCAGTGGCTGACGCAGCAGGGCATACCAGGCATCAGTGGGATCGACACCCGCGCCCTCACCAAGAGGCTGCGCGAGTGCGGCACTATGCTGGGGCGCATCGTGCCCGGCATTCCTAAACCTGGTCCCGACAGGCCCTTCACTAATCCCAATGAGAGGAATCTGGTTGCTGAAGTTTCTGTACAGGTATAGAAATACACTTTTTGTTGAAATCATTGGACCAAATTTCCTTGATCCATTTGTGTGGCATTCATTTTTTAAGTAGGTAATTATTTGTAGATCTATAAATATAAAGCACCCACCCTATTAACCCCTTGGCTATATTTGTGCCTTTTAGTACATGGTACATCGATAGTAGTAGAATATTTTTGTGTGCTTTACGGTTCTAAGTGAGACTATATTACTGTGAGATTATTAATGCAGTGTTAGAAAGTGGCAAAACCACGCTTTGTATTTTTGTTTTAAAATTTACCGTAAACCCTTCCAAATAATTGTAATGTATTCCAAAAAGTCATTGACTGCCATGCTTGCATGTTTGCGAAAGATTTGTCAAAATTTGTGAATTTTTTGTTTTTAAGTGAAGCGAAAAAAAAGGGAATTGACTTTAACCTTTCGTATATCCAATTGTAATATTAAAATTTGTAAAAAAATAATTTCATTTTAGGATACATTCAAAAACAGTGAATTTATCAGAAAATTAATTTCAACCAGGAATATTTCTGAATAAATCATGAATCGATAAAATCGCAGAATACCCGAGGGATTAATAATTTTTTTCTTTATATTTTTTTTATTATATCGATGTTTTTTTTTTTTCTATTTGGGTACCACCTGTTGTCCTTAAAGTTAGTTGTAAGTTATTAGATATAGTCTTAGATGTAAGTCACTAGTTATTATGAATCCTAGTCATAAGCCAGCTGTATATATTATCCAATACATATATTCGTACAGCGCCCTTGAGTTGATTTTTCACGCCCTATATAAAATCAGCCAAATATTATTATTATTATTATTATTAACTAGTTAATTTCTGACATAGTCCTCAATTGTACAGTTAAAAAATATTGAACAAAACATAAATGGGTTTCACCTTATTTTTGACATTTAAATGGATGTTTAAAATCTATGCAAATATTAAGAAGTGTTATTAATTAAGTTAAGAAAAGTCTCTAATCAGGTATATTCTGTTTAATGATGTTTTATATCTGTAGTGTACTGTAAATTCTCTTCTCAATTAGCTATACACTTGATGGTTGGGATTTTTAAATAATTATTTTGGTTCGGTCTCAGATTATTATTGTGAGATATTTACAAAGAATAGTTATATTAGGAATCAGTCAGAAGTACACCGGAATATGCATCGCTAATTTGGAATCTGCAATATAAACTTTACATAGATGGTATGGAACGCATTCAAAACAATTTTATAAAATATCTTACCTCCAAATTCAACAACAACTTTGAATGTACATTTCAATCTTTGCAGCAAAGCCGAGTAGTAGCTGATTTAAAATTTATACATAAAATTTTAAACAATAACATCGACCGTACTGAACTTCTGTCCCTTATTAATTTTAACATACCTTTGAGGCGTACTCGACATTCAGTGCTATTCCACACGCTTAATTACAAAACAATTGCAGGATCTAATTCACCAATTAACTGTGTTCTTCATACTCTCAATAATATTTGTCTAAACTTAAACATTGATATTTTTTCAGATTCACTGCCCAAATTTAAACATGGCATCATGTCAATAATATAAACTGTTCAATGCAATAAATATGTTTATGAAGGTACCTAGTTACGAGTGCCTACATCCCTGCACGGGGTAAATTTATGATAGTGATGCATAAATTTTTCATCTTGCCTTGCTTTCATGCTTTGCCTATTTTTCAAACAGCCGTTTGTCGTTGAGGGGGAGGGGGTTGACATTGAAATTCAAGAGTTAAGGTTTCTGTTGAATTTTGTGTTATGTAAACCGGTTCTTCAAATTTGGTTCCATTTAGGAAATGCAGCTTAAATTAACCAAAACTCTATAAAAAAATGTTCTCAGCCAGGGTTTATTAGAATTACTCCAAACATTTATATATTTTCTCTATAGCTATGTAGGACGTATGAAATTAACACGCGGGCCGCAAGAATGGAGCCGCGGGTTGTGAATCACAGGTTTGTGACGAGTAAGCACAAGCTAGTGACTATTTAGTAATGTTTTTCTTGGAAGCCTTGAACCAGGTGATGATAGTTATAATGCGTTGATTGTTTTGAAGATGAAATTGAGAAGCATGAAAGCGAAATCTCGAAAACAATCATTGATAATAAATTAATAAGTGTATTATTCTAATTGGTTTTTTAACTTATAATACCTATTTGTATTTTGAAAATAAACTGCACATTTGCGAATATATTGATAGTAGAGGCATTTAGGTAGGTATGTAACTCACTTTTTCAGACACTCATTTCCATAAATCCGTCATTCTATCCAAATATTTATTTTTTTTCCTTTTTTTATACCGTTATTGTTACATTCTCTAGCGATTCCGTTCATTCAATTTTGCTATTGACTTGCCTACCAATGGACAATGGACAATATCAGTGGGAAAATAACAAGTCAATCGGTTTAATTGTTGGCAGATGAATCATTTAAATGCGTTCAAGATCGACGATTGATTTTATTCATTAATTTCATTCATTTAACATTATATATCCAGCTAACATTAAAAACACCCTAATATAATAGAACTTCCTTCTTCTTCTGGCGTTAGTAAGATTAGATTGTTAATGTTAATTTTAGTTGTAAGTTGCTAAATATGTAAATACTCGTATATATGTCATTAAGATAGTAGTTATAGGCCTTAGTCGTAAGTCACTAGATATAAGTCTTAGAGATAAGTCACTAGTTTAAGTCAGTAGTTCTAGTATTAACTATTTAAGAAATATATTTGTACAGCGCCCTTGAGGAGATTTCTCACGAAAACGGCGCTATATAAATTAGCCAAATATTATTATTATTATTATGCACAGCATTTAAAAAACCGATTTGGATATAACGATTCACGGCTATAAGGAGCAAGTTTAGCCAGTCCCCTCGTGTTCGTTATAACCAAATTTGACTGTATATACATCATATCATAGGTATCCAACATGAAATATTTAATACCTGTAAATCGTTTCATCACTGTAACTCACGTACTGTTTGTTTCTATAATATCAAATAAATATCTAACTGATATTCTATAGGAGGCTCTAAGTTATTCTGTTGCGGGAGGGAACTCGTACTCAGATACTCGTCTGTAGATCAGCTAGATTCGGCAGTACACGATTACCATTCGGGTATTTTTTTTAAAAAAAAAGAAAGAAACATTTCCAGGTTACAAATAACCTGAAATTTTTTTTAAATCTCCTACTACCATCACAGAAAGCTGAAAATGTTGCTTGTGTCGTGATGAAGGACTTGGCCAGCCGAGGAATTGAACACACTACGCCTGGGTGGGACCCAGACACGATGCCAACTCAGCCACTGACCAGCGGCTTGTGTTCTTTCTATCATACTACTACTGAAACCTATGGATATATCTTGAAACTACATAAACTTAATATCCCAATTTAAATCTTAACAACATTGTTGACGGTATTGAAACTACATATATTTACCAACACTACAATATCAAACTGTTCTTATTCTAGAAACCAACCATCTATAACCCTACGGGAAGTCCTACAATCTGTGTTGTGGACTGCGGATTGAAATACAACCAGCTGCGGTGTCTCTTGAAGAGGAATGCCAGGATAGTGGTGGTGCCCTGGAACCACCCCCTGGATCCCGAGGAGTTTGATGGCCTCTTCCTCAGTAACGGGCCCGGAGACCCGGCCACGTGCATGGAACCAGTCCACCAGATCAGGAAGCTGGTGTCTTCCGGTGCCACCAAACCTATCTTTGGAATATGCTTTGGACATCAGATCTTGTCAACTGCTGTTGGGTGCAAGACATATAAAATGAGGTAGGCTGACATTTTAACCATACAAAAAACAAAATATAAAATCAATAAATACTGGAACTCGGATTTGCTTTGAATTTATGTGTCGTTTTCATAATTGGAACTGAATATGTGAAGAATTCAGACAAGCGATAAATTACCTACCTACATATTAATTATTTAATCCCTCAGGCTATTTTGTTTGTTTTTGGGAATAAACAGCTATTTCCCATAGAGTCAATTTGTTCGTTTTTGGGAACAGTTCATATGGTGTCATAAAAATCGTTGTCTTCCTTATTGTCATAGTTAGAAATATGAACTAAACTGTGTTAGAAAGAGGAAGCACCAAGCTTTATACTAATTATTATTAATCAAAATGTACATCTATATATTAACCTCTCAGACAAAGACTTTTGTTTACTATGTGTTCCTTTGCGAACTGTCAAAACGTGATAATTTTTGTGTTATTTACGAGTTTTGCTAAAAGCTTCATAACTCACGTTTTGGGAAACGTAGCCTCATTCTAAAAAATGTTTTGGAAAGATTATGAAATCCACTATCACATTGTGTTGTTATACGTAAATATTTGCGTTTCTAAATATACATTTTATGAAAACGTCAAAAATATGTAAACATCGCTTACCATTATTTCAAAGCCGTGAAAAATGTACTTTTTTCTGAGTATCATAAAGAAATAACACTTTATATATTGAAGAAATATAATTAAAAACTATTGGTCACCCAAAATATTAACCGTCCAAACTAAAATATTTTTAATAAATTATTTAGAAACGCAATAAATTATGAACGAACAAGATGACAGATCCATCGGCTTAGATAATGCACCTCTACGTTCCATAGATATTCTTGAATACAGACGCGTAGCGTTATTCATTATCGATACTCTGTTTTTTAAATCATAGCAATCCGTATACTAGTGATGGAAATAAATCGATTTTTGTAAAATCTCGCGCGTTTACGTGAAAAGACGTTCTAATGTCTTGACCGCTATTATCATATTTACGTCTTTTGACGTTCTAATGTTCGAGTGGTTAAGAATTCAAATATACACCTCTGTGAAAGCAAAGGTTCCGAATGTAATTTGAGAAAAAAATCATGAAACTTTGTGAGTTTTTTTTATAAATTATTTCACTATGAAACGACACAAAAGTGAGATGACAGTAATGTTTATAATACATTGGACTTTTTTGTAAAAATGTAATTACGAGGGAACGTTTATAAGTTCGTGGAGTGGGGGGTAAGGAGTGAAAATAAAAATCTAAATTTATTTTTCCTTTTGAATATATTCATTCACCAGCTACCCTAACACATTTTTCGGAGCCAGTAGAATGAAAATTATTATTTTTTTTTTTTTTAAATGATAAACTAATGTTTATAAGACAAGGTTTTTATGCATAACACAAAGGATAACAAATTTTTCCGACTTTATGTCCGGGTTAAATCTTCCCCTCAGGAAAAACTAAACCCTTCCACACACTTTTCCACAAATGATCATCTAGTCAATCCACATTATGCAAGTGCATTACGTAAGCATAATAAATACAAAATAATTCAAAAACAACACGTCAAATCACCAGAGATCAAATGGGAAAATAATTCACCGACTCCAGATGTTGTCATATCAGAGGGTTCGGCTCGGTAGAACTTCTAATTGGACCTATAAATCCTACTGATCCCTCAATATAAATATTTAAAAAATCTTTCGTAATCCTACATGTATTTAAAATGACTGAATTTTGCATTTTTATGTATAAATTCTTTGACAGATCTAATACGCCTAAATTTTGAATGAGAGAGCTAGGTATAATGCCAGTAGCCGAAATAACAAATGGTAATATTTTTATAGTCTGAGAATGCCAAATTCTTCTAATTTCATTTCTTAAATCTTTGTATTTTCTTATTTAAAAAAAAAATATTATTGCTTATAATAATTTGTTATCCTTTGTGCTATGCATAAAACGAATTAGTTTATCATTAAAAAAAAAAATATATGTATGTATATTCTACCAACAAATATAGATATAATATATCTTGAAGCCATCTGTTGGAAATTCAGGACTAACGAAGTCTTTCCTAGAAAAAAAAATTTTGATTGTTTATAGGTGAAAAAATATAATAAGCAGTAATTGTCGTTTGAAGTACTTGTATGTATTGAATTATTTGGCAGGTTGGTAATAAGCCGACGTAGCTTAGTGGTCCAGAGCACCTGACTGGACATCAGAAGGTGCGGGTTCAATTCCCGTCAGCGGCATTTATTTTTACTTGGGAGATATTTTCAATTTGTATGGATATTTCCGGCGATTAATTAATGCTTATAATAATTTAGTATGAAAATATTGATAATAAAGATATTAACCTAAAATTTAATATATACGCCGAATACTAGGATAGAATAGAATAATAATAAAAGGGAAAACACAGTTCTATGAAATTGACAGTTGATCAGCCATATATTATACAATAACTCTAATAAAATATAGGCATCTAATATATACGCCGAATACTAGGATAGAAGAGAATAATAATAAAAGGGAAAACACAGTTCTATGAAATTGACAGTTGATCAGCCATGTATTATACAATAACTCTAATAAAATATAGGCATCTGACCAGTCAAACACTTGTTTAAAAATGTCCTACTTTGTTAAATAATTTGTCACGATTAAACCACAAATGGATTTGTTTATCAAGTTGTGTGACCACAAACATGTATCATTCGGTGAACGTATTTGTAAACCTATAATGATTTAATCTCTTTACAGCTACGGAAACAGGGGTCACAATTTACCTTGCATCCACCACGGCACGGGACGCTGCTTCATGACTTCTCAAAACCACGGCTACGCAGCCGATGTTTCTAGCCTACCCCACGGTTGGGAACCTCTCTTCACCAACAAGAACGATGACTCCAATGAGGGAATCATCCACAACTCATTGCCATTCTTCAGTGTCCAGTTTCACCCAGAACACACCGCCGGGCCCGAAGACTTGGAACTACTGTTTGACATCTTCATCGATTCTGTTAAAGCTAATTGCTCGGGACTTGTTCAAGACAAGAGCATCAAACAGTTGCTGATTGAGAAACTCACATTCGTTACCCCTGTACTTGAAAAACCCAAAAAGGTTCTTATTTTGGGTTCGGGTGGTCTCTCCATCGGACAAGCAGGAGAATTCGATTATTCCGGCTCTCAAGCTATCAAAGCTCTTCAAGAAGAAAAGATACAGACTGTATTAATCAATCCAAACATTGCTACAGTTCAGACTTCTAAAGGCATGGCTGATAAAGTCTACTTCTTGCCTCTGACTCCTGAATACGTGGAACAGGTAATCAGGTCAGAAAGACCCAACGGAGTCTTGCTGACATTTGGCGGTCAAACTGCTCTGAATTGCGGAATTGAGCTTCAAAGAACAAAAGTATTTGAAAAGTATCATGTTTCTGTCTTAGGCACCCCCATACAGTCTATTATTGATACTGAAGACAGGAAAATATTTGCCGAAAGAATAAATAGTATTGGAGAAAAGGTTGCCCCGAGTGCGGCCGTTTGCTCTGTGGAGGAGGCTCTCGAGGCGGCGGGGGTTATTGGCTACCCCGTCATGGCCCGTGCCGCCTTCTCCCTCGGAGGTCTGGGCTCCGGCTTTGCCAACAACGAAGAAGAACTCAGGTTACTTGCTCATCAAGCTTTTGCACATTCGGGACAGTTGATCATTGACAAATCCCTGAAAGGGTGGAAAGAAGTCGAGTACGAAGTAGTCAGGGATGCCTTTGACAATTGCATAACTGTTTGCAATATGGAAAACCTCGACCCCTTGGGTATCCACACGGGAGAATCTATTGTGGTGGCTCCCAGTCAGACACTGTCCAACCGAGAATACAATATGCTCCGGAATACAGCCATCAAAGTTATAAGAGATTTTGGTGTTGTAGGAGAATGCAACATTCAATATGCACTGAGCCCCTTTTCTGAAGAGTTCTTCATCATTGAAGTAAATGCTAGATTATCAAGAAGTTCCGCTTTGGCCAGTAAGGCAACTGGTTATCCTCTTGCTTATGTTGCTGCCAAACTCGCCCTCGGAAGATCTTTGGCCGAAATTAAAAACTCCGTTACCGGAGTGACTACTGCTTGCTTTGAACCGAGTCTCGATTATTGCGTCGTTAAAATTCCAAGATGGGATTTGGCAAAGTTCAGCCGTGTGAGTACAAAGATTGGCAGTTCTATGAAGAGCGTGGGAGAAGCCATGGCTGTAGGACGGAAATTCGAGGAAGCTTTTCAAAAAGCTTTGCGAATGGTGGACGAGAATGCTACCGGTTTGGATCCAAATTTGAAACCTGTCAATGATGAAGAGCTCCAGGAACCGACCGATAAGAGAATGTTTGTAATAGCTGCGGCTCTCAAAGCCGGATACACTTTGGATAAATTGTATGAACTCACTAAAATTGACAAGTGGTTCCTACAAAAAATGAAAAATGTTATTGACTACCACATGCTTTTAGAATCTATGGATCAAAAACATCTTCCTTACGATGTTCTGCTGGCGGCCAAACAGTTAGGTTTTTCTGACAAGCAAATCGCCGCAGCTGTCAAGAGTACGGAGCTTGCCGTTCGAAAACGGAGAATTGAGAGCAGAATCACTCCATTTGTTAAACAAATAGACACTGTTGCTGCTGAATGGCCGGCCAGTACCAACTACCTCTACGTGACCTACAACGCTTCCACCCATGATATAGACTTCCCCGGCGGACACATCATGGTCCTGGGCTCTGGAGTCTACCGCATCGGCAGTTCTGTGGAGTTTGATTGGTGCGCTGTCGGATGCTTACGAGAGTTGCGCAACTTGGGCAAGAAAACAATAATGATCAATTACAATCCCGAGACCGTCAGTACCGATTATGATATGTGTGACCGCCTTTACTTTGAAGAAATATCTTTTGAAGTTGTCATGGATATTTATAACTTAGAAAACCCCGAAGGAATAATTATATCCATGGGTGGTCAGCTCCCGAACAACATTGCAATGGATCTGCACAGACAGCAAGCCAAAATTCTCGGAACTTCGCCAGAAAGTGTGGACGGAGCAGAGAACAGGTTCAAGTTTTCTCGAATGCTGGACAGAAAGGGAATATTACAACCTCGCTGGAAAGAACTCACCAATCTTAAGTCAGCCATTGACTTCTGCGAGGAAGTGGGCTACCCTTGTCTGGTGAGGCCTTCGTATGTCCTGAGCGGGGCGGCTATGAACGTAGCTCATTCTAACCAAGACCTCGAAGCTTATCTCACTGCGGCTAGCGATGTTAGCAAAGATCATCCCGTTGTCATTTCCAAATTCTTGCTGGATGCTAAAGAAATAGATGTGGATGCTGTCGCTTCGGATGGAGAAATCCTTTGTATGGCTGTGTCTGAACACGTGGAGAATGCCGGCGTTCACTCGGGAGACGCTACGCTCGTCACCCCTGCCCAAGACATCAACGAGGAGACCTTTGCCAAAATTAAAGACATTGCGAAAATAATCGCCGAGCTTCTGGACGTGTCGGGTCCATTTAACATGCAGTTGATTGCTAAAGATAATGATCTAAAAGTTATTGAATGCAACGTGAGAGTGTCTCGATCGTTTCCTTTTGTTTCCAAAACATTGGATCACGATTTCGTAGCCATGGCGACACGGGTTATCATCGGCGAGAAGGTGGAGCCGGTGACGGTGTTCATGGGTTGCGGGAAGGTGGGTGTCAAGGTGCCGCAATTCTCCTTCTCCCGCCTCTCCGGGGCAGACGTGATGCTGGGAGTTGAGATGGCTTCCACTGGGGAGGTGGCGTGCTTTGGAGATAATCGATATGAAGCGTACTTGAAAGCATTGATGAGCACAGGATTCCAAATACCAAAGAAAGCAATTTTACTCTCCATTGGCAGTTTCAAAGTAAGACATTTTCTAGCACTCTACAATATTTTAAATATGTCTTTGTTTAGGAGAAACTTCTCCTTGCAATGATCAATTATACAACTTCTCTGTGGTTTTTTTTTAGCATAAAATGGAACTTTTACCAAGCATTCGTGCTTTGTATAAGATGGGATACAAGCTGTACGCCAGTATGGGAACGGGAGACTTCTACCAGGAGCACGGTGTTCAAGTAAGTCAAATAAAATACTGGTAGTAATTTTTATCTAAAAGTTAATTTAATAAATAATATGTATTTACAATGAAGAATGTACAGTTTGACGTACTTATCTGTGCAGGCGGTCAAAAGAGGATCTATCAAAATATTATTTTATATTGAATATAGAACTACATATTTTTTATATCCAAGGATTTTTTGTATCTGTGTATTATTACAACATGCACCGACTGCATAGAAAAGTATGTGGCCCTGTGACAAGAGTTATTTAGATTCGGTTATAATTTAGAAACGGTCGCATCGTCGTCACTATCGTCGTCTTCTTCTTCGTCGTCTTCGTCTTCTTCGTCTTCTTCTTCTTCTTCTACCTTTTGGAAGGAAAAAGCACGGACGAACTTTGGTTTCTCTCTCTCCACATGAACATCTGCCAGAACAATGCTGGCCAGTTTGACAGTGGGACTAACGGGTTCGCTGTCTTTAACGTTATGGTATTCAGAAGTATTGACATTTTCTAAGTTCACGTATTGGTCGGATTTGAGTTTTTTGATTCCGCTCGTGCCAGGTCTGCCAGAGTTAGAGATGAAGCTTTCGTTTCTTTTGGGAACCTGCGGCGCCCCCGGGTTTCCGATTTTGTCCTTGAGTATTTCAATCTTTTCCCGGATGATGGCGATAAACTGACGGCCCGTGCCCTCGCCTCCCGCCTCGTACTTCAGCAGCACGGACAGCCGATTGGCGTGCTCCAGGTAGATGATGGCTTGCCGGCTGGCGTCCAATCTCTCGCTGGACTCGGCCATTGCCATAAAGTGTGGAATGAATAATTCCAAAACCAGTCGTCTCTTATTTGCTTCCAAATGAGGGGGGACTATCGCCTGAAAAAATAAAACACAGAGTTCATTTTTAAGTTATAGGAAATGAATTAGTATAAATTTTATTTAAATGAAACAATATTACTCTGCTTTAAACCACACTACATTTTTTTTATATTAACCCATTCATATAAAAAAGGCATTAATTTAAAAAATATAGTCATTAAAACAATGTAATATGTATTGAATGTTATTTGTGATTTTAACCTTTCCTCATCTGTGATGTGTATTTACTACACATTGCTTCTAATAACTTTAATAACTCTATAAATATAATAAATTCTGGGTTCAGATTTTAGGTATTCCTCCGTTATACATTTATGCACTGAATTAAAAAATAATATATTACATAGTTTTCAAATTCAATTAAAAATCAGAGTTTTTTGTTAAAAATCTGGAACAAATACACCAATACAATCAACCGTGTGATACTAAATACGCGAAGAGTGTGCGAGGAAATGACACGCTATTGATGTCCCGCTTTAATTGGCTATGCGGGAATATGAGACATCCACACTTCTGCAGTTGTAGTTTTTGATTTAGACCATCGATACCTACGACCGCGTAGCTGTGTTTGTGCCAGCTGCGCCGCTAGCCAGTTCATTTGTTCAAAATCTTAAATTTCCGAAAGTTATTCATGGATTGCTTTGAAATTTCGTCAAAACGTGGCATCCGAATACACTTATTATACGCTTTATTATATGGATGCCACCTATGTCAGATAAAAAAAAGTTTTTTTTTAAAACAGCGCCATCTGTTAGACGTAAAAGCAAAACGCACTATTGTTTCTCTATCTGCAAAGACAGACTGAGCCACAACAACGCACGGCGGGGTACAGCTAATATATTTATAAAAATAGTAAATAATCTGACGCAAGTAGTTTCCCCAGAATAAGATGCAAGCAAGAGGTTAAACTAATTGAAAATACTATGTACCTTTCTGTCAATTGGCTCTCTGATTGTTTTGCGATTGTTGACGAGGCTCTCTCCTGCCTTTTTGGCTTCAATATTCCTTAGGTAGTTCTTTCTCCTCTGGTATCCCGTGTCCCGGACCTTTTGGTCCCGAGGGTCCTTGGGAGGGTTCTTCATGTCTTGCCAGAATCCAGTGGTGGGAGCTATTTCCATATCGGATTCATCTGAATCTACGTCCTTGCCTGGCAAATTAGGATTCATCATTTTTAATACATCGGTACATGTCAAAATTTTATATAATTTTTGGTAATCTAATACTGGATAAAAATTGGATCTCATGTATTTAAGATTTCGCAAGGAGGAAAGTAAATGCATGACCGGGGATTCCAAAATATCGGCTAGCATTCTCTGTTGCTTCAATAGAATGCTCGTGGGGATTCCTTTGAGATTGTTACACTTTGGAATGAAGTAATCTGGCATTTTCCCTTTCATTATGAGCTGGTAAAAAGATTTCAAGAATATTCTTAAGGTTTCTCCCAATCTGTCTTCAGGCCACATGGCGTAGTTATCTTCGCATTGCGTGAAGAGGTGGTTCCTGACGTGCGTGTAGTCTAAACCTGCCTTCGAGGAGTCATTCTTAATAAAGGTCTTAAACAAGATGAGCGTGAAGAGGTAACACCTCACGTGGGAGTGCGCCAGGCACGTTTCCAGGAACCTCTCCACAGCCGGGAAGGTGAGCTTCCACTGCAAGTTTTGTTCCGGATTAGTTCCTCTGGTGGGCCGGAAGCCCAGGGGCACGATCAGACAGCCCAGCCCACGAGCCTTACCGACCATGACCTGTGTCGGCCACTGGTAGGTGAAATTGGTTCGGGGATTGCGTATCATCTTTCTGCGTCTAGTTATCCATTCCTGGGCAATGTTTGGCCAGGTTGTGTTGAGAGCGGGGATTATCTCAAACGATATTGACTTGGGCGAGCCTTTTTTAACGTTGCAATAAATGCTCGCGCCCTGAGTCAGGGCATCATTCAGAGACTCTGCTAGCCCCAGGGAGTGAGCTAATTTCATCAGAAATATGTCTGAGAAGTTACCCATGAAAGTAAATGAATTTAAATAATACATTCTTTGCAACTGTGAGCCGTAACGAGCGCTGTACGCCTCTTCAATTTCATCCTCGTCCTCGCCATTATCGTGAAACTTCTTCACAGTTAATGTTGTTATGCATTTTGCAGGAATAATGCTAGTGCTGTCGTTGAAATTGGCTGTTCGACTCTTCTGCAACTTTCTAGGTGTTGTTGCCGCTGTGATAGTTGCGTATCCGTAGTCAGATTCATTCCCACTGGATTCTGTCTGCGGGCTGTAGCTGGTCCTGTAACCGGAGCTCTCACTTCCGCTGGGACTGACCTTGTTGGCAGTAGCCCGCTGTCTCTCCTTTTTCTGTTTGGGTTCCGAGTGTTGAAGTTGTCCGTGCATCACCGCTTTGTTGGTCTGTTTCAATATTCCGCTTGGTCTGCGTTCCTGTATGATTTCTCCGGTGTCTGTTTTTCTTGGAGATTTGGGCCCACCGTTATTGATTATCATATGATCTAGGTTTATTCTCAAGTTGTTTGGTTTCTTGATGGCTTGGACGTCAATTTGTTCTTTGAGCTCGTTCATGAAATTAGTTCCCACTGTAATTTCCTCTTCTTTAGATTTAATTCCCGACTCTTCCGATTCGGTTTCACTGTCACTAGAATACTGAGGTACTTTCTTTAACTGTTCAGTTGTATCTATCTTGATGCTGACTCTGTTTTCCAGAATTTCCAATTTCTTGAGCTTCACATAACCTAAAATGGAGAAATATCTCGATTAGTGTGGTATAACTTTTGTTTTTCAAGTATGGATTCCGAAGTTGGATTTTTATGTATAATTTTGTAAAAAAAATTGTGCGCTACGGTTACTATCAACTATTTAATGTCTTTTAAATGTGTCTAAGCGTAAACCCAACTCCAATAGTTTTTAATATTTAAGTTACCAAGAAAAAAGGAAAAAAAAAGATCAAAATTGAAATGCTCAAATCGAAAAAAAAAGCTATTAATACCTGTAAGTAAGTACCTTAATCTCACTAACCCTTTCAGCATCGCACTTTTGTTTCTACATATATAGTCCTTATATGTTTTATTCTTGATAACAACTTAAGTAATTTTTTGATAGTTATCAGTGTTTAATTTTTTTCGAATTTGATTGTAATTATTTTTAGGCCACAAAAGGGTTATTTTTTTTAGTGAGGAAAAAACCTTCACTCAAACTATTGTTTAATTTTTTAAATTTTTACCATTTACAGTGTAACATGCATATATATAAAGATAACTTAAAAAAATAATAATGGATCCCAGTCCAAGCAAAACGTGATCTGTCATTATATTTAGCACCCTAGCAGAAAAAATTGACACCATGAGAAATATATCCTTCACAAGTAATACACAAAATACGGGGCTATATGTTTGACAAAATCAATGTTAATTAATGTTCTTGAGGAAGAACACTGGTATTGATATGGTTAAACAAAACATACCTGGTTCGTTGTCCTCCTCCATGAGCATGCGGTAAAAAGGTGCGTCCAATACGGTGGAGTAATCGGACACCTCGCCGGGCTCGTTGACCTCCACATTGTCATGCACCACAAACATTCGCTGCGGCTGGAGCGCCTCGGGAGACCCGCGCGCGCCTGGCCCCGTGCCCAGGCGCGCGTGTGCGTGCACTGCCTCCTGCAGCTTGTCGGGCAGGAATACGTGTTTGTGGTGTTGTGCCATCTTGTCGTTCAGCAGCACGTCCGCGTCCGTCACTGAGTTGTTCTTCAGGTCCCACACCACCCTGAAAGGTTAACACATTTTAAAATTACCTATGGGCAAACTGTTCATCGAGTTATCATATACCACCCTGGAAGGTTAACACATGGTCAGATCACTAAAGGGCAAAACTATTCACTGGGTTATCCTGTACCACCCTGGAAGGTTAACACATGGTCAGATTACTAAAGGGTAAAACTATTCACCGGGTCGTCCTGTACCACCCTGGAAGGTTAACACATTGTCAGATTACTAAAGGGCAAAACTATTCACTGGGTTATCCTGTACCACCCTGGAAGGTTAACACATTGTCAGATTACTTAAGGGCAAAACTATTCACTGGGTTATCCTGTACCACCCTGGAAGGTTAACACATTGTCAGATTACTAAAGGGCAAAACTATTCACTGGGTTATCCTGTACCACCCTGGAAGGTTAACACATTGTCAGATTACTAAAGGGCAAAACTATTCACTGGGTTATCCTGTACCACCCTGGAAGGTTAACACATGGTCAGATTACTAAAGGGTAAAACTATTCACTGGGTTATCCTGTACCACCCTGGAAGGTTAACACGTGGTCAGATTACTAAAGGGTAAAACTATTCACTGGGTTATCCTGTACCACCCTGGAAGGTTAACACGTGGTCAGATTACTAAAGGGAAAAACTATTCACTGGGTTATCCTGTACCACCCTGGAAGGTTAACACATGGTCAGATTACTAAAGGGTAAAACTATTCACTGGGTTATCCTGTACCACCCTGGAAGGTTAACACGTGGTCAGATTACTAAAGGGCAAAACTATTCACTGGGTTATCCTGTACCACCCTGGAAGGTTAACACATTGTCAGATTACTAAAGGGCAAAACTATTCACTGGGTTATCCTGTACCACCCTGGAAGGTTAACACATTGTCAGATTACTTAAGGGCAAAACTATTCACTGGGTTATCCTGTACCACCCTGGAAGGTTAACACATTGTCAGATTACTTAACGGCCCTCGCTACTAAATGTTTCTAGCGCGAATTCGAATATCTAACTCGCTGCACCTGGCAGCTGGCCGGTGCGTTCCATTCAATACAAGACACGCACAGAGCAAAACAAATTATTATTAGTTAAAGATATTGTGATTATGAAAATAATGTTAAAATATATTTTAGAATGTAATGCAATATTACAATAGCTTGATTCATGGAGGAGGTTCTCAGTAACAACATTTAATATAACTTTTTATTTGGATTTTTTTTTTTGATAAATACAATTATAAAGAGTTACAAAAGGCTTCCCTTTGTTCCAGCCTGGTTTCGCAGTACGGCGGGGCACTGTTAATACTAAATTGTATAGTTTAATTTGAGGTCACGGGTTCAAAAGCCGGCGAGGACAAAACAAATTTAATTTAATTTATATAAGTATGTCATATTATAGAATTAAAATAAATTTTATTTAGTTACATATAATGTATCTGTACCTCGTTCAAAAGTGGAAGATACGTTCAGTATCACCCTGGTGAGAGACCATAATTCAGGATTGAAAGTTGCTTGAGAACGGCGTAGATATGTTTAGTGACTAGATCTGAATAGCCTGGAACTTTCCAAACCCCCATCTTCCCTATCTCTAAAAATGTAGAACACATACATAAGGAATATAAATGAAATTTCTTTTGAGGACACTTCAATGAAAATGTTATTGATCTTCTTAAAAATTCTTACATGTTTTGGTTTTAGCTGAAACCAATTTTACTTTACTTCTTTTCGGTATTATGCACTTTGAATTACTCAGGATTTATAATAGGCATGCAGCGATTATGTCCAGGATCAATTAATTCGGGTAGCATGCAAAAATTGTAAAAGCAATTCAGCTGTTCAACCATATTAGTCTGCCGAAATTCGTCATCCCGTAAAATTTTTTCGATTTTTATCCGAGTTCAGTCCATACAACAAACATACAAATAGCTTTTTTTCTTACATGTAATTGGCCCTGAACCTGGTAAAACCAATCGTGAGATGTATTTACCAGAATTTCTCCATTTTCGCTAACATAATTTTTTTGGATTTTACTGCTTCTTATATGAGCATGCTGCGTGCTGCGAAAGGACATTTAATTTCAATCACGGTGTATTCAGAAGAAATTCCATCTGGTGTCGCACCCATATACGGATACTCTTCATGTATGAAAAGACCACACTTTTTTATGGTAATGCTTTCTAGTTCTGCAAGCTCCTTCAGGACATTGTATTCATGTTTGACTTTGACTTTGGACAATACCCTCAACACTACATCACTTGTTCCTGTATTCTCTCTGAAACCAAACTGATTGCTAGAGAGTATATTATATGTTTCTAAGAATGATACCAATCTCGACATAGCTAATCTCTCTATTACTTTTGAAAGAGTATTGAGTAAGAATGTAGGTCTGTAATTATTAACATCTAGACGATCTCCATATTTAAAAAGGGGAATTACTTTAGCTTTCTTACAATGAGAAGGGAACATCCCACTCTCGAAGCTAATACAGTGTTTTCCAATAAGAGGTGTTATTTTGAATAGCCCGCTATTTCGGTAGATGTTACTTTTGAAGCTGTCATTTTTTGACATTTGACAAGTAGAAACAACGCCATTAATAAAATGGAACGATACACGCTTCAACAACGCATTGAACTTATCAAAATTCACTTGAGTGAATCAAATGCAAATCATTTTGAGGGATGAGGCCCATTTTCACCTCGGTGGCTTCGTCAACACGCAAAATCGTCGCATCTGAGGCTCGAAAAACCCAAGAGTTATTGTTAAAAAGCCTCTTCACACTCAACGTGTGACTGTTTGGTGCGGTTTATGGTCCGGCGGAGTCATTGGACCTTACTTTTTTGAAAATGAGGCTGGAGCAACAGAATGGACAACAGTGAATGGACTGCGCTACCGAAAAAAAATGAATGATGTTTTATGGCCGGAATCGGATGGTATTCATCTGGACAACGTTTACTTTCAACAAGACGGCGCTACGTGCCACACAAGCAACGAAACCATTGATATTTTACGATTAAATATCAAAATTACACCTCTTATTGGAAAACTCCTGTATTTACAAGGTGAGATATGAGACAAGCTAATTCGGATACATGCATTTTATACACCATAACACTTAAAGAATCAATACCGCACGAGAAAGAAATTTTTAAATCATTTATCACATTTGTGACTTCAGAAATGCTAGTTGGTTTAAAATAAAAATTGTCCCCTGTAACGTGAAGTTCAGATTTAAAATCATTCACCAGACACATCTCAATAGTTTTATTAGCACTGCACAAATTACTAGCGAAGCTTGGACCAATGTCACTGAAGAAGTAATTTATATGATTAGTAATTATATTTGGACTCTCTTCTATTGAAGTAATAATACTATTAATTTTCAATTTTTTAAGGAAGTTTGTTTCTTTAGTTGTTTAGTGACTAGATCTGAATAGCCAGGACCTTTCCAACCCTCCTTTTCCCTATTTCTAAAAATGTGGACTACATACATTAGGAATATAAATGAAATTTCTTCTGAAGACACTTCAATGAAATAAAATGTTATTGATTTCTTCGAAACAATTCCTTTTTACATGTTTTGGTTTTAGCTGAAACCAATTTTACTTTGTTTCTTTTCGCTATTATGCACTTTTCTAAACACTCAGGATTTCTAATAGGCATGCAGCGATTGTGTCGAAGATCAATTAATTCGGGTAGCATGCAAAAATTGTAAAAGTGTTTCTTGACATTATCAAGCTCGAAGTCATTTTGGGTACGTAATTAGTGTCGACAGTATCCCGTTTGCAAAAGTATGCCCGTTCCTTGCATAGTGAGTGGTCTCCAAATACATGTTTTGGACCATTCAATATATCCAAATAAAACTGTTTTATTTTTCCTAATTCAAAGTCTTCCGGTACGTTATTGCACAACGTACAGCCGTTCTCAGGCGTAAAATACGGCTTGACACAATCTTCCTCAATGCTAAGGGATACTTCTAACAGTGATTTAAGTTTTTTGCAATAATTTCGAAGTAAGTGATTTCGGCATTCGATCTTTTCGACTGAAACATTTTTATACGATGTGCTTCTTTTATTTTATTGTAAGTGCTGGAATATTTTATATACTTTTATATTTTAAAAACATCAAATTGTTTATTTCTATATTTATTAGAAACCCGAAAAAAGTTAACAATAAATTAATTCTTAATAATATGAAATTGTTTATTACCTAGAAACCCGAAAAAATGCTAACAATATATTAATTCTTAATAATATTAAATTGTTTATTACCTAGAAACCCAAAAAAATGTTAACAATAAATTGATTCTTAATAATACTATTTGACACTACACAGCTTCGACGGAAACGCACAGATGAAACATAAAAAAAGGCGACACACTATTATAGTCCCTACGCGCAACGCATAGAGTGGAATATTGTTGAAACGTCTCATGGAAGTGTAATAATTACGCAGAATTTCGAACTTTGAAAAAATATTGACACGACGGACCGTTGAAAGCGTGCATTCACGGCCACCTCATAGAGCCGAATGAGTAGGAGAATTCTTTGATGTTCATTATATAGTATTTAACGAAAATAAATTGTTAGTAAAAACACATATCTCGACAGAAAAATGTATTTATGATAGCCTAGCGTGGCTACATTATCGATATTTAGACGATTAATAACTTAGATTGTCGTTTGAATCTGACGATTCATGATTCTTCATACAACGATTGAGATCGCTAGTAAGGAAGGCCCTTAAGGGCAAAACTATTCACTGGGTTATCCTGTACCACCCTGGAAGGTTAACACATTGTCAGATTACTAAAGGGCAAAACTATTCACTGGGTTATCCTGTACCACCCTGGAAGGTTAACACATTGTCAGATTACTAAAGGGCAAAACTATTCACTGGGTTATCCTGTACCACCCTGGAAGGTTAACACATGGTCAGATTACTAAAGGGTAAAACTATTCACTGGGTTATCCTGTACCACCCTGGAAGGTTAACACGTGGTCAGATTACTAAAGGGAAAAACTATTCACTGGGTTATCCTGTACCACCCTGGAAGGTTAACACATGGTCAGATTACTAAAGGGTAAAACTATTCACTGGGTTATCCTGTACCACTCTGGAAGGTTAACACGTGGTGAGATTACTAAAGGGAAAAACTATTCACTGGGTTATCCTGTACCACCCTGGAAGGTTAACACATGGTCAGATTACTAAAGGGTAAAACTATTCACTGGGTTATCCTGTACCACCCTGGAAGGTTAACACGTGGTCAGATTACTAAAGGGAAAAACTATTCACTGGGTTATCCTGTACCACCCTGGAAGGTTAACACATGGTCAGATTACTAAAGGGTAAAACTATTCACTGGGTTATCCTGTACCACCCTGGAAGGTTAACACATGGTCAGATTACTAAAGGGTAAAACTATTCACTGGGTTATCCTGTACCACCCTGGAAGGTTAACACATGGTCAGATTACTAAAGGGTAAAACTATTCACTGGGTTATCCTGTACCACCCTGGAAGGTTAACACGTGGTCAGATTACTAAAGGGAAAAACTATTCACTGGGTTATCCTGTACCACCCTGGAAGGTTAACACATGGTCAGATTACTAAAGGGTAAAACTATTCACTGGGTTATCCTGTACCACCCTGGAAGGTTAACACGTGGTCAGATTACTAAAGGGAAAAACTATTCACTGGGTTGTCCTATACCACCCTGTACGGTGAAGGTATTGAAATTTGGCTGTAGGGAAAAACTGTTAATTGAGTCATCCTATACCACCCTGGAAGATTGATTTACAAAATTTGAGATGCAAAGAAAAATGCTTAAAAACATGTTCATTGAGTTGTCTTTCTAGTCTCCTGCCATTCTGTTGATGCCTTGGAGGAAGTATTTACTATGGTTGATGCAATTACATATTTATAGAAACGGTTTCATCAAAATGAATGATTAATATTTAACTTATATACTTGAAATGAGATGTTGATAGATAAAAATGCTATTGCGTCTTATTTTTAGTAATCTGAAGATTGATGCAGATAAGTTGAATTTCCCATATAACTGCTGATGTCCACATTATCCATTGATAACGGTGAAAATTTGAAAAATCACGGCTTGCAAATTATGACATAAAAACGTATTCCGAATCTAGTGTAAAACAAATAATACCTATCTACTGACATTACTACCCGGTTTCGCCTAAGCAGAGATAATGATGTCATAGATTCGCAATATTGATTTATCTAAACGCCGCCTTAGACCAAATTATAACATTCAATTTATTTGTGCTTTTGACGTGTTTCTCCCTCTGTAGGCTTAAAATAGTTGTGACTTGCAAATTTCATAACAGCAGAGCTCATAGTTTGAGAGTTTGCTGCTTCATAAAAACAAACAATATATTTGACCGGTCAGTAGCTGAGTTGGCATTGTGTCTGATTCCCACTCAGGCATGGTGAGCTCAATTCCTTTGCTGGCTATGCCCTCCATCACGACACCACCAATATTTTCTGCTAACTGTGATGGTAGTAGGAGATTTTTAAGTATTTTCAGCTCATTAAGAACCCGGGAATGTTTGTCTTCTATTTATGTACTAGCTGTACCCCGCCACGCGTTGCTGTGGCTCAACCTGTGTGTGGAAATAGAGAAATAATAGCGCGTGTTGCTTTTACGTCCAACAGATGGCGCTGTTTTAAAAAAGCATGTTTTTTACTGTCACAGGTGAGATCCATATAATATAGGTTTATAAAAAGACGCGCGTATTTGAATGCAATCTTGTGTCAAAATTTCAATCGGTGGAACTTTCGGAGATTTAAGATTTTGAACAATCGAACATTTACATTTTTATTTATAAAGATTTATTAATATTTCTACTTTATACCTAGTTGAAATTATTATACACTAAATTGGTCTTACTTATAAAGATTCCCTAATACGCTGCTACAGAGTTGGTATAGCTATACGAGGAAGAGGACCGTATAACGCTCGGGTTAAAATCGTTACTCGTAATAATATGCTGGGATATTTTAGACTTGCATCACTTTGTTACAAATCTCAAAATCACGGTAATTTTCCCTGCGTTATCCTGACGCTATATTAAAGGGCCAGCCGATATAGATTAGGCCAGTGCGATTAGCGCCAAAAAGGGGGTCACGATCGTAATTATTCCGGTAGTCCCAATTTTTCTATATGTTTTATAAACTGATCCCCTGATGTAAAATCTGAGTTTCCGACCTTGGCCCTGTGCTCGCTCTGCCATTTTGAAAAAATCGGCCGAAATCGCGCCAAAATCAAGTTTTTCAAAAATATCTCCTTTCCAATGCATATTTCAGCTAAAGTAGCAAAACATGTATAATAGAACATAAAATTACCTACAACTTTTGTGAATTCAATTTTCTTCTATCGCTAATAGGTACCGAGGTAGAAAGTCGTAAAGGTGCGTGTATTTTTGAAAAGACAATTTTTTGCGCGACTAGGTTTGGTTTTTTGTAAATACCTCTTTTCCAGTGGAATTTCATGAAAATTTTATCGAAACCAATTATGTAAAGCATAAAATTTCCAAAAAGATGTGTAATTTTTATGTTTATTTTTTTTTATTTTATTTTATTTTTATTTTTTTGTTATTGTACGACAGACAGGTAAGTCCAATTATGGTACAATTTTATTAAAACTAACAATACATGTACATGTTTTGTTTACCGATAAATAATAAATAAATAAATGTATAAATATAAATTATAAATCTATAAACAATCAGAAAATGTATCACGGTTTATTATCACATTATTAGATTGTTGTTTGCATTTTTAAATACAAACATCTACAAATTTACTAGAGGGAACATCAGTATGGATTCATTTATTTAATAACAACAATAACATTTGTGAGGGTATCGAGTCATTCTGTGGGATTGAATCAGGAACGTCAGAGCAACATGTAGAGATGAGGCCTACAGGAAATTTGCTATGTCTAAAGTTATCAACCAGAACTTTGGAAACCTACACTTAAAACGTAATGATGCGATAGTCTCTCTTGTGGCGGTGACCAACAGTGTCAAAAATCAGGGTGTGACTATGGCAATAGATCCATTAATGCTATTCCATCGTATGTGTATTGCCAAAAAGTCTGAAAGTGAACTTAAAGAATATTTCCGATATGAACTCTCTCCTGTCCCATTGTCTCTTTTCTCAGAGGAAGGCATGCGCAAAGGAACGAAGTCTATATTTTACTCATCATTCAACCCTCTACCAAATAATACAGAACTGGGAAACAGTAAAATACACGTAATTGATGGAGGATATTTACTACACAAAGTTGTATGGGGTCGTGCTCAACCTTTTCAGTGATTTTATAGCAATATGTCAGGTATGTACAAAATCATTATGGATCCAATGCAGTAGTGGTCTTCGATGGATACCCAGATTCTATAGAAAAGAAAAGCAGTAAAGGGGTGGAAAGAGCACGGCGTGCCAGAGTTACAACTTCTGCTGAAGTTTTGTTTTTTGAAAGCATGCACCCACAAGTGCCACAAGAAAAGTTTCTGGGAAATGAGAAGAACAAGTCTCGTTTTATTTCCCTACTCAGAACCTCATTTGCACAATCCCACAAGCAAGAGGATGCTGACGTTCTTATAGTAATCACAGCAAACTCGTTGTCATCTCCACATGATGTAGTCATAATCGTTGGTCAGGATATTGACCTGCTGGTACTCCTCACAGCTCTCTCACCTCCCAACGTATATTACCAAAAAATTGGTAAAGGTAAATCACTTGTACTCGTCATTATCATTGTACTCGAACAAATGTTTTAAACACATTTAAATAATTAAAAACATTTTATTCCTTCATGCTATTAGTGGTTGCGATACAACTGGAGTTCCGTTCGGTCAAAGCAAACAAAAATTTTGTAATATTCTTCTCCAGAACCACTCAGTGAATGAACTTGTTAGTGTATTTCAAGATCCAAAAGCAAAGCCAGAAACAATTACTTTGGCTGCCGAACAATTATTTGCACTTTTGTATGGCGGCAATGAGAAATCAAATTTGGAAAATTTAAGGTACATCATTTTTGTCAAAGGAGTAAATAAGAATAAATTCAATTTATCCAGGCTACCACCCACCAAAGATGCAGTCTAGCAACACACTTCAAGAACATACTTGCAAGTGCACACATGGCTTGGTCACGGTAAAGTTTACTAACTCCAGTATCAATGTTGAAAGAAGCTGCACCTCAGGCCTTGCTGAACTTTATATCATGTCAATGCAAAAAAGGTTGCGTTGGAAAGTTCACCTGCAGACAGTCGGGTTTGAAATGCTCCCTACTCTCCGTTCATTGCAATGGCAACTCCTGTGAGAATACTGTAGAAGCCTTCGTTGATGACGATGACGAGGAATATGATGACCCAGTCGCCACAAATTTGGGTGACAGATGAAGAAGCTATTGAGGGCCAGGAGTAAGAAACTATAGTCAAGGGCTCGTACTTCTGTCTAAACTGATTTACCATTAATTTTAATTTTTGTTATGCTGACAACTTAACTAAAAAAGAAAATAATTTTACGAAAATACCAATGTTTATCTTTTTTTATGTACTTTATCATCTTAATTATATTCATAATCTTAAATTTATGTTGTGATTACGTTGATAGGCAATATAGGCAAGTCAGACCTAGCTGCGAGTATAAATTTAGTGGCTTGGCCTATTTTAGTGGTCTTCCCATTGGGAATGTATGGCGACTATTATGCTGAAATAGGCCATCTACTATGTTCATAGGTAGGTCTGACACAGGCATGACGATTGTTTTCAACGTATGTGTTCTTACAACAATAATTGTTAAAGAAAAATAAAATCAAGGAATGCCAAGTTTAAACCACTTTACCTCTGTTTCAATTTTTGGCCTGGTTTTGGTGGATTAGAGCTTGGATACGTAATAGAGATAAAAAAACATAAATCATATAAGTACCTATTTCTTTTATGAAATTTGATTTTCTACAAAATTAGTATCAATAAATGTTTCACAAAATTGTACTGGAAACGAGGTATTTACAAAAAACCAAACCTAGTCGTGCAAAAAACTTGTTTTTTCAAAAACATACTCACCTTTACGACTTTCTACATCGGTACCTATGAGAGATATAAGAAAATTGAATTTAAAAAAATTGTAGGTAATTTTATTTTCTACTATACTTGTTAAGCTACTTTAGCCAAAATTTGCACTGGAAATGAGATATTTGGGAAAAAACTAGATTTTGGCGCGATTTCAGCTGTTTTATTCAAAATGGCGGCGCGAACACAGGCGCGCCAAGGTCGGAAACTCAGATTTTACATCAGGGGATCAGTTTATAAAACATATAAAAAAATTGGGACTGCCGGAATAATTACGATCGCGAATCGCTAATTGCACTGGACTAAAAGATCTGGCAGCTGCTAATACGGCCGGTATATGTAACGTTTTCCACTATCCCAACCTTATAACCATATAATATTTATACCGCGATTATGAGTAAGATGGGATGAGTTATTCACACGGAGAAAACTTACTGATATAAAATATTGCTTATTTACTAAAAAATCTCTTAAAATTATTCGTAAACCTGTTAAAAATGGCACTTCAGGTCTTTAACGAATGAATTGACAGATTTCCCAATAAACTATCAGCAAAACACCAATGTGTTATGGCGATATCGGAACACGTGTTCTGATATATTATGCAAGTACTAATAGTTTATTATAAAATGACCTGCTGTTACCTATTAAACAGGATTACCCACTCATTCTTCTCCGTGCAAGTACTCGGGTTTTCGGATGGTTTGCGGCATTTCGTTAATGTCAAAAGTATTATATCTCTGGAGATTATCGTAAAAAAGTATTTATCTAATCTCAATTATTTTATCACATTAAAAGATCACTGATTTAAAGTATGATAGTGATATAAAAAGCGGGAGGAATGCAGATCACGCCAAACTCTGGGAATTGAATAAAAATGCACTTTCTAGATGAAAAAAGTGTGTAGAAATTCATTAAAAAAATAATTAAGGCGCGGAAGAATAAATTGAGGGAGATACAGCCGATCAAAATTTAATAAATTGCACTTCGCGATCTGATATTATCACCATATTCGGACAGTCCGCCGCCATATTTTGTCACGAAAATCAAATTAAAAACTTTTAATACTTTTGAAATTTCAGTAGTGCCATCCAAAAAATAAAAAGTGTTGCCATATAATAATATCAATGCATGGAAAATTCTGAAAATTAAATATCATTTGCCAGATTGGTAGTTTATTATTTAAAATCTTGTAAATACTTAATTTATGTATATATATAACCTAACCTAACTGTGATTTTCTATAACAAAAAAATGACCCTTTAATAACGCCCACTCGCGTCCCCTTTAGAGTTTTATCCCAGTTTTCAAGTAGTTTGTGGGCTACGCTAGGTTTGTATAGACGGTTTGTGATTTAATACTAATACCTTTTTTCCATGTTATTTCCTGTTACACAAAATTGCCCCTTTAATAACGCCTGCTCGCGTCCCCTTTAGAGTTATATCCCAGTTTTCAAGTAGTTTGTGGGCTACGCTAGGTTTGTATAGACTGGTTTGTGATTTAATTCTAATACCTTTTTCCCATGTTCTTCTGCCTACTCTAACCCAAACTAAACACCTAACCTATTTTGTAAAAAAATATTATTATTATATGGCAACACTTTTCTTTTTTTGGTTGGCACTACTGAAATTTCAAAAGTAAATAGTTGCTAATTTGATTTTCTTAAGTCATAATTGATAAATAAAACATGGTTCCTATGTATCGCGTACGAAGTTTCAAAACCCTATAACTCAGTTAATAGTGCCGACCCCCACCTAATTCTTTCAGATTCGGATTCCCCAGCCCTAAATTAGTCTAAATCAAGTTCAATTTCGGTTATACTCCCATAAACCGAATATTACCCTCAGATCGCGAAGTGCAATTTTATTAAACTTTGATCGGCTGTATCTCCCTCAATTTATTCTTCCGCGCCTTAATTCTTTTTTTAATGAGTTTCTACACACTTTTCTCATCTAGAAAGTGCATTTTTATTCAATTCCCAGAGTTTGGCGTGATCTGCATTTCACCCTAAAAAGCTGCTTTTGGTCGCATGGTTGTGGAATGCAACGTTTCCTGTGATAATGGTATGGGTATGATTGCACTATTTGTGTAATTTCTATTATGTATACATATAAAATTATTATTTACGTAATATTATGTGATATTAAAATGTACACACGTATATATTCACGGTGTCCGGAAACTAGTGGTACAAGCGGGAACTGGTGAATCTATATCGCATTTGGAGTCGATTTTGTGATAACGTTTGCGCTTTCATTTTTGAGTAAAACAAGCCCGAAGTTGGAGTTTTTTGTTCAAAGTTTCAAAAAATCGTTCGCTGCGGGGTAACTATAGACCATTTACTATCTTTGTCTAAGCGTAGACCTGGCTCAGGACCTATCTTAACCATAAAGTTTCCGAAAAAAATGAAAAAGTAAACAAAAAAATCTGTTCAAAAATGAAAAAAAAAATAGTTTTTTGGGTTCTTTATGTGATCTAAATTCCCCAGAATCCTACCACGGGTATCCGGACACTTTGTATATGTTTCCTTTTAAAACATAGTATTTTGACTAGAGATGCCACGAATATTCGGTATTCAGTTTTTTTTAATATTCGGTATTCAAAACAATGAATATAAAAAACACATTTTAATCAAAAAGTGACTATTTAATGGTATTACATTATTTAATGTTTATAATCAATCAGAGGCAAATTATGGTGAATAAAAACCGGTTTGTCTCTTGTATGCTGATTGATAATAGTATGGATGATCTGCAGTCTCTCGTGTCTAGAATGAACGAAGTATGCATGAAGAATGAGTTAGTGATGAATGTAGTCTAAAGTAATGGTGTTTGAAAGGGAGAGTACGAAAACAGTGTGCAATATAGCTGTGAATGAGGAATACTTGGAGCAGGTGGATGAGTTTGTGTATTTAGGAAGCATGTTTACGAGAGATGGGAAGGCTGACAGAGATATTGAAAGAAGAGTAAATGCAGGTAACTCCACTGAACGCAGTTGGCGCTAACAAAAAATTGTCCAAAGAAGCGAAGTTAGCAGTCCACAATGGATTGCTGGTGCCTACCCTGATGTATGGAAGTGAGGCATGGAACTGGCAAAGAAAGGATGAAAGTAAATTGGATGCTGTTGAAATGAGATCTCTGAGGCGTATGTGTGGTAAAACCATGTATGATCGTGTGAGGAATGTGGAGATCCGCAAAGAGTGCAAGGCTGATGTAAGCGTAATGAGTAAGATCAAGAAAGGGACGCTTAGATGGTTTGGGCATGTAGAGCGAATGAGCGAAGAAAGGAGTGTAAGGAGAATATACGATGCAAATGTGAATGGTAGCAGAAGTCGGGGACGCCCGAGGAAGACATGGCATGACCAAGTGAATCAGATACTTGAGTCGGGCCATGTCAAGAGTCAGAACAATAGAAGAGTATTATGAGACGATGTATGAATGTGAATGAGGCAAGGAGTGTGTGCCAAGACCGAGTTGTTTGGCGGTCCGTCCTCTCTGCCTACCCCTGCGGGGAAACGGCGTGATGGTTAGTTAGTTAGTTAAAACCGGTTTTCCTGCGTTCGCTGGTAGTAGACGATTGCGTTTTTCTTCGTGGATTCTACCAGCTCCGAAAATAGTCTCTCACTATATGCAGGTGACAAACTTCATTAGGTTTGGATATCGTTTTGCATTTGCAGACCACCAGTTGTAAGGGTTTTCCTTACGATCGAGACGAGCACTTATCAAATAAAAATCATTTACAATTGCTTTTCTCTATCCCTCAGTTCCAGAAACCTTCGTATATTTTTTTAAATCATTCTCGTTGGTGTTTCTTTTCTTACTAGGTATCGAAATATCATTATCAGATTCGGTACTACTTGGCTCATCACGACTAATTTTGACCGCTTCTAAAATACTTTTTTGTCTTCCCCATTTCGTATGAACATTCGGCGGCCGAATATTCGGCATTTCGGCTGAGAGTGCTGCCGAATATTCGGTATTTAGCCAAATCACTACTCGTTTCATCTCTAATTTTGACCGCATACAGTGCGATACATGTCCAAAGATAAGTTGGTTATTTCAAGTGGGGATACGCTATTTCAGTTTCAATTAGTTCAAATTCCATAGTCAGTGTCGAAACATCTACGTTGTTTGATAACAAAAAAATGTTTGGTGTCTTGGTACACTTGTCCCTGGCATACATTATCTTAACATTGGTAGTTGGTAGCTATATTGATGTTTACTTTTTTGCTAAATGTCGTAAAGGGTATGCGTGTTTTAGTGTGTTGGGTGATTTTTGAACTCCTGGGAAAAAATATCTTCAGATAAATATACCACAACTCCTTTGTTCTGTAAAATCACTACAAGAAAGGACACAACACGTCCTTGGAAATAATTAGCTAAAATTCTGACTTTGCTAATATTTTAATAAATACGATGAAATGCGATTTATCACGAATTTGTAAGGATTATCATTTCAATCTCAAAATAACTTTATCTGTGATTTTGGCTAGAAAATAATTATTGTGGTAATATAAATACTTTTTTTTTCGACTTTATGTCCGGGTGAAATCTTCCCCACAGGAACCTAAACCTTTCCACACACTTTTCCACAAATGATCATCTAGTCAATCCACATTATGCAAGTGCATTATATAAGCAAAATAAATACAAAACAATACAAGAACAACACGTCAACTCACCAGAGATCAAATGGGAAAATAATTCACCGACTCCAGATATTTTCATATCAGAGGGTTCGGCTCGGTAGAACTCTTAACTGGACCTATAAATCCTACTGATCCCTCAATATAAATATTTAAAAAAATCTTTCGTTATCCTACATGTATTTAAAATGACTGATTTTTGCATTTTTATATATAAATTCTTTGACAGATCTAATACGCCTAAATGTTGAATGAGATAGTATAATGTATAATGCCAGTAGCCGAAATAACAAATGGTAATAAATAAATTTTATAGTCTGAGAATGCCAAATTCTTTTAATCTCATTTACTATATCTGTGTATTTTCTTATTTTTTCAAATACATATTTTTTTAATATTACATATTATGTATATTATTACTAACAATTTTATTAGAATTTCGTTAAATCTCATTGCTGAAATATTTGAACACGGCAAAAAGGATTCATTCAAATACATTAACGAAATATAGGCCGACGAATGTTTTTTTATAAACATTCTATTGATTGTTTTGACTAAACATGAAAACGATTAGCGCCCTATCTTTATTATTACAAGTGAAATATAAAATAACAGTTAACATTTCCCTATTTAATTTGCTATATAGGTAATTAACATATAGGTAAATAAACATTATCAGGTTACGAATAACCTGATAATGTTTAACTTCCTCCTACCACCATGTTATAAGCGGTAAATGTTTTTTATAATCAAATTCGGTGAAAAATCGATTTTTGCCCTAAAGATAAATTAATAAGCCTTATTTATAATATAAAGATCAATTTAAGAATGTTTTATCAATTTGCCTTGATAATATATCATGACATAAAAAGAATTTTCATTGTACCTAATGCAAACATATTTGGATTTTAATCAACAAAAGTTTATGAGGAAACTTGTGAATTCATTCGTAAGGCCTGTAATCCCCTTTTTAACGAGAATTAGGAATAATTTGAAGAGATTCGTAATATTTTCATAACAAATTATTTTTAATTTTTTTTGAGGTTATACCCATCAATCATACCCATCAAAAAGTATATCATCAAAAAGTATATCATCAAAAAGTATATCATCAAAAAGTATGTCATCAAAAAGTATATCATCAAAGAGTATATCATCAAAAAGTATTTCATCAAAAAGTATATCATCAAAAAGTATATCATCAAAAAGTCAGCCTTCTGACACTCATAATCTAATTATGTATGTATACATAATTGTCAGCTAAATTGTAATTGCCACCCCTTGGAAAGTGTAGATTGTATCATGTATCTAGGTGTAAAGATTGATACATTTTTAAGATGGAATGGTCATATCGATATGTTAACAAAGAATATCAGGAGACTTACGTTTTTGAAGTGAAACTTCTTTAGGCGCGTAATGGATTTTCGTGGACGGAGTAAAACCGAGTCAGGATCGACACGAAAATGCGGGTACCCCCACCACCGCTCACCGTTCACCGTTCACTGTTTTCAGTAAAAGCAACAAATCATTAGCATGCGCATAAAAGTTTTTATGTGTTTTATTTAAGTACTTTTTTACTCGGTAGTATAATTTTGTTTGGCGCATGCCTTAGCTGTGGTACAGACGTGGACAGGGCTTTCCTGTACCGTCCGTCCGCCGTTCAGTCTGGTTTAGTCGTCCGTCGAGAGCGCTCGCGTCGCGCGCTTTGCCGTTCCATTCGTATTCCAGTATATAAATATTGTTTACTGTCGAGGAAGTTGTTATAAACTTTAAAAAATATGTTTAAAATGCCGTGTAAATATACGTGTTGTGCGTTCAGCTTGCTGCTGCTGGTTTTAGTGAGTAGTGCTGCCTCCAAAAATGTGGATAATTCCGATAGAACCTTCGAGGAAAGCAATTGCAGTAAGGTGAGACAGTTCCTCGAGACCAGGAACATCTCGGCTGTACCGGCTCGAGGCGCAGACGACAAAGGTAAGAAACCGACAAACCAACAGAACCCACATTCATAAATTGTGGTTCATACGGTTTGGTACAGAATTTCAGTGTTAAAAATGAGTAGTGACGAGATATTTAATTGTAATATTGTTATTTATGTAATATTGTATACTTGTGAATAAATTGAAAATTTTTGGAACTATACATTAATCGAACGTCATTCATCTATAAGAAAATATTAGAAAAAGCAAATCCATGCTTCGTCGTTGAATTATTTAACCTCTAATTTTCAAACTAACCTAAGAGAGAAAATAGAGATGATGAAATGAAAATAGAGAGAGAGGAATACTAGAAGTTTCACTTCTGTCTTGCGTAGGCTTGACACACCCACTTTTTTTTAAAGAACTTTGACTCATATTGGACAAAGAGAAATTAAAAACTGTCTATTTTGCAACTTTTTTTGACGTCAGAAAGAGAAGTAATTATTCTTTTCAGTTTGCCTCAAATATTTATATTGGAATCCATTAATAAAATCTTAAAAATAGCCAAAATGAATAATTCAAATTTTTTCCGCTATCGTAACCATCGGTTTAACTTTAAATATTATTTTTTATAATCATTATATGAACGACATAAAAGTGAAGAAACAGTTTTCTTACAAATTCCCCAAATAAGACGAACGTGTTTTCGAAATATCGAGTTCTCTCAATTTTTCTATGATTGGAATAAAAAATTAAGTAAAAATGTGGTTAGCGTTTTTGACAACATTTTTCACGTTTGATTTTATTATTTAGAAATAGTTAAGTTTATTTTAAATGCATATACCGGAAAGATAATTTTAAAAACAGTATTTGTTTTTACGGAAAAAAATAAGATGTAAATAGCGCATTTGAAAGACACAGAAAACATTGCAAACTGAACAAATGTGATGAATGTACTGAAGGGTTAAAAAAAGTGTATAAAATAATTATCTTACCAATAATGATTTTATCTAAATTTTGCTTGACTTGTAGAATTAAATGTTACTTTTCTCGAAGAAGTCAAGTAGATTATTTGTCTTAAATACAAGTTCAAATTTACGTAAAACCATAATGAATATAAAAAAGCATTCGTAACAGCTGCACGAATCGAACCCGTGACCTTTCGGTCCAAATCCAAATACGTAGACCATAACCGTACGCCACGGAGACTGTCGCCTGTCGCCTGTCACCTGTCACCTGTCACCTGTCACCTGTCGCCTGTCGCCTGTATCATCTGAAATTTCGACACTGAAATTCCGATGATAAAGAAATAGGCACCTAATCTATTCCGGAAAATTGAATTGACGTAAATTATATTCCGAATATCATACCGACTTGCATATTATTAGAAAGTGCACACTTTCTTTGTTTTACATTAATAAAATCTTCATTATGTTTTATGTATGTTTAATTATTATTTGATTTACCTAAAATTAATAATGTACAAGGCCTATGAAAACTGTTAAAAGTTCAAAATCTCCTACTTACGAACCCATTTTCGGTTATGGTGTTATTGTATAATGTGGAAAATTAGGTTATTTATAAAATGATCTAAAAATATTTTAATATTTGTGCCTGAACATCCACAAAATAAAATAAAAGGTACTTTTTGGCTATGTTTTTTCTTGCATAAATCAAAAAATGTAGATGGTGTTAAGCGGAAATTTAAGCTTTATTGCCATCTACGTAAGGTGTGTTATTGATAGCGGCTCGATTTAAAATATTACAAGACGTAGTGCATAGCCTTAACTTCTATATTTGAATATAAAGCCTGGTATTTTCTCTTTCTACCACATAGGGTAAGGGAGATACAATGGTTTCTATGAGACCATGTGAGCTCTTCCAAAAAGCTATCAAACAGCTGTTGGTTCCCAAAACCCAACAAATTAAAATTAGCCTGAGGGTTTAAAGAAATATAAACATTCCCAGCTTATGAATACCTGACAGTATTTGAAAAACTCTTACTACCATAATTACAAGCGGAAAACTCTGTGTCACGAAGCCTAGGTGGAAACCAGACGCATTTGTCCACAACTTTACTTTATCACACTCGATTTAGTGCATAATGTTCCTGTGAATCATGGAAGATTGAGTATAATCGGAATAATCAAAGGATTATTCGTTTGTGATATATTTTAATACTAGTAACATTGAATAATTTAATTACAAGTACTAATTTCGGTTGTGACTCTGTCTCTCTGTCTGTAACTCAGGTTCAATGAACTCTACAACTCGGATTTGCTTTGAATTTAAGTGTCGTTTTCAACATCGGAATTGTGTGTTTGGAGAGTTCAAACAAGCTATGAAGTACCTACCTGTGATGTAATATTTTAACAGAAAATTATTTTAATTGCCATTTTCAAAATTGGAACTGATTTTTCGAGAACGGGTCTGCTCTAGGTATAAATAATAAACTTAAAAACGTGAATCTGTCGACAGGAACAAAATTCTAAAATCCAGGCCGCTCGCAATCGCAGTCGAAAGTACATACATTTTTGACAATCTGATTCTTGAGTCTCGTACATTCTTACATACGTCAAAAGTCATTAGTTAGTTTGAGTTAATTTCCGCAGTGGCGCAGTCACAATTATACATAAAAAAATATACCGGGAGCACAGAAATATGATTGGGTTATTTGATTTGATTATTATTATAAATATATCAGTTCTGTCTCTTTCGTTTTTTTTAAGAATCTCTTCAAATTATTCGTAACCCGGTTAAAAACTGGTAATAAATAATTGTTTACATTATCGAGATATTACTGTAATAATTTTATTTCAGAACATAGCGGACTAATCTCCATCAGATCTTTATCTTCAGACAAAAATGATAATTACTAACATTGCTCATTTTATATATTGTTTATTTCATCACGAGCATTTACCGAATAATTTACAAATAAATAAGTATTTTGGTAGATATCTTATCTCAATTATTAGTGTTGGCATAACCCTTCTAACGCCTCACGCTAATTTGTTCGGTTTTGCGAACAAACATGTTTCACCCGAAGAGTCAATTTGTTCGCTTTTCGGAACAGCTTATTTGTTCTCGTAGAAATATTTGTATCTCCTTACTGTCGTAGTGAGAAATGTGATCAGAACGGCGTTAGAAAGAGAAAACACTTTGTATTCAAGTCTATAAATTAACTACGGAATAATTAAAATGTGCACCTCTATTAAACCGAAGGTACCGACCGTAATTTGAGAAAAAAATATGAAACTTGTGAATTTTTTTGAAAGAAACGACAATAAGTGTGGTGGCATTTATCAATGTTTGTAATATATTTGTCTAGTAAAAGTGAGTGACAGTAATGTTTGTAGTATATTTGTCTAGTAAAAGTGAGGTGACAGTAATGTGTGTAATACATTTGTCTAATAAAAGCCATGTAACAGTATAGTTTGTAATACATTTGTCTAATGAATGTGAGGTAAAAGTAATGTTTGTAATACAATTGTCTAATAAAAGCCAGGTGACAGTAAAGTTTGTAATACATTTGTCTAATAAAAGTGAGGTGACAGTAATGTGTGTAATACATTTGTCTAATAAAAGCCATGGAACAGTATAGTTTGTAATACATTTGTCTAATGAATGTGAGGTAAAAGTAATGTTTGTAATACAATTGTCTAATAAAAGCCAGGTGACAGTAAAGTTTGTAAAACATTTGTCTAATAAAAGTGAGGTGACAGTAATGTGTGTAATAAATTTGTCTAATAAAAGGCCAGGCGACAGTAAAGTTTATAGTACATTTGTCTAATAAAAGTGAGGTGACAGTAATGTGTGTAATACATTTGTCTAATAAAAGCCATGTAACAGTATAGTTTGTAATACATTTGTCTAATGAATGTGAGGTAAAAGTAATGTTTGTAATACAATTGTCTAATAAAAGCCAGGTGACAGTAAAGTTTGTTATACATTTGTCTAATAAAAGTGAGGTGACAGTAATGTGTGTAATACATTTGTCTAATAAAAGCCATGTAACAGTATAGTTTGTAATACATTTGTCTAATGAATGTGAGGTAAAAGTAATGTTTGTAATACAATTGTCTAATAAAAGCCAGGTGACAGTAAAGTTTGTAATACATTTGTCTAATAAAAGTGAGGTGACAGTAATGTGTGTAATAAATTTGTCTAATAAAAGGCCAGGCGACAGTAAAGTTTATAGTACATTTGTCTAATAAAAGTGAGGTGACAGTAATGTGTGTAATACATTTGTCTAATAAAAGCCATGTAACAGTATAGTTTGTAATACATTTGTCTAATGAATGTGAGGTAAAAGTAATGTTTGTAATACAATTGTCTAATAAAAGCCAGGTGACAGTAAAGTTTGTAATACATTTGTCTAATAAAAGTGAGGTGACAGTAATGTGTGTAATAAATTTGTCTAATAAAAGGCCAGGCGACAGTAAAGTTTATAGTACATTTGTCTAATAAAAGTGAGGTGACAGTAATGTGTGTAATAAATTTGTCTAATAAAAGCCAGGTGACAGTAAAGTTTGTAATACATTTGTCTAATAAAAGCCATGTAACAGTATAGTTTGTAATACATTTGTCTAATGAATGTGAGGTAAAAGTAATGTTTGTAATACAATTGTCTAATAAAAGCCAGGTGACAGTAAAGTTTGTAATACATTTGTCTAATAAAAGTGAGGTGACAGTAATGTGTGTAATAAATTTGTCTAATAAAAGGCCAGGCGACAGTAAAGTTTATAGTACATTTGTCTAATAAAAGTGAGGTGACAGTAATGTGTGTAATAAATTTGTCTAATAAAAGCCAGGCGACAGTAAAGTTTATAGTACATTTGTCTAATAAAAGTGAGGTGACAGTAATGTGTGTAATGCATTTGTCTAATAAAAGCCACGTGATAGTAAAGTTTGTAATACATTTGTCTAATAAAAGTGAGGTGACAGTAATGTCTCTAATACACGTGTCTAATAAAAGCGAGGTGGCAGTAAAGTTTGTAATACATTTGTCTAATTAAACGATTTTTTTTTGCTATCCGTAATGTTAGTTCAGTGTTTAGACGTAAAAACGTAAGGTATGCCATTTTTTAAACTTATATTGTTTTGAATTTTTTAATCGATTATTTTAATATTTAGAAAATTATATGTTTATTTCTAACTAGCTAAACCCCGCCACGCTTTGCTGTGGCTCAGTCGGGTAGTGCAGCTAGAGAAACAGCAGCGCATGTTGCTTTTACGTCCAACAGATGGCGCTGTTTAAAAAAAAAGTTTTTTTTACCTGTCACAGGTGACATCTATTTAATACAGGTATATAAAAACACACACGTATTCAAATGCAACGGTGTGTAAAAAACGGTGAAGAACTAATGGATATTTAAACTTTTTTGAACAAACGAACATTTACATTTTTATTTATATAGATAACAGAATTTGAAAGCCTATTAGCTGTTGATTTGATCTGAACCAATCTGCATACAAACTTAAAAATTGTACTGTTTGGAGTTACAACGTTTTTGCGTATCAACGTTGTAACGCCAAACAAGTCGGTATGCAGATCGGTTCAGATCAAAACAATAATATTACTATCATTTGAAAAGTTAAAACTGAAAAATATCACATTTCACAACGTTTTTAGCTTTCGTTAAGAAATATGTCATATATTTGGATTTAATTGGAAAACGGAAATATGTACACTCGAATTGTCCGGCCTTCTGACAGCATCTTTAAGAAATATAATAGTCAATGCCAATACCTGTGCCACAAAGTGTTGACAATATTTCATTGCGAAACCTCGCCACTCGTATATTTCACGTATGGATTTCATTAGAATTAAAATGCAGTGTAATTCCTCTAAACAGACATTTTTTTACCATTAATCAGAAACACTGTAATCTAAATGGCCCCCGAAATGATAACTGGAAGATATCAAGTTGTTATTTAAAAATAACTTTGATTACAATAATTGTTCTGACCGCTAGAGTAGACGCTTTAAATAAATACAACCAAATTTAATATCGGCATTCGGTATGCGATACCGCAAATGAGGGGTATTTTTGCAAAACTGACTTATTCCACCTGAACGTATTGGTGGGAAATCTCAAAAAACTGATACAGTTGTCAAATATGTGATTTGTAAAATTAATGACGTTTTGGGCGTTTACGTTTAGCGTAGCCGTCAAAGTAATATCAAAACCAGTCATCCCTATTAGTATGTGATTTTTGTGGGTTTCAATTGCCTCTAATCAGGCGTGCTCTATGCGTTTTGGATCTTCCTAGTATTTATAATACTTTGCTCACGATTCGGCCCAAGGAGGTAATTCGGCTGCTCAGAAAACGAACACACTGCAAAGAACAAATGAAGCACAACTTCGGATTAGGAATACCATGAAATAACTCACTTTTCGTAGTTTTCGAAGAACTGCACGGAGAGCATGATGTTGTTGAGCAGGAATGCGCTGGCGTCTCCCCTGAGCTGGTTCCTCATGCGGTCGATGGCCTCCTGGTCATAGGACTGCGCGGGCTCCTGGGATGCGGGGCGCGCGGGGATCACCGCGGGGACTCCCTTGCCAGGCAACTCGATGGACCCAGTCAATAGCTTCTTGGCAGGGGGCCTGCGTTTCTTAGCGAACTCTTCATCTTGTTTCTTCTTCGCTTGCTCTTTTTCCAGCTCCACTCGCTTTTGACTTTCGAAGAACGATTTGGGCTCCTTGAGCGGTTTGGGTGGTTTGGGCTGTTTGACCTTCTTAGGTTTGCTGTTGGAACTTCCCATTGTGCCTGCACTTAATTAAATATCACTTTCGATTCCTCGTTGGGATTCGTCACTCGGTTACAATGTCCTATACTAAAATCACCGTCCAGCCATGGCACTGGCTGACTTCTCCACCAGGTTCCGCGTTCGTTACAACCGACTCTTGATAAGATACTGGCGAATTATGGATCGAACAACGAACGAAGAACGCTGAAAAATTCGCGATAAGTTTAATCAAAGTGATAAATAATGGAAGATATCGATATCAATAATTATGACGTGAAACACCTTTTTGTTTCACTTCTCAGTCTAGTGATATACGATAGTTGTTCCTAATGAATACCACCATCTGCCAGCTGCAAGATGCTTTAAACATTCCGGAATTATTCCATCACCTGATCAGCTGGATTGAATAATTTCCTAACATTTTATCCCTGTTGACGAAAATCAGATCAATATTTCGTATAATTGATTTAGATCTTTACTTCGTGGTTAAGTCTGTATCTAATCTTTCTTTGTATATTTCATTAACTCTTTCAGATAACCAAGGACGACTTGATAAAGCATCGAAAAGCTATAACGTATTCTATTTGTATGTAATTCACATTTCAATAATCCGTAATCTAATCGCACAGTCAATTAACCCGACAACAAGCCCATGGACAGCAACGATGTGGTATAACAAGAATATGAATTATGGGATTAAATACATTCCACTCGACGAATGATTACCTCATATCAAACTATTGTAAATTATCACAATGAGGCCTAATTATATATAATACATATCCACAGTCAACACGAAAGAAATCAATGCACGGTAATTAATTAATAATGCGGAATATATAACAGTGACACCAAAGGCAGCGATCACCAATCGCCCCTCCTGGATACTAGCACGGTCGATCGGTAGAACCCTATGTCAATACCATATTGACTAAATGCGTCGTCTATGGCCAGTTAGCGATATTTATGAGCACGGTAATCATATTATTATGATTCCGACAGTCGGTAGAAAAAAGCTGCCACGTTTAGCGCTGCCTCCAAGGCGTCAGATTTATTTATTTTATTTATTTGTTTATTTATTTATACATGATTTAGAGACTACATGTGGTTTTTTGTGATATTTCACCCTACATGCTAGGGATGACCCTGTGTTATGGCGGGTGAATTTTACAGTTTACGGACATAGAATCTATACATTACTATAATATAAAATAATAAAAATGATGTTTAGCTAGTTTGGGTTGCAAGAAGAGGATGGAGAAGTTGAGTTGAATTATAAGATGAAAAATTTGAGAAATTATTAGTAAATAGATCACACTAATTAATTATGTACATACTATTAACTTCGGTTAACTGTCAATATACGAGTACGTACTACCTGCTGTAAAATATATAGAAAAAAATCATTATTAGAGTTATGGGAGATATTTTTCATGTATCTTTCGATAAAAAAAAACGTTGTGTTTATCTTTTTTTTACAAAAATTGTATTTTTTTCTTTTATTCAAGGAAAAATTATAAATTGATTAGATAATTTATTTAGGTACCTTACATCAATTCTCAATCGAAAGCTTACGTAAAACTTGGTTTTATAACCTTCAAACCAATTGTTAAACAAAATTAAAATGTGTTTTTTTACCCCTGAAACAGGGTTTTTGGAATAATGCCTGGGGGGTGATATTTCAAAAGCAGGTTCATATTTCACTTCCAGGTTTGTTGTCAATGTTACATATATTATTATTCGTTTCAAATGCATTTTCTGGAAGGGTGTTAAGTTATGTTAAGTTGAAGAAACCCGTATTCTGCTAATAAAAAAAGGTAGCACCTCTGTTCTGAATCTCGATTTACAGATCACTATTTTTAATTATGTATTTATGGTTTTTAAAGCGATACGTAGTTACCTATGTCCTAATATAATCCTTATACATACAAGGTGTCCGGGGATAAAGTGCACTAATTTGGGGGGGGGGGTTTATATGATAGTACAAGTAAAAAAGATAAATAACATTTTTCGAAATTTAAGGTGAAAAAAAATTGAATAGTTTGCATGGAAAGATAAATATTCTTCCATGGAAAAAACAATGGAATTTCGAATAAAGGTATTCATCGTTTTTACTCTTACCATCATGTAGAATCACCTCCCGAACTTGTGCACTTTACCTCAAGACACCTGTACTTAAAAAATAATTAAATAAAATTGTGCAAATTAATCACTTTTTTTTTCTTTAATTTTTTTATATTTTCTCTTAATTTTATTTCCATCGGTAATTCGCCATAAAATTATCTTGATTGCTCCGTACACCAACGACTTTTGACTCTGGGTTTTTCTACAAGGGAGTCTTATTTATTAGGAGAGTCCCCGACTTCTTCTGCCATTCAATTTGCATTACATATTCTCCTTACTTCATTCATCCAATTTCTACAAGACCAAACTATCAAAGCGTCCATTTCTTAATCTTCCTCGCTTCGCTTACATCGTTTGCGGATCTCCACATTTTTAACACGGTCATACTTGGTCACATGGGATTCTAAAAAATTAAAACAATGTTGTATAACATATTCGCAACATATTTATCTTTTGTACTTGACTCGCATTCCGTTGTAATTACTATGCAATATGAATTACATTTCGTCAGGCGTAAAAATTTCGAGGAAATGCCGGAATATTCGTTACTTTCTACGTTCGGCTTGGATGTACAATGTACGTGTACACGTACAGTGCTGGGGATTAAAGTAATCAAATAAATCTACGTCAACCAGAACAATACATAAATAAAATGGTGATAATGCTTAATAATAATAAACAAATAAATAAATACTGCCTAAACCTAACATGCTAATCCAAACATGTCAGATTAATGAGGAGATAAAACATTTTAAACAACACATGTGTTTACTGTTTTTACAAATATAAAAAATACACCGTTCACAACAGTATAGGTTTCGTGATAACTCGACAAAATGAGAATTCAACACACCTTTAAAAAGTATATAAAGTAGTTAAAAGCGATGAAAAACTAACATATAAACCTAGTTTTGTTTTATAACTTTTGTTGAACAGTTGAACATACCTTTCAATATCACTTTTGAAAGGTATGTTGAACCGTCATTTTGGCGAGTTATCCGGTCACCAGAAGTATAATAGAGTCCCTAGTAAGAGGTGGTGGAGAATGGACGTCAATATGACGTCAGGTAAGGGGTAGGTAGTGGAGACTGGACGTCAATGTGACGTCAGGTAAGGAGTAGGTAGTGGAGACTGGACGTCAATGTGACGTCAGGTAAGGGGTAGGTAGTGGAGACTGGACGTCAATGTGACGTCAGGTAAGGGGTAGGTAGGGGAGACTGGACGTCAATGTGACGTCAGGTAAGGAGTAGGTAGTGGAGACTGGACGTCAATGTGACGTCAGGTAAATGGGTAGGGGAGTTATATTTTCAAGTTGTTATTTCTGAACACAATTAAAAAGTTTGTTTTTCGTGCATAATAGTGATCTTTTTTTTGTCATTTTATTTATTTAAAAATGTTATTAGCCTGAGTTATATTAATCTAATAGTATGCAATTACAAATCTAATTTCGTATATTCGGTTTTTGTAACTTCAGTAGGTCAGTACGTATTGATTTTTTTAAAATTTGACACCCTGTTGTTGCGGACATTGGATAGCGATGGCACTATTGCACTCACTTGAAGACGGAACAAAATACGGGCACTTGTATAAATTTATTGTTGAGATATGTAATTGTATTGTGATATATCTATTGGCCCACTAATCCCAACACTAATCTAATCACTTTTCCTGCTCCTAACGAGGCATTATTGAAATTATCTTTGTAATGAAAATCGAATATCGTTCTATTAGTCCTAAACTCCACTTTACCCATTTGAAACTTGACATCATTATTGATAAGACACACGAAGAAAATCTATTGATAATTTATTAAGAATCTCTTCAAATTATTCGTAATCCGGTTAAAAACGGGATTGCAGGCCCTTAACGAATAAATTTATAGGTTTCCTAATAAAGTTTTTGTAAAATTCGAACGTATTTGTCCGGTCAGTGGCTGAGTTGGCATCGCGTTTGGGTCCCACCCAGGCGTAGTGTGTTCAATTTCTCGGCTGGCTAAGTCCTCCACCACAACACAAGCAACATTTTCCGCTTACTGTTGTTACGTGGTAATAAAAATCCTACTATTTCCGCATTTATCAAAGCAAATGTAGGTGAATAATGAACACGTATTAATGAATATAATAATGATAACTCAACACAGTGACAATTTTGGCACTGTTCAATTTTGGCACTGTTCACTACTCAACACACTTTTAAAAAGTGATATAAAGTCATTAGAAACGATGAAAAACTTATTTTTTAACCTAACCTAACCTAACCTACTTAACCCAGTTAATATTTTTTGTTTCATAACTTTCGATGACTTTATATAACTTTTTAAAGATGTGATGAATTATCATTGTGATGATTTATCCGGTCACCGTTAGGAATATACTAAAATTTGATCGGGAAACGGTCTGCAATCCCGTTTATAACCGGATTACCAATAATTTGAAGAGATTTTTAATAAATTAGCAATAATAATTTATTTCCGTGCACTTTTCTAATCGATGAAAATTCTTCAATCTGATTAGTGATTAAAATAATATCTTTTAAAAGATTCTTCACAATCAAAAACATTCGGACGTACTTTGCACTTACACTAGAACAAATCACTTCTTTAATCAATGACTATTTATTATTTATAATTAGTTTATTATGATTATTATTTGTCGTAATTTCGTATTGTTTTCCGATTGTAAAGATTGAACCATGATGGCATGGCCACCATCGCGTTGCCAAAATCAAACTGCTAAAATAACAAATACGTTTATTTAACCAAACATTCTAAAGACATTATAACGAAATAATCTGTTGTTTCTTTCCACGCTTTATGATTTTTCATTAACTCCTTCACGCCTCTAGTTTTTCGCAGAAATATCAGTTCAGAAGTTACTCTGAGCGATTTGTTCATAATTGATAAACTGACATCAAGAATATTGCCAAATAACCCATTTTATTTATTATAATATCAACGTTTTGTTGGTAGATGACATCGATCATTTAAGATTATTACACAGTGTAGAATTTTAACGAATTTTCAGTCAATAACCAATTCTATTAAAAACATATTTACCTATTCACCTACCATTTTGTAATGCTTGTATATGATATTTTAGGTGTACGTGTAAATTCCTTCGCATTAATCAATGAATGCGCGTTTTTCTTAGCGTGATTTTAAAGTAACATTTGGAAGTAAAGTATTTAATTTAATTTATCGGAATAACCTTTGAAAATTATACAGATCAATGTAATTTTTAATCATTAACGAAAAATACAATATTAATCGATCTAAACCAGTGGTTCTTAACCTTGTTGGAGGAATTCGCCGAACCCTTCTTAATTGGAAAAATAAAATATGATTTTTTTTCAAATTCATAACATTGATGTATATTTATACAAAGGTGCACAAAATGAACAAAACCATAAAAGAACAAACCATTAAAACACGATTTTCACACAAAAACATAATAATGAATATTTACTGCAAATCAGTGTGACTTCTGCTGTTGCCTTTCAGAGACCAGTTCAGAAATGCGCGGCTTTACCTTGGCAAGTTCCACTCTCAAGTCATTTTCGCAATAAAGTCTGCTCCTTTTCTACGTTTTTATGTCCAGTATCCGCGAAAAGGATTGCTTGCAAAGATATGTTGTGACAAACGGTATGAAAATCTCCAGGACTTTTCTCAGCAATAACAGGGTACGTTACCATTTGTTGACACCAAAACGTCGAGAGCTTTGTTGCTCTGAAGAGTTGCTGTTGAACCTGGCTCATTTCAATGATTTCATCGAGGAATTCATCATTGAAATCTGTTGTCTCAACACTAAACGTGAACGGCTGTCTCACCCATGCTGGATATGACTCTCTTGTAGGGAAGTATCCGTCGGGAGACTTTGCAAGCTCGCCTAAGTTCGTGGCAATTGATTGCTTCAGGTCCGCGGGTACAGAAATGTCTCCGATTTCAGATACAGCTTCGTTCTTACTTACCCAGTCGTTTAGCAGGGGAAAGTTTGTAAAGTTATCGTTTTCTGTTCGTCGTTTCCGTAATGATAGTTTTATTTTAAAGCCATCGGGTTTTCTTCGGCTTCGATGATGTTGACTCCACCGCCCTGTATCTGTTTATTGAGATGATTGAGAGCTGCGAAGATATTATATGTGTCGGGGGTGTCTTGACCTCCGCCGAACCCGCGAGACTGACTCACCGAACCCAGAACCCCAGTTAAGAACTACTGATATATTTTTTTTATTTTTTTTTATATTAACTCCACACAGGAGGCCCTGAGGAAAATAATTTCCCTCAGGGCCTATGTCATCTTTGGGGATGCTGTGTGGAGGGTCTTTTTGTGGAGAGGAAGGAGTGAACATGGGTCTTGAAGAGTCCCATGTTGTAGGAGGGAGGAAACACAGAGGCCGGCAGTTCGTTCCACAGCCGAGCTGTTGAACTTAAGAACGAATCGTAGAAGCGACCCGTTCTCATGTGACAAATGTCAACCGTGTACAAATGTTGGGCACGCGTTTGGCGTGTATCCCGACTACGCACCGGTGCCGAAGGGATCAATGACGCTAGTTCCTCAGAGCATCTTCCATTGTAATACCGATAGAACAAGGACAGCATACCTACCTGACGCCTGTGCTCTAAAGATTGCAGTCCGTTTGTTAAGATTGGGGAATCTATCAAACGGACCGCCCGTTTTTGCACAGAGTCAAGGGTTTTTTTTCAGGTATTTAGGGGCTCCGGACCAGAGATGGCTGCCAAATTCGACAGTAGGGCGCACTATATAAACGAAACATGAAACAGAAAATAAAAAAGGTAAAAGTCGCAACTGGGGATCGAACTCAGGATCTCTGTTTTTCCGGGACACCACTCTACCACTGCGCTACTGAGACGTGTTTGTTTTCCCTCCTTCTTATCGCCCTAGAGGTGATTTTTCACCGAACCGGTGCTATACAAATCATCCGTATAATTATAACGTAATTAAAGTTAAAATTATGTTATAATAATCTAAAAGTATTTTATTTAAGAAAGACAAATTCCCGGGTTACGAATAACCTGACAATATTTGAAAATGTCCTAATACCACCACAGTAAGCGGAAAATTTTGCTTGTGTCGTGATGATGGACTTAGCCAGCCGAGGAATTGAATGCATGGCGTCTGGGTGGGACCTAAACGCGATGCCAACTCAGCCACTGACCGGTCGAATAAATAAATAATAAAACTCCATACATCAAAAGACAAAATAATAATACTATTTGTGTTGAGTCAGTGTTGGTAAGTATTCTTTTAAGTTTAAGGTGTATTGTTATGTTTTTTTTAGACTGGTACCACTTTGTTCCAATCCTCAAAAAAACGGTCATTTTTGCATTTCGCGTTTAGTTGCAAATTTCATGTTTCTTCAGATGACATTAGCGATGTCAATGACCCGGTCTGTTTAAATTGCTTCCAAATTTGGCCAATTTGATTATGCGTTCCTTATTTGCTTTGGTAAATCGGTATTTCCATTAAAAATATTTCTTTGATAGTGCTGCCAATGGGTATTACTGCTTTTTTTACATTTTCACTGCGCGACCTATCGATATTTGCCAAATCAAACAGATTTTTAACAAAGTCCGCGATCTCCGTCTTACGAGTATTACCATCGTAATACGTCCCTAATCCTGGGGGTCGGACGGTTTAATAATCTGCCAGCCACTAATACTGCGGTATTTATATAACTATATTTTTCTACTAACCTGTTCTTATCCCTCCGTATTATCTATTATGAGTAATACGGATAAGTTTAAGGTGTGTTATGTAAAAACTAATAACGGTTAAAAAATTACAGTGTGTTTTTGCTTGTTTTGTGGTAGTCCGGTTATTGTATAATTTTACTGACTTGTCTTTTAAATACATCTATTTCAATTTCACTTTTGTTTTCGGTAATGAATGAATTCAAATCTTGGATGCTGAAATTAACCCACTTCCCGATATCCGATCGAGCTGAAACGCGTCAGATAGACTCGTAGTGATATGACAAATCTGCCAACTTTTAGTGACAATCACGTACATACACGCGGAAATATACGCATTTCTATGAAATCAGATGACATTACAGCAGTTAATATACGAAATATCAGTCTTACCCGATCCGCATTTGGCGAGGGTGGTAGAGTTGTCGACTCCAGTACCTGGGTAGGAAGGTTCAATACTCAAAACAAAAAAGTATTAAAAGATTTAAAAATAGATATATTTTTTTAACGATAGTTTTCTTTGTTTTTGATATTCCCCAGGAAAGATAGAATCTTTATAGTAGATAAACAATGATAGACGTTAACACGTTCTTGTGGAGTTGCTGATTTTTTTTTTTTTTTTATTTAAAAAAAATATTGATTTTGTGTTCGAGTGGGTTAACAATCGTACTCTCTTTCCACCGGCTATTTATTATTTCTGATAATTTCACCGTACCTTTTCCGAAAACTGAATAATTAACCAAAAAACAGATCTTTTTCCCAATGTGGGCTATATCCAGCGAAGCTCGGAGCCGACATTAATTGTATAAATTACCATCGCGGTGTTAACTTCATTATTTGCAATTAAAATTACCTGTTCTGATGCATAAGTACTGCCTACCTGCTGGACATGTAGTGTTTTTCGTTTTTACAAGTTTTTTTTTACTAATTACTACTTCCTATGTATGTCGAAGAATCTCGACTTGCTTTTAAAAATAAACTCATTTTCTGTTGTTAATTTATTTATTTTCTAACGAGAAACTCTTCAATATTGCGTCAATGATAACATTTACCATAATTCAAATATTTCTTTTCAATTTATTTATCAACATCTTTTCTTATAATATTATTATCCTTTATTCGGTTGGTGGACTAGTTTGGCTAGTTTTTTTCTGACTTTTCGCGGGAGTCTGCGATGAGTCGTTCATGAATGAGCCGCACATTTGAGCTAGCTCTATTTGATGAGCCATATTCGTACAATTCCTGGTAAACCGTACCACGGCTCAATTGAACGTTTACTCTTTTTTTATCAGGATATATTTCAGAAAAAAAGCACCCTTAAAATTATACACATTAATTGTGATTTCATACTCTGTGCGGCGTCTGACAGTCCGACATCTGTACTTGGACATAAGTACAGGGTTTTCCAATAAAAGGTGTTATTTTGATATTCAATCGTAAAACATCGATGGTTTTGTTGCTTGTGTGGCACGTAGCGCCGTCTAGTTGAAAGTAAACGTTGTCCAGATCAATACCATCCAATTCCGACCATAAAAAATCATTAATCATCTCTCGATAGCGCAATCCATTCACCGTAACTGTTGCTCCAGCCTCATTTTCGAAAAAGTAAGGTCCAATGACGCCGGACCATAAACTGCACCAAACAGTCACACGTTGAGGATAGAGAGGCTTTTCAACAATAACTCTTGGGTTTTCCGAGCCCCAGATGCGACAATTTTGCTTGTTGACGAAGCCACCGAGGTGGAAATGGGCCTCATCACTCAAGATGATTTGCATTTGATTCACTCAAGTGAATTTTAATAATTTCAATGCGTTGTTGAAGCGTGTATCGTTTCATTTTTATTAATGGCGTAGTTTCTACTTGTCAAATGTAAAAAAATGACAGCTTCAAAAGTAACATCTAAAAATCCCGAAATAGCGGGCTATTCAAAATAACACCTCTTATTGGAAAACCCTGTATTATGTACCTACACATAGTAACTACCTAGCATCTTTTCTCGTAGTACGAGATGGCGTACCGGTACCGAGAGTCGTACGATCATTCATACGCTTACGGGGGAGCTTTACCGGGGAAGTCTTATCGGGCGAGAACACTATTCTCATTGCTCATACGCTCTGAGTTCAAGGTTCCTGTTTAAGTGAGCCGTCGTTCAATTGAGTCGACTCTTTGGACCGTACGAAAATATTGATTTGGTATCCATCGTAGTGGACTACTGAAGTAGCTACTGGAGCATTGTTTCTTCGTGTAACCTGGCAACTCAGCACAGTTGCAACTCTACACTCTTGAAAAGCGATATAAAGTCAATAGTAATACTCTTCAAGAGTATGTTGAACAGGCACTGTCCTGAGTTGCCATGGAACCCTTTCTTAGATATTCTTAATCGCAATTCGTAGAAAAACTTGAATTGTGCAAGCTTGCCGCAAAATTTATGTGTGGAGATAAACCGCTAGGAACCTACCAACGCTTGTAATCTCTAATTTAAAACAAACAATAATGTTTATTCTGATCTCTCGCTGGAAGATCTTAGATTCAAATTAGTTAAAAGCCTCTTTGCTAAAGGTTGCTTAGCTTTGTTATAGCATTGTTTTGTAAATTTTAACATATTAATCTACATTATTATTAGTTGTACCTACTATTTTTTCTGTCGAAAATATCAAAAAATTATGAAATTTTAAAATCTTTTCGTAATTTTTAATAAACTTTATTTGTTTTTGATTACATTGTTAACTCGGCAGTCAGTCGCTTGTGGTGATCGGCGAGATCGCTCCATGAATTTCGTATTAATTTAATGTACTCGTACCTGTGTATGAAGTTGAACACGGACTTTGTATGTAATTTAAAAATATTTAAATTTCTTCAAAAGAAATTTCTTTCTTATTTAATGATAAGTAAGTACATTTTTCCGATTCTTTGACTAGCACGAAAATTTTTATCTGTAAGAATGCTGATTTTTAACCTTAATTAAGACGGAAACGTCAATCAAAATCCGCTAGGTATTATTACACTATTTAAAGATTGGTCTACATATAATAAGAGGGAAACAAACCGATAACAAAATATCGGTAGATGGTCTTTTATTTACAGAAGGATTAATATTTCTGTAGCGCTGCAGTATATCGGTAGGCGGAAGAGTTGGCGGTAGGCGTTTTAACAAGGCCGACTAGGCTACAGGCCGAATGCGATCGCCAAATTACGAAGCTGTCGCTAAGTAAACTTCATTGTCTAAAATAGTCTAATCATTCTGTTTATTTAATATGCTTGCGGTAAAATAACACGTAAATCAGCAGTAACATCGAGTATCAACAACGATCGCCGCCATTTGCAATCTTTCGTTGCTCGATGGCACTGACTTGATCACGTAATGCTTCAGAATCCGTCGCAAGGCCCGTACAGTAATACAGTTCTGACGTGTGTTCGAAATGCGTTTAACAGTATTTTATTGTTATTTCGCGATAAACCCGAATCGTGTTTTGCCGATTTCGATAGACAGGCCAAGGCAGCTTTTTGATTTATTAGTGTTCTTCACCTCGCTCTTTTTGTATGTTTATGTGTGGTTTTTTGTCTTTTTGTTTTCCATAAAAAAGGAATTTACAGTGCATTAACCCTTTCGAGCGATCGTCATAATCCGGATATCCATTAACCATTTCGAGCGATGGTCATAATCCGGATATCCAAATGATCAAATAAATAATTATCAATCAATATAATATTTACAAAAGTCGTTTGTTATGATTAGTATGTACCTACATTAATTTTTGATTATCAAAATAATCGATACGGTACAACTGACAAATCATGTGTAGTTCTTGAAAAAAGGTTGACGATTTTCGATGACAATTTTATCTAGAAAAATTTGGCGTTATCAGTATTATCAGAAACATTCGATTACGCACTTAAATGCTTTGTGTTTTTGTATGCCAGGGTTCCCTTAAAGGATGATTTCTATTTATCTGTATTTACTGACTTAGTCATCATTACTCTAGGTTTATAATTTTCTTATTATTTTTTTACAACTAGGTAGCTGAAGGCATACAACTTATCAGTAGTAACCAACCCTACTATGTATTTTTAGTTTTTGTCGTCAAGTCACTTTAAATGAAATGAATGTTAGATTCTTTTTATTTATTTGGAAATATTTTCGGTTGACATATGTTTTTAGAATAGATTCGCTGTTTTTGAACGTATCTCGACATGATATACTATTTTTGAGAGGAGATGACAGATCTTTTATATTTCAATATTACAAACGAACATATTATGCAATATAACACGGGCATTAGCCTAGTATGGTAGTTGAAAAATGTAATATTTAAAAATCTAAAAAAAGAAAGAAAAAAAAGAAGATATTAAAATTTTAGTTTTTAAAAATAGAGGAATTCTTTTACGATTTTTTATTCTTGTTAACTGTAAAAACTACCACTTTGTACGAAACTAAAAAATGTATTAACCCTTTCGTAACCGCACTTTTATTTCCACATATAGACCATATTTTAAGCTTGATAACACCTTGAACAATATTTAACTTACTAATTTAATTTTTTTTTTGTAATTTGATTTTTATCATTTTTAGGTCTCAAAGGGTTTTTTTTAGTAAGGAAGAAAAAAACTATCACAAACAATTGTTTTATATAAAAAAATATATTAATTTAATGTCTAAAATGCGTAAAAAAAAACATAAAAATATGAATGTATCCCAGTCAAAGCAAACAACCAAAACGTGATCTGTCATTATATTTGCAGTATTTGTTGCTTGAATAAAGGTTGCAACCTAACATAAAAAATAAACGCCATGAGGAATAACCTTCACAAGCATTACGCAAAATACGGAGCAAATTTTTTTTTTCACAAAATCAAGAATTATTAATTATTGTAACTCTGATATTGAAAAGGTTAATTACATAAAGCCGTAATAAACGTTATTGTCACTTCCCCTTTTTTCGTTTCTTATAAAAATAATTAGTAAAAAAATCACAAACTTTGACAAATGTTTCCCAAACATGCAAGCAATAGTGGTCGATGATTTTTAGGAGTGTATTCCAATTATTTGGAAGGGTCTATGGTGAAATTTTAAATGGAAATACAAAGCATCGCGTTGCCTCTTTTTAATACTGCAAATCATATATCTCACAACAATACAAAAGAAGATGTAACGACTTTTACGAGTCTGTCTAAGTTTTAAAGGGCCCAAAAATACTCTACTTCTAAAAGTTGCAAAAAAAATATATATATATATATATATATCCGAGGGGTTTGATCTATGCATTGTTGACAACGGATCTCTCAGCAGTAGGAGCATATTGATTGTTGTTCTGTTTTATCGTTCCAGGTGGAAAGCGTGCAGTGGACGTTCGACATGAAGGACCAGGGCGACCTGATGCACCTGGCCGAGTTCCTGGCCATGAAGCAGCTGGAGATGGTCATCAACCTGCCCATGCGCAACGGCGGCGCCCGACGCGTCTCCTCCTTCACCACCCACGGCTACCGCACGCGCCGTCTCGCCGTTGACTACTCTGTCCCCCTCATCACTGACGTCAAGTGCGCCAAGCTTCTCGTCGAGGTAAGTACTTACTTGTAAGAATACTAGATCTATTCCAAGAAAACCAACGAAGCACGGGAAGTATCCTCCGCTGGAGAGATTATCATATTCATCTGCTTTCTTTTGTCTGACAGGCCATCAGGAGGATTGGATGCATGCCCCCGATGAAAACTCACACGGATTGTATGACATCTCGCAACATCGTCAAACTCCCCGGATTCATCGATGTGCACGTCCATGTGAGGGAACCCGGCGCCATTCACAAGGAGGACTTCTGCACCGCAACGGCTGCGGCTCTTGCCGGAGGAATAACACTCATTTGCGCTATGCCCAACACAACCCCTTCAGTCATCGATGAGGAATCTCTTAAATATGTGCAGGAACTTGCCAACGTCGGGGCTCGGTGCGACTATGCTCTGTTCGCCGGAGCGTCATCCACCAACTTCAGTACTGTCTGCGATCTCGCTCCTAAAACGGTTGCTTTGAAGATGTACCTTAACCAAACATTCACCACTCTCAGGCTGAACGACATGACTATCTGGCAGAAACATTTATCTAGTTGGCCCAAGAAGTCCCCAATTTGCGTCCACGCAGAGAACGAAACCTTGGCTGCCATCCTGCTTTTGGCTTCCCTCTCAGATCGATCTGTCCACGTGTGCCACATTGCTAGAAAACAGGAAATACAAATAATTAAAGCGGCCAAAGAACGAGGTATTAAAGTGACTTGCGAAGTTTGTCCCCATCACCTGTTTCTAAGCACTGCTGACTTAGACAAGATCGGCGCTGGCAGAGGAGAGGTACGTCCTATGCTGGGCTCACCGGAAGACCAGGCAGAGCTATGGAGCAATATGGACATTATAGATGTGTTTGCCACGGATCACGCCCCGCACACTGTAGAAGAAAAGTCAGGGGCCGACCCGCCTCCAGGATTCCCAGGATTAGAAACCATCTTACCACTCCTTCTAAATGCCGTGCACGAGGGTCGATTGACGATGGAAGACTTGATCAACAAATTCCACAGGAATCCTAGAAAAATCTTTAATCTTCCTGAACAGCCTAATACTTACATCGAAGTAGATACTGATGACGAATGGGTTATCCCGGGAGAAATGAGTTTTACCAAGTCCAAGTGGACTCCCTTTGCCGGCATGCGTGTCAGGGGAGCTGTGCACCGGGTCGTATTAAGAGGGGAAGTGGCCTACGTAGAAGGACAGATCTTGGTGCCCCCAGGGTTTGGACAAAATGTTAAAGATTGGCCTGCCAGCAAGAAGCCCGCCCACATACCTTTTGTAGATAAGCAGGAAATCAGCCGCCCTAACTCCGCCCAAGATGGCCACATACTCTTACCAGATATTAAACACTTTGACATAAGCAAAACAAGCGAGCAAGACTTAGAAAATGATTTGTTTCCCCGGCTATATCACGAGGCCAACCCTAAACTGGGCGTACATTTCGCGTCCGAGAGCGGTTTGCGCAGTTTGTCTCCCATTCCGTTCATTCCCGGGCCCCGGCAGAGATGCGACAGCAGCTCTAACTATCAAGTTACCAAGGACACGAGAACTAAACATCCTGGAGCTGAAATCATCGGGAAGAACATCCTCTCAGTCGACATGTTCAGTAAAGAGAACTTGAATGATATCTTCAATGTGGCGCAGATAATGAGAAATGCAGTGACAAAAGGCCGCACCTTCGACTATCTGTTGAAGGGGAAGGTGATGGCTTCCATATTCTATGAAGTGAGCACCAGGACGAGCTGTAGCTTTGCCGCGGCGATGCAGAGGCTTGGTGGAACCGTCATCCACACCGACGCCACGAGCTCCTCAGCCAAGAAGGGAGAGACCCTGGAAGACAGTGTGACCGTAATGGCAAGCTACGCAGATGTTGTAGTACTGAGACACCCTGAACCAGGAGCAGTGGCTGTAAGTACCTCTCACGATATTTATACATATTAGTGAAACCTTTAGAATGTATTACAGACCTTTTCATGAAGTATAATTCCATAATATTAGAAAGGAAGTACTGACTCTGTGAGTATTATTTTGTCCATCATCCCACCCACCAGGGTGTCATGTTGGCTTATGCCTTGGTCTTAACACACAAACAACAAATGGCGCCTGGCGCGGGTAAAATTTTGACATCCCTTGTCAAAACCAGTAGACGCCTAGGAAGGCGATAATATTTGGATGATTTTTTAGTTTGTGTAGCGCCTTTTTTCATGAAAAATAATCTCAAGGGTGTTGTGTTAGCACTGTGAGATATTTTCAGCGCTTTGACAATTTGGCGCCAGGAACAGACTGCTCCAATTGCGCCCGCATAGGGCCGGCCCTGAACACACAAATAATACATGAGGGATATTTATAAAATCATTACATTTAATTTTATTATCTCTTGATGAAATTAATCTTAATCCTTTAAATTAGTGATGCGATATTAACTGTCTCTATGGCCATATCACACATAAATAAGACATATCGCAAATAAATACATGTATTCAATTTAATTATCTTCATCTTGTGATGTCAAGGAGAAATTTAATCAGACAGATATTATTACTTTCAAAATTAAATAGCAACATAGGATTTTTTGGCAAAACAAGGAGCATCCAACCCTATTGCTTCCATCATAAATCCCAATCTCCTTTCTGACATTGTTTCCATCGTCAAAGATACACAGTATCGACTCTCCCATCAAAACCGTGGTTTCAACAACTCCCCCATTCTTCAAAAAAATTATTTCCTCACTTATTAGAATGAAAATTGGACATTGTTACGTTCCTTCTCACCTTTTTAAATTTCACTTACTAGACTCCCCAGGTTGTACTTTCTGTGGGCTAGAAGTGTGAACTTCAGATCACTTATTTTTTGGTAGTCATCTCTAAACCAATATTTTCTCTTCTATCAAGCCTTACTAAAACTAGCTGACGTGTAACCGTCGTTGCTGGGGATTATCCTTAGGAGATACACATAGATGTTTTTAAGATATACAATTTCGTGGTACATTATTTTGATGTATCTCATAAGGTTTAGCCAGCGTTAGCAATGTAAGCGCCCGAAAATATTTTTTTTTCAACTTGATTACAAAACATAGACTTTTCTCTACTTTCTATAAATATAATATGCATGTATTATATATACAACCCTTCCGGAAGAAATTCTCTAAATTATAGTGAAAACCCTATCAAAATCCGTTGCATAGTGTACAAACAGACAGATAGAGATTGCCTCCCAAACGTAGGTTGTAAAGAACTAAATCATTTACACTTCATTTGAAATAATTATTGATTCACATATTTTTATTATTATTGACTATGACTTAGTTTAATGTTGGCTTTCTAGACTGCAAGGCTGGGTGTAATAAAATATGTATCACTAAAAAAAGATAAGCTTTAAGTCCATGGATAAGAAATACCTGTATGTCTAATCTAGTAAATATGTGCTTTTAAACCATGAATGATTAAATGATTATGATCATTGGCCCTGTATATCAGTCAGTCCATATCCTCACTGTGTGCGACATTCCCTGCTCTAATTTAACCGAGCTAAATTGGCCGCTCAAACCTTAGTAAGCCGCAGAATAGTTCCCTTTTTAGACACCGACGCGTTAGCAGTAACAAATGTCAAATATGACGTTTACGTGAGTAATTGCTTACTTCAATCTCACTGAAATTTACGAAAATTGTCTAATTTTATCAGTAAGGACTATTATATTCATCGAGCGATGAGGGATGTTGATGTTATTAATTGATAATCTATCTAAAACAGACAAATATTCTGGTAAGGTATTATAAGAGGGTTTTTACAATGTCAGGACAATATTTTCACTGGTTTGTTCGTCATAATTTCAAGAATAGTGCATTGAATTTTCAAAAGAATGCTGATTGAGGTTGGGAACTTTATAAAAAATCAACTCAATAGACAAAATCTCTCGATATCCCGATGACAGTAGAGAGCATAGATATACCACTCACGTAGACAATAATTTGGTTTAAAAAAAAAGAAGCACATTCCTCTATTAAAATCAATGACAATATGTGTAATATTGCTGATATCTAGGCTTACAACCAAGCCGAGCTTAAAATCAGCTGAGATCCCAGGCCATGTTATTGTATTCCATTTTTGCTTTGAAAATTACATAAGTAGGTACTACTTCAGTGACTCAAACACCATTTCCAGCTTTCTGATTGATCCATTTGAAAACTGTCACTTTGTTTTGAAACATTGTTTTCCTTGCCAGGTTTGTTTTCTATCTGATTTTATAAAGTAGGTACCTACGTTTTATTGATGAATTTGATGAAAACTTGTTGACTCGCTGTCAAAGTTATGGTTGATCTGCTCTCCCTGATATTTAAATCATTTAAAAATAATGATGCATATTTGACTCTTCTGCCTTTGCTTCTAATCATTTCAATTTATTGTGGTAGTTAAAAGGATGTACAATATGTTATAGTTAACAGAAAGTTAGGTTATAACAGAGCTCCCAGTGGCAGAAGCCTCTATTCTGTTCTGTATTCAAGGAGAGAGTGGTGAAAATGATATACAATATTGTTTACGCAATTGTATTTTCAGAAATCGGCAATACAATGTCGCAAGCCGATCATCAACGCCGGCGACGGGATCGGTGAGCACCCGACGCAAGCGCTCCTCGACATCTTTACCATCCGAGAGGAGATTGGCACGGTGAACGGGCTGACCATCACCATGGTGGGCGACCTGAAGAATGGGCGCACCGTGCACTCCCTGGCGCGACTGCTCACGCTCTACGACGTGCAGCTTCGCTACGTGAGCCCGCCCAACTTGGGCATGCCCAAACACATTGTGGACTTTGTCTCCTCCAAGGGTGTGTCACAGAAGATCTACAATAGCCTCAATGATGTTTTGGGCGATACACATGTTCTGTATATGACCAGGATACAGAGGGAACGATTTGACACTCAGGAAGAATATGAAAAGGTAGATATAATACAAAACTAGGAACATTGAAACTGCCTTAAATCAGAAAAGATATTTGTTTGTATCAAAAACTAACCGTGAAGCACTACATTGTAAAATTCATTTCGGACACTCTAAATACATTAACATTTTCGATAAGAAAACTATAAAACTTCGATACGAAAAATAGTATTGGCATCTCAAGCTAATTCAGGTTAAAATTACTGAGAATTTATAAGCTACAATTTTATTGCTTTCCATATTGCAACAGTAACGTTATCATAAGTCTAGGTACAGGATGCAGCACAACAGACAGTGCAGTTTTGAAGGGCTATTAAAAAAAACTGCCCGACTTACAGAAAGTGAGTTTATTTTATTTTATTCGGTACGTCATGTCGTTTGCCGTTCGTGTTGTTTTGCTGCACCCTGTAGAAGCCTAATTTTTCAAGTCAATGAGGATTTACAAACATGTTATTGTTGTTCCAGGCATGTGGTCTGTACGTGGTGACCCCGCAGCTGATGACGAAGGCCAAGAGGAGGATGGTGGTGATGCACCCGCTGCCCCGAGTGGACGAGATCAGCAAGGAGTTTGACTCGGATCCTCGCGCTGCCTACTTTCGCCAGGCCGAGTACGGCATGTACGTCCGGATGGCCCTCCTGGCAATGGTACTGGGAGCCCACAGCTTCTGAACTGATGCATTTTAATGGAATATAATTATAATTGCTTCCTTTTATCTAAATTTATATTTTATAATAATTTTTACAAAATTTTTATTTCGTTTAATTGTATTTTTATGTAATACATTCCATTGACAATGATAATAATTTCTTTCTCTTTACATTATTTCCTCCCACCTGTGCAGCTAATCATTTGTAGATAATATAATATTATCAATGATAACAAAAAAAGTTGGCCCTGAGAGGCAGGAAGGATGGGGTTGGGGTATTTTACATCATAAAATTCAAATGGGATTGTAATAAACAATTTCAGGAAAAGTGTAAGAGAGATAGAGTGTGTACTGAATGAGTTAGAAGCATAAGGTACTAAGTCAGTGGTGACATTTGTTTCCATTCAAATCTGCACCGAAGGTATTATTATTTGTGTGTATTTTAATAATAATATTTGGATGCCGTTGTTTTGCAAAATTACCTCAAGGGCGCTGTACAAATATACAATACATTTCTACACTGACCTATCTTATTACTAACAATATGTGCAGATAATATACAGTACAGTACCATACTTACCTGGTAGGCCACTTGATATTAACACTTTCATTGTTAATTAGCAAAATTTAGATATGGTTCGATACGGCATGCAAAGGACATGATTGTAAAATTGGACATACTCGGACTTCCCGGTATTTATTTTAATAATATATATTTATGTTCTTTAATGAGTGTGTATAGGAAAGGAAAAGCAAATTTTATACTTGGCAGTACAGTACAAGGTTTTGATCAGAATTCACTTTCCTAAATGTGATTTGTCCCTCGGTATAAGACAGAATTCGAATAATGTAAATCCAATTAAGAAAAGTGTTCTTAATCATAATATAAATCTACTTATAGTTAAGTTTAACAAAGAATAATTCTATTTTTTTAAGAAACTTTACACACTTACACTTTAGGCCTCTTGCGGGTGATTAAATGTCTTTCAATTGGGCCTATTTTTTTGTCGTGTACGTGGGTCCATAGAGACAACTTTTTATCAACCTGTAATTTTTCATTTCTAATATGTAAACGTTTTTTTTCAATACGCCCTACCAAACAATGTACAAAGTAATAAGGAGGAACTATAAATTTCTAGAAAACTAATAAATAACAAGTGCCGGGATGTTCCTATTGTGACCGGGGCCGTCCCTATGCGGCGCAATTGGAGCAGTCCGCTCCAAACACCTACCTGCCAAGGCGCTGATAATACCTAACACAGCGCCCTTGAGGATTTTTAGTGCCAGGGTGTGTAGCATGGTCAATAGATAAAGGTTTTATCGATCATGTCGGAAACTTTTTATCGTTCCCACTCTTGATTGTAAATCGCCAACGAACAACAATTCAAAATGACGTTCTTAATTAAATCTTCTTAATCATTGAAGGATCACAAGTGACCGACACAATCGATAAAACCTTTATGGATCGATCGTGCTAAATATCCAGGTGCCGTTTGGCTTCTTTATCTAACACATTTGTTGATTGTCCTACTCTATCCAAATATGTACCCTTTTTTCTGTCAAGTGTCTTTCCCCTTTCAACCTTTTTCAATCTTAACTCCAAATAAAAGAATTTCCAAATGTGGTAGATACTCTCAGTATCGCCTTGGTGAAAGACCACCGTTCACAATTGAAATATTGCTTGAAATTACTTTATAATAATAATAATATTTGGATGATTTTTATGGTGCTGTTTTTATGAAAAATCACCTCAAGGGCGCTGTACAAGTATATAATACATTTCTACTATGTTATTACTAACTATATATGGAGATAATATACAGTACAATACTTACCTGGTAGGTCACTTGAGATTAACACTTAATTAACATTAACTAATTGTTTATTAGCGAAATTTAGATACAGGATTTAGGACATAATTAGATATAACTGGACTTTCTGACAGCTTAAATAGGTACCAAGTTTTTATTTTAGACCTGAATTCTATTGGACTTGTTATGGATCTTAGTTTTGGAGGGAGTTCATTCCAAGCCTTCGGCCCAGATACTCCGAAAGCGCGATCACCAAACTTAGTATTTGGCTTGCGCTTAGGTTCCATCAGTCTGCCTACAGCTGATGATGTTGCTGATCTAAGAGTTGACTGCCTCAGACCAGTGTTTTCCGGGACGCATAGTTCAGAGATGTAGGGTGGGGCCATTTCATTGATGGATTTAAACACAATCCAGCACAATTTATACTGGATTCTTTCAGGGCACTTGAGCCAGTGAAGGTTACGAAGGTGTTCTGAAATGTGGGAATATTTTGAAACCCCGGTTATGAGCCGCACTGCTGCATTAAACACTGATCGAAGCTTGTCAATTTGATATTTTGGAAGGCTGGCATAAATGCTAGTTGTGTTTGGTGACCAGATCTGAACAGCCATTTACTACGCAACCTTCATTTTCCCCATTTTCTTCCCCTCCCCACTTTCTTCAGCCTCACAAAAATGGTATTGTCGTGGTTCCACTGACGGCAGTCAGGAGCAGTTGGGGCTCTTGTGCCGTACACTTTAAAAATATATATAATTGAATAAAAGAAATTGTAAGATTTTACATTATTTATTATCACAGTTTTCCACTTGGAAATAAAAGTTAGCAATAATAATTGAAATTCATGTACAGATTCAAAATTAGATTTTACAAATAAAGTCCATTGTCAATAATAATAGTACATCATGGATATTTTAACAAAAATCTAAAACAACTTTTTCTTAGGTCAAATCATTAAAAAAATAACAATCACAAAATGGGAAATGTAAAATAGAATTTATTTTAATAATTATTATATGACTAAAGGCCAGTTGTTGGCCAGTAAATTATTAACTATTAACTTTGAAATTTGATGAATTGTTCAAGTTCTGTTCAACTGGTTAAATACATCTATGTATTTGAATTTCACTTTTGTTTTCGGTAATGAATGAATGCAAATCTTGGAACCGGAAATTAACCCACTTTCCGATATCCGATCGAGCTGAAACTCAGCAGATAGACTCGTTGTCGGTGACAATGCATTCTATCAACTTTTGGTGGCAATCACTTACACACATGCGGAGATATATTCATTTCTCAGAAATCGGATGACATTACAGAAGTTAATGTACGCAATAAATGTCGGTTTTTCAAACTAAGGGGGTATTTCACTATGTCGGGCTAAATATCTGACTAGCTAGCCGTTGGCTGGCTTTAAAGATCAGAATAACTTCGTTATTCAGCGGCGACCGTTTCACCATTGTTGCCGAGCTTCCGGATAGATAACACTCGAAATAGTCTGGCAACATCGCAAAATGTTTGCAGTTACCCCATCTACTGCAACGGCTGTCATGTTTTGCCGCAATGTCTATGGAATGCTAGCATCAACGCCAATTGATCTGTGGTCAACGCCGTCATCCAGTTTCCCGCCACAGTCCACACACCGCAAAGTGTGCATTTTTTTGGTTATGTTATGTTGATTATCAGGTCATTTTAGATAGATTCGTGTCGAATTAATACATTGTTTCTTATTTTGAACACAATCAAATAATTCAGGATGGATCATACAAGCATTCAAATTCAGTCGAGCTCTTAAAACTCGCGGCCTTCGCATCGCCGCCCTTTCACCTGCTTCTGTAAATCAAAAACCTCGGTATCCATAATAATTCGCAACAAAATTCGACTCACTTCTCCGCTGTCAAACTCGGAATGTTTTGACGCCATCTTTGATTCGAGGAATAGCGCCTAACGTGAGGTTCGAGCACTGATTAGTCAAATCGAACTTTAACCTGAGCGTTGGCGTTATTCAGATATAGTGAAAACGAAAAAATGACTAATCCGCGGATTAGTGCTTAGTCAGAACATAATCAGAGTGAAATACCCCCTAAGTGTTAAAAGACATTTTAAAATGGATATTATAGTAAAAATACTTTGTTTTTTACAAGTTGATTTTTTGTTTTATTCATTTACCATATCCCCCCCCCCACCCCGCCCCACAGTTGATAAAATTTATGTTTTAAAAATATTGTTGTGGCAATAAGAATAAAATATTCTGTGTCAAATAAATAAGTTGTTGTGTAGGCAAAAAAATTCTTTTTAAAGTTAAAAATTTGTGACATTGTATTACAGTATTCACAAAGAAATATAATAAATTTTGTTTTAATTTGTCTTGACTAATTACAAAAACATCAAACTTATTTCTGAAACAATAGCATTATTTGGTATTTCAGTAGATAGTAATTAATGGTAAAAATTGATAAGATAACGTGGAATGGGACAAAGCAGTGGCGTGGGGTGACTTTTATAGATGACGTTGAATTGGACAAAGCAGTGGCTTAATAGGGTTAATTTTACTAATTCTGAGCAATACAAAATTTAGGCTAGCACTTTTATATCCAATCATATCTCTTATTCCAATTTTCTGTATATATGTATACTGAAAATTCTAAAATTAACCAGTGGACTGCCAATGGATATCCGGAGAACATGCGAGCATCTAATATTATCCTTGTTAGAATAATTTATATATAATAATAATATATATGAAAAACAAAATCAGCATCGTAATAATAATTAAGGTTCCACCTTTGGTTTTTACGAATGGCGCATCTCTGAACGCTGAAAAATATTAGTACACTATTCAAAATCAATTTGTTTAAAAAGATAACATAATTTCACAATAACGAAAATCAACCTAACTTATAATAAAACAAAACATATTTTATTCTTTGTTATGATTAACATTCAACATTCAAAGATTACACTTAGGACATGTTGTTTCGGAGAATTTGAACAATTCATCAAATTTCAACGTTAATTTTCAAGTTCTGTGAAAGATTTTTCAAGTTCTGTTTTAATTTTAGTTTAGTCAAGCAACTAGCCTATAATGATATAATAACAGAACTTGAATAGGACTTTCACAGAACCCGGAAATCAACGTTGAAATTTGATGAATTGTTCAAATTCTCCGAAACAACCCGTCCTAAGTCAATTGTGTGGATTTCAAACACTGGTGTTATTTCATTTGCCATACATACATTTAAAATCCTTGGCTTTTACAAATGCAATATGTACCAACCAAAGTACATGATTTTATTGTATGGTTTCTGATATGGACGCAAGTGACATTTTCCTAATGTAATTCCAATAATCCAACACTTCCGGTAATTGGACATCTAGGTGTTATTTATCGAGCTTGTATTGTACCTAAATAAAAATATATTTCAATTGTTAATTCTTTGCACATAATAGGATAAATTCACTAATGATGATTGTGATCACAAGACCAGCGATGTAGTTCTGTCAGACGACTTCCACGATGGTCTCTAGCGGAGGTCGGCTATGTCCCGGAAGTTCTGCATCGGCTGTGATGCTTGAGGAGTCTCCGCCTCGAGCTCTCCGACACCGCGGAAGGTTCAGTCTTGGATATCTCTTTCTCTTGGTAATGGCGGCATTCAGTTTATTTTGGTCAACCACTTTCCTGGAAACAAAGAAGTTAATTGAGTATTTAATTAAAGTGCTTATACCTTCATATTATACCTTCTATCGGCAGTTGGATTGACTCTCTCAGTGTTAGGGAATATATTATAATTTCCCCCGGGGCCTATTTGATCTTTCGTGTGGAGGGTCTTTCTAAATAAATAAAGGAGAGGAAGTTCAGGGATTACAAACGGTATGAGGGTTGATTGGGAATCGGAGGTGAGTATGTCCAGAAGTGGATGTATCAATCCATCCCTACCACAGTGAGAGAGGTGAAAGGGTCTACTTAACCGGCCTCTCCCGATTTAGCCCGCCACGCAACTAATGGTAGACACATGCGCCATCAACGCCTACACAAACCTCACCCTATGAACCCTGTGACTTGTGACGTATGGCAGAAGGGTTGATACTAGCCTACCAAATTGAATGTTTTGAGAAGAAAAGAAAGATTAGGAGAAACTTGGAATCAACAATCAGCTCAGTCAGTCAACATCTTCACTTCAATGCTATTCACACCAAGGCAACATTTTGTATTGATAAATGCATCTAAAATGTATATTCACTGCCGTCTGCTAAAGCATAGGCCTGGCATGTCAGCACCATTATAGCATATGTCTTCTACCTAGCGTTGACAGTTCTAGCGATCCTCATTTAGGCCTAGGAAACTGATAATTATGCAGGATGCTGCATAATCTGAATTTAATTGCCTCGGTCAGCAGTTGATTACAATCTCACTCCAGTCTCTCCACCAGTCAAAGTTTAATCCATAACATAATATTATGTCATAGCTTTGACATGCCACTTGTTACCATAGCGTGATAATACTATGTGAGAGAATTTAATATAAATTAAAAAAGTGATCTATCATTTATCTTAGATGCTAATGAGGTGATGCATCTTATGTTCCTATCACGCAGGTGAATTATCTTTAGTTGATTAAAATATTCAGAAATAGATGGTTTGTTATTTTCAATAATTTAATAATATTTGCAATACAATAATGTTTGCAAGTACATTCTTGGTTTACTTGCATAAAGAATAAGTTAGCCCGCCGTCCCACAGGTCGATATGCAATCGACGTAAACCAAATGCTATAAGACCCTGAGCAGAATATTTCTTCACCTAACTGCACTGCCGACCGTTACCTTATCAAAGCAAACTTAATTTTTTGCGCAGAGTCTCGCAGCATTCGGTTTATGTCGATTGCTTACCGATCCATGGGACGACAAGCTTAACACGTTGACTGCCAACTACAAGATAACTCGTAGATTGCATTCTTTGCTAGGACGCCGACTACGAGATAACTCGTAGTGTATTTACTTGCCATATTCGCTAAAATACGATAAAATTCGTAGTATATCAGTGCTAATATGGATAGATGGCTTCTGGGAAGATAACAAAAAATCAATGCTGGCTTACAGAACAGAAAATTAATGAATAAATTAACAGAAAATATAATTATAAAAAATTAGAGTTTTTGATAATATAATATGATTAAATGAAATTGGCTTTTTAGACCGGAATTCTGAAAATTGCCGTGGCAGTCAACGTGTTAACATGCTGTGTGAATGGTAAGTTAAATTATTATAATGTATTTATGTAACTTATAATTAGTTTTTTTATTTAAAATAAAATATTTTAATTAAAAACTGTTAATCGCTCTCAGAATTATAAAAACTTTTACCGATCGGGAGGGCAAGCCGAGAAAAAATTTATTTTTCTATTTCTTAGGGAGAAGATACGAATTTAATTCTTCGTCTTAGTTCGTCTTCTTCTCAGTGGTGGAGGTGGAAAATTACTAGAAATTGCTTGAAACCCTTTTTATTTCCCCCCTAATAATATGGTGTCCGGAAACTAGTGGCACAAGCGGGAAACTGGTGAATTTACTTCACGTTTTGAGTAGCGATGGTTCATGACTCATTTCATTAAGAATAAGAGCCACGATATCAGCTTGATATTTTCGTATGGCTCAGAGTCGACTCAATTGAATGAAGGCCCAATTGAACGAGAGCCGTGAGCTCAAAGCATATGAGCTATGCTATATACTGTGCTCCCCCGATATGGCTTCCAGCTCTCAGCATAAGCGTATGAATGATCATATAAATCTTGGTACAGGTCTGCGGCCTCGTGTACCATGAGAAAAATAAAATGCTAGTTAGTTAGTAGGTGTAGGTATATATCTCCAAGTCCAGTTAACAATTAATACTTGGATGTAATACTGATAAAAAGAGTAACCATTCAATTTAGTCGTGGTACGGTTTACCGGGAGTCATACGAATAAGCTCATCAAAAAGAGCTAGCTCAATTGTGCAGCTCATCATGACTAGTTTGAAGTCGATTTTGTGGGATAATTTTTTTTTATTTGAGCTTTCGTTTTCCAGTCAATCGAAATCGAAGTTTGAAATGTTCCGGACAAATTTTGAAAAAATCTGTAGCTACGGAGTTACTATCCGTAGATAAATTATGTCAATGTTACTATCAGCTCTTTTGTAGTAATTTAAAATGCGTCGAAATGTAGACCCGGCTCCAAAAGTAAATGAAAAACAATTATTTTTTTCCTTTTCAAAAAAAAAAAATTTACATACGAATATAAAATTTTATTTATTTGTAATAACTGAACATCATAAAATTTAACACTTTATTTATAAAATAATAATATGTGTTTTTTTTTACCACATTGAATCGACAGGCAAAGGTATTTTAGTCCAGTCAGTGGGGAGTTTTACCTTGCAAAAGGTTAGGTAGTAGCGATTTTGATATATGTTGTTAAGATTGGGACTCTAAGGAAAAAAAAAAGTTTTCGACCTTGGGAGGGTCGAGCTCGACCCGCCATCTTTGATTGAAGGTGCCAAAATTTGTTTTTTTTCAAAATAATTGTGAAGTGGTCGTTTTTACAACCAAATTGCCGAAGGCAAACTTAAAGACAACTAAATTACTTACATTTTTTGTTGAAAGTTTTTTTTTGTAAGTCTAATAGGTAACGAGTTACAGTGGCGGAAATGTGAATATTTTTCTGAAAAATGATGAAATTCTTAACTTTGTAATTTTTTCGGGTTATTCATTACATAATTATAATAATTTTGTTAATTCATTTCCACACCACCATGAGGTGGGGAACATGGTGCATTTTTTTATTGTGGTATCCCCAGTAGTTCTACTCCACAGATATACCAGCGATGGTAGATCATTATTAAATTACATATACAAATTATATTACATTACTATGAATTATGTTACTATAAATTATGTTACTTAATAACAGTCTTCGTCATCAATGTCATCATCTAACTCATTGCCTGTGATACTGAGATTCTGGGCTTCAATTGACAAAATCTCTTCTTCTTCGTCCTCGACATCGATGTGAACCTCTGGCGAATTTCGGCATGTTTGACCATTACAGCACCCACATACAATAGAACACTTCAATCCAGCTTTCATGTAGCTACATGCAACGCCGCATCCTTTTTTACAATAATTGCATGAAATAAATTTTAATAAAGTCTCGGGTGCTGGTTTCTTTGTCATTCGTACTGGAACAAGCCCGTTGGTGTCACGTTTCCAGCCCCAGTTTCTGGATTTTTTTGGATTCCATACCATTTTTGGACTTGATGGTACGTTCTAAATGCATGGTACCGTGCAGCGTCGTTCGTTGGTGGCAAAGAGGCAAGATTGAATTTGCTTTTTGCTGTCGACTTTGCGAAACGTTTGTAGCGGACTTCTTCCAAGGTTTCCTTATCCATGTCACCCCCGTACAAGCAACAAGAAAGCGTGTTCCTGCAACTGCTATGTCTTCTGGTGTTGCATCATGTTGTTTGAAGATTCCTATCATGGCATTGAGTCTTGTGTCGTTTTGCACAAGCGAACAAAATTTTGTTTTTCCTTGGTTGAAGAAGGACGATGTTGTATCGCAGCCGCTAAAGGCATGAAGAAACAGAATATTCTCAGCCGCCTCTTTGTATTTCACACTATTCGCGGAATACAGTCTTTCAAAAGTTTTGCCTCTCCCGGGTTTGCGAAGATATATACTACTTTTGGGTGGTGCTAATGCTGTCAGCAGAACTAGGAGATCAACGTCTTCGCCAATAATGAAAACAGCGTCATATGATGAACACAAGGAAATCGCAGTATTGACAATCAACTCATCAGCATCTTCTTCAGCCTGCTTAACTGTAAAATCATCCTGTATAAATTGCTTTGTAAGCATCGAAATCAGACGGACTTTGTTATTTTCATTGGCTAAAAATCGTTCTTGTGAAACTTGAACTGGCATTGTTTCATCGAAAAGAACATCTGCAGACATGAGCATCTAGGCAACGTCCTGTAACCAGGACTCAATCAGTGTTGCCAAGTCAGCTGTAGACTAGGATCCCACTATAACAAATCAACGTCATCGAGTACACGGATGATGCTATATAAGTATATTGTAACGTAGAAATACGTTAAAATGATATTGTGTAATATGTTCGTACAAAATTTATCAAGAAAACTGGAGTTTTACAATTTTTTGTCAAAATTTTCTTCTTTCAACCGCTGTAACTCGTTACCTATTAGACTTACAAAAAAAAACTTTATGCAAAAAATGTAGGTAGTTTAGTTGTCTTTAAGTTTGCTCTCAACAATTTGGTTGTAAAATCAACCACTTCATAATTATTTTGAAAAAACCAAATTTTGGCACCTTCAATCCAAGATGGCGGATCGAGCTCGACCCCCCCAAGGTCGAAAACTTTTTTTTTTCTTTAGAGTCCCAATCTTAACAACATATGTGAAAATCGCTACTACCTAACCTTTTGCAAGGTGGAGCCCTTTTTTATCCCCCACTGACTGGACTATTTGTGTTTGTGTTGAACATTACTCACACACTGATTATCCTCCCGTATGGTCTAGTGGCTAGGATAGCTGGCTTTCACCCAGCAGGCTCGGGTTCGATTCCCGGTACGGGAAATACTGAAAGGTGTTTTTTTAGTTTTTTTTATACCATGAACATCAAACAATGCAGAATTAAAAAAAAAATTATATTATATAATTAATGCAACGAAAGTACCTACCAAGTAATCAATGAGATAAGTAAGTGTGTATGTACCTACAAGCAGAAAAGTTCAAGGGAACAAGGTGAAGAGTTATTTAGTCAGCATTTGAAAATAGATGGATTTTGAGTGATATTATTATATCGAATATATACAGGGTGTCCGGGGTAACGTGTAAGTAAAAAAGAAAAATGACTTTTTCGAATTTTTTACGTTTTAAGATAGTTTTCAGGTACAAAAGTTGAATTTTTTGTATGGAAAATAATAATATTTTTATATGGGAAAAAATAAACAACGGAATTTCGAAAAAAGTTGTTTGCCTTTTTTTACTTCTACCATCATGCAGAATTACCTCCCGAAATTTGTGCACTTTACCCTGGACACCCTGTATAGGTCTTGAAGGTACCGTATAGCAGGAGAAAGAAAACGCCAGAAAGTTAACTGCGTATGAATGCTTGGTCGCGCGTTTGACAAGTCTCTGGACTGTGCACTGGTGCCGAGGGGATCAATGAGCACCTTCCATTGAAATACTAGTAGAAAAATAACAGCAAACCCAATTTCATCCATGTCAAGGGTAGGATAGATCTGGGACGGTCATAACTACGTAGCCTATTTAATAATTGATTTATATTGTTCCATCATTTTGATGTACCTAACTCGTAATCTTTTTTAATTTATTTTTTTGACCTATTTACCCAAGAATTAAAAAAAAATACGTCGAAAATTCCGTAAATAATGTTGGTATTATATATGTGTATTTTTTTCAGGAATAACACTTTTCGAATATAGCCAAAACTCATGTTGATAAGTGGGCGTTAATGAGACAACAACTTTACCCCACCTTGTTCGCAATGCATTCAGAACCACTTAGAAGTGTCGGTTTTCTCCAAAGAATAGTTGTGCAGTGAAATCCCGAAGAAAAACTACAAAAGACTCACTTAGATTATAATAGTACTCAGAGGCGGATTTGCCCTTAGGCCTATGTAGGCCCGGGCCTAGGGCGGCCAGATATTAGGGGCGGCCAATCGTGACAAAAAAGTCACAGATGATAACAAGAAATTACTTCCTAAGTACCTAAATATTCTACGTACGAAATAGCGATATGCAAGAGCGTGTTCACACACAACACACAGCGCACGACAATCGACAATTATACAGTAATTGAACTAGCGAATTTAGCAAGCGTATTTTTTATATTAATTCCACACAGGAGGCTTTGAGGAAAATATTTTCCCTCACGACCTATGTCATCTTAGGTGATGCTGTGTGGAGGGTCTTTTTAAGGAAGGGAAGGATAGGAAGTTCTAAAAAGGAAAATGTATGAGGAGTGGGTAGGAATCTGGGGATTAGTGTGTCCAAGAGTGACATACGTATGAATACATCCCTCCAACTACGGTGCAAGGCGATGGGTCAAGATAGTCCGGCTGGAAAGGTCAAAAGGCCTCCCTCACCCAGTCTCTCTCGATCCAGCCCGCCACGCAGCAGGTGGGCAGACGTATCCGCCGCCAAGACCTGGACAAATCTCACCCCATGAACCATGAATGATAATGGCAGGAAAATTAAAACGGTTTTGACCATAGGAACTTACTGAAAAGTTTGGATACTCCTGGTCAATATGATGGGTACTGAGAAAGGGGCGGCTACATGGTCTGGGGCCTTAGGGCCTAGGGCGGCCAAGACTGCAAATCCGCCTCTGACAACAATCCATACATATTCTATGAAAATAGATGCTTCAGAATCGCACATGTCACACGGAACGCAATCCCATGCTTCCCGCCCATAAATAAACCAATCACGCCAGTTCCCGCCCAACGCCGATGTGCGCTGTCCAGATCGCCGTGGGACGCGTTAAAGAAATACGGCGTTGGTGGAAGGCGTTCCTACGAATTGTTTTGACCTTTAAGGTTATGTTTGTTTTGGTGTTTACTGACCATTGTTGCTCGTTTCGTTGTTAAAATGGAAGATAAATAAATAATAAAATTAGTACGATGTTACGAAGTCATTTATAACGTTAAATAAATTGAATATCGCGATACTACGATTTAAATTTTCGTTGCGTACGTTGGCCTTGGAAAGTAGTAATGCATACGTTGCGTACGTGGGCCCAGTGTGTCTGAATCCATAGTTTAAAAATCTATAAATTGGAACACAGCGCGGCGATCCTTATGTGCGATTCTCGGAAAGCACACAATATAATGAAGTTAAAACCTATGGAATATTATAGAGAGAAATACAAATTAATATTGAAACAGCTCGGCAAGGGACTGATTAAATAGTAAATATGTGATCAGCAACTGTTCAAGCAATATAAATGTTTTTAAAAGATATATAACAAAGACTGATCAGTCTTTATTTGAACAGTTCTAATAATTATTTTTATTAAATGTACTTTTACTTAAATATTGATAGTCTAACAAAAGAAAAGAGTTTTGCAGCCAACTGACAATTTAAATAAATAATATTTATAGTTCTGTTTTTGTAACAAAATAACCTAAAAGGCGTTTTACAACTTAATTTATTTAACCTATAACTTCTCACTATAACTAATAACTTGCAGTTAAGATTTACAAGCGACTTACAACTAAGATTTATAACAACTATTGACTTACAATGGAGGGGACCCACATGACATTATCTGATTATTTTTTATTTGGTTCAAAATTGAAATATGTGAGGTTAGGTTTAAAAAACTTACATGTGAGGTTAGGTTTATTTATTTTTTTTTTTTTTTTTACCTCGAATCCAAAGTCAAAATGCCAAATTTTCGGCGGCCATCTTGAAGTTCTAGAGTTCTCAACCGATTTGGTTCAAAATTGGTATAAATAGTACATAATATGTGCTTAGGAAGGAGATGTACTCGAAACTAAAGCAAAAAAATAAAATTTCAGCAGGCCATCTTTAAATTCCATCAGATGTGGTTAGGTTGGATCGGATCGAATCCAAATCGAATATAAAGTGAAAATTTAAAATTTCGGCGGCCATTTTGAAGTTCTAGAGTTCTTAACCAATTTGGTTCAAAATTGGTGTAGGGAAGGTAAGGTGGGAGATGATCTCTAATCTAATGTAAAACGTTGAGTCTCCTGTAAAATTGTGGTTTTGTAGATATTTGACCATATTATAATGTAAGGCTTACTGCTGTCTGTAGTCAATGAAGATGGCCAGCGCGAAGAGGCCAACGATGGCGATGACGACGGCGAGGGTTACCACGGCGATGGTGATGATAGTGCCCGAGCCCGCCCCCGCTGCGCTCCCCGTGCCCAGCCCTAGGCCCGCCACGGCCCCCGCAAGGGGGGTCACCGCCTCGGCTAGGGAGTCGTCGCTCAGGAACTCTGCAATAACAAAATATCACATTATACAGACGAGATTTAGACAGACCTGGTGAATATTATTCATTAGTAAGAACCCAATAAATACAACACGAGACTCCGTGCTCCATTTTATGCAGTTGCTTCTCGCACTAATGTAATGTGGATAAAATTATTTTTCACAGAGACTGAGACAGAGCATCGCGTGGGGAATGAAACTTGCTCTGTCGATATATATAATTTTAATAACACTGCTTCCTTTTAAAGGGAAGTTTTTTTTCAATGCTTCCTTGTTTTTCACGTATTCCTTACGGAGATTCAATAATATTGAAATCCGCTTGTTTTGATTTAAGCAAAAAAAAATATCACCAAAATGCATTTTTTTTCGATTTTGTGAAATTCAGGTTCAAATATTTTCCGATCATAATCTAAAGAACTTAATTAGCCACATTATACAATAATACTGTATCGGGATCGTATAAGTAGCAGATTTTGCTATTCAAAGCATTGTTTATAGGTCTGATACTTTTTTTTCCATCCCTATAGCAAAATTGGTTTATTTTAACTACCATTGTATATTATTGATTACCTACTAACCCTTGTGTAAAAACTTGTAACCATTTCATGCATCTAATTTAAAATCCCCAAAAGAGTAAAACGCCTTCTACACCTCCCTGTTATCGGAGGCAATAACAGGGCAGTGGTGGGAAGCATCCTAGATCGCTTCCACACCTCCCTGTTATCGGAGGCAATATCAGGGCAGTGGTGGAAAGGACTCTAGATCACTTCCACAGCTTCCTGCTATCGAAGGCAATATCAGGACAGTAGTGGGAAGTACTCTAGATCGCTTCCACACATGCCTTCTATCGGAGGCAATATCAGGGCAGTGGTGGGAAGCACCCTAGATCGCTTCCACACCTCCCTGTTATCGGAGGCAATATCAGGGCAGTGGTGGAAAGCACTCTAGATCGCTTCCACAGCTTCCTGCTATCGAAGGCAATATCAGGACAGTAGTGGGAAGCACCCTAGATCGCTTCCACACCTCCCTGTTATCGGAGGCAATATCAGGGCAGTGGTGGAAAGGACTCTAGATCACTTCCACAGCTTCCTGCTATCGAAGGCAATATCAGGACAGTAGTGGGAAGTACTCTAGATCGCTTCCACACATGCCTTCTATCGGAGGCAATATCAGGGCAGTGGTGGGAAGCACCCTAGATCGCTTCCACACCTCCCTGTTATCGGAGGCAATATCAGGGCAGTGGTGGAAAGCACTCTAGATCGCTTCCACAGCTTCCTGCTATCGAAGGCAATATCAGGACAGTAGTGGGAAGCACCCTAGATCGCTTCCACACCTCCCTGTTATCGGAGGCAATATCAGGGCAGTGGTGGGAAGCACTCTAGATCGCTTCCACAGCTTCCTGCTATCGAAGGCAATATCAGGACAGTAGTGGGAAGCACTCTAGATCGCTTCCACACATGCCTTCTATCGGAGGCAATAACAGGGCAGTGGTGGGAAGCATCCGAGATCGCTTCCCCACCTCCCTGTTATCGGAGGCAATATCAGGGCAGTGGTGGGAAGCACCCCTAGATCGCTTCCTTAGCCACCGCGTGAGGGACAAATCGGCCTAACTTCAGTGACACTTCATGTCCATTCATAAAAAGTTCTCCAGGTCTGCTGGTTCCAGTGCTCTCTTTACATTCACGTGGCTAAAATTACAGCGATTAACCAATCAGTCTATCACTCAAATTTTTCTTTTCCTTTTATTACATGCAAGAAAGCGGCTGATTCATTGCTGTTTTCCGATTTTTGGAAAGCGTTCTCGCCATCTTGATCACGACCAGTTTCACACTGTGGCAGGGGTGAGTTTGTAGAGAAGACGCCAATTTTACCGCCATCACCACTCTCCCTAAATCGCCTCCGATTTCAGGGAGGTGTGTAAGGCCTTTAAATAAATAAATAAACAAGGTGTATTGGAGAAAATCGCAATGAAAATCTTGGATTTTCAGTAAAATTTGGTCTACTCAGCAAGCTTATCGAAGTTCTATTTTTAAATAAAGGTGTTGCTAAGTTGGACATATAATACCACCTTTGAGAAATTGCAGATCAAATATTTACTTGCAGTAGTCCGTTGGATTTTAGTGCAGCACTGCACGAAATAAAATGCGTATTACTAGTACCTACTTATTGTTATCTAGGTGCAAAAGTCACTTACTTTGTTGGAAATGAAAGTGGATAGGTATCTAGTACTTACTGACTGACTTTTCATGAATCATTTTGTTTACGTTTAGTCAGGGCCGGCCCTATGCGGGCGCAACTGGAGCAGTCCGCTCCGGTCGCCGATTTTCCAAGGCGCCAAAGCGCTGATAATGTCTAACTCGTAACAGTCCTAACACATCGCCCTCGAGATTATTTTTCATTTCAGCGAATATTATTGATTACAGTGATCACATACCTACGGGGTCTACTGGTTTTGACAAGGGGCGCAAACGTGTTACTCGCGCCAGGCGCCGTTCGATAAAGGCCGGCCCTGTGTTTAATCGTGATTCATGAAATGAGGATTAATGAGATAAGTCGAAAATAATTCTGTGATAATGTACTCATATATGTTTTTGACACACATTATTATTATACTTACGTCGTAAATCATTAATTCGGCCCTCATTAGAGCTGGATAATGGTCTACATTACTCAATGCCATAATCCTTATTTTTTATTTGTTTTTTTTTGGCTTCCATGGATAACGATAATATATAGAATAATACAGAACGTATTTTGAGTTTCTCTCATCCTTTCGTGAATATTAGGAACTGATTTTATAACGTTGAATACCTGTTTTCAAATAATAGTAGTTTCTTTGAATTTCCCAACGCAAGCCCACGACTTCAGTTTCGACTAGCTCAAAATCAAAAGATTCAATCACACGAAGAAACAGGCAGGCTTTTTTTGAATTTGTGTGAATTTCTAAATAGTTTCCAAGTAAAGTTGCTCGTGTGCATGGGCCCTGTTGGTTTTATTTCTGTAGCCATAGTGATACGGTGAACAATTAATAATTTTCGCTGTCAGATTGTCAAAATTATTGCTTCCCAAAGGAGAAAAATGGATGTGGACAAACTATTCGAATACTTCGGATTATTCAATTCATCGGGTTTTACGTTCAACATCGAGCAACTATCTCTTCTGCACAACTCTTTGTGCCTGCTTCAAAACGAAAATCACTTCGAGAAGATCTACTTTTGGGGAAAGATATTTGGCACAGAAGGAGATTACTACATAGCCTATGGATTCAAAGAAGACGTCATAAGAGACAAGAAGTACTTCTACAGCATTAACCTTTTCCAATGGGTCATGCTGCCAAGAGCTAGGAAGGAGTTATTTGGGATGGAACAGATATCATACTACTTTAAATGCGATCCTACTTCTAAAATCTCAATAACCAATAAATTAACTGACGAAAATTATGAAAAATTAGCAGGTTTGACCGAGGAAAAGTATTTAGCCTATGTCCTGTCGACAATCAAACAAGAAGCAGAAATTGTACCTCGAGGATTCCTTCTAAAAAGTCCGAATTGTGGTATAATCCAAAATAAATATTATAAGGGTCTTAACTTTCACGACTCTCAAAATCTTGCGTCTTATGTGCACTATAGGAGGCCCAAGAGCAAGTGGAATACCAACCTGTTGACGAGGGACGATTTCAATTACGCCGTGGATTTCCTGGACACCATTGACAGAGACATTCCCAAAGGCCACTGGGCGCTGCATACGGACAACGACAAGAAGACCGTTTGCCTGCAGAGTTTGCTGTGGCCAGGAATGTTCTTCTACGCCAAGATAAATAGTGATGACTTTTGCTGGTTTTACATCGGAGACGGGATTAGAAACATTGATTTACCATTTTACTTTTAATTTTATTGTGCATCTAATCCGATACCATTGTATTTTTGTTGAATTTAAATATTATTTGCGTATTAAACATTTTTAGATCCATGAATATTATTTTATTTTATACTAGCCCTGGTTATAAGTCTTTGGCCCTGCCCGGGCTTTAAGCAAAGTTCTTCGAAATCGGATTAAGACAGTAATTTTCCTCTTATTTTGGAACGTCAAGTGTATAAATTTTCATCAAGAAGTATCAAAATTCTGCTGTAAGGGGCAAGAGAACGGAATGGGAGAGGTTTTTCGAAATATCACTTAAACAGTGACCATCCTCTCCTGTTTTGTAGGTCAACTGTGCTAAATTTCATCAAAATCGAAATAAAACTGTAGATTTGTACAAAAACAAAAGCACACCTCCCGGTACACTCTTCTTTTTACACATATAACATATAGACACATGTATATGGAATATACACGTATAATCACCAAAACGAATAGATACGTAGAAGAATATATATAATTATTAATATATATACAGAACGACCTACGTTGCAGAGCAATTCTATTGTAAATCCCTCATGGGCATATGGGTTTCACTTTCAACAAGTGGAAAACAAAAAGTTTTTACCTCAAATTGTAATATTTAATTATTGAAGATAATATTACCGCTCTACATACAGATAGTTGCCAATAAAAATGTGCGGTGAGAAAAATTAAGACAATCTTGGTAGTTCTTATTCGTAGTATGATATAGTTAAATATGACCGAAGGAAATAGGGTCCCATTAGCTCAGTTGGTAAAGCAGCGCCTCGGCAAGGCAAGGGTCCAGGGTTTGCTTCCTAGATGTGACCGTATCTTTTCTGAAAATATGATTTAAGATTTTCCCGGCCAAAAGTATTTTTGTTAATTGTTTTTGGGGTATTATGCCGTGTTGCGCTAACTCCTTCTTTAGCCAACGTTTCGGACAGCATTGCAGTGTCCATCATCAGGGCAGATGTGTTATTTGTTATTTTGTCAAAAATAACACATCTGCCCTGATGATGGACACTGCAATGCTGTCCGAAACGTTGGCTAAAGAAGGAGTTAGCGCAACACGGCATAATACCCCAAAAACAAAAAAAGTATCTTTTTCTGTTTCAGATTTTCGTTTAGGAATCGCTAATATTGTCTTCAATAATTAAAAAGTTATTATAGGTTTTTACTAGAATTTAAATATTTTAAAATACATTCATATTAATATACATTTTTGGTATCTCCTTTCGGAGGAAAATGGATTTGGTATTTTAGGACAAAGTATTTTTCAATCTACCTCATCTGACACCCGATAACAAAATTATACGAAAGGCAGTAAACATTGCAAAACATTAATATTTTTTTAAATAATCACATTTTTATGATTGCTATTTTTAATTTGTTGATTTGCCTCGGAATCGAATTGTTTATTATGATAAAAGTACAGTATAATAAATATACGTATAATTTTTATATTACTAATAAATTCGTCGAATTTATTTGCAAACAATTTCGTAAAACAGTGCATCGTCACAATAGGTAATCGATATGATAATACGTCCACAACATTCCGGAAATTATATTTGTACTGATAAAAATTATTATCTATTATTAATTATTATCCAATCTCGTAACAGTTATATGGCAAAAATATGTTAAAATTTTTACATTAACAAAATGTATTAAATTTAAAATAAACCCACCATCGAGGTTCATCATATTTAGTTTGAGCTTGCAAATTTAGATCCATATATATAATTAATAGGAATGAAAATAATTTGAAATTTTAATTTTTTTTTTTTTTTTTTTTTTTTATTTATTTCTTAGTTAGTTACATTTTTTATATTATAATTTTACTGGTCTTCCATTAAAAGCCTTAGCTTGTGGATGGAAGAAGAGTTAACATTTCACATATTATGTACAAATAAAGTCACGTGTACAGTTAATACAATGCAGTTGGTACAGTTAATACATTTCATATAATTACAATTACTATTTACTATAATCATGTATTTCAATATATATGTATGTGTAGGTAATATAGACACATGGCAATCAGACCCGTTAACTAAAATATGTAAACATATATGTATTCAGTAAGAAGAAAAACAAGTAAGATTTTTAGTGTGACATTCTCTAAAATACTTTTTGATGGAGTTCAACAATTGAATTTTGTTCCTAATGCTTCTGATTTCTATTGGTAGGTTATTGAAAAAGAATTTTCCTTGGTGAGTATAATGGTGTTGTGCAAAAGAAGTGTTTAATTTGGGGCACACAAATACATGTTTAAGTCTAGTACGATTTTCAGTTATGAATGCGTATTTATCTTTTTCTTTTATAATTTGTATAATTGAATTTTTTATAAATAAGTTTTTAAATGTTGGAACTTTGAATTCTTCGAATATGCTGTCAGTTGGGAAGTCTGGAGGTTTTTTTAGTATAATTTTTATTATTAGTTTTTGAACAATTTCTATGGGGGTCAGATTAGTTTTGTAAGCTGCTCCCCAACTGATAATGGCATACTGAAGAATAGACTGTACTAATGCGTAGTATATTGAGTATAGGTTTTTCGTTGATAAAAAGTTTCGTATCCGTAAGAATATATGAATTAACTTCCTAACTCTTTTTATTGTATGGTCGATGTGATCTTTCCATTTTAGGTTTTTATCTATGATTATTCCAAGATATGTAATTTTATCCGCTATTTTCAGTGAACATTTTTGTTGGCAGTGATTAGTATCGTGTTGTGCGAGAGAATGATTATGTAAGAATATTTGAAGATTTGGAGGTACAATGTTAGTGTTAATTTCGAAAGGAATGACATATGTTTTATCACTATTTAACGACAAGAGGTTATTGTCAAACCATATTTATAGATTATTTATGTCTTCTGTAGCTTTTAGATTAATTTTTTCCCAAGTTTTTTCTTTTATTATAAGGACTGTATCATCAGCGTAAGAGATAATTTGGCCATGCAATGGTTGAATAAATATGTCGTTTACATACAAAATGAACAATATTGGTCCAAGCACGGTGCCCTGTGGGATACCAAAATTTGATGTTTCTTGGTCGCTAGTTTGGTCATTTATTTTAACAAATTGTGCACGATTGTTCAAATAACTTTCTATCCATTGGACGGCTTTATCATTGATGTTATTTAATTTCAGTTTTTTGATAAGCTTTGCGTGTGAGATACTATCGAATGCTTTTCTTAGGTCTATGAATATTCCTGCGCATTTATTTCCTTCATCAAGTGCAGAGTATATAAATGATGTTACATTTGCTATTGCATCTTGTGTGCTTTTTGTTTTTAAGAATCCGAATTGATTGGAATGTAATATTTTATTGTTTTCTAGAAAATCAACAACCCTTTTTTTCACAATCTTTTCAAATATTTTTGCTATATTCGATATTAGCGATATCGGTCGATAATTTGAAACATTTTGCGGGTCGCCGGTTTTAAAGATAGGGGATATTATAGATTTTTTATAATTTGTTGGGAATATGCCTTTAGTCAGACTGAGATTGATAAGGTGGTTTAGTGGTTTCAATAGATACATTTTCATTTCTTTAAGAATTTTCACAGAAATGTGGTCAAAACCTGGAGAGGATCCGTCTTTCATGCTTTCTATTACAAGTTGTATTTCAGTTTCGGTAGTTTTTTTAAAAGTGGATAGTGTATTTTGTTTTTGGGTATTAGTTGTTATAGTTTTTGGTGTGTGTACAGATTTAGTGATTTTATCAGCGAGATTGTTTCCTACTTTAGAGAAGTAAGAATTAAAAATGTTTGCTGTTAGTTTTGGGTCTTTGGATACATCTATGATATTATTTTCATGTTTTAAATATTTTATAGAATTATTTTTTTTCTTATTTTCAATTGCATAATTTACCGTTTTCCAAATAACTTTTAGATTGTTTTCTGAAGTAGAGATTATTTTTTTAAAGTAGTCGTCTTTACTTTTTTAAATTAAAGCTGTTAATTTATTTCTATATTTTTTGAGAACTATCTTAGCATTTTCATCGTGTGGATTTTTAATTGTATTTTTATATAGCCTTTCTTTTTCTCTGATAGATTTTATTAGGCCACAAGTGATCCAAGGTTTTATACGTCTGAATTTTGAATTCATGTATAATGAGACCTCTGTTGTGGAGGTTTCAATATGATCCATAATTTGTTTTTCAAACATATTTGAGCATTGTTCGACATCGTTAGATTGTAGTATGGTACACCAAGTTTCTGCTTTCAATTTTTTCTCTAAAGTGGCAATATTTTTGGTTTTTTTAATAGTAATTGGAGCCTTAATTTGTGATTTTATTTCATTATCATACAATAATAAGCAAGTGTGGTGGTCAGTAATATTCGTTTGCCAAATCATTGTTTTGATTTTATATAGGTTTTGTAATTTTATGTTTATCCAAATATGATCTAAGCAAGACGATTTTTGTCCGTGCATTTCTCTAGTATTTTTGTTTATGCATGATTTAAAATCTAATTCAGTCATACAATTTAGGAACTCATTTTTGAAAATATTTTCTGATTTTTCGTTAATGTTAATATTAAAATCACCCGCGATAAAACAGGTTTTATTTTTAAGCGGTAGTAATATATTTTTCAGTTGAGTTATAAAATGTGAAATATTTGATTCGTGTGTTCTGTAAATGGCAATTATGTGATAAATATATTTATCGAGTTTAATTTCGATTTGAATACAGTTAGTCAGTAATATTGGGTGTTCTAAAGTCGTGACAATACTGAATTTGGTGTGAACGAATATTGCGATTCCACTATTTTTATTGATATTTATTTTAGTTGGGATGTATGTATAGTTAGGAAGTTGAAAGGCTGGTGACTCATCATTTGTAAATGTCTCTGTTAATATTATACAGTCTGGTTGTAATATTAGATTATTGATTTTAATAATAAATTCATCAAAATTTTGAAACATACTACGAATATTTTGGTGTAATATGAATAAACCGTTAAATTTGTGTGGGAAAAATTCATTACATGTCTCTGTGTTTGCACATTCGTATTCATGGATTTTGTAGAAATTTTCTATTTGGCTAGCTATAAAATCATCCATTTAAATTTAATTTTAATTCATTTAGAGCAATCGATAGCACATACATCCATAAGCTGGCCAAAACTATGAAGAATTAAATTAAAAGAATTACGCTCCGTTATTATAATTATATCGGTATCGTGTCTATTAGTGAATAAAGTGTACTTATATCTGTTGCGAATGTATAACATGAGCATATAAATAATACATAACATAAGCATATAAATAATATAAAATATAAGCATAAAGAGAAAATAAAACATGAGCTTAAAGAGATTAAAAAAACATAAGCATATAAAGAAAATAAAACATAAGCATATAAAGTATACCAGTGATATATGGATTTGGTTGTTGCGGATATTTAACATAAGCGTGAAAAGTATGCATAACATTGGCATAAGTATACAGAGTATGCATATAGTTATTGCGAGTATATATCACGAGCATATAAAGCATATAAAACATAAGTATATAGAGAAAATAAAACATAAGCATAAGCATGTAAAGTACATAGGTGTTATAGGGATTTAGTTGTTGTAAGTATTTTACATAATTATAGCAGGCATATAGTGTAACTATGAATTGAAGATACATAGTACAAGATTTATATTGGTTAATGCTAAAACTAAATGTAGTGTTTGGGTAAAGAGATAAAAGAAAACTAGAGAAATACAAATTAAATAATTTAAATTCCCCTGTAACCATATACCTGTGCCCTTTTGTTTCATATAATAGGTTGAGATTAATAGTTAAAATAGTGATGTTAATGAATTTTGAGTAAAGTAAAAAATATTTTATAAACATAAATACAATAGTTACAGTTCTTTTACAAGTTATTGGGTGTGTGAGATAAGATGTGTTTGTTTTTGTCATTGATAATAATGACTGGTGTTCCAATATCTCTACGGACGTACACTTGCCCTCCACGGGTCCAGGCGAATTTATATAAGTTTTCCCGTGTAGCCTTACGTGCAAGGAACCACAAGTGTTTCGCACGAAACGTCAGGTGTTCCGAGACGTATATGTGAGAGCGAGGTCCTGCAATTCCGACGAGGGTGGTGTTGAGTTTTTCCTCTCTATTGTTAGCTTGTTTGTTGAACTTTTTTATGTCTGACAGGAAAACATCACGGTCAATACTGGTTTTAAATGATATGATTATGGGCCTACATTGGTCTTTAGGTATTTTTTGGGAGATGCGGTAAGCTGCGTCAATCTTGTTCATTTCCACGTTTGAATTAGTAGTTTTTTGGATGTTGAATATGAGGTTATTTAAGTTTTCCCCATTATTTTCCGGGATCCCCCTGATTTCAGCGTTTTTAGACCTATTTAGCCTGTCTATTTGCTCCATTTGGTTTTCTAATACTTCAATTCTTGCTTCGAGGTCGGTGTTCTTTTTCTCAAGCTTGTTATTAGTGTCCTCAAGCTCGTGGACGCGAAGAAGAATGTCCTCATATTGCTTGCTCATCCCCGCTAGAGTGGCAAGAATTTGCGTGTTTTGTTCGAGTAGTTTGGCGAGTAGTTCACTATCAATAAGTGAACTGCCACTGGGTTTGACAGTCGGTGTGACACAAATGCATTGTTTACATTTTATGAGGGCACGCCGCTCCTTAGAGAGGCGACGGTAGGTACTTTCCGTCACACCTCCACATTGCAGATGGAATGTCTCCTTGCAGGTTACGCACACAAAAATAGACTCGTCTGAAAGTGTTGGTTCGGAACATTTTTGACAGGTATTATTCATGTTGATGATGTATGATATGTTGATGATGTTTCACTGTTATTTTACGTTATTTGTAATAGGCAGTAAAAGTTTTGCTATAAGCAGTCACAGTTCTTAGCACAGATAAACACTGGATTGAACTGTCACTGTCAAATGTCACTTGATCGAAAATTAAGACACTTGTAATCGCTGTATAATTAATGAATAATAACCAAGTTTGAAGTTTGTACACTAAATGTGACCCAAGGAATCACCTCCAATACATTTAATTTTCAATATGACGGTTTTAAATATAGATTTTATGATTTTATTGGTAGAGCAAATATCGTGGTATACACTGTTTATTGTTGTATTGTTAACAAATAAATATTAAAATTTATATCCATGCGTTGCGTATATAATTGGAAAATTTTAATTTGAGATTGTCCCCAAACAATACAAATGTCCCCGAAGTATATGCGCGCTCGAAAAACTATCCTCATTCCATGCGTTTCGTATATAATGGAAAATGTTAATTTGAGATTGTCCCCAAACAATACAAATGTCCCCGAAGTATATGCGCGCTCGAAAAACTATCCTCATTCCATGCGTTGCGTAAATAATGGAAAATGTTAATTTGAGACTGTCCTAAAACAATGCAAATGTCCCCGAAGTATATGCGCGCTCTAAAAACTGTCCTCATTCCATGCGTTGCGTAAATAATGGAAAATGTTAATTTGAGACTGTCCTAAAACAATACAAATGTCCCCGAAGTATATGCGCGCTCTAAAAACTGTCCTCATTCCATGCGTTGCGTAAATAATGGAAAATGTTAATTTGAGACTGTCCTAAAACAATACAAATGTCCCCGAAGTATATGCGCGCTCGAAAAACTGTCCTCATTCCATGCGTTGCGTATATAATGGAAAATTTTAATTTGAGCCTGTCCCAAAACAATACAAATGTCCCCGAAGTATATGCGCGCTCGAAAAACATCATTCCATGCTTCCCACATATACTCGTATTTATATAAAAATATTTTTTTGTTTTTGCCCTATAGACTCCATAACTACTGGGCCGATTTCACTGAAAATTTCAAAGTTTGTTCTTATTAGTGTCAGGAGTGTTTAGACAGTGATTTGAATGGTAGAATAAGTCCGGGACGCCCGATGAAGACCTAACGCATTATCTTTTCAGTGGCATGAGATACGGAGTCAAATTAAAGTTGATATAATGTAGTTTTTCTAAAGAAACAAACAATGTGGTATACAGCAGTGAATGATAGAAACAGTCAAGGACGCCCGAGGAAGACACGAACAAAATAATTATTTATTATAAAATAAGGTGTACGTGATGAACGAAGAAAGAGATGTAAAAGAAGAAGTCATGGCATGGCACGATCAAGTGAAACAATTACGTATTACGGGAAAATACCATAGACATATGAATATTAGTAGACCTGCCCTAAGTGATTAAAAGCGTATTATTCCCCACTCCCCATACCGGTTCCATTGGAGCCGGCTGGGCTCGCGTATGGCTTCCCGTGAATCTTGAGAATGTGACGTCATCATTCTTGTTCGAACTAGCATCGAGCTATGGTCGAGGCATTTTACGAAATAACACGGCAAAATGGTGACTTGTGCTATGAAAACTTGTAAAAATAGATGTGAAAAAGAGAATAAACCCAATCGTCGTATTACATTCCATATATAAACATTATTTTATTTTATTTTAAGCATATTCACATCGTATAATATGGATCAGTTGTAGAAACATATACTATCACATCGAGATACGTCTGGACGCGAAACACAAAGCTGGTTGGTTGCTGGGAAGTAAATTATGAACATTTATAAAAGTGTCTTAACTAAATACGTAAACAAAATATTCGACTCTGAAAATAGAAGAAATTTATTTTGCCGAATTTGGACTTCGCAAATTTGTTCATAACATGGCGAGTAATTTGCGCTCCCATGTAAAAATGTCTATTCATTCAAAAGCAGATTTTACTTTTAAGAACTAAATGGTGATATTATAATGCGAGATGCCTATTTACTGTCAGATTGATTTATTGACGAATCACAGTCAGCTTTCCTCTCTGCGTCCCGCAACTCTTGTTTTAACCCCTCGTCCTTAACTTCTCGTCTATTAATATTCATATGTCTGTGAAAAATACCTATGTTTCGTCAAAATTTTACTCCAAATCATTCATACCTCCGAGCAACTCCGGATAAACGTCAGCTACTAATATACAGGGTGTTAAACACTTACTTTAAAAAAAATTACGCGAAGTTTTGGAATCCGATGACTTTTATGTTTTTTTTCAAAACAATTAAAAAAAAAACTTCTACATGTCGTCACTGGTCACCCAGCCTTGTAACCGAAAAACCCCTCACCCCGGTCCCAACTGTAACAACCTCAACCTACTGATTTATGTTGAAAAAAAAACATCAAAAATGTCACCGGATTCCAAAATTTTGAACACCAAATAATGTCAGGAATCACTGGTTAAAATAAGACAAGTACGTCCCTTAACACCCTGTTCAATTATCAATTAATTATTATTTTTACTAATTGATTTGGTTTTATTCCATTTCATGTTTTTTGGCTTTCCCATTTTGACGTGATTTAAAACAATTTAATTTTCACTTAATGTAAACATGTCGTACATATTTGCAAACAAAAACCTATACCTAATTGTATTATGCAATATAGATAGCAATTACAATTTAATCGATCAAATTTTGATTGAAGATGTGATGTTTCTGGTCTGGAAGCTTAAGTACTTATATATTATGGAAGTGATTTTTTTATGACGTAAAACAGAATGTGTTTGGGAATGAGCTGGCCTATTAAATTCTTAATCTCTGTAACAAATATGCTACATAAACGTATTGATTGTTGTTAGTATATTAATACAGTGGCGCGTAATGCAGGTAATGTAAAAATATAAGTTAAAATTAAACAATAACTTTGTAAACATCACTTATAGGTAAATACTTAATGCCGACCGGGTTTCGCTACAACCGTAGCTTCATCAGGGCAGTATAATACTGAAGAAATAAAAAAATATATATAAGGCCTCAACTCGAATACTTACATATCGATGTCTTAGAGTTAAAACATTGCATCTCGTTTTTCGAAAGTTTCGTCGAAAATTAGTTAAATACAATATAGCCTATACTTGTTTGGGTTCTAATATTGCATCGCCTAACCCAACAAGGAGAAAAATGAGTATTGCTTATTTATTTAGATCAGATAAAAACAGGATTGCAGGCCCGTAACGAATGAATTGATAGGTTTTATTTCCTGTAAAAAGGAAAAAGTTTTAGGTTTTTAAGTTTTTATTTATTTATTTTGTTGTTGTTGTTTTAAAAATAAAAAAAAATCATTCTGTTAGTACTGTATTATGCAGTAAATCGTGTAAGTTTCAGGGCGTTGAAATTAATAAAAAATAATCTAAAAAATAAAAGAGGAATGTATTGTCGCGATGTCGGAACACGTGTTGATAAAAATCATAATATTTTCGTATTTTGTCATCATAAATTATCAAAACAAATGCAGGTGCATTAATACGTGTTCCGATATATCAGGATTTTACTGAAAGTTTATCAGGAAAAGGCGTTTAATCCCGTTTTTAACCAGGTTACGAATAGTTTAAAGCGATTTGTAATACTCACTTTTCTCCGCGTACTGGTCCCAAAGATATAAACATCAAGGCAATATTTTTAAGAGCGCAGATATTCTATCTCCTTAACAATAACATGTATTTATATATTCTACGCTCGCGCTGGTGCTTGGTACGACCTTTTACAAACATTTAATGTACATTATAGTTTAGTGCAACAGTAATCAAGAAATAAAAGTTTGCCATTATAGACATTCAATGCATGAATAGTATTATGTTTGCTATTGGTTATATAGAAATTCAATGCAACAATAGTATTATGTTTGCTATTAGTTATGTAGAAATTCAATGCTAGAATAGTATTATGTTTGCTATTAGTTATGTAGAAATTCAATGCTAGAATAGTATTATGTTTAGCTTAGTTATTGAGGTATGTTACTATAGCTTTCTTGTAACTTTTCAAACTCAATTCCGTGCAGTCGAACACATCTACCATTTCTGCAAAATTATTGCAAACTGCATGTACCTAATCTAGGTACAAATGAGTTTCTAAATGACTCAGTCCTGATATCGTTATTGCAATTAAAAATAATTTTTGATCGAGTAGTTCTTGGTATGTTGAAGGTGATTGATTAGGCTCAATGAATCAGGGCTGTCTATAATCCCATTAACAATTTTAAAAATAAGTCAAAACTTAAAACGAGTCTTCTATCTGAGAGTTTAAATAATTTTAATTCTTTCATCAAGTGGTTGTAATTTATAGTTTCTATTAGTAGACCGAGTTTATAGTTAATATATCTTAGAAATTTATACTGAAAATTTTCAATGGAATCGGAGTATGTTTGAAAGTGAGGGGACCAGATAGAAGAATTATACTTGAATTAGAACTAAGAAGAATATAAGATTTTTAATGTTCATAAGTTTTTGCCATTATGGAGAATGAAGCCAAGCATTTGTAATTGTATTGATCTGAGAAAGAAAATTAAATTTGGAATAAAGAGTTATGCCATGATCAATAATTTCATTTACAGATGTATCTTTACACTAAATGAAAGTCCATGCCAAAATATTGTATTTACGTAAGATGCAGATACTATAATATTTAACTAAAAACTTATTTTTATATCACAAAATCTAATGTTTCTAGGTTTGCAAACCTCACAAACTCAGTTTTCTTAATATATATTAGGTTTATTGGAGATACAATATTTCAACTCTAAGCCATCGATATTTTAAGTAATTATTCCTCTTCCTGTTAGTTAATTTATTGGCTTTAAGAAAATACTGTGTCACAGGCAGTTATGGTGTTCTAGGCTAGGTGTTGAGCACGATTATCTTGTTCAAAGGTATTGTGGGAGTGGATTCTTGAATAAAATAACTCACTTGCTCTCAAACAATACAATATGGGAATTTAACTAAATTGAAGTACACGAGTTAACTAAAAATATTTGTAACTACAATATAGGCAAGAGAGAGAGAAAGATAGTGCAAATCCTTTCAGATGAATTTATGTAAACGTACACAATTTATGGGGGACGTTCGGGAGTCTTCGGCAAACTCCGGCTAGAGTCGGGTTTTTATTTGACGAAATTCTAAACGTAATAATTCAATCCATATTTCACCCACAACGATCCTCTCAATGTTGTGATTGTGTTCAAAGATATATTGCTAACTCCCAATAGATTGGGTAAAGCTGTGAGGCAGGTTGGTCAAGGCGCTGAATTAAGGGATGTATATTTAAGGAATAATATACAATAGTCCAGTCTAATCAATTTGGGAGGCAGGTTTGGGCATCGCCGCCCCGGGAACCATTTATTGGATTACCAACACCTTTGCCACAGGTCAACTCCAAGTGGCTCGCTACGTTTAGAGAGGTGTGCTCAGGATGCCCCTGCCCTCCAGATGCATGGCATGCCAGATCGGGAGAAGACGGTTTGAAGACCCTTTGACTTCTCCTACTGGTCCCTCGACACATCACCTAGCGCCGCAGCGGGAGGGATAGAATTTTTCGGAACATACTGATGCATAGATTCCCACCCACCACTCATACCTTTTTCCTTTCCAGAACTTCCTTCCTTTTCTTAAAAATACTCTCCATACAGCATTTCCAAAGATGACATAGGAGGGAGATTATTTTCTTCGTGGCCTACTGTGTTGGTTAATGAAAAATAAACTATTTTCAATGCTGAAGGAGTTTTTTAGAACTTGTCTGCCGGACAAATCGAACTTTTTGTTGTTGTTTTAAAAATAAAAACCTTCTGTTGGCACTGTATTATGCAGTAAATCATGTAAAAGCCCATCAGGGCGTCTAAATTAATAAATAATGTTTGGTTGTTAAATTCTGATAGTGAAATGTCGTTTTCCGGCTGAATGTCCTCCAATTAATCCGGAAAATGGGCGTTCTAGCGTATCTGATTGATTCAACTATTGCACAGTGTTTTCCGGGTCCTCACTGGGTAGATGTAGATGGTATGATGATATGCTAATGTTCCCGTCTAATACATACGCCAGTATAACTATAATAAGTCACTTTGACGGTCTCCGTGGTTGAATGGATACAAACCTTGGCTACGAATCCGGAGTTGGCCGGTTCAAATCCCGGCGTGAGCGAGTATTGAATTTGTTTGATTGTGTTATTTCAGAATTTCTTCATTAAAAATAATCTAAATCACTTTCTGCATCCCCCACTTTAACCCGCCTCACTGCGTTGCCCAACCAGGTAACAATATAGATTGAACATACAGACATAGGCGCTCTTGAAGGGTGTCACATAAAACATATTATATTTGCGGCACGTTCCAGAGTTGTGGATACTTTCAGTATCACCCTGGTGAAAGACCACCTTTCGGAAACGTTGCTTAAAATGGCTTTAGCTATGTTTTTGGCCATCAGATCTGAATAGTCAGGTACTTCACCACTACCTTCAGCCTCACAACATATCCAAATTGGGGGATAGTTCCACTGGCTTCAAGCGGTTGAGAGCAGATTCAGACTCTTGTGCTGAATTTTGCTGATAATTCTCTCGTTGACATGTGGAATTATAGTGATATTCGCTGAATCAATTAGCTATTTATTCATTTGTCATTTTTTATTCTGCTGTGCCAGGAATCTTCTTCATCTGAATCCTTGACACCTGTAAGAAAGGTTTTGGGTGGTACGCCTGCTTGTTGAATGCGTAAGAGCGAGATGACTGATAGGGGTATAAAAGATGACGGATGCATCTACTCGCTCTCTTTTACCAAACCGACAGCTCAGAGATAAGACGTAGACAATCCGTACTAATTGTTAATAAATCATTATATTGGAACACGCGTTATAATTATTGTGTTCCACAAAGTCTGTAAATAACAGAATAACAGTTATTTAACAGTGGCGCAGCCGGCGGAAATCAGTAAATCATTGATTAAAAGAATCAACGCGCGAGATTTCGCTCAAGGAAATACGCGATATTTTCAAAAAGTTCGGATTGCAACATATTATTCGGGTCGGTAAAAAAGGCCGGACCGAAATAATTATTCTTCACTGAAAGGAGTGAAGAAGACGAAGCCACCGGAGCCAGCCAGCTTCTCGGAAGGGGGAAGCACGGAAGGTCCAGGGCGTCAAGCGGCAGCATCTCCAAGGGTCAAAGGATCGGAGGGGTCCGGGCCACAAGAGTGGTCTGGGGGCAGCCATCAGCAGCACCAGGGTCAAGGATCGGTGTTGCCAGGTCTCAGAGCGGCCTGGGAAGAGCCATCCAGCAACAAGGGTCAAGGAGCGGTTTCCTGAGAGGGTCCAAGGAGCAGATTGGAGAGCGGAGAAATCTTTGGGAAGTTTTTTTCTGTTTTTCTTTTCTTGTCTTGTGGGTACCTTCTGGGTAGAGGAAGCATGGAGTCAGGATTGGGGTCCTTCAGTTTGCGTGACGGTAACTGGGAGAACTTCAAGGTCCGTCTCGAGCAGTACCTCCTTGTGAATGATGAAAAGTACGCATCGGATGTTAAAAAAAGAGCTATTTTCCTAAATGCTTTGCAAGATGATTGTTTTTCTTTACTGGTAAATTTGTGTATTCCAAAAAAAGTTACAGAGGTTGATTTAAAAGATTTGATATCTAAGCTCAATGAATATTGTTGTACGACAAAATGTTTCTTTGAAGATAGGTCACAGTTCTATTCAGCTAAACAAAGGAATGACGAATCAGTTCGCGATTTTGCTGTTCGTTTAAAATCTCTTTCTAGCAATTGCAAATTCGGGAATAGTTTATCAGAGAAATTAAGAGATTTCTTTGTATTAGGTTGTAAACCCGGTAAGATTAGAGAAAAATTATTTCTCGATAGTGAATCATATACTTTCGAAAAATGTGTGCAAGTAGCAGAGTGTATTGAACTTGTAGCATCAACCCAATCTCAATCAGCTGTTAACAGAGTTTTAGCTAATTTAACAGTCGGCGGAGGTCGTGTCTCACCTAATACGCATGTGAAAAAAAGAGATGAATATAGTTTCAAGCGAAGCAGTAGCTGTAATCGGGCTCGTTCGCCGATTCGTCATGTTTCAAAGCGTAATTGTACGGTTTGTGGTTATAATAATCACACGGCGGTAGAATGTAGATTCAAAAATTATGTATGTAAAATTTGTGGTACTAAAGGTCATTTGGCAAAACGGTGTAAACAGGTGACAACACGTAAAAACGTGAATATTTTGTTATCTGATGGAATGGTTGGTGATGTACTAAGTATTGAGCCATTTTATATAGAAGTTTCACTCGACGGAATAAATAATAAATTCATGGTAGATTCTGGAGCATCTTGTAGTGTAATTCCGGAAGAATGTTATCTCAATAAATTCAGCAGTATTGAGTTATTGCACGAAAACGTGAGCTTACGGAGTTTTGACAATACGCTCATTGGTGTGGTAGGTACTTTCACACCGATACTAGAGTATAATGGTCTACAACACCGACTAAAAATTATTGTCGTGCGTAGTTCGTCACTTTCGATTTTAGGACGTGATTTCATGAATCTTTTTAACGTGGGGATAACGGGGATCGTTAATTGTGTAAAACAGAACACATTAAAAGAGCGATTAGTAAAAAAATTTCCAGAAGTTTTTACGGATAAAATAGGAAAGTTTAACAAGTACGAAGTGAATTTAACCTTAAAAGATTGTGCGGTACCGATATTTCGTAATCACAGAATAATGCCGTTTGCTTTGAAGGATAAAGTTGAAAAAGAATTAAGTAATTTACTTTCTAACGGTATTATAGAACAAGTTCAGTATAGTGATTTCGCGAGTCCAATCGTACCTGTGATTAAGAAAGATGGTAGCATTAGATTATGTGGTGATTATAAATCTACAGTGAATAATCAGTTATTAATTGACAAGTATCCGTTACCTAGAATTGAGGAATTATTAACCAAAGTGAATGGAGGCAAGGTTTTTGCTAAAATTGATTTAAAATCCGCATATAATCAGTTTGTTTTGAAAAAGGAGTGTAGACGTTTCACAACAATAAATACCCACTTGGGATTGTTTCAATATAAACGTTTAGTGTTTGGGTTAGCACCAGCGCCAGCAGTTTTTGCTAAAGCAATGGCAAATTGTTTATCAGGATTACGGAACATGACGTTCTACTTGGATGATATTATTGTTATAGGAAAAGATGAAGTCGACTTAGAAAAAAACGTGTGTCTCGTTTTAGATAGGTTAAAAAGTTGTAATTTAACGGTGAATAGTGAAAAGTGTGAATTCAATTTAAAAGTTATTGAATTTTTAGGTTATAAAATAAGTGAGCAAGGAGTTCAACCGTGTCAGCGGAATAAAGAAGCCATTTTAAACGCGTCAGCGCCTAGTGATTTAAATAAATTGAGAAGTTTGTTAGGTATGGTTAGTTATTATCGTAATTTTATTCCAAACATGGCAGATATATTGTCACCATTATACGATTTACTTAAAAAAGATGTTAAGTTTCAGTGGGATACAGAACAAGAAAACAGTTTTGCGATAATAAAAAAAATATTAACTTCGGATAGGATTTTAACGCATTTCGACGAGAATATTCCTGTGAAACTTGTCACGGATGGAAGTTTGAATGGGATCGGAGCAACGTTAATCCATGTATTTAAAAACGGCGTAGAAAGACCAATAGGGTTTGCAAGCAGAACTTTAAATAAAGCGGAAAAAAATTATTCGATTTTGGATATTGAAGCAACAGCTATAATTTTTGGAATTAAGAAGTTTTATCAATATTTGTATGGCAGAGAATTTATTTTAGCTGTAGATAACCAGCCTTTGGTCAGAATTTTCGGTCAGAATAGAGAAATTCCTAAGATTGCGGCGTCAAGATTACAGCGTTATGCAGTTATGTTAGGATCGTTCAATTTTACGATTGAATACGTCAAGTCGAAAAATAATTGTTCAGACTTTCTGAGCAGGTGTCCAATTGAAAAGGTTAGCTGTGAAGATAATATAGAGTCTGGTTACATTAATTATTTTGAAAATAACGGGTTTAATTTGTCTTTAGACGTGATAAGAAGTGAGACCGAAAAGGACGAAATTTTAAGTCAAGTAAAACAATTTCTTATCGAGGGTTGGCCAGCATCAGTAAAAAAGGCACAAAATGTTAATTTTATTAGAGTTTTTTGGGAAAAAAGGTTGGAATTGTCATTGATAAATGGGTGTATTTTATATCAACATAGAGTTGTTATTCCTGAGTCTTTAAGACAAGAAGTTTTAAAGATGTTACACAGATCTCATTTAGGGGTTTTTAAGACTAAAGGCATTGCGAAAAGCTTTGTCTGGTGGCCAAAAATTAATCTAGATTTGGAGAAAATAACAGAAAATTGTAGAGATTGTTTAGAAATTAAACCAGAATCACAAAAGAGTTCATTAGCAGTATGGCCTTATGAACCTGAAGTATGGTTCAGGGTGCATATTGATCATGGTAGCTTACATAATAAAAACTTTTTAATTGTGATAGACTCTTCTTCGAAGTGGATCGAGTGTCTGGAAGTGAACAGTCTGTCTTCAAAAGAAAATGTTGAAGTACTTCATAGATTATTTTCACAATTTGGTTTTCCAGCAACTTTAGTTAGTGATAATGGTACGTGTTTTTGTTCTGAGGATTTTGAAAATTTTTGTAAGAAAAATGGTATGAAACATATGACTAGTCCAGTTAACCACCCGAGTAGCAATGGGCAAGCTGAGAATGCTGTTAAAACCTGTAAAAATTTTCTTAAAAAAATTTGTAAAAATAATAGATTTCCTTCAGATTATAAAGAAAAGTTAGGTAACTTTTTAACTGACTATAGAAATACCGTTCATGCAACAACAGGGTGTGAACCATCTGTATTATTAATGGGAAGAAAAATTAGAACAGTATTTGACTCTCTGATTCCTAGGAAGGTTGAGGAAAGAACGAATACTTCAAGTTCTACTCGTCAACAAAAAGTAATAAGAAAGGTTATTCAGAGTCAAGTCAATCAGAAAAGACAATATAAGGGTAGAAATAAGTCAGATTTGAATATAGGTCAGAAAGTAATGACTAGAGATTTCAGAGCTCAGGGTAATAGGTTATGGGTCCCTGGGGTTATTGTTGAAAAAAAAGGTAGAAAAATATATATCATAAAAATTAACAAGTCTAATATGGTTTGGAAAAGACATTTAGACCAAATAAAGAAATTACATGTTTCATGGCAGGAGGGAGATAAGCCGGAAGTCGGTACGTCTGACACTAGGGAACTGTCGACGGATGAAGTTAATCTCTCAGGTATGTTACGTAATAGAAGTGACTCTAATACTGTTTCTCCATGTTTCAGGTCTAACCCATGGCAGGGAAGACTTCGGCCAAGATGAGGAGCTCGCAGTCCAGGAGGAGGAGTGGACGGGCGACGAGACAAGAGAAGGGAAACAGAAGGAAACGCGGCATATGATAGTTAATTTTATAAAAAAAAAAATATGTTAATTGTTTAGTAAATGAAATATATAAAATAAAATTGTAAATGAAATATGTAGAAATAGGGTATGATATATATAGATAGGGGCATTCAATTTTAAGTAGGGGAGGATGTAAGAAAGGTTTTGGGTGGTACGCCTGCTTGTTGAATGCGTAAGAGCGAGATGACTGATAGGGGTATAAAAGATGACGGATGCATCTACTCGCTCTCTTTTACCAAACCGACAGCTCAGAGATAAGACGTAGACAATCCGTACTAATTGTTAATAAATCATTATATTGGAACACGCGTTATAATTATTGTGTTCCACAAAGTCTGTAAATAACAGAATAACAGTTATTTAACAACACCTAAATCCTTAGCCGCTCTGGGAATTTCTTGGCCATGAGTTCTTGTAGAGATCGTGACAAGAATCCAAAATCAAATCCAAATACAGCGAAAGTGGCGATTCAATAAAAATACAAACAATGGGTAGTACCTAAGGCAGACACGCCACAAAAGACGTGCTTGCATAAGTTATTAGATATGATGCTCATATCGTCATAAAGATTTGAAATACCAGGCGATGGAAGATTGAGTGGAATATATTGTATCTTATTCTAAAGATGCCAAGAATGACTAAGAATCGTGATATGTTACATTTAATCTATTTTCTTTACTGAACTGAAAGCAGTTATTCTAATAAGTTTTATTTAGTTATTGTAACGGACGTACTGCGCCGGGTTCGGCCGCGGTCGCCCCATATTTAAGTCTAGGTTAAAATTGAATAAACTGCCTGTAAAATTGTTGTTGTAATATGTAAAACCAAAAATTAAGTATGTAATGTCAAAATGTAATATCAATAAACGAAACGTCGGAGCTTGGCTAGAGGTATACGGACAGAGAAGTATTGTGAGAGCTGGTAAAATTATATTCATAATTCGGGCACGATTGTTAGAACCGTGCCAACACGTAGTGGGAAGCCGTGCCGTGCGCCATGCGCCGTCATAGCGTCACAAATGACCGGTGGTACGCCGTCATTACGTCCCACGGGCACGGTTCTGAGGATCGTGCGAAACTACCGGCCGAGCGGCGGTAGACGTCCCGGCGGGGCGCCGCGATAGCGTCGCAAATACGGCTCACGGATTCCAGGAATCAAAGAGAAAGTGGGCCCGTATGCGCGTCGCGCGCCCGCTGGCGGCTATAAAACGGGCAACAGGCCCTCAAAACGGGAGATCTCCAGCAACCACCACCAGCTCTACACCTCTCTCTCTGCTCTGCCTTCTACCTCGCTCCGACTTCTGCTTCTACTCGCCTTCTTTCACTCTGACCCCCGCTTCACCCTGGACCACGGACTTGCCAACCCCTTCGGACCAGACTCGGAATCAGCATCAAGGACGCGAAAACAGCATTCGGACCAGCTACAACGGCATCAGAGACGGCCCCGTTCTACCCCTCCACGCCACTGAAGGAAGACATCTCACGCCTCCACGGATTGGGATCACCGGCCCCTTACAGTCTTGTGTGTCACACGATTACGTCTGATACAGTTATATTGATAAGATCATAATATGGAATGGACTCCAATCTATGGTATCTACAAGGTGGGGCAAAAGTAACCACCCTATTGGAAAACGCTATAACTTTTGCAAATGGCGCCAAATGTTAATTCGGTTTTGACATTTGTAAAGTAAACAAACACAGAATACAAATCAAAAAGACATGAATCGGTTTACTCCTCAAGAACGCAAAATAACAAGCAGTACCAAAGTTTATCATACAAAAAATTACACCAAAAGAACATCGAGTGATTACTTTTGCCCACCCTGTATAAAGACGATAATATTGAAAGCACTAAATCTGAATTGCAAATTGCCTCAATTATGGAATGAACGGAGATACATAAAGACCATCTCGAACTATAACGTATCCACTCTCTCTAACCGGTGGACATAACTTTACTTGACCCATGACCCTCTATAAAGTCTGCAATAACCTTATCGACTGTCCTGACTTACATAAACTAATACCGCCCAGAATTATTGACACATTCCAAAGTCCACATAGGCCGAACGTCCCGGACTGGTGTCAGCTGTCAGCTGTCAGCTATCAGCGGTGTCAGAATATATCAGAATAATGTGAAAATCAAAACCTGAAGTATTTATTCATTTTACGCCTGTTAAGGCTTTTACATACATATATAACAATATTTAAAAAAAATATACTCGTAAATAGAGCAGGAAATGACTATTTAAAACACATATATAAAAAAAAATTGTTGAATTTGATCCACACAGTATGTAGGTACAAAATATAAATATAAAAAATCCAAATTATTTTTTTCTTTCAGCCGACAAAATACTGTTAACGTGCAAAATACTGTAATACTGTCAATTTAAATAGTTTTATCAAAATATTCCCCTACTTGATGAAAAAAACTTCAATAAGGTATGCTTATATAATATTGCAACATTGTTCTTTTAACCACACAATGTGGTGCTTTTAGTAGAAAATTGAAAGCTGTTTTCGCATAAAAAATAACTTCTACGTACATTGTTTCCATATTGTGTACTTTTTTTATCATTTCTCAATAAACACTGATATGAACAATTTAAAGATTTGAAATTGAAAAGATTTTGAACTTGAAAGCAGCTTTTATAGACCCTTTTTTTTCTGGGCTTATAAAAACATATGATTTTGTATAACTTGGTAGTGCTTCGCTGTTTTCTTGTTTTACCGCCTGTACCTGTGTATTCTCCTTCAATAAACACATAAATAAATGCACCATCCTCTGTACCAGATTGCAATACGCGATAATTGCTACCTTGGAATATTACATCAGTAAGGAGATCGTGCCAAGCATCATAATTACGTGCAGCTAGATTCTGGAAACTAGGATCAAGAAAGAACAACAATGCGGTTGATCTCATCGCAGTAGGCAAGTACTGACATTATTATTCTCATTGTCATCGGTTGGATAATTTTCCAATTGAGAAAGGGAATCAAGGTCGCTGTAACAAGGATCTGTGTGAAAAGCGCCGTGTGCAAAATCAAACATTTGTTTTGTCAAAAGACCCGAACATTACTCGGTTTGCCAAATAATATTAGTTCGGTGTCTACCTAGTTAACTCCCCAGGCTTATTTGTTTGGTTTTGGGAACAAACAGCACGTAGAGCCAATCTGTCCGCTTTTCGGAACTGATCATATGGTATCATGGAAATCGTTGCATCAAATTAACTAAACGGTGTTAGAAAGAGAAAACACATATATATTCAAATATAGAAATTAACCACGGAATAATTGAAAAGATTGTATGCACCAATGCACCTAAAACGGTCGTCAAGTCAAAAGTTATTCAATGACAAGTAACACAAGAAGAATTAGTAACTAGTCATGAAGTATTGGAGATTGGAGTGGGAAAGAAAAAAAAGAAGAAGAGGAGATAAATAAAAGGTTTGCGAAGGAAGCAGAGAAGTTGATCGGGAACATGATAGAATAAAACGATTGTCCCAACGAACAATGTCGGCGTGCAAATTGATAACCTTGCATTAGAGCTGTTTAAAATTCCGCGTACCTTTACATATTTTATTGTTTTTGAAAGTCGGAAATCAGTAATGTATGAGTAACATTCATTATTAAGATATTTTGAAAACACCGCTATTTATTCCCGTCCAAAAATATGTAATGTCAACATTGGTCTAATACATTGTTACCGATTTGCAAATTCAACATTGTTCGTTGGGTGATCTCAACTGCACCAACTTGCGGTGGGCTGGTTCTTCTTGTAATACTTTAGTGTGTCACTTCTGGTAGAGATTTAATGAGATCTCTTAATATTATAATGATGGGTATACTTAGAATAATACAATAGCGTGTAGGTACACTAATTACTGTTTATTGTCGCACTACTGGTACAAGTTAACTGAAGGAAGATTACTGATAAAAATACATGATATAAAGCAGACATACCACTACTAGTTGGCATAATCATAATCATGCACCTCTTTCGTACACGAATGTCACTTTCATACATGTTTTTTTTTTTTTTAAATTATTTATTTAGAAAAAAAAGTTAATATTCACAAGAGATAAAATATATTACATTTCATATCAGACATCACTTTTTTGTTTACCCAATTTGTAGAGAAATATTCTCGGGTCAAACTGGGGAGCTAATCTATGTGCTTATATATATATATATATCCCGCTACATTTGTTGCGTCCGACCCCTAAAAACTCCATAGCATTGTAGCGTCCACCGACTTACAGCGTCCGATATACGGACGCTGCAATGTTTTGACGTCAAAATTGGCCAGAACGATGCTTACCCCATGTAGAATCGTATGGCAAAAATTTTTGTGGAAGCAAAAAATCTCTCGGAATGTCTGGAAACGAATATTGAACGTTTGACATTTTGCCGACAGGTTCGCTACACAATGTATATATCGAGCAGTGTATGTTTTTATTCATTTCTACGATCTTGCCGCGTCCACGAAGTAATATAATTTTCGATACATAACGACGATCTTGCTGCGTCTACGCATTACGTCGATAGTATTGCGTCCTCGAGACCGATTACGAGTAGATATTATTTTATATACATATTGACGGTCGTACTGCATCCACACATTACGTCGATAGTATTGCGTCCCCATGGCCGTTCGCGAGTAGATATTATTTTGAATACATTACGATAGTCTTGCTGCGTCCACGCATTACGTCGATAGTACTGCGTCCCCGTAGCCGCTCATGAGAATATACTATTTTTAACACATAATGACAATCGTGCTGCTTCCATGCATCACGTCGATAGTATTGCGTCCCAGTGAACGATCACGAGTAGATATTATTTTGAATATACGACGACGGTCGAAATAATTTTCAAAACATAACGACGATCGTACTGCGTCTACGCATTACGTCGATAGTATTGCGTCCTCGAGACCGATTACGAGTAGATATTATTTAATATACATAACGACGGTCGTGCTGCATCCACGCATTACTTTGATAGTATTGCGTCCCCATGGCCGATCACGCTGAAATATTATTATGAATATATAACGACGGTTTTGCTGCGTCCACACATTACTTCGATAGTACTGCGTCCCGTGGCCATTCACGAGTGCATTGTTATGTATTATTTGAGCGTTTGGTTGAGTAAATCATCAGATTTGGCAACATTGGGTTAATTTACAACGATGCCGCTTGACATTCAGAACTAAGAAGCGTCCTGTGTGGTTTTTAATGCATAACGACGATCGTGCTGCGTCCACGCATTACTTCGATAGTACTGCTTCCCCGTGGCCATTTGCGAGTACATTGTTGTATATTATTTGAGCGTTTGGTTGGGTTAATCATCAGATTTGGCAACATTGGGTTAATTTACAACGATGCCGCTTGATGCTCAGAACTAAGAAGCATCCTGCGTGGTTTTTAATGCATAACGACGATCGTGCTGCGTCTACGCATTACGTTGGTAGTATTGCGTTCGTTCACGAATAGATATTATTTTTAATACATATCGATGGTAGTGCTATATCCACGCATTACATCGATAGTATTGCGTACCCGTGGCCGATCTAGATTAGGTATTATTTTTAATTAATGAAGACAATATTAGCGAAACTCAATCGAACATCTGAAACGGAAAAATCTGAAAAAGGCACTGTCACATTTGGGACTCGAACCCAGGACCTTTGGGTTTCCGAGCCGTGACCCTACCAACTGAGATAATGTGTCCCTATCTGATTCGGTCATATTTACTGTAATATACTTCGACTAAGAATTACCAACAGAGTGGAAGTTACTCCCAGTATCGCCCTGGTGGAAGACCACCATTCAGAATTGAAACGTTGCTCCAAGTGGCTTTAGCCGTGTTTAGTAACTAGATCTGAATAGCCAGGTACTTCCCCACCTTTCTCTTCCCCATCTCTTCCCCTTTCAATATACCCCAATTGGGGATGCCATAGTCTCACTAGCTCCAGACGGGAGCAGTTGAGACTCTTGTGAGATATTCACTATAAAAATAAAACATACTTAATCTTAATTTTCTTAATGCATATTTTTATTGGCTGCTATCTTTATGTATCATTGCAGGATTCAACCCGAACTAAATGCTATCTGGATAGTGTCTTGGATACATTTATCAATTTTTAATTAATATGCAACACCTATTGACTTATCTTCATGTCTAGGATGATTATTATTTTATATTATATCTCTACACTATGTTTTCAAAACTCGTATGAGCGGAGTTTACACAAACACACTATTTTACATTGAAATCATTATCGAACGAAGAACGAAACAATATTGTTTTTTGAAGAACATTCGGTGGTAGCGAAACCCGGTCGAAACAAAATATAAAAAATAAAAGTGGTGTTTACAAAGTTATTGTTAAATTATTATTTAATTGCAAAGAAAATCGATTTAAAATTCTCTAATACCACCTCATAACTTTTCTTATTGTTTCATATTATTTATTTTATTTCAGGGAAATCAACAGTTTACAATGTGGTTCATTAATACATGTGTAATTTACCTAACTAAGAAACCAATTACAGATTTCCTCAATATACTATTCTATTATGTATCTAAAAATTTAAACACTATACTTACAAGAACTAAAAAATACTAAATTTATCGAAGAAAACAAACACTTTGTAGCTTGACATTATACAAAATGAAACAAATACTTTGTTTTAAAAGACTTTATTTTAATTTATATTTCGTTGACCGGTTTGGATTGAACACAAATATTGTGATAAATAAATATAAAGTGGTTTAAAACAAAGTACGGTTTTATTTTGTAAAAAATATAACGTTATTCAAGAGGGAGCTTATTATAACATAGTATATGTCATTAGTCATTATATAGTATAATTACATTTTATGCAGTTTGGTACACGTTTAATACATTTTAAATTGAGTTTTTAAATTTATTTTGGTTACATTGAAGATAGAATCAGAGAGAATGTTATTATACATATGTTGAACATATTCTTCTAAGACAAGTATTTTTATTTGAATTGGTTTTACAGTGTTTTTCTTTAAATAGATTACATGAGCGTGTGTGCCGTGTAGGTACTTTCAAATCAATTCTGCTTAATAAACTCCACATATTATGTTTCTGCGTATCATTTCTTGGTATTATTTAAATCTAACCTGTTTTTATTACTTTTATTGTATTTTCTTGTAAGGCTATTAAGAGTTTTTGTAATAATATTTGCAATATAAATATATGTAAAAATATATAGTTGTCCTCTCCTAAGCACAAGCATCTGATTTATCAGAAAAGTGATTGAATTATTATATAATATTATGTTGTTTAATATTATAACACCAAAGATGTTAAGAAACAAAAAAAATATATATTTTTTTTTATTTTTAACTTTATGGTATTAATAAGTTTAACTCATTAATTGAAATATTGCAATTTGAGGTTGAACTAATTAAGTTAAATATAAAAACAGATATTATTATATAGAATACGAAACGACAGAAGTGATGCGTCGATGGTATTGTATCCTCGTGACCAATCAAGAATAGATATTATTTTGTATACATAACGACGGCCGTGCTGCGTCCACGCATTACGTCGATAGTATTGCGTCCCCATGGCCGTTGGCGAATTCGTACATTTTTATGTATTGTTTGAGTCCTTGGTGAAGCAAAACGCCAGATTTGGCAACATTCAGTTCATTTACAACGATGCCACTTACATAAATATTACATAATATTATGAAGTAAATATTCTAACGCTAAAGATGTTAAGAAATAGATGTTAAAAAAATATATATATTTTTATTTTTAACTTAATGATAGTAATAAGTTTAACTCATTAATTAAAATATTACAATTCGAGGTTGAACTAATTAAGTTAGATATAAAAAACAGATATTGAATACGTAACGACGGAAGTGCTTCGTCGATGGTATTGTATCCTCGTGACCGATCACGAGTAGATATTATTTTGTATACATAACGACGGCCGTGCTGCGTCCACGCATTACGTCGATAGTATTGCGTCCTCGTGTCAGTTTGCGAATATATACATTTTTATGTATTGTTTGAGCCTTTGGTGAAGCAAAACGGTAGATTTGGCAACATTCAGTTCATTTACAACGATGCCACGTAGCACTCAGAATTAAAAATCACCCTGCGCGGGTGGACATTTTTGTAAGATGGTTTACAGTAGACGGTAAATTGATATCCCGACCTAAAATGGTCCGACCGCCTTCTGCAATGGAGCGAACTGGCGAATTATGAAATGATACATTTTTATTCAGGATATCGTTGTAAAAATGATTGTCGCACGCCTGCGCCCAGTAGATACTTTTGTATACAAGAATGCTACCTCTATGTAAATTGTCTTTAAAAAATGCCAAAATACTCTCGTGTGTGTTGAGAAAATGGGTTGATTACTCGGCAAACACTAGTTAAAGCCAAGATATAGGATATCCTTTATAAATACTCACAAATTGTTTTGTTATTATAAAAAAAATACAATAATTTAGATTGTTTTCCGAAGATCAGCGCTGTTAGAGAAAGTGAGATAGCGACTGCAGCAACATAAGTATAAGAAGGACAACCTGATAGCTTTAGGTCATATCATACATGATTCCGTGTTCATCTTATAGTGTAAGCGATTGCGTATCTTGTTATGATGTAGAATGTAGTGTTCGACGAAAAAACGAAAACGCCGCCCGCTATCGTTTATTTCATTCATACGCACATATTATTTGAATGTCTATCTCTGTCACACATGAACAATGTTTGAATTAAGAATTTATTGGAAAACATAAAAGTGTTTCTTACCTGCCACATTTTACCTTGAGTTTGTGAGACAATAGCAAGTCTAGAAAAGATATTGGTGTGTAGATTGTTTGGAAACTTGCAGAATATTTGAAATAATTTTACTGTAATGGTTTCAATCTTAAAAGTACCTATTAACAACGTGAAATTCTTCTCGTTGTGATTGTAACAATCACACGACGATTTCTAGAAAGTATTATTTTGTAAATGAACAAGCGATTTGGCGTGATATCGCCATTTATTGTTTATCGTCAAACTGTACCAAGTCGACATTCTTTTCCGTTTCATTCGCGAACAGAAAACTGCGATAAATAAGTAGATATCTACCAAACATATTGTGAAAGGACTTAGTCACTTCGTTGTGTGATTAATAGTGAACAAACATTAAGCAATTCAAATCGTATCTAAATTTGAAATCTTTGGTATCAGTAAATAATATCTCAAATTTTGTAATATCAATATTTACGTTGCAACTTTTGCGAGATCATATCCAATTGTTTTGATTAAAATTAAACTTACGATCTGCAAGCAATTTGTTTGACGTTACGGACGTAAATGAAGTAATATGTAAAAGCAGATGGTTAGGTTAGGTTACTATTTTCAGTTTTGTTGACCATATTTATTTGAACGAAATTAATATTCAAACTAACTTTTGATTTTGATAACTAAACACACCTTGTTCAGAAATATAAAAAAGACAGACTTGAAAAGAAAGACAGACTTCGAAAGAAAATTATTTGATCTTCTCCAAATTTGTAAAATTAATTATTCAAAGTCAGAAGTCACGATGATTCAATGTAATTGTAACACTAGTAGTTCCGTGAACAGAAGATCTAGCGTAATGTTGATTTTTACGATGTGACAGCTCGTGACGCTCATGTAAACTCTGGCGGAGTAAAAAGGTACTATCCAATACGGCTACCATATTGACACGATTGACCGGACACAGAACACCCAGACTCGAATAACAATACGCATAGTATTTTGCTGCTTACTTTACAGCATTCTGATGATTGTTTCTTTCGGCCTACCGAACTTCCAATAAAACTATCCAATATTTTAGTAAACAAAGGTTTCTTTGTTTGTTCCTTTGATTTGGGTCAAGACCCATTAATATTTACACAATTTATGACTAAACGGTCCTAAAAAGGTCTTACGTCAATAATAAATAAATAAACTATCGAGTACAATGGTGTCGTAAAATAATTTATTATTACTCAACTCGTAACAATCGTCCCCACAATCAATGGTATAATTAAAACCACCATCACGCTCACACCACGAGCAATAAATTTAATAGTTATGAATGTTAATTTTGTGCAATAATTTGTCATTATCTCACTCCGTCTTGTCTCAGTTATATCTTTGACTATTAAGAATAGGAAATAATAGTATCTGACAATCACTTTGTCTCCATAACAATAACTATCGATTGTTTTATAACCGTGGGTTCTGTTCTGAGTGGAAGAAGCCATTTCCACTTGCATAATTTTAAACATTAAAATGCTTCCACTTTTACTGCACTGTCAAGCAAGCTGAAGGAACATTGAAAAGATACAATCACACCAGATTTTTATTCATCAAAAGTCGGAAAAAGATTAAGTTACTTAATAAATACCATGGATGCAATGCAGAATTATTTGTAACTGTAATGAACATATTATGTCTACGATTAACGATTTACCGGATACAATAAAACGTGAGAAAAATTATTTTAAATTTTAAAAAAAAGTTTCGTTGTATTTTTACAGAGAAGATTGACTTATTTTTATCGATGATTTTCAGATACATTCTGTTGCTTATTTTCTGTTGCTTATATTTTTGTTGATTTTTCGTTGATTTTTGTTGATATTCTGTTTCTATAATTAAATGTAATTTTCTTATTGTACAATATTTTGTAGTATTTTACAGTATTTTTGAAAATATTCTTTTTCCATTTTTGTAACTATACATATAATTATCTATATATATATATATATATATATGTTATGGTTAAGGTTTTCACGGGTGTAAGATGTAGAATAATGTTCTCAGTGAGATCTGTCCGAAACGTCAGAAATTAAAAAGTCCTTTTAAGGACTACTTTACGCGGGTAAACCGAGAACATTATTCTACATATATATATATATATATATATATATATATATATATATATATATAGGTCCCACAACATTTATTGCGTCCGTGCGTAAATCCGTCTTTGGGCGTCCAGCACTTCTAGTTCTTTTTTTTAGATTGTTTTTGTGAATATTGCACTATGTTTTACTCACAATAATCGCTAATATCATATTTTTTTAATATTCATAATAATGCAGGTTTTGATGTTTATTACACTTTCATACATTTCTAGCGTCACGTACATACTCACGTCCGGGTGTATATTTTTTATATATTGAAGGTTCCTTTTAATATAGGTTTCACGTCCGTTCACTCTAATTCAATTGTTACGTCTTCCGTATATTGCTGACTATTCTAATAAAGGTTTCACGTCCATACTGAATAATTTATTCTAGCGTCCGAGTGTATATTATTTGTTTGTTACATGGCGTTTTGAAGGTCGATTTCATTTTTACGTCTTCCGTATATAAGGCCCTTAAGACTCTTGGATTTGTTTTGAGAGTTTCAAAAGGTACATTTAGGCCGTTGTTATGCCCCTTATATTATAAAACCCCTTAGGATTACATGACTTATTCTGATATGGGAGATATATTTTACCTTAAAAATAATCAATATAAATATTGTTTATTTTAATTCTTTTATATATCTAGACAAATAGACATATATATTTTTTGCAATCTTTTGTTGATTTTGAATATCTACTTATTTGAGACTTCTTATCATTTTTACCAATGTATCTTATTTTATTATACGCTTTTTTGTAACATTTTTTTTTCATTCTATTTTGTTTTCTCTATTGTTTTAATTTTGAAGAATTTATAATAACTGCGATACTCAACTATTAAACTAGAATGTAAAAGTCTATTAGGTGTAATAAATAAATTAACAAATAAATAAACAACACAAAATATTTCTTACTCTTCTAGTGAACTTTTCACGTTCATAGTGAATTAATTAATTAAATACAGCATCTGTGGTTGAGAGGTAAGACTCTCAACTCGCAATCCGAATCCCGTAATCTGACGGTCAAACCCGGCGTGCCCAGATAATTTTTTATTTGTTTCTGTTATTTCACAATTAATACATTAAACATAATATAAAGTGTGTTTGCAGCACGTTCCAGAGTGAAATATACTCTCAGTATCGCCCTGATGTGAGACCACCATTCCGAATGGAAACGTTATTTCTAAGCTTTTGCCGTGTTTGGTGACCAGATATAAATAGCCAGGTACTTTTCTACATTTCTCTTCCCCATCTTCTTCCCCCCCCAAAATACCTTCACCCTAGTACTCAGATTGGGGATGCCACAGTCTCGCTGTTCCAGACGGGAGCGGTTGAGACTCTTGTGCGGTATATAAAAAAATATATGTATATATATATATATATGTTTTATTTTTTTGACATCCAGAAACACACCAGACCTGACAAAAAACTGTCTATTGATAGTGAGAATTTTGAATGAATATCTTGTTGCATCTTGTATACAAAAGTATCTACTGGGCGCAGGCGTGCGACAATCATTTTTACAACGATATCCTGAATAAAAATGTATCATTTCATAATTCGCCAGTTCGCTCCATTGCAGAAGGCGGTCGGACCATTTTAGGTCGGGATATCAATTTACCGTCTACTGTAAACCATCTTACAAAAATGTCCACCCGCGCAGGGTGATTTTTAATTCTGAGTGCTACGTGGCATCGTTGTAAATGAACTGAATGTTGCCAAATCTACCGTTTTGCTTCACCAAAGGCTCAAACAATACATAAAAATGTATATATTCGCAAACTGACACGAGGACGCAATACTATCGACGTAATGCGTGGACGCAGCACGGCCGTCGTTATGTATACAAAATAATATCTACTCGTGATCGGTCACGAGGATACAATACCATCGACGAAGCACTTCCGTCGTTACGTATTCAATATCTGTTTTTTATATCTAACTTAATTAGTTCAACCTCGAATTGTAATATTTTAATTAATGAGTTAAACTTATTACTATCATTAAGTTAAAAATAAAAATATATATATTTTTATTTTTAACTTAATGATAGTAATAAGTTTAACTCATTAATTAAAATATTACAATTCGAGGTTGAACTAATTAAGTTAGATATAAAAAACAGATATTGAATACGTAACGACGGAAGTGCTTCGTCGATGGTATTGTATCCTCGTGACCGATCACGAGTAGATATTATTTTGTATACATAACGACGGCCGTGCTGCGTCCACGCATTACGTCGATAGTATTGCGTCCTCGTGTCAGTTTGCGAATATATACATTTTTATGTATTGTTTGAGCCTTTGGTGAAGCAAAACGGTAGATTTGGCAACATTCAGTTCATTTACAACGATGCCACGTAGCACTCAGAATTAAAAATCACCCTGCGCGGGTGGACATTTTTGTAAGATGGTTTACAGTAGACGGTAAATTGATATCCCGACCTAAAATGGTCCGACCGCCTTCTGCAATGGAGCGAACTGGCGAATTATGAAATGATACATTTTTATTCAGGATATCGTTGTAAAAATGATTGTCGCACGCCTGCGCCCAGTAGATACTTTTGTATACAAGATGCAACAAGATATTCATTCAAAATTCTCACTATCAATAGACAGTTTTTTGTCAGGTCTGGTGTGTTTCTGGATGTCAAAAAAATAAAACATATATATATATATATACATATATTTTTTTATATACCGCACAAGAGTCTCAACCGCTCCCGTCTGGAACAGCGAGACTGTGGCATCCCCAATCTGAGTACTAGGGTGAAGGTATTTTGGGGGGGGAAGAAGATGGGGAAGAGAAATGTAGAAAAGTACCTGGCTATTTATATCTGGTCACCAAACACGGCAAAAGCTTAGAAATAACGTTTCCATTCGGAATGGTGGTCTCACATCAGGGCGATACTGAGAGTATATTTCACTCTGGAACGTGCTGCAAACACACTTTATATTATGTTTAATGTATTAATTGTGAAATAACAGAAACAAATAAAAAATTATCTGGGCACGCCGGGTTTGACCGTCAGATTACGGGATTCGGATTGCGAGTTGAGAGTCTTACCTCTCAACCACAGATGCTGTATTTAATTAATTAATTCACTATGAACGTGAAAAGTTCACTAGAAGAGTAAGAAATATTTTGTGTTGTTTATTTATTTGTTAATTTATTTATTACACCTAATAGACTTTTACATTCTAGTTTAATAGTTGAGTATCGCAGTTATTATAAATTCTTCAAAATTAAAACAATAGAGAAAACAAAATAGAATGAAAAAAAAATGTTACAAAAAAGCGTATAATAAAATAAGATACATTGGTAAAAATGATAAGAAGTCTCAAATAAGTAGATATTCAAAATCAACAAAAGATTGCAAAAAATATATATGTCTATTTGTCTAGATATATAAAAGAATTAAAATAAACAATATTTATATTGATTATTTTTAAGGTAAAATATATCTCCCATATCAGAATAAGTCATGTAATCCTAAGGGGTTTTATAATATAAGGGGCATAACAACGGCCTAAATGTACCTTTTGAAACTCTCAAAACAAATCCAAGAGTCTTAAGGGCCTTATATACGGAAGACGTAAAAATGAAATCGACCTTCAAAACGCCATGTAACAAACAAATAATATACACTCGGACGCTAGAATAAATTATTCAGTATGGACGTGAAACCTTTATTAGAATAGTCAGCAATATACGGAAGACGTAACAATTGAATTAGAGTGAACGGACGTGAAACCTATATTAAAAGGAACCTTCAATATATAAAAAATATACACCCGGACGTGAGTATGTACGTGACGCTAGAAATGTATGAAAGTGTAATAAACATCAAAACCTGCATTATTATGAATATTAAAAAAATATGATATTAGCGATTATTGTGAGTAAAACATAGTGCAATATTCACAAAAACAATCTAAAAAAAAGAACTAGAAGTGCTGGACGCCCAAAGACGGATTTACGCACGGACGCAATAAATGTTGTGGGACCTATATATATATATATATATATATATATATATATATATATATATGTAGAATAATGTTCTCGGTTTACCCGCGTAAAGTAGTCCTTAAAAGGACTTTTTAATTTCTGACGTTTCGGACAGATCTCACTGAGAACATTATTCTACATCTTACACCCGTGAAAACCTTAACCATAACATATATATATATATATATATATAGATAATTATATGTATAGTTACAAAAATGGAAAAAGAATATTTTCAAAAATACTGTAAAATACTACAAAATATTGTACAATAAGAAAATTACATTTAATTATAGAAACAGAATATCAACAAAAATCAACGAAAAATCAACAAAAATATAAGCAACAGAAAATAAGCAACAGAATGTATCTGAAAATCATCGATAAAAATAAGTCAATCTTCTCTGTAAAAATACAACGAAACTTTTTTTTAAAATTTAAAATAATTTTTCTCACGTTTTATTGTATCCGGTAAATCGTTAATCGTAGACATAATATGTTCATTACAGTTACAAATAATTCTGCATTGCATCCATGGTATTTATTAAGTAACTTAATCTTTTTCCGACTTTTGATGAATAAAAATCTGGTGTGATTGTATCTTTTCAATGTTCCTTCAGCTTGCTTGACAGTGCAGTAAAAGTGGAAGCATTTTAATGTTTAAAATTATGCAAGTGGAAATGGCTTCTTCCACTCAGAACAGAACCCACGGTTATAAAACAATCGATAGTTATTGTTATGGAGACAAAGTGATTGTCAGATACTATTATTTCCTATTCTTAATAGTCAAAGATATAACTGAGACAAGACGGAGTGAGATAATGACAAATTATTGCACAAAATTAACATTCATAACTATTAAATTTATTGCTCGTGGTGTGAGCGTGATGGTGGTTTTAATTATACCATTGATTGTGGGGACGATTGTTACGAGTTGAGTAATAATAAATTATTTTACGACACCATTGTACTCGATAGTTTATTTATTTATTATTGACGTAAGACCTTTTTAGGACCGTTTAGTCATAAATTGTGTAAATATTAATGGGTCTTGACCCAAATCAAAGGAACAAACAAAGAAACCTTTGTTTACTAAAATATTGGATAGTTTTATTGGAAGTTCGGTAGGCCGAAAGAAACAATCATCAGAATGCTGTAAAGTAAGCAGCAAAATACTATGCGTATTGTTATTCGAGTCTGGGTGTTCTGTGTCCGGTCAATCGTGTCAATATGGTAGCCGTATTGGATAGTACCTTTTTACTCCGCCAGAGTTTACATGAGCGTCACGAGCTGTCACATCGTAAAAATCAACATTACGCTAGATCTTCTGTTCACGGAACTACTAGTGTTACAATTACATTGAATCATCGTGACTTCTGACTTTGAATAATTAATTTTACAAATTTGGAGAAGATCAAATAATTTTCTTTCGAAGTCTGTCTTTCTTTTCAAGTCTGTCTTTTTTATATTTCTGAACAAGGTGTGTTTAGTTATCAAAATCAAAAGTTAGTTTGAATATTAATTTCGTTCAAATAAATATGGTCAACAAAACTGAAAATAGTAACCTAACCTAACCATCTGCTTTTACATATTACTTCATTTACGTCCGTAACGTCAAACAAATTGCTTGCAGATCGTAAGTTTAATTTTAATCAAAACAATTGGATATGATCTCGCAAAAGTTGCAACGTAAATATTGATATTACAAAATTTGAGATATTATTTACTGATACCAAAGATTTCAAATTTAGATACGATTTGAATTGCTTAATGTTTGTTCACTATTAATCACACAACGAAGTGACTAAGTCCTTTCACAATATGTTTGGTAGATATCTACTTATTTATCGCAGTTTTCTGTTCGCGAATGAAACGGAAAAGAATGTCGACTTGGTACAGTTTGACGATAAACAATAAATGGCGATATCACGCCAAATCGCTTGTTCATTTACAAAATAATACTTTCTAGAAATCGTCGTGTGATTGTTACAATCACAACGAGAAGAATTTCACGTTGTTAATAGGTACTTTTAAGATTGAAACCATTACAGTAAAATTATTTCAAATATTCTGCAAGTTTCCAAACAATCTACACACCAATATCTTTTCTAGACTTGCTATTGTCTCACAAACTCAAGGTAAAATGTGGCAGGTAAGAAACACTTTTATGTTTTCCAATAAATTCTTAATTCAAACATTGTTCATGTGTGACAGAGATAGACATTCAAATAATATGTGCGTATGAATGAAATAAACGATAGCGGGCGGCGTTTTCGTTTTTTCGTCGAACACTACATTCTACATCATAACAAGATACGCAATCGCTTACACTATAAGATGAACACGGAATCATGTATGATATGACCTAAAGCTATCAGGTTGTCCTTCTTATACTTATGTTGCTGCAGTCGCTATCTCACTTTCTCTAACAGCGCTGATCTTCGGAAAACAATCTAAATTATTGTATTTTTTTTATAATAACAAAACAATTTGTGAGTATTTATAAAGGATATCCTATATCTTGGCTTTAACTAGTGTTTGCCGAGTAATCAACCCATTTTCTCAACACACACGAGAGTATTTTGGCATTTTTTAAAGACAATTTACATAGAGGTAGCATTCGATCTTATGCGACTAAAACTGCGAAATCGAAAGCACTACAATTGACTTGATTTTGACTTTCCACTTCGAAATTAAAACAGCGTGTCTATATTATATATTGTAACGTCATTGCTTTTATGGATTTCGGATACAATCATGCCTTCTCTGGTTAGCTAAAAATAAACTTTGTGTGGAGAAGAGAAAATGGGTTTTGAAAAAATACAGCTAGCTAGGTAGGTACTGAATCATCCTGGTAAAGCCAACAATATTTTTATGGCAATAACAGGGGAACCTCAGGCAAACCCATGTGTTGATTGAATAATTCTATATATACCGTGGCCGAGGGGAAAGGCTCTTGACTAGCAATTTGTGTTATTTCACAATTTATTCATTTGAAATAATATATGGTATACTTGTGGCACGTAAGAGTGGAAAATACTCTCAGTATCGCCTTGGTGTAAGATCACTATTCAGAATTGAAACTTTACTTGAAACGGCTTCAGCGGTGTTTAGTGATTATATCTGAATTGCCAAGTACTCTCAAACCTTCCTCTTCCCTATCTCCTATCCGTCCCTACTATATTCAGCCTCACGACATACCCCAGATGCCAGTATAACGTAATAATATACGTAATATTTCAAAAATGTAAAAATTAAAAAATAAAAATCAAAAAATCTTCTCTGACGAGCATCTAATGCTAGATTTATTTTTTTATCTTTAATTTGTCAGGAACCTTCAAAAACATAATGATTACTAAAAAACCTACATTCTGAAATCCGCCGATTAAGGATATTTTATGAATGAAGGTCTAATTAATATGGAAATATGTATGTAATTACCATGTTTACAAGGAAAACATTTTGCACCTTGAATAGATCGCGCGGACTCCTAAAGCAAACGCTTCGTCAATGCTACATTAGCCCATCTTTAATTTATTCTAAAAAATAACAAATTACCCTTCAGAGACAGAGGCTGTTTTACTATCGATAAAAAAACTGTATCAAGTCCAAAAGATACATCATGTGGAATTAATTCAAATCTATATATTTAAAAAAATAATGTTTCTTAATAATGTTAGTACGCTTAAGTCTCAAAAACTACTGGACAGATTTTGCCAAAAATTTCAAAGTTTATTCTTATTAGTGCCTAGAGTGTTTAGAGGGTGGTTTGAAGGTTGGGGACGTCCGAGGAAGACTTAACTCATTATCTCTGTACTGGAATGAGATAGAGATTCGAATTAATGTCGATATAATGTAGATATTTTAATATTTAATTATTGAAGACAATATTAGCGATTCCTAAACGAACATCTGAAACAGAAAAATTAGAAAATGATACGGTCACATCTAGGACTCGAACCCAGGACCCTTTCAACTGAGCTAATGGGACATGGGACCCTATCTCCTTTGGTCATATTTAAATGAATCATACTTCAAATAAGAACTACCAACATTGTCTGCATATTTCTCACCGCACATTTTTATTTGCAATTATCTCTATGTATGATCGCAAAATTCAACCCGAACTAAATGCAATCTACACAGTGTCTTTAGATAAACATATCTTATTTTAATTTTAATGTGCGACATCTATTGACTTTTTCTGCATGTCTAGGATAAATATTCTATCGCTAATAATGAAATATTACAATTTGAGGTTTTACTCATTAAGTTATTGAAAAAATGAAATTGATATTTTAATATTAATTAACATTGCGGATTTCACGATATTTCATGATACTAGGATGCCCGAGGATTACATGAATAAAATAATTATTTGTGGACAAATGAGTCGTACATGATGAACGAACAAAGAGGTGTATGGATAATGTATGACGTGCAAGTGAATCGTAGATGAAGTTAGGGGCTATCGAAGAAGACATAGCACGATCAATTAAATATTTATGTTTGCTAAAATTAGGAGTACATGATCGACGAAGAAATGGGTGCAAGGAGAATCTATGGCGTGTAAGTTATTGGTATAAGAAGTCGGGGACGCCCGAGGAAGACATGACTCAATTTGTAGCAGTCATTTCCTGCCCGCTACAGAGTATTAGCAATATTCAGTGCCCATCTCTGATTTACAGCCGCAACTATGGCAACTCCGCGACAACGAGGGTCGGGCTCGCGGTCAAGACGAGGAGCTCGAGAATTCAGTATTCAACTGGCTGCGCTTCCGGAACATCGCTTAGCAGGGAAGACACGAACCCCGCCATGAGCTGACAATTTACAAACGGTGATGACGCCGCAGTTTAATAATTTTACCTTTGGTCATCCTTCGTTCTGCATATAAATATAGCTTTGCCTACCGCATCGCTTGGCGCCCATTATTACTTATCATCAGGTTAGTTTTACATTAAATGTCACCATCCATTTGTCGCTCTCAATGCAATTTTTAAATTACCAATCGTGCATTCAACCTTCGGTTGTTGCACACGCCTGAGTTATTTGTCATCAATCAAAAGAGTTCTCATGTTATTTAAAGGTTAATTATAAGATGTAGAAATAAATGTTGTATTATGGGATTCATTTTCTCCTTTCTTTTATTTAATACACTTTTGTTACATCCATTCCTGAGGTACTCATGCCCTTCACCTTTATAATCTCGTTTCAAATTAACGTATAAAACGTACTTAAATAAAATAGAACAACCACAAATCCGTTTCGTAAAATTGATATCAGGCAAAAAAAAAACAATTATGTAAAGGCGATTATAAAAAATGTTCTCTTTGTGTAATGTGCTTTCTATACATAGTAGGGTAGATTACCAACTAACGCTAGATGAATTCTGGAATACAGAATTCAAAAAACCTGTAAACCATAACTACCCTACTAGGCATAGAGAAGCACAAATGTTTATTATTAAAATATCGCAAAATGTATACGGAGATAGAACAAAAAGACATATAGAATTCCGGAATTATTTAACGCATTACCAGAAGACATTAAAAATGAGACATCTTATTGAAAAATCAAAACGATAATTAGATCGTTCTACCTCCGTGAAACATGAAACCAAATAATATTGAGGATCAAGATATCAAGTTGAGATTAAATATATTATTATAAGCTAATAAATATGAAAAGTGAGAGATTTCTTAGAATTAAACTGATTGATCAGTTTTGTAGGATTTAAGTAAGATAAAATATTGTACAAATAAAAAAACTGAATAAACACATTAAAAAAATTTTAAAAAATCCTTAAAAATTAAAGTTTTTCAATTGTTTACAATAATATTATTTCCACCTTAAAAATGCACCCAGCACAGTTTTGTACACTACAAACCGCAACGTCAAAACTTTGCTCCAAATCATTGATAACCTCGTCAGCTAATTTTATATAAAACTCACAAGGTATCATTTCCTTTTTTCTAATTATCCCACGCAGAGTGTTGAAGTTCTTCCACTCTAGATTACCTAATTCTTTCAAAATTATAACAGAATATCTATAATGAAAATTGCAAAAATCGTCAATGCATATAAAAAAATAGTATTCGCTAAGTACCTTTCAATGAACATCGACTTCCTCGGAGAGCTGATTGAATTAATGGAAATCATTGAAACGTTGCTTGAAATGGCTTTAGCCGTAGTTTGTGATCATATCTGAATAGCCAAGTACTCTCCCAATTTATTCTTCCCTATCTCCTACTCCTCCCCACTATATTCAGCCTCACAACATACACCAATTGTGGAGAGCTGATTGAATTAATGGAAATCTTCCATTAATTTATCCTTTTTTTCAATTTGGGAGACGGGGATCCATTTCTTGGATAACCAACACCACTGCCATAGGTCACCCCAAGTGGTTGGTTTGTCTAGGTCTTGGCGGCGGATGCGTGGCGGGCCAGATCGGAAACACTGGTTGAGGGAGACCCTTTAACGTCTCCAGCAGGACTCTATCGACCCTTCGCCTTGCATCACAGTGGGAGAAATGGTTTAGTACGTTCGTCACTCCTGAACACACTGACTATACCTGTTTCCTTCCCAGAACTTCATCTTCTTTATTTACTTGTAAAAGACCCTCCAAACAGCATCCTCAAAGATGACATGCCATGAGAGAAATTATTTTCCTCAGGTACTTCGGCGCAGAGCTAGTGTAAGATTGTCAACATTATCTTATAAAATATCTTTTATGTCTTTGGTTTCCTTTCTCTATGCCATCATCTTCTCACCACCAGCCATCATTATGGCGTGATCAATAAATAGATACATCCTGCACCAATAATTTAATATTGTTTAGCAAAAATATGGTAATATACCAATATCCAAAACTACGCAGTAAAGTTGAATGGCGTATACAGATAGAGTTCAATATCCTTGAAGACGTTGAATTTATATTTTTAAATGTGAATTATAAAATTCTTTCAATAGCTTATAAACTTGAATAAATTAACTAATGATTTTAATTAGCTTGCTATCATTTAATGACGCAAGGTCAAAATATCACATTTAATAATATAAAATAAATTAACATTTTTAATCAATGTATTACTTGTAGAAAAATGCGGCATTTCATTAATAAAACAATATTGACACCACAATAAAACAGATTGCAGAAAATTGAGTTGTTTCAATGTTTTAATGAGATATTTAAGTGGATAATTGTTTAGAAAATTTCTCGAATTGTTCAGTTCATGAAGTTCTCAGAAGAACTGAGTGTTGTTGGAGAATGTGGAACTTTCACTCAATTCTGAGCGGCATTCTTTAATTTAGTTAAGTACCTGTGATTGTGCCTGCCCTCAATGGAGAGGTGAGATCTATCTACTTCTGCTTGAGGCAACCTTCTCTTATTCAGGTAAACTATGTTCTCCACCTATTAAGATAATCAATAAAAACAGATAATCCATTAGCTACGTAAGGTAGATCGGGGTGAGAGCATATTGAGGGGGAGGCCTTCTACCTTTCTTGTAAATATATAAAGCAAAATTTTGGACTTTCATCAATGAACATAATATATTCATTAAATGAAAAAACACAATTTGTAATACACCACTTTACTATTAACTTAAGATAATTAGATACAGGCACACACATATATAGCTTCGTCAGGGCTTATTATTAACTAAAGATAATTAGATACACGAAAAAAGAATTCAAAATAAATTCTTAAGATACCTATATATTAACTTCAGTATGGGTATTACAAGGGAATGTGTCAATTATGATTATCTAGTGTGTCAAATGAATTTATTCAAATTATCCGAACCTAGAACATGTAGTGACTTTACTAGTTTGTATAAATTCAATAATTGATAGCCCTGAACTATTATACTTGATTTATGCCCATATACCTCGCAAACCATACATATATTCTGCTATCTAAGGTCAAACTTAGACTTGGACACTCTAATAAGCGTCTATTTTGCTCTTTTCCAATTCGTAGCAACATATGGTATTGTAGGATGGTGTGGTTGTGCTGAATATGTTATCACTCCAGTTATTACAGTACAAAAACTAATTTTGAGAATTATATTTAAATGCCAACCTATTCACCCCTCAAACGAACTATTTGCTAAAATTAGGGTCTTAGATATTCGCCGAGCTTTTTTTAAAGACATAGGTCAAAAAAAGTTTTTACACTATTTCATTTTTATTTTTATGTCACTAAATTCAAATGGGACAATATAAACAGGCATATTTGTAGATAAGTACGTATCATGATTAACCCGTGTTAAAGAGAAATAGGTATAATTTTGCATTTATTTAATCATCTTTTGAAATTACGATATGTATTTCTATTTTATTTAAATTATCGTTTTATCAGTTTAATCTTTATTTTTATTTCTGATAAGGTTTCTATAATTAATGTATTTTTTTAATTTTTGTTTTACCATAACACGTCCTTTTCCCTTGTGTTGTATTATTTGTTCTACAAAATATTATTTTGTTATTCTTACGTAAATGTCGCCCTCCGTGGTCGAGGGGTAAGGCTCTCGACTAGCAAGTTCGAATCCCGGCGTGCGTAAGTAAATTTTATTTGATTTATTTGTGTTATTTCATAATTCGTTAAAAATAATATATTTTTTTTTTTTTTTTTTTTTTTTTAATTATTTTTTATTTTTAATAATAAGTTTACATGGTACATAATTCATTTTACATCTTGGGTTTTTTTTACTACTCTTCCATTGAAAGCATTTGCTTGTGTATGGAAGGGGAGTGTACATAAATGTTGTTGTTAGTTAGTACTTAGATAATTCATTGTACATAAATGTATGTTTGCTGTAGTATTTTTTTTTTGATAGTAGTGAAGGATAATATATTAATATAATAAATTTTAATAAAGAAAGAAGGTTATGGAAAACTAAGGATATTTGTGAGATTAATTAAGTGACAGTAGTTTTTTTTTTCAGAATATTTTTAAAGTGTCTCTTGACAGAGAGCAGTATTTGGGTTTTATCATTAATGCTTCTGATTTCTTCTGGTAGACGATTGAAAAAAGTTCTTCCCTGGTAAGTATAATGATGTTGTGCAAAAGACGTATTTAGTTTTGGGCATAGAAAAACATGTCTAAGTCGCGTTCTGTTTTCATTTAAAAATTGATATTTATCTTTTTCTTTTATAATTTGGATTAATGAGTTTTTAATATATAGGTCTTTAAATGTAGGTACTTGAAATTCTTCAAACAGGCGTTCTGTTGGGTAGTCAAAGGATTTTTTTAATATAATTTTAATAATTGTTCTTTGTATAATTTCAATTGGAAGAAGGTTACATTTATACGCGGATCCCCAACTAATAATAGCGTATTGTAAAGTGGATTGAACTAAGGCATAGTAAATTAAATATAGATTTTTTATCGACAGAAAGTTTCTAATTCTTAAAAATATATATATTAATTTTCTAATTTTTTTTACTACTTGACATATTTGTTCCTTCCATTTCAGATTTTTATCAATAATTACTCCTAGATATTTAATTTCATTTGTTGTTTTTAGTACTGTACAGTTTGATTTGCAATAGTTTTGGCTGTGAATTTTAGTATTATTATGTATGACAATGTGAAAATTTTTAGGAGTATCATTTGTATGGATTGCAAATGGAATTACAAATGTCTTTTCATTATTAAGTGACAATAAATTGGTGTCGAAAAAATTCTTGAGCGTGTTGATGTCTTCTGTGGCCTTTAATTCTACTTTTTCCCAAGTCTTATCACTTATTATTAATACTGTATCATCGGCGTATGACGTGATTTGACCATGTAAAGGTTGAAAAAAAATATCGTTTACATATTGTGTTCTTGCGGTACGTATCAGAGTGGAAGATATTCTCAGTATCGCCTCGGTGTAAGACCACCATTCAGAATTAAAACGTTGCTTGAAATGGCTTTAGCCATGTTTGGTGACCAGATAGCCAGGCACTCACCCACCTTCCTCTCCCACGTCTCCTTTCCCTCCACACTACCTTCAGCCCCACAACATACTCCAATTATGAATGCCGTAGTCTCATTTTTTAAACACGGACTACCCATAATATGGGCATGAGACTAGTAGTTGAGAAAATCACCAAAATTGTAATTTAAAAAAAATTATAAACAAAAAAAAACATCGAGGCAATATCTACCGTATTATTGCGACAACTCCAATACGGAGACACAGTTGTGTACTCCACTGTTTTGTTTTCACAATAATCTCACATAATTCTCTACTGGAAAGTCCTCAACTCAGATTTAAAAATGTCGTTAAGACGTGATCAGAACAATAACGTTGTAATCTCTACAGATTCGATCAGCGCGCTGCAGCGTGGTGTCGGTAATCTTTGTCCTGTCGATTAAAACGAAATCTGTTTTGAAATCAAATGCAAAAGACGTGTTTGTTTTGATAATTATGACATATTTCCTGTTTGAAATTATACCTATTTGGGTTGAGCATGTAAGCCAAAGCTAAAAGCCGCCCCACAGGCTAGGCGGAAATACTTGCAGCATACAAAAATTGTACATTGATTGTACACTATTTATTGTTATATTTCCAGACAGAGGCATGATACCCTTTTATTATTCCAGAGGGCGATCATTTTACTCCTCAGTGCCTCCTGTGTGGAGCTAATATAAAATTAAAAAAAAAAAAAAAATAATATCATTACAAACTTATTCATACAATTCGATCCTACCGTTCTATCGTCGTTCAATATACCATTCACACAATCAATGCCTTTCTTTTAACATATTCAATATATCATTCACACGATCCAATGCCTTTCTTTCAACATATTCTATATACCATTCACACAATCAATGCCTTTCTTTCAACATATTCAATATATCATTCACACGATCCAATGCCTTTCCTTCGACATATTCTATATACCATTCACACGATCAATGCCTTTCTTTCGACATATTCTATATACCATTCACACAATCAATGCCTTTCTTTCAACATATTCAATATATCATTCACACGATCCAATGCCTTTCTTTTGACATATTCTATGTACCATTCACACGATCAATGCCTTTCTTTCAACATATTCAATAATGGGTCTTTAATAAATGAAGGGTTAATTATCATTGTTTGAAACGCCTTATTGATTCTGATTTCATAATCACCTATCTTAATATAACGTTATCAACATTGACACAGCTAGATTAGTAGTAGTAATTATCATAATTTATAATTGCATATATTAATTAACCTTGGCTGCGCGTAAGTGCTAATTACAGCGCATTACACCCTGCACAGAATGCATCAAATGGCATAATATGTAATCACAGTAAATGCCACAATAATCCTGCAGTCCTTGTGGCCTGGTAGTAACAGAAAGTTCATTAATAAATTATGGTGGAGATAAGATTTTTCCGCATTTTCCAATAACAAAGGGCTTGCTTTGTTCCTTTCAATCTACTGTCATCAGTAAAATTTATAAGGCACATCGGGGTTACATTTGATCCTAAACTTACTCTTTCAGATCATATAGTGGGATTGGTATCATCTTGTTATAAAACTTCTTGGATTTGTGATAATAATAAGCAAACAATTATCCAAGCCCGAAGCAATGACATCGATGTTCAACTGCCTTATACGATCTAAATTAGAATACGCTTCTGCTGTCTGGGCCCCATACCAGCAAAAATACATAGAATTATTAGAACAAATTCAAAAAAAAAATCTAAGATATCTTTATACGCATGGTGAATATGCATCAGATATATTTGCTCTCCGAAACGCACTACGAAAGTCTCCAATCTAGGAAAATTGGGATCCTTAAAGTAAAAGCTTTTAAAATCATGAACAAATTGAAAAAAAATGACTGCCCAAATTGTTTGTACCGAACAGCTACCGTCAGGGTCGACGCCACGACTTGCTATGTATTCCAAACGGACGTTCTGGCCCAGCATAGCATGACAAGAAGTATGGTGCTGCTAAATGATACCTCCAGGTCTCTTGACATTTTCAACATTGGCCTTGAAGATTCCAAAAGTTATTTTAGGTAAGAACTCTAAAATATCGGTTATTGTAAAATGTTTCATTTAAAGTTTTGTATATTTCATGTGTATTGTAATAGGATTACAGCAATCTGTATGCACAAAAAAAATCTCAGAGTTTGATTATTCGAGGTATTTGCTAGCAATTATAGATAATCAATAAAATATATTATAATTTAATAAAACCATAACACTCATATTCTAAGTATTAACTCCTTGGGCTAATTTGTTCGCTTTTGGAAACAACTCATACGGTCTCATATAAATCTTTGTAAATCCCTTACTGATGTCATGGTGAGAAATATGATCTAAACGGTGTCGGAAAGGTTAAATATCACGCTTTATATTCAAATCGAATAATATAGACCTAAAACTGAGAATACTCCTCATCAAGACCTATGTATGGAGTATCTTGATGTACGGCTGCGAAACATGGTGCCTATCCGAAAGAGATAAACGGAGACTAGAGGCTTTTGAGATGTGGTCCTATAGAAGACTGTTAGGAATTTCCTGGAGAGACCATATTACAAATGAGGAGGTTCTCCAAAGAATCAAAGGAAGAAGGCACCTGGTCAGGACCTTGTCCGAAAGGCGTGCAAGATGGATCGGCCATGTTATACGACAAGAAGGCCTCTTGCATGTCATAATAGAGGGTATGACCGAGGGGACCAACTCTAGGGGACGCCCACGCCGAGAGTACCTGGAGGACCTGCTGGTGGACGTGCAGAAGTCAAAAGAGCCGCACAAGACAGGGAAGAATGGAAGAGGAGATTAGATGAAATTGCTGCAAACCAATCCCAGGATTGAAACCAGAGAGAGATATTCAAATCTAGAAGGAAACCATAAAATAATTAAAATGTGCACTTTTATGAAACCACAGGTTACGAATGCAAATTGAAAAAAATATCAATGGGCCAAGAGATACCAGTTGGAGAAGTCAAAGGTTCTCCTTAAACCAGCCTCTCCTGATCCGGCACGCCAAGCAACTGGAGGGCAGGCGCATCCTGAACACACCTCGTCCGATGAACCTGGGCACTCCTGCTAATCACCAAAAGTAGCGAACTACTTGGGGTGACCTTTGGCAGAGGTGTTGGTTGGCTTGATCAATATTAATGTGAGTAATAGCATAACGTAGTTTACATTATTTATTTACGCCCTAAGGGGCTTTTACAAAGATAGGTAACAAGCAGAGATGTGCAAAATGGGTACACAAAACCATTTGAAATGCAAAATGGAAATGGGTCAAAACTTTTCCATTTGAAAATGCAAAATGCAAAATGGTTTTTAGAAAAGCATTTCAAATGCAAAATGCAAAATACCTATTTTCAAAATGAATTGAAAATGCAAAATGGTTTCTCAGTTCAAACAATTAAAATAATTATAGAATTTTTAAACAATTTTGTCATTTAACAATGGACATCAATGTAGAACAAACATATTACATGATGGTAAATCCAAAAACACCACTACAGATTATGAAACCACAAAAAATTTGCGTGGGACTAATGTTGCCAACGTAAAAACATAGAAACTGCTATCTAACATTTAATATTACAGCGTCATGGCCCCATGTTCAGTATTTGAATCAGTATTTTTTGTAATGGTATCACTCAATTGCCAGGGCTCCTACCAGGGAGCAACTTGACAAATGTAAATTATCTCTCATAGCGAGGTTGAGGACCGACTGATATTTGGGGCTTATGAAAAAAAGATGAGTGGAGAAAGTAGGAAGAATGTTGCAAAAAGCATTTAAAATGGAAAATGCATTGAGAAAAGCATTTAAATGCAAAATGGTTTTTAGAAAAGCATTTAAAATGGAAAATACCCATTTTGCATTTTGCATTTCCATTTGAAATGGATTTATTTTAAATAAAGCACATCTCTGGTAAATAGTAATACAGTTGTGTTCGGTACATAGTTAACAATAAATAATGATTTATGATTAAATTAAGGTAAATTATTAATGTAAATTTTAAATTATATATAAAGAAACATAGAAATATAAAAATAAAAGTGTATTCACTACGGAGTCGTTAATTCATACATATCAGTAAAGTGATTAAAAAGGATTCGTTTTATAACTAATGCGGAATCTTTAAACATGTCTACAATATTCCCAAATTTATTGCCAAAATGATGTAGTCTATTTATAGGTGTATGAGCTTCATAGTTGGTTTTAAATTTTTCAGAAAAAAGACTTTGCCTCGTATTTCTGGTCGGGACGTAAAATTTTATTTTATTATGCATGTATGTATGGTTAAACTTGGTAGATAGTTATAATAAAGAGATTAATGAGTTCCTTAAAACAGACAATCTGCCTAGCTAGAAATTGTACATATTTAAATTAAAATAAACTTGCATTGATGCAAATAAAATGATTAAAATATAACTACTTTTGTATACGGCCTCGTATTCCTCAGGGCTGTGCTACACTGTAAATATAAACAATTATGTTACTGATCATAATGCTACTGATTATGTTTTAGTGCAATCTGCCATTGCTTTATTCCGGTGTAGCTAGATAGGTACCTACCATTCTCTTCGTTCTTCTTTCTGCTTTATTATTGGATAACAGTCTGTCACTTTAAGCAGTGAATCCGAAAATATGAAAGATTTCTCACGCGAATTATATTGTTAAATTTATATTATGATCATAATACTTTTTTATTCAATTGGAAACCAGACAGAAAACCCACTTCCACTTTTCACTTTTACTTAATAATTACACTTGAAACAAAACGCGATGATAAAATTAATATTGAATAGAAGCCGGAACATGACTTTCAGATATCAAAGCCATAAAAAGACAGATTAATAACATACAACGTTATCTCTCAAATATATAATCAAAAATAATAAACGAATAAAAAAATGAAAATTATTAATAACCGCTCAGTGGTTTCAGAATTCTTGACCGGACATCAGAAGGCACGGGTTCAATTCCCGTTGGCGGCATTTATTTTTACTCGGGAGATATATTCAATTTGTATTGATGTTACCCCTTATGCTATGCGCAAAACCTTGTGTAATAAACATTTGTTTATCATTAAAAAATAATAATATTTGACAAGTAAAAATATTTCACCAATAAATGAAGATAATTATATGTCTCGACGCCATCTAGTGAGAAATTTAGCACTAACAAAGCCTTTCCTACAAAAATAAAGTTGGTTGTTTACAGGTGAAAAAATATAATAAGCAGTAATTTTTGATTGAGGTACTAGTACATATTGAATTATCTGGCGGGTTGGAAATAAGCCGAAATGGCTCAGTGGTTTCAGAGCACCTGACCGGACATCAGAAGTCACGGGTTCAATTCCCGTTGAGATATTTTCAATTTGTATTGATATTTCAGGCAAATAATTGTTATTGCTTATAATTATTTGTGGGTAATGATATTGCGGACCCCTCAGCAAAATAAGGAGCATCCAACCCTATTGTTACCCTCGTAAACCACATTCCCCTATCTGACATTTTTTCCATTCTCAAAAATAGATCCCGCAATGTTTGGGCAGAGTATTTGCACATTGCTAGTCAATCCAAGAGAGCATGCTATGCTTCGATACAAACGATTATACCATCAAAACCTTGATTTCAATAATTCCCCCATTTCTCCAAAAAATACATCTCCTCACTTATTTGAATGAGGATTGGACATTGTTCGGTTCCTTCTCACCTTTTTAAAATTCATATGCTTGACTCCTCAGATATATATATATATTCTGTGGTCTAGAAGTGGGAACTTTAGAGCACTTATTTTTTGCTGTCCCTCTCTAAACATATACCCTATCTTCTATCTAAAATTACCTTCCCTCCATTCTACATCTTATTGCTTCTAATTTCGACTCCAATCTTCCATATAATTTTGAAAGTTGCCAATTTAAACAAAATTAATATTTAAATTCACCTTACACCTTTCTCTCCATAATTTTGAAATGATGGCCAAGAACAGAGTGAAAGCCAAAAACATTTGAAGAAAATAATTTCAACGTTACATTTCGTCAAGTCATTATTGTCGCATTAAATAGAAACTTGTTAGGTATACCTAACGAAAACATAAAAACATTTATATATTATGACTCACATAAATATAACAGAATGGATAATTTTGACAAACTTAGAACTAAGCTTACAACATGCTCGTATACGACTGAATATGGATGTTTATCAGTTGTATAAAATTAAAACGTTTAAATTATTACGTTTATTAGTAAGTCCCCTTTGTAATTTTGTTTTTCAAGATTAGATCTTACTTTATTGTGTAATATGACTAGAACTATTTAATAAAATTTGCTAATTTGTATTACTACTAAAAAAACATTCAAATGACAAAATGTATTTGTCCTTGTTTCTTTAATCTGTTTATCCTTTAACCATTCCAATAAATGTACATCTTCTGGATAATAAATGTGCATCTTCTGGATAATTAATGTACATCTTCTGCATGGTAAATGTACATCTTCGGGATAGTAAATATATATCTTCTTGATAATAAATGTATATCAATTGAAAATAATACATCTTCTGGATAATAAATGTACATCTTCTGGATAGTAAATATATGTCTTCTGGATAAATAATTTATTATTCTACTCATATTCCTATAACTCCCTCCTTTCTCAATTTTGTCCAAATTTTAGTACGCATGTCATAGAATATTATTAGAGTAGTTATAGAATAGGTATAAGAAGTTTTAAAAATGTATAGCTAAATAAAATCCTAAATGATGTACCTACCTACCAATATCATTATAATACCTAGATGTGTGTAACTCGCCTATTTTATATTGAAAACCAAATGTATTTTTGCAGTTATTTACATTTCGTAACTATTAATTCAATGCCGGTGCGATAAAACTAATCTCATACTCGAGCACATAATATTTCATAGATTGTCCGTAACGATGAATTGATCAACAATACGTGCAAAAAATATAAACAACCTCCAAATCAGATTCATTGCGATACTCCAACCTTTGCTTTACTTCTACAGGGAAGTATTCGCCAGCAATCCGCCAAGGACGTGAACAATGAACACTGCTTCGTCAGCTCAAACAAACAAACAATTCATTTCCAATTGAATTCAGCTGATTCAATTTCATTGAATTTTTGTGAATCACTCGCTAGGTGGCGTTTACCCGGCGTTGCACGGTGACTTACAGATGATTTGGAGTAAAGTCTTGAGGTTGTGAGAGTAACTGAGTATTTATTTCACATGATTGTGCCATGTATTCCTCATTTCCAAGTCATACATTCTCCTTCTACCTCTTTCTTCGTTCAAATTATTATTTGATGCATGACCTCAGGCATCCACGACTTTTTGCTACCATTCATTTCGTGTAGAATCAAAATCCACATTGACACTGTTAAAACAACATTCATTCATATCTCATTCCAGCGCAGACATAATGCCATATCTCGATCGTCCCCGACTTTTCCTACCATTCAAACTCTCTAAACACTCCTGGCACTAATAAGAACGAACTCGGATGAATGATATTGAAAAGCTTACTGGACAGACAAAGAAACATTCAATTTTATAGGTACATATTTAAGATTTAAGTTTAAAAGCAAGGGGCTGAAAGAGAAAAAAACGTAGTTTATGTTTCTTAATTTTTTAGATGTTTTTTTTAATTATAATTCACTCGATAAATGTGGTAAAATCCATGTAAAGTGATGTATTTTAATTTTAACCCCTCAGGCCTCTGGCATATTCTTATTTTTTTATGTACTAAATCTTTGAATGCAAACATAATTTTTTTTTAAATGGCTTTTAACGTTTTTTCGTCTAAACACTGAACTAATATTACTGGTAACATACAATTAATTAGGCAAATGTATTATATTGCTACCTCATTTTTTCCTTTCATTGTAAAAATATATATGTTTTAATTCTCTTTTTACGTTTACCTTACTTTATACGTGTTTTCGCCGTAACACTGAAAAATACACATTTTACTATGAACATTACTGCCACTTCATTTTTGTGTCGTTTCGTATAAAAATAATTAATCAAGATTCATAATTTTTCTACAAATTGCGGTCGGAATCTTTGGTTTCGTAGAAGTTTACATTTTAATTCTGCTGTGGTAAACTTCTAGATTTGAATATAAAGCGTAGTTTTTTCTATTTCTAACACCGTTTAGATAATATTTCTAACCTTGACTCTAAGGGAGAGAACGATTTCTATGAGACCAAAAGCGAACAAATTAACAAAAACTATAACAATTGCCGATAATCTTCCATTTCATAAGATTTTACGAAGAGTTGCACCGCCATCGGTAAAAGAAATGTAAATAAGTAAATAATACAAACATTCCCGGGTTACGAATAGTAATAATAATATTTGAAAACCTCCTACTACCACCACAGTAAGAGGAAAGTGTTGCCTCGACGCCTTGGTGAGACCCAGACGCGATGCCAACGCAACCTACTGCCCGGTCTAAATATATTTAGGCTATATAATATGTGCAAAATATTAAGGTAAAAGTAAGTCAAACTGAACTCCATTGCAATTCTTGCACGGTGACGTGGTATTATCCAGTTTTCCACCTTCCACCCGAGCCCTTAATTTACAGGTAAAACCATATACTTATCTTACCTCTTATCAGCGTCACCGTGCTGTGTATAATAGTACCATAGCAATAGTAATAGTGCATAATGGTTGCCTTTAATAATGGTAATAATGACATCGTTATCTGCGAACACAATGCAGATAAATAACTTATGCACGGCATTAGAATAGGTGTACTAGTCCGTGCAGGTGCAATAGCTAAAAGTGAAGGAATGTAAATTTGCGATTGGCATATACCTATAAATTCACTTTCAATATGATCGATTATTTTTTTTACAACAACAATATCGAAAGATATTACAGAGTTACCATTTAATATTACTCGTAATTCGGTTGAATAGTTAGTAGGTAACAACCAGTGGCTTGCATTGCTTTGTAACAAATAGAAACATTTTCCAATGCAAAACTATTATGACATTTAAAATATATTTACAATTTAAAAATAAAAATGTTTTATTTTTTATTTGTTGAACTTTTAATGTTATAATATTTTTTTCATGTTTCTACGCCCAAATTATTGAAATAATACTTCGTTTCAACAAAATGAATACAAGAAACAACTATTTACGTCAGGTAGACGGAAAAACACGCGCAAAATTGTTAGGTTCTTAGTTTGGGTTATTTATAAAGTTTGCATATTTAATTACATTGAAGCGGCAAACGGCATATCTTAAGATCAAACATGGTGCCGAAACACAGGAAATTTTGAACTTTGATTGAAAAAAATGGTTTTTGCATTTTTACCATCTTAACCAAGGAAATAGTTGGTTCTTGTAGTTATTATGTTGAAACGTTTTAAAATAATTTGTAGTTTATGTGAAGCAGACGAAGTAGGTACCTACCAATTTAAAAAAAAAGTTACATACCTACATTGATTTTTTAAATAAAATACTTGTCCTCAATACTGGGAATTATCTACCAGGTTACAGGGGGAAAATAATCGAATTGATGTAGCTTTATCACTAGGCGGTAGATACTCGGAATCACGCGCTACATACTTAGCGGAATAACTGACCATTGTTTCGATTATTAACGTGGTTGAAATATCAACATGTTTCGTTTATTCGCATGTTTTTATGCTATCTGCTATCAACGTGATAGTTTATCAACATAGTACGAGTACTAACGTGATTTAAATACATTCATCTACACGTTTATGAACATGTTTAGGTGGTCAACCTGTATCGATTATTCATCAACATATTTATAATATAAAAATGTCTCGTTTATCAACATTTTTCGATTATGCCCAACACTATTTATTCTAAACGCTGAAACTATAAACTACTACTACTAACTACACTAAGGATTTGCAAATAAAATCGACAGGGCAATTTAAAGAGTTCTATGTTTAGTGATGTCATTATTCAACCTGATAATTAATAAGGGGTAAATATTTGCAGAAGTTCGGTTTGACGAAATTACCGAGTAAATATTTGAAGGTTTTGATATAATTTGAGATTTGCGAAAAGCATTATAGTTGTTTATTTTTGGGGTGTTATGCCGTGTTGCGCTACCTCCTTCTTTAGCCAAAGTTTCGGACAACATTGTCACTCATCAGGGCAGATGAGTAAACATCATATATTATATAATTCACTAGCTTTACACAGAGTTTTTCATCAGATGTAGACAGACAGTAATTTCGCGCCATTTTTAATGCATCTATTTAAATTTCACTTTTATTTTCGGGTTTTTGAATTCAAATATTGTAATCGACACTGATAGACTCGTTATCGATGACAATGCATTCTATCAACTCTTGGTGGCGATCACATACATACACGCGAACATATACAGATTTCTCTGAAATCGGATAACATTACAGCAGTTAATATACTAAATAAATGTCGGTTCTACCCCGTTGCGATTTTACTCAGTTTTAGTGCGGTTGACTACAATCCCTGGGAAGTTAGGTTCAATCCTCAAGTCAAACCTTTTTTTAAAGTTTTAAAATATATTTTCAAATAGATGTTTTATAGTTTTTAAAAAACATTATTTTTTTAAAATTGATTTTTCTCTTGTTTTGAAGTGTGCAAAATTTCGTCAAGAATTATTAAAATTCTAGTGTAGAGAAGTGCAGACTCTCGATTTGAAGGTCAAGTGGGCAAAAATTCACTAATCTCGGAATAAAACTGTAGGTTTTTATCAAAAGCAAAAGATTTAAAAGATTTTAGGCACATTTTTTTCAAACACTGATTGTTTACATCAATAACAAGCGTAGCGTATTATTGATAAGGTAGAAAGATCTTATCATCTTGTCAATATTAACGTTAGTTTGTAGCCAATTAGTTAGAAAAAAAATATATATATAAAGATTGTTTAAAATGATTATAAATAATTACCATCTTCCCAGGTATTTCCTGCAGTATTTTCCAACAAGGAGCCTCCGTTCGGTGACACGTCTTTCATCAGGATGGTATCCATATTAGAGAGGTTCACAAAAACGGAAAGTTGTCAAATAACTTCAGTTTTCCACCAAAAACAACAATTATAACATTTACACAACACGGCAACACGTCACTCTCACTGAATTATTATAGCGCGCCACAAAAGTAGGTACTATGGTAGTAACCCACTAAATCAATCATAAACTATTCAGGTATCAACTATTTGCAGTCTCGCAAAGTGCACGTAATGTCTGTTACATTATAACGTCAACGTAGACGTATATTAGTTGTATTCCCATTGAGTTCTGGCAGCCAACTGTTGCAGCAGTCTCCGCGTTCTCCAGTGCTCCAAGCAGCCTTTGGCAGCTGTTATTGTTTGGTAAACACTAGTATTATTATCAACGCACGGTTATTAATTTAATGACACGCTGTTTTATAAAATGTGCTGACGCGCGCGGAGAGTTAATATACGCGTAGATAGGCGGGATTCAATCTAATACTTTCCATACGCGATATTATCAAATTACGGGTGATTGACTTTAAAGTTGACACAAAGCGGTAGGCGCTACGAGCTACCAGTTCTGTGATAGGTCCACAATACTCTACAGTCCTCAGTCCACTGCGGGCGCCGGGCGGAGTGTGGAGGTCGCCGGAGAAGCGATGAAGCGACAAGTGGTGTGGTGGTATAGGTTCTGGTTCTCGCTGCACTGCGAGGAGTGACTGGTAGCAGCTACTAGCTAGTGTGGTTAGACGAGGAGAAAGCAGCTAGGTCAGGTGGTACGTGGTACAGAGAGTACTGAGTAAGTACCCGGGCAGGCGACTAACAAAGGGAGAGCCCTATAATAGCTATCTGACATCGTCACGCCTTTCACTCTTGATAAAACTATAAATTCCAACAACAAATACTATATATTACATTGAACTCATCGACCTAGTATATCGATGATTGAAACTATCCACATATTGCACGTTGTTGTAAAGCAAATATGTATTGAACCAATGTTTGTTCAAGCCAACGCTTGGTGGTGTTAATTATTATCTTTTGTTTTTGCGAAATTTTTGACCATCGAAAATCTTCTCTAGGTTTTAGAAAACTTTTCCACGAGTACCTTACAAAAACTACTGTCTTAAGCTGATAAATAACTTCAATGTGATATTTTCATATCTGACATCAAATGAAAATTTGAAACAGAAAAAGAGCTTTAGCCTCGGCTAGACTGAGCTTCAATTCTTTGTTTCGACCGAATCTTTGTCTGATTTTCTGTTTGTAATTTTCTTTTGTGAGTCGGTAATATTGTATTCAATTATTAAATATTACAATTTAAGGTATTACTCATTGAAACGCAATTGATATTTATGCCATCTGCCAGCGCAGGCCCGTGAGTAATCACGGAATAGGCTGAAATCTAGACAAATCAGTTGCAATTTAAAATTATAATTAAAATAATTTTTTCTTAAAAATAATGTATTATAGTTAAGTACTTTAACGCGTGTGTGAATTCTTCACAGAATCAGATCAAATTTTAAAATAACATTTCAATTTAAAGAAAATTTAAGTTCATTGAACCAGCGTTACGCGGGACGCACATACAATCGAAATTAGTATTTTTGATTCCGTTTGATAAATTCATCTTCATTCTTATTTTGATAAATTCAAAAAAATATATTCCTAGCCTATCTATATCTCATTTTTGCGCCAGAATAGCGGTAGATTAATTTCCTTGTTCAAAACAATGCCAAGTATTTCTAGGAACTCGGAATCTATTGAAATTTTACGACTCGTTTTAGATACCTGTTCTTAAGCAGTCAACACATTCATGGGAAATACCTGGTTAAATTAACTTTAATCGTTTCATATTACAAATGAGAAAAAACCAATGAAATGTATCTACGAATACATACTCCTAAATACTTAACTTTATATAATATTATTCAGTAACTGGGTATCTAGTACGGTAGATCGATAAAAACCCTATCTCAATACGATATTGACAAAATCCGTCTGTGGTCAGTTAGCGATATTTGTGAGCACTGTCAGAATGTGATTCCGTCAGTTGGTAGACAAAAGCCGCTGCTCTTAGCGGGGCCTCCTACTCCAATAAGCTGTCAACATGCCTTCATTTTTGTTCGTTACTTTCGTTATGCAAAATAACTGACTTATTATTGAATGAAGATGAACTAACTGAACGAAATCTGTACACCGTCTTCGTTAATTTATCTATCAATTGATTCCGTTCCAGCTTCATGAAACGAAAGTTGTGACTTGTGACTAATGACCTCATGAATTAATTAACTCCATTTTTAGTGTCGAAAAGTACACGCGGACTGCCAATGCACATTAAGGTTAATTTTTCAATTCAACATTGCCAATTATTTATTAGTATATTTAACTTTGACATGGCCGTCTGACGTTTAAGGACGTCAATTCATAGAGAGATGCGCCAGTGTTGCCAGCGTATATTGATTTCTGATTTATTGCTTTATCAATATCTGTTTTTTATCAACAGCGCTACCGTGCTCGAGATCGTCGATAGTTACGCCTTTCGATCAGATGTTGTAAAGTTATCGATTTCACGGTGTTAAATACTACTACGGTACTATTTAAAACACATTGGTGGTTCTGGTCGCCGCTCAGTCATTTGTCGCAACGAATCGCTCAATTTAACATATACTTCCTGTACCTACATTTACAGGCTTGTTACATAGTATGTAATGCATAATGCTTGTATCAGCGACAACATAATTAGAAATTGATCTTTGAAATGACCACGATTACATTTGAGATTTAACCCCTCGGGCTAAATTGTTCGCTTTTAGGAACAGCTCATATGGTCTCATAGAAATCGTTGTGTCTCCTTTACTCTTATGGTTAGAAATATGATCTAAACCGTGTTAGAAAGAGAAAACACCACGCTTTATATTCAAATTATAAGTTAACCACAGAATTAATCAAATGTACATCTCAATAAAACCAAAGGTTTCGACCGCAATTAGTAAAAAAAATTACGAAACATCCTTAGTTTTTTATTAATTATATTCATATGAAACGAAAAAAAGAGGTAACAATGACGTTTCTAATATATTTGCCTAGTAAAATATTTTTTCTTTACGTTATTAGTAATTTTAGTTCAGAGTTTCGACGAAATAACGTACTTTTTTATGTTTGCTTTCAAAATTTTAATATTTCAAAAATTATATTATTACTAGCTGTACCCCGCCACCCATTGCAGTGTCTCTGTCTGTGCAAATAGAGACACAAAGCGTATGTTGCTTTTGCGTCCAACAGATGGAATGCAACATTGTCTTAAAATTGCAAAGCAATCGGTGAAAAGAACTTTTGGATATTTAAGATATTGAACAAAACAACATTTACACTTTTATTTATGTAGATTTTTGATTATAAAATTTATATACATATTTCATCACATTTCAAAAAAATGTTTTTAGTTTCGGATACGTTCGGAATTATTCCTATTTTATTTTATTAGTCATTTGGGTTAAGTCAACATTTTTCTGGCACAAACATGCCCTTTTCATGGCAGTCTTACAAACTGATAACGTTGTATCAAACACTATCAACGTCGGAGTCTTGTACTTCCGATTATCACATTCCTTAGAGACATAATACATCTTGATAGCTAGGTATATAATTAACTGATTCATAGTTTGTTTTTATCTGTCTTAGAAAAGTAATCAAACACGTTTTTATATCATGGTAATTATGTGTACTTTGTGATCATGATAACTGAACGAATTACGAACAAAGGCTTTAATTCCTATATTGGCCGCAATCATCATCAACAGTGTAAATGAGCTGGTAAGTTATGAACTGTTAAAGTCTTATTCATATTTGCACTTAGCTTAGGTAAAACATTTTATCTGTGTCATTCACACTCTAGGCAGCTGCGGAGATTGGCGTTTCCTTTTCATTTCTAGCTCTAGCAGTGTGGTTTATGTCAAATATCACCATTGATATCTATCTAATAATGTGAAATCAGTCCCACAGCGAAGTCAGTATTCTAATCACGTAGGACGCAGTCCCGGCATAAGCCAAATTAATGGCGCCTCGAGCAATTATTAGATTTTAAGCGCCTTTGGGAATCAACTACATTAGAGTAAGTACCGTAAAATAGGGTGATTTTGCTCAATTTTCTAACTCTTGACAGGCCAAGATGCCAAACAAAACGTCTGTAACCCAGTGGATCTTCCGACGACCCCATGCATTTTTCTGTCTTATGAGCTTTTAAACTATAGAAATCCCAATTATTCAGTCAATTATTAATGGTAACTTATACTAAAATGATTTGTCAAGTAATTAAGCTAATATAAGGAGGATAGTAATTTTGGAAACTATCTACTCCCCCACTTGGCTGCGGGATATTTAATATGAATATCGCACAAGAGTCCAAACTGCTCCCAACCCTCTAGAGCCAGTGAGACTATGGCATCCCAAATTTGGGTATGTTGTGAGGCTGAAGGTTATTGGAGAGGGGAAGGAGACGGGGAAGAGGAGTTTGTGGGAGTATCTGGCAATTCAGTTCTGGTCACCAAACACGGCTAAAGCTATTTCAAGCAACGTTTCAATTCTGAACATCGTCTTTAGGTCGATTCTGAGAGTATCTTCCACTCCGAAACGTGCCACAAGTATATTATATATTATTTTAAATTAATAAATTTTGAAATAATAAAAATGAATCAAATAAAATTTACTTGCGCCCGCAGGCATTTAAACCCGCGATCTTCGGCTTGCTAGTCGAAAACTTTACCCCTCGACCACGGAGCGAACCAAAACAACATTTACATTTTTATTTATATAGCCAGGGTTCCATGATAACTCAACACAGTGACAATTCAACACACATTTAAAAAGTGGTATAAAGTCATTAGAAACGATGAAAAAAAAAACTTAACCTAACCTACTTAACCGAGAATAAAGTTTTTATTTCATCACTTTCCATGACTTTATATAACTTTTTTTAAATTTGATGATTTATAAATTTTATGATTTATCCGGTCACCATAGACAGATAGATAGAAGATAGATGACTGTCAAAAACTATGATTTCTGTAAATGGAACTTGTACCGTTAATTCTAAATACATAAATAAGTATGTTTAACACTTGTCGAAAATACAAGTGATAAAAATAGAAAAAAAAACTGTCATCACAGTTTCCTTTTGGAGTGGGGTGACTTTGATATATCTACCATTTTTTACGATACGCCAAACCACAAAAAATGCCAACTCGAATATTCAAGTAGTTGTATAAATATATCGATAGAGACTGGTGCACTTCATACTTTTTATGTGACCGAAACTATTATAATCGTCGAGGAATTTATAAACTGTATTTTTAATTTCTCTGTCCGCAAACATTAAAAAAACAGCTTCACAATTCAATCATCGATGTTTTAATATCACTCATATTAATGTAAGATCTAATCCGTAGATGGCACTAGTGGTAGTCTATTAGGTTACCCATATATGCCGTTAACTGTAGACTATTGTAGAGTACGAGTGGATAGTAAATAATGTGGGAACCTCGAGGATGGGGTCAATATTATTCCAACTGCCTGCTAATTAAGATATTAGAGCCCGTTGTCAATCTATCATATTAAAAGTACAAGTGTTTTGTTGGAGCCGGAGTTTTATTTAATAAGACAGTTTGTGAGAAACCCCATTGACCCAACATATTTTTAATATTTTTTGTAACTAGAAATTAACTAATTTTACACGATTTTTTTAATCATCATTGTGTTCACGTTGCCCGAAAAAAATCATTAGAAAGAAGCGAGTAATTTCTGAGTGGTAGCTAAGATTGATGCCCGCGATGATCAAAGTTTTCTCTCGATTCAAAAGTCGCCCCATATTACGATATATAAATATATATTTACTATTTTCCGTACAGTTGTAACTTCTAAATCGTATTGTACTGTATTGTATTATGCTTTGCACGGTTTCACAAAGCAGTATGATGAATATTGCTGTTCACACAATAGATAAAGGTATACGAGGGGCGCTGAGGTGCTCGCTGATGCCGCCGCTTCTTCGGTAATGGTCTCCTCCATAGGGTTTACCTTCACAGTGTAGTGGTCGATAAATTTGACTGTGATGATTCCGAAAATTACGGGTTGGATTCGCACATATCCACTCATTCACCAAGTTATTTAATTAATATTAATATATAAATATTCAAACTACCCACTGCGATTTAAAGCCCATAAATCCATCAAGATTTTACCGGTTTTCCCATATGTTTAGGTTCTATAAATTTGGCACAAGCGATTGCTCAAAATCTTTTTTCCAAACTTGCCATAATATGTCAAAATTCGCTCGAGTGGGTATTTATTTAATCGAATATACGAGTAAGGTCGTTGGGCGCGTTACAAAGTTAGCACAGTTGTAGATAGTTATAAAATAAAATAATAATATCTTGATAAATACAGCGCTTCAGAAAGATAGCGCTCGGAGTTACTTGATCTAAGTTCTTATGAATAAGTCCGGGCCTGCTTGTAGGTAACCACATCGTTTTTCTACAAACTAATGTCTAGTTTCTCTCATAAACAGTGTTAAAACCGCAAAATAGAAAGAAATTCGCAACGATAACCTGCTGGATATGTGTGTAACTATTTGATTGCAACATGTTTATTTGTAAGCGCTTAGTTTCGTGCACTATCCACTGCGCCACCCTTGAAGTAGTGGTAACAGTCAAAGGGATGTTTCTCTTCGATCCTGATCTTCCGTTCTCTTGTGGTCCTGACGGCTGGAGTTATTTACTTAGTCCCGAGGGTTCTTCAGAAGTATCTTCTTCACTATCCCACCGTTTTTTATAGGAGTCACATCTGGCCACTGTACTGCCTGTGAAGGATTCCAATGACCATCTTCCCGTTCCACTGCTTACTGTTTCTCGTTTGGACTACCTGTGGCTTGTCAGAAGCTGTAACTGCTGTTCTTGTGTTGTAAGCTGCCGTGGGAACATGTTTGTTATTTGTCCTTTCTACTTTCCTCTTCTAATGTAGTATGTTCTTCTTTATAAATGTTGTCACTCCACTAGATTCAAGCACAGTAGAACAAACTGTAAATAGAATACGTAAACTTTATTACGTATTCCTCAAACTGAGAAATATATTACATAAATCTTTGCTACTAAAGGTTTACTATGCATTAGCCCAATCAGTTCTGCAATACGGAATAATAGGATGGGGAGGAGCGTATAAAACCAACTTAACCCCACTTGAAATAGTACATAGAAGACTCATCAAAATAATTCTAAAGAAACAATTAGACTATTCAACCCAAAAATTATTCGATGAATTCAAAGTATTACCAATAAATAAAATTTATCAAAAAACGCATTACTACAAATCCGTAAAGACAAACTAACAATAAAGTCATTCAGCACCAGACGGAGAACCTTAGGACAAATAATAATCCCTAAACTTAATACAACAGCCCAACATCATTACACATACTCGGCAATAAAATGCTTTAACGAACTCCCTATAGAAATACAATCCGAGAGGAATTATGAAATTTTTAAACAAAAACTCAAAAAACATTTTACTATTAAATAATTTCTAAGTATGTGTTACGATGTGCTAACCTATATTTCCATTATGTGCAAAACAAATGCCATCTTATATTTTTCATTGTGTATAAAAAAAATTCATTATGTACAAAAAAAATATATATTTAGTTACTTTTTAAATAATTAGGTACATTTTTGTATGGCACATGAAATAAAATATATATATAAAATTAAAACAGATGATTGAAGTCCTCCTCACTAGGAGATCCTGTGCTGAGGGGGACTATATATGTTAGTATACGTTTTCAGCGACTAAGATGATGTTTTAAATATTTTAGCTAGTTCTCCTTCCGATATTTCCTTAAGCCAAGATTTGATGTCCTTAATGTAGTTATTTTTCGTTTTCCTTTGTTTGATGTTGAGAGGGAGTTTATTATATAATTTTATTGCTAAAAATTCAGAGTTTCTTTGTCCAAAGGTAGAATTACATTTAGGAATATTTAGCATGTCTGTTTGCTTGGCTCTGGTTTCATGATCGTGAGAGGGGTTTGCCTCTGGTTTATTTTTTAAGTGATGAACTAGAATATTTTTAGCATAGATTTTTTGTAAACTTGGAACATCAAACAGATTAAAAATATCAGTAGTTGGCTTCCTTACGGGGAGCTTTAATATGGTCTTTATGATCCAATTTTGAGTTTTCTTTAGTTGTTTAAGATGGTTTGATGATGCTGAGCCCCATCCTATTATGCCATATTCCAGTAGAGAGTGGCATAGAACATAATATACTCTCTTTAGATCTGTAGTTGACAAGATATTTCGTAATTTTTTGAAGAAATAGATGAGTTTTGTTAGCTTTTTTGAGGTTCCTTCGATGTGTGCATCCCAATGAAGTTTGTCGTCAATTACGATCCCAAGATATTTAATTGTTTCAGTTTGGACTATATGCGGGCAAGAACATTGCGGATATTTGTTTAGACATTCATGTAATTTGAGTGTATGCTCATTCGTTGGTGGACCTCTTTTGGTTTTAGAGAATGTTAGATATTTAGTTTTACTCACATTTAATGTAAGGGAGTTTGCTTTTAACCAGTTTTGGAGTGCAGTCAGACCTTGCTCCGCTTTTTTATGTGTGCTTGTCCAATTTTGTTCATAGAATATAATGACAGTGTCATCTGCAAAGCTCATTATGTCTCCTTCAATGGGAAGACTCATAAGGTCATTAATATAAATGAGAAATAGTATTGGACCCAATACGCTTCCTTGAGGGACACCGTACTTGATTGATAGAGTTTTGCTGCTTTTTTTACCAATTTGTACATACCTTCCAGTTAAGTAACTTTTAATTAGATTTAGAGTTGTTTGTGTTGTTCCATTTTTTTTTAATTTAAAAAATAGTATTTCATGGTCAATTGTATCAAAAGCTTTTTGAAGGTCAATAAAAACTGCCAAGCATTTTTTACCTTCATCCAGTTTTTTTATAATTGTATTTGTTACTTTAGCTATAGCATCACCAGTACCCAGGTTTTCCCTAAAACCGTATTGCTCCGTTGATAATATTAGATTTTCATCCAAAAATTTAACCATTTGTTTTTTATTACTTTTTCCAATATTTTCGATAGTGTAGGTAATAGACTAATTGGTCGATAGTTAGATATATCATTTTTGGGACCGCTTTTTTAAATAATTATATATTGGAATAATCGTAGCAATTTTAAGACATGTGGGAAAAATACCTTTTCTTATTGAAAGATTTACAAGGTACGTCAGTGGGTAGATTAGCTCATTTAGTAGATATTTAATTGCTCTGTTTGATATCAGTTCATTTCCCGATGAGGTATTTGTGTTTAGGGTTTTTTTTTAGTTTTTTGTAATTTCAACTTATATTTTCATTATGTTTAAAAAAAGTAGTCCTTCATGCATCCAAATTGTAACAACTGATAAGTGTGTATAGTACTGTCAATTGGATAGTGCTCCCTCCCTAAACACGAGAATTTCTCAATTAGGGAGGTATTGTTACCACTAATATTATATATTATGTATTATACATATTGGTTAATAAATAAATAAAAAAACTGCCTTGGTTGAAAACACGTAAACGTTTTTGGTAGGTAGGTATCTATAAATTTATGTTATACCGTGTAGAGACAGGCTTTTAGAATTATGTAATAGTAGCTTTATATTTTTTAAAGTAGATTTTTGACCTGGGAACCGATAGAGGGACCCATCAGATCCTTGAAACGGTTCCGTAAACTGGTGGGTACCATCGAATGCCCTATTTGGTCAATCCCAGATACTCTATAATACGTTAGGTTATGTTAGGCTCAGAGGGGGCATGCAATGTACAATGAGTTCATGAACCGGTCGATATAGCCACGCCATAGACAAAATACATCAATGAGCCACGCCAATCTTTTAGTTTTAGTCCGTATAGTATCCATATATCCGCTGTGCAATATGTAATATCAAAGGTATTCTGGGAGGCAGGTAGATGTTAGAAAGCGAATTATACAGGCGATAGTCCTCAGCGATGTTATAGTATAATGGTATATTTGTGTATTATATAATGGTAGTTGGTGGTTATGCATGAATTTGAGCCGAGAATGTCTGTTACGAACCGTCTGCCCTGACGTGTTTACTAGGAAAGCCAACCAACACCAAATACCATGAATTCTGGAACGGCTCAGTTTCCGCGTATACATTTAGAAGTAAGCTGAAAGAAGGCGAGGAGGTATTTCTTGGATGGGATTATGAATCATACGAAAATATTTCAATCGGTTATTTTATTTTTATGCATAATAAATACTTATTTGAACCTGAATATTTTAGTTATTTTTTGTGAAATTTAATGAAAAGCGATATTATTTTGCAATAAAAGCGATGTTATATTAACTTTTTGGGAGGTCGGCAGCAATTTTTTAGTAATATTTTTTTATTAAAACATTATTTCAATTTCACTTTTGCGTTCGATATGAGTGACTGCAAATCTTGTAAGACCAAATTAACCCACTTCTCGACATCCGATCGAGCTGAAACTAGGCAGATAGACTCGTTGTTGAGAACAATGCATTTTATCAACTTTTGGTGGTAATCACTTACACACAAATGTTCGGAAGAAATCGGATGATATTACACATGTTAAGATATATGTCGTTAAGATAGTTTAAGTCATTAGTTCTAATATTAATTATTTAAGAAATATATTTGTACAGCGCCCTTGAGGTGATTTTTCACGAAAACGGCGCTATATGAATAGCCAAATATTATTATTATTACAGCAGTTAATATACGAAATAAATGTCAGTCCTACATGATTTGTCGGTACCTGGGAAGGAAGGTTTAATCCTCAGCCAATCCCAAAAAAAAGCTTTTAAAGACATTATAAAATAGATTTATCGTAGTGAGAATTTTGATTTTCACGGGTTGATTTAAAAAGTACATAATTAGGTACCTAAATAATATTAAATTGGGTACCTATTTAAAATCAAACTTGTCAAAATATGACAAAGAATTATTTAAATCATATTATATTTCAAAATATGTCCCTACCAGAAAATCTGAAAATGGTGGAAAATTGTGAAATCTTGCATTTCGAATCTAAATTGACGCTATCGCAAACGCGAGGCTAATAATATAATTAAAAAATTAATTAAAGTTTTCGTGTATAATTAATTCTTATCTCACTAACGTAGATACATCTGAGGATCACGAGTATGTAAGTCTACCTGTGATTTCGATTGAATAGAAGAATTACATTCTAAGATAATTTATTTTTATTTTGTAAAACTTCGTTACCGGATGTGATTTGTAATTTTCATGGTCAAAAGAATGTATTATCGTGATTAATTTTGGGTTATTTTGCCGTGTTGCGCTTCCTCCTTTTTGTCACTTTTTGGATAAATAATAGTGCAATATTAATATTGTTGTAGCCAAACTGCGATTTCTCTGTATAAGTTAGTTTTAGAAGGTGCTGCGTAGGGAAGCCCTTGGGACAGAGGCGGATTTGCCCTTAGGCCTATGTAGGCCCGGGCCTAGGGCGGCCAGATATTAGGGGCGGCCAATCGTGACAAAAAAGTCACAGATGATAACAATAAATTACTTCCTAAGTACCTAAATATTCTACGTACGAAATAGCGATATGCAAGAGCGTGTTCACACACAGCACACAGCGCGCCCCCACGCCCCGCAGCCGCCCTCGCCACACCTATCATGCTCCGTCGCACGCCCGCTCGCGTATTTCCAATCCCTACCGTGATTCAGTTGCGCTAGTGACTGAACCGCGTTAGGTATTGTTATGCATAATAGCGTGTTCACACACAGAGCTATAATATCCGTGGGATGGCGTATTTCAGCATATCGCTCGCCATACTTTCCAATTTGGAATGTACGCCGAGCGATATGCCGAAATACGCCATCCCACGCATATTATAGCTCTGTGTGTGAACACGCTCTAAGAGCGTGTTCACACAGAGCTATAATAAATAAATAAATCAGAGATTATAAAATAATACAATAATAAGATGTTATTTATGCCAATTATGAACTTTCCACTGATGATGATGAGTGAATAATAAAGTGTGACATTATAAAGGTATTTTCTTTAAAAAATAAAAAAATATATATTTTTAGTTAAAATCTACGACAAAGGGGAGGGGGGGGTTGGAGGAACGTAGGAATAGGATTAAGAGGCAAAGGATTTTTATTTCTTTTTAGCATTGTTATAAGTAGCCTACGGAGTTCGGATTTGTGACATCATAATAATTTCGATGATTTCGAAAACCAAGCCAAAAAACTGTCCTTTTTACAGGAATATGAAAGAGATTTTCGACGCAATCGAAAGCCTAAGCTACTTCCTGGCGAGAATAATACAGGTGAAGAGATGCAACAAAAAAACGGCCGCGAAAATTTCAGAATCCCTATTTTTTTAGTAATAATCGATTCCTTATCAGCAGAACTAAAAAAACGACTGGGTGCTTACAAATCACTTTATAATAAATTTAATTTTATTACTCAATTGACAAAACTAAGCCCGTCTGAAGTCGAAGAAAAGGCAAAATCATTACAAATGATTTATTCTAGTGATTTAGAAGCCCATTTTTCAGAAGAATGTCTCCATTTTCGTGCTCACTGCAGTGTGAAAAATAAGGATCGAAACAATGCTGTCAGTTTGTTAAAATGGTTACGAACTGAAGATCTTCAAACTATTTATCCAAACGTGGATATTGCTCTTCGAATGTGTGTGTGTACTCCCGCCAGTAACTGTTCTGGAGAACGATCATTTTCTTGTTTACGACGTGTAAAAAATTATTTACGCACAACAATGGGGGAGCAAAGGCTGAACAATCTTGCTTTGCTTAACATAGAAGCAGATTTTTTAAGAAATTGGATTGCGAAGATCTAATTAATGATTTTGCTGCACTTAAGTGCAGACGAGAGTTGTAACTGCCAGATTTTTGTTTTGAGTTCAGTTTTTTTTTATGTTAGATAATGCTTTACGTAAATTTTTTTACCAACGTTTTAATTTGTATTTTAAGTTTAGTTATTATATTCGAATATGTACCTTATGTTGGTTTTTTATTTAAAAGAGGTGCTGATTTCTTTTATTTGTTTGGAGACTTAATAATAACTTTCTATCCAGCCCGTATCTGGCAACCCTAATTGTAACTGTGAAACACTTATAATATATATTATTGTATGAGAATAAACCTGAAACTAGTTAAATAAATTAAACCTAAAACTGTTTTAAATGTTTTATTCAAATCCTTGAAACCTTAGAAAGTATTACAAACTAGCAGCTATTATAGTTAACTAAATTTCTGAATCGATTTCGATAAAAGTTGTCAATAAAGTAAATTCATTATGTAGTCTATAGTCTATATCAGGGGTCTCCAAACAACGGCCCGCCAATGTCATCAAAACGGCCTGCGACAATCGACAATTATACAGTAATTGAACTAGCGAATTTAGCAAGCGTATTTTTTTACATTAATTCCACACAGGAGGCTTTGAGGAAAATATTTTCCCTCACGACCTATGTCATCTTAGGTGATGCTGTGTGGAGGGTCTTTTTAAGGAAGGGAAGGATAGGAAGTTCTGAAAAGGAAAATGTATGAGGGGTGGGTAGGAATCCGGGGATTAGTGTGTCCAGGAGTGACATACGTATGAATACATCCCTCCAACTGCGGTGCAAGGCGATGGGTCAAGATAGTCCGGCTGGAGAGGTCAAAAGGCCTCCCTCACCCAGTTTCTCTCGATCCGGCCCGCCACGCAGCAGGTGGGCAGACGTATCCGCCGCCAAGACCTGGACAACTCTCACCCCATGAACCATGAATGATAATGGCAGGAAAATTAAAACGGTTTTGACCCTAGGAACTTACTGAAAAGTTTGGATACTCCTGGTCAATATGATAGGTACTGAGAAAGGGGCGGCTACATGGTCTGGGGCCTAGGGCGGCCAAGACTGCAAATCCGCCTCTGCCTTGGGAACACTCTCGAAGGATCAAAACTATGTCAACTGGCATTATGTTACATGGGAAAATTAATTTGTACGCATTCGCTAAGCTCGGTGGACAGTAGAATTCCTCAATATTTTAAATCTGGGCTTCTGGTACATAATATAAGCCCAGATTGGGATATAGGAGAAAACGGGACTCACCCGTCGCAGTTGGGGCCACAAAGTATGCCATGTGTATGATGGCTAAATTACATATTATCCGCGGTCTTCTTTACATCACACATCAATCCTTCCTGTCTGAGGCATTAATTTACACTGAGCCATAAATAAACCATTCACTTGGTCGATATCTTCTGTCTCTTTTGCATGAAACCAATTGGTCTTAAATAACCATAGATATGCCAATATATAGATAGTAAAATTCTCATTCGGAGCCTACTTATTATACTATACACCAATGAAACACTCTAAAAGCTTATTCCATAGACTTTCGGAGTTTTTCATTGGTGGATATAGTTAGGCAATCCTATGACGTCACAATATTTCGGTTCCAATTTACGGTCGGAGTTATACCCCAATGCACTAAGCACACTGTTAGTTTGAAAGGTAGCTTTTTAAACACCGGTCGTGGTGACATCATTTAAAGATGATAGATAGATAATAAATAATACATTGAGTAGATAGGACATCAAGTCTGCGTATATATAATTAATTAATTTAGGGTCAAAAATTGATTATGCGGACAATCTACAAAGTACACTACATTCACCCCACGAAAGGACTAATTTAAGGACTTCAAAGTACTCAATATAAAATCCCTATACATCAAACACTTATCCTCCTACTAAAAATTCAAACATACGCAAAAAAAAATTTGAATCACCCATTAACACAAGATATTCCAACCAATCCAACTATATTATTCCAGGAACAAGAACCTCAATGGCACAGTCACAATATAATTTTCTTGCTCCTCAAATCAATTGTCAAATATGACAGTTTCAGGAAGGCGCTTGTGCACTTTTTGATGAGTGAGTGTGATAGTGTCGGTAACCTGCTTCTCGAACTCAGATAGAGATATTGTTTACATGTGTGAGGAAGAAGATACATCTTAATGCCAAATCAGTATTTTGATTAATCTTTACAACGAATTGGTGTACATTATGAATACCAAAAAATATGCTATAGATAAATTGAAGGTTTTCCTATCGCTTCGCTTGAGTAGAATACAAATAAAAAAAAATTATTCAATAAAAAATATAAATGCAAAGTACTAAAAAAAATATTTTTTTTCAATAGAAATGTATAAAAAAATACAGTATTATAGCTAAGATTATCTGTGACAGTTTCACTTTGATTTACTTTTTTGCTTTCTTATAAAATTATTTACAAAATAAATAAAAACCAGTTTCTTGCTTGAATTGTAACGTTAGGTTATTGCCACATTGGGCGTGAGTGCCTCAGGAATGTATGTAACAACAGTGTATTAAATAAAAGATAAGGGAAATGAATTCCATGACACAACATTTATTTCTACAACACTTCATTAACCTTTAAATAACATGAGAACTCTATATTTAGTGACATTTATCTCAGGCGTGTGCTACTACCGAAGGTAGAGAGCACGATTGCTAATTTAAATATTGCATTGAAATTGACAAAAGGATGGTGACATTTATTATAAACTAACCTGATGAAAGTAATAATGGGCGCCAAGCGATGCGGTGAGCATTGCTGTTATTTTTATGTAGAACGAAGGATGACCAAGGTAAATTATTAAACTGAGGCGTCATCACCGTTCGTAAATTTTGTCAGCTCATCATGGTGCGGTTCGTGTCCTCTCTGCTAAGCGATGTTCCGGAAGGCCAGCCAGTTGAATACTGAATTGTCGAGGTGCGCGTCTAGCTTGCGAGCCCCGTCTCCCGTTGTCCAGAGTTGCCATAGATGCCAAGTTGTAAATAGAGATGGGCAGTGAATGATGCTAATGCTCTGTAGCGGGCAGGAAATGACTGCTACAGAATTAGAACGTTTCTAAACTCCGTTTGTCAAGCGATTTTAATGCCTATTACCTACGATATTTTTTTTATTTAATATTAAATTTACAATTACATGTTATTACATTACATTAAGATTATTTTCTTTTTATTACAGTACATCGTGATACACCTTTTTTTAGAGCAAATTCTCGTGTTAAAAAGGCGGAGAAACGCGTGTAAATAGTAATTTAACATATTTTTTCAGAGAGTGTAATGATAATGAAAAGAATTTTTATTTTTTAATATAACATAATAAAAATTTTATATGTAACAAAATTTTATCAAATAGAAAAGAGAAAAGGATGTAAAAGAAAGAAAGAGATAAGAATAAGAAATAAGAGAAAAGGATTTCAATATAATAATAATTGAGAGATTATATTGTCTTTTTAAGTATGTAATGATCTTCCCTTTTTACTTCAAACTTTTCCTTCTCTTCTTTCTACGATAATTTTCCTTAAGTCCCGTAGGTAACTTTTCCATAAGGCTTTGGTTATATATATATCCGGGGAGGGAAGGTCCTCCCTGCCGTCTTTTCTTTATTACACACCCCTTCAAGAGTGTACATCCTAGTTTGTCTACGTGACGTACGACCTTGAACGTACTCATTTCACGTGACGGTTCAGTATAAAAAGGCTTCACCGAACGTTGTGTTGGTTTTTTGTTTCTCGGTTTAGGAACCTAGTTATTTATGTATGTGTGGTATCCCTTGGTTCTTTTGAGATAGAGTGAGTTGAATCCATTACCGCTGTGTTTTAAAACCATTTTATAAACCTTATCTTCTAAGTCGCCTGCTCCCCCCCCACTAGCTACTCGATTCTACCTTTGAAGGTACACCCACCCTGTCCCACCCCGGTATAGGTGACTTATGGTCACCCCTTCGGAGCTCTCGCATGAATCTAATTTTTTTGAATAAACGGCTCTACAATTTATATAAATGAAGCTAGGCCTTCAAAGTCCCCGCATACGGTGTTATGAAGCGGTATGCAAGCGCTTACAAGTACTAAACTAAGGACAACACAGAAAAATAAACAACAAAACAATCAAGTTCAAGTGTCAGGCAGATAGTTGGTGGAGGGGACCCACACTCCAGTACCTGTAAACACATAAAAGTAAAGTAAACAATAGAGTGACGGGGGAGTTTCGCCGAACCACGACTGGCAGTCCTGTTGCGAAATTGGTGGTGGTTGGGGCGACTGGTGCAGGTCAGGACTTCCACACCCCTTAGCCGACCACCCGGTGGTGCCCTGAAGATAAGTATTGGAAAAAGAGGGATAAAACCCTAAAGAACCTAAGGAAAGGAAAGCGTCAGGAGGTCGGAGGCAGGGTGGAGGTTACCCCAGCCCGCACAGTCACCCCTCTGACCACCAACGCTCATCAGGGGTGGCGCAGGTGATTGGCGGAGTCCCCCGGTAAGAAAGAATAATAAGAAGCTCCAGTCGTGCATGCGGGGACGAGGCCCGTTATCCAACCCCTAATGGGAAAAATAAACAAAACAAAACAGACAACGGAGTTCAGTTCTCGCCTGTAAACTCGTTGCTGTTACTAAAAAAAAAAGAAAAGAAAACCGGAAAAAATACATGTAAAAAGAAGAGAAAATAAGAGGAAAAATGAAAAACAATAATCAATCCAAAAAGTGCCACATAAGGGCAACGGTAAATAAGTAAAAACAAAAGTAAAAGTGTAAAAATAAGATCTGCATGGTCTGTAAAGAGGACAGTAAGTATTGAATAAGATAACAAAGTAAAGTAAGAGAGATAATTAGTAAACACAAATATATAAGAGTGCTTACAGTGTCTGTAAAAAGAAAAACAGTGTGTTAACCAAACTCGATTCTACCTATCGTAGGGTAATGTGAATATAATAAAGTGTTAGATTTTATATATGTGATATACATACGATAAGTTTATGGTGTTAGTTGTCGGCGCCATCCATGTATATATTTTGGGAGGGGAAGGAGAGGAAAGGAAATGAATTTTTTTCAAGCTAAGATTGACTCCTCCTCTTACCAAACAAAACTGATGGATGATAATTTGAGCAAGGCGATCGATATCTGCGTGTCTGGATATCACAACCGGCCGGGTCTCCCCTTGTTCCAAATCGGCAACCTTCACGCCAGAATAAAGAAAACCAGGTCTCATCACCAATTTCAGAATTGCCCCAATCTCAAACACCTCCAGGAAAATCTACTTTACTGAGTGTAGAAGGGGAAAACCATGACATCCCTTGTCACGAATCTAGTCGCGAAAATGTGACACGCAAGGTCCTAAGTTACGTGCCACCTCCAGAAAACGTTGTAACTCCCACGCCGTCGGGGATTTACATCCCTTTCTAGGTCAATACATAGATAACACACGACGATCTTGTCGACATTTAGCCCGCTTTTTAACGATAGGTTGTGTGCCTACCCATTCAGCCAATTATCATGTGAGATATATGTAAGGTCTACTCGAAATGCCAAATTTAGGATGAGGACTGTCTGTATTTTAATATTCGGTTCTAGTAATTATTTTATGAGGTTACTAGCATCCTCGTGTATTAGGTATGGGTAACTCCTACTGAATACCTATCCTCTCAGGTAGGTATAAACGGATAATTGGTTTGATTTTTGCATTTAATTTAAAGAGGCTGCCTACCTCTCGAAAGGTACCTGTTGAGAAAAGTTGTTCGGTTGGTAGTTTTATTTCGGAGATTACCATCTCCCTCTTTTGACTTTAGATTTGTTTTTGTGCATCCCAATTCGTAACTTAGAAAGTCAAACAATAGATGAAAAGTATTAAATTAGAAAGTCAAATAACAGAAGAAAAGTTTTCATTTTGTTCCGTCTGGTTGCATCCGATCGCTTTCAATTTGGGACGGCATACGCTAGCAAAACTTCCCCTTTGACTGACTGTACACCGCGCCTTGTCCTATATATGAAAAGGTCGTTGACTCGTCTCTCGCTCACAGCTGATTGACGGTTCGCCTAGCACATCCCTGTTAATGATAACATTATTTGGGCGGCAGGTGTCGTAAACTTAGTTCCTGTACCTCGGTTGTATCCGTCTTTTAAAAAGGTCCTCTGAAATTTAATAAATAATATAAAAAACTCACCCAGTTAGGCACCTCTCATTCTCAGCGTGAAGCTTACCTGGTTACACTATATAGCTAAATCACTTTAATTTTCGACCTCCTCCCTACGCATATAAAAGGGTAATTAAATATTCCTGTAAATAAAATTGTACCTCCCTAATCTGTTAGGATTCGAACCCACAGTTAATAATCTATTTGATTCTCTGGTTTTCGGTCTCCGTGGATAGAATGCCATCTCGCCAAATCAATAACTTAGCCCGATTAAACACTTCCTGCCTTTAAGTACATTCACTCTGTTTTAAAAACGCAATCATTATTTTATTATTTTCATGTTTTTAAGACAAGCAATCTAGTTCGAACTGTATACGAAATCACGTTTAAATCAACACAACTTTATAACACAATCGCGATTGCACAACACCTGGCGCCCCTGAGGTGGGTTTTTACAAAACGGCGCTCTACAAATTATCCAATTATTATTATTGTCATTATTATTAATTGTTTTCCCACTGAGTCGGACCACTTTCACTTCACACAAACACCGGATCAATAATCTTTCACTTTAATTCAATATTCCGCAATATTCTCTAATACCATTTGAATTCAATAATTAACTGTAATTTCAAACAACACTTCTGATTTGTATCCATTTCTCGGGGCTGTCAATGCACCCAAGTTCAAAACTCGACTGTCCCTCCGGTCTCTCCTTTCCCGTGGGAATCTGTTTACTCCAGGCCTGTCTGTCAATAAATCTTCCGTCGTTGTCTAAACAATAAATTTTTTTGAGCACGTTCGTTTATTATTTATCGTTTATTTTTGTGGATATTCAAAACATCACAAGTATAAACGATTTTAATATGCTATTGATATAGTGCTTTTATTGAGCTTTTGAATTTTTTATAATTCATTTCCAATCTTAAGTTAAGAGGTAATTGGTTAAACCATTTGACACCAAAATATTTATAAAATTGTTGGGCTGTGGTGGTGTTACAGCGCGGGATAGTTATAGAGCCAAGAATACTTTGTCTATTGCTGTTCGAAAAAGTTATTAAGTTGTCAATGTTGAAACAATCTTTATGTATTTGAAGAAGAGTTATTTTTTTATAAATAATATGAAGTGAAGGGACTTTAAATTCTTGAAATAATCTAATTGTGGGGTAATCATACGGTTTTTTCAAAATTATTTTTACTAATATTCTTTGGATGATTTCTAAAGGTAAGAGAGAAGTTTTGAATGCTCCACCCCAACCAACAATTCCGTATTGTAATACTGATTGAATTAGTGAAAAATATATGGTTCTTAATAATTTAAAATTGAGTATGTTTCGTATTCTAAGAAAAATGTACAATAATTTTCTTAATCTTTCTACTATTGCATTGATTTGTAATTTCCACTTTATGTTACTATCTATAATTACACCTAGATATTTTACATTAGTTTTAACAGTAAGTACAGAGCAGTCAGGTTTACATAAATTTGAAATTCTATTACAATTGCATGAGTGTATACTTATCTTTAAATTATCAGGGAATGAATTTTTATTAATGGTGAAAGGTATTATAAAAGTTTTTTCAGTATTAAGTGTTAACAAATTATTATCGAACCATTTTTTTAGTATGTTTATATCTAACTCTGCTGTTCTTTGGGTTTCATTCCAAGTTAATCCCTCAGTTAAAATTGCTGTGTCGTCAGCGTATGAAATGAGTTTAGACATAATTGAGAGATTAAAAATATCGTTGACATAAATGATGAAAAGAATTGGACCTAGAACAGTTCCCTGCGGGATGCCAAAATTTGTGGTCTGCGAATCACTCAGAGAGCCATTTAACTTTACAAATTGCTCTCTATTAAATAGGTAATTTTCAATCCACGTTAAAGCATTGTTAGTTATACCAATTTTCGCTAGTTTCGAGATAAGATTAGAGTGTGATATACTATCAAATGCTTTTCTTAAGTCGACAAATGTTCCAATGCATTTTTTTTTACTATCTAAAGATTTATAAATTTCAGATGTTAAGTCAACGATAGCATCTTGAGTGCTCATATTTTCTCTAAAACCATATTGATGTGCATTTAAAATATTATTTTCTTTAACAAATTTAAATATTTGTTTTTTTACAATTTTTTCAAATATTTTGGCAATGTTTGAGGTGAGAGAAATTGGCCTATAGTTACTACTTAGATTGGGGTCCCCAGATTTAAAAATTGGGGAAATAATAGTTTTCTTGTAGGTAAAGGGTAAGTTGCCATTTTCAAAACTTGTATTTATGATGTGAGCCAATGGTTTACAGAGTGAGTCAGAATTTTTTTTAAGTATTTCTACAGAAATATTGTCAAAACCAGGGGAAGAATTACCTTTTAATTCATTAACAATTTGTTTAATTTCATCAACATTAGTTCGTTGAAATTGACTCAAGTTGTTACAATTATTATTGGATGGTGACGGTAGATCTTTATTATCAGAGTTATTTATTTTAAGTGCTAATTTTTCATTATTATCAGTGTTTTTTATTTTGAGTGCTAATTTTTCACCAACTGACCCAAAATAACTATTAAAAATATTTGCACATTTCGTTGGATCCGTGTTTACATCGTAAAGTTTGTTATCAATATCTGTGATTTTGTTTATGTTAGATTTTGTTGGTTTTTTATTGATAATTTCATTTATAGTTTGCCATATCTTTTTATTATTGTTGCCAGCAATATTGATTTTTTCTTTATAGAAATCTTCTTTGGTTTTCCGAATAATGTGGCATAGTTTATTTCTGAATTTTTTAAAGTATTCGTATAGTTTATAGTTTTCTGGAAACTTTTTATGTTCTTTATAAATTTTTTCTTTATGTCTAATTGAAATTATGATTCCTTGAGTGATCCATGGTTTTAATTTTTTAAATTTAGTTTTTGGAGAGTATTTTATAATGGAAGAGGAAGATTTGATGTGCTTATTCAAGATTGCTTCAAAATTTAGTGAACATAAGTCGGTGTTATTGGAGGATAGAACAGTTTCCCAATTTTCAATATTAAGGTTTTGTTGTAATTTTTCGTAATTAATAATAGTTTTTGGGAAATTATTGCGGGAGTAATTATTCACATCTATTTTGTCAGTTTTAAAAGCTACAATACATGTGTGATGATCAGTAATGTTATTTTTCCAAATAATTGTTTTTATTTTTTCAGTTTCATTAGAATTACACCAGATATGATCTATGCATGATGGCCTTTGACCATGAAATTCTCTCGTATATTTTTTTATGCATGGTTTAAAATTTAGTTCCGTTAATGTGTTGATATATTCAGTTTTTTCATTATTTCTATTATTTTCAAATTCGTTAGATATATCAATATTAACATCGCCTACAACAAATGCATTTTGAGAACAATTAGTATTTATAATAGATTTCAGATTCTCGGTGAAATTACTAATGCTCGAGTTATGTGTTCTATATAATGCTATTATATCATAAAACGTGTGTTTTATAATAATTCGAATATGAAGACAATTTACAAGATCGATATGAATTTCATTAACGGAAATATTCTCATGAATAGATTTTACAAAAACAATGATTCCGCTGTTTTGATTTATTTTGTAAGTTGTGACAAAGTATTTGTAACCAGGTAAATTATAGGTACCTGAGTAGCCGCTAATTCTGGCTTCAGACAACACAATACAATCCGGTTTATGAGTGAGTTCATTTAATGCAAGTGTAAAATGATCAAAATTTTTCGAGACACTTCGAATATTTAGGTGAAGGATTGTTAATGCTTTTAGAGAATCTATTTCTAATAATGTGTTATTACATTCAACACTAGTTAGACAAATATTTTCCGAAATATTAAAAGATGAGTCTATCTCTTCAAATAATGAGTCAGACATGGTAGTGTTTTAAGAGTATAGAAAAATAAATTTTTGATTTTGACATTATTGTATTGTTGAAATATAATTGTAGGAAAAAATGTATTTGAGGAGAAAAAGTGTTCGCCGAGTGAAACATTAGTTTCAGCAAGAAAATAAATATTAACAAAATTATTAGAATAAAAAAAAAAAACACAATGGTAACAAAAAATAAATTGGTAACAAAATCTCTTATGAATCTCATGTATGAATTTATACATGAAATGTAATTTAATTCTGCTAACATATTTAAATAATTTAAGTGTCCGATAAATAGCAATGATATTAAATGAATAATTCATAAAATTTATCTCCAAGTTTAATATATTGACATTGTTCACCATTATTTCATTTACACTTGTGACAGCGTAAATATTTGATACAAATATGGCGACGCCGCAAATTCTGTTAATTTTATATTTTGTTGTATAGTACGAGTAACCTGGTATATTATAATTAATTTCACTCGATGAATGCATTTCTGATAATATTATACAGTCAAGTCTATTTAATTGTTTAATAGTTATTAGAAATTCTTCGAAATTTTTTTCCAAAGATCTAACGTTCATGTGTATTATTATTAGGCTGGCTGTAGGTTTTATATCTATAAAATCGTTTGTATTATTTACCGTGTCAAAAATCCTTACGTCTATTTTATATGAATTATCTATTGCGTTTATTATAAAGTCGTTCATTTTGAGGTAGTAATAAAAATTAACAATAATGTTGGCGCTGGGAATACACTTCACATTTGCAATTATAATATTACTTGTGTTGACTTTTATATTATCACTGCGTGTTAACACTTTGCGGGAGGGCTTTTCGCAATATTTTTTTGAAATATTGTGCAATTTATTTAGGTTTTCGTTAGACTTGTAATTAATGATATGCATCATTAGTCGTAATCGATGCGATCCCTCGCAATTTTCAGCATTTTGTTTCTATAGTTGCACCTAATACTGTTGGCTGCGTGGTCCGTGGTGTTTTTTTCTCCATATTTAGAATTTTGTCTGGTGCAGTTTACACATGCTGGTACTGTTTTTTCTCTTCCCGGACATTTTGAAAGGATGTGGTCGCCCATGCAGTGTGGGCAAATTGGAGGGCTGGTTCGGTGTAGGCATCTTTTAGCCGTATGCATGAACATACAGCAATGAAAACATTGAGTTAATGGATCGCAATCTTCAATTTTTACTCGTTGAAACTGTATATTTAGTTTACCGAGTGCAAGGAGACTTTTTCGCATTTTGCCACTGGTTTCCATGATGTAGCTAGTGAATTGGCGCTGCTTTTCGTTTATGTTTGTGTTTTTTATCTCCGTTATAAGTGTGATTTTGTTGTCTTCACTTTCCTTGTAAACATCTTCAATTCCTTCATTCTGGGTAATTATTCCGCAAACTATTTCGTCTTCAGTAAGATTGGATTTTAATCCTTTTATTATTATTTTTGGTCTTTTCTTTTGAATTTCATTTACCACTAAATCGATATTCAGTTTTTTTATTTCGGCTGTTAAGGTATTTGCATATTCCTTTTTTGGGCATGATATTATTATTTTTTCTTCTTTTGTTTTTCTCAAACCATTTATTCCTATCTTTATGTTACTTAAATTTATTTCTTTTTTTATTATTTTTTCAATTTCTTCTGCTTTAGCATTATTTTTGGTCGACGAAATGATGATTGAGAATCTCTCTTCTTCTCGAGGAGTAACTTTGGTTGTTGATACTTTCTGGGCATATGATGGTGTTGTTGCGCTTTTCATTATTTTTTCAAAGTTTCCCACAAGCTGGTCGTTTTTTTCGATAAGTTTGTCTTGTAGTTGAATTATTTGCTGTTGCATTTTTAATATTTCAGATTTCACTTCATTGTCAAGATCGATAATAATTTTTTCGATGTTTGTTTTGGTTTTTGAGTCTTTAACGGTTTGTATTTTTTGAACTTCATTTTTTAGCGTACTCAACAACTCTTCTACCGTCATGAAAGTGTTACGTTGCGGTGTAACGAAAGCGCGAAGACAGTTCCGTGGGACGGGCTGCCGTTACGAGCGTAAGACACGAACGAATAAGGTATACCAAGAATATACACATTTTTGGCTTGTAGCTTCCTCTTAAATAAAAAATTAAATAAATACCTACCTACTTCCATGTATATGTATACATATTTTACAATTTATATCAGAACTATTGATTTAGCAAAGTGGCCGTTAACTGCTGGTAGTAATAATTATAGTTGTTAAGCATTTCATAATTTCCGCGCATTTGTGCTTTGGTTTATCCGCCAGAACGAGACTTTTGCGCGTATTTCAATAACTAGTTTCCGCTGCATCGTATCGTATAGAAAGTTAACAGCTAATGATGGATAAAGTCGTCGCCGGGGAATGCAGAGGAAGTACGGGAAGGGAAGGGGCTAGAGTTAATACTCCCGCTTTACATAGAACGTGGACAAACGAGTTCTTGGTCATGCTTAACAAACTCCTATAGCTAACCATCCAACTGCTAACAGATTACTGGCAACCATTAACTGGTATCCGCAATAGGGATATACTAGTTCTGTAAACAGTGATGAACCTCGCTTTCAAAAATGTTTGTTTCTACACGGAGAAAAGTATTGCTGATTTATTAAAATCATGTTAAAAGGTAATAGCATGCAATTTCCCAACAAACCATTAGTACTTTCACAATATATCGGAACACTTGTTCATGCAGCTGCGTTTATCCTGTTATTATATAATGCGAAAATATTAGAATATATGAACACGTCAAATATGATTTAAGATTTTCACGGCCAAAAGTATTTTTGTTATTTGTTTTTGGGGTTTTATGCCGTGTTGCGCTAACTAAGCGCTACCTAAAAAGGAGGCATAACACCCCAAAAACAAATAACAAAATATATGAACACGTGTTCTGACATCGCCTTAACATATTTGTGTTTTTCTTACAGTTTATTAGGAAATCAGTCAATTAATTCGTTAAAGGCCTGCAGTCCCGTTTTAACAGGAATACGAATAACTTGAAGAGGTTTTTAATAAATTAGCAATATTTTTAAAGTCAAATTTCTGCGTGTAATTCTCTCTTATTTAATAAATTCAAACCAAAATTTCCACTGAAATCATAAGATTTTTAAGTAGGTACTTAAATGCCTACCCACTTAATTATAAAGCATATATATTTACGTACAATTTTTTCAAACTATGCAAAGGTTTGTAGAAATTGTATTTTACACATTTTCTACGAACTTTGATATAAGGGATGATACAATTTATTAAAAGAAATAATGTCATTACTAATGACAATTCTTGTTTCAAACTTTATTTAGGCAGGTGGGGTAGGTACCATAACATTGAAAAGATCAATCAAAGGTAGTCATTTCGTAAAATTAGGCTTGCTTGAATAATAAAGTGAATGCAGCAGATTTTTTAAACCGGAAATGGAATGTACAAATAATTTTACAGGTAGATGAAATTCCAAACGGTCGAGTTAAAGCAAGAGTTCAAGTCAATAATATTATAATGTTCTTGGAAAATAAGAAAAACGAAAAAAATACCGCACGTCCGACATCGTCCTTTCATTTATTTTGCAATAAAGTGAATCTACAAGTTTTTACACTGCTTTGCATTTGATAATGTACAGACATACCACTGATAGCTTCATTGCAGCATCTTCCTCTTTCTCATAAACGAAGCTTGTAATAGAATGTGAGGTTGCAACGAAGCTCTCAGCGGCAACACATACGCGGAATTTTCCCGTCGTGTTGTTTATTTTATAGCAATGGTCGTGTTGTTTGTATATCTCTTTAAAATTCTCAGGAATACTATTTTTGTACTCTGAGTATTGGAAATATATAATTTAGTACTCCAGTTCACCTTCAATACTTTATTATAAGCATTAATTACTCGCCTGAAATATTTATATAAATTGAAAATATCTCTCGAGTAAAAATAAATGCCGCCGACGGGAATTGAACCCGCAACTTCTGATGTCCGGTCAGGTGCTCTGATCCATTGAGCTACGTCGGCTTATTTCCAACCCGCCAAATAATTCAATATGTACAAGTATTTCAATCGACAATTACTGCTTACTATATTTTTTCACCTGTAAATAACCAAAATTATTTTTGTAGGAAAGGCTTTGTTAGTGCTAAATTTCCCACTAGATGGCGTCGAGACATATTATATCTACATTTGTTGGTGAAATATTTTGACATGTCAAATATTATTGTTTTTTAATGATAAACTAATGGTTATAAGACAAGATTTTTATGCATAGCATAGAGATATGCATAAAAACCTTATCTTATAAACATTAGTTTATCATTAAAAAATAATCCAAAACTTTGTTTACTTTCTTGTATTTGTAATTTTACAATGTTTCTGCACATGCGACCATAAGGTAACCTTAACGAACTACAAAACTTATCGACTGCACAAATGAGATTGTTCCGAATAAGTACCCTGGTGCCTGGGTAGATAGATTAAATTATATAATAAAGTACTTATTTATAAATCGTTTGATCTACTTTCACCACATCTTATGGAATGAACACAAAATTCAATAAAACATTTCTACATTAATAATAACACGACTCACTTTTAGGTTGTAATAATACTAGTCCCAAATGATAGATTTTGTACTGAAATGTGTTTTGCAATGCGATATCTATTCTATGATTGAATTTATTTTGTAACGAATTTATGTAAGTTGGTACCTACAAAAATAAATACCTGAAATCAAATAATTACTTATCAAAGTTTAATTATTTTTGGTCTCTTTAGGAAATTACTCGGAAATTTAATTAATATTGTAATGTGCCTTAAGTGATTATTCATAAAACAATACTATAAAAAGGTTTTTAACATATGAAGAATTAAAAAAATATATTATTCAATACGGACATTTTTAAAAATCATACCAATGTTTCTGTGCCAAAAGAGCATATAAATTGGCTTACTGGTGAATAAAATCAATGTATGCAATTTCTGCTAAAAATCCCTGGATATCCAAATTAATTGACGTTTTTATTATTGCATACATTTTTCATTTCTTTTCCGCATTTCGTTTCTTTGGTTTTGTCTTTTATTTTACGTAGGTACCTTTCTATGTATTGTTATTATATCTATATTTTTTTTGTTATTTCAAATTATGGAATGTATTGCATTGCACTACCCCTTCATACATTTTGGAATAAACTTTTATTAAAGCGGGCGAACCACTTTCGGTGATTTGTCAATAATTGAATCTGACGGTATACAGGCAACTCGCATTGTAATGTCACCATTCGTTCATATTACAATGGGAATTATTTTTACAATGACACGCGATTTGCGGGCTGCTTAAAAAACTTAAACCCCCGCTTACCCAATTTCTGCTGATTTATAACAAGTAACTCGTATGTTTATGTTTCTTAGTTCCAAAAAAATGATATTTTTGAAGATAATATCTATACGTTTGTTATGACGAAATTTTAATTACATGAAATTCACTAGATAGAAAAAAATTGCAAAGAAAGATTCGAAAATTATTAGAAACACGTTTTGTTCTGTTATTTACTATGTTCTAGGCATGAAAAAATTCACAGTGTATCTTTAAATGCAACTAAAGCATTTGTCGAGAGATTTTAGCTCTATTTTAAACGAATCGTGTTTTATTAAATTTTTCCACCATTTTCGCTTAATTATTATCGTTTTTAATATTAGCGCGCTCCCTCTAACATTAGTATTTTCGTATCTCCCTTTCAAACCATCTTTGAACGCTTACTACGGGGCCTTAGGTACATATCCCAAATCGGGTATATAACAAATGTTCGGGCTTGTTTCCAAAATGTAATATTTTGTTACATTATTTAGTGAGACACTTCGAGGCGATCATATTTTTCGCAGAAAAGTCCCGCAATGGACAGCGCTGCAAATCTTTCTATTACTTTGGCGAACTTCACCTTTCTGCGCATTGTCTGGTTACTTCAATGTGCGCTTTTCGGCGGTCAGTGTACGAATGATGTTAGAGTTTATTCAAAGCGTTGTCGAACTCTTCTGGTGTGAAAAATGTGGTCACGTGGTTTACCTCCAGCTCGTCGAAATTATACCCAGATTTCGTGTTAGGGCAAGTCTATGTTAAGAAACTGACGACCGCTTTCACAAACTACGCTGAGCGAACGCTAAGTTAAAATTTGTCTCAACTTCGATTTCACCAACATGGCCGATTTTACTTTCAATTAGTCTTTTACAAAATACAATATATTTTACATTTTTGTACATAATATTTGCCATAGGCGGGCTTATCACCCAGTGGAAATTATTGCGTACTACTAACAGTAGGTAGTTGTTGTGTTTTACTAAAACATTATTGGTTTTCGCATTCCATTATGTAAAATAAAACATAAATTGATAATAAGTTCAGTATCTATTGTTTAATATTTTGTTAATTAAATAAAGAAAAGTTATTCGTTGGTTATTTTGTTATGTAAATAATTGCCATTGCGCAATTCATATTTGTAATTCTGAAAATAAATATCTGGTTAAATGTTTTAATTTTTCGTGCTAATATTCAAACCATCTAATTCATTGGCTTTTACGTAAAAATAAACAACTAGTTGGAAGTCCTCTTCGCGCGTCGTTCCCTTGGCTTTACACAGAGTTTTTCGAAATCAGATTTAAACAGTGACCTTCCTCTATTTTTGAAGGTCAAGTGTGCAAAATTGCATCAATCTCGGAATAATATTTTAGATTTGTATACAAATCAAACGAAATCCGCCCGCCTGCCGGCAGCATGTCTCTTCATACAGCCCCCACCCTAACCCGACTTATAACGCTGCCCAACCGGGTGACGGCATAGTTCCCCTGCCTTCCGCAATAAATTATTATAATATTGCAAATTGTCCAACATTGTTCAACTTGCTCAACGTTGTCCACGGAAGAAAAACGCCAAGTTCCTCGTAAACGTGCAGACTACAGCCGCTGTACCCAGCACCGGCAGGTACGGTATTAAGTTGTTTGATTTTTATACGAGTTGAAGGTTAAAAGTGTTTTATCTTATCAAATGTTACAAAGGTACCTTGTAACCGTAAATGAGAAAAACTGAAAGTATTCCCACGATTATTATGATACCAAAAAACTAAACAGGGAGGGTCATAAATAATGAGTAATTAATTAACTGTGAATTAATGCAAGATCGTGTGTTTACGGTTTGGAAATTCATCGCTTAGAAATATTTCAGTTGCTTTAATTAAATAAATACTGCGAGTAGAATACACCTTTGAAATAAACGATCATTTTTTAATAAGATGCTAAGAAAAAAAAATCAAGTGTCAGGCCTATGAAAACTGCTTTCATGTTCAAATTTTTCTGCTTACGAACCCCTTTTCGGTAATCATTTTATTGTATAATGTAGCAAATTATTTTTTTTAGAATATTATCTTAAAACATTTGATACTTTTTAAATGGCCATAGCTTCGTAGTTTTCCATTATAAAAAAATGAAACAAGGTAACTTTGTTTGAACCAGTATATACATATTTATTTTCTTAATAATAAACGCCGACCGGTTTCGGAACAACCGTTCTTTCCTCAGGGCAACATATACTAACTTAACATTACAAAACAATGGATGTTGAAGTGGGGGTTGGGGCGTGATTAGCGATTAGTGAAGGTTGGGGGGAGGGGGTGGAATATCGGGGGGGAGGGGATGGAATAGCGGGGAAGGGGATGGAAGAGTGGGGGGAACATGTTGAAGAAAGGACTCTAAGATAATATTCTTTGTTTATTGATAATGGACATTTTGAAGGGATTTCTTTATTTCTAAGGCTTCTAGGTTATTTAATCGTTTTCCTTTATTATTATCCTTGTGTTATAATTTAAATCAATAATAATACTATGTTGCAAAAAAAATTTGTATGTTTGTAAAAAAATATGAAGAAAAAATGACCTTCCATTTGGTTCGAGGTCGCAAAGTATCTTTGAAATAAAAAAGAACATGTCTCTTCAGAAGAAGGCTTGATTTTATGACAAAACGGCGCTTTATAAAGTTCAACATTTATGTATCTATCTAGTTTGTTAAAAATGTTAAATCTCCTAAAGTTCTTCACAGATTGCTTTGATTTAAAATTTGATATTTTTTAAACAACGTTGCATTTGAATACGAGTGTGTTTGTACATAACTATATTATATAGTTGTCAAATATGTTTTTTTATTAAATAGGGCAAATGTGCTTTGATGAAAAACAGCACTATCTGTTGGAGGTAAAAGCAACACGCCATATTGTTTCTCTATCTGTACAGACAGACTGAGCGACAGCAACGCAATAGATGGTTTGGGGTAATGTTTTGAGGTTATGATTTGTAGAGTTCCTGACAGCTGGGTACATTTTTAAGTTAGAAATAATATTATTGTATTGTAATTAGTATTTGTTTTACATGATCGTGCCATGTTTTCGTCGGGCGTTCTCGATCTCTTAAACCGTTCACTTCCAAGTCATACTTCTCCTTTCTCCTCTTTCCTCGTTCATAATTTTACTACAAATAATTATTTGATTCATATCTTCCTCGGGCATCCCCGACTTTTCTGCCATTCAGTCATGTAGTATCATGAAATGCACATTATTATTTTTAACTAAATTTTGTCGACTTGGAATGGCACTAAAAAAAAACTTTCAAATTTTCGTCGTAATTCATTATATGTATAGATAACATTTATAGTTTTTGTTGTTTGTTTTTGGGGTGTTATGCCGTGTTGCGCTAACTCCTTCTTTAGCCGACGTTTCGGACAGCGTTGCAGTGTCCATCATCAGGGCAGATCCAGTAGATCCGAAGATGTGAGATTTATAGTGATTATTTTGGCACGTCTGCCCTGATGATATATACTGTAATACTGTCCGAAACGTTAGCTAAAAAAGGTAGCGTAACACGGCGTAATATCCCAAAAAATAATTCACTGTAGTACTTTTGGCCGTGAAAATCTCAAATCATATCATGTAAATAACTTAGTTAAAAAATCACGTTGAAAATTGTTGCTTGTTTTATTATATTGAAAAATGACTAATTAAATAAAATCAAACCATTTCATTAGCACATTATTGGGGTCAATGATAAGGTAATAATACACACAATATTTAAAGCAATGATATTTGGACAATAACTCATTGTTTTATTGCTTTATCTGATACACGCGTATACCTTCTTAAATGACCTAGTACACGTTGACCGTTGGGCCAATGCGCTGGCCCAACGTGTACGAGACCATTTGGCTTATGCACGCGTTGGCCGCCAACCCGATTATTGACGGTATTATTAAAGATCTCTCCGCCAACAAGCCGTCAGCGTTCACACAATCTATTAAAAATCTATTCAAATTATGGTAATCTAGTTAAAAATAACATTTCATACGGTTTCCTAATATACTTTTACAAAATTTCGAAACAATTGTTAAAGCATATGCATTTGACTTGATAATGTAGAATGACAAAACATTTTAGAATTTTTTGAACACGTGTTCCGACATCGTGATAATACAGGGTTTTCCAATAAGAGGTGTTATTTTGATATTCAATCGTAAAAGATCAATGATTTCATTGCTTGTGTGGCACGTAGCGCCGTCTTGTTGAAAGTAAACGTTGTCCAGATCAATACCATCCAATTCCGGCCATAAAAAATCATTAATCATCTCTCGATAGCGCAATCCATTCAACATAACTGTTGCTCCAGCCTCATTTTCAAAAAAGTAAGGTCCAATGACCGCACCAAACAGTCACACGTTGAGGATAGAGAGGCTTTTTAACAATAACTTTTGGAATATTCGAGCCCCAGATGCGACAATTTTGCTTGTTGACGAAGCCACCGAGGTGGAAATGGGCCTCATCACTCAAGATGATTTGCATTTGATTCACTCAAGTGACTTTTAATAATTTCAATGCTTTGTTGAAGAGTGTATCCTTCCATTTTTATTAATGGCGTAGTATTTACTTGTCAAATGTCAAAAAATGACAGCTTCAAAAGTAACATCTACTGAAATAGCGGGCTACTCAAAATAACACCTCTTATTGGAAAACCCTATACATTCGTATTTTACTAAAAGTTTTTCCGAAAACCTGTTAATTCATTCGTTAAAGGCCTGTAATCCCGTGTTTAGCCGGATTACGAATAATTTGTAGAGATTCTTAATAAATTAGGAATAATCATTTTTCTCCGTGTACAGGACAACTGGCGCCAACGCTGACCGGTCACGGGGCCAACCCGTGTAGTAGGTTTTCGAGCACACATGAAAGAATCTTGGAGCCAACCCGCCAACAACGTTCACACGTTGCCGGGTTGGCGACAACATTGGCCCAATGCGTTGGGCCAACATATACTAGGGGCATGGCCCAGATGGACTGTACCTATTGTAAATATAGTACCTAACGATACTCGACCCGTTGCTGAATAATAAATACAAGTACGGTATGTTATGTATATTTAAATGTATTTTAGATAGTTAAATGGTAATTATTCACCTATACCCAGAGGCGGATTTGCCCTTAGGCCTATGAAGGCCCGGGCCTAGGGCGGCCAGATATTAGGGGCGGCCAATCGTGACAAAAAAGTCACAGATGATAACAAGAAATTACTTCCTAAGTACCAAAATATTCTACGTACGAAATAGAGATATGCAAGAGCGTGTTCACACACAGCACACAGCGCGCCCCCACGCCCCGCAGCCGCCCTCGCCACACCTATCATGCTCCGTTGCTCGCCCGCTCGCGTATTTCCAATCCCTACCGTGATACAGTTGCGCTAGGGACTGAATCTGGAGATTAGTGTGTCCAGGAGTGACGATACGTATGAATACATCCCTCCAACTGCGGTGCAAGGCGACGGGTCAAGATAGTCAGGTTGGAAAGGTCAAAAGGCCTCCCTCACCCAGTGTCTCTCGATCCGGCCCGCCACGCAGCAGGTGGGCAGACGTATCCGCCGCCAAGACCTGGACAAATCTCACCCCATGAACCATGAGTGATAATGGCAGGAAAATTAAAACGGTTTTGACCCTAGGAACTTACTGAAAAGTTTGGATACTCCTGGTTAATATGATGGGTACTGAGAAAGGGGCGGCTACATGGTCTGGGGCCTAGGGCGGCCAAGACTGCAAATCCGCCTCTGCCTATACCAGCAAGTTCCTAGATCGGAGATATTCGAGTAACTACCTAAATTAGGTACTTACCTACTTCTAGTTACCTCAAAAACTTTTTCTTCCAATTAATTGAGTAGTGACATACTGAGGAAATCTACAATTAATGTTTTTGCAATTGATTTCTCCAAATAAATATTTATTTTACAGTAAGTAAGTTTCTACTAATCTTAATTTTAAATTGAACTAATCTTCTTGAGTTGATTGGCTATAGCTAGTGAGTGCTATGAACCGACAAGCAGGCTATTCGATAACAATGATATTATGCACATTGAATCAACCCACCCACAGGCAGCCGCTCGGATTTTACAATGAAACGCGGAATTACCGGATTCAATGATAATGACGTTTGCAAGGTTTTTATGAAATATTCCATCATTATGTGGCTTCCACCGTATACAGTTCCCCGATAACATTTAAACCAGAGATTCTCAAACTTATTGCGGCCACCGCCCTCTCAAATCTAGTGCCCCCCATATTTTAGGACTTAGTTTTTTACATTTCAATCTGTTGCGTATCTTAAAAACGGTTATCTCCAACTAGTCGTGGAAGGAGATTTTAGTGAATAAGTTCTTTATATTAAATATATTTATATCAATACTTCGCGTATTACAAGAGTGACTTCGATGGTCGACCTAACTAGGAGCTGGCTACATGAAACCTGCAAACACCATGTTTGTCTGGAAGCAGCCTAACTGGCCCTAGCGACTACTGACTACTAGCTGCCATCTTACGGACTTCCAAGCAAGCTCTTTGCACTGCCCTCTATGAGTGCATCTATGAAGCTCTTAGCTTACTCACTTCCCAACACAAATATAATGTTTTAAACATGTATTATACCCATATCCTATTTCTGAGTTCAAAGAATGTTTCGATGAGAGGAGAAACTCATACTTAATCATATTTAGAAGCATTTTTATTTCATTTTATGTTATAGAAACAAACCGTACATGATTTACATAGATGAAACAATATACAGATATAAGATACTTCATGTTGGGTACATGTGATATGTTTCCTTGTCTGCTAAGTGGTATTTTTATTTCTTAATTACCAGGTGACCTGTGTAGTATATAGGTGTGTGTGTAATGTATGTGTAAGTGTGTGTGAGTGTGTGTATGTATATGTATGCGCATTAAACAGTTTAAATTATTGACATGATGCTACGTTTGAATTTGGGCAGGGAATTTTTAATTTAATTTTTTCTAATGTTAAAATAAGGCTTTAATTAATGTGATGGATGCATCTGATGCATTTCAACGAGTTTGTTATTATCAGGTTCGGATTCACAAAAACAGCCAAAGTCGCCGCGTTAAGTAACTTCCATCCGATTTCTCTTTTTTAGCAACGCTGCTACAGCACTAAATCCACGTTCACACAAATACTAAGTTTTTTTTAAAACTAACTAACAAAGTGGCGAATACCTAGTTTTGTTATAAGAAAGTAAAACAAACTATTATTATTAATACAGCGAGATTCCGTCGGATTTACATAGATAAATTTTTCTGCCATCCATCGCCCCCTAATTATCTTTGAGCCTTCTACTACCCCCCTGAAAGCCTCCAGCGCCCACAAGGGGGCGTTATCGACCACTCTGAGAAAGACTGGTTTAAACAATGGAGAAAAATGTGCTTTATGTGGGCGTTCGTTGTTAACACCCATTAAACACTAGTCGTGATAATAATATTTCCACGAGCATATAATATCATTTTATTTGGTTTTACGCCCAGCTGGGTTTTTACATGGGTTATAAGAACAAAATATACCTAGTGACCTATTGAAAATTATACACGAGTTTTTAAATCAACTGATAAACTAAACATGAAACCATACAAGAAAAACATGCAACAGTAACATAAAATAACATAGAATCTAGAACAATACAACATATATCAATCATTAAAACTAGATTACCAACCTAATATACATTTAAAAGATATGTAATAACTAACATTAAATAATTTAAAATATTCTACTGGAAGTTATCATGTTGTTGCTTTGAATCCTTTCCAGTTACTTACCTTCCAATTTATACTCGTGTTCAATTTAGTTGTAGGTATACATTTATTATATTGTATTGTGTAGTGCTTTTATTGATTGCTGCTGTGTTGAAATTTTACGATACATTATGTTTTGAATTTTAGCTATCAGTTAACTTAAAATTTTTGAAATTTAGCTGGTTATTAGTATATCAGTTAAATTTAAATTTTTGAAATTTAGCTGGCTATTAGTATATCAGTTAACTTTAAATTTTTATTTATTTGTGTTCTTACATCTACTATTATTTTTTATTTATTATTTACAATATTGTATTTTTTGTAAATCTCTCAGGCCACGGGTACAGAACTCTTAGTTTTTTTAATATTCTTTATTATTATTATAATTTTAAGTGAAAATCTGTTATTGGATTTTATCTTTATTATTTAGCTTACTCTTATATATGTAAATAATCTGTTGATTTTTTCAAATAAATAAAATAAAATAAAAATAATTTGTAGGATTCAACAAAGTGCCGGTATAGATTGTGCTTAATTCTATAAATGGAGTCAGCAAATATATCAATAGTCCCCCCAAACTTGTTGCCCAGACCAGGAATCCCATCGGTTAGTGAGTGTGTCCGATAGTTTGTTGTGTATGTATTGCAGAAGAGTGTTAAATTTTGTCTTGAGTTCCAATTCCGTACGTGGAATTTAATAGTGGCGACGATGGCAGGGCTGTCAATTAAGTTGTTAATGTATTCAATTGGAATTTTGAGCTTAAAATTTAGGAATCTAAGAAAAATGTGCTGAACTCGTTCTATATTGTTAGATAGAACTTTTTACAAATATATATTTATAATGATACAAAAATAATGATTACACAGGGATAAAAGTTTTTGAATACTTTGTCTTTGAATTGTGAAAAATTTCTCAAAAATAGTCAACGATCTTAATCAGGTACCTACCTAATTAATGATTTATGTTTCGAATTAAGGGTTAATAATAATTGTTTTTTTCTTCTCACTAAAACTAAAACTGTGTCTCTAATCACCCCCTGGAGATTAAAAAAACATACGTACACTAAACGGCATCTCAAAAAAAAATGTTTCCAAAAAATTATACCTTCGCTCATTTTGCAACAATATTTCAATTAGCAATTATTCCTTCGAATAATCGAACATTCAAAAAATTATAAATTATTTTTCATTAGCCTAAGCGCTTAATTAATTAAGGAAACGCGAAAACCAACCCTCTGTGTCACCTTTATTTTATTTTCTGATTACCACCCTAGAGACCCAATTTGAAAAATATTGTGAGACAGAACAAATGAGGAGAAGAAGACCAAGGTCGGGAAATACCCTGCTATTCAAATCTATCCACTAATCACAGATAATATTTCCAGCGCGTTTTTACACACACAATCCATAGTAAAATTATATTCCTTTACTTTCATAAATAAAAAAAAACACACACACACACACAAAAATAACAACAAACACACACTCTCACAACTATGTTACTTACGCCACCGCCATCTTTATTAATACAGGCCGTGCTCAAAATGATAATTCATCACATCTTTAAAAAGTTATATAAAGTCATGGAAAGTGATGAAACAAAAACTTTATTAACTGAGTTAAGTAGGTTAGGTTAGGTTAAAAAAATTTCATCGTTTTTAATGACTTTATATCACTTTTTAAAAGTGTGTTGAATAGTCACTGTGTTGAGTTAGCATATAACCTAGTTAGTATAGGGTAGTAGGAGGGGTAGGTACTAAACTCTGCGAAATCCAGTGTAAAAGTCCGAAAACAGGCCTCTTTAAGGGGATGCCATACGTAGTAATGCAAAATCATTTGTTTTTGGTTTGAAAATTTGGTCGCCTAGAAATGTTTCAGATGCTTTAATTAAATACTGCGAGTAGAATACATCTTGGGCTTTGAGTCGAGAAATCGAGTATTTTTTTAGATTTATAAGCCAAGAAAAAAATAATGTAAAGGCCTATGAAAACTTCTTTAAAGTTCAAAATCTCCTACTTACGAACCCATTTTCGGTTATGATTTTATTGTATAATGTAGCAAATTAAGTTATTTATAAAATGATCGAAAAAAAAATTTTATGCCTGAACATCCACAAAATAAAATAAAAGGCACTTTTTGGCCATGTTTTTTCATGCCTAAATGAAAACAGGTGGATGATGTTAAGCGGGAATTTAAACCTTATTGCTATCTACGTAAGGGTTGTTATTAATAGCGGCTCAATTTTAAACATTACACGACGTAGTGCATCGCCTTAACTGTCAATTCATTTTCTACAGCACGGCCTGAAGCAGCCTGAATTAAAAAAGATCCTTACGCTCATATTTAGTTTATGTCTTATCCTGTAAGTTAAATTATGTAAAAGCTGAAAAGCGTTAATGATGATAAAAATAAATAAATTTATGAGAATTTACATTAGCCTAGAAAGAATTTAGTTTGCGTTTTACTTTCTCGCCTGTTCTGTTCCATGTCGCCGGCATCTGTCAAGTTAGTTTGCAACAGGTAGTAATGGTTGGCTTATTGGTTAAGAAGAGAATCGTGTTTGCTGTCTGCTCTCACATAATGCGGAGAAAGGTGCAGAGTTGATTGGATGCAAGAAAATTACATTTCACAAGCTATTGAGCTGAGTAACGGTGGCAACCGACAAATTTTATAATATGTACCTATTATTTGCTTGCTACACACCAGTGATACACAATCACAACAAACTATCGTGCGGCCCACTAACTTCACTAAATATTGTAATAGTCCAGTGGGGGATAAAAAAGGGCTCCACCTTGCAAAAGGTTAGGTAGTAGCGATTTTCACATATGTTGTTAAGATTGGGACTCTAAAGAAAAAAAAAAGTTTTCGACCTTGGGGGGGTCGAGCTCGATCCCCCATCTTGGATTGAAGGTGCCAAAATTTGTTTTTTTCAAAATAATTATGAAGTGGTTGATTTTACAACCAAATTGTTGAAGGCAAACTTAAAGACAACTAAATTACCTACATTTTTTGTAGATTTTTTTTTTGTAAGTCTAATAGGTAACGAGTTACAGCGGTTGAAAGAAGAAAATTTTGACAAAAAATTGTAAAACTCCAGTTTTCTTGATAAATTTTGTACGAACATATTACACAATATCATTTTAACGTATTTCTACGTTACAATATACTTATATAGCATCATCCGTTTACTCGATGACGTTGATTTGTTATAGTGGGATCCTAGTCTACAGCTGACTTGGCAACACTGATTGAGTCCTGGTTACAGGACGTTGCCTGGATGCTCATGTCTGCAGATGTTCTTTTCGATGAAACAATGCCAGTTCAAGTTTCACAAGAAAGATTTTTAGCCAATGAAAATAACAAAGTCCGTCTGATTTCGATGCTTACAAAGTAATTTGTACAGGATGATTTTACAGTTAACCTTTCCCTTACTGTGCTAAAAAAATACACGCGTTACGGTGCTGTGTAGTCAATACACATCTCAAAATAAGCGATTTAATATCGGAAAAATATGAATATTCATAGCTTATCGCTTATGTATATTATATTTTATATCAAAAGTGATGATAATTGTAAGTAAATTGCTGAAAACATGAAAAAACCATCGGCAGATGCTAAAAAAACGTGCGAGGGGTCCACATCTAACGACGGTTCGCGGGCGACTGGCAACTGGCTAACACAAACACAGCTGTGCGGTCGTAGGTATCGATGAACTAAATGAAAAGACAAATGCAGACGTGTGGATATCTCATATTCCCGCATAGCGAATTAAAGCGGGACATCAATAGCGTGTCATTTACCCGCACACTCTTCGCGTATTTAGTATCACACGGTTGATTGTATTGGTGTATTGGTTCCCGATTTTTAACAAAAAACTCTGATTTTTAATTGAATTTGAAAACTATGTAATATATTATTTTTTAATTCAGTGCATAAATGTATAACGGAGGAATACCTAAAATCTGAACCCAGAATTTATTATATTTATAGAGTTATTAAAGTTATTAGAAGCAATGTGTAGTAAATACACACCACAGATGAGGAAAGGTTAAGCAGGCTGAAGAAGATGCTGATGAGTTTATTGTCAATACTGCGATTTCCTTGTGTTCATTATATGACGCTGTTTTCATTATTGGCGAAGACGTTGATCTCCTAGTTCTGCTGACAGCATTAGCACCACCCAAAAGTAGTATATATATTCGCAAACCCGGGAGAGGCAAAACTTTTGAAAGACTGTGTTCCGCGAATAGTGTGAAATACAAAGAGGCGGCTGAGAATATTCTGTTTCTTCATGGCATTTAAGGCATTTAGCGGCTGCGATACAACATCGTCCTTCTTCAACCAAGGAAAAACAAATTTTTTTTCGCTTGTGCAAAACGACACAAGACTCAATGCCATGATAGGAATCTTAAAACAACATGATGCAACACCAGAAGACATAGCAGTTGCAAGAACACGCTTTCTTGTTGCTTTGTACGGGGGTGACATGGATAAGAAAACCTTGGAAGAAGTCCGCTACAAACGTTTCGCAAAGTCGACAACAAAAAGCAAATTCAATCTTGCCTCTTTGCCACCAACGAACGACGCTGCACGGTACCATGCATTTAGAACGTACCATCAAGTCCAAAAATGGTATGGAATCCAAAAAAATCCAGAAACTGGGGCTGGAAACGTGACACCAACGGGCTTGTTCCAGTAAGAATGACAAAGGAACCAGCACCCGAGACTTTATTAAAATTCATTTCATGCAATTGTAAAAAAGGATGCGGCGTTGCATGTAGCTGCACGAAAGCTGGATTGAAGTGTTCTATTGTATGTGGGTGCTGTAATGGTCAAACATGCTGAAATTCGCTAGAGGTTCACATCGATGTCGAGGACGAAGAAGAAGAGATTTTGTCAATGAAAGCCCAGAATCTCAGTATCACAGGCAATGAGTTAGATGATGACATTGGTGACGAAGACTGTTATTAAGTAACATAATTTATAGTAACATAATTCATAGTAATGTAACATAATTTCGAAATCTACCATCGCTGGTATATCTGTGGAGTAGACCTACTGGAGATACCACAATAAAAAAATGCGCCATGTTCTATACCTCATGGTGGTGTGGAAATGAGTTTACAAAATTATTATAATTATGTAATGAATAACCCGAAAAAATTACAAAGTTGGGAATTTCATCATTTTTTAGAAAAATATTCACATTTCCGCCACTGTAACTCGTTACCTACTAGACTTACAAAAAAATACTTTATAGAAAAAATGTAGGTAATTTAGTTGTCTTTAAGTTTGCGATTGACAATTTGGTTGTAAAAACGACCACTTCACAATTATTTTGAAAAAAACAAATTTTGGCACCTTCAATCCAAGATGGCGGGTCGAGCTCGACCCTCCCAAGGTCGAAAACTTTTTTTTTTCCTTAGAGTCCCAATCTTAACAACATATATCAAAATCGCTACTACCTAACCTTTTGCAAGGTAAAACTCCCCACTGACTGGACTATAAATCAACAACATTCTTTTATTGCTGCGTCATGATCAATAGTTTTCTTTCTGTTTTCGAAAGGGTGTCGCGATAAACTTACTTACCTGTCTTCAAACTTTTAAATCAGCCGCCAAAAATTACTAACATTTCTTAACATATTCTTTAAAATTTCAGATAAAAATCGAGAGCGTTTCTTAGTTTGACCGAGGAGATGGTTTTTTTTCTAAAGTTATCAGACAATTTTTTTTTTAATATCAGGAGTCAGGACTCTTAAATTAATTTTTCAGGTAATTAATTACCTACTATCCACTGAATTAAATTGGTAAATAATTAGGTATATAAAATTCAATTCTCTCAAGAAAGGTATTAATATTGGATTGAATCACCGATACAATATTGTATTTGTATGCCTTTCTTAAAAGAATTGATTTTTTTACGGACAAAACTATTCATATTCATATTGCGTATGTAAGAGCGCAATCACATAAAGCACAACTTGCAAAAAGTGTATTTTCATAAAATAATTAAGTTAACGCCATCTATGAACACGTAGATTATAACGTACGTTAAGTTTAACCTAAAGGTTAACGTTATGAAAATACGCTTTTTTAAGTTGTGCTGTAATGTAATCCACCCTAATGCTACGGGCCCTCTGCATGCCCCAGTAGATTAGGGTCACTATATACGGCTCTATGGATAACAAATTTTGTGTTCACATTTTGTACAGTAATACATATTATGAAACCTAGCAGCTAAAAAAAAACTATCACATACCTACCTACTTACTGTTACATGGAATATGAGCTAACCTGTTTAAAAAATTAGGCGCTTACGCTTAGGTACCTAAGTACCTACCTACCTGCATTTTTCATTATTTTATTATATTGTTTAATATTTATGTTTGTGTACAATAACTATACAATGTTTACAAGTCATACTGTTTTAATTTATACTACACTTCCATTAAAAGCATTTGCTTGTGGATGGAAGAGGCGTGTACATTTGCGAAAAATAATATAACTAGGTTACAAATTAAAAAATAATTACGAAATTAAAATCCATACAAATTGTTGTGTTTGGAAAGAAGAAAACAAAATATTATGGAGGATAAATAGAGTATTGTAGGATAATTCGTGAGATTTTCAAGTGATACTAGGGGAATCAGTTTTTTTGTGAATGATTTCTCTAAAATATTTTTTTATATGCTTCAATATTTGTTTTTTTTTTATCATTAATGCTTCTGATTTCTTCTGGTAATTTACTAAAGAAATGTTTTCCTTGGTGGGTATAATGGTACCGGGCAAAAGAAATGTGTAATTTAGGACATGCAAATATATATTTAAGTCTGGTTAGATTTTCAGTTTTGAATGAGTATTTATCTTTTTCTTTTATAATTTGAATAATTGAATTTTTCATAAATAAGTTTTTAAATGTAGTAACTTTGAATTCTTCGAATACGCGTTCAGTGGGGAAGTCTGAAGGTTTTTTTAGTATTATTTTTATTATGAGTTTTTGAACAATTTCTATGGTGGTCAGGCTAGTTTTATATCTACTTTGAATATTTATTTTGTTGTTACTGTAATTGTAATTTAATCTGATACTGCTTTTTTAAATCTATGAAATGCCACGTTGCGTCATACATAAGGGCAAAGTTGTCCTTGCTTATGAGCAGGGCCGGCCCTGTGCTGGCGCCATTAGAGCATTCCGCTTCGGGCGCCGAATTGTCAAGGCGCTGATAATACCTAGCACCTAACCCAATAGACTACCGTTGCACACAAAGTGAACCCCACAGAAGATGCATTCGATGGCGAGGCTTATCGCGACACTGGAATCCGTAACTATGGAGATACCTTTTGTGTAGAAATACATACTATGCTAGCTTTTTAAAAATCAACGTCTTTGGATTTAACTTCAATAATTCAAAAGCATCACTGAACGATGAAATTAAACAATAATATTCAATCAACATTGATACAGGTGCCGGGTCCAACCAAAACCTCCTAGATCACAATAAGGCCGGGATACTGAATCAAATCAGCTTCCTAACTTGTATGAGAACCTCCAAAAAATGAATTTTTTAAATTAACTAAAACATTTAAAGACGTTTTTATAAACCGTTTTAGCAACCCAATGATATTATAAATTCTCCTAAGCATGTTTTTTGACTTCTGTGAACAAATTATTATAAAAAACAATAACAAGCAAGTAAACTAAAGACAGTATTTATTCATCCGGTATGGAATTATGCATGAATCGCATCAAGAAAGAAAGATGATAATGCAATCTCACACAACTTACAATTACGTATTTTTCGACAGTTCAAGAGGAGATATAAAATATAATACGTATTTTTATAATACGAAAATACTTTACATCTGTTCACAAATTTCAGTTAAAATGTTATCGTAATGTGTCGCATCAACAATGTTGCAATCCGTTTTAGATTTTAGACGACACTGCCATCTGTTAAAATAATGTAGAAGTTTCCACGACCAATATCGAAACGTTTTTGAAATTGACGTAAAGGTGATTTTGTCACTTACAGCAAATTTATAGTGGCAGGGAACATGTCGTCATGATGTCGCGTCGTCCCTCTTCCTGCGTCAGCTGGGGGTAGAGGTGCATAAATGAGGAGATAATCTTTTCTACCCGGTGAGGTGGTATATTTATGCCGGTGAGCGGGTTGCCTTTTTCTACTGTAGGGCTTTTTTGTACATATGTTATTTTATACTAAAATGTTTATAGCGAAATATACCGTTTTTTGTGTTTGTGGAAATCTTTTATATAAGCCCACTTACTGGGGTAAGGGAAGGTATAAGATGGAATTCGGGCGGAGTCGGAGCTGGGTGGTGCTGGGGTTCCTGCGGCCGAAGTTGGAGTGTGAGGGGTTCGGTGCTGGGTGGTGCTGGGGTTCCAGCGGCCGAAGTTGGAGTGTGAGGGGTTCAGTGCTGGGTGGTGCTGGGGTTCCAGCGGCCGAAGTTGGAGTATGAGGGGTTCGGTGCTGGGTGGTGCTGGGGTTCCAGCGGCCGAAGTTGGAGTGTGAGGGGTTCGGTGCTGGGTGGTGCTGGGGTTCCAGCAGCCGAAGTTGGAGCGTGAGGGGTTCGGTGCTGGGTGGTGCTGGGGTTCCAGCGGCCGAAGTTGGAGTGTGAGGGGTTCGGTGCTGGGTGGTGCTGGGGTTTCAGCGGCCGAAGTTGGAGTGTGAGGGGTTCGGTGGAGCTGGGGTTCCTGCGGCCGAAGTTGGAGTGTGAGGGGTTCGGTGCTGGGTGGTGCTGGGGTTCCAGCGGCCGAAGTTGGAGTGTGAGGGTTTCGGGTTTGATTCTAATTTGGAGTAAAAGGTTTTGGCTAAATCTATTATATGTTTTCGGAGTGGAGGAATTTTAATTTTGGGAATGAATGAATTAATTAATGCAAATTTTGGAAGCGAAAATTAACCCAGTTCCCAATATCCGATCGAGCTGTAACACGGCAGATAGACTCGTTGTCGATAATAATGCATGCAGGTGGCAATCACATTTCTCTGAAGTTGGATGACATCACAGTAGTTAATATACGAAATAAATGTCAGTCCTACCTGATCGGCATTTGGCGAGGTTGTTTGCGGTTTAATCCAGTCCCTGGGAAGAAGGTACAACCCTCAGTCGCAATATATGTATATATTTTTTTAATTTTAGAATTTCACGAGGATTGAACTGTCCCTGAGGAGGACAGTTCAATCCTCAGTCAAAGAAAAAAAAGTGTTTAAATACATCTATCAATAAAAATGATAAGTAAATAATACGACAGTACAACATTTAGTAAATTGATTGTGTAGTCTTGAACAGTTAGGATTTTATTATCAACTGCAGTTTTTTCCTGTCCCTGAATGTTTTGTTATTTTGTATAATAGCAGTAATCCGTGAATCCCAATTACCGCACAGAGCTACAGAGGTCACCAATAACGACTGCTGTTATAATGTGTTGAATAGCTTTGTAAAGGACCACATCAAATTATTTGGGGTCCAATTGCAGCCCGATTGTATGTGCATTGTAGAATTCGATATGGCTGGCAAACGTACATCAAATCAATGAAAGATATAGGTACTTACCTCAATATACATTTATGGTCTGATGAGTGATGACATTGACTGATGACTCACATACAGATTAAATAATAATTTATTAAAGAATAATCAGCAAATGATATCCAAGCGCAAATTAAAATTCTATAACTGCGTTCTTAAGACCCGGCATTTTCAATTTCTACCGATTTTATATCAAGTTTCTCGCTAACTCCTTAAGTCTTGGAGTTCCAAAAAAAAAATGTTGTTTTTGAAGATAATATCCATACATTTGTTTTGCCGAAACGTTAATTATTTGAAATTCCCTCGATAGAAAAAAATCGCAAAGTAAGCTCCGAAAATTATTAAAAATACGTTTTGTTCTGTTATTTAATATGTTATAAGCACGAAAAAATTCAGAGTGTATGTTTAAATGCAACTAAAGACATTGGAGAGAGATTTTTGCTTTATTTCAAATGAGTCGTGTTTCATAAAATATTTTCACAGCAGTCGCTTACGTCTGTTCGTTCCAATCCTTTTAAATATTAGCGCGCTCTCTCTAACATTCTGATTTACATAAGACCATTTCAAACATTCATCAGTCCCGCGCAGTCGGCAGGCATAGTGGACGTGTGTCAGAATTTTTGGCATCTAAAATTACGTGATTTACTGTAAATAATATTTAATTTGAATAGCTTATTTAACGTGAATATTGCATTTATCGGTTAAATAATATTGTTTTACAAAATTGAAAAATAATTAACAAACATAAATTAAATGTCCCAAGGCCGCGGCTTGTGTACAAAAGTACTATTCGCCAAAAATTCGTTTGCCACAAGGCGATGTAAGCTGATTGTTCTAAAACTGTGAGATTATTTCTTGAATGAATTCCGCAGTCGTTTTTTGCCACTCTGGAAATATTAGAGTAAAACACGTCAGGTGTTTAACAAATACTGGTTATTCAGACTTTGCCGAACATTTAATTAATACTAAACATACTTTTGATAAAAATACAGGAGTCAAAATTGTACATAAAAATAAAATAGGAATACGCCTTAATAATATAGAAGCATTAGAAATAGTAGTAGATTGAGATCAAACGAAACCGGTCGAGGTGTATAGCAAAATAAAGTGGTTTAAAACAACAACAAAAAATATTTTGAATAACATATTTAATTAAAATGTATCTATCACGTATACTTTTATAAAATTTACAAATATCTTTATGAAATTCAATTTTTATTTAAAAAAGAAAAAAGTGAAGTAAAGCAAAAAATAGAGTATTAGAAATTATCCTCAAGGGACAACTCTGTATTACAAAACATATTCAACTATTTCAAGTTGTTTTTATAATTTTATACTTTATATTATTTTTTAGATTGCGTCCATTTAGACATATTTAATGCATTGATAACTGTAAAAACCGAGTAAGTTTGTTTTGTATTGGCCATTAAATGATGATGATGTTTTTGTTACGTAACTCCACACAGGATGCAGGTAATTAATTCTGCGTGATTATACAAGTAAAAAATAAAATGTTAATTTTTCGAAATTCCAACGCTTTAAGGTCGATTTCAGGTAAGTAAGTAAATAAACTAAAGGATAAATAAACATTTTTCTATGGAAAAATATTGTTCTATAGGAAAAAAACACAATGGATTGTTAACCCTATACAAACTCTATGACAAGTAAAAGTGGTGGTCGTCGCCCATCTACAATTCGAAATGCAGAATGCCGCGTCTTAAGAGGAAGCTACAAGCCAAAAATATGTATATTCTTTGTTTGCCTTATTTCGTGACGAATACACAGGTAATAGGCATTAAAATCGCTTGGAAAATGGATTCAAGAAACACTCGATTTCATGCGCAAAAGTGGTTTTTATTTATTTTGTATAAAAATTTATAAGTACGCAAAAAATTAATCAAAGGAAACTGTCACAAATAATCTTACACATAATATGTTATTTTTTAAAAGTTGATTCATTTGTGCATTCGTACATTTTTATTGAATAAATACATTTTTTAGTAGGTTACATTTATATTTTATATGAAGTAAATAATTTTTTCATTTGAATTCTCCTCAAGAGAAAAGATAAGAAAAGCATCAATTTATGTAAAGCATTTTATTTGGTACTCATAATGTAAACAAATTCGTTATAAAGATTAATGGAAAATCACTATTTAGCACTAATTGAGCTTCGCCTTAAGTCTGAGTTCTGTTGATTTTATTTCCGAGTAGAGCCGATTTTCCGTCAGCACATATACGTCGTAATGGTAGATTGTAGTTCATAATGTTATAATGCAAACTTATTAGATAACTATTTAAAATTATTGTACTGTTTAAATGAATAAATATATAATTACAAAAAGTCTTCTGTTTTACAAGTCCTTAGGAGGAACCTAGAGTTCAAACCCTGTTGATATAAAAAGCTTAAAACCATTAAAAGTATTTTTAAAATATGTAATTATTTACTTATGTATATACTTTTATAAAAGTATATAAATATGTAATTATTTACTTATGTATATAATTTTATAAAAGTATATACATAAGTTACATTTTAATTTAATATAAAAAAGATTTAATTAATTAAATCTGTAATATCCTTAGTTTGAGAATTGTAGACGTTTTAAGTCCCGCGCGCGTCCAGTTCAAGTAACTTCGCTAGTATTTGTCCACCGAAATAAAAGTTTATTTATCAAGTACCAAATACCTAACGACCGGCGGACTCCCTTATTACGTGTTGCCGTTAAATGCACGGCGAATTTGGAGAGTATGTCCAACTTTTGGTAAAATTAATTTTAGTTCTCAATAATATCAACAGATGTAGCAAACGCAAGAAGTGAAATATATAAAATTGCTATCTTAGCGACAATCAAAACCCTATGCGCAGTTGTGAAAACTAAAAAAGGAGGGTGTTACCCAAATCGCAATTCCAAACAGCGTATGCTGAGGCTTAAAAACCATAGATATATGGCGGTACATACTAAAACTTCTTTTGGTCAAAGAAATTATTTATATCAGGCACTACTTATGTTTAATATTCTTCCAAATCATATTAAGTCTACCAATTCCTTAGTTAAATTTAAAAAGTTAATTAAGGTTTATGTATTGACAGATGTTTTTCATCCTTGTCCTTTCTTAAATAATAAGATTTTATATAAGTCCCATTTGCTAAAAACTGAATGTCACCCTATCTGTCTTTATTATCTACTTTGCTTCTTCTTTTGAATATTGATTAATGATTAGTTATGGTTCAAATATTGTTACAATATACTGTCAAATTACCCATCTGGTAACACTTATTTTTTCTTTAATTTTGAAATATTTTGTGTTTGTATGTAGAATTACTTTATGTTTGTGATACTCTTATGTTTGCTTCACTCAAATGTAAATTGTTAACCTCGATACAGGCTTAGTCCTAGTGAGGTTGATTTGTATGTGAAATAAAAAGTGTTTGATGTATAGTGAGATGCAATAAATAAATAAATAGATATGCAATATAGGCGCTATAGCGAACTAAACTTGACGAAACGTGTTCCACTATCAGAATGCGATAATCGATGTGGGTAGACTCGGTTTTGTAGTTTCAAGTATTTCGGTTTTAGAGCGTTGGAGGCCAAATCTGATTTGTACTAATTTCACAAAGTTGGAACCTATTTTTTGGATTAGTCACCGAACCACGGTAGTGTGCAGTCGTGTTTACCAGTGCTCTGTGTTTTACGGCTTACTGACGGCGGCGCGGCGTACAGATAAGATTTATTTATTGTTACCTTTTCGTATTCATTATTTTTGTTTGTGTTATTGGTTTGCGACGAAGTTGCGTGTATTATTTCTATCATTTATTATTTCTAAAATAATAATTATTGTTTAATTTTTTGTTTTAAATTGGTTATAATGGAGGAAGATGAAAATCGACCTCCGGACCCTGAGCCCATTTCTAATATTGTAGACGACTACGATACTGATGATACCCAGACTTCTGTAACCATTCCTTCACGAAAACGACGTCCTCCGCTTTGCCTTAATGTACCTCCTAAAATTAAATCCCTTTCACAATCAAACGAAGCCCCAATCTCTCATGGAAGTTATAATGATACCATTCCTCCAGAAGCAAAAGCCATTGAGCTTATGTATTCTATTTCATCTTCAGCTCCATTTATTGTCAATGTCCAAAGGACTGAACAGGGGAAAATAATTCATCCTCTGGATTTTGGTAAATTTATTTTTTAGCTCAAAACTCAATAACCTCGGTATTATAAATGGATCAATAAAACCGGAAGGTCGATACAAACTATCCATAGAATTTAAATCAGCCACATTAGCTAATGATTTTGTTAAAAAAATAGGTTCTCTTTCAAATAATAAATTTAAATCTTTCATACCTACTTTCAATTTTACCAGAATGGGCAGAGTAAGAGGTATCCCAACCGATCTATCAGAAACAGAAATAGTAGACGCTCTTAATGACTCTCAATTAACTCCAAAAGTTTTAAAAGCACGTCGTTTGAATTTCAAGGATACTTCCACCGGCACCACTATATGGAAACCTTCCCAATCCGTTGTTATTACTTTTGAAGGTCAAACATTACCATCCCGTGTATTTATTTATTATAACGCTCTTTCCGTTGGAGTATACAGATTCCCGACGATCCAATGTTTCAACTGTTGCCGTTTTGGCCATTCAAAACCTATTTGTCGTTCCCCTCCTCGTTGCTTCCATTGCGGAGAGGATCATCCCTTTGAACAGTGTCAAAATACAACGAATAACCCTATTTGTATTAATTGTAAGGGCAACCATACTGCTGTTAGTGTAGCCTGTCCAGAGTTATCTAGACAGAGAAATATCAAACAGTCAATGGCTGCAGACAACATTTCCTACTTTCAGGCTTCTAAATTATTCTCTCCTACGAAAAAATCTTTTGCAGAGATAACGTCTAACGCTTCTATCTTTCATTTTTCTTCCCCTAAATCCCCTCTATCATCTTCCCACAAAGAAACAATTTTCAAACCCATAAAATCTAATCCAAAATTTATTCCTTCTTTCGATAAAAAACTACATAATGATCTTTTACTTAACCCGAATGGGAATAATAAATCCCAGGCTCCCAATGGGACTGCCTTAAAAAACTGTTCCACTTCCGATATCTTACCTAAAGTCATGATTGAAAATTCTTCTTTTATTCAAACTTTAATTACCCTATTAATCACGATCCTTTCAAATAACAATAAAGTACCGTCCAACGCTGCCGATTATATGAAATCTTTACTCTCTAGCCTTCCCGATGTATCCGCAAATGAGCAAAATACTTCAATGGAATAGTAGAAGTCTATTCGCCAACAAAATTGATCTTGTACAGTTACTTGATGAACATGATATTTCAGTTGCTGCCATCTCCGAAACGTGGTTAAAACCCTCATACCAATTTAAGATTCCTGGATATCATTGTCTAAGACATGATAGACTGGATGGCAAAGGTGGCACTGCTCTTATTATACATAATTCTATCCCTTTTAAACAAATTATTTTCCTCACTCTCCCCAATAATTTTCAGATAGTAGCAGCTGTTGTATCTGATATTACATTACTATCAATATATATCCCTCCCTCTACAATTTTTGTTGAAAACGAATGGTCAACATTTATATCCCAGATTCGTCCCCCGTATATGATACTTGGGGACTTCAATGCTCATTCTCCTTCTTGGGGCAGTGAGTTAACAAACCGTTCTGGCCATAATCTATTAGATTTTATGGATACCTATAATTTATGTATACTAAATGACGGATCTCCAACTCGTTTCACTGCCCCTCAACATCGGAAAAGTGCAGTCGATTTATCTCTTTGCTCATCTTCGGTGATTCCCATATGTTCTTGGAACATTCTTAAAGATCCCCTTTCCAGTGACCATTTTCCTATAATAATTACCTTCCACCATCTATCTTCCACGCATTCCTTTTCGATAAACAATAGTTTTAATTTTAAAACGAAAGACGCGAATTGGAGAAATTTTTCTTCAGAATTAGACTCCATTGTTCAAGCATCTAAGTCTACCCTTGTCAACACTAGTTTACAATGTGAATTATTTCCTAACATGATAATAAAAGCTGCAGAAAAAACACTTAAAAAACGTAATGTTAACATTAAGATAAAACATTCCACCCCATGGTGGGATGAAGAATGCACTAGTGTCGTTAAATCCAGAAGAGAAGCAATTTCTATTTTCCGTAAATGTATGTCTTTTGAAAATTACCTTTCTGTGAAACGCGCCCAGGCAGAAGCGAAACGCGTTTTGAAAAATAAAAAGCGGTCTGGATGGCGAAAATTCTGTGAACGCTTGTCTCCTGAATCTCCCCAGTCATCCGTATGGTCCAATTTAAAAAAATTCGGTTCGTCATATACTCCGCAGCGTTCTAAACATATTCCAGAAGAAATTATTATAGGTTTTGCTGATAAGTTAGCTCCTCCGTCAGTTGCCAGATGTGAGGAAATGCCTTCCTTTATTTCTTATCCATCTCACTCTAGCTGGCTGGACTCTCCTTTCTCAGTAAGTGAATTAAATCGAGTTATCAATTCCCTTCCAGACTCTTCTCCTGGCCCTGATGGAATCTTATATAGTTTCATTAAAGCATTCTCAGACATGTCGGTTGAATATTTTTTATCCCTAATTAATTACATGTTCGAAACGGGATTTATTCCGGAAGTCTGGAAAGTTCAAAAAATCCTTCCGATTTTAAAACCTGGCAAAAATCCATCTGAAATCTCATCCTATCGTCCTATTGCTCTTTCGTCATGTTTAATGAAAGTAGCAGAACACTTGATAAAGAACAGATTGGAATGGTTTGTTGAAAATCACAGAATTATCTCTCCTAATCAATATGGCTTCCGGAAAAAGAAATCAACCATAGATAATTTAAGTGTGTTAACAACAGACATCCGTATATCTCAGTCCCTTAGTTCTTGCACTCTGGCCACATTTCTTGATCTTTCGTCAGCTTACGACGATGTATTAATTAAAATTTTGAAAGAAAAATTAATTAAAATAAAAATTCCCTTAAAACTAGTTCAATTTATCATTAATTTACTAACAGACAGATCCATTATTATCCACTTTTCCTCAAAAACGATAAATCGCAAACTATGGAAGGGATTACCTCAGGGGTCCGTAATCAGTCCATTATTATTTAATATATATATAAGTGATTTAGACAGTGTAATTCCTTCATCTATCAAGCGACTTTATTTTGCTGATGATTTCCTTATATATTTATCACACAAAAATCTATCGCGCGCTGCGAAGGAATTGAATTTGGCTTTACATAATATTAAAGTTTAGTTGTTGACTAATGGGATGAATTTAGCTACGTCTAAAACCAAAGTAGTGGCTTTTACGCGCAAAAGAAAAATACCCCCCTTTTCTGTCTGCTTTGATAATGTCCCTCTTCAAATCGTTAAGCAAATTAAATTTCTTGGACTACTTTTGGATCATAAACTTTCCTGGCTCCCGCATATTCAGAACATTTCGGCTAAGTGTGAAAAGGGGCTAAATATTATGCGAGCTGTTTCCAGAGTGTGGTGGGGATCTCATCCTACTACTCTTAAATTAATGTATGGTGCTCTAGTGCGAAGCCATTTGGATTATGGAACATTTCTTTTTGATCCTCTTCCTAAATATTTGGACAAAAAACTTGAAAGAATTCAGTCCAAAGCGCTCAGAATAATTATTGGAGCGATGAAATCTTCTCCAATTAATTCTCTCCAGGTAGAATGTGTTGATCCCCCCATAATTTTAAGGAGACAATTCCTAGCTGATAAATATATTTTTAAATCTTTTTCTATATCGCGTCACCCTTTAGAACAAAGCCTTGATTATTTGTTCAATAACTTAAATAACGAAAAAAGATCGACAGATAAAAATCGACTTCCTCTCCTTCTAAAAAGTTTTCTTTCATTCAAATCTCTGTCTTCTTCCCTCCAAAATCTACAAAAAGATCCTATCCTTCCTATTTTCACCATCCCATTTGATTCTATCAATTATATCCCCAACGTTATAACTTCAGACTTCCGAACTGATATTTTAACCTCATCTAATCAAAATGTTGAGAAAAAATTTAAAAACATTACATCTTCTAAGTTTCCAGAATTTTCTCTCATTTACACAGATGGTTCTAAGTCTGATAACAAAGATTGTGGAGCTGCGGTACACATTCCCGAATTCGATTTAAATTTGTCTTATAAATTGCCTAAAGAAATTTCCATATTTACTGCAGAATGCTTCGCAATTGAACAAGCTTTGAGCCAAATCCAGCTTTTCAATATTCGACGAGCCTTACTGTGCACTGACTCACTAAGCGCAGTGTTGAAAATTTCCTCAAATATCCATAAACCAGAAGACTATATTATTTATAATATTAGAAACACCCTTAAATCTTTAAATGAATTAAATTTCGAGACAATATTGGTTTGGGTCCCTGGCCATTTAGGAATTGAGGGTAACGAGAAAGCCGATTCTCTAGCTAAACTCGGAACAATTTCTGGCTCTAATCCTTTAGATTTTAGAATTCCTATCTCTGACGTCATCCCAATTCTTAAATCCAACATGATCCGCTCCTGGGAAGAAAATTGGACTAATACGAAAACCCGAACTGGTGCTTTTTATGCTGGAATACAAAATCATATTCCTAGTAAACCTTGGTTCCACGGCAAGAAAAAATCCAAAAGATTTATATCCTGTATCTCGAGAATGAGAATTGGTCATTGCTCCATTGCATCCCATTTGTTTAAAATCCGGGTCCTAGATAGTCCACTCTGCCAGTGCGGCATGGAAAATGAGACTCTTGATCACGTTTTCTTTAATTGTAAAAATCATTCATCTTTCAAAGGCATTTATCGTTTACTTATAAAAATCACCCACCAATCTCCCCTTAGTATTCCTTATTTACTTTCTCTCAACAATTCTCGCATTTTCTCAGTTCTATACAAGTTCATAGACTTGAATGACTTCAATATTTGAAATTTCCTATTCCCGTATAGATTTCCCATAAAATTATAACCATCTCCCTTAACTTTAACGGCACATAGCACTCTCTTTAGGGTGAATTGCCTAATACAAAAAAAAAAAACCTATTTTTTAGTTTCATGTCTCATCTAAATACATAATATGTACATCAATGTGAAAAACATGGTTCTATTCAAAATGACTCTTTTTTCCCAGATGACTGACTCACTTTATACACATATGAGTGAATCATCAATACAACCTCCCATAGAAAATAGTGACTTTCCAAAATGACAATGAAATTATTTGCATTACAATTAGGTAAACATGCTGATTTTTGCATATTACTGTAACCAGAGATGTGCTTTATTTCAAATAAATCCATTTCAAATGGAAATGCAAAATAGATATTTTCCATTTTGCATTTTAAATGCTTTTCTAAAAACCATTTTGCATTTTAAATGCTTTTCTCAATGCATTTTCCATTTTAAATGCTTTTTTGCAACATTATTCCTACTATCTCCACTCATCTTTTTTTCATAAGCCCCCAATATCAGTTGGTCCTCAACCTCGCTAGATAATTTACATTTGTCAAGTTGCTCCCTGGTAGGAGCCCTGGCAATTGAGTGATACCATTACAAAAAATACTGATTCCAATACTGAACATGGGGCCATGACGCTGTAATATTAAATGGTTTCTATGTTTTCAACATAGTTAACATGTCAATATTAGTCCCGCGCAAATTTTTTGTGGTTTCATAATCTGTAGTCGTGGTGTTTTTGGATTTACCATCATGTAATATGTTTGTTCTACATTGATGTCCATTATAAAATCACAAAATTGTTTAAAAATTCTATAATTATTTTAATTGTTTGACCTGAGAAACCATTTTGCATTTTCAATGCATTTTGAAAATAGGTATTTTGCATTTTGCATTTGAAATGCTTTTCTAAAAACCATTTTGCATTTTCAAATGGAAAATATTGACCCATTTCCATTTTGCATTTCAAATGGTTTTGGGTACCCATTTTGCACATCTCTGACTGTAACTAATGTAGTATCAACAAGATCTGAAAGAACAAGAGTAGTCTATAAACTTGCAACAAAATCTATGCCCAGTACAGAAACTGCAACAAGCTGCATGCCCGCAGATAACAGTGCAGGCTATACTTTAACAACAAGACCCGTGGCTCGTGGTTAGCAAATAATATACAGATTCTTATGCAACATTCGACCTATGGTTTGTATTACTCATGTTCCTACGCTCGTACATTTCCCATTGTTGCTTCAATGGCAATGATACCCCAGTAATTAATCAGATTAATGGTGGGTTGATATCTATCTATTTAAATAAAAATGATTGTCTTTTCAAAATCTTAAATCTTAGAAAGGTCTTCACCAATTGCTTTGAAATTTTGACACAAAGTTGCATTTGCATAAGTGTGTTTTTAATTATATTATGTAAACATTTCACATGTGAGAGGTAAAAACATGCTATTTTTTTAAAACAGCGCCATCTGTTGGGTGTAAATCCAACACGCACTATTGTTTCTTTATCTACAAAGACAGACTGAACCACAGGAACGCGTGGAGGGGTAAAGCTAGTAAGGAATAAAATAACTGTTTAGAATTTTGCAGACACATTTTTAATCAAAAAAATTGCGCAACGTTAATTGTACGGAATGCTTTTGGTACAAAACTACATATATCTTACAAATCAGAGACACGCCCACTCAACACATAAATTATTTAAATAAATCTACAACAACTTTACATGGTAACTTACGAATAAATAACTACATATACAATTTAGAAGATAACTTAACACGAAACATAAATATAATAATGTCATTGAAATTAAATAAGGACTTAGACTAAAGACGGGAATAACTCTGAGAAACTTTCCGACCACAGATCTTCGAAATCATTGGAACCCATTTCACTCAGAGGGGACTCTACAGACTCGTAGCCAAAGTCCGAGATGAACGTGGGGGCTGGGGACAGGGGGTCTTTATAGCTCCCCAGGGATAAGGAACTGGAGTATGGACTAGATTGCATGGGGGAGAGGAGATTTGGAGCCTTCCCGTCGCAGTATAAGTGATTATTTAAATCAATGACATCTTCACACTCCATGTTATCGCTATCTTCAGACTCTACAACTTGTTCTGCCACCGATTCATCTTCACTGGTAACTACAACGGTTATGCAATCATTCTCTTCGTCGTAAGTGCCATAGTAGGTGTCTGAATCGGCGGAAGAGATCTCTTCGATCTTGATGTGGTGTTGAGTGGTGGTGTCTTGATGCTGTCGGTTGTAGGAGCTCTCCTCTACGTCCAGCTTGCGGCAGGGGTGCGCGTACGAGTGTTGGGCTAATATAGTGTCCGCATTACTCCGGAGAATGTTTATTTCTAAACTCTCAGCTTCATTGGATTCCAGGTGCTCTGGTGAGGTCCCCACCACTTCTGGTAGAGGGATCCTTTCTTCTGGACTACTTTCCGATTTCTGAAACAAACAAAAAAACAATCAGTTCCGTGCATTTAACTACTTTACATGTTTATTCTACAATGTGATTCATATAAAATAATTTAAACATAATGCTGATGTCACAGCACATAGATGACTATGACATCACAATCTCTCTAAAATTTTGTAATGCAAATACAAATATGTTTTATATTTATTTTATATAATAGAAACAAACAGTACATTGGTTAGTGATGAAACAATTTACAGATATTAAATATATCAAGGTGGGTACCTATGAATGTTTCCTTTGTAATCAAGTGTGGTATTAATATTCTATAATTACCGGGTGAGTGTGTATATGTGTGAGTGGGCATGTGCGAGTGTGTGCGTGTGCATACGCATAGAACAGTATAATATTATTAACTCAATTCTGTAGTCTTGACAATTACAGATATGGTTATAAACAAGATCAGGAAAACAACTTACAATTGGATTCGGCTCAATATCTTCTGAATCAATTTCTCGGAGTAAGCTGTCGGCAAGTTGTTCAAGACAGTTGAGGTACTCGTCTGAGTCGATTTGGGAGATGAGATCTTGTAGAGGAGGCAGAGCAGCGCCAGGAGAGGCAGGGGTGCTTGTGGAGCCGGGGGCGCGGGGCCCTCCTGCGGCAGAGGGGACGCGGCTGGTCCAACAGGGGCCGCGCTCCCGACTTCACAAACACCTAACCTCTCCTTCAGCTCTCTGTTCTCGCTCAGCAGCCTCTCGTTCAACTCGCGCAGACTCCTCATCTCCTCCGACAGCTTCTGGTTAGACACCTCCATCAGCCGTAGACGATCATCCATATCGTCCATCTTGGCTTTCTTTCGGTCGCGCGATGTTTGCGCGGCCACCCTGTTCTTCAATTTCCTAAAAAAAAAAATAAAATGAGGAAAAAGTTATAAGAAAATACCATATGCTTCAAGTGTGGGTATAAATATGACACATGGGCAAGGTGATTCAACGGGAAATAGATAATTAAATATTGATGCAACCATGTTTAAATTAGAAATTTTTAAATTGTACAAGGATATTACTATGCATTAATGCGAAGCCATGTGCCTATTGCCCCGTCAGGAAATGGCGCGCAATATTTTTAATTTATCTTTATTGGATTCAATATACGAATTCACATGTTGGTAAACAAATCTGATGCATATAGCATTCTCACAACACCGGAATTCACCAAACACTAATTTAACACAATTCGAGGGTAAAACAACGACGACATAACATTGCTTCGTTGGCAAGATGGCTTTACGTAAACAAAGAGTTTTAAGAAGTAATACGTACTTTCTTTGAAGCTTCTCCTCCCATGATAAGTGATCCAATCTTCGCTTTCTCGACATGCTGAGAGATGTTTCACTAACGCAAACTTCTTGACTCATTTTCGATGGATGAAAATTCTTGGATAAAGCGAAGATTATTGGAGTATTCATGATTGTGATTTACATACGCGCGGAATATAACATATTATTGGACACCGGGTCTTTCAGAGGTAACAGTATAAAAGCAATTGCATCATAAAGACGGAAATATTTGTTTATATACTTCCATCCGCGACTGCTCACTAAACAACACTTGTATTACATTTAATTTGAAGACATTGCTGCATGCTGACGCAATTCTACAACATTATCTGGTGATTTCTGACGTTTTATTATGTGGTCCTTCGTGATTGGTGGACAGTTTGTTTACGTCATGACTTTTAAGGCTACTGAGTGCACAATATTGCCAACAGACAAAATAATAAGTGGCAACGTATTAAATAGGTGCTTTCTTTCGAAAATAAGAAAGAAAATGTAATATTTTATTGATTTATTACATAAAATAACACGTACATAAATAAAACATAAACTTTAATAATTTGGTTGTAATATAGGAATGTATAATAGAAGGAACCTTCATCGTTTCATGACCGTGGTATAATAACTAGAAATAAAAATACGTAAAAATTGTTTTACGATGTTTTTTTAAGTTGTTGTTTTATATCCTCAATTTAATTTAAATTGCCGCTCAGTTCAACCCTTTTTGATTTGACTTGAAATGTAAGTATTTATAAATAATAAATATTTTAAATGCGTTTTTTATTGAAATGATGTCATTTTTTCCATAATACATACCTCGACTTTTCTATGCCAAAATCCACTTGAGAGGATCCTCATAGTATATGAAATTCTGCATCTGGAATCCGCGAAGTATAAGGCTTATGCATTTTTGCATAAAATAAAACACCATATAATTATTTTAGCCATGGAAATTTTAATAATATATATTTTTTTTAAATAATGGTGGGGAACTATGAATAATATTCATAAGACACATTATAATTGAATTCATTTTGGCTCTTACGCTACTTTATTCTTTTTTCGTTGTTATTTGAAAATAATGTTCTTTGAAATTTATTTTAAGACATTTACAACTTTATGAGTTCACCTACATCTCTTTGAATTCAATACAATTAATAGCTTTTCCACTTTTTCAGTTTTTGTAAACATTTATTTTAATTAATTTTTTTTAAATTCCACAATGGCTATGTTTTTAGGATTTGATCCTTTCTCGAGGCGAGGTTTCAATTCTTAAACTTTACGAACAGTAAATAAAAGAATTCATAATCTGCTCTTTCATAGATGGCGCGCATTTAGTTATTTTAGGAAGAAACACTTTTTGCATATAATTCATTAAAATATGTTTTTGTTTGCGTCTTGCGATAATTTTTTTGTTGACAATTTTTTTAATGGTAAACTAATGCTTATAAGACCAGGTTTTATGCATATCACAAAGAATAACAAATTATTATAAGCAATTATTAGTCGCCTGAAATATCAATACAAATTGAAAATATCTCCCGAGTAAGTAAAATATCTCCCGAGTGGAGATATTTTCAATTTGTATTGATATTTCAGGAGACTAATTATTGCTTATAATAATTTGTTATTTGTTGGCGCCCGTATATGCGTAATATGAAAATAAATAAATAGTTTTAACTCAATTATTGCATGAAAGGCATAAAGATACAATTAAATAGTGAATCACGGATACAATATTGTATTTGTAGGCCTTTCTTGAAAGAATTGAATTTGTTTCCGGACTAAGCTATTTATTGTTTTGTTTTAAATAATACCACAGAGGAGGACCTGAGGAAAATAATTTCCCAAAAGACCTATGCAATTTTTTGGGATGCTGTGTGGAGGGTCTTTTTAAGGAAAGGAAGGAGAGGAAGTTCTGGGAAGGTGAAATGTGTGAGGGTTGGGTGGGAATCTAGGGATCAGTTTGTCCAGGTGATGAGACGAGAGACGGGTGCAAACAAATAATTCATAATTTACTTGTAAAATGTGTTTTTTCCTACAGCAATTAAATTCGTGTCATGTATGAAAGAGCTGATTGGGAATACTTTGAAAGCCCGATTTATATCGCTTACTTCAATTACAAAAAAATATACATATGTATTTATAAAATGACAATTGCTAATTTATTAAGAATCTCTTCAAATTATTCGTAATCCGGTTAAAATGTGATTGCAGGCCCATAACGAATGCATTGATAGGTATAATCACGTTGTCCGAACACGTGTTCATAAAAATCCTAATATGTTTATCAAGGTGCATGAATACGTTTTCCGATAAATTAGGAATTCATTAAAAAATTTTCAAGAAAAGGCCTACCAAGCAGTTTTTAACCGGATTACCAATAATTTTAAGAGATTCTTAATAAATTTGTAACACTCGTTTTTTTCGTGTATACCTACCTCATAAATAATAATAAAAATAGTAATTAATATTCGTTGATGTATTATTAAATCTACCTACCTATGACAGCGCCCTTGAGGTGATTTTGCACAAAAACGGCGCTATACAAATCATCAAAATATTATTATCATTATATTATACTAATTTATAAAAATATATATTTTCGGTTTTATAACAAAAATCATGTAATTAGTCGGATGTTGGTCGCTTTCCTGCGCTCTCATTTTGTAGCACAAAGTAAACATAATGATATCACCACTAAACTTGTATTTCACTTATTTTATTATCCGTATCTCAGTGGCGTGACTTTCATTTTACCGGTGCCCTTTAAAATAGCGGTAAGCCAAGTATGCATCCACTCCGTGGGTTAGTCCTAAGATACCGCCAATATACTGAAAATAAATAAAAGTAATAGTTAATTTATTTCAGTAAAACAATAATGTATTAATTCATTCATCGAAATTGTTGAATTTAAGAAACATGATCTCATATTTTTTACAAAAGTGATATAATAATTATTAATGTTGATTCACTTTCATGTTCCTACCATTGATTCCCTAGTGCAGTGGTTCTTAACCTTGTAGGAGGTACTGACCCCCACCAGTTTCATATGCGCATTCACCGAACCCTTATTTATTCGAAAAATGATATATGATTTTTTCAAATTCAAAACATAGGTATATATTTATACATAGGTGCACAAAATGAAGAAAACCATTAAGAACACATGACAAATCCATTAAAACATGATTTTCAAACAAAAACCAAAACATAATAATGAATATTTACTGCAAATCAGTGTGACTTCTGCTGTTGCCTTTCAGAGACCAGTTCAGAAATGCGCGGCTTTACCTTGGCAAGTGCCACTCTCAAGTCATTTTCGCAACAAAGTCTGTTCCTTTTCTTCGTTTTTATGTCCAGCATCCTCGAAAAGGATTGCTCGCAAAGATATGTTCTAACAAACGGTATTAAAAACTCCAGAGCTTTCTGAGCAATAACAGAGTACGTTTTTTTTGTTACACCAAAACGTTGAGAGCGTTGTTGTTCTGAAGAGATGCTGTTGAACCTGGCTCTGCTGAATTTCAATGATTTTACGAAGTATTCATCGACAGTCTCGACACTAAACGTGAATGGCTGTCTCACCCATGCTGGATAAATATGACTCTCTTGTAGGGAAGTGTCCGTCGAGAGACTTTGCAAGCTCATCTAAGTGCTTGGTAATTGCTTGCTTCAGTTCCGCGGGTACAGAAATGTCTCCGATTCCAGATACATCTTCGATCTTACTTACACAATGTCTAGCAGGGGAAAGCTTGCGAAGTTATCGTTCTCTGTCCGTCGTTTCCATAACGATAGCTTTTTTTAAAAGCCTTCATGTTTTCTTTTGCTTCGATGTTGTTGAATCCACCGCCCTGCATCTGTTTATTGAGATGATTGAGAGCTGCGAAGATATCATATGAGTCGGGGGTGTGTCTTGACTTCCGAACTGTGTCTTGGTTCGATCGAACGCAGGTTAAGAACCACTGCCCTAGTGTGTAGGTACGTTGTGATAATTATGCTACGGTTTCAATCTAAAATTCTGTTAAAAATAGATTACACACCAATGGTTACTCTTATGCTATGTTAGCTGATGTTTTTTAATATGCCTCTGTTGAAGTATAAAGGTGCTGCCACACGCAAAGCTCACATCAACAGATAATATAAAGCACAATAGCGCTCGCCATACAATCCCATACAGACCCGACACACGTAAAAAGATAACGCGCTATAAGTGTGGTTCTGAACTTCGCTAACCGAATTTATTTTACGTAACCGCTCCCGACGCGATATTTGAAAAGTTATGCGTCCCCCTCTCCGTCGTAAAAAGGAGAGGGGGTCATTTTAATTACGGAGCTACCAACTAAGTTCCGTGTTCCCTTTGACAGCCATGACATAAGCAGCCTAATAAACAAAAAGAACAACAATTGCTTGGAAGATTCATCTTCCCACCGCAAATTGTCTTTCTTGCGCTCTCCGAGCCCACCGACTCGCTCTGCGAGCCAATTACAGTCCTCCAAATATACTGTACAGTCCACCCACTCTGGCATCCTTCATCACTGACCACCTGCGCTCCTTGACCTCGTTATCCATCCTACTCTGCCCTACGACCTACCCGTGCCCCGCCCTATCTGACCTGCATCTCCACCCACTGACATGGAATCATACCTCCTTGAACTGGAGAAGCTGGATCCTCCAATTGAGGCTCTCCAGACATTTATCAACAATATGAAAAGAACGGTCACCAAAACCCCCCAACGTAAGGTGACCTTCTACCCGGATGGGGTAAACCCCTCGGCCACCACCTACCTCTCAGGCACCGCACGTAAAACCCCGCCCATCGCCACCCAACCGCCCACTACCTCCGCCTACACCTCCACCGCCTCCACCTCCGCCGACCACAGCCTGGCAAGCCTCACTGCACTTCCTCCATCACCAACCAAGGACTTCCCGCCTCTCTGGACCACCCCGAATAACCCGATCAAACAAAAACCGCCCACGCCTCCTCAGACCCTCGCTACCACCAACCGCTTCCAAACCCTGGCCCCGCCCTCCTCTAACGAAACAATATCGGACACAATCACCACTGACGGGGCAGACACCATAGACTATACAAACACCACCAGCACCCCGACTCCCGCCCGACGTCCCATCAAAATCCCGCCCATCATAATCAAATCCGACTCTAACTGGAATACCATCAGAAAGAAGCTGGAGAACGCCGGTGTGCGCATCTCTCACGCCAAAGCCATCCCGACGGGTGTGGTGGTCCACACCGCCGACTCCTCCAGCTTCCGACTAGCCACTAAAATGCTGGAAGAGATTAAAACAGACTTCCACACCTTCGAGCTGCACGAGGACAAAACCACCAAGGCAGTTCTGAGGGGAATCCCGACACAAATCTCGGAGGAGGAGATTCTCCTCGAACTGCAGGACCTCGGTCTCCCGGCCATCTCCGTCTCCAGGATGAGGTCGGGACCCGACCGCACGAACGTCCCGATGGTCCTCGTGCAGCTCACCCACGGCGAAGAGGGAAAACAAATCTTCAACATCACTCACATATTTCACCTTCGCATCAAAGCAGAATTCCTCGACCACAAATCAGCCCCTACCCAATGCCACCGATGTCAATTTTTCGGCCACTCCGCAAAAGGCTGCCATCTCCCCCCCCGCTGCGTCAAATGCGCGGGGCCCCATTTTACCGCCACCTGTCTGAAGCAGAGAGAGGACGGCCCGGCTACCTGCGCCAACTGCGCCGGCCCTCACCCGGCCAACTTCAAAGACTGCCCGAAACGCCCCGCACCCTCCACATCCACGCCCCGTCGAACTGAGGTACCTCCCTTAATCACTTTCACCTCCCGCCCAGTCCAACCATCCACCTCCTATGCTCAGGCATTAAACCCCCCCCACCAAATCCCCCCTCCTTCCCCCACCCCCTCTCCCCTTCCCCCCTCCAACCTCCCCCCCTCTCCACCAACCTCCCCCCCCACCACCACCCCCCAGCCCTCAGCTACCCCCTTTAGTTTCTCAGACTTATTTAAAAATAACTTCTTTTCAAAGATCGGCGAACTCATCGCTGATCTACTCCCTAAATTCCAATCTGCCACCTCGCCGGCAGACTACCTCTCGATTCTCTTTGTAGCAGCCCCTCAAATCATTGCCCTCTTTACTAATTAAATGGCTAATTCTACCAAGCCCTCCGCGCTACGTTTGGCATTCTGGAATGCCAATGGTCTTGACAAAAACATGCACGAATTACGAATTTTCACCAACACACATAATTTAGACATAATACTCATAAATGAAACACACCTAAATCCCTCACACACACCAAAAATCGCTAACTACACACTGTACCGAAACGACCGATTACACTCGCGGGGCGGCGGCACAGCCGTCTTCGTGAAAACTAAACTCGCCCACAAACACAACATCACCCCCCCCCTGACCACCAATGAAAGTACCTCCATCACTGTATTCACAAAACATTCAGGTCCATTGAGAATTAATTCAATTTACAACCCACCTGTTCAGACTTTACAAAGGTCGGATCTTGAATTGCTTCTCGATGGACAAACGCCTACTATTCTAGCGGGGGATTTTAACTCAAAACACCCCGCTTGGAATAGTAGGCTCACCAACAAAAACGGACGTATCCTACATGACTTTGCCAACTCTCACCCCGACATAAACATTGCAGGACCCATAGAGCCAACATTTTTCTCTAGCATCGGACACAGACCTGACGTACTCGACATTGCACTTTTTCACAACTCGTCCTGGGCATACAGTATCGAAACCATCTGCGACCTTTCCTCCGACCATAACCCCGTGTTGCTAACTCTCAACGAATTCTCTTACCCCCCCCCTGCAAAAATTAACAAAAAAACTGATTGGACATATTTTTCGCACAGAGTCGGGGAAAAAATATCCATAAATCCCCATATTAAAAATCCCTCAGATTTAGATACAGCGGTTGACGAATTCGCGAAGACAATAATGTCCGCAATTGACGAGGCCTCAAAACCTCTCCCCCCACCCCCCAAAATAAATTTCAAGGAAAACCTCCCAAATTCAGTAAAAGACCTAATTAAAACAAAAAATATCTTACGCCGCCACTGGCAAAAATATCAAAATCCCACCTTGAAAACTTCTATAAACCGAATCCAAGCCCTCATCAGAAAAAAACTTCAAGAGCACGTAAATTTCACCTGGAATTTGAAAATTCAAGAGATAAATCCACAGGACGGCTCTCTGTGGAAATTATCCAAAACTCTCAAAGCCACCCCCACCCCTAACCACCCCATTCACGCCGAAAACGGTCTCGTCTTCGACGATCAGGACAAATCAGAGGCGTTCGCTGACAGTCTTGAAAATCAATTCAGCCCCAGCTTCAAACACGCCGATCTAGATCACATTGCAAATGTCAACCGCAAAATCAACAATGTTTTAAATAATCTCCCCAATACAAACATACATTTTACTACCCCAGCCGAGGTTATCCGCGCTATAAAAAGCCGGAAAAATAAAAAAGCCCCCGGCCCCGACGGCGTCACAAACTTCGCTCTTAAAGCCCTCCCCCAAAAAGGAATACTAGCGATAGTAAATCTCATCAACACAGCCCTCAGACTGCGCTATTTCCCGAAAAGCTGGAAACACGCGCACGTCATTCTCATCCCAAAACCGGGAAAAGACCCCCTCTTCTGCGAAAATCACCGTCCAATCAGCCTTCTATCAAATATTGGTAAAATCTACGAACAGATCCTTTTGACACGGCTCCTCAAGCACATTGACGAGGTTTCAACACTACCTGAAGAGCAACACGGTTTTAGATCAAATCACTCCACCCTCCATCAACTCCTCAGAGTCTCCGAAATCATTATCGGAGGCTTCAATACCAAGCGATCAACTGGCGCCATTTTCCTGGACATAGCCAAAGCTTTCGATAAAGTATGGATAAACGGCCTGCTTCTCAAACTCCACGAAACAGGCATCGATCCCCAACTACTCGGTGCCTTCAAATCATTTCTACGCCATCGTACTTTTCAAGTAAAATACGGTGGCGCTCTTTCAAAAAAACGTTTCATGACAGCAGGGGTCCCGCAGGGCTCTCTGCTTTCTCCAATCCTCTTCAATGTCTACACTCACGACATCCCCCTCTCTGAAAACTCAAATTCTCACAAAGCTTTGTACGCAGATGACACCACAGTTATGGTTAGATACTGTTCACCCAGGATGATTACATACCGACTACAAAAAAACATTGATTTACTCCAAGATTGGTACGATAAATGGCGTATAGACGTGAATCCCTCAAAGAGCGTGGCCGTCTTTTTCTCTCGTAGAAAGAGCAGCCGCGCCCCGCGAGAGGAAATAACGATGTACGGCCAATCTATACCGTGGCAAAAATCGGCCAAATATCTTGGAGTTACACTTGACAGACGACTCACATGGACAAAACACATAAAAAACACCCTACAAAAATCAAAAAACACATCCAACGCCCTTTACCCGTTGCTACACTCAAACTCAAAAACTTCCATACAAAACAAACTACTCATCTACAAAACACAAATACGCCCCATCATGTCATACGCCTCACCCATTTGGGGCACAGGTAACACAAAAAGTCTCGCCACATTCCAGAATGTCACACTTAGAAGATATACCAAAAGCCCCTGGTTTGTCCGAAATAGCATTATTAATTCAGGCACGAAAATCCCCCCATTTAAAACACATGTGGTAGAATTAGCCAAAAGATTCTATACGAAACTTCCTATGCACTCAAATCCAAGCATAGCATGTCTCGGGCGCTCAAGTCCCGACGACAAACCCACCTATCCATTCCCAGTCTCTATAACCTTCCCCCCTTGATGAGTGGACTTAAATAAAAAATTAAATTGCAACCAGATATACAAAAAATATAGTATAAATTTTACAAACACATTTATTTAAAACAATATATAAAAATCAAAATAAAAAAATCTTTTACAAAAAAAAAAAAATACATATATAAATAAAATTTAAAAAATACCTACAGACAAAAAAAAAAATAAAAAAATACAAAAAAATATAGTATTTCAGTCCTATAAGTTGCTATAGGCAGCCCACTCATCGGGTAGAAAAAAACCATCCCCCAGGTACTTTACACCCTCAGTTCACGAGACATGGAGAAAATATTCCCCGAAACTCGAAATTGCACAATAGATACCAGATACCATTTCTTATTTATTATGTTAGCTCATATCGTCATGTGTGCTAGTAAATTTAGAAACATAAAAAAAACCTTATTTGGCAAACATACTTAACATATATTTAAAATATAAATATAATCAATATTTGAATTTGAAGTAAACAAATTTTCGCCCTTTCAAAATTAATCATATTTTTAACTCAGTATGTTTATATGGTAATATCATTCGGTTTTTTGATAAAGTTGGACGGCCTGATACCTACATAGAGAAGCTTCTAGTTTGTTCGTTTGTTGATTGTTTTCAATTGTTTTCCTGGGTAATCTGGTTTGCTCTCGTCAGTTCTCGTGCTCTCTTCTCGTTCCCTGCCCTGGTGTTGGTCCTTGCCGCTTTTGCCTTCGACATTTTTGGAAATCGACGTGAGCTTATTTTACAATAATTTATTATATGTCGCTTTCGTCGATGGGCGTGCGAACTGCGAATTTCCTGATTCGACGGAGAGGTTATGTCAGGTTATGTGAAAATGCGCTATTTACGCGCAGATTGTTTAAAATCTAAAAAGTTTATAAATAGCATTTATAATTATATAGTTGGCGGCATCATCATCTGAGGATGAGCTGTCCAACAGATCCAGCAATAGGCGACAAGTATCATCCATTTCGAAAACGTGCTCAAGCTGTCAGTAAGTAAAGTTGTCACTTTGACAGATGAAATTATGTTCCTCGGCCGCTCTCGAATTCAACTGACCCCCTCTCCTACCATAGGAAGAAATATTTGATAGCGTCGTGTGTCGGTAGAAAAGATGATGCGCTGTACATTAACTCAACTGACCCCCTCTCCTACCATAGGAAGAAATATTTGATAGCGTCGTGCGTCGGTAGAAAAGATGATGCGCTGTAAATTATGAAAAAGCAAAAATCAAAATCAAGAACATTGCTTGGAAGATTCTTATTCCCACTGCAAATTGTCTCTCTTGCGCTCTCCGAGCCCACCGACTCGCTCTGCGAGCCAATACAGTCCTCCAAATATACTGTACAGTCCACCCACCCTGGCATCACTCACCACTGACCACCTGCGCTCCTTGACCTCGTTATCCATCCTACTCTGCCCTACGACCTACCCGTGCCCCGCCATTACCTGCCGAAACCTTCCTGACCTGCATCTCCACCCACTGACATGGAAACATACCTCCTTGAACTGGAGAAGCTGGATCCTCCAATTGAGGCTCTCCAGACATTTATCAACAATATGAAAAGAACGGTCACAAAAACCCCCCAACGAAAGGTGACCTTCTACCCGGATGGGGTAAACCCCTCGGCCACCACCTACCTCTCAGGCACCGCACGTAAAACCCCGCCCATCGCCACCCAACCGCCCACTACCTCCGCCTCCACCTCCACCGCCTCCACCTCCGCCGACCACAGCCTGGCAAGCCTCACTGCACTTCCTCCATCACCAACCAAGGATTTCCCGCCTCTCTGGACCACCCCGAATAACCCGATCAAGCAAAAACCGCCCACGCCTCCTCAGACCCTCGCTACCACCAACCGCTTCCAAACCCTGGCCCCGCTCTCCTCTAACGAAACAATATCGGACACAATCACCACTGACGGAGCAGATACCATAGACCATACAAACACCACCAGCACCCCGACTCCCGCCCGACGTCCCATCAAAATCCCGCCCATCATCATCAAATCTGACTCTAAGTGGAATACCATCAGAAAGAAGCTGGAGAACGCCGGTGTGCGCATCTCTCACGCCAAAGCCATCCCGACGGGTGTGGTGGTCCACACCGCCGACTCCTCCAGCTTCAGATTAACCACAAAAATTCTTGACGAATCAAAAACCGACTTCCACACCTTCGAGCTGCACGAGGACAAGACTACTAAAGCAGTTCTGAGGGGAATCCCTACCCGGATATCAGAGGAGGAGATTCTCCTCGAACTCCAGGACCTTGGTCTCCCGGCCATCACCGTCTCCAGGATGAGGTCGGGACCCGACCGCACCAACGTCCCGATGGTCCTCGTGCAGCTGACTCACGGCGAAGAAGGCAAAAACATATTTAACCTCACTCACATCTTCCATCTACGAATTAAATGCGAATTCCTCGACCATAAAGCAGCCCCTACACAATGCCATCGATGTCAACTCTTCGGCCACTCCGCAAAAGGCTGCCATCTCCCCCCCCGCTGCGTCAAATGCGCGGGGCCCCATTTCACCGCCACCTGTCTGAAGCAGAGAGAGGACGGCCCGGCTACCTGCGCCAACTGCGCCGGCCCTCACCCGGCCAACTTCAAAGACTGCCCGAAACGCCCTGCACCCTCCACATCCACGCCCCGTCGAACTGAGGTACCTCCCCAAATCACTTTCACCTCCCGCCCAGTCCAACCATCCACCTCCTATGCTCAGGCATTGAACCCCCCCCACCAAATCCCCCCTCCTTCCCCCACCCCCTCTCCCCTTCCCCCTTCCAACCTCCCCCCCTCTCCGTCAACCCCCCCCCACCACCACCCTCCAGCCCTCAGCTACCCCCTTTAGTTTCTCAGACATATTTAAAAATAACTTCTTTTCAAAGATCGGCGAACTCATCGCTGATCTACTCCCTAAATTCCAATCTGCCACCTCGCCGGCAGACTACCTCTCGATTCTCTTTGTAGCAGCCCCTCAAATCATTGCCCTCTTTACTAATTAAATGGCTAATTCTACCAAGCCCTCCGCGCTACGTTTGGCATTCTGGAATGCCAATGGTCTTGACAAAAACATGCACGAATTACGAATTTTCACCAACACACATAATTTAGACATAATACTCATAAATGAAACACACCTAAATCCCTCACACACACCAAAAATCGCTAACTACACACTGTACCGAAACGACCGATTACACTCGCGGGGCGGCGGCACAGCCGTCTTCGTGAAAACTAAACTCGCCCACAAACACAACATCACCCCCCCCCTGACCACCAATGAAAGTACCTCCATCACTGTATTCACAAAACATTCAGGTCCATTGAGAATTAATTCAATTTACAACCCACCTGTTCAGACTTTACAAAGGTCGGATCTTGAATTGCTTCTCGATGGACAAACGCCTACTATTCTAGCGGGGGATTTTAACTCAAAACACCCCGCTTGGAATAGTAGGCTCACCAACAAAAACGGACGTATCCTACATGACTTTGCCAACTCTCACCCCGACATAAACATTGCAGGACCCATAGAGCCAACATTTTTCTCTAGCATCGGACACAGACCTGACGTACTCGACATTGCACTTTTTCACAACTCGTCCTGGGCATACAGTATCGAAACCATCTGCGACCTTTCCTCCGACCATAACCCCGTGTTGCTAACTCTCAACGAATTCTCTTACCCCCCCCCTGCAAAAATTAACAAAAAAACTGATTGGACATATTTTTCGCACAGAGTCGGGGAAAAAATATCCATAAATCCCCATATTAAAAATCCCTCAGATTTAGATACAGCGGTTGACGAATTCGCGAAGACAATAATGTCCGCAATTGACGAGGCCTCAAAACCTCTCCCCCCACCCCCCAAAATAAATTTCAAGGAAAACCTCCCAAATTCAGTAAAAGACCTAATTAAAACAAAAAATATCTTACGCCGCCACTGGCAAAAATATCAAAATCCCACCTTGAAAACTTCTATAAACCGAATCCAAGCCCTCATCAGAAAAAAACTTCAAGAGCACGTAAATTTCACCTGGAATTTGAAAATTCAAGAGATAAATCCACAGGACGGCTCTCTGTGGAAATTATCCAAAACTCTCAAAGCCACCCCCACCCCTAACCACCCCATTCACGCCGAAAACGGTCTCGTCTTCGACGATCAGGACAAATCAGAGGCGTTCGCTGACAGTCTTGAAAATCAATTCAGCCCCAGCTTCAAACACGCCGATCTAGATCACATTGCAAATGTCAACCGCAAAATCAACAATGTTTTAAATAATCTCCCCAATACAAACATACATTTTACTACCCCAGCCGAGGTTATCCGCGCTATAAAAAGCCGGAAAAATAAAAAAGCCCCCGGCCCCGACGGCGTCACAAACTTCGCTCTTAAAGCCCTCCCCCAAAAAGGAATACTAGCGATAGTAAATCTCATCAACACAGCCCTCAGACTGCGCTATTTCCCGAAAAGCTGGAAACACGCGCACGTCATTCTCATCCCAAAACCGGGAAAAGACCCCCTCTTCTGCGAAAATCACCGTCCAATCAGCCTTCTATCAAATATTGGTAAAATCTACGAACAGATCCTTTTGACACGGCTCCTCAAGCACATTGACGAGGTTTCAACACTACCTGAAGAGCAACACGGTTTTAGATCAAATCACTCCACCCTCCATCAACTCCTCAGAGTCTCCGAAATCATTATCGGAGGCTTCAATACCAAGCGATCAACTGGCGCCATTTTCCTGGACATAGCCAAAGCTTTCGATAAAGTATGGATAAACGGCCTGCTTCTCAAACTCCACGAAACAGGCATCGATCCCCAACTACTCGGTGCCTTCAAATCATTTCTACGCCATCGTACTTTTCAAGTAAAATACGGTGGCGCTCTTTCAAAAAAACGTTTCATGACAGCAGGGGTCCCGCAGGGCTCTCTGCTTTCTCCAATCCTCTTCAATGTCTACACTCACGACATCCCCCTCTCTGAAAACTCAAATTCTCACAAAGCTTTGTACGCAGATGACACCACAGTTATGGTTAGATACTGTTCACCCAGGATGATTACATACCGACTACAAAAAAACATTGATTTACTCCAAGATTGGTACGATAAATGGCGTATAGACGTGAATCCCTCAAAGAGCGTGGCCGTCTTTTTCTCTCGTAGAAAGAGCAGCCGCGCCCCGCGAGAGGAAATAACGATGTACGGCCAATCTATACCGTGGCAAAAATCGGCCAAATATCTTGGAGTTACACTTGACAGACGACTCACATGGACAAAACACATAAAAAACACCCTACAAAAATCAAAAAACACATCCAACGCCCTTTACCCGTTGCTACACTCAAACTCAAAAACTTCCATACAAAACAAACTACTCATCTACAAAACACAAATACGCCCCATCATGTCATACGCCTCACCCATTTGGGGCACAGGTAACACAAAAAGTCTCGCCACATTCCAGAATGTCACACTTAGAAGATATACCAAAAGCCCCTGGTTTGTCCGAAATAGCATTATTAATTCAGGCACGAAAATCCCCCCATTTAAAACACATGTGGTAGAATTAGCCAAAAGATTCTATACGAAACTTCCTATGCACTCAAATCCAAGCATAGCATGTCTCGGGCGCTCAAGTCCCGACGACAAACCCACCTATCCATTCCCAGTCTCTATAACCTTCCCCCCTTGATGAGTGGACTTAAATAAAAAATTAAATTGCAACCAGATATACAAAAAATATAGTATAAATTTTACAAACACATTTATTTAAAACAATATATAAAAATCAAAATAAAAAAATCTTTTACAAAAAAAAAAAAATACATATATAAATAAAATTTAAAAAATACCTACAGACAAAAAAAAAAATAAAAAAATACAAAAAAATATAGTATTTCAGTCCTATAAGTTGCTATAGGCAGCCCACTCATCGGGTAGAAAAAAACCATCCCCCAGGTACTTTACACCCTCAGTTCACGAGACATGGAGAAAATATTCCCCGAAACTCGAAATTGCACAATAGATACCAGATACCATTTCTTATTTATTATGTTAGCTCATATCGTCATGTGTGCTAGTAAATTTAGAAACATAAAAAAACCTTATTTGGCAAACATACTTAACATATATTTAAAATATAAATATAATCAATATTTGAATTTGAAGTAAACAAATTTTCGCCCTTTCAAAATTAATCATATTTTTAACTCAGTATGTTTATATGGTAATATCATTCGGTTTTTTGATAAAGTTGGACGGCCTGATACCTACATAGAGAAGCTTCTAGTTTGTTCGTTTGTTGATTGTTTTCAATTGTTTTCCTGGGTAATCTGGTTTGCTCTCGTCAGTTCTCGTGCTCTCTTCTCGTTCCCTGCCCTGGTGTTGGTCCTTGCCGCTTTTGCCTTCGACATTTTTGGAAATCGACGTGAGCTTATTTTACAATAATTTATTATATGTCGCTTTCGTCGATGGGCGTGCGAACTGCGAATTTCCTGATTCGACGGAGAGGTTATGTCAGGTTATGTGAAAATGCGCTATTTACGCGCAGATTGTTTAAAATCTAAAAAGTTTATAAATAGCATTTATAATTATATAGTTGGCGGCATCATCATCTGAGGATGAGCTGTCCAACAGATCCAGCAATAGGCGACAAGTATCATCCATTTCGAAAACGTGCTCAAGCTGTCAGTAAGTAAAGTTGTCACTTTGACAGATGAAATTATGTTCCTCGGCCGCTCTCGAATTCAACTGACCCCCTCTCCTACCATAGGAAGAAATATTTGATAGCGTCGTGTGTCGGTAGAAAAGATGATGCGCTGTACATTAACTCAACTGACCCCCTCTCCTACCATAGGAAGAAATATTTGATAGCGTCGTGCGTCGGTAGAAAAGATGATGCGCTGTAAATTATGAAAAAGCAAAAATCAAAATCAAGAACATTGCTTGGAAGATTCTTATTCCCACTGCAAATTGTCTCTCTTGCGCTCTCCGAGCCCACCGACTCGCTCTGCGAGCCAATACAGTCCTCCAAATATACTGTACAGTCCACCCACCCTGGCATCACTCACCACTGACCACCTGCGCTCCTTGACCTCGTTATCCATCCTACTCTGCCCTACGACCTACCCGTGCCCCGCCATTACCTGCCGAAACCTTCCTGACCTGCATCTCCACCCACTGACATGGAAACATACCTCCTTGAACTGGAGAAGCTGGATCCTCCAATTGAGGCTCTCCAGACATTTATCAACAATATGAAAAGAACGGTCACAAAAACCCCCCAACGAAAGGTGACCTTCTACCCGGATGGGGTAAACCCCTCGGCCACCACCTACCTCTCAGGCACCGCACGTAAAACCCCGCCCATCGCCACCCAACCGCCCACTACCTCCGCCTCCACCTCCACCGCCTCCACCTCCGCCGACCACAGCCTGGCAAGCCTCACTGCACTTCCTCCATCACCAACCAAGGATTTCCCGCCTCTCTGGACCACCCCGAATAACCCGATCAAGCAAAAACCGCCCACGCCTCCTCAGACCCTCGCTACCACCAACCGCTTCCAAACCCTGGCCCCGCTCTCCTCTAACGAAACAATATCGGACACAATCACCACTGACGGAGCAGATACCATAGACCATACAAACACCACCAGCACCCCGACTCCCGCCCGACGTCCCATCAAAATCCCGCCCATCATCATCAAATCTGACTCTAAGTGGAATACCATCAGAAAGAAGCTGGAGAACGCCGGTGTGCGCATCTCTCACGCCAAAGCCATCCCGACGGGTGTGGTGGTCCACACCGCCGACTCCTCCAGCTTCAGATTAACCACAAAAATTCTTGACGAATCAAAAACCGACTTCCACACCTTCGAGCTGCACGAGGACAAGACTACTAAAGCAGTTCTGAGGGGAATCCCTACCCGGATATCAGAGGAGGAGATTCTCCTCGAACTCCAGGACCTTGGTCTCCCGGCCATCACCGTCTCCAGGATGAGGTCGGGACCCGACCGCACCAACGTCCCGATGGTCCTCGTGCAGCTGACTCACGGCGAAGAAGGCAAAAACATATTTAACCTCACTCACATCTTCCATCTACGAATTAAATGCGAATTCCTCGACCATAAAGCAGCCCCTACACAATGCCATCGATGTCAACTCTTCGGCCACTCCGCAAAAGGCTGCCATCTCCCCCCCCGCTGCGTCAAATGCGCGGGGCCCCATTTCACCGCCACCTGTCTGAAGCAGAGAGAGGACGGCCCGGCTACCTGCGCCAACTGCGCCGGCCCTCACCCGGCCAACTTCAAAGACTGCCCGAAACGCCCTGCACCCTCCACATCCACGCCCCGTCGAACTGAGGTACCTCCCCAAATCACTTTCACCTCCCGCCCAGTCCAACCATCCACCTCCTATGCTCAGGCATTGAACCCCCCCCACCAAATCCCCCCTCCTTCCCCCACCCCCTCTCCCCTTCCCCCTTCCAACCTCCCCCCCTCTCCGTCAACCCCCCCCCACCACCACCCTCCAGCCCTCAGCTACCCCCTTTAGTTTCTCAGACATATTTAAAAATAACTTCTTTTCAAAGATCGGCGAACTCATCGCTGATCTACTCCCTAAATTCCAATCTGCCACCTCGCCGGCAGACTACCTCTCGATTCTCTTTGTAGCAGCCCCTCAAATCATTGCCCTCTTTACTAATTAAATGGCTAATTCTACCAAGCCCTCCGCGCTACGTTTGGCATTCTGGAATGCCAATGGTCTTGACAAAAACATGCACGAATTACGAATTTTCACCAACACACATAATTTAGACATAATACTCATAAATGAAACACACCTAAATCCCTCACACACACCAAAAATCGCTAACTACACACTGTACCGAAACGACCGATTACACTCGCGGGGCGGCGGCACAGCCGTCTTCGTGAAAACTAAACTCGCCCACAAACACAACATCACCCCCCCCCTGACCACCAATGAAAGTACCTCCATCACTGTATTCACAAAACATTCAGGTCCATTGAGAATTAATTCAATTTACAACCCACCTGTTCAGACTTTACAAAGGTCGGATCTTGAATTGCTTCTCGATGGACAAACGCCTACTATTCTAGCGGGGGATTTTAACTCAAAACACCCCGCTTGGAATAGTAGGCTCACCAACAAAAACGGACGTATCCTACATGACTTTGCCAACTCTCACCCCGACATAAACATTGCAGGACCCATAGAGCCAACATTTTTCTCTAGCATCGGACACAGACCTGACGTACTCGACATTGCACTTTTTCACAACTCGTCCTGGGCATACAGTATCGAAACCATCTGCGACCTTTCCTCCGACCATAACCCCGTGTTGCTAACTCTCAACGAATTCTCTTACCCCCCCCCTGCAAAAATTAACAAAAAAACTGATTGGACATATTTTTCGCACAGAGTCGGGGAAAAAATATCCATAAATCCCCATATTAAAAATCCCTCAGATTTAGATACAGCGGTTGACGAATTCGCGAAGACAATAATGTCCGCAATTGACGAGGCCTCAAAACCTCTCCCCCCACCCCCCAAAATAAATTTCAAGGAAAACCTCCCAAATTCAGTAAAAGACCTAATTAAAACAAAAAATATCTTACGCCGCCACTGGCAAAAATATCAAAATCCCACCTTGAAAACTTCTATAAACCGAATCCAAGCCCTCATCAGAAAAAAACTTCAAGAGCACGTAAATTTCACCTGGAATTTGAAAATTCAAGAGATAAATCCACAGGACGGCTCTCTGTGGAAATTATCCAAAACTCTCAAAGCCACCCCCACCCCTAACCACCCCATTCACGCCGAAAACGGTCTCGTCTTCGACGATCAGGACAAATCAGAGGCGTTCGCTGACAGTCTTGAAAATCAATTCAGCCCCAGCTTCAAACACGCCGATCTAGATCACATTGCAAATGTCAACCGCAAAATCAACAATGTTTTAAATAATCTCCCCAATACAAACATACATTTTACTACCCCAGCCGAGGTTATCCGCGCTATAAAAAGCCGGAAAAATAAAAAAGCCCCCGGCCCCGACGGCGTCACAAACTTCGCTCTTAAAGCCCTCCCCCAAAAAGGAATACTAGCGATAGTAAATCTCATCAACACAGCCCTCAGACTGCGCTATTTCCCGAAAAGCTGGAAACACGCGCACGTCATTCTCATCCCAAAACCGGGAAAAGACCCCCTCTTCTGCGAAAATCACCGTCCAATCAGCCTTCTATCAAATATTGGTAAAATCTACGAACAGATCCTTTTGACACGGCTCCTCAAGCACATTGACGAGGTTTCAACACTACCTGAAGAGCAACACGGTTTTAGATCAAATCACTCCACCCTCCATCAACTCCTCAGAGTCTCCGAAATCATTATCGGAGGCTTCAATACCAAGCGATCAACTGGCGCCATTTTCCTGGACATAGCCAAAGCTTTCGATAAAGTATGGATAAACGGCCTGCTTCTCAAACTCCACGAAACAGGCATCGATCCCCAACTACTCGGTGCCTTCAAATCATTTCTACGCCATCGTACTTTTCAAGTAAAATACGGTGGCGCTCTTTCAAAAAAACGTTTCATGACAGCAGGGGTCCCGCAGGGCTCTCTGCTTTCTCCAATCCTCTTCAATGTCTACACTCACGACATCCCCCTCTCTGAAAACTCAAATTCTCACAAAGCTTTGTACGCAGATGACACCACAGTTATGGTTAGATACTGTTCACCCAGGATGATTACATACCGACTACAAAAAAACATTGATTTACTCCAAGATTGGTACGATAAATGGCGTATAGACGTGAATCCCTCAAAGAGCGTGGCCGTCTTTTTCTCTCGTAGAAAGAGCAGCCGCGCCCCGCGAGAGGAAATAACGATGTACGGCCAATCTATACCGTGGCAAAAATCGGCCAAATATCTTGGAGTTACACTTGACAGACGACTCACATGGACAAAACACATAAAAAACACCCTACAAAAATCAAAAAACACATCCAACGCCCTTTACCCGTTGCTACACTCAAACTCAAAAACTTCCATACAAAACAAACTACTCATCTACAAAACACAAATACGCCCCATCATGTCATACGCCTCACCCATTTGGGGCACAGGTAACACAAAAAGTCTCGCCACATTCCAGAATGTCACACTTAGAAGATATACCAAAAGCCCCTGGTTTGTCCGAAATAGCATTATTAATTCAGGCACGAAAATCCCCCCATTTAAAACACATGTGGTAGAATTAGCCAATATATACCTACTGACTACCATTGAAAGTACCTCCATCACTGTATTCACAAAACATTCAGGTCCATTGAGAATTAATTCAATTTACAACCCACCTGTTCAGACTTTACAAAAGTCGGATCTTGAATTACTTCTCGATGGACAAACGCCTACTATTCTAGCGGGGGATTTTAACTCAAAACACCCCGCTTGGAATAGTAGGCTCACCAACAAAAACGGACGTATCCTACATGACTTTGCCAACTCTCACCCCGACATAAACATTGCAGGACCCATAGAGCCAACATTTTTCTCTAGCATCGGACACAGACCTGACGTACTCGACATTGCACTTTTTCACAACTCGTCCTGGGCATACAGTATCGAAACCATCTGCGACCTTTCCTCCGACCATAACCCCGTGTTGCTAACTCTCAACGAATTCTCTTACCCCCCCCCTGCAAAAATTAACAAAAAAACTGATTGGACATATTTTTCGCACAGAGTCGGGGAAAAAATATCCATAAATCCCCACATTAAAAATCCCTCAGATTTAGATACAGCGGTTGACGAATTCGCGAAGACAATAATGTCCGCAATTGACGAGGCCTCAAAACCTCTCCCCCCACCCCCCAAAATAAATTTCAAGGAAAACCTCCCAAATTCAGTAAAAGACCTAATTAAAACAAAAAATATCTTACGCCGCCACTGGCAAAAATATCAAAATCCCACCTTGAAAACTTCTATAAACCGAATCCAAGCCCTCATCAGAAAAAAACTTCAAGAGCACGTAAATTTCACCTGGAATTTGAAAATTCAAGAGATAAATCCACAGGACGGCTCTCTGTGGAAATTATCCAAAACTCTCAAAGCCACCCCCACCCCTAACCACCCCATTCACGCCGAAAACGGTCTCGTCTTCGACGATCAGGACAAATCAGAGGCGTTCGCTGACAGTCTTGAAAATCAATTCAGCCCCAGCTTCAAACACGCCGATCTAGATCACATTGCAAATGTCAACCGCAAAATCAATAATGTTTTAAATAATCTCCCCAATACAAACATACATTTTACTACCCCAGCCGAGGTTATCCGCGCTATAAAAAGCCGGAAAAATAAAAAAACCCCCGGCCCCGACGGCGTCACAAACTTCGCTCTTAAAGCCCTCCCCCAAAAAGGAATACTAGCGATAGTAAATCTCATCAACACAGCCCTCAGACTGCGCTATTTCCCGAAAAGCTGGAAACACGCGCACGTCATTCTCATCCCAAAACCGGGAAAAGACCCCCTCTTCTGCGAAAATCACCGTCCAATCAGCCTTCTATCAAATATTGGTAAAATCTACGAACAGATCCTTTTGACACGGCTCCTCAAGCACATTGACGAGGTTTCAACATTACCTGAAGAGCAACACGGCTTTAGATCAAATCACTCCACCCTCCATCAACTCCTCAGAGTCTCCGAAATCATTATCGGAGGCTTCAATACCAAGCGATCAACTGGCGCCATTTTCCTGGACATAGCCAAAGCTTTCGATAAAGTATGGATAAACGGCCTGCTTCTCAAACTCCACGAAACAGGCATCGATCCCCAACTACTCGGTGTCTTCAAATCATTTCTACGCCATCGTACTTTTCAAGTAAAATACGGTGGCGCTCTCTCAAAAAAACGTTTCATGACAGCAGGGGTCCCGCAGGGCTCTCTGCTTTCTCCAATCCTCTTCAATGTCTACACTCACGACATCCCCCTCTCTGAAAACTCAAATTCTCACAAAGCTCTGTACGCAGATGACACCACAGTTATGGTTAGATACTGTTCACCCAGGATGATTACTTACCGACTACAAAAAAACATAGATTTACTCCAAGATTGGTACGATAAATGGCGTATAGACGTGAATCCCTCAAAGAGCGTGGCCGTCTTTTTCTCTCGTAGAAAGGGCGGCCGCGCCCCGCGAGAGGAAATAACGATGTACGGCCAGACTATACCATGGCAAAAATCGGCCAAATATCTTGGAGTTACACTTGACAGACGACTCACATGGACAAAACACATAAATATCACTCTACAAAAAGCTAAAAACACATCCAACGCCCTTTACCCGTTGCTACACTCAAACTCAAAAACTTCCATACAAAACAAACTACTCATCTACAAAACACAAATACGCCCCATCATGTCATACGCTTCACCCATTTGGGGCACAGGAAACACAAAACGTCTTGCCACATTCCAGAATGTCACACTTAGAAGATATACCAAAAGCCCTTGGTTTGTCCGAAATAGCATTATTAATTCAGGCACGAAAATCCCCCCATTTAAAACACATGTGGTAGAATTAGCCAAATCATTCTATGCGAAACTTCCTATGCACACAAATCCGAGCATAGCATGTCTCGGGCGCTCAAGTCCCGACGACAAACCCACCTATCCATTCCCAGTCTCTATTACCTTCCCCCCTTGATGAGTGGACTCAAATAAAAAATAAATTGCAACCAGATATACAAAAAATATAGTATAAAATTTTACAAACACATTAACTTAAAATAATATATAAAAACCATAATAAAAAATCTTTTACAAAAAAAAAATATATATAAATAAAATTTAAAAAATACCTACAGACAAAAAAAAATAAAAAATACAAAAAAATATAGTATTTCAGTCCTATAAGTTGCTATAGGCAGCCCACTCATCGGGTAGAAAAAAACCATCCCCCAGGTACTTTACACCCTCAGTTCACGAGACATGGAGAAAATATTCCCCGAAACTCGTAATTGCACAATAGATACCATTAACTTTTGATGTGAGCTTTGCGTGTGGCAGCACCTTAAAGCTGTACTAATTGAACATGTTAGCAGTTCGTATTTTAACGAGGTCACTGCATAACAGTTTTTGTTTTTGTTTTGGTCTGTTCTTATTTTCTTTCATTACCTTTGTACTGTACATTATTTTTAATTTTGTCTTATTTATTGATTTTATCTTTTTTTGTTCTTTCTTTTTTCTATACTGTACTATGCTATCAACAACTATCACGCATGGAAATCAGAATATAAAATATCAGTGGTTAAAACCAAGAAATTTTATTCGTGTACCTAAGCATAATGGATGATTATAATATTTTCTTCTGAGATTTCCTCATAACCGGTAGGAAAAATTCATTGGTAACATTTTTTTTCTTTTCAGGTATTTAGTATTATTTATTTTTTACGCATTTTACATGATTTTGCAGTTTGCAATTTTGTGCGTTATTATTTGCACTTTATTGATTCTATTACATGGATGATTTGTTGTGCCTGTCTCACTAAGAACTCCTTTGTTGAGGGCATGCTCACTTTATTAATTCCACTCAAAATTTTTAATGTTTGCAGATGACATGAAAATTTATAAAACGGTCATCTCTTTATCGGACTGTAGAGAGCTACAAAGTGACTTAGATAGGCTCTGCAACTACTGCACAGCTAATTATTTGGACCTCAATGTTTCAAAATGCCACACTATGTCCTTCACCAGAAACAAGCATATAATTAACTTTCCCTATTCACTCCGCGATGAAACCGTGATCTCAAAAACCGAATGTAAGGACCTTGGAGTCTACGTAGATAGTAAACTTATATTTAATACGCACATTTCTTCAATCACTGCTAGATCTTACAAAATGTTAGGTTTCATACTGCGTCTGAGTAAATTATTTAAAAATCCACGTACGCTAGTAATGCTTTATTCCTCACTAGTCAGAAGTACACTGGAATATGCATCGCCTGTCTGGAATCCCAAATACACTTACTATGTTAATAATATAGAGCGCATACAAAACAAATTTATTAAGTACCTAGGTTATAAATACAACAATAATTATATCTGCACTCTCCAATCCCTGAAATCCAGGCGAACGGTAGCTGACATGACATTTCTCCATAAAATAATACACAACGAAATAGACTGCTCAGAACTTCTATCCCAAATAAATTTTAACACCCCATCTAAAAGAACTCGACACACCAACCTTTTTTACACAACTAGTAATAATACAAACGCTGCAGCCAATTCCCCCATTTCTCGCATCCTTCAAACATTCAACTCAATTCAAACAAGCACAAGTACCGATATATTTTTTGATTCTCTCCCTCTATTTAAGAAAAACTTTTTTAGCACACTAAATTCGCCAACATAACACATACAACCACACACAGACACACACGCACACGTACACACACACACACAAACACTCACACATACCTCTCTCCTTCCCCAGCACACTAATTAACTTAACTTAAAAATGTAACTTAACCGTAAATGTATAATATACCTCCTATGTATATATCTCAGCGACATGTCATTGGTACCAATTATTATACTAACTTTTATAACTTTGTAACTATTGTCATCTATGTAATTATGTACTGTTTGTTTCTGCAATAAACAAAAATAAAAATAAAATTACATGGATGATTTGTTGTGCCTGTCTCAATTCCTGTGTTGAGGGCATGCCCACTTTATTAATTCCATTACATTGATGATTTGTTGTACCTGTCTCACTAGGAACTCCTTTGTTGAGGGCATACTGTGTAGAATTGTTTTGCCCAGTGTCGCCGGTTTTGTTCACCAATACTACTGCACACCTTCGCTTACGCTAAGGTATCCGCACTAATACATAGAACAGATTTCTGTGCGTACACGTCCCGATAGTTTTCAAAGTACCCTAATTAGGTAGTACTCCGCCTACGGTCAGGCGGGCAACATAGCATATCTCGTTCTTCTAATATCTTTGGTTGTGCCTGTCTCAACTCCTGTGTTGAGGGCATGCCCACTTTATTAATTCCATTACATTGATGATTTGTTGTGCCTGTCTCACTAGGAACTCCTTTGTTGAGGGCATGCTCACTTTATTAATTCCATTACGTTGATGATTTGTTGTGCCTGTCTCAACTCCTGTGTTGAGGGCATGCCCACTTTATTAATTCCATTACATTGATGATTTGTTGTGCCTGTCTCACTAGTAACTCCTTTGTTGAGGGCATGCTCACTTTATTAACTCCATTAGATGGATAATTTATTGTGCCTGTCTCACTCGAAACCCCTGTGTTGAGGGCATGCTCACTTTATTAATTCCATTACATGGATGATTTGTTGTGCCTGTCTCAACTCCTGTGTTGAGGGCATACCCACTTTATTGTTTCCATTACATGGATGATTTGCTGTGCCTGTCTCAACTCCTCTGTTGAGGGCATGCCCACTTTATTAATTCCATTAAATTGATGATTTGTTGTGCCTGTCTCACTAGGAACTCTTGTGTTGAGGGCAGGCTCAGTTTACAACAGTTTATAGCAGTTAATTACATAAATACAAATAACAATACAATACAAGGTTTAAGTTTAAAAAACCATAAAGCATCGTACTATTGGAAATGCATAACTTATAAATTAGTTTTTATAAAATCTCTGATATAATAGCTCTGACTAGGTTGATAATCCAAGACTCGGTATCTGATTTGTATTAGGCGGTGATGGGCGGTATGTGAGAGCACGGCCAACAATCGATATAAATTATTCCGACAGCAGGTAGACAAAAGCCGACTAATCAGATAAGCTTCAGTTAACTGCCAATGTACACAACTTTTTGAATAATGTCGTTCGTTATGCAATCAACAATATCACTGGCTGATTAAGGTAACATAAGACTCTAATAACGCGGGTTTGCTCGACGGTCATATTTTAATTATTTGTGATGAACGTATTACTAAAATCTCAATTTTTTCTAAAGTCTGAATATTTTATAAAACGTTTTTAAACTGTAAAATAAGCGGTAAGCACCAGATATTATTTTTCTAGACGACGATATAGAAACTTCCCGAAGGATCCCTCTAACATATTCCCCCAACCCAACCTGCTACCAACTTACCTGTCCCTGTGTCCACAGTGTGGAGTACCTATATTCAGTGACATTGAAACAATTTTTATCCATGACCAGTCTGTTAAGAAAACTTGTGTAGTGTACACGTTAAGTGTTCCCTCCAGAAGGTTGGTGTATGGATATTTAGAAGGAAAGTTTTGATCTTATATACTCACGTATACTGCGGTCATGGCGGGGTATGCTGAGTACATCGTGATGATCACGAACTTTGGGTAGAGTTTGATGTTGACGGCGGCTGCAAGGCACGAGGACGCGCTGAGGTACAGCAGGCAGGCGGCCACGTTAAACACAACCTCCTACGAAGAAATACAGCAGGTTACGATTTGACATTTAACATTGTCACAGAAACTGGTGGTATTGTCATCATCCGCAATGTCGCGTTTGCAAATTAATGTGCTCATTTAAAATGTAGGTGGAGGTCCTCTAGTACCGTCACCTTAAGGATTATTTGTAATGAAATAAAAATCCTTTCGCTTATGTGCAAAATACCTAGTGAAATGTGTAAAGGAACTCTTTTACTATAAATAGAAATAATAAAATATCGATATATTTAGAAACAGTCAACTTTATTAATAAAATTGTAAGAACATGAACAAACGACATTTAAAAAATTGGCCTCCAGTACCGGCCAGCTAAAAATTCAATATTTATCCAAGGTAATAATCGCTAAACATAAAAAATAATAGCAAAAAAATGAAATATTAACTTTATCCAAGACAATAATTGCAAATATATATAGCTGATGTCTCTGAAACGTTGGCGCAGGCCTCGTGTATCCAGATCTTACAATTTCCGCATTGAATCCAGTCTTCGTCATGAGACTCTAGACACAATGGGCAGACTATATCTTCTTGAGTTGGTGTATTGGGAGACTGTTGACAATTTTTTTTATTTTTTGTACTATTTTTGGCAACATCTTTTCCTGAAAGCAAACGCTTGCCTCGCCTAACTGATTCGAAACACATTTTATCTGCCTTTTTCTGTTCCAGCATATTCATTTACTCAGCACCTTTTCCACGGCTTTTCGCAAATTGTTAGGATCCCAGGTCCCCTTTTTCTTCTTCGTCTGACTAATATCTTCCTGGTCTGGCATCTTTGTGTACCTAAAAGCAAAATTAATCACACAAACATTAATTTAAATAGTGGCCAGTATTGGAGGACAATTTTGCTGCCGGTACTGCAGGGAACGGAGTAAAATATAATTTCGACATAGCGTGACACTGTGCGAATAAAGATTTATTTCAAATGCATTTTATAATAGCTATATAAACACTCAATACATACCAAGTTTGACTTCTTTAGAAGTCGTCCTCAAAACTATAGAAATAACACACCGAACTTTAATCGTGCGGCGAACGTCCGCTCCTCCCAACAGATATCTTAACACTGACACGAAGCTAGTTGAAAATTGTCGCCGCCGAGCGGGGCATCTTCATGTGATACCATACTGCGTGTATTGCATGAACTGACTCAGAGCCATCTGTTGTAGAATCTCGGAAATTGTAACTGGCTGGTACTAGAGGCCGGCCGGTACTGTAGGACCTCCCCCTACTCATCATTGATCATTTCCCCGTCAATGAGAAATCGCAATAATTATCAATCGCTCTGTAAATGATCAATTGGACATCACAAATTAATATTTTAATATTTGAAACTGTTATTTCGTGGTGGAATTCCATTATAAATATATATAAAGAACACAATTTTAAACTTTTTTCCACTTGATTTATTTGACCGTGACCGGTTTCAGCCTGTTACGGCCATCTTCAGACTGGTACAATTTTTGTCTTAAACTAGGGTTTATATACATAGGCAAATTACATTGAGGGGAGGGGTTAACATAGTAGGTTGGTTTGAATTAATGGGGTTTTTCGTGAAATATGAAATTTCCCAAATAAGTATTGTTATTAAAATCAAATGAATTTATCTGTAGAACTATGATAATTATGCCTATTAGGACTATCAATTTATGGATTTACCCAACATAAAGGTAAACATAAGGTATCAACCACACAATAGATTACCGATACCTGAAACCGGTCACGGTCAAATAAATCAAGTGGAAAAAAGTTTAAAATTGTGTTCTTTATATATATTCATCACAAATTCATGTAAAAATTGAGAATTTTGTTGTTGTTTTAGATCCAAAAGGGTAAAATTCATATGTACATGAAATTATTTTATATTTCAAAGAAATGGACACTGCTCTGTAATTTATTTTATCAGTTTCCTTTCAAAGGATCCAAAAAAACTATGTGACATTAACAATAATTGGTACTGAAGCAATTTAGTTATTTATTTATTTATTTATTTGAGGAACATAAACAGTCTTAGTAATATAATACACATAAGAGAATAACAAAAAAACAGACCAATTATTAATGTTCACAGATATATATAGAAACATAAAACTAACCTGTAAACGATAAACCTATAATATGCCTACCATAAACAGCAATAAATAAAAGAGATTTTAACTATACTTAAATAGACTTGGGTTGGAACGGGAAAGGGGAGGAGAGGGATGAGGAAAAGTTGCCACGCAAGTAATATTAAAATATTAGGTACAATCAATTTAACAGTGGTTAATATGAGTTAGAATGTGATACAATGAAATTCTGTAGTGATAGTAACTAGCAGTGAATATGTCAGCACGAGTGTCTATATTTGCAAATTTATTATTATAGTAGTTACATGTCCTTTGCATAAATTTATTTTGGTTGGAATTGGTATTGCATCTATCAATGTAGAAAAGGGTATTTTGTCTGCTGTATCGAATTGGCGCATGGAAATTTATTTTGTTCAGCAACTCCGGGCAGTCAACTTTAGAGTTAATAATTTTATACAAGAGCATCTGATCAGCGACAATTCTCCTGTTGAGTAGTTTCGTGATTCGAAAATGTTTCTCGATTTCGTTGTAAGAGTTGTATATGTTAAATGATTTAAAATTGAGGAATTTGAGAAATCGTTCCTGAACTCTTTCTAACCTGTTAACATAAACAATATAGCGCGGGTTCCAAACCGGTGAACAGTACTCCAGGTGAGGACGAACATGTATGTATAGTGTATAAAAGACCCTAAAAAGCGGGTAATTAAATAATAAATCATATTTTGTAGGTACTTACTTTTTCAAATTTATGTTTTCATCGCAGAATTATTAGAAATTTGTACCTACCCACTGGCTTTTATCGGGGTTTTATTAATAATTTTCTTTCTATGGACGCTGAACTAGTCATCGCGAAAGAGCTGAAAGTAAAACTGTTGATTTTGGTAGTCGTGAAAACATCGATATCTTACAAATGTGGACTGTCTGACGAGGTGCTGGCTCTTGGGGGAGAAGATGTAGCAGACCATGAGCAGGAAGGTGGTGAGGACGCAGGCAGACACGGTGGTGAGGAATCCGTGGAAGGCTGGGCCTATGGAGGAGGCCTCGGACATCCCGAACTCTATCAGCATGCTCTGGCACAGGCTTCCCAGCAGCTGGAAATAAACCCATCAAAGTTAAAACGTAATAATTCATATTCCACTTCCTTCACCCACACCACATGCCTACCCAATTGGGAATTACATAGAAATATATTCGTGTTTACCGTGTGTTTGTAAATATAACAATTAACACATACCTACCCCAAGGAGATACCATGGAAAAAAATGTGTGAGAGTTGCTAATTTATCAATCCCTTCGCTCTCGTCACTTTCTTCAGTTGGGGATGTCATAATTCCACAGGGCTTCGAGATTGTTGAGGAATTGGGACTAATGTGCGGTATTAGCAATTATTTTCTTATAATTAGGAATTAAGATAATGTACAAAAAACATACATTTAATTTTTATTTGACCATTCCAAATGGAAAAGAATATTTTGGGCTCCTTCACGGCTTAAAACAACCCTGTTCATAAACCCAATCAACCCGGTACACCTGTAAGTAAATATTTTTAATTTATTCTGACTACTTCCTTGTTTCTTCCCTGTAAGCTCTATAAAAAAATTACGCTGCCCCCCTCCCTCCCTAGCTTGGAAGCTGGTGACGCCCCTGAAACCATTCTCGTGTTTGAAGTGCAGTTATAAAATTCTAGTTGCCGCAAAATTCGGGAGAAACCATTTTCGCGTTCTGTTTTAATTAAAATTAGGAACTCGCACGATGAGTAAATTTTATGTTAACCTGCTGAAATGACCGAGTGGTTCGAGGCACTGTTCCGGTAAGACAAAGATTCCCAGTTGAGACCGTTACCTTTAGATATTAGTTTTCTAAATGTCTTGTTCTATTTCATGTTTCAATCACAATCTACCTATCTTTGTTAGGGTTCAGTTGAAACTATAATTTTGCTCTTTCATTACATTTACCGTCACGATGATAATAATAATAATATTTAGATGATTCGTATAGCGCCATTTTTGTGCAAAATCACCGCAAAGGCGCTGTATGCGAATATTGAATGTGATATATAAAAAAAAAATGGAGGGGTTAATAAATACATACAGGTATAAAGGTGAATAAGGAACTCACCGCTTCTAAGGCTTTTATAAGTCCGTGTTTAGTCCTAAGGTAGGTGAGGTCCATACAAGCACAGCACTGACAACAGCAGCACCGGAAGCCTTGTTGTGGAGGAGACGACATCCGCATCACTGGTCCTCTGCTACCCATTTTGAAAACACTACCCTTGAAATAATTCCTTTATTTCGTCCTTCCCCTTGCTAATGGACTGAGTTCAACAACTCTGACCAAGGTCGTCGGAAGCTTTTCTTTCAATTAAACTAAATTTGATAGGACAAAATAAAAGTTCTTCCTCGTCTTAAAGTTGTAGTTATTCATCCAGAGTCATTTAGTTTCGTGGCGCTTTCGTGCAGCTAAATTTTGTCAATTAGATTGTACGCAACACTTTGATTAAATCACTATTTCTCTTTGAATACACTTGGGTGTCAAACCATTCAAGAAACGTTAAGCTTTAACACGTTCAATTGATCACTTTAGAAGCTTTTGCGAGCTTTCACGTTTCAGCAGGCCTCTTCAACAAAGCACTGAAACTGCGAGCTTTGTCACTGGCTAACAATGCTTCAGGAGGAAGCCGGTAATTAACATTCACATATTTATTGGGCTGCGTTGGGAAGACTGGTTAATGGATCATTCACATTTCGGTCTGGAGCAGGGAATATGAAAACATTGAGGATGCTGTTCTATAACGAGATACCGGCGTGCCACAGGGATATAAATAGACCTCGCAGGGGGGCAACGCGTGCCTCATGTGCCGTAGTTCGTGCTCGTTCCCACTGATCACATATTGTTGATAAAAAAGCAATTGAAAAACTAATTAATCTTGTTCTTTGTTTATTCCAAATATAAGCACGTTTACTATAAAACGAGTAATGAGTATATATTTTAGAAACAGAGATGACAAATGATTACCCTTGTTGCTTATTTTCTCGTAGATAGCGTACATTATTAAATGGTAAGTGGTGAAACAATGTGGAACTATTATACGAGGTTTTTGCGCAGGGGTTTTTTAGTGAGGATATTATATAGTGTTTTTTTTTCTTCTTTTTTTACTATCTTTTTTTTATTGGACTAACATTTCTTTAACTTCTGAAGGTTATACCCAACAATGCAATATATTATTGAAGAAAAAGATAATACTAACTAAATCTAAACGAAACATGAAACAGAACAAGACACAGAAAATAAAAAAAAGATAACGGTCAGAACTAGGAATCGAACCCAGCATCTCTTGTCATACCGGGACAGCGTCATTCACTGGATTATTTGTATTTGTCTTGTTCTGTTTAGATTTGTTGGTCTTAATTCGTTTCAGCTCGCAAATGTATACGCAGCATAAGATGTACTTATTAGATACCTACCTACCTGGATCTATTCCATTATCAGAATGCATTTTTAGTTTGTGTTCTTATTAACACATACCTAAATGTTTTACTTTACATGGTGATGGTTTTCTTTGAAAATTTCATTATTGGACACGTTTATGGGATGACAAGGCCGACAAATGTATACACCGTGTTCCATGCTCATACTGCGAAACTTTATTCGTGATAATCTTAGGAAAAAATTCTAACGAAGTTTTCAAACTATCCAATTCTAATCACAAATATGTATTTATTGAAATAAAAAATATCTGAATTATATTGAAGCTTTTCTTTTGCGAGTAATGCATATGTTCGGATAACAAAATGGCTATCTTCCTCCAAGATGGCTACACGGAGAAAAATCACCATTGCTAGTTTATTAAGAATCTCTTTAAATTATTGGTAATTCTGGTTAAAAGCGGGATCGCAGGCTTTTGCGAATAGATTGACTGATCTCCTGGTAATCTTATAGTAAATTAAGAATATATTGTCATGATATCGGAACACATGTTTATGAAAATCCGAATATTTTTGCATTACATCAAAAATTCTTTGCATTTTCATGATATATCAAGACAAATTAATAAAACATTTTTAAATTGATTTTTTATTAGTAAGGCCTGTTAATTTATTGTGAGGGCAAAACTCGATTTCTCTCCGTACACTCTCTCATTAGAAAAGTTGACCAAGTGCGAAAACATGATTATTATAAAGGTGTTTTATACGAACGCTTTGGAAACCACACAAAAACGAGAATTTATCATAACTTTTTATTTGGGAATTTTTTCACTTTTTTTAAATGTCGAACACGTTGCATTAAAAAGACACACGGAGAAATATGAGTAATGCTAGTGTTAATAATCTGTAATTAATCCGGTTAAAAACGGGATTGCAGGTATTTTTACTCAATTAACCGGTTACCTGATAAACTTAATTTAATAGAAGTTTATCAGAAAACCTGTTGTATCCTGTTTTTAATCAGATTACCAATAATTTGAAGAGATTTTTTTATATGATACAGTTAATAGAGAAATTGAAAATAATCGAATGAAAGACAAAAACGTACTTAACATGTATTTTAATTCTAGGAAATACATCGACGCAAAATAATGTTTTACAAAACATTCTTGCAAAATGGTAAAAAGGAGGTACACTTTTCTTTATTATTATATTAATATAAATGCACGAAAATTTACTAGTAAAATGTACCTAGCTTTACATAAAGACACACACATTCATAAGTAATAATAATTTATTGTAAGTATGAAAACGCCTTAAAGCTAAACATTATGCGAAAATGGTAACATTTCTAGAAAAACATGTAATTTATTATATAGTAAATCTTCGTCAAAAGACATATATAAAGTAAGCCATCAGCGTAATTTTAGTTATAGTTATAATCCAGAATACATATTCATAATAAATGTTTTTTCAATAACCATTTTATTAGAAAAGATAACCTTTAATTTTAAAAATTATACAATGATGTTTTTAGGTGCGAAATATTCAAATTACGTAGTAATCTACGCGTTCATAAATGGCATTTTATTTCATTATTTTACGAAAACACAAATTTTGCAAGTTTTTCTTTAAAATGTTATGACAAATTATTTGCTTGCACCCGTACATACGTAATATAAACATGAATAAATAGTTTTGTCCTTATAAAAAACTCAATTATTTAAAAAAAAACATACAAATACAATATTGTATCAGTAATTCAATCAAATATTGTATTGTATACATTTATTTGCGTAGATTAGGACGTAATTTACAAACCGACGGCCGAGTGATTTATATTTTTTTATTTTTACAAACTCATTTAAAAAAAATTCTTCAGTAAAATTTCTAAAAACAATTTCTCTTAATCGAATGCTGCTTTCTTAATATTTAATATGAATTATGAAAGTGATTAATGACAGTATAATGGTAGAAAGTTCAACAAGGAAGAAATACTAAGGAAGACATGTCTTACAGGAAGAAAGGATTCCGGAATACTTTTCAGCGACTGAAAGTAGGCTTGAAATTGGCACTGAAGGTATTTTAAGGCATAACAACAAACTATAATTGTAATACACACGTTAATTATATAAAGTTACAAGACAAGCCTACTTTTAGATATACGATAATTAATTATTACACATTATTAAATATTACGGGTCATAAGTTAATTAAAAACAAAGCCTTGAATTACGAATCTGCCATAAAATAATTATATGTTTTTATTATTGTAACATCGAACACAGTGGACACGCCCTTTAATTTCACCAAATAATTAATTTAAAATGTTCCATTTTGAACTGTTCGATAATAAAATAAGAAATGTAAAAAATTTCATTGCAAAAAAATAACGGTATTAACTGGGAATCGAACCCAGAATTTCTGTCTTACCGGGACAAAGTCTTTACACACTCACTTCTCTTTACCACTCGGCTATTAGGACCTAATCAATATACGTAATTTTTGTCTGTGGATCTCATATTTCAAATTCAGAATTAACAATTTTATCTTGCAACTAATTTTACCCATATATTTGGCAGCTATCTTTTTGAATGATTACAAAGTTATAAAGAATTGTTTTGTAGCCTAGATAGTGTCTCTGATAAACATATCTGATTTTTATTTATATGGGATACCTGTTGACCTGTTTATTTTTATTGGAACAACTTTTGAAGGTTATATAAACCTATATCCATCAATCTAATATATCATTTTGGGTTTAAACATTTTATAAACATAACTGCAAATATTACAATATAATATTTACCATTACAATGTATTTTTATTTAAAATATATAAAATAGGGTTGCATTATTTCATTCGACGAAAACAATAAATAAATAATTTACCATTACAAATAAAATAAAATATCTTTATAAGAAAACACGATGAGAGTTAAGGATGATGATGAGATGTTATTTTGGCGTTACTGGTAGGGTATCTCCATCGTCCTTTAGACTGGGGTTGCTGTGCCAAGAGGGGGTGGGAGTAGTACACCCACTGCAGGGGTCTAGATCCCTCGGTAGGACCTGGTGGCCAGTATGGTGCTGAAGAGGTACAACGCAGAGACTATCAGACCAATAATCTGAAACGAAAATATCATTTATCATCGTCAAATGTATGTATAATGTTGTTTAATTTATTATATAACGTTTTCGTTACTGGCAAATTGCATATAATACCAAGTTATCTAGTGAAATGTGTAAGGCTATGTACGAGTATGTTCAAAAAAGCCTTAAAGTCGTCGCTATGTGGTTGAAATTGCTCCGTCGCGGTAGGTAATGTGTCGAAAAAAATAGAAATGAACTAAATGCCATTTGATACATTTTCACGACCCAGCAATTAACTTTTTGCAAGGAAAATTATGGAAATTTTGGTGAAAAAAATACCATTATTTTTTCTACTTGATTTTTTTGCCGTGAAAGTCAACCCTTGCCCTAAACCTAGCTTTTCTTATCAATATATATATTTTGAAGTCACTCAATGATTTTGATTTGTTGTGAAAGTCAACCCTTGCCCTAAACATAACTTTTCTTATTAACATATACATTTTGAAGTCACTCGATGATTTTGATTTGATGTGAAAGTCAACCCTTGCCCTAAATCTAAGATTTCTTATCAACATATATGTTTTGAAGTCACTCAATGATTTTGATTAGTTCTTAGAATTTGATCGTTTCTGATCGAAATGAGAGATATTTCAATTATTTTAATATTTTTAAGACTTTAATGTACAGTATGTATTGCCTTTCTACTATATTTTATCAAATGAATGAGTTTTCTTACGGAACAAGCCAAGTAAGGTTCGTAGTTGTAGGTGTACTTTCTGTGGTTCACTTCCACCAAGAGCGTGAGGGCGGCCGAAAAGTACAGGATACACGCGATGCCGTGGTACACCACCTCCTGCAAACAGAACATACCGTCATATACATTATTCTTCTTCTTCTTTCGTAGGATGGGGAGTCAGAGGGGGACATCTAGGTTTGCGATCCAGTATAGGGCTGTGGTGTGGACTTATCAATCCACAATATGTTCGGTGGTCTGCAGGTGCAGAAAAGAGTTTGGAAGAAAGTAAAAATTTAGGCTGTCTCGTAGTTGGGTCGTTAGATGGGTATTTTCCACGTTGTAATCGTTGTAGAAAATTGTCTAATTATAGGCGACGTGAAAGAATCGTTCAAAATCGAAACAGCGCTTAAAAAAATTAGTTATTTCGATGACCAGATCTGAGAACTTCTCAACCTTCTACCCACCCCCTCACAACAATCCCCGATTTGGGCAAATCACTGGCATCAGCCAGTTGGTACTGTGTTAGGAAATAGTAAGCCCAAAATATTGTTTAACAGTGTAGAGAAATAAATATGTGAAATCCTGCTTGATTTTTCATTTATTACTATTACTATTATCGTTTCCAGAAGGCCTCCGAATCCTTCTACATATTTACTTTTTCGCTTTTACTCCAATTTCATCATCTTACATATAAAATAGATCCATGACCGGATCAAATAATAATAATATATGTAAAGTTATGTAATATACTAATCCACTCACTTCATGTGATTCTATGTTAATTTCAGTATTTAAATACATATTTTTAATAATTTTATTAACGATGAGAAGCGATATGGATTTCGCTGTCTATCTGATCCGCCGGAAGCCAGCAGGTCTTTTATAGCTTCCACGAATGAAATTTAAAATCGTACAAATCATGTTTATAATAAGGTCACAAATAACTTACGTAGATGGTTTTAGAAATGATGGAGGATGTAGCCAGCGAGACTAGACAGGACGTCAGCAAACAGAAGGTTCCTATGAGGAAAGCTACCGCCATCAGCAGGAAGAATAGTTCAGGAATTTGACTGGCGTAGTTGTTGTAATACCGACTCATGTAGTAGCTGACGATGCCCACACATACCGTGCCCAGAATCTGTAAAATACAAAAATAAGTATTGACTAACCAATAAAGAAATAAACATAATGAAATCTTTTGCCAGAATATCCCAGGACTAATTTATAATGTTGTAATCTGCATCAGTTCGGAGTTAGACAAGGCGATTACCACATTCCTAGGCTGTGTCTGTATTGTGTATTCTGGTTTTTAAAAGCTTTTGGTTGTTGATGTTGGGCCTAAACCTGACCTGTGTCTAATGTGTTCGCATTGGATTAAGCCAGAAGGAATCATTCCAGAAGTGGGTACTTCACATCAGACTATACATACATTTTGTTGGTGTTTGACTTTGTTTGTATTTTAACCAAAGTCGTTTTGCACTTCCCACGCTTTCTTGGGGCTACGTTTCGATTAATTTCAAGGAGGCAAATGAAATTTACAAGCTCCCAATCGACTTCTGGGATGACGGGTTAACAATATTTTCCCTGATGATGGACACCATGAGGCTGCATAAAATGTTCCCTCAAACATAACATGAAGAGGAAACGCAACACGGGAAACTTCCCAATATCCCAAAATACAAACATCATAAATTTTATCGCTTCAGTTACAATGCGTGCTCACCTTTGTTTATATGTAAATGACAATAACACACAGCCAAATATAATTAATCGAAGTTGTTTATGAATCGATACACCATTCGGCAAAACGTGACATTGTTGTTTGGTAAACAGTATTCATACCGCATGACGTGAGAATCCAGCGAATCCAAAAGCATCATTCCCGTCCCGTCTCGTCGATGTAATCATTTGGGTCAGTGTCGATTATAGACTCGCTGTAGTGAATTCAGTGAATTGTTGAAATCGCGACTTGAGGTCGACTCCGGGGTAATAATTGTCATATCTCGCACCAAACAAGAGGTCTTTTCAAAGCCCGTCTGCATACAAGATGCCTTTTATGGCTATGACTGTTGGCTTTTCTCCAGGCGTTATCGAAAGTGACTTATGTATGTTGCGGTCGTAGTGTTCAGTATTCAACAAGTAGGTAAAATATGGGATAACAAAAGGTTTATAGTTTCTTAGTCAAGGATGATAAACTAGGAAAAATGTGTTTAGGATTTTTGAATTTGTTTCCTGATATATTTCATCAATAATAAAGAGTATTATCAACAAGTTCGTGTTATCGTCCTTTCAGCAGTTAATGGATTCTTTCGAAATCCTCTACGCTCTATCTCGACACTATCTGGGGCATATACATGTTTTGTTCATAATTTCAGCGCTGTGCTTTATAATGCTGCAATATATTATCTCATGTGGGTTTTAGTTAATTAACTTGTTTGTTTGAACTAGTCTTATAATTCTTTTAGAAAATTTCGAAATTTGATTTAAAACACCATTGGCCCCAGGAGATCGAAGATTTAATAAGAAACACCAGTTTTAGTAGGCAAATGCACGCTTTGATTCGTAGACTCATTCAGATATAGGTCAGTGCCAACTACACTGAACCGGTAACAACTGACAAGTCTCCAAGGAATTGAAGGAATGTATCTTTTTATAAACAACTTACTCAATGTTACAAGATGATATCATAACAATCATTATATAAAACCTGAATAATATCAACCTTCATTAGGAATTAATCAGCATAATTTATTTGAAACAATGATGTCACCAAGAAAGTAACCAGTGATAAAGTATGGGTTGTGTACCATTTGGTTGGATTAGTCAATTACAATTTGGGAGGTTGGTATGGAAACCATTCATTAGATAATCAATACCTCTGTCATATTATGTCACCCCAAGTTATTGGCTACGTTTGGTGACTTAGCAGGAATGCCCGAATTCATGGGGCGAGGTTTGTCCGGGTGACACATCGAGGCCGACTAGAGTACAGGATTTTGAAGTGTCACGTGATCAAGAGCCATCGAGAAACGACAGTTTGCAAATAGCATCGATTGTTGTTGATACTCGTTGTTACTTTTTTTTTATATGTGTTTATTCAGTTTTTTTTTAATTTGTACATTATTTTCTCTTACTTAGATCTTACAAAACTGATCAATCAGTTTAATTGTAAGAAATCGCTGCTGATTTGTGTGGTTTTACCGCAAGTATATTAAATAACTAGAGTGATTAGACTATTTTAAACAGTGAAGTTTACTTAGCGACAGCACTGACTTCGTAAATTGGCCTGTACTCTAATCATCCTTGTAGAAACACTGACCCCAGATACCTACCCATCTCCCATACCTTTTTCCTTCACAGAACTCCCTCTTCTCACTTTACTTAAAACAAGACTCTCCACACAGCATCCCCAAAGATGACATAGGCCTTGAGGGATATTATTTACCTCGTGGCCTCCTGTACGGAGATCTTTTGAATACCTTCGGTTCCTCATTGGAGTAATATAGTAGATGGGGTCTTTTCTTACCAGCTGGGCGAGTTTGAGGAAGCCAGGTCCTGTCTTGAGGTAGCCTGTGTTGAGGATGATGGCTGAGGTGGTGGTGGATGTAGTGGTCCTGGTTATCGTGACGCTGTGCGACATTTTGATTGTTTATTTTAGTGTCCTGAAAAGAGAAAAAAATATTTATTATCACCCTGCCCTTTGCAACAATGTATTTTCTGGATTGAAAAAAGATTCTTAGTAATCCAACTATTACAGATTTAATATACATATCTATTTATGTTATTTATTTACAAACACTCCTTGCATACAAAATAAAGCGTAATATTTTATTTCCAGAGTAAACCTTGTTTAGTTGATAGAAATCTCCACCGGGCAAAAAGTCTGCCTTAAAACAACCAAGAAGATTAGGATTTATAAACCTTTTTTAAACCTACTTTCTGCGGCGATAAAGTATATCAAAAGACGTGGTTTTGCATCACTAACAACCGTGAAATTATTATTTCTTCCAATTTATTGGAATAACTTTTGAAGGTTATATTACACAATAATTTAAACATGAACAAGACACCGAACATAAAAAGGTAATGGTTGAAATTAGGGATCGAACGCAGGACCTCTGTTATATATGTTATATTTTTATCGTATAGTATTTTTAGTGTGCCTTATGTCGCCAAGAATATAGGTAACAGCCATAAAAAATCTTTTAGCCAACGAAATCAAGAACGCTTTTTGAAAAATTGTTTTTTTTTATAATTTTATAAGAAAGAAAAAAAATAATAATCAAAAGAAACTGTCACAGTTAATCTTGCCAAACCATTCTAAAATACATTTTTAGTAGTCTACGCTCATATTTTTTTATAAAGTAATTGACAAATTTATTTTAATTCTACTTAAGGGAAACGATAGGAAATATTTCAATGTATCCAAAGCATTTTTTTTTGTATTCATAATGTAAACCAATTCGTAGTAAAGATTAATTAAAAATATTGATTTAGCATTAAGTTTCGCCTTTTCCAACATTTTATTGGCCGATATATTTTCGTGTGATTAGAAAGTTCAACCCAACCGTCACCTTTTTTTAAAATTTTCTGTCTCTTGTTCTGTTTCATGTTTAGATTTACTAATATTATCTTCTTCAATGGTTTATTTTGATCTTTTATCTTCGTTTTTTTTTTAATATGTCTCAGTCTTTATTGAAGCAAAACCGCAACACTGATGTCGTTACTATCATCTCGAACAGCAATATAGTACAACATTAGGATATTATTTGACTTTTCCCTGGTGAGTTTAATAAATCAAAATCCTAAAACTGCCACTCCACTAACAAATTCTTCATAACAGGTATAAGGTGTAACGATATTTTTCCTAAAATCCAGATGACGTACCTCCTTTAAATATGTCAAAAACATGTTGTGGAGGTGTATGGACTCTTGGTGCAAACACTCAATTTTGCAAGTGACATCATTGCAGCTCGTTATTCATATTCATAACGTCATTTTCTATCATTTTAACCACCAAACGAGGGACATACTATTTATGCATCTAATGTACATATTATCTTGTAGTTCTAGAATCTAGATTGGTTGGAATACCGACGTAAAGATCATGGTAATTCTGATCACAATGAGACCTTGACTTAATTATTTGATCGTACATAGCGTAGTCCGAGTGATCACCTCCCAGTCAATTACTTAGGATTATCTTAGGTGTTCTAGATACTTGGGTATACATATTCTGTACTTTTGCCCAGTGATCAGTTGATTTTATGGATTGTGCTTCTTTTTCTACGTAAAACCAAATTACTGTCAACGTGAGTGGCATATCTATGCTACTATGATACTAGCATCGAGAGATCGAGAACTTAAAAAAAATATCAAATGGTTTAAGCGGGTTTAATAAACAAGTTGATTTTTTGATAAAACTCCCTACTTCAAAATCAGTATGGTGCTATATGCGAGGATATTAATTTTAAAAAGCATTTGTTTTGCTGGAGTAATGCACTATTCATGAAATTTTGAAGAACAAACATTTGAAAACACTGTTCCGACGTTGAAAAATCCGTCGTATAATAACCTTACTGGACTATTAATCTATTTTAGATTGATTTTCAATTAATAACATTAACATCCTTCATCGCTCGATGAATAAATAGTCTATACTAATAAAATTAGGAAATTTAAGTAAATTTTGGCGATTAAAAATAAGCCGACATGCACAGTGGTTCTGACCAGCAATCAGAAGGTGCGGGTTCATTTCCCGTCGGCGGCATTAATTTTTTTTTTGAAGATTTTTTCAATTTTCATTTGTGTTTCAGGCTAATAATTATTGCTTAAAATAATTTGTTATCCTTTGTGCATAAAAACCTTGTCTTGTAAACATAAGTTTATCTTTAATAAAAAATAGTCACATTATACTGCTAGCGCCTCGGCGTCTAAAATGAGAACTATTCTGCGGCTTACAAATTTGAGTGCAGAAAGTCGCTCATAGTGAAGACACGAACCGACTGATATACCGGGCCTACATCCTGTACCGTGTGCGTAAACTTTTTGGTAGACAGTGGGCATTTGAGTATATTATTATGTTACTTTCTCTCCTATAAATTACATCTAGGAGTTATGTTACTTTCTATCCTATAAATTACATCTAGGAGTTTGATATTCAGAACGCGTTACCATTTATTTGCAAATATGAAGATAGACGAACTCAACTAAATACTCAGGCGTATTAGGTTTTGGGAAAGTTATTCACTTTTGGTAAGTGGACTTTCTAGTCCCAAAAAGTATAAAAATTATTTAAACTCTCTGGATATGATTTGAGATTTTTAAAAAGTATACAAAACGACAAAAAGTATTATGGTGATTAATTTTTTGGGTTATTATGTCGTGTTGTGCTTCCTTCTTCTTTAGCCAACGTTTCGGACAGCGTTATAGTGTCCACCATCAACATTTGCCCTAATGATTGACATTGTAACGCGTTATAGTGTCCACCATCAACATTTGCCCTAATGATTGACATTGTAACGCGTTATAGTGTCCACCATCAACATTTGCCCTAATGATTGACATTGTAACGCGTTATAGTGTCCACCATCAACATTTGCCCTAATGATTGACATTGTAACGCGTTATAGTGTCCACCATCAACATTTGCCCTAATGATTGACATTGTAACGCTGTCCGAAATGTTGACTAAAAAAGGATGTAGCTCAATACAAGTAACCAGAAAATCAATCACGATAACAAATCAGTATTTGCTAAATGTTTACTCATTTTTTAAGTAAATAAGAACGTGTATTTTAATCTAAAGGTTAAACATTTAGATACGTAAGTGGTTCCCAAATCGCATTCTTCTTTGTTCACAATTTATTTTATGATCCGTGATAAGAGGGGAGAGGTGTGCTTGAGTGTATTTATTTTATGATTCGTGATAAGAGGGGAGAGGTGAGCTTGTGTGTATTATATTATAGAACAATTAAAAAAAATTAAAAAATAAAATTTATAAGTTTTTTTGATAAGTATACAGGATAAAAAAAGATATAAAACAATAGAAATTAAAGTAGCCTTTCCTCACCATAAAGAGACAATGCTCTTGTGTTTGGTGAGGGAATTCTGGTTCAATTATGTACATGTTAGTATTAAGGTAAATAATTTATAAAGAAACAACACAAGATTTAAACAATATTACTTCTAGATGTAAGTAGTAAACGTATTTTGGACTTGTAATAGTTTAAGGTAATTTTTTAATTTAAGGTGAAATTCCTGAATATTTTCGATATTTTTTAAATTTAATGGAAGGTTATTAAAATAAATTATGCCTAGATAAAGATAGGTATTTTGAATAAGCTTAGTGTTAAATTTTGGGATTTTAATAGTTTTCTGGTATCTTGCTGATGTATTGAATTGCAAGTTATGAGTATTTGACTGCATTTCTTTGTAAATTTGAAGTATTGAATATTTTTGATACATTTTCTCTATTGTAGGTACTTTGAAAATTGTAAAAAGAATTTCGGTAGAAAATTTTGATGGTTTTTTCAAAATTACTTTGATTACCAATCTTTGAACTACTTTAAGTGGGTTCAAAATTTTATTATATGTTCCTCCCCAACCAATAATACCATATTGTAATATAGATTGAACAATCGCATAGTACACTCTTTTTAGGTTTTCCAGTCTTCTAAGTCTTAAAAATATATAAATACATTTCCTAATCCGTTTGACGAGTTCACAAATGTGTGTTTTCCATTTAAAATATTGATCTTTATATACACCAAGATATTTGATTTTGGATGTTGGACTAAGTATAGGACAAGTTTGATTGCAGTTAGTTCTGTCACATTTGTGTTGGTGTATTATAATGTTTAAATCTGGTTCTGATTTAAATTTATTGATTGAAAATGGGATAAATTTTGTTTTTTCTGTGTTTAGGGAGAGAAGATTTTTATCGAACCAAATTTTTAGTATATTAATATCAGCATTTGCCAAGTTATTAACATTATTCCAATCCGTACCTTCGATTATTATGACAGTGTCATCAGCATACGATATTATTTTCCCGTTTAGTTTTTGTATGAATATGTCATTAAAATAAATGATAAACAGTAACGGACCCAGAACTGTACCTTGCGGTATGCCGAATTGACTCGTTTTTGGCAAGCTAAACACATTGTTAATTTTTACGACTTGAGGTCGTTTGGAAAGGTAACTTTTTACCCATTCTAGAGCTGTACCATTTAATCCAATGTTTCTTAATTTACTTATAAGTTTGTCATGTGATATGCTATCAAATGCTTTTTTGAGATCTATGAAAATTCAAATGATTTATCTAAAGAATTATATACTAGGCTACTCAATTTTGCAATTGCATCCTGTGTGCTTCTCCCTTCCATAAAACCGAACTGGTTTTCATTAATTATACTATTGCATTTTATAAATTGGCTCATTCTTTTTTTAACTATTTTTTCAAAAATTTTTGCTATATTTGAGATGACTGATATGGGTCGGTAATTGTTTACTTCTTCTGGATTACCTGATTTAAATATTGGAGTAATGGTAGTTTGTTTGTAAACTGATGGGAATACTCCGCTTTGAAAACTTGTATTTATTATATGCATTAATGGTTTGGAAATTAGTTTTTTAATTTTTTTAAAATATCAACTGTAATTGCATCAAAGCCCGGAGCAGAACCTCCTTTCATATCAGTTACAATAGAAACTATTTCGTCCTCTGTGGTGATTTCAAATGTTGCCATTTTTTTTTCAGCATCAATATTACAGTCTGGAGATGTTATATTTGGGTCAATATGTATAAGATTGGCTAGATTTTTCCCTACGTTTGCAAAATAGGTGTTAAATATATTTGCAGCTTTTGATGGGTTTTCTTTACAACATGTTTTCGAGTTATCATGATTAATATCACTGATTTCATTATTCCTGTATTTTTTTTTTGTCAATTATTTCATTTATCACCGTCCATACTCTTTTACTATCATTTTCAGCCTGATCCAACTTATGTATATAATAACTTTCTTTTGTATGTTTTATAATATAAGAAAGTTTAAAAATAAAATTTATATATCATCGAAGAAGTAGATAATACTAACAAATCTATAGGAAACATGAAATAGAACAAGACAAAGAAAATATAAAGTTAACGGTCACAACTAGGAATCGAATCCAGGAGCTCTGTCTTACCGGGACAGCGTCTTTAACCACTCGACCATTAGGTCCTAAATATTTTGTGTGTCTTGTTACATTTCATATATTTTAGAGATTGGTGCGTTCAAAATAATTTATTTTTAAAAGTAGTAAAGTGCAAAACCTTGACTTTTTTCAGAAACAAAAATCCTGTTTTATTCGAATATTCCATCAATAACATGGCTTTAGAAAGAGTCACGGAAATGAGAGATCTTGGAATTATTTTGGACGAAAAACTAAGTTTCACCAATCATATCCATCAAATTGTCAACAAAGGTATGAAAACACTAGGCTTCGTATTAAGAACAACTAAAAACTTTAATTCTTTACAAGCCATTAAACTATTATACGTATCTCTAGTAAGAAGTCTAATTGAATATAACTCAGTAGATTGGTCTCCATCTTACAAAATTCACATTAACAACATTGAGCGAATACAAAAAAAAATTCTACGTTTTATAAATTTTAAATTAAATATCCCTGTCGAAGACTTAAAATACAATTTCTTATTAAATACTCTAAAAATACGTGCGTTTAACGCCTAGGTATTAAACGCATTAATTAAATACAATTTTTTATTAAATACTCTAAAAATACATACATTAGAAGATAGACGTAAAATATACGATTTAACGTTCTTATTCAAAATACTTAACTCTAAATTCGACTGTTGTGAACTCCTGCAACTTATAAACATACATACACCCACAGTAACAACACGACAAAATACAATATTCTACAGCAGCACACATAAGCGTAACTACATTGCCCACTCTCCGATACAACGACTTCACATCATGGGAAATCATTACTTGGGTGATGTTGACATATTCAATACCAACTTGGCAAGTTTTGTGGATCATTTAAAACATTTATTTCAACAATACTCCTAAACACATCATGTAAACCTACAAATAGCTGTAATTTTCTGTTTTTGTTTCTTGTGTTTGTATGACTTGTTGCATAGCTTTTATCAAATGTAATTTTTTTTTTTGTAACTTTTAAAGTATCTGTCAAATTAAAATTATGTATACTACCAACCATGTAAAAGCCCTCTGGGCGTTAAATAAATAAATAAAATGAAAATTATTATCAACCTTAAAAAGTTAGAGAAAATTTGTTTCGATATACTTTGAAAATTCATGTACTTTTAAAAATCTTGTCGTAATCGATAAAATATATTGTTCTATATGCAATGTACGTGTATTTGTTATATTTTATATTATATTATTAAAATACATGTATAGGAATGAATACGTGTAGATTTGGCTAATTAAACCAAAATGTTTTATCCCCAGTTCTAAATTTTGCTGATTGCGAACCACTGGTCTACATTATTCACTGTTATTTTATACTATTTATAGACAAGATAAGATTATTGCGTGGTGACAGGACATACTTTAGAAGAAGATATTATATGAACGGTTTTATTAATCGGAGTGTAAATAGTTAGGGTCTTTTTTATAATTACAAAATAACGGTTAATGAATTTGGCATAGTACAAAAATAAATTGTAAACATATTGTTATAATATTCACTATCATTATACATACGGGAAAATCACCTGGACTTGTGGGCCCGGTATATCAGTTGATTTTAAGCTGGGCTTAGTTGAAATGTCGAGCTTAGCGAGGCTTGGAACTGTATATAGGTTGTAAGCCTAGATATGGCCAATATTGCACGTAGTGTCTATGATTTTAATAGAGAAATGTGTTTATTTTTTACTTTATAAAACCAAACTATTATATACGTGGGTGTTTATGGTGTAACATCTATTATCTCCACTGTCATCGGGAGTTATTGAGCTTTCACAGAGCTATTACACAGCAGTAATTACGAGTTGATTTTTAATAAAATTTCCGACTTCTATCTGCATGAGGCAATTTACTTGAATTTCGGTGAGAATGATATTATTCATGTAAACGTCAAGTTTGTCAATGTGACTGCTAGTACCTCGGCGTCCAAAAAATGAATTATTCTGCTGCTTATTAAGGCTTGAGCGGTAGATTTAGCCCGCTTAAATTTGAGCCAGGAATGACGTACATAGTGAAGATACGGACTGACCGATACACCGGACCTTAAGGCGATGCACTACGTCGTGTAATATTTTAAATTGAGCCGCTATCAATAACAACCCTTACGTAGATGGCGATAAGGTTTAAATTCCGATTAACACCATCCGCCTGTTTTGATTTATGCAAGAAAAAAACATGGCCAAAAAGTGCCTTGTATTTTATTTTGTGGATGTTTAGGCATAAATATTTTTTAAAAATTCGATCATTTTATAAATAACTTAATTTTCCACATTATACAATAAAATTATAACCGAAAATGGGTTTGTAAGTAGGAGATTTTGAACTTTAAAGCAGTTTTCATAGGCCTTATACATTATTTTTTTTCTGGGCTTATAAAAAGACTTATCTAAAAAATACTCGATTATTTCAAAGGCCAGGATGTATTCTACTCGCAGTATTTAATTAAAGCATCTGAAACATTTCTAGGCGACCAAATTTTCAAACCAAAAACACATGATTTTGCATTACTACGTATGGCATCGCCTTAAGGTTGCCGTGATAGCTCAGTGGTTGAGAGCAGTGACCTTCAAAATAAGAACTTTCTACGTGCGATTTTCAAAAACTTATGAAGCCCGGGAAGCGCCGGGGACTTCAGCATTTTATAAAGATTACTTCAATTCGGTCGGCTCTTCGAGGTAACCGGGAAATTTTAAGGCCATGGTGGATGATGTAATATAATTAATATGTTGTTGTTTATATTTATGTTTACATCTCTCACAAACACGTTAAACAAGGTAATTTGAAATGAATTGAACAACTGTAAAATTTGATGTAATTACAAAAATTTAAGGCGGGAAATGAGGACGCCATTATTTAGCAATAGATGTCGCCAGGCGTCGCCCACGAACCGCCTTCCAGTACGCGTGTGTATTGGGCATGGAAGTATATATTTTCCCAGTGGAAATACGAATAAATTAATTTAATTTAATGCTAATAATTAAAACGCTTGCATTGAAAAGTTATTGGAATACCAGATGTCAATAATTTGCATGTTTAAGTTGGTGTGTTGTTACGTGAATAAAAAACAAACGGTGCACTAAAGCAAGCCTGTCCCTTTCTTAACTCCAGTACCTACACATTAGCTAGTATAAACCAAAATTTTCCCTGAAATCGTAAGATTTGTGAGTAGGCACTTCAATACCTACCAAAAAAAATTAAACTTTTTTTTCAAATAACGAAGGATACATTTTTCCCAAAGAAATGTCTTTATCTCAATGACAATTATAATTCTGTTTTTAAACTTTCTGCAAAAAATAGCGACTACTTTATATTTGAACAAACTATCTTTAGTGAACCGTTTCAACGGCCACCACCTGGAAAGGAAACCTAAACCTAACAAATAAATTTACGGAGAGACGAAATGCAAAATAGTAAAGTAAAGAGTTAAAACAGGACTTTCCCTTCCCTACGCTCAGTCAATTGTATTCTCAAGGAATCTGTTTGTATGAAGCATTAAAACTAACGGTGAGTTTTGGCGTTATGAAATTTACACCTCTGTTTCCGTCTGTAATTTCTAGGCTGACGTAACTATTTTCATCTCAAATCTTCTTGCCATCAAGAGTTATGGAGCTTTGAAATAACCATGTTATTCATCCTTCATTAATACCGATGTTGCCGTAAGATTTCTTTAATTTCTTTTATATCCATCTCCTTGGAAAAGAAAACGATATTTTTATGAAAGTCTTTCAATATTCCCAACAGCCAGAAGTCCACTGGGCCGGGTCAGAGAGTTCCTCGCCCACAGTGCAGACACCGCGGTATATTTTTACAGCGCACACAATGTTTCTGCAAGAATGAGTCAGATTCGTGACAGAGAAGCCGCTATAAATAAACATCTCGTCTCATCACACACTATTACTCTACTGGTGATAACGCAATAATATTATTTGATAAAAAATAACAAACTGCAATCACTACCAGGAATTAGAAATAATATGTATATAGTTATATGGATTGCGTATAATGTTTTATGTTCATACTAACTACTCACCATATTCACCAATTCCGAGAAATCATCAATTTGCAAACAAAAACTGTGAACTTATTGATTTATTCGGTGTGAATAATTTTGTGAGTTTCAAAAGGCAACTAATTTCAGACCTATTTAGTAGTTATTCACCTATTTACTATCCATAACAAGATCAACAGAATTCATGTCTAAACTAAAAACTTACCTTTTTAAGCTGTCATACCCTTAAATTAAATATACCATTCCTAAGAGAAAGTCCAGTTATATTCAATTTTCCAATTATGTCCTAAATCCTGTATCTAAATTTCGCGTGTTAATCTCAAGTGACCTACCAGGTAAGTATTGTACTGTATATTATCTCCATAAATAGTTAGTAATAACATAGATCACTGCATAAATGTATTATAAATTTATACAGCGCCCTTGAGGTGATTTTGCACAAAAACGGCGCTATACAAGTCATCCAATTATTATTATTATTATTAACTTGTTTTATTTATTAGCTTTTAAAAAAAGTCTTTTCTTTATACCTTACAACGTTTAAATCACATACTCCTTAGTTTACACGCATATTAATGACTGTATGCGGACATACTTGATATGTATATTATATTATGATTTATTTACCATTTCAAGTACTATTATTTAAATTCGATATTAATTACAGCGTTGGTATTTTGCCATTACCTATTAGTTTTGTTTTTAGATACAACAGATATTATTTTCTTATTTTTTTAATGTTCTGTTTTATAATACATATCAGTATATTATATATATTTATTTTTTAGTAAATTATTTTCCTGTTTTCAATTTTACTGGTTTGCAACAAACATGAATAATTGTATGCATATACGAATGTACAATGTACATACTTACTTTATATTTGAAACTTTGCTTTAATTATCAGGTGTTATTATTTGGATTTGATGTTAATATTAGTATTAGCATTTAATTTTTTTTTTTTTATATAGTTATAGCGCCCTTGATGTGATTTCTCACGAAAACGGCGCTATATAAATTAGCCAAATATTCAAATATTATTATTATGCTATTATCAATGTATTATTTTACACTCACATACATAAATTGTCATGTTCCTCTTTAAAAGCCCGATAATAATTAATAATAAATAAATAACTGACGGGTCTTCCTCGAGTGTCTTTTGCCGTTCACTGACACGTAATACATTCTATTTACACCTCTTTCTTCGTTAAGGCGATGTCATACGTAGTAATGCAAAATCATGTGTTTTTGGTTTGAAAATTTGGTCGCCTAGAAATGTTTCAGATGCTTTAATTAAATACTGCGAGTAGAATACATCTTGGCCTTTGAAATAATCGAGTATTTTTTATACAAGTCTTTTTATAAGCCCAGAAAAAAATAATGTATAGGCCTATGAAAACTGCTTTAAAGTTCAAAATCTCCTAGGTACTTACGAACCCATTTTCGGTTATGATTTTATTTTATAATGTGGCAAATTAGGTTATTTATAAAATGATCGAACAAAAATTAAATATTTATGCCTGAACATCCACAAAATAAAATAAAAGGCAATTTTTGGCCATGTTTTTTTCTTGCATAAATTAAAACAGGCGGATGGTGTTAAGCGGGAATTTAAACCTTATCGCCATCTACGTAAGGGTTGTTATTGATAGCGGCTAAATTTAAAATATTACACGACGTAGTGCATCGCCTTAATCAAATACGCCTCATTTTACAAAGACTAATTATTTAATTCATGTCTTCCTGGGGCATCTCCAACATTTTTTTACCATTCCCTTTATGTAGTATCATGAAATCTACATTATTACATTATAACTACTCCGTATCTTATTCCAATGCAGAAATAGTGCGTTGTTACTTCCTCGAACGTCTCCGAAATCTTCTAACATTCAAACACTTCTGGAACTAATGAGAATGTAAACCTAACCTAACCTAACCAAATCGGTCCAGTAGTTTTTGGGTCTACAATGAAACATTCCTTTTTCATATCTAGATAGAAAATATATTATCGTTGATGAGCTCACATCAGAAAGCCATAAAGTTAATATGTAATTTATTCAATCGGAAGTGAAAAAAATACAGGCATCAAACGTGATTTGCAAATGCCTTCGTGTAAATCACAATCATTCATTTTTACAACCGCAGTCAACAACGATGAATCACAATGTATAGTCATTTATAGGTGCTTACAGTTATTAGTGCTAATTCTCTGATTTCTTATTTAAAATTATGTTGATAACGATAAAAATTACCGCTTTTAATGCGATATCTAATTTTATATTATACTTTACACTTCTCTTTCTTATCGAACATAATTTTAATTATAAATATGGTTAAATATACACGGAGAAAAAGGAGCGAATTTCTTCAAATTATTTGTAATTCGTTTAAATTACGGGATTGCTGGCTGTTTCCCGGTAAACTTTTATTGAATTCGTATATATAGAAAAACGTGCTCATGCACCTGCGTTTGCCTTGATAATATATAGTGACGAAATGTCAAAATATTAGGATTTTCATGAACACGTGTTTCGATATCGTAATAATATATTCGGAATTTACTAAAATTTAAACGAGAAACCTATTAATCTATTCTATGTTTTAAACCGGATTACGAATAATTAGAAGAGAATCTTAATAAATTAGAAATACAATTTTTTCAGGTTATTTGATATTTAAACGACTGTGATGGAAATTATGTTACGTGATGAAAGGCAGAAATAACTGCACAAATTTCAGGACGCAAGAGCTCCCCGCTTGCTACTTTTAAGTGGGACATGCAATAGTCAAGGTATTATTCATATAACTTAATAATTCTCAAAAATAATAATTTCGGTTTTTTGTGCGTTCAATGAACTCAAATTTTCTTTGAATTAAAGTGATATTTTCAAATTGTTAACTGATTGTGTGAATAAATCAGACAAGAGATAAAGTAACTACCTATAGTTTAATATTTTTAACAGAAAATTACTTTTATTATCAATTTTGAAATTAGAACTAATTTGTCAAGAATTCATACTATCCCTTGATTTTTCACGGTTCTGCGCTAGTAATATCCTAAAAAGCAATTTCTTCATCTTTACTATAACTAAATTGGTCGTATATGAATTTAAATTATGTTAACTGGTATACTGAAATGAAACGCAATAAAAAAAATAGAACCTTCAGAGTTTTTGATAAATGCGCTTCGACGAACTAAAAGTAGGTCAGGTTTAATTTAGATTTCAGTCTGTTCTATGTTTATCAACATATTTTTTCTTTTTGACTGGTGATTTATATTTTTGAATGATGCAGTGTGTTTTAAATATGCATACAAGTAATTTTATAAAAAAATTTTTTAAACATTTGATAAAATTTTTGAATTGGAATTCTGCTTTGTCTGCACGGAGAAAAATGAGAATTTCTGAATTATTAAAATCCTGTTAAAAACGTGATGGCACGCCATTTCCCGGCAAAATATCAGTTAAATCAGAATATATCGGGACACGTTTTCTTGCAGCTATCCGAATAAATATAACGACGAAATGCGAAAATATTTAATTTTTATGAACACGTCTTCCGACATCCTAATAAAAAAATCGTGTTTCATTGTTTATTTTTTAGGAAATCTGTCAATTCTTATGTTAGAGTCATGCAGTCCCGTTTTCAACAGGAATACGACAAATTTGATCAGATTTTCAATAAATTAGCAATATTTTATAACAGTACGTTTTCTCCTTGTGTTATCTAAAATTCAATCTACCTTACAATTTATTGCATTGTATAAATATTACTTACTGTGGGTTAGTTTTGAAATGCAGTTATATTTTTTTATCATGTGAAATTTTTGTAATATTGTCTTTTTGTTCAGGAATCCAGTTCTTAATTAATTTTGTAAGTGAGATGTTTCTTTCATCTTTCGTATCGAGTGTAAGATTGTTAAATACTTTGAAATAATGATTAACCATACATTTATGTTTGGACATTTCATATTGTTTCTGAGTTAAACTCACCTTGGTTCTCTTGGCATTCTTCCATAACCTTGCTTTCCCACCACCAAATATTCCCATCAGGTGTGCGGCGAGTGCTTGCAGAAGTCAGATACTTACTGAACCGTGACGTCACCTGCTGACCAACTGTTACTGTTGACAGCGTGCGATGGTGAGGACACAACAAAAACAGTCGAAAAAATAATGGTAGTTGATCGCTTCTAACTCCATTGCAACCTATCCGTATTTCTCATAAGCCACACTTGTAACAGAGAGAGAGGTTTGATCGGAGCTCTCAGCGGCATGTAATAGTGACTTCATCGGACCATAGCGTCATCGTATAGCTATCTGCAATCTTTAATGTTTGTGATAGTCACAACAGGTATGTACATAGGTATATACTACCTTCCTGTTGTTTTGACTTCCAAATCAACCTGACAAAATGTCGATGGCTTTAAGATGATGTTTACTATGAGGCGTACCGTGACTATATCGGAACTCTCGGTGATAGAACCTTCTCCTTTTTATACATTAGCTCCACCCCCCAGGAGGCCACGAGATAAATAATTTCCTGATGGGCCAATGTCATCTTTGGTGATGATATGTAAAGGGTTTTTTTATAAGGATAGGATAGGAAGGAGAGAAAGATCTGGGAAGGATACGATGGGTGGTTAGGAATCTGAGGGTCAGTGTTTCCAGGAGTGATGGACGTTTGAATTCTTCCCTCCCGAATTCAAATATCGAAGGGTCTCGACGGATCGAGAGAGTCCTGCTGGAGAGGTAAAAAGATCTCCCTCAACCAGTCTCTCCAAATCCGGCCCGTCGCACAGTTGCTGAGTCACCAGCTGTAGCTTGCCACTTGTCGTGACCTATGTCAGAGGTGTTGGTTATCGAATGAATGGTTCCAGGGATGGCGGTATCCATACCGGCCTCCCAATTTTAAAGTCACTATTTGATGGGTAGCACAAATATTATGGGTAGGCACCAAAATTAAAGTGTAACGATGGTTGAGTAACTAAATTCACATTAAGTTTAGTCGTCTCCATGTGGTCTAACCTCAGTCAATTATGATTTTGAACGTCGAAACAGCTGTCCCGATTTTGTGGACATTATAGTAAATTTTTTGTTCCGGACACCGTTCAATACTTCAAACTGTTAAATGATACAATATATACAGCGTGAACCCATCGACCAACTAATGATCGTTTTACACGATACTTTTTATCGTCAAGTTTCCAAGTGCCGTCTTTTCAAATTATTGATTCGGGATGAAAAAAGGGCGTGGTTTGTTTTCCACTGATTTCGTACAGTTTAAGATGGCAGATATTATTTTACATGTTTCGTTTGTCATTGCAGTCGTCTATCATTGCAAAAAACTTCTTATAATATTGCACTAATCTCTAAAACAAAATTCCACTCTCATTCAAAAATCACAGCAACCCCATTACATTTAAAAATCGAATAATAAGCTGGATACAAAACATAAAGTTTACACCAAATACAGACTGATACAGAAACCACACAACTCCACTAAAAAAACACTACATCATATTATATGTTTAATTCTTTCAGCAACTAATTAATTTCACGCCCAGCTGGGCTTTTTCATATTTATTTTTTTAACACAAAGAACGTCTAAATGTCACATCTAAAACATCATAAACAAACGCAAAATACTCAATAATACATGGTGGAAAAATTGTAGATTGGAAATAGTACTAATTACTGTACTTTGTAGCATTGTTTAATAAGATGTTTTGTTATTCGTCTTGCCGATATAATTTCTACTAAGATGTGTATATATTATATAGTGCGTTAAATATGTCAACAACATCATTATAATCTCTAATTCTTTATACGGCGAACGGGAGTATACAATTGTTATTCTATATTGGGGTTGTCGCAATAATACGGTACATATTGCCTCGATTTCGGTTTGCGAGGTATGTGGAAACAAAATCAAGTATAATAGTTCAGGGCTGTCAATTATTTAATTTTATACGAACAAGTTAAGTCATTAATTTTTCTACGGTCGGGTAAATTTAATAAATTTAGTTGACGCAGTAGATAATCATAATTGATATTCCCTTGTAATTTGTAATACCCATTCTAAAGTTAACAAAACTTGAGAAATAATTAGTATGTAAGTGAAATCCTCAGCACTGAAGATCGCAGTGAAGATATCATTATCTCTACTTGTAACAAAAAAATGAAGATTAATAAAACTTTTATAATTATTGTTTTACGTAACCATATTACATGGAAATGTTGAATGTGTATTTATATTTAAAATATTGATTTAAAAAAACTAGGTATAGGTAACATGTGTTAATTACTGATTTGTTTACGGCAACGGTAAATATAAGGACAGATGCTTTCATGGTTATTTTTAATAGGTGACCGAGTTGACATCGCGTTTGGGTCCCACCCAGGCGTAGTGTGTTCAATTCCTCGGCTGGCCAAGTCCTCCATCACAACACAAGCAACATTTTCAGCTTACTGTGGTGGTAGTAGGAGATTTTCAAATATTGTCAGGTTATTCGTAACCCGGGAATGTTTGTCTTTCTTTAAAAAAAATAAATAAAAATAATAAAATAAAAAAAAATAGTTGCCATTTTTTTGACAATTTAGAAATTTTCCCAAAATATTATTTCTTCTCGATGCGAAATCGTAAGTTTAAAAATAATGATCGCTTAAAGCGAAGGTTTTCCATATGGGTCCCTATCATAGACTAAATAAGACATCAATGGTCCCTATATATTTTTCATCTGGGATCGGTATGAAAAACGCATCGTGTAAAAAGACCATAAATCAAACACCGAAACACAAAAACAATAAATAAAAAAAAAATACCGATGCATGAACCCGATAGAAGGAAATGCTAACTTTTTGCTTCATTTGTATATCATATTATAATGAGGCATGAAGCTAATCTAGTTAGGAGTGTGCGACAGAATGGTGCGATAAACAACGCGTGAACATTTCTAAATCATGAGAATAAACTCAAACTCAACTAAAGAATAATATTTCGATGAACTAATTCAATTTTTAAAATGTGTAGATTAAACGAATAAGTTGGCGTATTTATTTACACTGGGTTTTTACAGAGGTTCTCTGCTCGTGAACAATCAATGTTCAAACAACTTTATATTTATCGAAAACATCGTATCAATTAAATCTACTAAAGGTGTGCCTTACTATCAGTAATCCCCAACAGAAAATAATACACCTAGCTAAAATCTAATTCTACCTATTGCCCGAGTACATACATGTGGTAAGATAGACGATATTATAATTATATTAACTAAAAATGTGTTTCATGGTTGATTCAATTTTATTTATATACATATATGTATGAAATGCATAATAGGAGACCACATGGTCGACACAAATTCTAAATGTCTTCATACGTTTATAAAGTGTAGTTATTTGATATGACAATGTTTTCGAAGTCTTTTGTGTGTATTAATTGAGGTATTTTGGCTGCTTTGTTTGTGATTTGATTAGATAAACATTTATATTGTTAGTTACTATAGTTTCATTTTTATTTACAATTATTTATATTCTGCCATTTCTTGAACTATTAAAAATAAATGGTTATTCTGACAAAAGATGGGCTACGCTATTTAAGACATCCAGAAATTTGATAATCATTTAGGTTATTTATGGGTTTGTACAGTTTGGCATCATCGGAAAATCATTCTAGAAGAAGATAATACTAATAAATCAAAATGAAACATGAAACAGAACCATACACAGAAAAATAAAAAGATAACGGTCGCAACTAGGAATTTAACCCAGGATCTCTTGTTTTACCGGAACAGGTGTCTTAACCAACATGACCATTGGGACTTATTTGTTAAACGTCATATTTGTCGATCTCATTTTTTCAAATTCAGAATTAACAATAATATCTTGCAACTATTTCTGGGTTCAATTCCTAGTTGTGACCGTTAACTTTTTATTTCTCTGTGTCTTGTTCTGTGTCATGTTTTGTTTAGATTTATTAGTATTATCTTCTTCTTCAGTGGTATATACAGGGTGTATCGGCACGTACCCGACAAACTTTAACCAGCTATTCCTTAGCACATTTGGAGTAAAAAATGTTATGGGCACTTTGCTGTCCGGTAACATTTTTTTTAATAAAAAATTTTTCATTCATATTTTCACCACATGTCACCACTGTTTTATCCTTTGTCAAAGTTTGAAAACCCATCCGGCAATATTTTATTCGAGTTTCGTTGAATAATGTACGTACGTACCTACATTGGCGCGCTTTTACAATCACAACGAAATGTATGGCACCATTCGTCTCATTTTTAACTATTATTATTTAGTGTGTATGAAAGAGCGAAGATGCTTTTTGACACACTTGCTAATAACAGCTGTTGAAACACGAGAAACAATGCCAATGACAGTGACGGAGTGTGGATTTTTTTATATTTTTTTGTTTTTAATTGAAAAAAAATGTTACCGGACAGCAAAGTGCCCATGACATTTTTTACTCCAAATGCGCTAAAGAAAAGCTGGTTAAAGTTTGTCCGGTACGTGCCGATACACCCTGTATAAACTTCAAAATAAGGTAAAAATAATTTTAAAAACTTTTTGAATTCTATTAGGGATCATTATCGTCATATTAAATAGAATAATCTGCAATAACAGATTATTATTTTATAATATGTGACGTTTACCCGGCTTTGCTGGGGGTTATCTTTAGGAGATATAAGTCAACATTAATTTTATATGTTTTTCTTGCCTTTTTGTACTTATACTATATATTTTTAGTTATACTATATAGATAACTTTTTTACAACCTATATTCATATTAATATAGGTAATTAATTGGTTGTATTTAAATTAATAACTACCTACAGCTTTTATACGACATTTAAAAATACATTTAGAATATTCTGATGATTTCTTTCTTACGTATCTCCCGTTGATACTATTGTTCGAAAACACACCTATACAAGCAGAACTTTAAAATTTGATCATGCAAATTCTTATGTACATTTAAAAGAATTCACAGGGTGTCAAAATACACATTTTGAATTGCGAGTAATGCATATAGTTTATCATAAATACAAAAATAAGTTATTGATGCCGTTTATATCGTTATTATTTATTTAAAACTCGAAGTTTTTTATTTAAGATTTACATAAAAATTCACAGAGAATACTTAGGTATATTTTCTACTTGGTATTGAAGTATCTTCACACATACTGGCAATTCTAGCAAACCGCATCCGGACGTGATTGTACTACATCATAATCTGAAGTTGAATTTAAAAATATATCTGACCACAAATTTAAAGACCTTAGGTTGTGTATTAGAATTTTCAATATGGTGTAGTACCTATCTAGTGAAAGTTCGATATACATATTACGTTTGATGTCGCGAAGCTGCGACTCCACTATATTTTAGAGGTGGTGCAGAGGCTCTATGAGGCCCTATGCCACACGCCCAAAGGACCAGTCCCAAACTACTCCGAATGATAGGTATGGGACGATATATGCATCCGACAAACCCGATGGACAGTGCAATAATCAAAGGTATAAATCTGGGCTTCTGGAGCACAAGATAAGCCCAGATTGGAATGCAGGAAAGATGGACTCACCCGTTGATGACTATCACACGTCTCCAGGAGTATTGGTTGATTTCACTTCACAAAATATATGTATTATCGCCCTGTCTGATATTAATTATCACTCCGAACTCTGATAAGCAACTGACACCACTTGTCAGATTTTACATGTGTTGCAACAATATTTTTAATATGGTGACATTTTGGGATGGGTAAGAGGGTAGGTAGGACATTTGCAGGATTTGGTATTGACATTACACTTGTCCTTTAAGCCTGTGGATGCATACCTAACAATCCCATATATATTGCGCGAACATTCTCCCGGCGTTGAAAGTACCTTCCGAAATTTTAAGTACTTTCAAATAAAGTAAAAAGTTAAATGTAAAACGAAAGATGAAATATAAATATTCTTATCAATACGCTATTAATATTGCAAAGTTAAAACGAAAATTTATAAAATAATGAAATAAAGAAATAATAATTATTGTGTAGGCAAAGGACACAATTTTACGACTGGTCGTTTAAAGTTCCCGGAAGGGGTCCTTACGCGTGCGACACGAACCACTCCGTCTTTACCAGGGAACACCTCCTCAACAACGCCCACCGGCCAATAAAGTGGAGGCGCATCCTCTTGATGCACCAATACTATGGTACCTACTAGAATGTTATTCGCGGGACTATTCCATTTTTTTCTCATCTGCAGAGAGTGAAGATACTCTATATGCCACTTCTTCCAATAAGATTGAACGAGGTGGTCCAAAAGCTCTTTCCTTTTCAGTAGACTAATGCTTTCATTAGTCAAATCATAAGCAGGTAGATGCTGAATCGGGGTAGACATCAGAAAATGAGCCGGAGTAAGAGCTTCTGGATAATGAGAACTGCTTAATAAACATAATGGCCGTGAATTAAGTACAGCCTCTATTTGTGTCAGAACTGTGAGAAGCTCTTCATAACATAAAAGTTGAGTACCCACAACCCTATACAGATGCGATTTAATGCATTTAATATTTGACTCCCATAATCCTCCAAAGTGAGGAGCGCGGGGTGGAATCGTCTTCCATTCAATTCTCCGATTGTTAAATTCATTACGAAGAACTTCTTTAGTTGAATTTGCCTCTAAAAAATTATATAAGTCATCCAGACAATTCTTTGCGCCTATGAAATTTGTCGCATTGTCACTGTACATACACGAAACCGGTCCGCGTCTGGATAGAAAACGCTTAAATGCGTTTAAAAAATTGTCCGTGCTTAGATCTGATACCACTTCCATATGTATAGCCTTCGTTGTTAAACAAATAAATAGACATATATATGCCTTTTGACTTTTTACCCCACGACGCCTAGAAAGGGTTATATTTATTGGTCCGGCAAAATCTACACCCGTATGTGTAAATGCCTTTGCTTCCTGAACTCTAGCTGTAGGTAAATCTGCCATTAGCGGTATAATATTAGAAGGTGCAGTTTTAAAACAGAAATTACAAGCATGTACTCTTTTGCGTATTAGATTTCTCCCCGATAAGATCCAATAACGCTGTCTAATTATTGACATAAGGAGATGTGCACCAGTATGACAATTCACACGATGGTGAAAGTCTATAATTATATCGACAATATGATCCTGTCTTGGCAGAAGTACTGGATGTTTGTTTTCAAAAGGTATATTCGCGTTTGTTAATCTACCACCTATACGTAACAAGCCATTATGATCTAAGAACGGGTTTAGTTTTCGGATTGAAGGTGAGCATAATTTATCCCTCTGTATTAATTGTATATCGGCACTAAAATACCTATTCTGTAAAGCTTTTAATACATTCATTTCAGCAATGTTTAATTCCGTGGAACTTATAACTGTTGAGCGTGATAACTTTCGCATAAATCGTAAAATATATACCACAATTCTCAGCAGTTTTGGCCATGAGGAAATTTTTAAAGCGAGATTATATATCGGAGAATTTTCCTCTATTGACGTTATCGTAAATGTATGCGATTTTTTCAATTCCAAAGTATTCTCCTCCTCTCGTGAGGGGGAAAATCTTTCGACAGGCCACTCGGATACTGGGTTCACAGCCCAGGGCGGACCGTGCCACCAAAGAGAATGATCGACCAGCTGAGCAGGCAGTAGTCCTCGTGATAAACAATCACTAGGATTGGTAACGCCATCTATGTGATAAAAATGTTTCGCGGGTAAATTTTCCTGAATTTCACTGACTCGATTAGCTACAAAAGTTTGCCACCGGTGAGGGGACGAGTGAATCCAAGAAAGTGCTATTTTTGAATCTGAAAAAGCAAATATATCGTTTATCGAAACGCGATTTCTATAAGTATCTATAATAGATCTAACGAGTCTAGATAAAATAAGCACAGCGCATAATTCCAATCGAGCGAGTGACACTGTTTTCAGAGGGGCCACCTTGGATTTAGAACATATCAAATTCATTGTAGTGTTGCCACCCTTATCCGTGACATGAAGATATATTACACAACCGTATGCTTTCATACTCGCATCTGCGAAGGCGATAATATTTATCGTGCAGTCCTCCTTTACTCCCAAATATCGAGGTAAATTTAAATTAGAAAGCATCGGTAATTCTTCCTTGAATTTGACATATCTATTAACAATACTTTGGGGTAGTTCCTCGTCCCATCCTACTTTCTCTAACCACAGCTCTTGTAAAAGTAATTTGGCATATAAAATTACCGGAGCAACCAAACCTAATACATCGAATAAACGAGCTATTGTGGAAAGAATTGATCTTTTACATATAGTTTTTTCCTCCGTCGGACATATCATAAATCGAAAACAATCAGATATCGGATCCCATTTTAATCCTAAAATGCTACATTTATCCGAAAAATCCATTGTCGCGCGGTGCGACTCTGGTAATTGGGCCAGTAAATGAGGAGAATTACTCGACCATTTGACTAATTCAAATCCTCCACACTTGAACATCGCCATTAAATCTGTAGCCAAAGTGATGCCTTCACTTATAGTATTTACAGAATATACAAAATCGTCCATATATAAATCATTAATTGCAACTTCCGCCGCTTTCGGATAACGATTTCTTTCATCGCTCGCTAGCTGCCGTATAGTTCGCATTGCTAGAAATGGTGAACAGTTCAAACCAAACGCGAGTGAATTAAATTGATAAACTCCAATTTGTTCATCTTCGTGAAATCTATAAAGAATTTTTTGATATTTACGATGGCTTTCCGTTACCATTATACGTAGATACATTTGCTTAACATCTGCGGTTAATGCTACAGCGAATAAGCGAAATTTAATTAAAAGTGTAAATAAATTAGATTGCAAATTTGGACCTGTATACAAAGTATCATTAAGTGAAAACCCTGAACTGGTCTTTGTACTTGCATCTAATACAACACGAGTTTTAGTTGTTGATTTATCTTTACGAATTACTGCGTGATGAGGAATGAAATATCCCTCATCAATATTAGATGAAGACGGAACTTCAACCCTCATATATCCCTTTTCCAGATATTCAGAAACTACTTCATTATAACTGCAATGCAATTCTGGCGAAGTATTAAATTTCCGTTCTAAATATTCATATCGACGCTGCGCGACACGGCGCGAATCACCTAAATTATTAGGATCTATCTTAAACGGTAAAGATACAATATACCTTCCCGATTCATCCCGTTGGACTGACTCGAGGTACATTTTCTCACATTCTGCATCTTCAGCACTCATCAACGACTTAATAGGCATGTCTTCCATCGTCCAAAACTTGGATAACGCATTATATAAATCTACATTGGTTATGGGGCCGAACGTCCACGAAACCTCCGGCGTACACGTAGGTATTTCACCCATTACAATATACCCGAATACTGTCTGTATAGCCGGTGGTGCATTCGTATTATGTTTAGATAAAACCTTATTCCCCAGCAGAATATATGGAAATAACTGTGCACCTAATAAGATATCAACATCGGATGGAACGTTCCAGGATTCATCCGCTAAGTTTAAACCCACTAAATGCTCACATGACTTTGTGTCAACATGTTGTGTAGGAAGCTTATCAGTTATTTTATCGACAACTAATAGACTAATTTTATAAGTATCTTCTGAAACGCGGGATTTAATTTTTAACGCAACGTGTCCCAATATTGGTGTCTCTACTGAACCAACACTTTTAACTACTGAATTATTTAAAGGAATTATTTTAAGATTTAATTCATTACAAGTGTTTAAACTGATTAAATTTTGTTGCGAGGCGCAATCAATTAAACACCTTACGGTTACTTGATTATTTTTATTGTCATAAGCAAATAACTGCGCGGTTGACAGTAGTACATTCGTAGCTATATTACCCGAAGAAAAATTATTATGATGTTTATGATTACGCGCTATTAATGTAATGGCTTCGTTTTTCGATTGACTTTCAGTATTCACCGTGCTCTCAAAATGCAGAGCGGTGTGATGTCGTTTTTTACAAATTCTACAATCCGATTTAGATGGACATTTCACAGTTTTATGTTTATCGCTTAAGCAGTTTACACATAAATTATTTAATTTCACAAACTGAAAGCGAGCATTTGGTCTTAATTCGTTAAATTGTTCACATTTAAACAATTCAACATGATCAGAATGATTACATTTCCGACACCTGTTACGATTATTATTACTTGACTTCGGTTCGACCACAGCGAATGAATGCGTAACTTTGTTTTTATTATTAACAACTTTATTATCATTTTGCCCAGTTCGTTCTAGGATTTTAACATGCGACCGAATGTATTCTATTAAATCGGTATATGTAGGTATAGCTTTCTCCCGTATAGACATTTCGAAATTTTGCACCAACTGTATATCTAATTTTTTCAGTGCAACATGTAATATTATAAAATCGGTTAGGTCATCAATACCTAATTCCTTGAGTGCAGCTATGGAAGACGCAAACCGTTCAATAAAATTATTTAACTCATTTGGGTTACTAGGTGCCAATAATTTTAAATTCAAAATATTGTTCAGATAAAAGGTACCTAGCACGCGTTTGTCCTGATATTTCTTTTCGAGAGCTTCCCAAATTGAAAAATAATTTTGTTCGTTCGGAAGTATTCCCGCAAAAACTGACAACGCCTTTCCTTGGAGTTTCCCTATCAGATATTGCATCTTTTGCGACGTATTCAAATTTTGATTTGAGTGAATGTTTAATTTAAAAGCTTCATAAAATATCGACCAATTCTCTTGATTACCATCGAACGATGGCATCTCGATCGGTGGGAGTTTAATTAATGGTGAATTATTTAACTTCTGTCGATCACGTGATGAATCTTGCTTTGCTATAATGCTTTCGCGTATAGAAACTACAAAACAGTACTTATTTTCGAATTTACTCCATAAATCGAAATTCATATTGTAATTTGAATCCTTTTTCAACTGAAGTGTATGAAATTCATCACAAAATGTGTTAAATTGTGCATAATATGTAGCTATATTAACCGTTTGTTTAAGAAAATCCTCCGAACTTCTCGTCTCCCTGTCCGCAATACTTTTCGCTTTCTCGTATAATTCATTAACACGATTATGCATCAAATTAATCTTCGATTCTACTAACTTGATTTTAATATCCTGAGTACTATCGCTAGTCGCCATGATTAATTGTATGTAGAAATTTAAACACAACAATAATTACAAATGCAACCTAGTACATACAAATTAACAAAGTATAAAGAGGAAATAATATTTATTTATAACTTTAAATATGTTAATTTTAAATACCCCGTTGGTAATCCGGCTCGAAAGAACCAAAAATGATGTCGCGAAGCTGCGACTCCACTATATTTTAGAGGTGGTGCAGAGGCTCTATGAGGCCCTATGCCACACGCCCAAAGGACCAGTCCCAAACTACTCCGAATGATAGGTATGGGACGATATATGCATCCGACAAACCCGATGGACAGTGCAATAATCAAAGGTATAAATCTGGGCTTCTGGAGCACAAGATAAGCCCAGATTGGAATGCAGGAAAGATGGACTCACCCGTTGATGACTATCACACGTCTCCAGGAGTATTGGTTGATTTCACTTCACAAAATATATGTATTATCGCCCTGTCTGATATTAATTATCACTCCGAACTCTGATAAGCAACTGACACCACTTGTCAGATTTTACATGTGTTGCAACAATATTTTTAATATGGTGACATTTTGGGATGGGTAAGAGGGTAGGTAGGACATTTGCAGGATTTGGTATTGACATTACACTTGTCCTTTAAGCCTGTGGATGCATACCTAACAATCCCATATATATTGCGCGAACAACGTTCATGTAACAAATTGTGCAAATCCAAAAAAATAAACATGTTTGCCATATTTTAATAAAAATATACATTAATTTATTGTGCTTTTAAACACAAACCGTCTTCACAAAATAATTAGATTCTTACGCTCCCGTTCAACGTTGGTGTGGTAAAGCCGGCCTCGAGCCTGGTTTAAGAACGTTTTAACCGAACAAACGACATGGTAATATGTCAAGTTTTCAGTGTTCTGACCTTACACCAATAATATTTACACCACGTTTTTTAGTAAGGCTAAAAGTTTATTAATCAATGTATGTATTGTTGGAACCATGATATTTACATTTATGAATATAATTGTTATCGATCACGAAATCAGTTGAATATAATTAAAGTATTAAGGAAAGTCATATTGTTTTCACATACAGCCATGAGAAAATTATTTAATATACGCGTGCCTTGTACGTTTAAAGACCATTATTAAAACTGTAACACCGGGCAAAGGAAATTATGTAGGTACCTACTTCTGAAAATACGAAGGTTGCGTATTGCCTCTATCCTCTTAAATACGAAAATATTGTGATTTCCACCTGTTCCAAACACGCTACAAACATGTCCATTTGTCAATGTCAAATGGTTAGATTTGTCACAGCGATAAACAACTGCGATAACACTCCATTGTTGTGACGCTTGCAGAAAATTCCAAAAAGGTTTTGGCTATTGAAGAATCGATAAGTCGGATTCCCGCCCTTTTGTGGCGTCAACGCTACTTTTGGCGGGAAAAGCGACGCGCCTTCGTGACGCCACAAGTAGGTCCTGCAGGGTGGCCACTTTGCACGCAACTGCCACCCAACACTCCCCAACTAGACACAAGACCACCCACCCCCAGACACTACGCACACAGTAGCCTTAGCCTGGGAAGTGGGGTTGGGCTAGGGTGGGTGCACCACTTCCGGAAGGGGTGGTTTCTGCTCTAAATGACGCCATCGCCAGTTATGTGCAAATTGATGTCAGAAGATTTAATAAGAGTTCATAAAGTATACAATAACAACGAAAATTTTCATAACATACTAAATTAACAAGCTTAACTCTCCAATGAATGTAAATAAAACGATATTGATGGAAGTCAGCTTTTATTTTGAGTTTATGAAATTTTAAACGTAAATATATGCACCGAACAGAAACAAATTTCAAAGAGCCGTTTGTTTTGTAATCTTCTGTGAATATTTTTATATCCAGCTCGTTAGTGTATCTAAATCATTGGGCAGCCAACAACGAAAATATAACATTGTTTGCATGAATATTTGTATGAATCTGTAAATAGCTGGAAATCTTCACAAAAAATGTTTACTTTTCAAGTCGTTTTCCTCTACAATCTTCAACAATACATTCCTTATTACAATTATTACTCCAGCGCAAAAAAGTTGTAAGCCGACACTTGTCGTTAGCATGCTTATAGTGTAGGAATAATGATAAATGTAAATACAATGTTATTTTCTGCAGTGCAACAATCTCCAACTATTGTAATCAACTAAAACGAAAATGACGAACTTGTGTCTTGTGTCTTGGCTCACGATTTTCCCAGTTCCCCGAGTTTTATTATCGCCCATTTCCCAAGACGAGGAAAACGCGCTCTACAGACGCTCTTTCAGAGTATTTTAATTTCCGAGGAACACATCACAACACCAAAATAGAACTCCATTTCCAAACGACTCAACCATTTTCCGACACGAACAAGTGCTATCTGCTGTGTACATAATAAACGCCATCGACAAACTATGAATCACCAACAACTTTATTATTAAATTATGTGCATTACCGACTTACAAATAAAACTATATGACTAATTAAATCATTTAAAAGATTTAAGACAAAAAACTCGTAGCAATTTTCGATATTAAATTACAAGCAATCCATTATTTATAAACTTTTGAAGTTTTTCTTTGAAGAGTCGTAAAAATTATTGATGACTCTATGTTGATTATTAGCTATCGCAACATTTAAAAAAAGTATGGTCCATTGAAATAAATAGGCACGCATCAAACACACATTCAAAGAAAAGCGCTACTCTAAATTGCAATGATATCGTGAAAATCATGTAAATGATAAGATTATAAAACTGTATAATATATATGTTGAATATCAATGTTTTTTAACATTTATGAAAAGTAAAAATAAACTTTGTTTACCTTTGCAAGTGAAAGAAAAGTGACAGATGGGTTTCACTGGGAAACAGGAGCACAGAGAACGGACGCGGTTATCGGCGAAAAGCTTATCGGGTGACTGAAGCAAAGAACGACGAGCGCAGAGGCGACTCGGCGACTATCGGCACTAGGAGGAGGCAGAAGTTGCATCGCCGCTCCGGTCAGCCCCGCCCGCCCGCTTCATGGCCGTGAAGATAGGCTATGCGTATTGGTCACACATGTAGGTATCGTTTATCGGAATTATTGGACAATGAAATAATAACGTGAGAACCTTGAGAGAGCCAAAATATGCCAAGACGATCCACTCACGTATGTATCTGGCACGTGCTGTAACATTGGCGGTTTGCTGTTGTTCCTTACCTGCTGAATATTGTATTATAAGACAATTAAGTACGTACCATATTATTATAAGGTATCACTAATTTCTCTTTTGTATGATGTCTTTTGTTTGACCGACAGAAACTATATTTTCAGCCGAATCCCTGACCGAAACCAAATACCGGCTTCTGTTCCAGTTTCGGCCGAAACCGAAGCCTTGCACGGAGAAAAGGGGTTTGGGTAATTAATTAAGAATCTTTGCAAATTATAGGTTATTCCGATTTAAAACGGGATTGCAGGCCATACGAAGGAATTAACAGGTCTCCTAATAAACTTTTAGTAAATTACTAATGTATTATCATGATGTCGGAACACATGTTAATAAAAATCTGAATATTTTTCCATTACGACGAAAATTCTTTGTATCTTCATGATAAATTACAATTATTAATCAAGGCAAATTGATCAAACATTCCTTAATTAATATTTTATTAATAAGGTCTGTTAATTTATCGTGAGGGTATCGATTTTTCTCTATACCCCGAAATTTGTTGATTTTATTATTAAACTTGTAAGAGTTATTTTTTATACATTAACTCCGCCCAAGAGGTCCTGAGGAAATAATTTCCCTACGTCATGTTTGGGGATGTGAAGGTTCTTTTTCAGGAGAGGAAAGAGTGAACAGGTTGTAGGAGAGAGGAAACACAGAAGCCATTAAATCACAGCCGAGCTGTTGAACCCAGAAAAAGCGTAGTACCCAGTAGAAACGAAATGTGACATTATATCCACTGTGTACAAATGTTGCACGTTTGGCATGTTTTCAGACTATGCACCGGTTCCGAAGGGATCAATGATGTAGTAATGAAATGGATGCCATTAATTTAAGGAGTAAGTAAATAGCTTTACCTTTTAACAGTTCTTTAAAGCTCGCTGTACGAGAGTCCCAGCGAGAGGTAGGACTACTATATATAGGTACTTTGGCTTTAAATGCATTAAAAATATACAAATATTTAACTATATATCGAACGTCTATAGTAAACAGATCAGTCGAGTCGTCTATATGTTAGACAACAGCGATAGCAATACATACAATAACTGATTATTATTTAAACGATTAACTTTGACAAAAATAAATATTTTTTTAAATTTACAAACTCTTTCAATTTTATTTAACAGATAGTTATTTTAAAATAATATAAGTTATTCTAGATGCGTACACACGCGCCTGAACGTGATCCACGCATCATTTTTTTTTTTTTTTTTTATAGTGAATACCTCACAAGAGTCCCAACTGCTCCCGTCTGGAGCCAGTGAGACTATGGCATCCCCAATTGGGGGATGTTGTGAGGCTGAAGGTAAGTGGGGAAGGGAAAGAGGAAGGCGGGGAAGTACCTGGCTATTCAGATCTAGTCACTAAACACGGCTAAAGCCATTTGGAGCAACGTTTCAATTCTGAATGGTGGTCTTACACCAGGGCGATACTGGTAGTATCTTCCACTCTGGAACGTGCCGCAAATATACTATATATTATTTTAATTAATTAATTGTGAAATAACACAAATTAATCAAATAAAATTTATTTGCGCACGCCGGGTTCGAACCCGCGACCTTCGGAATGGCAGTCCAATGCGTTACCACTGGACTATGCCGGCCGTCATGAACGCAAGTTTCGACTTCGATAAATTTTTGGCCGTAACCGAAACCGCGGCTGAAACTCGTTATTGGCCAAAACTGACTGAAACTGAAACTTCGGTCTATCAGTCTGTTGTTTTCAGTTCCTACCCTCCGCCAAGGCCCGGCCTGTTGGCTACTTGACCATGATGGCATGTTGGCTTTATATATTCTTGCACGCAATTTTTGAAATCTTCGATAAATTGGTATTGTTTCAATTTATTGTTATAATTTTATTGTAATTATTTATTTTATGTCAATATTAATATATTACGGATTCAACAGCTAGGAAACAAATACTACGATGTTGTTGATATATTTAGTACATCAATTTCAATATATAAGCATACCTTATTGAAGTTTTTTTCATCAAATAGTGGAATATTTTAATAAAGGTATTTAATTTGATTTGACTAACACATAATAATTTTGTAAACTGAAACAGAAAAAAATATTTTGGATTTTTTATGTTTTGTGCCTGCATGCTGTGTAGATAAAGTTCAGTGATATTTTGACTTTATAGTTATTTTTCTGCAATTGTTTTAAATAGTCGCCTGCACTATTTTCATGTATAAAATCGTTAATATTTTTTATATACAGGGTGTCCGGAAACTCGTAGTACAAGCGGGAAACTGGTGAATCTACATCACATTTGGAGTCGATTTTGTGGTATATTTTTTTTTTATTTGAGCTTTCGTTATCGAGTAAATCGAGTTTGAAGTTGATTTTTTTTTTTTTTTTTTTAATCAAATTCTTATAAATTATTACTGAAGATCAAAGAACCCAACTAATTAAAACTATTTGAAAGTAAAACAAATGAAGAAACTCGGATTTGAAGCATTATTTTGAAATCACCCTTCATTTAACCCGGTGTAATCATAAAATATTTCTGCTCTGCAGGGTTAAAACATCTGTTACTCAACCCTAAACACCAGAAAAAACTTTAACCCTAAAATAGCCGAAAAATATATTTTTTTGGTTTTTTTTTTTTTTTTGAAAATGCTCAAATCAAAAAACTTTATGTTTTTTTGGGTTCCCCATGTGGTGTAGATTCTCCAGTTTCCCGCTTGTACTACGAGTTTCCGGACACCGTGTATATGTATGTAAAAGCCTTAATAGACGTGAAAGAAATAAATGTTTCCAAACAATTCGCATAACGAACTGGTGAAAAGCTCAAGTAGGAGGTACCTGTTATGCTGCCATGCCGTAGGAAGTACAAACACAGTGTCTTCCTTAAGAGCCTCTAGGAAAACACTGTTACCACGGCAGTAATTAATGGCACACGCTGTAATTAATATTAAGCAGTAGTGTGCAGTTCATAAATGTGAAAAGGTGAACCTACTCCAAGAAAAACGAACCATAAAACTAGTACTATCAAACACGGCTACCATCTTGACAGGATTGACCGGACATGAAACACCTAAATTTGCAGACAGACGAAATGCAAAGTAGTTGAGTCAAACCAGGACATCGCTACGCTGACTCACTAGTTGAAAGATAATAAAAAGGACAAAATTCTGGCCAACTTTTCTCTCTTACCTACATCAATCGCGAATGGTAAAAGGTGAATTTCAAATAATCCATGCACAATAATTCGTAACCGAACTTGAAAAATTACACTGTCCTAGATCAATATTAATGAACGCCACTGCTATTCAATACATTATTTATATGTTCGCCAATTACTAAAATTCATTGCCTTGCGAAATCTACCCGGAGCTCAAGAAATTGAAGCGGTAAAATTAAAATTAAATAAAATATACCAAGAAAAGTAATTTCATATGGCTGGGAAGAAATTTTTTACTAAAATTCTGAATAAACTAGTCAATAAATCAACATATACGGAAAATCTACCAGGAACACAAGAGCGAGAAGATGAATTTTTATTTTTTTTCATTAATCCCACAATTAAGAAAATAATTTCCTTCTGGGCCTATTTCTTCTTTTGGGATGCTGTCACGAGGGTATTATATATAAGGAAACGAAGGAGAGGAAGTTCTGGGAAAGTAAGAGGTATGAGGGTTGGGTAAGAATCTAGGGATCAATAATAATAATAATTGGATAAATTGTACAGCGCCGTTTTTATTTAAAAAAAAAACACCTCAAGGGTGCTGTGTGTGTGCTATCAATGTGTCCAGGGGTGAAGGACATATGAATATATCTCCCTCACTGCGGTGCTAGGAGATGTGTCGCAAGACCAGTTGGAGAGGTTAAAGGGTCTCCCCAAACCATCCCATCCCGATCTGGCACGAGGCTGGTGGGCAGGCGCATCCAGAACACACCTCGTAGCTTGACACTTGGAGTGACCTATGGCAGAGGTGTTGGTTATCCAATAAATGGTTACCGTGGCGGCGGTACACAAATCCGCCTCCCAAATTGAAATTAAATATGAGCCTGATTGACCTGGTATATCTCACTCACACAATTCTCACAGTTCTGAAGCTATGTAGATATGAGCCTGATTGGCCTGGTGTATCACATTCACATAGGGAATGCAATCCCGGTATACCGGGATCCCGAAATACCGAGATCCCGCAAACATTTAGCGGGACTAATCTCGGTCGAAAATTTTGCGGGATCCCGCTGGACTGGCGGGATTACAGAGAATTACCTTCAATTCACTTACAATGCGCTAATGACTATTGTGCCAACCAGCGTGGAAGCTGAAGGAGCTTTTTCAGCCGCTGGCTGCCTTGGGTCCAATATCAGAAGCCGTTTATCAGATGACACAATTAATACTTTAACTTTTTTACGAAACTAGTTCCAAAATAATGTTTAATTAAACTTATGATGCTCATTGTACAAGAATATTGTTTACCGTGTGAACGTTATTATTTAAATTTAAGTTTCAGTTCAGTTTCAGTTTCAGTGCCGGCAATCTGGGCGTTTATTTTATTTTCATTTGTGTACATAGATTTCTTTTACCCACCTCACTAGACAAAGTCTGTTCCGAGGCGGGTATGTTATGTAAATTTATGTCTCATCTTATTCTTTGCCAATTTATAACTTAAACTTTACCTATGTCTAACTAAAGGTATATATTATTAAATATTAATAAATCATTTAAAATGTCCCAAAGAACTTGTTTTATTATAGGTATAAATTTAAAAGTCTAAAAACAAGGTTGGTAGATCGAGGTCTATATTATACGATTGATTAGATATCTAAGTCCACTCTGCTGGATCCCGCAAATACCTGGATCCAGCCGGACTAAGATTGTTCAGTCCCGCAAATACCTGGATTGGCATTTTCTTGCGGGATTGCATTCCCGACATTCACACAATTCTCACAGTTCTGAAGCTATGTAGATATGAGCATGATTGGCCTGGTGTATCTCACTCACACAATTCTCACAGCTCTGAAGCTATCTACATTGCAGAATCTAGCGTAGGTCCGAAATACGGCCTGTCCATGGAATTCATGTAATCTGCAAAGCTTAGATTGCGGAAGCTATTCCCGACAGGCACCAAATATACGCCTTGCGTATTCACGCATGTAAACCTTGCAAATACAACACTAACATATTCCTCAATCTGCATAGCTTTGGAGTTGCGTAATTGTGACATCCCTTCTTGGCAGGCGTCAAATATGAGATCCCAAAGTCCAAAAGTTTTATAAGAAACGAGGAAATAAATAAAACACTTCATCTTTACTTAATTCTATAATGTGTCTCGACATTCGCTTCAATTCTTAGTGCAAAATATGAAAACAATAATATTAAAAACAATCATAAAAGTAAAAACCAATCAGAACAAAATAACATGTTTTCTTACATGAGAAAGGGTTCGTATTTCAATATATTATTATATTTTAAAGATAGCTAGATGATTAATTTAAGGTTAAATGTAACGTCCGTTATAATCTACGCTTTGATAGATGGCGAAAAATTAATTATTTTATGAAAAAACACTTATAGAAAGTTATGTTTTAAAATATTAAGATGAACTATTTATTTGCGCCCGTACATATGCAATATGAATACATATTAATAAATAGTTTCGTCTGTATATAAAATTTAATTCTTTCAAGAAAGGCATACAAAGACAATATTGTATGGGTGATTCAATCCATTATTGTATTTGTAGGCCTTACTTGAAAGAATCGAGTTTTTACGCTGACAAAACTACTCATATTGTGTATGTACGGACGCAAACAAATAATGCGTATTAATAAAACGTGTATTTAAGCGTAAATTAGCGTCATCTATGAAAGAGCAGATTATGAATTCTTTTACCCTTAAGATGGAAGTTGGTGATAATGTAACTTTACTAAGCAGTGAATTTCATATAATATATATGTAATATTATAATACCCTCAATAATAATAATTACATCTACATTGTAACATTTCAACAAGATTCAGTAATATAATAATTTCTATATCACGTGTAATTTATTTAATCATTCCTACTTGAATATTAATACAGGGTTGCCACAGAAAACAAATTCTATGCTCTCTCAATGCATTCAAGGATTCGTAAAACGTTTGAAGATTAGCTTTCTTAATATGAAAATTGGAACAGGTATAATTTCAAAACCTATCTTCAGTAATAACAATAAAAATCCTTGTTTTAAATAATAGACTATATATGTGACATGCACTGTTTTTGTAGTATTGGCAACCCATTTAATATTCTGTTTGATTCAATTATAGAAAATTGTGTTAATATAAAGAAAAGTTACGGAAGTTTATTAATAATAATAATAATTTGTTATCAAAGATTTTGTCAGAAGTTCTTTCATAAATTATTGCTGAATGTGGTTTATGTTTTGTATGAACAGTTAGATCACTATAAATCAGATGCAATTCATAACAATAAAATATTTCGAAATTTGTACACTTCTACACTGTAAATCCTTTTAAACTATAAAACTGTACAAACTAAAATGTTAAATTATTTTGTTAATATCTTATGTTTATAAACTAATTAATAAATAAATAAAATTGTTTATGCATTAGCACCGAGGCACTATTCGAGAAGGCACTTTTTGAGAAGGCACTATTCAAGAAGGCACTTTTCGTGAAGGCACTATTCGAATAGGCATACTCTTTGTTGACCTTTTAAAAGTTATTGGTAAACATTCTTGCCCTTACACTTGATAAAATTGCTTACCAACAATCCAAAAAGGCTTAAAATAATGTAAAATGAATACAGAAAACAATGCGAAAACAATATTTACCAAACCGATGACTTTAATAAATCAGTTATCGAGGAACTGCTTTTAATAGCAAAGCATTACTCACTAATCTGGCACTTCAGAAATACTTTTGCATTTAAAGATTTTTATAAGTATTTCATGCATTCCAGTATTTCTCCAGTCAGGTTTAGTGCAGAATTAGTGAGATTCCACTGTTATTTTATTTGCATTTATGAACAAGAATGCCTTCCAAATAATAACTAGAATATTATAACAGAGAACATCCTAACAACTAACTACAACACCTGATCAAAAAGTAAAACATTTCCAAGAAAATAATATGTATTTTCTACTAAAATAATAATGCAATAGCTATCGATTAAAGAAATGTAAAAATCAATTAAATGCACGAATGTGTCTGCATTCCAAAAATAAGCCATTCAAATACAAATACAGGCAAATCATTTTAAAGAGCACATGTTTGAATGTTTTGTTGATGAACACCGATATTGGTTCAAAATGGTTCTAAAAATTTGTACTACCTACTCGCAGTCCCCTCACACCCCGCAGTAGTCCAGCGATACAGTAGACCACTGCGCAAGCAAGAATCTCTTTAAAATGATTATATTGTACTTTGTCGTATTTTAAAACATATTTTATCAAATGAAAGAGATAGGATCCAGAAATCAGTTGTTTACACAAAACTAGAAGAACAGCTTAAGGGATTTTTTAAAGTGCAAATTTTAGGTTATTGTGTAAAATTTTGATGAACTTTATCATATTTATGATATATTTATAATATGGTAGTAATCAATTGACAATAATGCAAGCATGTCATAATAATGGCATATGTTCTCTTTGTAACAAACTGTAACAAAATAATATAAAATGATACAAAGTTCCTGCATTTCAATCGTGACATTGCTTTTGGATATCCAATCACCATTCATTTTAAATTTAATTTATTTTGTGGGTAGTCCCTTGTTTGATCATTGTTATGGCTGAGGCCAGGCGGCGCTAGTGTCGGGCGGCGATGTTGGGTGCGGGTCCGAACTAGGCTCGGTGGTGTAGTTCTCTGCTAAACTAGTACCGGCCGCTGGCGCCAGGTGTCACTCAGGAGGTGGCGGGGCCCACCGCCTTGTGCTCGTTGTACAAGAAGTATACGGCTGCTGCGTACACCAGGGCGTTAAACAGTCCGAAACTCTGAAATAATAATATTACACGCCATTAAAATCACATTCTAACTGTCGACATTATCAAGTGGTGTCATACAATCTTCGTATCAATGGGCTTCCAAAAAAAAAACTGCCAAAACAAACCGTAAGTAAAGTTACAAAAAGCTACTTATTTGCAAACGAAGACATGTTTTTTCGTGCTTCACATGCGCCGTGGAAACTTCTTTCTATTTATATGGTTACAATAATAGTAAACTTTTAAAACATGTAGCTAGAACGTGTAAAAACAGATTTCCGGAAATTTAACCTTTTGGACAAATCCTCGCCGCAAACCCGCTGGATGGCAGCACTGGTTATAATACTTATAACAATGGCATTTCAATCCAAACGGTAGAGTATTTATTTTTATAATATTATGAAGATTTTAAAAAGGGGCGTTGTTCAATAATAATTGCAGTGTCTGTAATAAGATGAAGTCACCCGTCACCTATTCAGTCAGGTTACGGCCTTGAATATAAAGCAGATATTCCGTGACCTTCTTTCCTATGAAGCGAAACAACAGTTTAATTAGTATCTCTAACCGTAATTAGTTCGCACAGACCTGTACCTCAGCGGCGTAGCTACCTAGGGGCTACGCGGGGCAGTGCCCCGGGGCCCTCAAGCTCAGGGGGCCCTCGAATCCTTACCAGAAATCTCGATCGAACTGAACTTTTGGAAATTTCTCCCATTTTCAAAATAAATATGACAGGTTGCATCTTGCAACCCCACTTTAATCATGACAACTCAGTTGAGAGAAATTCAAAAGTAATGCCTAGGGAATTCCCCTAATTTTTTTCTGTAGGTTGGCAGTGTTGTCAATTTGACGATAGTGCGTCATTCCCCAACGACACTTGTAGCGTATTAAAATATAGATAAAATGAAGAAACCAAGTGGTGCATTTAAACGCAAACAACGCCAAGAAAGAGAATATAGTAAACAAAAATTGCCCAAAATTGACAAGTTTTTTAGTCAGCCTTCTGCAAGTACATTTGGCCAAAATATTTCTATTTATTGTGATTCAAATAATGTGGTAACTGCAGTGTTGGTTGAGAAGCCTACTGAAGAAGATTCGACAATTATTGCAGTTGGAGATACCTCCGCCGCCGATCATGTGAACGTGGATGATGTTTGCATGACACACATAAGAGCGGAGGGTTTAGAGGAACCATAAACCTCTACAATACTCTACATTTAAAAACTAAATCCGACTAGATGGTCCAGTAGGGTCAATACGATATCTGCAATAAAACTTCGTTATTTTGATATTATCAAAGCATTATCAGAAATAGTTCTAAAGAGTCCTAATAAAGATGAGCGTAGTGAAGCAGAGAGTTTTAAAACAAAAATGCTAAATTTCGAGTTCGTGTTGCTTTGCGAATTCATGCACAGTGTATAATGAACGACATCAATTATGCATCCAAAACTTTACAAAAATGCGACATCAATTTAGGCGAGGCGAGTAAAGTTTTAGCAGAGACCAAAGCAAAGTTGCAAATTTATAGAAATGATTTCGAATTATTCAAGTGCAAAGCCAGTGAAACTGCAAGAAAATATGGTATTGATACTCATTTTTAAGAAAAAAGGCAAAGAAAAGTTAAAAAACATTTTGATGAATTAGCTGCTGATCACCGATTTCCAAACCGAGAAAAAATATTTAAAATTGAGATTTTCAATAATGTACTAGACACAGTAATATCTCAATTAGATACACGTTTTATTGGTATGAGTGCAGTCTGTCATATATTCGATTTTCTAACACCAACATTTTTATTACATGTTTATGAAGCAACTTTGAAGTAGTGTGACAAAAGTGTGACGAATTCCAAAGAAAATATTCAGATATAATAGGCCCTAGTTTTTAACTTCAATTTATTAATATTTACCTCAACTAACTCAATCATGGACTGTTCACCAATTATATGTAAGGAAATAATGAGCAAATATGGAGTGCTAATGTTATTATTCTTTACAATTCCTGTCACTTTTGCGGCAGCTGGAAGGTCATTTAAAAAATAATTAAAAAGTATTTAAGAAATAAGATGGGCCAAACTCGACTCCGACATTTATCGCTAATAGCAATTGAAAACAAAACCGCATCAAGCCTGGATTTAGACGAAGTCATTGATACTTTTGCGAAAACTAAAGCTAGGAAAAAAATGTAAATATAATAGTTATTTAGTCAGTTGGTAGGCCCGACCTTTATATAATAAACCCTTGAATCTTCTCTATTTCGTTTTATTAGCCAAACCTTTACCAAGTATTAATTGTAATTTATGTTGTTGCTGTTTAATATTTTTATTACCTGCCCTGCAGTCTGCAGTGCACAAAAAAGAGCTTGTAGCTTAGCATTTTTAAAGTGTTTGTATATTTCATATTTTTATTTGATAAAACCTAATCAGTTTACATAGCAGTGGGGCCCCATTTTTTAATTTGCCCCAGGGCCCTTGGTTACCTAGCTACGCCACTGCAGTACCTCCGCGGTTACTGAATACAATAGACGTATGTATCATTCACGATTACCTTTACATTAATCTGTACTATTTATCACTGGAATAACGTTTATGATAATTTGTAATGCTAGTTTATTTCCGATGCTAACGAAGATGTATGTGTAATACATAGTAAACTAGCAGACAAATGTAGTAACTAATCGGTAAATTATTGTTTCCAGTCCAATAAAACACAATTGTAAAATTGTGGACTTTGAAATATGTCTTGGTACAATATTTTTCAAACGGTCCACAACATGGTCGATGGTTTCCAGAAAACCTTAGTTTAAAAAACGGTAACATGTTAAAATGTCCATGGAGATAAAATTTCTCTTACTTGTAATTTGAAGCATGTATGTTAGCTGAAAACATGATATTTGTAACAGAAGATTTTTGTTGGAAATCTGTTTTTACGCTATGATGTAACTATATCTCTTCATTGTTACGGAAACTGGATTAGACAATAAACGTTAAAATCTTCCTTGGTTTTCTTAGAAAAGAAAACAACATAAGTAGGCACCTAATATATTACCCTAAAGAATAAAAATACCGACTACCATTTTGAAAGAAAAGATTAACTCCCTTACTTATGAACGCGGTGTAAAAATTACGGTCTTAAACCAGGCTTTACCACGTCAACGTTGAACGGGCGTTTAAGAATCTAGTTAGCAACGGTCTGACTAATTAGATTCTTATACGTCCCTTCAACGATGGTGTGGAAAAGAAGGCCTTTAACCGTACAAACGCCGCGCTAATGAGTTAAGTTTTCGCTTATACCTTATACACAGAGGCGGATTTGCCCTTAGGCCTATGTAAGCCCGGGCCTAGGGCGGCCAGATATTAGGGGCGGCCAATCGTGAAAAAAAGACATAGATGATAACAAGAAATTTCTTCCTAAGTACCTAAATATTCTACGTACAAAATAGCGATATGCAAGAGCGTGTTCACACACAGCACACAGCGCGCCCCCACGCCCCGCAGCCGCCCTCGCCAAACTTATGATGGGTACTGAGAAAGGGGCGGCTACATGGTCTGGGGCCTAGGGCGGCCAAGACTGCAAATCCGCCTCTGCTTATACACCGCGTTTATTAGTAAGGGGGTAAGACGGTAAGGGTTTAAGGGGATTAAATTGGAATCAGAAAACCCACTCATTTTAAAAGATTTTTTGTTGTTGTTTTCGTCATTTACGAGTAACGTTACCGTAATAGTTTGTTGCATTAAGGACGGGTTGTTTCGGAGAATATGAACAATTCTTCAAATTACAACGTTAATTTGTGAGTTCTGTGAAAGATATTTTCTAGTTCTGTTATTACTTCAGTTCTGTCAAGCAACTAGCCTATAATGATATAATATCTGAACTTGAATAGGACTTTCACAGAACTCGCAAATTAACGTTGAAATTTGATGAATTGTTCAAATTCTCCGAAACAACCGGTCCTAAGAGTCCGTGATTTGAAGATTTTTTTCAATCGGATCAAGTAAGGGATAAAGATTATAATATAATGATAGAGATAAGAAAGTAAACTTACACCGGCTGTGAGGTTGGACGCCCTGTAGAAGGTATAGGGGGGAGTCCACACGGCCAGTTGGACGATGAAGGCGATGATGTACATGATCGTGATAAGGGAGGTGTTGAACAGTTCCTGAAACAAGGTAAACAAATAAACTATTAAATTATAAGCAACAAGTGCTGGTTAACAAACAGAACCAGGAAAAACTGACATTGTCGAGGCCCATCAAGACAAATTCACAAGACGATCGCATGCGATAACTTTAGCAAACTTGTGTAAACTTAAAAAAATATCGAAAGTATTAAAAAATATATATTTATTGTTTTAAGGCGATGCACTACGTCATGAATTATTTTTCATTGAGCCGCTATCAATAATAACTCTACGTAGATGGCGATAAGGTTTAAATTCACGCTTAACACCATCCGCCTGTTTTGATTTATGCAAGAAAAAAACATTGCCAAAAAGTACCTTTTATTTTATTTTGTGGATGTTCAGGCATAAATATTTAATTTTTTTCCGATCATTCTATAAATAACTTAATTTGCCACATTATACAATAAAATCATAACCGAAAATGGGTTCGTAAGTAGGAGATTTTGAACTTTAAAGCAGTTTTCATAGGCCTTATACATTATTTTTTTCTGGGCTTATAAAAAGACTTTAAAAAATACTCGATTATTTCAAAGGTCAAGATGTATTCTACTCGCAAAAATTTAATTAAAGCATCTGAAACATTTCTAGGCGACCAAATTTTCAAACCAAAAACACATGATTTTGCATTACTACGTATGGCATCGCCTTAACTACAATTAAACAGTTTGTCAAGAGGATGTCCACGTTCGATTACAATGTAAATATATAAACATAGTATTATTAATAATTATAAATATATGAATTATTGTTTTTGACACACGTACCTAATATAAAATAACTAACTGACATGTACTCGAAGTTGCTCGAGTACATGTGAGTTTTTTGCTTTTCTTTACTTTCTATAAATAATGCATTTTTTATATATTTGAACTTTCCGGCAGAAAGTCTCTAAACGATATTGAAAACCCTAGCAAAATCTGTTGCGAGTTTAGGAGAACTAAGCGCACAAACAGACAGACACGGATAGCGACTTTATTTGATACTATTTAAAGATTAGATTTTTTTTTTGGAAATTTGCCGGTAACCCGGGCGTTTATTGACATCAATATTTGTTTACATATTATGAGCGCTACCCGACTCACTAGACAATATCTGTTCTGAGCCGGGTAGCAGTATCTACCATTACATATATCAATAATAATAAAAGTGAATAAAAATACAAAGTAAATAAATAAAAATACAAAATACAGGAAAAAGAAACGTAATTAAAAAATAAAAGATTAACTAGATAAAATAATCTAAATATAAATTATTACATACATATGTAACAGTAATTGTTTTTTTTAGTGTGAATCAAATAATCAAATGTGAATCAAATAATCAAATAATTGAACTATTGAAGATTAAATCTACATGTTAATGATAACAACTATTAACAAATAGTGATGACTAGTATAAAGTATCTCTACTTAGAAGCCATGTTTTCAGCATATATCTGAATCTATTTAGTAATTCGCATTTTTGATATTACTTCTATTATTATTTTGGGCACGTTATACTCTAGGGTTCGCTGTCCGTATTTATTGTTGCGTTTGAAATGATGAGTTTTGGTAGCAGGTAGCAGGTAGACTATTGCCTTTCTATAAACGACGCACATAGGTGGCGAATAGAAACACATAGCACATAGGTATTTCGTAACATAGTGAGAATAAAACAGATTTGGCTCAACAATATTGTCGTAATATCGGTAGCCGGGCGAACTCACCATCGAGACAAGGGAATATATATATATATATATTTTTTTATATTAACTCCACACAGGAGGCCCTGAAGAAAATAATTTCCCTCAGGGCCTATGTCATCTTTGGGGATGCTGTGTGGAGGGTCTTTTTGTGGAGAGGAAGGAGTGAACATGGGTCTTGAAGAGTCCCATGTTGTAGGAGGGAGGAAACACAGAGGCCGGCAGTTCGTTCCACAGCCGAGCTGTTGAACTTAAGAACGAATCGTAGAAGCGACCCGTTCTCATGTGAGAAATGTCAACCGTGTACAAATGTTGGGCGCGCGTTTGGCGTGTATCCCGACTACGCACCGGTGCCAAAGGGATCAATGACGCTAGTTCCTCAGAGCATCTTCCATTGTAATACCGATAGAACAAGGACAGCATACCTACCTGTCGCCTGTGCTCTAAAGATTGCAATCCGTTTGTTAAGATTGGGGAATCTATCAAACGGACCGCCCGTTTTTGCACAGAGTCAAGGGTTTTTTTCAGGTATTTAGGGGCTCCGGACCAGAGATGGCTGCCAAATTCGACAGTAGGGCGCACTTGCGATTTGTACAGGGTCAGCAGTTGTGTACTATTAAATTATCTGCGGGCCCTGTACAGTACGCCCAGCTTCTGAGAGGCCAGCTAATATATCGACAATTTAAGCAATATATTGACAACATAAGCAATATACACGACAATCTTGCGCATTATTGATCGACAATGCAGAAATCTTGAAGTAAATACCTTCTTGGCTAGAAATTGTCGTTTAGGCTTTCCTAACGACCGAAGAAATGTTTGCGGATATTCAGAATCCTAATTGCATTTGATTTTTTTAAACTAATGTTTCTAAAACAAGGTTTTTATGCATAGCACAAAGAAAAACAAATTATTATAAGCAATAATTACTAGCCTGAAACATCAATATACATAAAATCTCCAAACCTAGATTCTTACACACCCCTCATACATTTTTCCTTCCCAGGACTTCTTCTCCTTCCTTTACTTAAAAAGACCCTCCTCACAGCATCCTCAAAGATGACATAGGCCGTGAGGGAAATTATTTTCCTCAGAGCCACCTGTGTGGGGTTATTATAATTATTTATATAAAAACCATGACGCCGCTTCCGCAGGGGTAGGCAGAGAGTACGGACCGCCAAACAACTCGGTCTTAGCACGCACTCCTCGCGTCAATCACATTCATACATATTCTTCTGTTATTCCGACTCTTGACATGGCCCGACTATCTGGTTCACTTGATAGTGCCATGTCTTCCTCGGGTGTCTCCGATTTTTTCTACCATTCCACATTTCGCGTTACATATTTATTCTCCTTACACTCCTTTCTTCGTTCATTCACTATACATGCCCAAACCATCTAAGTGTCCCTTTCTTAATCTTACTTATTATGTTTACATCAGCCTTGCATTCTTTGCGAACAAATTTCTCATACGATCATAGATGTTTTACTACACACATGCCTCAGGGATCTCATTTCTACAGGATTCAATCTAATTTCGTCCTTCCAGTTCGGCCAGTTCCATGGCTCACTGCCATACATCAGGGTAGGTACAAATACTCCATTGTGGACTGCTAGCTTCGCTTCTTTGTACAATTTTGTTTGTAGCGCCAACCGCATTCCGTCCTCCAAAAGTTTCATAAAAATGAATCTGTAATCCCATATTTTTTGATCTTGTACACAAAAGTACCTCACCATTATTGGATTGTAAAATACGATGTACAGTTTTCCTGACCTAGAAGCGTTTAATACCTAGGCGTTAAACGCAAGTGTTTTTTCTTTGTTGTGTTTTACTTTGTTTACAAACATAACGGTTATTATACATTTACGTTGATATAAACAACAACAACGATATGAACAGATCACGCTCTTGAACACGGTAGGATGGATACGTAAATATTTTAGAGATGTCGTTACAGGCAAAAAAATATAACATGGATTTATTAAACATACACAACGTACATTGTACAACACGCGTTGGGTGAAATAATTGATTCCGTTATGACTATACACGCGTGAACATTTTCCAGTTCAGCCAACACGCATTCAAATTCAACCTACATTGATTGTCCCCCAAGCCCTCTACCAATGTCAAACATTTAATCTTATACCATAATTATTTTTTATTATTTATTTTTTCTTTGAAAGAGTTATTATTCTATGTATTTATTTAAAGTTAAACATTTTATTATTGTTTATTTTGGCTTTCACCCATTAAGGGTGATCTTGGCCATATACAAGGTTTTCCAATAAGAGGTGTTATTTTGATAATCAATCGTAAAAGATCAATGGGTTCGTTGCTTGTGTGGCACGTAGCGCCGTCTTGTTGAAAGTAAACGTTGTACAGATCAATACCATCCAATTCCGGCCATAAAAAATCATTAATCATCTCTCGATAGCGCAATCGATTCACCGTAACTGTTGCTCCAGCCTCATTTTCGAAAAAATAATGTCCAATTACTCCGCCGGACCATAAACTGCACCAAACCGTCACACGTTGAGTATAGAGAGGCTTTTCAACAATAACTCTTGGGTTTTCCGAGCCCCAGATGCGACAATTTTGCTTGTTGACGAAGCCACCGAGGTGGAAATGGGCATCATCACTCAAGATGATATGCATTTGATTCACTCAAGTGAATTTGAATAATTTCAATGCGTTGTTGAAGCGTGTATCGTTCCATTTTTATTAATGGCGTAGTTTTTACTTGTCAAATGTCAAAAAATGACAGCTTCAAAAGTAACATCTACCGAAATAGCGAGCTATTCAAAATAACACCTCTTATTGGAAAACCCTGTACAATTAATTGAAATGGCTACAGCCTATAACCGTGTCTGGTGACCAGACCTGAATTTCCAGGTACTTCCCCACCTTCCTCTTCCCCATCTCCTTCCCATCCCCACTACTGTATAATAGTTATAATACCTCCAACTTCTGACATTTCCCATTCATTTTGATGGCAGTATGCTACACTATTGTCTCCTAACGGCTAGAGTTAATAATAATAACAATAATAATAATTGGATGATTTTTATAGCGCCGTTTTTGTGCAAAATCACCTCAAGGGCGCTGTACAAACTTATAATACATTTGTACAGTGATCTATGTTATAACTTAACTATTTATGGAGATAATATACAGTTCAATACTTACCTGGTAGGTCACTCGAGATTAACACTTAATTAACATTATCTAATTGTTTATTAGCGAAATTTAGATACAGGATTAAGGACATAATTGAAAAATTGAATATAACTGGACTTTCTCTTAGGAATGGTATATTTAATTTAAGGGTACGACAGCTTAAAAAGGTAAGTTTTTAGTTTAGACCTAAATTCTGTTGGACTTGTTATGGATCTTAGTTCCGGAGGAAGTTTATTCCAAGCCTTCGGCCCAGATACTCCGAAAGCGCGATCACCAAACTTAGTATTTGGCTTGCGCTTAGGTTCCATCAGTCTGCCTACAGCTGATGATGTTGCTGATCTGAGTTGTGCGGCTTGGTTCTCTTTAATACATTTTAATGGATTTTACGCCGCGCTACACCTGTGCCTCCGGTGGACAGAGTTGCCAGTCAATGTAGGTAAATACCTACTGCCAATATTTTAGTGGAGTTGGGCGTATTATTAATTTTCTTATTAAAATTACAAACAATATTCCAGCAAGATTATCGAAAGGTAGGCACTGGATAAATGACATCCCGGTAGGAACCAACCAATATTCTCATTTCAAAACTGTAGTGTCTGTAAATATATACGTAGTTTCAGTGCCGCTCAACAGATGTCGTTAGAGTGTATATTTTCAAAGTATAATTTATGTAGTTTTAAGGTATCTCGCAAGGTATCAATTGCTGCAAACCAATCCCAGGATTGAAACCAGAGAGAGAAGGTATCTCCATAGGTGTCAGTGGAAGTACCACATGACAGAGACAACTGTCGGACGTTTGGATCTAATACCTGAATGGTTACAAACATATGTACTTACAGTCAATATCCAGTTGATGGGTAACTTGAGTGCCTCCCGCACTCCAAGGAGGTAGACGAAGGTCCAGATGAGGGAAGAGATGAAGGACATGACCACTACGAAGAGGAACCAGTGGGTGCCAGCCAGCATGGCGGGGGAGGCGCAGGCCATACATATTATCCCGAATACCTGGAAACAAAAACATAATTTTTTTTTTTTTTTTTACAGTAATACCGCACAAGAGTCCCAACTGCTCCCGTCTGGAGCCAGTGAGACTATGGCATCCCCAATTGGGGTATGTTGTGAGGCTGAGGGTATTGGGGAGGGGAGGGAGATGGGGAAGAGGAAGGTGGGGAAGTACCTGGCTATTCAGATCTGGTCACCAAACACGGCTAAAGCCATTTCAAGCAACGTTTCAATTCTGAATGGTGGTCTTACACCAGGGCGATACTGAGAGTATCTTCCACTCTGGAACGTGCCGCAAATATACTATATATTATTTTTAATTAATTAATTGTGAAATAACACAAATTAATCAAATAAAATTTATTTGCGCACGCCGGGTTCGAACCCGCGACCTTCGGATCTGTAGTCAAAAGCGTATACCACTAGACCACGCCGGCCGTCAAATATCAGTAAATACGTATTTTAATTTTCTGTCTTCCTTAAAAGCTTGCCATGTTGCAGCACCAGAAAAATTATGTGTCATTTGAGACGATAATATCCGTCTATTGATGAAGTTGAAAGGGTTATTTAAAAAAATATTTGTATCAGATGTCACCTCTGAGCATCAAGCGATACGCACTCCGTCTAGTTCCAGCAGCACCGTTCAGATGGCACAGAGCGCATACGTAGCGCATAACTCCAATTGTGCTCAGTAATCTCTGGTTAAAAAGAATTCTGACTGGTCACCCAGTTGGAAAGAGAAAAGTGGGAAGACCCAGACTGAGGTGGGAAGATGAGGTAAGAGGGGATGCAGCACAGCTTCTCCAGGTGACAAACTGGAAGTCAGCCGCTGAGGACAGGAGGAGTTGGAGGCGACTGTTGCAGGAGACCAAAGCTCGATATGGGCTGTAGCGCCATCGAAGAAGAATCTCTGGTTAAAATGTTTTTAATTTAACATTTTATTACTGTCACTCGCTTATTCCATTCAATTTGAAGTCACACAGTTATTATTTATTAACATGCCCCATTTGCACTGTCCTATGCTCTATCTAAGAGCGGTTTGTTGAGTAAAAAGGAGGTGTAGAAGAAAGAGATGGGAAACAAGAAGGCTTGGAAGTGCTATTCGATTCTGGTCACTAAACATTGCCAAAACCGTATCATTAACGTTTCGATTATAAATAAAGGTCTCTCACAGGGTCGAGGATGATTGTCGATCACTCTGGGTCCAGCTGCAAAGTTTTATCGATAACGTTAACAACGATCTGTCAAGTATTCATGCACGGGAACGATGACAAGTTATCGAGACCATCGGTAAGACCACCATTCACAATTGAAACGTTGATTGAAATGGCTTTGGCCGTGTTTGGTGACCAGATCTGGATAGCCAGATACTCCCTATCTAGGTATCTCCTTCCCCTCTCCCTTATCACTACCTTCAACATCACAACGACCCCAATTGGGGAAGCCATAGTTTCACTGGCTCCAGACGGTTGGGAGAAGTTGGGACCATTACCTATTTAATTTATTATTCAAAAATATATTTTAAAATAGCATTGTTTGTGACTACCGTGGATTACAATAATATATAGGTATTGGTTTGGTCACAAGTTCAACCTCGATGCTTAAAATGTTACAAGACTGTGTTATGTACGAGGTAACTATTAACTACTCTAAGCAGACGTTTAACGTGAAAGAATAAAAAATGACCCGACACGCACTAATTTCCACGATCCATTGTTTCAGCAAATATTTTCTCGATGAAATTGGAGGTAGGTACTTTATTTAATTACCCTTTCTTGGGTATTTCGAAAAAACTACTCGATCATAACTTGGACGTGAATATATAAAGCTTGTTACACACGAGGAATATAATATGCGCACGTGACCTATATCAAGATATCGCTCGCCATAAACTGTGTTTTTGATATTCAAATGGGATGGAAATCTACGATGTTAGGCGAGTGTAAGTGAGACAGAATATTGTGCCATTGGGCCAAATAGAACATTTGTTTCCATTAAAATGCATGTTTTCTTCTTTTTCTACACAGACGGGTAGTATAACTGTGACGGTGGTATAGGATTGTATGGCCGTGCCCGCTTATATATTCATACTATAGTCAGCGTGTGTAACTAGCTTTAACAGAAAATTTTTTATTTTTCTGAATCAGCAAGAACTTTCGAACGATGAGCTCTGGTATCACGACATTTTAGCTTTTATATATCACTTAGCTTTGATCTGGAATTTCTAGGGCATTGCTACCATTTTCAGTTATTACAATGAGATAAATGATTAGTTTTTCTCATCTCACCAAAAACATCGAATAATTCAACTCTAAGATCACTACTAGGTAAGATTCAATCAATAATATTGATACAAAAAAAACACAAAAAAGTATATACGCTCATTAATATGCACATGAAGTTGTTGTACAATCTATAAATAACTGTCGTGTCATAGCTTGATCACGAAGATAAAAGAACAACAATATTTTCAGGACAAGTATTACGTCTTATTCTATAGCGCAAAATTGCTATTGCATGAATAATTTATCTATTAAAAGTAAAGTCAATTAACAATTAATCACCTAGAAACAATTTTATTCATTTCGTTGCGAGTATTGCTGACCTGGCCTGAAAGGGGATTAATGGTGCTGCCAGACGCAAAGCTCACATCAAAAGTTAATGTACAGCGCATCATCTTTTCTACCGACACACGACGCTATCAAATATTTCTTCCTATGGTAGGAGAGGGGGTCAGTTGAATTCGAGAGCGGCCGAGGAACATAATTTCATCTGTCAAAGTGACAACTTTACTTACTGACAGCTTGAGCACGTTTTCGAAATGGATGATACTTGTCGCCTATTGCTGGATCTGTTGGACAGCTCATCCTCAGATGATGATGCCGCCAACTATATAATTATAAATGCTATTTATAAACTGTTTAGATTTTAAACAATCTGCGCGTAAATAGCGCATTTTCACATAACCTGACATAACCTCTCCGTCGAATCAGGAAATTCGCAGTTCGCATGCCGATCGACGAAAGCGACATATAATAAATTATTGTAAAATAAGCTCACGTCGATTTCTAAAAATGTCGAAGGCAAAGGCGGCAAGGACCAACACCAGGGCAGGGAACGAGAAGAGAGCACGAGAGCTGACGAGAGCAAACCAGATTACCCAGTAAAACAATTGAAAACAATCAACAAACGAACAAACTAGAAGCTTCTCTATGTAGGTTTCGGGCCGTCCAACTTTATCAAAAAACCGAATGATATTACCAAATAAACATACTGAGTTAAAAATATGATTAATTTTGAAAGGGCGAAAATTTGTTTACTTCAAATTCAAATATTGATTATATTTATATTTTAAATATATGTTAAGTATGTTTGCCAAATAAAGTTTTTTATGTTTCTAAATTTACTAGCACACATGACGATATGAGCTAACATAATAAATAAGAAATGCATTATTAGGCTGCTTATGTCATGGCTGTCAAAGGGAACACGGAACTTAGTTGGTAGCTCCGCAATTAAAATGACCCCCTCTCCTTTTTACGGCGGAGAGGGGGACGCATAACTTTTCAAATATCGCGTCGGGAGCGGTTACGTAAAATAAATTCGGTTAGCGAAGTTCAGAACCACACTTATAGCGCGTTATCTTTTTACGTGTGTCGGGTCTGTATGGGATTGTATGGCGAGCGCTATTGTGCTTTATATTATCTGTTGATGTGAGCTTTGCGTGTGGCTGCACCATTATTCACAGAAATACGAGTAATTTATTTATTTTATTTTATTGATACATGATTTAGAGAGTACATGTGGTTTTTTGTGATATTTCACCCTCCATGCTAGGGATGACCCTGTGTTATGGCGGGTGAATTTTACAGTTTGCGGACATAGAATCTATACCTTACTATAATATAAAAAAGAAAAAAAGAAAAATGATATATAGCTAGTTTGGGTGAAACGAAGTGGATGGAGAAGTTAGAGAATTATAAGAAGATGAAAAATGTTAGAAATTATTAGTAAATAGATCACACTAATTAATTATGTACCTACTACACCGCTAAGTTAGGGAATAAGGATGTAATATGTTTTGTCTGAAAGGTGATTAAATTGATTGTAGAATGAATAGGTATTGAGAGTGTAGAATGAATAGGTATTGTAGTTGTAATGTATTCCGTGTGTAAGGATCCATTTCGTAGTAATTTGTTTTTTAAAGGAATGGGGTTGACTCACGGTTTTTTAATATTATTATATCGAGTACAGAACGTAAACATAATTTTTTTAAATGTTCCTGTTTTAATACATTGCTAGCCCAGACTGTTAAAAATCACGGGATATTATAATTGTAATATTTTTGAAACTGAAAGCATTTATAGAATCTTTTCATCTGAATCCATCACCTTTCAAAAACAAAATGTTTTCAAATTTCTTTATAATATCATTTTTTGGTTCACAAATTAAGCCATTTAAAATTTACGTATCGAATGAACACCGTTAGTAAAGTAGAAAAATCATCTATCAAAAATTTAAACGAAAGAAATAAACATTTCAAATGTAGAATTATTAACTAATTAATCTAAATAAAATGTTTTGGTACCTACTTTATCGCTTGTCTGAATTGTTTCCACAATCAGTTATTACGAAAATTAAACGTTGACAAACATCCGAAATTAGTATGTTTGACGATAGTGTCTGCTATTTTGAACAGCATGAAACCTTGGAAATATTCTAATATATACTATAGACAAGCCTTACAAGCATACACTTGAAAAAACTAGTTTTATTTATTTATGATGCTAAATTAGATTTTGCAAAACATCCACATTTCTATAAGGTAATAAAATGAAGTTACCTTTTAGAAATTTTCTACAAAACATGTTTAACACGTTTTGTGTTTTTTTAGTGCTTTCTTTCTAAACATGTTTATTTTTAAACGTTCTCAAAATCCTTAAAAATAAACCAGTCAGTGTATAAGACTTAATAAAGCTTTCATTAGACAATAAAATCGACACCGGAAAAAATATCGTATAGATGAAGAAAAAATATCATTTATATGGCCGTGAGAGGTTAATATTGAATGTATGACTGCTTTTTTCGAATATGGGCAGACGACGAGAGAAAATCATCGTATCACATCTTTATACTACTACTAATTTATTTATTTATTTATTGAATATCAACGGTATAAACATACCATATTCATGTAACAGAATAACAATTAACTGTGGCATTTGATCGAAAAATGACGACAGACAGTACAAAATTAATAATAGAAGGAAATACAAGTACCTACATACAAAATATTATCAACAAGTATGAGTAGACTTACGTTATATTAGTAATGATTTAGAAGATATGATATGACGGCCGGCATAGTCCAGTGGAAACGCATTGGACTGCCATTCCGAAGGTCGCGGGTTCGAACCCGGCGTGCGCAAATAAATTTTATTTGATTAATTTGTGTTATTTCACAATTAATTAATTAAAATAATATATAGTATATTTGCGGCACGTTCCAGAGTGGAAGATACTACCAGTATCGCCCTGGTGTAAGACCACCATTCAGAATTGAAACGTTGCTCCAAATGGCTTTAGCCGTGTTTAGTGACTAGATCTGAATAGCCAGGTACTTCCCCACCTTCCTCTTTCCCTTCCCCACTTACCTTCAGCCTCACAACATCCCCCAACTGGGGATGCCATAGTCTCACTGGCTCCAGACGGGAGCAGTTGGGACTCTTGTGAGGTATTCACTATAAAAAAAAAAAATATATATATCCTTCTTGTACCTAGCTTCTGTGCAGTTAAACAGATCCGCTACATCTGCGTACCTATTACTAACTTCATGTAATCTAGGTAACAAGCGAGTGTTTGAAATGCTCAGTCCTGGAATTGTTACAATTAAACAGGGTATTAGAACGAGTAGCTCTAATGGGTACATGAAATTCAATGAGGTTAAATAAATCAAGGCTGTCTACACTACCATTTACAATTTTGAACATAAATATTAAGTCGGATATAATTCTTTTATCTGCGAGTTATTAAATTAAATTTAGTTTATACTTTCAATGGGTATATCGATTTTTTCTATTGAATCTGAATGTATTTTTTATGGGGGGACCAGATAGAGAAGTTATATTCTACTTGACTTCGAACTAAAGATGTATACAAAAAACTAATAGGTTCCTTACGAGAATCAACACTATTTTATCTATACGAGAAATAATATGGAATAAAAAATTTCGTGTCTGGTCCAATTTACTTTACAGAATGGATGAAATATTTTAATGCTATGTAACCTCTGATATCTGATACTACTTACGACTATGAGAAACGCCCAGAATATTTCTAATTAGAAACATTAAATGTCGTGACAAAAATGACACTAAATTTACTTTCAAAATTATAAATAACCATGTAGAGGCTTCCCTCTTGTCACAATCAAAATCAATATCAATCACCGTCTACTAAGAAACCCCGCCATATTCCAGTCAAAAAAACCAACTTACCTTTCTCCCAACCTCTTGTGTTAATGTGTCGACTATAATATTATAACATTGAAGTGGCAAGATTTTGGAAATATTTAGCGATAGCCCCCAAAACTTTACAAAATTTCTTAAATCTCTTCTTTTAACTTGACTCAAACTTTATTGTCTTTTGTTTTTATTTTTGTTGTTGTTTTTTCATACTTATTGTTTTATGTTAACACATTGTTGTAAACCGTTATTGGATCCCACCACGCGTTGCTTTGGTCAGTCGTCTGTGTAGATAGAGAAACAATAGCACGTTTTATTTTTACGTCCAACAGATGGCGCTGTTTTTCAAGAAGCGTGTTTTTACCTGTCACAGGATACATCTATATAACGTAGGTATAAAAAAACACACGCGTATTAAAAAGCACACACAAAATTTCAAAGCAATCGGCGAAGAACTTTCGGAGATTTAAGATTTTGAACAAACGAACATTTACATTTTTATTTTAGATTATTTCTTTGTATTTTTTTTTACTAAGCCTTGTCTGTTTGTTGTGTAAATAAATAAACTAAACTAAAATAAAATAGAGATGACGTTATGAGCTGTAATAATAATTGTAAAATCAGGTAATATTTTCAGACGTTCAAACTTATTTATTGACGGAAAATAGAATATAATAAACAATAACACAACAAGTGCCTGGTAATGGAGGTTTAAATTTTCAATACAAAACTGTGTTTACGAAATTCAAATGGGATGGAGGATGTCAGGCGGGTGTAAGTGAGATGGAGCGCTGGGCTATTAGTGTTATTCTTTATTCTATGGAGAAATCGATTTTTGCGTTGTCGATAAATTTATCATGACAATTAACACGCTTTGTTTTAAAAACACCAATTTAAGAATGTTTTATCGATTTGCCTTGATATCATGAGGATACAAAAATTTTTGTTATAATGCCAAAATATTCTGATTTTCAGGAACACGTGTTCCGACATCATGATAATGTATTCGCAATTTATTAAAAGTTTATAACCCTTTCACACCCGCATTATTGTTTCCACATATATAAAATATGTAATGCTTGATAATACCTCATAAAATTATTTGAAAATTTTTGGTATTTAATTTTTTGTTTTTTTTGTTTTTTTTTAATTTTTTTATGTTAATTTGGATTAACATTGGGCGTCAGAGGGTATTTTTTAAATAGAAAGGTAAAATAAAAATAACACAAAAGTCATACAAATAACTGTTTCATGTCAAAAAATGCACATTTACAATGAAGTGATAATCTCTAAGGTACAAAAAATAACATTTTAACTAAAATTCATCCAGAAATAAAGAAACAATCAAGGATAATAAATCTTTAAAAATTCGCCATACTAGTCGAAAACATGTCCGTTACTACCAGTGTTAATTTTACCAATTCTATCAAAAAATTTCGAACATGTAATTTATGAAAGATTAAACAAATTTCTACTAAACAAATCACTGCTATATAATAAACAATACGGTTTCAGAAAAAAATCAAATACTCTTTCGGCAACTAATGATCTAATAAACAAACTAAGAACCAGCATAGACAATGGAAATTACGCTATAGCAATCCTCGTAGATCTCCAAAAAGCATTCGATAACGTGAGTCATGTGATACTACTAAAAAAAATTGAAAAAATAGGTGTAACCGGCCCTGCTCTCCAACTCATTAAATCGTATTTAAATAACAGAATGCAATATGTCAGCTTAGATAACAAAAACAGTCAACACAATAATATAAATTATGGTGTTCCTCAAGGATCCATATTAGGGCTCTCTTGTTTCAAATATATATTAACGATATCTGTCAGTTAAACTTAAATGGGGAAATTTTTTTGTACGCGGATGATACTGCCATATTTTACTTTGGTAAAAACTTAGAAAACTTACTTGAAAAAGCCCAACTGGATCTTAATAAATTAAATAACTGGCTAATTAAAAATATATTAACTATTAACACAAAAAAAAAAACAAATTACTTACATGATCTTAAGTTCACAAAAAAGAAAAATGCCGTCTCATAAACCTTTGCAAATAGAAGGAAAAACCTACAAATTTCAGATAGTGAAAAATATCTGGGACTTCATATCGATAAACACTTATCTTTTAAACACCACATACAAAAAGTAAAAGAAAAAATTATCCCACTAATTGGTGTATTTGGTAGAATAGCCCATCTTCTACCAATACAAGTAAAGATGGGACTATACTTTAGTTTAATTCAGTCCCATCTAAATTATCTCATAGAAATATGGGGAAACACAAACATCACATATCTAAACGAAATTCAAATAGACCAGATACCCCCACCAAAAGAGTATACCAAGAAACTAACTTACTTAAAATTAGAAAACTGTACGAATACAACATATGCCTATTAATTCACAAAATACAAAATGGCCTCATACACACAAATACTTCATTTATGAAAACATCACAAGTACATGACCACCACACAAGACAACATAATAAATTATACACAAATTCAGCAAAGACAGAGTGTGGTAAAAGAAACATAGGCCATGAGGGTGTACACATATATAATCTCCTTCCTGATAGCCTGACAACTGTAAATAAAATAAGTATATTCAAGAAAAAATTGTTTGCCCTCAAGATCAATGAGCAAAACTAAAATGCTCTTACTTAATAAAAATATGATATAATTATTAATATATATATAAATATATATTATTCTGTTTTAATCAATGTACAGTTAAGTTAACAAAGCGAAATATGTATTTCTTTTAACTTAATAAATAAATAAATAAAAAAATAAAAAATTGAATGAACATTGAAATTCATTTACAATATTCTGAAAAATGACTGTGATCAGTGAATTGAACTGATGTTATTATTATAGAACACATCTTAATGCGTTAAAATATTTGTAATTCGAGTAGAAAATCAATGACGGCAGAAATTCGATGAAACTCACAATCATCAGATGTCAAAATATTTATCGTTGTTGTGGCGGTAATAAGGATTTCAACCGAAGGGAAAAAATAGACGCCACAGAAAAGATTACAAGCTATAAGAAAACGAAAACATGGTTTTTCTAAATCGCTACCGTTACGGTAAAAAAAAAATTACAAAGTTCATGTTAATTAACACTGGGGCTGAAAGGGTTAAGAAAACCTTAAGTGCCTGCAATCCTGTTTTTAACCGGAATTACCAATAATTTGAAGAAAAGAGGCACTCCATTTTGAAAGCCATTTATTTGTCTTTCTTGTAATCTTATAATTACCACTAACTGTCGCCCATTCATCTTGTTCTTTATCGCTGTTTGTACACGCACCTAGCGTGATAATGAAGATTGACTAGGAACTGGGTAAGTAACGTATTTATTATTTGAAGGGGCATTTCCTTCCAAATGGCGGGCAGCCTGGATATGGGCGGGAATTGGTGGACAGGACAATGACCTCTTACAGCTCCTAGCTCAGGCAATTCCTATTCCGAAGGGGGCACTTCCGGCACTGTGCACGTGGGCACGTGGCACGTGGGCTCTGTTTAAGGGAATCACGGGCCATTGGAGACACGGGATGGGCACATTGGGCTTGTCACTCTTGTCAGCGTCAGTAGCGGGGTGATGTGTTGTATACGAAGAGGCCCGTACCTACCTTTACAATGCCGAATAGCTAGAAGGCTAGGGTCCATATCTACGAAGCAGTGGACCGACATAATGGCTCAACGAAAAACATTTAATTACCTGTTGAATGAATATCTTTAGGTCACTTTCACCGATCAAAACCGGGCGAACGCTAAATTGTGAATAAATGTACCCATAGAAGACATTGAGGTATATAGATAAAGCTAACATTAGCGTTCGAATCCGGGCCACAAACATCGGTTAATTGTCCGCTATGATATATCATGGATTTCGCGTCGCCGGGAAAAGGTCTCCGGCGATAAGTTCAAAATGCCGACATGCTCGCTGAGGTACTGTACAAGTCGTACTGGAAAAGATGGGTAACGCAAAGGTGCAACCTTTCTTCGGTAAATATGGTTTTACCATAATCAGTAGTCGTATTTTAAATGTTACAAAAACTCAAGGAGCACTTGAAGCTGGCGCACAGTGGGCTGAAAATCGCCTTTCATAGACATAGAGACTTGAATTTTTAAGGGTATTTTTTTTTGGCTAGAAATGGATTCTGCTGATCATTACTATGCTATAAAATTTCGTATGAATCAATTGCGTGTACAAATGAAGGAGTCATCATTTTTTTAAGAAATTTTTTTATGGCACTGACATTAAAAATGAGGCTATCTCTGGAATCATAAGGTTGACCATTATATCCTTACACACAGATATACTACTATTTATTTGTATTTTTTGACATACTTCGTATTGTGGCGCAACTTGTGATTTTTTTTTAAATCCTCAAAGTTGAAAAAAAAACTTTTTTATGTTGATGTTTCATTTTAGGTTCATTAGGTGTTATTTTGATGGGGCCTTCCGGCTCACGGGCCACAGGCTACTGGCATTAGAGAACTCTGACCAATCAATCGATATGCGCCCGTCAAAATACATTGTCAGCTACAGCGGGTTCACGCCTAATTCTCAATCGAAAGTGTCTGAAAGCAATTGACCCGGTAGCAAAAAACATATCGAGTAAAAACACGGCGCGTTCTCCGGATACCTGCGTTTACTGTTCAAAGTGTAAATATAAAAAAATAACCACTCGTAGCAAACTTGACACTAATTTACATTAAAAAAAACTGGTTTCAGATATTTTGAACAATGCATCATTATTCGCTATTAATACTATTTATGCGGACAAAAACATCGGTAGGTTATCACGTGACGTAATAGGTAAATATGAGGAATGAAATCTTTTTTTATTTTTTTTTTCGTGCGTTTTTTTCTATTTTACCAACATTGGAAATGATTATGTGATAAAGAACCTAGGTATCTACATACAAAATTAATCAACATTATCACGCCGTTTCCGCAGGGGAATGCAGAGAGGACGGACCGCCAACTGAAGAGTCAAGAATTCAGACAAACTATAAAGTACCTACCGATTATATATATATATTTTTTTACAAGAAAATTATCTCAATTCTACATTTAAAATGTGTATTTCTTTTGTTTAAATTTGATGAGTAAAATCAGATTTTGTGATTTTTAATATAATGTAATCATGCAATATTAACACATTATTTGCGGGAAATGAGAAAACTCGTCATACGCCTTTTTACAATAAGACGCGGGAAACGAGTTTACTCGTTTTGTTGCGCAAAGCGGTAAGGAGCGGGAAACTTGTAAACAGGGGGTTCAAAATGGGTGCGGGGTCATGTGTTTTCTATTGTCGGCGGTACCCGATCTATCTACCTGTCAATACAATGAGTTTGAAACACAACAAAAAATAAAATAAATAAAATCGTTGTCGCGTATGTTCCGCTCACAAACTACGCAGTGAAACGCGGTACTTGTGCAAGTTTTGCAATGTGCCCCTGCAACGTAAAACACTGAAAGTTTCATCGAAAAATATCAAATAGATCATAAGATATGAATATTTTGCGGAAAGTCTAATTTTGCCCAATTTGGCGGTAAAATGCCCGACCATATAGTGTTAAGATATTATTGCCTTACAAATCATAAATATTCTGTATAAGAAACCGGTATATAAACGAATGGTGCTCTCTCTGCTCTTGTGTAAGAAAATCATGGTGTACCTACATTCTACATTGTTTCACCTTCAATTGATTAGAATTGCCAAGGTCAAAACACTGCGAAAATACATTGTGTACATATGGTTTTGATATTTGTATTCGCGCTATTGCCGTTAGTTTGCGTAACCTCGTGAGAATAGTCCAGTCATGAAAACATGCGAGTCCGGTATTGAATAATTTGGGTTGCACTAAATACCAGAGATAAATATTATATTATCTATTCTCACAGCGTCCTTGTGTTTGAGATTCTATACAAGGTGTGGCTCTTCGCCTACCCGCAATAACTATATTCTTACTTCATTGTATTTATCTGTGGCTCCGTACGCAAAATGGTGATTTACTAATGCAGAGCAGAATCTAAATACAACACCAGCTGTGTTAGCGAAAATATTATGCTTATCTTAATATTAATAAAGAAATAGAATATTATGTTTGACGTAGCGGGCAGGGTCATTCAATACAATGGGTTGAAATTTGACACGATGACACGTCTTACAATTGATTTTTGAGAAATAACTTAAATGAATACGTTAAACCCACCATCTTCTCTTTCTCTTTACCCCTATACCTTCCGATTAGGGTTGCCAGATAGTCCAGAATAAAAATTATTTCTACGAAGGCATTGGAGACGGGAACACTGCACACATATTGTACCATTTTCAACAGATTTGAGCAAGTCTTGCTACCACCCGCCAGAATCGCTTACGGCTTTTGCTCTGTAAATTATCTCGTGAGTGAGATATATATGTCGCGTATTTTCAAAAAACCGGACATTCTATTGTCCGGTTTTCCTAAATATTCTATACCGGACAGCCGTTCAAAAAACCGTACTCTACGGTCCAAAACCGGACATCTGGCAACCCTACTCCCGATGCCTTAGATGCCACAAAGGGTTAATATAAAAGATACAAATAATAAATACCAACCGTTTAATAACGGTGCATAACAATGTGTAGAAATAAAATGAAAACAAAAACAAGTTAAAATAATGTATGGGTCAAGTGAAGTCAAGTGAAAACAAGAGATTTCTGGAGCCCATCCACGCCGCTAAATATCGCACCGATCTTGCCACTACAGTGGATGTTATATTATAGGCAACACATTCGCACAAGTTGTTGTGAATGGTTAGGGTTAAGGTTAATGAAAGATTTAGTTGGTTCTTTGGTTTTTTGGAAAGGAATATGGAAAGTTTCGGGGTTTAGTAGTTTATTAGACGGTGATTGATATTGATTTTGACTGAAGGCCAAGAGGAAAATTCTACATGGTTAGTTATAATTTAATAATTATAAATGTAGGTACTTTTATTTAGTGATAGTTACTCTGGGATAAGAAGAGCTGGAAATCAAAAATATAGATAACGATAATATGCCTGATACATGTTCTTCAAAGATTTGGACAGCTTTTGAGAAGAGATTACAGAGAAAGATGGGGTCTCTAACCCTCTGACAGGCCAGGTAAACAAAACAAGAAGCGCCATAGTGATGTCAACGTTACAGAGCAGACTGCTATCAGAAATCAGAACAGTGACAAAAACACAGGTGCTGTTTTGTTGTAAGTAATAGTTAATAAATTACTGCTTTACTTTTAGCTTAAAGACTCGATAAAGCGTCAATTTGATAACCACAATCAGTTTATTTTGAATGGTTATTGATTATGCAGGGTTTGAAATAAACTTAGTCCCAAAAGTTTTAATTCTCCGTTGAAAAGTGAAATTTCTATGAAAATAAAAAGATTCTGAAATACAGTTAGTTGTTTCACTGATTTTCAAACATAACATTGTCATCAAAGCTCCAATCAATGCCGTTTTATTTTTTCCGTTCCCGTTAAACGCCGATTTTTACCCGATTAAACATTTGAACACAAAGCTGAGCTGGCCTAAAATAGGCGTTTAACGGGGACAATTAAAATATAAACAACAAAAAAAACATAATGGCGTTGATTGGCGCTTTGCTGACAATGCTACATTTGAATATCGGTGACAAAACAGACCCCTAGTGTTTGTTGTCATTAAATAAATGTTTATATTTATAGCTATAACCAAAGGCTACAACGATTCAAAACCCAGTGGACGCTGTGAATGAATTATGTAAATTAACGTCTTACACAATAATTTCTCTGAATGCAGAATGATCTCAATAATGGAAGCCTACACACTTCCCATTTCCTATGATGAAACTTGACCGGCGCGGTTCCTGTAGCCTGAAATCAGACTCGGTACGATCATAAGTCATAGTCAACAGACAACAACAGGCAGAAGTCGCGACAGATGTTTGATGTCATCGGACGCCCGAGATGCTGATTTTGCTGATGCGTGATGTCAGTGATGCTTTGAGAAGATTGCATCACGATTAGGCAAGCGAATGACTAAATATGCAACACGTTCATTACGTGCAGCGTTCACAATGCGTTCAGATAAACTATTAGAGGTAGGTACCTGCTTAAATTACTGCTCATTATCATAAACGTTAATTAACAGCATGCTGTCGTGTCAGCTTTTGCTGATTACTGTGAGGAAAATATCACCTGGCGTCTTTGTCAAACATTCTTTATTACAAAAGATAGAATACAGTAAAAATCAGAAATATCGAATTTTATAAGTGACGCGGTCTCCAAAGGCCAAACGAAAATCAGTATGATAAAAAAGGTTGTGCAAACGTAAAAATATTTTGTAACATGTTTTTTGATACCGTTATTGCTTCCATGAATACGTTTAGTTAGAATTCGGTATAATGAATGCATTTCATAGACTAAATAATACCAATGATGCATTCATAATACTATTTGAAAACGATAGTTAGGTATTTGTTGCCATTCTTATAATAATTTATTCTTTCACGCTTCTGTCAACGCGTCCTGAATGCTGATGAGCCGTTCTTCTATCTAGGGACATGGCGCACCTGTGCAGTGCGCACTAATACTGAAAACAGCGCAAACCTGCGCACTTCGTTGCACACCTACTCCGCTCTGTTCTGATTTCCTGATAGATTTTCTGCAGGCGTTATGTTACCACTTTGTAATCAGGAAATCGAATGCATTCACATTATTCGTGAACATGTTTCAGTATAAAATTTATAGTGTTTGAATGCTACTGACTTAGTACCTTTTGGTTCTAATTCATTTAGCACACGGTCTCTCTTATATTTGCCTGAAGTTGTATATCGCCATAATTTTGAATTTCGTGATGATGGTAAAACACAGTTTTGCATAGAAATATAGGCCTAAACTGAAAACACGATCGCGAACATAATATCTCGTGTTATTCTTTACATATATCATTAATATCGAGTATATGACTACATAGATCATTGATATACATCAAAATCGGGCCTAAGACACTGCCTTGTGGAACACCGTATTGGATTTAAATTGTTTCATTTTGAATCCTGACCTGATCTTTCTGACATATAACTTTTAATGAGTTCAGTTCACGACCTAATATTCCAATTATTTCTACTTTAAATTCTAATTAAAAATCACAACTTGTGTATTACGTATTACGTATCACCGAAAGTTATGAAAGTAAACTCTTTTAATAGATAATAATAGGTCGCTTTCCAAAGCATGTAAGCACTAAAACAAAATACGAATACTGGAACTTATTTGTCGAAGGTTCAGATTTACAAGATAAACTTCCAAGAAATAAAACTTTTAAATTATTTTAATTTGAACAATAGTGCAATAAATTTGTTGAAGAACTTTCAAGTAGATTCCAATAATACAGCTAAATATAAAGCTAAATATAATATAATGTCAACTGGCAACTAATTGACATTATTAGACGAGTATTGGATTAAAAAACTACCAAATAGTTAATACTAGGTTTCTAATTTTTTTCTAGTGATTAAATTAAAATTATGAATCAAACCATGAGGCGTCTTGGCGTATTTTTGGGCATATTAAAAGGTATTTCAAAGATTCATGACTAGTTTTGTTGAATGTCAATTCATAGAAATTGACTGTCAATAACAACAACATAATTTTTCATAGAATCTAGAACCACACCCAACAGCACAACCTAGACCAACGTTAGGAATTATCTGTAGATATTATGGTTTGTTATCACAATCTGAAAAGCAAACGACTAAAGGCAAACATTGTTATGAAAAACACCACACAAAGAGAAAATATGAATATGTGTATTTTTATGATCACAGATTTGGACAAATTCGTAATGCGTAAATAGGGTTTAGTAGGGCTGTATTGGCATTCCGAAATAAATTTATAGACCTATAAATTTTTCTTTGAAATTTCTTAGAAGTTTGGTGGTATTTCTAATGGCTTAACAAGCTACCTAGTTCAATTTAGTTGTTGTTTTATTAATAAATTCTAGAACAGACTAACCTGCAAAATAATTGTATGTATATGTTTACTATGTTTAGTGGAGTACCTTCTAAAGAAGTGAAATAATATGGTTTATATTTTAACACCAAATAGATAGTGATTTAATGCAAATATAAAGGGGGAGTGGGAACGAGATAACGGACCCTTTTTAGTGAAGATATCTATTTAAAATCATCATGTATTGTTTAATTTTTTAAATAAAACTCATTTCAAACGAGTGTTTTTATTGAAGAGACTTTAAAATGTAACAATAAGGTTAAATAAAAACATTAAACTGTATATTATCTAAGGTACCTACTGCCTACCCACCTGACATCGGTGTTTCAGAAGTATCATGCCTGTGACAGACCGCGCTATTCTGCCTGTGATAGGCCAAGCCGTGACGCGAATAGCGTAATGTGTCGCCTATCTCAATAAAGAACGAAAACACATTTTTACTAGCAGTCCATTTTGTTTATTGTGTAGGTACCTATCGCAACTACCTTGCGTCTAGGAAATTTCCCACAAATTGTGTACTCCTTTCGTTTTCATAATAATTGTCGGTAAACTATTAAATGATATATTAATTTAAAATAAAACAATAACTCAGTAAACACCACATTATTTTATTATACTTAATCCCGACCGGGTTTCGCTACAATCGTAGCTTCTTCAGGCCGAACTAGCAAGCCGAAATGCGCAAGTAAAGTTTATTAGATTAATTTGTGTCATTTCACAATTTATTCATTTAACATAATATTTAGTATACTTGCAGCACGTTCCAGAGTGGAAGGTGCTTTCAGTATCGCCATGGTGTAAGACCACATGCCAGAATTGGAACGTTGCTTGAAATGGCTTTAGCTGTGTTTGGTGACCAGACCTGAATAGCCAGGTCCTCTCCCACATTCCTCTTCTTCCTCTCCTCCTAACCTTCAGCCTCACAACATACCCCAATTGGCGATGCCATAGTCTCACTGGCTCTAGACGGTTGGGAGCAGATGGGCTCTTGTGCGGTATTCTCATAAAAAATAAATGTATTCAGGTATCCCTTGCATTTTAAATCCAATTTTTTTAATAAGATCAGTACTGACCTTAGTATGTGCTTAAAAACCCGAAAGACTGCTATCAATTGATTTCTTCAGCCAAATGTAATCATACACTTAATCTTCTATAATATTATAAGCACATAATTATGATATCCTTGAATATAAGCGAGACGCTTACAATATGTTTTGATAAAATCATTTGTAGAAATGTATAGAGTATGGAGGTATCTATACTATCTATAACTTCGTGGAGCCTTTATAAAAAAAAATAACTCCGTCATAATTTTCACTTGTTCACCGCAGGTGGAATGCGGTCTTAAGAATTTGGTTTCCATCAAGGCAAGCAAAAAAAGCAAGGCTGATGCCACTTTCTGAATAGGTGCGTTTCGCGTATTACCCTGTTAATTAAAGGAGAGGAATGTGGTTCCACCTTCCCACTCGGGGGCTTTCATTAGCTCGGGTCTGGCCGGTTCAAGACCAGGTGAGCCGGGCAGGGCTAGGAGCTAGAGACGGCCGAGAGAATTATGTGAAGGTCGACAACTCACTGTTTTTAATTTGTTTGCCGCCTTGTGTTTCAGCAGTTAGGTACGACGGAGCAAGCGCGATCAGATATTTGACGGTAAATACGTATTTAATAATTCATTGTTTTCCGTGCTGTGCCGCCATAAGCCATACGTTATAATATTACCTACCTGTAAAAGCCCGCCTGCTCGCGACCTCTTGGGATTACTCCAGTAGGTACTTGAGCTTTATAGCGAACAGCGTATTTTAACGGTGGGAAAACTATAACATATGCAATTAAACGAAACGGGGGAAATAATATGTACCTACCTACCATCGTCACCTACCTGCTATTGAGAAAAGGGTGATTTTTCTTTGGGAACTTTATTTAAATGCGGAATATTTGTGGTTACCAGTCATCAAAGTAATATTTGGACGTAAAAATTCTTTCTAAAAACGAGGAATCTTACCAAAAAAATTGAATTTAAAATTGAATTATATTATAAGGTTAATTAAACATGCTAATTTTGGTAGACGGAGAATCGATTCATGCGTGAATTGATGTAAAAGATTCCTGCGTAATGCGTAAAAATTTTCAAGTTCAATGAACTTTTAATTGGGAGGTTGTTCAGCTTCAATTATTTATCCCATGATCTTAATTCAAAAACTGCTACTAAGGATTATATTAAAATGTCACCCATCTCACCCTTGAGACCCACTTTTTAAAAAAATCGCAATCCTAGACATTAGACAATTATAAGTTAAGACAATTCTCGTACACATAAGGAAAAAATGATTTAACACGCTAAACTCAACAAAATATTCGCACCCGCTATTCATCACACCAAAAATGTAAAATTCCTCCAACAAAAACAGCCTTCGCCCAACGACAGTTCTCTTATATAGCGCCTAAAATGTTCAACTTACTGAGTGCCATTAATGTACAGAACTGGTTATTTGCTCAGGGAAGGAAATATTATAAAGAATGCCTTACATCTTAACACGTTTCTTATTTTTTCATATTTCTCGAGTAAAAATTTGATCTCCAAATTAACTTTCAACAAAAACTTTATATTACGCTGATGCGATTATTCTTATTTTTATTTCTATTATCCCTAACATGTTCTATTATTTTTATTTGTATCCTACCTTATTTTTATTTGTATCTTTATTTTTACAAGATTCAATCTACCTAATATTATATATTCAGAATTGGTTATTTATGAAGGGAAGGAACTATTTTTAAGAATGCCTGAGATCATTAAATTAAGTTCATTTGCTTTATTATTCTTTTCTTTTCATTTAAATTCTGTTTAAAATTTCTTTTTAAAATAATTAATTAATTTATCTTTATTTTCATCTCTTTCTTATTTTCAGTTAAAGTATTACCTATTTCACAAATACATTACATTTCACAAAATAATATATTAACAAATGAATCATGTATTGCATTTATATAATTATACACAAATTTCGACTACCAGAATACGGACATGTGTCTAGTGTTGTAGTCGAAAAGCATATAAAAAACTGTATTCAAATATATTGTTATGAATAAAAAATAAAAAAAAAATTAAGAATTGAAATTTAATGTGGGTACCATGCAAAGATATTAGAAGAACTGGTACCATGCGATAAAGAAGTAGGTAACTATAACAAAATTATTTGATTTCAATAAAAATTCTATATTTGAAATCTTTATTTCTTTTGTTAATATTTTTGACAGATATTATTATTTTTCACAAGTTTACTAACCGTGTTGATTCAAAAAGTACATTTCTGACGAATCTCTAATTTTTATAAAAACATTTGAAATCTTGAGGCAAATATTTTTATAACTACTTTCAACTTCGCAAATCCCACGAAATTCAACTTGAAAAAGCACGGGGCTAGTCTATAATATTTGTTCATTTTCTTGTTACAAGTTACAATAAAACCAATTTAGTAACTAGAAAAGGTAACTGTAAAATATAACATACCGATGCTGGAATACGATTTTTGGAGACATGATGAGACGATTCCTTAATAAAGAATGACATAGCTAATTTTATATACTTCGATCAATAATATATATCTTAACTAAATCCCATAATTACCATAATATTACCATAAATACCATAATATAATGACAGTATACATGTACGGACATACTTGATTTATATATTATTATTTTTTGTCGTTGTTTAAAAAATAAAAATCTTCTGTTGGCCCTGTATTATGCCGTAAAATATGTATCATCAAGCCCATCAGGGCGTTTAAATTAATAAATAAATAATATTACCAGAAATACCATAATATAATGACAGTATACATGTACGGACATACTTGATTTATATATTATTATTTTTAATCGTTGTTTAAAAAATAAAAATCTTCTGTTGGCCCTGTATTATGCCGTAAATGACGTAAAATATGTATCATCAAGCCCATCAGGGCGTTTAAATTAATAAATAAATAATATTACCATAAATACCATAATAATACCACAAATATCTCATAGACACTGTCGAGCGTCAGCTATTATTGTAGGAACTGTAAACCGAAGATTCAATCCCAGATCGTGCAAGATGTGTAGTATTTAGTGCCAAAATACATGTAACTTTACCTATTGCCAGTATTTTTAGACTCAAAGTTATTGTTGTTTTGTTTTTACAACTTCGTTACTAAAATACATTTTTAGTAAGGAAGATGTCATATTTTTTATAGATTTTTTTTTTTATTGTTGTTGATACATTTTTTTTTACAATATTTCATATTTCAATTTAGTAATGTTGGCCTCACTGGGTTGTTTACCCGTGCTGAGGCCCCCATTTTATAATTTAAGAATTTATACATTTAAAAAAATAAAAGAAAAACAACATTAAAATAAAGATAAATTTAAAATAAAAAATAAAGATTAAAAATTAAAATATAATTATAACACTAAAAGAAAAATATCAAAAGAGAATGTAAATCGGCATTTATAATGATATATGTGTTTGTGCGTGTTGCGTGTATTATTAGATTTTAATTATTGTTTATGGATGTTATGTTTTTGTGAAAGCAATTTTGCCGTCTTAAGTTCAACAGTGAAAATATCTCTTATTTGTTGAAAGAATTGTGATTAAAAAATTAAAACCACATATAAACTATAACTTTTAATTTGAGAAGTTTTTAAAATCACATAGGTACTGAAGTTTTGTTCACAGCGGCACTTAAGGGTTAACGTCGCAGACGTATGTTTTGTTCACTGCATCACTTAACCCTTAAATGCGTAATGTTGCAAAACGGCAACATACCGTTCAAACCACCTTTAACTCTTTGGTGTATACTTAATGCATGCCGTTTTAGAATTATCAAGTTCACGGTAATATATTTTATCGAGTGGCATCACCTTTTTTTTCTTTCGCGAATGTCAAATGTCACTTTTTCTTTAACAAAGTGAAGATTCTCGAAAATTGGTTGGGGGTTAGAATTACAGTTTGGTTTTGCTGTTATTATTTTGATTTTCTTAGGTAAGTAGATACAATAATACAATACTTATATGTAATCACTCCGGTACACTTGTTAGTTTTGAGAATTTTTTTTAGGTTTTTTATTTTTTATTCATACGTAAATTGTTCATATTATTTTTTTATTAAATACATGGTGTTGTAAATCTGCAACAATTTTTTTAAATCAAATATAATTAAAAAATTACAAAAAAAATAAATTCTGTATATTTCCTTGCATATGCATGTAAATATCTACAAAATATATTTTTTTCCAGAAAAAATAATAAATCATGCATTTAAGGGTTAAGGGATAACGGTATACTACAGAACAATAAATAAAAACAATTAAATGTTAGCTTTGTTTGTAATAACTTATGATAATATTTAATAAATACCACTACTTCCTATGTCTACCTACAAAAGCAGATATTGAAGTTGACATTGAATCTGCGAATATTTAGGCATTCACCTGCCCATTTAATTTATAAGATCATCAAAAGGCACGAGTGATTGTTGGTTGCTTGGTGTAACAATGACATCATTCGTCTGGCGCGTGAAGGACTCCTCTCGTCTAAGTGATGTGATGCGATGATGATGTGTGATTATACTGATTATTAGTTATTATTGGCTGTACGAGGCTACGCCCTGATCGGGTATCTTTACTGACGCTTTTCTATTGTTTGCCATTATCGGACCAATGACTTAGGACCTGCAATGGCTTGGCTACTACTGTTTCTGAATTTTTATCACCCTGAATGATATTATATTATTTATTATATAAGCGCCCTTGGGGTGATTGTATCACTTAGTGGCGCTACATAAAGTTGACAGTTTACGATAGTAAACCGGCCTATATTCAAAATTATTTTTCGTATTGGAATACTTGAAACATTAAAAAGAAAGCGCGCCAAACAAGTAACTTCCCAGCTGCCCGCGTGTTGACACGCTGGTAAATACAAAAATAATAATTAAATCAAATATTCATGACTATCAAAAAACTTTTAAAAATTCCAGCCAGAGAATATGCATGGAATAAATACTTGGTTCATGATTACTGATTATGTTTATTAAAAACATAAAACGGGAAGCGATAAAAGTAATGCACACGAGGAATGCGAATTACGAAAGTAAACTACTAATCTGGCGATCGGCAGCACTGATGGAATGTCACCAGAGAATAAGTTGAGCAGCGATAAGGCCTTGCGAATTGCGATATCAAAGCCATTATTCCAAACCATATAACTAAATAATCTGATTAAATTATTTACATTTTTTAAATATGTAGCTACAACGAAAGCCATGATGCTATTCACTGCTTAAAATTCCATTGTATTTGGACAGTATAATTGACACCGTTCATTTTTGAGGCGATTAAAAGACGAACTTACTTCATACGCATTGATTTTTGTATCCACAAGGTTAACCGAGTCAAGCTATACTATCTAAATTCCATATGAAGACATTGTGGGAGGGGAAGAATAGGGAAAATGGGAAAGTTAGGGAAAGGGGGAGGTTAGGGAAAAGGGGAATAATAGGGAAAAGGAGAAGGTTAGGGAAAAGGGGAAAGTTAGGGAAAGAGAGAAGGTTAGGTAAAAGGGGAAGGATAGAGAAAAGGGGAAGAGTACTGTTGCATAATGTTGACTTTTCAGGTTGCTAAAGTTTGTCTCTCTGTAACTCCGGTTCAATAAATAAACTCTAGAACTTTTGCTTTGAATTCATGTCTAATTTTCAATATTTGAAAGTGTTCGTTTAGAGAATTCAGAAAAGGGATAACGTACCTACCAATCTACAATATAATATTTTCAACATTAAATTATTTTAAAAATTGGAAATGATTTGTCGAAATTCAGACTATCGGTGATTTTTCACTGGTCTGCAGTAGATATTTATTAAATTAAATAAACATATCAAAACGTGAACTTGCCGGAAGGAACAAAATACCAGGTGCACAGAAATATGATTGGGTATTTTCCATTTTGTTATTATTAAAAACATTTATAGAAATTGCTCAGTGGCAGTAGTTGTTAAAAATCACATAACGAGGAAACCATTTATATTTCTTTAAATACGTTTATTTATTATTTTTATTTTCTCGTGATTTTTCACGAGTCTGCGCTAGTAAGTATATTAATTTCAATTACATTATACCTAATTGAAATAATCCACGTAAAATAAAACCAATTTTGATTGCCCATATCAGGTTTCGAACGATTGCGTTTCCCGCTATGCCATGGATGTCGTAAAAATTTAAATTTTGAGATCAGACAAATTAGACAATTGAGAATCAGGCAGTTGATTGCACGAATGTGATAAATTTATGTAATATCACTGAGCAAAACAATTGGCCATTGTGCCGGTCCGTAAGTAAACAGTCGTCGAGCTTTTACAATGATGTTGAACGCTGATAAAAAACGAAAATTGACCTAACGCACTGATTAATAAGATGAACAAATCACGTCATCTGAAAATATGTGTAGTGCAATTATGTGATTATTTATTTATTTAACAACGCCGTGCTGTGCCTTTACAAAACGATTATAAATTAAATTGAAAACAACAGTATAACATAAATAAAAAAGATTTTAAAAATAAAGCATCAAATACAATGTACTTGATTCAAAACCCTTTAAATTTATATATGATTAATAAAACATTTAAAATTTAAAAAGAATTCTTGAATCCTAAATTGTTATTACTCGTTAATTTACATCATCTAAAAAGTGCTGAACTAGTTTGGCTTTGAATGTATCAAGATTTAACTCGAAAATATCAGCGGCATCTATAAGCTTATTCCCCAGTCTATGTATTGTTTCCATAACAGAATTGAACACGAAGTTATTCTTCTAAAATAATATATTCCATCTAGTATGTTTCGGAGGTGTAGGTATGTAGTGGTAACAAAATTATGGCATCGGGGCAGTCCAATCTTAAATTAACAATTTTGTACAGTAAAATGAGAATTCTTCGACATATTCTGGCTATTCTTCGATAGTTTGTAAACAATTTTAGGTTATAGGTATATAGCGTCAGATTTATCATACAGACGGAACGTGTAACCAGGAGAGAAACGGTTTTTCCAAAATGAGCATGGAAATGCACAATATCTTTAAATATTTTATGTTTATTATTTTGTCTTGTGTGCAAAGCTTAAACTTCAGACGCTTGTTATATTATTTATTAACGTAATCAATAGCATATTGTAGTCTGTGTGAATTGAAATGTAATGCACACGTTCATAAAGAGGTAAAAATAATAATAATTGCAGTGTTTGAAATCGTGAAGCAGTGTACCATTGTGCCTTGTTTACTACAGTTAAAAAAATCCAATTCTGCACACATATGATATATTTTAGGATATTGATTATTGATTTATATCGAAAGAACACTCCGGATACAAAATTAATTGTACATATTTATAAGTCATATTTAAAAATGATAATAATTGTTCATTGCAACTGTTTTAAAAATATATATTTTTAAACTAATTTTTAATTATTTAAAATGTTCGGGTTATATGTATGTTATGCATAACCATTACCTACTTGATCAAAGAACAAAGAAATCATTAAAAGTAAGATACGCGATTAATCATACACTTATAAAAGCAGTATGATTGCAAACTTACATTCATATTAATCATCATGTTATGACCAATGCTAGAACGAGGATTTATTTATAGCCAATCAATTACCTATACATAATATACTACTGCTTTATTACTATGTATTACAAAGTTTGCACTATGTAATGGCTAGATGAAAGAATGACCGGCGTTTCATTGAAATTTTACAAATAAAATTAGGGTTTGTTCGTCTGTTGCTTCAACAATTTACATATTTCTCGACCATGACCAAAAAACGAAAGTGACTATTGCCTGTGGGCTAGAAGAGCTGTAGGTAGGGGCAAAGGCACTGATAGAGGCACAGGCACCTGATTCTGGTTAGGCTTAATAAAATAAAATGCTAAAGTTTTAACTCCGAATCACTAAGATTTCGTCACTTTTAGAAAGCGCAATTTCTAATGTCTGACACCTACACGAATTTACAGTTTCATGCAAATTGTTGACGTTTAAAATGCAAGGTATCATAATAATATAAACAAATAATGATATTCAATTGCATAAGGGAAAATTCTAACAAATTTCTGAATAATTACGAAACTTTGCAGACATATTCATAGACAGTTCTGGTATGGTTTAAGTTTCTCGCGGTCAAAATTTATTATATTATAAGTTATTTGATTTGATTCTTGAATTCATCCTAGAGTTTTGTAGTAAGCATCATAAGGCGTCAAATCAATGACGATGATCACACCAAGGCAATCCGAAAGAAGGAGGATACACAACACCTAAAAACCAACCAAAATAAGACAAATTGTCAGTTTAGTGATTTAGCGTGTTGGAATGTTATATCCGTGAATTTTAGGAATGATTCAGTTCTTAAGAAAGTCGCAATTCCCACGAACATCTGTTGTTTTGAACAAGTGATTATAATTCTCTTGCGATTTTTGCTAAGTGGATAATGACACGCAAACATGTGTTCTACACGATATAATAAAACAGTCTTAATAAACAAAATATAACCAATAATTATATCATAATGTGATTAACGTAAACCTACAACGAGAACAGATAAATAAGATTAGATCAGCAATCGTCGAGGCGAGGCGGTTGAAGCAATCTGTGCCAATTTGACCAGAACGCCTGGCGTAGTTTGTGGCGTGGGCTGGGTAGATCACTTCTCCGTTCAGAACATCTGTTTGGGAAAAAAGTGAAAACACAATATCACCTTAAAGAGATACAAATCTATCTGTCTGATGACGCAATACATCTCTGTGTGAGGAGGCTGGGAAGGTGGGCGCACTCCCACCGGTCGCTTATCCCTACAAGGGAAGCCTCTTTAGTTCTGTGGATGCTTCTAGCGACTGCCTACATTAGGTGATCAACTATCGTTCAGCATTCAACCGTATTAATCGTAACTATTTCGTAATTGCAACAAAAACGAGCTCGCACGCGCAGGTACTGAAGGAAGTCGTTCAGACATTTGTTCGGGCATATGCAGTGTAAATATGTAAAAGCGAAATCAATTCATTACCGTTGTTGGCTGCACGAAACTTGACGTGGTAATCAAGGCGTTTCGAGTGGACTTAATCCCACCTTTCTCCTCGATGACATTTGCGGCTTTGAGGCATTATGGCGTATTCCAGGTCATTGCCTCAGGATTGAGAATCGTGATCAAGTAATCATCATGCGTCTTTACGAGACTTATAATTTCTCGGAGTTTCTGAGACCTATGATTCCTTCAACCCTCTCAAAAATTTTCGCAGATTTAGAAGGACGTAGGTATTATAATATCTCAATGTTACAGATACATCGAAAAGAGTCTACCTTACTTTTTGTATTTTCTAATAATTATGAATATCTCTCCAGATTTGTCTCTTGAAGGCAGAATGCCTTAGTTGGCCAAATAATAGACTTTTTACGGTCTTTTTCTTTCTGCAGGGAGAAAAATGAGTATTTCTTATTTAATAAATTATTGGTAACCCGGTTATAAACGGGTTGGCAGGCCGTTTCCTGAAAAACGTTTAGTGAATTCCTAATATATCGGAACACGTATTCATGTACCTTGATAATATATAATAACGAAATGTAAACATATTAGGATTTTTATGAACACATGTTCTGATATCGTAATAACACATTTGTATTTACTCAAAGTTTACCAGGAAACCTATCAGTTCATTCGTTAAGGGCGTGCAATCCCGTTTTTAACTGGATTACGAAAAATTTGAAGAGATTCTTAATAAATTAGCAATACTCATTTTTCTCCGTGTACTCTTCTCTTTTTTTCCTACGCAATACTGAGGCCGGTGGGGAGTTCCCTTGGACTCACCTCACTGGCCCCAGACAGTTAGGAGTAGTTGGAACTCTTGGGCGGTATTCACATTTAAAGTTGCACTATAGAGTAAGTCCTTTCTGCCCAGATTAGCGTACGAAATGAAGACAAGACCCATTGACTGTTGTTTGTAAACGGGTTTTACGAATCTGCTCAGTATTCCGGTTGTGTTGTGCGCTGTTCATGTTTTGGGAGCGGAAAGAGAACGAGCTATCCGTGTCAGAGAATCTGGAACAGTTCCGAGTCAAAACAGTCAACAGTCTGCACAGTTCTAGAAGCTTTAACATTCAGCAGGCGTTCGCAGATCGACCTACTGACCAGTCAGTGTCAGTAGCCAGTAGCTACCACCACACAGATGAACAAGGACAAGTGTGGATGAGTCCGAAGTAGGTTCAAAATGTCCTTACTTGGTTTTGTCCGAAAAATGAGTACTGCGAAACTCTTCAAATTATTTGTAATCCGGATAAAAACGGTATTGTAGGCCGTTTCCTTATAAAATATTAGTAAATTCCTAATATATCGGAACACGTGTTCATGCACGTGCATTTTTGCCAATATAAGACAGTCAGTGGTTGAGTGGGCATAGCGCTTGGGTCTCACCCGAGCGTCGCGTGTTCGATTCCTCGGCTGGCTAAATCCTCCATCACAACACAAGCAACATTTTCGGCTTTCTGTGGTGGTAGTAGGAGATTTTCAAACATTGTTGGGTTATTCGTAACCCGGGAATGTTTGTCTTTCTTTTAAAAAATTAAAAAAAAAAAAAAAATAGTGACGACATTCGAAAATATTAGGATTTTCATGAACAACTAATGGTACAAGCAGGAAACTGGTAAATCTACTTTTTATTTGGAGTAGATTTTGTTTACACTTACTACCACGGCGTTTTTTTGGTAACGATTTGTTTTAAAACGGTCTTAAACCAGGCTCGAGGCCGGCTTTACTACATCAACGTTGAACAGGCGTTTAGTAACATAATTAGTAAGACGGTTAGAATACAGATGGCACTTCTTGGCATTGTCTGTTCAGTGTAGGCTGTGAAGTGGTGAGTTCTCTAGTAACGCCGGGGGCAGTAGGACACTTGCAAAACTTTCTGCTGCTGGAATTATCGGATAAAACTGGACACACAAATCAGATATATTTACAGACTGGTCGCCGCTGTCAGATTTGATGTCAGCAACATAATGCGAATTGAGGATGATTTGTGACTGAGGACGTTTCCGCAATTACTGACAATATAAAAGGCAAATAACTGCATTAAATTTAGACGATTCATTAATGTTGAACACCGCGTTTTTAATTGTTTGTTTAGTAGCAGTTTTACCCAGCTTTTTCTGAGTTTTGAATTTTGAATTAGGTAAATTACAAAGCTACAAGTAAATCTAATAAAACTTTCACAAAAACGAAGTATTGCATTCAGTAAGTCTAAGGCCCGGTACATCAGCTGATTTTAAGCTCAGCTTGGTTTAAATGTCGAGCTTAGCGCGGTTTGGTACATAAGTCGTATATAGATGGTATGCCTTGATATCACCAATATTAATTACAAAGTTTAATTTACAATTCGATTTTTGATAACCCCGCTTCAATCAGCATGGTGCCATACGCGAGGATTCCAATGTTAATAGTATTTGTTTTGCTGGAGTCAGTGCACTATTCAAAAAATTATGACAAACTAACCGCTGAAAACAAACTGTTCTAACGTTGAAACTTTTAAAATCCATCTTATGATACCTTACAAGACTATTTATTATTTATCAAAATGTAAAATCTCTTCCCCAGCACGGGATATCCCAGTGGGGAAAAAATATGAAATACAATTAAGTATGAAAAAAATAATTAATAACATCAACATTCCACATCTCTCGACGAATATAATAATCCACAGTGATAAAATTAGGCAATTTACGTAAATTTCGTTGATATGGACGTATGCAATTATTTACATACATGTCAAATATGACATGTGTTGCTGGTAACGTCTCGGCGTCTAAAAGGTAAACTTTTCTGCGGCTTATCAAGGATTGAACGGCTGATTTAGCATGCATTTGAGCGAGGAATGTCGTACATAGCGAGGATACGGACTGACTGATATACCGGGCCTAAGACGGCTTCCTCATAGACCGGTATCCGGTAAGGAATCGACATGAGGAGCCAGTTTAACTATAGAATCCCTGATTTAGAGAACATTTTGAGGCATTTTAAAGACATTTTAAAGTTGGGAAGGGAAAGAAAAGTACGGTTATGTTCAAGTCACTAAACATTGATTCTGAACGGTGGTACATATCAAACAATATTGAGGGCCGGTATTTCAGTATACTGAGGAATGTTATCAGTCGGATTAGATTCCTAGCAGGTTGCAACTTGACGAACGTATATATCTCTCATGAAATTGATTATGCGCGTAGCTTTCTAGAAGTAAGGAAGCTGTATGCCAATTAAATCGAGATTAGCGTTAACGCAACAAAGTGTAAAGAAAACTTGTTAAATAAAACCATGCAAAACAAATATACAATGGACTCTTCCTTGTGTTACATTTAAACAATGCAAAGTGTAATTTTACACCTTTGAATACAGAGTGAGGACAAAGCAAAGGAAATACTACTTCACGAATGTGATAGTGGACTGGTTTCTCAGAATGCTATCTGGTTTTGGTGACTTGTAACTTCTAGCTGACTCTGACGCATAGTTGATACTCGACTCCCGGTGTTACCATTTGTGGTATTTTACATTTAACGGGGGGCGAAGGAAAGATAATAATGGACGTCCTGAAGTTCACACATTTTTCGTGTCGTTTTACATAATAATGAGTCTGAGAAACGACTTGTTTTATGATGCCGAAAGCAACTGTAAACAAGCAGGTGTGTTCCTATTTAACCCACAGAATTTCGTGTTGGTGTCATGAACCTTTTTTTAAAGGATTAATGTTGCTAGTTATCCTAAGACGCAGAAACAGTGGTCTGTTTTCTCCTAGATATCTAAAGAAATTATATCACATCACTGCACCAGTAATTAGCGTCATAGCAATAAGGAACATTTCGACCATTCATTAAAACGTTGCTAATGAAACACGGTTACAAAAAAGTTTTAAATACGAAAATCACAATTTACGCAAGAAATAACTTACTTTAATAACAAATTAAAACAAGAAAATCACTGAAAGAAAAACAATTGATTCTTGCAATATACTATTCCGTACAAATTTGATGTAACAAATCGCAAAGCCGCTACACACCTGGGCAGCAAGTAAATTCTCAAAGTTTGCACGCTCTCAAGGCTTACCGTTGTAGCGTCACCAGCATGTTTTGTTTGAACTATTTCTTAGAACAGAAAATCCCTAAGGCGCTGAATTCATAACGCACATATGGGATTAATTTTGGACTAGCTCTCGGGCAGTGGGCAGTATTACGGAGGCGGACGGAAGAATATTTTGGCACGGAATTTGAATGGCGCGCTGAATGTGTTAAAATTATATTATAAGTTTGTCTTATTTTCTTATCTTTTTTATGGGAGTTCACTGCACAAATGCACTTTAGAGGAAACCGCCATAGTTCAAAATACAGTTTAAATTTCGTATGCCGATTGGAGACAGCAATCAATCTGTTAAGAAAATATTATTGTGAATCAGTTTGAGGTTAATCAGGTTGACCAAATATTGGGACTTCAGCTTATAGGATGCTACCGATTCTAAATTATACTTGATATCGGTGTGAGTTCACCAACTGGTCACTATTGTAGAATCTGAATTGAAATAATAAATATTGGAGCCACAATGGAACAAATACTTGAACAGGTTTGAGACCTCACCTTAAGCATCTCAATGGAAGCATTTGTTGGGAAGAACTCTGCCTAGGTTTCCTGGTTTGGTCTAAAACATTATTAATTGAAGTGATAAGATTTAAAATGCCATAACAATTATCGCTTATGACAGAGTTACAAAGGTATAAAAAGATGTCTAGACAACTTATATTACTAATATTATCGTGAAAGCTGAGATTCAAAGTACACAGCTTCTGCTCATGGTCATAGTGGAGTTGTGTGCATCCACATCCACATTGTATACAGACAGGTTTACGAGATATAATAAAACTGTCATTGGTTCGATTCGTGATAATATGCAATCTAAACAGCTTCAACCCGTATAATATAATGCAAGCGAGAATATTGAATGAGCGCAATAAATCTGCAACCAGCAACGTGAAATCGCACCTGAATAGTTCCTGCATGTAGGTAGGTACATCATAATATCTATCAATAGCAATAACTGATACTTCTGACGCCCTGATTATTATTCAGATATACCCAACCCCAAAAGATTCCTATATGGAAACTATATCAAGACCCACAAAAAAAATCTTAGCTTAGCACGATAATTTTTTCATACTCGACTGCAGAAAGATGGTTGCCATTTTAGATAAGAAATAATATTTTAGGACGGTACTAATCATCAAAAAATGTCAACACCTTGAAGATAACCATAGATAACATGTCATTTGCTTTCGCCATTGAAATTCACAATATCGAACAGTAATACATGTTCACAATAAGTAATAAACATGTTTATAGTCTTAATATAAATATTTCAAACATAAAACGAAATAAACATTAAATTTCCACATAAAAGTACCACTAATTTAGATTCATGTGAATAATTATGTAAAAAATGACAGTAATGTCAAATAATGTCAGCCATCTTAAACTATACAAAAATCGAGATTCAAATAGACCATGGTATCTAGCACAATCGATCGATAAAGATTTTATCGATAACTTGTCATCGTAACTTGTCATGACTGCAGATCGCCAACGAACAAACAATAAATAAACTAAGAATACTTAATCGTTGTGTCATCTCCGGTCGTGCTCGGGAACGATGAAGAGTTACCGAAATTATCGATAAATACCCCAATCGATCGACCGTGCTACATACTCACGTCCTTTATTTCATCCCGAATCGATATTTATGAAAAAACGACCTACGTGTGGAAACTGGATGAAAAATACATCGTGTAAAACGGTAACATGTGCTATGGTAATAACACTGCATTACGGATAGTCGTGTAAGCAATCTATGACCATAATTTTAGATTTTATATTTTTAAAAAACCTGTTGAAAATGAAACTATCCAATCTATCCATATTGGTGGTGAAACTTGATGGCAAATGCTTTGGAAATAGGCGATGAAATTAGTTGGCGACAGTGTGTTTAGACTTTCACCGTCGAAAGCTTTATAACTACCAACGGGAACTCAGATAGTTACTAGACTTTATACAGGTTTAATGCTGCGTACAAACTAGAAAATTTTCGCGAGCAGAGCTACGAATTATGTAAAAGTAACGAAGCAACCGCAAGCTGCGTTTCGCGCCGTTTGCGGTTGCTTGGTTCGGCTCGCGGAAATTCTCCCGTTTGTTTATATGCAGCACAAGATGCATCGAGTTCAACACTATTACAAACAATTTCAAATTTTGATTACGCCTTTTACGACACGAATACGAAAGGTACTTACCTAAATAGATGAAACGAATAAATAAATAAATGTATCTTTGCATTTTTTTATAATTTAATATACATTTTACACTATAATTAATTTATCTCGCCAATAGGCTCACTCCCGTATCACGGAAGTCATATATAGGTTAGGTATATCATAATATAATAAAAAGCGTAATAAATGTAGAAACAAAAAAATATATTCACAAAAACATCATATAAACCATAACAATAATTTTTAATTAAAATTAAACTGAGTGATAAAAACTGAAATAAAAATGTTAAAGGGGTAAGATTAAATTCATGCAACAGGTAACCGAGCAACTCTGATATAAAGTCATGAAAAGTGATGAAAAAACTAGGTTAAATAGGTTTCGTCTAGTTAGGTTTATAGGACAATTTTCATCACTTTTAAGAAGAAGCTACAAGCAAAAAATGTGTATATTCTTGGTATGCCTTATATTGCCACGAATGTAGGTAATAGACATCAAAATCGCTTGGCGAAAGGGGTCTAGAAACGCATGATTTCAAGCGCAAACGTAGTTTTTTTTACTTATTTTGTGAACAATATATTATTAGTCAAGGAAACTGTCAAAGATAATCTTAGCCATAATACTGTATTTTTTAAAGTTGTTTCTTTTATGCGGTCGTATTGAAAAAAAAATTGTAGTTTATATTTATATTTTGTATTGAGTAATTAATAATGTTATTTTAATTCTACTCAAGGGAAACGAAAGGAAAAGCTTCAATGTATTTAAAAAATACCGGTATTCAAAATGTAAACCAATTCGTAATAAAGATATTAAGCTTCGCCTTAAAAACTTTTCAAACATATATTGAATAGCCGCCAAAGATAATAGAACACAACAACTTTGATTGCCACTGTCCTGAGATGTCATGGAGCCATGGAAATGTATACCTATTATTTATATTCATTACTGTATTGAGCGGTGAATAGCTTCCAATCTTTACAATAAAATGTTTATGTCTATGGACAGAATACCATTTCCACTGACTAGAACCTACTACCTCAATATCCATATTATCAAATAGGTATTTACTTAATAAACCCTCAGCATTGATAAGATAACTAACGCAAATACTGCTGTACTATCTACGAACTTGAATCATAGAAGTCAAGTAAGTATTCAGTCGACGCACAGTGGGCTAAAAATCGCCTTTCATAGACATAGAGACTTGAATTTTCAAGTGTATTTTTTTTGGCTAGAAATGGATTCTGCTGATCATTAATATGCTATACAATTTTGTATGAAGCAATTGCGTGTACAAATGAAGGAGTCACCATTGTTTTAAGAAAAATTTGTATGGAACTGACATTAAAAATGAGGCTATCTCTGGAATCATAAGGTTGACCATTATATCCTTACACACAAATATACTACTATTTATTTGTATTTTTTTTGACATACTTTGTATTGTGGCGAAACTTGTGATTTATTTTTTTTAAATCCTCAAAGTTTAAAAAAAAACTTTTTTATGTTGAAGATTCATTTTAATGCTTAAATGCTTTACATATGAGTATGCTTTGTCTAGTTTACAATATTTTATTTACACTGCAAGCCTAAAAGCATTTAAGCATTAAAATGAATCATCAACATTAAAAGGGGTTTTTTTCAACTTTGAGGATTTAAAAAAAAAAATCGCAAGTTGCGCCACGATATGAAGTATGTCAAAAAAATACAAATAAATAGTAGTATTATCTGTGTGTAGGATAGAACGGCCAACCTTATGATTCCAGAAATAGCCTCATTTTTAATGTCAGCGCCATACAAATTTTTCTTAAAAAAATCATAACTCCTTCATTTGTACACGCAATTGCTTCGTATGACATTTTATAGCATAGTAATGATCAGCAGAATCCATTTCTAGCCAAAAAAATACCCTTGAAAATTCAAGTCTCTATGTCTATGAAAGGCGATTTTCAGCCCACTGTGCGACGGTAGGCACGAGATAGTAGAACCATAACATATAACTGTAGCTAGTAGAACCCATGTATCTAGTAATTTGCAGCCAACATAGCTGAGACTGTGAGAGCTGGGACCTGCAAGGCAGAGGTGAATGACCGCTAAACTGGTGGAAATATCAGAATCTTTCTGCGGCCGGTGGTTGCCTCTGTTGACACTGGAAATCTGCTGCATGTTCAATAATATCACCAATCTAGGAATCACCATTCGAATTAATCGCCAGTCCAGATAACGTAGGATCCAAACAGTTATCGGAATAACGAAATCCCGTGGATTTGCGCTGATTTAGTTAATGAAGGATGGAGTTGCTTATAATGCTTATCTTATCATTTATTTTAATGTCAAGTATTCAGAATAATAATATATATGGTAGGTAGCAAGGTACTTAATAGAAACCGACTATTATTTTGGATATGTTCCCGAAGTCCTGGGATGAGCCAAAACGCATCCAGCACGTCAAATTACGAAAGCAATTGAAGTCCAACAGTCCTTGGATTCCGGTACTTGACGGCTAAACCAAAACTAAACGCCCAAAAACAGCATCAGTTTAACTAATTATAATATGGAGATACCGGTTATAAGAGGATTAATACGCGTAACACGGTGTCAAAGTGGTATAATTTTCTAAAAAGATTATATTAAAAACCGAAAAAGAAGTATTCTAGGTAACCCACACACTAGTAACGTTTGTAGTTGATTGTTTTCTCCCAAGTCAACATTTCCTCATACAGGAACACCCAAATCGGAAGCACTTATTTCCTAATTCGAGTTTGGAGCATTTTCCTCAAGTGGCACATTCCTCTTCAACGAGCGGAAATCACATTTGAACCGTTAATGGGAGTGCGCGTCGAACGCGTGCGCATCGTGACCCAGTGCCAGAACGTGGTATAGCTAGCCCGAGTGGTCCGCGCATTCAACATACAATACGTAGATACCTACTGCATACCTGATGTAGTAACTTTATGTAAATCAAGAGGAGGTGATAAAGATGTAAGGTGTAAAATGAATTCATTGTCGAGTTGTTTTTTTAATAAATCAATGAGTTTTTGACATTAAGTTAGTGGAAGACGAAGAGATGGGTTACCTACTCAATTCCATTTAATGTTTCACTCCATGCCACTTAGCAGCATCAAATCACATAATACGACTAAATATATCTCAGAAATGCATTATAAAGACCACTTTAAAGGTCCCCATGAGGACAACAACAAAAATCTTACAGTTCGACGTTTCAAGTACACAAAAAACCTATGCTGGAAATATTCTGGTTCATCATCTTAAAAAGGGCAAAAAGGCACTCTTCACATACTCATATAACCAGAGCAGAGCAAACGGTCAAACTAAATATTACTATCCATTCATAACTACCTTCGGTGTATTATGTCATGGTACATTCATACCTATCCTCTCTCTCTCTGCTATATCTGGGGCTTTGCCTCAAAGAAACTGATAGCTGACCTGCAGGTGGTCCGAAACCGAGCTCTCAGAAATGTTCTTGGTCTTCCATGGGACACACATGTCGTGGATATCTATTCAATTTCCGGTATCCTTCCAATCACAGTTCTTCCCAAATACACGACCACCATCCTACAAATTATCTAACAATCAACCCATACTAACATCAAGCTACTTTACAATCAAGCCATCCACAACCACAATACTCGGAATAACAATAAAATCCGCATACCTCTAACACACACTACGAAATATGGAATAAAATGTCTATAAACTATATTGCCTACACACTCTATAACTCTCTTCCAGATATGTATAAAAACAGTAAGCGTAATCCAAAAATTCAAAGGCTTTAAAAGATATTTTTTACATTCAATAAAAACGAAAATACGTAATTCCTGTCGTGTTGTACCTTTTCTCTCTCTCTTTTTCTATCCCCTGTATTTGTAATTGAGCATAATCTATTTTTGCCAATGTATTAGTGGGTAAGTACCTTCTTCTAAATTCCTACATTGACTCTGTGTATATCTATGTCTGTTTCCTTTGTTTGTTTCTTCTTGGTTGTTCTCTTAACTTCCCCTTTTTCTATTTGTGTACTGTTTTGTATGTGAAACATATAATTTTGATATCAAAATACCAATGTATTTTGTTCCTCTCGTCCTACAATGAGTTTTGTAACTCATCGGGATTGCTCTATCTATATATTATAATAATTTAAAAAAATATATGTATATATATACACTCCTGTGTGTTTTGGACAAAAAAGCTATGAATGTTTTAGCTGTATTAGTAATACAAAAAAATCCAACCTAGTTAAACTCAATTAATGACTACATTAAATCCATCTAATTTTTGCTTAGGGAATTATCAGAAAATTGACTATTATTTAAAAAAAACATCGTCATAGAAGTTACTATAATACCCTACCCAAAACATCGTCATAGAAGTTACTAAAATACCCTACCCAAAACATCGTCATAGAAGTTACTGAAAATACCCTACCCAAAACGTGAAAAAGTAGAACTAAGATAATAGAAGTCGCTGAAAACCCTCCATTCAAAGCCTAGGTCGTCTCAGCACACGATATTTCGCTTTCTATGTTACAGTCTACTTATGTAACTACTGTGCAATTTTCGATAATCTTTATGTTTTTTACAGTTTTAACCTTGAATTTCATCCCACTAATCTTAATGTTTTTTACGGCATTTTGGGTAAGTAGGTACTTTGATTTATAGGTAATTGAGATATATTTGTTTACAATCCATTTGAGGTAATTTCGTAATACTTTGCGAATTAGTTACAAATTTAGCCAAATACTATGAAAATAATGATTTATAAGGCAGTACATTATATATATTAATAACTCCGTCACAAGGACGAGGTGTCATAGATACCAAATTTAATACCCGTTCCCAAAATTAATATTCAACAATGTTGGAATGTGGTAGCCACGTGCTGTGTGGAAGCTAAGTCATTTATCAATAACCAATGGCGTACTAATTGTTCTTCCATGGATAAGCTGTGACTTAATCAATGTTGTCGTCAACAACAACTTTGGAAGAAAAACAATAATACCTATTATAACTGAGCAACTATTTTTGTATACAATTAATCATGTAATAAGCCCTTAAGAATAACATTAACCAGGACATATATTTATCTAGGTGGGAAGCCTGGGGCCCTTTTGTGGCAAAATTTTAAACTTTTAAGAAATGCGTATTTTTTCGGCGTTTGTTTTTTTGCTCAAGATAGTCTGGAGCCAGTGAGAAGTGTATGTTGAGGGGATTAGGGTAGTGGGGAGGGGAATTAGATGGGGAAGAGGAACGTAGGAAAGTAACTAGCTATTCAGATTTGGTCACCAAACACGGTTAAAGCCATTTCAATCAACATTTCGATTCTGAGTGGTGGTCCTTCACCAGGGCGGTACTGAAAACTGAAAGTATTTATCACTCTAGAACGTTTCGCAAATATATTCCACATTATTTTTAATTAATTAATTGTGAAATGTCACATGTCATGTTGACAGCCTCACTGGTCGATGGGTAGGGCTCTCGACTAGCAAGCCGGAGTTCGCCGGTTTTAATCGCGGCGTGCGCAAGTAAATTTAATTAAATAATTTGTGATTTTTCATAATTTATATATAGTATATTTGCGACACTCAGTATCGCCCTTGTGAAATGGCTTTGGCCGTGTTTGGTGGCCACATATAAATAGCCAGGTACTTCCCCATCTTCCTCTTCCCATCTCCTTCACCTCCCCTCTACCTTCAGCCTCACAACACACCCCGATTGGGGATGCCATAGTCTCACTGGCTCCAGATGGTTGGGAATAGTTGGGACTCTTGTGCGGCATCACATAATAGCCAAGGAACGTAACCACTCAACCACGGAGGCCGTCATATTCGTCGTTCATTGACCGCACGCCACTGCTCGCGGTGGTTCCCAAACTAGTTCAGTAAGCTAAAGTTCCCGTTGTGAAACCCAACGACTCACAGCCATATGAATTAACCGCTCAGGCTAATTTGTTCGCTTTTCGGAACAACTCATATGGTCTCACAGAAATCATTGTGTCTCCCTTACTCCCATGTTGTTAAATATGATCTAAACAGTATTAGAAAGAGAAAACACCACGCTTTATATTTAAATCCATAAGTGATCCCCATAAGAATTAAAATGTACACCTTTATGAAACCGAAGGTTCCTACCACAATTTGAGAAAAAAATATGAAATTTTAAGATATTTTTATTATTATTTTTGTATAGGAAACGATAAAAAGTGAAGTGATAATTAACGTTTATAAATACATTTGTCTGAATGTAATAAAATATGTTTTTTTTCGTTGTCAGTAATTTTAGTTAGAAAATATGTAAGATCAGCCATTCTAAAAACTTTTTTATGTTTGTTTTAAATACATATATAGGGTTTTCCAATAAGAGGTGTTATTTTGAATAGCCCGCTATATCGGTATATAATAAAGATAAAAGCCTCTCTATACTCAACGTGTGACTGTTTGGTACGGTTTATGGTCCGGCGGAGTCATTGGACCTTACTTTTTCGAAAATGAGGCTGGAGCAACAGTTACGGTGAATGGATTGCGCTATTGAGAGATGATTAATGATTTTTTTATGGCTGGAATTGGATGGTATTGATCTGGACAACGTTTACTTTCAACAAGACGGCGCTACGTGCCACACAAGCAACGAAACCATTGATCTTTTACGATTGAATATCAAAATAACACCTCTTATTGGAAAACCCTGTATATACTAAGTTTATTTCTAATAATGAAATTTGAAAGCAAATTTTAACACCTTTCAAAAACGGTTTATACTTTTTGGATACGTTCAAAAATAATCAAATCATGTTGATTTTATTGCAAGGCGGAAATACTTACCAGAATATGCCAGAGGCCTGAGGGGTTAAGTACAATAATATTACTAAGCAATATCATATAAGTGCAGTCCATTAGTTCTGTAATAGGAGATTGTCCCACACGTTGAGGAAATAGTTTTCATAATGGATTCCACTTCAAAACTAAACTACAAATAGATTGCGTTGTTTTGACGGCAGATAACAACCCACTAAGTTGTCGTGTTATTCAATGGCATTCAAATATATTTTCTTCAATAAAATACCTATAATATTATATTCATAATAATTTTATTTCGAACTTGTGAAGTGATGGCAACGATAAAAATATGTTTGTTCTTTACGATCATAAATCAAGGGTAAATATTTTCCTCGAGGCTATTTACTGAGAACAAGGTGAGAGCCAGCCAATCATTATTTCCGAGAAATCCCTATGAAGTTGGAAAATAAATTATTTCAATTCCCTTAGACATATTATTATTCAAAATCCCGGAAAATTTTATTATCAAATTCCAACACAATATATGTAATTTTCGCTTTCTTACCTTTTAACATAAACACGTGGAACCAGATTTTATTTAATAAAAAATGTATTAAAATGAATGTTCCTAACGCGTTCCTATACCGTTCATCCTTGTTTGTTCTTATTAGTGCCAGGAGTGTTTAGAGAGAGGTCAGGTTTGTTTGAATGGTCAGAGACGCTGAGGAAAGACTTTAAGGCGATGCACTACGTCGTGTAATATTTTAAATTGAGCCGCTATCAATAACAACCCTTACGTAAATGGCGATAAGGTTTAAATTGCAAGAAAAAAACATGGCCAAAAAGTGCCTTTTATTTTATTTTGAGGATGTTCAGGCATAAATATTTAATTTTTTCCGATCATTTTATAAATAACTTAATTTTCCACATTATACAATAAAATCATTACCGAAAATGGGTTCGTAAGTAGGAGATTTTGAACTTTAAAGCAGTTTTCACAGGCCTTTACATTATTTTTTTCTAAGCTTATAAAAAATACCCGATTATTTCAAAGGTCAAGATGTATTCTACTCGCAGTATTTAATTAAAGCATCTGAAAAATTTCTAGGTGACCAAATTTTCAAACCAAAAACACACGATTTTGCATTACTACGTATGGCATCGCCTTAACAGTCTTTATCTCTGCACTGGAATGAGATAAGGAGGCGAATAAAAGTCGACATAATGTAAATTTTTAACAGTAATATTGAGGGTACAACGAAACTACACGAAGTGTATGGTAGAAAAACTCGGGGATGCACGAGGAAGACATAAGTAGTAGTGAAAGGAGAGGTGTAAAGACAATGTGTGACGTGGAAGTTAATGGTTGAAGAGGTCGAGGACGCCCGAGGAAGACATGGCACGATCAAGTGAAATAAATACTTTTTAAAATACAATAATATCAGGTACTGTATTCATAACCTCAAAACTTTACACAAAACCGAGCCACGCCGGGTACGTGTCAGCTAGTTTCAAAACATATATGACAGTTTTTTATTATCGTCAAAAAGTACAATTTTTGACGCATGATTATTTTTGTTCTAAATAATTGATAGTGTGCGTGTAAACATGACATACCTACTTTCTAAAGCCATTTTAGGTGGAACTAACTACTTCTCAAATTATATACCTGTCTGATTCGAAATCTCTTTTACTTTTGTGGTAAGTACTTAGTATTACTTTGAAACAGTGAGCTTTGGTATCCAACATTATTGTCTAGAATTATGTCCGTTGAACCATTTTCTGCCCGCAGCGTCATTTTTATCACGAGTTACGAAGTTTTAAAAATTTCAGTAAGTAAATAAGACGAGACGCCACAATTATTTGAGATTTTCGCGACCAAAAGTATTATACTGACTTTTTTTTGGGTTATTATGCCGTGTTGCGCTACCTCCTTCTTTACCTAACGTTACGACCAGAGTTACAGTGTCCATCATCAGAGAAAAGGTGTCTCACATCTGAAACGTTGGCTAAAGAAGAAGGTAGGCAAAACACGGCATAATACCCCAAAAATAAATCATTATGAGACGCCATATTGTTTGATCTATATTTTTCATTGTTCAAAAAGTTTTTTTTTCTATAACAGAGTATTGAAAAGTGGGCGAAACGGAGTAGGTACTAATTAGGTACTAGTAATGTGAAGGCATGTATAATATAAGGAATGTGAAGACATGTATATTATAAGGTTTATGGTAGTATAATTAACAAGATGTACCACGCCACTCGTTGCTGTGCCTCAGTCTGTCTGTGCTGATAGAGAAACAATAGCACGTGTTGCTTTTACGTCTACTTTATAATATATGTAAATAAAACACGCTATTATTCGAATGTAACATTGTGTAAAAATTTCAAAGCAATCGGTGAAGAATTTTCGGAGATTTAAGATTTTGAACAAACGAACATTTACATTATTTTATAGATAATTGTGTATTTGAAATGTTTAAATATTTCTTTTCTTTAAATTTTTGACATATTTCGTGATTTTTTATGTTCACTTACGGTTTTAATTCAAAAGGTAAATTTCTGACAGATGTGTCAACAACAAAATATAATTACATTATAAAGAAAATTATGACAAAATTATTTGTTTTTGAAAGGCAATGATGACCCTAAGGTAACTATTTTATAAATACTCTCAGCTTCAAAAATCCTACAATTATAATATCCCGTGATTTTTCACGGGTCTGAGCAGGTAATAAAAAAACAAACAAAACAGTTGTAAAGTAAGAGTGCTCAGTTGAAAACAACAGCTGGTCAAAAGATAAAGCGCTGATTCACTAACGTGTGCAGTATCGTGTTGTGTTGAGCCCATACAGCCATGTTGAGCCCGGACAGAAGCAGACAGTGGACTCGATTAACAGTTGACCAATTACATCACCTCCGGAATAATTGTTAGCTAAGAAATCATCTGCCGTGGGTGGAGATAACATGCCTACAGTAGCTGGAGGACGCAGAACGTTAATGATATATATTAAAATGTCACAACAACTATTTTCGAATGAACAATCGAAAAATAAGGAAAAAGCAATATGACCAAGCAGTTTACCTATGAATTTCAAATAGAAAAAGCTGTGCAAATTTCACGATGGAGGGCACTGTTTGATAGTTATTGTTACATTAGTAAACAGATCTTGTGCTTCATTATTCGATTTTGAATTACGTTAAATTAATCAGAAATATACATTTTATACACATAATTTAATTACATGTTATAAATTTTATAAAAATGGTTGGTATTTGGATTTCATTCGTTCAAAATGGCTAATAATGCAAAATCAAGTTTTAAAAATTTGATCGCTTACATATATTATAGATATTATGCATGGCCTTTGATATTGTAGAGAATTCTTAGTCTTGAGTCTTAGACAAAAATAGTCTTCGAAGAAGTATAGGACCAATAAAAAATGGTACCATCTCCTGCTTTCAAACCCTATTTTTGAAATGGTATCATTGTAAAATGTAGAACATTAAGTTCTTTGGATTATGATCGGAACACATTTTAATATTTGTGCCAGAACTTCACAAAATAAAATAAATCATAAATATTTGACGATGTTTTTTGTTGTTGCATAAATCAATATTGAATAGATCTTAAAAGCCTCCTTAAAACAGTACTTCCTTCCTAAAAGCCTGCTTACTTCCATGGTACTTCCCAATATTCCACACCTCCTTTTCGATTCATCTCACAACATTCATCGATTGTCAAAGTCCCACTGGCAGTGGGACTCTTGTGTGGCGTCAGAAGACGCCAGTCAGCACCAAATGCAATCATCGCCTTAGCAATAGTTACTTCATCAAGGGTGATCATCGCGACCACTGATCAGGATAATTAATGCGATCACCGTAGTCTGCAGTCCCCACTCCTCAGTTTCGCACAAATATACCGAACGCTTATTTTCTAACTCAAAACCAAGGCTGGGGTATTATTTCGGTTTAATGTTTTATATAATCTATGTCACGGAATTCCCAAATTAGATTCTGTCGTGGCAATAAAACTTATACGGCGACCATGATAAATATTGCCACGGAAGATGTGCGAATCACAATGAGCATTTATATGGAGAAACCATAAAATGGCTTCGACACGTTAATATAATTTTGACATGTCAATATAATTTACAGCGCATAAGACAGCTCAATCAGTCCAAAATGTGACAAAATAATGTCGAATATCAAAGTCGGTTGTAGACATTAAATTTCAATTTATTTAAATATAAGAAATATAAGTAGAAGCTAAGCATTGACACGGAAGATAGGAAGATACCTGTTGATGTTGATCTAATCATAATGGACAGATATATCTATACATTAAATGTATATTTTCTTTATTTATAATGTCCACAACAGACGAGGGTAAATTTAAAAAGAAAAGCAAATAATAAATACCAACCGTCCAATAACAATGTACATCAATATGAATGAACGTAAAACAACAACAAACAAGACACAATAATGTTTGGATCAAGTGAAAACAAGAGATTCAAGAAATTTAGTAAAGTTCTGGGCCTATCAACATCGCTAAATTTTACCGGAATCTTACTATTACAATGGATGTTCCATTCGCACAAGAGGTCGAAAGAAGGTTAAGTTGGTTCTTTGAGAAGGACTATGGAAAGTTTCGGGAGTTTAGTAGATGGTGATTGATATTGATTTTGATTCTGACCAAGAGGGAAATTTCTGCATGGTTATTTATTATTTCCATTCTTCATGTTCATGGTTTCTTCATTCATGGTTCTTCTTCGAATGGCCAAGAATACGATTCTATCAATCATATAGGTAATTAAAAATGAAGCAGATGATTGATAGAATGTAAGGCCAAGAGATGAAATGGGTGACTGTCACAAGTGATGTTCTGCTGTGTTGTTTGGAGCTGTTTTCGGCAAGTGGTTATGTGTAGATAGATGATGGCTAACCTCTATTCTAATAGTTTTAATAAATCCATTGCTTTGCCAAGCTATTTGGACGAAGCGACTCAAAAACCGACTGGAATTTCGTTAATAGCTTTTGTTAAACGTTTATATCGAGTTTTTTTCTTCATACAAATTTCGAATTCATTGTGAACGTTGCATTATTATCATGGCAACCATCCTGTGTTAGATAGATAAGCGGACAAAGCGGATGTGAACACACACACGTTATTTAAGTAAGCAGAAGTTAATCTATTTTGGGTACTGGAGAAATTTTGGTTGTGCTTGAAGGCATATTATTGCAATTAAAGTCCAATTTTAAATTAGTATGTATTAATTTAGTTATCAACATCCGAGATGACGAGATTATCGTACTACTTATATGTAAGATTAGAAAGCAGCGATGATGAATGTACCTACGGAAGTACTAAAATCAACATGAAAATGAAAAATGATGGGTATAGTTCCTTTAATGACTTTTACGGCGACCATGTTGGCTTTTTGAATGTCGAAAACTCGGAAAGTAGCACATTATTTCTTATAATATTAATAACCACCTTCGTGGCAGAGGAATTTAGACATTTTGTGGTTCGGGCCAAAACATTCTTAAAAGCACAATTGCTATGCAATAACCAGATCAGCATCACCAAGTTCTTAGCGATATTTTTCTTCCCAATTTTCCTCCTCCCTTCCGTCCCCTGCATCTTCATCATCGCAAAATTTTCCATATTGAGGTTGCTATAACACCATAGTCAATGTATAACACCATAACACTTCCATTTTAATTTGTTTTTGAAGGGTTTCTTCTGGGTGAACAGTTTAATAGGGTTATCTTTGATCTGATGTTCTTAAGTTATGAAAAAAAATCTGTACTTTTTGTTTTTATCCAGATCGAAACATTGTGGTAAATTATGTGTGTCGGTTTATTCTGGATTGTTTGAATGGTGTACGAGTGTGATTATATAGTTAAATTGCGTAATACATAAAGTCTCTTTATCCGTGGGTGGTAATATTAAGGACGGGTGGTTTCACAAAATTTGAAAAATTCATCAAATTTCAAAGTCAATATTCAAGTTCTGTGAAAGTCCTATTAGAGATCTGTTACTATCCATGTACAGTGAAACAACCGGACTATTATTAGATAATAACAAAACTTGAATAGAACTTTAACAGAACTTGAATTTTAACTTTGAAATTTTATGAATTGTTCTAATTATGTTATACAATCCATCCTTAGGGTGTAGTTTGTTAAATATCTGGTTATTTTTGTTAATTGGATTTGAACAGATGAAAAATTGCGGATTTAACGTAAAGTTCTCTAATTTGCATAGTGTCTAAAATCTTGAAAATGTACTTTTAAGACTTTGTGGTTTTTCTGGTGGATCTATGCAAATATTAATTGGACTTCAAGACAGTATTAATTAATTCAAGACAGTATTAGTCAACACTGATTATATTGTTTTGTTTTTTAAAAGGGGGAAAATGCAATTTTCTATGAAGCATTGTTTATAATCTATATTACGAGCCAGTAGTTAGTTAGTACATTATCTCAGAGTTCATTGGCCGCAAGAACTAGCCGTGGAACTACTGGCTGGCATAGAGTATGGAGTAACTTGTATTTACCGAGTCCCGTTGCTCTAGCGCGCAGATATACAGTTCTTCATTTCTAATATGGTCGCCATTTCTCCCGCCCATACTTTCTCGTCTAGCTAGTACCACCACCACCGGCCTCATGTATGGTCACTGGATGGTATGCTGGCTGGTGACTGATGCAGTGATGGCTGACTAGTAACTATGGTTGATGGCTGTGCATGCCACCATATCAGGCATGGAGCTTATCGCTACTTGAAAATGCAACTAAATGCAATAACATTTCAATCACGTTAATAATTCAACGATCTAATGATCGTCCTTGCTAAATAGGGCCGGATAACCTGGAAAAACAAAATGGGGACATCCAAAAATCTATATACATAAATGAATGATTCTTTGTTTGTCCCGTACGCGTTCCTATACTGTTCATCCTCGTTTGTTCTTATTAGCGCCAGGAGTATTTAGAGATTGGTTTGAATGGTAAAAGAAGTTGGGGATGCCCGAGGAATACATGGCATAATCAAGTGAAACCAATACTTATTACCAATAATATTATTTCCACTGTAAAAATGCACTCAGTTGTCAGGTACTCTAGAAATCACAACCTCAAAACTTTCTCTCAAACCATTTACAAGTGCCAGAGCAATATACGTCAGCTAGTAAATTATAAAAAAAATATTAAATCATCAAATATAATATTTTTGTATTTTTATTCAAGACAATGTGAAAAAAGATCTTTCTCCTTGGCTGTTACGGCCTGTCGCTGGTACGGCCCTGCCACTGAGAGCTCCTTTATAACTTTTCTTATATGATACGTGTTTTTTTTTCGTTTATTTATTTTTTATCGGCAACAAAATGGTTAAAAAAACTTTTGGAGCCGCGTCTACGATGGGTCCACGCTTGGACGCAAAAATACAATAAACCGCTAGTAACTGATTTTTTCCAAATTTGACCTAAAAAATTCCACCTTCGGACTCGATTTATTCGAAAACGAAAGCTCAAATCAAATAAGTTACATCAAAAAATTGACTCCAAATGTAATGTGATGATGTATGTTATAAACGGGATTGCAGGCCCTTAACGAATGAATTGATAGGTTTCCTGATAAGCTTTTAATTAAATACTATTGTATTATCGTGATGTCATAATATTTCATCATATTTTTTTTTACGCAATTGATTTAAATAATACATTATATTTTTAATATCTTCCCTTTCAAACTCTTTGCAGCCCAAAGTCATGTTACTTTTAATTATACAGGGTGTATCGGCAAGTACCCGACAAACTTTAACCAGCTATTCCTTAGCACATTTGGAGTAAAAAATGTTATGGGCGCTTTGCTGCCCGGTAACATTTTTTTTCCAATAAAAACAAAAAATAAATAAAAAATCCACACTCCGTCACTGTCATTTGCCTTGTTTCTCGCGTTCAACAGCTGTTATTAGCAAGTGCGTCAAAAAGTGTCCTCGCTCTTTCGTACACACTAAATAATAATAGTTAAAAATGAGACGAATGGTGCTGTGCCATTTCGTTGTGATTGTAAAAGCGCGCCAACGTAGGTACGTACGTACATTATTCAACGAAACTCGAACAAAATATTGCCAGACGGGTTTTCAAACTTTGACAAAGGATTAAACATTGGTGACATGTGGTGAAAATATGAATAGTAATTTTTTTATTAAAAAAAAAATGTTATCGGACAGCAATGTGCCCATAACATTTTTTACTCCAAATGTGCTAAGGAATAGCTGGTTAAAGTTTGTCGGGTACGTGCCGATACACCCTGGGGCGCGCCGTGCTATAACCCTTTTAGCCTTCTGTGAAATCCGGGCCTGTTTCTGACCGCAGTGGCCGAATGGCTTTCCGAAGTTTTCCCGTTACAATATTCATATTTTCATATCGCGAAGGTAACGCGATATATTAATAATAATTTTGCACCGAGTATATTTGATACCACCCGCCGCGTCATGCTAATGAAGTTCATTTGTGTCGCATAATACAAATTTCAAAAACATTAAAGAAAACATGCTTATATTGCTGACGCGCGTCACTTAATATGACATTTATGTCAAAACTAACGGTCTCCATGGCGAAATTACCTTCATATTTGACTTGAATTGAGTTGAGAAATTGAGGGTTCGATAACCGGCGAAGAAAAATAATACGTAAATAATAATAAAATAAGACGATATTTAGTAAAAAATAATACGTAAATAATAATAAAATAGCACGACATTTACTAAAAAACAATACGTAAATAATGATAAAATACGACGATATTTAGTAAAAAATAACACGTAAATAATAATAAAATAGCACACTAAAATGTGTATTACCTACTCAATTTGCTTGTCATATTATTCAACAAGATAGTGTTACTATTATGTAATTGTGTTAATAATAATAATTGGATGACTTGTATAGCGCCGTTTTTGTGCAAAATCACCTCAAGGGCGCTGTACAAACTTATAATACATTTCTACAGTGATCTATGTTATTACTTAACTATTTATGGAGATAAAATACAGTATACTTACCTGGTAGGTCACTTGAGATTAACACTTAATTAACATTATCTAAATGTTTATTAGCGAAATTTAGATACAGGATTTAGGACATAATTGGAAAATTGAATATAACTGGACTTTCTCTTAGGAATGGTATATTTAATTTAAGGGTACGACAGCTTACTATTATACACTTAGTTTTCACTGCTTTTGATTTTTTAATGTTCCTCTTCTATTGAAGCTGGCGCTTGTGTCTAGAAGAGTGGTGAGTATCAAGATTAGGAATATTTAGTGTTTGTAATTATGAATATTAAAATTTATAATTAATTAAAAAGATAGTTTCATCATTTTCATATTTTTACATTGAACTTCTCCTTAATTGCTATTAGAAGGTGTTTATCGTTTTCTATTGTTCTGGTATTTTCGGGTAGGCTGTTGAAGTATTTTTTTCCTAGATATATAGCAATGATGTTGAGCAAAAGTGGTGTTACATTTTTGTGTTGGAAATATATGTTTTTGACGAGTACGACTTTCAGTTAAAAAGCTCTGATTTTGTTTTTCTTTTATTATTTGAGTTATTATGTTTTTTTGGACAAGATCATTAAATTTTAATACTTTAAATTCTTCAAAAATTAGGTGTGTTGGATAATCTCTTGGTTTTTTCTGTATTATTATGTAATTTTACTGTTATGTAATTGTAATTGTGTACATGTATGATTTTTTGAAACCTGTTAATTTGACTGTCCTAAAACGGGAAACCTTCCTAGTTGGACAGTCAAAAGCTTCCTTCCATATAATGTGATGTATCTTTTCAAAATAAATAAATTTAAAAAACAGAGACCGCCAAATTCTGAGAGCTAGATGACCTTTCGCATTGGGGGCTCAAAAAGCACTCAGCTCAGCGTTATTTTGTAGCCAAATGAGAACGTCAAAAAAGTGTCGCTATGGTCGCCATTGTTACCTTGGCAGTTTAATTTTCACTCCCAGCATGAACAGGGCATTGCCTTTATATACTGTAATAAAAACTTTATTAGAAAAACAGTTTATTTTCTTATCCGTTCACGGCTGTGTTCGTTGGATACTTGTAATTAATGACTCTTCAGGCATTTTGTCAGAATGAGTAACTTGGAAATGTGTTAATAATTATGCAAGAAAGCGAATCCCACGCTATTTCAGCGATAGCGATAGTAAAGTGATCGTGCAGAAGTATCATGAAATATGAAGCACTCGTATTACTACACGACAGAGGTGGACTGGCATTCCATTGCAACCTCTCTATCTTTCCTATATACTATGTATGTATTGAATTGAAAATTAAAATTGGGCGGGGGTACCTAAATAGAACAATATAAAATCCATTAAAACCACGAAAACTGAAAAGTTAATACATTTTCAAACTCAACTGTACATGTGGCCAAACGTTTAAATAAAGAACGAATTATTTATTTCCCTCTATTATGAATTATTATTTATTTCCCTCTATTATGAATTTTTTTTCTTAAATTATGGTGAATATATCAACCAATGAAGTTTCGTGATATGGGCGTGAAACACAATCAATCAGCCGTACTAAAAACGTAGTGTAAATATTACGCGCCACGTATGGTCAGAACAGTGAAAAACTTGGTTGAAACCAGGCTCAAGGCCGGCTTTACCACACCAAAGTTGAATGGGCATGTAAGAATCTAATTATTAAAACAGTATGTCTGTACAGTCCTATTGGCTCTAAATACGAACGGTAGTGTTATATCTATGCATAAAAAATGTTTGTAAAAGGCCGTTTGAATTGAAGTTTTGCGGGCTCAATCCGTCACCAATCACCAATCCGTCCCTACTCCAATCGAGGTTTCGCATGTCCAAAGCCTGGTCAGTGGGATCGGGATGCCATGCACACAAGCCAAATACCAAGTAAACCCACATTTCCGCCAAAACCCACACAAGCTTATTTGAGTTTTATATTAACAGCAATAAAATCTGTGCTAACAAAACTGCATCGACGCGTCCCGACGTTTCTCAGAAACAACGCGAAACACGTCATGACGGTTTGAACTGAAATTGAATGGTTATTTTAGTAACCTACTAGAAATACAATTAGAAATTCAAACAAACAGTGGTTTGTGTAAACGCGGCCTAAATCGATTGCCTATGAAATAAGTCTTAAAATGGATTGAAAAATGTAATTCAATCATGTGATTTCTCGGTACCTGGTTGCGTAATACATACAGAATTGAAACATCTTTGAGTAACTGGGGATCTATCACAGAGAAATCGATAACTTTACAATATCGGGTCGATAGACGTAACTACCGAAGATTATATATCGATTTACCGAGCACGGTTGGGTTGTTGACAGCCATACCGATATTGATAATGTAATAAATTAGAGGTAGACATAATCTGGCAATACTGGAGGTATTTTCTATGAATTGACATTCCCAAACGACGGCTATGTAAAAGTTAAAAATACTAATTAATTGACAATGTCGAATTGTAATATTAACGTTTAATATACATTGGCAGTCAGCGTGTGCGTTTTTTACACTAAAAATGGAGTTAATAATTTAATGAGGTCGTTAGTCATAAGTCATAACATAACTAACAGCTTTTGTTCCTCGAAGCTGGAACGGAATCAATTGATCGCGTCTTAAATGAATTAATTAAGTCTGTGGAACGTGTGTACTATTTCTTTCAGTTCTAAGAGCTTAATTAATCAACCTCCATTCATTAATAAGCAAGTTATTTTGCTCAACGAACGACATTATACAAAAAGTTGTGCATATTGACAGCCTATCCGACACTGAAGATGCGCTGAAAGTAGCGGCTTTTGTCTAGTGACTGTCTAGTGAAATTATATTTCTGACGGTGCTCGCAAATATCGGTAACTGACCATAGATGACGGATTTCGTAAAAATCGTATTGACCTAGGGTTTTATCGATCGTCCGTGCTAAACCTCCAAGTTGCATAACATAGAGAATTGTTATCTCTTTGAGTAACTGGGCCAAAAGCCTTGATAGCGTCGGGGTTTTCTCGGAACAAATTGAAAGAAATAATAGAGTGTGTATTATTATGTTATTCGTTAGTAATAAAACTATCGATTCCATAATAAAAAAATGTCCAAATGTATAGTACATGTGAATCAATATAGGAATTAGATGCAATGAGTGTAAAACAAAGAATTTTATATAACGTTTTAATTTTTATCTGCATTGTTTTTAGCAATTTATTGACTTTTTTTAGAGACAAACTACATAACAATAAAGACTTCCACATTCACCACAAAAGAGAGAATGAAAACATTAGACTAAAAATATTGTAAAAATAATAAACACAGATTTGTTTACTGTTTAAAGGCATTCAAAGGTGTAGCTTAGTTCTAAAATTACACCTAGTTAAGCATATTTAAAGACAAGATTGAAAAAGTGTACATTAAAATGTAGGTTCGTATTAGTGCACATTAAGTGGATCTGTTTGAAATTTAATGAATAAAAATAACATTAATAATGTGATCAATGGTTTTTAAAAATGTTTGTAGGTAGGTGATTCATAGATTTTAACGTGATATTTTTATTCAAAACCCCGTCCCGCATTGCTGTGGCTCAGTCCTTCTGTGCAGATAGACAGAATATGGTAAACGGATAAATGATAATTCACAATGATAATTCATCACGTCTTGAAAAAGTTATATAAAATCATGGAAAGTGATGATACAAAAACTTTATTAACTGGGTTATGTAGGTTAGGTTAGGTTAAAAGATTTAAAAAAATCACCATTTTTAATGACTTTATATCACTTTTTAAAAGTGTGTTGAATTGTCACTGTGTTGAGTTATCATGGAACCGTCAGTGGCAGCTTGTCATATTTTGTGTTCAATTATTAATAATTAACGGTTGATTTCAATCTGAAGGACAGCACAAAAATGGCGATAGATATTTCGATAGAAATTCTAAAGAAATGACCTAGTTGCGGTGATCATAAAATACAAATATAAATGAATTGTTCATTACATATTTAACTGGCGATAAACGAAAACAATTAAACTAAAATATCTATTCGAACATCACCCGGCCGGAACTTGTTTAACTATTTATGTTTATTATTCCAGATTATACAGGATTTTCCAATAAGAGGTGTTATTTTGAATAGCCCGCTATTTCGGTAGATGTTATTTTTGAAGCTGTCATTTTTTTTACATTTTACAAGTAGATACAACGCCATTTATAAAAATGGAACGATACACGCTTCAACAACGCATTGAAATTATTAAAATTCACTTGAGTGAATCAAATGCAAATCATCTTGAGTGATGAGGCCCATTGCCACCTCGGTGGCTTCGTCAACAAGCAAAATTGTCGCATCTGGGGCTCGGAAAACCCAAGAGTTATTGTTGAAAAGCTTCTTTATCCTCAACGTGTGACTGTTTGGTGCAGTTTATGATCCGGCGGAGTCATTGGACCTTATTTTTTCGAAAATGAGGCTGGAGCAACAGTTACGGTGAATGGATTGCGCTATCGAGAGATGATTAGTAATTTTTTATGGCCGGAATTGGATGGTATTGATCTGGACAACGTTTACTTTCAACGAGACGGCGCTACGTGCCACACAAGCAACGAAACCATTGATCGTTTACGATTGAATATCAAAATAACACCTCTTATTGGAAAACCCTGTATATTCGAATACGCGTGAGTTTTTATATACACTTTATTTATTTTTACATTTTTTGTGAAGGTCAGAACCAACAGAAATATCCAGAGCGAAATTGCAAGTAGACTCAATTATCCTTTTACAGTATGTACCTAGAAGATAACTTTGGGAAGATAGGTTATTAAAGAGTGAGAAATATAATACCCACTGTTTTAGAAATGTCATTCTTGTCAAGCTATGCTGTGCTAGAACATCTGTTCTGTCGTGTGTATCTTAAAAAAATCGCGGTGACTGCGGACGACTTGATGGCGAAACGAGTATTGCACGTACACATTTGTAGAAATGTCATTCTTGTCATGCTATGCTATGCTAGAACATCTGTTCTGTCGTGTGGTATCTTAAAAAAAGTCGCAATGACTACGGAGGACTTGACAGCGAAACGAGTATTGCACCTACACATTTGTAGAAATGTCATTCTTGTCATGCTATGCTGTGCTAAAACATCTGTTCTGTCGTGTGGTATCTATAAAAAGTTGTGGTGACTGCGGACGACTTGATAAAAAAACGAGTATTGCTGCTACACATTTGTTATCTCTGGTAATTTAATGTAATCCAGTTGCATAATTGCATAACAAAAGAATGTTGTTTTGACGCGTAATTTGAAGTTGCTTCATAACATATCACATGGGTATTATGATAAATAATGGATGACAGTATTTATTCTACAACGGTAACTAGCGAGTACCTACCTACCAACCTAAGTATCTACCTGACTAGCCAATGCATCATAGAAAGGCGTTATTAATTCGTGCACAATGTATGAAGAAAAGAGGGAAACCCCGTGTTGTGTTAGAATATTTATGAAGGTCTGCAAGCGACAATCACTCCGTAATCAGCAATCACTCTTGGCGTGCACGGGTGGTCTGCAGTCACAATGTAATATTAATAAATATGCAGTCGTATTTTCAAGGGGTCACCTACACATTCCTATAGATAAGAAAATGTTTCCATTGTTTCTAACAGTCGGCTACCAGTACAACTCTAATGCGGGTAAGAAAAGGGCATACCAAGATAGCAGCCATGAAAAGTTACATTACTAATCCTTCAGTATTTTTAAACTGAATAAAACAAAACTTATGGCCTGAGATTTGCGTTGTAATATTACTAAAACCCCGTTCATATTTGTAAGTAAAAATCTCCGAGCCTCTATTTCTAGAATACTCGGAAACATAATATCGTGTGAACAGTCAGATTTCATAAAACAATCAGAACGCCAATAATTACTTAATTACAAACCACGCACTAAAAGAGTCTTGTCGTGAACGGAACATTATTGCATAGCACAAATTGATGTGAGATAATTAATAACTCCCTCACGGGATCGTTTTACCTCACCAGCAGGACTCCCTCGACTCATCGCTATGCACCATAGTTGGAGGGATGGATTCAAACATCAGTCACACTGGACGCACTGAACCCCAGATTCCTATCCACCCCTAATACCTTTTTACTTCCCAGATCTTCCTCTCTTTAAAAACCCACACAGCATCCCCAAATATTACAAGTATGGAGCGATTGGATTGAATATTGTGTGGAGCGAATATAAAAAAAATGTGAAATCTGTCTTTCTAGGATTCTACCTGATGTATTTTAAACGAAGAAAAATGCGATCTCTGTGTTACCAGGATTCTACCTGATGTATTTTACACGAAGAAAAATGCAATCTCTGTCTTAAGCCTGGATCCCACTTGATCCTGATCCACATGAAAAATGAGTCTGTTGATCAATTTTCTGATAAAATGTTAGTCATTCAGAATATATCAAGAACACGTGTTTTTTTCCTAATAAACATCATGACAGAAAGCGACAATATATCAGTACGTCAATATCGATATCAGTTTTTGTATCAACACGTGTTCCGCCGTCCTCATAAAACAGTCGCTTTTAACTGATATTTTGTTAGGAATTATGTCAATTCATTCGTTAAAGGCCTGCGTTTTTAACAGAAAACGAATTATTTGACCAGATTTTTAATAAATTAACAGTATTTAATATCAGTAAGTTTTCGCTGTGTGTGATCTATTTTCACGGAATCTATGAAATTCAGTTTAATGTAGTCTGATTAAATTAATGATTTCTACACTTCCCCAGTCAAGTCTAACAGTAGACAAAGTCGGTGACAACAACTACTAGCAACAGTCTTTAGCAGCGGCAGGTTGAATGTCGCCGACTGGTTTACCGGTTTTACCGGTCGATCCGCCATGATTGATGACAATGTGAAATTTCTCCACTTTCTCGGAGGAAAGACACGCCATGATGAGCCGGGAGCACTCAACATGACGCCAGATGACAATCAGATCATTGCCACAAATAAACAAAGAGTTACGCCATTTACTTTGAGACTTCCACACGCTTTGTCTCCGACTTCGAACTCTTACAATCGTATAAAAAGTCTACGCTGAAAATTTATGCTACGTAAATCCTACTAAAAATAGAAACTAAATTAGTACGAGACAACCTATAATTTATTGTAAAGCACGCTCTTTCTATTTCTGTAAAGATTGAAGGGTGTAGTAATACATAACAATTCCGTGGTCGAAGGCAGCGTAGTCTATGTTTAGAGAAGTAGCAACCTAAATTACTTAATCGTTGGAATAAAAAGAATTTTCTATTTTTAAAGCATTGTATTATCATATCCACAAATCAGGCATTCAACCGAAGTTAACAGGAAAGACGTTATGCTGGTGAAAAATATATCGTACTAGCTGAAGTCTTCGGTCTTTCCCGGGCTTCACACGGAATTTTTAGAAATCAGACATTGACAGATAATCTTTCTATAGCGTTTTCCAATAAGAGGTGTTTTTTGAATAGCCCGCTATTTCGGTAGATGTTACTTTTGAAGCTGTCATTTTTTGACATTTGACAAGTAGAAACTACGCCATTAATAAAAATGGAACGATACACGCTTCAACAACGCATTGAAATTATTAAAATTCACTTGAGTGAATCAAATGCAAATCATCTTGAGTGATGAGGTCCATTTCCACCTCGGTGGCTTCGTCAACAAGCAAAATTGTCGCATCTGGGGCTTGGAAAACCCAAGAGTTATTGTTGAAAAGCTTCTATAAAGAAAATAAAAAGCTTCTATAAAGGATAACCTCAAAGTGTGACTGTTTGGTGCGGTTTATGGTCCGGCAGAGTCATTGGACCTTACTTTTTCGAAAATGAGGCTGGAGCAACAGTTACGGTGAATGGATTGCGCTATCGAGAGATGATTAATGATTTTTTATGGCCAAAATTGGATGGTATTGATCTGGACAACGTGCCACACAAGCAACGAAACCATTGATCTTTTACGATTGAATATCAAAATAACACCTCTTATTGGAAAACCCTGTATTATTTAGAAGGTCGAGTATGAGTACGAGTTATAATAATTCGCCGCCCCAGGAACCATTTATTGGATAACCAACACCTCTGCCATAGATCACCACAAGTGGTTAGCTGCGTTTAATGGTTTAGCAGGGGTGCTCGAGTTCGTCGGGTGACCAGATTGAGAGAGGCTGGTTTGGGAAGACCCCTCAACCTCTCCAACTGGCTCATCCAATGATTCATCGCCTTGCGATATTGTGTGGGGTTAATGTAAAAAATATTTTTCTTTGTATTTTAGAAGATGCAACGCATCATATCCTGTTGCACGGTTAATATCAGTACCTACTGCAGTCTCTTCTGAGCTGACCCAAAAACAGATGCTAATTATATTGGGCATTCCACCAAAAAACATTCATCGGACACATTCCCAACCCAAGCCCTACGTTAGTAATCAATGCGTATATGTTGGGGATTACTTTTTTTGTATTTAAAAATAAAGCCATCCGAGTATCTTCAGTAATAGGTGTGTTTAAATTTGATCGGTGTGTTTATTGGAGTTCTTTGAAGAATTGAAGAAGAGTTCTTCTGAAACCTGCAGAGTGTAAATAAAATTTAAGTAGTCAATAACAAATTTGTGTGTTTTTTATTGTAATAATATATATCCTACGTACTATTATTTGGACTTCACAACATTGAGCCATATCGCACGAAAAGCTACAAGACTTTTACGGGGAGTTCATGGAACATTTATAAAACTTTATAGTAAAAATTATTATTTTCTGTTGCTTAGGAATTTGTCTTAGGAAGCCTAAAATCGTTGCAGCTTCTCGTAGGATAGCCATGGACTGTAGTCTTAATACTAACACCTTTTGACATATAATCTGGTAACATTTTGTTTTTTTTTTAATCTTATATGTAACTAGGGTATTATAGACTAAAGCAACATATAATCTGGTAACATTTTGTTTTTTTTTTTTTAATCTTATATGTAACTAGGGTATTATATACTAAAGCAAGGGCGGGGGACCTTTTAACCCCTCTCCAAATTCCAAAATTCCCTCAGGGCCTATGTCATTTTTGGGGATTCTACGTTGAGGGTATTTTTGAAGTTCTGGGAAGGAAAAAGGTATGAGGGGTGGGTAGGAAACTACGGATCAGTGTGTCCATGAGTGACGGACGAATGGTCTATCCATCCCGCTGCTGCGCAAGGCGTTAGGTCAAGAGAGACCAGTTGGAGAGGTAAAATGGTCTCAGATAACGATAATTTTTTAAACCTTTTTTATGATCATCGGGCTTCGGGTTGGACTAAAGAGTCCTAAACGTTGCCACACACTCGAAGATTGAGTTGGCGTTGCATTGTTTTTCCTATTACAGGTTTTTCCAATAAGAGGTGTTATTTTGATATTCAATCGTAAAAGATCAATGGTTTCGTTGCTTGTGTGGCACGTAGAGCCGTGTTGTTGAAAGTAAACGTTGTCCAGATAAATACCATCCAATTCCGGCCATAAAAAAATATTAATCATCTCTCGATAGCGCAATCCATTCACCGTAACTGTTGCTCCAGCCTCATTTTCGAAAAAGTAAGGTCCAATGACTCCGCCGGATCATAAACTGCACCAAACAGTCACACGTTGAGGATAAAGAAGCTTTTCAACAATAACTCTTGGGTTTTCCGAGCCCCAGATGCGACAATTTTGCTTGTTGTCGAAGCCACCGAGGTGGAAATGGGTTTCATCACTCAAGATGATTTGCATTTGATTCACTCAAGTGAATTTTAATCATTTCAATGCGTTGTCGAAGCGTGTATCGTTCCATTTTTATTAATGGCGTAGTTTCTAATTGTCAAATGTCAAAAAATGACAGCTTCAAAAGTAACATTTACTGAAATAGCGGGCTATTCAAAATAACACCTCTTATTGGAAAACCCTGTATATCTCCTACAGCACAATATAGACCTCATGCCTCTGTTCTGAATTATTTCCATTATTTTAAGTTTTGTTTTACTGCTCAAAAAAATTACACTTGTCGTATTATTTGTCATACTACGGTACACTGCCGCGATAACTAAAAACACCATGTCTTCCTTGAGACACTCAATGAAGAGACTGTGTTTTTATTTACCACGGCAGAACAGATCTCATTCTAAATTCTCATCTCACCAACATCTTATACCTACTCTACCAATAGTTTTACTCTTCTAAAAGTTATTCAGTCTTTTTTTAAAATCAAGAGCGTTACAACAATACGTTAAAAAACGATAGTTCGCGTAAAATAATGAGGAAATCTGGGATATTTTATTGCCATAAAACGTTGTATTCTTACATAGTCGAGCAATCAATGTTCGTAACAGAAGTTCTTGCATGCTATTATTTAATATACATTATATGGTATGGTCGATATACATAGTTTGGTTAAAACGATGACCATGATGTAATAATTATTCACACAGCTACTTCATGTGAACCACAGCCCAATATAAGGACTATTCAACACAATAAAAATTCTACGAACAGGCTTCTTTTTTTGCGGGTTTGTTATTTTTAACACCTGATTCATGTGGCGATTGACCTTTAAACTCTTAAGTGGCGGGTTTTTGTAAAGAAATGGCCATTGACCACCCCACGACCAGTGGTTACTTGGTTATAACAACCAACACAATCTCCACCTTCCACCCTGCACCACCCCAACACCTCCCGCGGTGGCACTGTCGCTGGCCGCGTCATGGCCGAGAGTTGCCACAGTGTATTGGTGGAACATTAGAATAATTATCTCTAAATGTAAGCATGTACAATGTACAATAAATGTGAAAGTTCAAACCATACAAAGAAATGCCAAAACGAGTTGAGGCGCAAAGAGAAAATTAACTTATTATTTTTCGGAATATTTTTTATTGAGTAAAACCTCAAATTGTAATATTTAAATATTGAAGACAATATTAGTGATTTTTAAACGAAAATCTGAAACAGAAAAATCAGAAAAAGAAACGGTCACATCTGGGACGCGAACCCAGGACCCTTGTCTTTCCGGGACAATGCTCTACCAACTGCGCTAATGGGACCCTATCCTCTTCGGTCACTTTTAACTGTATCATACTTCGAATAAGAACTACCAACATTGTCTTCATTTTTTTAACAAAAAAATTAACTCTAAAATTATTATTCGGAAATTTCTGTAGCTTGCTTCTAAAAGGACCAATGTCATCAATTTTCAAGAAGCCTGTGTAAAATTTGATTTTATCAAGTTTAACTTTTAAGAAAAGCGTTTTTCTAGTGTGTAATCTAAAAAAATAAATATCGAAAAACTGATATTGGCCCTTTTACACAGATTTTATGACCGATTTAGATGCTAATGAAATCGATATCTTGTGTAAACTCACGTGAATGAATTAACTATTAGTCTGCTACAGAAGCTTGTTCCCTTCTCGCTCGGTTATCGGATAATATCTAGGTACCTACTACATTTAAAAAATATCGCAAAAGATAGTAGATCGGGGTTAATAGATTCATGAACTAAACACGAAAAATTTGTCATACCATTAAAAAGCAGTAACAAAAGCTAAGGCATTAAAAATACGTCAACTTTATTGATTAACCTTTCAGTACACGGTGTACGGAAATTAGCAATATGAGCAGGAAACTTGTGAATCTACATCACATTAAAATAAAATAAAAACTTTTTATTTTTTTCTACAAATAATGGGATGAATTCTTAAAGAGACAGTGCCACACTTCCAAGCATTTTAAAAGATATTAAATGAAAGCTCAAATCATAAAAGTTGTTAAAATCGACTCCAAATTAAATGTGATGTAGATTCACCAGTTCCCCGCTTGAACTACGAGGATTCGAACACCGTATATAATTGTCTAGACACTGACAGTTCCTTTGGTGGTGTATGCATAGACAGGCACCATTTTACAGTTAATGCAATAAAATTTCGTATATTTTTGGTCCTCTATTTTAATAATTGGTTACTGAACCAGTTACACCAACTGGAACTGACCCGCTCATGTGCGTGGTTTTAGTGTCGTCAGCCTTGTTTATGGTGGATATTAGATTAGGGTTAAGAATTTGAGAAAATTAATAAACATCCAAGTTGTAAAAAACATCGGCGGCCACCTTGGCAGAGTGCTAAGATGCCCTATGACAGAATATTGTAACGGGAGAGACCCTTCGCTATGGCCAATTGACCCGCTAAAGTGCCTAGTCTCTCGGTGTCATCCGTTATTTACAGTATTTTCACCCACGCGTATATTTGGACCGAGCCATTGTTCCGATTATATTTGTGATTCCGCCGGTCGTGAGACCCGATCTCGAGAACGAGATTGCCATCGACGCGTCTGGGCCGAGTTCGAGTAAATATACACAGCACGCATCACGCAACGACGCGGCGCCGCAGATCGACGCCGACGCGTCAGCCACTTTACTGTACACTCTACATGTCGCGCGTCGCACTGAATCGAGATTAATTCATTCACTTTCAATTGAATCTTATTACACAAACTTATATTTCGCTACGAGAATTAATTACCAGTACAAGCCTAAAATAAATATTACTTTTGCAAGTGTATAACTGCACAAGCATCACAGCTGTTCGAAGCCAATCTGAGTCATCTTCCATTGGGTAAGTTGTGAGGTTGAGGTAGTTGATGCTGAATGGAGTTTTTTGTTTGTTTTTTTTTGTGCATTACAGATTGCTGTAATCCTATTACAATACACATGAAATATACAAAGCTTTAAATGAAACCTTTTTCAATAACTAATATTTTAGAGTTCTTGCCTAAAATGACTTTTGAAATCTTCAAGGCCAATGTTGAAAATGTCAAGAGACCTAGAGGTATTATTTAGCAGCACCATATACCTCTTGTCGTGCTATGCTGGGCAAGAACGTCCGTTCTGCCGTGTGGAATACAGAGCAAGTCGTGGCTTCGACCCTAACGGTAGCTGTTCGGAATAAACAATTTATAGCAGTCCAAGAGGTATGGGCTGTCAATGTAATAATTCATGATTTTAAAAGCTGTTACTTTAAGGGTCCCAATTCTCCTAGATTGGAGACTTTCGTAGTGCGTTTCGAAGAGCAAATCTATGTGATACATAAATCGTGGGTATTCACCATGCGTTCTCATATATCTTAGAATATTTTGAATTTGTTCTAATAATTCTATGTATTTTTGCTGGTATGGGGCCCAGACAGCAGAAGCGTATTCTAATTTAGATCATATAACGCAGTTGAACATCGATGTCATTGCTTCGGGCTTGGAGAATTGTTTGCTTATTGTTATCACAAATCCAAGAAGTTTATAACAAGATGATACCAATCCCACTATATGATCTCAAAAAGTAAGTTTTAAGACTGTAGGGAGATGGAGGCTTAAGTGAGTTGTGAGTATGAAGGCAGTTATAATATTTCACAGGCGAAGGTATCTTAAATTAAATTGAAGTATGTATAGATAATTTATTTTATTTGTTAGTACCAAAGTATCACTATTTTACCATCTGAGGTACACCAATTAAAAAGTATATTTTTTATTTAAAACAGATTCTTGTCGAAGCTATGACGATGCAATTTGTAAGAAAGGTGACGACATCTCTACTACCTACAAAACAACGCCAAATTATGCCGAAAAAACCGAAACCAGTCGTATTTTTATTTTATTTCAGCAATTAGTTGAGCACGATCGACGCCTATATCCATTTGATTTAACGCAATATTAATCTTCAGATTGTAACTTCATTATCATTACAACGATCTAATAATAATAATGAGTGTTTGCCTAATTGTAATAATTACACAACTTTCTCGAGTCAATTTGAACAGCATAAGAATAAGCAGGTAATAAAGTTAATGATTATCAATTACAAGGCATTCATATTACTATACCGTTGAGTAATTTGACAAATAATGACAAATGATATATCGTGTATTGTTCCTTGTTTCTGGTTTAAATGAATAATTTCACATTTTAACCGCAATATTAACCACGAAACTGTCATAAACAAATGACAAAATTCAGATATTTGCTAACGCTGTTTTCCGGCAATGTTTCGAGACATAAGTAATACGGTAGCCAATGGCACATTTAAAACTGACCTAATAGTCTGTAGTAAAATAATATAGCCTAGCTGTCCGATACTTATACATATAATTGTGATCATCCTGACTTCACCAATTGTGGTGGACTGGTTCCAGTTTTTAATACTTTAGTGTGGTAATTCTCGTAGAGATTTAGTAAGTTATCGTAGAGTAATATTCAGCATGGTTACTTATTAATAACAAAGTTTGGGTACACTATTTACACTCTTTATTGTCGCACTCATAAGTCGCACTAATTGTACAAGTTACTTGAAGGAAGGTTACTGGTAAAAAGCAGGCATACCCATTTATACGTCAGCATTATCATGCTATCTCTTTCATACATTTAGACATACGTTCATTACAATAATTAAATTCAATTCCGAAAATTTTCGTTAGTAGGTACTTACGGCAAATAAAGAAATTCAACTGCACCTACTAACTCAATTGATAAATAATTTCTGGTGATGATAACATTATTATCAAACTAATTATAACATTAATTCCAATGGATTACTAGAGCAGATTATGGCTTTCTGATTATCTCTAAGAGTTATCTACGTAGCTTAGTGGTAAGATCTTTGGGTCTATGCCTAAGTCACGGGTGTTTGTGACGGCCTTTTAAAATTGATTAAAATGCAATATGTACCTATGTATAGTAAACAGTTTTTGTCAAAATTATTGATTGTCAATGGAAGCAATCAATCACTTAAAAAAACGTACTACTCCATTATAACGAATGGATTTCAGTCTTTGAATGAAATTCTTGTTAAACCAATATTTTAATGGTAGATGCTCCAGACAACGGGCGTTATAGATTCCTTCAACAACAGTGCACAGCCCGAAAACACATTCAAAATCAAAATCTATTGCGTAGTTTAGAAGAACTAAGGTATAGAGCAGTTTAGTGTCATTTCACTTCAAGTGCGAACGCACAAACAAACACACGCAGATAGCTACTATATTTTATACTATTTAGAGATGCGCTTATTGATTTCAAGGTATTTTTTTTTTCAAAATTTATACATTAATTACATACAATATTATATAAATCAATATGAATAATGGGAACCCACTAATGCGCAGCCTGTGCATGGGTACTATATTTAAGTTATTATATTATTGTACCTAGAAATAAACAAACTGTGGGCATATAAAACTAAAACAAGATTACATTTTGTCTAAGCGGTTTGTATAAAAAGTGTTAACAATAGTGTATAGCAGTGCTCCGCAACCGGTGTGCCGTGGCACACTGGTGTGCCGTGAGCCGGACACAGGTGTGCCGCGGTCAAATTCAATCTATTTGACATTTTACAATATTTCATTATGTATTTAATACACAATGACAAAATATTTGTCATAATATTTTCTATTTTTCATTGTCTGCCGATACTGTTAAAAGAGGTATTTACGATATATATTAGAAACACTGATTAGAAAACTGTTATTGGCTGAAAAATTTGGGCTTCAGATCAACGAAACAACCGATATTAAAAATAAAGCACAGTTGATAGCTATTGTACGTTTCGTTGACGAGGACTTTATTAAAGAAAATTATTTATTTTGTAAGGAGGTTCCAGAGCGAACTACCGGTGAAGAATTTTTTCAAGTAACCGATGATTTCTTTAAAAAATATAATATTAAATGGAGCAATTGCATTGCTGTTTGCACGGATGGCGCTGCGGCAATGACGGGTAATAAAAAGGGTTTTGTCTCTTGTTTAAAACAAAAAAATCCAACATTACAATTTACACACTTGCTGCATACATCGAGAAGCATTGATGGTCAAAAATTTACGGAGGAACTTTGGAACAAGTTGAATGAATGAATGAATTAAAATCGTAAACATAATTAAATCAAGAGCCCTAAACTCACAAATCTTTGGAATACTCTGTGCAGAAATGGGAGCCGAATATGAATCCTTATTGTTTTGTACTGAAATTTGTTGTCTATCCCGAGGCAATGTTTTGGCTAGATTGTTTCCAGCCAAATCTAGCTTCTTCACGAGGTGTGTGAGTTTCTTTTAAATCAAAATATGCCCAAACTATATCAGCACCTAGATGATAATTACTAGATAGCCAAACTTGCATACATGGCTGATATATTCGAGCATTTGAATGAACTTAATAACGAACTTTGGCAGAAAGAGTTGCAAAAGGGATGTTTGGAAATGTACCAAAGGACCAACCATAGTACAATTGAAAAAAAAAAACAATTAACTGTGGATCTGGCCCAACAACATTTAAGTTTGTTTCAGCAGAAATTTGATCAATATTTTTATTCCATTAATACGGAACAATGCGATTGGATTCAAAATCCTTTTGCAACCAATGCAATAAATTCTATGGAAGCACTGCCTCTGCAAATTCGAGAGGAATTTACAGATTTAAATAATTACATGACATTAAAAATTCACTTCTCCGAAGATCCATTAGATGTTTTCTGGATTTACGTTAAAAAAGAATATCCTTGCATTTTCGTCAAAGCATTCTTAACACTACTTCCATTTTCAAAGACATATTTATGTGAGCAAAAATTTTCAACGCTTGTATTAATTGAAAATGATAAGCGGTCATGCTTAAAAGGTCTTGACCAAGAACTTCGGGTTGCGCTGTCAAAAACCGAGCCAAATATAAAACTTTTGTGTTCATTGAAACAAGCGCAGGTTAATTTAACAATTAATCGCTCATTAATTTATTATTATTTTATAAAAATTATTAAGATTGCGTAAAAATAAATATGTTATAGTTATATGTATGTATGTATACTTTTCGAATAAAAAAACAAGAAATTATTGTAAAATTTGTGTATCAATTTAATACCTATGTATTTTAGCTTTTGGTGTGCCGCGGAATTCTAGGAAGAAATTTGGTGTGTCGTAGGTGAGAAAAGGTTGCGGAGCACTGGTGTATAGTGAAGTTATAAGTGTTTGGTGTAATAAATGGTGAATATTTTATGAGAAACATACATTGATACAAATTAAATAAAAAAAGTTTCAACTGTATTAAATATTGAGGAAGTTTAGTAATCACTTGAATATTTTTCGGTAAAAGATTAAAAGTACGAGGTCCAATGAAACTGCAGTGTGTTTGCATTTGTTTTGATAGGGTAGTATAAAATACATTATTATTTCTAATGTTGATTCTGTTTTCATTTATTTCAAATTTATTTTTGTTTTTAAGGTGTATTTCATGTTTGTACATAACTTTGATAATATAATTTTGAGTTATTTGTAAAGGTGTATATGTGCATGAAGCGCACCGCCCCATCCTATTAGTCCGTATATGAGTGAAGATTGCACCAAAGAAAAATAAATAATTTTCTCTTTTTCAACATTAAGCACTTTTAGTCTGTAAAATGTGTATGTAAGATATCTTAATTTACAGACGGTATTATTAATTTGTGACTGCCAATTTAATTTTGTATCAATAATAATAACTAAATATTTTATCTTTTCAACTTTCCGAGTTCAAAACAAGATGAGCATATTTCTTGATTACAGTAAACATTATGTTTTCTAATTTTAAGGTTATTGTGAGGTTTATTTTTACTATTTTTATAAAAGGTTAGGTGAAATGTTTTATTATAGTTTAAGAAGGATCTATTATTTTTAGCCATGATGAAACATATGTAATACATTTTGTTGCCTTCAAAAAAAGTTTCAGGTCATGATTATCCATTCACTATTATTGCTGTATCATCAGCGTAAGATACAATTTTACCAGGGATCATAAGATCACATAAATCGTTTATAAATATAAATATAAATGATTTGTATCGTTTGGAGATGGCCAGGTTTGAAATAAAAACCACTGGATATGGCCAGTTTTGTTTTGAACTTTAACATTCCAGTACATTCACAAGAAAACATAATATACATGTAAACAGTATAAGATAAAAATATGTAATAATTCAACTTATTTTATAAAAGTGGACATTAGGTCGGCCTGGAAAACACCGCCCTAGTTACGAGATGAATGATTACTATTACGCAGCGACAAGAAAAGCGGAGATACGAATATAATTTAATCTTCTTTTCAGCGATTCTGTGTGTTTTTCTTAATCCCAGCAGATTGTTTATTTTATTCCGACGCCCATCGAAACAGTTTTCACCGAAAAAGCTCGACACAAATAAATAAACACGCTTAATTTCACGAGAAATTAATTGATTTTAATCACTTACAAAATCAAACAAGTTAACGGCCTTTCAAAATGTAAAGAAAATAAATACAAATTTCAAATATAGAATTATTATCATCTATATATCAATAAAAATATAAATAAATATGTAAATGTTCGTTTGTTTAAAATCTTAAATCTCAGAAAGTTCTTCACAGATTGCTTTGAAATTTTGACACAACTTTGCATTTGAATACGCGTGTGTTTTTGTATACCTACGTTATACAGGGTGTATCGGCACGTACCCGACAAACTTTAACCAGCTATTCCTTAGCACATTTGGAGTAATAAATTTTATGGGCACTTTACTGTCCGGTAACATTTTTTTTTCAATTATAAACAAAAAATTATAAAAAAATCCACACTCCGTCACTGTCATTGGCATTGTTTCTCGTGTTCAACAGCTGTTATTAGCAAGTGTGTCAAAAAGCGTCTTCGCTCTTTCATACACACTAAATAATAATAGTTAAAAATGAGACGAATGGTGCCATGCCATTTCGTTGTGATTGTAAAAGCGCGCCAATGTAGGTACGTACGTACATTATTCAACGAAACTCGAATAAAATATTGCCAGATGGGTTTTCAAACTGTGACAAAGGATAAAACAGTGGTGACATGTGGTGAAAATATGAATGATAAATTTTTTATAAAAAAAAATGTTACCGGACAGCAAAGTGCCCATAACATTTTTTACTCCAAATATGCTAAGGAATAGCTGGTTAAAGTTTGTCGGGTACGTGCCGATACACCCTGTATAGATGTATCCTGTGACAGGTAAAAACATTATTTTTTAAACAACACCGTGGCGGGCTACAGTTAGTTGTTGATAATCTCAAAATAGTATAAAATAAATTCGTAATGTTTTGTAATCAAGTCGTAAGAAAATATATTTTCAGGCGTTTACATTGCTAATGCTGGCTAAACCTAATTGGATACATCAAAATAATGTACACAGAATTGTACATCTTGAACAGGCGTACAGAAAAGTGTGATATAGTATTATGTCTATTTTCTAAGGATAACCCCCAGCAACGCCGGGTCACCTAGTTATTAAAATAAAATAATTGTGGGTACCTACGTAATCGCTTGTCTGATATGCTTTTATACTTATCAGTTCTAATTTTAAATTAAAACTTCATTGAACTTGAATGAAGTAATACATTTACACAGGAATATTTCACACCACGCATACATGCATGCACCAACAACCGAAATTAGTATGTTTAATACGATTTACAGTTTTTTATGTGAGACCTACACAAGAGTCCCAACTGCTCCCAACCGTCTGGAGCCAATGAGACTATGACAAAACTCAATTGGGGTAAGTTGTGAGGCTGAAGGTAGATGGGAGAGGAAGGAGATTGGGAAGAGGAAGGTGGAGAACTACCTGGCTATTCAATCTGGTCACCAAACACGGTTGAAACCATTTCAAGCAACGCTTCAATCTTCCAGTTTGAAATGTGCGGCAAATATATCTGAAATAAGCTTAAATCTAGCTTAAAATAGTATTGCTGATTTATTAAAATCCTGTTGCCACCATGCCGTTTCCTATTAAACTTTTAGTACATTCTTAATATATCGGTACACGTTTTCATGCACCTGCGTTTTTCCTGAACGAAATAAGAAAATATTAGAAAATTTATGATCACGTGTTCCGAGTTCCGACATTCCCATAAAACAATCGTGTTTTACTGATAGTTTATTAGGAAACCTGTCAATCAATTCGTTAAAGGCCTGCAGTCAGATTTTTAACCGGAATACGAATAATCTGAAGAGATTCTTAAATTTTAAATCAGTAAGTTTTCTCGGTGTGCTAAATAAATTACTTCGATTTGGTCGTCAGCGTGGGAGGTGTTAAAGACAAATCAGAAAGGATTTTTATTTAGCGACGTCTGTTTAACAGTTTATGCAATGAAGATGTCTCCTGGCAAAACCGGTTAGTAACAGTAACAGTAAAAGGTGGGGTTTAACGGTCAGTGGGTAATATTACACTCACGTTTTGCAAATTACTAAGGCCTTGAACCGAAAGCTAAATAACTGTTGATAAAACATGGAACAGTTCAAAGCTTTGGTTTAGACAAAATAAATTAGTTTATTTTATTATTTATATTATAACGTATATCATTATAGAATTTCTAGCTTTCGGCCAAGGACAAAACTAAACATCACGCCGTTTCCTGGCAAGGGTAGGCAGAGAGGACAGACTGCCACACAACTCTGTCTCGGCGCACAGTCCTTGCGTCATTCACATTCATTATATCGTATTGTACATACTCCTTATTACTCCTTATATCCATTATATCGTATTGTACATACTCCTGTGTTATTCTAAATCTTAAGACTCTCTAAGACTCAAGTATTTCAATCACAAAAATAGGTATCTATAAGAATATCCGTGTTAATGAAGTAGCCATAACTCTGAGTGAGCTCTGGCGTTGTGAAAATTGGACTGGTTTCCGTGTATATAAATTCTATTTTCGGATAATTTAAAACTACATAGTCCATGATGGAAATAACTTTGCTAATTGAAAAGAGTAGTCGATTTGACGGCCTCCATGTTTGCGGGGTGCGGCTTTCGGCTAGCAATCCGTAGATTATGGATTCAAACCCCGGCGTGCGCAAGTAAATTTTGTTTGATTAATTTGTGTTATTTCACAATTTATTTCTTTAAAATCATAAGATATATTAGAGGCATATTCCAGAGTGGAAGATACTCTCAGTATCGCCCTGGTTTAAGACCACCAGTCAGAATTGAAACGTTGCTTGGAATGGCTTTAGCAGTGTTTGGTGACCAGATCTGAATATCCAGGTAATTCCCCACCTTCCTCTTCATCATATCCTTCCTCTCCTAACTACCTTCAGCCTCACAACATACCCCAATTGGGGATGCCATAGTCTCACTAGCTCCAGATGGTTGGGAGCAGTTAGGACGTTTGTACGTTATTCGTATTAATATATGCTACTTACTTACTAGAAATTAAGTTAATTAAGGTACAAATCGTATCACGCCAAGTGCCCTGTGTCAGGGGACACAAACAGATTACATTTATACATGGTTTTCCAATAAGAGGTGTTATTTTGATATTCAAAGAAAAATGCCATTTTTTACTATAAATGATCGAATGTTTATTTCATTATAAAGAGGAAGGTATGCCGTTAATAGTGAAAAATAACATCAGTCAAATGACCACCACGACCACGCCTACAGGACCATATCCTTTTCATGAAATTTTCCATAACCAAATCGCAAAGTGGCTGCCTTATGTCCTCGATAGCCTCACGAATTCCATATTTGAGGTCTTGAATCGACGCTGGGTTGTTGGCGTAGACCATAGACATATGAATATTAGTAGACCTGCCCTAAGTGATTAAAAGCGTATTATCCCCACTCCCCATACCGGTTCCATTGGAGCCGGCTGTGCTCTCGTATGGCCTCAAGTGAAATTTGAAAACGTGACGTCATCATTCTTGTGCGAACTATGGTCGAGGCATCATCGGTTCATTTTACGAAATAACACTGCAAAATGTTGACCTGTGATATGAAAACTTGTAAAAATAGATGTGAAAAAGAGAATAAACCCAATTGTCGTATTACATTCCATAAGTAAGCATTATTTTACTTTATTTTAAGCTTATTCACACCGTATTGTATGGATCAGTTTTAGAAACATATACTATCACATCACAATGTAGCGATTCTCAAGTGTGCTCATCGTTGTTTACTGGGGTAAGTAAATTATGAAACATTTGTAAAAGTGTCTTAACTAAATACTCTGAAACTAACTACGACTCTGAAAATAGAAGCTGCCTTACTTTGCCGAATTTGGACTTCGCAAATTAGTTCATAACGTGGCGAGTAATTTGCGCTCCCATGTAAAAATGTCTATTCATTCAAAAGCAGATTTTACTTTTAAGAACTAAATGGTGATATTATAATGCGAGATGCCTATTTACTGTCAGATTGATTTATTGACGAATCACAGTCAGCCTTACCCGCTTCGTTCTTCGACAGTTGATTTTACCCCTCGCCATTATCTTCTCGTCTATTAATTCCTATGTCTGTGGCGTAGACCTTCTCTTTCACGTGGCCCCAAAGGAAGAAGTCGCAAGGTGTTAAATCACAAGATCTCGGTGGCCAATTGTGATCACCTCTTCGAGAGATAACACGGTCCGGAAACTTTTCCCGTAAAAGATCAATGGTTTCGTTGCTTGTGTGGCACGTAGCGCAGTCTTGTTGAAAGTAAACCTTGTCCAGATCAATACCATCCAATTTCGGCCATTATCATTAATTCCTCAATTAATATTCAAAATAACACCTCTTATTGGAAAACCCTTTAGTTAAAAGATTATCTGCAATTATTAGAACTGTAGAATGATACTACTCTTATTAACGAGTTTGTCAACCAATGCTTCGTTTTCCTTCAATTCGCCAGTTAATCCAAGGTAGATTAATCGTTGTAGTTATTTGATTTATGGTTGTAGTTATGATTTTCGAGGTATTATTATTTATCTGTGATTGGAGATAACCGAGAGCTTACACAAGTAATTTGTGTGCTTATTTTATTATGATTTACTTTTGCCATTACTTTTATCTTTTTATATTCGTGCTTGGTGTGTTTTTAATTTTAAAACATTACAAAGTAGGTAAGGTGCAAGTCACAACGCGTCGGCACTTGCGAGGTAAATCTGAAATGAAGTATGTAACTACATTTCAGTGAGTTAATGTGGATATTGTATTAGGTCTTGTTGTATGAGTAATTCTGCAACGGCAAGATAAATTTATTAGCGTTGGTGTGTTTGTAGTAGGGGTGTGCAATACACAAAAACAGAGCACTATTCGAATAAACCTACTGTCAAAATTATTTAAAATGTTTATTTGTTCCTAAATCTACAATCAAGTAAGAATTTCTACTGTTTCCGAGTTATGCATTAACATTTTCAGCTTTAAATATTTGCATAACTTACTATATGATACTAGCGCCATTTTCCACCCTCAGTGGAGATGATAAGAAGATTTTTTTAGGTTATGGGGAGGAGAAGGAGATGGAGGATAGAGGGGAAGAGGAAGCAAACCCGGCTAAAGCAATTTCGAGCAACTTTTCAATTCTGAATGGTGGTTTTACACCAAGGCGATACTCAGAGTATCTTCCACTCTGGAACGTGACGCAAGTATACTTGTATTATATTAAATGAATAAATTGTGAAATAACACAAATTAATCAGATAAAATTTACTTGCGCACACCATGATTTGAACCCGCGCCTTTCGTAAGTTAGCTTCTATTGCCTTTACTACACAAAATATAAGAAGTCACTATATTAAATGTTTGATTCCTATTTCCCAGCTTCATTAATTTTATAGATAGTTAGTCGTCCATGTTTACTTCTCCGTCATGTTTTAATTAATAATTCTGAATATTTTTTGTCTATTACTAAGGATAAATAATACATAGAATCTCAAAACATAAGCAAAATAATCGAGGTGACCGACCGCCACTGGAATGTTCCACATGTCACAACAATAGCTTTGATCGCATACCCTTACCGTTAAATTAGATAATACATAATTGTTTTCTATAGCAATCGTAGATAAAATCTTGACAACTACCGAAAATGAGGATAGTTTTAAAGGCACCTAGAAATGAGGAGAACGCCTTGAAGCACGCCCGCCCATGGACTGGAAACTGCAAAGTAGGTACCTACGCAGTATGGATCGACTTCTCATTTGCATTTTTCATAAACTTCGCCCACCCTATTAATATTAATATATCGATTACCTAATTTAATAGGTGATAAATGTTGCCACACGTTGCAAGTCCTACATTGGCCACTGTGACAATTGAAACAGTTAAATTTCTAGGGTAAATATCCGGGTATTTCAGATACGCTAGACATCCTTTATTGAAATTACAAATCATTAAAAAAACATAACAATGAGGAGTATCTATTTCAGTCTCAGGAGAAGTAAAATCTCTATTTCGTTCAAATTAATAAACGGATAATTTAACGCCTCTTGTTTACGCCATATTTTGACATCATATCTGTATATAAAAATAACCTCAAAGCCTATTATCATAAATTTAGTAAATGACCAATTGAACATGATGAATTTGTCAATTTTAATTTTAACGAAATAGATATTAAAATACATTATTTTGCTTCTCCGGAGACTGAAATAGATGTTCCTCGTTGTAATTGAACTGATACGAAGTGTTTTTAAAATAATTTGTGCGTATCGGACGTTCAACGTATTTCAATATTTACCATCATTTCTAGAAGACGTATGAAATTTTAAAAAATGCATTTACGTATTCTTGATACCAAAATTCAGTTGAAAATCGATGTAAGGATTACAGTGATGTGAGTAACCACTTGGTTTTAAAATTTTATAAAATATTCAAAGATTCCATGATTTGTTGCATTAATGAGAAAGCTGTCAGTGTTGCCAGTGCCCTTTTAGTGAATGGCGGCAATCCTACACTTGTAAATAACCGGTTCCGCTTGAATACGCTCCGCGGTAATTACAATAACATTATAATATCGACTCTTTGTAGGAGATTGTTCATAATATCATAATGGAGCCCGTAGCGTAGGTTGTATAGTACAAACAGGTGTCCTTGGCGGCGTTAAAAAGCCTTTAGAGATATGAGAAAAATAAACAAAAGATAGATAAACACGTAGTAGGTATTATTATGTACTCACTAGAACAGTAATTATAATTGTTAATCGCAAAACATTAAGCGGCTCAAAGACAATACCAACAATAAATTATTGATAATTGATTTGTAAGAAAATATGGACTTACCAATTCGACTAGTTTCAAGATACCAGGGATAGTTTTAAAGTAGTCGATGTTTAGCCGGAGCCAGCTCAAGGGCTGCTCGGGTTCCGCCGCCTTATTTCCAGGTTGATTATTGTCAATCGTTACAACCGTTTCGGGTGCCATCATAATGTATTTACACGAATCACCTTTTCACAGAATTAAATAATAAATATATCACACACCGATCCGGCACAGGCAATACCCCACTTTCGCGCGAAGAGAGTTGTTCTCTTTGGGAAGTTGAATGTTAGTGCGTGCGGGCTGCGAGCGTTGCGACACGAAGTGTTGTGGTACGCGAGAACTCGACAACTCGAAGGGAGACGTCCACCGACTGGTTGGCAGGTAAGAACTACTGAGGACGGTGTTCACCGGGCGGAGAGTGCGGCGCGAGTAGCGGCTAGCGGTGTGGACTCCCTCCCACCACCATCACCAATCTGAATAATCAAAGAAGCAGGGGTTCGAACGCGGTACACGGAAAAGAAAACATTTGAAATTAATAAATAAATAAATCAATATTAATATTAATAAATCAATATTATTTAACAATAAACAAAACTTTCACAATCTTTTGCCCAAAAAGGAGTAGAAGTGGGATTCGCTTCCCGTAAAGGACTCGGGTTCGAGAACTCATTCCAGCTGAACCTACACACCGCTAGACGTACACGAGCAACTTTAGTTGCGGGTAACAGTTGCGTCGCTGCATCAAAATCTACTGCGGTATAGTAAAGGGTTTTCCAATAAGAGGTGATATGTGTATTTAATTCCGGCCATAAAATGAATTGGATGGTATTGATCTGGAGAACGTTTACTTTCAACAAGACGGCGCTAAGTGCAACATAAGCAACGAAACCATTGATCTTTTACGGGAAAAGTTTCCGGACCGTGTTATCTCTCGAAGAGGTGATCACAATTGGCCACCGAGATCTTGTGATTTAACACAATTATATTAAAAAATGGCATTTTTCTTTGAATATCAAAATAACACCTCTTATTGGAAAACCCTTTATATTATAACTGGGGTGCACACACAAGGCGTTGCGACACTAGGGGAACTTTTTAACCAGCATTCAGGTAAGATCTACCTTACCTGAATGCTGGTTAAAAAGCCGTTTAAATGCTGTTTACCTCTAGATAATACATACTTTTGCCGTTTGTATTTATTTATTTGTAACAAATTTTCCCGTGATAATAATTGAATTTATATTAAGTAGGTACGTACCCTACTTTTTTTATTTTGGTCAACTCAATAAAAATGAAAATTAAATGATCAATTTTTAAGAGATGAAAAATCTGTTTGATTTAGTTATCAGTTATCATATGTCGTGAGTGGTTTATTTATGGTGTGTGGTATATCTATGGGTTTATTTATGCATAATATGGTTATCATCTTATCATATATACATGCACATACAAGAATCGTATTATTTCCGATATTAATATGGTTTAGAAATATGAACTACTAATTTGTCACAATATACTTTCTTTTTCGATCAATAACTACTGCTATAAAAGGTTTGGCATACCTCAATGTTGACGCTAGTATTTCCATTCCAGTTCTTCGGTAAATTCTTGCGCGGGGAAGAACAACACAACTGTTATTACTGCGTTCAATGCGTTCCCGTACGCAAGAAAAAAACGCTGCACTCAACTTTACTGTAAATTTACCTTCACCGCAATTAGGCCAGTATAAAAATATGAAAACCACCCCACAAATGATCTTCCTATCAATTGTATCGCTAATCAGAACCGCTAACAGATATTGTATTGAAATTAGTGTCTGCTAAGAAAGGCGACTGGCCTATTTCAAACTTTCATTAGAGTTGGTACGAGGCATAGATATTACCTTCATTACGAAGGTACCAATTTGATTTCTAATTGCTATTTGATTAAAATAATGATCGCCATAAAGATCAAACACACAAAAATCGAAACGAAACATCAAAAACGTTCGGTCAAGCGAAGAGTTACGTTTTTTAGAATTAGTGGATCAATTCTAGATTCTCCAGATGTTTGTGTTATGTGCTACTGCTAGGTAGATAATAATAATTATTGGATGATTTGTTTAGCGCCGTTTTTGTGCAAAATCACCTCAAGGGCGCTGTACAAATTTACAATACATTTCTACAATGTATATTACTAACTATATATCAAGATAATATACAGTACAATACTTACCTGGTAGGTCACTTGACATTAACAATTAATTAATAAATTAATTGTTTATTAGCGAAATTTAGATACAGGATTTAGGACATAATTGAAAAATTGGATAAAACTGGACATTCTCTCAGGAATGGTATTTTTAATTTAAGGGTATGACAGCTTAAAGGGGTAAGTTTTTAGTTTAGACCTGAATTCTGTTGGACTTGTTAAGGATCTTAGTTCCGGAGGGAGTTTATTCCAAGCCTTCGGCCATGATACTCCGAAAGCGCGATCACCAAACTTAGTATTTGGCTTGCGCTTAGATTCCATCAGTCTGCCTACAGCTGCTGATGTTGCCGATCTAAGAGTTGACTGCCTCAGACCTGTGTCTTCCGGGACGCATAGTTCAGAGATGTAGGGTGGGGCCATTTCATTGATGGATTTAAACACCATCCAGCACAATTTGTACTGGATTCTTTCAGGGCACTTGAGCCAGTGAAGGTTACGAAGGTGTTCTGAAATGTGCGAATATTTTGAAACCCCGGTTATGAGCCGTGCTGCTGCATTAAACACTGATTGAAGTTTGTCAATTTGATATTTTGGAAGGTTGGCAAAAATGCCGTTGCAATAATCGAGACGTGAGACTACGTAAGAGTTGATAAGTAGTTTTGTTGCTTCTGTAGGAAGATTTCTTCGGACAGACTTGAGTTGTCTTAGGTGAAAAAAACCGGTGCTTATAGTCCTATTTATTTGACTTTTAAACGAAAAGTCTGGATCTAAATTGACACCGAGAAGTTTGACTGTTGTTTTGGGATGATATCGCCGGCGGAAATAGAAATAGGTGAATCTTCTATGAAATGTTGACGTTTGTTTGTGGCCGCCCAGAGAAAATCAGTCTTAGATGGATTCAGCTACAGCTTGTTTGAAGAAATCCAACGAGTTATTGCTTCTAGACATTCAGTTATACGGATCATGAGATTATTAATTTCGTTTGGAGCGCAGTAAAAATAAACTTGCTGATCGTCAGCGTAGCAGTGAGACAATAGACCAAATGACTCGATTATTTTGGCGACATTATATGTAAAAAGGATGAAGAGAAGTGGACCCAAAAAGGATCCCTGTGGTACCACTAAAGTGTTTTTTTTTTTTTTAACATTATTTCTGGCTTTCACCCTTCAAGGGTGTTCTTGGCCATCATTTAAAATTATTGAGAAATGAAAGGTGAATTTAAATATTAATTTTATTTAAATAGGCAAATTTCAAAATTATAATGAAAATTGGAGTCGAGTTCAGACTTAGAAGAGACGAGATGTTGAATGGAGGGGAGGCAATTTTAGATAAGGCTTGATAGAATAGAGGATATTTGTTTAGAGAGGGACAACCAAAAAATATGTGATCTAAAGTTCCCACTTCTAGACCACAGAATGTACAATCTGGGGAGTCAACAACGTGAATTTTAAAAAGATGGGAAGGAACGGAACAATGTCCGATCCTCATTCGAATGAGTGAAGAAATTTCTTTTTTGGAAAAATGAGGGAATTGCTGAAACCACGGTTTTGATGGAATAGTCCTTTGTATTGAGGCATAGCAGGCTCCCTTGGATTGACTAGCAATGTGCCAATACTCCGACCAAACATTGCGGGATCTATCTTTGATGATGGAAAAAATGTCAGATAGGGGAATGTGGTTTACGAGGGTAACAACAGGGTTGGACGCTCCTTGTTTTGCCAAGGCATCCGCAATATCATTACCCATGATACCAACATGTCCAGGAATCCAAATCAGAGTTACAGTTTTACCATAGCTTTGAATGGAGGCTATCATCTCTCGAATAAGGCATACAAAGTGATCATCAGGATGAAGAAGAGGACTGGATTTAAGTTTTTGGAGGGAACTGAGAGAGTCAGAGAGAACGAGGGAATGTTCAAAATTATTTTTGATTATATATTTGAGAGATTCTATTATAGCAATGCACTCGGCTGAAAATATTGAAAATTGATTTGAAATTGAATGAAATATTCTGTCATTAGAATTATTGTGGTAAACGTTAATACCTATACCACAGTTAGGAGAGTCGGGAGATTTGGATCCATCAGTAAATAAAAGAGAAAAGTTGGGCCATTTAGATGAAATAATGTCATTGAACATATTATTGACAGTTCGGGCCGGGAGATTGGAATGACTTTTAAGGATTCCGATCCCTTCTATTATTGTTGGGGATAGGGTGACGTGACTATATTTTAATTTGTATAAGGGTAGTAGATCATTTTGGATGATGTGAAGCTCTGAGAGAGACTTAAAATTTTTACAGATGTCAGGAAGAGGTTTAGTTGAAGCTCTGTTTGTAGATGAATGGGTTGAGTCAATGAACAACGAGACGCTGGGGATAACCTGATGACATTTAGAATTTAAACATTTAAGAACAAATTTGTCAGCAAATAGTTGACGCCTTAAATAAAGAGGAGGATCAGAACATTCTACTTGAAGGGAATTGATGGGTGACGATTGCATCGCTCCAGTTATAATTCGCAAAGATTTAGATTGAATTTTGTCTAATTTATCAAGTACATTTTTTGAGGCAGTACTAAAAAGTGGGCAGGCATAGTCAAGATGGCTTCGAATAAGTGCGTTGTAAAGCAACTTAATGCAAGTAGGGTGAGCACCCCACCAAACGCCAGATAATGATCTGATGATATTTAAATTTTTTTCGCATTTAGTAACTAAATTATTAATATGTGAAGACCATTTAAGTTTCCTATCAAATGTTACTCCCAAAAATTTTACTTCAGAAGCGTTGGGGATTGGAGAATTTTTAAATAAAATTTGAACAGGGGGGTTTTTATGGCGGTTTGAGAAGGTGACACACTGAGTCTTTTGGATTGAAAGTTCAAGACCATTTAACGTGAGCCATGTGCAAAGGGCATTCATGGCTTCGTTAAGATATTTGACGGCGAGAGGGATGATTTTGGATGATAAGAAGAAAGCTATGTCATCTGCGAACTCAATAACTTTTACTTGTGGGGGAATAGCGCCATGCATATCATATGTGTATATATTATACAGTAAGGGGGACAATACATCGCCTTGTGGTAAACCCTTCCAAATAGACCTACTTTGAGGAAAAATATCTGGAAGTTCAATGAAAATTTTTCTATCTAGAAATAGATTAATAATAGATTGGACAAACATGGGGGGAAGGCCAAGGCCTAGAAGTTTTTTTTTCAAGATTGGGATGGAAACATTGTCAAAGGCGCCTTCTATATCTATAAAGACGGCAAGACAAACTTCCTGTTTAGAAATTGATAAATTAATATCAGTGCTGATGATGGCAAGGTTATCTTGAGTGGATTTTTTTTTCCTAAATCCAAATTGAGATGGAGAGAGAAGCTGTTTACTCTCGACAAAAAATTCTAATCGGTTTTTAATTAATTTTTCATAAAGTTTACTGAGGGTGGATGAAAGAGCGATTGGTCTGTAGTTGGATCCAGAATTTGGTGATTTGTTTGTTTTTAAAATAGGGATGATTATTTGACAACTCCAGTCATCAGGCATTATACCAGTCTGGAAGATTTTATTTAAGATGCTTAAGAAGTGGTTTAGAACATTATCATTACTATTTTTGATTATGCTGTAAGGTATACCATCTCTGCCTGGAGATGAGTCCTTGACTGTTGATAAACAATTTTTTAGCTCAATTAAGGTGAACGGAGAGTCTAGCCAATGATTAGACATAGGAGTATTATAGATGGGCGTTATTTCATCTAAGTTAGGTACAGAAGGGGGGGCAATTTTGTCCAAAAATTCATCAATCCATTTAGAATGAGACGCTCGAGGAGATGGTGAACTGAAGGAAGATCTAAATCTTCGGATCATAGACCAAACTTCCGAAATTGGAGTGTTCGGAGATACTGAACTGCAGAAGTTGTACCACCCGGATCTTTTTTTTGACCTCAATACCCTTTTGGCATTGGATTCAGCGTTTTTGTATATAAGATAGTTCTCCATAGTCATATTGTAACGATAGGAAAGAGATTTAGCTTTCCGAATTCTTACTACTTTAGAACATTCCTCATCCCACCAGGGAGTTGGAGGGAGTTTTTTGAGAGATTTAGTTTTAGGGGGAGGATTTGATTTATTTATTGCAGTTATGAGCATTGATTTGAAGTTATTATAATCATCTTTGACGGAAAATATATCGGTGGCGGGTGAATTTAATAGGAACTTGTCCATATGAGAGTTAAATTCATCCCATTTGGTGTGTTTCGTTTTAATTTTTGTCGAAATATGAGACTTGTCTGATTGGAAAGAAGTTTGATAAGTAATGGTGATCGGGAAATGATCACTGGAGCAAGGGTCGGGGGACACCACCCACGAGGAGAGAGAAGCCAGACTAGTAGAACATATCGATAGATCCACTGCACTGGGGTTTGTGCTGGGGCGTGAGATCCTAGTAGGAGATCCGTCATTCAAAAGGAAAAGGTTGGATTGATCTAGGAAATCCATCACACTTCGACCATCTCGGTCGGAGAAAGCAGAACCCCAGACGGGGGAATGGGCATTAAAATCGCCTAATATAAAGAAAGGAGGGCTTAGTTGACTTACAATTTGCAACCAAGTTTGTTTATTGAAGTGGGCTGTTGGGGGAAGATAGACTGAAATAAAGGATGTGTCCTTTATTTTAGCTGCAACCATTTGGAAGTCAGCATTGGGGGGTTTGATATTATTTATTGGGGAAAATGATATGGATTTTTTAATAAAAAGGGCAGCACCGCCGCCCGAACCTTCCGGGCGGTCGTCGCGGAGACAGGAATACCCTTCCACATTAAAGTGGGTGGATGGAGTAAACCAAGTCTCCGAGATAGCAGCCAAAGAAATAATGTTGGAATTTAATAGGTTAAGGAGATCAGATTTGTTAGAAATAGCACTTCGGCTATTCCACTGAAGTATTCTGACATCCTGAAGAGTCATTTTGAATAAATGATTTTAATGTGGAAATAATAGTAGCAGCGTTGGACGGTAGATTAGTTTGAGAAGAAATAAGGTCAATTAGAAGCATAATAAGAGTTTGGATAAATGAAGAATTGTCTTGGGAGAGTTTTTCAGAAAGTTTAAGAGAGTTCATTGAGGACGGATTATAATTATTTGCACACCCATTTGTGGCATTTGAAAGAGGTGAACCATTGGGATTTAAGAGTAGTGAGTTGTGTTGTTGCTGATCGTATCCAGGAGCCGGTTTAGAAATAGCGTTTTTGTATGTGAATTTAGTTGAACGAGAAGAAGTTGTTGTAGTGGAGGGAAGAGGTTTGGATGAGGAGTTGCTGGATAAAGCCTCAGCAAATGATTTTTTGACAGGCGGGAATAGTTTGGAAGCCTGCAGAAAAGACAAGTTCTGAGAGGCCATAGAAATTTTAATATTTTTTTGGCGAGATTGTTCTGGGCAAGATGTGTTGATAGCTGTATGTGAGCCTGAGCAGTTAAAACATTTAGGTGAGGAGGAAGAAGGACATTGGTCAGCTGCGTGGTTTTCTCCACATTTAAAACATCTGGGTTGAGATCTGCATGCAGCTTTGGTATGACCAAAACGGCAGCAATTGAAGCATTGAGTGGTGGGATAAGTATACATTTCAACTGGTAATGAGTTGAAGAATAAATATATATGGGAGGGAAGAGATTGACCTTCAAAGGTGATAACGACAGATTGGGAGGGCTTCCAGGAAATTATACCCTCAGAGGAGTCCTTGTAATTTAGCCTTCTGGCTTTTATGGGATTGCCAATGTGTTGGGGGGTTGAAAGTGAAGACAGAATTTCTTCGATGGACAGATCGGTCGAGATACCTCTGACCAGGCCCATGCGAGTGACATTGAAAGTAGGGATATATGCCTTAAACTTTGAATTAGATGAAATGAAGATATTTTTGATGAAACTGTTGGCAGCTGACCCTGAGAGGAATTCGACGGAGATTCGGAAGCGACCCTCGGCTTTTACACCTCCAGGCTTGATTGAAAGATTCTTGCTATTTGATAGGAATTTGCCAAATTCAAGAGGGTGGATGGTTTTTCCTTGCTCAGTTTTTTGGGCGTATACTATGAATGGGCCACGGGAATGAGGAGAATAAAAGTTTGTTGGAGGAAGTTGAGAAAGTGCTGGTGGGGACTGTGAAGTCGAAGGCGAGTCAAGTTTTATTGGGGAAGAAGGAGTAAATTTCCTTTTTTTGGTAGAAGTCAAAATGACAGAATCACTGTCAGAAATTTCTACATTTTCCCCGTCTGGGGGGTCCGGAGAGGGATCTGGGGGCTTTGTAGGGGGTCCAGGAGGGAAATCTTCCTCCATTATTCACAACAGTAAACAACTACAATAATAGTATGAAAAATGACAGAAGTAAAAAAGTTTATAAATATCTGGAAATCAGCAGCGAAAAGTGACTCCTGGAAGATCAAAAGGGAGAAGAAACCTCAAGGCACAACACACTACACTTTTTTTTGGCCAGAAAACAAAATAGAATGGAAAAAAATTAATTTTAGATAGAGTAAAACAAAACAACTGATGACAGCCAAATGTTATTGTTGCAATCCTTGATAGCTTTGTAATCCACTAAAGTGTTGCGAAGTTAGATAATTTATTTCCAACCCTCACGGCTTGTAAGCGATTGGATAGATAGGATACCAGTCAATTTTTGATGTTGGAATTCAAACCAAATGTTTCTTCTAATCTCCTAACGTGACGTATTCAACAAATCACTTATACAAGAAAATTCGTTTGTTAATGATTTTTTTTAAATCACGTTCTTACTGAAAAATCATTGACAAACGTATTTTCCCGTATAAGTAATTTGTTGAAAGGTGCCTACAGGTACCTGCTACATTACCGTCACTGTCCGTGTCGTTTGCGCCCGTATATAGGTACGCAATATGAATATGAATCAATAGTTTTGTTCGTTTAAAGACTTAATTCTTTCGAGAAAGGCACACAAATACAATATTTTACCGATGATTCAATCCAATATTGTATTTGTATGCCTTTCTCGATAGAATTGAGTTTTTATATGGACAAAACTATTTATTCATATTCATATTGCGTATATGAGGGCGCAAACAAATAATTTGTCTTAATACTGTAAAGCAATACCTTGCAAAAGCGTATTTAAACAAAATTAATTAATTAACGCCATCTGTGAACACGTAGAATACAACGAGCGTTGCGTTTAACCTTAAAACGAACAATCAAACTCGAATGTGAAGAAATTATATGAAAGTGACGAACAAATTTCGAAGACAAATTAAGTAGCTTGGCTTGGCAGGTTCGTGGTAAATATTCTATAGTCTACGCGTTCATAGATGGCGTTAATTTAATTCATATATGAAAACAAACCTTTTGCAAGTTATGCTTTAAAATCAATCACAACAACTTTTAGGGAGAGAGATCTCAAATTTATAATCTGTGATTTGATTACTTGATTGGGTAACTAAGATTGGGTAACTATTTGATTGGGTAACTAAGCAACAAATAGCTATTTTAATTGAAATATATTTTTGAAATTTTTATTTTGATACCACGTGATTATTGTCCCAGAGGATGAAAAAAAATAATCTAAAATTAAATTTTTTCTACATACTCTTAATACCTAGCATGGTAGGAATATTAAGATTAATCATTTGTTTGCACACGCAATATTAGTTTTTACACTGACTATTTATTCAAGTGTTAATTATGTATTGTCTCACTGCACTTCTATTAAGGCGAAGCTGCTAAATCACTATTTTGATCTTTATAACGAATTGATGTAAATTATGAATACCAAACAATATGCTTTAGTTAAATTGAAGGTTTTTCTATCGTTTCGCTTGAGTAGAATACAAATAAAAAAATAAATTACCCAATAAAAAATATAAAAGTAAACTACTAAAAAAAATTTTTTCAATAGAAATGTATGAACGCGTAAAGAAAACAACTTTTTAAAATTACAGTATAATAGCTAAGATTATCTGAGACAGTTTCACTTGATTAAATTTTTTGCTTTCTCATAAAATTATTTACAAAATAAATAAAAACCATTATTGTGCTTGAACTCGAATGTTTCTAGATTCCGTTAGTCAAGCAATTTTAATGCCTATTACCTACAATATAAGGTATACCAAGAATACACACATTTTTGGCTTATAGCTTCCTCATAACAACTGTATCACTTGCAATAATATTTTTGTGTACACATTACTTGTTCTGTAATTTATTACTAATATTATCCTGTGTACCACTGTATGCTTATAATCCGATGTATCATTCTACTGTAAAAGCCATTTTATGGCGTTTAAATAAATAAATATTGCACAAATATGTTTGAAAGCATAACTTACAAAAAGTGTATTTAAAATAATTAAATCAATGCCATCTATGAATGCGTAGATTATGTCTGAGGCCAGACGAGCGTATTGTAAGTTGTGAGTAGCGCCGTGTGGCACAAACCGGACTTAAACCGAACTTAAGGTTAAACGCAACGCTCGTTGTATTCTACGTGTTCACAGATGGCGTTAATTAATTAATTTTGTTTAAATACGCTTTTGCAAGGTATTGCTTTACAGTATTAAGACAAATTATTTGTTTGCGCCCTCATATACGCAATATGAATATGAATAAATAGTTTTGTCCATATAAAAACTCAATTCTATCGAGAAAGGCATACAAATACAATATTGGATTGAATCATCGGTAAAATATTGTATTTGTGTGCCTTTCTCGAAAGAATTATGTCTTTAAACGAACAAAACTATTGATTCATATTCATATTGCGTATATACGGGCGCAAACAAATGATTTGTCTTAATAAAGCAATTCCTTGCAAAAGCGTATTTAAACAAAATTAATTAATTAACGCCATCTGTGAACACGTAGAATACAACGAGCGTTGCGTTTAACCTTAAATTACGCCACTCACAAAACGCGACTCATAAATCAACTTGAATTACGCTCGTTTGGCCTCAGCCTATAACGTACGTAAGGTTAAACGCGACGCTCATTATATTCAACGTGTTCTTAGATGGCGTTAATTAATTTATTTGATCAAAATACGTTTAAGTATTTGTTTGCGCACGTACATACACAATATAAATATGAATAAAAAGTTTTGTTGGTTTATAAACTCATTTCTTGCGAGAAAGGCATACAAATCATTCATATTTACCAAATATAAATGTTCTTATTTATATTTAGTAAATATCTTATCAAAAATACTAATTTCGGCTATGCGTCTGTCTGTAACTCTGGTTTAATGAACCCTACAACTCGGATTTGCTTTAAATAAGTGTTATTTTTATAATTGGAACTGTTTGTTTGAAGAAATCGGACAAGTGAAAAAGTAAAAATTATATAATACTAGTGGATCCCAGCAATGGTTCTCTATTGCTAATGTCTTTATCGAGGCGCCTCTGACTTCTTCCACCATTCACTACTGTATCCCAAAATGTTACTGTACTACATTACTTCGTCTCCGTATCTCTTTACGGAGCAGAGATATTGCGTTAAGCATTCCTCGAGCGTCCCTGACTTCTACCATTTAAACATCTCTAAATACTCCTGGCACTAATAACAACAAACTTTAAAAATTGGAAATGATTTGTTGAGAATTCATAATTTCTCGCGCTGGGGGTCTGCGCTAGTCTTAATAATTATTATCATGTAGCTACTAAACTTACAGTTAGAGAAAGGAAACATTTTTTTATAGAAATATTATATTTATTGTTACATTATTATTTACATTTTTATTACTTACGAAATGTAAGTACCCATTCTTAGTAACCAAAATAAAATTAAATCAATATTCATAAGGTTATATTTAAAATACAATTTAAACCAATAATAAAAATTGGTATCTAAAAATAACTTAAAAAATTAAGTATGAATTAAAGTTTTTCAATAGAGAGCTATGGCCCCTTATATCAGTCAGACACTATCCTAGCTATGAGAAATATTTACTTCTGTCAAGTTGTTGCGTGGTAGGAAACCTGGCAAGTGATACCATTACAAAAAATACTGATATACGGGACCTATAGAACTCATATTGCATAAGTTAGGTTTCCTTTTATTGTTAAGTATAACAAATAACTATGTAGGTACATACTAATAATTCAATTTGTACTTGTAAATAAATCTAGTAAATGTAATTTTTATTATAATTAAATCACAATTTGAACATTTATCAAGTAATTCAAATATCTCTAGGGAAATATTAAACAAAATAAAAGCAACTCAAACTAAATAATACTAAAAATTGTACAATTTATTATCAGTAAATGTAGTAGATAAAATATGTCAGCAAATTAAACTGTTGAATGTTGAATATGCAGCTGGAGACCATAATAATATTAGCTACATGAAATTAACATATATAAAAAAAAATCTAGCATTCATAATGACGAACAAATATTTTTTATGCTTTTCAAACATCAAGTGTCATCAAAATAAAAATAGCAAAGCACACTAAATTAGATAAACAATATTAAAATGAGTTATGTTTGGACACAGTTCCTTGTTTATGCTTGTTATTCATAAGATGCGAAAGGTTTATCTCCACATACAATTCGCAGCAACGGCACCTTGCGCCACTCCAGGTCGATGCGCAGAAACGAAAAGTCCGAAAGCAAGGTAACGGTTTACAGCGTAGTACATTGCGAGACTTTTCTGCGTGGCGGCCTGGAGAGGTGCATAGTACCTTCGTTCCGAAGTGTACGTATGGGTGGGCCTATAGTCAAAATCAGCAAAACTAATATAATCATTTTTATTTTGGGAAATAGGCAAAGCGGCCCCTCTGCTGAAAGAGTTGTGCATCACAATCATAAATTTACCCCGTGCAGGGATGTAGTTACTCGTAGATAGGTACCTTCATAAACATATTTATTGGTTTTTAAAACAAAATTGACGATAAGTTGTAAAACAAAAGAAGACGTAAAAAGGAAACAATTTTGCAAAGCTCAAATTTCACATGACTTTTGCAGATTTTACATTATGACCGATGGATAGCAATGGTTCACATAGCCGACAATCTTACACAGGTAGTGCCATAAAAATATGAATCCGTCCCCGACGGGATAGGCAATTCCCGCCCCTTTGTGTGTTACTACTTACTTCGGGAATAATTCCCAACTATTTTTTCAAACCTGATAACCCATTCATGTATTCAGAAATTGTGTTGACAAAAATATTTGCACGATATATCAGTAAATCGACCTCGTTATAATAGTCAACAATTATATGAAGATAAGCCTGAAGTAAAATATTGTTTTGTAATTGCTCATTATAGCCGTGAGCTCGCTATTGCCGTGATTGTTATAACCAAGTTCGACTGTATCTATAATATAGATAAAAAAGTAGAGTATCCCTTCGTGGGTCTGCTTTTAGTACAAATTTACAGTTTTATTCCGAGATTGATGAAATTTTGCACACTTGATCTTTGAAGCAAGAGGAATGTCAATGTCTGCTTGAGATTTTACCACTCCTTAATGATGAAATTTTGCACAGTTGACATTCAAAATAAGCTCGTCGTCCCATGGGTCGGAAAGGAGTCGATGTAAACTGAGTGCTGTAAGTTTCTGTGCAGAAAAGTCCCACAATGAACTGCGTTGCAGGCCATACTTTTTTCAGCGAACTTAACTTTTCAACGGGCCTTACAGCACTCCGTTTATGCCGATTCCTTACCGACGAAAGTATTATTTTAGTACTCACTATTGCAGTAAATACAGTCTAATCAGAATAAAAAGATTCTTGCTCGTCAAGTGTGTGATGTTTTGGACATCCACAAAAATAAACGATAAATAATAAAATAACGTGCTCTAAAAATTTTTTGTTTAAACAACGACGGAAGATTTATTGACAGACAGACCTTGAGTAAACAGATTCCCACGGGAAAGGAGAGACCGGAGGACAGTCGAGTTTTGAACCTTGGTGGATTGACAGCCCCGAGAAATAGATACAAATCAGAAGTGTTGTTTGAAATTACAGCTAATTATTGAATCCAAATGGTATTAGAGAATATTGCGGAATATTGAATTAAAGTGAAAGATTATTGATCCGGTGTTTGTGTGAAGTGAAAGTGATTCGACTCAGTGGGAAAACAATTAATAATAATGACAATAATAATAATTGGATAATTTGTAGAGCGCCGTTTTGTAAAAACCCACCTCAGGGGCGCCCGGTGTTGTGCAATCGCGATTGTGTTATAAAGTTGTGTTGATTTAAATGTGTAGTCCAAACTAAATTACTTGTCTTAAAAACATGAAAATAATAATAATAATGATCGCGTTTTTAAAACAGAGTGACCGTATATAAAGGCAGCAAGTTTTAATCGGGCTAGGTTATTGATTTGGCGAGATGGCATTCTATCCACGGAGACCGAAAAACCAGAGAATCAAATAGATTATTAACTGTGGGTTCGAATCCTAACAGATTAGGGAGGTACAATTTTATTTACAGGAATATTTAATTACCCTTTTATAAGCGTAGGGAGGAGGTCGAAAATTAAAGTGATTTAGCTATATAGTGTAACCAGGTAAGCTTCACGCTGAGAATGAGAGGTGCCTAACTGGGTGAGTTTTTATATTATTTATTAAATTCCAGAGGACCCCCTTTAAAAGACGGATAAAACTAAGTTTACGACACCTGCCGCCCAAATAATGTTATCATTAAAAGGAATACCCTAGACGGATTGTCAATCAGCTGTGAGTGAGAGACAGGCCAATGACTTTTCATATATAGGCCGAGAGGCGCGGAGTACAGTCAGTCAAAGGGGAAGTTTTGCTAGCGTATGCCGTCCCAAATTGAAAGCGTTCGGATGCAACCAGACGGAACAAAATGAAAACTTTTCTTCTGTTATTTGACTTTTCTAATTTAATACTTTTCATCTATTGTTTGACTTTCTAAGTTACGAATTGGGATGCACGAAAACAAATCTAAAGTCGAAAGAGGGAGATGGTAATCTCCGAAATAAAACTACCAACCGAACAACTTTTCTCAACAGGTATCTTTCGAGAGGTAGGCAGCCTCTTTAAATTAAATGCAAAACATCAAACCAATTATCCGTTTATACCTTACCTGAGAGGATAGGTATTCAGTAGGAGTTACCCATACCTAATACACGAGGATGCTAGTAACCTCATAAAATAAATACTGGAACCAAATATTAAAATACAGACAGTCCTCATCCCAAATTTGGCATATCGAGTAGACCTTACATATATCTCACATGATAATTGGCTGAATGGGTAGGCACACAACCTATCGTTAATAAGCGGGCAAAATGTCGACAAGATCGTCGTGTGTTATATATGTATTGACCTAGAAAGGGATGTAAATCCCCGACGACGTGGGAGTTACAATGTTTTCTAGAGGTGGCTCGTAACTTAGGACCTTACGTGTCACACTTTCGCGACTAGATTCGTGACAAGGGATGTCATGGCTTTCCCCTTCTACACTCAGTAAAGTAGTTTATCCTGGAGGTGTTTGAGATTGGGGCAATTCTGAAATTGGTGAAGAGACCTGGTTTTCTTTATTCTGGCGTGAAGGTTGCCGATTTGGAACAAGGGGAGACCCGGCCGGTTGTGATATCCAGACACGCAGATATCGATTGCCTTGTTCGAACTATCATCCATCAGTTTTGTTTGGTAAGCGGAGGAGTCAATCTTAGCTTGAAAAAAATTCATTTCCTTTCCTCTCCTTCCCCTCCCAAAAAATATACATGGATGGCGCCGACAACTAACACCATAAACTTATCGTATGTATATCACATATATAAAATCTAACACTTTATTATATTCACATTACCCTACGATAGGTAGAATCGAGTAGCTAGTGGGGGGAGAGCAGGCGACTTAGAAGATAAGGTTTATGAAATGGTTTTAAAACACAGCAGTAATGAATTCAACTCACTCTATCTCAAAAGAACCAAGGGATACCACACATATATAGATAACTAGGTTTCTAAACCGAGAAACAAAAACCCAACACAACGTTCGGTGAAGCCTTTTTATACTGAACCGTCACGTGAAATGAGTACGTTCAAGGTCGTACGTCGCGTAGACAAACTAGGATGTACACACTTGAAGGGGTGTGTAATAAAGAGAGAGGCAAGGGATTGAAAGACGGCAGGGAGGACCTTCCTACCCCGGATATATACATAACCAAAGCCTTATGGAAAAGTTACCTATGGGACTTAAAGGAAAATTTATCGTAGAAAGAAGAGAAGGAAAGGTTTGAAGTAGAAAGGGCACATCATTACATCTGATGCCGCAAACCAGGAGAGATAGATATAAAAGCTGGCTTGAGTTCATTACTGTTGTTGAGAAAAAAAAATGGATTTCATAAACCTTATTAATTCACATTAACAGCAAAAGAAATGGTACCTATCGTCAAAAATGATAACAGAGACATCGTACTTCAAAGGCAAAATAGAATAAACAGACAGACCCGGAAAACATTGAATTCATTGTGACGACAAAAAACATCTAAAATGTTCATAAACAACGAAGCCAAAGGATAAACAAACATCGAAATCGGATTAATTATAACACAAGAATAAGATAGCTGGGACAAATCTAAAATAAACATTGCATCGGATATCGTGAAGTATATGGCATATTTTATACCATTGATATTAGAATAACTGTAAACAATTATTGGTTATTCCAGATCTAAAAGGCAGAGAATGTTTAAGTCATAAATAACACAGACGGACAAAAAACCATCGGATCACAGCCGAGGACACAAAATAAAAACAAATCAACATGGAAATAAATAACACTCGAATATAATACAAATAACGCATTGAGATGAAAAAACACAAAGTTAAGTCAAGTACTATTATGTAATAAACAAAACTCGGAGTTTAAAATTCAAAAATAAACAAGTGTGACATGACATATTGAATTTCTACCCATAGAGAGACAAAAACACTTGAAAAAGCTGAGGGCGGAAAAAAACTCACCAGTAGAACAAGCCGATAATCACGGGAACCAAAAAAATAAACAGATGCTAGGTTAGAAACGAAGAACAGGGGCGCTCAACATTTTGGAAGAATTAAAATAAAATTTAAAATAAAAATAAAAAATAAATACAGAGGTATTCGAGAAACGTAAATTACCTATAGTTATTTCTAATCCCATCGACTAACACGAGGAAGCGAGATTACCCGTTGGGCTTAGAACTAAAGGGAGGCTGTGATGTTTTGGACATCCACAAAAATAAACGATAAATAATAAAATAACGTGCTCTAAAAATTTTTTGTTTAAACAACGACGGAAGATTTATTGACAGACAGACCTTGAGTAAACAGATTCCCACGGGAAAGGAGAGACCGGAGGACAGTCGAGTTTTGAACCTTGGTGGATTGACAGCCCCGAGAAATAGATACAAATCAGAAGTGTTGTTTGAAATTACAGCTAATTATTGAATCCAAATGGTATTAGAGAATATTGCGGAATATTGAATTAAAGTGAAAGATTATTGATCCGGTGTTTGTGTGAAGTGAAAGTGATTCGACTCAGTGGGAAAACAATTAATAATAATGACAATAATAATAATTGGATAATTTGTAGAGCGCCGTTTTGTAAAAACCCACCTCAGGGGCGCCCGGTGTTGTGCAATCGCGATTGTGTTATAAAGTTGTGTTGATTTAAATGTGTAGTCCAAACTAAATTACTTGTCTTAAAAACATGAAAATAATAATAATAATGATCGCGTTTTTAAAACAGAGTGACCGTATATAAAGGCAGCAAGTTTTAATCGGGCTAGGTTATTGATTTGGCGAGATGGCATTCTATCCACGGAGACCGAAAAACCAGAGAATCAAATAGATTATTAACTGTGGGTTCGAATCCTAACAGATTAGGGAGGTACAATTTTATTTACAGGAATATTTAATTACCCTTTTATAAGCGTAGGGAGGAGGTCGAAAATTAAAGTGATTTAGCTATATAGTGTAACCAGGTAAGCTTCACGCTGAGAATGAGAGGTGCCTAACTGGGTGAGTTTTTATATTATTTATTAAATTCCAGAGGACCCCCTTTAAAAGACGGATAAAACTAAGTTTACGACACCTGCCGCCCAAATAATGTTATCATTAAAAGGAATACCCTAGACGGATTGTCAATCAGCTGTGAGTGAGAGACAGGCCAATGACTTTTCATATATAGGCCGAGAGGCGCGGAGTACAGTCAGTCAAAGGGGAAGTTTTGCTAGCGTATGCCGTCCCAAATTGAAAGCGTTCGGATGCAACCAGACGGAACAAAATGAAAACTTTTCTTCTGTTATTTGACTTTTCTAATTTAATACTTTTCATCTATTGTTTGACTTTCTAAGTTACGAATTGGGATGCACGAAAACAAATCTAAAGTCGAAAGAGGGAGATGGTAATCTCCGAAATAAAACTACCAACCGAACAACTTTTCTCAACAGGTATCTTTCGAGAGGTAGGCAGCCTCTTTAAATTAAATGCAAAACATCAAACCAATTATCCGTTTATACCTTACCTGAGAGGATAGGTATTCAGTAGGAGTTACCCATACCTAATACACGAGGATGCTAGTAACCTCATAAAATAAATACTGGAACCAAATATTAAAATACAGACAGTCCTCATCCCAAATTTGGCATATCGAGTAGACCTTACATATATCTCACATGATAATTGGCTGAATGGGTAGGCACACAACCTATCGTTAATAAGCGGGCAAAATGTCGACAAGATCGTCGTGTGTTATATATGTATTGACCTAGAAAGGGATGTAAATCCCCGACGACGTGGGAGTTACAATGTTTTCTAGAGGTGGCTCGTAACTTAGGACCTTACGTGTCACACTTTCGCGACTAGATTCGTGACAAGGGATGTCATGGCTTTCCCCTTCTACACTCAGTAAAGTAGTTTATCCTGGAGGTGTTTGAGATTGGGGCAATTCTGAAATTGGTGAAGAGACCTGGTTTTCTTTATTCTGGCGTGAAGGTTGCCGATTTGGAACAAGGGGAGACCCGGCCGGTTGTGATATCCAGACACGCAGATATCGATTGCCTTGTTCGAACTATCATCCATCAGTTTTGTTTGGTAAGCGGAGGAGTCAATCTTAGCTTGAAAAAAATTCATTTCCTTTCCTCTCCTTCCCCTCCCAAAAAATATACATGGATGGCGCCGACAACTAACACCATAAACTTATCGTATGTATATCACATATATAAAATCTAACACTTTATTATATTCACATTACCCTACGATAGGTAGAATCGAGTAGCTAGTGGGGGGAGAGCAGGCGACTTAGAAGATAAGGTTTATGAAATGGTTTTAAAACACAGCAGTAATGAATTCAACTCACTCTATCTCAAAAGAACCAAGGGATACCACACATATATAGATAACTAGGTTTCTAAACCGAGAAACAAAAACCCAACACAACGTTCGGTGAAGCCTTTTTATACTGAACCGTCACGTGAAATGAGTACGTTCAAGGTCGTACGTCGCGTAGACAAACTAGGATGTACACACTTGAAGGGGTGTGTAATAAAGAGAGAGGCAAGGGATTGAAAGACGGCAGGGAGGACCTTCCTACCCCGGATATATACATAACCAAAGCCTTATGGAAAAGTTACCTATGGGACTTAAAGGAAAATTTATCGTAGAAAGAAGAGAAGGAAAGGTTTGAAGTAGAAAGGGCACATCATTACAAGTGTTGTACCGGTGGATAAAAATATTATTATTATTTTTTTTTGAAAATTATAAATAATTTATTCATATCACAACTAGCTGATCGAAATTATCAATTTCAATAGTTTTTAAGGTACTTTTTAGTGGAGGAAAAACTTTTTGCTCTTCCGGAAAACATTTGTTTTCTGACAATTCTCCGAACAGATCATAAAGAAATGCCAGTTGATTCAACTATCTCTGCTCGTGTGGAAACTGTGCTCATTTTTTCTAATTAAAATTATCCTATCTATATAAATAAAAATGTAAATGTTCATTTGTTCAAAATTTTAATTCTCCGAAAATTCTTCACCGATTGCTTTGAAATTATGACACAACGTTGCATTAGAATACGCGTGTTTTTATATACTTATATTATATAGATGTGACTTGTGACTTGTGACAGGTAAAAACATGCTTTTTTTTTTAAAACAGTTCCATCGGTGCTATTGTTTCTCTAGCTGCACAAACAGATTGAGCCACAACAAAGCGTGGAGGGGTACAGCTAGTAAAGATTATATAAAACTTCCTCTGCTTCGCTGGTCAACGGTCTACCATGACCAGATTTTATTTACGACCACATTTTGAAAATAACAACCTGAGTATACTAAGAGAAAATGAACTATGTATTTCGAGTTAGCCCGTTGTCCTACGGGTCGGTAAGCAATCTACAAAAAGCAAAAATCTGCTCAGCAGACTGTTACCTTACTATGGTGAACTTAATTTTCTGCGCAGGGTCTTTACAGCACTCGGTTTATGTCGATTGCTTAACCGACAAGTGGGACGACGGGCTTAATCAAATTACGACAATATTCGTGATTGCTATACTATCGATGTGCATATATACATTCAAACGTGCGCTCTTTAAAGTGATTTGCTTGTACTTATTAATAATAATTGCCTGAACCGTTTGATATTGTTTGGTTTTATACACCCTACTTTAAATAAAATAATATGATGCTGGATGGCGATCGTATAATGTTTGTTATAATATAATAATCACAAAAGTATAAACCCCACTCAAAGAATGCGTGATGGTGTCGCCTTGAATATAGTATTTACAAAGTATCTTCTCTCTTGTCTATGCATGTCTGCTGATTGCATAATGCAGGTAGCATCTACCAAATGAGAAGAAGTTGTTTTTTGTACCAAATTAAATAAAAGTTAAATAATAATAATCTATAATTGTTTTAATCTAATTTTTGTTACTTATATACAATAATTAAAATTATAATCAAAAATGTTTTATACAGTAGAAATATTTTTTTTAGAGACCCCAGTTCTGCAGCTGTTGACTTTAGCGGCGAACCTCAATGAATTAACAGTTTCCTGGTAGCACTCCTCTAACTGGGCAATGTTGACCAACATCAGCGTTTTAGAGTTGCCACCCAAACTGGGCATCAATAGATACGTCAGCTTGGAGTTCCTGTATGGGATGTGGCTCTGCTTGGCCTGTAGGGCCAGAATAACCTTGGACAACTCGGACAGAGACTTGTTGATGGATTTGGTTTCGTCCATCCTCTGCGAGGTCTTGCCGCTTTCTGAGCCGGCTAAATCCACGAGGTTCAAGTTGCTCACGTATCTCTCCTTCCTTTCTTGGTGGTAAGCAGATATTTTAATCTTGGAGACGGAGTGAGACCGGGAACTGCGCTCGTTGCAGGTGGTGGCCGCAGTTTGCCTGTTTCTCTGCGATGTCATCAAAAGCTTCATGAGCTCTGCGTAGGTAGTCACTGGTTCTTCCTTCAAATTAGTGACGTACACGTCCAATCCTTTGCTGTCTGCCATCTTGATGCAGTGCTCTTCCTGTTCCTTGTTTGGATTTAGTAAGTCATAAATATTTTCATTGTAAATCTCCAAAAAGGAAGCGTGGATAGTAAATTCCCAGCCGACTTTGTTGAGATTGGGAAGGCTGGTGAAAATCATTTCGATGGCTCGAGGGATGATTCCCATCCCATCAGGTCCACCGAGCCCCTCCATGGTGTACGTCTTGCCAGATCCGGTCTGGCCGTACGCAAATATACACACATTGTATCCATCTAGTGCCGACTGGATTAATCCTGACACTTCGGCAAAAACATCACTCTGGGGGGAGTTGGGGGGGAAGATTCCATCAAAAGTGAAGTTGTGTTTTTGTTTCTTTAAGCCCCCAGAGATGCTGTTGGTCAGAGCCTTATCTATTTCCATAGTGCAGGAATCCAACACGTCCACACTCAACAATTGCTTGAAGGACTCCCCAGATAGAGGAGGCCGGATTCTGCAGAAGACTCTGATATGTCCTTTGAGGTCCTGGATTTCGTTCCTCAATTTCTTTTGATTTTCATGCATTGACTCGATAGTTTTTTGTAAATCAATATTGTGTTGTGTAAGGTGGTCAATTTGTTTGCCATCCTGTATAGTCTTCAATTCTAGAAGTTCTTTGCATTTATTTGTAGCTGATAAGTCACTGGAGTAGTTAAGGATTAGTTCGCTCTTCTCTCGAATGATCTCATCCTTTTCTTTTCCTTTTTGAGCTTCCGAATTATAAGCTTCGGTGAATTTAGTGCATTCTGTGCTCTTTTCGTCTAATTTCTTTTGAACACTCAAAAAATCGTCAGTTAGTATGTTCAACTTCTTATTCAACTCAAGATTGAGCTCTGTCAGGTGAACTATGGTCTTGGTGTTATCTTCATTCTTCTGATCAATGAGCTTTTGCCTAGTATTTAAGAAAGTTAGTTCGCTGGTGAATGACACTATCTTTATTTGATTTTCTTCGCAAGCGGAACTTAACTGGGAACATTTAAGAACTTCATTTTCGAAAGATTTTTTCAATAGATCGTATTCAGACACTTTGCTGGCGAGATTGGTGTTAGCTTCACCGAGCTCCGTTGTAATGTGAGCCAAGTCAGCGCTCAGTTTGGATGTTTGATTAGTTAAATCCTGAACTTTGATGGACAATTGGGCGGATGTTATTTTTTCTGACGCGTACATGTTACTGAGATCTTCAAACTGGCTTTTGAGGTTGTTATGACTCAATGTAAGATTTTCTAACTGACCGGTGGCTTGGGAACTTTTACTGGAAACAGAATCTAAGGATGATTTGAGGGTTTCAAGCTCATCCGAGCACTCCTCGAATTGTTCTTTTAACTCTGAATTTTCAGATTTGACCACTTTGTGTTTTTCCAACAAATCATTATACTTAGCTTTGAAATCGTACGGTGCAATTTTAGCTGGCGGATTAGCGGGATGCGCTTTGGGAGCGGTTTTAAATTGTTTCTTGGGAGGGTTTAAACTTTCAGATGGAGCGACCCTTTTGTTGTTTGTATTTAACATCAACTTTGGCGCCATCTTCACCATGTCCGGTTTTCCGATAGTGGCGGGGGTTTTGATTTCCTTGTTGATTTCATGCAACGGCACCTTTTTCACACTGTCAGGAGGGGTCATCTTGGAGCTCGGACATACGAATTTCGGAACCTCCAACATCGATAGAGGAGGTTGACCAAGAGTTGGCAACTTCGATACCGAAATTGGCGTGGCAAATGATCTTGGTATTTTACTCATTTTCTGTAACAGAAGAATAAAACTTACTAGAATAAGTTCTGAAGATAGATAAATAGTTTTGTGCAGAAATACAAACATACAAACAAGAACAATACTAGGGAACAAACCCAATGAACATGTAGATACAAACTTGGGCGAATTAATGTGGAAAAGTATAATTTTTACTTTGAAGGATGTTTTATTCACATAAAAGATAAATTAATTTAACTGATTTTTTTAAATATAAAACGTGCTTTTTAGAGAAAATATTAGGTTGTCCACATTAATTTGTCCAAGGGAATTAATTATGTTAAAGGAAAAAGTTATGGATTAGAATGACCCCAATCAATAATAGTACATATTTAAATTTATTAGTATTTATGTAAATAGAATATCATATATTCATTATTAATGAAGATATTCAGTCTAAATAGCCAAATACAAAAAAGAGCAACAATATCACAATAATATTATGTCATTTAAATCTCAATGTAATTACTCAAAAAGGTTTCCGCTTAATTCGACCAACTTTACTTTAATTACATATCTGTATCTGCGTGGAATAAATAGGAACATAAAGTAAGTGTAACACTTTAATAGTGCAATACATAAAAATGCCTAGTAATAATGTACAAAACACTTTTAATATTAATTCAGAAGAGCAAAGTTTAAGGTGACAGTTACTCAAAGTGTGCTTACATTTTCTGGTATCCAACCTGTGTTGGAGGACGACTGACGGTTTTTTTTCGTTTTTTGGATAATCAACTGATAAACTTTTAAAACTCTTGTTCAATGGATATTCATTCATATAGATATTTTGATAAAACGGTCACGAACGACAAAACCATAACGGCTCCGATGAAATCAAATTTTAGACGTTAAAAATAATAAACACATTTTAATTCAAATCTATTACCAACCTCACAACCATAAATAAACCAACTCACAACATTAAATAACTTCCAAGCAAGTACTGAACGTTCCGACTCATGTTTTTGACAAGAAAAACTAACAACAATAATGGTAAAAGTGGAAATACACGCAAAGGCGAGAATCTTCCTTCGCAAAGAATACATGCTATTTTCCAATTTTTCTTAATGAGATTTTTTGACTGCTATTTTTTATTATGTTAGTATTGTGTTAAACTTTTATTTATATTAGTTTTGTTTTTATTGGGCTGTAATAATAGAAAGTAAAGATCACGGCCCGAAAATAAAAAAATAATAATAAAAAAACTAAAACCCTGGCAAGATAAGTCGACTATTACAATTACTAAAATATGTCCGTTTCCAGTGAAATCATTTTAGTTTTGATTAAATAGTACATTTTATTTTTTTGTTTTCTAGATTAATTTTTTTAACTCTATTTTAATTTTTTAATATTATTATTTATATTTAAAAAAAAACAGTATTTGTAACTAGTTCTGTGATGTAATTATTATAAAGCATTACAGCTATATTGCCTTCCGAAATTATTAGTTTTTTTGTCAGATTTTTAAAGTACTTCTTATTTAATTTAAAAAACCACTGCTATAAATAACGCAACCATTTTGAAAATTCTTATTTATTTTTCATCGTAAAATAAGCAATATTTTGCTGGGTAAAATAGAATACAATAATCAATATTACTGAGCAGTGGTTTCTTTAAACCTTCATTTTTCCGTTTCAACATTTGTGACATCAGCGGTTATATTTTTTTGTTTGTTTTAAATGTTTCTTTTTACCCGTAAAAGGACCACATAATTTTTATTTATTTCCGTGTACTTTCATTTATTTCGTTGTGCAAGCACTAAAATTTGTACGATCGACGAAGTTTTTTAGATTTTGTTTATGTCCTAATAATTTTAGTTTTATGGGTTTTATGTTTAAATTGTCTATGGCAATTGTGCTAGGAGGCGGTGTGTTCTTTGTGCGACGTATATTTCACGAATAAATCTTGTAATCAGGTAATTCATAGTTCCATTGGCATAAATCACCAATCTGTGTTAAATTACACACATTTGGGTAATTTTCGGGAAGTGTTTGATTGTTATTTGTGTATCGATGCAAATTAACGTCAAGATAGAGTTGTGTTGTTATAGTGAGGTACGTTAATCTATACGCTTGCGCGGCGCGTAATTTGAACTTATTTTATTAAATGTCGACGCCAATCGTTTGATTTATAGTTTTATCGGAATAATGTTTTTATTGACATTTAAATAGGTTAAGTTAAAATATTTTTTATCATGGAGGAACAAGAATCTGATAAGGCTGCCAAGGACGAGAATGATGTCCAGATTCCATTGTGCAATGACGACGAGACCTCGAAAATTGAAAATCAGTCGGATGTTATGAATACTAGTGATTCCCAAGTAGATTCCACTCAGGCATCTGATTCCAAAGGAAATGGGAAGAAGGGAAAAAAGTCAAAGAAAAATTGGAACAATCGTTTCTCTAAACAAAAACAAAAAGGTTCTACTTCTCAGGACACTTTGCAGGAAAATAACTTAAACAGACGCCCCTTCCATTTGAATTACAAATTTGCCGGAAGAGCTGGAAGAAAGCGCAGTCAAAGTTTCGCCGCAGGATCCAAATTTTTTCTTCCATACAAGAGACCTCGTAAGGAAACGTTTATACCTCCGACAAAATTTTTGCTCGGTGGAAATATTTCCGATCCCCTCAATTTAAACAGCCTCCAAGATGAAGACATCAACAGAGCGATGAATGCCATTACACCCAAATCATCGCCTCTCCCTACTCCTCCTCGCCACAAGGCCAAGATAGAAGTCATTTACCCCCCGGATATACGAGATCCACTTAACCTGTTGAACCCCCTGGACAACGCGGAGTATGAGAAGCAACTGGAGACCACAAACACCAAGAAACCTCGCAGTCGCAGGAAGAGGGGCAAGACCAAGCGTCGTTCTCAAGATGGTGCCAACAACGTCCCCGTTGAAAACCTGACCAAAGGGTCTCCGGTTAAAAATGAGGAGTCAGCTCCCATGGAGATTCCGCCAGTAGAAGCGCCTCGAGCCTCCACTCCAGAACCTTCCACCAGTACTTGTTTGCCAAAGGATCTCAAGCTGGATCTATCACACATCCGAGGTCACAAACGCACCGTGAGCGAATCGGAAGGATCCTCTAAAGGCAAGGAAGGCAAAAAGCCTCGACGGATGGACTTCCTCGATAAGATCGTGAGCCCCGTGGTGCCCCAGCCGGGTGCCTGGATGCGCGTGCACCCCCGGGGTGGTGGGGCAGGCCGCGGCGGCTCTAGAGGAGGCCCCCGGACCTCCCTATCCCGGGCCAACTCCACCACCAATGATAAGACTAATCCCGGAGCTGCTGCCCTGCCCAAGTTCCGCATACAAGATGCCAGGTATCAATATGGAAACTACGATAGGTAAATACTTGAATGCTCTATTCAAATTCATTTGATACTTAAAATGTTCATTTTTATTTTTTTTAAGTCGCTCCCAAGACGGATCCCAAATCAAGACAGTTTGAGATATTAAAATAAAATAAAGCCTAAGTTTTACGATGCAAAGGAAACTAAATAAAATCTCAAACTTATCAAAAGTATGTACAATATACCTAACTAATACTTAGGACGGGTTGTTTCACACAATTTGAATAATTCATCAAATTTCATAGTTACAATTTAAGTTCTGTTATTATTACATTGTGGGCTCGTTGTTTCACAGTACTTGAATAGGACTTTCAGATAACTTGAATGTTATATTTGAAATTTGACGAATTGTTTGAATTCTGTGAAACAACCCATCTTTATTGTTTTTTAAATTGTATTCTTAGTATAAACCATAATGTCATCCATTTAAATTGCACTGTATAGGCATTAAACTCATGGTGCAATAATAGTCTTTACAAGATGATAAAATTAAATCTCAATTTTCTATTATTTGCAGGTACTACGGCTACAGAAATCTGGATGCCATGATCGACATCCGACTGAAGGTGTTTGGATTAAATCGCCACCTCTTCAACCACAAAGACGTGCTGGACATCGGCTGTAACGTCGGTCACATCTCCATCGCGGTGGCCAAGGACCTGGGGGCTAAGTCAGTCACGGGCATTGACATTGATAAAAATCTTATTGGTATGTTTTCTACACTAAACTTATCCAGGCTTACTTATAAAGATTCCCTAATACGCCGCTGCAGCGAAGACTATAAAGTGAAGTGGGCCATATACTGCTTGAGTTAAAATATTTACTCATAATAATATTCATGCAAGATTTTTTTAGACTGGCAACACTTTGTTCCAATCCTCAAAAACACGGTCATTTTTTCATTTCACATTTAGTTGCTAACTTCACGTTTGACCCGGTCTCCTTTGAATTGCTTCGAAATTTGGCCAATTTGATTATGATTTCCGTATTTGTTTTGGTAAATTGATATTTCGATTTAAAATATTCCTCTGATAGTGCTGCAAATGGGTATTACTGCTTTTTTACATTTTCATTGCGCGACCGATTCGATTTTTGTCAAATCAAAAAAATTGTTAACAAAGTCCGCGATCTTCATCTTAATACGTCCCTACTCCTGGGGGTCGGGCGATTTAAAAATACTGCGGTATTACGGCTGACAGATTTTTGACAGGATGCATATATTACGATACATGCAGTACACAAGCGCGTGTTTATGAGTAATGTTTTCTACTAATCTGTTCTCATCCATCCGTATTATCTATTATGAGTAAGAAGGATCAATTCTAAATTCACCTAGCTCTGGATATTTTATCACTGTTGCCATGTAGATATATGTGCTCACTATTAGGTGACTATTTTAAACCGCCCACGGACCTAAATATGTATGTATATCTGCATCCATTTCAGACCAGGAAGTTAGAACTCTTTCCTTGGTTATATTTGACACATGAATCAGTCAGTTGAACTACCGAAAGTATGTGATAAACAAATACAGGTCAATCATTTTAAAGAAACCCTTTCTTGTGTACTTTCTTACTGGACGGGTTAGTAAAAAAATAATTTGTTTTTTGTTAGGAAACTGAAGAATGAAACACAAAAAACATAAAAAGAAATTTCTCAATTTGAATCGCGAGTCAAAATGGAAAAATGGAAGATTTGGGGTTTTTCGTTGGAAATTTCCAAATTAGCTTGAAAACTTTTTTGAAACTTTCGATGGTATCGGTGTTTGAAATGATTTGCATATGCATTATTGTTTATGTCTGGAATTTAAACAAAATAAATTAAAACAAACAGTTGGTAAAAAATTGTGTGTTCAGCATATTGAACACACAATTAGAAATAATTATAGTATCATTTAAATACTGTTTATTGAATATTTTTATTGCCAATAGCTTAGTTTCTTGAATTTCTGATCGCCCTGCAGTGTCTGTCATCAGGTCAGATGTGATGTTGTCTGTATAATGGTTTGTTTTTGTTACTTCCAGCCCGTGCCCGAAAGAATGTGAAAGAATATGTGTTGGTCCCCCCTCCCGGCAACACTCCTCCCAAAGAAGAACAACGCGAACCAGTGGCTAATGAGAATGCTCCGCAAGTCGAGGATGCTTTCGACCACACCCACGAAGAAGAAGAGGAAGAAAACAAGTACAAGATGGACTCCTGTGCAGAGAATCCCGAAGGTGTGGCTGCGGAAGTGGAAGACGTTACCATGAAGGAAGCCTCGGCCAGCGATCTCAACACCAAAGCCAACTCCCAGAACCTGTCTCACCGGCAGAGGAACAAGTTTAAGCGGAACCGGAGATCGCACCACAAGCATGTGGAGCTGCCCAAGTGCCACTTCCCCATCTCGTGCCCCATCCTGTACGGGCCGGCCGAGGTGGCGGGGTACCCCATGGAGGGACAGCCAACTACCTTTCCACAGAACATTGTGTTCAAGCAGGTTACTAAACTTTCTCTCTTATTATACATCAATTTTATGTATTTTATGAGCCTAATACATATTCACTTACGAACAATAAATTATAATTTAATCATTACAATGATAATGTAATGTAATGAGGTGGTAATAGCTCAATTGAAAGAGACGCCAGTCCTGGTAAAACTAGACAGACGAGACAGACTAGAAGGTTTGGGTTCGAGTCCCAGTTGCGACCATTTTTATTTCCTTTTCTTTTTTTTCAACTTTTTATTTTCTGTGTCTTTGTTTGTTTTATATTCTCATTATCTTCTTCAATAATTAAGTATGTATTGCAATAAGGTTTTAGTACATTAAGGTTTGGTACAAAATAGAAATGAACTTATTTTGCATATTTTTACTGCGCCAATAAATGGAAATATGCGTAATGAATAAAAGGAAGGTTTGTACTTTTAAAGGATTTGAACATATAATAGAGCTGATGAACAAACAAAGAAAGGAGTGTAGGGAGAATATATGACACAAAAGCCAATGGTACAAGTCAAGTATGGAAGGAGGGTTTGTATGGCGGTCCCCTCCGGTGAAAGCTCATGATGGTTAGACTTATAATATACATTTTCCAATTCCAGGCCAACTACATCCTGAAGGACGAGAATCTCCTGCTGGCGGAGCCGTCTCAGTACGACCTGATCCTGTGCCTGTCGGTGACCAAGTGGTTCCACCTGAACTGGGGCGACGCCGGCCTGAAGATGGCCTTCAAGCGGATGTTCACGCAGCTGCGGCCGGGCGGGAAACTCATCCTGGAGGCGCAAAACTGGGCCAGCTATAAAAAGAAAAAGAAACTGACTGTAGGTTTTTGACGCCTCCTTTTAAATTCACCAATCATTTCTTTGGAATAAGTAACTTCTACATTACATGAGACATGTAGTACAGTGAAAGTCAGTAATACCTTTGGATTCATCCTTCCATTTCAGAGCAGAGCAATATTTACAGACAACAGACATTGTACCTATTGAAACATAGGCGCCTGCATTTATGCATGAGGCCGACCATTTTGTTGAAAGTGATTTTTCAAATTGCCATATCTTCTAAACAGAGGCGGATTTGCCCTTAGGCCTATGTAGGCCCGGGCCTAGGGCGGCCAGATATTAGGGGCGGCCAATCGTGACAAAAAAGTCACAGATGATAACAAGAAATTACTTCCTAAGTACCTAAATATTCTACGTACGAAATAGCGATATGCAAGAGCGTGTTCACACACAGCACACAGCGCACGACAATCGACAATTATACAGTAATTGAACTAGCGAATTTAGCAAGCGTATTTTTTTACATTAATTCCACACAGGAGGCTTTGAGGAAAATATTTTCCCTCACGACCTATGTCATCTTAGGTGATGCTGTGTGGAGGGTATTTTTAAGGAAGGGAAGGATAGGAAGTTCTGAAAAGGAAAATGTATGAGGGGTGGGTAGGAATCTGAGGATTAGTGTGTCCAGGAGTGACATACGTATGAATACATCCCTCCAACTGCGGTGCAAGGCGATGGGTCAAGATAGTCCGGCTGGAAAGGTCAAAAGGCCTCCCTCACCCAGTCTCTCTCGATCCGGCCCGTCACGCAGCAGGTGGGCAGACGTATCCGCCGCCAAGACCTGGACAAATCTCACCCCATGAACCATGAATGATAATGGCAGGAAAATTAAAACGGTTTTGACCCTAGGAACTTACTGAAAAGTTTGGATACTCCTGGTCAATATGATGGGTACTGAGAAAGGGGCGGCTACATTGTCTGGGGCCTTAGGGCCTAGGGCGGCCAAGACTGCAAATCCGCCTCTGCTTCTAAAGTATTAAAACAATGTTTATCTACTTTTAAAGACAAATGTAAATAATTGGATAAGGATTAAAACTCTATCGGTCAAAGAAGCTTCTTCTTTTTTTTGGCTTAATTTTTAATCAAAACATATTCATTTTAATGATATGCTTTAAAGAGGAATTTTAATCTACATTAAATGCCCAACGTAACTAACATATTTAATTAGAAAGGATTAATATTTTATTTGCCAAAATAGCTACGTACAAATAACCCATATGTAAAAGGTAAAAATGATTACTGTGGGTTTTCCTTCGGAGATAGACATGTACCAATGCGGACTTTTCTGTTGGCCTTTTTAAGATATACGATTCTGTAGTACATTATTTTGATGTATCTCATAAGGTTTAGCCAGCTTTACCAATGTAAGCGCCCAAAAATATTTTTTTACAACTTGATTATAAAACATTGACTTTTCTCTACCTTTTATAAATATAATATGCGTGTATTATATATATAAACCTAACGGAAGAAATTCTCTAAATGATAGTGAAAATCCTATCAAAATCCGTTGCGTAGTTTAGAAGAACTAAGCGCACAAACAGACAGAATCGAAAAGCGACTTCATTTTATATTATTTAGAGATACAATAATTTTATCTATAATAGGGTATTTATTGTTTATTGTAATTAATTGTTTATTATCAATTCAATTCTCAAAATTATAGCTAACCTGTTAACATTTTTGGTATCCTGAAAAACGACTTGGAGTGTTTTTGTTGTTTGTAATTATTACATTCGTAAACTTGCAGTCAGAACCTTCTTAGAACCTAATTTTTGGACATTTTTATATATTTTTAATCAATTTCGATTAATATACAAGTTAGAGAGAACAAAACACCGCCACCAAGTATGAAATAAATTCAATTTGCCGCCATTGAAAGGAATCTCAAGTTCAAAATGCTATACTAGCGCCTCTAGCAACCAAAGTTGTTGAGATTGCCAATATTTTACTGGAGTTGGATGTAATATTAATATTTATTTAGAATTTCACACCCAGCAGAACATCTAGTAGATTAGTACAGTACAGTACAGTAGTACAATAAATAAATTAAATAAGTTGAAGCTGTTGTATGGTATTTATTATTATGTAATGTTTATTTTCCTAACTATTGCCCCAAATCACCAAGTACATACTGGAGGTCCGGCTAAAGATTTGAAGAGATTCCACAACAATACATGTCTAAATTTTATTTTGTTTGTGTTATTACAGGAAACAATTTACAAGAACTTCATGGGGATAGAATTCTTCCCTAACAAATTTCGTGACTATTTGCTTTCACCCGAAGTGGGCTTTAGCAAGTGCTGCGTCCTCGGAGTTCCCCAGCATCTCAGCAAAGGCTTCCGGAGGCCCATCCATCTCTTCATCAAGGGAGACTTCACCCCCAGCAAGGTGCAGTGGTCCGACACATACGCCCCCTCGTCCCACCACCAGACGGACCTGAACATCGAGAACCAGCCCAAGAAAGTCTATGTCAACGCCTTCAGTCCCAGCTATAATCCTAGTACTAACTTCTGGGGAGGCACACCTCTTTACGGCGCCGCCACTCCGTTCTCTCCCCGACTGGAGAGTACCACAGTGGAGGAATCTCCCTTTTATAATCCTCGCAGCGATAGTTACTTGCCTTCGTATACGAGTTCTGGTCAAACTAAAACTGTCTACGCTAGTTTGAGCTCGCCTCAGAGTGATTACGGAGGAACTCCCGTTCATGTTTCGGAAGCCGCCAGCAATACGCCGGCTCAAGGAGTTTACGCGACCTTAAGATCCCCCGCGTCACCCTTCTTGGAACCATCTCCGGGCAATTCGGGCACGCCGAGTCACCCCTTCACCCCGTCCCACTCAGCGAGCTGCGATGGGCTCACCAGCAAAAAGGTGTATGCAAGTCTACACTCCCCACACGAGGAGGGAGGAAGCAGCGGGCGCCCCCTGGCCCCGCACCCTCCCACCACCAGTCCCGCTCCCGATCTCTGCAACGTGGACTCTTCCTCTTCCCACAAGAGCCCAAAAGAACCAAATAATGATACTGATTAGTGCTTCTCTCAATAAACATTCTACAGTAGAACCCCGTTAATTCGAAATCCACGGGACATCAAAAATCAAATTTCGAATTAACGAATTCCCACGTAATTCGAAATTTTGTGAAAAAAAAAAAAAAAAAAAATATGCCGAAAATCGATTTTCTCGGCCGCCTCTTCAAATCCAGGTGGTATTTTAGTTGTAAATTCGTATTAAAACCAATTATTTCTTTATTTTCGTGGCCGATATCCATAGCGGCGGGCCCTTCAAATTCAGATATTCGCAATAAATTCGTAAAAATGCTATATATTTACGCGTAAATCGAGTATTCGCTGCCGATTTCGGTCGCGGCCTACCCTTTAATTAAGATATTCGTAAAAATACGATATATTTCTGCGTAAAACGGGAATTCGCGGCCGTATTCCGTTGCGGCCGGCTCTTTAAATTCAGATATTCGAAATAAATTCGCAAAAATACGATATATTTCCGTGTAAATCGTGAATACGCGGCCGATTTCCGTCGCGGCCGACCCTTTAAATTCAGATATTTGATGTAAATTCGTAAAAATATGAAATATTTCCGCGTAAATCGAATTTTATCGGCAGTTTTTCGTCGCGGCCGGCCTTTTAAGTTCAGATATTTGAAGTAAATTCGTAAAAATATGTCATATTTCGGCGTGAATCGAAATTTTTCGGCCGATTTCCGTCGCGGCGGGCCCTTTAAAATTCAGATATTCGAAATAAATTCGTAAAAATACGATACATTTATGCGTCAATCGAAATTTCGCGGCCGAGTTTCGTCGCGGCCGACCCTTTAAATTCAGATATTTGGTGTAAACTCGTAAAACTACGACATATATCCGCGTAAAACGTATTTTCTCGGCCCTTCAAACTCGGATATACGAAATAAATTTGAAAAAATACTACATTCCAGTGTAAATCGATTCAGATTTACAAAATAATAATACTAATTAGGACGATGTATAATCACGTAAAAATACATTTTTCGGCGTTTCACCGCCACGGCTGACTTTTAGATTCAGATTTACGAAATATTATGATTTATTTTCGCAAAAATCAAATTTTTTCGAATTACATGAACAAATTTTCGTGCGCGGACAAAAATAAATTTCGAATTACGAATTAACGAATTTCGAATTAAAAAAAATTTTGTATGAAAAAATTTTTCATCGGAAATTTTTTTGGCGAAAATTTCGAATTACGCGTTTTTTCGAATTATCGGGGTTCGAATTAACGGGGTTCTACTGTATTGACAGAAATGTTTCAATCGATGGTGATTTTGAAACAGAGTGATGTTTATTTTATATATTGATGTAATATTATAATATGAAATGTGGCCCAATCTCCATTTCCGTGTATTGGAGTAAGGATCGTGTAAGGATGGTGCGCTGTGTTAGCCGAATAGGGAGTGATTGGATTTGGCATGTACGTGTTTGTGCCAATACATACATGATAGTTGTGAAATCACCGGCCTTTGTTTATATTTGGAATAAATATATCAGGAATAAATGTAAACGAATTACAGATGTGGGATTTTCGTGCTGGCATGAGGATCCCAGCTGACCCGTTGCGTACATTATAATTTAATAATATTTAATGAGCGACCCGCGGCGCATTCTCACCGAATTTGAAATAGGATTAAGTAAATAGTTGCGCCAACTCCTCGGGACAATTTCGTCAAAAAATGTGATATTTGGTTGAAGTGTCGGTCAGACACCCGTAACAGAAGGTTTAGTCTGCCTTTAGTATTAGATGCGTGGTATCGTGCGGCGCTCCTATTTGTGATTACAGATATTCTCTGTGTTCTTTCTTTTGTGTTGATTTTATACATTTTATTTGTGTAATCTCACTGCCACCGTCGGGGACGCATTCTTCACTTCACATTCTTTTGGTCGCGTACTCGCCCACGCCAAATAAGTATTTAATACTTTGCCCTTATTATTGTTACTTGTCTAAGATTTGTTGTTGAATACTTTTTATTTAAAAAATTCCGTATATCACCGAATTTATATTGTTTTTATTGTTACTCAATTATATTAAAATAATTGTTCATTCAATTGTGTACATAATATTTAGATTTATTTCTGAACAGAATTAAGTTATCTAGAAATGCACCTTGCTTAGATGCTACTATAATACAATATATTACATTATGTACTTGGTTACTTGAAGGGTCTGCTTTATCTATTGTCTTGATTTATCAAATAAAATAATTGACTATTGGTAAATATTTTTTTCTGCTTAGAATAAAGAAAAACACTAGAAATGCCTTCCGTGTAGATTTGAAGGTCGCCACTGACTTGGTGCCTTTTGGTTCTAGGTCATTTAGCATGCGCTCTATCACTCTTAGCTCTAACGTGCATTAGGCGACCTGGCCGCAACGGCTATTATTTTCTAGCGCTTATTACAGCAGCCAAAAGTGTCAGTTGATTTCAGGTGCAAATTGTGCAGAGGAACTATCTGTGCTTCTGCATTTAGTTACACAATAGAAGAAAATGTGAAATTTACGCAAAAAATTGGGTGCATCCATTATTACATGAAAGGCTACTGGTTATTAAAAATTACAAAAACAAATGCTTTAATTATTCATCTGAGAATGTTGAGAAACACGTTTCCTCAGCTACCAGATGGAATAAAAAAATTGGAACAAAAATAAGGAAATTGTAGCTTAAATTCAAAACACATGCAAAAACGTACCAGCTGCCACGATAGATGCGCTTGCATTTATCTATTTTAACGACTGCGTCTGTCCGCATGCGTCGCATTTCTTGTGTTTTTTATTCTATGTTATTATGAGAATAAAATAATACAAAACACTTGTACTAATCTTTTTAGTTTGTTTTTATTTCCTTCAGTAACATTTAGAGGTCCCGATGATATCTGTAAGAACGCACAAAACTCGGGACTCTTTTTCGTCTCCATTATTTGCAATTCAAATTCCTTGCATTTAGTTGGAAAATCAAAATATGTTTTATATAAGTTTTCCCTGTTAATTTATGTTTATTAAAACCGATGTTTGTATAAATGTGTCATACAGATGACATTGTTTGCATTTATGTCCAGGGTTTTAATCAATAATTAAAATCAATCATAGCTTAAGTCTCAAATGATATGAAAGTCATTTCATTTCATCACTAAATTAACCACTTTGATAAATATAATCGGCATTCATCTCATAATATTACATAATCCAAAAAGACATTATTTGCACTTGAACAATCTCTGATAAAATAAAATAATGATTTTTTACAATAAATCTGAAACAGTCGTATAGTTTAAAATATTTTTTTGTTTTCTAGGAAAAATTTAACTTTTTGTATAAATAGACGTCATTTACTATTTAGCTGGCTCTACACTCGCGCGCGAAGTCGCGCCGTGAATTCACGCCGTGAATATACGCCGCGGTCCGCGCGTGAACTGTGTCCATCCACACTCGCAAAGCTTCAGTCTTGTTCGCGGCTTTAAACCGCAAACCCTTTGTCGCGGGCCAAAAAACCGACAAAAATCGGGGAATGGCGCGAAGATTGCGAAGGCGTGAACAAGATCCACACTCTCGTTTCGCGGCCGTTCGCGCCGCGAGTGTAGAGCGCGCTTTTGAATTCTAAAATAATATCAAAGTGGTTGAGAACAGTATTCCGTAATAGCATGTAAAATGGTTGCTTCGTCAGTTGTTTTAACATATTGTATAGTTTTAAAATGATGAACTTCTTTCTATTCACAACTTTCAAAGTGCTGGGACAAAAATATATCTTTAACAGATTTAAGATTATGGACGCAATCTATAAAATTGTATTTTTTGTCTTATGAACACTTTTGTATTTCTATCCAAATAAAAAGTCAATGTTTTAAAATACATAATTTTGTTCGTTTGTGTTCCTTTTCACCCGGTAAATAAAGAGGCAACCAACTTGAATGTGTGGGTTGTGGCCGTCTGCAGTCTTCTGATGCTCACGGGGCAGAGCTCAACATTCCAGTTCATCAGAGCCCATAAACTGCCTGAACAACCTACGTTGGACTGCTAAATTCCATTGTTGACACAGATGTTGTAATACTATGCAAACAAGCAATGAAAAAAAAATTGCATAACAATTGAAGATTTCTTTCCCAAGTTTGTTAAACTCCTTGTGTACTGAAAAAAAATCATGTTGCAATAGTTTATAACAGAATAATAAAAGCAACTAATAACAAAATGCATATTATTCTTTCTTGGAAGACGATTACAAAATACAAAATAAAATATTGAAAAGTAGGTTTTATTAATATATCTTATTCCAGCATTTGTTCGCCCTCCTTCATTTCCTTCAGGTTGACAAGTTCCATTTGTCCATTGCCCCGTGTCTCCTGGGAGATTATAGCGTCGAGGACCCGGAACTGTCCGGGATCTATGAGGCTCACTAAGACCACGGTGCCCCCGCTCCACTCCTCCTGCTCGTTGCTGCTGGTCAGCGTCGTGATCTTATCTCGGATCTTGCGGGCCTCCTTGCCTGACAGTGTGATCCTCACCCGCATCTGCGCGCGCTCCAGGGGCATGGTCTCCTTGAGCAACGGAATAACATCTAAGGCTTGTTGTTTGGCATTGCGGTTAGGCTTTACCGAATAGTGAGCATCTTTCATGGCTTTCTCAATAATGGAGACTGGGTATGGTCTCTTGGTTTCGGGATTGATGCACTTATCCGCAACCGTTGTCGCAATATCTTTGAATAAAGCATCTAGCTGTGAGCTGCGCTCCTTATCAGATACTTGCAATTCTCCCTTTTCTAATATTTCTTTGCATATTTCAGTGACGTCATCTTTTGAGAAAATTTTTACTAAATCTTCCTTTTTAGCCACCTGTCCTTTTGAAACATTTGTAAATACGGAGTGGGACTGGAGAACTTCATCGATATCCTTTTCTCTGTAAATAAAGAATATATTACAATTATTATACAAAAGTTAAGATCTTTCAAGTGTGCTTCAAATTTTCAATTGTGCAAATTAGCAACTACATAATAAGCTATTTGTACAATAATATTTTCAAAGGTCAACAACGCGATATCAATATAACCTTAAACTGATACGCTCAATACGAAAGTTATTTATTACTTACACCTTATTTCTCCAAGACAAAACTTTGTTTTTGTAACATGCTATTTCAAAGCGCTTTCCTCCCTTCTTCAACCTGACAACCGCGACATTCGTCAGTCTTATTTGATTTGTCGGTGTGAAAATTTTAGACATTTTGAAATCCTATATTTTTGCGGCACTTTGTTTTTTACTTTTTATTCTAGAAATAAATCCAACACAGAGGTTTTCAAGTTGTTTATCACCAAACTCATTTATTTTTAGACTATCCATTGACCAATACCAATAAGCATCCAATAAGGAACGATGACCAATATTTACAATGACAACATTGAAGACCATAGACAGTACACGACATAAATAAACCACTCTCTAGATCGATATCTTCGGGCTTTTTGTATGGCGCCATTTTGTCACCCCCTTAACCACAGACGACCACAGATAAAACGGTCGTTTGGTCCAGACAGGTAAATATATGGTGGACCATAAAGAAATCTCAAGGTCATTTAAAAAAAGAGCGAACATAGACAATATACCTGCACCCAGCTAACATCGTTCATTCACTAGCCCAAAAAAATTATATAATAAAAAATACTGGAATGCAGGAAAAGGAAAATAAAAAAAACCCACAGCTATGCACACATCAAAATATTTTTTATTTTCAAAAAGACAATGGACAGTAATACAAAACAGGGTCAGTACAACCGATGTATTGAGCATTGATTTATCATTGAAGTAGAAGATAATACTAATATATCTAAACAAAACATGAAACAGAACAAGACACAAAAAAATAAAAAGTAACAGTCTCAACTAGGAATCGAACCCAGGATTTCTGTCTTACTGCAACAACTTAATAGGATTTAATTTGACCTTGCACAAAAATACAAGAATATATACACAAAATAGCACTAGAAGTTATTCAAGTTCTCCTGCAAGGGTTTCATATAATTTTCACAGCTTTGTCGTCAGCAAACATCATTGAAAATACTGGTACTTACATGATGTAATTCTGGAGAGGTTTAAATGAACTTGTTTGATGTAATCGTGGCTTTGTTTGGCAATTTTAGTCTCCTAATACGTGGTATAAGATCGCGTCGGAATACGGATAGGTCTGAAAAGGAAAATTAATCAAATTATTAGCCAATGAAGTACATTCAGGAATCATGAACATTGTATCAAAGAACGAGAGGTTAGTACCTGTATTTAACAACGTGATCAGGTCCTTCTTTCAATTGGTGGAGATAGACCGGATATTTTATGATGATTGGAAGATTAAGCGTTGGCAACGCATTATTTTTCCCAAAAGTACCGTATTTTTGATTTCAATCGCGAAATGGCACACACAAACAAACGTATTTCTTGCTGCTTCTTCCTAGCACTGGATTATCGAATCCATTTGAGCAACCTTTAACACAACACGGCATTAATTTATCACCTTGAAGAATTCTAGCACGCAACATTATTTTTAGATGGGTGAAAGAAAATTCAAAATATTTACGCTAAAACCTTCAACTGACTTCAATCTGCGAAATGACGTCTTGGAAATTACCGTTATTTTTTTATCGGAGCATAACACATGTTTAGCTTCTCTTTCTGTTACACGAGTCGCTACGGTAGAGAGCGAGAGATCAAGATACAATTTTTGCTCTGAGCCAATGAGATCTGAGCTTTCAGCCACAACAGCTTTGTCTATAAGAATTTGGGTTGAGGATAACTCCTCCCATCAGGGTTACAAGGTTATGCGAGAGTTATACGCCCCTGGTACACGATCAACTATAAAGTGACCCACATATGGCGGAAAAAAAACAGCGATTTTATCAATTCCTTAACATTATTTTGACTTTTTTTTCTTAGTAACAATGCCTCTGCCTCCATTGCGATTTTGGCCCTCCGGTAACTCAACTAAAAAGGTTATGGTATATTTCAAAATGTTGGATCATAAAAAAGAGAAACAAAATCATATTGCTGATTTGATATGTCCCTAGGTATATACATGACTTGAATTCACAGAAAGACCAAAGTGAACACGTGCTCCAGCATTTGTCTCTGTGATTTTACACGCAGATGGAGGCGGCAGTCGGATATTATTAGACCTTAATATTTAGTCAATAGCCTGGCCGGAAATCGCAATAAAAATTAGAAAGCCAACTTAGAAATACACCCATTAGTCGGCAGATTTAGCTCTAGACCCTCATCAAGTAGTAATTCTGAAATGGGTGTATCGTTAAGCCAGCGACCCGGCAATAAAAAAAACCTTCGCCCAAGGCTAGGCTAAATTGTAATTGTTTGAAGATCATATTTTAATTACACATACGTAATTTTAAAATATTTAACATTAAGTATAAATCTAGATGTAAGAGTAATTGTCAACTTAGATTAGAAATTTAATTGCAACCAGATATTAATTAAGTGTATGGATGCATAATGTTAAGATACTTAAATATATATTAAGATTTTGAACCGTAAGTTAGTCCGAATCAGCCAGACAGCGCAATCTAGCGGTGAGAATGGCGATGCCAGCGCCACGGACTCAGCCAACGCACCGAAGTGGTGTAAAGCGGAACCACTTTAGTTCCAGCACCCCACGAGAGGTGCGCTACGGTCGCCGGATTGCGCAGCTCAACAGATTCCGCAACCAAAACAGTACCCAGTACCCAGTACCCAGTCAGAGAGTGATCATCTCGCCCGCCCCTTGGGGCGGTCGCCGAGGAAGCTGCCCTCTCGGCAGTTCTCATCTCGCCTCAACAGCTGAAGACAGAGTCCGCAACCAACAATCCCGAGTTAAACAGTTGACAGCTGATTTTTTTTTGGCACCCGACAGTCATCATCTCGCCTCCCCTTGGGGCGGCCGCCGAGGCGCCTCCGCCCAGGAGGCTGCCCTCTCGGCGGTCACGATCTCGCCTAGTTCTCGACAGTTCACATTTCCGCACTCGACAGTCATCATCTTGGGAGTCATCATCCTGCTCTCCCCCTTGGAGCGGCGCCGAGGCAGCTGCCGACCAGGGAACTGCCCTAGCAGAAGTTACCGTCTCGCCTCCGCCGAGAAACTTCCTGCTCTCCCCCTTTGGAGCGGCGCCGAGGCTCTCCCGACCAGGGAGCTGCCCTAGCAGAAGTTACCGTCTCGCTTCCGCCGAGAAACTTCCTGCTCTCCCCCTTGGAGCGGCGCTGAGGATATCCCTACGATGAAGCTGCCCTCTCAGGAGTCGCTGCCTGCCGACTCCACCCTTCGGATCAAACCCAAGTTGCCGCTTGTGTGATGTCGGTGATAAGTGCGAACGTGGAGATCCGCGGTTCAAGATAAGAACTATAATTTACGCATAGATTAAGACTAACCCTTCTTTATACATGTGTTTTAAATAAATTTTTAAGAGCGTTTTGTTACTAAGTAACTTCTTTTTTTTTCTCGTTCTTCCTTATCTTTTACATGAATAATATTAATTATTAACTTCCCTCAAGTAGAGTTGTAACAGATTGGTTCAAAGAAAGAGTTATTACTAGCAACACTGAAAAGTTTGACAGTGCTCAGCAATGAGTGGTTTATTTATGTTTATGGTGCTGTCAGGGGATATATCTATGGTGAAGTTTGACATAATTGTCAAAATATGGAGGTTATGCTTGAATAATATTTTGGGTGTGAATGTCGAAATAATTTAAAGTTTATCGTTTTGCTCATGTGGTATTTGTAATTTTTTACAAAATTAAAGGACACAAAGTTTTATAACCTAAGCGAAATCTCTTAATAATTATGCTGAAAACAAACCAGTTTATCCTTTGGCAAGGAAAAGGAGTCAAATCTGCTGTTTCAGGTTGCACTGCGGTCGCTGCACGTAGTTGTCATAATCGTGAATATTCTTCTAGAAGAGTCGTTGTGACAGGAATTGGTATAATATGCCCTATAGGATATTCGACAGCTACTGCTTGGAGAAATGTGATAGAAGGAGTTTGTGGAATAGAGAACTTAGCGGGTGACCAGTATAAAGCATTGCCATGCAGAGTTGCCGGTATTATTTCAAGAGGAGAGGGTGAAGGTCAATTTGATGTAACTAAACATTTTAACAAGAGCGCTTTAAAAACGATGGCACCAGCGTCTTCCTTAGCTCTCATTGCTGCGGAGGAGGCATTGACCGATGCCAAGTGGAAACCAGAAGATGAAAGGTTACGGGAGAAAACAGGTGTTACATTTGGAATGGGGATGATCGACTTACAAGACGTGTGCAGTACCAATGATTCACTCAACCTCGGCTATAACAAAGTTAGCCCTTACTTTGTTCCCAGAATTTTACCGAATATGGCTGCCGGACAAATAAGTATAAAATATGGCTTTAGAGGGCCCAACCATTCAGTATCAACCGCTTGCGCAACAGGAGCACATTCGATCGGAGATGGATTCCGATTTATTAAACATAACGATGCAGACGTCATGGTCTGTGGAGCGGCAGAGGCGTGCATCAGTCCTCTGTCCATAGCCGGTTTCTGCAGACTTCGAGCCTTGAGCACATCCTTCAACGAAAGACCTAAAGAATCATCAAGGCCTTTTGATAAGTCAAGGGACGGCTTTGTCATGGGAGAAGGTTCGGCTGTTTTAATTTTGGAGGAGTATGAACACGCCATCAAAAGAGGAGTCAATATTTATTGTGAAATTTTAGGCTATGGCCTTTCCGGCGACGCTTCTCACATTACTTCGCCGAGGGAAGATGGCTCCGGCGCTATCTTGTCTATGTCCAGGGCTTTGAATGAAGCCAATGTCAAGTCCAGCGATATTGGCTACATAAATGCCCATGCAACATCCACTCCACTCGGTGATACTATTGAATCTAGAGCCATAGCAACGCTGATGGCGGGTTCCGAGAATCTTCAAGGAGTTTCTTCCACAAAAGGGGCCCACGGACACCTGCTCGGGGCAGCAGGAAACTTAGAGACAGCATTTACTGTGTTAGCTTGCCACCACGGAATATTGCCGCCTACCATCAACATGACAGAATGCGATGTGATGCCACTAAATTATATCCCCAATGAAAAGCAAACTTGGGAAACAACTTCAAGAAGAGTAGCTTTAAAGAATTCTTTTGGATTTGGGGGAACAAACGCCACCCTGTGTTTGGCAGCTCTATAAAATGAATATGTACACACAAATAAAGATTGTTTTATTATCGTCTCGGGCAATGATTATTTATTACATCTATAGTTAATTAAAAAGACAAGAGTGGTGGAATATTATGGAATAATATATTTAATAATTGGTTACAAACATGAGAATTGGAACATACATAAATTCTTTGCATTGGAATACTGGGTAGCGAACACCCTAAAAAAGTAACAATATTACCAATTAATTATCGCACCAAATTATTTAACAAATAATATTGTAAAATTATAAAAGTTATAACATAAAAAACCAGGTGACCATAATAATATTTCAATACTTTAATTGTAAAGTGGGCAAAGGAAAGCATTGAAGCCCTAAGGATATCATGTCAACAACTTTCTGTAAGAGAAATTGCAATCTAAACATTAATTTTGTAACAATTAGTCGGCAAAATAGCGCAACTTCTATTATGTTCACATTTCTCTGTTGGAAATATCTACGGAAATACAATATTTAAATATTCAAGTTGACCGCATTGGCGTTGGGCTGATTGCCTTTGGGCGGAGCATTGCAACAAAGCTCAGCAAACTTGTTGCGGAGACTCTGTCGCAGTTCCTGACGCCTTTCTGTTATGTTGTGTCTGGATTTAAACTCCATCACATCTTCAATTGGAATACAGTCGTGCTCTTCATCCGATTCCTGAAAGTACACGTAATTTATAATTGGTTGTATAGAATAACACACGACCAACGCAAAACTTGTGAGATACTTACAAGCAACATCTCTTGAAGCGATAATGTGAACCCAGAATTGGCGAATTTGTCTTTTTTGTTACAGCCCGTAACGACTGAATCTCCCAGGCTGTCGGCTCTCTCGTGGTTGCAGCAGCCGTCGGAGCATGCCACCTCCGAGCCCTCGGGGGAGCTCGGGAGACTGGACGAGCCTGACACCGTGTCACAGCAGCCGTTGTTGTTCTCCGAAGAGTAGCCACAGTCTTGGGAATGTTCGCTGGAGGACCAGCTTCCTTGCACCAGTCTTTTTGAAATGGTATTTGACCCTTGCACGCTGTCACAGGAATGACAAGACCCCGCACCCAGCACCTCGCTGAACTGCAGGCAACCTTTGTTATTGTTGACTATTGAAATAACTTCATTTGACAAAACTTTCTTATCTGCAAAACAGTCGTCACAATGGCAAGCCTCTGTTTCCGCACACTCTTCGTTGTCCACATCGTCACACTTGTCCTCTTCCGTTCTGCGGTCCTTCTTCTTGCGCCTGCGAAGTTTCTTTTGTTCTTTTCGTTGCTGTTTGGCCGCTTCTTCTTTCGTTATTTCTTCATAAAGTAGTTGGAGCTTTGTGACGCCGTATTTGCGTTCCACGGCCGTTTCGAATTTGCGGTGAAGGGCGTCCACGGCCACAGCGGCCAGAACCTGACACGTGCCTTCTTCTTCCTTAAGACGAAGGGATATCCGGTGCAGCCTCTCGTACAGGCAGATTCCCAGACAGATGAGTACTTCCTCTTGGGCTATTTCTAATGTTTTAGCGTGCCTCTCACGGTGGCTTCCCAGCAGTTCAGGCTCGGCTTTCATGATGAGGTTCTTAATGTAATCAGTTTCGGCAGGCAGGTGCAGATGTTTATCAAACAGGCAGCGGCGGATTCCAGCATACAGGGCTCCCACATATCCCTTTTCTTTTTGTGGTTCCTTCTCTTCCACAAGCAACTGATATGCTCGAACAACCTGGAACAAATCCACATTCATTTAACCGATTGTTGCATCAAGAAAATGATTGCCCAATGAGGGTGATGCACTAATATCAGCTGGCTTTAACAACAAATAATAATATTATGTTGGATACAAATTAAACAATGGAGGTGACAAGGAAAAAAGAACTTATCATGTGTCACTAATATCAGATCACAAATTAAGCAAATATTTTTAGAGGTCCCATTAACACCCTTCGGCCGGGAAAGGTAGTTCTACCCGTTCGGTCGATTGATGCTAAACGCCGGGAAGGGGTAGTTCTACCTTTTGCGCCGGCCTCATTTCAATGGCAGAAAAGACGGAATTATTCAATGTTTTTTTATGAATATTATATACCAATCTCTTTGTAAAGGTCCCAACTATATGTATATAATTATAACATATTCTGTCATTAATTCAATTTCTGGAATGAGGGTTTTAATCTCTGTTCTGCCCCACTCAACTCCTATCTGCAAGCGAGTGAGAGATGTTGGGCGTATTTAAAGAAAGCAGGTACAGTAAAGCCTCGTTAATTTGAAATCCGGGGACATCAAAAATCAAATTAATGAATAATTCCAAATTTTATAAAAAAAAAAAAAGACGTCGAACTTCGAGTTCCTCGGCCGCCCCTTTAAATTCAGGTAGTAATCTTTGAAGTAAATTCGTATAAATACAAATTATTCCCCTGTAATATGTAATAATCGAATTTTCGCCGCCGATAACCGCCACAGTCGGCCCTTCAAGTTCAGTTATTTTAAGTAAATTCGTAAAAATAACAGATTTTCGCGTAAATCAAATTTTCGCAGCTGTTTACCGTCGCCTGTAAATTCTGATATTTGAAATAAATTCGTAAAAATACGATATATTTACGCGTCAATCGTAATTTCGCGGCCGATATCAGTCGCGGCCTACCTTAAAATTCAGATATTCGTAAAAATACGATATATTTAGGCGTAAATCGAAATTTTGCGGCCGATTTCCGTCGCGCCGGATCTTTTAACTCAGATATTCGAAGTAAATTTAGTAAAAATAAGATATATTTCCGCATAAATCGAAATTTCACGGCCGACCCTTTAAATTCAGATATTTGGTGTAAATTCGTAAAACTATGACATATTTCCGTGTAAAACGAATTTTCTCTGCCCTTCTAAAACTCGGATATTCTAAATAAATAAGATATTCCGGTGTAAATAGATTCAAATTTACAAAATACTAATTAGGACGATGAATAACCATGTAAAAATACATTTTTCGGCGTTTTACCGCAACGTCTGTCTTTTAGATTATGGTTTACGAGATTTTATTTTCGCAAAAATTGAATTACAAATTAACAAATTTCGAATTAATAAACCTGATATTTTTTTGGCGAAAATTTGGAGAATTAGGGGTTTTTTAGAATTATCGGGGTTTTACTGTATGGGCAAATACCGATAGGCGGACCGTAATAAACATTTTTGTTATTTGTGTTTGGGGTGTTATGCCGTGTTGCGCTAACTTCTTTAGCCAACGTTTCGGACAACGTTACAGTGTCCATCATCAGGACAGATGTGTGTAAATAAGCATATTACAAGATTAATTGAGTTGCATTTCAAATATGTATTCGATTTTTGCTTAGTACTTTATTATACATTATTACTTATTATAGCTTGGGTAAGCTGAGCTACTAAGTAATATTTTTTATAAAAATATGTGAATTATTTTTGAAGATATAGCGGTTTAAAACAAATTAAAGAAATTCGCGCGGGACCTTTATTTTCGCCTGGAGACAGTGTAGCGCAAAAAAATAGCTGCCAGAAATGTGTTAATAAAACAGTATATTACCTTAGTTCTACACTCTCCGCAGAAGCGATGTTTCCTTAAATAATTATCAAGTGTTTCTTGTAAAGTTTGGAAGTTGATGAAGGTGACCTCCTCGCGGCACTGTGCCTGCATGCAGTCCCACACGTCTCTCCACGAGCCGCTCATGATCCGGGAACGGCTGGACTCGAGGGAGTGAAGAACACAACGACGGCTTTTTTTAGATCTGGGCTGGTTTTCCACGAGACATTGTAATTGAGAACTGAAAGTCAAAATATACAGTCAGACAGGCAGAGAATAAAATTGACCAATGTTTTCACTTTTGCAGCGAAAATGTTGTAAGGATAATTTCCAACACATTTTACGCTTCTCTCTATACCTCAGAGATTAAAAAGCATTCCAACAACATAAGTTGTATGTTATTATTTTATTTATGTGACAACTATCAAGAGCTGCCCTGTCTGTACAGCATACAATCAGGGATACTATATTTCCACTCGGTCAGACGACTTTGTGAAGTGGGCAAGAGTGTTAAGTGTCAGCTACACTACTCGCTTCGACGCTTCGACGAAGTCCTCGACGAAGTTAGCCGAAGTTCGAAGTGCGTGCCCACACACTCGTGCAACTTCGCGAGTAACGCTTCGAGTCCTTTGACTCGGGCGCATTTACCGACAACAATCGGAAGTCGGGCGAAGCGAAGCGAAGTTGCCCGAAGCGAAGTGAAGTTCGTGCCCACACTATCGTATTCAATCAACTTCGATCAACTTCGCGAGTAGTGTAGCTGGGCTTTTAGGAATATCCCTTCTTCCACAGGGATATGCAAGTATACAACACTCGACGATTCAAGTATCTTGGTGACTACCGTCATACATCTGCACGGAGGTTTGTACATAGGAACACTTTTCAAACGTTTTGTAAACCAGTCTCCCGCGACCAGCAGGTCGAAGTCATTACCACTCACATTGTCGAGATTTTAAACATGGCTTAGCAATTAATAAAAATGATAGTCATTGTCACTCGTTTCAGACATTTTGCATGTACTTTAGATCAATGCTCGGAACAAGTAGTTATGAGTGAGATTATGAAAGCTTGTTTTGACGTTTCGAGAGGTGGTGGCGTCGCAGGTCTGTGGTTTCAGTAGCAGCATGTACAACAAGTGGGCAACAAGTTATTTGCGATGTGAATACACAACATCAGGAGTATTCCTGTGAAAGAAGGATTTTACTTATGATAATACCTATCGAAAACTGTTCTGACATCTGGAGTACTACAGCCCTACAGACATTCATGGAGGGACAATTGAGCGAATCCAGCGTATATTGCCAATGTCTTCAATCCACAGACACTGTGTAGTCCTTAACCCTTAGAAGACGGCTAATATTTTGTAAATATCTCAAAGCCTAACATAACATTAAAAATTATATTTGAAAAATTCACAGGCATCTACAATGTCAACGTTTTACTTGGGAATTTTCATGGACAATATTGAAATGCGTTCAAAACTTGTAAAACCTAACTCTATGCACTGCACACAGCAGTGCACCTGAAGATAGTCTTGATTTCTGTGAGAGTGAGTAGTAATGAACTATGTGTGTGTGTATAATGTGTTGTTACCTGTGACCGTGCAGCAGTGTACAGAGGGCTTGGGGCTTGAGGAGTTTATCTTGTTTGACCGTCAGTATCCCCTCGGGGGTGACCACCAGTGGATCCAGCGTGCTGTGGCCCGACTCCATTAGTTGGCAGAAGAGTCTCTCCACACTGAAACCAATCAGATCATTGCGCAAATTAGATTTTGCATTTTAGAGGTTATGGCCTACACATATTCCAATGCATTTCACCACCTTGAAGCGGACTTCAAATGGCGCTAATTTCAGTTCAATGCATGGCACCACTCATAAGTAAGCTTCACTCTACAGATATGTACTGGTAAATTCTTCAAATAAACATATTTTAACGGCATATTCATTTTTACTTTTGGTAAATAAATCACCCAACCATGTGCATTAGAGGGTTAAGATAAACAATTATTAAAAATGAATGTTAACCGGTCAGCAACGTAAGCAGATATACACGATAAAATAACGATAGCAGTCAAGTACAATAAGCGTGTTTACACGCCAACGCGTGTGTTTCCACAAAAATCGTCATAACTCCGTTATTCTTCTAGTGACATCCCTAAAACAAAAAGTAGAATATTCGTATTGAATGAAGCTTCACATCTCTATTCAAAGTTATCCATAGAAACCCGTAAAAAGACCTACTCAGTGGAAGCAAATTTTACCCGCCAAATCGTAAAACGACGCCAAGAAAGCCGTTTGACGTGCCGACCCGCCTCGCAAGTTTAATTATTTTTTTAAAAATATATTTTGTATGAAATGGTCAAAAAGTGAAGTGACAGAATTGTTTATTGTACATTTGTACGATGAAATAAGTGTTTTTTTTGTACATTATCCGTGATTTTAGTATCGTTTTTACATAAAACATTACAGGTGAGTCATTTTTACAATTTTTTCATGTTTCCATTCTAAATTTAAATATTTATAAATGTTAATATTTATTTATGATACAACAATTTGAAAGCCTATTTTGTAACCTTTCTAAAACAGTTTTTACTATTCGGCTCCGTTCAGTAATGTTTCATTTATAGAGCTTTGATTGTGAGGCGGTAATAACACAACGTTTTCGTGAAATTGACATTTCGATAAAGACATTTTAGCTTCAAGTTCGCGAAAAGTCGGAGGGGTTAATGACTTATAAAATTGGTATTTTTGGTTCTGACTTCATCATTTTTCAATGACCAACCTATTTTATTCCACTCACTGAACATGACCAAAAATAACCTAAAATGTATTTACGATCATGTTTACTATTTAAGTATAAATGTTTTTAAAAGTATCCCCAGTTGTTATTTTGCAAAGGCAACATTTAATATCTATCCACCAGATTAAAAGGTAGTTAAATATTGCACATTTATCTACCAACATACACATACATTTATGGCCATATTGACTTCTAAAACTGTTTTTTTTTAAACATTAGCTCCATACAGGAGGTCCTGAGGAAAAAAAATTCCCCAGGGCCTATCACCTGTCATTTGGGGATGTTGTGTGGAGAGTTTGTCCTCTACAAGAAAAAGTTCTTAATTCATTTCACGTCTACTAAAATCAGACATTGTGATAATTGAAACATTGAACAATAGCTGATCGGAATGTCCGTGTCAATAAGCAGTCAATACAATATGCACTAGAAAAAACTATCTTAACCTAATTTCTTATAACTATGGTTATCTTTGAAGTATGTGTGCTAATACCGGGACTATTTCTTTTCCCCATTATTCTCTCAGTGCCTACCCCTTATCGAGGCATTGAGCAATTACCTACTGTTTCAGATAAACAACCTATTTAGTTCTTTAACCTGTGTAACATTGATGGGTCTCTGGATAACATTCAAATATGATTCTTAATGCTTCGAAAAATGTATGATAACTAAATCAGCATTGTTTGGGCTAGTAAAAATTTAGGTTCCACCACAGACATAAGAATATATAGACTAGAAATTAAAGGTGAGGGGTAAAATCAACTGTTGAAGAACGAAGGGGGTAAAGCTGACTGTGATTCGTCAATAAATCAATCTGACAGGATATAGGCATCTCGCATTATAATATCACCATTTAGTTCTCAAAAGTAAAATTTGCTTTTGAATGAATAGACTTTTTTACATGGGAGCGCAAATTACTCGCTACGTTATGAACTAATTTGCGAAGTCCAAATTCGTCAAAGTAAATTTCTTCTATTTTCAGAGTCGTAGTTAGTTGCAGAGTATTTAGTTAAGACACTTTTACAAATGTTTCATAATTTACTTACCCCAGTAAACAACGATGAGCACACTTGAGAATCGCTACATTGTGATGTGATAGTATATGTTTCTAAAACTGATCCATATAATACGGTGTGAATAAGCTTAAAATAAAGTAAAATAATGCTTACTTATGGAATGTAATACGACAATTGGGTTTATTCTCTTTTTCACATCTATTTTTACAAGTTTTCATATCACAAGCAACCATTTTGCCGTGTTATTTCGTAAAATGCCTCGACCATAGCTCGACGCTAGTTCAAACAAGAATGATGACGTCACATTCTCAAGATTCACGGGAAGCCATACGCGAGCCCAGCCGGCTCCAATGGAACCGGTATGGGGAGTGGGGAATAATACGCTTTTAATCACTTAGGGCAGGTCTACTAATATTCATATGTCTATGGGTTCCACTAATACTTTTCTGTTTTATGCTCCGGCCTTTGACAGGTTAAGGCATCTACAGACGGTCGCATTGCCCACATACTAATTGAAGCCACCGCGTTGAAAGGCTCAGCCATCCTAATGTCCTTTCCTTAGTCAAGTCTATAGTTCGATCACTTCCCACATGTTTTCTTAAAAACCATAGATAAAATACCGGGCAAACCAGTCATCTGAATCAGGCAACTATCCTAGTTAAGAACTTATATAAACCAGACAAAACATAGTAATGCTACTAGTCATTTTCATAAAGAAACTAAAGTAAAATTAATATGTTTTGTTTCCATGGCAAAACAGAACACTGAAGAAAAGTTGCAAAAAACCTAATCTATTATTTTGTCATGTCCTGTTTTATCAGGTCACCATATGTTTTTTCAAGTAAAACCTTCATACTATTTGACTTTTGGGATTGACACTTCAACATGGTTCATTAACCTAAATACAAAATTAACTTGGAGAAAGTTAAACATTTAATTCCCTTTAATGTGCGTTTAGTAATGTCAGAGTCCGGGATTTTAAATTGACTTGTAAGGGATAATTGATAAATTAATTACATTATTGTAAGTTTGAATATATTAAAATGTATCTACTGCTGACAACAGTTTACCCGTGTTAACAATTTAGATAGAAAACACATTTTGTTTGTTTAAGTAAATTGTTCAAGTCTGTCTAAACAAGTGGGTTCATTGAATTTAAAAAAAAGTATTTCTCCAGTGTTCTTAATATATTCATTAATAGCTTACTTATCGATCAACATATCCTAAAAAGCTGTGAAGATATTTTTTAAGGTTATAGACACATTTGTATCAGTACATAGATTGAATATATAGCGCGCATTCCACCATAACAATGTGTTACAATAAATCTCTTTGGGACAGTTAGTTTTAACCATAGATAGGAGGTACGGTAGAAATGCATGTAGGTACATTCAAGTAAAAATACCTGAATAGTCAACCTTCAGCTGAAAGCGTTTTGCGACTAGATCTAAATGACCAGGAGACCACGAATTATTTCCCCTTTCAGGACACATGCCTAACATGAGTTGAGAGAATGCAGGACCTGGACAGAAGAACTTTTGTATTGTGTCAAAGACAAACAAAAAATAATTGTAAATCCCGTGGCTAAGCACCGTGTATGTAGAAACTGTATCATTGATATTTGGTTGTCATCATTCAATTTAGAAAATCTATTTATTTAACTAAAAATCAATATTGTAGACAAAATTAACCTCAATATATATTTTTTTTTTAAATTGTTGAGTAATCAACTTAAATTAGAACAGGACTTGTTTAATAACAATAATATTATAGAAATAAACAAACCAAAACAATGGGCTGGTCACCAACCTGCCAAAGAACGATTTTATCACAATGTCAAGCAAAAAATCCATAAAGAAAGCAAAATATTTATTATAAACAAAATAATACGTTTGTTGGTTACAACCTTAAACATGTAGATAACATCGATTTGCGGTATTCAATAATTAAAAATTCAAGGATAAGCTCTTAGCAAAAACAAATCACAACATGTGACTCATGTCAAACCTTGCGTTTTTCAGAATGCAACATTTACAATGACTAATTGAAATTTAGATAAACCGTTAAATCTGAAGCATTTTCTTCGTCTAAATAACATAATAAACAACTAAATTTATGACGATTGGATCTAAAAAATGCCTACCTTCTGTTGGTATAGAATGTCAAAATTAAAAATGCATATTCGATTACCTTCTTCGGCAGCCGACGCATGGGACGGTCTGACCCAGGATGAAGAGAAGATCTTCACACGTAACTTGGAATGATTCCTTAATTTCTTCAGGACTGAGAATATTATACTTTCTAATGAAATCTTCCAACTCTCGGCCCTTGACATCGGCGTTGTCGCACACCAGGCCCATCGTGTTGAGGTCCATTACCATCTAAAACAATCGCGCAAATTGTGATTACTTTTCAGAAGGACTGATGCTTACCGTATTTTATAAATTTTAATAGAAAATATTTCAGTGTTATAACATGAGTGTGGTGGAAATGGGCCACTCAAAAAAGTGTTGATTTCGGCGATCGGAACCTCTTGTACAACCTTACGTTCGAAAGTTCAGTTAAAAAAGAATTACAAAGAACTATAATCGTTGCATTTGAAGATAAAGCTACAAAATATCGGTAAAGCGACGAATGTCAAAGTGCATTACTAATTCACTTACTGTAAGATTATCATCGACGATAAGCGGGAATTGCCGCTGTTTTATGACAGGATCCTTTTCGGAACGATATATATCTACTAATTTCGCCATTTTGTGATATTTTGAATTAACGACAAATGATGAATTTCAATAGCAGATACCCAATACAGCCTCCCGTCACACGAAAAATAACACGTCGTGTTGCTACTAGGCCGACTTCCGCCTTCGGAGCATCAGCCCAACTTTATAAGGCTAGTGAGCAAATCGTCGCTGGCATCTCACTGGGGGCGAAACTGAACAACATTGTGGGTAATAGACAATATATTTTTAATTTATGAAAATATTTTTTTCACTTGCCACTTTTCTGTGTACTTGTGAAATTGGTCACTTCTGACCACCAGTTAATTTATTAGAGAAACCAATTTTATAATAATAATAATCTTATTTCCGAAGGTTCGCAAGGTTGGTACAATGAAATACATTATATAATGCAGAGTCACAAACATAATAAAATTACATAAAATAAAAACAGCAAATGGTAAAAAAAAATGTTTCCTCAGAAACTAATAATTTACTTCAAAACTCTTGACAATAATTACTACTGTTGTCATTTTAGAAACGAATTCTACCCAGGAAAACTGGTCCGTAACAAATATAAAAAATAGATAAAGCCGTAAATAAATAATAGTAAGAGTAAAAAATATGACTTAACGAACAAAATACGAATTGAAATTTTAATTTTATTTTTCACTCATGTCATCTTTTCAATCTTATCACTTTCGCAGAATGAAAACTCACTGGAACACTCTATAATTATCAATATTTTTAGATACATTATTTATCTGCTATTAAAAATAATTCGTGATTTGATATTCGAGGTAGTTATTCAGGCCCATTCAGATCAATCGTTCCTCCAATCTCCTAAAAATAATTCAATATCGTAACGTGAATACAACCATACTCCAATAAATAATAATTTTTTTCTTTGAGAAAAAAGTTTATTTTTTAGATAAAAAAATTGGTCATTTGATTTACAATATTTTTTACTTTCCCACATCTGCAATAAATTAATTAGCCTTTTCATAATTAACCACAGAAATGGGCAATCAAATAGAGAATACAAAACAGCTGTCAACTGAAACGTCAAATGAATCCATACGATCATTTTTTCCGTATATTTTTTGGTTGGCCTCTTTATATTTTGGTTATTTTTTTATATATATATATCTGTAAGAAGGGGGTTAAAAAGATTTTAAAATATGGGTATAAAGATCTGTTCCTTGGCTACCACTTTACTGGCGATTGGAGCATATTATTATCAAGAACAAATACTTTTTCATTATAATAGTATTAAAGAAGTGTACTTACCGAAATCTAATGTACTTAAAGAGAGGTTGTTAACGGTTGATGAATTAAGACGATATAATGGCGTGGATTCAGATCTATTGTTTTTGTCGGTATTAGGGAAGGTGTACGATGTGACGGAAGGAAAGAAGCACTACGGCCCATCATCAAACTACCACATTTTCATTGGTAATTAACTCTTCACTATGCAGAAGCTTTCTTTACGGCCAAATTAATAATTGGGTAATTATTTACCTACGACTACCGTTTGAGAAAATATTCCGTACATGTTAGGTTAGGTTGGATTAGGTAGAATTAAATCACAAACCAGTCTATACAAACCTAGCGTAGCCCACAAACTACTTGAAAACTGGGATATAACTCTAAAGGGGACGCGAGCAGGCGTTATTAAAGGGGCAATTTTTTGTAGTAGTAAAAACGGTAGTCGTAGGTAAATATTTACCGAATAATTGTTATACAATTTTGAAATGAAATTCAGAACACGGAGTCAGTCATGTACAAAATGTACATATCGTTGTAAAGTGGCTCATACTCTCTCTCTAAAGAGACGTTGGACTGGACCATGAGAGACTTTAAATGATGTCCAGTTTATTAGAAGATTGAACCTCCAACGTATTTACAGGCACTTGGTATTGCTGCTAACTTTATCAGAATGTGTGCAGTTTGAGATAATGCCGTGAGAATGGTCTTCAGTCGTAAAAAGAAGTTTGCTTTACAATGCTCATAAATTTTCAGTATTCTTCTAAAAACAGTTATGTTCAAATTTGAAGTTTTGAGAAAAACTTAATTAAAGTTTTGGAAGCGAAGGGTAAATCTGGATATAATCAAGTAAAATACCTTTAAAATTAAAATTGTAACACTTAATCACTGAAGACAATATTTATTTATATATTCTATGTCCATACGGGCTTTTACAAACATTTGAAATACATAATAGTTTAGTAGAACAGTAATCGAGAAGTAAAATTAGCTATTAGTTATATAGAAATTCAATGCAGATGAATAGTATTATGCTGAGCTTAGTCAGTAATATTATTGAAGTATATTAATTTAGCCTTCTTGTAACTATATTCCGTGCAGTTGAACCCGTCTACTATTGAAAATGTGAAAAACTGGGAATTCTCCAAAGCGATTGAATCTGTCTTTTCTGTTTCACAGTTTTTGATCGAGAGTAATTTATACTGGCTTCAATAATTAAATGTTACAATTTGAGGTTTTACTCATTCTACTATAAAAATAATGAATACAATTTATTGTAACCTTTATTGGTAATGAAAATTAAAACGAAAATGCTTTCAGAACAAAAAATAAACCCTAAATTAACATTTTGGAAAAAAAGACTATCAATTATGAATATCGTTAACCTTTCCTCATCTGTGGTGTGTATTTACTACACATTTCTTCTGATAACTTTAATAACTCTATAAATATAATAAATTCTGGGTTCAGATTTAAGGTATTCCTCCGTTATACATTTATGCACTGAAAAAATAATATATTACATAGTTTTCAAATTCAATTAAAAATCAGAGTTTTTTGTTAAAAATCGGGAACAAATACACCAATACAATCAACCGTGTGATACTAAATACGCGAAGAGTGTGCGAGGAAATGACACGCTATTGATGTCCCGCGTTAATTCGCTATGCGGGAACATGAGACATCCACACTTCTGCAGTTGTAGTTTTGATTTAGACCATCGATACCTACGACCGCACAGCTGTGTCTGTGCCAGCCGCCAGCCGCGCCGCTAGCCAGTTGGCCGCGAACCGTCGTTAGATGTAGACCTCTCGCACGTTTCTTTAGCATCTGCCGATGGTTTTTTCATGTTTTCAGCAATTAAATTACAATTAATATCACTTTTGATATAAAATATAATAAACATAATCGATTAGCTATGAATATTCATATTTTTCCGATATTAAATCGCTTATTTTGAGATGCACACAGCACCGTAACGCGTGTATTTTTTTAGCACAGTAAGGGAAAGGTTAAAAGAGGATCTATATTAAATCACTGCCCATATTATGTACATAAGTAATAATAATAATTTTCAACAGGGCGGGACGCTTCAAAAGCTTTCATAACGGGAGAGTTTAGCGATACGGGGAAGGATCTGGATGATGTTCTGTTGCTGGAGCCCTCGGATTTGTTGGACCTCCAAAACTGGGCCAATGTCTATGAAAACAAATATATTTACATTGGTAAGAAAGAATATTAATATTTTTTAAATTGCAAATTTTGTGGTGGAACAAGAAAGGCCGTTTGTCCAAAATACTCATAATCTCAAAATCAAGAATTTTTCCTTCAACAAAGGAGCTTTTTCTCTATCCTGATAGGAGAACTTATCCAACACAATCTGATACATTTTTGCTTTGGTATTTATGTAAGCTTTCAACTAATTATGATAATATGTATACACAGTAGTTTTTATGTTGTGAAAATTGCAATTCATAAAAAACAAATGGTTACTAATAATGTATCAATAAATCTAAATATTTATAGTTTATTATATAGCTCTGTAAAGCGCCCTTTGGGTAATATATCCTTCTGTAAAACTTCCGTTACATAAACTTTAAACCGTATTGTAAAGTTTCTCTCTCTCTGGTTTCAATCCTGGGATTGGTTTGCAGCAATTTTATCTAATCTCCTCTTCCATTCTTCCCTGTCTTGTGCGGCTCTTTTGACTTGTGCATATGATGAGCAGCGCACGTCCACCAGCAGGTCCTCCAGGTACTCTCGGCGTGGGCGTCCCCTAGAGTTGGTCCCCTCGGTCATACCCTCCATTATGACATGCAAGAGGCCTTCTTGTCGTATAACATGGCCGATCCATCTTGCACGCCTTTCGGACAAGGTCCTGAGCAGGTGCCTTCCTCCTTCGATTCTTTGGAGAACCTCCTCATTTGTAATATGGTCTCTCCAGGAAATTCATAACAGTCTTCTATAGGACCACATCTCAAAAGCCTCTAGTCTCCGTTTATCTCTTTCGGATAGGCACCATGTTTCGCAGCCGTACATCAAGATACTCCATACATAGGTCTTGATGAGGAGTATTCTCAGTTTTAGGTCTATATTATTGGATTCTATTATTTTCGACCTTTTATTGAATGCAAGCCTAGCCTGATGTATACGGCTGTCGACCTCGCTCTTAGACCGACCGTCCCATGTTATTTTGCTCCCGAGGTAGACAAACTCCTTGGTGTAAAGTTTATGTAACATATATTAGCTTTCAAATATTCAGTATCTCTAAAATGTGTGTTGTGGTTTGGTGATTTTGCCTCAAAGGTGACAATACTTAGTTTATCAGTTTTAAACTTTCGCAGGTAGCAATCACTTTGTGGTTAGACAATTATAATATTGAAAAACAAAAATGTTTGAAAACAACGTTTCAAAACACCAGCCAGTTTCGGTTCAGCCTGAACCTTGAAGGAGTATGTATTTGTACAGCCCTGAGGAAGGTTCAGCCTGAATATATATAGATATAGTCGGTTTCGGTTCAGCCTGAACCAATACCGGTTGTTGTTTTGTATTGTTTATATACTCAATAAAATTAGTAAGTATTAAAAACTTGTAGAATTTTCAATAGATTATTAGGTATATTCTGTTCTTACAATCTATGTAAAAGTTCAGCTGGGCATAAAATCAAAACTAAACTAAACTAAACTAACCATCACGCCGTTTCCTCGCAGGGGTAGGCAGAGAGGACGGACCGCCAAACAACTCGGTCTTGGCACACACTCCTTGCCTCATTCACATTCATACATCGTCTCATACATACTCTTCTATTATTCTGACTCTTGACATGGCCCGACTCGAGTATCTGATTCACTTGATCGTGCCATGTCTTCCTCGGGCGTCCCCGACTTCTGCTACCATTCACATTTGCATCATATATCCTCCTTACACTCCTATCTTCGCTCATTCGTTCTACATGCCCAAACCATCTAAGCGTCCCTTTCTTGATCTTACTCATTCACATCAGTCTTGCACTCTTTGCGGATCTCCACATTCCTCACACGATCAAACACGGTTTTACCACACATACATCTCATTTCAACAGCATTTAATCTACTTTCATCCTTTCTTTGCCAGTTCCATGCCTCACTTCCATACATCAAGGTAGGTACCAGCACTCCGTTGTGGACTGCTAACTTCGCTTCTTTGGAAAATTTTTTGTTAGCGCCAACGGCGTTCAGTCCTCCATTAACGGAATTACCTGCATTTACCCTTCTTTCAATATCTCTGTCAGCCTTCCCATCTCTCGTAAACATACTTCCTAAATACAAAAACTCATCCACCTGCTCCAAGTATTCCTCATTCACAATTATATTTGCACACTGTTTTCGTACTCTCTTTTTCAAACACCATTACTTTAGACTTACTTACATTCATCATTAACTCATTCTTCATGCATACTTCGTTCATCCTAGACACGAGAGACTGTAGATCTAGCAATCAGCACCGTATCATACTTTCAAATTATTCAAATTCGCGCCCAATCTCACCTCTTTCAATTCTTGCATACAATTATCCATGTATAGATTGAATAACCACGGTGACATTACGCAGCCTTGTTTAACGCCTTTTGTGATATCAAACCACCCCGTAAAACCACCGTTTACGCTAAACATGCAACGCTTCCCTCATATAGAGACGCAATTGCCTGAGTCAGATTTGTATTCACTCCATACTTGGACAACACCTTCCATAGCTTTTTCCTATCGGCTCGGTCGTATGCTTTTTGTAGATCTACAAAAGCACAGAAAAGTTTCTGGTTTTTTAATTAAATAAACTTCCATTGAAGATTTTGACTGAACATTAATGGAATATTATGTATTTTAGGTAAATTGATTGGCCGTTATTACAAATCTAGTGGCGAACCGACCGCCTACAACATGATGGTGGAGTCCAAGCTGCGGGAAGCCGCTCAGCAGAAGTTCAATAAGGACCAGGAGAGCATCCGGTATCCCCCTTGCAATGCGGAGTGGGACGCAACCCTCGGCAGTAGGGTGTGGTGCACCAAGAAAAGGTATACTGAGTTTACGTACTACATACAGTTTGACAATTCCCTCGGAAAGCCATAAAGCATAATTATAAAACCTGTCAGTTTTAGCTTTACTTTATCTGTATATATTTGACAGCCTCCGCGGTTGAGGAGTAGGGCTTTCGACTAGCAATCCAAAGGTTGCAGGTTCAAATCCCAGCGTGCGCAAGTAAATTTTATTTGTAACAATTAAATACCACATAGAAGCGATATTGCAATATTTATATATATAATCTAACCATTTGTCCCAAATCTATCTATATCTTAAATACCAATGTGTGGGGTAAGATCAAAATAGAAGGATGATGTCATAATCTAATATTTATTAGCAAGTGTACAAATTTGCGAGAATTAAGATATTAAATATGATATACATAATGTGAACAAGAGACTATAATTAAGATTGAATAATATCTCAGAGCGCGTGCAAGGTTCCACAGGAAACACTTGTTAATTGGAATTTATTGTAAAGCATTATTTCGTATTTGTGTGACATTAAATAAGACTATAAGAACTGCCCTTGTTACGTATGAAGGGCGCCATGTGAGTTCAAGAATTTGAACTCACAAAATTTAATAATGATTAAAGCACGATGTCCAGCAACATCTAGCTAGCTAACACGTTTCCAAAATGTCGATCCATAATGTCGTCTGGAGTTCACCCGTCAATCTTCCCTGTTGACTGCCTCCGATCGCTTCGGGTCGCGCTGTTCGCTACTATTCAAAAATGGGCGGCTGTGCAACCGATAGCTAGGCGGTCCGTAGTTTCTACTACTGACGTGTCAACCTTAAATTCCTGGGGGTAATTTTGAAACTGTTTCATTAAAAATAATATATATTTATTTGCGCACGTTGAAAGATACTCTTAGTATCGACCTGGTGTAAGAACACCGTTCAGAATTGAAACGTTACTTGAAATGGCTTTTGCCGTGTTTGGTGACTAGATCTGAAAAGCCAGGTACTCCCTCACCTTCCTCTTTCTCATCTCCTTTCCCTCCCCACAACCTTCAGCCTCAAATTGGGGATGCCATAGTCTCAATAACTCCAGACGCTTGGGAGCAGTTGAGACTCTTGTGAAGTATTCACATAACAAAATATATATCTATGGTGTGAAGTTGAGACATCTATAAAATGGTCATTATTAAAAAATTACCACAATGTCATAAGTAAAACTTTTACATTTTTCTTTTAAAAATGTAAAAGCGAAAAAAAACCTCAAAGGCGATGTATTAGGTATCATCAGCGCCTTGATAAGTCGGCGCCTGGAGCGGACTGCTCCAATTGCGCCTGTACAGGGCTGACCCTGCCTCTTGACACCAGCCATTTTTCTGTAAAAAGAGATTTATTCTGATGACAGAAGGTTGCTGTCTTGAACTTTTTTTGTCATTTTAAAAAATCTCCTGTGTCAATTATAATAGTATTAATAGTAGTTCTCTTCAGAGCCCATTTTGCATGACGTTACTGTTTCAGATGGAACCTTATTATTAGAAGGGGTCCACCATGCATAATTTATAGATGCAATATTGTTTGTAGTACTTGCACTAGAATGATACAAAGTGAAGTTTAGTGCCTGCCTGTCCTTAACACACTGTAGTCGGGCGCTTCAAACAATAGACTCTAGCCTATAGCGGGTGTTTTTCGCGAATAGCGCAAAAATATATCGCTTCAGCTAAATCTTCACCAGAATGGGCAGACAAATTATCGGCGAATATTTCCTCATGACTTTCGTTATTATCTGAAGACATTTTTGAAGGGTAAAAGAAAATATCAATTAAATAAATTCTACTAAAAAAACACGTCTGTTTTGTAACTCTGTATATCATAACTAAAGCACGTGTATATTAGCGCCACTCTATCTTCACAAGTAACGAGTGCCGGGAAAAGTCATTCAGGAAATGATTATTGTAATAACATCCTCGGGATTATCTCATAAGAGAGGTCCAATGAATTTATAACACGTCATAAGAATATAATAGGTACTCATATTCCCAGTACAACTAACAAACAATCTTTGAAATTTAACACAATAAAATTGCCTAATTATTGCAAGAGTATGTGTGTACATAAAAGAAACAACGGCTTATCTTTTTTTTGTTATGTGTGTGTAGTTTGTAATGTCTTCAAGCGTTTAGATTAAATAGTCACGGGAAATAATAATAATAGTTTTCCTTCCTCGCCTTTGAAGTGGAGCCGGCGTAAAGGGTATTTTTACCCGTCCCGCCGATAAGCACCAGTCGGCCGCGCGGGAAAAATACCGTTCCCGCTCATAGTGTGTTAAGAGATTTTCATGGCAATGTGCAATAATGAACTCTAAAGTAGTTTGCTTCAGAGCCCATTATCGCGTGATGTCAGATGGAACCTATTTATTGAAAGGGTCACCGTGTAGAATTTATAGATAAATTATTGTTGGTACTATTGCTTATACTACAACAAAGTGACATTTAGCGCCTGTCCTGAGATTTTCTGTCTATTATCTTTGATAAGGGTTTTTATGTATGTCTATTTGAATTTCAGCGGGGGAATCGAGAGGGAATGGGAAGGAGTTCCTAGAATGATGTATACAACAGGATCCACTGAATCTCGCTGCGTCTGTGTAAGATCCGAGGATATAAACAATTCCCTCTTAAAAGAATACGAAAAGTGCAAACCTTCTTCACTGAGCTGTTATGTTACTGGCACCGCTATTAATAGTTAGTGGGACGTCGCCACATCACCGCAGATTCTTAATAGAATACCAAGAAAGGCTTATTAACCGTTTCGCTCATCGCTTATTTCAGAGGTTATACATTATACATGTTGCACACTCCAAAGCAAAAGTGACGGTAAAATATTTCTTAAAAGATTCCGCTGTACTTATTTTTTTAATTAATTTAATATCGAGGGCTAATTACTAAAACTAGGTAAAGGGTTATCAACTTTGATACAAATAAAAACAATTAATGATTATTTCACAATTCAGAGTTTGAAGCCAAAGTGCATTGAAGGCAGTTAAATAGAATGTGTTTTGGCAAGCAGAATATTGTATTATTTTATTAAAATACTGAAGGTTAATAAAATAGTTTATCTGAATGTGATAATCTTCAGGACTTAATTCAAATGCGTAATAAACAATGTCAATGTATGTATCCGCTCTTAGAATATTGAATATTCATAGTAAACACTGCTGTCCCTTTTCTGCTATTCACAATAAGTGGGCATTAATAAGACAAAGGACATCGCACAACTCTACAGGGAAATCTCTAAATAGTATAAAACAAAGGATTATCCACAGATGTCTGTTTGTGTGCTTAGTTCTTCTAAACTATGCAACGGAGTTTGATAGGGTTTTCACTATCATTTACATGTCAGCTAGTTAATATTTTTTTTTTTTTTTTTTTTTTTTTTTTTTTATTGTTTAACTTATAACATTGTTACATTGTACATAAAATAAGTTAAAAATAAGTAATAGTGTAAAACATATGTTGTTGAATTTCTACTCCAATGAAGAGTGCTAGCTCTTGAGCTTGGCGTAGGAGTTATTTGACAATTATTTCATGTTTAGATCAGTAATTAACATTATTACAGTACAATAAATATAAACTTAAAAGAGGATTGTGACGTTAATTTTGGTTGAAACATGAATTGAAGTTATAACATTTGATAGGTGATATTAATTTTTTTTAAAGATAAATTTGACCTTCTTTTTGAATAAAATAAAATCTGGTATTTTTTTCACTTCTTCGGGAAGACTATTAAAATATATTATGCCTTTGTAAATGTAGTTATTGTGCATTTGTTGTGTTGAAAATAGAGGAATTTGGATGTTAAAATTATGCCTTAAGGATGAGTTAAATTTAAGTTTTTTTACTACAGTTTCTTTATATATTTGTAATATTGCATCTTTTTTATAGAGGTCTTCAATTTTTGGTACTTCGAAAATTTTGAACAATGATGCTGAAGAGAAAGTTGGTTTTTTTTTCAAAATTACTTTGATAATTAGTTTTTGTACCACTTTAACAGAGCTTAAGAATTTTTCATATGCACCTCCCCACCCAATGATTCCATACTGAAGTAATGATTGGACTAGTGCGTAATAGACTTTTTTCAGGTTGTTTATCTTGAGAACATTTCTTAATCTAATGAATATATAGATACATTTTCTAATGCGTTTAACAAGTTCACATATGTGTCTGTTCCATTTCATATGTTGGTCTACAATTACACCGAGGTATTTTATTTCAGTTGTTTGGTTTAGTATGGTACATGATTCATTACAAACATCTTTGTTACATTTTTTGTTGTGTATTATTATATGAATGTTGGGGTTAGTTTTGAATTTATTTATTGTGAATGGTATATAAACTGTTTTTTTTGCGTTAATTGTAAGTAGATTTGTATCGAACCAGTTTTTTAGGATTTGGATGTCATTATTTGCATTTTCATTTACAATTTTCCAGTCATTACCCTTAATTATGATAATTGTATCATCTGCGTAAGATATAACTGTTCCACTGAGGTTTTGTTTGAAAATATCGTTTACGTACATGATAAAAAGTAAAGGACCCAAAACAGTACCTTGTGGTATCCCAAAATCACTTGTGAGTGGTAGACTAGATGCGTGATTAATTTTTACAACTTGTGTTCTTTGGTGAAGATAACTTTTTAGCCAACTTAATGCTGTGTCATTAAAACCTACGATCTTTAATTTTTGTATTAGTTTGACATGAGATATGCTGTCGAAGGCTTTTTGGAGATCAACAAAAATACCAACACATTTTAATGATTTGTCTAAAGCGTCTTGTATGGTACTAGATAATTTAGCAATGGCGTCTTTTGTGCTTTTGTTTTCCATGAATCCAAACTGATTTTCGTGAATTATATTATTAATCTTTATGAACTGAGTTATTCTTTTTTTGGCAATTTTTTCAAATATTTTTGCAATGTTTGATAGTAAAGAAATAGGGCGGTAATTGGTTGGTTCTTCCGGATTGCCGGTTTTAAATATTGGTATAATTACAGATTGTTTGTACATGGATGGAAAAACTCCGCTTTGAAAACTTGTATTGATTATATGAGTTAATGGTTTTGATACTTGTGATTTTATACATTTCAGTGTTTGTATTGTGACCCCATCAAAACCAGGGGCAGAACCTCCTTTCATACCTGTAATAATTTGTTCAATTTCTTCTGGTGTTGTTGGTTGAAATAATTCAAATTTATGCTCATTATTTACTGTAGTATTTGGGGTAAGGCCTTGTTGGATTTTTTTAGCGAGGTTTTTTCCTACATTAGCAAAAAAATTGTTAAATACATTTGCGGCTTCTAGAGGTTTATCTTTACAGCAGATTTTTGAATCATTATGATTTACATTGTTGATTGTTTTATTTTTTAAATGTTTTTTATCGACAATTTCATTTATGATGGACCAAATCCTTTTACTGTCATTTCCAGATAATTCAAGTTTTTGTTTGTAGTAGTCATCCTTTGTGTTTTTTATTAGATATGTAAGTTTTTTTTTATAAGCTTTGAAATGTTTTTGTAATGTTATATTTTCCGGTTGTTTTGTATATTGTTTGTAGAGTGTTTCTTTGTGTCTAATTGAGATGATTAATCCGTGAGTTATCCATGGTTTGATTGGCTTTAGTTTTGAAGATGTTTTGTTAGATTTAATATTTCTACAAGCATTTATGTGAAAACTCAGTTTTTTATCAAATATTTTGCAGCATTCTTCTACATCGTTACATTGATATATTTCTTGCCATTCTTTTTCGTTACTTAATATTTTAGTGAGAGAATTTATATTAATACTATAGTTGTATTTATCGGTATTATTAACGGCCGTTGTGGTTGGTAATGAGAGGTTTTGATATTTGTAGTCATATTTAAATATACATGCAAAATGATCCGTTACAGATGTTTTAATTACCGCAGATGATATATTTTGTATATCTTTGGTGTTTGTGAATATGTGATCGATACAAGATGGTCGTTGTCCGATAATGTTTCTGGTGTATGAATTTATACATGAAATGTAATTTAATTCTGCTAACATATTTAAATAGTTATCTTTATCGTTAGAGGAGTAGTCATTAGCGATATTTAAGTTAATATCTCCGATGAGTATTGTTTTTTTGTTTCTATGATGTTGTAATATTTTTTTTAATTCTTCTATGTATGTGGTTATAGCAGAAGAGTGTGTCCGATAAATAGCAATGATATTAAATGAATAATTCATAAAATTTATCTCCAAGTTTAATAAATTGACATTATTCACCATTATTTCATTTACACTTGTGACAGCGTAAATATTTGATACAAATATGGCGACGCCGCTATTTCTGTTAATTTTATATTTTGTTGCATAGTACGAGTAACCCGGTATATTATAATTAATTTCACTCGATGAATGCGTTTCTGATAGTATTATACAGTCAAGTCTATTTAATTGTTTAATAGTTATTAGAAATTCTTCGAAATTTTTTTCCAAAGATCTAACGTTCATGTGTATTATTATTAGGCTGGCTGTAGGTTTTATATCTATAAAATCGTTTGTATTATTTACCGTGTCAAAAATCCTTTCGTCTATTTTATATGAATTATCTATTGCGTTTATTATAAAGTCGTTCATTTTGAGGTAGTAATAAAATTAACAATAATGTTGGCGCTGGGAATACACTTCACATTTGCAATTATAATATTATATGTGTTTGCTTGTACATTATCACTGCGTGTTAACACTTTGCGGGCGGGCTTTTCGTAATATTTTTTTGAAATATTGTGCATATTATTTAGGTTTTCGTTACACTTGTAATTAATAATATGCATCATTAGTCGTAATCGATGCGATCCCTCGCAATTTTCAGCATTTTGTTTCTATAGTTGCACCTAATACTGTTGGCTGCGTGGTGTTTTTTTCTCCATATTTAGAATTTTGTCTGGTGCAGTTTACACATGCTGGTACTGTTTTTTCTCTTCCCGGACATTTTGAAAGGATGTGATCGCCCATGCAGTGTGGGCAAATTGGAGGGCTGGTTCGGTGTAGGCATCTTTTAGCCGTATGCATGAACATACAGCAATGAAAACATTGAGTCAGTGGATCGCAATCTTCAATTTTTACTCGTTGAAACTGTATATTTAGTTTACCGAGTGCAAGGAGACTTTTTCGCATTTTGCCACTAGTTTCCATGATGTAGCTAGTGAACTGGCGCTGCTTTTCGTTTATGTTTGTGTTTTTTATCTCCGTTATAAGTGTGATTTTGTTGTCTTCACTTTCCTTGTAAACATCTTCAATTCCTTCGTTCTGGGTAATTATTCCGCAAACTATTTCGTCTTCAGTAAGATTGGATTTTAATCCTTTTATTATTATTTTTGGTCTTTTCTTTTGAATTTCATTTACCACCAAATCGGTATTCAGTTTTTTTATTTCGGCGGTTAAGGTATTTGCATATTCCTTTTTTGGGCATGATATTATTATTTTTTCTTCTTTTGTTTTTCTCAAACCATTTATTCCTATCTTTATGTTGCTTAAATTTATTTCTTTTTTTATTATCTTTTCAATTTCTTCTGCTTTAGCATTATTTTTGGTCGACGAAATGATGATTGAGAATCTCTCTTCTTCTCGAGGAGTGACTTTGGTTGTTGATAATACCTGTGCATAGGATGGTGTTGATGCGCTTTTCATTATTTTTTCAAAGTTTCCCACCAGTTGGTCGTTTTTTTCGATAAGTTTGTCTTGTAGTTGAATTATTTGTTGTTGCATTTTTAATATTTCAGATTTCACTTCATTGTCAAGATCAATAATAATTTTTTCGATATTTGTTTTAGTTTTCGAGTCTTTAACGGTTTGTATTTTTTGAACTTCATTTTTTAGCGTATTTAACAACTCTTCTACCGTCATGAAAGTGTTACGTTGCGGTGTAACGGGAGCGCGAAGACAGTACCGTGCGGGCTGCCGTTACGAGCGTAAGATTAATACTGTATTTTTAAATCATTAGGTTAATGGAAACATATCTATATTGATGTGCATGTATTATCAGCATCAGCCACTGTCTATAACCTATATTTTTTGGTAGTATACATAGTCCAATGAATATGAGAGGAAAAGTAAAATAAACAAATTGTAGTAGAAAAGCTGACACAAATAAATCTATTACATGATAACGACGATAACTTGTAACTTGGAATTGCAAAGCTATCTTGATAATTTGTGCGTATATTGTGAATCAAATTTATTGTCCTTAAACATATCTAAGTGTCACTCGATTACATTTACTAGAAATAAAAACAAAATCATCTATCCATACAACTTGAATAACAAACCTTTACAACCTATGTCTACGTGTAAAGATCTAGGTGTTTACTTAGATAGCAAATTAATTTTTGACAAGCACATTGAACACATTATTTCAAAATCCTACAGAATGCTAGTTTTCTTATTAAGAATATGCAAAGTTTTCAAAAGTGCTAAGAAAATGTTGTTTTGTTCATTGGTCAGAAGTCCACTGGAGTATGCTTCCACAATATGGAATCCTCAATATAAGGTATACATACATAGATTTAGTAGAAAGTATACAGAATAAATTTTCGAAACATTTACTCAAGAAATACAACAAAACTACAAATAATATGTTGACTTTACAAAAAAGACGCACATTGTCAGACCTGTTGTTTCTACATAATCTGCTAAATAATAAAATAGATGGTCCCGAATTGCTATCCGTTATTGGTTTAAATGTTCCAACGAGGCGTACCAGGCACACTACACTATTTCATATTGAAGCCAACAATACCAATGCAGCAAACAACTCAGTAATTACTCGCGCAATCACAACATATACCCATTACGAAAAATTACTACATTTAGACATCTTTCAGGATTCCTTTCTAACATACAAAACTAACTTATTAAATTTCTTAACATGACATATTTCAAAAATATTTTCACATCATTTTTCAAAACTCCTATGTTTTAACAGTCAATTACAATTCGTGAGCTTATTATAATTCTTGTTTTCAATTCATTTATTATTATCTATCCACAAACTTCCTTCCTTTTATAACAATCTCAGGCGAAATTACGTAATGATATTTTATGGACATACATAATAGGTACTACAACTATGTAATAACTAAAAATATCTAACTGTATCTTATTGTACTGTGTATGTCTTAACAAATAAATAAAATAAAACTTAAAATATAAATATAATGATAACTGAGATTATTTCACTTGCGATATCATGCACCCAATCAAACTGAAACCAATATGAATAGAACACGCTGTAAGCTTTCTATCAATATTCTTTTACCAACATCGTATAATAATAATATTTGGATGTTTTGTATATCGCCGTTTTAGTGCAAAATCACCTCAAGGGCGATGCACTTGCTGTCCCTCTTCCGCTAGTGACAATAAGTAGGCGTAAACAAGACAAAGGGCTGTGCCCCGCCAGTGGAAGCGTATGCCTATGCACAAATATATTTAATGCTAAGCTTTTTTTACTGCTGCCAACTCTCGCTGTGTTACCTATAACTCCGAGTCAGCGTTTGAGTTACACATAAAAACCAGGGAAAGGAAATAAAGTAATTGTTTTGGGTGTAACTCAAAATGCTGATTTCGGAGTTACCTAGTTGTAGTAATTACCCCACAATATGTACTTGAATTGATTGTTCATCTTTTCCAAAATGAAAAGCTTACATGTTATGCAAAATAATTTTGATTGCAAACACATTCCATGCCGTTTACTGTTTCTCCATTGGTCTTTTTAAGTCAAGGTTAAATATAACTTTCTAAAATACTCATTAATCTCACTACTAATGGTAAAATTAGGCACATTTATTAGTACTTCTTCAATTTTATGATTTTAATGCATATTTTGGTAAAATAGTTTGGAGTGGTTTTATATTATGTATAAGTAACAATAAAAAAGTAGTTGTAAAAAATGTATATTTAATGCATTAAAATCTCACACATAAACATAAGAAAAGTGAAACAGAGTATAATATTATTAAGTAGCATACGTATTTGTACTATTCTTCAGTCTCTTTGTTTTCATTGTCAATTATTGTTTCTAGTAAACTAGAATTAATGGGTTCGTCAGGATCTAAAATTTGCAAATTTTTAATAAAGGTTTGCATAGAAAGTTTCTTTCTATTCAGGAAATTTTTGCTACCTAAAAGTCTTTTAATTTTGGACCTCCTCCTTTTGATTTTTTCTTTAGTGTGAGGAGTTCCTACGGGGAATGAGAGAGAGCGCTTGATCTTGCGGGAACCTAGGAATATGGTGGTGCTGCAGCTGCCATCAGCCTTGGGCTCCTCCAGAATGGTTTCTAATGTGTTGGAAGTCTTTTTTACTTTTTGATTGCAATACAAGTTCCGTATTTCTTCTTCGGTCATAGACATCTTCAGCTCTCTCTTGCGCGGTTTGAGGATGACCCTCCTGTTGGTGACTCCGCCGGGGGACTGGGGCTTGTAAGTTTTCCTCGCAGACCTGCGGACACCTGATTCCCCTGAGAGGGAGCGCTCTTCCTCCATGGCTGCAGTATTGCTACTTGGCTCCCATATATCTAAAGAAGCCATTTTAATTGGGAGCTCGGAATCCAACCTAAAATGAATTACCCAATTCTATCATCAATATCAATTGATTCGTAATGTTGGTAAACATTATAATATTTTTCAGCTGTGAATAATGAAGAGTTCTCAAGCTCTGAACACAGAAAAAAACGATATAACCATTGATATTTCATAAATTTGTCAAAAACGATCGAAACAATATTTATTGTAATGATAAATGAATCTAGTTACAAACTGTAAGTTTGGCAGGACATTAGTGACATTGGAGACATCAACATGGTTGACATTGATATGTACATTTGTAAAAAGAAGGTTCTCAGTCGACGATGGGTGAGAAAACAATGTTTATTCAATTTTTCTTTCTTTAACAAAATATTTCCATAAAATAAATTCATCCATATTCAACATTTTCCAACACATGCAGTTTATGAAAGTAAAAGGAATATTATTGAATGTGGAACTTCCAATGTTAAAATAGGTTTCTTATTAACTGTGGGATATTGATAACACTAACGTATTGTTTTGAAATAAGGTATTGTGACTTTAATTACGTGCATACCTGTTTTCACCAGAAAATAATGTTGAATGAATACATTTTATCGCTTCTAAAAATACATAGATAGTAATAACAGTTACCTCACATTTTCCATGGCAGATCAACGGGTAACGTGTTAAGAGAGCCTTAAAAAAATAATTGTCCGAACGGGTTTTCAAACATCACCCGACTTGTCAAATTTTAAGCTGATCGAAAACATACCATAGAATAAGTAAATAAAATAGAAATGGAAAAGTTATCTCTTTTTATCATAAACAATTTTCTAAGCTTATTTACAGTGCAGTAGCGATGGTGAGCGATGGGCACAATCGATGATTTTCTCGAACTTTTTGAACATCGAAATATTTCGATTCACTGTCATGGACAAATAGATTCTGTCAAAAATCATCACATTGTCCGAGAGAATCGTTTTGAAACGTCATCGATTCTGTCAAAAATAATTCGAAACCACAGTCGTCATGTCATTGGTCAGAATTCACTCGAAAACGTAAATCGATTCCCAAATCCGACACGTCAAAAATATCTCGAATCGCTTGACAAACGAGATATTATTCCCGCGGGTACATTGTGTTACATACTACCTAATATAATATGATATCCACTGGGATTACGCAATTATTCTTTGCTAATTGTCAAATGTTGAATGTTAGGTGTTTGATTAGGATTATCCAACCGAAGAAGCTACGAGTATGAGAACAATAAAATCATATTTTAGGTGTGGATTTAAGATGCTCGTACATTTAATGTGTCCTAAAAATGGCATTCTGACTTATAATAAGTTGAGAAGGTTATCAATTAAAATAATTAAGTTATAATTTTTATGGCGCCGTTTTTGTAAAAAAAACTATGAAGAATCTACGGGTGATATCTATTTTATGTTATTGTTGTGAAAAACCCAATCGGCCCGAAATATAAATTTAATATATAGTTTTGTTTTAGTGTAAAGGTTTTTATCTCCGTGGGGTTGAAATATTATACTTCACGGAAGTATAAGCATTTAAATTCGTAGTTAAATAAAACGAGCATATCAAATATCATTAGATTGGACCACGCCACGTAAAAAGTAAACAATAAACATTGCATCATTGCCGGTATGAAATAATAAATTGGTTTTGCCCATTTATTGCAACCCCCCCCCCCCCCCCCCAAGTGCAGGTGCGGTGCTTAAAGTGACAAGCAGACAAATCTACTTTTGTGAGCGTGTTTTTCCGATTTTTTTGTCTTTATAGAATTAATTAATCCAGTTTTATGTTATTTCACATTTGAGCTGCCGTGTCAACTTATGGAAGAAGAAATATTAAAAAAATAACTTAACTTTCACTGTATTCTTGCGATATGTTCATAATTGTTGAATTCCAAGAGATCTAAATATAAATTCCAAGATACCTAAATACATAACTGTCACTGACAGGACTCTCCAGTCATTTGAGATCAGTCATTGAAAATGTAACGTGATTAAGTATTTTAAGAAGACTGATAAAAAATAAGATCGTAAAAACGTAGACTACGGAAATTCCTGTTACAAGATGTATATAAGAAAGGGTTTAGGGAGTTCAAATCCCCGCCATCGACCTCAGTATTGTGTAAAAAAAAGAATAGTACTCGTAGACTAATAAGTTGTAATAGGTATAGTTCCCAAAAAACTTTATATTTTTCCAACCCCCCCCGGCTTTTCTCCCTTGCCCCAAACCCCAAGGTAAAACCCTTCCTTTAGGGTCAAACCCCCCCATGCAAATGCTAACTACGCCATTGCTTGTCGCTCATAAGTGAACATACATTTGTGCACAAAAACCTTGCAGCGGAAAACGCTCTTTCGGCTTCCATACGAGAGTGGTTTACTTACGCTAGTGGGACTGTCATCAAGAAGGGGTGTGCTAACTGAAGGTATCTCTCTCCAATCCGTTCTCAAAAAGGGACATCTCTTTCTTCAAAATATATTCCAGGTCTTGAAGTGAAGTACCGCCACCCCGGGAACCATTAATTGGATAACCAACCCCTCTACCATAAGTCACCCATAAGTCTTGGCGACGGATGCGTTTGCTCACCTAAAACGTGGCCGATCAGATCTGGTTGAAGGAGACCTTTTGACCTCTTCAGCCGGACTCTCGACCCAGATTTCTGTTTTCATTTAGATATACTCGATACCGTGGTCGATAGTTAAGGCTCTCCACTATCAATCCGAAGGGTTCAAATTACGTCGCAAGTAAATTGCAATTGATGAATTTGTGTTATTTCACAATTTATTCAGTTAAAATAATATATAGTATAGGCCGCGGCACGTTCCAGACTGGAAAATACTCAAAGTATCGCCCTGGTGTGAGACCACCATTCAGAATTGAAAGACCAGATCTGAATAGCCAGGTACCCTCCACCTCCCACTTCTCCATATCCATCACCTCCCCACTACCTTCAGCCTCACAACATACCCCAATAAGGGATGCAATACTTTAACTGGCTCCAGATGTTTGTAGTCCAGTAACCATGTAGTACATCAGACCTTGCGTCAGATCTGCTAATTTTTTTGCAGAGTTGTTTATGATGTTGGCCCAATGAATAATCCAAGTTTCCGACCTCAATTTCCGAAAGCAACATTTTCAAAAATCAAGAAAACCACAAAATTTTCCACCATTCTTCAGTTTTTGGCGATTTTAACCCTTAAGGACTAGTTTTCGACTATGACCATCTACTACGATTTCTAAGTAGACTAAATTATCTACAATTTGAGCCCAAAAATGTGTCTGTAGACTCAAAATTGACATTTTTTATCGAGCTTTTTTTTTAGGAATTCCGAACCTGTAGGTCTATTTTCTTCGGGAAATGCCCCCTCCCATTCCAATAGACGATGAAGATGTTTGAGGGGACCTAAAGATGAACCACTCCTTAAATTTTTCATATTTCTCATTTCTAGCCCTGTACTTTGAATTACACTATCAAAGCCTCGTCTGAAAGTTTCATGACCATAAACCCATTCCCTTCATTTCCATCCAGGTCAAAAATTCTGAAATGGGCGATATCTATCAACTAATATTAATTATTTAAATTTAAAAAAAAATCATGATTAATTGATACTTTAAATTAAGTAAATGAATGACTATTATCCGCTCCCCTGCTGCTGCTATCTATTTAGTTGTAGAGGTGGTGTTTAGAAAAATAGCAGCTTCCTTTTCGAGGTCCGGGTTTTTTTTACCATGGACAATATTTTAGTCTTCCCTTAGCTGAAGAAGCCGGATATCAAGTCACACCAAAATCTCCTAGATCACAAGGCCGGGACACTGGCTCAAATCAGCATCCTAACTTCTATGAGAACCTCCAAAAAAATGCTTTGAATGAGTGTCCCGGCTTTGTGATCTAGGAGGTTTTGGCTACACCCACTGAAGATATTGGAAAAGGAAAGTATCAAGTTGTCTAGTGTACTTTGAGAAGATGACGAGTCTTTGACATCTGTAGCTTTGCTTCTTCCGCATTTCTTGAAAAAAACGCACGTTGGTGTGACATCCCGCTGAGCATTATTAACAAGTCGATGTCCTCACCAACCACTGATACTTAGAGATGGCAAAATTTCGTTTTAACTAAAAACGCGAAAAAATATGTATGTTTCGAAAATAGGGCATTTATAAGTTTTCTTTGCGTTTCAAGGCATTTGAAAGTGTTTCCAGTGATTTCTATTTCGCGAATTAACGCGAAAATCGTGATTTTGGCCGTATTTCAGCTAAATTATTCTATTTAACGAAATAGGCGCGAATTTCCCGAAAATACCGGGTATAAAAATAATATGTGAGATTTTCAAAAAATCGATATTTACATTACGATTTTTTATAATTTTGTTACTATTTTATGTGTAAATATTTAATATTTTTGTACTGTAGGCTAAAATTGCTTTTTGACATTACACAAATTGTGCGAAATAAATTTCGCCTATTGATGTTAATCGCAATCTGCATTTGTTGTGTTTGTGTTCGACCCACACTTAGAGTTTCCTTCCTTATTAATTTCATATTCAAATTAATTATTTATAATCTTTCACATGGAAATACTTGCAAATGAAGGTTAAACATATATTTTACCAAAAATACTTAAAATATGGGCTAAAAACATTCAGCAAATACATTTTTTTCTATTTTGCTACAAAACGCTAAATTATGCCTAAAAATGCTATAAAACGCTAAATTTCTAATTTGTTAATGCTAAAAAATCTGAAAATTAATGCTAAATTTTGCCATCTCTACAGGCAAGAGTAACAGCTGTAGTGATGATGAGGCTTCTTCATCTTCCTCTGCCTGTAGTACTCGAATATTATGTTTTCATTTTTTTTCAACAGATGCTGCACAAAATTATATGATGATATACTGGGTGTACCGGTCAGCTATTGAAACAAATTATATACTGGGTGTACCGGTCTGGCACTAAACTTGTGACCTTATTAAATTTTGTTTATTACTATGGCACACCAAGCTTGTCACTTGTTTTACAAAAAAATCGCTTTTCGATGTAATGAAAAAAAGCGTAAAATAATAATAAAGATTGAATTATTCTTAGAATCACCTCCTTTCAGAAAGTACAACTTATTTCAACACTTGGATCACGGAGGAATAATTTGGACCATTGTGCTTTATTTAAACTTACATTCATTTGCCCACGAGCCGTCTTGGTGTTGCCATTTGTAAATTTTAGTGTATTTTTTCGCCCACGTTTAGGGGATGTCCCTGCATCTGTATACTTACCAATAATTTCGGGAGCTTAGCTACAAAAACTGGTGTTTTGAGTTAAGCTCGGTTTCGGTAATGCCAAAATCATATTTATTAGACACGAAGCTTTATCTCGTACATACAGACGTTTAAAGAGATACAGTTGGGCACATGAGCATTTCAACCTTTATTTAAGTTTAACTCAAAACTATGTTTTTGTAGATAGGCTCCTGTGATCTTAAACCCCCGATTTTGAACAGAAAGTGCAATGAGCCAAACAGGGAACACAATGTTATTTTATAGGGAAAACATTAAGGTATAAAGAAATAAAAAAAATTATCTTTCTCCACATTTTTTTTATTTTGAATATCAGTCACCAATTATACAATTATCATTATTTGAGCCTTGATTTGTTGATTTTAAGTCATTAACAAATACAACCTGATTTTCAGATTTCCGCAAAATACAAGTTAATAGTACCATACTCGGTACACGGATTATTATTCATCCTACAATACTAGGATCATACTGTACCATACTGAACACGTAACACGACAGAAAGTTAGCATAGGATATGAGATATAGAACAGTGATATCGTACAATTAATATCTACATATTACATTGAAACTCACTAGTATTTATATAACAACACAACCCAACAAATCACAAATCAATTTTGGTTTGGGTCTCAAACGATAATTTATCATGTTTGCATCTGATAGGAATTGAACCCGCGATTGAATATTCACAAAGTGAGAGGTCTCCTTTGCAACTAATCCTCAAATTGCATCAGAATGCTGACAGTCCGCATGTAAGTCATCTTTTGGAGAACCCTCGTACAGTTGCCAGCTGGTTCTGCGTGTCTCTTCTTCAGCTCTTGTGATGAAAGAGTGAGTCGGAGAAACATGTAAAATCACATCATTTGGACTCTAATGTCCACCGCAGTATCCAAAATCTTACCATATATCTTTTGGAAATACTCTACTTATTATTGTTGTTTGTCACTAATAAAGTGGAACATTATCTCTAGCCTACAGTCAGTCATCTGCAGTTGGCTGTGACGGCACCTAGAATAGAATCCCAGCCAAGACAAGGTGACAACTAGTCACCACAAATCACATTGGATGTTCCATGTCTAACATCGTACATATACGTAATACATAATAATATTTATAACCTATTAATATTGTACTTTAGTATTGTCAACATATCTTTGAATACAATGAAGATGTAAAAGAATGTGTTGTTGTGTTATGTCGGTAGTATAATAATATATAATGTTGTTGTCGCCGATGTTAAAGATAAAATCCAGAAAGCGTATAGCTTTATTAACGATTTATTGTATAAAACAATACATTATAATGTACAGGTATTTATATTCTGCCAGATATATAGTTGTCGTCCTGGCAAACATAAGCCCATCAGTAGAAATGCGTGTGGGGGCGAGCGTGGGGTGGACCCAACACAACACTGTGATTGACTCAATAAGCTCTAAAGTTAAGTACAAACGAGACGGGATCCACTTTGTATTGACTCGGCCCGGCCCGGCCCGACAAGCATAAATCCATCAGACACTTCATTCTATTCAACAATTTAAAATACTTTTCCTATTTATATAATATATACACAATTTGTTTTATTTTAATTTCAGTAACTCTACCACTGACATCACGGATGCTTCAACATGTAATAATAGTTCACGGTAGGTGCGAGGCGGCGCGTGATGGCGCTGCGGCGATGGTGACTGCGCCGTCTCCGCTCCCCTCCCTCCTTTGTGCGGTTCCTCCGTAAGGGGATTAATTTAGAAAATACAAGTAGTCGGATTAAAGCCAATAAGATAGAGAAGCGGTAGCGAATTAGGTGTTTTAACTATAGCGGTAGACAGAGGGGCAGATTACCACTTGTCTATCACCACATCGCGTTCTGAAAAACAACAATGTCTGTTAGCCGAGTGCGCGGCAGTTGGCAGATAGTAATGTAATACATAAGCAACAGACAACAGAACAGAAGGAGGCATGCGGTGAGTCGGGGGAGAAGAAATGTTCAAACAGAGATCACAACCAGTGTTATATAATAGGAAGGAAAACACAACAAGAGTGTGGGTGGAATAGGTAGGTGGTTGTTGTTTGTTTGGTTAGACTGGGCGAGGCTCATCATCTCTCAGATCCGAGAGCCCGGCGGCCCCCTCTCCCCTTAGCCTTAGTCCTGCTTTACCACCACCTGGTTCACTGTAGCAAAACACACAATCATTAGAATGGGCCCGCTAACTGTTACTGTTACTGTGAAATGATCACCTCCACTAACTCACTCACAGACAGCAGACAGTCGGCACATCGAGGCTGCGGATATAAATACGTGTATAATATTATGCTCTATTAGGTCAATGAAGGTAAATGACAAGGGTTCACATCAGGATTATAAAAGTATACAAACAAATTGATAAGATGAGAAACAGGAATTCATTGGTAAAATAAATACAAAGGTTGTAAAGTTTAAGTTAAATAAAATCACATTACCTGAATGAGGTCTCCTCAAGGAGGCCTTGTACTTTGTTATAAATAATGTTTACAAAATGGTAAGTTTAATGTACCAGTTATGTTGTGAAGTAGATTTATTCACAAGTTAAGTATAAATGTATGTATGTTACAAATTTGCCATATAATTTGTTTTAATTTATATACAGAACAAAGTTTACGACAATCATTTCCACTAATATTAGGTTAAACAGGAGAAAGTCTCACTAGGGGGGCATGGCTGCACACATGTTATCTATCGGGTTACAATTCCATTACAATTTCATAAATAAACACCCATTGATCGCTAAACATACAATAATTATATATTCCTCACTCTCATTTCAAGTAAAGTTATGAATTGATTTAATGATACTAATAACTGTCTACAACAATGTTTTATACAAGTTTATATGAGTTTACTTACATCACCTTATGGGGGGCGTATGTTGTGGGGTGGTTTGTTGGATGCACAAGGATACATTCACATACGTTAGTCTACTGGAATATATATATATATGTATAATGGTATTGAGCACAGCGCAGCGCAGAGTGGGCCTGGGCTGGCTGGGCTGACCTTATATCAACAGAACAAGGTTTGGCGTGCACGGCATGCCTCACACATACAACCAACTTCAACACAACGGTGCAGCGAGTGTCCCCGCAACACACAGACACACAGGCAGTCCGTACGTTGCGGCGATACTCACACAGGTTCTGCAAACAGTTATTACACTCCATGGATTAATTAATTACAGGTCAACCAATAGTCTGCTAACCAACCAATTTGGGGCGGCTAACGGGTTCATGTTAAATGCGTAAAAGGCACTTCCATCAAATTATAAAATGACCCGCAGATTTGAATAATTGGCTAATTATTAAAAAAAAAAAAAAAGAACACTAAGAAGACAGTAGCTAAAAAAATAAGTTAACATAATACAATCTCCCGATGATATGAGATACATTTAAAACTATATAAATACTAAAAATGAATCTTAAGGTCCATTTGTGGTGTGAAACTGTGGGGCGGATTAGCACCACTTGCACGAGGTTCGTACAATAACGTATAGTATCAGTTCTTCACACTCAAAACACACTGATGATCGTTTGTTGTTGTTTGTTTAGTAACGAGAACGGGTGGATTGATTAGATTAGGTCGGGGAGGGGCACAAACTAGACAAACAGCCTCTGCTTCTGTGGGGGCGTTATAGAGGCCCGTAGAGCAGCAGGCCAAAGAACACGGCCCACATGAGGACAATCCATTGCATGCCTTGAAACAGGTTCTCACCGTCGGCAACCTTTCTCGCCACGAACTTCAGCACCTCGTCCAGCAATACTACCGGGATGGAGAACTTCATGACGGTGATCCATTCCTCCACGGACAGCGGGGTCACCTGGAACACGGTGGACAGTACCTCCACGTACAGGATCACAAAGTGGAGAGTGAACGACAGGGCCATGGAGCCAATCAGCCACATGTTGCACCACGGGGGCATCATCACCAGCGACTGGTTCTCAGACAAGCTGCAACAGACAAGCAACACAAGAGTCAGTCATCAGTTTACTTACTACTCATCCTGCACTATCTGTTACTATCCCACTTCATCTACCTGTTCATGGCGTTGAGCATCTCAATGGTGACCAGCACGGACAGGGCCATGGTCATGGGATGGGGATCGGTGAAGATCTTGCAGTCCACTCCCTTGAAGTCGTCTCCCTCTCCGATGCAGGACAAGTGATGGGTGAGTTGCCAGTAGGTCATCTGGGGTCCTTCGGGCGAGTACATGAACCACCAGGTGGCGGCGGCTACAGTTGCAGCTCCTACGTATCCTCCAATAGCCATGTACCTGAGAGGAATCAGCAAAAACACTATTAGTCTTCACTATTACCAGAATCAGAGAAGAAGAGTAAAGAGTAGTACTAGTCGGTATGTACCTGAAGAACAGCCATCCGGAGATGAGACCTTCATCAGCCTTGCGAGGGGGCTTATCCATGATGTCCAAGTCGGGGGGGTTGAAGCCGAGGGCGGTGGCGGGCAGACCGTCAGTGACAAGGTTGACCCACAGCAACTGGACGGGAATGAGGGCTTCGGGAAGACCCAGAGCGGCAGTCAAGAAGATGGACACCACCTCTCCAACATTGGAGGAGATCAGATAACGGATGAACTGCTTCATGTTGTTGTAGATGGCACGACCTGGAGACCAAATAAATGGTTAGTAAATATACATCATTTTACCAATTACTGAGCAATAATTGGATTGGTGCACCTCAAAGAAAGATTAATGGAAGCCATTGTGCAATAGGTACCTTCTTCAACAGCGGCGACAATGGATGAGAAGTTGTCATCAGCCAACACCATTTCGGAGGCGGACTTGGCGACAGCAGTTCCTGATCCCATGGCAATACCAATCTCAGCCTTCTTCAGGGCGGGAGCATCATTCACACCATCTCCTGTCTGGGTGGGAGAAACAAATGAGATTAGTCAACATTTACATTTTCACACAGGTTTTTCTATGGATAGTAGATAAGTAGTAAAAATATGGTCTGCCGCTGATAGCTCAGTGCTACCTCTCAAAAGGGAGATATAAGCAGTATGATTCAGGAGCAAGGAGGAGTATGGAAGTGGGACTCACCATGGCAGAGATCTCATTCATGCTCTGCAGGAACTCAATGATCTTGGACTTGTGGGAGGGTTCCACACGGGAGAAGAGACGGCCGCGGGCAACAGCCTGCTTCTGTTCAGCGTAGGGGAGGTCATCAAATTCACGTCCAGAGTAAGACTTGCCGGTTGTGTCCTCTTCTTCAGTGAAGACACCGATACGCCTGGAATTGCGTACAATTATTAAGTACATTATAGTATTATATAGTTCAGCATTCTTAAGGTAATATTATCCAATTGTTATTACTAGTAGTTATTTACAAATCCACTCCAAGAGACTTCAATCAACATCCAAATTAATGAAGTCGCGTGATTTGAAGTTTCGAAGAAAAAAATTTGTTCCCTCCTAAATTTTAGAAAAAAAATTTATGATATTACTTTATTCTATATTCTGATTTACGAAATAATGTGACATGTTGTCGGGAAAATCGAAAAAATTATGAAAAAAAAAAAAATGACATTTCTATGATTCTAGATTCAGATTTCCGAAATAACACTACAATGTAACAAATAACATTCCCACGAAAATCGAAATGTATAGCACATGACATGGGCGCTCATTTCAGCATTCAGATTTACGAAATAATACTGTATAATTACAGTGTAAATTGAAAATGTATAAAATAACACGATATTGCCTGATTCTGGATGTTTTTCAAGTTAAACAAGAAAAACGGAATTTTGGTATTTTTTTTTTCGGATCAAAAATGATGATGGATTAAGAAATAAAATAACAATATTATACCTGCAGATAGCTTCTGCTGTAGCCTTGTTATCACCAGTGATTACAATAACACGGATTCCAGCAGCGCGGCACCTGACGATGGAGTCGAACACTTCCTTGCGAGGGGGATCCAACATGCCCACGACACCGACGAAGGTGAGGTTGACTTCATAGGTGTAGAACTTGTTAGAGTCTCCGAGATCCATATCCTCGGGCTTGGTGGGGTTATCGGCGGTGGCGAGGGCCAGGCAGCGGAGGGTGTCGCGACCAGTTCCGTACTGGGCGGTCAGCTCCAGGATGCGCTTCTTCAGGGTGGCGGTCAGGGGCACCTTGCTTGTTCCGACGCGAGCGTGTGTGCAGCGGTCCAGCACGCCTTCGGGCGCTCCCTTCACGAACAGCTTGGGGCCGGTTCCCAGGCGGGAGGTCTTGATGGGCACGCAATAGGAGGACATGGACTTCCTGTCACGGGAGAATTCCAGGGTGAATTCTTTCTTCCACTTGGTTTCGATCTCCTGGCGGACGACGATGGCGGCCGAGCGGCGGTCCAGTCCGGTCTTGGGGGCGCTGAAGGGGTTCATCTTCTCTGCCAACACAATCAGGGCAGTCTCGGTGGCTTCACCGACCTTCTCGAAAGCCTGCTTGAATTCGTTGAAATCAATAGCGGAGTCATTGCACATGATACAGATAGTTCCCATCTCCTGCAGGGTGTCGAATTCGGAGGCCTTGACCTTCTGTCCCTTCAAGAACAGGTCTCCAATGGGTTCGTAGGTGGAGCCGGTGATCTCGAACTCCAGGAAGCTGCTGTCTCCTCCCTCGACCTTTTCGAAGACGAAAGCGCGAGAGACGGACATCTGGTTGGTGGTGAGGGTTCCAGTCTTATCTGAGCAGATGACGGACGTGCAGCCGAGGGTTTCTACGGAGGGCAGAGACCTGACGATGGCGTTCTTCTTAGCCATACGCCTGGTTCCCAGGGCGAGGCAAGTGGTGATGACGGCGGGAAGACCTTCGGGAATGGCTGCGACGGCGAGGGCGACGGCAATCTTGAAGTAATACACCGCGCCCTTGATCCAACTTCCTCCGTGAGCGGGGTCGTTGAAGTGTCCAATGTTGATAGCCCATACAGCAACGCAGATAACGGAGATGACTTTGGAGAGCTGCTCGCCGAATTCGTCCAACTTCTGCTGAAGGGGAGTCTTGATCTCCTCGGTCTCGGACATCTCGGTACGGATTTTACCGATGGCGGTGTTCAAGCCGGTTCCGATGACGATACCGCGGGCCTTGCCGGCAGCCACGTTGGTGCCGGAGAACAGGATGTTCTTCTTGTCCTGGTTGACGGCGCGGGGGTCGGGGATGGCATCGGTGTGCTTGATCACGGACACAGACTCTCCGGTGAGGATGGACTGGTCGATGCGGATGGTGGTGGAGTAGATCTTGATGAGTCTGATATCAGCGGGGATCTTGTCTCCCACAGACACCTCGACCACATCTCCGGGGACGATCTCCTTGGCGCGGATCTTCTGCACCCCGGCCTTGTCTCCGCGAACCACTTTTCCCATTTCAGGCTCATATTCTTTCAGAGCTTCAATGGCTGATTCGGCGTTTCTTTCCTGCCAGACACCGACGATGGCGTTGGCAATAAGAATAAGTAAAATGACCAAGGGTTCCACGAAGGCTGTGAATGCATCTTCATGGTCTTCAAATAAAGCTAGGACCTGCAAGAAACGAGACGGACGTTAGAACCGCGATAGCCTCTAAACACTAAACACACATCGGTGAAACAAATACTTACAAAGGAAATAATAGCGGCTAATAGCAAAATCTTTACTAAGAGGTCATCGAATTGTTCCAACACTAGTTGCCAAATGGATTTGCCTGGAAACATAAACAAATAGCATAGTAAACAATATTTCAGTCATTTTTAAACGAACATAAAAAATGATCTCTTTCAATTAATGAAGAGATAAACAACTGACGGAAGAGAATTCGCCCGAACAAATAATGCGTCCCAAATGATATGTACTATCTGTTATTTGTTTGGTTGGTATACCACAAAGCCGCTTCAGAATAATGTGAGGCCAGGTCTCTGATTATATTTACGCAGGTGTCACTCACACCGCGCACCGGTGCGGCGGGAACGTCTACCATATTAGCTATTTAAGACAACCAAAACATGCGTAACCAAATCAGAAGCAGAACCAAACCCGTACATACTTTCAAGACATCACACGAACTTTTATCCTAGAGGGTCGTGACACCAAATTATCACATCGCCATCATCAATTGGGAATTTTACCAAGTTAAGAAAAGGCAGGAACTAATTAATACATCCGCGTCTGTCTGTTTGTGCGCTCAGTTCTTCTAAACTACGCACCGGATTTTGATAGGGTTTTTATTATCATTTGGAGAATTTCTCCCGGAAGGTTTACATATATAATACGTGCTTATTATATTTATAGAAAGTAGAGAAAAATCGATGTTTTATAATAGAATCGAAAAAATATATGTTCGGGCACTGTATAAACCTGAGATACATCAAAATGATGTACTACGGAATTGTCTATCATAGGCCTGCAGAAAAGTCCGCGATGGTATATGTCTATCTCCTACACGTCAGCTAGTATTAAGATAATATTACTGCTTACCTTCTTCCGTCGGCAGTTCTGTAAACAAAAGAGACAACATATTATTAGACAATGTTTATTTAAATTATACACAATAACACATAGCAAAATTATCATTTAATATAAGACTACATCTACATACAAATGGGGTTATATTACTGAATGTACGGTCGCATTTCGTCTAGCAAATACAATTGCTGGGTTGTTCATTCATGATTACGTATCGCGCTTTTACAGGCAATCCCTTTTATTATTTGTGTTCTAAAATATTTTAAATATTCAATATGTCGCGTGTTAAAGGCCATGTTAATGTCGACTATTATAATACAACCGCTATCTGATAGTGCTCCTAGCCACTATTGCCAGGGCTCTGTCAATAATAATAATAGACAAAAGTGCCTGAAAACTGAATACAAATAAACTGACCATCCACAATGACGACATATCGTTTACGTGTGTAAATTGTACGCAGAATAATAATAATATTTAACAATACAGCGTGTTCGGTATTGTCGCGAATTAATGTCGAAATTGGAGCAATAAAACTCGTAATTGCTTTGCTTTAATAATAAATAATAACTAATAACAGTCGTAAATCAAGAGAAATTTGCGACGTGGGTGGATATCGCTACTATCCGCAACTATATACAGATATGTATATAGTAGCAGCAGGAAATGGAAAACCAAATGGCTTTAGCCGTGTTTAGTGACTAGATCTGAATAGCCAGGTACTTCCCTACCTTCCTCTTTCCCTTCCCCACTTACCTTCAGCCTCACAACATCCCCCAATTGGGGATGCCATAGTCTCACTGGCTCCAGACGGGAGCAGTTGGGACTCTTGTGAGGTATTCACTATAAAAAAAAAAGGACACATCTTTCAACCCTAGATCAAGTTCTTTGAAAATAAACATTTTCTCCAAAATACACACTTTGGCTTACGTCAGCGTAGTTAACAATATGGATCAACCTTTTTAACTTTTGGCTTACACTTCGCAGAAAAATCGAGATAAAAGCCATTTATAAGGGGGTATAACTTCAAATTCGTACCACGAAACTAAATTTATCTTTTCTATGAAACGTGGAGTTAAAAAATAAGCTTTAGAAGTGATTATAAACCGATAACGTTATTTTTGCATGTTATTTTCATGTATTAATTTCGATACTCTTTTCGCCAAGAGATATGAGTTTCAGTTTTATTGGGGATCAAAGAAAATACGATAAACACTTTGGCATTATCGTGATTCATTCTTAAGTTTTTTTTTTGGGCAGAGCACTGCCCTGATGTTGGACTATACTAAAGTTTACTCATATACTATTCTGTTTTCCTTATAACGCCGCATCCGTCAGAACAGGATTTATTTTATTTTATTAGGAGCATTTATTGTATGCATTAAAAAATATAAAGAAGCTACTTTTCTAAACAGTGTTCCTGCTCAGTGAAGCGCAGAAGGACTGGACTGTGTAGTTGTTGGCTAAAGGAGGAAGTGAGACACGGCATAATAACCAAAAACTGAATCACGTTAGTCATCTTGGCCGAGAAAATCTAAAATCATATATTATCTGACGATCACTTTGTTGAATAAAAATAATAACTAGTCAGACATCTACAAAGGAGCGTTACCTAAACACGGGCGTGTAATGTGTGTATTGATGGTTGATATTATTATTGATTCATGTTCTCCCGGTGTGACGGTGCAGACTGCAGTTACTAAAATAATTTCTACTAGCCATAATTGTAAGTCATCTTTATGACTTAAAATTATGACTAATAGAGATGGTTTTTTGAATATACAGGGTGTATCGGCACTAACCCGACAAACTTTAACCAGCTATTCCTTAGCACATTTGGAGTAAAAAATGTTATGGGCGCTTTGCTGTCCGGTAGCATTTTTTTTTTCAATTAATAACAAAAAATTTTAAAATTTCCACACTACATCACTGTCATTGGCATTGCGTTTCGTGTTCAACAGCTGTTATAAGCAAGTATGTCAAAAAGCGTCTTCGCTCTTTCGCACACACTAAATAATAATAGTTAAAAATGAGACGAATGGTGCCGTGCCATTTCGTTGTGATAGTAAAAGTTCGCCAATATAGGTACACACGTGCATTATTCAACGGAATTCGAATAAAAGCCCAGCTACACTACTCGCGAAGTTGATCGAAGTTGACTGAATAGTGTGGGCACGAACTTCACTTCGCTTCGGGCAACTTCGCTTCGGGCAACTTCGCTTCGCTTCGCCCGACTTCCAATTGTTGTCGGTAAATGCGCCCGAGTCAAAGGACTCGAAGCGTTACTCGCGAAGTTGCACGAGTGTGTGGGCAGGCACTTCGAACTTCGGCTAACTTCGTCGAGGACTTCGTCGAAGCGTCGAAGCGAGTAGTGTAGCTGACACTTAAAATATTTGCCAGATGGGTTTTCAAACTTTGACAAAGGATAAAACAATGGTGACATGTGGTGAAAATAGGAATAGTAAATTTTTTATAAAAAAAAAACGTTACCGGACAGCAAAGTGCACATAAGATTTTTTACTCCAAATGTGCTAAGGAATAGCTGGTTAAAGTTTGTCGGGTACGTGCCGATACACCTGTATATTACCAGTATTAAATATATTTTAGTTTTAAGTCACTAAATTATAAGTCCTTAGATGTGAATCTTAGAAGTCTCAGTAGTCGTTGCTAGCTAATTAGTAATTAGTCTTATGGCGTGAATACATTTGCGCGAGCCGATCCTCGAATTATGGCGAGAAACGCCGCTAGCTCTCCAATTACAATAATCAACACCATTGTTTACTAATTAATTTTAATTTGATCACGTCAATGAATGTTTTACAACAAACACAATATAACAAAGTTAATGAACATAATAAGTTATAGTATTGCTAACAATATTTCTCAAGCGATACTAAAATATGATTTACTTCACTAATAAATTTCTACTGAAATCAAACATACTAATTTCACTTGTAGGTGCGTAATCTATAATATAAATTGGAACTGATCAATTCAGACAAGCAAAAATTCCAGATCTAGATCTATAAAAAATGACCGATCTAAAGGGAAAGTATGTTTTGGGAAAGAAGAAGTCACGAGGGGTGGGTAGGAGATCAGTGTGTCCAGGAGTCCTGGACAGAAGGCGACGGGTCAGTAAATCAGCCTCCCGATCCGGCACGATGAACACGGGCACCCCTGATAAATGACCAAACGTAGCAGACCACTTGGGGTGATCTATGGCAGAGGTGTTGGTTATTCAATAAAGGCTCCCGAGCGGACAACATTGGTTTTTGATAGCCAATGATCCCGAGGAAAATATTGGATGAATATTTTCAGTTTCACAAATCCCACAATAATTATAAGATTCCGTGATTTTTTTACGTTGATGAAATTCTGCACACTTGATCTTCAACACTGAAGATCACTGACTACACGAAATAAAAAAAAAACTGGACTTCAGCTGGTATCAACATAAAAAGTTTAATGGCCAGTACTGTAAGTGATTTTTTTGTACTTGTTTTTTTCCTTCTGGTATTTCTCATCCCGTGTACGTCAATACCTCAACTAGCTGACTGAATAAGACAGAATAAGTGTGTAGTTATTATTGACCTTAGGGTTTATGAAGTTCATCAAGACCCTTGAGAGTGAGTGAAGGAATGATTTAGATTAGCGCTTGACTTGAGGCGAGGGGAGGGCGCCAATAAAGAAAGGTGAGTGTTGATGTAGGTCAAGTAGGGGATGGGGGGTGGGCTTGCCAGCGGACGAAATCACTTCAAAACTGGAAGCGTTTCACTTTATTCCAGGCTAATTTACAGCAAAGCAAAAGGCAGGAACTTTTTAATACTGGCCTCCGTGATCGAGGGCTAAGGCTCTCGACTAGCAATCTGCAGATCGCGGGTTCAAATCCCGGCGTGAGCAAGTAAATTTTATTCGCGTTTTTCACAATCTGTTCAATTAGGCTCTTGTGCGGTATTCATATATAAAGAAGATAACCATTGGACATTCTTAATACGCACAAACTATTTATAAAAGACTTCGTTTCAGTTTAATAACAACGAGGAACATCTACTTCAGAAAATGATGCATTTAAATAGCTATTGCCTTGAAATTAATATACGGATAATTAACGTATTTTGTCTACGCCGTATTTTGGCATAAGAAAATGGGTATTTTACGGTGACCGGGTATCGCATCAAACTGACAATTCAACACACCTAAAAAAAGTGATAAAAAGTAATGAAAAGTGATGAAGAAAAAACTAGGTTAAATAGGTTACATATGTAACTATTAAACCTAGTTTTTGTTTAATCACTTTTAAAAGGTGTGTTGAATTTTCATTTTAATGAAATATTATGGAACCATCCTAGCCCGGAAGTATCTGGCTAATATCGGGTGTTGCTCATAAATCCACTATATTGCCGGCAATTTAGATATTAAAATACAAAATCATTATTATGATATCGGATAATTTACGCAGCGGGAAAATACAGATTAATCGGCCGCGTAGGCTCTTCACTTGGATCACTTAAATTATTTTAATAATGCATTATTCGATCGATCGGTAATATCCAAGTAGAGTGTTTGAGATAGGTTTGTTTTTGTACAAAATGAGATGATTGATACATGAGATTTCGAAAAACCACCACAACCATCCAATTTTCCGACCCCTTGATGCAAATGACTTATTTTTTTATATATTTTTTTTTTATATATACAATAATATTATTATTGGGTTTATAAAAACAGTTTATTTTTAAACAAGTTCTGCTGTGTAATTATTATTACGCGTGACAGCTGTTTCGCCCTCTGAAGGCATTATCAAACTGTGGGTAGCCCACTTACAGACGATACATTTATATTATTTCTAGGTAGGTATTTTAATTTCAATTACTGATTTCTTAATTGATTTCTGTGTAAAAATGTTAGAAATTATTGATGGTTATTACCCTAGTAAAGTTTCCCCAATTAGTGTAATGTTTAAATTTGACTGAATGTCTTAATGTTAGTTATTCCCAAACGATGACTCATAGGGTTATTTTAATAGTATAATTAAGTACTTCAATGTGCACTCGTATTTGCACTAGGTTTGAAGATATCTAGTATAATTCGTTCACCCCTACGAAATCAGTAATTGAAATTAAAATACCTACCTAGAAATAATATAAATGTATCGTCTGTAAGTGGGCTACCCACAGTTTGATAATGCCTTCAGAGGGCGAAACAGCTGTCACGCGTAATAATAATTACACAGCAGAACTTGTTTAAAAATAAACTGTTTTTATAAACCCAATAATAATATTATTGTATATATAAAAAAATAAAATGGAGTTCTACAAATTAAACTTAATAACAATAAACAAATGACTTATATTTTTTAATGACTGACGGCCTCCGTGGTCGAGGGAAAAGGCTTACGACTAGCAATCCGAAGGTTGCGGATTCAAATCCTGGCGTGCGCAAGTAAATTTTATTTGATGAATTGGTGTTATTTCACAACTTATTAATTAAAAATAATACATAATATACTTTCGGCACGTTCCAGAGTGGAAGATACTCTTAGTTTCGCCCTGGTGTAAGAACAAAATTCAGAATTATAATTTTGCTTGAAATGGCTTTAGCCGTGTTTGGTCACTAGATCAGAATAGCTAGGTGCTCCCCCACCTTCCTCCTCCCTTCTCCTTCTCCTACCCACTAAATTCAGCCCTACAACATACCCCACATAATTAGGGATGCCAGTCTTACTGGTTCCAGGCGGTTGGAACCAATAAGGACACTTGTGCGGTAATCACATAAAAAAAATGCACACTTGACGTTCAACATAAGAGGAAAATTACTATATACATCTCCTTCAAAAAAACTCCGCGTAAAGACCGGGCAACGCCGGGGACTTGAGCTAGTGTTTACATTAATAAAAAACATAGATGGTTGCAAAAAAATATGGAAAAACAACGGAAAACTTCCGGTATCCTTGACCAAACCAGTTGGTCGGCCAGTTCGTAAACCTGAATCATTTACGCCATAGTTCGGCGTGGTGATATTTAACTGCCGAATATGTATAATGTAATGTACGCAGGTAGGTAGGACAGTAGGTACAGGACAAGTCGAGTATTGACTTCCTTCAGATCAAATGGAATCGGCGCACGCAAACTATTAAAGACGCAGAAAAGGATATTTCCACCGGTCGCGGCTCTTCCGCTCCATTAGCACCGGGGCGAGTCAGGATGTGAAACGGGCTGCGGCTGCGGCTCCGGGCTATAGACTAGATCCTAGTCCTAGTCACTAGGACATTACTTCTCAACTAAAGGGTCGCGACCCCACATTTGGGGTCGCCAAGGGTTTTCTGTGGGGTTGCCGTCCGAAACAGTAAAAAAATATATTTACTTGGAGCTAGAATAGCATCATATTTTTTTAATATAATATCCAGATATAACTTGCTATTTAAGAAAAGTAAAGTCACCCCGAATATTTCATCCGCGGATCTCAATCACTTACGATTTGCGCTAACTTGACAAGACTAATATTTATTTATTAATGTTCTTCATAAAACGGTTATACAGGGTGTATCGGCACTAACCCGACAAACTTTAACCAGCTATTCCTTAGCACATTTGGAGTAAAAAATTTTATGGGCACTTTAAACAAAAAAACAAAAATAATAACAAAATTCCACACTACATCACTGTCATTGGCATTGCTTTTCGTGTTCAACAGCTGTTATAAGCAAGTATGTCGAAAAGCGTCATCGCTCTTTCGCACACACTAAATAATAATAGTTAAAAATGAGACGAATGGTGCCGTGTCATTTCGTTGTGATTGTAAAAGCGCGCCAATATAGGTACACACGTACATTATTCAACGGAATTCGAATAAAATATTGCCAGATGGGTTTTCAAACTTTGACAAAGGATAAAACAGTGGTGACATGTGGTGAAAATATGAATAATAAATTTTTAATAAAAAAAAACGTTACCGGACAGCAAAGTGCACATAAGATTTTTTACTCCAAATATGCTAAAGAATAGCTGGTTAAAGTTTGTCGGGTACGTGCCGATACACCCTGTATATTACGAAGAAGATCACATATTTGAGGTAAATGTAAGTATAAAGGTCACGGAGGCATTATTTAAACGAACTCTAAGCCGAATTCTTGCCTGAACAGACTATGCAATAATTACAACAACCTATTATCCAAGGTTGATATTTTCAGTTGCGAACTTACCACATGTAAGCGGTCCATAAAATAATATTTTTCTGATGGTTTGTGAATAATGTTTATGTCTCTATTATGATTTGATTTATATCTACAACCTCTCTCCATGGCTATAAAACTATTGTTTTGTAAATTTTTCGTTTTATAATCTTTTGTTTTGTATAATTTTTTAATTCATATTCCTTTCTTACAAAGGGGTCGCGGTCACATGATTTTGTAAAATGGGGTCGCGACCCGAAAGAAGTTGCGAACTCCTGGATTAAGAGGTACGACGCTATGCGTTTAATCACCGCTTCCTACGTGTAATTCCGCTAACTGGCGGCGTGCTGGCTGGTACCACTGCCGCCCTCCATCATCTTTACAACCAACCAACCAACCAGTCAGCTCTTCAATCATACTAACAAGGACGACAAAGATACTAACGACGATTATTAGTCATTACCATTAGTTAACTCTGCCGACTGATGCAATTGCCCATCGATAGATTATTATTTATGCGTCGTTGCTTATCCCTAGCTGCAATTATAATTTATTGACGACGCGTCCCTTCAGATACATCGTTGCATTTCTCGCGTAAAACAACAACTAATTTCAACAATACTGTTTTTATTACCTCGCGCAAGCTTTATAATAATAAATTGTCCATTGTTATAAGTTACGATCAGAAATTAATGGCAATCTTATGTTTTCATCTGAAGAACTATTTAGCCATCGATTGCTGTTAATAAAAGTATGATTTCAAAGCGAGGTGCTATGAAAAATCACGACTCGTGGTGCAATAATAATAATGCACACCATACCTGCGGTTATGTAGGTTGTATCGATTGACGTCACAGACTGGACCCGCGCGTCACTACATGGAACATGATTCAAGTGATTCAACCCGTCATCTCAGAGGCCACGTCACGGAGCCACCGCCACGATATTATCTCTTTTGTCCATTGTTACAAAGTAACTAGTACATCATGGACACGCATTTTCAAGCGGTTCATGACATAATATTATGTATAATCAGCAATCTTGTTTCAATTTCTGCGGAGCAATAACATAATAATGTAATATAGGAAGTTAGAGCCCCGCTTGTTAAGTTTAAAGTAAAGCTTATCTCGCGGTTTCCTTTTAGATATTCTGGGCGATTCACGTCGTAATAGAATGGATAACACATTGAGTGCTTGTTAATAGTTGTTACTCGCCTAATCAGGAATTCAGATAACGAATTACACAGTGTATATAATGTACCTCGTGCGAATGAAGGATTGATTCTAGCATTGTAGAGAATGTTTAATTACGAAGAGGTAGGTACACGTAATAGGTCACAGGACTGACAGGATCCGCTCCTCCTCTACGGCTTAAGAAAGGATCAAAAGTGATCTCCACATTAGGGAATGGCTTAGGATGGATCATTTCAACGGTACTTTGTAAACATGGGAACGTCGTGGCAGAAACTATAACAATAAGTGGATACATAATACTATTTCGTGATTTCATCTTTCGAGTGAAATGACCCATCAGAATGCCTTTGCATGGTGTAACAATGGTGGCATGGCCCGCGGAGGTGAAGGCGACTCGCGGCGGACACGATACCACCTGTCGCCGCAGAAGTGCACTGACATTGACACCATATATGAATATGAGGCTGTTAAGCCGCCAGCAATACGCACGCCGCCGTTTTATTTACTTGCTACAATGAACAAGAATGGATTCTAAACATTTGAGACGAGTACTAAAACAAAATAACAGTAAAAAACATTAACCTATTCACCAGTGTCTTACGAAATAGGAAACGTTGTTTAGTGAGTTTGATGAGTTTCAACGGGATAAAGGTAAGTATGGCTCGGAAATAACTAGAAAAAATGGGTATCTGTCGTAGGTTGGTGGGTAAGTCAGTCGTCAGTTCACAGTCCACGTATATTCGGTAGAAAGCAGAAAAGTCCACGTTGTCGTTTCTGCCAGCGCAATACAATGCGGAGTCGCGTTACCGAGGCGAATTAGCATTACGGTAAAACGCTCGCCGCCTAGTTCATTCAGCATAGTGGCTTGATGGTTGTTTTATATCGTGGAAACTTGGTTGCCATCCAGCTAGTCGCGACTGCCATGCCACTACCGGCTGTGTTCTGCCCTGCCACAGTTGCCAGACTAACGGGTAACGGGATGCTGGGACGTTCGACCGAAACACAGTTGTAGTGCGTCTGTTACTTATTGAGTGACTTGACGGATTATGTATATTGCACGGTGGAGTAATCGGTTTCAAAGGGGCGATGCATGCTGCTCGCGGGCATTAATATGCAACTGAACGCGATAACCAGAGGCCGTGAGCCACATTAAACTATACTGGAACATTGTTTCGCTGATTTCAGCACAAACAAAATGAGTCGGCAACAAACATTTAACATTTTTACATTTTCAGCAATGGTTTATATTTGCATGCAGTGAAAGTAAAAGTACCATTACACAATAAGTATTGAATTAATTTGTCCATTTGCTTGTTATTTGGCAACGTTTTGCGGCTTCAGATGTATTTACGTAAGCGAGAGAAAAATACTGTCGGCACGCCATCACACCAGTGTTAGTGGGTTTCACGTTACAACTTCATTAAATAAACTGACTTATTACGCGTTCTGTGTAAACTTTGTACCTACCAATTAGTAAAAACAAAACTCGGATTACAGCAAATATGTGCATAAAATAATACATTTTATCTTACATTATTTATTATCACGAAAATTAATTCAGAGAGAAACTCGAAACTCATATTATTCATAACTAAATAAGAGAGTAGAATACACGTAAAATCAACAAGATTAAACTTATTTTTTGTGCAAGTTTGGTTTCTCATCCTCTATCTGTAAATACCCACCAAGTATAGCCCAATTTACAATGCTTTGATAAATTTATTTAAATACCTGTATAGTTTTAAATATACAGTAAAAGGACATTGACGAGATATTTCACTAAACTAACGCTAAAAATAGCGATCAGGAGAAGAAAAGTGTGTAAACACAATTGAAAAATCTGAGTTTATTGGCTAAAGATAAATCGGTTACGTTGATTTTTACAGCCGGCGAGGATTATTTTTGTAAGACAAATCGTAAAAGAGAAACTATCGAAGAACCAGCGCGAGAAGTGCGCAGGGAGCAACTTCCGGCCTCGCAGCCCACAGACAGCCGCAGCCAGCAGCTGTTCAACCCATCCATCTCCTTATCCTCACTAATCCTGCCGCGACTTCTGTTAGTAAACACGACCACTGACACCTGATGGACGAGGCGAGAGGTTGCTAATGCTGTACCGCCTGTACTGGATACGATTGGACGCGGATGAATGAACGGCTGCCCAATAAAATTATAATATTGTGCATTACGAACATTTCGATGAATCGAATCATCTGGCGACTTGGGTAAATATTTACCTGATAGCAGTTGGAGTATTATTGTTGATATTCATATTAGTACCGAGGCGTCGTAAAAGCATCGTACATATATATCTCATATTAAGGGGGAAGTATCATAAATAGCGCTAAACATCACTTTGTATTTACCTAGTAAAAGGAATACCACTAATAATTTATCTAAAAATTCTATAGGGGTAGTTAGAAAAATGTCTTATGTTACCAGTGAATGAACTTTTTTTATCGTAAACTTTTTTATTCTATATGAAATACACATTGCAACTTTACGTAAAACTTCAAAAATGCCTTCGCTGGAAGCAGAATAGCTCCTATCAGAGAGATTTTTTTTTAAAATCCATCGGTCATCTCAAAGTAAATATGATACAGGTCATTTTAAATAAATAAAAAACACTTTAAGATATATGGATTTTTGTTGTGATTCAATTAAACTTCCCGAATATTTCAATTATTTTCCGTCATACAAAATCCTATGGATGAAATCATTGTCCATGGCTTGACCGAACACCGCTAGTCACTGTCAGTCTCGAGGTGAATTCGGAAGTGAGAGCACGCTTGTTTTGTTTATTCTCCAGTCCTCGGCCAACTTTCAAATTTCTAATAGGAATCCAGAGGAGATTGGTGCTATAGCCAAGGGGTAAGTGGAAATTAAATATTATTTATTTTGTAATATATAATTTGAAACTTGTTTTACGGTCTCAACTTTTTTTTACCTTTTTCAGGTACCAATACGTAAATAATAAAGGGGCACATAAATGGGAAATAATAAAGGGACTCGCGCGTACAGCGCCGAAAGAGACCGCTCCACTGGAGGAAAAGAAGAATAAGGTTTGTCAAAATACATCATTCCGATGGACACGTTTTCTACAAATTTTTACCGACTTCTATCGAAGTCGGTAAAACGGAGTAGGTGGTGGCTTGAACTCGGATCTAATTTCAAAATGCATTATTTCGGCATCAATCAATTTCTCCAGTTCTCTACCGATTTAGTTCAAAATCGGGATTAGGGAGTTTGGATGTGCACTGAACTCGGATCTAATGTCAAAATGCATAATTTCAGCATCCATCTTGGATTTCTTCAGTTCCCTACCGATTTAGTTCAAAATCGGGATTAGGGAGTTTAGATGTGCATTGAACTCGGATCTAATGTCAAAATGCATAATTTCAGCATCCATCTTGGATTTCTTCAGTTCCCTACCGATTTAGTTCAAAATCGGGATTAGGGAGTTTAGATGTGCATTGAACTCGGATCTAATGTCAAAATGCATAATTTCAGCATCCATCTTGGATTTCTGCAGTTCTCTGCCGATTTAGTTCAAAATCGGGATTAGGGAGTTTGGATGTGCATTGAACTCGGATCTAACGTCAAAAAACATAATGTTGGCATCCATTTTGAATTTCTCGAGTTTTCTACTGATTTGGTTCAAAATCGGGATTAAGGAGTTTGGATGTGCATTGAACTCGGATCTAACGTCATAACTTCAGCATCCAGCTTGAATTTCTTGAGTTTTCTGCCGATTTGGTGCAAAATCTGGATTACGGAGTTTGGAGATGGACTTTGCGAGACTAGTGTGAAGGTGCTTTCAACGATTCTACCGATTCCTTTCAAACTGTCGCTAAGATTGGGAACAATGTCTATCAGATCCATTGATAAATGCACTGAATTTCGTTGATGGCTAATTCCGGGTAGTAGTATTATAAATAAATTATTAAAAAAAAATATATAAATATTATTATATGAGAGAGAGAGAAAATAAATATAAAATAATATATTACCGGTAACATGCATAGTAAGAATTATAGTGTATTTTATAAAATGTACAAAAAACTTTTTTAATAGCCTTAACCACAAAGAAAGCCAAAGTTTTGGCACTTTTCGAGGATATTATGCTAAAAACATGAAAAAAGTATTTTTAACCAAGACATTTAGATAATTTTATATCAATTTTTATCAACTTCTTTATATCTATCATAGACTGTGTTTTTTTCTTAGTTTATGTACTTCATTCTACTTTTTTGTATATCTAAGTTAAAATTGTAAAATATATTCTTTCCCGAGTACGAAAAAAACATTGAAATAAATTTTCAAATTACATTCATGATTTACAAATAAACTTTTTTCCATTTCTATCGCACTAAATATATAATCAAAAAATATTTGTCGTAACTTAATTTTACGTTTTCCCTTTTTCACACCCATTGCTTTCTGGTAATATTATATTAAAAAAAACAGTTATTGTCATTACACAAACCATACAATCAAATTTATGAACCAAAAATCTTTTCCAAGTCAAAACACGATTAGATTCTACGTGACTTTGAGTAAAAAACTGAGACGTCAAAAAAGGTCCAGGGCGTAAAAGATGTGACTGTATATCCATTATTTTGCTAGTATGATTTTTATTCTGTCAAGTTGTATCCATTATTTAGTAAATAAATATAAATTTTATAAAGCACGTGTATTTTTATTTCGTATTTTATCAAAACCGTGTCAATCATCCCCCTATCTACTCAAAAGACGCAGGTGTTCTAGCGGCCGACCGATTCATTTACAAGTAGCAATAATACCTAACTGTACTGAAGTCGAGATTTGATACCGTCCCCTTAATGTAAAACTTTTTTTTTGGGGAAATGCGTAAGCATCGAAATCATCATTCTCTGTTGTACGTACTCCGTCTTACTCAGAATAAATAATACGGGAGGATAACAGCGGGTTAGTAGAAAACGTTACTCATAATCACGAGCATACCGGCCGTAACACGATAGTACCCTAAAGTTTAAGTATTAGAAGTTGACAGATTTTTAAAGCAGCCGACCCCCAGGTATAGAAAAACGTATTAAAATCGTAGTAAAACGGAGATCGCGGACTTGTTAACAAATATAAGTTCGCTTGACAAACGTCGATCGGTCGCGCAATGAAAATGTAAAAAGCTATAATACCCATTTGCAGCACCATTAGAGGAATAGTTTAAATCGATTCACCAAAGCAAATACGGAACGCATAATCGAATTGGCCGAATTTCGAAGCAATTCAAAACAGACCGGGTCAATGACATCGCAAATATCATTTGAAGAAACGTAAAATTAGCAACAAAACCGGAAAATGACAGTGTTTTCGAGGATTGGAAGAAAGTGGTGTCAGTCTAAAACAAAACTTGCATGAATATTATTGAGTAAAGATTTTACCCGAGCAGTATACGTCCCTCTTCACCGTATAGCTATACCAACTCTGCAGCGGCGTTAGGGAAGTATTGGTAGGTAATAGGTGTGTATTTTTTTTTAATTTTTTTTTTTTTTTTAGAGTGAATACCTCACAAGAATCCCAACTGCTCCCGTCTGGAGCCAGTGAGACTATGGCATCCCCAATTGGGGGATGTTGTGAGGCTGAAGGTAAGTGGGGAAGGGAAAGAGGAAGGTGGGGAAGTACCTGGCTATTCAGATCTAGTCACTAAACACGGCTAAAGCCATTTGGAGCAACGTTTCAATTCTGAATGGTGGTCTTACACCAGGGCGATACTGGTAGTATCTTCCACTCTGGAACGTGCCGCAAATATACTATATATTATTTTTAATTAATTAATTGTGAAATAACACAAATTAATCAAATAAAATTTATTTGCGCACGCCGGGTTCGAACCCGCGACCTTCGGAATGGCAGTCCAATGCGTTACCACTGGACTATGCCGGCCGTCAAAATTTGACAGATATGACAAAAAGACTAGGTTTATGGATTTATACTATCATTATTTGTAAATAAATAATAAACGGACATGAGAAGCATTAAAAAGTCGTGCTGATGAAGTTGGAAGTTCTTTGGCAACGGATTTTCTCGTTAGCGGTTGAACTACATCAAGCGAAGTTCGCCTTGGAGTCGAGTTCCTCGGGACGTGTAAGCACTCCAATCCTGACTGAATTTCAATATCCCGCTCGGGAAAATCCAATTACACCCTAAGCCGGCATCGCCAGGCGGGGGGCGGGATGTTCAACAGGCTCCGGCCAGGGGGCGTAAGTCGCCAGTGAAGTTAGGGGGCGGTTGTTTGGTAGCGTCGGCGCCACCACCACCCCTCGGCGGTGGTTTCCCGACTGCACCACCCCCGCCGGGAAGAGAGCTTTAGATTAAAACAAATGTTAAATGATTTGAGCAAATAGTTGACATGGCTCGATTGGATGGCCGATGGCGGGTCAGATAGCGCGGGCCCGGGATAAGTTCGAAATACTGCGGTGACGCACGTGCGAGCTAAAATTACCTGGCAGAGGCGACCAACTACAGACTAGGACTAGGACTAGAGACCTGCCGAATGCCGTGCGAGCTGAGCTAACGTCAATTATCTCATCTTTGACGCAGATGAGGCTAAAATACATCCCCCAATAAAAATGACATACTGTCAAAGACAGACGTTATCGCCGGACTAGATATCGATAGGGAAGAGAATTTTGCCAGAAGCTAAGTTATACGGTGACGATGGTGGAGAGGCAATATGGAGGTGAACTTTCTCGAGAAGCTAAATGATGAAGATTATACAGGGAAAAGGCAATAGGGGGGTGAACTTTCTCCAGAAGCTAAATATTTATTGAATTTATTTAAATATGACGATTGTGGGGAGAAGAAGGCAACTGGGAGCACTATTACTAGTTTTCTTGCAACAAGGTAAGGTAACGTGTGTGTCAACAATATATTAAGTCTACTGTATAAATAAATTGCCTTCGCAAAATAGACCAGCGGGCATCAAAACAAGTAATGCATGGTTCAAGAACTGCATGACGAATGCTCGTATCATTTTCATAAAATAACACTTTAATACTAAAGATTTTAGCATTCGGGTTGGTAGAGATGGAAACAAAGCACTACATGGATCGTAGCTTGTTTGCAGTTTAGTACAACGTTACAGTACATTACATTACAGCGTTACGTTGTGTTGTGTCGTCCCGAATGGGTCGAGGACAATTATTACCGCGGTGATTACTCGTGTAACTACCTAGACCAACAGCAACGGCAACGACTTATCGGTCCAATTGTTTGCTGGAATTATTAAATGACAGATAAGGCCCGCGAGAGATAGAGATAGGCCGGGTCCGATTACCTTGTTCCCAGTTGACACAGTTCGGCATACACCGGCTTCTAGGCTACTGTTAGGATACAGCCACTACAGGTATAGACAACCCAAACGGAGTTAGCCGACCCTACCCAATGTTTTGTCTTGCAGATAATGATTTATTATTATATGGCACAAGTGTCGCTTAAACGTAATAAAATATAAAAACAATGTGCAATGAACAATCGCACGCACTTAACCTTACGATTTGACGGCCGATAAAGAAGGTATCTTTGAATAACACTTATTGTTTATGGCACTACGGATGTCAAGAATGCTGTGTCGAACGTTTGGAGATCGACACGGTCGGTCGGGAACAAGTAACAAGTCGAAGGTAAAATAATCTATAGCGTTTACATTTCCTTTCAGGAGAATATATTAGAAAAGTTAAAAAAAACTCTTGCCTCACCTATAACCTAATTAACTAACACGAGTTCAAGGGAGTTTGGAATGTATAGTACATTCGATTGAGATCAGAGCGGGCAGTAGATGATCACATGGACTAGTAATTACACTTATCACTTATCACCAGTGAGGCCATGTGCTTAGATAAACACTACTTGAAATGTCGAGATTACGTTGCAAACTTTCTTCAGTAATGCCTGTGCCGTCATGTCTGCGTATTGACTTAACTGTTCCATATTTAGATGTGAAGATCGGAAGTGAATTAACGCTTGTTAAAATGAACATAGCAAGTGTTGATGTGAACATTTCTCCCGCTTCCTCATCATTATGTGTTCCCAGTCACGGTCAGAGAGTGAAGGAATAATATAACGATGAAAAGAAACAGGGGGAAGTGACCAAGCTTTCTAAATAATGTGAATAGTTCTTTACGATCCCCTTCTATGAATAATTCAGTGTTTCCAGGAATAAGTAAGAAGTTTACCATTATTTGCAAGTAAGCCTGGTCATTTATACAAAATCTTCAATTTACACCATCATGCCTAAAAGTTGGGGACATTGAAAAGAAAGTAAGTACATATGCGGTATAGATTTTCCTATTTAATGAACACGCAGACATAGCTGAAACAGTACGTTATTTTAGTACCTTGTGGATTATTAGTGAAGTTAATGTGCGGACTGATAAGGTTCCGCCCACGGAAGTAAGCCATAGACCGGCAAATGTACATATGGCGCCATGTTCACGGAATACTAGAAAATAAATTAATCTAATGTTAACATGGCGCAATCAAATGAACAAGGTAAACACATTGTTTAGAAGGTGGAATAAAATCCAGATCTCGCTTGGGGAGAACTTACAAGTTTCATTCGTACCGGTGAAAAGAAGAGTGCTCGAATCGTTATCCAATATCTAATGACTGATGACTTATTCATAGTACAGGAAAGTCGTAAGATGCGCGAGATCTGCGTGAAGTGGAAAGCGGGAAGAAGCGACGAGATGAAGGCTGGCGTATTTACGATCTGGCAACAAATAGAATCTACAAAATAACCCGGTGAAAGTAGCGGTCGCCGAAACTCTGTCGACGTAATAATATAATGTCGGCGTTTCGTGGTCAAATCAAATACCAGGGGATTACATCCAAATGGCGAGAGGAAAGACGCGCTAAATCTAAACACATAAAATATGCAGAAACACAAACTCTTTCACAAACATTGACGATAACAAAGCGCTACAATGTAAGGAAGCTACATTAGATAATAATATTTGTATACATTAGTCAAACGAATGCGGACCGGTAGGTACACTGCAAAGAATATTTCGCGGCCCATTTAAATTGGGCTTTAGGTCAACAGTGAAACAAAAGTGAGAGTAAATGCAGCAGCCACCTCAAGACTGCACCGGGGCTGGGTAGGTGACCGATTGCACTGACTTGACAGCTACAGGGCAACAGAGATAAGGACGGATTTACAACCATCTGATAAAGGACTTATCTCGTTTCTATGAGGCTTTCCACGCGAAAGATCGTCCATACCGAAATTAAAATACTCTACATTGTAATTAGGTAAATATTATAAATAAAAGAATAACAACGGCAGACATTTTTATTGAAATGTCATGTTATAAATTATTGTTGCTCAACAATGTTGGCTGCGATGCGTCTGTGAATTTCTTAACAAATTTAAAAAAATAAAACTGTAGACATTCTAGTTTTGCGTCGTGCATCTAGTGTTGATTTACGATGAAAGCAAATCGTGTTTAGCTGAACTAGGGTACAACGATGTTTTAGTATAAGTTAGTACTAATCAGAATTACCGACTGAAACTAAAACGAATCGATGTGTTCTGTTAACCAACTAGTGCATTGAAGAGATGGCTTGATGCTGACGACCAAACGCGACGACCAGAAATACATCCGTACCCGGGACTGCAAATTGACCGCACTTCCGCAAGCATTAGTTGGTGCAGTGGCTAGTTTACAAAGTCAATACGGATGATATTTCCCGACTAACTAAACTTTTCCTAATCCAACTATAAACAAGAAAATCTACAGGCAAAGGAAACAAGGACGAAGAAGCCATTGAAGTTTACATTGTTACCACAATAAAGATGTTAGATAGATAAAGGGAACATCTCTTGCTTATTTTCAAACATTTTGGGCTTATGCCCTTTTCGGCTTTAGCTTTGTTAATAATTCCCAGAACCAAAACACAAAAGAAAAAATATTGTCAAGGTTGTCCGAAATGATTATTATTTAGTGCATTCTTCCGTGGGTAGAGGTACCTACTTATTTTCGGTTACATGATACTCAACACACCTTTAAAAGCAATGAAAAAACTTAACACATAAACCTAACCTACGTATTCTAGTTTTCGTTTCATCACTTTTCATGACTTTATATCACGTTTTAAAGGTGTGTTGAATTGCCATTTTGATGAGTTATCCGGTCACCCTTATTTTCAATGTTAAGTTAGATACGTATAAAATGAAATAACGGTTAATTTATAGATAGGTACTGCCGAACGAGAAATGACGATGGTAGATTTATGGGTAGGTACTGATAAACGTGAATTAATTAATTTAAGGATAGGTACCATCCACGAAATATTATTCGATGATAGGTTAGCGTGAAAAAATGATGGCAGATTTATGGGTAGGTACTGTCAAAGGCCGAAGGGCATGGTAACATTGCGGCAGGTCCGGGTGGTCGCATGTCACAGGTCATAGTGAAAGCTACTAGAGTGGTTTATTTATGCGACTAGACTTCACGTGTCAACATGAAATATTCATTCATGAACTTGAATGAAATTTATTTTCAGACCTCCATTAAAGTGAACCATAGTAAGTAATTTAGTACGAACGGTATTTGCAATATTACACATTCTTTGAACATGCATAAAATAACGATTTCTAACCTAAATTGAACTAGTTTCAAGAACGTTTCATGTGCACTTCACTAAAATAGTAAACAGCAAAATACTTTTATTGCTTGCTACTAGGATTTTATAAATAAGTTTGTTCTTATTTTGGTATTATTTATTTTAAATTTATGCAAGTCAGGAAATAGAATTGACTTATTTTTATACTACAAATAGAGACGAGAGGCAAGTCTTCAAGGAAGTTACCTATGCATGTACCATTTGTTCTTTTGAATCATTCTTATTTTGAAATGTTATATTAATTATGATTCAGGAGTGCAAACATACTCGAATCTATTGTAAAAAATAATAATAATGCTGCTAACAATTATTAAACCTACGATTGTAGTTTTAGTATAGATATTTTATAAATCCATTAATGTAGTTTGAAATATAAATAATTTATACAGAACATTAAGATGAAAATATTGTAAAATGCTGAAATAAGGAAAATGGTAAATGACTAATAATTTGATTTATTTCAAAGAACAAGCTGGGGGGTAGTAAGTAGCTCTGCTATTGCTAGGTAGGTACCTATCGCAAAGTAGAGTATAGTATAGATAGGCTCTATGGCAAGGTTGATGTAACCTCTATTATTGTAATGTTGACATGCTCTTATTTATATAATAATTATGCATTATTTAATGTTTCCCCTATACGAATGCAAGGTGGTAAATACATGTCACAATCAGTAAATATATTTACTTTTCAAACACGGCTTATCATTTTTAGATCTCATCAAGCAAAGAGCAATGATTTAAACATGAACATGTTATAACAATAACCACATTAGAAATATTAGCTCCGTGAATGGGCTGTATAATGTGAACAGACGCCATTATTTGAGTTCCTAGGAACATTAGTTTTATCTCAATATAAGCTGGCCACAGGGGTACGAAATAATGAAAGTCACTCACCGTTAGGTCCATATTTTTCCTGATTTCTTTTGATTTGATCTGGTGTTAGACCCTTGTCTTCATTTGTGCCGAAATAATTTAATATTTCGTCCACGGATTTAGCGTGAGCATCCTCCATGGTTGGTTACTGTAGTGTCGTCAGTTCTGAAACAAAACAATTAGGTTAGGATAATGGTCAAAACATTGTGACACACGGCAGACATACGTCATCTTCTCTAGAATGTACGATGCATTTTTGGTTTAATGATTATTTTGGAAGTTACTTTGGATGGTTTTGATGGAAGGATGATACTTGGACTCGTGGACACTGGAATATCGTAAGCGGTGCCGTTTTATAAAGCCGAGGAGCAGAAGTGACAAGCGAAGCGGGACCGCTGACAATGAAACATCTCGACGAAACCGTTAAATATGAATAAAATATTCCCAAACATAAATCCGCGGGGCCGAATTATGATCCAGAGAAGTCGAAATGTCGAATGTAAAACGGAAATTCAGCAAGCCGTTCTTTAGATCGCGTTGGAAGCGGCACTGGAGGAACTCACCTATGTTAGTTTTGCATGTGAAAGTACGTCAAAACCTTAAGATACACAGGAATTTTCGACACCTTACACTAAATAAATAAGCACTTATTTTACTCTAAAAAGGTCGACATGCGATGTAAATATCATAAAGCACGCGCACACGTAACCAAACCAGCCGTCATTTTTCACTAAACTTGACTAGACTGTCGACACCGGAGAGATTCTAGGTTATGTAGCGCTCTCTCGTAATGCGCGGCCGAACTAATAGTAATCAAGTTGCGAACTTATTATATTTCCAAAACATTTTGTCAGTCACTAATAATTATACATTCGGTTATTTAGCGTTAATAATAAAATAAACAAGGTGATTTTATACGAATAAATTTTAATATTTCACAATTTCGATTTAAAACGGCTCAAAGTTTAGACATAATGTGGATGATCCTGATTGGTCGGTTTGTACCATGTGATTTTCGTGCGGTTATTTCGGTCTCTTTCCTTCCACCCACAAAGTGCGGTATTTTTAAAATAATGTAATTGCAAAATGGTGGGATTGTAAGATTTTAAATCGAGATTACGTAATAAATAATTAATAAAATGAGAGCGACGTCTCTATCATTTTTGACACTAAAGGTTTACACTGTTCACAGTCCATTATCGGCTTGATTTTTTTTTCACAAGTTCGATATCGGCGAACACACAAATCGATGAAATATTAGCGAACTCACTCGAGGGGAACACAGAACACAGGGCAGTTATTAAGTTGAAGTAATGGTAATAACTTGACTGGGTATTTATGTTGGGTGACTTACTCGAGGCAAGTACGGCGGGAAGTGTCGGGGAGGAAAGAACAACAAGTAACGCGCTGCGGCGCTGGACGGTGTGAGCACTAATGGAGTACGGAGTAGGGCGGGGTGAGGTTGGCCCGGGCGGCGACTATGGCAGCGGCCAGCGGGCAGAGGCAGCAAGCTCCCGGCGGATGCTTTTAGCACATCGGGACAAGCGAGCGACTTTCTTAATTATTTTGGCAAAGACCACCGATGGCACAACTAAATCTCCAGGGTTGTATGACGAAAGGATTCAATTCGATTATTACGGTCGCGTCAAATGTCTTTTTATTGGCTTTTTTTAGCTGACTGCCGCCCGGACAACTTCGCGGCCCCGGGTCAGCCCTTGCACCTTCAACTATTTATTCCAAATACGGTGCCAACTCTATTTGCATCGGAGCTATTTTCTCTCGACGTCGGCATCGGCATAATCGCCAACGATGACAAAATCAATGGCACGGGTCATAAATAATTGAGTGACGTTTTCTAGCACATACGCACAAACGGATTTTGATTGCCAATATTTTTTATGAAAAATTGATTGAAGTTTTGCAGGTAAGGGAGTATTTAATTTTTTTAGAAAAAATCGAAGATTGTCTTTCAGATTATAAATTTGCTTTCCTACACTAAAAAGGAGAAAAAACTGGCAACATTATTCAGTATGTTTCAACAGTTTGTTGGTCGCCGGTCGGTAAATATCGGAGATGGTGTCTATTCCTAAATACAATATTATTACGAAATACTACGTTTTTCTATACAGTTATTTTCTTTCAGATGGAATTCATCTGTTTTCAAAATAAACCTTTCATAAAAAAGTACAAAATACAATTTTTGAATTAGAAACCTATTTAATATCCTGATATAGCCTACTGCCGTGGCAAATAAAAACACAGTGTCTTTCTTGAGAAAATTTTTGTTTTAAGCAAATCTATTATGTACAAAACCTATAATAACCGAGTTTGTATAACTTAATTATTCTCGCGCATGATTTTTTTTACTGCATTTCTACAAATTACTAGCATCATTAGAAATCAATAATAAGAAAAGTTCACCTTTTTCATCCCATGGAGGAAACGTGCTCATTCACATCACATGTTACTAACTTCCCGAAATGATTTGATTTGACTCTATATTATAAAATTGAACATTTTATATCGGTGCATCAGATACCTGTTCCAGACATCAGATTCACTTAACGAGATCTTATAGATTCTTGATAGTTTACTTACATCTTAACAATTAGTTATCTTGCAACCAATTCCTAATCCACTTGAATTCGCCCCTGACAAGTCCATATTTACGAGTCTAGTGACAAATCTGTTATAAAATGAATGCCACAAACTATCCAAAACACATTTCTACAACAATAGGCATGTTTTGGAAGTCATTTTTTGGAATCTTTCTCTGATATACCTGAATTCCGAAAAAAACATTTTATTTTTACTTTTGTGCATATCTATTAGAGATCTTCTGCGCTTTTCTTTTTTATTTGAAGTTAATCCAATTTAAAACAAATTCATAGTCACTTTTAACATCTGTCAATAGTAGTTTGAGTTAATTTATTATTTAATATTATTTTTTTTAAATAAATAAAAACATTCCGGGTTACGAATAACCTGATAATATTTAAAAATCTCCTACTACCACCACAGTAAAAGGACTTAGCCAGCAGAGGAATTGAACTCACTACGTCGTGTAGGACTCAAACGCGACGCCAACTCAGCCAACTCGCTGAATCGAGTATTTCGTGAATCCTAACTAAAGTAAAATGGCGAAATTTTTTAATATATAAACTAAAGCTTTTTAAACCTTTGTAAATCGCCCTTGAGATGATATTTCAGACAAACTTCTATCTTCCATATCTAGAAAAATCTTATTACTATTTCTGACTGTAAATAAAGAAAAAGTGTCATTTCTTTGTGCATTATCGTCACATCTTCTGCACTGTTGAACGTTTAAGTTTGGCGCTGTGGGGAAATCTTTGGGAAAACATTTATTTATCTGCACAAATATCGAGTAGGTACAAAATAGAATCTCCTTGCTCGCTACGATAACTAAAACATAGGAAAACTTTTTAAAGATAACTTAAATATTCACGAATACAATATTAGTGATTCTTAAACGATAGCAAGAGGGGTGCCCCGGCAAGGCGAGGGTTCTGGGTTCAAGTCCCAGAGGCGACCGTATCTTTTTCTAATTTTTCAGTTTCAAATTTTCCTTTAAGAATCGCTAAGGTCTTACTATTTAAGTTTTTACAAAAATAAATACATCCTATTTATGGTTTGACGAAATAAATCATTGTCTATTAAACAAATCAAGCCAATCTCATTTCTAAATACTAGTAGGTAAGCTTTTAACCGTTTGGGTGCCAATCGTCGATTTTCGTCGATTCGTGTTTTAACGAAGATTGCCGATCGTCGATTTCCGTCGATTGCGTCAGTCGTGTTCTGATTCGCGCGTACGTCTGTACGTAAAATTCTCATTTTTTCGAAACGCCTGGACTTCAGGATCCTCCTCCGCGTGATTCTAAACCAATATTCTTTAATAAAACACAGAAAAAATCATCAAAATCCTTGAAAATTCAAAGAATTTATGGGGTTTTAAAAAAATATATAGTTTCATAAAAAATAATGTTTTTTGGTGGCATTTTACAAGCAACTGTATGAATTTTTTTGGCACTCAAACGGTTAATATTGATCGTTATTACAATATTAAACCTTTTTATGCTCTAGTTAAGAAATAATAAATTCATCTTTAAAATAATACTATGCACTGATAATAATTTAGGTAATGAACAGTGTAATTAGGTAAAGAATAAAGTAAGTGCGAAGCCAATATGTGTTTTAGGAATTGATGAAATCGATCGTCAAACTGGTTTAGATGCGAACATTTTAAATATTATTTATTAATTTGAAATCTGGTCATTGTGAACGTCTTATGACTACTCCGCATCAGGAAATGTTCCAAGTAAGAATTTCTTTATAATATGCCTTTGATTCAATTTAACATTGGCACTAAGTTGTTCAGTTCTATATTTCTGGTGAATTATAAATTTGGTCAATTTTTTTTTGTGGGTATGTTAATTTTTTTCAAGTAAGTTTTTGTAAGCATGTCAAAATATAACAATGTATGCGTATATAGTCAAAAACACCATAACATGTTTTGTTCACTGTGTAAATAAACGTAGGTCTTGTTTTAAAAAGGGCGGTTAATTATGGAAATCATCCTGTACATAAAAGAGTGACGCAGTTTTATTCGTGTTCTCGCGGGGTATTTGAATACGAATGCATAAAGCAAAAATATTAATGTTTATTTTTTTCTCAATTCAGTAATTTCCACGTGTTTTTAAAAATGCAAACGAAATGTTTTACTATCAAGTATCGGACGTCAATATTGTTTTTCATCTTTTACAGAATATTATTATTTGTATACAAAACGTATTTATCTCTTCAAATGTAGAAGGAATGTGCTTCGTTTTAAATACGTTCATCGTTGAGAAATAAATTTAAGAAAATCTCTCTTTTTCCATTTGCCTTCTGCATCTTGACCTTTATTTGCTTTTCATTTCTTTCCACAAAAGGGATTTCTAGACAACGCCTGGATACATTCTTTACCTATCATAATATCACACTGAATTTAGTTGTTTTATAATTATTTTTTGCTTTATAATGTAAACTTGGAAATGCAAATTTTCTCCAGATTTTCTGTCAAAAAGTCGTCGTTGGTTGACATAAATTTCTAAATATTTATTTTCGAGAATTTAACCTATTTTATTTTCAAACTTTAAAATTGTGAATACCGCATAGGAGTCCCAACTACTCCCAATAAGATTCAATAATAATAAAATAAGTTCTGTTATTATATCACCATAGGCTAGTTGCTTGAAAGAACTTGAAAAAATCTTTCACAGAACTTGAAATTTACCTTTGTAATTTGAAGAATTGTTCAAAGTTTCGGAGAATTTGAACAATTCTTCAAACTTCAAAGTTAATTCTGTTATTATTTCAGTTATGTCTAGCAACTGGCCTGTAATGATATAATAATAGAACTTGAAAAGGACTTTCACAGAACCCGAAAATAAGCTTTGAAATTTGAAGAATTATTAAAATTCTCCGAAACAACCTGTCCTTAGTGTTGTTTGCTGTGAAGAAACCATAGTTTGCATTTCATTCACTTTTACATTCTATCAAACATCATTGTTTATAATTATTAATTATTGTGCATTCACCCAAATTCGCAGTTATTGAAGTCACCACATTATTGAGCGAATACATCTTAATACAAGTATAGGTATGTTCAAAGGTATTAGGAACTAACACGAAAAATTCTGCCTCAACACAGGCTAGCCTAGTGAGGCGGTATTTGAGAAACCTCAACTGTACTTTTATTTTCTTTTTACCTTCACAATATTATGTTTGTATTTATCTGTTAATTTTATAACCTTAAATATAAAAGTTACAAATCAATGTACACCATATGTATAGTTGTAATGTGTAAACTTTCCTTAATAAAGATATTATTATTATTATTGTTTTCAGCTTTTTACAAGTTCACCTGAAGTTGTATAATTCGTATGCAGTTTCAGGTATAACAGTAATATATTTTATAAGTGCTTAAAATGCATAATAATATATTAATGCAAATATGGTGTTGTTACTTATTAACCCGATTGCTTTTCGTTGAGTTAATATAAGAGCAATATATTTTGTTTTATTTAACTAAAAAACGCTAAAAACTCTACAAGTTATCGGTGTTAAGATGACGTTTATTTAACAATATTTGCAATCATGTTTTCTTTGTCCGTTTCCTTACAATACCATAAAGTCAAATTTCCACGACTTTGAATATATTTTACAGTAAAACAATATTTAATTTAAAAAAACTCCCTTAACACGACATGTGTATATTTTTAGCAGTTTCCTCTGGTGTTATACTTACCAAAGCACACAGTCACTAACAACGTACAAAACGTGGATATCAAAATATTCTGATGTTAATATTTAAATTTTTGGTAATCGTTAAAACTTTATGGTACATTTCTGTGCATAACTTTACGATTACTCCGTTGAAAATGTTAAACATAGATGCCATAATTTATAATAGTTTTCTTAACGAAGTACCTACCTAATAGAGCTTTTCTTTACTTTGACTTTTCGTTTCAGCTGTTCGTCAGTAGGTTTTAGGTACCTACTTATTCGAGACTTATCTTGATCTGTTTGGTAACAATATCAGCATAACAAAATAATATAGATTAAGGCGAAGCTTAATGCCAAATCACTATTTTGATTAATCTTTATAAAGAATTTGGTGTACATTATGAATACCAAAAAATATGTTTTAGATAAATTGAAGGTTTTCCTATCGTTTCGCTTGAGTAGAATACAAATAAAAAAATAGATTACTCAATAAAAAATATAAATGTAAAATACTAAAAAAAATATTTTTTGAATGCATAAAGGAAACAACTTTAAAAAAATACAGTATTATAGCCAAGATTAGCTGTGACAGTTTCACTTGATTAACTTTTTTGCTTTCCTATAAAATTATTTAGAAAATAAATAAAAACCATTTTTGTGCTTGAAATCGAACGTTTCTAGACTCTGTTTGTTAAGCGATTTAAATGCTATTGCCTACAATATAAGGTATACCAAGAATTTACACATTTTTGGCTTGTAGCTTCCTTTTAATGTGCGTATTTTTGCAGGCGGAACTACCTAACTTAAAAACTTGATCCATATTTTTTGTATCAAATAAACTCAGTTTTTATAAAAAAATCAGAGTTAAGTATGTCAATCTGTACATGTTTACTTGTAGCTAATGGAAAAATGCTCACTTTTGCCATGTCTATGGAACTGCTTACTGTTTGTCCGAGTTTCAAAAATATTTTGTCAAATATTTTTTAATTGATAAATATGAACCAAGCATTATGGCGTTTTGTTAAGGTACCTGAAGATTTCAGGTCAACTATAAATGTCCAGGTCAACGAAATATAGTTGACCTGGACATTTCAAAAAGAAAAAGCTTTTTAAATTTTATGAAGTCGAAGCTTACCGTTGGTGTTCGCTTTTTTAGTAAACAGATTTCTGCTTTTATAGTAAAAAGACCAAAAAGGAATCAATTAAAGTATATATTAAACGTTTTATTTTATTTTAAACTAGTGGTTAAAACTACGCGTTGAAAATTAGATGAGGTGACGGTTTATAGGAATAAAATACCACTCTCACTCAAAAACCTCAATATTATAACATTTAAATCTCAAATAAAAAGCTGGATACTTAATATGGGGAGATCTGAAATAGAAAATATCCTGATATCAAACACAGACTAAAACCGAATCTACTAAACTGAACTATACAAAAAAAAAACACTATTTTACTTATTTTAAAATTATTTAAAAAAAATAATTATACTACATGAAATATGTTTATAATTAAATTCATATGTTGCTTTGTTGTAATATTAATTTCTTATAATTAAATTATAATATGTAAATGAAATCTTCAGCACGGGAGATCCCAGTGAGGATATCATTATCTATGTATGTTACTAAGAAAAGAAGACAATAAATCATTATTTTTTTATCTTTTCCGATTATATGTCCGTGTTAAATCTCCCCCATAGGAAAAACTAAACCCTTCCACACACTTTTCCACAAATGATCATCTAGTCAATCAACATTATGCAAGTGCATTATATAAGCAAAATAAATACAAAACAATACAAGAACAACACGTCAACTCACAAGAGATCAAATGGGAAAATAATTCACCGACTCCAGATATTTTCATATCAGAGGATTCGGCTCGGTAGAACTCATAACAGGGCCTATAAATCCTACTGATCCCTCAACATAAATATTTAAAATGACTGATTTTTGCATTTTTATGTTAAAATTTTTTGATAGATCTAATACGCCTAAATTTTTAATGAGAGAACTAGGTATTAATGCCAGTAGCCGAAATAACGAATAGTTATATTTTTATAGTCTGAGAATGCCAAATTCTTTTCATATCATTTCCTAAATCTGTGTATTTTCTTATTTTTTCTTTAAATTTTTTTTGAATATTACAGGAATTTGGAATAGCGACATCAATGATTTAAGTTATTTTTTAAATTTTGTCATGTAAAACTATATCGGGTCAATTATGACTAATCGTTCGGTCTGTTAGTATAATTTTATCTTAATATATTTTATAAAATTCGTTTTATAAAAATTATGTTTTTATTAAAATTACTTAACATTACTTTTCAAGATGAAACTAATAAAATTTTATACATTTCTAAGTAGGTACTTTATTGCTTGTCTGGAATTTAAAAGATTATTTTCACAATACACATCACGTAGGTACTTTCATCAATTCCAATTTTGAAAATGTCACACACGTAGCCCACAAGGAAATTATATTGAAATGATTTTTCCCTATTTAATCATTTTACAGATTTCAGTGGCGGGATCTGTTGGTAGTTATAGCTATCTACTGGACTCGTTTGCAGCGAGGGAGAGAGCGTGTCTAAATTATTAATCGTAAATCTAGCGGGAAAAAAGTGATTCGAAATAATCTTGGCAAATGTAAATATTTAATTTTCTTCCACATAAATCATTGCTAAACTGAAAAGTGTTCTCACGGGAAATTCAAGTACCTAATCATTATCATATAAACTGAAGAAATTACATATTGATAAATAGAAAGATTGGCCACATCGAGGGATTTAAATTAACGAGGAAAAAGTTTCACATTGTCCAGGGGTCAAATATTTTAATGATGTATTTTTTTTAAATCTATCAATTATCAGGAGTTTCAGGAAATCGTCGCAGCGCATTTCAAACTGATATAAATATCGTTTTGGAATAAACAACATCAATCATATATAATTTTTCAAACTTAATAATCTATCACACTCAAAAGTCACGAGCCGTCACTGGTTGGGATTATGTAACTAGCGTCATTCGGCACGGTTGACATTTGTCACATGAGAACGGGTCGTTTATACTACTCGTTCTTGAGTTCAACAGCTCGGCTATGGAATTATTTGCCGGCCTCTGTGCTTCCTCCATCTTACAACGTGGGTTTTTTCCAGAACCAATTTCACAACAACAACTCAAAAAGACCCTACACTCAACATTCCCAAAGATTTTAACAACCGTTTACCTGACCGCCTAAAGGTAATTTTTTTCAAATAACGGCAAAATACAAATTACCCAAATATTATTATTATTAAACTATTGTATGACAAATTAATAATACATCTTCACTTATTTGTTTGACAGTTAATTTCGAGTTCTATAACCAGATATAAAAATCTTTACAAGTTTCTCGATGCTATTTTGCAATGTCCGCCAGCTTTTAGTGCGAGAGTCGCAAAACATCTAACTTTACTTAATGTCGAAGTATACTTAATCCACCTATGTTGAAAGAGGTTAACTTATAATATGTGCCTGACACGTGTACTCGTGGAAGATCTTTTGTACTTTTTATGCTCCGAAGCTGCGAGCGATTAACTGCTTAACGATTCTACATTGACCATCGACATTTTCAACGTCACTTACAGACAGTTTAGCAACTATCTTTTGATTCATGACCCAAAATATCAAAACTGCCCGTATGACCTTTATATACTAACATGTACTTCAAATTTATAATCTCCTTCGTGATATATCTTTAAATAGTATAAAACTAAGTCGATATCCGCGTCTATCTGTTTTTGCGAGATAGGGTTTTCGTTATCATTTAGAGAATTTTTCTGGAAGGTTTATGTACATTTATAATACATGCATGTTATGTTTATAGAATGTAGAGAAAAGTTGATGTTTTGTAATCAAGTCGTAAAAATAATATTATGAGATACATTAACATAATATACTACGGAATTATATATCTTCAAAAGGCCTACAAAAAATCCGCGATGGTATACGTCTATTTCCTAAGGATAATCCCCAGTAACACCGGGTACATGTCAGCTAGTGGGTGTATAACAGTTTTATGAAGAATATGAAAAATTAATAAACATCTTGGATATTCTAATGGGATTGTTTTGACGAAAGCCGGCTTGATGAAGGTCTATCAAAGTTATGAAATCACAAACATTTCGACACTTGGATTAAATAATGGAATGAGAGCGAGCTTTCGGATGCATTGTCTCGCCGCTGAGAGCTTTTGATAAATTAGGAAGGCAAGCTTTTACAAGCGTATTCCACACGCTTGTGCCAGCGCAATACGGACGTTTCTTCTTCCTGAAATAAGGCTTACTTGCTTACTGAAACCAATTATGATTTATAAGCGTGAATTAATCCTCGTCCATTGTTCTCCTGACAAAGGAAGCCTGTATTGCGTGTTGGATTTGAGCGGTATAGTCTCTCCGACAGAAGAGGGTAGAGAGTATAACACTAGGGCAGTGTAAGGGTTGCTAAGATTTTAGCAGCTGTCTGCTGAGATTAATTATCTTAGCTGCGAGAAACCGTATGAAATGCTTCAATGTAACACTGCTTGTAAATACACTATTATCTTACACAGATTAATTAAATTTCAGGACATTGTGCGGGTTTTTACACATTTTAACAATACGAAATGTATATAACACTATCGAATCACTCAATGGCTAACCACATAAATAATCACGAACTTTCCAAACTTTCTTTAGTATTTACACAAGCCACTAATTAAGGGTGGCATAGTCCCACTTGATTCGCGTATTTGGTACTCTTGTGCAGTTTAAAAAAAAGTTGAATTGGATGTTTAAGCGTTAAAATGATACGTTGATAAAAACAAATATTTTTATAACATAACCACAACATTTATTTACACTGTTTACCGGCTTCAGAAGAACCCTTCTTTCGTCTGGACGGAAATTAAAAAAAAAACTTAACTACACTTAACTGAACTTACATAAACTTCTAAAGTTAGGTAGCTGTCGTATGTGAATCCAGAACACTACTGCGCTACACAGAATAATACGCGTCTCTGCCTACCCTTGCGGAAACGTGATGACGTATTATCATTAATACGTTAGTCAGAATATATCTGGGCTTTCAGGTTATTTTACGAGCCTGAGTTCTTTCAACTGTTGCTCGTAGCTCGGAGGTACAGAATACCTCGTTTTACTGCATAAGGGAGAATTGGCACTGTTGCGTGTTTATTTATATCGGTTTTAGAAGTCAGACAGAAAAAAATAAATTCCTCCGTTCCGTCATTCCAAGGTCCGCTGATTTCTGCGTATTTTTTTGTGTGACCTTAGTTATAGTTATAGTTATAACGACTGCCAAAACTTGGACATGTTCCATGAGTATCTTTGTATTTTTGTAAAAACAAAAAATAAAGTATTCGCGTTAGTTTCTATTCATTTATAATTTAATTTATAGCTTCAGCCAAGGCAGAATTATTTGTTTTTCTAATTTATGAGCTGAAAGCTATAATAATCATTTCTTTTGTCACTACTTCTGAATTAATACATCAGTAAAACATAAAGAAATAAACATATATTTGATGTAAGTAATGTTGTTTGTAGTCATGTCGGTAATGTTTGCACACTAAAAGGATTTATAAATCACTTTCTCCATCTCTGAATTGTGAACTTACGATAAAATACAGATAAAAACATGAAATTGATTTTATGTTGTTTGACGACGATGTCTATAAATACTAGCAGGATTAGAACTAGAACTATAAGCCCATAGCTGTATCAATATTATTATAAAACACAAACAAACATGTGCTGTCAGTCATGTTATTTGTGACTGTAGTCATGTGCACAACATTAGAATAAGAATATAATATTTAATAAGAAAATTATTTGAATTTAAAATAACTATGACATATGGGCAGGTACAAACATTAAGTTATTTTAATATTATTTATAGGATGATGTATATAAGTTAGTAGAAATTATTCGTATAACCTAACATGTATCTGGAAACATAACCTACTATAAAATGGAATACAAACGTAAAATTTACTTTATGTTCATGAAGTTATGCATACGAACACTAGTAGAATTCTTAACTCCATGTCTGTATCTGAGACCTGATACATAAGCATGAAATACAGATCGAAGTTTACATTTGATATTATAGAGCTATTCGTGTATCTCTATATGAATTCAAGCAGAACTCATATATTTCGTTTTCTAGTTGAAAAAACGAATATTTGTGATTCTGTTACAATACGTAAATAGTGTGTTCATAAAACGAAATGAATAGTTTTCATGAATAAATAGTTTCCAGTCGCAAATATGTGAAATAATTCAGTGGGAATCTGCGTTGCGTTGCAGATAAATTTAACCGTCGCTTAGCGGACAAAATTATCCACGAAAATAACACGAGGAAGTGTAAAGTTATTTCGGCGTAGGATTTAAACGAGTTAATATAATTATTCTGTAGAACGGTTGGTACTTATCACTGGACAACAAGAAATAAACATTCCCTTGTCTCCAACAAAACAAAACATTAATCATGTCATATTCATTGCACAATTAGCCACCCCTTTTAACATTGCGCGAAAGCTTATTCAAGTTCCGACATTGGTTTTTTAAGCGTTCTTCCAAAAGCTACAATGAACTTTATTTCGTAAAGGCTGAAAACTTGTACCATTCAGAGAACAAGACGACAACACCAATGTTGAGATACATAAAGTCAAGTAGGTGTCTATTGTGTGTTAAAAGTGGTAAGAAATAATTACACATAGCGAAGTTTAGCACAAAATTTAGTTATTTTGCAGTAAAAGATTTTAAATTGTTTTATAAGTTGTAAATTCCTTTTAAGTTGCGCATTCCTTCGCAATCTAACTACTTAAGTAATTAAATATATCTAATATTCTTTATAAGGAATTTATAGACTACGACGAAAACAAATACAACTTTAGCAACGAGCACTTTAGTAACTACCACAGGTTTTCCTAGTGAGGTGTTCACGAAACACAAAAATAATATATAAACCATTTATGGTACCCACATGTTATAATTCTTCTTTATACTTCACTAACACAAAATTTAAATGGTAACCGACGTTTGACCGTAATGGAATCGTAAGCAAAGATATCGTAATTAACATTTGATCGTAAATTACCATTTCATCGTATCATTTACTTATTATTTGCTTACGATCATTATTTATGACGATCATTTTATATACGTTCATTTAGTTTACGATAATTTTACATACAACCAATCTATTGTTAATTAATATTAATATATTGAATTTTTTTGAATTATAATAATTATTTTTAACCCGTAAAATTACATACATACTTGAACTTAGCGTAATGTTGAAAGGTTTAAAGCTATTTACATACAATAACTTTAATAATAATCCTTTTAGCGTCATTGAGGTGATTCTACTACTAAATGGCCTTTTATAAAAAAAAATTCAATGATAACCAAATAGAATGGTTTACTTTTTCTCTAATTCCCATGTATCTTATGTTAGCCTTTGATTCTAGTTAGAATTTCATTTGATTTCAGTACCCTGTTTCATTATTAATTTGGAAAACGATGGATTTTGACGTCATTCAGCGCCTTTCCAAGGAATTTCCCTATTAGCAATATTCAAAGTGAAAAAAAAAACGGAAAACTGAAACAATATCGTATTCATCTCAGTGATAAGTATACGAAATAGTTACATCAAGTATATTAAAGTTCAATTATTGTTAATATTGATTTACAGTCCTAAGGTCAATATACACATTGGCGATAAATTTTACCCGATAAGAATCTCTTCAAGCATCAGTTATAAAAGTTTGCAAGTATAAATTTCAATCCTTGGTATATATATATACCTGTAATGGTTTCAAATCTACAGTATCTTTTATGTATTTTATTTTCTTTTTTTGAAAAAATGTTGATAAATATGAATAGTGCTGTATTATTTGTGTCCTGAATTTGAATGGCCCATTTGCAATAATTACGATTGGCTGCATCTGTTCACATCCCTCAGAGTTCTGTTGCCACTTATTTAGTACAAACAAATCTCTGCAAAATACGTAAGACGAGAAGAAGAATGTGCAAATATTAATGTTGAATAATGAATTCAATTTTATTATCCTACGTGTTGTGAATTTCAAACATGTATGACATTGGCGTAGGAGCATATTATTAAACAACTTTCTAGTTGATAATAGTAAATAGGGGTAAAAACGTTCCATGGTGTAGTGGAATTACAATTGCACATCGATTTAATTAATAGGGGTTACAGGACATTGTTACCGTTTAACAATAATAAATAATCAGGTAGAAAAATACTGTTAATTTTTCAAAATAAAACGAATTGGAAAAAACTTTGATAAATTCGAAACATCACGTCGATGTTATAACAAAGCTAAATGTTAAAATGTTATTGCCAGGCGTACGAATAAACATATTATTCTCAATGTGACTACAATTTACACATGTCAATCGACTGGCGTAGAGCCAATTCGACTTGTTCCCCATAAAGTTCCTTTTTATTGACCGCTAATTAATTATTATTTTGACCGACGATACAATGTTATCTCGTAGGAGAATTAATTTCCGCCTTACAAATTGATTTGATTTATAGGACGGATTACTGGGATCCCAATGTATCGAGAGTGAAGTAACCTTTTGGTCTAGAAGAGTCTGTATATTTTTAACGAGATGATGGATCAGTTTTGAATTCCGCGGGTATTAACGACGCGAAGTACGTCAGTATCCCGTCAGTGTATGAACCCGCTTTTTGATAAATATAGCCAGCGATAAACTACAAAATATAAATCACTAGTTTATTTGATGTTTGCAGAAGAGGGATTGCCGGATTAAATTATGCAATGAAACCATGACGTGAAATACCGGAGCACACTATCGAATCGATATTGAAAGCAATAAAAACTTATACTGTTTATTTTTAATTGATTGAAAGCTTTAAAAGCTGTATTACTTTATTGATAGTTAGTTTTAATTGGAAAATATTTTGATATATCGAATTTAGTTTAATTAGAGTTTCACGGCCAATAGTATTATGTATTACACATATTTCTTTAAACAACGTTTGGAAAAGCCTTTCAATACCTATATTATAATTATATCATTAGGGCAAATGTTGACAAGCATTGATTGACTCGAGAAAGAGGATGTTCGATACTCCGAAATCCAAAATAACTTAATATTGGTAATGGCTAACTTTAAGACGAAAATTAGGCTGGTGGCTTTTGTCTCAAAGGTAATGAAAACCTCAAAGACCAAAGGAGCTGACATTGACAACAGAACTCATTATAATATTAAGTCAACCGTCATCGCCGCTAAAGCAATCAAGGTCGCGATAAACAATTAACCTCGAAGCGTATACGAGCATTTTCCGGAAAAGCACGGAGATAAAACATGACAGAAAAGAAGAGTACCGCGAAATAAGAAGGTGGTAGTTAGTAACGGCAAGTTTACCTGTGAGCGCGACACCTCGTGCTTGTAGCTGTGGCTGTTGGCACGGGAAAGTTCCACCACTAAGTGCATGCAAATTGCTGCCAGAGGACCGACGGGAGGCTATGCTTTTTTTTAAATTTCCGTACAAATATTATGTAAATTTGGACAAGCTATTTCTGTCGGCAGCTGTTCGGGTGAAAAATATAATGAGACATCTCAGCTAAATATACCGCAAATCCTCTCGAGAACAAAGCGCGCGGAGAGTTCTTCTACTTCAAAGAGTCGATCGCCAATAGAATTAATTACGCGTTATATTGTTTCAACAAAATACTCGGCCAAAGTTTTTGGTGGTCAATCATTTTTAAGCAATTAACTAGGTCGTCGAATTTTTTTTGTAAAATATTTCACATAATAACATAATAACATAATCACGTTTAATACAAAAATGTGTCTAATTTCTAAATTAGGAACAATGCTGTATCATCTAAAATTTATAGTAAAATTAAAAAAGTTTCATAAAGTAATTTTTTTAAGAATCGTAATTTCAGCTTTCAAAAATAACGACTTTAGCTTAATATGCATATTCGATAAAAAAAAATCACATCAGTTCATTATTTTACATTTATACGCCGGTGAAAATAAAACTTGCATTCCGACGTTATTTAGTTAGTCACGTATTTGCGCATTTTCACGAGCGAAAATTCAGATATACGTATTTTTTATATTCCCGCCGAATATTTGGCAAAGCTGCCGGGCGGCGAGGACAAAATTAAATCTGTTATATAATAGTTTGACGATAGTCGTAGTTCCACTGGCGACCGCTCCACTGGGTAACACTCACTCCTCACTCGCTACAGATAGTATTCCCAGGAAGAGGTCCCGACAGGTAGCCACCAGCTATCAGCTACAAACACACAGCCTGGAGCCTGACACTACCACTGCCACTGTTACACATGTTAAGGACATGATAAGGGATACCCACTCACAATCACCCTATAAGACGACTTACCAATTTATCACTTTGGTTTGTGGTCCCGTAAACGAATCACAAAATCACACACAACGGAAGATGTCACAGGGGGCTCTGTCGGCAGTATCTATGGCCCCATGGACGGAACGGAACTTAAAATAATATAAATGCAACGCCTGCGCTGCTGGACCTGACGGGCACCATTGGCTTGCTCCGCGGGACTTATATAAGCTTCGCAGGCCGGGAGGAGGGAGGGGTGGGCGGCTAGCCAGCCCCCTCACACCACCTCCGCCTCTCACCTCATTACCTTCCGCTTATCTCATCTCCAACATTCAATTTCAATCAATTCAATTCTATTTTATTGTTTTTAAAACACTGCAAAAGGTCCATTTGAACATACTCAGATAAAGCTAACAAAACAGTTACAAGGTTTGCAGTTGAAAAAAAAATGTTGGTATTCGAATTGTTTCTGAGTAAGACTGCTCTCTCCACGGTATGACCAATAATACGGCATTATGTCAATGTCCAAAATTATGGCTTTAGGATGATTCCTTAATAAATGCTGCGAAAAAAAAAAAAAAAACAACATTATGTGTCAAATCCAAATTTGGGCACTTAATGTTTTCCTGTATTGTCAGACCCTATCGAATACATTTCTGGATATCAGCTTCAATAGGCAACATCGATATAATATATTTTCATACTATTTTAACACGTGTTTAGCAGTAGGTACCTCCACGCATTTCGTTACGCACAAGTACACCGGAAGATATTTCCATCCAGAAGCAGAAGAGGCCATCTGCTGATTCCCGATAAACCCACTTCTTATTCAATTAACAAGGCTCACTTGTGTACTTAATTTGTAATATTAATCTTTGCTTAACAATTTCCGCTCCATTCGCTTGTAATAAGAAGCCGAAGAACGTCGGGGAAATGTGAGAAAAACGCGATTAATATTAATAGAAAATTCGTTTTAATTAATGTTATATTAATGTATGGTGTCTAGTCTTTATGCAAGTTATAAAATATTGAAAACATCCAGACATTCAAATCACTCAGAGTCTTCTAAATACAAAGATTCATTGTATTCTAAATAATCTCATTGAGAATCAAATAGTTTTGTGTTATGTTTCAATCCAGTTCCCTTGTTTGAGTTCAAAACGAACACAAAGCAGATAATATGAGCTGAACTTAGAAAGCTCGCAAAGTTTTGTCGGTGCCGACATTCTCCAGGTAAATAATATGTTGGTGTTTCGTGTAACTCTGTTGGTGTATTTGGTGGGATACTTCTGTTATTTACGCAACTGAAAACTTTTCAAGTACACAGCTTATACAAATTTTGGCAAACATAGCACGTGTGGGAACTCGTAGATCAGAGGCTCTCAAAGTGATCTGTATGGATCCCCAGGGGTTGATCCGACTTGCTGGAGGTCCATGTCAACGAGATAAACATTTAGGAGTTCACGAAATTCAAATGGGGGTACACGTGAGCGGACCCTCATTTACATCAAGTCATCATCAACATTCAGACGTTCACTAAATGACACAATACACTTAACATAGATGACACAGTTTAGATTTTTTTTTATCATTTATTAACTTTCAAAAATACATTTTTTTACTATTAAGTCCCGTTAAACTGATTGATTTCAGTTTTTCAACGGGTTCTTTTAACAATTACTTTTTAAATACATATACAATTTTAACAAGTACATAAAATATACAAATAATTACATTAGTAAAAAAAAAGTCTTTCACATAACCATTTTTTTAACATACATTTCCTTCTGTGAGTCAATTCACAGCTTTTTAATGAGTTTGGTAACATGTTGTAAATTATTGGAACGAGGTATTCTAGAGTTCTTTGACCGTATTTATTCAGGTATCTGGGAACTACAAGTCCATCGTTTGCAATTAGTCTTGTATTATGAACATGTGTCACTATTTTATTATGTTCAGATTGAGATGTATGCTGACCTGCAATTTTAAGCCACAATAAAGCACGAACAGATAATAAATTTACAGAATTGTATAGTAATGACTTTGGTACGTCATTTCTTTGTTCGTATTTAGTTTTGTTTAATAATAATTTTACCAAAGAATATTGTACATTTTGGACTGAGAGAAGATTTGTTTTTGTTGAATGTCCCCATGAAGTTATTCCATATCTTATTAGGGATTCCGTCAATGACAGGTATACTATTCTAAGGGTATTTGGTGGAACAAAAAACTTCAATCTATAAAGTTTGCTCACTATAGCTCTAAGCCGTGTGCAGACTTTTTGTATATCTATATCCCATTTAAAATTACAATCAATTGTTAAGCCTAGATATACGTATTTTGAAACAAGTTATATTACAAAGTTATGGATGCAATTAAAATCATGAGAAATAATTTTAGGAGTTATGGTGATGTTATTATGAGGAGATCTGGTGTGCATAAGCTTAGTTTTTTTAGCATTGATTATTAAACCTACATCATGTGACCATTTTTGAAGAGTGACAAAGTCAATTTGCAGTAAAGTACTCGCTATTAGTAAGTCCTCATGTGAAATAACTAATGCAGTGTCGTCAGCATAAACATAATGTTTTACATGAGAAAAAATAAATTTCATTGCAGTAATATATATTATATACAAGGTAGGGCCTAGTATGGACCCTTGTGGTACGCCTGCGAAAACAATATTTTTTTTGCTAAAATGATCAAAAATTTTTACACAAATCTTTCTATTTTGAAAGTAGTTAACAAATAATTTGTGTAGGTTTCCTGTAATTCCAATTGTTTCTAGAGTTTTAAGTAATTTACTATGATCAATCGTATCAAAAGCCTTTGAATTATCAATAAATAATACGAGTACATGTTTTCTTTTGTTAAGATCATTATTAATTTTATTTGAAAATTCTTGATGTAGTAGATCTGTGCTTTTTTTTTTGGAAACCATATTGATGGGTATCAATAATAGAAAAATTTTCAAGGTACTTTATTAGTTTTACAGATATATATTTTTCTAGGATCTTTTCAATTGCAGGTAAAATACTGATCGGTCTATAGTTTTCAATTTCACTGTGTTTACCACCTTTGTAGATGGGTCGGATTATGCTACATTTGAGATCTTCGGGTATAATTGCCTCCGATAAAATCATATTAATTAATAGAGTTAAAATAGGACCTAACATATTAAAGTGTTTTTTAATGTCAGACATTCTAATTTTATCTATCCCCGGCGATTGACTATTTTTTAAGCTTCTGACTACTTTTTCGATATCACAAAGTTTTGCTTGTGTTAAGAGCATGCTGTGTGGAAGTCTATGTATTTCAATATCAAAAGCTTTTTTGTCACATCTATGTAATAGTTGCTTAAAATTGTCAGAAAAAAAGTTTGCAAAATTGTTAGATGTTTGTTCAATCGTTTGTTATTTTTAAAAAATAGTTTGATATTACTTGGTCGCAATTACTTTTGCTCTTCCTTCCTAACAATCTGTTTATTTCGTCCCACGTTTTTTTAGAGCCAGCAAAGTAATTTTTAAATTTTGAGTTGAAGAATTTTAATTTGCATACACTGATTAATTTTGTTTCGATTGCATTTGTACTCTCTTTCATAAAATTTATTTGTAGGATTATTTTTCCATCTTTTGTAAAGTGTATCTTTTAATTTGATTTTTAATAATAAATCATCATTTATCCATTCATTTATGGCATTAGGTCTGATTTGAGGTTTATAAGACTTTACTACAGTACTTTTTTCATAGATTTCATTAAATTTATTTTTTATTTTACTATACAGAGTAACGCAATCCAGTTCTTTCAAAAGGATATTCCAATTATATATTTTTATTTCTTTATCAACATGTTTTTGAGACAGAATTGTGATTTTTTTATTTTGTTCAATATTTTTGACATCATGGTATTGTAACGCGGACAAGTTATATTTATTAGATCTAACATATATATATATGTGGTCAGTACAGGATTTAGTTATTTGAACAGCAACGATTGCTTCTCTAGTCGTATCATTAATACATTTGGTTAAGTAATTACTGGTTAATATATTTTCATAAGCTATTATATTTGAATCACTTTGATTTAGAATGTTAAGATTAATATCCCCAAAAAAATATTATATTATCATTAAAGTTTACATTATTGCAAAAAAACAAGAAATTTCATTTAAGAATCCCTTTTTATTGAGGTTAGGTGGTCTATAAATTGCTAAAATATAAAAATTACATTTATTAGGTAATGTCAATATTCCAAACACATTTTCAAAGTGAATGGTTTCAACTATTTCTTGTTTAAAAAGTAAATGTTCCCTTATATACAGCGATATTCCGCCTCCTTGTTTATTTCTTCTGCAATAATAATACGATTTATATCCTGGAATATCATATAATTTAATAAGTGCCTCGTTAATTGCAGTTTCGCAAAGCATAATTACATCTATGTCTTTCAAACAGTTTTTCAAATAGGCATGAAGAATATCCCAATACTTGTTTAGTGATCTTATATTTATTTGGACACAGGTTAGGTTAGTATTGCATTTATTAATATTTTGTGCGTGAATCCAACATTCTAAATTGCTTGCACGGGTAAATTCTACATCAGTATCATTGTCAATATAGTTGAAAGCCATTTAAAAATATAATATAATAAAATATTATGCTAGTAACATTCAGTATAATGGTTGGAAGTTGAAATATAGCATTTATTAATAAGTAATGTCGTTGCAAGGCAATGATAATACTAATAATAGACACAGACATTACCTATTTGATCTTTCGTAAAATTGTTTACTGAAATATATAAATAGTCTACGTTCCTTTTCTTCTCAGAATTAATATATTGAAGCAAAACATTGGACATTGGAAGGCGCGAATTCTCTCTGTTCCCCAACTTCTCGTTGACAAACGTCCGGTTTGACGTTTTGGTCAACGTTCAACATTCAAACGTACTTCACACAGACTTCAAAACTATGTTTGAGGACGTTTTGATTATAGAAATGGAACGTTGAAGATTCGGATATCAAGTGACAAGAAGAACTGATCGGAATAATCACTAACGAAGAACTTAAGGAGCAGTCATAGGCTTCAGAAAGAAAAGAGCTTATCGTGCTTTATGAACTTCATTTTAATTTTGTTTAAACCTCACAAGGGCGCCCTTGTCTGCACAGTGTAAAGACAGTCGAACTACATCGTCACCCGCTTGTTGGGCAGGCGAGAGAAGAAAATCTTCTTACGAAAAAAATAAAAGAAAATTTTTACGTTAATGGGTCTAGGAATATTCAATAATCGGCAGGATTGTCGATATATGGGGAACCATTGTTCTAGATATACATCAATGAGATAACCACATATATTCGGGTGAAAATATTCTGCAGTTGCACAACAACTTTTTGCAAAGGGAATATCACAGTAATATATCGGAAGATCGAAGTCGTTAATACAAATATCGTAGACTTGGTAAATATTTCGATATTAATTGTACACACGATTAAGAGCGACAAGAAGTGGTTAACTAACAGTTTTGCCAATTTCAGTAATTAACAATGAAGTGTTCTTTACTATTTTCCTATTCTTTCTAGTGAATCCATTTATAATAAACTTGTAATTTTTGTATTCGTAACATTGTTTGTTTTAAGAGTTTTGGATCTGAAGGTATTATTACTTATATTATTTTTTATAAATGTGATTGACGTTTGTTGTTACGTTATTGTAACCTCATAATATACTTTTGTTACCTTTAATGAGGTGCTTTCAATAACAATCTTAAAAGAAAAGTTTGTGGCATTATTTGTGAACCTTGTTTTTAAATGCGGTGAGAGTTTTTGAGTATTTTTTTATTTACCCGAGTCCCATCAACTCCTAACCGTCTAGAGTCTTTGAGACTATGGCGTCCCCAATTGGGTTATGTTGTGAGGCTGAAGGTAATGGAAGAAGATGGCTAATAGTAAGGTGGGGAAGAAACTGGCAGTTTATGTTTTATATTTTTTTTTTACACAATCTCCACCCATGTCTTATTTGGAGACGCTGTGTTGAGGGTCTATTTCTGAAGAGGGAAGGGTCATCATGGGGCTTGAAGAGACCCAATTTTAGGATTGGTCCCCAAACATTGCCAAAACTATTTAGCTATTTCAAGCAAAGCTTCAATTCTGAATCGTGGTCACCAGGGCGACACTGAGAGTATCTTCCTTTCTGGAACGTGGAATATACTTATATTTTTTTGAATTAATTAATTGCGAAACAAAACAAATTATTTAAATGAAATTATATCAAAACTACAAAAATGATTTTTTTTCACATAACTAAAACCCCCGCTTTGTGATTTTATGTGTAATGTATATGCAATTTAAGAAAGAAATTAATATTTCGTTTGAAATCTTTTTTTGGAACGTACATTCTCTAGTTAACCCTAATCAGCAGATTACCTTAGATTATCCCTTAGATCACCTTTATACAAGATTCAAGTAAAATTGTAAGAATACAGCACAAATTTTGTAGGCACATAAATTATATATTCCAGTTGATAATCTAAATTATAGCAATTTAATACTCATAATAATAAAAAAAAACTAGCCCAATTGTCACAGTGAAGAAAAATTTGCAATATTTTGTTACTATATCACACAGCCCTAAATGCGACATAAGACTTAACGTTGATTTGCTCGACGCTCACACTTTCATTATTACTGATGTTTTTCTCGCTTTCTGCTGTTCGCTGACGATCTAAAAATATTTCTTCTAATAAGAAATATTGAGGACTGCCTGCACCTTCAAGCTGATGTTGATAACATTTCAGAATGGAGTCAACGAAACAAGCTTCATTTCAATGTCATGAAATGCGTAGTTCTGACTTTCATCAGAGCATTTAGTCTAACATACCACAGGTACACTATGCTCGGTCATAATCTCAAACGAGTTTCAAACATAAAGGATCTTGGGATTATGTATGAGAATAAGTTGACATTTCGTCCTCATATCGAAGGGGTGTGCCAGTCGGCCTTAAGAATGTTAGGGTTTGTTCTCCGAACCGTCAGAGTTTTTCGGGATACCCGTGCTCTGAAGATTTTATACTTCTCCCTGGTCTGCGGTAGGCTGGAGAGTGGTTCGCTTATCTGGAATCCTCATGAGGTGGGGTGCTCCCTCATGTTGGAGAGGGTTCAAAAAAAGTTTCTAAAATATCTTTACATGAGGGAGTACGGCCACTATCCATGGCTCTACCCGACGAACTTTCTTCTGGGCATGCTGGGACTTCACTCCCTGCAGCTCAGAAGGGAGGGGTATGCCGCTACCCACTTATTCAGACTGCTGCGAGGCTATATTGAGAACTCAGCCATTTTGGAGCGCGTGAGTCTCTATGTTCCAGATGACTATCTTAGACAACGTCATCATAGATTATTCTATCTTCCTGCCTGCAGAACTAACCTGCCAATGGTTCTCCCGGTAGGGAGGAGTATATTGCTCCTGAACCAAATCTCCTCCGAGATTGATATATTTGGCGTCAGTGAGGAGAGATTCAGAAGGGAAATTCTTCTGATTCTTGAAAGAGTCTATCCACATTGACGAGATCTTTCACCACTGCCTGAATTTTTTTTGGAAATTCCACATTTCTTGAAATTTCTTTTTCTATGTATTTTTTTTTTTTTTTTTTTTTACAGTATTACCGCACAAGAGTCCCAACTGCTCCCGTCTGGAGCCAGTGAGACTATGGCATCCCCAATTGGGGTATGTTGTGAGGCTGAGGGTATTGGGGAGGGGAGGGAGATGGGGAAGAGGAAGGTGGGGAAGTACCTGGCTATTCAGATCTGGTCACCAAACACGGCTAAAGCCATTTCAAGCAACGTTTCAATTCTGAATGGTGGTCTTACACCAGGGCGATACTGAGTGTATCTTCCACTCTGGAACGTGCCGCAAATATACTATATATTATTTTAAATGAATTAATTGTGAAATAACACAAATTAATCAAATAAAATTTATTTGCGCACGCCGGGTTCGAACCCGCGACCTTCGGATCTGTAGTCGAAAGCGTATACCACTAGACCACGCCGGCCGTCATGTATAAATACTTAAAGCAATCTTTTGTAAAATTTATATAACCTAATTTCTTATATGTATTAAATCCTAATTTGTAATTGTGTAAGAAATTAATAAAAAAATATTATTATTATTATTATTAAGTATTGCTAAAATATCAAATGTTTCTAGAGTGATGTTTCTACAGATGTAAGTTATTTATATTTAAGACTAATAAAAACATGACGTTGCCATTAAAATATTTTATGTAAAACGGTTATAATAATTTATAAACTATAAAATTAGCGATAAACACCTGATTTTATTTTTTTGAGGTTATCTCATGTAAACAGTTACATTCCTCTTGTTTTGAAGGTCAAGTGTGCAAAATTTCATTAATCTTTTCCGCTTACTGTGGTAGTAGGAAAATTTAAAAATAATTATTTTTTTTTAAAAAACCCACAAACATTCTTTTTTCTGTTACTTTTTATGTAGGCATTTATTCCATTTTTTTTAAATATCTGTGCATATCCAATAATCGTCTAAATAAAAAAATATGCATATATATAAAAATATATGCATATATTTAAAGATTATATATTAGAATATAAATTAATCCATGCAGCAAGTTGCATTGTAAATCATTATAGTTGAACCAGGTGAGTAACTGGGCAAGAGCCTCACGGGAATAGACGAATTGTTATGGCGGTAGTCATTAATGAGTTTTTCTTGTTTATTTTAGACACAAATCGATCCGAAACGGACGATGGTTATTATTTATAGGAGAGAATATTTCTTGTTGAAACTTAAAATCCTCCATCTGGTTCGGCACAATTTATGAATACCGAAACATACCTGCTTAAAATATCGTAAATTTCTAAAATATAATCCATATGCTCCATTAAAACGGGAGGGCATGCTTTTAAATTATTCGATATCAACATGTTTTAGTTAAATCCTTTTCATGTTTTAATTTACGCTTTTGATTGTACAATTATTTTAAATCCTTCAACAATGTCTCACTTCTTTGTCTTTAGAATTAAGTTCGTACCAATTAATAACATTTTTTCTAAAATTGGTATATTTTATCAAATACAGATAAAATAGATTTTCCTTTTGGTAACTCAATAACCCTCGAAGTAAAAATCTACACATATACACTTACATTACATTAACTCCACACAGGAGAACCCGACAAAAATGATTTCGTTCTTTGGGATGCTTTAAGGAGATTCTTTTTGTCAACTCAAGAACGAGTCTTAGAAACGACCCGTTCTCATGTAAAAAATATGTCAACATCTAAATTTTCTACTGAGATTCTCTTTTCAATATTCAATGTACCCACAATAGACAATATATATAAAAAATATTCAATTCTACAAATTTATAAAGAAATACAGTTAAATAACTTACAATTCAATTCATCAGTAAGATATCAAAAAACTATCAAAATCCCAAAACTTAATACAAAGCACACACAAAATACCTATCTCTATCTAGGTATAACATATTTTAACATCCTTCCATTATATCTAAAAAATATTGAAGATATTCAGGAATTTAAAATAAAATTAAAAAATTACCTAAAACTACTATAAAAGTCCATATCTTACTATTATTATTATTTCCTTCAAATCTTGAAACTGTATTATTGATAAATCTTGCCTATTTCTTACTTATCCCTTTGGTTTTGTAAATATATTATTTACTTACTTACATGATTCCATATAATTGAGCTAGGATTCACTCACCAAACACAAGAGCCTCGTCTCTTTATGGTGAGGAAAAGCTATTATTATTTACCTTGATAACACTGTATAATATGTATAATTGTATATTTATTGTAAAAAACATACAAATATTAAATAAAAAATAAAAAAAATAAAAAATCTACAAATTTTGACCGCTCATTTCGCGTGTTTCCCGACTGTGCACGAAGGAATCGATGACTGTAGTTCTTCGAAGCATCTTCCATTGAAATAGCGGTAGAATAAGGGCAGCATTCCCGACTGCGCTCTAAATATTGCAATCCGTTTTTATTAAGATAAGGTAATTTATGAATTGGACCGCGCCGGACGGGACTGCCCGTTTCTGAACAGAATCAAGGGTTTTTCAAGTATCTTGGGGCTCCAGACCAGAGGTGACTGCCAAATGTAATAGTGAGGCGCATTTGAGATCTTGACTCTGGCTTCGATGAAGACCTCGTGCCCCAGCTGGTCACTTAGAGTTACGCCAAGGGTGGATCTAGCGGTGGGTGGTAGAAAAACAGTTCAATGATCTCGTTTAGGTAATGTGCCAATAGAAACATAACGCACCGTGTTTTATTACCAATAAGAAGTCGAGCGCACACTCATAACACCGTTTTATAGCCCATCTTAACTATTAATGACCAAGTGACAGAATAACAGTATCTGGAAAACATGTTAGGTTCTAAGTACATTAAAGTATATTAGTTTAAAAATTAGGGGAGTGTAAATACATTTATTCACCCTGTGCTGCCATAACGTAGCTTGTCTACAGGTTTTTCTTTAATTTAATAAACAACACATATACATTTTGATGGTAAATTTAGTTCAATTTAATTTCGCGATAAAGTATATCTGTAATGCACTGGTCTCTGGCAATTCTTATTATGAAACAGAGCACAAAACATAGATACAAAGCATGAGTCAAACCAAAGATTTTCATTCAAAACAGCCCTCTAAATTGTATGGGATTTAAAAAAAAGTTTTAATTTTTTTATTCATTTTATTCTTATAACATTTTAAAATGTTTTTATTAGTAAAATAAAAAAAATAAAAAAAACATAATTTGGAGGTTCTCATACAAGCTAGGAGGCTGATTTGATTCAGTTTCCCGGCCGTGTGATCTAGGAGGTTTTGGTTAAACACGTGTGAAATTTCACAGAAAACAAACTTCTTCAAAATAAAAGAAAGAAAGATTAGCAAATGAAATGTGCGATCAGTGAAACATATAAAATAAATCACAACATGAAATATTAAAAATATGTTCAATAAGAAGTGGTAAGCTCGTATATTGCAGCAAAGTATTTATGACAAATTCGTTTCTTAAACTCTAAATAATGTACATGTGCAGGGTGCGGCAAACACATACGGCGGTTTTGAAGGGCTATTAAAAAAACTTACAGAAATGAGGCTTATTTTATTTAATTCAGTACATCATGTCGTTTTATGCATCAAGTTCTGAAGATGACATCAGAACTATTATAGCTTCCAGCAGCGATATATTAATGAGGTTTTCGGCCGCATTTTGGTACACCTCGATGCGTATAGCGGCGATTTCCTCCGAATTCGATCCTTGAGTTCTTGTGTGAGGTATGAGGCCGATGTTCAAAACATTTTCCTACAGGAAGAAGTCGCAAATATCGGTTGGAAGGTGCCGCTGGGTGCGACGAAATAACGGCCATTTTAACCCTTAAATGTATACTGTTGCAAAACTGCAACATACCGTTCAAACCACCTTTAACTCTTTGGTGTATACTTAATGCATGCGTTTTAGAATTATCAAGTTCACGGTAATATATTTTATCGAGTGGAATCACCTTTTTTTTCTTTCGCGAATGTCAAATGTCACTTTTTCTTTAACAAAGTGAAGATTCTCGAAAATTGGTTGGAGGTTAGAATTACAGTTTTGTTTGGCTGTTATTATTTTGATTTTCTTAGGTAAGTAGATACAATAATAAAATACTCATATGTAATAACTCGTATTTTTCCGGTACACTTATTAGTTATGAGAAATTTTTTAAAGTTTTTTATTTTTTTTTCATACGTAAATTGTTCATATTAATTTTTATTAAATACATGGTGTTGTAAACCTGCAACAATTTTTTTAATCAAATATCATTAAAAAATTACAAAAAAATAAAATTCTTTATATTTCCTTGCATATGCATGTAAATATCTACAAAATATATTTTTTTCCAGAAAAATAAATAAATCATGCATTTAAGGGTTAAAGAAACGTGCGGACGGCGAAGTCCGAAGGCCATTCAAAACTGCACTATTTGTTTTCTGCACCCTATATATAATACGCGCGCGAGTCTGATACTTTCGGCCTACTATTATTATGAAATGTGGTTTCACGTGTCTGTCGTCATTTTTAGGTAGTAAGTAGGGCTCACGAAAGTATAAATCCGACCCTGCGTGAGATTGCCGTAATATGGATATCATTCGCGAGGAATGTGGTATAAGAAACATCCAGTTAATGAATGGCATTTAGTGCTAAGATAGATAGTTCCGCCACGTATAAACAAGACAACATTTCTGCAGGACAACGACGCGAAAGGCCGCTTGCCGTTGTTTTTTTCCTTTCCCGTAATTCGCGGCTCGGTTTGCGGAAATGTTGTCCTGTTTATACGCACCCTTACATTATATATCCGAACCGTGCATACTAATTCTAATTACCGACAGTCAATATTTAGATCACTCAAATAACTTAAATGCATTCCAGATTCCGTGTTCAAAGTTTACGCTTTTGGAATATCTTTGAATATGATGCGTATTTAAAGCTTGACCGATTTCAAAGCGAATCTCAAAATTACCTAAAACTAACTAACTAACCATCAAGCCGTTTCCCGCAGGGGTTGGCAGAGAGGACGGACCACCAAACAACTTGGTCTTGGCACACACTTGCCTCATTCACATTCATACATCGTCTCATACAAACATACTCTTCTATTATTCTGACTCTTGACATGGCCCGACTCGAGTATCTGATTCACTTGATCGTGACATGTCTTCCTCGGGCGTCCCCGACTTCTGCTACCATTCGCATTTGCATCGTATATCCTCCTTACACTCCTTTCTTCGCTCATTTGAAGAAAGGAGTGTAAGGAGGCCCTACATGCCCAAACCATCTAAGCGTCCCTTTCTTACTCCTATTCATTACGCTTACATCAGCCTTGCACTCTTTGCGGATCTCTACATTCCTCACACGATCATCCATGGTTTTACCACACATACAGCTCAGGGATCTCATTTCAACAGCATTCAATCTACTTCCATCCTTTCTCTGCCAGTTTATTTCACCAATAGACTGGCAGTGAGAGTGATATATTCATGTGTCCGTCACTCTTGTACAGACTGATCCCTAGATTCCCAACCAACCCTTATACATTTTTCCTTTCCAGAATTTGCTCTCCTTCTTTTCCTTAAAAAAGACCCTCCACACAGGATCCCAAAAGCTGACATAAGCCCTGAGGGGAATTATTTTCCTCGGGGCCTCCTGTGTGGGGTAAGTAATAATTCTTGTAGGTAGGTTACAAACATTACAAACTTAAAATACGTTTTATACATATTATGAACGATTCTGAACTGAATTATCAATATATATTAATTGAACAAATTACATATTACTTGTATAATTACAAATTAATTGAACAATTATTGATTAATTGAACAAAATTGAATAAATTATTCTTTATTTATTGTTTTTGTGTTTAATTCGTAGAACTCCATTTAATTTTTTTATAAATTTAATTTAGATTAAATTTGATAATATTATTATTAAGTTCTGCAAGTATTTTAGTTTTTTATTATTGTGACAGCTGTTTCGGCTTACAAGGCCATTTTCATGAATCCAAATTAAATTTATTAATCTAAATTAAATTTATAAAAAAAAAATTATTCTTTATTTATTATTACACGCCCTAATGGGCTTTTGCACACTACAAAGTTTAATAGTAGAGTATCAAAGTTATTATAAATTCTACAAAATTAAAACAATAAAGGAAACATAATACAACGAAAAAAGAAAAAAATATTAAATGTTACAACAAAAGCATATAATAAAATAAGATACATTAGTAAAAATGATAAGAAGTCTCACATAAATAGATATTCAACATAAAAATAAAAATATACATATTGCGGAAATTATAGATGTCTATTTGTGTCTCGATATATAAAATAATTGAAATAAACAATATTTATATTGATTATTTTTAAGATGAAATATATCTCCCAGATCAGAGTATTTATTTCCGAGACTGTGAAGTCTTGGAATCGGTGAATTTTGATAAGACAGTGTCCTGGTGTTGTAAAAATAAAAGGGTAGTAAATTTCGGCAAGATCTTTTGGGTATGTGGATGCTGATTAATTGGAGTAACTCAGGACAGTCAATTTTTTACTGAAGTATTTTATGTAGTACTATTAAATCTGTGTTTATTCTTCTTTCTGAAAGTTTTAATAGGGAAAATTTATCTAGTAAGTAGTTATAATCAATGTTTTCTACAGGAATATGCAATTTATAGTTTATATACTTCAGGAACTTATGTTGAATCTTTTCAATGTTATCGGAATGAATATTGTAAAAGGGAGACCATAATGTAGAGTTATACTCTAGTTGGCATCTAACAAGGGTTTTGTACAACATGATAAATGTGCCTAAATTATTGAAGTCTTTTGAAATTCTCAAAACAAATCCAAGAGTCTTAAGAGCCTTATTGATAATGTTATTAATATGATACACAAAAGTTAGTTTGCTATCGAACAATATACCTAGGTCAATAATTTCACTGACGCATTTTAAGTTTTTATCATTTAATGTATATTGAAAAAATATTGGATTAATTATTCTGTAAAAATTAATGAACTGATATTTCTTTATGTTCAATGCAAGTTTGTTGATAGAGCACCATTCAAAAAGATTTCTCAAATTAGTTTGTAATATAATGCAATCATTTATGTTATTAATCTCTTTATAAAGTTTCAAATCATCAGCAAAAAGTAATACTTTTATGTTAATTATGTGTCTACGCCGGGATTTAAGCCCGCGGTCTCTGGGTTCAGAGTAAATTAGCTTTTTGAACTGCTCCCAACTGTCTGCATCCATTGAGAATACGGAATCACCAATTGGTGAATGTTGTGAGGCTGGAGATAGCCGGGAGAGGAGGGAGATGGGAAAGAGGAAGTACCTGGCTACTAAGATCTGGTCATCAAACACCAAACGGCCAAACCATTTCATGCAACGTTTCAATTATAAATTGTAGTCGTACACCAGGGCGATACTGAGAGGATATTCCATTCTGCAAAGTGCCGTAAATGTATACCATATTGTAGTTACATATATATTATACTGCCAATTGAGTTGCTAATCCCATTCACACAGCTGGGAATAAATCTGATAGTATTAGTATCTCAAAACCTGAGCAGTTTTGATTGATGTAGACGGAAGTGGTGCCCTATTTTAAAAAAGAACCGTTGAAGTTTTCAAACTGCAAACCTGATTTAAAAGAAAATTTCAAAGACTTGGTATTTCTCAATTTCAAAAATTTTTATACAATTTTCCATTTACCCTACATATTACGTATTTTTTTTATTCCATACCAAATTATCAAAAAGTTATGTTTTTACGAAAATTTCCCTACCCATTTTACGTACAAATATATTCCGATTTTTTCCAATTTCCCGGAAGAATTTCCCGGAAGAATTTCCCAATATGGATAGTTTCCAAACTTCACTGTATTATTAAAAAGATATTTTTTTCCAACTCACCCATTTTCTTAAATAATTAAAATTTCCCAACATGGAATATTCCAACCTTCACATAATATCAAAAAGGTGTCAAAAAAACATAGAACCAGCTATTTTTGAAATCGGTTCCTTTGGAATTACACAAAATCGATAATTTAAACTGTGCTTATTAACAAAAAAAATCATCCAAAATGGTGTTTTAAATGTAAATGATAATCTTGTTATTTTAGAGCCCTCTAACCGATTTGGTTAAAAATTGCTATCAATCGGCAAGCAAACGACATAAACCTAATTCTGTAAGACACTTCGCAGAAAAGTTCCACACTGAACTGCCCTGCAGACCGTTACCTTACCATAACGAACTTATTTTTCTGCGCAGAGTCTTGCAGCACTCGGTTTTTGACGATTGCTTACCGACCCGTGGGATAAATAGTAAAGTTCAGTAAATTCCAAATGAACGAAGTTATAAAACATAAAAATGAATAGGTTCCCTTTGTGACAAGTTAATTTTTGCAAACATTCGAATAATTGGTACTTTATTGGACTTGAATAATTGCTTCCGCGGAACTTGAATAATTGCGACTATCATCGAACTTGAATAATTGCTACTATCATGGAGCTTGAATAATTGCTACTATCATGGAACTTGAATAATTGCGACTATCATCGAACTTGAATAATTGCTACTATCATGGAGCTTGAATAATTGCTACTATCATGGAACTTGAATAATTGCGACTATCATCGAACTTGAATAATTGCTACTATCATGGAGCTTGAATAATTGCTACTATCATGGAGCTTGAATAATTGCTACTATCATGGAACTTGAATAATTGCTACTATCATGGAGCTTGAATAATTGCTACTATCATGGAACTTGAATAATTGCGACTATCATCGAACTTGAATAATTGCTACTATCATGGAGCTTGAATAATTGCTACTATCATGGAGCTTGAATAATTGCTACTATCATGGAACTTGAATAATTGCGACTATCATCGAACTTGAATAATTGCTACTATCATGGAGCTTGAATAATTGCTACTATCATGGAACTTGAATAATTGCTACTATCATGGAACTTGAATAATTGCTACTATCATGGAGCTTGAATAATTGCTACTATCATGGAACTTGAATAATTGCGACTATCATCGAACTTGAATAATTGCTACTATCATGGAGCTTGAATAATTGCTACTATCATGGAGCTTGAATAATTGCTACTATCATGGAACTTGAATAATTGCGACTATCATCGAACTTGAATAATTGCTACTATCATGGAACTTGAATAATTGCTACTTTCATGGAACTTGAATAATTGCGACTATCATCGAACTTGAATAATTGCTACTATCATGGAGCTTGAATAATTGCTACTATCATGGAACTTGAATAATTGCGACTATCATGGAACTTGAATAATTGCTACTATCCTGGAACTTGAATAATTGTTTTTTTTTTTTAAATTTAATTAAAATCAAATTTAATAATATAATTATTAAGTTCTGCAAGTATTTTTTGGTTTTTGTTATTGTTACAGCTGTTTCGGCTTTCAAGGCCACTTTCAAACTGTGGTTTAGCCACGTTCAGACGACTTATTAATATGATTCTATTTTACCCCCTCCCAAATTTAAAATGATTTATTACCGGTTAAACCAATTTACTGATAAAAATAATTGTGACAATAGATTTCATGTTCTGTGGGGGTATTTTGAAGTCTGTTTTCCCCACATTAATGTTTTCTAAATTGTTCAATAATGATGTAGCAGTTATTAATTTATTTAAATGTGTTATATTGTTTAGGTTTTGTGAACATACTTAGAAGCGGAGAACAAATAATTTTCCTTACTTTATTGATTAATGTTATATTAGGATCATTGGTTCTTTTATTGATTTATAAAATTGTTCAAGTAAATTTAATCTAAGGCCCTTTCTTTCTATGTGCAAGGGTTTAATAGAAAGAATTAAAAAAAAATAAATGGAGTTCTACGAATTAAACACAAAAACAATAAATAAAAAAATAAAAAATATATATATTGAATAATTGTGACTATCATGCTTGAATAATTGCTACTATCATGAAACTTTAATCATTGCAACTATCACGGTGCTTGAATCATTTCTACTATCATGGAACTTGAATAAATATATTATTATTATTTGTAATGTAATTAATTTATACTTGTTTTATGTAAAAGCCCGAAGTGTGTAAATAAATTAAGCGGATTTCTTGAAAACAACATAAATTACGTTACTTGGGGTTTGAACCCGGTGAGAGCCTTCCAGCTCTGAAACGGAGTCTGACTAAAACATAAACTAAAATCTAGGAGGTCAGTTTATGATTTCCCTTCTTCTCAGTTCATTTCTTTATTTTATGCCGAATTAATGATGTGCCCACGAGGAAAGAAAGAAAGCACGCAACGTGCAGACTGTACATTCGCATCGCAAATCTTTTCATACTCGCGCTGTAAACATCGGTCTGTTTGTTGATGCAAAGCATATAATATAAATAAATGTCTATACAACAAGACAAATCTGCACAGATGAAATTTGTTTAGAGAAGGGGTTCATTAATTTATAATTCACTGTTTTAATTTAATGAGCCATGAATACCAATAAAATGGTCGATAAAACATACTATTAGTTAACTTCTCAGGCTAATTTGTTCGATTTTTGGAACAAACAGGTATTATACCCTGTGGTCCCATGGTCTCATATTAAAAGTTGTTTTTCCCTTACCATTATAGTAAGAAGTATGAACTAAACGGTGGTATATTGAAATATAGAAGTTAACCACATACTAATTAAAATGTACACCTCTTTTTAATATTTTATAATAAGCCATATTCTAAAACTTCTGGTAATTGTTTGGTTTGGTTGCCTCCTTATTATTTAAATGTCTGCCTAGAAGATTCTCATTTCTGGGCCATTCTTTATGAGGAAACTGTCCCCCTTTTATATTATGTTTTAGTTTTAATGTTCTCGTTTTGTCAAGTTCTTCTGTTATTGTTTCGTCGTCTCTTCTTATAAACTGTATATTTAGTGTTATATTATTATATCTGTATTGGGTAAGGCACACTGTAGGAATAATTTTAAGAACAAAAATAAATTATAGTTTTTAAGTTTGTTATTGTAAAACGTACTTGAAGTGAAATAACACTAAACCGCGCTATATAAATGGTATGTTATTATTATGAAACCAAACGTTCCCACCACATTTTTTTATTAATTATTAATTAATTAATTTTTAAGGTGGCCGTAATGTTTTAATATTTTAACATTTTAATATTTTAATTTCTTAAAATTTTAATATTTTAACTTTTTTAAATTTTAACATTTGTCTAATAGAATAAGCGTTTTTTGTTATCAGTGGTTTTAGTTCAGCGTATAGACAAAAAACGTAAGATGAGTTATTTTTTAATCTTTTTTATGTTTGATTTCAAAACTTATATGTTTATTTCAAAATAATTAAATTTGAAAAGCTCATTTTATCATCTTTCGAAAGCAGTTATTAGTTTTTGGCTACGTTTAGAAATATTCCATTTATTTTGACTTTATTGAGAAGCGGAAATACACATAAATTCTAAATTACGAAATATAACAAAGGTGGTTAGTCGTGTTTTGTAGGTGTTAATTAAAAGGAGGAGCGGCGTTGGATTCCCGGCTTGTTACACAATAGTCACAACACATAATTAAATGGTTGGTGGCATTCTACGAGTAATAAAATGACATTGGGCTTGGCTAATGGAATCTTTGGCAGAACGAATTGGGGGCGCCGCGACGCCCCGCGACGCCCGGCCCGTGCTCTGCACTCTGCACTGTGTGTGACTGTGCCGTACCTGACACATTCTTTACCAACTGTATGGAATGTATTCATTCCCGCAACAGTTTTCTAAGAGGGTTCCAGGATTTTTAAGAAAGCTTAGATTTAATAATGTATGTAATATTATGAAATTATTATAAGCAATAATTAATCGCCTGAAATATCAATACAAATTGAAAATATCTCCCGAGTAAAAATAAATGCCGCCGCCGGGAAGTGAACCCGCACCTTCTGATGTCCAGTCAGGTGCTCTGGACCACTGAGCTAAGTCGGCTTATTTCTAACACGCCAAATAATTCAATATGTACTAGTACTTCAATCAACAATTACTGCTTATTATATTTTTCACCTGTAAACAACCAACTTTATGTTTGTAGGAAAGGCTTTGTCAGTGCTAAATTTCCCACTAGATGGCGTCGAGACATATTATATCTACATTTGTTGGTGAAATATTTTGACTTGTCACTCGGAAGATATTTTCAATTTGTATTGATATTTCAGGCTGCTAATTATCCTTTGTGTTATGCATAAAACCTTGTCTTATAAACATTAGTTTATCATTAAAAAAATAATTAAATTAATTGCCTATGATTTTTACCGACTTCTAACCGGTAAGTGCTTTAAAGGTGTTTTTGAATTATTATATTTTTCACTATGGATGCCGTCATCATTGACTCACACAATTTAAAAATGCACTCACCCAATTGTTTATTTGACCGAACTGATACTCGGAGAAATTCGAAAATTTATAAAAATGGACTCGCCCAAGTGTGTTTGTATTTGAGATATCTACTTTATTTTCCCTCATGGCCTATGTCATCTTTTGGTATGTTGTGTGGAGGGATAGGAAATTCTGGGAAGGAAACTGGTATAAGGAGTCGGTAGGAATCTGGGGTCAGTGTTTCCGAGAATGACGGACGTACACAAAGAAATTAAAATAATAAAATTTTATTTTTAATTAACATTTTGAAGTTACGTACAAACAACAAAACTGAATGTCTTGATTAGTTTTTTAGAACCGGCACTGCTCAGAGTGCCCAGTTAGAAACTATTATTGACTGGGCCATAATGTATTCACGCCTTTATTTCAGCTTATACTCGACGTATTGTAATTTTCATATTTTAATATCTATTTATACATTATTTGGCCTAATATGTTACTAAGAATTTTTCTGTGTTTAGTTGTATAGTGAAAAACGCATAAATCCACCTGATTTAGAGGTCAAGGGGTCTTTCTCAACCAGTGTCTCCCGAACCGGCCTGTACGCAGTAAATGTGCAGTCGCATCCGCCGCCAAGATGTGAGACAAACCTCAACCCATGAACCCGGGCACCCCTACTAAGTCACTAAACGTAGCTAACCATGTAGCAGTTCAATCTAGCCCCGCTACAGAGATTCTAACACCTTTCAAGAATTTGAACTTGTTGACGTGTCGCTAGCGTTTATGGCAACTTCCTGTGGAAGATCGACGCTGGATCGCGGACTCACCAACGCCGCCGACTTCAGTATTTCACGAGCTGGCACCTGGGGACGTTGCGACTGGAGGAAGACTCAAGCCACCGCGTGGGTCGACATATTTTACGAGCTACGATGACGCCATAGTTAGTTAATTTTACCTTGGTCATCCAACGCTCTACTTATTAAATTTTAGCAATGCTGATTGCACTGCTTGGCGCCCTTTACGTTTATCAGGTCAGTTAATTTTAATGTCACCAACCTTATTGTCAACTTCTCAATGTAATCCTAAAATTTCCAACCGTTGCATTACAATCCTTCGGATGATGCACACCCCTGAGATATTAACTAATGATTTAAAGAGTTCTCATGTTACTAAATGTTGAAGGAATAAATATTATTTTGGAAAAGTTTTACCATTTCTTTTTATTCTACATACTTTGTTCCTCATAACATGTTACAATGGCGGCAAAGTGCCTTGTATCCAATATTCCTTTTGTTACTACCGTTTGGGGTCACATATGGCAGAGGTGTTGAATTTCCAATAAATGGTTCACACACCCGTCTCCCAAATTGGTAACAGTGATAATACAGGGGAAGAATAGTGTGATGATACATGATACGGTAGCTGCACGTTAATAGTAGTCGAATTCCGGACAGGAGAGGGCAATTATAAGAAGAAGAAAAGATCGAACAGTGTTTACATATAGACGTCGTCTTTATATTGAATTATTTTATTTAGATTATGTGTTTATCAAATTATAGAAAAATGTTAGAACCTGCAGGCCATTTGCCTTGTGGCAGCTTTGGTAGACCCTGCAGACAACCCGCCTTGTGGCAGCACAGAGTGACTACTTTTCTTTGTTATAATTAATATTCTTATAATGTCAGTCAATAAAAAGTGACCCTTAGTTTCATACCCACCCCTCACACCCTTTTCTTTCTCAAAACTTTCTCTCCTTTGCTAAATCACTATTTTCGAGTAATCTTTATTAGGAATTAGTTTACATTATAAATGCCAAAAAATATGCTTTATATAAATTAAAGCTTTTCCCATCGTTTCCTTTGAGTATAATTAAAATAAAATTATTAATTACTCTATAAAAAATATTAATGTAGCTCATAATTCAATAGAAATGTATGAGCGCATAAAAGAACTTGAAAAAAAAAACAATATTATGGCTAAGATTATCTCTGACAGTTTCCCTTGATAATATTTTTTTCTTTCTTATAAAATTGTTCAAAAAATAAATAAAAACCACTCTGGCGCTTGAAATCGAGCGTTTCTATACTTTGTTTGCCAAGCAATTTTAATGCCTATTACCTATATTCGTGGCGATATAAGGCATACCAAGAATATACACATTTTGGCTTGTAGCTTCCCCTTGAACATACCCTTCACACAGCATCTCCAAAAATACGACGTTATTCCTGAGGGAAATTATTTTCATGGTTTATAATACGGTTCAAGCTAAAATAGTAGCGTTGACCTGGAAAATCCAGGGAGAAAACGCCGTCAAAGCTTTACCATTTGGGAGTTTCAAGAATGAAAGATTTTTCGCTAGTAGTTAAGATGAAAAGTAAATATTTTTTTAAACTTCAGTAGACTAAAAGTTGCTTTATGGCATCACTTATAAAATTTATTTAAAAAAGTCATAGTTTATTGATAAAATCAACTTCTTTCAGTATCGAAGGTTCCTACATTAAAATGTTTTACCATTAGTTCAAAATAAATCATGATTATTACAAGGCAAATTAAGATGTTTAATAATATTTTAACAAGTTCTGACCCACAATTAAATGCTCCAAAAAATTACTGTCTCGGAAGATCGGAAACAAGGAATATTAACACCAACCAAAATTAACAACCAAAACCAACCAACAAAAAGTCTCCCAATTCGGCTGGTCCCCGCGGGAGTTATAGACCACAACCCTCTAACAACAAGAAGAAACAAAATACTCAATATTGCAACTTTAAATACGAGAACCATTAGAATCGAAGAAAGCCTACACGAGCTAGAAATAGCTCTTGAAGAAATAAAATGGGATATCCTGGGCATTAGTGAGATGCGAAGAAAAAAAGTTAGAGGAGGCCTATGCCAAGAGACAAACTGAGCTTCAGGATATATTATAACAAACAAAACATTTCTAATATTAATATACCTAACAGAAGTTCAGAATAAAAGGCTTATTATTATTATTATTACAAGGCGTAACTAATAAGAGTTTTCCGGCAACATGTCTGTAGCAATTATGTTTGCATGTACCATGCACCTACATACCACCGATTGAAAATCTGAAAAACCGTACTGCATTGAATGTTAGGCGACAGACAATGGACGACAGACAGGCGATGCCATACGTGGTAATGCAAAATCATGTGTTTTTGGTTTGAAAATTTGGTCGCCTAGAAATGTTTTAGATGCTTTAATTAAATACTGCGAGTAGAATACATCTTGGCCTTTGAAATAATCGAGTATTTTTTAGATAAGTCTTTTTATAAGCCCAGAAAAAAATAATGTAAAGGCCTATGAAAACTGCTTTAAAGTTCAAAATCTCCTACTTACGAACCCATTTTCGGTTATGATTTTATTGCATAATGTGGAAAATTAAGTTATTTGTAAAATGATCGAAAAAAATTTAAATATTTACGCCTGAACATCCGCAAAATAAAATAAAAGGCACTTTTTAGCCATGTTTTTTTCTTGCATAAATCAAAACAGGCTGATTGATGGTGTTAAGCGGGAATTTAAACCTTATCGCCATCTACGTAAAGGTTGTTATTGATAGCGGCTCAATTTAAAATATTACACGACGTAGTGCATCGCCTTTTCCAAAGGGCTTTTGGAAAGGTCCGCTAATGTAGACAATTTAATTAAATTTTTTTTAAAAATACTTTTCCAAAACCTTATTTTACCAGCAATAATAATATATTAAAAATAACTAATTTCATCCAGTTAATGTTGAATCCTGAATTAGGTTATTTTAAAACGAAATGTAGTATGAGTTCCTGAAAATTTCAGCGGATTGCAAACCATTTAACGGTTTACCTTTTCTGTTGAGGAGTATAACAAATAAATGTTATGAGACTTTCTTTGACGTGAAATATTGCAGATTTCAGGCTTCTAATGTTGTGAGACTTTCTTTGACGTGAAATATTGCAGATTTCAGGCTTCTAATGTTGTGAGACTTTCTTTGACGTGAAATATTGCAGATTTCAGGCTTCTAATGTTGTGAGACTTTCTTTGACGTGAAATATTGCAGATTTCAGGCTTCTAATGTTGTGAGACTTTCTTTGACGTGAAATATTGCAGATTTCAGGCTTCTAATGTTGTGAGACTTTCTTTGACGTGAAATATTGCAGATTTCAGGCTTCTAATTTTGTGAGACTTTCTTTGACGTGAAATATTGCAGAATTTCAGGCTTCTAATTTTGCACTGCATCTCCTACCGGAAGTTTGAGAAAATTAATAAGTTTTTTTGCAAAATGTTAAAGTTCATACATTATAAAGTCAAAGCTTTCGGATGCAGAGTGATCGATATTTGTATGCATTTAATAAAAAAATAAATTTTTATACTTGACAAGAAATGGAAACACTGGACTATGACGGCCGGCATAGTCCAGTGGTAACGCATTGGACTGCCATTCCGAAGGTCGCGGGTTCGAACCCGGCGTGCGCAAATAAATTTTATTTGATTAATTTGTGTTATTTCACAATTAATTAATTAAAATAATATATAGTATATTTGCGGCACGTTCCAGAGTGGAAGATACTACCAGTATCGCCCTGGTGTAAGACCACCATTCAGAATTGAAACGTTGCTCCAAATGGCTTTAGCCGTGTTTAGTGACTAGATCTGAATAGCCAGGTACTTCCCCACCTTCCTCTTCCCCTTCCACACTTACCTTCAGCCTCACAACATCCCCCAATTGGGGATGCCATAGTCTCACTGGCTCCAGACGGGAGCAGTTGGGACTCTTGTGAGGTATTTACTATAAAAAAAAAAAAAAAGAAATTGCTACCCGGTTTCGCTAGAGTGACAACACTCTTTTTCAATACAATGGATATTTCAAAGCACCATCATCGTGGAAAAGACTTTAGAATTAGAAATTCAACAGCTGTGGAATTTCATGATGCTAGCTGAGATTTCACTGTTGCAATAAACAAGTATTCTGCTTTACACCAAATTTTTTACAGACTTTTTTTATAGTTTTACAGCCTTACGAAAAAACGTGGTGTAAATGTTAAGCGGCGTGTAAGGTCAGAACAGTGAAGAACTTGGCTTATTACCAAGGCGTTTGTTTGGTCTTAAACCACGCTCAAGGCCGGCTTTACCACACCAATGTTGAACGGGCGTGTAAGAATCTAATTAGTGAGACATTCGGTGCTTAAGTAGTACATAATTTCTTTTTAAATTGAAAAAAAAATCGAATTAACTTCTGCAAGTATTTTAATTTTTATTTTTGTGACAGCTGTTTCGGCGTACAAAGACATTATCAAACCAGGTTATGCCACATTGAGACAAATTATTTAAGCGATTTTATTTTTACCCCACGAATTTTTATTTGTGTGACGTTTAAAGTGATTTATTTATATTTTTGATTGATTTGTTAATAGTTAAGATGCTGAAAATAATAAAGTTAATAACTATAAAAATATTACCATTCGTTATTTCGGCTACTGGCATTATACCTAGCTCTCTCATTAAAAATTTAGGCGTATTAGATCTATCAAAAAATTTATATATAAAGATGCAAAAGTCGGTCATTTTGAATACATGTAGGATAACGAAAGATTTTTTAAATATTTATGTTGAGGGATCAGTAGGATTTATAGGCCCTGTTAGAAGTTCTACCGAGCCGAACCCTCTGATATGAAAATATCTGGAGTCGGTGAATTTTTTTTTCCCATTTGATCTCTGGTGAGTTGACGTGTTGTTGTTCTTGTATTGTTTTGTATTTATTTTACTTATATAATGCACTTACATAGTGTTGATTGACTAGCTGATCATTTGTGGAAAATTGAGTGGAAGGGTTTAGTTTTTCCTATGGGGAAGATTTAACCCGGACAACAAAATCGGAAGCATAAAAAAAAAAAAATAGAAAATAAGAGGTTTATTCATGATCCTGAGCTCTCCCTCTAATGCAGCTTCTGATACCAGATCTTTGGTAAAGATATCTAATTGAATGAAACCATCAAACTATCCATATATTCACTGAATGTTTAACTGCACATCTGCCTTGAGAATGGACACTGCAAGGCTTTCGAAAACGTTGGCTAAAGGAGTAGGAAGCGTAACACGGCTTAATATCTCAAAAATCAACCACCGTAATAATCATAAATCCTGTTTTTACTCGACCGTTTGGCTATTCATCTCTCTGTAAATTTATTTGTTACATTCCGGTTTCGGTTCAAGATGGTGGCCTGGTTGGAAATTAACTTTTTTCCCTCCAGAGTTAGCGTGATCGTTGTTCATACGGATCGTGGTTAAATCGAAATAATCAATATTATGGTACATACGTAGTATACCATACCATACATAGTCAAAATCTATGCTGTAATATTTTTGTAACAAACAAATAAATAAATAAATACCGGCCTGAGCTTAAAAAAATGATTAATTATCATTGAGATTGTGACATTCCTTTGTACAAATTGTGTTATTCCTTTTTTGAAATTAAATTTTTTTATAAGTAAGTAGGAGTTTATATTAAAATATTGTTTATAAAGAAGTAGGTACCTATTTACAAATCCTGTGATTTCCGAGAAAAAATGTTTTTGATTTATTTCTTACTAGCTGACGAGTAGGTACCCGGCGTTGCTCGGGATTATGAATGGTTTGGAGTAATGTCTTGAGGTTGTGAATTCTAGTGTACTGGAAAACTGGGTGCATTTTTAAGGTACAAACATAATATTATTGTAAAGAATTACGGGCGGCCTCAACTTCTTCTACCATCCATTTCCACGTCATACATTCTCCCTATACCCTTTCTTGGTTCATCACGTATTCCATATTTTACCACACGTAGGTATTTGATTCAATTCATCGGGTAAGGTGGGGGAATGCCGGTCAGCGGGAAATGCCGGTCACTATGGAATACCAAGTTCCTGAATTATTTAAAAAATGATACCTATACCACCATCTAGTCTTCACTGGGGACAACTAATTTACATGGCCGCGGCCATTTTGCATCGCACGTCAGTATGGCAGTGCGTCGTTCATGTTTCGGAGTGTTTTGTTGTTAAAAATTGGAATTTTCAATCAAAGGTAAGCTTAAGTATATTATTTACGGCTGGATTTGCTTTTATCACCAATTATAACAAATTTGTTATCACTTTCGATGTGACGGTTTGATTTTTGATAGCTTATTTAGATTTTTAGTGAATGTCAAAGAAAACATTTCTTTTGTTTTGGGGTTATGCCAGTTACTCGAAGTGGGTAATGGCAGTCACCGACCGGCATTACCTCATATGAAAATATAGGGCTAATTTACATGATGTGGCTTCTATATTCAACAAAGCCTACTGTGACACGGCTACAATTCAGAAAGGAGTTTCTGGATTTAAGGCGAGTGGAATTATGCCTATCGATCCTCCAATTTTTGGAGAAGAAGATTTCATGGCCTCAGACTATCTATTAGATTCCAAAACGACACTGTTACTGTGATGAATGATTCCACAGCTAACCCTTTGGACCATGATCAAGCAACATCTTTTACCTTTCCGCTTGAGGCCAATAATTTGCCAGGACTCAGTGCCCAAGTACAGATTACTCCTGAGGCCAATAACTTGCCAGAAACAAGCGCCCAATTACTGAATACTCCCGAGGACAATAATTTGCCAGGAACGAGGGCCAAAATACAGAACGCTGTATTGTATCCGTTGCCACTTTTGACAACTCAAGCCATAAAATGTGCAAATACCAAACAACACTCTGCTATCTTAACAGCAACACCACTGAAAGCAGACTTAGAAAACAAGGAAAGAAAAAGACAAGAGAAGTTGTCAAAAGATAGCAAGAAGATTGACAAGAAAACTGACAAGAAAAGGGACAAGAAAAATGATAAGAAAAAGACAAACACCACAACCAAACGAAGACAGCTTAAGACCAGTAAGAAATCAAGGATCGATTCAGAATATTTTTCTTCAGATGAAGAAGTTTTGGCTTCTAAGAAGAAAAGGTCAATTCCAGACTCGTCAGATGAAGAGAACCTTGAAAGTATAGATGATAGTGAGCAAGAAATATGTTGCGTTTGCAAAGAATTTGGGAAAAATGAAATTTGGTTCAGATGTCGAGGTTGTGGAAAGTGGGCACACAAAGAATGCACCGGAACCGATTCTCCTGACAAATACGAATGCGATTCTTGTGTGCGTAGAAATAAAGTTCTAAAACGCCTTGATTTAGGTATAGCTTTTTAAATAAGAACTTTGGTAAATCTTTGTAATAAAAACATTGTGTTACATTTAAAACATTGTTTTACTAATTTCTAGTCATTATTAGATTTTTTAATGCAAAGCTCTACTGATTTTGAGCGACTGTTATTACCCCTCATGGTGACTGCCATTTCCCGCAAAGTGCGGGCAACACCAGTCAATGAAAGGTTTAAAAAATGTATAAAAATAATTAAACTACTTAAGCTGGGTTATTTACAACATAGTAAACATAAAGTGTACTATTTTAGCTATATGAAAGTTTAATTACTTTTACACAAAGTTCTTTAATAAAAGAATTATGTCGTTTTTCGCTTAAGTGACCGCCATTCCCCCACCTTACCCTACCATGTCTCCCTCTTGCGTCCCGAATTTTTCTACCATTCATTTAATGTACCTAATCTTGTGAAATCCACATTTTTATTGTTGAAAAACTACATGAAACTACTCAGTATCTAATTCCAGTGCAGAGAGTCTTCCTCAGTCGTCCCCGACTTTTTCTACCATTCAAAAAGCTCTAAACACTCTTGGCACTAATAAGAACATACTTCAAAGTTTTCAGCGATATTGGACCAGTAGTTTTTGAGTCTATAGGGGACAAACAAAGAAATATTAATTTTATATATAAAGCTTAGAAACGCGAGATCTAACTAACAGTCCAGCATTATCAAATATACGCCTGAAAGCGTGAGGTGTTTGTTTTCTAATCGGTCGTTCCTCCCACTGAATAATTTTATTTTCAGGCGTTTATATGTAGACGTATTAATGAACGTAATAAATATAATACGTAAGCAGTTTCTTTACAACTCGCGTTTCGGTATTCGGATAAATACCAAATGTTTGCTGTACTAAACGGAGTTAAAATCGTTCAAATCGCCGTCTGTTTATAACGAAAGCCACACACGGATTTTAATGCGTTATTGTAGTGAAAATGTTCGCTTTCAAGACGTTAATTATACATTTATTTAAATAACTGTCTGCAACGAGAAACGCACTATTTTTAGGAGTTAACTGACCTGGAAACAAGTAGTTGCGAATGAAAAATTTCTGAACGTGTATTTAGCCAAATGAGTCTGGTCAAAACAAAACTCCGAAATCGTTTGGCGGTGAGAACCCTGAATGCCATTTTGTACGTGAGATTTGGCCTAAAGAGAGCAGGAAAGTGCTGTTATTCTTACACTGTTCCTGACGAAGTACTACGCTGCTTTGGGACCAAAGAAAGTTACGACTCCGTCTCTCAGCCTTCCACATCAGCTGCTGTTAATGAAGAAGAAGAAGATAAAGATGAAGATATTGATATTTTATTTCACTGATTTTATTTCTAAGTTAAATTTATGTTAGCTTTTTTTGGCATTTTTTAAAGTAATTTAGTATTTTTCTGGTATATTTTTCCCATCACTATATTTCTCAATAAATACTAAGTTAAATTTATGTTGGCATTTTTTAAAGGAATTTAGCATATTTCTGGCATATTTTTCCTATCACTCTAGCATATTTTGAAGTAGTTGAGTTGGAAACACTGATTCGAACCCAGGTGCAGGGCCGGCCTTATGCAGGCGCAATTTCCAAGTCTGACGGCCCTGATAATACCTTACATCTAAAAGTCCTAACACGTCGCCCTTGAGATTATTTTTCGTACACTAAAATTTGACTCGCGCCAGGTGCCGTTTCGCACAGCCGTTCGTTACGCGTAGAGTGATTAAATGTTCAAAGTAATCCAATGTAGAGTTTGAAAATTTTAATGAATAGGTTAGGTCGTTTATTTTTCGTCTGTTTTATAAATTTGGAATATTTAGTAACCGTTTATCCAGGCCTATTGGCAAAAGACCATTCCACACAAATTTCCATTTCCAGCAAAGTGTTGGTAGTTAAAGTAGGTTATGTGGTTAGTGGTAAGTGGTTGGTTTAAAGTTTAAAGCGTTACTTTTGAAGGTAGTAAGTAGGTAGTGAACCGAGCGATTAAAAGTTTCAGGAACACCGGTGCGCCGTGCTAACAAGAGCAAACATGTGCTAACATGTCGTATTGTACGCCAGAAAATGTTCTGGAAGAATGGAGTTGCGGTACGGAGGCCACTTGTTGACCTTGCTAGTTTTGCTTAGTCCCAACTGTTCCCAACCATCTGGTGCCAGTGAGACTATAGCATCCCTAATTGGCGTATCTTGCGAGGCTGATGGTAGTGGGAAGGGGAAGGAGATGGGGAAGATGTAGGGAAGTACCATTATTCGATCTGGTCACCAAACACGAAGAAAGCCATTTCAAGCAACGTTTCAATTCTGAATGGTGTTCTTATACCAGGGCGATACTCTGGAACGTGCCGCAAGTATAGTACCTATATATTATTTTATGTGAGTAAATGTGAAATAACACAAATTAATCGGATAAAATTTATTTGTCCACCCCGAGATTTAAAACCGTGACCTCCGGCTTGCTAGTCGAGACCTACTTTTAACACACCCCAATGTGCTTCATTTGTGAAAAAATTGAACAAGTTGTGAAGTCGAACAATAAATACTGTGCGAACAATAAATAACAGAGAGTTCCAATACTGATGACCCCAAACCCATAGGAAGTACAGTAACAGAGAACGGCAATACTGATGACTCCAAATCCATCGGAAGTTCAGTAACAGAGAGAGGCAATACTGATGACCCCAAACCCATCGGAAGTTCAGTAACAGAGACCAGCAATACTGATGACTCCAAACCCATCGGAAGTTCAGTAACAGAGAGAGGCAATACTGATGACTCCAAACCCATCGGAAGTTCAGTAACAGAGAGCAGCAATACTGATGACTCCAAACCCATCGGAAGTTCAGTAACAGAGAGAGGCAATACTGATGACCCCAAACCCATCGGAAGTTCAGTAACAGAGAGAGGCAATACTGATGACCCCAAACCCATCGGAAGTTCAGTAACAGAGACCAGCAATACTGATGACTCCAAACCCATCGGAAGTTCAGTAACAGAGAGAGGCAATACTGATGACTCCAAACCCATCGGAAGTTCAGTAACAGAGAGCAGCAATACTGATGACTCCAAACCCATCGGAAGTTCAGTAACAGAGAGAGGCAATACTGATGACCCCAAACCCATCGGAAGTTCAGTAACAGAGACCAGCAATACTGATGACTCCAAACCCATCGGAAGTTCAGTAACAGAGAGAGGCAATACTGATGACTCCAAACCCATCGGAAGTTCAGTAACAGAGAGAGGCAATACTGATGACTCCAAACCCATCGGAAGTTCAGTAACAGAGAGAGGCAATACTGATGACTCCAAACCCATCGGAAGTTCAGTAACAGAGAGAGGCAATACTGATGACTCCAAACCCATCGGAAGTTCAGTAACAGAGAGAGGCAATACTGATGACCCCAAACCCATCGGAAGTTCAGTAACAGAGACCAGCAATACTGATGACTCCACACCCATCGGAAGTTCAGTAACAGAGAGAGGCAATACTGATGACCCCAAACCCATCGGTTCAGAATTTAATAGCTGTGCTCTGTGCCATATCAAGAATCATTAAATTAATTAGATCATACAAATTGGAAAATATTTTAATTCTTAAAGACAAAAAAAGAGATGAGACAAAAATTGACAACATTTAAAGAATCTTCTATAATATAAAACTATAAAGCGAGGTATTACAAATTCAAAAAAAAATAAGTAGATCAAATATTTGACCAGAGTGCTACAGCAATCGTCATCATTAGGTAATACTATTAGGTTATTCTGATTTGTGTAAGATAGTGAGATGAATAGCGAATAGCGCATAACCCAAGTGACGTTTTGGGAAAAGTAGATCGTCTGGTGCTTATTGGACCTTGTCATTACTTGGATACTTCCCAACGCTGAATTAATATTATTACATTATATTTATCGCCAAGGGAAGGAACTTCCCAGATGGATATTTCAAACGTTTTCATTATCCTACACACTTTATGCGGCCAAAAATATCTTTGAGCCAAATCAAGTAGGTACGAATTTAGGTTGTTCTTAATTTATTTTAATGCCGCCCTAAGCAAAAAATGCCATCCCCCTCTCTTAAACAAAATTTTCGTATCTCACTCAAAACTACTTGATGATCGGTAAAAAAATATCTTGTAGGCAGTCGTCCCACGAGTCGGTAAGGAATCGAAAAAAACAGTGCTGTAAAGATGCGAGAAACGTTGCGCGATCTTTGCAAACGGCAGATAAGTTATATTGCTTATAAAACTGCCGGTATTGCAGATTTCTGCTGTCGCATTTACCTACGTTAAATATCATTTTCTTATCATCTCAAATTGACTCACGGGTACTATTATAAAGGGACTATTGAAACAGGTAAATTAATATAAATTGTAATTTGATAGATTGAGGAGACGGCCGAATGGCACGTAAACATGTAAACAAAAATAAAGTTGAGGGGAAAAGACAAGATTGTGAAATTCTTGCATAACCCCTAGCAACGCCGTATACACGTCAGCTAGAGATATATAATTGCTTTTGTACGTTTCCAACCTGAATAATTCATATTTTATATTAAAACACAAATAACTTTGTTTACATGACTTTAATATATATAACCTATACATGTTTCATGAACAATGTTCACCTCATCAGGAGCAAGTATATAATAAATAATGACATCACAAAGTGAAAAGCTTTCAGAAGATATTTTTCTTCGAAAAATTAATTCATATTTTTTTGTGATCTGTATTAGTCTGTTCTTTTAGGCCCGTCAGTTAGTTAGATGTTTAAGATTGAAGTATTTTAATCTTTGATTGAATGCATTTAGAGTTTTTCTCTCCTTGTTTTCTAGGGATGAAGCTCAAAGATAAATTAAGAACGTTTGAGAGTATAATAATTCACGTGATTTAAATACATCATTGATGTTTAATGAATCCGTCAGGAAATAACAACTTTTTATTACAATATTTACGCGTTTCATACTTCATCAATATAACAATAGATTTTTCATCGACTTTCTTCTTACCTTTGATCTTTGATCCTACAAGCCAGCGATTCTCAAAGTGTTCTGTGCCGTCCCTGGGGTGAGGTGCTGGGTTCCCAAATTCACGTTAGCTTGAGTTAGTTGAGGTGTGAAATGATAGCTGCTCCTTGTTTACTATGTTACACGCAGGTATGTAACCGTGTACGAATAATCAGAAAACTTTCCGATGAAAAAATATTGCTAATTTATTAAAAATCTCTTAAAATTATTCATATTCCTGTTCAAAATGGGATTGTAGGATTGTGTAATGAATTGATAGATAAACTTAAAAACTTTAAGTAAAATATCAATGTTTTATGACGATGTCCGAACACCTGTTCATGTTTGCACTTCGTCCTGATATATTATTAAGACCAACGCAAGTGGATGAACACGTGTTCCATTAAGTTTTTAGATTTTCACGGCCAAAAGCATTTTTATTGTTTATTTTTGGGGTGTTATATCAACGCTGTCCGAAACGTCGGCTAAAGAAGGAGTTAGCGCAACACGGCATAGCACCCCAAAAACAAACAACAAAAAAACGTGTTCCATTATTATTACGAATTTACCAACACTTTATCAGGGGGCGGTTTACAATTCCATTTTAACAGAATGCATGAATAATAATTTGAAGAGATTTTCAATAAATCAGCATTACTCATTTTTCTCCGTGTAGTTGCGTTAGGTACCTACATAAAAAAATCCGGATAGAAAAATATGGATCATGTAATCAGTATAAGAAATCGAACTCACCGTTCGAGATTTTTCGCTATGTACCTATGCATTTTTCTGCTTTATGGTTAATATTCGAACAGCGAACAAGTTTTTTTAAAAGAAAAACTTTTCACTTGGCAAGAATTTTGTTGTAAGGGGAGTGAGTCTGTGCCCGCTATAGGATTATTACTAGGTCCACCCGTACGTAGGAATATAAAAAACCTTACATTTAATCTGCCTGAAATCCACCCCTTTTAAACTTAGGTATATGGGGCCGGTATTTCAGTTGCTTTTAAAGCACTGCTTTACAGATATGGTAGGAGCCCCGACTGACAACATTACTGATTATTCTGAAATGCCGACCCTTAGAGGTGGTGTCACTCAATATTGTTCGACTGTTGCGAACTCCCAAGTCTGGTCAATATAGCGTAGTACCTACTCGACATACTAGACATGGGGACCTTTTTCAATGCGACCGTTCATAAAGAAGTTATGAAGCGAACTCTTCAATTCCTCGCCTACATAATTTAGCATTTACGTACATTCGTACAAATAATATCTGTAATTTTTATTTTTTATCCAATTGTAGTAATTTTTGTATAAGACCATGGTTTATTACTAACAATTGTATGAATTTATTGTAACCATTTTATCTACCAAAACCACGGGCGTATGAAATAGTAAAAATAAAGAAAAACTTTTTTTCATTGGTTTATTTAAACGCCCACCAGGCTTTGACACAAATATACATTTTTAAATACAGAACGTAAGTAAATAATGGTTATAGTAATTTTTAAATATAAATATAAAATTATAAATTTATAAACATAATAACAAATTGATACAGTTAAAAATTATTGCATATCTGCATGTATGTATGTTTTTTAAAGGAAGCAATGTTCTTATGTTAAATATGTTGCAAGAGTAAATTTCATTCCCCAAATAATGTAATCTCTAAGAACAAGAATTGTACATAAAATTAGTGCTAGAAGCAACTACATTAAATGGAGCATGGAGTCTAGTGTTTTGGTTTGTTTTGTTATGTTAATGATTTTAAATAATAACAAAATATCACAATTTTTTGTTGGCAATAATAATTCGGATAGTTTAAGTAATTGCATTAAATCATCACAAGGAGAAATATGATTATCGCTAATTTATTCAGAATTTCTTGGAATTATTGGTAATCCGGTTAAAAACTTAACGAATGACATAATATATTTCCTGATAAACTTTTAACTAAATTCAAATCTATTATAACTATGAGGTACACGAAAACGTGTTCTGATATATGAGGAATTTACTAAAAGTTTATTATTCATTTCTCTGCCTGCATATGAACTCGTTGAACAAAAACCATAACTACAATCCAAACACTTTGAGAAGCTGTTTTATATTCGTGAAGTAATTATTGACAGAAATAGATTAACCCACACAAATATTTATTTATATGGAAATCACAATATATGTGTGAGTTGTTTATGTGGTTTTCTAGTTAAAGTTTAACGATATTCCACCGACACCGGATCGTTGCAGCGACCAATGGGCCAGGCTATGCGATGTTTAAAATAAATAATAACATTTAGAAAAGGAATTTTAAAAGTAAGCAGAGGCTCCCGAATTAAGTTGTACTCGTAAATTATTTTAAACTTTGTAGATTATTATTGTTTAGGTGGTGTAATGTAGTAAAACACTATTTTCGGGTACTTGGCAAGAGTTGATTTTTATGAGCGGCATTAAATTGTTTGAACAAGTGGCGGCTCGTGACTTGTGAGTGATAGAGTGCCAAATTAGAAAAATTCAACATTTTTGATGTTGTTTATTCTAAAACGATTATTTTTTTTTTTCAATAATTCGATTTTTTATGAAGATTTCAGGAAATTTCAGTTACAGATTTCCCGAAAATCTTCAGACAAAAAAAAAGAATTTTCGAAAAAAAAGCAAATGTTTTCGGCTACAACATCAATAATGACATTTTTTTGTAATTTTAGCAATCTAGTACTCCTAAAAGTCACGAGTCGCCTCTGGTCTGAGCATATCGCTAGAAGAAGAAAACATGAAACCACTTGGATCAATATTATTTGTTTCCATAAGATTGATTTGATTAAAGTGCTGTGCTTAATGGCGAGGATGTACGATGAATTAAAAAGTTTTATTGGAATTAGATGGCGGTGTTGCGATGTAAGAGCGGATATTGGAATATAAAATATAGAATGAAGAATGCGTGCTATTACTTGATATACCTTGATATACCCTACATACATTTGTTACCAACCTAAATAAATATATTTTGTAGGTTCTCGTTTTGGCGGCCCGACGAAATCGAACATACAGATTTTTATCTTAAATGATTTTGTTCAAAAATTTAACTTTTTCAGAAGAAGCGTTACATCACCAAAAGCTCGCAATTTGCCTAATAATTTGATGATTTTTTCAAACATCGATGATTCTCTCAATGCATCTTCCTGGAAGTCTCGGGCCCATTATTCTAAGAACAACTCCAAAAGCTCGCATTTTGCCTATAAATTTGATGATTTTTTCAAACATCGATGATTCTCTCAATGCATCTTCCTGGAAGTCTCGGGCCCATTATTCTAAGAACAACTCCAGAAGCTCGTATTTTGCCTATAAATTTGATGATTTTTTCAAACATCGATGATTCTCTCAATGCATCTTCCTGGAAATCTCGGGCCCATTATTCTAAGATCAACTCCAAAAGCTCGTATTTTGCCTATAAATTTAATGATTTTTTCAAACATCGATGATTCTTTCAATGCATCTTCCTGGAAGTCTCGGGCCCATTATTCTAAGAACAACTCCAAAAGCTCGCATTTTGCCTATAAATTTGGAGATTTTTTCAAACATCGATGATTCTCTCAATGCATCTTACTGGAAGTCTCGGGCCCATTATTCTAAGAACAACTCCAAAAGCTCGCATTTTGCCTATAAATTTGATGATTTTTTCAAACATCGATGATTCTCTCAATGCATCTTCCTGGAAGTCTCGGGCCCATTATTCTAAGAACAACTCCAGAAGCTCGTATTTTGCCTATAAATTTGATGATTTTTTCAAACATCGATGATTCTCTCAATGCATCTTCCTGGAAATCTCGGGCCCATTATTCTAAGATCAACTCCAAAAGCTCGTATTTTGCCTATAAATTTAATGATTTTTTCAAACATCGATGATTCTTTCAATGCATCTTCCTGGAAGTCTCGGGCCCATTATTCTAAGAACAACTCCAAAAGCTCGCATTTTGCCTATAAATTTGGAGATTTTTTCAAACATCGATGATTCTCTCAATGCATCTTCCTGGAAGTCTCGGGCCCATTATTCTAAGAACAACTCCAAAAGCTCGCATTTTGCCTATAAATTTGATGATTTTTTCAAACATCGATGATTCTCTCAATGCATCTTCCTGGAAGTCTCGGGCCCATTATTCTAAGAACAACTCCAGAAGCTCGTATTTTGCCTATAAATTTGATGATTTTTTCAAACATCGATGATTCTCTCAATGCATCTTCCTGGAAATCTCGGGCCCATTATTCTAAGATCAACTCCAAAAGCTCGTATTTTGCCTATAAATTTAATGATTTTTTCAAACATCGATGATTCTTTCAATGCATCTTCCTGGAAGTCTCGGGCCCATTATTCTAAGAAAAACTCCAGAAGCTCGTATTTTGCCTATAAATTTGATGATTTTTTCAAACATGGATGATTCTCTCAATGCATCTTCCTGGAAATCTCGGGCCCATTATTCTAAGAACAACTCCAAAAGCTCGTATTTTGCCTATAAATTTGATGATTTTTTCAAACATCGATGATTCTCTCAATGCATCTTCCTGGAAGTCTCGGGCCCATTATTCTAAGAACAACTCCAAAAGCTCGCATTTTGCCTATAAATTTGATGATTTTTTCAAACATCGATGATTTTCTCAATGCATCTTCCTGGAAGTCTCGGGCCCATTATTCTAAGAACAACTCCAGAAGCTCGTATTTTGCCAATAAATTTGATGATTTTTTCAAACATCGATGATTCTCTCAATGCATCTTCCTGGAAGTCTCGGGCCCATTATTCTAAGAACAACTCCAAAAGCTCGTATTTTGACTATAAATTTAATGATTTTTTCAAACATCGATGATTCTTTCAATGCATCTTCCTGGAAGTCTCGGGCCCATTATTCTAAGAACAACTCCAGAAGCTCGTATTTTGCCTATAAATTTGATGATTTTTTCAAACATCGATGATTCTCTCAATGCATCTTCCTGGAAATCTCGGGCCCATTATTCTAAGATCAACTCCAAAAGCTCGTATTTTGCCTATAAATTTGATGATTTTTTCAAACATTGATGATTCTCTCAATGCATCTTCCTGGAAGTCTCGGGCCCATTATTCTAAGAACAACTCCAAAAGCTCGTATTTTGCCTATAAATTTAATGATTTTTTCAAACATCGATGATTCTTTCAATGCATCTTCCTGGAAGTCTCGGGCCCATTATTCTAAGAACAACTCCAGAAGCTCGTATTTTGCCTATAAATTTGATGATTTTTTCAAATATCGATGATTCTCTCAATGCATCTTCCTGGAAATCTCGGGCCCATTATTCTGAGATCAACTCCAAAAGCTCGTATTTTGCCTATAAATTTGATGATTTTTTCAAACATCGATGATTCTCTCAATCCATCTTCCTGGAAGTCTCGGGCCCATTATTCTAAGAACAACTCCAAAAGCTCGCATTTTGCCTATAAATTTGATGATTTTTTCAAACATCGATGATTCTCTCAATGCATCTTCCTGGAAGTCTCGGGCCCATTATTCTAAGAACAACTCCAAAAGCTCTATTTTGCCTATAAATTTGATGATTTTTTCAAACATCGATGATTCTCTCAATGCATCTTCCTGGAAGTCTCGGGCCCATTATTCTTAGGACAACTCCAGAAGCTCAGCCTATTCGTCCGTGAAAGTGGAAACCTAACGTAACCTAGTATCGCCTTTTGACTATTTATTTTTACCAAATTTTAATCATTTTGATGATATTTACTATTTTGACGATTTTGATAATATTTACTTTTTTTTACTATTACCACTTTGCGCTTTATTCCGTTTTGATGATATTTACCATTTTGAATATTTTACCATTTTGAAGATTTTACCATTTTGATAACATTTACCATTTTTTAATTGTTACCACTTTTTGTCACTCCTGGACATACTGATCCCTAGATTCCTACCAAACCCTCATACCTTTTACCTTCACAGAACTTACTCTCCTTAAAAATGATACTCCACACAGCATATTAAAAGAAGACAGCAAAATAATTTCCCTGAGGACCTCGTGTGTGGGGTTAACGTAAAAAAATATATACTTATGTTTTTATATTTTCTTTTTTACTTTTGCATTCTTTTAAGCAACATGTTAAATAGGCATAATTATTATTTAATAATAACAGATAAATTGCCTTGCAGGGGATATTGTCTTAATGATTAAATTTTACAATTAGAGATTTTACTCATCAAGTTATTCTAAAAATACAATAATAATTATTGTTTAATATAATAATATATGATCTCAAAATGTGCCATGTTTTTCGAGAATAGATAAATACTCACAGAGATAAAAATCTTCCGGGCGTTACAGAATACACGCAGCGTATTATCACGGCTTCCAAGAACATACGAATCTGTCTACATTACTGTCATTCGATAGTTTGCTGTGATTGATTGACTTTGACAAATTGAAATCCCTAATTCCATAGTACTTCATCGATACATTAATCTGTCTAGATGGAACAAGATAAGCAGCACACTTCTTAAAATAACCGAATAAAAATACATTATTATCGATTTAAGTAATTTACTTCGAGTAAGTAAACACTTTACATGGCACCTAACATTTTTTTATAGATTAACTCCACACAGGAGGCAGTGAGGCCAAAAAGATACATCAGGGCCTATGTCATCTTTGGGTATGCTGCGTGGAGGGTCTTTTTAAGGAAATGGGGAGAGGAAGTTCTGGGAAGGAAAAAGTTGTAAGGGGTAGGTTGGAATCTGGGGGCAATGTATCCAGGAGTGACGGACGTATTAATCCATCTCTCCCACTGCGGTGCAAGGCGATGGGTCGAGAGAGTCCGGCTGGAGAAATCAAAAGGTCTCCCTCAACCAATCTAATCCGATCCGGCCTACCATTCAGTAGGTGGGCAAACATATCCATCGCCAAGACCCAGAAAAACCTTATCCCACAAACCCAGGCACCCCTGCTAAGTCACCAAACGTAGCATAACAGTTGTGGTGACATATGGCCCGGCGTGTTGACTATCCCTTAAATGGTTCACGGGCGGCTCTGAATTTGCCAATCACCTTTTGAAAACTAATCATCATTTTTATGTAAATAAGGGTTGAGAAATTTTACATACAGTGGGTTTATAATTAAATTCCCGAGATGCAGATTCGAGATGTTTTCTCGAACCACAATTTAGAAATGCAAATTCACGGATAAAAATGGGTATAGCTGATTTATTGAAATTCTGTTAATAACGTGATGGCAATCCATTTCTTGATAAAATACTGGTCCATTCAGAATTTATCGGAGCACTTGTTCATGCAGGCGTTATTTTTCTGATAAAATATAATGACGAAATGCGACAATATTAGTATTTTTATGAAACGTGTTCCGCCGTCCTCATAACACATTTTAGTTATACTGATACTTTGCTAGGAAATCTATCAATTCATCCGTTAAAGGCTTGAGTTCCATTTTTCAAGAATACGAAAAATTTAAATTAAGATTTTTTTAATAAAATAGCAATATTATATATCAGTAAGTTTTCTCCTTGTTGAGATGTGACTGTCCTGATTTGCTTGCATTTAAATCTACGATTTTTGAGATCTCGGACTGAAGATATTCTTACTATAGTAATTCTTAACGTCTTGAAGCCCGTTTCACTGTCAGATAAATAATTTATAATAAGCATCGCAAGACTGGGATTATTTCAAAGACATCGGAATTAGTATTAAAATTACGCCAAGCAGGAAAACAAAGCGGTAGTGAGTAGTACACGGACTAATGAATTCTATCTAGGAAGTATGGCTTCTTGGGGTAGTTCCAAGAGAATATCCCACTTATATTTTATTATTTTATATTGTAGATCCCAATTTTGATTCAGGATTTATTAAGTTCCATTATGGAGAGTGTGTATCATATTTTGGGATGCAGTGTGGATGGAGTTTCGTTTTTAAGGAAAAGAAGGAGGTTAATATAGGTCCTGAAAAGAGGGAAAAACACGAACGCCGGCAAATCATCCCATTGCAGAGGTGTTGAGCACAGGGAACGACCCGTGAATCATCCCTTGCTGAGGTGTTGGGCACAAGGACGACCCGCGAATCATCCCATTGCTGTGGTGTTGAGAACAAGGACGACCCGCTAATAATCCCATTGCCGAGGTGTTGAGCACAGGGACGACCCGTAAATCATCCCTTGCTGAGGTGTTGGGCACAAGGACGACCCGCAAATCATCCCATTGCCATGGTGTTGAGCACAAGGACGACCCGCTAATAATCCCTTGCTGAGGTGTTGAGCACAAGGACGACCCGCTAATAATCCCATTGTCGAGTTGTTGGGCACCCGTAAAAACAATACGAATCGACAAATAATGTTGAGCATGCGTTTTTTCTGCCTCCCGGTTGTGTAACGATGCCACTAGTTCTTCGCAACACATTTGAAATACCAGCATTCATTGAAATATCGGTGGAATAAAGACGTATAGTATGTTCTACAATATTGCAATGCTTCTTTTTAACTCCCCGGGCTTAGACAAAATAATATAATGTCATTAAAATATCTCCGCCTGCATTCTATATCAACGGATTCACTGTTTTGAAACGCATCCCCCAAAAAATACTGTTTTTGACACAAATAGACATATGCAATTAGGAGACATGAGGTTTTTAAATCGCTAACCGATGTTTTTTATTTGAAACTGTATTTTACTTTGCACGAAACTAAAAAAAACACGTTTAATTAGACTCTAGGTTTCTAATTATTAGACAAACATATTGTAAAGGCATAAGCGATGATTTTATCTGCAATCAATATGAAGATATGCTCGCTAACTTCAAAAACATACAGGATCTCCACAAGGAAACAAAATTCTTACGCGAAGAGAACGAAAACAAAAACATTAGAATCTCTTCTCTGGAAACCCATCTAGCAGACCTGGAACAAGAAAAGCTCTCCGACAGTTTAGAGATGGCGGGCGTGGATTTGCGGCCGGGAGAACCACCTGTTGAAGCGGTACTTCGGATAGCCAGCTACCTAGGAATGCCCCTGCTACAACAGGACCTACGACTGGTGACCAAGACACAGGACCGGAGACAGAACACCCCCGACAAACTTCGTGTTACCTTCCACAGCCTAAAAACTAGGGATTCTATTTTATCTTTAAAAAACGCGGCAAAGACATTAAATTCAAACTCACCAATCTACATAAGTGAAGTAACATCACCATTCTATAAATAATTACTTTGGAAAACTAAACAATCGGCAAAAGACAAACATTACCAATTCGTATGGTTTAAAGCCGGCAAATTACTCGTCCGTAAAGGACCGGGACAAAAAATTGCACAAATTAAACATGAAAATGACATAAAAAAATGGTATAACTAATATAAGTCACTCAGACCTCATTAGAACACTGTACGAATTTGCATATCATCATGGCTGAACTCCTCTCTATTAACCTAAATAGTGCACACCATTCTATTTATATTTTTAACACTCCAGACTCTTTTACACTACTTAACCATAACATAAGATCCCTTAATCAAAACTATAACGAACTCGACATACTTTTATACAACTTTCAAACTTATATGGCAGAATTATTATACGAGATGCAATTATTGCAATTATGGAATTTTCTTAAAACAATCATTTACTTAATCATTTCTAATGATTTAATTTACACTAACTTTTCTAAATGTTTTTACTATCCAAATTATCTTAATCATTTTAACGTCAAATTTGATCGTTATAAAGGTTTTTATTACCCAAATTATTTAAATTATTTTACCAGAAAATTATCTTGTTTTAATTGTTTTTATTGCCAACATTATTTTAAAGATTTTACCATCAAATTTTATTATTCTAAATGTTTTTATTACCGAAAGTATTTGAATTATTCTACCATCAAATTCTATTTTTCTAAAGTTTTTATTACCCACACGATTTGAATTTTATTGTTATAAATGTTTTTACTATCCAAATTATTTTAATTATGCTACCATCAAAATTTATGGTTCTAAATATTTTTATCACCCAAATTATTCTAATGATTTTACCATTAAATTTTATTGTTATAACTTTTTTATAATCCGAATCATCTTAACCATTTTAACATAATATTTTATCGTTCTAAGCTTTTTTATTGCCCCAATTATTTCAATTACTCTACCATAAAATTCTACTGTTCTAAATCTTTTTATTATCCATATTATTATTATGATTTTACCATCAAATTTTTTTTATATTTTTTTTATACTTATGCTTCCAGTTTTGTTGTCCGGGTTAAATCTTCCCCATAGGAAAAACTAAACCCTTCCACTCACTTTTCCACAAATGATCAGCTAGTAAATCAACACTATGTAAGTGCATTATATAAGTAAAATAAATACAAAACAATACAAGAACAACAACACGTCAACTCACCAGATATCAAATGGGATTTTTTTTTTTTAAATTTAAGTTTTTAAATTTCTAATGTTTTTATTACCCAAAATATTAGAATTACTCTACCATCAAATTCCATTGTTCTATATGTTTTACTACCCACAAAATTTTAAAGATTTTTCCATCAGATTTTATTGTTCTGGACGTTTTTATTATCCAAATTATTTTAATTATGTTACCATAAAAAATTATGATTCTAAATATTTTTATCGCCCAAATTATTCTAATTATCTTACCATCAATTTTTATTGTTCTAACTGTCTTTACTATCCAATTTATTTTATCATCATTCTTGTTACTTTTCTAATCCTTCTAACCTCTTTATCACTTTCATTTATCTTAAACCATTATATTCATGGTCAACAACAATTCAAATACAAAATAAAATATTAGAATAAATACTTTTATAATAACCCCTTTGTAACTATGTCCTCCAACTAAATGCATTTATATTGCATATATTTTTACAATATTGTCGTACCTGTACCTACTCTTTCTATTATCTATCTATTGACTCCATAGTTTAAAATGTATACAACTTTGTAATATATATTTTGATTTAGTCATGCATATAAATATTCTAAGTATCTGAATACGTCTGTCTCGACACAGGTGTACCCTAGTGTACCCTAGTACCCTCTATTGACTCCATAGTTTAAAATGTATACAACTTTGTAATATATATTTTGATTTAGTCATGCATATAAATATTCTAAGTATCTGAATACGTCTGTCTCGACACAGGTGTACCCTAGTGAGACAGGTGTCGATAAAATACACGTAAAAATCTTTATATTGATAGATAAATAAATAAAAAATGAAAAAAGGGTACTGTAATTTTGTTTTATTTAAAAAAATTTTTTTTAAACAAATAGGCACTGAGGTTTGTAATTTGTAAAGGAGTACAAATTATCATCTTCACGTAAATATTCATTAAATATTGTTCGTTATTAATTTGTTATGATGTTGTTACGATTCGCTAAATTGTTATATTAAAATAACATTCATCTTATTCTGAGACTAACGGGGTACTTACCATTAAAATGTTGTATGTTTACCCATTGTGTGAATATTAACTATTTGTTTACTAATGAAGCTTGATCCTAATATTTATTGTTACATAATGTATACCACTTAATTTAATCACCTCTAGTTATTTAACGTGGATTTATGTGAACAACTCGTGTCAATATATTTTACAGACAAATATCCTTGAGCTAAGAACTTCACTATTACTAATGTTGACAGATCCTTTATAATATATTATAGTAGACAATATATCTACATCTAATGGCTTATTACACACACAACACAAAAAGTAGAAATTGTCTCTTGTATCTAAATTGTCAAAATTGTCTACTATAATAATTATAAATATTAAGACATTGTTTTTTAATGATAAACTACTGTTTATAAGACAAGGTTTTTTTATGCATAGCACAAAGGATAACAAATTATTATAAGCAATAATTAGTCGCCTGAAATATCCATACAAAAATAAAGTTGGTTGTTTACAGGTGAAAAATATAATAAGCACTAATTATTGATTGAAAGACTAGTACATAATTCATTATTTGCCTTTTAGGGGTTCCATGATAACTCAACAAAATGACAATTCAACACACCTTTAAAAAGTGATATAAAGTCATTACAAATGAAGGAAAAAAAAATAAACCTAACCTAGGTAAGTTTTTAGATTCTCACGGCCAAAAGCATTTTTGTTGTTTGTTTTTGGGGTGTTATGCCGTGTTGCGCTAACTCCTTCTTTAACACATCTTCGGATCTACCGGATCTGCCCTGATGATGGACACTGCAACGCTGTCCGAAACGTCGGCTAAAGAAGGAGTTAGCGCAACACGGCATAACACCCCAAAAACAAACAACATAAACCTAACCTAACCTAACCTACTTAACCCAGTTAATAAAGTTTTTGTTTCATCACTTTCCATGACTTTATATAACTTTTTAAAGATTTGATGAATTGTCATTTTGATGATTTATCTGGTCACCCTTGTGTCGGGGAAGAGTAGTTTGCAAAAAAATTATTTAAATCTCACCTTACTCATGTTTTGAAGGCCTGATCAACATCGGAATAAATTTGTTTAAAAACAAACCCATACCGGGACATTCAATTTCAACCGGGACTTTCATTTTCAAATATATGTTTGGGAAAGTTGATTAATTATTACTGCATGACCTTTGTTGTGGATCCATTGTTTAGGGAAGATTTTAAATTCAGAAGTTGTCTTATTGTTTATTTTATTTGACCAAATGTTGGATTTGTTTTGGGTGTTTTAAAGAATTCATAAGTTTTACGCACCCATGCTTCATGTGATTTGTGTATTTTCGTAAAATTTACTTGTTTTATTTTAAGAGACGAGTTAAAATTATTTTTGTGTAAATTTTGTAGAACCGGAACATCTAGTACTTGAAAATGGTTAAATATATTATTTACAGTGCTTACTGATTAGTATTATGGGAACTTTGAGTGATGTAACAATTATAGTGATTAGTTTTTGTGCATTTCATAATGCATTATGGCTATGGTGTTGCACCTTCCCATGTCATTATGACATATCTATTCAATGGTCGATTGGCAGAGAGAATAGTCACTATCTGAGAATATCTCGGCATTGAACTCTTGATTGTATAAAGTGAAAAATGTAAGTTAAGGTGTTGGACACATGCCCGGGATACAGCAGAAGGACCACCGACGGAATCAGTTTGTACCAGACAGTCCCAGACAAAGCTGGGAAAGCAAATAATACGGTAGCCGTGCGAGGGATTGGGCGTGCAATGCGCAATGGACCGAGGCCACAGAACTAGCTTAACAGGGAATGAGTAATATAAAGAAATTAATTATAATAACCGTGTTCAAGGCGGTCGCTGCATCATCTCAATAAGTCATTGCGATGCAGTTACGACTGGGATCATTTGAGTCTTGTGATACGAAATTTCGCTGGTCATCAGTAGTGTACAACTAACACTTCCTCTAGCGGACATTGCATAGAAACAGCAAGATCTCGGAATCTTGCTCGTCATCAGCAGTGTATTGCTAACCCTCCCTCTGGCGGACATTGCACAGAAACTGGGAATCTTGCTCGTCATCAGCAGTGTATTGCTAACCCTCCCTCTGGCGGACATTGCACAGAAACTGGGAATCTTGCTCGTCATCAGCAGTGTATTGCTAACCCTCCCTCTGGCGGACATTGCACAGAAACTGGGAATCTTGCTCGTCATCAGCAGTGTATTGCTAACCCTCCCTCTGGCAGACATTGCACAGAAACTGGGAATCTTGCTCGTCATCAGCAGTGTATTGCTAACCCTCCCTCTGGCGGACATTGCACAGAAACTGGGAATCTTGCTCGTCATCAGCAGTGTATTGCTAACCCTCCCTCTGGCGGACATTGCACAGAAACTGGGAATCTTGCTCGTCATCAGCAGTGTATTGCTAACCCTCCCTCTGGCAGACATTGCACAGAAACTGGGAATCTTGCTCGTCATCAGCAGTGTATTGCTAACCCTCCCTCTGGCGAACATTGCACAGAAACTGGGAATCTTGATGGTCATCAGCAGTGTGCAACTAACCCTCCCTATGCCGGACATCAGCAGTGTACAAGAGGTCATTTTAAGCTCTCTAAACAGTGTGAACGATATCATTATCCAATATATTTAATGATAATAATTATAACTTATAAGAACATGTTTAGCATACTACTATTGATTCATTTGGCAGCTCCGATAATTTGTTGGCATCTTAAATCAGTTGTTTGAAGCAATTAACACACTTTGTTCAACATATAAATGCAATTAACACAGTTCGGGTTGAGTTTCAACACTCCTGGCAATTATGATGGTTGATTAACGGGGTGCATTGTTTAAATTAAATACATTAACCATCTTTGTCTATTAAAAATAATTAAATTAGAAATTGTGTTTTCGCCGAGCTAGGTTGAATTTTTAGAGATTAACTTTATGTAGATTTAATTAAAAATCTTTAGATATTCTAGAAAGTTACAATTTTTTAAAAAAAGATTTGTGGATAGCGCACATTAGTCTGGCTGTGGAACTGTGGCATCCATAACTAGAGTAAGTGGTGTGGGCGAAGGTAGTGAAAAATTAGTTATGATTCTCACAAAGATACGGAAAAGCGCCGCAGAGGAAATTTTTCTATGGTATCCCTGATTATTGTAGTAAATGCCTATGTGGTGTGGGTGAAGGGAATTAAATATGAATTATTCATATTATATATGAATTAAATATGAATTATTCATTATCACAAAAAAATAATTTTTGAGGTCGAAGCTGAATGCTTTCGATATTTATTTTTCGGAAAATCAGTAAGTATCCCAACAAGATGAACACCAAAATCCCTTAGTATTCTATTAAACGAAAATATTTTGTACTGTTTAAAATGGATATCTTTAAAACATATAAGTTTAACTGGCTGGTAGCTAAGTGGACAAATACGTCACAGATTCAGATTTGTATTGGCCTGGAAAGTTCCTCCACACGACTCGCTTTGCCCAGTTTGGGCGAAACCCACTGAGAAACTGGGGGCTACTCAAAAAAAATCTGTCGCATCCAAAAAGTTATCGTGAGATAACACCTGTCCGAAGTATTCCGTTCCTGAGGAGCCAGGTCCATAGCCGAGAGCTCTCTGGCCGGGATAGGACGATGTCGTCTGCACAACAGCGCTACCCAGCGCGATACATCGTGATACAGCGCAATTCAGCGCATCACAGCGCGATGTTTGCCGGAGGGCGATGCAGTTTTATATATCCATTTAAGCCGCCTGCGGCGACCCAATTGAGCTGCGAGTATTTGCAACCTGCATTATTCAACGCATCTCCCGATACAAGTGATCCCTGTGATTGGGATTTATCGCACTGATATTTGGCGAGACCAGTATTATATTATATTGGATGCTTAGAATGATTCACAGGGTGTCTACTTTATTTTATTTCTTCAACGTTTTTTCATTTCTGAGTATTGTCTGTATTTATTTTAGTTTATTAATGTACGCAACTGGACTCGCAACGATAACATTTGGCTGTCATCAGTTGTTTGGTTTTGCTCTATCTAAAAATAATTAGATAACCATTATTTTTTGTTTTCTTGCAAAAAAAAGTGTAGTGTGTTGTGCAAAGATATTAGAAGAACGAGATATGCTATGTTGGCCGCCGGACCGTAGGCGGAGTACTACCTAATTAGGGTACTATGAATGCTATCGGGACGTGTACGCACAGAAATCTGTTCTATGTATTAGTGCGGATACCTTAGCGTAAGCGAAGGTGTGTAGTAGTATTGGTGAACAAAACCGGCGACACTGGGCAAAACAATTCCACACAGTATCAACTGCTCATAGCACATCTCGTTCTTCTAATATCTTTGGTGTTGTGCCTTGATGTTTCTTCTCCCTCATGATCTTCCAGGAGTCACTTTTCGCCGCTGATTTCCAGATATTTATAAACTTATTTTACTTTTCATTTTCCATATTATTGTTGTAGTTGTTTACTGTTGAGAATAATGGAGCAAGATTTCCCTCCTGGACCCCCTACGAAGCCCCCAGATCCCTCTCCGGACCCCCCAGACGGGGAAAATGTAGAAATTTTTTAATATGCTTCTGTCATTTTGACTTCTATAAAAAAAAGAAAATTTACTCCCTTTTTACCAATAAAACTTGACTCGCTTTCGACTTCACCGTCCACACCAGCACGTTCTCGACATCATCCAAAAACTTTTATTCTCCTCGTTCCCATGGCCTGTTCATAGTATATGCCCAAAAAACTGAGCATGGAAAAACAATCCACCCTAACTGTAGTATAGGTATTAACGTTTACCACAATAATTCTATTGACAGAATATTTCATTCAATTTCAAATCAATTTTCAATATTTTCAGCCGAGTGCATTGCAATAATAGAATCTCTCAAATATGTAATCAAAAATAGTTTAGAACATTCCCTCGTTCTCTCTGACTCTCTCAGTTCTCTCCAAAAACTTAAATCCAGTCCCCTTCTTCATCCTGATGATCACTTTGTATGCCTTATCGTGTGATGATAGCCTCCATTCAAAGCTCTGGTAAAACTGTAACTCTGATTTGGATTCCTGCTATTCCATAAAAATCGTGTTTCAACAACTCCCCCATTCTTCCAAAAAGGAAATTTATTCACTTATTCGAATGTGGATTGGACATTGTTCCGTTCCTTTCAATTTTTCTTAAATTCACGTCCTTGACTCCCCAGATTGTAGATTCTGTGGTCTAAAACTTTAGATCTCATTTTTTTTGGTAGTTCCTCTCTAATCAAATATCCTCTCTTCTATCAAGCGTTATCTAAAATTGCCTCCCCTCCATTCAACATCTCATCTCTTCTAAGTCTGAACTCGACTCCAATATTCATTATAATTTTGAAATTTGCCTATTTAATAAATTTTTTATTTAAATTTACCTTTTATTTCTCCATAATTGGGAAATAATGGGGGAAAAATGTACGCAACAGTCAGAGGATTAACATAATACCAACCGTCAAATAATGGTGTACAATAATAATAACAAAAACAAGAGACAAAACAGTTTGAGTCAAGTTATAACAAGGGATTCAAGAAGTTTTGTAAAATTCTGGGGCAAATCCTAAATTATGTCCGGAATTTTCACGAATACCTTGAGGTGATTATTCACGAAAACGGCGCTATATAAATTATCTAAATATTATTATTGCTAAATTATGTCCTGCATCTTGCCAATAGTGAATGCTCTATAGTCGATACATTCTTACGTTATGGAGCTATCGCTAAATTATATCCGGAATTTTGCCAATAGTGGATGCTCTATACTCGACACATTCGTACATTCTGGAGCTATCGCTAAACTATGTTCGGAATCTTGCCAATGGTGGATGCTCTATAGTTGACAAATTCGTACATTCTGGGGCCATCGCTAAATTATGTCCGGAATCTTGCTAATAGTGGATGCTCCATAGTCGACACATTCGTACATTCTGTGGCTATCGCTAAATTATATCCGGAATCTTGCCAATTGTGGATGCTCTATATTCGACACATTCGTACAAGAGGTTGGGAAAAGGATACCTTGCTCGGAGAAAACTTACAACTAAACTTACTTATTTAAACTTACTGATATATATATATATATATAAATATATATATATATATATTTACCACTTCATGGAAAATAAAAAACTAGAAAATCAAAAATAATAAAAATAAACTGATGAATTGACAGGTTTCATGTTAAACTTTTGGCAAATAAGGAATGTATTAACGTGACGTCGGAACACGTGTTCATAATCATCATTATATTTTCGCATTTCATCACTATAAATTAACAGAGCAAACGCAAGTGCATGAACACGTGTTCCGATATTTTATTTTTTTATTATATAAGTACATTTTTGTTTATTTGTTACAATATATGATCAAATAATTCTAGACCCCTCTTCCATAGAAGCATTAGCTTGTGGCTTGAAGAGCAGTGTACATTGTTTTATTACAGTAAGTAAGTAATTAAAAATAAAATGATTTTAAACTTATTTGAAGAATGGAATGTTACTTAAGGAAACTAATCGAGATGAGTTATTCTTAAGATTAATTCAATTGGAAACATTTTTATTTTTTGTAAGTTTGTCTGTGGATGTTATCATTAATGTTTCTAATTTCTTCATAGTCGATTGAAAAAAATTCTTGTATAATATATTCATAAAGTACTAACATTTCATTAGGAAACGGCTTGCGTTTCCATTTTAATGAATCTTGAATACTCATTTTTCTCCGTGTGGAAAGGAATAAGGAAAGTTTCGGGGTATCTCAGTAGACGGCGATTGATATTGATTTTGATTGTGGCGGAAAAGATTCTACATTGTTATTTATTTTTTTAAATAAATTTATTTAATTTTGTCAGGAAGTTTATCTAATGTTTCTAATTTGAAATACATATTCTAGGCGTTTCTGATTTTGATGTAAATTTTGTTATTTTTGAAGCATGTGAGTTAAATCACGCCTAATAAGCCTTTGATATTGAAGCAAGAATAGCATACCAATGTAAATTTTTTGTTGAAGTCCATATGGAACTTTTAAAGGTAAATGGCATATAAAATCCTCAAAATACAGATAGACGGACAATAGTAAATTGTTGAAGGAAGTAGATACGAATTTGTAGTTTGTAGATGGTAATTGATGTCCGACCATGAAAGTTTAAAAGCGTCCATACGCGACCCTGTCTCGCCCGACGTGTGGCGATGTAACAGTAGGCATCACAGTGTTAGTGCAGTGTTAGTAGCCCCTTCACTAACTTGTAACCACGCGAAACGAAGTATTAATAAAATGTTCTCTTGGCGTGGCGAGCGATGCAATCCATCCATCGAAATCGTATAAAGTTCAGCCACAGTTGTTATTTGATTTGACAACGCCCTTGTCGCCACTACGAGAAGCTTATTTGAAACTAGTAGCGGAAAACTCTTTGTGGAACAGTAGAGCTTTCGGATAATTTAATACCTACGTTATTTCAAACGGATTATTTTGGATTAAGGCTTGTGCTATTTTTGTACAGTATTTATTTTGGTCTTTTATTAAGTCGTTCTTAAAAAACGCTTTGAAACTCCTTTGCCATGTAATTGAATCAATCACAATATTCTGACACGCCATCATTTAGCCAACACAATCTAAAGTACAAATCTTGCTTGATATTCAAAGAGTATTAGCAATTATTATTATATACAGGGTGTATCGGCACGTACCCGACAAACTTTAACCAGCTATTCCTTAGCACATTTGGAGTAAAAAATGTTATAGGCACTTTGCTGTCCGGTAACATTTTTTTTAATAAAAAAATTACTATTCATATTTTCACCACATGTCACCAATGTTTTATCCTTTGTCAAAGTTTGAAAACCCGTCTGGCAATATTTTGTTCGAGTTTCGTTTACAACGAAATGGCACGGCACCATTCGTCTCATTTTTAACTATTATTATTTAGTGTGTACGAAAGAGCGAAGACACTTTTTGACACACTTGCTAATAACAGCTGTTGAACACGAGAAACAATGCAAATGACAGTGACGGAGTGTGGATTTTTTATTTATTTTTTGTTTTTAATGGAAAAAAATGTTACCGGACAGCAAAGCGCCTATAACATTTTTTACTCAAAATGTGCTGAGGAATAGCTGCTTAAAGTTTGTCGGGTACTTGCCGATAACCCTGTATAGCAAACAACAGTAAAATCTATATTTGAAAATGAATGTTTATTTGTTTGTTATAGACTCAAAAACTACTAGACAGAAATCGCTGTTTTTTTTAACAATTAATACATGGTGTACAGTATTGAATGGTTAAAAAGTCGAGGAGTCCTGATGAAAATTTAACGCATTAACTCTGCACTGGGGTGAGATAGAGAGTATTACAGTAGAATTAAATTAGACAAAATGTAGTTTTTAAGATATCATGATACTACTGCACAGACATAGGAATTAATAGACGAGAAGATAATGGCGAGGGGTAAAATCAACTGTTGAAGAACGAAGGGGGTAAGGCTGACTGTGATTCGTCAATAAATCAATCTGACAGTAAATAGGCATCTCGCATTATAATATCACCATTTAGTTCTTAAAAGTAAAATCTGCTTTTGAATGAATAGACATTTTTACATGGGAGCGCAAATTACTCGCCACGTTATGAACTAATTTGCGAAGTCCAAATTCGGCAAAGTAAGGCAGCTTCTATTTTCAGAGTCGTAGTTAGTTTCAGAGTATTTAGTTAAGACACTTTTACAAATGTTTCATAATTTACTTACCCCAGTAAACAACGATGAGCACACTTGAGAATCGCTACATTGTGATGTGATAGTATGTGTTTCTAAAACTGATCCATATAATACGGTGTGAATAAGCTTAAAATAAAGTAAAATAATGCTTACTTATGGAATGTAATACGACAATTGGGTTTATTCTCTTTTTCACATCTATTTTTACAAGTTTTCATATCACAAGTCAACATTTTGCAGTGTTATTTCGTAAAATGAACCGATGATGCCTCGACCATAGTTCGCACAAGAATGATGACGTCACGTTTTCAAATTTCACTTGAGGCCATACGCGAGCACAGCCGGCTCCAATGGAACCGGTATGGGGAGTGGGGATAATACGCTTTTAATCACTTAGGGCAGGTCTACTAATATTCATATGTCTATGTACTACTGGTAGAAAAAGTCAGGGACGTCCGAGAAAGACATGAATTGAGTAGTTATTTGTTGTACAATGAGGCGCACGTGATGAACAAAGAAAAATGTGTAAGGAGAATGTATGACTTGGAAGTGAATGGTTGAAGAAGCCGACGATGCCCGAAGAAGACATGAGTGAAACAAATACTTAATACAATACAATAAAAATGCACACAGTTGTCGGGTACTCTAAAAATCACAACCTTATAACTTTAGCCCAAACCATCTACAGATCCCCGAGGAACGCCGCGCCGGGGATACGTCAGCTAATATAATTGAAAAAATAAACTGATTGATACTGGAAGTTTGAAATTAAGGTTTGGTAAAAATAAAATTAATAATATTTCTTCTTCAATAATTGCAAATTAATTTTATGGCACCATTTCAATTAAATAATAATAAATATAAAGTTTTTTAAAGAATGGTTTAAACATTATTCGTAAAAAAAAATCAACATGTTTCAGAACCTAAGGTTTCTTCATTAAGATACAAAGCATGATGAAAATTATGTTTTGTATAAATATAGAGAAATAAGCATTGATAGATTAGTACATAAAGACAAACATATTACAATCAGCGGTGGAAGAAGGTAATTAATTAGTTATTATTCTAAAAAAATTATTATGTATGATAAATAAAATATTTATAGAATCACTTTTATATTCATATAAAAAAGACCATTATAAATAAAAACAACAGAATCAAGGTGCAATCAGACGTTTAAAATATAATGATTATTTAGGAGATGTTCTTTTAAATTATTACAAAGATATAATAATAATGATAATGATAATAATGATTTGTTGTTTTCTTTTCTTAGTAACAATATAGAGATAATGATATCCTCACTGGGATCTCCCGTGCTGAGGATGTCATTTACATATTATAATTTAATTATAAGAAATTAATATTACAACAAGGTAACATATGAATTTAATTATAAACATATATCAGGTAGAATAATTTTTTTTTTAAATAATTTTAAAATAAGTAATTTTTCATTATAGGAGATGGTCGTTTAAATTATTACAAATTTATAGGAGATGGTCGTTTAAATTATTATGAATATATAGGAGATGGTCGTTTAAATTATTGTGAATATGTAGGAGATGGCGGTTTAAATTATTTTGAATATATATAGGAGATGGTCGTTTAAATTATTGCAGAGATGTATGAGATGGTCGTTTAAATTATTACAAATTTATAGGAGGCGGTCGTTTAAATTATTATGAATATATAGGAGATGGTCGTTTAAATTACTGTGAATATGTAGGAGATGGCGGTTTAAATTATTTTGAATATATATAGGAGATGGTCGTTTAAATTATTGCAGAGATGTATGAGATGGTCGTTTAAATTATTACAAATTTATAGGAGGCGGTCGTTTAAATTATTATGAATATATAGAAGATGGTCGTTTAAATTATTATGAATATATAGGAGATGGTCGTTTAAATTATTATGAATATATAGGAGATGGCGGCTTAAATTATTATGAATATATAGGAGATGGTCGTTTAAATTATTATGAATATATAGAAGATGGTCGTTTAAATTATTATGAATATATAGGAGATGGCGGCTTAAATTATTATGAATATATAGGAGATGGTCGTTTAAATTATTACAAATTTATAGGAGATGTTCGTTTAAATTATTTGAATATATAGAAGATGGTCGTTTAAATTATTATGAATATATAGAAGATGGTCGTTTAAATTATTATGAATATATAGGAAAGGCAACAAATTGTTAATATTTAATTGACATTAATTTATCAAACTTTTTGTAATTTAAAAATTTTAATTTCATCAAATTGTAATCCTGTTGTATACAATTTTATTTTACTTCCGCATCGGTTGTCACTTCCACCAAACGCTCCAGTTCTAACGAAAGTAAATAAAAACTAATAATATAACGTTGCCCAGTTCGGCAGCTGTTAGATCAAAGAGCTCGGGAATACATTCGTATCGAACATCACAGGAATATGTTGAACCGGCGGAGCTCGGTGTATTTCTCTGCTGCCCCCGTTACGGCAGGAGAGATATAAACGGATAAGTATTTATTTATTATGATCGGTAAGCTCGTTTATGGCTGTCCTCAAATTGACGTTAAGTTTCAGCTTTGTTGTATTGGTTTACCAATGCACACATGCATATTTAATCAATACCAAGAAAACATGTTTTCATTATTTCATTTGAAGAGGAAATTTGTGTTCTTTAACCAAAGAAATATGTTTTTAGTCTATGGACCAGTATTTTTACAGTGGGGTGGTTGAGTGTGAGATGTAATGTACCTACCGCCTTTTTAATCTATGTCTTGCAGTCTTAAAACTTATTTTATTACTAACTTATTATGTATTAAAGACAATTTAACTTTCTTGCTCCAAAAATATTCAATAATTTAACGTTAGAAATAAAATCAATAGCCAAATACGACAGTTTCAGGAAAGCGCTCGGGGATTTTTTGATGTGTGATTATTATAGTGTTAGTAGCCTATTCCAAGTACTCAGATAGAGGTGTATATATTGTTTATATGCGTGAGGATGCGTCATATGGGTGTATGTATACATGTGCTGTTATATGTATATAGGTATGTCTGCTGCTATATACACATGTGTGCTTGCATGCACACATATTAAAAATTATATATATAATTATGTACATTTTTACAATCTATTGCTAATTTACTTCTTTCTCCTTTCTAATTTCTATCTTCTACTTTTTATTACAATTTTTCCAAAATTTTAGCTTCATCTATAGTTACTAATTTCATATGTCTACACTAGATTTCATATTTCATACAAATTAATTACACTCAATTGGTCACCATGAAACAGGCAGCCGCCTAGTATGATGATTCATTATATCTACTTTATGTAAATTTCATAATAATGTAACATGTATTAAATAAAAAAAAAAAAAATAAAAAAAAGTATTAAGAATCTCTTAAAATATTGGTAATCCGGTTAAAAACGAGATTTCAGAAATTATGAATGCATTAATAGGTTTCCTCATAATATTTTAGTAAATTACGAATATATTATCACAATGTCGGAACACGTGTTCACGAAAATTCGAATATTTTCGCATTTCGTCATAATATATTATCAAGGCAAGCGCACGTGCATTATCAAGAAACTCTTTAATTCATTCGTAATTCCTGCAATGAAAAAATTATTATATTTCGTAAATGTGATAGGAAACATTATTCTTGTACTCGTTACCTTCGTAGCGCCGCGGCGCTACATAATAACTGAATTAAGAATTTTAACAATCTCCATCAAAGTTTAAATTCAAGTTCTGTGAAAGTTCTATTATTACGTGTGCCAATTATTTCACAGTACTTGAATAATTACTGAACTTAAGTAGGACTTTCACACATCTTGAAGATGTATTCTTGCTATTTTTTCCTTTGTATTTAGGATAATTGCTGTTTTTGCGATGTCTTCTTGCGCTTTTAAAACAGTGTTGCAAAAAGGCGGATGATTTTATAGAGACCTTATTTTTTTAAATTGTTTGCATGCAACTTTATGCAGATTTTGTGATTGATTTAGATTTTTTTCTTACTGATGAGTTGAATGAAATGAATGAATGAATGAACTAGTTGAATTCTGTAAAAGAGCTCATCCATAATCGCACGCAGCTTTCCTCATGTTGATTTGAATTTGATTTTTGAAAGAAAGAAAAAATGTTGGGTTAATCGTAACCCGACAATATTTGAAAAATTAAAATATGAAAAAAGATTTATTCGTGAAAACTAACGGAGCTAGCAGAGGAATTGAACCCACGAAGCCTGGGTAGTTATTTGTTAACTCTTCTACCAACCGATCTTTCCTCAAATCTGGAGTGAATTCCCGCTGTCGCGTTCATGAAGGTCGAGTATGGGGTTGTTATCGATCGGTTCATTTGTTGACTCAGCCACTGGCCAGTATTCCTCCAGGCCGGTAATCGATGATCAATTTGTCACATTAAATTGTAAAATGGGGGCCTCGGTACGGGTAAAGCACCCTGTGAAGCTCACATTGCCAAATCATATTTTATAAAAAATTCTAATGTATCAATAATTTTTTTTTTTAAATCGTTTGGCATTATGTTAAAACACTTTAAGCTTATTTATTTATCTAGGAAAACCAACAGATTTTTTACATTTATGAATAATAATCTTATAAACAATGCAAATAAAATCTAATGACAGATTTTCACGTTCACATTATAACAAATGGGTCCAGCCCGTAGGCTAAAATATTTACAAAAAATCAAAATTGTAAATATTAGATACATAATATAAGAACACAAATAAATGACTATATATAAAAAAAATGTTTGCTCCCTACACTACCAACAGCAATATTCACTAATATATAATTATAACTAAACTGAACAAATGTTCATAAAATGAATGGTGTGCAACTGAACATGTGTTCATAAAATGAATGGTATGCAATTGAACAAATGTTCATAAAATAAATGGTAAGCAACTGAACAAATGTTCACAAAATGAATGGTATACAACTGGACAGGATTAATAGCCACAACACAATAACTTCAAGTGTGTAATTAAAAATTATTAAATGTTGGCTGAGTATATTTTATAAATGTTTTTGAATTCTTGAATATCTTTAAAATTCCTATTAAATAAGTTACACGCTCTGATCATAAAAGCGTTTTGTCTGTTATTAGTAGAGCATTTCTAAAGATGAAAAATTGATTTATCTCTAGTTCTCGAGTTTGGGGCTCCAAAACTAATCTCAGACAAAAGTGGCGAACAATCTATAAAGCCGTTGATAATTTATATTTATATATATTATATCTGCGGGGTCTCTTCTAGTATTTAATGGCCATCGGCTAAAGTCAATCGAGCTGTTTATGTCATGATTACCAATATTTATATTCAATTTTATTTTATGGACTAATTTTCTTTGAATGGCTTCAATATTATATTGAGGATTCCGTATGGGAGAAGCAAAAAGTTGACTGCGAACACAAGAAAAATATAATATTTTAAGTTATTGAATTTTTTTATTTTTTTTTTTTTTATTGTTGATACATTTTTTTTTTTACAATATTTCATATTTCAATTTAGTAATGTTGGCCTCACTGGGTTGTTCCAACATGGAAAAACATTCTAAGGACTTTCTTCAGAATCATATAAAAATGCGCATCAAATGTAAGTTTATCGTCAAGCAGAACACCTACTCGTAGGTCACGAAATTGCGTAAATTTTTTAAGTAATTGGCTGGCTATATGATAGTTACATATGTCAAATATAATCTAGTGAAGGTAATCACATAACATTTATACGTGTTCACGTTGAGATGATTGATATTACAGTAGTTATTAAGATCTTCTTGTAAATTATATCAGTCAATATATTTTGTAATGTGAAGCATGTACATAATTACCTACTTTGCGAAGGCACATGCTTTTTTCACTGCACCAACAATTTATAATTCACTATACTATAAGTCTACAGAAGTGTAAACGACATACTGCGAATAAAGATGTAATAAAAACGTAAAAAATACTAACAATACTAATATTTACCTGCTGTAACTTCTGTACAAATTCTTAATTTTTAATTTAACTTGTTTTTGTATGTATTTCTGTAAATACGGATTTTATTTGATTTTCTTTTATAGCTGCATTTTTTTTAACTTCTTTCTTTCCATAATGCGTTTCTTTAAATTTATTTCTCTTGCAGATTGAATAAGAGGCTTACTTTTTTATATATTCTATCAGTAAATGTACCTTTATACATACGTAACAAAAATTATTAATAAAAAAAATTAAAAGAGAAATTAATGATTAATGACCTATATCGGAGAAAATGCTAAGCTATTCACTAAGTAATGCTTCCGACACAGTGATTTGACACTGTCTTACAGTAAAAAAATGAGTGTACCTTGGAGATCTGACTAGTCTACTGCAAATCAGTGTCAACTAGGTCACAGAGTCACTTACATCTGGTATGTCACGTTCCTGACGCATCGGACTGGACAAATCCCTGGCACTCTACTCTCTATTACAAGTAATATGTTGCTACGCCGGAACTATTCTAGGCAATCTCATTATTGCCAGGCGCTTGCAGTATTATTACGGCGGATCTCTTCACATTTACTTGCTTGTCCCATTAACGTATTTACAAAACCTATACCGTTTCAGTCGTAGTGGCGACTTAAATGGAGTAGGTTTTGATGCGTAAAATCATTTACAAAGCCTACATGTAGCGATTCAATCACGGCGACAACTAAAATGGAGCAGGTTGTATTGCGTAAAATCATCTACAAAAGCCGATTCAATCACTACGAAGTATTGCCGCACGGCGGTCAATCCTATCTGCCTACCCCAGCGAAATAACGGCCTTATGGTCAGGTTAGTTTGGTTAGGTTGTAATGGAAACTATTTAGTTACTAGACTGCATTAGACACTTTGCTGTACGATTTCTGTCAAATTATGTACATATAGACTTGGGGCCTCACTAATAAATTTGATTTAAATTTTAAACTTCTTACAATATATTAATATTAAAAAAACGTACTGAAAATATTGGTTTTTAGATGAATCGATTACAAAATCTATATAAAATAGCATTTGTGGAAAAATCATTATTATAATTAGAGTAGAATTTAAATCACGTTTATTAGTAAGGAGGTAGATGTTTTCATGATTTTGCACAAACGAAAGCTATTATTTTATTATAATCACCACTCCTCACTATGACTAAAATAGTATAGGTTTTGTAAATACAACCCCGTCACGACAAGCTATTATGCAGGAGCGAGTTGACTATATTCCTTTTACAATGGTTCCTCTCAGTGATGAATCCCGTGTCCCACATTCCCGTCACCTCTCGGCTCTCACCTAGATACCTGCAGCTGAAGAGGTCGTGATATAAATACTCGTCGATTATCTCCCGCTCTGTCTCCTGTGTATTGTCTCCTGCCTGACGCTGGCGTCGGTTGCTGCCGTCGGGACGCCGACGCGATACGCACACGCTACTGAGACGTGCATTCATTTTCTTCAAAGCTTAAGCAACGTGCGGTGCTTTGTTTAAGTCAAATTTAAAACATGATTAACGTGGGACAACTAAATAGATTAATATCGATAATAATTTATATAGGATTGTCATTGAAATTTCGTTTCTAATTGTCTACATTTAAAGGTTATAAATTTCTACTTTGATATTTGGGTATTTGGGAGTTTGAATTTGACGAAAGCGTTTTTATTCTTATTCTAGAGAGAAATAAACTTGATAACTGTTTAAGGCGAAGCTTAATGCTAAATCACTATTTTGATTAACCTTTATAACGAATTGGTGAACATTATGAATACCAAAAAATATGATTTCGATAAATTGAAGGTTTTCCTATCGTTTCGCTTTTTTTATACAAATAAAAAACTAAATTACTCGGTAAAAAATATAAATGTAAACTTTAAAAAAAAAAATTTTTTCAATAGAAATGTATGAACGCGTAAAGGAAACAACTTAAAAAATACAATATTATAGCTAAGATTATCTGTGACAGTTTCACTTGATTAACTTTTTTGCTTTCTTATAAAATTATTTACAAAATAAATAAAAACCAGTTTTGTGCTTGAAATCGAACGTTTCTAGACTCCGTTCTTCAAGCGATTTTAGGTCCTATTATCTACAATATAAGGTATACCAAGAATACACACATTTGGGTCTTGTAGCTTCCTCTTAATTATAAAAATAGATAATTATTATGAAAACCAAGTTGGTAATGGAGGGGAAACACAGGTGGCTCCAATATAATAAGTTTGATAATTGAACATAAAATATTCGTTATTACTATAAGTTCTTAATTTAAAACTGAAATTAATTGGAACGCCCGGGAAAAATTTGGGGAAAACAAATGCAAAAACAAAAAATGACGTCTGGTCGGCCTACTTCAAACAAATCTTATTTTTGGATTTGAGGACAATATACTCAACTAAAGAGTTTTTTTTTAATCAAAAGTTACAGTAAAATAAATATCTAGTACGGATGTAAGCCGTATGAAAAGATGACAAACTTAATTTTGAATTTGGGGGCCAAAATACCCCACTAAACTGCATAATATTTTATTTATCAAGGAATATAAATTCCTTGATAAAAATATGATGAATATATCAAACTTACACTCAATATTAAAAAAATGTCAAATTATGAGTTTTTTCAGAATAAAAAACCCCATCAAAAATAGTTATACACTGAACAACCACATTTTATTATCTGTACCTGAAATTAGGGACCTCGATATAATCCTTGATAGTAAATTATCATTTACTAATCACATTAATGTCATTACTAGTAAAGCAAGGAAAATGTTGGGCTTCATTACTAGAATATCTAAAGATTTCAAAAATATCCAGACATTCAAATTACTTTATACAACTCTAGTCAGAAGTCAATTAGAATATAATTCGTCTATATGGAACCCTTCCTACAAAAACCATGCAAACTCCATTGAAAGAATCCAACACGAATTTCTCAGAACAATTAACTTCAAATTAGGAATTCCCTCTGACGACATTGATTACGATTCATTATTACAATTAATGCATCTCTTATCGTTAAAACATAGAAGAATACTTAATGATCTAATTTTTTTTATTTGAAATAATCAATCACCGGTTTGACTCCCCTGAATTAACTTCGTTGATAAACTACCATGTTCCCTGTAGACCAACTAGACTCAAGTCACCTTATTATTGCAACAATACTGGAACTAACGCAGAACAAAATTCAATAATCCATCGCTTGCACAGATTAGGCAATGAATATTCCAACATCGATCACGCTGATTGTCTATTATCATAAAAAAGATGCATAAAACAAAAATTGTCGAGTAATACCATACCATCATAATGATTATGTACTTCAGATTAAAAACTACTAGTAATCGATATGTAGAAGCTGATATCAGTGCATTATATATCATAGTCATCATAGGTACTATGTAAAATTTTATCGGACTGTCAAGCAGTGTCGCACATTATTATTATACACGCAATTCTCCCGGTAGATTTACGTAATTTATTACTTTTGTTTCCTTTTCATATTATAATAGTATATATTTTATTCCTTTCTTTTTCTAATAGTATATACCTTTCTAATATCTTTTATTTTATTTTTTACAAACTCTTAATGCCTTTTAGACATTTTATAAGCACTTCATTCTTCCTTATACTACTTTATTGTATATTATTACATATAATTTCTTACTTTGACTTATTACTATACTACAGATTGCTACTTATATTATATTTATATCTCCTTTTTTCATACTTTTAACCTTACTTACTATTTACTGATTATACCATTATTCTTACATTTATATTGTTGCATTCCTTATGTTGCTGTACTATTCTCTGTAAATTAGTATATGAATGGCACATGTTGTGCCGCATATGTGAAATAAATAAATATATAAAGGAACTTCCTAGTCGTAGTACGGACGTGAGCTTTTTATTTATTTATATGTGTTCGAAATTATATAATCAAAGCCATTATATAATTCGATTTTTTTTTCATGATTTTAGAATGATTAATTAGATTATTTTTGTAAGTTAATAGTATTTAACAATTTATTTAAAAATACATCTTATCTGACCTATTATGTGTTAATATAATGAAAAATAAAATAAAACATAGTTACTTTGGGTAGAAATTTTCATTTATTGATGACAAATTTGTGTTCCAACGTAAACCGGTATTTTGTAATTAAATTTATTCATATCATTGAAGACGAAGATAATACTAATACATCTAAACGAAACGTGAAATGCAACAATAAACAGAAAAATAAATTTTATTGGAAACTTTGTAATCATTTTAAAAACGGTAGTTTCCATAAATATGTGAAAAATTAGTTGCATTGTCATTTTTTGACATTTGACAAGTAAAAACTACGTTATTAATAAAAATGGAACAATAAACGCTTCAACAACACATTGAAATTATTAAAATTCACTTGAGTGAATCAAATGCAAATCATCTTGAGTTATGAGGCCCATTTCCACCTCGGTGGCTTCGTCAAAAAGCAAAATTGTCGCATCTGGGGCTTGGAAAACCCAAGAGTTATTGTTGAAAATCCTCTCTATCCTCAACGTGTGACTATTTGGTGCGGTTTATGGTCCGGCGGAGTCATTGGACCTTACTTTTTCGAAAATGAGGCTGGAGCAACAGTTACGGTGAATGGATTGCGCTATCGAGAAATAATTAATGATTTTTTATGGCCGGAATTGGATGGTATTGATCTGGACAACGTTTACTTTCAACGAGACGGCGCTACGTGCGACACAAGCAACGAAACCATCGATCTTTTACGATGGAATATCAAAATAACAACTCTTATTGGAAAATTCTGTATTATATTGATGGTTATAACCTTCAAAATAAAAATATCGAAAATTTATTAAAAATCTCTTAAAATTATTTGTAATCCGGTTATAAATGGAATTGCAGGCCGTTTCCTAATAAACTTTTAGTAGTTTCTTAATATATCTGAACACGTGTTCATACTGTTCATGCACCTATGTTTGTCCTAATAATATACAATGACGAAATGCGAAAATATTTGAATTTTTATGAACACGTTTTTCTTACGTGATTCTTAATAAATTAGCAATATTTTATATCAGTAAGTTTTCAACGGGTGGATTTATATTTTTATAGTGAATTTGTTTTTAAATTTGGAATGGAATGAAATGCCAATTGCTAATAGATTACACTCAATGTTACAAGGTAAAATCCCGCCATAGATAATATTACCGTCAATTTAAACAAAAAAACAGACAAGTAATAATAGGTAGGAAGTATCTACGCACACGTGTAATGACATAAGTCAAAAATGTTAGAGCAACGAAAAGAACATTGGAAATAGATTCCTGAATTGATATTAATATAGATGGCAAAGACAGTTAGTTATTAGATTGTTGGAAAGTGATCAAGTGAGTCGTCAAGTCGGTTGGCCGTGCCCAGGGCCCAGAACCCGCTCGCACACACGGACACACAGACACACTGACTCGGGGGAATAATTGGAACCAAATGTAGTCTGCCGTGTGCGTGTCACGCTTCCCGAGACAAAGGAATAGTTTTATGTAATGTTTGGTATTATTAGCCCGCCGGGGTTACGCCAATATTAGCTGCATTAGTACGTAGGTATGCACACATTATCCTAGAGCTTCGTGCGGTGATAAATAAAGGGTGTCTTAGAATATTTTCGTTTTTAATACTTAAAAATAAAACACCATAATGGGTTCAAACTCGTTTTAATTTCTGTTAAATTACAGAGCAGTTTTTAAAAAACAACCACTTGTAAATAAGGACAGTCCACTTCTTCATACTCGTTTGGTCTTAAGTCCGGATCATTTGGCAATGTTGATCGGAACGAAAAACATTATGAGACACACGTCATCTGCCGCCGGTGTTATGGAGCGCATAGTACGGGGAGGGCGATACTAGAAGTATAGTGAGTTTAGGGGTTTCAAGGAACTCTAAGATAAAGATTATTCAATTGGTTATACAGGGTGTATCGGCACTAACCCGACAAACTTTAACCAGCTATTCCTCAGCACATTTGGAGTAAAAAATGTTATGGGTGCTTTGCTGTCCAGTAACATTTTTTTTCCATTAAAAACAAAAAATAAATAAAAAATCCACACTCCGTCACTGTCATTTGCATTGTTTCTCGTGTTCAACAGCTGTTATTAGCAAGTGACACATAGTGACGGCCGGCATAGTCCAGTGGTAACGCATTGGACTGCCATTCCGAAGGTCGCGGGTTCGAACCCGGCGTGCGCAAATAAATTTTATTTGATTAATTTGTGTTATTTCACAATTAATTAATTAAAATAATATATAGTATATTTGCGGCACGTTCCAGAGTGGAAGATACTACCAGTATCGCCCTGGTGTAAGACCACCATTCAGAATTGAATCGTTGCTCCAAATGGCTTTAGCCGTGTTTAGTGACTAGATCTGAATAGCCAGGTACTTCCCCACCTTCCTCTTTCCCTTCCCCACTTACCTTCAGCCTCACAACATCCCCCAATTGGGGATGCCATAGTCTCACTGGCTCCAGACGGGAGCAGTTGGGACTCTTGTGAGGTATTCACTATATATAAAAAAAAAAAAAAAAAGTGTGTCAAAAAGTATTCTCGCTCTTTCGTACACACTAAATAATAATAGTTAAAAATTAGACGAATGGTGCCGTGCCATTTCGTTGTGATTGTAAAAGCACGCCAACATAGGTACGTACGTACATTATTCAACGAAACTCGAACAAAATATTGCCAGATGGGTTTTCAAACTTTGACAAAGGATAAAACATTGGTGACATGTGGTGAAAATATGAATAGTAAATTTTTTATTAAAAAAAAATGTTACCGGACAGCAAAGTGCCCATAACATTTTTTACTCCAAATGTGCTAAGGAATAGCTGGTTAAAGTTTGTCGGGTACGTGCCGATACACCCTGTATGTATACATTTTTAGTTTTTGTAATGAAAGAGCATCTTTTTCTACGAAGAAAAAAACAAAGTAAGCCATCACTTACGAACTTGGGCCATGTGACTTCACAATTAAGAAATATATTATATTATAATCATGTGGTTTTAAAATTATATGTTTTTAATGTGAGAACCTACCTACCGCGAAAGATTCCCAACTGCAACCAACCGTCTGGAGCCAGTGAGACTATGGCATACCTTATTGGGGTAGTTGTGAGGATGGAGGTAGTAGGGACTGGAAGATGAAGGTGGGGAAGCACCCAACTATTCAGATCTAGTCACCAAAAAGTCTAAAGCAATTTTAAGCAAAGTTTCTATTTTGTATGGTGATAAAGGGCGATACTGAAAGTATCTACAGCTCCGGTGTAATGTGTTCCGCAAATATATAATCATATTATTTTTAATTAATAAATTGTGAAATAAGACAAAATAAGCAAATAAAATTTACTTACGAACGCCGGGATTAGAACACGCGACTTCCGGATTCATAGCCGAAGATAATTACTACTCAACCATGGCGGCTTGTATTAATGATTTTTTTTAAATTTGGAACCCTCTGCCCCAATATCGGAACATCATGCAGTTCCACTCAGCTGTACTTCGAAATGATAGAAGAAGAAGATTACGCAAACATCGAAATAAATTAACTAGTTAAATATGTTGTGTTATATTTTTAGAGTTTGAGTAAAAGTAAAAAAAAAACTTAATACGTATTGTAATCTTAGCTTGGCACAACAATCAATCGGATCAATCTGGAGGAAACCAATATGACCTCATCACGATGTTTACTCCTAACTAAAGGCTGGGATTAATTTAAACAAAATAATTTTCAATTAATTCAATTGATTCTTCTTCAATGACATATTACACGGATGGGTATAAGATTCAACATAAATTAAAGAAAAGGTTGATATGTTTATCCAAGACACTATCTAGGTTACTAACCAATTTCATGATTTAAAAAGGTAGCTGCCAAAAATATGGGAAAAATTAGTTGCTAGATGATATGGTTCATTCTGAATTAGTTGCAAGATGATGTGGTTTATTCTGAATTAGTTGCAAGATGATGTGGTTCATTCTGAATTAGTTGCAAGATGATGTGGTTCATTCTGAATTAGTTGCAAGATGATGTGGTTCATTCTGAGTTAGTTGCAAGATGATGTGGTTCATTCTGAATTAGTTGCAAGATGATGTGGTTCATTCTGAATTAGTTGCAAGATGATGTGGTTCATTCTGAGTTAGTTGCAAGATGATGTGGTTCATTCTGAATTAGTTGCAAGATGATGTGGTTCATTCCGAATTAGTTGCAAGATGACGTGGTTCATTCTGAATTAGTTGCAAGATGATGTGGTTCATTCTGAATTAGTTGCAAGATGATGTGGTTCATTCTGAATTAGTTGCAAGATGATGTGGTTCATTGTGAGTTAGTTGCAAGATGATGTGGTTCATTCTGAATTAGTTGCAAGATGATGTGGTTCATTCTGAATATGAAATACGAGATTTCTAGTTGTGACCGTTACCCTTTTTATTTATATAGGAATAGCATTAGTTAGTTTTGTGGTTGTTTAAGAAAGGGTGTTTTATTTTTTTTGATGATGTGTTACAGCTTACTAATGATGTAGGCACGAGTTATACATATAGGAATATAATTAATTAGATTTGTGGTTGTTTAGGAAAGGATTTTTATTTTTGTAGATGATGTCTTAAGGCTGACTAATGATGTAGGTACATAAATACCTAAATAATTTCTACGGTGGGTTTGATAATGCACCTAAGATTGAAATAACAAAAAGATTAAGATTGTAAACAAAAAATAAAAAACTTATTTTTTGTTGTTTGTTTTTGGGGTGTTATGCCGTGTTGCGCTAACTCCTTCTTTAGCCGACGTTTCGGACAGCGTTGCAGTGTCCATCATCAGGGCAGATCCGGTAGATCCGAAGATGTTAAAACTTATTTTTTGTTTACATGTGCAACAGGAGATGTAAAAACTCACTTTAAAATGTGCCATGGAGAATAAGTATATCTAAATAATAAGTATATATACATCTTCTAAGTATAAAATTTCAATAAAATGATAATTGATGTTGAAATCTCTTTTCCAATGACTACACAATATTTATAATTATAACACATCAGAAAACAAGGGAGAAAAATCAATAAAATGATTGATATACATTTTCAATACATCACATTGTTGACGCGAGATTTGATGTATTTACTCTTCAAAACCGAGATTGAGACCTAATAAAAATTGCAAAGTAGTTTTCGTTATAAAGACGATGTTATTGATCTTTCGGGATTTACGAGTCGATCGAAATAAACAAGCTGTCCGAAGTGAGACACGCAGCAGCGGCCAGGCCTTAACCAAACAAACCAGCGGGTCTCTTGGGTTAGCATAGCCTTTATCCGACGTAAGCTTTCGACGCTGGGAGCTGGACGCTGGACGCCGGACGCTACGAGATGAGACGGCGGCGTCACGACGTGCGTCGGCTGCGGGTGACGATGGACCAAATAGAACAAGATTCTACAATCTACAGACAGGGCAGACCAAACCTGCTCAAAAAATAGAAATCTCTAAAAATGTGAGCTTGGGTGATCACTGATTTTTTGACATGTCCATTGATTTTCATCTGGCATAACATTAAAGAGCAAGAAAACGATTAATTTTCATTAAATGCTCATGATGTTTATAATAATTAAAACATTTTCACCAATAACTTACTAGCCAAAACAATCACAAATACGCTTATTAAATAAGTGAACAGACGTAAAAATAATTAAGAGAACAATCGAAAAGTCATTTTCATAAAGATAATTAAATGAGTTGCGAAGAGAGAAGAACGGAGGGAACGAATGGAAAAATTATCGTGCGATGTTCAGACCATTGTCTGTTAATGACTGATTGTGTTCTAATTGTGAACAAAGACTAGTTGTATTGATGGGTAATTGCTGTTTCATGTGGTCAAAATAAAATATTGACGGTCTCCTCGATTCTCGACTAGCAAGCTGAAGGCCGCGGGTTCAAAATCCGGCGTGCGCAAGTAAATTTTATTTGATTAACTTGTGTTATTTAAAAAAAAATTACTCATTTAAAATAATATATAGTAATTTAGCATTAATATTTGAATCCACGAACTCCGGGTTCGTAGCCGAAGATCATAACTACTCAACCACGGAGGCCGTGATTTGATTAAAGCGAAAAATCAATCCGTAAAAAATATTTTTTTTTACTATAATATCAACATGTATTTTTATTAATATTTAGGTTTTTTTTTGAGGATTGAATCTTCCTCCCCAGGGACTGGCTCTAACTTCTGTGAACTGTTAAAATGTCTTTTAAATATTAAAAAAAACATACGTATATTTATTTTTGTTTGACTGGGGATTAAACTTTCCTCCCCAGACACTGGAGTCATCCACGCTAACAAGCTTGCCAAATGCTGATCGGGTGAGAGTGGCATTTATTTATTTTATTAAATGCGGTAATGTCATTCAATTTCAGAGAAAGGCGTATGTGTATACATGATTTCCACTAAAAGTTAATAGAATGCATTGTCATCAACAAGGAGTCTACTTGCCGAATTTCAGGTTGATCAGATGTCGGAAAGTGGGTTAATTTTCACTTCCAAGATTTGCATTGATGAAAATTGAGCCGTTGTGCTTTTTAAAAGTTACCTTCATTTTCCTATGAGCCAACTTGGGGTTGCCATTCAAAACGCTTTAAACAATAGCAATTTGTGTCTACTATTCGTAGTCAGGCTGTACTAGACTAGTAGTTGTTGGGTGCCACCTCTGTTAGCCCGTCACCCTGGCGGAGTACTAGACTAGTAGTTGTTGGGTGCCAACTCTGTTAGCCCGTCACCCTGGCGGAGTACTAGACTAGTAGTTGTTGGGTGCCACCTCTGTCAGCCCGTCACCCTCGCAGAGTACTAGACTAGTAGTTGTTGGGTGCCACCTCTGTCAGCCCGTCACCCTCGCAGAGTACTAGACTAGTAGTTGTTGGGTGCCACCTCTGTCAGCCCGTCACCCTCGCAGAGTACTAGACTAGTAGTTGTTGGGTGCCACCTCTGTCAGCCCGTCACCCTCGCAGAGTACTAGACTAGTAGTTGTTGGGTGCCACCTCTGTCAGCCCGTCACCCTCGCAGAGTACTAGACTAGTAGTTGTTGGGTGCCACCTCTGTCAGCCCGTCACCCTCGCAGAGTACTAGACTAGTAGTTGTTGGGTGCCACCTCTGTCAGCCCGTCACCCTCGCAGAGTACTAGACTAGTAGTTGTTGGGTGCCACCTCTGTCAGCCCGTCACCCTCGCAGAGTACTAGACTAGTAGTTGTTGGGTGCCACCTCTGTCAGCCCGTCACCCTCGCAGAGTACTAGACTAGTAGTTGTTGGGTGCCACCTCTGTCAGCCCGTCACCCTCGCAGAGTACTAGACTAGTAGTTGTTGGGTGCCACCTCTGTCAGCCCGTCACCCTCGCAGAGTACTAGACTAGTAGTTGTTTGGTGCCCCCTCTGCTAGCCGGTCACCCTCGCGGAGTACTAGCCTAGTAGTTGTTTGGTGCCCCCTCTGCCAGCCGGTCACCCTCGCGGAGTACTAGACTAGTAGTTGTTTGGTACCCCCTCTACCAGCCGGTCACCCTCGCGGAGTACTAGACTAGTAGTTGTTTGGTGCCCCCTCTGCCAGCCGGTCACTCTCGTGGAGTACTAGACTAGTAGTTGTTTGGTGCCCCCTCTACCAGCCGGTCACCCTCGCGGAGTACTAGACTAGTAGTTGTTTGGTCCCCCCTCTGCCAGCCGGTCACTCTTTCGGAGTACTAGACTAGTAGTTGTTTGGTCCCCCCTCTGCCAGCCGGTCACTCTTTCGGAGTACTAGACGAGTAGTTGTTTGGTGCCACCTCTGTCGGCCCGTCAGCGGAGTACTAGACGAGTAGTTGTTTGGTGCCCCCTCTGTCAACCCGTCATCCTGGCGGAGTACTAGACTAGTAGTTGTTTGGTGCCACCTCTGTCAGCCCGTCAGCGAAGTACTAGAATAGTATTTGTTTGGTGCCCCCTCTGTCAACCCGTCACCCTGGCGGAGTGCTAGACTAGTAGTTGTTTGGTGCCACCTCTGTCAGCCCGTGACCCTCGCGGATATTTCTGGACCGAAGCAGATTTAGTGAGGGTCACTCTCCAACGAATATAGAATTCACTAGGAATTGTGAAACGTGTTTTTAATGGCAAATACACAACGCCCGCCAACACAAGGTCAAGATCCTCATATCATTATCATTTTAAATTGGGGGGAAATAAATTCTTTGAAAACTGACACAAATGTATTGCTTTTTACCGTCCAAGTTCACGTTACGCTAACGTAGAGTTGATTTGCCGCTTGCACTGTCTATGCAATAGTGCAATTTGACGATTTCTTATTGGTTGAGTGATTATGATCCTTGGCTACAAATCCATAGGTCTCGGGTACCAATCTTATTTCATTTGATTGATCTGTGTCATTTCACAATGTATTAATTTATAGGATCTTTAGGACTGAGTGGCACACGGAGAAAAATTAATATCGCCAATTAACTTAATTAAAATTATTGGTAATCCGGTTAAAAAAGGGATACCAGGCCATAACTTTTAGTAAATTCCTAATATATCGGAACACGTGTTCATGCACCTGATTTTCATTTGATAATATATGATGGCGAAATGGGAAATTTTAGGAATTTTATGAACATATGTTCCGAAATTGTGATAATACATTCGTATTTACTAAAAAAAATATCAGGAAACATATTAATTCATTCGTTAAAGCTCTGCAATCCAATTTTTTACCGGATTACGAATAATTTGAAGAAACTCTTAATAAATTGGCAATACTCATTTGTCTCGGTGCAGATGCTTTCAGGTATCTGAAATACTAATACGGTGAAATCAATAATTCGGAATCGAAACGTCGCGTCGCTTTAAATGGCTTTAGCCAAATGTGACCAAATTTGAATAGTCAAGAACGACCTCACCTTCCTCTTCCCCATCTCCTTCCCCCTTTCTTACAACATACCCCGATTGGGGATGCCGTAGTATCTTGGAGAGAGAGTCCTCTTGGAGAGGTCAAAAGGTCAATCCCTAGACAAATCCCAACCCATGAACCCAGTCACCCTCGCTAAGTCACCAAACGTAGCGAACCGCTTGGGGTGACCTAGGGCAGAGGTGATGGTTTTCCAATAAATGGTTCCCGGGCGGCGGTACCCTACCTGCCTCCCAAATTGTTGTCTACGTGTATTGAGATCAGTCATAAATCGTGGGCGGAAATTTCTACGTACAAATTACCTTGGTCTGAGAATACAGATAGTATTTATTACAGTTGTTAGTTTATTAGTCATGCCCTGGAATCAGCCAACTAATTACAAATACGTCTGTTATTACGGAGATCGTCTATCAACATTAATAATGAATTATTATTATTTATGCACACGTGAAAGGAGAGCTAATTACATGAATCTAAATTACTTCATATAATTTTTAATTATTGAAGATAATTAGCGATCCCCTTGCAGGGCCCTGTTGGTAGAGCGGTGCACCGGCAAGGCAATGGTCCTGGGTTCGAGTCCTAGATGTGACCGTATATTTTACTGATTTTTCTGTTTCAAATTTTCGTTTGGGAATCGCTAATATTATCTTCAATAATTAAATTGTACTCATTAAGTTACTTCATGTAATTTTTCATAACTGTTTTTCAACCAATGTTTTATTTTATTCTTCATTACAAGCCCCCGTAGCAGTATTATTTTATAACATAAAGCCACAGTATAGAAAATAGATAAAGAAGAAATTCCACACATGAAAGTGACTACAATACAAAAGCATAAAATACATAGACAGATAGATATTACAATCATTATACTCATAGGAATGCGTACAATCAATGGATACTAATGTATTTATAAACAATATCAATATGAAAAATCTTGATCCATTGACTATTTTTATTTTTTTGGGTTCAGTGGTCAAGGTTACGTTTCTTTTTACATCCATTGGCATCTTATTCTATTTATTTATTTATTAGATAATAAAATATACAATTCAGAGTAATGACGCTTTTACTGTCCAACTGAGAAGGTATCCCGTTACAGTAAAATTGATAGGTTTAGTTCATATGAAGTAGGCAACGTCACACAAATACATAACAATAAATTCTTAATATTTAATTTATGGAATAACTTTATTGAGTAATACCTGAAATTGTAATATTTGAAGACAATCAGAGATGTGCTTTATTTCAAATAAATCCATTTCAAATGGAAATGCAAAATGCAAAATGGGTATTTTTCATTTTGCATTTTAAATGCTTTTCTAAAAACCATTTTGCATTTTGCATTTTAAATGCTTTTCTCAATGCATTTTCCATTTTAAATGCTTTTTTGCAACATTCTTCCTACTATCTCCACTCATCTTTTTTTCATAAGCCCCAAATATCAGTCGGTCCTCAACCTCGCTATGAGAGATAATTTCCATTTGTCAAGTTGCTCCCTGGTAGGAGCCCTGGCAATTGAGTGATACCATTTCAAAAAACACTGATTCAAATAAAGAACATGGGGCCATGACGCTGTAGTATTAAATGTTAGATAGCAGTTTCTATGTTTTTACGTTGGCAACATTAGTCCCGCGCAAATTTTTTGTGATTTCATAATCTGTAGGGGTGTTTTTGGATTTACCATCATGTTATATGTTTGTTCTACATTGATGTCCATTATTAAATGACAAAATTGTTTAAAAATTCTATAATTATTTTGATTGTTTGACCTGAGAAACCATTTTGCATTTTCAATGCATTTTGAAAATAGGTATTTTGCATTTTGCATTTGAAATGCTTTTCTAAAAACCATTTTGCATTTTGCATTTTCAAATGGAAAAGTTTTGACCCATTTCCATTTTGCATTTCAAATGGTTTTGGATACCCATTTTGCACATCTCTGAAGACAATATTACAATTTCTAAACGAAAATCTGAAACAGAATAATCAGAAAAGGGAATCCTAAATAATAAATAAATAAATTCATAACATTGTGGAAATTACTTTCATGTTTACAATTTAAGAGATGAGTTATGTAAGCATCTTATTATTAGTATTTCACTGTTTCTATGATGTATAATAATACATTTGTAAGAATTATAATTTTAAGATGTGTTTATAGCACATATTATTTGTTTGTGAAGTGTGGTGGGAATTTCAGGCCTAGAGATCAAAAATATTAAATAATTATCTGAACGTACTAAACATTTATTGTATATCTGTGAGTTAGCATGTGTTCGCTCTCGACTCTTAATAGATTACAGAATTTAGAGAATGCGTGCATTTTTAGATTCCCGTGTATCAGGTATGAGTTTAAACAAACCCGATACAGTATTGTCTTTGAGCAAGGGATATATCTTAGTAGTAAGAGGAGCTACTGGTTTCCTCCCTGCATGACGGGTGTCGTGAAGATGGTCGATGGAAGGGTATAGATTTGAAGATAACTATAGATTATAGATATCTAATAAATTCATATTGAATATAGGTAACAGCCGATTCAAGAAATGTAGGTACTCTTTTCCTTCTTATTTCACCCACTACCTACTTTATTAATGTATCTCCTTCACATATTTAAATGTAACACTACCTTTATGTAATATTTCAATAACGTCGCCTTGAATTTTTTTTTTTTTCTTTATTCATGAAATATTAATGTGTACAGTTTTTACATGCTTTTCGACTACCACACTAGACACACGCCCGTATTATGGTAGTCGAAATTTATATACATAGGTTTATATAATTATATAAATGTAATATTTGATAACTTGTTAATCTAAGTATTTTTTTTTCTTACATGCAATGTATGTGTATAATAGGTGACACTTTTACTGGTTCCCAGTTCAGTAGATTGCTCAAGTGTACATCAACCGTATTTTAAACTGTTGATATTAATGAGATAAAATGAACACAATCAGCAAATAAATAGGTTACTTTACTTGTTAAAATAATGAAAATAAAGTAGAAATTATGAAAATGAACTTGTTGAAATAATGAAAATAAAGTAGAAATTATGAAAATGAACTTGTTGAAATAATGAAAATAAAGATTAATTAATTAATTATTAAACTTTTTTCTTTACAGAATTGAATGAAAAACAAAAATGACTAATAGAGAAAATGAGTTTAATTTAATGATGGCAGGCATTCCTTGAAAAAGTTCCTTCCCTTTATAAATAACCAATTTTGAACACTTATGACATACAAATTGTGAGTTTTTGATTTTCTGATATCAATACTCAGCGAGTTGAATATTTTGGGAGCAATATAAGAAAACTGCCGCTGGGCGAAAGCTGTTTTCGTTTGGGGAATTTTACATTTTAGGTGTGACGAGTAACGGGTGTTAATTTTTTGTTGTGTTTTATTCACCAAGTCATTTTTCCGTATGTATATGAGAATGGTCTTAACATATAATTGTCGAATATCTAATATTCTGAGTTTTCTAAAAAGTGGTTCTGATGGGTTTGTTGGCTTACATTTGAATATTATCCTTAGTAACAGTTTTTGAATTAAAACCATGGGATGAAGAATCGTTTTTGCACAACCTCCCCATCCCACTATACCATATGTAGTAATTGATTGAAAAAGTGCAAAGTATACACATCTTAGTGTTTGTAGATTAAGGATAGATCTGAGAGAGTAGAAAATGTAGCATAATTTGCGAAGCCTTTTTGTTGTAGAATTTATATGGGCCTCCCATCGCAGTTGATTGTCTATAATGACCCCCAAGTACTTAATTTCGTTTGATATTATAAGGTTATCGCATGAACAATTTTTGTGAGGTGATGTAGCCATGTTGAGGTTCTGTGAACATGAATGTATGGTAAGTTTATGATAGTTTTGAGGGAGATTAGGTTTGCGTATGGAAAAAAGTAAGTATTTAGTTTTCTCAATATTTAGAGTGAGGAGGTTGGAATCTAACCAGTGTTTTATTTCATTTATACCATGATTTGCTTTTTCAAATGCTGAATTCAAATTATCATCTGCAAATATGATAACCGTATCGTCGGCAAAAGATATTATAGTGCCACCAGTATCCAAATTGCATAACGAGTTAATGTATATTAGAAACAGAAGTGGGCCCAACACACTGCCTTGGGGCACGCCATATGTGATTGGCAAACTTGTACTTCTATACTCTTTTTCTCTATATTGAAATATTGTTATTATTCAGAACAGGTTACACCTGGTGATGTAAAGTATACAAATAAATTATGAAGAATATTGATTTTGGTTGAAAATGGATTATATCGTTTTTTGTTGCAACTGTACAAATAATATTTCAGTTAACACCGATTTATACATTTTATTAAAAAAAACTGAAACTAAAAATTGTTTTTATTTATTATTCGGAATAACTTTATTGAGTAAAACCTCAAATAGTAATATTTAATTACTGAAGACAATATTAGCGATTGCTAAACGAAAATCTGAAACAGAAAAATCAGAAAAGGATACGGTCACATCTAGGACTCGAACCCACGACCCATGTCTTTTTTTTGTGTCCTGGAAAGACAAGGGTCCTGGGTTCGAGTCCTAGATGTGACCGTATCCTTTTCTGATTTTTCTGTTTCAGATTTTCGTTTAGAAATCGCTAATATTGTCTTCAATAACTAAAAATTATTTCCGTAATATACGTTCATAGCCATTTTAAATGAGGTTTCAAGTTCTAACTTAAGGCCCCGCATCCCTAATTTCTACCGATTTATAACAAGTTTCTATTTAACTCTTTAAGTTTTGAAGTTTCAGAAAAAAAACATTTGTTTTGCCGAAACGTAAATTCCCTCGACAGAAAAAAAATAGAAAAGTAAGCTCCGAAAATTATTAACAATACGTTTTGTTCTGTTATTAAATATGTTATAGATTTAACATACATCAATGAGATTTAAACAATATGTGCACAGTGTAACTTTAAATGCAACTAAAGAATTTGATGTGAGATTTTTTGCTATGTTTCAAACAAGTCGTGTATATTAAATATTTTCACCATTTTTGCTTAATTATTATCGATTTTTTTAATATTAGCGTGCTCCCTCTACCATACGTATTTACATACCTCCATTTCAAACCATATATGAACGCTCACTACGGAGCCTTAAACAATAATACATATTTTATTCTTTATGATTTTGCCAGAATACGTATTACGAAAACAATAAAACACACAACAACCAAATAACTTACTCTGATGAATTAGAACTTAGAGCATTGCATGATTGAGCGAAATTCCGAATGAGTAGGGCCGACATTTATTTCGTATATTAACTGCTGTAATTTTAACCAATTTCAAATAAATGCTTATACAGGGTGTATCGGCAAGTACCCGACAAACTTTAACCAGCTATTCCTCAGCACATTTGGAGTAAAAAATGTTATGGGCGCTTTGCTGTCCGGTAACATTTTTTTCCATTAAAAACAAAAAATAAATATAAAAATCCACACTCCGTCACTGTCATTTGCATTGTTTCTCGTGTTCAACAGCTGTTATTGGCAAGTGTGTCAAAAAGTGCCCTCGCTCTTTCGTACACATTAAATAATAATAGTTAAAAATGAGACGAATGGTGCCGTGCCATTTCGTTGTGATTGTAAAAGCGCGCCAACGTAGGAACGTACGTACATTATTCAACGAAACTCGAATAAAATATTGCCAGATGGATTTTCAAACTTTGACAAAGGATAAAACATTGGTGACATGTGGTGAAAATATGAATAATAATTTTTTTATTAAAAAAAATGTTACCGGACAGCAAAGTGCCCATAACATTTTTTACTCCAAATGTGCTAAGGAATAGCTGGTTAAAGTTTGTCGGGTACGTGCCGATACATCCTGTATGTCCGCGGGTGTATGCGTAATTGACACCAAAAAGTGATACATTGTCATCGACAACGAGTCTATCTGCCGAGTTCTATCTCGATCGGATTTCGGAAAGTGGGTTAATTTTCACATCCAAGATTTAAATTAATTTATTCACGTATACAAAACCGAGATTCAAATAAAATTTAAAAAATGAACCAAAATAATTTTCTTTTAAAATGTAACGTAGGTACTTTATGGCTTGTCTGAATTATTACTATAGAATTAATTACACGAGCAGTTCAAATTTAGAAAATAACACTGAAATTCATTATTCTAGACAGGTTTATTGACCGAATTTGTGAATCTTTCCGACTTATACATTATGAGTCATCTAATGTAAAACAAATGCGTCGACATACGTTATGTTAACACCAAAATATCTCAAGTAAAACGTAATGCATGTTCTGTAAATAAATAATTAAAATTATCCATTAATGAGGCGAAAAGTATGACATCAACTCTTTCAGCGTTAATTATCTGCCTCAGGGGGCTATTTCTGTAGAGAACCTTCGCGCTGAAACCGCAACACGTGGTGCTGAGCCGTTTTAGACTCATTTACTGCTTCGTATTCAAATAGTTTTGGGTTTTTAAATCACTTTTAGAAAAGTATTTAATATGGAGTTGGTGGTGCCAAAAACAATCTATTTAGAGATATCAAAAATTCACGGTCGGGTGATCATTATGTTCGATTATAAGATTATGGATGGGTTTATTCACAGAATTTGGATAATTCATCACATTTAAAAGTTATTCTCCAAGTTCTATTCAAGTTCTGTTACTATTTCATTTACGTGGAGCAGCTGGCCAATAATGATAAAATAACATAACTTCAATCTCGCATCCAAAGAAGTATATTACTAATTTCCCCTATTTTATAAAAAAAACAAAAATTCCCTCTGAAATCGTAAGTTTTGTAAGTTGGTACTTAAATACCTACCTATTTAATTATACAACGTCCAAAGAAAAGACACTATTTCAATGATAGTTATTTTTTGTTTAAACATTCTTCAGTCAGGTAGGTTTCGACCAGCAAGCCGAAGGTTGCAGGTTCAAATTCCGGCGTATGCAAGTAAATTAAATTGATTGATTTGTGTTATTTCCATAGACATATGAATATTAGTAGACCTGCCCTAAGTGATTAAAAGCGTATTATTCCCCACTCCCCATACCGGTTCCATTGGAGCCGGCTGGGCTCGCGTATGGCTTCCCGTGAATCTTGAGAATATGACGTCATCATTCTTGTTCGAACTAGCGTCGAGCTATGGTCGAGGCATTTTATGAAATAACACGGCAAAATAGTGGCTTGTTATATGAAAACTTGTAAAAATAGATGTGAAAAAGAGAATAAACCCAATTGTAGTATTACATTCCATATGTAAGCATCATTTTAAGCTTATTCACATCGTATAATATGAATCAGTTGTAGAAACATATACTATTACATCGAGATAAATCTGGTCGAATGTAGCGATTCTCAAGTGTGCGCATCGTTGTTACTGGGAAGTAAATTATGAACACTTATAAAAGTGTCTTAACTAAATACGTAAACAAAATATTCGACTCTGAAAATAGAAGAATTTTTTATTAGCCGAATTTGGACTTCGCAAATTTGTTCATAACGTGGCGAGTAATTTGCGCTCCCATGTAAAAATGTCTATTCATTCAAAAGCAGATTTTACTTTTAAGAACTAAATGGTGATATTATAATGCGAGATGCCTATATACTGTCAGATTGATTTATTGACGAATCACAGTCAGCTTTACCCCCTTCGTTCTTCAACAGTTGATTTTACCCCTCACCTTTAATTTCTAGTCTATATATTCTTATGTTTGTGGTTATTTCACAATTTACTCACTAAAAATAATATATAGTAAACTTGCGGCACGTTCCAGAGTGGAAGATACTATCAGTATCGCCCTGGTGTAAGACCACCAATCAGAATTGAAACGTTGCTTATGACTGTAGCTGTACTTAGTGATCAGCTCTGAATAGCCAGGTATTTCCCATCTCCTTCCCCTCCCCACTACCTACGGCCTCACAACATAGTTTTCACATTTCTGGCAGTAATATTTCACGGGAAAAACAACCACGCACATACAACCGAAATTAATGTTTCATGCAGTTTGAACTTGTACACCTACCACCTTTCTTTCCATAGCACAAGTGATTTTAGTGCAAGTTGAGTTTGATAAAGGCCAGAGACTAAACATATAGGATGCACTATTCCCCATACAACGACTTCACACCATGGGAAATAATTACTTGGGTGATGTTGACATATTCAATACCAACTTGGCAAGTTTTGTGGATCATTTAAAACATTTATTTCAACAATACTCCTAAACACATCATGTAAACCAACAAATAGCTGTAATTTTCTGTTTTTGTTTCTTGTGTTTGTATGATTTGTTGCATAGCTTTTATCAAATGTAATTTTATTCTTATTTTTTATGTTTGAAAGTATTTGACAAATTAAAATTATACTACCAACCATGTAAAAGCCCTCTGGGCGTTAAATAAATAAATAAATAAAAACAAAAAAATAAATATAAGGTTTATGTAACCTAAATGCTGATATCATAAACCTCAGCAATACATTATATTTACATTTAGGTAGGCACGATTGATTTCTTTATAATATTATAGAAATCCATATTAATACCATACAGACCTGTCATATCTAAAAAGATGCTGCGTTATAAGTGTTACGACGATATGCCCTGTACTCTCCTGCCTACGGCAGAGGTGTTCAGAACAATTTACGGAGCACCGTAATTACACGGCTGTCACCTGTCAAAGTGACAGATCCCATACAAAAAAATGATATTCCGCGGCAGTACCCCAATCTGACTCATACGCGAGTATGAGTATCATGACGTAGTGAGTCACCCCAACATATAATATGTAATTATTTTTTTTTTGGTAAACTAATGTTTAAGACAAGATTTTTTATGCATAGCACAAAGGGAAACAATTATTTTACAAGCAATAATTATTAGAATCGTATATGTATCTTTTATCAGGAGTTTTTCAATGTGGATGAGTGTTTCAGGCTAATAATTATTGCTTGTAAAATAATTGTTACCCTTTGTGCTATGCATAAAAAAATCTTGTCTTAAACATTAGTTTACCAAAAAAATAATAATTAATATTTGACAAGTTCTAGTATCTTCACCAAAAAATGTAGACGATTTGTCTCGACGCCATCTAGTGAGAGAGTTAGCACTTACAATGCCTTTCTCATATAAAATAAAGTTGGTTGTTTTCAGGTGAAAAAATGTAACAAGCAGTAATTGTTGAATGAAACACTAGTATATATTGAATTATTTCGCGGATAACAGATAAGCCGCCATAGCTCAGTGGTCAGAGCTGTCGACCGGAAATCGAAAGGACACGGGTTCATGTCCCGTTGGCGTCATTTATTTTTACTCGGGAGATATTTTCAATTTGTATTGATATTTCAGGCGACTAATTATAGCTTATAATTATTTGTTATCCTTTATGCTATGCATAAAACCTTGTCTTATAAACATTAGTTTATTATTAAAAAATAATATAATATGTGTATACCACGCCCAAATTATGAGCGCATATTACAGCGTAATGTGTCTAAGGTTTCAAGTTTAAAAAGAGCAACAGTATTTTGTATTCTGACCAAACTGAGAAAAATAAACTGAGACAAATTTTTGGCATCAAAATGTAACATGTCGAATGCCTGTTGCGTTTTGTTCGTGAGTAAAGCAACCGCGAGAAAGGAATTTACCATTTCTCCATATTATGCTCTCTCTGCCCACGCATCTGGCGAGATGGCATAATGTTATAATTTGATACGAATCCTAAGCATCTCTTTTATATTCGCTAAGGAAATATGCGGTTGACATTGAAAAGTATTCATTGTAAGAATGGGAAATAAGTCATCTTTTTTATCAAAACGCTGAGCTAAACTGTTTTATTTTTCTGTGTCTTATTCTGTTTCATGCTTCCTTTATATTTATTAGTATTATCTTCTTCTTCTATTTTATTTTTTGTTCAATGAAACACATTCAATTTTTTTTTTTGTTTCATGCAGTTATGTTTATACAGGGTGTATCGGCACGTACCCGACAAACTTTAACCAGCTATTCCTTAGCATATTTGGAGAAAAAAATCTTATGTGCACTTTGCTGTCCGGTAACGTTTTTTTTTTTATAAAAAATTTACTATTCATATTTTCACCACATTTCACCACTGTTTTATCCTTTGTCAAAGTTTGAAAACCCATCTGGCAAATATTTTATTCGAATTCCGTTGAATAATGCACGTGTGTACCTATATTGGCGCACTTTTACAATCACAACGAAATGGCACGGCACCATTCGTCTCATTTTTAACTATTATTATTTAGTGTGTACGAAAGAGCGAAGACGCTTTTTGACATACTTGCATAGACATATGAATATTAGTAGACCTGCCCTAAGTGATTAAAAGCGTATTATCCCCACTCCCCATACCGGTTCCATTGAGCCGGCTGGGCTCGCGTATGGCCTCAAATGAAATTTGAAAACGTGACGTCATCATTCTTGTGCGAACTATGGTCGAGGCATCATCGGTTCATTTTACGTAATAACACGGCAAAATGTTGACTTTTACTATGAAAACTTGTAAAAATAGATGTGAAAAAGAGAATAAACCCAATTGTCGTATTACATTCCATATATAAGCATTATTTTACTTTATTTTAAGCATATTCACATCGTATAATATGAATCAGTTGTTACTATCACATCGAGAAACGTCTGGACGCGAAACACAAAGCTGGTTGGTTGCTGGGAAGTAAATTGTGAACATTTATAAAAGTGTCTTAACTAAATACTCTGAAACTAACTACGACTCTGCAAACAGAAGAAATTTACTTTGCCGAATTTGGACTTCGCAAATTAGTTCATAACGTGGCGAGTAATTTGCGCTCCCGTGTAAAAATGTCTATTCATTTAAAAGCAGATTTTACTTTTAAGAACTAAATGGTGATATTATAATGCGAGATGCCTATTTACTGTCAGATTGATTTATTGACGAATCACAGTCAGCTTAACCCCCTTCGTTCTTCAACAGTTGATTTTACCCCTCGCCATTATCTTCTCGTCTATTAATTCCTATGTCTGTGCATACTTGCTTATAACGGCTGTTGAACACGAAACGCAATGCCAATGACAGTGATGGAGTGTGGAAATTTTTTATTTTTTTTGTTTTTAATTGAAAAAAAATGCTACCGGACAGCAAAGTGCCCATTACATTTTTCACTCCAAATGTGCTAAGGAATAGCTGGTTAAAGTTTGTCGGGTTAGTGCCGATACACCCTGTATAATGAATACATTTCTTTAACAATATTAAGCCATGCTAGGAATGTCCCTGTGTTATAGCGGGTGAGACTTAAATATTGAATTATAAATATGTTAAACAATTGAAATTATTGAATGTGATTATTAGATTGAATTTGAATGTGAGACAAATTATATGAAAGGCGTTTAAGAGGTTAAGCAGTACAGTTTGTTGGAATTTTGATTAAAATGTATTGCAGATGTAAGGATCGACAGCTTAGCGATAGGTATATTTTTTAGAAGCTAATTTCTTTGGTTATTTATTTCTTTTAACTACGTTATTACATTTCTATAATACACTAATCAAATTTAATTATCGACGACAATATTAGCGATTCCTAACAATTGTCCTAATCCTAATTCTGGGTTCATCTGGGAGTCCTAGATGCGATCGTATCTTTTTCTGTTTTAAATATTCGTTTAGGAATCGCTAATATTGTCTTCAATAATTAAATATTACAATTTGAGTTTTTACTCATTTAGTTATTACAAAATTTTAAAAAAAAAAAACACTTAAACAAACTCCATTGTACAACTTTCGATATATCTTTTTATCTTTCATACTGCTTCCTGGGCACCCTATATCGCTCTATTAATTTAGTTAAGCTATGTTCTGTAAAACACCTAATCTTCGTCATTAAAGTTTGCTAAATACAAATATGCTTTAAAACAAACCGTTTATTTTTATAAATATCATCATAGTCACTACACATCGCCCTCTTTCATAGTACCTTAAGTACTTTGTACTCTTGTTATTATGTACAATTATTAAACTCCTTTATACAACAGAACTTTTTATTTATTTATTTATTTATTTATTGCATCTTACTATACATAAAGATCACATAAAAAAAAAATTTTCACATAAAAATCATCCTCACTAGGACTAAGCCTGTATCGAGGTTAACAATTTACATTTGAGTGAAGCAAACACAAGAGTAATCGCAAACATAAAGTAATTCTTCATACAAACAAAAAATATTTCAAAATTAAAGAAAAAATAAGTATTTGATGTGTTACCAGATAGGGTGACATTCAGTTTTTAGAAAATGGGACTTATATAAAATCTTATTATTTAAGAAAGCACAAGGATGAAAAAATATTAAGTCTGTCAATACAAAAATCTTAATTAACTTTTTAAATTTAACTAAGGAATTGGTAGACAAGTACAAGTATTGGAAAAATACACTCTGCGAAGAATATACTTGTATTGTACCTGCTTATATCGCTCATACTCAGTTTATTATATTATGGACTATACACTTATTATTGTACTCCTGAACAACTTAGCTATGACAATGTATACATATTAAAGCCTTCAAGGCCCGAGTAATTAAATAAATAGATTTTGAAGGTTCAAGAAATACTTTTAAACTTATTTTGAAGTTTAAACCCATTAATGTATAACCGAAGAAGAAGATAATACTAATAAATTTTAATGAAACATGAAACGGTTTTTTTCCGTAGACACTTTGTTTCCATTTAAAAAGATACGTGCTAGAATATGGGAAAAAAATGTTTGTAAAATGATATAGTTAATTCTGAATTTGAAATATGAGATCGACAAATATGAGGTTTAATAAATGGGTCCCAATGGTCAAGTTAGTTAAGACGCCTGTACCGTTAAGACAAGAGATTCTGGGTTCTATTCCTAGTTGCTACCGTTATCTTTTTTATTTTTCTGTGTCTTTTCTGTCTCGTGTTTCGTTTAGTTTTATTAGTATTATCTTCTTCTTCAATGATAGATTTTGAACGCTTTATAATTAAGGCGATGCCATACGTAGTAATGCAAAATCATGTGTTTTTTGTTTGAAAATTTGGTCGCCTAGAAATGTTTCAGAAGCTTTAATTAAATACTGCGAGTAGAATACATATTGGCCTTTGAAATAATCGAGTATTTTTTATATAAGTCTTTTTATAAGCCCAGAAAAAATAATGTATAGGCCTATGAAAACTGCTTTAAAGTTCAAAATCTCTTACTTACGAACCCATTTTCGGTTATGATTTTATTGTATAATGTGGCAAATTAAGTTATTTATAAAATGATCGGAAAAAAATTAAATATTTATGCCTGAACATCCACAAAATAAAATAAAAGGCACTTTTTGGCCATGTTTTTTTCTTGCATAAATCAAAACAGGCGGATGGTGTTAAGCGGGAATTTAAACCTTATCGCCATGTACGTAAGGGTTGTTATTGATAGCGGCTCAATTTAAAATATTACACGACGTTGTACATCGCCTTAAAGATATTATTTGCGAACACGCGTGGCACAAGTTCTGTTGTTAATTTGTTCCGAAAACATACCGCGTAGTGAAAGAAAATTAAAATTAAACGAATTAACTAGTTTTATTTTTAAAAAGTCACGCATATTCAAGAATTATTTGACATTAAAAATACGACGGTAAAATAGTAAAAAAGAAACAACTGCCATTAATACGTCATAAATGCCGATTGCATAGCAACTAGTAACACGCATACAGCTGTAAGAGAAGTTTACAATAACTCTGGGAGACGTTCTTTATGATTCTAGGACGGTCTCGCTTTGCAGCCATTATAATATTTTTCTTTCGTATTAGAGAATTTTGGAAATTGTCCAATCGCTTTTAAGTCAAAGAAATCTTCTTGGAGCTAAATCACATGGCCGATAGATTTTCGTACAATAATAGTATTCTGAAAATACCAACACAATGGTATATTCACGGTTCAGCCGAACACACTTTCGGGGAGGCAAAAACTGCGCTGAAATTAGACATCGTGGTTTGCAACGTGGTCTACTTAATGATCTAAGCTACGAACAGCGTCAATAATATTGGATTAAATTAATTCATGATCAATGTCTATCCCGCAGACAGAGAAATAAAGAAATCTGCTTTATTTTAGTGCCGGTGAATTGAAAAAACATCATGTGGAAGAGAACTTAAAAAAATACTAACAAGAAAAAGCTGCGTAGGCATTTCCCGAGTATCAAAGTTATTTGGAGATTTCTTATGTGAAATTACTTAGCTTAATTACTTACTTAATTAATTTAATGGTCGAGTGGTTTAAGATGTCTGTCCCGGTAAGACAAGAGATCCTGGGTTCAATTCTAGTTTTGACTGTTATCTTGTTTTCTGTGTCTTGTTCTGTTTCATGTTTCTTTTAGATTTATTAGTATTTTCTTCTTCAATGAGAAATTACTTAGAAATTGAAAATTGTGGAATAAACGATATGACATTTCGTCATAAAAAAAGAGTTTTTTTCTCTCTCTTTAGCAGGAAAGTGGACGGAGAAAAATGACTATTGCTTATTTATCAAAAATGTCTTCAAATTATTGGTAATCCGGTTTAAAACGGGATTGCAGATCGTAACAGGTTTCATGAAACTTTTAGTAAATTTCTAACATATCGGAATACGTGTTCATGCACCTGCATTGCCTTGATAATATACAATATCGAAATGTTGAAATACACGTGTTCCGACATCGTGATAATAAATATTTTACAAAAGTTTATAAACAAAACTATCAATTTTCCTGAGTGCGTTTCGCTAATTAACTAACCAACTAACCAATGCGCTGTTTTTGGAGGGGTAGGCAGAGAGAATAGATCCCCACACAACTCTGTCTCGGCACACACTACTTGCTGAATTCACATTCATAAAACATTTTCTTTTTTATTGTCATTCAAACCTGCTAAACTACCTTTTGTAGTTTGTCAGCAAATACATACTAACAACATTTTCCGTAATAACATAGTACCTACATTCAAACCTGCTAAACTACCTTTTTGTAGTTTGTCAGCAAATACATACTAACAACATTTTCCGTAATAACATAGTACCTACATTCAAACCTGCTAAACTACCCTATTCCGTAATAACATAGTACATTCAAACCTGCTAAACTACCTTTTTCCGTAATAACATAGTACATTCAAACTTGCTAAATTACCTTTTTGTAGTTTGTCAGCAAATACATACTAACAACATTTTCCGTAATAACATAGAACATTCAAACCTGCTAAACTACCTTTTTGTAGTTTGTCAGCAAATACATACTAACAACATTTTCCGTAATAACATAGTACATTCAAACCTGCTAAACTACCTTTTTCCGTAATAACATAGTACATTCAAACCTGCTAAACTACCCTTTTCCGTAATAACATAGTACATTCAAACCTGCTTAACTACCTTTTTGTAGTTTGTCTGCAAATACATACTAACAACATTTTTCGTAATAACATAGTACATTCAAACCTGCTAAACTACCTTTTTGTAGTTTGTCAGCAAATACATATTAACAACATTTTCCGTAATAACATAGTATATTCAAACCTGCTAAACTACCCTTTTCCGTAATAACATAGTACATTCAAACCTGCTAAACTACCCCTTTCCATAATAACATAGTACATTCAAACCTGCTTAACTACCTTTTTGTAGTTTGTCTGCAAATACATACTAACGACATTTTTCGTAATAACATAGTACATTCAAACCTGCTAAACTACCTTTTTCCGTAATAACATAGTACATTCAAACTTGCTAAATTACCTTTTTGTAGTTTGTCAGCAAATACATACTAACAACATTTTCCGTAATAACATAGAACATTCAAACCTGCTAAACTACATTTTTGTAGTTTGTCAGCAAATACATACTAACAACATTTTCCGTAATAACATAGTACATTCAAACCTGCTAAACTACCTTTTTCCGTAATAACATAGTACATTCAAACCTGCTAAACTACCCTTTTCCGTAATAACATAGTACATTCAAACCTACTTAACTACCTTTTTGTAGTTTGTCTGCAAATACATACTAACAACATTTTTCGTAATAACATAGTACATTCAAACCTGCTAAACTACCTTTTTGTAGTTTGTCAGCAAATACATATTAACAACATTTTCCGTAATAACATAGTATATTCAAACCTGCTAAACTACCCTTTTCCGTAATAACATAGTACATTCAAACCTGCTAAACTACCCTTTTCCGTAATAACATAGTACATTCAAACCTGCTTAACTACCTTTTTGTAGTTTGTCTGCAAATACATACTAACAACATTTTTCGTAATAACATAGTACATTCAAACCTGCTAAACTACCTTTTTCCGTAATAACATAGTACATTCAAACTTGCTAAATTACCTTTTTGTAGTTTGTCAGCAAATACATACTAACAACATTTTCCGTAATAACATAGAACATTCAAACCTGCTAAACTACCTTTTTGTAGTTTGTCAGCAAATACATACTAACAACATTTTCCGTAAGAACATAGTACATTCAAACCTGCTAAACTACCTTTTTCCGTAATAACATAGTACATTCAAACCTGCTAAACTACCCTTTTCCGTAATAACATAGTACATTCAAACCTGCTTAGCTACCTTTTTGTAGTTTGTCTGCAAATACATACTAACAACATTTTTCGTAATAACATAGTACATTCAAACCTGCTAAACTACCTTTTTGTAGTTTGTCAGCAAATACATATTAACAACATTTTCCGTAATAACATAGTATATTCAAACCTGCTAAACTACCTTTTTCCGTAATAACATAGTACATTCAAACCTGCTAAACTACCTTTTTGTAGTTTGTCAGCAAATACATATTAACAACATTTTCCGTAATAACATAGTACATTCAAACCTGCTTAACTACCTTTTTGTAGTTTGTCTGCAAATACATACTAACAACATTTTTCGTAATAACATAGTACATTCAAACCTGCTAAACTACCTTTTTGTAGTTTGTCAGCAAATACATATTAACAACATTTTCCGTAATAACATAGTATATTCAAACCTGCTAAACTACCCTTTTCCGTAATAACATAGTACATTCAAACCTGCTAAACTACCCCTTTCCGTAATAACATAGTACATTCAAACCTGCTTAACTACCTTTTTGTAGTTTGTCTGCAAATACATACTAACAACATTTTTCGTAATAACATAGTACATTCAAACCTGCTAAACTACCTTTTTCCGTAATAACATAGTACATTCAAACTTGCTAAATTACCTTTTTGTAGTTTGTCAGCAAATACATACTAACAACATTTTCCGTAATAACATAGAACATTCAAACCTGCTAAACTACATTTTTGTAGTTTGTCAGCAAATACATACTAACAACATTTTCCGTAATAACATAGTACATTCAAACCTGCTAAACTACCTTTTTCCGTAATAACATAGTACATTCAAACCTGCTAAACTACCCTTTTCCGTAATAACATAGTACATTCAAACCTACTTAACTACCTTTTTGTAGTTTGTCTGCAAATACATACTAACAACATTTTTCGTAATAACATAGTACATTCAAACCTGCTAAACTACCTTTTTGTAGTTTGTCAGCAAATACATATTAACAACATTTTCCGTAATAACATAGTATATTCAAACCTGCTAAACTACCCTTTTCCGTAATAACATAGTACATTCAAACCTGCTAAACTACCCTTTTCCGTAATAACATAGTACATTCAAACCTGCTTAACTACCTTTTTGTAGTTTGTCTGCAAATACATACTAACAACATTTTTCGTAATAACATAGTACATTCAAACCTGCTAAACTACCTTTTTCCGTAATAACATAGTACATTCAAACTTGCTAAATTACCTTTTTGTAGTTTGTCAGCAAATACATACTAACAACATTTTCCGTAATAACATAGAACATTCAAACCTGCTAAACTACCTTTTTGTAGTTTGTCAGCAAATACATACTAACAACATTTTCCGTAAGAACATAGTACATTCAAACCTGCTAAACTACCTTTTTCCGTAATAACATAGTACATTCAAACCTGCTAAACTACCCTTTTCCGTAATAACATAGTACATTCAAACCTGCTTAGCTACCTTTTTGTAGTTTGTCTGCAAATACATACTAACAACATTTTTCGTAATAACATAGTACATTCAAACCTGCTAAACTACCTTTTTGTAGTTTGTCAGCAAATACATATTAACAACATTTTCCGTAATAACATAGTATATTCAAACCTGCTAAACTACCTTTTTCCGTAATAACATAGTACATTCAAACCTGCTAAACTACCTTTTTGTAGTTTGTCAGCAAATACATATTAACAACATTTTCCGTAATAACATAGTACATTCAAACCTGCTAAACTACCTTTTTGTAGTTTGTCAGCAAATACATATTAACAACATTTTCCGTAATAACATAGTACATTCAAACCTGCTAAACTACCTTTTTGTAGTTTGTCAGCAAATACATATTAACAACATTTTCAGACGGTATATGCATAATAATAATTATACTGATTTGACAGTTAGATCAACGGGTTACATTAACAGAATAGTATAAGTATTATACAGGATGTCCAGAATAAAGTGCACAAACTTCGGAAGGTGATTCTACGTGATAGTAAAATTAAAAATATTAATAACCTTTTTCTAAATTTCAACGTTTGAAGGTAGTTTTCGGGTAAAAGAGTTCCATGGAAAAATGTTTTTGTATTTTTGAACGAAATTTCGAAAAAAGTTCTAGATTAATTTTTACTTCTGCCAACACGAAGTTTGTGCACTTTACCCCCAGACACCATGTATAATACACATGTACAAATGAACAGTCACATCGACTAGTCTAAATGTAAATTCCAATTAGCAATACAAGGGCTTCATTAGGGCATCAACAAAAATCATCTGTATCTAATACCAACTTAGTAAGATTATACATATTTGATTCAGCAATAGAAATGGTATAATTTTTAATGATACATACATTTCTGTTATTCCGACTCTCGATATGACACGTCTCAAGTATTTATTTATTTTATTTTATTGATCCATGATTAGTACATGTGGTTTTTTGTTATATTTCACCCTCTATGCTAGGGATGACCTTGTATCATGGCGGGTGAATTTTACAGTTTGCGGACATAGAATCTATACATTACTATAATATAAAAAAGAAAAATTATGTATAGTTAGTTTGGGTTGCAAGAAGAGGATGGAGATGTTAGAGAATTATAAGAAGATGAAAATTTTGAAAAATTATTAGTAAATATCACACTAATTAATTATGTACATACTATACCACTAAGTTAGAGAATAAGGATATATTATATTTTGTCTGAAAGGTGATTAAATTGATAGAGTGAAGAATGAATGGGTGTTGTAGTTGTAATGTATTCCGTGTGTAAGGATCTTTTTCGTAATTTGTTTTTTAAAGCAATGGGGTTGGCTCACGGCTTTTAGGTTTTCAGGGATAAGGTTCAGTGGCGGATCCAGGGGGGGGGTCACGGTGGTCATGACCCCCCCCCCCTGGGGGCCAGGGGGGGTCATGACTACCTAGGTCCTGGGCCCATCCAGGACCTAGGTGGACCACTAATTAAAATTGTTAAACATAATGTTTTTATATATTTTTTGTCACAATATAAATTTTATTTAAGTACTTTCAATATTTAATTAATTTAATATAATACTTTGTTTGACGGCAAACGCATTATTCGGGAACGAACGCATCGAAAATTCGAATGTTGCCGCGTCACCGCGCACCGCCACCGGCGCGCGCTTCGGCCGCCACCTTTCATATTATTATGACACATTTCGTGTAACCACGTGTGACGCTTGCGCGCGCTTTGTTTCGACTAACGTCTGGCGTCTAGCAAAACCTAACCTCAATCGGAACGACTAAACTTTATTAAAAAAGTTTTTACTTTTATTTGTTTACTAAGTTAAAAAAAAATAAGTTCCAATATAAGTAATAGTGTTCTTAAAAATTGTTGCTGCAAATTCAATTCATTACAAGAAATGGTAAGTAATCTAATCAGTTTCTTCATTATGCCAGTGTATGTGTGTTTAAACTCAAATGTTATTTGTTAATGTTCTAAGGCTGGGGTTAGACTCGTAAGTTTTTTTCCTGTAAATCGCTCTTGAAGGCGAGTTTGGCCAAATTCCCAATGTAAACGACACCAAAAGTCACTAAACGTAATTTTAGTAAGTTACAGAACTTATTCTTTCGGAAGTTTTTTGACAGGTCTGGACAGGTCTAACGCGCCCGCGCGAATTACCAGCCTTCCTATACTTCCTAAAGCAATTCTTAAGGCGAGACACAACCTCGTTCATCGAGGTTTTGCCCAAGGCTAACATTTTAATTTATTTCGGCGAAATTATAATTGAATTTAAAAAAAATAAAATTATGCCGCACGAGGGATGCAAGTTATTTATATTTTAGATGAATAAAACAATACCTTACAATTAATATATTTTACGTTCAACGATTTTAAAACTTTATAACCCGTGTATAACTATAAAGTTAGCGGACTTAGCGGTAAGTACCAGATTTTATTTTTCTAGATGATGAATTAATAACTTCGGAAGTGGACACATTTTTAATATTTGTAACAAATTCTTCAGAATCAATTAAAATGAAGGCTGAAGACACACCTGACACCATGTTATATTGTGGTGAAATAAGAACACGATTAATAATTGTAATCTGTACTGTATTGGTTGACAATTGACATTACACGAGCCTACGCCGCCCGGGCTTGCGGAGCAAAAGACAATCTTAATGATATACCTAGTGTTACCATATCCAACAATACCTACTTTTTACTTGTATATATTATTATCAAAATTAAATTATAACTTCTTGTAACTGTAACTGACCGGACCTAAGTCCTCCATCACAACACAAGCAAGCATTTTCGGCTTTCTGTGGTGGTGGTAGGAGTTATTGTTGGGTTATTCGTAACCCGGGAATGTTTGTCTTTCTTTAAAAAAAAAAAAAAAAACTTGACCACGACTACGTGACCCCCCCCTGGCGCCAAAGCTGGATCCGCCCTTGATAAGGTTAAAGATTTTGGGAGCTAGGAAGAAAAATTGTCTTTGAGCTAACGTGGTATGTAGTGAAGGTACTTTGTAGTGACCGTTGGTTATTGTTCTGGTGGTGTAGTTGTGTTGTAAGAGAGTTTTGTTTTTATATTTGAACAGGAAATGTATTAGCGACAATTTTAGGTGGAGTTGTCGTATGTTTAAGACCTTATACTCTATGAGGAGTCGAGTGGAGGGGTATCTTGTCGGTCGCTTGTTAGTGACACGTATTACCATTTTTTGGGCTTTTAGTAGAGGTTCGATGGTAGATTGTGCACAGCCACCCCATATTATAATGCCGTGATAATTATAATTTATAATTTGATTCACTTGATCTTGTCATGTCTTCCACAGTCTTCCCTGACTTCTTCCACTAGCTTCCGCGTCATATATTCAACCTATATTCCTTTATTCGTTCATCCGCTTTACATGCACACACTATCTAAGCGTCCCTTTCTTACTTACACTTATCAGCTTTGCATTATTTCCGAATCTCCTAATTATAATAATGCGTTTATATACTGACGGCCTCCGTGATCGAGGGGTCAGGCTCTCGATTAATAAGCTGGAAGTCGCGGGTTCAAATCCCAGCGTGCGCAAGTAAATTTTACTGACCACCATTCTGAATTGAAACGTTGGTTGAAATGGCTTTGGCCGTGTTTGTTAACTTAATCTGAATGGCTAGGCACTTCCCCACCTTCCTCTCCCCCATCTCCTTCCCCTCACCAACACTAGCATACCACAATTGGGGATGCCATAGTCTCACTGGTTCCAGACGGTTGGAATCAGTTGAAGCTCTTGTGTGGTTTCGCATTTAAAAAAACTGTGCTTTACGGTTTTACAGTTAGGTACGAAAACTGAACAAAAAATAATAGATTGCTCAAAATAAAAGTAAAATGGGCTTTTAATCGGGGATTTTATTAAAAGGCACCACCAGGTATACGGTCTTTATTGACATTATTTATAGCTCTACTTTATGGACGGAATATTCAAATTGGTAGGGCGGATGATAATGGATCCGAACCACCGACGAAACCTTATTAATGGTCTCAAAATGAACACCCGCCACAATTCCGCGTGGAAAATGAACTTTGCTCCATAAAGCCTTTATGCTTATTAATATTATTTTGAATTCTTGGTAATTTATTGGCTCTTTGTGAAGGGAGTCGCATATGGAGAAGTATTTTTTTTATTCCACATGGAATGAATTCGAATTAATCCACATTCGAATGACAAATTTGAACGTGGGGCGTAGCGTCGAAGCGTCGTAGCTTTGCTACGGACTACGATCTTTCATGTTTTACTAGCGCAGACCCGTGAAAAATCATTGTATATTTACAATAAGGAACCCCAGTATTTTTATTTATTTTTTTAATCAATGACAACCAGAGATGTGCTTTATTTCAAATAAATCCATTTCAAATGGAAATGCAAAATGGGTATTTTCCATTTTGCATTTTAAATGCTTTTCTAAAAACCATTTTGCATTTTGCATTTTAAATGCTTTTCTCAATGCATTTTCCATTTTAAATGCTTTTTTGCAACATTCTTCCTACAATCTCCACTCATCTTTTTTTCATAAGCCCAAAATATCAGTCGGTCCTCAACCTCGCTATGAGAGATAATTTACATTTGTCAAGTTGCTCCCTGGTAGGAGCCCTGGCAATTGAGTGATACCATTACAAAAAATACTGATTCAAATACTGAACATGGGGCCATGACGCTGTAATATGAAATGTTAGATAGCAGTTTCTATGTTTTTACGTTGGCAACATTAGTCCCGCGCAAATTTTTTGTTGGTTCATAATCTGTAGTCGTGGTATTTTTGGATTTACCATCATGTAATATGTTTGTTCTACCTTGATGTCCATTATTATATAACAAAATTGTTTAAAAATTCTATAATTATTTTAATTGTGTGACCTGAGAAACCATTTTGCATTTTCAATGCATTTTGAAAATAGGTATTTTGCATTTTGCATTTGAAATGCTTTTCTAAAAACCATTTTGCATTTTGCATTTTCAAATGGAAAAGTTTTGACCCATTTCCATTTTGCATTTCAAATGGTTTTGGGTACCCATTTTGCACATCTCTGATGACAACCTTCTAACTCAAATATCAGATTTTTTTTTTTTATGGTGAATTTTATTAGTTTAAACAATTTTTCAGGTTTTACAAAATCGCACCAAATCTATGGATATGACTATACGTCACACGTCACCAGTCACCATTTGTATGGCAGTCGAGAAGTTTTTTAATCTAAAGATTACCCGCTTTTAACATTGAAGTTAATTGGATCATCTCGTCTGATAAACAATTTACCGGTGTTTAAAAACCGGCATAACTACGAAAGAAAAAGATATTATAGACCATGGATATATTACTCACGTAATCGGAAAATTCATTCGTACCAACCAAACGGTGTGCTTTAATGTGATGCTATTTAATTCGTTTTTTAATGACGATTTAAAAATTCTCAGTAAAATAAAATACAATAAAACTTATATATAACAGAACAGCGTTTATTGATCTATATGTATATATGTTTATTCATCTATATGTATATTATTTTTAAACCATAATATTTTTCACTGGAGTTCCTTATTTTAGGATTTGTGAAGCTGAAAAAACTATTTATATAAATATATTTGCTTCAAGATCACTACCATTCAAAAGAAGAAATTTAGCTTTCGAATGCTAAACTTGAAAAGTAATCCGTCAAACATTTAATTAATTATTTCAAAAAAAGAATTATATATTCGTAAAATAATTTTGGTAGGTAAGAGTCATACTTATCGGGTCTAATTTTGAAAATATAAAATTCATTGAATTTGAATAATTTGACACCTTACGCAGGAATATGCAATAACTTCACGCATGTACCCACTTGTACCCATGCACCAAAAACAACAATTAGTATGTTTATTACGAAAGTTTTCGTAACCACTCAGTTCTGGCATGGACACTTGGTACCTACACTGTTTAAGGTTTTGAAAAAACTAGTGCTTGTTTAGGTACTTGATAGTTATAAATTCTAACTATAACTTAAAATGTAAGTTGTAAGTTCTCTTCGATCGCCACAGTGCAGTGGCATTCCCAGTATAGGTCTTTATACTTACAAGTATACTTACAAGGCCGGCATAGTCCAGTGGTAACGCATTGGACTGCCATTCCGAAGGTCGCGGGTTCGAACCCGGCGTGCGCAAATAAATTTTATTTGATTAATTTGTGTTATTTCACATTTAATTAATTAAAATTAATTAAAATAATATATAGTATATTTGCGGCACGTTCCAGAGTGGAAGATACTACCAGTATCGCCCTGGTGTAAGACCACCATTCAGAATTGAAACGTTGCTCCAAATGGCTTTAGCCGTGTTTAGTGACTAGATCTGAATAGCCAGGTACTTCCCCACCTTCCTCTTTCCCTTCCCCACTTACCTTCAGCCTCACAACATCCCCCAATTGGGGATGCCATAGTCTCACTGGCTCCAGACGGGAGCAGTTGGGACTCTTGTGAGGTATTCACTATAAAAAAAAAAAAAAAAGTGTAACCTTCAAAGATTAAAATTCGATGCGGGTTATTTTAAAAAAGTATTTTTGTTTTCCATAAATTATATGCACTTTAAAATATTAGTATCTGCAAACCACAATTTATTCCTTAACTAAAATTTATTGCCAATCTAGTGTTAAAAAAACACTAACAGTAATGAAAAGGGCTCTAAGTATGATATGTGGTCCGTTTTACGGTTTACGATACAAGATTTAGGTATTTACCTACTATAGACACATTATTACCGGTAGCTCCGTCGTAGCCTCTTTTCTCATAAACGATGAGTGTAACAGAAAGATTGGCTGCAAAACAAATAACAAATAATTTAATTTTTACTGAAAATAATTAACTTAATTTCAGTAAAAACTCCAGAAGACGTCACAAATAGTAGTCGATGAAGGTACACGTGGTCAGAGGGGTATAACTTCGATCGAAAATTGAAACCAAAATATTGTGACGTCATATGTTTGCCTAACTATATCCACCAATGAAAAACTCTGAAAATCTATGGAATAAACTTTCACAGTTTTTCATTGGTGTATAGTATAATAAGTAGGCTCCGAGTGAGAATTTTACTGTCTATATATTGGCAAATCTATGGTTTTTTAGGAAAAATTGATTTCACATAAAAAATCCGAAGATATCAATCTATATAAGTTAATTTATGCACGTGGTACTGTAATGAAAAGTTAAAAAAATAATTTATTAAATCCTAACGTACAATCTAAATTGAAATGCATTTGGATTTCCCTTTTCTACACGAAATTATTTCAGAAAATATCTGAAATTCGCAGAATTTGAATGTTAAAACTTTTAATTATTAAAAAAAAAACATTAAGGACGGGTTGTTTCGGAGAATCTGAACAATTCATCAAATTTCAACGTTCATTTTCAAGTGCTGTGAACGATTTTTTCAAGTTTTGTTTTTATTTCAGTTTTGTCAAGCAACTAGCCTACAATGATATAAAAACAGAACTTGAATAAGTCTTTCACAGAACCCGAAAATGAACGTTGAAATTTGATGAATTGTTCAAATTCTCCGAACCAACCCGTCCTAATCATTGTTTGTTGATTCTAATTCAAAAACTTAGAAGTCACTTCACTACCTTCTTTTAAAATTTAAATTGTGAAATATATACTTAAACTTATTTAAATAAAATAATTCTGAGGTGTAGAAATTTACTGTCTTACTTTTGAAAATGTATTTTTTCCCTTAGATTTCATTAGTTAGGTATCTATTATTTATAATGGGCGAGGTAACCCTGAAATCGTTGACAAATTGCCAACACCTCAGAACTACACGCGCCTGTCACAGATCAAATACATGATGAACAGAAAAATGTTTTAGAAAATATATTTATCACCTTGTTCGCAACAGATAAAAACTCGCATTTAACTGTTCACCCGTAGAAGGAAATGGAATGTTGGAAGCTTTATCGGCGCCTACGGTTTTATGGAAAGCAATATGCACAGCACGTACAATAAACATTCGATTGAAGGGTGCGGAATCTGCAAAGATGTATAATATTTTATACAGGAAGATAATAGAAAGGATTTCAAAACGACTTGCATAAAATAACTAATCCACCTGTAAATCTTTTACTTTACTACATTCTACTTTGAAGTTTTTTTCGTAGTTTTTTCAGTAATTCTCAAATGTTGAGTATCAGATTTTAAAAATTCCCGAGTAACTACAAAAGTGGTTCTTTATTTTTAATTCCCGAGTAACTACCAGAGTGGTTCTATTCATATTTACAATTTTGTAATTTTATTAAGAATCTCGTCAAATTGTTGCGTTACTGCAGGCCGTTTCCTGGTAAACCTTTCGTATATATCGGAACACATGTTCTTGCATATGCATTTGCCGTGATAATATATAATGACGAAATTCTAAAACGGATATTCTTCACGGATTTTAATGAACACGTGTTCCAACATCGTGAAAACATATTAGTAATTAACTAAAATTTTGCCAGGAAACCTGTCAAATCATTCTTTAATGCCTTCAATCCCGTTTTTAACAGGATTACTAATAATTTAAAGAGATTCTTTATAAATTAGCAATTCTCTTTTTTCTCCGTATGGAAGTATGAGAGAAAACAGATAAATTGAAGCGGAAGGTCTTAACCTTAACAAGAAACTAAAATTAAACATATCCTAGGTCACTCAATTCAATCTTACCGAGAAATACGAGTAGTGCGCGGGGTTTAAAACCAACGACATCTGGGAACACAGCCAAGCAGCTCACCGCTATGCCACGGAGGTTGGATCATGTCATAATGTTTGTCATTTTGTTGATCAAAACTACGCAAGAAATACCTAATGCGTCTTTACCTAGGCCACTTCAATAAGTTATTCCGAAGAAGTGCGATGTGTGATGTATGGTGGTTGGGTTAAGGTATTCTGTCAAAACAATGCTGAAATCCGCTAGACGCTATTTCCACTTGATCCTGATTGTACGGCGGAATAATTCTCATCCCAACTCTCGCTCAAGCGGAGCGCGTCAAAGGAAAAAAAATATGACATCGGTGCGTAGAATTTTATTTTTGAAAGGCGAGAAGAATTAATTTTAATTTAAAACTGTCGCGCGCAATTCTGGCGGGACTTGTAACGGGAGATGGGATCTGGGCGGTTGGGCGGCCAACTGCTGGCACTGCCCCAACGAGCGGGACGCCGGCCAGCCAGCCCCGCAGCCAACAGCTCTCTAGCACGGGAGTCCGGCGTGGCCGCGGCCAGGACCGCACTAAATCTCATCACAGTTGCTGAGCACTGACAGAAGTCACGAGCTCTGTAGGAACAATCACCACATTTCGAGGAAAGTGTGTGTGTGGCAGAGAGAAGATATAACACACTGTCAGTAGTGCAGTCAGACATAAGAAGATCTTTTTAAAGTCAGCCATTTTCCTCTCGAGTTTCAATCTGTCTTAGGAACCGATATCTAACATTTGTTAGGTTAAGCTCCTCGTGTCATTGGTTCAGCATAAACCTGAATGGTCGAGGGCTAAGGCTCCAGGCTAGCAATCCAGAGGTCGCGGGTTCAAATCCCGGCGTGAGTTAGACAATTTTACTAGATTAAGTTGTGTTATTTCACAATGTATTCATATAAAATAATATAAAGTATATTTGCGGCACGTTCATACTCACTGACACCAGATGGTTGGGAGAAGTTGGGACTCTTAGACGGTATCCATTCATATTTAAAAAAAAATTTAAATACCGAAGTCCCTGCGCTTGTAGCGAACTTTACCTTTCCGCGCAGGATCTTATCCTTACCGACCCAATGGGACGACGGGCTTGCTTACATTGGCTTACATTGGCCTTAAAATATTTATACGAGTACGTAATACGATCATACGTCGTTTTATAAAGCATAAGCAAGGATATAATGTCGATTATTGTCTCAAAACAAAAGAATATTTCGATTGAACATCGTTTTCCTCTTTTCTAAATTATTTTGACTTTACGTGGAATGTAGAATGAGCATCAATTATATTTAATATTTTATCAGAAATAATGAATCAGCTTTGAAGACTGTCTACCTAATCAAGTGGCGGATAGAGAAAAGACACAAATAATTCAAGAAGTCGCCCCTTGGTTTGGCCGCCCTGGGTGCACCGCACTAAATGCACGGAAGGCTGCCCCGCCCCTGTCGCCGCCTATTACGGCCCAACGATAATACATTATATTGATAGACATTATACATCTTTAATGTTACTTCTTAATCTCACCTTTGTCTTCCAAAGAGACAACCAACCAGCAACGCGAAGAGACATTTTTCATGTTCGATTTTTATGTCTCTACTAATTTTTATGGGCGCTAACTTTATTCCAGGACACGAGGCTAATAGAAATACGCACTGCCTGTCTCAGGGCTTCAATTAACCGGTTTACACTATTTTAGATCTAAGGAACCGGTGTAATTCAGTTATTCATAACATTATTTTGTTATTGATCCCTGTATCTAATCTATTAATTTTCGTTGTAAACAGACTTTATACATACATATTTGACAGCGTCGAGAAGATTATATCATTGTCCAATTAACAACATTTAAAAGATAAGAAAATAAATCAGATCGATTAAGTAGCTACAAAACGTGTAATCAAAACAAACTTAGAAATGTTTACAGTATTTAAAAATGGTTTTATTTAATTTAAACAAAATAATAACTTTTCCATAGCACCTGTTTGATCGATTGGATGTTAGGAATTTTGAGAGGTTCGTGTTATATACTTGTGCACGTGGTATACGTACACAATACGAAGCAACTTTTTTTATAATCTTCCATGGCAAATTCAGTTATGGAAAAATATTATATTCTTGGCCATGGAATAAAGCAGAATACAATAATAACAGATGTTTCATTTAGACCAATAGCCCAGCACCCCGTCTCACTTACACTGGTCTGACATTGTAGATCTCCATTCCATTTGAATTTCGTATTTCTTTATTCTATGTTCTTGGCATTTGAGGGATTTGAACAGGCATCAAGTTCAACCTTCAACTTCACAGTACAACAGTTTTAATATGAAGACTCACGTCTCAGATTGGTAGCTCTACTTTATCGTGATATCTTCCTGAGAGTTTTCTTATACTCCTTACTTCACCAAACAGTATCTTGTTCGTTACATATTTTCATCATTTGGATGTTGTCACTCTTATTTCGGTCATTAATATTATTATGGTAAATCATTCCTATTGAATTCGGTGCAATCTCGTTCTAGCGTTGCCAGTTCCGTGTTTCATTAACCTACAGTAGGCTTGGTACCGGAAACCAGCTGTGGACTACTAGTGATCATTTTAATGAAAACAATTTAAAATACCAATAATCTATCTCTATTGTCTATAATATCAGACCTCACGTACCCATTGAAAGAAAATCCTTCACATGTCGTATTTTTTTTACCAGTTTAAAAATAACCGGGGACTTCAAAAAACGGTTAAAAGGTTAGAACCGGATTGGAAATTGGAACAGTGACACTTGTTGTTCGCGATCGACAACGGCTTCAACCAAACGATCGTACCTGATTTATAATCCAATATCTGTTTGATGGTTCATGATCAATATATTGAATTTTGCTTTGTCCTACAAAACGGCAATTAAATGTATATTCAAAATGATGGTTTACTTTAAGGCACTCTGGAGATAATTCTATAACTAAAAGCTATAGCTGATGGACCTCAGTTCAGGCAAAAATAGCACGAACAAAAATTACTAATTATAAATATTGCTAATTTATTAAGAATCTTTTCAAATTATTCATAATCCGGTTAAAAACGGGATTGCAGGCCCTTAATGAATGAATAGATAGGTTTCCTTATAAACTTTTAGTAAAATACCAATGTATTGTCACGATGTCATAAAAATCCTAACATTTTAGAATATCGTCATTTTATATTATCAAGAAAAACGCAGTTGCATGAGAACGTATTTTGATTTTATTACGAATTTACTAAAAGTTTTTAACAGGATTACTAATAATTTGGAGCAATACTCATTTTTCGCCGTGTATTTACATGAAGTATGATTATTCATTTCGTTTCTGTAAATTGTATTTTGTAGTATTACGTCAATCCTCGCCATTCTTCTTAAACTCCTTTCTTCGTTCGCTCTACATTGCCAAACCATCTAAGCGTCCCTTTCTTAATCTTACCTTCTTTCATATGGCGGGTTGTGTATATGTTTCACATCCACAGAACTACACTGGAGTAGAAAGAAGTTACTCGTGAAATTCTTGACAATATTATATCCGACAAACATGAACCTTTTTGCAACAGATAAAGTTCGTAACATTTATAAATATTACTTTTCGTTTATCTTAAAACGTCTGTTTTAAAACGTAAGAACTAACTAATAAGACCAAAGAAGGTAATGTCAAGAACTCTCAATGAAAATGTAAAACAAACAAAGGGACGGAAGATAAAATTTAAAGGTCGCAAATGGGACTCTGACCCAGAACCTCCGCTTTTACCGGGACTGATGTCTCTTCCAGTTGCGAACGTTACCTTTTTATTTTCTGTGTCTTTGTCTGTTTCATATATTCATGGATATTTTCTTCGATGGTTAAATATTACTATGCGATTTATAAGCTTTTATATGTTATCCCTAATAAAATTTAGAACATTCACATTTATTGATCTCTTAGAAGAGTGTGTATGAGACGATGTAAGAAATGAAACAAAAAAAAGAATCTAGCTTTATGTTGTTGAGTCGAAAATTCACCAAAATGGTACTAAATAAATAAACCAAAAAGAATTGTATATCTTTTTAATTTGCAAAGAAGTTTAAATACTTCTTTAAGAAAGGTACTCGTTTAAAAATGGATATAAGATTTCACGCCTGGGAGCCTTTCTGATGGGATCTTTCTTCGTGAATTTGGAGTTTTCGTGATTAGCGTTTAGCCCTCAGCGTTTAGGGACCTCTCATTAATTCCAGGAGAGTTGTAAATCACCCAGTCATTTGCAAGAACTAAACTTGGTGGAAGTAGAAAGCGGTGAGGCGGCACTTTCATTTTAAGAAAAGCTGATTATCATTTTTTGCCAATGGAATACAATTTATGACCGCTTCCTGGATGCGATTATTTTTTTATTTAAATTCAAGCAGAAGGTTCACGGGAGCTACCGTTATATTTATTACAAGGCTGCGGGCTGTGGTTATTAAATTAAACACATCCGTTATAAAAAAAACATTTGTATTTGCAAAAACAAAACACAATGTAAGTAAACCTGAAAATAAATTCCATGCCGCAAAATACAAGCGGAGAAAATTGATTTATGAGGAATTTTCGCATTCTGTCAAATAAATATTTTACGCGATAACATAATAAAACCTTCATTCAGATTTGTAAACTAATATTTTATTCGATCCAGGAAAAGTTCTGTTTTCCGAGAAAAACATTAATAGCATAAAGCAACAACGAGTTCGTGGGTTTAATTCGACGAAATAATGGAGCATAATAATGGTGCGTGTACTCTGAAAGATGTAGCAAATTGTGCGGCCAGCTTTGTGCCAAAAAATAGTGCAACTTTTATAGCTCCGTGCTCCCATCTCATCTCTAATCGCTTTATTATTATCTGCATCAGCTTGCTGCACTTGTGGCAAGTGCATTATGCAGTGGGGGTGATCAGCTTCGAACTATCTGGCGGTGATGCAGTTGCACAATATGTTGGATTGTTTGATATCTGATATATCGCTTGCCAATCTAGCGGGGTGCGGCCAGTGGCCAAACTACATGGTAAACTTATTCTGCATATATTATTATATATTATTTTATATTGTGACAAGTGCATTATGCAGTTGGGGTGCGGCCAGTGGGGAAACATGGTAAACTAAATTACTGAAAATTACCTAATCGAAAATTATACATAAATTTTTTAAAGCATAAAATAAAATAAAATTGATAAAATAAAATAATGTAAGATTAACACCAGTAGCTCAAATCAGGGACTTGGGTGTTGTATTTGAAGAAAAGCTAACATTTATTCTACACGTAAATGAAATAAGCAATAAAACTATAAAACTGCGTTATTTCATATGCAGAACTGCAAGTAACTTCAAGCAACTAGAATGCTATAAGTAAGAAGTCAGGTAGAGTATAAATCACCTATTTTGTCTCCATTCCTTCAAATACATTCCAACAACATAGAAAGGGTTCAGCACTAATTTATTACCTCTTAGCTGAATATTCCAATTCAACACATTAACTATATGCTTCTGATAAAATACCTCAATTTGATCACGCTGGCAGATAGGCGGATTATTTCTGACCTCGTTCTATTCAGTAAAATTATTAATAATAATATAATATTATTTACAGCTCTTCTCGCCAACATAAAATTATATGTACTTAATACGAGACAGAGTGTGTGCTACCTTTTTCTGTCACAATATTAAAACGAATTATCAAGCTCATACCCCTATAAATCGACTGCATCATGTTTTTAATAGATTAGGGAATGTTGTAGACATGTTTAAAGATTCCATATTAGTGATGAAAAGAAATCCTAATAATTAATTTTCCTAATTGTACGAGTTTACCTCTCCGTAGTGAATATGTATATATTTTCCTATTGCTTTGTTTTTATTTATGAATATTCCAACGTTTAAAATACTTTTATATGTGTTTATAATTTACACTATTTACTTAAACGAGGTATTCTTGTTTCTCATTTTAAAGAAGTGAGTAGTCTATATTATTTAAAATGTATTCAACTTAAACCTGATGTAACATTATTTAAATAATAAATAAATCAATATCATGTACTTGCTTTACCATTGTTACAATGTACAACAAATACCTATTTAACACAACTGTATCACTTACATATATATTTACTTCATGCGAAAGCCCACAGAGGTGTAAATAAATAAATTAATAATGAAGCAATATTAGTAAAATATGACACCGTAACATAAAATAAAACTTGAAACTATAATCCATACAAGACATATTATAATAATATAAATAATTTGTAGGATTTAACAAAAAGCTGGTATAGATTACGCTTAGTTCTATAAATGGAGTAAGTAAATATATCAATTGTACCCCCAAACTTGTTGCTCAGATCATGCATCCTATCGGTTAGTGAGTGTGGCTGATAGTTGGTTGTGTATGTATTGTAGAAGAATTTTACATTTTGTCTTGTGTTACAAGTCGGCACATGGAATTTAATAGTGGCGACAAGTTGTTAATGATTATTTGCGATACGATCAGGTCTGATATAATATTAACGAAATTAAATAACAACTGTTTAAGTTTTTAACCACGAAATAAACATTATGTGCTCTTATAATAATAATCATAATAAGGATTTGATCGTCTTCTTTTTTTTATAACACAAAGATATCCTCACTGGGATCTCCCGTGCTGAGGATTTCATTTACACATTATCAACATTTAGCAGTATTGATAATATTAAGTAATTTTGGATCTAATAAATAGTGTTTTTTTCTGAAATAATTATAAATTTATTACATGGTGTTTTTTGTTCAGTTGAGTGGATTCAGTTTCAGTCGGTAACTAGTGTCAGTATATTATCTATTTCTGATCTCCCAATGTTTTGTATCCAGTTATTTATTAGAGATTTCAATGTTAAAATATTGTTGTGAGTTTTGAATGAGAGTGGGATTTTGTTGTAGAGCTTAGTATCATAGTATAGTAAGCTTTTTTGCCCAAATGTAGTATTTGTAGTTGCTTGTTGGATATGTTTTTGACTTTGAAGTCTAGTTTTTCTAATATACGTGTTAGTTGTTATTTCGTGTTTTGTATTTATGAATGGAAAGGTGTATTGTTCATGTATTTATTTATATACACATAGAATGAGACAAAATGTGTATTAGAATAAAACAAGAGACGACGGGCTTTCTATTGTTCCGTTTTCATTAGCAAAATAAGCATGGTTTTTTATTGCTATTATTATTTTTTTATTTTTTTTTTTAAAAGAAAGACAAACATTCCCGGGTTACGAATAACCTGACAATATTTGAAAATCTCCTACTACCACCACAGTAAGCGGAAAATGTTGCTTGTGTTGTGATGGAGGACTTAGCCGGCCGAGGAATTGAACACACTATCCAAGCGCGATGTCAACTCGGCCACCGACCGGTCTATTATACAGGGTGTATCGGCACTAACCTGACAAACTTTAACCAGCTATTCCTTAGCACATTTGGAGTAAAAATGTTATGGGCACTTTGCTGTCCGTTAGCATTTTTTTTTCAATTAAAAACAAAAAAAAATAAAATTTCCACACTACATCACTGTCATTGGCATTGCGTTTCGTGTTCAACAGCTGTTATAAGCAAGTATTTCAAAAAGCGTCTTCGCTCTTTTGCACACACTAAATAATAATAATTAAAAATGAGACGAATGGTGCCGTGCCATTTCGTTGTGATTGTAAAAGTGCGCCAATATAGGTACACACGTGCATTATTCAACGGAATTCGAATAAAATATTTGCCAGATGGGTTTTCAAGCTTTGACAAAGGATAAAACAGTGGTGACATGTGGTGAAAATATGAATAGTAAATTTTTTATTAAAAAAAAAAACGTTACCGGACAGCAAAGTGCACATAAGATTTTTTACTCCAAATATGCTAAGGAATAGCTGGTTAAAGTTTGTCGGGTACGTGCCGATACACCCTGTATATTTAGTATTGATAGCCGCGCCGTTTTGTAATATTTTGGGTTTTACACAGAGTAAGGTGATACAATTAGTAGTTATGCCACTGTGTGCGCTGGGCGGCATACATCTCGAGGCCATCCCTGCCTCTCTGAAGCCGAACTGATGATGTCCACAGCCCGGCGGAAAAAGATTCACCACAACCGTATCACATCTGCTATCTGCAAGCAAAGCCACCTATAATGTGATATTATCCCATCAGCTAAGCTTTTCTTTATTCTTGGACACGCCGCGCTCACCCAAAATAGAAAAAAAAACATCTAAAAGATTACGTATCATCTGTTTAAAATGTTGGCCAGTTATAGACGCAGTATAGTGCAAATGTAAGCGCAAACTTGTGTAAATAGCCAACATGTAGTTCATAGTGGTCTGTCGTAAACAAAGTAATTTATGATCTGTCTGCAGTTGATTGACACCCTCTCAAATACAACGTTTTAATCAGTAAAAAATATTATATCATGTTTGACGCAATGCTCCTTGCCAGCTTCTCACTCTATTATTGTTAAATCATTGGAATGATGTTTCTTGGAATTCTGAGTGTGGTGTAGGATGGTTGCGCCAATGTAAGCAGATTAGGCTTTTTGCTCCGAGGGCGGGGAACTTTAATATGTTATTATAATATGCGAGCCACTTTTAATAAAGCTGTGATTTTTAATCGTTCACCACGGAACATTCGCTAAATGCTATTTAATCTTTGTTAAACTAAGTCTCATGGTCTTGAACTTCGAGAAGTTTGAATTTTGTCGGGTTTATTCTTTATCTCCCAAGCGCAATTTGTTGGGTTTTGGGAACAAACAGCTATTACCCGTAGAATCGATTTGTTCGCTTTTCGGAACAGCTCATATGGTCTCATAGAAATCGTTGTATCTCCCTTACCGTCACAGTTATAAATATGAACTAGACCGTGTGAGAAAGAGAAAATACCAAGCTTTATATTCAAATATAGAAGATAACCACAAAATAATTATAATGTGCACCTCTATGAAACTAAAGGTTCCGACAGCAATTTGAGAAAAAAATATGTTTTTTTTAATATGTAACGACAAAAAGTGAGGTGGCAGTAATGTTTAAGATATTTTTTTTGCCTAATAAAATGTGTTTTTTTCATTTAATTTTAGTTTAGTATTTAGATGAAGAAAATATAAGGTGAGTCATTTTTAATTTGTAAATTCAATATTTCATAAATTACGTATTTACTTCTAATAATAAAATTAGAAAGCCACCTTCATCACTTCCTGTATCACCTTTCAAAACAGTTTTTAGTTTATGTTCGGGTTACGTATCTATATATCTAATTTATTTGGAATTTCTTGAGCATTGATATTTTCCGTTCTGGATTACAGCCGGGACACACGCCAAACGTTAATAAAGTATACCGAAGTAGTAATACATAGTAAGAATAATAATAAAGTGGTAATAAATAATGCTGAGGTAATAATTAAGAATTAGAAGATTGATAAAGAGGTAATACAGAATAAGAATACCGAAGTAGTAATACAGAATAATAATAAAAAGGTAATAAAGAATACTGAGGTAATACTACAGAATGAGAAGAATAATAAAGAAGTAATAAAGAATAATAAGAATAATGTGGTAGTAATACAGAATGAGAAGAATGATAAAGAGGTAATGAAGAATAATAAGAATACTGAGGTAGTAACGCAGAGTGAGAAGAATGGTAATAAAGAAGTGGAAATAAGGAATGAGAAAATAATAAAGAGGTAATAAAGAACAATAAGAATACCGAAGTAGTAATACAGAATAATAATAATAATAAAGAGGTAATAAAGAATGAATAATGATGTGGTAATACAGAATGAGAAGAATAATACAGTGGTAATAAAGAATAATTTGGGATTCTGAGTTAGTAATACAGAATAGGAATAATAATAAAGAGGTAAATGAAGGAGTATCAACTGCAACTGGAGTTTGTTGTAAGTAAGGTAATGGAGAGGAGGAGGAGATGGGAAAGAAAAAGGTGGGGAATTACCTGTTTAATCAAAGTTTATCACCAAACACAGCTAAAGCCATTTCAAGCAACTTGTCGATTCTGAATGGTGGTCTTTCACCAGGCCAATACTGAAAGTATCTACAACTCTGGAACATGTCGCAATATCCTACATTATATTTTATTACACTGTGAAATAACAAAATTAATCTAGTAAAATTTTCATGCGCTCGCCGGGATTTTAACCCAATAATTCGACTCAACCACTGAGCGAATAATAAGTAATAAAGATTAATAAAGAGGTCCTAAACAAATGTATGTGTTTATATTTTAATTAAAATACGAAGAATATTTTGACTTTTTAAAATTTCCTTTTTACTTAGATTCATTCTGTATTTCTGATGCGATGACATCCTAACGTAATCCTGAGACAAAATCTTTTCTTGACGTATTTTAATATTATTTTAGAAAGGTATTTAGAAGATCTTTGGCGAGTATTAATAGGAAGAGTTAGTCAGCGATAATGGACCTGAGAAATGTGGACAAGGGCGCAGGAAAGACTTAGACTAATTAGCGTTTTTTTTCGCAAATGCATCATCTAATGGTCCGTGTTTGTATCTCCGACAAGTGAAAGGAATGCTTATTGAACGCTGAAACAGCTGACACAATGAGAAAGAAAACTTGCAGAACAATAATTTATTTACCAAATTAAACCGTGAAAAGCACTATTTCTTTGATGATTTGCGATGTCCATTTGAGTTTTCAAAAATACGTTTAGCTTACTAAAAAGATGGTAAAAAATCGTACGTTATAGAAAGAACGAACACACACTCATCATAATTTTGTAAACGAATTGAGAATAATTATTTTTGGCGTAGAGCATATTCAGAGTGAGTACCTTTGGCTCTGAATGGAGCAATTAGTATGTAAATCTGAACAAATCCCCGGCAAGGCTAAACTCATGGAGCCATATCCTGCATAGCTAATTCTATAATAAATAAAAAATAAACCACATCCCCTATCCCAGGGGCGTATTTTTTTTTATTTTTTTATTTTTATAGTGTATATAAGAGGGGGGAGGGTTTAGGGGGTTGAAATTGCCAAATCAGCCACATAATTCCGTTGGTACCTTCTCATAGATTACATTTCTGGAAAATACAATAATATTATCTGCCTTTTTTTTCTTACAGTAATTCAGTTGTAATGAAATATTGTTTTTGGAAATCATGCGTATTAAGAGTTAAGTAACCATTTATAAAAAATAAACGAAAAACAAAATGGTTTTAACTAACTAACCATCACGCCGTTTCCCCGCAGGGGAAGGCAGAGAGGACTGCCAAACAATTATGTCTTCGCACATACACTCATAATCATGCCATATCTTCCTCGGGCTTCCCCTACTTCCACTCCTTTCTTCTAAGCGCCCCTGTGTTAATCTTACTTACGGATCTCCAAATTATGGTTTATCTATAACAATTAAATACCTAATTTACCTTAAATAATTGTTTCCCCCCCCATCACCCCCTTCCAGGTGGGAACCCACCCCATGTGAATGCTATAGCTACACCCTTGCCCTATTCGTAGCACGACTCTTCATTGAAACACGGATTAAAACATTAATAAGATTTTAGTTCAAGAATCTTGGCATACTCATCAAATATTTTGAATGTCGTAAATAAATATGCCCACAAACAAGAATCGGCGTTTCGATTTCTGTTGACAATCTCTGCCGATTTCTGTCGACGAGGATTAATTTTTATGTCAAAAACGAATGCTCTGCATCAATAGCTATATTAGATTAGACGGTGTTTTTTAACATGGGCACATCTGTAGACTGGTACAGGTATACCTACCTAAAAAATAGATCCTTCAGAGTCTTCATCAGGAACTTCCTATCGTCAATGCGTGAGACTCCAAACGACGTGCCTCATGGAAGTCTGCTGGGACCCTTTCTCTTCATCCTGTTCACATACGACATCCCACGATATGAGACAAGCAATCTGTCAATTTATGCAGATGACGTCAAACTCTACGTTTTCTCGCTCAAAGCAAACATAGTACAAGAAATGGTGCCGGAAACTAAATTATCTAAAACCGAAGCCATCGGCCGAAAATACCTGACGTCAACATCGAAATGAGAGGACATATCATTGAATGGAAAGATGAAGTCACATATATGGGCCTGTCTATGGCCTCAACTGAAAATTTCACCAAGCCGAGATGCAGTCGAAAGGCGTTCGGCGCGATGAAGCCTATTTTCAACAGACGAAGCCCGCTACTTATGCTTTGAGGCCGAAGGGAGTTGGGAGGGGAAGGTTGAGAAGTATGTGACTATTCAGATCTGCTCTCTAAACACTACTGGCTGAATAACCTCAGCATCGACTTCGACCTCCACCAACTCTTCGTCGTACAATGAAGAAGACCATGACGCTAAAAACTAACATATCATACTAAGAGGTAATTTGCAGAGGATCAGATAGAGTGGATTATTATTTTATGTCATGAATCTATTTATAATATATTGATCGCAATTCATTGGACTGTACTGAATAAATAAATCAAGCCAATTACAGTTAATCATTTTATAGAGACCATTGCTTGTGTAGTGGTGTACAGGATGGATAAAAAATAATTTTACTAATAATAAAAGCTCGCCAAAATAAGTGATGGAACAACCGTTTAGGGCGGTGTCCGCTTAACTGTGTGCCGCAAGAAGTCTCAGGTGTGCCGCGAGAAGTCTCAGGTGTTCCGGAAGAAGTCTCAGGTGTGTCGCAAGAAGTCTCAGCTGTGCCGCAAGAAGTCTCAGGTGTGTCGCGAGAAGTCTCAGCTGTGCCGCAAGAAGTCTCAGGTGTGCCGCGAGAAGTCTCAGGTGTGCCGTGAAGGAAAAGGCCTCAAAACTGTTCATTTTAAATAATTTCTATTCAATTAAAATTTCTTCATTTTTAAGTAAATTGAACATCTACATAAATATTAAAACAAATATTTGTCACATTCATAACAGGTTTCCTGATAAACTTTTATTAAATTACGAATTATATTCGACATCGTGATGTCGAAGCACGTGGTGACGAAGATACGATTATTTTTGCATTAGAATGAAAATTCTTTGTATGGTTATGATGTTTTTTCAAGGTATACGATAAAACATTGTTAAATTGAGATTTTATTAATAGGGCTGTTAATTAATCGTGATGGCATATATCGGTTTTTCTCAGTATGGTTATTTTTAGGTTTATTTACTAAAAACCCGTCTTATATCATTAAATAATGATTATATCGAGTTGGGAGTGATCACATTCGATTCAGCACGAATATCGAGTTGGGAGTGATCACATTCGATTCAGCACGAATATCGAGTTCGGAGTGATCACATTCGATTCAGCACGAATATCGAGTTGGGGGAGATCACATTCGATTCAACACGAATATCGAGTTGAGAGTGATCACATTCGATGCAGCACGATTGGAAACAGAGTAAACGATACCTCCCTCGTAAACATATATTTTCCAAAAATTCCCCCCACCCCCCCTGCCAAGCCAAGATGTATGACCGAAGTTTCAAGAAGCACGAATTTTGTCATTTATCAAATCCTATTTTACCTGTACTATAAAAAAATTATCGAATTAATTTTCGTTAATTTTAACGAATTACCCAGTATCTTTGCGCAGTAAGAGAGGACTGAGAGAGGGTGTCGTGTTCCAAACTAGTTGGAAAAACTTTTTTTTTTACTTTCGATACTATCGGCATGCAAATACATTCAAACGCGCCCTAGTTAAAATGATTTGCCTTCACATTGCGAAAATTTTCATGTCACGTCTAATAAATTATTATTTCAAATTGTAACGTTCGAAAAAATGTGTAGGTCACAACGCGTTCAGGGCTGAGGTGTTCTGAATAAACCGGGCAGCCGCGAGCCGAGCCAAGTCCGTGCAATGCAAACCAGGCAGCCCAATGCAACTAATGCAATCAATCTAATTAATGCCGAACACGAGCGCAACAGACGTAGGCTGTCACACCCATACGTGGTCCTGTATACACGGCAATCGTTATTAGTTATTAGCTCAGGTCGGGGGGATATGCTGTGGCTACTAGCTACTGGCTACTTCATTAGCGACTGACTAAGATAGTATGCTGTATGCTATTATTATTGTTATTACGTTTGCAATGGTCTATAACCAGAGTTAAATATTTGGACATCTGATTGAGATGTTCACGGTTCTGTGGAAATTACCCGTAGTTTGAAAACGTTTCCGCATTCAACGCGGTTATTTGAGAAACAGTCAAGAATATTTATTAAGTAACACTATTGACTGACGCACTGTTTCTGTACGATATACCTAACAAACTCTTATGTGAATGTATCTTCGTTGAGATTTGGATTGAAATAATAACATTATGAGCTTAACATGGTCGTGTTGAACTGAATATAGGAACACCTGACAATATCTACCTGCACCATTTTAAGGTATTTTTAAAAACGCTAGTGGAAGGTATTTTCATATTGGACATGGACGTTTCGAATCTGGTAGTGAGAGTGAATTATAAAAAAATAAGTTACAAATGCACATTAGCAAACATACTAATGCAGTTGTGTGTCTGTCTGTAACTCTGGTTCAATGAACCTTACAACTCGGATTCGTAGTACTCTGCACTGTAGAAATTGGATTGTAGTGTGATTTTCAATATTGAATCTGTTTGTTTGAATAATTCAGACAAGCGACAAATATATAATATGATAAAACATTTTAAGCACAAAATTATTTTTATTGCCTTTTCCAAAATTGTGACTGATTTGTCGAGAATTCAAACTATCTCGTGATTTTTATTTTCACCGGTTTGCGCTAGTCAAAAATACTAATTTCGGTTGTGGATTGTCTGTCTGTGATTGAAACTCTGGTTAATGAAATCAGATTTATTTTGAACTTAAGTGTAATTTTCAAAATTGGAACTGTGTGATTGAAGAATTCAAACAAGCGATAAAGTACCTGCCTATAAAATAATACTTACATTACTTACATTATTTTAATCGTCGTTTATAAAATTGCAACTGATGTGTCAAGAATTCAGACTATCCCGTGATTTTTCACTGATCTGCACTAACCGTTAGCGTGACCAGATAATTCATCAAAATTCAACCCACTTTTAAAAAGTGATATAAATCATGAAAAGTGATGAAATAAAAACTAGATTCAATCGGTTTCGTGTGTTAGTTTAATGTCATCGTTTTTAATGACTTTATATCATTTTTAAAAGGTGCGATGAATTATTTTACTTTACTATTTTAAGTTGTGCGTTACGTCATATTCTGCGTTATAGAATAATAGCAATGTTAATTTTCACCGCCGCAGCGGAATGTTTCAGTGTTTCACATTTCCGTTCTAGAATTCACATCAATCACCGTGAGATCAAAACAGAACATAAATATATGAATCACGATAAGAGACATACAAATAACACGTTATTAGATAATGCGTTATTCTTTCAGGAATTTCAGCTCGATTGAATTTCAAAGGCGTCCTTTCAGGCGGAACGGCGGCCGAAATTCTTGTCACAAAACAAATAAAAAGAACTTTCAGGAAATTTGAGACCGCCGACATGTTGAAAATTAAATAGGGTCCTTGGAAATATAATCAGTCAACACGGGGTTCGGCCTCACCTTGGAATATATTATTATATTTAGGATAGGGCTAGAGATGGCGATGCCGGTTTTAAACCGAAATTAAGTGATTGATTATTTGCTGAAATATTTAGTGAAAGCTTTTGACGTAATGTAATGTCAAAAGCTTACATATTTAATGCTTGAAGACCTTAACAGCTTTTCTGTTAAGTTTGAGGTTTTTTTAAAGCTTTCATCAATGAAAACAATATAATTTAAAAAACTATTAAAACTTTTAATGAAAGTATTTATTTATTCATATACTATCCAACGGTTAAATATATCATAAGCAATAATTGCATAATCAAATACTAGAAATATATATATAAATATATATAAAAATATATATATATATATATATATATATATATATATATATATTTTTTTTTTAAATAACATTAAACTGTGGCATCTGAACGTAAAATGATAATAGAAATCATAATATTAATATAAGCTCTAGAAGGAGATAAAAATAGGACATACAGCAGGACATAATATACGAATATAAGTAGACTAAGGTAAAAATAATATTGATTAAAAAGATATGATAGTATTATAACCTTCTTGTACCTACCTTCCGTGCAGTTAAATAGATCCGACACATCTGCCTATCTATTACTATAAACTTCATATAATCTAGGTAAAAGGGAGTGTTTGAAATGGTATTGTTACATTAAAACAGGATTGTGGAACGAGTAGCTCTCGTAGGTGTGTGAAATTCAATAAGGTTAATTAAATCAGGGCTGTCTATACTACTGTCTATAACCAAAAATACATTCAATTAGCTTCTACTTGTCTGGAAATCATTGTAAAATTTATTATAAAATATGCTAATTTCAGTTGTGAGTAACTCAGATTCAATGATCTCGATTTTGTCGTAAATTTTGAAATATTGGAACAGATTGTATCCTATGATATAATATCTTAACAGAAAATTATTTTTATTGACATTTTCAAAATTGGAACTGATTTGTTAAGAACTGAGACAAACGATTAAATACTTTACCAGTAATAAAATTTTAACAGATAATTTTTATTTTTATTGTCATTTTAAAAATTGGAACTGATTTGTCAAGAACTTAGATAAGCGATAAAGTCTACCTAAAATATAATATTTTTATACCAGAAAACATAAAACTATTTTAATTCTTTATGTTTTCAAGAACGAATCGTAGAAACGACCATTTCTCGCGTGACTAATGTCAACCGTGTACAAATGTTAGGCGCGCGTTTGGCTTGTTTCCCGATTACGCACCGGGACTGAAGAGATCAATGACGCTAGTGCCTCGAAGCATCTTCCATTGAAATACCGGTGGAATAAGCATAGCATAGCAAAGAGAAAAAAAACAGTATTGCTGATTTATTAAAATCTCTTCAAATTATTCGTAATCCGATTAGAAACGGGATTGCAGTTTCCTGATATATTTTAACATTTTTATATTTAAGAACACGTAATGTATGTAATGACGAAATACGAAAATATTATAATTTTTATGAACACGTGTTCCGACATCGTGATAATACATTCCTCTTTTACTAAAAAGTTTAACGGTAAACCCAATTCATTCGTTAAGGGCTTGATAGAACGTTTTTTTACCAAAATCAAGAATAAATTTAAGAGATTCTTACTAAATTTTTCTCCGTGTATATTATATCCTTCTTTTCCTGGATTTGAAACAACGGTGAATGGTTCCATAATCAAGGAGCTTCCTACTCTGCTAAAGATTTCCCTTGCCAAAGACTTTGGACCTTAATTAATTATATAAGAATTTACGGAGGTAACTTTGAATGGTCGATACTAAAAAATGTATTCCAAATATACTCCACATAAAATTAATTAGAAGAATTTTAACGGCGGTAGCAGGATAGCAGGTGCTCCAAAGTAGACACTAAAGTGAATAATAAAAATATTCTACAACAAAGAACTGAAAGAACAGTACTAAAAAAACACTGAAATTATTAATATATTAATATTTGAAACTGTTATTTCGTGATGGAATTCCATTATAAATATATACCTATAAAGAACACAATTTTAAACTTTTTTCCACTTCTTTTTATTTGACCGTGACCGGTTTCAGCCTGTTAGGGCCATCTTCAGATTGGTACAATTTTTGTCTCAAACTTAGATTACCGATATCTAACCAAACAATAGATTACCGATAACTTTATGTTGGGTAAATCCTTAAATTGATAGTCCTAATAGGCATAATTATCATAGTTCTATAGATAAATTAATTTGATTTTAATAACAATACTTATTTGGGAAATATCATATTTCACGAAAAACCCCTCATAGTACAAACCAACCTATTATGTTAACCCCTCCCCTCAATGTAATTTGCCTATGTATATAAACCCTAGTTTAAGACAAATATCCTGGGTTCGATTCCCAGTTGAGACCGTTCCCGTTTTTATATTCTGTGTCTTGTTTTGTTTCACGTTTCGCTTAGAGCTTAGAGTATTATCTTCTTCTTCAATGATATATTACATTGACGGGTATAACCTTCAGAAATTATTAAAAGAAAGTTATTTCAATAAAAATTGAAGATTTAACTATTTGTAAATTTCAGAAATTGGAATGCACATTTTGACAAAAGTTATAATTAGTTCTTTAGAGTTCGAGTCTGAGGAAAGAGTGGCATTTGAGGACGCCACGGAGCCAGAAGTCAATAATTAATATTCCATTGTCCTCGTGCCGACACATGTCATGTCGAGTAGTAATCAGATTCCTGTGTCGACTTCGACTGAAGTCATTTCAACAACTTTATTTCTTTTTCGTACTTTTATTATAATGCTTCTAACTATCAACTTGACACAGATGCAATGCTCAAACATATTATACTAATTGTGTTGTCTGTGATGACGTGCGTTATACATTCCTGCGGGAATTATTCTGTACTTATTATTAAAGATTTCTGAAAAACTAATAAATTATCAGAGTTCATGGTTAGGTTCAATCAACATTTTAAAATATTTTTGTTTTGTTATGACCGGATAATGATATTCAGGTTCTGTTTGACCTAGCTACACGCTGACGGAATTTCACCCAAATTTTAATTTATTTTTTTTGAAGTTTCACATTCTAACTTAATTACTATCATTTTTTTAAATGTCATTTTCATAATTAAAATAATTTTCGCAGTTTGAATTTTCCAACGCCCGCCAAAACGATCTAAATCTGACGAGGTACGCATGACGTCATACGTACCTCGGTTTTATCGGTTAACAGTAAGGTCAATCCCACTCGGGTCGGTATGAAATCAACAAATCCTACTGTTAACCGATTACGGTTTTATCGGTTAACAGTAAGGTCAATCCCACTCGGGTTGGTATGAAATCAACAAATCCTACTGTTAACCGATTACGGTTTTATCGGTTAACAGTAAGGTCAATCCCACTCGGGTCGGTATGAAATCAACAAATCCTACTGTTAACCGATTAAGGTTTTACCGGTTGACAGTAAGGTCAATCCCACTCGGGTCGGTATGAAATCAACAAATCCTACTGTTAACCGATTACGGTTTTATCGGTTAACAGTAAGGTCAATCCCACTCGGGTCGGTATGAAATCAACAAATCCTAATTTTAATATTTAACAAGATTTCTAAAAAAACATTACTTTTTTAAAAATAATTTGTATATCACAGTGGTAACCTGTAGCGGTGTACAAGCGATTTGTCAGAACCCGCTGACCAATCACAGGGCGTTTATGTCTCTTCCAATTCTAATCGTTTTTAAATGAAAATTTACTATTGTCATTTGTTTTTGGGGTGTTATGCCGTGTTGCGCTGTGTCCATCATCAGGGCAGATGTGTTATTTATAATGCTGTCCGAAACGTTGGCTAAAGAAGGAGTTAGCGCAACACGGCATAACACCCCAAAAACAAATAACAAAAATACTTTTGGCCGTGAAAATCTTAAATCATATTTGAAATTTTATTAGTTCTACGTGTAATAATATATAGTAAAACGTATATATTAAGAATCAGCGTTTTTGATATATATGAATATATATTTTTCACTTAAGTTCCTTATTAACATTGATCGAGATGGCTTACGTCGCCATACCCATGCACGGAGAAAAATGGGTATTGGTATACACATTCTGTTCAAATTATTGGTATTCCGGCTAAAAACGGGATTGCAGGCCATTTCCTGATAAACGTTTAGTAAATTCATAATAAATTGGAACACGTGTTCATGCACCTGTATTTGTCTTGATAATATAAAATGACGAAATGTGAAAATTTTAGGATTTTTATAAACACATGTTCTATTCGTATTTTGCTAATAGTTTATTCGGAAACCTATCAATTCATTTATTAAGGGCCTGCAATCCTGTTTTTAACCAGATTACGAACAATTTGAAGAGATTCTTAATAAATCAGCTGTACTCATTTTGAGTTGAGCTGAGGATTTTGCTTAGTTAAATTTATTAAAACCTTTTATTATATTGTTAAAGAGCTGTATTAATCATGTCTACCTATTTCTGGGGATACGCCAATTCTATATAAGTAATTACATGGGAACCTTTAATAGCTAAATGTAAGGTGACGCGTCTGTAAGACTGAACATGAATAATATAGTTCCATTATTCTAGAATTAGCTTCCTGGTGTGATTTGTGCGGAATCTAAACTGCTTTGGTATAAAAACTATTTTGGCAGCGAAGTGCGGAAACTTTAAGCACCTACAATAATTAAAGGTGTTTACATCGGGTGAAGACACGATTCATTGAAATAATCAGGTGCACAGTTTATTCTACTTGCAGTGGTACCAGATACCGCACATTCATCTGCTTTCAAATTAAAATCATGAAAATAACTATAAATCTCTCTCTCTCTCGCAAATAAATATGTAGGTGAACAGGATTATCTCACAACCATACAGAGGTAAAGCGACTTTCATTGAAATAAAAACCCTTTTTTACAGCAATCTATCTTCTCGTGAATGTGGGATTACATTGCGAAGTCCCCATCAACTTTTCAGCTGGAGATAAAAAGTTTGGCTAAAAATATAAAGGGTAATGGATCGAGGGTTAAAATGGCAAAAAATCTTAGCCTGGTAGAAAAGGGTTCTTAAGGGACACATTTTAGGGCTATTATTTAACTCGGAAGGATATTTAAAAACTGGTGTGGGGAATGTGTGCCTACGTTTATTTTTTCGGCTTCTTTAGCAATCTTGAAGAGTTTTATGTAATTTGTATTATTTAAACTCATTTTAAAACTGAAAGAAAGGAAGATTATTTTATGGCTGATCTGACAATGTCTGCAGAAGGCGCAATATATTAAGTGCCCGTTATTATTTACTAAATTTGACTAGCATTACAAAAACCCTTTTTTTATGTGAGTAGGTAATTTGAAGAGATTCTAAATTAATTGGCAATACTCATTTTTCTCCGTGTACTACTGAATACATATATTAATTACTGGAAACACTTGCTGGACAAAACTCATTACTCATTACCTTTTCTACCGGGCCTCTGCATGAGCAAATTAGCAACCAAAAAAATTAGTTATTCACTTCCAGACATACAAACATTATTCCGTGCAATTTTCCCGGCAACATAAATAAATAACGTAATGCTCCACTCATTACATCGTCAAAATAATCACTGTAATTTAAATGGAAGCAAACGGAGCGCTGATTACGTAGGCAGTAGTTAAATTGATTTGAAAGCTACAAGTAGCAAAGCAGGTGCCGTAGAAATTAGGTTACTAGTTTTTTTGAAAACGCGTCACGTTGAAGTAATGACGCAGGAGATGGGAGATGAGAGATGGGAGATGACGGCCGCGTCCCTTGACGTGGAGATGTGTAATGTGTAGTCTAGGACCAGAGACGTCCTGCGACAGAACAGTCTTTTCTAACAGATTAAATCACCATTAGTGAGAAATTGCCTCAGATCTCGGAGCTATAACAGGGGACGTGTTACGTAGGTGCACCAACTACGTAACTACTTTTTTGTGTCGATGTATTTTTTTAAAAATATTTTTAAACTATGACAAATAGCTCGACTGGCCGTTCAAAGACATTACACAAAATGAATATATAAATAAATTTTGTTAGATTTTTTTTTCAATTAACTCCGCACAGGTTCCGAGGAAAATTAAATTATTTTCCTATGGGAAAGCTTTGTGGAGAATCTTTTTGAGGAGAGACTTGAAGAGTTCGATTTTGTAGAAGGGAGGTAACTCAGAGGTCAGCGAATCGTTCCACGGCCGAGCTGTTGAACTCAAGAACGAGTCTTAGAAACGACCCATTCTCATGTGACAAATGTAAACCTTTACAAATGTTGGCCGCCGGTGCCGAAGGGATCTGTGACCGGATAAACCATCAAATAGCAAAATAAAATCATAAGCCTATAATGTAAAAATAAGAATTAAGCAGATCATTTTATACCACAAATCATTTCAAAAAGTTTTCATGCAAGATCAGTCACATAAATATTTTTTAAATCTAGTCATATGTATAATCAACACCTCTGACATAGTTTACCCCAAGTAGTTTACTAAGTTTAGTGACTTAGCAGGGGTGATGTTTTATAAGGTCTTGCGCCTGCCCAACAGTCAGCTGTAACGGGCCGGATCGAGAGGGTTTGGTTGAGAGAGACCCCTTCACCTCTTAGCTCAACTTTCTCCACCCATGCACCGCAGTAGGAGGAATGAATTCATACGACTCCTGGATACATTGATCCCTAGATTCCCCCCACCCCCACCCCTCATACCTTTTTACTTTTCAGAACTTCCTCTTTTTCATTGCCTCAAAAAGAACTTCCACATAGCGTACCCAAAAATGACTTATTATTGTGGAAGAAAATATTTTCCTCAGGGACACTCCTGTATTGAATTAGTGTAAAAAAACCTCGAGACAGGTGCAAATAATATGATTGTATTTTTCGGGACTGTAATCTATGAGTACGATTAACCCTTTATATATAAACAGGCTAGAACACAATCATAATACTCGTTTTAACTTTAATGAAGGACTTATTGTACCCAAACAAACAAATAAATATGGACAAAGAACGTTAAACTATATGATTCCCAGTTGTTTTAATATGTTACTTGCTGAAATTAAAAACTGTGCCCAAAACAAACAATTGGTGAACTTACTGAAGACTTGGCTTACTGAAATAATTAATTTGTATTAGCTTACAATGATATATTATTCTAAAGACTTTTAACATTGTTATTTATATTTTTCATAATTTTCTTTTGCTGCATTTCTGTAAAATTTCTAATTTTTGTTTCATATAATTGTAAAAATGTAACTGCAAACTCACTATAATAAGATTTATAATGTGAAGAATCCTTTATACAAACTGCTAAAAAGTAGTTTTTCGGGACTTTTTTGCCTTAAAGTATTTATTTAAATTGTATTTTTTTCAATAAAAAAAACTGAGCTTGAGGGGGGGGGGGGGATTGAAACCCCTAAACCTTCCCCCCTTATTTACGCCCTTACTGTAAAATATATTGATTTTCACTGATTTTTACAATCAGGTGCTGTGAATGTCTTTTCTTGATTTTCAGTAGACGATTAATAATCTCGAAGGACATCCGAAAACTGTATGAAATATTTAAATAACTCCAAATGAGTGAAACAAACGTGTGTTTCAACTTGCTGTAGACATGACATGAGTGTTATACAATAGAATATTAGTAGCCTAGACCATATATAATGTGAAACATAACAGATATTATAATTATTCCACATTAGCTAAAAAACGCAGACCCTTGAAGAATCACGAAGTCCTACTTTTCCTTTCAAGATTAACCCTAAGAAATTTAAACAAAAGAAATACAGAATTTATTATTAAAATAATTTTCTGGTAAATAAAAATTATATTTTTATATGTAGGTACTTTGAGCGTCCACTAAAAAAGAACTAAAGAAATTTATACGAAAGAAATCCTGTAAAAAAATAATGGGTAGGTACTTTATCGATTTATTGCTTCCAATCAATTCCAATTTTAAAATGACACTAAACTTCTAAGCAAATCTGAGTTCTAGAGATTGAACCAGAGTTACAGAGATATGATGAAGTAATCAGAAAACATGTGTCGATTTTCTTTCAAAGCTGCCATGGAAAACTACCAAATATTTATTTATCAAGTCCATAGTTATTTAATTTAATTCAACGTAAAGTTACCATCAGCGGAAATTAGATCAATGCTAATTTTAGACATCCATGTATGCAACGGCAATTTAAAAACTGTGGTGATTTTTTTTCTTCTTTTGACAAAGCAATTCCGTCTCAAAATATTCATTCGTCGCCTCTGTGATTAGTTTTAAAAATAATCATCAGCAGGTGCCAATGATGTATCCCGGGGTGACCCGGGGTAATTTGTCAGACGTTTAAATAAATCCACGAAGGTATTTAGTTGAATGTTTATGAAGTTTATTGCAAAAAGAGATTTTTATTTGACTCGATTAAGACTTCCTGTTAGAATTCGCGAGAAATTACATAACTAATCGAGAGAAATGTGATTATTATTATAACATATGATGCTAGTTTTATTACCCGACCTGGCTTCGTCCGTTATTCATATTGTAATTATATTCATTTCATGTTTTCGCATATTAAAGAAAGAAAGCAGCCGGAACAAATCAAGTCATAATGATCAGAATTTTACTGAATATACAAGTTTTATTTTTATAATATTTTCACACAATTCTTCATTACAATATGTATTGGTATGTACCTACTTTATGGGATGTGTGGGATTGCGCTAAGATTCCCATATTCGGGAATAAATATTTCTTTATATTATTATACACGGTGTCCGGAAAATCTTAGTACAAGCGGAAAACAGGTGAATCTACATCACATAGAGAATTCAAAAAACTATTTTATTTCGATCTGTGCATTTCGATTTTTTTTAAACTTTCTTTTTAACATACTCGATTTACTCGAAAAAGAAAGCTCAAATCAAAAATTATACCACAAAATGGACTCCAAATGTGATACAGTTGCACCAGGTTCCTGCTTGAATTACTAGTTTCCGGACACATAAATATTACATTCCATAAATATATATGTTTTTATGTGACGCTTTACAAAAGCGCCCCTGTCTTCAAAAAATCAATGATGGAAAAATAAACAACATTATTGTTTTTTTTCAAAGCTCCACGACTCGTTACATAAATGTTGTTACAAGGTAATAAAAAGAGTTGCATTGACCTAAAAGCTCCAGGAACGTGAATTTTCGTCGCCCTATTTGATAGATGTTTTGCTTTATAGTTAAGATTTGGCCACGTGTTGACTAATAATTCATAAAGAGGTTAGTTTGATCTGTTTGTGGTTGATTCTTCACTGACTTTAGTCGTAGGACTGGTTGATAAGACTATAAGACCGGGCTACTGGCAGCAGATGTCTTCTAAATCGCCACTAAAAAGTGACAAAGTAGCGATAGCAAGGATAGTGACGATTGTCCTCGCGTCGGTTGGCGATTTATAATTTAAAGTCAATGTCAAGCGGCTGAAGCTAGCAGCCTGCTGTTGTATCGCTAATAATAGAAAGAGCTGGTCCTGCCGAAACCGCGGCATACAAATGCGAAGGAACCAAGTCCAATGACCAGCTAATGTTGCCACAGAAATAAACTGAATTATACGCAAATAGTAAACAGTTGTGGCGGCGAGCAGGGCCGGCCGCTCAGTTCCCGGAAAATGTAATAGTTTTCTACCAAACGATTTAAGTGTATTGGGAGCGTGTCCGTGTTGTACCCTTATTTGGTTAGCATTTTCTACAATCTTATATAAAATTTATGTTAAGATTGCATAAAATTCTTTCATTTCCACTGTTATTTTTTAACTGCGACCGGTTTTAGCTTATTATTGACATCTTCAGACTGTCATAATAAGCTGAAAGCGGTCACGGTCATAAATAAGAATGAGAATTATTTAATACACCATTCAGAGCAAATGCAACGTGTTCTACATTAGCCGGAAACTCAAAAATGCTTGTGTCGGATTCTATCTGAATAATGAGAATTATTTAATCAAAGTCGGAAAGATTCCGACATATTATTTGATACATGCAGTACTTTTAGCAACTGTTTCTGTATAAAACTATTTGTCTCATTTCTCAGTGGAAAATTATTTTAATTTTTCTTCTTTAATTATAAAAATATACAGCGTTGTCCGGAGGCAAATTGCATAAACTTCGGGAGGTAATGGTAGAAGTGAAATGTATTGAAAACTTTCAGCAAAATAATTTATTTTCAATAATAATAATATTTAGAAATTATATGTAGGAATAATATTTTTGAATGGGAAAACATACGATGGATTTTCGGAAAAGGTTATTTATCTGCTACTTTCGTTGAGACAATATGCACTTTTTCTAATTTTTTTCCGTGACACTATTTTTAAAATATTTCTTTCTCCCTTTAAATTTGTCTTTTATTTATTTTAAGTTTTATCTGCTGCTCGTGTTAATCTGTGACACATATTTAAGATGCGAGCAACTTCTCCAGTTAATGTAATTATATTGTTTTGGTAATATCTGTCTGCATCTGTGAGGTGGCCCGGCCACGGTCCGTCTCCGTGCTCGAGATAGCCGTGGGAGTATTTACCCAAGTCCCTTTAATAGGAAAGCTGATTACGAAGATTTTGCAATATTTTGCTTTGTTCCCGGGGAAACGGAGTTCATTGATCGGCCGTGAGCATGAGCTTAACCTCTCTCTCTCTCTCTCTCTTTTCTCAATCCCAACATGATGTGCTGTATGAGAAATATCTCTCCTAATTTCTCGTACATGATCTTTGGAAAGCTATTTTTCCTGAAGAAATTAAAACTTTATTTTAGATGTGATACAACACAATAGCACCTACCTACAGCCCGGAGTGGGGACTACGGAATCTTACATCAGCGAACTTTTTCATAGGAGGGGCGGATGGGAAAGCGGAAGGTTGGGATGTATCTTGCTATTCAGATCTAGAAACCAAATATTGTAAAATCTCTAGATCTAGACACAAAAAGGGCATTTTTACAAAATATGCATACCTACTTACAGTTAAAAATCCTTGGAAAAATTGAAGTTAATTTTTCTAATTCTGATAATTCATTCTATTTTTTTATAATAAAAAAAATCAGTTAAAATATCCTATTTGACCTCAGACACGGGGTTATGAGGTCCTGATTTAGAAATATTTTATTTTCACAAATTGTTCTAAATCATCAACAACGCTGAAACATTAATTTCAACTGTCCGTTGTCCACTGTCGGGTGCGAAACACACCTTCTGGTGAAGACCTTTAAGTTATTTTTCTCATTTCATTTTCGTTGTGTTATTTTTAGTGTTTTGTTTTTCAAAAACTTTGATCACATTGTTATCATTAATTTGTTATGTGTATATAGTTTAATTTTACTTTATCTACCCAAGTATGTGTATATGTTTAACAGTTTGTTTTAATAATTTTTTCTCTCTTAAAATAATGTTTTCTGTCATCATTGTGTCCGAGGGTGAAATGCGGGAGGTTATTCTACATTATGGTAGAAGTAAAAAAGGTAAATAACTTTTTTAGAAATTCCAATTTTTTTACCCAAACAAAAAGTATTGTTCCATAGAAGAATATTTATTTTCCCATAAAAATAATTCAACTTTTTTGCTAAAAACTACCTTAAAACGTTTTAAAAATGTTTAAGTTTGGCTACAAGTTAATATTTCCTAGTTATCACCAAACCTTTAACCTTGAAACTTTAGTTCACATCAAAACATATTTTGAAATAACTGAATGTTTTTGATCTATATTTTCAATGCATAATGCATTAACATAATAACGTAACATTTATCGGTCCGATACAGAACACAGAATAAACGATCCCCCAGCTAAACATTAGTGTTTATATCAAATAAATACGCACTTGATGATGTTGCGTTCTCCATGTTCATTGTTCATATCAAATAAATACGCGCTGGATGATGTTTCGTTCTCCATGTTTATATCAAATAAATACGCGCTTGATGATATTACGTTCTCCATGTTTATATCAAATAAATACGCGCTTGATGATATTACGTTCTCCATGTTTATATCAAATAAATACGCGCCTAATGATGTTACGTTCTCCCTCTTAAATACCTGTTAATTTTAAAGTGTGGAAATATTAGCTTTGGGCCTCTCTTCTCTGTCAATGATCATACATTATTTTACTATAAAAAGTGGATGCGAGCGATGCGTAAATTATATTTACCTAATAATACTCTTCATTTTGTAAACCTTTTTCCCATAAACATTACAAATGGTAAACGCTGCCTCTAATTTGTAAATTATTGCTTCCGTTATTTAAAACATTATATTTCACCTCAGGCTAGTGCTGTATACATTATCGATAAAATACGTTTTTTATTAGTTCAGTTCCTATAATTATTTATTCAGTGCGTATATCTTTCTTGTGGTTCTGATACATTCACAAAAAGTGCAAAAAGTAAATTGAAAATAATTAATAATATTTTTCTCTAATTATCAAAATAATAATGTATAGTTATTATAATGAGGTATATTCAGGAGTTCCAACCAGTTTTTCGTGACCGACAGATTTCATAATAATTCCAGAGCGGGTGTTGCAAGTCGGCGACTCGTATGATGTATCCAATGACCAAATACAATACATTAGAAGTATCACAACATTAACTATAAGATTGCAGAAGCTACAGTTCCACTGGATTGGGTTATTTAGCTAACCTAACCTAACACCGTAAAAAATGATTTAATTTTTTGCTTTTCTACGTTGTATAATATTTTTAGATGTTTTCCAAAAGAAAACCACAAAATAGTAATGTGAATATCACTGTTTAATATTGAAATGGCATGATTACTCCACGATGCCATTCAAATTTTCATTTCCCTTGTTTTTGTCCCTTTACCAAAAGTCTAACTGATAACTAACTCTATATCTAACTCTATGCCGACGACAGAGTAATATATGTTAGAATTTTCGTTGTAGATGAGAGAGCATGTTATTTCGCTTTTCGTATCAATAATCTCGTGAACATCCGTAAAATAGTGCAACTTATTATCCCCTAGTACATTATTGTCGTGTGGTGACTGCGTTGATTGTAAACAGAGTTCGTGCTGTGAAACACAACATTGATGGTGCTTACGGTATACATTTTTTTAATTCCATTATTTTTCCCAATTTTTACATTAATTACATACAATATTATATAAATCAATACGAATAATGGGAACCCACTAAGGCGCAGCCTGTGCGTGGGTAATATATTTAAGTTATTATTTTATTGTACCTAGAAATAAACAATAATTATAATAAAAACAAGATTACATTTTGTCTAAGCGGTTTGTATAAAAAGTGTTTATAATAGTGTATAGTAAAGTTATAAGTGTTTAGTGTAATATATGGTGAATATTTTAAGAGAAACATAAATTGATACAAATTAAATAAAAAAAGTTTCAACTGCTGTATCGAAAAGCCATAATTTTAATTCTTTTAAATATTGAGGAAGTTTAGTAATCACTGGAATATTTTTCGGTAAAAGATTGAAAGTACGAGGTCCAATGAAACTGCAGTGTGTTTGCATTTGTTTTGTGTTCGTTTGGGGAGTATAAAATACATTATTATTTCTAATGTTGGTTCTGTTTTAATTTATTTCGAATTTATTTTTGTTTTTAAAGATGTATTTCATAGTTTGCAAAATAAATAGTTTACGGAGACAGAATATTTTAGATTCTTTGTATAACTCATCTGTTGAAAATGTTCATTTCCGACTATACATAATTAATAATTAATAATAATAATTAATTAATAGTAGTTGCAGAATAGAACCTCCAAAAGATGAACTCTTTTTGCTTTCTTACAAAGAACATCACTTATCGTTCACAAAACAAAACATTTTGGTTTTCATCGTGAATTCCTTGAAAATTCGGAAATTACCCAGGTAACCTACGTAAATGAACTAGACGGAGAAAAATGAATATTGTTGATTTTTTAAAAAAATCTCTTTAAATTATTCGGAATTGAGTTAAAAATTTTCTGATAAACTTATAGTTCATTTCTAATATATCGGAACACGTGTTCATGCACCTGCACCATGCGTTGATAATACATAATTGCGTGTTCCATACGTTCCTCTTTTACTAAACGTTTATAAGGAAACCTATAAAGTCATTTGTTAATGGCCTGCAATCCCGTTTTTACCCGGATTAAGAACAATTTGAAGAGATTTCTTATTAGATAAATTAGCAATATTTAATATCAATATTCTCCGTAGTGTAGTAGTGTACTAGTGTAGTGGTGTACTAGTGTAGTAGTGGTAACCGCACTACTCAACACAATGAGAATTCAACACACCTTTAAAGGTTAGCTTTATGCATCGCTTTTATTGACTGTATCACTTTTTAAAGGTGTGTTATCTTTGAACCTTTCAATGATGGCTGGCGATATTTGCCTTTTATCGGCGAGGGTTGGTTACATTTGTAATATCTGTTTGAAGAAACTAATGACATTAATATTATGAGTGGTCCGTATTTGAATCTGGGTAAAAAACAGCTCTTTGGAAGAATATAGAGCTGCAATTAGAGGCGCTACTGCGTACTAATTAATATCTCGTCGAAACTTTTTCCACTATTAGACCGGATTCGGTAGTTTTAGTTTGAACGTTGCGAGAGTTGGAGGTCAGTTGGAGGTAAAAAAAGGGAACCTATTTTTTCGCTTCATGTCTCATCTAAATATAATACATCAATGGGTAGGTGGCGATTTCTTCAAAGTATGATTTGATAGGTAGGTACTCGTGATAACTATTTGAGTTGGTACGTTTTCAGCATTCAGCATTTTGCAATAAATTTGTGAAAAATGTGATGATATTGTAGATGTGGAAGATTTTGGGTGACATCGATTAATTTCATAGAATTCTAGCTGAAGTCCTTTTCGCAGAGTTTTTCCCAATTTAATGTGACAGTGACCTTCCTGTTGTTTTGAAGAACAAGTGTGAAAACATTTCATCTCTGAATAAAATTGTTGACTAGTATACAAATCAGTCCACGCCAGCCGCCCGCCACAGGCACTCTTCTTTTATATAAATACATAGATTTGACAAATCAAAACCTAAAAATACTTTTTTCCCAGTTCCCGTACACACAACTCATTTTAATAAGATAAAAAAAAAAATTATCGCTACCTACCTAAAAAAAATTTGACGCTTTTATTTTCAAATTTGCTTTGAAATTTGACTTTAAAATTTAAAGTCAAATTTGCTTTGAAATTTGACTTTAAAATTTAAAAAAATCAAAAATGCTTACTAAGGACGGGTTGTTTCGGAGAATCTGATCAATTCATCAAATTTCAACGTCCATTTTCAAGTTCTGTTTTTATTTCAGTTTTGTCAAGCAACTAGCCTACAATGATATAAAAACAGAACTTGAATAAGTCTTTCACAGAACCCGAAAATGAACGTTGAAATTTGATGAATTGTTCAAATCCTCCGAAACAACCCGTCCTTATTGTTGGTGCGTGAAAGTAAAATATTCCTGCGTGAAATTATTCACCTTCGTTGCATTGAACCCAATTTTTTTTTTAAATTTTCATAGATGGAACTGATTGTATGAATTCAGAAAAGAATGTACCCACAGTCAGAAATGTGTTTTATTTTTAGTTATTTAATGATTGTTTTTCAAATATTTTTTCTTTTGTTTAAATTCTTAACAGATTTCATGATTTTTTAAGTTTACTAACGGTGTTTAATCGAAAGATTAATTTCTGGTTGTCTTTAATAATAATAATAATGATTGGATAACTTGTATAGTGGCATTTTTGTGAAAAATCATCTCAAGGGCACTGTAGAATTTATTTTGAGTTATTAGGCTCTATCTAATTTTATTATTTACAAACAGATACAGTAAACATACTTACCTGGCAGTGGCAAGTCACTTCAGATAAATGCACTTTTATTAAAAGGTGTAAGCTTGAAGAGGCAAATATTTTATAAATACTTACAGCTTCACAAATCCTACAATTATAATATCCCTTAATATTTCACAGGTCAGTCTAGTGTTTTTTCATAAACACTTGCAAATATTGTATTTTATACTCACAAGTTATCCAATTTACTCAAATCAAATACCCTTTAATATTGATAATAGTCCAGTAAAATATTGGCAGTATCAACGCAGGCCGCTAGAGGGGTTGTTGATAATGCCAATTATTGACGTTCACTTTCCTTTCAATGGCGGAAAATTTATTTAGTTTCTGGTGGCGATGTTTTGCACTTTCTAATTTGTATTTTGATTAATATAGAAAAAAAAATGTATAAAACTGTCCCAAAAAGTAGATTCTGTGTGTGCAGTTTACGGATCTAATAATTACAAATAATAAAAACATTCCAAGTCGTTTTTCAGGATAATAAAAAAAAAGCATTAAGGTGATATGTTTATCTATCATTAATAACGTAAAATAAAGAATATATTTCACATAAAATCCATTAAAATGTACAAAAGAAAATCAAGGCGCACAACTCACGCCACAAGGAGGCGCTAGTGTAGCATGCTGCCATCAGAATGTATGAGAAATGTCAGAAGTTGGAGTTAATATGTTATTATTATAGCGTTTGCTTCTGGCTTTGGGTTTTGTTGTACATGATTGTACGGGTGGAAGAAATTAAATAAATATTTTTTGCATTTTTTAAAAATGTATTTATTTTACAAAGTTTATGTAGGTACACGACAATAAAGAAACAATTTAACAATTACAATAATTAGGTATATTCGCATGGCGTACATAACGACTACGAATAGAATTAAACTAATACTAATATTTCTTTTTTGATACCGACAATTCGTGGTGCAATCTATTAAAATGATATATTGAAACAATTTCATAGTTGGGATAACTAACTACATTGTAACACAATACAATAACAAATATACATTACAGTCATTAGTTAACAAACAAACTCGTGTTGTATTTTTCATTCTATAATACATTATGCCTATTTTACATAGTCGCACCTAAAAATTACATAAAAAGTTTTTAGCTGTTATAAGAAAATGCAGTGGAGCATTTATTTTTTTTATCTTACTACTTACTGCCCCTCACAAGAGTGACAAAACTCTAACAGCCTCTAACCAGGGGGACTTGCTGCGGGTTGCCAACTTGTGGATTTTCTGATGCTGGGGGAAGTGAAGAAGTACCTGGTTACTCAGATCTGGTCACTAAAATCATCTGATTCGGAATCCTTCAGGGCCTATGTCATCTTTGGGGATGCTGTGTGGAGGTTCTTTTTAAGGAGAGGAAGGAGTAAGCATGGGCCTTGGAGAGACCCATGTTGTAGGAGGGAGGAAACACGGATCCGGCAAATCGTTCCACAGCCTTGAACTTAAGAACAAGTTGCAGAAGCGACCCGTTCTTATGACAAATGTCAACCGTGTACATATGTATGGCACGCGTTTGTCGTGTTTCCCGACTGTGCACCGGTGACGAAGGTATCAATGACGCTAGTTCCTCAGAGCATTTACCATTGTTATACCGGTAGAACAAAGACAGCATACCGACCTGATGCTGTATTCTAAAGATTACAATCCGCTTGTTAAAGTCCCGCAGTAAGCGTTCAAAGGTGGTCTGAAAGGGAGATATGTAAATACGATAGAGGGAGAGCGCTAATATTAAAAAACAATAATAATTAAGCGAAAGTGGTGAAAATATCTAATTTAACACAACTCGTTTGAAATCAAAAATCTCTAGACAAATGCTTTAGTTGCATTTAAAGATACACTGTGAATTAATAATATTAAATAACAGAACAACACGTGTTTTCAAAAATTTTCGGAGCTTACTTTGTGATTTTTTTCTATCGAGGGAATTTCATATAATTATCGTTTCGGCGTAACAAATGTATAGATATTATCTTCAAAATTATATTTATTTTTTTTGGAATTTAAATACTTAAAGGGTTAAAGAGAAACTTGTTATAAATCGGTAGAAATTGAGATAGGGAGAATATTGTTAGGATGGTCTCTCAGCAGAACAATACGGAGAATAGAGTATCCAAAAATAAATAAAACAAAAGCTATGAGTATTTAAACACGACACAACCATTAGGGTGGAGACACATTACGCCGTACGCATCATGGCTTGGCCTATTTCAGCATATCGCTCTCTATACACTACCAATGGGAATGTATGGCGAGCGATATATTTTTTTATTTCTTTTTAGTGCGCCCTACTGTCGAATTTGGCAGCCATCTCTGGTCCGGAGCCCCTAAATACCTGAAAAAAACCCTTGACTCTGTGCAAAAACGGGCGGTCCGTTTGATAGATTCCCCAATCTTAACAAACGGACTGCAATCTTTAGAGCACAGGCGTCAGGTAGGTATGCTGTCCTTGTTCTATCGGTATTACAATGGAAGATGCTCTGAGGAACTAGCGTCATTGATCCCTTCGGCACCGGTGCGTAGTCGGGATACACGCCAAACGCGCGCCCAACATTTGTACACGGTTGACATTTGTCACATGAGAACGGGTCGCTTCTACGATTCGTTCTTAAGTTCAACAGCTCGGCTGTGGAACGAACTGCCGGCCTCTGTGTTTCCTCCCTCCTACCATATGGGACTCTTCAAGACCCATGTTCACTCCTTCCTCTCCACAAAGCATCCCCAAAGATGACATAGGCCCTGAGGGAAATTATTTTCTTCAGGGCCTCCTGTGTAGAGTTAATATAAAAAAATATATATATATTTATTACTTGTAAATTATTTAACATTATAAATGATAACAATATGCAGACTTATATATTTTTTTTCGTTATTATTCTATTTCTCCATTAGTTGAGCTCCAGGAGCTTGTGTTTATGGGAGGAGTATTTACCTTTAGTTCTAATGATTTTTTAAACAATAATCAAAAACTTATGATATAAATACAAACATAATATTAACATAGGTACACAAATTAGAAAAGTGTGTTTTTAAAGATAATTAAAATAATATATCTTTTTACAGATTAAGTAAGCGTGAGGAAATTAAGGGTACAATATATCAGTTACACAAATTAGAAAAATAGTTTTTTAAAGACAATTAAAATAATATATATTTTTTACAGATTGAGTAAGTGTAAGAAAATTAGGTGTACAATATATCATTATCCAATTTTAGGGACTTAATTAACTTTTTGAATAGTTCATAATTCACAGTTTCGGTTAAACTAATTTTATTTTTGGACAATAATATATTGTACCATGAAATAGGCCAAGCCAAGAGAATATAGCGCGCTTATAGCGTTGTCTGTCACAGGCTTTAAGGAAGTATTTTTTTTATATATAATTAATTGCACTTAAATATAATTAAAAAAAAAAAAATTAAAATTAAAATAGAGATCTACAAATTAAACAATATATAAAAAAAAAACACATCATTTATGGTAACAATGTGGGGTTAATCTTAATAAAAATACTTGCATTTGACAATATTAACCTCTTGAACCACAGTGTATCTATAAGGATAGATTAAAAAAAATCGTTTTTCTGAATACAACTAGCTGTTCTGGGTAAACTACATTTCGTCCGCTTACTGGCAAGACCTCCTTTCTCAAAATATTAAGATTTTTTTTTAAAACCTCTTTGAGTTGAATACAACCTTCAATAACGCACATAACCAGATGCAAGTGAAAAATACTAGAAAAGACTCCAAAATAACAATACAGTATAAGCTTCAAAACATTGTTTTTTTTTTAAACTTATAAAAAGTAACTTGGTTTTTTTTCCTCCTGTAAAATTTGCTTTTTGGAAGATAGGAGGTACTGGCAGTAAGAGAACGACATGGTAGATTATATACTTTATTATATAGATTATGTACAATTTACAAAAACATCATTTTGCAAAAAAAGTATGATGAAAATAGAAACAGATGGTGCACGGCGAAATTTTTTCATAAGCACAGGAGTTAAGAGTTAATACTTAGGAACTATATTTACTTCTTAATTAAGTTTTCTGAAAAGGATTTTATGGTCTATCGTCTATAGTCCTTATCATCACTTATGATAGTTTCCTGAAAAGGATTTTACGGTTTATCGTCTATGGTATTGGTACATTACATTACAATAATAATAACAATGAAAACTAGGTAGAAAGTCGAAGTATAACAATTCAGCTCTTGTTTAACCTTTTGAACGCGTTAATTTGCTCCGTTTTATCTATACCCGTACGCGGTACGTATTTTCAAATACCTATGCACGCAATTAAATGTCAAATTATAGCATTCGGGCATGATTTATTGGACTATATAGACAGAACAGATTATTCTACACAATATGAAAACAAATCCTCGTGTGTCAACACTCTTAGATGTTTATAAAAACAAAAACATAAAATTTCATACAAAGACGTACCGTATCTTTTGAATGCTGTCCCGCCATTCACTCGGCGTGTGTGTACTTAGGTGATAGACACAAGTGGGACACCATGATCACTTATCATTTTTAGTTATGAAAAGTTGTGAATGACATACTAGTACTAACGCCATCCATTGACAAAAATGTAAACTAAAGGACTAAAAGGCGCGAAGAGGCGCACTTGATTATCGATCTTTTTTTATGAAATAAAATTTTATTTTTGAGAAATTCTTGTAGATATCAGCATCATGATTGTTCTACGAATGTCCAAGTGAGCAAGAAATACATTTATGACGAAAGAGCGCTGGAATATCCTCCGTCAAAGTTTCCGTATCAACTGTTGATACAGCCGCGTGTGAGTATAGACTTTTTGCCGTAACAACAGTTTATACGGCCGCGTGCAAAGAGTTAAGTATTACAAAGCATCAGAAAGAAATTTAAAAATAAAGACTAAAAATCCTTTTGATTTTAAAGATCGCATCATGTAATGTAGAGCTAGATTCCACATACGGGTTGACGGAACAAATACGCTTTACGAGACACATTCAATGTAGAATTGCAAAGATTAAGGTTGGTTTATTATTTCCCAAAATATCATAAAACATAAGTTGGTACTATCTCCCAAAATAACATGACAAGAATGATTCTCGATTGATCATGACAAAAGTATGTAATATTATGAGGCGATACATAATATATTAGAAAATTTGTTCAAAAGCAATAAAGATTGGAGTCATTTATATCAAACTCATATATGGTTAAAAATCACAGATATAAAATCTCAGGTAACTTAATAATGGTTTCTAATACAGATGTGGGTTCCCATTCCATTTGGGAATATATTGTATCACATTTCTTAACTTTGAATCTCTTCGATATTCATTATTGTTGCTACGGACATCATTAATTTTATATTATACAATTTTAAAGTATAACACTCTTGTAACGAGACACAAATGTGCGAGCTTAAATACTTTCTCCTAAGACGGCATCTCTTCGAACTAAGCACAACATAGATCTCTAATTCACCACCCAGTTCACCATTCACCAATCAGTGGCTTGTACTCACGCTACCTACCAAAGATGTACCGTGGATGGCCTATAAAAACCGGTGCATAGCCTTGAACGAGCAGAGATCCAGATCAAATCCTGGGCCTAATTCCTGATACCGAATAACGAGATATGTCGTACCTTTCCAGCAATAGCACTCCCCTTAGATACAGGTATGTACAAGCAATAACATTATGGTATCAAAATTGGAAACGACAAAATTTAGCAATAAAGTCACATTAGACGTCTATAAGTCACGCCTATCTTGTATTATATTAAAATTCCATTTTGAATGGAAATGAAACAAATATATGTTTTTTTTTTTTAAAAGAAAGACAAACATTCTCGTTGACATATGTACCTGAATCCTCTGGCAATTAAACAAAACAAACCAGGTGAAAGTTCCCCAGAAAAGGAATGTGATGTAGAAATTTGCCACTTAGGACGGGTTGTTTCGGAGAATTTGAACAATTCATCAAATTTCAACGTTCGTTTTCAAGTTCTGTGAAAGATTTTTTCAAATTCTGTTTGTATTTCAGTTTTGTCAAGCAACTAGCCTACTATGATATAATAACAGAACTTGAATAGGATTTTCACAGAACCCGAAAATGAACGTTGAAATTTGATGAATTGTTCAAGTTCTCCAAAACAACCCATCCTTAATATTATGCTCATAGCACCTATTTTGAATGAATCTCAAACACTTATCACTTCAGCTTTCTTGCCTAGAGATTTCATTCAAAATAAAAATCTGATGGACCTAATAAACAATATTTTTTGTACATGTTATTTTACATATAAAAAACAAAACAAATAGAATATAATATAAGGAATCTAATACATATATAAAATTGTTAGAAATTTGATATTTGGCAATTAGTCTACGCTTTGTAAATTTAATTTAATGAAATATTCTTCAGAAGAGGTAAAAGTCAAAGAGAAGTAATTAAATGGTTTGCCACATTGGGTTAGCAATAAAAACATCTATTGTGTAAATCATTTGGATTTCATACTAAGTTTTTGTCAGCAGTGAAAAAATATTAGGCTCAATACGTGGTTAGGTCAGGCTGGGGGTTGACATTATATACTGATCAATCTTGTTCTACTTGCTGACCACAAGTGACTGCTCAGCTGACTATATTTGCCGGTAGAAAACATTATAGAGCTGACCAAAATCTTGATATTATGCTGACCATTTGAATGACAGCCAAAGTCAAATAAACGGATTTCACAACAATTGGACTTACACAGCTTTTCAGGGGTAAATTTGCCCACTGCATCAATTCGACAAGCATTTCCTCTACATAATAATAAGGTAATATTTAGTTTTCTTCCTCAGTTCAATCACTCACGCCATTTTGTGAATTATGTATGCAACGAGGCTGCCACTGGACACAACGAAGCTACTCCTAAAACAAACAATATTGGGGGTTAAAACAGAATGAAGATAAACACATAAACAACAGTCGGTATATATGTAATTTGGCAGTCTCAGACACCCCACTTGCCAATCATCTGATAATGAACAATTTGACTTGACCTCCAGCTTATCACCCAAGGTAAATAGTGCATTTATTAGTTTTATTTTAAAATATAATGTGTCAAGTTTCTTGATCCATGAAAATGGTATCTGGCGGACAAACACTGTTTAAGTTAAGGACAAATTACTACCAACTATGTACAGAAATCTGCCGCTCTAATCATTTATTTATGTGTAATAAAATTTATTCATTCAGAATTAGCGTTTGTTCTCATAGATATGCCAATCAGAGAACGGGAACAAACCAAGTTGCGAGGGGCGCGGGAGGCGGCGTGATCGTCTCCCTTTCAGTGATTTGATAATAAATGAATCTGACAGTATACAGGCAACTCTCATTGTAATAATCACTATTTGGACCTTGAAAATAAAATCTGCTTAGGAATTACTAGTCCTTACAATGGCGCGCAAATTGCTGGCTGCGTAAAAACTTAACTACTATTTAGTTAGACACTTTTACAAATGTGTTATAGTTTACCCACTTCATTCATTTTAAGCCTGGAACGTCACGGTGAGACCCAAACGGTCGCACTAGACATATCCAAGGCCTTTGACCGGGTCTGGCATCGAGGACTTATCAACAAATTGCCTTCTTACGGACTTCCCGCATCCCTGTGTACGTGGATTGCTGACTTTTTAAGGGATAGGTCGATTCAGGCGGTTGCTGACGGTTTCACCTCTTCCTCACACTCTATAAATGCTGGCGTCCCACAGGGATCGGTTCTGTCTCCGACTTTGTTTTTGTTGCACATCAATGACCTTTTGACATGTGCACCGATTCATTGTTACGTGGATGACAGTACAGTTCATGATAGCTTTTTGTTTGACAAGCCCCCAAAGGGCACACAAACTCCAACGGCTCAGAGGGCTTTGAAGCAGAGAATGGACGGTTATCTCGAGAGTATTTCCTCCTGGGGTAAAAATAATCTCGTCGAATTTAATGTTTCAAAGACCCAATCCTGTCTGATTACGTCTAAAAGGGATCTAAATGATAACCTAGTCTCCTTCAACGGAAGCAAACTTCCGAACAGGCCTTCCATTGATATGCTTGGTGTAACTATAAGTGACCAGCTCAGGTATGGGGGCTCCATCGAAGCCAGAGTAAAGCTGGCCTCTCAGAAGCTGGGCGTACTGTACAGGGCCCGCAGATACTTTAATAGTACACAACTGCTGACCCTGTACAAATCGCAAGTGCGCCCTACTGTCAAAATTTGGCAGCCATCTCTGGTCCGGAGCCCCTAAATACCTGAAAAAAACCCTTGACTCTGTGCAAAAACGGGCGGTCCGTTTGATAGATTCCCCAATCTTAACAAATGGACTGCAATCTTTAGAGCACAGGCGTCAGGTAGGTATGCTGTCCTTGTTCTATCGGTATTACAATGGAAGATGCTCTGAGGAACTAGCGTCATTGATCCCTTTGGCACCGGTGCGTAGTCGGGATACACGCCAAACGCGCGCTTAACATTTGTACACGGTTGACATTTGTCACATGGGAACGGGTCGCTTGACATATGCCCTGAGGGAAATTATTTTCTTCAGAGCCTCCTGTGTGGAGTTAATATATAAAAAAAAAAAAAAAAGCGTCGCTACGCCAGGCGGATTCAGATCATGCACTGTAGAGGTGAAGCGTAAATACTAATACTAGAACAGATACGTCAATGATACTTTCATACTTAGTATTTGTTCTAAGTATTGTATGGATTTTAAAATATTGTGGGAATAAGTTTTTCCTGATATACTCCACCCCCCCCCTTGAAAATTTTGGGGAATCAATTTTATCAAGAAAAATTGTCGAGAATTGTTCTCCCCCCTCATACAATAATGCTTCGGAAATCTATTCAGAAAACTTTGTGGGGATATGTTTTCCTCACAAATTCTCTAGCATATATAATACTGTGGGGAATCCAGCATTGAGTGAGCAATACTCCACACAAAACAAATCCATTCTGAAATCTAGAGAAACCTGTAAGTTAGTACAAGTGTGAAATACTAGGAAACAGGTATTTGGAATAAGTATTTATTCTCACTTATACCAGTTGTTCCAAGTATCAATATGAGCTAAAACAACTCACTTCTACTGCACTGAAAAGTCCTACAATGGACTGCGCTGAAAACCGTTGCCTTACTTTAGCGAACTTTACTTTTCAGCGCTGTTTCAGTCTGGTTATTTTAATGTGGGCTCTTTGGAGATCGTAGTTTATTGAAAGCATTCTCAAACCCTCCTGGTGTCAAAATTATGGTCACGTGGTTTGTCTCCAGCTCGATGAAATGGTACCCAAATTTAATATTACCTAGGACAAGTCTATTAATTTGGATGTCTACGGTTGATCTAAATGAATATATTTTTCACTGGAGTTCTTTATAAAGAAAGAATTCAGCATAAATATATTTTGTCAATGCCTCACGATGACCTCTGCGAAGGTCAACCATTCCTAACTTTTTCAATCTCGACTTTTTAAGGTTTTATCGTTGGTAAATTAAAAAATAATAAATGCTAATTTTTCTTACCACAATGCCATTCTTGCAATGGGAGAGTGCTTCAAGGTATTATAGCGCGCCACTTTCCAGTCCTTATTCAACTCCGCTAGAATGTTCTGGGCACTGCAACCAAAGGTTTGTATAAGTACAAGATGGAGGTGCATTTATTGCCTTATTTACTGTGTTATTATTTGAGTCGTTGAGAGTGATCGGACATGGTGTGGCTGGGGGTATATGTATTGTAAATACTTTGTGATATTTACATATAATCAGTTTGTGTTTAAAAATTTAAGTGGGTATTTTATTGACATTACCAATTTAAAGCATGTAGCTGAAAATTGAATTTTATAGATCAGATTTAAAACATATGTTTCTTTAAAATATAATACAACATCAGGAATACATCAAATCACTCTTAAATATATTTCACAAAACAAAAGAAATAATTCAAAGAAGTTTTAATGGTTTGAATTATCTGATAGTATTATTATCTAAATAAGTACAGTTTAGGATTGTTGTAAACAGAAGTGGTGACCTATGTTATTTTCAAAAAGAACCGTATAAGATTTAAAACAGCATCCCGAAGAGAAAATGTAAAAAAGAAAATTTACTAAACATATTAGCCTGGTTTAAGAGCTATCTTACTGGTAGACAACAAATTGTTCAAATAAAATCCACAGTCAGAAAAAATTAATGCAACAAGTGGAGTCACACAGGGTTCACACCTTGGTCCAATCTTGTAAATATGATTGTGAAATAAAATGTCATTAATTATTACGCATATAAAAGATTTCCAACAGCAATTTAATATCATGTCTTACCAAATTGTGTTTGTCACAGCAACAAGGACGCTATTTTGGCCATATTTTTTCACATCGACGGACCCGTATTTTGATAAGTGGCATACAATCTGCAAAAAAAAATGTAATTAAAAAGTTGACTAAAACAGAATTGGGAAAGGCACTTTTAAACACATTTTCAAAAAATTATTTTGTTTTTTTTTTTTAAATTTTATTTGGAAAAAAAAAGTTATATTTTATAATGTGTGGGAAAATATGTATAATTACTCAATCAATACAAAGTTTTCACTGATGTAGTGTACAAACCATTTACCTTATATTGGTTGGTTGTTTATCAGGTATATGTGTAAATTTAAAACACTTTTATTTATATTTGAAAGCGTAAGAATAATTTGCAATAAAATTTATAAATTAAAATGATATAATGCGTGGAGTAACTGAGTCGGCAAACACAGTTTTGTTTTGCATTTTGGCACGCAGAAGGTTAACCCTTGGAATCCCAGGCTCCCGTAACCTAATGCTACCCTGGTGTGCCGGGGTAAAATGACTCGGCTGACTCTATTTTCGTAATAACTTACTTGATCTATGCAAAATTATGTTTCCGTAAATTGAACCTTCTTACCAGATAATGTGTATATATTATCTATTTAAAATATATAATTAAACGAATTAAAAAAAAAATGAAAATGTTTTATAAAAAACACATTATAATAAATATACAACCAAAGTAAGTATCGTGGCTCCCTTATCAGATGCAAGAGTTCATTTTTTCTGATAAGGTATACATGACCAATAATTACTTTAAATAAAATACTTTGTAAAATATATATGTACCTATAAAAGTAACCCATATTTTTATATTACAATAAAAAAAAATATAGATACATATATATTTCCTATGTATTTTCCCCAGGATACGTACTTATATTCAGACAAATGTTTTTTTCTCTCTGATGTTATAAAAAAATGTTATATACTGGTGGATCCCGCAATGCTTCGCTATTACTAATGTCATTCTCGGGCGTCTCCTACTTTTTCCACCATATATACTGCATATCACAATGTTACTGTTAAAAAACTACATTACAATAAACTTCAATTCGACTCCGTATCTCATTTTGGTGCAGAGATATTGCGTTAAGTATTTCTCTGAATTTTTATACATTTAGATTGAAGAAATACGAAAATAATACGAGTTTTATTATATTTTCTAGTTAATGATAAAATTGGAATTATGACGTTTGACAAGGGATTTGCAATGTTATTTTTAAGGTATGGTATATACAATAAAATGGGGGCAGCTACTAGCAAATCAGCTACTGATTCGCCGGCACACGACAGCTACAAACGTCAGAAATCTGCTATGGAATTCTTGGCACACTAGAGGTTAAAGGTAAAAAAAAAATTTGAAAATAGTAAAGTATTAATAGCGGGTCCCGTTATCATCTGCGAGTCGCACACAACGTAATTAGTACCTCTGCCCGCCTAGCCTTGGGACCGGGGCTCACGGGAACTCTGGCAGAGCGCCAACCTTTCCAAACAATGAATTATAATGTCTGCAGATGTGCTCTGCTGTAATTTATGTCCCGAGATGCAATCATTATCACAGCACCCAAATTATTTAAATGTGATTCATAGTACACTTTTAATAAGTTCAATTAGAGTGATAAAAATAATTTAGGTAATTATTATTGTTCTTTCTGTCAAAACGAATTTTTAAAACCTTTTTACCGGGGACTTACTAATAATCATGCCATTTATTGGCAGGGACAATTGATGTAATGCCACACAACTCTGTCTTGACATTCTTCTTTCTTGCTTCATTCGCATGCAAACATCATCATCACATATCATTGTACATAATTCTTTTTTTTTTAACATTATATCCAAACAGGAGGCCACGGGGAAATTGATTTCCCTCAGGGCATATGTCATCTTTGGGCATGTGTGTGGTGGCTCTTTTTGAGGAGAGGAAAGAGTGAATATGGGTCTTGAAGATGTGACACATAATGTCAACCGTGCAAAAATGTTGGGCGCGCGTTTGGCGTGTTTCCCAACTGTGCCGGTGCCGCAGGGATCAATGGTAATAGTTTGCTGGAACATCTCCCGTTGAAACACTAGTAGAACGAGGAGAGCATTCCTACTTGACGCCTTTGCTTGAAAGATTGCAATCCGTTTGTCAAGAGATGGGAATCTATCAAACAGACCGATCGTTTCTGCACCAAGTTAAAAGTTTTTTTTTTGTATTTGGGGGCCACAAAGCAGAGGTGGATGCTAAATTCAACAGTGGAGTACACTTGCAATTTGTACAGGGCTAGCAGTTAAGTACTATCTGCAGAATCTGCGGGCCCTGTACAGTAAACCCAGCGTCTGAGAGGCTAACTTGATTTTGGTTTCGATGGAGCCCCTGTTCCTGGGCTGGTCACTTAGAGTTAAACCAAGCATAAACTAGTGCCATTTGTAATACATACATCATCGACGATCGTCCTCTTCCATCTTACACGTCTTGTACAAAAATGAAAAACACAGAAAATACTAGCAATGAAGTCAAGTACCACCTTTTGCTGGGACTAGAATATCAATGGAAGATAAACATTGTTCTATAGCTGAGTTATAACTTCCTATCATGCCATTTCCCGGTAGGGACAGAGGATCAAACACCACACAACTCTGTCTTGACAAACACTTTCTTGCTTCATTTACATCCCAACTAACCATCACGCCGTTTCTCCGCAGGGTAGGCAGAGAGGACAGACAGCCAAACAAATCGATATTGGCACACACTTCTTGCCTCATTCACATGCAAACATTGTCTGTTACATATAGGTATACACTTTTGACATGTCTCGACTAAGTATGTAGGTATTTGATTTAATTTTTTATATGGCACAACACAGGAGCGCCCCCTTCTATACAGATTAAGCGCAGGGGAGCTATGACGCCACCCGGTTGTGAGGTGGGTTAAGGTAGGGACTGTAGGAAGAGATTAGTTAATGCGGGTCTTGAAGAGGCCCAGATTATATGAAGCAGGAAAGACAGATACCGGTAACTTGTTCGGCTTACGAGCCGTCCTACACAAAAACGAGTCGAAGAAGCGGCGCGTTCTCATGAAGCCAACATCAACTGTGAACAGGTGTTCCGCTCGTGTATGTCGAGTTTCACACACGTGCACCGAGGATCAATGCTGCTAGCTCCTTGGAGCAGGCTCCATTAAAATACCCGTAGAACAGACTCAGCATGCCCACATTGCGTCTGTGCATTAGAGTTGGCAATCAGTCTGTAAACAATCAGACGGACCGCCCTCCTTTGCATCAAGTAGGATTATTAAGTATTGTGGGGCCCAGAGGTGGCTTCTAAATTAATACTTGAGATTTGTATAGGGTTAACAGCTGGTTACTATTGAAGAACCTGCTAGCCCTATACAAGACGCTAGTTAATTTGATATACAATATCTTCATCTATTTCTTTTCTCCATTTATCTGCACCATAAGCACCCATTTTCATCTTGTTGACTTTACTTAATTACATGGTTTTTTACGACACACCTCAGGGATCTCATTAAAATAATGTGAATCATTATTTGACATATAACACATTATAATAATGAAAGTGCTGGGAAAATAATCTATTTCTGGCAGAGAAACAAAACTTGTAAGAATCCAGAATTCCACCGCTTTGAGTGATTTGGAATGTATGTTTTATTTTGGCCAACATCTGCCATTATTCAATGTCAACACAGACTTCCCGTGACGTCACGGCACATTTAAATAATTATAAGTGATGTAAGAAAGTCCCAATGTTAAAACATTGGATTAGAATTGACACCACGGACTTATGTAAGGGAAAATTATCACCGGTGGCCGTGATTAATGGAACTGACATTGCGGACTAATGTTTTAATTAAAAGTCCTGTCAAAATTTATGCTTTTTGAAATATTACTTCGTGATGGAATTCTATTGTAATCTTAAAATATAAAGCATGAAAAAATTTCATGAACAGTAAAAACTCTTCAACCGTCAGCTCTGACTGCATTAAATTCACCAAAATTTAATTAACAGTAAAACCTCTTCAACCGTTAGGTCTGACCAGTGGCGGACTAAGCCCGTCAGAGGCCCGGGGCAGATGAATGAGGCCCCCCCCCCTAGTTTAAGAAGTAATTTTACAAGATTTTTATTCAGTTACATTAGTATGTATAAGTGTTTGTTTATTTAGTTAAAATCTTGCAAGCGAAATTTAAATATGGGTATAGACGAGGAAAATAAAATACGAATCGATCCGCAAAAAAAAACAACAGGTAAAACTAAAGTAATAGGTAGTTTTTATTTTCAGTAAGTATGTCGCTGTTATAGCTTATCAAAAGTGTTTTCGTGCCTTCATTTTACTGAACTCCTCAATAACTTCAGTGAAATCAATTTCTTTTGAAACTTTTCTTTCAATTGAAAGCACGGACAAATTAACGAGTCGCTCTTGATTCATTGTAGATCAAAGATAATTTTTAATTAGCTTGAGTTTGGAAAAACTCCTCTCGCATGATGCAACCGAGATGCAAATGGTCAAGAAGTATTGAAGTATGAGAGATGTACAGGGTAACGATTCACTAAAGTCCCATTTTATTATAAATTGGAGGATTTCTTGGGCTGCTAATTTGGCAGCAACGTCCACACTTGTATCGGTAGCGCGTACATGCCTGAGGAACCATTTCTTGAAAAACCTGCTCCTTATCAAATTTATCGTAAATTTGTAGGAGATTGTCCACTGCTACAGCCAGAGCGCCATCTGAAGCTTCTAGCATAAACTTTGTTTTAATAATTTGGAAAATATGGTTGATTTGCTTCATGGTCGTGTATCGTTGCGACAATTCTTGTATAAATTTGTAGCAGATTGTCCACTGCTACAGCCAGAGCGCCATCTGAAGCTTCTAGCATAAACTTTGTTTTAATAATTTGGAAAATATGGTTGATTTGCTTCATGGTCGTGTATAGTTGCGACAATTCTTGTATAAATCGGTCAATGCATTCAAACATTGATCGACGTATTTCTTGTTGAATCGATAATGCAGCTGATCAAGAGCAGATTCGCCGGGCCTTTTTACCTTCCTTCTTCCTCGTTTCTAGATATGAATGTCCATATCATTGCCTTGTCTACGATTGTGGTTCGTTCGGTGACTAAATACTCATTCAGGGCTTTTAGTTTGGCCATTCCTGTATCCAGAGCTATTAGCCAGAGACTGTAAATGTTGCTGAACTAAATAAACTTCCTCCAGTATAGAAAGCCAAAATTGTATGTAATTCAAAAAGGTAAAATCACAAACAGCCGGCAGAAGCAGGCTTGCTCCTAATCTTGTATCTAGATTTGCTTTGGTTGGATCTTGAAAATATGTGTAATATGTGTAATATTCCAAATGTACTCGAATGGTTTAAAAACTGTTTGAAAATTCAGTCACTATGGCCAGGGCCGTATTATGCGTAAGGCAGTGTAGGCAACTGCCTAGGGGTCCCCCCATCGGGTAGGGGTCCCTAGGGTAAAGGGACCTCTAGGTTAAAGGGGTCCCTAGGGTAAAAGGGCCCCTACCCGATGGTAGCTAAAGGTGAATGGTGCATTCAAAACGGATGTATAGTTTGTTTAACATGTTGTCAACCAGGTTGAAAAACGTGTTAAAAATCTTTCGAGAAAAACGTATTCAAAGTTTTGCTGAAGGATAATTCAACATACAAATTTGGGGATCTAGTGAGAGGCACATTACAGCGCCCTGGTTCCAGCGCCTCTGACCAGCGCTTCATCCACGCACCATGACCACCACGAGGAAACGCAGCATCCTCACTGGTCTACGCAGCTCCCGCTCAACCGCCTACAAGGTCCACCGCACCTTCGGCCTTCCCGTCAGCACTGGAGTACCTGAAGACCCACGTTCTTCGCCAGTGTCTGACCATCAACGAGTCCGGTCACCAGCGCCCGGCGTCGACTCACTGACCCGCGCTTGACCAGCCATCACAGCCTGCATCCGGAGAATACTACATCTGTCCTACGTCCACTCTCATTACGGCCACCTGACTCATCAATAAACACTGTGACCTTCACGACACGTCTTTCATTTCGTGCCTCTCACCATAGATCCCCAAAGTGGTGACCCCGACGTGATAGTGTTACCCCGACTCACCGGTAACCCCGTCTCAAAATGGGTGATCGGTTGAGGCACCACGGAGCAGATTGATGACTGACTGACTGCTCGCTGCGTTGGGCTTATTTATACGGTACAGCCGGCGGCGACAGTAGGTAGGTGGAATTGCAAAATCGGAGCCACTCGCTCAGTCTGGGCCTTTCGGGAACTTTCGGTCGGCGCTGCAATTACGCATAGGAGATAGGCTCGAACCTTCTGGCTCTCTCTCTGGTTTCAATCCTGGGATTGGTTTGCAGCAATTTCATTTAATCTCCTCTTCCATTCTTCCCTGTCTTGTGCGGCTCTTTTGACTTCTGCATATGATGAGCAGTGCACGTCCACCAGCAGGTCCTCCAGGTACTCTCGGCGTGGGCGTCCCCTAGAGTTGGTCCCCTCGGTCATACCCTCTATTATGACATGCAAGAGGCCTTCTTGTCGTATAACATGGCCGATCCATCTTGCACGCCTTTCCATATCCACCTTTTGCCCGTGTATCTTTACACCTTTTCTGTGACTCATTCTCTCTCTCAAGTCATCAATCGCACTCTGTATATAAGCATTAAAAAGAACAGGTGACAGAGAGCATCCCTGTCTCACCCCTTGTTTTATACTGGCTTCTTTTGTTTCATTGTCATATCTAATTATAGCGGCCTCATTCTTGTATAGCGCCTGGATTATTCGTCTATCTCTATATTTTATGTCAATTCTCTTCAGAATCTCGAAAAGTCTTTTCCATTCTACTTTGTCGAAAGCCTTCTCCAGGTCTATGAATGCGATGAATTTGTTTTGGTTTCTTTTTATTCTTTTTTCTAGCAGTATTCGTAGCGCCAATATTGCTTCTCTGGTTCCTACACCTCTTCTAAAGCCATACTGGTCTCCGGAAAGGATGTTTTCTACTTTTGGTTCGATTCTTTTTAGAATGATATTAGTCAATATTTTTGAGGCATGGGATATTAGGCTAAGAGTTCTGTGTTGTTCACATTTCGTTGTGCCTACCTTCTTTGGTAATGCGACAATTAGGCATTTCTCAAAATCCTCTGGTATCTCTCCAGTCTTATACATGGTTTGTATCATTTTAAACAGGGCATCTGTGGTTCCTTTTCCTGCTGGCTTAATTAGTTCAGCCGGAACGTCATCGATTCCGGGTGCTTTCCCGTTTTTGAGATTTTTCAGTGCGAGGTCAAACTCTTCTCTAGTGATTGGATCTCCCAAATCATCTGCGTCTACCTCATTTTCTCTTTCTATCAATGTTTCGTTGTCACAATTTCCCTTTCCATTGTACAGCATTTCGAGATATCTTTTCCACCTTTCTCCTATTTGGTCATTTTCGGAGAGTATTTTACCGTCTTCTCCTTCTATTGCATTACCCTTTCCAACTCTCATCCCAAAGAAGTTTTTCACCGCAGCGTGAGCTCTTTCTACATTTCCTCTCTTGAGGTCGTCGTTTATCTCATCGCATTTATTCTGGTAGAATGTTTCTTTGGCTATTCTTGACTCTCTATTTATTTTGTTTCTCAGCACTTTATATTCCTTATGTGATTCAGCTCTTTTATCATTTTTGAGCTCTCTTCTATCTTTTATCATATTTAGGATCTCATCGGTTATCCATTCCTTCCTTGTTTGGGGTTTTTCCTTGCCTATAGTTTCCTCTGCCGTAGTTATAATCTTCGTCTTTATCACTTTCCAGATCTCATTCACATTCTCCTCTTCCATTAAGTTGCACTCTTGCGTCTTTTCCCTAAAACTGTCGCTGATCTCTTTTATCTTTAATACTTTTGTATCCCATTTGAAATTATTTCTCTTTTTTATTTTTTTCAGTTTTAGAAGACTTTTGGCCATTACCATATTATGGTCACTATCTATATCTGGGCCGGAATAGCTTCTACAGTCTTTTATTTGGTTTTTAAATCTATGTCTAACCATTATGTAGTCTATTTGCAGTCTTTGTCTGTCTCCAACCTTCTGGCGAGTTGTCGTAATGTGCCAGACCGACTGCGACGTATTGTCGTAGGTAGGCCACGTTGTTTACGATTTGTTCTTGGTAGTAATTTGCAAGTAGGTACCTAAGTAGGTCGAGCTGTTTATTAATAATGAGACAATTCTGGATTGTTATCTTGTCGCCACACAAACTTGTTTCAAACGGTTTCACATAAAATGATTTATCTCCGTCAATTTTTCGAATTTCTTTAAAACATTTTGTGAGAGCATTCTTATCAAATGCATCATTAAAAAAATTTAATTAAAAAAAAAAACTTTTTTTTTGTGTCCTAGTGCCTTAAAGCCTTGTTTAGGATTTGATCAAGGGAACATGAAGGCGTTTGGGGACCCCCAGGACCGGGGGCCTGGGGCGCCCCCCCCCCCACTCTTAGTCCGCCACTGGGTTTGACTGCATGAAATTCACCCAAATTTCATGAACAGTAAAACCTCTTCAACCGTTAGGTCTGACTGAGAGCTCTGAGCATGAAATTCACCCAAGTTTTCTGTCTGGAAATTGAATTCTTAGAGAAATAGGTGGATTGTTTTTTGTTGTTGTTACTAGTCATAATTGTTTTCAGGTAGCAATATGAGCCACCAGAGCTGTGGAGCTTTGAAATATCTATTTAAAATAATACAAAAAAGTGTTTTGAGATCTTTATATTATTACCTAACTATGCACTAGTTTTTTGGGTAATATTATTATTGTTATTGTATTGTTTACTGAACAAAAACTGTTATTACAGCATTGACTCGTGTCGTCTCTTGGCCAATATCAAATTGTTCCCAAATAGTGGGACAAGGTAAAGATTTAAAAAAACAATAATACATTTTACTACAGAATTGCACCATGAATTCAACATTAAAAAAATGTTAATATAACTAGCACAGACCCGTGAAAAATTACGAATAGTATGAATTTTCGACAAATCAGTTCCAAATTTAAAAATGGCAATTAAAATAATAATTATTACAAATGTTATACTATAGCTTGGTTCTTTGTCGATCTTTGAAAAAAATCCTATTTTGGAAATTGTGACACTTAAATTCAAAGCAAACCCTAGTTCTAGAGTTCATTGAACCAGAGTTGCAGGCACATAATCGAAATTAGTATTTTTAATAATAGGCTGCAGTGGCATATGGGTTAACAAAAATTGGGCATTAGAAATTAATTTGCATATTTTATTTTAAAAACATTTTTTATCAGTTAGATAATAATGAGAAGTATTTCAGTTAGATAATAATGAGAAGTTTTTCAGATAGATAATAAGGAGAAGTATTTCAGTTTCCCGAAATGAATTTTAGTAGCCATTTTGTTAAAAAAGCAGATAATTTTCCGTCTTTTCTACACTCCATGTTTTGACGTAATAATATTAAAATAGTTTTTTTTTAAAATTAAATCCAAACTAAGAACCTAATTTGGGATCATACGTTCATATTTTGGGTTAAATAAGAGAAGAAAAAAAAACTAACCTTATAACTCACATCCATCACAATAGCCGCCGACTGAACATCGATTTTAATTTTAACGAAATAAATATTAAAATGAATTACTGTCCATTTCCGGAAACTGAAATGATACTGAAATACTACTGATTATTATATTACTACTCCAAAGTGGTTTTTTTTAAATTTCACTAGTATTTTTGGTAATAAATAAATGTAAACCTTAAAACTCAGCAGATAGACTCGTTGTCGATGACAATGCATTCTATCAACTTTTAGTGTCAATCACAATCAATATACACACGCGGACATCAGTGGCGGTCAGTGACTTTTTGTAGAAGGGACGCTGGACATCAAATGTTTATACTCGTACTTGATATCAAATATGCACATCTAGACATAGACATCTAGAAGATACAATTAGGTACCCAGATCCTTCGGTATCCAGAATAAGTTTTTTTTTCACAAATAGCCAAGACACAAAACTTTTGCGCATTAATGATTCAATTATACAACCACACAATTCACTATTATCATTTAGAAGACGTTGGCGAAGTATCCAAGCTCAAAGCAAACTGTCAAAGCAGCGCACGCATACAAACCAAGGGAATAGTAATAGAGCAAGGCTGCCCAACCTTTTTAACAGTTGGGCGAAATTGACGATTTTGAATCACTGGCGGGCCACTGAATACCTGACGGTTCCTATTTCTGTGGGGGGGGGGGGGGTTGTTAGAGAATTTCTATAAAACATAATTCCCCACAAAAAAAAATGAGTGCTCCCCACAAAATATTTGAAATCCATGGGGGGGGGGTTTGTTACGGAACTTCGCTGAGAAAAATTTCCGCGCACCCAAAAACATAATATGTGATTCCCCGCGACAATTTTTCGAATTCCATGGGGGGGGGGGGGGGGGGTGGCTACAAGATTCCATTTCGGACGCAAAAAATATTATATCAAAAACCGGTGTATTTTTGTTTAAAAAGTAAGTTCAACAGGTTAGATTTTTTCGTCGCTGATTCTTGCCTTCGTTTGCAACACTGGTGACCGCGCGCAAACTGCATTGTTTGTTTTACCGCGGGCCCGCGACACTTTTTCAAATTGGCGGATTGGCGGGTTTTTTGAAAATGGTTCACGCGGGCCACTTATAATTCGTTCGCGGGCCACATTGTGGCCCGCGGGCCTGGGGTTGGGCAGCCTTGTAATAGAGTATACGATTCTGTGCATTATACATATGAGCATTAAAGACGGTTTTTGTACGTTGGATGCTGTCATTAATATCGTATAAAGTTGACGAAGATATTGGGTTGCGGGTCTCAGTGCGCATGCGCGGAAAAAACATACGTTCTATCATTCTTGGATACGGTTTACAGATCGCTTCCACACCACAGTGTGTTTTACGCGTTTCACAGTATTTGAGAATGTATGTGTATTTAGACTCGCCAGTGCTCTTTGTATCGTGTCGTTCGTTGATGGTTTGTTGTGCGTACACAGAAACGTGACGATAATATGCACAATGTCTCGGAGCATCCACAGTATGTATGGACGGACCGCGCCTGGCGGACATAATTATACGCATTTCTCTGAAATCGGTTGACAATACAGCAACATGAAATATATGTCATATTATTTATTAAAAATCAATTTAATAACCACTTACCTGCATTTTGAAAATGCAACATATTGAAACCAAAAAATCTGGAAGTTCATTCGTTGGTAGATCAGTTTCAAAGTAGTTTGTACAAGTCAAAATATACGCCTTCGGTTACACAACTTCATCTTTAAGCTGATACCCCGAGCCTGTGTTAGGCAACGTAACCAGTTTAAAAATCAAATATAGTTTTAACAAAAACCTAAAGTATCAATGATACTGAAGGGAATTATAGTTAAAAAAAACTTTACGGGTGGATTTTTAAAGGGCGTATTAAGGGCGTCCCTTATTTCTGCATATTTACCGAACTAGGAAAGGTTAAATACATTATTTATTGGCAGATGTTAGTAAAGAGACAAACCTGTGCCACATTGAGTTTTCTGTCACCAAACATCTCCACATGTAGGAACTCTGGACGGTGCTTCGGGGGGTCGTCAGAGTCCAGACTCTGGAAAATAGGCAATGTGTTTTATTCCAGAGTTAATATTTTAGTACATAAAACAGGCTTGATGTCACTCCTCCCTTCCCCTCCACAGACATCGTACACTGCCAGGAGTCGCAGTGTGATCAGTGGCAAGGTGTGAAATAAAAATGTTTTAGTTGTAAAAAATTTTAAAAGTATATCATAGGACAGCAAAATGATGTCTACATTTTAATTTTTTAGTCCAAATATGCTCAGGAATCGCTTGTTAAAATCCTTGAAGTACACGCTGATACACCCTGCATAGACTGGGTTTTAGAAAACATCAACAAAACTTGGTCACTGCACGGGGAACTCGTGTCATCTGCTTATTCGACACTGGAAATATTTCCAATTACTTTTTTATTTAGGAAATAAAGGTATAAATAATAAAGATTCTTAGAAAATTTTCCTACATATCTAACAAGTAGGCAGATAGGACGAACCGCCAAACAACTGGTCTTGGCACACACTCCTTGCCTCATTCACATTCATACATTGCCTCAAACATACTTTTCTGTTATTTAGACTCTTGTTATGGGACAACTCAAGAATTTGGTTCACTTGATCGTGCCATGTCTTCCTCGGGCGTCCCCGACTTCTACCACTCAAATATTCTCCTTACACTCCTTTCTTTGATCATTCGCTCTACATGCCCAAACAATCTTAAGTGTCCCTTTCTGAATCTTACTCATTACGCTTACATCAGCCTTGCATAATTTGTGAATCTTTACATTTCTCAAAAAATCATACATGGTTTTATCATATATATGCCTCAGAGATCTCATTTCTACAGCATTCAGTCTGCTTTCGTCCTTCCTCTGCCAATTTCATGCCTCACTGCCGTACATCAGGGTAGGTATCAGCACTCCATTGTGGACTGGAGTTAATTAATGGAGTTTCCTGCATTTGCCCTTCTTTCAATATCTCCATCAGCCTTTACATCTCTTGTATATATTTTTCCACTATGGATAATATGAAAAAAAAATTAACTTGCTTACGGCCATAGACATATGAATATTAGTAGACCTGCCCTAAGTGATTAAAAGCGTATTATTCTCACTCCCCATACCGGTTCCATTGGAGCCGGCTGTGCTCGCTTATGGCCTCAAGTGAATTTAGAAAACGTGACGTCATCATTCTTGTGCGAACTATGGTCGAGGCATCATCAGTTCATTTTACGAAATAACAAGGCAAAATGGTGGCTTGTGGTATGAAAACTTGTAAAAATAGATGTGAAAAAGAGAATAAACCCAATTGTCGTATTACATTCCATATATAAGCATTATTTTACTTTATTTTAAGCATATTCACATCGTATAATATGGATCAGTTGTAGAAACATATACTATCACATCGAGATACGTCTGGACGCGAAACACAAAGCTGGTTGGTTGCTGGGAAGTAAATTATGAACATTTATAAAAGTGTCTTAACTAAATACGTAAACGAAATATTCGACTCTGAAAATAGAACAAATTTATTTTGCCGAATTTGGACTTCGCAAATTTGTTCATAACGTGGCGAGTAATTTGCGCTCCCATGTAAAAATGTCTATTCATTCAAAAGCAGATTTTACTTTTAAGAACTAAATGGTATTATTATAATGCGAGATGCCTATATACTGTCAGATCGATTTATTGACGAATCACAGTCAGCTTTACCCCCTTCGTTCTTCAACAGTTGATTTTACCCCTCATCTTTAATTTCTAGTCTATATATTCATATGTCTGTGCTTATGGCCAAATATCACTTCTGATGAAGAGGAAATTAAGTTCACTTCAGATGGACCTATACGTATGTAAGTATAAAACAGGAGGGATCTTACGATGTAAAGTTGTGCGGCTCGGCTGATGTTGATGCGGTTGCAGTACTTCTTCAGAGAATTGAGGTGCTCCGTGCTGGACATGACGTGGTCCGATCCTTGCAAGTGGCACGCCGACCAGTGGCACAGGCGAATAAAGCAGTAACCTGTAACAACATCATACAGTTACTGAATCGTACAGTCTTTTCTAATGGACAGTCTTCTAGGGTCCAGGCAACCGAAGCGAGATTCTTGAGAGACGTTGCAGTAATAATATTGTTTTAACCACTCAGAACATTAGAACGTCAAAAGACGTAAATATGATAATAGCGGTCAAGACATTAGAACGTCTTTTCACGTAAACGCGCGAGATTTTACAAAAATCGATTTATTTCCATCACTAGTATACGGATTGCCATGATTTGTCTGAGAGGTTAAGATGAAAATATGTACCATAAAATGGGGTGACTTCGATAAATTTTCAACTTTGAAACTAAACAACTACAAAATCATTTGTGTCGTAAAATTTTATGCTTTATTTATTTATGTTACTATAGAAATATATGCACAAAAATATTATGTGTTTGGAAAGTCAAAATAAAAACATGGTGAACAAAGTCACCTTTCGGAGTGAGGCGATTTCGATACACTATTTTTTATGAGTATATAATATTAAAAAAAAAAATAGTAAAAAAAATATTTGAGTTCGAATATTTAAGTAGATATATTTATCGATTTAGTTTACAATATAAATTTAACAAAACTATTATAAAACGTATTTAAATTTTTCTCTGAAATTATCTTAAAAACAGCTTCATACTTCAACCATCAATAATATTGTTCTTATATTCTTCTCATATTATGTTAGAATATAACTTTTCGAAGCGTCATTGTATCCACACTGTCACAAGCGAGTAATTTCCGAGTGATAGCGAGAATCTGCGATGATGAAAGTCGCCGGATGATTTAAAAGTCACCCAATTTTACGCTACAACTATTCCAGTAAGTCGGGGTCTCCCAAATTTAAAGGTGTCAAGCTGCTGTAATATTACCTAAAAATAATAATATTATTACCTGTGCAGTAGGAATCAAAGCCAGCTTCATGGAACTGTGGGGTCACTTCAAATATGTCCTTCATGCTGATGTTGGGGGAGTGCAGCGCTACCTGCAGTCCTCTGGCGCTGCTGAAGAACTTGTATAACCTACAAACATATTTATAATTCATTCTGATAATATAGTTATTTGAATAGTTCCAGCGGTTTGGGATTCCGCCGCGCTCATTCCAAGAAGCATACCTTCAAAAATTAAAACATATAAATTGGTTACTGTGGTTTAAAGCCAACGAATCCACCAATATTTCACCGTTCATCCCACATTTTTCGATTTCATAAAAATATATAAAATATGGTAAAACTTATAAATGCGTGAATCCGATTATATAATAATCCGAATATGTGTTAGGATTAGGAACCAGAAATTTCCTTACCTTGAACTTATTTAGGACAATATTGAATACATATTACTATTTCTGTTTACTGTCTGTGGTCTACTGGAAATGTCTGTAGTCACAGACATTAAAAAAAGCAATTGTTAATATGTGAACAGACATTAAAATTTTAGAAAACAAATAAAATGGCATCGCATACACGCCGACTACACGGTACAAAATATTATCTAGAATATTTGACGTGAAGAACATTAGTGATATCTTTTTTGTATTCAAGATAGCGACTAAGGGGACGTACAAGTATTATGTAAGCACTATAAGGGGGCAGGGGGGTCTTTGCTTTGCTTATTTTTGATGACATGGGGGGGTGGGTGGGTCGAGATAGTGATTACGTCAGCACTGCTCAGCAGTAGTTCTTTTTTTTTACACATTGGCAACCCACACATTGTCTATGTTTGAAAACCGAATACATATTCGGGGATTCCCACAAATAATTAATACCTACGTTTAGGTACTCGCTTAAAAAACAGAATACATTAACAGAAAAATGCATATAGGTACCAATTTTCACGTAAGCATGGGAGGGGGGGGGGGGGGGTAAGAGCTTTGCTTACTTTTGTTGACAAGGGGGAAGAGGGGGTAAATAATTGTAATAAATCTGCTTACGTAATACTTGAACGGCCCCTAAACATAATACCTGATTCAAGAAAGAAAGTTTAAAATAAATTAATCTTAATTCATAAAAATTATCCACCTACAGCTTCCAAAATTAGGTAGCTATTGCTCAAGGATATTAGCAGCACTACAAGGATGTTAGCAGCGCTACCCAAATTTGGGTAGCTATCGTCCGAGAGAGAAAGGTTTGGAATACACTTCTACCATAATAACAAATAATGCTTACGTTTCGAGGCATGTTGAATCACTAAACCTCTCTTTTTTAACAAGAAATTTCATTTCATTGGAAATAAATTTGGTGTCATAGATAACGGGAAATGTTTGGTGAACGCTGTGTTTGAATGACTCGTATCTGGTGGGCAAGGGGTCCAGGAACTGGTGGAAGAATATCAGCAGATCCGACAGCGCGTTGTGGAAGGCCAGAGGCTTCTTGACCTTCTCCATAACCTTGACAATTCGAGAGAATCCCAGGCAATGGTTTATAAAGTTATCTTCATCAGTTTGTTTGTCTTCCGGGCCTCTTAAGCTTTCCTTCGTATTGATCACAAAAACCTGAAAATAAATAGAATAAAAATTTTAGTACATATGCATATTGGAAAATTAAAGATAAATTACTTACCCTAGATTGTCCTCATTGCTTACCACTATAAGAATTGTAAGAATATTTCAAATTAGAAACATTGAATGAACATTGTGACAAAAATTTATTTAAAAAATCATAAATAACCAATGAGAATCTTTCCTCTTGGCCAAAATCAATATCAATCACCGTCTACCAAGAATGTCCAAAACACTCCATATTCCTTTCCAAAGAACTAACTTAACCTTCTCCCCTCCTCTTGTGCAAATGTGTCGACTGTAATATAACATCCACTGTAGTGGCGAGATTCCGGCATATTTAGCGATAGCCCCCAGAATTTTACTAAATTTCTCAAATCTCTTGTTTTACTTGAAGCAAACTTTACAGTCTCTTGTTTTTGTTGTTTTACATATTTATTGCTTTATTCCTAAATATTTTTGTAATTATTGTACAATTCTGCCGTCGTAACTAAAAACACAGCCTATTCGTTGAGAGTCCCAAGGGAGACTCTGTGTTTTCACTTACCACAGCTGAATTGGTATTCATTTGCATTTTTTTTATATATTAACCCTCTATTGTCTACAAAATAAATAAAATAAAACAGAACATGAATAAAATTTAAAAGTTTTGGAAGAGAGAAATTAACAATTAAATAAAGAAAATCAATGCACAGTTTTAAAATACTACATAAACGTATGTTTGTAGCTATGTACTATTTAAAAAAAATACATTACATAACGGTCCCCAAATGATAGCTTATGTTGGTGACTAATGGGGTCTTAAGTTCTGTAAATTTCCTCCTTGTTGGGCAAACATATTAAAATCCCAAACACCGAGCTTAACATCTCAAATATCATGTTTAACACTGTGCATAGTTACACGTGGAATCTATACCAGTCAAAATGACAAATATATATAGATTTTAAAAACATAGTGAATAAGACCAGGTGAAATTATTCAGTCCTTTTGTTGAAGTCCTCCAATGTTAGTACATTGAGGACTAACTATTGAGGTAGTATGTAATACAAATTAGTAGTACACAATATTATATCAAACCTTAAATCCTTTGTTTTGGATTGTTAATTTTGGAAAAAGACCTTTCAGTTTGGTAGTCACCAAGTAACACAAAACAGGGCTCCCAGTCAGCTCAAAGGTGTCACCTTCTTTGGCCGTTGTCAGCCATCTAAAACAAAATGAAATACACATATTATTATGATTAATATTAAAATCTTTGTCTGGTTCAAATACTCAGTATTACACTGATTAAATGAGTAAATAAACACGGGGTTTTTGTGTGTAATGTATATATGTACATATATATATTCATACATAACAATCTGCTTAACTATGTTTGTTTTTAGTTTTATTTATTTCTAGCATAAATTAGTCAAGAGCCGCCATTTGATCTTCTTTACATGTCTACAAAAATAAAATATTAAGAATGACAAACGTAACCCATTTATGAATGTAATATTGTACTTAAAATTATATCAAACATGGTCTTTTTATTTCTACATTATGGTTGCAAAGTAGTTATACATAATTATATCAAACATCGTCCCTTAGCTAACAACACCGCATAAGTCATTTTTACCAACTTTACAGGAGACGAAAAAAACTGTTTATTTTAAAAACTCGGTGGATTTTTTCTGTTATTACTTAATAAATACCCTAGTTAGAGGTTAAGAAATAATTATTTATACTTACTTTAACAATTTACTTTATTTTAACTTTTATTTTATGACTTGAGCTGTGTTGACTGATATTTTATTAGATTTAGGCGGTGTTGCTTGCGGAAATGTTAGGGAATAAGGTATTAAAGATGATTTACAAAGAAAAGTTTTTATCAAGAAATATTTCAAAAATAATTAACAATCGTTATAAATAGGTATTTATAACCTAAATCTTAAGAATAACATTGTTGAGATCAATTGTTTAAAGTTATTTGGTGACACACGAACCTTTAGAGCGTACCTAAGTGCAATTATTATTATTATTATTTTTATTTTACCATGAAAATATTTAAAACATAGTCTTTAATAAACTCCAACTAAACAAGATATAATAGTAATAAAATTATAAAAATAAAAAAATATACTCGAAATCTCTAGTCTAATAGTTAGTTGCAGTCTTTAGCGATTGCTGTGCGGAAGGTCATCATAAAAAGAGTGGCAACTAGATGTTAATACACTTTTTAGCTCTTACAAATCTTTATACTTCCGATTTGTAATTGGTATTCTAGCTGCATACAATTTCTGCAGGTGATTTATTTGTTTAATGCTGTTAATTGGCGTGGGACGATGTGGTAACGGCTGAAGCTCGTCATCAAAACCATTTTTTTACCAAATTGTGCTATTTGGTCTGTATTCTAGCATACGTACATCTGTGACGACTGGGTCACCTGCTTTTTTACAAGGCCGTATATATTTATAAATTAATTCTTTCGAAAAGTCGGTAAAAAAGGTATAGTCCAAATAACGAGCTTCGTAAGTCATAGGATCACTCCTAGCGGTTTTAGTAATAGCCATGTATTGTTGTGGAAGGTAAATTTCTTTACCTTTTAATTTACACTCTATTGCACTGTGTACGGAATCACATTCCATGTTGGTATGGCCTTTTACCAGGTACTTTTGAGTAATTACAATATTTTTTTTTCAATCGCTAAACGTAATAAAGCATTGCTTAAGGTAACATAGCGATTTTGAGCACAAAAGCCATCGGAATATAAAATCACAGGCAATAATTTCTGGCTCAAAACTTTCTCTAGATAGTCTACTAAGCATGAAGCAAAAACAAAGGCTTCAAGTGTGCTATTTGACTCATCGAACCAATAACACATTACTTCTTTAGTTGCTAAATTGTATAATGTAAAATTATGGATGCATAATTTAGTTTTATAATAAATTGCATTAGCTTGAAGATACGGAGCCAATTTTACCGATTCAACATCCTGTGTGAATACATGACAAGCTCCGGACTGTGCAATATCTTTGTCAGTATCTTTCTCTCTCCTGGCTCGATCTTTCTTCAAAACATGTTCTGCGTATTCTTCATCCGTAATTTTTCCAGTTTTATGACTGCAACAATCGTTACATTGATCTTTCTTCGGGTAGAATAGGCTCAGATTGAGTTTCAAAAATAATTTGTCGAATAATTTACGACCAAGGCATTCTCTACCCTCTAACTCACAATTCTCTTGATATGTGTGGTAGAGCTGTGTCATGTTCGAGAAAATTGGTTCTAAGTATTCTCGTGATGTTTTAGCACGACAGTAATGCGACGGCATATTTGGAAGACCTGCTAAAAACTTTTCAACATATTTGTGGTCTTCAATTTTCTCTGGATTTCTGCGGTTACTGGTTGAAGTAGACAAATCTGGAGGCATGGCACAGTCTGTTTTTGTCAGCCAATATCTTATAAACGAATCTTTAATGCCAAGAGTGGCCAAGAACATTTTTTTACAGACTTGGTGACGTACATTATCAATCTTGAAAACGTAAGTTCGACTATCAGTTCTTTTGGATGATTTCTGGATTTTTTGTAATTTTCTTTGGTACTTTATTAACATGAGAAGTTATAAATGATCTTTGCTGCTCCCAGTTCATGTTCTTCCAGAAATTTTCAAATATATATTGCCGCTTTTGTTCGTTATGTTATCACATGATCTGAGTTTAGATTTCTTGCAAAACACCATCATCACCTGAACTCCATGAATCAATTTCTTCTCCATCCATAGTGTATTTCAATTATTGAGCTTCCTCAAAGAAATAAAATACATTTTGAAACACCGCTCAAGTTAAAAAAGCTGGTTAGTAAACACCGCTTAAGTAAACGAAGATATTCAATAATGATTTCTTTCTATATGAATATTATGTGATAATCAATAAACATTACTGTATTATATAGCTTACCTCTTAATCTTCTATTAAAACATCTTGCAAAGACCTTTCAGCGATAAAACTCACATAAAAATATAATAATCACGGAGCGCGAAGTACTCTTACGAGAAATGTATGACAGACTAACGACTTGTGCGGTGTTGAGAGGCTAACCGACTTGCGCGCTGTTACTACTTTTTGAATGAAGGCTTCTAATTGACTGAAATCTATATCATGTGACCAATGGTTAGACGCGCAATGAGCAGCTCTATCTATCGGCATTAAAATGTGAAAACCGCCAATTTTCGACTTGAGCGGTGTTGTAAGCTATGGGACGACATGGTCTTTTTAGTTTTACATTATGGTTGCAAAGTAGGTATAATAATTATATCAAACATGGTCTTTTTAGTTTTACATTATGGTTGTAAAGTAGGTATAATAATTATATCAAACATGGTCTTTTTACTTTTACATTATGGTTGCAAAGTAGGTATAATTATATCAAACATGGTCTTTTTACTTTTACATTATGGTTGCAAAGTAGGTATAATTATATCAAACGTGGTATTTTTACTTTTACATTATGGTTGCAAAGTAGGTATAATTATATCAAATGTGGTATTTTTAGTTTTACATTATGGTTGCAATGTAGGTATAATTATTGGTTCCATGCTAACTCAACACAGTGACTATTCAACACACTTTTAAAAAGTGATATAAAGTCATTAAAAACGATGAAATTTTTTTTTTTTAACCTAACCTACATAACCCAGTTAATAAAGTTTTTGTTTCATTACTTTCCATGACTTTATATAACTTTTTAAAGATGTGATGAATTATCATTTTGATGATTTATCCGGTCACCATAATTATTATATCAAACATGGTCTTTTTACTTTTACAATATGGTTGCAATGTAGGTATAATTATATCAAACGTGTCTTTTTACTTTTACGTTATGGTTGCAAAGTAGGTATAATTTCATGTTTTGAATACAGAGATGTGCCTATTCCAAATTATTTATTTTTATTTCAAAACTTTATCAAAGTATGTGTGCATAAATATTATTTTATTCGAAATTCAGCCTTTGGCTCTAGATGAGAACTAAATATTTACTTAAAATATGTATTAGATAATACTAATGCTCAAATTTATCAGAGTACACACAGATAAATAATAATATATATGAGATGTAAAAATCAAAAGCTCCAACTGCCATTCAAAACTAATTAAGCTGAAATCTTTAAAAATAGGTACCTAAGTATGCACTTAACTATCTGGATATTTATTTAACAAAATAAAACAAGCCAATTTATTGTGTCAATTTCTTGCGGGCAATGTATTTCCATTAAGATTTCCGTATTGTCAGTCAAGATTGTTGTGTATTGCCTATTCTTGTCGACGAATTGCTCTTTATTGACGGTGAATTCGCTCGGCTACCAATATGACGACAATATTTGCCAGGCCAAATCTGTTTCCTTCTCGCTCTGTTACATGTAAGCATCTTGTTTGCCACTTACCTACTCGCTATCAAAACTGTCATAATTTCGAATGTAATATTGATAAATAAATTGACAATTAAATTAAATTTTATACAGGTTTGGTGGTTTTATTGCAGAATATCGACTTCTTGTGTTGTGAATTTGTCTTATATATTTCAGCAATTTTTACAGGACACGACAATATTGACAGCCAACACTTTGCCCTGGAAAACTATTCTGCCGTGGTAACTGGTGGAGTCGCAAGGCAGACACTGTGCTTTTACATACCATGGTAGTATTGATGTGCAAAACAATTTTTCGGCAATAGGCAATAATAGGCAATTTATCTTGTCATTTACCAGCACTTTTAGAAAAAAGATTTTTTTTTTTTTTTAATTACATATTTTTTAAATATTCCATAAGAAAAAAATATTTTTAACAAGTAGTGAAACATGAAATGTTTGCTCACTGGGAAAGTTGAGTATTGCAGGAGAGAAGTAATTCGCTGTGCTCCAGGTCTAGCAACAGCTCCAGGTCTCCGGTTTTCAGGTCCCGCCGCAGCATGCACTCCTCAAACTTGTTGAGGTACGGGATGCCTTCGTACATTATCTGCAAATACAAAATCGTTTTCTTTATTCAGGAAATATACTTCAGAGGGGGCTCTAGGAGTTCAGAAGTGGAAGGTCAATCAAAAAAATGATAATACATATTGCTAATGCGTAGTTATTAATATAAAAACGCCAATGTATGTAATTAATTTGCCAGTACTCACATATTCTGAAGCTTGTAGTACAATATTGTTCAATTTAAGATTATTTATACATATAACTAATTAAATTTGTTTTTCTTTTGAAAGATCTTTTCTTATTAAAAGTTTTTAAGTCACTAATTCCAACCTCAGTCCATTGTTTTTAAATAAATTTAAAAAGTAAACAATGAAAGCAAAAGTACCTATACATTCATTTTATTGCACCCACAAAACCACTGACAAAAATTATAACTTTTCGTTTTTAACCTCTTTATTTTCTCTCTTGTAACATAAACTAATTGTTACTTTATTTGAATACGTTTGTCATGATTCAATGAATTGTTTGCGATTTATTTCAATACAATATCCACAGAATTTGACATTTTAAATTATTTCAAGCAAATTACGTCAACAATGAGAAACATAATTTCGCAAACTAATATTCAAGTTCAAGAAGGCTATTGTTTATCACACAAAAAACTTTTGACCGACATTTTTGACATCTCCTAGTACCGTAATAATCCTAGATCGTAGATATCTCTATCTCACCACGGTCAAGTCTGAAAACCCCAAAAAAATTATTTTTGTATGATACTAAGCGTACGTCAGACATGATAGTGTTTACCTCCTTCGTCTGTATAGCAAAGAGAAGGAAAGGAGATGGTTTTGGGACAAAATTTAAAGTAACCCACGGTAGGTACATACAATATCTTCTCATTTGGACGCTAGATGGCACTGGAACGAATCGAAAAACATACAAATCTGCACGAATATTAAAACTAAATTAATAATCACGTAGATTGTTAAATCCTCTTTTAATATTAATACTATTGCAGCATATTTTTGGGTGGTCATGCCAAATGACCTAAGAAGAGCCGCCACTAGTACACATAAAAATGTTAGGTTTAAAATATGCATGTATCATGGACAAGTGGCGATAAGAAATATATTTTTTTATTATTTCCAATAACCACATAACGAAAAATTTCTGGCTAAAATAAAATTTCAGATAAAAAAAAGATTAAATTAAGTAAAAAAAAATTTATTATAATAATTTGTTACGACAGATAAAAATTCAATAAATATAGATAAGAAACACTAATATTGTATGAAATAAATCACATTTATATATATGTATTAGGACTGGGTCGATCGATCATATCACATGACCCGGGTCGCTCACGACCCACTAGCTTCGTGAATGGAAAAAATGTCCTAGAGCATCGAGTGCCCTAACTCCGTATCAGGTCATACCCGAAACCCAATTCCCCGCTGAGGACTGGTAAATTTACAAAAAAAGTGGGACATGATTCATAGGAACACATTTTAAAAACACTTTGTATCAATTAGATAACAATGACCAACAACTTTTTTAGTAACCGAAAAAGGAAAATAATAAAAAATGTTAACACATTCCAGCCGGGTATTTTTTGCGCTGGCGCTATGCTGAGTCCGGGCAAAGATAAAGGTCCACATAGGAGTTGAGTGGGTGAGGAACGGAGAAAGAGATTCAAATCGGGTTTCACCGTCATAAAAACCCTCATTCCAGGAATTAAATTATTTCACCAAAAAATAATATACTATCCTTTTGTTGAAATACCGATGTAAATGAAAGGCACGAAAATAAATTTTAAAAAAGATTTGCATTACGATTCGATAATATTCATGTATATAGCATTTAATATTCATGTCAAATCATTGAATAATTCCGTCTTTTCTGCCATTGAAATGAGGCCGGCGCAAAAGGAAGAACTATCCTTCCCGGCCTTAAGCATCAATCGACCGAACGGGTAGAACAACCTTTCACGTTTTGTCATAATAACATTAAAAAAGTTTTAATTGTTTATTTTTTAATTAAACCCTGACTAAAATCTATTTTAGGTTCTTAGATTCGTATTTGGTTTAAATAAGAAAAGAAAAAAATAACCTTAAAACTTTTACATAAATAATATCAATGGCCGCCAAGTGAACAACTGATTTTAATCTATAAAAATGTTTTTTTTTCAATTTCTGTAAACTGAAATAGTTGTTCCTCATTTTTATCTAACTCATACAAAGTGTTTTAAAAAAAAAATGTGTTCACTTTTATTCACGTTTATTATTAACCGTGTTCACTTTTCTGTTTATTTACCAAGGAACCTTTTGTCATTTAGGTTTTTTAGAATGAAAAATAAACAAAAGGGCTTAATAAAAACACTCACCTTATTAAAATCAAATTTGTGAGTTGTGAGGAAATCGAGGGCCGAGGATTGGAAGGTGCATATCTGTTTGATATTCCCAACAGACGAAGGGCAGAGGGAGAAGTTATAAGTGGTGGACACATAGGCATTCTTATCCCGATTGTAGTGGAAAGTCGATATCCCCACTTGTGTAAAAACAACCCCTTTCACGCCATTGCGGAGCTTGGCGTAGCGTTGCGCCGTAGAGTCAAACAAACTGAAAATTTAAAAGTATTATGTAAAAAAAATATTGAATATCTTTCCTCCTAGCAAACTCAATTCCTTTCGGGGATGATGTAGTTCCCTGGTTTTATCTACTGGAACCCAAGTGTGGTGGAACCCAAGACATGCCAGCATAGAGTTTCACCGTAAAATAGAAGATTACAGACACCGATTGTTTGTAATCTAACGATAATCAAGAGATGACACCGCCAAACTCATTACGTAAATAACTTAGTTTAAGGGCATGGCTTAAGATAAATTATTTTGAAGAATAACAGCTTAACCAAATGATTTCTAGGTAAATTTTGGATAGGGCCTGACACGCTTATTACGAATATTTTTTAGAAAAAAACTTTATATTCGCCTTAATTACAATAAAAGAAAACTTTTTGCATTTCGGGCGGCGGAAAATTATGCATTTTGATTTTCAATTGCGTAAAACCAAAATTCACTCCGCGAATCGATGTGGCGACATTAGGAACGCACTGTTATGTTGGTATCACTGATGCATTAACAAGAGCTAAATACGACCGTTGCTATCTTCGTGGGATACCTAGGTTTGTGTAACATGGTTTGTGATACAAAGGAAAGTGCCCCTTAATAACGCCTGCTCGCGTCAAGGCAAGAAAAACATCCCAGTTTTCAACTAGTTTACCGGCTACGCTAGGTTTGTGTAACATGGTTTGTGATACAAATCCATTTGTCTTCCACGAAGTTAGCCATAGTCGTATCTACGCAATGTATCAGGGATACCAACATAACAGTGACGTACCTAATGGCAGCTGATTGCCGCCGCATCGATTCGCGAAGTGAATTTTGGTTAACGCAATTGAAAATTTAAATTCATAATTTTCCACCGCCCGAAATGCAAAAAGTTTTCTTTTATAGTAATTAAGGCGAATATAAAGTTTTTTTCTAAAAAATATTCGTAATAAGCGTGTCAGGCCCTATCCAAAAATTACCGATTTCTAAATAATGATTATATTATTAATACATCATCGTTATCTAGCCGATGAAAAAAAATAACCTTAAAAAATATTCACCTGTTTTTGTTATTCGTGGATAGAAGTCCACTAAATTCGGCATCGACAGCTATGAATGAGCAAGTCTGTAGATTTTTTTCTATCTCGTCAAACTGTTCGTTTAGATTAAACCTTGTGATATTCATTTTTAATTTAAGCGAAAGAGCCGAATAAACGTCAAACAATAATTTGTCAACACTGTCAACCATAGATATTGTTATCAACAAATTCCAAAGATTAAGCTATAGGTAGATGGTAATTATTACATTTATTTCTATCAGTAGGTACTTATTTTTATGTCGTCAAAAATTAAATCAGTATGTACCTAGTAGCTTCAGGTTATATTATACTGATCTAGCAAAATATATATATGACATTTCGATGATAGCGGCTATTACCTCGCGCCACTCTAAAAAGAAATTAAGGAAATGGCTTACAACGCAGTCCATTGTGAGATTGTTCTGCGCGGCCTGGAGTGGCGCGTAGTAAAGCGGGTTCAGAAATTTCGATTTTAGTAGGTCAAATTTCTTTGAACGACAAGATTTTTATTTAAAAACTTAATCAATTTGTTGAATTAAAGTTCACACTTGCCAATGTGCTTTCAAGTGTCGGGTTGATCAACTAAAATTGAAACGTCTGAAACCGCTAGTACCGTCGCTTTGAAGCGCACGTGGGGGTGAGTCTAAATGTATAAATCATAGAATAAATAACAACAATCTCATTATATGTTATTTATGATGATATCAATATGTTCTTCCGAAAAATAAGGGTAAATATACAGAAAATTGGGACATTAATATGCACCTTCCTTTCTCAGGGTAATTATTTCCCTGATCGCTGCACTTTAAGGCACAGATTATGGAAATTACACTTTGTTTCAACAATTATTACAAGAAACAACTATTTACGTCCACGAAATAGGTTATTAGGTTCTTATTTTGGGTTAATTAAGTAATATATTCATATTTTGATTGAAACAAAACTCTAACAATTATCACTCCACACAAAAAGTCCAAAATGGCGGTAAAACGACGTTTTATAAGGTAAATTTTGAATAAACATTGATTGTACTTAATGCATCATCTATCCCGACGTAAATCGTTGTTTCTTGTAGTGATTAAGTCGATTTCATAATCTACTCCTATTAAAAGCTTTATATAAAATATAAAAATTAAAAGAATATTTACATTACTAAGTATTTCAGTTTCCAGAAATGGAAAATAATGAATTGTAATATTATTTAAAATAGTTGGTTAATCGATTGTGCACTTGGCGGCCATCGTTATGAGTGAAAGTTTTGAGTTTAGTTAGGAAAAGACAATTTGACGTATTTTTAAATGAAATTAAAATTAAATAGTAGGTAATCACAAAATTATAAAAATAGAAACCTGTGTACCCCTTTTTAATGTTACAACGAGAGGTAATGATATCCTCGATGGGATCTATATATTTAATATTCTAACATATGAATAATACATATTTTAGATATGTATTATACAATATCCTTCACCGCCCAGTACTATTGGGATGCTATAGTCCCGCAGGCTTCAGGCGATTGTGAGCGGTTGGGATTTGGGACTCTTGCGTCGTATTAATAGTCGTAACTGAAATACTTGTTTTTCGTCGTTATCTAATCTTCCATTTAAATAAAAAAATGTTCGTTTGTTCAAATTCTCCGAAAGTTTTTGGCCGATTGCTCTGAAATTTTGACAAAAAGGTGCATTCGAATACTCGTGTGTTTTGATATACATATACTAGTCAATTCCCGCAATGCTTCGATATTGCTTCTCTTTCTAGAGCGCCTCTGACTTCTTCCACCATTCACTACTGTATACCACAATGTTACTGTTAAAAAACTACATTACATCGAATTTAATTCAACTCCGTATATCAGAGATATTGCGTTCAGTATTACTCGAGCGTCCCCAACTCTTCTTCTTCTACCATTTAAACATCTCTAAAAATTCCTGGCACTAATAACAACAAGCTTTGAAATTTTCAGCGATATCGGTCGAATACTTTTCGAGTTTTGCGAGCACAAACAAACGCAGGCTGAAGTTTTATATATTAAGATTAGAAACCTGTTATAATTTTACTCAACCATTTGGAATGCATTTTATAATATAAGACGTTGTCCTGCCACAAACCGCCTTCTATGTAGAGAAGTTAAAATTTGTGGTTGTATGTATTTTTGGAATAACAGCGCCACCTATTAAATATCGAAAAAATTCCTATATTTTAAGATGAAACCAACCATACACATTCAAAAATTTATTGAAATTGGGCGGTTTCGGAGATTAACGTGTACGAACACAGTGACACGTGATTTGTATATATTAAGACTATACACGGTGTCCGGAAACTAGTAGTACAAGCGGGAAACTAGAGAATCTACACCACATGGGGAACCCAAAAAAACATAAAGTTTTTTGATTTGAGCATTTAAAAAAAAAAAAAAAAACCAAAAAAAATATTTTTTGGCTATTTTAGGGTTAAAGTTTTTTCTGGTGTTTAGGGTTGAATAACAGATGTTTTAACCCTGCAGAGCAGAAATATTTTATGATGACACCGGGTTAAATGAAGGGTGATTTCAAAATAATGCTTCAAATCCGAGTTTCTTCATTTGTTTTGCTTTCAAATAGTTTTAATTAGTTGGGTACTTTGATCTTCAGTAATAATTTGTAAGAATTTGATTAAAAAAAAAAAAAAAAAAAATCAACTTCAAACTCGATTTACTCGATAACGAAAGCTCAAATAAAAAAAAAATATACTACAAAATCGACTCCAAATGTGATGTAGATTCACCAGTTTCCCGCTTGTACTACGAGTTTCCGGACACCCTGTATAGATGTCACCTGTGACAGGTAAAACATGCTTTTTCTTAAAACTGCGCCATTTGTCGGAAAAACATGTTTTTTTAAAAGCGGCATCTGTTGGACGTAAAAGCAACACGCGCTATTGTTTTTCTATCTGCATAGACAGGCTGAGCCACAGCAAGTGATTTAAAATAAAATGTGCCTACTAAGCATATCCCATTTTTCTGTATATTTACCGAAATAAGTCCGAAAAAGTGGAAATGGAAGTGGAAAAATGTATTTGCAGTTTTTTTTTTTAATTTTTGGGGATGCTGTGTGGAGGGTTTTTTTGAGGAAGGAAAGGATAGGAAGTTCCGGGAAGGAAAAGGGTAGGAGGGGTAGGTAGGAATCTAGGGATCAGTGTGTCCAGGAGTGACGGACGCATGATCTATCCCTCCTGCGGCCCAAGGCGATTGGTCAAGAGAGACCAGTTTGAGAAGTCAAAGGGTCTCCCCAAACCAGGCTCTCACGCCACGCAGCTGGTGGGCAAGCTCATCCTGAACACACCACACCCGATGAACCCGGGCACCCCTGCTAATTCACCAAACGTAGTTACTTGGGGTGAACTATGACAGGGGTGTTGGTTATTTGTTATATGATATGGTGAACTATGTTTGATGCCTTTTAGATTTCCATTTCATAAAAATCCAAGAGATTTCGTGACAAAGAATGGTAAAACTTCCGTTCACCGCCCAAATGATTGAAATAATACTTCGTTTCAACATTGCCAAGACTGGGCTAAAAAAGGTGTGATTTAATACTGGAATCGGTGTACCTACCTAAACAAACTTCCTTTTCTACATCCATAGAATATTCATTTACCATCTTCCGAAATATTAAGTATGTACGTACCTACCTACCGTTTTTATACCCTACAAACAACAAGTTCCGTTCGAAATTTAAAACTGGTATTTGGAGAACGTACATGACTTGCTTTTCGAACGCAGGTAAGTATATACTGTGAGCAACTCCAGTACCTACCTACTCTTGATGGAAAGTTGTTTTTTAGTAGAGGCAAACAAAAATCTAATTGTATTCCAAACAGAATCCATAACCAAGTTATTTTGCAAATTGAGTAAAAATCAGGTTTACCCACCTCCGTGAATTTACCTGATGCCCGCTGGGTAGCACAGACCAGGGCTCGCAAACTCCAGTCCGCTGACGAATAAAATAATCAACCGAATTATGAATAATTTCTTAATATTTTAAAAGTTGTAATGGAAGTTTGAACGGAGTCAGATATCAACCTTGAATTTGACATGGCAAAGGCATACAACTAGAAAAGGAATGATTAGAGAAGCTGTGGAAATGAGATCGCTGGGGAAATCAGTGATCGATCGTATGTGTGAAAAATGGATGAGGAGTTCTGAAAATGAGCAAGATTAAGAAAGGGAGGCATGCCTAGATGATTTAGACAAGCAGATCGGATGGACGCAGATAAAAGTGTAATTCAAATGTATGACTCTGGGGAATGGAAAATAAGTCTTCCCATAATTTTCTTTCTTAATAAACAAGATGCAATAAATAGGTACAACATACAAAGACATATATATATATATATATATATATATATATATATATATATATAAAAAGGTAGTAACACGAAATATTTCATTTAAAAAAAAAAAAATATATATATATATATATATATATACATATATATATATATTTTTTTTTTTTAAATGAAATATTTCGTGTTACTACCTTTTTGACAGCAACGCCCGTGTAAAAAAGAGAGAAACATAGGAAATAAAGTTTTAATAATAAAGTTTTCAGAAATTTATTTTCAAAGCAGATAATATGAAAGAAAAAATAAATTTTATTCAATGAATGGTATTATATTGAAAAATATAATTAAAAAAAATAAAATAAAATACTTTTTTGTTTTAAAACCACGATATTTATTAATTTAAGAACCGACCGGTTTCGCTTTACTTAAGCATCATCAGGGTACAAATTAATACAGTATTAATTTGTACCCTGATGATGCTTAAGTAAAGCGAAACCGGTCGGTTCTTAAATTAATAAATATCGTGGTTTTAAAACAAAAAAGTATTTTATTTTATTAAATATGTCAAACCACAAAGTGATTGCTTTCTACAATAATAATAATTAAAATAATTTGAAAGGGTTTTTTCTTCGATGACTTTTACCCTTACAAACGAAAATTCTTCCACTGACTGGTCACTCAGCTAAGTAACCGCCCCTAATTATATTATTATTTACAAATCGGGGTTGTATTTTTCATTGAAATGTTCAAAAGACAATCATTTTCGTTTTATTTCAAAACAAACGAAAATAATTAATTACGGTGGGTACCTAGTTAGATTGATCAGATTCGGCATTATAGCCATAATGTAGGTACTCTCTTTCATTTAAATGGATTGTTTGTAAGAAAGAGAGAGAGGTGACGACGTAGTTACTAGCGATATGCCTTTGTTTTGCCTTTCACCAATCGAACTTTGCAGATGGAGACAGTTGGTGATCCCTGCGCCGTTGTTTGCCGCGATTTCAGGTAAATGTTCGTAAAATCGCGGAGTTGTTGGCAATAAAATGAAGTTGTCAGTTGTCAGCTGGTCGTTGCAGAAGGTGGTCGGGACGCCTCTTCGTACAACTCACGACAACTACTGCAACAAACAACAACTAACAAGCAACACCACGTTGTTGTGACAAATGGAAATAATAACCTCACAAACAACAAGTAACCTGATCATTGAATAATTAAAATAATAATAGCATATCGTTACTTCTAAATGCGAAGAAATATGAGCAATTGTTTCGTGTTTTAATTAAGTTGTAGGTACTCGTGATTTAATTATTATGATTATATAAATTAAAAATAGTTTTCGTGTGTTTGTGCGTTGTGAGCTGATAATAGTTTGTTTGTTGAATTAAAATCAACATAACTATGAAAAGTGCGGAGAGTGAGGTTTGTGAGAAGAATAACAATGTGGTGAAGAAGAAGATGGACTTCAAGAAGGCCGCTCTGCAGAGGTTGGCGGTCATCGTCGGTCTGGCTCTCGTGGTCTCCGCAATAGTGTACATCACACCTATGCCAGGTAAAAACTAATTGCTTTTTGGAAATAAGTCACTTTTTCCTAATAAGAATGATTGGATTATTATATGGCACTGTTTCCGCGGGAAAATCCCTCCAAGGGCGCTTTACAACTTAATTTATTTAACCTATAACTAATAACTAGGAGCTAAGATTTATCACTAGGTATTGAATTACAACCAAGACTTTAGCTAGCAACTAAGTACTGAGACTTTAAACTAGTGACTTACAACTAAGTTTGAACTTATAACTAGTGACTTGACCATGTTATTCATGACCCGGTTGTCTTGACATTTCTATTTTCGATGCGACAATTCGTGGTGAAATTTCATTAAATTAATGTATTAAAACAATTTATACTTTTTTCCATTTATTTTTTTTACCGTTACCGGTGTCATCCTATTATGGCCTATCTTATTCATCTTCAGGCTGGTCCAGTCTGAAGATGAATAAGTGGAAAAGTTTTAAATTGTTTAAATATATCATCGATTACTTAAAATCCATTGTTTTAAAACACAATACTACTATAATATTATTAAATAAAACAATGTACCTAGCTTACTTTGTGTACATATCGCTTTCTTTCGTAACATCATGCCAACCGGTTTCGGCATAACCGAGCCATAAGACATGACAAATATAAACACAAATCGAGACAAGGGCACGATCGTGTCATTTTCATTGGTTTTACTTCTGTATTTCCTAAAAAATGATCACATTTTTACTAGTAATTTTGTACCCGGCGTAACCGGGCTTCTATTTTTTCACATTTTTCCTTATTTGCCGTGTTTTAGTGTTTTGCCGATACATGAATTAAAATAGGTAGGTACTTTGATTTTGCACTATTTTATAGCCCATAATAATGTAGATTAGCATCTCCTAGTCAAAAGTGAAAATACCTATATAATATTGTAATATATTCATAGAAAGAGTTTATGACGAGGTTATGGCAGCGGGCTATTTCAGTTTTGCAATATTATTTTAATGATCTGCAATAAAAAAAACAATTTAAACAACTTTATTATTATCATTTCTATAATTTATTTAACGTCTTTTTGTCCAGTATCTAGGTAGAGTGGGCGTTTTCTAATTACATACCGACATTTTTTAAAGATAAATTATTATTTTAGAGCTCCATTGCTCTGGAAATTACATAGCCACCTTAAATAGTTGCGCTGACTTGGAGAATCCAGAAATAATAAGCTGAGTAAATTTCATGACGCCAGGACTCACTTTCACAGAGCTTTTAGTGGGATATACAAACAGATTTTCTGCTTTTATTTAATCTTACTACGGGGACGGTCCGAGTTACGCGACTTACGTCAATTCGCAGGTAGGTACGTAAACAGGATAACATTTTGAAAATTATTTTTAAAAATTGAAAAGAGTATCTGCCAACATATTTTTTTTTTAAATTCTAACAGTCGTTTCTATTCGTTGTTTATTTACCGTTAGAAAGCAATCGAAAGGTCAATGTAATAAACCTGAAAAAACAAAAGCCAACACACCTACACTACAAGAGCAAAAAACACAAATCCACAAATTACAAAATAAAATACATCTTTTGGCCAGAAAAATCATAAATTCCACGCTACGAAATTAGGTATATGACGCCCATAAAAGTGAAATTAAATATACCACAGAGATACATAAGTTGAAACAGCATCAAAATGTGATATGATTTGAGTTTTTAACGGCCAAAAGAATTATCGTCAGGGCCGGCCCTATGCTGGTGCAATTGCCAAGGTGCTGATAATACCTAATTGAAAACAGTCCCAACATATCGCCCTTGAGATTATCGTTAGGACCGGCCCTGTGCGGGCGCAATTGGCAAGGCTCATATAATACCTAACAGCTAACAGTCCCAACATATCGCCCTTGAGATTATCGTTAGGACCGGCGCGGCCCTGTGCGGGAACAATTGCCAAGGCGCTGATAATACCTAATTGCTAACAGTCCCAACATATCGCCCTTGAGGTTATCGTTAGGACCGGCCCTACGCGGGCGCGATTGCCAAGGCGCTGATAATACCAAACAGCTAACAGTCCCAACATATCGCCCTTGAGGTTATCGTTAGGACCGGCCCTACGCGGGCGCAATTGCCAAGGCGCTGATAATACCAAACAGCTAACAGTCCCAACATATCGCCCTTGAGGTTATCGTTAGGACCGGCCCTACGCGGGCGCAATTGTCAAGGCGCTGATAATACCAAACAGCTAACAGTCCCAAAATATCGCCCTTGAGATTATCGTTAGGAACGGCCCTGCGTGGGCGCAATTGCCAAGGCGCTGATAATACCTATCTTCCTTGAGATTATTTTTCATTAAAACGACGCGACACAAATATACAAATCATCGGAATAGTATTGATTATATTGATCACCTCCCAAGGCCCCAACATTTTACTCTCGCCGCCCTGATTTTTGGGGTATTATGCCGTGTTGTGTTACCTCCTTCTTTAGTCAACGTTTCGTATTGCCGATTGCCGTCCTTACTTCTATATTAATTAACACCTCTCAATGTTCATATCATTGGTTTATTAACAACTGCCTAATACTATGGTTTCATGCCATTATTTCCATTTGGTATACCCAGCCAGTTACTAACCACTCCCTAATATGGTTCCATACCATTATTTCTATTTGTTATACCCGGCCAGTTACTAACAACTGCCTAATATGATTCCATACCATTATTTCTATTTCGTATACTCGGCCAGTTACTAACCAACTGCCTAATATGGTTTCATGTCATTATTTCCATTTGGTATACTCGGCCAGTTACTAATAACATAATTATATGGTTCCAGGTCATTACTTACATTTGGTAAACCCGTCCAGTTACTTTAGACACCTCAGTCTCAGTCTAGGTAGGAGTAGGTACCTGTAATTGTAAATTTTGAACAAAGTGCCTATCATTTTTATCATCTGTTACTTTGATTTGTTTACGTATGTATTCGTTTTCAATGCTCCCACTGCTATAAATGCAGCAATCAAGAAGCATCCAATTTGATCCGTTCACAAAAAATCATAAAATATTTCATCCTAATTCTAAATGTAATCTGGCAAGATAGTCTCGAGTCGGAAAACATCTTTTCTGACAAAGCTAGATTTTTTGAAAAAAATCCGTGAGCTTGTTTTACTTCCTGTGAAATGGGGCTACATTTGCGACTATTTTAGAAGTTTCTCTAGGGCCTTTCGCCTAAATTATATGGCTTCAAAATTACGAGTTGCGCAGACATAGGAAGCCCAGGGTATAAAACTTTCTTTTGCTGATCGATATCATTGTAGGTACCTACCGCTAATACAAGTATGTAGGGCAATTTGGAGATCATGGACTTTTGTTTTCACTGAGGTCGTAAATACAGAATACCCACACTTATACAGGGTGCGTCATGACGTATCCGACAAGCTTTGATCAGTGATGCCTGAGCTTATTAGATTATCATTAAAAATGTGTATAGTATCAAAAAGATTTTTTGATAGTACCTACGTAGGTATTGGTCGGGGTTGGGGGTTGGACGGTTTCTTGACTCATTGACCAGTGACTATAATAATAATAAAGATAAGAGTTTATTCCAGAATGTATGCAGGGGTAGTGTAATGCAATACATTTCACTCAAACAGACAAATAATAATAATAAGAGATTATTCCATAATGTATGCAGGGGTAGTGCAATGCAATAAATTCCACACAAACAAACAAATAATCATAATAAGAGTTTATTCCAGAATGTATGCAGGGGTAGTGTAATGCAATACTTTCCACTCAAACAGACAAATAATAATAATAAGAGTTTATTCCATAATGTATGCAGGGGTAGTGTAATTCAATACATTCCACTCAAACAGATAAATAATAATAATAAGAGTTTATTCCAGGATGTATGCAGGAGTAGTGCAATGCAATACATTCCACTCAAACAGACTAATAATAATATTTTATTCCAGAATGTATGCAGGGGTAGTGCTATGCAATACATTCCACACAAACAGACAAATAATAACGATAAAAGTTTATTCCAGAATGTATGCAAGGGTGGTGCAATGCAATACATTCCATATTTTAAAATAACAGACAAATAATAATAATAAGAGTTTATTCCAGAAATTATGCAGGGGTAGTGCAATGCAATACATTCCACACAAACAGACAAATAATAATAATAAGAGTTTATTCCAGGATGTATGCAGGGGTAGTGCAATGCAATACATTACAATCACATAGATCAAAAATTTCACTATACAATATTTGTTAATTAATTTACTCCAAATATGCCCAGAAATTACTGGTTACAGTTTTTCGAGCACGTGTTGATACACCTGTGTATATTAAATATGTAAGTATGTATTACATAGGGCTACAAATAGGGGCACAACTGCATACTAATATCTCGTCGAAACTTGTTCCACTATTAGAACGCGATAAGCGGTGCGTGTAGACCGAAATCGGTCGTTTTAGTTAAGAGCGTTGGGAGAGTGTGAGCTAAAAAAGCGGAACATATTTTTTCGCTTCATGTCTCATCTAATGTCAATGATGTAATATTATTTTATAGGTCGGAGTGCATATCCGTAGTTAGTCTGACAATGCGTAAAGCGATTTAATACTGCCCATAGCTGAATAGCTGTGTAGTTAGTAGATAGCATTTGTACTGAACTCTATTCGTAATTCAGGTTGCCCTCGAGGTTAGTACGAATCTGAATTGTCCGAGATTTAATTATATATTATAAAATATTTTGTACTGTGCGGTACTCAGAAAGCAGTCATACGTATTTGTCCATAGCATTGTGCAAGAAGCCACATCAACATTAATGGCTGGGTTTTTTTTTAGTACAAACACTGATTCCAAATACGGCAAAAGTCGACAAGATCATACTCGCACAGAAGTTTGTAAAAGCAATTGCGAGATTGAATTAATGAAAGTGCTAAACAAAAATAACAATAAGTTATTGGTACTTATCCGAATGATTTCATCCAATGGCTACGTATTATTTACATAAACATAAGAAAAGCAATCTCGTCAAACTTCAATATGACTGCAAAAACTAACTAACTAACCATCACGCCGTTTCCCCGCAGGGGTAGGCAGAGAGGACGGACAGCCAAACAACTCGGTCTTGGCACACACTCCTTGCCTCATTCACATTCATACATCGTCTCATACATACTCTTCTATTATTCTGACTCTTGACATGGCCCGGATATACATAATACAATTATTTAACATATATAAAGGTGGGGCAGAAGTAATGACCCGGTTTTGAGGAGGTATAAAAAAAACTTATAAACTTAGAGACTTAAATTTTTTTTAATTGTGATCTGTATATAATCCTATTATTCATTAAGAAAAATCCGCCACACCCCTTGAAATGTGCAGAAAAGCAGCCAAAAATAAGTGGTAAAAACGTAATGAAAAAAAAACGGGTAATTACTTCTGCCCCATCCTGTATATTTTAGTATATGCCTATATCTTACAGTTTTCAGTACATACCTATCTATGTCAAATCTCATCTAAGCTGATTAACATAATTTTAACTCTTCCATGTAGAAAAATGTACTTGCACGAAATTACTTCAAATTCCTTTCCAACTTCTCAAAAGATTCTGCAAGGCTGATTAATTGAGTAGGTATTATACTTTGTAGGAGCAAATAAATGCTTTCACAACGAACTTTCGTTTCATTAAAAAATAATCTTTCTTCAAAAATATAATTTCTTTCGAGTTGGTAACAATACAAATTCTGTGTGTTTTGAAAGTGTTCACTTTAATGTTCACTTTCGGTTTGGTAAAAGGCACAACAGTGTTTGGTTAGCGTGTTTTGGTTATAATATATCAGCATAGTTAGAAGACAGTTGTGAGCTCATTTTTAACAATAATTAACGGCACACAACACACATCATTAAGATTTTACAGTAATTACTTCTCAACTATAAATCATAAAATCTGTTCATTAATCTGTAACTCTCGAGTGGTAATATTATATAGATATGTATTTTTTTACATTAGCTTCACACAGGTGGCCAAAAGGAAAATATTTTCCCTCATGGCCTATGTCATCTTTGGGGTTGCTTGGGAGTGTTTTTAAAAGGAAACGAAGTAGAGGAAGATCTGGGAAGGAAAAGGGTATGAGGGGTGGTTAGGAACTGGGGGTCAGTGTGTCTAGGAGTGACTAACTTTTAAATCCATCCACGGTGCAAGGCGATGGGTCGAGAGAGTCCTGCTGGATAGGTAAAAAGATCGCCCTCAACCAGTATCTCTCTCTCTCTCTCCGCAGTATCTCTCTCTCTCTCTCTCTCTCCCTCTTTTTCGTTTACTAATGTTTTATTTAAGTCGACGAGTTTCGTAAAAAACGAAAAACGCTGTATATAAGTTATGCATCTGTGTGAGTATTGTGATGAAGTCAACTAAGATTGATTGACCTATAACTCTCCGTGAAATATATCAACACATTTATTACTTAATTGACTTTTCTCTACTTACTGTAAATATAATAAGCATGTATTATACAGGATTTTCCAATAAGAGGTGTTATTTTGCATAGCCCGCTATATCGGTAGATGTTACTTTTGAAGCTGTCATTTTTTGATATTTGACAAGTAGATACTACGCCATTAATAAAAATGGAACGATACACGCTTCAACAACGCATTGAAATTATTAAAATTCACTTGAGTGAATCAAATGCAAATCATCTTGAGTGATGAGGCCCATTTCCACCTCGGTGGCTTCGTCAACAAGCAAAATTGTCGCATCTGGGGCTCGGAAAACCTAAGAGTTATTGTTGAAAAGCCTCTCTATCCTCAACGTGTGACTGTTTGGTGCGGTTTATGGTCCGGCGGAGTCATTGGACCTTACTTTTTCGAAAATGAGGCTGGAGCAACAGTTACGGTGAATGGATCGATATCGAGAGATGATTAATGATTTTTTATGGGCGGAATTGGATGGTATTGATCTGGACAACGTTTGCTTTCAACAAGACGGCGCTACGTGCCACACAAGCAACGAAACCATTGATCTTCTACGATTGAATATCAAAATAACACCTCTTATTGGAAAATCCTATATATATATAAACCTTCCGGAAGAAATTACTCTAAATGATAGTGAAAACCTTATCTAAATCCGTTGCCTAGTTTAGAAGAACCAAGCGCACAAACAGACAGACGCGGATATCGACTTTATTTTAGTATAATAGAGATTGTATACCTACAATTAACATACATTTTTTAATAATTTTTAATAAGTAGAGCATTTCCGATCACAAAATAAATTACAATTTTAATGCTTATAATTTATTCAGCTTGTGAATGTTATTTCTATATTTTCTAAGCAATGCTATCAGAATTAACTCGTTTTATTACTCGTAATTAGCGTGCAATTATGATTCCCACTCTACTAGTATTTATAAATCTACACGTATTCCTCGTGTAACATAATGATAATTAATCCTATTCTGGCGATAGTGGCGATGGCAACGTTTTGGCTGAGAAGAGAAAGTTATCTCTGACAATGATGAAGCTGTAGGTACCTGTTTGTGAAAAACGTTTTTGAATGTGCTACACCCACACACAAAACGGCACAGTGTGAGATCATTATTCATTCTAAGCCTAATCATTAATCAGGTGTAAGATTTTTCCTCGTGTGAAGCCTGCTTTATAATTCCACCTATGTTGAAATAATCTTTCGTAAATACGCATAGATATATTATGTTATCTAAGCGGTAAAACCGTATATTGTTATGTTATATCTCAATGATCTTATATGGGGTTAGAACAAATATACCAATCTATGGTAATAAGAAGTAAAAAATCGGCAAGCAGTATTTAAAAAACAATTATAAGCAACAATTATTCGCCTGAAATATCAATACAAATTGAAAATATCTCTCGAGTAAAAATAAATGCCGCCAACGGGAATTGAACCCGTACCTTCTGATGTCCGGTCAGGTGCTCTGAACCACTGAGCTATGTCGACGTATTTCCAACCCGCCAAATAATTCAATATGTACTACTACCTCAATCAACAATTACTGCTTATTATATTTTTTCACCTGTAAACAACCAACTTTATTTTTGTAGGAAAGGCTTTGTTAGTGCTAAATTTCCCACTAGATGGCGTCGAGACATATTATATTTACATTTTTTTGGTGAAATATTATTATTTTTTTAATGATAAACTAATTTTTATAAGACATGGTTTTATGCATAGCATAAAGGATAACAAATAATTATAAGCAATAATTAGTAAACAACAATTGATATTTCAGGCGACTAATTTTTGCTTATAATTATTTGTTATCCTTTATGCTATGCATAAAACCATGTCTTATAAAAATTAGTTTATCATTAAAAAATAATAACGTAGTATTTATAATTTATTTTATATTATAGAAAAAAACAGTACATTGGATACAGTGATGGAATAATTGGCAGATATTAAATATTTCAAAGAGAGCGGAGAAAACTTACTGATAAAAAATATTGCTAAATTATTAAGAACTTCAAACTTTTCGTTATACGGTTAAAAACGGAATTGCAGGCCCTTAGCGAATAAATTGATAGGTTTCCTGATAAACTATTGGTAAAATATCAATGAATTTTCACTTTTTTCGAAGACGTGTTCATAAAATTTGAACAAGGTGCATGATAACGTGTTACGATATTATTACGAATTTATTAAAAATTTATGAGGAAGCGGCCTGCAGATCTGTTTTTAACAGAATAACCAATAATTTGAAGAGGTTTTTAATAAATCAGTAATATGTAGGTACTCATTTTTTCCATGTGGGTACCTGTGTATGTCTTATATGTGGTAGGTATATTTAGTAATTACCGGGTGAAATGTGTATTGTATAGATGTGTGTATGTATGTGTATATACGTATGCGCATTGAACAGTTTATATTATTGACATGATGCTCCTTTTAAATTTGGGCAGTGAATCCGAAAAAATGTCGATGTTAGAGTTTAGACAAATATTATTGAATATATGAAGGAGCACGGATATTTGGGGAATTATATTCTGCAATTGTTTTGTAATTAAGCGGTGGAATATCCAGGGCCGGTCCTCAGCCAAACGGCGCCTGGCGCTATATTAGGTGCTATTATTGGCGCTATATTAGGTGTTGTATTAGTGAACATAATAATTATTTATTAAAGCACCATTATTACGATTAATATTAATTCGGCAGACGTATTTTTGTTCGCTTCTTATTGTGATGGCATATTTGTACTGAGCAGCGAACAGTCAAATATTATACTTTGTTTTTTGGGTTAGGGTTACTAGTTTTTATATCATAAAATCACCTCCCGTCATCGTGATTTTATTTTTGATTATGATTAATATAAAAACATTCAGTTAGTCAGCGGGAGTATTAATTTGTAGACGTCTATTTTGTACTAGGATGGATTAACTTCGCTACATATTGAACTTCTGTCTACCGCGTTTTTTGCAGGAAATAATTAATTTATTTACAAAAGTGTGATAAAAAAAGTTAATAGAATTGGTGTATGCATTGGTATGTGTAAATAAACATGTTTCACAGATACACCATCAATCAACAATTAGTAAAATAACTACCTAGGTACGAGTGTATCCACTTATGTTAATTCTTTCATTGAAAGTTTTAGTTCAGCTATTTTTTATGTCTGTTGAAATTGTGCGAACGTCATGGAATGTGGTAAGGCTCTCGACTAGCAATTCGAAAGTCGCGGGTTCAAGCCCTGAGATGCGCATACTCGAGTATCACCACCATTTATAATTGAGTCGTTTCTTGAAATGGCTTTAGCCGTGTTTGTGTGACGAGATTTGAATAGCCACCTTCATCTTCCACATCTCCTTCCCCTCCAATGTCTATTTAAATTCAGAAAATTGATGTGTGCGGGATATTTTGTTATTTATACAAATATGATTTTCGGTGACCGGGTATGTCATCAAAATGACAATTCAACACACCTCCGAAAAGTGATATAAAGTCATGAAAAGTAATGAAACAAAATCTAGGTTAAATAGGTTACATTGGTAACTATTAAACCTAGTTTTTATTTCATAACTTTTAATGACTCTAAATCACTTTTTAAAGGTGTGTTGGATTTTCATTTTAATAAAATATAATGGAACCACGATATTCGAACCCTGTCATTTTGCATTGTTTCCATGATAACTCCATTAAAAGCGATGAATAAAAACTAAAACTATTTAACCTAGTTTAATCACTTTTCATGACTTTATATCAATTTGTAAAGGTGTGTTGAATTATCATTGTGTTGAGTTATCCGGTTACCGTTTGCATGTACCCCGGTCTCTTCCAGACTCTCAAAAAAATATAATTGTGTTTATAAAGATCACAGACGCGCAAGATGACGTTGCGAGCGCGTCTCTTGGGGTGAAAGGTTACGAATTACGTATCTTTGCTTTTAAGATTTCTCTTTCATTCAATTATTTTGGTATGCTTGTTATCAACGTAGAACATCTCTATTGATTAATGAAAAGACAAATTATTTTCTATTGCCCATATTCCCTCTACCTGTTTCTATTGTTTGTCTCAATATGGTGATGTTATTATTCAGTTTGAGGTTCATTCGTGGACGATCTGCGCATATCGAACGAGTAAACATTATAGAATATTGAGCGTTGGTTCCACAACATCGCGTTTAGCGTACAGCGCCAACAACGGTTCAGGGGTACGAACTTCTTGTAAACATTATACTATTTACCAGGGCCGCTGCGTGGGGCACAGCCGGCCATCACTCTATGAGCGAAAAATAATAGTTTTCTCTTAAAACTATATGATTCTGGTATCAAATGCATAGAAGATGAGAATGATGCATTCAAGATTTCAAAATGAGAGAACATCGTACCTGCACATTAATGTCAATGCCCAGTGTAATGCCTTCCTGTTAGTGTCAATGTTATTTTATTATTTTTACACAACTCCACACAGGTAATCTTTGGGGATGCTGTGGGAAGTATATTTTACAGCAGGAGGGAGGAAACACAGAAACCAGCCAATCACTCCACAACAGAGCTGTTAATTTGATGAATGAGCGTAGAAACGACTCGTTCTAAGGTGCCTAATAAATCGTTCTCATGTGGAAAATAACTGTTTACAAATGTTGGGTGCGCATTTGGTGTGTTTTCCGACTGTGCACCGGTGCCGAAGAGATCAATGTCGCTAAGCTAGTTCCTTGGAGCATCTTGGATTAAAATACCAGTGGCGAATTATAGAGCCTCCTGGTCTGGCCGCCCGGGTGCACCGCACACATGCACATCGGATTCGGCGCGCCACTGTAAAGTTATTTTGAAGTAACTATTCAATGTTAATATTCATAACTATTGAAGTTAATATTCAAAGTCACACTAAAATATGATTCAAAATGAGTAATTTATTTGCGTTTTGCATAGCTGAACAAGCTGACACCGATTGTTGCCGTCTCTAGGCAGAATAACTAACTAAGTAGGTACTGTCAAATAATAAGAACACAATGTAAGCCACATAACACGATGAGATATTGTAATTTGAGATTGTCAGAGAAAGGAACAACACTAAAAAGATAAATAATATATAGAAGTACCTACCTAATAAAAAAACGGTATTTGATTGACTTTTACTGTTGATTATGCACATTATATTAATTTTTCGTGTGGTGAGGGGTCGGAGGGGTTCCAGACTAACATCTTGGTCAGTGAACCAGTCTAGGTCCTCAGGCGTCACCCGTGGACGTCATCAATCCCGCCGGGGTGTGAATGCAGCGGGCATTCGTTGACCACATGTTCGGTGGTCTGAACCACACCGCATTCACACATCGCCGACTCTTTAAGGCCCCACTTGTGGGTGTGGGAGGAGATTTCTAAAAACTACCCCTATCCAATTTTCCCACCCATTAAAGCAGAATTTCGATACTTCTTGATCAAATTTTGCACGCTTGACGTTAATTGTTACTGTCTACATCCGATTTCCACTGTAAAACCCTCTCTACGTAAAGGCCTCTCTAAGTAAAGCCCTCTCTACGTAAAGGTCTCTACGTAAAGCGCTCTCTACGTAAAGCCCTATCTACATTAATCCCTCTCTAAGTAAAGCTCGCACTTTGTAAAGGCCTCTCTACCCAAAGCCCTCTCTACGCAAAGGCCTCTTTACCTAAAGCCCTCTCTACTTAGAGGCTTCTCAACCTAAAGGTCTCTCTACGTAAAGCCCTTTCTGCGTAAAACCCTCTCTGCGTAAAGGCCTCTCTACGTAAAGGCTTTTCTACGTAAAGGCCTCTCAACGTAAAAGGCCTCTCTGCGTAAAGGCCTCTCTACGTAAAGGCTTTTCCACGTAAAGGCCTCTCAACGTAAAAGGCCTCTCTATGTAAAGGCACCGCCGTGGAATTCAGTTAGTATCTTATAAATAGTAGCACTTTGAAAGAAGTAAAGTAACATGTTGTTAAATTCTAGTATAGGTTGATATACATAACCTTTGTAATTAATATATTCCTTCTCAAGAGCGTTTCGTGGTTTAAATATAAATAGGTCTATACAATATTTATAATTTATTTGTGATATATGGTGGAAACTAGAGCAAATTTAGTAAAATATGCTTCCCGAGTGCAGGCAAGCGTCATTGTGTCCAGTCTTAAGTCAGTTATTCAGTTAGTGAGTTAGCACCCATCAACAGAACTACCACCACTTAGATAGATGCAGGCAGTGAACGTGTTCTGAATAGGCCACTTGCATCATATTTTTTAAAAAAATTTTCCGGTTAAGGAAAATATTCTAAGACATTCTGTACTATTATTATTTTTTTAATCGTATTTTTAAAACCTTGGGGATTTTTTGAAAATTTCAATCCGAAAAATCAGACCATTTTTTATAAACCGGAAAGACGGGACATAATTTTATAGGTGAGAAAAAACAATGATTACATAGCCGAAAATCATTTAAAAAAAAAGAACGTTTTCCACACGAATGACACAGCAGAATAACGAGGCATACCAAAAATATTACATCTCATAAATATTTTTTTCCTTGATCCATCTTATTGATCATAAATCATTATAATGTACAACGTCTATATTAATAAATCCAATGTAATATACTTGTACTTGTAAATTATAATAATAATAAGAATATTATAAAATTTGATTTTGATAAAATCAGCACCATAACCATTATACCTCTAAAACACGTACCGACATCTAAATTGTACGGGGTTCTCTTCACATCTGTCAAAAATTCAAACCAAATGAAAAGTTCGCAGAGAACAAACAATAAATCTAGTGAACGAATTCAAAAATTCGCCTGAAATCAAAGTGATGCCATATAAAAAAATTAAATCAGTGTGGAATTTTACAAAATTAATAGGAACATTTTCAGTAGACGGGACATTTTCATGTAGTGACGACACGAGCCCAAATAATGGATTTATTTATTTAAAAATAAAAATAAATGTACATTTCTACAAAATTTTACTAACATTTTCGTAATCTTAGTAAAAAGATCTATCCACACGATTTTTTCCAAGTCGTTATGAAATCCATGCAAGTGGCCTATTGTTGGTAATTTTCATTTTGTGCAAATTCTAATTCCACGATACTAATTATCGGCGTAAAGCAGGTAATAACGGTGAAATCAGTGGCGTGGCGATTAATTTCCAGCTCCCAGGGCAAGCTTAGAAAACGGACCCTCTAACCATAACATTTTTTTTTTTTAATTTTGGGCACCCTTACTGGACGGTAAGGAATCGATAACACAAGTTACATTTAGATTTTTGCCGGTTCAGCCGGTTCTTTTCAATAAAAAAATAACTTCAAAATTATTTTCTCTAACCCCCATCTCAATCTCTTTTCCAATTTATCCGGGTGGTAATATAATATAATAATATATAATAATTATTCAATAAGATAGTAAACTAAAAAACAAAAAGTTTGAGATTATTCTAATTATTTTAGTGCAGTTTGGTGCAGTTTGGTGCAGATAGTTGCGCCACTGGGTGAAATAATAATAGCCAGGTACATAAGTTTCTACCCGCACCTATTATTCAGATTTCGCACTCTTTTATAGCCCATAATGAATAGTAATTTAGACGTACGTAAGTAGTAAAAGTGAAAATAAATAACAACACTTTATTACTACCTACGCACATAGGTATAGTAGTAGTACTATAACTATCACTGATTCATTTTCATTAAATTATCGCTTTTTACTTTCATTTCAACTTATGTAACAAGGCGGGCCACAGACAGCAGCGCACGGCCACGTTTTTCACAATGCTTTAGCTTCGCTCACTGTGAACTGCCATACATAATCCACACATAGCGGGCTACGGACATTCGTGGGTATGTAATATCATAGACACACGGGTGGTCTGTAGCTGATGCGCCGCACAGTGGGCTGAAAATCGCCTTTCATAGACATAGAGACTTGAATTTTCAAGGGTATTTTTTTGGCTAGAAATGGATTCTGCTGATCATATATGAAATTTATGAAATTATATGAAATTTTATAGCATTTAAATGAATCATCAACATAAAAAGTTTTTTTTTCAACTTGAAGATTTAAAAAAAAAATCGCAAGTTGCGCCACAATACGAAGTATATCAAAAAATACAAATAAATAGTAGTATATCTATGTGTAAGGATGGAATGGCCAACCTTATGATTCCAGAGATAGCCTCATTTTTAATGTCAGTGCCATACAATTTTTTCTTTAAAAAATGATAACTCCTTCATTTGTACACGGAATTGCTTCGTACGAAATTTTATAGCATAGTAATGATCAGCAAAATCCATTTCTAGCCAAAAAAAATACCCTTGAAAATTCAAGTCTCTATGTCTATGAAAGGCGATTTTCAGCCCACTGTGCGCCGGCCGAGCGAACCCACGTTACTGGACCCACGGTAGCCACGTTACACACGTTTCTCCCACCTTTAACACTCCCGTTTCCCATTCTTCATTCATTCGTCGCAAGCACTTACACGAGTTACACTTTTTTTATTTTTTTTTAATATTTGTTACTTAGAATATAAGATAGTCTCAAAGTAAGACCACCTTTCAAAATTGAAACGTTGCTCGAAATGGCTTTGACTGTGTTTGGTGATCAGATCTGAATAACCAGGTACTTCTCCACCTTCCCCTTCTTCATAGCACTCTCCTCCCCAATACCTTTAGCCTCACAACATATCCCAATTGGGTATGTCAAAATCTCACTAGCTCCAGAAGGTTAGGAGCAGTTGGGACTCTTGTATGGTTTCACATACAAATAAATATTTAACAAAAACTTTGATTTGCTTTTGCATATTTTAGTTTAACTACTTTAAGTACTCAGTATTATATTGCCAAATCTACCTATCTGTGAACATTTATAATTGCTCCATTTTTTTCTTCTGTATCCTATATTAATATTAAGACGGTTTATGTACCTTAAATAAATAAATTAAAAATTTCAAGAAAATGTATTGACATTTTGCGCACAAACGCGCGCACCCTATAAGACTGCTCAGATGAAACTGGGCGTTTTCGTGGCGTAGCTCAGCTGGCTGTGACCACATCGATGTATCAAACCACGTAGCTTTTGTGTCAATCGTGGATTTCGAGCGCAGCTGTCTGTGGCCCGCTTAATAAAACTGATTTTAAGGCCATTTAAAAAAAAGTGCATCTGTTATAGAAAAATTATAAATTACGTATTAGTCCAAATAATTTATACATGGATATTGGATATGTGCACCATGATAGGTAATAATATGACAAGTACAATGTACGTGGAGGATAAGCTGCAATGCGGGCGAGAATACATTATCCGTCAACATATTAGTTTCTAACTAGGCAGTGAATCATGACATTACTTTTTTGTTTATTTTTTTTAATAACTTAATGAATAAGACCTCAAATTTTAATATTTAATTATTGAAGACGATATTAGCAATTCCTACACGAAAAGATACGGTGACCGTATCTTTTTCTGATTTTCTGTTTCAAATTTTCGTTTAGGAATCGCTAATATTGTCTTCAATAATTAAATATTACTTTTTGTTGTTTTGGTACGTAATATCAAATATTATATATTTTTAAATTGTAATCTATTTCTAATACGAATAAGTAAGGAAATAAAACAAAGAAAATCAAAATTGAAATCATAAAAAGTGGATTTTTTTTACTGTGAGAAAACAATTAAAAGCGAAGACACAACTAGAATAATATTTCCGAATCTTTCCTGCCTAAATCTAATAACCATATTGCTATTTTTGGACATATTGCATATTCTAGACTTATTTCACACCGCGGACAGTAGTTTTCAAAATCCGATTGTTTGAAACCATAGACTAAATTATATATTCATTGTATGTTTGAAACAAACCCAACTCGGAGTTCTACCTTCAACTCCATGTATGCTAAGAATCCAGAGGCGGATTTGCAGTATTGGCCGCCCTAGGCCCTAAGGCCCCAGACCACGTAGCCGCCCCTTTCTCAGTACCCATCATATTGACCAGGAGTATCCAAACTTTTCAGTAAGTTCCTAGGGTCAAAACCGTTTTAATTTTCCTGCCATTATCATTTATGGTTCATGGGGTGAGGTTTGTCCAGGTCTTGGCGGCGGATACGTCTGCCCACCTGCTGCATGGCGGGCCGGATCGAGAGAGACTGGGCGAGGGAGGCCTTTTGACCTTTCCAGCCGGACTATCTTGACCCATCGCCTTGCACCGCAGTTGGTGGGATGTATTCATACGTGTGTCACTCCTGGACACACTAATCCCCAGATTCCTACCCACCCCTCATACATTTTCCTTTTCAGAACTTCCTATCCTTCCCTTCCTTAAAAAGACCCTCCACACAGCATCACCTAAGATGACATAGGTCGTGAGGGAAAATATTTTCCTCAAAGCCTCCTGTGTGGAATTAATGTAAAAAAATACGCTTGCTAAATTGGCTAGTTCAATTACTGTATAATTGTCGATTGTCGTGCGCTGTGTGCTGTGTGTGAACACGCTCTTGCATATCGCTATTTCGTACGTAGAATATTTAGGTACTTAGGAAGTAATTTATTGTTATCATCTGTGACTTTTTTGTCACGATTGGCCGCCCCTAATATCTGGCCGCCCTAGGCCCGGGCCTACATAGGCCTAAGGGCAAATCCGCCTCTGTAAGAATCCCACCGTAGATTCCCAGTAGCTCGCCTCGCTTTTATTCTATTAGCATATTAAAATATATTTAATTCGCTTGACAAGGAAATAATGTATGTAGCTCGTCTTATTATCACTTCCAAACATTGTTTTCTTATTTCTGAAAAAGCGCGTCGTAAATTCCTTCAGCGAAGACAGCGAAGTGACTATACAACAATACGATGCGATTCCTACAGTAGACACACAGGAGGAGCAATAATAATTAAAAAAAACAATAATCAAATATCTAATGATCTAGGTGTAATATATGATTCAAAAGTAAATTTCACAGCAAATTTTGAATTTGTGCTGAAGAAAGTATCAAAAAAGTTCAACTTTCTTAGGACGGGTTGTTTCACAGATTTTGAACAATTCATTTATTTGTTGCATCTCACTATACATAAATAACGTTTTTTTCTCATAAAAATTAACCTCACTAGGACTAAGCCTGTATCGAGGTTAACAATTTGAAGTAAACATAGAGTAAACACAAACATAAAGTAATACTACATACAAACACAAAATATTTCAAAAAGAAAGAAAAAAATGTATTTGATGAGTTACCAGATAAGTAATTTGACAGAATGTTGTAACAATATTTGAACCATAACTACTTATTAATCATTATTCCCAAGAAGAAACAAGTAGATAATAAAGACACTAGGGTGACATTCAGTTTTTAGCAAGGGTGGCTTATATAAATTTAAAAATATTTAAGACAGGACAAGGATGAAAAAATATTAAGACCTTAATCTGTTAATACAAACATCTTAATTTACTTTTGTATTTTAATTTTTATAATTAAAAAAAAAATTATTCATTAAATGACAAAGTTGAATTTCAATTTTTGTGAAGGTTCTATTCATATTTTACTATTATTTCATTACTGACCAGTGGCTTCACAAACCTGAAATGGTAACAGAACTTGGATAGAACTTGAAAATTAACTTTAAAATTTGATGAATTGTTCATATTTTGTGAAACAACCCATCCTTAGAAGACATAAATTAAGTGAAACAGTTCGTTCAATACGCATGTTTTATATATGTAAACCTTCCGGAAGAAATTCTCTAAATGATAGTGTAAACCCTATAAAAATCCGTTGCGTAGTTTAGAAGAACCATAGACATATGAATATTAGTAGACCTGCCCTAAGTGATTAAAAGCGTATTATCCCCACTCCCCATACCGGTTCCATTGGAGCCGGCTGGGCTCGCGTATGGCCTCAAGTGAAATTTGAAAACGTGACGTCATCATTCTTGTGCGAACTATGGTCGAGGCATCATCGGTTCATTTTACGAAATAACACGGCAAAATGTTGACTTGTGATATGAAAACTTGTAAAAATAGATGTGAAAAAGAGAATAAACCCAATTGTCGTATTACATTCCATAAGTAAGCATTATTTTACTCTATTTTAAGCTTATTCACACCGTATTATATGGATCAGTTTTAGAAACATATACTATCACATCACAATGTAGCGATTCTCAAGTGTGCTCATCGTTGTTTACTGGGGTAAGTAAATTATGAAACATTTGTAAAAGTGTCTTAACTAAATACTCTGAAACTAACTACGACTCTGCAAACAGAAGAAATTTACTTTGCCGAATTTGGACTTCGCAAATTAGTTCATAACGTGGCGAGTAATTTGCGCTCCCATGTAAAAATGTCTATTCATTCAAAAGCAGATTTTACTTTTAAGAAGTAAATGCTGATATTATAATGCGAGATGCCTATTTACTGTCAGATTGATTTATTGACGAATCACAGTCAGCTTCACCCCCTTCGTTCTTCAACAGTTGATTTTACCCCTCGCCATTATCTTCTCGTCTATTAATTCCTATGTCTGTGCTACATACACTATATGGTATTATTGATATTGTTTTAAAAACAAAAGTTGGCATTATGTAATCGGAGAAAACTAAGCCGCCTTAATGATTTATTCGTGCATACATAATTACGAGCATTGCTATTTCAAACTGCATTAATTTTCTGTGTTTAAATATCATAACGACGCCATCTGAGGTGATTATGTAAATTCAATGATTTTTATCACAAAAACACGGAAGAAATGAGGTTTGAATTTCGAATGAATTAATATACCATTTTGTTCTCGATGAAATTATAAAATGATGTGCAGTAAAGCAGCTACTTTCAGAAAGATTGAATATGGTTTTATAAAATGATGTGCAGTAAACCAGCTACTTTCAGAAAGATTGAATATAGTTTTATAAAATTATGTGCAGTAAATTAGCTACTTTCAGAAAGGATTGAATATAGTTTTATAAAATTATGTGCAGTAAACCAGCTACTTACGGAAAGGATTGAATATGGTTTTATAAAATGATGTGCAGTAAACTAGCCATTTTCATAAAGGATTTAATATAGATTTAGCCGTGCATAACATCATTCAAAATATAAGGGATGAGTTTCTCCAAAGGAATCAAATCATGGTGCAGTGAAAAAGAAAACGAAATTTTCCATGTTTATAAAAAGATTACAATTATTATTATAGGTTATTGGTCTGGGAAACATTAAAAGACCATAAGGAAATGGGTGGGGTTCAACCCTGGTTGGGGGGCAAGAGAGAAGAGAGGGAGGGGTAAGAAAATGTATTAGAAAGTATTTTGGGACCGCCAAGTAATTTACATGGAATTGATAAAAGAGATCCAGATTTCTTTTTTCCTACGCAATTTTGAGGCCGAAGGGGGGGGGGGTTGAATCCCATTGTCCCCTCCCCCTTGTATCCGCCCTTGGTTAACGCTATTATTACTTTTAGAAAAAAGTAATAGCTTTAACTTTAGAAGAAACTAATTACGTGAAAAATGTGAAGATAACGGAAAGGTGAAGGGTATGGGTACTATTAACTTTAAACTTATTATAACTTATTAAACTTTACTTAGACGCATGACTCGTCAATACATGGCACAAAGCTATTAATTGAATAGTTTACTTCTTTAAAAGGTGTTAAACATTAATTACAAAAGGGATACTTTCATTTTCTTATTTTATTTGCATCCACACTTATTTCCTATCAATGCATTCATTGATCTTCCATCACGCGGAGAAATTATTCACACAGCAATTATTTAGTCAGACGCACATCAACGCACAAATAGGTACTGTACAGTAGTGTACAGCCCGTCGCATTGTGCGCGTGTGTTATTCGAGATATTATAATAAGCAATAACGGAACATGGCGCTTGAAGATGTAAGCAGAGAGCTCTGTAAAGAAATAAGAAAGAATGGCGGAGCAAGCAGGAGAAAGTTGCCTCTTTTGGTTGCGCGTTCGCAAAAAAATGCTCGGCACTTTCGGTTGATGACTGCGCACCTTCGCAGCCGGTACGTCGCACAGTGGGCTGAAAATCGCCTTTCATAGACATAGAGACTTGAATTTTCAAGGGTATTTTTTTTGGCTAGAAATGGATTCTGCTAATCATTATTATGCTATAAAATTTAGTACGAAGCAATTGCGTGTACAAATGAAGGAGTTATCATTTTTTTAAGAAAAATTTGTATGGCACTGACATTAAAAATGAGGCTATCTCTGGAATCATAAGGTTGGCCATTCTATCCTTACACACAGATATACTACTATTTATTTGTATTTTTTGACATACTTCGTATTGTGGCGCAACATGCGATTTTTTTTTAATAATCTTTAAAGTTGTAAAAAACACTTTTGAATGTTGATGACTCATTTTAATGCTTAAATGCTTTTAGGCTTGCAGTGTAAATAAAATATTGGAAACTCGACAAAGCATACTCAATGTAAAGCATTTAAGCATTAAAATGAATCATCAACATTCAAAAGTTTTTTTTTCAACTTTGAGGATTTAAAAAAAAAATCACAAGTTGCGCCACAAAACGAAGTATGTCAAAAAAATTCAAATAAATAGTTGTATATCTGTGTGTAAGGATAGAATGGCCAACCTTATGATTCCAGAGATAGCCTCATTTTTAATGTCATTGCCATACAAATTTTTCTTAAAAAAAATTATAACTCCTTCATTTGTTCACGCAATTGCTTCATAAAAAAATGTAAAGCATAGTAATTGATCAGCAGAATCCATTTCTAGCCAAAAAAAATACCCTTGAAAATTCAAGTCTCTATGTCTATGAATAGAGATTTTCAGCCCACTGTGCGTCGAGTGGATCTGGTTGTGTAACTGGTTAATTAGTAATTAATAATTACGTCGGTGCATTCTCGTTCTTGTAAGAAGTAATGAGTGTTACCCGAAACTCATGCACGAACCAGCATGCGTCAGTAAATTGGATAATTTTATGTTTAAGCTTGCCGCGTAAGGAAAATTATATAAATTTTATATAATTATTATGCATGGAGAATTTCAAAAATTTCGATGAAATTTGTAAGAAAACCAGATATTCCAAAACTTTTTACATTACATAGGCGAATGGAATGTATTCAGTATTAGGGCGTGCACTACGTAGTAATTAATACAAAATCATCTGTTTTTGGTTAGAAATTTTGATCGCTTAGAAAAGTTTTAAATGCTTTAATTAATACTGCGAGTAGAAAACATGCCTTTGAAATAATTGAGTCTTTTGTAAGCCCAGAAAACGTCAATGTATCAGGCTTATAAAAATGCTTTAAAGTTCAAAATCTCCTACTTACGAACCCATTTTCGATTATGATGTTATTGTATAATGGGACAAATAGTTTTAAAACAATATTTATATACAATAAGTTCTTTATAAAATGATCGTAAAACATTTAAATATTTGTGCCTGAACGTCCGAAAAATAGCATAAATCAAAACAAGTGAATTAATTGTGTTAAGCGAGAATTTAAACCTTATCGCCACCTAAATAAGGGGTTATTGTTAGCGGCTCGATTCAAAATATTACACGACGTAGTGCATAGCATTACATTTAAAAAAATAATACGAAATATCTGCTCTCGAGGAACATACGTAGGTAAGTACAAATTTAGAAGAAATGAATTAATGATGGAAAAATGCTCTCAATAACCATGTTCATTAGTGACTGAGAGATGCAAGTCCTATCTAAAACGGTTAACTAGATTCAAATAAATGGACATAAGAATGCAAATGCGCTTCTATGGACAAAAAGCGTCGAGAAAAACTGGAAGTTAAGGTTTGCATCGTCAACTTTGATGTCGACAACACTATCCCGACACACAATCCTTGCTTTATTCACATTCATGCATTGTCTCGTACACATATACTTAATCTTCTGTTATTCTGACTCTTTACATGACCCAACTCAAGTATTTCATTCCTCGTATTGTATTCCTCTTCTAGAGACATTTCTGAACTTCACTTTCACATCTTATATTCTCCATAGGTTAGCATTCCATATGTTTGAAAGGGTTTGTGACCTGTTTTCATTAGCCCTTAACTCCTTCCCCTCCTCACTATTTTTATTCTCACAACATACCCCAATTTGGGATGCCTTAGTCTCAATGGCTCCAGACGGTTGTGAGCAGTTGGGACTCTTGTGCGGTATTAAAATTAATTTATCTTTATCCTTATTAGGTCAATAATCGACTTTCACTTTCCTTGTGAGTTTCCTTCTCCTCGATGTTCTAGGAATCACTGAAACCGATTTGTTTAAGATAATATTATGTAACACTGAATGAATAAATAGATTTTTTTTAAATATCCTTGCATTACATAATTACCATCGATAAACCCAGGTTCGTCTCTAACGCTTTCCTTGTGGAAAATTTAAAAGGAATCCCATACGTTACATCGGATTGAAAAAGTGACCTTTAAAATAATAATTAATTTGAAATGTAACCTTTTGATTCTAATGTCTCGGAAAAGACTAACCGCTAGTTAATAATAATGGAATGATAGAAATTTTTAAATCTCGCGCGTCTTTATACTTTCATACTTGATTTTAAAGATATATTTTGAATGCATTTCAAAACAGAAAGTTGATAAACCTGATTATCTGATAAATAATTTCTTTGCCGTAAAATATTTTCGATTTACTGCGAAAATGAAAGTGTCACAGATCGCCCATTTTATAAGCGTTTTATGAATTTATAAAAATATTATGAAATTTACTTACCTACTTACACATGTTCAAATATCAGTAAAAATAACTTTGGTATTAACGGTTGAATATAATAAAATGGTTCGAATAATAGGTTTTGCAATTATTCTTAGGTAGTACCGTAGATGATACCTATTGCTTCCAACCTTCTGGAGACTGTGAAACGGAGTAAGTTGTGAAACTGAAAGCATGGGGATGGAGATGGGGGTAGAGGAAGTACCTGGCTGTTCAGATATGGTCACCAAACATGGCAAAAGCCATTTAAAGCAAAGTTTCCATTCTAAACTGTTGTTTTTCTTTGATGGTATCAACATATTCCAATATTAATGATTAATTGTGGAGTAGCATAAATTAATCGAATAAAATTTACTTGGTCGAGATTTGACCGTGACCTCCGGATTCGTAGCTAAAGATCGTAACCACGCATCCCCGGAGGCTGTCAAGAGCTTTGTAATTTATTTTATTTATTTATTTATTTATTAAACGCCATAAAAGGCTTTTACAGTAATGTGAAACATGGGATTATAAGTACACAGTTCAGGGCTGTCAGAGACTTGACAATTAGAAATAGCATTTTTGATTAAAATAATACATCCACAAGCAGTTTTTATTGATGCTATACATATACATTTCACATATATGTATATATGTGGAATGTATATGTATAGAACACCATATATATGTTACACATAAAGAAGAACACAACAGTCAGTATGATGCAGTACAAACAGACATTTAACATTTCACAAACATATCAATTACATTCATAACCAAGTATTTTTGCCTTGATGCAAGACGGTGAGGTTTTGAAAATATCAAAAAGGTCTGTATACGTGTTGGCAGTGCGGTGAAAACGATGGTAATGATGAATTTATAGCTGCAGTAAGAATATGTGATATTTAAAATTGAACGAGTGCATTGAACGCATTGAAAAACTAGCCATTTCAAGAAGTTAAACATTCGGAGAAGTCAACTTTCAGTTTTTACTGTGTCTGATCTTCGCTCGCCTCCATTGAGAGGCTGTTATAACCAACAACAAAAGGCGGTGGGAAGTAAATGAGAAAATGAACGAAACAACTAATCTTTTTGTTCTCATGGATATTAATTATCACGTTCTGTCCCATTTGCAGCTCGCAGCTCATGCCTTGAGAGGAAAACGGGACGTGGTGTCTGAGACTGCAGACAGATTCCGTGGCAGTTATGTAGGGGGCATTGCGAGAAAGTATTATTTGGAATCATTAGGTGTAATTTATTCTTTATGAGATTGCAATTGGTTTCTGTGTATGAAGTGTCTCTCATGTCTGGTCTGCGTTTGGAGAGAGAAAACACACAAATGTCACGTCATGTCTGTTGTTGTTTGCGTCTTGCATTGCAACACGATGAAAATATGTACGGAATGTATTGTCTTGTTCAAGCGGTTTCCCTCCTCGACCCCATTGCAATCAACCTTTGAACACTGTGCGGATATCCGACCTTTCGACCTTTATTTCGTTAATAACATTAAATCGTTTATAGAAGATGCTAGTCCGTTTAATAGATTCCATATCTTAACAAATCGATTGCAATATTTAGAGTGCAGGCGTGAGTCATGAATTCTGTCCTTATTCTACCAATATTTCAACGAAAGATGCTGCGAGGAACTCGCGTCATTAATGCCTTCAGCACAGGTGCATATTCGGGAAACTATCCACGCACAACATTTTTACATATATATAACATATATTTGTCCACATGTATAACGGACGTTTCTATGAATCGAGTTCAACAGCTCTTGCGAAAAGATTTGCCGACTTTCACTCCTTCCTCTCCTCAAAAAGACCGTCCACACAGCATTCCCAAAGATGACTTAGGCCCTGAGGGAAATAATTTTCATAAGAGTCTCCTGTGTGGATTTCGTATAAAAATGCTTGTCTTTTTTACAAACCAAAAAGCATCACACATACCTATATAAATCACAATTGACCTTTGACTTTTTATTTATCTACAAAAATGTTAGATAACATCAATAAATTATCCGTACTGTACTTTACATACTTTCCTTCGTCTGCTGTGAACACTATTAATAAAATAAACTGAGTGTATTAATTGCATCAGAAAGGAATGAACTATAGTAAATTGAACCGTAAACTTTGAAACATTTTAAAAATTCACAAAAATCGCAATTCGTCTTCAATTGCCATGTATTTGTAAACGCTTTATTAAAATGATTGGGCAGGTTTACCACAGAAATTTTATTTTATTTTGTATTGTACCTGGTACGCACATATCCGTGACAGATTTCCACAGAAAATTACCTAACTTAAATTTTACCAAACATTAAAAAAACCTAATTTATTCGTGCTGTTATGGTTGTGTTTTGCATTTCTTTTTCACTGCAGGGCATGTTGCAGTTAGAATTAGTAATTACAACGCATAACATAATATCACGCGATAAACAATAATAACAAACGACTGATTGTAGTAGATGTGTAATAACGTAATATGTGTCTTGTTCGTGAAGCTAGTCGCTAGTTGGAGGCCCCCGGCTAGTGACTAGTGACCAGTTCCTGGCAATACACAACAAACCACCTATGTTGTCTATTAGGTATGGTCCAGTATATCAGTCGGTCCGTATCCTCGCTATGTGCGACATTCCTCGCTCAAATTTACACGGTCTAAATCGGCCGCTCAAGCCTTGGTAAGCCGCAAAATAGTTCCCTTTTAGACGCCGAGGCGCTAGCAATGACAAATGACATTTACGTGAGTAATTACCCACTTATCTCACCGAAATTTACGTAAATTGCCTAGTTTTATCTGTATGGACTATTATATTCATCGTTTGAAGGGAGAAGTTGATGTTATTAATTGAAAATCAATCTAAAAAATAAACATAGTCTGGTAAATAGTGTTATAAGAGGGATTTATCAACGTAAGGGCAGTGTTTTCAGCGGTTTGTTTGTCATAATTTCATGAATAGTACATTTACTCCAATAGAACAAATACTATTTAAAATTAGTATCCTCGCATATAGCACCATGCTGATTGAAGAGGGAAACTACAATATTTGACATTTTAAAAGCTCTCGATCTCCCGATGACAGCATAGATGTACCACTCACGTAAACGGTAATTTGGTTTTACATAGAAAAAATAAGCATATTCCTCGCTTAAAATCATGGACAATATTTGCAATATTGCTGATATCTAGGCTCACGATCCATATACGGATAATGTTCCAAGCCGCGCTAAGCTCGACATTCCAACCAAGCCGAGCTTAAAACTAACAGATATACCGTACATATGTCCCTTCAAACTGGAAATATTAAAACCTAAAAACAATCATAATTATACGTTGTATGTATTACAAGTTAATCAACTAAACTGAAATATCAATACGAATTAAAAATATCTCCCGAGTAAAAATAATACCACTAATTATTGCTTATAATAATTTGTTATCCTTTGTGATAGTGTGATACAGTTAAATGTGACCGAAGGGGATAGGGTCCCATTAGCTCAGTGGTAGAGCGGTGCCCCGGCAAGAAAAGGGTCCTGGGTTCGAGTCCTAGATGTGACCGTATCTTTTTCTGATTTTTCTGTTTCAGATTTTCGTTTGGAAATCGATTATATTGTCTTCAATAATTATAAATAATTCTGATACTTATTTATTATTTTCATGTAATTATTTATATATTTATTTATCAACGCCCTACTGGGCTTTTACATAAAGATCACAACATAAATTTAAAACCACGGTTTAACACAAAAAATAAAGCATAAAATACAGTAATATGATTTCCTAAATGTAATAAAATAAAATATAATTTGTAGATTGCCCGCTTCGAAAAGATAGTCACAACTTTTTTTACTGTTTGATTTATCTGAAAATATTGATCTTTTTTATAAAAAATGTAAATGTACACTACAATAACTCTTGAAACCGGGTATCTACGGTATAATTCAGATATACTTATAGTTACATTATATTTTGATTAGTTGGATAATTATTTTAGACCGTCTGGACCACTGACCCAGAACCCAAATGTGAGTTATTTTGTATTATATGTTTTATACAATATGAGAAATATTTTTAGTTACGACTTTCTGCCCTCTCATCGCACATTGTGGGTGAAAAACGCAGCTCGTTAACTGTTATTGCGTTCGTGAGAGAAACTCTAACCAAATTACCTACAGCCGGTTTCTTTCCAATGCTCGACTTACAGATTGCGTAAAGCACGCCTTACCTACTTCCTGATTTATGATAATATCTACGAAAACACGTGCTTCAATACATTACTCTGAAAGATAAGTTTTTCATGTGAAAATAATGGCTCGACACGGGACGTAAAAGTGTATCGGTCAGTTCAATTCATTTGCTTTCTGATGACTCCTCCATAATTGCACAAGCAACATCTTCCGCTTATAATGAAGGTAGTAGGAGGAATTCTCATATTATCAACTAACCCAGAAATGTTTGTCTTTCTTTAAAAAAATAAATAAAAGTAAGTTCGAACTCTCGTCTCATTTGAATATGGTTCCAAAATGTTGGCATTTAAAGGGTTATTTATTTTTTATGTGAATACTGCACAGGAGTCCCAACTGCTCCCAACCGTTTGCAGCCAATTGGCTTCCCCAATTGGGGTATGTTGTAAGGCTGGACGTAGTGCGGAGGGGAAGAAGATGAGGAAGAGGGGTGTGAAGGGAGTACCTGGCTATTCAGAACTGGTCACCAAACACGGCTTAAGCCATTTCAAACAACGTTTCAATTCTGATTGGTGATATTGCACCGGGGCGTTACTGAGAGTATCTTTTGCTCTGGAACGTGCCGCAAATATTGTGAAATAACACAAATCAATCAAAGAAAAATTACTTGCTCACGCCGGAATTTAAACCCGCGACCTTCGGTTTGCTAGTCGAGAGCCTTACCTCTCGACCACGGAGGCCGTTGTGGGACGATTCTGTGTCGGTTTTATAAAAATAAAATTGTCATCTTCCGTCGAGCATAATGCCTGTGACAGACTACGCCATTTTCGTTGCTTCGCCTATTTCAGCATATCGCTCGCCATACATTCCCATTGGTAATTAAACATTAGTTGAAATAGGCCGCCTACCTTATACAATGTCGTATTGATGTGCTTGTCAGCTGATCACAATTTGGTTAAAAGCTGAAACGCAACGATAATCGGCGTTTATCAGAGTCCGTTATAATGATCGACGGTTTAAAACACCCCAACCTAACAATAATAATGATTGGATCCTTTATATGGCGCCGTTTTCGTGAGAAAATTACCTCATGGGCGCTTTACATTTTAATTTATACATATTACCTATACTCAATTGTTTATAACTAATAACAGTTCAAATTTATTACTGATGCTTATAACTAAGATTAATTGACTAGTGATTTACAACTAAGACTTGTTTTATAGCTGGCAACTATCTTCTGAGACTTATAACTAGTGACTTATATCTAAGACCTACATGTAGTTAGTCACTTAAAGTCATACATATTTATGACCGAGTGGGTATTAATACAGAATACTGCTATAATATGGCGTATAACTACGGCTTACAACTAGATACTTTTTTAGAGAAGAGACAACTATACATAGTTATATTTACAAATACATATTGTTATGATCACCACCCGGCCTGTACTGTCAGTGGTAACATATTTATATCTATCGTTAGCAAGAGAACTGCAAACAAAATATAATAATTAAAAAAAAATGTTTAAACCGGTAGATACCTAATTTAGACACAAGTGAAAATAAAGTCACTAGGAAATTGTAATTTAGTATATAGGGGCAAAAGTAATGACCCGGTTTTGAGGAGGTATACAATCACTAAAAAAAACAGACTTTTTTATGATGATCTGTACCTATATAATTCCACTTTTTTCATTATGTTTTGAATACCAATTCATCAAGATGGCGTCCTTCAGCAGCAATACACTTATGTAGTCTGAAAGTCTCTACTTTATAGTTTTTTCTAAATACCACATCAAAACCGGGTCATTACTTCTGCACCATCCTGTATCTAAAAATAAAATATTAGCCGGATCTTTTGTGAATAAAGTCGCCTGTCAGTTAAATTAAAAACCTGAATGTCTCTATAATGGAAGTGTTGTTATTTGTTTGTTACAGAGGAATATTTCGAAAGCTGCGACCGGCCCTGCCACGAGCTGGACTGGCCCATGATCTGCCGAGTAAAGCTCACGCTGGAAGTCTACAAGTCTCTGAGCAGGTAATGCAACTGTAATTTTATCTAATCGACCATCAATCGTCTCGCTGCCTTGCTAAATGCATTCTGGATGATTGGTGTTTGATGCGAAACATTTGCGGGCGTGATAGGTGAGACATATATGCCATCAAACAAGTTTACGTGAACTTCTGGTACGCTCTCCTCTTCCATCGGTGATTGGCTGTCATCAGGGCAATCTTCCCTGCAGGCTGCAGACTGGAACAACTCCGTGGAACTGCATTTCACCACTTGTACCAGTCATGTAGACGTAGATTATGAATTTAAGCTCTCTGATACCTTTTTCATATCAATTTTCCCCTACATTAACAAATAATTGTCAAGATATTGAAGTTCTTCTTTTACAGCTAGTGCAATAACGCAATAATTCTTGGTGGAACTCCATTTAATATAAGGTCATTCTGGGGAAGTGCGTCTACGGGGAGTGCGCGTCTAATGTATACACGACGCATATGTGACATCTAGATACTATAAACTAAACTCGTCGCAGTTTACTAGTGCTAGATGCCCATATGCTCGCCAATTTTTTTCTGACAGCCATTTTATTTTCATGGTGATTTTACTCCCGAAATAGTAAAACCTAAGTATTCGCTTGTTTCTAATTATATCGCGAAACTGCAAGAGCTGGCATATAAATAACATTCCTCTTCACGTTAATAAATATTTGTGTTTATTATTTTTAAAATATATATAATAGATAGACGCACTTTCCTTATTTCATTTCTAATCCATTTATTTCTTGAAAGCACACTGAATTCAGTACTTATTGGTAATTTAATCTAGCTCGTTAATTTATGTGCGGCATGTTCCCCGCCTGACACGATTGAAGGCTTTTTTTTATTAAAAACATTAATGATAATATATTTCAAAGGTTTCTATCTTCCGCGTTACACGAACGTGACGTAATTAAATAGTTTTCGTGTAATCTTACAACAAATTTAGTGATCCTATCGTGACATTGTTACAGATCATGCAGAGGTTGTCCCGGCAACACGTCCGATTGCAGCAGGCCGCACTGCGTCAGTGCGGACGGCCACTCCCGGGGTATCCTGGCCGCCAACCGCCTGCTGCCCGGACCCAGCATACAGGTCTGCGAGAACGACATCATGGTCATTGACGTGGTCAACCGCGTGCCCGGACAGGGGCTCACCATCCACTGGCGCGGGCAGCCGCAGCTCGAGACCCCCTTCATGGACGGGGTGCCCATGGTCACGCAATGCCCCATCCCCAGCTACACAACCTTCCAGTACAAGTTCAGGGCTGCTGCCCCCGGAACGCATCTCTACCACGCACACTCCGGCGCAGAAGCCTCTGACGGGCTCTACGGAGCTTTCGTCGTACGTCAGGCTGACAAATTCGATCCTCAGAAGAAACACTACGACTTTGATCTAAACGAGCACGTAATGGTTATATCAGAATGGAGTCACGGTTTCGCTATCCAGAGTATCTTAGATAGTCTACCTCTCCCAGTTGAATCAGTTTTAGTAAACGGTAAAGGCGTGCACAAAGACAATTCTTTAGATATCGAGTCTGATATGGCGGCTCCTCTTTCAGTGTTTTCGGTCACTCCAGGCAAAAGATACAGATTCCGAGTGGCTTACGCCGGCGGAGTCAAAGGTTGTCCTATCACCTTGGCCATTGACAATCACCCTCTTCTTCTGATAGCTCTCGATGGGCATCCAGTTGTTCCGAAAGAAATTAACTCGCTCATTCTCGGAAAAGGTGAGAGAGCGGATTTCGTGTTGAAATCTGATAAAGATGTAGATTCCTACTGGATCAAAGTGTCAACTGTGGAGAACTGCGCAATCCCGGTATACAGCGCAGCCGTGTTAAAGTATGACGGGAAACATGAGCCAGTGACTAAGAACGACGATGGTATGTTGGAAGAAGAGCTTGATGTAAAGGCGGTGAAAGAAATTACTGCTGTGGTTCCAGACAGTGAATTGAACACAGTTGCAGGGAACAAGTGCAGTGAAGAAAGGACCTTGTGTGTGAGTGAAGTTCAGTCCCTGAATAAGATCCCGGAGGAGCTAAGTCTGGAGGCAATGCAGACGACGATATATTTGCCTTTCCACCACAAGATGGCAGACCAACATCCTAATACAGGTATAGGTAACATAAGTTCGCATTACATAATTAAATAGACTAATTTCGGTTGTGGGTCTTTCTATAATTGTAACTCTGATTTGTTTTTTTTTGTTTGTTTCTATCTATACATACATTACAGTGTCTACCAAATATTTACATTTGTATATAATACATAAATTTAGAACTGTTGTTAATATGGTGTTTTATGCTGGGTGTGAGGTAGGTTTGAGTAGGTGACACTGTGTTGGGTAATGTTATATGTTTCGTGAACACCTCATTGGGAGAACCTGTGCTGAGGTGTTTACGTGGTTATGATTAAATGGTACATGTATGTACATGTTTTGGTACATGTTTTGAAATCAAGTTTCATTTTCAAAATTGTAACTGATTGTGTCAAGAATTCCGACAAGGGATAAAGTACCTACGTATAACGTTTTAATATAAATTTATTTTAATTTTCCGTCATTTCGAAAATTAGAATTGATGTGTCAAGAATTCTGACGAGTGATAAAGTTTCCACCAATAATATTATAATATTTTTATAAGAACTAGCCAGAGCTTTAAATCTATGTGGACAGTGACCATCATCTTGTTTTAAAGTTCAAGTGGGCAACATATCATCAATCTCGATATAAAACTGTAGATTTGTATAATAAAGACACTCTCCTTTATTTAAATAGATGGATTATTTTAATTCTGCAATTTCGCTTCTAGCTTGTGTATTTCTTTCTTATAAACTTCTTAGGATTAATCAGGACAAGTAAAGTCAGATTTGATTCAAACGAGTGGTCGACAAGAAACCCAATTTCTGAAATTGCAGTTTTTCATAAAAACTTCAAGCGGTTGATGGTCATAATTTTTTTTAATTCAATCCGTGTGACAGAGTAAAGAGGACAAATGTTTAAATACATAACATTTTTCGATAATTAGAATGGTACCTTGGTTTGAAAATTCTTTATTAGGAGTATCGCTTTCACTAATATTTTTTTGATATTTCGAAATTTTCTTTGTAGGCATTTACTCGTAGGTATGATTTGAAACACGCTGTAAAAAGACTAGATAATTATTTATTTTCCATCATCACGAAAAGAAATCAATGCAAGTTAAAAGTGTTTTTCAGTTTTCTGGTTCAGTAAAAACCTACATCAAGTGCTGTTAAATTGATAATGTGAACATATTCCTAATGATTTAAAAGCTTATCAAGTCCAAGCCACGTGCGTTCTCTTTCTAGTCTTTTGTGTAGCGTTTGATTTCCAAGTATAATTTGACAGTTACATAAGCCTACAGCAGCAGGCAGTCGGAGAGTAGATCAGTGGTCCACAACTCGTGGCCCAAATTAAAATTTTTCTAGATTATAAAAAAACTGACTGATAGGCCTACATGTCTGCTTTTTGTATTTTATTCAGATTGTAATTATTATTTGACAGAGACATTTGTTAATGAGATTTAAGTAATTGCCGGAAAACCAGGTTCAACAAAAAAAACATTTTTTAATAAATTGTGCAATAACGCAAATCAATTAAATGAAATTTACCTGCGCACGCCGGGATTTTAATCTGCGACCTCCGGCTTTCTAGTCGAGAGTCTTACTCCTAGGCCGTCAGCTTATGTATCTAAATATATAGCTTTATAGTTTGTACAGTCCCTCCGCAGTAATATTATAAATTAGCCGATCTCACTACTTAACTCACTATACTAGTGCTGAGTGCTGACACTAATTTCCAACTTAATAAGCACGTAATTCGAAGTGGAGATTGAACGGTACCGGAGTATCTAGTCAATAATATATCTAGACTGAGAGAATATGTCATTATATAGACCTGCTCTTTACGACCCAAGAACAAGTGGAAAATAAGAAACTACAGTTAAAAATATGCCATGTCTTCCTCGGGCGTCCCCAACTTACTCTACCATTCACATTTGCGTTATATATTCTCCTTACACTCGTTTCTTCGTTCATTCGCGCTACATGCCCAAACAATCTAAGCGTCCCTTTCTTAACTTGCATCAGTCTTGCATTATTTGCGGAACATTTCTCACAAGATCATACAAGGTTTTACCACACTTAGGCCTCAGAGATCTCATTTATATAGCATTTAATCTACTTTCATCCTTCCTCTGCCAGTTCCATGCATTACTGCCATTCATCAGAGTAGGTACCAGGACTCCATTGCGGACTGCTAGTTTCGCTTATTTGGACAATTTTTTGTTAGCGCCAACCGTGTTTGACTCTCTATTAATGAAGTTACCTGCATTTATTCTTCTTTAATTATCTCTGTCAGCCTTCCCATCTCTCTAGAACATACTTCCTAAAAACACAAACTCATCCACCTGCTCCAAGTATTCCTCATTCACAACTATATTGCACACTGTTTTCGTACTCCCTCTTTCAAACACCAGTATCAGTAGAATTATAAGTAAAATTTATAAATCGTCATTTAAAAACGAATAAAACCCCATCACATTATAACACACACTCTGGTTGGTACGACTGAATCTGCTGATTCATCACAGCCATTCTACGTGAGTAATATATCCATGCTCTACAATATCCACATCAGGGTTGATAATTCGTGGAGAATACCCCAAATTCCGGGGAATTTCTAAAATTGTTAGGGGTACAACTTTATTGTTGAGAAATGCGGGGATTCTGGACATTTATGAATCATCCAACCATATTGAAAAATAATATTTACAATAATTGTAAGAACAATTAAATACCAATAAATTGTTGATAAGATCTTGGATATATTTTTATGCTTTGGTTCAATTTAATAACATTAGTGACTAGATGCTAACATTTTGCGCGTCAATGTTAGAAGGTCAGTCCATTTTTTTTAAATTCCTTATTGTTAAATTGTATCTTGTTTTAAATGGTTGCGTATCACTGCTATAGTGAATAGTGTTGTAACAGAGAACGTCATAAGTCGCTACTAGGTCATTTTTATTATATTCATTTAGGAGCGTGTTTTTGTTTCCGCATGATGGTCCGTCGAGCAATTAATTTATGGCATATTATATATTTAATGTGCTTTCCTCTACTTTTCACTAACATCATTTTTGTGTATAGGTTACCTAGTTGTTAATTATGTCGACATAAAGGTAATTCGGGAGGTGTTATTATTTTCAATTTATGACTGTGTTATTTTCGCTCTGAGTCGAATCTTTACGATAGATTTATTATTATATATTCTCACAGATGAGTGATGAGGCTGATGACGATTTGTGAAATCAATCATCATTTTTTAGATGAACACAAGACACGTATTCCATATTTTTTTAATGAATATATACGTATGCTAATTTTTCCTTTATTTTTTGGGGTTGGAACGTAAATGTAGGAGAAGTTTAGTAGTATTTAGTAAGCGATAAAGTAAAGTACCTACCTATGATCAGAAAATTATTTTATATTATTAATATTTCTACATTTGAAATTTTTGAAATATTTTGTAATTTTTCAAGTTAACTGGCGGTGTTCATTCGAAACGTAAATTGACAACATTTGTTTTTGAAAGGCAACATACTTTCAGCTTCATAAATTCTACAATCATAATATCCCGCGATTTCTCACGGGTCTGCGTTAGAATATATTATTATAGTAATTTAAATTTTATTCAAATTATCTGTACAATAACTTACATTAGTTTTATCAAAATTATCTGTGAAATAACCTAAATATTTTCCGATTCGTGTGTAATAGAAGATGGCCAGATAATGTGACAATTGATAAAATGATAATTCACCACACCTTTCAAAAGTGACATAAAGTCATGAAAAGTGATGAAACAAAAACTAGGTTACGTAGGTTAGGTTTACAGGTTAGTTTATTTCATCGCTTTTAATGACTTTATTATACTTTTTAAAGGTGTGTTGAATTGTAATTGTGTTTAGTTATCGTGGAACTGTAATAAAAAAGCTAAATTATTATATTTCCACCTTCCTAGACTTGCCTAAAAATATCTTTAAAATATGTTTTTGCATTTGTCAGGTCAAACAGGTTATTTCAAGTTTACCGTTTTAACCTGCTTCTTTTACGCACTTCACAAGCTTTTAATTAAAGAGAAATCTCTCAATCGTCAGATAATCCGCAATTCTTGAAAATATACCTATCTTGAAAAATGTTATAAATGGCAGTTACATTTCGCCGAAACCATAATGATTGCATCACTAATCTAAACTGTTAATGATCTTTAATATCGAGAGATGGGCCATATTTCATAACAGATAAGTTTTTATTTGGCAAACCAATCTAAGATGAATAAAATGAGCGTGTCCGTTTGTTTGTTTGTTTGTTAGTCCACATGGACGGAAAGCGTGACACTCAAATGTTACGTCGGCTTCGTCCCTGCTCTTGTTCATTATCATTATTTTGTAGATAGTTAGAAGTTACTCCGGACCAGCGACTCGCAACCTTTTTCATGTACCGCACGACAAAATGAACACATACATATATCTGTGTATTAAAAAAACGTATTGTTTGACTCTATCCGGTCGAAATGTTCATAAGTTGTAATAGGCATAACAAATCAATCCATAAGAACTTTACATTTTTCTTTGCAGTAATTAGCATAAAACGTTAAATGTGTACCTAAAACTTTGCAACTGTATTTCGCATCAAATACCAAACACACGAAACACACCGTACACAAAAGTACGACTATACTGCAGATTATATAATGGTATGTATACATTTGCGAACCGAAACGCGAGGCGAGCCACGAATTATGGGAAAGGAACGAAGCAACTTCAAGCGGCGTTTCGCGCCATTTGCGGTTGCTTCGTTCTTTTCCCATAAGTTAAGATTCAGCTCTCCAGTTCGACTCGCGTATGTATACGTAGCATAAGGGGCGATATTTAATTAGGTACTGATTACTCAAGAATTTTGTTAGTCGGATTTGGTTTTCTGGAATCCTATAAATCTATAAAATATTTATTCTGATGTCTGTGATCTACGCAAATTAAATTGATTCTTATACATCCAGAATAATGTGTCAAATTACTTGGACTGATGATGAAAAAAAGAGTTTTTAGAATTATGATATTGTCGTTTTCCGTGGTCGATCTACGAGAAACCTGTAATTTTTTTACGGAATTCGAAAAATACACCCCATTATTAGATAAACAATTTTTGTAATAATATAATTCATTATTTTTTTATTCCTGATCTCGGGGAGGGTGGAAGAATCCCACGAGTTCCATGTTATAGTAAATAGAATATAATGTTTTCATTTTATTTGTAAATGCTTAAAAGGAAGCTACAAGCCAAACATGTGTATATTCTTGGTATACCTTATATTGTAGGTAATAGGCATTAAAATCGCTTGAGAAACGTAGTCTAGAAACGTTCGATTTCAAGCACAAAACTGGTTTTTATTTATTTTGTAAATAATTTTATAAGAAAGCATAAAAGTTAATCAAGTGAAACATTCACAGATAATCTTAGCTATAATACTGTATTTTTTTAAGTTGATTCCTTTACGTATTCACACATTTCTATTGAAAAAATATATTTTTTAGATTTTACATTTACATTTTACATTTATATTTTTTATTGAGTAATTTATTTTTTATTTGTATTCTATTCAAGCGAAACGATGGGAAAACCTTATCTAAATGATATTTTTTGGTATTCATAATGTACACCAATTCGTTATAAAGTTTAATCAAAATAATGATTTAGGATTAAGCTTCCCCTTAAGATGTTTTGTGGGGATATTCAACATTTGAAAATAGGCACGACACGACCCAAAATGACCCCCGCTTTTTACTAAAAATATTTAGTATTTTTCTAATTTTTGAGGTTAGCATCATTTTGTGTTATAACTTATTATAATCACAATTATTTCGCAAATCAAAGCTGGCCCTTTTATGTTAATTTAGCCTTGGATCTTAACACCTAGCGTCATCTCGTGGCACACCGGTTTCGTGGCGCTGCTCTACGCGTAGCCCCGGGCCGCGATAGACCAAATAACATCATAACAATATTACGTCAAATAGTAAAAACTCATAACTTCAAATATTAGCCTAGAAAGGAGGCGAGCAGATACACACATTATTACGCAACACTCGTAAAATCCGACGATGATATAACATGCTTTTATTACACGCTGATTTCGTAACTTATGAATAACATGCATGGCATTATGATTAATGAATAATGATATTATAATACTTTTCCTACTATTGAAAAATAAATCTTCCCAAAACAATGACAGTAGATCAGTCATATTCAGTTATGTCACTCATTTGACAATGAATAGTAATAGCGGTGGAAGCTACGTCATTAGACGAAACAGAGAAATTGTAACAATTAAAACACATTGTGTTGTTTGCTGGTTTGTTTTATTTAAATCATAGCAATAATTATTACGAAAGAGCTCTACTTTCTGCTGTGTAGTAATGTGGCATGGCAACGTCAACCAACTACGCAACAAGGAAGTTATGATCATTATAATTTTTATGTTGCAGTAAATGCATAATAATAAAGTTCCTTAGCTTTAGACATAAAATTATGACCCGGTGTTGTCCGGGCATTCCACAGAGTTTTTCCAAATCATATTTAAACAGTAATTTACCTCTTATTTTGAACGTTAAGTGTTACCATAATTCTGCTTTAATGGGTGGGAAAGTGGGATGAGGGTAAAGTCATGGTCAAGTGTGCAAAATTTCGCCGAACTCAGAATAAAACTTTAGATTTGTATAGCAAACAAAGCCATGGCGCCCACGGACTCTCTTATTTATGTAAACAGTGTCCAGAAACTCGTAGTACAAGCGGGAAACTGGATCCGTGGTCCAGGGGTAAAGTTCGCGATTGGCAAGTCGGAGGTCGCGGTTCAAATCCCGGCGAGCGCAAGTAAATTTTATCTGATTAATTTGTATTATTTCAAGAACCACTGATTTAATATAATACTTAATATATTTGAGGCACGTTTCAGAGTGTAAGATACTCTCAGTATCGCCCTGGTGTAAGACCACCATTCAGAATTGAAACCTTTCTCCCTACCTTCCTCTTCCCTATCTCCTTCACCTCGCCACTACCTTCTCCCTCACAACATACGCCAAAAGGGAATGCCATAGTCTCCCTGGCTCCAAACGATTGAGAATCGTTGGGAAACTTAAAAAAAAACCGTTTTCGGTTTATTTTTTTAATTTAAGATCTTTTTCGAACAAACGTCTCCAAAGTTGGATTTTTTTAGTTCAAATTTGAACAAAATCGGTAGCTGGTAATGACTGTTTAATGACTTTTAAAATACGTCGAAGTGCAGACTCGGCTCCGTAAGTATTAGTTATCTAACTAAAGTTGTAGAACTGCTCAGATCGAAAAAAAATGTTTTGTGTTCTCTGTGTCGTAGATTCACCTGTTTCCCGATTTTACCACGAGCTTCCGGACACTGCGTATGTGTAGGATATTATATTGTTGTCTCTTTTCGTTTTCTCTAATTTATCTCGAGAACTGCATTATAATGAAAGTAGCTGTGGGCGTATTAGCTTCTTTGTAATATTCGCATCAATGCATTCCCTTGCGTATTATAATATTTTAATGGGTGCTTTCTCAGCGTTAATAGATAACTTTACAGTGAAGTAGTTTTTATAATAATATTTTAAAATAGCCAATCTTACCCTTAAAATAGTTCAGAAACTTAATAAATTAATGTATGATTTTATTTGTAATAACAGTCGTCTTTGTCGTTATTTATTCGAAACTATAAATCTTTTTCGAATGGTACATCAAACTAGAAGCGTTTTCTCTTTTGGAAAGTGTCTCTATTGAGGTTTACACTTTGCAATTCTGAGATATTTGCAACATAAAATTATCTACCGGTGATAAAACAAAATTATATAGCCTGCTTTATAAACAGCGTTGCCAATCTGTATGGTACCAGAAGGGAAATGTTACATGACCTTTTGACGAAGGCAGCATATCAATAGTAATCGACTAAATCCTACACTGAGTCGCACTCCGCTTGCTAAATTGCATCTTCAATGTCGCAAAGGTAAATTTTCTAAATCTGTGTATATTAATGATGTTTACATATTTCTTTCCCGTAACGATCGACCTAACGTAACACATAATTATATAATCACTTTCACACTTATTTGTATAATTTATTTGATAGAAAACCTAAAATTGGCCCTCGAATAACGTGATTTCAATCTTGAATGATGACAAACATATTACAAATGATTTCAACGGAGAAAGGTACTTGATAACACATTAAATATAAAACTACGCCAAAAATCGCCAAATTGCCAGGTAATAAAATTTTAACGGCAACATTAGAGTGAGAGGTAAACGTAATAAAAATATCGGCTCATTCTTGTTTCGGGGAGACCGGGTGTGATAGTTACACCTTTATATTTTAAATATTTTTACCACATGAATAGATCGTGTTAAAATATCTTAGATAGACAAATCGCGGAATTCTAAGTAAAAGGCTCAGTATTTTTTTTTTAAATTTATTTCAAACTTTGTTAAGAATGTCGATATTATAGAGTTGTGTGTAACACTGCGCACATATACGGGGGATTGGGGAATTTTTCCTAAGGTTGGTTTTGCACGCGGACAAAAAAAAGATCTATCTAGTTAGTTTCCAAAAGTATATTTTTATAAAATTGGTGTTTACTCAGGCCAGCTCAACTCACGTCCAGACCATTATTCAGAATTTAAAATAAACGTTGTGTTTGAAAGGTGATGAAGTTATAGAGTTTTATGAATTCTGTGTTATTTGTAAAGTGTAAATTTATATTTTCAGAATTGCTTCGATGAAATCTTTGATTCTTTCAATTATGCGCTTGGTAGAAAGGTGCCCAGATCGGTGTGCAGTGTTTTAAATGGGGGCAGATATATCTTGCAAAAAGGTTTTCGGAATAAAAAGGTGTGAGGAATGTGGAGATCCGCAAAGAGTACAAGGCTGATAACAAGTAAGATTAAGACAGGTACGCTTAGATGGTTTGGGCATGTAGAGCGAATTAGCGAAGATAGGAGTGTAAGGAGGATATATGATGCAAATGCGAATGGTAGCAGAAGTCGGGGACGCCCGAGGAAGACATGGCACGATCAAGTGAATCAGATACTCGAGTCGGGCCACGTCATGAGTCAGAATAATGAAAGAGTATGTATGAGACGATGTATGAATGTGAATGAGGCAAGGAGTGTGTGCCAAGACCGAGTTGTTTGGCGGTCCGTCCTCTCTGCCTACCCCTGCGGGGAAACGGCGTGATTTTTAGTTAGTTAGATTTTCATATGCTAATTATAAATCCCAGCATTTTATTCGATTTGTTGATTATTTCATTAAAACATTAAATTACACTTCACTAAGGAGTAACATTATGGGTAAGAGGTAAAAAAATGCTATAAATGGCATTGTCAATGCACACACCAAACTGCAATAATTATTATTTAGATGGATAAATACATAAAAATAATTTAATTGAAAAGATTACCCATGAGGCAATCACACTCGGTCTCCCCGAACTTATAATAGGTACATATTAGCAGAAGATTTATGATGAGAATCTACAAAGTTCAAATGTTTCTTGGCCGTCATTACCACAATGTGTGAATCAGCCGTCTAGACTGGGATCTTTTATTATTATAGTAAATAATGTTGTAGTGTTTCGTAACTTATGGAAATTAAATTTAATATCAATATGGATTTACTCTGGAAATTTTCATAACACCAGACACTAAATTAAAATTAAAACTAACAAATTGCTTCATAATAATTATTACGTAGAAAGGAGTCATGTTATTGGTGTGCGGGCATTTATGAAATCGACTTTATATTACCTGCAAGTATTCACCTGTATGTAATTAGTACAAAAATAATATTTATAGAAAGCTAAAAAGTAATTTGTTTACAGAAATAATAAACAACAGTTTAGTGACACCGGGATGAAACCAAACAACTTTCGATTTCGGTTGACTAATAACCGTGAACGGTACTTGCTTCAAAATGCGATAGAAAGTTTATTTTAAATCAATTATGCTAAAAACTATCTCTCAAATATCTCCGTCAAAAAAACTGAGGTAATCGCTTCTTGACCATGAAAGTGAAAACGGCTATCATTATTTATAATAAACAGTAGGTCAGACCTCATTACGTTTTACTTATGATGAAAAAGAAAAACAAACTCGATTAATTCCCCATCGATTAACCATCGCTATCACAATCGTTTCTTGAGAATATAAGTATTAATTCCTTGAGGACTTGAGTTTTTCGTTCACAAAAGCAAAATCAGTAAGAGGTCCGTGGAAAAGTCAATACCTTTGTTGATCATCATGGAGTATTTTTACAAACTATGTATGAATACCGTTAAAATGTACAGAAAATTTAAGATTTATCTTTGTAATTCTGATCATTGTACTCAAAATGTGTCATTTTAATATTTTCATTCATAATTATAGATTTTGAGAACAGTCTACAACCGTACATTCTGAAGCGGTTCCAACTGGCTACAACGTCAATATGACATATAAAACGCCAATGTCTGGTAGGACGGCTGTCACTAACGTTGCCCGGCGTGCTGTCAACTTGATTTCATTAAAATATTAATGGAGATAACGGTGCTAACCTGCTCTTGACGGCTACACGAAACTAAACGCCGAAAACTACATTAACTTAACTTCTACATACATACACACTCTGAATCCGCACATCTGCTCTGATGATGGACACTGTAACGCTATCCGAAACATTGACTAAAAGAGGAGAAAGCGCAACAAGACATAGTAACCCAAATATTAATCACGATAGTATTTTCAATTAATGTTCAAAAATCAAATTAAGATTTCGACAAGTTCGGCCATAGTATAATGCCAAATAATCAATCAAAGAATGATGATAAACATACGTCAAGTAAAAAAAAACTCCAAACTCAAACAGTATATTGACGTGTAAAACTAATTAATCACGATGCTTACCTTTAAAGTAAGAGTTCGGAGAAGGAAGCGGTTGGGGTCGTGGCATGAGAGAAATGATTAATTCCAAGTTGTCAGATTAATTTTACTGCACATTAACTGATTTCATCTCAAACCTGTCTTGCAAACTAGTCTAGTGGTGATCGCTATCTGTCGGCTGATCAGTGGCGCTACGGCCGCCCAATCACTGCCCCGAGCACTGAACATATTCAAATTATTTTAAATATACTTTAAATTACATTTAGTTAACTTATCTCTCCCTTCTTGATAAAAAAAACAACAGACTAGCAGTTACATTGGTTCTGATGGTGTCCGGAAACCAGCGAGAAATTGGTGAATCTACATCACACGTAGAAACAAAAAAAAACGATCTGATCATTTCGATTTGTTTTCTACTTTTCTTCGGCAACTAAGGCTGGCCGCATACATACGTTTTCCGTATTCGATTTCCGAATTCGTTTTCCGTATTCGGACATCCGAATGCACGGAATCAGTAGAAAATACATTAACTGCCGCACACGTTCGTTTTAGTTCCGAACGGAACAAATTCCTTACGCACGTTCCGAATGCAACCGGCGCGTTCGGAGAAACCGAATGGAAAAAACCTAATGACGTCATGTGGAACGCAGCTCTTGCATACATTTTGTTTGTGCCGACGCAAACGTTCGGAAATTTCCGTTCAGTAATTCAGTGTTGCCCTCATACATAAGGTAGCGTAAAGTAGCCGAATTTGCTGTTAGGTGGGACATGTTTAAAATTGATGTTTTTACGTGAAAATAAAAATTTCGTGGGGGGGGGGGGGGTGGCTAGAGAATTTCGGGACATGTTAGTTTTTTTTTTTCTTTTTTTTAGTTTTTTCGGCGCCGATTCTCGCTCTGAGTAGCCTAAATGGCGATATATCGCCCTTATTGGCAACACTGGTTCTGACGTTTATACATTCCGAATGAAGAAAAACGAACGTTTGCGCTAGTCTCACGGAATTCCGAATACGGAAAACGAATTCGGAAATCGAATACGGAAAACGTATGTATGCGGCCAGCCTAATAGGTTAAAAAAAACTTTAGATCCGGTTTACTGCACTTTGAGGCATTTAAAAGACAATAAACAGCTGAAAACAACCTCGTAGCGACAATTTTTTTTCAAATTAGATCTATAAAACTCTAACTTCGGACTCGATTTACACGAAAACGAAAGCTCAAACAAAAAAAGAGTTATACTTCGCCTAAAAGTTTTACTAAATCTACTGCAAATGGGATGTAGATTTACCAGATTCCATTTTGTACTACACATACAATAACGGTCGGATAGGTATTGTAGATTTTTGCATAGACATAGTCATTATTATCGAAATTAGTCGTAAGGGGATGAGGTTGGTGCAGATTTGCCAGGTGCCAAGCGCCAAGGGGCTAGGGAGTTTGTCGCCCCGCCACTGCTACCGATATTAGGTATACTGAGCTCTCTATTATATCAGTAACTCCGATTAATTATTTCGAAGAATCGTTGATTTAGTACCCGAGGCAGATAAACTCTTGTAAATTAGCGCAAATTATGAGCGACTGCACACATGTATCACTTCTACTATACACACTTCTTCTAGAAACATTATACATAAAGATCATCGAGGGAAATTACTTTTATCAGGGCCTCCTGCATGAAGTTAATGTTTTAATAAAATCCGTTTCACGTGTTTAAAAGCGTAACTTCTAAGCATCCCTTTCTTGATGTTGTTCATTGCGCTTTCTTCAGCCTTGCATTCTTTCCGAATCTCCACATGTATTAATAACCTGAATGAGCACCTACCTAGTAATGTTATGAATTACAACCATGGACATTCAATTTAATAGACGAGCCAATCAGGAAATCACTTTCGGTGATTAACCTAAGCCTTAGAAGAGTAACCTGTGCCTTACTTTACTTTCCTGAGCGCTATATGCGCTCTTCGGTGGTCAATGTACGACTGATGTCATAGTTTATTTAAAGCGTTCTCGAACCCTTCTGGTGCCAAAAATATGGTCACGTGGTTTGCCTCGAAATGATTCCCGGATTTCACTTAGGGCAAGTCTATTAATTTATTATTAATCTATTATTTATTAGTTATTATTTAATATTCTTTAGCGGCAGAAGTCCATAGACGTTTTTTCAATGTTTTTTTTTAACGGACATGTAAAATATAATAATATGATAACTCAATTCTTAGCCCAGATTGATTGTACTCGCAAATATTTATTTTTTTTAACCTGTCTTAATATAATATGTGTATGTAACGAGAGATTTTCTAAAACTACAGTATTTTCAGCACTTCTGAACAGTTCATATTTTGAACTTGCATCCGTATGCTTTTCGGGTACAAACAGATGATACAGTCTTAGAAAATGATTTTATTATAATCGTCGACTTCCTAGCAGAGAAGTCGCGTAATATTTCCAACAGTTGAAGCTAATAAAAATACCTAATTATCTAATAATAAACTTTCGAAGTATGGATTGAAGTGTGTTCATCCAATAAATAATTTAATAAATAAACCACTTCACGCATAGACATATGAATATTAGTAGACCTGCCCTAAGTGATTAAAAGCGTATTATCCCCACTCCCCATACCGGTTCCATTGAGCCGGCTGGGCTCGCGTATGGCCTCAAATGAAATTTGAAAACGTGACGTCATCATTCTTGTGCGAACTATGGTCGAGGCATCATCGGTTCATTTTACGAAATAACATGGCAAAATGTTGACTTGTACTATGAAAACTTGTAAAAATAGATGTGAAAAAGAGAATAAACCCAATTGTCGTATTACATTCCATATATAAGCATTATTTTACTCTATTTTAAGCTTATTCACACCGTATTATATGGATCAGTTTTAGAAACATATACTATCACATCACAATGTAGCGATTCTCAAGTGTGCTCATCGTTGTTTACTGGGGTAAGTAAATTATGAAACATTTGTAAAAGTGTCTTAACTAAATACTCTGAAACTAACTACGACTCTGCAAACAGAAGAAATTTACTTTGTCGAATTTGGACTTCGCAAATTAGTTCATAACGTGGCGAGTAATTTGCGCTCCCATGTAAAAATGTCTATTCATTTAAAAGCAGATTTTACTTTTAAGAACTAAATGGTGATATTATAATGCGAGATGCCTATTTACTGTCAGATTGATTTATTGACGAATCACAGTCAGCTTAACCCCCTTCGTTCTTCAACAGTTGATTTTACCCCTCGCCATTATCTTCTCGTCTATTAATTCCTATGTCTGTGACTTCACGCAATAACGTTATGAAGACTTTGATGACAGAATCGAAAGCAGGAAACTATTAAAACAAAACTGCTTTGTCATTATTAAGAATTTATTGTTGAAACTGATGTTATTAATTTTGTTTCGCCCACTTGTTACGTAGGTAATTAATAATAACACATTATGTAAATTCAATAGCAGACTGTTATGTCCCCCGTTAAAAGCTCCCGGCGACTTTTCAACATGATTATACATTTAAAAAGTGTCGTCGCCTGTCATTTGTCATTGGCTAAGTGAATGTGAACTGGGCAGTGCTGCAGGTCTATGTTTATCTTGCAAACAACTTTATCTAAAAGCTCAGTTACTCTTATAAAGAAGCGGTCTCTCTCTCTCTCTTGTACTCAATCCACGCTTGTAAACGACGTGATTCGATCTTAGTGAGAAGATGTGTAATTTAACGAAAGTGGAGCAACATAAGAAATCATTTGATTGCGGACCATTAAAATAAGGCTAAAAACTGAAATACATAGTCTCATAAGCTCTTCCTATATATCTTCACTATTGCTGTAGTGTTGGGCCGACCCTGATCCAAATGGTGCCTGGCGCTAGTGATAACGTTCTGTGTATTATCAGCGCCTTGGTGACTTGGCACCTTGGCAAGTCAGCGCCCGGAGCGCAATGCTCCAATTGCGCCTGTACAGGGCCGGCCCTGCTTAAGTGTATCTATATCTTAACTTTAAATTCTTGCTATAATAGTTTCCAAACCAGAGATTATATATAGATACCAAATATATCATTTGATTAATGTTCAGCTCACCCCCAGGGTACGTGATTTTGCTTGAGGTGAACGCAAACATTAAAATCGCCGATATATATTTTGGATCAATCAATGTGTGAGATGACTTAGGATGGTTTGTTTCGCAGAATTTGAACAATTCATCAAATTTAAACTTTAATTTTCGGGTTCTGTGAAAGTCCTATTCAAGTTCTGTTATTATATCATTGTAGGCTAGTTGCTTGACAAAACTGTCATAATAACAGAACTTGAAAAAATCTTTCACAGAACGTGAAAATTAACTTTGAAATTTGAAGAATTGTTCAAATTGTCCGTATTAACCCGTCCTTAATAAAGCTCACTGAAAAGCAACGATTTGTCAGAGCTCTGCAAAGAAAGACGTGCACATTGTCGTACTAAATTTAAATAATATGTGATTTTTATTATTATTAGAATTTTTATGCTAATAATACGGTTAAAGATTTTAAAGTTAATACATGTGGAACTAATTTATATTATTATTTGTCATTTTGGCCACAAGGGGTACGCAAGTTGGGGCTCTTTCTCGAAGGGGTACTCGGGAAAAACTAATTGGAAACTACTGGGCTAGACAAAGACACGGGAGTTTTTTTGACTCACCACTATGAACTTTTTTACGTAAATACCGCACAAGAGTTACAATTGCTCCAAACCGTCTGAAGCCAGTGAGACTATTGCATTCCCAATATGGGTATGTTGTGAGGCTAACAGTGGGGAAGAGGGAGTACCTAACTATTAAGATCTGGTCACCAAAGACGGCTAAAGCCATTTCAAGCAACGTTTCAATTCTGAATGTTGTTCTTACACCAGGGCGATACTGAGAGTATCTTACACTAGGTATCCCAATTTTTTACAGAAACTGTAGTGTTCCCACGATTGTTCATGTTCTCGACGATTGTGTAAGCATTTTGAGGTCGTCATTGGCTAAAAAAAGACACATCGCAATGGACTCAATTTATGAACAAGGCATAACGTGTAATTTCATCTAACCCACAAATTACTGTGTAGTATAATTATACAAAGCACTCAATGTTTTTCAATCTTCACAAACATAATTTATACATTACTGACACACCCACCGACACCTTCATGCGGTGCAGAACGCTTTCTTTAACATTTTTTTATTTAGAAACTGGTTCAGCACTTTCATTTTGTGCAACTGATTACCTTTAACATTAAGCTGCAAACTGTGATTGACAGAAAGTAATGTCTTCAATCAATTCACCACAAGACTCTGCAAGATTTAAATTAATTTAGTCCTTATTTAATGTGATGAATGTCTCCAGCAAGTGACTGACATTGTTATCAATCAGGATAAGCGTACTTTGTATTTGTGACTTTCTCGTTTAGATTAATAGTTTAGCGTTTGGGTGATTGAATGTATCGTTACAGTGTATCAACAAATCATAAACATGATAATAATATGTTTATTTTGGGAGTACATTTTGGTAGTTGTACAAATGTTGGAAGATATTGCGGTATGAATAATTAACGAGCGTTGTTGTAGGTATGTTTTATATTATGACTAGGTGACGTGTACCCGGAATTGCTTGGGGACTTATAAATGGCATATGAATTCTATAGTACCTACCTGACAACTGGGTACATTTTGATTTTATTTTATTCATGCCTTCCTGGGGCATCCCCGACTTTTTCTTCCATTCTCTTCCTGTAGTATCATGATATACAAGTAGTTACTGTTAAAAAACTACGTTACATCGACTTTTATTCGACTCCGTATCTCACTCCAGTGCAGAGACTTCTTCTGCCATTGAAACCACTCTCTAAACACTCCTGTCACTAATAAGAACAAACTTTGATGAATGACACAGGGATGACGGAAAGAAACAATAATTTTCATTTTATTTATTTATTTGTTAAGACATACACGGTACAATAAGATACAGTTAAGGATATTTTTAGTTATTACATAGTTGTAGTACCTATTATGTATGTCCATAAAATATCATTACGTAATTTCACCTGAGATTGTTATAAAAGGAAGGAAGTGTGTGGATAGAAAATAATAAATGAATTGAAAACAAGAATTATAATAAGCTCACGAATTGTAATTGACTGTTAATACATAGAAGTTTTGAAAAATGATTTGAAAATATTTTTGAAATATGTCATGCTAAGAAATTTAATAAGTTAGTTTTGTATGTTAGAAAGATAGCACGAAAGATGTCTAAATGTAGTAATTTTTCGTAATGGGTGTATGTTGTGATTGCGCGAGTAATTACTGAGTTGAGGTGATTTTTCACAAAAACGGCGCTATACAAATTATCCAATTATTATTATTATTGTTTGCTGCATTGGTATTGTTGGCTTCAATATGAAAAGTGTAGTGTGCCTGGTACGCCTCGTTGGAACATTTAAACCAATGACGGATAGCAATTCGGGACTATCTATTTATTTTATCTATTTATTTCATATATATCGAAGATGTAAGATTTACGAACAACTGGTTTATTAACGCGATACAATGAAACAATCTGAGATCTGGGATGAGAGAAGAAAGCTTAAGCAAGTGTGCCTACTTATATACAGTAAACTGTTTCTGTCTCACTCTGATACCGCTCAAGTCAAATTAGCATTTTGCTAGTCTTTTAATATCTCGATAATTTTAATTTCATTGATATTTTAGAAAAGGGTCTCGAGATCTCATAGTATAACTGGGATATTATTTTAATATACCTAAATGTCACACACACGGTCACCCACCCCATTGCTTTGAATTATTCTGATTTGAGAATCCTTTGGAAAGGGGGAAAAGGACGTACGAAATACCTACCTAATATATAACAGAAAACTTAAACAAAAGCAACGTAATTTGGATTATGAAGTATCGTTCGATTCCTTGTACAGGGAAGAGAAAATGTTTAAAATTTATCAGTCAAGGACGGGTTGTTTCGGAGAATTTGAACAATTCATCAAATTTCAACGTTCATTTTCAGGTTCTGTGAAAGACTTATTCAAGTTCTGTTTTTATATCATTGTAGGCTAGTTGCTTGACAAAACTGAAATAAAAACAGAACTTGAAAAAATCTTTCACAGAACTTGAAAATGAATGTTGAAATTTGATGAATTGTTCAGATTCTCCGAAACAACCCAGCTTTCGTCGTCTAACAAACGAAAACGGTTAATAAAATAATAATTTCACTTTATAAATAATTATTTTCCTAACTAAAACTTCACAAAGTCTAAATCATAGTCACATGGAACAGTGCCCATATCAGCTCTAACATAGTGAAGGGGTTAAACGTGTACCCAGTGGCACCTTGGTATTAATACCAAAACAAGCCTTAAGCATTTCCCTTAATACAACAGGCGAATGTGGAGGAATTCCTAAAAATAGGCCATAACCGAATCCTTCCCACTCCCAACACAACACAAACAGACATGTATGTAATATATGACCGCGGTTGGCTGCTGTTACTGGATGCTTGGGCTGATGATGATGCAAAAACATGCAATTGTAGTAGGGTTTTTTAGGAAAAAAAAATTCCCTACCGAGAAAATACAAGGCCTCTATGTCTATAATAGCCAGGTAACATTTTAAACACCCAAATGAGGTAAAAATTTTGAGGCGCATATGACGCCGTTCTATTTGTATAAAGATCATTAACTATAAATTCAGTAAATTGAAATGATTCACCACCTCATGGAAATAAGAATCTAGAAAATGAAAAAAAAACCTATACCTATACCTAGAGCCGTGCACGGATCACCATTATTAACCCAACCTCTCTTACCCAATTGGTTCGCGTTTGAACCCAATTTCGGTTAAATATGTCTTTAGATAATTTCTTGAAACTTAATTTGGTGAAACCTTTTTGCAGGAATATCCTCGGTGGACAGCGTGACCTTCACCTTCCCCCCCTCCCCGCTGCTGACACAGACGCACGACGTGCCGGCCGGTGCGCAGTGCACGCGCGACACGTGCTCGAGGGACAAGGCGTGTGAATGCGTACACGTGCGCAAAATACCCAAAGGACACACCGTCGAAATCATTCTGGTTGATCAAGGTGAAAAATTTTAATTACCTCCCCTGTTCTACTATGTATACGATCTGAGATTATACCCTTTAGGTAAATATCAAGGGTTTTCTCATCGTGAGAGACTGTGTGAAAAATTTCCTTGAATTTTTAGTTAGTTTAAAGATCACGGTTATATTGTTTAATATCTTTTTGCAGGTTAACCTTCCAATGTTTTATTGTTTAATATCTTTCAGCAGGTTAACCTTCCAAGGTTTTATTGTTTAATATCTTTTAGCAGGTTTACCTTTCAATATTTTATTGTTTAAAATCTTTTAGCAGGTTAACCTTCCAATGTGTTATTATTTAATATTTATTTATTGCATCTCACTATACATAAAACACTTTTTATTTCACATAAAAATCAACCTCACTAGGACTAAGCCTGTATCGAGGTTAACAATTTACATTTGAGTGAAGCAAACATAAGAGTAATCACAAACATAAAGTAATTTTACATAAAAACACAAATATTTCAAAATTTAAAAAAAATGAGTATTAGATGTGTTACCAGATGGGTAATTTGACAGTAGGTATATTGTAACAATATTTGAACCATAACTAATCATTAATCAATATTCAAAAGAAGAAGCAAAGTAGATAATAAAGACAGATAGGGTGACATTCAGTTTTTAGCAAATGGGACTTATATACAATCTTATTATTTAAGAAAGGACAAGGATGAAAAAATATTAAGACAATCGTCTGTCAATACATAAACCTTAATTAACTTTTTAAATTTAACTAAGGAATTGGTAGACTTAATATGATTTGGAAGAATATTAAACATAAGTGGTGCCTGATATAAATAATTAATTCTTTGACCAAAAGAAGTTATAGTATGTACCGCCACAAAGTTAAATGTAGAGCTAATTCTAGTTGTACGCATTTGTTGTGTTCTTTCAGCAAATTTAATATTGATAAAAAATCGACAAAGTATTTGAGTGATATATAGCTGTTTTATGCACATAACATTACATTCCTTATAAAGTAGGTTGGATGTATAACAGAATTTTTTTTTTACATCACTTTAAAGATCAATTTTTGAGTAATATTTAGTGGTTCAACGTTGGACTTTATACATGATCCCCAGCATACTATGTTATAAGAAAGTCGAGATTGGACTAAGGCAAAATAGACAGTTTTTAATTTTTTAATTTCTGTCTTTGCCTCTTTCACTCGGAGTGAAGCGTCTGAAAACAAAATGAAAGAAAAGTGCCGAATGAATTCATAAGTGAACCGATCCGTCGATGTTGGATTTCGGCATTCGGCATCTTTCCCTCGCTCTCAGAATGAAAGAAAAATGAAGCGTTCATTCCGTTTCGCTTCTGTAGCTGGACTTGGTAGCAACAAAATGGTATTTAAGTGGAACGATGAAAACACCCTGCTCTTTTTAGATCATTTTAAGAATTACCAATGCCTTAATTAACTTAAAAGTGACTCTTAGGACGGGTTGTTTCGGAGAATTTGAACAATTCATCAAATTTCAACGTTCGTTTTCGGGTTCTGTGAAAGTCCTATTCAAGTTCTGTTATTATATCATTGTAGGCTAGTTGCTTGACAAAACTGAAATAAAAACAGAACTTGAAAAAATCTTTCACAGAACTTGAAAATGAACGTTGAAATTTGATGAATTGTTCAAATTCTCCGAAACAACCCGTCCTTAGATAACTCAGTACAATTTGCTTTTTTATTCGTGCTGGTATAATCTCTTTATACCAGCATATAAGTATTTTCTTTAGCAGTTATTCAAATTTACTTTTATCCATTTGAAGATCATTTAAGATCTTCCTCCGATAATTCTGTCAATAAAGTATTTGAAGCTCTCAAAAATTCGTGATGCGGGTTTGGGCACCGCCGCCCGGTAACCATTTATTGGATAACCAACACCTCTGCCATAGGTCACCACAAGTGGTTCGCTAGGTTTGGTGGTGGTTCAGGATGCGCCTGTCCACCAGCTGAAGGCGTGCCAGATCGGGAGAGGCTGGTTTTGGGAAGGCCATTTGGCCCCTCACTAATGATATATTATTATCAGAGCTTCCTCTCTCCTGTGTAGGATTAATGTAAAATAAAAACAAAAAACATGTTTCTCCTTAAAATCAATGGCTGCACCCACCACCATCGACATTTGCTTTACTTATTCTTTGCCAATTCATCGATCAAATAATCACAAATCAAACGAATTCCAACGTTCACTCGAGTGACCGTCTGATACATGCTTTAAACAGTGAACTACTACTCCGGTCGCGCACCCAGGCTTGTACTCTAGTCGGATTGGAGGGATCTTGGATGCTAACCCATATTTACTTCAGGATCTCATCGCTCCATCGAATAGGTGAAAACATTCCAACTTCACCCAGACTAACAAAAACTAACTGAAAAAGGGCGAAATAGTACTGTGGTACGACTGAAATAATAATGGAGTAAGTACTGGCTTGGAATTAATGGAAAGTGGTAGCTTAACCAATAACCGTTCTGTTGCGTTATTGTGAAAGTGAGAAGGTAGGTAGCATTAGCACTAGCACTACCCGCGGTATTCGACAATTTATGATACTGCCATAAATTATGCGTTTATTAATTTTATATCGTCATTATTTAGTAAATTAATGTATTTCATTTTAATGAGCAGTAAATTGTAAATTGAATGTGTTATGAAAATACAATTATTCAGTGTGCATTATAAAATGAACATGATGTTTCACTGGTTCCATGATAACTCAACACAATGACAATTCAACACACCTTTAAAAAGTGATATAAAATAATTTAAAACGATGAAAATACTAACATGTAAACCTAACCTACGTAAACCACCCACCTACTAGCGATACGGTCGATAAACTGAACTGCTACGCTACCTACTGGCGATACGGCCGATAAACTGAACTGCTACGCTACCTACTGGCGATACGGCCGATAAACTGAACTGCTACGCTACCTACTGACGATACGGCCGATAAACTGAACTGCTACGCTACATACTGACGATACGGCCGATAAACTGAACTGCTACGCTACCTACTGACGATACGGCCAATAAACTAAAAGCATTCACATGAGCCAAAAGGCACAGGCGCTAGTAAAAACTTCAAGGGCGCTGTGTTGGGTATTATCAGCGCCTTGGCTCCTTGGCGCTTGCCAAGTCGGCGCCCGGAGCGGACTGCTCCAATTGCACCTGCACATGGCTGGCCCTGAGCATTCAATATCTACCTCCACAGGGATTCACACATTAATGAAACCTCAAACAAACTAATAAAACTCACCCACTCTTGTTAACTAGGGATCTGAAGAGAGTATATCGTCGGTGCATACATAATATGAACAATGTAAGCTTTAGTACATTCTGAGATAATCGATAAAAACTGTTAAAAAAAATAACGAAACGGAAAACGAAAGTTCTATTTATGAACAAAGTAGGAAATATACATTTTATTCAGTAAAATAAAATGTTATTTGCAAATATTAATTATTTTGTATCAGAAAATCACATTTTAATGCGATTTTGCTCACATGGTTCATATTCTGTGCACGGTTTTCGTCACATTGTTCATTTTCAATAGCAGCTGTCAAAATATTTCATTCAAGTCTTGTGTTTAAAGTAGAGATTTAAAATGGGAGACTATTATCACAAAATATATTATGTGAATGTAGTGGTGTGCAAAGGATATGACATTTTGTTTTATTATTTATATCAATTTTTGTATAATATTTTGGAAAAGTATAAATTATGTGAATGAAACTTTTTATTTTAAGATTCCCAAGTTTTAACGACACACATCTTTGTCATCACAACACCCATATTTACACAGAAGAAAATCCATCTCTAAAATATCTTAAAGATAACTAACTAACTAACCATCACGCCGTTTCTCCGCAGGGGTAGGCAGAGAGGACGGACCGCCAAACAACTCGGTCTTGGCACACATTCCTTGTCTCGTTCACATTAATACAACGTCTCATACATGCTCTTCTATTATTCTGACTCTTGACATGGTCCGACTCAAGTATCTGATTCACTTGGTCGTGCCATGTCTTTCTTGGGCGTCCTCGCCTTCTTCTACCATTCACATTCTTAGAGCTCTGCTAATTAAAACTAGTAACCTCCTGACAAGTTCAGTGAGTGGACCATTGCTCTCATTTTTCACACTAGTTTTAGTAAGTTTATTCTTTAAGAATAAATTTAATAACTCGATAATATTAATAGCATAAAATCATACTTCAATGAAATACATAATAGTAAAATAAACACAATATTATATTTTTTAATGATGTTTTTATTGGAATATAATTACTAAAAAAGAGGAAACATAATTCACACTTAAATTATTTGTTTTTTCTCCCACAATTCTACACATAAGTTAGAGAATCATAAAATGGGTGATGATCCTTATCTATTACCAGTTTTAACTTTTAATGCCTGAATTTAGAATCTGATAAAGCAAGGGGTTTGGTGTATAGAGGCAATGGGGGAACATAGCCAGTCTTGCGGCGTTGGAGCAATTCCAGCCAATCCTTCGACTGGTCTAATTTATAGAGGATATCCCCCGACGATAAGTATTTAAGAGCCCTCAAATCTGTGACAACGGGATCCCCTACTTTCTTTCCCGGTCTCAAAGATGTTAGGTTTGTATTCAATGATTCGTAATTTAAAAAAAAGTCGAAGTGGACATTTTTTATATTGTATGGCTGTTTGGGTCGAGCCATTTGCATGCGAGATAAATAATCACTTGGAGAATATATTGGTGGCTTGAAGTAATGCTCCAGCACCGAATGGACATTGTCGGCTTCCATCATAGTATGGCCCTTCTCCAGAAAAATTTGATCTATTGTGACTGACGACCTTTTAGAGTAATCACTCAATGCACTTGCCAGTATTCTGTTCCGATTTTGGTAATTGCAACCATCGGAAATAAGGATGACATTCTTATACTGTAGGGGTAAGCTCTCCAGGTAGTTGATTATACAACTTGTGAATTCATTCGCGGTCACACCTCCTCTGCTTCATGCCACGTGTAGAGAGTGACATCTGCATTGTTTAGGACGTATAATGTGAAGTTGTGGAGTTGAAGTTTCTGCTTGTAGTATACAGCAGACGCTAGTAATTTGGGACATAACAGTACACTCTGCAAGTCCATAGTGACAACTAATGTAGTCTCACTGGCAGATTCTTTTGCTGCATTCTTAGCAATTTTCGCTTGATCCTTGCGTATAATATGCTGCTCATAAACTTCTCCTCCAATAGTACCGCATTTAAAACCCACACAAATATCACATTGATCTTTGCGTGGGTGGTGAATGGAAACCTTTTCAGCTTTTAAAACGTCACTGAATAAGTTTCTGTTGACTTTTGGCACATTATTTTCAGTGCACCAAATACTGAAGACTGAAAGCATGTGTTGCTTCGATAAAAAGAACGATTCCACATATCGTCTATTTGTTTGTGATCTGCAGTAGTGACTCGGAACAACTGGCAGAAGATTAAGCCATTTTTTAATACTATCCACTGCTTTAGTATGCTTGGCAACTTTTTTACTTACAGTGTTAGGGGATACGTTATCCTCGTCATTGACAACTTGATTATGATAGCTCCACCTCCTGAAAGTGCTTTTTGTAATGCTCAACGTATTCATAAACATTTTGTGACACACCTTATATTTATCCCCGTCCTTGGTAAACAGATATACATCACGTCCTTGTGTCTTTTTCGTGCAATCTGCGCTTTCACGACGACGCTGTCTTATAGCACGTACTGCTACAAAGCCCAGGAAATAAGCTCTCTTCTCCGACCAAGTTTTCAATTTCCAAAAACTGTTGAATGTGTGCAGGCGATCCTCTTCCGTTATTTTATGACAATAAAAAGAATTTTTAAGTGCAAATTTGGGTTGTTCGTGTTCACATCTTATTCCCATAGACTTTGCTGACTTCAATTGGCTTTGCTCATATTTCCCGCAATGCTTTTTATATCCGACATACTCTTTGCCCAAGACTCTACATCTCTTATTTTTTTTAATCTTCTGAACAAGTGAATCAGAATCTAATGGTAAAGAAACATTTGTATTATCATTTTCTGGGATCCACTCTCCAGTTAATTCACACAGACTTTTGTCTCCAGAGATAACATGGTTCCGTGTGGAGCCAATGTTATTCGACAGGTTTGGAATAAATTCTCCAGTCACAGGACATAACATCATGTTGTCATACATTTGATTGACTGGTTCAAGATCTTCAACATCCATTTGATTGACTGGTTCAAGATCTCCAACATCCATAACCTCTGATACAGAACTACGTATCGTACTTAAACGTACAATCTCCCTCGTGCGGTTTCGGTACATTCTGGAACAAAATCAAAATTAAATACATAATTCAACATCTTTCCTGCTACAGTACTAGTACAGTAATAAAAATATGAACTCACATAAAAATTTTTGAACTTGTCAGCAAACAACAGTGATTTCTCTACACGTTTCTCTTATTATAGTCAAAGATATATTTATCTGTAAAAGAAGATACACATATTGAAATATACATTACATAGTACGCACAAATATGACAACAATATAGTAAAATATAGTTAAAAGACAGACAAATACTTACAGATGCCAGTCAGATGATAATGACATGTAATGCTTAGAATAATCATGTATTTCTCTTATTTTTGAGTTAAATTTTAGTATTAAACTTTCCCTGAAACATAAAAACAAAATAACTTTAATATTTTTCCACATTGTGTCAAAATTCGAAGTTTATCACAACACTGGACTCAAATTATTGACGCTTCAAAGGGCAGCCATTTTTCATAAATCCTCGGATGACATTTTGTTACTGTTTTTAGGAAAATACGTGAAATTTATAAAATAAAACATAATAACTTACCGCTACTTTATAAACCAAATGGCCACGAACCGTCAAACAATAATATTATGTCGGATTTATTTATTTATTCACTTCAAAAACAGCTAGAGCGTGTACAAGGTATAAAATATGCGGGAACAACTTGACAACTGTCAGTGTAATCCAGGGGGGGTCGACTCCGACCTAAATTTTGGTCCTAGAATGGTGGCGGTTTGGTGACGTCATAGCAATATTTAAAATGCCAATATCCAATAGGAACACTTTGAACGCCATAGAAGAACTGAGTTGTATAAAATGGGATATCTGTGGTAACAAAAGTCAAAACACCACATGTTTATGGTTATATTCATGGTTCTTCGCCGACGTAAATATTTGTGAAAAGTGAAAGTAGATTTGTTAAAATGCCTCGCTAATTTCGCTGTAGTGTCGAAAGCTGTGAGGATGTTGTTTCAGTGCGACACGACAATAACGAGAGTCTGTTTCGGGAATGTGCGTGGAGAATTGGCAGAATAGATTATATTTATTACCCGATTTTGGCAAATTATGCACATGTTTGTAGTTCGCATTTTGCAAAAAAATTAAAAACGACGTGGCTCGTTGAAAAAAGATGCTTTGCCGACCCTTAATCTTCCAGATATCGGAATATATCGGGATTTACCTGGTGCACAAGGGACCCGGGATGTTAACCAAAATGCAGGTGCGAATCTCCCTCTGTTTGTTTAATGTTTCTAATGTAACTTATCATTCACTTTATTTATTATTAGAGAGATAGAATGAAAGAATAGACGTTGATTTGAGTCGTTATTATGATAAAGATATTCATTCAATAGAATTATTATTTCTTCAAAGCCAGCAACTGAATTACAGATATAATATTCTATGTTTTGTTTGAGTAATGTGATGTTTATTTATTTCAGATTTCTTCCCTGAACCCAGCAGCGGGCTCATTGCTGCCAAAATGGACGTAGAAGCGTATACCTTCATACGCTTCTATATACAACTGTTTTATTTTTCTCTAAATGAAATAATATTCTAATATTCTGTTTTGGTGTGTTAACATTTTAATCTCATTTAAAATGTGTTTTGTGTTTACACAAGCTTGTATGTCCCTTTTTTGTGTTATCTGTGTTTGAGTAATAAAATAATTCATGCAATTACGAGTTTTTCATTTTTAAATAATATTTTAGGCTAATAAATTGGGACCGTATTTATATTGTCTATGGTAGTACCGTTTTTTTTTTTTTTACTTTCCTCTATCTTTGGTCGATGGTTTGTGACGTCGTGACAACTATTCCCTTCTCATGCCCTTCTCGCCCTTCTCTTTCTTTTTCTCTTAGTTCCAAAAAAATCCGTCGGACGAAATATGTTCAGTACTAAAAGCACGAAGATGACGATCTAGGTGTAGGTTCATTTATGGTGTAATCATAGATGTAGAATATGAACAATGTGACCATAGATGCGGAAAAAAGCGCACATTTAATATGAACCATGTAAAATAAGTTCACATGGTTCTTATTGAGATGCAAAATTTTGACTGCCTGCACATGATTCGTTTTCTATCTCCATAAATATTGGTTATTAGGACATGGTTCATATTGTAGAAGGTGGAGAAAAAAAAACTAAAAAAAACTGTATATTTAGTTCATTTTCGTCAAAAACGTTACATTGTTCATATTGATATGTCCCTAGGTATCCATGTGACTTAAATTCACAGAAAGGCCAAAGCAAACACGTGCGCCTAGTTCTCGACAGTTCACATTTCCGCACTCGACAGTCATCATCTCGCCCCCCTTGGGGCGGTCGCCGAGGGGCCTCCGCCCAGGAGGCTGCCCTCTCGACAGTCACGCTCTCGCCTCTCAGGAGTCACCATCTCGCGTCCGCCGAGAAACCTCTTGCCCTCCCCCTTGGAGCGGTCACCGAGGCTCCTCCCGTAACCCCGCGAACTTCCGCCCAGGAAGCCAGAGTGGTCGCCAGACTTCCGCCCAGGAAGCTGCCCTCTCAGAAATCGCTGCCTGCCGACTCCGCCCTCCGGAGCCTTGGCCCAGTCTGAACTGATTCCGCCCATCGGAACCAGCCCAAGTTGCCGCTTTTTGTGTATTAGTGATAAGTGCGAACGTGGAGTACGCGGATCCAGAATCATCGTAAAGGGAAGTGCCTGAACAATCTTTGCATATTTATCTCGTAACGTGACCCAACTTTTAAGACATTGAATGAACAATAATTTAGGATTAAGAAAAAGGACAATTAATTTTAAGAATTACAGTTTAAAACTATCATTAAGCTAGATTAAGACTAACCCTTCTTTATACATTTTTTAAAAATAAATTTTAATCGTGTTCGAACTTAAGTAACTTCTTTTTTTTGTACTCGTTCCTCCTTATCTTTTACATGAATAATATTAATTATTAACTTCCCTTAAGTAGAGTTATAACAATTGGCGGCCCTGAACGTGGGGCTTACCGGCTTTTAGGCTGGTAGAAGTATAAGTGCATACTTCCGATTCCCGACCCTGAGATTAGAGCAATTAATTCAAAAGGAGGAACGATTTTCATAATTTGTAAAATAATTTATTCGCCCACAGCCTCGTTAGAATCTAGGATAAGATTTTCAGGTTATTTATAATTTTGTTTAATTTTAAGTGGCAATTTTGATTTATGTTTTACAGTATTTTTTTCGTCTCTATAATATGTACATCCGGGTTTAATACTTCCCATATCAAAAGAGTATTTGGCGCCCAAAAAATCTTAGTAATAGTTTAGGTACAGATTTGTTTTAATTTAGGTATTGCTTTTTTTATTAATTTAGGTGTAGTTTTAATTAATTTAGGTATTGATTTTTTTTATTAATTTCGGTATAGATTTTTGAAAATTAAATTAGGTATATATATTTTTAAAATTTAGGAATAGATTTTAATTTTAGACAATTTAGAATATTTTGAACAATGGCGTCAGCTAGCACCCGGACTACGCGAGCGGCCACAGCAGAAGTTAGTCAGGCGGCAGGAGCGGTAGAAACTCTCCCACAGCCTCCCCCAAGAATGGAGAACAAGGGTCAGACCACGTGCCAACCGAGACTTCTTGAAGACCGATTTGGAGGTCTAGCGGAAGAAGATCCGGAAGTATTTATTTCCGCGTGCGAGGAGTATTTTAATTGTACAAGCTGCTCACCTGCAACGAAGGTCGAGAAGGCAGTTAACAGGTTGCAAGGGGAAGCGCAAAAATGGTGGCTGCCACATTCACGCGGACGGTGGAGTTGGGAAGATTTTACAGCCCAGCTACGCAGGCGCTACGGCGTAGATGGAGCCAGAACATCGCTTATTGTCACGTTGTATGGGGATCAACAACGGAGCAACGAGAGTGGCGTATGCTTCTTACGACGGAAGCGAGCCGTTTACGAACGCGTTTTTGGACAAGCGGGCATGGACGAGTTGTGCCCAGAGCTAATAGGGCTGATGACGCCCCGCTACAGGGAACTGCTGGAGGCGGGCCTTATCTTCGGGGCTTACACGATGGAGACTCTTACCTCGCGTGTTAACCTCATAGATTTTCCAAAGGAGCCACTATTCCGTACGCCGCCACCCCAACCTCAGGAGAGGGGAGATAGACGCGGTAACGACCGCGAGAGAAGAGAACCGCGAGACCCCTGGTGTCAATATTGTCCAGGGAGACATTGGAATAGCGATTGCCCAGAACGTCTGCCCCGCAGGGCGGGAAACTGGCAGAGCCCGGGCGCCGAACAGGTTGGACAACGTCGCGCCTAGGGCCCCCAGAATTTTACCAGCGTACCCCACGAGAAGGGCGAACTGGACCACAAACCACTCAAGAGTCCCCTCAATGTTCCTTTGCCTACGTTTCAGTCAGGGAACCCCCATCTCACACGCGCGCGCCCATTACACCGGATAATGCCACTACTATTGCGCAATTTAATTTCACACCTCAAGAGCCACTGGCCGGGCCAAGTGGCCAGGATATGTACTTAGTCTCTACTACGTTAGACGGAGCACCCGATATATTGCAAGAAAACACCCAACACGCACTTCTGACGAATATTACGCAACATGAGTTTAACCACGTGCCGCCGCTAATAAGTACGTACAGCCCGGATATACCTAACCAAGCGGTCATAGTATCAAATATGCCCGAGATGGAAATTCATTCCACATATCCAACGTGCAACACAGCCACAGCCGAAAGTGTTACCCTCATGCCTCGTATTCGAGTTAAGATTCAAGGGCGAGATTTCGAAGCACTCATCGATTCGGCAGCCTCCCATAACCTCGTTAGGGCCGAACTAGTTTCAGTCGATAATTGCGAGAAATCCTCGCTTAACACAATAAACTTGGCCCACGCATCCGCGTCAATGGCTATTTTAGCGAAGACAACGCTGCACTGGACCATACAGGAAAGGGAGCTCGAAGATAATTTCTTGGTTATAGACGGATTACGGGAAGCCCTAATCTTAGGAAACGCTTGGCTTACCGCTCAGAGAGCCGTGGTGGACTTCTACAGGGGATGTTTGCACTTTGGCCGTGGCGAACGGCTGAGTACGCACCTAATCCCACGACGCCAGCCAACCAGTCAAGGGAATGCTGAACTGCCAGAGATACCTAACCTCCCCGACGCCCAGAAACGGGCAGTTACCAATTTATTGACTGAATTCGAAGAGCTTTTCCGGCCATATGCAGGGCCAGCGCCTCTGCAACCACACGTCATTCACCTAAAGGATAAAAAACCAATTCGCATTGCCCCGCACCGATTGTCCGATGCAAAGAAGAAAGCGTTATACGATCAGCTAGAAGGAATGCTGGCGGATGGAGTGATAGAAGCCAGTAGATCGCCATATTGCTTCCCCGTCGTGATGGCTCCCCGGAAGGGACGGAATGGATTCCGATTTTGCATTGATTATCGTCGTTTGAACGAAGTTACCGAAGGAGAAATATCACCACTACCTATTATCCACGAAACACTAAAGGATCTCGGGACAGCCAAGGTGTTCACCACCTTAGATTTAACGAAGGGTTATTGGGAGGTGCCGATGGACCCAGAATCGAAGCACCTGACTGCGTTTGCTACCCCTGATGGTGCATGTTACCAATTTAGAGTTATGCCTTTCGGGCTCAAGGGCGCCCCAGGAACGTTTCAACGTCAAATGAGTCAAGAGGTACTTGCCGGCTACCTTAGAGAATTTTGCATGGTTTATATAGACGATGTAGTGATATTCTCTCCCGACTTACAAAGTCACCTGTACCACCTGAGGCTGGTCTTCGAACGACTCCAACACTTTGGGCTCCGTTGTGCCCCAAAAAAATGCAACCTAATCGCTGAAAAAATCGATTATTTAGGCCATACGGTCAGCGCCAGGGGTAACCAACCACAACCTATTCATGAGCAAGCGATAGCTGCCGCCACGCCTCCCCGGACACGAAAAGAGCTAAGAGGATTTTTAGGATTATGCAACTGGCTGCGGGAGTACGTCCCTCGATTTTCGGAGCTAGCATCCCCAATGACAGACCTGCTTAACACACGTAGGAACTTCCGTTGGACCCCAGCCGCCCAGGATGCCATGGAGAGGATCCAAGAAGCGCTTAGTGGCCCGCTCACGCTGGCTCGACCGGATTTTGGCCGAGAATTTATTATTCAAACGGATGCGAGTAAGTTTGGAATATCGGCTGTGATGTACCATTCCCGCCCAGATGGAGGGAGAGACGTTATTTCCTACGCTAGTGCAAAGTTTACTGAAGCCGAACAACGTCTACATTCCAACGAACAAGAAGCGTTGGCAGCCGTATGGGCGATCAAGCGATATAGGCCATATATCGAAGGTAGACACTTCAGACTTCGGACTGATAACCAGGCTCTCACGTGGCTGCATAACGCTAAGGACCAACGAGCCAAACTGATGCGCTGGGCGTTGCTTCTTCAGGAGTTCGATTTCACGCTGGAACATTGCCCAGGGAGGAATAATGAATTACCCGATGCCTTATCTCGCCAGCCCAGCGATACGTACATAAATCCCGACATAGAGAAATTGGACCGAATGATGTATCCCACGCGCGACAGCGGCACTGAAGAATCAGGTGCTCAGGTGATGCACGTGGAAGTCGCTCAGAAGAGCGACTCCCCACTCCAGGAGGTGGAAGGCCAGGACCGGGAGAGCAATGACACGCCGATCAACTTAGCCTTAACAGAAGAAATCAGAGAACGACAGAGAACGGACCCAGAAACTCAACAGAAACTTAGGCGGCTACGCCAAATTAGCGCACGACATGCTCCCAGTGCACAAGATCGTCGCTACATGCGAAGTTACGAGCGAATGGGCGATTACCTCTGGAGAAGAAGGAACCACAACGAGCCCCAGTTGGCAGTACCAACCAGTATGATTAGCAAAGTTATCACCGCCTACCATAATAGTTCTGTGGCCGGACACCCGGGAGCAAAGGAGACCCTTAGGGCGGCTCAAGCCCACTATTTCTGGCCTAACATGCGCACTGATGTAGAAAAACATGTTCAAGCATGCATGGTGTGCTTAACTACACGAGCCCGGCCAAGACGCCCCGCAGCTCCTTTTGGCAGTACCCAAGCTTCAAATCCGTTCGAACTCGTGGCCATCGACTTGATGGGACCATATCCCACAACCGCCAGAGGGAAACGATTCATCTTAGTGGTTACGGATCTCTTCACTAGATGGGTTGAAGCCTTCCCGATTCGTTCGAGTAAAGCCCCGCAGTTAGTAACGCTGTTAGAGACAGAGGTTTTCAACCGATTCGGTTACCCTCGAGCCTTGCTCACCGACAACGGTCCCCAGTTCAGAAACGCCTTGTGGAGCCAAGCCATCGAGCGTTGGCAATGCCTGCATTGGACTACAGCCATATACCACGCCCGAGCAAACGTTACGGAACGGCGCAATCAAGAAATAAAAAAGGATTACGAATCTACCTTCAAGGACAGGCTCACGCGCAATGGGATACCCATATACCCACGCTCCTCGGGGCCCTGCGCGGCCGCCAGAACGCCGCCACAGGGATAACACCTAGCCAAGCTCTTCTAGGTTACGACCTCCCCCGACCCGGCGAGTGGATGGTGCACACGTCTGATGAATTTACGAACCCGGCAAGTACCGCACGCCAGCGCGCAGAACAAGACCAAGCAATCAGGGACTCCCAACGAAAGTACAGTGAGGGCTATGCCCCGCCGGTTGAAGAGAGATCTAACTACGAGACGGGTCAAAAGGTCTTTATGAGGGAACACCCTCAATCAGATCTGGCAGCGGGATTCCACGCGGGTTTTGCCCCCACGTGGAGTGGACCTCATAAAATTCTAATACCTACAGGCCGAGGCAATATCTACTGGATCGAACGCAGAGGGAAACCATGTAAGGTACACGCGGACCAACTGCGTCCAGCACCCAGGCCAGAAGGACAGACGCCAAGCGATACCTAGTTCTTATATAACTTATACCAATATCAATATCGTAATAGTAATGTTAAATTTAGGTTGTTAAGTTAAAATCTCGTAGCAATAGTAAAGCTAATGATAGCTAATAAGTTAGTTATAATCTCCCTGTGAATTCAAGTCAACCAAACCGGGGGCGATTGATATGTCCCTAGGTATCCATGTGACTTAAATTCACAGAAAGGCCAAAGCAAACACGTGCGCCTAGTTCTCGACAGTTCACATTTCCGCACTCGACAGTCATCATCTCGCCCCCCTTGGGGCGGTCGCCGAGGGGCCTCCGCCCAGGAGGCTGCCCTCTCGACAGTCACGCTCTCGCCTCTCAGGAGTCACCATCTCGCGTCCGCCGAGAAACCTCTTGCCCTCCCCCTTGGAGCGGTCACCGAGGCTCCTCCCGTAACCCCGCGAACTTCCGCCCAGGAAGCCAGAGTGGTCGCCAGACTTCCGCCCAGGAAGCTGCCCTCTCAGAAATCGCTGCCTGCCGACTCCGCCCTCCGGAGCCTTGGCCCAGTCTGAACTGATTCCGCCCATCGGAACCAGCCCAAGTTGCCGCTTTTTGTGTATTAGTGATAAGTGCAAACGTGGAGTACGCGGATCCAGAATCATCGTAAAGGGAAGTGCCTGAACAATCTTTGCATATTTATCTCGTAACGTGACCCAACTTTTAAGACATTGAATGAACAATAATTTAGGATTAAGAAAAAGGACAATTAATTTTAAGAATTACAGTTTAAAACTATCATTAAGCTAGATTAAGACTAACCCTTCTTTATACATTTTTTTAAAATAAATTTTAATCGTGTTCGAACTTAAGTAACTTCTTTTTTTTGTACTCGTTCCTCCTTATCTTTTACATGAATAATATTAATTATTAACTTCCCTTAAGTAGAGTTATAACAATATTATGTATGCACCGACGATATAATGCTTTATGCCACTCTCACTATAAATTGTTCTATGGAATAATTGGATTGGAAGATTTAAAGATCCCCAGGACGTCAAACATTCTACGTTCCAAGTATATAAAAAATTCTATGCCAAAAATTAGGTTCATCACCTCAAAAACACATCTCACAAAACACAAGTGCAAAGGAAATATACCTAAGTGCTACTACCTTTGGCAAAGAAACTCTATACCAAATATACCAGTATATAGTATAGTATTTTTAAAATATGTTCATACAAGTTATTGAAAAAACCCTACCCAAACCATGAAGTTGAACTTTAGACGCCGCTGAAAATCCTCTATCCAATACCTAGTTCCTCTCAGCATCTCCTAGTGGCATCTCCTAGTGGCATCTCCTAGTGGGATCTCCTAGTGGGATCTCCTAGTAAGGGAGGACCACGAAAATATTCTACATTTCTTTTATATTTATATTTACAATCTTCTTAAAATGTCAAAATTATAAAATGGTAATAAAATTAAATTTTTTAATAATGAACATAAATTGTGCCAAGTTGTACGTATCTACAGCTCCAGCTGGTGCCGTTATAGCCATGTACGCGGTTTCTTGATGTTGTACTTATAGAAATAAGTGAGCATTCCCCTAATCATTTTCTGTACCAAACAAACTATCGTCTCGGATCTAATTTTGATTTGTCTCGTTGTCTCCAGGTGGCGAATCCGACCACGTGTTCCACCTCCATGGATACAGCTTCCTGGTGGTGGGGATCGCCCAGGTGCCCGGATTCCTGGACGCGGAGACCATCCAGAGGCTGGAGCAGGAAGGTCAACTCTTCCCCAGCAAGAACCTGGTGAACCCGGTCAGGAAGGACACCGTCACTATCCCCAAGTTCGGCGCGGTGGCCCTGAGGTTCAAGGCCGACAACCCCGGCTACTGGATCCTGCGGGACGAGCGCTCCAACCAGTGGACCAGGGGGCTGGACGTGGTGCTCCAGGTGGGAGAGACGCCGGACTTCGTCAAACCCCCGCCGGATTTTCCCAAGTGCGGCAGCTACGTGGGGCCACACTATTTTTTAATTTAAACAGAGACGATATTCACGATGAATTGTGATGTTCCATCAAGTGTGATATATTAGATTATCAGTTTGAGTTGTATGTCTGCTCTACACTCCGAGAACCCGAGAGCGAGAGAGTAGCTGACACGCTCGCGTTATTCGTGTCTCCTCGCCTGCGCTCCGTTCTATATCGATTCTCTTATCGAGTTCTACGTGTATGTCGATTTTAAAGCTTCCTGCAGACGACGAATATCAATTGTCAATGGTTACGTCAATTTACGTCATTCATGCGATTGACATTTGCAAATAAATTGATAGTTGATTTAATTGAATTTACGACTTTCAGGTGATGAAAGAATGATGGGTATTTTAAATGAGAGCACAGACAAGCGCCATTGAAGCAGCGGAATGGTCTGTTGAGCCCTTTGGAATTCAGTTTCATCGCGGAACGAGATTTTCTTTAATTAATGAAATTATAAATTCAATAATTGGTTATTTATTTTTTTCTTTAACCCTACATAGGAAGCCATGAGGAAAATAATTTCCCTCAGGGCCTATTTAATCTTTGGGGATGCTGTGTGGAGGGTTATTTTAAGGAAGCGAAGGAGAGGAAGTTGTGGGAAGGAATAGGGTATTAGGGGTAGGTAAGAATCTAGGGATCAGTGTCCAGTAGTGAAGGACGAATGATCTATCCCTCCCGCTGAGGCACAAGGCGATGGATCAAGAAAGACCAGTTGGAGAGGTCAAAGGGTCTCCCCAAACCAGCCTCTCCCGATCTGGCACACATAACCGGATGAACCCGGGCACCCCTGCCAAATCAATGGTTTTGGTTCAAATCGTCAGTAATGAACTATGTCCTGAATTAATATACTTGATTTCTTTCAATGTACCTCGCAAACCAACATCGAGACATTATCTACCGTATTATTGTGACAACTCCAACACGGAATCACAATTATATACTGCCGTTCGCCGTATACTGAATTTAGGTAATGATTATAAGGATGTAATCTACATAATTAATGTATAGACAGGTCTTATAATAGAATTCATTTCAACAAGCCGAACAAACTGCCCTAGTATAGCTCTCCTTCGATATATTTATTGTGTGACTGATACCCCTATAATATGTACATTATTGTACATACACTGAAGTATTTAAGTACACTAATATTGACGTATTTCTTTAATGATCCAGTAATGTTGAAATTGAAATCAGGAATTCGCACACTTTTGCTGCGGACGTCTACAAAGTAACTGGGGCGAAAATATTGAAAACTGATCAATTGAAATTCCGTCAATCGCGTAAACACATTGACAGTTGACATTGATCGTCTCTAGAGAGCTTAAGGACATGAGACGATCCATCCGCCGCGAAGAGGTTTATGGTGTTGAAGATTTCTGGTAACCACCAAACAACCAAACAGAATCAAGCAACTACCGCGCGATACGAGAATGAAGAGGTAGCACTCTGGCTGCCGGAAAAGATATCGCTGAATGTGTAGAGCAGGCATTAGGATAAAACGATCGCTCTATTAAAAAGCTCGTAGATATGTTTTTTGTATTTTTTTATTTTACTCTGGTGTTAAAACGCATCAAGAATTATGCCCATGAATGCGTTTTTTTTAAATATTTATTTTTATTTATGTGTTGAGTTACCATTATTTTATATTATTATATTAATAGATAAGATGTGATCTCTCGTGATTAACTGATTAATGTGTGGTGAAGTTTGAGGAGATGGTCTCTGAAGTGATATTTCGCCGAGCGTGAAGTAAAAAAACTGTAATCGAGACTTGCTATAGCAGCCGTCGAACTGGTTTTTTGTATTTCTTGATGAAATTTAATATTCACATTTGAAAGTAGTCGCTAGTTATTTAGATAGTACTGCTGTACAAAGTTAAATAAACTGAATTTAGCATGTTTTCTGGATAAACAAAACTGTTCTTGATTAAAAACAATCAAAATTACATCCTGACTCTTGCAATGTATTAAATTTGAAATAATATCAACAGAATTTTATTAAATGTTTGATAATATATTGAGAAAATCAAAAGATATGGCAGCATCACACATACTAATAGAATATATAATATTATTAGGTAATAAAACTGATTTTCAAAACTGTTTCAGAGTTTTATCTTTGGACTGTAAATAGACGATAAAGATAGCACAGACGATCGATAAAACCCTTTGTCAATACAATATTGACGAAAACCGTCATCCGTCGGATAAGCTGTTAACACGCACAACTTTTTTGATAATGTTGTTCGCTATGCAAAATAACTGGCTTATCAATGAATGGAGGTAAACTAAGGACGAGTTGTTTCGGAGAATTTGAACAATTCATCAAATTTCAGCGTTCATTTTCTGGTTCTGTGAAAGTCTTATTCGAGTTCTGTTATTATATGATTATAGGCTATTTGCTTCGCACAACTGAAATAATAACAGAACTTGAAAAAATCTTTCACAGAACTTGAAAATGAACGTTGAAATTTGATGAATTGTTCAAATTCTCCGAAACAACCCGTCCTAACTAAGCTTTTAGAATAGGAATAAATCGTGTACAAGATCCATAGACTTAATTAATTAATCTAAGACGCGATCAGTTGATTCCGTTCCAACTGATTACGATGACTAAAGTCTTCACGAACTCATTTTAGTTTTAGTGTCAAAAAGTACACGTGAATTGCCAATGTATATTAAAGTTATTATTTCAATTCGTCAATTGTCAATTTATTAGTATTTTTAACTTTGCGTGGCCGTCTGATGATTGAATGTTAATTAGAAAATACCTCCAGCGTATGTCGATTTGGAATTTATTGTATTATCTATATCGGTCTGGCTATCAACAGCGCGACCGTGCTCGGGAAATCGGTATAAAATCATCGGTAGTTACACCCATTGACCCGATATCGTAAAGTTATCGATTTCACTGCGCTAGACACCTCTGAACTGTAAGCCCTTTTTTCACAATTATCTCCCTCTAACATTCGTATTTACATATCTCCTTTTCAAACCAGCTTCGTCTTCTATTTGAACGCTTACTACGGAGCCTTTATTATTGATATTAAAAACCGAAAATGATTACACGATCATTATGAAGTGAAAACGCTACTGGCTGGCAAGACGGCCGTCACTAGCGTTGGACGGTGTGACGTCAACAACGCCGTATTCGCTTTAAACTTTATTACTTAACATGAAAATAAAATATAAATGCCTTCATTATCGTAATTTTTTACGAGAATAAAAAAAAAACAGTGGAAATATCCTATTGAATATAGACATATCATATGGTACATGGTACTGGTGTGTTTTGTACCAACCAGAAATAATGATTTTGAAGCTGTGTAAAGATAGGCTTTATTGCGTTTTCACGCCATGATAATATCATGGCGTGAAAATAATAATATAATACATTATATCTGGGAATCTTCATTGGTAACTACTCCAGTAAAGGGTGATATATTATATATATATTATATCACCCTTTACTGGAGTAGTTACCAATGAAGATTCCCAGATATAATGTATGTCCTAATCATATTTATTTTCTTCTATTTTTAAGAATATTTCTCCCCTTTGTGGTTCTGATTGTAATGTTTTTTTTTTAAATAATGTTATAAAAATAAAATAAATTGTTACTAACACACTGTTTTTTTCTTAAATAAAAAAACTTAATTCAGACAGTGAGACTGTTAATTTATTGTAATTTGACACTGGAGTTATAATAGCAGGATTTTTTTCTAGCCTAACGATTTTCATTTTTCAAAAGTCATCTTCTGTCAATGCAAATAATTTCAAAAGTGGCCACTCTATGTCCTTTGAAAAATACACCATAAACACATGTTTATTATTGACGTGGCAAACCGCATTGTTTGCCACGTCAATAATAAACATTGTTGGATCGCATTATCCACATTTGAAAGCTTTAATAAGAAATGGGTTGATCAGAAAAATACTGTGAGTTTTTTTTATATTGCCTTAATATAGCGTGACGGCGCGGTTGAAAGGAATGAAAAATTTGTATAAATGAATATAATTGCCACGCTAATCGACAACTATCAAATCAAATGCATATTCTACAGTCTTAGCGGGACTAACCAAGTGTGAGCTGGTATTTCAGTTGGTTTTTAAGCTCAGCTTGTGAGTTATTTACGTCCGTCAAGTTGCTCTCTGGTAGGCCCCTAGTGACTTTACTGAAAATGTCTGATTTACCGGCCAAATGTCTCATTGAAAGAGTGTGGTAAACAAAGTACAGTATAGTATCGACGCTGATATTTTTACACCCGTCTGAATTTGGCTTTACAGCTGCAACCATGATTCAATTAGAAATGTATGTGTCCGTTGATTAACTGCCAACGAAGTGCAATGGCCAATTTCTTCCGATCATTATTGGTAAATACCCTGCCGCCATTGCACTTGCAAATGTCGATAAACAGTGTAATAACTTTCATATTGGTGCAGTCGGAGACTTCAACACCGAGCGGCGAGCGCCACTTCTCCGAGGAGCGCCAGAACGGAACGCCAAACCAAACCGATTTTCATATTTCTATGTGTCTTTTTTATTCTAGATATAAGTACATTACAATTTCATTCATTTAACCCCACGGGTCTCGGGCATATTCTGTCAGAAGTTCAAAAAAATCTAAATAAATACAATATTTCTGAATGCATTTGAAAACTAAAAAGGTGACGAAATTGCGCTTTCAAGTGCTATTATTAGATATTAAAATTTTGAAAAACACATATTTATTAGTTTCATATAAAAATAATTAATAAAAAATTCACAGACTTTCCTAAACTTATCTCAAATTGTGGTCGGAACCTTTGGCTTTATAGAGGTGATCATTTTGATTATTCTGTGGTTAACTTCTGAATTTGAATATAAAGCTTGGTATTTTTTTCTTTTTAACACCTTTAGTTCATGTTTCTAACTACATATGACTGGGGTTAGCTAGAATAATAAATACATACCAATAATACCACTAATTATTTCTAGCATTTTTATTTTACATTTAACTCATGTCAAAAATAATCTCCCTCGAGACCTATGTCATCTTTGAAGGGTCTGTTTAATGGATATTGGGAAAGGAAGTTCTGTGAAAGAAGAGGTATGGGGAGTGGGTAATTGTACATGGTAATGGTACTCCCCCACCTTCCTTTTCCCCATCTCCTTCCCCTCCCCACTACCTTTAGCTTCACAATGTACCCCAATTGGGGATGCCGTAGTCTCACTGGCTCTAGACATTTGGGAGTAGTTGAGACTCTTGTGCGATATTCACATAAAAAGGTAACTGGTGTTTGCATTGCACATTGTAGTTCTGCATAATATTTTGTAAAAAAAAAGAACAAAGAAGAGAAAATTAACAATAGTGATTTATAAAACCCTCTACCAATTCAATGCGGAGTTCCACAGGGTTGTGTTCTAGGCCCTTTTCTATTCCTCATGTATATATTAACAATCTCTGTAACCTATCTATAATCAGAAAACTAATATATTTTGCAGATGACACTTGTTAACAGATGACTCTGTGCTAACAGATGACACTGTGCTAATAGCTCGACATAAAAATTGGAAAGGAACATTCGCTCCAAATAGGCCTTGTAAATAATAGGTTAGATGATAATCTTATGTCTCTCAATGCTGGAAAAACTAAATGTATAACCTTCAGTCTTCCCTCTGCTACCCAACCTTAGAAGGTTGAACAATAAAACAATTTCACTTCTGTCCAAGACCTGATTCTTCCTGTAATTTCCCAGACTTGGCACAAGTCACCAATATAATATATCTAGGGGTCTTGATTAATCAACATCTACGTTGGGATCAGCACACAGCCAGCCTAACTCCCCGCATTCCTTACTCCTACAACACTTAAATCAGTATACTATGCTCTCCACCAATCCATATTAGCAAACGGCATCTTAATTTGGGGTGGCTGTGCTCAAACTACAGGATTTTCCAATAAGAGGTGTTATTTTAAATAGCCCGCTATTTCGGTAGATGTTACTTTGGAAGCTGTCATTTTTGACATTTGACAAGTAGAAACTACGCCATTAATAAAAATGGAACGATACACGCTTCAACAACGCATTGAAATTATTAAAATTCACTTGAGTGAATCAAATGCAAATCATCTTGAGAGATGAGGCCCATTTCCACCATGGTGGCTTCGTCAACAAGCAAAATTGTCGCATCTGGGGTCGAAAAACCCAAGAGTTATTGTTGAAAAGCCTCTCTATCCTCAACGTGTGACTGTTTGGTGCGGTTTATGGTCCGGTGGAGTCATTGGACCTAACTTTTTCGAAAATGAGGCTGGAGCAACAGTTACGGTGAATGGATTGCACTATCGAGAGATGATTAATGATTTTTTATGGCCGGAATTGGATGGTATTAATCTGGACAACGTTTACTTTCAACAAGACGGCGCTACGTGCCACACAATCAACGAAACCATTGATATTTTACGATTGAATATTAAAATAACACCTCTTATTGGAAAACCCTGTATTATTGATCCTCTGTAAAAAGCACAAAAATGCTATAACGTTTTATCAACAAGCGACCGACAAGATATTCCTCAATTCAAGATTTTATCTAGCATAATGTTTTAAATATACGTCAACTCCATCTAAAAATTGTACAAACACATTTTTGTATAAATACATTAAAAAAACACAATCACAACACCAGAAATATAACCATACAACATTACAATGTACCTAAACCTCATAATACATCAGCACAAAGACAATTCATCTACCTAACTTCAACCTTCTCCCTGATATCCTAAAAACCTAAACTCAACTTTCAAAACACAAATAACTCTATGGATCCTTAGTCCTTACATCTGCAATACATTTCAATTACAACACCCATACATTATACACTTTAACCCCCTAATCTCCCTCTACACATCTCTCACATTCCTTAATTGACTTAATTCATATAAAATATAATACTTATCAATGTTTAATTAAATATTAACTTATTATTTATCACATAAAATATTAACTAAATCGGAATTGTATAATTTGACTTCATTCACATGTGATTTTATAAATACCTATGGACAAATTCTCATCAGATATACTGTTAAGTACCTAGATAAGATTAACTGCTATTTGTGGCGGGATCAGAAAATAAGCAAGATTGATGCATATTTCAAATGTCGCAATATTTCTGATATCAAATAAACGATGTAAATTTCTATCGGAATTACGGATAGGCACTCCCATGCGTACGCTTCCCAGCAGTGAAAAATAATAAAGTCAGGACTTCGGAGTTAGGAACACTTGTTCCGAAGTGTAAAAATTCGATTTTCACGAACTTTATAAAACGTGCCAATATCGTACATAAAATAATAATATTAAAAATTCATATTTCCTTATAAAGTACCCGTGGGCCGGTATTTCTCGACTTGATTGAATTCTGTAGAAATGAGGTCCCTGAGGCATATGTGTGGTAAAACCATGCATAACCGAGTAAGAAATGTGGAGATCCGAAAAGAGTGCAAAGCTGATGTAAGCGTAATGATTAAGCTTTTAAGAAAGGGACGCTTAGATGGTTTGGCATGTAGAGCGAATGAGCGAAGAAAGGAGTGTAAGGGGAATATATGACGCAAATGTTAATGATAGAAGTCGGGGACGCCCGAGGAAGACATAATAGAAGAGTATGTATGAATGTGAATGAGGCAAGGAGTGTGTGGTGTACCCTTGCAGAAAACGGTGTGATGGTTAGTTAGTTAATTAAGCTTAACTTTATAGATATTTACGTCTGTCAAGTTGCTCTCTGGTAGCAACCCTGGAAAAGTCATACCATTACTAAAAATGACTGATATGGTCCCCGTGTAGTGTGGTGCAGCTGTCAATAGTACAATCCAGTGACGGTTCGTGACTTCAATGAGCTAGAATGGTACGATTGAAAAATACCACATTGTTGGTGCTTGTTTTAGCTGAAAAATTGTATGTTTTCCATAAAATTGAAAATGGAATTTTTACATCTTAGCTCGCTGAAAAGTGAGGAAACGCCTGGAACAATAAATCAACAGGTACAATACTGAATCTTGAGACAGCAAAACAAAAATTAAAAAGATAATAATGCAATATAAGAGTAGTTTTTTAATATTTTTTTTTCATAATTTTTTAAAATATTTTATATTATTTTATACATCAACTCCAAAAAGAAGATCCTGAGGAATATAAATTCCCTCGGTGCCTATGTCAACTTTGGGAATGCTGTGTGCAGGGTATTTTTAAGTAAAGGAAGGGAAAGGAAGTTCTGGGAAGGAAAAAGTATGAGGGGTGGGTAGGAATCTGTGGGGTCAGTGATGACGAGTTCATCAAGGCGTTGGGTCAAGAGAGTCTGGCTGGAGAGGTGAAAGGGTCTCCTTCAACGGACCTCTCCTGTTCCGGCCCGCCACGCAGCTGGTGAGTGGACGCATCCGCTACCAAGACCATTCTAAGACCACCAAGATTGTTCTGTTTTCTATTTTATTTTATGTTACTGTTACTACATGTGTTAATATTGTTTCATCTAACTTATAACAGTTTAATGTTATTTCGTGCTTTAACAACCCAACTGGGCGTAAAACCAAATAAAATAATGACCTGGACGAATCTCACCCCGTTCTCACAAACAAATAATGTCATTTATTTTCCTTTTCCTTGTGGGTTTTGTCGTATCTTGTACTGTGTTTATGTTCACTTCTGCCCCTGTGGAAGTTGTAAATGAATTGACTTCACTCTTCACCTCACGTTTTACAGCTGTAGTAGAACTCCCTTCTCCGTGCTCCTCCGTAGCTTTGGACAATGCTTCCTTTATGTCAAAATCTATTTTGTCTAAATTACTTCTTGAAGAAAAAATTTTATCATCATCGTCATCAATGGTAATTATATTGCTACGAATATCTGTATCATCAATATTTTCTTCTTTAATCGTGTCATCTTCATCCCATTCAATTTTTAATACAGTTTGATCTTTACTTTTGGGATAATCTTGAACTCTAACAATACATTTGCTTTGTTCTTGCGAAGTAAAGTCTTCGTGGACGGGTTTTAAAGGTTTACTGTCTTCATGAGACGGACTGGGAGAAAATCGTTCTCTTTTGTAAATGTTATCATCTGAAACATTTATTTTATTTTCTGAAATTCCTACAGAAGGGATTGATCCTTTGATGTCATTGCTCTCAGTGGCATCTTCATTTTGTTGAAGTTCTCCTTCGATTGATTCGGAATCTGATATATCTATAACTGCGGATGTAATGTCTAATTTTATATTACCAAGCAAATTGATTTTAGAACTCTCGACCTTAATGGATGGTTCTGTTGGTAAATCAATAAGTGATAATTCATTTTTAACAGGAACAGGTGGTGTGTTGACATTTTGAGTATTTTCATAAAATGAATCGTTTGCACCTGTAAGGAAACTCAATCTTCTAACAGCGATTGAGTCATTATTATCATTATTCATTTGTTTCTTAGAAACTGCTGTAGAAGAAGATGGATGAACACTTATTACTTTTGTTTCCTTCCTCGATGACTTATTTGTAATCTTCTTTTCTTTTGATCTCGGTGGAAATACACACTTTGGTAAGAATGTTAAAGTGTTATGTTCAGATGACACAAGCTTAGATTTGTATTCACTCTCGTTATTAACAGTGACAAGAGCAAAGTTATCTTCGTAAGGCAAATTCATCGCCATTAAATGTTGCCGAACCTCCAAATAAGCTCTACAAATGCTGACGTCTTGAAATGTCGCTCGGGGATTACGGCATAACTTTCTGATAGGAGGTAATGTTCGCATATCTGTAAATTACAATTACCGTTATTATAAAAATAGTGATCATTTAACATGTTAATGATGCATAACATAAAGTATTTGTAAGTGTAATGATGACAGTAAGGCCTCACCGTAGTTAATGGAAGGTGATTGCAAGACTTGGATAATGCTGGCCAACTTGGAGGCAGGCAGGAGGCGCCCTACGTCAATTCGATTATTTGTTATTAAGCCAGTACACAGATGGCTTACGACGGTCGATGGCTCAATATCTCTGGAAATGGAGGAAACAGAACTTTTATGATTTAACATATCGACTAGTTTTGCGTTTTGATTTAGTTAATATCCTGATGAACCTTGGTTTGCGAAACCAGTCAATATGCTCCTGGAGCATACCTTATGGAGTAATAGAATAATTAGGAAAAAAATTATATTTATTTTGTATAGTGTTATAATTTTAAATCTTGGATTATTTTGTTTATAAAATAAAATATTCTAAATAATAAAAGTTCATGGTTAAATACAAAGTGTTTATTTTATTTTTTTTTACTTTTTGCATCTCGCATAGTTCAAAGCTGCGTATCTAATGTAGATTTATTCAAAGTGGTCAATATGATCATTTTGTTCATTTTACATACCTTTCTAGAGAGATATCTTCAACTTCCATTCCACTCCGGAACATATCTATGGACATCAAGGTATCTTTGGTAACGGTTCTTATTAGCGGGTGTTTCGACAATACATAAATACCTTTCTAGAGAGATGTCTTCAACTTCCATTCCACTCTGGAACATCTCTATGAACATGAAGGTACCTTTGGTAACAGTTCTTATTAGCAAGTGTTTCGACTATACATACATACCTTTCTAGAGAGATGTCTTCAACTTCCATTCCACTCTGGGACATCTCTATGAACATGAAGGTACCTTTGGTAACAGTTCTTATTAGCAAGTGTTTCGACTATACATACATACCTTTCTAGAGAGATGTCTTCAACTTCCATTCCACTCTGGGACATCTCTATGAACATGAAGGTACCTTTGGTAACAGTTCTTATTAGCAAGTGTTTTGACTATACATACATACCTTTCTAGAGAGATGTCTTCAACTTCCATTCCACTCTGGGACATCTCTATGAACATGAAGGTACCTTTGGTAACAGTTCTTATTAGCAAGTGTTTCGACTATACATACATACCTTTCTAGAGAGATGTCTTCAACTTCCATTCCACTCTGGAACATCTCTATGAACATGAAGGTACCTTTGGTAACAGTTCTTATTAGCAAGTGTTTCGACTATACATACATACCTTTCTAGAGAGATGTCTTCAACTTCCATTCCACTCTGGGATATCTCTATGAACATGAAGGTACCTTTGGTAACAGTTCTTATTAGCAAGTGTTTCGACTATACATACATACCTTTCTAGAGAGATGTCTTCAACTTCCATTCCACTCTGGAACATCTCTATGAACATGAAGGTACCTTTGGTAACAGTTCTTATTAGCAAGTGTTTCGACTATACATACATACCTTTCTAGAGAGATGTCTTCAACTTCCATTCCACTCTGGGATATCTCTATGAACATGAAGGTACCTTTGGTAACAGTTCTTATTAGCAAGTGTTTCGACTATACATACATACCTTTCTAGAGAGATGTCTTCAACTTCCATTCCACTCTGGAACATCTCTATGAACATGAAGGTACCTTTGGTAACAGTTCTTATTAGCAAGTGTTTCGACTATACATACATACCTTTCTAGAGAGATGTCTTCAACTTCCATTCCACTCTGGGATATCTCTATGAACATGAAGGTACCTTTGGTAACAGTTCTTATTAGCAAGTGTTTCGACTATACATACATACCTTTCTAGAGAGATGTCTTCAACTTCCATTCCACTCTGGAACATCTCTATGAACATGAAGGTACCTTTGGTAACAGTTCTTATTAGCAAGTGTTTCGACTATACATACATACCTTTCTAGAGAGATGTCTTCAACTTCCATTCCACTCTGGGATATCTCTATGAACATGAAGGTACCTTTGGTAACAGTTCTTATTAGCAAGTGTTTCGACTATACATACATACCTTTCTAGAGAGATGTCTTCAACTTCCATTCCACTCTGGGACATCTCTATGAACATGAAGGTACCTTTGGTAACAGTTCTTATTAGCAAGTGTTTTGACTATACATACATACCTTTCTAGAGAGATGTCTTCAACTTCCATTCCACTCTGGAACATCTCTATGAACATGAAGGTACCTTTGGTAACAGTTCTTATTAGCAAGTGTTTCGACTATACATACATACCTTTCTAGAGAGATGTCTTCAACTTCCATTCCACTCTGGAACATCTCTATGAACATGAAGGTACCTTTGGTAACAGTTCTTATTAGCAAGTGTTTCGACTATACATACATACCTTTCTAGAGAGATGTCTTCAACTTCCATTCCACTCTGGGATATCTCTATGAACATGAAGGTACCTTTGGTAACAGTTCTTATTAGCAAGTGTTTCGACTATACATACATACCTTTCTAGAGAGATGTCTTCAACTTCCATTCCACTCTGGGACATCTCTATGAACATGAAGGTACCTTTGGTAACAGTTCTTATTAGCAAGTGTTTTGACTATACATACATACCTTTCTAGAGAGATGTCTTCAACTTCCATTCCACTCTGGAACATCTCTATGAACATGAAGGTACCTTTGGTAACAGTTCTTATTAGCAAGTGTTTCGACTATACATACATACCTTTCTAGAGAGATGTCTTCAACTTCCATTCCACTCTGGGACATCTCTATGAACATGAAGGTACCTTTGGTAACAGTTCTTATTAGCAAGTGTTTTGACTATACATACATACCTTTCTAGAGAGATGTCTTCAACTTCCATTCCACTCTGGGACATCTCTATGAACATGAAGGTACCTTTGGTAACAGTTCTTATTAGCAAGTGTTTCGACTATACATACATACCTTTCTAGAGAGATGTCTTCAACTTCCATTCCACTCTGGAACATCTCTATGAACATGAAGGTACCTTTGGTAACAGTTCTTATTAGCAAGTGTTTCGACTATACATACATACCTTTCTAGAGAGATGTCTTCAACTTCCATTCCACTCTGGAACATCTCTATGAACATGAAGGTACCTTTGGTAACAGTTCTTATTAGCAAGTGTTTCGACTATACATACATACCTTTCTAGAGAGATGTCTTCAACTTCCATTCCACTCTGGAACATCTCTATGAACATTAAGGTATCTTTGGTAACAGTTCTTATTAGCAAGTGTTTCGACTATACATACATACCTTTCTAGAGAGATGTCTTCAACTTCCATTCCACTCTGGGACATCTCTATGAACATGAAGGTACCTTTGGTAACAGTTCTTATTAGCAAGTGTTTCGACTATACATACATACCTTTCTAGAGAGATGTCTTCAACTTCCATTCCACTCTGGGACATCTCTATGAACATGAAGGTACCTTTGGTAACAGTTCTTATTAGCAAGTGTTTCGACTATACATACATACCTTTCTAGAGAGATGTCTTCAACTTCCATTCCACTCTGGGACATCTCTATGAACATTAAGGTATCTTTGGTAACAGTTCTTATTAGCAAGTGTTTCGACTATACATACATACCTTTCTAGAGAGATGTCTTCAACTTCCTTTCTACTCTGGAACATCTCTATGGACATCAAGGCACCTTTGGTAACGGTTCCTATTAGCGGGTGTTTCGACAATAAATCTCCCATGGTTTGGTCTTGCTGAGATTTTTTCTCAATAACATCGACAATTTTTTCAAAGTACTTTAATAATGTAGACCGGGTCATTCCGTCAACTGAAATAATTATATTAACAAAATGAACCCAATAACATACACAGTGGTACACGCAGGAGACTGGTGTATCTGTATCACATGGAGACCAAATTTATTTTCTTACTTAGCTTTACGATAAATACGTTGCCGATAGCCGGGTCTATATCTAAGACATTAAACATCTTTAATTGCAACCATATTTTTTCTAACTTGACCTAAATAAATTCCAACTTCAGACTTGATTTATTCGAAAATAAAAACCGAAATCAAAAAAGTTATGCATACTACAAAATTGACTTCAAATGTGATGTAGATTCACCAGTTTCTCGCTTGTACCACTAATTTCCGGAAACCATGTAAAATAGTGACATTGAAAACAGATATAGAATTTTTATTTTTTTTTAAATTAAAAAAGAAAGACAAACATTCCCGGGTTACGAATAACCTGACAATATTAGAAAATCTCCTACTACCACCACAGTAAGCTGAAAATGTTGCTTGTGTTGTGATGGAGGACTTAGCCAGCCGAGGAATTGAACACACTACGCCTGGGTGGGACCCAAACGCGATGTCAACTCGGCCACCGACCGGTCTAAAACTCTAAGAATCCAAAACTATATTCCATTACATTTGAGTGTATCGAAAATATGCCAAGTAAAAATTGTTTCTAATAATGAACAGGAACTACAGGAACTAGAACAGGACTTACAATATCTGAGGATGGATCCATTTAGAGTCAGCGGACTATCCGAAGTGGACGGGACATCAGAAGCCAGGGTGGTGGTGATCGGAGGGATCCAATCCTGAATTGTTTTAATCGAATTCCTTATATTATCAAGTTCCTGAAATATTACAAAACACATTAATTAACCTTTCAGGCCTGTGGCATATTGACCGTATATTTCTTGGTTGGAGAATTTGTGTGTAATTATGCTTTGCAATAAAATACAAAAAATGGAATATTTCTGATATATGAATGACACAAAATTTAAAAAAAATTGCTCAATACACTAAAATAAAAAAAAACATACTTTATTAGAAAATAAACTAAATTATTATAAACCTTACTGTTAGCTCACTTTTTAGTATTTTTATATAAAAATAATAAACCAAAAATTTTCATTAATTTTCTTACATTGCTTTCGGAACCTTTGGTTTCATAGAGTTGTACATTTTAATTCTGCTGTGGTTAACTTCTAGATTTGTATTTAAAGTGTGGTATTTTCTCTTCCTAACACCGTTTAGATCTTATTTGTCACCATGACAGTACAGTAAGAGTGAAAAAATTGACTCTATCGACTATAAGGGTAATAGCTGTTTGTTCACAAAACAAATTAAATTGTCTATTGAGATGTTTGTTCACAAAACAGAGCAAATTCACTCTACGGGTTAATAGCTGTTTGTTTACAAACCGAACAAATTGACTGTACGGGTAATAGTTGTTTGTTTACAAACCGAACAAATTGACTCTAAGGGTAATAGTTGTTTGTTTACAAACTGAACAAATTAACTCTACGGGTAATAGTTGTTTGTTCACAGAACCGAACCGATTGACTCTACGGGTAATAGCTGTTTGTTTACAAACTGAACAAATTGACTCTACGGGTAATAGTGGTTTGTTCACAGAACCGAACCAATTGATTCTACGGGTAATAGCTGTTTGTTTACAAACCGAACAAATTGACTCTACGGGTAATAGTTGTTTGTTTACTAACCGAACAAATTGACTCTACGTGTAATAGTTGTTTGTTCACAGAACCGAACCAATTGACTCTACGGGTAATAGCTGTTTGTTTACAAACTGAACAAATTAACTCTACGGGTAATAGTTGTTTGTTCACAGAACCGAGCAAATTGACTGTACGGGTAATAGCTGTTTGTTTACAAACCGAACAAATTGACTCTACGGGTAATAGCTGTTTGTTCACAGAACCGAACCGATTGACTCTACGGGTAATAGCTGTTTGTTTACAAACTGAACAAATTGACTCTACGGGTAATAGTGGTTTGTTCACAGAACCGAACCAATTGATTCTACGGGCAATAGCTGTTTGTTTACAAACCGAACAAATTGACTCTACGGGTAATAGTTGTTTGTTTACTAACCGAACAAATTGACTCTACGTGTAATAGTTGTTTGTTCACAGAACCGAACCAATTGACTCTACGGGTAATAGCTGTTTGTTTACAAACTGAACAAATTAACTCTACGGGTAATAGTTGTTTGTTCACAGAACCGAGCAAATTGACTGTACGGGTAATAGCTGTTTGTTCACAGAACCGAACAAATTGACTCTACGGGTAATAGCTGTTTGTTCACAGAACCGAACCGATTGACTCTACGGGTAACAGCTGTTTGTTTACAAACTGAACAAATTGACTCTTTTTTTTATTTTATTTTATTTTTTTATTTAATATCAAAATAATATACAAAAATCAAAAAGTCCCAATAAACTACTTTAAAGTAGTTTGTCATTGGGTGCTTTTAACTTAAACAGATTATATCAAATGTATACATTCATATCATGAGAGGTGTAATACAATAAAAATAAAAACAAAAAACAATTAAAGCGTATGCAGTTAGAAATAGTTTGTATTAGAGTCTAGTACAAACTATTTCTTTCAGCTAGCCAATTTTTCAACAAAAAATTTCTTTTTATATTTGTACATTTTTTGATTTCTGCAGGTAACATATTTAAACAATTTGGTATCATGTAGTCTAGCGTTCTTTTTCCATATTTGTTTACATGCTTTGGTACGATTAGTCCTTCATTTAATGTAAATCGAGTATTGTAAGTGTGTTCCAGTCTATTTATGTACATAGGGCTATTTATGTGCTGAAAAATTATTTTATACCACATAATTGCTCTTACCGTGAGGATTTTCAGATTTTGATAAAGGTGTGGAACATTATGCCTTTGTTCATATAAACTTTTATGAGCTAATAATTTAACAAGAGAATTTTGAACTGCTTGAACATGATTTATCTTTGTTTTAGAGGAAAATAGTGGGGTAGTAAAAATCTACGGGTAATAGTGGTTTGTTCACAGAACCGAACCAATTGATTCTACGGGTAATAGCTGTTTGTTTACAAACCGAACAAATTGACTATACGGGTAATAGTTGTTTGTTTACTAACAGAACAAATTGACTCTACGTGTAATAGTTGTTTGTTCACAGAACCGAACCAATTGACTCTACGGGTAATAGCTGTTTGTTTACAAACCGAACAAATTGACTCTACGGGTAATAGTTGTTTGTTTACTAACCGAACAAATTGACTCTACGTGTAATAGTTGTTTGTTCACAGAACCGAACCAATTGACTCTACGGGTAATAGCTGTTTGTTTACAAACTGAACAAATTAACTCTACGGGTAATAGTTGTTTGTTCACAGAACCGAGCAAATTGACTGTACGGGTAATAGCTGTTTGTTCACAGAACCGAACAAATTGACTCTACGGGTAATAGCTGTTTGTTCACAGAACCGAACCGATTGACTCTACGGGTAATAGCTGTTTGTTGACAGAACTGAACAAATTGACTTTACAGGTAATAGCTGTTTGTTTACAAACCGAAAAAATTAACATAAGATGTTAAACTGTATCATTGATGTATTATATTTAGATGAGACATGAAGCAAAAAATTAGGTTCCGCTTTTTTACCTCCAACTCTCCCAACGCTCTAACTAAAACTACTGAAGCCGGTCTACACGCACCGCTTTTGGCGTTCTAAGAGTGGATCATTTTTCGGCGAGTTATTAGTATGCAGTAGCGCCTCTAATTGTAGCTCTAGGAGCTGTGAGATTGTATAATGTGTATGAAAAATAATAAAAATCGAGATCCATTTAGTGAAACAGTCATTCAATTAATTAAATTTGAAGGAGAAAGTTTACTTTTAGAGAGAAAATATTTATAAAAGATGATGCACCTGCAGTACTACTGTCCGACTGCAGGAAGGAGCTGAAGATGCTTGCGATGTGGAAGGAGCATCTTTATTTACAGCCTTGCTTCCCATGGCACCTTTGTCCTTCTCCTTCTATTGTAAACCGAAAATATTAATATTTTAATTATTTTATAATTCACTAAAATCAAAATGTATTTAGTTTTGGTGATGCCATCAAATACCGGATACTAAAAAATATTAAGCTTTGCCTCGTCATCTGTATTAATATTAATAGGGTTTTTGTGAATTTTAATTGCCTTTGTAATTAGACAGGCTCAGTAAGTTTTGAGTCTTCCCAGCAGTTCAGGAACAAATCCAAAGTAATGGCCAGTTTCAATTAAGTGCTCGGCAATTGCCGATTTGTCCAGATGGCTGAGTTTTCATGCTCGAAAGTGTTCAGAAATTCTTTTGGAGATGATCCGTTTTGTCTGGTCTACACCTTGTCACATAACAAGCAGCTGAGTTTATAAATTCCATCTGTATCAAGAGGAAACATGAAGAGAGGTCTTGGACTTTAGTTGTTGCTCCTAAAGCAGTCTATGTAGACCAGGGGTGGGAACATTGTTGCCGTGAGGGTAAATTTGGATGTTTGTAGTATAACCGGGGGGGGGGGGGTATGGTTGCATTCTAAACACAAGACTGATTTTAACTTGTCAGTCCCCAGCTCTAATTCATACTAGTTCATTCTCGTTCATTCTAAACGTTGTTTTTTTTGGGTGCTTTTAGCAGGCCCCACCCCTGATGTACATTTCAATTTATTTCAATTACTTTTCCATCTCTTTTCTTAGGACAATAATAGTTTAATCATATCTACGGGACGGGCTGCACGCCCTGGTGCACAATGCAAATGGAAATGTTATGTATGTATTATGCAATAACTCATATCCAAAATGATTAGTGCAAGCATTGCTAAAAATATTAATATTTAGTTAATTCATAATTAAAGTGAATATGTGAAGGGGATAAGCATGTGATAACTTATCACTGCATAGCATTTATAATAAACATGTAAGTGATTAGGAAAAGCAATTTTACTTTGTAGTGCAGTAATCACAGCAAATGTGTTTAAGGAGTGTTTTTTTGATTAAGAAATGATACTGTATCTCCTACATTCAACTGAAGAGACATAAAGTTCCTTTACTATACTTGGTGTATTCCAGCTTTGGAAGTTTTCTTTCAAAGCGTGCCTCAAATACAAGAAAAACGTATTTATGTACATTAGGGTGGAGTGAATTTTTTTTTTTAGAATTTCAAAATCCATTGATGTTTAATCATTGACCCTATACCTTACGAGAAAAAAAAACAAAAGTTTACTTGTAATGAGATCTTCATGTGGTGCGATTAACCTTAAATTTACAAAAAACTTATCTTTTACCCATTACTAGAGCTCCTCACAAAGCGCAATTTAAGTAACTTTTAGAACCTATCTGTATGTAATCAGCAATTCCTAAATTATTAGAATCTATCTTTCTTGCGAAACTGAACAGGGGAGTGATTAAAGTTATAACACCATTTCACCATGAATTCGTTTCTGATCAACACTAACAAATCTTATGATTTATCAACATTAAACATAATAGATACTTTTAATGAACGTTCCAAACTGATACAGTGAACACAGACTTTAGCGAAGCATTTGATAAGGTATCACATAACATTTTAATTAAAAAATACTAAAAGCTATAAGTATTTCTGGTAGTATGTCAAACTGGTTCAAAATTTACTTGTCATCCAGAAAAATTTAACATTTTTTGCACATATTAATGAAATAGTAAATAAGGTTATGAAATGTTTGGGATTTATTTTAAGAACAGTAAAAGATTTTCTATTGCTCTATTATTTTAAGAGTCTCTTCACTGCCCTGGTAAGAAGTCATTTAGAATGCAATTCGCAATACCATAAAGTACATCAAATTGAAATTGAGAGAGTTCAACACAAATTTTTAAGGTTCATCAATTTAAAACTATCCGTACCCATTGACCAAACTAATTATTTTAATTTAATGAAATTAATGGATTACCAACTTATTTTTATGTTTTCAAGTACTATTTGTGAGTGAAAAACGATTTATTATGCTTGAATGGGTTTTTTTTTCAAATAGTACACTTGTACTTCAGTAACTCCTACCCACCCCTCACACTTTACCTTTCTCGGTTGTCTCTGACTTTTTCCACCATTCACTACTGTATACCAGAATGTTACTGTTAAAAAACTACATTACGTTGACTTCAATTCGACTCCGTATCTCGGGCGTCCCCGACTTCTCCTACCATTCAAACCACTCCTCACTCAGCACTAATAATAACAAAATTTAAGTGATATCGGTCCATCACTTTTCGAGTTTTGGGAAGCAGGCTGAAATTTGATATATTAAAATTGGTCAGTAAATATTCTGCTCAGAATCAATAGTAATTGGTGAAAATCAAACCCACAAATTACTGTTTAGCTTGTTTAGTTATAATAATATATTAATAAGAATAAATGTTTTAGTAATCTTCTTTTTTTGTAACAAATAGAGATAATGATATATTCACTGCGATCTCCCATTCTGTACCTACAAAAACACAAAACTCGCAACAATTTTCAATACAAACCGGCATACTGTGAAGATTGTTACATAATAACATCATAATAATGTGAAAGCAAGTATGACAGTATCACCACTCTTGACCGTGGTGGAATCAGGAACCACAGATGTTAGTAAACATTTCAAGGATTTAGTACTAAATTATTTGTGGTTCCTATTTTCGCCAGGGTCAATTTCTGGATGATGAACTTGGATTATAAATGGTCACAACGCAATTAAACAACAAAAAATAGAATTCACTTCTTACTTGCTTTAAACGAATGAAATTTGTATGTACTTGTGTACACAAATATATGACGTCATAAATAAACACACCCGGATTTTTTAAATAAACACAGACTTCAATCAATATTTTACGTCAACACTACATTAATGCATAAGAAACAATGTACATACTGATACGAACAAATTCTCAAAGTCCCGTAGATAAGATTAACTGCCATTGAGTTATCAGTTTTGTAAGATTAATAATAAATTCCTACCTGAGTAATGTTTAATTGAAGAAGATAATTGGATTAACTACGCATGTAGTAATAAATATGGTACTACTGGATCCTTCGATTAAAGCGATGAGACGACTTTTACCAATATGTTAAGAGTACACAAACTCACATATCTTGTTGTACAATTCCAAAAATTCAATCATCGTCGTTTTCAAACACAACAAGGGGCCACTAAATGTTCCACCAATTCATCTAGAAGGAAACTAACTGCTTGTGGCCTCATAGGTTTAATACCTGGCACATATCCTTACAGAAGACATGAAGGATATTATAGAAGAACGACAAAGGAGAGCAACAGTACAAGGGCCGGAATGTAGCATTGTAGAGAAGATGTTCTTGCAGAAAAGACGTACTGCACTGCCCTATACACGTCAGAACTGTGGACACAATATCCAGTAGCACAATGAGACAAGCTAAGGGTGTGCCACAACTTATGCAACTACCAAGTTCTGCAGTGCCTCCACGATGTTCACAGAAGTAAGGGTGCACTCATTCTCCACCGTTCTTCGCCACCGACTAGCCAGCTTTTGAGGCTGCTTCTGGGTGGATCAGCTCTCCACATAATGAGCGATGGATGCAGACGATGCCACCACCTCCCTGATGGACGATCATTTCATTTTTATTTGGCATAGACTGCGATTGCACTACTCTCCTGGATTATAAATTTACATATATGAAAATAAAATTTTATAAATCTAAACAAAACATGAAACATAACAAGACACAGAAAAATAAAAAGGTAACGGTCTCAACTGGGGATCGAACCCAGGATGTCTGTCTTACCGGGACAATGCACCTAACCACTCAGCTATTGGGATTAAATTCTCATTAATTATTAAGTCATTTTTGTCCATCTCATTTTTCAAATTCGGAATTCACAAAATTATCTTGCAACTAATGATATTTTTGGCAGCCTTCTTTATGAATGATTAAAAAGTTCTAAAAAATAGTTTTGTAACCCAGATAGTGTCTCGGATAAACATATACGATTTTTAAATGTTTTTGTGACATATGTGCCTAGAAAAATGCAAATAAGTATCACACATTGATGGAACGGGCCCAATATATGATTAGTGAGAATTGATTTTATATACTTGATTTTGCCGTTTTGAAGGATTAATTATTAATAATTTTTTTTACTATTTGGTTGGAAATGTCGTTTAATGTGTCGACCATCGAAGGTTGATCCCGAATGTGCCTGAGACAAACGACGCAAGATGAACCATCACCATTGGAGTACAATCGAAACGTTGCTCTAAATGTCTATACACTCCTGCTCCAAAGGGGGGAGTAAACGAGAGTTTTGTGTGTACTTTACCAAAATTCCTTGCTGCAAGCAAGCCCAAAGTGCCATCGTAAAATGTGCATTTACAATAATATATTTGAGTTACGCTCCATTTTGTACTATGTATCTCTTTTACTGTTTTGTATTATTTAATGATGGACTGTTGTGTGAAATGGGCGATGTCCCGTTAAAACGGTAGGTAGTAACGAATGGCTCATTTTTACCGGAAAGGGCAAAGGGAAATATAAAGAAATACGGTAGCTTCGCGATTTTGTTTTGACCCTAGAGACTCCCTTCAGATTGTACATGATTTTTAACTTCAGGTATGCAAAGATTAACCGTGTTTGGTGACCATATCCGAATCGCCAGGATCTTCCTAACCTTCCTTATCTCTTTCTCCTCTCCACTCTGTTCGGCCTAACAACGTACCCCAATCAGGGATGCCATAGTCCCTGTCTCTGCGCTGTTGGAATGCTTATGCAGTGGGAACCTTAGGGAAAATCCACAGAGACCCAACAATATGCCAATTTAGCACATGATTATTTGAATTATATTGGACATTTCAAAAGCTATGTCAATACATTGTTTGCGGGAGTTTTTTCACCAATCTTAAATTTAAAAAAAAAATTAACATATTGATTGATAAGATATTGCGAAGATACTTTTGGCGTCTCCCGTGTTCTAGCAATGATATTGAGCAGATACTTTTGGTATCTCCCCTCTAGAAATGATATTGAGAAGATACTTTTGGCATCTCCCATGCTCTAGCAATGATATTGAGAAGATACTTTTGGTGTCTCCCGTGCTCTAGCAATGATATTGAGAAGATACTTTTGGTTTCTCCCATGCTCTAGCAATGATATTGAGAAGATACTTTTGGTGTCTCCCGTGCTCTAGCAATGATATTGAGAAGATACTTTTGGTTTCTCCCATGCTCTAGCAATGATATTGAGAAGATACTTTTGGCATCTCCCGTGCTCTAGCAATGATATTGAGAAGATACTTTTGGTTTCTCCCATGCTCTAGCAATGATATTGAGAAGATACTTTTTGCATCTCCCGTGCTCTAGCAATGGTATTGAGAAGATACTTTTGGTGTCTCCCATGCTCTAGCAATGATATTGAGAAGATACTTTTGATGTCTCCCATGCTCTAGCAATTTTATTGAGAAGATACTTTTGGTGTCTCCCGTGCTCTAGCAATGATATTGAGAAGATACTTTTGGTATCTCCCCTCTAGAAATGATATTGAGAAGATACTTTTGGTTTCTCCCATGCTCTAGCAATGATATTGAGAAGATACTTTTGGCATCTCCCGTGCTCTAGCAATGATATTGAGAAGGTACTTTTGGTTTCTCCCATGCTCTAGCAATGATATTGAGAAGATACTTTTGGCATCTCCCGTGCTCTAGCAATGATATTGAGAAGATACTTTTGGTATCTCCCCTCTAGAAATGATATTGAGAAGATACTTTTGGCATCTCCCATGCTCTAGCAATGATATTGAGAAGATACTTTTGGTATCTCCCCTCTAGAAATGATATTGAGAAGATACTTTTGGCATCTCCCGTGCTCTAGCAATGATATTGAGAAGATACTTTTGGTGTCTCCCATGCTCTAGCAATGATATTGAGAAGATACTTTTGGTATCTCCCCTCTAGAAATGATATTGAGAAGATACTTTTGGTGTCTCCCATGCTCTAGCAATGATATTGAGAAGATACTTTTGATGTCTCCCATGCTCTAGCAATGATATTGAGAAGATACTTTTGGTATCTCCCCTCTAGAAATGATATTGAGAAGATACTTTTGGCATCTCCCATGCTCTAGCAATTTTATTGAGAAGATACTTTTGGTGTCTCCCGTGCTCTAGCAATGATATTGAGAAGATACTTTTGGTGTCTCCCGTGCTCTAGCAATGATATTGAGAAGATACTATTGATGTCTCCCATGCTCTAGCAATGATATTGAGAAGATACTTTTGGTATCTCCCCTCTAGAAATGATATTGAGAAGATACTTTTGGCATCTCCCATGCTCTAGCAATTTTATTGAGAAGATACTTTTGGTGTCTCCCGTGCTCTAGCAATGATATTGAGAAGATACTTTTGGTTTCTCCCATGCTCTAGCAATGATATTGAGAAGATACTTTTGGCATCTCCCGTGCTCTAGCAATGATATTGAGAAGATACTTTTGGTTTCTCCCATGCTCTAGCAATGATATTGAGAAGATACTTTTGGCGTCTCCCGTGTTCTAGCAATGATATTGAGCAGATTCTTTTGGTATCTCCCCTCTAGAAATGATATTGAGAAGATACTTTTGGCATATCCCATGCTCTAGCAATGATATTGAGAAGATACTTTTGGTGTCTCCCGTGCTCTAGCAATGATATTGAGAAGATACTTTTGGTTTCTCCCATGCTCTAGCAATGATATTGAGAAGATACTTTTGGCATCTCCCGTGCTCTAGCAATGATATTGAGAAGATACTTTTGATGTCTCCCATGCTCTAGCAATGATATTGAGAAGATACTTTTGGTGTCTCCCGTGCTCTAGCAATGATATTGAGAAGATACTTTTTGCATCTCCCGTGCTCTAGCAATGGTATTGAGAAGATACTTTTGGTGTCTCCCATGCTCTAGCAATGATATTGAGAAGATACTATTGATGTCTCCCATGCTCTAGCAATGATATTGAGAAGATACTTTTGGTGTCTCCCGTGCTCTAGCAATGATATTGAGAAGATACTTTTGATGTCTCCCATGCTCTAGCAATGATATTGAGAAGATACTTTTGGTGTCTCCCGTGCTCTAGCAATGATATTGAGAAGATACTTTTTGCATCTCCCGTGCTCTAGCAATGGTATTGAGAAGATACTTTTGGTGTCTCCCATGCTCTAGCAATGATATTGAGAAGATACTTTTGGTGTCTCCCGTGCTCTAGCAATGATATTGAGAAGATACTTTTGGTGTCTCCCGTGCTCTAGCAATGATATTGAGAAGATACTTTTGATGTCTCCCATGCTCTAGCAATGATATTGAGAAGATACTTTTTGCATCTCCCGTGCTCTAGCAATGGTATTGAGAAGATACTTTTGGTGTCTCCCATGCTCTAGCAATGATATTGAGAAGATACTTTTGATGACTCCCATGCTCTAGCAATGATATTGAGAAGATACTTTTAAGCGGATTCCGCAAATGATTTGTTAAAACTTGCTTTTTTTTCTAATCTAAAAAATGCACTGCGTGCACTCAGATTTACCCTTCAGGACTCTTGCATATTGACCGTTACAATTCATAAAGATGCTGTCAGAAAGTCTAAGAATTTTTGAGTATGTAATTTTCTGCTTCTCAAAAAAATCGGAATAAATGGGATATTTCTGAATGTATCTGAAAAATATTAACAGTTTTTGAAAGGTGATGAAATACAGTTTTAAATTTTATTATTATGAATAAACATATCATTTTTTAATACTAAAACTTTGAAATAAAACATAAAAACTCTAAATACTGAACTAAAATTACTGATAACGAAAAAAAAAATATTTTGTACTAGACAAATGCATTATAAACATTACTTTTTTTTCATATAAAAATGCCACCTCACTTTTATGTTTCATATAAAAATAATTAATAAAAAATTCAGTTTCATAATTTTTTCTCAAATTACTGTCCGAACCTTTGGTTTCATAAAAGTGTACATTTTAATTATTATGTGATTGATTTTTATATTTGAATATAAAGCTTGGTATTTTTATTTTTGGTATTTTCTCCCAGTAAGGGAGACACGTATGGGCTGTATAAGACCATATGAGCTGTTTCATAAAGCAAACGACTATGGATAATAGCCGTTTGTTCGAAAAACCCAACAAATTAGCCTGAAGAGTTAAGAAATAGACAAAAACATAATACTTATTTTTATTTAACACATTGAGACATCAGCGCATGTGGCGTATATTCCGCCATCAACTATGTTGAGACGGTAGTCCAGAAAGAGTTTAAAAAAAAGGGGAAAAATCAATAAAAAGACCAAGTTAAAAAATATGTAACGATTATATTTAAGTGATAATATTTCTATAACAGAGGCACATTCATAGTTGAGTCATTCATAATTAATGATGCACACATTATAATCACACTTTTATAAAACTACACGAACCATATGACATATCAAATATTCTATACATAAATCAAAAAGAAAACATAAAATAACAAATACAATGTAAAACATTAAAATTTTACATGACAGTAACAAAACACATAAAATAACGCGAACCATATGACATCTCAAATATTCTATTCATAAATCAAAAAGAAAACATAAAATAACAAATACAATGTAAAACATTAAAATTATACATGATAGTAAGAAAACACCATAATAAACCTTTACGCCGCTACACATATGCACGCATGTATAAAACATGCCTCAAGCGCTATTCGCATATATTTATTTATGCGTTTGGCTTTAGTGGCTGTGTACCATGTAAATACTTACAAATTTAGCAAATAAATTAACTAAAAATAGTTTGGTGTCGCCAGTTAAAATATTCTCATTTGTGTAAATAACAGTTTGAAGACGATGAGGGTCTAACAAAGTGGCAGGGTGTGTGATGCATCGTTAGGCCTCTTGGTTCATAATAAAATAATACTGTTAGCAATAATAAAACGCTAATAGATGGTTATGATGAAATATTATATTGTCTTCACGGTCTATTACAATAATAAGATCCAATATTCAGCATTGCGCAGTTTCAAGTCCCAGCCGCTTGCCGTGCTCGTCCCGTGGGTGTCCGGTAGGTGGCGGTGGAGTCGCTCCCGCCTTCAACCAGCAGCGCCTCTGCCGGCCAATTGGTGAACTAAACACTGTGGCGGCAGTATTTAAATGCGCTGCTAACACGGCCATACTGACCACTGCTTTGACCTCAAAGCAGTTGCTGAAATAAAAATAAAATAATAATTAGACTGATTGAAACTTGTTCAGCTCCACGACGGTACTGACGAAAAAATTTTACTGTTCGCCCTTCCTGACCGTTACTCCGAAATTTGTTCAGCCGGCCAATTCCTCATATTCTCATATGTGACCGTCACTCTGTGAGTGCTGCCGTTGGGTCTGGTACCCAACACGTCAAAGCGATCGTTCGGCAAGACTTCATCCACTTTATAAGGCAAGCTCCGAAACCGATCTTTCAACATTTTTTTTTTGTACCCAGGATTTCCCTTGGAAATCCGGATTAAAACCGTATCGCCAATGCGATATGAAGGTTTAATGAATCGTTTCGAGTTGAAACGTTTCATCTGCCGCCTTTGATCTTCATCAAAAAGCTAACGTGCTTCCGCACGTATGACCTTGAGGTCCTGCCTCTCACCAGCCTGTGTGAGATTGTTTATCCACACCGTGCTTCAACACGTACAACCATAAGGTTCAGCCTCTCACCAGCCTACGTGAGATTATTTATCCACGCCGTGCTTCAATACGTACAACCACAAGGTTCTGCCTCTCACCAGCCTACGTGAGATTATTTATCCACACCGTGCTTCAGCACGTACAACCGTAAGGTTCTGCCTCTCACCAGCCTACGTGAGATTATTTATCCACACCGTGCTTCAGCACGTACAACCGTAAGGTTCTGCCTCTCACCAGCCTACGTGAGATTATTTATCCACACCGTGCTTCAGCACGTACAACCGTAAGGTTCTGCCTCTCACCAGCCTACGTGAGATTGTTTATCCACACCGTGCTTCAACACGTACAACCATAAGGTTCAGCCTCTCACCAGCCTACGTGAGATTATTTATCCACGCCGTGCTTCAATACGTACAACCACAAGGTTCTGCCTCTCACCAGCCTACGTGAGATTATTTATCCACACCGTGCTTCAGCACGTACAACCGTAAGGTTCTGCCTCTCACCAGCCTACGTGAGATTATTTATCCACACCGTGCTTCAGCACGTACAACCGTAAGGTTCTGCCTCTCACCAGCCTACGTGAGATTATTTATCCACACCGTGCTTTAGCACGCATGACCATGAAATTATGAATCGGTTTGAGTTGAACCGTTTCACCTGCCGCTTTTGATACTCGTCAAAAGCTCCCGTGCCACAGCACGAATGACCATAAGATCATGAAATTATGAATCGGTTCGAGTTGAACCGTTTCACCTGCCGCATTTGATACTCATCAAAAGCTTCCGTGCCGTTGCACGTATGACCCTAAAGTCTTGAAATAATGAATCGGTTCGAGTTGAACCGTTTCATCTGAGGCCTTTGATACTTGTCAAAAGCTCCCATGGCACGCCATCGCCGAAAGTGCCTTGATGACACTTTTCATATTTGTTTCTGCCACCGCCTCTAATGGGCTGTACTTTGTGAAGCCACCCCGGAGAGCAATAACCCGCTGTGTTCCATCCAGTCTCTTCACGGAGGGTCACAATAAATTGATCTTGCTACATGCTCAACACAACACATCGGTAAAAGATATCTCCATTTTTTTCAATATCCCGGGCTTTTGACCCGTATCACTTTTCTCAACCAAACATTTAAAAGTTTTCACATATTTTGTGATAACATTATCATTATCAGTATCACTTTTCTCAACCAAACATTTAAAAGTTTTCACATATTTTGTGATAACATTCCTCATCCACGGAAACCAGTATTTGTCCCGGACGGTAGCCAGTGTTTGATAAAAATCTCGATGTCCACTCTCATCGTGAAGAATCCAAAGGACGCCACACCTGGCATTTCTGGGTGTGAATCATTTCGAATATCTTCGAATCATTTCGATTATCTCCGAATCATTCCAAACAGCATCGAATGGTTTCGATTATCTCCCAACCATTTCAAACCAGTTTGAACATCTTCAAACCATAATACAGGGTTTCGACTTGACAGTCGACATGATGTAAAACTCTTTGTCACCACACATATTAATGGGCTTTAATTTTCGGAAACATATTTCCTTTAACATTGATCGGCACTTTTCAGTCATTCCGCTAGTGACCAGTGTATCCATAACAGGCAAGTCACCGAATTGGTCTCCTTTTTAGCAGCTAGATCAGGTACCAGGATCAGGTTTCGTTACCGCCGCGTCAACTTTCATCAACTGAATTTCGAAACATTTTGAGATTTCGAACATTTCACCAACCGCCCTCGAGAATAATATCCATGTGCTATATGTTTGCCCTCAGGAGGGCTTCTCCAGTTCTTCTCCTGTTCCAGATTTCAGGTTATGCGCCCAGCACAAAAAGATAGCGACTTCGTTTTGACAGCTCGGTTGACAATTTCTTCGATCATCGTGAAGTTCGGCTCTCGAAACAAATACGAAAGGGCAAGGTCTTTTTGGAGAATCCATTGAATCGCAAATGAATTTTCACGCACCATATAAAAATCAAATCTTCAATGAAGTTTCGGCGGGAACATAAGCTATGCATAAGAGTAAAGCGTGCCTCCGTCCTCACAAACTGTCATCACTGTAATTACGCGGCATTTTTACGTAAATTCACAACAGAAGTCCAAATATTTCACGCTGATACGCAGATTATCACAACGAAAGTAACAGTCACCGGTATCAGTACCAAAGGTAAACAAAAACTCGTGAATGCCGCAATGGCGCACGCTGCATTGTTTTCACAACACGATATTTCACAACACGATATTTCAAGTCAGGCGAATTAGCTAAAAGCCAATGCTTTTCCGAATCCCACTTCTGATGTTAGCAATAATCAAACGCTAATAGATGGTTATGATGAAATATTATATTGTCTTCACGGTCTATTACAATAATAAGATCCAATATTCAGTAAGGTTATATCGCGCATTGCGCAGTTTCAAGTCCCAGCCGCTTGCCGTGCTCGTCCCGTGGGTGTCCGGTAGGTGGCGGTGGAGTCGCTCCCGCCTTCAAACAGCAGCGCCTCTGCCGGCCAATTGGTGAACTAAACACTGTGGCGGCAGTATTTAAATGCGCTGCTAACAATACATATAGCCATATCCTGTGTCTTATTGTTTATTCACGCAAATTAGTGAACCGTTTGAGATAAGCAATTCGTAAATCTGTTTAAAAATAAGAGAATTAATGGAATGCTGGATAGACACAGAAAAATAAAATGGTTAGGGTCTCAACTGGGAATCGAACCCAGGATCTCCATCTTACCGGGACAATGCCTCTAACCACTCAGCCATTGGGACCTAATTATTTTATGATTATAATAAAAGGCAAGTTTATATTTTTACATTAAGAATGCGGTGAAAGGTTAAGCAGGAAAATGAAGGGATACTCCATTATTTATTGTGTACATTAATAATCATTATTAATATAAATAAATATTATTTGTAGGTCTCCTATCATTTTCCTGCTTCAAAATTGTTTTCTTCACAGTCGTATAAAATATAATTTTTTTTTACATTACATGCCCCGATGAAGATATAAAATATTGTGACATGTCCTCTCCCAAATAATCTGAGGTGATTTACATTTAAAAATACAAACAAATAAACAGCACAGTATAAATTACTCCACCATTAATCTTCTTATAATAATGGCCGGTCTCAATTCGCACAACCGAAGGCGATATAGCTACACGCTTTTACGCCAGGGTTTTTTTATAAAAAATAATAAAAACTTAGGTTTAATACTTAGTAATAAGTATTGTAAATTAATAATACCTTATTGTCATAAGTATTGATAAAAAAGCGACACATAATAGTAAAATGTTGAAAATATAATTAAATATGAAAAGATTAGCAGATTGCCAATCTGTAATACTGATACTATAATTCTAATACCATAGAAAAATCTAGCTCTGTTTGCAATAAACAAATGTGTATTTTTAATAGGTAACATATTTTTTTTTTTTTTTATAGTGAATACCTCACAAGAGTCCCAACTGCTCCCGTCTGAAGCCAGTGAGACTATGGCATCCCCAATTGGGGGATGTTGTGAGGCTGAAGGTAAGTGGGGAAGGGAAAGAGGAAGGTGGGGAAGTTAATAATATTACACAATAAAGTTTTTTTTATAATTTAGAACTAAAATGATTTTTTTTTTATTGTAGTGAAATATTTTATTGTATTGGAGAGTATTGGAGAAAGTCATCGCACGGAACGTACACGTCTCTACATCGCGCCAAATTTTTAAAATTATTATGCGTTTTAGAGCTTAAATATGAGTGATTCCTTGCTCCATGAATTAAGGAGCATTACGCTTCAGCAAAGCAAAATGATTAATGAACTATTGACTCGTGTGAAATGTGTGGAGGCAATTTTGAATCGGCAAGTGTCAAACGTGAATTCTGTGAAGAACGGCAAAGATACAAAACTACCTACATCACCTCTAGTTTTTTCTTTACGAGTCTACCGTCCGCCACAGAGCGGGCGCTACAGCCAACGCCGCCCCCCCCCCCCCCCCCCCGCCGCACGCAGCCCCCCGCAATGCTCCCGCTGATCCGCCGACCGACGAAGTGACCAAAGAACGTATACGGACTAGTAGTCCAGTCAGTGGGGGATAAAAAAGGGCTCCACCTTGCAAAAGGTTAGGTAGTAGCGATTTTCACATATGTTGTTAAGATTGGGACTCTAAAGAAAAAAAAAAGTTTTCGACCTTGGGGGGGTCGAGCTCGACCCGCCATCTTGGATTGAAGGTGCCAAAATTTGTTTTTTTCAAAATAATTATGAAGTGGTTGATTTTACAACCAAATTGTTGAAGGCAAACTTAAAGACAACTAAATTACCTACATTTTTTGTAGAGAGTTTTTTTTTGTAAGTCTAATAGGTAACGAGTTACAGTGGTTGAAAGAAGAAAATTTTGACAAAAAATTGTTAAACTCCAGTTTTCTTGATAAATTTTGTACGAACATATTACACAATATCATTTTAACGTATTTCTACGTTACAATATACTTATATAGCATTATCCGTGTGCTCGATGACGTTGATTTGTTATAGTGGGATCCTAGTCTACAGCTGACTTGGCAACACTGATTGAGTCCTGGTTACAGGACGTTGCCTGGATGCTCATGTCTGCAGATGTTCTTTTCGATGAAACAATGCCAGTTCAAGTTTCACAAGAACGATTTTTAGCCAATGAAAATAACAAAGTCCGTCTGATTTCGATGCTTACAAAGCAATTTATACAGGATGATTTTACAGTTGAGCATCAGCATCTTCTTCAGCAGGCTGAAGAAGATGCTGATGAGTTGATTGTCAATACTGCGATTTCCTTGTGTTCATCATATGACGCTGTTTTCATTATTTGCGAAGACGTTGATCTCCTAGTTCTGCTGACAGCATTAGCACCACCCAAAAGTAGTATATATTTTCGCAAACCCGGGAGAGGCAAAACTTTTGAAAGACTGTATTCCGCGAATAGTGTGAAATACAAAGAGGCGGCTGAGAATATTCTGTTTCTTCATGCCTTTAGCGGCTGCGATACAACATCGTCCTTCTTCAACTAATGAAAAACAAAATTTTGTTCGCTTGTGCAAAACGACAAAGACTCAATGCCATGATAGGAATCTTCAAACAGCGTGATGCAACACCAGAAGACATAGCAGTTGCAGGAACACGCTTTCTTGTTGCTTTGTACGGGGGTGACATGGATAAGGAAACCTTGGAAGAAGTCCGCTACAAACGTTTCGCAAAGTCGACAACAAAAAGCAAATTCAATCTTGCCTCTTTACCACCAACGAACGACGCTGCACGGTACCATGCATGTAGAACGTACCATCAAGTCCAAAAATGGTATGGAATCCAAAAAAATCCAGTAAACTGGGGCTGGAAACGCCAACGGGCTTGTTCCAGTAAGAATGACAAAGAAACCAGCACCCGAGACTTTATTAAAATTTATTTCATGCAATTGTAAAAAAGGATGCGGCGTTGCATGTAGCTGCAGGAAAGCTGGATTGAAGTGTTCTATTGTATGTGGAAGCTGTAATGGTCAAACATGCCGAAATTCGCCAGAGGTTCACATCGATGTCGAGGACGAAGAAGAAGAGATTTTGTCAATGGAAGCCCAGAAACTCAGTATCACAGGCAATGAGTTAGATGATGACATTGATGACGAAGACTGTTATTTATAGTAACATAATTCATAGTAATGTAACATAATTTCGAAATCTACCATCGCTGGTATATCTGTGGAGTAGACCTACTGGGGATACTAAATAAAAAAATGCGCCATGTTCTCTACCTCATGGTGGTGTGGAAATGAGTTAACAAAATTATTATAATTATGTAATGAATAACCCGAAAAAATTACAAAGTTGGGAATTTCATCATTTTTTAGAAAAATATTCACATTTCTGCCACTGTAACTCGTTACCTATTAGACTTACAAAAAAAAACTTTCTACAAAAAATGTAGGTAATTTAGTTGTCTTTAAGTTTGCCTTCAACAATTTGGTTGTAAAAACGACCATTTCAAAATTATTTTGAAAAAAAACAAATTTTGGCACCTTCAATCCAAGATGGCGGGTCGAGCTCGACCCTCCCAAGGTCGAAAACTTTTTTTTTTCCTTAGAGTCCCAATCTTAACAACATATATCAAAATCGCTACTACCTAACCTTTTGCAAGGTAAAACTCCCCACTGACTGGACTATAGAGCGGCTACCAAAATAATTGAAAGCCAACTCGCGGCTACCTCTGCAAGTGGCGCCCTCGCAAAGGAAACGGAATTATCGGAATCAGAGTTGAATCCAGCTACAGAGCTCGAATCGGAATCAGCTCTATCTAATAAAAAAGAATGGATGGTTATCAAACGCAAAAAACGTCAACAGACAGCGAGGAACCTGATCGTCGGTAACTCTCAGATTACCTCCAATGTGAAAGTAGTTCCAAGGATCAGGAATATAATTATATCTAGGATTGAAAAGGATAATACAGTGGATCACATACGTGAGCATTTAGAGGTGAATAAAATTACGGGTTGTGAAATTCAAAAATTCGTCGCACACTCTCAGGAATACGCTGCATTCCGAATCGGAGTAAAGGAGGAATTGTATGAAAAGCTCCTGCAGGAAGACTTGTGGCCCCGAGGAGTGCCGGTACGACACTACAGGTACTTTAAACCGCGAGAAACTACTGCGACGCCGCTAACTGCATCTCACCAAGATAAGGAACCGAGCGCCTGGAAGCGACTAGATGGCGATGATGATGTCACCCATTCGTCTCTCTACTACCAGAATGCCCGTGGACTCAGGTCGAAATCGCAGGACTTCCTAATGAGCGTGCTAGGGCAAGAGACCGACATCATTGTAATTACAGAAACCTGGCTGAACAGTAGTGTATATAATGCACAGCTGTTTGATGAGCGCTATGAAGTACACAGAAGAGACCGTCACACAGGACAGACAAGAGGAGGAGGAGTACTGGTCTGGAATAACGATGGACCTCGTGCCGAGAGACTTCAACATCTCGAGACTGACGAAGAAAATATGTGTCTGAAAATTAATTTAAGTGGATTGAAAATATACACATGTATTGTTTACATTCCACCGGCATCACCTGTTGAAAGGTATACTAGCCTCTTTGAAAATATTATCTCAAATCACAAACTACTAAATAACAAAAAAATACTGCTAATAGGTGATTTTAATTTCTACTCGTGTTTAAATTTCAAAAACACTACTTCTGAATTTTCGTATGTATTGGATTTGTTTCAAATGTCAAACAAAAACTTTGTGTTAAATTTGAAAGAACGTTCATTAGATTGTGAGTAACTTTGATTTGAATGTGTGCAAGTCTATTTCTTCGCTAGTTAGCGAAGATCCTTACCATCTGTACGGGACCAAGTTAGTGAAGCCCGCACAAATACTGCAAATTCAATAGGGCACCGGCACACATTGACACCTTGATCTGAGAGTTTTTGCAGGGGCAGTAGGAAAACATTAAATTAAACAAGTATTACTTTCCCGAGTACTCTCGGATGAGAAGTGACTGTTTGTACCAGTTACTTCTCTATTTATTGGACAAAATTATACATTAAATCTCACACATGTTCAATGAGAGTAATTAGCGATCACCCTTATCTCTTCACTGTGTTGAACAAAACAAAACATTAGTTTTCAAATGTATGGTGGCGCCAAAAATCCATTAATATTAACTATAGCAGTCGCACATTAAGGATGTGGAATAATATTATAGTATCATATTTATTTTGACGCAGATATCTCAATGGTTTTATCAAAGATATTAAGGACATCGTAAAAACTTGAGATCTTGTTATCTCATAATGACTTTGGCTCTGTACGTCCGATATACCATCCATCACTTGACGTAGAGTTTCTATATATGAAAAAAAATGTAAAAATGAACCAGTAATGATAATAATAAATTTATGAGTTAAATTCGAAAATGGCAATTTTAAACAGATTTATAATCACTTACAATCGCAGGATTGGCAACTTTGGATGAATTTTAATAACGTTAATTTGGCCGTAGACTATTTCTATTCTACTATTTATAATTACTTCGATATGTGCTTCAAAAGGAAACGCATTCCGAAGAATGAAAGAAAGTATCCTCAATGGTTTTCCAATGAAATTATTAGTGATATAAAGCGAAAGTTCAGACATTTTAGAAAATGGAAGAAAACTGGACTAGTAAGAGAACGTGAAATGTTTTGTTGTCTTAGAGCTAAAGTTAAACGCAGTATGCAATTGGCCCATACAAATTACATTAATATCATTGAAAAAAACATCAAATCTGATCCCAGGTCGTTCTGGAAATATGTCTCATCCAAATCAGAATCTGGCACCGGCGCTCATCAAGTATGTCAATTATTCTCTAAACACTTCCAGTCCACCTACGTAAGCGATATGGGTACGAACAATATCAGCACAATCGATAGTTCTACTTATGTAAATAATGATTCTTCGATTGGTTACATAAATATTGACAGTATTATGATCAATAAATACCTGAAAAATTTAGATGTTAGTAAGGGTGCTGGTAGTGACGGTATCTCGCCATATTTCATCAAAAAATGTGCCACAAATCTTTCTTACCCTTTAACTAACATATTTATAATGTCACTAAAAGAAGGTAAATTTCCCACAAAGTTTAAAGAAGCTATTATAATACCTATTCATAAAACAGGGTCAAAAATTAACATTGAAAATTACCGCCCAATCTCAATACTCACGGTATTTAGTAAACTTTTTGAGAAATTTGTCTACGATCAAATTTACACAACAATTGTTCGAAATATACAAAACCAACAACACGGATTTCTTCAAAAAAGATCAGTACTAACAAACTTATGTAAAATTAAAAAATGTTTTTAAAAAATAAAGGTAAATTTTACGGAATATTTAACGTGCAATATGGACAATAGAAACCAAGTAGATGTAATCTACACTGATTACTCTAAGGCCTTCGATAAGGTAAACCATTTCATTCTAATTCAAAAATTAAAACAATTAGGCATCCATGGTGACTTACTCCGGTGGCTCACTTCTTACCTTTGGAGTAGACTTCAAAGTGTCTTAGTTGAGGGAACAAAATCCAGCTTCTTCTCTGTGCCCTCCGGTGTACCTCAAGGTTCTCATTTAGGCCCATTATTATTTAATGTGTATATATACGATATTCACAAATGTTTTTTACATGCTAATTACCTAGCATATGCAGATGATAAAAAAATATACTTAGTTATTAAATCAATCAACGACTGCATTAGACTTCAAGAGGACCTCAATCGTCTCTTTGTCTATTGCGAATTAAACAAACTTATTATTAACATCGCAAAATGCAATAAATTAACTTTTACACGTAATAAAAATAAAATATCCTTCGTATACACACTAAACGGCACACACATCAATGAAGTAAAATATATCAGGGACCTTGGGGTAACACTGGATGTTAAATTAAACTTTATCCAACATACTGATGACATCATTAACAAAGCCAATAAAATGCTGGGATTTATAATTCGCATAGCAAAACCCTTCCACAACATAAACACTCTATATTCCCTTTACACCTCATATATTCGCCCGCACCTGGAACACTGTACACCGATCTGGACTCCTTTATACCAGCCCATATCGAAAGAATAGAAAGAATTCAAAAAAAATTTTTTAAACACATAAATTATAAACTAAACTTACACTTCTCAAATTATACCGAATCCATTAAATTTCATAATTTTAACTCCCTCCAAACACGACGTCTAATTTTTGATCAAATCTTATTATTTAAAATCCTAAATAATGGTCTGGACTCACCAGAACTTACAAATTTTATAAATTTTCATATTCCGTCTAGATCAACCCGACAATCTGATTTATTTTATCTACCCTCGTGTAGAACAAACATTCGAAAAAATTCCCCAATTCCTCGTATATGTGCACAATATAATAAAAAAATTTACAGCATTGACATTTTTGGTAATAACCTAAAGAAATATCGATATGAAGTAATGCGTACGATCGATTATTAATATGAGAGTATGGAATGTATCGGCAGCATCTCCTATCCTCTTCCTATTTTCCTCTTCCTATCCTCTTCCTATTTTCCTCTTCCTCTCCCCTTCCTTTAACACCAAATAAATTTTAAGAAACTAAAACTTCATTTCTAATGCACTTTAATATAAGAAACTTCTGTGGCTTGACTTCAGTTAACATGTATATTTATATCTATCACTGCATATTTTATAAAAGCTGTTTGTTTCTTACAAAATAAAAAAAAAAAAAAAAAATAAAAAAAAGAAGTGATGGTGGGTTTGTCGACCATGTCACTTGGAATGGACAATCACACTCGGGAATTGATATTCCCGAAGCATTCGCGGACTATTTTAAATCGGTTTACAGACAGCAAGTTACGGATTTAAGTTCATTTATACCGGGGAATTATACATCATCAGCAGCGCAGAATGTTGATATTCCTAACATCACAAAATCTGATATGTTAGCTGCAGTTAAAAAACTCAAAGCGAAAACGTCATTTGGACCTGATTTTATTACGTCATTTTTATTAAAGGGTTGTATAGAGCCTTTATTAATACCCCTACTTTACATTTTTAATTTTTCTCTTAGCACGGGAACATTTCCTAATTTATTGAAGATCTCTAAAGTTACACCACTGTATAAGGATGGGGATAAATATTTGGTCTCTAACTACAGACCAGTAGCGATCCTCTCCTCTCCGGCAAAATTGTTCGAACTAATAATTCATAAATATATCTACGCCCAAGTAGAACCTTATTTAATAGACGAACAACATGGTTTTAGATCTGGCAGATCGACTGTGTCAAATCTGATGGTCTTTACGGAATATGTATCTCAAGCTCTTGACGGTAACAACCAATTTAACGTCTCATACAACGACTTCGCAAAGGCTTTTGATACCGTAGACCCGCTGATACTCTTAAATAAATTAGACCGTTTTGGATTCATGTAAAATTTTTAAATTTATTTGGAAGCTATTTATCAAGTAGACAGCAATACGTAACGTATGGTATTTCTAACTCCACGTACTTTCCCACAAACTCTGAGGTTCCTCAAGGGTCTAATCTTGGTCCTTTACTTTTTTCCCTTTTTATTAATGACATTCATCATGCCATAAATTTTGCGAAATTTTTGTTATTTGCAGATGACTTGAAGCTATTTTTAAGATTCCGGACCTTAGAAAACTGCGCACAGCTCCAGAGAGACATAAATGCTATCGTGGTATGGAGTGAAATTAACAAATTAGGCATTGAAGACAATATTAGTGATTTCTAAACGAAAATCTGAATCAGAAAAATCAGAAAAGGAAACGGTCTCATCTGGGACAGATGTCCCAGATGAGACCGTTTCCTTTTCTGATTTTTCTGATTCAGATTTTCGTTTAGAAATCACTAATATTGTCTTCAATGTTTAAATATTACAATTTGAGGTTTTACTCAAAAAGTTATTCCGAAAAAAAAATAACAAATTAGGTTTTAATTTTAAGAAATGCGCTATAATGTGCTGTACTAGAGCAAACACTGTGATTAACTTCAACTATAGGATGTCCCAATGTTCTCTTAAACATATTTCTGAACCGAAAGATTTGGGAATAACCTTTGACCCACACTTAACATTTCACGTTCATATTGAAACGATATGCAGCAGGGCTTTGAGAATGCTTGGATTTGTGCTATGTAACTCCAGGCATTTCTGCAGCTCTGCCGTGGTTCGCTTGCTATATTTTAGCCTAGTACGTAGTATTTTGGAAAGTGGCTCAATAATATGGGGACCAGGGGATGCAACGTACACTTCTATGATAGAGAAAGTACAAAAAAAGTTTCTACGTTATCTTTATCTTAGAGACTTCGCGTACTATCCCTATTTATACCCATCAGCCTTCCTTTCCGGAATGCTGGGTATCGATAGTCTTGTCAACAGGCGGAAAGCTGCGTTGCTGATGATGGCCTATAACTTGTTGAACGGTCACATCAACAATCCAGAAATTTTGACAGCTTGGGAACCTCTGCCGTTAATATCGCCGATGGGCCACTCCTAGGAAGACCGTACGGTGGAGTGGGGATAATCTACAGACAAAATTTAAGGGTTACCGCAATCCCAATGCATAACTGTCGGATGGCTGGACTCGAGGTTAGTTTGATTACTGAAACATTAAGTATTTTTACAATCTACATGCCAACTTGTTCAACTGACAACTTTGAGGAATATTCTAACTGCCTTGCCTCCCTACAAGCAATAATTGACGATAAAGATTACATTAATACACGGACGTATATAAGGGGGGGGTCTTGGGGGTCCGGACCCCCCCCCCCCCCATTGCACCGCGCCGATTGTAGAATACGATAGTTTCTTAAGTCCGCCACAGTGCGGGGAGCGGGGGAATGGGCAGTGCCCCCGCCGCGGCGCGCCGCCGCCGCCCGCGTTTCGGCCGCGCGCACCATACCAAGCTAGAATCTAGTTTAGTCTATTTTGTCTCTTCGCGTTGCGCAGTTGTCAGTTGTTTTAATACAGAAAGAAGTGTCGCATTTAAAAAGTATGAAACGATCAAATCAGGTATCTCTTTTGAGTTTTTTTTCTAAGAAAGAGAGACCAAATCCCAATGAACTTTTATCAAAAGACAATGTGGAATCCTGTCATATTGAAGAAGTAGGAATAAATAGAGCGGGGCCATCCACAGATACTGATGACGATGAAGTGAAGAAAGGTAAGTCTCTTGTTTATTTTATTAGGAAGGAACCCAGTTACTAGAATTTTAAAAACTTTTATCCTGCTCTTATTTTTATTCCCAGAGAATTTCTGTAAACAAATGTTTTGCCGTGAGCATAAAATATTTGACAAATGGTAATTTCAGTGTATATGCGACGTGTACCTAAGTGTTATAAAATCATTTCGCCTTTTAACAGAAAGAAATACAATTATATTTAACTAACAACTAACTGGTGCCCGCGACATTGTTCGCGTAGACTTAATTTTTAGTTGAAAATTCTTATTCTTAACATAACTTTTTAGTTTATGAACCGATTGGAATGAAACATAGACTAAAATGTTAAACAAAACCGCATACAAATCGATTAAGCCGTTTCTGAGATTAGCGTGGTCAAACGCACAGACAAACAGACAAAAATTTTAATAACTATTTTATTGACCTGAGTAACATAATTATAGTGCGTATGAATTGTTTTTTTTTGTAAATATTTATGTACTTACAGAAACGGAACGCTTACGATTTAATTATAGTATGGATTAGAGTATTAGAGTCACAAATTATTATTATTATTCTTACAATTAAATATGACCAAAAAGCTGTTTGAAGATGGGTATGTGCTGTTGTTTTGTTTTAGTCAAATATGTCTTTGTTACAGCCAGGATGGATTTGTGTTCGGCTACGTCCGCAGCCGCAGCCAGGACGGGTTATGATATTGCGCTCTACGTATGTCATCCTCCAAGCAATGACGAGGAAAAGCTGAGAGCATTAAAAGAGCTTTGGACCCCTCCGGATACATTTAAATTTCCAGTCACTATCACTGGTAAAAAGAAACTTTCTTTTCAACGCCATTGGACTACCAGGTACTCATGGCTTGTATATTCAAACGTCATGCAGGGAGCACTTTGCAAAGTATGTGTTTTATTTGGAAAAAAGCATGGCGGTCGTGGTCAGCAAGAACTTGGAGCCTTGGTTAGTAAGCCATTTACTTACTGGAAGAAAGCTTTAGAGAGCTTTGATCACCATGCAGATACTAAGTATCATAAATTTGCTGTTGAGCAGGCAGCAAATTTTGCAAGGATCATGGAAGGAAAAACGTTTGATGTTATAGAGTGCATGAATGCAGAAAACAGTAAAATTGCCGAAGAGAACAGAAAAAGATTGAAAGCCATTGTTGAAACAATTATTCTTTGTGGAAGGCAAGAAATAGCACTAAGAGGAAGTCGTGATTTTGGAAAAATTGGGATAAATGAACCCGAACATAATGATGGTAGTTTTAGAGCACTTCTTCGTTTTCGTGCGCGATCTGGCGATGAAGCACTTAAAAATCATTTACTAACACAAAACATTCACAGTAAAGCCATGTATACGTCACCAGGAATTCAAAATCAAGTGATTGAACTATGTGGTAGTGCTATTCAAGCGCAAGTACTTAATAGGGTCAAAGAGGCTGGTTTTTTTACTGTACTTGCTGATGAAACACAAGACATATCACGGCGAGAACAATTAGCGTTATGTTTACGATACGTACACTGCTCATCTGGGAAATCGGTTATACGGGAAGATTTTTTAGAATTCATCCACGTAGAAGATGTTTCAGCTCAAGCTTTGGCAACGACTATTATATCACATCTCTTATCATATAATTTGGATATGGATAAATGGATTGGTCAAGGCTATGATGGCGCTGCAGTGATGAGCGGCCGGTTACGGGGCGTAAGAACAATAATCGCAGAGCAATACCCGAGAGCGCAATTCGTACACTGTGTTGCTCATGTTCTCAACTTAGTTTTAGCGCATTCATGTGAGATACCAATAATACGTAACTGTATCGGAACCATTAAGAGCGTAATAAACTTTTTTCGCCTATCACCGCTTCGCGACGGACTTTTGAAGAAAATTGCGGATCAAATTAATTCATCTCATTCAACGCTTATCTCTCTTTGTGAGACACGATGGACCGAGAAACACGTGGCTGTCGAAAGATTTGCAGAAATGGTTCCCGTTATATGCGAAACACTTGGGGCACTTCAAGATGCTGCTAGTAGCGACGTCGCTACTCAAGCATACCATCTTCAAATCGCTATGGATAACAGCCAGTTTATTGTTTCTTTAGTTGTACTGAGAAAAGTTTTTTCATATACAGCAAACCTTAACAAAGCAATGCAGAAAGTCAATGTCGATTTGACCAACATTTGCGAATATACAAAAAATGTAAAAACGACTTTACTAAATGTTCGGAACGAAAGTCAGTTCGCAATTCTTTTTGAGCAAGCACAGCAGATGAGTTCAAGCGATATAGTAATGCCAAGAATAACTGGAAGGCAAACCCTGCGCAATAATATTGCAGCAGAAACTGCCGAAATATACTACCGACGAAATGTGTTTTACCCTTTCATTGATCATGTTATTACAGAACTCGACGCTCGTTTTAAACCACATGAATCGACGATCGAAGGAATTCAAATGCTGCTACCTGAAAAAACCAGTAATGACTCCAGGATAAAAGAAAATCTTAACAAGATTACACAAACATTTCTGGGTGGGGAAAATAAAGGCACAATATTTCTGAGTGAATATGAGATATGGCACAATCACTGGAAATCTGTAGCACAAAAACCTGCAACTGTGATCGACACCATCGATAACTGCGATGATCAGTTTTTCCCTTTAATAAAAAAGCTTCTAATTATTTTAGCCACACTCCCAGTGTCCACTGCAACCCCTGAAAGATCTTTCTCTACATTAAAGAGGTTAAAAACTTACCTAAGAAATAAAATGGGCGACGAAAGACTTACTGGTCTGGCTTTAATGAGCGTACACCGAGATCTGGCGGTGCAACTTGATTCCGAAGAAATTATTAATCAGTTAGCAATTAAACGTAAAAGACTAAATGTATTACTTTAAAGTAGTGTCCGACCGAACTTTCGGTTTCGGTTTCGGCCTAGTTTCGGCCAAAAAACGAGTTTCGGCTTAGTTTCGGTTTCGGCCGCCATCCAGCCGAAACTACGGCCGAAACCGAAACTGAATTCGGGAGATTTCGTCCTGCGGTCGGACATGTTCGGTGCACTGAACTGCGAGCCACGAAAATACTTTTTATTTTCATTATATTCAAATAAGTATTATTGCATTAAAAATATTTTGTCATTGTAGGTAGGATGGTACTTTTTAATTTTAATTATATTGTAGTTCATTAAAAAGAGTGCCATACAAAATGACCAGAGTTTAGAGGAAATTATTTTGTTCTTAAAATGAAAGAGTATTTTTTGTTTAGTGTAGGTAGGTACCTAAAGAAATTAGTGCACCTAAAAAAGTAATTTTGTTTTCTACCTTTTATTTTATGTTATTCGTTAATAATGTTCACACAGGTAATACCTAGATACTGTTTATTTTTTTATATTATTTACGAAGAAGTTATAACTTATTAAAAAAAGCACAACCATTTATTTGAAATAAGGAATGATAATTTTTAATTAATAGTAGTTGTAAAACAATGAATCTCGTGTCAGTTTTTTTTGTTTGAGAGAAAACTACATTTATTTTCATGTATAACTTGAATTTACAATATTTTGTTAGTGTTACTGTAGGTAGGTAGGTAATTTTTAATTTTAATTATATTGTAGTTCATTAAAAAGAGTGTCATAATAATACGACCAAAGTTTAAAAGAAATTATTTTGTTCTTAAGATGAAAGCTCTTCATTTAGCTTGAGAGAAAACGCTTATTTTTTTCATACATTAAGTATTATTTGCATTAAAAATATTTTGTTATTGTAGGTAGGATGATACTTTTTGATTTTAATTTTATAATTGTAGTTCATTAAAAAGAGTGCCTTACAATATGACCAAAGTTATTTGGTTATGTGATTAAATAAAAGGTGTTTCAATTTTAAAACAAATTATTTGTTCTTAAGATGAAAGAGTATTTTTGTTTAGTGTACCTTAACAAATTAGGTATAAAAAAAAGTTATTTTGTTTTCCACCTTTTATTTTATGTTATTTCTTTTTTTATGTTATAAACGAAGCGATTTTATTTAAATAAGGAGCGATAATTATGTTATGTTTATTTTTAGTTCAAATATCAGAGACTGAATGATTTATATATATAATATTTAAAAATAAAGGCTGATTGATTAAGACTGACTATTTTTTTCACGAAAACATGACCTTATATATTTTTTTTTAATTTGCGGACCCCCCCCTTATCAAAGCTATATATACGTCCGTGCGATTAATACAATTATTATTGGAGATTTCAACGCTTATCCCGACTCACTCTTTGGATTGGAGCTAATCTCTTCCGTGACGCACACAGCTCTACCAGGTGGTTAGACCATTGTCTGGTAACGAAAAATATTTTGAAGCAAATTGTTGATATGAAAATATATTACGATATTGATTGGACAGATCACCGGCCTCTCGAGCTGATCTTACAAACAGATGGAATAGCAACAACGGAAGTGTTTATATCTGAGTTGAGGGATCCAGCACTATGGAATCCGAATAATATACTCGATATCGGAAAATATAACTCTTTCTCGCAAACCTATCTCGTCAAAATCAAGTCAAATAAAACATTTGCTGAGGATGGTGGCAACCCTACACACGCCAAAATAAAATACCTATACGGCAGTATAGTAAATGCTCTGTGTAGCAGTGCCATTTCTGTGTTTACTAAGCGTACTATCCAAAAACATAAGCAAACAAGTATGTGGGTGGAATGAATTTGTAGCGGATAAATACGATGAATCCAGACAAGCGATGCTCACTTGGATAACTAACGGGAGACCAGGCGAGGGTCCTGTCGCAGAGGATAGAAGGGCAAAGCGTGCTGCCTTTAAAACAGCACTAAAACAATGCCAAAATAATTCGACTCAACTCCAGATGGACAAAATAGCAGGGGATCTAGATAATCGTGACTTCAAAAAATTTTGGAACAAGTCAAATAAACTGTTAAACATGCGTTGTAAAATCTCGTGCAACATACACGGAGAGACGAATCCAGAAGTAATTGCAAACATTTTTAAAGAACATTTTGCAACTACCACACCGACTATCGACTCAAGTGAATCACATTTAACTGCTTATGATGATATCGATCTCACCATCACAACTAACATGATAAAATCGGCCATTAGTAACATGAAATCTGGAACGTCTGCAGGGCATGATGGTTTAAGCACCGAACACGTCAAACATGCAGGGGCAGCGATTATGGGACTTCTGGCAACACTGTTCACCGACATCATAAAGAGTGGCTATCTACCCAAAGACATGACAAAGACAATTATTATACCGATAATAAAATCCAAACTGGCAGACATAACTTTACAGGAAAACTACAGACCGATATCCATCGCCACGGCCATCGCTAGAATATTTGAACGAGTTCTCTTAGATCAAGTCGGATACCATATGACAACGAAAGATAATCAGATGGGTTTCAAGAGAGAATGCTCTACTGACTCAGCTATATTTTGCGTAAAAAGAACGTTAGAATACTACAGGAAGAAGAAAACAACAACTTACGCATGCTTTCTGGACCTTAGTAAGGCATTCGACAGAGTTTCCCACCCTTTATTATGGAAAAAAACTAAAGGAAAGAGGGATACCATGGAAAGTGGTAAAAATTCTCGAATCATGGCACCGTCAGCAAGAAAACCTTGTAAAGTGGAAAGACGGATTCTCAGAACCCTATTTCTTGAAAATCGGGGTCAGACAGGGAGGATGTATGTCCCCAGTATTGTTTAATCTATACATGGACGAATTAACCCACAGATTAAACAATGCTGGAGTGGGCTGCCACATCGGAGGTCTATGTGTTAATAATATGAGCTACGCAGATGATATGGTTCTGATGGCACCGTCAATACGGGGATTGAGAATTCTCCTGAAAATCTGTGAAGAATTTGCTCACGAAACCAACATGATCTATAATGCGAAAAAAACAGCACTGTTGGTCATAAAATACGGGGAAGGCCCAAAAAACATTCCCCCCGTCTTTTTGAATGGTGAGATTCTGAAAACAGTAGAAACCACAAAATATCTAGGACATGTCATCAACAACAAGTTAACGGATGATGAAGATATTGACAGGCAGAGGCGTGTACTGAGTATAAAATGTAATATGCTCAGTAGAAGATTTGGGCTCTGTAGTCCACGAGTGAAAAGGACGCTCTTCATAGCCTTTTGCACCACCCTGTACACATGCGAGCTCTGGGCTAATTTCAAGAAAAGAACAATGGAAAGGCTTCGGGTGCAATATAACAACGCTTACCGATTGATGTTCAGACTCCCCAGGCACTGCAGTGCCTCCTCTATGTTTACAGATGGGCGAATTCCAGGATTTGCAGCTCTGTTAAGAACCAGGATTGCAGGACTGAGGGGAAGGATAAACCATTCCAGAAACATTCTTATCATAGAATCCCGTCTGACTTTAGGATCGAGCATTGAAGACCATTGGAGAAAGATACTTGCTCCCACAATCTTAGATCCGATGGATTCCCATGCTTCTCTGGTTTAATTTCATCTTTAATTTAATTTTTAATTTTTAATCTCTTTTTATTTATTTTACTTTATGTAAATACAACTGTACTTATATCCTATATGGGATATGTGGGATTGCACTAACCTCCCCACATCCTGGAATAAAGAATTTATTTATTTATTTATTTGAATAAAATTTTATTTTGCGTCCCTGATAACTTTGCAAGAGCGCGTAGACACAAACCATTCATTCTTCCGAGATGTAGGACTAACTTACGCTTTTTAACTAAATGCTTTTTCCAAAGCATTTGACAAAGTTAGGCGACATATCCTTGTACAAAAATTAAGTATGTTGGGTATCAAGGGTAATCTGTTAAGTTGGATTGATAGTTATCTTAGTAAAAGAGAGCTATGTGTCAAAATAAAATCTGTGGAATCTTACATTTTCGAAGCCACAAGTGGGGTCCCTCAGGGGTCTCACCTGGGACCAATTCTTTTTTTGTTATTTATTAATGATATTGTTAGCATATTTAAAGATGTAGAAGTTCTTCTTTTCGCAGATGATTTGAAAATATATAAAACAATACGCAGTTTAGACGATTGTTATACTTTGCAACTTAATTTAAATAAACTATATCGTTGGTGCATCATCAACTCTCTGTTTCTTAATATTAAAAAATGTCAGGTCATTCGTTTTTGTAAAATACGAAATCATACAATTTATGAATATTCGCTTAATAATGTAAAATTGACAGCTGTCACTCAAATCAGGGACTTGGGTGTTATATTTGATGAACAGTTAACATTCAATCCGCATATAAATGAAATCACAAATAAAGCCCTAAAAATGCTTGGTTTTATATGTAGAACCGCATGTGACTTCAAGTCACTAGAATGTTTGAACACACTGTACACATCTTTAGTAAGAAGTCAAGTAGAGTATAATTCGCCTATTTGGTCCCCGTTTTATAAAGTACATTCCAACAATATTGAAAGGGTACAAAACAAATTTTTAAGATTTATTAACTTTAAACTAAATATTCCAATCCAAAATATAAATTATATCCAACTCATGCATCAACTCAATTTGATTACGCTATCAGATAGGCGAATTATCTCCGACCTTGTTCTACTAAATAAAATTATTAATTATAGAATCGACAGCCCTGAAATTCTTGCCACAATAAAATTATTTGTACCTTCCAAAAATACGAGACAAAATTCCACCTTTTTCTGTGACAATTTCAAATCTAATTATCATGCGCACATATCGTTAAATCGAATACAAAATTTTGGTAATAAATTTGGTAATGTTGTTGATATATTTAGAGATTCCGTAGCAGTGCTTAAACGAAATCTACATAAACACTTTGCTGAAATGTATGACTTCTCCACTCCATAGTAAAAAACCCATTTTTTAGCTTCTGTTTTTTCACTCTTTTCTTTTATGACTTTTTAACTTTAATATATATGTTTTAACTTTACAAATTAATATTGTAATTTAAATAACAATTCGAATATGATTTTAAGTCCCTATAAATGCTGATTAATTTCAATCCATTTATTTTTCTAAGTAAGTAAAAATAAAATAAAAAACTGTTCTCCATAATGGTATTCTGTATTATTTGTAAAACATTTATGTACTACAGATATAATAACTATTTTATTTATATATGTACGTAAACTTTTAAATGTCACATAGTTAATGTAATAACACTAATAACAATGTATGTAAAAGCCCAATGGGCGTTTAAATAAATAAATAAATTAGCAATGCCTCTCGGAAGAATGATAGGCCTTCTAAACTCACTAGCCTCTGACATCGACATTTTCCACCTGAGCATTATTAAATTTAAATCACTAATTAGGCAATTTTGATTGTATAATGTATCTTTGTTATTGGAATTTTTTTCTGTAAATATACATTTAAAATATTAATAAATAAATAAACATATCTAGAGATCCACTGCACTGGGGTTTGTGCTGGGGCGTGAGATCCGTCATTCAAAAGGAAAAGGTTGGATTGATCTAGGAAATCCATCACACTTCGACCATCTCGGTCGGAGAAAGCAGAACCCCAGATGGGGGAATGGGCAGTAAAATCGCCTAATATAAAGAAAGGAGGGCTTAGTTGACTTACAATTTGCAACCAAGTTTGTTTATTGAAGTGGGCTGTTGGGGGAAGATAGACTGAAATAAAGGATGTGTGGTTTTTTTAGCTGCAACCATTTGGAAGTCAGCATTGGGGGGTTTGATATTATTTATTGGGGAAAATGATATGTATTTTTTAATAAAAAGGGCAGCACCACCGCCCGAACCTTCCGGACGGTCGTCGTGGAGACAGGAATACCCTCCCACATTAAAGTGGGTGGATGGAGTAAACCAAGTCTCCGAGAAAGCAGCCAAAGAAATAAAGTTGGAATTTAATAGGTTAAGGAGATCAGATTTGTTAGAAATAGCACTTCGGCTATTCCACTGAAGTATTTTGACATCTTGAAGAGTCATTTTGAATAAATGATTTTAATGTGGAAATAATAGTAGCAGCGTTGGACGGTAGATTAGTTTGAGAAGAAATAAGGTCAATTAGAAGCATAATAAGGGTTTGGATAAATGAAGAATTGTCTTGGGAGAGTTTTTCAGAAAGTTTTAGAGAGTTCATTGAGGACGGATTATAATTATTTGCACACCCATTTGTGGCATTTGAAAGAAGTGAACCATTGGGATTTAAGAGCAGTGAGTTGTGTTGTTGCTGATCGTATCCAGGAGCCGGTTTAGAGATAGCCTTTTTGTATGTGAATTTAGTTGAACGAGAAGAAGTTGTTGTAGAAGAGGGTTGGATAAGGAGTTGCTGGATAAAGCTTCAGCAAATGTTTTTTTGACAGGCGGGAATAGTTTAGAAGCCTGCAGAAAAGACAAGTTCTGAGAGGCCATAGAAATTTTAATATTTTTTTGGCGAGATTGTTCTGGGCAAGAAGTGTTGATAGCTGTATGTGAGCCTGAGCAGTTAAAACATTTGGGTGAGGAGGAAGAAGGACATTGGTCAGCTGCGTGGTTTTCTCCACATTTAAAACATTTGGGTTGAGATCTGCATGCAGCTTTGGTATGACCAAAACGGCAGCAATTGAAACATTGAGTGGTGGGATAAGTATACATTTCAACTGGTAATGAGTTGAAGAATAAATATATATGGGAGGGAAGAGATTGACCTTCAAAGGTGATAACGACAGATTGGGAGGGCTTCCAGGAAATTATACCCTCAGAGGAGTCCTTGTAATTTAGCCTCTTGGCTTTTATGGGATTGCCAATGTGTTGGGGGGTTGAAAGTGAAGACAGAATTTCTTCGATGGACAGATCGGTCGAGATACCTCTGACCAGGCCCATGCGAGTGACATTGAAAGTAGGGATATATGCCTTGAACTTTGAATTAGATGAAATGAAGATATTTTTGATGAAACTGTTGGCAGCTGGCCCTGAGAGGAATTCGACGGAGATTCGGAAGCGACCCTCGGCTTTTACACCTCCAGGTTTGATTGAAAGATTCTTGCTATTTGATAGGAATTTGCCAAATTCAAGAGGGTGGATGGTTTTTCCTTGCTCAGTTTTTTGGGCGTATACTATGAATGGGCCACGGAAATGAGGAGAATAAAAGTTTATTGGAGGAAGTTGAGAAAGTGCTGGTGGGGACTGTGAAGTCGAAGGAGAGTCAAGTTTTATTGGGGAAGAAGGAGTAAATTTCCTTTTTTTGGTAGAAGTCAAAATGACAGAATCACTGTCAGAAATTTCTCCATTTTCCCCGTCTGGGGGGTCTGGAGAGGGATCTGGGGGCTTTGTAGGGGGTCCAGGAGGGTAATCTTCCTCCATTATGCACAACAGTAAACAACTACAATAATAGTATGGAAAATGACAGAAGTAAAAAAAGTTTATAAATATCTGAAAATCAGCAGCGAAAAGTGACTCCTGGAAGATCAGGAGGGAGAAGAAACCTCAAGGCACAACACACTACACTTTTTTTTGCCAGAAAACAAAAAAGAATGGTAAAAAATTAATTTAAGATTTCTTAAATTAATAAATATCGTGGTTTTAAAACAAAAAAGTATTTTATTTTATTAAATATGTCAAACCACAAAGTGATTGCTTTCTACAATAATAATGGTAAAAAATTAATTTTAGATAGAGCAAAACAAAACAACTGATGACAGCCATATGTTATTGTTGCCTCTATAATATAGTTGGGTGATTAGAAAATAATCGATAGCATTGATAAATAAAGTATAGATTAATACAGAATAGACAATTGTGTTCAGAGGTGATAAATATGTGTTTTTGTATTGTATGGGCTTTAAAAAATTATGTATTAGTTTTATTGTTTAATATCTTTTAGCAGGTTAACCGTCCGATGTTTTATTGTTTAATATCTTTTAGCAGGTTAACCTTCAAATGTTTTAAAAGGCTTTTTATCCCAATTTATGCTTTCCCATGCTATCTCTCTTATTTTTTGTTCCATTCTTTTTTCCATCTAATATTCCGGCCAATATATCTAATATTTTCTGTCCATATAATATGGTATTTAGGAGCGTTCGAATTGATATGTCAATCAAAATACAAATGGAAAAATATGAAATCTTCGAAGATTGATATGTCGATTAATCTAGAACAAGATTTGCGTTAAACATTTCTTTGGCCAACACAATTATTATCTATGTAAGTAGATACTTAATTAATTCCTCCAACTCGACATGTTAATTGACCAAAACATTGATCGATTAATTAGTAAGCACATTTTTTTGCGTATATCCTACCTGCTCTACAGAATGATATGACAGAAATATTAATAATCTACCGGCAATAAAACTTGCGAACAAAAAAGGTGTCACGTTTTGTGGTTTCAATTAATTGTTGTAAGATCTCAGAATTTTTGTAATGTCCATTTTCACTTTTTTTTCAATATTCGTAAAAAGGGGTTCAATATGAAGGGTCTCGTGGCGTCGGGTACATATGACGTCACATGTATATTTAATAATAAGCAAGGCTAACACAAGGCAGCACAGACCTGGGCGCGCGACTGATTTTGAAGTATCACCTGATCTAGTTAGTACCATAGAGCAACGACAGTTTGCAAATGACGGGGATTGTTGTTAATATTCGTCGTTACTGCTGATGTGTGTGTTGTTTTACCGCAATCATATTAAGCCCTCGGATACCCAATTTCCAACGATTTATAACAAGTTTCTCGTTAACTAAGTTCCAAAAAAAAAATTATACATTTGTTATTTAAAACGGTAATTATATGTAATTGGGAGTCCGATTAGAGCCGCGGTCAACAGTGGTTGTGTGTACCTTACTATTGCTAAGTGCCGTTCGCCCGTTCCTGCGCTGCGTACAGGTAAGAGATTATTGTTACATTTTATTTAATATTGTTTATCGTTTACCTATTTGTTTGCATTCCTGCTTACGGCTAATCCGTTTTTGTTTGTACAGTCAATGAAATAGACTGCGTATTATTTTGTCAGTTTAATTTTTAAAAGTTAAGTTTTTTTTTATATAATGGAGGAAGATGAAGATAGACCTCCCGACCCAGGGTCGATATTGGATTTTTCTGATTCGGAATCTAATACGAGCCAGGTTTCTATTACGCTCCCATCTTGTAAACGACGACCATCGCATAGCCTTCATATTCCATCGAAAGTTAAATCTATACCACCGATTCAACAAACCTCGACCCCTAACGACCTTAACACCAATAGTAACATCCAGCCAAGTACTTTAACTAGCGATAATGCCAAAAGTACTGAATTACTTTATCTTGCTTCAGCTTCCGGTCCATTTACCGTTAACGTTCAGAGAACTGAACAGGGAAAACTTATTCATCCTTTAGATTTTGGTAAATTCGTATTTGACTCAAAAAATAATAACCTTGGTATTGTTAACGGTTCAATTAAACCGGAAGGGCGATATAAATTATCTATCGAGTTTAACACTGCCGCTTCCGCAAATGGATTTGTAAAAAAAATTGACTCGCTCTCAAATCATAAATATAAATCGTTTATCCCTACATTTAACCTTTCGAGAATGGGTCTTGTGCGAGGAATTCCCGCGGAGATCCCAGAGGCTGAAATTGTTGATGCTTTGAATAATTCTCACGGAACCCCGAAAGTATTAAAAGTACGTCGACTGAACTACAAGGATTCTACTGACGGAAACACGATCTGGAAACCTTCCCAGTCTGTTGTTGTTACATTTGAGGGACAATCCCTACCGTCTCGTGTGTTAATTTACTATACCTCGCTTCCCGTCGAAGTTTATAAATTTCCAACAATTCAATGTTTCAACTGCTGCCGGTTCGGACATTCGAAATCCGTATGCCGCTCCCCCCCACGTTGTTACTATTGCGGAGAAGGTCACCCATTTGATCAATGTCCGAAATCTTCCAATGATCCCATTTGCATTAACTGTTCGGGTGCACATACTGCGGTCAGTCTAGCCTGTCCGGAATTAACAAGATAGAAGAACATAAAACATAAAATGGCTACCGACAACATTTCGTACTTCCAGGCCTCAAAGTTAATCTCTCCTGCGAAAAAATCATTCGCAGAGATGACATCGTCCTCAGCTCCTTTCCAAACAACCACCTTTTTAAATTCAACGTCATCTTCTCACAGAGAAACCATTCTCAAGCTAGTCAAACCCAACCCAAAATATACACCTTACCTTGATAAAAAACAATTGAATAATATTTTGGCCAGCCCGAATGGGAATGCCAAATCCCAGACGCCCAATGGGTGTGCCATTAATGGTAATACTTCCCCTCCTGCTCTCTCCGAAATAATGAATAATAATTCTTTTATACAAACTTTAATAACCCTTTTAATTACTATCCTTACAAACAACAATACTGTACCGTCCAACGCTGCCGATTACATTAAATCTTTATTATCTTGCCTCCCCGATGGCTTCGAAACTGAACAAAATCCTTCAGTGGAACAGTAGAAGCCTCGTCGCTAACAAATCTGACCTAATACAATTACTCGACGAACACGACGTTTCAGTAGCCGCCATTTCTGAAACGTGGTTAAAACCCTCCTTTCACTTAAGAATTCCAGGTTATTATTGTCTCAGACACGACAGACCGGATGGTAAAGGCGGCTCGGCTCTGATAATCCATAATTCTATCCCTTTTAAAGAAATTAATATTCATACTCCCTCCGACGATATCCAGATAATAGCAGCTGTCTTATCTGATATCACAATATTGTCAATATATATTCCTCCCTCTACGACTTTTATTGAAAATGAATGGGCACCAATCTTAACCCAGATTTGTTCCCCTTATATGATCCTTGGAGATTTTAATGCACATTCCCCTTCTTGGGGTAGCGAAATAACAAATCGTTCTGGCCGCAATCTTTTAGATTTTATTGATACCCATAATCTATGTTTTTTAAATGACGGATCTCCAACCAGATTCACCCCCCCTCATCAACGGAAAAGTGCTGTTGATATATCTCTTTGTTCGTATTCGTTAGCATCGAAATGCTCTTGGGACACCCTAAACGATCCCCTCTCTAGTGATCATTTCCCAATTATAATCCGCTTCCACCATCAATTTAACACTTATTCCCCCCCAGTTAAAAATAATCTCAAATTTTTTTTGCACTTTTTTTGAGCACTTTCTCTTCTGAACTAGATAACCTTATTAATTTAACAAAATCGTCCCCGGGAGACATCAGAATGCAATGTGAGACGTTTCCTTCTATGGTTATAAATGCAGCAGAAAAATCCATCCCGAAACGCAATGCGAACATTAAAATAAAACCCTCTACTCCGTGGTGGGACGAGGAATGCACTCGCTCCGTCAACTCTCGAAAAATAGCAATTTCCTCTTTTCGTAAGTGTATGTCACTAGAAAATTTTTTATCAGTTAAAAAAGCCCAGGCAGAAACCAAAAGAATTTTGAAAAATAAGAAGCGCACTGGATGGCGGAAGTTCTGTGAGAACCTGTCTCCGGAAACTCCCCAGTCTTCAGTTTGGTCTAGTTTAAAAAAATTTGGATCATCGTATTCTCCGCCAAGAATCAAACATATATCAGAAGAAATTCTTATAGGATTTGCGGATAAAATAGCCCCCCCATCAGTTGCCGGATGTGAAGAAATACCTTATATTAAGCCGTATCCGTCTCACTCTAACTAGCTAGATGCTCCTTTCTCCATTGATGAGATGAAACGAGTGATAAAAGCCCTTTCTGACTCTGCTCCGGGTCCCGATGGAATATTTTATAGTTTCATTAAATCATTTTCTGATATGGCGGTTGAATATTTCTTATCTCTTATCAATAATATGTTTGAAACAGGACTAATTCCGGATGTTTGGAAAACTCAAAAAATCATTCCCATTTTAAAACCTGGAAAAAATCCATCTGAAATTTCGTCTTATCGGCCTATTGCCCTTTCATCATGTTTGATGAAAGTAGCGAAGCGTTTGATAAAAAACAGACTAGAGTGGTTTGTTGAAAGTCAGGATATTATCTCACCAAATCAGTATGGTTTTCGGAAAAAGAAATCTACAATGGATAATTTAAGTTTGTTCATAACTGATATCCGAGTTTCTCAATCCCTAAATTCTTATACATTGGCCACATTCCTTGACCTTTCATCAGCTTACGATGATGTTTTACTGAATGTTTTGAAAGAAAAGCTAATTAAAAAACAAATATCCCCGAAATTAGTCCAATTTATTATTAATTTGCTCACAGATAGGTCTATTATTATTGAGTCTTCCTCTAAATGCTTAAGGCGCAAACTATGGAGAGGTTTACCCCAGGGTTCTGTTATCAGTCCTCTGTTGTTTAATATTTATATAAGCGACCTAGACTCAGTAATTCCTTTTTCTATCAAGCGACTTTACTTTGCGGATGATATCCTTATATATTTGTTACATAAAAATATCATTCTTGCAGCTAAGGAAATGAATTTGGCTTTACAATATATTAAAAGCTGGTTGTCAATAAATGGGATGAATCTGGCGGCATCTAAAACAAGGGTCGTGGCTTTCACGCGCAAAAGAAAAATTCCCCACTTCTCAATCTCTTTTGATAATGTGCCTCTACAAACCGCTACTCAAATCAAATTCCTTGGTCTTCTTTTGAACCATAAACTTTCCTGGCTTCCACACATTCAGATAATTTCTACAAAGTGTGAAAAGGGACTTAATATGATGCGAGCAGTTTCCAGAGTATGGTGGGGATCTCATCCTACCACTCTTAAATTAATGTATAATTCCCTAGTTCGGAGCCACTTGGATTACGGCACATTCCTTTTTGACCCCCTCCCTAAATATTTAGATAAGAAAATGGAAAGAATTCAATCAAAAGCCCTCAGAATGATTATTGGAGCTATGAAGTCTTCTCCAATTAATGCGCTTCAGGTGGAATGTGGGGAGCCTCCATTATATTTCAGAAGGCAATTCCTTGCCAATAAATATATTTTCAAGGCTTTATCGTTATCACATCATCCTATTAAACAAAGTCTTAATCTGCTAAGTGTTAATTTGAAGTCTAACAAAAGATTGAGGGAAAAAAAATGTTATCCTCTCCTAATTAAAAGTTTTCATCTCTATAATTCTCTGTCATCTTCCCTCCAATATCTTCAAGAAGTTCCCAATCTCCCTATATACAATATTCCATTTAAGGCAATCACTTTTATGCCGAACACAATAACATCCGACTTTCGGAAGAATATTTTATCTTCCCCAAATAAATTTCATAATGTGGACTGTTTTAAAAGCATTGTGGCTTCAAAATTCCCTGGATTTTCCATCCTTTACACTGATGGTTCCAAATTTGAAAATAAAAGATGTGGAGCATCGATATATAGTCCAGAATTCAACATCAATCTCACTTATAAATTACCGAAAGAAGTTTCCATATTTACAGCTGAATGCTTTGCAATTGAACAAGCGCTAAATCAAATCCAGGTTCTCAACATTCATCGAGCCTTACTATGTACTGATTCGCTAAGTGCTCTAACTAAAATTATGTCAAATATTCTATGTTATCCGGAAGACAATATTATATGTAAAATAAAAAATCTTCTCAATTCTCTAAGTGAATCTGGGCTTGAGACGATATTGGCCTGGGTCCCTGCCCATTTGGGTATAGAGGGTAATGAGATGGCCGATTCTCTCGCCAAATCTGGTTTAGATTCCGGAACTATCCCACTAAATTTTAGAATCCCTATTTACGATGTCTTCCCGATTCTTAAATCCAACATGACTCGTGCCTGGGAAGAAAATTGGGCAGTCTCCAAAATAAGAACTGGATCTTTCTATGCTGGAATTCAAAACCATATCCCTGCTAAGCCATGGTTTCACGGTAAAAAACTGTCAAAACGATTCATTTCATGTATTTCGAGAATGAGAATTGGTCATTGTTCAATTGCATCCCACTTGGCTAGAATTAGAGTTTTGGATGATCCGGTCTGCCAGTGCGGTGTGGAAGAGGAAACCCTCGACCACGTTTTCTTTAACTGTAAAAATCATTCATCTTTCAAGAACATATACCGCCGTCTTATTAAAATCACACACCAGTCCCCCCTTAACATTTCATACCTTTTATCTCTTAACAATTCTCGTGTTCATACAGCTTTATGTAAGTTTATTAACCTGAATGAATTCAACATTTAATTTGTTTTAGCGATCTAAATGACTCCAATGATTAATTTGTTTTATTATTCTCCCAATAGATTAACCGAATTTTTTTATCCACTTTAACTGTTACCGGCACAAAGCACTCTTTTCAGGGTGAAATGTCTAAAACCAAAAAAAAAATATATATATGTGTAATTCCCTCGATAGCAAAAATCGCAAAGTAAGCTCCGAAAAAAATTAACAACATGTTTGTTCGGTTATTTAATATGTTACAGGCATGAAAAAATTCACAGTGTATCTTTAAATGCAAGTAAAGCATTTTTTGAGAGATTTTTACAAACTAGTTGTGAATTAAATATTTTCCTCCATCCCTGCATTTTTAGATCATTTTAAGAATTACCAATGCCTTAATTAACTTACAAGTGACTCTTAGATAACTCAGTACAATTTGCTTTTTTATTCGTGCTGGTATAATCTCTCTCATCAAAGTATCTTCTTTAGCAGTTCTTCAAATTTACTTTTATCCATTCTAAGATCATTTAAGTACCTATGATTCAGGATCTTCCTCCAATAATTCTCCCAACAAAGTATTTGAAGATCTCAAAAATTCGGGAGGCGGGTATGGGTACCGCCGCCCCGGTAACCATTTATTACATAACCAACACCTCTGCCATAGGTCAAACCCCAAGTGGTTCGCTAGGTTTGGTGGTGGTTCAGGATGCGCCTGTCCACCAGCTGATGGCGTACCAGATCGGGAGATGCTGGTTTGGGGAGGCCCTTTGACCCCTTCAACTGGTCTTTCGACCCATCGCCTCGCGCCGCAGCGGGAAGAATATATTTATACCCACCAGAGATGTGCAAAATGGGTACCCAAAACCATTTGAAATGCAAAATGGAAATGGATCAAAACTTTTCCATTTGAAAATGCAAAATGCAAAATACCTATTTTCAAAATGCATTGAAAATGCAAAATGGTTTCTCAGGTCAAACAATCAAAATAATTATAGAATTTTTAAACAATTTTGTCATTTAATAATGGACATCAATGTAGAACAAACATATTACATGATGGTAAATCCAAAAACACCACGACTACAGATTATAAAACTCCAAAATTTGCGCGGGACTAATGTTGCCAACGTAAAAACATAGAAACTGCTATCTAACATTTAATATTACAGCGTCATGGCCCCATGTTTGGTATTTGAATCAGTATTTTTTGTAATGGTATCACTCAATTGCCAGGGCTCCTACCAGGGAGCAACTTGACAAATGGAAATTATCTCTCATATCGAGGTTGAGGACTGGCTGATATTTGGGGCTTATGAAAAAAGATGAGTGGAGATAGGAAGAATGTTGCAAAAAAGCATTTAAAATGGAAAATGCATTGAGAAAAGCATTTGAAATGCAAAATGCAAAATGGTTTTTAGAAAAGCATTTAAAATGCAAAATGGAAAATACCCATTTTGCATTTTGCATTTCCATTTGAAATGGATTTATTTGAAATAAAGCACATCTCTGATACCCACCTCACATACCTTTTACCTTCCCAGAACTTCCTCTCTTTAAAAAGACCTTCCACGCAGCATCCCCAAAGATGACATAGGCCCGGAGGTAAATTATTTTCTTCGGGGCCTCATATAATAAAAAACATATACTTTACTTCTTCTTTGTCAATTCTTCGATCAAATGATCACAAATCAAACGAATTCCAACGTTCACTCGAGTGAACATTCACCCGAGTGACCGTTTGATACCTCCTTTAAACAGTGAACTACTACTCCGGTCGCGCACCCAGGCTTGTACTCTAGTCGGATTGGAGTGATCTTGGATGCTAACCCATATTTACTTCAGGATCTCATCGCTCCATCGAATAGGTGAAAACATTCAAACTTCACCCAGACTAACAAAAACTAACTGAAAAAGGGCGAAATAGTACTGTGGTACTACTGAAATAATAATGGAGTAAGTACTGGCTTGGAATTAATGGAAAGTGGTAGCTTAACAAATAACCGTTCTGTTGCGTTATTGTGAAAGTGAGAAGGTAGGTAGCATTAGCACTAGCACTACCCGCGGTATTCGACAATTTATGATACTGCCATAAATTATGCGTTTATTAATTTTATATCGTCATTATTTAGCAAATTAATGTATTTCATTTTAATGAGCAGTAAATTGTTATGAAAATACAATTATTTAGTATGCATGAACATGAAGTTTCACTGGTTCCATGATATCTCAACACACCTTTAAAAAGTGATATAAAATCATTTAAAACGATGAAAATACTATCATATAAACCACCTACCTACTAGCGATACGGCCGATAAACTGAACTGCTACGCTACCTACTGGCGATACGGCCGATAAACTGTACTGCTACGCTACCTACTGGCGATACGGCCGAGAAACTGTACTGCTACGCTACCTTCTGGCGATACGGCCGATAAACTGTACTGCTACGCTACCTACTGGCGATACGGCCGATAAACTGTACTGCTACGCTACCTACTGGCGATACGGACGATAAACTGTACTGCTACGCTACCTTCTGGCGATACGGCCGATAAACTGTACTGCTAAGCTACCTACTGGCGATACGGCCGATAAACTGTACTGCTACGCTACCTACTGGCGATACGGCCGATAAACTGTACTGTTACGCTACCTACTGGCGATACGGCCGATAAACTGTACTGCTACGTTACCTACTGGCGATACGGCCGATAAACTAAAAGCATTCACATGAGCCAAAAGGCACTGGCGCTAGTAAAAACTTCAAGAGCGCTGTGTTGAGTATTATCAGCGCCTTCGCTTCTTGGCGCTTGCCAAGTCGGCGCCCGGAGCGGACTGCTCCAATTGCACCTGCACATGGCCGGCCCTGAGCATTCAATATCTGACTCCACAGGGATTCACATTAATGGAACCTCAAACAAACTAATAAAACTCACCGACTCTTGTTAACTAGGGATCTGAAGAGACTATATAATGCTTTATGCCACTCTCACTATAAATTGTTCTATGGAATAATTGGATTGGAAGATTTAAAGATCCCCAGGACGTCAAACATTCTACGTTCCAAGTATATAAAAAATTATATGCCAAAAATTAGGTTCATCACCTCAAAAACGCATCTCACAAAACACAAGTGCAAAGGAAATATACCTAAGTGTTACTACCTTTGGCAAAGAAACTCTATACCAAATATACCAGTATATAGAATAGTATTTTTAACATAATATATGTTCATACAAGTTATTGAAAAAACCCTACCCAAACCATGAAGTTGAACTTTAGACGCCGCTGAAAATCCTCTATCCAATACCTAGTTCCTCTCAGCATCTCTTTGTGGCATCTCCTAGTGGGATCTCCTAGTGAGATCTCCTAGTGGGATCGCCTAGTGAGGAGGAACACGAAAATATTATACATTTATTTTATATTTATATTTCATACAATCTTCTTAAAATGTCAAAATTATAAAATGGTAATAAAATTAAATTAAAAATAATGAACATGAATTGTGCCAAGTTGTACGTATCTACAGCTCCAGCTGGTGCCGTTATAGCCATGTACGCGGTTTCTTGATGTTGTACTTATGGAAATAAGTGAGCATTCCCCTAATCATTTTCTGTACCAAACAAACTATCGTCTCGGATCTAATTTAGAATTGTCTCGTTGTCTCCAAGTGGCGAATCCGACCACGTGTTCCATCTCCATGGATACAGCTTCCTGGTGGTGGGGGTTGCCCAGGTGCCCGGATTCCTGGACGCGGAGACCATCCAGAGGCTGGAGCAGGAAGGTCAACTCTTCCCCAGCAAGAACCTGGTTAACCCGGTCAGGAAGGACACCGTCACTATCCCCAAGTTCGGCGCGGTGGCCCTGAGGTTCAAGGCCGACAACCCCGGCTACTGGATCCTGCGGGACGAGCGCTCCAACCAGTGGACCAGGGGGCTGGAAGTGGTGCTCCAGGTGGGGGAGACGTCGGACTTCGTCAAACCCCCGCCGGATTTTCCCAAGTGCGGCAGCTACGTGGGGCCACACTATTTTTTTAATTTAAACAGAGACGATATTCACGATGAATTGTGATGTTCCATCAAGTGTGATATATTAGATTATCAGTTTGAGTTGTATGTTTGCTCTACACTCCGAGAACCCGAGAGCGAGAGCGTAGCTGACACGCTCGCGTTATTCGTGTCTCCTCGCCTGCGCTCCGTTCTATATCGATTCTCTTATCGAGTTCTACGTGTATGTCGATTTTAAATCTTCCTGCAGACGACGAATATCAATAATTGTCAATGGTTACGTCAATTTACGTCATTTATGCGATTGACATATGCAAATAAATTGATAGTTTACAGATTCAATTGAATTTGCGACTTTCTGGTGACGAAAGAATGATGGATAATTTAATTGAGCCCATACAGACAAGCGCCATTGAAGCAGCGGAATGGTCTGTTGAGCCCTTTGGAATTCAGTTTCATCGCGGAACGCGGAAATTTTCTTTAATTAATGAAATTATAAATTCAATAATTGGTTATTTTTTTTTTCTTCTCTTAACCCCACATAGGAAGCCATGAGGAAAATAATTTCCCTCAGTGCCTATTTAATCTTTGGGGATGCTGTGTGGAGGGTTTTTTTAAGGAAGCGAAGGAGAGGAAGTTATGGGAAGGAATAGGGTATTAGGGGTAGGTAAGAATATAGGGATCAGTGTTCAGTAGTGAAGTCGAATGATCTATCCCTCCCGCTGCGGTACAAGGCGATGGATCAAGAGAGACCAGTTGGAGAGATCAAACCAAACCAGCCTCTCCCGATCTGGCGCACGTAACCGGATGAAGCCGGGCACTCCTGCCAAATCAATGGTTTTCCAATAAATGGTTCAAATCGTCAGTGATGAACTACGTCCTGAACTAATATACTTGATTTCTTTCAATGTACCTCGCAAACCAACATCGAGACATTATCTACCGTATTACTGTGACAACTGCAACATGGAATCACAATTGTATACTGCCGTTCGCCGTATACTGAATTTAGGTAATGATTATGAGGATGTAATCTACATAATTAATGTATAAACAGGTTGTTCAGACTTTAGCCAAGAATCAAACCAACGAAAAATGCCACTTGTATCTGTATTGAGTAATTGAAATATCCGACAGATGTCTCCCCTAAGGACAATAATTGTGATTAAATATACCAATACATTCGAATGAATTAGTTTATAAATAGGCTTGCATGCCCATTTTCTTCCTCTTCTCTCTCTAAATAACGGATCAATAACAACCATGAAATAATTAAGGAATTCGAGGGTCGTTGTTTTGTTACCAGTGATGTGTGTTTTAAAGAATAAAACTTATCAATTATATTTCTTGGTATCATTAATTTAACGAGGCCAATACTGTAACATATGGTCCAATCGAGCCGCATCGTGCACCAGAAAGCCGAAATATGAACCAGCAAAAAACCAAGAAGATGCAGATCATCATCAGATAAGTATCCCAACGCCATCCTATCAAAACTGTGACCGAATCCCGAATCCTTCCTATTTCAAATTATCCCAAATGAAATATTTAAATATGCAACAAAGATTATTGTTGTTTTTGATTTTTCAGTTGCATAAAATTTTAATAGCTACCTACATTGCAAATTGATACGATTATTGTTAAATGAGCATCTCAATTGTAAGAGTTTTGTCATTGGATTTATTTAATTAAAAATAATTCACGCGAATATTCAAATTTACCGGGTAAAATCTCGCTACAAAATAATTTCAGCGAATTTCTGATTTAAAAAGTTGTCAGTGGTGAGTGGTTCAGTGGTTGTTCTGATTTAAAAGGTTGTCAGCCCTGGCACTAACAAGCATTTTTGCTAACAACGCCGTGTTTTCATTCGTAAACTGTCAGTTGTTTGAGGTTAAAAGTTAAATTGTTTATTATTTACCACTAAAGATGGAAAAGTTAAAGCCGTTAATCAACAAGCGTGGAATTTTGAAAGCGAAATTGACAAGGTTTAATGATATTTTAAAGACACTCGATAAAACGGAACTAGAATTACGTTATCAAAAGGTCGAAAAATTGTTAGATGACTTTGAAAAAATTCAATCTCAAATCGAAGAACTTTCGGATGACGAGGCAGAACACGTAAGTCAACGTGAATCCTTTGAAAATCAATATTTCTCTGTACTTGCATTAGCAAAAGGTTTATTGAATTCAGTAAATCATGAAAAATGTGAAATTAAATTACCAACTTTGAAACTTATTGAATTTCATGGTGAAATTACTGAGTATGCTAAATTCGCTGAGACCTTTAAAGCATTGGTTCATGAAAATAATACGTTAAACAAGTCTCAAAAATTCTTTTATTTACAATCGTGCCTTAAAAAAGACGCAGCTAAATTGATTGCCTCCTTGACCATATCGCACGACAATTACGAATCTGCGTGGCAGATACTGCAGGAACGTTACGCGAATAAAAAAATAATAGTTCATAGGCATGTTGCATCTTTATTTCAGTTAAAAGATATGAAACAAGAATGTCCAGTCGCGTTAAGGCATATTATTGATCAGGCTAATATAAATTTAGAAGCGTTAAAAAATCTAGGATTACATGTTGATTCCTGGGACGCGATTATGATATATTTAATATCTAATAAATTGGATGGATCAACTCGTAGATTTTGGGAAGAGCAGCCAATAGATGGTGCACTCCCAACGTTGAAAGAATTTATTACATGTCTAACCAAACGTGTTGAGGTACTGGAGTTCACAAATTTGCAAGAAAAAAGGCCTACCTACAAGAATGTTACAACACGTGATGATCGCAAGAAAGATTTGTCTGTCTCATTGATAGCAACCAAACACGGATGCATCCTATGTAAAGAAAATCATCCAGTGTATTATTGTAAAAAATTTCTCAAATTAAATATCCAAGGAAGATTAGAATTTTTAAAAAAGGCCCGAGCCTGTTTCAAATGTTTGAGGGTAGGACATTTTACACAAGATTGCAAAAATAAATTCAAATGTAAAATCTGTGCAAGTGATCAACATAATACTTTGATACATGTTAATGAATTAAATAGTGAAAACACAAATGAAGAGGCACACAGCTCGACATCAGTGGCAAATCATACGGTGTTAAATAAAAATGAAAAGATAATTTTATTATCTACAGCGATCGTGAATATCGTAGGTAGCGACAACCGTTTACACAAAGCGAGGGTATTATTGGATTCAGGCGCCCAATCGAATTTCATAAGAGAGAGTTTTGCAAAAAAATTAAAATTAAAAACAGAAAAAATAAATATGCCGGTGTCTGGAATACAAAATCGCATCACACATATCAATCGAAGAGTTACAATTGACATGTTAGCAGTGAATAGTGATTATAATAAGAAAATTTCTTGTTTAGTATTGCAGGCTATAACAACCGACCTACCCCAAATGACCTTCAGGAAACAAGAGTTGAAGATCCCATCTGGCTTGCAACTAGCGGATAAGGATTTCAATGTCACGTCTCCAATTGACATCCTGTTGGGTGCGGAAGTTTTTTGGGAAATAATGAATAATGATCGAATACGCTTAATGGAGGGCGGGCCAACTATTCAAAGGACTGAACTCGGTTGGATTGTTTCCGGAGCGATCGACATCATCACTAAAACAAGGCCAGTATCAATTAATTGTAATCTAGCCATTAATAAAATAGGTAACCAGATGGAAAGATTCTGGAAACTAGAAGAGGTGGATGTCATGAAACCTCAGAATTTTGAAGAAAAGGCTTGCGAAGTCAACTTTACAGAGTGTCATAGTAGAGACATGGAGGGCAGATTTACGGTAGCCTTACCAACCCGCCCTTGTATAGACCAACTAGGGAGTTCTTTGTCAATGGCTGAAAAAAGGTTTCATACATTGGAAAGAAAATTTTCCACCAATAAAGAATTGAAATGTCAATATAGCATGTTTATGAGAGAATATTTACAATTGGGTCATATGGAAGAGTGCCAAAAATCCGAATGCGATGCGAGATCATATTTTTTACCACATCATGCGGTGATGAAGGAGTCAAGCACCACTACTAAAGTTCGCGTGGTGTTCGATGGATCGGCAAAAACATCTTCTGGTATTTCCCTTAATGATGCTCTGATGGTCGGACCTAACATACAAAAGGATTTAAATATGCAAATTTTACATTTCAGAAAACATCCTGTAGTCATAACTGCGGACATAGAGAAAATGTACCGTCAGATAAACGTGCAGGAAAGCGACCGCAATCTACAGAAAATTGTTTGGCGCTTTTCACAGGATGAGGATTTGAAGCATTACAAGCTAAGGACAGTGACTTATGGATTAGGACCGTCATCTTTCCTGGCGACAAGATGCCTGAAGCAAATAGGTATTGAAAATAGACTTTCATTTCCTATAGCAAGCAATGTCATTGAAAATGACTTTTACATGGACGACCTATTAACGGGAGGAAATGACGTTGAATCGTGCCACCTTCTAAAACAACAGGTAATCAGTTTACTAAAATCTGCAGGGATGAATCTAAGAAAATGGAGATCGAACGTGGCAGAATTATCTTCCGAACCAGGTCAAGATATGCAAGGATTGATATCTAAAGAACCCCAAGAAGAAAAAATACTAGGATTAATCTGGAACAGTGAGTTTGATTACTTTTCATATGTAGTGAAAAAACCAGTATGTACCGTACAAAGCAAACGGCGGATATTGTCAAGTATCGCCTCAACGTTCGATCCTTTAGGACTGCTAGGACCAGTAACGGTTGTAGCAAAACTAATTATGCAGAGATTATGGATATCTAAGACTTCCTGGGACGAAGAAATACCCGAGGGAATATTAAAAGATTGGGAAAATTACATGAAAAATTTATCTCAAATAAACCTGTTGAAAATAAAGAGAAGAATCTTGTGGGGTCAAAACAGCCTACAAATCCATGGTTTTTGCGACGCATCAGAAAAGGCCTACGGAGCCTGTGCGTATCTAGTATCCAGGAACGCCGAGGGTAAGATGCACTCTCAGTTAATATCTTCCAGGTCCAGGATAGCGCCATTAAAAAACATATCCCTGCCAAAATTGGAACTTTGTGGTGCGGTGCTGTTAACGAAATTATTAAAAAACATCAAAAAAGCACTCAACATGGTTGAGGTGGATACATACTACTGGTGTGACTCTACCATCGCACTATGCTGGATAAGAGGACAGCCAGCTAGATGGAATACCTTTGTGGCCAACAGGGTTGCCGAGATACAAGAGGCCGGCGATCCCGCCCATTGGCGACATGTTTCATCGCAGGAAAACGCCGCTGATATTTTATCAAGAGGAGTTACAGCAAACAAACTATTACAAGCAGATATTTGGTGGAAGGGTCCGGATTGGCTAATAAGAGAGGCCGATCACTGGCCGAAGCCAGAAAATTCCTGTATAAATCCTCCAGAGATAAAAACCAAGGCGGTATGCGTGTCTACTAATGTCACGGAGTGGGACATCTTTTCAAAATTTTCCTCTCTCAACAAGCTAAAGAGAGTAACTGCATATATATTGCGTTTCTTTAATAATTGTAACACAAAAAACTGTAAATTAACCGGGAGGTTAAGCGTGCCGGAGCTGGACAATACATTGCATCGTCTAATAGCAATAATTCAACGCTACCATTTTAAGGATGAGTTCAGGGCTTTGAGTAATACATGTTCACTGGATAAACGTAGCGTTATTTTGTCGCTTAATCCATTTATAAATAATGGATTAATTTGTGTCGGGGGCAGGCTAACAAAGGCGAAACATTTATCATACCAGCAACGACACCCAATAATTTTACCAAAAAATAATAAGTTAACAGAATTAATTATTCGACATCTTCATTATGTACATTTACATGCAGGGACACAAACTTTGTTATCTCTAGTGAGATTACAGTTCTGGCCGATTGCCGGAAAAACCACTGTTAAGCAAATATTACATAAATGTATAGTATGTTTCAGAAAAAATCCAGTAACCAGTCAAGTTATCATGGGTGACTTGCCGGAAAACAGAATAACACCTAGCAGGCCATTCGAGGTTACCGGGATTGATTACGCAGGTCCTATCATGATGAAAAGCGGTATCACCAGGAAGGCTCCATTGGTGAAATCTTATTTATGCATTTTTGTTTGTTTCTCAACGAAAGCTGTGCATTTGGAACTGGTAACAGACCTCACCACTGACAACTTTTTAAATTGTTTAAAACGTTTCATTGCGCGGAGGGGCAAACCCTTTAAAATATATTCAGATAATGCGACCAATTTTAAGGGAGCATATAATCAACTGAGAGAATTGTATGATAAGTTAAAGAAATCTGATGACAAGATTCAAAAATATTTAGCTGATTTGTCAATAGTGTGGGGATTTATTCCACCACGGTCACCGAATTTCGCTGGACTCTGGGAAGCAGCAGTGAAATCCGCCAAATATCATTTAAAAAGAATAACCTATAATTCAAGTTTAACCTTTGAACAATTATATACTTTATTGTGTCAGGTAGAATGCTGTTTAAATTCACGTCCGCTCACTCCTCTGTCCAACGATCCGACTGACCTGAATCCTTTGACTCCAAATCATTTCCTGATTGGCGGAGGGATAGCTTCTATCTCTGAGAAGGATGTTCGGGAGATACAATATAATCGATTGAATCAATATCAAAAATTAAATGCACTGATTCAAACATTTTGGTGCAGGTGGAAACTGGAATATCTTGCAGAATTACAAAGACGTACCAAATGGAAGGAAGACAAGGGCCTCAGGACTGTTGAAAGGGACGACATGGTCATACTAAAGGAGGACAACCTGCCGCCTAATATGTGGAAACTAGCCAGGATCCTAGCTACTCACCCTGGAGCTGACGGGAAAGTGCGGGTGGTTACCCTCAAAACCGCACAAGGAACATTTAAGAGACCTATCAGCAAAATATGTTTATTACCCATGGAAAGGGATTCAAGCATTGCTACAGGGACGCCCGATGTACCCCCCGGACTGAATAAATAAGTTCCTGCAGTCATAAACAAGAGAAAAATCAACAACCTACCTGAAGGATGACCTTGGACCATCAAATTTTTGCTAGCAGTCATAAAAAGGAGAAGAATTAGCAACCTACCTGAAGGATGACCTTGGACCATCAAATTTTTTTTGATTTGCTAGCAGTCATAAGAAGGAGAAAAATTAGCAACCTACCTGAAGGATGACCTAGGAACATCGAATTAACTTGTTCATATTATGATTCTCTTATTTTAGAACTTTTTTGTTCATATTCATCTCATGATTGTTTTTCAAATTAATTTGTCCATATTTATATTATGTTTATTTTTCAAATTATTTTTGCTTATATAATGGTTATTTTTTAAAAATTATTTTTTGTTTATGTGTAAAAAAATAAATTCTTCCGTGCCCTGGCAGCATGTTCAGACTTTAGCCAAGAATCAAACCAACGAAAAATGCCACTTGTATCTGTATTGAGTAATTGAAATATCCGACAGATGTCTCCCCTAAGGACAATAATTGTGATTAAATATACCAATACATTCGAATGAATTAGTTTATAAATAGGCTTGCATGCCCATTTTCTTCCTCTTCTCTCTCTAAATAACGGATCAATAACAACCATGAAATAATTAAGGAATTCGAGGGTCGTTGTTTTGTTACCAGTGATGTGTGTTTTAAAGAATAAAACTTATCAATTATATTTCTTGGTATCATTAATTTAACGAGGCCAATACTGTAACACAGGTCTTATAATAGAATTCATTTCAACAAGCCTAACAAACTGACCTAGTTTAGCTCTGCTTCGACATATTTCATGTATTTATTGTGTGACTGATACCCCTATAACATGTACATTATTGTACATACACTGAAGTATTTAATTACACTAATATTGACGTATTACTTTAATGATGTTTCCAGTAATGTTTCATAATCTATCTTATCTACTGTTTTCCCATCTTGCATTGTAAAATATTTTGTTTTATGTTGTTGTTGTTCATTAGACGTTGTTTATTTAAAAAATAAACATCTTAAATCCCAGCTGAGCGTGAAAAAGTCAAACAAAAAAAATATTGTACGTCCCCGCGATTTTTTATAGTTATGGAAAGTAAAATCAAAAGAATTCGCACACTTTTGCTGCGGACGTCTACAAAGCAACTGGGGCGAAAATATTGACGGATCAATTGAAATTCCGTCAATCGCGTAAACACATTGACAGTTGACATTGATCGTCTCTGGGGAGCTTAAGGACATGAGACGTGGAAGAATTCTGGTAACAGTGGTAACCACCAAACAACCAAACAGAATCAAGCAACTACAGCGCGATACGAGAATGAAGAGTTAGCACTCTGGCTCCCGGAAAAGGTATCGCTGAATGTTTAGAGCAGGCATTAGGATAATACGATCGCTCTATTAAAAAGCTCGTAGATATGTTTTTTGTAATTTTTTTATTTTACTCTGGTGTTAAAACGCATCACGAATTATGCCTGTTCAGGATCTCAACTTCACTCTCCTGACAGAGCAATCCGGCGTGGTACCACCAGATTCCAAAAGGAAGTGTGACTGGAGTAACTCTTCAATAATAACTCCAGCTCTTGAGTATTGGTCTTTATTTAAACAATAAAAAAGACCCGTAGGGCAGCTCATGTACGGTGAGCCCAATATTGCTATCTCTCTCCGCGGTTTTATAAACCACATGTAAGGGCCCGTTCCCACTTCCGTTTTCAAATCGGAGGCGGGTCCCGTTTTAAAAACGGATGCCCTAGTGGCTGTAGTGGATGTATGGAGCTGTTCACACTTGTCCGACACGATTTGAAAACAGATCCGACATTTTTTGTCGGATGGCTCGCCTACGCAGCGCGTCCGTTTTCAAATCGTGTCGGAACACGCTCGCTCATAGTGTTGTATGGAGCTGTTCACGCTTGTCGTCCAGTCGTTCCGGCCAGTCCCCGCCAAACCCCGACCCCTCCCCGCCCGCTCCCTGTCGCAAGGAAGCAGGCACGCTGCGTGTTGTATTTGGTTATTTTGTTAAGTAAATAAATCAAAACTACAATAATGGATAAGGAAATAAATCCCGAAAATTTAATACCACTGGTCGAAGAAAGAGTATGGAAATATTTTATCTTTAACTAAATAAAAACAAAACACTTGGTGTACACAACTTTTGTACACTAAAATTTTTATTTTTATTTTTTTAAGTTTACTTTTTTAAAATTTTAAAGCTTTAATGAGAGACACGGAAGAGCGTATTAGTTAAATAAACACATAATAAAAAATATTTGAGTGTTTATTGTTTTCTTACTTTAAAATATCGATAGCCTTTCTTCGGGACAAATGCACTTTCTCAATTTTGTATTTTGATATGTTAAGCTCTCTGAAACTCATTCCAGTAGATGGTTAAAGGAAGTGATAGACATTCTCTTAAGCCATTAAGCGCCCTTGAGGTGATTTTTCATGGTGAAAACGGCGCTATATAAATAACCCAATCATTATTATTCTAAAATAATTAAAGAACTTTAGTTCATCACTTCTCAACTCACCAATTAACACTTGGAAAATTCCTACAGAAAATCATTCGGCTATGATTGGGTGTACCCAAAATTTTCTTTTCACTTTTTTCCTTCTTTTTAATAAGTACAACATGACAACAAGAGCTTCATCGTCGTCCATTGCGCACCATTACTGAAGAATGAGCAAATAACATGTTTTTGTTGAATCGACAATTATTTTTTTTCGTAGAGTATGGTCCGTTTTTAAAACGGAAGTGTGAACAGGGCCATTGGCCATCCGTTTTTAAAACGGGACCCGCCTCCGATTTGAAAACGGAAGTGGGAACGGGCCCTAAGTGAAAACCTGGCAGCTCTGCCGTTTTGCCAAAAACGACCTGCCCAAGACGGATGGTAACAAGAGAAGAAGGATTAAAAATCCGTGGCAATACGAAATTGCCCCGGCAATCGCTAACACAAAATAAATGTTGCCATACCCATTAGGGTGACAAGCACCAATATTAAGATTTCAGTACCTGAAATCTTAACATATTCCCGCCCCAAAACGAGTATTAAGGAATAGTCGTTTTTCATAAAATAATGTAGGAAGAGATTGCAACATTGGTACTCAGAATTTACCCAACAAGTTCACATACAAAAATAAACAATATTCAATATATGGATATCAAAATAATAACAAAAAACTTATAACAACGTATATAACCCTATGTCAGACTTGACATTAAAAAATAAAAGTCTAATAACGTAGAAACTTCTGGTGCGCTGCACCCACTTATGAGAAAATAGCTTATCACTTGGCACTGTTGAGCCTGACGACATTTTGATTCACACATAACATCACTTTTAGTGTTGTAATTGGTTCTTAATCCAGGTTGGAGGAAGGATCCTCCATGGGAAGTAGACAGAGCTGTGTCACGGCTCTTTTGGTGACACCTCTGGCCGTCCTCTGGGAGACGACGCGGACGCGTCCGTCTTGACCAGGGTGGATCTCCGTCACTCGCGCCATCCTCCAGTACTGCGAAGGTAGTTGGTTGTCTTTGATGATGACCATGTCACCAGGCTGTAAACTGCGTTGACGTCCTTCTTGCCATTTGACTCGGTTCTGCAATTCTGCTAGGTATTCCCGGCTCCTTCTGTGCCAAAAAGATTGAACAACGGTAGACATCTTTTGGTAAATATTAAGCCTGTTTGTAGGCAGATGATGGATATCAAGCTCAGGCAATGCTAACAGGTTGTCGCCAATAAGGAAGTGTGACGGAGTGAGTGCGTTTAAATCATTTGGATCTGATGTTAATGGAGTCGGAGGACGGGAATTTAAACAAGCCTCAATCTGTATTAGTATGGTATTCATGCCTTCGTATGTCAAAACAGTTGACCGCATTGCTTTTTTTTAAATGTAACTTGGTCATTTTAACTGCACTTTCCCAAAGTCCACCGTGATGCGGTGAGCGGGGAGGCAAGAAACTCCAGCTAATATTCTGCTGGGCTAAAAAATTATGGATTTCCTTATCAGATGCCTTCAAAAAATCAAATAGTTCAGTAAGTTCCCTATAACTACCTGTAAAGTTAGTTCCATTATCACTAAAGAGTCGTGAGGGTTTGTCCCTCCTAGCTATAAATCTTTTCAATACATTCATAAATGCCATTGAAGTTAAATTAGTCACTAATTCTAGGTGAATTGCCTTCGTTGAAAAACAAATAAATAAACATATGTAAAATTTTACACTCTTAGCATTTCTGGTTAAACCAGACTTAATTAAAATTGGACCTGCATAATCTATGACGGTTACATAAAATGGTCTTTGGATTCGGAATCGGTCAGCAGGAAGGTCACCCATGAGCTGGCGACACTCGCGCGGACGGACTCAAAAACATACAATACATTTATGCAGTGCTCGCTTTACTGCGTTTTTACCAAATATTGACCAAAACCGTAAACGCAGTAATGCGAGCAGAGCATTACATCCTAAATGCAAATTCTCATAATGCAGATGGGTTACTATTAAGTCAGTCAACTTATGATTTTGTGGTAACAAAATTGGATGTTTTTGAGAGACCGAGGTAATATCAGATTGTGATAGTCGACCTCCAACACACAATAACCCATCCTGCATAAAAGGATTTAGTGCCTTTACCTTGCTCTGCCTAGATACAAATCTTCCATTACTCAAAGAAGCTATTTCATCACGAAATGCGAATCGCTGAGCGTTCAAAATCAATACATGCATGGCATGTTCCAGTTCGATTACAGAAAGCTCGTCGACCCGCATCGGTTTTCGTTTAGAACAGTTATGTATGAAACGTAACATATAAGCAACTACGCGCCTCAGTCGTCTTAATGAAGAATAATTATTAAATATTTCCCAATCGACAGGACGACTAGTAACCAAAACTATCCTCGCCGTTTCTGGCAACTCCGTGGGAGTATCAAATGTAGAACGTGGCCACTTATCCTCGTCGGACGTGAGCCATGGTGGTCCTGACCACCATAATGAAGATGATTTCAACTGCTGAGATGTTATTCCTCTGGAAATTATGTCAGCTGGGTTTTCAGTTGAACAAATGTGACGCCATATAACGCCATCACCTTCACGTTGTATTTCTGATACGCGGTTAGCAACAAAAGTAGTCCAACGGTACGTCTCCTGCAATCCAAGCCAATGTTATTGACGAATCACACCACAAAGTGGTGTCAACAGTTACTTGGAGAGCTGCCGTCACCCGCTTCATTAATTTAACTAATAATTGTGCTCCACATAACTCAAGACGTGGTAACGATAATTTTTTTAGTGGGGCTACACGAGATTTAGCGCATATTAACTGTGATTGGTGAATGCCGTGTTCATCGGTAGATCTTAAATACAGACAAGCGCCATATGCTACTTGAGATGCATCGCAAAAACCGTGTAAGCTAAAAGATTTTTTATTGAAGCAGAAAATTTTCCTCGGTACCCGAATATGATTTGCTTTACTGAGATTCAGCGTGTAAGTCTGCCAGGCCAATAAAAGGTCATTGGGTAGCTTGTCATCCCAGGATGTTTTTAGCTTCCACAATCTTTGCATAATTATCTTACCGACATTGATTACTGGGCCTACCAGTTCTAAAGGGTCAAAAACTTTTGAAATTAATGATAAAACTTGACGTTTTGTTACTTCTAACTTTGAGTTTATGTTTTCTACCTGATAAGTAAACTCATCAAGTTTGGTGTCCCATATTAATCCTAGAATCTTAGCTTCATTGGATTCATTTGGCAATAATTCCAAATTATCTTTAGAATCATTAATTGAGGGTGCATTAGACCTCCATTTTCTAATCTCCATGCCTGCTGTAGCAAGCGCATTAATGATTTGGGATTTAAGCACGTGACAAGTATCAATGGAATCACTACCAGAAAGAAAATCATCTACATAAAAATTTTCCTTAAGGGATTTACTAGCTAATGGATGAATAAATAAAACGTCATTACCTAGCTGGTGCAGACAACGTATTTCTAAATAAGGCGAAGGAGCCAAACCATATGTCACCGTGTTTAGCGTATAATGTTTCAAACAATCCTCCGCATCCCTTTTCCATAATATACGTTGGTAATTTCTGTGTTCCGGGTTGATATTAATTTGGCGGTACATCTTTGCAATATCTGCAGTGACTGCATATTGATGTTTTCTGAAAAATACCAAGTGACAAAATATATCATTTCGAATGGTGGGCCCAATCATTAGAGCGCGATTCAAAGAAATCCCTCGAGCGGGTTTAGCCGACCCGTCAAAAACAACACGAATTTTAGTAGTTGTGCTTGATTCTTTAAATACAGCGTGATGTGGTAAATAATAAGTAATTTCATCGCGTTTTGGAGGTTCACATTCAGTCATGTGACCTAACGCAAGATACTCATCAATAAATTCCGAGTATTGTTCCTTTAAACTAGGTTGTCTTAAGAATTTCCTTCCCATTGACGCTAATCTACCTTTAGCAATACTAAATGAATCTCCTAATTGAGATAGGTTAGATTTAAACGGTAAGTTGACTACAGGTAGTCACCGAACCTCGGTTGTGTGCAGACGTGTTTACTTCCAGTGCTCTGTGTTATACGGCTTACTGACGGCGGCGCGGCGTACAGATAAGATTTATTTATTGTTACCTTTTCGTATTCATTATTTTTGTTTCTATTATTGGTTTGCGACGCAGTTGCGTGTATTATTTCTATCATTTATTATTTCTTAAATATTATTTATTGTTTAATTTTTTTTTAATTTGTTGAAATGGAGGAGGATGAAAATCGACCTCCTGACCCTGAGTCCATTTCTAATATTGCAGACGTCTACGATTCTGATGATTCCCAAGCTTCTGTAACCATTCCTTCCCGAAAACGACGACCTCCGCTTTGCCTTAATGTACCTCCTAAAATTAAATCTCTTTCACAAACAAACGAATCCCCAATCTCTCATGGAAGTTATAATGATACCATTCCTACAGTAGCAAAAGCCATCGAGCTTATGTATTCTATTTCATCTTCAGCTCCATTTATTGTTAATGTCCAAAGGACTGAACAAGGGAAAATAATTAATCCCCTGAATTTCGGTAAATTTATTTTTAGCTCAAAACTCAATAACCTCGGTATTATAAATGGATCAATAAAACCGGAAGGTCGATACAAACTATCCATAGAATTTAAATCCGCCACATTAGCTAATGATTTTGTTAAAAAAATAGGTTCTCTTTAAAATAATAAATTTAAATCTTTCATACCTACTTTTAATTTAACCAGAATGGGCAGAGTAAGAGGTATCCTAACCGATCTATCAGAAACAGAAATAGCAGACGCTCTTAATGACTCTCAATTAACTCCAAAAGTTTTAAAAGCACGTCGTTTGAATTTCAAGGATACTTCCACCGGCACCACTATATGGAAACCTTCCCAATCCGTTGTTATTACTTTTGAAGGTCAAACATTACCATCCCGTGTATTTATTTATTATAACGCTCTTCCCGTTGAAGTATACAGATTCCCGACGATCCAATGTTTCAACTGTTGCCGTTTTGGCCATTCAAAACCTATTTGTCGTTCCCCTCCTCGTTGCTTCCATTGCGGAGAGGATCATCCCTTTGAACAGTGTCAAAATACAACGAAAAACCCTATTTGTATTAATTGTAAGGGCAACCATACTGCTGTTAGTGTGGCCTGTCCAGAGTTATCTAGACAGAGAAATATCAAACAGTCAATGGCTGCAGACAACATTTCCTACTTTCAGGCATCTAAATTATTCTCTCCTACGAAAAAATCTTTTGCAGAGATAACGTCTAACGCTTCTATCTTTCATTTTTCTTCCCCTAAATCCCCTCTTTCATCTTCCCACAAAGAAACAATTTTCAAACCGATAAAATCTAATCCAAAATTTATTCCTTCTTTCGATAAAAAACTACATAATGATCTTTTACTTAACCCGAATGGGAATAATAAATCCCAGGCTCCCAATGGGACTGCCTTAAAAAACTGTTCCACTTCCGATATCTTACCTAAAGTCATGATTGAAAATTCTTCTTTTATTCAAACTTTAATTACCCTATTAATTACGATCCTTTCAAATAACAATAAAGTACCGTCCAACGCTGCCGATTATATGAAATCTTTACTCTCTAGCCTTCCCGATGTATCCACAACTGAGCAAAATACTTCAATGGAATAGTAGAAGTCTATTCGCCAGCAAAATTGATCTTGTACAGTTACTTGATGAACATAATATTTCAGTTGCTGCCTTCTCCGAAACGTGGTTAAAACCCTCATACCAATTGAAGATTCCTGGATATCATTGTCTAAGACATGATAGACTGGATGGCAAAGGTGGCACTGCTCTTATTATACATAATTCTATCCCTTTTAAACAAATTATTTTCAACACTCTCCCCAATAATTTTCAGATAGTAGCAGCTGTTGTATCTGATATTACATTACTATCAATATATATCCTTCCCTCTACAATTTTTGTTGAAAACGAATGGTCAACATTTATATCCCAGATTTGTCCCCCGTATATGATACTTGGGGACTTCAATGCTCATTCTCCTTCTTGGGGCAGTGAGTTAACAAACCGTTCTGGCCATAATCTATTAGAATTTATGGATACCTATAATTTATGTATTCTAAATGATGGATCTTCAACTCGTTTCACTGCCCCTCAACATCGGAAAAGTGCAGTCGATTTATCTCTTTGCTCATCTTCGGTGATTCTCATATGTTCTTGGAACATTCTTAAAGATCCACTTTCCAGTGACCATTTTCCGATAATAATTACCTTCCACCATCTATCTTCCACGCATTCCTTTTCGATAAACAATAGTTTTAAATTTAAAACGAAAGACGCAAATTGGAGAAATTTTTCTTCAGAATTAGACTCCATTGTTCAAGCATCTAAGTCTTCCCTTGTCAACACTAGTTTACAATGTGAATTATTTCCTAACATGATAATAAAAGCTGCAGAAAAAACACTTAAAAAACGTAATGTTAACATTAAGATAAAACATTCCACCCCATGGTGGGATGAAGAATGCACTAGTGTCGTTAAATACAGAAGAGAAGCAATTTCCATTTTCCGTAAATGTATGTCTTTCGAAAATTACCTTTCTGTGAAACGCACCCAGGCAGAAGCGAAACGCGTTTTGAAAAACAAAAAGCGGTCTGGATGGCGAAAATTCTGTGAACGCTTGTCTCCTGAATCTCCCCAGTCATACGTATGGTCCAACTTAAAAAAATTCGGTTCGTCATATACTCCCCAGCGTTCCAAACATATTCCAGAAGAAATTATTATAGGTTTGGCTGATAAGATAGCTCCTCCGTTGCCAGATGTGAGGAAATGCCTTCCTTTATTTCTTATCCATCTCACTCTAGCTGGCTGGACTCTTCTTTCTCAGTAAGTGAATTAAATCGAGTAATCAATTCCCTTCCAGACTCTTCTCCTGGCCCTGATGGAATCTTATATAGTTTCATTAAAGCATTCTCAGATATGTCGGTTGAATATTTTTTATCCCTAATTAATTACATGTTCGAAACAGGATTTATACCGGAAGTCTGGAAAGTTCAAAAAATCCTTCCGATTTTAAAACCAGGCAAAAATCCATCTGAAATCTCATCTTATCGTCCTATTGCTCTTTCGTCATGTTTAATAAAAGTAGCAGAACACTTGATAAAGAACAGATTGGAATGGTTTGTTGAAAATAACAGAATTATCTCTCCTAATCAATATGGCTTCCGGAAAAAGAAATCAACCATAGATAATTTAAGTGTGTTAACAACAGACATCCGTATATCTCAGTCCCTTAATTCTTGCACTCTGGCCACATTTCTTGATCTTTCGTCAGCTTACGACGATGTATTAATTAACATTTTGAAAGAAAAATTAATTAAAATAAAAATTCCCTTAAAACTAGTTCAATTTATTATTAATTTACTAACAGACAGATCCATTATTATCCACTCTTCCTCAAAAACGATAAATCGCAAACTATGGAAGGGGTTACCTCAGGGGTCCGTAATCAGTCCATTATTATTTAATATATATATAAGTGATTTAGACAATGTAATTCCTTCATCGATCAAGCGACTTTATTTTGCTGATGATTTCCTTATATATTTATCACACAAAAATCTATCGCGCGCTGCGAAGGATTTGAATTTGGTTTTACATAATATTAAAGTTTAGTTGTTGACTAATGGGATGAATTTAGCTACGTCTAAAACCAAAGTAGTGGCTTTTACGCGCAAAAGAAAAATACCCCCCTTTTCTGTCTGCTTTGATAATGTCCCTCTTCAAATCGTTAAGCAAATTAAATTTCTTGGACTACTTTTGGATCATAAACTTTCCTGGCTCCCGCATATTCAGAACATTTCGGCTAAGTGTGAAAAGGGGCTAAATATTATGCGAGCTGTTTCCAGAGTGTGGTGGGGATCTCATCCTACTACTCTTAAATTAATGTATGGTGCTCTAGTGCGAAGCCATTTGTATTATGGAACATTTCTTTTCGATCCTCTTCCTAAATATTTGGACAAAAAACTTGAAAGAATTCAGTCGAAAGCGCTCAGAATAATTATTGGAGCGATGAAATCTTCTCCAATTAATTCTCTCCAGGTAGAATGTGTTGATCCCCCCTTAATTTTGAGGAGACAATTCCTGGCTGATAAATATATTTTTAAATCTTTTTCTGTATCGCGTCACCCTTTAGAACAAAGTCTTGATTATTTGTTCAATAACTTAAATAACGAAAAAAGATCGACAGATAAAAATCGACTTCCTCTCCTTCTAAAAAGTTTTCTTTCATTCAAATCTTTGTCCTCTTCCCTCCAAAATCTACAAAAAGATCCTATCCTTCCTATTTTCACTATCCCATTTGATTCTATCAATTATATCCCCAACGTTATAACTTCAGACTTCCGAACTGATATTTTAACCTCATCTAATCAAAGTGTTGAGGAAAAATTTAAAAACATTACATCTTCTAAGTTTCCAGAATTTTCACTCATTTACACAGATGGTTCTAAGTCTGATAACAAAGATTGTGGAGCTGCGGTACACATTCCCGAATTCAATTTAGATTTGTCTTATAAATTGCCTAAAGAAATTTCTATATTTACTGCAGAATGCTTCGCAATTGAACAAGCTTTGAGTCAAATCCAGCTTTTCAATATTCGACGAGCCTTACTGTGCACTGACTCACTAAGCGCAGTGTTGAAAATTTCCTCAAATATCCATAAACCAGAAGACTATATTATTTATAATATCAGAAACACCCTTAAATCTTTAAATGAATTAAATTTCGAGACAATATTGGTTTGGGTCCCTGGCCATTTGGGAATTGAGGGTAACGAGAAAGCCGATTCTCTAGCTAAACTTGGAACAATTTCTGGCTCTTATCCTTTAGATTTTAGAATTCCTATCTCTGACGTCATCCCAATTCTTAAATCCAACATGATTCGCTCCTGGGAAGAAAATTGGACTAATACGAAAACCCGAACTGGTGCTTTTTATGCTGGAATACAAAATCATATACCAAGTAAACCTTGGTTCCACGGCAAGAAAAAATCCAAAAGGCTTATTTCCTGTATCTCGAGAATGAGAATTGGTCATTGCTCCATTGCATCCCATTTGTTTAAAATCCGGGTCCTAGATAGTCCACTCTGCCAGTGCGGCATGGAAAATGAGACTCTTGATCATGTTTTCTTTAATTGTAAAAATCATTCATCTTTCAAAGGCATTTATCGTTTACTTATAAAAATCACCCACCAATCTCCCCTTAGTATTCCTTATTTACTTTCTCTCAACAATTCTCGCATTTTCTCAGTTCTATACAAGTTCATAGACTTGAATGACTTCAATATTTGAGATTTCCTATTCCCGTATAGATTTCCCATAAAAGTATAACCATCTCCCCTAACTTTAACGGCACATAGCACTCTTTTTAGGGTGAATTGCCTAATACAAAAAAAAAAAAAAAAGTTGACTACAAATCTACCGTTTGCATCGCGTTTATGCGTGCCTTCGAAAATCCTTTCACATTCACTATCTTCCAGAGAGTGATGCTTACTATTTTCGGTTTCTTCAACCTTCCAAAACCTTTCTATTTGGTTCTGCAAAGAATTTAATGAAATATTTATTTATTTATTTATTGACGCCCTATTGGGCTTTTAAGTACATAAACATTATAAATTTCATTTTTAGCAACAGTATAAAACAAACAATAGAAAATCGAAATAAAATATAATGATTTCTCATACGTTATTTACATTTAAAAAGTGGTGGACTAATTTGGCTTTAAATGTATTGAAATTTAAATTAAATATGTCAGCGACATCACTTAGTTCATTGCCCAACCTATGTATTCTTTCTAACACAGAATTCGTAGCGAAGTTATTGTTGTAGAATAAAATATTCCGTCTAGTATATTTTGGAGGTATATGTAAAGATAGCAAGTTTATAGTGTCAGGGCAGTCCAACCTTGAATGAACAATTTTATATAATAAAAGAAGATCAAATATTTTTCGCCTTTCAGATAATTTCGATAAGTTAAGTATACTGCGTAAATTGACATAATTGATTTCAATAATAGGAATACCAATTTGAAATATGACAAACTTTAACTGGCCTCGTATTATGACGACTCTGTACAGCTCCTGATATTATCCAGCCTAGCTCCGTTCGATGCAATGTAGGTTTATCCTTTCCTAACTGTATCTGATCCGTACGAAGCACCTGCCAGAAAATCTCTGCTCCGATCAGCATATCAATAGAAGCTGGCTGGTAAAACTGCGGATCAGCTAACCGGACACCGTCTGGAATGTTCAACATTTTTGGGTTAATCACGGTCTGTGGAAGATTGCAAGAAATCTCATCTAATACCAAACAAGATATTTCATCCTCGTATTGAGAACATAATGATTTAAATTTAATGTCAACTGTTTCCTTTACATGAATTAAATTATTATGCAAACCTGAAACAGGTATGTTCAATTTTGTACAATGCAAATTTAATCTTTTACAAGTATCCTTTGTAATAAAATTAGACATTGAACCCGAATCCAAAAGTGCGCGTATTTTGTGTGTTCCACCGTACGCGTCTTCTATTTTTACTATTACGGTAGATAGTAAAATTTCTCGCCCGTTCATGTCGCTATGACATGCTAAATTTACTGGTGCTTCCGACTGACCCTTGCCAGTTGAAGTACCCGCTTGTACATTATCAGTATTGATATGTAACAGAGTGTGATGTTTTCGATCACAAACACTGCATTTTCCTTCCACCTGCACACCTTTGAAGGGTGCCCCGGTTTTAGGCAGTTATAACATAAATTGCTCTCTGAAACGAACTTTCTTCGTGCCGCTGGTTCTTTGTTAACAAATATTTTACAAGAATAAATGAAATGGCTGTCATTACACAACAAACAATTAACGTTGCTTGACGCTAACGTAACCTTGTTCGTAGAATTCCTGTCCTTAAAATTAAAAAAACTTTGGTTTTGTTGCAACTGGTTCCGCTTTCTGTTGCATTCCACCATTATCACCTTGGATAGTTTCCAGGATCTGAGACCTTTGTGAAATAAAATTGCTAAACTGCTCGAACGTAGGATAAACTTTATCGCACTCCATGGATTCCCAAAGGCTACGTGTGTGATTATCTAACTTTGAGGTTAGAATATCTATAATTAATGTGTCCCAATGTTCTGTTGGAAGCTTTAAATTATGTAAAGCTCTCAAATGAATGTTTGCTTGATCAATTAAATTTCGCAATTCATGATGATTCTGTCGTTTTAACGGTGTAACATTAAATAAGAAATTCAAATGTCTATTTGCTATAAGTCTGACATTTTCGTATCTTGAAATAAGCATCGTCCAGGCTGCACTATAATTATCCCCGGTTATTTCTAGAGAACTAATCAAATCAAGTGCGTCTCCGGACACATAACTAATAAGGTAATGAAATTTCTGAACATTATTTAATTTACTGTTATCATGAATTAGGGCAATGAACGAGTTTTTAAAAGTCAACCATTTATGGTTGTCACCTGAAAAAATGGGTATTGAGATTGGCGGTAAATTCACTGATGTAATCGGGACATTTTCAATCTTCTTAAATTTTGATAATATTTCCTGTCCTAATGCAATTACATTAAAATATGTACCTTCAAAATTATCCCTCGCGTCATGATCTTCTGATTTATTCAATAAATCAATCTCCAGCTGAATTTTGGAGAATTCTATCAGAGAAGGTTTGATGGCATCTAATCTCGACGACAATACGCTGGGCCTAATATCATTCTCATTGCTTAAATAGGATTCAAATCTCGTTAATGAACCTTTCAAAACCCCGCGCTGTCTAACCAACTTGTCGAGTTCCATTTTTTAGAAACGAATAACACAATAACCCGATAAAAACTTAATACACAACTCGAAACGGCAGTTTGACGTTTGACGTAAACAAAATAATACTATGGATTATAGAGAAACCAATCACAATACTATGGCATGCAAAGACGAAGCTTGCAAACGCGTTGATAGAAATGTAGGTAGGCAGAAGCAAAGTTATTCGGCAGAATACAACAATAAAAATTATTATCACCAACAAATTTATGCTATTTTTAAAGCATCTGATTATGAACACCCGAATATAATTCGATATAATCAATATGAAATAATGTGGCATCTACACAGATTTTTAGCTTTTTTAAATGGAATTTGAAAGGACAATGAAAGGAAGGCTACAACCTGATTTGCTGTGCATGCGAGCGTCGTGATGAGGCTCGCTTGATCAATCCAATGATGGTGATGAGGAGGCCGACTGGACCACTCCCGATGATGATGAGGCCTGACTGGACCACTCCAAATAATGATCTTCCGTCTCAAATGGATCAATCCAAATAATAATCATCCGGCTCGAAGGACCAATTACAACACTAAAAGTGATGTTATGTGTGAATCAAAATGCCGTCAGGCTCAACAGTGCCAAGTGATAAGCTATTTTCTCATAAGTGGGTGCAGCGCACCAGAAGTTTCTACGTTATTAGACTTTTATTTTTTAATGTCAAGTCTGACATAGGGTTATATACGTTGTTATAAGTTTTTTGTTATTATTTTGATATCCATATATTGAATATTGTTTATTTTTGTATGTGAACTTGTTGGGTAAATTCTGAGTACCAATGTTGCAATCTCTTCCTACATTATTTTATGAAAAACGACTATTCCTTAATACTCGTTTTGGGGCGGGAATATGTTAAGATTTCAGGTACTGAAATCTTAATATTGGTGCTTGTCACCCTAATGGGTGTGGCAACATTTATTTTGTGTTAGCGATTGCCGGGGCAATTTCGTATTGCCACGGATTTTTAATCCTTCTTCTCTTGTTACCATCCGTCTTGGGCGGGTCGTTTTGGCAAAACGGCAGAGCTGCCAGGTTTTCACTTACATGTGGTTTATAAAACCGCGGAGAGAGATAGCAATATTGGGCTCACCGTATATGAGCTGCCCTACGGGTCTTTTTTATTGTTTAAATAAAGACCAATACTCAAGATCTGGAGTTATTATTGAAGAGTTACTCCAGTCACACTTCATTTTGGAATCTGGTGGTACCACGCCGGATTGCTCTGTCAGGAGAGTGAAGTTGAGATCCTGAACATTGATCCAAATAATAATTATCCGGCTCAAAGGACCAATGTTCCGGATCTCAACTTCACTCTCCTGACAGAGCAATCCGGCGTGGTACCACCAGATTCCAAAAGGAAGTGTGACTGGAGTAACTCTTCAATAATAAATCCAGCTCTTGAGTATTGGTCTTTATTTAAACAATAAAAAAGACCGTAGGGCAGCTCATGTACGGTGAGCCCAATATTGCTATCTCTCTCCGCGACAAGCACCAATATTAAGATTTCAGTAGAGTCCGATTCGAGCCGCGGTCAACAGTGGTTGTGTGTACCTTACTATTGCTGAGTGCCGTTCGCCCGTTCCTGCGCTGCGTACAGATAAGAGATTATTGTTACATTTTATTTAATATTGTTTATCGTTTACCTATTTGTTTGCATTCCTGCTTACGGCTAATCCGTTTTTGTTTGTACAGTCAATGAAATAGACTGCGTATTATTTTTTCAGTTTATTTTTTAAAAGTTAAGTTTTTTTATATAATGGAGGAAGATGAAGATAGACCTCCCGACCCAGGGTCAATATTGGATTTTTCTGATTCGGAATCTAATACGAGCCAGGTTTCTATTACGCTCCCATCTCGTAAACGACGACCATCGCAAAGCCTTCACATTCCATCGAAAGTTAAATCTATACCGCCGGTTCAACAAACCTCGACCCCTAACGACCTTAACACCAATAGTAACATCCAGCCAAGTACTTTAACTAGCGATAATGCAAAAAGTCCTGAATTACTTTATCCTGCTTCAGCTTCCGGTCCATTTACCGTTAATGTTCAGAGAACTGAACAGGGAAAACTTATTCATCCTTTAGATTTTGGAAAATTCGTATTTGACTCAAAAAATAATAACCTTGGTATTGTTAACGGTTCAATTAAACCGGAAGGGCGATATAAATTATCTATCGAGTTTAACACTGCCGCTTCCGCAAATGGATTTGTAAAAAAAATTGACTCGCTCTCAAATCATAAATATAAATCGTTCATCCCTACATTTAACCTTTCGAGAATGGGTCTTGTGCGAGGAATTCCCGCGGAGATCCCAGAGGCTGAAATTGTTGATGCTCTGAATAATTCTCACGGAACCCCGAAAGTGTTAAAAGTACGTCGACTGAACTACAAGGATTCTACTGACGGAAACACGATCTGGAAACCTTCCCAGTCTGTTGTTGTTACATTTGAGGGACAATCCCTACCGTCTCGTGTGTTAATTTATTATACCTCGCTTCCCGTCGAAGTTTATAAATTTCCAACAATTCAATGTTTCAACTGCTGCCGGTTCGGACATTCGAAATCCGTATGCCGCTCCCCCCCACGTTGTTACTATTGCGGAGAAGCTCACCCATTTGATCAATGTCCGAAATCTTCCAATGATCCCATTTGCATTAACTGTTCGGGTGCACATACCGCGGTCAGTCTAGCCTGTCCGGAATTAACAAGACAGAAGAACATAAAACATAAAATGGCTACCGACAACATTTCGTACTTCCAGGCCTCAAAGTTAATCTCTCCTGCGAAAAAATCATTCGCAGAGATGACATCGTCCTCAGCTCCTTTCCAAACAACCACCTTTTTAAATTCAACGTCATCTTCTCACAGAGAAACCATTCTCAAGCCAGTCAAACCCAACCCAAAATATACACCTTACCTTGATAAAAAACAATTGAATAATATTTTGGCCAGCCCGAATGGGAATGCCAAATCCCAGACGCCCAATGGGTGTGCCATTAATGGTAATTCTTCCCCTCCTGCTCTCCCCGAAATAATGAATAATAATTCTTTTATACACACTTTAATTACCCTTTTAATTTCTATCCTTACAAACAACAATACTGTACCGTCCAACGCTGCCGATTACATTAAATCTTTATTATCTTGCCTCCCCAATGGCTTCGAAACTGAACAAAATCCTTCAGTGGAACAGTAGAAGCCTCTTCGCTAACAAATCTGACCTAATTCAATTACTCGACGAACACGACGTTTCAGTAGCCGCCATTTCTGAAACGTGGTTAAAACCCTCCTTTCACTTAAGAATTCCAGGTTATTATTGTCTCAGACACGACAGACCGGATGGTAAAGGCGGCTCGGCTCTGATAATCCATAATTCTATCCCTTTTAAAGAAATTAATATTCATACTCCCTCCGACGATATCCAGATAATAGCAGCGGTCTTATCTGATATCACAATATTGTCAATATATATTCCTCCCTCTACGACTTTTATTGAAAATGAATGGGCACCAATCTTAACCCAGATTTGTTCCCCTTATATGATACTTGGAGATTTTAATGCACATTCCCCTTCTTGGGGTAGCGAAATAACAAATCGTTCTGGCCGCAATCTTTTAGATTTTATTGATACCCATAACCTATGTTTTTTAAATGACGGATCTCCAACCAGATTCACCCCCCCTCATCAACGGAAAAGTGCTGTTGATATATCTCTTTGTTCGTATTCGTTAGCATCTAAATGCTCTTGGGACATCCTAAACGATCCCCTCTCTAGTGATCATTTTCCAATTATAATCCGCTTCCACCATCAATTCAACACTTATTCCCCCCCAGTTAAAAATAATCTCAAATTTAGAACGAAAGATGCGATTTGGAGCACTTTCTCTTCTGAACTAGATAACCTTATTAATTTAACAAAATCATCCCCGGGAGACATCAGAATGCAATGTGAGACGTTTCCTTCTATGGTTATAAATGCAGCAGAAAAATCCATCCCGAAACGCAAGGCGAACATTAAAATAAAACACTCTACTCCGTGGTGGGACGAGGAATGCACTCGCTCCGTCAACTCTCGAAAAATAGCAATTTCCTCTTTTCGTAAGTGTATGTCACTAGAAAATTTTTTATCAGTTAAAAAAGCCCAGGCAGAAACCAAACGAATTTTGAAAAATAAGAAGCGCGCTGGATGGCGGAAGTTCTGTGAGAACCTGTCTCCGGAAACTCCCCAGTCTTCAGTTTGGTCTAGCTTAAAAAAATTTGGATCATCGTATTCTCCGCCAAGAATCAAACATATATCACAAGAAATTCTTATAGGATTTGCGGATAAAATAGCCCCCCCATCAGTTGCCGGATGTGAAGAAATGCCTTCTATTAAGCCGTATCCATCTCACTCTAACTGGCTAGACGCTCCTTTCTCCATTGATGAGATGAAACGAGTGATAAGAGCCCTTTCTGACTCTGCTCCGGGTCCCGATGGAATATTTTATAGTTTCATTAAATCATTTTCTGATATGGCGGTTGAATATTTCTTATCTCTTATTAATAATATGTTTGAAACAGGACTAATTCCGGATGTTTGGAAAACTCAAAAAATCATTCCCATTTTAAAACCTGGAAAAAATCCATCTGAAATTTCGTCTTATCGGCCTATTGCTCTTTCATCATGTTTGATTAAAGTAGCGGAGCGTTTGATAAAAAACAGACTAGAGTGGTTTGTTGAAAGTCAAGATATTATCTCACCAAATCAGTATGGTTTTCGGAAAAAGAAATCTACAATGGATAATTTAAGTTTGTTCACAACTGATATCCGAGTTTCTCAATCCCTAAATTCTTATACATTGGCCACATTCCTTGACCTTTCATCAGCTTACGATGATGTTTTACTGAATGTTTTGAAAGAAAAGCTAATTAAAAAACAAATCCCCCCGAAACTAGTCCAATTTATTATTAATTTGCTCACAGATAGGTCCATTATTATTGAGTCTTCCTCTAAATGCTTAAGGCGCAAACTATGGAGAGGTTTACCCCAGGGTTCTGTTATCAGTCCTCTGTTGTTTAATATTTATATAAGCGACCTAGACTCAGTCATTCCTTTTTCTATCAAGCGACTTTACTTTGCTGATGATATCCTTATATATTTGTTACATAAAAATATTATTCTTGCAGCTAAGGAAATGAATTTGGCTTTACAATATATTAAAAGCTGGCTGTCAATAAATGGGATGAATCTGGCGGCATCTAAAACAAGGGTCGTAGCTTTCACGCGCAAAAGAAAAATTCCCCACTTCTCAATCTCTTTTGATAATGTGCCTCTACAAACCACTACTCAAATCAAATTCCTTGGTCTTCTTTTGAACCATAAACTTTCCTGGCTTCCACACATTCAGATAATTTCTACAAAGTGTGAAAAGGGACTTAATATGATGCGAGCAGTTTCCAGAGTATGGTGGGGATCTCATCCTACCACTCTTAAATTAATGTATAATTCCCTAGTTCGGAGCCACTTGGATTACGGCACATTCCTTTTTGACCCCCTCCCTAAATATTTAGATAAGAAAATGGAAAGAATTCAATCAAAAGCCCTCAGAATGATTATTGGAGCTATGAAGTCTTCTCCAATTAATGCGCTTCAGGTGGAATGTGGGGAGCCTCCATTATATTTCAGAAGGCAATTCCTTGCCAATAAATATATTTTCAAGGCTTTATCGTTATCACATCATCCTATTAAACAAAGTCTTAATCTGCTAAGTGTTAATTTGAAGTCTAACAAAAGATTGAGGGAAAAAAATGTTTTCCTCTCCTAATTAAAAGTTTTCATCTCTATAATTCTCTGTCATCTTCCCTCCAATATCTTCAAGAAGTTCCCAATCTTCCTATATACAATATTCCATTTAAGGCAATCACTTTTATGCCGAACACAATAACATCAGACTTTCGGAAGAATATTTTATCTTCCCCAAATAAATTTCATAATGTGGATGACTGTTTTAAAAGCATTGTGGCTTCAAAATTCCCTGGATTTTCCATCCTTTACACTGATGGTTCCAAATTTGAAAATAAAAGATGTGGAGCATCGATATATAGTCCAGAATTCAACATCAATCTCACTTATAAATTACCGAAAGAAGTTTCCATATTTACAGCTGAATGCTTTGCAATTGAACAAGCGCTGAATCAAATCCAGGTTCTCAACATTCATCGAGCCTTACTATGTACTGATTCGCTAAGTGCTCTAACTCAAATTATGTCAAATATTCTATGTTATCCGGAAGACAATATTATATGTAAAATTAAAAATCTTCTCAATTCTCTTAATGAATCTGGGTTTGAGACGATATTGGCCTGGGTCCCTGCCCATTTGGGTATAGAGGGTAATGAGATGGCCGATTCTCTCGCCAAATCTGGTTCAGATTCCGGAACTTTCCCACTAAATTTTAGAATCCCTATCTCCGATGTCTTCCCGATTCTTAAATCCAACATGACTCGTGCCTGGGAAGAAAATTGGGCAGTCTCCAAAATAAGAACTGGATCTTTCTATGCTGGAATTCAAAACCATATCCCTGCTAAGCCATGGTTTCACGGTAAAAAACTGTCAAAACGATTCATTTCATGTATTTCGAGAATGAGAATTGGTCACTGTTCAATTGCATCTCACTTGGCTAGAATTAGAGTTTTAGATGATCCGGTCTGCCAGTGCGGTGTGGAAGAGGAAACCCTCGACCACGTTTTCTTTAACTGTAAAAATCATTCATCTTTCAAGAACATATACCGCCGTCTTATTAAAATCACACACCAGTCCCCCCTTAACATTTCATACCTTTTATCTCTTAACAATTCTCGTGTTCATACAGCTTTATGTAAGTTTATTAACCTGAATGAATTCAACATTTAATTTGTTTTAGCGATCTAAATGACTCCAATGATTAATTTGTTTTATTATTCTCCCAATAGATTAACCGAATTTTTTTATCCACTTTAACTGTTACCGGCACAAAGCACTCTTTTCAGGGTGAAATGCCTAAAACCAAAAAAAAAAAAAAGATTTCAGTACCTGAAATCTTAACAATGCCCATGAATGCGTTTTTTGAAATATTTATTTTTATTTATGTGTTGAGTTACCATTATTTTATTTTTTTATATTAATAGATAAGATGCGATCTCTCGTGATTAACTGATTAATGTGTGGTGAAGTTTGAGGAGATGGCCTCTGAAGTGATATTTCGCCGAGCGTGAAGTAAAAAAACTGTAATCAAGACTTGCTATAGCAGCTGTCGAACTGGTTTTTTGTATTTCTTGGTGAAATTTAATATTCACCTTTGAAAGTAGTCGCTAGTTATTTAGATAGTATGGCTGTACAAAGTTAAATAAACTGAATTTAGCAAATTTTATGGATAAACAAAACTGTTCTTGAATAAAAACAATCAGAATTACATCCTGACTCTTGCAATTTATTAAATTTGAAATAATATCAACAGAATTTTACAAAACGTTTTATTATAATATTTTGAGAAAATTAAAAAGATAGGGCAGCATCACACATACTCAGAGTATAATGTGTAATATTAGTAGGTAATAAAACTGATTTTCAAAACTGTTTCAGAGTTTTATCTTTGGACTGTAAATAGACGATAAAGATAGCACAGACGATCGATAAAACCCTTTGTTAATACAATATTGACGAAAACCGTCATCCGTCGGATAAGCTGTTCGTTATGCAAAATAACTGGCTTATCAATGGATGGAGGTAAACTAACTAAGCTTTTAGAATCGAAATAAATCGTGTACAAGATCCATAGACTTAATTAATTAATCTTAGACGAGATCAGTTGATTCCGTTCCAACTGATAATGATGAGTGATGACTAAAGTCTTCATGAATTCATTTTAGTTTTAGTGTCAAAAAGTACGCCGTAATTGCCAATGTATATTAAGGTTAAACGCAACGCTTGTTATTTTCTACGTGTTCATAGATGGCGTTAATTAAATAATTTTATTAAAATACGCTTTTGCAAAGTATTTCTTTACAATATTAAGAAAAATCATTTGTTTGCGCCCGTATATACGCAATATGAATATGAATCAATAGTTTTGTTCGTTTAAAAACTCAATTCTTTCGAGAAAGGCATACAAATACAATATTGTACCGATTATTCAATCCAATATTGTATTTGCATGCTTTTCTCGATAGAATTGAGTTTATATATAGACAAAACTATTTATTCATATTCATATTGCGTATATGCGGGCGCAAACAAATGATTATTCTTAATATTATAAAGAAATACTTTGCAAAAGCGTATTTTAATAAAATTATTTAATAAACGCCATCTATGAACACGTAGAATATAACAAGCGTTGCGTTTAACCTTAATGTTATTATTTCAATTCGTCAATTGTCAATTTATTAGTATTTTTAATTTTGCGTGGCCGTCTGACGATTGAATGTTAATTCATAGAAAGTACCTCCAGCGTATGTCAATTTGGAATTTATTGTATTATCTATATCGGTCTGGCTATCAGCAGCGCGACCGTGCTCGGGAAATCGGTATAAAATCATCGGTAGTTACACCTATTGACCCGATATTGTAAAGTTATCGATTTCACTGCGCTAGACACCTCTGAACTGTAAGCCCTTTTTTCACAATTATCTCCCTCTAACATTCGTCAAACCAGCTTCGTCTTCTATTTGAACACTTACTACGGAGCCTTTATTATTGATATTAAAAACCGAAAATGATAACACGACCATTATGAAGTGAAAACGTTACTGGCTGGCAAGACGGCCGTCACTGGCGTTGGACGGTGTGACGTCAACAACGGCGTATTCACCATGTCGTTTTGGCGACAAATGAAAAGTGGCATTTTTTAAATCACTAAAACAGAAACTTTATTACTTAACATGAAAATAAAATATAAATGCCTTCATTATCGTAATTTTTTACGAGAATAAAAAATACAGTGGAAATATCCCATTGAATCTAGATATAACATATAACCAGAAATAATGCTTTTGAAGCTGTGTAATGGTGGGCTTTATTGCGTTTTCACTCCATGATATATCTCTCTTTACTGGAGTAGTTACCAATGAAGATTCCCAGGTAATGTGTGTCCTAATCATATTTATTTTCTTCTATTTTTAAGAATATTTCTGTACTTTGTGTGTGTGATTGTAATGTATTTTTTTTTATATTGCTATAAAATTAAAATAAATTTTTACCAACACATAGTTTTGTTTTAAAATAAAAAGCTTAATTCAGACAGGGAGATAATTTATTGTAATTTCGCACTGGATTTATAATAGCAGGATTTTTTCTAGCCTAGCGACTTTCATTTTTCAAATTCAAATTCTGTCGGCAGATATTTTTAAAAGTGGCATTAATGTATCCAATTCTGGGTTCTCCTGCATCTCCAGCTCCATCCGGAGATCCTACAATGAAGGACATGTTTATATATTAGTCCGAAACTTGGTCGCCACATGTGGAACACATCTTCCTGTCACCTGCTCAATCGACACTGGAAATACCATTTTTGTTCAAATAAAATATGATAATAGTCATAAAAATAATTAGTACCATTACTTTTTTTGCCCATGGATTATTGACACTTCCCATGACACTATAAAAAATAATAAACACACAGAAAGAGTTGAGTTAGATTATTTTGTAATTTTTTTCCAATGTTCTGTTTTGTCAAGATCTATAACATGTAGTCATGTACTCACGGACAAGTTTTGTTCGAGGAGGTGCATCTCCTGCTGCTGCTGAACGGCCTCCCTTTGGCAACGCTCCCTCAGCACCTTCTCTCGCCGCACTTCCTCTTGCAGTTGCTGTCCCTCCCCATCGGCCCTTTGCTGGTGCTTGAAGAGCAGGAGAGCAGCGCGAGCAAACTGCTCGTCCAGGACAGGACGCAGGTCATTGGCGTCACTGGCCGCCTTCTGAGCCTTGCGCCTCCACTGAGCGCCCACGTGGCGCTGCTCGTTGACTTCTTCGTAGGTATCTGCAACCTGGACAAACAAACAAACAAACAAGCAAAGTTAATAAACTGGGAATATTTTATACGGTGATTCCAAAATTAGGATACATCGAGGAGGGATCCAGGGAGGTGGCGGGATCCTCGTGGAAAAAAGACAAACAAGCAAATATGATTCAATTTTGGGAGGCGGGATGGGGAACTGCCGCCCCGGGAATCATTTATTGGATAACGTTTGGTCATTTAGCAGAGGTGCCCAGTTGATGGGGTGAGTTTTATCTAGGTCTTGAACTTTCAAGTATCTGGGTCAGTGTTTTCTGTTCCTATCTTCCTCTCGAGCTGCTTCTTGAGGTTTTCAGCTGCTCCAGGTCGTATTTGAACAGTTGTATTTGTGTCAAATCAATTATTAACATGTAATTTTTGAAAGAGAAAGAACAATTCTTTCCAGTTTTCCTGAAATATATATACTGGACGCCATGAATAAAATCCTGAAAATAGGCAAAGTCTCATATTTGGCGCCGGTAAGATAACATTCGGTTTAAGGCGATGCACTACGTCGTGTAACATTTTGTATCTAACACTCCTTACGTAGATGGCGATAAGGCTTAAATTCCCGCTTAACACCATCTAGCTGTTTTGATTTAGGCGAGAAAAAAGCATGGCCAAAAAGTGCTTTTTATTTTATGTTGTGGATGTTCAGGCATAAATATTTAAATGTTTTCCGATCATTTTATAAATAATTCAGTCTGCCCTCTGCTACCCCACCTTAGAAGGTTGAACAATAAAAGAAAACACTTCTATCCAAGACCTGATTCTTCCTGTAATTTCCCAAACTTGGCACAAGTCACCATTATAAAATATCTAGGGGTCTTGATTGATCAACATCTACGTTGGGATCCGCATTCCTTACTTCTTACAACACTTAAATCAGTATAGGTACTATGCTCTCCACCAATCCATATTTGGGGTGGCTGTGCTCAAACTATTATTGATTCTCTGCAAAAAGGACAAAAAATGCTATAACGTGTTATCAACAAGCGACCGACAAGATATTCCTCAATTCAACTTTGTATCTAGCAAAATGTTTTAAATATACGTCAACTCCATCTAAAATTTATACAAACACATTTTTGTTCAAATACAATAAACAAAACATAAAATTTGCATAAAATTATAAAATAAATTTCAGTTAACTTAACCCTTCAGGCCTCGACAGTATTTTTTCAGAGAGTCGAAATATTTCCGTTTAGCAAACAAATCCAAATAAATAGAATATTTCTGAATGTATCCGAAAACTAAAAACTGTTTTGGAAAGATGATAAAATACGCTTCCAAAAAATGTTATAATTCAAAATAAACATAATTTTTTAAATATAAAAGTTTTGCATGCTAACATAAAAAAAGTTTTAAAAATGGCTGACATCACAGTATTTCTAATTAAAATTACTGATAATGAAAAAAAAAACACATACATATTTTATTAGACAAATGTATTATAAACGTTATTATCACCTCAATTTTGAACCGTTTCATGTAAAAATAATTAATCAAAAATTCTCAATATTTTTTTATTTTTTTTCAAATTGCTGTCATGAACTTTGGATTCATAAAAGTGTACATTTTATTTATTTTGCCGCTAATTTTTAGATTTGAATAAATAGCATGATGTTTCCTCCTTCTAACACAGTTAAGATTATATTTCTAACCATGATAGTAAGGGAGACACATCAATTTGCCGATTTGGCCAGGAAGTGATATTTAAATATTTAGAAGCAACTCCCCTTATTATGTGGACAGTGTGACTGGTGACTCCAGTGGTGACTGGTCTAACATGTGAGAAAGTAACATATCAAAACAATCTGTATTAACTAATCTTTTTAAAACTCTACTTCCTAAATGATCTAACGAAAATTGAGGGTTCATTATTTTACCGCCAGATCGGCTAAGCGCCTCTCTGAAAACCCGTTCACTATTTGTACTAATTAAAATTACGTCATCTGATGGATAAACTAATCCTCCCCGATTTTTTGTGCAATTAAAGAATTTTCTAAAGACGACTTAAATCCTGTAAGAGCTGCAAGACATTTCTCACATTTAATTTTTTTATTTAAATATCTGACTACAAATCCAGCGATATAAATTACACAGTTTTTAACATAATTATTACATAAATATTCAGGACACATAAATTCAGGAATATCATCATCATCATCATCATTAGTATACATATTGTTTAATTTGTCCTCTATAATAAATTATTGTGCTTTTGGGAGTGGTGACATTAATAATATTTACGGAATTTCCAGAGCTACTACAGTTCAAAATACTTATTTGGTCTAAAGGTAAGCAGTTCCCGGTTCTAGCATCTTTGATTTCTGCGTGGATAAGGAGTTTTCTATACGCGGGTCTAAATTGAATGACTGATGGGTTATTATTAAAACCACCGTGAGATCGAATCGCTCCAAAAAATAACTCAATGTGGTCCTGATTAAATTTATACATTGTTAGAAATTTTAACATTGGGAACTTAGAAATTAGTTATTTATTTATTAATAATTGTAAACTTTCAATACAAATTTTAAAACCCAGGAACACAATTTTTTTGGTAGATTTGACTATTTTAACCCCGTCTAAAAACTTTAAATTTGACAAATATATACTAACATTTCGAAGGTACTCAGAAAACTCTAAATGATTTCCGAGGTAAATAGGTCTTTTCCACTTCGGTGAAGCAATGCTTCGTGAATTAAATATATCAAACAGCTTGTTAATACATCTTATAAAAAGTATTGTTGGTTCACTATTGATAAATTGTGGCAACTTTAGTTCTTGAGCACAAAATTCTATCGCATCGGCAACAGAATCTTTTAACAACTGGGCTGCCAATCGAACCTTCATTTTTTGTCGTACATAATCTACATGTGCTCTGCGTAACTTGTTACCTAAATGAAGCCCTTCATTTTCTTGTAAAAGATTCAATTTCTCTATCTATCCAAAGTCAATTATCTCCCCGTTACTGTCTACAAATTTCATTCTGTCTCCCAATGTATTTCTAATCAATTTAAGCATATGACATGAATAAAAAAAAAACCACAATTATCTCATTTTCAAAATAAAAATATGGTTTTAAATTATGCTCTTCAAAAGAACAACCCAACTGTTTAGCCATGAGAACGTTTGAAGATGCACCATCGAATGTCAAAGTAACTGTCCGAATACCGCTTTCCTTTAGCAATGTTAAACATTGGGTAACCAACATACTCTTTTGTTCCCTTGTCAAGCTTATGATCGGAAAATATCCAACAGGTATTTTCCATGATCCATTAACACAGACTATCATAAAAGCAAGTATCTGACGAGCCATGGGTATATGTTCATCTTCCATATTGGTACCAAAACTGACTTGCCCCAATTGAACTTCACCAACTCTTTCCACATGTTCACGAATGCTCATCTCGTCTATAAGAAGCGAGCAAAGAATTGGTTCATCACTCAACTGAACTTTCGGGTTGATTGCATCGAACGATTCTTGTGTGAAACCGGGGTTACAATCAACTTGTTTATACCAATTAGCAAGTGTTTTGGGATGAGGCAAGCACGTGTTGAAAGTTTTCCTTACGTAATTGTATGCCCTAGGAGAGTAAAAATGCAAAGTAATTGCAAATATCCTTAGTTCAGGAGAGTACTTTCTTGTTAAAGGAAGTCCACTTGCCTTGGAAATTTGCCGTTTTAAAAAATCATTGTTGGGCCCGACCATTGATGATAAAATCTCAATACCTTCATTTAAAACAAAGCCCTTTTTATCCAAGTCCTGAATTATTTTTGTTAAATCATCAATTTTCCGCAATTGTCGCCGTTTCGACTGTTGTAATGTCAAGTTTTTTTTTGTTAATTTGACAATTCGCGTATTACGCCGATCTAAAATTCTTCTTAAAATTATTTTTGGGGCGCGAGTTACGGGTTCAAGGCTATCTGAATTCTCCATGATCTGTAAACATGAAATCAATAATTATTTTGTTTTCTATTTATTTTCATGCTGTATTTCTATTTGTATTACACACAATATACTTACAGCATCTATGCCTGCATTAAATGTAAGCGCCTGTTCTGTCACAGGTGGGGAAGACACATTTGAGTTTGGTATTATCTAAAAATATTATTATTTTTTAGTTAGTGGTAAGTAAGTAGTTTATTAGTCATAAGTAGAGATGGCAAAATTTCGTTTTAACTAAAAACGCGAAAAAATATTTATGGTTCGAAAATATGGCATTTATAAGTTTTCTTTGCGTTTCAAGGCATTTGAAAGTGTTTTCAGTGATTTCTATTTCGCGAATTAACGCGAAAAACGTGATTTTGGCCGTATTTCAGCTAAATTATTCTATTTAGCGAAATAGGCGCAAATTTCCCGAAAATACTGGGTATTAAAATAATATGTGAGAATTTCAAAAAATCGATATTTATCAGCGGAAATAAGTGATTAAAAATCATCTCTAACTTCAGCTCGCGCTCCACCGACTGTGTGCGTAAACGCTTTCCGAGAATATAACGTATTTCAGAAGTCAAAGAACCATACAAATTGGAGAAGCTGATACAGTAATATTTAGTCCTACAACTAAGGAAGAATTGAGAAAAATGCATAAGGAAGGTAGTTTCATGTGAATGTGCAGGAAAAGGTATTATGCCTACTTTATTTCATTTTTGGAAGCCTTTCCTACGATTTTTTATAATTTTGTTACTATTTTATGTGTAAATATTTAATATTTTTGTACTGTAGGCTAAAATTGCTTTTTGACATTACACAAATTGTGCGAAATAAATTACGCCTATTGATGTTAATCGCAATCTGCATTTGTTGTGTTTGTGTTCGACCCGTACTTAGAGTTTCCTTCCTTATTAATTTAATATTAAAATTAATTATTTATTATCTTTCACATGGAAATACTTGCAAATGAAGGTTAAACATATATTTTACCAAAAATACTTAAAATATGCGCTAAAAACATTCAGGAAATACATTTTTTTCTATTTTGCTACAAAACGCTAAATTATGTCTCAAAATGCTGTAAAACGCTAAATTTCCAATTTTTAATGCTAAATTTTGCCATCCCTAGTCATAAGTCATTGCATAAAAAAATGATAGTAAGAAGTGAATTTTGCACCAAATTTTGTATGGTGTTAACATACTTACAACATCTATGCCTGCATTAAATGTAAGCGCCTGTTCTGACACAGGCGGGGAGGACACATTTGAGTTTGATATAATCTGAAAATATTATTCTGTATTAGTTAATAGTAAGTTAGTGGTTTATTAGTCAATAGTCATTACCAAATATTTTTTATGGTGGTGTCAAAGCGGATGAAAAAAAAAACCATAAAAACCTTTTGTGTAACCAAGGGTACTCTTAAATTAGATTGAGGCACCGCGAAATCCGTTAGACGGACCTTTGTTTTCGTTGTGTCTAAGTGCTCAAATGTGCGGAACAGATTGCACTGTGGTATTTGGGAGTCCAATTTTCCCGATTTGTTGCACGAATCCATTTCATCAGCCTTTTTTCATCCTTTGGAAAACTGTAAATAGTTAAATATTTAATACTAAACCAATTTCAGCACAGCCCTGAATTTTTTATAACTAAAAAAAAAACCAAGACAAAAATTATTCCGTCTCTGTCCATTTACCAACAAATTAGCGTTCATATTATGAGAGAGAAAGAGACAGAGATACATTCAGATGCCGACTGAAATAGGTAAGTTGCATTATTATAATTTAGCCAAGATTTTTTGTTAGTAAAACATATTAAAAGTGCATTAAAACGCATACAAAACGGATGTTTATTATATAGATACAAATAGTGCAAGGATTTTTTATATAATGGTGGAAGTTACTTGTGGTTTTGTAGTTAAGCATATAAAATATTTGATATCAAAGATTGAATACAGTGAAAAACATGAATTCTTTAATACATACCTGTGAAAGCTGATATTTTTTGTTCCTTTCGAGCTTCGGTTGAAGCACCCATACATAGCACATATAGCCATAGCGTTTTTTTTTTTAAATTTCGCTCAATTAACGTAAAAATATCAATATGTTTGCACTTTCGAGCTACCGCACGGATGACAGATCACACTGGTGTGAACTTCGCCCGCTCCAAAAAGTCGCTTCATACCGTTTACACAGTATGTTTTTAACAGAAATTGTTTGTCTCTGTTTTTTGTACGTTAATGGAACCGAGCTGAAAGGGAGAGCTTTATTTTGCGAGTATGTCAACGATTTGTACAAATATTAGTGCGGTCTCTAGTATATTATTACTCTAAGGTTCCGGCCCGCCAGGCAGCTGGTGGGTGGACGCATCCGCTACCCAGACCATTCTAAGACCACCAAGATTGTTCTGTTTTCTATTTTATTTAATGTTACTGTTACTACATGTGTTAATATTGTTTCATATTTAGTTTATCAGTTTAATGTTATTTCGTGCTTTAACAACCCAACTGGGCGTAAAACCAAATAAAATAATGACCTGGACAAACCTCACCCCGTTCTCACAAACAAATAAAGTCAGAATATTTATTAAATTATGTTTACATTTATTTTCCTTTTCCTTGCGGGTTTTGTAATATCTTGTACTATGTTCATGTCCACTTCTGCCCCTGTGGAAGTTGTAAATGAATTGACTTCACTCTTCACCTCACGTTTTACAGCTGTAGTAGAACTCCCTCCTCCGTGCGCTTCCATAGGTTTGGACAATGCTTCCTTTATGTACAAATTTATTTTGTCCAAATTACTTCTTGAAGAAATTTTTTTATTCCTAAGCAAATTGATTTTAGAACTCTCGACCTCAATGGATGGTTCTGTTGGTAAATCAATAAGTGAAAATTCATTTTTAACAGGAACAGGTAGTGTGTTGACATTTTGAGTATTTTCATAAAATGAATCGTGAAAAAGATTAGTCAAATTAAATCTTTTAACAGCGATTGGGTCATAATTATCATTATTCATTTGTTTCTTAGAAACTGCTGTGGAAGAAGATGGATGAACACTTATTACTTTTGTTTCCTTCTTCGATGACTTATTTGTAATAATAGATGGTTCTGTTGGTAAATCAATAGGTGATAATTCATTTTTAACAGGAACAGGTAGTGTGTTGACATTTTGAGTATTTTCATAAAATGAATCGTTTGCACCTGTAAGGAAACTCAATCTTCTAACAGCGATTGAGCCATAATTATCATTATTCATTTGTTTCTTAGAAACTGCTGTGGAAGAAGATGGATGAACACTTATTACTTTTGTTTCCTTCTCCGATGACTTATTTGTAATAATAGATGGTTCTGTTGGTAAATCAATATGTGATAATTCATTTTTAACAGGAACAGGTAGTGTGTTGACATTTTGAGTATTTTCATAAAATGAATCGTTTGCACCTGTAAGGAAACTCAATCTTCTAACAGCGATTGAGCCATTATTATCATTATTCATTGGTTTCTTAGAATCTGCTGTGGAAGAAGATGGATTGAGATCCTTCTTCGATGACTTATTTGTAATCTTCTTTTCTTTTGATCTCGGTGGAAATACACACTTTGGTAAGAATGTTAAAGTGTTATGTTCAGATGACACAAGCTTAGATTTGTATTCACTCTCGTTATTAACAGTGACAAGAGCAAAGCTATCTTCGTAAGGCAAATTCATCGCCATTAAATGTTGCCGGACCTCCAAATAAGCTCTACAAATGCTGACGTCTTGAAGTGTCGCTCGGGGATTACAGCATAACTTTCTGATAGGAGGTAATCTTCGCATATCTGTAAATTACGATTACCGTTATTATAAAAACAGTAATCATTTAACATGTTAATGATGCATAACAATAAAATATTTGTAAGTGTGATGATGACAGTACCGTAGTTAATGGAAGGTGATTGCAAGACTTGGATAATGCTGGCCAACTTGGAGGCAGGCAGGAGGCGCCCTACGTCAATTCGATTATTTGTTATTAAGCCAGTACACAGATGGCTTACGACGGTCGACGGCTGAATATATCTGGAAATGGAGGAAATAGAACTTTTATGATTTAACAAATCGACTAGTTTCGCTTAAACTTACGCTGTTTAAATGGTGAGGGTTTTTCTGAACATGCAAATCATTTCATCTCTTCGGATCATAGTTGTAATAAAATCACAGGAACTTGTCTTTTACATAAAAAATGGTAAAGTTATTAAATTAGACAATTTAAAAGTATGAGAAGTTAGGAAATATTTAAATATAAATATGTCTGAATACATACTTACTTAACAATCAAATAAATGTATCTAACCATCACCCTTTAGCCCTATATTTTTCCCTACACCCCACCCCACCCCATGTTATTATTATTATTATTATATATAATTTTTATTATAATGTAAAATAAACCATAGGTTTAAGTTTTCATCATAAATCCATGAACTCTTGTTTGTATATTTACTTGTTCCTCCCACTTATTAATTATCCATTTGTTTTCTCTTTCAAATATTTTGTCTCTGTCTGGTATTTTTTTTTGTAATAATTAAACAGTTTGCAATGTATAATAATATTTGCTAACAATAATGAAATCTAAAAATTAGTTTTCACAATTTTTTTTGTGAATTTTTTGATGTTAGGTACTCTTTTATGGAAGCAGACGCTTGTGTTTAAAAGAGATACTGAGTATCGAGATGAACATTATTTATGTAAGTATTCTTATTAATAATTTAAGGAGTTAAGAACATTAAAAATATAAATGTATATCAACAATGTACAATTTGACGATTTATAACGTTACATTATTTAATTGACGATTTTCATTATTTTGATTTTTTTACATTGAAATGTTCTTTGATCGCTTTGAGTAGGGTTTTGTCGTCTTCGATTTTTCTGATATTATCAGGTAGGTTATTAAAGTATTTTTTGCCTAGAAATGTGTAATGATGTTGTGCAAATGAGGTGTTACATTTTTGTATTGGAAATATATGTTTTTGACGAGTACGTCTTTCAGTTAAAAAACTGTGATTTTGTTATTCTTTTATCATTTGAATTGTTATGTTTTTTCGGATAAGATCATTAAATTTTAGTACTTTAAATTCTTCAAATATAAGTTGAGTTGGATAATCTCTCAGTTTTTTCAATATTATTTTAACGATCAGACGTTGTACAATTTCAATAGGTAGGAGATTAGTTTTGTATGCGGATCCCCAACTGGTTACACCGTATTGGAGATTAGATTGTACTAATGCGTAGTAGACTGAAGTTAAATTTTCCAATGATAGAAAGTTACGCAGTTTCAGAAAAATATAAATTAATTTCCTTATTTTGTTAGTGGTAAGGTTGATTTGATCTTTCCTGTTTTGGTTTTTGTCCATTATTATTCCTAAGTATTTAATTTTATTTGTAATTTGAAGTGTGGAACAATTTATTGTACAGTGATTTGTATTATGTTCTAGTTGTCGTGTATAATTATGTCAAAATTTTGTGGAACATCGTTTGATTTTATTGCGAATGGCAATACATGGGTTTTTTCGCTATTTAGAGATAGTATGTTTATGTCAAACCAGTATTTGAGTAGATTTATGTCTTCTGTTGCTTTTTGTTTTACTCCTTCCCATGTATTATCACTTTCAATGAGTACTGTATCGTCCGCGTATGAGGTTATACTACCTAGAATTTACTGTGAGAATATTTTTGCTATTTGTTTTTGGGGTTTTATGCCGTGTTGCGCTAACTCCTTCTTTAGCCAACGTTTCGGACAGCATTGCAGTGTAGATTTGTTATTTTTTTTTGTTAAAATAACATATCTGCCCTGATGATGGACACTGCAATGCTGTCCGAAACGTTGGCTAAAGAAGGAGTTAGCGCAACACGGCATAGCACCCCAAAAACAAATAACAAAAATACTTTTGGCCGTGAAAATCTTAAATCATATTTGACTGTGAGAATATCTCGTTTACATGTAAGATAAATAGTATTGGACCCAGGACCGTTCCTTGTGGGATTTCATATTCAGATGTCTCTTCATCGCTGTATATATTGTTTATTTTGACATTACTGTGGGCGATTCTTTAAGTAGCTTTCTACCCAATTTGCAACATTCTCTTTAATGTTCAGATTGTCTAGTTTTTTCATAAGTTTTGAGTGAGATATGCTGTCAAATGCTTTTCTTAGGTCTATGAAAACATTTTTTACTCTTATCTAGGCTTTCGTATATGCGTGAAGTAAAGTTTGCAATTGCATCTTGTGTGCTGCGCGCTTTTCGGAATCCATATTGGTTATTGTGAAGTATTTTGTTGTTTTCAATAAATTCCATGAGTTGAGATTTCACAATTTTTTCAAATATCTTTCCAATACCAGAGATTAGAGAAATTGGTCGATAGTTGGTAACATTAAGGGTGTTTCCACTTTTAAATACAGGCGAGATAATTGTTTTCTTATAATTTGATGGAAATATTCCCTTTTTAAGGCTCAGATTAATCAGGTGAGTTAATGGTTTTATCACATAGTTTTTAATAGATTTTAGAATTTGAATCGTTATATTATCATATCCTGGCGACGAACCCCCGTTCATATTTTCAATTATTTTTAAAATATCTACTTCACTAGTCATTTTTAATCGGGACAATGAGTTTATATTTTGTATATCTTCAATAATTGGTTTTGTAGTCGATCCTTTTGTCACGTTAATTTTTTTGACGAGGTTTTGTCCAACTTTTGCAAAGGAGTTTATTTTTATTTTATTTTCATCTTCAATTTCATTGTTTGTTTTATTTTGTTTATCATTTTCTATTGCACAATTAATTATTTTCCAGATTATTTTTGGGTTATTTTCGGATTTTATTATTTTATGTTTATAATACTCATCTTTACTGATTTTAATTATGCGTGTCAGCTTATTTTTGTATTTTTTATATTTGCAATCCAATTCTTTGTCATTTGGGAAATTAACTGTTTTTTGTAAAGTTTACTTTTTTCTCTGATTGAATTTAATAATCCCTGTGTGATCCACGGTTTCAAGAATTTATATTTAGCTAAATTTCGATTTGGAATTTCCGTTTTAGAGTTTTCTTTATGTATCGCTAAAATGTTTTCAAAGTTATTTGAGCATAATTCAACCTCTTGACAGTCGATTAATTGTTTCCAATTTTCCGTTTTCAATTTTTCAATTAATTTCTCTATGTTTAATTTGGTATATGATTTTTTTACTGACATGTTTTTTGTGTGAATTTCTTTTCCATCTTCGTACAAAAATATACATGTATGATGGTCTGTATTTTCCATACAATGGTTTTAATTTCATGAAGATCCTTTAAGTTAATATTTGTCCAGAAATGATCTAGACAGGATGGTTTTCGACCTTGAATTTCACGGGTATTTTCATTAGTACACGATTTATAATTATTTTCAGTCATACAATTTAAGTGTTCATGTTTAATTTTACTATCATTATTTTTGTTAATGTTGATATTGAAATCTCCCGTTATTACGCAATTCTTATTTTTTAATTTTGATATTATATGCCGTATTTGTTCAATAAATACCATTAGATTCATGGGTTCTGTATATTGCTATTAAAGAATAATTAATTTTGTTGTTGCTAAGTTGAATTTCTATCCAGTTTGTCGAGTCTATATTGTGTTCCGAAATTGTTACAATGTTAAATTTATTATGTACCCATATCATGATTCCACTGTTTTTATTAATATTAGTGTCTGTTTGTATGTAAGTATAATCGTGTAAATTGTATTGTGGTGAGTCACTATTTGTATACATTTCCGTTAACACTATAACTCCCGGCTTTACTTGAAGATTATTTATATTGTGAATAAATTCTTCAATGTTTTTTTGAAGGCTACGTATATTAAGGTGAATTATTTCTATACCAAGGAATTTGTTTGTGATGATTTCGTTGCACTCTTTTGCACTATGACTCTTGAATTCACTGATTTTGAAGCTGTTTTCCAGTTGTATAAAGTCATCCATTTTGTCGAATGTATTAATTGATGTTATTTATTTTTTTCTTTTTACTGGTATTCAATTTTTTGAATTTCCATATTCATCATTCTTTTTCGGTAGGTACATTTAACATCATTTGCTTTATGGTCCGTAGTAACACTTGTTTTGTATATCGTATTTGTTTTGGTACAGTTGAAACACTTTGGGGTTTTGTCCTTTTTCACGCAAACTTTAAATGTATGTTCTTCGCTGCAATACATGCATCTTGGAATATTCATTTTGTTAAGGCATTTGATAGAGGTGTGTCCAAAACCAAGACAATGGTAACAATCAGAGATGTGCTTTATTTCAAATAAATCCATTTCAAATGGAAATGCAAAATGCAAAATGGGTATTTTCCATTTTGCATTTTAAATGCTTTTCTAAAAACCATTTTGCATTTTGCATTTTAAATGCTTTTCTCAATGCATTTTCCATTTTAAATGCTTTTTTGCAACATTCTTCCTACTATCTCCACTTATCTTTTTTTCATAAGCCCCAAATATCAGTCGGTCCTCAACCTCTCTATGAGAGATAATTTACATTTGTCAAGTTGCTCCCTGGTAGGAGCCCTGGCAATTTAGTGATACCATTACAAAAAATACTGATTCAAAAACTGAACATGGGGCCATGACGCTGTAATATTAACTGCTAAGTTTCTATGTTTTTACGTTGGCAACATTAGTCCCGCGCAAATTTTTTGTGGTTTCATAATCTGTAGTCGTGGTGTTTTTGGATTTACCATCATGTAATATGTTTGTTCTACATTGATATCCATTATAAAATGACAACAATGTTGAGAAATTCTATAATTATTTTATTGTTTGACCTGAGAAACCATTTTGCATTTTCAATGCATTTTGAAAATAGGTATTTTGCATTTTGCATTTGAAATGCTTTTCTAAAAACCATTTTGCATTTTGCATTTTCAAATGGAAAAATTTTGACCCATTTCCATTTTGCATTTCAAATGGTTTTGGGTACCCATTTTGCACATCTCTGGTAACAATGCATCAGAGGGTTGCAGTCCTCGATATGGGCTCTTACGAAGCCTATATTTATTCGCTGTTTCTCAATTAGTTCTTTACGAATTTGGGCACTTGTTTCGATAATAACATTGCACAGTTTGTCACTCTTTTTGTTTTTTTTTAATTTCTTCACTTTAATTTGATCCAAATTTTTGATATCTTGATTTTGACTAATAATGTCATTCATGAAATTTTCTTCGCATTCTTCGTTGTATTCAGCACTCACGCCTTTAATTATCATGCATGGTTTCTTTTTTTCAATATTTTTGGCGATTATGCCAAATTCAGTTTTATTAATTTCATCTCTCAATGTTTCGGCGTCAGTTTTCTTCGGACAAGTCATCAAAATCCGGTTTTTTGTTGTTTTTTTTAAGCTGTTTATTCCAATCCCTAATTTTGAGGCTGATATGGATTCAGAAATGCATTTTTCAATTTCTTCCGAAGTTTTTTGTCTTCTGCCGATATAAGAATGGCATAATTAGGTTCGTTTGTCATTTTGTTCATTTTGTATATTGTTAAAATTTTAAATCTTGTATAATTTGTAAGAAATAAAAAAAAGTTCAAAATAATAAAATTTCATGCATACAACGTGTTTGTTTTTTTTTTTTACTTTTTGCATCGGTCTCGCATAGTTCAAAGCTATGTATCTAATGTAGATTTATTCAAAGTGGTCAATATGATCATTTTGTTCATTTTACATACCTTTCTAGAAAGATATCTTCAACTTCCATTCCACTCCGGAACATGTCTATGGACATCAAGGTACCTTTGGTAACGGTTCTTATTAGCGGGTGTTTCGACAATACATACATACCTTTCTCGAGAGATGTCTTCAACTACCATTCCACTCTGGAACATCTCTATGGACATCAAGGCAGCTTTGGTAACGGTTCCTATTAGCGGGTGTTTCGACAATAAATCTCCCATGGTTTGTTCTTGCTGAGATTTTTTCTCAATAACATCGACAATTTTTTCAAAGTACTTTAATAATGTAGACCGGGTCATTCCGTCAACTGTAAAAATTATATTAACAAAATGAACCCAATAACATACGCAGTGGTACACGCGGGAGACTGGTGTATCTGTATCACATGGAGACCAAATTTATTTTCTTACTTAGCTTTACGATAAATACGTTGCCGATAGCCGGGTCTATATCTAAGACATTAAACATCTTTAATTGCAACCATATTTTTTCTAACTTGACCTAAAAAAATTCCAACTTCGGACTTGATTTATTCGAAAATAAAAACTTTAAAAAATTTATGCATACTACAAAATTGACTTCAAATGTGATGTAGATTCACCAGCTTCTCGCTTGTACCACTAATTTCCGGAAACCATGTAAAATAGTGACATTGAAAACAGATATAGAATTTTTATTTTTTTTTAAATTAAAAAAGAAAGACAAACATTCCCGGGTTACGAATAACCTGACAATATTTGAAAATCTCCTACTACCACCACAGTATGCTGAAAATGTTGCTTGTGTTGTGATGGAGGACTTAGCCAGCCGAGGAATTGAACACACTACGCCTGGGTGGGACCCAAACGCGATGTCAACTCGGCCACCGACCGGTCTAAAACTCTAAGAATCCAAAACTATATTCCATTACATTTGAGTGTATCGAAAATATGCCAAGTAAAAATGGTTTCTAATAATGAACAGGAACTACAGGAACTAGAACAGGACTTACAATATCTGAGGATGGATCCATTTAGAGTCAGCGGACTATCCGAAGTGGACGGGACATCAGAAGCCAGGGTGGTGGTGATCGGAGGGATCCAATCCTGAATTGTTTTAATCGAATTCCTTATATTATCAAGTTCCTGAAATATTACAAAACACATTAATTAACCTTTCAGGCCTGTGGCATATTGGCCGTATATTTCTTGGTTGGAGAATTTGTGTGTAATTATGCTTTGCAATAAAATACAAAAAATGGAATATTTCTGATATATGAATGACACAAAATTTAAAAAAAATTGCTCAATACACTAAAATAAAAAACATACTTTATTAGAAAATAAACTAAATTATTATAAACCTTACTGTCACCTGACTTTTTAGTATTTTTATATAAAAATAATTAACCAAAAATTTTCTTACATTGCTTTCGGAACCTTTGGTTTCATAGAGTTGTACATTTTAATTCTGCTGTGGTTAACTTCTAGATTTGTATTTAAAGTGTGGTATTTTCTCTTCCTAACACCGTTTAGATCTTATTTGTCACCATGACAGTACAGAAAGGGAGAACAAATTGACTCTATCGACTATAAGGGTAATAGCAGTTTGTTCACAAAACTGAACAAATTAACTCTACGGGTGATAGTTGTTTGTTTACAGAACAGAGCAAATTCACTCTACGGGTAATAGCTGTTTGTTCACAGAACCGAACAAATTGACTCTACGGGTAATAGCTGTTTGTTTACAAACCGAACAAATTGACTCTACGGGTAATAGTTGTTTGTTTACAAACCAAACAAATTGACTCTACGGGTAATAGTTGTTTGTTTACAAACCGAACAAATTGAAATTATCGACTATAAGGGTAATAGCTGTTTGTTTACAAACCGAACCAATTGACTCTATCGACTCTACGGGTAATAGCTGTTTGTTCACAAAACTGATTAAATTGTCTATTGGAGATGTTTGTTCACAAAACAGAGCAAATTGACTCTACGGGTAATAGCTGTTTGTTCACAAAACTGATTAAATTGTCTATTGGAGATGTTTGTTCACAAAACAGAGCAAATTGACTCTACGGGTAATAGCTGTTTGTTCACAAAACTGATTAAATTGTCTATATTGGAGATGTTTGTTCACAAAACAGAGCAAATTGACTCTACGGGTAATAGCTGTTTGTTCACAAAACTGATTAAATTGTCTATATTGGAGATGTTTGTTCACAAAACAGAGCAAATTGACTGTACGGGTAATAGCTGTTTGTTCACAAAACTGATTAAATTGTCTATATTGGAGATGTTTGTTCACAAAACAGAGCAAATTGACTCTACGGGTAATAGCTGTTTGTATACAAACCGAACAAACTGACTGTACGGGTAATAGTTGTTTGTTTACAAACTGAACAAATTGACTCTACGGGTAATAGTTGTTTGTTCACAGAACCGAACCGATTGACTCTACGGGTAAAAGCTGTTTGTTTACAAACTGAACAAATTAACTCTACGGGTAATAGTTGTTTGTTTACAAACCGAACCAATTGACTCTACGGGTAATAGTTGTTTGTTCACAGAACTGAACAAATTGACTGCTGCTGTTTGTTTACAAACCGAAAAAATTAACATAAGATGTTAAACTATATCATTGATGTATTATATTTAGATGAGACATGAAGCGAAAAATTAGGTTCCGCTTTTTTACCTCCAACTCTCCCAACGCTCTAACTAAAACTACTGAAGCCGGTCTACACGCACCGCTTTTCGCGTTCTAATAGTGGATCATTTTTCGGCGAGTTATTAGTATGCAGTAGCGCCTCTAATTGTAGCTCTAGGAGCTATGAGATTGTATAATATGTATGAAAAATAATAAAAATTGAGATTTATTTAGTGAAACAGTCATTCTGTTTAAATTAGGTTTGGGTTCCTTTTGCTACAAACTATCGAAGAGAAGTGAAGCTCCGTAATCAAAAATGAGAAATAATAAAATTTGGCTGCCTTTAAAGAAGGTGTCAACTAGCGCCATCTGTATTCTAAATCAGCTAAATTATAATTGGTTTGAAACTCGGAGCAAATTTGAACACATTCAATTAATTAAATTTGAAGGAGAAGGTTTACTTTTAGAGAGAAAATATTTATAAAAGATGAGGCACCTGCAGTACTACTGTCCGACTGCAGGAAGGAGCTGAAGATGCTTGCGATGTGGAAGGAGCATCTTTATTTACAGCCTTGCTTCCCATGGCACCTTTGTCCTTCTCCTTCTATTGTAAACCAAAAATATTAATATTTTAATTATTTTATAATTCACTAAAATCAAAATGTATTTAGTTTTGGTGAATCAAATCAAATACCGGATACTAAAAAATATTAAGCTTTGCCTCGTCATCTGTATTAATATTAATAGGGTTTTTGTGCATTTTAATTGCCTTTGTAATTAGACAGGCTCAGTAAGTTTTGAGTCTTCCCAGCAGTTCAGGAACAAATTCAAAGTAATGGCCAGTTTCAATTAAGTGCCCGGCAATTGCCGATTTGTCCAGATGGCTGAGTTTTCATGCTCGAAAGTGTTCAGAAATTCTTTTGGAGATGATCTGTTTTGTCTGGTCTACACCTTGTCACATAACGAGCAGCTGAGTTTATAAATTCCATCTGAATCAAGAGGAAACTTGAAGAGAGGTCTTGGACTTTAGTTGTTGCTCCTAAAGCAGTCTATGTAGACCAGGGGTGGGAACATTGTTGCCGTCAGGGTAAATTTGGATGTTTGTAGTATAACCGGGGGGGGGGTATGGTTACATTCCAAACACAAGACTGATTTTAACTTGTCAGTCCCCAGCTCTAATTCATACTAGTTCATCCTCGTTCATTCTAAACGTTGTTTTTTTTGGGTGCTTTTAGCAGGCACCACCCCTGATGTCCATTTCAATTTATTTCAATTTCTTTTCCATCTCTTTTCTTAGGACAATAATAGTTTTATGATATCTACGGAACGGGCTGCACGCCCTGGTGCACAATGCAAATGGAAATGTTATGTATGTATTTTGCAATAACTCATTTTCAAAATGATTAGTGCAAGCATTGCTAAAAATATTAATATTTAGTTAATTCATAATTAAAGTGAATATGTGAAGGGGATAAGCATGTGATAACTTATCACTGCATAGCATTTATAATAAACATGTAAGTGATTAGGAAAAGCACTTTTACTTTGTAGTGCAGTAATCACAGCCAGAGATGTGCAAAATGGGTACCCAAAACCATTTAAAATGCAAAATGGAAATGGGTCAAAACTTTTCCATTTGAAAATGCAAAATGCAAAATGGTTTTTAGAAAAGCATTTCAAATGCAAAATGCAAAATACCTATTTTCAAAATGCATTGAAAATGCAAAATGGTTTCTCAGGTCAAACAATTAAAATAATTATAGAATTTTTAAACAATTTTGTCATTTATTAATGGACATCAATGTAGAACAAACATATTACATGATGGTAAATCCAAAAACACCACGACCATAAATATACCACTCTCACCACGACTACAGATTATGAAACCACAAAAAATTTGCGCGGGACTAATGTTGCCAACGTAAAAACATAGAAACTGCTATCTAACATTTAATATTACAGCGTCATGGCCCCATGTTCAGTATTTTTTGTAATGGTATCACTCAATTGCCAGGGCTCCTACCAGGGGCCTTAGCATGAGAAGTCGATATAGCCCTATAGCAATACGATATCGTTAAAATACGTCATCAATGAGCACTTAACGACATATGCTAGCACGATCAAAATATAACAACCGACGATTGTTAAAATTCCTTGTCTATGGTCAAAGTAGCGACGGTATCGTAAAAATTGCGAGCATGAGAATGTATCGATAGGATAACTTCCGACCGACGGTTGCTAAAAGCCCGCCGAATATAACGTGGGGTCTTGAGTGTCAGTTAAAACTTTGGTTGGCTGTCGATATACGTATTTTTTTAATAATGTCGTTCATTATGCAAAATTTCTGGTTTAATGAAAGGAGGCAGGTTAGGGAAGATCGTAGGATTGAAAGGCGTCGTTTACGCGATCAATTAAATCCGTTCGAACTTGCAGAGACGGAATTCAGACAATTGTTTCGAATATCTCGCATTATGGCTAGAGATCTCATTGATCAATTAACTCCTTTTCTAGTGTCAAAAAATACATTAGGACTTCCAGTATGCATTAAAGTGAGAGTATTAAATATTATTGATATCTTAGTAAAACAAAAACACAATATAAATCTATCCACCACTGGAACGACCACGTGAAATAAATAAATTTGTTTCGATTGCTGATGATAATTTTTCACAATAAAGTGATTAAAATGATCAAAAGTGAAGTTTATTAATTAGTTGTATTATTTATGATGTTGACAGGTACTCGCACCCATCAGCTTCTTTGCTACAGGGAGCTACCAACGTGGAGTAGGCCAAGATCACTTCTTGGCGATAGGGCAAACTACCGTTAGCAAGTGCATAAAACTGTTTATGAAAGCAGTTTTAGAACATCTGTACAGAAAATGGATACATTTTCCGGCTACAAATGAAGCCCGCAAGCAAGTAGAGAGTAGTTTTAGGGAAAAATTAAACTTTCCACATGTTCTGGGATGCATCGATTGCACCCACATCGCCATCGTCACCCCTTCCAGACACGAGGAGCAGTACAAAAACCACAAAGGATTTTATTCGCTGAATGTTCAAGTGGTAAATATTTTTTCAGAAATAAAACAGCCGGATTGTTGTTTTCAAATTTTATTGAAGGTTTTTTATGTTTGATAAACAGGTCTGCGATGCTACGTTGAAAATATTGAGCATCAACACACGCTTCCCAGGTACTGTCCATGACCAATTCATTTGGAATAATAGTTTAGTCAAAACTGAAATGAACAGACTATACAATCAGAGAATTGGGACATATTTCTTGCTAGGTATGTATTTCAACAACTCATTTTAAAAAAAGGCAAAAAAATCATAACTTAGTAGTTATATGTACCTATTATAATGGGTGTTTTGTTTCAATCAGGCGATTCTGGATATACACTCGAGCCTTATCTGATGACACCAATATTGAATGCAGTCGAGGGGAGTGCCCAATACAGATACACAAAGGCGCACTGTGAGGCGAGATGTTCCGTAGAACGCCTATTTGGGGCATGGAAGGCTATATTCCGTTGCCTCAGGAAAGACAGAGTTCTCCATTATGAGCCCGATGCTGCTGGTCAAATAATTATTACTTGTGCTATACTATACAACATGATGAAGCACTATAAGTCAGTTTCCTTGTTGAACTATATGCATTTAAAAAAGTAAGGCAACAGTACAAAATATTAATAAATTGTTCTCTATTTTCAGATTAACAGACTATTATAATGATAATGTAGAGTTAAGAGAGGTTGAGCTGCTGCACCAGCCTGAAGATGTCAGCAGGGTTGTTGCAGCCCGCAGAGTGAGAGACGAACTAGTGCGAAAGTACTTCTCCCACGAATGATAATATATTAAACAAGGAAACTGACTTATAGTGCTTCATCATGTTCAAACATTGTATCGTATGTACCTACATTGTAAAAACAATTCACGCCTCACAGAGACATTGCAAGAGTTTGAAGAAATGCTACTAATCAAATATACATATATGCAAAGCGCTGCATGCAATATTTCACAAAAAGAACTTCAATAGTACTTTAAAACATTGTATTGTATGTACCTACATTGTAAAAACAATTCACGCCTCACAGAGACATTGCAAGAGTTTGAAGAAATGCTTCTAATCAAATATACATATGTATATGCAAAGTGCTGCATGCAATATTTCACAAAAAGAACTTCAATAGTACTTTAAAACATTGTATTGTATGTACCTACATTGAAAAAACAATTCACGCCTCACAGAGACGTTGCGAGAGTTTGAAGAACTGCTACTAATCAAGTACATATTCATATATGCAAAGCGCTGCATGCAATATTTCACAAAAAGAACTTCAATAGTACTTTAAAACATTGTATTGTATGTACCTACATTGAAAAAACAATTCACGCCTCACAGAGACGTTGCGAGAGTTTGAAGAACTGCTACTAATCAAGTACATATTCATATATGCAAAGCGCTGCATGCAATATTTCACAAAAAGAACTTCAATAGTACTTTAAAACATTGTATTGTATGTACCTACATTGTAAAAACAATTCACGCCTCACAGAGACGTTGCAAGAGTTTGAAGAAATGCTACTAATCAAATATACATATATGCAAAGCGCTGCATGCAATATTTCACAAAAAGAACTTCAATAGTACTTTAAAACATTGTATTGTATGTACCTACATTGTAAAAACAATTCACGCCTCACAGAGACATTGCAAGAGTTTGAAGAAATGCTTCTAATCAAATATACATATATGCAAAGCGCTGCATGCAATATTTCACAAAAAGAACTTCAATAGTACTTTAAAACATTGTATTGTATGTACCTACATTGAAAAAACAATTCACGCCTCACAGAGACGTTGCGAGAGTTTGAAGAACTGCTACTAATCAAGTACATATTCATATATGCAAAGCGCTGCATGCAATATTTCACAAAAAGAACTTCAATAGTACTTTAAAACATTGTATTGTATGTACCTACATTGAAAAAACAATTCACGCCTCACAGAGACGTTGCGAGAGTTTGAAGAACTGCTACTAATCAAGTACATATTCATATATGCAAAGCGCTGCATGCAATATTTCACAAAAAGAACTTCAATAGTACTTTAAAACATTGTATTGTATGTACCTACATTGTAAAAACAATTCACGCCTCACAGAGACGTTGCAAGAGTTTGAAGAAATGCTACTAATCAAATATACATATATGCAAAGCGCTGCATGCAATATTTCACAAAAAGAACTTCAATAGTACTTTAAAACATTGTATTGTATGTACCTACATTGTAAAAACAATTCACGCCTCACAGAGACATTGCAAGAGTTTGAAGAAATGCTTCTAATCAAATATACATATATGCAAAGCGCTGCATGCAATATTTCACAAAAAGAACTTCAATAGTACTTTAAAACATTGTATTGTATGTACCTACATTGAAAAAACAATTCACGCCTCACAGAGACGTTGCGAGAGTTTGAAGAACTGCTACTAATCAAGTACATATTCATATATGCAAAGCGCTGCATGCAATATTTCACAAAAAGAACTTCAATAGTACTTTAAAACATTGTATTGTATGTACCTACATTGAAAAAACAATTCACGCCTCACAGAGACGTTGCGAGAGTTTGAAGAACTGCTACTAATCAAGTACATATTCATATATGCAAAGCGCTGCATGCAATATTTCACAAAAAGAACTTCAATAGTACTTTAAAACATTGTATTGTATGTACCTACATTGTAAAAACAATTCACGCCTCACAGAGACGTTGCAAGAGTTTGAAGAAATGCTACTAATCAAATATACATATATGCAAAGCGCTGCATGCAATATTTCACAAAAAGAACTTCAATAGTACTTTAAAACATTGTATTGTATGTACCTACATTGTAAAAACAATTCACGCCTCACAGAGACATTGCAAGAGTTTGAAGAAATGCTTCTAATCAAATATACATATATGCAAAGCGCTGCATGCAATATTTCACAAAAAGAACTTCAATAGTACTTTAAAACATTGTATTGTATGTACCTACATTGAAAAAACAATTCACGCCTCACAGAGACGTTGCGAGAGTTTGAAGAACTGCTACTAATCAAGTACATATTCATATATGCAAAGCGCTGCATGCAATATTTCACAAAAAGAACTTCAATAGTACTTTAAAACATTGTATTGTATGTACCTACATTGAAAAAACAATTCACGCCTCACAGAGACGTTGCGAGAGTTTGAAGAACTGCTACTAATCAAGTACATATTCATATATGCAAAGCGCTGCATGCAATATTTCACAAAAAGAACTTCAATAGTACTTTAAAACATTGTATTGTATGTACCTACATTGTAAAAACAATTCACGCCTCACAGAGACGTTGCAAGAGTTTGAAGAAATGCTACTAATCAAATATACATATATGCAAAGCGCTGCATGCAATATTTCACAAAAAGAACTTCAATAGTACTTTAAAACATTGTATTGTATGTACCTACATTGTAAAAACAATTCACGCCTCACAGAGACATTGCAAGAGTTTGAAGAAATGCTTCTAATCAAATATACATATATGCAAAGCGCTGCATGCAATATTTCACAAAAAGAACTTCAATAGTACTTTAAAACATTGTATTGTATGTACCTACATTGAAAAAACAATTCACGCCTCACAGAGACGTTGCGAGAGTTTGAAGAACTGCTACTAATCAAGTACATATTCATATATGCAAAGCGCTGCATGCAATATTTCACAAAAAGAACTTCAATAGTACTTTAAAACATTGTATTGTATGTACCTACATTGAAAAAACAATTCACGCCTCACAGAGACGTTGCGAGAGTTTGAAGAACTGCTACTAATCAAGTACATATTCATATATGCAAAGCGCTGCATGCAATATTTCACAAAAAGAACTTCAATAGTACTTTAAAACATTGTATTGTATGTACCTACATTGTAAAAACAATTCACGCCTCACAGAGACGTTGCAAGAGTTTGAAGAAATGCTACTAATCAAATATACATATATGCAAAGCGCTGCATGCAATATTTCACAAAAAGAACTTCAATAGTACTTTAAAACATTGTATTGTATGTACCTACATTGTAAAAACAATTCACGCCTCACAGAGACATTGCAAGAGTTTGAAGAAATGCTTCTAATCAAATATACATATATGCAAAGCGCTGCATGCAATATTTCACAAAAAGAACTTCAATAGTACTTTAAAACATTGTATTGTATGTACCTACATTGAAAAAACAATTCACGCCTCACAGAGACGTTGCGAGAGTTTGAAGAACTGCTACTAATCAAGTACATATTCATATATGCAAAGCGCTGCATGCAATATTTCACAAAAAGAACTTCAATAGTACTTTAAAACATTGTATTGTATGTACCTACATTGGAACAAAAAGGAACAAAAAGGAACAGGAAATACCTCAAAAATGTCAGCAAATCGATCCATTGAACTCTGAAATGATAAATAACAACTCATTAATTTAATTTAAATAACAATAGGTAGTCGACATACTAAAAGGAAGATTATAAATTAATTTATTCATTTTGAATTTCTCGCCAAACTGGATTTTACATGTTTATTAATTTTTTTTAACACAAAGAATATCTAAACAAACAGAACAATAAAAACTCCACCGCGCAAAATGGAAAAATAGTACATTGGGAATAGTACAATAAATAAATGAAATAAGTCAAAGCTGGGCATTTTATTTTGTTCTACTAAGATTTAATTCTAATTTAAAAGTACAGTGCCACACTTATAAGTTGGCGGTGGCCTAAACATGAATTGACGCTATTTCTTTATATTTTAATCTGGCAACTTACACGTGTAGCGCTGTATTTGGGAGTTATTCGAAGAGAAATAGGAAATACCTTAAAAATATTGGAGAAATTATTAATAGCTCCCACAAGCTCCTTGGATGATTTGTTGCTAGCCTCCTGCGCCATCACCATCCGAACCCCCACATCTGGCTTGTCAGTTAGCTTCCTCTTCTTGCTCGGGCGAGAAGGGGAAGCTAACTGCGCCGTCTGGAAATCTGTGGGCCCTTCTCCAACTTCATCGGAATACTGTAAAACACACAAATAATTTTCATTGATAATGAAAGATCAACTAAATTTTGACAGAATATATTATATTAACATTTTAAGACATTAGTGACTTCAACATCCTGCATTATGAGTTCAGGTCCCTCTCCTATACAGCTTTCTGGAAGTCCGCTGCCCTCAGAACTGGCTCTGCCGATGATGTTGATGACCTTCTGTGTCCATGTCTGTAAAATGTAAAAATAATGTCAGGTTAAAAGTGATTTACGGTCTTATATCAAGTGTCTCGATGATAGATTATATTAGAAGGTCAGCAAAGTTTGCTGCAACCAGTTTGTATAGGTAGGTACAAATACTCACTGTTTTCCACTGCTCGGCTGACTTAGCAGGACCCAATTCTGCCAGTTGTTCCGCCAAATTCCGAACCCCGAGGTCCCACAAACCTTCCAGCGGCGAACTCCGAATGGTCAGCCATATAGCTGGTTAGCAAATCCATTTGACTGGTCGTCGACCTTACTCTCTTCCTGAAATCATAATATCAGCATTTTGAATATCTTAAAATACTGCGTATGATTGAAATATTAGTAAAAATAACTTCAAAATTTTGACACAATAGAATGTAAGTATATCTCTTTGATAATAATGGAAATTCTTTCACATAAAAAGATAAATAAATAACTTACCCAGCTACCATTGCTTGCGACATCGTAAAATATTAAAACAAACACGGCGGTTAAAATGGTCACGCTTGAAATCTGACGTTTGACGTCTATTCAATTCATAGACAATTCCGTCCCAGTATTGCCAGCGTATATCGATTTGTATTTATTGCCTTATCGATGTCGTTAGAGTTATCAATAGCATTCTCATGCTAGGGAAGTCGTTATAAAATGGTCGGTAGATACGCTTAGCAATCCGATATCGTTAAGTTCGATCGATTCTCATGCTAAGGCCCCAGGGAGCAACTTGACAAATGTAAATTATCTCTCATAGCGAGGTTGAGGACCAACTGATATTTGGGGCTTATGAAAAAAAGATGAGTGGAGATAGTAGGAAGAATGTTGCAAAAAAGCATTTAAAATGGAAAATGCATTGAGAAAAGCATTTAAAATGCAAAATGGTTTTTAGAAAAGCATTTAAAATGTAAAATGGAAAATACCCATTTTGCATTTTGCATTTCCATTTGAAATGGATTTATTTGAAATAAAGCACATCTCTGATCACAGCAAATGTGTTTAAGGAGTGTTTTTCTGATTAAGAAATGATACTGTATCTCCTACATTCAACTGAAGAGACATAAAGTTCCTTTACTTTACTTGGTGTATTCCAGCTTTGGAATTTTTCTTTCAAAGCGTGCCTCAAATACAAGAAAAACATATTTATGTACATTAGGATGGAGTGAACCTTACGAGAAAAAAAACAAAATTTTACTTGCGATGACATCTTCAGGTGGTGCGATTAACCTTAAATTTACAAAAAACTTATCTTTTACCCATTACTAGAGCTCCTCACAAAGCGCAATTCAAGTAACTTTTAGAACCTATCTGTATGTAATCAGCAATTCCTAAATTATTAGAATCTATCTTTCTTGCGAATCTGAACAGGGGAGTGATTAAAGTTATAACACCATTTCACCATGAATTCGTTTCTGATCAACACTAACAAATCTTATGATTTATCAACATTAAATATAATAGATACTTTTAATAAACGTTCCAAACTGGTACAGTGAACACAGACTTTAGCGAAGCATTTGATAAGGTATCACATAACATTTTAATTAAAAAATACTAAAAGCTTTAAGTATTTCTGGTAGTATGTCAAACTGGTTCAAAATTTATTTGTCATCCAGAAAAATTTAACATTTGTTGCACATATTAATGAAATAGTAAATAAGGTTATGAAATGTTTGGGATTTATTTTAAGGGGGGGCTAGGGTTTTAAAATTATTTTTTTGCATTTTTTTTTTAATATGTTAAGAATATTGTGTTCAAATTTCAAGTTGATTGGAGCAAAATTGACGAAGTTACGAGTATTTTTATACCTGTCGGATTTTAACCCCTACCCGACCATACGTATAAGCCGAGCAGAGCAGGAAGCTGAGAGACAAACTAAAGAAGGCAGGATTCGTCGTAGACAGGAGCAAAAAGGTGCTTTAGACATCATGGATGATAGCAACTTCCTTTATGGACCTGGCATTGATGATTTAGTGTGAGGTAAGCCGATAAAATTTGCTTATAAACGTTTAATACAAGATTTTTTAGTGTTCAAAACTTTAAAGCGTTTTTCCCACAACTCACGTTTTCAAAGTCGGTGCCCGTCATAACTTCAAAACTACTGCACCGATCCTTTTGAAATTTTGTAAACTATTTCTGTACATAATTTACGAGGTAACGCTGGAGAGTTTTTTTCAAATTTGTTAATAATTATTATTTTACAATAACAAATTAGCCGATTTTTTTCACTAAAAATAGCGTTTTTCCCTTCAAAGTATTCCAAAAAAGTGAAAAATTAAAATTTCAAAAAACCCTCCCAGCGTTACCTGGGAAAAACTATTATCTAACGAATGAACTTTAATTTTTTGATTTCAATGACTCAACACCGAGTTATGAGGGGCACCGCCATTCTACTTTTTTTTTGAGACACGTCCGAATAATTGCTGCCATTGCCGTATTTTTTAATATTTCTCCGTGAAAATTTTATACAACATTCTTAAAATGTCATACTTTACTGTACTATTAGATTTAATAAAGAGATTGTAACTGTGTTGTCACAAAAAAATCACAAAAAATGCCTTTTTTCGTACGAATTAACCCTAGCCCCCCCTTAAGAACAGTAAAAGATTTTCCATTGCTCTATTCTTTTAAGAGTCTTCACTGCCCTGGTAAGAAGTCATTTAGAATGCAATTCGCAATACCATAAAGTACATCAAATTGAAATTGAGAGAGTTCAACACAAATTTGTAACATTCATCAATTTAAAACTATCCATACCCATTGACCAAACTAATTATTTTAATTTAATGAAATTAATGGATTACCAACTTATTTTTATGTTTTCAAGTACTATTTGTGAGTGAAAAACGATTTATTATGCTTGAATGGGTTTTTTTTTCAAATAGTACACTTGTACTTCAGTAACTCCTACCCACCCCTCATACTTTACCTTTCTCGGTTGTCTCTGACTTTTTCCACCATTCACTACTGTATACCAGAATGTTACTGTTAAAAAACTACATTACGTCGACTTCAATTCGACTCCGTATCTCGGGCGTCCCCGACTTCTCCTACCATTCAAACCACTCCTCACTCAGCACTAATAATAACAAATTTTAAGTGATATCGGTCCATCACTTTTCGAGTTTTGGGAAGCAGGCTGAAATTTGATATATTAAAATTGGTCAGTAAATATTCTGATCAGAATCAATAGTAATTGGTGAAAATCAAACCCACAAATTACTGTTTAGCTTGTTTAGTTATAATAATATATTAATAAGAATAAATGTTTTAGTAATCTTATTTTTTTGTAACAAATAGAGATAATGATATCCTCACTGCGATCTCCCATTCTGTACCTACAAAAACACAAAACTCGCTCGCAACAATTTTCAATACAAACCGGCATACTGTGAAGATTGTTACATAATAACATCATAATAATTTGAAAGCAAGTATGACAGTAACACCACTCTTGACCGTGGTGGAATCAGGAACCACAGATGTTAGTAAACATTTCAAGGATTTAGTACCAAATTATTTGTGGTTCCTATTTTCGCCAGGGTCAATTTCTGGATGATGAACTTGGATTATAAATGGTCACAACGCAATTAAACAACAAAAAATAGAATTCACTTCTTACTTGCTTTAAACGAATCAAATTTGTATGTACTTGTGTACACAAATATATGACGTCATAAATAAACACACCCGGATTTTTTAAATAAACACAGACTTCAATCAATATTTTACGTCAACACTACATTAATGCATAAGAAACAATGTACATACTGATATGAACAAATTCTCAAAGTCCTGTAGATAAGATTAACTGCCAGTGAGTTATCAGTGTTGTAAGATTAATAATAAGTAAAGTAAATTCCTACCTGAGTAATGTTTAATTGAAGAAGATAATTATATTAACTAGATTTGCAACAATAACATTTGGCTGTCATCAGTTGTTTTGTTTTGCTCTATCTAAAATTAATTTTTTACCATTCTTTTTTGTTTTCTGGCAAAAAAAAAGTGTAGTGTGTTGTGCCTTGAGGTTTCTTCTCCCTCCTGATCTTCCAGGAGTCACTTTTCGCTGCTGATTTCCAGATATTTATAAACTTTTTTACTTCTGTCATTTTTCATACTATTATTGTAGTTGTTTACTGTTGTGAATAATGGAGGAAGATTTCCCTCCTGGACCCCCTACAAAGCCCCCAGATCCCTCTCCAGACCCCCCAGACGGGGAAAATGTAGAAATTTCTGACAGTGATTCTGTCATCTTGACTTCTACCAAAAAAAGGAAATTTACTCCTTCTTCCCCAATAAAACTTGACTCGCCTTCGACTTCACTGTCCCCACCAGCACTTTCTCAACTTCCTCCAACAAACTTTTATTCTCCTCATTCCCGTGGCCCATTCATAGCATACGCCCAAAAAACTGAGCAAGGAAAAACCATCCACCCTCTTGAATTTGGCAAATTCCTATCAAATAGCAAGAATCTTTCAATCAAACCTGGAGGTGTAAAAGCCGAGGGTCGCTTCCGAATCTCCGTCGAATTCCTCTCAGGGCCAGCTGCCAACAGTTTCATCAAAAATATCTTCATTTCATCTAATTCAAAGTTCAAGGCATATATCCCTACTTTCAATGTCACTCGCATGGGCCTGGTCAGAGGTATCTCGACCGATCTGTCCATCGAAGAAATTCTGTCTTCACTTTCAACCCCCCAACACATTGGCAATCCCATAAAAGCCAGGAGGCTAAATTACAAGGACTCCTCTGAGGGTATAATTACCTGGAAGCCCTCCCAATCTGTTGTTATCACCTTTGAAGGTCAATCTCTTCCCTCCCATATATATTTATTCTTCAACTCATTACCAGTTGAAATGTATACATATCCCACCACTCAATGTTTCAATTGCTGCCGTTTTGGTCATACCAAAGCTGCATGCAGATCTCAACCCAGATGTTTTAAATGTGGAGAAAACCACGCAGCTGACCAATGTCCTTCTTCCTCCTCACCTAAATGTTTTAACTGCTCAGGCTCACATACAGCTATCAACACATCTTGCCCAGAACAATCTCGCCAAAAAAATATTAAAATTTCTATGGCCTCTCAGAACTTGTCTTTTCTGCAGGCTTCTAAATTATTCCCGCCTGTCAAAAAATCATTTGCTGAGGCTTTATCCAGCAACTCCTCATCCAACCCTCTTCCCTCCACTACAACAACTTCTTCTCGTTCAACTAAATTCACATACAAAAACGCTATCTCTAAACCGGCTCCTGGATACGATCAGCAACAACACAACTCACTGCTCTTAAATCCCAATGGTTCACCTCTTTCAAATGCCACAAATGGGTGTGCAAATAATTATAATCCGTCCTCAATGAACTCTCTTAAACTTTCTGAAAAACTCTCCCAAGACAATTCTTCATTTATCCAAACTCTTATTATTCTTCTAATTGACCTTATTTCTTCTCAAACTAATCTACCGTCCAACGCTGCTACTATTATTTCCACATTAAAATCATTTATTCAAAATGGCTCTTCAGGATGTCAGAATACTTCAGTGGAATAGCCGAAGTGCTATTTCTAACAAATCTGATCTCCTTAACCTATTAAATTCCAACTTTATTTCTTTGGCTGCTATCTCGGAGACTTGGTTTACTCCATCCACCCACTTTAATGTGGGAGGGTATTCCTGTCTCCGCGACGATCGCCCGGAAGGTTCGGGCGGCGGTGCTGCCCTTTTTATTAAGAAATCCATATCATTTTCCCCAATAAATAATATCAAACCCCCCAATGCTGACTTCCAAATGGTTGCAGCTAAAATAAAGGACACATCCTTTATTTCAGTCTATCTTCCCCCAACAGCCCACTTCAATAAACAAACTTGGTTGCAAATTGTAAGTCAACTAAGCCCTCCTTTCTTTATATTAGGCGATTTTAATGCCCATTCCCCCGTCTGGGGTTCTGCTTTCTCCGACCGAGATGGTCGAAGTGTGATGGATTTCCTAGATCAATCCAACCTTTTCCTTTTGAATGACGGATCTCCTACTAGGATCTCACGCCCCAGCACAAACCCCAGTGCAGTGGATCTCTCGATATGTTCTACTAGTCTGGCTTCTCTCTCCTCGTGGGTGGTGTCCCCCGACCCTTGCTCCAGTGATCATTTCCCGATCATCATTACTTATCAAACTTCTTTCCAATCGGACAAGTCTCATATTTCGACAAAGATTAAAACGAAACACACCAAATGGGATGAATTTAACTCTCATATGGACAAGTTCCTACTAAATTCACCCGCCACCGATATATTTTCCGTCAAAGATGATTATAATAACTTCAAATCAATGCTCATAACTGCAATAAATAAATCAAATCCTCCCCCTAAAACTAAATCTCTCAAAAAACTCCCTCCAACTCCCTGGTGGGATGAGGAATGTTCCAAAGTAGTAAGAATTCGGAAAGCTAAATCTCTTTCCTATCGTTACAATATGACTATGGAGAACTATCTTATATACAAAAACGCTGAATCCAATGCCAAAAGGGTATTGAGGTCAAAAAAAAGATCCGGGTGGTACAACTTTTGCAGTTCAGTATCTCCGAACACTCCAATTTCGGAAGTTTGGTCTATGATCCGAAGATTTCGATCCTCCTTCAGTTCACCATCTCCTCGAGCGTCCCATTCTAAATGGATAGATGAATTCTTGGACAAAATTGCCCCCCCTTCTGTTCCTAACTTAGATGAAATAACGCCCATCTATAATACTCCCATGTCTAATCATTGGCTAGACTCTCCATTCACCTTAATTGAGCTAAAAAATGGTTTATCAACAGTCAAGGACTCATCTCCAGGCAGAGATGGTATACCTTACAGCATAATCAAAAATAGTAATGATAATGTTCTAAACCACTTCTTAAGCATCTTAAATAAAATCTTCCAGACTGGTATAATGCCTGATGACTGGAGTTCTCAAATAATCATCCCTATTTTAAAAACAAACAAATCTCCAAATTTTGGATCCAACTACAGGCCAATCGCTCTTTCATCCACCCTCAGTAAACTTTATGAAAAATTAATTAAAAACCGATTAGAATTTTTTGTCGAGAGTAAACAGCTTCTCTCTCCATCTCAATTTGGATTTAGGAAAAAAAAATCCACTCAGGATAACCTTGCCATCATCAGCACTGATATTAATTTATCAATTTCTAAACAGGAAGTTTGTCTTGCCGTCTTTATAGATATAGAAGGCGCCTTTGACAATGTTTCCATCCCAATCCTGAAAAAAAAACTTCTAGGCCTTGGCCTTCCCCCCATGTTTGTCCAATCAATTATTAATCTATTTCTAGATAGAAAAATTTTCATTGAACTTCCAGATATTTCTCCTCAAAGTAGGTCTATTTGGAAGGGTTTACCACAAGGCGATGTTTTGTCCCCCTTACTGTATAATATATACACATATGATATGCATGTCACTATTCCCCCACAAATAAAAATTATCGAGTTCGCAGATGACATAGCTTTCTTCTTATCATCCAAAATCATCCCTCTTGCCGTCAAATATCTTAACGAAGCCATGAATGCCCTTTGCACATGGCTCACGTTACATGGTCTTGAACTTTCAATCCAAAAGACTCAGTGTGTCACCTTCTCAAACCGCCATAAAAACCCCCCCGTTCAAATTTTATTTAAAAATTCTCCAATCTCCAACGCTTCTGAAGTAAAATTTTTGGGAGTAACATTTGATAGGAAACTTAAATGGTCTTCCCATATTAATAATTTAGTTACTAAATGCGAAAAAAATTTAAATATCATCAGATCATTATCTGGCGTTTGGTGGGGAGCTCACCCTACTTGCATTAAGTTGCTTTACAATGCACTTATTCGAAGCCATCTCGACTATGCCTGCCCACTTTTTAGTACTGCCTCAAAAAATGTACTTAATAAATTAGACAAAATTCAATCTAAATCTTTGCGAATAATAACTGGAGCGATGCAATCGTCACCCATCAATTCCCTTCAAGTAGAATGTTCTGATCCTCCTCTTTATTTAAGGCGTCAACTATTTGCTGACAAATTTGTTCTTAAATGTTTAAATTCTAAATGTCATCAGGTTATCCCCAGCGTCTCGTTGTTCATTGACTCAAACCATTCATCTACAATCAGAACTTCAACTAAACCTATTCCTGACATCTGTAAAAATTTTAAGTCTCTCTCAGAGCTCCACATCATCCAAAATGATCTACTTCCCTTATACAAACTAAAATATAGTCACGTCACCCTATCCCCAACAATATTAGAAGGGATCGGAATCTTTAAAAGTCATTCCAATCTCCCGGCCCGAACTGTCAATAATATGTTCAATGACATTATTTTATCTAAATGGCCCAACTTTTCTCTTTTATTTACTGATGGATCCAAATCTCCCGACTCTCCTAACTGTGGTATAGGTATTAACGTTTACCACAATAATTCTAATGATAGAATATTTCATTCAATTTCAAATCAATTTTCAATATTTTCAGCTGAGTGCATTGCAATAATAGAATCTCTCAAATATATAATCAAAAATAATTTTGAACATTCCCTCGTTCTCTCTGACTCTCTCAGTTCCCTCCAAAAACTTAAATCCAGTCCTCTTCTTCATCCTGATGATCATTTTGTATGCCTTATTCGAGTGATGATAGCATCCATTCAAAGCTCTGGTAAATCTGTAACTCTGATTTGGATTCCTGGACATGTTGGTATCATGGGTAATGATATTGCGGATGCCTTGGCAAAACAAGGAGCGTCCAACCCTGTTGTTACCCTCATAAACCACATTCCCTTATCTGATATTTTTTCCATCATCAAAGAAAGATCCCGCAATGTTTGGTCAGAGTATTGGCACATTGCTAGTCAATCCAAGGGAGCCTGCTATGCCTCAATACAAAGGACTATACCATCAAAACCGTGGTTTCAGCAATTCCCTCATTTTTCCAAAAAAGAAATTTCTTCACTCATTCGAATGAGGATCGGTCATTGTTCCGTTCCTTCCCATCTTTTTAAAATTCACGTCCTTGACTCCCCAGATTGTACATTCTGTGGTCTAGAAGTGGGAACTTTAGATCACATATTTTTTGGTTGTCCCTCTCTAAACAAATATCCTCTCTTCTATCAAGCCTTAAATAAAATTGCCTCCCCTCCATTCAACATTTCATCTCTTTTAAGTCTGAACTCGACTCCAATTTTCATTATAATTTTGAAATTTGCCTATTTAAATAAAATTAATATTTAAATTCACCTTTCAATACACCTTTCTCAATAATTTTAAATGATGGCCAAGAACACCCTTGAAGGGTGAAAGCCAGAAATAATGGAAAAAAAAAAAAAAAAAAAATTATATTAACTACGCAGGTAGTAATAAATATGGTGCTACTGGAAACTTCGATTAAAGCGATGAGACGACTTTTACCAATATCTTAAGAGTACACAAACTCACATATCTTGTTGTACAATTCCAAAAAGTCAATCATCATCGTTTTCAAACACAACAAGGAGCCACTAAATGTTCCACCAATTCATCTAGAAGGAAACTAACTGCTTGTGGCCTCATAGGTTTAATACCTGGCACATAGGGGCCGTTCAAGTATTATGTAAGCACTATAGGGGGGCAGGGGGGTCTTTGCTTTGCTTATTTTTGATGACATGGGGGGTGGGGGGGTCGAGATATAATAATAATAACATAGCATTTATATAGCGCAGTTTTGTGTTGTTTCACTTCAAGTGCGAGATAGTGATTACGTCAGCACTGCTCAGCAGTAGTTATTTTGTTTACACATTGGCAACCCACACATTGTCTATGTTTGAAAACCGAATACATATTCGGGGATTCCCACAAATAATTAATACGTTTAGGTACTCGCTTAAAAAACAGAATGCATTAACAGAAAAATGCATATAGGTACCAATTTTTACGTAAGCATGGGAGGGGGGGTAAGAGCTTTGCTTACTTTTAGTGACAAGGGGGAAGAGGGGGTTAAATAATTGTAATAAATCTGCTTACATAATACTTGAACGGCCCCATATCCTTACAGAAGACATGAAGGATATAGAAGATATAGAACGACAAAGGAGAGCAACAGTACAAGGGCCGGAATGTAGCATTGTAGAGAAGATGTTCTTGCAGAAAATTGCTCTTTAAGATGTACTGCACTGCCATATACACGTCAGAAGTGTGGCGTGCTACAACAACGCATACAGGCAACTTATGCAACTATCAAGGTTCTGCAGTGCCTCCACGATGTTCACAGAAGTGAGGGTGCTCTAATTCCCCGCCTTTCTTCGCCACAGACTAGCCAGCTTCTGAGGCTGCTTCTGAGTGGATCAGCTCTCCACATAATGAGCGATGGATGCAGACGATACCACCACCTCCCTGATGGACGATCATTTCATTTTTATTTGTCATAGACTGCGATTGCACTACTCTCCTGGATTATAAATTTAAATAAATGAAAATAAAATTTTATAAATCTAAACAAAGCATGAAACAGAACAAGACACAGAAAAATAAAAAGGTAACGGTCTCAACTGGGAATCGAACCCAGGATCTGTCTTACTGGGACAATGCACCTAACCACTCAGCTATTGGGATTAAATTCTTATTAATTATGTATTAAGTCATTTTTGTCCATCTTATTTTTCAAATTCGGAATTAACAAAATTATCTTGCAACTAATGATATTTTTGGCAGCCTTCTTTATGAATGATTAAAAAGTTCTAAAAAATAGTTTTGTAGCCCAGATAGTGTCTCGGATAAACATATACGATTTTTAAATGTTTTTGTGACATATGTGCCTAGAAAAATGCTAATAAGTATCAAACATTGATGTAACGGTCCCAATATATGATTTTGATATATACTTGATTTTGCCCTTTTGAATGATTAATTATTAATTTTTTTTTTACTATTTGGTTGGGAGTGTCAATTGTGTATTGTGTCGACCATCGAAGGTTGATCCCGAATGTGCCTGAGACAAACGACGCAAGATGAACCATCACCACAAGAGTACAATCGAAACGTTGCTCTAAATGTCTATACACTCCTGCTCCAAAGGGGGGTACTAGGAAACGAGAGTTTTGTGCGTACTTTATCAAAATTCCTTTCTGCAAGCAAGCCCAAAGTGCCATCGTAAAATGTGCATTTACAATAATATATTTGACTTATGATCCATTTTGTACTATGTATCTCTTTTACTGTTTTGTATTATTTAATGATGGACTGCTGTGCGAAATGGGCGATGTCCCGTTAAAACAGTAGGTAGTAACGAATGGCTCATTTTTACCGGAAAGGGCAAAGGGAAATATAAAGAAATACGGTAGCTTCGCGATTTTGTTTTGACCCTAGAGACTCCCTTCAGATTGTACATGATTTTTAACTTCAGGTATGTAAAGATTAACCGTGTTTGGTGACCATATCCGCATTGCCAGGATCTTCCTAACCTTCCTTATCTCTTTCTCCTCTCCACTCTGTTCGGCCTAACAACGTACCGCAATTGGGGATGCCATAGTCCCTGTCTCTGCGCAATTGGAATGCTTATGTAGTGGGAACCTTAAGGAAAATCCACAGAGACACAACAATATGCCAATTTAGCAGGTGATTATTTGAATTATATTGGACATTTCAAAAGCTATGTCAATACATTGTATGCGGAAGTTTTTTCACCAATCCACGCAGAAAAGCGGATGATTTAAATTTTTTTAGCATATTGGTAAGATATTGAGAAGATACTTTTGGCATCTCCCGTGCTCTAGCAATGATATTGAGAAGATACTTTTAAGTGGATTCCGCAAATAATTTGTTAAAACTTGCACTTTTTTTCTAATCTAAAAAATGCACTGCGTGCACTCAAATTTACCCTTCAGGACTCTTGCAGATTGACCATTCCAATTCATAAAGATGCTGTCAGAAAGTCGGACAATTTTTGAGTATGTAATTTTCTGCTTCTCAAAAAAATCGGAATAAATGGGATATTTCTGAATGTATCTGAAAAATATTAACAGTTTTTGAAAGGTGATGAAATACAGTTTTAAATTTTATTATTATGAATAAACATATCATTTTTTAATATTAAAACTTAAAAATAAAAATAAAACATAAAAACTCTAAACACTGAACTAAAATTACTGACAACGAAAAAAAAAAAAATTGTACTAGACAAATGCATTATAAACATTACTTTTTTGTTTCATATAAAAATGCCACCTCACTTTTTTGTTCCATATAAAAATAATTAATAAAAAATTCAGTTTCATAATTTTTTCTCAAATTACTGTCCGAACCTTTGGCTTCATAAAGGTGTACATTTTAATTATTATGTGATTAATTTTTATACTTGAATATAAAGCTTGGTATTTTCTCCCAGTATGGGAGACACGTATGAGCTGTATAAGACCATATGAGCTGTTTCGTAAAGCAAACGACTATGGATAATAGCCGTTTGTTCGAAAAACCCAACAAATTAGCCTGAGGAGTTAAGAAATAGACAAAAACATAATACTTATTTTTATTTAACACATTGAGACATCAGCGCATGTGGCGTATATTCCGCCATCAACTATGTTGAGACGGTAGTCCAGAAAGAGTTAAAAAAAAAAGGATAACGGGAAAAAAATTCAATAAAAAGACCAAGTTAAAAAATATGTAACGATTATATTTAAGTGATAATATTTCTATAACAGAGGCACATTCATAGTTGAGTCATTCATAATTAATGATGCACACATTATAATCACACTTTTATAAAACTACACGAACCATATGACATATCAAATATTCTATACATAAATCTAAAAGAAAACATAAAATAACAAATACAATGTAAAACATTAAAATTTTACATGACAGTAACAAAACACATAAAATAACACGAACCATATGACATGTCAAATATTCTATTCATAAATCAAAAAGAAAACATAAAATAACAAATACAATGTAAAACATTCAAATTTTACATGACAGTAAGAAAACACATAATAAACCTTTACGCCGCTACACATATGCACGCATGCATAAAACATGCCTCAAGCGCTATTCGCATATATTTATGCGTTTGGCTTTAGCGGCTGTGTACCATGTAAATACTTACAAATTTAGCAAATAAATTAACTAAAAAATAGTTTGGTGTCGCCAGTTAAAATATTCTCATTTGTGTAAATAACAGTTTGAAGACGAAGCAATGTGTGTGATGTATTGTTAGGCCTCTTGGTTCATAATAATACATATAGCCATATCCTGTGTCTTATTGTTTATTCACGCAAATTAGTGAACCGTTTGAGATAAGCAATTCGTAAATCTGTTCAAAAATAAGAGAATTAATGGAATGCTGGATAAGAAGTGATATTTAAAACATGAAACAGAACAAGACACAGAAAAATAAAATGGTTAGGGTTTCAACTGGGAATCGAACCCAGGATCTCCCCGTCTTACCGGGACAATGCCTCTAACCACTCAGCCATTGGGACCTAATTATTTTATGATAATAATAAAAGGCAAGTTTAGACTTTTACATTAAGAAGGAAAATGAAGGGATACCCCATTATTTATTGTGTACATTAATAATAATTATTAATATAAATAAATATGATTTGTAGGTCTCCTATCATTTTCCTGCTTCAAAATTGTTTTCTTCACAGTCGTATAAAATATAATTTTTTTTACATTACATGCCCCGATGAAGATATAAAATATTATGACATTGTGTCCTCTCCCAATTAATCTGAGGTGATTTACATTTAAAAATACAAACAAATAAACAGCACAGTATAAATTACTCCGCCATTAATCTTCTTATAATAATGGCCGGTCTCAATTCGCACAACCGAAGGCGATATAGCTACACGCTTTTACGCCAGGGTTTATTTTATAAAAAATAATAAAAACTTAGGTTCAATACTTAGTAATAAGTATTGTAAATTAATAATACCTTATTGTCATAAGTATTGATAAAAAAGCGACACATAATAGTAAAATGTTGAAAATATAATTAAATATGAAAAGATTAGCAGATTGCCAATCTGTAATACTAATACTATAATTCTAATACCATAGAAAAATCTAGCTCTGTTTGCAATAAACAAATGTGTATTTTTAATAGGTAACTGAACATAATATTAGACAATTTTTATAATTTAGAACTAAAATGATTTATTTTTTTTATTGTAGTGAAATATTTTAATAAAATGAAACATTTAAAAAAGAATATTTCTTATAATTTCCTAAGAATTAGATTGTTGTAAACAATGCAATGGATGCTGTTTGCACTGTGGTCAGTATTCACCGTGCAGTCTTGTGGTGAAATCCAATTTACGAATGTCTGAAAAGAAGAAGAGGAAATGATGAGTACCAACATATAACGGATAGTCTGAATTCTACACAAATAAATTACTATTTTGAAAATGACAAATAACTCCTTTTTAATTTAGGGACATATATAACCTGGCGTCTATATTTTATTTTTTAATTTATTTATTAATTTTCGGAAATGGACAGTTTACATTTATTTCAGTTTGTACATATATTTTATAGCCAAAATAAACCAATTATAAAATAAATCAATTAATTAAATTAAATTAAATTTATAAAAGTATTTTTTCGGAAACATGTAATTTTTTCGACATTAGAAAGAGAAAGAATAATTCTTTCCAGTTTGCCTCAAATATGTATAATGGACGCCATGAATAAAATCCTGAAAATAGTTAGGGGGCATTTCACTATCTCTGATTATGTTCTGACTAAGCACTAATCCGCAGATTAGTCATTTTTTCGTTTTCACTATATCTGAATAACGCTCGGGTTAAAGTTCGATTTGACTAATCAGTGCTCGAACCTCACGTTAGGCGCTATTCCTCGAATCAAAGATGGCGTCAAAACATTCCGAGTTTGACAGCGGTGAAGTGAGTCGAATTTTGTTGCAAATTATTATGGATACCGAGGTTTTTGATTTACAGAAGCAGGTGAAAGGGCGGCGATGCGAAGGCCGCGAGTTTTAAGAGCTCGAATGAATTTGAATGCTTGTATGATCCATCCTGAATTATTTGATTGTGTTCAAAATAAGAAACAATGTATTAATTCGACACGAATCTATCTAAAATGACCTGATAATCAACATAACATAACCAAAAAAAATGCACACTTTGCGGTGTGTGGACTGTGGCGGGAAACTGGATGACAGCGTTGACCACAGATCAATTGGCGTTGACGCTAGCATTCCATAGACATTGCGGCAAAACATGACAGGCGTTGCAGTAGATGGGGTAACTGCAAACATTTTGCGATGTTGCCAGACTATTTCGAGTGTTATCTATCCGGAAGCTCGGCAACAATGGTGAAACGGTCGCCGTTGAATAACGAAGTTATTCTGATCTTTAAAGCCAGCCAACGGCTAGCTAGTCAGATATTTAGCCCGACATAGTGAAATACCCCCCTAGTCTCATATTTGGCGCCGGTAAGATAACATTCGATTTAACTTTAAAAATTATTTCTTATTTTTTTATTATATGAATGAGATAAAAAGTGAAATTAATGTTTTCTTACTAATTCCCTAAACAAAATTAATGTGTTTTCGAAATATCGAGTTCTCTCAAATATTCTACTTTTGAGTTTTTTTTTCCAGTTATGTTCCAGTTATCCAGTTCCAATTATGAAGAAAAAATGTTGTCAATTAATAAATACTTTCGACACAATCTATTTTTGCGAGTTTTGTGTGAATTAATTCGGGACTGGAAAAAATAAACAATTGTTGGAGGGACGATCGATCGAGATACCACTGTAGTGGGGACATACCTTATTATGGGTGTCAATTGTTGAAGAATATCTTCAGTGGGAGGCAGCAGCACCGGCTCATTGGTGTCCTGGTCGTAGGCCAAGAGCCACTGGGGACCGCCTTTCTCGCCGAACTCAACCACGGGATATGTTTGTCTTCCTGCTGAAGTCCTCACTCTGCGGATATAGTTGGCTTGTTCCAGAATCAGCGCTAAGGGACAAGGAAAATATACACATCAGTCCACAGCCCTGTCTTAACCCAATTACAAATACATAATAACTATACATACTGTCATCTTTTAAGTGCCTTGGTGTGATTTTCTCACAAAAAAGGCGCTATACAATTAATCCATTATTATTATCTCTAAAAACAACCCGTCAGAAAATGATTATAATTGTCTTTTCAAAATTGAAGGTCTGCACTAATTTTATAATATAAGGACGGGTTGTTTCGGAGAATTTGAACAATTCATCAAATTTCAACGTTCATTTTCAAGTTTTGTGAAAGATTTTTTAAAGTTCTGTTTTAATTTCAGTTTTGTCAAGCACCTAGCCTATAATGATATAATAACAGAACTTGAATAGGACTTTCACAGAACCCGGAAATGAAGATTGAAATTTGATGAATTGTTCAAATTCTCCGAAACTACCCGTCCTATCAACGTCAGTATTAACTGAAATATATACTGCATAATCAGTTTAGTAAAATGCTATTTATATTAATGATTTTCTCCAGTACATAGTTAATGCAGTCATAAAAATAGGAGATTTAAGTAGATATTCCCCTGGAGTTGAGCTGGATTACGGCAGATTAGTATAATGATTATAAAAACACACACAAGGAGTTAGTGACTTACCGATTTCTAACCACCAGACTTTATCGTGGGCTGCGCCAGAGCCGAAGTAGTCGCTGTCGTGGTGAATCTTGTCCAGACACTTCTCCTTCTTACCCCTCAGGAAAGCCACAATTGTTTTGAGTTGCACGGGAGTGTCGAAATACTGCACAGCATTCAGGAACATGGCCGTATCTTCGGTGAAGTCGTACAAGCCGTTGCTGTCCAACTCTTCGTACTTTCCGATGTCAGGAGAGTTAAGTCTGGAATAGAATATTCATTTTAACATTCATCATGTGTCAGATTACTTTTGGCTTTAGTCGGGCGCTTGTATATCGTTGTCAATGCGAAAACACCTCCTATTTGTCAAAAACGTTATTGTTTAGGAAGAGCCTTAAACTGATTTTTAGGAGTTTGTTTTCTGAAACATCAAAAATACGGTTTTACATACATCATTGCATCTAAAAGTGCAATGCGTATTTTTGATGTTTCAACAAAACGATCTGTAACTCTTATAAATCAGTTTTCAGCTCCTCCTGAACAAATACGTTTTTGACACATGGGAGGTATTTACGCGTTGACAACGTCATACCTCTCTATTGCTAGATCCTCTAGACTAACTTGAAAATTATTGTAAAGAAGCCATTAGATAAAAGTTTTCTTAAAGTTCAAACTAATCTTAAATTATAATTAGTTATTGTATGGATATTGTCTAATGTATACAGTGTAACAGCACGTACCTGAAGAATTAGTTATTGTATGGATATTGTATGGATATTGTCTAACGTATACAAATATACCCCAAGAATTTTAACCAGCTATTCCTGAGCATATTTGGAGTAGTTCAGTTAAAGTGAAGAACTGTTATATAACAACAACAAGTAAACCAATTTACTCATTAATGAACTCTTAATAGTTTTACGATAAAAATGCCTAGTTTCAGCAGTGGCGGTCGGTGACTTTTTATAGAAGGGATGCTGGACAACAAATGTTTATACTCATACTAAGTGCGTACTTGATATCAAATATGCACAACTAGACGCTAGCCCACGAACAAGATACAATTAGGTACCGTCTAAAATTATCTCCATAAATCCATTAAGCTCCATAACTCAATATTTCCAGTTTCCAGAATAAGTTTTTTTCTGCAAATGGCTGAGACACAAAACTTTTTTGCATTAATGATTTAATTATACAACCACACAATTCACTATTTTTAGAATACGTTGGCGAAGTATCCAAGCTCAAAGCAAACTGTCAAAGCAGAGCGCGCATACAATCCAAGGGAATAGTAATAGAGTATATGATTCTGTGCATTATACATGAGCATTAAAGTCGGTTTTTGCACGTTGGATGTGTCATTAATATCGTATAAAGTTGACGAAGATATTGGCTTGCGGGTCTCAGTGTGCATGCGCGGAAAGAACGTACGTTCTAGAATTCTTGGATACGGTTTACAGATCGCTTCCACACCGCAGTGTGTTTTAAGTGTTTCACAGTATTTGAGAATATATGTGTATTTAGGGACGATAATATGCACGATGTCTATTGTCTAATAATATTTGTATGATTTTTTACAGCGCCGTTTTTGTGAAAAAAATTACATTAAGGTCGCTGTAGAAATATTAAAATATTTAAATTGTAGTATTGCTGTTTACGGCTAGAGGTCCAAATTTTTTACTCTAAAATGCAAGGGATGGGGAGCATCCACAGCATGTATGGACGGACCGCGCCAGGGTTTCAGGTGTAAGGTTTTTTTTAACTTCTTTATATTATCAATAGATTCACAAAGTGTCATCCAATGACCTCATTATACAGTAGAACCCCGTTAATTCGAACCCCAATAATTCTAAAAAACCCGTAATTCGAAATTTTCAACAAAAAAATAGTCCCAGAATTCTTTTTCATTTAAAATGGTTTTTTAATTTGAAATTCGTTAATTCGAAATTTATTTTTGTCCGAGCACGAAAATTTGTTAGTGTAATTAGAAAAAATTCCATATTTGCGAAAAACATCATTAAATTTCATAAGCCGTGGCGGTAAAACACCGAAAAATGTAATTTTACGTGGTTACACATCGTCCTAATTAGTATTATTATTTTGTAAATCTGAATTGATTTACACTGGAATGTCGTATTTTTTCGAATTCATTTCGAATACCTCAGCTTGAAGGGTCAAGAAAATTTGTTTTACACGGAAATATGTCATATTTTTACAAATTTACACCAAATATCTGAATTTAAGGGGTCAGCCGCTATGAAAATCGGTTTTCGGCATTTTTTATTTTTTATTATAAAATTTCAAATAACGTAGGAATTCGTTAATTCGAAATTTGATTTTTGATGTCCAGTGGATTTGGAATTAACGAGGTTCTACTGTACTTGGCATTGAGGTCCAGCTCTGTCTACGTATGGATATTGTAGTATTTCACGCTGTGGCGCTAGTCGCACGACCGCCAGCAGCCAAAAGCATTCTAGACATTATAATATTGACTGCTTCCTTACTTGCGGGTGCAATTGTCGCAGCAGTCAGCTCGAATAGTGGTGGGTAGTTTTCTATCCTTTTCAAAGTAGGACAAGATGTGGTACCTCCGGCACTCTCTGGTAGACGTGAAGTACCTCATAGCGGAGTTGTAGTTACCTCTCTGCACAAAACTGTAAACAATTCATTTAAATCAGTCACATATACATAATGTAAGCTTCAAGCCAACCGCCCCGGGAATCATTCATTGGATAATCAACACTTCAAGAGACTCGTTGCATTTGGTGACTTAGCAGGGATGCCTGCGTTCATGGGGGTGAACATTGTCCAGGTCTTGGTCTTGGTTGTCACCAGCTACGTGGCGGACCGGATCGGGAGAGGTCAGTGGGAGGAATGGGTTCGTACGTCACTCCTGAACAAACTGACCACCAGATTGGCACCCCTCATTCCCTGGCGGCCAGAGGGCCATCCCCCTCTGGGAGGGCTTCCGTCGCCGGCGGCTACCCCTTACCTTCGCGATGTCTTTTACATGGATCCATGAGACGGGAATTATTGACCTCAGAACCAATTTTTTTAAATATATATTTTTATATGATAATAAAAAATGTTGTAGAGTAATCCATACATGGGCGTCGGCAGAGGGGACTGATGGGACTAATGTGCGGTATTCGCGATTCTTTTCCAGGTATTTTTAGTTAATATGATCTCTGTAGGTAATCTACACATTTCATTTTCATTAGACCTTTCCAAATGCAAATAATACTGCGGGTCTGTTCATAAAACTAGAGCAAGTCTTAACCCTTAGAAGGGATTTATTAATGAGGGTATTATGATGGTGATCGGACACCTGGTCCGATGTAGATGATGAACAGGAACAGGACGTATGATTTGAAAGAGGCGCAGATCAGTACCTTTGTGCGGCGCAGAGGAAGGTGATGCAGAGGGCGGGTTTGCCGTCGTGTCCGGCGCGCCCCGCCTGCTGGAAGTACACCTCCATCTCGGGCGGCGCGCCGTAGTTGATCACACACCTGTAACGACACACCACTAAATTACATACTCTACACTCAATACAGTCAATACAATCAGCAGCACGAAACAAAACAATATGAAAATGTGGATTTCTATTTTGATGTAGAAAAATGGAAATTTCAAATAATATCAATGAATTTAAGAACATCCACTTTGTAGGCCCATTTGTTTTGGAGAAATTCAAATGTAACATTGTTATCAAATGGCCATACAGTGCCATTTTGTTTTTTTGACATTTGAAAGGACCCCGTTAAATGCTGATTTTAGGTGCATTTCAGTTTTTTTAGCAAATTGTAATATGCTGACAAGCTTAACAACATGATAGATGTCCTCTTCTGTTGATCACAATTTGTTCAAAAACTGAAATGGACTCAGAATCAACATTTAATGGGAACCTTTAAATTATCAAAAAAAAACAAATGGCACTCAATGGCCATGTAATTCTGCAAAACAACTGGGCCTTAAACTTTTAATTTGTGTTGAATACTATTGTATGTAAATCTTCTCTCAAACCCTCCACACAGCATACCCAAATATGATATGCCCTGAGGGAAAATATTTTCCTCAACGCCTTTAGTGTGGAGTTAATATACATTAAACTAGCATATGTTTTGCAATTGTTTTGATGATCCTCGATGCGGAATCTCCACCCTGAAATTAAATTCCTGACTTTGGTAAAGTCTGTAATATTACCTAACACTTGGCATATGGATGCCCATTCCGAATGCAATAGTCGCCACCATGATCTTGACTTCCCCACTGAGGAATTTCCTCTGAGCATTTCTCCTTTCGTCTATGGACTTGTCCGCACTGTAGAGCCCCACACTAAACTTATTGTCTGAAACACCAAACATTGAAAGAAAGTTAGTTAACCTCTCAGACAGACATTTTTTTACTATGTGTTCCTTTGAGAACTGTCAAAACGTAATAATTTTTGTGTTATTTTCGAGTTTTGCTAAAAGCTTCATAACTCACGTTTTGGGAAACGTAGCCTCATTCTAAAAAATGTTTTGGAAAGATTATGAAATTCACTATCGCATTATGTTGTAATACGTAAATATTTGCGTTTCTAAATATACATTTTATGAAAACGTCAAAAATATGTAAGAATCGCTTAGCATTATTTCAAAGCCGTGAAAAATGTATTTTTTTCTGAGTATCATAAAGAAATAACACTTTATATATTGAAGAAATATAATTAAAAACTATTAGTCACCTCAAAATATTAACCGTCCAAACTAAAATATTTTTAATAAATTATTTAGAAACGCAATAAATTATGAACGAACAAGATGACAGATCCAATCGGCTTAGATAATGCACCTCTACTTTCCATAGATATTCTTGAATACAGACGCGTAGCGTTATTCATTATCGATACTCTGTTTTTAAATCATGGCAATACGTATACTAGTGATGGAAATAAATCGATTTTTGTAAAATCTCGCGCGCTTACGTGAAAAGACGTACTAATGTCTTGACCGCTATTATCATATTTACGTCTTTTGACGTTCTAATGTTCCGAGTGGTTAATTGTAAATATTGTGATTCAAATCCGACAACAATCCTTTCAGTCTGTCAAGGGTCCTATTGAAATAATCTTGGAATGTGGAAACATAGAAAAAAGGTAGGTGGCGGGGGTTTACAAAATGTCATTGAACGAATCTCGCGCATCGAGATACTTGAATTGTTGAGTACCACTTTATGCAGTCCGAGGTTTAAATAAGAATATTTTTATAAGGGTACAAACCAACTAATATTTCCACAATTTTTTCTGCATTTTTTTTTGTTAGGCAGTAAATGACTACGGGGCTGTTGGGCATATCAAAGTCCTCTCTGTTTAGTATAGTCATTAAACCTTTCTTGTCTAATTCAATGTTGCCTGTCATTTTCTGCACTTGAAAATACAAGTTGGGTCTGTCCAATTCTGAAGTCCACACTTGGGGATTTCTGAAAATAATAAAAAAAATTTATAAACTTTAAGGAAATTTTTACCACATTGGAAGAATATTAACACAATTTAATCGGGAAGGGTATTTCTACCCGTTTGGTTGATTGATGCTTAAAAATTATCCAATGTTTTTATATTAATTGAATTGAATTTGAATTTTTATCGAATTTTGTGGATTACGTAAAAGACTTATTTCAATACTATTCCTAAATGGAAGTTATATTTTTGTAAACCAGTTAAATCGCTGTATTTTTTAATTTATGTTCTTGTTATTTTTAATTTTGTTATTCTTTCTTATGTTTCAAAACTGTCATTAAAATTGTACCGCCCACATGTAAAAGCCCTTTGGGGGTTAAATAAATAAATAAAATGAATATTATATACCAATCTCTTTGTAAAGGTCCCAACTATATGTACATAATTATCAAATTGCAATGCAAGTCTTTTTTTGTATTTATCTTGGAGTCTTTTGTGTACATCGATATTTCAACTAAAATGACCTATATTATTGAACACCTGACACTTGATAGGTATTGCGTTTGAAGATCAAGGAAATAAGTAATTTAGATAACATATTCTGTTATTGTAATAATTCAATTCCTGGAACGAGGGTTTTTATTACCCTGAAACCCGAAACAAATCTCTCTATCTCTTTTCCGCACCCACTCAACTCCTAGGTGCGAGCGAGCGGAGAGTGTCGGGCACATTTAACAAAAGCAGGTATCGGCAAACACAGTTAGGCGGACCATAATAAATATTTACAAGTGCGTGCCAGTTTTTAAAAAGCAAATTGTCCTACGGTTGTGTTCCGAGGAGATAATATTTATATTTGCTTTTTCATACCTTTCAAAATGGATTTTGAAAATTACGAAATCGTCGCAGATAATTTATCTGCCTGTTCTAGTAATTATTTGCCTGAATTCCATAGTGAAAGAGAAGAATCTAGTGGAAGTGAAGAAATTCCTTGTAGGAGACGAATGTCAGTGATGCCATTACAGTTCAGAGATTCTGAAGAAAGTGATATAGAGGAAGAACAGTGAAATATTAGATGAACAATTTTTAGACGTGAACTGTAACTGATTATATTAAGGTGGTTAGAAACTTAAACCTAATAGTGTTTGGTGAAAAACAATAAACAATATTACGTGAGCAATACGAGAAGCATTCTACCGTAAGTGATTATTTTAAATTTCATTTGAAAAAATAACCAATATTATTAGCACTTTCTGATGGTTTTGGGCCGCTGTACCATGCGAGGAGCAATTGCACATGTGGTATTTGAATGGGTAATAATGTGTTACTCTGACGATACTAGAGATGGGGCAATTGTTTTTGTTTTTGTAATGATTTGGGCTTGGTGAAAATATAATAATTTGTAATTTTATAAAATTGAAACCTAGTTTATACTTAAAAAATTGAACCCTAATGACCCAACAATGACTTTGTTTTCGATTTATTAAGTTGCATTAGAAATAATACTTGGTTTTCGGCTAGAAATTTTATAGCTTGGGTATGCTGAGTTGGTATGTAGAAAATTTTATTAAAATATTTCCATTCTTTTCGAAGATATAGCGATTTTAAACAAATTAAAGAAATTCACGCAAGACCTTTATTTTCGCCCGTTTTCAGCGGTCTGCCGGCGAAAAAAATAACCCGATCAAAGTGTGTTAATATAATAAATAACGTCGTGTTCAAATGATTTGAGGAGCAGAGTTTTCCGGACAAACTGTAATTGCTTGAAGAGTAGGAAGCATCATAACATCAGGTCAGAATTATTATTTGTTACTCAAAATCATTTTCGTTGAGTATAACTCGCAAGCAATTTGTCAATGCGATTATTGGGAACTAGATAGTAGTGAATATGCAAATGCACATTCCAGTAATATTTTCCATTCCATAAATGTTCTAAGGGCCTAGTACTAATGCCTTTCAGCTAAATGAACCCTCCTAGATTTCAGTTGTAAACTAATAATACTAATAATGGTAAGCAATGCAACAAATGCTACAAATATAAATCAATTTCAAGCTTGATTAAATTCTCATTTGGAGAGAAGAGAGGATTGACTTATTACTGTGAAGTTAGAGAATGCTGCCAGAAGCTGCTTGCTTATTAACTGAAGATATTATATAAGTGGTAGTACTCGAGTCCCAGCATGTCTATGATGTCCTGCTTGACGAAATCGTTGGCCACAGCGGATAGGGCAAGGATAGGCACTTTGGGCAACACCCGTCGCAGCTGGCCCAAGTTGTGGTAGGCGGGACGCAGCCCCTTCCTGGGCCCCTTGCTCAGCAGAGACACGCAGTGGGCTTCATCCACTGCCGTTAGCACTATGTTCCTGGCCCGGTGCAGCTGTGATAATAACTCAAAACCTACAAATAACACATTGTAAGAAATTAGATTTAGCAGTAAAACAGTTGATTTATTATGTTTACATAAAATAATTAACGGTCATCTCGGTACTACATTATATTGTCTTAGCAAGCAGTATATTGAAATAAACGTTCCCAATTCATTAGAAACACCATAGCATGTTTCACCCGAATACATCTTTATTAAATAGTACAAAAATGTCGCTATTTGCATCTGTCTGTTTGTGCACTTAGTACTTCTAAAGTATGCAACGGATTTTGATAGGGTTTTCACTATCATTTAGAGAATTTCTTCCGGAAGGTTTATATTCATAAAACATGCATATTATATTTATAGAAGGTAGAGGAAAGTTTTGTAATCGAGTCATAAAAAAATATTTTCGAGCGCTTACATTGCTAACGCTGGCTAAACCTTGTGAGAACAACCAAAATAGGAGTTGCATCTTAAAAGAACCTACAGAGAAGATCGCGATGGTATATGTCTCTCTTAAGGATCGATGAAAGTTATAATCGATAAAGCGTTATTAACATCAATTAATAGGAACGAAGGACAAATATTTTCCCTTGATGTTTGATGAATTGTGATATCAATATAAAGGTCATAATTACCTCTTGCATTGGACAAGAATTCTGGAGTCATGTACACCAAATGATATTTTCCTTCTTTTAGCTCTTTCAAGACTTTGTTTTTTTGCGCCTGTGCCGTTCCAAGGAAGACAGCATCTATATTTTGAAGCTGGAGAAAACCAAAAATGGTTTGTTTTAATTCATAGAGAATAACACATAAAAATGAAGAATCAAGTACAAGTTTTTTTTTATAAAACGTTAAAATGTGGAATAAGTGGCGAAATGTAGTAGATTGAAATTAAGTGGATTCATTGATTTTAAACCAAAGTAAACAGTTTATATGTTTTCGTATTAAGATTCAGAGGTATAATTCTTGCAATGAGTGCTCCCATTTCGAACGTTCGGAAATGTCTATTGCTCAAGACGTTTTTTCATTTTTTTTTTGTTTTAAATATGCCATTGCCCAATAGAATTAATTAACAGCAAAACTGTTCAAACTTTGATAAAAACCTGAAATGAGCTGATCGTTGATTTGATGGAGTTTGAAAGACCGTAAGCTTTGTATTTATGGTATACATATTTGTAGAAAAGAGAGTAAAGTGAACACACCTCCAAGCACTCGACTTGATGCTCCATGAGGGAGATTAGGGGGCAGATGACGACAACGAGACGGTTGGTGCGTACGGCGAGGTACTGGTAGCACAGGGACTTGCCGTAGCCCGTGGTCAGGAAAGCGCAGTTGTCCTTTCCCTCCAGCAGTGACTTGATGATCTCCCACTGGTACGGCTTGAACTGACTGTGGCCAAAGGCTGCCAAACATCCGTCATCAGGCGGATTTTCTCCTGCAAACAAAACAAATACAAATATATAACATATCCATAAGATTCACAGGGGCAGTGCAATGAATGTGATGGGAATCAAACAAAAAAAAACTGTGTAGTTACATTATATTATGTGCATAATGCATTGGTGGTTTGAGGCACACTTATATGGGATTTGCCATGCGGCTAGTTGCCCCGTCGTGTTGTAGCGACTCGCCACACAGCCACTCCATTAATATTGCATGCGACTAGTTTCATTTTGCTTAAAAATTGCGGAGAGTGGTCGCCTGCAAATGACCATTTTCACGGTCGCTCTTTGTCACCCGCCGATGCGATCTGATGCCGCACGGCAAAAGTTGTAAGCTAGTCTACTTTGGTGCTTGCGTTTTCAGTCATCTGCGGCCTGTTGAAGTAAATATTTGTGGTCACTGGCCGCTTGGCAAAAATCGACTACGTAAATCTGCATTAAGTTTCTGTTTTGAAATTGCAATAATTAAACAAAATGTTTAATTTATATATAATCAAAATGACACCACCAAGAATTTTTACTAATACTGAAGAAATAAAATAAAGGTAACATTAAAAGATAATCCTTGGCGAGGTAGGATATTCGCAAACATAAAAGTTACAAATAATGTGATGCCGTGAACTATTTATACTGCACGTAATATGCAAATATAATGCTATGTTAAGTTGTGAATTAGTTAAATCAAATTAATACAATAAAGATAAATAATTACCATTTAATGTAAGAGCTGCCATGTTCTTGAACATATTATTCTGGGTCTGAAAGAGGAAAGATGTTGTTCATTTCAATTGGTGAAAGTAAAGTAAGAAGAAATTACAATGTGACACGGTCTTCAATATAGAAGGTGTCTTCTATAAAATATTACTAGTGCTAAGTCTGAAGTCTTAGTGAATCAGTTCCAATTATTAAAATGACAACATTGGACCAGAGTTACGCCGGACGCTCCGACAATGTCACAGATTATTATTAGTAACAGATTACTAATAATAATCTGTGTATTAACATTGCGTCATTGAACTGGAAAATCAATTTTGTGCACAAGGAACAAAGAGTAAAGATTATCAGCTAAAAATATTTTAAATTTTATTGAAGTGAAACGACAACTAAATACTAATGGGGTTAATTGTTTCAAGTAAATTAAAAAAATTATTTGGTCATGTCAAGAGTCGGTATATAAGAGTGTGTACGAGAATGAATATGGGATGGTAAAATAATAATGTAATGTGTAAACTGTGCACCCTATACTTGGTTTGTGTGAAAGAACTATGAAACAATACATGAATCAAGGAGTGTACTAAGACTAGTGATAATATTCCTAAACCTAATATAAAGTATTTGGTCATGTCAAGAGTCGGTATATAAGAGTGTGTACGAGAATGAATATGGGATGGTAAAATAATAAGGTAATGTGTAAACTGTGCACCCTATACTTGGTTTGTGTGAAAGAACTATGAAACAATACATGAATCAAGGAGTGTACTAAGACTAGTGATAATATTCCTAAACCTAATATAAAGTATTTGGTCATGTCAAGAGTCGGTATATAAGAGTGTGTACGAGAATGAATATGGGATGGTAAAATAATAAGGTAATGTGTAAACTGTGCACCCTATACTTGGTTTGTGTGAAAGAACTATGAAACAATACATGAATCAAGGAGTGTACTAAGACTAGTGATAATATTCCTAAACCTAATATAAAGTATTTGGTCATGTCAAGAGTCGGTATATAAGAGTGTGTACGAGAATGAATATGTGATGGTAAAATAATAAGGTAATGTGTAAACTGTGCACCCTATACTTGGTTTGTGTGAAAGAACTATGAAACAATACATGAATCAAGGAGTGTACTAAGACTAGTGATAATATTCCTAAACCTAATATAAAGTATTTGGTCATGTCAAGAGTCGGTATATAAGAGTGTGTACGAGAATGAATATGTGATGGTAAAATAATAAGGTAATGTGTAAACTGTGCACCCTATACTTGGTTTGTGTGAAAGAACTATGAAACAATACATGAATCAAGGAGTGTACTAAGACTAGTGATAATATTCCTAAACCTAATATAAAGTATTTGGTCATGTCAAGAGTCGGTATATAAGAATATTTCTGAATGTATCCGAAAACAAAAAACTGTTTTGAAAGGTGATGAAATATGCTTTTAAATATTATTTTTAGAAATAAACAAATTTTTAGAAATATAAAAATTTTCAATACATACATAAAAAATAAATAAAATTGGCACACTTTACGTTTTTTGTAAGTAAAATTACTGATAACAAAAATATATATAAACACACGCATTTTATTAGACAAATGTAATACAAACGTTTCTGTTACCTTACTTTTTCATTGTTTCTTATAAAAATAATTCATAAAGTTTCATAATTTTTTTTTTCATATTGCGTTCGGAATCTTTGGTTGATTTGATAGAGGTGTACTTTTTAATTCTTCTGTGGTTAACTACTAGATTTGAATATATATATATATTTTTTTATTTTTTTTATAGTGAATACCTCACAAGAGTCCCAACTGCTCCCGTCTGGAGCCAGTGAGACTATGGCATCCCCAATTGGGGGATGTTGTGAGGCTGAAGGTAAGTGGGGAAGGGAAAGAGGAAGGTGGGGAAGTACCTGGCTATTCAGATCTAGTCATTAAACACGGCTAAAGCCATTTGGAGCAACGTTTCAATTCTGAATGGTGGTCTTACACCAGGGCGATACTGGTAGTATCTTCCACTCTGGAACGTGCCGCAAATATACTATATATTATTTTAATTAATTAATTGTGAAATAACACAAATTAATCAAATAAAATTTATTTGCGCACGCCGGGTTCGAACCCGCGACCTTCGGAATGGCAGTCCAATACGATACCACTGGACTATGCCGGCCGTCGCGTGGTGTTTTCTTTTTCTAATACCGTTTATATTATATTTCTCAGCAAAACAATAAGGGAGATACAATGATTTCTGTGAGACCATGTGACTTGTTGAAAAGCCAACAAATTAGCCTGAAGGATTAAGAAAGTTATTCTATATTATACATGTACGACAAAGTGCACTTGGGTAAAAACGTACACAATTGTGTCTCGTGACGTCACACGGGATATTCGACGCTTATCGGCCGGCTGCAAATATCAAAATTTTCATGACTTATATCTCCGATACTATTCGATATTTACCAATTTTTTTTTGGGTGCTGTTTTCTCTGCACGCTCAAATTAATAAACAACATGAAGGAGGAGACGAACTCATTAGTTTTAAACTGAAAATTTTACCATTTAGATAAAAATTCCCACAGTATTCCCCAATTCTGGAATATTCTCAAAAATATACTCTCGGGAATTTACCTATCACTATTCAAGTTGTGTATGTCTTATCCTATCTTCTTTGTATGTATGTCTTTGATTAACAATGTTCCCTATACCTGTATGGACATACAAAGAGGTATAAGGAACATTGATTAACAATGCAATGACATTTCAGATGACAGAACAGAGCAAATATGTTGTTGTGAAAATCCAGTCTTTTGACAGATATCTGTGAGGTGACATCAATGACAAATCCATTTGAACAAAGGTTAGATGCACCCAAATATTGATCAATACATTTTTTACACTAACTGTAATTTTTCCTTTCACCTAGCCTAGCATATTCTGCATTGTTATTTGATACTATCGATCGGTGTTATCAAAAAATCGTTAATCTCTAATATTGATGGGTGTTTATCAATGATAGCAATATAACAAAAATGTGCTGTTTATTGGATCAGAGATAAAACAGTCAGCTGTGACTGCATGTAGATTAAATAGCGGATGAGTCAGCCGACGGAGTTTGCTCTTTTCAAAATAAGGGGAATTTTTTTGAGCATTGAAATTGATTTGTCGAGTCGTGTTAATAGTTTGGTCACTCGGCGAAAGTATCAAATAAAAATATTATAAGTATGAGAATATTCCAGAAAAGTGTTTTAGTGAATACGGACATACAGAAGCAAAATCTGGCCCGTTGCTTGTACATCACTATCTCTCAATACATATTATCTTATTATGACAAATGAAGCCTATCAACATGATTAATGGTAGTATTTATAAATTAGTAACCCAATTGTTTGTTTCGGTAAAAACTCTAAAACATCGTCACGAAATTAACACAGCTTTTGGCGTCTGTAATTTTTATCAACACAACTATTTTCAGCTCGTAAAGTCATTTCCATCCTGAGAATTTAAACATTCATAGAATTGTCGAAAAATAAAGAGAGACATCATGTTTTTCAATTTTTAATCACTCTTTCTCGAGTGAATGCGGTACTTAGTACCTATCTACCTACTCGTAATATTTTTACAACACAAAAACGCGACAAAGTGATTGGAATAGACTTGAAAACAAGCACAGAGGTGAGTGGTTTATTTGTGGCACAAACCGGCGACTTGTACCGGCTTGTACTGAAAACTGAACAATAAAAATATCGACATTGCTATCAGAGTGACATAATATTGGTCACCACTGTCGGCAGCATTAACTATGCATCTAAATTCTGTTAATGTTAATTAATATCTTTCAAAAGTTCATACCGCAATGTAATCAAGGGCGTCGGGGAGATGTAGATATGTTAAAATATTATGCAAATTATGTGCCCAGGAAGATAGAAATATTATTTTTTTAAGAAGAAACTCGAACCAGTTCATTTAGGAATATTGACTAAGTTTACTTTCACACTGCCATTTATATAATGCAAAATCACGTCGAATGTCGGATTATTACAATAATATTGTAATTGTTGTTACCTACATGTCAAATAAAATGCGTGTTGAAAAAATGATGGCGGCACAAAAATGTCGATGCATAAAACTATAGCACAACTCCGATTTAAAAAGGACATAACCTCAATAACGGTGGAATATTATTAAATATGCAATAATGAGAAAATAATCTTTTAGATTAAGAAACACTCGGGTACCTGTATGTTGTTCATGTTGATGCTTTCCTCTGGTAAACGCAACGGAAACAATAATTGAACGAGTACTTCTCAAAATGACAATAATTACTGTTGATTAGAACTGCAATTAAGCGCACAGGTGAAGACTTGCAAACGAGTATAAATTTCGCGACAGTTTGCCAGTTGAGCAGAGTTTCTGCTTTTCGGTAAAGTTTATCCGTTCCCGGAGTTTGGAAGAACAATGATAAATACTAGCATTCGCACGCCTACCAACCTATATAAATATCTAAAAATACAGAAACGTCATCGAATTTCTCAGAAAAGCATAGATAAGATAAATAGTTACTAGGCATCTGGAAATTGGGAGAATCCCCTTTAATTGTATTTTTCGCATCTAATATGAAAGTCAAATAAATCCCGAAAATTACTTTTTGGGGGATTTTTGCATCTGGAATGAATTTTAAATGACTTGTCAAGGTGAGGCGGTATTTTCTTTTAAAATTAATTGTGTTTTATTTATTCGAGCCATCTTTCGGTAGAAAATTACTCTACCAGAAATTACAGCAGCAAAATGTTTTGAAAAGTGTGGTGCGATTGGACGTAGTTCTGCAAACTGGATCCAACCCACAAAAAGTCCGAAAATGAGTTAACTATACCACTGCGAAGATTTTTTTTCTCCATTTTCTACAAATTAGATCCAGGATACGTAGTATCTCAGTACTGACTTATGCTTGTGTAAAATATTTCCAAGGTTTGTTAGCGGGTTTTCATAATTTACAAAAAAGATTCAAGAAGTGTGAATCTAGTTTGCAAAAATAATTTTAAATTTCAAGTGGGGTCCAAAGCACATGGATTCCCTTTGCGTTATTTCAAATGATGGTATAAATAACTTAATTGATTTTTCAAAATAGATCCAGGTCACGTGGATCCTTTTAAGAGAAAGCCACAAGCCAAAAATGTGTATATTCTTGGTATATAAGATATGCCCGAATGTAAGTAATATGCATTAAAGTAGCTTGACAAACGGAGTCTAGAAACGTTCGATTTCAAGCAAAAAAGTGGTTTTTATTTATTTTGTGTATAATTTTATAAGAAAGCAAAAAAGTTAATCAAGGGAAACTGTCACAGATAATCTTAGCTATAATACTGTATTTTTTTAAAGTTGTTTCCTTTACGCGTTAATACATTTCCATTGAAAAAATATATTTTTTAGTAGTTTACATTTATATTTTTTATTGAGTAATTTATTTTTTTTTATTTGTATTCTATTCGAGGGAAACGGTAGGAAAACCTTCAATTTATCTAAAGTATATTTTTGGTATTCATAATATACACCAATTCGTTAAAAAGATTAATTAAAATAGTGATTTAGCATTAAGCTTCGCCTTAAAACTAGGATGTATGGAATGATTGTTATTTTATTAATTTTTCCAACGAAACCCAATCAGCATGGATCTTTATTGCAAATTTCAAATCGTCTTATTTTTTCTCTAGTTATTTTAACATAAAAGATCCACGTAATCATGGTAAAATGCAATGGATCTTTTAAAGCTTTTGACTACGAATAAAATGAACAGCGGGAGGTGCTTTTGTTGTTATGTTTTTATGAAATGGATAATTGTCAGTGGCAAGTATTTAGTGCAGGCCATCAAAAGGCAGAAAGAGGAAATTTGAGTTTACCAGAAACGAAAAAAAACATACAAAAATATGCGCAATACTAATTCGAAAAATTCTACAAAACAATACTTTGCGCTTAGATCAAAATCAAAAAGGATATGATTTATATTAAAGGGACGTATGTAAGACTGCATTTAAAAAAATATCCCTATCAAAATACAAAAACATTTTCTTAGGTTCAATCTGCGAACCAAGCCCTGACAAAATATACATGCAACAAGTGTGATGCTTTTGCTGTTCAAGAACAAAATCTACAACAGAGGCTAAATGCACCATCTGGTTGTTGAGCGATTTAAACATCACAACAATTTGCTCACAAAATAAAATGAGGAGTGACTTGATGATTGCCAAAAGTGTTCCTGAGGCTGAAACTATAACGTTTAACTTACAAGTATTGTTTTTTTTTTATAAAAGACAGCTGTGGGTGTACAATCCAAGCATTCGTGTTGGTTCGAATGGTTAGAAGGTCAAGCTAGGAGGAGTGCTCAGGAGGTGTCTTATTAGATAGATTAACAAAAAATAAATGCTGAGAAACATATTTTCTGGATACGAGAGTTGCGGCTGTCAAAACCGAAACATAAAAATAGTTTCATACTTTGGCCAAATAGGTACGGCACTGAAGATTGTGAGCCTTTGTTGAAGTGGACAGAAAAAAATAAAAGGGGTCTTCGTCCTGCCATGCCAACATTGGAAATGCTCCTTGACCGAATGCCAAAGAAATACCGGAGCCGATGTTGAAAAACTTGAAATCTTTACTTCCTCTCATTCCAAAAGGATCTGCATATAAAACACATTAAGAAAAAAAAACTTAATTAAAGATGATGCTGATGGATTTTCGGGCGATTCAGATTTTGATATCGAACGTAAAGAATAATGTTGATGCATGAAAGTGTGAACTTGATACTTATTTGGCAACTATTGTTGTTTTTTATAACATTTAATTCTTCCTTTCTGATATTTCTAATTAAAAAGACATAAAATGTAATTGCTTTCAGCCATATATATTTTATCGTATATATCTGTACCTATTTGTTCAAAGGATCCAACCCGCAAAATAGCATTTTGATCCACGCATATTTTAATGATTATCTCTTTATTCCTCCATCTTAGTAAATCCTACATACTACATTTCGAAATAAGACACTAAATAATCCTCTGCTAAGTAACAGAAATAAAGACAATTGAATAATTATTACACATGATTTTTAAAACCCATTTTTCCTTAAAACTGAATTATCTCAAAATATGCTCGTGTGGGTTGGACCCAGTTTGCAGAACTACGTCCAATTCTTATAGCTTTATCTGTCCGGAAATATTTGCAAGGGTACCGTAATTATTTTAGAGATGTAACGTCATTTCCATCTTGTACTACGGAGCTTCGAAACATCAAATTCTCAAAAATACGAAAATAAATAAATATATGTATTGTAATCTATGTATTTCGGAGTGCCGTGAGTAATATTGTTATTGTATTTCAGAGTGCCGTGAGTAATATTGTTATCTTTGTATTTCGTAGTGCAGTGAGTAATATACATGATGTTAATATGACAAGACGTGCGGGCAGTAATATTTTCCTCATTAGAATTGAATGACCGCGGATCGCAATCCTTTTCATAGCATCATTCATATCTCTATAAAATAAATGCGGCAAACAGAACGTACATTGCATTTGGCCACCGGCGACTGAATGTTATTGTTCTATCAACTCAACTAGTAAACAGCAACGCCTAGCCCACTGTGACTGTATGCCTATTTGTACGCAGACAACACAGCACTATCAATACGATGCGACGATACACTCATGACTCATGACTCATACAGAAGTCAGAGCGGCTATCTGTGATAAAAAAAACGGTGGCGGCGGCACATACCGAGACAGAATCACCAAACCCTGGCCAAAAATTAAGTTTCAAAATGTTAAATTAAGTCCCAATCAGCAATCAACGGCCGCATACTAATCTGTCCCGATAACTTGACACTTAATCAGGAACTCCAGTCCTTTATATTTTATTTTCAATAAAACCATCTACCTTATACCTGTATATATTTGTTATAGTTAGTTTTAATTTTTCGGGTCACCAAATCTGCGGTTTGTCTGTGGAAAGGAATGTAAGGAGAATATACGATGCAAATGTGAACGGTAGCAGAAGTCGGGGACGCCCGAGGAAGACAAGGATATAACATAAATTTACGAGAACATTTTTTTGTATGAGTATCAAACTCCACACATAAAAAGCTGAAAACTTAATTTTGGGCCGCAAAATATCTTCAATTGGGCCGCAGGGTGGATAAATCACGGGATAATCTGAATTCTTGACAAATCAGTTCCAATTTTTAAAAAGACAATCAAAATAATTTTCTATTAAAATATTATATTATTTTACGTAGGTAATGTACTTTGTCTGAATTGTTCACAATTCAGTTCCAATTACAAAAAAAACACTTATATTCAAATCAAATCCGAATTCCAGAGTTACGCAGGACACACGCACAGCGGAAAGTAGTTAATTCTGTTATGTGATTAAATCGATGGTTGATTTTTTTTTATAATTCATTTTAAAAAAATTGACAAATAAATCCATATTGCGTAAATTTTAAAACGATCATATTTGATCATATTTATATATATCATCATTGAGGCAAAACCATTTTAATTTTTTTATTCTACAAATCGCGGAACTAATTTATTTGCCCACTGTACCAAATTCAATTTTTTTTAGTCTCTCGAACTTTTCTGAAACAAAAAAATATAATAAAACACTTTTGGTCGTATTTTGTGAATTCTCCGGCACTGTGCAGTGGCCTTGACAACTTACAAATAATTGGCCTACAGAACTACAGACTGAAACTGCACACCTTTACAGTAAACAGCTGATGGCGTGATCCGTCAAATGAATTGATTCCAGGGGTTCTCAATATATTCTTTACAAGCTGTGAACATTTATAAACTAATGAGTTTAGAAATATCCAGAGGTGCTCCCAGGGCCGGTTCTGTACAGGCGCCAAGGAGCTGATATTACCTAACACCTAATACCGCGCCCTTGAGCTTTTGCTAGCGCCAGGCACCGTTTGGCACAAGGCCGGCTCTGGGCGCGCCTATAATATTAATAAGTAAATTTTATTTGGCGTACCCAGCTGGGCTTTTACATAGATTATTCTTATATCTAGTGAGCTATCGAAAATTATACACAATATTTTTAAGTCATAATATAACAGTAAACTGATAAACTGAATATGAAATAATATTAGTAAAACACGTAACAGTAACATAAAATAATATTGAAACTAGAACAATACTGTCAATACTACATACAATCAATCACTAAAACTACATTACCAACGCTGCTATAATTTGTAAGATTCAACAAAGTGCGAGTATAGATTACGCTTAATTCTATAAATGGAAATTACATTCCTTTATTTTAAAGTGTGCAAACACTCCTTAAAAAGATTATCCATTTCCAGCCATCTGCTCTCATCCAGGTGTAGCTGCACCTCCTCCTTATCCCCTCTCTGTCCTCCGAGGAGTCAGGGGAACCGCCTCGCTGGGTCCAACTCCGGTTCTCATCATTTCCTCCCTCTTTCTTTTTTACGTTAATAATAATAATATTTGGATGATTTTTATAGCGCTGTTTTTGTGCAAAATCACCTCAAGGGCGCTGTACAAACTTATAATACATTTCTAATATGATCTATGTTATTACAAACTATATATGGAGATATATAGTTAGATATACACTTGAGATTAACACTTAATTAACATTAACTAATTGTTTATTAGCGAAATTTAGATACAGGATTTAGGACATAATTTGATATAACTGGACTTTCTCTCAGGAATGGTATATTAAATTTAAGGGTATGACAGCTTAAAAAGGTAAGTTTTTAGTTAAGACCTGAATTCTGTTGGACTTGTTATGGATCTTAGTTCTGGAGGGAGTTTATTTCAAGCCTTCGGTCCAGATACCCCGAAAGCGCGATCACCAAACTTAGTTTTTGGCTTGCACTTAGGTTCCATCAGTCTGCCTACAGCTGATGATGTTGCTGATCTAAGAGTTGACTGCCTCAGACCAGTGTTTTCCGGGATACATAGTTCAGATATGTAGGGTGGGGCCATTTCATTGATGGATGTAAACACCATCCAGCACAATTGTACTGGATTCTTTCAGGGCACTTGAGCCAGTGAAGGTTACGAAGGAGTTCTGAAATGTGCGAATATTTTGAAACCCTGGTTATGAGCTGCGCTGCTGCATTAAACACTGATTGAAGCTTGTCAATTTGATATTTTGGAAGACTAGCATAAATGGTGTTGCAGTAATCGAGACGTAAGAGTTGATAAGTAGTTTTGTTGCTTCTGTAGGAAGATTTCTTCAGACAGACTTGAGTTGTCCTAGGTGAAAAAAACCGGTGCTTACAGTCCTATTTATTGAACTTTTAAACGAAAAGTCTGAATCTAAATTGACACCGAGAAGTTTGACTGTTGTTTTTGGGATGATATCGCTGCCGGAAATAGAAATAGGTGAATCGTCTATGAAATGTTGACGTTTGTTTGTGGCCGCCCAGAGAAACTCAGTCTTAGATGGATTGAGCTTCAGCTTGTTTGAAGATATCCAACGAGTTATTGCTTCTAGACATTCAGTTATACTAGACTATTGATTTTGTTTGGAGCGCAGTAAAAATAAACTTGCTGATCGTCAGCGTAGTAGTGAGACAAGAGACCAAATGACTCAACGTTATTGCGGAGATCCCTCTCTGTCCTCCGAGGAGTCAGGGGAACGGCCTCGCTGGGTCCACCTCCGGTCCTCATCATTTCCTTCCTCAATCCTGACGCTTTCCTTTTCACGTAATAATATAGCGACGAATTGAAGGTCTCTAACTTTATGGTGATTTATTTTTGGGGTATTAAGCCGTGTCGCACCACCTCCTAGCCAACGTTTAGGACAGCTTCACAGTGTTCATCATCAGTAATCATTACACATCTGCCGACGCCGTAACGCTGTCCAAAACCTTCTACACGGCATAATACCTCAAAAATAAATCTCCAATCAATATCTCTCATTCCGGGTCCAAACCTGAGACTTCAACTTCAGCTCCCTGGAAACAAGAGATGAGACCACGGACCTCATACAGAAAAAGTAAGAATCAACTCGATGGCTAAACGACAGAAGAATATATTTAAATATGTAGTGTAGTCACATTTGTGTTGATGTCTTGGGATTTAAGTGTAGAGGTTTGTAAGGAATATGAAAATATAATAAAATTCAAATTATATCAATAAAGAATATTGTAATATATAATGTTATGTTACTTATTATTCTAGTCCATAAGTTGAGGTCCTTATCTCATAGCAACAATGTAAAAGGAAAAACATTATAGTCGCCATTAGAATAATATGAGTACATAGTTGCTGCCATGTTTGTCCCGCCTTGATCGAACCCAGTCCGATTGCATTTAGCTTTCCTGCCAGAGAGATTCACGCCAACTCTTTCTGCAGGCCGCCGTCCTTCCCATGCCCATATTCGGCCTCTCCATCTTACTTACGAGATGCTCCATCTGTCTCTTAGAGGATCGCTTCTTACACATCTGTTGAAGAACCAACCCCAACTCACATTTTTCGTCGAGGCACAACCGGTTTCTTGGCTCAAGGGCGCGGAACCTGGTCCCCGTGAAACCTATCCAATGCCCTGTTTTCTCTCCCTAGGTCTGCCTGTGAGCGGGCGACGACACCCCCCCACCACACAAAGAGGCGCACACTTTACCAATGTTGCAGGTGGCTGTGAATTATTATTTGATTTGTTGATACTTTGTACATATGATTTGTTTATACTAACAAAATAGAATAGATCTTATTAACAAGTTACTAATACGCAGCACTTGCATACTGCAAATAACATTGTATGCATGGACATTTTGGAGGTCTTGTTTTGAAATTTTAAATGTAGACTCGTTGTATCAAAAAAAAATTAGCATCCTTGCGAGAGCTCTGAAGGGGTACCATCAGTACCTAAAACAGGGCGGGGAAGTGGTGGGCCTCCTCCAGAATGTTGAAGAATTATAAACTTTATAGGAAGAAGCGCTAAAACAATCACCTTATTCTTGTTCTACATGTCTAATTAACTTTAATTCATATTATATTATCTCAGTGGGAAAATACTATCTATTACATTTAGCTCTAGTGCCAGGAAAGCCCACGCCAACTCTTTCTACAGGCGTCCGTCCTTCCCGTGGCCATACTCGACCTCTCCATCTTACTTACGAGATGCTCCATCTGTCTCTTACACATCTGTTGAAGAATTATAAGTTTAATAGGAAGAAGAGGTAAAAGAATCACGTTATTCTTGTTAAATACGTCAAATTCATTTTATATTATCTTATTTTATTTATAGTTGGGACCAGAGGCGGCTCTAGGTATCCAGGTCATTTAAAAAAAAAGGTATTATTATCTGTATCAATTTGTAAGTCCGCGACTCTAAATACATATCGTGTAAATTGGAAATAACTACACAATCCATGTACTTACGGCAAATTATTTTTAAGACATTACGTTTTGATGAAGTTGTGCACAACATTAAAGTAAATAAAATAGGAGTTTTAAACGCCCGTACGCAGTATCCAAAGATACTGGGTGCAAAGCAATTGAAAAACAACCAATGTTCCACACACGACAAGCGTGTAAAATGAAAAACCAACATATGTTTATGTCACAATCTCTTTAAAACATATAATATTAATCGTGCCATCTCCCTAACGGCCATGACCTAAGCGTCCCTAAGCTAACTTCAGGACCTAATTTTTACTTTGACGAAAGACATAGTGCTATCTCGTTGGGACATTCTTTAAATTGACCCAGCGAATAGTATGGACTCGTGAATGATATCTTCTATTAGAGACAATAGATGTCACTGCTCATCACTCACCGCCGCCGCTTGCAGCCCTGCTATTTCGCGGCACATTTAAAATAAATCTCTAAACAGTATAAAAAAAAGTCGCTATTCGCATCTGTCTGTTTGCGCTCTTAGTATTTCTAAAGTGCGCAACGGATTTTGATAGGGTTTACATACTATCATTTAGAGAATTTCTTCCGGAAGGTTTATATATATAATACATGGATATTATATTTATAGAAAGTAGAGAAAAGTCGATGTTTTGTAATCAAGTCATAAAAAAAATATTTTACGGCGCTTACATTGCTAACGCTAGGTAAACCTTATGAGATACATCAAAATAATGTAGTACGGAATTGTATATCTTAAAAAGGCCCACAGAAAGGTCCACGAAGGTATATGTCTATATCATAAGGATAACTCAGCAATGCCGGATACACGTCAGCTAGTTTTATTGTATGCAATTTGAGGTCCAACAATTCTTAATAGTTTGTCAAATGTCTAAATCGTCATTCTATAATAGCCAAAGAATTTTTTTGGATATTGTCGAAGATCATTGTATTTCAGATAAAGGAAACCTTTAACATATCTTTCTGCTGTAAAAGGATGAGTCCAGTATTTATGTGTTCTTTTATTCCTCCTCTTCCGAAGAAGCAAAACAATACAATCAATTTGTACGAAATCCATGTTGAGAATGAACAATTATCGCAATTTTTCATCGCGATGCGCGCAGTATTATTTTTGCGATTTCTTATAGCACGATTTTAAAATAATGTCGCAAAAAATACAATCGTGGTGCGCGCTAGGCCTTATTGTTGTCTTAGAACCGGCGTAAAGGAAAAACTACCTTCCCCGCCAGAAGTGTGTATCAACACATAAATTAAATAAATTTTACATATATGGGCCCCAGAGTTTAGGAACTCATTTTGCATGTTATGTTGCAGTAATAATTAGTAGACAGAAGGTCATTCGTTGCAATTAGCAGACAGAAGTTCATTTGGCAACGAATACCTTCAGTGAAAACAATTAAATTCAAAATGAAAGAATGTATTGAAAATAAACAAAAACAGAATAATTATCATTTAATATTTTTGACAAAGTTAGCACAAAATGTAACAAAATGTATTAATCTAAAAACGATGTCTTGACAATTTTACTCTTGGTTTTACAATCTGATTTAGCGTTACTCTTCATCCAATCCGGTAATTTCCTTTTGTTCGAGGGTTTAGTTTGTTTCGTGGCCTCGTCCAACTCCTCAATATATATAGACTTCTTTTTGGGTGACGTTAAAGGTTTAACAGATTCTTTTTTAAGAGCATTTTCAGATTTACTAGTGGGATGATTTTCATTGCTTGAGGTAACATCTAACAAACATTCTTTGATATCGGAAATATCGCAACTCTTCAACGTCGAATCATTATAAGACGGTGATTTTTTTACAGATTTGAATTTAAATTTACCTAAAGCCGTGGTGGGATGATTTCCATTGGTAAAAGTTGAAGTAACATCTGACGAGCATTGTTTATCTTCTTTGATATCAGAAATATCGCAAAACTTCAAACGTGCGTCATTATAAGATGGTGATTTTTTTATATCTACAAATTTAAATTTATCTAAAGCCGTTATGTATTGATTTTTGATAGGTTTGTCTGTTTTAGGAGCTACAGCTGATGCGCTAGGCTCTATTGGAAGTAGCAGTACTGCATCAAGTTGGTGGGCATTTTGCGCTAACACATCATTTTCTGAAATAGCGCTCATTTGTTCATCCAGTTGGTCGAAATTCTGTGAAAACAAATCATCTTCGCCCCAAATATCCTCATCATTTAAGTCCATTGCTTCATTTTTTATAACAGGTACTGTTTGCATATCAATGGAATTATTAGGTAGTTGTGCAACGTCTTTTCTTTCAGTCAAGTTATTCAGCTTGGGAGCACATTTGTTTGGCAGTGCAAACTGCGCCAAGTTGGAGACTGTGACCTTGTGTTCCTCTTTGCTGGAATATACAACTGTAGACTCGAACTCTGTATTGTCTGCATTTAAGGCGTAGTCATCTTTGTATGACAAATTTTTACTTTTCAAATGATTCCTAACCTCCAAATATGCAATGGCTATTTTTATATCGTTAAATGATATGTTGGGTGGACATACATTTTTTATGGCTGTCAATTTACTCATATCTGGAAATAAAAACATTAAAATAATTACAATTTAAAAAACTACATATTCAGAGGGTCTCTTCTTACATAAAATGACTTCCACCGCAATGTTAACATTTAGTTATTGGATTATAGTTCATAGAATAAAGTATATCACGGGTGTGATATAGGCATAAAGAAGAACACTAGAAGTGCCTTCCATATAGATTTGAATGGGAGGCATTTCTTTTGGTTCTAGCCACAGAGTAAGGAAGAGACAGAGCTGCCCATAAAACTAAACTAGACCAACTTGTGCAGAGCAGGGGGAGTGGCGAGGGCATGTCTCTTTCAGGGATTTGTCAATAAATGAATCTGACAGTATACAGGCAACTCGCATTGTAATATCGCCATTTAGTTCGGAAAAATATAATCTGCTTACGAATTATTAGTTCTTTTTACAATGGCACACAAATTGCTGGCTGCGTAAAAAACTTATATTTAATTATTTAAGACAATATTAGCAATTTTCAACTACAAATACGAAATCGGGTGAGCAAAAGTTCGGACTTGTTTCCAAAACTGAATATTTTGTTGCACTTTTTAGTTAGACACTTTTACAAATGAGTTATAATTTACCCATCTCACTCATTTTTAGTGTTGCTACGCAACCCGATTTGAAGGAGGTTCGGTTATTTAACTGTTTTTACGAACACTCCGATGCTGCACAGAAAAGTCCCACAATAGACTGCGCTGCAAACCGTCTGCGCTGCGCTGCGTCTGCAACCTGTTGCAAAACCGCTAAACTTACTTTAGCCAACATTACTTATCTACGCTGTTTCAGTCTGGTTATTTCTCTCCGCCGTTCAACGTACGACTGAGTAAGAGACAGAGAGTAAGTAATCTGTTTTGCACAGCCAGATATGCTCTAATAGGGGTAGATGGGAAATGTGAAACTTACCATTATTTAAAGGAGGCGATTGAATGGCTTGTATAATGATGGCAAGGTTAGAAGGATCCATCAATCTCTTAAGATCTATGCCGTTTTTACGCACTTCAACGGTCAAATGTGTGAATATGGTGGAAACAGCCAACTTTCTGGAATTCAAACATAGTATAAATAAATTCGTGAAGGCATTTTTGTGGTATAAATTTTAAGTCAATGAAAAAAAATTTTGAGGGAAAAAGTTCAAAGATAAAATTTTATAATATAATGTTACAGTAAAACACTTGTTTTATGATATAATGTTACAGCAAAACACTTGTTTTATGATATGTTACAGTAAAACACTTGTTTTATGATATGTTACAGTAAGATATCTGACATAAAGAAGAGCCTCGAGTTTGCTCTAGCAGCTATGTCCGATACGGAAAAAAGGGTGGAGGCGGTTGAGAAGAGACTGGAGACTGTCGAAAAGTTAGTTTCGGAGGTTGCATCCATCAAGAAGAACATGGAAATCTTCAGATACGAACTGGACGAGCGCGATCAGCTCTCCCGTGTGAAAAACCTAGAAATCAAGAACGTGCCAATGACGAAGGGAGAAAACTTACTCTGCATAGCCAAGAAAATAGGCGAACAGATTGGCTTTGAACTACAACCAGAAGATGTGGACACAGTGACGCGAGTGGCTACCAAGTCCGCCCAGGTTAAGCCGATAATCATCCGTTTTGCAAGCAAACGGAGAAAGGAGGAATTTCTTGCACTATCTAAGAAGGCCAGGAAGATCACCAGTACCGACCTGAAATATTCCGGACCAGAAGCAATAATTTATGTTAACAACCACTTAACAATCAACAATAAGATTCTGCTCTCCAAAGTTAAAAGCAAGGCACGGGAAGCAGGCTACAGATTTGTATGGGTAAAGAACTGTAAGATCTTAGTGAGAAAAAACGATAATTCACCAGCTTTTTTAGTCAGGAGGGAAGACGACCTCCAGAAAATTTCATAAGAAAATACTGCTCATTCTATTACTATTGTTTACTCTTCCCTCTCCCTCTCCCTCCACACGCCCGCTATCCTCCCTCCCCCTCCACACGCCCGCTACCCTCCCTCTCCCTCCACACACCCGCTATCCTCCCTCCCCCTCCACACGCCCGCTACCCTTCCTCTCCCTCCACACGCCCGCTACCCTCCCTCTCATGTTGCAACTGCATTACTATTATATTTATTATACTCTCACAACAATACCTTATTATATCATCATGTTCACAACTCCTGTCAACTGCAAGATGTTCTCACTTTCTGTACACATCATATTATTATGTACTTCATATTTCAAATGTCACTCGATAATTTAACTCGGAATTCTGTAATACTGATGTGCGAATGGCTCATTAAGCGTTCATTTCCAAGTGCACATGTTACTCACAATGTATTATGCTTCTATAGGATCCACTCCTTTTCGTAACGAACAATTACTTAGAGATATTACTATTATTTTATTTTCTGCAGATAATACTATATTGTACCTCACATTCTATTCACGCATTCTCTGTTATTGACACTCAACTGAAAAAGAGTCACTGCCTTTAAGTATTTTTCATCAGAACGTACGCGGTCTGAGGACTAAAACTGACACATTTCTTCGTAGTGTTACGAGCGGTGATTATGACGTTATCGGCATAACAGAGACTTGGCTTACAGATACTATTTCAGATGGTGAGCTTTTTGACTCAAGATACAACGTATTCCGACGCGACAGAAGTATCGAAGGTGTAACCATGGGTGGTGGTGTGCTCCTGGCTGTCAAAAAGGAACTCAATGCAATTTGTAATTACTCATGGTGTTCTACGGATGAGGACATATGGGTTACTCTTCGCATCCCACGTGCAACTGGATTCACTAACGTTCATCTCTGTTGTACATACCTGTCAAAAAGTTTCAACTTCAATGCTCAAATCACCGCCTTCTCGAATGATCTAGGTATTAAGCTTTTGAATCAACCAGACGGCAAGTTTCTTATCATGGGAGACTTTAACCTACCCGATATTACCTGGACTCTTCCTGTGGGTGAGGTTAACCTGATTCCTAGCAACTACACTTCTACAATAAGCTCAACATTTATCGACAATATTAATTACTGTAACCTCCACCAATATAATGGTATTCAAAATACATTAGGAAGAATTCTTGATCTCGTTCTCTGTAATTTTTTGGTACGCGTAGCTCCCGCGAACGATCCGTTGGTTCCTGAGGATGCTCATCATAAATCCATCATTATCACTGCTGAGTTGGTTGAACCCCCGGTCATAAAGGAAAACTCAATTAAACGGCCCTCATTCCACAAGGCTAATTATGATGACATAAGAGATAGCCTGGCACAAGAAGATTGGAACGCACTTAACCTTACCGATTCCGTCAATCCTGCAGTATCGCATTTTTACAATATTATTAATAATTTGATCGCTGATAAGGTTCCATTGAGGCGTACTGGTAAATATTCCTACCCCCCGTGGTATAGCTCATCATTAATAAAACTTATTCGTGAAAAGCAGAAATTTCACAGACTATATACAACCTACAAGAACCCTTCCGATTACATTACTTTTTCAAGGCTACGCACCAGACAGAAAAAAATGGCAAAAAAGTGTCACGAAGACTTTATTAATAATGCTGAAGAGAATATCGCCAAAGATCCCAAGGCATTCTGGTCATATGTTAAATCAAAAAAACTATCAGCATCTATTCCTAGCGTATTAAATCTTAAGGATGTAACAGCCGAGGGTGGACAGGCAGTCTGTGATTTATTTGCTGATTACTTTCATTCTGTCTACGAACCGGCTGACCCTCTGGGGATTTCCTGCGATGACTCTGTAGTTAAGCAGGTTTGTGCGATGGGATCAGTTTTTATCGATGCTGACCTCGTGTCCAAATATTTAAAACGGCTCGATTCTAGCAAGGGAGCTGGGCCGGATGGTATCCCACCACTGTTCATTACCGAGTGCGCAAATCATTTGTCACTCCCGCTATCAATACTGTTTAATATATCGATCAAGACTGGTACATTTCCAGATATATGGAAAAGAGCCTACATCACACCAATTCATAAATCGGGAACTAAGTGTGAAGCAGATAATTATAGACCCATTTCCAAGCTTTGCATTTTTTCAAAGGTGTTCGAAAACATAGTCTATGACCAGTTATTCCCTGTGGTAAAGAATTCGATCAACGAATTTCAGCATGGATTCTTTGCAGGTCGCTCTGTTGCTACTAATCTTATAACTTTTACAAACTTCTTGTCTGCCTCCATGGATAAACGTGTGCAAGTTGATACAATCTATACCGACTATAGCAAGGCTTTTGACAAGATCAACCACAACATTCTGCTTAGAAAACTTGCTAATCATGGTATTCATGGAGATCTCCTTCGTTGGTTATCCTCATACGTAACAAACAGATCCCAGGCTGTGACAGTGGGTGGATTTTCCTCGGTCTGGAAAATCATTACTTCCGGTGTGCCTCAGGGGTCCATTTTGGGTCCTTTGCTTTTCTCTATCTATATTAATGATATTACGACATGTTTTCACAACGCTCAAATTTTACTATTTGCTGACGATATGAAGATATACCTTCCTATAAGCTCCCCGGACTGTTCTGCGCGTTTACAAGCAGATCTTGATCGACTGACGGATTACTGTCTCAGAAATAAGCTTTTTATCAATATTTCTAAATGTTGCAAAGTCACATTCACACGTAACCGTGTGAAAATACTGCATGATTACACCATTTCTGGATCGATTTTAACAAATAAAGACTATGTGCGTGATCTCGGGGTTTTCTTGGACTCTAAACTTACCTTTGATAAACACGTTGATAACATTGTCACCAAAGCATCAAAAAGTCTAGGTTTTGTACTGAGAACATGCAAATTTTTCAAAAATACTAAGACATATCTGACTCTCTACAATTCACATGTTCGTCCTCACCTGGAGTACTGTTCACCGGTTTGGAACCCGCGCTATATTGTTTATGTTAACAGGTTAGACAGAGTTCAGGAACGATTTCTCAAATTCCTCAATTTTAAATCATTTAACATATACAACTCTTACGACGAAATCGAGAAACATTTTCGAATCACGAAACTACTCAACAGGAGGATTGTCGCTGATCAGATGCTCTTGTATAAAATTATTAACTCTAAAGTTGACTGCCCGGAGTTGCTGAACAAAATAAATTTCCATGCGCCAATTCGATACAGCAGACAAAATACCCTTTTCTACATTGATAGATGCAATACCAATTCCAACCAAAATGAATTTATGCAAAGGACATGTAACTACTATAATAATAAATTTGCAAATATAGACACTCGTGCTGACATATTCACTGCTAGTTACTATCACTACAGAATTTCATTGTATCACATTCTAACTCATATTAACCACTGTTAAAATGATTGTACCTAATATTTTAATATTACCTGCGTGGCAACTTTTCCTCATCCCTCTCCTCCCCTTTCCCGTTCCAACCCAAGTCTATTTAAGTATAGTTAAAATCACTTTTATTTATTGCTGTTTATGGTAGGCATATTATAGGTTTATCGTTTGCAGGTTAGTTTTATGTTTCTATATATATCTGTGAACATTAATAATTGGTCTGTTTTTTGTTATTCTCTTATGTATATTATATTACTAAGACTGTTAATGTTCCTAAAATAAATAAATAAATAAAACACTTGTTTTATGATATAATGTTACAGAAAATCAGCCGCTCGATTATCCGACAACTCCCGTAATCTGCTGTTTTTTTTACTATTTGAAAGCACAAAATCAAGCTCTATAACCACTCGAGCGAGTTTTGGTATACTATGTCAAGTTTGCAAAAACATTTTGAGCGATCGCTTGCCAAGTTTACAAAAACGTTTAGAGCGATCGCTTGCCAAGTTTGCCAAAACGTTTTAAGTAATCGCTTGCCATGTTTGCAAAAACGTTTCGAGCGATCGCTTGCCAAGTTTGCAAAAACGTTTTGAGCGATCGCTTGCCATAAGAACCTAAAAATATGGGATAAACGGTGAAATATAGTATATAATCTAGGTGGATTCTTTGGCTTTAAACCGCAGTAAGCAGTTCTCTTGGTATTAATATTTTTAATTAAATAAAATGGTAAATGTATATATATATGACACCAATCGCTGGAGTGGAAAATTCACCGGTATTTGTACGTCAGATCCGTATATGTAGTCCGTGTCTAGACTCTATACGGCATTATAATATCTTACCTCTAATATTAACCCTTTGCACTCCTAATTTTTTTTTTAATTACCTACTACCAACTCCTTAATTAATTTACAAAAAAGGGATAAAAAGTGGCCTCAATAAAAAGTTAAACAAAAATTTTTAAAATATGTAATTTTTATTACTCTTTCTTTACATAGAGTACAAAAAACATAGAAATATATAAAATTAACAACTTAATATGCCCTTATTCACTTAAACTTTTTCAGTGTGTGGTATTTCTTGAAACATTCTCCTGGATGGAGGCCAGGTTTCCTATCACAAGTTTCACAATAACTTCTAACTTTTCTTCTTCTGATAATAATATCTTCATCGGAATCGTCCTCATCAGAAAATGGAACTTGTGGAGAAGGAGGAACATCTCTGTCATTTTCAAGTAAACGAAGTTCACTGTCTATTTCAAGCATGTATTGGTCATTACCACTTTCATATTCATTGATCACAGATTGTTTTTTTTTTATCCGGGGCATTTTTATTTTATTCAAGGTATATAATAAAGCACGTTAAATTATTACTAACAAATCACTAATTATGAAGAAAAAGAAATGTAAAACTATATTTTCACCTAATTACTGAGTATTATTTTCAAGACCGAACGACACATGTGCTTTCTCGGCCACGAAATATTTGCTACTAAAAACAGTAAAAACAAATGTAAATACACAAACAGAACAAAATATTATGTGATAACAAGTGAATAGGTATAAGAATCCTTTGTTATGTGTTGGGAGAAATCCCTCAGCGCTTCCTATTGTTACGCAGGTAGACAGGCAAGTACCTACCTACTTACATGCGTCGCAACCAAATAACTGCGCAGTGCATTTACAAGGTTAAAAATAATACGATTTTAAAAATTATCTAAAAGGCGAAACTTGACGAGATATATGTATTTTGCGTATTCGGAATATTCAGAATGAGATATAAAGTGTTTAAAAGAAAAAAAAATACATTTGATAATTTAAATTATTTTTCGAAATTGCGTTACTATAATGTCGAGTATGACTCGACATAGGAGTTGGTGTAAGAAATATAATGTCGAGCCACACTCGACAAAGGAGTGGTATGAGTTAACACAGAAACATATGAACTGCTTAGTGCGACTTAAAGACAATGAATACATTTCCCCGTTTATTGGTTTATAAATTATAGTTATATAATTACAATCTTTAAATTATAATTCATAATAATCACCTACCCAAATTTGGGTAGCCATCGCTCGAGTGGTTATCTTTCATGTGGTTATAGATGAAACTTGTATTATCCGGGGATTATCCATGGGAACCTTATAGCAACATGCGGGAGTAATACAGTGTATTATCCGGGGATTATCCATGGGAACCTTATGGCAACATGTGGGAGTAACATAGTTTACCTCTCTTCGGCTATTTGTTCTGGGGACTCCCCCAGGTTGAAGAGTTCCACAGACAGAGCTTGGGTGGTGTTGGTGGTATAGGAGGTGCCGCTGATGGCAGGCGGCAGGGGATGCTCCTCCAGGAGTCTCCAGATACTCTTCACCGGCTGCGGATTCGTGCTCACATACTCCTTTATCACGCCCACAAAGGATTCACCAAACTTTCCAATTTTATAAAGTGACATACCATCAACTGTAAAAATACAAATTTTTGCTGACTTAGCAGGGGTGCCCGGGTTCACGGGGTGAGGTTTGTACATGATTTGACGGCGGATGCGACTGACCAACAACTGGGTGGCGTATCAGATCGGTTGTGGGAGACCCTTTGACCTCCCTAGCCGGACTCTCTTGACCCATGCTGATTCCTACCCACCCCTCCAACATTTTCCCAGAACTTCCTCTCTTTCCTTTCCTTAGATCCTCAACACAGCATGCCTAAAGATGACATTGTTTTTATAAGTAGGTATGCAATTCAAAAGCTTGCTTTATGCCAGCAAATTAATTTGCACTTTAAAATAAATGTTCAAAATTACGATATGTACAAGCTCGTCCATATAAGTTTAGTAATTCCTGACAAAAAAAAGAAAAGTGAACAAGTAATTATTTGTGCTTACATTTGCCCTGAGTGAGCTGGTCCAGGTCAAGGGTTTGGCGGGAAGCCATCTGCTGCAGAGCCAGGTCGGAGGCCACAGTATGGGGAATGGCCTTTTGCGATACAGCTATGGAGTGCCGCAGATTTACTAGTTTCTGCGGATGTACATTATTACAAATAAATAATAAAGTATTCTTTCAGTAATCTACCGCACGATTATCCAACAATTTCTATAATCTGCTGTTATTTTTACTAATTATGTACATTTAAAAAAAAAATATTAATGGAATTATAGAGAGTCCTGATATTCTGAGCCTAATCACCTTCAACTTGGCAATACTTTTGCAGATATTTTACATGTGTTCAACTGGAGAGAATATAGTTACAAGAAGGCTATAATAACATATCTCAATAATAATAATAATTAACCTTTCCGTATTACTAGGTTTCATGTAATCTTATTTCATGATTACTATTCCACTAAATGACCATATATATCACAGGCTTGTAAAAGCCCATAAAAGCGTATAATATAAATAAATAAAATCATTTGTATGTCGAAATTAGTAGTCCACGGAGTGCCAAGTTTTGTACACCGACGAATTGGGTTATCTTATTCGTACACACTCAGTTACTATACCGCCGTCTAGCTCACTAGAGCTGATCATTTTCCCAGTCACCAGGATTAATCATTGTTGTTTTAGGACTAGACTAGACCGTTAGTACTCTATGTATTAAAGCAACTATCGCATGTGTTTCTGATCCTTTCGTTCTGCCTTATTTTTATTTGAATAAGTTTGCAAGCGTAAACATGATAAACTTTAAAGAAAAAAGTGGAAATTTTACGAAAGATCACGATAGCGGTTTTCATATTTAGCACATTTTGTATGTATGCATTATAATTCGCTATTTGGACACTCGCCCGGTCTTTCGGGTGACAGGTTATGAGAGACAACTGTATTAATATATTAAATGTTTTACCTCGTGTAGAGCTTCAGAATATTCATCAAGGACTAGTGGCTCCATCTGGCTGGAAGCTATAGACATGGACAAGACATCTGACGTTGAAGGGGTGACGTTAGGAAATGAATTGTCTGTACTTTTTGAAACCCACGCTCCCGAATACAGTGCTTTGACCCTGTAAATTAATTTTCTTATCACGACATGCCAATTCTTATTAAATGTACATTCTATGCGGATATCCATTAAAAACATTTATAAAATTCTTGGCAAACACAAATCAAAGACTGTTATTAAAATATATATATAGTTGAAACTTACGTCTTAATTTTCAAAGAGTTAACTATTTCCTGAGTTGGCAGTAAGAGCGCCGGTGCGTGTCGATTCTCCCTCTTGCTGTTTAGCCAATTGGACCCCATTTGGGTTAGTATAACAACTGGATATGATTGAGTTCCACTGTATCTAGATTCCTTTGCAATGTACTTTGCTTGCTCCAAAATCAAAGCTAAAACCAAAAGACACATGTAATAATAATACACATAACATAACAAAATTAAAAGCAGTATTTTGTGGTGAATTTGTTACTCTGATACATTTTGTCTTAATACAAATTGTTACAGGTATATTGTTATGTAATATGCCAAAAGATACATAATGTCATCAAACAGAAAAACTGTTGCTTACCAATTTCTTTCCACCAGCCTTCACTCTTCGAAGAACCTGAGCCATAAAAGTGACTAGAAAAATGTTTGGAATCGAGTTTTTTAGCTTTGGACCCTTTCAGATAGGCAACATACATCCCCACCCCAAACGATTTGGGCAGGAAGTAATCCACGGCGCCGAGGAACTTCTCCGCGTCTTCTGTGAAGTCGTACCTTCCTTGGCTGTCAATGCCTTCATATTTGGCAGAATCGTCCGGAGATGTTAGCCTGCAATGTAACAAATATGGCTAAATATATTAGCAAATCCCTCCACCCCACTACAGTGGCGCGCTGTCCTCTCGAATATTGCACTGCCTATACAATATAAGATGAGAGACAGCAACCCTCGGGGAAAACAAAAAGGCCGTGAATAGCAACATTATGAAAATGACCTTTCAAACCTCCTGGCAAGCCGTCTTACATCCATCTCACCTGAGTGGCAGGTGAGATGGATGTAAGACTAAAGCTAGTAGTTGTGGATCCAACTATCAAACTGCCAGGCTTCTCTCTCCCTAGGAAGACGAGGACCTCATTAAACCTCATCGGTGTAGTCACAGCCGTGGTGCGTATATGATGCACAAATGGGTATAAAGGGATTCTGAAAGGATTAAGGATCATAGGTCATATTACTAAAGAATTCTAAACTCTGAGAATATGGAACAAGAGAACACATCGTAAAAGAATGTCCTCTTTATTATATTCCCTATGGGACATCGGTGCTGAACCAAGTGACTCCCGATGCCGTTGACTGGCTGAGTAACCTCAGCGTTCCACTTTGACCATACGAAGAAGAAGAATAAAAATGCGGAAGTGAGTAATAAGAAGCAGGAACATCATTGAAGGGCAGTAAGGTGTGGTGAAAAATTCTCAAGTGAGGACATGTTTTTTTAAATTTAATTTTAAAAGATAGACAAACATTCCCGAGTTAAGAATAACCTGACAATATTTGAAAATCTCCTACTACCACCACAGTAAGTGGAAAATGTTGCTTGCGTCGTGATGGAGGACTTACTTATGGAGGACAACACCTGGGTGGGACCCAAACACGATGCCAACTCATCCACTGAACGTTTAGGAAACTTTATACTATATTATCAGAAAAAGATTTCTTACTTTCTGGTGCAATTATCGCAGCAATTTAAGACGGGGGTCTTTGGTGGCTCTCTGTCTTTCTCAAAGTACGATATGATGTTATGTCTTCTGCATTCTCTGGTGGAAATATAATTCTTCATGACGGCATTCAGCGATGCCTTGTGCGCCCGGACTGTAGAGTTCATATGGCTCTTTTCCCGCAAGAAACTACAAAATAACATCAAACTTTTAAATGAAATCTTTGACTTTCACTAGATAAATAGAAAAGAAATTATTTATTTATTTGAAAGAAACAAACGACTTTCATTATACAGATATATATATTGTATATAGTTTATTTTGTTATAAAATTAATAAGGAAAGGGGAAGAAGAATATAGGATACAGATGGGACATATTCTCGATACATTCCATACTAATGCATTAATTATTTATTTACGCCTTGTTATAGGTAAATTGTTTAGGAGTACAATAATAAGTGAGTATGAGTATAATGATATAAAAGCATTATTTTCTGAAGGTCATTGTCATAGAATAATGACCTTTATTTACGCCTTGAAGGTATACATTGTCATAGAATAATGATCTTTATTTACGCCTTGAAGGTATACATTGTCATAGAATAATGATCTTTATTTACGCCTTGAAGGTATACATTGTCATACAATAATGATCTTTATTTACGCCTTGAAGGTATATATTGTCATAGAATAATGATCTTTATTTACGCCTTGAAGGTATACATTGTCATACAATAATGATCTTTATTTACGCCTTGAAGGTATGCATTGTCATACAATAATGATCTTTATTTACGCCTTGAAGGTATACATTGTCACAGAATAATGACCTTTATTTACCCCTTGAAGGTATACATTGTCATAGAATAATGACCTTTATTTACGCCTTGAAGGTATACACGGTCATAGAATAAAGAACAAAATTAGAAGTGCTTCCATAAATATTTGAATGGAAACAAATGTTGAGTAAAAGAGAGACAGTCAGTGGACTCTCTCTTACGCTTGCCTGAAATCGTATATCACCATCCCATTTGAATTTCGTAATCACAGTTTTGTACGGAAATATAGGCCCAAGTAGGCTTATATTTGGATTATGCAACACGCCCGAAAGGCACTTTTCTTTTATTCTTTATTCTATGGTTATTTTTAAGAATGTGAAAAATTGGGAAATTTTTTTCTAAGGTTCCACATGCGAGCAAATGAAAAAAATTGGTTTGTCAGGTTGATCTTGACGGTATGTGGATTTTAATAAAATTGGTTTGTCAGGTTGATCTTGACGGTGTGTGGATTTTAATAAAATTGGTTTGTCAGGTTGATCTTGACGTTATGTGGATTTTAATAAAATTGGTTTGTCAGGTTGATCTTGACGTTATGTGGATTTTAATAAAATTGGTTTGTCAGGTTGATCTTGACGTTATGTGGATTTTAATAAAATTGGTTTGTCAGGTTGATCTTGACGGTATGTGGATTTTAATAAAATTGGTTTGTCAGGTTGATCTTGACGGTATGTGGATTTTAATAAAATTGGTTTGTCAGGTTGATCTTGACGTTATGTGGATTTTAATAAAATTGGTTTGTCAGGTTGATCTTGACGTTATGTGGATTTTAATAAAATTGGTTTGTCAGGTTGATCTTGACGGTATGTGGATTTTAATAAAATTGGTTTGTCAGGTTGATCTTGACGGAATGTGGATTTTAATAAAATTGGTTTTTCAGGTTGATCTTGACGGTATGTGGATTATAATAAAATTATTTAGAATTTTAAATAATAGGATTTTATAATATGAATATATATTTACTTATGAGTGACAAAGTCGGCGGGGGAATGGTAGAGAATGCAGAGGGAGGGGTTCCCGTCTCGACCAGCTCTGCCCGCCTCCTGGTAGTAGCCCTCCATCTCGCTGGAGGAGCCGTAGTGGATTACGCACCTGCATGAAGGTATCAGGATCAGCATGCATTATGTACCATTACATGAGGCAGGCGTGGGGTGCAATACAAATTACGCTGATGTTCATCTACACTCAAAATAAAATAAATGTTTCCTTGCAGACAAATGATTTTAATCATTTCATCGGATCTGCATTGATTCTGCTGATTCTAGTAACTCCCGCTGTCCATAAACTCTTCAATAAAAACTCCGGGTTCAACAAAACACTGTGGACTTTTTATAAGTGATAGATTATAATGGAGCATGGGCACCCATCAGTCCAGTGTCCTTAATTAGCAGAGGGTATGAATAATTCTGGGAATCTGACCGAGGTAGCAATAATATATATCTATCCCTGAATCTCTGTATTATCGACAGTTCTACCTTACTGCTACTAGTGCCATCTGTGAATAGCACTTTAAACTGATATCTGGGAAACACAGTAACGGCCGTTGTTCCCAACATTTCGAATGATCAATCTCAGGGTCCAATCAGCCAAGTGATTTATTCAGTAACGTTCGATTCGCCTGTTTCCAAACATCTTTACTGTTGATTACCTTAAGTGGCCATGCCTACTATCATAGACAATAAAATGACATCAAAGTTAAAACTTTCAATGCTAAATTAACATTGACGAATCAATTATTATGTTTATTATTAATGCATATATTTTTTAAGTACAGTAATACGTAAACCGATATTTAATATTTAAGCGTGTGAAAAATGTTAAAAATAAAGTATTAGCTTGACTTTAATGCCACCGTGACTTGGCCTCGCAAATATGTTTCACTCTGTTGACACTTTATATAAGTAGTCATTTACTGAGGCAAGCTTAATCCAGTAGTTTGGCTTCCTTAAATTGGTTGATCACTCAGTTGTCACTTTTCCGTTGGAAAGAGCATAGTTGTGCGTTTGAGCAGTGTTGAGCAAAAATTTCGGCTCAGCAGTTGATCAGTAGGATTGGGAAGAACGGCCGTTAGTAATACTTGTTTGCATTTTATAGTGACTTACCTGACATTTGGTTTATCTATACCCATTCCGAAGGCGATTGTTGCAACTATGATTTTGATCTCGTCATTTAAGAAGTCATGATGGACGCGCCTCCTTTCCTTTATGGAGAGGCCGGCGTGATAGCACTCGCACTTTAACCCGCGCCCTGAAATCACATGTGTTTTCTTTGTAGGAACCAGAACACCAGGATCTATTAACTGCTGCCCAATATTTTAGGATCAAAACTAATTATTTTGGAGCTCAGTTAAATACAAGTAATAAGTATATAAAAATACCTTTGAGTAAAGCGACAATGTTTTCTGTGTCTTTCTTAGTGAGGCAGTACACAATGACAGAGCTGTTGGCAATATTGAAATGCTTTTTCTCCCCGGTGAGAATTGCGCCGATGTCGGCAGACGGACTGGCTGATTTCTTCTGGACTTTGAAATACAAATTCGGTCGGTCAAATCCCGAACAGAGAACTTGAGGGTTCCTGGAAAACAGGACAGATTGGAATATTAAACAGAGGCAACTATATGTTGTTTTGAAGAGTGTAATAATTAAAATTGACTAACTTAATTAAATTCTTATTTATTAAGATTTTTTTCTTATATCCTATTTTTTTGTATATTACTTATTTTTATTTTTTTTTCTAGTATGTATATAATTATGAACTTTTATTTATTTATTATTTGTGCATGATGTGAATATTGGGTTATAACCTCCCTATTACTGTAATATTATATACTGGGTGTTAAGGGACGTACTCGACTTACTTAAAATTATGTTTATATATATGTTTTTGTTATTAATAAAATAAAATGATTAAAGGTTCAATAGAAGCGACGTCTGCTCATGTGATGTTGATTAGGAGGTAGGAAAATAAATTGTACTTATTATCAAGCATTGATAATAATAATAAGCATCAAATGTGTTTAAGCACCGGAGTCTCAGTGATCTGATGATATCATTCTTGACATCTTCAGTGGCCGTAGCGGTGACGGCGAGGATGGGAACATCGGGAAGCAGGTCACGCAGCTTGCCGAGGTGTCGGTACGCTGGCCGGAAGTCGTGGCCCCACTGCGACACGCAGTGCGCCTCGTCTATGGCCAGGCACACGATGTTGGTGGCTTCATTCAGGCGAGGCAGCATCTCCTGACCTAACAACGTACATACACACACCATTTAACTGATGTTGAATACTCAAAGTATGTCATTACAAACTTGCATTTTAACTCCCGGTCGAGTCAGAATAACTCGGCATCTACGGTTTCCTGAGCATTCAAACTGTGTAAATATATAAAGGTTAAAGACAATAATCACTAATATTGCATTACATTCCACAGGTAAGTGTTAATTTACTTCATTTTAAGCTTATTCAGTTAAATATGAAAACATTTTAAGACATCGGTGAGTGACATTATCAAAATGTAAGTAGAACGAGGCAAATACAAAGTGTTAGTTTAGTGCGGTGAGTAAAATATACGACAATTGCAAAATAGAAAACTAATTATAACTACATAATTATTATTACACGATCACAAAATCAAATACATTTATCATCATCTACTTACACGACCAAATTTGGAATTAACTCCTTACAATACATTGCACATAAACAATATAACCTAGTAATTTAAAACTTCCGGCAACTAACAAAAAAACATTGACAAAAGCTCTTAAAAGATATTTCCTTAGCAGTTTCATTAATGACTAACACAATCTTTCTCTGGTACTCCATAATAACACCTGCGTTTATTTATTTTAATGTATTTTATTTATTTGCCTTGTCCTTTCTAATGTTGTCTTTCCCGAAATGAGTTTTATAAACTCATTGGGAATAATACATTATTACTTTGTTATCATTTTGTAATGTATTATCTTGTAATAAAATAAATAAAATAAAAATTACACTTACAAAATATTCAGTTTTGGAAATAAGTAGAAACTATTTCATGAGATTTGGGATTTTTGGATACGGCGAAGGATTTGAATTCGCGCACTATTGTAAAAAGGGACAACTTTTTGTAAACATATTTCATTATCGAAGAGTAAAATACTTTAACTGCAATGCGAGTTGCCTACAGACTTTGCGGATGCATTTATTCACAAATCACTGAAAAGCAGATGCCCACTGCCCCGCTCTTGTTAGTTTGTTCCCCGCACCTACTAGTTCACCTACTCTGTGGGAAGATGGGTGGGATTGGAAGAGAAGGTTATTAATTACCTCCTTCGCCAGATGCATATTCCGGAGCCATGTACACCAGGCGATAATGGCCTTTGTATAAATTAGCCAGTACATCCTTAGTGTTGTTCTGTGCAGAGCCGAGGAAACATGCAGAAATGTTTGCAACCTGCGATAATCATAAAAAAACATTCAATCACATCATTGTTGGCTCCTCACATATTCAACATGTTCCTAACCCAAACTAAAACTTACGACTTACCAAATAATTTGAATTGGGTGTTCAAAAGATTTGTAAACTGGTTGATGGTAAAACAAAGAACAGATATTAGAAATATTCTAAACATCTAATGCATTTTACAAACCATACTGCACACAAATTCTAACAAAATTACAAAATTTTACAATTGATTATAATACGAAATACTCATTTCATATTTTTATACATAATTCTTCAACACATATAGTACTACACTTATTTTTCTATTTTTATATTACTCATTTTTTTACGTCTATTTTTTCTTATTATTTTTATTTTACTATTTTTAACTAAACATTTGGTTAATATTCGATTGGAATTTTCAAATGAAAATTCCAATCGAATTTATAAATTACAATAACTTGCTTGCTGAAACTAAACTTCTTAAATTATCTGATAGAAGAGTGTTAATTGATTTGCTATTTTTATTCAAAATTATTAAATCTTTAATTGACAGCCCTAATTTGTTGGAACTTATTTGCATTAATGTTCCTGCTAGGCAAACTCGCAGTAAAGATACTTTTAAATTTAACAAGAACCTCAACACTAATTATTCTATTTTTTCACCAATTCCTAGAATTCACAACCTTGCGAATAAATACTGTGAACTTATAGATATATTTGGTTTTGACAATTTTGTGAGCTTTAAAAGGCAACTTATTTCGATTCTATCGGCTAATAATTAACTTTTATAGCTTTAATAATTTTATTACATCTTCTCCCATTCGAAACCTTTCAAGTAAATTATATCCATATTTGTTTGTTTTTTATTTGCTCTACTATACTCTTATAATTGTATGCATATACCTACTAACTACTTTTTATAAATAACACTATGTTCCATCTCAGATCTTATTATTTCTTATTCATGTCGATATTGCTAAATTCTATTAGTTTTTGCTTTTTACAGGTGCAACTCTTATTTTGTTATTTTTTTTTTTTTTAAATCTCTGTTATAATGTTCTTTACCTCACGAGTAAGTTACACTCTAATTTATATTGGTTTATCGATTTGTTAAACACACAATTAATACTGGGTTTAAACACACCCACTTACTTACTTTTTATGTTGAACTTTCTTTTACTTACTATTTCATGCTTGGGTATATTTTATATTGAATCCATCTTATTAGTGTTTTGCTAATTTGCACAAAATTTTATTATATGTGTTGCTTTCTTACAATTAACTCCATTTATCTTCTTATGTTCAAATATTGTAATCAATGTAAATGTATATTTTCATGTAAAAGCCCATAAGGGCGTAAATAAAATAATAAATAAATAAATAAATAAATAAATAAAAATATATAAATTGTTAATTACCAGCCTCAGAACAGACTATGTCTAGTGAGGAGGGTAATGAAAAAAAAAACATCTGTACAGAACCAACCTTAAATAAACGCCCGGGTTGCCAGCACTGAAACTGAATTGTTAAATATGACAAAGATTAAATCCTCTCCCAGAATCAAAGTGGAGAAATGTTGCTAAAAATGCCTTTAGCCATGTTTTGTCAATAGATTTGAACAGCCCGGTACTTGTACTACCCAACTTTCCTCCTCTCCACCAGGACTCGGGTTTTCTATTTGGTGTGGCTGGAGAGCGATGATGGCCACGAAGAGAACTGGCATAGCACACTTGTGAGTTAGTAACATATTATATATTTAGCAGTGTACCTCTAAGGACTGCACTTGGTCCTCCATGAGGGAGATGAGAGGGGAGATGACGACGCAGACCCCCCGGGTGAAGAGGGCGGGCAGCTGGTAGCAGAGGGACTTGCCGTACCCGGTGGCCATCACCACACAGTTGTCTCGCCGCGCCTCCACCACGGAACGGATTATCTGCCACTGCATCGGCCGGAACTCCGTGTGCCCAAAGTACTTCAGCAGCACTTTCAAATATTTCTCAGGAGGCTTGTCATCTGAAACTTATAAATATGTATATCCAACGACAACACCCTCCGATATTAATGACTAGCACTGACAACCAAGATGGACGCCTATTGTAAAGGCAAACATTCCCAGGTTACAAATAATAACCTGACAATATCGGACAGCAGAAGCATATTGTTTATCTGTTCTCACATATTTCTACGATGACTAATCTTTTATAAGGTTCTCATCACACGTGTTACGTGGCTTTTACAAGGTTCTAATATTTGCACGAAAAAGCGTACTTCAGGCTCATACATTCTTTTTTGAAAAATGAATAAGTAACCTTATTAACACATTCGCTGCCAGGAGCTTTTGTTACCGTTCAAATTAAATAAGATTCTTCCGTCCATGGGAGTGTTGGCACTGAACCAGTTAGCATGTGTAAACACTGTACACCTTTTGTCCAATAAATAGGGAAATAAGTGACCCAATCAGTCAGTTGTCCAATGACATTTGTGAAGTCTGTGTTTCATTTGTACATCATTACCCAACGTACGCCTTAAGAGGCAGCCGGTTATTTACAGTCAATGTCATGTGACGTAAGTGTCAAGTACGTTCATCTTAAAAGGCTGAAAATTGTTGCTCATGCTATGATTAAGAACTTACTTAGCTTGCAGGGGATTGAACTGGCGATGCGATAACAGAACTTGAAAAGAACTTGAAAATTAAATTTGAAGAATTGTTCAAATTCTCTTAAACAACCCGTCCTTAGACTCTTATAATAAATGTTACCTGTTGGTTTTGACGGACTCATGATGGACCTGTTTTTATTATCTCCCGGGTGGAACCTGAAAAATTTAATACAACAAGCACAGAGTTATTATTACCATTCGAGTTTTGGTTTAAGAGGAACGGCTGCACGCCTTTTTTCATACAAAACTAAAAAGTTGGATTTGAGGTCAAAATACTCGACCCAACTGAATAATTATTTTTGTGGTTATAGGTTAATAGTTATATTATTAAAAAAATAATCTTTCCCAATCTACTATGCAAATACAATGAAATATAAATAAAAAAATAAACATTGTAAAAAGACTTTTATGTCTGAATTTAAAATGTATAAAGACAAATTTGTGTTGCAACATAAATCGTTTGAAAATTAATTAAAATATTTTTTTTAATAATTCATATTTTTATTGTATATTTCATTATATTTGCATGGTAGGAAACAGTAAGATTATTTTGTTAGTAATTACCATTCACAAATAATTGCCAAACTCTACTCTAAAATCGTGAAAAATCGATTTCTATAGTGGCAAATATGTTAGAATTTGAAACAAAAATAAATAAAGTAGCACATATCCGTACTAGATATTTACTAAAACTTTCGTATAAAAAATAAATATTCAGTTTGGTTGGTTATTTTGGCCTCAAATACAATTTTAAGTTTCATATGAAAAAGGCCGTGCAATCATTTCCCTTAATTCAAAGCCATTTTTCAGTTTAAACAAAAAAATAACCAAAAAAAAAATTATTACAAGCAACAATTATTAGCCTGAAACACCCACACAAACTGAAAAATTCTTTAGAGAAAAAATAAATGCCGCCGACGGGAATTGAACCTGCAGCCTTCTGCCATTGCGCTACGTCGGCTTAATTTAAAACCGCCAAATAATTCAGTATTTACACTAGTATTTTTCATTCAACAATTATTGGTTATTAGATTTTTCACATGAAAACAACCAGCAACCAAGCCAACATCGAGCGTCATATTTAAATCTACCGTGTCATTAGAATGCTTCTACCGAGAGTAGATATAGACTTGCTCTCGTGGCGGTTGTGTTTAATCGGTAAGTTCTTTTGTTTTGTCTAACATACTGATTTTTTCGAATGGTTTGTCCAACTGCATAAATAAGTAAATGGTTGATTTATTTCTTTTGTTTTCAAATTGTCAAAGAAAAAAAGCAAATGGTTCTTTATTTAGCGTTGAAAAACAATTTTTTTTTTTTTTTTCAAATATTTTTGGCTTTCAAGGGTGTGTTCTAGACCAGTGTTCCGCAAACTTTTTGTGTTCAAGGTACACCTATCAAATTAAGATATTTTAGAGGTACACCAAAGAAAAAAGCAATATTTATTTATTACTAAAATCAATATACCTATTATGAAAAGATGTTAAGTGAGAAATGTGAGCCTGTTTAACTGAGCACAGGCGATCAAAATTTGGAGCAATTGTTGATAAAGCTGCTCTCGTCTCTTCATTGATCGTCCTCAGGCGTTCTCTTTTTTTCGATTTAACAGTTGTGATAGTTGAAAATCCCAATTCTTATAAGTAGGTTGTGGCAAATGGTAATATATATTTTCAACAGCATGCTTTGAAAGCAGTGGATACTCATTTTTATATGCAGCCAATATATGCTAGCTCTACTTTAAAATTAAATTTTAGTTTTAATGTCCGATCAGTTTTTAACTCCATGCATTCTTCCTGCTCGTTTATCGGTAAGTGTCCTAGGGAAATGTTATTCGAGAGTGGATTTAGTACCCAGTCCATAGGTTGTAGGTCACACTTAGGAATATAATAGTTATTTTTTTCTGATAATAGCTCCAAGTGTTTCACTATCAAAGCCTGCACTTTGTTTCTGAATCGGCAGCCAAGTCGTTAAAATATAAGAATTCCTGCCTTGCATTTTTCTGTTTAGCTCATTCAAATGAGCGAATATGTCCACCAGATCTGCAAGTTTTACTACCCATTCTTCTGTTTTAAACACAGAAGCAAAATTTGAACCCTGGGCCTCTAAAAACGTCTGGGACTCATTTTTTAGCTTGTAAATCCGAAATAGCACTTTTCCGCGAGAAAGCCATCGTACTTCTGTATGAACAGAAGTGACTGATTATCTGCTCCCATTTGCTTTCTTATTATCTTCACAATACCTTGATTATTTTCCGCGGCACACCAACTGATCACCACGGTACACCAGTGTGCCGCGGCACACGCTTTGCGGAACACTATTCTAGACCATCATTTCAAATAATGGAGAGGGAAGATGACTTTATATATACCTATGTGTATAAATGGGCAAATTTCAAAATTATTTGGAAGATTGGTTATTTAGAGGTTGAATGGTGTGAATCAATTTTTAAGTTGCAGGTGAAATTTATCTCAAAAAGTAGTGCTATTTAGACATGTGGTCCAAACCAATGATTAAAACTTGAATAACGACACATTTTTGTTATTATGTTGTTTAATTCAAAATCTCATTTTTCTATATTTTCCTAAATAAAATAAACATAATAAAAAAGTCAAAACAATTATCTTATTGAGATACAATAACAATGTCAGCTATTTAGTTAAAGTGGGTAAGGCTCAAAAGTAGATATTTTTATTTATTGACGGTAATAGTGAGCAATAAGTAATGTGGGTGAATATTTTCCAAAATATATTTTCTTGGTTGGAAAAGAAATAAGGTCTTAATATAAATGCTGTTTATATTAAGACCTTCTAATTTACGGTAACAGCATGCTGTTAATATTATTGCTTTTAACACTTAATATAAATTAACGTAATTATAAAGTGTTTAGGAATGGCTTTATAAATACATTTAAATTATAATACTTTTAAATTATAAAATTTCTTCTTTTTCTATTCTAAAGCTTACGAAAAGTACAAGAAATAAATAAAATAAAAACATTGTACTGAACTACCGCAAAACTTTTAGAAAAATAATATTTACCAAAAATTGTTTGCGCCCTCTTATCATAAATAAGTTAATTGTGATTTCAAATTAGCCTGACAACGATCATAAACTCTAAAACAATACTATAATCATCCCGAATAACAACAACTTAATACTATTTACAAACTGACAATGACAGCTGAAAACACAGATCGACCATAAATAAACCATTCTATGAAGACGAATCCCGCGCCATTTCCTTCAGCCTAAACTAGTGATGGGCAGAATCGAGATATCCATTTCTGAAATATCGATTGGTCGATAGAAATTATTATGCAGTTTGTAATTTTAAAAATCTCTGTTATTGGTCGATATACAATTTGGGAGGCTGAAATGGATACCGCCTCCCCAGGAACCATTTATTTTATAACCAACACCCCTGACCTAGGTCACTACAAGTGGTTTGCTTCGTTTGTGACTTAGCAGAGCGCCCGGGTTCATAGGGTGAGGTTTGTCTAGGTCTTGGCGGAGGATGCGTTTGCCCACCTACTGCTTGGTGGGTTGGATCGGGAGGGATCGATTCATAAGTCCGTCACTCCTGGACACGTTGATCCCAGATTCCTACCCACTTCTCATACCTTTTCCTTCCCAGAACTTCCTCTCTTTCCTTTCCCTAAAAGACCCTTCACACAGCATCCCCAAGATGACATAGGCCCTGAGGAATTTTTTTCCTAAGGGCCTCCTGGATGGAACTTATATAAAAAGTTATTGTCTATGTCTATGATTATTTATGTCAGAGATTGGTAAAATATCTATGGTTGTTTATTATGGTTCGTTTCATCTGTTGTCACTGTCATTTTATTTTATTGTTTTTACAGAATTAAAAGTTTTAGAGTAATTACTGTCAATTACTGTAGTTTCAAGCAATACAATACCTTTTGTAAAAAATATATTTGAAGAGTTTAATAATGCAGAGGTAACTATTTTTACAATAAATATTGAAGATATGTATATTGTTCGTCTTCGACTATTAACCCAGTTGATACACAGATTATATCATTTGTTTATTATTTTAAGGTGAATAAAGAAATGGAATGGATTGGTGGAAAGATGTTTTTAGCCCTGATGATTTGTATCCTGGTTTCTGTGCCCCAAACGAGTTCCAATGACATTTCTATAAATGTGTTTGGCAAAGATCGAAATGCATTACCGGCGGCATTTGGCGATTTTAATTCTGATGAGTTAACAGATATCTTCATGCTTAGAGATGAAGGAAAAACGCTGGAAATATTCCTGGCAAGTGAAAAGGAGCCGCTTCTTCGTCCGGGAGTCGGACTGAAGTGTGTTTTCACGGAATACAGGGTAACTAGCGTTGTCCCGGGGGACTTTGACGGGGACGCCTTCATGGATGTCCTAATAACCACTCAAAATATTACCCAAAGAGACAAACCATCGAGAAATCACGATATTCGCATCATCTGGGGAGGAGAAGACAGTTTGAATTGCTCCCTGCTCGATCTACCCTCGGTGATCACCACCGTGGGCCATCCGTTAGCTATGGATTACAACCAAGATATGATAATTGACTTGTTCGGGGTTAGCGTGGACAACATCAGATCATTCTGGGTGTTCAATCACAACCGAACTCTTCCCGAGGAAATCCCGCTCAGCGAAGACAGCTACCACGAAGTGCGTCTCCCTCATTCCAACTCGTTCCTTGATATAGACGGGGACTACGCCTCAGACCTGCTCATCACCTCCCCCACCTCCTTCGAGGTGTGGATCGGAGACGTGACCAAGCCGGGGTTCATCCTCAACAGCAAGATAGAGATGCCCATTGGAGTGTCAGGCCACATCGGCCAATCCTTGTACCTGGACGTGGAACTGTCAGGAAAGTTATATCTTCTACTTCCCATTTGCTTTGACAAGGATTGTCGCAGCAGCAGCATTATGATCAATGATGATTCTGTTTGGAAAACTTTGAATATTGACTTTAAGGATAAAAACCTAAAGGAGTGGGGATTTTCCCCTCCCAACGGTGAGATGTATAGAGATACTATAACTATGCGTGGAGGAGATTACAACATGGACGGCTACCCTGACCTCCTGGTCAGTCTGCAGCAAGACGCGCTTTCGGAACCGCAAGCCTTTCTGTTGCAAAATGTCCCTTGTGCGGCGTGTCCCTTTGCCAGGACATACACCATCCAGTGGGGCGCCCTGGAGCCCTTTGGGAAGGGGACCATTCTCTCCGTGTTCTATGACTTCTACCAGGACGGAGTGTTGGACTTCATCCTGGTGCAGCAGAACACCACCACTAAGGAGTACAGTGTGGGCGCCATGAAGAACAGTTTGGATTACGATGCTAACTTTATGAAGGTCATGGTTCTGACGGGTCTGACTAATAAAAAGGTTCCAGTTACAGTTGGCGCTCTAGGAAAGAAAAAGGGCACTTATGGTAAATATGTATTTCCATCTTCAAACAGTGAACTCATTTGCCAGAATGAATCATAGTGTCTGGAACATTTTGTTGATTTTACGGGAACTGAGAAAAACAGTTTTCTACCACAGGACGTTTTTTAACCTGCTGTAGCTCGTCAGTTGGTGGAATTTCCAACTACTGACTTCAGGAAAATGTGGCGCACAGTAATACTGCATACTCAACTCAAAACAGCACAAAATGTGCCGTACATCGATCCGGTGATATCTTCAATCCCTGATTAAAAATATATTTAAATTGATTATTTGACTACTGCATCCTTAAAACTCGGTTTTTGTGGATTTCTTACTGACCCGTGGGATGACTATTTTCGATGTTTCCAAAATCCATAAAACAGGTTACTAAGGACGGGTTGTTTTGGAGAATCTGAACAATTCATCAAATTTCAACGTTCATTTTCAAGTTCTGTGAAAGATTTTTTCAAGTTCTGTTTTTATTTCAGTTTTGTCAAGCAACTAGCCTACAATGATGTAAAAACAGAACTTGAATAAGTCTTTCACAGAACCCGAAAATGAACGTTGAAATTTGATGAATTGTTCAAATTCTCCGAAACAACCCGCCCTAAGTATACCAATTTGATTGATTGATGATGATTAGAATATTCATTTTCATCATTTTACTGTCAAATTTACGACGATATTTATTTGAAAGTAACTGAAGTCCGAGAGAGCTTTACACAGAGTTTTTTCAAAATCAGATGTATGTCGACAGTACTTTTCCTTTTATTTTGATCGTCAAGTGTGCAAAATTTCATCAAGCAGGATCAAAATTCTTCTTTAGTGGGTGGGAAAAGGGGTTAGTTTTCTGAAATCTCATGTAGACAGTGACCTTCCTCCTTCTTTCTAGGTAAAGAATCAGTCGGCTCTGGGCGCCGATAACACCTAACACCTTACCAGTTAACCTATCAGTAACCTAAATATGAACCATTACATTAATCACCAATGTAGGCCTTCGGGTCTTCTGGTTTGAGGTGTCATTTGGCTCAGGACCAAACCTGGATGTACTGTGCCTAGGGAATGCAATCCCGGGATCCCGCTGGACTGGCGGGATTACAGAGAAACTTCTACATCAGTTCTTCCACATCGGCTCATTGTGAACCTCAACCATCAACAAATAAAATCACTGACCATTTTTCAAGCGAAAACAATACCGTCGAAAAGAGGGTATCACGAATGGTGTCTAAAGATGGTTTACCATTCCGAGTTTTCTGTACCTCGTCGGATTTGCAAGATCTTTTTAAAGCCGGGGGTTTAACATCGTCTAATTCTATCAAATTAATGCTTATGAATTACGGCAAGACACTAAAAATGATGGTTATTCAAGATCTTTTAAAGCTGAAAGAGAGCAACTACAGATTTACCCTCACTTACTCTGAATTAATTCGAGTCCGGTGGATTAAAAGGCACATACCTTCAATTCACTTACAATGCGCTAATGACTATTGTGCCAACCAGCGTGGAAGCTGGACGAGCTTTTTCAGCCGCTGGCTACCTTATGTCCAATATCAGATGACACAATTAATACGTGTGAACGTTATTGTTTAATTTTAAGTTTCAGTTCAATTTCAGTTTCAGTGCCGGCAATCTGGGCGTTTATTTTATTTTCATTTGTGTACATAGATTTCTTTTACCCACCTCACTAGACAAAGTCTGTTCCGAGGCGGGTATGTTATGTAAATTTATGTCTTATCTTATTCTTTGCCAATTTATGACTTAAACTTTACCTATGTCTAACTAAAGGTATACCTTTTAATAAATCATTTAAAATGTCCCAAAGAACTTGTTTTATTATAGCTATAAATTTAAAACTCTAAAAACAAGGTTGGTAGATCGAGGTATTAAGTCTTTATTATACGGTTGATTAGATATCTAAGTCCACTCTACTGGATCCCGCAAATACCTGGATCCAGCGGGACTAAGATTGTTCAGTCCCGCAAATACCTGGATTGACATTTTCTTGCGGGATTGCATTCCCTAACTGTGCCTGACTCACTTGGAAATCCTGTTTGTTTTATATAATATAAACTAGCTGATATCCCCGCCATTTCCAGATGCACTCCTCTTTATATAAATAAATGTATAGATTATTTTGTTTGTCGCAGGAACAAATTTACCGGGGCCTAAGATATCGTACAACACGCTATCCCAAGATGGGCTGCCGCGCTCCGGCGTGTGCGTACAGCTGCCGCAGTCAGCGTACTTTGTGCTGAACCTTCCCTTCTCCATCTTTGGGTTGGATCGCACGCCCAACTTTGTGGACACGCTCACCGTGGGCCTGTCCAACCGCTCGCGCACCTGGACGCAGCTCATTCCCAACTCGCAGGTGGTGGTCATCCCCTGGCCCCCTTCCGACCCCGCACGCTGGAGGGCGCAGCTCTTCGTCACTCCCAGCAAACTCATCCTCAAGAGCGTCTTCGTCATCACTGGCCTCTGCGGGGTTATCACCCTGCTGGTCCTGATCTTGCATTACAAGGAGAAGCGCGATGATCGAATAGAGGCGATGTCGCCCAACAATGATGACAGTGATGATGAAGTCCTGTCCTAGATTAGAACAATAATGAGAGTGATATTGAAGTCTTGTCGTAGATTATTATATCATTAGTACAATAATGAGAGTGATAATGAAGAACTTTTCTAGATTGTGAATTGTGATGAAGTTCTGTCCTAGAAGGTATTGTAATACATATTATTATTATGTTTTTAATATTAAAATTGAATAAAGAATGTTTTCAATAAAATATATTTAGTTGTATGTAATTTGTAAACAACATTATACTAGATTGTCTATTTACATTTTCTTTTCACAATTTGGACCACATTAACAAAGTACATAAAAATATACAACAGCACATGATATAATAATATTTATATGAAATACTTAAAGTGAGATGATATGCTTTATACACAAAACACTTTTATGGAAATCTATAAATGGCCAAATAACTTAATAATATTAAGTATTGTTACTGTTACTATTAGTGCTATTGTTAACCTACTATGGCTAGTGACCGTCACTTCACTCTTGACTTGGGAAAGTTTTAAACTAATTATAACTTTAATGTGAAATAGATTACTAAAATCTTGGTATGGATGATATTATATTGTATATTTACATCTGACATGTTTGTTTATTATATGATTTATTTCACAGCCATTCATTTTTCCATTTCAAATGAAAAAACTAGTCAAATCACTCAACTCAGTACAGTCATTATGTAAGTTATTCTTTTTACATATTGAATAGTACTACTACTAATTGGAATAGATATAAATGAAAACTCATTTTTCCATTTCAAACAAATAAAAACATTTCAATTGGAAAAATTAGTCAAATCATTCAATAATTCTTAGTCAATATTCAACCTTTTTTCTTTTCACTCATTAAATATTCCTATTAATTGGGAAATCGGCGGAAGTTCATTGGTTTTGAAACAGCGTCCGTCACAAGTGGCGGCTTGTTTAGGTAAAACATAATATAATATTTGAAGTTTCTCTATCGGTTATCGGTTATAGGAATCCTCCACAGACTAAGTAGAACTGTGCGGACAAAAGATACCTTCTCCTGGCATCGGAGTCCGATCTAACACACATTGCACTTTCACCTGAGGGGAGCACAACAATTAACATTAACTTATACGCACTATGACTTCATTTCAACTCTGCGTAGTATCAATAATGATATAAATATTTCTACACATTCCGTATTAATACTAATGAAGTATGTGAACAGGAACAGTTCCTGATAATATTCATATTTTATAATCTTAATTTCAATAAATTTGTGCTATTGATTGTGATAAAGTATTTCATCACATTTGTCATTTGTTGTTTAGTGGAACTCCATGTTATGTAAGCGCTGATTTGTACTTAATTGACCAAGTATCAATGGCGTCTGGCAATCTCTCCACGCAGTGCAGAACCGTAGCAAACGCAGTAACAAGTGGCAACGAGAATTAGACGAGTACGGCGCTAACAAGCTAAGGATGACTTCATCAAGATCTTAGCATTCTTTGATCCCCAGGTCTTAAAGATTGTTTGGAATGTACAATTTAAATCTTGACTAGAGGATCATTTAAATTTGAGTGATGAAAAATGGTCAAAATATAAAAGTGTCAACCAGGTTATTATTATTAAAAGAAGTTACTAAGGGGGTATTTCACTATCTCTGATTATGTTCTGACTAAGCACTAATCCGCGGATTAGTCAATTTTTTCGTTTTCACTATATCTGAATAACGCTAACGCTCGGGTTAAAGTTCGATTTGACTAATCAGTGCTCGAACCTCACGTTAGGAGCTATTCCTCGAATCAAAGATGGCGTCAAAACATTCCGAGTTTGACAGCGGAGAAGTGAGTCGAATTTTGTTGCGAATTATTATGGATACTGAGGTTTTTGATATACAGAAGCAGGTGAAAGGGCGGCGATGCGAAGGCCGCGAGTTTTAAGAGCTCGAATGAATTTGAATGCTTGTATGATCCATCCTGAATTATTTGATTGTGTTCAAAATAAGAAACAATGTATTGATTCGGCACGAATCTATCTAAAATGACCTGATAATCAACATAACATAACCAAAAAAATGCACACTTTGCGGTGTGGCGGGAAACTTGTCAATTGGCGTTGACGTTAGCATTCCATAGACATTGCGGCAAAACATGACAGCCGTTGTAGTAGATTGGGTAACTGCAAACATTTTGCGATGTTGCCAGACTATTTCGAGTGTTATCTATCCGGAAGCTCGGCAACAATGGTGAAACGGTCGCCGTTGAATAACGAAGTTATTCTGATCTTTAAAGCCATCCAACGGCTAGCTAGTCAGATATTTAGCCCGACATAGTGAAATACCCCCTTAGTCAAATTTGTAAATGGATACAAGGAAAGACAAGAATAAGATCAAGTCTTCCTAGAAATACCTCGAGGGGAGATCATCAGTGTGACTTATTACAGCTAACTGCATCGGATACTATATCATATCATATCAAGGCTTGTCCTCGGGAAATATCTGTAATCTGCAAGTTAGTGATGCAATAAAAATGGAGAATGGTATTAAAGATCTTTCACTAAGTTTCTGAACAAAAAAATCTTCAGAACCAGAAACTGAAGAGGAAAGGACCTCAGGGTATGGCAAGTTAAATGATACAGAGGAAGAACCTTCTAAAAAGGGTGGGAACTTTTTTCTGTATCTCTCGCACACATTTTCAGACGAAACCAAGAGTCAGATCTTCAAGGATTTCCAGATTCCTCAGGAACTACTGTGACTATGACTACTACGACTTACGATGTTTACAGAATCAAGAAAAACAGGAGCCATCAATACACATAATAATATTATAAGAGTTTAGCATCCTTGATCGGTAAAAAACGCAAAACATGGCCAGTGCCGGCTTATGAGCGCCCTTCGCATAAAAACTCTTAAGTATTTCAACTGCAACAAATTCTATTTATTGGAGATAATATCCTAACAAGGACATTACAACATGTAATTATGGCACGGACACCTTGTTCCTCTGCACGAGTCACTGTCACTCACTTAATAATCAATGTGGAACAAACGAACAAACACTAAACTTTACACAGGTACCCTTAAATTACTTGCCATACATTCTCCTTTTCATTTAGTCTACGTGTAAAGCTTTCTAACTTAGCCTAACTTATTTTCTAAAGGGCCATTATGATCAACGATACATAATTAAAGATTCTTTCAAAACTAAAGTTGCTGAAAATGGCCAAAGGGTAGGAAATTATTACGTAGGTACACGGGACTATTCACTTAACTTAAATAACATTATTTTCATTATCGACGTTCATAAAACCACAAGTGACTCGTGTGAAGTGGGTTGCACGCCGCCAGGCTATATAATATTTTGACAGGATTTAAAAAAATTGTGTGCCAAAAATTTCAATTAACATCAGCATTAATGAATGAATCAGTGTCTCTGAACGCACGCACGCACATAGTAATGAAATAACAAGGTTTTCTGTATCGTATGTCATTAAAATATACGTACACAAACTGCTATTCCACCAAAATATACAAGTATTTTCTAAATATTAACTTTTCATCATAGCACGAGAGCAGATCACACGGCGGACTCCCTGTCGAGTAAAGGCACGGCTTTCCGCAGAGAACCGTCGCTAGTCCTGAGGCCACTTCCGTTGAATAATCCGATGAACCAAGAGCGGAAAGAGGCGCGCGGGGTTTTCCTGACCACCTCGGCGTCGGCCATCGTCTCCAGCGACCGCCACTTCTTGCTGGGGAAGCTGACGCTGTTGAGTTCGGGGCGCTGCTTAACGTCGGCTGTCAGAGTGTCGGGGCCCAACAGGCTGGCCTTGCGCAGGAGGGGGCAAGCCTCCGCTATCTCGGCGCAATCGTTGGCATCCAGCCCTATTCCAGCGTTGCCGTTTAGGAAGTTAATGTTGTTGACGTGGTTCCCGGATAGCGTGGGTATGGTGGTGATAGTGGCAGTGCGGGGGCGGGGCAGGGCGGGCAGGTAGGAGAGGGGCAGGTTGAAGTGGGTGAGGGAGCGGCAGGTGGTGCGCGCGGGGGCCGAGTCGAGGCGCGACAGGTCCAGCGAGTGTGCCTCCCGCAGCATCCCGCCCCCCTCCCTCCCCCCGCTGCCGCTCACCTCTGCCCGCACTCCGAGGCACAGCTCCTTCTCCTCGGTAGACGACGCTATGGAGCTCAACAGTCGTCTGAAATTAAATTAACAAACTCTATTACAAACATATGTGCGACCTCTCCTGGAATATGCTTTCCAAATATGGACTCCATATTATTTTTCCAAGGAAATAGATTTAATAGAGAGGGTTCAGAGAAGATTCACAAAAGTACCAGAGCTTTGAAAGACTGGCAATATGCCTCAAGGAACTAAAATTACTAACATTAAAACAACAGAAAAGAACCACTTAATTGGGACTTTCAAAATTTTATCTGGACACTATAGTTGTCCTGGTATTCAACAAATCTTCACCACCAAAACAAATGTAAATCTCCGTGGACACTAAAAAAAAACTACACCTTTTGCATTCAATCCTAGGAAACATTTTATTAAGTGTTTGTTTTTTTATATTTCTATTTGCTTTCCTAGGTTATTACCTAAGAAAACAAATATAATAGAAGCATGGAACAAACTTCCACAACATATCATCAATGCTACTATAATAGTATAAGTAAATCAATTGAAAGCTCAATTGGATTCTTATTTGGAGAGAAGAAAGGATAGACTTATTTTAAAATTTAAATTAACTCAATTACTATTGAACTTATTGTGAAATTAGATATAGGAGCCCATCAGCAGAATGACGCCTACTTATTAAATAATAATCATTGAAGACAATATTAGCGATTCCTAAATGAAAATCTGATTTGATCACATCTAGGACTCGAACCCAGGACCCAGGGTTTCAGATTTTCATTTAGGTATCGCTAATATTATCTTCAATAATTAAATATTGCAATTTGAGGTTTTACTCGCTAAGTTATTCCAAAAAAATAAATAATAATCATATTATCATTACGCAAACTTGATAAAAGTCTAGTTAAAATAAATAATATGGATATGCATAAATAATGGAAGTAACCTGTTTCTGTAATGAAGTTCAGCGTCAGGTTTAGGACTGGCCCGCCCCAGGGAGATGGAACTCCCTCCCTCTGCAACTCGAATGGCGGATTGTCTGCGGCTACTTAATCCTATTGTGGGAGAGATGGATACATGAGGATTTTATGACTTTCAATAGTAGATATAAACTTATCTGTAGCCAAAATACGAAATTAACAAGGTCACTGCACAGATAAGGAAGTGTTGTAGAAAGGAATGTGTGAGTAGCGACACACTACTTTTTCTACTTTAACCCTTAAATGCCAAGAAATTAATTAACAAGGTGACTGCACAGATAAGAATGTGTTGCAGAAAGGAGTGTGTAAGTAGCGACACACTTCTTTTTCTACTTTAACCCTTAAATGCCAAGAAATTAATTAACAAGGTGACTGCACAGATAAGAATGTGTTGCAGAAAGGAGTGTGTAAGTAGCGACACACTTCTTTTTCTACTTTAACCCTTAAATGCCAAGAAATTAATTAACAAGGTGACTGCACAGATAAGAATGTGTTGCAGAAAGGAGTGTGTAAGTAGCGACACACTTCTTTTTCTACTTTAACCCTTAAATGCCAAGAAATTAATTAACAAGGTGACTGCACAGATAAGAATGTGTTGCAGAAAGGAGTGTGTAAGTAGCGACACACTTCTTTTTCTACTTTAACCCTTAAATGCCAAGAAATTAATTAACAAGGTGACTGCACAGATAAGAATGTGTTGCAGAAAGGAGTGTGTAAGTAGCGACACACTTCTTTTTCTACTTTAACCCTTAAATGCCAAGAAATTAATTAACAAGGTGACTGCACAGATAAGAATGTGTTGCAGAAAGGAGTGTGTAAGTAGCGACACACTTCTTTTTCTACTTTAACCCTTAAATGCCAAGAAATTAATTAACAAGGTGACTGCACAGATAAGAATGTGTTGCAGAAAGGAGTGTGTAAGTAGCGACACACTTCTTTTTCTACTTTAACCCTTAAATGCCAAGAAATTAATTAACAAGGTGACTGCACAGATAAGAATGTGTTGCAGAAAGGAGTGTGTAGGTAGCGACATACTACTTTTTCTAATTTAACCCTTAAATGCCAAGAAATTAATTAACAAGGTGACTGCACAGATAAGAATGTGTTGCAGAAAGGAGTGTGTAAGTAGCTACAACTACACACTAAGTTTATAAGCGTCATGTGCCGGTGTATCCGTAGCGAATGTATCAATAGCTAACCGCGCTTGCCTCGACTTTATGGTATTTTGAACCTTAAAAAATTAATTAAATAATAAATAATATATTTTATTCCCTTAGCAAGGAATAATGCATCTTAATATAATTCTAACTTGTCCTTGTAATGTAAATTTCTCCTGTTCATATGTAGCTTAATATACAGGGTGTATCGGCACGTACCCGACAAACTTTAACCAGCTAATCCTTAGCACATTTGGAGTAAAAAATGTTATGGGCACTTTGCTGGCCGGTAACATTTTTTTCAATTTTTTAATAAAAAAAAAATCCACACTCCGTCACTGTCATTGGAATAGTTTCTCGTGTTCAACAGCTGTTATTAGCAAGTGTGTCAAAAAGTGTCCACGCTCTTTCGTACACACTAAATAATAATAGTTAAAAATGAGACGAATGGTGCCGTGCCATTTCGTTGTGATTGTAAAAGCGCGCCAACGTAGGTACGTATGTACATTATTCAACGAAACTCGAACAAAATATTGTCAGACGGGTTTTCAAACTTTGACAAAGGATAAAACATTGGTGACATGTGGTGAAAATATGAATAGTAAATTTTTTATTAAAAAAAAATGTTACCGGACAGCAAAGTGCCCATAACATTTTTTACTCCAAATGTGCTAAGGAATAGCTGGTTAAAGTTTGTCGGGTACGTGCCGATATACCCTGTATACAATAAATATTTATATATTTTCAGCTACAACAACATCAATAATGTTGAATTTACCATTCTCGCTCACTTAAAAATCACGGACCGCAACTGAGATATAATTTGAAAGACAAAATAGAGTCAGTGGGCATTCAACCCTGGCAGACTAGGGTAGTCTTAGGACTCTAAGGGTTAAATCTAAACAAATATTAAAGTGGGCAAATGAATTTCCATTTGACACTGCTCATTTGTGTTGTTTGTGGAAGGTTGACTTATTTATTGGATTGGGATTGATGTAGAGCAATATGAAAATGCCTGTAGCGGGTGAAACCGGTTAAGTCTTAACTAAATAAGTGGAACAAAGATCTGTTGATGTCTTACCAGGATACCCGCAGAGAGAGGCCTGGCGCGAGTCACACAGTTTGGGGCTCCTACGGGGACGGCAGAACAGCGGGGGCAACTCCCCCAGGTCCACGGCCCGGCGCTGGATGGCCTTCTCGTTGGCCCCCTCTAACCAGTAAGTTTGGACCTGCAGCAATAAACTCAGCTTTATATGAAACCTTCCTAAATAACAAAGTAACTTTTGTACATATTTTTATCTTTATTATTTATTTATTTATTTATTAAACGCCATAAAAGGCTTTTACAGTAATGTGATACATTGGATTATAAGTACACAGCGAATATTAGTATTACATTTAAGAACACAACAATATGTATATAAAACGACATTGAATGTGATACAGCTGAAATTTTCTTGAGGCATAGAATGCTACAATAATAGAAAACACTTCATTTAAACAGGATAAAATATACAGAAAAGGTGACTTGCCAACAGATATAATCTAGCAAAATATTATAGTAGCGCAAATAGTAGTGAATTTATTGTTACAATCAAATTTATATCTCCACTTGGATACTATGGCCGGAGTGTATTATATTAACCCTTTCTTACCGTACTTATATTATAAGATACAATCATATCTTATGTTCTTCCTTCCTATGTACATAGGTAGAGCGAAAAGAATTGGCAGTTTTCTTCTTCCAATTGCTGGTATTACTGGCTTTGCGTGTAATTCTTTTTCATTGGATGTTAGTCATTCATTCAGGCGGTAGCCAAGTTTATATTTTGAAAAGTGATTTTTGTGTTTTTATAATTTTTTAAAATTAGTAAATAACTAGTTTTATTAATTTTTTATAAAATATATATATATATATATATATATATTATTTATTTTTTTATTATTATTTTAATATACATCATATGGGTTACATTAATACATACATATTTTGCAAAATATAATATTAAGGTTCATATATGGTCATGTATACCTTATCAGAAAAGAGGAGCTCTTGTGCCTGATAAGGGAGCCACGATTCTTACTTAGATTCATAATTCATAATGAGATATAATAATAAAAATATAATAATATATATTATAATAATAATATATATATATTTTTATTTTTGTTTAATATAAGTTTTTTTGGAAAAAAAGTTTGATTTTATTTATTTGTTCTTGTTGGTTCGTAATACAGCGCAATTCGGAAGGGAGATTATTGTAGTTTTTTATGGCTTGGTAAATATAATGGTTTTGCATTTGAGTTGTTTATATATATATATATCCCGCTACATTTGTTGCGTCCGACCCCTAAAAACTCCATAGCATTGCAGCGTCCACCGACTTACAGCGTCCGATATACGGACGCTACAATGTTTTGACCTCAAAATTGGCCAGAACGATGCTTACCCCATGTAGAATCGTATGGCAAAAATTTTTGTGGAAGCAAAAAATGTCTCAGAATGTCTGGAAACGAATATTGAACGTTTGACATTTTGCCGACAGGTTCGCTACACGATGTATATATCGAGCAGTGTATGTTTTTATTCATTTCTACGATCTTGCCGCGTCCACGAAGTAATATAATTTTCGATACATAACGACGATCATGCTGCGTCTACGCATTACATCGTTAGTATTGCGTCCTCAAGACCGATTACGAGTAGATATTATTTTATATACATAACGACGGTCGTGCTGCGTCCACGCATTACGTTGATAGTACTGCGTCCCCGTAGCCGCTCATGAGAATATACTATTTTTAACTCATAATGACAATCATGATGCTTTCATGCATCACGTTGATAGTATTGCGTCCCAGTGAACGATCACGAGTAGATATTATTTTGAATATACAACGACGGTTATGCTGCATCCACGCATTACTTTGATAGTATTGCGTCCCCCTGGCCGATCACGTTGAAATATTATTATGAATACATAACGACGGTCTTGCTGCGTCTACGCATTACGTCGATAGTACTGCGTCCTCGTGGCCATTTGGAGTACATTGTTAAATATTATTTGAGCGTTTGGTTGAGTAAATCATCAGATTTGGCAACATTTGGTTAATTTACAACGATGCCGCTTGATACTCAGAACTAAGAATCGTCTTGCGTGGTTTTTAATGCATAACGACAATTTTGCTGCGTCCACGCATTACTTCAATAGTACTGCGTCCCCATGGCCATTCACGAGTACATTTTTATAAATTATTTGAGCGTTTGGTTGAGTAAATCATCAGATTTGGCAACGTTGGGTTAATTTACAACGATGCCGCTTGACACTAAGAACTAAGAAGCATCCTGCGTAGTTTTTAATGCATAACGACGATCGTGATGCGTTTACGCATTACGTTGGTAGTATTGCATCCGTTGTTGTTTTTTTTTTAAAGAAAATGCGTTTTTTTTGGGAGCGAAACCCGGTCGGCACAAAGTATAAAAAATAAAAGTGGTGTTTACGAAGTTATTGTTTTATTTTAAATTAAATATTGTTGTCAATTAAACAAACAATTTATAAGTTCCCGAATATTATCTGAATATAAAATAAATCTTATAGAATAAAATAAAAACCTCAAGATATGAATTGAAATCTAGCAAGAATATCGTAACACAAATTGTGAGGATTATTATTAATATATTTATAGAATTATAACTATATATTTTATCACACCTTCATAAATGCAATGAAAACTTTAACTTAAATGAAATCAACAAAAAATCAAAATATAGAAGAATACGTATGTGAAACATACAGCGAATGCACTAAAATCTAGAACAATATAATAAATCTACTAACAATCTTGCACTCAATTTCGAAATCATCGTAAATATTCACCATTATTATAAAATTTATAAATCAATTTGTTTAATAATCAATTGTGCACAGTGTTCCCTACGTCTCGCTCTAACAAGTAACAGGATAAGGTATTCTCTCCCTCGCACTTACTGGATAACACTTGTGGACGCTCCCGCTACCTACTTGAGTTAATTACCTGTACATTGCGAGCAGGGTTGTCACTCATATTATTTTCTTATAAAAAAAAAAAATTTAAATTTAACTTTCGAAATGAATAATAATGAAGCAATTGCTTTCCTAAACAAAGCTAAGGAGGAGATTAATAGCATCCACAATGCCATTACCGATCCTGTCTTAAAAATAACAAAAGACCAAATGGCAAAAATACTCAGTAAACTTTCTAATCTATCTGGAACTATGCAAGACCTAGGAGTAACTGTTGGAGTTCTTGAAGGAAAAGTTATGACATTCGAAAAAATCATTGAAAAGAAAGTATTACCACAGGAAACAACGCCAATTTGTGAGGTGCTCGCTGAGATAGAGGAACGCAAGACCCGCTCGAAGAACATAATTTTACTCAACGTCCCCGAGTGTAATTCGAACTCAACTACAGTGAGCGTCTTGGAGGATGGAAAAAAGGTATTAGCAGCTATTAGTGAAATTAATAGCGAGTTCAATCTAGAAGATGTGAAAATTTACAGGCTCGGAAGTAAAATTCCAAACAAAACCAGGCCAATTAAATTAGAATTTGATGAAGTCAAACAGGCGAAACTAATACTCTTTAACAAAACTACTCTGTCCAATGGAATTATAATCAAACCTGACAGGACACTACAACAAAGAAATCACTTAACTGACCTCTGGAAGGAATTAGAAGAGAGGAAAGAAAAGGGCGAAGTCGATTTACGAATCAAACATTTCAACGGAATTCCCAAAATCATCAAAACCCAAGCAAAAAACTAAAAAACAAACAGAACAGATTTTCTAGACTTACAGGATATTATCAAAATGTACGGGGAATGCGTACAAAATTGCACCAACTTAAAACTAACTCCCCAATCTTCTCACACGATATTCTGTTTTTAACTGAAACATGGTTAAATGCTGATATCAGCTCGTCAGAATTAGGCCTACATCAATATACCACATATCGTTCTGATCGAAATTCTATTACGAGCAAAAAGTCTAACGGAGGAGGTGTGATGCTGTGCGTATCCAAGAATATATCATCTACTAAATTACCGGTAAAACACAAAAGTGTTGAACAAATTTTTGTATTGCTCAATATACCTAATGGAAAAATTATTATTGGCTGTGTCTATATCCCACCTGCATCGGATTTGCAAACGTATAAAAATCACAATGAGGACATAGAAGTACTCAAATTCAAATATCCTAAAGCAAAATTCATTATTGCTGGTGATTATAACCTTCCTAACTGGACCAGCCAAGATGACAACGGACCTGCTACAAACCAAGCCGATTTACAGTGTGCTAAATGTAGTGAAATTCGTGATATGTCTTTATTTTTGGGACTAACTCAATCAAACAAGATTTTCAACTTTAACAATCGAATGTTGGATTTAGTGTTTTCAAGTGATTCGAAAATAGTGGTTGAGCTATCCGACGAATTATTATTACCATTAGATCAACACCACCCACCGTTGGACATTATCATAACAAATAGGCCTTTAAGATCTTCAAAAAAAACAAGTGTCCCATCGTATAACTTTTCCAAAGCTGAATACCATCATATTACGGAGTACCTTGCCCAAACAGATTGGTCCTTTTTAGATGAGGAAAATAATATAAATGATCAATTAGAATACTTTTACTCGATTTTAAATACCTCTATAGAACAATTTGTTCCCAAGGTTAGCTTTACATCATCTAATTATCCGAAATGGTTTACAAGGGAACTAACTAATTTAATTAATAAAAAAAAATGTATCCACAGAAAATATAAACATACCAGAAATTCTAACGATTATATAGCATTTACTAAACTACGAAAACAATGTAAAGAATTATCAATAAAGTGCTATAGTGACTATGTTAACGTAATTGAAAATGAGGTACATCATCACAATGTGAAAAAATTCTGGAATTTTACTAAATCTCAACGAAAAGACAACTGTGGATATCCTAATAGCATGTTCTTTAAAGAAAAATGTGCCGACAGTATTGAGGGTATAGTTAATCTTTTTGCTGACTCATTTAAAAGTGTCTACGACAAAGATATTCCCATCAAAGCAGTCTCCAGTACGTCAGTGGAAGAGTCATTAAACCTAAGTCAATGTTTCATAAAATTAGATTCCATAGAAAGAAGCATAAAAGCACTAGATAGTAATAAATCTGCTGGACCGGATGGTATTCCTCCCATATTTTTAATAACTTGCATTGATAGTTTGATATATCCCTTACATAAACTTTTTAACAAATCCTTAGCGTCTGGCTGTTTTCCGGCTCTGTGGAAAAAGAGTTATTTAACGCCCATTCATAAAAAAGGCGACAAAAGCGATATATCTAACTACAGACCTATTTGTATTATGTCTGCTTTACCCAAACTTTTCGAGTCATTAGTATTAGATACCATTGTAAAACCTATCAACAATATTATTGTTCCTAACCAACATGGCTTTATCAGAGGTCGATCTACCTTAAGTAATTTAACTATCTACAATAATTACATATCTGAATCGCTCAGTCTGAAACAACAAGTGGATTCTATATACACCGATTTCAGTAAAGCATTTGATAAGGTTCGACATCATATTCTTATATCCAAACTCCGACTGTTAGGCATCAAAGGTAGTTTATTGACATGGATTATTAGTTACCTCAGTAATAGAGTTCTTTGTGTCAGGATTAATTTTATAGAATCCTATGTATTCGAGGCCACAAGTGGTGTCCCGCAAGGGTCCCACCTTGGCCCAATATTATTCTTAATATTCATTAATGACATTGTAAACATATTTAAAGATGTACAAGTCCTACTTTTTGCAGATGATCTAAAATTGTTTAAAAGAATACGAAATATATATGATTGCCTAATTTTACAAGCTAATTTAGATAAATTTTTTAAATGGTGCGAACAAAATATGTTATTTTTGAACATTGAGAAATGTCAAGTAATACGATTTTCCAGAACTCATTCTCATATCTTACATGAATATAATTTAAATAATGTTAAATTAACACCAGTATCACAAATTCGTGACTTGGGAGTTATATTCGAATCAAACTTAACGTTCACAGCGCATATAGATGATATAACTAATAAGGCTTTAAAGATTCTTGGCTTCCTTTGTAGAACCCTAACTGATTTTAAGTCATTGGATTGCATGAAAACACTCTACATTTCACTAGTTAGAAGCCAAGTGGAATATAATTCACCTATTTGGTCTCCTTTCTATAAAGTACACTCTAACAAATTAGAACGGGTTCAACACAAATTTCTTAGGTACTTAAATTTCAAGCTTAAAATTCCAATAGAAAACATTAATTATGTAAATTTGATGAATGGACTTAATTTAATTACGCTGTCTGACAGAAGAACCATTTCAGACCTAATTTTATTATACAGAGTCATGAACAACCTTATTGACAGCCCTGCCATCGTTGCTGCTATTAAACTCTATGTACCGACAAGAAATACTAGACAAAATACAACATTCTTTTGCGACACATATAAAACCAACTATCAGTCAAACTCACTTACCAATAGGATGCATGATTTGGGCAACAAGTTTGGTGGTATTATAGATATATTCCATGATTCCCTTTATAATCTTAAATTCAAATTAAACCAACACTTTGTGGAATCATACAAATTATTGTAATAGATTTAACGATTAGATATGTTATTGTAATGTTTTATATTATATTTTGTTCTTTGTTATTGTTAAATATTATGTTGTTTAAAATGTTTCTTTACGCCATATTCTTCAAAAACTACTTGTATATTTTTTTAAAATTCTTCACTTTTATAACTCTTAGTATAAATTCTAACTCGATAACTTATGTAAAACTTATTTATAATCTATGTAAAAGCCCCTATGGGCGTATAACAACAACAATAAACAATAAACTTAAACATAAGGAGTATAATTTGAAACATGGACGAACTTCTGGTATACCTATGTATTTAACATTATGTCCACAACCAGATTTTTTAATACTATCCGAGGCAGACTCGCATGCAATACATACAAATATACCAAGTATTCCAAACTACAAACAATATGTCACAAATTATCACAAAAATAAAAGTAGTGGAATTGTAGTCTATGCTAAAGAAAAATTTACTGATATCAATGTTAACGAAATACCAATATGTAACGCAAACTGTTTGTCAATTAATGAATCTAAATAATTAGCCAATTAATATAATCGCATGTATCGAATACATAGCTCTATTATACCCTTATAGTCCAGTAGGTACCCAAGCGATTCTTTCAGAAACTTGATCAGGGTGCTTAGGCTGTGAACATCTTGGAATAATTATCGATAATAACATCAAATGAAAAAGTCAAATAAACTCCACAGTAGACAGAATGAGAAAACTCATCTTTGTGTTTTTTAGACTTAGAAATACTGTATCATTAAAAATACTTAAAGGTATTTATTTTGCACTTGCACATTCTACACTACTACAATATGAAATCGTGGTTTGCGGGGGGGGGGGGGGTGCGTATAAATCATACCTACGTCCACTTCGACACGACTTCCACAACGACAATTCAAAAAATATTAATAAAAATCATATTTAAAAAAGCCATATAACTATCCAACAATAAATGTTTTCCAAGGTTTCCCGGTTCCCCTTCTCACAAAAATTTATGACAAAAATACTCGTACATTAAGAACTTCAATTACATAAAGATTTATTTGATAAAAATAATATTCCATAATTAATTTTAAGCTAAATAATTATTTATATTGGAGGACTAACCGTACCACTTGTTCGAACTACAACAGCAAAACATCATTATTTATTTAACGGTATAAAATTATTCAATAAATTACTCCTGGATATATCTGAGGAAAATTATGACAGTTACAAGAAAAAACAATTTAAAATTCTCTAATACCACCTAATAAATTTTCTTATTGTTTTAAATTATTTATTTATTTATTTTATTTCAGGGAAATCAACAGTTTACAATGTGGTTCATTTATACACGTGTAATTTACCTAACTGAGAAACCAATTGCAGATTTCCGCAATATTCTATTCTATTATGTATGTAAAAATTTAAAAACTATACTTACAAGAACTAAAAAATATTAAATTTATCGAAGAAAGCAAACACTTAGTGGCTTGACATTATACAAAATGAAACAAATACTTTGTTTTAAACCACTTAATTTTAATTTATATTTCGTCGACCGGTTTGGATTGAACCCAAATATTGTATAAAATAAATATAAAGTGGTTTAAAACATAGTATTGTTTCATTTTGTAAAAAATATAACGTTATTCAAGAGGGAGATTATTATAACAGGAGATTATTAAAACAGAAGATTATTATAACGTAATACTACATAATATATGTCGTAGTAGTAGTAGCGCCCTTCGTGGCAGCAGGACGCGTCCTAACGCTTCCTCCAACCGATTTGTGTTTTTTTAGTATTTTCAAGGGAAATGAGGCAACATCCCTTTGAAATTATTTTTAAAATCAATCCATCAACATTTGAACTTAAATAAAAATAAACTTAATAATTATTAGAACTTTATAATATGTGATTTGAGTGCAGTGTTTTAAAGTGAATATTCTGAAATTTGCTCAAAAATATCGGACTTTCGAAACGAACGGCGACCGGTAAATGCACTCCAGATGTTATCAATAAAATTCTCGGAAACTGGGCAAGCTTGGACACTGGCAAGTTTTTTTACTAAGCCCAGGGCAATTTATTACCCAACCGTCGCTTTTTATTGCGGACAGAATGCGCCACTTCAACAATTACCAGGAACAGGATTACATGGAGATAAATGATGGACTTGCCAAACGTCACAGCGGTGCTGCCAGGGTCTCTTATCTATGTGAGGTGTCAGCGCTTTATTAGCAGCAGATACATACCTGGACGCTGTTGTTGGACGCGGTGGACTCTCTTACTGCAGCAGCTGGTCCAGTTCCTTCACCACTTAGGATTCTTGCTGCAGAGTCTCCATCTTCTATCTTCGTAGAACGTCACAGCGGTGCTGCCAAGGTCTGGTATCTGTGAGAGGATAGTGTGTCAGCGCTTTATTAGCAGCAGACACATACCTGGACGGATGACGAACCTCGTGCTGGCACTGTTGGCGGACGCGGTGGACTCTTTCGCTGCAGCAGCTGGACCAGTTTCTTCACCACCTGGGATTCTTGCTGCAGAGTCTCCATCTTCTATCTTCGTGTCACCTGTTCCTTTACTTCATTTTACTTAACTTAACTTCACTCTATTTTTGTAATATTTATATTTTCTGTAATACCTGCATCAACTGTAAAGCGCCCCTGAGGTGATATCTCACAAAAGCGGCGCTATACAAATTATCCAATAATAAATAAATAAATAAATGTCATTACATAATATAATAACATTTTATGCAGTTTGGTACACGTTTAATACATTTTTAATATAGTTTTTATATTTATTTTGGTTACATTGAAGATAGAATCAGAGAGAATGTTATTATACATATGTTGAACATATTCTTCTAAGACAAGCATTTTTATTTTACTAGATTACATGAGCGTGTGTGCCGTGTAGGTACTTTCAAATCAATTCTGCTTAATAAACTCCACATATTATGTTTCTGCTTATCATTCCTTGGTATTATTTATAACTAACCTGTTTTTATTACTTTTATTGTATTTTCTTGTAAGGCTATTAATAGTTTTTGTAATAATATTTGCAATATAAATATGTAAAAATATATTGTTGTCCTCTCCTAAGCACAAGCATCTTACTTATCAGAAAAGTGATTTAAATATTATTTAATATTATGTTGTAAATATTGTAACACTAAAGATGTTAAGAAATAAAAATAAAAAAAATATTTTTATATTGAACTTAATGGTATTAATAAGTTTAACTCATTAATTAAAATATTGCAATTTGAGGTTGAACTAATTAAGTTAAATATAAAAACAGATATTATTATATTGAATACGTAACGACAGAAGTTCTGCGTCGATGGTATTGTATGCTCGTGACCAATCACGAGTAGATATTATTTTGTATACATAACGACGGCCGTGCTGCGTCCACGCATTTTGTCGATAGTATTGCGTCCCCATGGCCGTTGGCGAATTTGTACATTTTTATGTATTGTTTGAGTCCTTGGTGAAGCAAAACCCCAGATTTGGCAACATTCAGTTCATTTACAACGTTGCCACTTAGCACTCAGAACTAAAAAGCGCCTTGCGCGGGTGGACATTTTTGTAAGGATTGTTTACAGTGGACGGTAAATTGATATCCCGACCTAAAAATGTCCGACCGCCCTCTGCAATGGAGCGAACTGGCGCGTTATGAAATGATACATTTTTACTAAGGATATCGTTGTAAAAAAAATTGTCGCACGCCTGCTCCCAGTAGGTACGTTTGTATACAAGGTGCAACAAGATATTCATTAAAACTTCTCACTATCAATAGACAGTTTGTTGTCAGGTCTGGTGTGTTTCTGGATGTCAAAAAAATAAAACATAAATATATATACATATATTTTTTATATACCGCACAAGAGTCTCAACCGCTCCCGTCTGGAACAGCGAGATTGTGGCATCCCCAATCTGATTACTAGGGTGAAGGTATTGGGGAGGGGAAGAAGATGGGGAAGATAAATGTAGAAAAGTACCTGGCTATTTATATCTGATCACCAAACACGGCAAAAGCTTAGAGATAACGTTTCCATTCGGAATGGTGGTCTCACACCAGGGCGATACTGAGAGTATATTTCACTCTGGAACGTGCTGCAAACACACTTTATATTATGTTTAATGTATTAATTGTGAAATAACACAAAAAAATAAAAATTTATTTGCGCACGCCGGGTTTGACCGTCAGATTACGGGCTTCGGATTGCGAGTCGAGAGTCTTATCTCTCAACCACAGATGCTGTAATTAATTAATTAATTCACCATGAACGTGAAAACTTCACTAGAAAAGTACGAAATATTTTGTGTTGTTTATTTATTTGTTAATTTATTTATTACACCTAATAGACGTTTACATTCTAGTTTAATAGTTGAGTATCGCAGTTATTATAAATTCTTCAAAATTAAAACAATAGAGAAAACAAAATAGAGTGAAAAAAAAATGTTACAACAAAAGCGTATAATAAAATAAGATACATTGGTAAAAATGATAAGAAGTCTCACATAAGTAGATATTCAAAATAAAGAAGAGATTGCAAAAATTATAGATGTCTATTTGTCTCGATATATAAAAGAATTAAAATAAACAATATTTATATTGATTATTTTTAAGGTGATATATCTCCCATATCAGAATAAGTCATGTAATCCTAAGGGGTTTAATAATATAAGGGGCATAACAACGGCCTAAATTTACCTTTTGAAACTCTCAAAACAAATCCAAGAGTCTTAAGGGCCGTATATACGGAAGACGTAAAAACGTCTCTACACTCGGACGCAAGAATATATTATTCAGTATGGACGTGAAACCTTTATTAGAATAGTCAGCAATATACGGCAGACGTAACAATTAAATTAGAGTGAACGGACGTGAAACCTATATTAAAAGGAACCTTCAATATACAAAAAATATACACCCGGACGTGAGTATGTACGTGACGCTAGAAATGTATGAGAGTGTAATAAACATCAAAACCTGCATTATTATGAATATTAAAAAAATATGATATTAGCGATTATCGCGAGTAAAACATAGTGAAATATTCACAAAAACAATCTAAAAAAAAGAACTAGAAGTGCTGGACGCCCAAAGACGGATTTACGCACGGACGCAATAAATGTTGTGGGACCTATATATATATATATATATATATATATATATTTATCCCCTCTCGTACTATGTTGATCTCGCGCGACGGTACGCCAGGTATATGTTGATCCGTTTGCATTTGTTGATCCACCCCGGATATGTTGATCCACTACCCAAGCTGGCATACATATGTAAATCCCTACAGATCAACTTGTGTCATCGAGATTTTGCTGTAAGCCACGCCCATTTTTCGGTCGCATATACATTTTACACGATTTATTTTGTTGATCTATATATTTCTGACAAACTTGACCGCTTGCATGTGTTGTAACTTGTAACCGCCAATTTCGCGCGCGTTGTGGTACTTTTTAGATTCCGTTAGAACATCCATATTCTATGAAAATGACTCTGTACTTAAAGAGGATAGACTGCCTCACGCGTATTTATATTGAAATGGAACTTTCAAAAACGTCAAATCCATGCTTAAAAAATCTTTTGAACTTGATTAAACAAAAATGTAATTTTAATGCATCATTTACTACGTTTCGTGACTTAGCAGGGGTGCCCGGGTTCATGGGGTGAGATTTGTCTAAGTCATTTTATAAGAGAAATTTTGAACATTGATTGAATAAAATTTTATTTTAATGTATCTTTTACCATCTCTCCCGACGTAAGTTTCATGTAATGATTAAGTTGAAACAAAGCGTAATATCCATAATATGTGCCTATTAAAATTGCGGTGATTAGATTGGTGAGAATTTAATTTTTCAAATTTTAAATTGAAATTGCTGAAAAATTTATTCCAATTTGTTTTTTACTAAACATGGCTAAAGTCATTTCAAGCACCGATTCCAACCAACGATGTTTTAGTATATGTTCGTCAATCAACAGGAGCCATAATGTCTGTACATCAGAGCCCTCGAGAATTATTACAATTATGTGTACCGCCGCCCCGGGAGCCATTTATTAGATAACCAATACACCTACCATTAGTCACCGCCAACGTTTTAGCGAGATAGTTGTTTATTTTTTGTATTTTTTTACATCGTCTCCACACAGGAGGCCCTAAGGAAAATCGTAACCCTCAAGGCCTATGTCATCTTTGTGAATGCTGTGTTGGGGGTATTTTGAAAGAAAGGAAGGTCAGTGAGTTCTGGGAAGGAAATAGGTATGGATGGGTGGGTAGTATTCTGGGGGTCAGTGTGTTCGAGTGATAAACATAAGATTCCAACTCTCCTACTGCGTTGCAAGGCGATGCGTTGAAAGAGGATTAATCGTTTCATTTGACGGCCGGCATAGTCCAGTGGTAACGCATTGGACTGCCATTCCGAAGGTCGCGGGTTCGAACCCGGCGTGCGCAAATAAATTTTATTTGATTAATTTGTGTTATTTCACAATTAATTAATTAAAATAATATATAGTATATTTGCGGCACGTTCCAGAGTGGAAGATACTACCAGTATCGCCCTGGTGTAAGACCACCATTCAGAATTGAAACGTTGCTTCAAATGGCTTTAGCCGTGTTTAGTGACTAGATCTGAATAGCCAGGTACTTCCTCACCTTCATCTTTCCCTTCCCCACTTACCTTCAGCCTCACAACATCCCCCAATTGGGGATGCCATAGTCTCACTGGCTCCAGACGGGAGCAGTTGGGACTCTTGTGAGGTATTCACTATAAAAAAAAAAAATATAATAATAATCGATCCGGCCCACCACGCATTTGGTAGGCAAGCGCATCCGCCGCCAAGAACCGAACAAACCTCACCCCATAAACCCGAGCACTCCTGCTAAGTCACCAAACATATCAAACTACTTGAGGTGGCTCTCGACTAGCAATCCGTAGGTCGCGGGTCCAAATAAATTTTATTAAAATTAATTTGCACTATTTTACAATTAGTGTTTGGTTATATCTGAATAGCCAGGTACTCTCCCACCTTCCTCCTCGTCATCTCCTTTGAGGTCTCCTTTGAGGATGCCATAGTCTCACTGGCTCCAGACGGAAGTTTTTGTAAGTCTCCATATTCAAATTCGGCGGTATGATTTTTTTATGTGACACCTCTCACTAGAGCGCCCCTGTCTTTACACGTTAAATACATAGAAACTATGTCGCCAACCGGTTGGGCAGCGTTATGAGGCGGGTTAAGGTAGGGGCTGTAGGAATGAATTTATTAATGCGGGTCTTAAAAGGCCCGGATTATATTGATAGCTCGTTCCACATGCGAGCCACTTACGATAAAACGAGTCGGAGAAACGACCCGTTCATATATGTATAGATAACATCAACTTAACTGTGAACGTGTATTCCGCTCGGTCCGTCGAGTATCAAGCACGTGCACGGTGCACCGGGGATCAATGCTGCTAGCTCCTTTTAACAGGCTCTAATAAAATATCTGTAGAATAGACACAGCATACGCACATTTCGTCATACATGATTTTATCGCACATATGCCTCAGGGATCTCATTTCTACAGTATTCTGTCTACGTTCAGCCTTCTTCTGCCAATTCCATGCCTCATTTCCATATATTAGGGTAGGTACCAGCACTCCATTGTGGACTGCTAGCTTCGCTTCTTTGGACAGTTTTTAGTTAGCTCCAACCGCGTCCAATCATCCATTAATTACCCATTATAACCAAGAACCCGGCCTCCCCTACTAAGTCACGAAGCGTAATCAGGAGAGATGGTAAAAGATACAAGTTCAAAATTTTCTACATAACATTATTCCTTTTGCCGCCATTTTGGATTTTTATGGTCGAAAGGTATCCCTCAACCAGTTTCTCTCGATCCGGCCCGCCACGCAGTAGATGGGCAAACGCATCCGCCGCCAGGACTTAGACAAACCTCACCCTATGAACCCGTGTACCCCTGCTAAGTTATGATTTTTTTATGGATTTGTTTTTGCGAAATTTTCGTTTCAATCTAAATACGCATACATTTCTTATAAACAATTCAAGAAACACACGTCATTTTGATTTGAAACGGTACCATCTCACAGTCATTTCATGCGATATTCGACTCTAGAGACTAATACTTTGAGTTCAATATCACAAAAGATTACGGAATCACATAAAACCTTGTGATGAACAGTCCACCGATTGCCCCCTTGATTGGTTCATTTAGTAAAACCATATATAGGGACACAGATCAACTTTGTCTAATAACTTCTTATCTGGATCAACATACTACGGGAATAGATCAATATATATGAGATCAACAAAATCTTTTGAACTTGATTAAATAAAAATATAACTTTAATGCATCATTTACTACGTTTCGTGACTTAGCAGGGGTGCCCGGGTTCATGGGGTGAGATTTGTCTAAGTCATTTTATAAGAGAAATTTTGAACATTGATTGAATAAAATGTTATTTTAATGTATCTTTTACCATCTCTCCCGACGTAAGTTTCTTGTAATGATTAAGTTGAAACAAAGCGTAATATCCATAATATGTGCCTATTAAAATTGCGGTGATTAGATTGGTGAGAATTTAATTTTTCAAATTTTAAATTGAAATTGCTGAAAAATTTATTCCAATTTGTTTTTTACTAAACATGGCTTAAGTCATTTCAAGCACCGATTCCAACCAACGATGTTTTAGTATATGTTCGTCAATCAACAGGAGCCATAATGTCTGTACATCAGAGCCCTCGAGAATTATTACAATTATGTGTACCGCCGCCCCGGGAGCCAATATATTAGATAACCAATACACCTACCATTAGTCACCGCCAACGTTTTAGCGAGATAGTTGTTTATTTTTTGTATTTTTTTACATCGTCTCCACACAGGAGGCCCTAAGGAAAATCGTAACCCTCAAGGCCTATGTCATCTTTGTGAATGCTGTGTTGGGGGTATTTTGAAAGAAAGGAAGGTCAGTGAGTTCTGGGAAGGAAATAGGTATGGATGGGTGGGTAGTATTCTGGGGGTCAGTGTGTTCGAGTGATAAGCATAAGATTCCAACTCTCCTACTGCGTTGCAAGGCGATGCGTTGAAAGAGGATTAATCGTTTCATTTGACGGCCGGCATAGTCCAGTGGTAACGCATTGGACTGCCATTCCGAAGGTCGCGGGTTCGAACCCGGCGTGCGCAAATAAATTTTATTTGATTAATTTGTGTTATTTCACAATTAATTAATTAAAATAATATATAGTATATTTGCGGCACGTTCCAGAGTGGAAGATACTACCAGTATCGCCCTGGTGTAAGACCACCATTCAGAATTGAAACGTTGCTCCAAATGGCTTTAGCCGTGTTTAGTGACTAGATCTGAATAGCCAGGTACTTCCTCACCTTCCTCTTTCCCTTCCCCACTTACCTTCAGCCTCACAACATCCCCCAATTGGGGATGCCATAGTCTCACTGGCTCCAGACGGGAGCAGTTGGGACTCTTGTGAGGTATTCACTATAAAAAAAAAAAAATAATAATAATCGATCCGGCCCACCACGCATTTGGTAGGCAAGCGCATCCGCCGCCAAGAACCGAACAAACCTCACCCCATAAACCCGGGCACTCCTGCTAAGTCACCAAACATATCAAACTACTTGAGGTGGCTCTCGACTAGCAATCCGTAGGTCGCGGGTTCAAATAAATTTTATTAAAATTAATTTGCACTATTTTACAATTAGTGTTTGGTTATATCTGAATAGCCAGGTACTCTCCCACCTTCCTCCTCGTCATCTCCTTTGAGGTCTCCTTTGAGGATGCCATAGTCTCACTGGCTCCAGACGGAATTTTTTGTAAGTCTCTATATTCAAATTCGGCGGTATGATTTTTTTATGTGACACCTCTCACTAGAGCGCCCCTGTCTTTACACGTTAAATACATAGAAACTATGTCGCCAACCGGTTGGGCAGCGTTATGAGGCGGGTTAAGGTAGGGGCTGTAGGAATGAATTTATTAATGCGGGTCTTAAAGAGGCCCGGATTATATTGATAGCTCGTTCCACATGCGAGCCGACTTACGATAAAACGAGTCGGAGAAACGACTCGTTCGTATATGTATAGATAACATCAACTTAACTGTGAACGTGTATTCCGCTCGGTCCGTCGAGTATCAAGCACGTGCACGGTGCACCGGGGATCAATGCTGCTAGCTCCTTTTAACAGGCTCTAATAAAATATCTGTAGAATAGACACAGCATACGCACATTTTGTCATACATGATTTTACCGTACATATGCCTCAGGGATCTCATTTCTACAGTATTCAGTCTACTTTCAGCCTTCTTCTGCCAGTTCCATGCCTCACTTCCGTATATTAGGGAAGGTACCAGCACTCCATTGTGGACTGCTAGCTTCGCTTCTTTGGACAGTTTTTTGTTAGCTCCAACCTCGTCCAATCATCCATTAACTACCCATTATAACCAAGAACCCGGCCACCCCTAATAAGTCACGAAGCGTAATCAGGAGAGATGGTAATAGATGCAAGTTCAAAATTTCCCATATAACATTATGCCTTTTGCTGCCATTTTGGATTTTGATGGTCGAAAGGTATCCCTCAACCAGTCTCTTTCGATCCGGCCCGCCACGCAGTAGGTATTTTTTATGGATTTGATTTTTGCGAAAGTTTCGTTTCAATCTAAATACGCATACATTTCTTATAAACAATTCAAGCAACATATATTAGGGTAGGTACCAGCACTCCATTGTGGACTGCTAGCTTCGCTTCTTTGGACAGTTTTTAGTTAGCTCCAACCGCGTCCAATCATCCATTAATTACCCATTATAACCAAGAACCCGGCCTCCCCTACTAAGTCACGAAGCGTAATCAGGAGAGATGGTAAAAGATACAAGTTCAAAATTTTCTACATAACATTATTCCTTTTGCCGCCATTTTGGATTTTTATGGTCGAAAGGTATCCCTCAACCAGTTTCTCTCGATCCGGCCCGCCACGCAGTAGATGGGCAAACGCATCCGCCGCCAGGACTTAGACAAACCTCACCCTATGAACCCGTGTACCCCTGCTAAGTTATGATTTTTTTATGGATTTGTTTTTGCGAAATTTTCGTTTCAATCTAAATACGCATACATTTCTTATAAACAATTCAAGAAACACACGTCATTTTGATTTGAAACGGTACCATCTCACAGTCATTTCATGCGATATTCGACTCTAGAGACTAATACTTTGAGTTCAATATCACAAAAGATTACGGAATCACATAAAACCTTGTGATGAACAGTCCACCGATTGCCCCCTTGATTGGTTCATTTAGTAAAACCATATATAGGGACACAGATCAACTTTGTCTAATAACTTCTTACCTGGATCAACATACTACGGGAATAGATCAATATATATGAGATCAACATACATAAGTATGCCAATTTGGGTAGATCAACATACTACGGGAATAGATCAATATATATGAGATCAACATACATAAGTATGCCAATTTGGGTAGATCAACATACTACGGGAATAGATCAATATATATGAGATCAACATAAGTATGCCAATTTGGGTAGATCAACATAAATTATGCATCCGATTTCCATTCAAATTTTGAAAATTTTACTAACAGTATATCAAATGGTTTTTCTGGCAAACTGGCAACATTGATAAGTATTGTACCACTGTTGTCAATTCATTCAGATGTATTCCATAATAGCCAAGTTATATGGTGTTTAAGGTGGATCAACTTAGTCTAACAACTTCTTACTGGATCAACATAATACGGGAAGAGGACAATATATATATATACATATATACAGTGTATGATGTCATTTTAAGCAAAAACGCCTTAAGAGACCCGATATTCTTTCAAATAAAATAGCAATTTACTTCAGTATTAGACAAAAAAATCACACCAAAATTATTCTACAAGGTTATTATTTTTTATTACTGTCAGTCTTAATTCAGGTTTCAAAGGGTTAACACTACATAAGCACAACTAAATTAAAACTCATCTGAACAAATCATCATTTATGAAGATGTCTGCCTCCGTCTAGTAAGGGCCGCTCCCCGGCTACATATAAAAATAAGTAAAATGATTTGCACCTCTCCTTTCCCTTTCATGCTGATGGTCCCGCGAGGTTCCATGTGGTAGCCCTCTAGTTTCTCCAGAGCCAGCTTGCACTGGCCCGAGATGTGTATCTTCAGGGCCTCCCCGTTGGACTCCATCCGGCTGGCCGTGTTGACCGTGTCCCCGAACAGGCAGTACCGCGGCATGGTCAGTCCCACCACTCCCGCTACCACAGGACCTGGAGACCATTATACTAAATAAACCTCGGCCAACTTCTAACATTACAAAACATTTGGTTGGTCACCTTTAACAAACAAAAGTCAAATACATATATGTTTGTGAGCTAGAAAGGGTCATTATTCTAGGAATCAGTTAAAGCTGTCGACATTATCATGACAATCTTCAACCTCAAGTGGGACTTTGCTGAGCACATGACCATTGTAAATAAAATAGCACTAGATGGCATCTTTAGTAGAAAACAGCAACATAAGTCATAAGGGTCCAGGAAAAAAATGGATGATCGAATATAGGAAAAGCTACCTTCATCAATGCGTTTGTCAGCAAGATTTTTTTCCACTTCTTTGACAATTTTCATTGTTGCTTAAAGAGTATGCACTTTTTTATACCGGACGGTTCATTTTAAAGATTGAAACATTTAAAAACTAGAAAGCAAAAAGATAGACACACTGCTGTGTTTAAATTTCTACCAACTAATGTCAGAAGCGGCCGCCGACAGCGATCAATCTAGTAAAATAGTAGAAAAACTGCTTGCTTTAAATGACTAATGCTGTAAAATAATGTATACAGGAAAGATTGATGCAATCCATTTTGTATGCAATTAATTCGAGACTGAAAGAATGAATATTCGAGAAACGATCAATGGAGTTAATTGTATAACAAATAAGTGATAATGATTTATTATTTATTTATTTATTGACATCGCGCTTGGGTCTCACTCGGGCGTAGTGTGTTCAATTCCTCGGCTGGCTAAGTCCTCCATCACAACACAAGCAACATTTTCAGCTTACTGTGATGGTAGTAGGAGATTTTCAAATATTGTCAGGTTATTCGTAACCCGGGAATGTTTGTCTTTCTTTTTTAAATTAATTAATTAATTTATATAGATTTGGATCGTCTCACTAGAGCCTAAGTTTGTGCCTTACTATTTAGAAGAAAAAAGACTTAAATACCCGTGTGTACTCCGATGCGCAACTTTAGGGTTTCATTTGGTCTGTGTGATATTCTGTGATTTTTCACAGCATCTAGTAAATCCAGCGACATGGAGGCTATTTCCCCGGCGTGGCGGTCGTCATTTCGTAAAGGAAGTCCTGACACCTGAAAATAAATAACTCCATTTATACTTACATATTTACAGGTTTTTGTGACTAGTTATAATACATATAAAGTATAGATCCGTACTTAATATGATAAACATAATACAGTAAAACTCGCTTAAGAAGTTCCCACTTAAGAAGTTTTCACGCTTAAGAAGTTTTGATTTTTGGTCCCTTGAAAATTCCATACAAAAAACACGATTTTTTCCCACATAAGAAGTTTTAGAGCTAAAACTGCTTCCCGCTTAAGAGGTTTTAGAAATCCGGCGGTAAAATCAACACAAACGAAATATTGTGTCGCAAAATATCTAAAATGAACCTTTTTCCAAGTCATAAATTGAAAGACGTTGACTGAAACCCATACCTAGTACCTGAGACCATAAAACCCTTTGTCGGCCGCTGGGCCGTAAGCCGTAACCTGCCGTAACCAATAAATAAACCAAATACCCCGTCTCCTAATCCCCTAACTAGGTAAAATAGCAACGGAATGAATAAACAATGCGGAATTATGTAACAAATATGCAAGCGTCTTTAAGGCCGAAATAACATGAAAGATTATATTAAACTCAACCTTAATCACAACGTGGGCTAGATCTACATTTGCATACATTTGACGCCTCCTTCAATAATCTTCCCTTTGATAATGAACATAGAGATGTTTCGTAATATTATTGTATAAAATTTTTATTCCATCGAATTTGTAAAACACGAAAAACTTTTGATAATCTATCGGATCACGGTTAATACGGAATATTTCACCTTTAAATACATAACAACATGATTATATGGCGGGGGAGATGGTAAAATATGCATTATAATTACGTTTTTTTCATTCAAACATCAAAAATTGCCGTGCATCATGTTTCATCTGACATTTGTCGTAAATTAAGTTTGAAGGTTAGGAAATACATATGCATAAATTTAAAATGTAGATTGAAACGAAACTTCGCGAATGATTTTTGTAGTTTTTGGATGCGTTCACAGATTATAATTCCGGCGTCAAACAGATTGTATGATATAACTACCTTTTTCTAAATACATAATACTAATTACCATGATAACTAGAAGATGTATATATATATATATTTTTTTTTTTGACCGCTTGGATCATATGAGCTTGTTTTCACGACAATTTAATGTAGGTAGACATAGGAATGACGTATGCCCCGGACTCGAGTTATTAAATGGTTAAAATTGAATCCCACTTAAGAAGTTTTCCCACTTAAGAAGTTTTTTTTCCCCGGTCCCTTGGAAAACTTCTTAAGAGAGTTTCACTGTAATACTTACAACCATGTACGCATCTCCTATTGTTTCCACTTTATAGACATCGTAGCCTTTAATAATTCTATCAAACACAGTGTACAGGTCGTTTAGAAAGTTGACAACTTCCAATGGAGTGGATTCGGCTGACATCTGCGTGAAGCCGACGATGTCGCTGAAGTAAATGGTGACGGAGTCGAAGGACTCGGGTTCCACTCCGTGGCCCGTGGTCAGGCGCTTGGCTACCGGCTGAGGCAGCATCCTGTGCAGCAGGTCCTCCGTCTTCTGCTTCTCTTCATACAGTAATCTGGTTCTCTCATTCACTAAGTCCTCCAAGTTGGTGGCGTACTTCTCCATCATGCCCATCATTTGGTCCATTATGTTGCGATTCCTAGAATGAGGCATTTATTTTAGCCCTTCAAATGTAACCATATTGTAAAAATATCTAATGCTATGTCAAAACAGACAATGATGCGACAATAAATCAGCAAGGTGTCACCCAGCCCGAGACTGCTTGGAGCTACTGAGAGTTCATTCACTAGTTACTAGGAGTTCACTCCTCAGGCCTCTGACATATTCTGTCAAAAGTGTCTTTATGCTTTGCGATAAAAACCAATTAAATGGAATATTTCTGAATGTTTCCATAAATTTAATACTATTTTTGAAAGTTAATGAGATACACACAATTTTTTAAATATTGAAATATTGAATGGAAACATAAAACTAAAATTACTGATAATGAATAAAAAAACACACATTTTGTAATACAAAGGTTTTATAAACATTACTGTCGCCTCATTTTTTTGTTGTTTCATATAAATAAAATATTGATATTGATTGAATTATTGAAAAATATACATTTAATATTTTTCACAAATTGCAGCCGTTACCTTTGGTTTCATAGGCATACATTTTAATTTTTCTGTGGTTATGTTATAGATTTGAATATAAAGCGTGGTGTTTTCCTCTTTCTAACATCGTTTAAATCATATTTCTCACCGTGATAGTAAGGGAGACTTATATGAGCTGTTCCCAGTAGCGAAAGTGAAGCTTTTCAAAAATGAGTTGGTCAAGAGGTTCAATAAAAAGAAACCCATAAAAAGGAACTCGTAATGGAGTTCATCAAAAAGGAGCCCTTTGCAAAAGAAGCCAACCGAGAGGAAGATTATCTCATAAAGGAGTTAATGGTGAGTTTGAAGAGAAGAAAAATGTCTGTAACTTACTTCCCCCCCTTCATCTTCTTGAGGCGGATGCGCACGGTGTGGAAGTCGGGGCGCTGGTCCGGCTCCTCGGCCCAGCAGTCGCGCATGACGCCGAGCACGCTTTCCTCCGCCGCGTCCGACTGCAGGCACAGCACGTCCGGCCGCAGTGGCGCCTCTCCTTCCACAGGGTAGCGCTTCACCAGCTCTACTATCTCTGTAAACAAACACACAGTAAAGGTTAATCGAAGCTAACAACAATAACTTCAACTGGCGGCAATTCATCCAAATACTTTAATTATAGAGGCATTTTATAGGTGTTCAATGTTCATAAATGTCAGAGTCCCAAATTACTTGACCCTGTATAGAAACAAGACAGATTCCCCTACCCACTATTTTAACAAACAAATTGAAACCATGTTTTGTTTTGAGTGCAGGCTTGAGGAGGGAATGCTATCCTTGTCGTTTCCTCGACTCGTTCTCGAGTTCAACAGCTCGGCTGTGGAACTATTTGCCGGCCTCGGTGTTTCTCTGGAGATGTTCTGTGTTCTGTCAAAGTAATGGATCCTTTTCCTCAACTACAAAATGTTAAATAAAATGGATTGTTGAAATTACCTTTAGGTTCATACCGTGTGGGGCCAAATGGACCCTTCCTTCCGATAATTTCGTACATTATGATGGCAAATGCGTACACGTCTCCTTTGGGGCTACCGCGCGGGGGCCCATGCGCTCGCAGCAGCTCCGGGGCTCTCCAGAACAAACCTGGACAAACGAACAAACGCACTGGCTGTAATCACCCTATCTTATTGAACACTACTTCATGGAAGAGAATCACCATGATTGTGTATAGATATACATACTGCGATAGTATTGGTGTTCTCCGATTGAGTCGTTCTCTGCCGAATGCCGAAGATCATGCAAACCAAAATCTGTGACCTGTGCAGGAAATAAAGGAAAATGTATCTTGTTGTGTTAAAATTGTTCATTTTATATATTGTATCTTAATCCTATAATACATGTCCTGGCTGGATCATTTTAAGTTTCAAGTTAGCTTTCTTATGGATGTGCTTGGCGCAAATTGAATAATTGATATGTATATTTCAAGAATACACAACAGTAGTTTTAAATGGAAAACATAACAAATTGCTTTCGATAATTGAGGCGCTCAGCGGAAGAGTGGCCCAACCAACAAAAACTCAATATCAGCGAGAACATCAGATTGTTAAAGAACTAATTTAGTAATGGAAGAACGATATTATATAGCGCCATCCCTTTTAATCAGTACAAACTAAAATTAGGCCACAGTGGCTTCATAGACAATGATTGTGAAAATAATTGTTTCACTCTATTATTATTAGCCGGAGTTCAAACAAGAATCTATACAAAAAATGCTGAAGAATAATGTATTTCACATTAACACTAACTCGCACATATAAAATATCAACAGTTAATTATTTTCTTATTAGTACTTACATTGATTTTGTACATTGGATTTAAGAACTTTCGGACATTTAAGATTTTGAACAAACGAACATTAACATTTTATTTATATAGATAAATATAAATGAACATGTTTAAAAAATAATGCCACGTTTCCTAAATGCTTGACTACATCAATGATTTTTTCCACTTTGACAATTTTTAATCTTTCTTGAAGAGTAAGCACTTTTTGCACCGGACAGTTCATTTTTAAAGTACAAACACTCAAAAACAGAAAGTAAAAAGATAGCCGCATGTACTGCTGTGTTTAAATTTCAAATGACAAATTATGTCATAAGTAAAATAATACAAAAACTGCGTGCCTTAAACAATGCATATAAGAATGATCGATGTAATCCATTTATTCATATTTTGTATGAAATTAATTTAGGGCACAAGCGGGAAAACAATTATTAATGGAGATAATCACAGAATAATTGTAATTAATGATGAAGAAATGTTTGTAAGGAAATTGGGCTTACCTGCAGCATCCAGCGGGAGGTAACGACGCAGTTGGAAGATTTAAGATTACCGTGCCAGCCCAGAGGGGAACTGTGTATAAAACACATGCCCTACAAACAAACACACGTACTTCATATTCTTATAAACAGTACATATTATTCAAAACTATTTCAACTTGAAACGCTTCTATTCTTACCTTTATGAGATCGTGGACTAGAGACGCAATAAACATGTTATCTAATTTTATATCTTCATTTTCTATTATATCCTGAAATAAATAAATACAAATTATGGTTTTATTAATGATGTTTTACAATCTACAGCTGGACACACACGGCAAAACCATTTGGTCCCGAACCATTTGGACACGGTGCAAATTAAGGAGCCACACATGACTCAGCCGAGCCAGTTTGTTTGTTTTTGTTTTTGAATCTTTATTTAGATGTACGCAAATTTTTTCATACATCTAGTAGGAAAATATAAAAAATAACAATTACATTTTAAGAGAAAAAGATAAATACACAAAATTATATTATATAAAATATCTAGGTGAATAAAATAATATTGGTGAGTATGTTCAACAATCAAAAATTATTTTTTACATATAAAGCACATGTCCTACGAAAAGTGCTAAGGCTTGTGGCTTCCTTTATGACATTTGGTAGGTTATTATAAAGTTTTTGCCCTTTATAAAACGCTCTGTTTTGTGTGCATGAAAGTTTAGTTTTGGGAAGCCTAAAATCTCTGCGTCTTCTCGTAAGATAATTGTGAACATTTTCATGGTACATAACATTTCTTTGCAGATAATTTGGGAGCATATTAGTTTGATTTATGTCCAGTGATGCCATGTCACAAAAATTAATATCGGTAGTTTGTCAAATAATTTTTTTTTTTTATACATTAACTGCACGTAGGAGGCCCTGAGGAAAATAATTTCCCTCAGGGCCTATGTCACCTTTGGGGATTCTTTTTGGAGGGTCTTTTTGATCAAGTTCTGCGAAGGAAAGAGGTAGGAGGGGTGGTTAGGAATCTAGGGATCAGTGTGTCTCCCGCTGCGGTACATGGTGATGGGTCAGGAGAGACCTGTTGGAGAGGTCAAAGGGGTCTCCCCAAACTAGAGGTGTGAATAACGGTTCTTTTCCGATACCTAATATAACAAATAACACCCCAACCCAATAACATAGTATCATACCTGTTATTTAATAACATAGTATTCCAAGAATTTGGATAAGCTTGTAGATACGTAATAACGAACGGCATCGTTATTCGTTGCTGGGGCCGAGCGGCTGAGTCGATAATGAAATGTTATATTCATATTAGGGCAGGAGAGGAGCATAAAATAAATAATGTTTATAATTTTATGATTTTTATTGCTTTGCACTTTTCTAGTGACAGTTAGGTTGCATATACATTATGAAGTAGATAAAATTGTTGAATTAATTTTGAATAAATACCTCAAATAAAAAATATATATTTTTACCACTGGAGCGATTACAGAAATAAAAAATATTCTCTTTGATTGCTTGACATTCCTGCGCGAAAAAATTTCATTCCACATTAAAAATATCTTATCGCCGAATTTGAATATGGAGACACACAAAACTGATTAAATTGATATCTAGGCAATGAATCCAACAATATTTAATCATATATTTTTATCACATATTTTTAGGATTTAGCTATTAAAAAATTACTTAACAACTTTTTTGTAGTTATTTAAAATATTGCATTTTTCACGTAAAATGGCGATACTGAAAGTACCTATCTACCATTCTTGAACGTGCTGCAAATATACCATATAGGTACTAACGAATTATTTAAAACTAATAAATATTGTGAAATTATACAAATTTATCAAATAAAATTTACTTGCGCACGCCGTAATTTGAACCCGCGACCTCCGAATTCGTAGCCAAGGATCGTAATCTCAATCTCAACGGCGAAACAATGAACAACTATTTTGTAGTTATTTAAAATATTGCATTATTCAAGTAACATGGCGATACTGAAAGTACCTATCTACCATTCTTGAACTTGCCGCAAATATACCATATAATTATCAAACAATACTTCGTATATCTTCGGTGATCGGGAATTACCCAAATTACGTTCTTACCTTCTTAGAACTTGGAACTTCCAAGTTCCAAGAAGTTAACATTATTACATAATTTTGTTATTCCGTTCCGTTCGTTATTCGTTATTCGAATTATTTAGTTATTCAGTTATTTTATAAGTCAACCGTTCCATGTCAGAACGGTCGACTAGTCGACTTATAAAATAACGGGAAGTTATTCAATACTATGTTATGCGGTACTAGAGTAACAGGTATGCCATTATTTGAAGATACTATGTTATCCATACCTGTTAACGTTATATTAGGCACACCTCTACCCCAAACCACAACACACACCTCACCCGATGAACACGAGCAATCCAGCCCTGCTAAATCGCCAAATGTAGCGAACCACTTGGGGTGACCTATGGCAGAGGTGTTGGTTATTCAATCTCCCAACTTGGTATTATGTATATATAGGGACTAGTTGTTATGTTTCTGGTGGACAGAGAACTTCAGAGAGAAAACTTTCCCCGGAATATTTTAGGAATGGCATCACTATCAATCAGAGCAAACAACTCAAACTTGTGAACTAAAATCATACATGGGTTATTTCATATAAATAGGTTATTTTTTTCTAAATATTCAACAAAGGTATATTTAATCTGCAGACAAGCAGCCATGTGGCAGCTTCGCGGGACTGCCTATCTATTGTCTAAATATTTGTATTATGCCAAATGTGTTTTGTTAGGAATAAATAAAAAAAATAAAAATAATACAGGTATTTAAATAGAATAACGTTTTTTTACAAATATTCAACAAAGAGCATAGACTAAATTAGACTAGACACGGCATATTCATTAAATAACCCCAACACAATTTTGGTTTGGTTCACATGCACATTTATGAAAAGGCCCACGCATTATGACGCAATGCGAAATGGGCACTGTGCATTGCGTTTTACCTTTTGTTGGTCTATTTTGCTTCTCAGCTATGCTGGGCAAGTTCATTTTTTCAATCACAAAAATAACCCAGTTCCAAATATTTAAATTTGAATTATGTCCATATTACAACACCGCTGACAACAAATTCTCCGTGGTTTCGCTTACGAGTTTGAACGCTTGTACAAGGAGTTTAAACAGAGTTGGGTTGTTAAGTTCATCTCCATATTTGTGACGTACGCTAAGTGGCGTTATTTTTAAAATGAATTTAACTAGACAGGGCTAATGTAGTATAATACATCAATGACAAAGAGGGTTTATTTCAAATTAAGCATTCAAGGTTTATTTAATTAAGTAGTAAGAAATAATATAGGTACATTAAATAGGTATACATTTATTTTCATTCAGAAAAAAATCACGTCACTTGAAGACGCCATAACATGGAGGAATCTTTCCTCTATGTGCCATACTGTCTGACTGAGGTGTTGAGCCAGGCCAAGCCCCCTGTGTTTTCCCACACACAACGAATTTTGGCTCGCTGGCTCTGCCATGTGTGTACAGCTTAATAATAAATAATGTCTTTAACACTGCTTACCACAACAAGAGTATAGTATATAATATTTTTAAAAAGAAAGAAATGATCATGGGTTACGAATCACTTGACGATATTTTGAAAATCTCCTACTACCATCACAGCAAACAAAAAATATTATTTGTGTTGTGATGGAGGACTGAACCAGCAGAGGAATTGAACCGGATCGGAACCAAACGTGATGCCAAACTCAGACATTGACAGAATGAGGAAAAAAGACAAAAATGTATAAATTACTGTAAATCGAGGGTTTAATGTCAAACAATGTTATCTACAAAAAAAACATACCAATAATTCGGGGGCTTAAAATCAAACATCGTTTTCTACAAAAAAAAAATACTGAAACTAATTATTGAGATGTCTTTTTAGGGATAACGTTGTTTGACTTTAAGACGTAAAATTATTTGTGTGTTTTTTGTAGGTAATGTGGTTTGACTTTAACCTCTAAGGGCCCGAGCCCTGCATTTGCAGTGTTGAAGAATCATGCCAATGCACAGTACGAAGAACTGCAATTGCAGTGTCGACTTTAAACATTCATGTTGTACATACTAGGTTAATTAAAGACTACGGGGTTAAGCCCCATCGAAATGTGTAATTATGCAAACACCTCTCTGTGAGAATCTGTAACGAGGCTTTATAATATTTATGATAATTTCAATTATCAATTTTTACTATTATTTTTAGTAAAAAAATAAAATGTTTGTAATGCTTACATATAAACTACCCTTAGCACAATAGTCGGTAACCAGCAACACCCTCATGGGTTCCACCACGGCTCCGATGAAGGAGTTGATATTGTCGTGCCGCAAGTCTCGCAACAGGCGCATCACTTTCATTATCTCTCGAGATATATCCTGCAATAAAACAACAAGCAAGTATTGGCGTGTTCTGAGACATGGATGTCTAAATGTATTATTATGTTCGTGGTGCTATTAATGGTATTGTGGAAAGTCACCTTCTTCCTGGAGAACTTGAGTTCTTTGATTCGAATGACGTTGCCCCGGAACTGCCCCGTGGTGGCAAACACTTGCAAACCGCAGCGACTCTCAAACGATCCCCCACTTACGAGGCTTAACTAGAATCAGATAGAAACAAATTGTTGCATTATGTTGGCTTTCACAAATCACACGTTCAAAGGTTAAATTATACAGGCACTATGTCCCAACCTAGGGAACCCGTAATACTTATTGTATTGGTATATTATTGCTTTATCCACTGCAGGTGACGAAGTATTTAATACTACTTGGGTTTGATGCGATAACTTTTTTTCACATTCTGCTGCCAGTTTGGCATGTACATAATACTGAATGCCAAACAAGCGGTGTAAAGCACAGCAATATCTGTACTCTTTTAAAGTTCCAAGGGTTATCAACTACCATTAGGATTATTTGCACTCACTTTACTGGGAGAGGAGACCAGATCATTGCCCGTGTAGCCGTGTATGTCGAGGCAGTCTATCTTCCAGAGCAGGCCCTCTATCTCCTGCTCGATCTTCCACTTGCGGTAAATGCTGACGGTAACCACTATAGCGCAGAACAGAGTGACGGCCAGCACCACCACCACCACCTGCGAGGACACGTGTGTGTCGTCCTTGGGACACTTCTCATTCATGAAGCCACACGACGGCTCGTCAGCCGGCTTCTCCACATTGGGCCACTCGATCGGCAGGCGGGGGTTCAGCTTGTACGTCTACAACATAAACACATGTTATAATACCGGTCTGCTATTCTATCGGCAGTCTCAGATTTACTTTGCAAGTCTGAAATATAAATATAACATGTCGTATTGTGAAATTTGAGGGAGGACACGTCCAAATCTAACCGACAGAATGCTTTTAACCCATTGCAGTATTATTGTGAAATTTCATGGAGGCCTATGATCAAAGCTGAACACCAGAAGAAAGATATAAATTTGCTGTGCAAAATAAATACCACTTGTTAACGGTAAGATGATTTGACAATTTTTTTCATTCTTTGCTAACGCTAGTTAAATATTCTATTTGTACAATTCTGGGAAGAAGGGGATGAGTAAAAGTACCTAGTTTTAAGTTATTATGCGATCTTGTAAATATAAAATAACATAGATTTTCATTGAAGCAAGGAATATAATTAATTACATATATATATATGAAAAATGCGGCAAGGAGAAATCTTGGCACATTTTGACTCATCTCCTTTTCCTTTTGCAAACAATTATCTCGGCATAAGGCAGCGTTTTAGTGAAAGCTACAGTAATAGGGGTGACTTACGAGTCCCAGGACCAATAGAAGATTATTACTAAGTGAAGTTAAATGGCAGAGCAAATGCTACGATGACAATATATTATATGTCAGAAAAAGAAGCGTTAGAAAAATGCAGCAAATGCTATGATGAAAAACAGGGTTTAAAGTTATTGGCAGCATTGTCACAAGTACAAGTGCTAGAGAGGCAGGAGCGGGCTGGGAGTATAGTAGATATCAAATAGCATTGTTAAATGGCAGTTGAGTAAAAGAGCCACAGTAACAGTACATAATTAATCATTAAAAAGATGTGGAATTGAAATAAAAACACAGAAGAGGTGATAAAGAATAAATAAACAAAATGGTGTGCAACTCACTCACTGGATATTCACCGTTAGGCCCCTGTTGAAAATGTCCAATGGGTACCATTAGATGATCGCAAGTAAAATTATTAATACCGATTTGAACTCCGGGCTTCAGCGACAGCACTGAGAAGTTACCTTCTGAATCTCCGTGTTCGTCCAAGTGAATGGTCGCCCCCGTTATACCTGCAAATAACCAACAACCCCCATTAGTCGCAAACAATCCTCATTAGGTAGCTTTATTTCAAGTAAATTAAATCAAGTCTTTACTTGTGTAAGTTCTGTTATTGATGGTTTCGATAATTCGAGATCCGTTGGAGGCTATTTCTCTGATTCGGTCGGGAGTGAGATTCTTCTCTTCTTGCAGAAGTTCGTGGAGCGCCCAGGCGTATAGCTTTACAGAATCATAGAGGTATGCTGCGTATATGGATACAAACTGTTAATAGAAAACACACAAATCATAATTATAGAGTACCAAAACAATATGCAGGTGGATGAGTTTGTGTATTTGGGAAGTATGTTTACGAGAGATGGACAGGCTGACAGGAATATTGAAAGAAGGGTAAATGCAGGTAACTCCATTTGTGGAGGACTGACTTAGTGCTGCAGTCCACAATGGAATGGGGCATGGAACTGGCAGCGGAAGGATGAATGGAGTGAATGCTATAGAAATGAGATCCTAGATAATATTAGATTTGTAGAAATATATATAACAAACCTTGGCAAAGTTACTTTCGTTGAAGAGAGACGGTATGGAGAAGTTGAAGGGCTCCCTAGCATTATATTCTTCCACCGTCTTAGTAAACTTAGTGTACCCCTTACTGGGCGGGGTGGAAGCTATGACCAGCAAGGACTGCGAGCGCTTCTTGAACGACTTGTCATAGCGGCAGTCAGAATATTTAGTGATTTGGTCTGGTCCTAGGAAATTACACATTTATTAGCTTTTTCAGTTTGCAAGAGTTATATAAACATTAGTAATAGGCGAGGAGGAACCTTTACTCACTCCACAAGTACTTCCAGGAGTCCTTGGAGGTGTAGGTGGACATGTCTACAAAGATGACCATGTATTCCCCGTTCAGAAAGAGTTGAGCCGCATCCATAGAGATCATGAACTCAATCAGTGAGGCTGGTCTGCCGAGATATACGTAGACTGGAAACATAAATCAGAACAAAACATAAAATGACATCAAAATCTGCCCTCATAAGTATAAGAATAGCAAATTTGGTAGACTTGAAAGACTGAAAGACCGTAAGAGTAAAAGACTCACTCCTAGTCCTGTCCTTGGTCTCCTGGATGAACTGGTACCAGTAGCCGCCATTGCAGCAGAGGCGCTGCTGCTCGCAGCACTTGTGTTCGTCCAGTGACTCGCGCAGGTGGTTCACCGTCATGTTTTTCTGTTTGGCGTGGTTCTCCAGGCTCAGCGCCACTTTCCGCCAGCGCTCATCGTGGATGATGGAGAACTTTTGCCAGCGATAGTACCTGAGCAGCGATATCACAGATTTAGTCACCTGAAAAGAATTACTTAATGAATTACTTAAATTACTAAAAACATAATCATTTGGATTCTACTGCTAAGGAAGTTTCAGCTCATGTCTCGTGACATCCACATACCACTTAGAGATTAGTTCCCTATTCTGAATGGGTAATATCCTTCACAATAAAGGTACTTCCGAGCCATTGTTTTAATAAATACACTTCAAATGAAATCAAGTATATATGTATCTGTTAATGAAAATGTTTATAATTTATTTTACCAAAATAAAAAATAGTGGAATTACCTGCAAATCTGGAGGCTCCGTTCTTGCAAATGTTGGAATTGTAGATGCTCTATAATCAGAACATTTCTGTAAAATAATAACCTCATTACATTCACATTAGACAGGGCTATTATTCACTTCACAATATATTTAGGTATGGCCATTAAACAATTTAGTACAGCTCAATTAGAAACAAAAGACCACCGTACCCTAGCGTTGTCCAGAAAGGAACGCGATGCGGGAAGAGGGTACCACGTGGTAATTATTATTTCATATATTCGTTATTTTTTACCAAAACTTTGTATTCACTGCAGATATCGTGTGACAACAGTGGCAATACTAATATAATAGAAAACTATAATAGGTTTTGAAGTGCCTGATAGGTTAGTGGTTAGAATAACACTCACGTATGATATCATGGGCAAGTTGCGGGACTGCGAGACGATGGCCTCCACGTAGCAGTACTCCTCGGGGCCGAAGAAGGCGACGACTCCATCGCAGACCATGTCGGTGATGGCGCGCGTCGCGATCACCGTGTCCCCCTTTGTGTCGTTCCAGCGCATCACCAGCTCCACATCCGGCAGCAGCTCGGGGTCATTGTTTATCTAAACACACAACACATAATATTCGATACAATGTAGTACAAACAATAATAATACATAGATTAGCTTCCTAAAAGCTAAGAATAAAGACAATTTGCGGATTCTTTCCGTGAGCACGGGTTACTCATTCCTTTAATAGAAACCCGTTCGTTATAGGATATTGGCTATGTCTCCAGGTTCCGCAGTGTGTCATCCCAGCATTGGGTCTACGTGCTGCTAGGCAGGGGAGTGGGAGGGGACTAAAAATGTATTACCAATTTATAAATTGTTTATAATTTTGTGTTTCATTACAACTGGTTTCTGGTCTTCATAATATTATGTAACTCATCATACCGGCAACCACAAATGGATTTCTGCTCACCACACTACACAGATGAAGTTCAAATGTACGCAGTACGAAGTGAGGCCGACGTAGGGCCCCCGTCCAAGAGCTGCTGATTCCATGTATCGATATGAACGGTAGCTGAGAATGGTCACGCCTTTTTTATTTTGAGGTATGTTGGTATAAAGCCGCGTATCCAGCGACAATATTCTACAAAAACTGCATTTCTGGTATCATCCACTAACGAGACACTGCCATATCTACTGGTTCCCTAGAGAAGTTTCTGTTCATATTGAGTAGTTGCCAGGCTAAGCTAAGAATTGCCATTGGCTTATGCAGTGTCCCGTTAGTAGTCCTACCGGTTCCCTTGAGAAGTTTATGTTCATATTGAGTACTTGCCAGGCTAAGCTAAGAATTGCCATTGGCTTACTGGCAAACATTTCGTCAGGGAGCAACAATCCTAATCCAATTTGTATGGCAACTTGTAAATATTATTTATAATGCAAGGTTTCCCAAACATTCTTATTTGTTACCCAAAAAATTATTATTGCCTATTGGCCTATAGGTAAGTAAAATAAAACACATTCACGCCAATGTTATTACATTTTTTTAAATATTATAATAACGAACCACTTTGTTAGGGATGCTGCAAGTCGTTCGTCTCGATGAATTGAATTGTTCTGATTCAACTTTCTGTACAATTTAATAGTCCCGATACAACTTTAAAAAAAAAAGAAAATACCAACCAAAACATGTGGATTTTTGACAGATTTTTAGGATATTGGTTTCGTGGCCCGTTGCTGGTTCACGATCCGCAATCCGGAAAAGACTTGTATAATGTAATCAAGGGTTTTGACCATAATTATTTTGAAACATGCTCATAGGTACTATTTCCTTCATTTAGTGTGCATTAACGTGAATTCTATGGAATGCAATACGAATTATTAATAATTCTCCGAAATACATCTCTGGGCACATTGTGTATGATAAGTTAGTCTTGTTTCACAACATCTATTAGGAATAGTTCATTTACAGCCAATCCAGGATTACGGATCCAGAGGGTTCCTAAACAAAGTACAACATTATTAAAGCTTATCTTTCTCTTTTAATCAAATGATTGATAGGCCAATGATAGCACGAAATATCATGAACCGTATGCATATTATTTACTATATAATCAATATGGCTGATAGCATGTTATTAAAACGTGAGTTTATTTAGGATACTGGGTGGATAAGGTTCATCAACTCGTTAATCATATATGATGGTTTAGTCTATATTGCGATAAGAAATTATTTATAATATTTCACCCAGTGGACGAACGAGCAATGTGAATTGGGAAATCGAATTCTATTTGTGGAAATTAATACAACATATGTGTTATTATGTCTTGTTCATTGCAACACGACCAAACACAGTGGGCTCCCGTGTTAACACTTTTGTTAGATTCCATTCTTAATAGTGACCGACCGAAGTTTTGGTTTTGGTTTCGGTTTCAGTCGATAAACTAGTTTTTGATGTTAGTATTTGACGTACCTCATCCAGAGCCATGGTGAGTGCCCCCGAGATAGCGAGCCCCTGGCGGTCGCGCAGGGTGCCCTTGGCGGCCGTAAGGTAGCCCACGGTGAGGCGCGTGCGGGCGGGGGCGGCGGGGCGCGCCAGCAGCAGCAGCGCCAGCAGCAGCGCCAGCCCCCCCGCGCGCCCCATGCCGCCCCGCCCCCCTCCCACTCCACTATCGCCACCGACAGATGCCCACCTGCAACATGCAAACACACACAACAGTCAGTAAAGCAGGTATAGGTAAGATTTTCAATGGTTTGGTCCTTCCGAGCCGGACAGAACTGAGGTGCGATTTCAAGTAAGGCTTGACCAGGGCTGTCTCTATGTGGGCGCAATTGTAGCAGTCCGCTCCGGGCGCCGGATTGTCAAGGCGCTGATAATACCTTGCACCTAACAGTTCTAACACATCCCTTGAGATTACTTTTCACATAAACCTCGCTACACAAATATACAAATCAACCGAATATTATTGATAACTGTGATCGGCGTCCACTGTTTCATTTTACAAAAAAAATGACTCGTGCCAGGCGCCATTTCACTCAGGGCCGGCCTTGGGTCTACCATCTTATGGGATCCACCCAATCCTGCATAGTTGATTGCAGACTTTCTCAAAGGAAGAACAATTCAAGCCGTACCTGGCGGTTCTTCTTCCTCTCCGCACCAAATCAATGCGGGTGTGCCACAAGGATCTGTGCTGTCGCCGACGCTGTTTTTGTTGCAAACCAACGAATGCTCACCAATTCATTGCTACGCTGACGACAACACCGTTCACGAGGGTTATCTTTTTGACAGGCCCCCTTCCACTCTTGATGACCGTACAGCTCGGGAAGTTTCGAGACAAAATGTTGACCATCACCCCGACAAGTTACGTGCTTGGGGTAAGGCCAACTTGGTCAGTTTCAACGTCTCAAAAATCGAAGCGTGTCTGATTTCGCCAAAGAGGGAGATCAATGTCTGCCTTGTGCAATTTGGTGGAAGCAATATCGAGCTGAGTCAGTAAAATGCTGAGTAAATATCGAGCACCGAACATTGCTAGAGAGCGCATTGACTATGTGAGTAAATATGGTAATTTTAATTTCCTTAAACTTTAACTTTAAACCGAATGATTTTTCTACGACAAATTATGTAACTCTATATGAGATTTTAATTTAATTTGTTCTGATAAAGGATTTCCCCTATTGAATGTAAATATTAGAAGCAAAAACATGGAAAAGTAAATAACATCATAAAAAACATTAAATTATTTCTCGGACTGCATTGTGTTAACAGAAACGCATTCTGCTGGCGAATTGAATTATAATATTCCGGGGTAGGTACTCCTGCTATGTGACAACAACAACATTAAACAAAAACTCTGGTATAGGAATATTTGTATCAAACCAATATGTATAATGTACTCGACGTAAAAGAGACAAATAAAATTAGTAACGTTAATTTATTAAGTATTGAAATTAAAGACGAAAATAAAAATGATAATTAAAAAATTATTGCCGGAGATATGAATTTAAATATTGCAAATGAATACTTTAGGAAGGACAAAGATAATTATCTCAACATGTTAGCGGAACTCAATTCTTTATCGTGCATAAATTCATATACTAGAAACGTTAGAGGTCAACGACCGTCATATTTAGACTATATCTTTACAAATATTTCTGATATCCAAAATATATATCAGCTGTCATTCATGTATTTTTAATTACAAATCCAGCAATCCAACATTGCCACTAATCAAACAAAATAATTCCTCAAAAAATGTACTAAATATAGATATGTTAAAATATAAATTAGAATCAGAAAATTGGAGTAAATTATATCAATGCCATGATGTCAATAATTGTTGCAAAATGTTTGAAGAAAAAATATCCAATTACATTAGTTACTCGAAAACCGTGGGTTACTCATGGGTTCATTGTATTTGTAGGAATTAAGCAAGCTCTTTATAGGCTAACTACTTACTAAACAACCAAATAAATAAAAATTTACTCAATCATTTTAAAGAATATAAAAACAAACTCATATACTCGTATTATAAAACGTAAAAAATATGTATGTTATTTTAAACAGAGGTTGGATCAGGCTGAAAATGACAGTAAATGGGTGTGTACGGTAATAAATGAAATAATTGTCAGGAATAAATACAAGAATAACGAAATCAGTGCTATTATTCATGATAACTCGAAATATCATGTTGTAAAGAAAACCCCAAAAAAAAACCTTAAAAGCTGCTTATATATTAAACATCTTCTTTGCAAATCTCATATACGTATTGACCCAAATGTAACAATTCCAGAATATAATATTAATGCTGAAAGTAAAATTTCATTTCAAGTCACCGCGGAGGACGAAACGTATCTTTATAAATGGTATGAAAGGAGGTTCTGCACCGGGCTTTGATGGAATTACAGTTCATATTAAAAATCAAATTTCTTAATTGGATTAAATGGTACAGCCCTAGCATGGGTAGTTAGGAACCTTTTCAAAAGCCTCCAATTGGTAAAAATCAACGAGGTGCTTAGTCAGCAAAAAATAAGTAATTTTGGCATACTTGTACCTGAGGTACAGGTATGCCAAACTCCTCCTGGGTTACTCCGTTACTGTTTATCATCTATGTTAATGACATTTTTATACAAAATCTAAATGGTAAAATAATATCTTACGCTAATACACTGTCATAATAATTGAAGGCACTGACTGGAACACTGTTAATAACCTAGCGAATACTGATATTCATATATTGAAAAACTAGTTCGATAAATATCTCGTCCTTAAGGACAGAAGATATTGTGAAGATAAGTATTTAAAACACTGAAAAAAATTTTTTTTTTTGTTTCAAATAAGAATTAAATATTGTAATACACCAAAGTAAATGTAGCAGAACTAATTGCAATCAAGAATGCTCTATGCTTAGTCCAACTTACAACATTAAATATCTTGATATATATAGATCAATAATTTAAATGGAAAACACATATTTGTGACCTTATCAAAAGAATTCGGAAAAGTATTAATATTTTTATAAGACTTTTAAATATTCTTAGACTAGAAAATCTAAAAAAGTGTAATATGCAATCGTTCAATCTACATTACAATATGGTATTATTAGCTAACGTGTACCCGGAGTTGTTGCGGGTTATACTTAAGAGATAGACCTATACCATCGCAGACTTTTCTGTGAGCCTTTTTAAGATATACATTTCTGTAGAACATTTTCACAGACTTTTATCTACTGTCTATAAATATAATATAAACCTTCCGGAAGAAATTCTCTAGATGATCCCTAGTGAAAACCCTTTCAAAATCCGGTGTGTAGTTTAGAAGAACTAAGCGGAAGAACTAAACTTTTATTTTATACTATTTAGAGATTGGCTGTGGAGAAACATAAGAAAATATTTTATATCCAATTAAAATAGTTCAAAGATTGATAATTAAGGTAATCTTGAAAAAAAACATCTACATTTTCTACCGAAATTCTCTATTCAATATTCAATGTATCCACAATAGACAAAATGTATAAAAATAATCGATACAGCTATTTTTGTAGGAAAATCAATTAAATAACATACAATTCAATATATCAGAATAACATTAAAATCTAATAATTTATTTTTGTCTTGTTAATGCACTTATAACGGCTTATTTTTTGGGTATTTGATGAGTCAAGGAACGGTACAAGCGGCTTTAAATTGATAAAATTACTCCAGGACTTTTTAGGTTGTCAGATATCACGGATCACAGGTTACAGGTTACTGCAGGAAGGAGGGAAACAATCGCGTCTTGTTTAGTTTCCAGGATGATTGGTGTTTTATTGGAGACAAGATGAAGGTGGTTAAATATAATAAAGCACAATGGTTGTCAGCACAAGACATGAACCACGCGTTAGTCACCTAATGGTTATATAGTGTGCGTATTTGTTGCGATCAACACGCCCGACTTTAGAATGTAAACAATGCAAATTTGTTTCATGCACTTTGCAGTAGACACTATTATATTATGTTCTGTTCACTTTACATATCGGGAAAAACACCAAGGTGGACTGGACACAAAACCTAAGTTTCTCAAACAATCCCATGTCTAGTATCTGCATAATACCAATTCAAAACCTTTATTATACAAATACATAATAATCACTACAACGAATTCAAATCAGTTTCATTTGTTGCACCAATGGGAGAGTATAATACAGGGTGTATCGGCACGTACCCGACAAACTTTAACAAGCTATTCCTTAGCACATTTAGAGTAAAAAATGTTATGGGCACTTTGCTGTCCGGTAACATTTTTTTTTAATAAAAAATTTACTATTCATATTTTCACCACATGTCACCAATGTTTTATCCTTTGTCAAAGTTTGAAAACCCATCTGGCAATATTTTGTTCGAGTTTCGTTGAATAATGTACGTACGTACCTACGTTGGCGCGCTTTTACAATCACAACGAAATGGCACGGCACCATTCGTCTCATTTTGAACTATTATTATTTAGTGTGTACGAAAGAGCGAGGACACTTTTTGACACACTTGCTAATAACAGCTGTTGAACGCGAGAAACAATGCAAATGACAGTGACGGAGTGTGGATTTTTTTTATTTATTTTTGTTTTTAATGGAAAAAAATGTTACCGGACAGCAAAGCGCCCATAACATTTTTTACTCCAAATGTGCTGAGGAATAGCTGGTTAAAGTTTGCCGGGTACTTGCCGATACACCCTGTATACAGTGACTCAACAAGAGCGCCAGATTTGAATTACGCACCATTTTTAAATATATCCATTTGACTTTCACTTTTGTTTTCGGTAATGTATGAACGCAAATCTTGGAATCGGGAATTAACACACTTCCCGACATCCGATCGAGCTGCAACTCGGCAAACAGACTGCATGCATTCTATCAACTTTTCCTTGCAATCGCATATCTCTGAAATCGGATAACATTACAGCAGTTAATAATATATGCAATAAATTATGTTCTTATCCAATCGGGATTTGGCTCAGTTGGTAGAGTTGTCGAATCTAGTTTTTGGGTAGGAAGGTTAAATCCTCAGTCAAACCAAATGGCCTCTGGAGATGAGCTCCCCAGGTTGAGAGCCTCTGGAGGCGGTGGGTTGAGAACCCCTGGAGCACGACGCAGGCAGTACAGCACAATCACACCGAATAACTGTGCTTTATTTATAGAATGTCTATTTTTAGTTTGTGCAAATGGCATTGAAAACAAAATACACACGATATGCCTTTACGAGATACAGAACCGACTACAGACAGACACAGACAAAGAATCATTAAACTTATATTTGTAGTGATATTATAATAGATAAGCGGAGATATTATTTGTAGCTTGACGATAGGCTAAAATAAACACCCACAAACATAATTAATAATTACGCATTATAATAAATTTTATAAAATATTATTCTTATTATGTAGTTTGTGTTTATTTTTGTGCAATTCTTGTCAATGGTTCAACTTGTGGTTTTATCAAATACCGTGTTGTTGACATTCACTGCATCCTTTGTTAAGTTTTCGAAATAAATAATGCAAAAAACTAGGTGCGCGCTTATTTTACACAACTTAGTTAAAAACATTCTAAGGTGATGTTGTAGTCCTGTAATGTAATGTAAAACTTTATTTAGAGTGGGGAAAATCACAAAAATCAAACCGGTAAAAACTAAATTTTTTACTACAATACATGCATTTTTGTTAAAACATGAAAATATTTCGTACATAAACTGCTGTAATGTCCGCTTGCGTATGCGTGATTGCCACCAAAAGATAGATAGAATGCATTGTCATTGAAAACGAGTCTATCTGCCTCGATCAGATATCGGGAATTGGGTTATTTTCCGATTCCAAGATTTGCATTCATATTTTACCTAAAACAAAAGTGAAAAACGAAATAGATGTATTTAAAAATAAGTAAAATATGTCTATGTTTATAAATAAACTCGGCCATTTTCATTGGAGTCACCTCATGTCACGTCATTATGGGTGACGGAGGGCGTCATTTATCATAGTCATTTAATTGGTTTAGTAATAATCAATGTAGGAGTTTGCGAACGTAAATCACTTCGTGACCGAGGGGTAAAGCATTAATAATAATAATATTTGGCTAATTTATATAGCGCCGTTTTCGAGAGAAATCACCTCAAGGGCGCTGTACAAATATATTTCTTAAACAGTTAATACTAGAACTACTGACTTACTAGTGAAAACTAGTGACTTGCGTCTGAGACATATCTAGAGACTTACGACTAAGGCCTATAACTACTATCTTAATAAAATATATATTTACATATGTAGAAACTTATAACTAAAATTAACCAGACAATCTAATTTTACAAGCGCCAGAAGAAGGAGGAAGTTCTATTATATTAGGGTGTTTATAAAATTAGTTTTTTATTATTAGCTCGAAATATATCTTAAATGGGTGAATGAAATTAATCGTCCATCTTTAACGCATTTAAATGATTCATCTATTTTTCATAGCTGAATGTCTTTAGCTATGTTTAAGCTGAATGCCAAATTTAAACAGCCAGGTACTTATATACGTCTTCTCATCCGCTTCCTTCAACCCAACAACATTCTACAGAAGAGGAAGCCATAGCTCTATCGACTTCGGGTATCACATCCGATTCCTTCAGCCCCACAACATTCTACAGAAGAGGAAGCCATAGCTCTATCGACTTCGGGTATCACATCCGATTCCTTCAGCCCCACAACATTCTACAGAAGAGGAAGCCATAGCTCTATCGACTTCGGGTATCACATCCGATTCCTTCAGCCCCACAACATTCTACAGAAGAGGAAGCCATAGCTCTATCGACTTCGGGTATCACATCCGATTCCTTCAGCCCCACAACATTCTACAGAAGAGGAAGCCATAGCTCTATCGACTTCGGGTATCACATCCGATTCCTTCAGCCCCACAACATTCTACAGAAGAGGAAGCCAAAGCTCTATCGACTTCGGGTATCACATCCGATTCCTTCAGCCCCACAACATTCTACAGAAGAGGAAGCCATAGCTCTATCGACTTCGGGTATCACATCCGATTCCTTCAGCCCCACAACATTCTACAGAAGAGGAAGCCATAGCTCTATCGACTTCGGGTATCACATCCGATTCCTTCAGCCCCACAACATTCTACAGAAGAGGAAGCCATAGCTCTATCGACTTCGGGTATCACATCCGATTCCTTCAGCCCCACAACATTCTACAGAAGAGGAAGCCAAAGCTCTATCGACTTTTTTATTAGAGATTTGGTGATAGATTAAATCGTGTCCGAAATTGGAATTTTTTTAAGATTATTTTATAAAATGGGTCGCTAATGTTACTATCAGATGTTTATTGTCTTTTAAATGAGTAGAAGCGTAGACCCGGTTCCAAAAAGTTTTAACCGTTTAAAAGCTGAAAAAAAGGTGAAATTTTTTTCACCTTCAAATATTAAAAAAAAAATCGTTTCACGCTTGCATCACATAGTTTCCGGTTCTCCATGTGATGTAAATTCCACGGTTTCCAGCTTGCAACACATAGTTTCTGGTTCTTCATGTAATGTAGATCACATAGTTTCCGGACACCGTGTATAAAAGAGAATGTTCCGTTGTAAATCGTTACCCAGAGAAATAAAATTTATTTTCCATGTATCATTATAAATCTGCTGTATTCAAATAATGTGCAGGTTTGGGGGTCACTCCTGTTTTCTGCGGCCACGCTGACAGAACAGTAATTCACTCGCGACTTTTATATTGTAGAAGCTCGCTGAATGAAGTGAATTATTCATAAGTTCTAAATGTATTGATGAAAAACAGATTAAAGCGGCAATTCCATTCGAACTTGCTGTTTGAAGCTGAAACCACCGTGCGTCCGGATTTTTAGTGATGCATCCAACTTAATTCCTGAACAGAAACCCACGGATATTATCACGACATAAATATCATCTTTCTCTAATGGTAACCTTCTAATTTAAATAGACTGGTGAACAATAAATTCTGGAAAAAGCTATTAAAGAACAGCTCGATCATTACCTAGAAACAAATTATCTACTATCGAAGAACAGCCCGGCTTTAGAAAGAACAGAAACACACAACACGCAATAACGACAGTAACAGACTTTATTTTTTATTTATTTATTTATTGCATCTCACTATACATAAAACACATTTTTTTAACATAAAAATCAACCTCACTAGGACTAAGCCTGTATCGAGGTTAACAATTTACATTTGAGTGAAGCAAACATAAGAGTAATCACAAACATAAAGTAATTCTACATACAAAAACAAAATATTTCAAAATTAAAGTAAAATAAGTATTAGATGTGTTACCAGATGGGTAATTTGACAGAATATTGTAACAATATTTGAACCATAACTAATCATTATTCAAAAGAAGAAGCAATAATAAAGACATAGGATTACATTCAGTTTTTAGAAAATGGGACTTATTTAAAATCTTATTATTATTAATACTAACCTTGACTCTAAGAACAAAGTAATTCCAATATACCCTGACTTGGTAAAGCTTTCGATACTATATCTCACGAGATTCTTTTTAAGAAAGTTACTTAAACTCAATAAGTTATTATCAACAATGTAAAAAGTGAATCCCTGTCGATCAGTTACGGGATGCCCCAGGGTAGTGTTCTAGGTCCCCTATTATTTCTTATCTACAGCAATGATCTTTACGAACTAATAACAGAAAGCAACATTGTGACATTCGCTGATGATACCGTAATACTCTGTCAAGCTGATACATGGCTCAAGACATTCCCTAAAGCTTAAAAAAGTCTGGCTATCATCAAACAATGGCTTGACAAAAACAGACTAACCCTGAATACAAACAAAAAACTAAATTTATGACACACAGTATAACACAAACAGGTCTACCTCTTTGAAACTTTGTTCTGAAAATACATAACTGCTCACAACCTTCCTCAACATGCAATTGCGAAAGCATAGAAAATGTTAAACAAACTAAATATCTTGGCGTTATATTTTTTATTTTATTTATTAATTTAAACGCCCTGATGGGCTTTAAATTAATAAATAAATATTTGATGAAAAACTGCGATAATGACCACATTAACTCATGAACATCCAAACTACGATGGACTGACCACATTAACTCATTAACATCAAAACTCAAAAATATTATTACCTCTTAAACAATATCAAAAACATCTTCGCCGCACAATACTAAGATCGATTTATTTTGCTCTTTCCTAATCTTTAATCACATATGGTCTACTGTCTCTGTTTTGGGGAAGTGCAACTAATAACTTCCCGGACCCACTAGAAAAGGCACAAAAGTCTAAAAGGCTATTAAACTAATTTTTCAAATACCATACGACACTGAATCTGAGAAAATTTACAGACTGTTCAACGTTTTATCAATCAGATTTTAATCAGACTCAAACTTTATGCTAGAGCGTCGATTCTTTACCCCTTCAAACACAAACTACATACTCCTCTACAATCTGAGTCTTCAATAATAACCAGGTCTTTAACAAACCTAATCCTTAAAATGCCAACAAAACACCCACGGACAAAGATCCTGTAATATTCCATCAAAACTGTATAACTGCTTGCCACCTAATCTGAAGAAACAACCTGCTGATAATTATTATTAACTGTATCTTTAAGTACGCTTCATATAGTATCCCTTTCTTTTCACTAAACTATGTCTATGTAATATGCAAAATTATTAACGACTATTAACCTATTATGTATACATTACTGCCGCCATGGATGATAACACAGTATCCTCCTTGAGTACCTCAAGGACGATGATGTGTTTTTACTTATGACGGCATAATAACACTTTCCCAATAAATGCGAACACATCACCACAGGTTCTCCTAGTGAGGTGTTAACAAAACCTTTGTAAAATGTATATAAAAGAATAGAAATAAATAAAAATGGTGGGTAGGACTTAACCCACACCCATTCAAAGTCTAAAATTTCTTAAGCGGGTAATCATTACCCATTTTATCCTAATGTTTTTGGTCTAATTTTATTATCCCCATCGGGATTTTGCGATCGAATGTTTTAGTGATCTATTTTAATTATTTTATTTCAGTTTTTTTAGGAAACATACAAACACGTGAATTGATTTTACATTTAAGTTGAATTTAAAATACACCAGTTCCATTTACGATCTTTTTATGGTTAGGAAGAAAGTAGATATTTAAAATTATTAGTTAAGAAAATAATAGACGAACAATAAAAAAGAATTGTTTAGATTTAAGCACATAGTAAGGTTAGTTTGAATTTGATTTTAATTTTTTAGGGTGCAATGGAAAATATCAATATCGCTTAGGGTATTGTAAGTTTTGCAGATACATCCGAATATAGAGTTTAGGGCGTATTTTGATTAATGTTGTATATAAAATACAGTATTCGATCTGGTACTGCGTTCAGGGAAACGAAATGCAATCCTTTCTAACAAAGCTGGTGAGTCAATATACTATATCGTGTGATATTATACAGAAAGAGTACATAGGGTTGCATTGATGATTTTCAAACCGATACGACAGATATTTAAATGAAAAATTGAATATTTTCAATTCGGTTAATATAAGTTTGGTATTGGGGATTCCAAATGACAGATGCAAATTCGAGATGAGATCTTACGTATGCCATAATATATTCAATGAAGCCCATTCGTTTGTAAGCTTTTTCTATATTTCTATGCGATTTTCTGCATTTGTGTTTCCATGGGTATCTACCATACCTAAGTTAAATCCTTCCTCTATGATAAATAATGTTGGCTCTAGGCTCTATGTATAGACATGCATGCTAACAGGACACGATAAGTGCACCCAAGGTGCACCCAAATAAGCCCCATAATGCGGTAAAGCACAGTAACGAAAATAACAGCAGATAAACCAAAGCCTCAAGGATATTCAACACTGCAATCACATTTTTTGTCTTTACAACAAAACCTCGCCTCGCAATCATTCCATTTCATTGGGTCTATTTTAAGCCACGCTATTAAGTAATGCGGAATTATTTTTTTATGAAACTAAATCATCCAACCAGTGCTTGCCCAGTGAGGTGTTTGCTGTGTTCAGAACCAGTTCCGTGTGTTATCGGTTCACTCTAAAAATAACTGGGCGCAATCTAAAATTAGACGCTAGATATTAAAATGCACATTTCAACCATTATTATTATTATTATTCTTATTCATTATCTTGCGGTAAACTGAACATGAAGCGAAGTTTCAATTATTGAAAATGCGAGGAGGAAAAATTAAATATTTACGCATATTTAAGCATCATTTCGTCGGACATATTTATATTTTTTTAAATCGACTTCAGTGTAATTGGTAAATGGCCTACGCGTGTAACATTTTAACTGACGTTTGATTCATTAAACGTTGTAATTTCGGTTGTCTGTCTGTGATTGAAATTCTGGTTCAATGAACTTGTATTTGTTTTGAATGTAAGTATCATCTTCAACAAAACATACATATACATATATATTTTTTTGATTGATTGCATGAATTTTCGGATTTAAGATTTTGAACAAACGAATATATATTATTTATTTATAAATATATTTAGAGTACCTACACAACATTATACATCTAAAATACCATAAACACACAAAATACAGATGTCATTTATTTTTTTAAATTCAGAGGTAATATTTGTTTTGGAAATCTCACGATTGAAGTTATTTATAAGTGGAAGCAATAATTAATAAATAAGTTGATATAATTCAATCTATCTATAATAAAATCATGAAAAATCGAACTCTTTAGTGACGTGTATTTTATAATTTAAAACAGAAATAAATAAAATAATTCATATCCAAACGTACTAAACATTTGCTGTACCTTGTGATACAGAAATTATAATTCAGTTTGGTTGAATATTCTGACCTCAAATTTAAAATTAATAAGTTGATTTAATAAAGTTCTACAAAAAGTGTAAACAAATAAACACTTTGCAGACCGCCGCCGCTCGCTTTCTGGGATAACAACATTATTATAAATATATCGCGAACGAATGAAAAACTACACTAAAGAGTAAAGCAATTAACCTCTTTTCCAAATGCTTATTTTAAATGTACATTTTATATTCATGTTTGCGCGAAAATTGCTCGGGGCTCGGAATATCAGTACCTACCTTATCGTACATCAGTACATTGGACGCGTCCCATGTCCACGAACCAAACTTCATTCCAACAACTTACTCGCATACTATCTTATCAGGCTTTCTTCCCTCTTTCATTCAAGACCGTTTTCACCAATCAAAACAAATCGAACGTCAATTTAAGTTTTCAAATTTAACTAAAAGGGGAATTAGCTAAGGATAAAAACCTTAGGGTAACATTCAATTAAAATTAAATGAACACGTGTAGTCCAGAGACATATTTTGATTGGTTCATTAATATCGATACTATTTATTTATTTAAATGTCTTTTACAATAGAATGATACATCGGATTATAAGCATACAGTGGTACACAGGAGATACACATATATATATATATGTGTATATACACAAAAATATTATTGGAAGTGATACAGTTGTTAATAGAAGTGCAGTGAGGCAATACACAATTAAAAGAAACATCGACTTGTGTAATAATAGTTGAATGAATACTAGGTTTGTATAAGACCTGACATAATCGTATAATAGATAGTAATTAATATAAAATAAATTCTATTAAGGTATAAAATGTTATAATAAATAACAGATAATAATTTATTTAACAGAATGTTAACATATTATATAATCTAGAAAAATATTACAATAGAGTAATTAGTAGTGACTTTGTTACCTTCAAAATTAATTCTACTTGGAATAACTGGGCAGGTATTGCAATTTGGCTTTAATAATTCAGGGCTGACAGCAATTTAATGATACTTTTAGATAAGAATAATATTTTAGTAAAATAATACAAATGATAGCTAACACTATAAGATGTCTGGAGTAAATAGTTTAAATGAAGTAAAATATGATATAGGACCCACGCAGAAGAATATTATGATCTGTAACATTGATTTTTATGATTGAGGTATGTTATTATAGCCTTCTTATAACTATATTCCGTGCAGTTTAATACATCTACTACTTCTGAGAAAACATTGCCAACTGCATGCAATCTAGGTATAAGGGAGTTTCTAAATGACTCAGTTCTGATATTATTGTTGGAATTAAAAATAATTTTGGATCGACTAGTTCTTGTAGGTATATGGAAGGTAATATCGAATTTACATTGAAAAAGTTTTACTTACACAAACATTCGAATAGTGTTTATTGATTAATTGCAGATAGCAACACAATATTATTATAATGATGTGAACGGCTACGAATTTTGATGCGTTTCATAGGACGTGAAATTTAAAATATCTTCTTCGGTTGGTAGCTAATATTCTAAATAAACAGCTAATATCTAATACCTAACATTACAACATTTAACAATTAGCAAAGAATAGTTTCGTAATCCCAAATGCACACTGAATCGTATTAGGTAGTACCTATGTAAACAATGTACCCAAGGGCATAATATATCGTTTGACGAGCAATCCGAAATATGTTTGACGTTTCTCGGAGTTGAGAATCGATTTACGTTTTCGAATGAATTCTGACCAATGAAGTGACTGCTTTGATATCAATTAATTCTGACCAATGACGTGACTGCTTTGAAGTCGACGAATTCTGACAGAATCGATCTCTTGTTCGATGACGTTTCAAAACGATTGTCTCGGACCTTGGTTTCGAATGGTTTTTGACAGAATCGATTTGTCCATGACAATGAATCAAAATATTTCGATGGTCAAAAAGTTCGAGTAAATCATCGATGATTCATTGATTGTGCCCGTCGCTACTGCCGAGTGACATTATAAAAACGCAATCACCTCAGGAATATGTATTTAATATTATATTATAGTGTTTAAGAAATTATCTGTATAACAACAACACAAATGTTCTAAAATACATCTATTAATAAAAATGTATTTTAGTAAAAAAACTATATTGTTTGCAATTAACTTTCAAAATTAACTTTATCACAAAAAATTAATATTTAGTATTGCTTTGTTATACATCCAGTAAAAGAAGACAAAAGCACATTTATTGACTTATTTATTGAATTATTGACGTTTAATGGCTCCATTTTTTTTTATTTTTTTTATTTTTTTTTATGTGACACCTCACAAGAGCGTCCCTGCCTGTGCAGTTTACAGACAGGGGAACTATGTCACCACCCGGTTGGGCTTGGTCCATGATATTTCATCAAAATGACAATTAAACACACTTTAAAAAAGTGATATTGAGTCATCAAAAGTGATGAAACAAAAACTAGGTTACATAGTAACCTGTGTAACCTATTTAACCTAGTTTTTTTACATCGGTTTTCATGACTTTTATACTTTTTGTAGGTGTGTTGAACTTTCATTTTGATGAGATACCCGGTCACCTTAGTAAAAAGGTCCCAAAAGTCGAGTGGTTTAAGACGCCTGTCCCGTTGTGACAACATCGTGGACAAAGAACAAAGCGATATTCAGTTCTTGTCTAAAAAAATAGAGTTTGTCATAACTGATGGACATATAACAACGTACAAAAAGGAAAATAGTGTGGCGTTTTGTGGATATCGAACAAAAATAACGCAACAAAACAAAACGGCGTACGAATGCCATTAGTATTAATAAAATATATTGATGATATCCCAATAGAAAATATATTTCAACCGAACGCAATCGTATAAGTAAACATGTTGAAATGGTATGGAGAACAAACCAATATTCTGGTGGAGAATGTATAAATTCACTATCACACGATTCGGAAAACCGGTGCGCGGTGGTGCGGTGATGTACTCGAACTCAGAATTCGTGTATTTTCTCCGACACTCTTCTTCGGACCTGATCACTGCTAGCGTCCATCGGCCACTCCACAGCAACTAGCCTCTAGGGCTGCCAAAAATAACTGAGAATTATTATTGTGTAGTTTGGCACGCAATAAAGTGTACATAAACACTGAGGAAATCTGTGTTCTGTCTTCAATGTTGGGTGCATGCGATGTTGGCAAATAGAACAAGATAAAGCATTGCTGCGGTCATCGAACAAAAAAAAACATATTATCACACCACCTTAAAAAGTTTTACCCATTGCGATATGTCATATCAATATTTAATGGAAATTGGAATAGCGCAAAAGTTCATTGTCTTTTAGGATTGAAAATTTACCGAAACTTAAAAATTGCAATGGTGTGTTCAAGTCTTTCAATTTAAGTCAAGTCATTTTTTTGCACGGAAAGCTGTCTGGGTGGAAAACAAGTGATTTTAGGATCGGAAAGGAGGTGAAATGACTATGATATTTTTTATGACTTTTGTTTTGTTTTTAAAATGTTGAATAAAACAAATAAATTCAATTATTAAGATTCTGGAATCAAATGCTTGGTTCATTGATTGGGTACACCTCATAATTATTTAGGGTATAATCAGTTTTCTCCGACGTTAATTGTTTTTTTTTAAGAAACCTACCACATCGACGTGTAACATGCACTCCTTACGCAATAACTTATAAGGTAGAAATTCCCGCTCAACACCGCCCACCTGACTCATCTCAGCGAAATTCCCGCACAACACCGCCCACCGGACTCATCTCAGTGAAATTCCCGCTCAACACCGCCCACCTGACTCATCCCAGAGAAATTCCCGCTCAACACCGCCCACCTGACTCATCTCAGTGAAATTCCCGCTCAACACCGCCCACCTGACTCATCTCAGTGAAATTCCCGCTCAGCACCGCCCACCTGACTCCTCTCAGTGAAATTCCCGCTCAACACCGCCCACCTGACTCATCCCAGTGAAATTCCCGCTCAACACCGCCCACCTGACTCATCCCAGTGAAATTCCCGCTCAGCACCGCCCACCTGACTCATCTCAGTGAAATTCCCGCTCAGCACCGCCCACCTGACTCATCTCAGTGAAATTTCCGCTCAACACCGCCCACCTGACTCATCTCAGTGAAATTCCCGCTCAACACCACCCACCTGACTCATCTCAGTGAAATTCCCGCTCAACACCACCCACCTGACTCATCTCAGTGAAATTCCCGCTCAACACCGCCCATCTGAATCATCTCAGTGAAATTCCCGCTCAGCACCGCCCACCTGACTCATCTGAGTGAATATCCGCTCAACACCACCCACCTGACACATCTCAGTGAAATTCCCGCTCAACACCGCCCATCTGAATCATCTCAGTGAAATTCCCGCTCAGCACTGCCCACCTGACTCATCTCAGTGAAATTCCCGCTCAACACCGCCCATCTGAATCATCTCAGTGAAATTCCCGCTCAGCACCGCCCACCTGACTCATCTCAGTGAAATTCCCGCTCAACACCACCCACCTGACTCATCTCAGTGAAATTGCCGCTCAGCACCGCCCACCTGACTCATCTGAGTGAATATCCGCTCAACACCACCCACCTGACACATCTCAGTGAAATTCCCGCTCAACACCGCCCATCTGAATCATCTCAGTGAAATTCCCGCTCAGCACTGCCCACCTGACTCATCTCAGTGAAATTCCCGCTCGACACCGCCCATCTGAATCATCTCAGTGAAATTCCCGCTCAGCACCGCCCATCTGACTCATCTCAGTGAAATTCCCGCTCAACACCACCCACCTGACTCATCTCAGTGAAATTCCCGCTCAACACCGCCCATCTGAATCATCTCAGTGAAATTCCCGCTCAACACCGCCCACCTGACTCATCCCAGAGAAATTCCCGCTCAGCACTGCCCACCTGACTCATCTCAGTGAAATTCCCGCTCGACACCGCCCATCTGAATCATCTCAGTGAAATTCCCGCTCAGCACCGCCCATCTGACTCATCTCAGTGAAATTCCCGCTCAACACCACCCACCTGACTCATCTCAGTGAAATTCCCGCTCAACACCGCCCATCTGAATCATCTCAGTGAAATTCCCGCTCAACACCGCCCACCTGACTCATCCCAGAGAAATTCCCGCTCAGCACCGCCCACCTGACTCATCTCAGTGAAATTCCCGCTCAACACCACCCACCTGACTTATCTCAGTGAAATTCCCGCTCAACACCACCCACCTGACTCATCTCAGTGAAATTCCCGCTCAACACCGCCCATCTGAATCATCTCATTGAAATTCCCGCTCAGCACCGCCCACCTGACTCATCCCAGTGGAATTCCCGCTCAACACCGCCCACCTGACTCATCTCAGTGAAATTCCCGCTCAACACCACCCACCTTACTCATCTCTATTTATTATACGCCCATAAGAGCTTTTACAAACATTTGATAATAATATGAACATAATACTCGTATTTTTTATTCGTATTTCGTGATTTCTTAATACTCGTATTAAGAAATCAGTAATTGAAATTAAAATACCTACATAGAAATAATATAAATGTATCGTCTGTAAGTGGAATACCCACAGTTTGATAATGCCTTTAGAGGGCGAAACAGCTGTCACGCGTAATAATAATTACACAGCAGAACTTGTTTAAAAATAAACTGTTTTTATAAACCCAATAATAATATTATTGTATATTTAAAAAAAAAAAAAAATAATACTCGTAATTCAGTGAAACAGTAATCAATATTAAAATTTGAATTTAAAATTATACAGAACTCAAAATAATGGTATTATGCTAAACTTAATTGTTATTATTACTGAGGTATGTTATTATAGCCTTCTTGTAACTATATTCCGTGCAGTTGAACACATCTACAATTATGCCTGATAACTCTACCAACCAATGTATATGTTCGCATATGCGTACGTGATAACCACCAAAATGTTGATAGTAAAAGCATTGTCATCGACGAACGAGTCTATCAGCCGAGGTTCAGCTCGATCGCATGCTAAACAGTAAACAAAATGGCAACAACTCAAACAAGAGTATGTATACCCATCACATGAAGGTATCTTTCATTTGCCTATAGCTTTGCCGCTAGCAAATTATAAAAACTACACGCGAAATTCACATTACCGAACAGTAATACACGTTTACAGCCATTAATAAAAACGTGTTATGTTCTTTTATCAATATTTTGAATATGAAACTAACAAAATAAACGTGCAAAATACAGTTGCGTAAAACAATGCCACTACAGATTTCAAATGTCCGCCATCATAAACAGTACGAAAATCGGTAGACACCAAAATAGAACACAAAAATGGAAAGAGGAAAGACAACCCAACAACCCACAAAACGCCCACTGTGGTTCGCTACGATTGGTGACTTGGGAGGGGTGCCCGGCTTCGTGGGGTGAGGATCGTCAAGGTTTTGGCGGCGGGTAATAATCCCACCTGATGCATGGCGGACCGGATTCGGAGAGACTGGACATCGAGGGACATCTTTTTACCTTTCTAGCAGGACTTTCTACCCATCGCAGTGGGAGGGATGAATTCGAAAGTCCGTCACTCCTGGACACACTGACTCCCTGATTCCTACCCACCCATCATAACCATTTCCTTCTCAGATCTTCCTCTCCTTCCAATCCGATGACATAGGCCTTGAGAGGAATTATTATTGTCAGGGCCTCCTGTGTGGAGCAAAGGTAAAAACTAAATTAGGCGCAGATGGACATATTTAAGTAAACTTGCACTTCAATCATCATGGACATTTCAAGTTTGGGTAGCCTGTGCCTTTAGACCTTGAAGAGAGACAAATATTGTCATTCATTAAGTGGAATCTTCAATTCGTCCAAAAGAACTTCTTAACATCAGAAGTCAGGTGTGTCCGTGTGTCCGTATGTGCGCAGTGGGCAGTGTGCATTGGGTTTGGACACGGACAAGTGATCGAACATGGTATTTTACTTGACATTTTATGTGCGGTTTCATTATTTCTGTAGTTGTCCAAAGAGGCGAAGCTAGCAGTCCACAATGGAGTGCTGGTACTTACACTTATGTGTGGCAGTGTGGCATGGAACTGAAATGAAAGCAGACTTGAATGCTGTAAAAATGAGATCTCCGAGGCGTATGTGAGTAAAGCCTAGTATAATCGTGTAAGAAATCTGAAGATTCGCAAAAAATGCAAGACTGATCGTAATGAGTAAGATTAAGAAAGGGATGCTTAGATGATTTGGGCATGTAGAGCAAATAACCGAAGAAAGGAATGAAAGGAGAATATATGAGGCTAATGTGAACGTCAGAAGAAGTCGGGGACGCCCGAGGAAGACATGGCACGATCAAGAGGATCCGATTCTTGAGTTGGGCCATGTCAAGAGTTTGAATAACATAAGAGATGTATGGGACGATGTATGAATGTGAATGAGGCAAGGAGTGTGCTCTAAGACTGAGTTGTCCCCTCTGCCTATCCCTGCGGGGAAACTCTGAGCTTTTTTCTAAACGTGCCGCATTTTATCCGGTTTTAGGAAAATTTTAATATTGACTGAATATGCATAATAACTTTTATTTATTATGCATATTTAGTCAATAAAATTATTTAAATCCTTATCGTTTGAAGTCGACTAAATACGTTATTTCACTACACTGTGTACTGTGAGTATTCTATTCTAAATTCAAATTCCAGCAGCATTGTTCTTAATTCAAACTTCACAGCAAATTCTCACATTACTTCCTTGCGTATTATGGGAAACAAATAATTAAACGCAATTGATGTTTTTGTCTACCACAGAGGCCCAGGGGAAAATAATTTCCCAAAGGGCCCGTCATCTATGTGGATGCTGTGTGAAGCGTATTTTTAAAGAAATGAAGAAGAGGAAATTCTGGGAAGGAAAATGGTACGCGGGTTGGGTTAGGTTTGGTAGGAATCTGGAAATCAGTGTATAAATGAATGTGAATCCACCCCTTCTACTGCTAGATAGGACAAAAGGTATCTCTCAATCAGTCTCTCCCGATCCGGCCCGCCACGCTGACCTCGAACAACCTCACCCCATGAACCCGGACACTCCTGCTAATTTACCTAACGCAACGAATCACTTAGATTGACTGTGACAGAGGAGTTGGTTATCCAATAAATGGTTCCGGCGACGGCAATACCCCCATTCCCACCTCTCAAATTAAGATAAAGGGTTTTATCGAGTTAAAAAAATTAAATTTTGTTTTTACGAGTATTAGAGACAAAAAACAACGTCCAAGGATTATTATGTACCTGTGATATGATAATACTCCTGTTCATATTGGGAGTTAAAAAGCTTCTTGCGTCTTTTTCAAGAATTCTGCTTTTCCATCGGTTCGGTGTATGAGGGTGTCCGGGGTACGATACGGTGCACGAACTTCGGGGGATGATGCAGTTCTACATGAGGGTAGAAGTAAACCAACGTTAAAACGTTTTAAGGTAGTTTTCTGGTAAACAACTTTAATTGTTTGAAAGAAAAAATAATATTCTTCTCGCAGTTTATGCACTTTACCCACGGACATCCTGTATTTGACTCCTGAGGTTGACAGAGTGATAAGTTATTGATGTTGGTAGTCCAAAGCGAGGGATTTTTTCCGAAAAATCTGTTTTTGTTGAAGATTACGGGGAAGTTTCAGTTTTTGCAGTGCACTGCAAAAAAATGATTTCCTGAAAATCTTCATATAAAACGAAGAATTAAAAAAAAAAAGTTTTTGGTTACGTCAACATCAAAAATGCTATTTTTAATATTAGCATTCTAGTACACCCAAAAGTCACGAGCCGCCACTGCCTATCACTACGTATATATTGAAGTTTTGTTTATCCTTTGCAGCTGATAAGTATCGAGGATCAAGGCGAAATATGCCCATTGGCTGCAATTGCAATGGCAAATGAAAGCCTGTTAGCTACAAGCTACAGTGTAACACAATGTAAGGAATATACAGGATCTACAAGTGATACAGAAATACCTAAACCAGCTGGTTACAACGAGAAATTCTACTCAAGACATTTGCATCTGCAATCGAAAATTTTAGATAACAATTTATTTTTTATTTGGTACAATACTTATATTTTAATACATTATTTGATAATGTGGGCCGCACTGCGTGCTTTACAGTGCTGAGGCCCCCATTTTACAGTTTAAAAGGTAATTAATAAAAGGATGATATGAAATGAAATAATAAATTGAAAATAAAACAAAACAGCTTAAATAAAATAAATTACAGATAATGAAGGCGGTAATGAAGAAATATAATAATAAAATCTGTAATTCTGGTAACTTCTATGAGGGACGGTTGTATATAATAATGTGTGCATTGTGTTGTGTAATAATTACTACATTACAATATTTTAACAGTAACTTTATGGAAGCGAACTGCAACCGGCGGTCAGCGAAATATACTCGTATGTACAACCGGACCTCCAATTGTTTTTTAACCACCACCGTGCAAAATCTGACTCACGACCGGAACAGTACTTTTTCGCATTAATTAAGGATATAAATAATGTTAATAAACATGTTAATGATCAATATTAGCTTATTCTTAACCTATCTGATGGTAAGTATACATTTTCGCACCGAAACGCAAGCCGAGCCACACATTACGGGAAAGATACGAAGCATGTTTTAGCGGCGTTTCGCGCCATTTGCGGTTGCTTTGTTCGTTTCCCATAAGTTGAGATTCAGTTCGGCCATTCGGCTTGCGTATGTATACGTAGCACAAGAAAACGAAGTGTTTGATTTTTAGTTAAATTTCGAACCTAACCCAACAAAAAGAGCGTACCCTAGGTATGTGCGAATGGATCTGTCAAGTAAGGGGCAATCATAAACATTCAAATTGATAAGACTAGCTCAGCAAGGGGAACAAACCAAGTTCGAGGAGCAAGGAGGCGGCCTTTACTTTCGGACTTTACTTTTCTGCGCGGTACCGCCGTCTAGAAATGGCCACGGTGACTTTGGTGGAGGGGGGGGGGAGGCGTTCAAAACCAAACTCAGAGTGTTCAACTCCCACCCCGCATCTCTCGCAAGTCCCATTTTAAGGATTAAAAAAAATCTGGTCACCTTTTGTATGGGTGATATTTTGACTGGACTGGTAATGGATTATGGACGTCGCACGTCGTCGTTCCAGATAGGGCGGCCTCGGAGCTCGGAGACGGAGGCGGTGGTGTGGTGATGCGGTGAATGGGATACCGCACACGACCGAGACGTCTGTTTGCTGTTTGTTTGGAGCACTCACACACGGGACACTGGTGACATTGTTATCTTATCAGCGGTGGACAAAGCGCGACTTGACTCAATACACCCTCATACGCCGCACCGCGCCGCTTCCGCTCAGCCAACCAAACAGCCAACCAAACGGCCAACCGACCACAAGACACGACAGATATGAATAACGGTTCGTTTCCGAAACCTATTATAATAAATGGATTATGCACATTTAAATTACGCACAATCAATACAAAATTCTATCGTTAAATTACTAGTTAAAAAAAATATTTTTTCGCAGAGACGAAACATTTCACTTTTGTATCAAAATTTAACAGTTTTGCCAGTGCAGGCCTTATTGTGGTATAAAATATTGATTCAGCACATATCTGACTCTGAGTATAAGAGGAAAGTTGAACATGGGCACAATACTAGGTTCACAAAGAATGAAGGCATGCTTGTACCTAAACATAATAATAAATACGGACAGCGAACCCTTGAGTATAATGTGCCTAAAATGTATAATATGCTACCTGGTAATATTAAGAAATGCGAATTTCCAAATAGAGTCAGATATTTGCTGAAAACACGGCTACTAGGTAGAAATAATTTGTATTAGGCGATTTAATGTGTAAGTTTATTGTTATTGTATAAATTAAGGTCTAAGTTGTAATCTGTAAAAAGTTGTAATAAAAATCCTGTTTGACAAACTACTTAACTGTAGTTTAACGGGATATATATGAAATAAATAAAAAAATAAATAAAATTCAACTAAACCCACTAAAAATTATCGTACCTATTATTTAATAACATAATATTCTAATAATAACATAGTACCTATTATTTAATAATATTATATTAAGTCATAACTTTTCGTTTTTAATAGTATCGTTCCATCGTACCTAGTTTTCTCACCAGAGTAACAAATAACATATTTGAAGATCTTTCATATTTAAATAAAATAATTTTCAGAAATACAGATTAACAAACAATACTTGAGGCGTATTCTGTTATCTAATTAATTTCAATAAAAAAGATAAATAATTTCAAACTTTCCTTGGTTTTCTTTTCCATGTTTGCATAAAATACACTGACCTGATAATAATTAGGAGAAAACACAATGTTCAAATAACAAACTGTCGTCATAATAATAGTCACAGATCCACCTACACACAACGAACACTAAAGTAGTCTATAATAATACTAAAACAACGCTAAATATTAGAATTTAATTAAATCACCATATCGAAAGCAAACGAAATATTTAAAGAACAGAAAACTGAGGTATAAGGAATGAATATTCAATTACTAGGGAATAACAGATTAACAAATAATACTTCGGGCGTATTCGGTTCTACTTCAAAGTTCGGCAATCGGATGACGAAATGTGTTCCGTTCTGAAAATAACACCCTATTATTATTTGATAATATGTTATGCAGCGACACAGTAATAGGTATAAATTTTTTTAAAGACATTATATTATCAATAAGTATTACTGTAGTTCAGAGATGTGCTTTATTTCAAATAAATCCGTTTCAAATGGAAATGCAAAATGCAAAATGGGTATTTTCCATTTTGCATTTTAAATGCTTTTCTAAAAACCATTTTGCATTTTGCATTTTAAATGCTTTTCTCAATGCATTTTCCATTTTAAATGCTTTTTTGCAACATTCTTCCTACTATCTCCACTCATCTTTTTTTCATAAGCCCCAAATATCAGTCGGTCCTCAACCTCGCTATGAGAGATAATTTATATTTGTCAAGTTGCTCCCTGGTAGGAGCCCTGGCAATTGAGTGATACCATTACAAAAAATACTGATTCAAATACTGAACATGACCACGACGGAACATGACGGGTCATGACGCTGTAATATTAAATGTTAGATTTCTATGTAGTTACGTTGGCAACATTAGTCCCGCGCAATTTTTTTGTGATTTAACATCATCTAATATGTTTGTTCTACATTGATTTCCATTATTAAATGACAAATATGTTTAAAAATTCTATAATTATTTTAATTGTTTGACCTGAGAAACCATTTTGCATTTTCAATGCATTTTTAAAATAGGTATTTTGCATTTTGCATTTGAAATGCTTTTCTAAAAACCATTTTGCATTTTGCATTTTCAAATGGAAAAGTTTTGACCCATTTCCATTTTGCATTTCAAATGGTTTTGGGTACCCATTTTGCACATCTCTGCTGTAGTTACAGTAATACTTATTGATAATATAAGTTTTAAGTAGTTACACCTCTACAAGATACAAGAACGATCTCTCCGCTGAACACTGAACACACTGTCGTCAGCAAGCTGCGAGGAGCATGGAGGAACAGTTACGGTCGTGTTCCCAACATTTTGAGCGATCAATCTCAGGCTCTGATCAGCCAAGTGATTTGTTCAGTTACTTTCGATTCGCCTGTTTCCAAACATCTTTACCGTTGATTATCTTAAGTGGCCCCGCCCACTTTTTACAGACAATAAAATGACATCAAATTAATCGGAGCCGATTAAAGCGATGTAATGTAGTTTTTTAACAGTAACATTGTGGTAGTGATACGGCAGTGAGTGGTGATAGAAGTCGGAGACGCCCGAGAAAGACATTAGCAATAGCGAGACATTGCGGGTTTCACTAGAATTTGATAATAAAAAGTAACCAATAAATAATTTGATTCGTTTCATTTATATTTATATCTTTAAATTTCTTAATTTATTTTATCTTCAAGATATAAAATTAGATTAAATTATTGCCCCCTCGGAACAGGCTCAGCCTAGTGAGGTGGTTTTTACCAAAAAGTATTTGTGTATATCTTGGTTGAAAATAAATATTTGAAATAGAATTGAAAAGGTCGACAGAAACGAAACAGTTTCCAATTTGACAGCTCGTAAACAGTAATACAGATGGGTATCCACGGTGCTACTGAATACTAATTTTATGCGATTGTAATAAAAATGTGGCACTTTCTTTACAAACGATATTTTTTATACACGTATTTTTAATATACGAGTATGTACGCCGAAAATGTTAATCTAAAAAAACAAGCGAAATCCAATTATCTGCAGATTACTTATCCACGCATGCATTTACAATTACGATTTGATTCTAAACGCAATGCTTGAGTTCAAAACAGAAATAGAAGAAAGGTTTTGTTATACCCAACTACAATGCTCGAGTTAAAAGAAATAGAAGAAAGGTTTTGTTATACCCAACTGCAATGCTTGAGTTAAAGAAATAGAAGAAAGTTTTTGTTATACCCAACTACAATGCTCGAGTTAAAGAAATAGAAGAATGGTTTTGTTATACCCGACCGCAATTCTCGAGTTCAAAACAGAAATGAAGAAAGGTTTTGTTATACCCAACTGCAATGCTTGAGTTAAAGAAATAGAAGAAAGTTTTTGTTATACCCAACTACAATGCTCGAGTTCAAGAAATAGAAGAAAGGTTTTGTTATACCCAACTACAATGCTCGAGTTAAAAGAAATAGAAGAAAGGTTTTGTTATACCCAACTGCAATGCTTGAGTTAAAGAAATAGAAGAAAGTTTTTGTTATACCCAACTACAATGCTCGAGTTAAAGAAATAGAAGAATGGTTTTGTTATACCCGACCGCAATTCTCGAGTTCAAAACAGAAATGAAGAAAGGTTTTGTTATACCCAACTACAATGCTCGAGTTAAAGAAATAGAAGAATGGTTTTTTTATACCCGACCGCAATGCTCGAGTTCAAAACAGAAATGAAGAAAGGTTTTGTTATACCCAACTACAATGCTCGAGTTAAAAGAAATAGAAGAAAGGTTTTGTTATACCCAACTGCAATGCTTGAGTTAAAGAAATAGAAGAAAGTTTTTGTTATACCCAACTACAATGCTCGAGTTAAAGAAATAGAAGAATGGTTTTGTTATACCCGACCGCAATTCTCGAGTTCAAAACAGAAATGAAGAAAGGTTTTGTTATACCCAACTACAATGCTCGAGTTAAAGAAATAGAAGAATGGTTTTTTTATACCCGACCGCAATGCTCGAGTTCAAAACAGAAATGAAGAAAGGTTTTGTTATACCCAACTACAATGCTCGAGTTAAAAGAAATAGAAGAAAGGTTTTGTTATACCCAACTGCAATGCTTGAGTTAAAGAAATAGAAGAAAGTTTTTGTTATACCCAACTACAATGCTCGAGTTAAAGAAATAGAAGAAAGGTTTTGTTATACCCAACTACAATGCTCGAGTTAAAAGAAATAGAAGAAAGGTTTTGTTATACCCAACTGCAATGCTTGAGTTAAAGAAATAGAAGAAAGTTTTTGTTATACCCAACTACAATGCTCGGGTTAAAGAAATAGAAGAAAGGTTTTTTTATACCCAACTGAAATGCACGAGTTAAAGAAATAGAAGAAAGGTTTTGTTATACCCAACTGAAACGCGCGAGTTAAAGAAATAGAAGAAAGGTTTTGTTATACCCAACTGAAACGCGCGAGTTAAAGAAATAGAAGAAAGGTTTTGTTATACCCAACTGAAACGCGCGAGTTAAAGAAATAGAAGAAAGGTTTTGTTATACCCAACTGAAACGCGCGAGTTAAAGAAATAGAAGAAAGGTTTTGTTATACCCAACTGAAACGCGCGAGTTAAAGAAATAGAAGAAAGGTTTTGTTATACCCAACCGCTATGCTCGAGTTCACAACAGCAAATCAGCCTTACCTGAAACAAATAAACAAACAAACTTATTAGTGGTGTTATGTTATGTAGTTTTAATGGTAAAAGAAGTCGGGGACGCCAGAGGAATATTTAACGCAATATGATATATTTAGCGGAATGAGATACGGAGTCGAATTAAAATCGATGTAATGTAGTTTTTTAACTTTGTGGTATACAATAGTGGATGGTTGAAGAAGGAAACGTCCGAGAAAGACATTAGCAATAGAGCATTGCGGGGTCTGCAAGTATGATTTAAAACAGGGAAATATTTATTTTGGATCAACTAAAAGTGAAATAAGGTCGCCAATAATAATAATAAAATCAATAGTAAGTAAATCCTGTGGTGGTAAGGTAGAGTGTGTCGTTCATCTGCATTTACATTTAGTATTTAGCCCAAGCGCAGGCACAGGGGATTATCGTTTGGTGCGCTGCGGTCATAGACCCGGTATATCGGTTGACTTAAAGCTCGGCTTTGTTGGATTATAGAGCTTAGAGCGGCTTAAAACATAATCCGTATATAGGTCAGAATCCTAGATATCAGCAATATTACACATATCGTCTAGGAAGTACTTGATTTTCTATACTGCGTGAGCGGTATATCTATGCTCCTACGTCATCATGCTTTTGGGCGGCTAATTAACGAGATGATTTTTTGATAAAGTTCCCCACTTCAATCACCATAGAGCTATACGCTAGGCTAATAATTTTAAATAGTATTTGTTTTGCTGCAGTCAATGCATTATTTACGAAATTATGACCAACACACCGCTGAAAACACTGTCCTGACGTTGAAAAATTCCTCATATAATACCTTACCAGACTATTTGTCTATTTTAGATTGATCATCAATTAATAACATCAAGATCCTCTATCGCTAGATGAATGTGAACTTCATATTTGACATTTGTTACTGGTAGCGCCTCGGTGTCTAAAAAGGAAACTATTCTGCGGCTTACCGAGGTTTAAGCATCCGATTTAGCCAAAACCTCCTAGATCACGGAAGTTTGATCTAAGAGGTTTTTATTTAACCCGCTTAAATTTGATCGAAGAATGTCGAGGAATAGCGAGGATACGGACTGACTGATATACCGGGCCATAGTGGTTGGTCAACTGGTATGGCGGGTGGGCCTGGCTACTCCGGGCACCCAGGGGTGGATTAATCGCCAAGGGAGGCCGAACAGCGCCCTGTATGCGTGGTTATATCGTACTTGGAGTGTGTTCATGACGCCTTGTGTGTACCTTGTATTTAATAGCAGTCGTTCGGATTTCCGGCTCCTATGATCAAATATTTAACGTTTTAAAAATATGCATTACAATTTATTTACAAAATACGAAAGGGCTGTCTATTTTGAATCAGCCTCCCAAAAGTATTTTTGTAATATAGTACAGCTTGGTTTGGCCTTGGAAACATATTGTTTTGCTCTCCGGATAAAAAGGTTGATCATCACTATGCTAGAAGATATTATTATAGTTTTTCGCCCTAAAAAGTATTTACCATGGTTAGTATGTATCGTCCGAAATGTATTGATTTAATTAAAAACTTGTAAGAATGATTCTCGAATTCTAATGAATTATTGCGAGTGTGGCATATTATCTTGGCTCACTTTGATTTTTTTTGGTTCCTACACCATTTTACAAGGTAAAAAAATCAGGCACATAAAATGAATATCCCCCATGCTTTGCATAATACGGAAAATATATTTCTCAAGTAATAAAACAAATCTTAGTTGAATTATTGTGATAAGAAAGCATTTTAAAATATGGGTTTGGGCGTAAAACGATAGATAACATAACATATTCTTTTTGGTGATGTTTTTACATAATTCGAGAGACTGACAGCCGACGCAAAGCAATAATTTCAATGCTATCGCGACAAGTAAAGCGCAATGAGAAATTTACGAATATGCACCGCCGCGCCACCGCCTCGATAACGATAGTGACGTCTGTAATAAATAAAGTCCAGTTGTGTTTGTTTGGGGGTGTTCAGCAAGAAGGTTTAATATGATGTCGGCGGTCATATTGATTGCATCAGTTTATCAGCGATCGCATTCTCACATAAGGATTCAGAGATATTATCAAATATACCGTCATCTAATTGTTACACATTTAAACCTGTGGTAAATAATGTCAACCTTTTCAATGGGGTTTTTAAATATTTATTTATTAGCATTATTATTAACACTCTTCATACATTCAAATTTGCCAGTTTAAGGAAGGTTATATCATTGACCAATAAAATAACAACATTTAATATTTAGGACCAAAAAAAGATAACAACAATCTGTATACAGGGTGTATCGGCACGTACCCGACAAACTTTAACCAGCTATTCCTTAGCATATTTGGAGTAAAAAATCTTATGTGCACTTTGCTGTCCGGTAACGTTTTTTTTTAATAAAAAATTTATTATTCATATTTTCACCACATGTCAACACTGTTTTATCCTTTGTCAAAGTTTGAAAACCCGTCTGGCAAATATTGTATTCGAATTCCGTTGAATAATGCACGTGTGTACCTATATTGGCGCACTTTTACAATCACCACGAAATGGCACGGCACCATTCGTCTCATTTTTAACTATTATTATTTAGTGTGTGCGAAAGAGCGAAGACGCTTTTTGACATACTTGCTTATAACAGCTGTTGAACACGAAACGCAATGCCAATGACAGTGATGTAGTGTGGAAATATATATATATTTTTTTTTAATTGAAAAAAAAATGCTACCGGACAGCAAAGTGCCCATAACATTTTTTACTCCAAATGTGCTAAGGAATAGCTGGTTAAAGTTTGTCGGGTTAGTGCCGATACACCCTGTATATAAAAATGAACGTTCCTTTGTTTTATAGACTGCAAAACTACTGCGCTGACTTCCCTGAAAAATTCAAAGTTCGTTTTTATCAGAGTTTTATTAGAGTTTTTTCTGAGGAATACTTTACGCATTATCTCTGCACGGGAATGATATACAGAAAGTGAATGGTAGGAAAAGTCCGGGACGCCCGAGGATGACACGAATCAAATAATTATTTGCGGTAAACTGAAGAATATGTGATGAAAGAAGAAAGAGGTGTAAGAAGAATGTATGATGCGCAAGAGAATGGTAGAAGAAGTCGGGGTAGGCCACCCGAGGAAGTCATGGCACGATCAAGTGAAACAAATACAAATGTACGGTAAAATACTGTGTGTGGTCAAACCATTCATACTTGCGAGCAACGCCGGGTATACGTCAGCTATTATAATATAAAACAGTTCTGATGAACAGTAAACGTGTTTTTAAAATACTACCAATACCATAGACATATGAATATTAGTAGACCTGCCCTAAGTGATTAAAAGCGTATTATCCCCACTCCCCATACCGGTTCCATTGGAGCCGGCTGGGCTCGCGTATGGCCTCAAGTGAAATTTGAAAACGTGACGTCATCATTCTTGTGCGAACTATGGTCGAGGCATCATCGGTTCATTTTACGAAATAACACGGCAAAATGTTGACTTGTACTATGAAAACTTGTAAAAATAGATGTGAAAAAGAGAATAAACCCAATTGTCGTATTACATTCCATATATAAGCATTATTTTACTTTATTTTAAGCTTATTCACACCGTATTATATGGATCAGTTTTAGAAACATATACTATCACATCACAATGTGCCAGCCTCAGAACAGACTTTGTCTAGTGAGGAGGGTAAGGAGAAAAATCATGTATGTACATAAATAATAATAAATAAACGCCCGGGTTGCCGGCACTGAAATTTGAAAATTTGAATTTGAATGTAGCGATTCTCAAGTGTGCTCATCGTTGTTTACTGGGGTAAGTAAATTATGAAACATTTGTAAAAGTGTCTTAACTAAATACTCTGAAACTAACTACGACTCTGCAAACAGAAGAAATTTACTTTGCCGAATTTGGACTTCGCAAATTAGTTCATAACGTGGCGAGTAATTTGCGCTCCCATGTAAAAATGTCTATTCATTCAAAAGCAGATTTTACTTTTAAGAACTAAATGGTGATATTATAATGCGAGATGCCTATTTACTGTCAGATTGATTTATTGACGAATCACAGTCAGCTTAACCCCCTTCGTTCTTCAACAGTTGATTTTACCCCTCGCCATTATCTTCTCGTCTATTAATTCCTATGTCTGTGATAAAACGGTATTTCAATATATTATATGGACTCGTTTCATATTTTTTAAATTTCATTGTAGGTATTTAGGAATCAAACACTTATATTATATTTGTTGATATGAAGCAGATTCTTTGTGATGTGACATTATAATTTAAAATAAAACAATAACTTAACAAGTAAACACCACTTACTTAATGTATGTATGTATACTTAATGCCGACCGTGTTTCGCTACAACCGTGGCTTCTTCAGGGCTGTATAATTTTAATAATGTATTAAAATTACAAATCTACAATCTACCAGTACCATGTGTTATCAATATATTAAGGCGAAGCTTAATGCTAAATCACTATTTTGATTAACCTTTATAAGGAATTGGTGTACATTATGAATACCAAAAAATATGTTTTAGATAAATTGATTTTTTTAAATTGATTTCCCATCGTTTCCCTTGAGTAGAATACAAAAAAAATTACTCAAAAAAAAATATAAATATATAAAAAATACAAAAATGTAAACTACTAAAAAAAATATTTTTTCAATATAAATGTTTGCGTAAAGGAAACAACTTAAAGTAAATAAACTTACAGGGAACAAAAATACAGTATTATTGCTAAGATTATCTGTGACAGTTTCCCTAGATTATAAAATTATTTACAAAATAAATAAAAACCACTTTTGTGCTTGAAATCGAACGTTTCTAGACTCCGTTTGTCAAGCGATTTTAATGCCTATTACCTACATTCGTGACAATATAAGGCATACCGAGAATGTACACATTTTTGGCTTGTAGCTTCCTCTTAAATTGGGTTAGCTGGAAGAAATAGGATGTAACCTATAAGCTATACCCTTTGTACTCTTTTTCTGTAGTAAATATTTTTTTGAATTTTATGGGTTGCAAAAAAATAGACAGAGTTCCAGTGGAAGAGGTTTTAGAAGTAGGTAGGGGGTTGGGAAGATAGTGGTCTTTGTCAATAAGGAACAACTTAAGTACTGGGCTTCTATTTAGGTTGATTTGATTGTTGGTGACTTTGCCACTAATGTTGGCTTTCCGTAACTCTAGTACCTTCAAGTTATCCAGTCTGATCCCTATTCCATTCTTATGAAGTAACCTGACCCCTGTGTTTTTTAATGAAACGTCTGAGGCAAAAATCATGTTGTGATCTTATATATTATGTCATAACATAACACTTACTTTACTAAATTAAGTTTAAAATAAGCGTGTGCAGTATGGTGAAGCCGCTTTGCAATGCGGAAAATAAAACAAATATTACATATATTTTTGGCGATTACCAAAGTAAATAAAATAAAAACAAATATAAACATGAATTGCGTTCTTAAATGTGTTATTGATTCATACCTACAACTTTTTTTTGTAACTATTTAAAAGCTACAAATACACTGTGCTCTTTCAATAAATACAAATATATGATAGTAGGTACCTAATATTGTACACATGCCCCGATGAAGAAAGCTGCAAGGCTGTCCGATACGTTGAGTCGAGGAGTAGCAATACCACAAAAGATAACCAACATACATATATTGTATTATAAACAACTTAGCAACGTTATGGGGTCGTTCATAAACAAATCATTTTATAGGTGATCCATTAATTACTAATACTTGACATGAAGAAAATGATCGCGTTGAGGCATTGCTTTTGACCCGAGATCAGGTCAATACGATTTATCTAATGCTGCGTATACTATATGCAGGAGAAAATACGCGCCACGGATTAAGGGAAAGGGACGAAGTATCAGCTCGGCAGTTCTGCTACGTTTACATTTGCGAACCGAAACACGAGCCGAGCCACGAATTACGGGAAAGGAACGTAGCAACTCCAGGCGTTTTGCGGATTTTGCGGTTGCTTCGTTCCTTTCTCATATTCATGGTTCGGCTCTCGCATTTTTCTACTGTTTATACGCAGCATAACACACACTGTATACAGTATCAGCACGTACCAGAAAGACTTTAACGAGGGATTCCCGAAGATATTTTAAATAAAAAATATACATGTTAATTTGCCGTCCGATGATACATTTTTTTTCTGTCACTGCTACACGTCGCAACAGATCACGTGATACGGAATTGCTTGAAAGAGACGGAGAATCACGAGATGCGTTAAGATGTGATGTTATCTAAGGGTACATCACAACGCATCGTGGGAGGGAAAAATACATTTTTATTGTTTTTAAGTGAAAAAATCGTAAAAGACTTTAATAACCTAAAAACAATAAGATTATGAAACATATTCTGGTTAGAAGTTAGAAGTCAGGTAGAATATAATTTGGTCATTTGGCATTTGGTTTCCTTATTTGAACTATCATTGCCTATAAATAGAATACTTCTAAATACATTTTTACGCTTTATTAAATGAAATCAATTATTTTGTAAATTTACCAAGTAAAATCAAGCTATCGGAAAGACGAAACATATTTGATCTCCTTGTATTGAATAAAACTGTTAATTGAAGATTTGACTTTTGTAGGTAGAAGCAAACTAGATGAAATATATTATTTCGCAACAAAAACTTCGTGTTCAATTTCGTTATAGAGATAAAAAATATACTGAGCAATGAATAGATCCAGCTGATATTTTAGATTTAAATTTTGATACATTCAAAGCCAAATTAGTTCAGCACTTTATAGGTGTAAATAACGAGTAATCGGTAATTATTTTTGTTGTCTTTTAATTGAATTAACAATCGTTAGTTAGGCGACACATTCTTGACGTATCATGGCTTGGACTATTTCAGCATTATTTCGAACGATATGCTGAAATAAGCCAAGCCAAATAGCGTGTTCTGTCATAGGCATTATGTAAGAGTCCAATAGGGCGTTAATTAATAAAAAAAAATTAAAAAATCATCGGACAGCAAAATAACACTTTACTTTAAGGCGATGCCATACGTCGTGTAATATTTTTAAGCAAGCCGCTAACAATAACACCCCTTATGTAGATGGCGATAAGGTTTAAATTCCCGTTCAACACCATCAGTCTTTTTTGATAAATACAAGAAAAAAAACATCGCCAAAAAGTGGTTTTTATTTTATTTTGCGGACGTTCAGGCACAAATATTTAATTGTTTTACGATCATTTTATAAAGAACTTAATTTGCCACATTATACAATAAAACCGTAACCGAAAATGCGTTCGAAAGTAGGAGATTTTGAACTTTAAAGCAGTTTTTATAGGCCTGATACATTGTTTTTTCTAGGCTTATTAAAAGACTTATCTAAAAAATACTGGATCATCTCATAGGCCAAGATGTGTTATACTCGCAGTATTTAATTAAAGCATCTAAAACATTAAGTGCTCAAATTTTCAAACCAAAAAACATGAATTTGCATTGCTACGAATGGCATCACCTTAAATATGTTGAGGAATCGCTGGTTAAAGTTTTTCGGGTACGTGCTGATGCACCCTGTATATTCGGAACCGCGGCCATTAGCCTAATCGGCTGTCGGCTGTCGGCTGTCGGCTCGCTGTTCGCTGCTCGATGTTTGCTGCTCCCAGCTCTGCTCAGATCTGTGTGTGGCCAATTGGTCGTAGACCTAGTTCAAAATATAGATGCATTGTTCGCGTATTAATGCAGTTTTTTTCAATGCAGACTTTTCGTTGTCACGATGCCCCACATTCAGTACTAACTATACACTTATCTATTCTTACTTCTATTATTTAATAGTTGAGGTGGAAGGCCGCGGTGCAAGGACAACTTTAATGAGAGTTACGCGATATAAAACACGATTTACTGGAAACAATCGAAATTTGTGGCCACTTGTCAATATATTGAAAGACCCTTTTTCAGGGTGAATGTTTTTTCGGTTTTTGATATGCTCATATTTAAAAAAAAAAGAAAGACAAACATTCCCGGGTTACGAATAACCTGACAATATTTGAAAATCTCCTACTACCACCACAGTAAGCTGAAAATGTTGCTTGTGTTGTGATGGAGGACTTAGCCAGCCGAGGAATTGAACACACTACGCCTGGGTGGGACTCAAACGCGATGCCAACTAGGCCACCGACCGGTCATATTGCTCATCAAACAATGGTGAACCATATTAATTTGTTGTCTCATATTTGATAACTGCAAAAATAGTAATTTTGTCATGAGTATTTAAAAAAAATAAAGCGCCTATCTAAATAAGTTTTTAAATTTCATCTTCAAAAACAAACTGAAAATATAAACGGAATACTTTAACATTTAAATAAATAAAATAACGAACATAAAAAAATACCCCCCCCCCATACACGCAAGCCTAGCTTTATTACACTACGTATACATACGCGAGCTGAACTGCCGAACTAATCCTCAACTTATAGGAAAGGAAGGAAGCAACCTAAATGGTGCGAAATGCCGCTTGCAGTTGCTTTGTTCCTGTAATTCATGGCTCGGTTCGCAAATGTATATGTACCATTAGGTGGTACATCTTGTATATAACATTATGTGAAATGATTTTCTGTAAATAACTAACATAATAACACACCCCCATACACGCAGGCCTAGCTTTATTATGGTGGTACATCTTATATATAACATTATGCGAAATGATTTTCTGTAAATAACGAACATAATAACACACCCCCATACACGCAGGCCTAGCTTTATTATGGTGGTACATCTTATATATAACATTATGCGAAATGATTTTCTGTAAATAACGAACATAATAACACACCCCCATACACACAGGCCTAGCTTTATTATGGTGGTACATCTTATATATAACATTATGCGAAATGATTTTCTGTAAATAACGAACATAATAACACACCCCCATACACGCAGGCCTAGCTTTATTATGGTGGTACATCTTATATATAACATTATGCGAAATGATTTTCTGTAAATAACGAACATAATAACACACCCCCATACACACAGGCCTAGCTTTATTATGGTGGTACATCTTATATATAACATTATGCGAAATGATTACTATGTACATTTTAACATATTTTCTGTAAATAACTTGAAGTGAAATGACACTAAACTGCGCTATATAAATGCCATGTTATTATTATTATTAAATGATATAACATTATTTTTTTGAATAAACCTATATAAAAAAATGTTAATATTAAGTTCTGTGAGCATTTTAGTTTTTATTATTGTGACAGCTGTTTCGGCGTTCAGGGCCATTATCAAACTGTGGTTATTTATATGATTCTATTTATCTGTGCCCTATTTTTAATTTGTATGATGTGGTGATTTATTAATATTTTCTGTAAAAATCAATTATGTATGGCACTTGCCGTGAAATTTTTGGTTTCGCCCGTTATGATGATGGTAGATTTGTCAGTCAATTAGCCATACCTTATTACAAGTTATTACCCTTATTATTGGTGATGAAAAAGGAAAAAAAAAACATATTTAAAAAAAAACCCGAATTATTTTATGGAATTTTATTTGATACTAAGGAGCGAAGAATGCATTTACCATTTTTCTTTGACTATTTTTTACGGTTAAAAATAAACATATTTTTAAATTTGATTTTCTTTAAGTAAAAATTAAAATAATGAACGGAGATCAACAAGTACTTCGTTGAGTTTTGTGTCCTATCTCATGACTTATACTTTAACATGACTTATTAACCATATTATAATACTTGATGGCCCATTGAGCTATTGTTTGATCAACCGTCAAAACAAGAAACTGTAAAATGTCTTTCAACATCCGCATTGTTTGTATCATGGCCTTGATTAGCATTGACCTGCAGAGAACACCTGTGTTTTATGTGGATATTTATAGGTAAAGGAGAACGTGCAGAAACCGACAACTGCGACTACAACTACTACCGACTGACTAATATTCTGAAATCGAAAACTGCCTGTTGAAAGTTAAACAAAAAAAAGTACAATAATTTTGTACTGTATTTTATTAAGGATGTCTGGAATTTAAATATGGGAGGCTGGTCACCAATACCACTGCCATAGGTCACCCCAAGTGGTTCGGTAAGTGTGGCGGTTAGCAGGGGATGGCCGGGTTCCAGGGGTGAGGTAGGTCTTGGCAGTCTTCCTTCCCAGAACTTCCTCTCCTTTGTTTCCATAAAAAGCTCCACACAGCATCTCCACAGATGACATAGGCCCTGAGGGATTTTTTCCTCAGGGCACCCTGTGTGGAGAAAGTGTAAAAAAATACGAAATTTTACAGCTCCCTTGAGGAGATTTTTCACAAAAAAGACTATAATAATAATAAGAGAAAAAGCTAAAGAAAGAGCTATAATAATAATGGTCTTTATTCCAGAATGTGGGGAGGTAAATCCCACACATTCCATAGACAGTGTAATACAGGGATTCAAGTAAGAATACTTAATGAAAAAATAATAATAAAAGAAAGGATGGTAGTATCAGCAGTCAGCAGTAATAGCTATACAAATTATCCAATTACTATTAGCGGATAAGAGCATTAGAGAAATACATAATATATTTGTACAGCGCCCTTAAGGTGATTTTTCACAAAGAACAGGGCTATATAAAGCTATTGTAATTTTTAAATATAGAATTGTAATATTTTACATAAAAAAATTGAAAAAAAAAAACACAACCATTTTCAAATAAACTTATCATTTTGTGGCTTGAAGGGTTTTACTAAGCCACAGTCAATATAAAGGATGTCCGGGGGTAAAGTGCGCTAATTTTGGTATGTGATTCTAAATTATAGTACAATTAAAACAGAAAAATAACTTTTTTCGAAATACCAATGTTTTAATGTAGTTTTTAGGTTAAAAAGGTGTATTGTTTATATGGAAACATATTTTTGTATGAGAAAATAAAAATTGGAATTGTAAAAAAAGTTATTTATCTTTTTACTTCTTTATGTAGAATCTTATTAGCGCACTTTAATCCCGGGACACCCTGTATACATGTATAATATATTGTACTGTGTTTATTGACGATTCATTAATCTGAACTGATATTAAAAACGAATAATTGTAGTAATTTGCAATAGAATGTTTATTGTGTGTTGATTGTTCCCCGCACGCCGCATGGGTTGGTTGATCTCTGACCCTATACCACCAGTAAGTATAAATGTGATCGCCACAACTCCATCGGCTGTCACGACGCTAAGTTGATTGACTTGTGATCTTTCTCCACTTAACCCTTGGCAGTGTAGTTCAATTAGGTTACAGCTGTTGATTGTACGATAATAACTTATTGATCGTTCATTGATTGATTATTAACATCAGCAGATTGACTATATTCAAGCACAATGGAAGGCCACAAGAGTTCAATGTAACAACGCCTATAGACAATTGTTTTGGTTGCCGAGGTCTGCCGTGGCTGTGCCAGCGATATGTCCACATCAGGATGTCTATCAAGGTCGATAGAAAAAGGTTTTGTCGATAATATCGGTAACTTGTCATCGTTCCCAAGCATGGATGACTATAAACCGTGAACAACGGTTCACAACGACTAGATATTTTTAATTTATTCGATGTGAACTGTTGTTTGTAAGTTGTCGTGTTCGGGAATGATGATAAGTTATCAACATTATCGATAAATCATTTATCGATCTACCGTGCTAGACACCCCATGTATTGGTTTACGCTACAATGGGGCATGAAGCGTAACTCCCGATACAAGCTATTAAGTTCCCGAAATGCTCATAATAAAATTTGCTAAAAAGGTTGGCTACAAAATACTAAAAAACATGCATCAAAAACCGTCCTAAGAGAAACTCAGGATGCAATATATTATTAATGTCAAAATGATTCACAAAAAAATATCAAAGATAATGTAAAAATTTGGATCAAAAATAAGAATAGGGCCTTCACCGGTGCATTCACACAAATTCGCAGTTATTGAAGTCACTAAATTATTGAGCAAATACATCTTTACAAGTATAGGTATGTTCAAAGGTATTAGGAACTCACACGAAAAATTCTGCCTCAACACAGGCTAGCCTAGTGAGGCGGTATTTATTTTCTTTTTACCTTCAAAATATTATGTTTGTATTAATAGTTCTTCATTTTTGTTAATTTTATAACCTTAAATATAAAAGTTACAAAACAATGTACACCATAATATGTATGTATAGTTGTAATGTGTAAACTTTCCTAAATAAATATATTATTATTATATTTTTATTGTTGTTATTCCTCTAGTATTTTTTTGCCATTTAATGTACCTAACAATATTTTTTTTTCTTTTAATTTTATTTGTTGTATGATGTTAATTTATTTAATTACTTTATTATTTTATTGGATGCAATGCCAATATGTACCATATTGCTAAGCACAACCCCTGCAAGTAGCCCGGAATAAAAGTATTATTATGTTATTGCATGCTATGCCAATATGTACTACATTGCTCTGCGCAATCCCGGCCGTAAAATATCTAAAAAGCTAAAAAATAAAACAACAACGTAATAAGATTTGTTCTAAGGTTAAAATTATTGAAGGTTTCCTAATATTTGTCAGGCATGACTATCGGCTATATAAACAGCAAGTGTGTAATGTATAGGTACAATTCATATTACGGAGTGTACAGAGTAGAGCAGAGATTCACAAACATTATAATATTTTCCTCACCACCCGCTTTCATATTTTTTCAACAGCAGATAAGTGCTTCACACAATACTGATTTCCTAAAATACTAATAAATCAATTCATACACAAATAGGAGAGGGGTCAAATAAAAATATAAATAGGGCGTCTCAATGTGCAATAATCACAGTTTGATAATGAACGCCGAAACAGCTGTTACAATAATAATAAAAAAACTAAAGGTAAGGTAACAAGAGGTCAAAAAAGTCACAAGGAGGGAATCCATAATTAGTTTTATTTTGGCTATATAATACTTATGTATAAACTGATTAAGTGTAAACAGTCGATTTACCGAAAATAAATAAATACAATGCTAGCGGAACTTAATAACAAAATGATACAATTTTATTTCCTTTTATTTAACATAATTTTTGATGTGATTCTATGAATTAAACTCAATAACAATAAAATAATATATATTTCATCAGCGCCCGTCGGGGATACCTTCAAGCATGTTTGACTATTATTATCACCGACAATTTTGTAAACTAGATATTAAAATAATAAAGACTACATAAATTTATTTGATTTATTTTTATTTTATCTTATTACTCTTTTACACGCCCATGGGGCTTTTACATTGGGTACATATTATGATTACAATTATTTACACAAAGGTTTGTTACTACACACCTTCGTGTAAAAAATACTTGTGTTTACTAACAACGGTTTGTTTACTAACAATGGTGTACAAATGGATAAAATATGAAAAAAATATAAAATCTAAACATATATTTTCAGAGATAATATTGTGACATGAAAGATAGGTATGTTTTAAACATTGAATTTCTTATGTAAAAAACCTCGATATTATTTGTCCGTTTGATGCTAAACTATGTAGGGGAGGATTAGAAAATTTTGCTATACAATTTGTTTGTCAAAAGATTGACAATGAAATAGGTACATATTTATTTATTATTTTCTTGTATGAACACCGAACCCAACTGCTCCCAACTGCCCAGAGCCAGTGAGACGATGGCATCCCCAATCGTGGTATGTTGTGAGGCTGAAGGTAGTGCGGAGGGAACGTAATGGGAGGAGAAGTACCTGGCTATTCAGATCTGGTCACCAAACACGGCTAAAGCCATTTCAAACAGCGTTTCGACAGTCGATAACTGGCCAAAATTGTTTTTCTTAAGTCCACGTCTTGATAAATTGATTGGTTTTATCGTGTATTATTGTACGCTTCATTACAAATTACATAGTAAAATTAATGAATTGTTAAGAAGAATCTTTCACACAAACAATGCACGTTACAACTAAGCTTTTAGAGGCAGGACCATCGATATGATGTTTGGGACAGTACATGACCAGCACAGGAAGAAGTGGAAAAAATCTGCTAAATTTTAAACCGACAACGTTTTAGTTTATAATTGTATATATTGTCCTTGCCTCCCCGTGATGCGTCTGGGGATTAAAAGCGCTTCCCCGGACTCTAGGACTAGGGGAACTTTGGGAAACACAGCTGTACAGTAAGCTAAGTGTATGTATGCGTTATGAAAGTGCGCTAGTGAGTGTATGTGTGGCTGGCCGCTGACTGTTGTCAAGTGGCCATTGATGTTTACAGATGTCATTACTCGGTCGTATTATGCGGGTGTTTCTAATAATAGACACATAATAAGCTGACGTCCGAGATGAAGAGGCGGATCGTCATCGGGCCCACTCATCACCATCAGTCAGTCATCAGTCATCAGTCTCAGTCATCAGTCATCAGTCATCAGTCATCAGTCATCAGTCATCAGTTTCTGGTTATGTTGGACGCGAGACGGTTCAGCACTCAGCCGGATCTCATTGATATTGTGGAAATATTGATGGCGACCAGCAGAGCAGAGTTCTGTTGTATGCACAGACAGGCAGGCAGGCAGGCAGGTGAAACTAATGAACCGTGAGGCTAATGATCATCGTTCTGTAGTAGTGGCAGTAGCAGGTAGCCAGCAGTTGAGCAGTGTGATTATAGGCGATTAGACGACCTCCGTGGTTGAGCGATAAGCCCTTTGGCTGTGTGTTCTAATCCCGACGAGGGCAAATGAAACGCGTCAGAGAAAATTCTAGTTGTTTTTCTTTTTTTAATTTGTTCTAATCAAAAACCATTTTAACAATTTTATTATTTTGTTCAAATCAAAAACCAACATCATTTCGACATTGCCAATAGTACACCTCGCTAACCATCTTCCATCTTCAAATTGTGTTTCAGAACATAAATACAGGCTTTTCCAATAAGAGGTGTTATTTTGATATTCAAAGAAACTTTTCCCGTAAAAGATTAATGGTTTCGTTGCTTGTGTGGCACATAGCGCCGTCTTGTTGAAAGTAAACGTTGTCCAGATCAATACCATCCAATTCCGGTCATAAAAAATCATTAATCATCTCTCGATAGCGCAATCCATTCACCGTAACTGTTGCTGCAGCGTCATTTTCCAAAAAGTAAGGTTTCAATGACTCCGCCGGACCATAAACCGCACCAAACAGTCACACGTTGAGGATAGAGAGGCTTTTAAACAATAACTCTCGGGTTTTCCGAGACCCAGATGCGACAATTTTGCTTTTTGAGGAAGCCACCGAGGTGGAAATGGGCTTCATCACTCAAGATGATTATTCGATGGAATTCTAATAATTAATAATAGTGAATTTTAATAATTTCAATGCGTTGTTGAAGCGTGTATCGTTCCATTTTTATTAATGGCATAGTTTTTACTTGTCAAATGTCAAAAAATGACAGCTTCAAAAGTAACATCTACCGAAATAGCGGGCTATTCAAAATAACACCTCTTATTGGAAAACCCTATACTTTAAAAGGATGGCATTTATAAATTGAAACGCAATTATACTATGTCGCGACGACCTTCGTGGTCGAGAGTTAAGGCTCCCAACTAGCAATCCGGAGGTCATGGGTTCAAATCCCGACGTGCGCAAGAAAATTCTATTTGATTGGTTTGTGTCATTTCACAATTCAATGATTAAAAAATAATACATGGTATATTTGCGGCAAGATTCCCCAATTGGGGACTCCTTTAACGTTTGTTCAATGTCATAATACTTATTATTGGGTGTGAGCTTTGATGAAAATAAAATACGAAAAGGTAGGTACCTAACATTGATAGGCGAAGTTAGAAGCGAGACCGCATTTGCGGTGTGGAAACACAAGATGGTAGACGCTTGTGCGCAAAGATAAACATGCTAATTTTAAATTTATAAATAATGTTTTTTTCTTGAGATGTAGCAAAACTTATCTACTGGCTCAGGCGCAAAAGCTTAGCGTATAATTCTATGTACAATGTCGAGGAAATCCACAAATAATATGGTTTCTCCCCAAGATCAGTGGACTAACAACGCTAAAACAAGGCGAGACTACTCGTCGCACAACTAACACTGTGGGCCACTTGTTGCACATAACAACAACATCACTTGAATAGAACTTAAAAAGGATTTATTTCTTTCCCAGAACCTGTACGATCAATTTCAATTTTTATGAAAGTTATGTGAAACAACTGACCCAAAGAATCAAATTGAGTTCTCGCTAAGTTGGTCACTTTGTCAAATCGATTGTTTTTGTAAAAAGAATAAAAACTTTTATTATTTTTTTTAATTTAATTTAAATCATATTTAATAATGTTACTAGTTTTTTATTATTATTGTGGGAGCTGTTTCGGCGTTCAAGGCCATTTTGAAGTTGTGGTTAGGCCACGTTCTGAAAAGTCTCTCCACACTCCACACTAATCGTCGTTAAACCTGAAAAATTGTAGAAAAACTGTATTTTTGGGTTAAATTGTGGTAAAATATGAAAAATTGTAATTTTGCAGACGGGTTATTTATATGATTCTATCCCCCCCCCCCCCAATTTAAAATTTGATGGTGTCTAAAATAATTTATTTCCGATAAAATCAATTTACTAAGAAAGTTATTGTATTAACATAATATAAATTAGTCGTCTCATCGTCGCCTAACCACAGTGGAAATGGCATTAAACGCCGAAACATCCACAATAATAAAAAACATACTAAAATACTTAATAGTAGCAGAACTTAACAATAACATTACATAAGGTGTCTGTAAAAGCTTCTAAAAAGGGTGTAAATAAATACAATTATTTGAGAGTAATTAATTTTGGTGTTGCGCTGGCCATTACCATCAGGGCAGATGTGTCTTATTGTACCTACGTGGTATCCACTATCCACGTCTACCACCAAATGATCATCTACAAAGACTTACTGAATTATGGATTTGAAAACTAAAATAAGCGCAGGTTGTTGTTTTTTCCTTCAACTGGTTTATAAAACGGGTCAAGTTTGAGAATGACCGCAGGATGACAGCATGCTAAGGAAGCCCATTTCCTTTGTAAATGTTATTTTATTTATGATTGCTGTAAGCCACAAATGTATTTTTAAACTGCACGATTTATCACCGATAAAGAATATTTTGGGACGATGAAATGTCAGAAGGCCAAGACAATCATGAAAAGATTATAATACATTATTTACTATGTGTTTATAATCCGAAGATGTGAAGAATCACTGATCTCCATGCAAATAATAAGTGTTTTATTATCTTCCGCACTGAGATCTCCCATGCAGAGGATTTCATTTAAATATTAATTATTTTTATAAGCAATAATTGTTCGCCTGAAACACTCATCCACATTGAAAAAATCTCCTGATAAAAAAATACATGACGTCAACGGGACTCGAACCCGTGTCCATTCGATTTCCGGTCGAAAGCTCTGACCACTGAGCTATGGAGGCTTTCGACCGGAAATGGAATGGACATGGGTTCGAGTCCCGTTGGCGTCATGTATTTTTTATCAGGAGATTTGTTCAATGTGGATGAGTGTTTCAGGCGAACAATTATTGCTTATAAAAATAATTGTTATCCTTTGTGCTATGCATAAATAAAATCTTGTCTTAAAAACATTAATTTATCAAAAAAAAATAATAATAATTAAATATTAATGTAAATTTAGTAGTATGGGTAATATGAAGTAATCATTAGTATAGATTATAGATCGATACGCAAGGTTACAAGTATACCGAGCTACATTTTCAGATTTCATGATGCCGTGCCATGTCATTAGGAGTCGATTATTTAGTATTATGGATAATATGAAGTAATCATAATATAGATCGATACGCAAGGTTACAAGTATACCAAGCCACATTTTCAGATTCCATGATGCCGTGCCATGCCATTAGGAGTCGTGTATTTAGTAGTATGGATAATATGAAGTAATCATAGTATAGATCGATACGCAAGGTTACAAGTACACCGAGCCACATTTTCAGATTTCATGATGCCGTGCCATGCCATTAGGAGTCGTGTATTTAGTAGTATGGATAATATGAAGTAATCATAGTATAGATCGATACGCAAGGTTACAAGTACACCGAGCCACATTTTCAGATTTCATGATGCCGTGCCATGCCATTAGGAGTCGTGTATTTAGTAGTATGGATAATATGAAGTAATCATAGTATAGATCGATACGCAAGGTTACAAGTACACCGAGCCACATTTTCAGATTTCATGATGCCGTGCCATGCCATTAGGAGTCGTGTATTTAGTAGTATGGATAATATGAAGTAATCATAGTATAGATCGATACGCAAGGTTACAAGTACACCGAGCCACATTTTCAGATTTCATGATGCCGTGCCATGCTATTAGGAGTCGTGTATTTAGTAGTATGGATAATATGAAGTAATCATAGTATAGATCGATACGCAAGGTTACAAGTACACCGAGCCACATTTTCAGATTTCATGATGCCGTGCCATGCCATTAGGAGTCGTGTATTTAGTAGTATGGATAATATGAAGTAATCATAGTATAGATCGATACGCAAGGTTACAAGTACACCGAGCCACATTTTCAGATTTCATGATGCCGTGCCATGCCATTAGGAGTCGTGTATTTAGTAGTATGGATAATATGAAGTAATCATAGTATAGATCGATACGCAAGGTTACAAGTACACCGAGCCACATTTTCAGATTTCATGATGCCGTGCCATGTCATTAGGAGTCGATTATTTAGTAGTATGGATGATATTAATGTCGTTGCTTGGCAGTGGATAATGATAACTTTTGCACAGATATCTTCAATTGAAAAAATGAAGCCACAATTCCAGCGAAATTGCGGCTACACTACTTTGGAAAATGTTTTGAAGCTGAAAGAAATGGAAGATTGAAAAGTGCCTAGCCCAAGTGTTTATTCTGAATGTTGGTCTCTCATAGAGACAATACTGGGAATATTTCCTACTAATTCAAATTGTATGTTAAAATACATAGACATATGAATATTAGTAGACCTGCCCTAAGTGATTAAAAGCGTATTATCCCCACTCCCCATACCGGTTCCATTGGAGCCGGCTGTGCTCGCGTATGGCCTCAAGTGAAATTTGAAAACGTGACGTCATCATTCTTGTGCGAACTATGGTCGAGGCATCATCGGTTCATTTTACGAAATAACACGGCAAAATGTTGACTTGTACTATGAAAACTTGTAAAAATAGATGTGAAAAAGATAATAGACCCAATTGTCGTATTACATTCCATATACAGGGTGTATCGGCACTAACCCGACAAACTTTAACCAGCTATTCCTTAGCACATTTGGAGTAAAAAATGTTATGGGCACTTTGCTGTCCGGTAGCATTTTTTTTTCAATTAAAAACAAAAAAAATTTAAATTTCCACACTACATCACTGTCATTGGCATTGCGTTTCGTGTTCAACAGCTGTTATAAGCAAGTATGTCAAAAAGGGTATTCGCTCTTTCGCACACACTAAATAATAATAGTTAAAAATGAAACGAATGGTGCCGTGATATTTCGTTGTGACTGTAAACGTGCGCCAATATAGGTACACACGTGCATTATTCAACGGAATTCGAATAAAATATTTGCCAGATGGGTTTTCAAACTTTGTCAAAGGGTAAAACAGTGGTGACATGTGGTGAAAATATGAATAATAATTTTTTTATTAAAAAAAAACGTTACCGGACAGCAAAGTGCACATAAGATTTTTTACTCCAAATATGCTAAGGAATAGCTGGTTAAAGTTTGTCGGGTACGTGCCGATACACCCTGTATAAGCATTATTTTACTTTATTTTAAGCATATTCACATCGTATAATATGAATCAGTTGTTACTATCACATCGAGAAACGTCTGGACGCGAAACACAAAGCTGGTTGGTTGCTGGGAAGTAAATTATGAACATTTATAAAAGTGTCTTAACTAAATACTTAAACGAAATATTCGACTCTGAAAATGAACCGAATTTTTTTGCCGAATTTGGACTTCGCAAATTTGTTCATAACGTGGCGAGTAATTTGCGCTCCCATGTAAAAATTTCTATTCATTCCAAAGCAGATTTTACTTTTAAGAAGTAAATGGTGATATTATAATGCGAGATGCCTATTTACTGTCAGATTGATTTATTGACGAATCACAGTCAGCTTCACTCCCTTCGTTCTTCAACAGTTGATTTTACCCCTCGCCATTATCTTCTCGTCTATTAATTCCTATGTCTGTGTTAAAATACTATACTCTCTTATACTTACTTTATCTGTATTATGTATTTGTAAAGAAGTGTTTTTTAAACACTGAATGATTTCAGTCTTACTACAACAGTAAGGAGTATTAGTAGCGGACAGACACTAATCTGTACTCTGCAGTGACTGTTGGTAGAAACAAGAGTCGCAGTGGAAGAGAGGACCGGTGGGTGGTAGGGGTAAGCGGTCTGGTGAGGTTGACCGGAAAGCCGGCCCACCGCTCCACTCTATTTATAGCCGCGCACATTACACCTTGCACCGTCCTTATCATCTGCTCTGCTCCTGGCGGCTTATCATAGAGGATGTGCTGTGTCCTGCACCCCGGGCGTAACAGACCTGGGGCTCTATTCCTGAATCGAGGGCGCTCGTAATCGCCGTCGAAAGTACGTACGTTGGTCGTCGTTGCTATTCCCGAAATTGGTCGAAGGTACATACTTTGACGCCAAACGTCAAAAGTCATTCCACACAACATCTACTGGGTGCAACCAGTAGAAACAGGGCAGCGAGTGGTAGGTTGTTGGCGTTTCTATGGAATTGGCTGTCAAAATCTAGTCTAGCTGTCAATTTTTGTTTTACCGCGCGGATTCCGCAAATGTAAAAGTGGGTGAAAATTTCCCACTTACTAAGTCTTTATCGGAGCTTACAAGCTTAATTAAGAGTTGCTTTTGGCAATTCGTAATATGTCCCGCAGCCATTTCTGTTATGAATAACGAATAACTGTTGTCTGTTTGACAGTCACACCATAGAAATCCCAAAAACATCAGGAACATAGACAATATTCACAGGGGTGCCAATATAAGCATCTCTTCTACCAACTTCGACCGTTCGACGCTCAAGAATACGTAAAATTGAAACATTCGAAAAAGTTAGTCGCGACGACTAGTAGTTTTTCACTCGAAGACGGCGCATACGAAAACGATTGATCGTTTAACTCCAGAATAGCAGGCCAGGTGGTGTGCGTTGGTAGAATTCGGGGACGAACCGTGCATTACCAGAAGGGAAAAATCACCCGAAGGGGGTCACTAGGGTCCCCCATATATATATATCGCTAGGCGATCGTGTCTCTTAATATTCACTTTTGCCCTTTCCAGTGACACTCTATTTTTTTATACCTACTGTTTTAAGACGTGACCTTCATCTTGTTTTGAAGGTTAAGTATGCAAATGTCCAATTATGCAATAAAACTGTAGATTTCTATGCAAATTAAATCTACACAGCCAGCCCTCCCGCCACAGGGCACAATTCTCTTTTATATAAATAGATATATGGTGATCCGGGGGGAGGTGAAGATAGAGCAATTTTGTCGGAATATTTTTACAAATGCTGATCGATTGCCTAATTTATAGAGGATGTGATGTGAAAACAAAACTTAGATATCGCACATTGGGGGTGTTAATTACCCCTCTCCAGTGCTGGGGGGGTGAAACGGAACTAAATGAGACACTATGTCATTTTGACACGTGACACAAAATATTAAAAATGACTAAACTAAGGCATACAAGTGCCGAAATAAACGGTAGATAATTGCATGACAATTTAATCGTTTTATTTATAGCAGCGGACAGTGAAGTGTTTGCATAAGATCTGACAAGAGACTTGGTAGAGACCCCGAGGTAGTCGAAGTTGCAGAGAGCAGCCTCCCAGGCAAAAACTGTTAGCTGACCGAATAGTATACACTGGTATTTTTAAGAAAATTTTCGTAATTTTAATTGTCAGTCTGTGAAATGTAACGGAAATTTGCACAGCAACTCGTAAATAACAATCTTGTGGCGAGGATAAAAATAGATTTTCAGTGTAAATCTGTGTATCTGCACATTCATGTATCTGTGTATCTTTATATGTTTGCCTTCCTGTATGTGTGAATCATGCAAGTGTGGTAGCGGTGTCATGGAAGATTGCTGCGTTTGTTTTGTTTAGGTTTACGACTGCGGCTAAGAACACGCTCAGCATGTCGATGAAATTATTAAAAAGAGACGATGTTTACCTACCGATAGATCATTATCATACACTAGAGAAAGAAAATATGGATATACCGCAATAGGAAACTTAGTCAAATCATCGAAAACAAGCAAATACTCGACGTCTCCGGAAAAGTCTGTTAAATAATAATAATTCCTACTAAATATGGAACGCAAACATGAACTCTCACCAAGAATTTTGTGAAAAAATCGAGCAAAAAGCCATTCCGATATAGTAAAATGGTATTAATGACGCAGGAAAAATACCTTGCTTGCCGACATTACCGTCACAACTCTATTAGGACTACGCTCCCCACATCTAGCATGTTCACAGTAGCAATTCAAATGTGATCGGAAAGCATCCTTGGTTGGGAAACAGAAACAGACGTAGCCCACAGCCAAAATAATACTGCCGGAGCCACCAAGAATCGAAAAAACTGGACACATTTTAGGGAGGCCTTTGTCCAAACCAGGAAGCCAGACAGCATATGAAGGAAATAATAAAATATTTATGATTATTCTTCAAAAAGTTGCAAACCATGAAATTCACTATAACCCACCGATTTAGCGGTGTGTGGTCATCGATAATTTGAAATGGTAATGGCGAAGGATAATCAATGTGTGTTCTACTTTTTAGTATTGAAAATAAATTAATTATAAGTATTCCGCAAGCATCTGTTAATCATCGGTTGGGATTTTCAAAGGTGATCAAAATGAATATTTTCTTGAAATTGTAAGAAACAAAAGATATCTTTAATTAAATTAATTTAATTCGTGTCTAATTTGAAAGAGAACATTATTACAACCCGGTTAGTATTAGCAAGCCAGGAAAAATACACCTAGAAATAATAATGTCCGGCCGAAAAGGCTGAACAGGAATTCTTGGCGATAGAAGTTCTAAGTACTTAGATAAATATTTATTTGACGATGAACTTATACTGCCTTCTGCGTACAGTGCCTGCCAGAACAATACTGCCTTCTGCGTACAGTGCCTGCCAGAACAATACTGCCTTCTGCGTACAGTGCCTGCCAGAACAATACTGCCTTCTGCGTACAGTGCCTGCCAGAACAATACTGCCTTCTGCGTACAGTGCCTGCCAGAACAATACTGCCTTCTGCGTACAGTGCCTGCCAGAACAACGTAACTTCGTTCTTCGTTTGCTCGGGTTATTTTTAGGCACTCTTATTAGGAAGACGCGTACAGCATCATCCTGGGAAATATCAAAATTATGTTCAACGCAAACATAAAGTCTGTTTTCTTTGGTACTCAGACACTAACATAGTACCAAGATAAATTCAAATGAAAAAAAATTGGAAATGTAAATATTAAAAAAAAAAACACGTGACTTTGATAATTTTATAAAAGTGTACGCTAGACATAATTACGCAAGAGCGGACTTTAGTGTAAAAGGGTCAAACCATATTCATAAGGGAGGAAAATATTCGGCGCAGGGAATGGAGGAACGGGAATTTATGGAGTGGTAGTTGTTGGCGTACAACTATTCATATCAAGCGCTTCTTTTCTACAATATCGTTGTTAGCTGATGTCGGTCAGTTAACAATTACGTTTTGTGTACACAAGCCGCTTGCTTGCTCGGATGATTAGTAGAGTATGAATAATCTACTATACTTTGTAGTGATGGTAAGTACTAACTTTACTGTTTGGATATTAAGAGAGTCTGTATCTTGTCTTATCATTACAAAAGCATAAAAAACATTAAGGCGATGCACTATGTAGTAATGCAAAATCATGTGTTTTTGGTTTGAAAATTTGGTCGCCTTGAAATGTTTCAGATACTTTAATTAAATACTGAGAGTAGAATACATCTTGGCCTTTGAAATAATCGAGTATTTTTTAGAGATAAGTCTTTTTATAAGCCCAGAAAAAAATAATGTATAAGGCCTATGAAAACTGCTTTAAAGTTAAAAATTTCCTACTTACGAACCCATTTTCGGCAATGATTTTATTGTACAATGTGGCAAATTAAGTTATTTATGAAATGATCGGAAAAAAATTAAATATTTATCCATTAACATCCACAAAATAAAATAAAAGGCACTTTTTGGCCATGTTTTTTTCTTGCATAAATCAAAACAGGCGGATGGTGTTAAGCGGGAAGTTAAACCTTACCGAGATCTACGTAAGGGCTGTTATTGATAGCGGCTCGATTTAAAATATTACACGACGTAGTGCATCGCCTTAAACAAGAAAAGAAGTGAAAAAAAAGTGAATAAATGATTCAGGGGAGATTGTGGACCCTTGTGGCACTTTTAGGATTTCTTTTGGACTGTGGTCAATTTTTTTATTCATTTAACAGTTATAGTGAAAATTGTTTGTCAAGTATACCGTCCCTGCACAGTCCTACCTGCTCCGTGTTGTTGGGAATCTTGTGCGGTAATGAGATGAAACAAAACAAGTTAAACAAGCAATACCCTATAAAAAGGCCTAAAACTCCATATCCATACATACTCCACACGTGTATCGTGTAGATGTACTGCTTTATAATAACGATTTGTATATTATTCAGGATGTACTGGCCAATGTCTCATTATGCTCACATGAATAATTTACGAATGAGCCATCATTGTTCGGCAGTCGGCTATTTATATCTCTGTCCATGTACTACTCGTATGTAGCAGGAGTAGGAGTAGGAGGTCTTTCTGTAATGATACCTATTCGTACTGCGACTTTAGGAGATTAGATGGAGATCAATTAAAAGTAATTGAGATGATTACGTCAAGCGGAGGGAACACGAAGATAAAGTGCTTGTTAAATGGTTCTCCAAGGTCACCATTTTACTAATGTTCTTTCCAGTTATCAGTTACAGAGTATTTTGTACGAGTTTGTTTAAATTTGGATTTAACACAAATTTTTAACAATTAGCTTAATAATAACAATGACTTCATCGCACTTTATTTATAAACTTTATCAATCAACAAAGTATGTCACGTCAGTTCTAGTTAAATTCTCATCATTCTGGGAACGAGATTGATTGAAGCCAGGCAGTTGGGCAGTTGAGCAGTTGGGCAGTTTGGGCAGTTGTGCATTTAGGCACCTTCTTTGTAACTCGGATTTAGTCCAATTTGGGTTTAAAGCCGGATTAACTATTTTTATGGTAAAAATATAATCTAACGAACATTATTACATATAGCTTCAATCAATCAATAACATTCATATCTCTTTTCCAGTGGCGTACATTGCCCTTCGGCCAAAGGTGGGCTGTGTATATTTTATCAAGTTAGGGTTTAAATAATCTGTGCATGAAGTGTTTGAAAATAGCAATTTTTATCATCTTACGCTGTTTGTTGTGATCAATTGAACAAACGAACGTTAAAGTTCTTCAATTTTTATTGGAACAACTTTTCTTTTACTAACTCTTGGAGGATATATTAAAGATAATTTTGTTAATCTGAAATTGAAATATGAGATGATGAAAAAAATACATAAAATAATTAGGTCCGAGTTATTACAGATTATTATTGAGATCCTGGGTTCGATTCCCAGTTGAGACGGATACCTTTTTATTTTTCTGTATCTTGTTCTATTTCATGTTTCGTTTAGATGAATCAGTATTATCTTCTTGTTCTGAGCTATTTCTTGGAAATTTGTCGCGTGTTTTTATTTTCCAATCATTTTTATTTTCTTCATAGTTCGTTGATTTGTTTACGGTAGAAACAACCTTTATAGACTGCTGTACAGTCCTTGCAAGCCACTGCTCTTAGTGGGTAATAAACAAATATATAAATATAAATTGGGTAAAGCTAATTACGGAATTAATTAATATTTCAAAAGAAATGCATAAAAATTAAAAGTCTCTTCTAAATCCATAAAGTCCTTCATTTAAAAATGATTACAGAATCCTCGTACATCTAAACCCGTCGTTGAAGATTTATATGTATTCAAATAGACATGATTATTCAGGTACTAAGAACTCAGACGCGCTTGGATAGAATAAATTAATGCTAAGATTATTAATAAATCAAATATGCGCATAAATTACGCAAAAATGTTGCTTGCATAAATTATAACGGTAAATACACAACTGCGAACAATTGGCAAAAAACCTATTAAATCAGAAGTACAAGAATAGATTTCCAGACAAATGCGGGTCTTTTCTCATCAATCAAGTTTTAAAAGAACATACATTTGTTTGCAAATTTAATATTACAAAATTCCTTATAGAAGAACAATCAAAGGTTTGAATAAATCGAGAAACCACTGAATTACACAGCGTTTAATGCGTATATCGCTAATATACTGACAAATAATATACAGCGTTTAATGCGTATACCGCCAATATACTGACAAATAATATAATTATACAGCACGGGGGCAGAGCAATCATTATAAGCAACAGTAATAATCTACATATTACATCTATTTATATAAAGAAGAGTGTCCATGACCTGTGGCGGGTGGACACCGGGTGGACACCGGGCGGACACCGGGTGAACATCGGGCGGACACCGGGCGGACACCGGGTGGACACCGGGCGGACACCGAGCGGGCAGCGTGCACGGAGTAAAATGAGTATTGAGAATCTCTTCAAAATATTCTAATCCAGTTAAAAGTCCGGTTAGTGTTTCCTGTTACACTTTTAGTGTTATAACGACGTCGGAATACGTCTTCAGAAAAATTACGATAGTTTCGCATTTCGTCGTTACGTATTATCAAGGCAGACGTGTTCTGATATATATGTGGATTTTGCTAAAAGTTTGTCAGAAAACGGCCTGCAATTTCGTTTTTCACCGGGTTATGAAAAATTTGAAGAGATTTTTTCCCCGTGTGGATTTGATTTTTATACAAATCTAGTTTTATTCCGAGGTCGATGAAATTTTGTACACTTGACCTACAAAAGAGAAAGGCCTACACGAGGTTTCAAAATCTCCCAAAAAGCCCTTTCCCTTCCCTCATACCTTAAAGCAGAATGAAAATATTTCTTGATGAAATATATTGAACACTTGACAAAAATGAGCGGAAAATTACTTTCTTCATCTAGTTTTGAAAAACTTAATGCCGGGACTTCAGCTAGTAGAATATATAAAGAAGGGTGTCTGTGGCGGGCATGTTTTGTTGTGACCTAGGCTGAATAATATAAAGAAGGGTGTCTGTGGCGGGCAGGTTGTGTTGTGACCTAGGCTGAATAATATAAAGAAGGGTGTCTGTGGCGGGCAGGTTGTGTCGTGACCCAGGCTGAATAATATAAAGAAGGGTGTCTGTGGCGGGCAGGTTGTGTTGTGACCTAGGCTGAATAATATAAAGAAGGGTGTCTGTGGCGGGCAGGTTGTGTCGTGACCCAGGCTGAATAATATAAAGAAGGGTGTCTGTGGCGGGCAGGTTGTGTTATGACCTAGGCTGAATAATATAAAGAAGGGTGTCTGTGGCGGGCAGGTTGTGTTGTGACCTAGGCTGAATAATATAAAGAAGGGTTTCTGTGGCGGGCAGGTTGTGTCGTGACCCAGGCTGAATAATATAAAGAAGGGTGTCTGTGGCGGGCAGGTTGTGTTGTGACCTAGGCTGAATAATATAAAGAAGGGTGTCTGTGGCGGGCAGGTTGTGTTGTGACCTAGGCTGAATAATTAACATCACACTGAAGCGTAAAACTTAATAAAAAGCGTAAAGTTAATTTTAAATTTAATAAATATAATACCTACGTTTTTAACACATTACTACGTAATACTGTGTAAATCTGTGTTGTAAAAAGTTTCCCGCACAAGAAAAGTGGTAAATATTATAATTGCATGTCATGGTGGTATATTTTTAGAGCCAGTGATCAATGCAAATTCCTTTCGCTATTTTTCTCGAGGACACAAAAACTTGTGCAAATAAAACATAAAATATTAATCTTTTTTATTAACGTTCTCTTTCAGCGATTATAATTTAAACATGGACTAAAATAGAAAACATAAAAAAACTCTCTTCGATTTTAGTGCCGGATTAAAATGATACATTTACATAGACTGGAAGAAGTAAATTTTTACATAATACAATACGACGGAGAAAAAACGTGGCATTTTAGGAAAGATAGTAAATTTATAAAAGGTGTCATAATTGAATAATGCATTTGGAAGCAATTCTAACCAAATATATCAGGGGTCCAAAAACAGTGAAATCGATAACTTTACAATATCGGATCGACAGGCGTAACTACCGATAATTTTTTACCGATTTCCCGAGCACGGTCACGCTGTTGATAGCGCATTCTGGAATTATATTTTGCCATTGAGACAGACCGATATTGATAATATAAATAAGAAATCGATATACGAGGACGCTGGCAACACTGGAAGTATTGTCTTTGAGTATTGTCTATGAATTGACATTCCGAAACGTCAAACGTAAAATATGAATAAATTAACAATGATGAATTGAAATAGTACCCTTAAAATGCATTGGCAGTCCGAATTTACTCTTTGACACTAAAACGGAAATAATTAGGTCTTTATTCACAACTTGTAATGTGAACGCATTTCGTTTCTCCAAGCCCAAACCAATGTAGCGTCATTCGCCCGAACGGATTCAACTCGCCGAGTATACGACTTCTTTCAATTCTAAGAGCTTCGTTAGTTCAACTTCGCCACTAATTTTACATAATGAACGACATTATAAAAGAAAAAGTGTATATTGGCAGTCAACTGAAGCTTATCTGATACTGCGGAGGCGGCGCGAAAGTGTGTCTATCGGCCGTCAGAACATTTCTTATAAATCGCTGACCGCGATCGAAAATATCGCTACCATAGATGTCAAATTTAGTCAATATCATAGTGACATGGGGCTTTATCGATCATCCGTGCTAGACCTCCTGGGAGTGTAGAAATAGTGTTGTTTGGCAGAACAAGCCGCAGCGAAATTTCTTGAGTAATAAGAAATCACATCCAATCGAAACTGTTGCACACAGTGGAAAATTTGACACTAGAATCTATAACGATATCAATCTGTGTAATAATCCGGAACAACTACAACTACCGAGGAAGTACTACTTCGTATGCATCATGAATTTGTGCTCTTCAATATCGAAAATAATTTTACCAAAATCGTGGCCACATCTTCAGCAATAAAATTAAGTCTAAGGACGATCTTAGGGAAGGTAATGCAGTAGCAAAAAGGAGATACAGTAAGAAACGAAGAAATATGTTTGGTTCTTAGACCATCGACTCCTCATAACCAGCCGTGCGAGAGCCAGACGACTAGCATGTATTGGTCAGGTTTGTAGACGCGAGTTGGAGAGGACAGAGCCAAGGCGATAGGCAAACTAACACAACAACAGGCAGGGGTTGAATTAAACAGGAATGGAACATTGGAATGGTATTACTCGTATCGAAGTAAGTAATATAGAAGTAAGCAGTGTTGCCAAGTTAGCATATTATCTGCAAAATTTGGCATAATTACTCCATGTTTAGCATAACTATTATGCTTTTAGCATATAGCATATTTATTTGGCTTATTTTTACAGAAACATGAAAATAATAAAAAACAATTTTTTAACTAACAAAAATGATATCGATAACTTTGTCTTTTGAATTCTTGACTTCCACTGTAGAGGTTTGGAATGAAGTCATGCAATATAAAGATGCAGCTAATAATAACCCCTTCGGTGATTTATGTCAGTTTGCAATGTCTATTTTAACATTGCCGCATTCATATGCGGACATTGAACGTGTATTTAGCCAAATGAGTCTGGTCAAAACAAAACTCCGAAATCGTTTGGCGGTGAGAACCCTGAATGCCATTTTGTACGTCAGATTTGGCCTAAAGAGAGCAGGAAAGTGCTGTTATTCTTACACTGTTCCTGACGAAGTACAACGCTGCATTGGGACCAAAGAAAGTTACGTCTCCGTCTCTCAGCCTTCCACATCAGCTGCTGTTAATGAAGAAGAAGAAGATAAAGATGAAGATGAAGATATTGATATTTTATCACTGATTTTATTTCTAAGTTAAATTTGTTAGCTTTTTTTTGGCATTTTTAAAAGTAATTTAGCATTTTACTGGTATATTTTTCCCATCACTCTATTTCTCAATAAATACTAAGTCAAATTTATGTTGGCTTTTTTGGCATTTTTTAAAGGAATTTAGCTTATTTCTGGCATATTTTTCCCATCACTCTAGCATATTTTGAAGTAGTTGAGTTGGCAACACTGGAAGTAAGAAAGGTTTCTTATAATGTTTTTCTTATTTAAAACTTCAAGACTTGGCGTCGCTAGTGTTTTTATTAACGAGGACTCATCTAGTGTTAAGGTGAGCAGTGGTTCCAGCAGACAAATAATGAGATTCACCCAGTAATAATAATAATATTCCGTTCAGACGAGCATCGTTTGGCCCTCACGATTTCGGTTATAAAAAATATTTGGACACCTGCACCAATTTATTATAGCCAATATTCCAGATTCAACTCATTCATATGAATATCGCGTGGCAAGTTTTCTGCTTTAGTTGCCGGAGCTCAGAACAAGAAGATCCCCACGAAAAGAGTTAAAATGCTTTGGAGTGCGGTCACGAGTTAATTGGTGTATCAATGTGATATCCAGACATTTATTTATTCATTTTCTTGGCGTTGGCTGATTGGCGCGTCCTGACAGCAGAAGTCCTCACTTTTGGAGTATGATATACTTGTTAGGCAAATATAAGTAAACCTATTTCAACATAAGTGATTCCAGAGATTAGATTAGTTTGGCGGTGTTACCTCTTGTGGGGACATAAGGAGGGGGTAACCAGGTAAAATACATCTATTAGTAGCAAGCTTTTAGTTAGTTTTGCTACGATAATGCTAAATAAACTCTACTTACTAAATTATAGCAGAAAATCTATTTGTGTGCTGTAAAACTTTGAAAGTTGAAGGGGATCACAGGTATTTGAACAGCTTTTCCAAGGCTTTTCAGCTGTCTGAACGCTTTTACTGTCAACGACACTAAGCCCGTCGTCCCACGGGTCGGTAAGAAATCGATATAAACCGAATACTACAATACCCTGCGCTGAAAATTAAGTTCGATGTAGCAAGTAAATTTTCTGCGGAGGGTCTTGCTTGCTTACCGACCCGTCGGACGACGGGCCAATTCAGCACCAAACATAATAATACCTATCGTGAAGCTTTGATCTATCATCTCATCATGATTTATTTTTGGGGTATTATAGGGTATCATATAATGCGAAACGTTGGATAAAGAAGGAGGAAGCGAAACACGGCATAGTACCCCAAAAATAAATCACGATTACACTTTTGGTCGTAAAAATCTCCAATCATGTCTATCTGCCTAAAAAGAGCGCCATATTCGGAATACAATTTTGTGCAATACCGAATCAGTGTAGAAAACTCTATGTAGTTAACATTTAGAATGTATTTGATTTTCCATAGCAACAAACATCTCGACATACATCATCATCATCATCACTATGATCATGATTCGTGTGTATTTTAAAATTAGAAGTGATAATTCTAAATATGAATATTGCACCAACACCAACAAACAGCTTCGGTGTGCGTGATCGCGGCTCCTCCATGTTGTCCGTGTTGTGTTGTGTTGTGTTGTGTTGTGTTGTGTTGTGTTCATGTTCACGTGTTGCTAGGAGTGAAGGAGTGGGCTAGGAAGAATGTTGGTTCCACAACAGAATTTTTAGTTTTAGAAACACTCTCGTGTTTCTTTACGGTTTTTTGTAGCTGTCGACATCAAACCTACGGCATTCGTGTTTTAGTCGCAGAGTAACCACTGGCACAAAGATAATAAATAATCTTCTCAATTGATTCTTTTGTGTCTACGCGTCTGTTGAATTTGAATTCATTGTTTTCAGTTCAATTTTATTGCAGATATAATTATTAATATAAGTTCAAATATGGGAACTAGTCAACAAACTTGCAAATGAAGATATTGGTAGTTTAAAATCATGGTTTGATAATAATTTACAGAAACAACATATGATGTCTTATTCTCGTTATAGAAAATACCTTAATAGTTCACTACGAAAAATGTGCCAACAGAAACTGTAAACAACATGATTCTATTTATACTGTAACTCTTCTTCTGAAAATAAAGATCTAGGTGTGATCGTTGATCAAAAGCTAGGCAAAGTGGAACAGCCACATTACAGAGAATAAGAATATGTTAGGTTAAGATTTTATTTAAATGTGAAAACAATCAAAAATGTGTACTGGGCCCTTGTTCACTCTTTGCTTATCTACGGCATTATAAGGTAGGGGAGGATCTTAAAAAATTATCTAAACTCGATAAAAGTTTCAGAAAGAATCTACCTTTAAGTAACTGTTTGCAATACCAAATATCACAAACATAACTGACACAATTAAACAAGGAATACCATAAACTAATGAGAAATTGAAATTAATTTATTGGTGACAGGATACTTAACAAAATAACAATTCAACACACATTTAAAATGCCACAAAATTTAATGAAAAATTAAATAAGCTACGTAGGTTAGGTTTAGTTGTTTTTCATCATCTTTGACTTTTTTGACACTTGTTAAAGGTGTGCTGAATTGCCATTGTGTTGAGCTATCGTGGAAACGGGATTTAGATAGACTTATTTAAAATGGTATATGATTTAATCAGACATTGTTATTTCATTAACTCTCGTTTGAATATTGAAGCAATATAAACACCTGCCTTGACTTTCACTGTCTATGGTTCACATTGTATGCTTTCCTAATTATTGTGTATCTTCTGAAGAGTAAAAAGTTTACAAAAAAACACACGTTTTGGACCAATAAATAACCCTATCAAAATGTAATTTTTTTCCAATAACGTATTAGGTATTTCAAATTCTTAATTTGGTCCTAAAAGGCAAATATTTGGGAATCAAGTCTCTACAATCTCTGAGAATCGTCCTCAAAAATACTATTGATAGTGGATCTGTCTGTAATTGTAACTCTGGTTCAATGAACTCGGATTTGTTTTGAATTAAAGTCTCTTTTTCTAAATTGGAACTGATTATACAAGAATTCAGACAAATGAAGAAGTACCCACCTATAGGTATTATAATATTTTAACCGAAAATTATTTTAATTCTATATTCAAAAAGTGTATTTTCTTAGGGTAAACCTTGACAAGTCAGTTTAAGTGATTTTTCAATTAAATCTATCCTACAATGCGTCTGCGCTAGTTTATAAATACAATCATAGGAAAGAGGTGGGTGTGGGAGTAACGAAAGTTTTATTGCCAAATTAATTTAAGCGATAAGATCGATGTCACTTGTAATAACGTTCCACCTTGTGTGGAGGTTTCTCAAATAAAATTAGTTAATATTGCGGGCATTTCAATTTCATAGCCCCAAAGTTATTATGGGAGCCTACAAAATATAGTCGCGTTGTTTGTTAGGATGGTTGCTAAAAATAGCCGTTTTTCGGACAAGAAGTTATTTTGAATATTTGTAAGCAAGGTATATTAAATTTAAAGCCGATTTAATTTATTTTGGTATTTTACAAAATGAGTGCATTTTCTCAACTAACATCTGCTTGAATATTTAATTTGTTTGTGTTTTAATGTTTCAGTTAGAAATCGGCGTTGTTTGTGGATTTAGACGCTGAACGTCAACAGTTATACAGATTATAGATTATAAGTTATACAGATGCATGTTGCTATATGAAATGATTTGTAAAGTGTGGTTGCTAGTTGCTAGTCCAGATTGTAGCAGCCGGGTTCGCCGCAATCTAGACGTAACTGGCTCAATATGTTACTTTTAGACCACTATTATTATACTTTTATTTTTTACACACGAGTACATACAAAAACAGACATTTTATTATTCGCTCCTACCAGTCTCAAGCCGCGCCGCCATCCTTCAATTCATCAGGTGCAAGGTACAAGGTACAAGATTTCCTTAAAACACCGTTAAATTAATTTTCATAACCGGGTAATAATTTGCGAGGCGGGTATGGGTACCGCCGCCCCTCGGGAACCATTAATTGGTTAACCAATACCTCTGCCATAGATCACCTTTGACCTATCGCCTTGCACCGCAGTGGGAGAAATGGATTCATACGTCCGTCATACACTCCTGGATACACTGACTGATTCCGTTCTGACTATGACTATTGACCTCACCCTGTGCTAGACCCCCCGCCCCGGTTGGCTTCTTCCATCCTTACAAGTGGAGCCGTGTTTTGCCAAAATCTCGTAATAGATTTGAGGAGGTTTTGGTTTTACACGAAGCTTTATCGCTTTGTTTGATAGCCACTAAACTAAATTTGTAATTTTGAAACATAGGAATCATCAATAAGGAATAATAAAGACTCTTTCTTCTAGAATTTACTAGGAGCGGCATCTCTTCTAAACGAGGGGAGACAATATATTGACTGTTCGACGTTTTCTTTGTGACGCGCGTTTCTGGAGGAAAGTTATTGGCCATTTGACATTTCGTTGAGCGGCACTTGTCCGCGCGGGGCCAATCAGCCCCCCGCGAGCCGGAGCAACCCCACCCCCCAAGGGCTACCAATCAATTAATCCATCTGATCAATAAGACCAACTTGTAACAAGTGGACGCGCGGAGAGTTTTACTAGGGGCAAGTATGATTAACCAAAATTGAACAGGGCTCTATTGTCTTGAAGTTGATAGCAACCAAAAGTGCGCGATGACGATAATTTGATATCCAGGGGAGGACAATAGCAGTGGTAGGGCGGTGCCCCGGCAAGGCAAGGACCCTAGGTTCGAGTCCTAGATGTGACCGTATCCTTTTCTGATTTTTCTGTTTCAGATTTTCGTTTAGAAATCGCTAATATTGTCTTCAATAATTAAAACAACATTTTATATTTGTTTAAACATAAATTGAAGATGTCCACGGACTTGGTATAATTGTTTCCCTCCATTAGTATTCTGGGCAGAGGAACACATATGGTAGTTAGACCCAGAATTTCTACACTGAAATAAATCCTGACTTCTAGTATTACGTTGTGGAATCCGAAAGCTTATCAATTCTAGCAATACCGGACTATCAACTAAATCATTTAGAAATACCAAGTCAGTGAGAATTCTTCTGTCTGACAGTTTGAGCATATTCATATAATTTAACAGAGTGTTGTAGTTCAACATAATTGCTGGAAAACCCATTTTAAAATTTATAAAACGTGATAATTTGTTTTGTATTCTTTCAACAGCTTGTACATGTATATTATAATGTGGGTTTAAGTTTAAGTTTAATGTGGGTTTAAGTTTAAGTTTAATGTGGGTTTAAGTTTAAGTTTAATGTGGGTTTAAGTTTAAGTTTAATGTGGGTTTAAGTTTAAGTTTAATGTGGGTTTAAGTTTAAAATTGTGTTCTTTATATATATTTATAATGTGGGTTCTAGACAGGAGAATTGTACTCAATACTCGTATATGTGGATTCTGCTGTTGCGCTAATTATATTATCTATTACTTGTGTCTTTTGTATCTTGCCTTTCTTTCTTTGTATTTGTCGTTTGAGTGAGATTTTATTTAATTTTATATTTTTATTTGTTCAAGTTTTTTAATCTTTATTTATTCTGCAAATGAATGTATATATCCTATGTCTGAATAGATTTATGTAATTGTATGTACCTATTTAAGTGTTAACTATGTTTTTATAACTGGATTCTTCTCACGTAAGTGAGATAATCTGTAAAAACCCATTAAAAATAAATAAACCATGGAGTTATATCCTAAGCAAACAGATATTTAATTCTAACAAATTATAATCCGAACGCTTTGGGACTCCCAACAGGTATTGTCTTTCATTAGTTCGGATTATCAAGGCTCTACTATATTGTATGGTTATTTGTAATATGGGAATTTTTGTGAAAAAACGTGTCTAAAATTCCGTGACGAATGTAATAGTTTTTCGTTTTAAGTCGTAGTGCTGATTTTATTATAAATAAATAAAATTATAAATACAGAAAACCACAGAATTCAACGTACCTACATCATAAATTATTACTAAACAAATGATACCAACGAACAGGTAATTACACTTATTATTAGGTATTACAAATCTCTAGACGGGTGTACTAATTTACGTCCCTTTTAAGTTATGTGATTTTAATTACCATATTCATAAATTAAATGTTTTTATTGACTACATATTTACCTTTTATTCCAATCAATGGTGAAATAAATGGTACCTAGTGGCTTAATCTAACGTCGTTAAAATGGAAATTAATACAAACGATCACGCGAATCCCTGTACCAGCTCATACGAACTTGTATTACTGCAATAAACTTCATTGTCGAAGTCGCAGTTAAGTCCATTTAAGTCGCAGATAAGCCGCAGTTAAGTTAAGTCGCATCAAACTTCAGGATGTAAAAGGATTCGCTGCCGAGACTTGCGATCATTCACGCGAGCAGTTGAGCTTTTCGATTTAACCGCATACAAATATTAGAGTAGAACACATCTATTGCCTTTACTGTGCTTTTTATAAACATAAATAAGTTTATAAAAGTTTTACTAAAAAAATAAGTTTCAGACCTAAAAAATGCTTTGAATTGCAAAATCTTCTATTTACGAGCACCTTTTCCGATATCATTTTATTATATACAGATTTTCCAATAAGAGTTGTTATTTTGATATTCAATCGTAAAAGATCAATGGTTTCGTTGCTTGTGTGGCATGTAGCGCCGTCTTGTTGAAAGTAAACATCAATGTCCAATTGTCCAGATCAATACCATCCAATTCCGGCCATAAAAAATCATTAATCATCTCTCGATAGCGCAATCCATTCACCGTAACTGTTACTCCAGCCTCATTTTCGAAAAAGTAAGGTCCAATGACTCCGCCGGACCATAAACCGCACCAAACAGTCACATGTTGAAGATAGAGAGGCTTTTCAACAATAACTCTTGGGTTTTCCCCAGATGCGAAAATTTTGATTGTTGACGAAGCCACCGAGGTGGAAATGGGCCTCATCACTCAAGATGATTTGCATTTGATTCACTCAACTGAATTTTAATAATTTCAATGCGTTGTTGAAGCGTGTATCGTTCCATTTAGTATTAATGGCGTAGTTTCTACTTGTCAAATGTCAAAAATTGACAGCTTCAAAAGTAACATCTACCGAAATAGCGGGCTATTCAAAATAACACCTCTTACTGGAAAACCCTCTGAAATGTGGGAAATTAAGTTCTTTAGTTTTGATCAGAAAACTTTTCAATGTTTGGGACGTGATTGACCTTCACAAAATAATATAAAATGTGACTTGTTCATAAATAATTTTTTTTTTCGTAAATTGTATAGTAATATTATTGAATATATAAAACAAAAAAATTGAAATAAAAATGGAGTTCTACTAATGAAACTTGAAAACAATAAACGATCGGTTTGATTCCAACCTTCGTTAGAAAAGGATGACTTTACTGGATTTCGAATGGTTATGCTACGTACACATCTGCGAGCCGAACTGCCGAACTGAATCTCAACTTATGGGAAAGAAACGAAGCAACCGCAAATGGTGCGAAACGCCGCTTGAGGTTGATTCGTTCCTTTCCTGTTATTCGGGGTACGGTTCGCAAATGTATACGCACCCTTATACATCGAGGTGGATCGCCACATCTGTTTTAGTACAGTACCTACCTAACTATCAGATCACCGAAATACTTGTAGTGACTAAACAATATATACTTCGTGGAACATTATTAATATTGTGAATATTGTGGACCGTTATTAGTGGGATTAAATAAATGTGTACAGTCTCTGTTCCAAGAATACCTACCAAGTGTGACAGTATTAAATACTTATTCTTATCACGAGTGCCGAAATAGACTCGTCAGGAGATAACGGGAGGCTACTTCATCGCGCGACCGAGCTCCGCACATTCCTCACACTCCGCTTCTCTCTCTCTCTTCTCTCTTCTTCTGTCATCGAGGTGGATCGCCACATCTGTTTTAGTACAGTACCTACCTAACTATCAGATCACCGAAATACTTGTAGTGACTAAACAATATATACTTCGTGGAACATTATTAATATTGTGATACAATAATACCTACGTTACTTTATGTGCCGTTATTAGTGGGATTAAATAAATGTGTACAGTCTCTGTTCCAAGAATACCTACCAAGTGTGACAGTATTAAATACTTATTCTTATCACGAGTGCCGAAATAGACTCGTCAGGAGATAACGCGAGGCTACTTCATCGCGCGACCGAGCTCCGCACATTCCTCACACTCCGCTTCTCTCTCTCTCTTCTCTCTTCTTCTGTCATCGAGGTGGATCGCCACATCTGTTTTAGTACAGTACCTACCTAACTATCAGATCACCGAAATACTTGTAGTGACTAAACAATATATACTTCGTGGAACATTATTAATATTGTGATACAATAATACCTACGTTACTTTATGTGCCGTTATTAGTGGGATTAAATAAATGTGTACAGTCTCTGTTCCAAGAATACCTACCAAGTGTGACAGTATTAAATACTTATTCTTATCACGAGTGCCGAAATAGACTCGTCAGGAGATAACGCGAGGCTACTTCATCGCGCGACCGAGCTCCGCACATTCCTCACACTCCGCTTCTCTCTCTCTCTTCTCTCTTCTTCTGTCATCGAGGTGGATCGCCACATCTGTTTTAGTACAGTACCTACCTAACTATCAGATCACCGAAATACTTGTAGTGACTAAACAATATATACTTCGTGGAACATTATTAATATTGTGATACAATAATACCTACGTTACTTTATGTGCCGTTATTAGTGGGATTAAATAAATGTGTACAGTCTCTGTTCCAAGAATACCTACCAAGTGTGACAGTATTAAATACTTATTCTTATCACGAGTGCCGAAATAGACTCGTCAGGAGATAACGCGAGGCTACTTCATCGCGCGACCGAGCTCCGCACATTCCTCACACTCCGCTTCTCTCTCTCTCTTCTCTCTTCTTCTGTCATCGAGGTGGATCGCCACATCTGTTTTAGTACAGTACCTACCTAACTATCAGATCACCGAAATACTTGTAGTGACTAAACAATATATACTTCGTGGAACATTATTAATATTGTGATACAATAATACCTACGTTACTTTATGTGCCGTTATTAGTGGGATTAAATAAATGTGTACAGTCTCTGTTCCAAGAATACCTACCAAGTGTGACAGTATTAAATACTTATTCTTATCACGAGTGCCGAAATAGACTCGTCAGGAGATAACGCGAGGCTACTTCATCGCGCGACCGAGCTCCGCACATTCCTCACACTCCGCTTCTCTCTCTCTCTTCTCTCTTCTTCTGTCATCGAGGTGGATCGCCACATCTGTTTTAGTACAGTACCTACCTAACTATCAGATCACCGAAATACTTGTAGTGACTAAACAATATATACTTCGTGGAACATTATTAATATTGTGATACAATAATACCTACGTTACTTTATGTGCCGTTATTAGTGGGATTAAATAAATGTGTACAGTCTCTGTTCCAAGAATACCTACCAAGTGTGACAGTATTAAATACTTATTCTTATCACGAGTGCCGAAATAGACTCGTCAGGAGATAACGCGAGGCTACTTCATCGCGCGACCGAGCTCCGCACATTCCTCACACTCCGCTTCTCTCTCTCTCTTCTCTCTTCTTCTGTCATCGAGGTGGATCGCCACATCTGTTTTAGTACAGTACCTACCTAACTATCAGATCACCGAAATACTTGTAGTGACTAAACAATATATACTTCGTGGAACATTATTAATATTGTGATACAATAATACCTACGTTACTTTATGTGCCGTTATTAGTGGGATTAAATAAATGTGTACAGTCTCTGTTCCAAGAATACCTACCAAGTGTGACAGTATTAAATACTTATTCTTATCACGAGTGCCGAAATAGACTCGTCAGGAGATAACGGGAGGCTACTTCATCGCGCGACCGAGCTCCGCACATTCCTCACACTCCGCTTCTCTCTCTCTCTTCTCTCTTCTTCTGTCATCGAGGTGGATCGCCACATCTGTTTTAGTACAGTACCTACCTAACTATCAGATCACCGAAATACTTGTAGTGACTAAACAATATATACTTCGTGGAACATTATTAATATTGTGATACAATAATACCTACGTTACTTTATGTGCCGTTATTAGTGGGATTAAATAAATGTGTACAGTCTCTGTTCCAAGAATACCTACCAAGTGTGACAGTATTAAATACTTATTCTTATCACGAGTGCCGAAATAGACTCGTCAGGAGATAACGCGAGGCTACTTCATCGCGCGACCGAGCTCCGCACATTCCTCACACTCCGCTTCTCTCTCTCTCTTCTCTCTTCTTCTGTCATCGAGGTGGATCGCCACATCTGTTTTAGTACAGTACCTACCTAACTATCAGATCACCGAAATACTTGTAGTGACTAAACAATATATACTTCGTGGAACATTATTAATATTGTGATACAATAATACCTACGTTACTTTATGTGCCGTTATTAGTGGGATTAAATAAATGTGTACAGTCTCTGTTCCAAGAATACCTACCAAGTGTGACAGTATTAAATACTTATTCTTATCACGAGTGCCGAAATAGACTCGTCAGGAGATAACGCGAGGCTACTTCATCGCGCGACCGAGCTCCGCACATTCCTCACACTCCGCTTCTCTCTCTCTCTTCTCTCTTCTTCTGTCATCGAGGTGGATCGCCACATCTGTTTTAGTACAGTACCTACCTAACTATCAGATCACCGAAATACTTGTAGTGACTAAACAATATATACTTCGTGGAACATTATTAATATTGTGATACAATAATACCTACGTTACTTTATGTGCCGTTATTAGTGGGATTAAATAAATGTGTACAGTCTCTGTTCCAAGAATACCTACAAAGTGTGACAGTATTAAATACTTATTCTTATCACGAGTGCCGAAATAGACTCGTCAGGAGATAACGCGAGGCTACTTCATCGCGCGACCGAGCTCCGCACATTCCTCACACTCCGCTTCTCTCTCTCTCTTCTCTCTTCTTCTGTCATCGAGGTGGATCGCCACATCTGTTTTAGTACAGTACCTACCTAACTATCAGATCACCGAAATACTTGTAGTGACTAAACAATATATACTTCGTGGAACATTATTAATATTGTGATACAATAATACCTACGTTACTTTATGTGCCGTTATTAGTGGGATTAAATAAATGTGTACAGTCTCTGTTCCAAGAATACCTACCAAGTGTGACAGTATTAAATACTTATTCTTATCACGAGTGCCGAAATAGACTCGTCAGGAGATAACGCGAGGCTACTTCATCGCGCGACCGAGCTCCGCACATTCCTCACACTCCGCTTCTCTCTCTCTCTTCTCTCTTCTTCTGTCATCGAGGTGGATCGCCACATCTGTTTTAGTACAGTACCTACCTAACTATCAGATCACCGAAATACTTGTAGTGACTAAACAATATATACTTCGTGGAACATTATTAATATTGTGAATATTGTGGACCGTTATTAGTGGGATTAAATAAATGTGTACAGTCTCTGTTCCAAGAATACCTACCAAGTGTGACAGTATTAAATACTTATTCTTATCACGAGTGCCGAAATAGACTCGTCAGGAGATAACGCGAGGCTACTTCATCGCGCGACCGAGCTCCGCACATTCCTCACACTCCGCTTCTCTCTCTCTCTTCTCTCTTCTTCTGTCATCGAGGTGGATCGCCACATCTGTTTTAGTACAGTACCTACCTAACTATCAGATCACCGAAATACTTGTAGTGACTAAACAATATATACTTCGTGGAACATTATTAATATTGTGAATATTGTGGACCGTTATTAGTGGGATTAAATAAATGTGTACAGTCTCTGTTCCAAGAATACCTACCAAGTGTGACAGTATTAAATACTTATTCTTATCACGAGTGCCGAAATAGACTCGTCAGGAGATAACGCGAGGCTACTTCATCGCGCGACCGAGCTCCGCACATTCCTCACACTCCGCTTCTCTCTCTCTCTTCTCTCTTCTTCTGTCATCGAGGTGGATCGCCACATCTGTTTTAGTACAGTACCTACCTAACTATCAGATCACCGAAATACTTGTAGTGACTAAACAATATATACTTCGTGGAACATTATTAATATTGTGATACAATAATACCTACGTTACTTTATGTGCCGTTATTAGTGGGATTAAATAAATGTGTACAGTCTCTGTTCCAAGAATACCTACCAAGTGTGACAGTATTAAATACTTATTCTTATCACGAGTGCCGAAATAGACTCGTCAGGAGATAACGCGAGGCTACTTCATCGCGCGACCGAGCTCCGCACATTCCTCACACTCCGCTTCTCTCTCTCTCTTCTCTCTTCTTCTGTCATCGAGGTGGATCGCCACATCTGTTTTAGTACAGTACCTACCTAACTATCAGATCACCGAAATACTTGTAGTGACTAAACAATATATACTTCGTGGAACATTATTAATATTGTGATACAATAATACCTACGTTACTTTATGTGCCGTTATTAGTGGGATTAAATAAATGTGTACAGTCTCTGTTCCAAGAATACCTACCAAGTGTGACAGTATTAAATACTTATTCTTATCACGAGTGCCGAAATAGACTCGTCAGGAGATAACGCGAGGCTACTTCATCGCGCGACCGAGCTCCGCACATTCCTCACACTCCGCTTCTCTCTCTCTCTTCTCTCTTCTTCTGTCATCGAGGTGGATCGCCACATCTGTTTTAGTACAGTACCTACCTAACTATCAGATCACCGAAATACTTGTAGTGACTAAACAATATATACTTCGTGGAACATTATTAATATTGTGATACAATAATACCTACGTTACTTTATGTGCCGTTATTAGTGGGATTAAATAAATGTGTACAGTCTCTGTTCCAAGAATACCTACCAAGTGTGACAGTATTAAATACTTATTCTTATCACGAGTGCCGAAATAGACTCGTCAGGAGATAACGGGAGGCTACTTCATCGCGCGACCGAGCTCCGCACATTCCTCACACTCCGCTTCTCTCTCTCTCTTCTCTCTTCTTCTGTCATCGAGGTGGATCGCCACATCTGTTTTAGTACAGTACCTACCTAACTATCAGATCACCGAAATACTTGTAGTGACTAAACAATATATACTTCGTGGAACATTATTAATATTGTGATACAATAATACCTACGTTACTTTATGTGCCGTTATTAGTGGGATTAAATAAATGTGTACAGTCTCTGTTCCAAGAATACCTACCAAGTGTGACAGTATTAAATACTTATTCTTATCACGAGTGCCGAAATAGACTCGTCAGGAGATAACGCGAGGCTACTTCATCGCGCGACCGAGCTCCGCACATTCCTCACACTCCGCTTCTCTCTCTCTCTTCTCTCTTCTTCTGTCATCGAGGTGGATCGCCACATCTGTTTTAGTACAGTACCTACCTAACTATCAGATCACCGAAATACTTGTAGTGACTAAACAATATATACTTCGTGGAACATTATTAATATTGTGATACAATAATACCTACGTTACTTTATGTGCCGTTATTAGTGGGATTAAATAAATGTGTACAGTCTCTGTTCCAAGAATACCTACCAAGTGTGACAGTATTAAATACTTATTCTTATCACGAGTGCCGAAATAGACTCGTCAGGAGATAACGCGAGGCTACTTCATCGCGCGACCGAGCTCCGCACATTCCTCACACTCCGCTTCTCTCTCTCTCTTCTCTCTTCTTCTGTCATCGAGGTGGATCGCCACATCTGTTTTAGTACAGTACCTACCTAACTATCAGATCACCGAAATACTTGTAGTGACTAAACAATATATACTTCGTGGAACATTATTAATATTGTGATACAATAATACCTACGTTACTTTATGTGCCGTTATTAGTGGGATTAAATAAATGTGTACAGTCTCTGTTCCAAGAATACCTACCAAGTGTGACAGTATTAAATACTTATTCTTATCACGAGTGCCGAAATAGACTCGTCAGGAGATAACGCGAGGCTACTTCATCGCGCGACCGAGCTCCGCACATTCCTCACACTCCGCTTCTCTCTCTCTCTTCTCTCTTCTTCTGTCATCGAGGTGGATCGCCACATCTGTTTTAGTACAGTACCTACCTAACTATCAGATCACCGAAATACTTGTAGTGACTAAACAATATATACTTCGTGGAACATTATTAATATTGTGATACAATAATACCTACGTTACTTTATGTGCCGTTATTAGTGGGATTAAATAAATGTGTACAGTCTCTGTTCCAAGAATACCTACCAAGTGTGACAGTATTAAATACTTATTCTTATCACGAGTGCCGAAATAGACTCGTCAGGAGATAACGCGAGGCTACTTCATCGCGCGACCGAGCTCCGCACATTCCTCACACTCCGCTTCTCTCTCTCTCTTCTCTCTTCTTCTGTCATCGAGGTGGATCGCCACATCTGTTTTAGTACAGTACCTACCTAACTATCAGATCACCGAAATACTTGTAGTGACTAAACAATATATACTTCGTGGAACATTATTAATATTGTGATACAATAATACCTACGTTACTTTATGTGCCGTTATTAGTGGGATTAAATAAATGTGTACAGTCTCTGTTCCAAGAATACCTACCAAGTGTGACAGTATTAAATACTTATTCTTATCACGAGTGCCGAAATAGACTCGTCAGGAGATAACGCGAGGCTACTTCATCGCGCGACCGAGCTCCGCACATTCCTCACACTCCGCTTCTCTCTCTCTCTTCTCTCTTCTTCTGTCATCGAGGTGGATCGCCACATCTGTTTTAGTACAGTACCTACCTAACTATCAGATCACCGAAATACTTGTAGTGACTAAACAATATATACTTCGTGGAACATTATTAATATTGTGATACAATAATACCTACGTTACTTTATGTGCCGTTATTAGTGGGATTAAATAAATGTGTACAGTCTCTGTTCCAAGAATACCTACCAAGTGTGACAGTATTAAATACTTATTCTTATCACGAGTGCCGAAATAGACTCGTCAGGAGATAACGCGAGGCTACTTCATCGCGCGACCGAGCTCCGCACATTCCTCACACTCCGCTTCTCTCTCTCTCTTCTCTCTTCTTCTGTCATCGAGGTGGATCGCCACATCTGTTTTAGTACAGTACCTACCTAACTATCAGATCACCGAAATACTTGTAGTGACTAAACAATATATACTTCGTGGAACATTATTAATATTGTGATACAATAATACCTACGTTACTTTATGTGCCGTTATTAGTGGGATTAAATAAATGTGTACAGTCTCTGTTCCAAGAATACCTACCAAGTGTGACAGTATTAAATACTTATTCTTATCACGAGTGCCGAAATAGACTCGTCAGGAGATAACGGGAGGCTACTTCATCGCGCGACCGAGCTCCGCACATTCCTCACACTCCGCTTCTCTCTCTCTCTTCTCTCTTCTTCTGTCATCGAGGTGGATCGCCACATCTGTTTTAGTACAGTACCTACCTAACTATCAGATCACCGAAATACTTGTAGTGACTAAACAATATATACTTCGTGGAACATTATTAATATTGTGATACAATAATACCTACGTTACTTTATGTGCCGTTATTAGTGGGATTAAATAAATGTGTACAGTCTCTGTTCCAAGAATACCTACCAAGTGTGACAGTATTAAATACTTATTCTTATCACGAGTGCCGAAATAGACTCGTCAGGAGATAACGCGAGGCTACTTCATCGCGCGACCGAGCTCCGCACATTCCTCACACTCCGCTTCTCTCTCTCTCTTCTCTCTTCTTCTGTCATCGAGGTGGATCGCCACATCTGTTTTAGTACAGTACCTACCTAACTATCAGATCACCGAAATACTTGTAGTGACTAAACAATATATACTTCGTGGAACATTATTAATATTGTGATACAATAATACCTACGTTACTTTATGTGCCGTTATTAGTGGGATTAAATAAATGTGTACAGTCTCTGTTCCAAGAATACCTACCAAGTGTGACAGTATTAAATACTTATTCTTATCACGAGTGCCGAAATAGACTCGTCAGGAGATAACGCGAGGCTACTTCATCGCGCGACCGAGCTCCGCACATTCCTCACACTCCGCTTCTCTCTCTCTCTTCTCTCTTCTTCTGTCATCGAGGTGGATCGCCACATCTGTTTTAGTACAGTACCTACCTAACTATCAGATCACCGAAATACTTGTAGTGACTAAACAATATATACTTCGTGGAACATTATTAATATTGTGATACAATAATACCTACGTTACTTTATGTGCCGTTATTAGTGGGATTAAATAAATGTGTACAGTCTCTGTTCCAAGAATACCTACAAAGTGTGACAGTATTAAATACTTATTCTTATCACGAGTGCCGAAATAGACTCGTCAGGAGATAACGCGAGGCTACTTCATCGCGCGACCGAGCTCCGCACATTCCTCACACTCCGCTTCTCTCTCTCTCTTCTCTCTTCTTCTGTCATCGAGGTGGATCGCCACATCTGTTTTAGTACAGTACCTACCTAACTATCAGATCACCGAAATACTTGTAGTGACTAAACAATATATACTTCGTGGAACATTATTAATATTGTGATACAATAATACCTACGTTACTTTATGTGCCGTTATTAGTGGGATTAAATAAATGTGTACAGTCTCTGTTCCAAGAATACCTACCAAGTGTGACAGTATTAAATACTTATTCTTATCACGAGTGCCGAAATAGACTCGTCAGGAGATAACGCGAGGCTACTTCATCGCGCGACCGAGCTCCGCACATTCCTCACACTCCGCTTCTCTCTCTCTCTTCTCTCTTCTTCTGTCATCGAGGTGGATCGCCACATCTGTTTTAGTACAGTACCTACCTAACTATCAGATCACCGAAATACTTGTAGTGACTAAACAATATATACTTCGTGGAACATTATTAATATTGTGAATATTGTGGACCGTTATTAGTGGGATTAAATAAATGTGTACAGTCTCTGTTCCAAGAATACCTACCAAGTGTGACAGTATTAAATACTTATTCTTATCACGAGTGCCGAAATAGACTCGTCAGGAGATAACGCGAGGCTACTTCATCGCGCGACCGAGCTCCGCACATTCCTCACACTCCGCTTCTCTCTCTCTCTTCTCTCTTCTTCTGTCATCGAGGTGGATCGCCACATCTGTTTTAGTACAGTACCTACCTAACTATCAGATCACCGAAATACTTGTAGTGACTAAACAATATATACTTCGTGGAACATTATTAATATTGTGAATATTGTGGACCGTTATTAGTGGGATTAAATAAATGTGTACAGTCTCTGTTCCAAGAATACCTACCAAGTGTGACAGTATTAAATACTTATTCTTATCACGAGTGCCGAAATAGACTCGTCAGGAGATAACGCGAGGCTACTTCATCGCGCGACCGAGCTCCGCACATTCCTCACACTCCGCTTCTCTCTCTCTCTTCTCTCTTCTTCTGTCATCGAGGTGGATCGCCACATCTGTTTTAGTACAGTACCTACCTAACTATCAGATCACCGAAATACTTGTAGTGACTAAACAATATATACTTCGTGGAACATTATTAATATTGTGAATATTGTGGACCGTTATTAGTGGGATTAAATAAATGTGTACAGTCTCTGTTCCAAGAATACCTACCAAGTGTGACAGTATTAAATACTTATTCTTATCACGAGTGCCGAAATAGACTCGTCAGGAGATAACGCGAGGCTACTTCATCGCGCGACCGAGCTCCGCACATTCCTCACACTCCGCTTCTCTCTCTCTCTTCTCTCTTCTTCTGTCATCGAGGTGGATCGCCACATCTGTTTTAGTACAGTACCTACCTAACTATCAGATCACCGAAATACTTGTAGTGACTAAACAATATATACTTCGTGGAACATTATTAATATTGTGAATATTGTGGACCGTTATTAGTGGGATTAAATAAATGTGTACAGTCTCTGTTCCAAGAATACCTACCAAGTGTGACAGTATTAAATACTTATTCTTATCACGAGTGCCGAAATAGACTCGTCAGGAGATAACGCGAGGCTACTTCATCGCGCGACCGAGCTCCGCACATTCCTCACACTCCGCTTCTCTCTCTCTCTTCTCTCTTCTTCTGTCATCGAGGTGGATCGCCACATCTGTTTTAGTACAGTACCTACCTAACTATCAGATCACCGAAATACTTGTAGTGACTAAACAATATATACTTCGTGGAACATTATTAATATTGTGATACAATAATACCTACGTTACTTTATGTGCCGTTATTAGTGGGATTAAATAAATGTGTACAGTCTCTGTTCCAAGAATACCTACCAAGTGTGACAGTATTAAATACTTATTCTTATCACGAGTGCCGAAATAGACTCGTCAGGAGATAACGCGAGGCTACTTCATCGCGCGACCGAGCTCCGCACATTCCTCACACTCCGCTTCTCTCTCTCTCTTCTCTCTTCTTCTGTCATCGAGGTGGATCGCCACATCTGTTTTAGTACAGTACCTACCTAACTATCAGATCACCGAAATACTTGTAGTGACTAAACAATATATACTTCGTGGAACATTATTAATATTGTGATACAATAATACCTACGTTACTTTATGTGCCGTTATTAGTGGGATTAAATAAATGTGTACAGTCTCTGTTCCAAGAATACCTACCAAGTGTGACAGTATTAAATACTTATTCTTATCACGAGTGCCGAAATAGACTCGTCAGGAGATAACGCGAGGCTACTTCATCGCGCGACCGAGCTCCGCACATTCCTCACACTCCGCTTCTCTCTCTCTCTTCTCTCTTCTTCTGTCATCGAGGTGGATCGCCACATCTGTTTTAGTACAGTACCTACCTAACTATCAGATCACCGAAATACTTGTAGTGACTAAACAATATATACTTCGTGGAACATTATTAATATTGTGATACAATAATACCTACGTTACTTTATGTGCCGTTATTAGTGGGATTAAATAAATGTGTACAGTCTCTGTTCCAAGAATACCTACCAAGTGTGACAGTATTAAATACTTATTCTTATCACGAGTGCCGAAATAGACTCGTCAGGAGATAACGCGAGGCTACTTCATCGCGCGACCGAGCTCCGCACATTCCTCACACTCCGCTTCTCTCTCTCTCTTCTCTCTTCTTCTGTCATCGAGGTGGATCGCCACATCTGTTTTAGTACAGTACCTACCTAACTATCAGATCACCGAAATACTTGTAGTGACTAAACAATATATACTTCGTGGAACATTATTAATATTGTGAATATTGTGGACCGTTATTAGTGGGATTAAATAAATGTGTACAGTCTCTGTTCCAAGAATACCTACCAAGTGTGACAGTATTAAATACTTATTCTTATCACGAGTGCCGAAATAGACTCGTCAGGAGATAACGCGAGGCTACTTCATCGCGCGACCGAGCTCCGCACATTCCTCACACTCCGCTTCTCTCTCTCTCTTCTCTCTTCTTCTGTCATCGAGGTGGATCGCCACATCTGTTTTAGTACAGTACCTACCTAACTATCAGATCACCGAAATACTTGTAGTGACTAAACAATATATACTTCGTGGAACATTATTAATATTGTGAATATTGTGGACCGTTATTAGTGGGATTAAATAAATGTGTACAGTCTCTGTTCCAAGAATACCTACCAAGTGTGACAGTATTAAATACTTATTCTTATCACGAGTGCCGAAATAGACTCGTCAGGAGATAACGCGAGGCTACTTCATCGCGCGACCGAGCTCCGCACATTCCTCACACTCCGCTTCTCTCTCTCTCTTCTCTCTTCTTCTGTCATCGAGGTGGATCGCCACATCTGTTTTAGTACAGTACCTACCTAACTATCAGATCACCGAAATACTTGTAGTGACTAAACAATATATACTTCGTGGAACATTATTAATATTGTGATACAATAATACCTACGTTACTTTATGTGCCGTTATTAGTGGGATTAAATAAATGTGTACAGTCTCTGTTCCAAGAATACCTACCAAGTGTGACAGTATTAAATACTTATTCTTATCACGAGTGCCGAAATAGACTCGTCAGGAGATAACGCGAGGCTACTTCATCGCGCGACCGAGCTCCGCACATTCCTCACACTCCGCTTCTCTCTCTCTCTTCTCTCTTCTTCTGTCATCGAGGTGGATCGCCACATCTGTTTTAGTACAGTACCTACCTAACTATCAGATCACCGAAATACTTGTAGTGACTAAACAATATATACTTCGTGGAACATTATTAATATTGTGAATATTGTGGACCGTTATTAGTGGGATTAAATAAATGTGTACAGTCTCTGTTCCAAGAATACCTACCAAGTGTGACAGTATTAAATACTTATTCTTATCACGAGTGCCGAAATAGACTCGTCAGGAGATAACGGGAGGCTACTTCATCGCGCGACCGAGCTCCGCACATTCCTCACACTCCGCTTCTCTCTCTCTCTTCTCTCTTCTTCTGTCATCGAGGTGGATCGCCACATCTGTTTTAGTACAGTACCTACCTAACTATCAGATCACCGAAATACTTGTAGTGACTAAACAATATATACTTCGTGGAACATTATTAATATTGTGATACAATAATACCTACGTTACTTTATGTGCCGTTATTAGTGGGATTAAATAAATGTGTACAGTCTCTGTTCCAAGAATACCTACCAAGTGTGACAGTATTAAATACTTATTCTTATCACGAGTGCCGAAATAGACTCGTCAGGAGATAACGCGAGGCTACTTCATCGCGCGACCGAGCTCCGCACATTCCTCACACTCCGCTTCTCTCTCTCTCTTCTCTCTTCTTCTGTCATCGAGGTGGATCGCCACATCTGTTTTAGTACAGTACCTACCTAACTATCAGATCACCGAAATACTTGTAGTGACTAAACAATATATACTTCGTGGAACATTATTAATATTGTGATACAATAATACCTACGTTACTTTATGTGCCGTTATTAGTGGGATTAAATAAATGTGTACAGTCTCTGTTCCAAGAATACCTACCAAGTGTGACAGTATTAAATACTTATTCTTATCACGAGTGCCGAAATAGACTCGTCAGGAGATAACGCGAGGCTACTTCATCGCGCGACCGAGCTCCGCACATTCCTCACACTCCGCTTCTCTCTCTCTCTTCTCTCTTCTTCTGTCATCGAGGTGGATCGCCACATCTGTTTTAGTACAGTACCTACCTAACTATCAGATCACCGAAATACTTGTAGTGACTAAACAATATATACTTCGTGGAACATTATTAATATTGTGATACAATAATACCTACGTTACTTTATGTGCCGTTATTAGTGGGATTAAATAAATGTGTACAGTCTCTGTTCCAAGAATACCTACCAAGTGTGACAGTATTAAATACTTATTCTTATCACGAGTGCCGAAATAGACTCGTCAGGAGATAACGCGAGGCTACTTCATCGCGCGACCGAGCTCCGCACATTCCTCACACTCCGCTTCTCTCTCTCTCTTCTCTCTTCTTCTGTCATCGAGGTGGATCGCCACATCTGTTTTAGTACAGTACCTACCTAACTATCAGATCACCGAAATACTTGTAGTGACTAAACAATATATACTTCGTGGAACATTATTAATATTGTGAATATTGTGGACCGTTATTAGTGGGATTAAATAAATGTGTACAGTCTCTGTTCCAAGAATACCTACCAAGTGTGACAGTATTAAATACTTATTCTTATCACGAGTGCCGAAATAGACTCGTCAGGAGATAACGCGAGGCTACTTCATCGCGCGACCGAGCTCCGCACATTCCTCACACTCCGCTTCTCTCTCTCTCTTCTCTCTTCTTCTGTCATCGAGGTGGATCGCCACATCTGTTTTAGTACAGTACCTACCTAACTATCAGATCACCGAAATACTTGTAGTGACTAAACAATATATACTTCGTGGAACATTATTAATATTGTGATACAATAATACCTACGTTACTTTATGTGCCGTTATTAGTGGGATTAAATAAATGTGTACAGTCTCTGTTCCAAGAATACCTACCAAGTGTGACAGTATTAAATACTTATTCTTATCACGAGTGCCGAAATAGACTCGTCAGGAGATAACGCGAGGCTACTTCATCGCGCGACCGAGCTCCGCACATTCCTCACACTCCGCTTCTCTCTCTCTCTTCTCTCTTCTTCTGTCATCGAGGTGGATCGCCACATCTGTTTTAGTACAGTACCTACCTAACTATCAGATCACCGAAATACTTGTAGTGACTAAACAATATATACTTCGTGGAACATTATTAATATTGTGAATATTGTGGACCGTTATTAGTGGGATTAAATAAATGTGTACAGTCTCTGTTCCAAGAATACCTACCAAGTGTGACAGTATTAAATACTTATTCTTATCACGAGTGCCGAAATAGACTCGTCAGGAGATAACGCGAGGCTACTTCATCGCGCGACCGAGCTCCGCACATTCCTCACACTCCGCTTCTCTCTCTCTCTTCTCTCTTCTTCTGTCATCGAGGTGGATCGCCACATCTGTTTTAGTACAGTACCTACCTAACTATCAGATCACCGAAATACTTGTAGTGACTAAACAATATATACTTCGTGGAACATTATTAATATTGTGATACAATAATACCTACGTTACTTTATGTGCCGTTATTAGTGGGATTAAATAAATGTGTACAGTCTCTGTTCCAAGAATACCTACCAAGTGTGACAGTATTAAATACTTATTCTTATCACGAGTGCCGAAATAGACTCGTCAGGAGATAACGCGAGGCTACTTCATCGCGCGACCGAGCTCCGCACATTCCTCACACTCCGCTTCTCTCTCTCTCTTCTCTCTTCTTCTGTCATCGAGGTGGATCGCCACATCTGTTTTAGTACAGTACCTACCTAACTATCAGATCACCGAAATACTTGTAGTGACTAAACAATATATACTTCGTGGAACATTATTAATATTGTGATACAATAATACCTACGTTACTTTATGTGCCGTTATTAGTGGGATTAAATAAATGTGTACAGTCTCTGTTCCAAGAATACCTACCAAGTGTGACAGTATTAAATACTTATTCTTATCACGAGTGCCGAAATAGACTCGTCAGGAGATAACGCGAGGCTACTTCATCGCGCGACCGAGCTCCGCACATTCCTCACACTCCGCTTCTCTCTCTCTCTTCTCTCTTCTTCTGTCATCGAGGTGGATCGCCACATCTGTTTTAGTACAGTACCTACCTAACTATCAGATCACCGAAATACTTGTAGTGACTAAACAATATATACTTCGTGGAACATTATTAATATTGTGATACAATAATACCTACGTTACTTTATGTGCCGTTATTAGTGGGATTAAATAAATGTGTACAGTCTCTGTTCCAAGAATACCTACCAAGTGTGACAGTATTAAATACTTATTCTTATCACGAGTGCCGAAATAGACTCGTCAGGAGATAACGCGAGGCTACTTCATCGCGCGACCGAGCTCCGCACATTCCTCACACTCCGCTTCTCTCTCTCTCTTCTCTCTTCTTCTGTCATCGAGGTGGATCGCCACATCTGTTTTAGTACAGTACCTACCTAACTATCAGATCACCGAAATACTTGTAGTGACTAAACAATATATACTTCGTGGAACATTATTAATATTGTGATACAATAATACCTACGTTACTTTATGTGCCGTTATTAGTGGGATTAAATAAATGTGTACAGTCTCTGTTCCAAGAATACCTACCAAGTGTGACAGTATTAAATACTTATTCTTATCACGAGTGCCGAAATAGACTCGTCAGGAGATAACGCGAGGCTACTTCATCGCGCGACCGAGCTCCGCACATTCCTCACACTCCGCTTCTCTCTCTCTCTTCTCTCTTCTTCTGTCATCGAGGTGGATCGCCACATCTGTTTTAGTACAGTACCTACCTAACTATCAGATCACCGAAATACTTGTAGTGACTAAACAATATATACTTCGTGGAACATTATTAATATTGTGATACAATAATACCTACGTTACTTTATGTGCCGTTATTAGTGGGATTAAATAAATGTGTACAGTCTCTGTTCCAAGAATACCTACCAAGTGTGACAGTATTAAATACTTATTCTTATCACGAGTGCCGAAATAGACTCGTCAGGAGATAACGCGAGGCTACTTCATCGCGCGACCGAGCTCCGCACATTCCTCACACTCCGCTTCTCTCTCTCTCTTCTCTCTTCTTCTGTCATCGAGGTGGATCGCCACATCTGTTTTAGTACAGTACCTACCTAACTATCAGATCACCGAAATACTTGTAGTGACTAAACAATATATACTTCGTGGAACATTATTAATATTGTGATACAATAATACCTACGTTACTTTATGTGCCGTTATTAGTGGGATTAAATAAATGTGTACAGTCTCTGTTCCAAGAATACCTACCAAGTGTGACAGTATTAAATACTTATTCTTATCACGAGTGCCGAAATAGACTCGTCAGGAGATAACGGGAGGCTACTTCATCGCGCGACCGAGCTCCGCACATTCCTCACACTCCGCTTCTCTCTCTCTCTTCTCTCTTCTTCTGTCATCGAGGTGGATCGCCACATCTGTTTTAGTACAGTACCTACCTAACTATCAGATCACCGAAATACTTGTAGTGACTAAACAATATATACTTCGTGGAACATTATTAATATTGTGATACAATAATACCTACGTTACTTTATGTGCCGTTATTAGTGGGATTAAATAAATGTGTACAGTCTCTGTTCCAAGAATACCTACCAAGTGTGACAGTATTAAATACTTATTCTTATCACGAGTGCCGAAATAGACTCGTCAGGAGATAACGCGAGGCTACTTCATCGCGCGACCGAGCTCCGCACATTCCTCACACTCCGCTTCTCTCTCTCTCTTCTCTCTTCTTCTGTCATCGAGGTGGATCGCCACATCTGTTTTAGTACAGTACCTACCTAACTATCAGATCACCGAAATACTTGTAGTGACTAAACAATATATACTTCGTGGAACATTATTAATATTGTGATACAATAATACCTACGTTACTTTATGTGCCGTTATTAGTGGGATTAAATAAATGTGTACAGTCTCTGTTCCAAGAATACCTACCAAGTGTGACAGTATTAAATACTTATTCTTATCACGAGTGCCGAAATAGACTCGTCAGGAGATAACGCGAGGCTACTTCATCGCGCGACCGAGCTCCGCACATTCCTCACACTCCGCTTCTCTCTCTCTCTTCTCTCTTCTTCTGTCATCGAGGTGGATCGCCACATCTGTTTTAGTACAGTACCTACCTAACTATCAGATCACCGAAATACTTGTAGTGACTAAACAATATATACTTCGTGGAACATTATTAATATTGTGATACAATAATACCTACGTTACTTTATGTGCCGTTATTAGTGGGATTAAATAAATGTGTACAGTCTCTGTTCCAAGAATACCTACCAAGTGTGACAGTATTAAATACTTATTCTTATCACGAGTGCCGAAATAGACTCGTCAGGAGATAACGCGAGGCTACTTCATCGCGCGACCGAGCTCCGCACATTCCTCACACTCCGCTTCTCTCTCTCTCTTCTCTCTTCTTCTGTCATCGAGGTGGATCGCCACATCTGTTTTAGTACAGTACCTACCTAACTATCAGATCACCGAAATACTTGTAGTGACTAAACAATATATACTTCGTGGAACATTATTAATATTGTGATACAATAATACCTACGTTACTTTATGTGCCGTTATTAGTGGGATTAAATAAATGTGTACAGTCTCTGTTCCAAGAATACCTACCAAGTGTGACAGTATTAAATACTTATTCTTATCACGAGTGCCGAAATAGACTCGTCAGGAGATAACGCGAGGCTACTTCATCGCGCGACCGAGCTCCGCACATTCCTCACACTCCGCTTCTCTCTCTCTCTTCTCTCTTCTTCTGTCATCGAGGTGGATCGCCACATCTGTTTTAGTACAGTACCTACCTAACTATCAGATCACCGAAATACTTGTAGTGACTAAACAATATATACTTCGTGGAACATTATTAATATTGTGATACAATAATACCTACGTTACTTTATGTGCCGTTATTAGTGGGATTAAATAAATGTGTACAGTCTCTGTTCCAAGAATACCTACCAAGTGTGACAGTATTAAATACTTATTCTTATCACGAGTGCCGAAATAGACTCGTCAGGAGATAACGCGAGGCTACTTCATCGCGCGACCGAGCTCCGCACATTCCTCACACTCCGCTTCTCTCTCTCTCTTCTCTCTTCTTCTGTCATCGAGGTGGATCGCCACATCTGTTTTAGTACAGTACCTACCTAACTATCAGATCACCGAAATACTTGTAGTGACTAAACAATATATACTTCGTGGAACATTATTAATATTGTGATACAATAATACCTACGTTACTTTATGTGCCGTTATTAGTGGGATTAAATAAATGTGTACAGTCTCTGTTCCAAGAATACCTACCAAGTGTGACAGTATTAAATACTTATTCTTATCACGAGTGCCGAAATAGACTCGTCAGGAGATAACGCGAGGCTACTTCATCGCGCGACCGAGCTCCGCACATTCCTCACACTCCGCTTCTCTCTCTCTCTTCTCTCTTCTTCTGTCATCGAGGTGGATCGCCACATCTGTTTTAGTACAGTACCTACCTAACTATCAGATCACCGAAATACTTGTAGTGACTAAACAATATATACTTCGTGGAACATTATTAATATTGTGATACAATAATACCTACGTTACTTTATGTGCCGTTATTAGTGGGATTAAATAAATGTGTACAGTCTCTGTTCCAAGAATACCTACCAAGTGTGACAGTATTAAATACTTATTCTTATCACGAGTGCCGAAATAGACTCGTCAGGAGATAACGGGAGGCTACTTCATCGCGCGACCGAGCTCCGCACATTCCTCACACTCCGCTTCTCTCTCTCTCTTCTCTCTTCTTCTGTCATCGAGGTGGATCGCCACATCTGTTTTAGTACAGTACCTACCTAACTATCAGATCACCGAAATACTTGTAGTGACTAAACAATATATACTTCGTGGAACATTATTAATATTGTGATACAATAATACCTACGTTACTTTATGTGCCGTTATTAGTGGGATTAAATAAATGTGTACAGTCTCTGTTCCAAGAATACCTACCAAGTGTGACAGTATTAAATACTTATTCTTATCACGAGTGCCGAAATAGACTCGTCAGGAGATAACGCGAGGCTACTTCATCGCGCGACCGAGCTCCGCACATTCCTCACACTCCGCTTCTCTCTCTCTCTTCTCTCTTCTTCTGTCATCGAGGTGGATCGCCACATCTGTTTTAGTACAGTACCTACCTAACTATCAGATCACCGAAATACTTGTAGTGACTAAACAATATATACTTCGTGGAACATTATTAATATTGTGATACAATAATACCTACGTTACTTTATGTGCCGTTATTAGTGGGATTAAATAAATGTGTACAGTCTCTGTTCCAAGAATACCTACCAAGTGTGACAGTATTAAATACTTATTCTTATCACGAGTGCCGAAATAGACTCGTCAGGAGATAACGCGAGGCTACTTCATCGCGCGACCGAGCTCCGCACATTCCTCACACTCCGCTTCTCTCTCTCTCTTCTCTCTTCTTCTGTCATCGAGGTGGATCGCCACATCTGTTTTAGTACAGTACCTACCTAACTATCAGATCACCGAAATACTTGTAGTGACTAAACAATATATACTTCGTGGAACATTATTAATATTGTGATACAATAATACCTACGTTACTTTATGTGCCGTTATTAGTGGGATTAAATAAATGTGTACAGTCTCTGTTCCAAGAATACCTACAAAGTGTGACAGTATTAAATACTTATTCTTATCACGAGTGCCGAAATAGACTCGTCAGGAGATAACGCGAGGCTACTTCATCGCGCGACCGAGCTCCGCACATTCCTCACACTCCGCTTCTCTCTCTCTCTTCTCTCTTCTTCTGTCATCGAGGTGGATCGCCACATCTGTTTTAGTACAGTACCTACCTAACTATCAGATCACCGAAATACTTGTAGTGACTAAACAATATATACTTCGTGGAACATTATTAATATTGTGATACAATAATACCTACGTTACTTTATGTGCCGTTATTAGTGGGATTAAATAAATGTGTACAGTCTCTGTTCCAAGAATACCTACCAAGTGTGACAGTATTAAATACTTATTCTTATCACGAGTGCCGAAATAGACTCGTCAGGAGATAACGCGAGGCTACTTCATCGCGCGACCGAGCTCCGCACATTCCTCACACTCCGCTTCTCTCTCTCTCTTCTCTCTTCTTCTGTCATCGAGGTGGATCGCCACATCTGTTTTAGTACAGTACCTACCTAACTATCAGATCACCGAAATACTTGTAGTGACTAAACAATATATACTTCGTGGAACATTATTAATATTGTGAATATTGTGGACCGTTATTAGTGGGATTAAATAAATGTGTACAGTCTCTGTTCCAAGAATACCTACCAAGTGTGACAGTATTAAATACTTATTCTTATCACGAGTGCCGAAATAGACTCGTCAGGAGATAACGCGAGGCTACTTCATCGCGCGACCGAGCTCCGCACATTCCTCACACTCCGCTTCTCTCTCTCTCTTCTCTCTTCTTCTGTCATCGAGGTGGATCGCCACATCTGTTTTAGTACAGTACCTACCTAACTATCAGATCACCGAAATACTTGTAGTGACTAAACAATATATACTTCGTGGAACATTATTAATATTGTGAATATTGTGGACCGTTATTAGTGGGATTAAATAAATGTGTACAGTCTCTGTTCCAAGAATACCTACCAAGTGTGACAGTATTAAATACTTATTCTTATCACGAGTGCCGAAATAGACTCGTCAGGAGATAACGCGAGGCTACTTCATCGCGCGACCGAGCTCCGCACATTCCTCACACTCCGCTTCTCTCTCTCTCTTCTCTCTTCTTCTGTCATCGAGGTGGATCGCCACATCTGTTTTAGTACAGTACCTACCTAACTATCAGATCACCGAAATACTTGTAGTGACTAAACAATATATACTTCGTGGAACATTATTAATATTGTGAATATTGTGGACCGTTATTAGTGGGATTAAATAAATGTGTACAGTCTCTGTTCCAAGAATACCTACCAAGTGTGACAGTATTAAATACTTATTCTTATCACGAGTGCCGAAATAGACTCGTCAGGAGATAACGCGAGGCTACTTCATCGCGCGACCGAGCTCCGCACATTCCTCACACTCCGCTTCTCTCTCTCTCTTCTCTCTTCTTCTGTCATCGAGGTGGATCGCCACATCTGTTTTAGTACAGTACCTACCTAACTATCAGATCACCGAAATACTTGTAGTGACTAAACAATATATACTTCGTGGAACATTATTAATATTGTGATACAATAATACCTACGTTACTTTATGTGCCGTTATTAGTGGGATTAAATAAATGTGTACAGTCTCTGTTCCAAGAATACCTACCAAGTGTGACAGTATTAAATACTTATTCTTATCACGAGTGCCGAAATAGACTCGTCAGGAGATAACGCGAGGCTACTTCATCGCGCGACCGAGCTCCGCACATTCCTCACACTCCGCTTCTCTCTCTCTCTTCTCTCTTCTTCTGTCATCGAGGTGGATCGCCACATCTGTTTTAGTACAGTACCTACCTAACTATCAGATCACCGAAATACTTGTAGTGACTAAACAATATATACTTCGTGGAACATTATTAATATTGTGATACAATAATACCTACGTTACTTTATGTGCCGTTATTAGTGGGATTAAATAAATGTGTACAGTCTCTGTTCCAAGAATACCTACCAAGTGTGACAGTATTAAATACTTATTCTTATCACGAGTGCCGAAATAGACTCGTCAGGAGATAACGCGAGGCTACTTCATCGCGCGACCGAGCTCCGCACATTCCTCACACTCCGCTTCTCTCTCTCTCTTCTCTCTTCTTCTGTCATCGAGGTGGATCGCCACATCTGTTTTAGTACAGTACCTACCTAACTATCAGATCACCGAAATACTTGTAGTGACTAAACAATATATACTTCGTGGAACATTATTAATATTGTGAATATTGTGGACCGTTATTAGTGGGATTAAATAAATGTGTACAGTCTCTGTTCCAAGAATACCTACCAAGTGTGACAGTATTAAATACTTATTCTTATCACGAGTGCCGAAATAGACTCGTCAGGAGATAACGCGAGGCTACTTCATCGCGCGACCGAGCTCCGCACATTCCTCACACTCCGCTTCTCTCTCTCTCTTCTCTCTTCTTCTGTCATCGAGGTGGATCGCCACATCTGTTTTAGTACAGTACCTACCTAACTATCAGATCACCGAAATACTTGTAGTGACTAAACAATATATACTTCGTGGAACATTATTAATATTGTGAATATTGTGGACCGTTATTAGTGGGATTAAATAAATGTGTACAGTCTCTGTTCCAAGAATACCTACCAAGTGTGACAGTATTAAATACTTATTCTTATCACGAGTGCCGAAATAGACTCGTCAGGAGATAACGCGAGGCTACTTCATCGCGCGACCGAGCTCCGCACATTCCTCACACTCCGCTTCTCTCTCTCTCTTCTCTCTTCTTCTGTCATCGAGGTGGATCGCCACATCTGTTTTAGTACAGTACCTACCTAACTATCAGATCACCGAAATACTTGTAGTGACTAAACAATATATACTTCGTGGAACATTATTAATATTGTGATACAATAATACCTACGTTACTTTATGTGCCGTTATTAGTGGGATTAAATAAATGTGTACAGTCTCTGTTCCAAGAATACCTACCAAGTGTGACAGTATTAAATACTTATTCTTATCACGAGTGCCGAAATAGACTCGTCAGGAGATAACGCGAGGCTACTTCATCGCGCGACCGAGCTCCGCACATTCCTCACACTCCGCTTCTCTCTCTCTCTTCTCTCTTCTTCTGTCATCGAGGTGGATCGCCACATCTGTTTTAGTACAGTACCTACCTAACTATCAGATCACCGAAATACTTGTAGTGACTAAACAATATATACTTCGTGGAACATTATTAATATTGTGATACAATAATACCTACGTTACTTTATGTGCCGTTATTAGTGGGATTAAATAAATGTGTACAGTCTCTGTTCCAAGAATACCTACCAAGTGTGACAGTATTAAATACTTATTCTTATCACGAGTGCCGAAATAGACTCGTCAGGAGATAACGCGAGGCTACTTCATCGCGCGACCGAGCTCCGCACATTCCTCACACTCCGCTTCTCTCTCTCTCTTCTCTCTTCTTCTGTCATCGAGGTGGATCGCCACATCTGTTTTAGTACAGTACCTACCTAACTATCAGATCACCGAAATACTTGTAGTGACTAAACAATATATACTTCGTGGAACATTATTAATATTGTGATACAATAATACCTACGTTACTTTATGTGCCGTTATTAGTGGGATTAAATAAATGTGTACAGTCTCTGTTCCAAGAATACCTACCAAGTGTGACAGTATTAAATACTTATTCTTATCACGAGTGCCGAAATAGACTCGTCAGGAGATAACGCGAGGCTACTTCATCGCGCGACCGAGCTCCGCACATTCCTCACACTCCGCTTCTCTCTCTCTCTTCTCTCTTCTTCTGTCATCGAGGTGGATCGCCACATCTGTTTTAGTACAGTACCTACCTAACTATCAGATCACCGAAATACTTGTAGTGACTAAACAATATATACTTCGTGGAACATTATTAATATTGTGATACAATAATACCTACGTTACTTTATGTGCCGTTATTAGTGGGATTAAATAAATGTGTACAGTCTCTGTTCCAAGAATACCTACCAAGTGTGACAGTATTAAATACTTATTCTTATCACGAGTGCCGAAATAGACTCGTCAGGAGATAACGCGAGGCTACTTCATCGCGCGACCGAGCTCCGCACATTCCTCACACTCCGCTTCTCTCTTCTCTCTCCTCTCTTCTCTCTTCTTCTGTCAAACAAAGGACAGCCAATATATTCTTCTGGATACGGAACTAACAGGTCAACTTAACGATGGGACAGACACCGCTAACATTAACATATCATACATCTTTCAGCTATGAACGAATGCTGCTAGTAAAGTTTCAGAGCCTATAACAAGCGCGGGCTACACTAATTTATTGAAGCCTCCGTGTAATTAACATCTATCTAGATGAATCCTATATTATTTATTTTTAATTTCAAGTTAGCTGGTATTTACATATATTTACACAAAGAACTTCAAAATGAGCATAACATTACAAAAAAATACTAAACAAGTATGAAAAAATAGTTAATTAGGAATAGTGCTATACATAAATGAACTAAGACGAAGCATAGCTGTAGTATATTAGGGCAGTTTGTTAATTAGATAATATATGTTGTTCTGCTTGCCTATATAAAGTCTACTAAGACCTGTTTACATTTAGTGATTGAGATTTACTAGGGCAGTTTGTTTGATTAGATATGTTGTTCTGCTTGCCTATATAAAGTCTACTAAGACCTGTTTATATTTAGTGATTGAGCTGTACTAGGGCAGTTTGTTTAGATATGTTGTTCTGCTTGCAGATATAAAGTATACTAAGACCTGATTATATTTAGTGATTGAACTTTACTAGGGCAGTTTGTTTAATTAGATATGTTGTTCTGCTTGCCTATATAAAGTCTACTAAGACCTGTTTTTATTTAGTGAATGATGCATAAAAATATGTCAACAACATCCTTATAATCACTACCCAAATTCTGTATACGGCGAACTGGAGTATACAATAGAGATTCCGTGTTAGAGTTGTTTTGTTCGATGTTGTTTTGTGAGGTAATAGAAAGAAATCAAGTTTAGTAGTTCAGGGCTGTCAATTATTTAATTTAATTATAATAAGCAAGTACTAGACACCTAATTACCTACCATAAAAGTATATAGGAGACCAATTCGTCGAAACACGAACAAACAACAGTCAGTTGTTAACACAATTTTATTACAACGGTTAAAATATATCTTTGTTTTTGACTTAATTTGAGTATTTCGAATGTTGATTGTAATTTACGATAATTTATTATTTATTTATTGTGTATACTATGGGAGATCTGATCTCAATACACGACACATAGGTTATCCGCCTCCCTCTTGAATCACGAGTCTGCGCAAGAGGTAGCCTGTCACCTGTCACCCACCACTACTACACAATCGCTTTCACGATTGACTACCACTAAGATAAACAATAAAGATGACCCCAAATTTTCCATGGAAATTTTGACAGTAAACGGTAAAATGATTTTTTTAATGCAATAAAATATTAAATTTTTGAAATACAGACAAATGTTTTTAGAATGAAGTATTTTGATCGCGTAACTGCGAATTAAGTAAATTAAAAAATAAGAAAATACCTGCATGATTTACATCTGGATTAAACTTCTTCTGGAGGAGGTACCGAGGTTTTGCGAAAAGGAAAGTGAAAGAATTTAGATTTAAATAATATAACGCCTGGAAACTGGCAAAGTAATATGAGTGGTTTCTGGTGCCGGCTGGTTAAAGCGCCAAGGAGCCAAGGAGCTAGGGCGCTGATAATACCTACACAGCTCCATGGAGGTTTATACTAGCGCCAGGCCTAAAACACAGTTCTAAAGATACTATAAAGGAACAATAATATATATTTTGACATAAAAGCCAGTTGTACAGGACAACAACTCAATAGCTTTATTGTTCAGATGTCCTTGTTACCGGTGTCCTTGTCAGTAGAGTTCTTGGAAGGATGTGTAACAAACGGTACACCTTATCTTTCAGAACAATTCAGTTTGGGCCTACACAGGTACTCAATTCTTCAATTCTCTGGCATAATATGTTACTAAAAACGTTACTTTCTCAAAGTGTGTGTATCGGAACTTAGGAAATTACATTGGAAAATTTGGGTGTTGCCTGTTGCGATACGGAGGACAAATACTTACGTAAAAATTATCTACACAAAAAATGAACACACTTTATTTGCTAACGCCGTGTTTAGAACACGCAATCTCTGAGTGGACGAGCCACGAAGGTCATCCCTGAGAAACCCAGTTCGTCGCACGGAGTAAACATTTCCAAAGGTTTTCATATCGCATGCAATCAAATATAGATCCATCATGATATTACATTGACAGTATGTTTACGGACCTAATAAACCGCGAGGTTTTATCTCATTTTGTTATTGAAGGCAAAATGTTGTTTTTCATTCGTCGAAGGATATAATATGAATAGGAAGCCTAGACAAACAGCCGTAAAACCCAATTTGTAAGTAAATGCTTGTAAAACACCGTCGTCGAGCTGAAATTGCCTCGTGCTCTTTCTATTTAATGATTCAAATGCAAAGAACAAACATTCCGAGTACCAGTACCGTCCGATCTATAACTTAGCGACTTGTCAGTGACTAACACTGAACACTGTTTTACAGTACAAGGATTCGAGGCAAATTTATTTATTCCCTACGCTATTACGTCGCCATACTGTTATTGATAAATTGATGAACACTTGTATTAGAAAATAACCCAGGGAATGAATATGGGCATATAACTTATAATCCTACTTCAATTGTTCAGTTCAAATAATACAATATGTGTACTTGTTCATTTTATTAGCATTATTTTAATATTGTGTAGTTGTTTATGACTTCTATATAATAGTATGTACAATTATTTCTCCTGATAGAAAGCTTAGGGTTGTTAGCCCTACCTACCTCCCTCCTTTGTTCGAGACAAGGGATTGATTGCGCGCCTAGTGTATTTAATACATACTGCCAAATGAAATGTGTTAAATTAAAGCTACTATTGTGTTACTTTTCAGTCGTGTAAAAATGATGTAATTCGAGACTCGTATCTTGCTTCCAGGTTAAAAGTAATTAATCTCCTAATTAGTAGATATTTGGAAGTGTTCCTGGCTTCTCCCGAGATTCGAGAATAATAGTCAGTAACGCGAGAAGTTGGCCAACCTTCACATATTGATCCAATGTTACTTTAACTAAGAGCGGTATTGTGTAAATACCTAATCGGTCATAAAACATATGTATACTTTTAAGTCATTAGTTAAAAGTCTTAGTTGTAAATCACACGATATTAATCTTAGTTGTAAGCCACTAGTTATAAGTCTCTAGCTTTGGAACTTAGTTATAAGCCAAAAGTTATAAGTCTAAGTGTAATCGCAATAGGCGAATCAAGAGTGGAATGTAAAAATTAATTGTGAATTTTGAAGTTGACACATCTATGGTTGGAGATGTTGAACATGGAGTAAGGAAGGAATCGATGTATCGAGTTGATGGTTGGTTTCACTAACAGGAGATCTGATTTATTTTACACACAAGCTTCCATAACATCCAGGTTGGATACGAAAGACACTGAGGGAACCGAATATATTCACTGCACAGGCTTTCTACCCTGAGTTGATAACAATAACAGCACTGAAAACAAATAGATGTTTAACAAACAGGCTCCATCAATAAACTGGTTTGACAGTTACGTTTATTGTAGTAAAATGTCACACAAACGTGGGTATAGTCGGATAATGACAGGTACTTGTAGGTAGAATAGGATGGTAAAAATTGCAAGGACAATGTTAAAGGAAGATAGTTGCGTCAACACTTAGTGATAAGTTATAAGTCTAAGTGATAGGAATAAATTAAATGCATACATTAAGTTGTTAAGCGCCCTTGAGGTGATTTTCTCACGACAACGGCGCTATACGAATAATCCAATCATTATTATTATTAATATGATTAATTTAAAGTCAAATTCCTCTAAATTTAAATTTCCTACAATTATTTATAGGGTATTCATTAAAGAATCGAATAGTCTATCAATAGCCGTTTTAATGATATTGAATAATACGAGAATATATATATAAAAAAAAAATTTAAACTTTTTTCCACTTGTTTTTATTTGACCGTGACCGGTTTCAGCCTGATAGGGCCATCTTCAGACTGGTACAATTTTTGTCTTAAACTAGGGTTTATATACATAGGCAAATAACATTGAGGGGAGGGGTTAACATAATAGGTTGGTTTGAATTATGAGGGGTTTTTCGTTTATTTATTTATTGTTTGTTTGTAAATATTACATAATACAATTAATGAACTTAAAATGTCCAACTAGGCGATTGCCCGTTTTAGGACATTCCAATATGATAATGTTTTTACATGTAAATTATAGTACATTATAGTGTTGACTATTCTGTTGTTAAAAAAATACATATGTATATTCATATTCTAGAATACTTTCAGTTATATCACTACGTAAAATATGATATTTCCCAAATAAGTATTATACTATCAATTTAAGGATTTACCCAACATAAGGTTATCAGCTAATTGTTAACTATTAAAATCAAATGAATTTATTTATACAACTATGATAATTATGCCTATTATGAATCTATTGTGTGGTTAGGTAAAAATATTTTTAATGGATTTTATATAATTCAAATACATATTTAGGATAGGTGACATACTGATTATAATGGATATAGCAGCGGAGATTTAGCAACTGATTCTAATTTTGTGTTCATAACATTGTTGGAGTTTACTTTTTTAGTTAGGCGGGTTATCTCTAATGACTCTAGCCTATCTAATTTATGACCTTTGTCGCAGGTATGTAAAAATTTTACATCTCTATCCTTGTCAAAAGAGTGTTTATTCTCAAGTAAGTGTGCCGCAACATTCGACATTTCGCCTTTGTCATCCCACCTTGAAAAATGTTCTTTTATGCGGGTTTTGAATGATCTACCTGTTTGGCCTATATAGTAAGACGGGCAATTGGCACAGTTGATTTGGTAAACTCCTGAGTTTTCCATTTTATCCCTTTTATCTTTATTATTTATTAGGATTTTACCTAATGAATTAACATTATAGAATTATTCTAGATATTTTTGTGGATATATCACCAATATAAGGTATTTTAACCCATTACGGAATCACCTCCCGAAGTTTGTACACTTTACCCCCGGACACCCTGTGTACTTTCATAAGTTTTTATATGCAATATCATACGGAATCACCTCCCGAAGTTTGTGCACATTACCCCCGGACACCCTGTGTACTTTCATAAGTATTTATATGCAATATCATACGGAATCACCTCCCGAAGTTTGTGCACATTACCCCCGGACACCCTGTGTACTTTCATAAGTTTTTATATGCAATATCATACGGAATCACCTCCCGAAGTTTGTGCACATTACCCCCGGACACCCTGTGTACTTTCATAAGTTTTTATATGCAATATCATACGGAATCACCTCCCGAAGTTTGTGCACATTACCCCCGGACACCCTGTGTACCTTCATAAGTTTTTATATGCATTATCATACGGAATCACCTCCCGAAGTTTGTGCACATTACCCCCGGACACCCTGTGTACTTTCATAAGTTTTTATATGCAATATCATACGAAATCACCTCCCGAAGTTTGTGCACATTACCCCCGGACACCCTGTGTACTTTCATAAGTTTTTATATGCAATATCATACGGAATCACCTCCCGAAGTTTGTGCACATTACCCCCGGACACCCTGTGTACTTTCATAAGTTTTTATATGCAATATCATACGGAATCACCTCCCGAAGTTTGTGCACATTACCCCCGGACACCCTGTGTACCTTCATAAGTTTTTATATGCATTATCATACGGAATCACCTCCCGAAGTTTGTGCACATTACCCCCGGACACCCTGTGTACTTTCATAAGTTTTTATATGCAATATCATACGGAATCACCTCCCGAAGTTTGTGCACATTACCCCCGGACACCCTGTGTACTTTCATAAGTTTTTATATGCAATATCATACGGAATCACCTCCCGAAGTTTGTGCACATTACCCCCGGACACCCTGTGTACCTTCATAAGTTTTTATATGCATTATCATACGGAATCACCTCCCGAAGTTTGTGCACATTACCCCCGGACACCCTGTGTACTTTCATAAGTTTTTATATGCAATATCATACGGAATCACCTCCCGAAGTTTGTGCACATTACCCCCGGACACCCTGTGTACTTTCATAAGTTTTTATATGCAATATCATACGGAATCACCTCCCGAAGTTTGTGCACATTACCCCCGGACACCCTGTGTACTTTCATAAGTTTTTAGATGCAATATCATACGGAATCACCTCCCGAAGTTTGTGCACTTTACCCCCGGACGACCGGTGTAATTAAGGGGTAATTTGTCTAGTTAACCCATGATGTGGGAGGGAGGAATCACTGCGGCCGGCAAATCATTTCACAGTCAAGCCACAGAACCCAAGAACGAGTCGTAGAAACGACCCGTTCTCTTGGGACAAATATTAAATATGTACAAATGCGGAGCGCACATTTGGAGTGTTTCCCGACTATGTACTGGAGTCGAAGGGATCCGTGACCCTAGTTCCTCGGAGCATCTTCCACTGAAATACCGGTAGTACAAGGACAGCATTCCCACTAGTAAGATGACTATAATTATAATTCAAATCAATCTTATTCTCCTTTTAGCGAATGAGTATAATACGGTAGTATTTATTATTCCGCACATGTGCCATTAGGCTCTGCCACACGTACACTTCGGAGCGGCGGTACTACGCGCCGCTCCAGGCCGTGGTACTACCGCTCCGAAGTGTACGTGTGGCAGAGCCTATTGACAAAGCTATCTGCGGCAGTAGAACTGTGGACTGTGCGGACTGCGAGCTCAATACCAATACCCATTATCACACTGCGAGCCAAAACGAATTCTAGGAAAGCTATTTATAGCGAAGAATCAATTTGTATACTTGAAAAAACAGAGCAAACTATTAGGAACACAGCGAAGTGTGAACTCGAGATATTGTGTATAAAGTATTCGGTGTACAGCTAATTTAAATATCAACAGCAGAGATGTGCTTTATTTCAAATAAATCCATTTCAAATGGAAATGCAAAATGCAAAATGGGTATTTTGCATTTTGCATTTTAAATGCTTTTCTAAAAACCATTTTGCATTTTGTATTTTAAATGCTTTTCTCAATGCATTTTCCATTTTAAATGCTTTTTTGCAACATTCTTCCTACTAGGTAAGTTTTTTTTTTGGTAAGTTTTTTGATTCTCACGGCCAAAAGCATTTTTGTTGTTTGTTTTTGGGGTGTTATGCCGTGTTGCGCTAACTCCTTCTTTAGCCGACGTTTCGGACAGCGTTGCAGTGTCCATCATCAGGGCAGATCCGGTAGATCCGAAGATGTGTGGATCTTCGGATCTACCGGATCTGCCCTGATGATGGACACTGCAACGCTGTCCGAAACGTCGGCTAAAGAAGGAGTTAGCGCAACACGGCATAACACCCCAAAAACAAACAACAAAAATTCTTCCTACTATCTCCACTAATCTTTTTTTTCATAAGCCCCAAATATCAGTCGGTCCTCAACCTCGCTATGAGAGATAATTTACATTTGTAAAGTTGCTCCCTGGTAGGAGCCCTGGCAATTGAGTGATACCATTACAAAAAATATTGATTCAAATACTTAACATGGGGCCATGACGCTGTAATATTAAATGTTAGATAGCAGTTTCTATGTTTTTACGTTGGCAATATTAGTCCCGCGCAAATTTTTTGTGGTCTCATAATCTGTAGTCGTGGTGTTTTTGGATTTACCATCATGTAATATGTTTGTTCTACATTGATGTCCATTATTAAATGACAAAATTGTTTAAAAATTCTATAATTATTTTAATTGTTTGACCTGAGAAACCATTTTTCATTTTCAATGCATTTTGAAAATAGGTATTTTGCATTTTGCATTTGAAATGCTTTTCTAAAAACCATTTTGCATTTTGCATTTTCAAATGGAAAAATTTTGACCCATTTCCATTTTGCATTTCAAATGGTTTTGGGTACCCATTTTGCACATCTCTGATCAACAGTAATTTGAACACCAACACAAAGAACCCATCTGCCCGACTAGTGTACAAAATATTGTACATCCCTAATTGTGAAAATAAATGGGATATTTCTGAACGAATCCCAAAATTAAAAATTGTTTTTGAAAAATGACGAAATACGCTTTCAAATGTTATTATTAGAAATAGACATACAATTTTCGAAATATTAAAATTTGGAAATCAAATACAAAAAAGTTTTAAAATCTTTACGTTTTTTTTCGTCAAAAAAATAAACTAAAATTACTGATAACTAGTGATGTAGACCCGGGAATATTCCCCGGGGAATATTCCCGGGAACAGGAATATTCCCGGGAATATTCCCCGACCTGAAATAAATTCCCGAAAACGGGGAATTTATTTTATTTTTAATAAAATGGTTTCTACACTTTTCTTGGATGCTTTATTGAGTGTTAGCATGTAAAGTAAGCCTGCAAACATTTGCAATAAACGAAGCTGTCTCATCTTTACCTCGTGATATGAAGAACAGCCTGTTGGATGATGATGTTTACTGGACAAGAGTGACATCATTAGCCGATGTTCTGCTACCGATTGTTTCCTGGATTACACAGCTAGAGGGAGACGATCCACTAACACACTAAGCATTGTATGCTTTTGAGGATATTGAGAGCAGTCTAAGTAAAACTCTTCCAGCGTCTCTACTGTCACATGCCGAAGAGAAACAAATACTGGAAAAGGCGGTGCAGCGCAAAGAATATGCTATTGGTGCAATACATCTGGCTGCTGCCCTACTAGATCCAGGTTCCCAAGGACATCAGCTAAGCCACGCACAGCAACTTGAAGCACTTACTTCAGCAGCCACTGAGAGATCTTGTAGCACGTTTAGTCGCATTCATACAACACGGAGGAATCGTCTAACAACTCAAAGAGCAGGGAAAATAACATCTGTGGCACATAATTGGAAACTTCTTTCCTCTGAAAGAGGCTCTCAAGTTGCTCCCAAGAAAACCCTTTCTTCCACGGGTGAGCAGATTGCTTCGCATCATAACGTTTCAAACCTATCTGGTACTCGCAAAAGCAAACATCCAATTGACTGTGCTGAGGAAGAAGAAAACGTAGATAATCCTGAGTCGGCAACAACTTCGTCCGGGTCGGATGAAGAAGAAGAAGAATTTGAAGGTGAAAGTGGAAGCTAAGTTGATAGTGTCAGTGTCCAATCGGTATCATCAGATGAACAGTAACGATCTGTGAAGTTGTGTCATTTTTACAGTTTTACGATTGATTTTTTATACGTACCGTTTAAGAGCATAAAGTGTATATAGGCTACTAAAACTGTACAGTATACAATTTTATAGAGATACTACTCACTTTAAAATAATTTTGATCGGTGTTTTTTTGTTATTTTTCTCTTGGATCCTATTCCTATAAATATGGGAATAGTTTTTATGGATCTATCCTGCTCTATATGTACCATATGTGTGTATATTTTATTTTTTATTTAATAAATATTATTCTTTTTGAGGTATTATGTTGTTAAATTCAAAATTCCCAAAATTCCCCGTCCAGGGGAATATTCCCCAGAAATAAATTCCCGGGAATTTATACATCACTACTGATAACAAAAAAATACTAATATTTTATGACACAAATGTATTATAAATAGTACTGCCGCTTCACTTTTTTTCGTTCCATATAAAAAAAAATTAATGAAAATTTTTTAAACAATTCTCAAATTGCGGTCGGAATCTTTGGTTTCGAAGTGTACGTTTATAAAGTATAAAATATTATAAATTATAAAGCTTGGTGTTTTTTAAATATAAAGATGGTGTTTTTTTTTATTTCTGACACCGTTTAGTTCATACTTCTGACTATGAAAGTAAAGGAGACGAAACAATTTAGCAAGGAGTTTACGATAGACGTTCTTGTAAATCAAATAAAGAACTCTGAAAAAAAAAGATACATTTTCCACCCCTAAGCATCACATTTGATGTCACAAATTAACAATCAGCGAAATTTCGAATTTTAACTTCTGCCACTTCAAACAATGCTTCGTTTGGTAAAAAAAATGATTAACGGTCACGGTTTAGAGTTCGCTAATCGCTAATCGCTACTAGCGCGGTCGTAAAAACTAAGTAACTTGGAGAGTTCAACGCACCGTTGAGAGCAATGCCTAGAATAATACAATATCCTAGCACTTAAATAATAGGCTCAACAAGCTAAAAATTAAGGTAAATATTAACGCAGCGGTCGCTCAATTTGATTGGTGAAAGACGACATTAAAGATTCACAGATCAAGTCTATCGTTATCGAATAACAAAGAATTTAGAATATTAAGAACAGAAAGTCAAAAGAAATGCGGATTAAATCCCCCGAAGCCAACTAAATCCGCATTAGGTTAATTAAACATAGTACCTAAAATGTTTCCAAGTTCGGCCAAGTCACCTTTCAAATTAATATCTGTTCAGACAGCAAATATATCTACACTTTATTCTACGTATCTACGCAATGGTCTACTTATTTTAATGGCCCGAAATATAAGTTTTCAAATAAACACGCCAAGATAAGAATTCTTGAAATAGAAATATTATGTTTATTTATTCTCTTCGAGTACTTGAAAATTTGGGTGATTTGCCGGTTGACTTGTTATCTCCACTTAGGAGGATTTGAGGGAAACCTCAAGGCCAATGCCATGTCGGGAAATGCTGTGTCAAGGAATCAATTGGTAAGGAAGGAGTGAGGCTGGGTCTCGAAGAGAAGAATGCATAAAGCCGGCATTCACAATTTCACAGTCGAGCTGTTGAGCACAAGAAGGAGTCCTAAAAACAAACTCACGCAGCTAATGCTGGGCGTGCGTAATTACACTCATTACTAACGGTGGCCAAGGGATCGATTAGACTAGTTCGGAGCACCTACAATTGAAATGGCGGTAGAACAATCACATAATTCCCACCTGATATCAATGTTCTAAAAACTGCAATCCTTCAGTTGAGAGAGTGGAATCTATAAAACGGATTGAACGTTTTTTCATAAAATAAGTTTTCCAGATATTTAGTAGGTGGAAAAGTCAAAAGTCTGGCCCATTTCCACAATGTTTTCTTAAAAGTGTGGCCGACGTCGAGGAAAGCCATCCCATTCTTGAGGTAAAGTGTACTTGCATTAATTTAAAACATGACATTACAGTTGGATAGTGGTGTGTATTGTAGCGATGATTCGTACTCAAACGAGCCGCAGAATTGAGTTAGCTCTTTTGATGAGCCGTATTCGTATCACTCGCGGTAAACCGTATTCCAAATATTCATTGTTATAACATACTCAGATATGTGAACGGCGTTTGACACCCGACATCTGGACGTAGACATATGTACCTACACCTACCTACTAACTACCTAGCACCTTATTTTTCTCGTACCGGTACCGAAAGTCGGGCGATCATTCAGCTGGAAGCCGTATCGGGGAAACCGTATCGGGGGAGCCGTATCGGGGGAGCCGTATCGGGGGAGCCGTATCGGGGAAGCCGTATCGGGGGAGCCGTATCGGGCAAGCACAGAATGCTTATTGTTCATAAGCTCTGAGCTCACGACTCCTGTTCAATTGAACCGTCTTTCAACTGAGTCGACTCTTTGAGTCATACGAATATATTGAGCTAGTGCCGTGACTCCCGCTTTTACTGAAATGAGTCATGACCCATCGCTAGTGTATTGTACCTTATCGAGTATCGACAGGTGTTTGTGTCTGTGGGGGTGTGGTGGCTGCTGGCCAGTGGCCACTCGCAGGGGGAGCTATCGAGAACTCTCGGAACATTAGCGCCACACCCTCCAAGCTAGGAGCCCTGGGCTCGGGTAACCTATTGGGTATTGGAAATGGAGATACTGCGCAGTGGTGGATTGGCGAAAACACTTTGTGAGAATTACTAAAACCTCTCGAACGGTGAGCTCTGTTATAAGGACATATTCGCAATTTTTCTGTCCGGGGTTTCTAGGTCTATGCAACTATTTTCTTGCAGTTTTGTATTGTGAAACTTTTAAATTTGTTGTTTGTATCAATCAATTGTTAAATACGAAGCTGAATGCTTAATTTGAATACATTGGGATTCACTTTCGAAGAATCTATTAGGCGCTAATTAATTGATCTCTTCAGAATGTCATATAATATTTACAAATAGAAAATGATGGATGAGTGGAAAAGTTGTTTCGGAGTTAGCCCGTAGTAAGTAATCCTTTCATTCATAACCATATATCACACAAGCACCCATCTACCTTTACTTGTAGGACCAATTTCATAAAACTTTATTTAATATTTTTATTTATTTATTTATCTATCAAGTTATTTACACGTGTTTTTCGACATTTGTCTTTTTCGACAGAGGGTACACCTTTGTTGAAACAGACGTATTAAAATAAATTCTACTTTAGGTACTTTTCAGTACAGTTTTGGGTGGTAAGCTTTGTTGGAAATCTCCCTTTGTGAGTTCACAAAAATAAAATTCCCTAAAATGTATTATTGACCTAGGCTGAGAAACTGTGAATTTGATACTCACGGGTGACGACGACTCTAATTGAAATGTGAGCTCCACCCCTGGCCACGTGACGTGAGGGGGGGGGGGTGAGTGGTGTTTAATCTACGTGTTTGTACAATACTGCCGCGGGTAAACTAGCCTGCTAATAGGGGTTGCTTTCCTAAGAGACAGGGCCTTTTTACAGGTCAACTATTCTTTTTAATTATAGTAAAAATACCGTTATAACCACCAAATTTATTTCAAACATCAACGATTTGGGAACAGGAACAACAGGAAATAAAAACCTGAAGCAATTAATGCGGAAATAATACGCGTCTTTTAATTGTGGTGGAGAGGGAAGTAGCAGAAGGAGAAGGGATAGATGAAGATGCTGCAGAGGAAACAATGACTAAACAGTGGAATATTTAACCACTCGGACCACGTAGTGCTTTATTTGTCACGAAACATTTAAAAAATCAGTAAAACTCCTTTTCTATTTGGTCAGAAAACACAAACGGCAATCACAATTTAACACCAAACTTTCTCTAAGCATTTAACGTTAATTATATAGTTTTTTAATTATTTTTATACAAATTAAAATAAAGTGAAGAAATACTAAGCTTTATAATGCGTTTGTCTAATTAAATGTGCTGTAGTTTCGTATAAAGTGGTGAATGAAGTTTACAAGAAAGTGAAAAAACAATAACCTTTATAATGCGTTTGTCTAATTAAATGTGCTGTAGTTTCGTATAAAGTGGTAAATGAAGTTTACAAGAAAGTGAAAAAACAATAATCTTTATAATGCGTTTGTCTAATTAAATGTGCTGTAGTTTCGTATAAAGTGGTAAATGAAGTTTACAAGAAAGTGAAAAAACAATAACTTTTATAATGCGTTTGTCTAATTAAATGTGCTGTAGTTTCGTATAAAGTGGTAAATGAAGTTTACAAGAAAGTGAAAAAACAATAACCTTTATAATGCGTTTGTCTAATTAAATGTGCTGTAGTTTCGTATAAAGTGGTAAATGAAGTTTACAAGAAAGTGAAAAAACAATAACCTTTATAATGCGTTTGTCTAATTAAATGTGCTGTAGTTTCGTATAAAGTGGTAAATGAAGTTTACAAGAAAGTGAAAAAACAATAACCTTTATAATGCGTTTGTCTAATTAAATGTGCTGTAGTTTCGTATAAAGTGGTAAATGAAGTTTACAAGAAAGTGAAAAAACAATAACCTTTATAATGCGTTTGTCTAATTAAATGTGCTGTAGTTTCGTATAAAGTGGTAAATGAAGTTTACAAGAAAGTGAAAAAACAATAACCTTTATAATGCGTTTGTCTAATTAAATGTGCTGTAGTTTCGTATAAAGTGGTAAATGAAGTTTACAAGAAAGTGAAAAAACAATAACCTTTATAATGCGTTTGTCTAATTAAATGTGCTGTAGTTTCGTATAAAGTGGTAAATGAAGTTTACAAGAAAGTGAAAAAACAATAACCTTTATAATGCGTTTGTCTAATTAAATGTGCTGTAGTTTCGTATAAAGTGGTAAATGAAGTTTACAAGAAAGTGAAAAAACAATAACCTTTATAATGCGTTTGTCTAATTAAATGTGCTGTAGTTTCGTATAAAGTGGTAAATGAAGTTTACAAGAAAGTGAAAAAACAATAACCTTTATAATGCGTTTGTCTAATTAAATGTGCTGTAGTTTCGTATAAAGTGGTAAATGAAGTTGGTTTTTTGTTTTTCCTTTCTTAAACAAAGGGAAAAACCATCGGAAAATCATTTCAAAATTTTAACATTTTTTGAACGATTTGAAATTGAATGTCAAGCGGAAATATTTAGAAATAAGATTAATGATGATAATAGTTGATTCAAGATTGCATGCAGGGGTTGTGTAATGCAATACATTCTATATTTTGAAATAACAAAATGATAATAAATTTTCTAGACAAGAGTGGTTAATCTGGCAAGGCACAATGTAACTGAATTTAATGAATATGCTGAAAAAAACATAGTATGAAAAATAATTTGAATGTGGGTTTTCATAGCATCTCCCTTTGAAAGAAAAGCCTCTCGTGGTTTTGTCGAGTTTTTGACAAAAAGTAAAAAGTGACTACTCGGAAAATCAAAAGAAAAAAATACCGTTCACATTTGTAAGGGACGTAATTAGCTACTTAGGTTAAGAGGTAGGTACTTAACATATCAATTATATATGCATGCGTAGTTGCGTAATTTACCAGCCGAAGATCTTAATCATTTATCATGTGTGCAATGGTGAATTTAGAAAGTGAGTAGCTGAAACGGTGGAACTTCGAGAAGAATCTTTAACTTAGTATAGTATAGTATGCAGTACAGTGCATAGTACCTCACTCAATACCAGTGGCGGCTCGTGACTTTTGGATGTAGTATAATGCTAAAAAGAATCCATTATTGATGTTGTTGTAGCCGAAAACGTTTTTTCCGAAAATTCGGTTTTTTGTATAAAATTTCCATGAAATCGGTGCAGCGCACTGATAAAACTGAAATTGGACTAAACAAAATCAATACCGAATTTATCAAACTTACCACTCAAGAGCCAAGAGACAAGAGCAGCCACTGATCACTACTAGTACTGAATTATAGAGACTAAATATATTTGTTTATATTCAAATAAGTATGGCAATCGCGATGAGAAGTCAAGGATTCCTGGGAACACTAATGAAAGGCGAGCTTGTCAGCTGAAAATCATACATTTGTAATTGGTCAAAGATGTGCTCGGGAGTAGGAACGATCAACACTAGAATACTGACTCGTTATGAAAACACTTCAAACTCCATTACTAACAAATTACACGAAAGAGAGAGAATTACATTTTGTGTTTCATTGTGCATTGCCACACAACTGAACATGTATTAAAAATATACGAAAAGTTCACATTTCTTCAAATTGTACACAACTGTTATAACTAAAGTGAAAACTTATTTCAACAATTTCAGCGGATATTCGGATTATTAAAAACAGAGAAGTATCCAAAAGAAAAATACAATATACCCGATCTTTGGAAATTAGTGATTAGCTCTTAGCAGATCCGTAAAGTTATTTGAAACATCGGTACAAACAACCCTTTTGTATTATTTGAATATTTATGACAATTATTAAGTTTATTTGCGTACATAATTATTTGAATGAGAGCTTCTCCCCTCTGCGCCAGGGAATAGAGAATGATCTTCAGCGATAGGCGAAATTTTCAATAAAATATTGATAAGTTGGTGGCCCTGGCGGAATTTTCCAGGGCTGCACAACCCCGAAGTCATAAAAGTAACGGAACGTGAGAGTGAAAACGTAATGTATGTGTCGTTATTTGCCCGCGAGACATTCACTGACACGGGCGGTGTTTTTCCCCGGCAATCAGCCATCAGCCGCAGTGCAAACAGTCCGCACACCCGACCAGCCAACCAGCAAACCAACCAACCAACACGTGTACTATTCAACTTGTTGCCCGAATTCTCATTTTAAATTGGGACAAAATACCAACATTCTCGATTCTTTACACGATACTGGACACCGTGCCAACATTGAAAATATACACTAAAATATCAATGACATATATAAGTAATGTCGCCGAGCGGATCCTGCATTCAAATTAACGTAGACAAATTTGGTAGTGTACAATCATTAATCGCCAAAACTATTATCCTGAACTAAACACAACTCGCAATATAAACAACAAAAACAAACATTATTCTAGCACAGTTACTTTTAGCATTTCGGTACACATATTCCTAGTGAAATGTTCCCAAAACAATGTCCCTCAATAAAACTCATTCTCGACAACAATGCCTAAAGGTACCATAAATTATTATTGAACTGTTGTTTATGTACGTGTTATAAACTACCTCTATTTGGTACTGTACAATCATTAATCGCCAAAACTATTTTCCTGAATTAAACACAACTTGCAATACAAACAATAAAAACTAACATTATTCTAGCACGGATACTTTTAGCATTTCGGTACACATTCTCATTTCTAGTGAAATGTTCCCAAAACAATGTCACTCAATAAAACTCATACTCGATAACAATGTGTAAAGGTACCTACCTATCAATAATTATTGAACTGTTTTTTATGTACGTGTTATTAACTACCTTTATTTGAAGATCACAGTCGCTATTACTGTCACAATGTACCATACATAGAAAAATGTGTATGCACTTGCACGACTTTTAGAGTAAGCGCTATTCCTGGAAGCAACATTCCCGGAGGTAACAAGCAACAACCTTGTTGTATTAAAAATAGAAATGTGATCTATTTTAAATTCTATCCACCTATAGATGCGTGGAGAACTTCCCTCGAAGCGCCAACAATCGCTCAAACGGAGCAACTGGAGGATTGTGAAATGAAGTGACGCAGTTGAAAGGAAGAGACAGTTCCCTCTGGGTCCTTTGTGGTCGAAGGGTTAGAATGGGATCTCTCCACGAGAAGCCTAGTGCCTGAAGTCTCCAGGACTGTGGACTGTGAACCCGTTCAGGCGACGGAAGATCCGCTCCTCTCGGTGTAGAAAAAGCCGTTGGACCACTGCGAAGCTCCACCGTAGAAAGAAAACAAAAAGTTAAACTGGGATTCTATTTATAAACCTTTCCTGCAAGCGATTACTTTAGTTATATGTACATAAGGAGCCGGCGCCGCTCAGCGCTAACGGGGACTGGGGACTGGTCGGGCACAACCAGCGAGCGTTTCCATGCATCTTTTCATTAGAATAGCGTCTAATGATATTTGCTATTATTATAAATAATAAGTCCCTCAGAAAACCCGGAGATGCTTCGGGAATGCATTGATTTCATTGCTAAAATGCACAAACTAAAGAGTCATCGATTCCACATTTATTCCGATAGTTATTACAAAACACTCTATACGAGTTAAATTCTAAAAACATTGTATGACCTTTCCAACGACAACCGAGGAGCTTTCAAATATCCATTTAACTCTCAAAAGACAAGACGCTTTATTATTGTTTGTCACTTAGAAAAAATATTTGGAAAACATTGAAAATCTGAAAAACCCGGTTCGTAACTATCAGTGATATTTAAAATATTACCTGTATTTACCTGTGGTGGTATATTTGGTAGTGGTGTTAGTTTGGACTTGGTGTTAATAGTCACGCATGGTTGAGTTTTTATAATTACGTTTGAGAATTTTAAATATTAGTGTATTTTCACTGAAAGATGTTAATAAATCACACACTTTCCTTCAGTTCTGGCTAATGATAACAATCGCAAACATTAAATTAAAATCATTAATATACATACCTACACGGCTTACGACGAAGGTACAATAGAAAACAAAACAGTAAAACTAATAAAAGCTAATTAATTATAGGATCACTTTGAGTCAGGCCAAGCATTACGGGAGATTAGGAGAGTGACTGAGGTAACGCGCGTTGACCGTGTTAGCGCGTGTTCGCATACCATCTCGGAGGTAACTAAACCTACGCCTAGTAACCAAATAAAATATATTTTTTAAGAAACATTGAATAAATAGGTATGTTTTTGTTAACCCACACATATAAAAGGTTATCACGTCTCTTTGGATGAACCACCCCCAGAAGTTTCGCGGTATGAGCTTGGGGCGTGACACACGTAAAAAAGTGAGTATTACTAAATGCACGTGTATTTATTTGCCTTGATAATACATTATGACGAATTCCGACGTAGAGTAAAAGTTTATCAGGAAACCTGTTAATTTATTCGTCAATCTTGCAGTTCCGTTTTTAACCGATAATCACCAATAATTTGGAGAGATTCTTAATAAATTAACAATACTCAATTTTAAATTTGTAAGTAAATGCAACGTTCTGCTTTCCTGCTGGCTGACAACAGACCAATCGCATTGTAATACACATTTTATGCGTACCACTTTGAAAGGATGTACTTCTGATTAGTGATGGTGGTTGTAATTTCGCACTTACAAACTTTATAACGGGCGAAAACAGGCAACTAGTCAATTGTATGAAGTTTCCCGTTTTAAGGGATGGAAAACAGACGACAAGCGATTAAAAACTTATTACTACAGCATAAGCTTATATTCCAGAGTGATAGATAACACTACCATTATCGCCCTGAAGAGTAACTACAACTGGAGATCAAAACGCTACTTGAATTGACTTTAGCCGCGTTTATTGACAGATTTGAACAGTGATGTCTTCCTGGAGGAATGGCTCCGCTTCCTGCTGCCTTCCAAAACACATCAAATGGTAAATACAAACACCAATGGATCCGAGCAGTTGTCTATCTTGCGCGGTAGTCACAATAAAACATAGGTATTACAAATTACACTATCAAACATACTCATTTCGATTTGTCTGTTGTTGCAACTCTGGTTCAACGAATTCAGAAGTTTCTTTTTCAAAATTGGAACTGATTATATCAAGAAATCAGAGTCAGGACATATAATATTATAAACAATAAAATTATATTTATTATGATTTTGAAAATTGGTCAACTGGCCATTACAGCACATTTAAATAAAGCCAACGCCAACAAATAGACAGCATCATTTAATAATCCCCCGCTGCTGCTGCGTGGCGCCGACAATTAAACATACTTCAGTAGTCCAGTCCAGTCCAGTAAACAGCGACCAGTGTCAACAGCAGTCACTGTGTGGTGCTGATAGCCGTCTGTTATCCACACGCTTTTGTCTACTTTCACAGAAGATAATGCTGACCAATTTGGGCCGATGCAAAACAATTATCTCAGATCGGTGGATCAATTTCAAGAAACGATCACAAATATTTCGATTCCATTGTTCTTCGGGAGAAATCGGGTAAAAATTACTACCTACAAGAGACTAATATGTGTGGTACTTTGTTCACATTTCTCCAAGTGAGAAATTACTACCTAGAAGAGACTAATATGTGCAGGCACATGGTTCACATTTCTCCAAGTGAGAAATTACTACCTAGAAGAGACTAATATGTGTAGGCACATTGTTCACATTTCTCCAAGTGAGAAATTACTACCTAGAAGAGAATAATATGTGTTAGCACTTCGTTCACATTTCTCCAAGTGAGAAAGACTATCTTTAAAGACGAGAAAGAAAGAATGAGACATTTGCCGGCTTTTGTGTTTATTCCCTCCCACAACTCAGGTTTGCTTCTTCTTTTTATTAAACATATCCACTAAACTTCTAAACAGCCTAAGACGACAAAGGCCCCAAGGACAGACCTACTGGTAAGGTGAGAATTTAATCACTAAATATGATATATGTGTTATCAATTATCATTATATCTCCCCTGATGATAGACACTGTGATGATGGTGTCCGAAACGTTGGCTAAAGAAGGAGGTAGTGCAACACGGCACATTACCCCAAACGTCTGTCTCCAAATATGAATAGTTTGTTATCTACCCAATCATATTTGATTGTTATGAAAACGAAACCGAACATAAACATAATCCAGTGAATACGAGTTATGATCAGGCACATGTATTACGTACAATGAGCTCGTGAAAGTAGAAGAATGTGATCGTGAATCTCGGTGACCCAAATCGCGGTGTTTCCTTTCTGTACCGTTGGCCCTAGACCTGACCTCGGAGGACTTGATCGTTGGCCGTGCTCCAATTTTAAATTTAGCGGTTCTTCAGATTCATTAAGAGCGAACTCGAACATATTTTTAATCGTGTCTCTTTAAGCTCGCGATATGAATACAATAATGCATTTAAATATATTATCGGGAATTCAGAAATAACCCCATGTTTTTCTTTTTTTGTAACCGTGACCAGTAGGAACCTTATTTTCATTTGAATTGTTTTTGTAAAAGTAATGTCGCATTTTGAAATGTTTTCTTTAGTTTTCGTGCGGCATAGAAACCTGTACACTAAACTAAGCACTAACCCCTTGAGTCCCGCCATATCCATAGAAACCTGTACACTCAACTTAGCATTAACCCCTCGAGTCCCATCCTATCCATAGAAACTTGTACACTAAACTAAGCATTAACCTCTCGAGTGCAGCCCTATCAATAGAAACTACACTAAACTAAGCATTAACCCCTCGAGTCCCACCCTATCCATAGAAACCTGTACACTGAATTAAGCATTAACCTCTCGAGTGCAGCCCTATCCATAGAAAGCTGTACACTAAACAAAGCATCAACCTCTTTCCTTTGATTGATCCCTATTCATTTTGATCAATCAAAAGAATTATTTATTTGAGCTATTCGGGGAAAAGCACTTGTGCACAAGATTATATACTATTTTTACATGTTTACATTATACGTAGATATATTTATAGGAGCATCCTTAATATGCCATTATTTAGAAGTCTTATCCGAAAGGTCAACACTTGTGAAAGTGTACAAAATACAAAAGAAGATAATCTAATTCGAATCTGCATGACTGCTATGACTGGTATTATTGCAGTTCTTGGGTCTCGAATAGCCCCGCAGTGTTCATCATCAGATGTGAAGAGAAAATATTATTTATGAAGCAGTGATATCGTTTAACTATATCTATATTTAAAATTGATAAAATAATTCAATTATAGAGGTCACTTTTGGAAATACTAATTAAAACCGGATATTAGGAAGCGTTTAACTGCTGTCCCAATTAATGTCGATTGGTGCTAAGAAATATCTTGATAAGTATAACAAGGCTTTACCCCGAAAGTCAAACAACAATTCCATCGACCGTGAGAATCTTAAATCATGAATGGAATACACACTACTATACACCGTAGATAATGATGATCAGATTTTCTACGTAATACGTTCTACAAGGAATTAAATTAGAAATAATATCAATCAATGATCTGGAATGCAGCAGTGTTAGAGCAGATGCTGGAAGTGTCAGTGGCGGTTGGTTGGATTGGACCAGGGACAACACATGTTCCCGGGAGATTTGGCACGGAGCTCAGAAGAGGGCAGAGCGGCTCACAGCACGGCCGAGGATTGTGCGCCTTCACAGTGAAGCCATTAGGAAATATAGATATGCTCTCTCTCGATAACCAGTTTCACCTTTGTGACTTGCGACGGCCGTCAATCGATTTGGTCATGCGCTGTTGACATTGCTCGGACTGCGAAATATTTACACTGAGAGCATCAATCGGCGAGACGGATTTTCGCAATGTGTCTGTCCGCTCTACCGGCAATTAAATTATTGTGTAAAGCGGTTTGCGGAATTAGAGGCATTATCATGGAACAATCTGCCAGTTTTGGTTTTTTTGTTTCCTTCTACTTGATTTATAGTTACTCATATCTTCAAGACCTTATTTGGATTCAATTACGTTGAAGTAATCGGTTATTTCAACAAGTGAACATGGAAGGCATTGCGAAGAACTACTTTCATTGATCCCTTCAAGAACGGTGTACAGCTCGGAGACACTTTTGTAACATTTTCCGCTTAAGAATGGATCGTTTTAACGACTAGTTGTTATGTTCAACAGCTCGGGCAGCAGCAATTATTAGCAATGATGCCAGCTTTTGTATTTTGATGAATCTCCACGAGACCCGGACTAACTCCTTCCAAGGTATATCATGTAGGGGATTCACCGCTTCACATGACTCAGGCCTTATAAAGACCCCCACACAGCGTCCCCAAAAAGACAGACCCACATAATAGTTCACCTATAGACTCGTTAAGACACGCTGGTAGTGGATACACCTGATATTATATTGACAACGGTACAAACTACAATTTGAAATAATTTGTGTGCACATCGCGGGTCAGGGTGATACAAGAGAGACAAGCGCGACAAGACGAGAGAGACGGTGAGACGGTAGAACGGAAATGAACCGATCAGAAGGATATTCGGCATTAGACGGGCCTATTATAGAGTTATGGCCATAGTAAGTGTAGGTATATTCGAGTGCTAACAGAGCAGAGACATAGCCTAATCACCGGAAAGGAGAATGATTCTGCGTGCGGCGTGTGTCGGGTGTATTGCCCAGTGTCCAGTACAGGTTGGCCGCTGTCCAGTAGGCAATAGGCACTAGCCACCTAGCCACCGATAATACTAGTACAATGGATGGTGTGGAGTGAGGTAAATGTGTGAATTTGCAGAAGAGACGCATTCTTTGTAGGACAATTCCCTTACATTCAAAAGGTTTTGTCTTAATTCTACCGATGATGTATGTTTACCGTCGGTTGGCAATTTGACATGGGTCTATTTATGTGTTTATTATAGGTCTATTATGTGTTCTTTAATGGCGACCCGTTGTGGCAAAACCAGGAAGCAGATTACCGTTCCTTATCCTTACCTAAGGAATATACCTATCCGAGTAGCGTAAGGATTAAAGGACGGAAATCCGTTTCTAATAAAGGAATTGTCATTAACCTTAAAATGATTTTCGACTTTTACGTTGACTGCGATTCCAATTCTTTCGGATGACATCGAAAAATTCGTTAACTTTAGGGAGAGTTTCTTGTTAAAACTGTTATTTAATAATGCATTAATATTAATAATGCAACGACAATAGTGATGCTATGAAAACATGGCATCTTATCTAATTTATTATATATATATAGAGTAATGTGAAGTTTAATAGCTGATGAAGGAACCACTGCGAGGTAAAAATGTGTGTGTCCACCTAGAACATCAAGGCAGAAATTTTTTAGATTAGATTACTTTCGATACCGCTTGAGAATCATTTCAATCATTCCAAGAGTCATTTCCGCCTTATTATAAAGTGTGCATTGAATTGGCAGCTAGTGAGATTGAATGCGACCCGCGAATGAATAAATCAAATAATAATAATTAACAGAGTTCAAGATTCCACGCGAAAATTAATTAACTTCTACAAGGTTCAGATCTGTATCTATGAAAGACCTGAATTGTAATTAATGGACGCATTAAAACATCGTTTGAAAAAGAAGTCTGGATTAGCAACGGTAAACAGTAATCAAGTACAAAACAGTTTGTTGTATGGGAAGTAGATTCAGTTTGTTGTATCAGATCAGAAGTTGTACAAGGAATGACTAGACAAATTGTTGCCAGGGTCAGTGGCGGAACAACGTGTCGTAAGACTCCACGGCGCTGCCGAGACTATTCTTATAAAAGGTATGATTTGAGATTTTCACGGTCTAAAGTATTATGGTGATTTGTTTTGGGGTATTATGTCGTGTTGCGCTACCCCCTTCTTTAGCCAAGGTTTCGGACAGCATTCCAGTGTCAGTGTCACCATCAGGGCAGATGTGAAATTTATGTGTTGAGGGTGACGGTGTTGTTTTATGAAATATGGCCACATTTTAATAATAATTATTATAAAAATAAATAATTTGCACAGCACCGTTTTTGTAAAAAATTGCCTCTAAAGCTCTGTACAAATATTAGCAAGAATGTTCTAAACTAATTATAATGAGTATGTGTTTTGATTGTTTTTAAATAATTTTTATTTTTTATTTTATACTCTTTTTAGGCTTTTATATTAGGTAAAAAAATGGTAACAATCTTCATACAAGTGTTAGTAATAAAATAACTACTTATATTACAATGGATTTAAAAAATAGATAAATACAATATATTATCAGAAATTCAGGTGTGTTAAACATAAGTTTAGGCGTGTTAAACATCGAATTTATCATGTTTAAAATGTCGACATCATTTATATATTAATTTGTTAAAGAGTTTGCTTCATAATTTGTTTTTGGACGTTTATATAGAAAATGGTCGTTACGCCAAGTGTGTCGGTACTCTTATGTTGACAAGACACATGGTAGATTATGGTTATCCCATAAATAGAATGGATAGACATAATTGTCACATGAGAACGGGTCGCTTCTACGATTCGTTCTTAAGTTCAACAGCTCGGCTGTGGAACGAACTGCCGGCCTCTGTGTTTCCTCCCTCCTACAACATGGGACTCTTCAAGACCCATGTTCACTCCTTCCTCTCCACAAAAAGACCCTCCACACAGCATCCCCAAAGATGACATAGGCCCTGAGGGAAATTATTTTCTTCAGGGCCTCCTGTGTGGAGTTAATATTAAAAAAAAAAAAAAAAATGTATGATTTCAATAAAACCTAAACTTTAGAATACTTTTTGAGTTGACGCCTCATAGCTGAGTATCGTGATACCAACTCAAATTACCCTGATGTACCTGGCCCCTGTATGAAGACGGTCCCGTGCTACCAGGAGAGCAAAGGAAACCGACGTTTCGTGAGCCTGCTTCTCCTACCTTCTACTTCAGGGCCATGACCACTGGAAGCTAACCCTAAGGAGCGTTAAAAATAATCATTACCAACCAATACTAAAAAAAAGTTAAATTCAACCGGCTCGAATTTTTGTTATTTGTATCACGTGTCATAAGTCACGTGGTGCGAGGGGATTTCATATATCTCACCGAAAAATGCCGCCTGGGAATATCAATTATCTATAAGCGCAGAGCATGGATGTTCACCATTGTATTGATTTTTCACGAAACGAGCGGCGCTCATCAATGCCTCGGAACTATTCGGCGATGCGGATACACCCGATGACACAATACATTAATTTGTCGCGCTGAGATGGCACCACTTTAGCTCACAGTTCGCATACTGATAATCGGTCGGTACAAGCTTCAAAATTGCTAGAATTCTGTACCTGGCGCAGGGGATAGCCTGACAATATTTTCAGCGCACCACCCATGTTTGTGAGTACAAGTCATCACTGGCCATGGCCCTTTTTAGCTTCGAGTTTTCAGTTTGGTGAGCGGCGCGGTGTACCATACGTTGAAGGCTGCTAGTTTGGGTGCCTGGTTCAAACAAATATCCAGGGGAGTTGCGTCACTGGCCAGGCAGGCCCCATTGAGGAGTTGACCTGGGCAACTGGGCTAGCTGCTGGCTAGTGCTAGTGAGAGATAGGTGGTCGACACTAGCTAGTGGAGCAGATGGCTAACTGTGGCATAGTCAGTTGCTGTTTAGCAAACAAAGCGGCACTTGGCGAATGCGGTAGAGTGAACAATGCAGCAGACAACCTTCAACAAGAGTAACAGACAGCTAAAAATAAAAATAGAACTTGTTACAACCTCAACTAAAAATGCAACCGGTCTTACAATTCTAGGAAATGGAGCCGCGTCGTCATTCGATATTTCAATAATAGTTTTGTAAAGCTCGCCTTATCTATTGTTTATAATAACAATATTTTCCTGCACATATCACTATCAGCAAGCGATGTCGACTACTCGGAACTAACTAACAACGAACTCGGAACGCGGAGTGTTTATTTTCTTTGTAAAATGGAATCATGCCATCATCACTAGAGCAATCATGGTACTTAATAATTATTAGTTTTTGAGTCACAAACTGTATAATGTATATAAATATGAATGCTTCTTTGTTTGTCCTTCTTTCACGTCGCAAGGGAGCGACCGATGCTTTGCATAGGGATAGAGTTGGAGGACTGGGAAGTGAGATGTGCTACTTTTCCTCCGGAAAAAACATTTCATTCTTGTGGGAAAATTGTTTCTACCGTAATTTTTCCCTTATACATGCGAGCGAATGAATAAATTTAAAACCCAAAGATAATTAATTAAAAGTTAATAATGAAAAAACCAGTAACGCAATACTAATTATTATGTCTTTTACCTAATTGTAATAAATACATAGTAATAATTGATGAGAACATAACCTACAACCTATTTAGCAACAATTTATTTATAATGAACATATTACAACATCTATCTTACTCGATCATAATAATTAATTAAAAAATACATATACATGGTGTATCGGCACGTACCCGACACACTTTAACCAGCTATTCCTTAGCACATTTGGAGTAAAATATGTTATGGGCACTTTGCTGTCCGGTAACATTGTTTTTCAATTAAAAACAAAACAAAAAAATCCACACTCCGTCACTGTCATTGGAATTGTTTCTCGTGTTCAACAGTTGTTATTAGCAAGTGTGTCAAAAAGTGTCCTCGCTCTATCGTACACACTAAATAATAATAGTTAAAAATGAGACGAATGGTGCCGTGCCATTTCGTTGTGATTGTAAAAGCGCGCCAACGTAGGTACGTACGTACATTATTCAACGAAACTCGAACAAAATATTGCCAGACGGGTTTTCAAACTTTGACAAAGGATAAAACATTGGTGACATGTGGTGAAAATATGAATAGGAAATTTTTTATTAAAAAAAATGTTACCGGACAGCAAAGTGCCAATAACATTTTTTACTGCAAATGTGCTAAGGAATAGCTGGTTAAAGTTTGTCGGGTACGTGCCGATACACCCTGCATTGTTTGACGTCCCTTCTTTTTTATATTGCGCATTGATGAATTTATTGAGGAGTTGTTCGTAATGGTGTCTATGCGAGTTTCTATCGTTTTTAGGTATGTGATGTGTCTGAGAAAAGAGAAAGAGGTTTTGGAAGAATAATTGATTTAGTAATCCTCTTCTTAATATTCGTTGTAACCACCACCAGGTAGATTAATAATAATTGGATAATTTGTAGAGCGCCGTTTTTGTGAAAAATCACCTCAAGGGCGCTATCGCCTATCGCCTAAATAATCACTTTTGTGACCTTTCCCGCTTTCCCAGATACCATCAATGTTCACTTTTTTCTTGGTGTGCGCGGACCACAAACATATCTGTTTGAATAAAAAAGACGTTCACAATTTATGTGATCATTGAACACGTTAAATTATTATGGGCCGTTATATCAGTCAGTCCGAATCCTCGCTATGTGCGATATTCCTCGCGCAAAGTTAAGCTTGTGACAGATCACGCTATATTTTCATGGCTTGGTCTATATCAGCATATCGCTCGCCATGCACTAGCAATGGGAATGAATGAAGCACCATAAATTCCTATTGCTAGTGCATGGCGAGCGATATGCTGAAATAGACCAAGCCATGATGCGTGTCGCCACCTTAAGCGGGCTAAATCGTAGTTCCCTCTTTAGGCACCGAGGCGCCAGCAGTAATAAATGTAGAATATGACATTTCTCCAATCTCACAGAAATATACGTAAATTGCATACTTTTATCAGTATGGACTGTTACATTCGTCGAGCGAAGGAGGATCTTGATGTTATTAATTGATAACCAATCTAAAATAAACAAATAATCTGGTAAGGTATTATACGAGGATTTTTTCAACGTCAGGACAGTGTTGTCATCATTTCATGAATAGTGCATTGACTACAGCAAAACAAATACTATTTAAAATTAGTAGCCTCGCATATAGCATCTTGCTGATTGGAGTGGGGAACTTCAAAATCAACTCGTAACGATCAAAATATCAACTCGTAAATTAGCCCGCCTAAAAATTTGAAATTTTGAAACCTCACCATCTCCTGAAGACGTGGGAGCCGTAGATATACCACACACGCAACATAGAAAATCAAGTACTTTTCTTTAATAAAATCACAGATAGTGCGTGTAATATTGCCGATATCTAGGCTTCCGACCTATATAAGGATTATGTTCCAAGCCGCGCTAAGCCCCACATTCCAATCAAGCCGAGCTTTAAATTAACCGATATACCGGGCCTATGTCTTGTACATTCTAACCGTGTATGTGGTATTCTTTTAGTAGGTAGCGCTTTACCGAAAACATGTGCGTTACCTACAACAATCATATCACAACATCTCTTCAAATATAAAATTCCGAAATAACGCTTCGATCTTGTAATAAATAACCGGTTATTGTTTGCTCTATTTAGGTAAACCAAAAATCTGGTAAAGACATGCTGCTGGCAGACTTGTTGTAAAATCTCTTTCTTTCTCTTGACTACCTACGTAGAAGAAAGAGATGTCATAAAGAAGCTCTCACTGGCAGGACTATGCCGCTACCGCATTGGGGTTTCACAATATTACATTCTTACTCCAAGCATACAAATGCATTTTCAACAACTAATTGCCAATAGATATTTGAGTGGAAGGTGCGCGGCGCACGTTGTAAACACTCGACGGTGTAAAAGAAAGATTATCTACCTATTTTACATTAGCTCCACACTGGCCTATGAACCTACCCTACTAAATGAAGAAGAGGAAATTCTACGAAGAAAAAAATGGGAAGAATAGGTAGGAATTTAGGGGTCGGTGTGTAAGGCGATGGGTCGAGAGTCCGGATGGAGAGATCAAAGTCTCCCTCAACCAGCCTTTCCCGATCCGGCCCGCAACGCAGTTGGTAGGCAGACGCATCCGCCGCAAAAATCTGGACAAACCTCACCGCATGAATCCGGGCACTCCTGCTAAGTCACAAAACATAACGAGCCACTGGGGGTGACCTACCTAGGAACCCATACCCGCCTCTTAAAATGAAAGTTAGGTAAACAGTTAAATCCCCTATAGACCACTCAATTTTGTTTGTTCAACCGTTGAGTTAGTTCAATTTTGTCAGTTGCTCCTCTCAGCTTGCCATCTACTTTACAATTTTGTCAGTTGCTCCTCTCAGCTTGCCATCTACTTTACAATTTCGTCAGTTGCTCCTCTCAGCTTGCCATCTACTTTACAATTTTGTCAGTTACTCCTCTCAGCTTGCCATCTACTTTACAATTTTGTCAGTTGCTCCTCTCAGCTTGCCATCTACTTTACAATTTTGTCAGTTGCTCCTCTCAGCTTGCCATCTACTTTACAATTTTGTCAGTTGCCCCTCTCAGCTTGACATCTACTTTATAAAAAAAATTTCAATTGTTCTAGCGACATCATTAACTAACTATTAACATCAAAAGAAAAATACAAATGGGGAAATAAATGGCTCGGGAACGAAAAATATTCAGCCATTTGATGCTATTAAATGAGTTTTTTACGGTTTCATTCGTAGCATCTTTTTCGATACATTTGAACTGTTCCAAAAGCCGTTTCTGGGGCCCTTCTCTGTATATTTCGGGTTAACAAACCAGTAAGTTCGTGGTTTAACATTTGCTTGCCGGTGCTATCAACTGAGTGAACATCGTCTCTAATTAATAAAATATCTCTCTAAATATACTAAACACTGAATTCAAATTTCAGGTATTCCTCCGCAATACATTTATGTTTGTTAAGTTTCGAAAGATACAAAGTAGGCCCCCTGGTATCTCTATTAGAGTACATCGTAATAAAGTGTAAAAAAAATCGTCAAAACTTTACAATCATTAGTCATGCCTGTCATTTTATTGATTTTTATTCGTTAAATGTACACTCTACGCACACAAACAACTACGCACGACGGTTCCCTAGGCAGATTGAGTAAAGCCTGTGACAGACCACACCATAAGCGCCGCTGTACAAGTTGTAGGGGGTAAATTGCACTAACTTCGAGAGGTGATTCTACATGATGGTAGGGGAAAAAAAGATAAATAATTTTTTTCCTTTTTTTCCCATACAAAAAGACATACCTACTAAAAATCCTTGGTGTGAGGACAAACTTACCCGATAAATTCGCTGTGAAGCTGCTTCGAGAACGAGGTGGCAACGTTGTAAATAGCCCGTGTCCATTGAAATGGTAATAAACAATAACATTACGCCGAGTGTTTGACGTTTACAATTATGCTACAATTCGTATGTTTTAAACCAAATTCAAAAGAGAACTGCACTAAAATTAAACAAAATGTAGTAACACTTTGAACTAACTGCTTTTGACCAATTAAACGATTTTTCAAAATGTCAACTTTCCATGTGTAATTTACGTTATGTAGCCCGTAAACCTAATGTCTGCCCATTATTCGTGGGTGAAGCCAGACATTGTTACAGAAATTCAAATTACGCATAACACAATGTTAAAAGTAAGTCTTTGAAGAAAACACGCACTGAATAAAGATTTTCTTTCAAGTAAGTCTTTAAATGCACACTACATTAACGTTTGGATTAAAACAATCAAGTTTTTAAAGTTAAACACGTCTAGATACATTAAATTATCAGATCCTTTGCGAAAAACATAAAAGTTATTGACACGAAACGCAGCAATTTAGACTGACGGAATGACAGCGGGAAAGTAGATTTAGCAACAGCGCAATAATAATGCCGGCCACACACGGCGGACCAATTTTAAGTTTTTACCTGAAAAGTACCACTAAAAGTTGGAATTTCGAAAGTCATTTTTCTTTATTTAACTATCACGTAGAATCACCTCCCGAAGTTAGTGCACTTTACCCCCGGATATTCTGTATTTCAGCATATCGCTCGCCATACATTCTGATTGGTAGTGTATGGCGAGAGATACGCTGAAATAGGCCAAGCCGTGATGCGTATAGCGTAGAAGATTCAACTTGGTTGGATGCTCCTGCGTTAAATCCATTACCTTAATAGCCACGCATCTCCACACGGTTCAACTTTACATTCAACTAAATCAGATTGAATGGTCTGTAGCGCCGGGAAAGCCGGTGCTTTTCTTTCTTTTCCCTCGGGGTCTATGTCATCTTTGGGGTTGCTGTGTTGCTGGAGGACCTTTGAATTATTTATTAGTGAATCTTATGAGCAGAATCTTACCATGTGTGTTGGGGGGTGGATGCTATACTTCCGCCTTGAGAGCAATCCTCAGCCGGGGATATTGGCAGCAGGGACGATCAACACAACATGAACACAACTTGACACGTATTATTGCACTTGTCCTTTTGATAAATGCACTAATTTTCTTTTTCTGTGGGTTCAAAGGTTCATCAGCACTTTTACTTGGGTAGGTTATCGCTTCAACTAATTGACGATTTTAGAACGAACTTGTAATTGTTGTTGATCAATTTGTAGGCTATTTATATTTAGTTCACTGCGGTAGGTAGGTAGGTACCTTGTTACTAGGATGCTTGTTATACCTACTAACAACCTGAAAAATAAATTTTAGTACCAAGGTACTTAATTAGGTATATTATGTTTGATACTACCGAATAAAACAAAACACGCAACGTCACTGAAGTTTTTGGTCGAAGTACTTACCTACTTACAATTCACCAAATTTAAATTATTGGATTTTAGTATGTAGGTAGGTACTATTTATAATATTCTGTAGAAAATGTTCTATTGTCGGTTTTCAGTTTGCTTATATTTTTTATCTAAATCTATTTTAATTTGGGTATTATTCTAGATAAGGTTTCCTAGAAATTAAGCTTTTCTAAGAGATAAAGAAATTTGTATTTTCAGGGGAAACTAGTAAAAACTAGCCGTTAAAAAGCGACAATTTAGGTAGGCACTGAAAATACGTGTGTATGAATATTTAGTTATAATATTATGAACTGCTATTCCTCGTTCTGTAAATAACACGTAAAAGCCTCTTATCAGTAGTTCAGCTAATGAACATCTTCGGCCAGACTCCGTATCTTCTTCTGCGTATTTATTTTTACCTATAACAGACAATGTTTTCTTTACCGAACAATAATAATTGCCTTGGGAAACTGTTGCAACGATTTGCACGAGAATTTACATTTCACAACCAATTTTACATAAAATTAATATGTGCAGTGTCTCCGGGCTAAAAATAGCTCGGACAAGTTGATAAAAACAGGCAAGTATTCGTTAGCTTACATTTACATGCACGAGCAACACAGTGTTGGAGTGCGGAGAGTTGGCCAGCGATAGCTAGCAGCAAAGCAAACCCGAGCCCAATACAACACAGGGAACATGAACATGGTGCTGGTCGGGTGCATAACATTCATACATGCACCAGACCAGAGTAGAGTGCAACCAACGCATTCCACTCAGTTATTGAATCAGTAAACAACGGTGATTGTATTATTCATGTTTTTACATAAGATTATCAAGAATTCCAAGCATCTCATCTGGAGTCACTAAACTTGCGTATTGCAATGCGTTAGTGTCTCTTGCGTCTTGTGGACAAAAGCTTCTGTACGAACGAGAGAGTGTCATGTATTAGGATGTGTTTTATTCGCTTTCATTGAGTAAGAGTAAGTACTGCGGCTAGGTACTGTCTTCAGAGACAGCCAGGGTTCAGGTTGGTGTTGGTGTTGGTGCAGGCCTGTTATCACCGACTCTACTTGACAGATTGTACAGAACAGAACTGAGGACTGAGTGTGTGTTGTTGCCCGTCGCTGGTCGCCTGTTGCCTGTAGTGCCTGTGTACCGTGTGTAACAGCGGCTTCGGGAAGAGAACTTTTAAAATCGCTTTAGAAGATAACAAACATCAAAGGTCGTGTGCACACTCTGCTCTGCATCGGATGACTCGAACACAATTTGTTTACAAAATTACTAATGCGTTTTGTCAACAACATAGACAACGCGATATAATACTGCTTAAGCCGTAAAAACAGCGATGGAATACTGATGTAGGTATCCTATTAAACATATTTTACACTGTTATCAAACTCTAATTTCGTAGGGCGAATTCATAATATTATCCAGAATTATTGTCAAAACAAAGTTGAAGGCGAATTAAAGTTTTCGTAAAACAAACACAATACCTGAGAATGTTCACAAATTACAGAAAACAGTCGCACTGTGCAAGGACAGAAAAATATGAATGGCACTGTGATTTTAGCACGTTTCAAATAATACAAATATCTTGTCTTGACGTTTGCAAACTACTTTTTAAAATTCCACCGCACACGGAACAACGCGCTTTCAACTCCTCAGAAGTTGTTCTTTACTGTTGGAACTTGTTGCTTCACCGAGATTGCCGAGCGAAACTTTCTGACTTCTGCAGCCGTCTCGCTCGCTCGCATTGCATGCATTGACTTTTATTTGTCACGAAAAATACCGACAGTTTACGAACGGTCCCGACGCACTCAATCGGGAACCAGCCGCAGGAGGTCAAGCGCGTCAACTGATAATGCCATAAAATGGACATTTTATAAAAGGTTAACACGAAACCGTATTTTTTTAGAACGAGCTTACGAAATGGTGTTTACTTTTTTGTGTTCTGCCGCCGTTCTTTATCACTGAAGGATAGTGAAACTTACAGTCAGAGCCATCTGTACTAGTTGGCGCGTATTAAAATAGTTAGCCAAGACATCTACCATTTAAATAAATTATTTCATATAAAAAGATTCTAAGATAAACTGAAAGGTGTCGTTAGTGTAATATTTTGCGAGTTATTTATAAGTTAGTGTTTTCAGCTTTCTAGGTGCTTCAAAAGGACATCATGGGAAAATGTGTTAAATGAAAAGTAATTATTTCGACCTCAAACTTCTTTCTCATGTTTATTTTTACAAAAGTATAATCATGTTTTTTATATTTAATTTCGAAATCACACAAGATTGTAATTGTAAGTCTTTTTCTAGTCAATTATTAGCCGGGAGTTTTAATTCCCAATCAAACACAAATTTACATTGAAATACAAACACATTAAAACGTTTTTGGGTCTAGTGAGAATAACAATAAATAAGATAACATTTTGATTTATTTACATATTGTGGTTAATTATATGTAATTTAAATAAGTATATTGATTTTGTACCTAATAATATTGTGATATTGTAAGATGCAGACAATGTGTGAAAAAGTGTATATTTATGTGTAATTATTACAATTATGAAAGCGGTATTTAGGTGGTATTTTTACAATAATCAAAAGTGTGCCGTGACTTTTCTTAAATAAATATAAGCAATAATTAGTCGGGTGAAATATCAATACAAATTGAAAATATCTCCCGAGTAAAAATAAATGCCGCCAACGGGAATTGAACCCGTACCTTCTGATGTCCGGTCAGGTGTTCTGAACCACTGAACTATGTCGGCTTATTTCCAACCCGCCATTTTTTCCACCTGTAAACAACCATCTTTATTTTTGTAGGGAAGGCTTTGTTAGTGCTACATTTCCCACTAGATGGCGTCGAGACATATTATATCTACATTTGTTGGTGAAATATTTATTATCAGAGCACCTGACCGGAGGTACCGAAGGTACGGGTTCGATTTCCGTTGGCGGCATTTATTTTTACTCGGGAGATATTTTCAATTTGTATTGATATATCACTCGAATAATTATTGGTTATCTTTTATGCTATGCATAAAACCTTGTCTTATAAATATTAGTTTATCATTAAAAATAATAATGACCTTTCTTCTTCGTGAATTGACTATTTAGAAATAATTGCCAAACCATTACGTACAAATTGGATAAGGAAAAGGTACTTTAGGTTTTTTATTTTAAAAATAATGCACACAGGAGACGTAAACCATAGGTATTTCGACATGTACATTGTACAAGAGGTGTTGCCATTCAGAAAGTAGCGAGATATGAACGTGTAGGTATGATAAGCTAATGTAAGTCTGTTTCAAAAAACTCAATTTGTTCCTTGCCTCTGCTGATATTGACAGTTTAAAATTATTATCGAATTTATTTATCTTTATCAATTTCACAGCCTGGGAGTCGAAAGGGTTAAAGTAATTTAGTGACAAATCGGTGTAGAGTTCTAACATACCTACTTCTAGGGATTGTATGTCCAGTGCTGCATAACTGTATATGGTCCAGCGACTAGAACGGTGTAAAATCTATTATTTACGAAGACGATATATAATTATCAAAAATACTGTCCCCTTCGTCATAAATGTTTTTTAGTTGAAAATTAGTTAGTAGTAAGGGAAAAATGTTTAAAAATCCATCATATAATGGTATTGTACGATTGTGGGTTAAATTAAGTTATTATCCTGAACTTATCATAATAACTTTATATAATAAATACCTAGTGTAAAATTAAGTAAATAGGTATAGTATACCCGTATTAAATATCTGTATACGCCTACTGGTAGTTACTTTTCATTGTAAAAATATAAATTTATAAAAATAATTTAGTAAAATAGCCACATTGTCTTCTCAACGACACTACTGGTGTAAATCTAGCTTTTCCTTCTTGGAAACCAATAAATAAGTACAATCTTTGATCAGGACAAAAGTATTTAAAAATAACATTTACTCTAACACTGAAATAATTACACAAGTAGGTACCTGAACTAAGTTTATCACGGGTGTCAATTTGTTATTATTACATACATAAGAGCACCCAAGTGACATTCAGTTTTGTCGAGCTTCGTTGAACAGATAAGTGTGTAATACTGTAATGATCACCATCTCTAGCACTCCGCGACTCCTACACGGTCTGCCTGCTTTATTTTAGGACGAGAAATCCCTTCAAACTTGTCCAACAAGGGCGCATTCTGTTCGTCTCCGTTGGTCTCGTCGATCCATTCCGTCGCGATGTTATCTTCGTCAATGAGCACCACGCGGCACACGTCTCTCTCGACACTCTGTCTCTGTCTCTGAACAGTCGATCCATTACAGTTGTCGTAAGTGATGTTGACCAAGGGGTCTTTGTTGGAGCAGTTGATCCTGACGCAAGGGCTGTTGGGGGCGGACCTGTTGACGGAGACGCCGGGGTTGGGGGAGAGCGGGCAGTTGAGGGCTGGCACGCTCTGAAAAGCGGGGAGGGTTTTGGCGGGCTTCTTGGCGTCCAGGGAAGGGAAGGATTGCGCCAGCGTGGCGGTGGAGCCGGCCAGGTGCTCGATGCAGGGGCAGGATGTGCTGGAGGTCTTGATGCAGTCGGAGCAGCACTCGGAAGACTCCATCAGAAGTGACCCGGAAGACTTCTTGCAGGGACTGTGTTCTCCAACACCCTGTTAAGATAATGATGTAAGTGTGTAAATTGCAACAACCATTCTACTTGACTGAAAACAACCAGAGAAGAATCTTTAATTTGTGCAAAGCAGATCTTTCTTATTTCTGTACACAATGAGAAAAGATCAAATGAGTTCTTCATAATTAATATAAACACTGTTACTTTGTGCGCACCACATCTAAAAAATTACCTACTGTATTTTTTTAAAATAGATATTTCTCTAATAAATGTAGTTTTTAGTCGAGTGGGATGGTTATGTTTGATCTTCAATAAAACTGACAATGGGGTTAAAATATTTCAATAAATCATTTATACATTACTGAATTCAATCAAGAATGTCAGTAAGACTCCACTATTCGTTGATTAATAATCCGTCAACTCGCTATTTAGACATAAGAAAATAAACAAACTTTTTACAAAGGAATAATTCATTTCGATCTATTGGTTGGGGACGCTGTGCGGAGGTTGTTTTTTACAGAAAGAAAGAAAAAGGTGGCAGCACGCGTTTTTAACCCTCCCGCTCCGGAGGGGGTGTAATATACTCCACCCACATGTGAAAAACTATTCGATAATCGATCTGAATATAAATTATTCCACCCCGCGGATCCTCATAGGTTTTTTTTTTAATTCATCGTTGCAAACAAGCGTGCTTTTAACTCGAAATGGCTACAATAAATCGTATTGAATTATGTTCGATTTCGTACTATGTATTTCTTTTAACGTTTTTGATGAATGTTGGAATAAAGTGAGCGATGTCCGGTTAAAACGGTAGGTAGTAACTAATATCTGAGTGTTACTGGAAAGGACTGAAGGAATATTAAGAGACACGATCGCTCGTGGGATATAGGGGCCCTAGACACCCATCGTACGTGATTTTTATCTTCGGGTGCCTATGTAAAGGAACGTGTCTCCCGAACACGTATTGACGCCGATAGAATAACTTAAACTATATCTTCGGAACACCTGACGTCTAAGTTCTAAATATTGTAATAATATATGTCTAAGATTGGGTGACGAATCCCAGCCTGTATTTGAAGCCAGTAACACTCTGCAAAAGTATGAAAGAATAGAATAATTAAACATTAGCATCAATGGTGAATACTGACGTTGGCGAGGTGGTCCTTGTGGTGCGGGTTGGCCGAGTAGTTGTGGAACTCCAGCAGGTTCCCTGAGGCGAAACGGAGTTTCTTGGGCGACTCCAGGCTTGAACACCTACACAATGGTGAATACTTACGTTGGCGAGGTGGTCCTTGTGGTGCGGGTTGGCCGAGTAGTTGTGGAACTCCAGCAGGTTCCCTGAGGCGAAACGGAGTTTCTTGGGCGACTCCAGGCTTGAACACCTACACAATGGTGAATACTTACGTTGGCGAGGTGGTCCTTGTGGTGCGGGTTGGCCGAGTAGTTGTGGAACTCCAGCAGGTTCCCTGAGGCGAAACGGAGTTTCTTGGGCGACTCCAGGCTTGAACACCTACACAATGGTGAATACTTACGTTGGCGAGGTGGTCCTTGTGGTGCGGGTTGGCCGAGTAGTTGTGGAACTCCAGCAGGTTCCCTGAGGCGAAACGGAGTTTCTTGGGCGACTCCAGGCTTGAACACCTACACAATGGTGAATACTTACGTTGGCGAGGTGGTCCTTGTGGTGCGGGTTGGCCGAGTAGTTGTGGAACTCCAGCAGGTTCCCTGAGGCGAAACGGAGTTTCTTGGGCGACTCCAGGCTGGAACACCTGCACAAAACACACTAATATTACTACCCAATCCTGACTTTGAGTCAAATATAAATTTACAACTATTGAGAATACGCGTACCCTGTCACGCGTTGCTGTGGCTCAGTCTGTCTGTGCAGACAGAGAAATAATAGCGCGTGTTGCTTTTACGTCCAACAGATGGCGCTGTTTAAAAAAAACATGTTTTAACCTGTCGCAGGTGACATCTATGTTATATAGGTATAAAAACACGCGTATTCAAATGTAACGTTGTGTCAAAATTTCCAAGCAATCGGTGAAGAATTTTCAGAAATTCAAGATTTTGAACAAACGAACATTAACATTTTTATTTATATAGATTATTCGTATTCCTATTAAAAACGGGACTGCAGGACTTTAAAAAATGTATTGAAAAATTTACTAATAAACTATCAGCAAAACACGAACGTGTTGTGGCGATGTCGGAAAACGTGTTCATAAAATTTATATTATTTTCGTATTTCGTCATTATATAATGACAGGATAGACGCAGCTGCATGAACATATGTTCCGATATATTATGAAAGTACTAATAATTTACTAGGAAATAGCCCGCTGTCACCTTTTTAAAAGGATTTCAATAAATCAGCAATGCTTATTTTTCTCCGTGTAAAGACATCGCACTGTGTATTAAATCATTATATTATTCACTCTTGCTCAAGGCCAGATAATATTCCCCCATATTCCTTTAAAACTGTGCAGGTAGAGTCACTTCTCCACTTTACCAATACTTTAATCAATCGCAGGTAGGTTCCCACAAATAAATGGAAACAAAGCTCCTTACTCCACTATTTAAAAGCGGAGACAACTCTTTAGTTGATAATTTTATACCAGTATGCGTCGATAATGATACTTTTTGAAAAGTTAATGCTTCAAAAATGATGTTAAAAGTTTGTGTAAAAGAACACAAACTTTCACAAAATGCTCGAGACTCCGTGAATGCTTGATACCCCGTGAATTCTTGAGACTCAGTGAATGCTTGAGACCCAGTGAATGCTCGAGACCCCGTGAATGCTTGATACCCCGTGAATTCTTGAGACCCAGTGAATGCTTGAGACCCCGTGAATGCTTGATACCCCGTGAATTCTCGAGACCCAGTGAATGCTTGAGATCCCGTGAATGCTTGATACCCCGTGAATTCTCGAGACCCAGTGAATGCTTGAGATCCCGTGAATGCTTGATACCCCGTAAATTCTTGAGACCCAGTGAATGCTTGAGACCCCGTGAATGCTTGATACCCCGTGAATGCTTGATACCCCGTGAATTCTTGAGACTCAGTGAATGCTTGAGACCCAGTGAATGCTCGAGACCCCGTGAATGCTTGATACCCCGTGAATTCTTGAGACCCAGTGAATGCTTGAGACCCCGTGAATGCTTGATACCCCGTGAATTCTCGAGACCCAGTGAATGCTTGAGATCCCGTGAATGCTTGATACCCCGTAAATTCTTGAGACCCAGTGAATGCTTGAGACCCCGTGAATGCTTGATACCCCGTGAATTCTTGAGACCCAGTGAATGCTTGAGACCCAGTGAATGCTCGAGACCCCGTGAATGCTTGATACCCCGTGAATTCTTGAGACCCAGTGAATGCTTGAGACCCCGTGAATGCTTGATACCCCGTGAATTCTCGAGACCCAGTGATTGCTTGTGAGACCCCGTGAATAATATTTTTTTTGTATTTTTAGATTATTTGTTATCGATCTTGCATCCACATCTGCAAATCTCTTCAAATTATTGGTAATCCGGTTAAAAACGGGATTGCAGGCCGTTTCTTGATAAACTTTTAGTAAATTCCTAATAAATCGGAACACGTGTTCATCACACCTGTATTTTCCTTGACATATAATGACGAAAAATGCGAAAATATTTAGATTTTCATAAGCACATGTTCCGACAACGTATAATATATATCAGCGCCCCTGAAGTGATTTTGCACAAAATGATGGTGGTACATTAGATGTACTCATTTCAACTCAACAGTTGTCCACCGCTCTTAGCAGATATTCGGGACTGTTAGACCATCGGCTTCTTTGCACTGATATTGACATTAAAGTACCATATTTGTATCGAGGGAATGGCGTAAATTTAGCTTTTGTGATTTTCTGAAGAGTTACAGAACTCTCTCTTATGTACACCCAATGTTTGGGAAACAAAGACGCCAATTGAAGTTGTCAAGACACACGACAAGACACAAACACGAAAAGTTCGAGAGTCTGACGGCTGGTTTGACGATGAGTGCCGAAACCACAAGAGACTTAAGGCAAGGCCAAACCGCCGCGATCATTTTGCGTCCGCGATGGCGTTCACGGTGAGCGTCCTGTGTGCGTGCAGAACCGTTCACACCAAACTAGCGATCAACTAGCGATCAGCTGGCGTCCGTGGCACTCGTTTGTTCGTGTCGGTTGTGTGGTAGGTATAGCTCGGAGCGGGAACCATTTAAATAATCATAATCATGTTTGGAGACGAATCTGAAGAAGAATTATTACTTCTAGCGGCTATTGCAGATGATGAAGATAGTAGCTTATCTACCCTAATAACGAATATTTTCGATTTACGATTTACGGTTTATTTATTTATTAAGTTGGAGTTTATAATTCGGTAATCGAACCTATGTATAGTGGCTATATATTGGATAAGTTGGCCGATTTTTTTAACCACTGCATGTATTTGATTTTTATTTTAATAATATTCGTTATTAGGGTAGATAAGCTATTGGGAAGATGGTGAAAAAGCCCCTGAAAAGTGTAAATTTACTTAAAAGACGGTTTGGTAAGATAAATAATTTCGACGGGTTGGTAGGATAAAATGAAACCCATAATGTAATTTTGTTAGAATTTATGTATATTTGAATTAACTATTTTTTAATGAATTTTAATTACAAGAGTTTCTTTCGGTTTCAATATTTTAAATATCAGATTAATGGGGACAAAATTCTTAAGAATGGTTTACACTTACATAAAACAAATTAATCGAACACATATATAATAATTACAACTTCTTTTGTACAAAATATAAACATAGAACTCTGCTAAAAAATACACGGGTTCCGGTGCTGTGTAGTCAATACACATCTCAAAATAAGCGATTCAATATCGGAAAAATATGAATATTCATAGCTAATCGATTATGTTTATTATATTTTATATCGAAAGTGATAATAATTGTAATTTAATTGCTGAAAACATGAAAAAACCATCGGCAGATGCTAATTTCGTTGATCATTCTCTCTGTATTTGTATCCGACATCATGAGAAATACCACAAACTCAGAGATAATTACGTTGCGTGCAGCGTGCAGATCCTGCAAGCAGCAACTGATCGCGGACGCGAGCGATCGCCGCGTCCAGACGCTGCACAGGACGCCGCGGCCAATCAGAGAACGCTTCGATGTGAACACGTTGCTACAAGTTCATACACAACATCTGATCGCCACCGTGCACGGGATCGCGGACGCGCTTTGAACGCGGCGGTTTGTTCAGGCCTTTATGCGGAAATTAGATAGGTGCATAGAAAAAAACGCTTTTGTAACGTCCAAAGACGAGTGGATCCTTTCTCAAAAACTATATACAAGTAAAATAAATCCCAAAAGATTAGAACCCGCGACGTTCATGCAACTCAAGATTGTAATTTCCGAAGTCACTGTTCCAACGAATACAGATGTTACCCCGGAGGCCTTCTCGATTTTTTTTCGGGAAAAAATCGAATCCATTCGTGCCTCCACATCTCACGCCTCTTCGCCAATCAACACTGTTGATTCTAACGGAATTTTGTCTTCTTTCATAGCCACAACGCTGGAAGAAGTAAAAAATCAATTTCAACCTCGCCTAATAAGTATAGCAGTCTTGATCCTATACGACATGGTTATTAAGCGCTTTCGGAGCATCTGGGCCAAAGGCTTGGAATAAACTCCCTCCGGAACATTCAACAAAATTCAGGTCTAAACTAAAAAAATTACCTATAAAAATAAAACTGTTATATTGTTTAAAACCACGATTTTTTATTCATTTATTTACCGACCGTTTTCCGGAATGATTGTTTGAGCTTAACGAAACCGGTCGGTCAGTAAATTAATAAAAAATCATGGTTTTAAACAAAATAACGGTTTTATTTTTATTAAATACGTCAAACCACAAAGTGATTGCCTTCTACAGAAGTATCGAGTAATAATTACCTTTTTACGCTCTCACGCCCCACGAGTGGCATTCTTGTATTACCTATAATAATCCTAATCACACTTTTCTCATTGGATTTACATTATTCGAAATCTGTCTCATACCGAGGGATGAATCACATTTAGGAAATTGAATTCTGATCAAAACCTTGAACTGTAGTACCGCCCAGCATAAATTTGGATTTTGCTTTCCTAAACACGTTCATTAAAGAACAAATATATACAGGGTTTTCCAATAAGAAGTGTTATTTTGAATAGCCCGCTATTTCGCTAGATGTTACTTTTGAAGATGTCATTTTTTTACATTTGACAAGTAGAAACTACGTTATTAATAAAAATGGAACGGTACACGCTTCAACAACGCATTGAAATTATTAAAATTCACTTGAGTGAATCAAATGCAAATCATCTTGAGTGATGAGGCCCATTTCCACTTCACATCTGGGGCTCGGAAAACCCAAGAATTATTGTTGAAAAGCCTCTCTATTCTCAACGTGTGACTGTTTAGTGCGGTTTATGGTCCGGCAGAGTCATTGGAACTTAATTTTTCGACAATGAGGCTAGAGCAACAGTTACGGTGATTAATGATTTTTTATGGCCGGAATTGATCTGGACAACGTTTACTTTCAACAAGACGGCGCTACGTGTCACACAAGCAACGAAACCATTGATCTTTTACGATTGAATATCAAAATAACACCTCTTATTGGAAAACCTGTATTATTGAAATAAATACCGGAAAGTCCAATTATGTCCTGTGCCGGCAAACTGTTTCTAAATGTCTCTTATAAAAAATAAACAGTATTAATCTCAAGTGACCTAACAGGTACGTATGGTACTGTATATTATCTGCTTGTACAACATATACATAAATAAGAATAATAACATATGTAAATTCTAGCATCACGTTCATCAATCAAATTCATTGTACATATAGCTTTGTATTAGTTATCGACAAACCGGTGGATGCAATCTGTTGGACATAAATTGATAATATTTTTACTAGTCTATAGTTAGTAATAAAATAAATCATTGAAGAATTGTATTATATATTTGTACAGCGCCTTGAGGTGATTTTGCACAAAAACGGCGCTATACATCAAAATATTAATATTATTATTTAAAACGGCGCTATACAAATCATCCAAATATTAGTCATTTACTAATACTTAAGTTTATCAGGAAACCTATTAATTCATTCGTTAATGACTGCAATTACATTTTTAACCGGATAACGAATAATTTGACGAGATTCTTAGTAAATTAGCAATACTGCTTTTTATCCGTGAGCACGAGCAGCAAACCTCGAACCATCTGCTTTTGGCAAGTTCGTTATTTTCTAAGGACTTGAGATTTAAGTTCTTCTCAACTTTCATTTTACGAGGGTTAATACCTAATTGTAACGGACGTACTGCTCCGGGATCGGACGCGGTCGCCCCATATTTCAATCTATTTTTAAAATGAATAAACTGCCTGTAAAATTGTTATGTAAAATGTAAAATTGTTATGTAAAATGTAAAATTGTTATGTAAAATGTAAAATTGTTACAATAAACGAAACGTCGGAGCTTGGCTAGAGGTATACGGGCAGAGAAGTATTGTGAGAGCTGGTAAAATCATAATCATATTTTAATTCGGGCACGATTGTTAGAACCGTGCCAAAACGTAGTGGGAAGCCGTGCCGTGCGCCATGCGCCGTCATAGCGTCACAAATGACCGGTGGTACACCGTCATTACGTCCCACGGGCACGGTTCTGCGGATCGTGCCCAAACAAAGGAAGGCCGTGGTCACGTTCGACCACGGCCCGAAACTACCGGCCGAGCGGCGGTAGACGGCCCGGCGGGGCGCCGCGATAGCGTCGCAAACACGGCTCACGGATTCCAGGAATCAAAGAGAAAGTGGGCCCGTGTGCGCGTCGTGCGCCCGCTGGCGGCTATAAAACGGGCGACAGGCCCTCAAAACAATTCAGCCCCAGCTTCAAACACGCCGATCTAGATCACATTGCAAAAGTCAACCGCAAAATCAATAATGTTTTAAATAATCTCCCCAATACAAACATTCATTTTACTACCCCGGCCGAGGTTATCCGCGCTATAAAAAACCGGAAAAATAAAAAAGCCCCCGGTCCTGACGGCGTCACAAATTTCGCTCTTAAAGCCCTCCCCCAAAAAGGAATACTAGCGATAGTAAATCTCATCAACACTGCCCTCAGACTGCGCTATTTCCCGAAAAACTGGAAACACGCGCACGTCATTCTCATCCCAAAACCGGGAAAAGACCCCCTGTTCTGCGAAAATCACCGTCCAATCAGCCTTCTATCAAATATTGGTAAAATCTACGAACAGATCCTTTTGACACGGCTCCTCAAGCACATTGACGAGGTTTCAACGTTACCTGAAGAGCAAAACGGCATTAGATCAAATCACTCCACCCTCCATCAACTCCTCAGAGTCTCCGAAATTATTATCGGAGGCTTCAATACCAAGCGATCAACTGGCGCCATTTTCCTGGACATAGCCAAAGCTTTCGATAAAGTATGGATAAACGGCCTGCTTCTCAAACTCCACGAAACAGGCATCGATCCCCAACTACTCGGTGCTTTCAAATCATTTCTACGCCAACGTACTTTTCAAGTAAAATACGGTGGCGCTCTTTCAATAAAACGTTTCATGACAGTAGGGGTCCCGCAGGGCTCTCTGCTTTCTCCAATCCTCTTCAATGTCTACACTCACGACATCCCCCTCTCTGAAAACTCAAATTCTCACAAAGCTCTGTACGCAGATGACACCACAGCTATGGTTAGATACTGTTCACCTAGGATGATTACGTACCGACTGCAAAAAAACATAGATTTACTCCAAAATTGGTACGATAAATGGCGTATAGACGTGAATCCCTCAAAGAGCGTGGCCGTCTTTTTCTCTCGTAGAAAAGGCAGCCGCGCCCCGCGAGAGGAAATAACGATGTACGGCCAAACTATACCATGGCAAAAATCGGCCAAATATCTTGGAGTTACACTTGACAGACGACTCACATGGACAAAACACATAAATATCACTCTACAAAAAGCTAAAAACACATCCAACGCCCTTTACCCGTTGCTACACTCAAACTCAAAAACTTCCATACAAAACAAACTACTCATCTACAAAACACAAATACGCCCCATCATGTCATACGCTTCACCCATTTGGGGCACAGGAAACACAAAACGTCTTGCCACATTCCAGAATGTCACACTTATAAGATATACCAAAAGCCCTTGGTTTGTCCGAAATAGCATTATTAATTCAGGCACGAAAATCCCCCCATTTAAAACACATGTGGTAGAATTAGCCAAATCATTCTATGCGAAACTTCCTATGCACACAAACCCGAGCATAGCATGTCTCGGGCGCTCAAGTCCCGACGACAAACCCACCTATCCATTCCCAGTCTCTATTACCTTCCCCCCTTGATGAGTGGACTTAAATAAAAAATTGATTGCAACCAGATATACAAAAAATATAGTATAAATTTTACAAACACATTAATTTAAAATAATATATAAAAATCATAATAAAAAAAAATCTTTTACAAAAAAAAAAATATATATAAATAAAATTAAAAAAAAAAATACCTACAGACAAAAAAAAAAAAAAATACAAAAAAAATAGTATTACAGTCCTATAAGTTGCTATAGGCAGCCCACTCATCGGGTAGAAAAAAACCATCCCCCAGGTACTTTACACCCTCAGTTCACGAGACATGGAGAAAATATTTCCCCGAAACTCGTCAATGCACAATAGATACCATAGATACCATAGATACCAAAACGTGAGATCTCCAGAAACCACCACCAGCTCTACACCTCTCTCTCTGCTCTGCCCTCTACCTCGCTCCGACTTCTGACTCTGCTCGCCTTCTTTCACTCTGACCCCCGCCTCACCCTGGACCACGGACTGCCTACCCCTTCGGACCAGACCTGGAATCAGCATCAAGAACAAGCGACAAGTAATCGGACCAGCTCTACAGCGGCTTCAGAGACGGCCCCGTTCTACCCCTCCACGCCACTGAAGGACGACATCTCACGCCTCCACAGATTGGGATCACCAGCAGTGGCGGCCAGCTAATATGTGCTCCCGAGCGCCGAACAACCAACAATATTTCCGACATGGCTAATCACAATACGAAACTCGGTTCGGTTATAATATCTCATTCAAAAGGTACCTACTTAGCGCGCAACTTGCAGACCGACTTGTGCCTATGTTCGTAGCAGTTCGTTTTCGATTGCGATCCAAAATTTGACTGCTTTGTCGCATATTCTGTGGAACAGTCGAAAGCGTGGGTACATACCAGTTCATACTATTCTTTGCAAATAATACCATATCATGAACGGCGTTCGGGGTTTTACCACCACATCAGAAGGAACGGTTTATTCAGTAGAAAGTTAAACTAAAACGCGTATGTTTGATGTTATTGTCGATATCGTGGTTTCAATTAACCATCTGCTATTTTCAGCGAATGTTTCGCTTCTTCGATATAAGCATTTAAGATAAAATTTGTCATTAAGATATGAATGATGGTCAGATTACTTATTATCAGTTCAGTCAGCCGTCGCCTTTGCCGGACACTGTCTGTTGAATTTAAAACTTTTCTTACTCTGCGAAAGTTTTGAAGTTGCAGGTTATATCGATCTTGTATATCAATTTTATTAATAAGGCATATCAATTGCAGGTTATACCAATATATGTTTACTTTTGTGTTTGTTCAACGTATAAATTAAGAATGAGTTTGAATGTGGAATATATTAAGAACAATAGGTCGAGTTTTGAAAACAAAGTGATAATAAAAAATGCCGGTCCACCTAAACCTGAACTGATAATAAAACAAGAGTGCAAATCTGGATCGAAGAAGTTTACTCGATCATTTAACAAAACAATGTATAACAAAGCTTCTTGGCTCTGTGGATGTGATCAATTGAATAGTTTATTTTGTTTTCCGTGTTTAATTTACGATGTTGATTCAGTTTGGACAATTAGCGGTGTTACTGATTTAACTCACCTTTCTGAAAAAATCAAAAAACATGATTCTTGTCATTTACATTTGCAAAAAGTTTTAAGCTTAAAGGTTTTAGGAAAAGTTGACATCAGAATGCAATTGGATTCAGGCTACCGTGCCCAAGTTAAACACCATAATGAGCTAGTTAATAAAAATCGATACATCCTGTCCAAACTTATTGATTGCGTAAAATTTTGTGGTGCATTTGAATTAGCTATGCGTGGACATGACGAAAAAAGAGACTCGGTTAATCTCGGAGTGTATCGTGGTTTAATTGATTTTGTGGTCGAACTTGATATGGCAATGAAGCAGCATATGGAATCAGACTCTATATTCAAGGGTACTTCAAAGACAATACAAAATGAAATATTAGATGCAATTTTGGAAGTGTATCACAGCGAAGTAAAATCACAAATTTCAAAGTGTGAATTTGTAGCGATTCAAGCGGATGAAACGACTGATGTATCCACAGTTATGCAAATGGTAATGATCATTCGTTACGAACGGAATGGCGAAATCTGCGAACGGTTTTGGAAGTATTTAACACCAAAATCCCACTGTGCCGTTGGATTATCAGATTCGCTGTTTCAAGAACTTGGCATTTTAAATATATCTCCGAAGCAATTCATTGCTCAGTGCTACGACGGTGCTTCTGTAATGAGTGGGAAAATTGGCGGGGTTAAGGCCAAAATTCAAAATGTTTTTCCGTATGCGCATTACATCCACTGCTACGCCCATCAACTAAATTTAATTGTAGAAAAAAGTGTGTCCCAAAGTAAAGAAGTGAAAATGTTTTTTTCGAATTTGCACACATTCCCCGAGTTTTTTTCGCGGTCGTCGAAACGAACAGATATTTTAAATGAAATAGTGAAACGCAAAATTCCCTCAGTTTCTCAGACGAGGTGGAATTTTAATATAAGGACAATTAAAACCGTTGGTACCAATCGCGAATCCCTAATTGAGTGCATGGAGACGATTTTGGAATCCGACAATGACAGCAATACCATCAATTAAGCTGATATGCTCTTACGCTACCTCAAAGATGAAACATTTATTTATTGGTTGAATTTTTTCCAAAAAATTATGCCGCATTGTGATATTTTATTCCGACAATTGCAGTTAAAAAACTTAGATCCCGTTATAATCCGAAATAACCTCAATGAGTTAGAAAAATCTGTTCAAAATGTACGCAATTCTACAGACAATTTTCCTGAGCCACCTACTAAACGACTAAAAACCGCCAAATCAATTATTTGTAAAGAGGTCTGCGATACAATTCTGTCCGAAATGAAACAACGCTTTGAATTCAGTAAACATATTTCTGCAGCAACATTACTCGATTGCGAAAAATTCACCGTGTACAGGTCAAATTTCCCAGAACATGATTTCAATGTGACTCTTAAAACATATGACTTCCTAAATAAAATTCAGTTAAAAGGTGAACTCTGTGCAATTTACGCCCGCGACGATTTTTCAAAAGCTGACGGAGCTTTCTTTATCAATTTTACAACTTTTTTATAGTACTTGTTTATTAGAAGACTTTTCCGAGACTGTGAAGTTACTAAAACTTGTGTGCACCATTCCAATGACTTCAGTTGAAAGCGAAAGATGTTTCTCAACGTTAAAAAGAATAAAATCCTTTTTAAGAAACACGTTTAGCCAGGACAGACTGAACGCTCTATCAGTGTTAAGCATTGAAAAAAGGTTTATTCAGTCTATGCCTGATTTCAACACGAGAGTCATAGAGGTCTTCGCTAAACAAAAGGAGCGGAGAATAGAACTTCTTTATAAATAGGTATGTACCTTTATTTAATTTATTTTCGGACTTAATGTTGTAATCCGGTGAACCGCCACATATTTTGACCACCGGCCGCCACTGACCACCAGCCCCATTTACAGTCTTGTGTGTCACACGATTACGTCTGATACACTTATCTTGGATTAAAGAACTTTGTAATAATCAAAACGTACTATTTACAGGAGAGACTTATGTTTACCTACATAAAGTAACGAATTCAATTCGGAAACAATGATAAAAAACTACTTCCCATCGTTATTATGATTTTAGATTCTACGATTCGTTCTTAAGTTCAACAGCTCGGCTGTGGAACGAACTGCCGGCCTCTGTGTTTCCTCCCTCCTACAACATGGGACTTTTCAAGACCCATGTTCACTCCTTCTTCTCCACAAAAAGACCCTCCACACAGTATCCCCAAAGATGACATAGGCCCTTAGGGAAATTATTTTCTTCAGGGCCTCCTGTGTGGAGTTAATATAAAAAAAAAATTTTAAAAAAGATTGTGTGCTGTCGAATTTGAAAAAGTAAAAAATCTTAATTATTCTGATACCTAATATTTCAGTTGAAAAATATGGTTCAAGCCAATTTAAAAAAGTTAAGATACGTAATTAGGAACATGAATACTTAACTTTTTTTTAATACCGCGCAGTCCCAACTGTCATATTGCTACTAACATTTTATCAATCATCTTTTCGGTTTTTTTGACGAAAAATCTCAATTTGAAAAAACAAATAACTTTTTTAATTTGATTTTGAATAACAAGCTTCACTTTTTCAATAAAATGATTGGTGATACAAATACGTTATTTTCCTGCCGTGACGTGCACACCGTACTAATTGTGAGAAAAAGATTGTTCATGAGTTACGCAATAACTCCCATAATGCAAAGTGACTATGGAGTCCGCGGTTCTCCGTGGTTCCTGGTTCATCTCTTAGTGGCAATAAAGGTAATGAATGCATCGGGTACCTCAGCAGCGGGCTCTTGGAGAGGTGCTTGTTCTTGAGCGAGGACCTGGGCGGGTTGGGCTGCCTGGGCGAGCCGGAGGGCCGCCGCGCGCCTCTCTGCCTGTCCCTCTGGCGCCCCTCCGCCTCGCCCAGCAGCCAGAAGGTAAGCTGGTCCAGCTTGCCCTTCATGGCCACCAGCCCGCGCTCGCCCAGCTGGTAGCCGCCCAGCCGCTCCAGGAGGAGGGCGCACGACCGGCTGCAGTGGATCTTCAGAGCTGGAACAGCGCAATACATACTACCTACAACCAATGCTAAAAGCACCAAAATGTGTATTGCTAATCTATTCAAATCTTTTCAAATAACAAAACGGGATTGCCGGCCGTTTCCTGATAAACTTTCAGTAAATTTCTGATATATCGGAATACGTGTTCATGCACCTCCATTTCCCTCGAAAATATATATGATGACGAAATGCGAAAATGTTAGGTTATTTTAATACGAAATTATAAAAGTTTATCAGGAAATCTATCAATTCGATCGTTAAGGACCTGCAATCCCGATTTTAACCGGATTATGAATAATATGAAGAGATTCTTAATAAAATAGCAATACACATTTTTCTCAGTGTATGTAAAAAACAAAGTGCTACCTACATCAACATATTTTATTGTCTGTACCTACGTTACCCATAAGAGGATAATGGTGGTTTATCTAAATATAACTTATAAATTATACAGTCTATAGTGACCTTTTTCTTGATTGCTTGAGGCAAAAAACAAAATACGCCGTCCGCCAGGGAAATTCTACTTTATATGATACATATTATTTTATTATTTTAAACACTAAAGAATACAAAAATACTATACAATGCAAGGAATATCAGGGAAATGACCAGGTGCAAAGCAGTGCTTATTTTTGATCACACACAATTTTGAAACTAGGCCTTTGAGCACACAAATTTAAAGCTTTGGATCTTGGCTACAGAGAAGATTGCTTGAATATTTGGGGAGCTGAAAAAGTAAACAGGGTTTCTACTCAAATAAGAGAAGGAAAGCCCTTAATTCCTCGGACACCAAAACTGGTTCCGAAGTGAGAAGGGAAATCAATTCATCTTCATCCAGTTAGCCAACATTTCTTGTCGCTACGTATTACAGTGAGGCAACACCCCGAACTAATACCTGCTTTACACGACACTCTTTTTCATACCGATCATTATTTCCATACTTCTGATCAACACAGATAGTTGCCATTAGAGAAGAGATAATTTTTATGGACAGGATACTAAATCGTCAAAAAATGGCAACACCTTGAACATAACCCTAGTTCACAATCATGAAAGCATCTTCAATAACCTTTATCATAATGAGTTTTATAGGTACCTATTTTTTTATTTTTCTATTCACTTATATATACAATTTATAGGTATACAAATTGAAATTGGGTGCAAGTAATACAGATAGATGTTCAATATATAAAACGTAGTAGTAGAATGAAGTGTGATATGCAACTGTATATACATGATTGAAGCTTAGGTAGTAATGTTCTGTGAACACCTCACTAGGAGATTTTGGCACAATTGCCTACCTGGTTACTGTATCTCTTGATAGATACATATTCGTAAGATACATGGTATACATGACCATATATGAACCTTAATATTATATTTTGCAAAATATGTATGTATTAATGTAACCCGTATGATGTATATTAAAATAATAAAAAAAAAAAATAAAAAAAAAATAAAAAAAAAAAATAAAAAAAAAATAAAAAAAAAATGTGAGGTGAAACCACCAAAACGTGAAAGCCCATAAGCCAAAGCAATAGCTGTCACAACTCTTACTCTATTCATTGATTAATAAAAGCATGTTACAATATGAAGTTAACACACATAGATATACTGTGTTTGAGGGGAGTTATAGCTATTCTTCTTCAAAGCTTTGGAACGAAGTACCACTGTCAATTCGAATATCGACATCGTTGCATTGCTTCAAAAAGCTTTGCCGCGAATGGTTGCTATCGTTACAATGAAGGGAATACTTAGGTAGATGTGGTTGCGATTATTGTTTATTTTGAATTTTTGTTGACTATATTATTAATTTGCACTGGTTTGTATACTTACTATTTCTATTTTTATTGTTATTTGTTTGTGTTGATTTCATTTTTTATTGAAAATATTATTTCATTGTTTATTATTATACCTAAATATGTATATATTTTTATTATTATTATATTGGAGGCACTGCTGAAAACCAGCTGCATTCCCGGAGAGATCCGGATTGCATAGCTGAGCAGTGACCTTTTTGTCAATAGAATTTATGAAAAAAAAAGTAAAATTTATCTATTGGCAAATAAATGTTTTTATTATTATTATTATTATTATTATATTCGTTACGCTATGAGTTAACAGTACATATGTTATGTTTGCAAACATGCACGCGGGATTCTCAATAGATAATACAGATATACCACTCACGATACCAACTTCCAACTACCAGAACAGAACACATCCTTTTTTCATCCCGAATCGCTAGGAATAGAAAATGGTGTAAAGCATTAGTGTTTGTACTCACGGGATCCAGTGGATTCCATCCTGCTGGCCGTGTTGACGGTGTCGCCGAAGAGACAATAGCGCGGCATCTTCAGCCCGACCACACCAGCGCACACGGGGCCTGGAACCAAAGCATTATATAGGACCAAGATTCTCAACAACACCATCTTATCATTAAAGAACATATTATAATAATAGATAAGTAATGGTCGCAACTGGGGATCGAACTTTACCGGGACAAAGCTCTAACCACTAAGCTCTTAAGACCTGAATATTTTTCCAAATTTTTGTCGAAAGTAACAAAAATCCTAATTAAATAATTGTCATGTTTTTTTGCTGCTAACTTTGTTTATTACAAATTTCTTTCTCGAATTTATTATGTGTAACATCTCTAGAGAGTGGTCTCGGATACATCTATCCGATTCATATTTTATTTTATAATATTAATACCGGACAAACGTCCCAACTGTTCCCAACTGTCTGGAGCCAGTGAGACTATGGGGTATGTTGTGATGCTGAAGGTAGTGAGGCGAGGAAGGAGATGAGGAAGAGGAAGGTGGAGATTATCTTGCTACTCAGATATGGTCACCAAACACGGCCAAAACCAAGCGACAAAAAACACAAATTCGTTAGATAAAATTTAGTTGCCCACGCCGGGATTTGAACCCACGCGTTCGGATAGCAAGTCGAGAGCCTTACCCCTCGACCACAGAGGCCGTTATATGGAGAAAAGTGAGTATTTTATAGGAATCTACTCAAATTATTGGTAATCCTGTTAAAAACGGGATTGCAGATAGTTTTCTGATAAACTCTTAGTAAATTGTCTTGATAATATATAATGACGAAATGCGAACATTTTAGGATTTTTATGAACATGTTTTCCGACATAATGATAATGCATTGGTATTTTACCAAAAGTTAATCAGGAAATCCATCAATTCATTGGTTAAGAGCTTGCAATCGCGTTTTTAACCGGATTACGAATAATTTGAGAGAATTTACTACGAATAAAAGAGATTTTTAATAAATTTGCAATATTTTTTATCAGTATTTATAGATTTATTAATATTATCTTCTTCTTAAATGATTACATCGATGTGTATAATCTTCAAAAAGTATTCTATTATATAAGCTGAACCATCCTCTGACCTCCAACTAAAGCAAAACATCTCAACGCCAACGCAACACTTTTTACAGCTATTAAGGCGAAGTTTAATGCCAAATCACTATTTAGATTAATCTTTATAACGAATTGGTGTACATTATGAATACCAAAAAAATATTCTTTAGATAAATTGAAGGTTTTCCTATCGCTTCACTTGAGTAGAATACAAATAAAAAAATAAATTACCCAATAAAAAATATAAATGCAAACTACTAAATTTTTTTTTTCAATAGTAATTTATGAACGCGTAAAGGAAACAACTTAAAAAACATACAGTATTATAGCTAAGATTGTCTGTGACAGTTTCACTTGATTACATTTTTTGCTTTCTTATAAAATTATTTACAAAATATGTAAAAAAACTGTTTTATTGCTTGAAATCGAACGATTCTAGACTCCGTTGTCAAGCAATTTTAATGCCTAATATTACCTAAAATATAAGGTATACCAAGAATATACACATTTTTGGCTTGTAGCTTCCTCTGAACATATTATTTCATATAACATACAGATTGATACAGATTGTAGATAATATATACCTGTATAAATATAAATAAATACTAATTATAGAAAAAAAAATTTTTTCTTGAATTTTATCCATTATATTACACGTCATATAGAATCTATGAAATTCGTTTATTTGTAAACCGAAAAACATTATTTTATTTTAAAACGAAAGTCACATTAAAATGGAATTATTTCATGAATAATCTGTGTCAAAACTAAAAATGACATTATTTCATTGTTCATTCAGGATAGTGATATATCGCACGGATATCAAAAATGCCATTTTTGTGTTAACACACTAAAAGTGTCACGTTTGAAATTTATGACATACGAATCATCAAGTAATTGCCACTCAACGGGTCATAAAACATATATTCCATAAATATAAAAATTAGAAGATAAAGAAAAAAACTTATTTTGATAGGTACTTATTATGACAAAAGGGTAGGAAAATAGTATTGCTCTAAATTATTTTAGCTATATTTAGATGTCAGACCCGAAAAGCCAAGTACTTCTCATACACCCCCCCTTCACCACCTTTTTCAGCACCATAACATTCACAGAGATCCGTGGAGATGCCATAGATCCACTGGCACAGGCCAATTGGATTTCTTGCTGGGTATCACATAAAAAAACACTTGACTTGATACGGTGGGTAAAAAATAATTGAAAAAGAAATTCAAGGGACAGTAATTAACGTAAACTCTTCTAAGAGATATCACCCTCATTATGCAATCTACCAAAACTTGGTTGAAATCTGTTCAATGTAGTTCTGAATTTATTTTAAATAGTTGAAATATTTGCAGCGCTCTATCGTTATATTGTATGTTATTGTATAGTTATTTTCATGTATTGTATGTTATTGTATTGTTATTTTCATGTATTATATTTTTTCTTGATTTTGCAGTGAGGTTATGAAATGTTAAAGGTTGGTGAATATTGACGCAAGTTAGACGTAATTTTGAATAAAAACAATCTACATTCCCTTCAGCAATAATGTAATAAATTAAAGACATCCATAAAAAACTTATTATAAAGACCCAAAACTTAATTAACCACCAAGACATAAATATAATATCCAAATACCTCTATTTTCCATACAAAAAATGCACAATACTTAAATTTACAAAGGGATAAAATATTTTTATAGTCTTCCAGAAGAATAAAAAAAAATAGAATTGGTATTATTCAGGAAAAAAGAAAAAAATATTTTTAAATCTGAACACTCTTAACACCATTACAAAAATGAAGTAAGTTCATTTCGAACCATATTTATATTTTTAATGTTATCACATCCTGTGCACATACTTATACACTGTATGATATTATTTTTTTTCATTTTTTCGAATAACTTTATTGAGTAAAACCTGAAATTGTAATATTTAATTATTGAATACAATATTAGCGATTTCCAAACGAAAATCTGAAAGAGAAAAATCAGAAAAGGATACGGTCACATCTAGGACTCGAACCCAGGACCCTAGACATCTTGCGATCATACATAAAGATAGTTGCCAATAAATAATGTGCGGTGAAAAAATGAAGACATTGTTGGTAGTTCTTACCAAGGGGATAGGGTCCCATTAGCTCAGTGGTAGAGTGGTGTCCCGCAAGGAAAGGTCCTGCGTTCGAGTCCTAGATGTGACCGTATCCTTTTCTGATTTTTCTGTTTCAGATTTTCGTTTAGAAATCACTAATATTATCTTCAACAATTTATTTATTTATCGTTTCTTTACATTGTATCTTTTTTTTTAAGTTATAATTTTTAACCTCACTAGGACAAGCCCGTGTTGAGGTTAATAATTTTACAAAATATTAAAAAAATAGTACAAAGATTATAAGAGATTTAAAATAGTACAAATATTAAAAAAAATAATTCAAATATTAAGATAACAATATTGTTACATTGACGTTTCTGCGAATTGGATACCTACATGGTACCTATCAGCCTATTCATTACAATATAATGCTGTAAACATGTAGGGTGACCATGATATTTAATTGCAATAAAAATGTAACAAAATATTATTTTTTTTTTAAACAGAGAAGAAAGAAAGAGAGAAAAAAACATTTACATTAAAAAAAGAAAAGGATGAAAAAATTAACTTATTCAAAATATTATGCCACAATTAAAAAGGACAAAGATGAAAGAATATGTTGGAAATCCTCGGATGGCAGAAATAATTTAACATTCTTTTTAAATGTACACAAGGAATTTGACGATTTAATGTGATCTGGAAGGCTATTAAATAAAAGTGGAGCCTGGTACAAATAATGTCTCTGCCCAAATGAGGATTTAGGGTGAATTGCCATAAAGTTCAGACCAGAGCCAATTCTTGTAGTACGAATTTGTTGCGTTCTTTTAGCAGAACTAATATTGTTAAAAAATCTGCATAACGTTTATAGGATAAATAGTTGTTTTAAATTTATGATATTACATTCCTTATAAAGTAACTGTGTAGGATATGTAAATTTTTTCTTATACATAACTTTGAGAATCAGTTTTTGGGCAATATTAAGTGGTTCTATTACAGTCTTCAGGCAGGAACCCCAGCACACTATATTATATGAAAGTAGGCACTGAATTATAGCAAAATACACTGTTTTTAATTTTTCCTTGTCTAGTACATGTCTGAGATCTTTAAAAATATAGATAAGTCTCCTAACTTTATTTACTAACATTTCGACATGATCATTCCACCTCAAAAATTTATCAATTTTTACCCCCAGGTATTTGAGGCTGTCTACACTTTCCAAGGGGTTGCAGTTACACGTTTGCACACAATTGTGAATAATCAAATTATGAGAGGTAGATGGCTGACTTTTATAAGAAATGCTAAAAGTGATGTATTTGGTTTTTTGTGTATTTAAAGTTAAAATATTATTACTCAGATAATTATTAACTATTCCTAAACCTGTATCACATTTTTCAAAAGTTTCACTCCAATTTTTACCCTCAAATATTAAGGCAGTGTCATCTGCAAAACTAACAATGTTACCTGGAATTTTTAGACTGCATAAATCGTTTATATAAATAAGAAATAATATTGGCCCGAGTACACTACCTTGTGGTACTCCAAATGAGATAGATTTACTATCGCTTAACATTTTATTTATTTCTACTTGCTGTGTTCTATCACTAAGGTAAGATCTGAACCAACCCATAGCTGTATTATCAATGCCTAAAGATAATAATTTCTTAAGAAGCAACTCGTGGGAAACCGTATCGAAGGCCTTTGATAAGTCTAAAAATACCGCTATAGCTTTGTTGCCATAGTCCAGTGCGTTTATAACTTTGGTCAATACCTTTAATATAGCATCACTCGTACTTCTGTTCTCTCTGAAACCAAATTGGCTGTCGGAGAGTATTTTGTATTTTTCTAAAAATGATACTAATCTTGACTTAGCCAGTCTTTCTATTATTTTTGAGAGAGTATTGAGCAAAGATATTGGTCTGTAATTATTAACATTTTCGTGATCTCCACCTTTGAAAAGAGGTATAATCTTGGCATTTTTACAATGGGAAGGAAATATGCCATTCTTAAAACTAAGATTAACAATATGAGTTATAGGACTAGCTAACTCATAAACATGCTGTTTATACACCATTATACTTAAGCCATCGATACCACAGGAAAAAGACATTTTTAATTCATTTATAACTTTAGTAACTTCAAAAATGTTAGTAGTTTTAAATTCAAAACTATCTCCTGTAACTTGAGTACCAGGTTTAAAATTGTTAACAAGATACATTTCGTTGGTTTTATTAGCACTGCACAAGTTTTTTGCGTATGTAGGACCAATATCACTGAAGAAGTTATTAACATGGTTGGTAATTATATGTGGATCCTCCTCCAATGAGATAGTTTTGTTATTGATTACTAATTTTTTTATGGACACTTGCTCCTTTTGAATATTTATGGCTTCCTTTATAATCTTCCACTGTTGCTTGTTATTACCGTTGACTTTATCAAGTTTCCTTCTGTAATACGTTTGCTTTGTATATTTTATAATTTTTGTACGCCAGTTTCTGTATCTCTTATAATAAGCCAGCAGTTGAATATTATTAACCTCTCCTCGACATTTGTTGTGCAGTTTGTCGCGGGTTCTAAGGCATTTGATAATTCCATCATTTATCCAAGGTTTTAAGTATTTGATGTTATGTTTTACACTTTGTACCGACGAGCAACTTTCCACGTGCATTTTTAAACATTTTACGAAGTTTTCAGTAGCTGAATTAACATCTTGCGATGACAGGACTGACTGCCATGATTCTTCTTTTAATTTAGCCTTCAAAAGAATGTTATTTATGACGGTTTTGATTTTTTCATTTTCCTTTGCTATTTTCTTTTGTCTAAAGCTCATAAATCTCAGCAATACCGCATCATGATCTGTTATGTCAGTAGTGAAGACAGCTCCCTGTGGTACAAATTTAGATTTTACCATAATGTGATCGATGCAACTTGAAGCAGTAGACGAAACTCTTGTAGGTGAAATTATAATAGGCTTTAAGCCGTGAAAAGCCAAAAGTGAGAGGTATTTTTGAGTTTTTATACTGTTCAAATCTAATGTATTAATATTTATATCACCACATAAAATGATTTCCTTATTTTGTATAGATGTAGAATCAAGTAGGACACTCAGTGATTCAAGGAAACTATCTATATGAGTCTGGGACGGAGATCTGTAAATGGCTATTAAACATATATTATTCGATATCTGCATTCTTAAGCAGTTTGCTCCAGGGAAAACAATTTCCTCAACAGTCGCCTGAACATTTTGTTTCACGTAGGCAACTACACCATCGTTTTGCAAATAGTTATTATTTGTATTGTAAACTGTGTATCCTGGGATGCTAGGTATATTGATCAAATTTTTTAGCCAAGCTTCTGTAAAAACTAATACCTCAGGACGATGTTCTATGCCATCAAGCATAGTTAAGGTTTCATCAAAGTTTTTACTTAAACTTCTAATGTTTAAACAAACTAAAGAAAAGTTTGAATGTTTCAATAAATTTTTGCAAGTAAATGAATCTTTAATAGTTAAATTAGGTTCTGTATTGTCATCCAAATCAATGTTTTTTCCTAAATCGATGTCCATTTTTAATATATTAAATATTGTCGGTGCCTTTTACCATACAACTTCTAAATTCTATTGAGGTCATCTTCGTGTTTTATTTCTTTAATTTTTTTTCCTTCATCTTCTTTCATTAGAATTGATCCATTTTTAAACCAAATATATTTGTATTTTAATTCTCTTCCCTTTAATTTGGCTTTCCAAAGCAGTTCTTTAAAATAAGGAGATAGCGATTCTCCTAGGAATATCATTTTCTCACGGTTTGAGATCAACTTCTTGTTTGCCAATAATTTTGATCTTGTTTCTGGATTTCTAATTTTTAAGAGAATTTTTTTCGGATGACCTGGTCTTCTGTCATATTGTCTTATTGCTGATGTAATATCCTCTGTACTTATTTGGATATTAGCACTTTTTATTAGGTTTATAGCAGTTACTTTGGGATTTTCATCTGTCTTTTCCTCAATTCCTGTTATTTCAATACAGTTATCGAGGTTCGACTGTTCTAAACAAGCCAGTCTGGTTTCTAGATGTTTAATAATTTTACTTTTATTTGTCAAATCATTTTTTAAGCTTTCGACTTCTCCTTTAACTTCATTCATGGAGTCCAAACGAATTATTATGTCATCATACTTTTGACAAATAAATTCGGTAGTTTTTTGAAATTCAGACATTTTTTTTTCAATGTTTTCGAGTATTTGGGTTTTGAGTTTCTCCAGTTTTGTGTCTACGAAAGACGCAAATTTAGTAAAAGTATCTTCTTCTGGGCTAGTGTCTTCGGGGGCAGTGTTCATTTTGTTTTTGGATCTTGTAAATGTATTTAGAGTATCTTGTGGTTGAGAGCTTGTTTTTTTGTTCGAACTCATGGTCACCTTTGCAGTAGTTTTGGTAGAAACAATAAGATGCGCAAGCGCCGTCAAAGCGAAACAAGCAAGCCGAATGGCCCGAGTTTTAAAGATGGCGGTGGAGTTGGCCAATCACAATAGATTCACTTATACAGTAAACAGATGTCAACTTCACCGTTACTATTTCGCGATGTTAATAATTTATAAATCACTTGAGTAATTTCGCTTCAACGCGCAAAATTCTTATCACAATTGATGCAGTGAACACTTAGTTAATGTCGCAACTGACTCGAATTGAACCGTTCACCGATATACACAATTAAGCCAAGTTTTCAACGGGTCACTATTACTGTGTGCTACTTTGATTGTTGTTGTTGATCTATTGATAATTAAATATTACTTTTTACTCCTACACCAAACTCAAGAGCTAGTTCTCTTCATTGCTGTAGAAATATTAAAAAACATATTTTTCACTATTTTGTTCTTATGCCATTTACTATATTTTATTGTAAAATTATCAAGAATTCAAATGTTTTATATGTCATGCATTTCAAAATAATAAATTATGAAAAAACTATTTCGAAAAGAAATGTGTTCCAGATACATGACCGGTCGGTGGCCGAGTTGACATCGCGCTTGGGTCCCACTCAGGCGTAGTGTGTTCAATTTCTCGGCCGGCTAAGTCCTCCATTACAACACAAGCAACATTTTCAGCTTTCTGTGGTGGTAGTAGGAGATTTTCAAATATTGTCAGGTTATTCGTAACCCGGAAATGTTTGTCTTTCTTTTTTAAATTAAAAAAAAAAATCACCCCCCATGAGCCTGGGCACCCTTGCTAAGTCACCAAACGCAGCGAACCATTTCAGACAACCTGTGGCAGGGGCAGCGGTACTCGTGAACCGCCTTCTAATATGTTTATTTTATTTTATCAATATGCAAGGACGTATATAAAGGGGAGGGGGGCGCCTTTAGTATTGCGTAGTAAAAAAGACAATAGTACTAGTAGATTACATTCCTGGAAAATACAACAAAATAATTTGCACCATCTCTTTTATCAATGTGATGTAAATAATAAGATGTGGTAACTCCCCTCCCCTCTCTCCCTTGCCCCCCCCCATCGCAGGGTAGGACCCCGCGTGTGAATTCTAAAGTTACACCACTGTGTCGATAAATGTACGATTTGTTATGACTCTGATATATAGTCCCAATAAATAATAAAAAATAAGTATCCGTCCTCCATACATTTCACATTACAACATTTTCATAGAATATTCAACAAACCCTTGTAGCGATGATCGTTTCCGGGTGACACGTCATGACTACGACTGGTCCGTCTGTCACGTGTCGGTTACATGAAGAATGAAGTTTTGTGATAATACGTGACTGGTTTTGTGTGTATAGGGACTGATAGTCAACCGATAAACTAATCATTTTTTCAAAGATACAATTATTTGATTTGGATAACCACATTACGAGTATATTTCCCTAAAAAACACGTCTAGTGCCGGAGTTGATGGGTTATCAACCAAGATTTTAAAAACGCTGTCTACGGAAATTGCATTGCCCCTAGAACACTTAATAAACTCTAGTATCACTCAGGGCCACTTCCCCTCAAACCTGAAACAAGGTATTGTTATTCCTATACATAAAACAGGTAACAAGACAGACATAAACAACTACAGACCAATAACTCTACTAACTAGTCTATCTAAAGTATTTGAAAAGGTTATCAATGCACAGTTGGTAAAATTTCTCGTGAGCCATAAACTGATTTCAGAAAATCAATACGGGTTTCAAGAAAACAAGAGTACCTCAGACGCTATTGCTGCTGTCACTGATTTCATTGTTAAAAACCTTGATAAAAGCAAAAAATGTATTTCAATCTTCTTAGACCTATCTAAAGCCTTTGATACCATATCGCACAGTAAATTAACAAATAAACTTGAAAAAATCGGTATTGCGGACAACGAACTTAAATTCTTTAAAAGCTACCTTAATGGGCGTAAGCAACAAGTTAAAATAAATAACATATTAAGCAACACCTGCTCAACTAATTATGGTATACCACAAGGAAGCATATTAGGACCGATTTTATTCCTGGTGTATATTAACGACTTATGTAACATTAATATTCAGGAGAAAATAGTTAGTTTTGCCGATGACACTGTTCTTCTGTTTGAAGTTGACACTTGGCCAGCTGTCTACAAAAAAGCTGAAACGGACATAAGCATTGTAAAAAAATGGTTGGATACAAATACGCTCACACTGAATGCCGAGAAAACCAAATACATCACACCAAGCATTAATATTACAGGTCAACCTCATGACGATGCCTCTATTAGAATACACACATGTTTGAATTCTGAAGAATGTTGCCAGTGTCCCTACATTGAGCGCACTACTCAGATAAAGTACCTCGGCCTCACCATTGATCCATACCTCAAATGGAATCTTCACACTCAAAGTATTGCAAACAAAATAAGAAAAACCATGCACTTCTTCAGAACGATACGAAACTTCCTCAACTTACAACACTTGAAAATGGTTTATTTTGCACTCTGTCAATCTATTATTGAGTATGGTATCATAGCGTGGGAAGGTGGAACTTCATCTGCACTAGACCCAATCATAAGGGCACAGAAAACTATTATAAAAATAATTCTTAGGCTTCCTCTAATTACTGACTCGAACTTGATCTTTAATATTATGAATGTGTTTGATGTTTGGCAGACATACGCAAAAACAATACTCACTCACCTATACACAAATATACATACATACTACGAAAAAAGATCTAATACTCGCTGTACTCGAAGCAATAACAAAGACTTACTTCAAATTCCTGTAACGCACACTAATTTTGGACAACGAAATTTTAGATATCTTGCGACTAGACTTTATAACATTCTTCCTGATAAAATAAAAACATGTCATTCACAAAAAAATTTCAAAGATAGCGTAAAAATTTGGATTAAAAGTAATGATAGGGCCTTTACCGGTGCACTCATCCAAATTCGCAGTCATTGATGCAACCTAATTATTGTATGTATTTTCATATAATTGTAGGTATATTATTAGGACTAGAAACGAACTTGGTATATGATGTATTGATATTGATGCTACCTAACTATTGAGTGTTCATATTTTTATATAATTGTAGGTACGTTATAGTACCATAAATAAACTTGGTAGATAGCTGCCTCAACACAGGCTAAGCCTAGTGAGGCGGGCTATGATAATCCTTAACATATAACTACATTAACATTTCTATTATTTACATTTATTTTACCTACTGTTTATATATTAATTTCCATTGTTCAAATTATATACTCTTCTAATTTATAAACCAATGTACACAAAACAGTCTTACATGTATTTCTATAGTTATAGTTTGAAAATTTGTCACAATAAAGATATTTTTTTTTTATTTTTTTTTTTAAACTTCCGATTTAGTTGTCCGGGTTAAGTCTTCCCCAAAGGAAAAACTTAACCCTACCACTCACTTTTCCACAAATGATCATCTAGTCAATCAACATTATGTAAGTGCATTATATAAGCAAAATAAATACAAAACAATACAAGAACAACACGTCAAATCACCAGAGATCAAATGGGAAAATAATTCACCGTCTCCAGATATTTTCATATCAGAGGGTTCGGCTCGGTAGAACTTCTAACAGGGCCTATAAATCCTACTGATCCCTCAACATAAATATTTAAAAAATCTTTTGTTATCCTACATGTATTCAAAATGACCGACTTTTGTATCTTTATATATAAATTTTTTGATAGATCTAATACCCCTAAATTTTTAATTAGAGAGCTAGGTATAATGCCAGTAGCCGAAATAACGAATGGTAATATTTTTATAGTCTGAGAATGCCAAATTCTTTTTATTTCATTTCCTAAATCTGTGTATTTTCTTATTTTTTCACTAACAGATTTTTGAATATTACAGGAATTTGGAATAGCGACATCAATGATATAAGTTATTTTTTTAATTTTGTCATGTAAAACTATATCGGGTCTATTATGACTAATCGCTCGGTCTGTTAGTATAGTTTTATCATAATATATTTTATAAAATTCGTTTTCTAAAAATGAATTTGGTTCGTATTCATAATATGGTACTACATTACGGCAGTCAATCAAGTTATGTTTAATTACCAAATTTTGGTGAATTATTTTTAAAACTTGATTGTGCCTAAATGTATACTCGGACGGTGCTAATATAGAACATCCCGATATAATATGTTCTATAGTTTCCGGAAAAGCCAAACATTTTCTACACAAATCATCAATTTGATTTGTATCTTTGATTATATGCTTTCTATAATTTTTAGTATTAATGACTCTATCCTGAATGGCAAGCATAAATCCTTCTATTTCTGCGCTCAACTCTCCAATACTCAACCATTTGTTTGACGAAATTTTGTCAACATACGTTTGGTTGAGATAATTGAAGTGTTTTGCGTGTAAAATTTTATTTGACCAGGAATCTAATAATTCCTGGTTGGGATTTATAAAAATTTTGGCATTCTCATCGTATAAATTTAAAGGTGTAATATTTCTATCTGCCTTGCAAATTATTTTGTGCATTTCTGAGCTATGAGCTTTCCTATGGAAAAAAGTTCTTAGCATTTCTACCTGATTATGTTTCAAAGAAGTTATTTTGACTATACCTCTACCTCCTAAATTTCTAGGTAAATTAACTCGTTCTATAGCTGAATTTGGATGATGGCAATTAAACTTTGTTAGCGTAGTTCTAATTAATCTTTCTAAGTTATCTAAATCTGTATTAGACCATTTAATTATGCCAAATGAGTACGTTAATAGAGGTATTGCCCAAGTATTTATTGCTTTTACTAAATTTTTAGCAGATAGATTGCATTTTAAAATTTTCCTGATCCTAGTTTGAAATTTAATCCTAATATCATTTTTAATACTACTATGGTCTAATCTATTTGATTGTGGGTATCCTAAATACTTATAAACCTCATCCCTTTTCATACTAGTAATTTGGAAATTTCTAAATATACTCTCGTCCCCATCTACAATTTTGCCTTTCTCTATATGGATCGTTCTACATTTATCTAAACCAAAAGTCATTTTGATATCATCTGAAAAGTTTTTAACTACCTATTTATTTATTTTTTTAGTTTTATTTTTTTATTTTATTTGGTAATATGTAATTTATAATACAAACATATCGTGATACGAACGGATTACAAAGTAATATATATATATAATTTTACTGGTCTTCCATTAAAAGCCTTAGCTTGTGGATGGAAGAAGAGTTAACATTTCATATATTATGTACAAATACAGTCACGTGTACAGTTAATACAATGCAGTTAATACAGTTAATACATTTCATATAAGTACAATTATTATTTACTATTATCATGTATTTCAATATATATGTAGGTGCAGGTAATACAGACACATGGCAATCAGACCCGTTAACTAAAATATGTAAACATATATGTATTCAGTAAGAAGAAAAACAAGTAAGATTTTTAGGGTGACATTCTCTAAAATACTTTTTGATGGAGTTCAACAATTGAATTTTGTTCCTAATGTTTCTGATTTCTATTGGTAGGTTATTGAAAAAGAATTTTCCTTGGTGAGTATAATGGTGTTGGGCGAAAGAAGTGTTTAATTTGGGGCACACAAATACATGTTTAAGTCTAGTACGGTTTTCAGTTATGAATGCGTATTTATCTTTTTCTTTTATAATTTGTATAATTGAATTTTTTATAAATAAGTTTTTAAATGTTGGAACTTTGAATTCTTCGAATAAGCTGTCAGTTGGGAAGTCTGGAGGTTTTTTTAGTATAATTTTTATTATTAGTTTTTGAACAATTTCTATGGGGGTCAGACTAGTTTTGTAAGCTGCTCCCCAACTGATAATGGCATACTGAAGAATAGACTGTACTAATGCGTAGTATATTGAGTATAGGTTTTTCGTTGATAAGAAGTTTATTATTATTATTATTTTACGTGACACCACACAACATCTTCGTACTGAAGCGCTTGACGACCTTTAGTAGATGCAGGGAACACTTACCCGAGTGTATGCCGATGCGGAGATGCAGTTGGTCCAGTGGCCGGTGGCGAACCCTGAAGCGCTTGACCGCTTCCAGTAGGTGAAGAGACATGGAGGCGATCTCCGCAGCGTGCTGGTCTCCGTTGCGCAGTGGTAGGCCGCTGAGGACCTTTAGTAGATGCAGGGAACACTTACCCGAGTGTATGCCGATGCGGAGATGCAGTTGGTCCAGTGGCCGGTGGCGAACCCTGAAGCGCTTGACCGCTTCCAGTAGGTGAAGAGACATGGAGGCGATCTCCGCGGCGTGCTGGTCTCCGTTGCGCAGTGGTAGGCCGCTGAGGACCTTTAGTAGATGCAGGGAACACTTACCCGAGTGTATGCCGATGCGGAGATGCAGTTGGTCCAGTGGCCGGTGGCGAACCCTGAAGCGCTTGACCGCTTCCAGTAGGTGAAGAGACATGGAGGCGATCTCCGCGGCGTGCTGGTCTCCGTTGCGCAGTGGTAGGCCGCTGAGGACCTTTAGTAGATGCAGGGAACACTTACCCGAGTGTATGCCGATGCGGAGATGCAGTTGGTCCAGTGGCCGGTGGCGAACCCTGAAGCGCTTGACCGCTTCCAGTAGGTGAAGAGACATGGAGGCGATCTCCGCAGCGTGCTGGTCTCCGTTGCGCAGTGGTAGGCCGCTGAGGACCTTTAGTAGATGCAGGGAACACTTACCCGAGTGTATGCCGATGCGGAGATGCAGTTGGTCCAGTGGCCGGTGGCGAACCCTGAAGCGCTTGACCGCTTCCAGTAGGTGAAGAGACATGGAGGCGATCTCCGCGGCGTGCTGGTCTCCGTTGCGCAGTGGTAGGCCGCTGAGGACCTTTAGTAGATGCAGGGAACACTTACCCGAGTGTATGCCGATGCGGAGATGCAGTTGGTCCAGTGGCCGGTGGCGAACCCTGAAGCGCTTGACCGCTTCCAGTAGGTGAAGAGACATGGAGGCGATCTCCGCAGCGTGCTGGTCTCCGTTGCGCAGTGGTAGGCCGCTGAGGACCTTTAGTAGATGCAGGGAACACTTACCCGAGTGTATGCCGATGCGGAGATGCAGTTGGTCCAGTGGCCGGTGGCGAACCCTGAAGCGCTTGACCGCTTCCAGTAGGTGAAGAGACATGGAGGCGATCTCCGCGGCGTGCTGGTCTCCGTTGCGCAGTGGCAGGCCGCTGACCTGCGCACACACACAAACTAGTAATATATCATGTAAATACATATCGTAACGTGTGGATTGGTACCAAACCCGAACATCCCTATTCCTGTTATTCCAACTGTAGCTGGGGTTTGCCATGTAAACGAAGGTCCCCGAATATCTGCGCGGAGAATCAAATCGGCCGCCTTTCACGGAATTACATTCAAGGAGAGCGGGAAGGAGGGGCGAGCGCTAGCTGCCCGAAGCGGGCCTTAACTACGGGCCTACGGGCCTACGGACTGTCTTTCTTTTAATTAAAAAAATGAGTCCGTCGAGTTTCGGGTACGTGCACTAGTTCACATGGGATCAGTGATGCTAGCTTCTTAGAGCAGGCTGCACTGAAATACTTGTGGAACAAACTAAACATTCCTCCATTTTGTATGTGAATTGATATTGATAGGTAAATAGATATATTATAGAATTTGAATCTACTAATGCCTTTGGAATATTCTCAAACTAAAACATTGAGAGCTTTTCAGTAATGGGGAAATTTATATGGGTATTGGAAATACCAAATTCTTAAATACAATGAAAGTTTAATTTTATTAAAGGCTATCAATACAAGTATATAGTATATGGCGGCGGATAAACAGCAGTTTGACAATGTTACATCACTAATACAGCGCCCTTGAGGTGATTTCTCACGAAAACGGCGCTATATAAATTAGCCAAATATTATTATTATTATTACTACTAGTATTGTCTGGTGATCTGTCTAAGGAACAAGTTTAATGTAGTCTCGATTAATAAAGTCAATTGTAAAAGTGAACAGTGTTTCCCATAAATGAACTATATAAATACAAAACTAATATTTAATGACCTACTTCCACACTAAAATTTTATTCTACAACGACATTTTGTGATGCATCTTTTCTACTTGTCTTCGTCTCAATTTAACATAATTGTATTAAAAACTGAAATCCCAAGAAAGCTATGTATTCTCATCCCCTTCTGTTTGTTATGCAACCCTTTTTACTTTAATTTTCCCGATTTTCTTGATTTCTACTAGTGTTTACTTAAATTTGATCTTGTTAGTGATTACACTAGTCGCAACCAAAAAATCGTAGGCGTAGTCATCGTTACAGTACCTTCTGTCTATCGTTTTCGAACAAGACGCGTCAGAAGGAAGAGGACGAACGTCGATGTCGTCTCGCTGGGGTTAGCTTAATAATGGTGCAATGTGTAGTATTTAATAATCCTCGTTTCTTTTCCATGTTGTTGTAGTATCTCTTTATGCATTTCTTTATTTTACTTTTTAAAATACTTTTCTAGTAATGATGATTGAAGTTAAAGCCTCGCCTGTATTTTGTAACTAACCGTTTCTCCATTGCGTTTAGCTTTATTGATTCACAGCACGTATCTGTTGCTGATAGCCACCGCTCGTTGTCCCCATTGAGGCGTGCGACGCTAAGCGAGATCTTGGCCCAGCGCGGCGTAGAGAATATAGGCAGGCGCCTAGCCACGGTGGGACAGATGGGGCAGATACGGCACAGCCTCCCACCGGTTCCCCGCCTAGCCTACAAGCTTGTGACTAAGACGGCTTTAATTTAAACATTTTTAGCGATGATTAGACATTCTGAACAGTCTTTACGTAAATACATATTTTTTTTAAATCTGTGTTCGAAAAGTGGCACAAATTTGAAGCAAATGCGTTTAGAAACTTTACTTTTAGATCAGATGACTGTTTTTCAATAAATTGCTTTTGATGTATAAAAAGGTTAAATACAGCTTGTATAATTAAAAACAAAATGTTAAGACAACACATACAGTTTATAAGCTCAATCTATAAATTAGATAACATGAAACTTGTATTTTTCTCACATAACTTGCTTTATTAAATTGTAATTCAAAACTAGAATTTTCCACGCAAAATATTTGAATGAATTTATCTCCATTGAGAAATAATAGTTAGGTAAGGGCCTGTTCAGACACGGCGATAACCGCGCGATTGATAAAATCGCGCGGTTTGAACCGCAAAAATGTTGACTGTTCAAACATCGGCGGTTAGTTAGCGATTAGCGATCAGTTTCAAGATGGAAGTCGAAGAGGAACTAGCGTGTCTGTGGCTGCTCCAGAAAAAAAATAAAGAAAAGAAGGAAAAGGCAGTATTGGGTGCATCCAATATTAAGGGATCGACTGACACATGGCCAATTCGTAACGCTATATCCCAATTTAAGAATGTTTGAGAGGAAATTTTTTGACTATTTAAGAATGTCAATAAAATCTTCTGATGAACTAATTAAACTAATCGGGGAAGATATTTTGAGCTCTGAAACACATATGAGGGCAAGCGTGTCACCAGAAGAAAAACTCGTAGTAACTTTGAGGTAAGATATTTATTTATTGTTCATTAAAATCAGCATATATATTTTCTATTATTGTAGAAGACTGCGAGGCAGTACTATATTGAGATGATGGCGATGGTGACCCAGGCGGAATAACAGCAGAAGTTGATCCATTTGTAGTAAAATATCCTTGCGGAGTTGTATACTGTTGATTTTGCCAATACGATGTATTAGGTATTATCTGGTGAGCACTGATGCGAACAGAGGGTGGTAAAGCTTGTCCTTTTTGTATAACTTGAAGCAATTCAATTTTGGTCGCTAAACGTCGATTTTCTGGTACTTTTTTCAGTTCTTTGTATAACGATAAACAAAAAAGTTTATCGTCATCTTGTCTGGAAATATTATTTTCTTGAAGTCCTTTTTCAAAACTTTGTCGTGACTCAATGCTTTTTTCAATTAAATCACTTATTCGTTCTTCTGGTATATTTCTTTTCTTTCGTTTAGTGGGACCTACTTCAGTGGCTTCGGTTGCATTGGCGTTTAATTGATGTGTCTCATTATTGTCTTCATCTATTATTACATTTTACTGTTCATTCATACTATTAGTAGTTTCATCGTTGTCTTCACTCTTCTGCAGGAAAGAAAGCCTTGAAAAATACATATATTGGGCTCCTTTACGAGCACCTGAACCGGAAGGAGTTGTTTTCAGTTTTTTGTATTCTTTATTGTAACAATCCCGTATGTTTTTCCATTTTTTTTGGAGTGTTGTACCTGAAAATAATGTCATTATTAATTTTCTTGTTTTAGGTATCTTGGTACGGGTTGTTCATTTGGAGAATTAAGCTACAACTATCGCCTTGGAAAATCTACGATTACAGGAATTGTCCGTGAAGTGTGTAAATCGTTGTGGAAAAAGTTGGTTAGTAAAGTTATGGCCGAACCAACCGAAGATTTCTGGAAGAGAATAGCTCAAGAGTTTGAGAGATATGCGAATTTTTCAAATTGCATTGGTGCTATAGACGGCAAGCATATCCGAGTTATAAAGCCTGTCGATTCGGGATCATTGTATCATAACTACAGACATTTCTTTTCTATAGTGCTCTTAGCAGTTTGCGATGCCAATTATTGCTTTACTTATGTTGACATTGGGGCTTATGGCAAAAGCAGTGATTCCGCAATATTCAAAAATTCTTTATTTTATAAACGACTAATAGAAAAATCATTAAATATACCACAACCTAAACCAATATCTTATGTAGATTCAACACCACTGCCTTATGTCATAGTTGGAGATGAAGCCTTCGGTTTATCAGAAAATTTAATGCGACCATATGCAGGCAAATGTTTATCACATGAAAAAAGGATTTTTAACTATAGGTTATCGAGAGCCCGACGTAACATTGAGTGCACTTTTGGTATTTTGGCTAACAAATGGCGTATCTTTCATAGGCCTATAAATGTGAAAATAGACTTTGCCAAAGACATAATAAAAGCCTGTTACGTTCTACACAACTATGTGAGGAGTAGAGATGGTATAAAATATAAAGATACTTTATATACTGCACCAATGACTAGTCTCAATACCTTGCATGCAGGAAGAGGGGCACCGTCATCTTTAAATATTATTCGTTCGCGAAGTAATGAGCGATAAATTCGCTCATTACTTCGCGAACGAAGGGAGTGTTTCATGGCAAGATTCAAAAATATAATAATGTCAATAAATTTTTCTTACCTAAAATAGCCTTTTTTTCCAACGTGTCTTCACCATTTCCAAATATTTTCACCAACTCTTGCCATACTCGGTTCTTTGCAATTTTATCCGAATAATCCGCACACTGAAGATTCCATATTACAGGTCTTTTCTCCACTTCATCAATAAATAACTCTGTGTCGAAGCGATCCATAGCTAGCTCAGGCGTGCTCTCGTTGTGACGTGTTGATCGCGCGGTGCCCGCAACGCTACTGAACGCTGAGGAAGATCTCCATAGTAATAAAACCGCGTGGGCGCCGCACGATTCTATTTTCTAGCGGTTGAGTTGCGGTAATCGCGAGGTTGGACTAACCGCGCGATTATGTCTGAATGATTATATGAATACCTGCGTAAATAAGAACCACGCGGTTCCCGCGCGATTTTCAAACCGCGCGGTTCCCGCCGTGTCTGAACTAGCACTACATCTTTTATGACGAATGTTTTATTAATGCGCATCTATGAAGGCCAGACTCAGATATTGATTAAACAAGTAGGTATTATACTTGATACATTTAAAAAAAATACTGAATTGAATTTTTATTAAATAGACTAAATATAAACACCGTTTATTATTATTTTATGGTATTGATTTGAGATTTTCACAGAATTACAGCGATTTTCTAAGTAGGTTCTCATTTAGTTATGATTTTCACTTCCTAAAGTATTATTATAGTAATTTATTTTTGGGATATTTTGCCGTGCTGCGCTACGTCCTTCTTCAGACAACGTTTCGGACAGCGTTACAGTGACCATAATCAGGGCAGGTGTGTAGTCGAAAACTGTGGTAAAGTGTCTGAGACTGGTTTTATAGTATAATTTAATTTGCAGGCCTCAGTAAATCTTGTATATTTGTCTTTCTCAGTATCGCGCGTCACATTGTCAAGAGGCTAGAAAGCGCAGCCTTTGGCTCTTGATCAATTCTGTAATGCTGTCCGAAACATTGGCTAAAGAAGAAGGTAGCGTAACACAATTCGGCTTCACAATTATTTAATGTTATTGTGTTCAATTCGTAATTGTTAATATATTTATTTTCAAGTTCTGCAAGTATTTTAGTTTTTATTATCGTGTGTATATTTTTAGTATCATTATTAAAATGTGGTTATCACAGTTTGATTAAATATTTACTATTTTATTTTTGGAATAACTTATGAGTAAAACCTCAAAATGTAATATTCAATTATTGAAGACAATATTAACGATTCCCAAACGAAAATTTGAAACAGAAAAATCAGAAAAAGATAGGTCACATCTAGGACTCGAACCCAGGTAAGGGTTTTAAATTTTCGTTTAGGAATCGCTAATATTGTCTTCAACAATTAAATAACTGATTTAGTTTAAATTTATAAAAACCTACATACTTCTGACGTTGAATTGACAGTTAAATACAACGTAAATATGAATTTACAGTAATTTCATCCGCACGCTAAACTCACACTGCGTACTTTTAGAGACTTGGTGGTTTTCTTTTTTATGTAAATACCGCACAACCATCTGGGGCCAGAGAACTATGGTATCCCCAACTGGGGTAGGCTTATTTTGTAAAGTAGAGGGGAGGGAAAGGGTATGGGGCGGGTGAAAATGGGGTAGAACCTGGTTATTTAAGTCTGGACACCAAACACGACTTAAGTCATTTCAAGCAACGTTTCAATTTTGAATGGTGGTCTTACACCAGGGCGATACCGAGAGTATCCTCCACTATGGAGGGTGCCGCAAGTGTACTATATATTATTTTAATTAATAAATTGTGAAATAACACAAATAAAATTGAGTATTTTTTAATGGTTAACTAATGTTTTTAAGGCTAGTTTTTTTTATTAAGGATAACAAAGTATTATAGGCAATGATTATTCGCCTGAAATATCCATACAAATTTGGTTAAAGTACTAGTACATATTGAATACTTTAAGGGGGGGGCTAGGGTTAATTCGTACGAAAAAAGGCATTTTTGTGAATTTTTTGTGACAATACAGTTAAAATTTCTTTGTTAAATCTAATAGGACAGTAAAGTATGACATTTTGAGAATGTTGTATAAAATTTTCACGGAGAAATATTAAAAAACACGGCAATGGAAGCAATTATTCTGACGTGTATCAAAAAAAAGTAGAATGACGGTGCCCCTCATAACTCGGTGTTGAGTCATCTGAAATCAAAAAATCAATGTTCATTCGTTAGATAATAGTTTTTCCCAGGTAAGACTTGGAGGGTTTTTCGAAATTTTAATTTTTCACTTTTTTGGAACACTTTGAAGGGAAAAACGCTATTTTTAGTGAAAAAAATCGGCTAATTTGTTATTGTAAAATAATAATTATTAACAAATTTGAAAAAAACTCTCCAGCGTTACCTCGTAAATTATGCACAAAAATAGTTTTCAAAATTTCAAAAGGATCGGTGCAGTAGTTTTGAAGTTATGACGGTCACCGACTTTGAAAACGTGAGTTTTGGGAAAAACGCTATAAAGTTTTGAACACTAAAAAATCTGGTATTAAACGTTTATAAGCAAATTTCATCGGCTTACCTCACACTGAATCATCAATGCCAGGTCCATAAAGGATGTTGCTATCATCCATGATGTCTAAAGCACCTTTTTGCTCCTGTCTACGACGAATCCTGCCTTCTTTAGTTTGTTTCTCAGCTTCCTGCTCTGCTCGGCTTATACGTATGGTCGGGTAGGGATTAAAATCCGACAGGTATAAAAATACTCGTAACTTCGTCAATTTTGCTCCAATCAACTTGAAATTTGAACACAATATTCTTAACATATAAAGCATTTATTTAAAAAAAAATGCAAAAAAAAAAAAATTAAAACCCTAGCCCCCCCTTAAATTATTATTATTTTTTAAATAAACTACTGACATCCGAATCATTGGGAAATTTAGCACTAACATAGCCTTTCCTACAAAAATAAAGTTGGTTGTTTACCGGTGAAACAAATATAATAAGCAGTAGGTAATTGTTGATTGAAGTACTAGGACATATTGAATTATTTGGCGTGTTGGAAATAAGCCGACGTAGCTCAGTGGTCCAGAGCACCTGACCGGATATAAGAAGGTGCGGGTTCAATTCCCGTCGGCGGCATTTATTTCTACTCGGGAGATATTTTCAATTTGTATGGATATTTTACTCTACTAATTAATGCTTATAATAATTTGTTAAATAAAATTTACTTGCGATTTGGACACCCTTTGCAGACGTATAAGAGGTGCCAGTACCCACTATTATACATCTGCCGCCAGAGGAGCTGCGGGTAGATTAGCCTTTTATGCTACGAAAGCATTGTACTGTGATCATTTGTGCTTATTGGAACATAATCCGCAAAATATAATAGAGCGCGGATCCATTATTTGACGTAAGGGAAGCGACCCAAATATATTTAATGATTGAATCAGAACCCAGTTGATATAGAGAGGTGCTGCAATCATTAAATATTCTATGGAATATCGACCGACCCAATTCTGGTCTTCATCGTTTGACAGGACGTTTTTATCTTTTGGAAAGGCTTGTTTACGTCTGGGTCATGGCAAATAATAGTTGGCGTTAATAATTTAATCGCTCGTTACGTTATCTGAGAAAGCAATAAGTAACGTTCTGGTCTGAACATAATTACATTGAGAATTAAATGGATTAAGTTTGAGATGGCAGAAACAAATACTTCTTCCTTAAGTGGTTGTTGGGAAAAGTGAGGAATGTTCTTCAGGATCCATTTATTACAACATCTGACTAATGACATAGATCTATGTAGCTGGGCTATAATCTCATTGGGTCTGGGTCTGGACCTAGTCGCAGGTTATAAATTTGACGTTGGAAAAAATATATTATTTAAAGTTTGTAGTTCATTTTTATTTTTGGAATAATTTAATGACTAGTTTATTTATTCATTAACGCCCTTTTTCGGGGCTTTTACATATGCATAATAAGAAATATACATTATTTATTGTACATTACTGAAATGCTTCATCAACAACATTTTATATTTGTTTAAAGATAAATTGAAGATGTCCACTGACTTGGTATAATTGTTTCCCTCCATTAGTATTCTGGGCAAAGAGAAATACATATGGTAGTTAGTCCCAGAATTTCTGCACTGAAATAAATCCTGACTTCTAGTATTACGTTGTGAAATCCGGAAGCTTATCAATTCTATAAATACCGGAATATCAACTAAATCATTTAGAATTTTATATAGGAATACAAAGTCATTGAAAATTCTAATATAATATCTAAAATTGTAATATATAATAGTCCTAGATGTGACCGTACCCTTTTCTGATTTTTTTTTTTCAATTTTCGTTTAAGAATCGCTAATATTGTCGTCAATAATTTAGTTAGTTCACTTAACATTTTTATACCTCAAAGTAAACATGTCTTAAATAAAAAAATCCATTTTACAGGAAACGCGTCTTAAGATTGTTTACCTGTTTTTTTTATGTTTTTTTTAATTGAAGAGATGTAAAATTCATACTACTATAGTAATTTAATAAGGGTGCTTTTGTTATATATTTAATTTTTTAAAATTTTATGTATTTTCATAAGATTTTTAAATTTTAATGGACATAGGTAGTTCTGGCTCTCATAATGAAAGTGTTTTGACATTAGATGAAGAGTTTGGATAATACGGGTAGGTATATTCCGATGGTGTAATTTTTGTGAAGAAAATATCCGACCTACCACTTTATCAAAACTAATGGCAAACGTTGACGGCTAATTAGTTGCGTTAAAATACTAAAAAAGCGTGATGCTAACATTATCATGGGGAGAAGCACCTCACAAACGACCTTGAAGGTAACTCTAGAGGCAGTAAAATATCTAATCCGCCATCCAATTGAAAGCGGAAGTCGTCCCTTTCGAGGACTCCTCCCGATTATAAATCTGATAGGAGGCATATTTTACTGCGGTTAATGCCTAGCACTCATTCGGTTGAGGTGGCCTACCGGATATATGTTTTCTTACTGCGGCCACTAGCAGTTTCATTCGTCCCAGGGAGTAGGACCGTGCGAAGAAGTTAATAAAACGGTTCCATGTGTTCCGTTTGTATCGCGAATTCAATTGGCATCGTTTCTTCATTTCACAAACGATTCATTTCTCTGCCAGCTTTCCTTGGACTCCCACTTTCCCTATCTTTTCCCCGTCTTTAAACAGTATATTGAACAACGGGCGAGGAATACCTCGAGAGCCGTGTCGGCGCGGCGATGCAATATACCCCGCATACACTAGAGGTGAGGAGTATTTATCGTACCCAGTAAAAGTACCGGGTATTTTCATGCGATACTTTGTAATTGTGACAAATATCCAAATTACCTGGTTCCAAAATACTCACAAGTATTTTATACCGGGACTAAATATTTTTAGTAGGTACTTTTACAAGGTATTTTTGATGGGTATTTTAGTAGGTATTTAAATACTTTTGAGTATTTTGTCACCGGTATTTCTTTGTACCTGTACTCATTGCACCCAGTACTCATAGGACTCACCTCTAGCATATACACACGCGTAGAATACGCAATGATCCGGATGTCAATTTGAGATATTTTCAATAAAACTCCGAGACGTTAAGATATAAAAGGAAGGCCAACGGTGATATTTGTGTCAGCAAAATCGAACTCTGGATGAAAAGGATATTACTTTCTTCAAGAGATCGTTTCAAGAGATCGGGGTTTACTAAGCAGAATACGAATGGTGGTTTAGCCGTTGACTGAGTCAGGCGGGATTTTCTATCAGTGTTTAATGTGCGTATGCGTACTGAAACGGATGGTGTGGGCAAAATACTCTAAAACAGAAAATGGCAGCACTCAATTTTAATATATTTTTTACGTACTAGCCAGTTAAAACATTCGCAACAATGTTATCCTACGTCAAACTTGACCTATAGAGGAGTAAACACGATTCCGCTTTTTTATGTGAATACCGCACAAGAGTTACAATTGCTCCCAACCTAATTGGAGCATGTTGTGACACTGAAGGGAAGGGCGGGAAGGGTATGGGGCAGAGGAAGGCGGGGAAGTAGGGAAGTGATTGCCCTTGGTCAAAAGGGTGATACTGAGAGTATTTTCCACTCTGGAACGTGCCTCAAATATACTTATACACAATGTCCGGAAACTGGTGAATCTACATCACATTTGGAGTCGATTTTGTGGAACGGATTTTTTTTAATAGTTGTAATTGCAAAGGTTTTATATGATGTAGGTATAAAGTATAGTATAAGTATTTATATATATATTTTTTTTATTTCACAGCCCTCACTAGGGTTTCCTGTTCTGAGGCGGCCTGTAGTTTTTAAACTTTTGTATTTGGTTTCAAGTTGTCTTTACATCGTCTTTATAATGTTTCTAAGTTGAATATCATTTTGTTCTCTCAGCCATGTTTTTACTTTTGTTTTAAATGTATTCATTTACATTATTATTGAAGTGAAACTTCTTTAGGCGCGTAATGGATTTTCGGGGACGGAGTAAAACCGAGTTAGGATCGACACGAAAATGCGGGTACCCCCACCACCGCTCACCGTTCACTGTCCCTCTCTCACCATATGCGCTTGTTGAGGTGGGGGAGCCGCTCACGAACGTTCTCTCTCTTCTCTTCTTTCCTCTCTCTCAGACACCAGCGAACTGCGCCACGCCAAGCATCAGCTGCTTGGTTAGTATACTGCGTCGTGAGTGTAATACGAGTGAAATACGTAATTGATTGTGGTTCATACGGTTTGGTACAGAATTTCAGTGTTAAAAATGAGTAGTGACGAGATAGAGGTGATGAACACATCAGTGGCACAAGAGGAAATATCCCCTGAGAATCACCAAAGAAGAGGAGAGTCTGATTCACACAGTGATGACATTAACATAAGGTAAATATAACCTATAAGAGTTGATAAATATTTCACAATATAGTAGTATTGTTGGAATGTATATATCTCGCACTTTAGTTACCATAACCCAATTATCACGACATTAGGAAATGATATTCATGAAATTGACAATGAAAATGGCACATGATTGGTAAATTGTCATTGTAATTTCTTTGTAATTTTTAATTGTAATATTGTTATTTATGTAATATTGTATACTTGTGAATAAATTGAAAATTTTTGGAACTATACATTAATCGAACGTCATTCATCTATAAGAAAATATTAGAAAAAGCAAATCCATGCTTCGTCGTTGAATTATTTAACCTCTAATTTTCAAACTAACCTAAGAGAGAAAATAGAGATGATGAAATGAAAATAGAGAGAGAGGAATAATAGAAGTTTCACTTCTGTCTTGCGTAGGCTTGACACACCCACTTTTTTTTTTGTTTGATTTGGCAGAGCATTGTATAATTTCGTAGCAGAGAATTTAATATTTCCAAAAGATGTGTTCAAACTGGGAGTAACCAGTATATTTTGGCTTATTGCTCTGGTCGAGTATTTATGTTGGGCAGTGGAGTATTTAGATATATATATATATATATATATATATATATATATATATATATATATATATATATATATATATATATATATATATTTAATTTTAAATAAAATATTTTTTAATCATTGTAGACTTGGAAGTTTTTAAATATTTCTTCTGTCGGAGTTCTAACCGGAACTTTTATAATTGTGTGAGTGCTCTAGGCAGACCCCAACCAGTTATCTCGTACTCTATTAGTGATTGACACAAAGCGTAGTACACTCTTTGGGTTATGTTGAGCCGCTCTGTGTGAGTGCTCAAGGCAGATCCCCAACCAGTTTTCCCGTACTCTATTGGTAATTTATCGATAAAATTATTTATAAATTTTAATCACTTCACTATGCAATGTCATTGCTTATAACTAATTTAACTCCAGCGTTTGACGGTCACATATGACCGGGCGTCCATATTTTATAAAAGTCTTTTTATTATTTTTTTCTATAATGCGAAAATACGACATTTTTTAGCGTTAGAAAAAGAAATAACATTTTTTTCCAGTTTGCCTCGAATATTGGAATCCATTCATAAAATCCTAAAAAAAGCCAAAATGCATTCATATTTCGCGCCGCTATCGTAATAATCGGTTTAACTTTAAAAATTATTTCTTATTTTTAATTATATGAACAAGATAATAGTGAAGGTACAGTTTTCTTACAAATTCCCCCAAACAAAAATGTGTTTTCGAAATATAGAGTTCTCACAATTTTTCTATGCTTGGAGAAAAAATTTAAGCAAAAATGTGATAATATATGCGTTTTAGAAAACATTTTTCACGTTTCATATTTAAATTTTATTATTTAGAAATAGAAATGTTTACATATTAAATGAATAATTTGTAGGATAATTTAATTTTTAGATAATTTAATTTTATTTTTTAACACTGGAAGGATAATTTTATCTAGTTTCTAAAACAGTATTTGTTCATATAGCGCATTTGAAATACACTAAATGCACTATTTCAAATGCATTTGAAATACACAGAAAATATTGCAAACCGTACAAAAATGATGAAAATACTGAAGTGTTGACAAATTTTCAAAATGTCCACCTTCTGCTTGTAGGCAAAAGTGTAAACGTAAAGTAACACTATTTACAATTCGTATCTCATCTGTGGCTTCGTAAATACGTCTAACGAAGTTCTTGGCAAACTTTGCACTTCGTTGCACCCCAAAAGAAAAAAAATCTAGCGGCGTCAAGCCTGGAGACCGCGCTGGCCAAGGAGAATGACTCCCACGTCCAATCCAACGATCAGGTAATTGCTAATAGGTTGTATATAATAAAGTGATGTAAACAAAGTTATTTGTGTTTTAATAAAATAAATAATGCCATCACAAAATGATAAGCTTCCAGAAGAAATCTTCTTATTAAACGCTTGTTTGGTCAAGTAATTTTGCATAACTATGTATGTGTACTGCATATTTAAATATTCGGCAGTCATTTGGTTCGTTCTTTATACCGCCAGAGGCGTGCTCTGTCGGCCATCTCCGCCGTGCGTATCGGCCATATTTAAACCGAAATGAACCTTACGGTTGGTTAAAATTGAGGGCCAGAGTGGTATTTTTTGCCTGCAGACCCCCTATGCGGAATTTACCCGAAACACACAATTTGAATTTGACCAATCAGAGGGCCTACATCGTCCAGACGATCGCGTAATAATTCTATCAGATAATATGTCTCGACGCCATCTAGTGAGAAATTTACCACTCACAAAGCCTTTCCTACAAAAATAAAGTTGGTTGTTTACAGGTGGAAAAAATATAATAAGCATTAATTGTTGATTGAGGTACATATTGAATCATTTGGCGGGTTGGAAATAAGCCGAAATAGCTCAGTGGTTTCAGAGCATCTGACCAAACATCAGAAGGCACGGGTTCAATTCCCGTTGGCGGCATTTATTTTTACTCGGGAGATATTTTCAATTTGTATTGATATTTCAGGAGACTAATTATTTCTTATAATTATTTGTTGAAAATAATACTGTTAGTATATTCGTCCACCGTGTTGAAAGGTTATTAGAAAGTGCCAAATAATCATCGGCGGATCCGTTTGTTCGTCGAACCTTCCTACAAATGACAAATGGCGACTTTAGTTAATCATTCGCCACGAAAGGAGACTTTTTCACTAATTTGTAAATTAATTTTATTATTCAGTAATTTCCAAAGATGTCATTATATACACTTCGTGAATTATTACAAATCTTTCGGCTGTTAATGACGATGGAACCCCTTTACGCCTTTTCGCCAAATTTTTTTGTTGCTGTGGGCGGTTCCCAAATTAGAGTTCCCGAGAGGGTTTGCGGGGTCGTAAATCAAATTTACTTGCGCACGTCGGGATTTGAATCCGCGAGCTCCGGATTGCTAGTTGAGAGTCTAACTCCTCGAACACGGAAGCCGTTAAAATAAATTCTTCTAAAAACATCGAAATTAATTTTGAATTAAGAATAAGAAAATCTTTGTGTCTCAAATTGTATGCGGCTTTGTCGTTAAACAGTTTTATAGGTAAATTTTTAAATGCTAAAAAAATGAGGAAGCTACAAGTCAAAAATGTGTATATTCTTGGCATACCTTATATTGTAGGTAATAGGCATTAAAGTCGCTTGACAAACGGAGTCTAGAAACGTTCGGGTTCAAGCACAAAACTGTTTTTATTTATTTTGTAAATAATTTAATTAAAAAGTTAATCAAGTGAAACTGTCACAGATAATCTAAGCTATAATACTGTATTTATTTAAAAGTTTTTTCCTTTACGCGTTCATACATTTCTATTGAAAAAATATTTTTTTTAGTAGCTTACATTTATATTTTTTATTGAGTAATTTATTATTTTATTTGTATTCTACTCAAGCGAAACGATAGGAAAACCTTCAATTTATCTACAGAATATTTTTTGGTATTCATAATGTACACCAATTTGTTATAAAGATTAATCAAAATAGTGATTTAGCATTAAGCTTCTCCTTAAGATTTGACATTGTCTATAAGCGCCTATAAAATAGGATTCATTCATTTTATGCATCTTATGGATAAATATGCCAGTATTATTTCTGCCTGTATTTTAGGTATTTGTATTGTAGTCATTTGTAATGTTATTCTTCTATGTCTATTTTCTATATTGTGGTTTCTTGTTTAACAATGAAAAAAAAATAAAACAATCTTCATATTGAAAACGTAAATTTTTTTGTTTTGTTATTTTGTTGTTGAAATTATATCCGTTGTTCAATAAAGAACGTGTTGAAATCTACGCAATATTACCTAAACATACACCGGGAGGAATCCGGGTTGTAAAGCTATTTTATTACAAAACAATCGTCAAATTAAAAAATAGGATTTTTTTGAACAGCTTTAATTTAGTTGTGGCGAGAAAATGATGTAAAAGTAAAGTACGTTTGTTCAAGGCTCAAGACAAAGTTTAGTTCACAAGTAGGTAGAGGGCGCGTGGGCAGGATTTGTTCGTGGAATTGTTTCCTTCGTACGAGTTAGAGAAACGGTTGAATCTGAACTCGGTCATCATTAGGAATGGGGAAGTGGGCAAGAGAAATCAATAACATCATTTGTGGGTCCGAGGGAGACAGAAATAATATGGATGTTCGTTGTTTGTTGTCTAGAGCTAAAAGAACAGCATCTGGGAATTTACATTATATTTAATGACGCAATTAATGTACAAAATCCGTTATGATCCAAAATAATTTTCTTTGTTTATCTGAATAGCGTTTAATAAGCTCAATATAACAAATATTTAGAATTAAAAATAAAAACTGCCTTGTAATGTTAATCTTTGTTTACATTAAAGCTATTTGAGGTATTTACCTTTGCGAGTGAAATTAATGTTTTCCGGAATCTTGAGTTATTAAAAATTATTAGTTCTTTCATATTTCATTTTTATAACGGTTAATTCAACCTACTCTTTAATGACCATATTTACGGCAGAGTAGCAGTTACGAATGCTACCAAACGGTTCCATGATAACTCAACACAGTGATTATTCAACACACATTTAAAAAGTGATATAAAGTCATTAAAAACGATGATTTTTTTTTAACGTAACTTAACCTAACCTAACATAACCTACTTAAGCCTAGTTAAAAAAGTTTTTGTTTTATCACTTTCCATGACTTTATATAACTTTTTAAAAATGTGATGAGTTATCATTTTGATGATTTATCCGGTCACCATACCAAACAGTGATTTATTGGGGGGTAATTGCAGAAACATGTATAAAAAATGAATGGTAAAAGTTTTTTAAACTTTAATATGTCTTTGGAGATTTCGTATGGAGAGTCTTTTTATTTATTGTTTTTGTGTTTAATTCGTAGAACTCAATTTATTTTATTTTTTTTAAATTTAATTAAAATCAAATTTAATAATATAATTATTAAGTTCTGCAAGTATTTTTTGGTTTTTGTTATTGTTACAGCTGTTTCGGCTTTCAAGGCCATTGTGGTTTTAGCCACGTTTAGACGACTTATTAATATGATTCTATTTTACCCCCTCCCAATTTGAAATGATTTACTACCGTTTTTTTAAGTGAAGAAAGGAGAGGAAGTTCCGGGAAGGGAAAGGGAAAGAGGGATGGGTGTGGGAATCTGGTGGTCTGTGAGTTGAAGAGCGTTCGAGTCCGACTGGAGAGGTCTCTCTCCACTCTCCCGATCGGACCCGCCACGCATCTATGCCAGTATACCTGATTCATGGCCCAATTAACGTCTGAAGTAGTTTGTTTTACAGGTATGCACTTCTTCTCAAGATGGAATGGATTGGAAGCAGATCTCTAAGTGCTATCTGAGAAGTAGAAGGGCTTACTGGCAAACGGAAAGTGGCAATTATTGTAAAACTGATGGCAAGTATAAAAAGCTAGTACTCACCACCATGTAGGCATCCCCAATGGTCTCCACCTTGTAGACGTCGAAGTTCTCTATTATGGAATCGAAGCAGGTGTAGAGGTCATTCAGGAAATCAACCACCTGAAATTAAAGAGATGTATAGAAAACAAAAACACATTCTTCGATTCAACAACACGTTGAGTCATCAGTAGCGTTGAAGTATTCTGAAAGAGTGCACTTGGTTTGCCAGGAACAATTAATTCTTTAGCGCTGCAATCGGTACATTTACTTTCAGTCAATGCAATTAAGTTAGGATGTTCTGTAGTCGATCCAAAGCCTGACGTTTTTGAGAAGCGGATTAGACGAGGTTGTGTTGGTTAGGTTGAGAGCGGTGGACAGCGCCGAGAAGCCTACGTGGATACAAGGTAAGGGTAGGGTAGGTTGGTTTACCTCCAGCGGGGTACTCTGGGCGGACATCTCTGTGAAACCCACGATGTCGCTGAAGTAGATGGTGACGCAGTCGAAGCTCAATGAACACAAGGTAAGGGTAGGGTAGGTTGGTTTACCTCCAGCGGGGTACTCTGCGCGGACATCTCGGTGAAGCCCACGATGTCGCTGAAGTAGATGGTGACGCAGTCGAAGCTCAATGAACACAAGGTAAGGGTAGGGTAGGTTGGTTTACCTCCAGCGGGGTACTCTGCGCGGACATCTCGGTGAAGCCCACGATGTCGCTGAAGTAGGTGGTGACGCAGTCGAAGCTCAATGAACACAAGGTAAGGGTAGGGTAGGTTGGTTTACCTCCAGCGGGGTACTCTGCGCGGACATCTCGGTGAAGCCCACGATGTCGCTGAAGTAGATGGTGACGCAGTCGAAGCTCAATGAACACAAGGTAAGGGTAGGATAGGTTGGTTTACCTCCAGCGGGGTACTCTGGGCGGACATCTCAGTGAAGCCCACGATGTCGCTGAAGTAGATGGTGACACAGTCGAAGCTCTCCGGGTCGACGCGGTGGCCGCGCTTTAGCTGCTCCGCCACGGGCCGCGGCAGCATCTCAAGCAGCAGGGCCTCTGCACAAAACCAGAAAATAATAATATAAGTCAGCAGAAGCAGTTTTATTGTAATTCATTCACCCACTACCTTTACACGTCACTTTGCGACCGCACGAAGAGTTTTTTCTTAATATTGCTAATTTCTTAAAAAACGGATTGCAGGACATTAACGAATGAATTGATAGGTATCCTGATAAACTTTTAGTAAATGCCAATGTTTCGTTACATCTGCATTATATGTTAAGACAAATGAAGGTACATGAACACGTGTTCCGATATTATTACGAATTTACTAAAAGTTTATAAGGAAGCGGCCTGTAGTTTTAAACTCTATTTTATTTTCAGTTTATATTTGATATAGAATACTACTTTTATAACTGTCATATTAAAACCACATCGATATCAGTAATGGTAAATGCAGACATCATAAGTTTGAAGCACCGTTTTTATGGTCCACACCACTATCGGGCGACCATCTTAGACGATTTCACACATTCTAATAAATGTTGCCCATTAAGTACATTTTAAATCACAGGTTTCCTAAGTGGTTTATATGGACCCCCAGGGGTCGATATCGGCTTGCTGGGGGTCTATGTCAGCGAGAAAAAAATTTGGGGGTTCACGAGGATCAAATGGGAGTACATACGAGCGGACCCCCATTACCTCAAGTCAACATTTAGGAGTTCCGTAAATGACACAATAGACCTAACACAAATATAATAGACTGAGAAATTACTTATTTGATATTTGCATTTTTATATTTCGTAAAGTTGTTAATTGAGGTTAATAAATAGAGTCTACATTCCTTTTCTCGTCAGAATTAATATATTCAAGCAAAACATTGCACATTGGAAGCCGTGAATTTTCCTAGTTCCCCAACTTGCTTTTGAAAAACGTCCAGGGTAATAATGACGTTCAACATTTAAATGTACTTTACACAGACTTCAAAACTAAAGGACATTTTGACTATCGAAATGGAACGCTGAAGAATCGGAAAACATGTGACGAGAAGAAATGACCGGAATAAGCATTGACAAAGAACTTAAGGGGCAGTTTGTAGGGGTAGCTACAGAAAGAAATTCCCGTTGCGTATTCCCGCGGCTTCATTTTCATTTGGTGTAATACCTCACAAGGGTGCCTCTGTCTGCACAATGTAAAGACAGAGCAACCATACGGCCACCCGGTTGTTGGGCAGGCAAGGGAAGGGAATCTTTTTAGTAAAAAATAAATGATTATCACATGGGACGTTAATAGTTTTAGAAAAATTCAATATTCGCCAAACAGGGGGTCTACGGAAAAAAAAATTTTGGCAAGTGGTCTACGGGGCAAAAAAGTTTGGGAACCTCTGTTTTAAATGAATTGATGTACAACTTGAAGAAGTAGTTATTACATCATGTCTCTTATTTAATTGAACGAGTATTTCAATAGATATATTTATTTCACTGTTCAGCAGTAAATGTAATAAAGTGTTCGTGAAATTTAAGTACAAGTCAGCATTTGCAAAGTCATACAAATGTAAAACAGCTGAAGCATTCGGAGAGGAAAGGAATGAAGAGAATTTGTAGTAAGCAAGTAAAGTTCCCCTGATTAAAGCTAGCGAGGCATTTTACCTGTTTTCTTTTTCTCCTCCTGAAGTTGGTCTGTTCTCTCGTCCACTAACAGTTCCAGATTGTTAGCATATTTCTCCATCATTGCCATCATATTGTCGAATATATTCGGTTTCCTGTGAACAAACGATTTGTTGTTGATTTGCTTTTGAGGTGAATATTTCGGGCATAATTGCAATGTTCATCATCAAGGTACAAAATAAATAAAAACCCCAAAATTACTACATGTTGTATAATACTTTAACAAGTTATAACTTCGATCGTTATTTTCAAAGGGGATTTATTACCTTCTTATTACATTATTTACCCCGTAATTGTTTAAAATGTTTAATCAACGAATCTGGTGGTAACGCGAATTCTTGCTACTTATGGTACCTACCATGATCAAATAAGTAAAATCTGGTTAGATCAGCGAGCGGCAGTAGAATGTGTTACCAGAACATACGTAATCTCAAAATAGCCTCTAAATGCTTTTAAGTATTACATAATAAGTACTCACATTCCTTTCCTTAGAGGTCTCAGTTTCGTCCTTATGGCTTTGAAGTCAGGTCTATCTTCGGGCACTTCCGCCCAGCACTCCTTCAAACAGTCTCTCACGAAGTCGAAACCGCTCTCCAACGGTTCTAGACAAGGTCTGGAAAAAACACATAATTATATATCAAACTGATTGCTCAGTTTTGTAAGATTTGTGTGAAATAAAATATATACATAACAAATAGAATAAAGATACTTAAAACCAAATACTATTTTTATTAATTAGAACATCCCATGTTTCTTTATATAGTAATATTTGTTGGGTCTCAATTATTCGGGTCCGGTCTCAATGTTATCGACAGTCTTTACTCTGAAAAGGGAACATTTAGAAAATTTATCTGAATCTTATCGTCTCATGGTTTGTCATTTGGATGGCGAAAAACAAAAGAAATTAAACCACAATACAGGCTCCACTTATACGAGTAGTTTTACCGCAATTATTTGCTCCAGTTATTTCCGACATATTTCCGAGATATTTAGCAATATCTCCCAATATCCTTTTAATATGAAAGGATTTATAAAAACATATCGTGAAGTTTGACAATATAGCGGCGCTTTGTTCCCGATATTTGGTGATATGGGTCAGGAGTCAGATTGAGGTGGCGACATCTGTCGATAATGGAATCCCTTTATTTTCAGTTGCTTCCAGTTTTTGTTCGCCGGAAGAGAGGAGGGGAAGTAATTGCTAGGTGCGTGTCCCGAGCTTTTCCCGGAAGATTAATAAAACTTTTCTATCAATTATAGAAGAGGTTTCGGTGGAAAGTGGTCAAAGGATAAACTTCTAAATAAATTAATGATTTTAAATTAGGCTAGAATACTATTGTGATTTATTTTTGTTTTTGCGTTCAGAAATGAGTGACTCTGAGGTAGGCAGAGAGAAGGGTGCGCTAGATGTTACATCTATCATTTTTATGTTGTTCTGACTTTTAATGCACTAGCGCAAGAATTAATATCTTTTGTAATAAAACAACTGGGGGTTGAAGTAAATTCAGTGGTAACATCTTCAAAATAATGCATTTTTTGGTTATTGGCCAGTTTATTGTTGGTTGGTTGGTTGAGCGTTCCAAAGCTCCCACTTGAGTTCCCACTCGCACGTCGCGGGTATAACCTCTTCTATCTAAGTTAGCCATCATTGGACAAGGAAAACGAACATTTGAGGAATTCAAGTATTAAGGTTTTTCGTAACTCATAATCCCAGAGTGTTTACCTAAAGAAGTTCAATGAAAAGTTATTTTATTTTATTTATTTATTAATGGGCTGCCGTCCATTTTACAAAACAAAAACACGAAATTTTAATAAAAAATATACATTAAAGAGTAAATAAATATAATTTTTCTTTACTTGCTTAGTGACCGATAAAAATCATATAGATTTTTACCGAAAAACCCTATGAATTGAATTTTCATAAAATAAACAATGTTACATTGTTTGAACGATCAGCTCCCCACATACAGAGTAGATTCGAATATGACAGAGTAACAGATCATATTTGACAAAGTCCTGGAAATTAATAAATAACTTTTTACTGATTTTCTTCGTGAAGTAAACATTCCCGGGTTACGAATAACCTTACAGTAATTGAATTCCTCCTACTTTCATAAATATAAGAGGAAAATAATGTTCGTTTTCCTTGTGCAATTATGGATAATTTCACTAGAAGAGATTGTTCCTGCGACGTCTGAATTCCCTTTGTAATTAAATTTAGTTATCTGTAATTTACTTAATTTAAATTCGTCTTTCATAGGACGTGAATAAATAGTGACATAAACAAAAGTATTATTCTATTTATAATATGTTTTAATAATAAAACTTTGAATAAGCCAAATTTCCAAGTAAACTTTCCCAAGTCTCTACATTAAATATTTAAGTAAAATAGATTTCCCAGAAGTCCCTGGGCATATCAAATAATTGATGTTTATTATGTCAGTTTCTAAGTATGAACAATGTATGTTATTACATTCGTATAACACATAACGCAGATTATATTATAATTTCGCGAGGAAACTTACAACCTACCGCAGAACAGCATTATTAAAGGAGCAATAACAAACTTCAACAAATAATTTAAAGTAAACGGTAGTGGGAAACAATAAATTATACGGTGGAAACATACCTTGTTTAAGTTACAATTTGGCTGAAGTTTTGCAGTATTTAGCCTTATTCCCTCGACTTAAACTAGGTTTGGCAAGTAGAGGGGACAGATAGAGAAAGGAGTGTGAAAGGAGGATCAGACCGTACCCGAAAATCTTTAAACAATGATTCCTGAGCTTATTCCTGATAAAAAATGTAGAATTTTAGTCTAATTTAGTTTAATTCTAAGAAAAATAAAGTCTTTCACAATAACTGTCCAACCACTCAACCCGACCCTAACAGTCCAATACCCACCGAACAAATTGTCACCAGAGACCAACATGAAATCTACATTTTAACTCTAAATAAACTCTGAAAGAATCAGTCAAATCTTCACAGAGGCTGTGAAAATCTTTCCCATTTGATGAATTTCACTGACGAACATAATTGACAGAGTGCCATAGGCTCACCATACTAGTACCTCAAACCGTTGGCAGTTTATCTAGGTACCATATGACATTAGTGTCTGACCTGAAGGGCGGCGCCCCGGGCTCCGGGCTGGCCACCTTCCGGAGCACAAGCTCGGCGCCCCCGGGTTGCTCACCGAAAGGCCCCCTCCGCGTGTGCAGCTCGTACAGCAGCAGACCGAACGAGTACACGTCCCCACGGGGCGAGCCGCCCCCCGCGCCCGCGCGGAGCAGCTCGGGCGCGCGGTACAGCAGACCTGCGCGGAACATACAAGGAATATTATACCATAAGGTGTTTTAATTATAGCACCGGATTTAATTAAATTTTGTGGAATTCGCAGATGCAAGTTTAAAGTTTAGATGCACGATGCTTGTAGGAATATTTAATTAATTGTTAACCTTGAACTGTTAATACTTTCAGACCGGCAAGTACGATAATATTCACAACCACAAACTTTAATTACTCTTTTAGATATTTTACTTTTAACTCGTGCAAACTCTTGGGTTCTAAGTTATATCGGCAGACACAACTGACAAATAGTCATGTCCCTTTATCACTTGCCACAGAGAATTGAGGGAATAAGAAGGAAATACCATATTAGAAGAAGATGTGCAGATAGATTTGGATGATTCACCTTCTAGTCTGGCCTGCACCAGAGTAGACTCCACCGGCAGCTCCTCGCCCCGGCGGAAGCTCTCCAGCCCGAAGTCTGAGAGCTTCACCACCCAGCGCGAGTCCACCAGGCAGTTGGAGGCCTGCAGCGAGCCGTGGCAGCGCAGCGGAGACTCGTGCAGGTAGCTCATACCCTGCCAAGGAAGAGACACAAGATAACAAACATCTCATTACAAGTTGAGAGCTTCACCACCCAGCGCAAGTCCACCAGGCAGTTGGAGGCCTGCAGCGAGCCGTGGCAGCGCAGCGGAGACTCGTGCAGGTAGCTCATACCCTGCCAAGGAAGAGACACAAGATAAAAAAACATCTCATTACAAGTTGAGAGCTTCACTACCCAGCGCGAGTCCACCAGGCAGTTGGAGGCCTGCAGCGAGCCGTGGCAGCGCAGCGGAGACTCGTGCAGGTAGCTCATACCCTGCCAAAGAAGCGACACAAGATAACAAACATCTCATTACAAGTTGAGAGCTTCACCACCCAGCGCGAGTCCACCAGGCAGTTGGAGGCCTGCAGCGAGCCGTGGCAGCGCAGCGGAGACTCGTGCAGGTAGCTCATTCCCTGCCAAGGAAGAGACACAGGATAACAAACATCTCATTATAAGTTGAGAGCTTCACCAATCAGCGCGAGTCCACCAGGCAGTTGGAGGCCTGCAGCGAACCGTGGCAGCGCAGCGGAGACTCGTGCAGGTAGCTCATACCCTGCCAAGGAAGCGACACAAGATAAAAAAAACATATACGTCGGAAAAAATCTCGCAAACGAAATAACTAACAACATAGATAATACCACCACATCAGGAATTCCAGTAGCTTCATTAAATAAAACGGTAAAAACATTCGAAACGATAACCGAACAAGAAACTGTTGTTATAATACAAAACCTAAAAACTGAGTCCGCACCAGGTTTTGATGGGATAACCGTTGAAATTCTGAAAAAAAATCTTAACTTTTTGAAAAAACCTATTACACATATCATAAATAATAGTCTTAAAAAAGGAATCTTTCCATCTATTTACAAAAAAACTATTATTTCACTGATTTTTAAATCAGGTGATACTAAAGAAATTAATAACTACCGACCTATATCAGTATTATCAAATATCTGAAAATTTTTTGAAAAGGTAGCAAAAAAGCAACTGCTAAAATTTATTGAAACTAATAATATATTGAGTGACCAACAATTTGGATTTCGCGAAAAAATAAGCACACAGGACGCAATCATAGATTTAACAACAAAAATACATCAAGCACTAGACAAAGGCAAAAAATCTCTTGCAATATTCATAGACCTAAAGAAAGCCTTCGACAGCATAAGTCACAAAAAATTACTCTACAAGCTTAACAAAATAGGAATTATAGATAATGCCAAAATGTGGATGGAAAGTTTCCTGAACTCTAGAAGTCAATATGTAAAAATAAATAACACTCTCAGTGAACCGAACACAAGTGACTTTGGAATACCACAAGGCACCATATTGGGCCCTCTTCTATTCATATTATATGTTAATAATATCTTTAAATTACCATTAACAGGAAAACTCATTTCATATGCAGATGATACTGCAATTATATTTCAAGCGAATTCATTGAATGAACTTGAAATAATTGCTAACAATGATATCAATACGTTAAAAGAATGGTTTGATAAAAACTTATTAACATTAAATATTGAAAAAAACATATTATATAATTTTTAGTATAAACAAAATAAACCCTTTTATTACATTAAATATTAAAATACATTCAAAAAAATGCATATCAAAAAAATCTACTTGCCAAAATAATGACTGTTTATCCATAGGAAATAAAAATGAAATTAAATATTTAGGTGTAATAATAGATAGTCAACTTAAGTGGAAAACTCACATAAACAATATCATAAATAGATTAAGAAAACTCATTTACATATTTACTTAACTTAAAAATTCTTAAAAATATTTACTACGCTCTAGCCCATTCAATAATACAGTATGGTATCGTTGCGTGGGGGGGAGCTTACAAATCATCACTTTTACCGCTGGAAATCACTCAAAGGCTGTTAATAAAAATTTTAATAAAAAAACCATCAGACTACCCAACCTTACAACTTTTCCAAGATTTTCAAGTCCCATCACTAAAAAATACATATACAAAAAATACGCTACTTCAAATCCACAAAGATCTGTATAAGAAGTCACACCATGCCATGGTTCGTGTCGAGAGCAATAGGCAAAATACAATGGGTCGCTTATGGACTCCATTAATGCATACCAGTTTTGCACAACACTATTACACGTACACTGGAGTGGTATGGTTTAATAAATTAACGACTGAGATGAGATTAGAACCGGACTTTAATAAATTTAAAAATAAAATTAACTTCACTACAATAAATAATTTAACGAATTAGAATGACGATGATATCTCACTATATTATTTTATAAATTATTGTATAAAAAAACTAAAATCTCTTCACTTTATATGTTTTTATGATTCTTTTTTTCTTCTATTTACATATGTATGTTAAGTTTTTATTATTTTCCCTTTACACACGAGTTTTAGACTCTTGTAAAGGTAAACATGTTAATTTTTATTGAAATATGTTCTTACTATGTAAATTTAAACATTATACTGTATTTTATAAAATAAATAAAAATATTAAAAAAAAATATATATATATCATTACAAGTTGAGAGCTTCACCACCCAGCGCGAGTCCACCAGGCAGTTGGAGGCCTGCAGCGAGCCTTGCAGGTAGCTCATGCCCTGCCAAAGAAGCGACATAGGATAACAAATCATTATGGGTATTTTTCAGTGCACCTCAGATATTTTTCACCTTCTGTCGAAATATTTTTAAGGGTTCGTGTTTTCATCACCCCAAATGTGAAAATGTTTGTAAATCTTCTTATATTAAATCTTGATAATAAATACAAAAAAAACTTTTCAAAAACTGCAGCGATTTGCAGATTTCATGTTGAATAGAAGGTCCCGTTTAATGTTAGCAGTAAATGAACTGTTAAGGCCCGAACAAACCGCCGCGATCAAAGCGCGTCCGCGATCCCGTGCACGGTGGCGATCAGATGTTGTGTATGAACTTGTAGCAACGTGTTCACATCGAAGCATTCTCTGATTGGCCGCGGCGTCCTGTGCAGCGTCTGGACGCGGCGATCGCTCGCGTCCGCGATCAGTTGCTGCTTGCAGGATCTGCACGCTGCACGCAACGTAATTATCTCTGAGTTTGTGGTATTTCTCATGATGTCGGATACAAATACAGAGAGAATGATCAACGAAATTAGCATCTGCCGATGGTTTTTTTATGTTTTCAGCAATTAAATAAAATTATTATCACTTTTGATATAAAATATAATAAACATAATCGATTAGCTATGAATATTCATATTTTTCCGATATTAAATCGCTTATTTTGAGATGTGTATTGACTACACAGCACCGGAACACGTGTATTTTTTTAGCACAGTTCTATGTTTATATTTTGTACAAAAGAAGTTGTAATTATTATATATGTGTTCGATTAATTTATTTTACGTAAGTGTAAACCGTGAAAGTGTAAAAGTGTAAAGTGTAAAAAGTGTTAAGAATGTTGTCCCCATTAATCTGATATTTAAAATATTGAAATCAAAAGAAACTCTTGTAATTAAAATTTATTAAAAAATAGTTTATTCAAATATACATAAATTCTAACAAAATTGCATTATGTGTTTCATTTTATCCTACCAACCCGTCGAAATTATTTATCTTACCAAACCGTCTTTTAAGTAAATTTACACTTTTCAGGGGCTTTTTCACCATCTTCCCAATAGCTTATTTACCCTAATAACGAATATTATTAAAATAAAAATAAAATACTTGCAGTGGTTAAAAAAATCAGCCAACTTATCCAATATATAGTCACTATACATAGGTTCGATTACCGAATTATAAACTCCAACTTAATAAATAAATAAGCCGTAAATCGAAAATATTCGTTATTAGGGTAGATAAGCTACTATCTTCATCATCTGCAATAGCCGCTAGAAGTAATAATTCTTCTTCAGATTCGTCTCCAAACATGATTATGATTATTTAAATGGTTCCCGCTCCGAGCTATACCTACCACACAACCGACACGAACGTACGAGTGCCACGGACGCCAGCTGATCGCTAGTTGATCGCTAGTTTGGTGTGAACGGTTCTGCACGCACACAGGACGCTCACCGTGCACGCCATCGCGGACGCAAAATGATCGCGGCGGTTTGGCCTTGCCTTTACACCCTTATTCATAAGCTTGAGACCTAAATGGTTTTACGCTTTATTTCTGAAAAGTACAAATAAGGCAAAATGGATCTACATTTATTCAATGGATTATTTTGAATAAATTGAATGGAAAAACCAAATTCGAAGAAATCCTTGGATTGTTGAAATTGTTTAGGTAGCGCAATTAATTAGCAATAATTTTTTTTTTATTTTTATATTTACTCCACACAGGAGGCCCTGAAGAAAATAATTTCCCTCAGGGCCTATGTCATCTTTGGGGATGCTGTGTGGAGGGTCTTTTTGTGGAGAGGAAGGAGTGAACATGGGTCTTGAAGAGTCCCATGTTGTAGGAGGGAGGAAACACAGAGGCCGGCAGTTCGTTCCACAGCCGAGCTGTTGAACTTAAGAACGAATCATAGAAGCGACCCGTTCTCATGTGACAAGTGTCAACTGTGTACAAATGTTGGGCGCGCGTTTGGCGTGTATCCCGACTACGCACCGGTGCCGAAGGGATCAATGACGCTAGTTCCTCAGAGCATCTTCCATTGTAATACCGATAGAACAAGGACAGCATACCTACCTGACGCCTGTGCTCTAAAGATTGCAGTCCGTTTGTTAAGATTGGGGAATCTATCAAACGGACCGCCCGTTTCTGCACAGAGTCAAGGGTTTTTTTCAGGTATTTTGGGGCTCCAGACCAGAGATGGCTGCCAAATTCGACAGTAGGGCGCACAATGACTAATACTAAGCACAATATCATTCTTAGTCCGTGAGAAGCTCAGAAATTTTAATTTTTTTCATGTAAAACATTCGGAAATATAACACCTTTCAATTTTTATTATTATTCAAATAAATAATGCCACATAATCTACGGTGTACCTAAGATGTACCACCATAGTAAAGCTAGGCTTGTGTGTATGGGGGATGTGTCGTTTAGTTTTTTTTTTATGTATATGCCAAACTATTCAGTGTTTACTTTCAGTGTGTTTTTTAACGTGAATTTTAAATTTTTTGTTGTTATTTATGTTTCGGATACTTTCTGATAATGAATTACAATTTTTTACTCCAAGATAATTAATTATAGTTGAATTGCCCCAATGTTTTTTTACATTTTGGAGTTGAATAATTGTAATGTTGCATGGTAGAAGTATAATGTATTTAGTTTTCTGATTATAAATTTTTGAAACAAAAGTTCTGATAAATATTTATATGGTTTAAATAGAATTGTTTTTTAATATTAATTTTTGTGTGTGTTTTTATAAGTTCCACTCCATCTTATTGTATTAGTGATTGGCAGAAAGCAAAGTACGTCATTCTGAGTAAATCTTTATTTAGTGTATGTCTTAGACATACGTTTTCTCGTTCTGTCTTGGAGTATGTTTGTGTGTGGACCATTTTAGGTATTGGTTTACTGTAATTCCTACTATTTTATGTCGGTTTTGCTTTCTATTACTATACATAAAGATACATTAAAGTACCTACATGAAATCGTAAAAATGATAATATCATAAATATGTGAACGATATCGAATTTATTCCAGAAATCTCTCTGCAGAACTTTCGTGTCAACTCAGCAATTTTCAACGGAAACGTCTTTTTTTTACAACGAGCCTTGGAAATAAAATAAAAAAATTAAAAAGACAAGATGCCCATTGCTTGCTTATGCGTCAATTATCGTCCAAAGTCGAGTGTTCAAACTCTGGCGAAGCCGGGTACTCCGGTAGTAACTACTTAGCTGGTAACGGTAGTAAATATTAATGTAAAACAAAATTAAGCTGACGATAAAATAATATACTTCATAATTACCATAGTGGTTGTTCAAATTACTGTTATATTTTTTTTAAATATAACGATGGATAGATTAATAATTTATTTATTAAAGCTCTATTGGGCTTTTACAATAATATTGTAAATTAAATAAAAAAAAACAAAAAACTAATAAACTTAAACTTAACAAAAGTAAGACGAAAATAGCAACAAATAATATATAAATATAAAGCAAAAAATACAATATACTCAGTAAGTTAATAAACACGCTAACTCAAGAACGCCTACTAATGAGCTAACGAATACTAAAGCCCCCCAAACTCAACTACTATTCTACCGATTTATAATAAGTTTCTCGTTTAACACTTTATGTTTTCAAGTTCAAATAATATCTATATATTTGTTATGACGAAACGTTAATTATTTAAATTTCCTCGATTGAAAAAAAGTAAGCTCCGAAAATGATTAAAAACAAGTTTCGTTCTGTTATTTAACATGTTATAGGCATAAAAAAATTCAAAGTATATCTTTAAATGCAACTAAAGCAATTTTGGAGAGATTTTTGCTCTTTTTCAAACAAGTCATATTTTATTAAATATTTTTACCATTTTCGCTTTATTTTTATCATTTTTTTAATATTAGCGCGCTCCCTCTAACATTCTTATTTACATATTTCTCTTTCAAACCATCTTTGAACGCTTACAATATCTCGTATAACTCGTTATTGACATTTACTGAAAAGTGATAAAAAAAAGTAAATTAATTTAGTTATAAATGTATCAAAATTTACAACGAAAATATAAGCGACATCTATTAATTAAAATCATTGCCAAGTCTGAGAATCCTTTCAATGACAGAATTCAACACAAAGTTATTGTTGTTAACAATATGTTCCATCTAGTATGAAACTATCTTTAATTTTTTTTGTAATTTTGCATGATAAAAGTATAATGTATTCAGTTTTCAGACTTTTGATTTTCTGAATTCTTTAAATTGGAGTTCTAATGAATATGTTTGTGGTTTATATAAACATAATTTTTTTGTTCCACCCCAACCTTCATTTCGTATTGCATTACTGATTGGCAGAAGGCAAAATATGTCATTCTGAGTAAATCTTTATTTAGTATATCTCTAAATTATGCGTGTATAAAAAACATGTCAACATTTGAAAGTATGTAATAACCACAATGAGGACATAGAAATACTCAAATTTAAATATCCGAAAGCAAAATTCATGATTGATGATGATTATAATCTGCCGAACTGGACCAGCCAAGATGACATCGGATCTGCTGCCACAAACGAAGTTGAATTACAATGCTCTAAATCCAGTGAAATTCGTGATATGTCCATATTCCTGGGACTAACTCAATCAAACAATGTATTTAATTCTAATCATCGAATGTTAAATTTAGTGTTTTTTAGTGATTAAAAATAGTGGTCGAGAAAACTGACGAATTATTATTACCTCTCGATAAACACCATCCACCATCAGATATTATCATAACAATGTCTGGAAGATCTCCAAACCTAACTACCACATTGTATGAATTCTCCAAAGCTGAATCCCATAATATTATAAAGTACCTTACTTCGGTAGATCGGTTAATTTTAGACGAGGAAAATAATTTAAATAATCAATTAGAAAAATGTTACTGAATTTTAAATACCTCGATAGAACGCTTTGTTCCCAGGGTCAACTTCACACCTAATATCGCAAATGGTTTACAGGGAAATTACATTTTTTTATTAATCATCACTAAAAACATATCCATAAAGTATGTAAAAACGTACCAGAAATCCTAATGATTACATAACTTTTACTAACTTACGAAAACAGTGTAAAGAATTATCACCAAATGCTATAGTGATTATAATAGCCTAATAGCTAAAGAGGTACACCAAAATGTTAAAAATTCATAGAGTTTTTCTAAATCTCAACAAAAAACAATAGTGGATTTCCCAATAACATGTACTGAAGAGAAAAATGTGCCGACAGTATCGGAAATATAGTTAATCTCTTTGCTGATTCATTTAAAAGTGTTTACGACACAGGTATTCCTGTCAATATTGTTCCCGATATTTCAGTGGAAGAGTAATTAAATCTAAGCCAATTTTTCATCAAAATAAAAGCCATAGAAAATGGCATAAAATAATTGGATAGCAATAAATCTGCTGGACCGGATGGTACTACTCCAATATTTTTAATAACTTATATAACTTAGTTGTCTGATATAACCTCTATATAAACTCCTTAACAAGTTTATCTTCTGGGTCTTTTCTCAGTGGAAAAAGAGTCTGCTGAACCGAAACTTTTTTAGAAATTAGTGCTAGATTGTAAAACCTATCAACAACAGTATTGTTCCTAACCAACATGGCTTCATCACAGTTCGCTCTACCTTAAGTAATTTAATGATTTATGAAAAGTAATCAGAATCCCTTGGTCTCAAACAACAAGTGGACAGTAAATACACCGATTTTAGTAAAGCTTTTGATAAGGTGCTACATCACATACGCATTATATAAACTCTTATTTTCAGACATCAAAGGTAAATTGTTGAGTTGGATTGTTAGTTACCCTAGAAATAGGGTGCTTAGCGTAATCATCAATTCTGTACAATCTTATATATTTGAGGCCACGAGTGGAGTTTCTTAAGGCTAATTTTCAATGCTGACGACTTAAAAATAATATGAAATGTATTCGATTACCAAATTTTACAAAATAATTCATTTATTTATAGAGCGGAGACAGTTTGCATATAGTTCCCGTGAGCACTTAGGTCATAGCCCCATTTTACCTCATTCTTTTAACAGTAACCCTGTCCCTTTTATAAAGTTCACCAGGGTTGTCATTGGATATATGGCTATGTATTCTGGTTCCACAATGAATCTTCCTAGGTCTCATTTCTCCTCTCCAATCCCCTGAAGTTTCCACGAGGGAAGAGAGCATCATATCTCCACTCCCATTTGGTTCCGTGAAGGCCCCACAAGGAAAGAATTCACGGAGGTGGCCTCATCTCTCCTCTCCACTTCTCTTTGGTTTCCTAAAGGCCCCACGGTGGAAGAGGGTTTCATCTCTCCTCTCCACTCCTCTTTGGTTCCTTGTTGGCCGCCCGACGGAGGAGTCGACTCCCCCTTGATTCCCTGGAGGCCCCACGACAGAGAGGTCGACTCCTCCTTGGTTCCCTGAAGGCTCCACGAGGCAAGACGAGGTTTTCGAATGGTCCAATTTCCTCCCACGAGTATCTGGGGAAATAGAAGGTCCACTCCAGCTGAGCCCCGAGTGCTGGAGTAAGGTCTAAATACTCCGAGATCGACTCCGAGTTTCTCGGAGGCACCGATTGTGACTTTCGTGTTTCCTAGGTCATTTAGTCTGAGCACGGTACCTCACACCTTAGCTTGGGATGGTTATTGGAGGTCCACAACTAATGGTATATAAGTTGTTTTTTTTTTAATTTGGTGTCCGTAAATTTATTTAAGCCCACTCTTTTAGTTTGTTTATATCTGTATTGGCAATGGTATTTACTTCCGTCCATATATTCGCTTTTATTAGCAGTACTGTGTCGTCTGCGCGGGAATTAATTTCAACTTACTTAGAGAAATTAAATATATCGTTAACATATATGATATATAGGAAAGGGCCTAATACCGTACCTTGAGGTATTGATAATTCACTACATTCAGAGCCACTAACTTGATCGAATAATTTAACTCCTTGAAGTCTTTTATCTAGGTAACTAGTTCTCTATGCTAAGTATTTTCCATTTATTCCAACAGTTTCTAATTAATTTATTACTTCTTTATGTGATGAAATGTCGAAGGCTCTTTTAAGTATATTCTAATGACGTCACAGAAAAGCAGTTAGTACCTAAAAGTAAAAGAAAAATAACCTTTGTTTCTCACCACATTCAAAAACCTCCGCGAATATACAAAACAAATAGTTGTTTTTAAACCAGTAGCAAAAGAATCGTCGTATAAAATGTATTTTATTGGTTAGTGGCAGTTTAAGCCATATGGATTTCCTTTGACGAACATAATATGTAGATTATAAAACCAAACTGGGAAAAAACTCAGTTATCGAATTGCGGGTCTTGTATTGGGCGCGGGCGGCGGAGACAAGCTGGAAAACAAACAAAACGAAATATATTCTAAGAACAGAACGACCAGATTTTATCTTCATACACGGAGAACGAAACAAGTACAATATTGTACAAATATATATATTCTTTTATAAAACATCGACGTTTTTGTTACTGGCGATGTGCGAACTCAGGCATATTAAACAATGTCAAAATGCCCAAAGAGTCCATGGGATTTAATAATCTTATGTCTAACTACCGAATATCTCTAGCCGATAAAGTACTGAAAACTGTCCATATTTCCTCGGAATATTAATTGCACGTGATATGGTTCGAAGAATGATTATGAATTAATAATTAATAACCCTCACTAAATATTAGTAATGGTGATTGCACGTGATACGGTAAGAAGAATGCTTATGAATTGAGTATTTTCATACAATGCCTGGTTTATGTGTTTTACCCGTAACATAAATATATATAAACACATGAATAATTTTTTTACATATCACTTTGTATAGAACTACACCCAAAAGCGCATACAGACACCAAACTGCTCATATCCCTGTAAATCGGAGCACAAAAACAAGTATTTATATTCTAAAAAAGTTTTTGTGGAGAAACAATACAATAGAAATGCTGATAAAGGAAAACCGCTGATAGATCTACTGTAACAACTCACTCTTTCTCACAAATTAAGCACGTGACAAAAAGAGAAGTTCCAGCGGACCTCTCAGCGGCAGGACAAAGGGGTGACAAGGGGGAGGGAGAGGGACGCAAAGAATGCTTGAATTGAACTTTTTTCGCAAATCAAAGCAGAAAAATAATACTTCAGCGTGGCTGCGGTATTACATCTCTAGACACATCTGTCAGCCACTCAACCATCAATACAGAAATTACCAGAAGTGCTTATTAGTTATTATTCATTACTTATACATAATATCTAATCTAGTCGACATAAGAGCACCTAATATATTTCAATGTCACTGTTCACAAACAAATTTTGTAGCAAACTCGCTTTTTCATTTACATATTTTACATAGCTCATCAGAAATGATTTCGAAATGTTTAATATTACTAATTAGATGTTTAAAACACAAAAACAAAAAAAATTACGTTATAGTCATTTTTGATAATTAATAATTTTTTATCGTTTCGTAATCAAATTTTAAACCATTTTAATGTTAATAATTATTGTATGCAGCATTGTTTAGTAATAAATTTTGTTATAAAAAAAAGTAATCATTTTACTCAATACCCAATGTAAACTCCCTACGGTAAAATGTAAACTGTAAACGTAAAGGCAATAACTAAAATAAATAAATCTGCATTGCAAACCATAATTTATCTTCTTCCTCATTCCTCTTCAAAATTACAGCATGATTATAAAATTACAGCATGATTATAAAATTACAAAACGGTTGTAAAATTTACAGCATGGTTGTAAAATTACAGCATGATTATAAAATTACAGCATGGTTATAAAATTACAGCATGGTTGTAAAATTACAGCATAGTTATAAAAATACAGCATGGTTATAAAATTACAGCATGATTATAAAATTACAGCATGGTTATAAAAGTTTATTTTTAATTTAGAAAAGGATCGTGATATTTATTTTCTCATGTTGATTGTGTGAGTCGTTCATATCGTGACACTTCAAGGGATGATTATTTTATTTTATTTGGTTTTATGCCTAGCAGGGTATTTACATAGATTATAATAACAGACTTTACCTAACGATTTAACGAAAATTGTACAAAAAGTTTTGAAGCATAAAGTAAAGTAAAACCAATAAACTAAATATTTGTAACATGTGTAACAACTTCATAGAATAAAATGAAAACTAAAACAATTCTATAAGAAAAATCGCGAACTGCATTACCATAATTTTAAGAATTCAGCAAAAAGCTGGTATAGATCACGTTTAATTCTATAATCGGAGTCAATAAAATTTACTAGACGTTTGACAAATATTTGATGTAAGAATATTACTCCTAAACTTCATATCATATCATGCATCCTTTTGTATAGATTGCATTTGAATTACTGAACTTGTTGCCGACATCATATCATGCATCCTATTGGTTAGTGAGTGTGTCTGATAGTTGGTTGCGTATTAGGGGGCCGACAGACGTAGCTATAAAAGATCAAAAGTTATTTGGCTTGGCGTATTTCGGCATATCGCTCGCCATACATTTCAATTGGAAATGTACGGCGAGCGATATGCCGAAATACGCCAAGCCAAATATCTTTTGATCTTTTATAGCTACGTCTGTCGGCACCATTAATTACAGACAAATGTGTCATTTTGTCTTATAATATGAGTAGGTAAGTTGAAAATATGGTGTCATCTGTCTATTCTCGCGTTTTCAAAATGATTATGTGACAGTGTTTGAGGGCATTTTCGGAAAAATTTGTGCATATTTTTACCATTTTTATGCTTTCCATTCCGTTATTTTACGTTTTATTTATAAGTTTCTATAAATATTTATTCGAAGTTGGGATTTTTCCCGTGCAGAAATTCTGGGACTAACTACATATTTTTCACTTATATTCTTCAGTCGACATCTTCACTTTATCACCCAATAAATTCAAAATATTGTTGCTGGGGTACTTCAGTATCTGGTATGAATGGTTATAAACTTTTTAAATTGTAAACTAACTGTGTATAATTTTATAAACTATTACTACATAAAAGCCGATAAGAAAGGCGTTAAAAATAAATAAATTAAACTAACGGATTCTGCATCGGGAATGTTAAACCTGATTTTTTTCAATGTCTGTACAAATTTACGTAAAAACTGTATGTTGTCGAAAAATATATATTAATAATATTTGGCTAATTTATATAGCGCCATTTTCGTGAGAAACAACCTCAAGGGCGCTGTAAACTATTTAAGATGCCACAAAAATAATATTACACACCTGAAATTAATAACGAAATCAGATTTAGTTTAATTAAATGTGGAGATGGCACACCCCAAAAACTAATTCATTCAAAATATATCGACTTTCGACAGTTGGCTTTGATTGACTATATAAAGTAAATTAATAACTGTGCATGTTTCTAAATGGAATACAACAAAGTCTCTATCTGCGTCTGTTTGTTTGTGCACTTACTTCTTCTGAACTATACAATAGAGTTTGGTAGGGTTTTCACTATCATTTAGATATTTTTTCTTTATGTATATAAAATATTGTTATTATATTTATTGAAATTAGAGAAAAGTCTAGCATCGTCGGGTACACGTCAGCTAGTTAAAAATAAAATAACTCAAGTATAAGTAATAACTCAGTTATAAGTAATTACGAAAAAAGCAGTCTAAATTGTGGGACACGACAAAAACATAATGAACAATAGCGAAATTGCCCCAGAACGATAAAGCGTCATTTCCCAATCGGGTGGGCCAATCGCGTGCGTTCTATATCGATGCAGACAACATGATTACTCTGTGTTATTTCCGAGCTTTGTTTTTGTGTTAAAAATGAAGTTGTTCCTGCGCTCAAGGCGCTGAGAAAGAATTTACTTTTCACTGTAAAAAGCAGTTTTCTCTTGAACACTCACTTCCCGAGCGCTGAGCTCTGATGGCGCTGTAATCGCTTATTGCACTTTCTTACTTACTTTACAAAAAGTAAAGAATGAGACGAATAGCTTCGTGACCGCAAACTACTAACTCTACAATAACTGTCTGGCGATTGTTTTCAAACTTTGTTTTGCGACGAATAATATTTCCACGTTTTATTGAAGAATTCAACTTTTATGGAAATGTTCTTATTCGTGTATTGATCAAATTATTAGATAATAAAGAAGTAAAAAAATATCATTAACCCTTTGGGGACGATAAATATTGTACATATTTTGTTAAAAACCTTAAAATAATTTAAGTTTACTTACGCATTTGCTGTAATATGTTTTTTTTCGCCATGTAGATGAACTATTGTACTAAGCTTATAATGGTGACCACATTATTATTTTCTGAACATATAAGGACGACGCACGTACGATGGGCGCAGTATCTACATACAAGGTATCCGGCCGTTAAGTGAGTGCTCTTCGGTAGGTGATTCTATATGATTCGTAAAAATATATATCTTTTTCATTGCTTGGACACCAATATTTTAAAATGTTTTTTCTGCCATCAGTATACATGTGGTCCACCAAGTTGTCATATAGTTGCAATACAATCTTGGAGATAAATGGCTATATTGATCGTGACAAAGCGTTTGACGTTAATTTTCCGTAATTAGGAATACATTAATATATATCTCCACAATAAGAATTAGCCAAAATAATATTTGTCTCAAGATTTATGTATGATGGTTACCGTATACTTATGTACTAATCCCTCGAGCAGGGATATAAACATACCGGGTCGAAGTAATAGTCTGGTGAATAACTAACTCTCTTATGAATGAACAACAGAGAACATATTAGATTCAAATAATATTATGAAAATACGTGTTTTCGAATAAACGTGTCTTTAAAAATAATCATAACTAAGGAAGAATGTACATCTCATTTCACAGAAAAAATATTTAAGTCGGCTAGAGACTGTCCCGTGCAGTGTGCGGGGTCACGACCGTTTTGACTAAAGATGCTTCCCGCGCAGTGCGCGGGTTTCGTCCGGAAAGGGTTATAGAACTAATTTGTAGAAAGTTATTTCGTAAATAAATATTTCATTGCATGATTAATACACTTTTAACATTTTAGGTTTATGAATTATATGTAAAATAATTTATTTATCTTTACCATAAAATTGTAATATTTACTGGCTGTAAATCGCCGTTAACGTAAAATAATAGTCCCTAAATAACTATAAGGAAATTAAGTTTTGTGGTTAAAAAAAAAAAAAATTAAATGTCCGAAGTTATGAAAGCAATCGCCTAATCAGAGAGATTATCTAGTCAGAGACATTATCTAATCAGAAACATTATCTAATCAGAGACATTATCTTATCAGAGACATTATCTAATCAAAGACATTATCTAATCAGAAACATTATCTAGTCAGAGACATTATCTAATCAGATACATTATCTAGTCAGAGACATTATCTAATCAGAGACATTATCTAATCAGAGACATTATCTTGTTACCGGCCATATTTTATATTAAATGCCATCCCGAACTTTGCAGATTTTCTGCGCGCCAATACTCGGTCCTCGAGTAATGTTCGGGATGGGCAGAGCATGAAACTGTCGCCAAGGCATGGGCACACAAAGGATTACAGGTTCTACTGATTGTAGTGAAATGAAAGCAGTAGTTTTGTTTTTGCACATTATAAAACATGGAGAATATATTTAAGTAAACATGTTACATATTATGACTCGGCACTTACCCCCAGGGATCAAAAATTGGTTCTTAATTCTATCTAAAACTGATTAACCACTTAATTACGGAAAGTGAGCGGGGAGCTTCCATACGGCCGGCGGTGGTCTGTCCCAGACAGATCGAGCTGGCACCATCAGGGCTTTGGTCCAGGAGACGGGTCCAGCGTCTCCGACAAGGTGGCTGATAAGCGGTTCTGGAGCGTATCGGGTCTATCGTTTATGTAACATTAATGGAGCGAATCCATCCATTGAGCTGATCGGCAGATTACTTGAGCGGGTGCCGTCCGGGCTTGTGATTTTATTATCCGTATCTTATTAAGAAAAATACGGCTTGTATCGCGCCACTTGAGGTGAATGCTTCATTTCCCGGAGTCCGCGGAATAACGATTTGCAAGGGATCGCGTATATAAACTTCAGTAGAACATTATTTGTGATCTTCACGAACACACACACGGTCATCCATTATACGGACGTTTATTTAATAGAGCCTGCACCGACTTGGTTTTTGTAAAAAAGAACCGAATAACCCGCATCAGGAATACTGATGTACACTTTTTTAATACGATCGCCCATCCAGGGTAAAAATGCATTATAATCTCATTGACTGTGCGATCATTACACGGCCGTCCCGCTCGTGTAACAATTCCAGAGTACCCAGCGAAAGGAAACGGAAACAAACAATCGACTGCCCGGCGGTCTATTTGTTGCCAGACCGTGCTCTCTATAATTTTAATCAAAATTAATGCTATGAATGGTACTTGTTCTGAAGAGGTGTTTTAAATAATTACTTTTAAATAAGACTTAACACCGCTTCATAACATTACCCCCCGCGCCACACAAATGTTTGTCCCCAAACATTAATACAACTCTAAAAAAAACTACAACTGCAATAACTAAGCTTGAAAAGATCCTCTGGGTTTCTAAAAAAACAATCAACAATTATACATGAGCATCATAATTTGTAAGATAAGTAAGGAATAAGACAAAATCTACGATTTGGATAGCAAAACTTATGATGAATGGGTGTGCCGCAGCTTCAATCGCACCCATCGAGCGTGCAGCCGGATGGTTGAGCCTGCGATTCATCCATTCTAGAACTTAAAGATAACTTAAGATTAATGTAACTTAATTACAAATTTTAGAAGATATTACGTGAACGGAGTCTGCAAGCACCCACAGTATCGGAATACCGGGTGATGATAAATTGACGATTGTCGAAGACTGCCGTTAGCGTTACATCTGTGACGGAAAATATTCTTAAACAAAATTGTAGGTAAACCTGTAGGTATATAAAAAAATATTATTGTTCTTCTCAACACATCTAAACAACTTAAGCGTTAAAGCTTCACTGGCCCTTTAATAGGGCGATAAGCCACTCAGGCAACACTTTTTTTTTAGGGAGGTAAACCAACCCTCACTTTTCACTGAGTCTACTTCTCCGTTGGAGATAAAACACACTTCGAAGAAATTCTATCTACTCTACCTGACCTGGTTATTGGGTAAGTCTTTCGAAGAGAATTTATACAATAAGACAAAATAATCATCCTTGGAAAGCATTATTTCGTAATAGTAGAAAAAACTTTTAACCTTTACACACACGCAGGTGTGTAAGGTGGTTTAATCGAGTGGAACTGTCAACAACCAATCTTATAGATGTGGTGCAATTAGTAGTAGTATACATCCATTGTTGTAAATGGAGTCATTGGTCGAAGATTGTATACATCCATTGTTGTAAATGGAGCCATTGGTCGAAAATTGTATACATCCATTGTTGTAAATGGTGCAATTGGTAGAAAATTGTATTATTGTACTAATTTATAGATAAAACTTACTTTTACTAAATATAACTAAAGTTATAGAAGGAATTTAAGGAAAAGACATATGCTGAACCAACTCTTATAATTGTATCATTAATTACTATGAAATTATTAAACAAAATATCAAGAGTACTAACATAAGTATACCATTTCCAAACATGACAAGATAATTATAATAAAGTAAACAAAAATATATTTGGTAAAATTCAATTCTTAATAATAAAATTTTTAAAACTGCTTAGAAAACAAAGATGTACTGGACCGGTACATCTTCACTTTCTAAGTAACGGGCGAACGTATACAATATGCACATAAGTATATATTAAGAAACCTAGAATATACGGGGATAGTGGGAAAGTATCACCGTGCATTCCAAGATTTGGGCAGTTTATATATCCCATGCTACCTAACTTTCACTTGTTTAGTCAAAGCCATATTTCACGTCGTTTTTTTTTTTTTTTTTTAATTATTGTCTTATAAGCTTATCTGAACAACATCATTGTCGTGTAACAAACTCGAGTAGGATACTAGAGTGTTATACTAAATTTATTATGTTTCTTTCTATTATTTACCGATTATACTAACCATTTTACGAAATTTCTATATTTTCTAAAAGAAAATTAACTAGGACAGGACTAAGGACTGTCATAATGCTGGGTCGCTCCAACTCGGGTGATCAAGCCGCTTTGTGCTCCCGTGCATTGAAAAATATTTGAAATATTAATTAATTGAGAGTACTTGGTAGGGTGGCCAGACCCACCAAAGCACTATCAGAAACATATTAATCCGGTATATTTTCTGACTTGACGATGTCTTTCACGTGAAAGTTACCAGTTTCCTTACCTTTGAGGTCTGCTAATGTATAGATTAAGTCTGATTTTTTCTTCACGACTATATTTTGCACAAAGCGTGGAGCTAGTTTCTGTGCAAAGTAATTTAAAGCGTTTGATTGGACGAAATTTCTACGCCAAACCCTGTCTCCGACTTGAAAACTAACATGTTTTCTCCGCAGGTTATAATGGTTTGCTCCTTTTTGATAAGCTTTTAGTAAAGCATCTGAGACTTGCTCATAAACTGATGACAGTTCTTCTAATTTTTGTGCGTAGATTCTCTGACTAGTACAATTTTGTGAATTAGATTCCGTATCAGCTATAGGGTTACGATGCAAATCACCGTCTAATATTTGCTCCCGACCATGCATTAGAAAATAAGGTGTAAAACCCGTAGCGCAATTTACGGAATTGTTCATAGCTGATTGTATTTGTGGTAAAAATTTTGACCAATTACGGTGGTCTGATTCAACTAATATCGATAATGCGGTGCCCAAAGTTTGGTTATATCTCTCTACCACATTATTTTGAGGGGTATAATAAGAGTTATAAAACGGAGGAGGTATATTATAATTATTTAATAAGTCCTTAAATTCTTTGGATACAAACTGACGGCCGTTATCACAAACAATGGTGCGCGGTACGCCATGTACAAGAAAGATACTTTCTTCTAAACTCTTCACAATGCTTCGCGCGGTACCTTTGCGCAACGGGAACAGCCAGGTAAACTTTGAAAAAACATCGACACAGGATAAAATAACGGTAAAACCAGAGTAACTTCTCGGTAATGGACCTACCAAATCCAACGATAACATTTGCATTGGACGTGTAACTTTTTTTGGATGTGATGAAATACCGTTAGGTGAGGCCGTACTGATTTTGTGGGCCTTACAGACCGTACAGCGATTTACAAATTGTTTAATGTCTCTGTACATATTTGGCCAAAAATACCGTAATTGTGCTTTTTTATAAGTTTTAAAAACGCCGGGGTGACAAGATCGAATAGACTCGTGAACACTACTTAAAATGTCTAATCTTTTTTCTTGAGGAATTACTTTTTTCCACGCAGTGTCTTCACACAGTGCTAAACGAGTTTTCGTGTGACGAAATAGTTCGTTTTCCCGAATTTGGAAGTTCTGAAAACGTTGGGGAAATTCTTGACAACCCTTCCAAATATTTTGATACCACTCATCTTGAATATTTCCTGAATCTATAATGGAGATTTCGGCAAGATCCATCCGCGAAAGGACATCTGGGACTATGTGTTGAGTACCTTTACGATGGATTACGTCAAACGAGAATTGGGATAGGCGTGAACTCCAACGCGCGAGACGACCGCTGGGGTTGGACAGAGAACCTAACCATTTTAGACTTGAGTGGTCGGTTACAACTGTAAAATGAGTTCCTTCAATGTATGGTCTAAAGTGTGTAACGGAGTCTAGTACGGCTAAAAGTTCACGCTCAGTTATTCCATAATTACGTTCGTGAACGTTTAAGCATCTCGAAAAATAAGCAATAGGGTGCTCCTGTCCATCTATAGTTTGAATTAATACCCCCCCAATGCCTACGGAGCTTGCGTCACAGTGTATAGCGAAGGGTTTCGAAAAATCTGGACAACTTAAGACTGGGGCAGAAGTAAGTGCTTGCTTTAGTGCAATAAATGCGGATTCAGCTTCCGGTGACCATTTAAAATTACTAATTCCCTTTTTTGAACCAGTAATACTTGTTAAAGGAGCTGCAATGCTTGAAAATCCCTTGATAAACCGTCTAAAGTAACCGCACAGGCCAACAAATGCCCGAATTTGTTTAGCATTTTTCGGTATAGGAAAATCTTTAATACTATCTATCTTACTTGGATCAGTGCGAAGTCCCTGGGAATCCACCATATAGCCCAAGTATTTAAGCTCGGCTTTACAAAATTCTGACTTTTTTAAGTTAATGGTGAGACCCGCGTCTCGTAGACGTTCGTACACCCGATTTAACAAGTTTAAATGTGATTTCAAGTCTTCCGATACTAATATAAGGTCATCTAAATAGCAAAAAACATTATCATCGAAATCAGGTCCAAACAATGCATCCGCTAGTCTTTGTAATTCGCTAGGAGCATTTTTCAAACCAAACGGCATGCGAGTGAACTCAAAGAGGCCCCGCCCAGGAACAACAAATGCTGTCTTTTCACATGATTTTTTGTCCAAGGCTATTTGCCAAAATGCCTTGGAGAGGTCAATCGAGGAAACATATCTGGCACCGCCCAGTTTATCTAGGATACGCGCAATATAGGGAAGAGGGTAACTATCACGTACCGTGACGTTATTAATTTTTCGAGAATCAAGGCAGAATCTAGCTGTTCCGTCTTTTTTTGTTACAATTATTACTGGACTGGACCATGGTGAACGAGAAGGTTGAATAACCCCTAATTTTAGCATTTCATCAACTTCTGTTTCTAATTGTTTCTGCCGTGCGGGTGAAAGAGGGTAATACCGCTGTTTGATGGGTGGTCCTGTTGTAATTATTTTGTGTTTAACTAAGTGTGTTAGACCTAACCCCTTTTTTTCAAAAGAAATTGACTCGAATTTTTTTACTATTTTAGAGAGTTCCCTGTTCTCTTCAATAGTTAGGGATGAGGCTGGCCGAATAGCCCGCAACCCACTAATATTTCCTTCCGAAACAGGAAGAGTAGCTTTCGAAAACAGTTCCGGTGCGATGTGGAACTCCTTCCAAAAGTTAACTCCTAGAATAATTGAAGGCGACAATGTCGGGATGACGTAGAAAAGAATTTCCTTTGTGGATGATTTATACGTGACCGGCAATGACATTGTCCCTAAGACTGGTTGGTTTGAACCGTCCGCTGTATAAACACTAAACTTAACTTTAACTAACTTAATACCTAATTCCTTAAAAATTTTATAACTATTGCCTCCTAGACATGACAATGAAGCGCCGCTGTCTAGCATTCCACTGTAGAAATTATTTATAATATGTACATAAGTATAAGGACGGTTATCATTTTCAATAGCCATCTCCCGTGGCAGCGGGCCCACTGTTCCGGTTGATGGGGATGAAAGAAATTTATCAACTATTCGGAGCCAACTCTCCCACTCGCTTTTCCTCTGCGCCAAGGACGGCTTGTAGCAAGAGAGACTCCGACCTAGTTTTTTGACTTTTTATGAGCTTTGTCATTGATAGCTCCCACTTTAGGATTGTTAGACCTTGAATTTTTCTTCCTGCAATCTTCTATAACGTGTCCCGATAGTTTACAATATGAACAGAATGGTTTATTGTAAAACGTTCTAGAATTTTCGTGTGCAGTTTTTGTATATGTGTTAGAAGTAGAAGAAGACGGTTTATTGTATTTATAATTATTATCTCTGTTTCCAAGACTAACTTTAGTATAGTTGTTGGAATAATTGTTGTTATTTGGTTTTCTGTACTGATTTTGGTTATAACCTTGGTGTCTATGCATATTATTATTATTAAAATTAGGTGTTTGTCTAGCAGTACTATCAAATTTCTCCGGTTTATTAGTGACAGGTAAGTCTACTTTTGGTTGAGAAACGTTGAAAGATACGAAATCATCCGACAGTGATGCATAAGATTCCAAGTTGCCTGCATGAGTAGTCAATTGCTCGAATGTCGATATATCTCTTGAGACTAGTAAATTTGTATACATAGGCAATAAAGCTTTTTTTGCCAACCGCAAAAGTTCTAATTCCGGTAGTTTAGCTTCAAGCATATTGTTTAATGATTTCATTCTGAGAGTGAATTCTAGCACTGACATACCTTTAGGTTGTGTCATGTTAAATAGTTTTACCTTAAGATCTGTTTGAAGGTCGTTTGCTTCAAATTGTCTTATCAAAAGTTTTGAAAGATCGTCCCATTTCAAATCCTGAGTGTAAATAGACCTGAACCACAGGAGTGCTAAACCTTCTAAAAGATCAGGAAAAACGCGTACAAGATGATCCTGGTTAAAATTTTTTGTCCTACATTTCTCCTCAATTAATAGTAAGAATTCCCTTACACTACTTTTTCCGTCATATTTCAGTTTCCAACCGTCTACGTTATTTGAGTGTGAGTCCCTATAAATAATCTTCGTTTGTTTAATTATGTGGGCTTTCTTAATGGTTGTGTCGTCTAATTCAGAATCCGATGATTCAGAATTCACTTCACTTATAGCAGGTATTTTAATCTCTTTATTATAAGCGCGCGCCTGTAAACGTAACTCATGAGAAGTCGACGATGGATCAATATTCCTGTCTTTAAGTTCTTTAATGAGAACCTCCTTCGAAGCCCCATTGATATTTGGTATTGGTATTGGTGAAGACATGATTACGTTCTTTGATGTTCAGATAGAAAGAAAGAAGTAAAAGAAGAGAAAAATAAATATTTAATTTTTTTTTGTTTATAAAACAAAAGAAACTCTTCATTGACGGCTGTAGTATCATTAGACGTAATATTAGCTCAACTTCTATTGTACAATTGTGAAAAAAAACAAAAAAAAATTGTTAAAAAAATATGCTCCACCCTAATGAGAATTGCGAAAAATGGACCACCCTATTATATTGTGAAACGTTATTAAACGTCGGCCTAATGTAATTGTCAATCAAAGATATCATTTAATTTGGGCGAAAAAAAATGACGTAGGTATGTATATAAATAATATTGAGTGTTTGTTGACTTACGAGTAATTAAAACGCATATCGATTGTAATGTGGACTTACAATTTGTATTGTAGAACGCCGACATAAATGTTTTTAATATTATGTATATTAGCGTAAAAATCTAATAATATTATAAAACGCAAATATGCCTTGATCAAACAAGTGAATGACATCGTAAAATAATCGTAAATAATTATGAATTAGACAGTTTGACATAACCTCCCATATAATCATCTTGTTTACCAATTAGTGTTGACATAAAATTTGACAGCTACAAAAGCATAGATAAATCATAGATTTCATGAAAGATGAAAGTTTACGCAAGATTTTACCATAGAATAACGCAAATTATGAATTATCGTTACAAGAATACTGAGTGTATTTGAGGTTATGAAACAATATTCAAATCACTTGACATATGTGATACAATATTATGTCAATTAATCATGAAACATTTCACCAAAATCAGCACAACATGCAATCACCACGAGCCAAAACACGTTGAGGCGCCAATTGTTACCGGCCATATTTTATATTAAATGCCATCCCGAACTTTGCAGATTTTCTGCGCGCCAATACTCGGTCCTCGAGTAATGTTCGGGATGGGCAGAGCATGAAACTGTCGCCAAGGCATGGGCACACAAAGGATTACAGGTTCTACTGATTGTAGTGAAATGAAAGCAGTAGTTTTGTTTTTGCACATTATAAAACATGGAGAATATATTTAAGTAAACATGTTACATATTATGACTCGGCACTTACCCCCAGGGATCAAAAATTGGTTCTTAATTCTATCTAAAACTGATTAACCACTTAATTACGGAAAGTGAGCGGGGAGCTTCCATACGGCCGGCGGTGGTCTGTCCCAGACAGATCGAGCTGGCACCATCAGGGCTTTGGTCCAGGAGACGGGTCCAGCGTCTCCGACAAGGTGGCTGATAAGCGGTTCTGGAGCGTATCGGGTCTATCGTTTATGTAACATTAATGGAGCGAATCCATCCATTGAGCTGATCGGCAGATTACTTGAGCGGGTGCCGTCCGGGCTTGTGATTTTATTATCCGTATCTTATTAAGAAAAATACGGCTTGTATCGCGCCACTTGAGGTGAATGCTTCATTTCCCGGAGTCCGCGGAATAACGATTTGCAAGGGATCGCGTATATAAACTTCAGTAGAACATTATTTGTGATCTTCACGAACACACACACGGTCATCCATTATACGGACGTTTATTTAATAGAGCCTGCACCGACTTGGTTTTTGTAAAAAAGAACCGAATAACCCGCATCAGGAATACTGATGTACACTTTTTTAATACGATCGCCCATCCAGGGTAAAAATGCATTATAATCTCATTGACTGTGCGATCATTACACGGCCGTCCCGCTCGTGTAACAATTCCAGAGTACCCAGCGAAAGGAAACGGAAACAAACAATCGACTGCCCGGCGGTCTATTTGTTGCCAGACCGTGCTCTCTATAATTTTAATCAAAATTAATGCTATGAATGGTACTTGTTCTGAAGAGGTGTTTTAAATAATTACTTTTAAATAAGACTTAACACCGCTTCATAACAATCTAGTCAGAGACATTATCTAATCAGAGACATTATCTAATCAGAGACATTATCTAATCAGATACATTATCGTACTTTCGATGTTTGGAATTGATTTTTTTTTATTTTTTTTTTTATATTTACTCCACACAGGAGGCCCTGAAGAAAATAATTTCCCTCAGGGCCTATGTCATCTTTGGGGATGCTGTGTGGAGGGTCTTTTTGTGGAGAGGAAGGAGTGAACATGGGTCTTGAAGAGTCCCATGTTGTAGGAGGGAGGAAACACAGAGGCCGGCAGTTCGTTCCACAGCCGAGCTGTTGAACTTAAGAACGAATCGTAGAAGCGACCCGTTCTCATGTGACAAGTGTCAACTGTGTACAAATGTTGGGCGCGCGTTTGGCGTGTATCCCGACTACGCACCGGTGCCGAAGGGATCAATGACGCTAGTTCTTCAGAGCATCTTCCATTGTAATACCGATAGAACAAGGACAGCATACCTACCTGACGCCTGTGCTCTAAAGATTGCAGTCCGTTTGTTAAGATTGGGGAATCTATCAAACGGACCGCCCGTTTCTGCACAGAGTCAAGGGTTTTTTTCAGGTATTTTGGGGCTCCAGACCAGAGATGGCTGCCAAATTCGACAGTAGGGCGCACTTGCGATTTGTACAGGGTAAGCAGTTGTGTACTATTAAAGTATCTGCGGGCCCTGTACAGTACGCCCAGCTTCTGAGAGGCCAACTTTACTCTAGCTTCGATGGAGCCCCCGTACCTGAGCTGGTCACTTATAGTTACACCAAGCATATCAATGGAAGGCCTGTTCGGAAGATTGCTTCCGTTGAAGGAGACTAGATTATCATTTGGATCCCTTTTAGACGTAATCAGACAGGATTGGGTCTTTGAAACATTAAATTCGACGAGATTATTTTTACCCCAGGAGGAAATACTCTCGAGATAACCGTCCATTCTCTGCTTCAAAGCCCTCCGAGCCGTTGGAGTTTGTGTGCCCTTTGGGGGCTTGTCAAACAAAAAGCTATCATGAACTGTACTGTCATCCGCGTAACAATGAATTATTACACATTAAATTAGTTTGACTCTCCGGTTTTACAAAAACCACTTGACTAAATTATTTTGAGGAGGTTTTGATACTACACAAGATTCCAACTCTCATTGTTTCCATAAAAACAGAACCAAAAAAACACATCACATCATATTTTTTGAAAGTCGAATTATGATTGCTGCATATCATGACGGCCTTTTTTGGTAACCAGATCTGAATAGCCAGGTTCTTCCCCACCTTTCTCTTCCACATCTCCTTCTACTCTTCACTACCATCAGCCTCATAACAGTCACAACATACCCCAATAGGGGATGATATAGTCTCACTGGCTCCAGGTGGTTGGGGCTTACCGTTCGGAATAATCTAAATATAATACAAGAATACCTTATCTCTTAATTTCCTCAACCATTTTTTGTATTATTTTTAAGATTTATTTAATCCAAACTAATTGTGAAATTTCAGGATGGCCATAAAAGGTATATTTCCTGAAAGAAATATAGTAAGTGTACTACATAAAGCCGCCGATAGCTTTCCTTCTCATTTCTCCAACTGCGTTTCGACTTAATAAAATAAATTTTAGGTTTAAAGACATAGTTGAAAGCAACTCGCAGGGAATTGAGGCATGTGATTGGGTCGTTCGGGATAATACTCCGCAGTGCTAGTACCGTTACCGTAGTACTCGTACTCGTACCTACGTAATATGTAGTACGCCAGACTTGGCCGCGCGGAGTTGTATGAAATATTTGGAGCGGGTTTACAGGAACGTTCTACGGTCTCCGCCAAAAGGAGCGGAAAAATTGAACTTGATTAAAATTACGCACTATTTTAGTAATGACTTGATTTTTTTGCGTTTCAGTTAATTAAAATTCAGAAAAAATGTGGAATATAATATAACCGAAGTACATTGTCAAGTGCGTGGGTAAGTGGGTAGGGCTGAAGTTCCCTAAGAATGTTTCGGAAGAATCTTATTTAAAACGCGATGAATTATTAAAGTATTTTTTGCGTCCACATGAAACAATTGATGGTTATAAAAGTAGAATAATAATAATGGAATATTTTGATGTTTGGAAACAATGACGTAGTTCTATATTTATAATGATGGTAATTTTTGATAGGGTTAAGATTTTTCGTAATATAACTTTTTTAATAAATCCTTTGTAGAAAGGTTTTAAAAGGTTTTTATGTATTATAAGAAATACATAAATTTTAAATTTTATCCGCCCTTTTGTTATTTTTTAGCAAAATGAATAAAAAAATCAAATATATTTTTCTCGTATTACATACGACTTGCCGCTGTCTTAAAATAAATTAACGTGACTACATATATTCGCTGATGAAGAAGAATATTAGCTGTAACGTCTGCATGCAGGTGGGTAGCATGTCATGATAGCAGATGTCACGATAGTTGACTGTCACTCACCTTTTTACGTGGAGTACACATAACATGAATAATATTAAACTCAGGGTACGTGGGAAATGGTGCAACTGTTTTATATTAAAGAGGGGGAGGAATTCAACTCGTGATAAATGAATGAATGTCTTCAAGAACAAAGTTTAGTAGGAAAAAACAACGCCAACTAAATGTAGAAACAAAAGTATTAAGAAAATAAGAACATAAATACCTAGAAGCGAGAGAAAGAAAGAGAAAATTACTTTCACAGGTACTAGGGTTCTCCGTCCAGCAATACACTCTGCCACACTGTGTCCCTAGAAAATCCAGCGTGGGAAGGTAAACTGCGCGATCTGCTGATCCTTCGCAACCAATTCCAGCACCTTAACAGCTCTTTGCCAGGACCTCCGATGCGACACGGCAAAACACATTCTGAATGATCCTTCGCAACCAATTCAATCCGCTCCTCGAGATCACAGATCTCGGATTCTGGTCACCGACACGTGGACGACCAGCTCGAAAAATACGCCGTGCAGTATCACTGACGAAAAGCAATAAAAAACAAAACAAAAACGGGCTCTAAGGCCAACTACAAATTCACACGAATCCAGGGAAACTATACTGGCAACAGGCTCAAATGAAGAGCTTCAGCAAAAAACCAAAAAATTTGGACCATCAGGCCGACCAATTTTAATCCTCCTCCATCTTGCCTTCTTCTGCTCGCTCTTCACTTCCGCTGCCCGGCGCTACCAACCAAACAAGTATTCGCGAAGAAGAAAGAATTACTGGTTATATAGTACCTACCCGTAATTAACAATATTTGTAACCGCGTTTATTCGTTATATTTATATTTAAATCGCCTCAATGTCGAATTCCTAATGATTTAAACTTAGTCCACGAACCACCACTGTTCACTTTGTCAGGTTTATATAATATTATTTTGTGGCAAATTTGAAATTTTTTTTTTTTCATAAATAACAAAATATTTAATATGACCCATTTAAGATGAATAATAAGTTTTGTGAGACATTAAAGTAATAAATTGTACTTTTAATTAAAGTATTCAACATTTTTTAAAATTTTATAAATAAAAAAAAATGTTTTAAGCTTTTGTCCGAAAATTGGCAGTGGGCGAGTTAATGTTAGAATATAATTGGTGCGTCGGGAGCAATAAACATTTATAAAGATAGTAAAGACTGTAATTGAAGAGGGTTTTCCTCAGAGAAGTAAGCCCACTATATATAGTAGGTACCTCCGTGTTAGAAACAGGCAGTCGGCAGGTTAATGATAATGTACCCACGCTACATGTACAATGTACACAGACTGTAATGAATGACTCACCCTGATGATGTCGCCGACGAGAGACGCGATGAACATGCAGTCCAGCTTCACATCCTCGTTGTCCAAAATATCCTGCAAATTTACACAGCAATTAGAAAACATTAACTAGAGAATTCGCATCTTAACTATTTCTCACAGATTAACATTAGCAACAGATAAGATAATCACAATAACAATTTTACATAAATTTAAAGGAAAAACTACATGAGAAAATTATCAAATACATATATAAATGTTTTAAGGGAAAAAAATTAAAACAAGTAACTTAAGAAAAGTACAAAATATATAAACGAAGTACGCCGAAGTACTTTTTTTTAAATAGGAAAAATTCTTTCGATTTTCTACTAAAAGTACTGCACATATCAAAATAGTATGTCCGAATTGTTCAGGTTTTGATTTTGATTAAACAATTCTCACATTCTTCTGATACGATCCCTGACACCAGCATTTGTGGGCGTTCGGCTAGTGTGGAATAATTCGTTAAACTTTGCTTTTCTAAGTCGATGTTGCAGACTTTATAAAGGATGACGAGTTCAAGGTATGTTCGCTGGTTAGAGAGAGTGGAGAGTTATATTGGAAAAAAATGGTTTGACTGAGCTTCAGAGTGGGTTAATTTCGACTTCTAAGATCCCATTTCATTCATTAATTCATTTGTTAAATCAATCGAGAAAACAAAAACAAAAACGAAATAGAAATAGATGAAAAAAGGAAAAGAAGGAACCTTTAAACTCCCGCGGGTGCAGTACTCCGTCACGATGCAGATGTTGGGCGGCTCCGTGCAGGCTCCGATGAATCCGTTGAGATTATCATGCCGCAAGTCTCGCATCTACACAAATTCCACACTTCCTTTCATTTCATAACATAATCTCAGTCAAATTATGCAAACTTTGTTGATTTTAGCTTCGTGAATTGAAGAAGCGCCAGCGTTCTCTTTGCCGAAGTAATTATCAAAACTAATGAATTTCAAGCGGGATAAATCCCTAATTTGATTAACTCAACTTTAAAATCTTCAGGAATGGGGAGACCTTTAAAAGGAATGGCTGCGCGGTCTTTTCGTACAAAATTTGGATTTAATGCCAAAATGAATAAATATTTATTTAATCAAAAGATATAGAAAATATCTACTATGGATATATAATACTTTATTGGCTTCTGTTTTAAATTATAAAATATAGACCAAATTGGCAATTATATGCGAGTTAATGATAATTATTAAAAAAAAAAATTTGCTATATTCACCATAATAATATGTTGGAATATAAAATAAAATATTGAAAATGCACATTGATGGGCGTTAATATTAAAATACTAAAGACCGATGTACATTGGAACACAAATTTGTCGTATGTAAATTAAATTTTCTACCCAAATAACTGTTTTTTAAGATGTATTATTTTATTTTCCATTACGTTAACACAAAAGATAATTTTTTACAAGTTAAAATTAAATCACAAAATGTCAAATGAATTATGTTAACACAAAATATATATTTTTTACTAGTTCACAAAAGTTCACTAAATCACAAAATGCCAAAGCTGCCTCTAAAATCACACAAAATAGAATTATTTAATGGCCTCTATATCATTATTAAAACGGCTAATAAATAATGTAGTACATGTACTTACTAGATATTTGCTACATCTTTTGATTAAAAATATATTATTCAGTTTTGTTGGGTATTTTGGATATAATTTTAAATTTTTTATGAAAAAGGTTGCGCACAAGTCGATTAACAAAGAATCGCAAAGAAAAATACTCAAATTAAGACGGCTTAAGCTAAAAAAACTGTTTTAAATATCAAAGCCGTTTTATGAAAATTAATGCTAAAACATTCTGAGATTTCGTTTCTAGTTTACGGCTTTCGATGCTTTGTTAAAACCATCTGGTCGGAACAGTTTTAACACCCGCAGTCCGCGCGCCTTAAAGCAAAGAAAAACAGCTATAAATTTAATGTCGGGCCACTTTAATAACCTCTTCATCTTCAATGATAGCCACTTCCTAACAAAGTATTATAACAGTTAATCTTGAATTTGTTTCAAGTTAATAAATTTACGATTGTTTAATATATTTATACATTTTATATTTTTTTCATATTTTTATCTAATGATAGCAGGATGTAATAAAGATCAATGGTCCCGTAAATAATTTGTAAACATCGTGAATAGACTAATTGGTTAGTACATCGTGTCAGTGCGTCATCTTTGTGGATGCAGGATGGAGTGATATTAAAACGCTAGTTATTCGGTGGAACCTGCATTGAAATGAAGATGATACAAGCGTGGCTTCCAACCGGACAAATTTATAAATTGTCAACATCAAAGGTGCCATTTTGTAATAAAACTACTCTGACCATTTTATCACGGAGTCTACCACAAAATAATGAGGGAAACTTAACTGAAAGTCGGTAGCAATAAAGGTTTAGATTGGATTTCAATAAAACCGAGCCATTTCATAAGTTGGAAATCAATATTATACTGCAATGTTTCTTCTTTTTAAATTGCTAAATTGATGGGAGAATTTAAATGTAAACGAATACACCGATTGAAAGCACTTACAATCTTTAGTTCCTTCTTCATTTCTCTTGTGATGTCGATAGACTTCTTGCGGACGCGCTTGAGGGCGAGCGCACGACCCTTGTAGATGCCCACCTCAGTGAAGATGGACGAGTAGCGGAAGTCAGCGTCCGGGTTGGAGCTCAACGACACCTGGCTCGTGCGGATCAGCGGCTGGATCACCTGCGTCACATCGTCTCATCGTTACATCCTCAGATCCTCATATTCTTACAACGTCACACTGTCACATCGTCTTTAGTCAAATCGTCACATCGTCACACCGTCATATCGTTACATTGTCACATTCTCATATTCTAACATCGTTACACCGTCACATCGTCCCATCCTCACATCGTCACATTCTCACAAAGTTACACCGTCACACCGTCACACCGTCACATTGTCACATTCTCACATCGTCGCACCTTCACATCGTCTTAAGTCACATCGTCACATCCTAAGATTCTCACATCGTCACACCGTCACAATGTCACATCCTCACATCGTCACATAGTCACATTCTCATATTCTCACACCGTCATATCGTCTTAAGTCACATCGTCCCATCCTCAAATTCTCACATCGTGGCACCGTCACATCGTCACATAGTCTTTAGTTACATCGTCACATTCTAACATCGTCACATTGTTACATTCTCACATCGTAACATCCTCACATCATCAGCACAGATGTAAGGTGAGAATGCTGTCATTGTTCTACATATATTTAAAACGGAAGGTGCTCCGAGGAAGTAGCGTCATTGGTTCCTTCGGCACCGGAGCACAGTCGGAAAACACGCCAAACGCGAGCTCACCATTTGCATATGTTCATTGTTGATATTTATCACAAGAGTTGTTGAGTTGAACATCTCGGCTGTGGCTGTGGAACGATTAGCCGGCTTCTGTGTTTCCTCCCTCACACATGGATCTCTTCAATATCCACGTTCACTCCCACTCTCCTCAAAAACCCTCCACACGGCATTCTCAAAGACGACATTTATCTAAATTGCCTCAAGGAAATTATTTCCCTCATGAACTCCTGTGCAGAGTAATGTAAAAAAAGTATGTACATTATTTAGCCTCTTTAAAACGTTGAAGATAATATTTTGTGCGAGGACTTAACTTAAACCATTAAAATTTCACTTGAATGAACTCAGCGGCCCTCTTTTTATCCTAAAAATCTTTTCAATTATACGCGCTTTAAGCCCACTGTAATTGAAACTAAATAAACCTTCGTGTGGCCTAGCAACCAGCAACCATCTTCTGAATGTGTGAGATCCTGCAGGTGGCTAGTACGCCCAACTGAAAGATTCCACGTGTGCCCGGAGGCATCACAAAACAAACGAGATTCCACTCCATTAACCATTTACAGGGTGCGCCAGAGAAACTTACTTATTTGAAAGTTCAATAAAAACAAAAGCACTATAGTTATTGTTGTAATTCTTTTTTTATTTGAAAATGCAATGTACCAAGTTTTTTTTCATACTGTCTTAAAAATTACATCTTTTAAATGGCGACCCTCATCGCGCATACACTGGTTAAGTCGTTTTTTGTTTTCGTCCACTCTTCTCAGCATATCAATCGGAATATTGGCAATAGCATCAGGAATGTTGTTCTTCAGGTGATCTATGGTCCGTGGTCGATCGACATAAACAAGAAAGTTCAAATAACCCCATAAAAAAAATCACATGGAGTCAAATCCGGAGAGCGCGCCGGCCATGGGAGATCGTCTCGGAGGGAGATGAGGCGGTTGGGGAAATGTTGTTGCAGCAAATTCATGCCCGCTGCTCTCTAGATCACAGCATAATGGCAACTGACGAGAATGGGAAACAAACTTGGGGACGTCCTCCTTCAGATGCGCCCCCTCCCGCCCCTCTACTTGCCCAACTCAACGGTCGGGAATTTTTTCAAATAAGTAAGTTTCTCTGGCGCACCCTGTAGTAGTTGCTACCTGCTTTCCTCGAGTTTTTCTCTTATTTACGTGAAACATTTTTGGAGTTTAAATGAATTAATGAACTAGTTAATATTTTGAAAGCATCGAAAGTAATTGACAAATAAATACGGATGCTTGAATCTGATATATATATTTTGTTTTTTTTCATTACTGTTTTCCGTTACCCTCTTTACCGTCTATTAAAAACAATTTCTCATCTGTGTATCACGTTTCATATTTACAAATGTAGATATTTCGAGGCTGATTACGAAAAAATGTTTTTTTTAACAGAACTGCCCAATTCAATTGTGAAATTATTTCTCGTGTTTGAATTGGGGACCATAATTAGATTTATATCCCTTGTCAGAATTAGCTTCTAGGTCACTTACTATTTATATTATAATACAAAAGCAAATTACCGTATAACTGATAGAAAGCGGCAGTATGAAATCGGAAAGCTTCCTGAATGAAATCATTGTCTGATTGAAGAAAGACATTCCGACTTTATTCCTATTATCGTGTATATATATATTTGTTTTTGTATTACCACATGTATTACGATATATATACAACATTTATTATTGTTTTTTTTTAAATATTTTATTATTTATGTTATCACTATAATACGGCATTAGGCTAGTTTGGGGTATTAATAATAAAAAAATTGCAATCGTTAAATAGATGCAATAAAATAAATAAAGATAATTTATTATCGGTAATCTTTTCATAGTTTATTTGCTGCTCGGGATGGGGGCAACAATAATACATTATCGTTTGTAACGCATTAGATATCGAATTTAATGAATTTAAATGTATTATATTATGACCCTCTCTTTTATTTTCTCTATCGTGTACTTTGTTGCGTAATATGCATTTGTAAATTATGTATTTTGAATCTACATTATATTATAATTTTTTTTGCCGGTACCTACCCTATTACCCTGGAAGTGAGGCATGGAACTGGCAGAGAAAGGATGAAAGTAGATTGAATGCTGTTGAAATAAGATCCCTGAGGCGTATGTGTGGTTAAACCATATACGATCCTGTGTGAAATGTGGAGATTTGCAAAGAGTGCAAGGCAGGTGTAAGCGTAATGAGTAAGATTAAGAAAGGGACGCTTAGATGCTTTGAGCATGTAGAGCGAATGAGTGAAGAAATTAGTGTAAGGAGGATATATGATGCAAATGCGAATGGTAGCAGAAGTCGGGGACGCCCGAGGAAGACATGGCACGATCAAGTGAATCAGATACTTGAGTCGGGCCATGTCAAGAGTCAGAATAATAGAAGAGTATGTATGAATGTGAATGAGGCAAGGAATGTGTGCCAAGACCGAGTTATTTGGCGGTCCGTCCTCTCTGCTTCCCTCTGCGGGGAAACGGCGAAATGGTTAGTTAGTTAATTTGTTTTTTTATGCTACCTGCAGTTCTGAAACTATTTTTTCTCTCTCTTTCTCGTATATTATAATATACAATTGAATAACTACCACGCTTTATGTCCACTTTTGAGTTTTTTTGTTACGTAAATATTTTTAAAAAATGTTGTTTTCCATATGCACTACATCACGAATATAAAAAAAACTGTAAACATTTGTAAATATCCATCAGGGCTTTGATGATTAACAATTTTTTTTTTAATGTATTTATATGTTTCTAGATTGTTAGATTGATATAATGACTCTATGATAATATTATATTTCGGAAAATGTTTCCTACGTAAATGGTAACAGGTATGAAACTATTTAAGAAAAGCATAAGTACTGGTTTGGAAATAGCACAAAAATGTTCAGTAAAAAATAATAGTTATTATTATTACTAAAATAATATTCTGACGGGAAGAGTTTGTAGTTTTCCAATACAGTCCAAAACATTGAAGTGACCCACCGCTGGCCCACCCCGGTATAGGTGACTTATAGTCACCCCTTCGGAGCTCTCGCAAGAATCTAATGTTTTTGTGTAAACGACTCTACATAATATAAGAAAGAATCTAGACCTTCAAAGTCCCCGCATACAGTGTTAGGAAGCGGTATGCGAGCGCTTACAGGTAAGTAACTACAGAGCAATAAATGCTTAATATGGAATTTAAAAAGTTATATTCTTTGTGATATGCGTTCCGTTTATGATTTCTGAAAGAGGAAGTTAACGTTTAGTAGAATTTCGTTTTGTCAGCTGCTTGTCTTTTTGAGGTTAAAATACGTAATACATAGCAATGAGCCGCTTTGGACGAGTGTTCCTGTCTGTTGGTTAATGATGTAATTTCTAAAGTTCCAATATATATACATTTACATTTACATTAACCCAGGAGGCCCCGAGGAAAATAATTATCCTCAGGGCCTATGTCATATTTGGGGATGCTGTGTGGAGGGTCCTTTTAAGAAAAGGAAGAAGAGGAAGTTTTGGGCAGGAATCTGGGGGTCAGTGTAAGAGAAAGAAGTGTAGGAGAAAGACCTGTTGGAGAGGTCAAAACCAGTCTCTACCAATCTGGCACACCACGCAGCTGGTGGGCAGAATTATTCGCCGCCTTGATCCGGACCACTCCTGCTAAGCCACCAAACGTAGCTAACCACGTTGGGAGTTTTGAATTTGTTGGGTATCCAATTAATGGTTCCCGGGGCGATGGTACCTATTCCCACCTCCCAAATTGTAAATTATAATAATTTATTAATTATATGGTTATAATAATAAAACATATTGGGTGTTTTATGTATTTACTCCATAGATGTATTGGTGTATTCTCTGTAATATATTGGTGTATCTGTTTTATGTAGACTATGAAAAAAATCAATAACTGTGATTAGACCGTAATTGTAGACATAACAGTCATGTTTACCAGTGAATTTTATAAATTTTCAAACGTATGGGAAACACCGTTTTAATCAATATTCACCAAGAAGATGACACAATGACATCGAACATTATATGTCGATGCTTAATAGTGAATTTTTTTATACGTACTTACATAGAATCATTTAATTATGTAACGGTTTCAAATTCAGTCAAATATGTAAAAAAACATATTACTACTACAGATGAAAATCCATAAACTCTCCACATCGTTTGAATACTAATAAAAGTCGATTTTTTATATGACCTGAAGACATTTTACTTTTTGTTCGGGAATTATCTCGGAAATCTGCTAGTTATTAAACTTGTTACTATCTACTGAAACCTTTAAAACGTCACAAAATCTTTGAAATCAATCAGATGGAAATCTTGTGAAAGAATCACGAACTTCCGCTGTGATTTTACTATAATTGAACCCATAAAGACCTTTAGAAGGAAGAGACGCCTAATAAATTTACCCAAAACCATTACGCAAGATATAAGGGAGTCCTTGTAATTCAAAGACTAACTCACACTCTTGCTCTTAAATAACTTAACTGTCAAAAACTAAAACTCATTATGTAAAATAAATTGAAGGAAATGAGAATCGTTTTTAAAAAAAAGTTTGAGTAGTCAAACGAATTTTCAGTATCTCGTGAAGTAACAGCGCGAGACTTACTTGTAAAAAACTAAAGACCCTTGCAGTTCTGTAAAAACTCCCCTCGTGTTAATCAGCTGTTAAACTAAACAATATGTATTTCATTTTGGAAGGCGGATTTTTGGATAACCAACACCTCTGCCATAGGTCACCCCAAGTGGTTCGCTACGTTTGGTCATTTAGCAGGGTTGTCCGGGTTCATCGGGTGAGGTGTGTTCAGAATGCAGCTGCGTGGCGGGCCAGATCGGGAGAGACCGGTTGAGGGAGACTCGTTCACTTCTCCTGTCGGACTCTCTCGACCCATCGCCTTGCATCGCAGTGGGATGGATTCATATGTCCGTCACTCCTGGACACACAAACTTTCAGGTTCCTACCCAATACCCATCCCTCATATCTTTGTCCTTTCCTTTATTTCCTTAAATTACCCTCCACACGGCATTCCCAAAGATGCATAAATGAAAAGATGTGAAAAATGTTTTATTGACGAAGTAAAAATAACTAGAGGTAGTTAATATAACCTGAACTTCGCTCGTCAAGCCTCGAAAGCCTTCAGTGTATACAAAAATAATGAGCTTCCGGCTGTAAAAACACCCTTTCTTCCACATAAATCTATTAAAATATTATTTTTTCGCGAGGGTTTGGACTTTCACTTTCACGTGATGACGGAGGGGGATGCTAATGTTATGAATAGTGGGCGTGGGGCGGGGGGCGGGGGGCGGGGGTGGGTGGCCTTAACCTTCCCGCACATTGACCTCGGCATAGCGAGAGTAACTCCTTGCGCTCCGTGCGCAGTTAAAGTGTCAGAGGTTTTAGCACGAAAGGCGTAAATTTGAGTCCCCCCGCGAGCGCGGTTAGTTTGCGTTTGGTCAGTTTAACGACGGTTGTTCCACTGCGGAATGAAAGGGCTGTTTCGTACTTTTAAGCGGACAGTGATTGCAAGCGACATAATGCGGGAACACAAACCGTCCTTATTTCGTTTAAGATACAAGAGAGGTTCCGTGATATACTCAACTTTTATTTTGTTTAAACATTAAACTTTATTTGTTACTTCAGATAAGTTTTTACGAATGCCGGTCGAAACACTAAAACTGTTAAATACATAAAATACGTGAATGACCGCACGATGACTGATCAAATCATCTAAAACTTGAGGACCTCGCATAAATGCCAAATCATCTCATTTATTAAAGGTCGTACCTACATGCATTTTTCGCATGGATTTTATTTTCAATGAACTCAGTCTTTAGTTCTTCTTTGGTAACTTCCATATATCACTCACATACGGTTGATATCAAAACTTTTTTATTTAATTTTTGGTAATCTTTACCCTTCTGTCCAGGCCCCAGTTGCTCAGAAAACATTCTTCACAAAGACTAGGACTAATCTACTTGTTACAAGGATACCTTTACCTTACCTACATCCACCACAAGATAAGCATATTTATTAATCCTACATACCAGAGGCGGTTCGTGATAGTACAATCTATATGTTACACATATATGAAAAAATCCCATGACGGTGTTAACCATATCATTTACAGATTTTTCCTTAGATCTAAAGGAATTTCATCACAAACCTGAAATAATATAATGTCTTAATTTTTATTTTTTATATATTCAATAATATTATTATTGGGTTTATAAAAACAGTTTATTTTTAAACAAGTTCTGCTGTGTAATTATTATTACGCGTGACAGCTGTTTCGCCCTCTGAAGGCATTATCAAACTGTGGGTAGCCCACTTACAGACGATACATTTATATTATTTCTAGGTAGGTATTTTAATTTCAATTACTGATTTCTTAATTGATTTTTGAGTAAAATATTAGAAATTATTAATGGTTATTACCCCAGCAAAGTTTCCCCAATTAGTGTAATGTTTAAATTTGACTGAATGTCTTAATGTTAGTTATTCCCAAACGATGACTCATAGGGTTATTTTAATAGCATAATTAAGTACTTCATAGTGTACTCATATTTGCCCTAGGTTTGAAGATATCTAGTAGGGGTGAACGAATTATATTTGTTTGTTCATTAATTAGAATAGCTTTCGGATTATTAGAGTTTTTGTTAATTTCTAACTGTTCTAAAAGATTCAGTTTACGGCCTTTATTTTGAACGTGTAACGGAGTTGGTTTATTATTATCATTAAGTGAGTGATTTTCATCTAGGAGATGTTTGGCAAATTGAGATTGCATTTTATTATTATTTTTAAAAGATCTAATATGTTCTTTGAACCTAGTGTTAAAGGACCGGCCCGTTTGTCCAACATAAACAGCGTTGCATTCGTCACACTGGAGTTTATAAATGCCACTATTTTGTAATTTGAGTACCTTACTTTTTGAGTTTTTAAGAGATGATCCTAAGTTATTATTTGTGCGGAAGGCAATATCTAAGCCAGACTTTTTGAGGACTTTGGCAATTTTATTAGATGTCTGTCCGATGAATTCTAAACACCCGAATTTATTATTCGTCTTATTATTAGTCGCTGGGTAAATTAATTTAAGGTTATTTTTGTGTTTGTTATTATTAATTATTTTTTCAATGTCTCTACCCTTGAAGCCATTATTTTTAGCAATAGTTAGGATTGTATTTTTTTCCTTCTCGTATGCTTTCTTGTCGAGTGGGATGTTATTAAGCCTATGTACCATTGAGTGGTAGGCAGATAATTTATGTGACCATGGGTGTAAAGATTTATAATTAATGGTCGTATCTGTAAACGTAGGCTTACGGAAAATTTCAAACGTATGTTTATTATTTTCTCTACCGATTGTTAGGTCTAAAAAATTGATTTTATTATTACACTCTCTTTCAACCGTAAAGCAGATTTTACGGTTGATGGAGTTAGCAAATGTGACAAAAAGATCTAATTGTCTGTTGGTACCTTTCCAACAGACCAAAATGTCGTCAACATAACGAACATAGTAAATGATGTGTTTGTTAAAGATTGAATTTAAAATTTGTTTTTCAATGTAATCCATAAATATTTCTGCAAGAAGTGGACTGAGGGGCGATCCCATTGGTAATCCGTCGTTTTGTTGATAGAATTTATCGTTAAACTCAAAGTAGTTAGTTTCCACACAAATTTTAAATAGATCGAATAATTCTTTTTTAGTAACTGGGTTTATATTAGATTCGTCTAAAATATCTTCAATGATTTTAAGGCATTCTTGAATAGGGATATTGCTAAAGAGACTGACCACGTCTAAAGATATGAACTGGCAATTGTGCGGTAGATTTATGTTTTTTATTTTGTTTACAAGTTCGAGAGAATTTTTAACGCTATGTTTTGGGTAGAATTTAGTATGTTGTTTGAAAAGAAAGTTAAGTTTTTTGGCGAGTATTGTCGTTGGGGCGTTTATAAAAGAAACAACGGGACGTATGGGGATATTATCCTTGTAAAATATTTTCTAATATTTTACTCAAAAATCAATTAAGAAATCAGTAATTGAAATTAAAATACCTACCTAGAAATAATATAAATGTATCGTCTGTAAGTGGGCTACCCACAGTTTGATAATGCCTTCAGAGGGCGAAACAGCTGTCACGCGTAATAATAATTACACAGCAGAACTTGTTTAAAAATAAACTGTTTTTATAAACCCAATAATAATATTATTGAATATATAAAAAATAAAAATTAAAATGGAGTTCTACAAATTAAACTTAATAACAATAAATAATGTCTTAAATTACAAAAAAATGTTTTAAATTCCATGAAATTAACAATTTACGCAAGAAACTGTTCATTTTTTAATAGAAAAGGAAAATCTTCGGAAAAATCTGTTGTTTCTTGCAAAATACTATTGGTATAAATTTTGTGTTGAAAAATCTCATTGGTGATGACAAATGTTTACAGGTTACTTGCTGCTGCTATGGCGTCACTACTATGTAAGTATTAAGTGCTGATTTTCATAATGTATGTGTGGGGTTCGGGATTCACTTCGGACTCCCTTTTTTAAGCACGGAATTCGAATGACATTGAAATTTTAGTCTGAGACTACAGATCTTAAATACATAATGTATTATAGAGCTCAAAATTTTTAAAATAAAGTTTAATAAATAATTTAGACAGATTAAATATATAAAGTACCCTCTGAACTTTGGAGCCCACCGTGGTGTTGGACTCCTTCTCGTCCGTGATCTTGATGTCCCTGAAATCCAGTTTCCAGAGCAAGCTGTCCAGCTCCTGCTCGTAGCGCCAGTTGCGGTACAGCGCCAGGGCCACCACGGCCAGCAGCAGCAGCGCGCCGCCCGCCACTCCGCCGGAGATCTCCCCCGTGTGACCTGAGGGGTGAGGGATCTCTCTATTAGCAACCAACTAGCATGGGGCACAGGTACAGCTCAACAAGAGGAAGGTCCTAAAGGATGATGGGTATAACCAACTCCTGCTCGTAGCGCCAGTTGCGGTACAGCGCCAGGGCCACCACGGCCAGCAGCAGCAGCGCGCCGCCCGCCACTCCGCCGGAGATCTCCCCCGTGTGACCTGAGGGGTGAGGGATCTCTCTATTAGCAACCAACCAGCATGGGGCACAGGTACAGCTCAACAAGAGGAAGGTCCTAAAGGATTATGGGTATAATCAACTCCTGCTTGTGGCGCCACTGTAGTGCTGGGGATGGTGGTGTGAAGAGTTCGTAGTATCACACTACAGTAGTTGTTCCATTGTTTACTGTATCTGAGCGCCAGATGCCGAGTTCGTGTGCTGTATGCTGCCACGGGAACATGATTTAATATTTATTATTCTTCAAATATATCAACTTTAACTATATTTTGTTCATCTTTAACTTTAAACAAAGCTTTGGGTAAGAGTACTTAAATAAATATATTCATGTAGTGGTGTGCAGGGTGCGGCGGGGTGTTTAGAATCTAAATAGAAGCTTAGTTTAAATAGTCTTACTCTTAATTGAAATCTCAAAGATTTCCGATTAATGTCAATATAAAAATGACGTATTTTTGATAGACTTACTAATGCACTTCTCCCCGCGGAAGCCGCACGGGGGCTCCGCTATCGGGGGGCCCTCGCCCAGCCACTGGATGGCGTGCGTCAGCTTCAGCTCCTACAAAAACATTTCATTCTGATTAAATTTGAAAGGCACGGAGAAAGTCAACATTGAAAAATGAACACCTCACATGAACTTAAGTTTTTCTAGTTTATAGAATTTTATTTATTTAACTTGCCAAACTTGCTCGTAACCCTCAGTAAATCATGTTTATCAAAAGCATACTTAAATTACCGCGAAAGTGACGCCTATCCACCACCCAAATCAGCTCTGTCCAATTTCACTTTCAAGTTTACGTAACATAAAAATGTGTTTCAGGTTTCACCTATAAAATATCACTTTTAAAGCTAACTTTTAATCGTTTATATTTTTGTATTTCCACCATCTTCTGCACTTCCTTTCCCTTCGCTAATTATGGAATGGATTTTTTTTAATAATAATTTCATTAAAAAATACCATAAGTATGTTAATTTGGTGTCATTACAAATGGGAAACTCTACAGTATAAAACACGTATTACATATTTATTTACTCTTCAATAATTACAATATTGCTTATTTTATTGATATTTTGTTTTATTTGGAAAACCAACAGTTATAATATTTTATAATGTATAGCGATATAGTAATGTAAAATACAACCAATAATAGGTTTCCACTGATGTATCTTAATTATTTAGTGAATATAAAACAAAAAAAGTTACATTGGCCTATGGGGATGGGATGGGATAGAGGAAGGGAGTGGTATGGGATAGAAGAAGGGATGGGTGTGGGATGGATATAGTCTATGTTATGAGTAACATGCTATTTTCTTGATTTTGTTCTGATTCTATTATTTTTTGATTTTGGATTAAAAAATGCGAGGTGTTCTGTTAAATAAGTCAAATGTGTTGTACGAATTGTTGAAATATGGGAAGACCGGTGAATGAATGTATTTTGTTTTGAGTTAGTGTTGGATAATGAGGGATGTTTAATATGTGGTTTCGTCTGGTTTGGCTGATGGGCACCCTTAATTGAATTCTTTCTATCTATTCTAGTTAAGAAGTTAGTAGTAGTTTCTTTCTATCTTCTTGTACACGGGTACAATCATCAGTGCACTTGAAAGGAGAAAATATTTTCATATCATCTGCATATAATAAAGTTCTGAAGTGGTGAAAGCATTTTCCAATGTAATTTATGTATGAGTATGTTAAATAATAATGGTCGCGGTGATGACCCTTGGGGTACTCCCGACGGTACGGTTACCCGGTTCGATTTATAGCCACCTAAAACTACTGCTTGACTGCTGTTTGTTGTGTAGGATGAGAGCCATCTGAGGAGGTCTCCCTAACAAAAATAATGTGTTTCCATTAAAATTCTTGATTGTTTGAAAGAAACGGTCACTCGGTATAAGCCAAACACTATTTCACTTTGTCATTAAATGCTTACGCTGATAAATTAAAAAATGGGATTAATTTATTCCAGAAAATTTATACATCAATTATTTTGCCAAACAGCGGCGAAATGGGCATGGTGGGGGGTCAGAGGGGACATCTAAGTCCGTGGTATGCGTTCCAGTCTCATGCCAGGCGTCGCCCTGCGGACCTTATCAATCCGGCCAGGGATTGAACGGAACAGGCATTTAATAATAATGAAACATTTATTTGCCTCTAGATAAATTTTACATATTTTTCACATATTTTTTGACAACAAATTCTATTGACAAAAAGGTCACTGAGTTTATGAGGCAGTGAGAACCCAGGAGGTCTCTAAGTGGGGTCGTGGTGCACTTTCTCACAAAATGGCGCTGTGAAATTTATCTAAATAATGTTTATATTAAATTACATTAAAAACGGGGAATATCGCCAAGTCAAGTCTCTATCTTGGCAAACATTCTTGGTTTTTCACATATTTACGCTGTCTTAAATATTATCTTACGCTATTCCAATTCCCGACAGAACCATTTCAAGATTTATTTATTTATTTCATTTAAACGCCCATAGGGCTTTTACATACAATGCAATTATGTTTTTTAAATACAATTATGGGAATTGGTAGTGAGACAATGCAAGATATGGATGTTGTTGTTGCAGTGTTTATTAAGTTTCAGGATAATACATTTATTGAGTCAGTTGCCGTGACGAGGAGATGATGTAGGACAGATGTTGAATACTCCGGTTGCTGCGATGATGTGGTGGTCAAGCGCGGGTCAGTGAGTCGACGCCGGGCGCTGGTGACCGGGACTCGATGAAGGTCAGGCACTGGCGAAGAACGAAGGTCTTCAGGCACTCCAGTGCTGACGAGACTGCCAAAGGTGCGGTGGACCTTGTAGGCAGTTGAACGGGCGCGGTGTGACCAGTGAGGATGCTGCGTGTCCTCGTGGTGGTCATGATGCGTGGAAGAAGCGCTGGTCAGAGACGCTGGGACCAGGGCGCTTGTAATCCGAGTAGCGCTTGCCAGGGACGACGATCCGGACAAGGCGCTAGGTTGATGTCCCGGTAGAGTCCATGATAGTAAGGGCGAAGCCGGGTATGTGTCCTTTGCGGAGGGGCGCAGGGCCCCCAGTTGTCACTGGAACGATGTGGAATGAATGACTGACTGACTGACTTGAGGTGAAGAAGGATCGAAGCGTGACGTGGGGGGAACCGGCCATGGTGGCCGATTCCTCCATTACGCCGAGTTGAAGATCTCGAGTAGGATGATGTCGCGTGGAACTTGTTGACTGGAGTGATGTGGTATGAAGACCGATGGTGACTGACTGTTGACTGACTGATGTACTCAAGTCCTCCACCGCTTATATAGCTGCTGATTCCTTTGTTCTCGTCTGCCACGGGTTGGAGTAGCGTCTGGACTTCGAACCCGCAGAACTGCTGACTCGGTTTTTTTGTCTGGGCGTTTGCATCATCCTATATGCAAGTCAGCAGTCTACGTATGATGGTACCGATATATTATTATTGAAGTCTCGAAAGAATAATTGCTGTCGCGGCTGTTTAACACATGCCGTCTGGTTATGATTTTGATGACTCTAGGAGCGGTGACATAACCGCTACACAATAACAGTAAAGAGTTTACATAATATATAAGAATATAAAGATTACATAAAATATAAGATTTAACAATGCATAGGTTAACAAAATATAGGTAACATGAAACAAGAGTTTACGAAACTTAGGTAACATGAAATTTAAAAGAATAAAGATGTTGTTAATTCAATCAGGCCATTTGTTACACGAGCGTTCCTAAACTTTCTTCCACAGGCAATCGTGTTTCTGTACGAGGGAAACTTTGCGTGTGATTTTACGGGGTGGTTGAGTATCACAAAAAGTCCTTGTGTAATTTTGAATATAAGAGAATGGTAAAGTATAATGTTAGGTGGCTATCTCACCTAGTTGTATTCCACGTCAATGGTTCGGGCGCATAAGGCCTCCGCACTCCGGCTCATGGGATATCTTTGTTGGAGGGGAATTTCCACCGAAACTCGGTTACAGTATATTACAATAGTGTGTTTACACACTCGGGACATTTGTCATTTTTCATCATGTTCCGCGCGGTCGTTTTTCATTGAAATTGCTTTCGTGCCTATTTAAATATTTATTTAGCCTTTTATTAAGCCGGTCGCCAAAAATGTGTAAAATGAATGCAGCACGCGTGACACGCTGTTATAATGGACTACGTATGACGTCACTGAAATTGAATTTCGTAAAATATTTTAATACAGAACATAGTAAGTGCCCAAATATTAAAAAGCGTGAACATTGAACATGTTACGCCATATAACACACATGTACTCCAGCACTAATAATGTTTCCTACTTTTAATGAAGCTTTTGTGCCGGGAACTCACCAAGTCGAGCACACGAGTAAAATAAAGTTGCCCACCAAATAACCACTTATTGTCACGCACGCTGCGCCGGCGCCGGCCGCGTCCTTAATATGGGTGTACTAAAAAGGACACGACTTATGTAATTTATTAGAATATTGATATCCATAGATTTTTACTTAAGTTAGGAAGGTGGGTGAATGAAGGAAACAATTCGATATATACCAGAAAAAAATATGCGACTTTAAAAACGGTCAACGTCTAAATAGCAGTTGGATTAGGTATGAAAAAGCCCGGCGGAATCGACAGCACATTGAAAGAGGTAATAAATGACCTAGCAACATTAAGGCAAGGAAGTAAAGAAAGGTCGCGCCAGAAGGTGATTGCTTTTCGGAAATAGCGGGCTGCTAGATGGGCGTGCAAATTGGTATTTTCGTCAAACCCTCTCAAGTGCGAAATGGAATTTCCACCGGAAGACGTGGCGCGCCCAGAGCAGATAGCCGAGAGAGCGTAAACACTGTGTCTTATAGGCAGACTTACTCCGGACTCCACGCAGAGGGTGCACCACGCGTAATGAATATATTACTAATAACAGAATTCACCACGCACGCGAGCATTTACTGTAGGCGGTAAACAATGGGGCGACAGAAAACAATTTAGATGTGTCCTGTTGAATTAGATGGATGTAAATAACTTTATTATTTTTCGGAATAACTTATTGAGTAAAACCTCAAATTATAATATTTAAATATTGAAGACAATATTAGTGATTTTTAAACGCAAATCTGAAACAGAAAAATCAGAAAAGGAAACGGTCACATCTGGGACTCGAACCCAGGACCCTTGTCTTTCCGGGACAATGCTCTGTCCAAGAGCAAGTCAAGAGCATTGTCCCGGAAAGACAAGGGTCCTGGGTTCGAGTCCCAGATGTGACCGTTTCCTTTTCTGATTTTTCTGTTTCAGATTTGCGTTTAAAAATCAATAATATTGTCTTCAATATTTAAGTAAATAACTTTGATTATAGTTTTAATCATTTCAGACATTTAGAAATAGTATGAACACGAAGATTAAAGGCTTCTATTTATGTTTGGTCTTGTTTAGAAGTTCAATATGTTTGACATTTTAATTTTACAGTGTTTGAGAAAGAAAGTACAGAGTTTGGCTGTTCCGTACAGATTGGACATATTTACAACATGAACCTAAGTAACCTAGTCACGAAGCCAGATTTTTGTCGCGCCAGCAGTAAAGGGGGTGTTAACCAGATTTAATGTTCATAAGGTTCTCCGTAAGGGTGTCGTTTCCGTGAAAAATACAAAATTGTTACGTGTAATGTTTATTTTTATTAAAAAGTGAGGAAAAATAGATTAAAATGGAAGGCAACTCTCAAACTTTGCTTTATTAATGTATTTACTTAATCAGCAAACAAAGAGTGATGAAAATAAAAATATTAATAACCTTGCGTTGAAGCTGACGAAACACAGTTTGATGCCTTTGAGAGAGGAAACGGACCTCACGTGCAAAAGTTAAGTTTTGTGGCAATCATTTTGAGCTGTCACTCAGCTATACTTTAAATTTTTCCATAAAAATTTTGTAAAATATGTTTTCAGTCCCTATAAAGTTCTATGTTTTGTAGTTATTCTTATTTGTGGTATATATTTAAAAAATAAAATAAGTCTCTGATAAATCAGTCTCAACTTCACCTGTTGTCTTACGATGCCTTGGATTGATATTGAGCTGCAAGTTTTGGTCCGCAACCAATTTTTAAAAATAAAATATTAATATCAGAACATTAGTTTGATGTGTCACGACCGATATAAAATTAATTGTAAAAAGTCTTTGCACGTAACGGAAAACCCTTGAAATATCCTAAAAACCCCTCTCTCCACCGCACGTGTTTTTATTCTTCTAATCAATCAATGTGTAATTTGTTGTAGTTTTGGTGGTGGTTTGAGAAAACGTATTTCTTCGAACCCAGTTAAATTACTTGTTTAATCTTTTTTAATGTTTAAAAAAAATTATGTGAGTAAAAAAATAAACTAAGGAAACTGAACGATATTTATAAAACCAAATGTTTAAATACTTAAGGGCCACTGAATTTTAATTTTGTGTTAGTAATTACTTTTATTTACAAAATAATTACTTCATATTGATAGACGTTAACCTCCCATAAGCCCTTTTTTAATGTGAATACCGCACTAGAGTCCCAACTGCTTCTAACCGTCTGGAGCCAGTGAGATCAAGGCAACCCCAATGAAAAACATTGTCTTACATCATTATAATGTGATAAACCATAGATCAAAGTTGTAAATGTGGGTTTTATTGTGAATAACTATATATTTATTGTGAATAACTATACATTTATTGTGAATAACTATATATTTATTGTGAATAAATATATATTTATTGTGAATAACTATATATTTATTGTGAATAACGATATATTTATTGTGAATAACTATATATTTACTGTGAATAAATATATATTTATGTGAATAACTATATATTTAAAATGGTCGAATGTCTACATTAATTACGAAAAACTCAACAGAGTGAAAAATAATAGTCTATATCAGACTTTTTTTGTTATTTGTTTTTGGGGTGTTATGCCGTGTTGCGCTAACTCCTTCTTTAACCAACGTTTCGGACAGCATTGCAGTGTCCATCATCAATGCAATGCTGTCCGAAACGTTGGCTAAAGAAGGAGTTAGCGCAACACGGCATAACACCCCAAAAACAAATAACAAAAATACTTTTGACCGTGAAAATCTTAAATCATATTATATCAGACTTGATATTTTTTAATTATTTTGATAATTAAAAATATAATTATGAATGGCATGGGAAAGGTAGTTTTATACTTGTTTGGTAGCTGATTTCCATGAAATAACACCATGTTGCCTATCATATACCGTTAATTATTGGTGCAATTCCATTTTGAAATGACACATAAAAATTGTTTATCCAACAATAAAATCGACTTTTCGTTACAATCAAAATTACACAACTTCTTACTTTATATATATATATATATACTGCAAATCTCCTTTCAAATTACTCAAACAAAAGCGCAATAAATTCTACAACCTACCCTTCTTTTTTCGACATACTCTTTTGAGCGATAGCTTTAGAATTATAATTAAAATTATCACATAACCACAAAAAAGAACCGGTAGCGTGTTTTTTTTTTAGTTCAATCTCTTCTGAAAAAGTCTCCCCTTATCATCCTTCTGGAGGTTTAGCACGGACAATCGAGAAAGCCCTTCGTCAATACGATACTGATGAAATCCGTCATCTATGGCCAGTTAGCGATATTTGCGAGCACGGTACATATGTTCCGACAGTCGGTAAACAAAAGTCTCCCCTTATCATTCTTCTGGAGGTTTAGCACGGACAATCGAGAAAGCCCTACGTCAATACGATACTGACGAAATCCGTCATCTATGGCCAGTTAGCGATATTTGCGAGCACGGTACATATGTTCCGACAGTCGGTAAACAAAAGTCTCCCCTTATCATTCTTCTGGAGGTTTAGCACGGACAATCGAGAAAGCCCTACGTCAATACGATACTGACGAAATCCGTCATCTATGGCCAGTTAGCGATATTTGCGAGCACGGTACATATGTTCCGACAGTCGGTAAACAAAAGTCTCCCCTTATCATCCTTCTGGAGGTTTAGCACGGACAATCGAGAAAGCCCTACGTCAATACGATACTGACGAAATCCGTCATCTATGGCCAGTTAGCGATATTTGCGAGCACGGTACATATGTTCCGACAGTCGGTAAACAAAAGTCTCCCCTTATCATCCTTCTGGAGGTTTAGCACGGACAATCGAGAAAGCCCTTCGTCAATACGATACTGATGAAATCCGTCATCTATGGCCAGTTAGCGATATTTGCGAGCACGGTACATATGTTCCGACAGTCGGTAAACAAAAGTCTCCCCTTATCATCCTTCTGGAGGTTTAGCACGGACAATCGAGAAAGCCCTACGTCAATACGATACTGACGAAATCCGTCATCTATGGCCAGTTAGCGATATTTGCGAGCACGGTACATATGTTCCGACAGTCGGTAAACAAAAGTCTCCCCTTATCATTCTTCTGGAGGTTTAGCACGGACAATCGAGAAAGCCCTACGTCAATACGATACTGACGAAATCCGTCATCTATGGCCAGTTAGCGATATTTGCGAGCACGGTACATATGTTCCGACAGTCGGTAAACAAAAGTCTCCCCTTATCATCCTTCTGGAGGTTTAGCACGGACAATCGAGAAAGCCCTACGTCAATACGATACTGACGAAATCCGTCATCTATGGCCAGTTAGCGATATTTGCGAGCACGGTACATATGTTCCGACAGTCGGTAAACAAAAGTCTCCCCTTATCATCCTTCTGGAGGTTTAGCACGGACAATCGAGAAAGCCCTTCGTCAATACGATACTGATGAAATCCGTCATCTATGGCCAGTTAGCGATATTTGCGAGCACGGTACATATGTTCCGACAGTCGGTAAACAAAAGTCTCCCCTTATCATCCTTCTGGAGGTTTAGCACGGACAATCGAGAAAGCCCTACGTCAATACGATACTGACGAAATCCGTCATCTATGGCCAGTTAGCGATATTTGCGAGCACGGTACATATGTTCCGACAGTCGGTAAACAAAAGTCTCCCCTTATCATCCTTCTGGAGGTTTAGCACGGACAATCGAGAAAGCCCTTCGTCAATACGATACTGACGAAATCCGTCATCTATGGCCAGTTAGCGATATTTGCGAGCACGGTCAGAATATGTTCCGACAGTCGGTAAACAAAAGCCGCTGCTTTTGTCGCGGCCTCTAAAGTGTCGGATAAGCTGTGAAAATGCACAACTTTTCGGAAAATGTCGTTCGTTTTGCAAAATCACTGGCTTATTAATGCATGAGATAAAGTGACAAATCTATTATTAGACATTAAAGAAATGTTATTTACCAATTCATCTAAGACCCAGCCATTCCAGCCTCCAAACCAGCCTGCGTTACTAGTAATCTACAAAATGGTTGGAGGACAAAACACACAATAATAATAAAAATTGTAATAAGGAATATGACAACATTGTACAGTTGAAATTGAGATCTATTTGCAAATACTGGGACACTCTTAACATTTATCTTAATACCTTCTGGAAGTATATACATCTTTTGATGTTATGTGAAACAGCAATTACAAATGACCTAACTTGTCTCTACAAAATTCCTGGTTACAAATCTTACAACTATTGTCGAACAAAAAAAGGCGTTTTATAACTATATGTTAGGGATGAAATCACTTTTCTACAAAAAACGCTAAAAACAAACAATTGTAAAAGTGTATTTGGTATCATAACTTAATAATATAACAAAAAAACATTTTAGCAATATACCGTCCTACAAACCTCAGTAAATTGCTGTTTCTTAATGAAATCTCATCCAACTTATCAAATGTTATTAACCCGGTGGAAAATATATTAATTTAGATTTATCAAATCCTCAAAATCCAGTTCTTAATTCGTTCCAAAATATACTACCTAGCTATTATTTAATAAAGTGTATCAGCGATGTAACAAGGAAGCACTAGTAGCCGGCAATGTTACACGCACATGCATAGATCACATTTTATATACTTTCATTTTGTATTTGTGATTTCACTAAAGCGGATTTATTTGCGTCAGCACTTAACATTACGTACGGTAGTGCAATTACAAAAAACTTCAAAGAAAATACTTCTATAATATCCCAAAACCGTATAGATAAAAACATACGTAGCTATAATTAAACAAAATTGCGTTGACATTTATAAAATAAATTCAAAAACAATTAAAAAAAAGATGATTCGCTTTCTGACTTCTTTCGGGTTTCAACCCCAAAAATGCCATCTGCAATGAAATTTTTAATTATATTAAAAAAAAAAAAAATAAGAGACACCTCGTACAGAAGATGGAAAACTCACCAACTAATATCAAACCTACGAAAAAAATACAAATTATTCCGAAATACAATAAATATACCATCGCACCTTTGTAGGTATTATTAAATAAAAAAAAGTATTATACTTAATTATTAATGTCGCATACATTTGAGTGTATACACAATTTTACATTAGGGTGGATCGATTTTTTGTTTTTGTGTTTTTCTTAGCAGCGGGGTGTGGAATGGATGCTCTATGGGGATACCTTTAAAAGTCATTATGACAGCATTAAGATATTTTGAGTGCAAGTACTGCCCCAAGTCAATTCAAATTTTAAAAAAAACAGCGAGAAACTAGAAAAAGAAGGGTTTAATCTTTGCTCAATAAAAATAGTTAAAATATAAAAAAATTAACATTTCATTTACTTTTTTTTTTTTTTTTTTTTTTTTATAGTCGGAGGCGGTTTACTTACGTTCCCCGCGAGCACTTAGGCCATAGGCCCATTGTACTATCTCCCATTTTACCTCATTCCCTTGCCAGTAACCCGGTCCCTTTTATGAAGTTCACCAGGGCTGTCATTGGATATGTGGCGATGTCTTCTGGTTCCACACTGTGTCTTCCCAGGTATCTGAGCCTTATTCCCAGCAGAGCGGGGCATTGGCACCATAGGTGAATTGGAGTCTCTTCCTCCTCTTCACATTTCCTACAGATGTTGGTGTTTTCCACTCCCAACAGTTGCATGTGTCTCCTGAGATGGCAGTGTCCCGTTAATAGTCCTACCAGTTCCCTCAGTGAGTTTCTGTCCATATCGAGTAGTTGCCTGGTTCGGTTAGGGTCCGGTCCGTTTATGAGTACTTTAGATTGCCTCATTCCGGGTGCCTTCTTCCATTCCTTCCAGTGTTGGGATTTGACCCACCTCTTGATATGTAGTTTGGTGTGGCAAGCTGCTACTCCTACGGCCGGCTCAGATCCCACAAGTGGTGCTTTCGCCCCTTTCCTTGCTAGTTCGTCAGCCCGCTCGTTGCCCTCAATACCTTTATGTCCTGGTACCCAGAGCAGGGTTACTTTATTGATGGTCGCCAGTTCTATTAGGATAGTCCTGCATTCCATCACCAGTCTGGAGTCGCATCGGTTACTTTCCAGTGCCATTAAGGCCGCCTGGCTATCAGAACATATGTTTATGTTCTTATTTCTGTACCCGATACTCATATTCTCCTGTGCGCAGACTAAGATGGCTTTCATCTCAGCTTGAAACACAGTGCAGTGCATTCCTAGAGGTATACTGAGTTCCCTCTTAGATCCCTGTAGACAGACCCCGGCCCCTGTTCCTTCCTCCATCTTGGACCCGTCTGTGAACCAGATTAGTTCCTGTTTGGAGTTTGGACCTGGGACCGTGTCCCATTCCTCCCTTGTGGGGTACGTCACTTTAAACAGCTGTCCGAAGAAGTATTCGGCTTGTTTGCCGTCCTGCTTCATCCCAGCCGTCGGACTAATTGCCCTCAGTCTTATTCCTATCTCCGTGTGACTGTTTCTGGGCAACTCTCCTCTCCATTGGCCATTGCAATGTAACCTGTAGGCTGCCGCCATCGCCGCCCCCTCTATTTCTATGTTTAGTGGGGGTAGGTTCAGCAGCACTCCCATGGCTAGTATTGGAGTGGTTCTCATGGCTCCTGTGATGCTTCTGCATGCAAGTCCCTGTATGTGATTGAGTGTGACCATCACTGTTTTCAGTGTTGTTCTCCTCCACCAGACCAGGGCTGCGTGCATGATCCTTGGTTTTACAACGGCTGTGTAAAGCCATTGCATCATTTTAGGTTTGAGACCCCACGTTCTGCCGCAGATTCGCCTAGTTGCCCACATCAGAGCACAGGCCTTTCTGCCTACAGTTTCCACCTGGTTTTTCCAGCTCAGTTTGGCATCTATGATGACTCCGAGGTACTTAACCGTGTCAGAGGGTTCTAATTCCTTTCCATAGAAGGTTGGATTGCTCCATCCTTCTAGTTTCCTTTTACGCGTAAAGATTACTAGTTCTGTCTTGTCTGGGTTGACTGACAGTCCTGTTTCTTCACACCATTCTTCCACTGTTGCCAGTGTTGACTGTATAAGGCCTCGGGTTGTGTCTGCATCCCAACACCTTATTATGGTTGCAATGTCATCCGCATACCCTTGCGTATATAGGCCCCTGTTGTTGAGTTTCCGGATGAGGTTGTCCACCACCAGGCTCCACAGCAAGGGTGATAAGACCCCTCCCTGTGGACACCCTCGTGTCACCAGCACTTTGATGCTTACCTCACCCCTTGTCACCGTAAGTATCCGGCCTGAGAGCATGTTCCTCAGCCACCTTCTGGTGGTTTTGTCGAGTCCATGTCTTTCTGCCGCTTCATCAATGGATTTAATAGTGGTGCAGTTAAATGCTCCCTCTATATCCAGGAATAGCCCTACCGCCAGTTCCCCAGTCGCTTGTGCCTGCTCCAGTTTGTACACCAACCTGTGCAGTGCCGCGTCGACTGACTTACCTGCTTGGTAAGCAAACTGTAACTCGTGGAGGGGCTTCTCTTTCAATGCCCCGTCCCTTATGTACCTGTCCATTAGCCTCTCCATTGTCTTCAGAAGAAATGAGGTGAGGCTAATTGGGCGGAATGCACCTGGCTGGTCGTAGTCAGCTCTCCCCGGTTTGGGTATGAACACTACCCTTGTCTTCCGCCATGGTATGGGGATGTATCCGAGGGCACAGCATGCCCTCAGGATCTTCGTCACCGGAAGTAGGATTGTATCTAGGCCCCTCTGTAGAAGTGCCGGAAAGATTCCATCCTCTCCTGCGCTTTTAAAAGGGTCAAACCCTCTGATTGCCCATTTAACTCTGGAGGGAGTAACTATTTTAGCCGCAGTGTCCCAGTCCTTACCTTCCCGTGTAACTCGGGCTGGTGGTGGACCGGTATCATCTGCTTCTAACTTTTTGTAGCCGGGAAAATGTTTCCCCAGCAGTACCTCCAACTCCTCCTCCCAACTGTTGGTATATCCTCCATCAGCTTTTTTGAATGGGCCTTTTGCTGCCCCTGGGTCTTTTGCAAGAATTTTTTGGATTCTTGCAGTCTGTGGGATGGTTTCCACCTCCCCACAGTATTTCTCCCAGGAGCATGTTTTGGCTTTCTGGATTGCCACCTTGTACTCTTTCTGGTATTGCTTGTGGGCATCCCAGTTTCCTGACTTTTTGGCCTTGTTGAAAGCTTGCCTTACTATTTTCCGTAGCTCCTGCAGTCTTCTGCTCCACCACGGTGTTTGGTCCCTGGTACTTGTCTTCAGAGGGCAGCTATTTTCGTATGCCCTTATCATTGAGTCCCTCAGTACTTCTACTGCGTCCTCAATTTCTTCGGGGCATCCGTATTTAGCTGGGAATCTTGTCATTCCTATATTTAGTTCCTCCGAGTATCTAGTCCAGTCAGTTGCTTTTGGGTTCCTATATGTATCGGTCCCCGTTTTGCTTGTTTCTCCCTCTAGTTTAAATTCTATGTGTCGGTGGTCCGACAGGGATGGTTCGTCCGATACTCTCCATCCTGAGACTCTTAATGTTCCTAGGGTCAGGTCTATCACCTCCTGTCTGTTACTTATAACGAAGGTGGGTTCCCTACCTCTATTAAGAATCTCAAGGTTCACTGTCATCAGGTATTCCAGGAGGTCCTGTCCTCGTTTGTTGATGTCCGTACTCCCCCACACAGTGTGGTGCGAGTTAGCATCTGCTCCGAGTATCAGTTCCCTACCCTTCTCCCTGCAGTCTTGGACGAGTCTCGTTATTTCCCTTGAGGGTGGTGGTTCCACAGAGTCATAGGGCATGTATGCTGATGCCACAACTACTTCCCTGCTTCTTTGGTCCAGCGTGACCTGTAGCTTCACAGCCACTAAGTCCCTACTGCAGTGTTCGGGTAGCAGTGTGCCAGGTATCCCTCTGATGAGAATACAGGCCCTGGGTCTGTCCCCCGACTCGTTATAATAGATTAGACCTTGGTTCATGTTTAGTCCTCTGACCTTCCCCCTATAAGTCCAGGGTTCTTGGATCAGCGCGACGTCCACACTGTCCCGAGTGACTCTACTGCTAAGCACTGCAGTCGCTGCCGGACTGCGGTGCAAGTTTATTTGAATGAACTGTAAGTTTTTAGCCATTACTGCCTAATCCTTAAGTCATTCCTCCTATTTACGCTCCTCGGTGTTAGGAGAGCGCACTGTGAAAGTGGCCTTCCTTATCCCGACATGCGCCGTCATCCCCATCTCCCTCAGCACCTTCACACTTTCCTCGTCCACACTCATGATCAGGCGATACATGTTCTTATCCCTGATCGAGTCGTGGACGATCCATTTTTTTGTGTGTAGCCGGGGAGTCTGGTTCTCCAGCAGTTGTAGCAACCTCTCGGTGCTTACTGCTCCATTTTCGGGGATTACTGCCATAACCTTTACGTACTTTGGCAGTTCCTGCAACCCCACCACCTCCAGGTCGCAGCCCTGCCATTTCCGTATGGTCGGCACCATCTCCCTCAGCCATGTCTCTGACTCCTTGTCGGAGCAGGTCATTTTCAGGACGCCCCTCTGAGTGAAGCATTCGTCGAATCTGGGTTTGAACTGCCCCTTTGGGATGCTCAAAATCAGATCCGCGGCCGCCTCACTCACGAGGGCCTCCTGCTCTTTTGTAAATTCTTCCTCTCTGTTCCTATGTACTACAGCCACTCGAATTTTATTTCCAGCGGCTTCCGCATAGGTAGCAGAGGTGAGAATTCCTCGGGGCTTTTTCCTGGAATTTCCCGGTGAAAGCCCCGAGGGTTTAGGTTCTGGTGAGGTTCTTCTCCTCTTCCCAGCCTTCTTTTCCCCGGGCGTTCCAGGTTGCTCCCGGTTACCTTCTGCGGTCCCCGTTAGCTTCCGGTCTGTCCCTGGTTTGCCTTGCCTGGTTCCGGCCTTCGAGGTCCCTGGTTGTCCCCAGCGGACTTTTACAGTCCCTGGTTGTTCCCGGTTTCCTTCCTGCCGCCCCTGCTTCTCTCTTTTGAGTTTTCTCCTCGCAGCCCCACTGAGTTTCTTCCCACTGATGTGAATTTTTTTCACATCGTCTGACAGGGACTTTACCTTGTCTTCCCCAGCGGTGGTTGTTGGAGTGAGTCTCTTCTTTAAGTCCCCCCCTCTCCGCTGGTTCCCCGAGGGCCCCAGTTGGAGTCGGGGGTTCTTAAAGAAGTTATTTTCCAGGTCCCCTGATGGTCCCTGCATTTCCACGTCTGGATCCCCTGGGGGATCCCGCCGTGTTGCGTCCGTCGGAGGTCCTTCTTTATGGTTCCCAGAGGGCCCCTCAAGGGAAGAGTCCACCAGGGTGGTCCCATCTCTCCTCTCCACTTCCTCTTGGTTCCTCAAAGGCCCCAAGAGGGATGAGTCCACCGAGGCGGCCTCAACTCCTCCTTCCACTCCCCCTAGGTTCCTTAAAGGTCCCTCGTCAGTGTTGTTTTGGTTTTTGTTTTTACAGTCCATATTTGGTCCCACGAGTATCTAGGGAAATAAAAGGTCCACCCCAGCAGAGCCCCGAATGCTGGGGTAAGGTCTGTATACTCCGAGATGCGACCTTGTGTCTCGGAGGAACCGTTCGTGACACTGTTCCCCAGTGTCATTCAGCCCTGAGCACGGTATCTCACACCTTAGCTTGGGATGGCTATTGCAGGTCGTGTTTCCACTCCCTGAGCGATGGGTTCGCCACACTCCCTACTTTACTAATAATATTATCTACTAATCAAGAAACAATAAAAGTACCTTTGCTACACAAAAAATCACAAACAATGTTAAAAAATAAAATCAAAAATCATAAAAGTTATTGTGTTTTAGAGTCCTTCTTCGAATTGAATACTGGCATTATACGACAAGATTCTAGCTTGTTTTGTATCCACCCTTCACGTCTTTCAGGGCCGCAAACAGTAGAACATGATGCCGTTACCATTTTGATGCATCTTTCCGTGGCTTGCGTGTGACAGGGCATCAATCGGAACCTACACAAAATGTTGGATTCGATAATTTCGTGGTTTGCAATGGCATCAATTATTGTCTCGCTAGATATCAGTTTTGTAAGAGGTGGTTCTGATGGTTTTTCCCATTAGATCAAGTCAATATAGTCTGCTGCGTTTAAATTAAAATTAGGTAGCTTAAATACTCTTATTGGAGAGAACCCTGACCTAAGTTCTCGAATACTTTGAATCCGTCTCAGAGCCAACTCTCTAATTTGTTTTCGTTCGTCGTTTAACATACTAATAGGTATATTTTCGTTGTGTCCAAAATACCCGTTGCGTTAAATTACGGAATCGACCACCTTTTCCAAATGCTCTGGAAGGTAACGAGACAATTTTATGGTTTCGTGGAGGTGTCTCGCCCAGTAAACACACGAAGGTTGTGTTTTTATTTTAAACCACATCGGAGCATACACTCTTAGCACAAATTCAGTCAATAACACCTGATTTTCTGTCGGATTCTTGGTTGAAATGTAAAATCGGAGAATAGTTTTGGCTGTTGTTAACCAACGCGAATGACAGATTTTACCCGGGTTTCTTTTCGCTAAGTTTTCGTTGCATTGTCTTTCGGCGATTGCTCGGCACATTTCCAATAAATAAAGCTGGTCTGTGCTAAGGTCGTCACGGGATTTTGTAATGTCCGGTAAGTTGCATTCTATTGCTTGAAATTCTATCACAGGAAGATGTTCACAGTTCTTGAGTAACTTTCCTAGTTGGCCGCTAAAGCTTCTAGGATCTGTTGTCGTTCCATCAAGGTATTCGAAAAGGTGTCTCAAACTTAACTCGTTAGCAAGTAACTGACAGACCAACCTCTGAAGTGGGCGATAGAGCTTTCCTTCAAGAAGTCGAATAATGTCAGACTTAATTCCATTATTAACTGCTTTTCCGTCACATCCAATGCCTACAATGCACGCTAAATCAATGGATTTTGCCACAAAATATGCAAACAATTTGTGAGCTATTGTTTTAGCATCACCGAACTAAACGCCTATGTGGCAAATGTATTGTTTGCCAAGTTCTTTCAAAAGACTGATATGTTTTTCTATCACAACTTTTCTGCATCCATCCTCCATGATTAATTTCGACCGTTAAACGATATGCAAATGCACGAATAAAAATGATTGATGGCAGTCAGTGTGGTCCTAGCGTGGTCCTCATTTGCAAGCAGCGATATCAAATAACGTCTGGCTGCGTCTTTTGAAATCATCCAGTTTTTTAAGGTAACTCTCACTATGCTTTCTACATTTTCATGGTTTAAGAATCGCCCGATATTTTTCATGGTAGTCCTTTATTCGCGCCAAAATTGTGAGATGTTCCACAATTGGTAAAGACGCTCGTTTCTAAACATTTTCTATTTTAGTAGCAACAATTTCACTAGTATCTCTTACCAAATCCTGGAATGGTTTTTCTTTGCTTTGCGAGACGTGAATAAAATATTTCATCATGTCTTCATAACTTGGTAACACACTAGCTGCTAATTACAATTGTTTACTGATGATTGCAATAACGCATGCAACACCCCCGCGGCCCCGCGTAACTGCGTGCGGGAATGCGCGGTGCGCGAGCGAGGCACGAAAATGGACTCAATTGGTCAAATGGCAATTTGTCAAATTTTCGCAGGAAAATAAATATTATCACATTTTTTTATTAATATTATTTAAGGCGCGGCAATTTTTATTCATTATGAAATATAAAAGAAAAAAATTAAGTATTAATATTGACACAAAACTGTTTTATAAAGGGACAATTTTTTACTAGATTTTAAATAATTTAACTGCTTTGGGGCAGTACTTGTTATCAAAATTTTAAATTGATATTTTGTATGCTTAATTGTATGTACCGGAATAGATTTCCGCACCCCGCGAAATCTGATTTATAAAAAAAAATTTTTTCCATACAATGGCGATCCACCCTATTTTACATAGCTCTGTAAATGTGGAACCATCGAACTGGTGCAAACATATGTATATTTGGGGATAACTGTAGACACGCACATGAAATGGGATACTCACATAAGTAATATTTGTAAACGTCTACGAGCTTTTGCGCGGAGAATTTACAAAATTGAATATTTCATACCTATAAGTACGTTAAAAATAATCTATTTGTCACTAGCGGAATCTTCTATCAGATACGGAATAACGTCTTGGGGAAACTCGTGCAAGACAAATATATATTACATTTAAACAATCCAATACTCTATGACTAAGCCTTTGGTAAGCAAAATTATGTGTGCACAATGAAGAGATGTTAAATTATTATACGAGTCAGTTAATATATTAATTACCTGCTCGAGGGATATTATGGTTTAAAATTGTATGCCAAAACCTATTGTCGGATTCCAAATGTAAACAAAGGGTAGATAACACCCACAACACAAGATTTAGTCAAAATGAAGGTATGTCCATTCCAAAAATTACCAATAAATACGGCCAACGGACATTTACTTGTCTTGTGCCTTCTCTATTTAATAATATGCTAATGGATGTAAAAAGCGAATCAACCTGCACAAATAAACAATATTGTTTACAAATACACTAGTATCCATTGATTGTATGCAGGTAATTGTATACATGTGCCTATGAGAGTGTTTTGAGTATGCTGTGTGCTTTTGAGTGTTTGTATGCTTATGAGTATGTTGACTGTCTTATTTCTATCTGTATATGTATGTATTATGTATTTGTATTGTAGTCCCTATTCGAGAGCCATAGTGGCAGTCGGCAGCGTTTTATAATCGCTCCTCGTTTATTTTGAAAATATTGAGAAGCTCTCAATTTTTACAGTGTGTAAATGTACCATAAAAAAATCATAATGATTTTTAGGCTAGGTGAATAAATTCTTAGTAATTTTAAAATAAATAGTGTGGACGCAATTCGAAATTTTAGAATAATGTTTGTTACGATTTAAAAATCAATCTTACAGTGTTTCTAAATACAGCGCCATAAACCTATTTGTGCCCTGACCATTGACCATTGACCACATGTTTTGTCCCTTCGGGTGCCGGGTCTCATCTCGCTAAACAGGGTCAAGTGCTAGGGTTGACCAGTGTTTGTTTTGTTTTTTTTTGTGTTACTGAAAATATGTACCCAATAATATAAATGTGGGTGCGGGTGGCATTAAAACCTTTAGCGACTGCAAAAATTTACTTTTACAACATAAATTGCAAAACTGCAAAGAAAATAAGATTTAGAGGTTGTCGGGGGGGACGAAATAGTAAAAATAAATGAGGAGAAATTTAAGCAGTAACCAAAAATCCTGACCATGGGAAGACAGATGAAATTAAAATTTCACTAAGAGAGCCACAGCGCCACATTTTCAAATTGTATGTTACAGCGCCATGCAAATTTACAAACCCGCTGACTCGAAGTGGCAAATTGGAATGCACGCTCACTGAACAACCAGATGGATGACGTATTAGCCAGAAAATGCTAAATATCCTATCGATCACTGAGACGTGGCATGAAAACTACGACTCCACCTCCATAAAGAAGTTGCGAGCTCTTGGCTATACGGTCGTAGAACAGGCAAGAAGAAAATCGCCGGATGACCCCAGAAACAATAACATCTCCTTTGAAACATGGAGGGGTGGCGATTATTGGTTGCCAAGGACTGTGCATTTCTAAAATCAACATTGGAGATTACCACACTTTCGAATCACTGGGATGTTGTATTTCTTCAATGGGGGCGTTTTTCACACTGATCACTATCTACCGACTAGGGTCGAGGATCATCACTGCGAAATTTTTAATGAATTTACGCAAATTTTAGGGCGGGTTAAAGCCCTACCGGTTACCCTCATTATAAACGGGGACTTATATCAGAATAATAATAATAAGAATTTATTCAGAATAGATGATTTATCTATAATATCGATAAAACTGAGAGTAACACGAAAATATTTCTCGATATTTTAGAGTGCTAAGGATGTAGGCCATGGGTAGATATTCCTACTCATAATGCAGGTGGAATACTGGATATTTTTATATCGAGGAATACTGACCCACCGCTAATAACCGAAGTCATAGACGTGTGTCTCTCAGATCACAGGCTTTTGCGTACGGAAGTAGATTTCAACCCTGCCAAACCTGTCTACAAAACGAAGACGACCAAAGCGTAGCGAATGTTTAACTTTGCCCTCTTCGATGAAGAACTGAAGTCTTCCACCCTCGCGAAATACGACATAAATAGTAATGTCATCTCGACATCCAGCCTAGTAGAAGTTTATAACGGTACCTTAACTGCGCTAATAAACAAACATGCCGCCTTTTCGACCAAAACCTGTGCTGTTGGCTAGTCTGATTCCTAGTTTGATGCAAAATGCCCGGAAAAGAAGAGGGCCACGCGCCGACTTGAGAGGATATAGCAAAAGGGAAACGTGGATTAGTATGTAAACCGAAAACAGGGAGAAAATTCGGAGAAAAAGATCCGATTTCTGGATAACGAATTCTGATCGCCGGCGACTTTAGAACTCATTTAAAATTGTCATAGGTGAGTCTGAAAACTCAACCACAGCAGCGCTCAGTTCGAAAGATTTCTTCGACTTTAAAAAAAAATAGCTAATATTCGGGCCACGAAATCAGGTATATCCGCCCATTTGGCGAAAAACGAACTGTTGTCAAAATATCAATCAGCTTATAGGAGGTACCATTCTACAGAAACTGGACTACTGCGCGTCTTTTCAGATTTGATGCTTGCAAACGAGTCAGGTAAGCTAGCTTTGCTGTCATTATTAGATTTGAGTGCAGCATTTGACACAATCGACCACAATTTCCTGATCGACAGACTGGAAAAAATTTTGCACTAGAATTATTAAGTGGATAAAATCACACCTCTGTGGCCGAAACCAATCTGTACAAGCGGGTGCTAAAAACTCTCCCTATGTGATCCTGAATTCTGTAGTCCCCAGCGTTCAGTGCTGGGGCCCCTACGTTTTTATTTTGTTCATCAACAATGTTACCAAAATAATAGAATCATTCGGACTTTTTTCCCATTACTATGCTGAGAATTAATCTATTTTTATTGTGCACCGAATGAGAAAGACAAATTAAAAGATATCACCTAAAATGAATTTCTGCCATAATAGATTTGATGTCTTCGAACAAACTAAGACTAAATCCATCCAAAATAGAATTTCACTGGACCGCAACAAAAAATTGCTGGTCAATATTTGCTGGTCTCATTACTTCTGGCTGCAACATCATCCATAAAAATGGCATTAAGCTCACAGATTCACAAAACAGTAAGGTCAGGTTTCTTTCACCTGCGTCAAATCAAATCTATAAGGGGAAACATTCCGGCTAACGCCACAAAGATGGTGGTAAACTCTAACGTTAAATCACGACTCGACTATTGCAATGGCATACATGCAAGTTTCCCTAAAATATACATTGACAGACTTCAGTCAGCTTTCTATACCGCAGCAAGGCTGATAACAGGTGTTTCCAAATATTCCCATATCTCACAATATGTGCAAAACTTTCATCGGCTAAAGTGTCCTAAGAGAATCCAATTCAAACTCTGCTGGATGGTTTTCAAAGCCGTACATGACATGGCGCCACCCTACTTGCCGGAACTGTGCATTCCAAGCGATGGTACGTATTATGGTTTTATGGTACGTATTCATTTGCGAACCGAAACGCGAGACGAGCCATGAATTACGGTAGAGAAACGAAGCAACTATAAGCAGCGTTTCGTGCCATTTGCAGTTGTTTCGTTCCTTTCTCATAAGTTGAGGTTTATACGTAGCATTAGGCAAGCAACCCTTCGATCAGCATCTTCAACAGCCGTAGGTAGACTTTCAGTACCTATGCGCAATCCCAATACCAATTTAGGAGACCGGGCTTTTGCAGTAGCAGGCCCAACAGCTTGGAACAAATTCCCTTCACATTTCTGAATGATCGAAATCTCATCTGAGTTCAGCGGAAACTCTCACAAAAAAGACTCACCTTTTCAACTTGTCGTCCAGAATAATGACTATTTTTTAAAGTAGTTTTTCATTGCTCAGTCCAAGTGATTTTTCTCCTTGACTATCCACTTTAATGTGTAATAACTATTTATTATGCGTAAACTATTGTTGTAATATTTTATACCTTACCACTGACACCACTGGCAGAAATCATAACAATCTGTATTTGAAACCGTAAATATGTATGTTAATCGTAAATCTCTTGTTTAAGAGGTAGTTGTAAGTCATATTATAGCGGTATTTTGTATATACCCACTCGGTAATAAAAATATGTATAGTTTAAAGTTACTAGTTAAAAGTCTTAGTTTGTAAATCACTAGACATTAATCTTATTTATAAGCCACAAGCTATAAGTCACTAGCTATTCAACTTAGTTATAAGCCACAAGTAATAAGTTATAAGTCTAAGACATAGGCATAGATTAAATGGATAAACTAAGTTGTTAAGCGCCCTTGAGATGATTTTTTCACGAAAACGCCGCTATACAAGTTCTTCAATAATTATTATTACTATTGAAATTTTATTCTTCTGTATCATTATTATTGTGGCTTTTTGTTGTATGTGAGCTTTCGTTGTATAATTAATATTGTGAACATGACATCCTGACAAACTGTAATATGAATGTATACTATTGCAGATAAAAAATATATAAAAAGAGATATAGTCAAATAAGTGAGTAGTGAGAAGATTAAATCTAAATCCTGAGAGATGGTTTCTACACGCACTTTCCACCTAGTTCGTTTGTCACCGTCATAGAAACTTACGACAACACGTTCCTTGTTAATCTTCCGTTTATCTTTTTACCTATGCCGGCACCTCACCGATTAATCTTCCCCTTGCTGGGTGGGGTGGATGGGGAGGCGACAGGCGTGACTTGTTATCAAAGTCACCTCTTTCCGCATTCTCTTGGACTTGGAATTAATTGGCCTTAAGAATTCCCGCGTAGGCTAATTAAATTTTACGCCATTCGTGTGAACTGTTAACTTGGAAAATGTTAACTAGAAAAAGTGGTATCATCAGAGAAAATCACCCGAAAGCAAATGGAAACTAGTAATTACGGATAACTTGAAGTACTCTTATTCTAGATTGGGAGGTCAATACGAACTTTTCTTCGTAAATAAGTTGTGATAAACTCGATTGATAAGTTCGATAGTGCAAACGAGGTAACGTGTGTACTTTATGTTTACTCTCTGCAATCACGCATGTAGTTGTAGAAAGTGTTATTATGAAAAGATTAGATAGAATTCACGAGAAATGCAAGGTTCATGTCGTGTAGTGGTACTTACCGGCAGCGCGCTGTCGTTGTGCTTCTTGCGAGTAAGGGTCCCCACGGGGTAGAGCCCCCAGCCCCCCGGAGCCGCGGGGTCCGCCAGGCGCCCGATGAGAGTGTAGTTTCCCTCGGCATCCCCATTTGCATCCATATAGGCCATGTACCTTCAAAAAACGTTTTATTTCAGAATATGTAAGTGTGTATTTAGCCAGCGTATCGTCGCTAGCTCCAAACCGACCCACACCGTAATATCAAATCGTGACATGAAAATTTTACCGTATCGGTTTAAATAAAGCTGATAACGAATTGTAAATTTTTCGTTTACCTCTTGCATTTATACTAAAACAATTCGTAGTAAGCGAGAGCGTGGATACCTACCCTTGCTAATTAATAAATGTGTTTTAGCAAGGCACATAGTGTTTAGTCCATACGAGCGAATGTAATTTGGGTTATTTTTTAATACAATGCCAACTAATGACGGCAAAGGTACTGACATTTCCGCGGCGTCAGATATATTCAGAAACAACCAGTTAACGAGTAGGGGCAAACAGTCATTCAGGTGGTGGGTTTATAGATTGGATATGAAAATAGTCATTAAAAGTATTCTTAGAAAACAGAAGTAAAATTTCTGATCGTATTACAAAACCTAGAAACAATGGCAAAATTTTTGGTTACCATACATATTCTGCATGAACAACCGTTTTTGTGATATAATCACAGACATATGAATATATAGACTAGAAATTAAAGATGAGGGGTAAAATAAACTGTTGAAGAACGAAGGGGGTAAAGCTGACTGTGATTCGTCAATAAATCAATCTGACAGTATATAGGCATCTCGCATTATAATATCACCATTTAGTTCTTAAAAGTAAAATCTGCTTTTGAATGAATAGACATTTTTACATGGGAGCGCAAATTACTCGCCACGTTATGAACAAATTTGCGAAGTCCAAATTCGGCAAAATAAATTTCTTCTATTTTCAGAGTCGAATATTTCGTTTACGTATTTAGTTAAGACACTTTTATAAATGTTCATAATTTACTTCCCAGCAACCAACCAGCTTTGTGTTTCGCGTCCAGACGTATCTCGATGTGATAGTATATGTTTCTATAACTGATCCATATTATACGATGTGAATATGCTTAAAATAATGCTTATATATGGAATGTAATACGACAATTGGGTTTATTCTCTTTTTCACATCTAATTTTACAAGTTTTCATACCACAAGCCACCATTTTGCCGTGTTATTTCGTAAAATGAACCGATGATGCCTCAACCATAGTTCGCACAAGAATGATGACGTCACGTTTTCTAAATTCACTTGAGGCCATATGCGAGCCCAGCCGGCTCCAATGGAACCGGTATGGGGAGTGGGGAATAATACGCTTTTAATCACTTAGGGCAGGTCTACTAATATTCATATGTCTATGGATATAATATATATTCTTTCCTCATTCGCTGGTGCTTGTGTATAAATATTTTTCATATTGAATTGATCATTATTGAGTTCTATAAATTTTAAAGTTACTTCTTTCATTATGACGTACCTACCATATTATGTCTCTGAGTATACATTCTTAGTGAAGATTTTTTTCTTGTTGTTTTTTCCACGATGGAGAAAATTAAATTAACTATAGAAATTTACGTTATTTTGGAACAATTGCGTTAAATTCAGTTGTGCGGTTTTGGAGATATCCGAATATGGCAGTTTTATAGATACTTTAAACAGTGCGTTTCGTTATGATTTATTTAATATCAACGATAAATAATTCCATGTCACCGTTAATACAAACATAAGAAAATATGTATAAAAATAAAAACAATTAAATGTGGCAATATATCTAGATATAATATATAGCCATATTTTGTTTAAAGTTTTTGTTTTTGTTTTTATTTTCTGTTTATGTATTTTGTTACAGATGACACAAATAAACCTCACTTTGACTCTGGTTCAAGATTTTGCTTATGATAGCCTGCGATAAGCGAGCCCTAAGGGTCTGAGACAGAGGTGTGAAATCGTCGGATCACGACAATAGAAAGAATTGTAATTTTTTTTGCTGGATTTTATTTAGGTATTGGAGCCAGGAAGGAGTCTGAAAGGGTCGAGAGGATGCACTAGGTGGCATGAATGGCTGGGAGGTGACTGGAGAGACGAAGGTAGACTAGGATGAGGTGATTTTGCACAGCGGTGCTGCCAAGGTCTGTTATCTATGTGAGGATGTTGTGTCGGCGCTCTTTATTGGCAGCAGACACATGTCAGCGCTATATTAGCGGCGGACACATGCCTGAACGGATGACGAGCCTCGTGCTGGCACAGTTGGTGGACGGGGTAGTCTCTCTTGCTGCAGCAGCTGGTACAGTTCCTTCGCTACCTAGGATTCTTGCAGCAGAGTCTCCATCTTCTGTCTTCGTCGAGCGTCACAGCGGTGCTGCCAAGGTTTGTTGTCTATGTGAGGATGTTGTGTCAGCGCTCTTTATAGGCAGCAGACACATGTCAGCGCTATATTGGCGGCAGACACATACCTGAACGGATGACGAACCTCGTGCTGGCACAGTTGGTCTAAATAACAAATGTAGATCCTAGGAAATAAATTGTACAGCGCCCTTGAGGTGATTTTTCACAAAAACGGCGCTCTACAAATTATCCAATTATTATTATTATTATTATTATTATCTCAGATAATATGAAAAAAAATACAAAAGAAAAAATAATACTCTGGAAGGATATAAAAGTGAAAAGACACAATTGATTTTTAGTATCATCTAATATGACTTCATTGGTAGGTAATTTCACTCGATTCATTTATATCACGATTACAAATGCGTTGAAAACTTGGTGTACAATTTATTAATTTTATTTATTTGCGTCAAAAATAGTCTAATAAACATTCCAATAATCAATCTTCCCTTGCACCTCTAACTGTCAGAACCTACCCAAGACATTGTTTGAGTTGGTCCTTGAAAGCCGTTTATGTCGGAAATGTTCAAAGTCCCAGTACACGTTAGGCCAACTCGTTGGGCCAACGATGGCGCCAATCCACCAAGTGTGTATGCTGTTGGCTTGTTGGCGTTAAGACCCTTTGATGGGTGCATGAAAAACTGACAATAACCGGGTGGGGCGGCCAACGTTGGCAGCCAACGCGTATAACGGCCCATACCAGTTCACCAACTCATTGGCCCAATGCGTTAGCCCAACGTGTAGTGGCAGCATTAGATTAACTGAATTGTGATATGGTTAATTGAAAACGGGTACCAACTAGAATTGTGATTCTGACAAGAGGGTTCAAAGCAACCCTTCTACTTTCTGAGGTGCTGGGGCCATGGAGGTAGCGACTTCACTATTAAAAGAAATTATTATTTTTAAAGCTGTTACATTTTTTTTGGAATAACTTAATGAGTAAAACCTCAAATTGTAATGTAAAAAGTTGTTTGATGTACATTATCACAACAGGTAATTGCTTTCGCCGAGGTTTGGTGAAATAGCTTTTCTAAAATTGAAACATTATTGATCCATTAAATATTATATTTTTGGATTTTATCAGAGTTAGCCAACCAATTATGGAGATAACCAGACAACGATAGGTACCTTAATCAGGGTAATATAATCAAAAATACTATATTCGGATGTGTGTCCGTGCTTAAAACGCTGCTTTAATGAATTCGGATTTGTTTTGAATTTATGGATCATTTTCAAAATTGGAACTGATGGTGAGTAGAATTCTGACAAGCGATTAAGTGCCAATCCATAAAAAGATAATATTTTAACAGAAAACTATTATAATTACTTTGGTTTAAGCCACTTTATTGTGCAATTTTAAAAATAGTCAAGTAGTATTTATTACGAAAAATATTGTGACAATAATTCCACATTTGTGTACATATCCTTAGCCGTAGCTCAAACGTGGATTTACACAAAAATTGCCGATATATATATATCTATACACCTATGTTACCATAACACGCACATCCAAATCGCTCATCAAGATATAACTTATCCCTACTTTCTTACCAAATAGTACTTTCTTTGATTTTATATTGTATTTGTATTCTTTTTTTAGAAATACACTTGTACTTAATGTACTTGTATTTTTACTACACTTTTAATTCTATTTTAATTACACAAATGTACTTGTATTTTTTCGTATTTTTGATACATGCTCCTTGTATTATTTTTAATTCAATAATACGTATTTTCTTTGATATACCTACTTTTTATATTATTTAAAATTTTTCTGTTTTCCACACCTATTTTTTATATTCATATATCTTAAACTTATGTAGATATTTTGCATTATTTTTAATTCCTTTATACTTCATACTTGTTTTAGATGTATAAATTATTTTATTTTATTTTTATATTATTTTGTTTTCATTCAACTTATTTTTAATTTGTATTATTATACTTAACATAAAATTGACCACTACAACACGGTCATGTGCCTAGTGTGGTGGCCACAAATTTACCCGTTTACTGTAATGTATAAACTTTACTGAATAAAGAACAATAAAAAAAAAAAAAAAAAAAAAGTTTCGGTTACGACCAACTTCTTGCAGGATCGTAATAATATAAAATTCATTTCAGTACAGTTAAGTTCAGACATATAGGTATGTTGTGAAGGTTGAGGATGTGTTCGACCTTGATGAAATTAAAAATGAAATAATGTTATTTTATTTTATTTACGGGGATAAACCAGCGGTTATATATTTTAAACCACTCAAGTTAAACAAACGAAAACAATAAAATTATTTAAGTGATCGCGGCGCGAAAGGTATCTTGATCAGCGCGTTAAAATTTGTAAGAAGACTGACTGACTGTTGTGACACGCTCGTCACTGCTTTATATAATCGCGTTATTTACTTTTTTTATTATTATTGTTCATTACACCTGTCTGGACGAGTAGCCTCAGTAACATTCAATAAATGTACATCACCAGAAACTCTCATCGAATTTGGAGTTCCCCAGGGTTCTGTACTGTGTCCCATTCTCTTCATTCTCTATACGAATCGTTTTGAACAACTCATTCACTCAGCTGGTTTTGAATCACGAGGCTACGAGGATGATCGTTTGACAATCATGTTTTGTTCTCCGGACGACAAAGACGTCCTTAAACACGAGGTGGTTAGCTTCATTAACAGATTCTCAAGTTGGATGTCTCTCAATAACTAACTACCACGCCGTTTCCCTGCAGGGGTAGGCAGAGAGGATCGACCGCTGAACAACTCGGTCTTGATACATACTCCTTGCCTCATTCACATCCATACATCATCTCATAATACTCTTCTATTATTCTGACTATTGAGCTTTCTCCCCATGTAACCCCTACCTAACTCCCCCTCGTCTACCTACTACGCTCTGATGTTCTGCCCCCCTCTGATATATTTTTCTCTCTCTCTTATATTTATTTATATAAACGTAAATGTCTGTATTTAAGTTACTGTAGTTTATGTTATTACAGTCCTGAAGAAGCTTAATTATAACTGAAACTAGTTGACCATTTGTGAAATTGTATAATAAAGTGTTTTAAAACTAAGTAATTTTTCATTTAAATAATTAAATTAGTTTGCAAGTAAAATATTGTAAGCAATTTTTTATTTAAATTATAATGTATTTTAATTGTGATTATCAAAATTGGAACTGATATATTAAGAACTCTAAATCATGTCAAGAGTTAGAGTACCTTCCAATAATATAACACATTTTACCAGAAAAAACATTTAAATTCTATATTTAAAATGTGTATTTAAATATATTATTTTGACAAGTAAAGTCAGATTTCGTGAATGTTTGTAGGATCTGGGCTTTGAAGGTACACCCACCCTGTCCCACCCCGGTATAGGTGACTTATGGTCACCCCTTCGGAGCTCTCGCATGAATCTAATTTTTTTGAATAAAAGGCTCTACAATTTATATAAATGAAGCTAGGCCTTCAAAGTCCCCGCATACGGTGTTATGAAGCGGTATGCAAGCGCTTACAAGTACTAAACTAAGGACAACACAGAAAAATAAACAACAAAAAAATCAAGATTAAGTGTCAGGCAGATAGTTGGTGGAGGGGACCCACACTCCAGTACCTGTAAACACATAAAAGTAAAATAAACAATAGAGTGAAGGGGGAGTTTCGCCGAACCACGACTGGCAGTCCTGTTGAGAAATTGGTGGTGGTTGGGGCAACTGGATCTGGGCTAGTAATAATATATTAACGTAAGAACTACGTACATAGAGTTACTACATATAGATGCTGTAGGGAGACTGATAGAACCTAAGCGCAAGCCAAATACTAAGTTTGGTGATCGCGCTTTCGGAGTATCTGGGCCGAAGGCTTGAAATAAACTCCCTCCGGAACTAAGATCCATAACAAGTCCAGCAGAATTCAGGTGTGAACTAAAAACTTACCCTTTTAAGCTGTCGTACTCTTAAATTAAATACACCATTCCTAAGACAAAGTCCAGTTATATTCAATTTTCCAATTAAGTCCTAAATCCTGTATCTAAATTTCGCTAATAAACAATTAGATAATGTTAATTAAGTGTTAATCTCAAGTGACCTACCAGGTAAGTATTGTACTGTATATTATCTCCATAAATAGTTAAGTAATAACATAGATCACTGTAGAAATTTATTATATGTTTGTACAGCGCCCTTGAGGTGATTTTGCACAAAAACGGCGCTATACAAGTCATCCCATTATTATTATCATAATTTTGTGTAGAGTTGTGGGATCCCTTATTGGAATATTAGTTGTAATTAAACAAAACTTAGATATTAAAAAACTTTAATAGAAAAATAAATCCTTAGCTTTGTGGCCTCCACGCCAATATTGCAAAATTCCCTGCAGTGGCGAATTACACTTTGTTAAAAATAAACAATTTTATATACAATAATTATTAACTGATAAGTTAAGGATTATCGCAGTATAAGTAATATAGTGACGTATTTATGTTCTTTATATATTTAATTGTGAATATAAATAATTAAAAACGGAAGAAAAATATGAGTGAATAAAAAATAGTTAATATTTGCCAATTTTTCCAAGTATCTTATGTGAATATCGTACTAGTGTATTCCACATGTATTTAACATCCTTCGTTGGAATATTCATTTACGTAAGTTATCCTATGTATGTTTGCTCACATGAGAGGATTATATTATTAAATTCTACCCTTTGCAAGTTTAATGCTGTTGTGCCTACAGTCTGCTTCAGAACAGACTGAACACTCATATTACGTTTAAGTCGCACACTGGGGCAAATACAACAGTTTAATACTAAAAACAAAAAAAAAAAGTGGGTGTGTCAAGCCTACGCAAGACAGAAGTGAAACTTCTAGTATTCCTCTCTCTCTATTTTCATTTCATCAAAAATTAAATGAATTAATTAAATGAACTACAACTATAAATGTAAATGTAAACGCAACACAAAACGCGAACACAACTTATCACAGCGGGAGCACGCTGCTAACTGATTCACTGGCCGTGGTGGGCGTGGCCGCGCAAGTGCGCTACCGGCCGACCTGCTAAACCGAACTCGTATCTCGCTCGTAACTCAAAGCAAAACGTTCGTGAGCGGCTCCCCCACCTCAACAAGCGCATATGGTGAGAGAGGGACAGTGAACGGTGAGCGGTGGTGGGGGTACCCGCATTTTCGTGTCGATCCTGACTCGGTTTTACTCCGTCCCCGAAAATTCATTACGCGCCTAAAGAAGTTTCACTTCAATAATAAAATCGATCTTACGATGACGATTCGTTTGTTGGGAAGTATTCCTTTAGTTGTAGCATAATGATATTAACAGGGAGAGGCGATATACACAACTATTCTACCTGCCAGACCTGTCAGTTGGGACCATGGAAAAAAGAAGAGAGATGAGGTGGTCGTATGAAAATTTCCCTCAAGACTTGTCGCCAACTTGCGGAGACGAAGTATGAAGTGCGGGGACGTTTGGGCGGATTTACAATGGACACGCCCATTCACCTAGCGGCACACCAGCGAAACATTAAGCCAACTATTAAATACGTGGATAGACATATATATACATGGCGAAAATAAATAAAAATTGAAAAATTTTATCTTTTGAATAAACCTAATTGTGACACGTAACAAAAGAAATAAATGAGATTTCATTTAAAAAATAATATATTTATAGCCAGGCGACATACATCAGATAGTACAAAGGTTTTTTAATGTTTCTTTTATTTAATTTAAGTAATTATGAATGACATCAGCGATAAAAAGAAAAATTGGAATCAATACGGTGTGTCGGTACTTATTGGAATAACAATGTCCTATTTGACATACCAATGCTATGAGATTGAGAACTCTAAGGTAACTTTCTTAAATTCCCAATATCGCATAACAGTATTGTATCATGTTGTACTCCGAAGGAGTCGGCTACCACAAAAACTCGTTGCGAAAACGATCGATTTACTATAAAAATCAATAGTATCTCTGATTTTTAACCTTTTTTCTGTGTGGTTTTTACAAAATTTCATACTATATTTCATAGTTTACACGTAGGATCAATCTGACCCGCCGAGCGATCAAATCATAACGGTCTAGTAAGCCACGCCTTTTTGAGCACGGTTGAGTTTACTTGAGGTGTTGTGCCCGGTTGCTCTAGCGCCATCTTCTCCCCCCTATTTCCTCCGTGGTTGGGACCGATCACTCGTGGAGACAATACGCGCGTTTCGTGTTCCAGCGCAATCCTTAAGTTTACATATTTATTTCTCAATATACCTGATACAAACCCCAAGAGTGATTATGGAACCATCATTTTCATCTTATTTTACCGCATAATATTTTTAAAATTATATGTTGTTTTTTAGTTTTTTGAGTATAAGTATACATCAATTAAATACAACATTTGGTAATTTCAGAAATATTTAAAGAATGAAATAGCTCCGGGCACCTCCGGGCTTCAATTCGAACATTTTTAGGACCAGTAGTAATTGTAATTTATGAATGACTTTTACATTTTTGCCACATTTAAAGTAATTAATAATTAAGTGATAGGTGGTTGTCATTAACATTATAATTTTTCTCGAAATCTTGGAAACAGACGATATAATATAGCGTTAGTTACAAAATCTGTCAGAGATTTACGTTGATATAAAGTGCGAATGAAAGTTAAGGTGACAGATATAGCACAACGTAACTCAACGGTTTTTGATGTTTCGTGACAAATTTTGTACTCTCTACATGATCCGAGCAGTTGATTAATAAAACAACAAAAAAATCACACAGGTGCGAAAATCAAAACCACATTCGTGACAAGACGACAATTGTTCACGATTATGAAGAACTCTGGATATAAAAAAATTCCAGATCAACTAAATTCATTGCAGAAAGAAAAGGAATCCAGTACAGGATGTATCGGTGATCTCAAGAAAGATATCTCGAATTGGATCAATAGTTTTAAATTTTAAATATATATGTATTTGACGATGAGAAGAAGCACACCGGTTTGAAATAAGAATTCTTAAAAGCAATGGAACGTGTCTGGATTCCTAAATTCCAAAATATCGTTGAGCAGTGTACAAAAAGGATGAAGCAAAAACAATTGATAGATTTGAGAAAGACTACGCCTCTAACTGAGTGATTTGGTAGTGAAATGGGACTTAGGACAGGCAGAGGCGTCTAAATGAATCACAGATATTTCATCAGATTCATTAAATCCCAGTAAATTTGAAAAGCCTTTTATCCACGGGCCTAAAATAATTAAAAAATATATATTATTGCCAATAGGTCAATTCACAGAAGAGGCCAAAGAAGCCCTAAACAAAGATTTTAAAAAAAATCAGGGAGTATCAGTACAAATTCCAATGATGATGTTTTCAATTTGTTGTTGCTGTCTTCAGATCCTCTCATAGCGAGCAAAAAGAAGCGGACAAAAAACAGTTGACAATACTCCCTAAAGAAGCGGTGGAACTTCCAATGGCTCCATCATTACAGTGGAAATTACTGAATACTGATGATGATGATGATGGTAGTGATTATAATGATGATGATAATCGTGATGATAGTATTGTTGATGATGATGATTATGATAGTGACGATGACTTAAACATGCCAGACGACAACAGAGTTAAAGTGTTTCCTAGTTAATTAACTAAATTGTATATAATTGGTCGGTGGCGTAGAATATAAATTAATGCGAAATGTAAAAATTAAACAATAATAAATTTGTGATGTGTTTAATATAATGCGTCCATGAGGTCTATTATAATTCCTAGGTATTTTATTTGGTCGGTTTTTTCTAAAGCAGGGCAATAGAAAATTGCAAGTATTGATTTACGTAAGTAATAAAGTCGTTAGCGCTGCGAAAGTGAATTAGAAATTGAAACATGGAAATTGTAGGAAAAATGAATTTTTGTTAGTACGGCAGACATTTATTTTCAGTTTTATATCTCAAGTCTTAGATTGAATCTTAAATATGGTTATTCGTTGGCACGAATTTGGTCCTTCTAAGTAGCTTTTGGTGGGATTGTGAAGGTAGGTTTGGGGATGTTGGTGTGTTGACTCACCCCATGGCGCTATGGTAGTGCGTGTTCTTCATGGAGCTCACGATGTAGGTGCCGTTGCGCGGGTTCTCCCCTTGCTGCAGCGCGTTGAGCAGCGCGCCCGCGTACAGGTGCACCGCGTCGTACAGGTACGCTGCCTCGGGACGGATCTAATCGACACACAACACAACATACATTACACATTACAGATGGTTGAAATTCTTCAAATTATTGTTATAGTATGCATTATAATGGTTCCGACACTACGAAGCGTGATACTCATAACCTAGACGAGTGCAAGTAAGTATCAAGCAGTAGCTGAACCTATGTTGATCGCACTGAAAGCTTCCAAAAAATTTACGATCTGTTACATCGCTTTAGTAATCAATTTAATCGCATTCCTAAATAAAATAGGAAAAAAATCGCCGATACTTTATTCTTTTACAAAATAAGTTAGAAGGGAAGTAACATTTGATAGGAAACTTAAATGGTCTTCCCATATTAATAATTTAGTAACTAAATGCGAAAAAAAATAAATATCATCAAATCATTATCTGGCGTTTGGTGGAGAGCTCACCCTACTTGCATTAAATTGCTTTACAACGCACTTATTCGAAGCCATCTCGATTATGCCTGCCCACTTTTTAGTACTGCCTCAAAAAATGTACTTGATAAATTAGACAAAATTAAATCTAAATCTTTGCGAATTATAACTGGAGCGATGCAATCGTCACCCATCAATTCCCTTCAAGTAGAATGTTCTGATCCTCCTCTTTATTTAAGGCGTCAACTATTTGCTGACAAATTTGTTCTTAAATGGTAAGTTCGAAACGTCGGCTAAAGAAAGAGTTAGGGCAACACGGCATAACACCCCAAAAACAAACAACAAAAATTGTTGTTAAATGTTTAAATTCTAAATGTCATCAGGTTATCCCCAGCGTCTTGTTGTTCATTGACTCAACCCATTCATCTACAATCAGAGCTTCAACTAAACCTCTTCCTGACATCTGTAAAAATTTTAAGCCTCTATCAGAGCTTCACATCATCCAAAATGATCTACTTCTCTTATACAAATTAAAATATAGTCACGTCACCCTATACCCAACAATATTAGAAGGGATCGGAATCCTTAAAAGTCATTCCAATCTCCCGGCCCGAACTGTCAATAACATGTTCAATGACATTATTTTATCTAAATGGCCCAACTTTTTTCTTTTATTTACTGATGGATCCAAATCTCCCGACTCTCCTAACTGTGGTATAGGTAAGTATTAACGTTTACCACAATAATTCTAATGACAGAATATTTCATTCAATTTCAAATCAATTTTCAGCCGAGTGCATTGCAATAATAGAATCTCTCAAATATATAATCAAAAATAATTTTGAACATTCCCTCGTTCTCTTTGACTCTCTCAGTTCCCTCCAAAAACTTAAATCCAGTCCTCTTCTTCATCCTGATGAACACTTTGTATGCCTTATTCGAGAGATTTAAAGCCTCCATTCAAAGCTCTGGTAAAACTGTAACTCTGATTTGGATTCCTGGACATGTTGGTATCATGGGTAATGATATTGCGGATGACTTGGCAAAACAAGGAGCGTCCAACCCTGTTGTTACCCTCGTAAACCATATTCCCCTATCTGACATTTTTTCCATCATCAAAGATAGGTCCCACAATGTTTGGTCGGAGTATTGGCACATTGCTAGTCAATCCAAGGGAGCCTGCTATGCCTCAATACAAAGGACTATTCCATCAAAACCGTGGTTTCAGCAATTCCCTCATTTTTCCAAAAAATAAATTTCTTCACTCATTTGAATGAGGATCGGACATTGTTCCGTTCCTTCCCACCTTTTTAAAATTCACGTCCTTGACTCCCCAGATTGTACATTCTGTGGTCTAGAAGTGGGAACTTTAGATCACATATGTTTTGGTTGTCCCGCTCTAAACAAATATCCTCTCTTCTATCAAGCCTTATCTAAAATTGCCTCCCCTCCATTCAACATCTCATTTCTTCTAAGTCTGAACTCCATTCCAATTTTCATTATAATTTTGAAATTTGCCTATTTAAATAAAATTAATATTTAAATTCACCTTTCATTTCTCAATAATTTTAAATGATGGCCAAGAACACCCTTGAAGAGTGAAAGCCAGAAATAATGGAAAAAAATAAGTAAGAAGGGATTGCATTTAGTTGCCCTGAATGTCACACCAGAAAAACTATTTATTCAATACGTATAATATTATTGATTTCCTTTGCTCAACTTGCCTGCTGGTTTGTTTGCTGGTGGTGGTTGGGAACTGCCTCGAACGCGAGAAGCGCGGTGGACAGGGTGTACAGAGCCTATAATGTTATGTATTTTAATGGATGAATAAAAAATGGAAGTGTTCTGTATGATTCCTGGTAGTACAGTACATACTTAATATTATGTAGGTATCTACTGTATATTTATTATTTAATTAAAAAAACCATACGTTGCTACCAAAAACGCAATCTTTGGCCAGAAATGATATTTTTGTTAGCTCTATTGGTACGCGAGTTCAAATATCCATTCAAGCTAAATAATTATGAAACTCTGTAACGTGTGGGTTACTACCCAACTACACATCCCTACTGGTGCTATCCCATAGACATATGAATATAAGTCATATGTCTATGGGCTATCCCAATTCTAGCCGGAGTTTGCCGGAGTTTGCTGAAGGCTCCCGATGGTCCGAGCGCAATGATAGAAAATATTGTTGTACGAGCATGGTGGATCCATAAAAGGAAGAAGTTCATGCACTGGAGACTGGAAGTTATACTACTCTACCCTCCATCAACTCTTGCGGGTGGTCGAAGTAATTACAATTGCTTTCAATAGCCGCTAACACATGGTAGTCCTCTCCCTAGAAGTCTGCAAAGAGTTCGACAAACTTTGGCACAGAGGCCTCATTTATGAAATATCCCTCCTAGGTATCCCCCTATCAATGATCCAACTCAAAGTCAATTTTATTAAAGATCGTAAATTTAGAATCAAATTAGATGGAATTCTTTCCACAGTGAGATTGTTAAGGCTCTATTCTCTCGCCAGCTCGCTTCAATATCTATTTAAGCGATATACAACCATAAAAACAAAAATGGGCAAATTTGCAGACAATACCGAAATCATGTCGACCTCAGTAAGCGGAATAACAGCTGCCCATGATTTTCTAGCCCACGCTTCAGAATTAGAAACTTTTTAAAACAATGACGAATTAGCATAAATCCCTTAAAAAGCGCAGCCTGTGTTTTCTCACAAAGACACCCAAAAAGGCCTCCCAACATCCACCTATTTGGAGAAAACGTCTCTTGGAAAAAAAACATTAAATACCTCGGAGTAACCCTCGACAGTAAATTAACCTGGAGAAAACACATCAATGAAATCTTATCCTCAGCCAATAAAAACTTATCAGCCCTCTACCCCATGCTATGTAAAAAAAAATAAAAATAATTATCAATCAAAAACAAACTCTTAATTTAAAAATCGATAATAAGGCCAAAACTAGCTTATGCAATGCGAGTCCCATCTGACCCACGCTTCAGAGTCGTATTTGAAAAGGCTCCAATCTTTCAAAATAAAGACGTACGTATTGCCCTGGGAGCACCCAAATGGATGAGGGTTTCCCAATTTCATCAGGACTCTGAGGTGTCACTCCTTAAAACACACATCTCGTCTCAAAACTCAACAAAACAACAAAAGTCTCGCGGAATCAAAATATAAAAACCCAATATAAAAAAACCGAACCAAATCCTACGTAGAGACTAATTCTCCCCATAATGCAGCCATGTTGCATTGCAAATATTTTTTTCACAAATCGAAATTACACCTTTCAATTAAAATCACGATGAAAGACAAAGGGCTCTTTTTGGCTTGGAGCTCTGTATGCCATTATTTAAAGAAAATAAAAAAAAAACCTTATACTGGGAGAACATGAAACAAAATACTTTCTCCATCTGAATTTTAACTCTAATTACTTTGTATTCACATCTGTTTGAGGCACGAGGACTTCGCTATTTCACACCCCCGGCGCTTGGCGTGACTCGGATTCCATAACTACATTTTGAAAGCACAACACGGTTCAGTACCACAAGCAGTCTTCTCGTAATAATCATACTTAACTTGTTCTAGTTAGCCTCTAACTTCTGGTAGTGATGGCTGCGTGGACATGGGATTTAGTAAGCTAGATACTGAGCCAGAGTTCAGCCAGGAATTTAATAAAATTCTGGAAACTTTGGGTGCTCGGAGATAACAATCGAAGTGTAATTTACTCAGCCTTTCACCATGCAAGGCTCTAAATGCTACTAATTAGTTTCTATAGGTGGACCTACAGACAAAGATCTTTTAAGTACTATTCTATAAAACCGTATAGCTGCATTTCACCTACTTTGAAACAACCTGCTGTTAATTCACCAATTCACAAACTATAATACAGATCGCAGACTGGATGAACACAATTTTTCCATAACCTATTGACCAAAACCAAATATATAAACCAAACAAAACACAATTTAATTATTTATTTTTGGAATAACTTAATGAGTGAACCCCAAATTGTAATATTTAATTATAAAAGACAATGTAAGCGATTCTTAAACGAAAATTTGAATTATTATTCGCTCTCCGTTCTTTTCAATTAATGTAATTATTATTCGCTCTCACCCATTAGCTCTCGCTAATATTGACTTTAATAATTATATTTAACAATTTGAGGTTTTACCCATTAATATTCCCAAAATAAATATTCATCCTGGACTTGCAGAAAATTCAATGGGTGTCGCACATTGAAATAAAAATAGAATATATTTATCCAAGACACTGTCTAGGTTGCATTTAGTTTGAGTTGAGTCTTGCGATTATACATAAAGACAGCAGCCAATAATAATGTGCGGTGAGAAAATGAATGTGTTGTTAGTTCTTGTTCGAAGTATAAATATGACCGAAGGAGATATGAATACATTAGCTCAGTTGGTAGAGTCCTAAATGCGATCTTATCTTTTCCTGAATCGCTAATATTATTGTCTTTAATAATTAAATATTACAATTTAATAAGTTTGTAAATTTCGTTATTAGTTCTACTTACATAGATTATTGTTGTATAATTGTTTGATATTTTTTAAAATACTTTCTTTGATTGTCACCAACCGAATATAACTCCTCGAACTGGTCTCTCCATTTTAAAATATATTAAGATTCTATCGAAAAAAAACCTCAAAAATTCCTAAGACACATTAATTTTAAATTCGGTATTCCCATTGAAAGTATAAATTATATTTACTTAAAGAAAAAAAATAATTTTATAGAAACCCTCTGATCGAAGAATTATATCCGACTTAATATTTGTGTTTGTAAAAATTGTAAATGGTATTGTAGACAGCCTTGATTTAATTAACCTCGTTGAATTTTATATACCTACAAGAGATACTCGTTTTAAAATCCTGTTTAAATATAATAATTCCATGACTGAGCATTTCAAACACTCGCTTGTACCTAGATTACATGAAGTTAGTAAAAGGTACGCAGATGTAGCGGATCTGTTTAACTGCACAGAAGCTAGGTACATAAAGGCTATACTATCGTATCTTTTAAATCATTATCAATAAAACCTAAGTCCAACTGATACTTGTTTATAATATACTTTTATCTTCTTCTAGACCGTGTATTAATGTTATAGTATCTGTCGTCATTTTATGATCAAATACCACAGTTATATATCCTATGTTTGTATTCTGTGACATGTAATTATTGTGTATGGTATATTTATATTGTGGAATTAAATACATAAACAAATAACCGAATATGCAATACTGCCGCCATGGTTGGAACAAGAGTATCCTTGAGATTTGGAAAGACGATGCTAGGTTATTACTTATGACGGCATAATAACACTTTCCTTAATTCATGCGAACACCTTCTTCTAGGACAGATTCTCTTAGTGAGGTGTTCGCAAAACACTATGACTAACCCATACAGAGTATACGAACATTTCTTTTATAACTGGTACTATATGCGATATATGTAAAAGAATGTATGCACATCATCTTGCAGACTTGCCATCTTCATGCCCCCGATGTAGGTGACGGCATTGCGGTAGTTGAAAGGCGGCAGCTCCATGTGGCGGTTGACCTGCACGGAGAAGTGCTGGAAGTTGCGCGGCGCGCTGGGCACCACGCCGAGGAAGGCTCGGAAGGCGCGCGTCACGGAGGGGTCGGGCCCGGAGGACGCGTCCCGCAGCAGCCCGCGCAGGTACTTGGTGGGCGCGCCCGACTCGTACTGCTCGATGTCCACCCCCAGCACCCAGTACTCCCCTGACCATACAACAAACAAACAAACACACATACTCTTCATTCTTATTCACTTTGATGTATTCAATGAAATATACAGAAACTAATAAAACTCACCCTTGTCGAATAATTTCATCTCGTCCATAGCGACCATCAGTCCGAGATGGTCATAATGGTTTCCCAGGCTGACATAAACTGGAACAAAAGGAAACACGATCCGTTTATGTTTTCCCGTTTTATCGTTCAAGAAGGAAAATAATTGACTAAAGAACATTATTTATTTTTTATTATTATTGTTATAAGACTAGATGCGTCTCCAAAACTATTTGTGTGCCCTTCGTTGACTTTGTCGCCAATTTCAAAAATTCACAATAATTAGCGGTTTTCAAAATATTATAAAAATATTTTATTTGAAGGAAGCAAATACTCTGTGTTGTGACATTTTTATTTTTTTATTATGGTATAATATTTTACATTTCTTAGAACAATTTAGTAATGTTGGCCTCACTGGGTGGCTTACCCGTGCCATTATACCATTATATATTAAATGAAAAAAACATAATTTGTAATGTGTTCATATATAGATGTGTATGAATGTATTTATATATGCATGCATGAATGTATGTATGTGTATATATGTATATATATATATATTTTATATATATATATATTTTTTTGATATGAATGTATTTATGTATGCATGTATGTATGTATATGTATCTGAGCATCTATATATGTGTATGTATGTATGTTTGCATGTATAAAAAACATATATTTTGATTTATATTTTCCTTAAATATGTTTATTTTTTTTCCTTCTATATTATCTCAATTAAAAATAAATCTTGGCAAGAGCTTTTCCAAATAAAAAACTCAGATGATGCATGGAGATATTTTGTTGACTTTTTGAAAAATGAATTAAGTAATAATACCACAACTTTGTCAAAAAAAATTCCAAACAAAATTAAACCCTTGAAATCATGGATAAGTCATTCAATCATCAACTGCATTCGCAGAAGAAATGCACTTCACAAAAAAGTGAAAGACAATCCTTACGACGTAATCTCATTAAACATCTATAAAAGATACAGAAATACGTGCGGGGAAGTCATTAGAAAGGCAAAAGAAATCTACTATGGAGACAAAATCAAAGGAAGCAATAACGATCCCAAAAAAATATGGCAAATTCTAAGAGAAGCCACAAATACTCAAAATGCCAAAGACAAACAGGACATACAAAAACTCTCCATTGATGGAAAAATTATTGACACATCAAAAAATCCTAAGGTCGTTGCGGATTACATCAATAATTTCTTTATTAATATTGGTTCAAATCTTGCTTCTCGTCTACCAAATTATGGGAATGTTCAACCTACTGAAACAGGACTTCAATACTCCAACAGAAGACTCAATTTCCAAACGGTGTCAGAAGAAGAGATTCTAAAAATTATCAATTCCCTAAAAAACACTTCTTCAGCCGGGGTTGATGGCATAACAACCAAGATCTTGAAAACGCTGTCTACGGAAATTGCATTGCCCCTTGAACATTTAATAAACCTTAGTATCACTCAGGGCCACTTCCCCTCAAATCTTAAACAAGGTATCGTTATTCCTATACTTAAAACAGGAAACAAGACTGATATAAATAATTACCGACCAATAACCCTACTAACAAGCCTATCAAAAGTATTTGAAAAAGTCATCAATTCACAGCTGGTAAGATTCCTCGTGAGCCATAAACTGATCTCAGAAAATCAATACGGGTTTCAAGAAAACAAGAGCACCTCGGACGCTATTGCCGCTGTCACAGATTTCATTGTAAAACACCTTGATAAAAGGAAAAAATGTATTTCTATCTTCTTAGATCTTTCCAAAGCCTTTGATACAATATCACACAATAAATTAATAAACAAACTTAAACAAATCGGTATTACGGGAAACGAACTTAACTTTTTTAAAAGTTACCTTAATGAGCGCAAGCAACAAGTTAAAATAAATAACATACTTAGCAACACTTGTTCATCTAACTACGGTATACCACAAGGTAGTATATTAGGTCCGTCTTTGTTCTTGTTGTATATTAACGACTTATGCAACATTAATATTCAGGGGAAAATCGTTAGTTTTGCCGATGACACCGTCTTACTGTTTGAAGCTGACACTTGGCTAGCTGTCTACAAAAAAGCTGAAACGGACATAAGCATGGTAAAAAAATGGTTGGATATAAACACGCTCACACTGAACACAGAGAAAACTAAATATGTCACACCTAGTATTAATATTACTGGTCAACCTCCTGATGATGCCTACATCAGAATACACTCGTGTTTGAATTCCGATGAATGCTGTCAGTGCCCCTACATTGAGCGCTCTACTCAGATGAAGTACCTCGGCCTCACCATTGATCCATATCTCAAATGGAACCTTCATACCCAAATAATTGCAAACAAAATTAGAAAAACCATGCACTTTTTTAGAATCATACGAAACTTTCTCGGCTTTCAAGACCTGAAAATGATTTATTTTGCAGTCTGCCAATCTATTATTGAGTATGGTATCATAGCATGGGGAGGCGGCACTTCATCTGCACTAGACCCGATCATAAAGGCTCAGAAAACAATTTTAAAAATAATTCTAAGGCTACCTATTATTACAGACTCGAATCTAATTTTTAATATTATGAATGTATTCGATGTTCGGCAGCTATATGCAAAAACCATTCTTACTCATCTATACTCAAATATAAATAATTACTACATAAAAAGTTCAAATACACGATGTACTCGAAGCAATAACAAAATCTTATTACAAATTCCGAAAACACATACTACGTTTGGTCAACGAAATTTTAAATACTTTGCGACAAGACTCTACAACATTCTTCCAGACAGCATAAAACAATGTGATTCACAAAAAAATTTCAAAGATAATGTAAAAATTTGGATTAAAAATAAGAATAGGGCCTTTACCGGTGCATTCACCCAAATTTGCAGTTATTGAAGTCACCACATTACCACCACATTATTGAGCGAATACTTCTTAATACAAGTATAGGTATGTTCAATGGTATTAGGAACTAACACAAATAATTCTGCCTCAACACAGGCTAGCCTAGTGAGGCGGTATTTGAGAAACCACAACTGTGCTTTTATTTTCTATTTACCTTCAAAATATTATGTTTGTATTAATAGTTCTTCATTTTGTTTAAATTTATAACCTTAAATATAAAAGTTACAAATTAATGTACACCATAATATGTATTTATAGTTGTAATGTGTAAACTTTCTTAAATAAAGATATTATTATTATTATTATTATTATTATGTTTAATTTTTTATTACTAGAACATATGGTTTTATTGTAATTTATAGAATTATGACTACCACAACACGGGCATAAGCCTAGTGTGGGAGTTATTAAGTACACTAAAATTGTAATTCATAAAATTCACTGAATAAATAAATAAAAAATAAAAAAATACACCACTTTTATTTTTTAATTAAAAAAGATCGCCAACAGGGTCTCGCTTTTCCCGAGCTTCGTCAGGGCTTATTATTATTAACTAAAGATAATTAGTAAATAAAAACAATGAGTGATAGAGATACAAAATAGAAAGAAAGAGACACACCTACAGGGTTTTCCAATAAGAGGTGTTATTTTGAATAGCCCGCTATTTCGGAAGATGTTACTTTTGAAGCTGTCATTTTTGACATTTGACAAGTAGAAACTACACCATTCATAAAAATGGAACGATACACGCTTCAACAACGCATTGAAATTATTAAAATTCACTTGAGTGAATCAAATGCAAATCATCTTGAGTGATGAGGCCTATTTCCACCTCGGTGGCTTCGTCAACAAGCAAAAGTGTCGCATCTGGGGCTCGGAAAACCCAAGAGTTATTGTTGAAAAGCCTCTCTATCCTCAACGTGCGACTGTTTGGTGCGGTTTATGGTCCGGCGGAGTCATTGGACCTTACTTTTTTGACAATGAGGCTGGAGCAACAGTTACGGTGAATGGATTGGGCTATTGAGGGATGATTAATGATTTTTTATGGCTGGAATTGGATGGTATTGATTTGAACAACGTTTACTTTCAACAAAACGGCGCTACGTGCCATACAAGCAACGAAACCATTGATATTTTACGATTGAATATCAAAATAACACCTCTTATTGGAAACCCCTGTATAATAGGAGGGGATAATATAATTAGGACGGGTTGGTGAGTGTGGGAGGGGGACAGTTTCAGCAGAGATTAATGGAATAAATTAAATATCACTTAAAATTTATTTAATTATTTTAATTTTTTTTTTAAACTTCCGATTTAGTTGCCCGGGTTAAATCTTCCCCAAAGAAAAAACTTAACCCTTCCACTCACTTTTCCACAAATGATCATCTAGTCAATGAACATTATGTAAGTGCATTATATAAGCAAAATAAATACAAAACAATACAAGAACAACACGTCAACTCACCAGAGATCAAATGGGAAAATAATTCACCGACTCCAGATATTTTCATATCAGAGAGTTCGGCTCGGTAGAACTTCTAACAGGGCCTATAAATCCTACTGATCCCTCAACATAAATATTTAAAAAATCTTTTGTTATCCAACATGTATTCAAAATGACCGACTTTTGCATCTTTATATATAATTTTTTTGATAGATCTAATACGCCTAAATTTTTGATAAGAGAGCTAGGTATAATGCCAGTAGCCGAAATAACGAATGGTAATATTTTTATAGTCTGAGAATGCCAAATTCTTTTTATTTCATTTCCTAAATCTGTGTATTTTCTTATTTTTTCACTAACAGATTTTTGAATATTACAGGAATTTGGAATAGCGACATCAATGATATAAGTTATTTTTTTTAATTTTGTCATGTAAAACTATATCGGGTCTATTATGACTAATCGCTCGGTCTGTTAGTATAGTTTTATCATAATATATTTTATAAAATTCGTTTTCTAAAAATGAATTTGGTTCGTATTCATAATATGGTACTACATTACGGCAGTCAATCAAGTTATGTTTAATAACCAAATTTTGGTGAATTATTTTTAAAACTTGATTGTGCCTAAATTACATTTAAATTATAATTAACGGCTTTTTTAATTTAGGTGGCTTCGAAATTATTTAATCCAATTCAAGTTAATTCCAATTCCATTTTTATGTAATATTTTAGTTTCCGATATTTTATCAAATGAGTGATTAGTTTTTTATTAAATGGTACGCGGATTCCGAAAAAGCATTATTATTTAAACATCGTAGATGTTTTTTACTCTTAGGTTGACCAACCATCTTGAACTTGAAAATTAATATTTATCATTGTTTTCGTAATTGCATGGAATAATTTAAAATGTCAAATTCTGTGGGTATCGTATTGAAAGAAATCGCAAACAATTCATTGAATCACGACAAACGTATTCAAATAAAGCGATAATTAAAAATGTTACAAGAGAGAAAAATAAAGAGGTTAAAAACGATATTTTAAAACGAAAAGTTATAATTTTTGTCAGTGGATAAAATGAGCGTAGGTAATTTTTGCTTTCATTGTTTAATTTTTAAGTCTGCTTATAAACAATGGACTGAGATTGGAGTTAGTGATTTAAAAACTTTTAATGGGAAAAGTTCCTTTAAATATACATTGGCGTTTTAGTAGTATTCATTACGCATTAGCAATATGTATTGACTTTTACATTTATTGTTTTTTTCGATTGATCTTCCACTTCTAATACCGCCTGTAAAGGTATGGAAAGGTAAGAATTGAAAATTTAAAGTTTTAAAAATAGATATCTAAAACCTGAACGCAGGGAGCAATTTTTTTTGTCTTACGGTTTGGCTCTTTTTCCGCGCTTCGTATAAACCTTAAAAGATTTGAAGACCCACCGACTGCAAAGAGAAATGTCAAATCATGTCTTACGTCAACACACAATTCGGTGCTAAATTCTGCTCCTTCAGCGTACGTTTCGCCATTGGGTTTAATTTGTAGGTCTGTTTATGAAAATGATTTTTGCTCGGTTGGCTGGACACAGAATATCATCTCTTATTATTGTCGCAAAAGTAGAACGTCTCTAAAATTCTATTTAGAATATTGTAGATTTTGCGGAGATGTGAATTGTGAACGGTATTCTATTTTTAAATGTCCTATTTGTGCAATGATTCTCGCGACATTGCGGCTAAGTGCATAAGAAACTGGAAGCGCAACGACTCGTGAATGTCTCAAACTGCGATAAAACAAGAACTATCTCGCAGAATACCTATTATTTCTTGTTGGTTGGAAGTTCGGACGATTAGACGGGATGAGTGGCAGATGGGCACGGATCGAGACCAATAATCGGCTCTTTTATAATGCACCTACCTACTTAGAGTTTCGAAACTCTTCTTTCTAAACCTTCTGATTGTTATCGATAATTACTAAACCACTGTAAAAATTACGGGAAATTATAATTTCAAATTTGGTAAAAGATTTTTCAAATAATTTTCTGTTAACTACTTTTTAGCTTGTATACATTATTCTTCACACAAGCAGAACCAATTTTAAAATGACACTTCCATTCAAAACAACGTTGACGCAGGAATAACGCGTATGTTTGTTTATGCCTGTTGGGCAATATGGCATATTTAATTATTTTTGAAAACTAAATGAACGTACGTGAAATATTCTTACCTCGTGATAAAAATGATATTGCAGGCTGAATTTGATAAATGAACCAGAAATACAGGACAAGTTTTATGCCAATTAATAAACATACAGTACGAGGAATAAACATACAAATAACATGTACAATTAATTTGCAAAATTAAATCACTACACAAAATAAACCACATGGTAACTCCACTCAAACATATACACATCCAGAGCTATGTAAGTATTTTCATAACATATTAATACCTGCAACGAACACTACTTTGGACAAAGGACAAAGTACTACCTAGGACTAAAAATGTATAATATTATTCCAGGCGTAATTAAAACACAAAATTAAAAATCTAGATTAAAAAATAAATTACAAACTGGATAAATACAACAGGAAGATATTTCATACCAAACAAACTGGAAAATAAAGAAATATGAAAAACATTAGAAGAACAATGTAAAATATTATCACAGTAATAAGACCTCAGAACAAGTATAAAACCCGGCGAGGTCTGTATAAAAAACATACATCATTTTAATTGTACTCAATTTAAAAAAAAAGATTACTCATAATCAAAGATTAATGACAAAGGAGTAACGCGAGAAGCTGATATATTGCAATAACAGGAACTTTTCAAAGTATTGTCAGAAATTTATTTTAAATTTTATTCAATGATTGTGAATTGTGAATGTTTGAAAACTCTCGTATCGTTTTCTTAAATGGTGATTTTACGAAGCTTTATAATCAGGCACTTTGATCAAACAATGCTAAATATATTTATTTAGCGAATGAAGCAGCTGGAAATAATGAGCCAATTCAGCGGGGAGCAGAAGTTCCGGAGAGCTACCTGCTGGGAGCAGAGTTGTTACAGCACAGCCACCAGCAACCATTCACCATCTTCCAGACACAGCCGCGCTGAGAGGACTACCGTGTTCTCGCTGCGGGGTTTCAACTCTATGCTCCCTCTCTCTTCCCAATCGAACCATCGTATTTAGGATTTACCCCTGAGAGAGCAAAGAAGGCATGTACGGTAAAATCGAAAGGCACTTCACGTAGAGAGACCGGTTGTCTGATGGATACTGGAAAAGGGGGAATGCGGGAAATGATTCAATGGCGTGCATTGGTCACAAATACAAAGTTGTTAAAAAACAAGGCTAGGAGTCTACAACGGAGTTCTTTTACATACCCTAATACCTAGAATTAAGGCACGGAACTGTGAAAGAATAATAGAAGCACATGGAATGTATTTTAAATCAGATCAGAGGAGAAATCATGATGAACATATATCGAAAAAACTGACTCTCCGGAAAATATCCATTCAATTTCCTGCCTGAAATTAAAAACAAATCTTGGCACTCTTTTAAAAAAGCCGCACGAATCCGGACCCTCGCGCTTCTTAGTTAATATTGTAGTATTTTCCAAAATAAATCCACGTGGACATTGTCTATAAGTGGTATTTATCTCAGTTGAATTTCATTAGATATATTGAATAAGGTAAATGTGTTTGTCCGACAAACAAGTCGGGAAATGTAAAGTATGTTTCCCGGTCATATCTCACGATGCAACCTGCTGTTGGGGAAATGTAGCAATCTTGTTTGGGTTTGATCCCATAACAGAAGTTGGGTCCCTTTGTTTCCCGACCCTTCCGACCCGGCCGTCTACTCTAGCAGCAAGATTGCATTTCCTGGCCATCGGGTCCGCAGTCCGCACAGCAAATAAGTTACATTTATCTCGAGACATTAACCGCGAAGATGAATACCGAATCCTATTTGTACCGAGCCCCTTGTTTTGCGTCTAGATAGATATGCGTAAGTTGTCACACACCCACACATATACACATATAAACCCTCCTATTTCGGTTTCAGTGGTAAACTTAATAAATGTTAGTTATTGAAAATACATTATATTACGAATTTTCTATTAAAATTGCTCACTCGGTCGATGAGCCCATCTATTTTAGATAAATAACAATTATTAATTGTCAATTTTCGTGTAAAATTATTATTTCCATATAAATATACCGACAGTTATATCAACATTGAACAAATTAAAATTCACATTGAACGTGTACGTGCATAAATTATGAAGAAATTCTATCATGGAGATATTTATTTAAAGTAGGGGAAGATGGGAAACAGCGTTCATAAGTATATAGGTAAGTACCTACTCGTACAGTAGAATTTATGTATTTATCATAGACATATGAATATTAGTAGACCTGCCCTAAGTGATTAAAAGCGTATTATCCCCACTCCCCATACCGGTTCCATTGGAGCCGGCTGTGCTCGCGTATGGCCTCAAGTGAAATTTGAAAACGTGACGTCATCATTCTTGTGCGAACTATGGTCGAGGCATCATCGATTCATCACGAAATAACACTGCAAAATGTTGACTTGTGATATGAAAACTTGTAAAAATAGATGTGAAAAAGAGAATAAACCCAATTGTCGTATTACATTCCATAAGTAAGCATTATTTTACTTTATTTTAAGCTTATTCACACCGTATTATATGGATCAGTTTTAGAAACATATACTATCACATCACAATGTAGCGATTCTCAAGTGTGCTCATCGTTGTTTACTGGGGTAAGTAATTTATGAAACATTTGTAAAAGTGTCTTAACTAAATACTCTGAAACTAACTACGACTCTGAAAATAGATGCTGCCCTTTGCCGAATTTGGACTTCGCAAATTAGTTCATAACGTGGCGAGTAATTTGCGCTCCCATGTAAAAATGTCTATTCATTCAAAAGCAGATTTTACTTTCAAGAACTAAATGGTGATATTATAATGCGAGATGCCTATTTACTGTCAGATTGATTTATTGACGAATCACAGTCAGCCTTACCCCCTTCGTTCTTCAACAGTTGATTTTACCCCTCGCCATTATCTTCTCGTCTATTAATTCCTATATCTGTGGTATTTATAAAAAAAAACATATAAATATGTAAACAGAATTACGGAGGGTCACAAATGTTTACTTGAATGAGCTAAATGATTGGAGTACAGATTCTGTATAAGTTTATAGACTAATCTTTCAGAATAGCAATCTTTAAGGACACAAATGAAAGAATATCTTTGTTTTAAACCACTTTATTAAATTTATATACGTCGACCGGTTTCGGTTGAACTCAACCTTCATCAGGACAGTACAAATATAAACTTTTTTTCAATCTTTTAGGGTTGGGGTAAATTCTCTCCCGAAATAGTTAAGAAATAGACTAATTTAAAGTTCAACCACGTGAGTGCCTACCTATAACATATGAACAACACTAGAATATTATTTGTACTTACTATTTGCAACCAACAAGGTTTGCAGTTGTATTTGGAAATGCCTCTAATCAACAGACGTGTAGTCAATAATGAATGGTTTCAAGGTACGAACACAGGTGGTTTGTAAAATGGATAGAATGCTCGCCAGTCTCGCCCGACCGATACCATTTTTGCTACAGGCATTATATATTAAGTTTTATTTTTGCGAAAAATAATTGGCATTTAGCCACCAAATAATCAATACAAATGCATACGTTATATGTATACACCAAATAATAATCAATTGGATATCTTGCCTATTTATATCATTCGGAAAATCGAGAAACGTTATTAAATATTATGAACCTTTCAGATCGCACAATCTATGGGTCACTCACTTGCGACAGTATTTGTATTGATCGGTAAATAATTCTACAAAAGATGTTGACAATCTCACACTTTATCTGCGATATCAATTTTCTTGAACGTGGGGGAAGCGTGCATCAAAAAATGATACAAAAATACACAAATACTAGTCAATGTTCGTAATGGGTGACGGAGAGGGATGTGGGATGAATGAGAGAGGGTGTCCTGTCCACTGCCCTTATGTAGGCAGTTGTGGGAGTCCGTACATTTGCCCGGGATTTAAAGGAAATGAAGTGGGTTGATGCTTCCGTCGCTCTTCTTACTGTTACTAGCTGCGCGTGTCTCACTTGTCGCGCGACCTTATTCTCAATAATCTTACATACCATTAATAATTTTTTTTTTTCAAAGGTCAGAATAATCTTGAATAATCAATAGAAACTGTAAATGCCGCAGCAGCTGAAAATTGTTTTTCGACATTTACATTTGTCTCCCTTATCTACTGATCCGTTGGCGACCAGTTATAATACAACGGAAGAAAACAAACGAATGGGTTACATTTACAACCTGAAAACGATTTAATTAAGTATATTTTTAGTTTATTTTAATTAACTTTTTAGTATAAATAACAAAATTACCTCCTATCGCCTTAAATATTAAAATTCATTCAAGAAAATGCGCCACTAAAATATTAACATGCCAAAATAATGATTGTCTATGCATAGCAAATAAAAAAGAAATAAAATATTTGGGTGTAATAATAGATAATAACCTTAAGTGGAAGACTCAAATAACCAATATTATAAATCGATTAAGAAAACTCATATACATATTTATTAATTTAAGAAATATACTTAACTTAAAAATTCTTAAAAATATATACTACGCACTAGCCCATTCAATAATACAATACGGTATCGTTGCGTGGGGAGGAGCTTACAAAACCTCAATTTTGCCACTGGAAATTACCCAAAGACTAATAATAAAAATTATTACTAGGAAACCATCAGATTATTCAACCTCTCAACTTTTTCAAGACTTTCAAGTCCCACCTCTAAAAAATACATATATAAAAAATACGCTGCTTCAAATACACAAAGATTCTAAGAAGTCACACCACGCCATGGTACGCGTAGAGAGCAATAGACATAAGAGTCCACTATTTTCCAAAAATGAACTAATGATGCAGTTTTACTCTAGCGGCTCTTTAGCACACTAATCAAATATCAATGAGTTCAAAACGGCCGTAAAATCCTACGAAAAGTGGATTTCAAAATCGCAATGAGTTCCAAACAACGATAAATCCACGTAGCAGTATGTTCCAAAAGCCGATAAGTCCACCGCTCGTGTAGGCAGCCAATGAGCGAGAAAGATTTCGTCCAGGCAGCCAATGGGGGGGAAGCATTTTTCAAATTCTAACATGGCCGCTGAAGCAGTTGTTTTGTAAAAGTGTCTGCCTTTTTATACGTTTTTACAGTTAAATAATGTCTGATCTTACCACAAATGTTGTTCAAGTGGCGGGTAATACATCTAGAAAGCGAGTCATCATCAAGGAATCATGGAAAAAACACGTGGATAGCCGTAATAAGTCCTTAAAAATCTCCTATTTTGAGTGGAATCATTCATTGAGAGTCGGTCATTACTGGGTGATCCCAAAACTTCGCTCAGTTGTTTTTAATAATTTAGTTTGTATTTATTGTTTTCAAGTTTAATTTTTATTACAGTTTTTTATTATTATTTCTAATAATAAGTAAGGTACACAATAATATTAACAAATTTACAAAAGTTTTTATTTTATTTGTTTATTTCTTGTAATAAGTAAGGTACATAATATTATTGGCAAATTAACCAAAGTTTTTTTAATAAAAATAATACACTTGTTTTGTTTAAAACCACGAGTTTTTATTAAGAATTAATAATTGAAAATCCTCGATTTTTGTGTAAAAAGTATCTGTTTTTGAATTTATCGAGATGAATACAAAAAAATATTATCATCATAAAATTGCTACATTTCTTTAATAATATATATTGTTCTATAATTTAGTTTATTCGCACAATAGCTTTTGAATTTATTGTGATAAATACAGAAAAATTGTAATCACAAAATATTTGCATTTCCTTTTTTATAATATTGTTGTGTTTTGTTCTATAATTTAGTTGATTGGCACAATAGTTTTTGAATATTTTGTGATAAATACAGAAAAATCGTAATCATAAAATATCTGCATTTACTTTTTTATAATAATATTATGTTTCGTTCTATAAATTGGTTTTGTTTAATTCTTAAATATTGCAATAATTGTTTACTTTTGTTTAGAGTACAAAAAATATTTTGTTTATTTTTTTAGGAAAACAATAAAAAAATTATTTTTAGGTTTTCTTTTTGTAAACACATATTATCCATCGTATTTTTTTGTAAAAAACTTATGAAAAAAAAAATCGAAAAAAAAAATTACATTTGTATTTTATTTTATTTTTCTTCTATTCACTTTTCTTAACTAACTTTTGTTAAAAAAAAATAATTATTAAATATTTTCGTTTCCTTTAAATCAAATTTTTTGCTGGCCCTATACTTGTCATTCACATGTCAACGGTGTTGAGAAACAAACACCGATAAGTCACAGGCTGTGAGTTCCTATATACGATTAATTTAACAGTTACTTTCAAATGCCGATAAGTCCATCATTATTTACGTAATTACTCCTAAACTATTAAGAAATTCATGGTTTTATCTTATTATTTACATCCGTAGTTTGACAACAAAGCCCACTTAATAAATAATTCTCTAGTTATTATTTAAAAAACCTTGTAATTAAAATATATCAATTTGCCAACATTTCACGAAAGTGGACTTATCGTAGATAGGAACTATACGACTAAATTATTATTATTTAACACAGTGGGTCGCTTAAGGGCGCGCAGGAGCGCCGAGAAATTTTAACGATAGGTATTTGTAAAAATTATTTCTATTTCGTTCATCTCAGCGGGGACAGCAAAAGCGCTATCGGTGTATTGGTGAACCCCAATGCGTGTGTGTGCCTGCTGTTGACTCATCATCTCAGTCACATCGCAACTTGTGCGTAGGTATATACATGTGACTGCCTGCTCCGAGCTCATCTTCTGCACACGCACAAGTTAATGAGACTTGTGCGTGCGTGTATACAGGTTGCTGCCTGCTGCAACAGATAAGTCAATACGCGTCGCGACTTGAGCGTGCGTATTCCTATATAATAGATATCTTCTGCGCTCATAGTTCATTCATCTTGTTACTATTAGTAAAGTAAGATGCACGCTGTTTTGGTTTAGTAATATCGGGAGATTCATACCATCTTTTTTTATAAAACGGCAGCATAGGCGCAGTAGGTCCTTTTTTAATTAAACATATAAATATCGCTAAAAATGTTGTTGTTTTTTGGCTCTCCCTGAATAACGTAAATTCATCAGTTTTGACTGTATGCATAAAGTGCATTAGTGCAAGTCGGTACATTTGTTAACATATCTAGTAACCTATAATAAATATTATTCTACGTCTTAGGCTGCGTATACACACGCCAGCCGAACAACGGATTATGGGAAAGGAACGAAGCAAAAGCAAAATGCCCGAAACGCTGCGCCGCTTGCGGTTGCTTCGTACCTTTACCATAATTTGTGGTTCGGCTCGCGTCTCTGTCCGCAAAGAGTGGCGTGCACTGATTTTTCAGTGGGCTAGAATCCTAAGATTGAAAATACGACATTAATTGTTGTGTATAAAGCTTCGGGCTTTCAGACACAGATGGAAGTGCTCTTAGTTTTAGCCTCCGACGACAGAGGGCGTCTCAGCTTTAGGTTAGGTTTGATTGGAATCCCACTGGGAGACCGAATCTAGCTTGTTCCGATAAAGGTTGACCAACGCGGTTATATTGTACACGCGATATTCTAAATAAACCAGTTAATAACAAGTAACCTATTTATTACTGAAAGAGGTATCTTCCATCCAAGGAGTGTTGGGAGTCTGTGGCAAGAAGTTCACGGCTGTATATCCTGAAGGAGAGAACATCACAGCTGGCGCAGTCGAAGGATAACTAGAGAATTTTTTTTTGTTGTCACACGGCAGCAGAATTTTGTCAACCAGGAACGTGAGGGCTAAGTCACGGGGTGACTTCCAATTGTGTTTTCCTTCGTGGAGAAGGGAGACAAGATTGGTTATCCAGGGCCGTGGAGGCCTAGAATCGACGATTTCTGTTCTAGGAATTAAGAGGCAATTTACCAGAGGACCATTTTAACAAAGGAAAATAATCCATTGCCAAGGCGAGCGGTGGAGCTAATTTGGAACAATAAAACATTGCCAGGACGTGCGGTGTTTGCAGCATTTATCTATTGCCAAGGCGAGCGGTGGATAATAACAACTTTTGAAGGAATTTCTGAAAGACTGGCGGCGGAAAGAAGAGTTCCTGAGTTAAGTAGTTGTTTTTTTTTGTTGGAGGTTATTGTTCCGGGTTTTGTTTTTTTTTTCTTGTGTGTTTTTATTGTGGTCTGTGCTTCGTGTAGATATGGAATTGGGAAGAATTCCGAGTTTTAATCATCTCGAGGGAGATTGGTTCGTGTTTAAGCTTCGTCTAGAACAGTTTTTCGTTATAAATGATGAGATTAACGCGGATAAAAAAAGGGCGTTTCTGTTAAATCTTTTGGAGCCGGATACACTCTCTTTGTTGATAAATTTGTGTTTTCCACTTAGTGTTACGGACGTATCGTTTGAAAAATTATGGGCACTTCTTGAAAAACATTGCAATAAAAAGCGTTCAGTATTCAAAGAACGCGAAGTATTTTTTTTCAGCAAGACAAGAGGCGGGCGAATCCATTAAAGATTTTGGGGTTAGATTACGATCTTTGTCAACTTATTGTGAATTTGAAGCTAGGTTGGAGAAAAATTTAGTAGATATGTTTGCCATTGGATTATTACCGGGTCGCATTAAAGACAAGATTTACTTAAAAGGGCTGAAATTGTCACTTAGTGAACTAGAGGAAATAGCTAATAGTATGTCAGTTTTAGACGTTCCAAATAATTCAGTTAAATCAGAGGTTAACATCATCAGTAAGAATACTAGCAATAGGCATTTTTCTAAGGGCAATAAACAAAAGTTTGCCGCGAGTTCATCTGTAAACAAACCGACGTATACAGTACCATCGGGTGCGAAAACCCAGTGCCGAATTTGCAAGAAAACGGGTCATTGTACTAATTCATGCAAATTTCGCAATGCGAGATGCTACAAATGCAATGAAGTAGGTCATCTGCAAAAATATTGTGTGAATAATAACTTTTCAAATAGTGTAAATCCAATTGTTGAGGATTTTTGTTGTAATAATCATGTGATAGCTTCAATAAAACCGTTCACAGCAGACATTATAATTAACGACAAGCATTTAAGAGCGATGGTCGATTCGGGATCTTCGTTAAGTGTAATGCAGGAAGAAATCTTTAAGCGTCATTTTGGTTCATTAAAATTATTGGCGGATAACCGTATCATTACTGGGTACGCAGGGAATCCTTTGAAAGTTATTGGCAAAGTTATTTTTGACGTGAAGTTCAAAAATAAAAACAATGATGTTACATTTATAATTGTTGCGGGAGGTTCAGATCTAATTGTAGGTAGAGATTTCATGGATATTTTTGGGTTAGAAATCGCTTCAGTACAAAATACAATTAATTCGGTGGACCCTGAAGAGGAATATAAGGATAATTTTATTCGTGAATTTCCGGATGTTTTTACTGAAAATCTGGGTAAATTTAATAAATTTAAGGTGTCTTTTAAGGTTAATAAAGATGCGAGTCCAATTTTTTTTAATGCTAGGCCGGTTCCCTTTTCAATGAAAGAAAAAATTGAGGCGGAATTAAAGTCTATGGTAAAAGACGGGATAATATCACCGGTCACGAGTAGCAATTTTGCATCACCGATAGTACCTGTCGTAAAAAAGAACGGTAACATTAAGGTTTGCGCTGACTTCAAAAGAAGTCTTAATCTGATTACAAATTTGGAAAAATATCCATTACCCAAGATAGAAGAGGTTATTCATAAGATAAGTTCAGGTAAATTATTTGCGAAACTGGATCTAAAACAAGCATACTGTCAGTTAGAATTGGAGGAACATTGTAAAAGATTTACATGCATTAATACGCATTTGGGATTATTCCAGTTTAATAGGCTGGTCTTCGGTTTTAAATCGGCACCGGCAATTTTCACGAGAACTATAGCGAGTTGTTTGCAAGGATTAAAAGGCGTGGCTTTTTATTTAGATGACATTATAATTTCAGGGATCAATGAGCGAGATCTTGAGAATAATATTCGCGCGGTGTGTAATCGCTTAAGAGAATGTGGTTTATGCGTCAATACGGAGAAATGTGAATTTTTTGTTAAAACAATTGATTTTTTAGGATACGTAATTTCGGAAAAGGGTATTCAACCTCAAAGTGACAAATTAGAAGCTATTAAAAAAGCACCGTATCCAGCAGATGTTCAACAATTAAAAAATTTATTAGGATTTTTCAATTTTTATAGGAATTTCATTCCGAATATGTCTTCAATCTGCGAACCGTTACATAATCTCTTAAAGAAAAATACGAGGTTTGAGTTCGATCAAAGGTGTTCAGACGCTGTGGACAAGATTAAATGCCTAATGAGTAGTAATAGGATACTAACTAATTACTTTCCTAATTTACCTATTAAGCTATATACTGATGCAAGTAGCTCGGGGCTCGGAGCTTCCTTGTTCCATAGTTTCGCGGATGGATCGTTGAGACCAAATGAATTTGCGTCTAGAAGTTTAACAAGTGCGGAAAAAAAATACAACATCCTTGATTCGGAAGCTTTGGCTATTGTTTTTGGGTTAAACAAGTTTTTTCGCTATTTATATGGAAGAGAATTTACATTATGTGTAGACAATATGCCACTAATGAGGATTTTAGGAGAAAATAAACACATACCGGTATTAGCAGCTAATCGGTTGCAACGTTATGGGATCATCTTGGCAGGGTTCTCATACAAAATTGAGTACGTCAAATCAGCTAATAATCATGCGGATTATTTATCGCGTTTGCCGTTGGAAAACTCAGAGGAAAAATCGGAAGACGATCTAGGTTCCGATTTCATAGGCTATATAGAAAAGTGTGAACACTTAGATGTAAAGCGTATAGTCGCAGCGACAGGCTCAGACCCAGAAATTCAAGGAATTTTAGGGCATCTTCGTAGAGGGTGGCCCAAGTGGGTAAATCGCGACAGTTTTTTATGGAAATTCTGGATTAAAAGGAATGAATTATCTATTGAAAATGATTGTTTGTTTTGGCAACATAGAATTATAATTCCAAGTTCGCTTCAGAGTATAGTTTTAGATTTGTTACACAGATCGCATTTGGGCATTGTAAAAATGAAGGGATTAGCCAAAGGTTATTTTTGGTGGCCGTCAATGAACAAGGACTTAGAGAAAATCGTTCAAAGTTGCAAAGATTGTGCAGCAGTTAGGCCGTTACCACCTAAGAGTCATTTATCAGTCTGGCCTAATTCAGGATCAGCATGGAAGAGGCTGCATCTGGATTATTGTGGGCCAATTTCGGGGAAAATGTTTTTAGTAATTTGCGACGCTTTCTCAAAATGGGTAGATTGCGTGGAAATACCGAAAACAGACTCAAGTCATACGATTAATGAGTTGAAGAGAATTTTTTCAAATTTTGGGTACCCGGACTGTATTGTAACTGATAATGGAACCGTTTTTACTAGTCAGGAGTTCAAAGATTTCTTAGAGTATAATAATATTGAGTTTTTAACAATGCCAGTGCGTCATCCCCAAAGCAATGGGCAGGCTGAAAACTCGGTAAAAACAGTGAAGAATTTTTTAAAGAAAATTCTTGTTAATAACGTACTTAAGTCAAATTATAAAGATAGATTATATGAATTTTTAAGTGATTATAGGAATATTCCACATTCCACAACTGGAATTGAACCCTCAGTGCTAATGTTTGGTAGGAGATTAAAATCAACCTTTAGTAGCCTTTTACCTAAAAGTTTTGAAGAAAACGTAGCAACCTCGACAGAGAATTTAGCGAATGCGAATATTAATAAAGGTCAGGTAAATCAGTTTAGGAATTTTGGTGGGGTTGTTTGTAGAAGTTTTCAGATAGGTCAGAAGTGTTTAGCGAGAGACTTCAGACAAGTGAATAAATGTTCTTGGGCAAAAGGAATTGTTGAAAAAAGACTTGGGAAAAAACTGTATATTATTAAAATTGTGGGGACACAGATGTCATGGAAAAAGCATATTGATCAACTGAGAGGATGTCCGCAGCACAGGGAGGAAGAGGCAGAGAGTGAACCTTTCGCGTCTGATATGACGAAATACTGGTCAGATGAGGTTGACACGTCACTCCTTTTGAGAGATTTTAACCGGTGTTCTCTTGATTTCAGGTCTCCAGGGAGAAAAAGAAGCCCACCACAAAATGAACCAGCACCATGGGCGGGACGACTTCGTCCCAGACGTCTTTGAAACGACCTCCAGGGAAAGAATCAGCCACTTATAGAGTCAACATCTTTTTGTCAGTGCTTAATGAATTATTTAATTTTGTGTGTAATGATATATTTTCAAATATTTAGTTCTTGATTTTAATAATATTGATTTTAGTGACATCTGTTTGCGATTGTATAGATTCGTGATTTTAAAAATAATACTGTAACAATAAAATATCGTAGACAGGTTTCTAGTTTAGCAGGGGGAAGATGTTGTGTATAAAGCTTCGGGCTTTCAGACACAGATGGCAGTGCTCTTAGTTTTAGCCTCTGGCGACAGAGGGCGTCTCAGCTTTAGGTTAGGTTTGATTGGAATCCCACTGGGAGACCGAATCTAGCTAGTTCCGATAAAGGTTGACCAACGCGGTTATATTGTACACGCGATATTCTAAATAAACCAGTTAATAACAAGTAACCTATTTATTACTGAAAGAGGTATCTTCCATCCAAAGAGCGTTGGGAGTCTGTGGCAAGAAGTCCACGGCTGTATATCCCGAAGGAGAGAACATCACAGATGTTGTCGTAGCTGAAAATTATTTTTTTTCCGAAATTTCAATTTTCAAATTCTGTGCACGCCACTATTCGCAAATATATAGGTAGCATAATATATGTGTATTTAGAAATTGAGTTACATAAAATCGACTACTATATTACCTACTTTCAACTTAAAATTTTTTTTCTTACAGATAAATAATGGGTAAAAGAAATGGAAACAAAGCGCGTTTGTTTTTATCTACTAGACGAAAAAAACCGATTATTAGTATCAAACGACAGATTCATGTTGCACCACGTTCGACATCTAGGTAAGTCGAAATATCGCTTTCCTGTTACTCTTACTACTGAACCTTCCTAAGGTTACCTTTACGTACGTAAAGTTTTTTTTCCCGTAAGTTGCTCACATAAGAGAGTTATGGCAAAATTACCAATGGGTATCGTTTACATTGATAATTTTGCCATAACTCTCTTACGTGAGCGACTTACGAGAAAAACCTAAAGATTTATGCTATGAGAGCCGTGTATTATGTAGCATATATAACGGGAAAATGGGATGGACAAATTTAAATAAATAAATCATTTGCATTTACAGGGATATGGATGTCATCGATACTACTTTTGGAAAATTAACTACATCTTCACTAATGCATGAAACTTCCATGTATGAATCATTTGCTCCAAATATAGACGAAAACGCAAGTTCATCATCATCAACAACGCTTGATGATTTGGTGATAGAACTAGACCATATTGATGAAACCCATAATTTCGAAGGTCGCAGAATTGTGGATATAAAATATTTGTTTTCGGAGACATCAAATATAAAGCACGAACACACCAACTGCACATTTTCCGATTTAAAATTTGTGAAGGAACGACGAAATGGTCTTCTAAGCCAGTATGTTTTCGAGTGCAAAATGTGCAAGAAAATAGAATACGTACACTCCGAAGACCCGAAACGGAAAATGTCTATAAATACTGCTGTCGTCGAAGGAGTGATGTGTACAGGAAATGGGTATTCACAATGGAATGAAATTTGTGGGGTTTTAAATATGCCAAATATGGATTGTAAGACTTACACGAACATAGAACAATGTTTAGCGCCAACAATTGAAGAATGTGCCTTAGAAGAAATGATCGCAGCTGGTGAAGAAGAAAAAAGGCTAGCCATTTTAAACGGTGACGTAGACGAGGGTGGCTATCCTTTGGTAACGGTGGTTGCAGATGGCTCCTGGGCAAAGAGGTCGTACAAAAGTGGATTTAGTTCCTCATCTGGCGCAGGGTGCATAGTTGGACTACGAACTAAAAAGGTTTTATTTCTGGGAGTGCGAAACTCATACTGCTGCATATGTGCTAGAGCTACTAAACTACACATAGTTGCTTCTGAGCACAGGTGCTTCATAAACTGGCGTGACAGTGCTAATGCCATGGAAGCCCACATTATAGCAGAAGGGTTCTCGAGAATCATGGAAATGCATGGATTGAAATTTAACAAACTAGTTGGTGATGGCGACTCCAGCATCATGAAAAAAATAATGCAACAAATGCCATATGGTCCTAACCTTATAGTACAAAAAATAGAGTGCAAAAATCACTTACTCCGCAATTTTTGTGACAAAATGAAAGCACTTAGAAAAAAAACCAACAACGCTAAAGGATTTGTACCAGTTCATATAAGGAAAAAAGGTTGAAGCAAACGTTTTACGCATGAGAAGAGCTGTAGTTGGAGCAGTAAATTACAGGAAAGAGCAAGAAAACACAGTACAAAGTGATAAAATAAAAAATTTGAAAATGGACATAAAAAATACCGCAAATCATGTGTTTGGTGATCATAAAAATTGTGCATCGTACTATTGCAAGCCGGAGAAGTATACTGATGATCCAAATTTAGTAAGCGATCTTCGAGATTGTGGAATATGGACTGATATCCAACAATTCTTATTGTCTCTAATAGCAAATGCAGAAAGTCTTATTATTGACGTGACAAATAACACTGTGGAGCAATTCAACAACGTTATCGCCAAATTTATAGGTGGAAAAAGGGTAAATTTTACTACAAGAGGATCTTACCAAGCAAGATTTTTTGGAGCAGTAGCTTCGTGGAATAGTGAATTGGCAACCCATTCAAGAATACAAAAGAAAATCCAAGGCCACAGTCCCGGCAAATACACGAAGCACTTTATAGAGAGAAAACGACGTTCGAAGGAGAATACACAAATGTGTCGAAAAAAAAACTAAAGTATAATGAAAATACGACAGAAAAAATAAAAAAGTTACAGGGCCCGATGAAAATTATGGTCAATTGGAATTAGAACCAGATATGCCACCTGAAATATTTGAAACGAAAAAAGAGGAATTTCTCAAAGAATTATCTTCAACGAATAAGGAAGAGCTCGAACGGAATACGGTAGGCCAAAGCAATTGTGGGCAATTGAAAGACGTAAGCGGATAACGGCGTCTAACTTTGGAAAAATATATAAGCTTCGGCAAAAAACTTCAGTTACGGGAGTATTAAACTCTTTACTGTACTCACAATTCAAGGAACTATGGCCACAAATTATGGAAAAGAAAATGAAAGCCTAGCAATAGAGCAATTTTCAAAAAAAAACAAGTTTGCAGGTATCCGCTTGTGGGCTATTTATCGATAAAACCAAAAACTTTTTAGCGGCAAGTCCGGATGGCCTTATCGGTGAGGATTCTATAATTGAAATTAAATGCCCTTATAGTATAGCAAATATGTCACCAGAAGAGGGAATTGCACAAAAGATAATTGATTACTGTAAATTGGAAGACCATTCTTTAACATTAAAACGGAATCATAATTACTTCTACCAAGTACAAGGCCAGTTACATATTACTCGTCGTAATTATTGTTATTTTGTTGTGTGGAGTCCAAAAGGTTTGCTGTATGAAAAAATTGAGAGGGACGATGAAATCTGGCAAAAAATCGTTCCACTGTTAGAAAATTTCTACCACCAATGCCTTTTACCAGAAATAATTGACGGTCGCATACCAAGAAATTTACCGGCGAGGGAAAGGTCTGGACCATAAATTGTTTTAATTTCATTGTGTAGATGTTAAACAGTAATTTTTTTTACAATAAAGCGTTTAAAAACAAAAAATATTAGATCATTGAAGAAGATTGAAAATGTCAAGTGATGTAGGAGGTATTCCAAAAGTGCATTTTTCTGTAATAATATAACGTATTAAAAAAGTTAAATAAGAACTAAAATAGTTATGTGTATGTACCTAATATGTAGCACAATAAACAATATGGTGCCTCTTATACATAGATTATAGATAAGATGAAATGAGTCAATTGGTATCAAAACTGGTCAACTCCACTTTAGGTGAATTTTCAGGAAACACCAAAACAAGTGCTGGATTTGACTATTTTTCATACCACAGCCGCTTTTTAAACCGGTTTCTCTTACAAAATATGCGGATATGACTGCTTTTGAAAAATAAGAACTGTTCTTTTGTTAATAATGAACACAGTTCAATACTTAGTTTATTTTTTTTAAATTTTGGATCTGACCAGTTTTGATACCAAACAACTCAAATATGGAACAAGAATAAAAATGGGTAGGTACATAATAGGAAGTAATATAAGAGTAACGGTACAATTTGACATTTTTTTAGTCATCGAACCAATGTTCTTTGACAGACAGACTTTGGCACAACCAGGGTTAAACAGTTTCACCAAATGAATCCGGTCCACCAGATGAAAGAAACCGTGTTAAATTCAGCTTATATTGCAATATTGAGTAACTAAATGTATCAAGAAAAAAAAAAAAAAACGGTTCCATGAAAACTCATCACATTGAATATTCAACACACATTAAAAAAGTTATATAAAGTCATTAAAAACGATAAAAAAAAGATTGAAACCTAACCTAACCTACTTAACTTAGTTAAAAAAAGTTTTATTTTCATCACTTTCCATGACTTTATATAACTTTTTAAAGATGTGATGAATTATCATTTTGATGATTTATACGGTCACCAAAAAAAAACAACAACTCCAGCCCTCTTTTGATGTTTGGGCCAACGCGAGGAAGTTAAACTAACATTGTTATATATTATTATTTTCTGTTGTTAATTATAGTTACTACCTAATTTATAAACAAATGTACAGTATGGACACTAAACATGTTTTCTTAGTTAAAGTTACGAATTTCATAAATTTATGAATTTATCAAATCGAATTTCAGAAATTGCCTTGATAAAGATTTTACCCGATCATCTCTAATTAAAAGGCCGATTGGTAAATTTATTAAAACAAAAACTAAATAATGGAATTGTTCAAAACAAAGATTTCATGCAGTTATTAATAAAATATATTTATTATTGTGGTAATTATTCTGGATCGCTGTAATATAATTTTTTTAAATAAAACCTTTTGATTCACCCTAATTACTATAAATGAAAATAATTTGAATTTGTTTTGTTTTTTAATTTTAGCGTTGTAATTTTTAATGATGTAAAATGAACATTTGCTTTCGTGAAATGGGATGACAGCCATTTAAAATAATCTGTTGATTACATTTTCTTATGTTGGTATTTCTGATACTACACGAGTGGCTAGAAGAGACGTTATTACCATTTACTGTGTACAAATTGGGTAGGTACTATTTTGGCAAACTGTGGAAATTAAATAAAGGTATATAGGCATGATTTTTTTTTTAAAGGTTACGTTATTGTAGGTTAGGATAGTATAGGTTAACTTATTATGGGCTAGGTTAGGTTCGTGTAGGTTAGGTTAGTATAGGTTAGGTTAGTGTAGGTTAGGATAGGTTAGTACAGGTTAGCTTAGTATAGGTTAGGATAGGTTAATATAGGTTAGGTTAGTACAGGTTAGCTTAGTATAGGTTAGGTTAGTAAAGGTAAGGTTAGGTTTTTTACACACAAAATGATTAAAAAGTTGTTAAAGAAAACTTGTTTAAGTACCTTAGTTTAATTTTCTTTTTTCAAGAGTTTCGCTAAAATAGTGCCTACCTATTGCATTAATTAAATGGTAATATCCCAGATAGAAATTATTATGAATTGTTATCATCCCACACAGCAAAAGCGATTCAATTTACGTAATTAAAAATTAGAAGATATTTGCCTTTTAAAGTTATTAAGGTGAATCAAAAGGTTTCATGAAAAATTAGTACTAAGCATCGCCAGCGATCACCAAGATTTACTATTATTTTTTTGAACATTCATTTTTAAAACTATTAATGAACAAAAAAAAAAGATTATTTTAATTTCATTTTCGTATAGTTTATCAGGTTTATCTGACAAACAATATTTTTGACAGAATTGGGCACATCCTTTGACACTTTGACGTTCGCTCTCCCTGCGCTAGGCTTTGCCAAACACCTCGACACCTTCCTTCCTTGTACACTGACTCTGTAACTGACAGTGACACTGACAGGCGCGGCTCCCCGGTTCTGCGCTCTCCGCTTTCAGGTCGTAGGTCGCAGGTCGCAGGTCGCAGCGTCAGCAACAACTATCCCCTGTGAGCATATTCCAAGTAGGGGAAATCGAGGGAGTATTATAGCCCATTACATATGACCCTTCCGCCCTCCGCCCTCCGCCCTCCGCCTCTGGGAGATGAGCGAGGCGATAGTGACAGTGATAGGGACCAGGGAAGGAGCAAGAGACAGGAGGGGGAGGGGACTTTACGCTCATCTGATCATTTTACTGCATTAGATACCATCTTGCGTTTATATGTCAAATCAATACCATTGTATTTGAAGAGATGTACCTTTGCATGTTGTGCAAACGGAGCCAAAAAAATAAATGTAGGTATTCAGCTATTTTTTCAAATTTATAATAAATAAGGACGGGTTGATTCGGAGAATTTGAACAATTCTTCAAATTTCAAAGTTAATTTTCAAGTTCTGTTATTATTTCAGTTTTTTGCAAGTAACTGGCCTAAAATGATATAATAACAGAACTTGAATAGAACTTTCACAAAACCGAAAATCATCGTTGAGATTTGATGAATTAGTCTTGCTAAGTTATTATTATGCGGAACAGCTGTTTCGCCCCAAATAAAAAGAAATGAGGTATATAAAAAAATATTTTTACGGATATTTAAATCTCAACATTCAAAATGTAAAAAAAAATGTTCAAACCAAACACAAAAACAGGTAAGCCAAAACATGGATTTAAAATTTTGATTTATCAACGTCAAAAGATATTCCTCTATTATAGATGGGAAGCGGTCCAACGCATTACTTACTCAAGTCGTATACATCATTTTTGTGTTTAATTCGTAGAACTCAATTTAATTTTTTTTACATAAAACTAAAAATAAGTCGTCTAAACGTGGTATAGCCACAGTTTGAAAATAGCCTTGAAAGCCGAAACAGCGCAACAACAATGAAACCAAAATACTTGCAGAACTTGATAATAATGTTACTAATTTGATATTTATTCAAATTAAAAAAGCGGTTGAAAAAAGCCTTCAAGGGGGCGTCACTTTAAATAAACAGCCTAACATAAGAAACTAAATAGTTTATTTTTAAAATATGTACAAATAACGTTAGTTCTACAAACTAGATTTGATTCACGATCTTTCTCGTCAAAATAAATCAATTGATGAAGTATTCGGCGTAATACAGATATTATTTTATCGAAAATATAATATTTTTTGTATTTCCATTGAACATATTATTATCTTTATGATATCTTTTTGCGTTAATTTCTACTTTCCACACGGGAAGATTACAACCGTTTTGGAGCCTTATAAATCGTGGCTTCGGGTATCATTACGCTGTAAACTCGAGTAGCTGCGTAAATCTCTTCCTCGGGGGTTCAATTAAAATAAAAGTGGCTCATTTGGCAACATGCTAAGTGCAATTAATTGAGTGCTCAGCCGGATGCAATGAGGTAAAGCTTCAAGTTGAAGCCGAAGCCGAAGCCAAAGCTCGGGAGCGACTTGCAAAGCCAAATTGCCGAACATTTCTCACGACTGCCTGAGTTATGTCTGGGCGGGGCCGCTACATATTCCCAAAATCAAGACCACTCTGTTTATATTGCCATTTATTAAGTGTCACAACTTCATCAGGCACCGACCGAGGGGGCGGTGGGGCAGGTTCCTACCTGCGGGATTCCTCAAAAGTATCACTAATAAATTCCCAGCGCATAAACTATCAACGGAGGAATGCTTAAAATTTTCGAGCAATTAGCGGCTTATCGCTGTATTTAATCGATAATCGTTCGAGCGTTATTAATTTGAAGTACGCCGGTTTACGAATTCAACGTACTTTCGTACCCTGGAGAGATGGGGTAAATAATTGCGAAATTGTATCTCAAAAAGGAAAATTCAATATCTTGATCACATTGCCGCAATTTATGATTTCGCAACGTAAACGTCATTAAAATAAAATTTCCATTGATCGTATTATTTTTTGCAAATACATTTTATAGTCCGACGAAAAGTGAACAATTTCATGAATCACCAAATCAATGATTTCTGATTGCACCAAAAGTAGACTGCAATTGTTAAGGGAGGTAAACAATGTCAGCGTTACATATTATGTTGCCTTAATTATTTTTTTGCAACATTTATTTGGAGCAGTCTGTTACATTACAACACTGGCACTCACGAGTACAATCCCTATGGAATCACACAGAAAATTCTGCAAAACGCAGGTTCGAAAAAAAAATGCATCGGCCGGGAATCGAACCCGGATCGCCCGCGTGGCAGGCGAGCATTCTACCATTGAACCACCGATGCTTGTACAATAACTGCTTAGCTATTCAAACTATTATTGATTGACTCCACAGCTGTTAAATTATAATCATCATCAGGCCATCTGCAGATCTCACTATTATGTTACGTATTAATACGAACGATTGATTAACTTAATATTAAGCTGATTTTAAGCAAATCACAAATCTTCTATTGTCTACTGACTGGAACTTTCTTGACTTTGAAGAAAACCTAAATGTAATGGTAGACAAATTTTACTTAATTTTAAATAATGCAATTGAATTGTTTGTACCCGTCACTAAAATCATTGTGCACAACTACCCAAAATGGTTTAGCAACGACCTTATTAAAATAATTAGAGACAAAAAAATTGCTCATAAAGTTTATAAATCGTCACGTGATCCTAAAGATTATGTAAAATTTTGTGAACTAAGAAAGACAACTAAAAATATGTCCAAGTTATGTTACAAAAGGTGTATCGAAAACTGCGAAGAATTGGCAGCAGCTAATCCTCAGAACATTTATAAATTTGCGAACATGCTCAATAATAATGACTCTAGTATTCCGTCAAACATGTATTTAGATAATAAAATGGCCGATACCCCCCAAGAAGTCGTCAATCTGTTTGCTGAATTTTTCAGCAAAGTCTATGATACTGCAAACAACTCTCCATTATTCGATACAACTACAGCTAACAATGACAACAAGATCGATTTTAGCTAATGTATATTCAAAGAAAGCGATATTAGAACTAAATTAAAATCCCTTGATATTAATAAATCGGCTGGTCCCGATAACATTCCTCCAATTTTCTTATCAAAATGCTTATCAGTTTTAACATTACCTCTAACTAAACTTTTTAACTTGTCTCTAAAAATTGGTACCTTTCTACAAAAATGGAAAACCAGTTTTCTATTTCCAATCTTTAAGAAAGGAAATAGATCAGATATCTCTAACTATAGACCTATATGTATCCAATCGTCAATCCCTAAACTATTTGAATCTGCTCTGCTTTCTAAACTCTCGCCTGAGATTAACAAAGTTATTTCACATCGTCAACATGGTTTCATGGCAAAAAGATCTACTTTTACAAACTTGATGATCTATCAGGAATACCTATTTAATACAATGCAAAAGCGTTTTCAAACAGACGTAGTGTATACTGACTTTAGTAAGGCATTCGACAAAGTCTCACATAAAATTCTCATACATAAACTTAGTGCCCTTGGAATAACAGGGAATATTTTGAGATGGTTTGAGAGTTATCTGCATAAAAGAAAAATATGTGTTAAACTCAACTCACACTATTCACACCAGTTCGAAGTCTTTACCGGCGTCCCACAGGGGTCTCATTTAGGACCAGTACTATTTTTATTGTTTATCAATGATATAACTACGGTTTTTGATGGAGTCATGATTCTCTTATTTGCAGATGATCTCAAAATTTATAAAACCATTACAAATATTCATGACTGTTACGTACTACAATTTAATCTTGTGAGGCTACAAGAGTGGTGCACCCACAATGAACTATTTCTCAATATTGATAAATGTCAAACGATAACTTTTGCCCGAATCAAAAATCCCATTACGCATCAATATAGCATCAACAACATTTTCCTAAAAAGAGTTGAGAATATTAAGGATCTTGGTATTATTTTTGACAGGCAACTAACATTTGTTCCTCATATAAACGAAATAACCAACAAGGCCATGAAATGTTTGGGTTTTATATTAAGGACAGCGAAAGATTTTAAATTAATAAATTCCTTCAAACTGCTATTCACTGGTTTAGTTAGAAGTAATCTAGAGTATAACTCAACAATCTGGACTCCATTTTATAAGATTCACCAATTAAAAATTGAAAGAGTGCAACATAAATTTCTGCGATTTATTAATTATAAATTAGGAATTCCAAACGAATATCTTAATTACACTTTCCTCATGAACTTACTAAATTTAACCGATTTATCATTGAGACGCACAGTCTGCGACTTAGTATCTCTTTTCAAAATTTCGAATGGCAGACTGGACGCCATTGATTTGACGAGTCGTATATCGCTCCGTGTACCTACGCGCGACACTCGACAGACCGCTCTATATAATGTTCCCATATCTGCTAACAATTATTTTCAAAACTCACCTATTCAAAGACTTCACATACTCGGTAATAAGTATAGCTCAATTGATGTTTATCATCACCAATCAGTATACAAACTAAAATACAGTATACTAGAATGTTTGTAACAGATTCATAATTTTTTTCAAACGCATATTTTATTGTTTCATTAACTAAGCTTTGTTTTGTAAAATTCCCAATCGGGCAAAATAAAGATTGATGATTACAAAGATGGTTTACAACAAACTGTAGTGTTTATCTTTATAATAATAATAACAAACTTACTTGTCTTGTGTGTATTACCTACTTACATTATTGTACTCTTGTAACTACACTATATTTATATAAACTTATCGAACTCATTGTCCAAATTCCTATAACACCGTAACTATATACTTGAATTGTATCAACTTAACTACCTACCTATATCTGTTATATTTTTCTCAAGTTTATGTATTAGTTTAACCTATGTTCTGTAAAATATTCAACTGACGTACTTTGTACAATAAACTTTGCTTGCTTATGTTTATAAAATAATAACACCATAACAATAACCCTACACATTGTTATGTAAGTTCATACTCAATTTATTATGCTATGTAATTAAAATATTTTATAATGCTACTGAACAACAAAACCCATAACATGTATATGTAAAAGCCTTCTAGGCGTTAATAAAATAAAATAAAATAAAATAAAAATAAAACTTTAAGCACTAAAGTCCAGACGTTCTGTGTTTCTAGTCAGAGCCTAATGCCATTTACAGTTTTTAGTGAATAGCAATTTTATATATTCATCATTTACGAATATAAGCAATTCATAACTTTGAAAAAATATTTAGATTGGCAAAACTTTTTCTGCCAAAGAAATTTGCTAATTATACGGGAAATCGGGCCACAGATAAACTATGAAATTCTGTGCAAATGTTGTCCGGACTGCATAGAATTAGTGGACACTAACTCACTCTTCACTCTTCATTAGCCAATATCCTCGCCGCGGAGGGAGGAACAGTCAGCAGCTCATATGTACCAAGTCAGATCTCCGAGAGATAAGCTTTCATTTGTTTATTTTGTGTGGAGTGAGAGTGTGGTAGATGTCGCGCGCTCGGCCATATTATATATTTTTATTATCTCTGAACATCTTCTAGGCACGAAACTATATTACCTTTCATTCGCTTCCGTTCTCAAACAGAAATGATGTTACTCGTAAAAGCAAGACACTCGACATCTTAAACTAATAAGTTTTCTTGATTGTCCGATGATATAATAACGACGAGCGATAGCGAACACGGCGATGATCATCAATGTAGGTTGTTTGGTGTTATTTTACTTTCAATATACAATTTTATATAAGAACTTTTCATGATTAAAAAGTAAAAAGTTCTCTAACAAGAATCGACCCCGAATCGCCCGCCTGCTAAGCGAGCATTCTACCATTGAACCACCGATGCGTGTACACACTAAACAGACACCTCTTTACTTTATAAACAGCCGTTTGTAGATCAAACGACAGCTGTTTATCGATTTTATTCAAAAAATTAGCTATTCCTAAAATTAATAAAGAGACAAAACTACAGATTTTCCGAGTCATACAATAATCATACAGTATCAATATATACTTTATATGCTTTGAAAACGTGTTGGTTAGTTTAAAGGTTTCTCCTTAACAAGCAAAAATTACGGCGTTGTAACTATTGTCCCAGACAAAAATGAAAGAGGTTGCCATTGTTTTTATAAAGTAGATATGACCAGAAACAAATTCACAAATGCAAACTTCACTTGTACTTGTTCGAAATGCCCCCGAGGCCCTTAGGGCTACATAAACCAGAATTCAAAAACTTTCGTTTCCGGATTTGCCAAACAGATTAAAGTTCTATCATTATTTGAGAAATTCTGAGAAAGACGCCGCAAGACTTGGAAAATATAGTGTTGTTTTTAACCCTATCATAGAATATCTCCCATCAGAAGATCATTGTTTTGTTGGCGCATAAGCATTTTCCAAATAACCGATTCCACACGGCACTACAATATTAAGTTTTTAACAAAATATGGTTTTTCTTTTCTGAATACCTCAAACAAGATTTTTTCAAATATATGTGAAGCAAATTGAGAACGATTATTTCTTCTTTTTCAGTAGAAAGGAGAAAAAATTTATCTTACTTTTATTTCTTTCTGAGAATTTTTGAAGAATGCACAGAATTTTACGTTAACTTTTAAGACAAAATTTTTCAAGTTTATGAAGGTATTCTCTTGTGCGATGAAACACAAACATGTACCCACGCTAAACCACGAATTCCGTAATACAATCAAAGTTTAAATTTGTGAAAGTCAAACTTTAAATTTTTGAAAGAAATTTCAAAAAGTCATCCGAAAGTTTGTTGTTTATTGAGGTATTTTAAGTAGGTACATAGTTATCTATGTCCTAATACAATCCTTATATACATATAATTATAGTAACACATTTAAAATGAATCAATCACATATTTTCATAATTTAATATTCTAAATGTTTTTATGTTTTCTTCTGATTTTATTTCTTCTGGTAGCTCTCCAAATATCTTCAACGCTCCGTACATCAATGACTTTTGACTCTGTGTTTTTTTCCTGAAGGGGAGTCTCAATTCATTTCTTTTCCTCGTCTCATGTGTGTGTTTGTTCTGTAGTTTATCAATTTTTCTTAGGAATTCACTAGACGTATGGCCATTGATTATCTTGTAGATTAAAAATATGGTATTAAAGTAAATAATTTGTTTAAATGACAAGATATTTAACTCCTTCAACATGTTCTTAATTTTTGTGTATCTATTTTTCTTCAATATGGTTCTCATTGCTCTATTTTGTAAAATTGTCATTTGTTTCATTAAACCGTCGCGTCGTTGGATAAGAATAGGATGCTGCTACAGTAATTTATATGTGGTACAATAATTGCGTTGTACACATTTTTACTGGAAACTGTGTTAAGGAATCTTCTTATTCTTCCCAACAGTGTAATATGTAGACATTTTATTTTCAATTGGAATGTCTCCCAGAACTTTTTAAATGGTCGCCTTCTTGGTAAGCAATGTTTCGCAATGTATTATTAATTTATTGGTTGCATATATATATGCTACCGCTCGCACCAAGTATAAAATAGTTTACATGTTAGATAAACTGCCTACTCTTACCTACATACTGATATATATTTTCCAGTGAATTCTCTTTTGTCTGCCCCAGTGAAGGCACCAACAGTTACAGAGTTACATTCCAAAATGCACAATCACAATAAATAAAATAATTAGATTAAAAAAATGTGATTTTCATTGACAGGTGGGCATTCTACCATTGAACCAACGATGTCCGTACTGCACATGTAGGTACCATGTACCGATTATTAAATAACACATGTATCAGTTCATTGCCGGACAACCCGGACATATATAAAAAAATTTAAAAACATATATATTTTGTCTGACTAGATAATGTCTGATCTACAAATACATAAATATATGGAAATCATAACTATACACGGATAAATATTATGCTATTTTTTTAAGAATCGGGGTTGCAGGCCTTGCGAATGAATTTACAGGTTTCCTGAAAAAAAACTTACAACTACGGTCTGTTAATATTTCGTTAGGGTCTGCTATCGTTAGGGCAAAAAATCGATTTTTTACCGTGCAGCTTAGTTATATTTTAGTTTTAAGCGTCCATGATGTCCTACGTATATGTATAAATATACCCCCCCACTACCGTCAAATCACTATCAACACGCATACTTCGTCCTAGACATAAGAATTGATAAGCACCCACTTGTATCTTGACTTCCGGACCGAACAGACACGCGAAAGCGTTCAGTTTGAGACGAAATTCAGGACATAAGGCCTCTGAAGATGGACAGTGAGATCTGTCCGAAACGTCAGAAATTAAAAAGTCCTTTTAAGGACTACTTTACGCGGGTAAACCGAGAACATTATTCTACATATATACATATATATATATACGTAGTAACGTAGTATAATACTCGTATTTGGAAGGAAACTAAATAACAAGGACGTTCGGAAAAATAGTGAAATGATCCTCGTAATACGAATTCAATAAAAAATGCACATCACCTTTTTAAAATTTAATTTATTTATATGTTTGCGGTTCAAGTACTCGTACCTTATTTTAATTTTAGTGTAATTGAAAGCGACAATTGTTGTTTGTTTTTTTTTAAATCAGTAACGGAACGACCAAGTCGAAAGTGTATTATTTATAAGGAATAAATGAGGGATTTAAATACTTGACATTGGTTTGGAGAGCTGTCCAATATGGAGTTTTTAACCAAATCAATTTTAAGATTAGCTCTAAAATTTTGAGATTACCATTTACATATAAAGCATAATCATAGATACAATTTTTGTTCATAAGTACAAAATTAAATTTTAGAATTTTATAAAAGCCGAAAGAAAACCGATTCCAAAAATTGCCGGTTCTTTGGACAAATAATATACAGCAAACTCACCGGTATCGAAAAAACTATTTTTTTTGTGTTTTTGATCTTGGAAACTTTTATTTTTCTGAAAAACATTCCTATGGTAAAATTGGTGGACAGCAGATTTTGATATTATCTGATGTTTGTAAATTTCTGTCTTGTAAATTTTTTATTTTTCTAAATAAAATGTTCAGGAACATTTGAAAATCTTAATCTTAAATCTTGGAATTTTTTTATGAAAACATATATATATATAGTTAGGAAATTACCCATGTTGGCAAATTTCAATTTTCCTGAAAAAAATTCTTCTAGGAAAAATGGAAAATTGCTAGGAATGGTGTTATGGCGTGTGAAGTTAACAGATTGAAGATTTTCATAACATACATAATAGTTAGTAAATTATTCAATACCGATTAAGTTAATCTTTTATGCGACAAATAATAAGTTGATAATTAATTAAACTTGTTTATTTATTAATTAACGCCCTTGTTTATATGAATTAAGTTAATTGAAGACTAAACTAAATAAAACTCTAAAAGTAAAATCCCTATACTCAATAACAGTGGCATATATGAATTAAAATGTGACCACGCCGATTGTAACGCCACTTACATCGGACAAACGGGGAGGGCATTCTCAACTAGATTCCAAGAACATATACGATGTTATAATAATAAAAATACATCCTCAAAATTCGCAGAACATCTCTTGGTGAATAATCATACCCCACTTAACAACAAGGGTCCTAAACCATTGCATATAGAAAAAAAGGGTATTAGATTAAATTTACTTGAACAATTAGAAATCAATAAACGAACGAATGACCCAAATTTAACACTAATTAATAAAGTACGGAAAATAATTTACTCACCACTTCTTAGTATTTTCACAAAACCCAAGCAGTATAATGCACCCAAATAATTCATAGCAATAAAGTCATTAGTAAATAATTAAGAACCCATTACCATTTACTGAGGGGAAAACATAGATTGGTTTAACCAACAATAGATCATGTCATCGGTGTAACCAGTAATAAATCAATGTATGCACCTTCAAAATTTACATTTGAAATAGTATAAAAACGTCGTCTCAATGTGGACTAACCACAGTTTGAAAATGGCCTTGTAAGCCGAAACAGCTGTCACAATAATAAAAAACTAAAACACTTGCAGAACTTAATAATAATATTATCAAATTTAATCTAAATTAAATTTATAAAAAAATTAATTGAAGAATGTGAGTTAGAGTGTAAGATTTATGAGTTATTTGAGTTTGAAATTGTGGAGTTGAGTTGAGGTTTTTAGGATATCAGGGAGAAGGTTGAAGGTTTTGTAACCGAGATTTACTTTCAGAATTACCTTATTAATTAGCAATAGTTTTTGGTTGTTTTTATCAACAGTAAAAACGGTTGTTTAATTTTAATTTTCTGTGCTAATTTAATTTTTTTTTAAAGAAAGACAAACATTCCCGGGTTACAAATAACCTGACAATATTTTAAAATCTCCACTACCACCACACTAAGCGGAAAATGTTGCTTGTGTTGTGATGGAGGACTTGATGGAGGAGCCAGCCGAGGAATTGAACACACTACGCCTGAGTGGGACCCAAATGCGATGTCAACGTAGCCACTGACTGGTTACTTTTATTATTTAAAATGCCCCTTTCAAATGAAGCCGGATCGCAGTTTACATTGCTTTTATAAAATGGCGTCACGATTAGAAAAGTTTGGAAACTAGCGTCAGACGATTGGTACCCTTGCGATCCGAGCTTGTGTATAATATGCGAGCGAAGCGGGAACCTTGTAGGGACGAGTGGAGGAAAGTATAGTAAAAAATATTTTAGTTAAAGCTTTATTTGGTTTTTATAGTTACTTTTATGGAATTGATGAAAACAATATACAAGCGTGCATCGGACGGGAATCGGACCCAGATCGGCCGCGTGACAGGCGAACATACTACCATTGAACCACCGATGCCTATAAACCCAAACAGCTCACTGTTTATTACGTTAGACGTTAGATTATACTTTATCGACTTATTTAGCGCATTATTGACCATTAAACTAAGGTAACGTAGAGAATGTTCGTGGCAAGTCACCTGCAGCACCTGTATAAACATTTATTTGAACAGAAGTTACGACTTTCTTCGAAAATAATGCTCAATTTAAGAGTGGTCATATTTTTGTTATTATTATGAACGTATTAAAAAAATATTGAGTCGTTTTGTTAAAAGCCCAAATTCTTGATTGTTTTGAAGTGTTTCTAGGAGCCACGTCTATAATACTGTTACCCGTGTTATTGTTTATCTGTATTACTCACGCACGTACACAGAGACACCGTCTTTGTGGATTCCCATTGCTCTCATATTAGGTATCACTTAAATATATTTTAATTTTTTGAAACATTCGGAATAAACGACAGCGACTGTTGTATATCATTAATATATCACACGTAATAAAAATAAAATATCCTTTGTATACTCACTAAACGGCACACACATCAATGAAGTAAAATATATCATGGACCTTGGGGTGTTAAATTAAACTTTATCCAACACACTGATGACATCATTAACAAAGCCAATAAAATGCTGGGATTTATAATTCGCATAGCAAAACCCTTCCACAACATAAACACTCTATATTCCCTTTACACCTCATATATTCGCCCGCACCTGGAACACTGTACACCGATCTGGACTCCTTTATACCAAGCTCATATCGAAAGAATAGAAAGATCTCAAAAAAAAATTTTTAAACACATGAATTATAAACTAAACTTACACTTCTAATTATATCGAACTTCTAATTCCAATTATATCGAATCCATTAAATTTCATAATTCTAACTCCCTTCAAACACGACGTCTAATTTTTGATCAAATCTTACTATTTAAAATCCTAAATAATGGTCTGGACTCCAGAATTACTAATTTAATAAATCTTCATATTCCGTCTAGATCAACCCGACAATCTGATTTATTTTATCTACCCTCGTGTAGAACAAACATTCGAAAAAATTCCCCAAGTCCTCGTATATGTGCACAATATAATACAAAATTTTACAGCATTGACATTTTTGGTAATAACCTAAAGAAATATCGATATGAAGTAATGCGTACGATCGATTATTAATATGAGAGTATGGAATGTATCGGGAGCATCCTCTTCCTATTTTCCTCTTCATCTCCCCAAATTAATTTTAAGATATTAAAACTTCATTACTAATGAACTTTAACATAAAAAACTTCCGTGGCTTGACTTCAGTTAACTTGTATATTTATATCTATCATTGTATATTTAAAAGCTTACAAAATAAATAAATAACTAAATAATTCTGATGAAAGAATTTGTACAAAATGTGTCGGTCGTGAAACGTTCTATTCAATTACCTTCTAACTATTGACGGAAAGGCTAAAACATTTCAAAACTCCAGTAAAATCTATCAAATGAGAAACGGTGAAACTGTTACGAGATTCGTTTTCTTCTTTTAAAGACATATTTTTTGTAATGTACCTACAGACGCAGTTAATTGGGTTATGAACATAAGTCACAAAAAAACTTTTTTTGAGTGGATTATATTCTTTAGAACGGATCAGATGGGAAATTATTTTGCTTATTCTACAGATATTTCATTAAATTTGAATTCTGTTACATATGTAACGAGTTTGACGTATAACATATTCAAAGCAAAACGCGTACAATTATTTATCGTACTTCTCGATTCTATTTCAACGACAATATCTCTAAACCCTATCCGAACTACAATAAGCTTTATATTAATACCGAGGATACGAGTAGTATGTAAACAACTAGATATAGGCACTAGGCGCTAGGCAGCTCCTTAAGGATCAGTAATCCTATTGTAACGGTTTCCTCATAATCCTCTTACGGAGAGCGAGAAGAGCGAGGAAGGCTTGTAGAAAGAAGCCTCGTATGTGCGTACGGAATATAGTACATACCTACATACTAGTACACGCTCGTACTACGACTTACGAGTATTACATATGCATAATCATTCTAGGATTATTGCGTGGACTATTATCAATTTATCACAGCGAGTATGACATATAAATACATTTTTTAAAACTTCTTCGTCTCCATAGACATTCAAATTGATAGACTAGCCTACCAGGGAAAGGTGAACAAAACAAGTTACGAGGTGCGGGGAGGGAGTGCGACCATCTCACTTTCTGTAATTTGTTAAGACGAGACAATTACCTTAAAATATTGCCAGAATCTTAACGACGTAAGTGAAGCAGCCGTGCACAAAAATATGCGACGCGCGGCCCTGGTGTGTTGGACAGACCTGCAGTTGAATTTGACCTACCAAATCTCTAAAATTAAGTGAGAATCTTAACGACATAAGTGATGAAGTCGTGTAAAAACTGTATTCTTTGACTTTGTCTTAGCAGGCCTAGAAAATCGATCTTTCCGTGGGGTTTATTTTAACTATTTCTGATGAACGTATTACTAAAAGCTCAAATGTTTATAGAGGGATCCCTCGGGAAGTTACTAATTCACCATATAGAAAAATAAAATATGGTGCTTAACGCTAATTTTATAGTTATAGTTCGATTTTATACGTTTTTAAAAATTTTCAAACCTTCTTACATTCAATATTTTGATGGTAAGGTCCTGTTTTTATTTATCTTAAATATAGATAACTTACATCCGTAAGGATCCCTCTATAAAAATTTGAGTTTTATTAGTTTTTTAGTAATACGTTCATCAAAAATAATTAAAATGTGAGCGTCGAGCAAACCCCCGTTATTAAAGTCGTATGTCGCATTCTTAAATGAATCTGACGCTATACAGGTAACTCGCACTGTAATATCACTATTTAGTATGCGAAAATAAAATATGCTTCCAAATGACTAGACCTTTTTACAATGGCGGGCAAATACGTGAAAAACTCAATTACAAATCCCAAATAGGGTAAACAAAAGTTCTGACTTTCCAAAGTTTCCAAAGTTTCCAAAGTTGACAAAATTTCCAGAATTTTTCACAAAACGGTGCCATATAAATCATCCAAATATTATTATTTGGATGATTTATATAGCACCGTTTTGTAAAAAATTCTGGAAATATTGTCTAAACGGTGCTATATAAATCATCCAAATTTATTATTATTACTTACAAATGTGTTATAATATACCCACCTCGTTTTCGCGCCTCTAATATTTTTAGCGTCGCCATGCTTCCTGATTTAGAGGCGGTTCGGTTAAAGATGAACATTCAGATCCAGTGAAGAAAAGTTCCACAATGGACTGCGCTGCAAACCATTGACTTACTTTAGCGAACTTTACTTTTCTGCGCAGGATCTGGTTATTTCGATGTGCGCTCTTCTGCGGTCAACGTACGACTGATGTCGTAGTTTGTTCAAATTCTATTGTATATTTTCTATAAACACATAAAGTTCTTGCTAGCAATAAAAATGCACACAAATGAATACTACATGCCACCTCGATCAATGACACAGCACATGTTACACTAGACAAGATACTTACTCCTGGAGTCGTGGTGCGTCTCGCGCACGATGTCGGTGAAGGGGTTGTGCGAGTAGCCGTGGTGGTAGGGTTCGTGCCACGAGCGCACGCCGCGCACGCGCACGCCAGCTGCACGCACCTCGCTGATGACGGTGCCGGCTATCTTGGAGAACACGTCATCAGGTGCATCCAGGTAAAGGAAGGTTATCTACAAAATACATCGTGTAATGTTGGTTATCTTGTTAAGCGCTATGAACAATTAATGCTAATCTTATTCATTTTCCGAAGAAAGGTTCTTCTAACCAACATTGTGATGGCATTATTTATTTTCTGAAAAAGCCAAATAACTAAATTACATGTTTCGCGAACAATGTTCGTTTCATCAGGAGTAAATATACACTAAAGTTAAAGATTAAATATCACCTTTGGAGATGGGTTGATAGAGGGAAAGGGGAAGGAAAAAGGTGGGGAAAATTTAATTGAATCAGGAATTACAATGTCAGAAAGGAAAGACCGGTTAAATGGGAAAATGTTAAAAGATTTCTTCTTATTAATTATATTATCAGCATTGTGATATTAACATTTTTTATTATTCCTAAAATTTCTAAATTATTAATCTGCGATGCGTTAAAACCCTTATTTTTTACCCGGTATTTACTTCTAAAGTTTGATTATTTTATAAAAAATGATCGGCAAACTCAGAGTAGCTATTAAAATATAACGTTCTGAGATCTTCTGATATGAAAGTTTCTAGAAACAAGTAGTTCCACCTATATAAAAGTAATTGAGTTTATTAACTCCTGATTTTTAGTTTGAATATCGCTCTCTTTATATAGGGTTGCCATCTCTAAAATTTGGCAACCAGGACAAGAGTCGTGAAAACCCCGGATTTTAGAGCCCATAACCCGGACATGTCAACAGGTTTTTTTAAACACAGTCAGTGTATTAAAAACAGTTTAAAATGTCATAAATCACCTTTTTATTTATTTTCAGACCTTAAAATTGAATTTTACATCTTTTATCATCATTTTAAATGTACCTAACAAAACAGAATCTTATTACAGTTTGTTATACATTGTTTTCATAATCAGTTAGAATTTTTTCATTCTTAAAATAAAACAAAAATTATTATTATACTCTGTTATGAAAACTCAACCTTATTAAAATATTAAACTTATTAAAATTCAATTAAATTTTTAAACAAAAATATTAAAAATACTGAGACCATTTTAGTATTCAGTCTTACAATTTTTGAGGTAACTCTTTAAACTGAATAATAATTATCTTCTTTAAATTTGTATCAGCAAATACACAACAAAATACCTCTTAACATAATATGAACTAAATTCAGTCTTCTTAAATCTTAAGCAACAAAACTGACCCTTTTTAAAGTTTAGACTTACTGGAATGTAAGTAAAATTATTATTTTTTTAAAACATAAAATAACCAAAACTATTTTCTTTAATATCACCTTAAATTTTAACCAACAGCCATATTACCTTAACACAGGCATTAGCCTAGTATGGTTGTAAAAAAAACATAACAATTGTAATTTCAAGAAATAATAAAAAATAAAAATTCTAAGTTTTTTTTACTTAATAAAAACAATCATAACTTTAACTACAAAAATGAATAGAAATTTTAGCACTTGTAAGTGCATTATTTGATTATCTAGCTATTAAAGATTTTTTCTCAGCCTCTTGTCTTTTTACTTTTCAGTTTTTTTTTGTATTTATCACTCTTTCCGATAGCTTTTAGAATATCTCCCCTTTTTATAATGAATTTGTAAAAATCAATGCAGCTGCATTCTTGGAAATTGAATTTAATTTTAATTACTGACGAGATTGTTTCTACGTTTAGTAAATGTCTTTCTTTTGTCCATTGTTGTGAAATTAATGAGAATATTCTCTCCAAGTTGGCATTATGAGCCGGAATGCAAAAAAATACTGTGCAATTTTCAGCAATTCCGAATATAAATTCGCATTTGGTGTTTTAAAAAATTGTACCCAAAGTTGATTTGAATTTAAAAGCTTATCTTGTTCAGTTAGGTTTTGACTAAAAGCCTTTAAATTCACCCACTCGTCAAATAATTTTGCGTCGTCAATATCTGTTTTTGTCTTTTAAATAAAGAACAGTTTCTTCAATAAGAGTCCATTCTGTGTTGTTATTAATTTTTGGCAAAAACATCCAGTCAAGTTTCTCAAATTGTTTTAACGGTTGCATCCATTCTTCAATGTACGTTTTGATTTCCTTGTAGAAGTCATGCGAGCATTTTATAAACTCTTTATAATACTCTGAACATTCAACGGCACGAAACTTTCCTTAATTCGGTTATCTAAGCTTTTTGTTATGGATGCAAGTATGCTTCTGGTTTTAAGGACTGAATTATCACTTTTCTATAATTTCTGTATTTTTGAGTGAACGGTGTGCATAATTGAGTGTATGAGAAATAAGTATGCCTCCGAGAGAGGATTTTCAAAAAACTGTTTAATTAAAACAGGTAGCCTTTCTATGCTTTCAAAATAATCTTTAAATGGACGGTAGAGCTTCAGGAGTCGCCCGACAGCTGGAAACAGGCTTAGCCAACGCGTCTTGGAATGATACAGAAGCTGTTTATATTCGACCTCAGCTGTTTCACAGAATTCTTTAAGAGCTTCGGTTCGTACTGTATATGTGGCAAAAAAATCATAAATTTTTAAGATGATGGATTCCACGTCTACTGGCAGTAAATCACATCCGTGGTGCACTGCGTTGTTAATGACATGGGCAGAGAATCCCACACCAACCATGTTTGGGTTAAGATTTTCTTTCAGCTTGTGGAAAACATTCTTGGTTCCATTTCGTTCTATTCCACCGAAGTTTGTATTGCAATTATCTCCAGCAAAAGCAATACATTTAGTCAAGAGGTCATGCTGGCCGGCCCAAGACTTAAAATTTTTAAACCCGGACTACAAATGAAACCCCGCCCGGACGCTCCCCGGACGCCTTCTAAACTAAGACAAATCCAGGGAAACCCGGACGGATGGCAACCCTATCTTTATATAAAAGGAATTGAGTTTATAAACTCCTGACCTTTAGTTCAAATATCGATCTCTTTATATAAAAGGAAATGAGTTTTTAAACTACTGATTTTTAGTTCGAATATCGCTCTCTTTATATTAAAGGAATTGAGTTTATAAACTCCCGACCTTTAGTTAGAATATCGTTCTTTTAATAAAAAAGGAATTGAGTTTATAAAATCCTGACCTTTATTTAGTTCAAATATCGATCTCTTTATATAAAAGGAATTGAGTTTATAAACTCCTGACATTTAGTTCAAATATCGCTCTCTTTTTTGTTAACAATATATTTTTTCAATTTGTTATTTGTATAAAACGCCGATTGAATAGCTGAGAATATTTTTACATTTAATTTTTTTAATCAACTAATTGAATTCTATTTCATTGTTTAATTCTATTTTTAGACACATGGTGAATATGTGGTTTGAAGAAATTGGGTTTAATTTTATTTAATGAAGTATTTTATCTATCAAGTTGGTAGAATAAACATTGTTAATAGTTCTTTGTTTTATGAGATTTCATTCAGAATTATAATTAAGAACTGTCTAATCATGAGTGGAGGAAGAGTTGATATACAAATAAATAAATACTAGAGTTGTTGGCAGAGGATTTGGACAACGCGCTAAGAGTAAAAACAATCTAAATCGTTTCATTATAAATGTGCGGAAGTGATAAAAAAAAACTTTAAAAAAATATTTTAAGTAACCCACAGATACCGAAACTTTATAGCCTATTAAAAAATAATGAGATCGATATTTAATCCTTAACTTTAGTGTACATTTACTACTGATTGTTTGCGAAACGCGCACTTGAAGTGAAATAACACAAAAGTGTACTGCATAAATGCTGTATTTATATGTAGATTATAAATGCTATGATGCAATATGTAGATTGTGAATATAAAAATAAAGTGATGTAAAATAAGTTATTTGCCTCTCTAATCTTATTGTTGTTGTTGGTCAAGGGGCCCAAGCTTCTAATACATAATGTCAAAACTAATCTTGGAATTTGTAAAAATAAAGATAATAGTATGAGATTTTATGTTCTTTCGTTATTATTGTTATTAAATGCGCCAGTCACTATAATCCTTGAACGTTTTCAATTAGGAGACGGAGAAGGCAGAAGACAGAAGAATATGTGGTAGGCGTTGAATAAAGAATGTGGTAGGTTTTATTGTGTTAGAGGTTATTATTGCCGGGGTTGGTAGATCAGGCTGTGGCTGTGTACTCAGTGCAATGTAATATCCCCACACCGGCTATTCTGCACAGCCGGAGTGGGTAGATCAGGCTGTGGCTGTGTACTCAGTGCAATGTAATATCCCCACACCGGCTATTCTGCACAGCCGGAGTGGGTAGATCAGGCTGTGGCTGTGTACTCAGTGCAATGTAATATCCCCACACCGGCTATTCTGCACAGCCGGAGTGGGTAGATCAGGCTGTGGCTGTGTACTCAGTGCAATGTAATATCCCCACACCGGCTATTCTGCACAGCCGGAGTGGGTAGATCAGGCTGTGGCTGTGTACTCAGTGCAATGTAATATCCCCACACCGGCTATTCTGCACAGCCGGAGTGGGTAGATCAGGCTGTGGCTGTGTACTCAGTGCAATGTAATATCCCCACACCGGCTATTCTGCACAGCCGGAGTGGGTAGATCAGGCTGTGGCTGTGTACTCAGTGCAATGTAATATCCCCACACCGGCTATTCTGCACAGCCGGAGTGGGTAGATCAGGCTGTGGCTGTGTACTCAGTGCAATGTAATATCCCCACATCGGCTATTCTGCACAGCCGGAGTGGGTAGATCAGGCTGTGGCTGTGTACTCAGTGCAATGTAATATCCCCACACCGGCTATTCTGCACAGCCGGAGTGGGTAGATCAGGCTGTGGCTGTGTACTCAGTGCAATGTAATATCCCCACACCGGCTATTCTGCACAGCTGGAGTGGGTAGATCAGGCTGTGGCTGTGTACTCAGTGCAATGTAATATCCCCACACCGGCTATTCTGCACAGCCGGAGTGGGTAGATCAGGCTGTGGCTGTGTACTCAGTGCAATGTAATATCCCCACACCGGCTATTCTGCACAGCCGGAGTGGGTAGATCAGGCTGTGGCTGTGTACTCAGTGCAATGTAATATCCCCACACCGGCTATTCTGCACAGCCGGAGTGGGTAGATCACGCTGTGGCTGTGTACTCAGTGCAATGTAATATCCCCACACCGGCTATTCTGCACAGCCGGAGTGGGTAGATCAGGCTGTGGCTGTGTACTCAGTGCAATGTAATATCCCCACACCGGCTATTCTGCACAGCCGGAGTGGGTAGATCAGGCTGTGGCTGTGTACTCAGTGCAATGTAATATCCCCACACCGGCTATTCTGCACAGCCGGAGTGGGTAGATCAGGCTGTGGCTGTGTACTCAGTGCAATGTAATATCCCCACACCGGCTATTCTGCACAGCCGGAGTGGGTAGATCAGGCTGTGGCTGTGTACTCAGTGCAATGTAATATCCCCACACCGGCTATTCTGCACAGCCGGAGTGGGTAGATCAGGCTGTGGCTGTGTACTCAGTGCAATGTAATATCCCCACACCGGCTATTCTGCACAGCCGGAGTGGGTAGATCAGGCTGTGGCTGTGTACTCAGTGCAATGTAATATCCCCACACCGGCTATTCTGCACAGCCGGAGTGGGTAGATCAGGCTGTGGCTGTGTACTCAGTGCAATGTAATATCCCCACACCGGCTATTCTGCACAGCCGGAGTGGGTAGATCAGGCTGTGGCTGTGTACTCAGTGCAATGTAATATCCCCACACCGGCTATTCTGCACAGCCGGAGTGGGTAGATCAGGCTGTGGCTGTGTACTCAGTGCAATGTAATATCCCCACACCGGCTATTCTGCACAGCCGGAGTGGGTAGATCAGGCTGTGGCTGTGTACTCAGTGCAATGTAATATCCCCACACCGGCTATTCTGCACAGCCGGAGTGGGTAGATCAGGCTGTGGCTGTGTACTCAGTGCAATGTAATATCCCCACACCGGCTATTCTGCACAGCCGGAGTGGGTAGATCAGGCTGTGGCTGTGTACTCAGTGCAATGTAATATCCCCACACCGGCTTTTCTGCACAGCCGGAGTGGGTAGATCAGGCTGTGGCTGTGTACTCAGTGCAATGTAATATCCCCACACCGGCTATTCTGCACAGCCGGAGTGGGTAGATCAGGCTGTGGCTGTGTACTCAGTGCAATGTAATATCCCCACACCGGCTATTCTGCACAGCCGGAGTGGGTAGATCAGGCTGTGGCTGTGTACTCAGTGCAATGTAATATCCCCACACCGGCTATTCTGCACAGCCGGGGTGGGTAGATCAGGCTGTGGCTGTGTACTCAGTGCAATGTAACATCCCCCACACCGGCTATTCTGCACAGCCGGAGTGGGTAGATCAGGCTGTGGCTGTGTACTCAGTGCAATGTAATATCCCCACACCGGCTATTCTGCACAGCCGGAGTGGGTAGATCAGGCTGTGGCTGTGTACTCAGTGCAATGTAATATCCCCACACCGGCTATTCTGCACAGCCGGAGTGGGTAGATCAGGCTGTGGCTGTGTACTCAGTGCAATGTAATATCCCCACACCGGCTATTCTGCACAGCCGGAGTGGGTAGATCAGGCTGTGGCTGTGTACTCAGTGCAATGTAATATCCCCACACCGGCTATTCTGCACAGCCGGAGTGGGTAGATCAGGCTGTGGCTGTGTACTCAGTGCAATGTAATATCCCCACACCGGCTATTCTGCACAGCCGGAGTGGGTAGATCAGGCTGTGGCTGTGTACTCAGTGCAATGTAATATCCCCACACCGGCTATTCTGCACAGCCGGGGTGGGTAGATCAGGCTGTGGCTGTGTACTCAGTGCAATGTAACATCCCCCACACCGGCTATTCTGCACAGCCGGAGTGGGTAGATCAGGCTGTGGCTGTGTACTCAGTGCAATGTAATATCCCCACACCGGCTATTCTGCACAGCCGGAGTGGGTAGATCAGGCTGTGGCTGTGTACTCAGTGCAATGTAATATCCCCACACCGGCTATTCTGCACAGCCGGGGTGGGTAGATCAGGCTGTGGCTGTGTACTCAGTGCAATGTAACATCCCCCACACCGGCTATTCTGCACAGCCGGAGTGGGTAGATCAGGCTGTGGCTGTGTACTCAGTGCAATGTAATATCCCCACACCGGCTATTCTGCACAGCCGGAGTGGGTAGATCAGGCTGTGGCTGTGTACTCAGTGCAATGTAATATCCCCACACCGGCTATTCTGCACAGCCGGAGTGGGTAGATCAGGCTGTGGCTGTGTACTCAGTGCAATGTAATATCCCCACACCGGCTATTCTGCACAGCCGGAGTGGGTAGATCAGGCTGTGGCTGTGTACTCAGTGCAATGTAATATCCCCACACCGGCTATTCTGCACAGCCGGAGTGGGTAGATCAGGCTGTGGCTGTGTACTCAGTGCAATGTAATATCCCCACACCGGCTATTCTGCACAGCCGGAGTGGGTAGATCAGGCTGTGGCTGTGTACTCAGTGCAATGTAATATCCCCACACCGGCTATTCTGCACAGCCGGAGTGGGTAGATCAGGCTGTGGCTGTGTACTCAGTGCAATGTAATATCCCCACACCGGCTATTCTGCACAGCCGGAGTGGGTAGATCAGGCTGTGGCTGTGTACTCAGTGCAATGTAATATCCCCACACCGGCTATTCTGCACAGCCGGAGTGGGTAGATCAGGCTGTGGCTGTGTACTCAGTGCAATGTAATATCCCCACACCGGCTATTCTGCACAGCCGGAGTGGGTAGATCAGGCTGTGGCTGTGTACTCAGTGCAATGTAATATCCCCACACCGGCTATTCTGCACAGCCGGAGTGGGTAGATCAGGCTGTGGCTGTGTACTCAGTGCAGTGTAATATCCCCACACCGGCTTTTCTGCACAGCCGGAGTGGGTAGATCAGGCTGTGGCTGTGTACTCAGTGCAATGTAACATCCCCCACACCGGCTATTCTGCACAGCCGGGGTGGGTAGATCAGGCTGTGGCTGTGTACTCAGTGCAATGTAACATCCCCCACACCGGCTATTCTGCACAGCCGGGGTGGGTAGATCAGGCTGTGGCTGTGTACTCAGTGCAATATAACATCACCCACACCGGCTCTGCACTAACTAATATGGTGGCGCCATATTTTTACATGTCTTTCGCCATGTCCATTTTAGTTTTTGTCAGTTTCGCATGCGACACGTCATTTCACGTAACACACTGATATCAGAATTTCAAAAGATAAAAAACAACGTTTGTGTAAACAGTATCAAAAATTTTTTCGGACTTTATTGTCACGTCCCTGTTTTCGGATAGTGCTAAAATAAATCTTCGACTTTTAATGTGTCTAGCAATATTAAAGGCAGTAAAGAGGATAATGTCGCAACAGAATATACTTTTTCTGTCTGTACCACTGCTGCCAGTACAAATTATTTTCATGCTATATATACATGCGATAAAAAACCCATTTTCTTTATTGCGGTGCGTAAAGAGAAACTGTAGCCGACTTATATTTATTATTCTTTTTTTGGTAAACTAATGTTTAAGACAAGATTTTGTATGCATAGCACAAAGGGTAACAATTATTTTACAAGTTGGCGTCATGTATCTTTTATCAGGAAATTTTTCAATGTGGATGAGTGTTTCAGGCGAATAATTATTGCTTGTAAAAGACTTATATTTAATTCAATACTGTCAAAGGGCTACAACCGCACCAGCACCGGTTGGATTTCATCGTGATAAGCAAAGGAGATGCACCACTGAAGAACACAGTCTGAAGTATTACCTGAGTCCAGTTGAAGAAGCGAAGAACGGCCGCCACAGACTTAGAGATTTGCGTATCGGGAGGTTTGCTCCGGGCGAAGGTGGGGAACTTCTGCTTGTCTGAAGTCTCGTAGTCCGTGCAAAACTGGACCAAAACAGAAAACAGTCAAATTGTATTACTTATAAATAAAAAAGTAATACTTTTTAAATAATACAAAATCGATCCACCAAACATGTCAATCTTTCTATATTTTTATTTATTTGAATTCAATTATATCAGAAAGCAAAAACAACTCTTAAATTAATATTTAAATAAAGTGGGAGTATACGGTCAATATAAATAAACTAGATTATTTGTTTCTACTTAATGCTTGCTTGAACATAATATTTTTCACGACAGTAAATAATAAAAATCTTCTAATATGCGTTAGTAAATTTGAGCTTCCCTAGGAACGGTAAAAATCATTCAAAGATTGTAACTCACTCGCGCACAAAGCTCTAATAAAAGCTTAGCAAAATTCTACGCTAAGCCGAGGCAATCGCCTTCCATCGCGGGGGAATTTTTATGCCTTCATTAGGAACTCAGTGCCGATACCAACCAGCCCTTAGGTTATGGAGCTAAAGTGGGAGGACTTACTTAACAGCTAGAAGTGTACTCACAAGTAGTAAGGTAATGCTTTGCGCTGCGTTTCCCGACAATTAATTTGATGTTATTTTTTTAGAAATTTGTATGTGGTAAAATTCAAAGTTTCTAAAAATAGAAATATATTTTTTTGACATTTGCAAATTTTGGACGACAATGATTTCATAATGCTTCATGAAAGCTCAGTATTTGGAATACGATTTTTAAAAATAACCTGTTACCTGCAATGTACTTTCTTGAAAGCAGAAAACGTAACAAGCAAATGTTTATAATGTACCCACAGTTAGCAACTGCCAATGGTCATCGAAAATTATTCTAAAAGTTTATTTATAAACCTTTCGTGTGAAAATTTCTCTAAAAAAATAAGATTCCCCGATAGCTCCAACCAACCCCTTAAATCAATCTCAGAAAGGAAGAAACTATCAACCCCTGCGTGTCTGACCTTCATGAAACTGTGATACGAGGGTGGGGGATAACGACCCCTGGCCAGAGACCAGTGACTAGTAACCAGTGACCAGTGACTAGTGACCAGTCTGCAACAAAGCCATTCTTCATCTGTGTATGGTTTAATAACGTTATCGAGCATGCCATTTATATAATTACAGATTTGCTGATTCCGTTCGAATAAATTAATAAATCCTTATAAATGGACGTGAACTGAAGGCTAGCTAAATTCAGAAATAGATTTAATATGTGATTGAATATACCAACCTGAGTGAAGGTTTGTACCTAATTACATTCGTGTTCAATACACCGCTGCTTAGTGAAAACTTTGATTAATGTCCCTCCACACCTGAAGTCTAACACGAAATATTATATTCATAAAAAAATGTTTCTTACAAACAAAAGTAACTCTGTTTAGCTAGGAACTAAAATTGACCTTACAAGAAATAATACCTTTTGTATACATGTTATATATTTTCAATTATTTATTATAAAGTCATTATATTATGTTATTTGCTGTATACGTAATACATATATGTAACTACGTTATTTAATGCAATAAATAATCGAAGATCGAAACTGTATATTGCAAAAAATTGGTTATGTGGTGCAAAGAAATATATTGTTTGTTTATTTTTAGTAATTAATAATTTCAATATAGCGACCGAGTAAAACCACGCAAAGGCCACAATTCTAGAAATAAAACATTATATGCAAATTTTTGTTATTTGTTTTTGGGGTGCTATACCGTGTTGCGCTAACTTCTTCTTTGGCCAACGTTTTGGACAACATTACAGTGTCCATCATAAGGGCAGATGTGTGAAATGTTGGCTAAGGAAGGAGTTAGCGCAACACGGCATAACACCCCAAAAACAAATAACAAAAATACTTTTAGCCGTGAGAATCTTAAATCATATTTAAAATGTAAACATTATTTAGATTGATGGTCGACAACAAATAATTAATTTCTAAATGTGTACTAAATGTCTCGAAGGAATATGGAATATAATTATAACAAGAGCTTTAAAGTCAGCCGACCGTAAACCTAGATCTATTTTACTACTCAAAAGGCACGTTATTAAAACCTGGAATATCTTGGACAAGTGCGAAAGACATCATTTTTATATTGACGAAAAGACATCTTTGAAATATGATCCAACAAATTTAGTATCTTACGTACAATTTTTTTTCTTCATATTTATATTAAATATTTAATAGATTGGTTTTCGGAAGCAAAGCAAAAAAATCCCTTATCCAAAAATAGTACACGTTGTTGATGAGTATTCATAGACTTGATCGTGCCATGTTTTCCTTAACTCACTGAACAGTAAATAAATAATACCAACCGCATATTTAATTCCTTAGAATAGGCAACATGTACAGCTAGGAATTAATATCGACTAGGCAAACATGTGTAATGGTAGCTTGAATACACATGAACATAAATTTACACTAAATTAATGATGTGTTATATGTTATACAAATGTAATTTGGAAAATAATAAATTAATATTTATTTTTTAAACCCCATTTTAATAGTGAAGGAAAAGGATTCGCTCTAAATTACTGTTTTCAGATGACCTCACCATATTTAACAAATACTCCATATTACTACGCAATGGAGTCCCAAGGATGGTGTCAGACGCGATAAGATCGGTTGTTATTTTTAAAAATTAACTTTTTATTTCTTCCAAACATTATACGATAAAAGTAATATTTCCAGAATCGATTTTTGTTGTTCTCTGTATGTATACATAGAATAAAGAAGAGAACTATGTAGGTATATAGTAAATATTTGAATTTAGGCATAGCATAAAGAAAAGATCTATGTAGGTTTACGAGTAAATATTTAATAAAATAAAATAATTTTTTTGTTTTAAAACCACGATATTTATTAATTTAAGAACCGACCGGTTTCGCTTTACTTAAGCATCATCAGGGTACAAATTAATACTAAACAAGAAATACATAATGTGTGTATATATATAACAAAATATAGAGGGAGACAACATGATACAAATATAAGCAACACAAAGACGGTCATAAAATACATTAACATAAGTGCACAAGTAATGGAAAAACCGCTAGATAATTATGTAGACTAATGGGTTATATCAATAAATCGGGAGAAACAAAGCATCAACTGGCATGGTGGTAAGGAGGTAAGGAGAACTGGGGTTTTTTTATGGGTTTATTGGAAACAGACCTAATATTGGACTACTTGATATGTCTAATTGATTATTAAGTATCTGACTTTTGGTTTTTACAGCTTTTTTAATTTCTAGTGCCTCTAAGTTGTTTAGTCTGTTACCATGCCCGTTTTTATGTAAGATGTTAGCACCGGTGCTATGACAGAATGTATGATCTTTATCGATCAAATGATTTGCGAATTCGTAAAACCCGTTATTATTGAGGCAACGAAGATGCTCTTTTATCCTAATATTAACATTACGTGATGTCTTACCGATATAGAAAGCCGAACAATTATTGCAATTTAATTTATAAATCCCCGAATGACTTAATTTATCGTCCTTATCTTTAGAATTAATTAGAAATTTACCTATATTGTTATTAGTATAAAAGGCCGGTTTGACTTCAGAAGGAAGGTTTTTTACACTTAAGGTAGAAAAGTGATTAATAAATAAAATTCGCCGCCATTGATAATTAATATTATTATCATTGATTTGAGGACAAGGACTAGCAAAGAGGAAGCGATTAATGGCTATTTGTTTTAGCTTTTTATTTAAGATTAAATCTATAAAATTTGATTCATAGCCATTATTTACTGCTATGTTTTTAATTAGTTTTAGTTCACTATCAAAATTACTATCGGACATTGGAATTGTGACTAAACGATGGACCATTGAATGGAATGCGGAGTGCTTATGTGAAATAGGGTGATTGGAGGTGCTGTGTATGACAACGTCAGTATAGGAGGGTTTACGAAAAATGTTAAAATTAATTCTGTTATTAACGATCGATAAGGTAAGGTCTAAAAAATTTAAGGTTGAATTTATGCCTATTTCTAATGTGAATTTAATCTTATTATGAAAAGAGTTTATAAGTTTGAGGAAGGAATTCAGTTGACGCTTAGTCCCTGTCCATATACACAAAACATCATCAACGTATCTTTTCCAGTACAAGACATTTTTAATAAGATGTGAGGTACTAGATAAAATTTTATTTTCTAAGTTATCCATGAATATATCAGCAATCAGAGGACTGGTAGGGCTCCCCATAGCTAGGCCGTCACGTTGCTGATATATAACATTATTAAATTGAAAATAATTTTGATTCAGGCATATATTAAACAAGGAAGTTAAATCTTTTATAAAATCTATAGAGAGATCGGAACTATTTAATAAATCAGAAATTAAACATTTACTCTCTTCTATGGGAACATTGGGGAACAAATTTACAACGTCAAAAGAAATTAGTGTAGAATTACTAGGGAGAATCATATCTTTCAATTCTTCTACTAATGAAAAAGAGTTTTTAAGGGTATGTTTAGGGGAAAAAACATTGGTATTTTGAAACAAATTAGTAATAACGGATGATATTTTAAAATTTGGGGCGTTACAACATGAAACTACTGGCCTGACGGGGCAATTATTCTTGTGTATTTTAAGGAACCCATATAATTTAGGAGTTTTGGGATTTTTAGTTAAAAATTTAACTTTGTGATATGATTCATCTTTGAATATTTTAGTTTTACATGCTTGAAGTGTTTGTTTCACATTTTCTTGGAACTTATTGGTTGGGTCTTTCGCAAGTATTGCGAAATTGTCACTGTCAATGAAGTCCGCCACTTTAAAATTATATTCATTTCGAGGGAGTATGATCACTGTATTCCCCTTGTCCGCTTTCGTGAGGATCAAATCTTCATCCGTTAGTTTGGCACGAATATTCTTCACTATAGTCAACTCAGGATTTGGGTTAGGTTTAAATTTAGGTATTATTTTTTGTAAAGTTTCAGCACTTTTGTAACAGAATTTTTTCGGTTTACCACATAGAGCTGTGTCTATATCCACTGCTACCTCTTCTATTGCCGCATTAAAATTATTATTCGAGTATTTAAGGTTATATTTTAATCCCTTTGCCAATAGGGATATCTCCTCAGGAAGAAAATGTACAGAAGACAGGTTCTGTACACGGTCAAAAAATGTATGGACCGACTCCGGGTTACTAATATTAATATCTGGATTATTTATACGGCACAAGTTCTTGAGTTTTTTATTTACTGTATTAAGTTTATTAAAAGATTTAACTGACACTAGGTATCTCACTTTGTCGTCAAATAAGTCCCATTCGACTGGGTGCAACTCATACACTAGTTCAGTATGTAATAGTTTTAAATTAAGTTTGATATTATTACGTCGTTTGTATTCACATTTTAGATCCTCTTTCAACCACGCCAATTTAGCTTTATACATGGAAGATTGAGGAATTAATGATTGATTTTTGGCGCTTTTGAACTGCGCATTTAAATAGTCAGGAAACACTTTCATTTTTATGCACTGTTTGAAAAAGTATATATTAATACACATCACTTTATACTTGATTGAAAAGTTTTTATACATTTTTGCTTTTTCGGCCGTACTCGGCATAACGTACTCGGCCGTACTCAGCCGTACTCAGCCGTACTCGGCCGTAACGGGCATGGTAACAGACTAAACAACTTAGAGGCACTAGAAATTAAAAAAGCTGTAAAAACCAAAAGTCAGATACTTAATAATCAATTAGACATATCAAGTAGTCCAATATTAGGTCTGTTTCCAATAAACCCATAAAAAAACCCCAGTTCTCCTTACCTCCTTACCACCATGCCAGTTGATGCTTTGTTTCTCCCGATTTATTGATATAACCCATTAGTCTACATAATTATCTAGCGGTTTTTCCATTACTTGTGCACTTATGTTAATGTATTTTATGACCGTCTTTGTGTTGCTTATATTTGTATCATGTTGTCTCCCTCTATATTTTGTTATATATATACACACATTATGTATTTCTTGTTTAGTATTAATTTGTACCCTGATGATGCTTAAGTAAAGCGAAACCGGTCGGTTCTTAAATTAATAAATATCGTGGTTTTAAAACAAAAAAAAATATTTTATTTTATTAAATATGTCAAACCACAAAGTGATTGCTTTCTACAATAATAGTAAATATTTAAATTTAGGCTGTAATGTTCTCCCCTGTCAGCTAAGTATAGGTTCCCATATTCCTTTTTGTAAGGCAAAAGTGTTGAATGTACTAGTACTACGCTCGTCTCACCCCATCTACGCATTTAGCTATTTCTAGCCACGTGCTCGTCGCGGTACGTCAACCCTTCAATAAATATTATCGAATTTTTTTATTATATTTATTTATTATATATGTACATTTTTGTTTATTTGTTACAATATATGATCAAATATTTAAAGACTCCTCTTCCATAGAAGCATTAGCTGGAAGAGGAGTGTACATTGTTTTATTACAATAAGTAAGTAATTAAAAATAAAATTATTTTAAACTTATTTGAAGTGAGTTATTCTTAAGATTAATTCAATTGGAAACATTTTTATTTTTTGTAAGTTTGTCTTTAAAATATTTTTTCACAGTGTTTATTATTTGGATGTTATCATTAATGTTTCTCATTTCTTCAGGTAGTCGATTGAAAAAAATTCTTGCTCGGTAAGTGTAATAATTTTGTGCAAAGGAAGTGTTTAATTTTGGGCATGGAAAAATATATTTAAGTCGAGTACGGTTTTCAGTTAGAAATTGATACTTGTCTTTTTCTTTTATGATTTGAATTAATGCATTTTTAGTATAAAGATCTTTAAATGAAGGCACTTGAAATTCTTCGAATAATTGATCCGTTGGGTAATTGGAAGGTTTTCGTAATATTATTTTAATTATTAACCTTTGTATCACTTCTATTGGAGTAAGGTTAGTTTTGTATGTGGATCCCCAACTAATGATACCATATTGTAGAGTTGATTGGACCAAGGCATAATATATTAAATATAGGTTTTTTAAAGACAAAAAATTTCTGATTATTAAAAATACATATATCAGTTTTCTGATTTTTTTTACAATTTGACATATTTGTTCCTTCCAATTCAAATTTTTATCGATACTTACTCCTAGATATTTGATTGTGTTTGTGTTTTTTAGTATTGTGCAGTTTTGGAGACAGTAATTTTTATTATGTATTTTGGAATTGTCATGAATGATAATGTTTAAATTTTTAGGGATGTCTTTTGTGTGTATTGCAAATGGAATTACATATGTTTTATCGCTATTTAGTGATAGCAAATTAATGTCGAAGAAATTCTTAAGAGTATTTATGTCTTCAGTGGCTTTAAGTATTACGTTTTCCCAAGTTTTTTCGCTTATTATTAGAACTGTGTCGTCGACATACGAAGTAATTTGGCCATGTAGTGGTTGAAAAAAAATGTCGTTAACATATATGGTGAAAAGAATTGGTCCAAGCACTGTACCTTGCGGGATTCCAAAGTCAGAATGTTCTTTATCGCTATTAACATTATTTATTTTTACGACTTGTGGTCGATTTTTTAGGTAGTTTGAAATCCATTTAATCGCGTTGTCTTTTATGCCTATATTATTCAATTTTTTTAGTAGAATCTTATGCGATATGCTATCAAAAGCTTTCCTAAGATCAATAAATATACCTGCACATTTTTTACCTTTATCTAAAGATTCGTAAATGTATGAAGTTACGTTAGCAATAGCATCTTGTGTGCTGAGAGATTTTATAAATCCAAACTGGTTTTTATGTAGTATTTTATTATTATCTAGGAAATTGACTAATTGTTTTTTTACTATTTTTTCAAAGATTTTTCCTATATTTGAAATTAAACAGATTGGTCGATAATTTGTTACTTGATGTGGATCTCCAGATTTGTAAATAGGTGAGATTATTGTATTTTTGTAGTTCGTTGGAAATATTCCTTTTGCTAAACTTAAGTTATTAAATGAGTGATTGGTTTTATTAAATAAGGTTTCATAGATTTTAACATATGTGCCGTAATAGAATCAAAACCGGGAGACGAACCTGCTTTCACATTGTCTATTATTTTTATGATTTCACATTCTGTTGTCGTTTCAAACGTTGAGAGTATATTACGTTCCTGTAAGTTTTCATTATTATGATTTTCCGGGATAAAAGATTTTTGGATATTTTTCGCAAGATTTTTTCCGACATTAGCAAAAAAAGAGTTAAATATGTTTGCACATTGTTTAGGTTGCATATTGGCATCTATAATTTTGTTATCATGCTCAATATATTTTACGTTTTGTGTTTTTTTTGTATTGTCAATAGCCAAATTAACTGTTTTCCACATTTGTTTTTGGTTATTTTCTGAAGATAATATTTTATTTTTAAAAAAATCTTCTTTACTTTTTTTAATATAGGCTGTTAATTTATTTTCATATTTTTTATATAAAATATATGCATTTTCACTGTGGGGATTTTTTAAAGTTGTCTTGTAAAGTTTTTCTTTGTTTCGAATAGATATTATAAGTCCTTGGGTAATCCAAGGCTTTAAACACCTTAATTTAGATTTTATGTGTGTTGTTGTTTCATTTGTTGAATTTTTAATGTGTTGCGACAGGGTATTTTCAAAGTTAGTCGAACATGTTTCATTGTCATCACTGTTTAAAACATTGTTCCAATCCTCTTTTTTTAGCTTTTCAGTGAAAATGGTCATATTAATGGTGGATTTTTTAGTTATTATATTATGTTTTTTTTGTTTAATATTGTTATTATATAGAAGTAAGCATGAATGGTGGTCAGTTATGTTAGTTTTCCAAACAATTGATTTTAATTTGTGAAGATCTTTAATATTTACGTTTGTCCAGATATGATCTAAGCAGGATGGAGTATGTTCTTTTATTTCTCTTGTGTTTTTATTTATGCAAGATATGAAGTTTTGTTCAGTCATACAGTTAATGTATTCATTTTTGCAACCATTTTCAATTTTGTCATTAATGTTTAAGTTAAAATCACCTACAATGAAGCAAAGCTTATTTTTAAATTTCGATAATATGCATTTAAGGTCATTAATAAACGTAATTATATTCGAGCCGTGCGTTCTATAGATAGCTATTAGATGGTACATTGATTTGCCGAGTTTGAAATGTATTTCGATGCTGTTTACTAAATGTATTGGGTGTTCAATTATTTTAATAATACTAAATTTATTACTTGCAAATATTACTATTCCACTATTTTTATTAATATCTATTTTGGTAGAAATATAATTGTATTCGGGTAAGCAATAAGAAGGTGACTCAGCATTTGTAAATGTTTCGGATAATACTATGAAGTCCGGTTTTTTTATTAAATTATTTATTTTTAGAATTAGCTCTTCAAAATTTTTTGAACACTACGAATGTTTAGGTGCATAATAATTATATCATTGTTGTTTTTAGAAATAATTTTGTTACATGAATCACTGGATATGCATTCATATTCTTGAATTTAAATATTTTTTTCTAATTCATTATTTATGAAATCATCTGAAATCATCATGATGTATTGTGTTACAGATGAATGAGTGTGCAAATAAATATGTTCGGAAGTATATTTTGTTAGTAATTAAGAACTCGTTTCTATTAATAACGTCATAATTGGGCGGAACAATAATAATCGTATACTTATAAACACGGACGTATATATAGCTTTGATAAGGGGGGGGTCCGCAAATTAAAAAAAAATATATAAGGTCATGTTTTCGTGAAAAAAAATAGTCAGTCTTAATCAATCAGCCTTTATTTTTAAATATTATATATATATATAAATCATTCAGTCTCTGATATTTGAACTAAAAATAGACATAACATAATTATCGCTCCTTATTTAAATAAAATCGCTTCGTTTATAACATAAAAAAAGAAATAACATAAAATAAAAGGTGGAAAACAAAATAACTTTTTTTTATACCTAATTTGTTAAGGTACACTAAACAAAAATACTCTTTCATCTTAAGAACAAATAATTTGTTTTAAAATTGAAACACCTTTTATTTAATCACATAACCAAATAATTTATTCTAAACTTTGGTCATATTGTAAGGCACTCTTTTTAATGAACTACAATTATAAAATTAAAATCAAAAAGTATCATCCTACCTACAATAACAAAATATTTTTAATGCAAATAATACTTAATGTATGAAAAAAATAAGCGTTTTCTCTCAAGCTAAATGAAGAGCTTTCATCTTAAGAACAAAATAATTTCTTTTAAACTTTGGTCGTATTATTATGACACTCTTTTTAATGAACTACAATATAATTAAAATTAAAAATTACCTACCTACCTACAGTAACACTAACAAAATATTGTAAATTCAAGTTATACATGAAAATAAATGTAATTTTCTTTCAAACAAAAAAAACTGACACGAGATTCATTGTTTTACAACTACTATTAATTAAAAATTATCATTCCTTATTTCAAATAAATGGTTGTGCTTTTTTAAATAAGTTATAACTTCTTCGTAAATAATATAAAAAAATAAACAGTATCTAGGTATTACCTGTGTGAACATTATTAACGAATAACATAAAATAAAAGGTAGAAAACAAAATTACTTTTTTAGGTGCACTAATTTCTTTAGGTACCTACCTACACTAAACAAAAAATACTCTTTCATTTTAAGAACAAAATAATTTCCTCTAAACTCTGGTCATTTTGTATGGCACTCTTTTTAATGAACTACAATATAATTAAAATTAAAAAGTACCATCCTACCTACAATGACAAAATATTTTTAATGCAATAATACTTATTTGAATATAATGAAAATAAAAAGTGTTTTCGTGGCTCGCAGTTCAGTGCACCGAACATGTCCGACCGCAGGACGAAATCTCCCGAATTCAGTTTCGGTTTCGGCCGTAGTTTCGGCGGGATGGCGGCCGAAACCGAAACTAAGCCGAAACTCGTTTTTTGGCCGAAACTAGGCCGAAACCGAAACCGAAAGTTCGGTCGGACACTACTTTAAAGTAATACATTTAGTCTTTTACGTTTAATTGCTAACTGATTAATAATTTCTTCGGAATCAAGTTGCACCGCCAGATCTCGGTGTACGCTCATTAAAGCCAGACCAGTAAGTCTTTCGTCGCCCATTTTATTTCCTAGGTAAGTTTTTAACCTCTTTAATGTAGAGAAAGATCTTTCAGGGGTTGCAGTGGACACTGGGAGTGTGGCTAAAATAATTAGAAGCTTTTTTATTAAAGGGAAAAACTGATCATCGCAGTTATCGATGGTGTCGATCACAGTTGCAGGTTTTTGTGCTACAGATTTCCAGTGATTGTGCCATATCTCATATTCACTCAGAAATATTGTGCCTTTATTTTCCCCACCCAGAAATGTTTGTGTAATCTTGTTAAGATTTTCTTTTATCCTGGAGTCATTACTGGTTTTTTCAGGTAGCAGCATTTGAATTCCTTCGATCGTCGATTCATGTGGTTTAAAACGAGCGTCGAGTTCTGTAATAACATGATCAATGAAAGGGTAAAACACATTTCGTCGGTAGTATATTTCGGCAGTTTCTGCTGCAATATTATTGCGCAGGGTTTGCCTTCCAGTTATTCTTGGCATTACTATATCGCTTGAACTCATCTGCTGTGCTTGCTCAAAAAGAATTGCGAACTGACTTTCGTTCCGAACATTTAGTAAAGTCGTTTTTACATTTTTTGTATATTCGCAAATGTTGGTCAAATCGACATTGACTTTCTGCATTGCTTTGTTAAGGTTTGCTGTATATGAAAAAACTTTTCTCAGTATAACTAAAGAAACAATAAACTGGCTGTTATCCATAGCGATTTGAAGATGGTATGCTTGAGTAGCGACGTCGCTACTAGCAGCATCTTGAAGTGCCCCAAGTGTTTCGCATATAACGGGAACCATTTCTGCAAATCTTTCGACAGCCACGTGTTTCTCGGTCCATCGTGTCTCACAAAGAGAGATAAGCGTTGAATGAGATGAATTAATTTGATCCGCAATTTTCTTCAAAAGTCCGTCGCGAAGCGGTGATAGGCGAAAAAAGTTTATTACGCTCTTAATGGTTCCAATACAGTTACGTATTATTGGTATCTCACATGAATGCGCTAAAACTAAGTTGAGAACATGAGCAACACAGTGTACGAATTGCGCTCTCGGGTATTGCTCTGCGATTATTGTTCTTACGCCCCGTAACCGGCCGCTCATCACTGCAGCGCCATCATAGCCTTGACCAATCCATTTATCCATATCCAAATTATATGATAAGAGATGTGATATAATAGTCGTTGCCAAAGCTTGAGCTGAAACATCTTCTACGTGGATGAATTCTAAAAAATCTTCCCGTATAACCGATTTCCCAGATGAGCAGTGTACGTATCGTAAACATAACGCTAATTGTTCTCACCGTGATATGTCTTGTGTTTCATCAGCAAGTACAGTAAAAAAACCAGCCTCTTTGACCCTATTAAGTACTTGCGCTTGAATAGCACTACCACATAGTTCAATCACTTGATTTTGAATTCCTGGTGACGTATACATGGCTCTACTGTGAATGTTTTGTGTTAGTAAATGATTTTTAAGTGCTTCATCGCCAGATCGCGTACGAAAACGAAGAAGTGCTCTAAAACTACCATCATTATGTTCGGGTTCATTTATCCCAATTTCTCCAAAATCACGACTTCCTCTTAGTGCTATTTCTTGCCTTCCACAAAGAATAATTGTTTCAACAATGGCTTTCAATCTTTTTCTGTTCTCTTCGGCAATTTTACTGTTTTCTGCATTCATGCACTCTATAACATCAAACGTTTTTCCTTCCATGATCCTTGCAAAATTTGCTGCCTGCTCAACAGCAAATTTATGATACTTAGTATCTGCATGGTGATCAAAGCTCTCTAAAGCTTTCTTCCAGTAAGTAAATGGTTTACTAACCAAGGCTCCAAGTTCTTGCTGACCACGACCGCCATGCTTTTTTCCAAATAAAACACATACTTTGCAAAGTGCTCCCTGCATGACGTTTGAATATACAAGCCATGAGTACCTGGTAGTCCAATGGCGTTGAAAAGAAAGTTTCTTTTTACCAGTGATAGTGACTGGAAATTTAAATGTATCCGGAGGGGTCCAAAGCTCTTTTAATGCTCTCAGCTTTTCCTCGTCATTGCTTGGAGGATGACATACGTAGAGCGCAATATCATAACCCGTCCTGGCTGCGGCTGCGGACGTAGCCGAACACAAATCCATCCTGGCTGTAACAAAGACATATTTGACTAAAACAAAACAACAGCACATACCCATCTTCAAACAGCTTTTTGGTCATATTTAATTGTAAGAATAATAATAATAATTTGTGACTCTAATACTCTAATCCATACTATAATTAAATCGTAAGCGTTCCGTTTCTGTAAGTACATAAATATTTACAAAAAAAAAACAATTCATACGCACTATAATTATGTTACTGAGGTCAATAAAATAGTTATTAAAATTTTTGTCTGTTTGTCTGTGCGTTTGACCACGCTAATCTCAGAAACGGCTTAATCGATTTGTATGCGGTTTTGTTTAACATTTTAGTCTATGTTTCATTCCAATCGGTTCATAAACTAAAAAGTTATGTTAAGAATAAGAATTTTCAACTAAAAATTAAGTCTACGCGAACAATGTCGCGGGCACCAGTTAGTTGTTAGTTAAATATAATTGTATTTCTTTCTGTTAAAAGGCGAAATGATTTTATAACACTTAGGTACACGTCGCATATACACTGAAATTACCATTTGTCAAATATTTTATGCTCACGGCAAAACATTTGTTTACAGAAATTCTCTGGGAATAAAAATAAGAGCAGGATAAAAGTTTTTAAAATTCTAGTAACTGGGTTCCTTCCTAATAAAATAAACAAGAGACTTACCTTTCTTCACTTCATCGTCATCAGTATCTGTGGATGGCCCCGCTCTATTTATTCCTACTTCTTCAATATGACAGGATTCCACATTGTCTTTTGATAAAAGTTCATTGGGATTTGGTCTCTCTTTCTTAGAAAAAAAACTCAAAAGAGATACCTGATTTGATCGTTTCATACTTTTTAAATGCGACACTTCTTTCTGTATTAAAACAACTGACAACTGCGCAACGCGAAGAGACAAAATAGACTAAACTAGATTCTAGCTTGGTATGGTGCGCGCGGCCGAAACGCGGGCGGCGGCGGCGCGCCGCGGCGGGGGCACTGCCCATTCCCCCGCTCCCCGCACTGTGGCGGACTTAAGAAACTATCGTATTCTACAATCGGCGCGGTGCAATGGGGGGGGTCCGGCCCCCCAAGACCCCCCCCTTATATACGTCCGTGCTTATAAATAATAATGTAACTCGACTGTGAGTTGTTAGTACTCAAGTAAATACTGCAAATTTGAACAGGCGCTATTAAACAGGGTGTCGACGTTGATATGCTGTAAACAAAGTATAGTTGAAATATTAATTTCTTACTTGTTTTTTTTAATGAATAAAGCATTTTAATTATAGTCAATTTTCTGGAAAGCAGATTCTCTCATTTTCTTGACGTAGTGGCACTTGCTGTCATTCGCTTGATGGTTAGAATTTATTTTCCCATTTCTTTTTTATTAAAGGCTAGACAATTGTAGCACTTTGGTGTTTGATTTTTATTTGGGCAGTTCGCTAGAATGTGTTCTTCTGCGCAGTGGAGACATTTGGGTTTTTCTGTTTTCTTTCGGCACTTGTTGGCAGTATGTTCGAACCACAGGCAGTGGTAGCATTGGGACAATGGGTTGGAGTCCTCTACGTGAACCCGCATAAATCCCAGGTTTATTCTTCCTTTTTCGATTAATAGTTTTCTCATTTGACCGGTTGTTTCTAGGATGTAGTTGGATGGTTGATCGCTTCTTTTGTTTTTTATTTTTGCCATTATTTTGGGCATGTGTGTGCTGTCTTCTTTGGTAAGTTGATAAATGTCTTCATTTTTTTCTATAAAATCTTCGTTAAAATCTTGAATGTTGTAGTCTTTATGTATTCCTTTGATGATAACGTTCGGTTTACGTTTTTTTATTTCTGATGCAGATATGCTGTTATTTTCTTTTTTGTTTATTTCTTTCATAATTTTATCAGCGTCTTCTTTTTTGGGGCACGCAATTATTCTGTCACGTTGTGTAATTTTTTTGTTTCGACATATGTTAATTCATTGAAGGGTTTCTTTTGTGATTGTATTTGTGGTAACTTTGGTTCTTTATGATGAAGGTGTGTTACATTCTGTATAGTTTTAATATAAGACAGTGACTGATTCTTTTGAATTTAACTACCCTTCCCCCTACCTTGTTTTTTCGCCAATACGTGTCAGGTTACTGCAGTAGATAAAGTGCTAATACGATGTGACAATTACATACAGGTACATGGAATTCACTCTATTTCAATTCAATACCAGATGCACTAATTCTAAGTTAGGCTAGCTAGGCTAGGTTACTAATTTAACTACGGTTTGTTCATTTTGTAAGTTATTTTTACGAGTAGGTATTTTAGGATAGCTAGAGATAAAACACAATGACGACACGAAGATGCCACCTGTTTACGATTGGAGACCAGAATTCATTCATTCCTTCAATAAATGAAAAAAATGTAGGGTGAGTCTATTCACAGGGCATATAATAAAGAAGAGATCTATGTAGGTATACGAGTCTATATTTACGAGTAAACTAGGAGGAAATCTGTATACCAAGGTTGTTGAGGGATGGTAGAGAAAAGTGAAAATACAAAATTCTAACTGGAATTAAATGATCTTCGGGACATGAAAAATTTCATTGAATAATGACATTTTAGTTGGAATGGCTGTGTGTGATTGACTCGCGCCGAGGAAGAGGGGTGAGGATGTGGGATGGGGATATGCCGTCGTGTGCGTCGACGATGACGTCACGGTATTAAATAATATGTAGGCATTTTAAGGTTTTTACTCTCAAATCAAGCACGACAGAACGTCCTCCCTGTCACTTGCAGTGTAACTTGAAGCCGACCAGGTACGTACTAGAGGTGGGTGCTGTGAGTACTTTTCGTTACTGGGTACAATGAGTGCAGGTAGTAAATACTTAAGTATTTTTATCAAAATTACCTGTTCAAAGTACCTATTAAAAAATACTCATCAAAATATCAAAAATACTTGGTAAAAGTACGTATTGAAAATACCCATCAAAAATAACTATTTAAAACACCTACCAAAAATCCCTGTAAAAGTACCTATTAAAAATATTTAGACCCAGTATAAAATACGTGTGAGTATTTTGGAACCAGGTATTTCGGACATTTGTCACAAGTACAAAGTATCGCATGAAAATACCAGATACTTTTACTGGGTACGATAAATACGCCTCACCTCTAGTACCTACCTAAAGTTGAGGTGGTATCAGTGCAATAATAGATGACAATATAACATACTGCCCAATGCACAATGAAGATACAAACCACCATATCACTTTAAACTTTTGAAATATATATACAAGGCAGTGGTTTTTAGTTCAGATAGTAAAAGGTCTCCGGGGCTAAATGGCACTAGCTTCGGAAGGTGATTCTACATGATGATGGAAGTAAGAAAAGGAATTAAAAAATTTCAGTGTTTTTCTCCAGTACAAAAAAAAAACTTTTTAACCTGAATAATACCTTAACGTTGTGAATTCGAAAAGTTATTAATCTTTTTTACTGCTACCAACATGTATAATCAACATCGAAAGTTAGTGCACTTTACCCAACATCCTTTATAGTTCGCGTGCATTTCATTGCATTGGATAAAAAATGAGTTTAAATCGTTTGATTGTCTCGATAACAGTCAACCCCTGATAGGAGAGGGTATAGTAACTATCATTTTGTGACATGCCGCACTTATTGCTCGTTAAACACGTAATATGTAATAATGCTGTGACACGTTTTTCTCTCACACAATTTTCAGCTTAATACGCCCATATATTCTGCATGAAACAGGCGTAACTAAGGGTTCTCAATATGATATATTGCATTACGTTATTATTCGTTCTGGACTCACGTATGCGTATTAGATTTGCTCTAGCAAGGACGAATAATTGACTTTTGTACACAAAATCAAGGAAAAAAAACATTTTCTCTACTTACACAGTAATATTTTTCTGATGATCAAATTAATTTGACCTCTCACTTTTATTTCTCAAATATATTTTTGGAAGCCGTTTCAATAAAAATAAAAAATCTCATTTCACTGTTGATAAACTAAAGTAGATATTTAACAAGCCTTAAGGATAGAACGCAGTGCTTTTATAAATTTATTGAACACCTTTTAATATGGCCAAAGTTGGTGACTTTTTAAGGTACAGAAATATATTGTTACAAAGGTGTAAAACGAAAAATGCAGTTAATGTTAGATATTTCCCGAAATTCAAGTCATTCAGTGGGATTAATTAATTCCGATATTTGTATTTAAGATAATTAAATCGAAAACTTGGCGATGATTATTACTGCCCAGTCCAAGCCTTGTGCTGAGCTGCTTCAATTGCTACTGCTAATGTTATTATATTGGCAGCCTATTCCTGTAAAGTTGTAGTTGCCCATTGCCCAGTCCAAGCCTTGTGCTGAGCTACTTCTAGTGCTACTGCCAACGTTATTATATTGGCAGCCTATTCCTGAAAACTTATATTTGACCACTGCCCAGTCCAAGCGCAGTGCTGAGCTACTTCTAGTGATACTGCCAACGCTACTGCTAATGTTATTAAATTGGCAGCCTATTCCTGTGTAAACTTGTAGTTGCCCATTGCCCAGTCCAAGCCTTGTGCTGAGCTACTTCTAGTGCTACTGCCAACGTTATTATATTGGCAGCCTATTCCTGAAAACTTATATTTGACCACTGCCCAGTCCAAGCGCAGTGCTGAGCTACTTCTAGTGATACTGCCAACGCTACTGCTAATGTTATTAAATTGGCAGCCTATTCCTGTGTAAACTTGTAGTTGCCCATTGCCCAGTCCAAGCCTTGTGCTGAGCTACTTCTAGTGCTACTGCCAACGTTATTATATTGGCAGCCTATTCCTGAAAACTTATATTTGACCACTGCCCAGTCCAAGCGCAGTGCTGAGCTACTTCTAGTGATACTGCCAACGCTACTGCTAATGTTATTAAATTGGCAGCCTATTCCTGTGTAAACTTGTAGTTGCCCATTGCCCAGTCCAAGCGCTGTGCTGAGCTACTTCTAGTGCTACTGCCAACGTTATTATATCGGCAGCCTATTCCTGTAAACTTGTAGTTGTCCTCTGCCCAGTCCAAGCCTTGTGCTGAGCTACTTCTAGTGCTACTGCCAACGTTATTATATTGGCAGCCTATTCTTGAAAACTTATATTTGACCACAGCCCAGTCCAAGCGCAGTGCTGAGCTACTTCTATTGATACTGCCAACGCTACTGCTAATGTTATTAAATTGGCAGCCTATTCCTGTGTAAACTTGTAGTTGCCCATTGCCCAGTCCAAGCCTTGTGCTGAGCTACTTCTAGTGCTACTGCCAACGTTATTATATTGGCAGCCTATTCCTGAAAACTTATATTTGACCACTGCCCAGTCCAAGCGCAGTACTGAGCTACTTCTAGTGATACTGCCAACGCTACTGCTAATGTTATTAAATTGGCAGCCTATTCCTGTGTAAACTTGTAGTTGCCCATTGCCCAGTCCAAGCGCTGTGCTGAGCTACTTCTAGTGCTACTGCCAACGTTATTATATCGGCAGCCTATTCCTGTAAACTTGTAGTTGTCCTCTGCCCAGTCCAAGCCTTGTGCTGAGCTACTTCTAGTGCTACTGCAAACGTTATTATATTAAATCTGTATAAATGAAAGTCAATGTCCGAATGTGTGTGTCATATATGTCAAATATAAACTGCAAGACCGATTTCGCTGAAAATTTTAAATATTATTCTAATTAGTGCCAGGAGAGTTTAGATTGTGATTTGAATGGTAGAAGAAGTGTGGACGTTCGAGGAAGTCTTAAAACATCTCTGCACTAGAATGAGACACGGAGTTGAAGTAAAGTCGATATATTGCAGTCTTTTAATAGTAATAATGTGGTATACAATAGCGAATGGTAGAAGAAGGAGGGGACACCCGAGGAATACATGGCACTATCATGTGAAACAAATACTTACGCGTGATAAAAAGTGGCCTATGTGATGAACTTAGAAAGGGGTTTAAGGAAAATATGTGACGTGTAAGCGAATGGTAGAAAAAAGTCGAGGACGCCCAAGGAAGAGAGGGCACGATGAGGTGAAAAAAGCAAAGTTTTTCAATTCTTCACAATTATTTTATTTCCACATTAAAAGTACACTCATCTTTCGGGTATGCTAGAATTCATAACCTCAAAACTTTAAGAGCAACGCCGGGTACCTGGAGAACATGCAGGAGCAAGAGGGGTGGGCTGCGGTAATTATTGCACTGGTTTATCGAGTCAACCGCGTCTATAAGAATAATAATATTTATTCCAGGATGTGGGGAGGTTAGTGCAATCCTACACCATATAGTCCCATGTGGTTATACATATTGACTGTGAATACAAGTCTGAAAATACATAAAAGTAAAAAGACATTTTATGAATAAACAACTTTTAAGAAATACTAGTAAATCAAATAAATAAATAAACAATAATTGAGCGAATACAGTGGATTTTAAGAAATGCAAGTAGATCTAAAAATACATAATAATAAGGAATTAAGAATAATTATGTAGGGAGTGGTCTTTAGTAAGTTTGGGCCCAGCGCTCACTCAGGAGTGGCGCTTGATGCTTGATGGTAGGCTGCGTTCACCATCGTATTGGCAGAGGCCATTAGCCGCATCCTGGCTCCAGTGACCAGGTGTCGTGATGGTAATATCGTAATTTAGACAGTTCGCGAACCCAAATTCTATAACATATTTTTTCATTCAAAGTTTTTGAACAGCTAACAAGTAAAAATTAAGTCTTAATTTATTTTATTATTTTTTTTTTAATTCCTTTATTTTTCCCAATTTTTACATTAATTACATATAATATTATATAAATCAATAAGAATAATGGGAACCCACTAAGGCGCAGCCTGTGCGTGGGTAATATATTTAAGTTATTATATTATTGTACCTAGAAATAAACAAACTGTGGGCATATAAAACAAAAACAAGATTAAATTTTGTCTAAAAATGTTCTTTTCAGATTATACATAACTTTGATGGTATAATTTTGAGTTATTTGTAAAGGTTTTATATGTGCATGAAGCGCACCGCCCCATCCTATTATTTCGTATATGAGTGGAGATTGCACCAAAGAAAAATAAATAATTTTCAGTTTTTCAACATTGAGCACTTCTTTTAATCTGTAAAATATGTATGTAAGATATCATAATTTACAGACGGTATTATTAATTTGTGACTGCCAATTTAATTTTCTATCACCTAAATATTTGATCTTTTCAACTTTTCCGAGTTCAAAGCAAGATGAGCATATTTCTTGATTACAGTTAACATTATGTATTCTAATTTTAATTTAATTGGGGGTTTATTTTTACTATTTTTAGAAGGTTAGGTAAAATGTTTTATTATCGTTTAAGAAGACTCTATTACTTTTTAGTCATGATGAGACATATGTAATACATTTTATTGCCTTCAAAAAAGTTTTAGGCCAGGAAATTCCATTCACTATTATTGCTGTATCATCAGCGTAAGATACAATTTTACCAGGGATCATAACATTACATAAATCTTTTATGTATATTAGAAAGAGAATTGGGCCAAGCACAGTTCCCTGTGGTACTTCATTTTTTATTCCTGTTTCAGTACTATCAAAATCCCCTATTTTTGTTTTTTGTTTTCTGTCTTTGAGATAGCTAGTAAGAATTTTTAGTGTATCATTTTTGAAACCTATTTGATTCATTTTTTTATAAGTAGATTGTGATTTACCGTACCAAAAGCTTTTAAGTCTAGAAATATAGCTCAACTTTTTTTTGTTTCTAATATATATTTGTATCTTTGATTATCAAATATACAGAAGTAGAAAATATTCAATGTTGACCAGAATGTACCAGGTACCATGTACGGCAATTTCAAACCAGCTGAATCGCAAAATTCACGCGCTTATAAAGTTTACGGATGTTTTATTATTTTTTTATAATTCTAAAAATATAGAAAAATGGTAAAATATAGGTAAATTCATTGGCTGTCATATACTCTGGAAACATATACTCAGTTGTCTGAAAAATCAGATGTATGGTAATATTTAGATATTTTTTTTATGAAGGCGGGGAATTTCCAAAACGAATGATTAAAAGTGCCGAACTCTTTCGGTTATTGACGCGATCACTCGAGTGGTTAACAGAATTTATTTATTTATCCTATATTAGTTTTATCTGATCAAGAGCAATGAGCAGGAGGAGAAGAGAGGGGAGTAGAGGAGAGTGATTACATTAACCGGCGCGGCCTCTAATGGGGGATTAGGTTTGTTTGAACTGAGGACATTAGCGCTCTCTTCTTAGAACTACCTAAGGAAGGTTAATATATAGGAAAGTTAATGGCGGCCCTTTGTGAAGAAACTCTGCTCGGGAGGAGTGCCTAGGAAGTGTGAATGTAAATGTTTTTGTTGGTTTATTCACCACTAATGGAGACGCAATGGAAAAATCTTATAATCCTTTCATTCTTTTCATTTCATCTTCAGATTCATCTGAGGGCGCGGGATTATTATTCCCTAATTGGTGTAATCAACAATTTCGGAGTAGGGCTTTCAATCCCGGGATTTTTTTCAGAGCCGAGATTATCGATTAGTATTAAAAAAACAATAGTTTATTTATTTATTTATAATTAACGGTACGAGTGCCATTTACATACATGAAAGTTACTGACGGTCACAGTACAATATGGAAACAAAAGGAAAAATTATAAGATTAAATAAGTTAACGAGAAAAAAGAATACACAATAGTACAAAGATATTATAAGAAATAAACTAGAAAAAAACGAGACACCTATTTTGCACATTGATCTCATTAATAAGAAGCACTGTTAAAATGTTTAATCACTACAGATTTATATTTCGAGAGAGCATCAAAAACATTAGCTAACATTGCATAGTTGTGTGTAATCTACTTATAACAGAAGTGTAGCCTGAATCCGTAGTATGATTGTTACAATAATACATACTAGGGAACCATGATCTAATGGTACGAACATGATGGTGAATCAACATTAATATGTCGGGGCTACTTAACTTTTTTTTTTCAGTGGGTACTTATACATAGATTAGGTAACATACATATAACTAAAGTTCATTATTCAGGATGTCCCGGGGTAAAGCGCGTAGAAGTAAAAAAGATGAACAACTTTTTTAGAAATTTCAAAGTATATTTTCCCATCAAAAATATATTTCCGTAGAAGAATATTTTTTTTCCCATAAGTCGCCTTTCTCGCCTGAAAACTAAATTAAGTTATTTTTCTTTTTTAGCTGTACCATCATGTAGAATCAACTCCTGAAGTTAGCAAACTCCCGTGCTTGTGGAAGGGAGAGCAGTCTTTGCCTGCATCTGGTGGCAAAGCTCGGCCGTCCGAACATTCATTCCTTGGAATGGTAGAACCCTTTCCACATTTTTTCGGTCGAATGCGTGGGATTTCGAATTACTACAAAAAAAAACTGACTCGAAATAAAGGGTTGCCACAACCAGAGATAATTAAAATACATTTTTATATACATTATAATAGATTATTCAAAAATAAATTTATTTTTTAAATTTACATCATTAGTGAACATGTAAATTTATCGGTATTATTATTCTGTGGAAAATCAACATTACATAAACCTGCTTCAAAATATTAATTAATTAATTTATTCAATATTCACAAAAACATAAAAACTTATGGATTTTCTCATGAAAACCATAATAAATAAACGATGGTCATTACATTTCGCTAATTTATATAGCGCCCTTTTTCGTAAAATATTCCTTAAAATGAGGTCGCTCAACAAACCTAGAAAATATTTTTAAAAAAATAACTTACTCACCAAAAGGCCATTTTTCTGAAATACTCAGTTTTGGCACAAACTTACTGTCTCATGCACATTCATACATCGCCTTATACACACTCTTCTGTTATTTTGACTCCTGACGTGGCCCGACTCAAGTAATAAAAAAGGTTTATTTGGTTAATTTAAAAATTTGGCGCCCCACACGAGGCTTGCTACTTTAATTAGCATTTGGTTAGCTATTAATTTCTTCCCAATAATGTTAGTTTTGTTTTAGTATTAAATATGTTTATTATCAAGTTTTGATGAAATTGAAACTTAATTTTGGTGAACTCTTTGGTTATCAAGTGAAGATCTTAATATATAATTTTTGCTAAGGATAAAAACTAGATAAATTATGATATAATTATGAAAAATCAATAAAAAACCACCGAAATTATAATAAATGTAAACTAAATATTTTTAATTATTTTGGAGTTAAAGTTTTTAATATTAATTAAAAAGATAAATATAAGATAAAAGATGAGTTAAATAATTAAAAGATATAAATCTTCAGATATTGTTAACTATACACATAAAATACATTTAGGTTTACCGAATTTTGTTTATCAGTAATTGGAAATTTAACCACAAAAACACTGATCGGGAGTTTTAACTAAAGGGAAAATTTAATCGAATTCCGAAATGGCTGTGCACATTGGTTACTATAACGGTGATGGTAACAATAGTGACGAGTGCCGACATTTTACACTGTGTTATTCAATTAACACATTGTAAAACAAGTACTAACAAATGACCCCTGACGTGACACCAACACGCCGTAGATTTGGCGCGTTTGGGTGACCCCTGATAAATTATAACTCTTACTATTAAAACCAACTTTTAAAAATATGTATACTGGTATTTAAATTCGAAGGTCAAAAGGTTGACAAAAATGGACTGGAGTTCCTTTTTACAGAAATACTTAATTTAAAAAAAAAATCTCGGAAAAAGAAAACAACGTCAATAGAAGAAAAAACTGATAAATCCAACATCGCTAGTGAAATATATTAAAAATAAATATGCACTACGCTGCCTGAGTGCTTGTATGTTCAATAGACTATTTAGAAAATTTTTACATTTGTGTAACATGAAATTTTTAAAGATCATATTTCTAAAATTGAAACTATAATATACCCATATTATGACTTTAAAGGTGGACGTTGAACATGGCTTGAAAATTATGAATGATTATTTTCACAGACATAGGAATTAATAGACGAGAAGATAATGGCGAGGGGTAAAATCAACTGTTGAAGAACGAAGGGGGTTAAGCTGACTGTGATTCGTCAATAAATCAATCTGACAGTAAATAGGCATCTCGCATTATAATATCACCATTTAGTTCTTAAAAGTAAAATCTGCTTTTGAATGAATACACATTTTTACATGGGAGCGCAAATTACTCGCCACGTTATGAACTAATTTGCGAAGTCCAAATTCGGCAAAGTAAATTTCTTCCGTTTGCAGAGTCGTAGTTAGTTTCAGAGTATTTAGTTAAGACACTTTTACAAATGTTTCATAATTTACTTACCCCAGTAAACAACGATGAGCACACTTGAGAATCGCTACATTGTGATGTGATAGTATATGTTTCTAAAACTGATCCATATAATACGGTGTGAATAAGCTTAAAATAAAGTAAAATAATGCTTACTTATGGAATGTAATACGACAATTGGGTTTATTCTCTTTTTCACATCTATTTTTACAAGTTTTCATATCACAAGTCAACATTTTGCCGTGTTATTTCGTAAAATGAACCGATGATGCCTCGACCATAGTTCGCACAAGAATGATGACGTCACGTTTTCAAATTTCACTTGAGCCATACGCGAGCCCAGCCGGCTCCAATGGAACCGGTATGGGGAGTGGGGATAATACGCTTTTAATCACTTAGGGCAGGTCTACTAATATTCATATGTCTATGATTATTTTGGATATTGAACAAATCGTCTGGAGATTGAACAATTCGGCTACCATAACTTTGAGGTATTTTTTGTTCAATTAGCCAATTAGTGGTTAATTGTATATACATGATGATTTTATCTTTTATCTTAGGTAATAGTTGACTTAAAGTATAACTTTAAAATAAACAAACAGTGTCCTTGAGGTGATTTTTCACAAAAACTGATCTATATAAATCATCTAAATATTATGTGAGTTTAAAAAAAACGTACGAGTACAAAGGTACCTACAGCTAATATACTACTATTGGCTGTCGGTGCATGCGTGATGTGAAATATTCTTACATCGTACGTATTACGGCCTCCGTGGTCTAGGGGTACTCTTGACTAGAGATCGATTGAGTTACCGGAGGTCGCGGGTTCAAACCCCGGCGTGCGTAAGTAAATTTCAATTGAATCATTTATGTTATTTCACAAATTATTCATTTAAAATAACATATAGTTCATTTGCGACATATTGCAGAGTGGAAGATATGGTGTAAAGACTATGGTGTTTGGTGACCAGATCTGAATAGGTACTCACTTACCTTCTCTCTTTTCCTTCCTCCTCCTTCCTTTCTTTCTCCTCTTTATCTACTTCCCCTCCACACTACCTTCAGCCTAACAATATACGAATATACCCCAATTGGGGATTCCATAGTCTCACTGCCTACAGATGGTTGGGAGCAGTTGAGACTGTGTGCGCTATTTTTGTTGTTTGTTTTTGGGGTGTTATGCCGTGTTGCGCTAACTCCTTTAGCCGACGTTTCGGACATCGTTGCAGTGTCCATCATCAGGGCAGATCCGGTAGATCCGAAGATGTACCGGATATATTCACAATTAAACGTATTTTTAGTGGAACAATTTAGTTGTTAGAAAACAAACAAAAATCAACATGGCCGCTCATTTTAACTAGCCGACTCCTGATTGGTTGAAAGTGGATATTGAACATTCCAGACCTCAACGTTCGGCGTGATGTTGAACTTTAAATAAAATATTATATTCATAACGTTGAGTGTTTGAATGTTCAATATCCGAGAGTTTGAATAAATAAGAACTAAAACATGTTTGGTGCCATGGGGATGATAAGAACAACAAATATTTATTAGTTTAATAGAGTCAGTTATATCTTCAGCTTCTTGAGATGACCAAGTTGTCTGGTTAATGACGTTATATTTGGATTAGACGGCAATAAGAACTAGGCCTCCTAAAATTTTTTTGAACCTTTGTTTAATTGATAATTTAAAAAAAATGGAACTGACAGTAAGGTGTCTCAATACAAGATAGTTACGTGAAAATTACTGTTCGTAAGCAGTATGGAAAGCGTGATTTCCGAGTTCTAAGCAAATGATTATAATATCGAAGACAGTCACTTAGCAGTATATGTATAAGAAAGTAACGCACATAACTGATCATGGGCAGGTTGAAGGCGGCGGCCATGCGGCCCTCGTGCACGCAGGTCTCCTGGGGCCCGATGTAGGCGGACACGTTGCGCGCCCACAGCGCCGCGGTCTGGCGGATGGACGTCACCTCCTCGCCGAACGTCTCGGCCACGGAGAGCGTGAGCGCGTGGCCCAGCGCGCCGAGCGGCCCGGCGTTCACCTCGGACACGGCCAGCGAGATCGCTCCTGGGGAGAATATAGTGACATTACTCTACTGCTTCACTGACCACGCAGGAGAATACCCGTACACTGAACACTCACCTGATATGGTGAGACCGGGCCGGGTGTATTCCAGGTCCCCGGGGCGGCGCTGAGAGCCCGTGAGGTAGCCCAGCAGGAAGTCCTCGGCGCGCGCCGCTGGCGGCGCCATCCAGAGCACCACAGCGAGCCAGAACCAACTCTGAAACTAAAACACCAATCTGAATCCATCTACCACTAATCCGTCAAACTTCTTGGACCGTATCTTTTTTTTATTTTTATATTTACTCCACACAGGAGGCCCTGAAGAAAATAATTTCCCTCAGGGCCTATGTCATCTTTGGGGATGCTGTGTGGAGGGTCTTTTTGTGGAGAGGAAGGAGTGAACATGGGTCTTGAAGAGTCCCATGTTGTAGGAGGGAGGAAACACAGAGGCCGGCAGTTCGTTCCACAGCCGAGCTGTTGAACTTAAGAACGAATCGTAGAAGCGACCCGTTCTCATGTGACAAGTGTCAACTGTGTACAAATGTTGGGCGCGCGTTTGGCGTGTATCTCGACTACGCACCGGTGCCGAAGGGATCAATGACGCTAGTTCCTCAGAGCATCTTCCATTGTAATACCGATAGAACAAGGACAGCATACCTACCTGACGCCTGTGCTCTAAAGATTGCAGTCCGTTTGTTAAGATTGGGGAATCTATCAAACGGACCGCCCGTTTCTGCACAGAGTCAAGGGTTTTTTTCAGGTATTTTGGGGCTCCAGACCAGAGATGGCTGCCAAATTCGACAGTAGGGCGCACTTGCGATTTGTACAGGGTGAGCAGTTGTGTACTATTAAAGTATTTGCGGGCCCTGTACAGTACGCCCAGCTTCTGAGAGGCCAACTTTACTCTGGCTTCGATGGAGCCCCCGTACCTGAGCTGGTCACTTATAGTTACACCAAGCATATCAATGGAAGGCCTGTTCGGAAGATTGCTTCCGTTGAAGGAGACTAGATTATCATTTGGATCCCTTTCAGACGTAATCAGACAGGATTGGGTCTTCGAAATATTAAATTCGACGAGATTATTTTTACCCCAGGAGGAAATACTCTCGAGATAACCGTCCATTCTCTGCTTCAAAGCCCTCTGAGCCGTTGGAGTTTGTGTGCCCTTTGGGGGCTTATCAAACAAAAAGCTATCATGAACTGTACTGTCATCCGCGTAGCAATGAATCGGTGCACATGTCAAAAGGTCATTGATGTGCAACAAAAACAAATTCGGAGACAGAACCGATCCCTGTGGGACGCCAGCATTTATGGAGTGCGAGGAAGAGGTGAAACCGTCAGCAACCGCCTGAATCGACCTATCCCTTAAAAAGTCAGCAATCCACGTACACAGGGATGCGGGAAGTCCGTAAGAATGCAATTTGTTGACAAGTCCTCGGTGCCAGACCCGGTCAAAGGCCTTGGATATGTCTAGTGCGACCGTTTGGGTCTCACCGTGACGTTCCAGGCACAGCCCCCAAACATGCGTCACATACGCGAGAAGATCACCGCACGAGCGGTTCCGCCGGAATCCGTATTGACGGTCGTTGATAATTTTGTTCTTCTCGAGGTATGTGAGCAGTTTGTCGTTGATCACACGTTCCATCACTTTGGACAGAACTGATGTGATCGCTATGGGGCGGTAGTTGGCCGGGTTGGAGCGGTCACTTTTCTTGGGAATAGGGTGAATTACCGCTTTTTTCCAACCAGAGGGCACAGTGCCACACTTCAGGGACATTTTGAAGAGCTTTGTCAAAACTGGAACTATTTCCGCAGCACACCTCTGCAATACCAGGGCAGGTATTCCATCAGGTCCACTAGCTTTGTTAACATCGAGCCCCCGTATGACGTGGAGTACATCCCGATGCCGGATCCTCAGCTTTTTCATATAGAAGCCGCAGTGAGGAACAGCACCCCCATCGTCGAGGGTCGAGTTTTCCGCAAATATTTTCCCTAATAGGTTAGCCTTTTCGGTGGCGGTGTTTGCTAGTGAGCCGTCAGGTCTGGTAAGAGGTGGCAAACTGGGTTTGCAAAAATTTCGACCTATTGAGCCCGCAAGCGACCAGAATGCTCTGCTGCCATGCGGGCAGGTAGCCAGCTTTTTGCTGATCTGCAGGTCGTGTTCGAATTTTGACCTATTAATGATTCTCTTGCATTCCTTTGCCTATGTGTTGTATGCTGATCTGCTTTCGGGCGTTCGAGATGTGTTGTAGGCTCGGTAAGCCGCGTTTTTTCGTCGAACTGCTTCGGAGCATTGTCGACTGAACCACGGCTTTGAGCCCACACCAGTTTCTTTAGTAGTTGATTGTATGAAACCATCCATCGCCGATTTGATGACTTCACCAATCTCCTGGGCACATCTTGAAGGGTCCGAAGTCCGAAAACAAACAGCTGACCACGGAAAAGCGTTGAAATGGGCCCGCATACCGAACCAATCTGCGGACCTATAGTGCCACACTTTTCTCCTCAGTCTCTCATTGGTTGGTCTGAGGCTAACGGGGATTGATGTCGTCACTAGGCAGTGGTCAAATGATCCCAGAGGCGCTGTGATGTCAATCTTATAACCGTGTGGCACAGTAGTTAAGAATAGGTCTAACAGATTGGAGCGGTGAGTCTGGACATCAGGAACCCTTGTAGGCTCCTGAACTAATTGCTCTAATCCGTAGCAAATGGCAAAGGATTCCGCCTGTCGGCCAGCCGAGTCCGTTGGGCCTGAGAACTTCAACCATGGTTCATTATGAACATTGAAGTCCCCCAGAACAACAAACTCGGCCGAAGGGTAGCGGGGCAAGAGATCATCAATAGTATCGCTCAAATGTTTGAAGAGCTCGGAAGTGTCTGATTCGCTATGGTTCGGTGAGCGGTATAGACATGCGTAGAATCTTGCCGTACTGGCAAGATTGACGCGCACCCACATTACGTCGAATCTGGAGTTTTCCAGACTCAATAGTCGTACACAGTTGACGTCAGCTCGACTATAGAGGCAGACTCCTCCTTTGAGTCGGAATTTGCTTGCGAGGGTAAAGCCCGGGCAGTCCAGATAGGAGGAATCTGGCGGCTCGGCTATCTGAGTTTCGGATAGGAAAAGAAGGTTGGGACGTTGGGACAAAAGATGGTGATGGACGGAATTTAAATTTATGTGCAGGCCGCGAATGTTGGCAAAATTTACCAACAGTTTTGGCCAGTTTTTTGTAAGGGTAGGAGGTGAAAGTAAAGGTCTGGAAAGGAAAGGTATGAGGGGTGGGTAGGAATCTGGGGTTCAGGCTGTCCAGGAGTGATGAGCGTTTGGTTCCAGCCCACCCACTGCGGTGCTAGGCGATAGGCTGGGAGAGTCCGGCTGGAGAGGGCATCCAATGCGCCCCAAACGCTGCTGCTGGGTCCCCTCCGGTCACGAACCGGCACAACAGCAGTGGCGGGGTTTTTTCACTCGCTGATGGGGCAGCCCACCCTTAGTCGTGAGCCTGAGGGTCGGGCCCCTGTACTATCGAGCGGCCCGGACAGCGATAACCGGTTGTAAAGGGTCTCCCTCAACCAGCATCTCCCAACCGGCCCGCCACGCAGAAGGTGGGCCGACGCACCCGCCACCAAGACCTGGGCAAACCTTAACCCATGAACCCGGGCACCCCTGCTAAGTCACCAAACGTAGCGAACCACTTGGGGTGACCTGTGGCAGAGGTGTTGGTCATCCAATAAATGGTTCCCAGGGCGGCGGTACCCATTCCCGCCTACCAAATTGGAAAGTTACGCCTACCAATTAGAAAACTAGCACGGTAATGTCATTAGTTATCCATGTAATTAATATTATTTTTTTAATTATTCGGAAATCACATGATTTCTAAACTAACTTAATTCTTTTAATTGATACAATGAATTTACTTTGGCAAAATTCCGATTTTAGCCACATTGTTGACAAAGTTTAAAAAAACAAAATCTATAACTATTTATTTGGATTTATTTGAATTCCTTTAAAAATGGTAAGACAGATTTTAGATAATGAAACTGTTTCTTCAGATGATATGAATAATTATGTATCTTCAGATTTTAATTTTTGTTACCTGATCATTACCAGTTAACATTCATTTGTAATGTCGTTGATTAATGACAATACAAATTTAATATTTTTTCACCATTATCTTCGATCTAAATTTAAAAAAAACAAACTTTACCTATCCAAACCTAACCTATCCTAGCCTAACCTAACAAAACCTATCCAAACATATACTCACCCAACCTTACTTAATCTATGATAACCTAAACTTTAAAAAAAAACTTTATTTATAAAACATGCCTAATTTTATACCTTTATTTTAATATCAGATTTCGGCTTTTGATAGTACCTACCTAATTTGCGTAAACGTAGTAAATGGTAATAACGTCTCTTCTAGCCACACGTATGGCATCAGGAATACCAACATAAGAAAATGTCACCAACATAATTTTTTTCTGTCATCCCACAAAACGGAGGCGATTTTTCATTTTATGTAATTAAAAATTAAAATGCCAAAATCAAAAAATTCTAAATTTCAGACAGTTTCTATTTATATAAATTAAGATAAATCAAAAGGTTTTTTTTTTAAAATAAAATCGTATTAAGCGTGGCCAGTGATCCCGAATAGTTACCCAAAACTATCCAAGTACCACACAAAAAAACGGTTGGAGACTTTAATATGAACATTCTTCCAAATAATTATCACCCCTAATTCTAAGATTATTTAAACCTACTTAGTTACCATGGATTAATATCTAAATTAAACTATCCAACTAGAGCAGCCATTTCCAAAGTGGTTAATATCGACCCACAGACCTCTGATCTATTTGATCTGCAGGTTTATGCCAAAGAAACACCTCACCGGCATCTTTTTTAATCAAACAGCAGGTATATTTTCAAATCATATTGTCATATGTTTGTAAACATGAGAACCCATAATGAAATTAAATAAACCCTATTCTAATACAAATATTATAACTGAAATTAAATTCAGTTACGCTTGCTACAAAGAAATTTTATGTCCGGATCAAACTTAAGTTAATTTCAGTCCTAGGTCCCTTCTATTAGTTATATCCAATCGATTTCGTTTTTTAGTGGGTAAATCGCTTATCGCGCTAAAACCACACTCCACTAATTAAGTTGAGGGAAAGGGTAGAAATAATTTTCTGGCATACAAAGTAATATTTTGTGTTAGTTTCTACGCAAATCCTTAGAGTAAGTTTCTTCTTTAAGTCTTAATGTCACATTCGTACTTACACTGAGCAAAAACCGTTCTAATGTTATTACTGAAATTATTCTTGTTCACGCAAGCCAAATTTAATGGCAAACGTGTTCACTCACACGAGGACTAAGGATAAAATATTCAGATTTTCTTACTGTCACTATTCATTTTCACAGAACTCACAGATATTGCAACACGTTTTCACTCATTCTAAGAAAAAAATTGTTCTTATTTTCTTACTGAGATTATTCATGGTCAGGCATAATAAGAAACACTCACACTCATATTAGGAAAACCGTCTCTTTTCTCGTGTTCTTTCTGTAACTATCATGTCAAGCTAAATGGCAAAAATTCGCACTCATACTAAGGAAAAACCATTCTCATGTTCTTTCTGTAACTATTCATGTTCACAAAAGACAAATTTAATGACTCACATTCGCATTCACACTAAGAATAAACCATTTTCATGTTCTTACTGCGATAATTCATGTTCACAGAAGTCACGTTTAATGAGACACAATAGCACTCATACTAAAGAAAAACCATTCTTACTGTAATTATTCATGTTTATGGAAATCAAATTTGGCGAAACACATTATCACTCATATTTAGGATAAACCATTCACATTTTCCTAGTGTTACTCTTCATGTTCTGAAAAGTCAAGCTTGAGAAGACACATTCGTACTCATACTAAGCAGTATCCATTCTCATGTTCTTATTGCGATCATTCATGTTCATGGGTATCCAGTTTTATGTCACAAATTCGCACTCATGCTTAGGAAGAATCATGTATTATGTTCTTATTGTAATTAATTATTTTATTTTAGGAAAATTAACAGTTACTTGGTTGGTTATACATGTGCAATTTACTTAACTGAGAAACCAATTATAGAGTTTCTCATTATACTTAGCTCAGCTACATCCTGCAAAGTTTCTGTGTTTTTAGATAATTATTGAAATCGTAACGGGTTTCGTTCTAGCGTATATTTCAATTTTTAACATCCCAGGCATTTTTCGTATGACCGACGAGTATTCCCCTTTTATATGGAATGCCTACGTGTCTCACCTCTGAAGCGTTATGCCCCACCGTGGGACACACTGATTTAGACCAATTACAGGCCATATTTTTAGGCAATGTCACTTTTTTGTAGTTTCAATGGAATAGTTATTTTATTTTATTTTTTATTTTATTTATTTATTGCACAACAGATAGATTATCCAATTACTGTACAATTCTAAATTTGACAATCTTAACACCTATGAAGATAACTATTATACAAAAAAAACTTTAGGCTATTTAAAGAAGAATTATATATATCTAGTGCTTCTGAGATTTCATTCAATAGCACCATTCCTCTTGTCATGCTATTTTGTGCTAGAATATCTGTTCTGCCGTATGGAATTTTGAATAAATCGTGTCGACGACTACGGCTGAAGTTTTCGGGCACGTATAAACCATAGCATTCCAAGAGGAACGGGCTATCAATATAGTTATGGATTATGTTAAAACTAAGTATTGCAAGATTTGCATGACGTCTAGTTTCCAAGCTAAATCTATTTGTTGCCTCAAGTGAGTCCACATGGTGCATGAACCTTGGATAAGTTCCACGCATCCGCATATAGACATACCTGAGGAATTTTTTCTGGATTTGTTCCAGCATATTAATATACTTAGTTTGGTGCGGAGTCCACACACCACTAGCATACTCCAGCTTACTTCGTATGACGCCATCAAACATGGCTATCATTGCATCTGGGTCGTGAAATTGTTTACATGTTCTGGTTATAAACCCCAGGAGTTTGTAACATGCTGTAGTAAGTCGTGATATGTGGTCCGAGAATGTTAGTTTGGGATCAAAGACGATACCGAGATCTTTATAGCTATTGACTCGGCATAATTTTTTTCTCTTTAATGGTGTAATCAAAAACTACGGGCTTCTGAGAGCGGGTATATGTCATTGTTACGCATTTTTTTTATATTAAATTCTAATTTGTTTTTATCTGACCATTCTGCTATAGCATCAAGGTCAGATTGCATTTTTAAGCAGTCTTCGTAAAATATTATTTCCATCAAAAGTTTGAGATCATCTGCCAATAAAAGACATCTGCTATATTTTACACAGACCTGGATGTCGTCTATAAGTATTAGGAACAACAGAGGACCAAGGTTTGACCCTTTGGGAATACCTGACAAGGCGGGGAATTGTTTAGATTCCTATCCATTTATTGATACATATTGTCTTCTGGATTTTAGATATTTTTATTTATTTATTTATAATGTATTACAAAAAACATGGTAAGTAACACATTATTCCCAATGAGTTGAGATAAAACTCATTACGGGAAGTACAGACACATAAAATACATTTTACAAGGATATTACACTTTTAAAAAAATACAACATATTGAAAAGGAAAAGAAAAATAAATAAAAAAGGAAAAATACATTGTTAAGAATAGAGATTTTAGAAATACTGAGAGACATCTATACACATGAAACATAGTAAACCAACATATGAAAGCGAGCGAAAATTCACTGGTTTAAAAACATTTTCATGAAATAATCTAAGCGTTTTAACTAATATTTTTTTGTTAGTTACTGATTGCTTTATTTCATTAGGTAATGCATTGTATTGTCTATATGCAATATATTGTAATGAGTTAATGCCAAATTTTGTTGTGTGGGTAGACGATGCTAGGTGTATTAGATTTTGGGACCGTGTTTTGTGCTGGTGTATGTCTGAATTAAATGCTGGTTTGATGTTAGTGTGTGAGGATCTATGTATGATTTGTAATATTGTACAAGTGATATTGTATTTAGGTAGAACCGTAAAAGGAAGTATGTTTGTCTTTAAATATATATCTTTGATATGTATATCCCACGGTAGACGGTAGATATTCCTTATTGCTCGATTTTGAATCACTTGTATTTCTGATATTTGTTTTTTAGTAATAGTGCCCCAGATACTAACTAAATAACTCAGATGGGAGTGAATCATCGCATAGTATGTGGCCCTTAGTAGAGATGTAGAGAGAAGACCTTGGAGTCGGTACAGTACGCCGGTTATTGGGGATATTTTAGATTTCACATGCTCAACATGGGAATTCCACGAAAGTTTAGAGTCTATTAATAGCCCTAAATATTTCGTGACTTCTATATTTTGGAGCTTCTCAGTTCCAAGTGTGATATTCATGGGCACATAATCCTTATTACCGAAAGTTAGGTAGTGCGTTTTTTTTATATTGAGGCTCAATTTATTAATACGCAGCCAATTAGCTAGAATTGAGACATCTACATTCATTTGAGACTCCAGGTCACTCAGGCTTGTACTGTGATAATAGATTACAGTGTCATCCGCATAAAGTTGGAGGTTTCCAGAGATACCACATTTAGTTATGTCATTGACATATAGCAAGAAAAGCAGAGGCCCAAGAATTGATCCCTGTGGCACTCCACATGTGATTTTACCTAAGCCACTCGAGACACCTTTGACTTCAACAAGACAAAATCTATCATCTAAGTAGCTTCGGAGGAGATTTAGGGGCTTCCCAACAATTCCCAAATATTCCAATTTCTTTAAGAGTATTTCATGATCGACCGTATCAAAGGCTTTTTTGAGATCTATAAATATGGCTGCCACATATTCACCCTGGTCTATATACTGTTGAAGGTTGGAGATAAAATCAAAGGCGGCACATTGAGTACTAGAATTTTTCCGAAAGCCATATTGTTGTGGTGTAAGGATATTATTCGCAGATATGTATTTTAGGAGTCTATCTTTGATTATGGTCTCAAATACTTTTGAAAAAACCGATAGAATTGATATAGGACGGTAGTTAGAGATACATGTTTTACAGTCTCCTTTGTGTATAGGTATTATCTTCGCTAACTTTAATTCATTTGGAAACTTTCCCGAGGACAGTGACCAATTAAAAAGTTCTGTAAGGTGACCCGCTAATTCTTCTTTACAAGTCTTAAGAACTGATGGTGTTACTCCATCGAGTCCCGGTGCTGCTTTCAGCTTAGTTTTAGAGATGATCCTCAGTACCTCATCTTTGTTTGTCCTAGCCATGTACAAGGATTGGCAAGCCTTCGGTTCCACAAATACGGTATTACAGTCATCCGGGAATGACGGAATGGTAGCTGCTAGCTTTTTTCCTATTGAGAGAAAAAACTCATTAAATGCGGATGCTATTTGGCTCGGATCCTTAATTACGCAGTCATTTACCACGAGGGATTCTATTTCGTTAGTTGGTTTATGTGTTCGGTTTGATAGAATAGAGTTTATGATTTTCCAGGTTTTAGTGGGGTTATTTTGGTTTTGTTGAAAGCTGTTCGCATGATATTTGTGTTTTAGATTTCGCCTATAATTAGTAATGGTATTTCTCAATCTCTTTTTAAGTGTTACAAGAGTAAGATTACCAGGGTCTTGTTTCCACTGCTTGTGAATCTGGTTTCGTTCTTTGATTAATGTATTTAATTTGGAATCAAACCACGGAGTATTCAGTTGTACCCGACTTCTTAATCCTGTTTTTGGTGTAGTTGTACCTGATTCTATTGACTTTTTAATGTGATAATTGAAACTTTTAAAAGGGTCTTCTGAGTTGCTTAAGTTGATCGTGAAATTGTTATCAAGAAGATAGGATTTTACTGACATACTGTTGATGATAGGTCTCGTAATCCGGGATTTGGTTCTATTATTAAAACATTTTTTTAAGTTGTTCTTATAATCAACAATAAGTATATTATGGTCACTAAGTGGATCATCAATATTCGATATAGTAGTCTGAATGTTTTGCCTATTTGATAAGATGTGATCTATTAAGGTGCAGCTTGTATCAGTGACTCTCGTGGGAAATGTTTTGTTATGTATTGAAAAATTGTAAGATTGTAAGATGTTGCAAAAATTTAATGAAGAGTGTGTGGATATGGATATGTCAATGTTAAAGTCTCCGAATATTAATGTATCTTGTCTACTTTCGTTCAGTATTTTTTCTAGATGTATTAGAAAATCCTGCATATTTGTGTTGGGTTTTCGATAGATAGCATAGATGTTAACTGTTTTCCTATCACTACTACTAAGCGTTATACCTAAAAAGGAATTTTCATTTGAGAAATTTTCAATAATTGCACACTTCATAGTATCAATCACATATATTGCTACGCCGCCTCCTCCTTCGTTGGGGCGAGAAGCAAAAACACTTTTGTAACCATTCAGGGAGTAAAACTTTTCCTCTCCAATCTTAAGCCACGTTTCCGTAATGACGAGCACGTGTATAATGTACCGCGAACTTCTTACTTTTTCTTCGATCTCATCAAACTTATTACGGATGCTTCTCGCGTTCATATACATTATTCGTAGACAGTTCGTCACGGGATTATAATTCTCGATGGTGAGGCACTTATGCTCATGTATGTTACACTCCATAATCTATAGTTGCAAGGTCGTTCTTGAGTGCAGCGATGTAGGCCGGGCAGTTGTCCCTATCTCCAGTTGAGTGATCAGCAGGCTTACCAAATCTGGTGCATGTCGCGCAAACTGGTTTGATGGTGGAATTTGGGCAGGACTCACCAGTATGATTCTGTTGAGCACAATGTCCACATGTGGGTTTGGTATCTCTGCAATACTTGTATGAGTGACCAATCATGTAGCATTTGGTGCAGACAGTAAGGCCAATAAAATCTCGGACGCGGCAAATAGTCCAGCTTATAAATACTTTCTCTTGCTCGACTAGAAATTTACGTACGGTAGCGGGTACTGCGTAGATACGGTGACAAGCGTTACCTGTGCGAGCACCAGCCAGGTGACTTAGTTTACAGCCTGCAATAGTTTCTTCAATGTCTTCAACGTTGGGAATACCAGTGAGAGCCATCCTTAAAAAATCTTATGACGCGAAGAAGATAAGTGTCAGTTGATCGAAGCCAAGTTTAAACATTTTAAGTAATAAAATATCATGATCAACTCGATCAAAAGACTTGGCAAAATCCGTATACACTACATCGGTTTGGTGTCTCGAGACCAGTCCGACGGCCACCAATCGCGAAAATGTTAACAAACTTGATACCATGGATTTTCTTGGCATGAAACCGTGTTGGTTTTCTCCTAGAAACGGCATAATTTGGTGATGTAATTTCTTATAAATAATCATTTCAAATATTTTGGGTATAGTTGACAGAATGGCAACAGGTCTGTAATTCTTAATATCAGCCTTGTCTCCAGCTTTGAAGTTATATGTATAAATAGTTATAATAAGTACAAAAGTGATGTGATATCTTCTAGAGAAATTCTGAAATGTTGACGAAGAGGTCAAATTCTCGGGAAATCTTAACATTCTTGTGAAAATCCAGAAATATAATTTTCTGTCTAAAACTTTGTCACACAGAATGTAGGGAAATAATTATTTAGAAATTCCCTAACCAACTGCCCCTAGGGAAATTTCGGTCTGAAAATCAATATTAGGAAAGCACGGGTTTACTCAAAACAGCAATCGGAACGTGGTCTAAGGGACCAAAAAGTTTGGGAACTTCTGAACTAGAGTAACCAAAGACTCCAGCTCTTGTATCGATCATATGATGGTCAAAACTAATAAACTATATAAAACACTTGTCTGACAATTTAAAAAAAACTTTTTCCGGTAAAACTACTGGCACAATTTTCTACATATAATCAATTCTGATGAAACGTGGACTAACTTTGTAGATAAACTTCATACTGAATTAAATAATAACACTAAATCTATACTAAAGTTAATCCCACACAAGTTTAGACCTCTCACACCTTGGATAAATCACTCCATTATAAATTACGTTAGAAAAATAAACTTGATCCATGAACAAAACTCATTGAATCTCTGTCTTTAACTTCACAACTCATATACACGATACAGGAATATATGTACACAAGCCAATAGAAAAGCTAAAGAATTATAATTATTTAGCTTTTCTACACCCAACAGGCTACTACAGGCATAAAATGGAAGAAAGTAGGGAATGTAGAATTTTATGACCGTCTTTGTGTTGCTTATATTTGTATCATGTTGTCTCCCTCATATATATACACACATTATGTACTTCTTGTTTAGTATTAATTTGTACCCTGATGATGCTTAAGTAAAGCGAAACCGGTCGGTTCTTAAATTAATAAATATCGTGGTTTTAAAACAAAAAAGTATTTTATTTTATTGAATATTTTTAGTTCGCCCTTCATCTGGTTATTTTCAGCCACTAAGTGGGCAATTTTTTTTGACTAATTTTTACTTTCCCTTTAGTGATTATTGTTTTTATGTTATTTATTCTTGAGTTTGTTCGAAGATTATTTAACTTGAATGCCTGTCGTGTGAAAGTGGTCGTTTCATCCTCATTTTCTATTTTATTGTCTTCTGAGGATAATATATCCTCCTCGTGGTGATTTAGAGATCTTGGAATCAAGCAAGATTTTGTGAAAGGGTCCACATTTATGGTTTTTGGAGTTTGATTACTTTTGTCAATTTTCTCTGATTATTCCAAAAATGTCTGGTATTGTGTACACCTATTGCCCTCTGCCCAGCAACAGCTATAAGTAACATATTTAAATTATATTTATGTATTAACTGACATCTGTTGTTTAATAGCATAAAGCATTAGTTTATTAACGTTAGCTGGTTACGTTAGATGCCATCTATAGGCAAAGTAGAGATAAATAAAAGATGTACGTAGACTGTTTAAGAGAGTGATTTGCCATTGTTACGTTTGAGTTGTCGCGAGTTTGAGATAAGTAGTATGTATGTACAGTATATGTACTGTGCTTGGCAAAGACAAGTATTTGATGATTTGGTATTTAATCTGTTGACACAGGTACACTAAACACAACACTTTATTTAACAAACTTTAAGTAGCATTGTTTGTTTTTTAATATTATGTGTTGATTCAGTGTTCATATTAAATGTGAGTAGGTTTTTATTTATTATTTAGACTGGAGACTATTATATTATAGATCAATAAACGCTGATTTCGAATATATACGATTTTTTATTTATTTTTATATGTAAAATTTATCAATAGTCAGTTAAAAACGCAATGTTTGGTTGGCACAACTGAATCGGTTAATTCTGACGTCACGAGTCACGGAACTCAGTCCATAAGCTTAAACATTTCATTGTGGTTTTGTATGGAGATGGAACCAATGAAACCCAGGTTTTGTTTGTATTCAAAAGATATCATTGTTGTTGTTTTTTCGTAGTAGGTAATGGTTTTGGAACACTGACAATTTTAAATCTAGTGTGGTCACGGATCTATTTTTGCACTTTGGTGATAAGATGCTGACATTTCAAATATTAAAAGCGGTTAAACTAAAAAAATAACAAAAAACCTCTCGTCTCTCGCCTTCGAGATACAAAATTTATTTATTAATTGCATCTACATAAAATACATAAAATCACTTTTTTTCTCATAAAAATCAACTTCACCAGGACTAAGACTGCATCAAGGTTAAAAAATTACATTGGAGTGATGAAAAAATAAAGAAATCACACAAATATAAGTAATACTACATACAAATACAAAATATTTCAAAATAAATAATTATTTTTTACATGAGATGTTAGATGAGTTACCAGATGGGTAATTTGACAGTATATTGTAAAAAATATTTGAATCATGACTAATCATCGTGATAACCTCACCCTGGAATAAAAAGTTTTCTGTACTGAAGGAATTGACCGGTCAGTGGTTGAGTGGGCATAGCGCTTGGGTCTCACCCGAGCGTCGCGTGTTCGATTCCTCGGCTGGCTAAGTCCTCCATCACAACACAAGCAACATTTTCGGCTTTCTGTGGTGGTAGTAGGAGATTTTCAAACATTGTTGGGTTATCCGTGACCCGGGAATGTTTGTCTTTCTTTTAAAAAAAAAAAAAAAAAAAAAATTAATACATTCTGATTTTTCCAGTCAAAGGTGGCAATTAGTGGAGATTCGAGAAACTGAAAGGGGCGCGAACATTTTTTATAGGGTCTACGCCAAAGAATAGATTGACGAATCAGGGGGACATTGAAGGTCCACAGTAGGCAATACACCACCCACCCGTTTGAATTATTATCGTGAGAAACAATCTTAAGCAAATTTCTCAACAAAAATTGCCCACTCGAAATATATTTAAGTAATATGTCAAAATTAAGATTATTTTAAACAACTGCTAAAATTTACTACGCGAGGAAAAAATGTGAAACAAAACCTCCATGCGAAGAGATTTAGTTTAGTTTATCGAATCCTAGATATAATTTCAGTGGTGTCGAATGACTCGCGGGCTACTAGCTAGGGGCTGACAAAAAACAAAAAATTTTACTGAATGATTCAATAAGTAGTGAATTACGCAATTTTAAAAAGGAATTGGATGAATTATAATTATAACAAGCGAAATAAATCACATTTTGTCAGGAGGAGATTGGAAATTTATCAAATACATTAAATTATGCAATTACCAGGCCGTGTCTGTAAAAACTGGCTAAAATATTTAAGCAGGTACGTCACTGGACTTATGTGATAATGTTAAATCAGGGTGAAACCAAAGGGGTGACGGTTTGGAGAATTGTTGAATGTACCTACTGCTTTGAAATGGTGGAGGGAATGTGACAGGTTTGAAATTTGGCTGATATATAAATATTTGCAGTGCAAGTGCACAAGGACAAGACGGACAGCTGGAATTATCAGAATGAAAGTGATAAATTATGTCGGGTCTGCATCCCGCAGACAAGACCCTGTAGTGGGTGACGTAGCCAGTTTGAGAGGTGTTTCAGGGCAGAATCAAGGAGAATGAAGGTTTTGGATTAGAAATTGTACTATAGAGAGATAATATATTCACATAAATAAAAGTGAGACAACAGATCGGACTAAGATGGCGGATACCAGATTGAAGTACAATTGAACAGTAACATTTCGTTTTCTCAAATGACTGGATACCGTTAGGAGAACCTTACTTATGAAAAAAACGATTGAAGAGTGGACACATGAAGTACGTTACCTTTAAAATGGGTACTTGTAACTAGCGGGGCTAAAAATAAAAACAGTCATTCTTAAAAAACAAAGTTTTCACTAAACTTAAATCTAACGAGGTGGGCAATATTAACACTTGGTGTGGAGAACTGGTGAGTTTTTGCACTTAGCTTCCTTATATTTGGTATTTACAAATACCTCACAACGCTTATTTTAATTACCACTGTCACCCACCCACGTCCCGCAAGTACATCATAATTTAAATCGTTAGTGATACCTACCTATCCCTGGGTACTACTTATACCTACTTCCGCCTTCATTTTATAAATTTAGAAAATTTTGGAGTGCTTTCTGAAGCAATAAAAACGATATAAACAATACAGGTTGACCAGTTTTCCTTATTGGAACCCTGGACACCGAATCAGCCTCCGTTTCAGTAGGACGGTGCTGGCTTTTCCCGCGTTCTTAATGTTGATTGATTAATCCCTTTAAAGCGCTGGTTTCTGTCGAAGGTAGTGGAAGGCCAACTTTAGATGGTCTCCCTGGAGCGGCCCCTGTTACGACCACTTTCCGCCGGTGAGAGGACGTATTCACGGAGTTACAATTGAAAGAGAACCAGAGGGGTATTCACGGGACTCCTGAACTCCTGACATAATTATTGACAAATATAATATAAAAACTTTTGCCCTTCAAATTGTGATCAGAAAAAGTTAAATGTGTGTATGCGTGATTTGATGGGATTGCACTCACCTTCTAACATTAAATGTATGTATGCGTGATGTGATGGGATTGCACTCACCTTCTAACGTTAAATGTATGTATGCGTGATGTGATGGGATTGCACTCACCTTCTAACGTTAAATGTATGTATGCGTGATGTGATGGGATTGCACTCACCTTCTAACGTTAAATGTATGTATGCGTGATGTGATGGGATTGCACTCACCTTCTAACGTTAAATGTATGTATGCGTGATGTGATGGAATTGTACTCACCTTCTAACGTTAAATGTATGTATGCGTGATGTGATGGGATTGCACTCACCTTCTAACGTTAACATAATACAGATTTCAAAATATTTATTATTTTTTGCATAATTAGTGGCAGGCATGACGACGAAGAGGTAGACACGACGTCAACTTTATCGTGACCAAACGTTAAGAATCACAGAACTTACGGTGATACAGAGAACTTATTTTTTCTTCTATTTTTTGGAAACTCCTACGAAATTCATACTATTCCAGTTTGTGAACTACACCAACAATATTGAAGAAAATTTCATTTCCTTTACGCAATAACCAAATTTAATGCCCACGTCAATTTTATACAGATACAAATGAATATAGAGAATCATTCCCGAAAGGTTTATTACTGAAAAGATTTTGAGAAACAGCATTTATCAATGTTACCTGTCGACGTTTGAGGGCGTGTCATTTGTCATATCCTAATTGCTATCACAGAGAAGGGAACTTCACAACAAGTTATACATAATATGATCCAAATGGTCGAACGTCGGTCGACCATGTGAAGGTGTTTTTAATTTCCCTAGAGTTAAATTTTACTAACGACGTGGTGGTATACGGAATTTTATTTACATATAATAAACCGTACGAGATTTTTTATTATTTTTTTTATTTTATGTAACACCTCACAAGAACGCCCCTGTCTATAAAGTGTAAAGGCAGGGGAACTATGTCGCCAACCGGGATGGGCAGCATTGTGGAGCGGGTTAAGGTAGGGGCTCTAGGAAGGGATTTATTAATGCGGGTCTTAAAGAGCCCCAGAAAAACAGATGCCGGTAGCTCGTACCACATATGAGCCGTATTACACAGAAACGAGTCGAAAAGCCTGTCCGTTCTCATGAAGCTAACTGTGAACGGGTGTTCCGCTCGTTCACCGGTGCACCGGGGATCAATGCTGCTAGCTCCTTAGAGCAGGCTCCATTAAAATAACTGCAGAACAGGCTCAGCACGCCTACATTGCGTCTGTGCATTAGAGATGGCTATCGGTATGTTAACAATGGATTGTCAATCAGACGGATAGTCATCTTTTTCACAGAATCAAGAGGGTTTATCAAGTAATGTGAGGCCTGAGGTGGCTCTCAAATTCAATTGTTGGGCGTTCTTTAGCTTTGAACAGGGTTACCAGCTGGTAACTATTGAAGAGCAATACTGGAGACGCACAGTTTCTTGAAAGATAGATTTTCTGGGCTTCTATAGAGCCCCGATACTTGAGCCGGTCTGATATACTTACTCCAAGCATTTCAAATGAGTATTTAACCAGAATGTTATTGATCTCCATCTTTGCCGAAATCAGACATACTTGGGTTTTCGAGACGTTGAAACTGACCAGGTTATTCCAGGCACGAACCCTCTCAAGGTGGTGGTGAACTTTTTGTCTCAAAACTTCCCGGCTGCTCGGACATCATAAGTGTAAGGGGGCTTGTCAAAAACATATACATCATGAACGGCGCTGTCATCGGCTTAGCAATGAATTGGTCCCCATTCAACCAGTTCGTTGATTTTTGCGGAGAGGAAGAGGAGCCGTCAACCACGAATTATGGAAAAGCAACGAAGCAAGCAGCGTTTTGCCCCGTTTACGATTTCTTCAAAGTCAGCCTTTGTAAAAAATATATTTATTTATTTGTTTATTTTTTTATTATTACCTCATCACCTCAGGATCTCATCATCTCATCATCTCATCACCTCATCACCTCAGGATCGCCTCAAGGGCGTTAACGTCCTATCAGGATTTTACAGAGGAAATTGACGATTAATGTACGTAAGTTTTAATAAACAGATTATAGCATAACTATATACAAATCTATAAAAAATCCAAATAATAACACCTGATATTGTAAATACAGCAAAGTTTCACTACTGTATTTACTACATTTAGACATATTTCATGATTCCTTTCTGACATACAAAACTAACTTATTAAATTTCTTAGCATGACATATTTCACATCATTTTTCAAAACTCCTATGTATTAACAGTCAATTACAATTCGTGAGCTTATTCTAATTCTTGTTTTCAATTCATTTATTATTATATATCTACACACTTCCTTCCTTTTATAACAATCTCAGGCGAAATTACGTAATGATATTTTATGGACATACGTAATAGGTACTAAAACTATGTAATAACTAAAAATATCTAACTGTATCTTATTGTACTGTGTATGTCTTAACAAATAAATAAATAAATAAAAATGAGGTAAGTATGTACATTTTACATTCGTATATGCATACAATTATTCATGTTTGTTGCAAACCTGTAAGACTGAAAACAGGTAAATGATCTACTCGAAAAAATATAAAAAAATAAATATTTACATCAATATATTATAGTTATTAGTATATTATATACTGATATGTATAATAAAACAGAAGATTAAAAAAGGAGAAAATAATGTTTGTTGTGTCCTATAAAAAACAAAACTAATAAGCAATGGCAAAATACCAACGCTGTAATTAATATCGAATTTTTTTTTAATTTTTTTTATTTTTTAATGTATGTTTTATTTAGTTATAAGAGTTTACATCTTATACCTAATATATTATTTACTATGACTACTACAATATTATTTACTTCTTACATACTAAAATTTAGATTTCACAACATTGAGACATAATCCACGAAAAACTGCAAGACTTTTAGCTTCCTTAACAATTTAAATAATAGTACTTGAAATGATAAATAAATCAAAGTATAATAAACATATCAAGAATGTCCGTACATGCATACAATCATTAATATGCGTGTAAAAAACAAATAAACTAAGGATTATGTGATTTAAGCGTTGGAAGGTATAGAGACAAGACTTTTTTTAAAGCTAATAAATAATACAAGTCAATAATTAGCAAATAGAACTGAAATTAGTTGCCTTTTGAAACTCACAAAATTATTAACACAAAATATATCAATAATTTCGCAGTGTTTGTTTGCAAGGTGATGATTTCTTGGAATTGGTGAATAAAAAGTAGTTATTCAATTATTAATAATAAAATGCTTCTAGTTTGTATGGCAGGTACATATTCATATAAATTAATTCCAATAATTCAGGGCTGTCAATAAGAGATTTGATAATTTTTAATAAAAATAATATATCAGTTAAAACTCTTATATCTGATAGTTTGAGAAGTCTGGTTTCAGTACGTAAGTTATTATAATATTTATTTTAGTATCGATGTAGGTACCGAAAGGAATTTATTTTGTACCTTTTCTAAGGCTTGTAGTAAGAATGGACTTTGTAGTACGGTGAACAAACTGTTGCATTATATTCTAATTTACTTCGTACTAATGAGCAATATGGATGTTTTAAATTTGACACATTTTTAAAATTTACCCCATTCTCAAAATAAAACCGAACATTCTCCGATGAGAAGATGTTTTATTTTTATTTTCATCTTTTGTTTTTAAAGTTGCGATCATCGCTTGTAGTTTCATCGATGTTTAAATTAAACTACAGACTCTCGTGGAATAAGACACCGAGATTTCGAATCTGTAAAACTCGAAGAAGATTAGCGCCATTAATTAAATAAGAAAAATGAAGAGGATTCTTACTTTTGCAAAAACTAATGATCTGGCATTTACTAATATTTAGTTAGCAAATCATTTTCTGAACTCCAAGCAAATAGTTTATTCAGGTTCAACTGCAAAATAGCGGGATCATTATCATCTTTAATTATTATTTAGGTCTTCAGATCATCGGCAAATAACAGAACTTTGACTTTGCTAAAAAATATTTACTATGTCATTGATGAACAAACAAAAATATATGTTTAAATGTTGAGAAAAAAAATATTCAAAGCGTTTCCAAAACATATTTCGAGGAACAAGCTATCTGTTCTTATTATTGCAAGATTTTGGCAAAATTCCGATAAAATCATAACAGCATTCTATTTATAAAAAAAAATCAATTACCTTCAATGGGACCACCTCAAGGACGCTGTAAATTGTGGTAAATGAAGGTGCGGTGGTGGTGTTGCACCTACGCACATTACTTGACATACCCAATACCCACTAACTTAAGAACAAGTAATTGAATCTTAAAATCACAAGCGTCTTGTAGGTGTGGTAGCTCTTTTGAAGGCATTATCAAACTGTGGTGAAGCCACTGACGAACGATCTATTTGGTGACTAGACAGTTGTCCCACCGACAGTTGATCCCCCGGCCAGTTGATCCCCCGGAAAGTTGATCCCTCGGATAGTTGATTCCCTAAAAGATAATTTGTACGTCCTCATCGATAAGTGTGCAGAAAACAAAATTTGCTCTGTTAATTTCCTCAAAAGAAGATTCTTAATAGATTTGATAAATCAAAATGAAGACACAAAAAGCGCCATGACCTCGGAAACTGATAATGAACGTTACAAAAAAGGTCAAGAACAAAAAAGCTGATAAATTATCAAATTTTATTATCCAAACAACACCGAAACAAAGAAAAAAAAACAAAACGAAATAAATATTGGATACTCAAAAATACACGTGATGCAAGACTGCGATCCACTGATGCAAGCTATCATTGCCTTGGCTACGGACACACCTCACTAATATGCCTAGAAATCATGAAGAGTTAGATGCCTCCACTGTGCTGAAAAGCACAAAATACAACACAGCACCAAAAAACAAAATCCTGCCAAATGCCACAACTGTACCAAGAGAAAAAGGGATCACAATGAACATCCAGCTAAGAGTCAATTATTTGTATTAATTAATTTCGATTACTTATTTTTTCATCCCCCTAATATGAATAATTTTTTCACTGAGGAATTAAATAAAACTCTCAATATTTCGGAATATATTTTTCCCACTGTAAATGATTGTAATAACATCTTAGATGAAATAATAAATTCATTCTCAATGTTTACTTTTAAAAAGTCATAAACCGGACGTTATCGTAAATAAACCATGTTAACCAAAGCATTTTCCAGTGAGTAAAATAATTTTTATACCGTATTATAGCTACTTTGTAACGTCTTGCGCGATAAACAGAAATAGTGTTATTGTTGTATATGTGAAATCGTGTTATTCAACATCACAGTGGAAAAAGTATGTACCGAGTAACTTGCCTAGATATTAATCCGAATGTAAATAAAATATATTTTTTTTAATATTATCGCGATTTACCAAACACATGGATCTAATGAATATACTTTTTTATGGATGAATTCCACATTATTTTATCAAAAAATAATTTTAAAAAAATACAAAAACGGGAATAGGCGATTTCACGAAAATAATAACAAAATAAAAACTGATTTCATGTACGAAATTAATTTAATATTATGTTTAAAAAAATATACTAGAGTAACGACGGGCCAACGTCCATCATGCATCGATCACATGTGGTGTAACACAAAAGATACCGATAAATTACATACAGTTGTAGGTATTAAAATATAATATTACTGACCATCCCACATAATAACATATATTAACATAATATGCATTTTGAGTCGCGAAATCATGACGTACCTACCCACAAATATAGATCATAATATATGGGCATTTTTCACAATATCAAATAATGATTAGTCACATATTTTTTTCAAATGACCTACCATGCTTGGATATTATATTTTATATTGAAAATAATAAAATACTTAGTTCTAGCCAATTTGGATTTAGAGATAAAACCAGATACTCATGATGCCATTGCAGAACTAACTACAACTACATACCTTGCATTGGATAAAAAAAAATCTTGTCATTTTCATAGATTTACGTAGGGTATTTGATAGTATCGAGGCGATGACGGGCGAGGGTAGGTATTGGTTACAAATCTATCCAATTCAAAGAGGTGAAAAGGTATAATTAAATAACACACTTAGTGAAGATGAAATTTTGAAATTTAGAATTCCGCAGGGGACTGACATTGGACCAATGTTAATTAGAATTTGTTTAAACTATCACTTCATGGGAAACTCATATATTTTGCTGACGACACTCCAATAATAATCTAAAAAATGTATGGACCGAGATTACCAATGAAGCCAATCAAGACATGAAGGTTATAGAAAATAGTTCGATAACAATCTATTTTCACTCAAGACAGAAAGAACTTACACATATAAGTATGTCATATTTTGTTATTCGGCCATATATCCTCTCTGCATACCCCTTCGAGGACATTTCGTTATAATATACGTAAGTAGATACAGCGCATTTCCCTTAACAGACTGCTTAGACTGTATGTCATATTTTGTTATTCGGCCGTATATCATCTCTGCATATCTTCGGGGATATGGCATTATTGTTATCAAACATATTTGTATTGCGGATTTCCATTCAGAAGCCTGAATAAAATACATAGAATTTTGTTATACGCCGCACAGAGTCGTATTTGCACGATCTACGCGGCCAAAAGTCCCAATCTCAAAATAACAATACTATTCATAAAAACCGGTTCCCCGAACAAAGGACTAACTCGTGAACAGAACCCGTCCCTGTTCTACCTTGTAATGCGCACCGCGCACCCGTGGCGTCAGTCGGAATTGAACCGTTTCACCTAGTGCACGTATCTGTTCTCGGCGACGCGCTTTATTATACGAACTTCCCAAGTTATTTTTTATGTTAACAAGTTATTGTTACAAATTGAAAGTGATGGATTCTAATGAAGAAGGTAAGAAACTTACAAATTACATTATAAAAGTTATGGTATATATACAAAACAAGATTATTATTTCAACTTATAAAAAATGTCTTTTTCGTACCCTGATTTCCTTCAATATTTTTCTTTACTAGTGTTTGTGTTCATGTATAGGGGTAGATCGGGCTATGGTTATTATTACAGGTTGTTATTTGATCCTTTTCCTTATAACTAATATCAAAATCGTGTCCGGAAACTTCCGGATAAATATAGTTTTGAAACGTTAAAGATGTGTAGCGAAATTTCGTATAAAATTGGAAATGTTTGTTAGTGTCTTTTAACTTAATGTATGTTTGTTTTAGGTTCAGAGGGTGCATCAGAAGTAAAGATTGTGACTCGACAATACTTATTCGACCGCATGAAGAAGGAAAATTTGCCTAGTTTAGATGCAAATCTAAACTATCTAAAAGATCAACTTTTGTCATGTGAAAATTATAATGAAGACCAAATTATTAAATTGAAACGTGGTTTTGCCTTTTTAAAATCAGAACTGAAACAAAGGTGGGTCAAAGCTCATTATAAAGAAGCTAATTTTCTAAAATACAACCAATCTTGGCTATAAGGTACTTTTGAAATACCCGTAGTTGAGACAAAAAAACGGCCAGGTCGGCCATCCAAGTCGTTCGAAGACTTAAGTGAGAGGAGCAAAAGGCGAAATACTGAAGAACTTCGTTCTAATTTTGAAAAGGATATCATAATCCATGCTGCGACAGTGGAACTGGGAAAATCTGGTAAAAAAGATGCATCAAATGTCTTAAAAGATATCACCAGTACTCCGACACGAGCAACTAAATATAAAAAGGCATTTTACTGTACAAAATCAAGTAAAAAGCAAGCCTCCTCCTTAACACCAATGCAAGCTTTGCAAATGTTAGTAGATGCCGATTTGACACTTGGACAGTACGAAATTTTAAGAAAGACCAATAAAAAGTTTTTTCCATGCTATAGCCGCTTACTAAAAGCCAAGCAGACAATTTACCCACCTCAAGAATCGATTACGGTGACAAGTACTAGTGCCGAAGCTCAATTGCAGCCTCTAATGGATGTTACCGCTAGGCGTTTAACGGAGTACCTAGAAGAGCTATTGGAGACTTTAAAGGATCAAGAGCGTGAATGCCTAACTCTCATAAGTAAATGGGGTTGCGATGGGTCCCAGCAATCACAGTTTAAGCAAAAACTACAAAATGATACCGATTCGGATGCAAATATATTTCAAAGCTGCTTTGTACCTGTCCAATTGATTTGTGGAGATAATAAAGTTTTATGGAACAATCCAACGCCCTCAACGTCGACCAATAAGATTCCGTTTTGTCAAGGAAACAACAGATGTACTGAAGAGGAAATAAGACATGTTAAAAGCGCCATTAACTTGTTAGTCCCAACAGAGGTCAATATAGTGGAGAAAAAATTCTTAATAAAGCACACATTTGTACTGACCATGGTAGACGGAAAGGTCTGCAATGCCGCCACAGGTACAAAGTCCACAAGTAGGTGCTATATATGTGGAGCAACCTCGAAAGATTTCAATAAATTGGACTACACAAGAGGAGTGAACTTTGCAGCCCTTGAATTTGGAATATCGGTGTTGCACGCCAGAATTCGAATTTATGAATGTATCCTACATTTAACCTATAAACTCTAAGTACAAAAATACAGGGAAAGGAAATCGAAGGAGGAGAAAGACCTAGAAGAGCAAACCAAGAAAGAGATACAAAGAAGGTTTCGCAATGAAACAGGGCTAATAATAGATATGCCTAAGTCCAATTTCGGCAATACCAATGATGGCAATACCAGCAGAAGGTTCTTTGAGGACCCCAAATTAGCTGCAAAAATAACTGGCATCAGCTATGAGCTAATTTACAGACTAAAAGTCATATTGGAAACAATTTCAAGCGGGTTCAAAATTGATCCCGTAAAGTATGAAAAATATGCTTCAGAAACTGCTCGCGTTTATGTGGACCTATATTATTGGCACCCTATGACGCCAACAATGCACAAGCTTTTAGTCCATGGCGCAGTCATCATCGAAAAAGCATTATTACCAATCGGACAGCTTTCCGAGGAAGCAGCTGAGCCTCGCAACAAACATTTTAGATGTTACCGCCAAGATTATGCGAGGAAATTTTCAAGGGAAAGCTGTAATCAGGATATTTTTAATCGCCTTCTTCTTTCTTCTGATCCTATGCTAAGTAGCATGCGGACTGTAAAAAAAAGGAAATCTGGAACATTTTTACCTGTAACTTTGGCCATGTTTGCCCCTGCAGACCCCAATATATCAGAAAGTTCATCGGAGAGTGATGAAGAATGCCAATAAACTAGCATTTTGTTATTTCCCTTTGTACAGACCGAAAATTGTACTTTTTTGATTTTTTGTAAATATATAATTATATAATCTTGAATATATATATATAATTATTGTGAAAAATTGATTTTTTTAATTTATTTACATTGTTTCTATACCAATTCAGTATAAACATAGTTTTGGCCGCGTAGATCGTGCAAATACGATTCTGTGGCGCCGTCTAACATCTCTATAAACTTACTTTACCGATGAGGACGTACAGAAGAAATAATCATTAAGGGGATCAACTGGCAGAGGGATCAACTGTCCGGGTGGTCAACTGTCCGGGGGATGAACTGTCGAGGATCAATTGTCACGGAACAGTATAATTATAAGATTTTAAAAAGTTACTTTTATTACCAAGGCCCTTATTTACATTTCAGATTAAATTATGCTAAGCAGTTTGCTGGTCTTTAAAAATATTTATAGAGGTATTATGTATTTACGACTATAAATGCATAATACTTTCTCCGTGCTAAGCGTTTTTCGCAAAATTATGTAAATGAATTCAGTTCCAATGGCAAAAAGGATGAAAATCCAGTTTCATGCGCAATTAGCCTGCGAAAATTAATGTCGAGATGATAAACATAAGTTCTTTGATAGAATTGTCGTAATTTTGACGTTAGTCATAAAATAGAAAGTGAGTATTTCATTCAAATTACATTTTGATAAGAATATTTTCATCTTGGAGATGGTCTGGTTTGTCTATCTGAGATTGAAGGCCAATATGATTTATAAACGTTTTGTTTAAGTAAAAAAAGTAAGAATACAAATAATTAAAAAATATTATATGATTGTGTAGATAAAATTTGTGAAAACGTGTATTTATGTTGTTGTGTTTAGTGAACACCTCACTAGGATAATGTCAGTATTCTTTTTTGTATTTATTGTTATCAAGTTTAATTTGTAACTTACTAACTAGGCATCACACCGTTTCCTCGCAGGGATAGGCAGAGAGGACGGACCGCCAAACAACTCGGTCGCACCACACACTCCATGTCTCATTCACGTTCATACATCGTACCACACGTACTCTTCTATTATTCTGATTTCTGACCGATTCTGGCCGATTCAAGTATCTGATTCACTTGTATTCCTCGGAAGTCCCCAACTTCTTCTAAAAATTCACATTTTCGTCAAATATTCTACATACACTCCTTTCTTCGTTCATTCGCTCTACAAGTCTAAAACATCTGAGAGTCCCTTTCTCAATCTTACTTATTACGCTAACATCAACCAGCCTTGCTTTCTTTGCGGATCTCCACATTGCTCACACGATCCACACTGACAAGGCGACTCAGTGCAAGTAACCGCCCGGAGCCGGTATACACTCAAGTAGTAACTAGCTCCCAGTGAGCGCTTAGGAAGGTTGCTTATTTGAATATCATTATTGCTTAATATCAACTAACTAATGCAGTCAATGGAAAGAAATCACCTTTTCACAGATTTGTATTTACCTTTTCGGAAAGCATTCTTATGTAATATAATATTTATTTGAGATTATTATCTCCCCCCCCCTGCTTACATAAATCCTCCATCATTATGAAGGACTGCCGCGCCTTCTAAGAAGGATTTCAATTATTTTCAGGTAATTCGAAACTTGTAGATTAATTTTTATTTTTTGTATTTTTCACAAGAAATATATAATTTTGACATGATCGTGTTATAAAGTAAAATATGGCATTTCCTCACCATAAAGAGACAAGGCTATTGTGTTTGGTGAGGGAATTCTAGTTCAATTATATAAAGTTATGCAAAAATACACACGAAAAAAAGCAAGAATTGCCAATAGCGGAAAAACAGATTTGGACTCTGTAGAAGTTGCAGGAAATTTTGCAAATTAATTTTAAATTCATGAATATTTATACTCTAGATGGGTTTCTAGATTTATAACGGTCTTTCACCCTATTTCAAAGAAGGTTGACCGCTACAATCCGGCCAACTACCGCCACATAGTGATCACAGATAGAACGTGTGATCAACAACAAACTTCTCACATAATTCGAGAAGAACAAAATTATTAACTACCATCAATACGGATTCAGGCGTAACCGTTCGTGCGGTGATCTTCTCGCAAATGTGACGCAAGTTTGGAAGCGGTGCCTGGAACGTTACTGTGAGACTTAAACGGTTGCACTGGACATTTCCAAGGCCTTTGACCGGGTTCGGCACCGAGGACTTGTCAGCAAACTGTCCATTGTATATGCGGATTGCCGACTTTTTAAGGGAAAGGTCGATTATTGCCGATGGTTTCACCTCTTCCTCACACTTAATAAATGCTGGCGTCCCAGAGGCATTGGTTTTGTCTGCGAATTTGTTTTTGTTGTGTGCACCAAATCACTGTTACACGGATGATGTCCATGATATCTTTTTGTTTGACAAGCCCCCAAAGGATACACAAGTTCTAACAGCTCGGATGGGTTTGAAGCAGAGAATGGACGGTTGCAATCATGTCTGATTACGTCGCAAGGGATTGAAATGGCAATATTGTTTCCTTCAACGCAAGTAATCTTCCCAACATGCCTTCCAATGATATGCTCGGTGTAACTCTAAGTGACCAGCTCAGGCACGGGGTTTCCAACGAAGCCAGAGTCAAGATAGCCTCACAGAAGCTGGGTGTACTGTACAGGGCCTTTGTCAAATAACGAAATCAGTGCTTATTATTCACCATAACTCGAAAACATGTTGTATGGAAAATCCTTCAAAAGCTGCAAATATATTTAATACCGTAAAATATTGACCAAAATATAACAATTCCAGACTGTAATATTGATGCCGAAAATAAAATGTCAAGTCACTTCAGAAGACGAAATGATATCGGTTATAAAATGATATGAAAGGAGGTTCTGCCCCAGGCTTTGGTGGAATTACGGTTAATATACTTTAAAATATTAAAACTAAAATTTCTAAAACATAAATGCATCTAAAAAATACAAGTTTCCAAATCGAAGAATTTACGAACAAACTACCCTTATTCTAGTATTTAAATCTGGTAATCCAGAAGAAGTAAACATTTACCGACCCATATCAGTATTCTCAAATGAAGCAAAAATTGAAAAAAATAATTAAAAAAGAACTAACCAAATTATAAATTGCAATAGTTTAATTATTAATGAAAATCATTTCGGTTTTATGGAAGGTAGAAGCACACAGGATGCAATTGCAAAATTAACTAACCATGTTCATAATTCATTAGATAAATAATAACATAGCATTTATATAGCACAGTTTCGTGCAATTTCACTTCAAATGCATCGGAATTATCATAGATTTCAAAAAAGCGTCCAATAGAATATCACATGACAACCTGATAAGTAAATTAAGTTATATTGGATTAAATGGTACAGCTCTAGAATGAATAATTAGTTACCTTTTCAAAAGTGATCAAAAAAACCAACCTTGTGCTTGGTCAGCACAAAATAAGTAATGCCAAAAGCATAACTCAAGGTACAGTCCTGGGACTGTTACTGTTTATCATCTACGTAAATTACATTTTTTATATAAAAGCTAAGTGGTAAAATAATATCTTACGCTGATGACACTGTCATAATTGCAATCTGATTTTCTGTCGTTTATAAAATTAATTGTTTGTTTGTAAAGCTTACTTTTTCTCTTATTGAATTTAATAGACCCTGAGTGATCCACGGTTTTATGAATTTATTTTTTGCCAGATTACGATTTGGAATTTCAGTTTTATATTTTTCTGTAGGCGTCGATAAAATGTTTTCAAATTTCTTTGAGCATATTTCAACCTCTTCACAATAGATAACAGGTTGCCAATTTTCAGTTTTCAAGTTATCAATTAATTTCTACAGATTTCATTTGGTATACGATTTTTTCACTAACATTTTTTTTCTGTATTTTTTTTTCCTCTCACAAAAAATATACATGTGTGATGGTTGGTAATGTTATTTTTCCTGACAACGGTTTTTATTTTATGGAGATCTAGACAAGAGACAAGATGGTTTCTGAACTTGAATTTTCCGAGTACTTTCATTCATACATGATTTAAAATTGTTTTTTGGCACACAGTTGAAATAATCATGTTTAAGAGTACTATCTATATTTTTGTTAATGTTGATACTGAAACCCTCGGTGATTGCGGGTTTTGTTTTTGATATTATTTGTCGTTTTGTTCGATAAATAATTTGGCATTAGATCCGTGAATTCTATAGATTGCTTTTAAATAATAATTCATTTTACTATAGTCGAGTTGAATTTCTATGCAGTATGTTGAATCTACACTGCGTTCTAATTGTTACAATGTTATTAATGAGTATTGCGATACCACTGTTTTTATTAATATTTATGTTTGTTTCTATATAAGTATAATCAAATAAATTATAATGCGGTGATTCTCTATTCGTACACGTTTCCGTTAACACTATAACGCCCAGCTTTACTTGAAGATTATTTTTATTGGGAATAAATTGTTCTGTATTCTATATTAAGCTAAATTGTTCTATATTAAGGCTCCGTATATTAACATGAAGTATTTCTATACCGGAGAACTTATCTGTGATGATTTCGTTGCACTCTTTTGCATTTTGATTCTTGAATTCATTGATTTTGAAGCTGCTTGCCAGTTGTGCGCTTATGAAGTCGTCCATTTTGTTGTACATATAATATTGTAGATGGGTATAGAAACAATAGTTGTTTACATTATTTTATTTTCAAGGTCATTGTGATTTTTTATTTCAATTATGAGTGAGTTTTCAGATTATCGTACCAGTAATTTTCCGTTTTCGAACCAAATGTATTTGAATTTTTTCTCCTTTGCCCTTATTTCAGTTTTCCATAATATATTTTTGTAATATGGCGACAGCTCTTCATTTACGTAAAGTTTTTTTATTAACATCTGCAATTAGAAGGAACATATTGCTATTTTTTTGGCACTCATCATTATCATTTTTTGTTATTTATAGTTAAATATTAGACGCGGGAGGTTTAATATCAGTTGATTTTGGATAATTGAAATTTGTCCGCTGGTTCTAGATTTATTCTGAAGGCAGATGTAATTCTGTTGGCTATATCATGCGGCGGTTCGTTAATCGAGACTTTAAATCAGATAACCTCTACAGATTTTTTTGGTTCTCTTTTGTTCTGATTCGGTTATATTAATTTCTAAGGCAACGATTCTTTTTTCTTTCTAAGTCCTCTATAATTTCTTGGTGTTGTTTCGGTAAATCGAGAATTTAATTTAATTTTTCATTGATTTCATAGTATCTGTCGCTTACAAATTGGGTTACTGTTAAATCAACTAATTCCGTCTCGAATTTTGAAAACATTTGTGATTTCAACTCACTTAGTTTTCGATCAATGTAGTCCGTGAACGAGTTCACGATTTTTTGGTGTTCCATATCAGATCTTATTGAAGACATAATGTTTGTAATTTAAATAATTAATAATTAAATATAACAGTATTGAGTGGCGAGTAGCGGGTTCGATGGGGAACGAGCAGCTAGACGCTGGCTGGCTGAAGACGATATACGGCGTACCTTCACGTGCAAGAAATTGAAAATGTTTTTATGATTAATAACATCGTTTGTGTTTGAGATAATAACTCACTGAACTTTTATCCAGCTAAGAATGTGGCTCAAGTTAAAGTAGCACTTCACTTTTTGCTTTATATTATGTTTTATGTAATAAGTTTAGACGCGGTTTATATGTAAGACTTGACCATAAATGACCGTGTTAACATATAATAAACAATTATTTCTTTTATAACCGTATATACTCCTTTACTACCATTTTCAGCCTGATCCAACTTTTATTTATAATAAATTTCTTTTGGATGCTTTATAAAATAAGAGAGTTTGTTTTTATATGCTTTAAAATGATTGAGTGAATTTTGGTTCTTTGGTTGTTGAGTAGTTTGTAAAGAGCTTGATTATGTCGTACTACTGACTATTAAACCAAACTACTCACTATTACTACTACATCCACGTTTTTAACGGTTTAAAGTTAGACAGTTTGGTTATGGGCATTATCTTATTTGTTGAGTCACTAATGTATGTGGATATTTTTTCTTCAAACATTTGAAGTAATTGTTGACATAATTTAATGAAGACAATGATGTAATTTCCTCGATTTTTCTGATTCTACTTGATATTTTAACATATTCATATTAAATAGCCTTTTTGAGTTTATACATCCCTAGAAAAAAAAATTATTATGTAGTATTATGAAATGGTAGTTAGATAAATTTGGTCTTGGGGCTAATTTGGGGGAAGTTCCGAAGAAACAGTCGTGGTCATGTTCACTGCTCCCGTAGATAGTCGACAGACAGTAAAAACTATATTTTATTATGTAGCTGTATGCAACTGAATTTTGTCTTGGGGCTCATTTGGGGGTAGTTCCGAAGAAACAGTCGTGGTCATGTTCACTGCTCCCGTAGATAGTCGACAGACAGTAAAAACTATATTTTATTATGTAGTTGTATGCAACTGAATTTGGTCTTGGGGCTCATTTGGGGGTAGTTCCAAAGAAACAGTCATGGTCATGTTCACTGCTCCCGTAGATAGTCGACAAACAGTAAAAACTGTATTTTATTATGTAGCTGTATGCAACTGAATTTGGTCTTGGGGCTCATTTGGGGGTAGTTCCGAAGAAACAGTCGTGGTCATGTTCACTGCTCCCGTAGATAGTCAACAGACAGTAAAAACTATATTTTATTATGTAGTTGTATGCAACTGAATTTGGTCTTGGGGCTCATTTGGGGGAAGTTCCGAAGAAACAGTCGTGGTCATGTTCACTGCTCCCGTAGATAGTCGACAGACAGTAAAAACTGTATTTTATTATGTAGCTGTATGCAACTGAATTTGGTCTTGGGGCTCATTTGGGGGTAGTTCCGAAGAAACAGTCATGGTCATGTTCACTGCTCCCGTAGATAGTCGACAGACAGTAAAAACTATATTTTATTATGTAGCTGTATGCAACTCTTCGAAATGCAGTAAATTAGGTCTTGGGGCTCATTTGAGGGTAGTTGTGACGGTACAGTCATGTTCATGTTCACTGCTCCTTCAGATAGTCGACAGTCAGTAAAAACTATATTATATTATGTAGCCGTACGTAATGCTGTCAAATGTAGTTAATTATGTCTGGGGCTTATTTATGGGAAGTTGTGACGACATAGTCAGGTTCACGTTCAGTGGCACCTTTAGATAGTCGACAGGCAGTCAAAAGATTTTTGATTTTTACAAAATAAATATATTATGTTTGTGCTATGACTGTCAATAACTATGTGCGTAATTTGCTGTTAATTCTAAATGAATAAATAATTTCACGATAAAACAAATCAATAGTTTCCTGTCAGATTATGAGATCGCTATGAAGCTGCTAATACCAATAATATGAGACATTCCACGTTAATGGACAAAATAGTTAAATCAGCCCATTTTAATGAACATGGAAACACGTACAGAAATGCCAAAACATAATTACGTTATAGTTCCTTGAACTCTACAAATAACGGATTCGCTTCAAAAGTTGGACTTATTCCAATTCTTCCATCAAGTTTCCTCTCACGCTTTAAAAATACTCCCGGTCCATCATACTTATACTAGCATTACAGACTTTTCCAAGGGCACGGTCAGTGGTCAGCCAAGTGGTTCAGACGTCTTTTCAAACAATCAGGCTTTGTACTTTTGTATTTTTTGCTTTTGATTTTTAAATATCCTAAGGAATACAAATTATTTCCATGTATCTAAATGTAAAAAGGATTGTATTACCCCTCGGATGCATATGAAGTTTGGAAAAACTGTAAAACTTAATTTTAAAATCATTCACATTATTTCAAGATTCCCGGTTCCGCCACTTTTGCACTACTTCAGTTACAAAATCATATCTCTTTAGTAAAAATGTCCCACCGTTAAATATTATTAGCATAAGAAATATTTCTGATGGTGGACTAACTGTACCACTCGTATAAACTACATTAGCACAGTATCACATGTATACGAGTATAAGGGAATAAAATAACTAACTTAAAACTACGATATTATATTTTTAAAAAAATCACTTAATAATAAATAAATTTGTGGTACCATACTGTTTTTACTTTTTCATCGTTGTATTATGTTTTATTATTTGTTACAAGTTCTTGTCTCCCAAGTATCTCCCAAGCGCAAGCATCTCATTTATCACGAAAGTGTTGTCTTGTAATATAGTATAAATCAATGGTTAGTTGTAGTAATAAAATTTATGAAAATTAAAGAAAACTGTTTCGCCCTTAAACTGTTAGTTTGACAATGAATCCCCTACAGGTGTAGGGTGTAAGGTGCAGGCGTAAAAAACTCCCTTTCAGACCGCGTACCGTCGCTATCGGCGCTATAATATTATCTCTTAGACCGCGTGCCGTCGCCATTTGCGCTATAATATTATTGGCGTGATATCATAACACCAGTTCGTCGCGCCCGTCGGCGGGAGCTGTCTTTTTTTTAAATATTTTTTTTATTAATTTTTTTTTCGTTAACTTAATTATTTAAAATAAATATGGTTAACATAAAAAGTATTTTGTTCATTTTTTATTTTGGTTTTGGATGATATTTTATATATATCAATAAAAAAAACAAAATTTCATGTTTTTTTTTGTCGGCATTATAAACATCGACCAAGTATTATAATTATAAAGTATATAAAACTAGGTACATCCAATAAATTCTCAATAGTAAAAATATGTTTTTTTTTATTTAAACAATAAAAATACAGCGCCCTTGAGGTGATTTTGCACAAAAACGGCGCTATACAAGTCATCAAATTATTATTATATCTATCCACATCAATAATACTTTGAGTTTCGGGGTTATATTACGAAATAAACAAAAAAAAACCTTCGCGCGTTGTTTTCATGTTTTGTTTAGATGCAAAAAATTTTAATTGAAAAACTAAATGTTACGCAGAAAATATGTCCAAGAAACTACGGTTTTCTCGTAAAGCGCATTCTCATAAACAGCACCGCAACTCGCCAGAGATGTCTCGATGACAGTCGCGATGGGTTACGGCTAACGGAGCGATAGTTGGACAGCACTTTTGGCTGCTGACCAATGCCATCACTTTTTATGATTAGTCATTCACAAGAAAGTTCTCGCTTCTTGAAGTTTTCGCGAGATTTTAATGGGGATAGTTTCTACGTAAGTTACTACTACACTTTACACTGCAAGTGAAAGAATTGAAAGGTTTTAAATAGATGCTCCAGCTTTGTCTAAATGTTACTAGAGAGGGACGGTGAGATAATCTGAACGTATGGAGAAAGGGAGAGTATAATGTGACTCTTAAATGGATTGAAGTAGTCGGGGGCGTAGCAAAAAGCGTGGGTCATCTGACAGGGAATACAAAACTTGAGGCGGATCATATCAGGAGTCGGAATATCATAAGTGTGTTTTTGTTATTTGTTTTTGGGGTGTTATGCTGTGTTGCGCTAACTCCTTCTTTAGCCAACGTTTTGGACAGCATTGCAGTGTCCATCATCAGGGCAGATGTGTTATTTAACACATCTGCGTACATCTGCCCTGCGAAAAGAAGGAGTTAGCGCAACACGGCATAACACCCCAAAAACAAATAACAAAAATACTTTTGGCCGTGAAAATCTTAAATCATATAAGTGTGGATGAGATGACTTATGTTTGAGGAGGAAGCAAGGAGTGCCAAGTTGTGTGGTGTTTCATTTTCTGTTTAGGAATGGCGTTAGTTAGATAGACGGTTGGATAGATTATTATTACACAAAGGAAAATCAGTAGGTGCCAATGGAACAAATTCGACTTTAAATCTTAATTTTAAATTATTTCATGGACGGTTTTCGTCATAATAGGTATTCAGTCAATCATTAAAACTTTTACTTTTCGTAGTGGTAGCCCAATACGAGCCCCGCTTTTTTGTAGGGCTTGACAAATTCGCGTTTTTTTTCGCAAAATTTCTTTTATTTTTTGAGGAATTTTTAGGACAGGTAAAATTAAAACAGGCAAAATGGTATTTTGCAATAAATGTAAACTTTTTGATATTTAGCAACCACGATTTTTTATAATTGATTTTTTTTTTACAAAACCTAATTAAATTATGGTATTATTATTTTTCGGAATAACTTATTGAGTAAAACCTCAAATTATAATATTTAAATACTGAAAACAATATTAGTGATTTTTTCAAACGAAAATCTGAAACAGAAAAATCAGAAAAGGAAACGGTCACATCTGGGACTCGAACCCAGGACCCTTGTCTTTCCGGGACAATGCTCTACCAACTGCGCTAATGGGACCCTATCCTATTCGGTCACTTTTAACTGTATCATACTTCGAATAAGAACTACCAACGTTGTCTTCATTTTTTCACCGCACATTTTTATTGGCAACTATCTTTATGTATGATCGCAAGATTCAACCCGAACTAAATGCAATCCTAGACAAACCTAGATAAACCTATCTTATTGTTAAACAATAAGATAGGTTTATCTATAAGACGCTGTCTAGGATTGCATTTAGTTCGGGTTGAATCTTGCGATCATACATAAAGATAGTTGCCAATAAAAATGTGCGGTGAAAAAATGAAGACAACGTTGGTAGTTCTTATTCGAAGTATGATACAGTTAAAAGTGACCGAATAGGATAGGGTCCCATTAGCGCAGTTGGTAGAGCATTGTCCCGGAAAGACAAGGGTCCTGGGTTCGAGTCCCAGATGTGACCGTTTCCTTTTCTGATTTTTCTGTTTCAGATTTTCGTTTGAAAAAATCACTAATATTGTCTTCAGTATTTAAATTATGGTACCTACGCAACGATGTAGAACACTTAATCATAAAAACATAATTAAAAATTCAACGAGAGTACGTAGTGACTTTGACGTTATGTTGTCTGCTTTCCAATTTTAAAGTTTCTCAAAACCGCAGAAGAAGCATTTATAATGTATATTTTACTTATTTTAAAATATTAGAAAACAGCGTGAAGAATATTTTCCCGTAAATTGCGAATATCTTGTGAATTTTGTTGTTGTTTGTAAAACCATTTTATCGCAAACGCGAATTTTTCAGGATTCTACTAAATAATTCCAGGACCCAGAATTACAAAAATATTTCATACATATACAACAATATTTTTAGTAAGTTTTAAATATGTACAACGATAAAACAAGTCATAAGAGAAATGTCGCATACAAGATTACTGGGATCAAAATAAAGAAAAATAAGTAAAAAGTCAGGGGTAAAACTGAAGTAAGGGTAAAAATGACAAACTCTCGTTGTGCAAACAAGACATCAAGATCAAATGTCCGATCTTAATTTCACCTTCAGCCGATGAGTAAAATGTCCCCGACCGTCAAATGTTCAATATTTAAATATCATTCTATAAGAGATTGAGGAAGAGAGAAGAGAAAAATCCTTTTTAACAGATTCAAATTTTGATGAGACAGGTCGGCCTTTTGGTCGGGACGGTTATTTATATTTTTTGTTATTACTTATTTTATAATTTGACTTAATATACGTATTAAAAAAATTTCTAATTTATGAATTATTTATCCGCGAAAATGTACGACTCCCCCCTCCAACCTCTAACCCCGCTCCTAATGGTCTATATTTATCTTTCGTATATGAATTCATATTATTATATTGTATAAAATATTCTAAAAGTATTGAATCTGTGCAAAAAAAAATCCTAAGACTGTTATCATTTAAACTTGGATTAAATGCCTCACTCAAAATCTTATGAAGAACGACTACTAAACTTCAAATTTACAACATTGGAAAAAAGAAGACAATTTGCGGACTTAATATGTTTATATAAAATTATTCATGATAAACTTCTTATCACTAATAATATTCATATTAAAGTTCCTAATAGACATAATTTAAGGAGCCAAAATATATTCCATATGAAATATTTAATAACAATATTGCATATTTCAATCCACTGTCTCGAATGTCTCGTCTGTACAATACAGTTGAATGCGACCTTATAGATATATTCGCAAACAGTCTCGCATATTTTAAAAAACAAATTAACAATCTTCTATCATGATATGTTATAAGGAACAGTTAAGAGATATAATTGCTTTATTATTTTCTTTACCTTTTTTCCTTATCCTTTCTCTGTACATTTAGTATATTATATATTTCATATTTAATATTCATGTTTTATATTTCGTTTTTAATTATTATTATTTATGTTTTTTTTTCTTTCACTACTAGCATCTCCGCCTAATATCAACTAAACCTTGTTTGCGCATGCTGTGAACATTTTTAATTGGGGTGTTAATATCTGTGCACATTCCCACGCAAATAATATATATGTAATAATTGTTAACATTCTGTTAATGTTTCAGACAATAAATAAATAAATTTCTTTATATATCTATTTCCTACAAAACGCGCCGATAATCTCAGCGCAAAATATTGTGGTATTCCCAAATTGGGTCTCGGGATAAATAGTACAAATTCATTCATAAAATACTGTGCACCGTAAAAAAGAAATGACTATTATTTACCTGCAATTTGGTCCTCGGTTTCTCCATAGCAGTCTACGTGGCCGGCATTGCGTGAAGTGAATGCTGAACGCCGATCAGAGTTCGCTGTTCACCGATCACATCGATGGCTTATCATAGTTCTGCAATAGGTACTAGTAATGTATCACCGCGCGGAGGTTAACGGTTCATTCCTATTCCTGCGCTTCATTACAATTCACCGCACTGCACTTCACTTATGTCACTGGACACTGCCGAACTAGCTCCTTAATCATTCTATAGCACACTATCACTAGGTACTCGTACAGCACACGACTATTATTGTAGAAGACTTATTTTGTCACTAAACCGGCGCGGGTCGTCCGGTGTAAACTGGCGATGAAGAGAGAACAGATTAGACATTTGAATTATTGGATTGAACATCAAAAGTAAAATAAGGACAGGAAGAGAAGCCAGCAGATACATAATACGGGTAGGCCGCATTTAACATTCATAACAAAATAAAGTTAAAATTATTCTCAATTTCTGTATGATGATCACTCAATATGTGTGATCGCTGCTCAAAAACGTAAAAAATGAGAGAAAAATAGCGAATAGTAGGAAAAAAATATTTAAAAATATATATGAGCAGTGCACACTTTTATTCCTTTAGATCTGCGAGAGATCTCGCGAAATACTTTTTTTCCGTGATGGGTAGATAATTGACACATTGCCATCCATCTATCGAAATGTTAATATCTCAACAGGAAGGAATTGATTGCATGTAGATATATATATCTACGTACGTAAAAAAATGTTAATTTCAGCGGCGTAGTGGTAAAACCCCGCTGAGTTAAAATTTAAAAAAATTCAGGAATCTTGATGTTTTTGCGCACAGTCGGCAAGAGTCTGCATTCTTATGCGGACTCTTGTCTCACGACCACAAGAGACAGTAAAACTTCGGCTCCATGAAATATCACAACGTTGAAGGAAATTGCCTATTTATTTTAGATCTGGTTACTAAACAAGGCTAAAGCCATTTTCTAGCCATGTTATGGTTCTGAATGGTGGTATTAAATGTTTACACTCTTGGTAACAATACATAACCAGGTTACATAGGATTACAAGATATTTAATTTCATTAACTCCTAATATAAATGTTGAAACAGTAAATTAATGATGAATCTACAATGTTTTATCAACGAACGAATATGTTGATGTTTGAAAGAACTATTTGAGTGTGGTGCTTTTAGCAAGACTTACAAACTACAGATTCAGACTATTATTTGATTACGCGTCGCGTCGGTTTAATATCGTTTAATCATTAGTGAAATGTTTACGATGTTTAAGCAATCTTAGCCGTTAATTGCTCGGCCCCGGGGCTCGCTTCTCGTGTGATGTTTTAATCACGGCATGGAATAATAAAATATTGACCATATTTAATATTCTTTGGAGTCTAATGATCAAAATACGTAGTTACATAAGGAAATTAACAATTTGGCCATTGATATGGAAACATTTCAAAAGACACCATTAACAACACCCGTCCGGCCGTGTCCGTTAGAGTCAAATAGTGGTAAACCTCTTTTTAAGGAAGATGAACATTCTTAACTAACACGGCCAAAAGTATTAAGCCGTGTTGTGCTACCTCCTTCTTTAGCCAACGTTCGGACAGCATTACAGTGTCCAACATCAGTTTTACACATCTGCTATGATGAGGTGTATGTCAGGGGTCGGTACGTCCTACTTATGGGTGTCGTATGAAACCATCCCTTCCTGCGTGGTACAAGGCGATGGGTCGGAGAGTCATGTGGTCCCTCGTATTCCTGCGTGAACTTCAATTTGTTTTGAATTTAAGTGTCTTTTTAAATATTGGAATCAGTTCTGTGAAGAATAATATAATATTTTAACGGAAAATTAATTTAACGAGATATTTTCGAAATTGAAATCATAATATCCCGTGATATTTACACTAATCAGATGCCATAATTGTTTTATTTAATTTTATTCTCAATGGTGGTCAGAAACTAGAAGATGATTTCTGGGAGTTAATTTATAAAATGTAACGAATAATTAAAAAAATTATAGGGCGACAGTTTTGTTTAAACATAATAAACAAGTAATCATTTAAATATGCTACATGATGGAAAACTAAATAATATGACTACTTCTTTATGAGTTCATGATTCGCCCTGGTGTCCTGATGTCCTGATGTCCTGGTGTCTTCGTGTCCGTAAAGTGGTCCAGCCGCAGCCGCTCTGCTGGATTTGATCTCATCAGCGAGTAGCGAACCAAACGCAGCTGTCCACCTGGTGGTGTTGGTACGATTGCCTAGATCTAGATCTTCGAATCGATATTAGTTACGGAAGTTGGGGCTTGTGGTTTTAAAACCGTCACAAGTTATTCTCAAAAATGACCTGGTTCAAATATCTATGTGATTAAAGGTAAACAAATTAAAACTAAATTTAACAAAAAGTAAAAACATGGTTATTTATAGGTGAACAATTCAACCGACTTAGGACATCAAATACTTGGGCATTATAATAGACAACGAAGAAATAGAGGAAGTAGAGGCAATCAAATACTTGGGCATTATAGTAGACAATCAACTCATTTAACTCTAACTTTGAATTATTATTATTAATTATTTGGGTATTTATATTTAAGAGGAGAGTCATATTATGGTCCCTCGTATTCCTTATTCAATTCATTCATCCACTTCATACTAAATTTAAATTTGGATTTTATGCCAAAATATTTGAACCAAACTGAAAAACTATTATTAAATTAAAATAATATACGATAATTATTAAAAATATAATATTTCCTAACCAACTACAGTGAAATATAAATTAAAAATAAAACTTCATAAAAAAACATATTTTTGTGTCGTAACTCTAAATTTATATACGACAAATTTGGTTACAACGTAAATCAGTCGTTTGAAAATGAAATTTAGACCCATCAAATAGTATTTTTTGATAATTTATATTTTATATTTCATTATAGTTGCTTAGCAAAAAAGACAAGATATTTTTTTAGTAATTACCATTAAATCACAAATAATTGCCAGTCATGCCTGTAAAATCGTAAAAAATCGATTTTTTCGATGGCCCATGTTTTATTATTTGAAATACATGGCTACCCCACGAGAAAAATAGAGTTTTGATACAAACAACAAATTGTCGGGAACTCAAAATAATCTCTATTTGAAAGGATTTAACATTTTCAATAAACTTCCGATAGATGTTAAAAGCTAAAAGTCTTGCCCCTTTTCGTGGGTTAAGCCTAAACGTTATAAAGAATAAGTTTTAGGTATAGTGTAAAGTTTGCCTAAATGTTACAGAAATAAGTTGTTAGTCGTTAGTAAAGGTTTATACTAGATATGAAAATGTATTTTTGTATAGCTAAATAATAATATGTAAAAATGTTTAGTAAATTTATGTTAAAAAAAAAACTCTTAAATAAAGTTCAAATTTACATGTATTACATTTATTTAATAATATTGAAAAATAGTAAGCGAAATATTAATTTACCCTGCGGGGTTTCGAACCTGCAAATTATGAGAACGAATGAGGAGTAAATAATATACAAGCAGAAGTAAGTTGGATATAAAAGACCCTCCACAATAAACAGGGCCGGCTCTGAGCCAAACTTCGGCTGTCACTAGTGCGCTATGTTAGCTTATTATCCCCGCTTTAAAGCCAGTAGTTGGCGCCCGGAGCGGATTGCTCCAATAGCGCCTACACAGACCGGCCCTGTTCATAAAGGTAGTGAACTGCGTGCGTTCTGAACCAGCCCGCATTGGAGTGATTTTAATCGTCATTCGCTCGATGTACGAGTATTGAGAGCAACTATAAATAGTCTGCCAACTTTCCGCTTTTCTCCTGTTTTCCGTATTCCACCCACGAATATAAAAACATATATTATTTCGGTGACATTATGTGGGTCTGATAAAAAGTGAAAAAATACACCGAATACGTAATGCACACGTATTTCAATAATAAGGAATCGATAAGATAACCAAGTTACTCACATATTATAGTGTTATTGTTTTATTCACTGGTATTAAACTATATACTTGTAATTTCGAATTGTTTTCTGAGCGGAAAGTGGGGGGAAATCGAAAACAAATTTTAATTTCTTCATCTTTTAGAATATATATTTTTTTAAATGATAAACTAATGTTTATAAGACAAGGTTTTATGCATAGCATAAAGGATAACAAATAATTATAAGCAACAATTAGTCGCCTGAAATATTTTATCTTATCTATATCCTTTATGCTACGTAATAAAACCTTATCTTATAAACATTAGTTTATCATTAAAAAATAATATTTGACAAGTCAAAAATATTTCACCAATAAATAAAGATATAATATGTCTCGACGCCGTCTACTGAGAAATTTAACACCAACAAAGCCTTTTCCTACAAAAATCAATTTGGTTGTTTACAGGTGGAAATAAATATAATAAGCAGTAATGGTTGACTGAGGTACTAGTACATATTGAATTATTTGGCGGGTTAGAAATAAGCCGACATAGCTCAGTGGTTTCAGAGCACCTGACCGGACATCAGAAGGCACGGGACACTTCAGTTCCCGTTGGTGGCATTTATTTTTACTCGGGAGATATTTTCAATTTGTATTGAAATTTCAGGCGACTAATTATTGCTTGTAATTATTTGTTAAAAATTATTGTGTTTCAAAAACGTGAAATAGGTGTAATTTTTTGTTGATATTTATTAAACAGTAACTGTTTAAACTGTTAGGCTCGGCGAAGCCTAACAGTTTACTTCCTACCTAATTTAAATAAAATAATTAAACAGAAAATGAAACTGACAATAATAGTAATTTATCGAGTGCAAATAAATAGTGATTTGATGCCCAGAAATGTTCTTTTTCAACCAAAAACAATATTAGGGCACCGAAGGTAACATTGCTACCTGATGATATCGGGCAGTAAAATATGAACAAAATGGTAAAAGTTATTGGCGGGTCATCTAATATTGGAATAATGTTTAGTAGCTTAATAGCTGTTTAATATGTTTTTATACACAACGTAGTTTTTTGGTTATTCTACAGAAATGCGGAATTTATTGCAATAATTGCGATGAATTGTGTCAACGATGTTAAAAGTTTTATGAATTTATTTAGTTAACATATGTCTTTTTAAATAATTTATAAGTAGGTAATCAATAAATTATAACTATTAAATAATATTTTTATCGTATTTATGAGTTCGTTTCCAGATATTTTTTTATGAACCTTAAATGTCAGCTATGGATGTAAAGAGAGGAAATTATACTTTGAGCCACCCTCATTTGGAATGCAGAACAGTAGGATGGGACTCAATATAACTCAAGAAAATGTATCTTAAATACCATATTAAAGGACTTCAACAATATACATATTTAAACGGTTTGATGTTCCGAGTAACCAATGTATGCCAAACATATCTGGTTCATTCCACCCACCTTTGGTTTTTAAATTAGCAAGTTCGTGAATTTAATGTGTGAATAAAAAGTTTTAAATGTAATTATTTTTGTGATTGCGAAGTAAAATTGTCATTTGCAAGAGGCCGAGGGGCTCCTGGCAAAGGTGGCTGGACCTACCTACTACCTGGGTTAGGTACTAGCTATTATAGCTTCATAAGCAGGAGATTCCCTTCATTATTAGGTCCAGTTATTCATCTTGTTCACTTTATGTACGGCGACACTTTAATATCACACGAGAAAGTCCTCGCATCCTCAAGAAATCTCGAATTTGTCTTTACATTTGGTTTCGAAACTATTAAGTATTAAAAATACCTAAACGAAATTATGTATGTTTACAGACTTATATAATAGATTTAATACATCAAATAAAAATCACTTTGTGGCTTGACACACTTTAATATAATTTATACATTATGTCAACTAGTTATAGCCATATCCGAACTCCGACCTCCGAATCTTCCTCAGGATAGTGTTATCATAAACTAACCAAGTTTATTCAAGAAGGTTAGGATAAATATAACCAAAACTAGTTGACTAAACGTATATTAAATTAAATTGGTTAAAAAATAAGTAACTTTTCATTTAAATATAATATTAATAAGCTAAGCTCTCCCATTGACAAAAATGTATAACAAATAATAAGGTAACAGAATGAGAGGTTACAGCTGACCTCTCAGCGGCAGAACCTACAGAAGATGATGCCGAAAAAGCAAGAACCGTAAGTGCATAAATGTATGTAATTAATTGCTTACATTATTTGCAGTAAAACAATGTTAAGGAAATTTAGGTCTCCGGCGAATTTTTCGATGTTTTTTTTTTCAAAAACAAACTCTTTTTTCTTCCACACAAACGTCTCTGGTCGTTCAAACGAGTAACCGCTCAAACCCTCACCCCGAACTTAACTGTGGAATTCCTAAGTACTGATTTTTTTAGTGAAAAAAATTTAAATTAAAAAAAGTTGAAAAGAATAAACGTCAGAAATATTACCGAAGACCAAAATTTAACATTTTTTAATCCTAATGTCAGATATCATCACTGGCTAAAGTAAGTCAAGTATGTCCGTTAACACTCTGTATATAGGTAGAATTGGCGGTCATATAACGTTGTCCCTTTCACGCTCAGGTAGTTTTGCACACACACACAGTCTGATGTCTGATTAGACTGACCTGCCCAGTGCCCGATCACTGCAATAAGTTCGCGCGTACTATCCGCTCTATCCAGTAGCGAGTAGCGAGAGGCAACTAGAACTTAGAGGAGGTCGGAGGAAGGAGCATAAAGCACGGATGATGCACGGAGCGTTACAAATAAAATAACTACATACAACGTATAGTACTGGTACCTAACCAAAGTTACACGAGACCGCTTCGCTGCGCACCGGAACCTCAAAATACAAACCGCGAACAAAGAATAACTTGAACTAATGATTTATTTTAGTTTAAAACGGCCGAAACCATTTACGACCATATGACGTATTCAATACTTCGACCTAATTACGATAAATTTAGAGATAACTTTTGTCAACAGTATTATAAAATGCGGGTAATTGGTTATCGCCTTTTTTCGGCGGAACAGCCCGACTGTCACAGTGACGAATTTGCATAACTAACGAGATTAACGTAATGTAAAACGAAATAAACGCGTGGGTTAGTGCCATTGCCATTGACAGAGGATAAGCAAGATGGCTCGCTCCTACTTGGCTGTCGTCCATCCAAACAACATACTCTACTCATACTAGTGAAAAGAAGGAACTCGTTGTTTTCTATAGATAGATTACGTTCTAAATACGTAACAGATTTTCTCACGCATTCATTCATTCAGAAAACGAACGTATGCAAATCTTGGAAGCGGAAATTAACCCACTTCCCGACATCCGATCGAGTTGAAACTCAGCAGATTGACTCGTTGTCGATGACAGTGCTTTCTATTGGTGGCAACCACATACACACACGAAGACATTTACGCAAATCGGATGATATTACAGCAGTTAATATACAAAATAAATGTCGGTCTTAACCGATCGGCATTTGGCGAGGTTGGTATAGTTATAAACTACAGTTCCTTGGTAGGAAGGTTCAATCCACAGCCAAATCATTTCAATTTGTTTTTTTATTGTATAAATTGGAACAAACTTCGGTTTTTGAGGGTTGATTATGGATAGCCTTTATGGATTCTTAAATTGTTTTCAGTCATTGAAATTTTATATTTAAAGAAAATTTAATTTATTTATTTCAAATAGGTAAGTAGGTACTCGTTTTTGCGCAATTTTGATAAATTATAAAATATACTACCATACCTACAATTAAACAATAATATATGTAACGTGGAAACTTGAACAGAGGAAGACACAGATAGTAAAAAGTTTTTTTTAATGATTGAAGATAATATCAGCTATTCCTGGGTTCGAGTCCTAAATGTGACCGTATCTTTTTATGATTTTTCTGTTCCAGATTTTCGTTTAGGAATCGCTAATATTGTCTTCAATAATTAAATATTACAATTTGAGGTTTTACTGAATAAGTTATTCAAAAAAATAAAAAAAGTTTTTTGTTATTTACAGAGGAACACTGCGCAGGAAGCATATTTAGTCAGAATTGTTGCATCAGCCTATTTGAATGCACTTTCTGAGAACCAAGTGCGCAAAAGTCTTTGAAATGCACATTACCAAATTTTAATGACACATTTATTATAAAATACGTAATATCTCATAATTGGTCTATTGCGAGTTATTAAGTCTGTACTTAGTGTTCGACCCGGTATGGTTATCTACCTTCTCGAGAGATTAGTACGCAAGTATATGGTGATCGTCTTACATAAATCATGAGACAAATGGTGAAATTGTTATATTATCAAACTGTTTTCATAAATCTCAGTGCTAAAATCAAATCTTAGTTTGTTTTGTTAATTTTAGTATTTTTCTTGGTTTTTGAAAAGCGACAGTGAAGAGTCTACAAGAATTCTTATTTTTTACAAGAAAACATTTACCCATGAGAAAAAATCCACTCCGGGAATTTATATTTATAAAACAAATATCCGTATTTATGACTAGAATAAATTCAATAATATTATGGTTATTCGTCCTCGGAAATAGTTTTTGTCTCTTAGTTATAATTTATTAAACGCCGTTTTACTACCTATTGCTTTAAATGCTTGTTGATAATCTATTAACAAAGCTGATATCATTAAATAGTAGTTGCAAAAAATTAAATAATAATTACAGTTATTGCGTTCAAGATACATTGTTGTTGGGTTTTACCGGTATTTCATTAAGTACTCTCTTAATGGTGTTAAATATTGTTTGTTTTGTACCAATACGCAGTTGCTATTTTTTCCGGAAAATTCCCTAATTAAAAAATAATTAAATAAAATAGTTTAATTAAAAAATAAGTATATTCTTGAGTTACTAAAGTTGTGCAGCTATCGTAAAAAGGGTTTTTTATGATAAAATTATAATACATATGCTTTTACGCGGAAAACAATTACATTAATAGGAACCAATTAACTTATTCTCTATTTTTCAACATTTTCGGCTTTCTGTGGTGGTAGTAGGAGATTTTCAAACATTGTTGGGTTATTCGTAACTCGGGAATGTTTGTCTTTCTTTTTAAAAAAAAAAAAAATTTAAGTTCATGTATAATGTTTCAAATGGTCTTATTGTGAATAATACATTATGTGTCGTTACGTAGATTTTTTCAGGTAAAATATGTGACTAAATTAATTATTAAATAAAAAAAAAATTACAGAAAACGTTTCACATAACAAAAATATTACATTTAAAAAATATTGCGTTTCTTTTCTACAAAAATAATTATATGGTAGTTTGAAATTTAAAAATAGTTTTGCCAGCAACACCTTGAACTAAAATGATGTGGAGAAAATATTACTTTTTTTTACGTTAACCCCACACGGGAGGTCCAAAAGAAAATAATTTCCCTCATGCCCTGTGTCATCTTTGGGGATGCTGTGTGGAGAGTATTTTTAAGTTATTGCTTGCGAGATCATTGAAATACGACACTGGTTACTTTCTAGCGGATCTAATCTCACTGTCCAATGATCGAAGTTTCTCATTTTCGTAAAGTGGATGTGCGAAAGTTAACCATTCTGTAACGTATTGATTTGATAAACACTTCTTTAAAATAAAGATAATTATCACTTTGAAGTTTCTTCACAAAAATTACTGAAATAAATTAAAACTGTTAATTTTTTGTATGGAAAATATAATGTACCCACGCGAGCACGTGCGCGTGCTTGCCATGTGAAAAGTATTGTTTGTTTGATTCCATCCGACTGCTAAACCCGCCCACGTGATCGCGGGACGGACGGTTTAAAAGAACAAAAATTGCTTGAGATGCGAACCGTAATTATATGTGGGTCTTTGTTCTCCATCGCAACACAACACACAAACCAACAAACTGTTTCTGAAGAGCGAAGGTGGCCCCTCAATCGCAACGGAATCATGACATGCTCAAGAGACAAACATTCTTATGAGCTTGATGGTTGAAAGTTGGGATATGGTGAATGAAGAATCCGTCGTGATTTTATTTTTTTGTCTTACATAGGGAAAACATATTGTACGTGAAGGAGAGGGACAGATGGTTGAAGGCAGTGAGGCAGGAGATTAGCTGCGATGAAGTTAACTACTACACTCACACTACCGTACAAACAAACCTACTAAACTGGATGACGTTCCGCCCAAAGTTTCAATTATTATCCCGAATCCCACTAAAGTGACTTGGAATACTTGGCGCGATGGTTTTCAAGAATGTTTTTATAAAATTATGACACAAATAATAAGAAAAAACTCAACGAAATTGTAATAATTTGTTTCATTTGTCATTTCTATTCTTTACTTATTTATTAAACGTTTTTGTAAAATTTACAGATTATAACGTGAACAAGTTCTAAGATGAACATTGTAAAGAGCGTAAATGTTAATAATCCACTTAAAAATGTTCACATAATGCACAGTTTACGATTTGTTTATCACTATGTAGAGACGTTAAGAATAATTAGAAATACCAAGATAAAAACAAAAATATTAAAATAGATGTGAAAAATAAAACAAAAAGGCGTGATATTTGTTTTGATTTAAATATAGGATGGTAAAAAGAGAATTATAAATAGAGTAAATAACAAAGCTGTTTTTTTTATCACATTCAATGGTATTATAGCTACGTGCGACACATTCCAGACTGTAGATTGAAGTATGCAATATTGTTGAAAATAATTCAACTCCTTAAATTACGTCTGTTTGGAATTTTAATAGAAATATAGCTCAGAAAATTGTTTATTGTTGTTGTTATACGCCCATAGGGGCTTTTACATAGATTATAAATAAGTTTTACATAAGTTATCGAGTTAGAATTTATACTAAGAGTTATAAAAGTGAAGAATTTTAAAAAAATATACAAGTAGTTTTTGAAGAATATGGCGTAAAGAAACATTTTAAACAACATAATATTTAACAATAACAAAGAACAAAATATAATATAAAACATTACAATAACATATCTAATCGTTAAATCTATTACAATAATTTGTATGATTCCACAAAGTGTTGGTTTAATTTGAATTTAAGATTATAAAGGGAATCATGGAATATATCTATAATACCACCAAACTTGTTGCCCAAATCATGCATCCTATTGGTAAGTGAGTTTGACTGATAGTTGGTTTTATATGTGTCGCAAAAGAATGTTGTATTTTGTCTAGTATTTCTTGTCGGTACATAGAGTTTAATAGCAGCAACGATGGCAGGGCTGTCAATAAGGTTGTTCATGACTCTGTATAATAAAATTAGGTCTGAAATGGTTCTTCTGTCAGACAGCGTAATTAAATTAAGTCCATTCATCAAATTTACATAATTAATGTTTTCTATTGGAATTTTAAGCTTGAAATTTAAGTACCTAAGAAATTTGTGTTGAACCCGTTCTAATTTGTTAGAGTGTACTTTATAGAAAGGAGACCAAATAGGTGAATTATATTCCACTTGGCTTCTAACTAGTGAAATGTAGAGTGTTTTCATGCAATCCAATGACTTAAAATCAGTTAGGGTTCTACAAAGGAAGCCAAGAATCTTTAAAGCCTTATTAGTTATATCATCTATATGCGCTGTGAATGTTAAGTTTGATTCGAATATAACTCCCAAGTCACGAATTTGTGATACTGGTGTTAATTTAACATTATTTAAATTATATTCATGTAAGATATGAGAATGAGTTCTGGAAAATCGTATTACTTGACATTTCTCAATGTTCAAAAATAACATATTTTGTTCGCACCATTTAAAAAATTTATCTAAATTAGCTTGTAAAATTAGGCAATCATATATATTTCGTATTCTTTTAAACAATTTTAGATCATCTGCAAAAAGTAGGACTTGTACATCTTTAAATATGTTTACAATGTCATTAATGAATATTAAGAATAATATTGGGCCAAGGTGGGACCCTTGCGGGACACCACTTGTGGCCTCGAATACATAGGATTCTATAAAATTAATCCTGACACAAAGAACTCTATTACTGAGGTAACTAATAATCCATGTCAATAAACTACCTTTGATGCCTAACAGTCGGAGTTTGGATATAAGAATATGATGTCGAACCTTATCAAATGCTTTACTGAAATCGGTGTATATAGAATCCACTTGTTGTTTCAGACTGAGCGATTCAGATATGTAATTATTGTAGATAGTTAAATTACTTAAGGTAGATCGACCTCTGATAAAGCCATGTTGGTTAGGAACAATAATATTGTTGATAGGTTTTACAATGGTATCTAATACTAATGACTCGAAAAGTTTGGGTAAAGCAGACATAATACAAATAGGTCTGTAGTTAGATATATCGCTTTTGTCGCCTTTTTTATGAATGGGCGTTAAATAACTCTTTTTCCACAGAGCCGGAAAACAGCCAGACGCTAAGGATTTGTTAAAAAGTTTATGTAAGGGATATATCAAACTATCAATGCAAGTTATTAAAAATATGGGAGGAATACCATCCGGTCCAGCAGATTTATTACTATCTAGTGCTTTTATGCTTCTTTCTATGGAATCTAATTTTATGAAACATTGACTTAGGTTTAATGACTCTTCCACTGACGTACTGGAGACTGCTTTGATGGGAATATCTTTGTCGTAGACACTTTTAAATGAGTCAGCAAAAAGATTAACTATACCCTCAATACTGTCGGCACATTTTTCTTTAAAGAACATGCTATTAGGATATCCACAGTTGTCTTTTCGTTGAGATTTAGTAAAATTCCAGAATTTTTTCACATTGTGATGATGTACCTCATTTTCAATTACGTTAACATAGTCACTATAGCACTTTATTGATAATTCTTTACATTGTTTTCGTAGTTTAGTAAATGCTATATAATCGTTAGAATTTCTGGTATGTTTATATTTTCTGTGGATACATTTTTTTTTATTAATTAAATTAGTTAGTTCCCTTGTAAACCATTTCGGATAATTAGATGATGTAAAGCTAACCTTGGGAACAAATTGTTCTATAGAGGTATTTAAAATCGAGTAAAAGTATTCTAATTGATCATTTATATTATTTTCCTCATCTAAAAAGGACCAATCTGTTTGGGCAAGGTACTCCGTAATATGATGGTATTCAGCTTTGGAAAAGTTATACGATGGGACACTTGTTTTTTTTGAAGATGTTAAAGGCCTATTTGTTATGATAATGTCCAACGGTGGGTGGTGTTGATCTAATGGTAATAATAATTCGTCGGATAGCTCAACCACTATTTTCGAATCACTTGAAAACACTAAATCCAACATTCGATTGTTAAAGTTGAAAATCTTGTTTGATTGAGTTAGTCCCAAAAATAAAGACATATCACGAATTTCACTACATTTAGCACACTGTAAATCGGCTTGGTTTGTAGCAGGTCCGTTGTCATCTTGGCTGGTCCAGTTAGGAAGGTTATAATCACCAGCAATAATGAATTTTGCTTTAGGATATTTGAATTTGAGTACTTCTATGTCCTCATTGTGATTTTTATACGTTTGCAAATCCGATGCAGGTGGGATATAGACACAGCCAATAATAATTTTTCCATTAGGTATATTGAGCAATACAAAAATTTGTTCAACACTTTTGTGTTTTACCGGTAATTTAGTAGATGATATATTCTTGGATACGCACAGCATCACACCTCCTCCGTTAGACTTTTTGCTCGTAATAGAATTTCGATCAGAACGATATGTGGTATATTGATGTAGGCCTAATTCTGACGAGCTGATATCAGCATTTAACCATGTTTCAGTTAAAAACAGAATATCGTGTGAGAAGATTGGGGAGTTAGTTTTAAGTTGGTGCAATTTTGTACGCATTCCCCGTACATTTTGATAATATCCTGTAAGTCTAGAAAATCTGTTCTGTTTGTTTTTTAGTTTTTTGCTTGGGTTTTGATGATTTTGGGAATTCCGTTGAAATGTTTGATTCGTAAATCGACTTCGCCCTTTTCTTTCCTCTCTTCTAATTCCTTCCAGAGGTCAGTTAAGTGATTTCTTTGTTGTAGTGTCCTGTCAGGTTTGATTATAATTCCATTGGACAGAGTAGTTTTGTTAAAGAGTATTAGTTTCGCCTGTTTGACTTCATCAAATTCTAATTTAATTGGCCTGGTTTTGTTTGGAATTTTACTTCCGAGCCTGTAAATTTTCACATCTTCTAGATTGAACTCGCTATTAATTTCACTAATAGCTGCTAATACCTTTTTTCCATCCTCCAAGACGCTCACTGTAGTTGAGTTCGAATTACACTCGGGGACGTTGAGTAAAATTATGTTCTTCGAGCGGGTCTTGCGTTCCTCTATCTCAGCGAGCACCTCACAAATTGGCGTTGTTTCCTGTGGTAATACTTTCTTTTCAATGATTTTTTCGAATGTCATAACTTTTCCTTCAAGAACTCCAACAGTTACTCCTAGGTCTTGCATAGTTCCAGATAGATTAGAAAGTTTACTGAGTATTTTTGCCATTTGGTCTTTTGTTATTTTTAAGACAGGATCGGTAATGGCATTGTGGATGCTATTAATCTCCTCCTTAGCTTTGTTTAGGAAAGCAATTGCTTCATTATTATTCATTTCGAAAGTTAAATTTAAATTTTTTTTTTTTATAAGAAAATAATATGAGTGACAACCCTGCTCGCAATGTACAGGTAATTAACTCAAGTAGGTAGCGGGAGCGTCCACAAGTGTTATCCAGTAAGTGCGAGGGAGAGAATACCTTATCCTGTTACTTGTTAGAGCGAGACGTAGGGAACACTGTGCACAATTGATTATTAAACAAATTGATTTATAAATTTTATAATAATGGTGAATATTTACGATGATTTCGAAATTATTATTAATAAATAAACGTAGTGCACTAAATTATGTTGCAGTATACTGAAACTTGTTTAAAAACACTGTTTTTTTTTGTTCTATTTATAAGTTTCTAGTAAGACACAGAAAAAACTCGACAGCTGTCAGTGATATTTATTGTTGTATGATTAAATGATCGGTTCCAAGCCATTAATTTATTATATGATGTCTTATTTAATCTATGTTCCAAGTTCATCATTTTATCCTTTTATGTAAAAATAGCAAGTGAGTAAATTGCCTTATTTTCCAGGTTTTTTAAAATTCGTTCCTCGTAAGATTGGAGTAAGGCAAGTTTAAATGATAATAGTCTGATTTTTTTTTAAATCCAAATTTTTTGAATATTTTAATTACGGTGGATTCTACTAGAGAACACTTCCAAATACCGTTTTACCGTTTGACCAATGATGGAGGTAGTAATGGAATGGCTGTAATGATAATACAAATACGAGTATTAGATTATTATTGGAAAGGGCGAGACAGACTCAGTGTTAAGTTCATTGATTTTAAATCAGTGGGAGGATGCTTGCATTTTTGTTGGGCTTTTTTGCAATCTTTAAAGATTATCTAGTGTTTTTTTTACTCGTTTTTTTTTACGTAACAATACTAACATATTTGCATAAAAAATAATTATTGTGTATTTGGCAGATATAAAGTATAGGTGAAAATTTTTTGGAGTAGGAATGTGTGTGTATGTGAGTGAAGGTGAAACATTTTAAAATGTAAAAAAACTTTTTTTTTTGAGAAGGTCATATTGTATGAAAAAAGATATCTCAAGGGCAATTTTCAATAAAAATTCAATAAATCTTTGTATTAGATATTACTAACGCGTTAGCAGGTATTTTCTTTTCAAGCAACCTTTCAATATCTCGTGATGGGCGGGGATGGTAAATGGTAGCAAGTAACTTTACTGCTGGACCTAGTCCTAATTCATTTTAATGAAGTGCTTCGTGTTGAAGCGAAGGCTCTCACATACATCACGGTTCTTCCAACAGACTCCTTGACAGATTGTTCCTCGTACTACTTGTTATTTGTTAGCTATTATTTCACATTTACACGAATTGCAGGTTCTGCGTTGGCTGTAAAAGACTTGTTTAATATGTAGAAGTAAAGTAATGATGGGCCACGGAATGTTTGTGGAAATACATGTGTGGATAAGTAATCATTTAAGCAAGTAATGATTCTGAGAATATTGTTCACTCGGTGTTTTCCAAATTTCAGTTTTTTGAGAAAGTTTGATTTTATCATGCTCGACGTATTGAATAATGCAGTTTTGCAGTTAAGCAACTCCGAAAGAAAGCAGAGCATTGTGATCTCATGTGCCCACACAGTTAATGTCTCACACGAGATGGAAATCCTGAAGAGTTTTGATAAGTAGTTGGCATAATCCCATCGGACGATAATTGAATATTATTTAATGTATCTCGCCACGCTATACTCGTTTCTCTGCTCTCTCACGTGTCACATTCGATTATTGTCATTGTTACAAGTGCAAGTGTGGAGGTGGGATCGCCCCCGGCGCGGCACACTAACAGAACTATATCAGCGGAGACGTGTCGCAATGTGAAACATTCGCAAGAACTGAACTGTCTTTGCGAATGGCGCTCGTTAATTCCAACGGTGGAAGAATCTGAGTTCTCCCCTGTTGTTGTTTGCATTTTATTGTTCCAAATTGCGACTACGTTAATTCGGCATGCGATATGGCACGGTACCGGGTGCCCGCCCACTCTCGCTGCACTTTGCACGCCACACGGTACACGCTGCCCTACAAGTCTCTGAACGCAATGATGAAATACCATCTCAGTCTACGGAAGAATTTATAATCCAGACGACATTTCACAAAGAAAATCAGAGCTTAGAATATTGTGTCAGATCGGTGTCATGGCGACTGTACTAAAATAACAATAATTATTATAAGCTCGCGACTGTCGTCATGCCAATCATTCGCATTAAACATTAAAATACACTATGTAGTAGTTCTGCTTATTAATATGAAAACAACCCTACTAAATTACTCAGCTACTGCTTAGATAAAAGTCGTTTAGAATATCAAAGTAAAAAATGTTCAGAGATTTTTCTGACTAACCTATAAAATGCATTGAAATATATATGCAACAACAAGGCTTGAAAAAATAACCTTATTTGTAATCACTTATTTTGTTACTAATCAAATCGAGTATCGGAAAAACAATAAAGAAACTTAAATATTTTTTGATACATAAATGAAATACTTTGTTTACACAACGAATAGTATTTCATTTATATATAATTATAATAACGCAACAAAGTTATTTTAAAACTATTGCAAAAGTAAATATATTTTTTAAATAAATAACACGTAAAATTACCTATCTTGGCGTGAATAGTACACGCTTTTATTATTTGTGCTGTACTTGAGCTGCTAATTTGGCAGTGCGTAGGAGAGTCTACAGTTTTAATGTGTATTTGAAAAGATTGATATAAAAATAACCATCTTGTTAATTGGTTAATTAAAGTCCATCAACATAAATGTTAAGGTACTTCTAAATCATACAAAACCTTCAAAGCATGTGTATGTCGTTTAGGCATATACAGCGTGTTTCACGGTGATTTACCGGACCAGACCGCTAACTTTATATACAACGTGTTTCACGGTGATTTACCGGACCGGACCGCTACCTTTATATACAACGTGTTTCACAGTGATTTACCGGACCGGACCGCTAATTTTATACACAAAGTGTTTCACGGTAATTCACCGGACCGGACCGCTAACTTTATATACAACGTGTTTCACGGTGATTTAATGGACCGGACTGCTAACTTTATACACAAAGTGTTTCACGGTAATTCACCGGACCGGACCGCTAACTTTATATACAACGTGTTTCATGGTGATTTACCGGACCGGACCGCTAACTTTATACACAAAGTGTTTCACGGTGATTTACCGGACCCGACCGCTAACTTTATATACAACGTGTTTCACGGTGATTCACCGGATCGGACCGCTACCTTTATATACACCGTGTTTGACAGTGATTTACCGGACTGGGCCGCTAACTTTATACACAAAGTGTTTCACGGTAATTCACCGGACCGGACCGCTAACTTTATATACAACGTGTTTCACGGTGATTTCATGGACCGGACCGCTAGCTTTATGAGGATTTCAAATAATTGTATTCTCCTAGTCCCCATAGTGGTACAAACCGAAGGCTATTTTAGGTATTTTAGCTATCCAGGGCGCCACTGGATTAGCATGTGAACTTGATGCCTTCGCTCTTGGCAGAGCTGAAAACTGCATCATCACAGGTGGATACTGCTTCCGTGACATATTATTTTAGATTAGGGAGTTTTTAATGAAATCAGATGAGTTAGAAAATTATAAGGTATATGTTTAAAAATGAAATTGTAAATGATATAATACCCTAGTTATTATTTCCTAAGATGAACAAGTAGGCGAACGGAACTCAGTCGTCCACATCTCCATCTCAAGCTCCAACTCCATCCTGGTCGTCTTCCTACCGCCCAATTAATTAACCGATTGTTTACCGACCGGTCAGTGGCTGAGTTGGCATCGCGTTTGGGTCCCACCCAGGCGTAGTGTGTTCAATTCCTCGGCTGGTAAAATCCTCCAACACAACACAACAACATTTTCCGATTACTGAGGTGGCAGTAGGAGATTTTCAAATGTTGTCGGGTTATTCGTAAACCGGGATTGTTTGTGTTTCTTTTTTTTAGTATAATTGTTATTATTTGTTTATTTTTTTTTAAATCAAGAATAGTCTTGAAACGTCGTATATTTATTACATGGTCCAGAATCAGTACAATTGTGCTCACATACGAGTACACATTAAAAAGCTGTAGTTGGAAGTTAAAATGAAGTATTGTCGGCGGATTCCTAGAATTTTATTAGCGATTTATTCAATAGTTCTCTATGACCGGTATGTCAGTCAGTCCGTATCTTCGCCATGCACAATATTCCTCGCTCAAATTTACGTTATAAGTAGAATAGTTAAATTTTTAGACGCCGAGGCGCTATCAGTCACGTGTCAAACTTGATGTTCAAGTAAATAATTGCATATTTACATCTCACCAAAAGTTACAGTATTGACTATTATATTTATCGAGCAATGAGGAATATCGATGTTAATAACCTTTCAGTACTTTGTTCAGTTTGCAATGTTTTCTGTGTATTTCAAATGCGCTGTATACACATCTTATTTTTTAAAAACAAATACTGTTTTAGAAACTCGATAAAATTATCTTTCCGATATATGCATTTAAAAAAAATATAAATATTCAACAAAGTGTGTAATATTAATGACCGTGTACTTGATTTAGTTTTCTGGAATGAGGTCGGTATAATTGTTAATATATCATTGGAGTGTATTCTTCCAATAGACAACCACCATCCCCCACTAACTGTTCTCACCCCTTGCACTAAAGAAGTTAACCGAAAACTTACAACACCTACCTACCGTGATATCAATAATTGCCTCCACAAGGTAAACTGCTAATTTCTTAAAGAATGTGATATTCATCAAAACGTGGAATCATTTTATGCTTTGCTGGATAAAATTATTTGTAATTTTATCCTGCTTATTCATTTAACAGAATCCGTGGTGGAGTGGAGGTGAAGTATCCGAGGTGGTTCACTAAAGATTTAGTTCAATTAATTGCTCTTAAAAAGGATTTACATTAGAAATATAAAGAAGAGAGATATTTTTATGAAGTAACATTGAATTTAAAATATTAGAAACGATTGTAAAATCTTGTTAAAAATATGCTACAAATCTTTTATTAATAATGTTGAAAACTCAATAATGAGATTAAAAGATTTTGGCATTCTCAGGCTTAAAAATATTACCATTTGGTATTTAGGCTAATGGCATTATACCTAACTCTCTTATTCAAAATTTAGGCGTATTAAATCTGTCAAAGAATTTATATATAAAAATGCAAAAATCAGTCATTTTAAATACATGTAGGATTACGAAAGATTTTTTTTATATTAAGGTATTATTTTTTTGTAGGTCCAGTTTAGAAGTTCTACCGAGCCGAACCCTATGATATGAAAATATCTGGAGTCAGTGAATTATTTTCCCATTTGATCTCTGGTCAGTTGACGTGTTGTTTTGTATTTATTATGCTTATATAATGCACTTGCATCATGTAGATTGACTAGATGATCTTTTATGGAAAAGTGTGTGGAATGGTTTTGTTTTTCCTGTGGGGAAGATTTAACCCGGACATAAAGTCGGAAAAAAAAATAATTAAAATAATTTAAACAAGTTCTGCTGTGTAATTATTATTACGCGTGACAGCTGTTTCGCCCCCTAAACTTACAGACGATACATACCCACTTACAAACGAACAAAAAAAAATGTCATATCGAGTGTTTGGTATCCAAATTAAGAAGTTCATTCACACGCCATTGAAAGAATCCAAAATAAATTCTTAAGATATGTAAATTTTAGAGTAGGTATTCCTAGAGAATGCCTCGCTTGCGGCTACCTTATTTACTCGTTAAATTTATTGAAATGATCGGAACGAAGAAAACTAACAACAAGAACTATTACGTATAGATACTAACTATACCCTATCCGTCTGACTGGAGATGAGCTTTGACGCGTTAAGCCGAATGATTCGATGGATTCTCCTTGCCGCGGTTTTCATTCGGTACAAATAATGTTTTATTCATTATTAGTGAACGTGCTGACGCCTCAATAATAAACTTACTTATTATTGTATATTTGATGTATTCAGCAGAATTTCCCGATCCCCGATCCTCGCAACTTTTAATATCTTCTCCTTATTCTATTAATATGAACGGAGTCCACCCAACACTTTATAGGTGTAAAGGATGTTGATGTTGAGTAATTCCTATGATAATAAAGAGTTCAAAAAGACGGCGGGTCTGAGTCTGAAGGATGTTGTGCCAGCTGACAGTTCAATCCCGTTTGCGCAAAAACTTGTTTTTCAGTGTTTCTAAGGTATTTAATACTATAATGTGACCACCATGCAGAATCAAAACGTTGCGTTGCTTTTATAGATTTAGCCTATTTGGATACATGATCTGAATAGCCTGGTACTTTCCAACCTTCTTCACCCCCCCCTCCCTAAGCATCAACATACTCCAATTGGGTTGAGAGCACTAAGGACTCTTGTGCGGTGTTTTACATAAAACTAATTATATATTTCGAGGTGGTTCGAACTTCTGTAACTTATAAACCTACGCGGAATACCCACAAAATAGTGACCCCACAAAACAATTATTATTGAACGATTCTATTGCTGATCTTCAAATGTCTACCAAGTACTATAACGGTCACTGCCCGAGAGCAAGTATTCATATTATTATGGAAAACCAATGCATGAATTATGTTTTTTTTTATTTTAAACTAAGTTTGGCATAAAGAGGACTTCTACAAAATATATTTCACACCCAGCCCAGCAGATCAAATCGTTATATTCTCAAACCCAAGTAATCTATTACAGTATCGTCATACATGTATTCTCAAACCCAAATAATCCATAACAGTATCGTCATACATGTATTCTCAAACCCAAGTAATCCATAACAGTATCGTCATACATGTATTCTCAAACCCAAGTAATCCATAACAGTATCGTCATACATGTATTCTCAAACCCAAGTAATGTTTTACGTATTTTTTATTAATTTTTATGTGAACTGCACAAGAGTCCAACTGCCCCCAACCGATTGGAGCCAGTGAGACTATGGCAACTTCAATGGGGTATGTTGTGAGGCTGAAGGTAGTGGGGAGACGAAGGAAACGGGAAAGAGGAAGGTGGGGAAGTACATGACCATTCACATATGGTCACCAAATACAGCTTAAGTCATTTCAAGCAACGCTTCGTTTCCGAACGGTTTATCACGACTTTCACCAAGGCGATGCTGAGAGTATCTACCACAATGGGCGACTCTTTGTATAAATACAATTATTCTCAATACATTCCCTGTCATATCCTTGTCATGATAGTTTGCTAATAAATGAGACTTACAATTCGATAATTTGAATGTTTCCAAAGACAATATACACAATTGTACATAAGGCGCTAATAAATAACCTCGATTATAATATTATCAACGCATTTTAAATAAGTCACAGACGATACTTGTATTGCATTATATTAAATCTCCCATTAGAAATGTGCTTCTAGTTATGTCACCACTTTCTTAGCCAATAACCGCTCTACCAACCTTTTTTAAATACATTTTCTATGAACCTTGTTTCTATGTGAAATTTCTTCCACTTGGTAAAACCACGTATGTAGGTAAGTTTAACTTCTTTATTTAAAAAATATACATTTCCATTGATTAAACCTAAAGATGTACTTGCTGTATAATGTATTTTAAGAAAATAATTTAAAAGGAAATTATTGAGAAAGCGGTGGGGAATATTACTTAGAATTTGGAACCTTGAATAATTCAGTGGGGGATAGCTTGAGGAGAGATAAAAATAAGAAAATGGGCCCTCCCAGCCACTCCTATGTCAGAGAAGACGTAGGATTAAATTAACTTGTGTGTTTTATAATATGATGAGTTTCTTTTTTGAATGAAACGCGTAGGTTCTTGACGAGGAGTTATTGAACAATGGAGGCAGTACGTCGATATAATTTCCATGATCGTTTTGTCCGTGTACATTAGCAAACTAAATGCGAGCCGAGCCACGAAATACGGAAGAGGAACGAAGCGACTGCAAGCGCCGTTTTGCGTATGTACTTAACGAGCATTTATAATTCGTTGAAAACGGCGGTGGTCCATTTGTACCACATCCGTGATTGAAACGCAATCTGAATAGAGATCTCGTCATTATCTCTTCTAGGAAACCAGTGAAGGCATTATACTGATCTCTTGACGGAACAGGACTTGTTTACAGTTAACACCCACAGACTGTACATAATACCTCTTGCTTTATTTTAAGACTATCTGAAGTCCCCGGCGGCGCCCGGACTTTAACTAGAGTTTTTCTAAATCAGATGAAGACGGAACCTTTCTATTGTTTTGCGGGTCGAGTGTGCAGTTTCGTCAATCTCGGAATAAAACTGTAGATTTGTATAAAAAACAAATCCAGTCCGCCCGCTACAGACAATCTTCTATAAAATAAGTTAAAAATTTGCAAATTAAAGTGTGGTAACTACAAAATGAGTTATTAGTACTGTTAGGTATAACTATTAAAATAAACAAAACACATAATTAAGTTTAATATAGTTAAACAAAATTATGTGTTATTTTAACATGTTACGGGCGTTCGAGTTTTCGGATAGTATGTCTAACATCGTAACAGCTATCACAAAACTGGTCCTACTTTCACTACAAGGAATAATGCAACAGGTATATCAGCGGTTACCACATTTTGATTCTAAACGACTACGAATAGATGCTGTTAAGTTTAAAGAGTAAATCTCCCGAAAATAATGAATCCTACCAAACGAACAATACACAAGTTCCTTAGTAATGATATATCTCGGGCAATTTTTCTTACGACATTTATCTTTTTGATAATATGTGAAATTATCGAGAAAATTAAACAAGGGAATTTTTTAACTCGGAAAATGGGCGGTGAAAGTTTTATAAAAAAATGTATTTTTTTTGATATTACGGAAGATAATTGCATATTTTTGATGTTTGTAAATTTTTCGTATTGGTAAATACTTATTCTGAAAAAATAAATTCCAGGTTTATTGGAATATCTTAAGATTTTTAGTCTGGAACTATATCTTTTTTTTAACGTTATGTGAAGTTTGTAAATTTTTATAAAGTTAAAAAAATCACAAAAATTTCTTACGGGAAAATTGTAAAATTAGCAGGAAAATGGGTCGGAAAGTTGTTGAAACTGAGAAATTCCAAGTAATGTAAATATTATTAACGATATTTTCTCATCGGGGATGGTGCTTGAAAACGTCAACGGTTCTTTTTGAAAATGACAGAGCGCGCCACTTCCGTTTACAACTATTCTAAACTGTACAGTCATTAAGATAATAATATTCTTATATAAAATTGTATTTTGAAATTTAAAAATTTGCATTAATTTAAATTTTTTCGATTTTTAATCCCTGATTTGACAAAACCAAATTTGAATACATGCTATATGTAAAATTTAAGTTTAAATATATTTATACATATGTTTTACTTCCTTGCCAGATTAAATATTAGTATTGGAATTGAACTCACTTTACAATGTTCAGAACAGTACAAATAATATTAATTCAAATATTCATAATAATAGTGTTAACCACCATTTCAAATTCATTGACATGGTAATTAGTTTAAAGTCAAAATGGGTGCCATTTTTTCTTCTTTTTTTTAACTATCCGTCTATTACAGCCATGATATAATAAAATAGAATAGAATAAAACCATATTTGTAATAAGCATTTACTTTGTGGCTCGTCATAATTTACAACCTTTTTTACAAAGTTTTAATATTCTCCTGACGAAGGAAGGGTGCTTCCGAAACCGGTAGAGTACAATTAAAATTAAAGTGGTCTGAAACAAATTTATATCTTTTATTGTAGAATAAAACTATTTTAGATATCAATAATTTAATGAAAAAAAGCATTAGGTAATCATAAAACTTTATATTTCTTGACGTATTTTCAACAATTGACAGTTTACCTTCTCCACTACCAACTTTAGGCCATCGATATAATAGCTGAAGTCCCCAAGGTTGTCCGGGATTTGCACATTGTTTTTAAAAATCAGACAATGACCTTCCCCTTGTTTTGGAGGTCAATTTCGGAATAAAACTGTACATTTGTGTTTTCATCAAACAAACGCCGCTCGCCGCTCGTAAATAGACAGATATAAATAGATTAGTCCATTTGACGTTTAAATGCTAAGATAGTGCAGTTTAAAGTCACTAAGCACTGCTTTATTTGAAATGGCAGAAATTCGATTATCCGTTGTGTGTCTTGAACTTGGCTCATCCGACTGCTAGTCAAGCCTTCTGACCACTGAACTATCGTGAACGTAGTGTAAAAGACCCACCGATCAGTCACGGAGGTCTTCTACGGAAGTAAGTGAATGGAATAAATCGGCCACGCCACGAAAGCAATAGGAACGCCGTATAAGGAGGGTTATAGGACCGTATTATTACTAAAATCTAATATTTTATTATAATCTTGAGTTGGTACTAACAGAATTAATCAATTAATTCATTCATTCATTAGTAGGTTAATTTTAGGAAATCCGCCAAAATGTGTGTGAACCTTAACATTAACATAAAACAAAAAATACTGGTTTAACAAAACATTTATCAAAACTGAAAGTGCACTTTCTCGCAGTCGAAAGATCGAGAGAAGGATTTCTTTTAACCTTTTTTGGTCTGCACGGAGCAAATGTGTCTTTATCAATACAATTTTAATCAATTATATGAACATTTAAAAATAAAAAAAAGTAAACCTTAGACAGCCTCGAGGCGGCGAATCGATTAAATTGACAATTGATAAAAAAATGTCACATTGTTTAAGTCATGCAACAAATGACGACAAACACTTTAAAGTCACGCAACAGATAACGACAAACACTTTGAAGTCACGCAACAGATGACGACAAACACCTTTGTTTCGTTTTTGGAAGCTTGTACAACAAGTTTAGATCAAGTTGGGTTGTTAAGTTTGTCTCTTTTATAGTTATTTTTAGATTGAAATTAAGTAAAAGAGGGTAAATCCATTGTTATCATCGATTGGTGAAAACGATATAAGATTATATATTATTATGTTTTTTATAGTGGCGTAAGAGAAATAAAGAAAGTTCGACAATTTTTGATAAAGTACTAGTACTAGTAAATGTAGATAAATTGATATTTTGACCAACAACGCTGAGGTTAAAAACAAGTAATCGGTTCCTACCCACCTTTTGCTTGATATGATTTAGAAGGCGTTTGGTTTTCTTAGAAACGTAATAATGTATCTCAAAAGAATTCGTTTTTGAGTACACCGATAATAGCATATACGTTAAATCTGGGCAAGAATTGTGGGTGGCGCATGAATTGAAATCATATAAAGGTGAGTCATTAGATATGCATTTAATAATGTAGAAATATAAAAGTTTTCATGTCATCTTATTTTCTGTAACAAATTACTGACAGATAAGTTTAAAATACCCTTCATTATATAGTTCATAATTAATAAGAACATATATGATTTTATTTGAAGCCGCTAATTTAACTGCCAAGTTTTTCTATTGCAAAGGAATTAATAAGAACGTAGGCAAACCATTTTAACAGAGAGTACGTTTGAATGTATGTATGCACATCATGTATGTATTAACAAAAATAAAACTAAATTATATTAATCGAATGTGATTTTAAATAGGTACCTACCTACACCCAAATTACTGTAAAATGTACTTTTTTATTAGAGTTCTGTTAAAAAAAATTTTCACCATCTCAAGGAAATGTAAAAATTGAAAATACTTATACTTAATTAATACTTTTTTCTATTATTCAAAATAAAATTTGTTTTTAATTTTAACAACTTTAGCATCAAATATAGATAGTTTACTTGGGTATCATTGTTTCATTATTTTTAAATTACCAATAAAAAGCTTCCCTAATAGTCCTCAAAGATGTTTTTAACATGGGTTCTTTATCCTTCAAAAAAGGGTTTTTATTAAAAAACATGTTTTTTCCCCCCAAGCATGGTTTTTCACATTTGGCGTATCATTTGGTATCACTGCCCGCACTTGAGTTACGGTATAGTACACCACTACACAAGCAAGAATCTCTTAAGAGTGATAATACCGTACCTATTTTTTAATGTTGTTTTCATCGCTCTTTCCTTTCCAAAATGATTATTATTTTAAATACGCTTGTGTAGGGGACGTTTGTTATTTTAAATTTGATTGTTCTCATGAAATATTTACGTTTATTTATTGTTAGCCATCTATTGCTTTTTTAAATCGAAATAATATTGTTTTCTTTTTCTATTTTTACATTGTTTTCATACAACATTGTTAATCAAATGAGAAGATTTAAGGACGTGTTGTGATTTTATTGAAGACTAACTTCTCTAATCGGGCTTGGAGTTTCAATATTAGTAATTCGATATTTTAGCAAATAAAATAAAATAAACAGTTTGGCCTTAATGTTTTAAAGTAAAATAAATAAATATTCTAACAGTTATATGATAATTTTTAGAAAACCTTATTATATCATTGCAAAAGACCTTTCCACTGAAAACTTCACTAAGTTTAAGAGTTAGGGGATGCTCAATACAGACGTGTTAATGCGAGCGTTCGCGTGATGTTGAAAAGTTCACGATTGACGTCAATGACTAATATATACAATAAAAATGGTAAAATGGTAAATATAGTACATTCCAAACCCTAGAAAATGACGCAATTAACGTTCTAGGTAGATGCTAGTAAAGTAATATTTTGAACTAATTATGAATAAAAGCCTGTTTCCAAACTTTACCTTAAAATAAAACCACCATTTCATCGGAACCTTAACCAACACAAACAAATAAAACTTTAATCAACTGTGGTACAATACCATCGACTCCTTTTATAAGAAAACAAATGTTTTTTTTAACAAAACTAACGAAAGTCATGAAATGTTTTGTAAACTTTAGAACCGGCTGCGATGTATAGGAAGCACGTGAATTACGGATCCGCCGAGAATTGGCGACCGCTTCGCCCGACCGTCAAACGAATACTAAACCCAAAATCCAACAGCAAGACCTCACACCGACTAGTGAAGTCCTTTCTTTGGAGCTTTGGACTACTTTGGACTACTTTGGACTACTATCGGCCAGCGCCGGCGGTACATTGGTCTTTCCATTAGGAATTGAGAAGCCGGTGCTTGTGCTCAGGAAAGGAAATTAAAAATAACATTATCAACTAAGAATAAATAAAGACACATTTATACCAATTTTAACAATTACTAAAGATTGTAAATAATTCTTACATTATTATATACTTAATTAATATGTAGGTATTATTTCATTATGGATCTAATTTAATCTTTGTCAAAAGGTCAAACTTTCACTTTCAGAGTAGTTGAATGATGTTTGTGAAATGGAGGATTTTTACTTGATGGCAAAATTTGATGGACTCGCAAGTTATGCACGTAAACGTTCACGACGAAAGCGCCTACGCAGCATTTACTAAAAGGGAATGAGGCCCGTGACAAGTTGGGAAAATTGCGCGCGAATTTTCCAGCTCTTTATTTAGGGTAACGAACCATCCAGCCAGGAGCACTCCTGTCCCGGTGATACCGGTACACTGTGGGGCACCGATTTGTTTGGACTTGGAACACGTGCTCTGAGGATGGGAAGGAAGTCAGAGATTAATCGACCGTGATCGACATGGTAACCTAATAAGCCAATATTGGAATTTAAGATGGACAGGATTAAATGAATTGGTTGAGTGCTGTTGTTGTTGCTGCACCGGGAACCATTTATTGGATAACCAACACCTCTACCATAAGTCACTCCTAGTAGTGGTTCAGGATGCGGCTGCCCACCAGCTGCGTGGCGTGCCAGATCGGTAGAGGCTAGTTTGGGAAGACAGTAAAGCTACTTAACCCTTTAAGCTTCGGCAGGACATTACTAACCACATAACCACATTATGCTGTAGTTAACCTAATCACAGACACCATATTATATTATAGTTCATGCATTATAAAAGTTCCTTTCTGTAATCTGGAGATTTTAAATTTGTTTGTAATGAGAAATTACTTTCCATTGGGAAACAACAATAATAATTCTTCTCAGTTTGTGACAAATATCAACCCTTTAGTCCATGGCGATTACCTTGTATGTTCACCTGTACGTGTCTGCAATCGATGAAATTATGAAAAATCTGATGGGACATTTTACGTACAAATTATATGAAATTCACTCTAGATCGTTTCAATACAAGATGGGGCAACCATTTCTAAGATTACTAACACGGTTTGTTAATTTTGTAAGTATAACATGTTTTGCCTCATGCCGGAGGACGATCGGATGTGGTTCCGGTTATTTGTGGAGATGAGATGTGGATCCGTTGGTTTAAAATAATGATGATGATTACGATATCTGCATTATGCGGTACTAAGAGTTATCAATAGCAGCGCTTCGATAAGGTGAGTTTCTGATGATGATGGTGATTGATGTAGTCATCTTATAATTTTATTTTATTCATAATCTGGTACTGATCTATTGACGCCCGTTGGTGGGCAAATTCCACAACACCTTTACTAGCTTCTCGTACTGATCTACTGACGCCTGTTGGTGGGCAAATTCCACAACACCTTTACTAGCTTCTCGTACTGATCTACTGACGCCTGTTGGTGGGCAAATTCCACAACACCTTTACTAGCTTCCGGTACTGATCTACTGACGCCTGTTGGTGGGCAAATTCCACAACACCTTTACTAGCTTCTTGTACTGATCTACTGACGCCTGTTGGTGGGCAAATTCCACAACACCTTTACTAGCTTCCGGTACTGATCTACTAACGCCTGTTGGTGGGCAAAATACACAACACCTCTACTAGCTTCTTGTACTGATCTATTGACGCCTGTTGGTGGGCAAATTCCACAACACCTTTACTAGCTTCTTGTACTGATCTACTGACGCCTGTTGGTGGGCAAATTCCGTAACACCTTTAGTAGATTGTGTTACTAACGCCTGTTTGCAGGTAATCTGATATTATTTCGTTGATTAACTTACATGCAAATTTTTATGATGGTGGAATTACTATTAAAATAATGTTTTGAGCACGGCTTTGTTGTCTATTGCATAACCACTGTTGCATACGTGCAAAATCTGTGTTTGTGGTCGCACTCCTCCGAAACGGCTCGACCGATTTTTATGATTTTTTTATGCATAATTGTTCGGTATAATAATAATAATTGTAATAGATATTAAAGTATATTTCATACCGTTAGGTGTATAGGGTGTCCCTATCCAGAATTTTTTTTCTTATTTGGTAACAAAAAAGGTCTATAACCTTAAATTTTCACCCCCTACCCTCACCCTACCATTTTTAATCGTGATTTTAGTATTTATACCTTAATGAAACACACTGAATTGAGAAAATGAATGGTTGGTGTTTTTCTTTGTTTTATCGGCGGTCATCGTCTTCAGTGCTCTATTCATCTTTCTGCCATAGATCCCATCCCCACACACTATATAGTTTTATTAGTTATTAGTTAGTTATTTTTTATTTCAACCGAAATATTCAATATAAATAATTTGGCAGAACAACGTCAGCTAGTCAGACTAAAGATGATTAACTGGGAAGATATAATATATTGGGTTGATTACCGGTTATCACTTTAGAGTTCAATGTTATTTTTTAAGATAGAGAAAAACAGTCACGGATGTTTTTTACGGATGCAAAAAGAGTAAAATGCGCGGTAGCTACTTTAAATTGGCACTGTTCTGTCGTGTATCGATGATATTTTGCTTTTAAATAAAAAACACTAACGTAAACAAGATTATCACTTTAATTTGAGTTTATAAAAATGCAAACGAGAATCGAAATTAATTACTATTATATACTTTAAAAATATAATTTTTGGTTATAAATTATTTCTAATGTTTCAATAATATCGTACTAAATTATTTTTGTAAAAAAATCAAAACTTTACTAATCTGTAAGACCATAAATAAATAGTCAAATTGAGGGATTTTTAGGTCTCGGGTCTCGGATTTATTTATTAGTAATTTTATTTGAACTAAAAAAAAATGTTATACACACGATTTGTATTGTTCATACTGTATAATTATATGATTTTAAATATATGTTGTATAATACAAATTCACCTTTATTATGATAAGAATATAATTTTATTTTTCAAAATTTAACGTCTTGCTTTAGTAGATAAAATAACTATCTTTTGAAATCAACTTGTGTTTTTTTTTATAAAAGTGTCCATACGTCTAAAATTGGACTAAAAAATGACAAGCTTCAGGTCACGTCTAACTATTTTACCTTAACTGTCAGTGTTATTTTTATGTAATAAAAAAACAGTCAGGGATGTCATTTACCATTGTAAAAAATGCTATGAGGTGTGGAATAACCACTTTAACATTCACTGCTACTTTCACGTATTCCTTTGTATCGATGTTATTTTGCTTTTAAAATTCAAAAACATTCATACATAGTAAATAGACACCGCGGTCAACAACCCATATTCCAATCGTATGAGGTGACGAAACGATTTGTTAAATCTTTAAATATTATATTCAGCCTGCTTATATTTGCGCTCGCATAATGCGTCAAGTAGTCGACCGATCTCGCTGAAAATGTGTTCTTATTAGTTCTCAGAAGTATTTTTTGGCCGGTTTGAATGGTATAAAAAGTCATTTTCAAACTGTGGTTTAAGCAACGTGTAGACGACTTATTTATATGATTATATTTTACCCCCTCCCAATATAAATTGATTTATTACCGATTCACTAATGTTATTTTAATTTTTTTAATTTTTTTTTTTTATATTAACTCCACACAGGAGGCCCTGAAGAAAATAATTTCCCTCAGGACCTATGTCATCTTTGGGGATGCTGTGTGGAGGGTCTTTTTGTGGAGAGGAAGGAGTGAACATGGGTCTTGAAGAGTCCCGTGTTGTAAGAGGGAGGAAACACAGAGGCCGGCAGTTCGTTCCACAGCCGAGCTGTTGAACTTAAGAACGAATCGTAGAAGCGACCCGTTCTCATGTGATAAGTGTCAACTGTGTACAAATGTTGGGCGCGTGTTTGGCGTGTATCCCGACTACGCACCGGTGCCGAAGGGATCAATGACGCTAGTTCCTCAGAGCATCTTCCATTGTAATACCGATAGAACAAGGACAGCATACCTACCTGACGCCTGTGCTCTAAAGATTGCAGTCCGTTTGTTAAGATTGGGGAATCTATCAAACTGACCGCCCGTTTTTGCACAGAGTCTAGGGTTTTTTTCAGGTATTTAGGGGCTTCGGACCAGAGATGGCTGCCAAATTCGACAGTAGGGCGCACTTGCGATTTGTACAGGGTCAGCAGTTGTGTATTATTAAAGTATCTGCGGGCCCTGTACAGTACGCCCAGCTTCTGAGAGGCCAACTTTACTCTGGCTTCGATGGAGCCCCCGTACCTGAGCTGGTCACTTATAGTTATACCAAGCATATCAATGGAAGGCCTGTTCGGAATATTGCTTCCGTTGAAGGAGACTAGATTATCATTTGGATCCCTTTTAGACGTAATCAGACAGGATTGGGTCTTTGAAACATTAAATTCGACGAGATTATTTTTACCCCAGGAGGAAATACTCTCGAGATAACCGTCGATTCTCTGCTTCAAAGCCCTCCGAGCCGTTGGAGTTTGACAGCCTTTTGGGGGCTTGTCAAACAAAAAGCTATCATGAATTGTACTGTCATCCGCATAGCAATGAATCGGTGCACGATGTTGCAGTTATTAATTTATTTCTCAAGATCTATGTAGCTAAACGGCTTGACATACTGGAATAGATTGTCTGAAGTGAAATCAATACCAAAATATCGGTAAATGGGCAATCGGGGAAAAATTACCATTTGTAACCGACGTTGTTGTGCATATTTTTCCGTTTTTAAAAAATATGTTTACATTTATAAAATGTGCCAACTCCACGCCACTTTCAAATTCCTCACTCCGCGCAACTGCTCATTTATAGCCGGTTTCGGCAAGAATATATATATATATTATATATATATACATATATATATATTTTTTTTTGATTTTATGGATTCTTTCGTAATCTTTTAACTAGCTAGGACTTATAACAATACCCTTTCATGTTTCTAACTAACTAGAACTGCGGCTCATTTAGCCTTATTACTATCACCATTTGATGGTTGTATTTAATTGACTGATTTTATGTTACATTAATAAGTTTTATGAGGAAAAATTCTTACCTGGATAAAAAACATCATACAAATGACATGGAAAAGAAAAAACAATAAGTTCTGAACTTTTTACTCTGCTTTGCCATTATGATTTACTGAATTTAAGTATTTAATTTTTTCATGTTTGGGCTGCATCCTTTTCGCTTCGGTGGTTTTGCATATCTACCTGTTGGGAAAAAAAGTTTGGGAGAGAAATCCTGTGGGAGAAAAAACATTTTGTTATATTAAAAAGGATACTATTTCTTCGCCGTCGCTGTCATTTTTCTTTTCTCACGGTGAGGTGTCCTTAAGAAGCTCCATTAGGATGATCAGTTTTTCTCCTTTGATGAGCAGGAGGCCAGATGTTCGCGTACCCTGATGAGGCCTTGCAGTAAGATCATTATGTCCTCGTCATCAGAAGAGTTCCTGGCGTTTGGCGCTTGGCGTTGTTCCGGTGTGGCTCTTCGTGGTTCCTGCGTTTCCGGAGCCTGTTGCTGGTGGTTGCTTCGGCCCGCTACGTCTGCCCAGGACCGGCCGTCTACTCGGCCGCGGGTCTCTGTGCCCGGAGCTCTGCCTCTTTGCGCCTCTGGGCGTTGGATTGCTCCTGTCTGCGCTGGAGAGCAGCTACGTATGCCACCCTGTTGGGGCATTTGCCGTAGTTTGCGGGATGGGCTCCGCCGCAATTGCAGCAGACAGCCGGCTCTTCTCTGTTGGTTTTCGGGTACTCTGGTGTGGCGTGACGTCCTTCGCATTTCACGCAGCGGGCTACGTGTGCGCAATTTCTGGACCCATGTCCGAAATTTTGGCACCTGTGGTACTGTGTTCCGTGTTGGAAGTGGTTGCTTCGGTACTTCCTCATAGTAATCCTGCAGTGGCACAGGTAGACCACTGCGGCTCTCAGGTGGCCCATGTTTGTTTCCTGGCCAAAGTGGGCCAGGTAAAACGGGTATTCTGTTCCCGGGGTGGTCATCTTGACCACAGTCCTTGCCGGGAAGCCTAGATTCTAAATGTCTTCCATTATGTCACCTGGTGACAACTTCCGGAGTCCCCTGATGACTGTCTTCTTTAATTTTTCCGCTTCTGTGGTGAAGGTGTGGGAAGGCTTTTCCTCTCCACGTAGGGCTGTAGTCAGTTTTCTGTGGGCTTCAACTTAGCTCACCACAACGCTGATTTTGCCTCCTTTGGCATACCGGAAGTTGAAGTGGCCACTTCCCATGTGCCTCTGCACTTCTTCCGTTATGTCGCCGTGCGTCATTGACCCAATGGTCATGATTATGGGCGGGACTCGTGTACTCTTTCCAAGAGTGGTTGTTGTCAGGTCTTCGGCTGGTGGGTGCCTGGTCTCGGCTTGTGGACGCCACTAGTCCTGGAGGCGTCGGGCGTTTCTTCATCGGTGGCGACGAGAATTCCTGAGCTGGTTCGCTTACTTTATGTAAGGGTTATTATTTTTTTTCGTGAACCAGACAAAAAATAGGCTTTGGGGGGGGAATGGGGGCGCTTTGAAGCCGTATCCCTCGTCCAATCCTCTTCCATAGGTGATGAAGCTCTTGGTGATCCCCAAGTCTGAAATGAGCGTCCAAAAAAATCATGATTTTTCTAAGAATCAAACTTTCTGGAGATTTTGTGACTGAATTCGATTTGGAGCATGATTCTTATCACTGTTGAAAATTACAGCCCGTTTGGAACCATAGAGTCTGAGAAAACTGCTTCCAAAGTTCGAACCCAAGTCTGAAATTAGCGTCCATAAATAACATGATTTTTCTAAAAATGCAACTTCATGGAGTTTTTGTGAAGGAATTCGATTTATACCACGATTCTTAACACTTTTCCAAAATTTCTGGCCGTTTGGTCCCATAGAGCCTGAGAAAAATGCTTCAAAAGTTCGAACCCAAGTCTGAAATGAGAGTCCATAAAAATCATGATTTTTCTAAGAATAAAACTTTATGGAGATTTTGTGAATGAATTCGATTTGGAGCATGATTCTTATCACTGTTGAAAATTTCAGCCCGTTTGGAACCATAGAGTCTGAGAAAACTGCTTCCAAAGTTCGAACCCAAGTCTGAAATTAGCGTCCATAAAAAACATGATTTTTTTAAAAATGCAACAAAATGGAGATTTTGTGAATGAATTCGATTTATACCACGATTCTTAACACTTTTCCAAAATTTTCTGCCCGTTTGGTCCCATAGAGCCTGAGAAAACTGCTTCAAAAGTTCGAACCCAAATCTGAAATGAGGGTCCATAAAAATCATAATGTTTCTAAGAAACAAACTTTATGGAGATTTCGTGACTGAATTCGATTTAAACCACGATTCTTAACACTTTTCCAAAATTTTCTGCCCGTTTGGTCCCATAGAGCCTGTGAAAACTGCTTCAAAAGTTCGAACCCAAATCTGAAATGAGGGTCCATAAAAATCATGATGTTTCTAAGAAACAAACTTTATGGAGATTTCGTGACTGAATTCGATTTAAACCACGATTCTTAACACTTTTCCAAAATTTCAGCCCGTTTGGTCCCATAGAGCCCGAGAAAACTGCTTCAAAATTCGAACCCAAGTCTGAAATGAGCATCCATAAAAATCATGATTTTTCTAAGAATCCAACTTTATGGAGATTTTGTGAATGAATTCGATTTATACCACGATTCTTAACACTTTTCCAAAATTTTCTGCCCGTTTGGTCCCATAGAGCCTGAGAAAACTGCTTCAAAAGTTCGAACCCAAATCTGAAATGAGGGTCCATAAAAATCATGATGTTTCTAAGAAACAAACTTTAAGGAGATTCCGTGACTGAATTCGATTTGAACCACGATTCTTAACACTTTTCCAAAATTTCAGCCCGTTTGGTCCCATAGAGCCGGCGAAAACTGCTTCGAAATTCGAACCCAAGTCTGAAATGAGCGTCCATAAAAATCATGATTTTTCTAAGAATCCAACTTTATGGAGATTTTGTGACTGAATTCGATTTATACCGCGATTCTTAACACTGTTCCAAAATTTCAGCCCGTTTGGTCCCATAGAGCCCGAGAAAACTGCTTCAAAATTCGAACCCAAGTCTAAAATGAGCGTCCATAAAAATCATGATTTTACTAAGAATCCAACTTTATGGAGATTTTGTGACTGAATTAGATTTATACCATGATTCTTATCACTGTTCCAAAATTTCAGCCCGTTTGGTCCCATAAAGCCTGAGAAAACTTCATCAAAAGTTCGAACCCAAGTCTGAAATGAGCATCCATAAAAATCATTATTTTACTAACAATCAAAATTTATGGAGATTTTGTGACTGAATTCGATTTGGAGCATGATTCTTACCACTGTTCCAAAATTTCTGGCCGTTTGGTCCCATAGAGCCTGAGAAAACTGCTTCAAAAGTTCGAACCCAAGTCTGAAATGAGCATCCATAAAAATTATGATTTTTCTAAGAATCAAACTTTATGGAGATTTTGTGACTGAATTCGATTTATACCATGATTCTTAACAATTTTACAAAATGTAAGACTGTTTGGTCCCATAGAGCCTGAGAAAACTGCATCAAAAGTTCGAACCCAAGTCTGAAATGAGCATCCATAAAAATCGTGATTTTTCTAAGAATCAAACTTTATGGAGATTTTGTGACTGAATTCGATTTGGAGCATGATTCTTATCACTGTTCCAAAATTTCTGCCCGTTTGGTCCCATAGAGCCTGAAAAAACTGCTTCAAAAGTTCGAACCCAAGTCTGAAATGAGCATCCATAAAAATTATGATTTTTCTAAGAATCAAACTTTATGGAGATTTTGTGACTGAATTCGATTTATACCATGATTCTTAACAATTTTTCAAAATTTAAGACTGTTTGGTCCCATAGAGCCTGAGAAAACTGCATCAAAAGTTCGAACCCAAGTCTGAAATGAGCATCCATAAAAATCGTGATTTTTCTAAGAATAAAACTTTATGGAGATTTTGTGACTGAATTCGATTTGGAGCATGATTCTTATCACTGTTCCAAAATTTCTGCCCGTTTGGTCCCATAGAGCCTGAGAAAACTGCTTAAAAAGTTCGAACCCAAGTCTGTAATGAGTATCCATAAAAATCATGATCTTTCTAAAAATCCAACTTTATGGAGATTTTGTGACGAATTCGATTTGGAGCATAATTCTTATCACTGTTCCAAAATTTCAGCCCGTTTGGTCCGATAGAGCCTGAGGAAACTGCTTCAAAAGTTCGAACCCAAGTCTGTAATGAGCATCCATAAAAATCATGATCTTTCTAAAAATCCAACTTTATGGAGATTTTGTGACGAATTCGATTGACACAATGATTCTTAACGCTTTTCTAAAATTTCAGCCCGTTTGGTCCCATAGAGCCTGAGAAAACTGCTTCAAAAATTCGAACCCAAGTCTGAAATGAGTATCCATAAAAATCATGATTTTTCTAAGAATCAAACTTTATGGAGATTTTGTGACTGAATTCTATTTGGAGCATGATTCTTATCACTGTTCCAAAATTTCAGCCCGTTTGGTCCCATAGAGCCTGAGAAAACTGTTTCAAACTTCAAACCCAAGTCTGAAATGAGCATCCATAAAAATCATGATTTTTCTGAGAATCAAACTTTATGGAGATTTTGTGAATGAATTCGATTTATACCACGATTCTTAACACTTTTCCAAAATTTTCTGCCCGTTTGGTCCCATAGAGCCTGAGAAAACTGCTTCAAAAGTTCGAACCCAAATCTGAAATGAGGGTCCATAAAAATCATGATGTTTCTAAGAAACAAACTTTAAGGAGATTTCGTGACTGAATTCGATTTGAACCACGATTCTTAACACTTTTCCAAAATTTCAGCCCGTTTGGTCCCATAGAGCCCGCGAAAACTGCTTCAAAATTCGAACCCAAGTCTGAAATGAGCGTCCATAAAAATCATGATTTTTCTAAGAATCCAACTTTATAGAGATTTTGTGACTGAATTCGATTTATACCGCGATTCTTAACACTGTTCCAAAATTTCAGCCCGTTTGGTCCCATAGAGCCCGAGAAAACTGCTTCAAAATTCGAACCCAAGTCTAAAATGAGCGTCCATAAAAATCATGATTTTTCTAAGACCCCAAATATATGGAGATTTTGTGACTGACTTCGATTTATACCATGATTCTTATCACTGTTCCAAAATTTCAGCCCGTTTGGTCCCATAAAGCCTGAGAAAACTTCATCAAAAGTTCGAACCCAAGTCTGAAATGAGCATCCATAAAAATCATTATTTTACTAACAATCAAAATTTATGGAGATTTTGTGACTGAATTCGATTTGGAGCATGATTCTTACCACTGTTCCAAAATTTCTGGCCGTTTGGTCCCATAGAGCCTGAGAAAACTGCATCAAAAGTTCGAACCCAAGTCTGAAATGAGCATCCATAAAAATCGTGATTTTTCTAAGAATCAAACTTTATGGAGATTTTGTGACTGAATTCGATTTGGAGCATGATTCTTATCACTGTTCCAAAATTTCTGCCCGTTTGGTCCCATAGAGCCTGAGAAAACTGCTTAAAAAGTTCGAACCCAAGTCTGTAATGAGTATCCATAAAAATCATGATCTTTCTAAAAATCCAACTTTATGGAGATTTTGTGACGAATTCGATTTGGAGCATAATTCTTATCACTGTTCCAAAATTTCAGCCCGTTTGGTCCGATAGAGCCTGAGGGTTTCAGGCTCTATCGGACTCAAGCAGTTTTGCTTCAAAAGTTCGAACCCAAGTCTGTAATGAGCATCCATAAAAATCATGATCTTTCTAAAAATCCAACTTTATGGAGATTTTGTGACGAATTCGATTTATACAATGATTCTTAACGCTTTTCTAAAATTTCAGCCCGTTTGGTCCCATAGAGCCTGAGAAAACTGCTTCAAAAGTTCGAACCCAAGTCTAAAATGAGTATCCATAAAAATCATGATTTTTCTAAGGATCAAACTTTATGGAGATTTTGTGACTGAATTCTATTTGGAGCATGATTCTTATCACTGTTCCAAAATTTCAGCCCGTTTGGTCCCATAGAGCCTGAGAAAACTGCTTAAAAAGATCGAACCCAAGTCTGAAATTAGCGTCCATAAAAAACATGATTTTTCTTAAAATGCAACTTTATGGAGATTTCGTGACTGAATTCGATTTAAACCGCGATTCTTAACACTTTTCCAAAATTTCAGCCCGTTTGGTCCCATAGAGCCCGAGAAAACTGCTTCAAAATTCGAACCCAAGTCTGAAATGAGCGTCCATAAAAAACATGATTTTTCTAAAAATTCAACTTTATGGAGATTTTGTGACTGAATTCGATTTGGAGCATGATTGATTTTTTTTTTTTTTATTGTTCTTTATTCAGTAAAGTTTATACATTACAGTAAACGGGTAAATTTTTGGCCACCACACTAGGCACATGCCCGTGTTGTAGTGGTCAATTTAATGTTTAGTATAATAATACAAATTAAAAATAAGTTGAATGAAATCAAAATAATATAAAAATAAAATAAAATAATTTATACATCTAAAACAAGTATGAAGTATAAAGGAATTAAAAATAATGCAAAATATATACATAAGTTTAAGATATATGAATATAAAAAATAGGTGTGGAAAACAGAAAAATTAAAAATAATATAAAAAGTATGTCAAAGAAAATACGTGATATTGAATTAAAAATAATACAAGGAGCATGTATCAAAAATATGAAAAAATACAAGTACATTTGTGTTCTTAAAATAGAATAAAAAATGTAGTAAAAATACAAGTACATTAAGTACAAGTGTATTTCAAAAAAAATAATACAAATACAATATAAAATCAAAGAAAGTACTATTTGGTAAGAAAGTAGGGATAAGTTATATCTTATTCTTATCACTGTTCCAAAATTTCTGGCCGTTTGGTCCCATAGAGCCTGAGAAAACTGCTTCAAAAGTTCGAACCCAAGTCTGAAATGAGCATCCATAAAAATCATGAATTTTCTAAGAATCAAACTTTATGGAGATTTTGTGACTGAATTCGATTTATACCACGATTCTTAACAATTTTTCAAAATTTAAGCCCGTTTGGTCCCATAGAGCCTGAGAAAACTGCTTAAAAAGTTCGAATCCAAGTCTGTAATGAGCATCCATAAAAATCATGATCTTTCTAAGAATCAAACTTTATGGAGATTTTGTGACTGAATTCGATTTGGAGCATGATTCTTATAACTGTTCCAAAATTTCAGCCCGTTTGGTCCCATAGAGCCTGAGAAAACTGCTTACAAAGTTCGAACCCAAGTCTGAAATGAGCATCCATAAAAATCATGATTTTTCTAAGAATCAAACTTAATGGAGATTTTGAGACTGAATTCGATTTATACCACGATTCTCAAGAATTTTTCAAAATTTCAGCAGGATTGGTCCCATAGAGCCTGAGAAAACTGCTTCAAACTTCAAACCCAAGTTTGAAATGAGCGTCCATAAAAATCATGATTTTTCTAAGAATCAAACTTTATGGAGATTTTGTGACTGAATTCTATTTGGAGCATGATTCTAATCACTGTTCCAAAATTTCAGCCCGTTTGGTCCCATAGAGCCTGAGAAAACTGCTTCCAAAGTTCGAACCCAAGTCTGAAATGAGCGTCCATAAAAAACATGATTTTTCTAAAAATCCAACTTTATGGAGATTTTCTGACTGAATTCGATTTGGAGCATGATTCTTATAACTGTTCCAAAATTTCTGGCCGTTTGGTCCCATAGAGTCTGAGAAAAATGCTTCAAAAGTTCGAACCCAAGTCTGAAATGAGAGTCCATAAAAATCATGATTTTTCTAAGAATCCAACTTTATAGAGATTTTAAGACTCAAGTCGATTTATACCACGATTCTTAACGCTTTTCTAAAATTTCAGCCCGTTTGGTCCCATAGAGCCTGAGAAAACTGCTTCAAAAGTTCGAACCCAAGTCTGAAATGAGTATCCATAAAAATCATGATTTTTCTAAGAATCAAACTTTATGGAGATTTTGTGACTGAATTCTATTTGGAGCATGATTCTTTTTTTTTTGGTTTTAGGCATTTCACCCTGAAAAGAGTGCTTTGTGCCGGTAACAGTTAAAAATAATAATTTAATCACTGGACTCATTTAGATCGCTAAAACAAATTTAATGTTGAATTCATTCAGGTTAATAAACTTACATAAAGCTGTATGAACACGAGAATTGTCAAGAGATAAAAGGTATGAAATGTTAAGGGGGGACTGGTGTGTGATTTTAATAAGACGGCGGTATATGTTCTTGAAAGATGAATGATTTTTACAGTTAAAGAAAACGTGGTCGAGGGTTTCCTCTTCCACACCGCACTGGCAGACCGGATCATCCAAAACTCTAATTCTAGACAAGTGGGATGCAATTGAACAGTGACCAATTCTCATTCTCGAAATACATGAAATGAATCGTTTTGACAGTTTTTTACCGTGAAACCATGGCTTAGCAGGGATATGGTTTTGAATTCCAGCATAGAATGATCCAGTTATTATTTTGGAGACTGCTCAATTTTCTTCCCAGGCACGAGTCATGTTGGATTTAAGAATCGGGAAGACATCGGAGATAGGGATTCTAAAATTTAGTGGGATAGTTCCGGAATCTGAACCAGATTTGGCGAGAGAATCGGCCATCTCATTACCCTCTATACCCAAATGGGCAGGGACCCAGGCCAATATCGTCTCAAACCCAGATTCACTTAGAGAATTGAGGAGATTTTTAATTTTACATATAATATTGTCTTCCGGATAACATAGAATATTTGACATAATTTTAGTTAGAGCACTTAGCGAATCAGTATATAGTAAGGCTCGATGAATGTTGAGAACCTGGATTTGATTTAGCGCTTGTTCAATTGCAAAGCATTCAGCTGTAAATATGGAAACTTCTTTCGGTAATTTATAAGTGAGATTGATGTTGAATTATGGACTATATATCGATGCTCTACACCTTTTATTTTCAAATTTGGAACCATCAGTGTAAAGGATGGAAAATCCAGGGAATTTTGAAGCCACAATGCTTTTAAAACAGTCATCCACATTATGAAATTTATTTGGGGAAGATAAAATATTCTTCCGAAAGTCTGATGTTATTGTGTTCGGCATAAAAGTGATTGCCTTAAATGGAATATTGTATATAGGAAGATTGGGAACTTCTTGAAGATATTGGAGGGAAGATGACAGAGAATTATAGAGATGAAAACTTTTAATTAGGAGAGGAAAACTTTTTTTTTTCACTCAATCTTTTGTTAGACTTCAAATTAACACTTAGCAGATTAAGACTTTGTTTAATAGGATGATGTGATAACGATAAAGCCTTGAAAATATATTTATTGGCAAGGAATTGCCTTCTGAAATATAATGGAGGCTCCCCACATTCCACCTGAAGCGCATTAATTGGAGAAGACTTCATAGCTCCAATAATCATTCTGAGGGCTTTTGATTGAATTCTTTCCATTTTCTTATCTAAATATTTAGGGAGGGGGTCAAAAAGGAATGTGCCGTAATCCAAGTGGCTCCGAACTAGGGAATTATACATTAATTTAAGAGTGGTAGGATGAGATCCCCACCATACTCTGGAAACTGCTCGCATCATCTTAAGTCCCTTTTCGCACTTTGTAGAAATTATCTGAATGTGTGGAAGCCAGGAAAGTTTATGGTTCAAAAGAAGACCAAGGAATTTGATTTGAGTAGCGGTTTGTAGAGGCACATTATCAAAAGAGATTGAGAAGTGGGGAATTTTTCTTTTGCGCGTGAAAGCTACGACCCTTGTTTTAGATGCCGCCAAATTCATCCCATTTATTGACAACCAGCTTTTAATATATTGTTAAGCCAAATTCATTTCCTTAGCTGCAAGAATAATATTTTTATGTAACAAATATATAAGGATGTCATCCGCAAAGTAAAGTCGCTTGATAGAAAAAGGAATTACTGAGTCTAGGTCGCTAATATAAATATTAAACAACAGAGGACTGATAACAGAACCCTGGGGTAAACCTCTCCATAGTTTGCGCCTTAAGCATTTAGAGGAAGACTCAATAATAATGGACCTATCTGAGAGCAAATTAATAATAAATTGGACTAGTTTCGGGGGGATTTGTTTTTTAATTAGCTTTTCTTTCAAAACATTCAGTAAAACATCATCGTAAGCTGATGAAAGGTCAAGGAATGTGGCCAATGTATAAGAATTTAGGGATTGAGAAACTCGGATATCAGTTGTGAACAAACTTAAATTATCCATTGTAGATTTCTTTTTCCGAAAACCATACTGATTTGGTGAGATAATATCTTGACTTTCAACAAACCACTCTAGTCTGTTTTTTATCAAACGCTCCGCTACTTTCATCAAACACGATGAAAGAGCAATAGGCCGATAAGACGAAATTTCAGATGGATTTTTTCCAGGTTTTAAAATGGGAATGATTTTTTGAGTTTTCCAAACATCCGGAATTAGTCCTGTTTCAAACATATTATTAATAAGAGATAAGAAATATTCAACCGCCATATCAGAAAATGATTTAATGAAACTATAAAATATTCCATCGGGACCCGGAGCAGAGTCAATAAGGGCTCTTATCACTCGTTTCATCTCATCAATGGAGAAAGGAGCATCTAGCCAGATTAGAGTGAGATGGATACGGCTTAATAGAAGGCATTTCTTCACATCCGGCAACTGATGGGGGGGCTATTTTATCCGCAAATCCTATAAGAATTTCTTCTGATATATGTTTGATTCTCGGCGGAGAATACGATGATCCGAATTTTTATAAGCTAGACCAAACTGAAGACTGGGGAGTTTCCGGAGACAGGTTCTCACAGAACTTCCGCCATCCAGCGCGCTTCTTATTTTTCAAAATTCGTTTGGTTTCTGCCTTGGCTTTTTTAACTGATAAAAAATTTTCTAGTGACATACACTTACGAAAAGAGGAAATTGATATTTTTCGAGAGTTGACGGAGCGAGTGCATTCCTCGTCCCACCACGGAGTAGAGTGTTTTATTTTAATGTTCGCCTTGCGTTTCGGGATGGATTTTTCTGCTGCATTTATAACCATAGAAGGAAACGTCTCACATTGTATTCTGATGTCTCCCGGGGACGATTTTGTTAAATTAATAAGGTTATCTAGTTCAGAAGAGAAAGTGCTCCAATTCGCATCTTTCGTTCTAAATTTGAGATTATTTTTAACTGGGGGGGAATAAGTGTTAAATTGATGGTGGAAGCGGATTATAATTGGGAAATGATCACTAGAGAGGGGATCGTTTAGGATGTCCCAAGAGCATTTAGATGCTAACGAATACGAACAAAGAGATATATCAACAGCACTTTTCCGTTGATGAGGGGGGGTGAATCTGGTTGGAGATCCGTCATTTAAAAAACATAGGTTATGGGAATCAATAAAATCTAAAAGATTGCGGCCAGAACGATTTGTTATTTCGCTACCCCAAGAAGGGGAATGTGCATTAAAATCTCCAAGGATCATATAAGGGGAACAAATCTGGCTTAAGATTGGTGCCCATTCATTTTCAATAAAAGTCGTAGAGGGAGGAATATATATTGACAATATTGTGATATCAGATAAGACAGCTGCTATTATCTGGATATCGTCGGAGGGAGTATGAATATTAATTTCTTTAAAAGGGATAGAATTTTGGATTATCAGAGCCGAGCCGCCTTTACCATCCGGTCTGTCATGTCTGAGACAATAATAACCTGGAATTCTTAAGTGAAAGGAGGGTTTTAACCACGTTTCAGAAATGGCGGCTACTGAAACGTCGTGTTCGTCTAGTAATTGAATTAGGTCAGATTTGTTAGCGAAGAGGCTTCTACTGTTCCACTGAAGGATTTTGTTCAGTTTCGAAGCCATTGGGAAGGCAGGATAATAAAGATTTAATGTAATCGGCAGCGTTGGACGGTACAGTATTGTTGTTTGTAAGGATAGAAATTAAAAGGGTAATTAAAGTGTGTATAAAAGAATTATTATTCATTATTTCGGGGAGAGCAGGAGGGGAAGAATTACCATTAATAGCACACCCATTGGGCGTCTGGGATTTGGCATTCCCATTCGGGCTGGCCAAAATATTATTCAATTGTTTTTTATCAAGGTAAGGTGTATATTTTGGGTTGGGTTTGACTGGCTTGAGAATGGTTTCTCTGTGAGAACATGACGTTGAATTCAAAAAGGTGGTTGTTTGGAAAGGAGCTGAGGACGATGTCATCTCTGCGAATGATTTTTTCGCAGGAGAGATTAACTTTGAGGCCTGGAAGTACGAAATGTTGTCGGTAGCCATTTTATGTTTTATGTTCTTCTGTCTTGTTAATTCCGGACAGGCTAGACTGACCGCGGTATGTGCACCCGAACAGTTAATGCAAATGGGATCATTGGAAGATTTCGAACATTGATCAAATGGGTGAGCTTCTCCGCAATAGTAACAACGTGGGGGGGAGCGGCATACGGATTTCGAATGTCCAAACCGGCAGCAGTTGAAACATTGAATTGTTGGAAATTTATAAACTTCGACGGGAAGCGAGGTATAGTAAATTAACACACGAGACGGTAGGGATTGTCCCTCAAATGTAACAACAACAGACTGGGAAGGTTTCCAGATCGTGTTTCCGTCAGTAGAATCCTTGTAGTTCAGTCGACGTACTTTAAATACTTTCGGGGTTCCGTGAGAATTATTCAAAGCATCAACAATTTCAGCCTCTGGGATCTCCGCGGGAATTCCTCGCACAAGATCCATTCTCGAAAGGTTAAATGTAGGGATGAACGATTTATATTTATGATTTGAGAGTGAGTCAATTTTTTTTACAAATCCATTTGCGGAAGCGGCAGTGTTAAACTCGATAGATAATTTATATCGCCCTTCCGGTTTAATTGAACCGTTAACAATACCAAGGTTATTATTTTTTGAGTCAAATACGAATTTTCCAAAATCTAAAGGATGAATAAGTTTTCCCTGTTCAGTTGTCTGAACATAAACGGTAAATGGACCGGAAGCTGAAGCAGGATAAAGTAATTCAGTACTTTTTGCATTATCGCTACTTAAAGTACTTGGCTGGATGTTAATATTGGGGTTAAGGTCGTTAGGGGTCGAGGTTTGTTGAACCGGCGGTATAGATTTAACTTTCGATGGAATGTGAAGGCTTTGCGATGGTCGTCGTTTACGAGATGGGAGCGTAATAGAAACCTGGTTCGTATTAGATTCCGAATCAGAAAAATCCAATATCGACCCTGGGTCGGGAGGTCTGTCTTCATCTTCCTCCATTATATAAAAAAAACTTAACTTTTAAAAATTAAACTGAAAAAATAATACGCAGTCTATTTCATTGACTGTACAAACAAAATCGGATTAGCCGTAAGCAGGAATGCAAACAAATAGGTAAACGATAAACAATATTAAATAAAATGTAACAATAATCTCTTATCTGTACACAGCGCAGGAACGGGCGAACGGCACTCAGCAATAGTAAGGTACACACAACCACTGTTGACCGCAGCTCGAATCGGACTCAGCATGATTCTTATCACTGTTCTAAAATTTCAGCCCGTTTGGTCCGATAGAGCCTGAGGAAACTGCTTCAAAAGTTCGAACCCAAGTCTGAAATGAGCATCCATAAAAATCAAGATTTTTTATAAGAATCAAACTTTATGGAGTTTTTGTGATTGAATTCTATTTGGAGCATGATTCTTATAACTGTTCCAAAATTTCTGGCCGTTTGGTCCCATAGAGTCTGAGAAAAATGCTTCAAAAGTTCGAACCCAAGTCTGAAATGAGTATCCATAAAAATCATGATTTTTCTAATAATCAAACTTTATGGAGATTTTGTGAGTGTATTCTATTTGGAGCATGATTCTTATCACTAATCCAAAATTTCAGCCCGTTTGGTCCCATAGAGCCTGAGAAAACTGCTTCCAAAGTTCGAACCCAAGTCTGAAATGAGCGTCCATAAAAAAACATGATTTTTCTAAAAATCCAACTTTATGGAGATTTTGTGACTGAATTCGATTTGGAGCATGATTGATTTTTTTTTTTTATTGTTCTTTATTCAGTAAAGTTTATACATTACAGTAAACGGGTAAATTTTTGGCCACCACACTAGGCACATGCCCGTGTTGTAGTGGTCAATTTTATGTTAAGTATAATAATACAAATTAAAAATAAGTTGAATGAAAACAAAATAATTTAAAAATAAAATAAAATAATTTATACATCTAAAACGAGTATGAAGTATAAAGGAATTAAAAATAATGCAAAATATCTACATAAGTTTAAGATATATGAATATAAAAAATAGGTGTGGGAAACAGAAAAATTAAAAATAATATAAAAAGGATATCAAAGAAAATACGTGATATTGAATTAAAAATAATACAAGGAGCATGTATCAAAAATAAGAAAAAATACAGGTACATTTGTGTTATTAAAATAGAATTAAAAATGTAGTAAAAATACAAGTACATTAAGTACAAGTGTATTTCTAAAAAAATAATACAAATACAATATAAAATCAAAGAAAGTACTATTTGGTAAGAAAGTAGGGATAAGTTATATCTTATTCTTATCACTGTTCCAAAATTTCTGGCCGCTTGGTCCCATAGAGCCTGAGAAAACTGCTTCAAAAGTTCGAACCCAAGTCTGAAATGAGCATCCATAAAAATCATGATTTTTCTAAGAATCAAACTTTATGGAGATTTTGTGACTGAATTCGATTTATACCACGATTCTTAACAATTTTTCAAAATTTAAGCCCGTTTGGTCCCATAGAGCCTGAGAAAACTGCTTAAAAAGTTCGAACCCAAGTCTGTAATGAGCATCCATAAAAATCATGATCTTTCTAAGAATCAAACTTTATGGAGATTTTGTGACTGAATTCGATTTGGAGCATGATTCTTATTACTGTTCCAAAATATCAGCCCGTTTGGTCCCATAGAGCCTGAGAAAACTGCTTACAAAGTTCGAACGCAAGTCTGAAATGAGCATCCATAAAAATCATGATTTTTCTAAGAATCCAACTTTATGGAGATTTTGTGACTGAATTCTATTTGGAGCATGATTCTTATAACTGTTCCAAAATTTCTGGCCGTTTGGTCCCATAGAGTCTGAGAAAAATGCTTCAAAAGTTCGAACCCAAGTCTGAAATGAGAGTCCATAAAAATCATGATTTTTCTAAGAATCAAACTTTATAGAGATTTTAAGACTGAATTCGATTTATACCACGATTTTTAACGCTTTTCTAAAATTTCAGCCCGTTTGGTCCGATAGAGCCTGAGGAAACTGCTTCAAAAGTTCGAACCCAAGTCTGAAATGAGTATCCATAAAAATCATGAATTTTCTAAGAATCAAACTTTATGGAGATTTTGTGACTGAGTTCTATTTGGAGCATGATTCTTATCACTGTTCCAAAATTTCAGCCCGTTTGGTCCGATAGAGCCTGAGGAAACTGCTTCCAAAGTTCGAACCCAAGTCTGAAATGAGCATCCATAAAAATCAAGATTTTTTATAAGAATCAAACTTTAGGGAGATTTTGTGACTGAATTCTATTTGGAGCATGATTCCTATCACTAATCCAAAATTTCAGCCCGTTTGGGGTCCCATAGAGCCTGAAAAAACTGCTTCCAAAGTTCGAACCCAAGTCTGAAATGAGCGTCCATAAAAAACATGATTTTTCTAAAAATCCAACTTTATGGAGATTTTGTGACTGAATTCGATTTGGAGCATGATTGATTTTTTTTATTTTTTATTGTTCGTTATTCAGTAAAGTTTATACATTACAGTAAACGGGTAAATTTTTGGCCACCACACTAGGCACATGCCCGTGTTGTAGTGGTCAATTTTATGTTAAGTATAATAATACTGCATCAAGTGGATTCAATATATACTGATTTTTCCAAAGCATTTGACAAAGTTAGGCGACATATCCTTGTACAAAAATTAAGTATGTTGGGTATCAAGGGTAATCTGTTAAGTTGGATTGAAAGTTATCTTAGTAAAAGAGAGCTATGTGTCAAAATAAAATCTGTGGAATCTTACATTTTCGAAGCCACAAGTGGGGTCCCTCAGGGGTCTCACCTGGGACCAATTCTTTTTTTGTTATTTATTAATGATATTGTTAGCATATTTAAAGATGTAGAAGTTCTTCTTTTCGCAGATGATTTGAAAATATATAAAACAATACGCAGTTTAGACGATTGTTATACTTTGCAACTTAATTTAAATAAACTATATCGTTGGTGCATCATCAACTCTCTGTTTCTTAATATTAAAAAATGTCAGGTCATTCGTTTTTGTAAAATACGAAATCATACAATTTATGAATATTCGCTTAATAATGTAAAATTGACAGCTGTCACTCAAATCAGGGACTTGGGTGTTATATTTGATGAACAGTTAACATTCAATCCGCATATAAATGAAATCACAAATAAAGCCCTAAAAATGCTTGGGTTTATATGTAGAACCGCATGTGACTTCAAGTCACTAGAATGTTTGAACACACTGTACACATCTTTAGTAAGAAGTCAAGTAGAGTATAATTCGCCTATTTGGTCCCCGTTTTATAAAGTACATTCCAACAATATTGAAAGGGTACAACACAAATTTTTAAGATTTATTAACTTTAAACTAAATATTCCAATCCAAAATATAAATTATATCCAACTCATGCATCAACTAAATTTGATTACGCTATCAGATAGGCGAATTATCTCCGACCTTGTTCTACTAAATAAAATTATTAATTATAGAATCGACAGCCCTGAAATTCTTGCCACAATAAAATTATTTGTACCTTCCAAAAATACGAGACAAAATTCCACCTTTTTCTGTAACAATTTCAAATCTAATTATCATGCGCACATATCGTTAAATCGAATACAAAATTTTGGTAATAAATTTGGTAATGTTGTTGATATATTTAGAGATTCCGTAGCAGTGCTCAAACGAAATCTACATAAACACTTTGCTGATATGTATGACTTCTCCACTCCATAGTAAAAAACCCATTTTTTAGCTTCTGTTTTTTCACTCTTTTCTTTTATGACTTCTTTTATGACTTTTAAACTTTAATATATATGTTTTAACTTTACAAATTAATATTGTAATTTAAATATCAATTCGAATATGATTTTAAGTCCCTATAAATGCTGATTAATTTCAATCCATTTATTTTTCTAAGTAAGTAAAAAAAGAAAAAAAAAACTGTTCTCCATAATGGTATTCTGTATTATTTGTAAAACATTTATGTACTACAGATATAATAACTATTTTATTTATATATATGTACGTAAGCTTTTCAATGTCACATAGTTAATGTAATAACACTAATAACAATGTATGTAAAATCCCAATGGGCGTTTAAATAAATAAAATAAATACAAATTAAAAATAAGTTGAATGAAAACAAAATAATTTAAAAATAAAATAAAATAATTTATACATCTAAAACAAGTATGAAGTATAAAGGAATTAAAAATAATGCAAAATATCTACATAAGTTTAAGATATATGAATATAAAAAATAGGTGTGGGAAACAGAAAAATTAAAAATAATATAAAAAGTATATCAAAGAAAATACGTGATATTGAATTAAAAATAATACAAGGAGCATGTATCAAAAATAAGAAAAAATACAGGTACATTTGTGTTATTAAAATAGAATTAAAAATGTAGTAAAAATACAAGTACATTAAGTACAAGTGTATTTCTAAAAAAATAATTTTTTTTTTTTTTTTTTTTAAACAAATTCAATTTATTCAATAAATAAATTTACAATGTGTGATATACATATATATATATTTCACTTGTAATAAGATAAGATATTATGATATGATTAATATTTATTATTTTTCAATGTTCTCCCATAAAAAGCAATTGCTTGTGTGTATGGGATGAGGTATTATTTGTTTAGTTTCTTAGATTTTTATTTAATTTTTTAATTTTTTGTTTTTGTTTTTCTATTATTTTTTTTTTTAAATTTAGTTTAGGTTTTCAGTATAATTTTTTAATTGTGTTTTGAATTCTTTGAAACTATCATTTAGTGATCTTATATTTTCTGGCAATTTATTGAAGAAATTTGTTCCTAAGTATTTGTAGTTTTGCTGACCCAAAGTTTTTTTACAAATCGGAATTGGTAACATGTATTTTTGCCTGAGATTTGCTATGTTTTTGAATGGTACGGTTTTGTTTAGGATATCATCTTTGTAAACTTGTAAGGTTGCGTGATACAGGAAAAGAGTATTTAATTTTCTGACTTTAAATTCTTTGAAAATGAGTTCAGATGAATATAAAAATGATTTCTTTAATATTATTTTAATTATTAGTTTTTGCGCAATGTAAAAAGGTTGTGTGTGAGTTTTATAGGCGCCCCCCCATCCTATTATACCATATTGGATTATGGATTGACAGAATGCGAAGTACGTCATTCTCAGTAGTTCTTTATTTAGAATATGTCTCAAGCAGCTAAAAATTAAGGTTAATTTTCGTACTCTGTTTTTGAGAATGGTTATATGTGGTATCCATTTTAGGCATTGGTCAATAGTGATCCCTAGATATTTGGTTGAAGTTTTAATTTCAATATTAGTACATAGTAAGTTACAGTGGTGTTGTTGAGTGCTTGGTGCAGAGTGAATTCGAATGTTTATTTCATGCGGCGTATTTGGTTTGTTTATGAAAAATGGTACATAGTGTGTTTTTTTAGAGTTTAACGTTAGTAGGTTATTGTCAAACCATGTTTTCAATTCATTGATGTCTGAATTAGCCTTTTTGTTCAGTTCTAACCATGTGTTTGCTTTTAGAAGAAGCACTGTGTCATCTGCATATGAGACAATTTCCCCGTATTTAGCAACTTCAAATATATCATTTACATATAATATGAACAAAAGTGGTCCTAAAACTGTGCCTTGTGGTATCGAGAAGTTATTACTTTCGGAATCACTTAATTCATTTAACAATTTTACTTGCTGTGGTCTATTTTCCAAAAAGCTTATAATCCAGGATAGTACCGTTCCATTTATTCCAATTAATTTTATTTTTTTTATTAAGTTAGTGTGTGAAATACTATTGTTCAATTTTGCAGGCTACCGACATCTGTAGTCTAGAAATTTGAAGTTACTACGTTTAACCAAAATGGTGTCAGTCCTTGCTTAGAAAATAGTGTCAATTTGGTCGGTATAGCAGGTTTCATTTTTACTGCTAGACATCACGATGACAAGTGTTTTATTTACATGTAGTGGGTTTTGAAGTCTTTAAAAAGGCTCGCATTATGTGTTTTTTCGTTCTTTTCTCAACAATAACTCGATAATAAACAAGCTCATAAGTCAGAGCGATCGTAGCAGTGTTATTCGCACAGTTCTTTATAAATATTGTACCTGTTTCAATAGTTTGAAATAAATGTAAAGTGGTGTCAAGAAAACCAGTTTTTATTCAAAAAGGATCATCCCCAATTTTTAACATTTGATCCTTCAACCGGATTACGATCAGGAGATTGTATGTAAAAAAAAACAAAGAACCAGCAGCCAAAAGGATACAAAATTGATTGAAACTGGAAATCATTAAGGAAAGTGGACCACATCGCAAATCTGAGATAAGTATTCAGTGCTTTCCTTCCTATCATCCATTTTATGTTTATTCAGGTCTCATGTAATTTAAACGAGATTAATCTTAAATAGAGTCAATATTATAAATAAAATCACTACCCACTTGAAAATAAGAATATAATATTATTGAATAGTGTTCTCAAATAGTATTGTCAAGATTGTCGTGGTATTCTTTCAAACGGGTGTTTGCTAAAATAAAATAATTGTCAACCGATATTAACAAAATATAATTAAAAATGGAAAATATGAAGTCATTAATAAACAAACGCGGCGTAATCAAAGGAAAACTAACCCGATTCGCGGATTCCTTAAATGCATTGTCGGTAAATGAAATTAAATTAAGATATGAGCGGGTGAAATCATTGTTAGATGAATTCGAAGCAGTTCAACAGAAAATTGAAATGTTACCGGATTCAGACGAAATTGAAAATTATAGTCAACGAGAAGCTTTCGAAAACCAATATTTCTCAGTTTTGGCAACGGCCAAAGGCGCGATCTAATCCGTCGATCAAAGTAAGGTGGAAATTAAACTACCCAACCTCCAATTACGGGAATTTCATGGCGATCAGAAAAATTGGGTTAATTTCGTCGAAACCTTCAAGACTTTAGTCCATAGCAATAGTAATTTAAGCAACGTACAAAAATTCTTTTATTTGCAATCAACTTTAAAGGGAAACGCATTAAAGATAATTGCTAATCTAGAAATTTCTGAATTAAATTACATTTCCGCTTGGGAATTATTAAATGAACGTTATGCAAATTTAAGAACTACCGTTCATAAACACATCCAAGCTCTATTTTCATTAAAAGACATGAAACAAGAAGAGCCTGTAGCATTGAGGTATCTAATTGATGAAACAAACGTTAGTTTAAAGGCATTACAAAATATCGGGGTCAAGGTAGATCAATGGGATCCATTGGTTATTTATATAATATCAAATAAATTAGACACAGCTACCCGAAAAAATTGGGAACAATATATATTACAAGACGAATTACCGACGTTAAAGGAATTCTTAAAATGTTTATCTGCTAGAGCCCAAGTATTGGAACTGATGAACGCTTCTGAGAAAAAATTTTCTAGCTTACATAAAACACAACTAGGCAACAATAATTGCAAAAAAGATTCATCAGTATTTTTAGCGGTAAAGGCTAACAACTGCATTTATTGTAACGAGAAAGGTCACCATATTTATTATTGTAAAAAATTTCTGAAATTAAAATTACATGAGAGGATTGATGCTACGAAATCAATCCAAGCTTGTTTTAAATGTTTAAAGGTGGGTCACCAGGCACAGAGTTGCAAGGCAACCTTTTCTTGCAGGCGTTGTGGCAAAGATAATCACAACACCTTACTACACAATGAGGTACCTCTGCGGGAGGCCTCCAATATGGATGCTGATAACGAGGTTTCAGTATCGAATTTTTCTGCATCGGATAAAGCAGAAAAAATAATATTATTGTCAACTGCCAACATAGGAGTTGTGGGTAGTAACAATAAAATTTTTAAAGCCCGCATTCTGATTGATTCAGGGGCCCAGTCAAATTTTATGAGAGCAGAATTTGCTAATAAATTAAATTTACCATGTGAATTGATAAACAAACCCGTTTCTGGGATCCATAATAACATCACTCACATAAAAAAGAGAATTTCAGTGGAGATGAATTCGCTTCATACTGATTATAAAAGTGAAATATCATGTCTGATTTTACAGGAGATTACAACAAATTTACCACAAGTGACAATGGCGAAAAAAGACTTCAAGTTACCACGAGGATTGGAGCTAGCTGACCCGAACTTCAATATAGCTGCACCCATCGACATCCTGTTGGGCGCGGAGAGCTTTTGGGAAATCCTAACCAACGATAGATTGAAACTCGAATCGGGACCAACACTTCAACGTACGCAACTGGGATGGATCATATCAGGACCAATCCACATGTACCCAAAGCAAAGGCCTGTATCAGATTGTTGTAATTTATCTATAAATAAAATAAGTCACCAAATAGAAAAATTTTGGAAATTGGAGGAGATTAATCCCACTAAGATTCTAAATCATGAAGAAAAGGCTTGTGAAGCCAGTTTTGCTAGTACTCATACTAGACAAGACGACGGTAGATACGTAGTAAGTTTACCGCGTCGAGCATGCATTGATCAGCTGGGAAGTTCATTGCTCACTGCTGAAAAAAGATTTAAAAATATAGAAAGAAAATTTGTGTCAAATCCCGAATTGAAGACACAATATATACAATTCATGCGTGAATATGAGGAATTAGGTCATATGGAGGTGTGTGACCAGTCAAAGGGGGATCGTGAATCCTATTTTTTACCTCATCACGCTGTAATAAAAGAATCAAGCACTACTACTAAAGTGAGGGTCGTTTTTGACGGCTCCGCCAAAACTTCAAATGGAATTTCTCTCAATGACGCCTTGATGACAGGACCTGTTATACAAAAGGACTTATACACCCAACTATTGCATTTCAGGAAACATCAAGTAGTACTGACGGCTGACATCGAGAAGATGTACCGCCAGATTAATGTGTGTGAAGCGGACCGTGACCTGCAGAAGATAGTGTGGCGCGAGTCGCCGCAGGAGGTGCTCAAGCATTACCGTCTGAAGACAGTCACATATGGTCTGGGGCCTTCCTCTTTCTTAGCCACTAGAAGTCTACGGCAAATTGGTATGGATAACAATATAAATTTTCCTAGAGCTAGTCAGGTCATAGAAAATGACTTCTATATGGATGACTTGTTAACCGGAGGAGATGACATGGAATCCTGTAGAGAGTTAAAAGAGCAATTAATCAACATCTTTTTGTCTGCGGGGATGACCTTGAGGAAATGGAGGTCCAATGTCTTGGAGTTGTCAGCCGAGTCGGGCCAAGCTAAGATTGCCGAATCAGGCAATTCTGAAAAAATTATTACTGACAATCCAAAGACTGAGAAAATATTAGGATTAATATGGAATAATGAATCTGATTATTTTTCTTATGTAATAATGAAACCATCAAGTCGAACCGAGAGTAAAAGACAGATATTATCTTGCATCGCATCAACCTTCGATCCATTAGGTCTTCTAGGACCGATTATAGTTGTAGCCAAATTGATAATGCAGAAGTTATGGCAGTCTAAAGCAGCGTGGGATGATCCATTGCCTAATGAAATATTAGCACCCTGGAGGTCCTACCTTCAAGAATTAATTCAACTAAATGTGTTGAAAATACCAAGAAAAATTATTTGCAGGCAATCTACATATCTACAACTACACGGTTTTTGCGACTCATCTGAGAAAGCTTACGGAGCCTGCGTTTACATGGTGTCGGTGGACCATGTCGGTAAGCGGCATTCACATTTAATAACGTCCAAATCAAGAGTGGCGCCATTGAAGTGTATTTCCCTGCCCAAATTGGAGCTTTGTAGTGCTGTGCTACTGGCTAAATTAATTAAAAACGTAAAACAAGCGTTAAATATAGTGGAGATCGACACACATTATTGGTGTGACTCCATGATAACGTTGTGCTGGCTGAAAGGTCAACCTACGAGATGGGCTACTTTCGTTGCAAACCGAGTAGCTGAAATACAAGAACTTAGTGATCCAGATCTATGGAGACATGTATCATCAGCCGACAATGCAGCAGATATACTTTCAAGAGGAACCACTACAGATAAATTGATAAATTCTGCAATATGGTGGAATGGACCAAGTTGGTTGACCGAGGGAGTCAACGCTTGGCCTATATCAAATATTTCGTGTTCAAACCCTCCGGAACTCAAAGGCAAAAATATTCTATTATCCACAGATATTCAAGAATGGGAGATATTTGAAAAATTCTCATCATTTATTAAATTGAAAAGAGTTACTGCGTATGTATTGCGATTTGTCAATAACTGCAGAAGTGTTAAGGGTAAAATTTCAGACAATTTAAGTGTGGCTGAATTGGAATCAGGCTTGAAATGTCTATTGAGATCAGCTCAAATACACGCCTTTCAAAAGGAATTGAAAGAATTAAAAAACCATGGCATCGTCAACAAGAAAAGTAATTTAAAATCTCTTAATCCCTTCTTACATGATGGTCTAATATATGTAGGCGGTAGGTTGAATTTGGCTACACATTTATCTTACCAACAAAAACACCCAGTTATCTTGCCGGCTAAACATAAGCTAACTGAATTGATAATACGTCACTACCATTATGTAAACCTACACGCAGGACCTCAAGCTTTGTTAGCTGAAATACGATTAAAATTTTGGCCCATCTTTGGTAAAAATACTATTAAAAAGATATTACATAAATGTGTTGTATGTTTTAGATGTCGTCCCCGAACCGGTCATCAAATCATGGGAAATTTGCCACCCGAAAGAATTACGCCGAGTCGTCCTTTCGCTATCACCGGAATAGATTACGCCGGACCAATTCTAATTAAAAGTGGGACGCTGAGGAAGGCTTCCCTCGCAAAATCGTATTTATGTATCTTTATTTGCTTCTCAACCAAGGCTGTTCACTTGGAATTAGTTTCGGATTTATCTAGCAATGCTTTTTTGAACAGTTTAAAAAGGTTTATATCCCGTAGGGGACAACCTGAAAAGATCTTTTCCGACAATGCTAGTAATTTTAAAGGAGCTAGCAGCAGGCTCAAAGAGCTGTACACCAGCTTGAGGGAAAACAACGACAATATTCAAAATTATTTAGTGAACAGAGGTATTGAGTGGAAGTTCATAACCCCTCGAGCCCCTAATCAGGGAGGTTTGTGGGAAGCAGCAGTAAAATCAGCAAAATTCCATTTGTATAGAATCACTAACAATTCTTCATTAACATTTGAACTCTTGTATACCTTAATTTGTCAGATTGAGGCCTGTTTGAACTCCCGTCCATTAACTTCCTTATCCGACGACATCCATGATTACCAACCTCTTACCCCAAACCATTTCCTTATAGGCACTGAATCCTGTATCATTCCTGAGAGAGACGTCCGGGCGATACCGGACAACAGACTAACTCAATATCAGAGGATCAGTTCGCTAATTCAATCTTTTTGGTCTAGATGGAAGCAAGATTACCTGATGGAACTACAAAAGAGAACTAAATGGCAGACCAGCACTCAACGGGCACTGCAAAAAGACGATCTGGTGATTTTAAAGGAAGATCATTTACCTCCACCTTTATGGAAAATGGCCCGAATTCTGCATACACACCCTGGAGCGGATGGAGTAGTACGAGTTGTTACACTAAAAACACCTCAAGGAGTCTTTGTGAGGCCCATCACAAAGATATGTCTGATGCCCCTGGATTCAGACACTAAACCTGTAATTGACGTCCCGGACCTTACCAAGGATTGATTATGTACATTACACTATGATGCTTATCTTCTCGACTCCACCTTGGATGGATCAAGCAGAAGACCTGAGAAGAAAGAAGAAAAAAAAAAGGAACAATAATTGTGTTGTGTTCAGTGTAAACTATATTATTTGTGTTATTGAACTATTTAAATATGTAAAAATTAGTATGCAGACGTGTGTAATTTAGTCATTTTTGAATTTTTTTTTGGTTATTTAATAGGATTAATAATTTTCTAGTTATTTTTAGTTAATTAATAGAGTAATTCAACAGCATTTATACAGTTAAATTTATAAGTTTACCAGTAGGGCATAAAAAAAAGGGGGTTTTATTTTGTTAATTTCTGCTATTTTGAATTATTTTGTTAGTATTTTTGTGGTATATTTAGATTAAGAATTTTTAGTTTATTCTGTTTGGTTTATAGTTTATTTTTAAATAGATTATCATTCAAAAATTTAGTGCAATTTTTGAATCCCGCCCCCTGGCAATATGTTCAATTTTGCAGGCTACCGACATCTGTAGTCTAGAAATTTGAAGTTACTACGTTTAACCAAAATGGTGTGAGTCCTTGCTTAGAAAATAGTGTCAATTTGGTCGGTATAGCAGGTTTCATTTTTACTGCTAGACATCACGATGACAAGTGTTTTATTTACATGTAGTGGGTTTTGAAGTCTTTAAAAAGGCTTGCATTATGTGTTTTTTCGTTCTTTTCTCAACAATAACTCGATAATAAACAAGCTCATAAGTCAGAGCGATCGTAGCAGTGTTATTCGCACAGTTCTTTATAAATATTGTACCTGTTTCAATAGTTTGAAATAAATGTAAAGTGGTGTCAAGAAAACCAGTTTTTATTCAAAAAGGATCATCCCCAATTTTTAACAACTATCAAATGCTTTTTTAAGGTCAATAAATATTCCAATGCATTTTTCATTTGAGTCTAGGGCGGTATATATAAAATTAGTTATTTTTGCAATAGCATCGTGGGTGCTGGTATTTTTTTTGAACCCATACTGTTTAGAATTAATAATTTTATGTTGTTCTAGGAAGGACCAGATTTGATTTTTTACAATTTTTTCGAATATTTTTGATATATTTGATAAAAGGGATATAGGGCGGTAATTTTGTGGGTCGTTTGGGCAGTCAGCTTTATAAATCGGTGTTATTATTGTTCTTTTGTAGTTATCAGGAAATACACCTTTTATAAGGCTTGTATTTATTATATGCGTTAGGGGGTAAATTAGATATTGTTTCATTGTTTTTAATACGTTTACATCTATGTTGTCATAACCGGGTGTGGAACCCCCCCTTAAATCATCGATAATTTTTCCGACATCAGTTTCTGTTATTTTGTTGAAATTATTATATTGGTGTTGGGAAGCGTGGGGATTCTTTTTATTACTGTTGGGACATATTTTGATGGCGTTAGCCAGATTTTTTCCGACATTTGCAAAATAGTTGTTTAGAATATTACAGCATTTTTTGGTGTCAAGTTGGACATTATACGTTTTTTTCCCATCTGAAATTTCGGATACACAACTGTTCTTTCTATTCTTATTTATTATTTCGTTTATTGTAGTCCATATTTTTTTATTATTGTTTTTAGCATCTAGAATTAATTGGGAGTAGTACCTGTTTTTCGTTTTTCGAATTAAAGTTGTTAATATGTTTTTATATTTTTTATAATAAGAAATAATTGATTTTTTGGCAGTCGGTTGATTAGCTAATTTGTAAAGTTTGTTTTTTTTTCTAACTGCTTTCACTAATCCGATAGTGATCCAGGGTTTTATTTTCTTTGTTTTAGAGTTTTGATGCAGATTTTTAATTTCAGAGGCATTTAAAATGTGTTCTGATAATTTTTTTTCAAATAATGATGCACATTGATTGGCGCACTTACTGTTTATTATTTAAGTCCATTTTTCGGTTATGAGTGATTTTTCTAATAGTTGGTAGTTTAATGTGGTTTTTGTGGTACTTGATTTAGGTAGGTTTTTTGTTTTATTTTTTGTTTCATAGTTAAAAAGGGTTGCGTGATGATCAGTTATATTTATCTTCCAGGTTGAGGATTTGATATTTTTTATATAATTCAGGTTTACATTACACCAAATATGGTCTAGACAAGATGGCGTTTGATTTGGTACTTCACGGGTATAGTTGTTGATGCACGATTTGAAGTTAAGATGAGTCATCATGTTCAAGAAGTTATTTTTTTCTATAGAATTATGGTTACTAGAAATATTTATGTTAAAGTCACCACATATAATCGTAAAAATCTTTGTTAAATTATTCAGGTATAGATAAAGTTCGTTTGTAAAATTCGTTATGTTTGATTTGTGTGTGCGGTATATTATAATGATTCTATAAATAGAATTTTTAAATTTAATATCTATTTTTAAACAGTTGACAAATTCAATATTTACTTCTTCTGTGTTTATCACTTCACAATCGTCACGTACAAACATAATTATTCCACTATTTTTGTTTATAGATTTTTTAGTTGCTATTCCTCGGTAGTTGGGTAGCGCACATATGTATTGATCGCTGTTGGAGTGTGTTTCAGTTAACCCTATGCACACCGGTGATGTATTTAAATTATTAATATTTATTAATAATTCATCTAGATTTCTTGAGATACTTCTTATATTCATATTCAGCACTAAAAAAGTAGAATCCCTATTTTGACACCATTTGTTAATTTCGGTAACGTTTTCGCATATTTCTTCTGTAATGTTGTAGTTTTGGTCAATTTTTTTTGCAATGTAATCATCCATGTTAGTTGTAGTTGATTCGTTCCTTTGCAAATTGTAACATTTTTATGCGTTGTTTGCATTCTTCATTGTTTGCTTTATGATTTGTTGGAAAAGAACTTCTTTTTCAAAAGATTGTTATTTGTGCAGTTTATGCACTTTGGGACTTCATTTTTGTTTTTACAGTCTCTAATGCCGTGATCTCCAGCGCAATGAGGGCAAATAGGTTTTTCATTTATTCTTAGACAGCGCGTGGCTGTGTGGCCGTATTTTTGGCAGTGGAAACACTGCATTAGTGGGTTGCAGTCTTCCACCTTTATTTGGGAGAAACCCAGGTTTACTTTTTGTTTTTTTATTAGTAAATTTCTAATGTCTCCAGTGCATTCGATAATAATGTTTTTTTGTTTATATTTTTTTATGTTGATTGTTTCTTTTATTTTAATTTTTTCTTCCATATATATTGTTTTTATGTCTTCGTTTTGTAGGATTAAGTCATTCATAAATTCTCCATTATTATAATTCTCGTCGATTCCTTTGAAAATCATACAAGGACTTTTCTTTTTTAAATCGCCCACGTTTATTCCTTCTAGGTTCATTTTTTCTATTTCGTTTTTTGTCTTGATCCTATCTTTTTCTTTATTAAGGTTAATTATAAGTTGGTTTTTCGATGTTTTTCTGATGCTAGCAATACCAACGCCAGTGTTTGATATCTTTACGTTCTTAGTTATTATTTCCTTGATGTCTTCTTTTTCGTTTATTGAGCTTATAATAATGGGATATAAAACCGGAGATTTGTGTTGCGCGCTAACTTGAGCGTATGTTTTTACATTTTGATTTGTTGTGATTATTTTTTCTAATTTTTGACTGTAATTTTCATTATTAATAATTATTTGGTCTTGCAATTGAATTATTTTATTTTGTAGTTTTAATTGTTCACATTTTATTGCTTCTTCCAGCTTTTTAATATTGTTTTCCAAACTTTGTTTTATTTTCGAGTCTTTTACAGTTGTTATTTTATTAATATCGATTCTTATGTTTTCTATTAATTCCTCCATATTTATATTTATATTAAATTAACACTGTAGTGACATCTATTGGCTTACTTCTAGTTTTTGAAAGATATTGCTCGGTAGATGACTGATTACGCTTGGTCCATTTGTCGATAGATGGTGTAGTACGACAATATTTAAATAATTATTTAAATTTATTACGAATGATTTATGAATTTTTTAAGCTTCGCTTTTTTATATTGTTGTTGAATGTATCAGAATATAATTTAAAATCACATGATTTTGCCTTGAGAATCACTTTTTGCGTCTATTTAATACATGAAACACTATTTGACACTAGATAATGTTCTTGATCAGTTTTACGTAGTTAGATAAAGTTTTTAATTGATATTTTATTTTATTTATGTTGAATTTATCAGGGAAACACTGTTTTGTTCACTTCTACTGTTGTTTTTTTGTTTTTGCACTATTTTAAACTGAAATAATGGTGTTGACAAATTAGATATCGGAAGACCGTTAGGTTTGTTGAGTAAAGTTTTTGAATTTATATTATTATTTATTCGAAATTCACTCTTTTGTGTATTAAACTTTGATAATTCACTATTAAAGTTTTTTTTTTACACTTTAAATAACTTCAATTTCAACTAAAGGTCGGGAGATATTTTGACAGGTGTTAACTGCACTAAGTAGGTAGATCGAATTCTAATGAAATAATACAAATACAATATAAAATCAAAGAAAGTACTATTTGGTAAGAAAGTAGGGATAAGTTATATCTTATTCTTATCACTGTTCCAAAATTTCTGGCCGCTTGGTCCCATAGAGCCTGAGAAAACTGCTTCAAAAGTTCGAACCCAAGTCTGAAATGAGCATCCATAAAAATCATGATTTTTCTAAGAATCGAACTTTATGGAGATTTTGTGACAGAATACGATTTATACCACGATTCTTAACAATTTTTCAAAATTTAAGCCCGTTTGGTCCCATAGAGCCAGAGAAAACTGCTTAAAATGTTCGAACCCAAGTCTGTAATGAGCATCCATAAAAATCATGATCTTTCTAAGAATCAAACTTTATTGAGATTTTGTGACTGAATTCGATTTGGAGCATGATTCTTATTACTGTTCCAAAATTTCAGCCTGTTTGGTCCCATAGAGCCTGAGAAAACTGCTTACAAAGTTCGAACCCAAGTCTGAAATGAGAGTCCATAAAAATCATGATTTTTCTAAGAATCCAACTTAATAGAGATTTTGTGACTGAATTCGATTTATACCACGATTTTTAACGCTTTTCTAAAATTTCAGCCCGTTTGGTCCCATAGAGCATGAGAAAACTGCTTCAAAAGTTCGAACCCAAGTCTGAAATGAGTATCCATAAAAATCATGATTTTTCTAAGAATCAAACTTTATGGACATTTTGTGACTGAATTCTATTTGGAGCATTATTCTTATCACTGTTCCAAAATTTCAGCCCGTTTGGTCCAATAGAGCCTGAGAAAACTGCTTCCAAAGTTCGAACCCAACTCTGGAATTAGCGTCCATAAAAAACATGATTTTTCTTAAAATGCAACTTTATGGAGATTTTGTGAATGAATTCGATTTATACCACGATTCTTAACACTTTCCCAAAATTTTCTGCCCGTTTGGTCCCATAGAGCCTGAGAAAACTGCTTCAAAAGTTCGAACCTAAATCTGAAATGAGGGTCCATAAAAATCATGATGTTTCTAAGAAACAAACTTTATGGAGATTTCGTGACTGAATTCGATTTAAACCACGATTCTTAACACTTTTCCAAAATTTCAGCCCGTTTGGTCCCATAGAGCCCGAGAAAACTGCTTCAAAATTCGAACCCAATGAGCGTCCATAAAAAACATGATTTTTCTAAAAATCCAACTTTATGGAGATTTTGTGACTGAATTCTATTTGGAGCATGATTCTTATCACTGTTCCAAAATTTCAGCCCGTTTGGTCCGATAGAGCCTGAGGAAACTGCTTCAAAAGTTCGAACCCAAGTCTGAAATGAGCATCTATGAAAATCAAGATTTTTTATGAGAATCAAACTTTAGAGAGATTTTGTGACTGAATTCTATTTGGAGCATGATTCTTATAACTGTTCCAAAATTTCAGCCCGTTTGGTCCCATCGAGCCTGAGAAAACTGCTTACAAAGTTCGAACCCAAGTATGAAATGAGCATCCATAAAAATCATGATTTTTCTAAGAATCAAACTTAATGGAGATTTTGAGACTGAATTCGATTTATACCACGATTCTTAAGAATTTTTCAAAATTTCAGCAGGTTTGGTCCCATAGAGCCTGAGAAAACTGCTTCAAACTTCAAACCCAAGTCTGAAATGAGCGTCCATAAAAATCATGATTTTTCTGAGAATCAAACTTTATGGAGATTTTGTGACTGAATTCGATTTGTACTACTATTCTTATCACTATTTCAAAATTTCAGCCCTTTTGGTCCCATAGAGCCTGAGAAAACTGCTTCAAAAGTTCGAACCCAAGTCTGAAATGAGAGTCCATAAAAATCATGATTTTTCTAAGAATCCAACTTTATAGAGATTTTAAGACTGAATTCGATTTATACCACGATTCTTAACAATTTTTCAAAATTTAAGCCCGTTTGGTCCCATAGAGCCTGAGAAAACTGCTTCATTTTTCGAACCCAAGTCTGAAATGAGCGTCCATAAAAATCATGATTTTTCTGAGAATCAAATTTTATGGAGATTTTGTGACTGAATTCGATATGGAGCATGATTCTTATCACTGTTCCAAAATTTCTGCCCGTTTGGTCCCATAGAGCCTGAGAAAACTGCTTAAAAAGCTCGAACCCAAGTCTGTAATGAGCATCCATAAAAATCATGATCTTTCTAAGAATCAAACTTTATGGAGATTTTGTGACTGAATTCGATTTGGAGCATGATTCTTATTACTGTTCCAAAATTTCAGCCCGTTTGGTCCCATCGAGCCTGAGAAAACTGCTTACAAAGTTCGAACCCAACTCTGGAATTAGCGTCCATAAAAAACATGATTTTTCTAAAAATCCAACTTTATGGAGATTTTGTGACTGAATTCGATTTGGAGCATGATTTTTTTTAATTTTTTTTTTTTAATTGTTCTTTATCACTGTTCTTAAAGTTCAGCCCGTTTGGTCCCATAGAGCCTGAGAAAACTGCTTCCAAAGTTCGAACCCAAGTCTGAAATGAGCGTCCATAAAAAACCTGATTTTTCTTAAAATCCAACTTTATGTTTATTCTGTGACTGAATTCGACTTATACCACAATTAGTATCAAATTTTTTTGGAGATCAAAATCTTGAAAATGTTTGAATTCGATTTGGAGCATGATTCTTATCACTGTTCCAAAATTTCCGGCCGTTTGGTCCCATAGAGCCTGAGAAAACTGCATCAAAAGTTCGAACCCAAGTCTGAAATGAGCATCCATAAAAATCATGATTTTTCTAAGAATCAAACTTTATGGAGATTTTGTGACTGAATTCGATTTATACCACGATTCTTAACAATTTTTCAAAATTTAAGCCCGTTTGGTCCCATAGAGCCTGAGAAAACTGCATCAAAAATTCGAACCCAAGTCTGAAATGAGCATCCATAAAAATCGTGATTTTTCTTAGAATCAAATTTTATGGAGATTTTGTGACTGAATTCGATATGGAGCATGATTCTTATCACTGTTCCAAAATTTCTGCCCGTTTGGTCCCATAGAGCCTGAGAAAACTGCTTAAAAAGCTCGAACCCAAGTCTGTAATGAGCATCCATAAAAATCATGATTTTTCTAAAAATCCAACTTTATGGAGATTTTGTGACTGAATTCTATTTGGAGCATGATTCTTATCACTGTTCCAAAATTTCAGCCCGTTTGGTCCGATAGAGCCTGAGGAAACTGCTTCAAAAGTTCGAACCCAAGTCTGAAATGAGCATCTATGAAAATCAAGATTTTTTATGAGAATCAAACTTAAGAGAGATTTTGTGACTGAATTCTATTTGGAGCATGATTCTTATAACTGTTCCAAAATTTCAGCCCGTTTGGTCCCATCGAGCCTGAGAAAACTGCTTACAAAGTTCGAACCCAAGTATGAAATGAGCATCCATAAAAATCATGATTTTTCTAAGAATCAAACTTAATGGAGATTTTGAGACTGAATTCGATTTATACCACGATTCTTAAGAATTTTTCAAAATTTCAGCAGGTTTGGTGCCATAGAGCCTGAAAAAACTGCTTCAAACTTCGAACCCAAGTCTGAAATGAGCGTCCCTAAAAATCATGATATTTCTGAGAGTCAAACTTTATGGAGATTTTGTGACTGAATTCGATTTGTACTACTATTCTTAAGAATTTTTCCAAATTTCAGCAGGTTTGGTCCCATAGAGCCTGAGAAAACTGCTTCAAACTTCAAACCCAAGTCTAAAATGAGCGTCCATAAAAATCATGATTTTTCTGAGAATCAAACTTTATGGAGATTTTGTGACTGAATTCGATTTGTACTACTATTCTTATCACTATTTCAAAATTTCAGCCCTTTTGGTCCCATAGAGCCTGAGAAAACTGCTTCAAAAGTTCGAACCCAAGTCTGAAATGAGAGTCCATAAAAAACATGATTTTTCTTAAAATCCAACTTTATGTATTATATTCTGTGACTGAATTCGATTTATACCACAATTCTCAAATTTCAGCCCGTTTGGTCCCATAGAGCCTGAGAAAACTGCTTCCAAAGTTCGAACCCAAGTCTGAAATGAGCGTCCATAAAAAACATGATTTTTCTTAAAATCCAACTTAATGTTTATTCTGTGACTGAATTCGATTTATACCACAATTAGTATCAAACTTTTTTGGAGATTTTGTGACTGAATTCGATTTGGAGCATGATTCTTATCACTGTTCCAAAATTTCAGCCCGTTTGGTCCCATAGAGCCTGAGAAAACTGCTTCAAACTTCGAACCCAAGTCTGAAATGAGCGTCCCTAAAAATCGTGATTTTTCTGAGAATCAAACTTTATGGAGATTTCGTGACTGAATTCGATTTGTACTACTATTCTTAAGAATTTTTATCTTAAGAATACCGTTTGGTCCCATAGAGCCTGAGAAAACTGCTTCAAAAGTTCGAACCCAAGTCTGAAATGAGAGTCCATAAAAAACATGATTTTTCTTAAAATCCAACTTTATGTTTATTCTGTGACTGAATTCGATTTATACCATAATTCTCAACGCTTTTCTAAAATTTCAGCCCGTTTGGTCCCATAGAGCAGTGCTCCGCAACCGGTGTGCCGTGGCACACTGGTGTGCCGTGAGCCGGTCACAGGTGTGCCGCGGTCAAATTCAATGTATTTGACATTTTACAATATTTCATTATGTATTTAATACACAATGACAAAATATTTTTCATAATATTGTCTATTTTTCATTGTATGCAGATACTGTTAAAAGACCTATTCACAATAATATTAGAAACACTGATTAGAAAACATCTATCGGCTGAAAAATTTGCGCTTCAGATCAACGAAACAACCGATATTAAAAATAAGCACAGTTGATAGCTATTGTACTTTTCGTTGACGAGGACTTAAAGAACATTATTTATTTTGTAAGGAGGTTCCAGAGCGAACTACCGGTGAAGAATTTTTTCAAGTAACCGATGATTTCTTCAAAATATATAATATTAAATGGAGCAATTGCATTGCTGTTTGCACGGATGGCGCTGCGGCAATGACGGGTAGTAAAAAGGGTTTTGTCTTTTATGTAAAACAAAAAAATCCAACGTTACAATTTACACACTGCTGCATACATCGAGAAGCATTGATGGTCAAAAATTTACCGGAGGAACTTTTGAACACGATGAATGAATGCATTAAAATCGTAAACATAATTAAATCAAGAGCCCCAAACTCGTGAATCTTTGGAATACTCTGTGCAGAAATGGGAGCCGAATATGAATTTTTATTGTTTTATACTGAAATTCGTTGGCTATTCCGAGGCAATGTTTTGGCTAGATTGTTTGAGCTTCGTTACGAGGTGTGTGAGTTTCGATTAAATCAAAATATGCCCAAACTATATCAGTAACTCGATGATAATTACTGGATAGCCAAACTTGCATACATGGCTGATATATTCGAGCATTTGAATAAACTTAATAACGAACTTCGGCAGAAAGTGTTGCAAAAAGGATGTTTGGAAATGTACCAAAGGATCAACCATCGTACAATTAAAAACAAACAATTAACTGTGGATATGGCCCAAGAACATTTAAGTATGCTTCAGCAGAAATTTGGTCGATATTTTTATTCCATTAATATACGGAACAATACGATTGGATTCGAAATCCTTTTGCAACCAATGCAATAAATTCTACGGAAGCAATGCTTCTGCAAATTCGAGTGGAATTTACAGATTTAAATAATGACATGACATTAAAACTTCACTTCTCCGAAGATCAATTAGATGTTTTCCGGATTTACGTTAAAAAGGAATATCCTCACATTTCCATCAAAGCATTTTTAACACTACTTCCATTTTCAACGACATGTTTATGTGAGCAAAGTTTTTCAACGCTTGTATTAATTAAAAATGATAAGCGGTCATGCTTAAAAGGTCTTGACCAAGAATTTCGGGTTGCGCTGTCAAAAATCGAGCCGAATTTAAAACTTTTGTATTCATTAAAACAAGCGCAGGTTAATAAACAATCGCAGGTTAATTTAACAATTAATCGCTCATTAATTTATTATTATTTTATAATAATTATTAAGATTGCGTAAAAATAAATATGTTATAGTTATATGTATGTAATTTGCTAGTTGAAAACTTTTATCGTTATATGTATGTATGTATAGTTTTCAAATAAAAAAGAAATTATTGTAAAATTTGTGTATCAATTTTATATGTATATATTTTAGCTTTTGGTGTGCCGCGGAATTCTAGGAAGAAATTTGGTGTGTCGTAGGTGAGAAAAGGTTGCGGAGCACTGCCATAGAGCCTGAGAAAACTGCTTCAAAAGCTCGAACCCAAGTCTGAAATGAGTATCCATAAAAATCATGATTTTTCTAAGAATCAAACTTTATGGAGATTTTGTGACTGAATTCTATTTGGAGAATGATTCTTATCACTGTTCCAAAATTTCAGCCCATTTGGTCCCATAGAGCCTGAGAAAACTGCTTACCAAGTTCGAACCCAAGTCTGAAATGAGAGTCCATAAAAATCATGATTTTTCTAAGAATCCAACTTAATAGAGATTTTGTGACTGAATTCGATTTATACCACGATTTTTAACGCTTTTCTAAAATTTCAGCCCGTTTGGTCCCATAGAGCATGAGAAAACTGCTTCAAAAGTTCGAACCCAAGTCTGAAATGAGTATCCATAAAAATCATGATTTTTCTAAGAATCAAACTTTATGGACATTTTGTGACTGAATTCTATTTGGAGCATTATTCTTATCACTGTTCCAAAATTTCAGCCCGTTTGGTCCAATAGAGCCTGAGAAAACTGCTTCCAAAGTTCGAACCCAACTCTGGAATTAGCGTCCATAAAAAACATGATTTTTCTTAAAATGCAACTTTATGGAGATTTTGTGAATGAATTCGATTTATACCACGATTCTTAACACTTTCCCAAAATTTTCTGCCCGTTTGGTCCCATAGAGCCTGAGAAAACTGCTTCAAAAGTTCGAACCTAAATCTGAAATGAGGGTCCATAAAAATCATGATGTTTCTAAGAAACAAACTTTATGGAGATTTCGTGACTGAATTCGATTTAAACCACGATTCTTAACACTTTTCCAAAATTTCAGCCCGTTTGGTCCCATAGAGCCCGAGAAAACTGCTTCAAAATTCGAACCCAATGAGCGTCCATAAAAAACATGATTTTTCTAAAAATCCAACTTTATGGAGATTTTGTGACTGAATTCTATTTGGAGCATGATTCTTATCACTGTTCCAAAATTTCAGCCCGTTTGGTCCGATAGAGCCTGAGGAAACTGCTTCAAAAGTTCGAACCCAAGTCTGAAATGAGCATCTATGAAAATCAAGATTTTTTATGAGAATCAAACTTTAGAGAGATTTTGTGACTGAATTCTATTTGGAGCATGATTCTTATAACTGTTCCAAAATTTCAGCCCGTTTGGTCCCATCGAGCCTGAGAAAACTGCTTACAAAGTTCGAACCCAAGTATGAAATGAGCATCCATAAAAATCATGATTTTTCTAAGAATCAAACTTAATGGAGATTTTGAGACTGAATTCGATTTATACCACGATTCTTAAGAATTTTTCAAAATTTCAGCAGGTTTGGTCCCATAGAGCCTGAGAAAACTGCTTCAAACTTCAAACCCAAGTCTGAAATGAGCGTCCATAAAAATCATGATTTTTCTGAGAATCAAACTTTATGGAGATTTTGTGACTGAATTCGATTTGTACTACTATTCTTATCACTATTTCAAAATTTCAGCCCTTTTGGTCCCATAGAGCCTGAGAAAACTGCTTCAAAAGTTCGAACCCAAGTCTGAAATGAGAGTCCATAAAAAACATGATTTTTCTTAAAATCCAACTTTATGTATTATATTCTGTGACTGAATTCGATTTATACCACAATTCTCAAATTTCAGCCCGTTTGGTCCCATAGAGCCTGAGAAAACTGCTTCCAAAGTTCGAACCCAAGTCTGAAATGAGCGTCCATAAAAAACATGATTTTTCTTAAAATCCAACTTTATGTTTATTCTGTGACTGAATTCGATTTATATCACAATTAGTATCAAACTTTTTTGGAGATTTTGTTACTGAATTCGATTTGGAGCATGATTCTTATCACTGTTCCTAAATTTCCGGCCGTTTGGTCCCATAGAGCCTGAGAAAACTGCATCAAAAGTTCGAACCCAAGTCTGAAATGAGCATCTATAAAAATAATGATTTTTCTAAGAATCAAACTTTATGGAGATTTTGTGACTGAATTCGATTTGGAGCATGATTCTTATCACTGTTCCAAAATTTCTGCCCGTTTGGTCCCATAGAGCCTGAGAAAACTGCTTAAAAAGCTCGAACCCAAGTCTGTAATGAGCATCCATAAAAATCATGATCTTTCTAAGAATCAAACTTTATGGAGATTTTGTGACTGAATTCGATTTGGAGCATGATTCTTATTACTGTTCCAAAATTTCAGCCCGTTTGGTCCCATCGAGCCTGAGAAAACTGCTTACAAAGTTCGAACCCAAGTCTGAAATGAGCATCCATAAAAATCATGATTTTTCTAAGAATCAAACTTAATGGAGATTTTGAGACTGAATTCGATTTATACCACGATTCTTAAGAATTTTTCTAAAATTTCAGCCCGTTTGGTCCCATAGAGCCTGAGAAAACTGCTTCAAAAGTTCGAACCCAAGTCTGAAATGAGAGTCCATAAAAAACATGATTTTTCTTAAAATCCAACTTTATGTTTATTCTGTGACTGAATTTGATTTATACCATAATTCTCAACGCTTTTCTAAAATTTCAGCCCGTTTGGTCCCATAGAGCCTGAGAAAACTGCATCAAAAGTTCGAACCCAAGTCTGAAATGAGCATCCATAAAAATCATTTTTTTTCTAAGAATCAAACTTTATGGAGATTTTGTGACTGAATTCTATTTGGAGCATGATTCTCATAACTGTTCTAAAATTTCTGGCCGTTTGGTCCCATAGAGCCTGAGAAAACTGCTTCAAAAGTTCGAACCCAAGTCTGAAATGAGAGTCCATAAAAATCATGATTTTTCTAAGAATCCAACTTTATAGAGATTTTAAGACTGAATTCGATTTATACCACGATTCTTAACAATTTTTCAAAATTTAAGCCCGTTTGGTCCCATAGAGCCTGAGAAAACTGCTTCATTTTTCGAACCCAAGTCTGAAATGAGCGTCCATAAAAATCATGATTTTTCTGAGAATCAAATTTTATGGAGATTTTGTGACTGAATTCGATATGGAGCATGATTCTTATCACTGTTCCAAAATTTCTGCCCGTTTGGTCCCATAGAGCCTGAGAAAACTGCTTAAAAAGCTCGAACCCAAGTCTGTAATGAGCATCCATAAAAATCATGATCTTTCTAAGAATCAAACTTTATGGAGATTTTGTGACTGAATTCGATTTGGAGCATGATTCTTATTACTGTTCCAAAATTTCAGCCCGTTTGGTCCCATCGAGCCTGAGAAAACTGCTTACAAAGTTCGAACCCAACTCTGGAATTAGCGTCCATAAAAAACATGATTTTTCTAAAAATCCAACTTTATGGAGATTTTGTGACTGAATTCGATTTGGAGCATGATTTTTTTTAATTTTTTTTTTTTAATTGTTCTTTATCACTGTTCTTAAAGTTCAGCCCGTTTGGTCCCATAGAGCCTGAGAAAACTGCTTCCAAAGTTCGAACCCAAGTCTGAAATGAGCGTCCATAAAAAACCTGATTTTTCTTAAAATCCAACTTTATGTTTATTCTGTGACTGAATTCGACTTATACCACAATTAGTATCAAATTTTTTTGGAGATCAAAATCTTGAAAATGTTTGAATTCGATTTGGAGCATGATTCTTATCACTGTTCCAAAATTTCCGGCCGTTTGGTCCCATAGAGCCTGAGAAAACTGCATCAAAAGTTCGAACCCAAGTCTGAAATGAGCATCCATAAAAATCATGATTTTTCTAAGAATCAAACTTTATGGAGATTTTGTGACTGAATTCGATTTATACCACGATTCTTAACAATTTTTCAAAATTTAAGCCCGTTTGGTCCCATAGAGCCTGAGAAAACTGCATCAAAAATTCGAACCCAAGTCTGAAATGAGCATCCATAAAAATCGTGATTTTTCTTAGAATCAAATTTTATGGAGATTTTGTGACTGAATTCGATATGGAGCATGATTCTTATCACTGTTCCAAAATTTCTGCCCGTTTGGTCCCATAGAGCCTGAGAAAACTGCTTAAAAAGCTCGAACCCAAGTCTGTAATGAGCATCCATAAAAATCATGATTTTTCTAAAAATCCAACTTTATGGAGATTTTGTGACTGAATTCTATTTGGAGCATGATTCTTATCACTGTTCCAAAATTTCAGCCCGTTTGGTCCGATAGAGCCTGAGGAAACTGCTTCAAAAGTTCGAACCCAAGTCTGAAATGAGCATCTATGAAAATCAAGATTTTTTATGAGAATCAAACTTAAGAGAGATTTTGTGACTGAATTCTATTTGGAGCATGATTCTTATAACTGTTCCAAAATTTCAGCCCGTTTGGTCCCATCGAGCCTGAGAAAACTGCTTACAAAGTTCGAACCCAAGTATGAAATGAGCATCCATAAAAATCATGATTTTTCTAAGAATCAAACTTAATGGAGATTTTGAGACTGAATTCGATTTATACCACGATTCTTAAGAATTTTTCAAAATTTCAGCAGGTTTGGTGCCATAGAGCCTGAAAAAACTGCTTCAAACTTCGAACCCAAGTCTGAAATGAGCGTCCCTAAAAATCATGATATTTCTGAGAGTCAAACTTTATGGAGATTTTGTGACTGAATTCGATTTGTACTACTATTCTTAAGAATTTTTCCAAATTTCAGCAGGTTTGGTCCCATAGAGCCTGAGAAAACTGCTTCAAACTTCAAACCCAAGTCTAAAATGAGCGTCCATAAAAATCATGATTTTTCTGAGAATCAAACTTTATGGAGATTTTGTGACTGAATTCGATTTGTACTACTATTCTTATCACTATTTCAAAATTTCAGCCCTTTTGGTCCCATAGAGCAGTGCTCCGCAACCGGTGTGCCGTGGCACACTGGTGTGCCGTGAGCCGGTCACAGGTGTGCCGCGGTCAAATTCAATGTATTTGACATTTTACAATATTTCATTATGTATTTAATACACAATGACAAAATATTTTTCATAATATTGTCTATTTTTCATTGTATGCAGATACTGTTAAAAGACCTATTCACAATAATATTAGAAACACTGATTAGAAAACATCTATCGGCTGAAAAATTTGCGCTTCAGATCAACGAAACAACCGATATTAAAAATAAGCACAGTTGATAGCTATTGTACTTTTCGTTGACGAGGACTTAAAGAACATTATTTATTTTGTAAGGAGGTTCCAGAGCGAACTACCGGTGAAGAATTTTTTCAAGTAACCGATGATTTCTTCAAAATATATAATATTAAATGGAGCAATTGCATTGCTGTTTGCACGGATGGCGCTGCGGCAATGACGGGTAGTAAAAAGGGTTTTGTCTTTTATGTAAAACAAAAAAATCCAACGTTACAATTTACACACTGCTGCATACATCGAGAAGCATTGATGGTCAAAAATTTACCGGAGGAACTTTTGAACACGATGAATGAATGCATTAAAATCGTAAACATAATTAAATCAAGAGCCCCAAACTCGTGAATCTTTGGAATACTCTGTGCAGAAATGGGAGCCGAATATGAATTTTTATTGTTTTATACTGAAATTCGTTGGCTATTCCGAGGCAATGTTTTGGCTAGATTGTTTGAGCTTCGTTACGAGGTGTGTGAGTTTCGATTAAATCAAAATATGCCCAAACTATATCAGTAACTCGATGATAATTACTGGATAGCCAAACTTGCATACATGGCTGATATATTCGAGCATTTGAATAAACTTAATAACGAACTTCGGCAGAAAGTGTTGCAAAAAGGATGTTTGGAAATGTACCAAAGGATCAACCATCGTACAATTAAAAACAAACAATTAACTGTGGATATGGCCCAAGAACATTTAAGTATGCTTCAGCAGAAATTTGGTCGATATTTTTATTCCATTAATATACGGAACAATACGATTGGATTCGAAATCCTTTTGCAACCAATGCAATAAATTCTACGGAAGCAATGCTTCTGCAAATTCGAGTGGAATTTACAGATTTAAATAATGACATGACATTAAAACTTCACTTCTCCGAAGATCAATTAGATGTTTTCCGGATTTACGTTAAAAAGGAATATCCTCACATTTCCATCAAAGCATTTTTAACACTACTTCCATTTTCAACGACATGTTTATGTGAGCAAAGTTTTTCAACGCTTGTATTAATTAAAAATGATAAGCGGTCATGCTTAAAAGGTCTTGACCAAGAATTTCGGGTTGCGCTGTCAAAAATCGAGCCGAATTTAAAACTTTTGTATTCATTAAAACAAGCGCAGGTTAATAAACAATCGCAGGTTAATTTAACAATTAATCGCTCATTAATTTATTATTATTTTATAATAATTATTAAGATTGCGTAAAAATAAATATGTTATAGTTATATGTATGTAATTTGCTAGTTGAAAACTTTTATCGTTATATGTATGTATGTATAGTTTTCAAATAAAAAAGAAATTATTGTAAAATTTGTGTATCAATTTTATATGTATATATTTTAGCTTTTGGTGTGCCGCGGAATTCTAGGAAGAAATTTGGTGTGTCGTAGGTGAGAAAAGGTTGCGGAGCACTGCCATAGAGCCTGAGAAAACTGCTTCAAAAGCTCGAACCCAAGTCTGAAATGAGTATCCATAAAAATCATGATTTTTCTAAGAATCAAACTTTATGGAGATTTTGTGACTGAATTCTATTTGGAGAATGATTCTTATCACTGTTCCAAAATTTCAGCCCATTTGGTCCCATAGAGCCTGAGAAAACTGCTTACCAAGTTCGAACCCAAGTCTGAAATGAGCGTCCATAAAAAACATGATTTTTCTAAAAATCCAACTTTATGGAGATTTTGTGACTGAATTCGATATGGAGCATGATTGATTTTTTTTAAAAAATTTTTTATTGTTCTTTATTCAGTAAAGTTTATACATTACAGTAAACGGGTAAATTTTTGGCCACCACACTAGGCACATGCCCGTGTTATAGTGGTCAATTTTATGTTAAGTATAATAATACAAATTTAAAATAAGTTGAATGAAAACAAAATAATATAAAAATAAAATAAAATAATTAATACATCTAAAACAAGTATAAAGTATAAAGGAATTAAAAATAATGCAAAATATCTACATAAGTTTAAGATATATGAATATAAAAAATAGGTGTGGAAAACAGAAAAATTAAAAAAAATATAAAAAGTATATCAAAGAAAATACGTGATATTGAATTAAAAATAATACAAGGAGCATGTATCAAAAATATGAAAAAATACAAGTACATTTGTGTTATTAAAATAGAATTAAAAATGTAGTAAAAATACAAGTACATTAAGTACAAGTGTATTTCTAAAAAAATAATACAAATACAATATAAAATCAAAGAAAGTACTATTTGGTAAGAAAGTAGGGATAAGTTATATCTTATTCTTATCACTGTTCCAATATTTCTAGCCGTTTGGTCCCATAGAGCCTGAGAAAACTGCTTCAAAAGTTCGAACCCAAGTCTGAAATGAGCATCCATAAAAATCATGATTTTTCTAAGAATCAAACTTTATGGAGATTTTGTGACTGAATTCGATTTATACCACGATTCTTAACAATTTTTCAAAATTTAAGCCCGTTTGGTCCCATAGAGCCTGAGAAAACTGCTTAAAAAGTTCGAACCCAAGTCTGTAATGAGCATCCATAAAAATCATGATCTTTCTAAGAATCAAACTTTATGGAGATTTTGTGACTGAATTCGATTTGGAGCATGATTATTAACACTTTTTCAAACTTTCAGCCCGTTTGGTCCCATAGAGCCTGAGAAAACTGCTTCCAAAGTTCGAACCCAAGTCTGAAAAGAGCGTCCATAAAAAACATGATTTTTCTTAAAATCCAACTTTATGGAGATTTTGTGACTGAATTCGATTTGGAGCATGATTGATTTTTTTATTTATTATTTTTATTGTTCTTTATTCAGTAAAGTTTATACATTACAGTAAACGGGTAAATTTTTGGCCACCACACTAGGCACATGCCCGTGTTATAGTGGTCAATTTTATGTTAAGTATAATAATACAAATTTAAATTAAGTTGAATGAAAACAAAATAATATAAAAATAAAATAAAATAATTTGTACATCTAAAACAAGTATAAAGTATAAAGGAATTAAAAATAATGCAAAATATCTACATAAGTTTAAGATATATGAATATAAAAAATAGGTGTGGAAAACAGAAAAATTAAAAATAATATAAAAAGTATATCAAAGAAAATACGTGATATTGAATTAAAAATAATACAAGGAGCATGTATCAAAAATATGAAAAAATACAAGTACATTTGTGTTATTAAAATAGAATTAAAAATGTAGTAAAAATACAAGTACATTAAGTACAAGTGTATTTCTAAAAAAATAATACAAATACAATATAAAATCAAAGAAAGTACTATTTGGTAAGAAAGTAGGGATAAGTTATATCTTATTCTTATCACTGTTCCAATATTTCTGGCCGTTTGGTCCCCATAGAGCCTGAGAAAACTGCTTCCAAAGTTCGAACCCAAGTCTGAAATGAGCGTCCATAAAAAACATGATTTTTCTTAAAATCCAACTTTATGTTTATTCTGTGACTGAATTCGATTTATACCACAATTCTTAACACTGTTCCAAAATTTCAGTCCGTTTGGTCCCATAGAGCCTGAGAAAACTGCATCAAAAGTTCGAACCCAAGTCTGAAATGAGCATCCATAAAAATCATGATTTTTCTAAGAATCAAACTTTATGAAGATTTTGTGACTGAATTCTATTTGGAGCATGATTCTTATAACTGTTCCAAAATTTCTGGCCGTTTGGTCCCATAGAGCCTGAGAAAACTGCTTCAAAAGTTCCAACCCACGTCTGAAATGAGCATCCATAAAAATCATGATTTTTCAAAGAATCAAACTTTATGGAGATTTTGTGACTGAATTCGATTTATACCACGATTCTTAACAATTTTTCAAAATTTAAGCCCGTTTGGTCCCATAGAGCCTGAGAAAACTGCATCAAAAGTTCGAACCCAAGTCTGAAATGAGCATCCATAAATATGCATATGTAAAAAATATTAACTTTATTGACACTTTTGTTATACACTCAACTATTTCAGACCACTATACAACATCTCTTTGTCTTAAAAACAAGCCTCCCACTTCTTCGAAAATTAAATACGTTGCTAAAACTAATTTCAACAAGTTAATTGAGGACTTGAGCGCAGAAAACTGGCTAAATGTTCTAGATAAATCAGACACTGACTTAGCAATGAAAGAATTTATTATCAAACTACACGAGTATATATCAAAACACACAAGTAATATAACCGTATCTAATAAACAAATTAAATTCACACCATGGATCACCCTGGGGCTAGTTAAATCGATTGACAGAAGAAATCATCTTCATGAAAAGGAAAAAACATATCCTGAGAATTTGATATTACAATGTTATTATAAAAAATATAGGAATTTGTGTAAGAAATTAATAACATCGGCGAAAGAAAATTATTATAAAAAACTCATTTACGAAAACAACTGCAATCCAAAACGTTTTTGGGATACCTTTCGCAACATAACCAAATCCAAAATCAATAAATCTTCTGAAATAAAATCGTTATACATTTACACATCAAACTCTGAAGTCCCCAAAGATATGGCAAACTTTGCAAACAGTTACTTTTCATCTGTGGGTGACACACTTGCGAAAAAAATTCTCGATAAGTGTAAGAAATCAGAAACCGCTCTCGCCAATTTAACTATCCCTAGGATCGGTCACAAAATAGACTCAATCACAACTTCAACTAACGAAGTCATGAAGATAATTGACGACCTTAAGTCATCAAATGCATGTGGTCCCGATAAGATTTCATCAAATCTTCTAAAAATCATTAAAGTATACATAGCCATACCGATTGCGTTCATTGCGAATCTAAGCTTTAAATCAGGGAAATTCCCTAACCATTTAAAGCAGTCAATCGTCATTTTACTGCATAAAAGTGGGGACAAATCACTGATACATAATTACCGGCCTGTTTCCTGCTCAACTCTGTCTCTAAAATTATGAAGAAAATTGTAAAGAACCGTCTCATCCTCTATCTCGAAAATAACAACATCCTTTCTAGTAGACAATTCGGCTTTCGCAAAGGTTTAAGCACTGAAAACGCCATCGCTAATTTGACAAAAATCATCTCTAATAATCTAGATAAAGGTAATAAATGCATAGCACTTTTTTTAGATCTAGCTAAAGCGTTCGACACTATCTCGCACAAAATTCTGCTGAATAAACTACAGCGAATTGGGATACAGGGTCAAATTTTCAAGTGGTTTGTTAGTTACCTAGAAAACAGGAGCCAAAGAGTGGATATTAACGGTACTCTAAGTGATCCAGCCAAGAGTGTAAAAGTGGCTAGATAGTAATCTCCTCACTCTAAACTCAGATAAAACGAAATTCATCTGCTTCAGTTCAACTCAAGCGGGTCAACCACAAGAAATTATTAACATTAGAATACACCATTGTTTTGACACTATTACATGTAAATGCAATACCTTAGAATGTGTGGACAATATAAGATACCTAGGAATTATCATTGATAAATTTCTCTGAACATGTATCAAAAATATGAAAAAATACAAGTACATTTGTGTTATTAAAATAGAATTAAAAATGCAGTAAAAATACAAGTACATTAAGTACAAGTGTATTTCTAAAAAAATAATACAAATACAATATAAAATCAAAGAAAGTACTATTTGGTAAGAAAGTAGGGATAAGTTATATCTTATTCTTATCACTGTTCCAAAATTTCAGCCCGTTTGGTCCCATAGAACCTGAAAAAACTGCTTCAAAAGTTCGAACCCAAATCTGAAATGAGCGTCCATAAAAAACATGATTTTTCTAAAAATCCAACTTTATGGAGATTTTGTGACTGAATTCTATTTGGAGCATGATTCTTATCACTGTTCCAAAATTTCAGCCCGTTTGGTCCGATAGAGCCTGAGGAAACTGCTTCAAAAGTTCGAACCCAAGTCTGAAATGAGCATCCATAAAAATCAAGATTTTTTATAAGAATCAAATTTTAGGGAGATTTTGTGACTGAATTCTATTTGGAGCATGATTCTTATAACTGTTCCAAAATTTCTGGCCGTTTGGTCCCATAGAGTCTGAGAAAAATGCTTCAAAAGTTCGAACCCAAGTCTGAAATGAGAGTCCATAAAAATCATGATTTTTCTAAGAATCCAACTTTATAGAGATTTTAAGACTGAATTCGATTTATACCACGATTCTTAACGCTTTTCTAAAATTTCAGCCCGTTTGGTCCCATAGAGCCTGAGAAAACTGCTTCAAAAGTTCGAACCCAAGTCTGAAATGAGAGTCCATAAAAAACATGATTTTTCTTAAAATCCAACTTTATGTTTATTCTGTGACTGAATTTGATTTATACCATAATTCTCAACGCTTTTCTAAAATTTCAGCCCGTTTGGTCCCATAGAGCCTGAGAAAACTGCATCAAAAGTTCGAACCCAAGTCTGAAATGAGCATCCATAAAAATCATTTTTTTTCTAAGAATCAAACTTTATGGAGATTTTGTGACTGAATTCTATTTGGAGCATGATTCTCATAACTGTTCTAAAATTTCTGGCCGTTTGGTCCCATAGAGCCTGAGAAAACTGCTTCAAAAGTTCGAACAAAAGTCTGAAATGAGCGTCCATAAAAAACGTGATTTTTCTAAAAATCCAACTTTATGGAGATTTTGTGAATGAATTCGATTTGGAGCATGATTCTTATCACTGTTCCAAAATTTCTGCCCGTTTGGTCCCATAGAGCCTGAGAAAACTGCTTAAAAAGTTCGAACCCAAGTCTGTAATGAGCATCCATAAAAATCATGATCTTTCAAAGAATCAAACTTTATGGAGATTTTGTGACTGAATTCGATTTGGAGCATGATTCTTATTACTGTTCCAAAATTTCAGCCCGTTTGGTCCCATCGAGCCTGAGAAAACTGCTTACAAAGTTCGAACCCAAGTCTGAAATGAGCATCGATAAAAATCATGATTTTTCTATAAATCAAACTTAATGGAGATTTTGTGAGTGAATTCGATTTGTACTACTATTCTTATCATTATTTCAAAATTTCAGCCCTTTTGGTCCCATAGAGCCTGAGAAAACTGCTTCAAAAGTTCGAACCCAAGTCTGAAATGAGAGTCCATAAAAAACATGATTTTTCTTAAAATCCAACTTTATGTTTATTCTGTGACTGAATTCGATTTATACCACAATTCTTAACGCTTTTCTAAAATTTCAGCCCGTTTGGTCCCATAGAGCCTGAGAAAACTGCATCAGAAGTTCGAACCCAAGTCTGAAATGGGTATCCATAAAAATCATGATTTTTCTAAGAATAAAACTTTATGGAGATTTTGTGACTGAATTCTATTTGGAGCATGATTCTTATCACTGTTCCAAAATTTCAGCCCGTTTGGTCCCATAGAGCCTGAGAAAACTGCTTACCAAGTTCGAACCCAAGTCTGAAATGAGCGTCCATAAAAAACATGATTTTTCTAAAAATCCAACTTTATGGAGATTTTGTGACTGAATTCGATTTGGAGCATGATTGATTTTTTATTTTTTTTTTTTTATTGTTCTTTATTCAGTAAAGTTTATACATTACAGTAAACGGGTAAATTTTTGACCACCACACTAGGCACATGCCCGTGTTGTAGTGGTCAATTTTATGTTAAGTATAATAATACAAATTAAAAATAAGTTGAATGAAAACAAAATAATAAAAAAATAAAATAAAATAATTTATACATCTAAAACAAGTATGAAGTATAAAGGAATTAAAAATAATGCAAAATATCTACATAAGTTTAAGATATATGAATATAAAAAATAGGTGTGGAAAACAGAAAAATTAAAAATAATACAAAAAGTATATCAAAGAAAATACGTGATATTGAATTAAAAATAATACAAGGAGCATGTATCAAAAATATGAAAAAATACAAGTACATTTGTGTTATTAAAATAGAATTAAAAATGTAGTAAAAATACAAGTACATTAAGTACAAGTGTATTTCTAAAAAAATAATACAAATACAATATAAAATCAAAGAAAGTACTATTTGGTAAGAAAGTAGGGATAAGTTATATCTTATTCTTATCACTGTTCCAAAATTTCAGCCCGTTTGGTCCCATAGAACCTGAAAAAACTGCTTCAAAAGTTCGAACCCAAATCTGAAATGAGCGTCCATAAAAAACATGATTTTTCTAAAAATCCAACTTTATGGAGATTTTGTGACTGAATTCTATTTGGAGCATGATTCTTATCACTGTTCCAAAATTTCAGCCCGTTTGGTCCGATAGAGCCTGAGGAAACTGCTTCAAAAGTTCGAACCCAAGTCTGAAATGAGCATCCATAAAAATCAAGATTTTTTATAAGAATCAAATTTTAGGGAGATTTTGTGACTGAATTCTATTTGGAGCATGATTCTTATAACTGTTCCAAAATTTCTGGCCGTTTGGTCCCATAGAGTCTGAGAAAAATGCTTCAAAAGTTCGAACCCAAGTCTGAAATGAGAGTCCATAAAAATCATGATTTTTCTAAGAATCCAACTTTATAGAGATTTTAAGACTGAATTCGATTTATACCACGATTCTTAACGCTTTTCTAAAATTTCAGCCCGTTTGGTCCCATAGAGCCTGAGAAAACTGCTTCAAAAGTTCGAACCCAAGTCTGAAATGAGAGTCCATAAAAAACATGATTTTTCTTAAAATCCAACTTTATGTTTATTCTGTGACTGAATTTGATTTATACCATAATTCTCAACGCTTTTCTAAAATTTCAGCCCGTTTGGTCCCATAGAGCCTGAGAAAACTGCATCAAAAGTTCGAACCCAAGTCTGAAATGAGCATCCATAAAAATCATTTTTTTTCTAAGAATCAAACTTTATGGAGATTTTGTGACTGAATTCTATTTGGAGCATGATTCTCATAACTGTTCTAAAATTTCTGGCCGTTTGGTCCCATAGAGCCTGAGAAAACTGCTTCAAAAGTTCGAACCCAAGTCTGAAATGAGAGTCCATAAAAATCATGATTTTTCTAAGAATCCAACTTTATAGAGATTTTAAGACTGAATTCGATTTATACCACGATTCTTTACGCTTTTTATGAATATAAAAAATAGGTGTGGAAAACAGAAAAATTAAAAATAATATAAAAAGTATATCAAAGAAAATACGTGATATTGAATTAAAAATAATACAAGGAGCATGTATCAAAAATAAGAAAAAATACAAGTACATTTGTGTTATTAAAATAGAATTAAAAATGTAGTAAAAATAAAATTACATTAAATACAAGTGTATTTCTAAAAAAATAATACAAATACAATATAAAATCAAAGAAAGTACTATTTGGTAAGAAAGTAGGGATAAGTTATATCTTATTCTTATCACTGTTCCAAAATTTCAGCCCGTTTGGTCCCATAGAGCCTGAGAAAACTGCTTCAAAAGTTCGAACCCAAATCCAAAATGAGCGTCCATAAAAATCATTATTTTACTAAGAATCAAATTTTATGGAGATTTGTGACTGAATTCAATTTATAGCACGATTATTAACACTTTTTCAAACTTTCAGCCCGTTTGGTCCCATAGAGCCTGAGAAAACTGCTTCAAAAGTTCGAGTCCAAGTCTGAAATGAGCGTCCATAAAAAACATGATTTTGCTAAAAATCCAACTTTATGGAGATTTTGTGACTGAATTCGATTTGGAGCATGATTTTTTTTTAATTTTTTTTTTTAATTGTTCTTTATCACTGTTCTTAAAGTTCAGCCCGTTTGGTCCCATAGAGCCTGAGAAAACTGCTTCCAAAGTTCGAACCCAAGTCTGAAATGAGTATCCATAAAAATTATGATTTTTCTAAGAATCAAACTTTATGGAGATTTTGTGACTGAATTCTATTTGGAGCATTATTCTTATCACTGTTCCAAAATTTCAGCCCGTTTGGTCCAATAGAGCCTGAGAAAACTGCTTCCAAAGTTCGAACCCAAGTCTGAAATGAGCATCGATAAAAATCATGATTTTTCTAAGAATCAAACTTAATGGAGATTTTGAGACTGAATTCGATTTATACCACGATTCTTAAGAATTTTTCAAAATTTCAGCCGGTTTGGTCCCATAGAGCCTGAAAAAACTGCTTCAAACTTCGAACCCAAGTCTGAAATGAGCGTCCATAAAAATCATGAATTTTCTGAGAATCAAACTTTATGGAGATTTTGTGACTGAATTCGATTTGTACTACTATTCTAAGAATTTTTTAAAATTTCAGCCCGTTTGGTCCCATAGAGCCTGAGAAAACTGCTTCAAAAGTTCGAACAAAAGTCTGAAATGAGCGTCCATAAAAAACATGATTTTTCTAAAAATCCAACTTTATGGAGATTTTGTGAATGAATTCGATTTGGAGCATGATTCTTATCACTGTTCCAAAATTTCTGCCCGTTTGGTCCCATAGAGCCTGAGAAAACTGCTTAAAAAGTTCGAACCCAAGTCTGTAATGAGCATCCATAAAAATCATGATCTTTCAAACAGTGGCGGCTCGTGACTTTTGGGTGTACTAGAGTGCTAATATTTAAAAAAATTGGCATTTCTGATGTTGTTATAGCTGAAAACGATTTTTAATTTTTTTTCGAAAATCGATTTTTTGTATGAAGATTTTCAGGAAATTTCAGTATAGCCGTGCGCCGCACGGAATTCCTGAAAATCTTCATACAAAAAATCAATTTTTCGAAAAAAAATAAAAAATCGTTTTCTGCTACAACAACATCAATAATGCCATTTTTTGTAATATTAGCACTCTAGTAACACAAAAGTCACGAGCCGCCACTGCTTTCAAAGAATCAAACTTTATGGAGATTTTGTGACTGAATTCGATTTGGAGCATGATTCTTATTACTGTTCCAAAATTTCAGCCCGTTTGGTCCCATCGAGCCTGAGAAAACTGCTTACAAAGTTCGAACCCAAGTCTGAAATGAGCATCGATAAAAATCATGATTTTTCTATAAATCAAACTTAATGGAGATTTTGTGAGTGAATTCGATTTGTACTACTATTCTTATCACTATTTCAAAATTTCAGCCCTTTTGGTCCCATAGAGCCTGAGAAAACTGCTTCAAAAGTTCGAACCCAAGTCTGAAATGAGAGTCCATAAAAAACATGATTTTTCTTAAAATCCAACTTTATGTTTATTCTGTGACTGAATTCGATTTATACCACAATTCTTAACGCTTTTCTAAAATTTCAGCCCGTTTGGTCCCATAGAGCCTGAGAAAACTGCATCAGAAGTTCGAACCCAAGTCTGAAATGGGTATCCATAAAAATCATGATTTTTCTAAGAATAAAACTTTATGGAGATTTTGTGACTGAATTCTATTTGGAGCATGATTCTTATCACTGTTCCAAAATTTCAGCCCGTTTGGTCCCATAGAGCCTGAGAAAACTGCTTACCAAGTTCGAACCCAAGTCTGAAATGAGCGTCCATAAAAAACATGATTTTTCTAAAAATCCAACTTTATGGAGATTTTGTGACTGAATTCGATTTGGAGCATGATTGATTTTTTTTTTTTTTTTTTTATTGTTCTTTATTCAGTAAAGTTTATACATTACAGTAAACGGGTAAATTTTTGACCACCACACTAGGCACATGCCCGTGTTGTAGTGGTCAATTTTATGTTAAGTATAATAATACAAATTAAAAATAAGTTGAATGAAAACAAAATAATAAAAAAATAAAATAAAATAATTTATACATCTAAAACAAGTATGAAGTATAAAGGAATTAAAAATAATGCAAAATATCTACATAAGTTTAAGATATATGAATATAAAAAATAGGTGTGGAAAACAGAAAAATTAAAAATAATATAAAAAGTATATCAAAGAAAATACGTGATATTGAATTAAAAATAATACAAGGAGCATGTATCAAAAATATGAAAAAATACAAGTACATTTGTGTTATTAAAATAGAATTAAAAATGTAGTAAAAATACAAGTACATTAAGTACAAGTGTATTTCTAAAAAAATAATACAAATACAATATAAAATCAAAGAAAGTACTATTTGGTAAGAAAGTAGGGATAAGTTATATCTTATTCTTATCACTGTTCCAAAATTTCAGCCCGTTTGGTCCCATAGAACCTGAAAAAACTGCTTCAAAAGTTCGAACCCAAATCTGAAATGAGCGTCCATAAAAAACATGATTTTTCTAAAAATCCAACTTTATGGAGATTTTGTGACTGAATTCTATTTGGAGCATGATTCTTATCACTGTTCCAAAATTTCAGCCCGTTTGGTCCGATAGAGCCTGAGGAAACTGCTTCAAAAGTTCGAACCCAAGTCTGAAATGAGCATCCATAAAAATCAAGATTTTTTATAAGAATCAAATTTTAGGGAGATTTTGTGACTGAATTCTATTTGGAGCATGATTCTTATAACTGTTCCAAAATTTCTGGCCGTTTGGTCCCATAGAGTCTGAGAAAAATGCTTCAAAAGTTCGAACCCAAGTCTGAAATGAGAGTCCATAAAAATCATGATTTTTCTAAGAATCCAACTTTATAGAGATTTTAAGACTGAATTCGATTTATACCACGATTCTTAACGCTTTTCTAAAATTTCAGCCCGTTTGGTCCCATAGAGCCTGAGAAAACTGCTTCAAAAGTTCGAACCCAAGTCTGAAATGAGAGTCCATAAAAAACATGATTTTTCTTAAAATCCAACTTTATGTTTATTCTGTGACTGAATTTGATTTATACCATAATTCTCAACGCTTTTCTAAAATTTCAGCCCGTTTGGTCCCATAGAGCCTGAGAAAACTGCATCAAAAGTTCGAACCCAAGTCTGAAATGAGCATCCATAAAAATCATTTTTTTTCTAAGAATCAAACTTTATGGAGATTTTGTGACTGAATTCTATTTGGAGCATGATTCTCATAACTGTTCTAAAATTTCTGGCCGTTTGGTCCCATAGAGCCTGAGAAAACTGCTTCAAAAGTTCGAACCCAAGTCTGAAATGAGAGTCCATAAAAATCATGATTTTTCTAAGAATCCAACTTTATAGAGATTTTAAGACTGAATTCGATTTATACCACGATTCTTTACGCTTTTTATGAATATAAAAAATAGGTGTGGAAAACAGAAAAATTAAAAATAATATAAAAAGTATATCAAAGAAAATACGTGATATTGAATTAAAAATAATACAAGGAGCATGTATCAAAAATAAGAAAAAATACAAGTACATTTGTGTTATTAAAATAGAATTAAAAATGTAGTAAAAATAAAATTACATTAAATACAAGTGTATTTCTAAAAAAATAATACAAATACAATATAAAATCAAAGAAAGTACTATTTGGTAAGAAAGTAGGGATAAGTTATATCTTATTCTTATCACTGTTCCAAAATTTCAGCCCGTTTGGTCCCATAGAGCCTGAGAAAACTGCTTCAAAAGTTCGAACCCAAATCCAAAATGAGCGTCCATAAAAATCATTATTTTACTAAGAATCAAATTTTATGGAGATTTGTGACTGAATTCAATTTATAGCACGATTATTAACACTTTTTCAAACTTTCAGCCCGTTTGGTCCCATAGAGCCTGAGAAAACTGCTTCAAAAGTTCGAGTCCAAGTCTGAAATGAGCGTCCATAAAAAACATGATTTTGCTAAAAATCCAACTTTATGGAGATTTTGTGACTGAATTCGATTTGGAGCATGATTTATTTTTTATTTTTTTTTTTAATTGTTCTTTATCACTGTTCTTAAAGTTCAGCCCGTTTGGTCCCATAGAGCCTGAGAAAACTGCTTCCAAAGTTCGAACCCAAGTCTGAAATGAGTATCCATAAAAATTATGATTTTTCTAAGAATCAAACTTTATGGAGATTTTGTGACTGAATTCTATTTGGAGCATTATTCTTATCACTGTTCCAAAATTTCAGCCCGTTTGGTCCAATAGAGCCTGAGAAAACTGCTTCCAAAGTTCGAACCCAAGTCTGAAATGAGCATCGATAAAAATCATGATTTTTCTAAGAATCAAACTTAATGGAGATTTTGAGACTGAATTCGATTTATACCACGATTCTTAAGAATTTTTCAAAATTTCAGCCGGTTTGGTCCCATAGAGCCTGAAAAAACTGCTTCAAACTTCGAACCCAAGTCTGAAATGAGCGTCCATAAAAATCATGAATTTTCTGAGAATCAAACTTTATGGAGATTTTGTGACTGAATTCGATTTGTACTACTATTCTAAGAATTTTTTAAAATTTCAGCCCGTTTGGTCCCATAGAGCCTGAGAAAACTGCTTCAAAAGTTCGAACAAAAGTCTGAAATGAGCGTCCATAAAAAACATGATTTTTCTAAAAATCCAACTTTATGGAGATTTTGTGAATGAATTCGATTTGGAGCATGATTCTTATCACTGTTCCAAAATTTCTGCCCGTTTGGTCCCATAGAGCCTGAGAAAACTGCTTAAAAAGTTCGAACCCAAGTCTGTAATGAGCATCCATAAAAATCATGATCTTTCAAAGAATCAAACTTTATGGAGATTTTGTGACTGAATTCGATTTGGAGCATGATTCTTATTACTGTTCCAAAATTTCAGCCCGTTTGGTCCCATCGAGCCTGAGAAAACTGCTTACAAAGTTCGAACCCAAGTCTGAAATGAGCATCGATAAAAATCATGATTTTTCTATAAATCAAACTTAATGGAGATTTTGTGAGTGAATTCGATTTGTACTACTATTCTTATCACTATTTCAAAATTTCAGCCCTTTTGGTCCCATAGAGCCTGAGAAAACTGCTTCAAAAGTTCGAACCCAAGTCTGAAATGAGAGTCCATAAAAAACATGATTTTTCTTAAAATCCAACTTTATGTTTATTCTGTGACTGAATTCGATTTATACCACAATTCTTAACGCTTTTCTAAAATTTCAGCCCGTTTGGTCCCATAGAGCCTGAGAAAACTGCATCAGAAGTTCGAACCCAAGTCTGAAATGGGTATCCATAAAAATCATGATTTTTCTAAGAATAAAACTTTATCGAGATTTTGTGACTGAATTCTATTTGGAGCATGATTCTTATCACTGTTCCAAAATTTCAGCCCGTTTGGTCCCATAGAGCCTGAGAAAACTGCTTACCAAGTTCGAACCCAAGTCTGAAATGAGCGTCCATAAAAAACATGATTTTTCTAAAAATCCAACTTTATGGAGATTTTGTGACTGAATTCGATTTGGAGCATGATTGATTTTTTATTTTTTTTTTTTTATTGTTCTTTATTCAGTAAAGTTTATACATTACAGTAAACGGGTAAATTTTTGACCACCACACTAGGCACATGCCCGTGTTGTAGTGGTCAATTTTATGTTAAGTATAATAATACAAATTAGAAATAAGTTGAATGAAAACAAAATAATAAAAAAATAAAATAAAATAATTTATACATCTAAAACAAGTATGAAGTATAAAGGAATTAAAAATAATGCAAAATATCTACATAAGTTTAAGATATATGAATATAAAAAATAGGTGTGGAAAACAGAAAAATTAAAAATAATATAAAAAGTATATCAAAGAAAATACGTGATATTGAATTAAAAATAATACAAGGAGCATGTATCAAAAATATGAAAAAATACAAGTACATTTGTGTTATTAAAATAGAATTAAAAATGTAGTAAAAATACAAGTACATTAAGTACAAGTGTATTTCTAAAAAAATAATACAAATACAATATAAAATCAAAGAAAGTACTATTTGGTAAGAAAGTAGGGATAAGTTATATCTTATTCTTATCACTGTTCCAAAATTTCAGCCCGTTTGGTCCCATAGAACCTGAAAAAACTGCTTCAAAAGTTCGAACCCAAATCTGAAATGAGCGTCCATAAAAAACATGATTTTTCTAAAAATCCAACTTTATGGAGATTTTGTGACTGAATTCTATTTGGAGCATGATTCTTATCACTGTTCCAAAATTTCAGCCCGTTTGGTCCGATAGAGCCTGAGGAAACTGCTTCAAAAGTTCGAACCCAAGTCTGAAATGAGCATCCATAAAAATCAAGATTTTTTATAAGAATCAAATTTTAGGGAGATTTTGTGACTGAATTCTATTTGGAGCATGATTCTTATAACTGTTCCAAAATTTCTGGCCGTTTGGTCCCATAGAGTCTGAGAAAAATGCTTCAAAAGTTCGAACCCAAGTCTGAAATGAGAGTCCATAAAAATCATGATTTTTCTAAGAATCCAACTTTATAGAGATTTTAAGACTGAATTCGATTTATACCACGATTCTTAACGCTTTTCTAAAATTTCAGCCCGTTTGGTCCCATAGAGCCTGAGAAAACTGCTTCAAAAGTTCGAACCCAAGTCTGAAATGAGCATCCATAAAAATCAAGATTTTTTATAAGAATCAAATTTTAGGGAGATTTTGTGACTGAATTCTATTTGGAGCATGATTCTTATAACTGTTCCAAAATTTCTGGCCGTTTGGTCCCATAGAGTCTGAGAAAAATGCTTCAAAAGTTCGAACCCAAGTCTGAAATGAGAGTCCATAAAAATCATGATTTTTCTAAGAATCCAACTTTATAGAGATTTTAAGACTGAATTCGATTTATACCACGATTCTTAACGCTTTTCTAAAATTTCAGCCCGTTTGGTCCCATAGAGCCTGAGAAAACTGCTTCAAAAGTTCGAACCCAAGTCTGAAATGAGAGTCCATAAAAAACATGATTTTTCTTAAAATCCAACTTTATGTTTATTCTGTGACTGAATTTGATTTATACCATAATTCTCAACGCTTTTCTAAAATTTCAGCCCGTTTGGTCCCATAGAGCCTGAGAAAACTGCATCAAAAGTTCGAACCCAAGTCTGAAATGAGCATCCATAAAAATCATTTTTTTTCTAAGAATCAAACTTTATGGAGATTTTGTGACTGAATTCTATTTGGAGCATGATTCTCATAACTGTTCTAAAATTTCTGGCCGTTTGGTCCCATAGAGCCTGAGAAAACTGCTTCAAAAGTTCGAACCCAAGTCTGAAATGAGAGTCCATAAAAATCATGATTTTTCTAAGAATCCAACTTTATAGAGATTTTAAGACTGAATTCGATTTATACCACGATTCTTTACGCTTTTTATGAATATAAAAAATAGGTGTGGAAAACAGAAAAATTAAAAATAATATAAAAAGTATATCAAAGAAAATACGTGATATTGAATTAAAAATAATACAAGGAGCATGTATCAAAAATAAGAAAAAATACAAGTACATTTGTGTTATTAAAATAGAATTAAAAATGTAGTAAAAATAAAATTACATTAAATACAAGTGTATTTCTAAAAAAATAATACAAATACAATATAAAATCAAAGAAAGTACTATTTGGTAAGAAAGTAGGGATAAGTTATATCTTATTCTTATCACTGTTCCAAAATTTCAGCCCGTTTGGTCCCATAGAGCCTGAGAAAACTGCTTCAAAAGTTCGAACCCAAATCCAAAATGAGCGTCCATAAAAATCATTATTTTACTAAGAATCAAATTTTATGGAGATTTGTGACTGAATTCAATTTATAGCACGATTATTAACACTTTTTCAAACTTTCAGCCCGTTTGGTCCCATAGAGCCTGAGAAAACTGCTTCAAAAGTTCGAGTCCAAGTCTGAAATGAGCGTCCATAAAAAACATGATTTTGCTAAAAATCCAACTTTATGGAGATTTTGTGACTGAATTCGATTTGGAGCATGATTTATTTTTTATTTTTTTTTTTAATTGTTCTTTATCACTGTTCTTAAAGTTCAGCCCGTTTGGTCCCATAGAGCCTGAGAAAACTGCTTCCAAAGTTCGAACCCAAGTCTGAAATGAGTATCCATAAAAATTATGATTTTTCTAAGAATCAAACTTTATGGAGATTTTGTGACTGAATTCTATTTGGAGCATTATTCTTATCACTGTTCCAAAATTTCAGCCCGTTTGGTCCAATAGAGCCTGAGAAAACTGCTTCCAAAGTTCGAACCCAAGTCTGAAATGATCATCGATAAAAATCATGATTTTTCTAAGAATCAAACTTAATGGAGATTTTGAGACTGAATTCGATTTATACCACGATTCTTAAGAATTTTTCAAAATTTCAGCCGGTTTGGTCCCATAGAGCCTGAAAAAACTGCTTCAAACTTCGAACCCAAGTCTGAAATGAGCGTCCATAAAAATCATGAATTTTCTGAGAATCAAACTTTATGGAGATTTTGTGACTGAATTCGATTTGTACTACTATTCTAAGAATTTTTTAAAATTTCAGCCCGTTTGGTCCCATAGAGCCTGAGAAAACTGCTTCAAAAGTTCGAACAAAAGTCTGAAATGAGCGTCCATAAAAAACATGATTTTTCTAAAAATCCAACTTTATGGAGATTTTGTGAATGAATTCGATTTGGAGCATGATTCTTATCACTGTTCCAAAATTTCTGCCCGTTTGGTCCCATAGAGCCTGAGAAAACTGCTTAAAAAGTTCGAACCCAAGTCTGTAATGAGCATCCATAAAAATCATGATCTTTCAAAGAATCAAACTTTATGGAGATTTTGTGACTGAATTCGATTTGGAGCATGATTCTTATTACTGTTCCAAAATTTCAGCCCGTTTGGTCCCATCGAGCCTGAGAAAACTGCTTACAAAGTTCGAACCCAAGTCTGAAATGAGCATCGATAAAAATCATGATTTTTCTATAAATCAAACTTAATGGAGATTTTGTGAGTGAATTCGATTTGTACTACTATTCTTATCACTATTTCAAAATTTCAGCCCTTTTGGTCCCATAGAGCCTGAGAAAACTGCTTCAAAAGTTCGAACCCAAGTCTGAAATGAGAGTCCATAAAAAACATGATTTTTCTTAAAATCCAACTTTATGTTTATTCTGTGACTGAATTCGATTTATACCACAATTCTTAACGCTTTTCTAAAATTTCAGCCCGTTTGGTCCCATAGAGCCTGAGAAAACTGCATCAGAAGTTCGAACCCAAGTCTGAAATGGGTATCCATAAAAATCATGATTTTTCTAAGAATAAAACTTTATGGAGATTTTGTGACTGAATTCTATTTGGAGCATGATTCTTATCACTGTTCCAAAATTTCAGCCCGTTTGGTCCCATAGAGCCTGAGAAAACTGCTTACCAAGTTCGAACCCAAGTCTGAAATGAGCGTCCATAAAAAACATGATTTTTCTAAAAATCCAACTTTATGGAGATTTTGTGACTGAATTCGATTTGGAGCATGATTGATTTTTTTTTTTTTTTTTTATTGTTCTTTATTCAGTAAAGTTTATACATTACAGTAAACGGGTAAATTTTTGACCACCACACTAGGCACATGCCCGTGTTGTAGTGGTCAATTTTATGTTAAGTATAATAATACAAATTAAAAATAAGTTGAATGAAAACAAAATAATAAAAAAATAAAATAAAATAATTTATACATCTAAAACAAGTATGAAGTATAAAGGAATTAAAAATAATGCAAAATATCTACATAAGTTTAAGATATATGAATATAAAAAATAGGTGTGGAAAACAGAAAAATTAAAAATAATATAAAAAGTATATCAAAGAAAATACGTGATATTGAATTAAAAATAATACAAGGAGCATGTATCAAAAATATGAAAAAATACAAGTACATTTGTGTTATTAAAATAGAATTAAAAATGTAGTAAAAATACAAGTACATTAAGTACAAGTGTATTTCTAAAAAAATAATACAAATACAATATAAAATCAAAGAAAGTACTATTTGGTAAGAAAGTAGGGATAAGTTATATCTTATTCTTATCACTGTTCCAAAATTTCAGCCCGTTTGGTCCCATAGAACCTGAAAAAACTGCTTCAAAAGTTCGAACCCAAATCTGAAATGAGCGTCCATAAAAAACATGATTTTTCTAAAAATCCAACTTTATGGAGATTTTGTGACTGAATTCTATTTGGAGCATGATTCTTATCACTGTTCCAAAATTTCAGCCCGTTTGGTCCGATAGAGCCTGAGGAAACTGCTTCAAAAGTTCGAACCCAAGTCTGAAATGAGCATCCATAAAAATCAAGATTTTTTATAAGAATCAAATTTTAGGGAGATTTTGTGACTGAATTCTATTTGGAGCATGATTCTTATAACTGTTCCAAAATTTCTGGCCGTTTGGTCCCATAGAGTCTGAGAAAATAGCTTCAAAAGTTCGAACCCAAGTCTGAAATGAGAGTCCATAAAAATCATGATTTTTCTAAGAATCCAACTTTATAGAGATTTTAAGACTGAATTCGATTTATACCACGATTCTTAACGCTTTTCTAAAATTTCAGCCCGTTTGGTCCCATAGAGCCTAAGAAAACTGCTTCAAAAGTTCGAACCCAAGTCTGAAATGAGAGTCCATAAAAAACATGATTTTTCTTAAAATCCAACTTTATGTTTATTCTGTGACTGAATTTGATTTATACCATAATTCTCAACGCTTTTCTAAAATTTCAGCCCGTTTGGTCCCATAGAGCCTGAGAAAACTGCATCAAAAGTTCGAACCCAAGTCTGAAATGAGCATCCATAAAAATCATTTTTTTTCTAAGAATCAAACTTTATGGAGATTTTGTGACTGAATTCTATTTGGAGCATGATTCTCATAACTGTTCTAAAATTTCTGGCCGTTTGGTCCCATAGAGCCTGAGAAAACTGCTTCAAAAGTTCGAACCCAAGTCTGAAATGAGAGTCCATAAAAATCATGATTTTTCTAAGAATCCAACTTTATAGAGATTTTAAGACTGAATTCGATTTATACCACGATTCTTTACGCTTTTTATGAATATAAAAAATAGGTGTGGAAAACAGAAAAATTAAAAATAATATAAAAAGTATATCAAAGAAAATACGTGATATTGAATTAAAAATAATACAAGGAGCATGTATCAAAAATAAGAAAAAATACAAGTACATTTGTGTTATTAAAATAGAATTAAAAATGTAGTAAAAATAAAATTACATTAAATACAAGTGTATTTCTAAAAAAATAATACAAATACAATATAAAATCAAAGAAAGTACTATTTGGTAAGAAAGTAGGGATAAGTTATATCTTATTCTTATCACTGTTCCAAAATTTCAGCCCGTTTGGTCCCATAGAGCCTGAGAAAACTGCTTCAAAAGTTCGAACCCAAATCCAAAATGAGCGTCCATAAAAATCATTATTTTACTAAGAATCAAATTTTATGGAGATTTGTGACTGAATTCAATTTATAGCACGATTATTAACACTTTTTCAAACTTTCAGCCCGTTTGGTCCCATAGAGCCTGAGAAAACTGCTTCAAAAGTTCGAGTCCAAGTCTGAAATGAGCGTCCATAAAAAACATGATTTTGCTAAAAATCCAACTTTATGGAGATTTTGTGACTGAATTCGATTTGGAGCATGATTTATTTTTTATTTTTTTTTTTAATTGTTCTTTATCACTGTTCTTAAAGTTCAGCCCGTTTGGTCCCATAGAGCCTGAGAAAACTGCTTCCAAAGTTCGAACCCAAGTCTGAAATGAGTATCCATAAAAATTATGATTTTTCTAAGAATCAAACTTTATGGAGATTTTGTGACTGAATTCTATTTGGAGCATTATTCTTATCACTGTTCCAAAATTTCAGCCCGTTTGGTCCAATAGAGCCTGAGAAAACTGCTTCCAAAGTTCGAACCCAAGTCTGAAATGATCATCGATAAAAATCATGATTTTTCTAAGAATCAAACTTAATGGAGATTTTGAGACTGAATTCGATTTATACCACGATTCTTAAGAATTTTTCAAAATTTCAGCCGGTTTGGTCCCATAGAGCCTGAAAAAACTGCTTCAAACTTCGAACCCAAGTCTGAAATGAGCGTCCATAAAAATCATGAATTTTCTGAGAATCAAACTTTATGGAGATTTTGTGACTGAATTCGATTTGTACTACTATTCTAAGAATTTTTTAAAATTTCAGCCCGTTTGGTCCCATAGAGCCTGAGAAAACTGCTTCAAAAGTTCGAACAAAAGTCTGAAATGAGCGTCCATAAAAAACATGATTTTTCTAAAAATCCAACTTTATGGAGATTTTGTGAATGAATTCGATTTGGAGCATGATTCTTATCACTGTTCCAAAATTTCTGCCCGTTTGGTCCCATAGAGCCTGAGAAAACTGCTTAAAAAGTTCGAACCCAAGTCTGTAATGAGCATCCATAAAAATCATGATCTTTCAAAGAATCAAACTTTATGGAGATTTTGTGACTGAATTCGATTTGGAGCATGATTCTTATTACTGTTCCAAAATTTCAGCCCGTTTGGTCCCATCGAGCCTGAGAAAACTGCTTACAAAGTTCGAACCCAAGTCTGAAATGAGCATCGATAAAAATCATGATTTTTCTATAAATCAAACTTAATGGAGATTTTGTGAGTGAATTCGATTTGTACTACTATTCTTATCACTATTTCAAAATTTCAGCCCTTTTGGTCCCATAGAGCCTGAGAAAACTGCTTCAAAAGTTCGAACCCAAGTCTGAAATGAGAGTCCATAAAAAACATGATTTTTCTTAAAATCCAACTTTATGTTTATTCTGTGACTGAATTCGATTTATACCACAATTCTTAACGCTTTTCTTAAATTTCAGCCCGTTTGGTCCCATAGAGCCTGAGAAAACTGCATCAGAAGTTCGAACCCAAGTCTGAAATGGGTATCCATAAAAATCATGATTTTTCTAAGAATAAAACTTTATGGAGATTTTGTGACTGAATTCTATTTGGAGCATGATTCTTATCACTGTTCCAAAATTTCAGCCCGTTTGGTCCCATAGAGCCTGAGAAAACTGCTTACCAAGTTCGAACCCAAGTCTGAAATGAGCGTCCATAAAAAACATGATTTTTCTAAAAATCCAACTTTATGGAGATTTTTTGACTGAATTCGATTTGGAGCATGATTGTTTTTTTTTTTTTTTTTTTTTATTGTTCTTTATTCAGTAAAGTTTATACATTACAGTAAACGGGTAAATTTTTGACCACCACACTAGGCACATGCCCGTGTTGTAGTGGTCAATTTTATGTTAAGTATAATAATACAAATTAAAAATAAGTTGAATGAAAACAAAATAATAAAAAAATAAAATAAAATAATTTATACATCTAAAACAAGTATGAAGTATAAAGGAATTAAAAATAATGCAAAATATCTACATAAGTTTAAGATATATGAATATAAAAAATAGGTGTGGAAAACAGAAAAATTAAAAATAATATAAAAAGTATATCAAAGAAAATACGTGATATTGAATTAAAAATAATACAAGGAGCATGTATCAAAAATATGAAAAAATACAAGTACATTTGTGTTATTAAAATAGAATTAAAAATGTAGTAAAAATACAAGTACATTAAGTACAAATGTATTTCTAAAAAAATAATACAAATACAATATAAAATCAAAGAAAGTACTATTTGGTAAGAAAGTAGGGATAAGTTATATCTTATTCTTATCACTTTTCCAAAATTTCAGCCCGTTTGGTCCCATAGAACCTGAAAAAACTGCTTCAAAAGTTCGAACCCAAATCTGAAATGAGCGTCCATAAAAAACATGATTTTTCTAAAAATCCAACTTTATGGAGATTTTGTGACTGAATTCTATTTGGAGCATGATTCTTATCACTGTTCCAAAATTTCAGCCCGTTTGGTCCGATAGAGCCTGAGGAAACTGCTTCAAAAGTTCGAACCCAAGTCTGAAATGAGCATCCATAAAAATCAAGATTTTTTATAAGAATCAAATTTTAGGGAGATTTTGTGACTGAATTCTATTTGGAGCATGATTCTTATAACTGTTCCAAAATTTCTGGCCGTTTGGTCCCATAGAGTCTGAGAAAAATGCTTCAAAAGTTCGAACCCAAGTCTGAAATGAGAGTCCATAAAAATCATGATTTTTCTAAGAATCCAACTTTATAGAGATTTTAAGACTGAATTCGATTTATACCACGATTCTTAACGCTTTTCTAAAATTTCAGCCCGTTTGGTCCCATAGAGCCTGAGAAAACTGCTTCAAAAGTTCGAACCCAAGTCTGAAATGAGAGTCCATAAAAAACATGATTTTTCTTAAAATCCAACTTTATGTTTATTCTGTGACTGAATTTGATTTATACCATAATTCTCAACGCTTTTCTAAAATTTCAGCCCGTTTGGTCCCATAGAGCCTGAGAAAACTGCATCAAAAGTTCGAACCCAAGTCTGAAATGAGCATCCATAAAAATCATTTTTTTTCTAAGAATCAAACTTTATGGAGATTTTGTGACTGAATTCTATTTGGAGCATGATTCTCATAACTGTTCTAAAATTTCTGGCCGTTTGGTCCCATAGAGCCTGAGAAAACTGCTTCAAAAGTTCGAACCCAAGTCTGAAATGAGAGTCCATAAAAATCATGATTTTTCTAAGAATCCAACTTTATAGAGATTTTAAGACTGAATTCGATTTATACCACGATTCTTTACGCTTTTTATGAATATAAAAAATAGGTGTGGTAAACAGAAAAATTAAAAATAATATAAAAAGTATATCAAAGAAAATACGTGATATTGAATTAAAAATAATACAAGGAGCATGTATCAAAAATAAGAAAAAATACAAGTACATTTGTGTTATTAAAATAGAATTAAAAATGTAGTAAAAATAAAATTACATTAAATACAAGTGTATTTCTAAAAAAATAATACAAATACAATATAAAATCAAAGAAAGTACTATTTGGTAAGAAAGTAGGGATAAGTTATATCTTATTCTTATCACTGTTCCAAAATTTCAGCCCGTTTGGTCCCATAGAGCCTGAGAAAACTGCTTCAAAAGTTCGAACCCAAATCCAAAATGAGCGTCCATAAAAATCATTATTTTACTAAGAATCAAATTTTATGGAGATTTGTGACTGAATTCAATTTATAGCACGATTATTAACACTTTTTCAAACTTTCAGCCCGTTTGGTCCCATAGAGCCTGAGAAAACTGCTTCAAAAGTTCGAGTCCAAGTCTGAAATGAGCGTCCATAAAAAACATGATTTTGCTAAAAATCCAACTTTATGGAGATTTTGTGACTGAATTCGATTTGGAGCATGATTTATTTTTTATTTTTTTTTTTAATTGTTCTTTATCACTGTTCTTAAAGTTCAGCCCGTTTGGTCCCATAGAGCCTGAGAAAACTGCTTCCAAAGTTCGAACCCAAGTCTGAAATGAGTATCCATAAAAATTATGATTTTTCTAAGAATCAAACTTTATGGAGATTTTGTGACTGAATTCTATTTGGAGCATTATTCTTATCACTGTTCCAAAATTTCAGCCCGTTTGGTCCAATAGAGCCTGAGAAAACTGCTTCCAAAGTTCGAACCCAAGTCTGAAATTAGCGTCCATAAAAAACATGATTTTTCTTAAAATGCAACTTTATGGAGATTTTGTGAATGTATTCGATTTATACCACGATTCTTAACACTTTTCCAAAATTTTCTGCCCGTTTGGTCCCATAGAGCCTGAGAAAACTGCTTCAAAAGTTCGAACCTAAATCTGAAATGAGGGTCCATAAAAATCATGATGTTTCTAAGAAACAAACTTTATGGAGATTTCGTGACTGAATTCGATTTAAACCACGATTCTTAACACTTTTCCAAAATTTCAGCCCGTGTGGTCCCATAGAGCCCGAGAAAACTGCTTCAAAATTCGAACCCAAGTCTGAAATGAGCGTCCATAAAAAACATGATTTTTCTAAAAATCCAACTTTATGGAGATTTTGTGACTGAATTCTATTTGGAGCATGATTCTTATCACTGTTCCAAAATTTCAGCCCGTTTGGTCCGATAGAGCCTGAGGAACCTGCTTCAAAAGTTCGAACCCAAGTCTGAAATGAGCATCTATGAAAATCAAGATTATTTATGAGAATCAAACTTTAGAGAGATTTTAAGACTGAATTCGATTTATACCACGATTCTTAACGCTTTTCTAAAATTTCAGCCCGTTTGGTCCCATAGAGCCTAAGAAAACTGCTTCAAAAGTTCGAACCCAAGTCTGAAATGAGAGTCCATAAAAAACATGATTTTTCTTAAAATCCAACTTTATGTTTATTCTGTGACTGAATTTGATTTATACCATAATTCTCAACGCTTTTCTAAAATTTCAGCCCGTTTGGTCCCATAGAGCCTGAGAAAACTGCATCAAAAGTTCGAACCCAAGTCTGAAATGAGCATCCATAAAAATCATTTTTTTTCTAAGAATCAAACTTTATGGAGATTTTGTGACTGAATTCTATTTGGAGCATGATTCTCATAACTGTTCTAAAATTTCTGGCCGTTTGGTCCCATAGAGCCTGAGAAAACTGCTTCAAAAGTTCGAACCCAAGTCTGAAATGAGAGTCCATAAAAATCATGATTTTTCTAAGAATCCAACTTTATAGAGATTTTAAGACTGAATTCGATTTATACCACGATTCTTTACGCTTTTTATGAATATAAAAAATAGGTGTGGAAAACAGAAAAATTAAAAATAATATAAAAAGTATATCAAAGAAAATACGTGATATTGAATTAAAAATAATACAAGGAGCATGTATCAAAAATAAGAAAAAATACAAGTACATTTGTGTTATTAAAATAGAATTAAAAATGTAGTAAAAATAAAATTACATTAAATACAAGTGTATTTCTAAAAAAATAATACAAATACAATATAAAATCAAAGAAAGTACTATTTGGTAAGAAAGTAGGGATAAGTTATATCTTATTCTTATCACTGTTCCAAAATTTCAGCCCGTTTGGTCCCATAGAGCCTGAGAAAACTGCTTCAAAAGTTCGAACCCAAATCCAAAATGAGCGTCCATAAAAATCATTATTTTACTAAGAATCAAATTTTATGGAGATTTGTGACTGAATTCAATTTATAGCACGATTATTAACACTTTTTCAAACTTTCAGCCCGTTTGGTCCCATAGAGCCTGAGAAAACTGCTTCAAAAGTTCGAGTCCAAGTCTGAAATGAGCGTCCATAAAAAACATGATTTTGCTAAAAATCCAACTTTATGGAGATTTTGTGACTGAATTCGATTTGGAGCATGATTTATTTTTTATTTTTTTTTTTAATTGTTCTTTATCACTGTTCTTAAAGTTCAGCCCGTTTGGTCCCATAGAGCCTGAGAAAACTGCTTCCAAAGTTCGAACCCAAGTCTGAAATGAGTATCCATAAAAATTATGATTTTTCTAAGAATCAAACTTTATGGAGATTTTGTGACTGAATTCTATTTGGAGCATTATTCTTATCACTGTTCCAAAATTTCAGCCCGTTTGGTCCAATAGAGCCTGAGAAAACTGCTTCCAAAGTTCGAACCCAAGTCTGAAATGATCATCGATAAAAATCATGATTTTTCTAAGAATCAAACTTAATGGAGATTTTGAGACTGAATTCGATTTATACCACGATTCTTAAGAATTTTTCAAAATTTCAGCCGGTTTGGTCCCATAGAGCCTGAAAAAACTGCTTCAAACTTCGAACCCAAGTCTGAAATGAGCGTCCATAAAAATCATGAATTTTCTGAGAATCAAACTTTATGGAGATTTTGTGACTGAATTCGATTTGTACTACTATTCTAAGAATTTTTTAAAATTTCAGCCCGTTTGGTCCCATAGAGCCTGAGAAAACTGCTTCAAAAGTTCGAACAAAAGTCTGAAATGAGCGTCCATAAAAAACATGATTTTTCTAAAAATCCAACTTTATGGAGATTTTGTGAATGAATTCGATTTGGAGCATGATTCTTATCACTGTTCCAAAATTTCTGCCCGTTTGGTCCCATAGAGCCTGAGAAAACTGCTTAAAAAGTTCGAACCCAAGTCTGTAATGAGCATCCATAAAAATCATGATCTTTCAAAGAATCAAACTTTATGGAGATTTTGTGACTGAATTCGATTTGGAGCATGATTCTTATTACTGTTCCAAAATTTCAGCCCGTTTGGTCCCATCGAGCCTGAGAAAACTGCTTACAAAGTTCGAACCCAAGTCTGAAATGAGCATCGATAAAAATCATGATTTTTCTATAAATCAAACTTAATGGAGATTTTGTGAGTGAATTCGATTTGTACTACTATTCTTATCACTATTTCAAAATTTCAGCCCTTTTGGTCCCATAGAGCCTGAGAAAACTGCTTCAAAAGTTCGAACCCAAGTCTGAAATGAGAGTCCATAAAAAACATGATTTTTCTTAAAATCCAACTTTATGTTTATTCTGTGACTGAATTCGATTTATACCACAATTCTTAACGCTTTTCTTAAATTTCAGCCCGTTTGGTCCCATAGAGCCTGAGAAAACTGCATCAGAAGTTCGAACCCAAGTCTGAAATGGGTATCCATAAAAATCATGATTTTTCTAAGAATAAAACTTTATGGAGATTTTGTGACTGAATTCTATTTGGAGCATGATTCTTATCACTGTTCCAAAATTTCAGCCCGTTTGGTCCCATAGAGCCTGAGAAAACTGCTTACCAAGTTCGAACCCAAGTCTGAAATGAGCGTCCATAAAAAACATGATTTTTCTAAAAATCCAACTTTATGGAGATTTTTTGACTGAATTCGATTTGGAGCATGATTGTTTTTTTTTTTTTTTTTTTTTATTGTTCTTTATTCAGTAAAGTTTATACATTACAGTAAACGGGTAAATTTTTGACCACCACACTAGGCACATGCCCGTGTTGTAGTGGTCAATTTTATGTTAAGTATAATAATACAAATTAAAAATAAGTTGAATGAAAACAAAATAATAAAAAAATAAAATAAAATAATTTATACATCTAAAACAAGTATGAAGTATAAAGGAATTAAAAATAATGCAAAATATCTACATAAGTTTAAGATATATGAATATAAAAAATAGGTGTGGAAAACAGAAAAATTAAAAATAATATAAAAAGTATATCAAAGAAAATACGTGATATTGAATTAAAAATAATACAAGGAGCATGTATCAAAAATATGAAAAAATACAAGTACATTTGTGTTATTAAAATAGAATTAAAAATGTAGTAAAAATACAAGTACATTAAGTACAAGTGTATTTCTAAAAAAATAATACAAATACAATATAAAATCAAAGAAAGTACTATTTGGTAAGAAAGTAGGGATAAGTTATATCTTATTCTTATCACTTTTCCAAAATTTCAGCCCGTTTGGTCCCATAGAACCTGAAAAAACTGCTTCAAAAGTTCGAACCCAAATCTGAAATGAGCGTCCATAAAAAACATGATTTTTCTAAAAATCCAACTTTATGGAGATTTTGTGACTGAATTCTATTTGGAGCATGATTCTTATCACTGTTCCAAAATTTCAGCCCGTTTGGTCCGATAGAGCCTGAGGAAACTGCTTCAAAAGTTCGAACCCAAGTCTGAAATGAGCATCCATAAAAATCAAGATTTTTTATAAGAATCAAATTTTAGGGAGATTTTGTGACTGAATTCTATTTGGAGCATGATTCTTATAACTGTTCCAAAATTTCTGGCCGTTTGGTCCCATAGAGTCTGAGAAAAATGCTTCAAAAGTTCGAACCCAAGTCTGAAATGAGAGTCCATAAAAATCATGATTTTTCTAAGAATCCAACTTTATAGAGATTTTAAGACTGAATTCGATTTATACCACGATTCTTAACGCTTTTCTAAAATTTCAGCCCGTTTGGTCCCATAGAGCCTGAGAAAACTGCTTCAAAAGTTCGAACCCAAGTCTGAAATGAGAGTCCATAAAAAACATGATTTTTCTTAAAATCCAACTTTATGTTTATTCTGTGACTGAATTTGATTTATACCATAATTCTCAACGCTTTTCTAAAATTTCAGCCCGTTTGGTCCCATAGAGCCTGAGAAAACTGCATCAAAAGTTCGAACCCAAGTCTGAAATGAGCATCCATAAAAATCATTTTTTTTCTAAGAATCAAACTTTATGGAGATTTTGTGACTGAATTCTATTTGGAGCATGATTCTCATAACTGTTCTAAAATTTCTGGCCGTTTGGTCCCATAGAGCCTGAGAAAACTGCTTCAAAAGTTCGAACCCAAGTCTGAAATGAGAGTCCATAAAAATCATGATTTTTCTAAGAATCCAACTTTATAGAGATTTTAAGACTGAATTCGATTTATACCACGATTCTTTACGCTTTTTATGAATATAAAAAATAGGTGTGGTAAACAGAAAAATTAAAAATAATATAAAAAGTATATCAAAGAAAATACGTGATATTGAATTAAAAATAATACAAGGAGCATGTATCAAAAATAAGAAAAAATACAAGTACATTTGTGTTATTAAAATAGAATTAAAAATGTAGTAAAAATAAAATTACATTAAATACAAGTGTATTTCTAAAAAAATAATACAAATACAATATAAAATCAAAGAAAGTACTATTTGGTAAGAAAGTAGGGATAAGTTATATCTTATTCTTATCACTGTTCCAAAATTTCAGCCCGTTTGGTCCCATAGAGCCTGAGAAAACTGCTTCAAAAGTTCGAACCCAAATCCAAAATGAGCGTCCATAAAAATCATTATTTTACTAAGAATCAAATTTTATGGAGATTTGTGACTGAATTCAATTTATAGCACGATTATTAACACTTTTTCAAACTTTCAGCCCGTTTGGTCCCATAGAGCCTGAGAAAACTGCTTCAAAAGTTCGAGTCCAAGTCTGAAATGAGCGTCCATAAAAAACATGATTTTGCTAAAAATCCAACTTTATGGAGATTTTGTGACTGAATTCGATTTGGAGCATGATTTATTTTTTATTTTTTTTTTTAATTGTTCTTTATCACTGTTCTTAAAGTTCAGCCCGTTTGGTCCCATAGAGCCTGAGAAAACTGCTTCCAAAGTTCGAACCCAAGTCTGAAATGAGTATCCATAAAAATTATGATTTTTCTAAGAATCAAACTTTATGGAGATTTTGTGACTGAATTCTATTTGGAGCATTATTCTTATCACTGTTCCAAAATTTCAGCCCGTTTGGTCCAATAGAGCCTGAGAAAACTGCTTCCAAAGTTCGAACCCAAGTCTGAAATTAGCGTCCATAAAAAACATGATTTTTCTTAAAATGCAACTTTATGGAGATTTTGTGAATGTATTCGATTTATACCACGATTCTTAACACTTTTCCAAAATTTTCTGCCCGTTTGGTCCCATAGAGCCTGAGAAAACTGCTTCAAAAGTTCGAACCTAAATCTGAAATGAGGGTCCATAAAAATCATGATGTTTCTAAGAAACAAACTTTATGGAGATTTCGTGACTGAATTCGATTTAAACCACGATTCTTAACACTTTTCCAAAATTTCAGCCCGTGTGGTCCCATAGAGCCCGAGAAAACTGCTTCAAAATTCGAACCCAAGTCTGAAATGAGCGTCCATAAAAAACATGATTTTTCTAAAAATCCAACTTTATGGAGATTTTGTGACTGAATTCTATTTGGAGCATGATTCTTATCACTGTTCCAAAATTTCAGCCCGTTTGGTCCGATAGAGCCTGAGGAACCTGCTTCAAAAGTTCGAACCCAAGTCTGAAATGAGCATCTATGAAAATCAAGATTATTTATGAGAATCAAACTTTAGAGAGATTTTGTGACTGAATTCTATTTGGAGCATGATTCTTATAACTGTTCCAAAATTTCAGCCCGTTTGGTCCCATCGAGCCTGAGAAAACTGCTTACAAAGTTCGAACCCAAGTCTGAAATGAGCATCCATAAAAATCATGATTTTTCTAAGAATCAAACTTAATGGAGATTTTGAGACTGAATTCGATTTATACCACGATTCTTAAGAATTTTTCAAAATTTCAGCAGGTTTGGTGCCATAGAGCCTGAGAAAACTGCTTCAAACTTCGAACCCAAGTCTGAAATGAGCGTCCCTAAAAATCATGATATTTCTGAGAGTCAAACTTTGTGGAGATTTTGTGACTGAATTCGATTTGTACTACTATTCTTAAGAATTTTTCAAAATTTCAGCAGGTTTGGTCCCATAGAGCCTGAGAAAACTGCTTCAAACTTCAAACCCAAGTCTAAAATTAGCGTCCATAAAAATCATGATTTTTCTGAGAATCAAACTTTATGGAGATTTTGTGACTGAATTCGATTTGTACTACTATTCTTATCACTATTTCAAAATTTCAGCCCTTTTGGTCCCATAGAGCCTGAGAAAACTGCTTCAAAAGTTCGAACCCAAGTCTGAAATGAGAGTCCATAAAAAACATGATTTTTCTTAAAATCCAACTTTATGTATATTCTGTGACTGAATTCGATTTATACCACAATTCTCAAATTTCAGCCCGTTTGGTCCCATAGAGCCTGAGAAAACTGCTTCCAAAGTTCGAACCCAAGTCTGAAATGAGCGTCCATAAAAAACATGATTTTTCTTAAAATCCAACTTAATGTTTATTCTGTGACTGAATTCGATTTATACCACAATTAGTATCAAACTTTTTTGGAGATTTTGTGACTGAATTCGATTTGGAGCATGATTCTTATCACTGTTCCTAAATTTCCGGCCGTTTGGTCCCATAGAGCCTGAGAAAACTGCATCAAAAGTTCGAACCCAAGTCTGAAATGAGCATCCATAAAAATCATGATTTTTCTAAGAATCAAACTTTATGGAGATTTTGAGACTGAATTCTTTTTATACCACGATTCTTAAGAATTTTTAAAAATTTCAGCAAGTTTGGTCCCATAGAGCCTGAGAAAACTGCTTCAAACTTCGAACCCAAGTCTGAAATGAGCGTCCCTAAAAATCATGATATTTCTGAGAATCAAACTTAATGGAGATTTTGTGACTGAATTCGATTTATACCACATTTCTCAAATATCAGCCCGTTTGGTCCCATAGAGCCTGAGAAAACTGCTTCAAAAGTTCGAACCTAAATCTGAAATGAGGGTCCATAAAAATCATGATGTTTCTAAGAAACAAACTTTATGGAGATTTCGTGACTGAATTCGATTTAAACCACGATTCTTAACACTTTTCCAAAATTTCAGCCCGTGTGGTCCCATAGAGCCCGAGAAAACTGCTTCAAAATTCGAACCCAAGTCTGAAATGAGCGTCCATAAAAAACATGATTTTTCTAAAAATCCAACTTTATGGAGATTTTGTGACTGAATTCTATTTGGAGCATGATTCTTATCACTGTTCCAAAATTTCAGCCCGTTTGGTCCGATAGAGCCTGAGGAACCTGCTTCAAAAGTTCGAACCCAAGTCTGAAATGAGCATCTATGAAAATCAAGATTATTTATGAGAATCAAACTTTAGAGAGATTTTGTGACTGAATTCTATTTGGAGCATGATTCTTATAACTGTTCCAAAATTTCAGCCCGTTTGGTCCCATCGAGCCTGAGAAAACTGCTTACAAAGTTCGAACCCAAGTCTGAAATGAGCATCCATAAAAATCATGATTTTTCTAAGAATCAAACTTAATGGAGATTTTGAGACTGAATTCGATTTATACCACGATTCTTAAGAATTTTTCAAAATTTCAGCAGGTTTGGTGCCATAGAGCCTGAGAAAACTGCTTCAAACTTCGAACCCAAGTCTGAAATGAGCGTCCCTAAAAATCATGATATTTCTGAGAGTCAAACTTTGTGGAGATTTTGTGACTGAATTCGATTTGTACTACTATTCTTAAGAATTTTTCAAAATTTCAGCAGGTTTGGTCCCATAGAGCCTGAGAAAACTGCTTCAAACTTCAAACCCAAGTCTAAAATTAGCGTCCATAAAAATCATGATTTTTCTAAGAATCAAACTTTATGGAGATTTTGAGACTGAATTCTTTTTATACCACGATTCTTAAGAATTTTTAAAAATTTCAGCAAGTTTGGTCCCATAGAGCCTGAGAAAACTGCTTCAAACTTCGAACCCAAGTCTGAAATGAGCGTCCCTAAAAATCATGATATTTCTGAGAATCAAACTTAATGGAGATTTTGTGACTGAATTCGATTTATACCACATTTCTCAAATATCAGCCCGTTTGGTCCCATAGAGCCTGAGAAAACTGCTTCCAAAGTTCGAACCCAAGTCTGAAATGAGCGTCCATAAAAAACATGATTTTTCTTAAAATCCAACTTTATGTTTATTCTGTGACTGAATTCGATTTATACCACAATTAGTATCAAATTTTTTGGAGATTTTGTGACTGAATTCGATTTGGAGCATGATTCTTATCACTGTTCCAAAATTTCTGCCCGTTTGGTCCCATAGAGCCTGAGAAAACTGCTTAAAAAGTTCGAACCCAAGTGTGTTATGAGCATCCATAAAAATCATGATCTTTCTAAGAATCAAACTTTATGGAGATTTTGTGACTGAATTCGATTTGGAGCATGATTCTTATTACTGTTCCAAAATTTCATCCCGTTTGGTCCCATCGAGCCTGAGAAAACTGCTTACAAAGTTCGAAGCCAAGTCTGAAATGAGCATCCATAAAAATCATGATTTTTCTAAGAATCAAACTTAATGGAGATTTTGAGACTGAATTCGATTTATACCACGATTCTTAAGAATTTTTCAAAATTTCAGCAGGTTTGGTCCCATAGAGCCTGAGAAAAAAGCTTCAAACTTCGAACCCAAGTCTGAAATGAGCGTACCCTAAAAATCATGATATTTCTGAGAATCAAACTTCATGGAGATTTTGTGACTGAATTCGATTTGTACTACTATTCTTAAGAATTTTTCAAAATTTCAGCAGGTTTGGTCCCATAGAGCCTGAGAAAACTGCTTCAAACTTAAAACCCAAGTCTGAAATGAGCGTCCATAAAAATCATGATTTTTCTGAGAATCAAACTTTATGGAGATTTTGTGACTGAATTCGATTTGTACTACTATTCTTATCACTATTTCAAAATTTCAGCCCTTTTGGTCCCATAGAGCCTCAGAAAACTGCTTCAAAAGTTCGAACCCAAGTCTGAAATGAGAGTCCATAAAAAACATGATTTTTCTTAAAATCCAACTTAATGTATATTCTGTGACTGAATTCGATTTATATCACAATTAGTATCAAACTTTTTTGGAGATTTTGTTACTGAATTCGATTTGGAGCATGATTCTTATCACTGTTCCTAAATTTCCGGCCGTTTGGTCCCATAGAGCCTGAGAAAACTGCATCAAAAGTTCGAACCCAAGTCTGAAATGAGCATCTATAAAAATAATGATTTTTCTAAGAATCAAACTTTATGGAGATTTTGTGACTGAATTCGATTTGGAGCATGATTCTTATCACTGTTCCAAAATTTCTGCCCGTTTGGTCCCATAGAGCCTGAGAAAACTGCTTAAAAAGTTCGAACCCAAGTGTGTAATGAGCATCCATAAAAATCATGATCTTTCTAAGAATCAAACTTTATGGAGATTTTGTGACTGAATTCGATTTGGAGCATGATTCTTATTACTGTTCCAAAATTTCAGCCCGTTTGGTGCCATCGAGCCTAAGAAAACTGCTTACAAAGTTCGAACCCAAGTCTGAAATGAGCATCCATAAAAATCATGATTTTTCTAAGAATCAAACTTAATGGAGATTTTGTGACTGAATTCGATTTGTACTACTATACTTAAGAATTTTTCAAAATTTCAGCAGGTTTGGTCCCATAGAGCCTGAGAAAACTGCTTCAAACTTCAAACCCAAGTCTGAAATGAGCGTCCATAAAAATCATGATTTTTCTTAGTATCAAACTTTATGGAGATTTGGTGACTGAATTCTTTTTGGAGCATGATTCTTATAACTGTTCTAAAATTTCTGGCCGTTTGGTCCCATAGAGCCTGAGAAAACTGCTTCAAAAGTTCGAACCCAAGTCTTAAATGAGCATCCATAAAAATATTGATTTTTCTTATAATCAAATTTTATGGAGATTTTGTGACTGAATTCTATTTGGAGCATGATTCTTATCACTGTTCCAAAATTTCAGCCCGTTTGGTCCCATAGAGCCTGAGAAAACTGCTTCCCAAGTTCGAACCCAAGTCTGAAATGAGCGTCCATAAAAAACATGATTTTTCTAAAAATCCAACTTTATGGAGATTTTGTGACTGAATTCGATTTGGAGCATGATAGATTTTTTAAAAAAAAATTTTTATCGTTCTTTATTCAGTAAAGTTTATACATTACAGTAAACGGGTAAATTTTTGGCCACCACACTAGGCACATGCCCGTGTTATAGTGGTCAATTTTATGTTAAGTATAATAATACAAATTTAAAATAAGTTGAATGAAAACAAAATAGTATAAAAATAAAATAAAATAATTTATACATCTAAAACAAGTATAAAGTATAAAGGAATTAAAAATAATGCAAAATATCTACATAAGTTTAAGATATATGAATATAAAAAATAGGTGTGGAAAACAGAAAAATTAAAAATAATGTAAAAAGAATATCAAAGAAAATACGTGATATTGAATTAAAAATAATACAAGGAGCATGTATCAAAAATAAGAAAAAATACAGGTACATTTGTGTTATTAAAATAGAATTAAAAATGTAGTAAAAATACAAGTACATTAAGTACAAGTGTATTTCTAAAAAAATAATACAAATACAATATAAAATCAAAGAAAGTACTATTTGGTAAGAAAGTAGGGATAAGTTATATCTTATTCTTATCACTGTTCCAAAATTTCTGGCCGCTTGGTCCCATAGAGCCTGAGAAAACTGCTTCAAAAGTTCGAACCCAAGTCTGAAATGAGCATCCATAAAAATCATGATTTTTCTAAGAATCAAACTTTATGGAGATTTTGTGACTGAATTCGATTTGGAGCATGATTTTTTTTTAATTTTTTTTTTTTAATTGTTCTTTATCACTGTTCTTAAAGTTCAGCCCGTTTGGTCCCATAGAGCCTGAGAAAACTGCTTCCAAAGTTCGAACCCAAGTCTGAAATGAGCGTCCATAAAAAACCTGATTTTTCTTAAAATCCAACTTTATGTTTATTCTGTGACTGAATTCGACTTATACCACAATTAGTATCAAACTTTTTTGGAGATTTTGTGACTGAATTCTATTTGGAGCATGATTCTTATCACTGTTCCAAAATTTCAGCCCGTTTGGTCCCATAGAGCCTGAAAAAACTGCTTCAAACTTCGAACCCAAGTCTGAAATGAGCGTCCCTAAAAATCGTGATTTTTCTGAGAATCAAACTTTATGGAGATTTTGTGACTGAATTCGATTTGTACTACTATTCTTAAGAATTTTTCAAAATTTCAGCAGGTTTGGTCCCATAGAGCCTGAGAAAACTGCTTCAAACTTCGAACCCAAGTCTGAAATGAGCGTCCATAAAAATCATGATTTTTCTGAGAATCAAACTTTATGGAGATTTTGTGACTGAATTCGATTTATACCACAATTCTTAACGCTTTTCTAAAATTTCAGCCCGTTTGGTCCCATAGAGCCTGAGAAAACTGCATCAGAAGTTCGAACCCAAGTCTGAAATGGGTATCCATAAAAATCATGATTTTTCTAAAAAAAAAACTTTATGGAGATTTTGTGACTGAATTCTATTTGGAGCATGATTCTTATCACTGTTCCAAAATTTCAGCCCGTTTGGTCCCATAGAGCCTGAGAAAACTGCTTACCAAGATCGAACCCAAGTCTGAAATGAGCGTCCATAAAAAACATGATTTTTCTAAAAATCCAAGTTTATGGAGATTTTGTGACTGAATTCGATTTGGAGCATGATTGATTTTTTTTTTATTTTTTTTTTTTATTGTTCTTTATTCAGTAAAGTTTATACATAACACTAAACGGGTAAATTTTTGGCCACCACACTAGGCACATGCCCGTGTTGTAGTGGTCAATTTTATGTTAAGTATAATAATACAAATTAAAAATAAGTTGAATGAAAACAAAATAATATAAAAATAAAATAAAATAATTTATACATCTTAAACAAGTATGAAGTATAAAGGAATTAAAAATAATGCAAAATATCTACATAAGTTTAAGATATATGAATATAAAAAATAGGTGTGGAAAACAGAAAAATTAAAAATAATATAAAAAGTATATCAAAGAAAATACGTGATATTGAATTAAAAATAATACAAGGAGCATGTATCAAAAATAAGAAAAAATACAAGTACATTTGTGTTATTAAAATAGAATTAAAAATGTAGTAAAAATAAAAGTACATTAAGTACATGTGTATTTCTAAAAAAATAATACCAATACAATATAAAATCAAAGAAAGTACTATTTGGTAAGAAAGTAGGGATAAGTTATATCTTATTCTTATCACTGTTCCAAAATTTCAGCCCGTTTGGTCCCATAGAACCTGAAAAAACTGCTTCAAAAGTTCGAACCCAAAACTGAAATGAGCGTCCATAAAAAACATGATTTTTCTAAAAATCCAACTTTATGGAGATTTTGTGACTGAATTCTATTTGGAGCATGATTCTTATAACTGTTCCAAAATTTCTGGCCGTTTGGTCCCATAGAGTCTGAGAAAAATGCTTCAAAAGTTCGAACCCAAGTCTGAAATGAGAGTCCATAAAAATCATGATTTTTCTAAGAATCCAACTTTATAGAGATTTTAAGATTGAATTCGATTTATACCACGATTCTTAACGCTTTTCTAAAATTTCAGCCCGTTTGGTCCCATAGAGCCTGAGAAAACTGCTTCAAAAGTTCGAACGCAAGTCTGAAATGAGTATCCATAAAAATCATGATTTTTCTAAGAATCAAACTTTATGGAGATTTTGTGACTGAATTCTATTTGGAGCATGATTCGTATAACTGTTCCACAATTTCAGCCCGTTTGATCCCATAGAGCCTGAGAAAACTGCTTCCAAAGTTCGAACCCAAATCTGAAATTAGCGTCCATAAAAAACATAATTTTTCTTAAAATGCAACTTTATGGAGATTTTGTGACTGAATTCGATTTGGAGCATGACTTTTTTTTTTAAATTTTTTTATTGTTCTTTATTCAGTAAAGTTTATACATTACAGTAAACGGGTAAATTTTTGGCCACCACACTAGGCACATGCCCGTGTTGTAGTGGTCAATTTTATGTGAGGTATAATAATACAAATCATAAATAAGTTGAATGAAAACAAAATAATATAAAAATAAAATAAAATAATTTATACATCTTAAACACGTATGAAGTATAAAGGAATTAAAAATAATGCAAAATATCTACATAAGTTTAAGATATATGAATATAAATAATAGGTGTGGAAAACAGAAAAATTAAAAATAATATAAAAAGTATTTCAAAGAAAATACGTGATATTGAATTATAAATAATACAAGGAGCATGTATCAAAAATAAGAAAAAATACAATTACATTTGTGTTATTAAAATAGAATTAAAAATGTAGTCAAAATAAAAGTACATTAAGTACAAGTGTATTTCTAAAAAAATAATACAAATACAACTTAAAATCAAAGAAAGTACTATTTGGTAAGAAAGTAGGGATAAGTTATATCTTATTCTTATCACTGTTCCAAAATTTCAGCCCGTTTGGTCCCATAGAACCTGAAAAAACTGCTTCAAAAGTTCGAACCCAAATCTGAAATGAGCGTCCATAAAAAACATGATTTTTCTAAGAATCAAATTTTATGGAGATTTTGTGACTGAATTCAATTTATAGCACGATTATTTACACTTTTTCAAACTTTCAGCCCGTTTGGTCCCATAGAGCCTGAGAAAACTGCTTCAAAAGTTCGAGCCCAAGTCTGAACTGAGCGTCCATAAAAAACATGATTTTTCTAAAAATCCATTTTTATGGAGATTTTGTGACTGAATTCGATTTATACCACGATTCTTAACAATTTTTCAAAATTTAAGCCCGTTTGGTCCCATAGAGCCTGAGAAAACTGCTTCATTTTTCGAACCCAAGTCTGAAATGAGCGTCCATAAAAATCATGATTTTTCTGAGAATCAAACTTTATGTTTATTCTGTGACTGAATTCGACTTATACCACAATTAGTATCAAACTTTTTTGGAGATTTTGTGACTGAATTCGATTTGGAGCATGATTCTTATCACTGTTACAAAATTTCCAGCCGTTTGGTCCAATAGAGCCTTAGAAAACTGCATCAAAAGTTCGAACCCTAAGTCTGAAATGAGCATCCATAAAAATCATGATTTTTCTTAGTATCAAACTTTTTTGGAGATTTTGTGACTGAATTCGATTTGGAGCATGATTCTTATCACTGTTCAAAAATTTCATCCCGTTTGGTCCCATAGAGCCTGAGAAAACTGCTTCCAAAGTTCGAACCCAAGTCTGAAATGAGCGTCCATAAAAAACATGATTTTTCTAAAAATCCAACTTTATGGAGATTTTGTGACTGAATTCGATTTGGAGCATGATTTTTTTTTTTTAAATTTTTTATTGTTCTTTATTCAGTAAAGTTTATACATAACACTAAACGGGTAAATTTTTGGCCACCACACTAGGCACATGCCCGTGTTGTAGTGGTCAATTTTATGTTAAGTATAATAATACAAATTAAAAATAAGTTGAATGAAAACAAAATAATATAAAAATAAAATAAAATAATTTATACATCTTAAACAAGTATGAAGTATAAAGGAATTAAAAATAATGCAAAATATCTACATAAGTTTAAGATATATGAACATAAAAAATAGGTGTGGAAAACAGAAAAATTAAAAATAATAAAAAAAGTATATCAAAGAAAATACGTGATATTGAATTAAAAATAATACAAGGAGCATGTATCAAAAATAAGAAAAAATACAAGTACATTTGTGTTATTAAAATAGAATTAAAAATGTAGTAAAAATAAAAGTACATTAAGTACATGTGTATTTCTAAAAAAATAATACCAATACAATATAAAATCAAAGAAAGTACTATTTGGTAAGAAAGTAGGGATAAGTTATATCTTATTCTTATCACTGTTCCAAAATTTCAGCCCGTTTGGTCCCATAGAACCTGAAAAAACTGCTTCAAAAGTTCGAACCCAAAACTGAAATGAGCGTCCATAAAAAACATGATTTTTCTAAAAATCCAACTTTATGGAGATTTTGTGACTGAATTCTATTTGGAGCATGATTCTTATCACTGTTCCAAAATTTCAGCCCGTTTGGTCCGATAGAGCCTGAGGAAACTGCTTCAAAAGTTCGAACCCAAGTCTGAAATGAGCATCCATAAAAATCAAGATTTTTTATAAGAATCAAATTTTAGGGAGATTTTGTGACTGAATTCTATTTGGAGCATGATTCTTATAACTGTTCCAAAATTTCTGGCCGTTTGGTCCCATAGAGTCTGAGAAAAATGCTTCAAAAGTTCGAACCCAAGTCTGAAATGAGAGTCCATAAAAATCATGATTTTTCTAAGAATCCAACTTTATAGAGATTTTAAGACTGAATTCGATTTATACCACGATTCTTAACGCTTTTCTAAAATTTCAGCCCGTTTGGTCCCATAGAGCCTGAGAAAACTGCTTCAAAAGTTCGAACGCAAGTCTGAAATGAGTATCCATAAAAATCATGATTTTTCTAAGAATCAAACTTTATGGAGATTTTGTGACTGAATTCTATTTGGAGCATGATTCGTATCACTGTTCCACAATTTCAGCCCGTTTGGTCCCATAGAGCCTGAGAAAACTGCTTCCAAAGTTCGAACCCAAATCTGAAATTAGCGTCCATAAAAAACATAATTTTTCTTAAAATGCAACTTTATGGAGATTTTGTGACTGAATTCGATTTGGAGCATGACTTTTTTTTTTTTAATTTTTTTATTGTTCTTTATTCAGTAAAGTTTATACATTACAGTAAACGGGTAAATTTTTGGCCACCACACTAGGCACATGCCCGTGTTGTAGTGGTCAATTTTATGTGAGGTATAATAATACAAATCATAAATAAGTTGAATGAAAACAAAATAATATAAAAATAAAATAAAATTATTTATACATCTTAAACAAGTATGAAGTATAAAGGAATTAAAAATAATGCAAAATATCTACATAAGTTTAAGATATATGAATATAAATAATAGGTGTGGAAAACAGAAAAATTAAAAATAATATAAAAAGTATTTCAAAGAAAATACGTGATATTGAATTAAAAATAATACAAGGAGCATGTATCAAAAATAAGAAAAAATACAATTACATTTGTGTTATTAAAATAGAATTAAAAATGTAGTAAAAATAAAAGTACATTAAGTACAAGTGTATTTCTAAAAAAATAATACAAATACAACTTAAAATCAAAGAAAGTACTATTTGGTAAGAAAGTAGGGATAAGTTATATCTTATTCTTATCACTGTTCCAAAAGTTCAGCCCGATTGGTCCCATAGAACCTGAAAAAACTGCTTCAAAAGTTCGAACCCAAATCTGAAATAAGCGTCCATAAAAAACATGATTTTTCTAAGAATCAAATTTTATGGAGATTTTGTGACTGAATTCAATTTATAGCACGATTATTTACACTTTTTCAAACTTTCAGCCCGTTTGGTCCCATAGAGCCTGAGAAAACTGCTTCAAAAGTTCGAGCCCAAGTCTGAACTGAGCGTCCATAAAAATAATGATTTTTCTAAAAATCCATTTTTATGGAGATTTTGTGACTGAATTCGATTTATACCACGATTCTTAACAATTTTTCAAAATTTAAGCCCGTTTGGTCCCATAGAGCCTGAGAAAACTGCTTCATTTTTCGAACCCAAGTCTGAAATGAGCGTCCATAAAAATCATGATTTTTCTGAGAATCAAACTTTATGGAGATTTTGTGACTGAATTCGATTTGTACTACTATACTTATCACTATTTCAAAATTTCAGCCCTTTTGGTCCCATAGAGCCTGAGAAAACTGCTTCAAAAGTTCGAGCCCAAGTCTGAAATGACAGTCCATAAAAATCATGATTTTTCTAAGAATCAAACATTATGGAGATTTTGTGACTGAATTCGATTCGGAGCATAATTCTTATCACTGTTCCAAAAATTCAGCCCGTTTGGTCCGATAGAGCCTGAGGAAACTGCTTCAAAAGTTCGAACCCAAGTCTGAAATGACAGTCCATAAAAATCATGATTTTTCTAAGAATCAAACATTATGGATATTTTGTGACTGAATTCGATTCGGAGCATAATTCTTATCACTGTTCCAAAATTTCAGCCCGTTTGGTCCGATAGAGCCTGAGGAAACTGCTTCAAAAGTTCGAACCCAAGTCTGAAATGAGCATCCATAAAAATCAAGATTTTTATAAGAATCAAACTTTATGGAGATTTTGTGACTGAATTCTATTTGGAGCATGATTCTTATCACTGTTCCAAAATTTCAGCCCGTTTGGTCCGATAGAGCCTGAGGAAACTGCTTCAAAAGTTCGAACCCAAGTCTGAAATGAGCATCCATAAAAATCAAGATTTTTTATAAGAATCAAACTTTAGGGAGATTTTGTGACTGAATTCTATTGGGAGCATGATTCTTATCACTGTTCCAAAATTTCAGCCCGTTTGGTCCCATAGAGTCTGAGAAAAATGCTTCAAAAGTTCGAACCCAAGTCTGAAATGAGAGTCCATAGAAATCATGATTTTTCTAAGAATCCAACTTTATAGAGATTTTAAGACTGAATTCGATTTATACCACGATTCTTAACGCTTTTCTAAGATTTCAGCCCGTTTGGTCCCATAGAGCCTGAGAAAACTGCTTCAAAAGTTCGAACCCAAATCTGAAATGAGGGTCCATAAAAATCATGATGTTTCCAAGAAACAAACTTTATGGAGATTTCGTGACTGAATTCAATTAATAGCACGATTATTAACACTTTTTCAAACTTTCAGCCCGTTTGGTCCCATAGAGCCTGAGAAAACTGCTTCAAAAGTTCGAGCCCAAGTCTGAAATGAGCGTCCATAAAAAACATGATTTTTCTAAAAATCCAACTTTATGGAGATTTTGTGACTGAATTCGATTTGGAGCATGATTTTTTTTTAATTTTTTTTTTTAATTGTTCTTTATCACTGTTCTTAAAGTTCAACCCGTATGGTCCCATAGAGCCTGAGAAAACTGCTTCCAAAGTTCGAACCCAAGTCTGAAATGAGCGTCCATAAAAAACCTGATTTTTCTTAAAATCCAACTTTATGTTTATTCTGTGACTGAATTCGACTTATACCACAATTAGTATCAAACTTTTTTGGAGATTTTGTGACTGAATTCGATTTGGAGCATGATTCTTATCACTGTTACAAAATTTCCAGCCGTTTGGTCCAATAGAGCCTTAGAAAACTGCATCAAAAGTTCGAACCCTAAGTCTGAAATGAGCATCCATAAAAATCATGATTTTTCTAAGAATAAGGAGATTTTGTGACTGAATTCGATTTATACCACGATTCTTAACAATTTTTCAAAATTTAAGCCCGTTTGGTCCCATAGAGCCTGAGAAAACTGCATCAAAAATTCGAACCCAAGTCTGAAATGAGCATCCATAAAAATCGTGATTTTTCTTAGAATCAAATTTTATGGAGATTTTGTGACTGAATTCGATATGGAGCATGATTCTTATCACTGTTCCAAAATTTCTGCCCGTTTGGTCCCATAGAGCCTGAGAAAACTGCTTAAAAAGTTCGAACCCAAGTCTGTAATGAGCATCCATTAAAATCATGATCTTTCTAAGAATCAAACTTTATGGAGATTTTGTGACTGAATTCGATTTGGAGCATGATTCTTATTACTGTTCCAAAATTTCAGCCCGTTTGGTCCCATCGAGCCTGAGAAAACTGCTTACAAAGTTCGAACCCAAGTCTGAAATGAGCATCCATAAAAATCATGATTTTTCTAAGAATCAAACTTAATGGAGATTTTGAGACTGAATTCGATTTATACCACGATTCTTAGGAATTTTTCAAAATTTCAGCCCTTTTGGTCCCATAGAGCCTGAGAAAACTGCTTAAAAAGTTCGAACCCAAGTCTGAAATGAGAGTCCATAAAAAACATGATTTTTCTTAAAATCCAACTTTATGTTTATTCTGTGACTGAATTCGATTTATACCATAATTCTCAACGCTTTTCTAAAATTTCAGCCCGTTTGGCCCCATAGAGCCTGAGAAAACTGCTTCAAAAGCTCGAACCCAAGTCTGAAATGAGTATCCATAAAAATCATGATTTTTCTAAGAATCAAACTTTATGGAGATTTTGTGACTGAATTCTATTTGGAGCATGATTCTTATCACTGTTCCAAAATTTCAGCCCGTTTGGTCCCATAGAGCCTGAGAAAACTGCTTCAAACTTCGAACCCAAGTCTGAAATGAGCGTCCCTAAAAATCGTGATTTTTCTGAGAATCAAACTTTATGGAGATTTTGTGACTGAATTCGATTTGTACTACTATTCTTATCACTATTTCAAAATTTCAGCCCTTTTGGTCCCATAGAGCCTGAGAAAACTGCTTCAAAAGTTCGAACCCAAGTCTGAAATGAGAGTCCATAAAAAACATGATTTTTCTTAAAATCCAACTTTATGTTTATTCTGTGACTGAATTCGATTTATACCACAATTCTTAACGCTTTTCTAAAATTTCAGCCCGTTTGGTCCCATAGAGCCTGAGAAAACTGCATCAGAAGTTCGAACCCAAGTCTGAAATGGGTATCCATAAAAATCATGATTTTTCTAAGAATAAAACTTTATGGAGATTTTGTGACTGAATTCTATTTGGAGCATGATTCTTATCACTGTTCCAAAATTTCAGCCCGTTTGGTCCCATAGAGCCTGAGAAAACTGCTTACCAAGATCGAACCCAAGTCTGAAATGAGCGTCCATAAAAAACATGATTTTTCTAAAAATCCAAGTTTATGGAGATTTTGTGACTGAATTCGATTTGGAGCATGATTGATTTTTTTTTTTTTTTTTTTTTTATTGTTCTTTATTCAGTAAAGTTTATACATTACAGTAAACGGGTAAATTTTTGACCACCACACTAGGCACATGCCCGTGTTGTAGTGGTCAATTTTATGTAAAGTATAATAATACAAATTAAAAATAAGTTGAATGAAAACAAAATAATATAAAAATAAAATAAAATAATTTATACATCTAAAACAAGTATGAAGTATAAAGGAATTAAAAATAATGCAAAATATCTACATAAGTTTAAGATATATGAATATAAAAAATAGGTGTGGAAAACAGAAAAATTAAAAATAATATAAAAAGTATATCAAAGAAAATACGTGATATTGAATTAAAAATAATACAAGGAGCATGTATCAAAAATATGAAAAAATACAAGTACATTTGTGTTATTAAAATAGAATTAAAAATGTAGTAAAAATACAAGTACATTAAGTACAAGTGTATTTCTAAAAAGAAAATTATACAAATACAATATAAAATCAAAGAAAGTACTATTTGGTAAGAAAGTAGGGATAAGTTATATCTTATTCTTATCACTGTTCCAAAATTTCAGCCCGTTTGGTCCCATAGAACCTGAAAAAACTGCTTCAAAAGTTCGAACCCAAAACTGAAATGAGCGTCCATAAAAAACATGATTTTTCTAAAAATCCAACTTTATGGAGATATTGTGACTGAATTCTATTTGGAGCATGATTCTTATCACTGTTCCAAAATTTCAGCCCGTTTGGTCCGATAGAGCCTGAGGAAACTGCTTCAAAAGTTCGAACCCAAGTCTGAAATGAGCATCCATAAAAATCAAGATTTTTTATAAGAATCAAATTTTAGGGAGATTTTGTGACTGAATTCTATTTGGAGCATGATTCTTATAACTGTTCCAAAATTTCTGGCCGTTTGGTCCCATAGAGCCTGAGAAAACTGCTTCAAAAGTTCGAACCCAAGTCTGAAATGAGTATCCATAAAAATCATGATTTTTCTAAGAATCAAACTTTATGGAGATTTTGTGACTGAATTCTATTTGGAGCATGATTTGTATCACTGTTCCACAATTTCAGCCCGTTTGGTCCCATAGAGCCTGAGAAAACTGCTTCCAAAGTTCGAACCCAAATCTGAAATTAGCGTCCATAAAAAACATAATTTTTCTTAAAATGCAACTTTATGGAGATTTTGTGACTGAATTCGATTTGGAGCATGATTTTTTTTTTTTAATTTTTTTATTTTTCTTTATTCAGTAAAGTTTATACATTACAGTAAACGGGTAAATTTTTGGCCACCACACTAGGCACATGCCCGTGTTGTAGTGGTCAATTTTATGTTAAGTATAATAATACAAATCAAAAATAAGTTGAATGAAAACAAAATAATATAAAAATAAAATAAAATAATTTATACATCTTAAACAAGTATGAAGTATAAAGGAATTAAAAATAATGCAAAATATCTACATAAGTTTAAGATATATGAATATAAATAATAGGTGTGGAAAACAGAAAAATTAAAAATAATATAAAAAGTATTTCAAAGAAAATACGTGATATTGAATTAAAAATAATACAAGGAGCATGTATCAAAAATAAGAAAAAATACAATTACATTTGTGTTATTAAAATAGAATTAAAAATGTAGTAAAAATAAAAGTACATTAAGTACAAGTGTATTTCTAAAAAAATAATACAAATACAACTTAAAATCAAAGAAAGTACTATTTGGTAAGAAAGTAGGGATTAGTTATATCTTATTCTTATCACTGTTCCAAAATTTCAGCCCGTTTGGTCCCATAGAACCTGAAAAAACTGCTTCAAAAGTTCGAACCCAAATCTGAAATGAGCGTCCATAAAAAACATGATTTTTCTAAAAATCAAATTTTATGGAGATTTTGTGACTGAATTCAATTTATAGCACGATTATTAACACTTTTTCAAACTTTCAGCCCGTTTGGTCCCATAGAGCCTGAGAAAACTGCTTCAAAAGTTCGAGCCCAAGTCTGAACTGAGCGTCCATAAAAAACATGATTTTTCTAAAAATCCATTTTTATGGAGATTTTGTGACTGAATTCGATTTATACCACGATTCTTAAGAATTTTTCAAAATTTAAGCCCGTTTGGTCCCATAGAGCCTGAGAAAACTGCTTCAAAAGTTCGAAACCAAGTCTGAAATGACAGTCCATAAAAATCATGATTTTTCTAAGAATCAAACATTATGGAGATTTTGTGACTGAATTCGATTCGGAGCATAATTCTTATCACTGTTCCAAAATTTCAGCCCGTTTGGTCCGATAGAGCCTGAGGAAACTGCTTCAAAAGTTCGAACCCAAGTCTGAAATGACAGTCCATAAAAATCATGATTTTTCTAAGAATCAAACATTATGGATATTTTGTGACTGAATTCGATTCGGAGCATAATTCTTATCACTGTTCGAAAATTTCAGCCCGTTTGGTCCGATAGAGCCTGAGGAAACTGCTTCAAAAGTTCGAACCCAAGTCTGAAATGAGCATCCATAAAAATCAAGATATTTATAAGAATCAAACTTTATGGAGATTTTGTGACTGAATTCTATTTGGAGCATGATTCTTATCACTGTTCCAAAATTTCAGCCCGTTTGGTCCGATAGAGCCTGAGGAAACTGCTTCAAAAGTTCGAACCCAAGTCTGAAATGAGCATCCATAAAAATCATGATTTTTCTAAGAATAAGGAGATTTTGTGACTGAGTTCGATTTATACCACGATTCTTAACAATTTTTCAAAATTTAAGCCCGTTTGGTCCCATAGAGCCTGAGAAAACTGCATCAAAAATTCGAACCCAAGTCTGAAATGAGCATCCATAAAAATCGTGATTTTTCTTAGAATCAAATTTTATGGAGATTTTGTGACTGAATTCGATATGGAGCATGATTCTTATCACTGTTCCAAAATTTCTGCCCGTTTGGTCCCATAGAGCCTGAGAAAACTGCTTAAAAAGTTCGAACCCAAGTCTGTAATGAGCATCCATAAAAATCATGATCTTTCTAAGAATCAAACTTTATGGAGATTTTGTGACTGAATTCGATTTGGAGCATGATTCTTATTACTGTTCCAAAATTTCAGCCCGTTTGGTCCCATCGAGCCTGAGCAAACTGCTTACAAAGTTCGAACCCAAGTCTGAAATGAGCATCCATAAAATTCATGATTTTTCTAAGAATCAAACTTAATGGAGATTTTGAGACTGAATTCGATTTATACCACGATTCTTAGGAATTTTTCAAAATTTCAGCCCTTTTGGTCCCATAGAGCCTGAGAAAACTGCTTCAAAAGTTCGAACCCAAGTCTGAAATGAGAGTCCATAAAAAACATGATTTTTCTTAAAATCCAACTTTATGTTTATTCTGTGACTGAATTCGATTTATACCATAATTCTCAACGCTTTTCTAAAATTTCAGCCCGTTTGGCCCCATAGAGCCTGAGAAAACTGCTTCAAAAGCTCGAACCCAAGTCTGAAATGAGTATCCATAAAAATCATGATTTTTCTAAGAATCAAACTTTATGGAGATTTTGTGACTGAATTCTATTTGGAGCATGATTCTTATCACTGTTCCAAAATTTCAGCCCGTTTGGTCCCATAGAGCCTGAGAAAACTGCTTCAAACTTCGAACCCAAGTCTGAAATGAGCGTCCCTAAAAATCGTGATTTTTCTGAGAATCAAACTTTATGGAGATTTTGTGACTGAATTCGATTTGTACTACAGTAAACGGGTAAATTTTTGGCCACCACACTATGCACATGCCCGTGTCAATTTTATGTTAAGTATAATAATACAAATTTAAAATAAGTTGAATGAAAACAAAATAGTATAAAAATAAAATAAAATAATTTATACATCTAAAACAAGTATAAAGTATAAAGGAATTAAAAATAATGCAAAATATCTACATAAGTTTAAGATATATGAATATAAAAAATAGGTGTGGAAAACAGAAAAATTAAAAATAATATAAAAAGTATATCAAAGAAAATACGTGATATTGAATTAAAAATAATACAAGGAGCATGTATCAAAAATAAGAAAAAATACAGGTACATTTGTGTTATTAAAATAGAATTAAAAATGTAGTAAAAATACAAGTACATTAAGTACAAGTGTATTTCTAAAAAAATAATACAAATACAATATAAAATCAAAGAAAGTACTATTTGGTAAGAAAGTAGGGATAAGTTATATCTTATTCTTATCACTGTTCCAAAATTTCTGGCCACTTGGTCCCATAGAGCCTGAGAAAACTGCTTCAAAAGTTCGAACCCAAGTCTGAAATGAGCATCCATAAAAATCAAGATATTTATAAGAATCAAACTTTATGGAGATTTTGTGACTGAATTCGATTTGGAGCATGATTCTTATCACTGTTCCAAAATTTCAGCCCGTTTGGTCCGATAGAGCCTGAGGAAACTGCTTCAAAAGTTCGAACCCAAGTCTGAAATGAGCATCCATAAAAATCATGATTTTTCTAAGAATAAGGAGATTTTGTGACTGAATTCGATTTATACCACGATTCTTAACAATTTTTCAAAATTTAAGCCCGTTTGGTCCCATAGAGCCTGAGAAAACTGCATCAAAAATTCGAACCCAAGTCTGAAATGAGCATCCATAAAAATCGTGATTTTTCTTAGAATCAAATTTTATGGAGATTTTGTGACTGAATTCGATATGGAGCATGATTCTTATCACTGTTCCAAAATTTCTGCCCGTTTGGTCCCATAGAGCCTGAGAAAACTGCTTAAAAAGTTCGAACCCAAGTCTGTAATGAGCATCCATAAAAATCATGATCTTTCTAAGAATCAAACTTTATGGAGATTTTGTGACTGAATTCGATTTGGAGCATGATTCTTATTACTGTTCCAAAATTTCAGCCCGTTTGGTCCCATCGAGCCTGAGAAAACTGCTTACAAAGTTCGAACCCAAGTCTGAAATGAGCATCCATAAAATTCATGATTTTTCTAAGAATCAAACTTAATGGAGATTTTGAGACTGAATTCGATTTATACCACGATTCTTAGGAATTTTTCAAAATTTCAGCCCTTTTGGTCCCATAGAGCCTGAGAAAACTGCTTCAAAAGTTCGACCCCAAGTCTGAAATGAGAGTCCATAAAAAACATGATTTTTCTTAAAATCCAACTTTATGTTTATTTTGTGACTGAATTCGATTTATACCATAATTCTCAACGCTTTTCTAAAATTTCAGCCCGTTTGGCCCCATAGAGCCTGAGAAAACTGCTTCAAAAGCTCGAACCCAAGTCTGAAATGAGTATCCATAAAAATCATGATTTTTCTAAGAATCAAACTTTATGGAGATTTTGTGACTGAATTCTATTTGGAGCATGATTCTTATCACTGTTCCAAAATTTCAGCCCGTTTGGTCCCATAGAGCCTGAGAAAACTGCTTCAAACTTCGAACCCGAGTCTGAAATGAGCGTCCCTAAAAATCGTGATTTTTCTGAGAATCAAACTTTATGGAGATTTTGTGACTGAATTCGATTTGTACTACAGTAAACGGGTAAATTTTTGGCCACCACACTATGCACATGCCCGTGTCAATTTTATGTTAAGTATAATAATACAAATTTAAAATAAGTTGAATGAAAACAAAATAGTATATAAATAAAATAAAATAATTTATACATCTAAAACAAGTATAAAGTATAAAGGAATTAAAAATAATGCAAAATATCTACATAAGTTTAAGATATATGAATATAAAAAATAATTTAATTAATTTTTGATTCAAATTCACCTCTCTTAAAGAATATTTTACTATGGAGAAGATATGTTGACGATGTTTTTTGCATTTGGACAGGCACTGAAAGACAATTAAACTCTTTTCTTAAAATATTAAACTCCTTTCACAAACAAATTCAATTCACTGTAGAATTAGGTACAAACTTAACCTTGAATTTTCTAGACCTAACTTTAAGTATAATTAACAATAAATTTGAATTTAATATCTATCGTAAGCCCACGTATACTGATATTACAATTCACAATTCATCCAACCATCCTATATCCCACAAACATTCAGCATTTCACTCCATGATTCATAGATTGGTTACCGTTCCGTTGAATAATAATAATTTTTGCAACGAATTATCCATCATTAAACAAATCGCTTTAAACAACGGGTATGATACAAAATTAATAGACAATATTCTTAATAAAAAATTGAAACAAATAGCATCAAATAAATTCCTATTTAACAAATCTTATAACCCTAATAATATAAATATAAATCAAACATTCCAATGGCGTAGAGTTCTGGATACAAATAACTTTTCTTCTTTAAGCGTTAAAAAATTCCCATCTGAAATAAAACCCGCTTTTTACACTAATAATAATTTAGGTAAATACTTAATTAATACTAAAGATAAAGACGACAAACTAAGCCACTCGGGCATATATAAACTTAATTGTAATGATTGTTCTGCTTTTTATATCGGAAAAACGGCCCGGAATGTCAACTTAAGAGTAAAAGAACATTTACGATGTTTAAACAATAATGCCTTTTCAGAATTCGCGAATCATTTAATAGAATCTAATCATTCATTCGATAAAATCTCGGGAACTAAAATATTGCATAAAAATGGATCTGGAATTAGATTAAACAACTTAGAAGCCCTTGAAATAAAAAAAGCAGTTAATAATAATTTAAATATAATAAATAACCAAATTAATTTATCTGATAGTCCCATATTAAATTTATTCCGCCGCTGAAACTGTTATTTCCTTCCCCCCACCCTCCTCATCATCCTTAATAATTTGTCTCCACATTTTCTATTTGCATCTCTTTCTATCTGTTTTGTATCTCTTTCACTCATTGTTTTCATTTACCTATATTTATATGTGCCTGTATCTAATTTGCTTTAGTTGATATTTAGTCCTGATGAAGCTTGGGACAAGCGAAACCCGGTTGGCTATTGTTATTAATTCAAAAATAAAGTGGTGTCTTACTAAGTGTATGTTTTTTTCATAAAAAATAGGTGTGGAAAACAGAAAAATTAAAAATATTATAAAAAGTATATCAAAGAAAATACGTGATATTGAATTAAAAATAATACAAGGAGCATGTATCAAAAATAAGAAAAATACAGGTACATTTGTGTTATTAAAATAGAATTAAAAATGTAGTAAAAATACAAGTACATTAAGTACAAGTGTATTTCTAAAAAAATAATACAAATACAATATAAAATCAAAGAAAGTACTATTTGGTAAGAAAGTAGGGATAAGTTATATCTTATTCTTATCACTGTTCCAAAATTTCTGGCCGCTTGCTCCCATAGAGCCTGAGAAAACTGCTTCAAAAGTTCGAACCCAAGTCTGAAATGAGCATCCATAAAAATCATGATTTTTCTAAGAATCAAACTTTATGGAGATTTTGTGACTGAATTCGATTTGGAGCATGATTTTTTTTAATTTTTTTTTTTTTAATTGTTCTTTATCACTGTTCTTAAAGTTCAGCCCGTTTGGTCCCATAGAGCCTGAGAAAACTGCTTCCAAAGTTCGAACCCAAGTCTGAAATGAGCGTCCATAAAAAACCTGATTTTTCTTAAAATCCAACTTTATGTTTATTCTGTGACTGAATTCGACTTATACCACAATTAGTATCAAACTTTTTTGGAGATTTTGTGACTGAATTCTATTTGGAGCATGATTCTTATCACTGTTCCAAAATTTCAGCCCGTTTGGTCCCATAGAGCCTGAGAAAACTGCTTCAAACTTCGAACCCAAGTCTGAAATGAGCGTCCCTAAAAATCGTGATTTTTGTGAGAATCAAACTTTATGGAGATTTTGTGACTGAATTCGATTTGTACTACTATTCTTATCACTATTTCAAAATTTCAGCCCTTTTGGTCCCATAGAGCCTGAGAAAACTGCTTCAAAAGTTCGAACCCAAGTCTGAAATGAGAGTCCATAAAAAACATGATTTTTCTTAAAATCCAACTTTATGTTTATTCTGTGACTGAATTCGATTTATACCACAATTCTTAACGCTTTTCTAAAATTTCAGCCCGTTTGGTCCCATAGAGCCTGAGAAAACTGCATCAGAAGTTCGAACCCAAGTCTGAAATGGGTATCCATAAAAATCATGATTTTTCTAAGAATAAAACTTTATGGAGATTTTGTGACTGAATTCTATTTGGAGCATGATTCTTATCACTGTTCCAAAATTTCAGCCCGTTTGGTCCCATAGAGCCTGAGAAAACTGCTTACCAAGATCGAACCCAAGTCTGAAATGAGCGTCCATAAGAAACATGATTTTTCTAAAAATCCAAGTTTATGGAGATTTTGTGACTGAATTCGATTTGGAGCATGATTGATTTTTTTTTTTTTTTTTTTTTAATGTTCTTTATTCAGTAAAGTTTATACATTACAGTAAACGGGTAAATTTTTGACCACCACACTAGGCACATGCCCGTGTTGTAGTGGTCAATTTTATGTTAAGTATAATAATACAAATTAAAAATAAGTTGAATGAAAACAAAATAATATAAAAATAAAATAAAATAATTTATACATCTTAAACAAGTATGAAGTATAAAGGAATTAAAAATAATGCAAAATATCTACATAAGTTTAAGATATATGAATATAAATAATAGGTGTGGAAAACAGAAAAATTAAAAATAATATAAAAAGTATTTCAAAGAAAATACGTGATATTGAATTAAAAATAATACAAGGAGCATGTATCAAAAATAAGAAAAAATACAATTACATTTGTGTTATTAAAATAGAATTAAAAATGTAGTAAAAATAAAAGTACATTAAGTACAAGTGTATTTCTAAAAAAATAATACAAATACAACTTAAAATCAAAGAAAGTACTATTTGGTAAGAAAGTAGGGATTAGTTATATCTTATTCTTATCACTGTTCCAAAATTTCAGCCCGTTTGGTCCCATAGAACCTGAAAAAACTGCTTCAAAAGTTCGAACCCAAATCTGAAATGAGCGTCCATAAAAAACATGATTTTTCTAAGAATCAAATTTTATGGAGATTTTGTGACTGAATTCGATTTATACCACGATTCTTAAGAATTTTTCAAAATTTAAGCCCGTTTGGTCCCATAGAGCCTGAGAAAACTGCTTCATTTTTCGAACCCAAGTCTGAAATGAGCGTCCATAAAAATCATGATTTTTCTGAGAATCAAACTTTATGGAGATTTTGTGACTGAATTCGATTTGTACTACTATACTTATCACTATTTCAAAATTTCAGCCCTTTTGGTCCCATAGAGCCTGAGAAAACTGCTTCAAAAGTTCGAACCCAAGTCTGAAATGACAGTCCATAAAAATCATGATTTTTCTAAGAATCAAACATTATGGATATTTTGTGACTGAATTCGATTCGGAGCATAATTCTTATCACTGTTCCAAAATTTCAGCCCGTTTGGTCCCATAGAACCTGAAAAAACTGCTTCAAAAGTTCGAACCCAAATCTGAAATGAGCGTCCATAAAAAACATGATTTTTCTAAGAATCAAATTTTATGGAGATTTTGTGACTGAATTCGATTTATACCACGATTCTTAAGAATTTTTCAAAATTTAAGCCCGTTTGGTCCGATAGAGCCTGAGGAAACTGCTTCAAAAGGTCGAACCCAAGTCTGAAATGAGCATCCATAAAAATCAAGATATTTATAAGAATCAAATTTTATGGAGATTTTGTGACTGAATTCGATATGGAGCATGATTCTTATCACTGTTCCAAAATTTCTGCCCGTTTGGTCCCATAGAGCCTGAGAAAACTGCTTAAAAAGTTCGAACCCAAGTCTGTAATGAGCATCCATAAAAATCATGATCTTTCTAAGAATCAAACTTTATGGAGATTTTGTGACTGAATTCGATTTGGAGCATGATTCTTATTACTGTTCCAAAATTTCAGCCCGTTTGGTCCCATCGAGCCTGAGAAAACTGCTTACAAAGTTCGAACCCAAGTCTGAAATGAGCATCCATAAAATTCATGATTTTTCTAAGAATCAAACTTAATGGAGATTTTGAGACTGAATTCGATTTATACCACGATTCTTAGGAATTTTTCAAAATTTCAGCCCTTTTGGTCCCATAGAGCCTGAGAAAACTGCTTCAAAAGTTCGAACCCAAGTCTGAAATGAGAGTCCATAAAAAACATGATTTTTCTTAAAATCCAACTTTATGTTTATTCTGTGACTGAATTCGATTTATACCATAATTCTCAACGCTTTTCTAAAATTTCAGCCCGTTTGGCCCCATAGAGCCTGAGAAAACTGCTTCAAAAGCTCGAACCCAAGTCTGAAATGAGTATCCATAAAAATCATGATTTTTCTAAGAATCAAACTTTATGGAGATTTTGTGACTGAATTCTATTTGGAGCATGATTCTTATCACTGTTCCAAAATTTCAGCCCGTTTGGTCCCATAGAGCCTGAGAAAACTGCTTCAAACTTCGAACCCAAGTCTGAAATGAGCGTCCCTAAAAATCGTGATTTTTCTGAGAATCAAACTTTATGGAGATTTTGTGACTGAATTCGATTTGTACTACTATTCTTAAGAATTTTTCAAAATTTCAGCAGGTTTGGTCCCATAGAGCCTGAGAAAACTGCTTCAAACTTCAAACCCAAGTCTGAAATGAGCGTCCATAAAAATCATGATTTTTCTGAGAATCAAACTTAATGGAGATTTTGTGACTGAATTCGATTTGTACTACTCTTCTTATTACTATTTCAAAATTTCAGCCCTTTTGGTCCCATAGAGCCTGAGAAAACTGCTTCAAAAGTTCGAACCCACGTCTGAAATGAGCATCCATAAAAATCATGATTTTTCAAAGAATCAAACTTTATGGAGATTTTGTGACTGAATTCGATTTATACCACGATTCTTAACAATTTTTCAAAATTGAAGCCCGTTTGGTCCCATAGAGCCTGAGAAAACTGCATCAAAAGTTCGAACCCAAGTCTGAAATGAGCATCCATAAAAATCGTGATTTTTCTAAGAATCAAATTTTATGGAGATTTTGTGACTGAATTCTATTTGGAGCATGATTCTTATCACTGTTCCAAAATTTCAGCCCGTTTGGTCCCATAGAGCCTGAGAAAACTGCTTCCCAAGTTCGAACCCAAGTCTGAAATGAGCGTCCATAAAAAACATGATTTTTCTAAAAATCCAACTTTATGGAGATTTTGTGACTGAATTCGATTTGGAGCATGATTGATTTTTTTTAAATTTTTTTTATTGTTCTTTATTCAGTAAAGTTTATACATTACAGTAAACGGGTAAATTTTTGGCCACCACACTAGGCACATGCCCGTGTTATAGTGGTCAATTTTATGTTAAGTATAATAATACAAATTTAAAATAAGTTGAATGAAAACAAAATAGTATAAAAATAAAATAAATTAATTTATACATCTAAAACAAGTATAAAGTATAAAGGAATTAAAAATAATGCAAAATATCTACATAAGTTTAAGATATATGAATATAAAAAATAGGTGTGGAAAACAGAAAAATTAAAAATAATATAAAAAGTATATCAAAGAAAATACGTGATATTGAATTAAAAATAATACAAGGAGCATGTATCAAAAATAAGAAAAAATACAGGTACATTTGTGTTATTAAAATAGAATTAAAAATGTAGTAAAAATACAAGTACATTAAGTACAAGTGTATTTCTAAAAAAATAATACAAATACAATATAAAATCAAAGAAAGTACTATTTGGTAAGAAAGTAGGGATAAGTTATATCTTATTCTTATCACTGTTCCAAAATTTCTGGCCGCTTGGTCCCATAGAGCCTGAGAAAACTCCTTCAAAAGTTCGAACCCAAGTCTGAAATGAGCATCCATAAAAATCATGATTTTTCTAAGAATCAAACTTTATGGAGATTTTGTGACTGAATTCGATTTGGAGCATGATTTTTTTTTAATTTTTTTTTTTTAATTGTTCTTTATCACTATTCTTAAAGTTCAGCCCGTTTGGTCCCTTAGAGCCTGAGAAAACTGCTTCCAAAGTTCGAACCCAAGTCTGAAATGAGCGTCCATAAAAAACCTGATTTTTCTTAAAATCCAACTTTATGTTTATTCTGTGACTGAATTCGACTTATACCACAATTAGTATCAAACTTTTTTGGAGATTTTGTGACTGAATTCTATTTGGAGCATGATTCTTATCACTGTTCCAAAATTTCAGCCCGTTTGGTCCCATAGAGCCTGAGAAAACTGCTTCAAACTTCGAACCCAAGTCTGAAATGAGCGTCCCTAAAAATCGTGATTTTTCTGAGAATCAATCTTTATGGAGATTTTGTGACTGAATTCGATTTGTACTACTATTCTTAAGAATTTTTCAAAATTTCAGCAGGTTTGGTCCCATAGAGCCTGAGAAAACTGCATCAAAAGTTCGAACCCAAGTCTGAAATGAGCATCCATAAAAATCGTGATTTTTCTAAGAATCAAATTTTATGGAGATTTTGTGACTGAATTTGATTTATACCACGATTCTTAACAATTTTTCAAAATTTAAGCCCGTTTGGTCCCATAGAGCCTGAGAAAACTGCTTAAAAAGTTCGAACCCAAGTCTGTAATGAGCATCCATAAAAATCATGATCTTTCTAAGAATCAAACTTTATGGAGATTTTGTGACTGAATTCGATTTGGAGCATGATTGATTTTTTTATTTATTTTTTTTATTGTTCTTTATTCAGTAAAGTTTATACATTACAGTAAACGGGTAAATTTTTACCCGTTTACTGTTATGTATAAGGATATGAAGATTTTGTGACTGAATTCTATTTGGAGCATGATTCTTATAACTTTTCCAAAATTTCTGGCCGTTTGGTCCCATAGAGCCTGAGAAAACTATATCAAAAGTTCCAACCCACGTCTGAAATAAGCATCCATAAAAATCATGGTTTTTCAAAGAATCAAACTTTATGGAGATTTTGTGACTGAATTCGATTCGGAACATAATTCTTATCACTGTTCCAAAATTTCAGCCCGTTTGGTCCGATAGAGCCTGAGGAAACTGCTTCAAAAGTTCGAACCCAAGTCTGAAATGAGCATCCATAAAAATCAAGATTTTTATAAGAATCAAACTTTATGGAGATTTTGTGACTGAATTCTATTTGGAGCATGATTCTTATCACTGTTCCAAAATTTCAGCCCGTTTGGTCCCATAGAGCCTGAGAAAACTGTTCAAAGTTCGAACCCAAGTCTGAAATGAGCGTCCATAAAAAACATGATTTTTCTTAAAATCCAACTTTATGTTTATTCTGTTACTGAATTCGATTTATACCACAATTCTTAACACTGTTCCAAAATTTCAGCCGTTTGGTCCCATAGAGCCTGGGAAAACTGCTTAAAAAGTTCGAACCCAAGTCTGTAATGAGCATCCATAAAAATCATGATCTTTCTGAGAATCAAAATTTATGGAGATTTTGTGACTGAATTCGATTTGGAGCATGATTCTTATTACTGTTCCAAAATTTCAGCCCGTTTGGTCCCATAGAGCCTTAGAAAACTGCTTCCAAAGTTCGAGCCCCAGTCTGAAATGAGCGTCCATAAAAAACATGATTTTTCTCAAAATCCAACTTTATGGAGATTTTGTGACTGAATTCGATTTGGAGCATGATTTTTTTTTTTGTTTTTTTAATTGTTCTTTATCACTGTTTTTAAAGTTCAGCCCGTTTGGTCCCATAGAGCCTGAGAAAACTGCTTCCAAAGTTCGAACCCAAGTCTGAAATGAGCGTCCATAAAATACATGATTTTTCTTAAAATCCAACTTTATGTTTATTCTGTGACTGAATTCGATTTATACCACGATTTTTAACGCTTTTCTAAAATTTCAGCCCGTTTGGTCCCATAGAACCTGAGAAAACTGCTTCCAAAGTTCGAACCCAAGTCTGAAATGAGCGTCCATAACAAACATGATTTTTCTAAAAATCCAACTTTATGGAGATTTTGTGACTAAATTCGATTTGGAGCATGATTGATTTTTTATTTTATTTTTTTATTGTTCTTTATTCAGTAAAGTTTATACATTACAGTAAATGGGTAAATTTTTGGCCACCACACTAGGCACATGCCCGTGTTATAGTGGTCAATTTTATGTTAAGTATAATAATACAAATTTAAAATAAGTTGAATGAAAACAAAATAATATAAAAATAAAATAAGATAATTTATACATCTAAAACAAGTATGAAGTATAAAGGAATTAAAAATAATGCAAAATATCTACATAAGATTAAGATATATGAATATAAAAAATTGTTGTGGAAAACAAAAAAATTAAAAATAATATAAAAAGTTTATCAAAGAAAATACGTGATATTGAATTAAAAATAATACAAGGAGCATGAATCAAAAATATGAAAAAATACAAGTACATTTGTGTTATTAAAATAGAATTAAAAATGTAGAAAAAATACAAGTACATTGAGTACAAGTGTATTTGGTAAGAAAGTAGGGATAAGTTATGTCTTATTCTTATCAGTGTTCCAAAATTTCTGCCCGTTTGGTCCCATAGAGCTTGAGAAAACTGCTTAAAAAGTTCGAACCCAAGTCTGTAATGAGCATCCATAAAAATCATGATCTTTCTAAGAATCAAACTTTATGGAGATTTTGTGACTGAATTCGATTTGGAGCATGATTCTTATTACTGTTCCAAAATTTCAGCCCGTTCGGTCCCATCGAGCCTGAGAAAACTGCTTACAAAGTTCGAACCCAAGTCTGAAATGAGCATCGATAAAAATCATGATTTTTCTAAGATTCAAACTTCTTGGAGATTTTGAGACTGAATTCGATTTATACCACGATTCTTAAGAATTTTTCAAAATTTCAGCAGGTTTGGTCCCATAGAGTCTGAGAAAACTGCTTCAAACTTCGAACCCAAGTCTGAAATGAGCGTCCATAAAAATCATGATTTTTCTGAGAATCAAACTTTATGGAGATTTTGTGACTGAATTCGATTTGTACTACTATTCATAAGAATTTTTCAAAATTTCAGCAGGTTTGGTCCCATAGAGCCTGAGAAAACTGCTTCAAAAGTTCGAACCCAAGTCTGAAATGAGAGTCCATAAAAAACATGATTTTTCTTTAAATCCAACTTTATGTTTATTCTGTGACTGAATTCGAATTATACCACAATTCTTAACGCTTTTCTAAAATTTCAGCCCGTTTGGTCCCATAGAGCCTGAGAAAACTGCATCAAAAGTTCGAACCCAAGTCTGAAATGAGCGTCCATAAAAAACATGATTTTTCTCAAAATCCAACTTTATGGAGATTTTGTGACTGAATTCGATTTGGAGCATGATTTTTTATTTTTTTTTTAATTGTTCTTTATCACTGTTCTTAAAGTTCAGCCCGTTTGGTCCCATAGAGCCTGAGAAAACTGTTCAAAGTTCGAACCCAAGTCTGAAATGAGCGTCCATAAAAAACATGATTTTTCATAAAATCCAACTTTATGTTTATTCTGTGACTGAATTCGATTTATACCACAGTTCTTAACGCTTTTCTAAAATTTCAGCCCGTTTGGTCCCATAGAGCCTGAGAAAACTGCATCAAAGTTCGAACCCAAGTCTGAAATGAGTATCCATAAAAATCATAATTTTTCTAAGAATAAAACTTTATGGAGATTTTGTGACTGAATTCTATTTGGAGCATGATTCTTATCACTGTTCCAAAATTTCAGCCCGTTTGGTCCCATAGAGCCTGAGAAAACTGCTTCCAAAGTTCGAACCCAAGTCTGAAATGAGCGTCCATAACAAACATGATTTTTCTAAAAATCCAACTTTATGGAGATTTTGTGACTAAATTCGATTTGGAGCATGATTGATTTTTTATTTTATTTTTTTATTGTTCTTTATTCAGTAAAGTTTATACATTACAGTAAACGGGTAAATTTTTGCCCACCACACTAGGCACATGCCCGTGTTATAGTGGACAATTTTATGTTAAGTATAATAATACAAATTTAAAATAAGTTAAATGAAAACAAAATAATATAAAAATAAAATAAGATAATTTATACATCTAAAACAAGTATGAAGTATAAAGGAATTAAAAATAATGCAAAATATCTACATAAGATTAAGATATATGAATATAAAAAATTGTTGTGGAAAACAGAAAAATTAAAAATAATATAAAAAGTTTTTTAAAGAAAATACGTGATATTGAATTAAAAATAATACAAGGAGCATGAATCAAAAATATGAAAAAATACAAGTACATTTGTGTTATTAAAATAGAATTAAAAATGTAGAAAAAATACAAGTACATTGAGTACAAGTGTATTTGGTAAGAAAGTAGGGATAGTTATGTCTTATTCTTATCAGTGTTCCAAAATTTCTGCCCGTTTGGTCCCATAGAGCCTGAGAAAACTGCTTAAAAAGTTCGAACCCAAGTCTGTAATGAGCATCCATAAAAATCATGATCTTTCTAAGAATCAAACTTTATGGAGATTTTGTGACTGAATTCGATTTGGAGCATGATTCTTATTACTGTTCCAAAATTTCAGCCCGTTCGGCTCCATCGAGCCTGAGAAAACTGCTTACAAAGTTCGAACCCAAGTCTGAAATGAGCATCGATAAAAATCATGATTTTTCTAAGATTCAAACTTAATGGAGATTTTGAGACTGAATTCGATTTATACCACGATTCTTCAGAATTTTTCAAAATTTCAGCAGGTTTGGTCGCATAGAGCCTGAGAAAACTGCTTCAAACTTTGAACCCAAGTCTGAAATGAGCGTCCATAAAAATCATGATTTTTCTGAGAATCAAACTTTATGGAGATTTTGTGACTGAATTCGATTAGTACTACTATTCTTAAGAATTTTTCAAAATTTCAGCAGGTTTGGTCCCATAGAGCCTGAGAAAACTGCTTCAAACTTCAAACCCAAGTCTGAAATGAGCAGCCATAAAAATCATGATTTTTCTGAGAATCAAACTTTATGGAGATTTTGTGACTGAATTCGATTTGTACTACTATTCTTATCACTATTTCAAAATTTCAGCCCTTTTGGTCCCATAGAGCCTGAGAAAACTGCTTAAAAAGTTCGAACCCAAGTCTGTAATGAGCATCCATAAAAATCATGATCTTTCTAAGAATCAAACTTTATGGAGATTTTGTGACTGAATTCGATTTGGAGCATGATTCTTATTACTGTTCCAAAATTTCAGCCCGTTCGGCTCCATCGAGCCTGAGAAAACTGCTTACAAAGTTCGAACCCAAGTCTGAAATGAGCATCGATAAAAATCATGATTTTTTTAAGATTCAAACTTAATGGAGATTTTGAGACTGAATTCGATTTATACCACGATTCTTAAGAATTTTTCAAAATTTCAGCAGGTTTGGTCGCATAGAGCCTGAGAAAACTGCTTCAAACTTTGAACCCAAGTCTGAAATGAGCGTCCATAAAAATCATGATTTTTCTGAGAATCAAACTTTATGGAGATTTTGTGACTGAATTCTATTTGGAGCATGATTCTTATCACTGTTCCAAAATTTCAGCCCGTTTGGTCCCATAGAGCCTGAGAAAACTGCTTCCAAAGTTCGAACCCAAGTCTAAAATGAGCGTCCATAAAAAACATGATTTTTCTAATAATCCAACTTTATGGAGATTTTGTGACTGAATTTGATTTGGAGCATCATTGTTTTTTTTTATTTTTTTTTTTTATTGTTCTTTATTCAGTAAAGTTTATACATTACAGTAAATGGGTAAATTTTTGGCCACCACACTAGGCACATGCCCGTGTTATAGTGGTCAATTTTATGTTAAGTATAATAATACAAATTTAAAATAAGTTGAATGAAAACAAAATAATATAAAAATAAAATAAGATAATTTATACATCTAAAACAAGTATGAAGTATAAAGGAATTAAAAATAATGCAAAATATCTACATAAGATTAAGATATATGAATATAAAAAATTGTTGTGGAAAACAAAAAAATTAAAAATAATATAAAAAGTTTATCAAAGAAAATACGTGATATTGAATTAAAAATAATACAAGGAGCATGAATCAAAAATATGAAAAAATACAAGTACATTTGTGTTATTAAAATAGAATTAAAAATGTTGAAAAAATACAAGTACATTGAGTACAAGTGTATTTGGTAAGAAAGTAGGGATAATTTATGTCTTATTCTTATCAGTGTTCCAAAATTTCTGCCCGTTTGGTCCCATAGAGCCTGAGAAAACTGCTTAAAAAGTTCGAACCCAAGTCTGTAATGAGCATCCATAAAAATCATGATCTTTCTAAGAATCAAACTTTATGGAGATTTTGTGACTGAATTCGATTTGGAGCATGATTCTTATTACTGTTCCAAAATTTCAGCCCGTTCGGTCCCATCGAGCCTGAGAAAACTGCTTACAAAGTTCGAACCCAAGTCTGAAATGAGCATCGATAAAAATCATGATTTTTCTAAGATTCAAACTTCTTGGAGATTTTGAGACTGAATTCGATTTATACCACGATTCTTAAGAATTTTTCAAAATTTCAGCCCGTTTGGTCCCATAGAGCCTGAGAAAACTGCTTCAAACTTCGAACCCAAGTCTGAAATGAGCGTCCATAAAAATCATGATTTTTCTGAGAATCAAAATTTATGGAGATTTTGTGACTGAATTCGATTTGTACTACTATTCATAAGAATTTTTCAAAATTTCAGCAGGTTTGGTCCCATAGAGCCTGAGAAAACTGCTTCAAAAGTTCGAACCCAAGTCTGAAATGAGAGTCCATAAAAAACATGATTTTTCTTAAAATCCAACTTTATGTTTATTCTGTGACTGAATTCGAATTATACCACAATTCTCAACGCTTTTCTAAAATTTCAGCCCGTTTGGTCCCATAGAGCCTGAGAAAACTGCTTCAAACTTCAAACCCAAGTCTGAAATGAGCAGCCATAAAAATCATGATTTTTCTGAGAATCAAACTTTATGGAGATTTTGTGACTGAATTCGATTTGTACTACTATTCTTATCACTATTTCAAAATTTCAGCCCTTTTGGTCCCAATGAGCCTGAGAAAACTGCTTAAAAAGTTCGAACCCAAGTCTGTAATGAGCATCCATAAAAATCATGATCTTTCTAAGAATCAAACTTTATGGAGATTTTGTGACTGAATTCGATTTGGAGCATGATTCTTATTACTGTTCCAAAATTTCAGCCCGTTCGGCTCCATCGAGCCTGAGAAAACTGCTTACAAAGTTCGAACCCAAGTCTGAAATGAGCATCGATAAAAATCATGATTTTTCTAAGATTCAAACTTAATGGAGATTTTGAGACTGAATTCGATTTATACCACGATTCTTAAGAATTTTTCAAAATTTCAGCAGGTTTGGTCGCATAGAGCCTGAGAAAACTGCTTCAAACTTTGAACCCAAGTCTGAAATGAGCGTCCATAAAAATCATGATTTTTCTGAGAATCAAACTTTATGGAGATTTTGTGACTGAATTCGATTAGTACTACTATTCTTAAGAATTTTTCAAAATTTCAGCAGGTTTGGTCCCATAGAGCCCGAGAAAACTACTTCAAACTTCAAACCCAAGTCTGAAATGAGCAGCCATAAAAATCATGATTTTTCTGAGAATCAAACTTTATGGAGATTTTGTGACTGAATTCGATTTGTACTACTATTCTTATCACTATTTCAAAATTTCAGCCCTTTTGGTCCCATAGAGCCTGAGAAAACTGCTTCAAAAATTCGAACCCAAGTCTGAAATGAGAGTCCATAAAAAAAATGATTTTTCTTAAAATCCAACTTTATGTTTATTCTGTGACTGAATTCGAATTATACCACAATTCTCAACGCTTTTCTAAAATTTCAGCCCGTTTGGTCCCATAGAGCCTGAGAAAACTGCATCAAAAGTTCGAACCCAAGTCTGAAATGCGTATCCATAAAAATCATGATTTTTCTAAGAATAAAACTTTATGGAGATTTTGTGACTGAATTCTATTTGGAGCATGATTCTTATCACTGTTCCAAAATTTCAGCCCGTTTGGTCCCATAGAGCCTGAGAAAACTGCTTCCAAAGTTCGAACCCAAGTCTAAAATGAGCGTCCATAAAAAACATGATTTTTCTAATAATCCAACTTTATGGAGATTTTGTGACTGAATTTGATTTGGAGCATCATTGTTTTTTTTTTATTTTTTTTTTTTATTGTTCTTTATTCAGTAAAGTTTATACATTACAGTAAATGGGTAAATTTTTGGCCACCACACTAGGCACATGCCCGTGTTATAGTGGTCAATTTTATGTTAAGTATAATAATACAAATTTAAAATAAGTTGAATGAAAACAAAATAATATAAAAATAAAATAAGATAATTCATACTTCTAAAACAAGTATGAAGTATAAAGGAATTAAAAATAATGCAAAATATCTACATAAGATTAAGATATATGAATATAAAAAATTGTTGTGGAAAACAAAAAAATTAAAAATAATATAAAAAGTTTATCAAAGAAAATACGTGATATTGAATTAAAAATAATACAAGGAGCATGAATCAAAAATATGAAAAAATACAAGTACATTTGTGTTATTAAAATAGAATTAAAAATGTAGAAAAAATACAAGTACATTGAGTACAAGTGTATTTGGTAAGAAAGTAGGGATAAGTTATGTCTTATTCTTATCAGTGTTCCAAAATTTCAGCCCGTTCGGTCCCATCGAGCCTGAGAAAACTGCTTACAAAGTTCGAACCCAAGTCTGAAATGAGCATCGATAAAAATCATGATTTTTCTAAGATTCAAACTTCTTGGAGATTTTGAGACTGAATTCGATTTATACCACGATTCTTAAGAATTTTTCAAAATTTCAGCAGGTTTGGTCCCATAGAGCCTGAGAAAACTGCTTCAAACTTCGAACCCAAGTCTGAAATGAGCGTCCATAAAAATCATGATTTTTCTGAGAATCAAAATTTATGGAGATTTTGTGACTGAATTCGATTTGTACTACTATTCATAAGAATTTTTCAAAATTTCAGCAGGTTTGGTCCCATAGAGCCTGAGAAAACTGCTTCAAAAGTTCGAACCCAAGTCTGAAATGAGAGTCCAAAAAAAACATGATTTTTCTTTAAATCCAACTTTATGTTTATTCTGTGACTGAATTCGAATTATACCACAATTCTTAACGCTTTTCTAAAATTTCAGCCCGTTTGGTCCCATAGAGCCTTAGAAAACTGCTTCCAAAGTTCGAGCCCAAGTCTGAAATGAGCGTCCATAAAAAACATGATTTTTCTCAAAATCCAACTTTATGGAGATTTTGTGACTGAATTCGATTTGGAGCATGATTTTTTATTTTTTTTTTAATTGTTCTTTATCACTGTTCTTAAAGTTCAGCCCGTTTGGTCCCATAGAGCCTGAGAAAACTGTTCAAAGTTCGAACCCAAGTCTGAAATGAGCGTCCATAAAAGACATGATTTTTCTAAAAATCCAACTTTATGTTTATTCTGTGACTGAATTCGATTTATACCACAATTCTTAACGCTTTTCTAAAATTTCAGCCCGTTTGGTCCCATAGAGCCTGAGAAAACTGCATCAAAAGTTCGAACCCAAGTCTGAAATGAGTATCCATAAAAATCATGATTTTTCTAAGAATAAAACTTTATGGAGATTTTGTGACTGAATTCGATGAGTACTACTATTCTTAAGAATTTTTCAAAATTTCAGCAGGTTTGGTCCCATAGAGCCTGAGAAAACTGCTTCAAACTTCGAACCCAAGTCTGAAATGAGCGTCCATAAAAATCATGATTTTTCTGAGAATCAAAATTTATGGAGATTTTGTGACTGAATTCGATTTGTACTACTATTCATAAGAATTTTTCAAAATTTCAGCAGGTTTGGTCCCATAGAGCCTGAGAAAACTGCTTCAAAAGTTCGAACCCAAGTCTGAAATGAGAGTCCATAAAAAACATGATTTTTCTTAAAATCCAACTTTATGTTTATTCTGTGACTGAATTCGAATTATACCACAATTCTCAACGCTTTTCTAAAATTTCAGCCCGTTTGGTCCCATAGAGCCTGAGAAAACTGCTTCAAACTTCAAACCCAAGTCTGAAATGAGCAGCCATAAAAATCATGATTTTTCTGAGAATCAAACTTTATGGAGATTTTGTGACTGAATTCGATTTGTACTACTATTCTTATCACTATTTCAAAATTTCAGCCCTTTTGGTCCCAATGAGCCTGAGAAAACTGCTTAAAAAGTTCGAACCCAAGTCTGTAATGAGCATCCATAAAAATCATGATCTTTCTAAGAATCAAACTTTATGGAGATTTTGTGACTGAATTCGATTTGGAGCATGATTCTTATTACTGTTCCAAAATTTCAGCCCGTTCGGCTCCATCGAGCCTGAGAAAACTGCTTACAAAGTTTGAACCCAAGTCTGAAATGAGCATCGATAAAAATCATGATTTTTCTAAGATTCAAACTTAATGGAGATTTTGAGACTGAATTCGATTTATACCACGATTCTTAAGAATTTTTCAAAATTTCAGCAGGTTTGGTCGCATAGAGCCTGAGAAAACTGCTTCAAACTTTGAACCCAAGTCTGAAATGAGCGTCCATAAAAATCATGATTTTTCTGAGAATCAAACTTTATGGAGATTTTGTGACTGAATTCGATTAGTACTACTATTCTTAAGAATTTTTCAAAATTTCAGCAGGTTTGGTCCCATAGAGCCTGAGAAAACTGCTTCAAACTTCAAACCCAAGTCTGAAATGAGCAGCCATAAAAATCATGATTTTTCTGAGAATCAAACTTTATGGAGATTTTGTGACTGAATTCGATTTGTACTACTATTCTTATCACTATTTCAAAATTTCAGCCCTTTTGGTCCCATAGAGCCTGAGAAAACTGCTTCAAAAATTCGAACCCAAGTCTGAAATGAGAGTCCATAAAAAACATGATTTTTCTTAAAATCCAACTTTATGTTTATTCTGTGACTGAATTCGAATTATACCACAATTCTCAACGCTTTTCTAAAATTTCAGCCCGTTTGGTCCCATAGAGCCTGAGAAAACTGCATCAAAAGTTCGAACCCAAGTCTGAAATGAGTATCCATAAAAATCATGATTTTTCTAAGAATAAAACTTTATGGAGATTTTGTGACTGAATTCTATTTGGAGCATGATTCTTATCACTGTTCCAAAATTTCAGCCCGTTTGGTCCCATAGAGCCTGAGAAAACTGCTTCCAAAGTTCGAACCCAAGTCTAAAATGAGCGTCCATAAAAAACATGATTTTTCTAATAATCCAACTTTATGGAGATTTTGTGACTGAATTTGATTTGGAGCATCATTGTTTTTTTTTATTTTTTTTTTTTATTGTTCTTTATTCAGTAAAGTTTATACATTACAGTAAATGGGTAAATTTTTGGCCACCACACTAGGCACATGCCCGTGTTATAGTGGTCAATTTTATGTTAAGTATAATAATACAAATTTAAAATAAGTTGAATGAAAACAAAATAATATAAAAATAAAATAAGATAATTCATACATCTAAAACAAGTATGAAGTATAAAGGAATTAAAAATAATGCAAAATATCTACATAAGATTAAGATATATGAATATAAAAAATTGTTGTGGAAAACAAAAAAATTAAAAATAATATAAAAAGTTTATCAAAGAAAATACGTGATATTGAATTAAAAATAATACAAGGAGCATGAATCAAAAATATGAAAAAATACAAGTACATTTGTGTTATTAAAATAGAATTAAAAATGTAGAAAAAATACAAGTACATTGAGTACAAGTGTATTTGGTAAGAAAGTAGGGATAAGTTATGTCTTATTCTTATCAGTGTTCCAAAATTTCAGCCCGTTCGGTCCCATCGAGCCTGAGAAAACTGCTTACAAAGTTCGAACCCAAGTCTGAAATGAGCATCGATAAAAATCATGATTTTTCTAAGATTCAAACTTCTTGGAGATTTTGAGACTGAATTCGATTTATACCACGATTCTTAAGAATTTTTCAAAATTTCAGCAGGTTTGGTCCCATAGAGCCTGAGAAAACTGCTTCAAACTTCGAACCCAAGTCTGAAATGAGCGTCCATAAAAATCATGATTTTTCTGAGAATCAAAATTTATGGAGATTTTGTGACTGAATTCGATTTGTACTACTATTCATAAGAATTTTTCAAAATTTCAGCAGGTTTGGTCCCATAGAGCCTGAGAAAACTGCTTCAAAAGTTCGAACCCAAGTCTGAAATGAGAGTCCAAAAAAAACATGATTTTTCTTTAAATCCAACTTTATGTTTATTCTGTGACTGAATTCGAATTATACCACAATTCTTAACGCTTTTCTAAAATTTCAGCCCGTTTGGTCCCATAGAGCCTTAGAAAACTGCTTCCAAAGTTCGAGCCCAAGTCTGAAATGAGCGTCCATAAAAAACATGATTTTTCTCAAAATCCAACTTTATGGAGATTTTGTGACTGAATTCGATTTGGAGCATGATTTTTTATTTTTTTTTTAATTGTTCTTTATCACTGTTCTTAAAGTTCAGCCCGTTTGGTCCCATAGAGCCTGAGAAAACTGTTCAAAGTTCGAACCCAAGTCTGAAATGAGCGTCCATAAAAGACATGATTTTTCTAAAAATCCAACTTTATGTTTATTCTGTGACTGAATTCGATTTATACCACAATTCTTAACGCTTTTCTAAAATTTCAGCCCGTTTGGTCCCATAGAGCCTGAGAAAACTGCATCAAAAGTTCGAACCCAAGTCTGAAATGAGTATCCATAAAAATCATGATTTTTCTAAGAATAAAACTTTATGGAGATTTTGTGACTGAATTCGATGAGTACTACTATTCTTAAGAATTTTTCAAAATTTCAGCAGGTTTGGTCCCATAGAGCCTGAGAAAACTGCTTCAAACTTCGAACCCAAGTCTGAAATGAGCGTCCATAAAAATCATGATTTTTCTGAGAATCAAAATTTATGGAGATTTTGTGACTGAATTCGATTTGTACTACTATTCATAAGAATTTTTCAAAATTTCAGCAGGTTTGGTCCCATAGAGCCTGAGAAAACTGCTTCAAAAGTTCGAACCCAAGTCTGAAATGAGAGTCCATAAAAAACATGATTTTTCTTAAAATCCAACTTTATGTTTATTCTGTGACTGAATTCGAATTATACCACAATTCTCAACGCTTTTCTAAAATTTCAGCCCGTTTGGTCCCATAGAGCCTGAGAAAACTGCTTCAAACTTCAAACCCAAGTCTGAAATGAGCAGCCATAAAAATCATGATTTTTCTGAGAATCAAACTTTATGGAGATTTTGTGACTGAATTCGATTTGTACTACTATTCTTATCACTATTTCAAAATTTCAGCCCTTTTGGTCCCAATGAGCCTGAGAAAACTGCTTAAAAAGTTCGAACCCAAGTCTGTAATGAGCATCCATAAAAATCATGATCTTTCTAAGAATCAAACTTTATGGAGATTTTGTGACTGAATTCGATTTGGAGCATGATTCTTATTACTGTTCCAAAATTTCAGCCCGTTCGGCTCCATCGAGCCTGAGAAAACTGCTTACAAAGTTTGAACCCAAGTCTGAAATGAGCATCGATAAAAATCATGATTTTTCTAAGATTCAAACTTAATGGAGATTTTGAGACTGAATTCGATTTATACCACGATTCTTAAGAATTTTTCAAAATTTCAGCAGGTTTGGTCGCATAGAGCCTGAGAAAACTGCTTCAAACTTTGAACCCAAGTCTGAAATGAGCGTCCATAAAAATCATGATTTTTCTGAGAATCAAACTTTATGGAGATTTTGTGACTGAATTCGATTAGTACTACTATTCTTAAGAATTTTTCAAAATTTCAGCAGGTTTGGTCCCATAGAGCCTGAGAAAACTGCTTCAAACTTCAAACCCAAGTCTGAAATGAGCAGCCATAAAAATCATGATTTTTCTGAGAATCAAACTTTATGGAGATTTTGTGACTGAATTCGATTTGTACTACTATTCTTATCACTATTTCAAAATTTCAGCCCTTTTGGTCCCATAGAGCCTGAGAAAACTGCTTCAAAAATTCGAACCCAAGTCTGAAATGAGAGTCCATAAAAAACATGATTTTTCTTAAAATCCAACTTTATGTTTATTCTGTGACTGAATTCGAATTATACCACAATTCTCAACGCTTTTCTAAAATTTCAGCCCGTTTGGTCCCATAGAGCCTGAGAAAACTGCATCAAAAGTTCGAACCCAAGTCTGAAATGAGTATCCATAAAAATCATGATTTTTCTAAGAATAAAACTTTATGGAGATTTTGTGACTGAATTCTATTTGGAGCATGATTCTTATCACTGTTCCAAAATTTCAGCCCGTTTGGTCCCATAGAGCCTGAGAAAACTGCTTCCAAAGTTCGAACCCAAGTCTAAAATGAGCGTCCATAAAAAACATGATTTTTCTAATAATCCAACTTTATGGAGATTTTGTGACTGAATTTGATTTGGAGCATCATTGTTTTTTTTTTATTTTTTTTTTTTATTGTTCTTTATTCAGTAAAGTTTATACATTACAGTAAATGGGTAAATTTTTGGCCACCACACTAGGCACATGCCCGTGTTATAGTGGTCAATTTTATGTTAAGTATAATAATACAAATTTAAAATAAGTTGAATGAAAACAAAATAATATAAAAATAAAATAAGATAATTCATACATCTAAAACAAGTATGAAGTATAAAGGAATTAAAAATAATGCAAAATATCTACATAAGATTAAGATATATGAATATAAAAAATTGTTGTGGAAAACAAAAAAATTAAAAATAATATAAAAAGTTTATCAAAGAAAATACGTGATATTGAATTAAAAATAATACAAGGAGCATGAATCAAAAATATGAAAAAATACAAGTACATTTGTGTTATTAAAATAGAATTAAAAATGTAGAAAAAATACAAGTACATTGAGTACAAGTGTATTTGGTAAGAAAGTAGGGATAAGTTATGTCTTATTCTTATCAGTGTTCCAAAATTTCAGCCCGTTCGGTCCCATCGAGCCTGAGAAAACTGCTTACAAAGTTCGAACCCAAGTCTGAAATGAGCATCGATAAAAATCATGATTTTTCTAAGATTCAAACTTCTTGGAGATTTTGAGACTGAATTCGATTTATACCACGATTCTTAAGAATTTTTCAAAATTTCAGCAGGTTTGGTCCCATAGAGCCTGAGAAAACTGCTTCAAACTTCGAACCCAAGTCTGAAATGAGCGTCCATAAAAATCATGATTTTTCTGAGAATCAAAATTTATGGAGATTTTGTGACTGAATTCGATTTGTACTACTATTCATAAGAATTTTTCAAAATTTCAGCAGGTTTGGTCCCATAGAGCCTGAGAAAACTGCTTCAAAAGTTCGAACCCAAGTCTGAAATGAGAGTCCAAAAAAAACATGATTTTTCTTTAAATCCAACTTTATGTTTATTCTGTGACTGAATTCGAATTATACCACAATTCTTAACGCTTTTCTAAAATTTCAGCCCGTTTGGTCCCATAGAGCCTTAGAAAACTGCTTCCAAAGTTCGAGCCCAAGTCTGAAATGAGCGTCCATAAAAAACATGATTTTTCTCAAAATCCAACTTTATGGAGATTTTGTGACTGAATTCGATTTGGAGCATGATTTTTTATTTTTTTTTTAATTGTTCTTTATCACTGTTCTTAAAGTTCAGCCCGTTTGGTCCCATAGAGCCTGAGAAAACTGTTCAAAGTTCGAACCCAAGTCTGAAATGAGCGTCCATAAAAGACATGATTTTTCTTAAAATCCAACTTTATGTTTATTCTGTGACTGAATTCGATTTATACCACAATTCTTAACGCTTTTCTAAAATTTCAGCCCGTTTGGTCCCATAGAGCCTGAGAAAACTGCATCAAAAGTTCGAACCCAAGTCTGAAATGAGTATCCATAAAAATCATGATTTTTCTAAGAATAAAACTTTATGGAGATTTTGTGACTGAATTCTATTTGGAGCATGATTCTTATCACTGTTCCAAAATTTCAGCCCGTTTGGTCCCATAGAGCCTTAGAAAACTGCTTCCAAAGTTCGAACCCAAGTCTGAAAAATGAGCGTCCATAACAAACATGATTTTTCTAAAAATCCAACTTTATGGAGATTTTGTGACTAAATTCGATTTGGAGCATGATTGATTTTTTATTTTATTTTTTTATTGTTCTTTATTCAGTAAAGTTTATACATTACAGTAAACGGGTAAATTTTTGTTAACCACACTAGGCACATGCCCGTGTTATAGTGGACAATTTTATGTTAAGTATAATAATAAAAATTAAAAATAAGTTAAATGAAAACAAAATAATATAAAAATAAAATAAGATAATTTATACATCTAAAACAAGTATGAAGTATAAAGGAATTAAAAATAATGCAAAATATCTACATAAGATTAAGATATATGAATATAAAAAATTGTTGTGGAAAACAGAAAAATTAAAAATAATATAAAAAGTTTATCAAAGAAAATACGTGATATTGAATTAAAAATAATACAAGGAGCATGAATCAAAAATATGAAAAAATACAAGTACATTTGTGTTATTAAAATAGAATTAAAAATGTAGAAAAAATACAAGTACATTGAGTACAAGTGTATTTGGTAAGAAAGTAGGGATAAGTTATGTCTTATTCTTATCAGTGTTCCAAAATTTCTGCCCGTTTGGTCCCATAGAGCCTGAGAAAACTGCTTAAAAAGTTCGAACCCAAGTCTGTAATGAGCATCCATAAAAATCATGATCTTTCTAAGAATCAAACTTTATGGAGATTTTGTGACTGAATTCGATTTGGAGCATGATTCTTATTACTGTTCCAAAATTTCAGCCCGTTCGGTCCCATCGAGCCTGAGAAAACTGCTTACAAAGTTCGAACCCAAGTCTGAAATGAGCATCGATAAAAATCATGATTTTTCTAAGATTCAAACTTAATGGAGATTTTGAGACTGAATTCGATTTATACCACGATTCTTAAGAATTCTTCAAAATTTCAGCAGGTTTGGTCGCATAGAGCCTGAGAAAACTGCTTCAAAAGTTCGAACCCAAGTCTGAAATGAGAGTCCATAAAAAACATGATTTTTCTTAAAATCCAACTTTATGTTTATTCTGTGACTGAATTCGAATTATACCACAATTCTCAACGCTTTTCTAAAATTTCAGCCCGTTTGGTCCCATAGAGCCTGAGAAAACTGCATCAAAAGTTCGAACCCAAGTCTGAAATGAGTATCCATAAAAATCATGATTTTTCTAAGAATAAAACTTTATGGAGATTTTGTGACTGAATTCGATGAGTACTACTATTCTTAAGAATTTTTCAAAATTTCAGCAGGTTTGGTCGCATAGAGCCTGAGAAAACTGCTTCAAACTTTGAACCCAAGTCTGAAATGAGCGTCCATAAAAATCATGATTTTTCTGAGAATCAAACTTTATGGAGATTTTGTGACTGAATTCGATTTTTACTACTATTCTTAAGAATTTTTCAAAATTTCAGCAGGTTTGGTCCCATAGAGCCTGAGAAAACTGCTTCAAACTTCAAACCCAAGTCTGAAATGAGCAGCCATAAAAATCATGATTTTTCTGAGAATCAAACTTTATGGAGATTTTGTGACTGAATTCGATTTGTACTACTATTCTTATCACTATTTCAAAATTTCAGCCCTTTTGGTCCCATAGAGCCTGAGAAAACTGCTTCAAAAGTTCGAACCCAAGTCTGAAATGAGAGTCCATAAAAAACATGATTTTTCTTAAAATCCAACTTTATGTTTATTCTGTGACTGAATTCGAATTATACCACAATTCTCAACGCTTTTCTAAAATTTCAGCCCGTTTGGTCCCATAGAGCCTGAGAAAACTGCATCAAAAGTTCGAACCCAAGTCTGAAATGAGTATCCATAAAAATTATGATTTTTCTAAGAATAAAACTTTATGGAGATTTTGTGACTGAATTCTATTTGGAGCATGATTCTTATCACTGTTCCAAAATTTCAGCCCGTTTGGTCCCATAGAGCCTGAGAAAACTGCTTCCAAAGTTCGAACCCAAGTCTGAAATGAGCGTCCATAAAAAACATGATTTTTCTAAAAATCCAACTTTATGGAGATGTTGTGACTGAATTCGATTTGGAGCATAATTGATTTTTTATTTTATTTTTTTATTGTTCTTTATTCAGTAAAGTTTATATATTACAGAAAAAGGGTAAATTTTTGGCCACCACACTAGGCACATGCCCGTGTTATAGTGGTCAATTTTATGTTAAGTATAATAATACAAATTTAAAATAAGTTGAATGAAAACAAAATAATATAAAAATGAAATAAAATAATTTATACATCTAAAACAAGTATGAAGTATAAAGGAATTAAAAATAAAACAAAATATCTACATAAGTTTAAGATATATGAATATAAAAAATAGGTGTGGAAAACAGAAAAAATAAAAATAATATAAAAAGTATATCAAAGAAAATACGTGATATTGAATTAAAAATAATACAAGGAGCATGTATCAAAAATAAGAAAAAATACAAGTACATTTGTGTTATTAAAAAAGAATTAAAAATGAAGTAAAAATAAAATAACATTAAGTAAAAGTGTATTTCTAAAAAAATAATACAAATACAATATAAAATCAAAGAAAGTACTATTTGGTAAGAAAGTAGGGATAAGTTATATCTTATTCTTATCACTGTTCCAAAATTTCAGCCCGTTTGGTCCCATAGAGCCTGAAAAAACTGCTTCAAAAGTTCGAACCCAAATCTGAAATGAGCGTCCATAAAAATCATGATTTTTCTAAGAATCAAATTTTATGGAGATTTTGTGACTGAATTCAATTTAAAGCACGATTATTAACACTTTTTCAAACTTTCAGCCCGTTTGGTCCCATAGCGCCTGAGAAAACTGCTTCAAAAGTTCGAGACCAAGTTTGAAGTGAGCGTCCATAAAAAACATGATTTTTCTAAAAATCCAACTTTATGGAGATTTTGTGACTGAATTCGATTTGGAGCATGATTTTTTATTTTTTTTTTATTATTAATTGTTCTTTATCACTGTTCTTAAAGTTCAGCCCGTTTGGTCCCATAGAGCCTGAGAAAACTGCTTCCAAAGTTCGAACCCAAGTCTGAAATGAGCGTCCATAAAAAACATGATTTTTCTGAAAATCCAACTTTATGTTTATTCTGTTACTGAATTCGATTTATACCACAATTCTTAACACTATTCCAAAATTTCAGCCGTTTGGTCCCATAGAGCCTGGGAAAACTGTTAAAAAGTTCGAACCTAAGTCTGTAATGAGCATCCATAAAAATCATGATCTTTCTAAGAATCAAAATTTATGGAGATTTTGTGACGGAATTTTATTTGGAGCATGATTCTTATAACTGTTCCAAAATTTCTGGCCGTTTGGTCCCATAGTGCCTGAGGAACTGCTTCAAAAGTTCGAACCCAAGTCTGAAATGAGCATCCATGAAAATCATGATTTTTCAAAGAATCAAACTTTATGGAGATTTTGTGACTGAATTCGATTTATACCACGATTCTTAACAATTTTTCAAAATTTAAGCCCGTTTGGTCCCATAGAGCCTGAGAAAACTGCATCAAAAGTTCGAACCCAAGTCTGAAATGAGCATCCAAAAAAATCGTGATTTTTCTAAGAATCAAAATTTATGGAGATTTTGTGACTGAATTCTATTTGGAGCATGATTCTTATCACTGTTCCAAAATTTCAGCCCGTTTGGTCCCATAGAGCCTGAAAAAACTGCTTCAAAAGTTCGAACCCAATTCTGAAATTAGCGTCCATAAAAATCATGATTTTTCTAAGAATCAAATTTTATGGAGATTTTGTGACTGAATTCAATTTATAGCACGATTATTAACACTTTTTCAAACTTTCAGCCCGTTTGGTCCCATAGAGCCTGAGAAAACTGCTTCCAAAGTTCGAACCCAAGTCTGAAATGAGCGTCCATAAAAAACATGATTTTTCTTAAAATCCAACTTTATGTTTATTCTGTGACTGAATTCGATTTATACCACAATTCTTAACGCTTTTCTAAAATTTCAGCCCGTTTGGTCCCATAGAGCCTGAGAAAACTGCATCAAAAGTTCGAACCCAAGTCTGAAATGAGTATCCATAAAAATCATGATTTTTCTAAGAATAAAACTTTATGGAGATTTTGTGACTGAATTCTATTTGGAGCATGATTCTTATCACTGTTCCAAAATTTCAGCCCGTTTGGTCCCATAGAGCCTTAGAAAACTGCTTCCAAAGTTCGAACCCAAGTCTGAAAAATGAGCGTCCATAACAAACATGATTTTTCTAAAAATCCAACTTTATGGAGATTTTGTGACTAAATTCGATTTGGAGCATGATTGATTTTTTATTTTATTTTTTTATTGTTCTTTATTCAGTAAAGTTTATACATTACAGTAAACGGGTAAATTTTTGTTAACCACACTAGGCACATGCCCGTGTTATAGTGGACAATTTTATGTTAAGTATAATAATAAAAATTAAAAATAAGTTAAATGAAAACAAAATAATATAAAAATAAAATAAGATAATTTATACATCTAAAACAAGTATGAAGTATAAAGGAATTAAAAATAATGCAAAATATCTACATAAGATTAAGATATATGAATATAAAAAATTGTTGTGGAAAACAGAAAAATTAAAAATAATATAAAAAGTTTATCAAAGAAAATACGTGATATTGAATTAAAAATAATACAAGGAGCATGAATCAAAAATATGAAAAAATACAAGTACATTTGTGTTATTAAAATAGAATTAAAAATGTAGAAAAAATACAAGTACATTGAGTACAAGTGTATTTGGTAAGAAAGTAGGGATAAGTTATGTCTTATTCTTATCAGTGTTCCAAAATTTCTGCCCGTTTGGTCCCATAGAGCCTGAGAAAACTGCTTAAAAAGTTCGAACCCAAGTCTGTAATGAGCATCCATAAAAATCATGATCTTTCTAAGAATCAAACTTTATGGAGATTTTGTGACTGAATTCGATTTGGAGCATGATTCTTATTACTGTTCCAAAATTTCAGCCCGTTCGGTCCCATCGAGCCTGAGAAAACTGCTTACAAAGTTCGAACCCAAGTCTGAAATGAGCATCGATAAAAATCATGATTTTTCTAAGATTCAAACTTAATGGAGATTTTGAGACTGAATTCGATTTATACCACGATTCTTAAGAATTCTTCAAAATTTCAGCAGGTTTGGTCGCATAGAGCCTGAGAAAACTGCTTCAAAAGTTCGAACCCAAGTCTGAAATGAGAGTCCATAAAAAACATGATTTTTCTTAAAATCCAACTTTATGTTTATTCTGTGACTGAATTCGAATTATACCACAATTCTCAACGCTTTTCTAAAATTTCAGCCCGTTTGGTCCCATAGAGCCTGAGAAAACTGCATCAAAAGTTCGAACCCAAGTCTGAAATGAGTATCCATAAAAATCATGATTTTTCTAAGAATAAAACTTTATGGAGATTTTGTGACTGAATTCGATGAGTACTACTATTCTTAAGAATTTTTCAAAATTTCAGCAGGTTTGGTCGCATAGAGCCTGAGAAAACTGCTTCAAACTTTGAACCCAAGTCTGAAATGAGCGTCCATAAAAATCATGATTTTTCTGAGAATCAAACTTTATGGAGATTTTGTGACTGAATTCGATTTTTACTACTATTCTTAAGAATTTTTCAAAATTTCAGCAGGTTTGGTCCCATAGAGCCTGAGAAAACTGCTTCAAACTTCAAACCCAAGTCTGAAATGAGCAGCCATAAAAATCATGATTTTTCTGAGAATCAAACTTTATGGAGATTTTGTGACTGAATTCGATTTGTACTACTATTCTTATCACTATTTCAAAATTTCAGCCCTTTTGGTCCCATAGAGCCTGAGAAAACTGCTTCAAAAGTTCGAACCCAAGTCTGAAATGAGAGTCCATAAAAAACATGATTTTTCTTAAAATCCAACTTTATGTTTATTCTGTGACTGAATTCGAATTATACCACAATTCTCAACGCTTTTCTAAAATTTCAGCCCGTTTGGTCCCATAGAGCCTGAGAAAACTGCATCAAAAGTTCGAACCCAAGTCTGAAATGAGTATCCATAAAAATTATGATTTTTCTAAGAATAAAACTTTATGGAGATTTTGTGACTGAATTCTATTTGGAGCATGATTCTTATCACTGTTCCAAAATTTCAGCCCGTTTGGTCCCATAGAGCCTGAGAAAACTGCTTCCAAAGTTCGAACCCAAGTCTGAAATGAGCGTCCATAAAAAACATGATTTTTCTAAAAATCCAACTTTATGGAGATGTTGTGACTGAATTCGATTTGGAGCATAATTGATTTTTTATTTTATTTTTTTATTGTTCTTTATTCAGTAAAGTTTATATATTACAGAAAAAGGGTAAATTTTTGGCCACCACACTAGGCACATGCCCGTGTTATAGTGGTCAATTTTATGTTAAGTATAATAATACAAATTTAAAATAAGTTGAATGAAAACAAAATAATATAAAAATGAAATAAAATAATTTATACATCTAAAACAAGTATGAAGTATAAAGGAATTAAAAATAAAACAAAATATCTACATAAGTTTAAGATATATGAATATAAAAAATAGGTGTGGAAAACAGAAAAAATAAAAATAATATAAAAAGTATATCAAAGAAAATACGTGATATTGAATTAAAAATAATACAAGGAGCATGTATCAAAAATAAGAAAAAATACAAGTACATTTGTGTTATTAAAAAAGAATTAAAAATGAAGTAAAAATAAAATAACATTAAGTAAAAGTGTATTTCTAAAAAAATAATACAAATACAATATAAAATCAAAGAAAGTACTATTTGGTAAGAAAGTAGGGATAAGTTATATCTTATTCTTATCACTGTTCCAAAATTTCAGCCCGTTTGGTCCCATAGAGCCTGAAAAAACTGCTTCAAAAGTTCGAACCCAAATCTGAAATGAGCGTCCATAAAAATCATGATTTTTCTAAGAATCAAATTTTATGGAGATTTTGTGACTGAATTCAATTTAAAGCACGATTATTAACACTTTTTCAAACTTTCAGCCCGTTTGGTCCCATAGCGCCTGAGAAAACTGCTTCAAAAGTTCGAGACCAAGTTTGAAGTGAGCGTCCATAAAAAACATGATTTTTCTAAAAATCCAACTTTATGGAGATTTTGTGACTGAATTCGATTTGGAGCATGATTTTTTATTTTTTTTTTATTATTAATTGTTCTTTATCACTGTTCTTAAAGTTCAGCCCGTTTGGTCCCATAGAGCCTGAGAAAACTGCTTCCAAAGTTCGAACCCAAGTCTGAAATGAGCGTCCATAAAAAACATGATTTTTCTGAAAATCCAACTTTATGTTTATTCTGTTACTGAATTCGATTTATACCACAATTCTTAACACTATTCCAAAATTTCAGCCGTTTGGTCCCATAGAGCCTGGGAAAACTGTTAAAAAGTTCGAACCTAAGTCTGTAATGAGCATCCATAAAAATCATGATCTTTCTAAGAATCAAAATTTATGGAGATTTTGTGACGGAATTTTATTTGGAGCATGATTCTTATAACTGTTCCAAAATTTCTGGCCGTTTGGTCCCATAGTGCCTGAGGAACTGCTTCAAAAGTTCGAACCCAAGTCTGAAATGAGCATCCATGAAAATCATGATTTTTCAAAGAATCAAACTTTATGGAGATTTTGTGACTGAATTCGATTTATACCACGATTCTTAACAATTTTTCAAAATTTAAGCCCGTTTGGTCCCATAGAGCCTGAGAAAACTGCATCAAAAGTTCGAACCCAAGTCTGAAATGAGCATCCAAAAAAATCGTGATTTTTCTAAGAATCAAAATTTATGGAGATTTTGTGACTGAATTCTATTTGGAGCATGATTCTTATCACTGTTCCAAAATTTCAGCCCGTTTGGTCCCATAGAGCCTGAAAAAACTGCTTCAAAAGTTCGAACCCAATTCTGAAATGAGCGTCCATAAAAATCATGATTTTTCTAAGAATCAAATTTTATGGAGATTTTGTGACTGAATTCAATTTATAGCACGATTATTAACACTTTTTCAAACTTTCAGCCCGTTTGGTCCCATAGAGCCTGAGAAAACTGCTTCCAAAGTTCGAACCCAAGTCTGAAATGAGCGTCCATAAAAAACATGATTTTTCTTAAAATCCAACTTTATGTTTATTCTGTTACTGAATTCGATTTACACCACAATTCTTAACACTGTTCCAAAATTTCAGCCGTTTGGTCCCATAGAGCCTGGGAAAACTGCTTAAAAAGTTCGAACCCAAGTCTGTAATGAGCATCCATTAGAATCATGATCTTTCTAAGAATCAAAATTTATGGAGATTTTGTGACTGAATTCGATTTGGAACATGATTCTTATTACTGTTCCAAAATTTCAGCCCGTTTGGTCCCATAGAGCCTGAGAAAACTGCTTCCAAAGTTCGAGCCCAAGTCTGAAATGAGCATCCATAAAAATCGTGATTTTTCTAAGAATCAAATTTTATGGAGATTTTGTGACTGAATTCTATTTGGAGCATTATTCTTATCACTGTTCCAAAATTTCAGCCCGTTTGGTCCCATAGAGTCTGAGAAAAATGCTTCAAAAGTTCGAACCCAAGTCTGAAATGAGAGTCCATAAAAATCATTATTTTTCAAAGAATCCAACTTTATAGAGATTTTAAGACTGAAGTCGATTTATACCACGATTCTTAACGCTTTTCTAAAATTTCAGCCCGTTTGGTCCCATAGAGCCTGAGAAAACTGCTTCAAAATTTCGAACCCAAGTCTGAAATGAGCGTCCATAAAAAACATGATTTTTCTAATAATCCAACTTTATGGAGATTTTGTGACTGAATTCGATTTGGAGCATGATTGTTTTTTTTTTTATTTTTTTTATTGTTCTTTATTCAGTAAAGTTTATACATTACAGTAAACGGGTAAATTTTTGGCCACCACACTAGGCACATGCCCGTGTTGTAGTGGTCAATTTTATGTTAAGTATAATAATACAAATTAAAAATAAGTTGAATGAAAACAAAATACTATAAAAATAAAATAAAATAATTTATACATCTAAAACAAGTATTAGTATAAAGGAATTAAAAATAATGCAAAATATCTACATTAGTTTAAGATATATGAATATAAAAAATAGGTGTGGAAAACAGAAAAATTAAAAATAATATAAAAAGTATATCAAAGAAAATACGTGATATTGAATTAAAAATAATATAAGGAGCATGTATCAAAAATAAGAAAAAATACAAGTACATTTGTGTTATTAAAATAGAATTAAAAATGTAGTAAAAATAAAAGTACATTAAGTACAAGTGTATTTCTAAAAAAATAATACAAATACAATATAAAATCAAAGAAAGTACTATTTGGTAAGAAAGTAGGGATAAGTTATATCTTATTCTTATCACTGTTCCAAAATTTCAGCCCGTTTGGTCCCATAGAGCATGAAAAAACTGCTTCAAAAGTTCGAACCCAAATCTGAAATGAGCGTCCATAAAAATCATGATTTTTCTAAGAATCAAATTATATGGAGATTTTGTGACTGAATTCAATTTAAAGCACGATTATTAACACTTTTTCAAACTTTCAGCCCGTTTGGTCCAATAGAGCCTGAGAAAACTGCTTCAAAAGTTCGAGACCAAGTTTGAAGTGAGCGTCCATAAAAAACATGATTTTTCTAAAAATCCAACTTTATGGAGATTTTGTGACTGAATTCGATTTGGAGCATGATTTTTTATTTTTAATTGTTCTTTATCACTGTTCTTAAAGTTCAGCCCGTTTGGTCCCATAGAGCCTGAGAAAACTGCTTCCAAAGTTCGAACCCAAGTCTGAAATGAGCGTCCATAAAAAACATGATTTTTCTTAAAATCCAACTTGGAGTTTATACTGTTACTGAATTCGATTTATACCACAATTCTTATTACTGTTCCAAAATTTCAGCCCGTTTGGTCCCATAGAGCCTGAGAAAACTGCTTCCAAAGTTCGAGCCCAAGTCTGAAATGAGCGTCCATAAAAAACATGATTTTTCTAAAAATCCAACTTTATGTTTATACTGTTACTGAATTCGATTTATACCACAATTCTTATTACTGTTCCAAAATTTCAGCCCGTTTGGTCCCATAGAGCCTGAGAAAACTGCATCAAAAGTTCGAACCCATGTCTGAAATGAGCATCCATAAAAATCATGATTTTTCTAAGTATCAAACTTTTTTGGAGATTTTGTGACTGAATTCGATTTGGAGCATGATTCTTATCACTTTTCCAAAATTTCTGGCCGTTTGGTCCCATAGGGCCTGAGAAAACTTCTTCCAAAGTTCGAACCCAAGTCTGAAATGAGCGTCCATAAAAAACATGATTTTTTTTTAAAATCCAACTTTATGTTTATTCTGTTACTAAATTCGATTTATACCACAATTCTTAACACTGTTCCAAAATTTCAGCCCGTTTGGTCCCATAGAGCCTGAGAAAACTGCTTCCAAAGTTCGAGCCCAAGTCTGAAATGAGCGTCCATAAAAAACATGATTTTTCGAAAAATCCAACTTTATGGAGACTTTGTGACTGAATTCGATTTGGAAAATGATTTTTTTTTTTAATTGTTCTTTATCACTGTTCTTAAAGTTCAGCCCGTTTGGTCCCATAGAGCCTGAGAAAACTGCTTCAAAAGTTCGAACCCAAGTCTGAAATGACATTCCATATAAATCATGATTTTTCTAAGAATCAAACATTATGGAGATTTTGTGACTGAATTCGATTCGGAGCATCATTCTTATCACTGTTCCAAAATTTCAGCCCGTTTGGTCCGATAGAGCCTGAGGAAACTGCTTCAAAAGTTCGAACCCAAGTCTGAAATGAGCATCCATAAAAATCAAGATTTTAATAAGAATCAAACTTTATGGAGATTTTGTGACTGAATTCTATTTGGAGCATGATTCTTATCACTGTTCCAAAATTTCAGCCCGTTTGGTCCCATAGAGTCTGAGAAAAATGCTTCAAAAGTTCGAACCCAAGTCTGAAATGAGATTCCATAAAAATCATGATTTTTCTAAGAATCCAACTTTATAGAGATTTTAAGACTGAATTCGATTTATTCCACGATTCTTTACGCTTTTCTAAAATTTCAGCCCGTTTGGTCCCATAGAGCCTGAGAAAACTGCTTTAAAAGTTCGAACCCAAGTCTGAAATGAGCGTCCATAAAAAACATGATTTTTCTAAAAATCAAACTTTTTGGAGATTTTGTGACTGAATTCTATTTGGAGCATGATTCTTATCACTGTTCCAAAATTTCAGCCCGTTTGGTCCCATAGAGCCTGAGAAAACTGCTTCATTTTTCGAACCCAAATCTGAAATGAGCGTCCATAAAAATCATGATTTTTCTGAGAATCAAAATTTATGGAGATTTTGTGACTGAATTCGATTTGGAGCATGATTTTTTTTTTTTTTTTTTTTTAATTGTTCTTTATCACTGTTCTTAAAGTTCAGCCCGTTTGGTCCCATAGAGCCTGAGAAAACTGCTTCCAAAGTTCGAACCCAAGTCTGAAATGACAGTCCATAAAAATCATGATTTTTCTAAGAATCAAACATTATGGAGATTTTGAGACTGAGTTCGATTCGGAGCATAATTCTAATCACTGTTCCGAAATTTCAGCCCCTTTGGTCCCATAGAGCCTGAGAAAACTGCTTCAAAAGTTCGAACCCAAGTCTGAAATGACAGTCCATATAAATCATGATTTTTCTAAGAATCAAACATTATGGAGATTTTGTGACTGAATTCGATTCGGAGCATAATTCTTATCACTGTTCCAAAATTTCAGCCCGTTTGGTCCGATAGAGCCTGAGGAAACTGCTTCAAAAGTTCGAACCCAAATCTGAAATGAAAGTCCATAAAAAACATGATTTTTCTAAGAATCCAACTTTATAGAGATTTTAAGACTGAATTCGATTTATTCCACGATTCTTATCACTGTTCCAAAATTTCAGCCGTTTGGTCCCATAGAGCCTGGGAAAACTGCTTAAAAAGTTCGAACCCAATTCTGTAATGAGCATCCATAAAAATCATGATCTTTCTACGAATCAAAATTTATGGAGATTTTGTGACTGAATTCGATTTGGAGAATGATTCTTATTACTGTTCCAAAATTTCAGCCCGTTTGGTCCCATAGAGCCTGAGAAAACTGCTTCCAAAGTTCGAGCCCAAGTCTGAAATGAGCATCCATAAAAATCGTGATTTTTCTAAGAATCAAATTTTATGGAGATTTTGTGACTGAATTCTATTTGGAGCATTATTCTTATCACTGTTCCAAAATTTCAGCCCGTTTGGTCCCATAGAGCCTGAGAAAACTGCTTCATTTTTCGAACCCAATTCTGAAATGAGCGTCCATAAAAATCATGATTTTTCTGAGAATCAAACTTTATGGAGATTTTGTGACTGAATTCGATTTGGAGCATGATTTTTTTTTTTTTTTTTTTTTAATTGTTCTTTATCACTGTTCTTAAAGTTCAGCCCGTTTGGTCCCATAGAGCCTGAGAAAACTGCTTCCAAAGTTCGAACCCAAGTCTGAAATGACAGTCCATAAAAATCATGATTTTTCTAAGAATCAAACATTATGGAGATTTTGAGACTGAATTCGATTCGGAGCATAATTCTAATCACTGTTCCGAAATTTCAGCCCCTTTGGTCCCATAGAGCCTGAGAAAACTGCTTCAAAAGTTCGAACCCAAGTCTGAAATGACAGTCCATATAAATCATGATTTTTCTAAGAATCAAACATTATGGAGATTTTGTGACTGAATTCGATTCGGAGCATAATTCTTATCACTGTTCCAAAATTTCAGCCCGTTTGGTCCGATAGAGCCTGAGGAAACTGCTTCAAAAGTTCGAACCCAAATCTGAAATGAAAGTCCATAAAAAACATGATTTTTCTAAGAATCCAACTTTATAGAGATTTTAAGACTGAATTCGATTTATTCCACGATTCTTATCACTGTTCCAAAATTTCAGCCGTTTGGTCCCATAGAGCCTGGGAAAACTGCTTAAAAAGTTCGAACCCAATTCTGTAATGAGCATCCATAAAAATCATGATCTTTCTACGAATCAAAATTTATGGAGATTTTGTGACTGAATTCGATTTGGAGAATGATTCTTATTACTGTTCCAAAATTTCAGCCCGTTTGGTCCCATAGAGCCTGAGAAAACTGCTTCCAAAGTTCGAGCCCAAGTCTGAAATGAGCATCCATAAAAATCGTGATTTTTCTAAGAATCAAATTTTATGGAGATTTTGTGACTGAATTCTATTTGGAGCATTATTCTTATCACTGTTCCAAAATTTCAGCCCGTTTGGTCCCATAGAGCCTGAGAAAACTGCTTCATTTTTCGAACCCAATTCTGAAATGAGCGTCCATAAAAATCATGATTTTTCTGAGAATCAAACTTTATGGAGATTTTGTGACTGAATTCGATTTGGAGCATGATTTTTTTTTTTTTTTTTTTTTTAATTGTTCTTTATCACTGTTCTTAAAGTTCAGCCCGTTTGGTCCCATAGAGCCTGAGAAAACTGCTTCCAAAGTTCGAACCCAAGTCTGAAATGACAGTCCATAAAAATCATGATTTTTCTAAGAATCAAACATTATGGAAATTTTGAGACTGAGTTCGATTCGGAGCATAATTCTAATCACTGTTCCGAAATTTCAGCCCCTTTGGTCCCATAGAGCCTGAGAAAACTGCTTCAAAAGTTCGAACCCAAGTCTGAAATGACAGTCCATATAAATCATGATTTTTCTAAGAATCAAAAATTATGGAGATTTTGTGACTGAATTCGATTCGGAGCATAATTCTTATCACTGTTCCAAAATTTCAGCCCGTTTGGTCCGATAGAGCCTGAGGAAACTGCTTCAAAAGTTCGAACCCAAATCTGAAATGAAAGTCCATAAAAAACATGATTTTTCTAAGAATCCAACTTTATAGAGATTTTAAGACTGAATTCGATTTATTCCACGATTCTTATCACTGTTCCAAAATTTCAGCCGTTTGGTCCCATAGAGCCTGGGAAAACTGCTTAAAAAGTTCGAACCCAATTCTGTAATGAGCATCCATAAAAATCATGATCTTTCTACGAATCAAAATTTATGGAGATTTTGTGACTGAATTCGATTTGGAGAATGATTCTTATTACTGTTCCAATATTTCAGCCCGTTTGGTCCCATAGAGCCTGAGAAAACTGCTTCCAAAGTTCGAGCCCAAGTCTGAAATGAGCATCCATAAAAATCGTGATTTTTCTAAGAATAAAATTTTATGGAGATTTTGTGACTGAATTCTATTTGGAGCATTATTCTTATCACTGTTCCAAAATTTCAGCCCGTTTGGTCCCATAGAGCCTGAGAAAACTGCTTCATTTTTCGAACCCAATTCTGAAATGAGCGTCCATAAAAATCATGATTTTTCTGAGAATCAAACTTTATGGAGATTTTGTGACTGAATTCGATTTGGAGCATGATTCTTATTACTGTTCCAAAATTTCAGCCCGTTTGGTCCCATAGAGCCTGAGAAAACTGCTTCCAAAGTTCGAGCCCAAGTCTGAAATGAGCATCCATAAAAATCGTGATTTTTCTAAGAATCAAATTTTATGGAGATTTTGTGACTGAATTCTATTTGGAGCATTATTCTTATCACTGTTCCAAAATTTCAGCCCGTTTGGTCCCATAGAGCCTGAGAAAACTGCTTCATTTTTCGAACCCAATTCTGAAATGAGCGTCCATAAAAATCATGATTTTTCTTAGAATCAAACATTATGGAGATTTTGTGACTGAATTCGATTCGGAGCATAATTCTTATCACTGTTCCAAAATTTCAGCCCGTTTGGTCCGATAGAGCCTGAGGAAACTGCTTCAAAAGTTCGAACCCAAATCTGAAATGAAAGTCCATAAAAAACATGATTTTTCTAAGAATCCAACTTTATAGAGATTTTAAGACTGAATTCGATTTATTCCACGATTCTTATCACTGTTCCAAAATTTCAGCCGTTTGGTCCCATAGAGCCTGGGAAAACTGAATAAAAAGTTCGAACCCAATTCTGTAATGAGCATCCATAAAAATCATGATCTTTCTAAGAATCAAAATTTATGGAGATTTTGTGACTGAATTCGATTTGGAGCATGATTCTTATTACTGTTCCAAAATTTCAGCCCGTTTGGTCCCATAGAGCCTGAGAAAACTGCTTCCAAAGTTCGAGCCCAAGTCTGAAATGAGCATCCATAAAAATCGTGATTTTTCTAAGAATCAAATTTTATGGAGATTTTGTGACTGAATTCTATTTGGAGCATTATTCTTATCACTGTTCCAAAATTTCAGCCCGTTTGGTCCCATAGAGCCTGAGAAAACTGCTTCATTTTTCGAACCCAATTCTGAAATGAGCGTCCATAAAAATCATGATTTTTCTGAGAATCAAACTTTATGGAGATTTTGTGACTGAATTCGATTTGGAGCATGATTTTTTTTTTTTTTTTTTTTTAATTGTTCTTTATCACTGTTCTTAAAGTTCAGCCCGTTTGGTCCCATAGAGCCTGAGAAAACTGCTTCCAAAGTTCCAGAACCCAAGTCTGAAATGACAGTCCATAAAAATCATGGTTTTTCTAAGAATCAAACAATATGGAGATTTTGAGACTGAATTCGATTCGGAGCATAATTCTAATCACTGTTCCGAAATTTCAGCCCCTTTGGTCCCATAGAGCCTGAGAAAACTGCTTCAAAAGTTCGAACCCAAGTCTGAAATGACAGTCCATATAAATCATGATTTTTCTAAGAATCAAACATTATGGAGATTTTGTGACTGAATTCGATTCGGAGCATAATTCTTATCACTGTTCCAAAATTTCAGCCCGTTTGGTCCGATAGAGCCTGAGGAAACTGCTTCAAAAGTTCGAACCCAAATCTGAAATGAAAGTCCAAAAAAAACATGATTTTTCTAAGAATCCAACTTTATAGAGATTTTAAGACTGAATTCGATTTATTCCACGATTCTTATCACTGTTCCAAAATTTCAGCCGTTTGGTCCCATAGAGCCTGGGAAAACTGCTTAAAAAGTTCGAACCCAATTCTGTAATGAGCATCCATAAAAATCATGATCTTTCTAAGAATCAAAATTTATGGAGATTTTGTGACTGAATTCGATTTGGAGCATGATTCTTATTACTGTTCCAAAATTTCAGCCCGTTTGGTCCCATAGAGCCTGAGAAAACTGCTTCCAAAGTTCGAGCCCAAGTCTGAAATGAGCATCCATAAAAATCGTGATTTTTCTAAGAATCAAATTTTATGGAGATTTTGTGACTGAATTCTATTTGGAGCATTATTCTTATCACTGTTCCAAAATTTCAGCCCGTTTGGTCCCATAGAGCCTGAGAAAACTGCTTCATTTTTCGAACCCAATTCTGAAATGAGCGTCCATAAAAATCATGATTTTTCTGAGAATCAATCTTTATGGAGATTTTGTGACTGAATTCGATTTGGAGCATGATTTTTTTTTTTTTTTTTTTTTTTAATTGTTCTTTATCACTGTTCTTAAAGTTCAGCCCGTTTGGTCCCATAGAGCCTGAGAAAACTGCTTCCAAAGTTCGAACCCAAGTCTGAAATGACAGTCCATAAAAATCATGATTTTTCTAAGAATCAAACATTATGGAGATTTTGAGACTGAATTCGATTCGGAGCATAATTCTAATCACTGTTCCGAAATTTCACCCCCTTTGGTCCCATAGAGCCTGAGAAAACTGCTTCAAAAGTTCGAACCCAAGTCTGAAATGACAGTCCATATAAATCATGATTTTTCTTAGAATCAAACATTATGGAGATTTTGTGACTGAATTCGATTCGGAGCATAATTCTTATCACTGTTCCAAAATTTCAGCCCGTTTGGTCCGATAGAGCCTGAGGAAACTGCTTCAAAAGTTCGAACCCAAATCTGAAATGAAAGTCCATAAAAAACATGATTTTTCTAAGAATCCAACTTTATAGAGATTTTAAGACTGAATTCGATTTATTCCACGATTCTTATCACTGTTCCAAAATTTCAGCCGTTTGGTCCCATAGAGCCTGGGAAAACTGAATAAAAAGTTCGAATTCAATTCTGTAATGAGCATCCATAAAAATCATGATCTTTCTAAGAATCAAAATTTATGGAGATTTTGTGACTGAATTCGATTTGGAGCATGATTCTTATTACTGTTCCAAAATTTCAGCCCGTTTGGTCCCATAGAGCCTGAGAAAACTGCTTCCAAAGTTCGAGCCCAAGTCTGAAATGAGCATCCATAAAAATCGTGATTTTTCTAAGAATCAAATTTTATGGAGATTTTGTGACTGAATTCTATTTGGAGCATTATTCTTATCACTGTTCCAAAATTTCAGCCCGTTTGGTCCCATAGAGCCTGAGAAAACTGCTTCATTTTTCGAACCCAATTCTGAAATGAGCGTCCATAAAAATCATGATTTTTCTGAGAATCAAACTTTATGGAGATTTTGTGACTGAATTCGATTTAGAGCATGATTTTTTTTTTTTTTTTTTTTAATTGTTCTTTATCACTGTTCTTAAAGTTCAGCCCGTTTGGTCCCAGAGAGCCTGAGAAAACTGCTTCCAAAGTTCCAGAACCCAAGTCTGAAATGACAGTCCATAAAAATCATGGTTTTTCTAAGAATCAAACAATATGGAGATTTTGAGACTGAATTCGATTCGGAGCATAATTCTAATCACTGTTCCGAAATTTCAGCCCCTTTGGTCCCATAGAGCCTGAGAAAACTGCTTCAAAAGTTCGAACCCAAGTCTGAAATGACAGTCCATATAAATCATGATTTTTCTAAGAATCAAACATTATGGAGATTTTGTGACTGAATTCGATTCGGAGCATAATTCTTATCACTGTTCCAAAATTTCAGCCCGTTTGGTCCGATAGAGCCTGAGGAAACTGCTTCAAAAGTTCGAACCCAAATCTGAAATGAAAGTCCAAAAAAAACATGATTTTTCTAAGAATCCAACTTTATAGAGATTTTAAGACTGAATTCGATTTATTCCACGATTCTTATCACTGTTCCAAAATTTCAGCCGTTTGGTCCCATAGAGCCTGGGAAAACTGCTTAAAAAGTTCGAACCCAATTCTGTAATGAGCATCCATAAAAATCATGATCTTTCTAAGAATCAAAATTTATGGAGATTTTGTGACTGAATTCGATTTGGAGCATGATTCTTATTACTGTTCCAAAATTTCAGCCCGTTTGGTCCCATAGAGCCTGAGAAAACTGCTTCCAAAGTTCGAGCCCAAGTCTGAAATGAGCATCCATAAAAATCGTGATTTTTCTAAGAATCAAATTTTATGGAGATTTTGTGACTGAATTCTATTTGGAGCATTATTCTTATCACTGTTCCAAAATTTCAGCCCGTTTGGTCCCATAGAGCCTGAGAAAACTGCTTCATTTTTCGAACCCAATTCTGAAATGAGCGTCCATAAAAATCATGATTTTTCTGAGAATCAATCTTTATGGAGATTTTGTGACTGAATTCGATTTGGAGCATGATTTTTTTTTTTTTTTTTTTTAATTGTTCTTTATCACTGTTCTTAAAGTTCAGCCCGTTTGGTCCCATAGAGCCTGAGAAAACTGCTTCCAAAGTTCGAACCCAAGTCTGAAATGACAGTCCATAAAAATCATGATTTTTCTAAGAATCAAACATTATGGAGATTTTGAGACTGAATTCGATTCGGAGCATAATTCTAATCACTGTTCCGAAATTTCACCCCCTTTGGTCCCATAGAGCCTGAGAAAACTGCTTCAAAAGTTCGAACCCAAGTCTGAAATGACAGTCCATATAAATCATGATTTTTCTAAGAATCAAACATTATGGAGATTTTGTGACTGAATTCGATTCGGAGCATAATTCTTATCACTGTTCCAAAATTTCAGCCCGTTTGGTCCGATAGAGCCTGAGGAAACTGCTTCAAAAGTTCGAACCCAAATCTGAAATGAAAGTCCATAAAAAACATGATTTTTCTAAGAATCCAACTTTATAGAGATTTTAAGACTGAATTCGATTTATTCCACGATTCTTATCACTGTTCCAAAATTTCAGCCGTTTGGTCCCATAGAGCCTGGGAAAACTGCTTAAAAAGTTCGAACCCAATTCTGTAATGAGCATCCATAAAAATCATGATCTTTTTAAGAATCAAAATTTATGGAGATTTTGTGACTGAATTCTATTTGGAGCATTATTCTTATCACTGTTCCAAAATTTCAGCCCGTTTGGTCCCATAGAGCCTGAGAAAACTGCTTCATTTTTCGAACCCAATTCTGAAATGAGCGTCCATAAAAATCATGATTTTTCTGAGAATCAAACTTTATGGAGATTTTGTGACTGAATTCGATTTGGAGCATGATTTTTTTTTTTTTTTTTTTTAATTGTTCTTTATCACTGTTCTTAAAGTTCAGCCCGTTTGGTCCCATAGAGCCTGAGAAAACTGCTTCCAAAGTTCGAGCCCAAGTCTGAAATGAGCATCCATAAAAATCGTGATTTTTCTAAGAATCAAATTTTATGGAGATTTTGTGACTGAATTCTATTTGGAGCATTATTCTTATCACTGTTCCAAAATTTCAGCCCGTTTGGTCCCATAGAGCCTGAGAAAACTGCTTCATTTTTCGAACCCAATTCTGAAATGAGCGTCCATAAAAATCATGATTTTTCTGAGAATCAATCTTTATGGAGATTTTGTGACTGAATTCGATTTGGAGCATGATTTTTTTTTTTTTTTTTTTTTTAATTGTTCTTTATCACTGTTCTTAAAGTTCAGCCCGTTTGGTCCCATAGAGCCTGAGAAAACTGCTTCCAAAGTTCGAACCCAAGTCTGAAATGACAGTCCATAAAAATCATGATTTTTCTAAGAATCAAACATTATGGAGATTTTGTGACTGAATTCGATTCGGAGCATAATTCTTATCACTGTTCCAAAATTTCTGCCCGTTTGGTCCGATAGAGCCTGAGGAAACTGCTTCAAAAGTTCGAACCCAAATCTGAAATGAAAGTCCATAAAAAACATGATTTTTCTAAGAATCCAACTTTATAGAGATTTTAAGACTGAATTCGATTTATTCCACGATTCTTATCACTGTTCCAAAATTTCAGCCGTTTGGTCCCATAGAGCCTGGGAAAACTGCTTAAAAAGTTCGAACCCAATTCTGTAATGAGCATCCATAAAAATCATGATCTTTTTAAGAATCAAAATTTATGGAGATTTTGTGACTGAATTCGATTTGGAGCATGATTCTTATTACTGTTCCAAAATTTCAGCCCGTTTGGTCCCATAGAGCCTGAGAAAACTGCTTCCAAAGTTCGAGCCCAAGTCTGAAATGAGCATCCATAAAAATCGTGATTTTTCTAAGAATCAAATTTTATGGAGATTTTGTGACTGAATTCTATTTGGAGCATTATTCTTATCACTGTTCCAAAATTTCAGCCCGTTTGGTCCCATAGAGCCTGAGAAAACTGCTTCATTTTTCGAACCCAATTCTGAAATGAGCGTCCATAAAAATCATGATTTTTCTGAGAATCAAACTTTATGGAGATTTTGTGACTGAATTCGATTTGGAGCATGATTTTTTTTTTTTTTTTTTTAATTGTTCTTTATCACTGTTCTTAAAGTTCAGCCCTTTTGGTCCCATAGAGCCTGAGAAAACTGCTTCCAAAGTTCGAACCCAAGTCTGAAATGACAGTCCATAAAAATCATGATTTTTCTAAGAATCAAACATTATGGAGATTTTGAGACTGAATTCGATTCGGAGCATAATTCTAATCACTGTTCCGAAATTTCACCCCCTTTGGTCCCATAGAGCCTGAGAAAACTGCTTCAAAAGTTCGAACCCAAGTCTGAAATGACAGTCCATATAAATCATGATTTCTCTAAGAATCAAACATTATGGAGATTTTGTGACTGAATTCGATTCGGAGCATAATTCTTATCACTGTTCCAAAATTTCAGCCCGTTTGGTCCGATAGAGCCTGAGGAAACTGCTTCAAAAGTTCGAACCCAAATCTGAAATGAAAGTCCAAAAAAAACATGATTTTTCTAAGAATCCAACTTTATAGAGATTTTAAGACTGAATTCGATTTATTCCACGATTCTTATCACTGTTCCAAAATTTCAGCCGTTTGGTCCCATAGAGCCTGGGAAAACTGCTTAAAAAGTTCGAACCCAATTCTGTAATGAGCATCCATAAAAATCATGATCTTTCTAAGAATCAAAATTTATGGAGATTTTGTGACTGAATTCGATTTGGAGCATGATTCTTATTACTGTTCCAAAATTTCAGCCCGTTTGGTCCCATAGAGCCTGAGAAAACTGCTTCCAAAGTTCGAGCCCAAGTCTGAAATGAGCATCCATAAAAATCGTGATTTTTCTAAGAATCAAATTTTATGGAGATTTTGTGACTGAATTCTATTTGGAGCATTATTCTTATCACTGTTCCAAAATTTCAGCCCGTTTGGTCCCATAGAGCCTGAGAAAACTGCTTCATTTTTCGAACCCAATTCTGAAATGAGCGTCCATAAAAATCATGATTTTTCTGAGAATCAATCTTTATGGAGATTTTGTGACTGAATTCGATTTGGAGCATGATTTTTTTTTTTTTTTTTTTTTTAATTGTTCTTTATCACTGTTCTTAAAGTTCAGCCCGTTTGGTCCCATAGAGCCTGAGAAAACTGCTTCCAAAGTTCGAACCCAAGTCTGAAATGACAGTCCATAAAAATCATGATTTTTCTAAGAATCAAACATTATGGAGATTTTGTGACTGAATTCGATTCGGAGCATAATTCTTATCACTGTTCCAAAATTTCAGCCCGTTTGGTCCGATAGAGCCTGAGGAAACTGCTTCAAAAGTTCGAACCCAAATCTGAAATGAAAGTCCATAAAAAACATGATTTTTCTAAGAATCCAACTTTATAGAGATTTTAAGACTGAATTCGATTTATTCCACGATTCTTATCACTGTTCCAAAATTTCAGCCGTTTGGTCCCATAGAGCCTGGGAAAACTGCTTAAAAAGTTCGAACCCAATTCTGTAATGAGCATCCATAAAAATCATGATCTTTTTAAGAATCAAAATTTATGGAGATTTTGTGACTGAATTCGATTTGGAGCATGATTCTTATTACTGTTCCGAAATTTCAGCCCGTTTGGTCCCATAGAGCCTGAGAAAACTGCTTCCAAAGTTCGAGCCCAAGTCTGAAATGAGCATCCATAAAAATCGTGATTTTTCTAAGAATCAAATTTTATGGAGATTTTGTGACTGAATTCTATTTGGAGCATTATTCTTATCACTGTTCCAAAATTTCAGCCCGTTTGGTCCCATAGAGCCTGAGAAAACTGCTTCATTTTTCGAACCCAATTCTGAAATGAGCGTCCATAAAAATCATGATTTTTCTGAGAATCAAACTTTATGGAGATTTTGTGACTGAATTCGATTTGGAGCATGATTTTTTTTTTTTTTTTTTTTTAATTGTTCTTTATCACTGTTCTTAAAGTTCAGCCCGTTTGGTCCCATAGAGCCTGAGAAAACTGCTTCCAAAGTTCGAACCCAAGTCTGAAATGACAGTCCATAAAAATCATGATTTTTCTAAGAATCAAACATTATGGAGATTTTGAGACTGAATTCGATTCGGAGCATAATTCTAATCACTGTTCCGAAATTTCACCCCCTTTGGTCCCATAGAGCCTGAGAAAACTGCTTCAAAAGTTCGAACCCAAGTCTGAAATGACAGTCCATATAAATCATGATTTTTCTAAGAATCAAACATTATGGAGATTTTGTGACTGAATTCGATTCGGAGCATAATTCTTATCACTGTTCCAAAATTTCAGCCCGTTTGGTCCGATAGAGCCTGAGGAAACTGCTTCAAAAGTTCGAACCCAAATCTGAAATGACAGTCCATAAAAATCATGATTTTTCTAAGAATCAAACATTATGGAGATTTTGAGACTGAATTCGATTCGGAGCATAATTCTAATCACTGTTCCGAAATTTCACCCCCTTTGGTCCCATAGAGCCTGAGAAAACTGCTTCAAAAGTTCGAACCCAAGTCTGAAATGACAGTCCATATAAATCATGATTTTTCTAAGAATCAAACATTATGGAGATTTTGTGACTGAATTCGATTCGGAGCATAATTCTTATCACTGTTCCAAAATTTCAGCCCGTTTGGTCCGATAGAGCCTGAGGAAACTGCTTCAAAAGTTCGAACCCAAATCTGAAATGAAAGTCCATAAAAAACATGATTTTTCTAAGAATCCAACTTTATAGAGATTTTAAGACTGAATTCGATTTATTCCACGATTCTTATCACTGTTCCAAAATTTCAGCCGTTTGGTCCCATAGAGCCTGGGAAAACTGCTTAAAAAGTTCGAACCCAATTCTGTAATGAGCATCCATAAAAATCATGATCTTTTTAAGAATCAAAATTTATGGAGATTTTGTGACTGAATTCTATTTGGAGCATTATTCTTATCACTGTTCCAAAATTTCAGCCCGTTTGGTCCCATAGAGCCTGAGAAAACTGCTTCATTTTTCGAACCCAATTCTGAAATGAGCGTCCATAAAAATCATGATTTTTCTGAGAATCAAACTTTATGGAGATTTTGTGACTGAATTCGATTTGGAGCATGATTTTTTTTTTTTTTTTTTTTAATTGTTCTTTATCACTGTTCTTAAAGTTCAGCCCGTTTGGTCCCATAGAGCCTGAGAAAACTGCTTCCAAAGTTCGAGCCCAAGTCTGAAATGAGCATCCATAAAAATCGTGATTTTTCTAAGAATCAAATTTTATGGAGATTTTGTGACTGAATTCTATTTGGAGCATTATTCTTATCACTGTTCCAAAATTTCAGCCCGTTTGGTCCCATAGAGCCTGAGAAAACTGCTTCATTTTTCGAACCCAATTCTGAAATGAGCGTCCATAAAAATCATGATTTTTCTGAGAATCAATCTTTATGGAGATTTTGTGACTGAATTCGATTTGGAGCATGATTTTTTTTTTTTTTTTTTTTTTAATTGTTCTTTATCACTGTTCTTAAAGTTCAGCCCGTTTGGTCCCATAGAGCCTGAGAAAACTGCTTCCAAAGTTCGAACCCAAGTCTGAAATGACAGTCCATAAAAATCATGATTTTTCTAAGAATCAAACATTATGGAGATTTTGTGACTGAATTCGATTCGGAGCATAATTCTTATCACTGTTCCAAAATTTCAGCCCGTTTGGTCCGATAGAGCCTGAGGAAACTGCTTCAAAAGTTCGAACCCAAATCTGAAATGAAAGTCCATAAAAAACATGATTTTTCTAAGAATCCAACTTTATAGAGATTTTAAGACTGAATTCGATTTATTCCACGATTCTTATCACTGTTCCAAAATTTCAGCCGTTTGGTCCCATAGAGCCTGGGAAAACTGCTTAAAAAGTTCGAACCCAATTCTGTAATGAGCATCCATAAAAATCATGATCTTTTTAAGAATCAAAATTTATGGAGATTTTGTGACTGAATTCGATTTGGAGCATGATTCTTATTACTGTTCCAAAATTTCAGCCCGTTTGGTCCCATAGAGCCTGAGAAAACTGCTTCCAAAGTTCGAGCCCAAGTCTGAAATGAGCATCCATAAAAATCGTGATTTTTCTAAGAATCAAATTTTATGGAGATTTTGTGACTGAATTCTATTTGGAGCATTATTCTTATCACTGTTCCAAAATTTCAGCCCGTTTGGTCCCATAGAGCCTGAGAAAACTGCTTCATTTTTCGAACCCAATTCTGAAATGAGCGTCCATAAAAATCATGATTTTTCTGAGAATCAAACTTTATGGAGATTTTGTGACTGAATTCGATTTGGAGCATGATTTTTTTTTTTTTTTTTTTTAATTGTTCTTTATCACTGTTCTTAAAGTTCAGCCCTTTTGGTCCCATAGAGCCTGAGAAAACTGCTTCCAAAGTTCGAACCCAAGTCTGAAATGACAGTCCATAAAAATCATGATTTTTCTAAGAATCAAACATTATGGAGATTTTGAGACTGAATTCGATTCGGAGCATAATTCTAATCACTGTTCCGAAATTTCACCCCCTTTGGTCCCATAGAGCCTGAGAAAACTGCTTCAAAAGTTCGAACCCAAGTCTGAAATGACAGTCCATATAAATCATGATTTCTCTAAGAATCAAACATTATGGAGATTTTGTGACTGAATTCGATTCGGAGCATAATTCTTATCACTGTTCCAAAATTTCAGCCCGTTTGGTCCGATAGAGCCTGAGGAAACTGCTTCAAAAGTTCGAACCCAAATCTGAAATGAAAGTCCAAAAAAAACATGATTTTTCTAAGAATCCAACTTTATAGAGATTTTAAGACTGAATTCGATTTATTCCACGATTCTTATCACTGTTCCAAAATTTCAGCCGTTTGGTCCCATAGAGCCTGGGAAAACTGCTTAAAAAGTTCGAACCCAATTCTGTAATGAGCATCCATAAAAATCATGATCTTTCTAAGAATCAAAATTTATGGAGATTTTGTGACTGAATTCGATTTGGAGCATGATTCTTATTACTGTTCCAAAATTTCAGCCCGTTTGGTCCCATAGAGCCTGAGAAAACTGCTTCCAAAGTTCGAGCCCAAGTCTGAAATGAGCATCCATAAAAATCGTGATTTTTCTAAGAATCAAATTTTATGGAGATTTTGTGACTGAATTCTATTTGGAGCATTATTCTTATCACTGTTCCAAAATTTCAGCCCGTTTGGTCCCATAGAGCCTGAGAAAACTGCTTCATTTTTCGAACCCAATTCTGAAATGAGCGTCCATAAAAATCATGATTTTTCTGAGAATCAATCTTTATGGAGATTTTGTGACTGAATTCGATTTGGAGCATGATTTTTTTTTTTTTTTTTTTTTTAATTGTTCTTTATCACTGTTCTTAAAGTTCAGCCCGTTTGGTCCCATAGAGCCTGAGAAAACTGCTTCCAAAGTTCGAACCCAAGTCTGAAATGACAGTCCATAAAAATCATGATTTTTCTAAGAATCAAACATTATGGAGATTTTGTGACTGAATTCGATTCGGAGCATAATTCTTATCACTGTTCCAAAATTTCAGCCCGTTTGGTCCGATAGAGCCTGAGGAAACTGCTTCAAAAGTTCGAACCCAAATCTGAAATGAAAGTCCATAAAAAACATGATTTTTCTAAGAATCCAACTTTATAGAGATTTTAAGACTGAATTCGATTTATTCCACGATTCTTATCACTGTTCCAAAATTTCAGCCGTTTGGTCCCATAGAGCCTGGGAAAACTGCTTAAAAAGTTCGAACCCAATTCTGTAATGAGCATCCATAAAAATCATGATCTTTTTAAGAATCAAAATTTATGGAGATTTTGTGACTGAATTCGATTTGGAGCATGATTCTTATTACTGTTCCAAAATTTCAGCCCGTTTGGTCCCATAGAGCCTGAGAAAACTGCTTCCAAAGTTCGAGCCCAAGTCTGAAATGAGCATCCATAAAAATCGTGATTTTTCTAAGAATCAAATTTTATGGAGATTTTGTGACTGAATTCTATTTGGAGCATTATTCTTATCACTGTTCCAAAATTTCAGCCCGTTTGGTCCCATAGAGCCTGAGAAAACTGCTTCATTTTTCGAACCCAATTCTGAAATGAGCGTCCATAAAAATCATGATTTTTCTGAGAATCAAACTTTATGGAGATTTTGTGACTGAATTCGATTTGGAGCATGATTTTTTTTTTTTTTTTTTTTAATTGTTCTTTATCACTGTTCTTAAAGTTCAGCCCGTTTGGTCCCATAGAGCCTGAGAAAACTGCTTCCAAAGTTCGAACCCAAGTCTGAAATGACAGTCCATAAAAATCATGATTTTTCTAAGAATCAAACATTATGGAGATTTTGAGACTGAATTCGATTCGGAGCATAATTCTAATCACTGTTCCGAAATTTCACCCCCTTTGGTCCCATAGAGCCTGAGAAAACTGCTTCAAAAGTTCGAACCCAAGTCTGAAATGACAGTCCATATAAATCATGATTTTTCTAAGAATCAAACATTATGGAGATTTTGTGACTGAATTCGATTCGGAGCATAATTCTTATCACTGTTCCAAAATTTCAGCCCGTTTGGTCCGATAGAGCCTGAGGAAACTGCTTCAAAAGTTCGAACCCAAATCTGAAATGAAAGTCCAAAAAAAACATGATTTTTCTAAGAATCCAACTTTATAGAGATTTTAAGACTGAATTCGATTTATTCCACGATTCTTATCACTGTTCCAAAATTTCAGCCGTTTGGTCCCATAGAGCCTGGGAAAACTGCTTAAAAAGTTCGAACCCAATTCTGTAATGAGCATCCATAAAAATCATGATCTTTCTAAGAATCAAAATTTATGGAGATTTTGTGACTGAATTCGATTTGGAGCATGATTCTTATTACTGTTCCAAAATTTCAGCCCGTTTGGTCCCATAGAGCCTGAGAAAACTGCTTCCAAAGTTCGAGCCCAAGTCTGAAATGAGCATCCATAAAAATCGTGATTTTTCTAAGAATCAAATTTTATGGAGATTTTGTGACTGAATTCTATTTGGAGCATTATTCTTATCACTGTTCCAAAATTTCAGCCCGTTTGGTCCCATAGAGCCTGAGAAAACTGCTTCATTTTTCGAACCCAATTCTGAAATGAGCGTCCATAAAAATCATGATTTTTCTGAGAATCAATCTTTATGGAGATTTTGTGACTGAATTCGATTTGGAGCATGATTTTTTTTTTTTTTTTTTTTTTAATTGTTCTTTATCACTGTTCTTAAAGTTCAGCCCGTTTGGTCCCATAGAGCCTGAGAAAACTGCTTCCAAAGTTCGAACCCAAGTCTGAAATAACAGTCCATAAAAATCATGATTTTTCTAAGAATCAAACATTATGGAGATTTTGTGACTGAATTCGATTCGGAGCATAATTCTTATCACTGTTTCAAAATTTCAGCCCGTTTGGTCCGATAGAGCCTGAGGAAACTGCTTCAAAAGTTCGAACCCAAATCTGAAATGAAAGTCCATAAAAAACATGATTTTTCTAAGAATCCAACTTGATAGAGATTTTAAGACTGAATTCGATTTATTCCACGATTCTTATCACTGTTCCAAAATTTCAGCCGTTTGGTCCCATAGAGCCTGGGAAAACTGCTTAAAAAGTTCGAACCCAATTCTGTAATGAGCATCCATAAAAATCATGATCTTTTTAAGAATCAAAATTTATGGAGATTTTGTGACTGAATTCGATTTGGAGCATGATTCTTATTACTGTTCCAAAATTTCAGCCCGTTTGGTCCCATAGAGCCTGAGAAAACTGCTTCCAAAGTTCGAGCCCAAGTCTGAAATGAGCATCCATAAAAATCGTGATTTTTCTAAGAATCAAATTTTATTGAGATTTTGTGACTGAATTCTATTTGGAGCATTATTCTTATCACTGTTCCAAAATTTCAGCCCGTTTGGTCCCATAGAGCCTGAGAAAACTGCTTCATTTTTCGAACCCAATTCTGAAATGAGCGTCCATAAAAATCATGATTTTTCTGAGAATCAATCTTTATGGAGATTTTGTGACTGAAATCGATTTGGAGCATGATTTTTTTTTTTTTTTTTTTTAATTGTTCTTTATCACTGTTCTTAAAGTTCAGCCCGTTTGGTCCCATAGAGCCTGAGAAAACTGCTTCCAAAGTTCGAGCCCAAGTCTGAAATGAGCATCCATAAAAATCGTGATTTTTCTAAGAATCAAATTTTATGGAAATTTTGTGACTGAATTCTATTTGGAGCATTATTCTTATCACTGTTCCAAAATTTCAGCCCGTTTGGTCCCATAGAGCCTGAGAAAACTGCTTCATTTTTCGAACCCAATTCTGAAATGAGCGTCCATAAAAATCATGATTTTTCTGAGAATCAATCTTTATGGAGATTTTGTGACTGAATTCGATTTGGAGCATGATTTTTTTTTTTTTTTTTTTTTTAATTGTTCTTTATCACTGTTCTTAAAGTTCAGCCCGTTTGGTCCCATAGAGCCTGAGAAAACTGCTTCCAAAGTTCGAACCCAAGTCTGAAATGACAGTCCATAAAAATCATGATTTTTCTAAGAATCAAACATTATGGAGATTTTGTGACTGAATTCGATTCGGAGCATAATTCTTATCACTGTTTCAAAATTTCAGCCCGTTTGGTCCGATAGAGCCTGAGGAAACTGCTTCAAAAGTTCGAACCCAAATCTGAAATGAAAGTCCATAAAAAACATGATTTTTCTAAGAATCCAACTTTATAGAGATTTTAAGACTGAATTCGATTTATTCCACGATTCTTATCACTGTTCCAAAATTTCAGCCGTTTGGTCCCATAGAGCCTGGGAAAACTGCTTAAAAAGTTCGAACCCAATTCTGTAATGAGCATCCATAAAAATCATGATCTTTTTAAGAATCAAAATTTATGGAGATTTTGTGACTGAATTCGATTTGGAGCATGATTCTTATTACTGTTCCAAAATTTCAGCCCGTTTGGTCCCATAGAGCCTGAGAAAACTGCTTCCAAAGTTCGAGCCCAAGTCTGAAATGAGCATCCATAAAAATCGTGATTTTTCTAAGAATCAAATTTTATGGAGATTTTGTGACTGAATTCTATTTGGAGCATTATTCTTATCACTGTTCCAAAATTTCAGCCCGTTTGGTCCCATAGAGCCTGAGAAAACTGCTTCATTTTTCGAACCCAATTCTGAAATGAGCGTCCATAAAAATCATGATTTTTCTGAGAATCAAACTTTATGGAGATTTTGTGACTGAATTCGATTTGGAGCATGATTTTTTTTTTTTTTTTTTTTTAATTGTTCTTTATCACTGTTCTTAAAGTTCAGCCCGTTTGGTCCCATAGAGCCTGAGAAAACTGCTTCCAAAGTTCGAACCCAAGTCTGAAATGACAGTCCATAAAAATCATGATTTTTCTAAGAATCAAACATTATGGAGATTTTGAGACTGAATTCGATTCGGAGCATAATTCTAATCACTGTTCCGAAATTTCACCCCCTTTGGTCCCATAGAGCCTGAGAAAACTGCTTCAAAAGTTCGAACCCAAGTCTGAAATGACAGTCCATATAAATCATGATTTTTCTTAGAATCAAACATTATGGAGATTTTGTGACTGAATTCGATTCGGAGCATAATTCTTATCACTGTTCCAAAATTTCAGCCCGTTTGGTCCGATAGAGCCTGAGGAAACTGCTTCAAAAGTTCGAACCCAAATCTGAAATGAAAGTCCATAAAAAACATGATTTTTCTAAGAATCCAACTTTATAGAGATTTTAAGACTGAATTCGATTTATTCCACGATTCTTATCACTGTTCCAAAATTTCAGCCGTTTGGTCCCATAGAGCCTGGGAAAACTGAATAAAAAGTTCGAACCCAATTCTGTAATGAGCATCCATAAAAATCATGATCTTTCTAAGAATCAAAATTTATGGAGATTTTGTGACTGAATTCGATTTGGAGCATGATTCTTATTACTGTTCCAAAATTTCAGCCCGTTTGGTCCCATAGAGCCTGAGAAAACTGCTTCCAAAGTTCGAGCCCAAGTCTGAAATGAGCATCCATAAAAATCGTGATTTTTCTAAGAATCAAATTTTATGGAGATTTTGTGACTGAATTCTATTTGGAGCATTATTCTTATCACTGTTCCTAAATTTCAGCCCGTTTGGTCCCATAGAGCCTGAGAAAACTGCTTCATTTTTCGAACCCAATTCTGAAATGAGCGTCCATAAAAATCATGATTTTTCTGAGAATCAAACTTTATGGAGATTTTGTGACTGAATTCGATTTGGAGCATGATTTTTTTTTTTTTTTTTTTTTAATTGTTCTTTATCACTGTTCTTAAAGTTCAGCCCGTTTGGTCCCATAGAGCCTGAGAAAACTGCTTCCAAAGTTCCAGAACCCAAGTCTGAAATGACAGTCCATAAAAATCATGGTTTTTCTAAGAATCAAACAATATGGAGATTTTGAGACTGAATTCGATTCGGAGCATAATTCTAATCACTGTTCCGAAATTTCAGCCCCTTTGGTCCCATAGAGCCTGAGAAAACTGCTTCAAAAGTTCGAACCCAAGTCTGAAATGACAGTCCATATAAATCATGATTTTTCTAAGAATCAAACATTATGGAGATTTTGTGACTGAATTCGATTCGGAGCATAATTCTTATCACTGTTCCAAAATTTCAGCCCGTTTGGTCCGATAGAGCCTGAGGAAACTGCTTCAAAAGTTCGAACCCAAATCTGAAATGAAAGTCCAAAAAAAACATGATTTTTCTAAGAATCCAACTTTATAGAGATTTTAAGACTGAATTCGATTTATTCCACGATTCTTATCACTGTTCCAAAATTTCAGCCGTTTGGTCCCATAGAGCCTGGGAAAACTGCTTAAAAAGTTCGAACCCAATTCTGTAATGAGCATCCATAAAAATCATGATCTTTCTAAGAATCAAAATTTATGGAGATTTTGTGACTGAATTCGATTTGGAGCATGATTCTTATTACTGTTCCAAAATTTCAGCCCGTTTGGTCCCATAGAGCCTGAGAAAACTGCTTCCAAAGTTCGAGCCCAAGTCTGAAATGAGCATCCATAAAAATCGTGATTTTTCTAAGAATCAAATTTTATGGAGATTTTGTGACTGAATTCTATTTGGAGCATTATTCTTATCACTGTTCCAAAATTTCAGCCCGTTTGGTCCCATAGAGCCTGAGAAAACTGCTTCATTTTTCGAACCCAATTCTGAAATGAGGGTCCATAAAAATCATGATTTTTCTGAGAATCAATCTTTATGGAGATTTTGTGACTGAATTCGATTTGGAGCATGATTTTTTTTTTTTTTTTTTTTTTAATTGTTCTTTATCACTGTTCTTAAAGTTCAGCCCGTTTGGTCCCATAGAGCCTGAGAAAACTGCTTCCAAAGTTCGAACCCAAGTCTGAAATGACAGTCCATAAAAATCATGATTTTTCTAAGAATCAAACATTATGGAGATTTTGTGACTGAATTCGATTCGGAGCATAATTCTTATCACTGTTCCAAAATTTCAGCCCGTTTGGTCCGATAGAGCCTGAGGAAACTGCTTCAAAAGTTCGAACCCAAATCTGAAATGAAAGTCCATAAAAAACATGATTTTTCTAAGAATCCAACTTTATAGAGGTTTTAAGACTGAATTCGATTTATTCCACGATTCTTATCACTGTTCCAAAATTTCAGCCGTTTGGTCCCATAGAGCCTGGGAAAACTGCTTAAAAAGTTCGAACCCAATTCTGTAATGAGCATCCATAAAAATCATGATCTCTTAAGAATCAAAATTTATGGAGATTTTGTGACTGAATTCGATTTGGAGCATGATTCTTATTACTGTTCCAAAATTTCAGCCCGTTTGGTCCCATAGAGCCTGAGAAAACTGCTTCCAAAGTTCGAGCCCAAGTCTGAAATGAGCATCCATAAAAATCGTGATTTTTCTAAGAATCAAATTTTATGGAGATTTTGTGACTGAATTCTATTTGGAGCATTATTCTTATCACTGTTCCAAAATTTCAGCCCGTTTGGTCCCATAGAGCCTGAGAAAACTGCTTCATTTTTCGAACCCAATTCTGAAATGAGCGTCCATAAAAATCATGATTTTTCTGAGAATCAAACTTTATGGAGATTTTGTGACTGAATTCGATTTGGAGCATGATTTTTTTTTTTTTTTTTTTAATTGTTCTTTATCACTGTTCTTAAAGTTCAGCCCGTTTGGTCCCATAGAGCCTGAGAAAACTGCTTCCAAAGTTCGAACCCAAGTCTGAAATGACAGTCCATAAAAATCATGATTTTTCTAAGAATCAAACATTATGGAGATTTTGAGACTGAATTCGATTCGGAGCATAATTCTAATCACTGTTCCGAAATTTCACCCCCTTTGGTCCCATAGAGCCTGAGAAAACTGCTTCAAAAGTTCGAACCCAAGTCTGAAATGACAGTCCATATAAATCATGATTTTTCTAAGAATCAAACATTATGGAGATTTTGTGACTGAATTCGATTCGGAGCATAATTCTTATCACTGTTCCAAAATTTCAGCCCGTTTGGTCCGATAGAGCCTGAGGAAACTGCTTCAAAAGTTCGAACCCAAATCTGAAATGAAAGTCCAAAAAAAACATGATTTTTCTAAGAATCCAACTTTATAGAGATTTTAAGACTGAATTCGATTTATTCCACGATTCTTATCACTGTTCCGAAATTTCAGCCGTTTGGTCCCATAGAGCCTGGGAAAACTGCTTAAAAAGTTCGAACCCAATTCTGTAATGAGCATCCATAAAAATCATGATCTTTCTAAGAATCAAAATTTATGGAGATTTTGTGACTGAATTCGATTTGGAGCATGATTCTTATTACTGTTCCAAAATTTCAGCCCGTTTGGTCCCATAGAGCCTGAGAAAACTGCTTCCAAAGTTCGAGCCCAAGTCTGAAATGAGCATCCATAAAAATCGTGATTTTTCTAAGAATCAAATTTTATGGAGATTTTGTGACTGAATTCTATTTGGAGCATTATTCTTATCACTGTTCCAAAATTTCAGCCCGTTTGGTCCCATAGAGCCTGAGAAAACTGCTTCATTTTTCGAACCCAATTCTGAAATGAGCGTCCATAAAAATCATGATTTTTCTGAGAATCAATCTTTATGGAGATTTTGTGACTGAATTCGATTTGGAGCATGATTTTTTTTTTTTTTTTTTTTTTTAATTGTTCTATATCACTGTTCTTAAAGTTCAGCCCGTTTGGTCCCATAGAGCCTGAGAAAACTGCTTCCAAAGTTCGAACCCAAGTCTGAAATGACAGTCCATAAAAATCATGATTTTTCTAAGAATCAAACATTATGGAGATTTTGTGACTGAATTCGATTCGGAGCATAATTCTTATCACTGTTTCAAAATTTCAGCCCGTTTGGTCCGATAGAGCCTGAGGAAACTGCTTCAAAAGTTCGAACCCAAATCTGAAATGAAAGTCCATAAAAAACATGATTTTTCTAAGAATCCAACTTTATAGAGATTTTAAGACTGAATTCGATTTATTCCACGATTCTTATCACTGTTCCAAAATTTCAGCCGTTTGGTCCCATAGAGCCTGGGAAAACTGCTTAAAAAGTTCGAAGCCAATTCTGTAATGAGCATCCATAAAAATCATGATCTTTCTAAGAATCAAAATTTATGGAGATTTTGTGACTGAATTCGATTTGGAGCATGATTCTTATTACTGTTCCAAAATTTCAGCCCGTTTGGTCCCATAGAGCCTGAGAAAACTGCTTCCAAAGTTCGAGCCCAAGTCTGAAATGAGCATCCATAAAAATCGTGATTTTTCTAGGAATCAAATTTTATGGAGATTTTGTGACTGAATTCTATTTGGAGCATTATTCTTATCACTGTTCCAAAATTTCAGCCCGTTTGGTCCCATAGAGCCTGAGAAAACTGCTTCATTTTTCGAACCCAATTCTGAAATGAGCGTCCATAAAAATCATGATTTTTCTGAGAATCAAACTTTATGGAGATTTTGTGACTGAATTCGATTTGGAGCATGATTTTTTTTTTTTTTTTTTTTTAATTGTTCTTTATCACTGTTCTTAAAGTTCAGCCCGTTTGGTCCCATAGAGCCTGAGAAAACTGCTTCCAAAGTTCCAGAACCCAAGTCTGAAATGACAGTCCATAAAAATCATGGTTTTTCTAAGAATCAAACAATATGGAGATTTTGAGACTGAATTCGATTCGGAGCATAATTCTAATCACTGTTCCGAAATTTCAGCCCCTTTGGTCCCATAGAGCCTGAGAAAACTGCTTCAAAAGTTCGAACCCAAGTCTGAAATGACAGTCCATATAAATCATGATTTTTCTAAGAATCAAACATTATGGAGATTTTGTGACTGAATTCGATTCGGAGCATAATTCTTATCACTGTTCCAAAATTTCAGCCCGTTTGGTCCCATAGAGCCTGAGGAAACTGCTTCAAAAGTTCGAACCCAAATCTGAAATGAAAGTCCATAAAAAACATGATTTTTCTAAGAATCCAACTTTATAGAGATTTTAAGACTGAATTCGATTTATTCCACGATTCTTATCCCTGTTCCAAAATTTCAGCCGTTTGGTCCCATAGAGCCTGGGAAAACTGAATAAAAAGTTCGAACCCAATTCTGTAATGAGCATCCATAAAAATCATGATCTTTCTAAGAATCAAAATTTATGGAGATTTTGTGACTGAATTCGATTTGGAGCATGATTCTTATTACTGTTCCAAAATTTCAGCCCGTTTGGTCCCATAGAGCCTGAGAAAACTGCTTCCAAAGTTCGAGCCCAAGTCTGAAATGAGCATCCATAAAAATCGTGATTTTTCTAAGAATCAAATTTTATGGAGATTTTGTGACTGAATTCTATTTGGAGCATTATTCTTATCACTGTTCCAAAATTTCAGCCCGTTTGGTCCCATAGAGCCTGAGAAAACTGCTTCATTTTTCGAACCCAATTCTGAAATGAGCGTCCATAAAAATCATGATTTTTCTGAGAATCAAACTTTATGGAGATTTTGTGACTGAATTCGATTTGGAGCATGATTTTTTTTTTTTTTTTTTTTTAATTGTTCTTTATCACTGTTCTTAAAGTTCAGCCCGTTTGGTCCCATAGAGCCTGAGAAAACTGCTTCCAAAGTTCCAGAACCCAAGTCTGAAATGACAGTCCATAAAAATCATGGTTTTTCTAAGAATCAAACAATATGGAGATTTTGAGACTGAATTCGATTCGGAGCATAATTCTAATCACTGTTCCGAAATTTCAGCCCCTTTGGTCCCATAGAGCCTGAGAAAACTGCTTCAAAAGTTCGAACCCAAGTCTGAAATGACAGTCCATATAAATCATGATTTTTCTAAGAATCAAACATTATGGAGATTTTGTGACTGAATTCGATTCGGAGCATAATTCTTATCACTGTTCCAAAATTTCAGCCCGTTTGGTCCGATAGAGCCTGAGGAAACTGCTTCAAAAGTTCGAACCCAAATCTGAAATGAAAGTCCATAAAAAACATGATTTTTCTAATAATCCAACTTTATGGAGATTTTGTGACTGAATTCGATTTGGAGCATGATTGTTTTTTTATTTTTTTTTATTATTGTTCTTTATTCAGTAAAGTTTATACATTACAGTAAACGGGTAAATTTTTGGCCACCACACTAGGCACATGCCCGTGTTGTAGTGGTCAATTTTATGTTAAGTATAATAATACAAATTAAAAATAAGTTGAATGAAAACAAAATACTATAAAAATAAAATAAAATAATTTATACATCTAAAACAAGTATTAGTATAAAGGAATTAAAAATAATGCAAAATATCTACATTAGTTTAAGATATATGAATATAAAAAATAGGTGTGGAAATCAGAAAAATTAAAAATAATATAAAAAGTATATCAAAGAAAATACGTGATATTGAATTAAAAATAATATAAGGAGCATGTATCAAAAATAAGAAAAAATACAAGTACATTTGTGTTTTTAAAATAGAATTAAAAATGTAGTAAAAATAAAAGTACATTAAGTACAAGTGTATTTCTAAAAAAATAATACAAATACAATATAAAATCAAAGAAAGTACTATTTGGTAAGAAAGTAGGGATAAGTTATATCTTATTCTTATCACTGTTCCAAAATTTCAGCCCGTTTGGTCCCATAGAGCCTGAGGAAACTGCTTCAAAAGTTCGAACCCAAATCTGAAATGAAAGTCCATAAAAAACATGATTTTTCTAAGAATCCAACTTTATAGAGATTTTAAGACTGAATTCGATTTATTCCACGATTCTTATCCCTGTTCCAAAATTTCAGCCGTTTGGTCCCATAGAGCCTGGGAAAACTGAATAAAAAGTTCGAACCCAATTCTGTAATGAGCATCCATAAAAATCATGATCTTTCTAAGAATCAAAATTTATGGAGATTTTGTGACTGAATTCGATTTGGAGCATGATTCTTATTACTGTTCCAAAATTTCAGCCCGTTTGGTCCCATAGAGCCTGAGAAAACTGCTTCCAAAGTTCGAGCCCAAGTCTGAAATGAGCATCCATAAAAATCGTGATTTTTCTAAGAATCAAATTTTATGGAGATTTTGTGACTGAATTCTATTTGGAGCATTATTCTTATCACTGTTCCAAAATTTCAGCCCGTTTGGTCCCATAGAGCCTGAGAAAACTGCTTCATTTTTCGAACCCAATTCTGAAATGAGCGTCCATAAAAATCATGATTTTTCTGAGAATCAAACTTTATGGAGATTTTGTGACTGAATTCGATTTGGAGCATGATTTTTTTTTTTTTTTTTTTTTAATTGTTCTTTATCACTGTTCTTAAAGTTCAGCCCGTTTGGTCCCATAGAGCCTGAGAAAACTGCTTCCAAAGTTCCAGAACCCAAGTCTGAAATGACAGTCCATAAAAATCATGGTTTTTCTAAGAATCAAACAATATGGAGATTTTGAGACTGAATTCGATTCGGAGCATAATTCTAATCACTGTTCCGAAATTTCAGCCCCTTTGGTCCCATAGAGCCTGAGAAAACTGCTTCAAAAGTTCGAACCCAAGTCTGAAATGACAGTCCATATAAATCATGATTTTTCTAAGAATCAAACATTATGGAGATTTTGTGACTGAATTCGATTCGGAGCATAATTCTTATCACTGTTCCAAAATTTCAGCCCGTTTGGTCCGATAGAGCCTGAGGAAACTGCTTCAAAAGTTCGAACCCAAATCTGAAATGAAAGTCCATAAAAAACATGATTTTTCTAATAATCCAACTTTATGGAGATTTTGTGACTGAATTCGATTTGGAGCATGATTGTTTTTTTTTTTTTTTTTTTTATTGTTCTTTATTCAGTAAAGTTTATACATTACAGTAAACGGGTAAATTTTTGGCCACCACACTAGACACATGCCCGTGTTGTAGTGGTCAATTTTATGTTAAGTATAATAATACAAATTAAAAATAAGTTGAATGAAAACAAAATACTATAAAAATAAAATAAAATAATTTATACATCTAAAACAAGTATTAGTATAAAGGAATTAAAAATAATGCAAAATATCTACATTAGTTTAAGATATATGAATATAAAAAATAGGTGTGGAAAACAGAAAAATTAAAAATAATATAAAAAGTATATCAAAGAAAATACGTGATATTGAATTAAAAATAATATAAGGAGCATGTATCAAAAATAAGAAAAAATACAAGTACATTTGTGTTATTAAAATAGAATTAAAAATGTAGTAAAAATAAAAGTACATTAAGTACAAGTGTATTTCTAAAAAAATAATACAAATACAATATAAAATCAAAGAAAGTACTATTTGGTAAGAAAGTAGGGATAAGTTATATCTTATTCTTATCACTGTTCCAAAATTTCAGCCCGTTTGGTCCCATAGAGCATGAAAAAACTGCTTCAAAAGTTCGAACCCAAATCTGAAATGAGCGTCCATAAAAATCATGATTTTTCTAAGAATCAAATTTTATGGAGATTTTGTGACTGAATTCAATTTATAGCACGATTATTAACACTTTTTCAAACTTTCAGCCCGTTTGGTCCCATAGAGCCTGAGAAAACTGCTTCATTTTTCGAACCCAATTCTGAAATGAGCGTCCATAAAAATCATGATTTTTCTGAGAATCAAACTTTATGGAGATTTTGTGACTGAATTCGATTTGGAGCATGATTTTTTTTTTTTTTTTTTTTAATTGTTCTTTATCACTGTTCTAAAAGTTCAGCCCGTTTGGTCCCATAGAGCCTGAGAAAACTGCTTCCAAAGTTCGAACCCAAGTCTGAAATGACAGTCCATTAAAATCATGATTTTTCTAAGAATCAAACATTATGGAGATTTTGAGACTGAATTCGATTCGGAGCATAATTCTTATCACTGTTCCGAAATTTCACCCCCTTTGGTCCCATAGAGCCTGAGAAAACTGCTTCAAAAGTTCGAACCCAAGTCTGAAATGACAGTCCATATAAATCATGATTTTTATAAGAATCAAACATTATGGAGATTTTGTGACTGAATTCGATTCGGAGCATAATTCTTATCACTGTTCCAAAATTTCAGCCCGTTTGGTCCGATAGAGCCTGAGGAAACTGCTTCAAAAGTTCGAACCCAAATCTGAAATGAAAGTCCATAAAAAACATGATTTTTCTAAGAATCCAACTTTATAGAGATTTTAAGACTGAATTCGATTTATTCCACGATTCTTATCACTGTTCCAAAATTTCAGCCGTTTGGTCCCATAGAGCCTGGGAAAACTGCTTAAAAAGTTCGAACCCAATTCTGTAATGAGCATCCATAAAAATCATGATCTTTCTAAGAATCAAAATTTATGGAGATTTTGTGACTGAATTCGATTTGGAGCATGATTCTTATTACTGTTCCAAAATTTCAGCCCGTTTGGTCCCATAGAGCCTGAGAAAACTGCTTCCAAAGTTCGAGCCCAAGTCTGAAATGAGCATCCATAAAAATCGTGATTTTTCTAAGAATCAAATTTTATGGAGATTTTGTGACTGAATTCTATTTGGAGCATTATTCTTATCACTGTTCCAAAATTTCAGCCCGTTTGGTCCCATAGAGCCTGAGAAAACTGCTTCATTTTTCGAACCCAATTCTGAAATGAGCGTCCATAAAAATCATGATTTTTCTGAGAATCAAACTTTATGGAGATTTTGTGACTGAATTCGATTTGGAGCATGATTTTTTTTTTTTTTTTTTTAATTGTTCTTTATCACTGTTCTTAAAGTTCAGCCCGTTTGGTCCCATAGAGCCTGAGAAAACTGCTTCCGAAGTTCGAACCCAAGTCTGAAATGACAGTCCATAAAAATCATGATTTTTCTAAGAATCAAACATTATGGAGATTTTGAGACTGAATTCGATTCGGAGCATAATTCTAATCACTGTTCCGAAATTTCAGCCCCTTTGGTCCCATAGAAACTGAGAAAACTGCTTCAAAAGTTCGAACCCAAGTCTGAAATGACAGTCCATAAAAATCATGATTTTTCAAAGAATCCAACTTTATAGAGATTTTAAGACTGACGTCGATTTATACCACGATTCTTAACGCTTTTCTAAAATTTCAGCCCGTTTGGTCCCATAGAGCCTGAGAAAACTGCTTCAAAAGTTCGAACCCAAGTCTGAAATGACAGTCCATATAAATCATGATTTTTCTAAGAATCAAACATTATGGAGATTTTGTGACTGAATTCGATTCGGAGCATAATTCTTATCACTGTTCCAAAATTTCAGCCCGTTTGGTCCGATAGAGCCTGAGGAAACTGCTTCAAAAGTTCGAACCCAAATCTGAAATGAAAGTCCATAAAAAACATGATTTTTCTAAGAATCCAACTTTATAGAGATTTTAAGACTGAATTCGATTTATTCCACGATTCTTATCACTGTTCCAAAATTTCAGCCGTTTGGTCCCATAGAGCCTGGGAAAACTGCTTAAAAAGTTCGAACCCAATTCTGTAATGAGCATCCATAAAAATCATGATCTTTTTAAGAATCAAAATTAATGGAGATTTTGTGACTGAATTCGATTTGGAGCATGATTCTTATTACTGTTCCAAAATTTCAGCCCGTTTGGTCCCATAGAGCCTGAGAAAACTGCTTCCAAAGTTCGAGCCCAAGTCTGAAATGAGCATCCATAAAAATCGTGATTTTTCTAAGAATCAAATTTTATGGAGATTTTGTGACTGAATTCTATTTGGAGCATTATTCTTATCACTGTTCCAAAATTTCAGCCCGTTTGGTCCCATAGAGCCTTAGAAAACTGCTTCATTTTTCGAACCCAATTCTGAAATGAGCGTCCATAAAAATCATGATTTTTCTGAGAATCAAACTTTATGGAGATTTTGTGACTGAATTCGATTTGGAGCATGATTTTTTTTTTTTTTTTTTTTAATTGTTCTTTATCACTGTTCTTAAAGTTCAGCCCGTTTGGTCCCATAGAGCCTGAGAAAACTGCTTCCAAAGTTCGAACCCAAGTCTGAAATGACAGTCCATAAAAATCATGATTTTTCTAAGAATCAAACATTATGGAGATTTTGAGACTGAATTCGATTCGGAGCATAATTCTAATCACTGTTCCGAAATTTCACCCCCTTTGGTCCCATAGAGCCTGAGAAAACTGCTTCAAAAGTTCGAACCCAAGTCTGAAATGACAGTCCATATAAATCATGATTTTTCTTAGAATCAAACATTATGGAGATTTTGTGACTGAATTCGATTCGGAGCATAATTCTTATCACTGTTCCAAAATTTCAGCCCGTTTGGTCCGATAGAGCCTGAGGAAACTGCTTCAAAAGTTCGAACCCAAATCTGAAATGAAAGTCCATAAAAAACATGATTTTTCTAAGAATCCAACTTTATAGAGATTTTAAGACTGAATTCGATTTATTCCACGATTCTTATCACTGTTCCAAAATTTCAGCCGTTTGGTCCCATAGAGCCTGGGAAAACTGAATAAAAAGTTCGAACCCAATTCTGTAATGAGCATCCATAAAAATCATGATCTTTCTAAGAATCAAAATTTATGGAGATTTTGTGACTGAATTCGATTTGGAGCATGATTCTTATTACTGTTCCAAAATTTCAGCCCGTTTGGTCCCATAGAGCCTGAGAAAACTGCTTCCAAAGTTCGAGCCCAAGTCTGAAATGAGCATCCATAAAAATCGTGATTTTTCTAAGAATCAAATTTTATGGAGATTTTGTGACTGAATTCTATTTGGAGCATTATTCTTATCACTGTTCCAAAATTTCAGCCCGTTTGGTCCCATAGAGCCTGAGAAAACTGCTTCATTTTTCGAACCCAATTCTGAAATGAGCGTCCATAAAAATCATGATTTTTCTGAGAATCAAACTTTATGGAGATTTTGTGACTGAATTCGATTTGGAGCATGATTTTTTTTTTTTTTTTTTTTAATTGTTCTTTATCACTGTTCTTAAAGTTCAGCCCGTTTGGTCCCATAGAGCCTGAGAAAACTGCTTCCAAAGTTCGAACCCAAGTCTGAAATGACAGTCCATAAAAATCATGATTTTTCTAAGAATCAAACATTATGGAGATTTTGAGACTGAATTCGATTCGGAGCATATTTCTAATCACTGTTCCGAAATTTCACCCCCTTTGGTCCCATAGAGCCTGAGAAAACTGCTTCAAAAGTTCGAACCCAAGTCTGAAATGACAGTCCATATAAATCATGATTTTTCTAAGAATCAAACATTATGGAGATTTTGTGAATGAATTCGATTCGGAGCATAATTCTTATCACTGTTCCAAAATTTCAGCCCGTTTGGTCCGATAGAGCCTGAGGAAACTGCTTCAAAAGTTCGAACCCAAATCTGAAATGAAAGTCCATAAAAAACATGATTTTTCTAAGAATCCAACTTTATAGAGATTTTAAGACTGAATTCGATTTATTCCACGATTCTTATCACTGTTCCAAAATTTCAGCCGTTTGGTCCCATAGAGCCTGGGAAAACTGCTTAAAAAGTTCGAAGCCAATTCTGTAATGAGCATCCATAAAAATCATGATCTTTCTAAGAATCAAAATTTATGGAGATTTTGTGACTGAATTCGATTTGGAGCATGATTCTTATTACTGTTCCAAAATTTCAGCCCGTTTGGTCCCATAGAGCCTGAGAAAACTGCTTCCAAAGTTCGAGCCCAAGTCTGAAATGAGCATCCATAAAAATCGTGATTTTTCTAGGAATCAAATTTTATGGAGATTTTGTGACTGAATTCTATTTGGAGCATTATTCTTATCACTGTTCCAAAATTTCAGCCCGTTTGGTCCCATAGAGCCTGAGAAAACTGCTTCATTTTTCGAACCCAATTCTGAAATGAGCGTCCATAAAAATCATGATTTTTCTGAGAATCAAACTTTATGGAGATTTTGTGACTGAATTCGATTTGGAGCATGATTTTTTTTTTTTTTTTTTTTTAATTGTTCTTTATCACTGTTCTTAAAGTTCAGCCCGTTTGGTCCCATAGAGCCTGAGAAAACTGCTTCCAAAGTTCCAGAACCCAAGTCTGAAATGACAGTCCATAAAAATCATGGTTTTTCTAAGAATCAAACAATATGGAGATTTTGAGACTGAATTCGATTCGGAGCATAATTCTAATCACTGTTCCGAAATTTCAGCCCCTTTGGTCCCATAGAGCCTGAGAAAACTGCTTCAAAAGTTCGAACCCAAGTCTGAAATGACAGTCCATATAAATCATGATTTTTCTAAGAATCAAACATTATGGAGATTTTGTGACTGAATTCGATTCGGAGCATAATTCTTATCACTGTTCCAAAATTTCAGCCCGTTTGGTCCCATAGAGCCTGAGGAAACTGCTTCAAAAGTTCGAACCCAAATCTGAAATGAAAGTCCATAAAAAACATGATTTTTCTAAGAATCCAACTTTATAGAGATTTTAAGACTGAATTCGATTTATTCCACGATTCTTATCCCTGTTCCAAAATTTCAGCCGTTTGGTCCCATAGAGCCTGGGAAAACTGAATAAAAAGTTCGAACCCAATTCTGTAATGAGCATCCATAAAAATCATGATCTTTCTAAGAATCAAAATTTATGGAGATTTTGTGACTGAATTCGATTTGGAGCATGATTCTTATTACTGTTCCAAAATTTCAGCCCGTTTGGTCCCATAGAGCCTGAGAAAACTGCTTCCAAAGTTCGAGCCCAAGTCTGAAATGAGCATCCATAAAAATCGTGATTTTTCTAAGAATCAAATTTTATGGAGATTTTGTGACTGAATTCTATTTGGAGCATTATTCTTATCACTGTTCCAAAATTTCAGCCCGTTTGGTCCCATAGAGCCTGAGAAAACTGCTTCATTTTTCGAACCCAATTCTGAAATGAGCGTCCATAAAAATCATGATTTTTCTGAGAATCAAACTTTATGGAGATTTTGTGACTGAATTCGATTTGGAGCATGATTTTTTTTTTTTTTTTTTTTTAATTGTTCTTTATCACTGTTCTTAAAGTTCAGCCCGTTTGGTCCCATAGAGCCTGAGAAAACTGCTTCCAAAGTTCCAGAACCCAAGTCTGAAATGACAGTCCATAAAAATCATGGTTTTTCTAAGAATCAAACAATATGGAGATTTTGAGACTGAATTCGATTCGGAGCATAATTCTAATCACTGTTCCGAAATTTCAGCCCCTTTGGTCCCATAGAGCCTGAGAAAACTGCTTCAAAAGTTCGAACCCAAGTCTGAAATGACAGTCCATATAAATCATGATTTTTCTAAGAATCAAACATTATGGAGATTTTGTGACTGAATTCGATTCGGAGCATAATTCTTATCACTGTTCCAAAATTTCAGCCCGTTTGGTCCGATAGAGCCTGAGGAAACTGCTTCAAAAGTTCGAACCCAAATCTGAAATGAAAGTCCATAAAAAACATGATTTTTCTAATAATCCAACTTTATGGAGATTTTGTGACTGAATTCGATTTGGAGCATGATTGTTTTTTTTTTTTTTTTTTTTATTGTTCTTTATTCAGTAAAGTTTATACATTACAGTAAACGGGTAAATTTTTGGCCACCACACTAGACACATGCCCGTGTTGTAGTGGTCAATTTTATGTTAAGTATAATAATACAAATTAAAAATAAGTTGAATGAAAACAAAATACTATAAAAATAAAATAAAATAATTTATACATCTAAAACAAGTATTAGTATAAAGGAATTAAAAATAATGCAAAATATCTACATTAGTTTAAGATATATGAATATAAAAAATAGGTGTGGAAAACAGAAAAATTAAAAATAATATAAAAAGTATATCAAAGAAAATACGTGATATTGAATTAAAAATAATATAAGGAGCATGTATCAAAAATAAGAAAAAATATAAGTACATTTGTGTTATTAAAATAGAATTAAAAATGTAGTAAAAATAAAAGTACATTAAGTACAAGTGTATTTCTAAAAAAATAATACAAATACAATATAAAATCAAAGAAAGTACTATTTGGTAAGAAAGTAGGGATAAGTTATATCTTATTCTTATCACTGTTCCAAAATTTCAGCCCGTTTGGTCCCATAGAGCATGAAAAAACTGCTTCAAAAGTTCGAACCCAAATCTGAAATGAGCGTCCATAAAAATCATGATTTTTCTAAGAATCAAATTTTATGGAGATTTTGTGACTGAATTCAATTTATAGCACGATTATTAACACTTTTTCAAACTTTCAGCCCGTTTGGTCCCATAGAGCCTGAGAAAACTGCTTCATTTTTCGAACCCAATTCTGAAATGAGCGTCCATAAAAATCATGATTTTTCTGAGAATCAAACTTTATGGAGATTTTGTGACTGAATTCGATTTGGAGCATGATTTTTTTTTTTTTTTTTTTTAATTGTTCTTTATCACTGTTCTAAAAGTTCAGCCCGTTTGGTCCCATAGAGCCTGAGAAAACTGCTTCCAAAGTTCGAACCCAAGTCTGAAATGACAGTCCATTAAAATCATGATTTTTCTAAGAATCAAACATTATGGAGATTTTGAGACTGAATTCGATTCGGAGCATAATTCTTATCACTGTTCCGAAATTTCACCCCCTTTGGTCCCATAGAGCCTGAGAAAACTGCTTCAAAAGTTCGAACCCAAGTCTGAAATGACAGTCCATATAAATCATGATTTTTATAAGAATCAAACATTATGGAGATTTTGTGACTGAATTCGATTCGGAGCATAATTCTTATCACTGTTCCAAAATTTCAGCCCGTTTGGTCCGATAGAGCCTGAGGAAACTGCTTCAAAAGTTCGAACCCAAATCTGAAATGAAAGTCCATAAAAAACATGATTTTTCTAAGAATCCAACTTTATAGAGATTTTAAGACTGAATTCGATTTATTCCACGATTCTTATCACTGTTCCAAAATTTCAGCCGTTTGGTCCCATAGAGCCTGGGAAAACTGCTTAAAAAGTTCGAACCCAATTCTGTAATGAGCATCCATAAAAATCATGATCTTTCTAAGAATCAAAATTTATGGAGATTTTGTGACTGAATTCGATTTGGAGCATGATTCTTATTACTGTTCCAAAATTTCAGCCCGTTTGGTCCCATAGAGCCTGAGAAAACTGCTTCCAAAGTTCGAGCCCAAGTCTGAAATGAGCATCCATAAAAATCGTGATTTTTCTAAGAATCAAATTTTATGGAGATTTTGTGACTGAATTCTATTTGGAGCATTATTCTTATCACTGTTCCAAAATTTCAGCCCGTTTGGTCCCATAGAGCCTGAGAAAACTGCTTCATTTTTCGAACCCAATTCTGAAATGAGCGTCCATAAAAATCATGATTTTTCTGAGAATCAAACTTTATGGAGATTTTGTGACTGAATTCGATTTGGAGCATGATTTTTTTTTTTTTTTTTTTAATTGTTCTTTATCACTGTTCTTAAAGTTCAGCCCGTTTGGTCCCATAGAGCCTGAGAAAACTGCTTCCAAAGTTCGAACCCAAGTCTGAAATGACAGTCCATAAAAATCATGATTTTTCTAAGAATCAAACATTATGGAGATTTTGAGACTGAATTCGATTCGGAGCATAATTCTAATCACTGTTCCGAAATTTCAGCCCCTTTGGTCCCATAGAAACTAAGAAAACTGCTTCAAAAGTTCGAACCCAAGTCTGAAATGACAGTCCATAAAAATCATGATTTTTCAAAGAATCCAACTTTATAGAGATTTTAAGACTGAAGTCGATTTATACCACGATTCTTAACGCTTTTCTAAAATTTCAGCCCGTTTGGTCCCATAGAGCCTGAGAAAACTGCTTCAAAAGTTCGAACCCAAGTCTGAAATGACAGTCCATATAAATCATGATTTTTCTAAGAATCAAACATTATGGAGATTTTGTGACTGAATTCGATTCGGAGCATAATTCTTATCACTGTTCCAAAATTTCAGCCCGTTTGGTCCGATAGAGCCTGAGGAAACTGCTTCAAAAGTTCGAACCCAAATCTGAAATGAAAGTCCATAAAAAACATGATTTTTCTAAGAATCCAACTTTATAGAGATTTTAAGACTGAATTCGATTTATTCCACGATTCTTATCACTGTTCCAAAATTTCAGCCGTTTGGTCCCATAGAGCCTGGGAAAACTGCTTAAAAAGTTCGAACCCAATTCTGTAATGAGCATCCATAAAAATCATGATCTTTTTAAGAATCAAAATTAATGGAGATTTTGTGACTGAATTCGATTTGGAGCATGATTCTTATTACTGTTCCAAAATTTCAGCCCGTTTGGTCCCATAGAGCCTGAGAAAACTGCTTCCAAAGTTCGAGCCCAAGTCTGAAATGAGCATCCATAAAAATCGTGATTTTTCTAAGAATCAAATTTTATGGAGATTTTGTGACTGAATTCTATTTGGAGCATTATTCTTATCACTGTTCCAAAATTTCAGCCCGTTTGGTCCCATAGAGCCTTAGAAAACTGCTTCATTTTTCGAACCCAATTCTGAAATGAGCGTCCATAAAAATCATGATTTTTCTGAGAATCAAACTTTATGGAGATTTTGTGACTGAATTCGATTTGGAGCATGATTTTTTTTTTTTTTTTTTTTAATTGTTCTTTATCACTGTTCTTAAAGTTCAGCCCGTTTGGTCCCATAGAGCCTGAGAAAACTGCTTCCAAAGTTCGAACCCAAGTCTGAAATGACAGTCCATAAAAATCATGATTTTTCTAAGAATCAAACATTATGGAGATTTTGAGACTGAATTCGATTCGGAGCATAATTCTAATCACTGTTCCGAAATTTCACCCCCTTTGGTCCCATAGAGCCTGAGAAAACTGCTTCAAAAGTTCGAACCCAAGTCTGAAATGACAGTCCATATAAATCATGATTTTTCTTAGAATCAAACATTATGGAGATTTTGTGACTGAATTCGATTCGGAGCATAATTCTTATCACTGTTCCAAAATTTCAGCCCGTTTGGTCCGATAGAGCCTGAGGAAACTGCTTCAAAAGTTCGAACCCAAATCTGAAATGAAAGTCCATAAAAAACATGATTTTTCTAAGAATCCAACTTTATAGAGATTTTAAGACTGAATTCGATTTATTCCACGATTCTTATCACTGTTCCAAAATTTCAGCCGTTTGGTCCCATAGAGCCTGGGAAAACTGAATAAAAAGTTCGAACCCAATTCTGTAATGAGCATCCATAAAAATCATGATCTTTCTAAGAATCAAAATTTATGGAGATTTTGTGACTGAATTCGATTTGGAGCATGATTCTTATTACTGTTCCAAAATTTCAGCCCGTTTGGTCCCATAGAGCCTGAGAAAACTGCTTCCAAAGTTCGAGCCCAAGTCTGAAATGAGCATCCATAAAAATCGTGATTTTTCTAAGAATCAAATTTTATGGAGATTTTGTGACTGAATTCTATTTGGAGCATTATTCTTATCACTGTTCCAAAATTTCAGCCCGTTTGGTCCCATAGAGCCTGAGAAAACTGCTTCATTTTTCGAACCCAATTCTGAAATGAGCGTCCATAAAAATCATGATTTTTCTGAGAATCAAACTTTATGGAGATTTTGTGACTGAATTCGATTTGGAGCATGATTTTTTTTTTTTTTTTTTTTAATTGTTCTTTATCACTGTTCTTAAAGTTCAGCCCGTTTGGTCCCATAGAGCCTGAGAAAACTGCTTCCAAAGTTCGAACCCAAGTCTGAAATGACAGTCCATAAAAATCATGATTTTTCTAAGAATCAAACATTATGGAGATTTTGAGACTGAATTCGATTCGGAGCATATTTCTAATCACTGTTCCGAAATTTCACCCCCTTTGGTCCCATAGAGCCTGAGAAAACTGCTTCAAAAGTTCGAACCCAAGTCTGAAATGACAGTCCATATAAATCATGATTTTTCTAAGAATCAAACATTATGGAGATTTTGTGAATGAATTCGATTCGGAGCATAATTCTTATCACTGTTCCAAAATTTCAGCCCGTTTGGTCCGATAGAGCCTGAGGAAACTGCTTCAAAAGTTCGAACCCAAATCTGAAATGAAAGTCCATAAAAAACATGATTTTTCTAAGAATCCAACTTTATAGAGATTTTAAGACTGAATTCGATTTATTCCACGATTCTTATCACTGTTCCAAAATTTCAGCCGTTTGGTCCCATAGAGCCTGGGAAAACTGCTTAAAAAGTTCGAAGCCAATTCTGTAATGAGCATCCATAAAAATCATGATCTTTCTAAGAATCAAAATTTATGGAGATTTTGTGACTGAATTCGATTTGGAGCATGATTCTTATTACTGTTCCAAAATTTCAGCCCGTTTGGTCCCATAGAGCCTGAGAAAACTGCTTCCAAAGTTCGAGCCCAAGTCTGAAATGAGCATCCATAAAAATCGTGATTTTTCTAGGAATCAAATTTTATGGAGATTTTGTGACTGAATTCTATTTGGAGCATTATTCTTATCACTGTTCCAAAATTTCAGCCCGTTTGGTCCCATAGAGCCTGAGAAAACTGCTTCATTTTTCGAACCCAATTCTGAAATGAGCGTCCATAAAAATCATGATTTTTCTGAGAATCAAACTTTATGGAGATTTTGTGACTGAATTCGATTTGGAGCATGATTTTTTTTTTTTTTTTTTTTTAATTGTTCTTTATCACTGTTCTTAAAGTTCAGCCCGTTTGGTCCCATAGAGCCTGAGAAAACTGCTTCCAAAGTTCCAGAACCCAAGTCTGAAATGACAGTCCATAAAAATCATGGTTTTTCTAAGAATCAAACAATATGGAGATTTTGAGACTGAATTCGATTCGGAGCATAATTCTAATCACTGTTCCGAAATTTCAGCCCCTTTGGTCCCATAGAGCCTGAGAAAACTGCTTCAAAAGTTCGAACCCAAGTCTGAAATGACAGTCCATATAAATCATGATTTTTCTAAGAATCAAACATTATGGAGATTTTGTGACTGAATTCGATTCGGAGCATAATTCTTATCACTGTTCCAAAATTTCAGCCCGTTTGGTCCCATAGAGCCTGAGGAAACTGCTTCAAAAGTTCGAACCCAAATCTGAAATGAAAGTCCATAAAAAACATGATTTTTCTAAGAATCCAACTTTATAGAGATTTTAAGACTGAATTCGATTTATTCCACGATTCTTATCCCTGTTCCAAAATTTCAGCCGTTTGGTCCCATAGAGCCTGGGAAAACTGAATAAAAAGTTCGAACCCAATTCTGTAATGAGCATCCATAAAAATCATGATCTTTCTAAGAATCAAAATTTATGGAGATTTTGTGACTGAATTCGATTTGGAGCATGATTCTTATTACTGTTCCAAAATTTCAGCCCGTTTGGTCCCATAGAGCCTGAGAAAACTGCTTCCAAAGTTCGAGCCCAAGTCTGAAATGAGCATCCATAAAAATCGTGATTTTTCTAAGAATCAAATTTTATGGAGATTTTGTGACTGAATTCTATTTGGAGCATTATTCTTATCACTGTTCCAAAATTTCAGCCCGTTTGGTCCCATAGAGCCTGAGAAAACTGCTTCATTTTTCGAACCCAATTCTGAAATGAGCGTCCATAAAAATCATGATTTTTCTGAGAATCAAACTTTATGGAGATTTTGTGACTGAATTCGATTTGGAGCATGATTTTTTTTTTTTTTTTTTTTTAATTGTTCTTTATCACTGTTCTTAAAGTTCAGCCCGTTTGGTCCCATAGAGCCTGAGAAAACTGCTTCCAAAGTTCCAGAACCCAAGTCTGAAATGACAGTCCATAAAAATCATGGTTTTTCTAAGAATCAAACAATATGGAGATTTTGAGACTGAATTCGATTCGGAGCATAATTCTAATCACTGTTCCGAAATTTCAGCCCCTTTGGTCCCATAGAGCCTGAGAAAACTGCTTCAAAAGTTCGAACCCAAGTCTGAAATGACAGTCCATATAAATCATGATTTTTCTAAGAATCAAACATTATGGAGATTTTGTGACTGAATTCGATTCGGAGCATAATTCTTATCACTGTTCCAAAATTTCAGCCCGTTTGGTCCGATAGAGCCTGAGGAAACTGCTTCAAAAGTTCGAACCCAAATCTGAAATGAAAGTCCATAAAAAACATGATTTTTCTAATAATCCAACTTTATGGAGATTTTGTGACTGAATTCGATTTGGAGCATGATTGTTTTTTTTTTTTTTTTTTTTATTGTTCTTTATTCAGTAAAGTTTATACATTACAGTAAACGGGTAAATTTTTGGCCACCACACTAGACACATGCCCGTGTTGTAGTGGTCAATTTTATGTTAAGTATAATAATACAAATTAAAAATAAGTTGAATGAAAACAAAATACTATAAAAATAAAATAAAATAATTTATACATCTAAAACAAGTATTAGTATAAAGGAATTAAAAATAATGCAAAATATCTACATTAGTTTAAGATATATGAATATAAAAAATAGGTGTGGAAAACAGAAAAATTAAAAATAATATAAAAAGTATATCAAAGAAAATACGTGATATTGAATTAAAAATAATATAAGGAGCATGTATCAAAAATAAGAAAAAATATAAGTACATTTGTGTTATTAAAATAGAATTAAAAATGTAGTAAAAATAAAAGTACATTAAGTACAAGTGTATTTCTAAAAAAATAATACAAATACAATATAAAATCAAAGAAAGTACTATTTGGTAAGAAAGTAGGGATAAGTTATATCTTATTCTTATCACTGTTCCAAAATTTCAGCCCGTTTGGTCCCATAGAGCATGAAAAAACTGCTTCAAAAGTTCGAACCCAAATCTGAAATGAGCGTCCATAAAAATCATGATTTTTCTAAGAATCAAATTTTATGGAGATTTTGTGACTGAATTCAATTTATAGCACGATTATTAACACTTTTTCAAACTTTCAGCCCGTTTGGTCCCATAGAGCCTGAGAAAACTGCTTCATTTTTCGAACCCAATTCTGAAATGAGCGTCCATAAAAATCATGATTTTTCTGAGAATCAAACTTTATGGAGATTTTGTGACTGAATTCGATTTGGAGCATGATTTTTTTTTTTTTTTTTTTTAATTGTTCTTTATCACTGTTCTAAAAGTTCAGCCCGTTTGGTCCCATAGAGCCTGAGAAAACTGCTTCCAAAGTTCGAACCCAAGTCTGAAATGACAGTCCATTAAAATCATGATTTTTCTAAGAATCAAACATTATGGAGATTTTGAGACTGAATTCGATTCGGAGCATAATTCTTATCACTGTTCCGAAATTTCACCCCCTTTGGTCCCATAGAGCCTGAGAAAACTGCTTCAAAAGTTCGAACCCAAGTCTGAAATGACAGTCCATATAAATCATGATTTTTATAAGAATCAAACATTATGGAGATTTTGTGACTGAATTCGATTCGGAGCATAATTCTTATCACTGTTCCAAAATTTCAGCCCGTTTGGTCCGATAGAGCCTGAGGAAACTGCTTCAAAAGTTCGAACCCAAATCTGAAATGAAAGTCCATAAAAAACATGATTTTTCTAAGAATCCAACTTTATAGAGATTTTAAGACTGAATTCGATTTATTCCACGATTCTTATCACTGTTCCAAAATTTCAGCCGTTTGGTCCCATAGAGCCTGGGAAAACTGCTTAAAAAGTTCGAACCCAATTCTGTAATGAGCATCCATAAAAATCATGATCTTTCTAAGAATCAAAATTTATGGAGATTTTGTGACTGAATTCGATTTGGAGCATGATTCTTATTACTGTTCCAAAATTTCAGCCCGTTTGGTCCCATAGAGCCTGAGAAAACTGCTTCCAAAGTTCGAGCCCAAGTCTGAAATGAGCATCCATAAAAATCGTGATTTTTCTAAGAATCAAATTTTATGGAGATTTTGTGACTGAATTCTATTTGGAGCATTATTCTTATCACTGTTCCAAAATTTCAGCCCGTTTGGTCCCATAGAGCCTGAGAAAACTGCTTCATTTTTCGAACCCAATTCTGAAATGAGCGTCCATAAAAATCATGATTTTTCTGAGAATCAAACTTTATGGAGATTTTGTGACTGAATTCGATTTGGAGCATGATTTTTTTTTTTTTTTTTTTAATTGTTCTTTATCACTGTTCTTAAAGTTCAGCCCGTTTGGTCCCATAGAGCCTGAGAAAACTGCTTCCAAAGTTCGAACCCAAGTCTGAAATGACAGTCCATAAAAATCATGATTTTTCTAAGAATCAAACATTATGGAGATTTTGAGACTGAATTCGATTCGGAGCATAATTCTAATCACTGTTCCGAAATTTCAGCCCCTTTGGTCCCATAGAAACTAAGAAAACTGCTTCAAAAGTTCGAACCCAAGTCTGAAATGACAGTCCATAAAAATCATGATTTTTCAAAGAATCCAACTTTATAGAGATTTTAAGACTGAAGTCGATTTATACCACGATTCTTAACGCTTTTCTAAAATTTCAGCCCGTTTGGTCCCATAGAGCCTGAGAAAACTGCTTCAAAAGTTCGAACCCAAGTCTGAAATGACAGTCCATATAAATCATGATTTTTCTAAGAATCAAACATTATGGAGATTTTGTGACTGAATTCGATTCGGAGCATAATTCTTATCACTGTTCCAAAATTTCAGCCCGTTTGGTCCGATAGAGCCTGAGGAAACTGCTTCAAAAGTTCGAACCCAAATCTGAAATGAAAGTCCATAAAAAACATGATTTTTCTAAGAATCCAACTTTATAGAGATTTTAAGACTGAATTCGATTTATTCCACGATTCTTATCACTGTTCCAAAATTTCAGCCGTTTGGTCCCATAGAGCCTGGGAAAACTGCTTAAAAAGTTCGAACCCAATTCTGTAATGAGCATCCATAAAAATCATGATCTTTTTAAGAATCAAAATTAATGGAGATTTTGTGACTGAATTCGATTTGGAGCATGATTCTTATTACTGTTCCAAAATTTCAGCCCGTTTGGTCCCATAGAGCCTGAGAAAACTGCTTCCAAAGTTCGAGCCCAAGTCTGAAATGAGCATCCATAAAAATCGTGATTTTTCTAAGAATCAAATTTTATGGAGATTTTGTGACTGAATTCTATTTGGAGCATTATTCTTATCACTGTTCCAAAATTTCAGCCCGTTTGGTCCCATAGAGCCTTAGAAAACTGCTTCATTTTTCGAACCCAATTCTGAAATGAGCGTCCATAAAAATCATGATTTTTCTGAGAATCAAACTTTATGGAGATTTTGTGACTGAATTCGATTTGGAGCATGATTTTTTTTTTTTTTTTTTTTAATTGTTCTTTATCACTGTTCTTAAAGTTCAGCCCGTTTGGTCCCATAGAGCCTGAGAAAACTGCTTCCAAAGTTCGAACCCAAGTCTGAAATGACAGTCCATAAAAATCATGATTTTTCTAAGAATCAAACATTATGGAGATTTTGAGACTGAATTCGATTCGGAGCATAATTCTAATCACTGTTCCGAAATTTCACCCCCTTTGGTCCCATAGAGCCTGAGAAAACTGCTTCAAAAGTTCGAACCCAAGTCTGAAATGACAGTCCATATAAATCATGATTTTTCTTAGAATCAAACATTATGGAGATTTTGTGACTGAATTCGATTCGGAGCATAATTCTTATCACTGTTCCAAAATTTCAGCCCGTTTGGTCCGATAGAGCCTGAGGAAACTGCTTCAAAAGTTCGAACCCAAATCTGAAATGAAAGTCCATAAAAAACATGATTTTTCTAAGAATCCAACTTTATAGAGATTTTAAGACTGAATTCGATTTATTCCACGATTCTTATCACTGTTCCAAAATTTCAGCCGTTTGGTCCCATAGAGCCTGGGAAAACTGAATAAAAAGTTCGAACCCAATTCTGTAATGAGCATCCATAAAAATCATGATCTTTCTAAGAATCAAAATTTATGGAGATTTTGTGACTGAATTCGATTTGGAGCATGATTCTTATTACTGTTCCAAAATTTCAGCCCGTTTGGTCCCATAGAGCCTGAGAAAACTGCTTCCAAAGTTCGAGCCCAAGTCTGAAATGAGCATCCATAAAAATCGTGATTTTTCTAAGAATCAAATTTAATGGAGATTTTGTGACTGAATTCTATTTGGAGCATTATTCTTATCACTGTTCCAAAATTTCAGCCCGTTTGGTCCCATAGAGCCTGAGAAAACTGCTTCATTTTTCGAACCCAATTCTGAAATGAGCGTCCATAAAAATCATGATTTTTCTGAGAATCAAACTTTATGGAGATTTTGTGACTGAATTCGATTTGGAGCATGATTTTTTTTTTTTTTTTTTTTAATTGTTCTTTATCACTGTTCTTAAAGTTCAGCCCGTTTGGTCCCATAGAGCCTAAGAAAACTGCTTCCAAAGTTCCAGAAGCCAAGTCTGAAATGACAGTCCATAAAAATCATGGTTTTTCTAAGAATCAAACAATATGGAGATTTTGAGACTGAATTCGATTCGGAGCATAATTCTAATCACTGTTCCGAAATTTCAGCCCCTTTGGTCCCATAGAGCCTGAGAAAACTGCTTCAAAAGTTCGAACCCAAGTCTGAAATGACAGTCCATATAAATCATGATTTTTCTAAGAATCAAACATTATGGAGATTTTGTGACTGAATTCGATTCGGAGCATAATTCTTATCACTGTTCCAAAATTTCAGCCCGTTTGGTCCGATAGAGCCTGAGGAAACTGCTTCAAAAGTTCGAACCCAAATCTGAAATGAAAGTCCAAAAAAAACATGATTTTTCTAAGAATCCAACTTTATAGAGATTTTAAGACTGAATTCGATTTATTCCACGATTCTTATCACTGTTCCAAAATTTCAGCCGTTTGGTCCCATAGAGCCTGGGAAAACTGCTTAAAAAGTTCGAACCCAATTCTGTAATGAGCATCCATAAAAATCATGATCTTTCTAAGAATCAAAATTTATGGAGATTTTGTGACTGAATTCGATTTGGAGCATGATTCTTATTACTGTTCCAAAATTTCAGCCCGTTTGGTCCCATAGAGCCTGAGAAAACTGCTTCCAAAGTTCGAGCCCAAGTCTGAAATGAGCATCCATAAAAATCGTGATTTTTCTAAGAATCAAATTTTATGGAGATTTTGTGACTGAATTCTATTTGGAGCATTATTCTTATCACTGTTCCAAAATTTCAGCCCGTTTGGTCCCATAGAGCCTGAGAAAACTGCTTCATTTTTCGAACCCAATTCTGAAATGAGCGTCCATAAAAATCATGATTTTTCTGAGAATCAATCTTTATGGAGATTTTGTGACTGAATTCGATTTGGAGCATGATTTTTTTTTTTTTTTTTTTTTAATTGTTCTTTATCACTGTTCTTAAAGTTCAGCCCGTTTGGTCCCATAGAGCCTGAGAAAACTGCTTCCAAAGTTCGAACCCAAGTCTGAAATGACAGTCCATAAAAATCATGATTTTTCTAAGAATCAAACATTATGGAGATTTTGTGACTGAATTCGATTCGGAGCATAATTCTTATCACTGTTCCAAAATTTCAGCCCGTTTGGTCCGATAGAGCCTGAGGAAACTGCTTCAAAAGTTCGAACCCAAATCTGAAATGAAAGTCCATAAAAAACATGATTTTTCTAAGAATCCAACTTTATAGAGATTTTAAGACTGAATTCGATTTATTCCACGATTCTTATCACTGTTCCAAAATTTCAGCCGTTTGGTCCCATAGAGCCTGGGAAAACTGCTTAAAAAGTTCGAAGCCAATTCTGTAATGAGCATCCATAAAAATCATGATCTTTCTAAGAATCAAAATTTATGGAGATTTTGTGACTGAATTCGATTTGGAGCATGATTCTTATTACTGTTCCAAAATTTCAGCCCGTTTGGTCCCATAGAGCCTGAGAAAACTGCTTCCAAAGTTCGAGCCCAAGTCTGAAATGAGCATCCATAAAAATCGTGATTTTTCTAAGAATCAAATTTTATGGAGATTTTGTGACTGAATTCTATTTGGAGCATTATTCTTATCACTGTTCCAAAATTTCAGCCCGTTTGGTCCCATAGAGCCTGAGAAAACTGCTTCATTTTTCGAACCCAATTCTGAAATGAGCGTCCATAAAAATCATGATTTTTCTGAGAATCAAACTTTATGGAGATTTTGTGACTGAATTCGATTTGGAGCATGATTTTTTTTTTTTTTTTTTTTTAATTGTTCTTTATCACTGTTCTTAAAGTTCAGCCCGTTTGGTCCCATAGAGCCTGAGAAAACTGCTTCCAAAGTTCCAGAACCCAAGTCTGAAATGACAGTCCATAAAAATCATGGTTTTTCTAAGAATCAAACAATATGGAGATTTTGAGACTGAATTCGATTCGGAGCATAATTCTAATCACTGTTCCGAAATTTCAGCCCCTTTGGTCCCATAGAGCCTGAGAAAACTGCTTCAAAAGTTCGAACCCAAGTCTGAAATGACAGTCCATATAAATCATGATTTTTCTAAGAATCAAACATTATGGAGATTTTGTGACTGAATTCGATTCGGAGCATAATTCTTATCACTGTTCCAAAATTTCAGCCCGTTTGGTCCGATAGAGCCTGAGGAAACTGCTTCAAAAGTTCGAACCCAAATCTGAAATGAAAGTCCATAAAAAACATGATTTTTCTAAGAATCCAACTTTATAGAGATTTTAAGACTGAATTCGATTTATTCCACGATTCTTATCCCTGTTCCAAAATTTCAGCCGTTTGGTCCCATAGAGCCTGGGAAAACTGCTTAAAAAGTTTGAACCCAATTCTGTAATGAGCATCCATAAAAATCATGATCTTTCTAAGAATCAAAATTTATGGAGATTTTGTGACTGAATTCGATTTGGAGCATGATTCTTATTACTGTTCCAAAATTTCAGCCCGTTTGGTCCCATAGAGCCTGAGAAAACTGCTTCCAAAGTTCGAGCCCAAGTCTGAAATGAGCATCCATAAAAATCGTGATTTTTCTAAGAATCAAATTTTATGGAGATTTTGTGACTGAATTCTATTTGGAGCATTATTCTTATCACTGTTCCAAAATTTCAGCCCGTTTGGTCCCATAGAGCCTGAGAAAACTGCTTCATTTTTCGAACCCAATTCTGAAATGAGCGTCCATAAAAATCATGATTTTTCTGAGAATCAAACTTTATGGAGATTTTGTGACTGAATTCGATTTGGAGCATGATTTTTTTTTTTTTTTTTTAATTGTTCTTTATCACTGTTCTTAAAGTTCAGCCCGTTTGGTCCCATAGAGCCTGAGAAAACTGCTTCCAAAGTTCGAACCCAAGTCTGAAATGACAGTCCATAAAAATCATGATTTTTCTAAGAATCAAACATTATGGAGATTTTGAGACTGAATTCGATTCGGAGCATAATTCTTATCACTGTTCCGAAATTTCAGCCCCTTTGGTCCCATAGAGCCTGAGAAAACTGCTTCAAAAGTTCGAACCCAAGTCTGAAATGACAGTCCATAAAAATCATGATTTTTCAAAGAATCCAACTTTATAGAGATTTTAAGACTGAAGTCGATTTATACCACGATTCTTAACGCTTTTCTAAAATTTCAGCCCGTTTGGTCCCATAGAGCCTGAGAAAACTGCTTCAAAAGTTCGAACCTAAATCTGAAATGAGGGTCCATAAAAATCATGATGTTTCTAAGAAACAAACTTTATGGAGATTTCGTGACTGAATTCAATTAATAGCACGATTATTAACACTTTTTCAAACTTTCAGCCCGTTTGGTCCCATAGAGCCTGAGAAAACTGCTTCAAAAGTTCGAGCCCAAGTCTGAAATGAGCGTCCATAAAAAACATGATTTTTCTAATAATCCAACTTTCGGAGAAATGACAGTCCATATAAATCATGATTTTTCTAAGAATCAAACATTATGGAGATTTTGTGACTGAATTCGATTCGGAGCATAATTCTTATCACTGTTCCAAAATTTCAGCCCGTTTGGTCCGATAGAGCCTGAGGAAACTGCTTCAAAAGTTCGAACCCAAATCTGAAATGAAAGTCCATAAAAAACATGATTTTTCTAAGAATCCAACTTTATAGAGATTTTAAGACTGAATTCGATTTATTCCACGATTCTTATCCCTGTTCCAAAATTTCAGCCGTTTGGTCCCATAGAGCCTGGGAAAACTGCTTAAAAAGTTTGAACCCAATTCTGTAATGAGCATCCATAAAAATCATGATCTTTCTAAGAATCAAAATTTATGGAGATTTTGTGACTGAATTCGATTTGGAGCATGATTCTTATTACTGTTCCAAAATTTCAGCCCGTTTGGTCCCATAGAGCCTGAGAAAACTGCTTCCAAAGTTCGAGCCCAAGTCTGAAATGAGCATCCATAAAAATCGTGATTTTTCTAAGAATCAAATTTTATGGAGATTTTGTGACTGAATTCTATTTGGAGCATTATTCTTATCACTGTTCCAAAATTTCAGCCCGTTTGGTCCCATAGAGCCTGAGAAAACTGCTTCATTTTTCGAACCCAATTCTGAAATGAGCGTCCATAAAAATCATGATTTTTCTGAGAATCAAACTTTATGGAGATTTTGTGACTGAATTCGATTTGGAGCATGATTTTTTTTTTTTTTTTTTAATTGTTCTTTATCACTGTTCTTAAAGTTCAGCCCGTTTGGTCCCATAGAGCCTGAGAAAACTGCTTCCAAAGTTCGAACCCAAGTCTGAAATGACAGTCCATAAAAATCATGATTTTTCTAAGAATCAAACATTATGGAGATTTTGAGACTGAATTCGATTCGGAGCATAATTCTTATCACTGTTCCGAAATTTCAGCCCCTTTGGTCCCATAGAGCCTGAGAAAACTGCTTCAAAAGTTCGAACCCAAGTCTGAAATGACAGTCCATAAAAATCATGATTTTTCAAAGAATCCAACTTTATAGAGATTTTAAGACTGAAGTCGATTTATACCACGATTCTTAACGCTTTTCTAAAATTTCAGCCCGTTTGGTCCCATAGAGCCTGAGAAAACTGCTTCAAAAGTTCGAACCCAAATCTGAAATGAGGGTCCATAAAAATCATGATGTTTCTAAGAAACAAACTTTATGGAGATTTCGTGACTGAATTCAATTAATAGCACGATTATTAACACTTTTTCAAACTTTCAGCCCGTTTGGTCCCATAGAGCCTGAGAAAACTGCTTCAAAAGTTCGATCCCAAGTCTGAAATGAGCGTCCATAAAAAACATGATTTTTCTAATAATCCAACTTTATGGAGATTTTGTGACTGAATTCGATTTGGAGCATGATTGTTTTTTTTTTTTTTTTTTTTTTATTGTTCTTTATTCAGTAAAGTTTATACATTACAGTAAACGGGTAAATTTTTGGCCACCACACTAGGCACATGCCCGTGTTGTAGTGGTCAATTTTATGTTAAGTATAATAATACAAATTAAAAATAAGTTGAATGAAAACAAAATACTATAAAAATAAAATAAAATAATTTATACATCTAAAACAAGTATTAGTATAAAGGAATTAAAAATAATGCAAAATATCTACATTAGTTTAAGATATATGAATATAAAAAATAGGTGTGGAAAACAGAAAAATTAAAAATAATATAAAAAGTATATCAAAGAAAATACGTGATATTGAATTAAAAATAATATAAGGAGCATGTATCAAAAATAAGAAAAAATACAAGTACATTTGTGTTATTAAAATAGAATTAAAAATAAAATCAAAGAAAGTACTATTTGGTAAGAAAGTAGGGATAAGTTATATCTTATTCTTATCACTGTTCCAAAATTTCAGCCCGTTTGGTCCCATAGAGCATGAAAAAACTGCTTCAAAAGTTCGAACCCAAATCTGAAATGAGCATCCATAAAAATCATGATTTTTCTAAGAATCAAATTTTATGGAGATTTTGTGACTGAATTCAATTTATAGCACGATTATTAACACTTTTTCAAACTTTCAGCCCGTTTGGTCCCATAGAGCCTGAGAAAACTGCTTCATTTTTCGAACCCAATTCTGAAATGAGCGTCCATAAAAATCATGATTTTTCTGAGAATCAAACTTTATGGAGATTTTGTGACTGAATTCGATTTGGAGCATGATTTTTTTTTTTTTTTTTTTAATTGTTCTTTATCACTGTTCTTAAAGTTCAGCCCGTTTGGTCCCATAGAGCCTGAGAAAACTGCTTCCAAAGTTCGAACCCAAGTCTGAAATGACAGTCCATAAAAATCATGATTTTTCTAAGAATCAAACATTATGGAGATTTTGAGACTGAATTCGATTCGGAGCATAATTCTAATCACTGTTCCGAAATTTCACCCCCTTTGGTCCCATAGAGCCTGAGAAAACTGCTTCAAAAGTTCGAACCCAAGTCTGAAATGACAGTCCATATAAATCATGATTTTTCTAAGAATCAAACATTATGGAGATTTTGTGACTGAATTCGATTCGGAGCATAATTCTTATCACTGTTCCAAAATTTCAGCCCGTTTGGTCCGATAGAGCCTGAGGAAACTGCTTCAAAAGTTCGAACCCAAATCTGAAATGAAAGTCCATAAAAAACATGATTTTTCTAAGAATCCAACTTTATAGAGATTTTAAGACTGAATTCGATTTATTCCACGATTCTTATCACTGTTCCAAAATTTCAGCCGTTTGGTCCCATAGAGCCTGGGAAAACTGCTTAAAAAGTTCGAACCCAATTCTGTAATGAGCATCCATAAAAATCATGATCTTTCTAAGAATCAAAATTTATGGAGATTTTGTGACTGAATTCGATTTGGAGCATGATTCTTATTACTGTTCCAAAATTTCAGCCCGTTTGGTCCCATAGAGCCTGAGAAAACTGCTTCCAAAGTTCGAGCCCAAGTCTGAAATGAGCATCCATAAAAATCGTGATTTTTCTAAGAATCAAATTTTATGGAGATTTTGTGACTGAATTCTATTTGGAGCATTATTCTTATCACTGTTCCAAAATTTCAGCCCGTTTGGTCCCATAGAGCCTGAGAAAACTGCTTCATTTTTCGAACCCAATTCTGAAATGAGCGTCCATAAAAATCATGATTTTTCTGAGAATCAAACTTTATGGAGATTTTGTGACTGAATTCGATTTGGAGCATGATTTTTTTTTTTTTTTTTTTTTAATTGTTCTTTATCACTGTTCTTAAAGTTCAGCCCGTTTGGTCCCATAGAGCCTGAAAAAACTGCTTCCAAAGTTCCAGAACCCAAGTCTGAAATGACAGTCCATAAAAATCATGGTTTTTCTAAGAATCAAACAATATGGAGATTTTGAGACTGAATTCGATTCGGAGCATAATTCTAATCACTGTTCCGAAATTTCAGCCCCTTTGGTCCCATAGAGCCTGAGAAAACTGCTTCAAAAGTTCGAACCCAAGTCTGAAATGACATTCCATATATATCATGATTTTTCTAAGAATCAAACATTATGGAGATTTTGTGACTGAATTCGATTCGGAGCATAATTCTTATCACTGTTCCAAAATTTCAGCCCGTTTGGTCCGATAGAGCCTGAGGAAACTGCTTCAAAAGTTCGAACCCAAATCTGAAATGAAAGTCCATAAAAAACATGATTTTTCTAAGAATCCAACTTTATAGAGATTTTAAGACTGAATTCGATTTATTCCACGATTCTTATCCCTGTTCCAAAATTTCAGCCGTTTGGTCCCATAGAGCCTGGGAAAACTGCTTAAAAAGTTCGAACCCAATTCTGTAATGAGCATCCATAAAAATCATGATCTTTCTAAGAATCAAAATTTATGGAGATTTTGTGACTGAATTCGATTTGGAGCATGATTCTTATTACTGTTCCAAAATTTCAGCCCGTTTGGTCCCATAGAGCCTGAGAAAACTGCTTCCAAAGTTCGAGCCCAAGTCTGAAATGAGCATCCATAAAAATCGTGATTTTTCTAAGAATCAAATTTTATGGAGATTTTGTGACTGAATTCTATTTGGAGCATTATTCTTATCACTGTTCCAAAATTTCAGCCCGTTTGGTCCCATAGAGCCTGAGAAAACTGCTTCATTTTTCGAACCCAATTCTGAAATGAGCGTCCATAAAAATCATGATTTTTCTGAGAATCAAACTTTATGGAGATTTTGTGACTGAATTCGATTTGGAGCATGATTTTTTTTTTTTTTTTTTTTAATTGTTCTTTATCACTGTTCTTAAAAATCAGCCCGTTTGGTCCCATAGAGCCTGTGAAAACTGCTTCCAAAGTTCGAACCCAAGTCTGAAATGACAGTCCATAAAAATCATGATTTTTCTAAGAATCAAACATTATGGAGATTTTGAGACTGAATTCGATTCGGAGCATAATTCTAATCACTGTTCCGAAATTTCAGCCCCTTTGGTCCCATAGAGCCTGAGAAAACTGCTTCAAAAGTTCGAACCCATGTCTGAAATGACAGTCCATAAAAATCATGATTTTTCAAAGAATCCAACTTTATAGAGATTTTAAGACTGAAGTCGATTTATACCACGATTCTTAACGCTTTTCTTAAATTTCAGCCCGTTTGGTCCCATAGAGCCTGAGAAAACTGCTTCAAAAGTTCGAACCCAAGTCTGAAATGAGCGTCCATAAAAAACATGATTTTTCGAATAATCCAACTTTATGGAGATTTTGTGACTGAATTCGATTTGGAGCATGATTGTTTTTTTTATTTTTTTATTTTATTGTTCTTTATTCAGTAAAGTTTATACATTACAGTAAACGGGTAAATTTTTGGCCACCACACTAGGCACATGCCCGTGTTGTAGTGGTCAATTTTATGTTAAGTATAATAATACAAATTAAAAATAAGTTGAATGAAAACAAAATACTATAAAAATAAAATAAAATAATTTATACATCTAAAACAAGTATTAGTATAAAGGAATTAAAAATAATGCAAAATATCTACATTAGTTTAAGATATATGAATATAAAAATAGGTGTGGAAAACAGAAAAATTAAAAATAATATAAAAAGTATATCAAAGAAAATACGTGATATTGAATTAAAAATAATATAAGGAGCATGTATCAAAAATAAGAAAAAATACAAGTACATTTGTGTTATTAAAATAGAATTAAAAATGTAGTAAAAATAAAAGTACATTAAGTACAAGTGTATTTCTAAAAAAATAATACAAATACAATATAAAATCAAAGAAAGTACTATTTGGTAAGAAAGTAGGGATAAGTTATATCTTATTCTTATCACTGTTCCAAAATTTCAGCCCGTTTGGTCCCATAGAGCATGAAAAAACTGCTTCAAAAGTTCGAACCCAAATCTGAAATGAGCGTCCATAAAAATCATGATTTTTCTAAGAATCAAATTTTATGGAGATTTTGTGACTGAATTCAATTTATAGCACGATTATTAACACTTTTTCAAACTTTCAGCCCGTTTGGTCCCATAGAGCCTGAGAAAACTGCTTCAAAAGTTCGAGACCAAGTTTGAAGTGAGCGTCCATAAAAAACATGATTTTTCTAAAAATCCAACTTTATGGAGATTTTGTGACTGAATTCGATTTGGAGCATGATTTTTTATTTTTTTTTATTTTTAATTGTTCTTTATCACTGTTCTTAAAGTTCAGCCCGTTTGGTCCCATAGAGCCTGAGAAAACTGCTTCCAAAGTTCGAACCCAAGTCTGAAATGAGCGTCCATAAAAAACATGATTTTTCTTAAAATCCAACTTTATGTTTATACTGTTACTGAATTCGATTTATACCACAATTCTTATTACTGTTCCAAAATTTCAGCCCGTTTGGTCCCATAGAGCCTGAGAAAACTGCTTCCAAAGTTCGAGCCTAAGTCTGAAATGAGCGTCCATAAAAAACATGATTTTTCTAAAAATCCAACTTTATGGAGACTTTGTGACTGAATTCGATTTGGAACATGATTTTTTTTTTTTTTTTTTTAATTGTTCTTTATCACTGTTCTTAAAGTTCAGCCCGTTTGGTCCCATAGAGCCTGAGAAAACTTCTTCCAAAGTTCGAACCCAAGTCTGAAATGAGCGTCCATAAAAAACATGATTTTTTTTAAAATCCAACTTTATGTTTATTCTGTTACTAAATTCGATTTATACCACAATTCTTAACACTGTTCCAAAATTTCAGCCCGTTTGGTCCCATAGAGCCTGAGAAAACTGCATCAAAAGTTCGAACCCATGTCTGAAATGAGCATCCATAAAAATCATGATTTTTCTTAGTATCAAACTTTTTTGGAGATTTTGTGACTGAATTCGATTTGGAGCATGATTCTTATCACTGTTCCAAAATTTCAGCCCGTTTGGTCCGATAGAGCCTGAGGAAACTGCTTCAAAAGTTCGAACCCAAGTCTGAAATGAGCATCCATAAAAATCAAGATTTTAATAAGAATCAAACTTTATGGAGATTTTGTGACTGAATTCTATTTGGAGCATGATTCTTATCACTGTTCCAAAATTTCAGCCCGTTTGGTCCCATAGAGTCTGAGAAAAATGCTTCAAAAGTTCGAACCCAAGTCTGAAATGAGATTCCATAAAAATCATGATTTTTCTACGAATCCATTTTTATAGAGATTTTAAGACTGAATTCGATTTATTCCACGATTCTTAACGCTTTTCTAAAATTTCAGCCCGTTTGGTCCCATAGAGCCTGAGAAAACTGCTTCAAAAGTTCGAACCCAAGTCTGAAATGAGCGTCCATAAAAAACATGATTTTTCTAATAATCCAACTTAATGGAGATTTTGTGACTGAATTCTATTTGGAGCATTATTCTTATCACTGTTCCAAAATTTCAGCCCGTTTGGTCCCATAGAGCCTGAGAAAACTGCTTCATTTTTCGAACCCAATTCTGAAATGAGCGTCCATAAAAATCATGATTTTTCTGAGAATCAAACTTTATGGAGATTTTGTGACTGAATTCGATTTGGAGCATGATTTTTTTTTTTTTTTTTTTTAATTGTTCTTTATCACTGTTCTTAAAAATCAGCCCGTTTGGTCCCATAGAGCCTGAGAAAACTGCTTCCAAAGTTCGAACCCAAGTCTGAAATGACAGTCCATAAAAATCATGATTTTTCTAAGAATCAAATTTTATGGAGATTTTGTGACTGAATTCAATTTATAGCACGATTATTAACACTTTTTCAAACTTTCAGCCCGTTTGGTCCCATAGAGCCTGAGAAAACTGCTTCATTTTTCGAACCCAATTCTGAAATGAGCGTCCATAAAAATCATGATTTTTCTGAGAATCAAACTTTATGGAGATTTTGTGACTGAATTCGATTTGGAGCATGATTTTTTTTTTTTTTTTTTTTAATTGTTCTTTATCACTGTTCTTAAAGTTCAGCCCGTTTGGTCCCATAGAGCCTGAGAAAACTGCTTCCAAAGTTCGAACCCAAGTCTGAAATGACAGTCCATAAAAATCATGATTTTTCTAAGAATCAAACATTATGGAGATTTTGTGACTGAATTCGATTCGGAGCATAATTCTAATCACTGTTCCGAAATTTCACCCCCTTTGGTCCCATAGAGCCTGAGAAAACTGCTTCAAAAGTTCGAACCCAAGTCTGAAATGACAGTCCATATAAATCATGATTTTTCTAAGAATCAAACATTATGGAGATTTTGTGACTGAATTCGATTCGGAGCATAATACTTATCACTGTTCCAAAATTTCAGCCCGTTTGGTCCGATAGAGCCTGAGGAAACTGCTTCAAAAGTTCGAACCCAAATCTGAAATGAAAGTCCATAAAAAACATGATTTTTCTAAGAATCCTACTTTATAGAGATTTTAAGACTGAATTCGATTTATTCCACGATTCTTATCACTGTTCCAAAATTTCAGCCGTTTGGTCCCATAGAGCCTGGGAAAACTGCTTAAAAAGTTCGAACCCAATTCTGTAATGAGCATCCATAAAAATCATGATCTTTCTAAGAATCAAAATTTATGGAGATTTTGTGACTGAATTCGATTTGGAGCATGATTCTTATTACTGTTCCAAAATTTCAGCCCGTTTGGTCCCATAGAGCCTGAGAAAACTGCTTCCAAAGTTCGAGCCCAAGTCTGAAATGAGCATCCATAAAAATGGTGATTTTTCTAAGAATCAAATTTTATGGAGATTTTGTGACTGAATTCTATTTGGAGCATTATTCTTATCACTGTTCCAAAATTTCAGCCCGTTTGGTCCCATAGAGCCTGAGAAAACTGCTTCATTTTTCGAACCCAATTCTGAAATGAGCGTCCATAAAAATCATGATTTTTCTGAGAATCAAACTTTATGGAGATTTTGTGACTGAATTCGATTTGGAGCATGATTATTTTTTTTTTTTTTTTAATTGTTCTTTATCACTGTTCTTAAATTTCAGCCCGTTTGGTCCCATAGAGCCTGAGAAAACTGCTTCCAAAGTTCGAGCCCAAGTCTGAAATGAGCATCCATAAAAATCGTGATTTTTCTAAGAATCAAATTTTATGGAGATTTTGTGACTGAATTCTATTTGGAGCATTATTCTTATCACTGTTCCAAAATTTCAGCCCGTTTGGTCCCATAGAGCCTGAGAAAACTGCTTCATTTTTCGAACCCAATTCTGAAATGAGCGTCCATAAAAATCATGATTTTTCTGAGAATCAAACTTTATGGAGATTTTGTGACTGAATTCGATTTGGAGCATGATTATTTTTTTTTTTTTTTTAATTGTTCTTTATCACTGTTCTTAAAGTTCAGCCCGTTTGGTCCCATAGACCCTGAGAAAACTGCTTCCAAAGTTCCGAACCCAAGTCTGAAATGACAGTCCATAAAAATCATGGTTTTTCTAAGAATCAAACAATATGGAGATTTTGAGACTGAATTCGATTCGGAGCATAATTCTAATCACTGTTCCGAAATTTCAGCCCCTTTGGTCCCATAGAGCCTGAGAAAACTGCTTCAAAAGTTCGAACCCAAGTCTGAAATGACAGTCCATATAAATCATGATTTTTCTGAGAATCAAACTTTATGGAGATTTTGTGACTGAATTCGATTTGGAGCATGATTTTTTTTTTTTTTTTTTTTAATTGTTCTTTATCACTGTTCTTAAAGTTCAGCCCGTTTGGTCCCATAGAGCCTGAGAAAACTGCTTCCAAAGTTCGAACCCAAGTCTGAAATGACAGTCCATAAAAATCATGATTTTTCTAAGAATCAAACATTATGGAGATTTTGTGACTGAATTCGATTCGGAGCATAATTCTAATCACTGTTCCGAAATTTCACCCCCTTTGGTCCCATAGAGCCTGAGAAAACTGCTTCAAAAGTTCGAACCCAAGTCTGAAATGACAGTCCATATAAATCATGATTTTTCTAAGAATCAAACATTATGGAGATTTTGTGACTGAATTCGATTCGGAGCATAATACTTATCACTGTTCCAAAATTTCAGCCCGTTTGGTCCGATAGAGCCTGAGGAAACTGCTTCAAAAGTTCGAACCCAAATCTGAAATGAAAGTCCATAAAAAACATGATTTTTCTAAGAATCCAACTTTATAGAGATTTTAAGACTGAATTCGATTTATTCCACGATTCTTATCACTGTTCCAAAATTTCAGCCGTTTGGTCCCATAGAGCCTGGGAAAACTGCTTAAAAAGTTCGAACCCAATTCTGTAATGAGCATCCATAAAAATCATGATCTTTCTAAGAATCAAAATTTATGGAGATTTTGTGACTGAATTCGATTTGGAGCATGATTCTTATTACTGTTCCAAAATTTCAGCCCGTTTGGTCCCATAGAGCCTGAGAAAACTGCTTCCAAAGTTCGAGCCCAAGTCTGAAATGAGCATCCATAAAAATGGTGATTTTTCTAAGAATCAAATTTTATGGAGATTTTGTGACTGAATTCTATTTGGAGCATTATTCTTATCACTGTTCCAAAATTTCAGCCCGTTTGGTCCCATAGAGCCTGAGAAAACTGCTTCATTTTTCGAACCCAATTCTGAAATGAGCGTCCATAAAAATCATGATTTTTCTGAGAATCAAACTTTATGGAGATTTTGTGACTGAATTCGATTTGGAGCATGATTATTTTTTTTTTTTTTTTAATTGTTCTTTATCACTGTTCTTAAATTTCAGCCCGTTTGGTCCCATAGAGCCTGAGAAAACTGCTTCCAAAGTTCGAGCCCAAGTCTGAAATGAGCATCCATAAAAATCGTGATTTTTCTAAGAATCAAATTTTATGGAGATTTTGTGACTGAATTCTATTTGGAGCATTATTCTTATCACTGTTCCAAAATTTCAGCCCGTTTGGTCCCATAGAGCCTGAGAAAACTGCTTCATTTTTCGAACCCAATTCTGAAATGAGCGTCCATAAAAATCATGATTTTTCTGAGAATCAAACTTTATGGAGATTTTGTGACTGAATTCGATTTGGAGCATGATTATTTTTTTTTTTTTTTTAATTGTTCTTTATCACTGTTCTTAAAGTTCAGCCCGTTTGGTCCCATAGACCCTGAGAAAACTGCTTCCAAAGTTCCGAACCCAAGTCTGAAATGACAGTCCATAAAAATCATGGTTTTTCTAAGAATCAAACAATATGGAGATTTTGAGACTGAATTCGATTCGGAGCATAATTCTAATCACTGTTCCGAAATTTCAGCCCCTTTGGTCCCATAGAGCCTGAGAAAACTGCTTCAAAAGTTCGAACCCAAGTCTGAAATGACAGTCCATATAAATCATGATTTTTCTAAGAATCAAACATTATGGAGATTTTGTGACTGAATTCGATTCGGAGCATAATTCTTATCACTGTTCCAAAATTTCAGCCCGTTTGGTCCGATAGAGCCTGAGGAAACTGCTTCAAAAGTTCGAACCCAAATCTGAAATGAAAGTCCATAAAAAACATGATTTTTCTAAGAATCCAACTTTATAGAGATTTTAAGACTGAATTCGATTTATTCCACGATTCTTATCCCTGTTCCAAAATTTCAGCCGTTTAGTCCCATAGAGCCTGGGAAAACTGCTTAAAAAGTTCGAACCCAATTCTGTAATGAGCATCCATAAAAATCATGATCTTTCTAAGAATCAAAATTTATGGAGATTTTGTGACTGAATTCTATTTGGAGCATTATTCTTATCACTGTTCCAAAATTTCAGCCCGTTTGGTCCCATAGAGCCTGAGAAAACTGCTTCATTTTTCGAACCCAATTCTGAAATGAGCGTCCATAAAAATCATGATTTTTCTGAGAATCAAACTTTATGGAGATTTTGTGACTGAATTCGATTTGGAGCATGATTTTTTTTTTTTTTTTTTTAATTGTTCTTTATCACTGTTCTTAAAGTTCAGCCCGTTTGGTCCCATAGAGCCTGAGAAAACTGCTTCCAAAGTTCGAACCCAAGTCTGAAATGACAGTCCATAAAAATCATGATTTTTCTAAGAATCAAACATTATGGAGATTTTGAGACTGAATTCGATTCGGAGCATAATTCTAATCACTGTTCCGAAATTTCACCCCCTTTGGTCCCATAGAGCCTGAGAAAACTGCTTCAAAAGTTCGAACCCAAGTCTGAAATGACAGTCCATATAAATCATGATTTTTCTAAGAATCAAACATTATGGAGATTTTGTGACTGAATTCGATTCGGAGCATAATACTTATCACTGTTCCAAAATTTCAGCCCGTTTGGTCCGATAGAGCCTGAGGAAACTGCTTCAAAAGTTCGAACCCAAATCTGAAATGAAAGTCCATAAAAAACATGATTTTTCTAAGAATCCAACTTTATAGAGATTTTAAGACTGAATTCGATTTATTCCACGATTCTTATCACTGTTCCAAAATTTCAGCCGTTTGGTCCCATAGAGCCTGGGAAAACTGCTTAAAAAGTTCGAACCCAATTCTGTAATGAGCATCCATAAAAATCATGATCTTTCTAAGAATCAAAATTTATGGAGATTTTGTGACTGAATTCGATTTGGAGCATGATTCTTATTACTGTTCCAAAATTTCAGCCCGTTTGGTCCCATAGAGCCTGAGAAAACTGCTTCCAAAGTTCGAGCCCAAGTCTGAAATGAGCATCCATAAAAATCGTGATTTTTCTAAGAATCAAATTTTATGGAGATTTTGTGACTGAATTCTATTTGGAGCATTATTCTTATCACTGTTCCAAAATTTCAGCCCGTTTGTTCCCATAGAGCCTGAGAAAACTGCTTCATTTTTCGAACCCAATTCTGAAATGAGCGTCCATAAAAATCATGATTTTTCTGAGAATCAAACTTTATGGAGATTTTGTGACTGAATTCGATTTGGAGCATGATTATTTTTTTTTTTTTTTAATTGTTCTTTATCACTGTTCTTAAATTTCAGCCCGTTTGGTCCCATAGAGCCTGAGAAAACTGCTTCCAAAGTTCGAGCCCAAGTCTGAAATGAGCATCCATAAAAATCGTGATTATTCTAAGAATCAAATTTTATGGAGATTTTGTGACTGAATTCTATTTGGAGCATTATTCTTATCACTGTTCCAAAATTTCAGCCCGTTTGGTCCCATAGAGCCTGAGAAAACTGCTTCATTTTTCGAACCCAATTCTGAAATGAGCGTCCATAAAATCATGATTTTTCTGAGAATCAAACTTTATGGAGATTTTGAGACTGAATTCGATTCGGAGCATAATTTTAATCACTGTTCCGAAATTTCAGCCCCTTTGGTCCCATAGACCCTGAGAAAACTGCTTCCAAAGTTCCGAACCCAAGTCTGAAATGACAGTCCATAAAAATCATGATTTTTCTAAGAATCAAACATTATGGAGATTTTGAGACTGAATTCGATTCGGAGCATAATTTTAATCACTGTTCCGAAATTTCAGCCCCTTTGGTCCCATAGAGCCTGAGAAAACTGCTTCAAAAGTTCGAACCCAAGTCTGAAATGACAGTCCATAAAAATCATGGTTTTTCTAAGAATCAAACAATATGGAGATTTTGAGACTGGATTCGATTCGGAGCATAATTCTTATCACTGTTCCAAAATTTCAGCCCGTTTGGTCCGATAGAGCCTGAGGAATCGGCTTCAAAAGTTCGAACCCAAATCTGAAATGAAAGTCCATAAAAAACATGATTTTTCTAAGAATCCAACTTTATAGAGATTTTAAGACTGAATTCGATTTATTCCACGATTCTGATCCCTGTTCCAAAATTTCAGCCGTTTGGTCCCATAGAGCCTGGGAAAACTGCTTAAAAAGTTCGAACCCAATTCTGTAATGAGCATCCATAAAAATCATGATCTTTCTAAGAATCAAAATTTATGGAGATTTTGTGACTGAATTCGATTTGGAGCATGATTCTTATTACTGTTCCAAAATTTCAGCCCGTTTGGTCCCATAGAGCCTGAGAAAACTGCTTCCAAAGTTCGAGCCCAAGTCTGAAATGAGCATCCATAAAAATCGTGATTTTTCTGAGAATCAAACTTTATGGAGATTTTGTGACTGAATTCGATTTGGAGCATGATTATTTTTTTTTTTTTTTTAATTGTTCTTTATCACTGTTCTTAAAGTTCAGCCCGTTTGGTCCCATAGACCCTGAGAAAACTGCTTCCAAAGTTCCAGAACCCAAGTCTGAAATGACAGTCCATAAAAATCATGGTTTTTCTAAGAATCAAACAATATGGAGATTTTGAGACTGAATTCGATTCGGAGCATAATTCTAATCACTGTTCCGAAATTTCAGCCCCTTTGGTCCCATAGAGCCTGAGAAAACTGCTTCAAAAGTTCGAACCCAAGTCTGAAATGACAGTCCATATAAATCATGATTTTTCTAAGAATCAAACATTATGGAGATTTTGTGACTGAATTCGATTCGGAGCATAATTCTTATCACTGTTCCAAAATTTCAGCCCGTTTGGTCCGATAGAGCCTGAGGAAACTGCTTCAAAAGTTCGAACCCAAATCTGAAATGAAAGTCCATAAAAAACATGATTTTTCTAAGAATCCAACTTTATAGAGATTTTAAGACTGAATTCGATTTATTCCACGATTCTTATCCCTGTTCCAAAATTTCAGCCGTTTGGTCCCATAGAGCCTGGGAAAACTGCTTAAAAAGTTCGAACCCAATTCTGTAATGAGCATCCATAAAAATCATGATCTTTCTAAGAATCAAAATTTATGGAGATTTTGTGACTGAATTCGATTTGGAGCATGATTCTTATTACTGTTCTAAAATTTCAGCCCGTTTGGTCCCATAGAGCCTGAGAAAACTGCTTCCAAAGTTCGAGCCCAAGTCTGAAATGAGCATCCATAAAAATCGTGATTTTTCTAAGAATCAAATTTTATGGAGATTTTGTGACTGAATTCTATTTGGAGCATTATTCTTATCACTGTTCCAAAATTTCAGCCCGTTTGGTCCCATAGAGCCTGAGAAAACTGCTTCATTTTTCGAACCCAATTCTGAAATGAGCGTCCATAAATCTCATGATTTTTCTGAGAATCAAACTTTATGGAGATTTTGTGACTGAATTCGATTTGGAGCATGATTTTTTTTTTTTTTTTTTTTAATTGTTCTTTATCACTGTTCTTAAAGTTCAGCCCGTTTGGTCCCATAGAGCCTGAGAAAACTGCTTCCAAAGTTCGAACCCAAGTCTGAAATGACAGTCCATAAAAATCATGATTTTTCTAAGAATCAAACATTATGGAGATTTTGAGACTGAATTCGATTCGGAGCATAATTCTAATCACTGTTCCGAAATTTCAGCCCCTTTGGTCCCATAGAGCCTGAGAAAACTGCTTCAAAAGTTCGAACCCAAGTCTGAAATGACAGTCCATAAAAATCATGATTTTTCAAAGAATCCAACTTTATAGAGATTTTAAGACTGAAGTCGATTTATATCACGATTCTTAACGCTTTTCTAAAATTTCAGCCCGTTTGGTCCCATAGAGCCTGAGAAAACTGCTTCAAAAGTTCGAACCCAAGTCTGAAATGAGCGTCCATTAAAAACATGATTTTTCTAATAATCCAACTTAATGGAGATTTTGTGACTGAATTCGATTTGGAGCATGATTGTTTTTTTTTATTTTTTTTTTTATTGTTCTTTATTCAGTAAAGTTTATACATTACAGTAAACGGGTAAATTTTTGGCCACCACACTAGGCACATGCCCGTGTTGTAGTGGTCAATTTTATGTTAAGTATAATAATACAAATTAAAAATAAGTTGAATGAAAACAAAATACTATAAAAATAAAATAAAATAATTTATACATCTAAAACAAGTATTAGTATAAAGGAATTAAAAATAATGCAAAATATCTACATTAGTTTAAGATATATGAATATAAAAAATAGGTGTGGAAAACAGAAAAATTAAAAATAATATAAAAAGTATATCAAAGAAAATACGTGATATTGAATTAAAAATAATATAAGGAGCATGTATCAAAAATAAGAAAAAATACAAGTACATTTGTGTTATTAAAATAGAATTAAAAATGTAGTAAAAATAAAAGTACATTAAGTACAAGTGTATTTCTAAAAAAATAATACAAATACAATATAAAATCAAAGAAAGTACTATTTGGTAAGAAAGTAGGGATAAGTTATATCTTATTCTTATCACTGTTCCAAAATTTCAGCCCGTTTGGTCCCATAGAGCATGAAAAAACTGCTTCAAAAGTTCGAACCCAAATCTGAAATGAGCGTCCATAAAAATCATGATTTTTCTAAGAATCAAATTTTATGGAGATTTTGTGACTGAATTCAATTTATAGCACGATTATTAACACTTTTTCAAACTTTCAGCCCGTTTGGTCCCATAGAGCCTGAGAAAACTGCTTCATTTTTCGAACCCAATTCTGAAATGAGCGTCCATAAAAATCATGATTTTTCTGAGAATCAAACTTTATGGAGATTTTGTGACTGAATTCGATTTGGAGCATGATTTTTTTTTTTTTTTTTTTTAATTGTTCTTTATCACTGTTCTTAAAGTTCAGCCCGTTTGGTCCCATAGAGCCTGAGAAAACTGCTTCCAAAGTTCGAACCCAAGTCTGAAATGACAGTCCATAAAAATCATGATTTTTCTAAGAATCAAACATTATGGAGATTTTGAGACTGAATTCGATTCGGAGCATAATTCTAATCACTGTTCCGAAATTTCACCCCCTTTGGTCCCATAGAGCCTGAGAAAACTGCTTCAAAAGTTCGAACCCAAGTCTGAAATGACAGTCCATATAAATCATGATTTTTCTAAGAATCAAACATTATGGAGATTTTGTGACTGAATTCGATTCGGAGCATAATTCTTATCACTGTTCCAAAATTTCAGCCCGTTTGGTCCGATAGAGCCTGAGGAAACTGCTTCAAAAGTTCGAACCCAAATCTGAAATGAAAGTCCATAAAAAACATGATTTTTCTAAGAATCCAACTTTATAGAGATTTTAAGACTGAATTCGATTTATTCCACGATTCTTATCACTGTTCCAAAATTTCAGCCGTTTGGTCCCATAGAGCCTGGGAAAACTGCTTAAAAAGTTCGAACCCAATTCTGTAATGAGCATCCATAAAAATCATGATCTTTCTAAGAATCAAAATTTATGGAGATTTTGTGACTGAATTCGATTTGGAGCATGATTCTTATTACTGTTCTAAAATTTCAGCCCGTTTGGTCCCATAGAGCCTGAGAAAACTGCTTCCAAAGTTCGAGCCCAAGTCTGAAATGAGCATCCATAAAAATCGTGATTTTTCTAAGAATCAAATTTTATGGAGATTTTGTGACTGAATTCTATTTGGAGCATTATTCTTATCACTGTTCCAAAATTTCAGCCCGTTTGGTCCCATAGAGCCTGAGAAAACTGCTTCATTTTTCGAACCCAATTCTGAAATGAGCGTCCATAAATCTCATGATTTTTCTGAGAATCAAACTTTATGGAGATTTTGTGACTGAATTCGATTTGGAGCATGATTTTTTTTTTTTTTTTTTTTAATTGTTCTTTATCACTGTTCTTAAAGTTCAGCCCGTTTGGTCCCATAGAGCCTGAGAAAACTGCTTCCAAAGTTCGAACCCAAGTCTGAAATGACAGTCCATAAAAATCATGATTTTTCTAAGAATCAAACATTATGGAGATTTTGAGACTGAATTCGATTCGGAGCATAATTCTAATCACTGTTCCGAAATTTCAGCCCCTTTGGTCCCATAGAGCCTGAGAAAACTGCTTCAAAAGTTCGAACCCAAGTCTGAAATGACAGTCCATAAAAATCATGATTTTTCAAAGAATCCAACTTTATAGAGATTTTAAGACTGAAGTCGATTTATATCACGATTCTTAACGCTTTTCTAAAATTTCAGCCCGTTTGGTCCCATAGAGCCTGAGAAAACTGCTTCAAAAGTTCGAACCCAAGTCTGAAATGAGCGTCCATTAAAAACATGATTTTTCTAATAATCCAACTTAATGGAGATTTTGTGACTGAATTCGATTTGGAGCATGATTGTTTTTTTTTATTTTTTTTTTTATTGTTCTTTATTCAGTAAAGTTTATACATTACAGTAAACGGGTAAATTTTTGGCCACCACACTAGGCACATGCCCGTGTTGTAGTGGTCAATTTTATGTTAAGTATAATAATACAAATTAAAAATAAGTTGAATGAAAACAAAATACTATAAAAATAAAATAAAATAATTTATACATCTAAAACAAGTATTAGTATAAAGGAATTAAAAATAATGCAAAATATCTACATTAGTTTAAGATATATGAATATAAAAAATAGGTGTGGAAAACAGAAAAATTAAAAATAATATAAAAAGTATATCAAAGAAAATACGTGATATTGAATTAAAAATAATATAAGGAGCATGTATCAAAAATAAGAAAAAATACAAGTACATTTGTGTTATTAAAATAGAATTAAAAATGTAGTAAAAATAAAAGTACATTAAGTACAAGTGTATTTCTAAAAAAATAATACAAATACAATATAAAATCAAAGAAAGTACTATTTGGTAAGAAAGTAGGGATAAGTTATATCTTATTCTTATCACTGTTCCAAAATTTCAGCCCGTTTGGTCCCATAGAGCATGAAAAAACTGCTTCAAAAGTTCGAACCCAAATCTGAAATGAGCGTCCATAAAAATCATGATTTTTCTAAGAATCAAATTTTATGGAGATTTTGTGACTGAATTCAATTTATAGCACGATTATTAACACTTTTTCAAACTTTCAGCCCGTTTGGTCCCATAGAGCCTGAGAAAACTGCTTCATTTTTCGAACCCAATTCTGAAATGAGCGTCCATAAAAATCATGATTTTTCTGAGAATCAAACTTTATGGAGATTTTGTGACTGAATTCGATTTGGAGCATGATTTTTTTTTTTTTTTTTTTTAATTGTTCTTTATCACTGTTCTAAAAGTTCAGCCCGTTTGGTCCCATAGAGCCTGAGAAAACTGCTTCCAAAGTTCGAACCCAAGTCTGAAATGACAGTCCATTAAAATCATGATTTTTCTAAGAATCAAACATTATGGAGATTTTGAGACTGAATTCGATTCGGAGCATAATTCTTATCACTGTTCCGAAATTTCACCCCCTTTGGTCCCATAGAGCCTGAGAAAACTGCTTCAAAAGTTCGAACCCAAGTCTGAAATGACAGTCCATATAAATCATGATTTTTATAAGAATCAAACATTATGGAGATTTTGTGACTGAATTCGATTCGGAGCATAATTCTTATCACTGTTCCAAAATTTCAGCCCGTTTGGTCCGATAGAGCCTGAGGAAACTGCTTCAAAAGTTCGAACCCAAATCTGAAATGAAAGTCCATAAAAAACATGATTTTTCTAAGAATCCAACTTTATAGAGATTTTAAGACTGAATTCGATTTATTCCACGATTCTTATCACTGTTCCAAAATTTCAGCCGTTTGGTCCCATAGAGCCTGGGAAAACTGCTTAAAAAGTTCGAACCCAATTCTGTAATGAGCATCCATAAAAATCATGATCTTTCTAAGAATCAAAATTTATGGAGATTTTGTGACTGAATTCGATTTGGAGCATGATTCTTATTACTGTTCCAAAATTTCAGCCCGTTTGGTCCCATAGAGCCTGAGAAAACTGCTTCCAAAGTTCGAGCCCAAGTCTGAAATGAGCATCCATAAAAATCGTGATTTTTCTAAGAATCAAATTTTATGGAGATTTTGTGACTGAATTCTATTTGGAGCATTATTCTTATCACTGTTCCAAAATTTCAGCCCGTTTGGTCCCATAGAGCCTGAGAAAACTGCTTCATTTTTCGAACCCAATTCTGAAATGAGCGTCCATAAAAATCATGATTTTTCTGAGAATCAAACTTTATGGAGATTTTGTGACTGAATTCGATTTGGAGCATGATTTTTTTTTTTTTTTTTTTAATTGTTCTTTATCACTGTTCTTAAAGTTCAGCCCGTTTGGTCCCATAGAGCCTGAGAAAACTGCTTCCAAAGTTCGAACCCAAGTCTGAAATGACAGTCCATAAAAATCATGATTTTTCTAAGAATCAAACATTATGGAGATTTTGAGACTGAATTCGATTCGGAGCATAATTCTAATCACTGTTCCGAAATTTCAGCCCCTTTGGTCCCATAGAAACTAAGAAAACTGCTTCAAAAGTTCGAACCCAAGTCTGAAATGACAGTCCATAAAAATCATGATTTTTCAAAGAATCCAACTTTATAGAGATTTTAAGACTGAAGTCGATTTATACCACGATTCTTAACGCTTTTCTAAAATTTCAGCCCGTTTGGTCCCATAGAGCCTGAGAAAACTGCTTCAAAAGTTCGAACCCAAGTCTGAAATGACAGTCCATATAAATCATGATTTTTCTAAGAATCAAACATTATGGAGATTTTGTGACTGAATTCGATTCGGAGCATAATTCTTATCACTGTTCCAAAATTTCAGCCCGTTTGGTCCGATAGAGCCTGAGGAAACTGCTTCAAAAGTTCGAACCCAAATCTGAAATGAAAGTCCATAAAAAACATGATTTTTCTAAGAATCCAACTTTATAGAGATTTTAAGACTGAATTCGATTTATTCCACGATTCTTATCACTGTTCCAAAATTTCAGCCGTTTGGTCCCATAGAGCCTGGGAAAACTGCTTAAAAAGTTCGAACCCAATTCTGTAATGAGCATCCATAAAAATCATGATCTTTTTAAGAATCAAAATTAATGGAGATTTTGTGACTGAATTCGATTTGGAGCATGATTCTTATTACTGTTCCAAAATTTCAGCCCGTTTGGTCCCATAGAGCCTGAGAAAACTGCTTCCAAAGTTCGAGCCCAAGTCTGAAATGAGCATCCATAAAAATCGTGATTTTTCTAAGAATCAAATTTTATGGAGATTTTGTGACTGAATTCTATTTGGAGCATTATTCTTATCACTGTTCCAAAATTTCAGCCCGTTTGGTCCCATAGAGCCTTAGAAAACTGCTTCATTTTTCGAACCCAATTCTGAAATGAGCGTCCATAAAAATCATGATTTTTCTGAGAATCAAACTTTATGGAGATTTTGTGACTGAATTCGATTTGGAGCATGATTTTTTTTTTTTTTTTTTTTAATTGTTCTTTATCACTGTTCTTAAAGTTCAGCCCGTTTGGTCCCATAGAGCCTGAGAAAACTGCTTCCAAAGTTCGAACCCAAGTCTGAAATGACAGTCCATAAAAATCATGATTTTTCTAAGAATCAAACATTATGGAGATTTTGAGACTGAATTCGATTCGGAGCATAATTCTAATCACTGTTCCGAAATTTCACCCCCTTTGGTCCCATAGAGCCTGAGAAAACTGCTTCAAAAGTTCGAACCCAAGTCTGAAATGACAGTCCATATAAATCATGATTTTTCTTAGAATCAAACATTATGGAGATTTTGTGACTGAATTCGATTCGGAGCATAATTCTTATCACTGTTCCAAAATTTCAGCCCGTTTGGTCCGATAGAGCCTGAGGAAACTGCTTCAAAAGTTCGAACCCAAATCTGAAATGAAAGTCCATAAAAAACATGATTTTTCTAAGAATCCAACTTTATAGAGATTTTAAGACTGAATTCGATTTATTCCACGATTCTTATCACTGTTCCAAAATTTCAGCCGTTTGGTCCCATAGAGCCTGGGAAAACTGAATAAAAAGTTCGAACCCAATTCTGTAATGAGCATCCATAAAAATCATGATCTTTCTAAGAATCAAAATTTATGGAGATTTTGTGACTGAATTCGATTTGGAGCATGATTCTTATTACTGTTCCAAAATTTCAGCCCGTTTGGTCCCATAGAGCCTGAGAAAACTGCTTCCAAAGTTCGAGCCCAAGTCTGAAATGAGCATCCATAAAAATCGTGATTTTTCTAAGAATCAAATTTAATGGAGATTTTGTGACTGAATTCTATTTGGAGCATTATTCTTATCACTGTTCCAAAATTTCAGCCCGTTTGGTCCCATAGAGCCTGAGAAAACTGCTTCATTTTTCGAACCCAATTCTGAAATGAGCGTCCATAAAAATCATGATTTTTCTGAGAATCAAACTTTATGGAGATTTTGTGACTGAATTCGATTTGGAGCATGATTTTTTTTTTTTTTTTTTTTAATTGTTCTTTATCACTGTTCTTAAAGTTCAGCCCGTTTGGTCCCATAGAGCCTAAGAAAACTGCTTCCAAAGTTCCAGAACCCAAGTCTGAAATGACAGTCCATAAAAATCATGGTTTTTCTAAGAATCAAACAATATGGAGATTTTGAGACTGAATTCGATTCGGAGCATAATTCTAATCACTGTTCCGAAATTTCAGCCCCTTTGGTCCCATAGAGCCTGAGAAAACTGCTTCAAAAGTTCGAACCCAAGTCTGAAATGACAGTCCATATAAATCATGATTTTTCTAAGAATCAAACATTATGGAGATTTTGTGACTGAATTCGATTCGGAGCATAATTCTTATCACTGTTCCAAAATTTCAGCCCGTTTGGTCCGATAGAGCCTGAGGAAACTGCTTCAAAAGTTCGAACCCAAATCTGAAATGAAAGTCCAAAAAAAACATGATTTTTCTAAGAATCCAACTTTATAGAGATTTTAAGACTGAATTCGATTTATTCCACGATTCTTATCACTGTTCCAAAATTTCAGCCGTTTGGTCCCATAGAGCCTGGGAAAACTGCTTAAAAAGTTCGAACCCAATTCTGTAATGAGCATCCATAAAAATCATGATCTTTCTAAGAATCAAAATTTATGGAGATTTTGTGACTGAATTCGATTTGGAGCATGATTCTTATTACTGTTCCAAAATTTCAGCCCGTTTGGTCCCATAGAGCCTGAGAAAACTGCTTCCAAAGTTCGAGCCCAAGTCTGAAATGAGCATCCATAAAAATCGTGATTTTTCTAAGAATCAAATTTTATGGAGATTTTGTGACTGAATTCTATTTGGAGCATTATTCTTATCACTGTTCCAAAATTTCAGCCCGTTTGGTCCCATAGAGCCTGAGAAAACTGCTTCATTTTTCGAACCCAATTCTGAAATGAGCGTCCATAAAAATCATGATTTTTCTGAGAATCAATCTTTATGGAGATTTTGTGACTGAATTCGATTTGGAGCATGATTTTTTTTTTTTTTTTTTTTTAATTGTTCTTTATCACTGTTCTTAAAGTTCAGCCCGTTTGGTCCCATAGAGCCTGAGAAAACTGCTTCCAAAGTTCGAACCCAAGTCTGAAATGACAGTCCATAAAAATCATGATTTTTCTAAGAATCAAACATTATGGAGATTTTGTGACTGAATTCGATTCGGAGCATAATTCTTATCACTGTTCCAAAATTTCAGCCCGTTTGGTCCGATAGAGCCTGAGGAAACTGCTTCAAAAGTTCGAACCCAAATCTGAAATGAAAGTCCATAAAAAACATGATTTTTCTAAGAATCCAACTTTATAGAGATTTTAAGACTGAATTCGATTTATTCCACGATTCTTATCACTGTTCCAAAATTTCAGCCGTTTGGTCCCATAGAGCCTGGGAAAACTGCTTAAAAAGTTCGAAGCCAATTCTGTAATGAGCATCCATAAAAATCATGATCTTTCTAAGAATCAAAATTTATGGAGATTTTGTGACTGAATTCGATTTGGAGCATGATTCTTATTACTGTTCCAAAATTTCAGCCCGTTTGGTCCCATAGAGCCTGAGAAAACTGCTTCCAAAGTTCGAGCCCAAGTCTGAAATGAGCATCCATAAAAATCGTGATTTTTCTAAGAATCAAATTTTATGGAGATTTTGTGACTGAATTCTATTTGGAGCATTATTCTTATCACTGTTCCAAAATTTCAGCCCGTTTGGTCCCATAGAGCCTGAGAAAACTGCTTCATTTTTCGAACCCAATTCTGAAATGAGCGTCCATAAAAATCATGATTTTTCTGAGAATCAAACTTTATGGAGATTTTGTGACTGAATTCGATTTGGAGCATGATTTTTTTTTTTTTTTTTTTTTAATTGTTCTTTATCACTGTTCTTAAAGTTCAGCCCGTTTGGTCCCATAGAGCCTGAGAAAACTGCTTCCAAAGTTCCAGAACCCAAGTCTGAAATGACAGTCCATAAAAATCATGGTTTTTCTAAGAATCAAACAATATGGAGATTTTGAGACTGAATTCGATTCGGAGCATAATTCTAATCACTGTTCCGAAATTTCAGCCCCTTTGGTCCCATAGAGCCTGAGAAAACTGCTTCAAAAGTTCGAACCCAAGTCTGAAATGACAGTCCATATAAATCATGATTTTTCTAAGAATCAAACATTATGGAGATTTTGTGACTGAATTCGATTCGGAGCATAATTCTTATCACTGTTCCAAAATTTCAGCCCGTTTGGTCCGATAGAGCCTGAGGAAACTGCTTCAAAAGTTCGAACCCAAATCTGAAATGAAAGTCCATAAAAAACATGATTTTTCTAAGAATCCAACTTTATAGAGATTTTAAGACTGAATTCGATTTATTCCACGATTCTTATCCCTGTTCCAAAATTTCAGCCGTTTGGTCCCATAGAGCCTGGGAAAACTGCTTAAAAAGTTTGAACCCAATTCTGTAATGAGCATCCATAAAAATCATGATCTTTCTAAGAATCAAAATTTATGGAGATTTTGTGACTGAATTCGATTTGGAGCATGATTCTTATTACTGTTCCAAAATTTCAGCCCGTTTGGTCCCATAGAGCCTGAGAAAACTGCTTCCAAAGTTCGAGCCCAAGTCTGAAATGAGCATCCATAAAAATCGTGATTTTTCTAAGAATCAAATTTTATGGAGATTTTGTGACTGAATTCTATTTGGAGCATTATTCTTATCACTGTTCCAAAATTTCAGCCCGTTTGGTCCCATAGAGCCTGAGAAAACTGCTTCATTTTTCGAACCCAATTCTGAAATGAGCGTCCATAAAAATCATGATTTTTCTGAGAATCAAACTTTATGGAGATTTTGTGACTGAATTCGATTTGGAGCATGATTTTTTTTTTTTTTTTTTAATTGTTCTTTATCACTGTTCTTAAAGTTCAGCCCGTTTGGTCCCATAGAGCCTGAGAAAACTGCTTCCAAAGTTCGAACCCAAGTCTGAAATGACAGTCCATAAAAATCATGATTTTTCTAAGAATCAAACATTATGGAGATTTTGAGACTGAATTCGATTCGGAGCATAATTCTTATCACTGTTCCGAAATTTCAGCCCCTTTGGTCCCATAGAGCCTGAGAAAACTGCTTCAAAAGTTCGAACCCAAGTCTGAAATGACAGTCCATAAAAATCATGATTTTTCAAAGAATCCAACTTTATAGAGATTTTAAGACTGAAGTCGATTTATACCACGATTCTTAACGCTTTTCTAAAATTTCAGCCCGTTTGGTCCCATAGAGCCTGAGAAAACTGCTTCAAAAGTTCGAACCTAAATCTGAAATGAGGGTCCATAAAAATCATGATGTTTCTAAGAAACAAACTTTATGGAGATTTCGTGACTGAATTCAATTAATAGCACGATTATTAACACTTTTTCAAACTTTCAGCCCGTTTGGTCCCATAGAGCCTGAGAAAACTGCTTCAAAAGTTCGAGCCCAAGTCTGAAATGAGCGTCCATAAAAAACATGATTTTTCTAATAATCCAACTTTCGGAGAAATGACAGTCCATATAAATCATGATTTTTCTAAGAATCAAACATTATGGAGATTTTGTGACTGAATTCGATTCGGAGCATAATTCTTATCACTGTTCCAAAATTTCAGCCCGTTTGGTCCGATAGAGCCTGAGGAAACTGCTTCAAAAGTTCGAACCCAAATCTGAAATGAAAGTCCATAAAAAACATGATTTTTCTAAGAATCCAACTTTATAGAGATTTTAAGACTGAATTCGATTTATTCCACGATTCTTATCCCTGTTCCAAAATTTCAGCCGTTTGGTCCCATAGAGCCTGGGAAAACTGCTTAAAAAGTTTGAACCCAATTCTGTAATGAGCATCCATAAAAATCATGATCTTTCTAAGAATCAAAATTTATGGAGATTTTGTGACTGAATTCGATTTGGAGCATGATTCTTATTACTGTTCCAAAATTTCAGCCCGTTTGGTCCCATAGAGCCTGAGAAAACTGCTTCCAAAGTTCGAGCCCAAGTCTGAAATGAGCATCCATAAAAATCGTGATTTTTCTAAGAATCAAATTTTATGGAGATTTTGTGACTGAATTCTATTTGGAGCATTATTCTTATCACTGTTCCAAAATTTCAGCCCGTTTGGTCCCATAGAGCCTGAGAAAACTGCTTCATTTTTCGAACCCAATTCTGAAATGAGCGTCCATAAAAATCATGATTTTTCTGAGAATCAAACTTTATGGAGATTTTGTGACTGAATTCGATTTGGAGCATGATTTTTTTTTTTTTTTTTTAATTGTTCTTTATCACTGTTCTTAAAGTTCAGCCCGTTTGGTCCCATAGAGCCTGAGAAAACTGCTTCCAAAGTTCGAACCCAAGTCTGAAATGACAGTCCATAAAAATCATGATTTTTCTAAGAATCAAACATTATGGAGATTTTGAGACTGAATTCGATTCGGAGCATAATTCTTATCACTGTTCCGAAATTTCAGCCCCTTTGGTCCCATAGAGCCTGAGAAAACTGCTTCAAAAGTTCGAACCCAAGTCTGAAATGACAGTCCATAAAAATCATGATTTTTCAAAGAATCCAACTTTATAGAGATTTTAAGACTGAAGTCGATTTATACCACGATTCTTAACGCTTTTCTAAAATTTCAGCCCGTTTGGTCCCATAGAGCCTGAGAAAACTGCTTCAAAAGTTCGAACCCAAATCTGAAATGAGGGTCCATAAAAATCATGATGTTTCTAAGAAACAAACTTTATGGAGATTTCGTGACTGAATTCAATTAATAGCACGATTATTAACACTTTTTCAAACTTTCAGCCCGTTTGGTCCCATAGAGCCTGAGAAAACTGCTTCAAAAGTTCGATCCCAAGTCTGAAATGAGCGTCCATAAAAAACATGATTTTTCTAATAATCCAACTTTATGGAGATTTTGTGACTGAATTCGATTTGGAGCATGATTGTTTTTTTTTTTTTTTTTTTTTTATTGTTCTTTATTCAGTAAAGTTTATACATTACAGTAAACGGGTAAATTTTTGGCCACCACACTAGGCACATGCCCGTGTTGTAGTGGTCAATTTTATGTTAAGTATAATAATACAAATTAAAAATAAGTTGAATGAAAACAAAATACTATAAAAATAAAATAAAATAATTTATACATCTAAAACAAGTATTAGTATAAAGGAATTAAAAATAATGCAAAATATCTACATTAGTTTAAGATATATGAATATAAAAAATAGGTGTGGAAAACAGAAAAATTAAAAATAATATAAAAAGTATATCAAAGAAAATACGTGATATTGAATTAAAAATAATATAAGGAGCATGTATCAAAAATAAGAAAAAATACAAGTACATTTGTGTTATTAAAATAGAATTAAAAATAAAATCAAAGAAAGTACTATTTGGTAAGAAAGTAGGGATAAGTTATATCTTATTCTTATCACTGTTCCAAAATTTCAGCCCGTTTGGTCCCATAGAGCATGAAAAAACTGCTTCAAAAGTTCGAACCCAAATCTGAAATGAGCATCCATAAAAATCATGATTTTTCTAAGAATCAAATTTTATGGAGATTTTGTGACTGAATTCAATTTATAGCACGATTATTAACACTTTTTCAAACTTTCAGCCCGTTTGGTCCCATAGAGCCTGAGAAAACTGCTTCATTTTTCGAACCCAATTCTGAAATGAGCGTCCATAAAAATCATGATTTTTCTGAGAATCAAACTTTATGGAGATTTTGTGACTGAATTCGATTTGGAGCATGATTTTTTTTTTTTTTTTTTTAATTGTTCTTTATCACTGTTCTTAAAGTTCAGCCCGTTTGGTCCCATAGAGCCTGAGAAAACTGCTTCCAAAGTTCGAACCCAAGTCTGAAATGACAGTCCATAAAAATCATGATTTTTCTAAGAATCAAACATTATGGAGATTTTGAGACTGAATTCGATTCGGAGCATAATTCTAATCACTGTTCCGAAATTTCACCCCCTTTGGTCCCATAGAGCCTGAGAAAACTGCTTCAAAAGTTCGAACCCAAGTCTGAAATGACAGTCCATATAAATCATGATTTTTCTAAGAATCAAACATTATGGAGATTTTGTGACTGAATTCGATTCGGAGCATAATTCTTATCACTGTTCCAAAATTTCAGCCCGTTTGGTCCGATAGAGCCTGAGGAAACTGCTTCAAAAGTTCGAACCCAAATCTGAAATGAAAGTCCATAAAAAACATGATTTTTCTAAGAATCCAACTTTATAGAGATTTTAAGACTGAATTCGATTTATTCCACGATTCTTATCACTGTTCCAAAATTTCAGCCGTTTGGTCCCATAGAGCCTGGGAAAACTGCTTAAAAAGTTCGAACCCAATTCTGTAATGAGCATCCATAAAAATCATGATCTTTCTAAGAATCAAAATTTATGGAGATTTTGTGACTGAATTCGATTTGGAGCATGATTCTTATTACTGTTCCAAAATTTCAGCCCGTTTGGTCCCATAGAGCCTGAGAAAACTGCTTCCAAAGTTCGAGCCCAAGTCTGAAATGAGCATCCATAAAAATCGTGATTTTTCTAAGAATCAAATTTTATGGAGATTTTGTGACTGAATTCTATTTGGAGCATTATTCTTATCACTGTTCCAAAATTTCAGCCCGTTTGGTCCCATAGAGCCTGAGAAAACTGCTTCATTTTTCGAACCCAATTCTGAAATGAGCGTCCATAAAAATCATGATTTTTCTGAGAATCAAACTTTATGGAGATTTTGTGACTGAATTCGATTTGGAGCATGATTTTTTTTTTTTTTTTTTTTTAATTGTTCTTTATCACTGTTCTTAAAGTTCAGCCCGTTTGGTCCCATAGAGCCTGAAAAAACTGCTTCCAAAGTTCCAGAACCCAAGTCTGAAATGACAGTCCATAAAAATCATGGTTTTTCTAAGAATCAAACAATATGGAGATTTTGAGACTGAATTCGATTCGGAGCATAATTCTAATCACTGTTCCGAAATTTCAGCCCCTTTGGTCCCATAGAGCCTGAGAAAACTGCTTCAAAAGTTCGAACCCAAGTCTGAAATGACATTCCATATATATCATGATTTTTCTAAGAATCAAACATTATGGAGATTTTGTGACTGAATTCGATTCGGAGCATAATTCTTATCACTGTTCCAAAATTTCAGCCCGTTTGGTCCGATAGAGCCTGAGGAAACTGCTTCAAAAGTTCGAACCCAAATCTGAAATGAAAGTCCATAAAAAACATGATTTTTCTAAGAATCCAACTTTATAGAGATTTTAAGACTGAATTCGATTTATTCCACGATTCTTATCCCTGTTCCAAAATTTCAGCCGTTTGGTCCCATAGAGCCTGGGAAAACTGCTTAAAAAGTTCGAACCCAATTCTGTAATGAGCATCCATAAAAATCATGATCTTTCTAAGAATCAAAATTTATGGAGATTTTGTGACTGAATTCGATTTGGAGCATGATTCTTATTACTGTTCCAAAATTTCAGCCCGTTTGGTCCCATAGAGCCTGAGAAAACTGCTTCCAAAGTTCGAGCCCAAGTCTGAAATGAGCATCCATAAAAATCGTGATTTTTCTAAGAATCAAATTTTATGGAGATTTTGTGACTGAATTCTATTTGGAGCATTATTCTTATCACTGTTCCAAAATTTCAGCCCGTTTGGTCCCATAGAGCCTGAGAAAACTGCTTCATTTTTCGAACCCAATTCTGAAATGAGCGTCCATAAAAATCATGATTTTTCTGAGAATCAAACTTTATGGAGATTTTGTGACTGAATTCGATTTGGAGCATGATTTTTTTTTTTTTTTTTTTTAATTGTTCTTTATCACTGTTCTTAAAAATCAGCCCGTTTGGTCCCATAGAGCCTGTGAAAACTGCTTCCAAAGTTCGAACCCAAGTCTGAAATGACAGTCCATAAAAATCATGATTTTTCTAAGAATCAAACATTATGGAGATTTTGAGACTGAATTCGATTCGGAGCATAATTCTAATCACTGTTCCGAAATTTCAGCCCCTTTGGTCCCATAGAGCCTGAGAAAACTGCTTCAAAAGTTCGAACCCATGTCTGAAATGACAGTCCATAAAAATCATGATTTTTCAAAGAATCCAACTTTATAGAGATTTTAAGACTGAAGTCGATTTATACCACGATTCTTAACGCTTTTCTTAAATTTCAGCCCGTTTGGTCCCATAGAGCCTGAGAAAACTGCTTCAAAAGTTCGAACCCAAGTCTGAAATGAGCGTCCATAAAAAACATGATTTTTCGAATAATCCAACTTTATGGAGATTTTGTGACTGAATTCGATTTGGAGCATGATTGTTTTTTTTATTTTTTTATTTTATTGTTCTTTATTCAGTAAAGTTTATACATTACAGTAAACGGGTAAATTTTTGGCCACCACACTAGGCACATGCCCGTGTTGTAGTGGTCAATTTTATGTTAAGTATAATAATACAAATTAAAAATAAGTTGAATGAAAACAAAATACTATAAAAATAAAATAAAATAATTTATACATCTAAAACAAGTATTAGTATAAAGGAATTAAAAATAATGCAAAATATCTACATTAGTTTAAGATATATGAATATAAAAATAGGTGTGGAAAACAGAAAAATTAAAAATAATATAAAAAGTATATCAAAGAAAATACGTGATATTGAATTAAAAATAATATAAGGAGCATGTATCAAAAATAAGAAAAAATACAAGTACATTTGTGTTATTAAAATAGAATTAAAAATGTAGTAAAAATAAAAGTACATTAAGTACAAGTGTATTTCTAAAAAAATAATACAAATACAATATAAAATCAAAGAAAGTACTATTTGGTAAGAAAGTAGGGATAAGTTATATCTTATTCTTATCACTGTTCCAAAATTTCAGCCCGTTTGGTCCCATAGAGCATGAAAAAACTGCTTCAAAAGTTCGAACCCAAATCTGAAATGAGCGTCCATAAAAATCATGATTTTTCTAAGAATCAAATTTTATGGAGATTTTGTGACTGAATTCAATTTATAGCACGATTATTAACACTTTTTCAAACTTTCAGCCCGTTTGGTCCCATAGAGCCTGAGAAAACTGCTTCAAAAGTTCGAGACCAAGTTTGAAGTGAGCGTCCATAAAAAACATGATTTTTCTAAAAATCCAACTTTATGGAGATTTTGTGACTGAATTCGATTTGGAGCATGATTTTTTATTTTTTTTTATTTTTAATTGTTCTTTATCACTGTTCTTAAAGTTCAGCCCGTTTGGTCCCATAGAGCCTGAGAAAACTGCTTCCAAAGTTCGAACCCAAGTCTGAAATGAGCGTCCATAAAAAACATGATTTTTCTTAAAATCCAACTTTATGTTTATACTGTTACTGAATTCGATTTATACCACAATTCTTATTACTGTTCCAAAATTTCAGCCCGTTTGGTCCCATAGAGCCTGAGAAAACTGCTTCCAAAGTTCGAGCCTAAGTCTGAAATGAGCGTCCATAAAAAACATGATTTTTCTAAAAATCCAACTTTATGGAGACTTTGTGACTGAATTCGATTTGGAACATGATTTTTTTTTTTTTTTTTTTAATTGTTCTTTATCACTGTTCTTAAAGTTCAGCCCGTTTGGTCCCATAGAGCCTGAGAAAACTTCTTCCAAAGTTCGAACCCAAGTCTGAAATGAGCGTCCATAAAAAACATGATTTTTTTTAAAATCCAACTTTATGTTTATTCTGTTACTAAATTCGATTTATACCACAATTCTTAACACTGTTCCAAAATTTCAGCCCGTTTGGTCCCATAGAGCCTGAGAAAACTGCATCAAAAGTTCGAACCCATGTCTGAAATGAGCATCCATAAAAATCATGATTTTTCTTAGTATCAAACTTTTTTGGAGATTTTGTGACTGAATTCGATTTGGAGCATGATTCTTATCACTGTTCCAAAATTTCAGCCCGTTTGGTCCGATAGAGCCTGAGGAAACTGCTTCAAAAGTTCGAACCCAAGTCTGAAATGAGCATCCATAAAAATCAAGATTTTAATAAGAATCAAACTTTATGGAGATTTTGTGACTGAATTCTATTTGGAGCATGATTCTTATCACTGTTCCAAAATTTCAGCCCGTTTGGTCCCATAGAGTCTGAGAAAAATGCTTCAAAAGTTCGAACCCAAGTCTGAAATGAGATTCCATAAAAATCATGATTTTTCTACGAATCCATTTTTATAGAGATTTTAAGACTGAATTCGATTTATTCCACGATTCTTAACGCTTTTCTAAAATTTCAGCCCGTTTGGTCCCATAGAGCCTGAGAAAACTGCTTCAAAAGTTCGAACCCAAGTCTGAAATGAGCGTCCATAAAAAACATGATTTTTCTAATAATCCAACTTAATGGAGATTTTGTGACTGAATTCTATTTGGAGCATTATTCTTATCACTGTTCCAAAATTTCAGCCCGTTTGGTCCCATAGAGCCTGAGAAAACTGCTTCATTTTTCGAACCCAATTCTGAAATGAGCGTCCATAAAAATCATGATTTTTCTGAGAATCAAACTTTATGGAGATTTTGTGACTGAATTCGATTTGGAGCATGATTTTTTTTTTTTTTTTTTTTAATTGTTCTTTATCACTGTTCTTAAAAATCAGCCCGTTTGGTCCCATAGAGCCTGAGAAAACTGCTTCCAAAGTTCGAACCCAAGTCTGAAATGACAGTCCATAAAAATCATGATTTTTCTAAGAATCAAATTTTATGGAGATTTTGTGACTGAATTCAATTTATAGCACGATTATTAACACTTTTTCAAACTTTCAGCCCGTTTGGTCCCATAGAGCCTGAGAAAACTGCTTCATTTTTCGAACCCAATTCTGAAATGAGCGTCCATAAAAATCATGATTTTTCTGAGAATCAAACTTTATGGAGATTTTGTGACTGAATTCGATTTGGAGCATGATTTTTTTTTTTTTTTTTTTTAATTGTTCTTTATCACTGTTCTTAAAGTTCAGCCCGTTTGGTCCCATAGAGCCTGAGAAAACTGCTTCCAAAGTTCGAACCCAAGTCTGAAATGACAGTCCATAAAAATCATGATTTTTCTAAGAATCAAACATTATGGAGATTTTGTGACTGAATTCGATTCGGAGCATAATTCTAATCACTGTTCCGAAATTTCACCCCCTTTGGTCCCATAGAGCCTGAGAAAACTGCTTCAAAAGTTCGAACCCAAGTCTGAAATGACAGTCCATATAAATCATGATTTTTCTAAGAATCAAACATTATGGAGATTTTGTGACTGAATTCGATTCGGAGCATAATACTTATCACTGTTCCAAAATTTCAGCCCGTTTGGTCCGATAGAGCCTGAGGAAACTGCTTCAAAAGTTCGAACCCAAATCTGAAATGAAAGTCCATAAAAAACATGATTTTTCTAAGAATCCAACTTTATAGAGATTTTAAGACTGAATTCGATTTATTCCACGATTCTTATCACTGTTCCAAAATTTCAGCCGTTTGGTCCCATAGAGCCTGGGAAAACTGCTTAAAAAGTTCGAACCCAATTCTGTAATGAGCATCCATAAAAATCATGATCTTTCTAAGAATCAAAATTTATGGAGATTTTGTGACTGAATTCGATTTGGAGCATGATTCTTATTACTGTTCCAAAATTTCAGCCCGTTTGGTCCCATAGAGCCTGAGAAAACTGCTTCCAAAGTTCGAGCCCAAGTCTGAAATGAGCATCCATAAAAATGGTGATTTTTCTAAGAATCAAATTTTATGGAGATTTTGTGACTGAATTCTATTTGGAGCATTATTCTTATCACTGTTCCAAAATTTCAGCCCGTTTGGTCCCATAGAGCCTGAGAAAACTGCTTCATTTTTCGAACCCAATTCTGAAATGAGCGTCCATAAAAATCATGATTTTTCTGAGAATCAAACTTTATGGAGATTTTGTGACTGAATTCGATTTGGAGCATGATTATTTTTTTTTTTTTTTTAATTGTTCTTTATCACTGTTCTTAAATTTCAGCCCGTTTGGTCCCATAGAGCCTGAGAAAACTGCTTCCAAAGTTCGAGCCCAAGTCTGAAATGAGCATCCATAAAAATCGTGATTTTTCTAAGAATCAAATTTTATGGAGATTTTGTGACTGAATTCTATTTGGAGCATTATTCTTATCACTGTTCCAAAATTTCAGCCCGTTTGGTCCCATAGAGCCTGAGAAAACTGCTTCATTTTTCGAACCCAATTCTGAAATGAGCGTCCATAAAAATCATGATTTTTCTGAGAATCAAACTTTATGGAGATTTTGTGACTGAATTCGATTTGGAGCATGATTATTTTTTTTTTTTTTTTAATTGTTCTTTATCACTGTTCTTAAAGTTCAGCCCGTTTGGTCCCATAGACCCTGAGAAAACTGCTTCCAAAGTTCCGAACCCAAGTCTGAAATGACAGTCCATAAAAATCATGGTTTTTCTAAGAATCAAACAATATGGAGATTTTGAGACTGAATTCGATTCGGAGCATAATTCTAATCACTGTTCCGAAATTTCAGCCCCTTTGGTCCCATAGAGCCTGAGAAAACTGCTTCAAAAGTTCGAACCCAAGTCTGAAATGACAGTCCATATAAATCATGATTTTTCTAAGAATCAAACATTATGGAGATTTTGTGACTGAATTCGATTCGGAGCATAATTCTTATCACTGTTCCAAAATTTCAGCCCGTTTGGTCCGATAGAGCCTGAGGAAACTGCTTCAAAAGTTCGAACCCAAATCTGAAATGAAAGTCCATAAAAAACATGATTTTTCTAAGAATCCAACTTTATAGAGATTTTAAGACTGAATTCGATTTATTCCACGATTCTTATCCCTGTTCCAAAATTTCAGCCGTTTAGTCCCATAGAGCCTGGGAAAACTGCTTAAAAAGTTCGAACCCAATTCTGTAATGAGCATCCATAAAAATCATGATCTTTCTAAGAATCAAAATTTATGGAGATTTTGTGACTGAATTCTATTTGGAGCATTATTCTTATCACTGTTCCAAAATTTCAGCCCGTTTGGTCCCATAGAGCCTGAGAAAACTGCTTCATTTTTCGAACCCAATTCTGAAATGAGCGTCCATAAAAATCATGATTTTTCTGAGAATCAAACTTTATGGAGATTTTGTGACTGAATTCGATTTGGAGCATGATTTTTTTTTTTTTTTTTTTAATTGTTCTTTATCACTGTTCTTAAAGTTCAGCCCGTTTGGTCCCATAGAGCCTGAGAAAACTGCTTCCAAAGTTCGAACCCAAGTCTGAAATGACAGTCCATAAAAATCATGATTTTTCTAAGAATCAAACATTATGGAGATTTTGAGACTGAATTCGATTCGGAGCATAATTCTAATCACTGTTCCGAAATTTCACCCCCTTTGGTCCCATAGAGCCTGAGAAAACTGCTTCAAAAGTTCGAACCCAAGTCTGAAATGACAGTCCATATAAATCATGATTTTTCTAAGAATCAAACATTATGGAGATTTTGTGACTGAATTCGATTCGGAGCATAATACTTATCACTGTTCCAAAATTTCAGCCCGTTTGGTCCGATAGAGCCTGAGGAAACTGCTTCAAAAGTTCGAACCCAAATCTGAAATGAAAGTCCATAAAAAACATGATTTTTCTAAGAATCCAACTTTATAGAGATTTTAAGACTGAATTCGATTTATTCCACGATTCTTATCACTGTTCCAAAATTTCAGCCGTTTGGTCCCATAGAGCCTGGGAAAACTGCTTAAAAAGTTCGAACCCAATTCTGTAATGAGCATCCATAAAAATCATGATCTTTCTAAGAATCAAAATTTATGGAGATTTTGTGACTGAATTCGATTTGGAGCATGATTCTTATTACTGTTCCAAAATTTCAGCCCGTTTGGTCCCATAGAGCCTGAGAAAACTGCTTCCAAAGTTCGAGCCCAAGTCTGAAATGAGCATCCATAAAAATCGTGATTTTTCTAAGAATCAAATTTTATGGAGATTTTGTGACTGAATTCTATTTGGAGCATTATTCTTATCACTGTTCCAAAATTTCAGCCCGTTTGTTCCCATAGAGCCTGAGAAAACTGCTTCATTTTTCGAACCCAATTCTGAAATGAGCGTCCATAAAAATCATGATTTTTCTGAGAATCAAACTTTATGGAGATTTTGTGACTGAATTCGATTTGGAGCATGATTATTTTTTTTTTTTTTTTAATTGTTCTTTATCACTGTTCTTAAATTTCAGCCCGTTTGGTCCCATAGAGCCTGAGAAAACTGCTTCCAAAGTTCGAGCCCAAGTCTGAAATGAGCATCCATAAAAATCGTGATTATTCTAAGAATCAAATTTTATGGAGATTTTGTGACTGAATTCTATTTGGAGCATTATTCTTATCACTGTTCCAAAATTTCAGCCCGTTTGGTCCCATAGAGCCTGAGAAAACTGCTTCATTTTTCGAACCCAATTCTGAAATGAGCGTCCATAAAATCATGATTTTTCTGAGAATCAAACTTTATGGAGATTTTGTGACTGAATTCGATTTGGAGCATGATTATTTTTTTTTTTTTTTTAATTGTTCTTTATCACTGTTCTTAAAGTTCAGCCCGTTTGGTCCCATAGACCCTGAGAAAACTGCTTCCAAAGTTCCGAACCCAAGTCTGAAATGACAGTCCATAAAAATCATGGTTTTTCTAAGAATCAAACAATATGGAGATTTTGAGACTGAATTCGATTCGGAGCATAATTCTAATCACTGTTCCGAAATTTCAGCCCCTTTGGTCCCATAGAGCCTGAGAAAACTGCTTCAAAAGTTCGAACCCAAGTCTGAAATGACAGTCCATATAAATCATGATTTTTCTAAGAATCAAACATTATGGAGATTTTGTGACTGAATTCGATTCGGAGCATAATTCTTATCACTGTTCCAAAATTTCAGCCCGTTTGGTCCGATAGAGCCTGAGGAAACTGCTTCAAAAGTTCGAACCCAAATCTGAAATGAAAGTCCATAAAAAACATGATTTTTCTAAGAATCCAACTTTATAGAGATTTTAAGACTGAATTCGATTTATTCCACGATTCTTATCCCTGTTCCAAAATTTCAGCCGTTTAGTCCCATAGAGCCTGGGAAAACTGCTTAAAAAGTTCGAACCCAATTCTGTAATGAGCATCCATAAAAATCATGATCTTTCTAAGAATCAAAATTTATGGAGATTTTGTGACTGAATTCTATTTGGAGCATTATTCTTATCACTGTTCCAAAATTTCAGCCCGTTTGGTCCCATAGAGCCTGAGAAAACTGCTTCATTTTTCGAACCCAATTCTGAAATGAGCGTCCATAAAAATCATGATTTTTCTGAGAATCAAACTTTATGGAGATTTTGTGACTGAATTCGATTTGGAGCATGATTTTTTTTTTTTTTTTTTAATTGTTCTTTATCACTGTTCTTAAAGTTCAGCCCGTTTGGTCCCATAGAGCCTGAGAAAACTGCTTCCAAAGTTCGAACCCAAGTCTGAAATGACAGTCCATAAAAATCATGATTTTTCTAAGAATCAAACATTATGGAGATTTTGAGACTGAATTCGATTCGGAGCATAATTTTAATCACTGTTCCGAAATTTCAGCCCCTTTGGTCCCATAGAGCCTGAGAAAACTGCTTCAAAAGTTCGAACCCAAGTCTGAAATGACAGTCCATAAAAATCATGGTTTTTCTAAGAATCAAACAATATGGAGATTTTGAGACTGGATTCGATTCGGAGCATAATTCTTATCACTGTTCCAAAATTTCAGCCCGTTTGGTCCGATAGAGCCTGAGGAATCGGCTTCAAAAGTTCGAACCCAAATCTGAAATGAAAGTCCATAAAAAACATGATTTTTCTAAGAATCCAACTTTATAGAGATTTTAAGACTGAATTCGATTTATTCCACGATTCTGATCCCTGTTCCAAAATTTCAGCCGTTTGGTCCCATAGAGCCTGGGAAAACTGCTTAAAAAGTTCGAACCCAATTCTGTAATGAGCATCCATAAAAATCATGATCTTTCTAAGAATCAAAATTTATGGAGATTTTGTGACTGAATTCGATTTGGAGCATGATTCTTATTACTGTTCCAAAATTTCAGCCCGTTTGGTCCCATAGAGCCTGAGAAAACTGCTTCCAAAGTTCGAGCCCAAGTCTGAAATGAGCATCCATAAAAATCGTGATTTTTCTGAGAATCAAACTTAATGGAGATTTTGTGACTGAATTCGATTTGGAGCATGATTATTTTTTTTTTTTTTTTAATTGTTCTTTATCACTGTTCTTAAAGTTCAGCCCGTTTGGTCCCATAGACCCTGAGAAAACTGCTTCCAAAGTTCCAGAACCCAAGTCTGAAATGACAGTCCATAAAAATCATGGTTTTTCTAAGAATCAAACAATATGGAGATTTTGAGACTGAATTCGATTCGGAGCATAATTCTAATCACTGTTCCGAAATTTCAGCCCCTTTGGTCCCATAGAGCCTGAGAAAACTGCTTCAAAAGTTCGAACCCAAGTCTGAAATGACAGTCCATATAAATCATGATTTTTCTAAGAATCAAACATTATGGAGATTTTGTGACTGAATTCGATTCGGAGCATAATTCTTATCACTGTTCCAAAATTTCAGCCCGTTTGGTCCGATAGAGCCTGAGGAAACTGCTTCAAAAGTTCGAACCCAAATCTGAAATGAAAGTCCATAAAAAACATGATTTTTCTAAGAATCCAACTTTATAGAGATTTTAAGACTGAATTCGATTTATTCCACGATTCTTATCCCTGTTCCAAAATTTCAGCCGTTTGGTCCCATAGAGCCTGGGAAAACTGCTTAAAAAGTTCGAACCCAATTCTGTAATGAGCATCCATAAAAATCATGATCTTTCTAAGAATCAAAATTTATGGAGATTTTGTGACTGAATTCGATTTGGAGCATGATTCTTATTACTGTTCTAAAATTTCAGCCCGTTTGGTCCCATAGAGCCTGAGAAAACTGCTTCCAAAGTTCGAGCCCAAGTCTGAAATGAGCATCCATAAAAATCGTGATTTTTCTAAGAATCAAATTTTATGGAGATTTTGTGACTGAATTCTATTTGGAGCATTATTCTTATCACTGTTCCAAAATTTCAGCCCGTTTGGTCCCATAGAGCCTGAGAAAACTGCTTCATTTTTCGAACCCAATTCTGAAATGAGCGTCCATAAATCTCATGATTTTTCTGAGAATCAAACTTTATGGAGATTTTGTGACTGAATTCGATTTGGAGCATGATTTTTTTTTTTTTTTTTTTTAATTGTTCTTTATCACTGTTCTTAAAGTTCAGCCCGTTTGGTCCCATAGAGCCTGAGAAAACTGCTTCCAAAGTTCGAACCCAAGTCTGAAATGACAGTCCATAAAAATCATGATTTTTCTAAGAATCAAACATTATGGAGATTTTGAGACTGAATTCGATTCGGAGCATAATTCTAATCACTGTTCCGAAATTTCAGCCCCTTTGGTCCCATAGAGCCTGAGAAAACTGCTTCAAAAGTTCGAACCCAAGTCTGAAATGACAGTCCATAAAAATCATGATTTTTCAAAGAATCCAACTTTATAGAGATTTTAAGACTGAAGTCGATTTATATCACGATTCTTAACGCTTTTCTAAAATTTCAGCCCGTTTGGTCCCATAGAGCCTGAGAAAACTGCTTCAAAAGTTCGAACCCAAGTCTGAAATGAGCGTCCATTAAAAACATGATTTTTCTAATAATCCAACTTAATGGAGATTTTGTGACTGAATTCGATTTGGAGCATGATTGTTTTTTTTTATTTTTTTTTTTATTGTTCTTTATTCAGTAAAGTTTATACATTACAGTAAACGGGTAAATTTTTGGCCACCACACTAGGCACATGCCCGTGTTGTAGTGGTCAATTTTATGTTAAGTATAATAATACAAATTAAAAATAAGTTGAATGAAAACAAAATACTATAAAAATAAAATAAAATAATTTATACATCTAAAACAAGTATTAGTATACAGGAATTAAAAATAATGCAAAATATCTACATTAGTTTAAGATATATGAATATAAAAAATAGGTGTGGAAAACAGAAAAATTAAAAATAATATAAAAAGTATATCAAAGAAAATACGTGATATTGAATTAAAAATAATATAAGGAGCATGTATCAAAAATAAGAAAAAATACAAGTACATTTGTGTTATTAAAATAGAATTAAAAATGTAGTAAAAATAAAAGTACATTAAGTACAAGTGTATTTCTAAAAAAATAATACAAATACAATATAAAATCAAAGAAAGTACTATTTGGTAAGAAAGTAGGGATAAGTTATATCTTATTCTTATCACTGTTCCAAAATTTCAGCCCGTTTGGTCCCATAGAGCATGAAAAAACTGCTTCAAAAGTTCGAACCCAAATCTGAAATGAGCGTCCATAAAAATCATGATTTTTCTAAGAATCAAATTTTATGGAGATTTTGTGACTGAATTCAATTTATAGCACGATTATTAACACTTTTTCAAACTTTCAGCCCGTTTGGTCCCATAGAGCCTGAGAAAACTGCTTCATTTTTCGAACCCAATTCTGAAATGAGCGTCCATAAAAATCATGATTTTTCTGAGAATCAAACTTTATGGAGATTTTGTGACTGAATTCGATTTGGAGCATGATTTTTTTTTTTTTTTTTTTTAATTGTTCTTTATCACTGTTCTTAAAGTTCAGCCCGTTTGGTCCCATAGAGCCTGAGAAAACTGCTTCCAAAGTTCGAACCCAAGTCTGAAATGACAGTCCATAAAAATCATGATTTTTCTAAGAATCAAACATTATGGAGATTTTGAGACTGAATTCGATTCGGAGCATAATTCTAATCACTGTTCCGAAATTTCACCCCCTTTGGTCCCATAGAGCCTGAGAAAACTGCTTCAAAAGTTCGAACCCAAGTCTGAAATGACAGTCCATATAAATCATGATTTTTCTAAGAATCAAACATTATGGAGATTTTGTGACTGAATTCGATTCGGAGCATAATTCTTATCACTGTTCCAAAATTTCAGCCCGTTTGGTCCGATAGAGCCTGAGGAAACTGCTTCAAAAGTTCGAACCCAAATCTGAAATGAAAGTCCATAAAAAACATGATTTTTCTAAGAATCCAACTTTATAGAGATTTTAAGACTGAATTCGATTTATTCCACGATTCTTATCACTGTTCCAAAATTTCAGCCGTTTGGTCCCATAGAGCCTGGGAAAACTGCTTAAAAAGTTCGAACCCAATTCTGTAATGAGCATCCATAAAAATCATGATCTTTCTAAGAATCAAAATTTATGGAGATTTTGTGACTGAATTCGATTTGGAGCATGATTCTTATTACTGTTCTAAAATTTCAGCCCGTTTGGTCCCATAGAGCCTGAGAAAACTGCTTCCAAAGTTCGAGCCCAAGTCTGAAATGAGCATCCATAAAAATCGTGATTTTTCTAAGAATCAAATTTTATGGAGATTTTGTGACTGAATTCTATTTGGAGCATTATTCTTATCACTGTTCCAAAATTTCAGCCCGTTTGGTCCCATAGAGCCTGAGAAAACTGCTTCATTTTTCGAACCCAATTCTGAAATGAGCGTCCATAAATCTCATGATTTTTCTGAGAATCAAACTTTATGGAGATTTTGTGACTGAATTCGATTTGGAGCATGATTTTTTTTTTTTTTTTTTTTAATTGTTCTTTATCACTGTTCTTAAAGTTCAGCCCGTTTGGTCCCATAGAGCCTGAGAAAACTGCTTCGAAAGTTCGAACCCAAGTCTGAAATGACAGTCCATAAAAATCATGATTTTTCTAAGAATCAAACATTATGGAGATTTTGAGACTGAATTCGATTCGGAGCATAATTCTAATCACTGTTCCGAAATTTCAGCCCCTTTGGTCCCATAGAGCCTGAGAAAACTGCTTCAAAAGTTCGAACCCAAGTCTGAAATGACAGTCCATAAAAATCATGATTTTTCAAAGAATCCAACTTTATAGAGATTTTAAGACTGAAGTCGATTTATATCACGATTCTTAACGCTTTTCTAAAATTTCAGCCCGTTTGGTCCCATAGAGCCTGAGAAAACTGCTTCAAAAGTTCGAACCCAAGTCTGAAATGAGCGTCCATTAAAAACATGATTTTTCTAATAATCCAACTTAATGGAGATTTTGTGACTGAATTCGATTTGGAGCATGATTGTTTTTTTTTATTTTTTTTTTTATTGTTCTTTATTCAGTAAAGTTTATACATTACAGTAAACGGGTAAATTTTTGGCCACCACACTAGGCACATGCCCGTGTTGTAGTGGTCAATTTTATGTTAAGTATAATAATACAAATTAAAAATAAGTTGAATGAAAACAAAATACTATAAAAATAAAATAAAATAATTTATACATCTAAAACAAGTATTAGTATAAAGGAATTAAAAATAATGCAAAATATCTACATTAGTTTAAGATATATGAATATAAAAAATAGGTGTGGAAAACAGAAAAATTAAAAATAATATAAAAAGTATATCAAAGAAAATACGTGATATTGAATTAAAAATAATATAAGGAGCATGTATCAAAAATAAGAAAAAATACAAGTACATTTGTGTTATTAAAATAGAATTAAAAATGTAGTAAAAATAAAAGTACATTAAGTACAAGTGTATTTCTAAAAAAATAATACAAATACAATATAAAATCAAAGAAAGTACTATTTGGTAAGAAAGTAGGGATAAGTTATATCTTATTCTTATCACTGTTCCAAAATTTCAGCCCGTTTGGTCCCATAGAGCATGAAAAAACTGCTTCAAAAGTTCGAACCCAAATCTGAAATGAGCGTCCATAAAAATCATGATTTTTCTAAGAATCAAATTTTATGGAGATTTTGTGACTGAATTCAATTTATAGCACGATTATTAACACTTTTTCAAACTTTCAGCCCGTTTGGTCCCATAGAGCCTGAGAAAACTGCTTCATTTTTCGAACCCAATTCTGAAATGAGCGTCCATAAAAATCATGATTTTTCTGAGAATCAAACTTTATGGAGATTTTGTGACTGAATTCGATTTGGAGCATGATTTTTTTTTTTTTTTTTTTTAATTGTTCTTTATCACTGTTCTTAAAGTTCAGCCCGTTTGGTCCCATAGAGCCTGAGAAAACTGCTTCCAAAGTTCGAACCCAAGTCTGAAATGACAGTCCATAAAAATCATGATTTTTCTAAGAATCAAACATTATGGAGATTTTGAGACTGAATTCGATTCGGAGCATAATTCTAATCACTGTTCCGAAATTTCACCCCCTTTGGTCCCATAGAGCCTGAGAAAACTGCTTCAAAAGTTCGAACCCAAGTCTGAAATGACAGTCCATATAAATCATGATTTTTCTAAGAATCAAACATTATGGAGATTTTGTGACTGAATTCGATTCGGAGCATAATTCTTATCACTGTTCCAAAATTTCAGCCCGTTTGGTCCGATAGAGCCTGAGGAAACTGCTTCAAAAGTTCGAACCCAAATCTGAAATGAAAGTCCATAAAAAACATGATTTTTCTAAGAATCCAACTTTATAGAGATTTTAAGACTGAATTCGATTTATTCCACGATTCTTATCACTGTTCCAAAATTTCAGCCGTTTGGTCCCATAGAGCCTGGGAAAACTGCTTAAAAAGTTCGAACCCAATTCTGTAATGAGCATCCATAAAAATCATGATCTTTCTAAGAATCAAAATTTATGGAGATTTTGTGACTGAATTCGATTTGGAGCATGATTCTTATTACTGTTCCAAAATTTCAGCCCGTTTGGTCCCATAGAGCCTGAGAAAACTGCTTCCAAAGTTCGAGCCCAAGTCTGAAATGAGCATCCATAAAAATCGTGATTTTTCTAAGAATCAAATTTTATGGAGATTTTGTGACTGAATTCTATTTGGAGCATTATTCTTATCACTGTTCCAAAATTTCAGCCCGTTTGGTCCCATAGAGCCTGAGAAAACTGCTTCATTTTTCGAACCCAATTCTGAAATGAGCGTCCATAAAAATCATGATTTTTCTGAGAATCAAACTTTATGGAGATTTTGTGACTGAATTCGATTTGGAGCATGATTATTTTTTTTTTTTTTAATTGTTCTTTATCACTGTTCTTAAAGTTCAGCCCGTTTGGTCCCATAGACCCTGAGAAAACTGCTTCCAAAGTTCCGAACCCAAGTCTGAAATGACAGTCCATAAAAATCATGGTTTTTCTAAGAATCAAACAATATGGAGATTTTGAGACTGAATTCGATTCGGAGCATAATTCTAATCACTGTTCCGAAATTTCAGCCCCTTTGGTCCCATAGAGCCTGAGAAAACTGCTTCAAAAGTTCGAACCCAAGTCTGAAATGACAGTCCATATAAATCATGATTTTTCTAAGAATCAAACATTATGGAGATTTTGTGACTGAATTCGATTCGGAGCATAATTCTTATCACTGTTCCAAAATTTCAGCCCGTTTGGTCCGATAGAGCCTGAGGAAACTGCTTCAAAAGTTCGAACCCAAATCTGAAATGAAAGTCCATAAAAAACATGATTTTTCTAAGAATCCAACTTTATAGAGATTTTAAGACTGAATTCGATTTATTCCACGATTCTTATCCCTGTTCCAAAATTTCAGCCGTTTGGTCCCATAGAGCCTGGGAAAACTGCTTAAAAAGTTCGAACCCAATTCTGTAATGAGCATCCATAAAAATCATGATCTTTCTAAGAATCAAAATTTATGGAGATTTTGTGACTGAATTCTATTTGGAGCATTATTCTTATCACTGTTCCAAAATTTCAGCCCGTTTGGTCCCATAGAGCCTGAGAAAACTGCTTCATTTTTCGAACCCAATTCTGAAATGAGCGTCCATAAAAATCATGATTTTTCTGAGAATCAAACTTTATGGAGATTTTGTGACTGAATTCGATTTGGAGCATGATTTTTTTTTTTTTTTTTTTTTAATTGTTCTTTATCACTGTTCTTAAAGTTCAGCCCGTTTGGTCCCATAGAGCCTGAGAAAACTGCTTCCAAAGTTCGAACCCAAGTCTGAAATGACAGTCCATAAAAATCATGATTTTTCTAAGAATCAAACATTATGGAGATTTTGAGACTGAATTCGATTCGGAGCATAATTCTAATCACTGTTCCGAAATTTCAGCCCCTTTGGTCCCATAGAGCCTGAGAAAACTGCTTCAAAAGTTCGAACCCAAGTCTGAAATGACAGTCCATAAAAATCATGGTTTTTCTAAGAATCAAACAATATGGAGATTTTGAGACTGAATTCGATTCGGAGCATAATTCTAATCACTGTTCCGAAATTTCAGCCCCTTTGGTCCCATAGAGCCTGAGAAAACTGCTTCAAAAGTTCGAACCCAAGTCTGAAATGACAGTCCATATAAATCATGATTTTTCTAAGAATCAAACATTATGGAGATTTTGTGACTGAATTCGATTCGGAGCATAATTCTTATCACTGTTCCAAAATTTCAGCCCGTTTGGTCCGATAGAGCCTGAGGAAACTGCTTCAAAAGTTCGAACCCAAATCTGAAATGAAAGTCCATAAAAAACATGATTTTTCTAAGAATCCAACTTTATAGAGATTTTAAGACTGAATTCGATTTATTCCACGATTCTGATCCCTGTTCCAAAATTTCAGCCGTTTGGTCCCATAGAGCCTGGGAAAACTGCTTAAAAAGTTCGAACCCAATTCTGTAATGAGCATCCATAAAAATCATGATCTTTCTAAGAATCAAAATTTATGGAGATTTTGTGACTGAATTCGATTTGGAGCATGATTCTTATTACTGTTCCAAAATTTCAGCCCGTTTGGTCCCATAGAGCCTGAGAAAACTGCTTCCAAAGTTCGAGCCCAAGTCTGAAATGAGCATCCATAAAAATCGTGATTTTTCTAAGAATCAAATTTGATGGAGATTTTGTGACTGAATTCTATTTGGAGCATTATTCTTATCACTGTTCCAAAATTTCAGCCCGTTTGGTCCCATAGAGCCTGAGAAAACTGCTTCATTTTTCGAACCCAATTCTGAAATGAGCGTCCATAAAAATCATGATTTTTCTGAGAATCAAACTTTATGGAGATTTTGTGACTGAATTCGATTTGGAGCATGATTATTATTTTTTTTTTTTTAATTGTTCTTTATCACTGTTCTTAAAGTTCAGCCCGTTTGGTCCCATAGACCCTGAGAAAACTGCTTCCAAAGTTCCGAACCCAAGTCTGAAATGACAGTCCATAAAAATCATGGTTTTTCTAAGAATCAAACAATATGGAGATTTTGAGACTGAATTCGATTCGGAGCATAATTCTAATCACTGTTCCGAAATTTCAGCCCCTTTGGTCCCATAGAGCCTGAGAAAACTGCTTCAAAAGTTCGAACCCAAGTCTGAAATGACAGTCCATATAAATCATGATTTTTCTAAGAATCAAACATTATGGAGATTTTGTGACTGAATTCGATTCGGAGCATAATTCTTATCACTGTTCCAAAATTTCAGCCCGTTTGGTCCGATAGAGCCTGAGGAAACTGCTTCAAAAGTTCGAACCCAAATCTGAAATGAAAGTCCATAAAAAACATGATTTTTCTAAGAATCCAACTTTATAGAGATTTTAAGACTGAATTCGATTTATTCCACGATTCTTATCCCTGTTCCAAAATTTCAGCCGTTTGGTCCCATAGAGCCTGGGAAAACTGCTTAAAAAGTTCGAACCCAATTCTGTAATGAGCATCCATAAAAATCATGATCTTTCTAAGAATCAAAATTTATGGAGATTTTGTGACTGAATTCTATTTGGAGCATTATTCTTATCACTGTTCCAAAATTTCAGCCCGTTTGGTCCCATAGAGCCTGAGAAAACTGCTTCATTTTTCGAACCCAATTCTGAAATGAGCGTCCATAAAAATCATGATTTTTCTGAGAATCAAACTTTATGGAGATTTTGTGACTGAATTCGATTTGGAGCATGATTTTTTTTTTTTTTTTTTTTTAATTGTTCTTTATCACTGTTCTTAAAGTTCAGCCCGTTTGGTCCCATAGAGCCTGAGAAAACTGCTTCAAAAGTTCGAACCCAAGTCTGAAATGACAGTCCATAAAAATCATGGTTTTTCTAAGAATCAAACAATATGGAGATTTTGAGACTGAATTCGATTCGGAGCATAATTCTAATCACTGTTCCGAAATTTCAGCCCCTTTGGTCCCATAGAGCCTGAGAAAACTGCTTCAAAAGTTCGAACCCAAGTCTGAAATGACAGTCCATATAAATCATGATTTTTCTAAGAATCAAACATTATGGAGATTTTGTGACTGAATTCGATTCGGAGCATAATTCTTATCACTGTTCCAAAATTTCAGCCCGTTTGGTCCGATAGAGCCTGAGGAAACTGCTTCAAAAGTTCGAACCCAAATCTGAAATGAAAGTCCATAAAAAACATGATTTTTCTAAGAATCCAACTTTATAGAGATTTTAAGACTGAATTCGATTTATTCCACGATTCTGATCCCTGTTCCAAAATTTCAGCCGTTTGGTCCCATAGAGCCTGGGAAAACTGCTTAAAAAGTTCGAACCCAATTCTGTAATGAGCATCCATAAAAATCATGATCTTTCTAAGAATCAAAATTTATGGAGATTTTGTGACTGAATTCGATTTGGAGCATGATTCTTATTACTGTTCCAAAATTTCAGCCCGTTTGGTCCCATAGAGCCTGAGAAAACTGCTTCCAAAGTTCGAGCCCAAGTCTGAAATGAGCATCCATAAAAATCGTGATTTTTCTAAGAATCAAATTTTATGGAGATTTTGTGACTGAATTCTATTTGGAGCATTATTCTTATCACTGTTCCAAAATTTCAGCCCGTTTGGTCCCATAGAGCCTGAGAAAACTGCTTCATTTTTCGAACCCAATTCTGAAATGAGCGTCCATAAAAATCATGATTTTTCTGAGAATCAAACTTTATGGAGATTTTGTGACTGAATTCGATTTGGAGCATGATTATTTTTTTTTTTTTTTAATTGTTCTTTATCACTGTTCTTAAAGTTCAGCCCGTTTGGTCCCATAGACCCTGAGAAAACTGCTTCCAAAGTTCCAGAACCCAAGTCTGAAATGACAGTCCATAAAAATCATGGTTTTTCTAAGAATCAAACAATATGGAGATTTTGAGACTGAATTCGATTCGGAGCATAATTCTAATCACTGTTCCGAAATTTCAGCCCCTTTGGTCCCATAGAGCCTGAGAAAACTGCTTCAAAAGTTCGAACCCAAGTCTGAAATGACAGTCCATATAAATCATGATTTTTCTAAGAATCAAACATTATGGAGATTTTGTGACTGAATTCGATTTGGAGCATGATTCTTATTACTGTTCCAAAATTTCAGCCCGTTTGGTCCCATAGAGCCTGAGAAAACTGCTTCCAAAGTTCGAGCCCAAGTCTGAAATGAGCATCCATAAAAATCGTGATTTTTCTAAGAATCAAATTTTATGGAGATTTTGTGACTGAATTCTATTTGGAGCATTATTCTTATCACTGTTCCAAAATTTCAGCCCGTTTGGTCCCATAGAGCCTGAGAAAACTGCTTCATTTTTCGAACCCAATTCTGAAATGAGCGTCCATAAAAATCATGATTTTTCTGAGAATCAAACTTTATGGAGATTTTGTGACTGAATTCGATTTGGAGCATGATTTTTTTTTTTTTTTTTTTAATTGTTCTTTATCACTGTTCTTAAAGTTCAGCCCGTTTGGTCCCATAGAGCCTGAGAAAACTGCTTCAAAAGTTCGAACCCAAGTCTGAAATGACAGTCCATAAAAATCATGGTTTTTCTAAGAATCAAACAATATGGAGATTTTGAGACTGAATTCGATTCGGAGCATAATTCTAATCACTGTTCCGAAATTTCAGCCCCTTTGGTCCCATAGAGCCTGAGAAAACTGCTTCAAAAGTTCGAACCCAAGTCTGAAATGACAGTCCATATAAATCATGATTTTTCTAAGATTCTTATTACTGTTCCAAAATTTCAGCCCGTTTGGTCCCATAGAGCCTGAGAAAACTGCTTCCAAAGTTCGAGCCCAAGTCTGAAATGAGCATCCATAAAAATCGTGATTTTTCTAAGAATCAAATTTTATGGAGATTTTGTGACTGAATTCTATTTGGAGCATTATTCTTATCACTGTTCCAAAATTTCAGCCCGTTTGGTCCCATAGAGCCTGAGAAAACTGCTTCATTTTTCGAACCCAATTCTGAAATGAGCGTCCATAAAAATCATGATTTTTCTGAGAATCAAACTTTATGGAGATTTTGTGACTGAATTCGATTTGGAGCATGATTATTTTTTTTTTTTTTTAATTGTTCTTTATCACTGTTCTTAAAGTTCAGCCCGTTTGGTCCCATAGACCCTGAGAAAACTGCTTCCAAAGTTCCAGAACCCAAGTCTGAAATGACAGTCCATAAAAATCATGGTTTTTCTAAGAATCAAACAATATGGAGATTTTGAGACTGAATTCGATTCGGAGCATAATTCTAATCACTGTTCCGAAATTTCAGCCCCTTTGGTCCCATAGAGCCTGAGAAAACTGCTTCAAAAGTTCGAACCCAAGTCTGAAATGACAGTCCATATAAATCATGATTTTTCTAAGAATCAAACATTATGGAGATTTTGTGACTGAATTCGATTTGGAGCATGATTCTTATTACTGTTCCAAAATTTCAGCCCGTTTGGTCCCATAGAGCCTGAGAAAACTGCTTCCAAAGTTCGAGCCCAAGTCTGAAATGAGCATCCATAAAAATCGTGATTTTTCTAAGAATCAAATTTTATGGAGATTTTGTGACTGAATTCTATTTGGAGCATTATTCTTATCACTGTTCCAAAATTTCAGCCCGTTTGGTCCCATAGAGCCTGAGAAAACTGCTTCATTTTTCGAACCCAATTCTGAAATGAGCGTCCATAAAAATCATGATTTTTCTGAGAATCAAACTTTATGGAGATTTTGTGACTGAATTCGATTTGGAGCATGATTTTTTTTTTTTTTTTTTTAATTGTTCTTTATCACTGTTCTTAAAGTTCAGCCCGTTTGGTCCCATAGAGCCTGAGAAAACTGCTTCCAAAGTTCGAACCCAAGTCTGAAATGACAGTCCATAAAAATCATGATTTTTCTAAGAATCAAACATTATGGAGATTTTGAGACTGAATTCGATTCGGAGCATAATTCTAATCACTGTTCCGAAATTTCAGCCCCTTTGGTCCCATAGAGCCTGAGAAAACTGCTTCAAAAGTTCGAACCCAAGTCTGAAATGACAGTCCATAAAAATCATGATTTTTCAAAGAATCCAACTTTATAGAGATTTTAAGACTGAAGTCGATTTATATCACGATTCTTAACGCTTTTCTAAAATTTCAGCCCGTTTGGTCCCATAGAGCCTGAGAAAACTGCTTCAAAAGTTCGAACCCAAGTCTGAAATGAGCGTCCATAAAAAACATGATTTTTCTAATAATCCAACTTAATGGAGATTTTGTGACTGAATTCGATTTGGAGCATGATTGTTTTTTTTATTTTTTTTTTTTATTGTTCTTTATTCAGTAAAGTTTATACATTACAGTAAACGGGTAAATTTTTGGCCACCACACTAGGCACATGCCCGTGTTGTAGTGGTCAATTTTATGTTAAGTATAATAATACAAATTAAAAATAAGTTGAATGAAAACAAAATACTATAAAAATAAAATAAAATAATTTATACATCTAAAACAAGTATTAGTATAAAGGAATTAAAAATAATGCAAAATATCTACATTAGTTTAAGATATATGAATATAAAAAATAGGTGTGGAAAACAGAAGAATTAAAAATAATATAAAAAGTATATCAAAGAAAATACGTGATATTGAATTAAAAATAATATAAGGAGCATGTATCAAAAATAAGAAAAAATACAAGTACATTTGTGTTATTAAAATAGAATTAAAAATGTAGTAAAAATAAAAGTACATTAAGTACAAGTGTATTTCTAAAAAAATAATACAAATACAATATAAAATCAAAGAAAGTACTATTTGGTAAGAAAGTAGGGATAAGTTATATCTTATTCTTATCACTGTTCCAAAATTTCAGCCCGTTTGGTCCCATAGAGCATGAAAAAACTGCTTCAAAAGTTCGAACCCAAATCTGAAATGAGCGTCCATAAAAATCATGATTTTTCTAAGAATCAAATTTTATGGAGATTTTGTGACTGAATTCAATTTATAGCACGATTATTAACACTTTATCAAACTTTCAGCCCGTTTGGTCCCATAGAGCCTGAGAAAACTGCTTCAAAAGTTCGAGACCAAGTTTGAAGTGAGCGTCCATAAAAAACATGATTTTTCTAAAAATCCAACTTTATGGAGATTTTGTGACTGAATTCGATTTGGAGCATGATTTTTTATTTTTTTTTTATTTTTAATTGTTCTTTATCACTGTTCTTAAAGTTCAGCCCGTTTGGTCCCATAGAGCCTGAGAAAACTGCTTCCAAAGTTCGAACCCAAGTCTGAAATGAGCGTCCATAAAAAACATGATTTTTCTTAAAATCCAACTTTATGTTTATACTGTTACTGAATTCGATTTATACCACAATTCTTATTACTGTTCCAAAATTTCAGCCCGTTTGGTCCCATAGAGCCTGAGAAAACTGCTTCCAAAGTTCGAGCCTAAGTCTGAAATGAGCGTCCATAAAAAACATGATTTTTCTAAAAATCCAACTTTATGGAGACTTTGTGACTGAATTCGATTTGGAACATGATTTTTTTTTTTTTTTTTTAATTGTTCTTTATCACTGTTCTTAAAGTTCAGCCCGTTTGGTCCCATAGAGCCTGAGAAAACTTCTTCCAAAGTTCGAACCCAAGTCTGAAATGAGCGTCCATAAAAAACATGATTTTTTTTAAAATCCAACTTTATGTTTATTCTGTTACTAAATTCGATTTATACCACAATTCTTAACACTGTTCCAAAATTTCAGCCCGTTTGGTCCCATAGAGCCTGAGAAAACTGCATCAAAAGTTCGAACCCATGTCTGAAATGAGCATCCATAAAAATCATGATTTTTCTAAGTATCAAACTTTTTTGGAGATTTTGTGACTGAATTCGATTTGGAGCATGATTCTTATCACTTTTCCAAAATTTCTGGCCGTTTGGTCCCATAGAGCCTGAGAAAACTGCTTCAAAAGTTCGAACCCAAGTCTGAAATGACAGTCCATATAAATCATGATTTTTCTAAGAATCAAACATTATGGAGATTTTGTGACTGAATTCGATTCGGAGCATCATTCTTATCACTGTTCCAAAATTTCAGCCCGTTTGGTCCGATAGAGCCTGAGGAAACTGCTTCAAAAGTTCGAACCCAAGTCTGAAATGAGCATCCATAAAAATCAAGATTTTAATAAGAATCAAACTTTATGGAGATTTTGTGACTGAATTCGATTTGGAGCATGATTTTTTTTTTTTTTTTTTTAATTGTTCTTTATCACTGTTCTTAAAGTTCAGCCCGTTTGGTCCCATAGAGCCTGAGAAAACTGCTTAAAAAGTCCGAACCCAAGTCTGAAATGACAGTCCATAAAAATCATGATTTTTCTAAGAATCAAACATTATGGAGATTTTGAGACTGAATTCGATTCGGAGCATAATTCTAATCACTGTTCCGAAATTTCAGCCCCTTTGGTCCCATAGAGCCTGAGAAAACTGCTTCAAAAGTTCGAACCCAAGTCTGAAATGACAGTCCATATAAATCATGATTTTTCTAAGAATCAAACATTATGGAGATTTTGTGACTGAATTCGATTCGGAGCATAATTCTTATCACTGTTCCAAAATTTCAGCCGTTTGGTCCCATAGAGCCTGGGAAAACTGCTTAAAAAGTTCGAACCCAATTCTGTAATGAGCATCCATAAATATCATGATCTTTCTGAGAATCAAAATTTATGGAGATTTTGTGACTGAATTCGATTTGGAGCATGATTCTTATTACTGTTCCAAAATTTCAGCCCGTTTGGTCCAAAAGAGCCTGAGAAAACTGTTTCAAAAGTTCGAACCCAAGTCTGAAATGAGAGTCCATAAAAATCATGATTTTTCTAAGAATCAAACATTATGGAGATTTTGAGACTGAATTCGATTCGGAGCATAATTCTTATCACTGTTCCAAAATTTCAGCCCGTTTGGTCCGATAGGGCCTGAGGAAACTGCTTCAAAAGTTCGAACCCAAGTCTGAAATGAGCATCCATAAAAATCAAGATTTTTTTAAGAATCAAACTTTATGGAGATTTTGTGACTGAATTCTATTTGGAGCATGATTCTAATCACTGTTCCGAAACTTCAGCCCGTTTGGTCCCATAGAGTCTGAGAAAAATGCTTCAAAAGTTCGAACCCAAGTCTAAAATGAGCTTCCATAAAAATCATGATTTTTCAAAAAGAATCCAACTTTATGGAGATTTTAAGACTGAATTCGTTTTATACCACGATTCTTAACAATTTTTCAAAATTAAAGCCCGTTTGGTCCCATAGAGCCTGAGAAAACTGCTTCAAACTTCAAACCCAAGTCTGAGATGAGCATCCATAAAAATCATGATTTTTCTGAGAATCAAACTTTATGGAGATTTTGTGACTGAAATCGATTCGGAGCATAATTCTTATCACTGTTCCAAAATTTCAGCCCGTTTGGTCCCATAGAGCCTGAGAAAACTGCTTCAAACTTCAAACCCAAGTCTGAAATGAGCATCCATAAAAATCATGATTTTTCTGAGAATCAAACTTTATGGAGATTTTGTGACTGAATTCGATTTGGAGCATGATTCTTATCACTGTTCCAAAATTTCAGCCCGTTTGGTCCCATAGAGCCTGAGAAAACTGCTTCAAACTTCAAACCCAAGTCTGAAATGAGCATCCATAAAAATCATGATTTTTCTGAGTATCAAACTTTATGGAGATTTTGTGACTGAATTCGATTTGTACTACTATTCTTATCACTATTTCAAAATTTCAGCCCTTTTGGTCCCATAGAGCCTGTGAAAACTGCTTCAAAAGTTCGAACCCAAGTCTGAAATGAGAGTCCATAAAAATCATGATTTTTCTAAGAATCCAACTTTATAGAGATTTTAAGACTGTATTCGATTAATTCCACGATTCTTAACGCTTTTCTAAAATTTCAGCCCGTTTGGTCCCATAGAGCCTGAGAAAACTGCTTTAAAAGTTCGAACCCAAGTCTGAAATGAGCGTCCATATAAATCAAGATTTTTATAAGAATCAAACTTTATGGAGATTTTGTGACTGAATTCGATTTATACCACGATTCTTAACACTTTTCCAAAATTTGTGCGCGTTTGGTACCATATAGCCTGAGAAAACTGCTTCCAAAGTTCGAACCCAAGTTTGAAATGAGCGTCGAAATTTCAGCCCGTTTGGTCCTATAGAGCCTGAGGAAACAGCTTCAAAAGTTCGAACCCAAGTCTGAAATGAGCATCCATAAAAATCAAGATTTTTATAAGAATCAAACTTTATGGAGATTTTATGACTGAATTCGATTTGGAGCATGATTCTTTTTACTGTTCCAAAATTTCAGCCTGTTTGGTTCCATAGAGCCTGAGAAAACTGCTTCCAAAAATCGAACCCAAGTCTTAAATGAGCGTCCATAAAAAAAATGCTTTTCTAAAAATCCAACTTTATGTAGATTTTGTGACTGAATTCGATTTATACCACGATTCTTAACACTTTTCCAAAATTTCAGCCCGTTTGATACCATAGAGCCTGAGAAAACTGCTTCAAAAGTTCGAACCCAAGTCTGAAAAATGAGCGTCCATAAAAAACGTGATTTTTCAAAAAATCCAACTGTATGCAGATTTTTTTACTGAATTCGATTTATACCACGATTCTTAACACTTTTCCAGAATTTCAGCCCGTTTGATACCATAGAGCCTGAGAAAACTGCTTCCAAAGTTCGAAAGAATGTCTGAAAAAGGCGTCCATAAAAAACATGATTTTTCTAAAAATCCAACTTAATGTTGATTTTGTGACTGAATTCGATTTATACCATGATTCTTAACACTTTTCCAAAAATTTCAGCCCGTTTGATACCATAGAGCCTTAGAAAACTGCTTCAAAAGTTCGAACCCAAGTCTGAAAAATGAGCGTCCATAAAAAACGTGATTTTTAAAAAAATCCAACTGTATGCAGATTTTTTTACTGAATTCGATTTATACCACGATTCTTAACACTTTTCCAGAATTTCAGCCCGTTTGATACCATAGAGCCTGAGAAAACTGCTTCAAAAGTTCGAACCCAAGTCTGAAATAAGCATCCATAAAAATCAAGATTTTTATAAGAATCAAATTTTATGGAGATTTTAAGACTGAATTCGATTTATACCACGATTCTTAACACTTTTCCAAAATTTCAGCCCGTTTGATACCAAAGAGCCTGAGAAAACTGCTTCAAAAGTTCGACCCCAAGTCTGAAATGAGAGTCCATAAAAATCATGATTTTTCTTAGAATCAAACATTATGGAGATTTTGTGAGTGAATTCGATTTGGAGCATAATTCTTATCACTGTTCCAAAATTTCAGCCTGTTTGATTCCATAGAGCCTGAGAAAACTGCTTCCAAAGTTCGAACCCAAGTCTTAAATGAGCGTCCATAAAAAACATGATTTTTCTAAAAATCCAACTTTATGTAGATTTTGTGACTGAATTCGATTTATACCACGATTCTTAACACTTTTCCGAAATTTGTGCGCGTTTGGTACCATATAGACTGAGAAAACTGCTTCCAAAGTTCGAACCCAAGTTTGAAATGAGCGTAAAAATTTCAGCCCGTTTGATACCATAGAGCCTGAGAAAACTGCTTCAAAAGTTCGAACCCAAGTCTGAAATGAGAGTGCATAAAAATCATGATTTTTCTTAGAATCAAACATTATGGAGATTTTGTGACTGAATTCGATTCGGAGCATAATTCTTATCACTGTTCCAAAATTTCAGCCCGTTTGGTCCGATAGAGCCTGAGGAAACTGCTTCAAAAGTTCGAACCCAAGTCTGAAATGATAGTCCATAAAAATCATGATTTTTCTAAGAATCCACTTTATGGAGATTTTGTGAATGAATTCGATTTGGAGCATGATTCTTATCACTGTTCCAAAATTTCAGCCTGTTTGATTCCATAGAGCCTGAGAAAACTGCTTCCAAAGTTCGAACTCAAGTCTTAAATGAGCGTCCATAAAAAACATGATTTTTCTAAAAATCCAACTTTATGTAGATTTTGTGACTGAATTCGATTTATACCACGATTCTTAAGACTTTTCCAAAATTTCAGCCCGTTTGATACCATAGAGCCTGAGAAAACTGCTTCAAAAGTTCGAACCCAAGTCTGAAAAATGAACGTCCATAAAAAACATGATTTTTCAAAAAATCCAACTGTATGCAGATTTTGTTACTGAATTCGATTTATACCACGATTCTTAATACTTTTCCAGAATTTCAGCCCGTTTGATACCATAGAGCCTGAGAAAAGAGCTTCAAAAGTTCGAACTAAGTCTGAAATGAGAGTGCATAAAAATCATGATTTTTCTATTAATCAAACTTTAAGGAGATTTTGTGACTGATTTCGATTTATACCACGATTCTTAACACTTTTTCATAATTTCAGCCCGTTTGATACCATAGAGCCTGAGAAAACTGCTTCAAAAGTTCGAACCCAAGTCTGAAATGAGAGTCCATAAAAATCATGATTTTTCTTAGAATCAAACATTATGGAGATTTTGTGAGTGAATTTGATTTGGAGCATAATTCTTATCAATGTTCCAAAATTTCAGCCCGTTTGGTCCGATAGAGCCTGAGGAAACTGCTTCCAAAGTTCGAACCCATGTCTGACATGAGCGTCCATAAAGATCATGATTTTTCTGAGAATCAAACTTTATGGAGATTTTGTGACTGAATTCGATTTGTACCACAATTTTTATCCTTATTTCAAAATTTCAGCCCTTTTGGTCCCATAGAGCCTGAGAAAACTGCTTCCAAAGTTCGAAACCAAGTCTGAAAAAGGCGTCCATAAAAAACATGATTTTTCTAAAAATCCAACTTTATGTAGATTTTGTGACTGAATTCGATTAATACCACGATTCTTAACACTTTTCCAAAATTTCAGCCCGTTTGATACCATAGAGCCTTAGAAAACTGCTTCAAAAGTTCGAACCCAAGTCTGAAATGAGAGTCCATAAAAATCATGATTTTCTAAGAATCAAACATTATGGAGATTTTGTGACTGAATTCGATTCGGAGCATAATTCTTATCACTGTTCCAAAATTTCAGACCGTTTGGTCCGATAGAGCCTGAGGAAACTGCTTCAAAAGTTCGAACCCAAGTCTGAAATAAGCATCCATAAAAATCAAGATTTTTATAAGAATCAATTTTTATGGAGATTTTGTGACTGAATTCGATTTATACCACGATTCTTAACACTTTTCCAAAATTTCAGCCCGTTTGATACCATAGAGCCTGAGAAAACTGCTTCAAAAGTTCGAACCCAAGTCTGAAAAATGAACGTCCATAAAAAACATGATTTTTAAAAAAATCCAACTTTATGTAGATTTTGTGACTGAATTCGAAATACCACGATTCTTAACACTTTTCCAAAATTTCAGCCCGTTTGATACCATAGAGCCTGAGAAAACTGCTTCAAAAGTTCGAACCCAAGTCTGAAAAATGAGCGTCCATAAAAAACGTGATTTTTCAAAAAATCCAACTGTATGCAGATTTTTTTACTGAATTCGATTTATACCACGATTCTTAACACTTTTCCAGAATTTCAGCCCGTTTGATACCATAGAGCCTGAGAAAACTGCTTCAAAAGTTCGAACCCAAGTCTGAAATGAGAGTCCATAAAAATCATGATTTTTCTTAGAATCAAACATTATGGAGATTTTGTGACTGAATTCGATTCGGAGCATAATTCTTATCACTGTTCCAAAATTTCAGCCCGTTTGGTCCGATAGAGCCTGAGGAAACTGCTTCAAAAGTTCGAACCCAAGTCTGAAATGAGAGTCCATAAAAATCATGATTTTTCTAAGAATCCAACTTTATGAAGATTTTGTGAATGAATTCGATTTGGAGCATGATTCTTATCACTGTTCCAAAATTTCAGCCTGTTTGATTCCATAGAGCCTGAGAAAACTGCTTCCAAAGTTCGAACTCAAGTCTTAAATGAGCGTCCATAAAAAACATGATTTTTCTAAAAATCCAACTTTATGTAGATTTTGTAACTGAATTCGATTTATACCACGATTCTTAAGACTTTTCCAAAATTTCAGCCCGTTTGATACCATAGAGCCTGAGAAAACTGCTTCAAAAGTTCGAACCCAAGTCTGAAAAATGAACGTCCATAAAAAACATGATTTTTCAAAAAATCCAACTGTATGCAGATTTTGTTACTGAATTCGATTTATACCACGATTCTTAATACTTTTCCAGAATTTCAGCCCGTTTGATACCATAGAGCCTGAGAAAAGAGCTTCAAAAGTTCGAACTAAGTCTGAAATGAGAGTGCATAAAAATCATGATTTTTCTATTAATCAAACTTTAAGGAGATTTTGTGACTGATTTCGATTTATACCACGATTCTTAACACTTTTTCATAATTTCAGCCCGTTTGATACCATAGAGCCTGAGAAAACTGCTTCAAAAGTTCGAACCCAAGTCTGAAATGAGAGTCCATAAAAATCATGATTTTTCTTAGAATCAAACATTATGGAGATTTTGTGAGTGAATTTGATTTGGAGCATAATTCTTATCAATGTTCCAAAATTTCAGCCCGTTTGGTCCGATAGAGCCTGAGGAAACTGCTTCCAAAGTTCGAACCCATGTCTGACATGAGCGTCCATAAAGATCATGATTTTTCTGAGAATCAAACTTTATGGAGATTTTGTGACTGAATTCGATTTGTACCACAATTTTTATCCTTATTTCAAAATTTCAGCCCTTTTGGTCCCATAGAGCCTGAGAAAACTGCTTCCAAAGTTCGAAACCAAGTCTGAAAAAGGCGTCCATAAAAAACATGATTTTTCAAAAAATCCAACTTTATGTAGATTTTGTGACTGAATTCGATTTATACCACGATTCTTAAGACTTTTCCAAAATTTCAGCCCGTTTGATACCATAGAGCCTGAGAAAACTGCTTCAAAAGTTCGAACCCAAGTCTGAAAAATGAACGTCCATAAAAAACATGATTTTTCAAAAAATCCAACTGTATGCAGATTTTGTTACTGAATTCGATTTATACCACGATTCTTAATACTTTTCCAGAATTTCAGCCCGTTTGATACCATAGAGCCTGAGAAAAGAGCTTCAAAAGTTCGAACTAAGTCTGAAATGAGAGTGCATAAAAATCATGATTTTTCTATTAATCAAACTTTAAGGAGATTTTGTGACTGATTTCGATTTATACCACGATTCTTAACACTTTTTCATAATTTCAGCCCGTTTGATACCATAGAGCCTGAGAAAACTGCTTCAAAAGTTCAAACCCAAGTCTGAAATAAGCATCCATAAAAATCAAGATTTTTATAAGAATCAATTTTTATGGAGATTTTGTGACTGAATTCGATTTATACCACGATTCTTAACACTTTTCCAAAATTTCAGCCCGTTTGATACCATAGAGCCTGAGAAAACTGCTTCAAAAGTTCGAACCCAAGTCTGAAAAATGAACGTCCATAAAAAACATGATTTTTCAAAAAATCCAACTTTTTGTAGATTTTGTGACTGAATTCGAAATACCACGATTCTTAACACTTTTCCAAAATTTCAGCCCTTTTGGTCCCATAGAGCCTGAGAAAACTGCTTCCAAAGTTCGAAACCAAGTCTGAAAAAGGCGTCCATAAAAAACATGATTTTTCTAAAAATCCAACTTTATGTAGATTTTGTGACTGAATTCGATTAATACCACGATTCTTAACACTTTTCCAAAATTTCAGCCCGTTTGATACCATAGAGCCTTAGAAAACTGCTTCAAAAGTTCGAACCCAAGTCTGAAATGAGAGTCCATAAAAATCATGATTTTCTAAGAATCAAACATTATGGAGATTTTGTGACTGAATTCGATTCGGAGCATAATTCTTATCACTGTTCCAAAATTTCAGACCGTTTGGTCCGATAGAGCCTGAGGAAACTGCTTCAAAAGTTCAAACCCAAGTCTGAAATAAGCATCCATAAAAATCAAGATTTTTATAAGAATCAATTTTTATGGAGATTTTGTGACTGAATTCGATTTATACCACGATTCTTAACACTTTTCCAAAATTTCAGCCCGTTTGATACCATAGAGCCTGAGAAAACTGCTTCAAAAGTTCGAACCCAAGTCTGAAAAATGAACGTCCATAAAAAACATGATTTTTCAAAAAATCCAACTTTTTGTAGATTTTGTGACTGAATTCGAAATACCACGATTCTTAACACTTTTCCAAAATTTCAGCCCGTTTGATACCATAGAGCCTGAGAAAACTGCTTCAAAAGTTCGAACCCAAGTCTGAAAAATGAGCGTCCATAAAAAACGTGATTTTTCAAAAAATCCAACTGTATGCAGATTTTTTTACTGAATTCGATTTATACCACGATTCTTAACACTTTTCCAGAATTTCAGCCCGTTTGATACCATAGAGCCTGAGAAAACTGCTTCAAAAGTTCGAACCCAAGTCTGAAATGAGAGTCCATAAAAATCATGATTTTTCTTAGAATCAAACATTATGGAGATTTTGTGAGTGAATTTGATTTGGAGCATAATTCTTATCAATGTTCCAAAATTTCAGCCCGTTTGGTCCGATAGAGCCTGAGGAAACTGCTTCCAAAGTTCGAACCCATGTCTGACATGAGCGTCCATAAAGATCATGATTTTTCTGAGAATCAAACTTTATGGAGATTTTGTGACTGAATTCGATTTGTACCACAATTTTTATCCTTATTTCAAAATTTCAGCCCTTTTGGTCCCATAGAGCCTGAGAAAACTGCTTCCAAAGTTCGAAACCAAGTCTGAAAAAGGCGTCCATAAAAAACATGATTTTTCAAAAAATCCAACTTTATGTAGATTTTGTGACTGAATTCGATTTATACCACGATTCTTAAGACTTTTCCAAAATTTCAGCCCGTTTGATACCATAGAGCCTGAGAAAACTGCTTCAAAAGTTCGAACCCAAGTCTGAAAAATGAACGTCCATAAAAAACATGATTTTTCAAAAAATCCAACTGTATGCAGATTTTGTTACTGAATTCGATTTATACCACGATTCTTAATACTTTTCCAGAATTTCAGCCCGTTTGATACCATAGAGCCTGAGAAAAGAGCTTCAAAAGTTCGAACTAAGTCTGAAATGAGAGTGCATAAAAATCATGATTTTTCTATTAATCAAACTTTAAGGAGATTTTGTGACTGATTTCGATTTATACCACGATTCTTAACACTTTTTCATAATTTCAGCCCGTTTGATACCATAGAGCCTGAGAAAACTGCTTCAAAAGTTCGAACCAAAGTCTGAAATGAGAGTCCATAAAAATCATGATTTTTCTTAGAATCAAACATTATGGAGATTTTGTGAGTGAATTTGATTTGGAGCATAATTCTTATCAATGTTCCAAAATTTCAGCCCGTTTGGTCCGATAGAGCCTGAGGAAACTGCTTCCAAAGTTCGAACCCATGTCTGACATGAGCGTCCATAAAGATCATGATTTTTCTGAGAATCAAACTTTATGGAGATTTTGTGACTGAATTCGATTTGTACCACAATTTTTATCCTTATTTCAAAATTTCAGCCCTTTTGGTCCCATAGAGCCTGAGAAAACTGCTTCCAAAGTTCGAAACCAAGTCTGAAAAAGGCGTCCATAAAAAACATGATTTTTCTAAAAATCCAACTTTATGTAGATTTTGTGACTGAATTCGATTAATACCACGATTCTTAACACTTTTCCAAAATTTCAGCCCGTTTGATACCATAGAGCCTTAGAAAACTGCTTCAAAAGTTCGAACCCAAGTCTGAAATGAGAGTCCATAAAAATCATGATTTTCTAAGAATCAAACATTATGGAGATTTTGTGACTGAATTCGATTCGGAGCATAATTCTTATCACTGTTCCAAAATTTCAGACCGTTTGGTCCGATAGAGCCTGAGGAAACTGCTTCAAAAGTTCAAACCCAAGTCTGAAATAAGCATCCATAAAAATCAAGATTTTTATAAGAATCAATTTTTATGGAGATTTTGTGACTGAATTCGATTTATACCACGATTCTTAACACTTTTCCAAAATTTCAGCCCGTTTGATACCATAGAGCCTGAGAAAACTGCTTCAAAAGTTCGAACCCAAGTCTGAAAAATGAACGTCCATAAAAAACATGATTTTTCAAAAAATCCAACTTTTTGTAGATTTTGTGACTGAATTCGAAATACCACGATTCTTAACACTTTTCCAAAATTTCAGCCCGTTTGATACCATAGAGCCTGAGAAAACTGCTTCAAAAGTTCGAACCCAAGTCTGAAAAATGAGCGTCCATAAAAAACGTGATTTTTCAAAAAATCCAACTGTATGCAGATTTTTTTACTGAATTCGATTTATACCACGATTCTTAACACTTTTCCAGAATTTCAGCCCGTTTGATACCATAGAGCCTGAGAAAACTGCTTCAAAAGTTCGAACCCAAGTCTGAAATGAGAGTCCATAAAAATCATGATTTTTCTTAGAATCAAACATTATGGAGATTTTGTGACTGAATTCGATTCGGAGCATAATTCTTATCACTGTTCCAAAATTTCAGCCCGTTTGGTCCGATAGAGCCTGAGGAAACTGCTTCCAAAGTTCGAACTCAAGTCTTAAATGAGCGTCCATAAAAAACATGATTTTTCTAAAAATCCAACTTTATGTAGATTTTGTAACTGAATTCGATTTATACCACGATTCTTAAGACTTTTCCAAAATTTCAGCCCGTTTGATACCATAGAGCCTGAGAAAACTGCTTCAAAAGTTCGAACCCAAGTCTGAAAAATGAACGTCCATAAAAAACATGATTTTTCAAAAAATCCAACTGTATGCAGATTTTGTTACTGAATTCGATTTATACCACGATTCTTAATACTTTTCCAGAATTTCAGCCCGTTTGATACCATAGAGCCTGAGAAAAGAGCTTCAAAAGTTCGAACTAAGTCTGAAATGAGAGTCCATAAAAATCATGATTTTTCTATTAATCAAACTTTAAGGAGATTTTGTGACTGATTTCGATTTATACCACGATTCTTAACACTTTTTCATAATTTCAGCCCGTTTGATACCATAGAGCCTGAGAAAACTGCTTCAAAAGTTCGAACCCAAGTCTGAAATGAGAGTCCATAAAAATCATGATTTTTCTTAGAATCAAACATTATGGAGATTTTGTGAGTGAATTTGATTTGGAGCATAATTCTTATCAATGTTCCAAAATTTCAGCCCGTTTGGTCCGATAGAGCCTGAGGAAACTGCTTCCAAAGTTCGAACCCATGTCTGACATGAGCGTCCATAAAGATCATGATTTTTCTGAGAATCAAACTTTATGGAGATTTTGTGACTGAATTCGATTTGTACCACAATTTTTATCCTTATTTCAAAATTTCAGCCCTTTTGATACCATAGAGCCTTAGAAAACTGCTTCAAAAGTTCGAACCCAAGTCTGAAATGAGAGTCCATAAAAATCATGATTTTCTAAGAATCAAACATTATGGAGATTTTGTGACTGAATTCGATTCGGAGCATAATTCTTATCACTGTTCCAAAATTTCAGACCGTTTGGTCCGATAGAGCCTGAGGAAACTGCTTCAAAAGTTCGAACCCAAGTCTGAAATAAGCATCCATAAAAATCAAGATTTTTATAAGAATCAATTTTTATGGAGATTTTGTGACTGAATTCGATTTATACCACGATTCTTAACACTTTTCCAAAATTTCAGCCCGTTTGATACCATAGAGCCTGAGAAAACTGCTTCAAAAGTTCGAACCCAAGTCTGAAAAATGAACGTCCATAAAAAACATGATTTTTCAAAAAATCCAACTTTATGTAGATTTTGTGACTGAATTCGAAATACCACGATTCTTAACACTTTTCCAAAATTTCAGCCCGTTTGATACCATAGAGCCTGAGAAAACTGCTTCAAAAGTTCGAACCCAAGTCTGAAAAATGAGCGTCCATAAAAAACGTGATTTTTCAAAAAATCCAACTGTATGCAGATTTTTTTACTGAATTCGATTTATACCACGATTCTTAACACTTTTCCAGAATTTCAGCCCGTTTGATACCATAGAGCCTGAGAAAACTGTTTCAAAAGTTCGAACCCAAGTCTGAAATGAGAGTCCATAAAAATCATGATTTTTCTTAGAATCAAACATTATGGAGATTTTGTGACTGAATTCGATTCGGAGCATAATTCTTATCACTGTTCCAAAATTTCAGCCTGTTTGATTCCATAGAGCCTGAGAAAACTGCTTCCAAAGTTCGAACTCAAGTCTTAAATGAGCGTCCATAAAAAACATGATTTTTCTAAAAATCCAACTTTATGTAGATTTTGTAACTGAATTCGATTTATACCACGATTCTTAAGACTTTTCCAAAATTTCAGCCCGTTTGATACCATAGAGCCTGAGAAAACTGCTTCAAAAGTTCGAACCCAAGTCTGAAAAATGAACGTCCATAAAAAACATGATTTTTCAAAAAATCCAACTGTATGCAGATTTTGTTACTGAATTCGATTTATACCACGATTCTTAATACTTTTCCAGAATTTCAGCCCGTTTGATACCATAGAGCCTGAGAAAAGAGCTTCAAAAGTTCGAACCCAAGTCTGAAATGAGAGTCCATAAAAATCATGATTTTTCTATAAATCAAACTTTAAGGAGATTTTGTGACTGATTTCGATTTATACCACGATTCTTAACACTTTTTCATAATTTCAGCCCGTTTGATACCATAGAGCCTGAGAAAACTGCTTCAAAAGTTCGAACCCAAGTCTGAAATGAGAGTCCATAAAAATCATGATTTTTCTTAGAATCAAACATTATGGAGATTTTGTGAGTGAATTTGATTTGGAGCATAATTCTTATCACTGTTCCAAAATTTCAGACCGTTTGGTCCGATACAGCCTGAGGAAACTGCTTCAAAAGTTCGAACCCAAGTCTGAAATAAGCATCCATAAAAATCAAGATTTTTATAAGAATCAATTTTTATGGAGATTTTGTGACTGAATTCGATTTATACCACGATTCTTAACACTTTTCCAAAATTTCAGCCCGTTTGATACCATAGAGCCTGAGAAAACTGCTTCAAAAGTTCGAACCCAAGTTTGAAAAATGAACGTCCATAAAAAACATGATTTTTCAAAAAATCCAACTGTATGCAGATTTTGTTACTGAATTCGATTTATACCACGATTCTTAACACTTTTCCGAAATTTCAGCCCGTTTGATACCATAGAGCCTTAGAAAACTGCTTCAAAAGTTCGAACCCAAGTCTGAAATGAGAGTCCATAAAAATCATGATTTTTCTAAGAATCAAACATTATGGAGATTTTGTGACTGAATTCGATTCGGAGCATAATTCTTATCACTGTTCCAAAATTTCAGACCGTTTGGTCCGATAGAGCCTGAGGAAACTGCTTCAAAAGTTCGAACCCAAGTCTGACATAAGCATCCATAAAAATCAAGATTTTTATAAGAATCAATTTAAATGGAGATTTTGTGACTGAATTCGATTTATACCACGATTCTTAACACTTTTCCAAAATTTCAGCCCGTTTGATACCATAGAGCCTGAGAAAACTGCTTCAAAAGTTCGAACCCAAGTCTGAAATGAGAGTCCATAAAAATCATGATTTTTCTAAGAATCAAACTTTATGGAGATTTTGTGACTGAATTCGATTTATACCACGATTCTTAACACTTTTCCAAAATTTGTGCGCGTTTGGTACCATAAAGCCTGAGAAAACTGCTTCCAAAGTTCGAACCCAAGTTTGAAATGAGCGTAAAAATTTCAGCCCGTTTGATACCATAGAGCCTGAGAAAACTGCTTCAAAAGTTCGAACCCAAGTCTGAAATGAGAGTGCATAAAAATCATGATTTTTCTTAGAATCAAACATTATGGAGATTTTGTGACTGAATTCGATTCGGAGCATAATTCTTATCACTGTTCCAAAATTTCAGCCCGTTTGGTCCGATAGAGCCTGAGGAAACTGCTTCAAAAGTTCGAACCCAAGTCTGAAATGAGCATCCATAAAAATCAAGATTTTTATAAGAATCAAACTTTATGGAGATTTTGTGACTGAATTCGATTTGGAGCATGATTCTTTTTACTGTTCCAAAATTTCAGCCTGTTTGGTTCCATAGAGCCTGAGAAAACAGCTTCTAAAAATCGAACCCACGTCTTAAATGAGCGTCCATAAAAAACATGCTTTTCTAAAAATCCAACTTGAATTCGATTTATACCACGATGCTTAACACTTTTCCAAAATTTCAGCCCGTTTGATACCATAGAGCCTGAGAAAACTGCTTCAAAAGTTCGAACCCAAGTCTGAAATGAGAGTCCATAAAAATCATGATTTTTCTCAAAATCAAACTTTAAGGAGATTTTGTGAATGAATTCGATTTGGAGCATGATTCTTATCACTGTTCCAAAATTTCAGCCTGTTTGATTCCATAGAGCCTGAGAAAACTGCTTCCAAAGTTCGAACCCAAGTCTGAAATGAGAGTCCATAAAAATCATGATTTTTCTAAGAATCAAACTTTATGGAGATTTTGTGACTGAATTCGATTTATACCACGATTCTTAACACTTTTCCAAAATTTGTGCGCGTTTGGTACCATATAGCCTGAGAAAACTGCTTCCAAAGTTCGAACCCAAGTTTGAAATGAGCGTCAAAATTTCTGCCCGTTTGATACCATAGAGCCTGAGAAAACTGCTTCAAAAGTTCGAACCCAAGTCTGAAAAATGAACGTCCATAAAAAACATGATTTTTCAAAAAATCCAACTGTATGCAGATTTTGTTACTGAATTCGATATATACCACGATTCTTAACTTTTTTCCAGAATTTCAGCCCGTTTGATACCATAGAGCCTGAGAAAAGAGTTTCAAAAGTTCGAACCCAAGTCTGAAATGAGAGTCCATAAAAATCATGATTTTTCTAAAAATCAAACTTTAAGGAGATTTTGGGACTGATTTCGATTTATACCACGATTCTTAACACTTTTTCATCATTTCAGCCCGTTTGATACCATAGAGCCTGAGAAAACTGCTTCAAAAGTTCGAACCCAAGTCTGAAATGAGAGTCCATAAAAATCATGATTTTTCTTAGAATCAAACATTATGGAGATTTTGTGAGTGAATTTTATTTGGAGCATAATTCTTATCACTGATCCAAAATTTCAGCCCGTTTGGTCCGATAGAGCCTGAGGAAACTGCTTCCAAAGTTCGAACCCATGTCTGAAATGAGCGTCCATAAAGATCATGATTTTTCTGAGAATCAAACTTTATGGAGATTTTGTGACTGAATTCGATTTGTACCACAATTTTTATCCTTATTTCAAAATTTCAGCCCTTTTGGTCCCATAGAGCCTGAGAAAACTGCTTCCAAAGTTCGAAACCAAGTCTGAAAAAGGCGTCCATAAAAAACATAATTTTTCTAAATATCCAACTTTATGTAGATTTTGTGACTGAATTCGATTAATACCACGATTCTTAACACTTTTCCAAAATTTCAGCCCGTTTGATACCATAGAGCCTTAGAAAACTGCTTCAAAAGTTCGAACCCAAGTCTGAAATGAGAGTCCTTAAAAATCATGATTTTTCTTAGAATCAAACATTATGGAGATTTTGTGACTGAATTCGATTTGGAGCATAATTCTTATCACTAATCCAAAATTTCAGCCCGTTTGGTTCGATAGAGCCTGAGGAAACAGCTTCCAAAGTTCGAACCCATGTCTGAAATGAGCGTCCATAAAGATCATGATTTTTCTGAGAATCAAACTTTATGGAGATTTTGTGACTGAATTCGATTTGTACCACAATTTTTATCCTTTTTTCAAAATTTCAGCTCTTTTGGTCCCATAGAGCCTGAGAAAACTGCTTCCAAAGTTCGAAACCATGTCTGAAAAAGGCGTCCATAAAAAACATGATTTTTCTAAAAATCAAACTTTATGTTGATTTTGTGACTGAATTCGATTTATACCACGATTCTTAACACTTTTCCAAAATTTCAGCCCGTTTGATACCATAGAGCCTTAGAAAACTGCTTCAAAAGTTCGAACCTAAGTCTGAAATGAGAGTCCATAAAAATCATGATTTTTCTAAGAATCAAACATTATGGAGATTTTGTGACTGAATTCGATTCGGAGCATAATTCTTATCACTGTTCCAAAATTTCAGACCGTTTGGTCCGATAGAGCCTGAGGAAACTGCTTCAAAAGTTCGAACCCAAGTCTGAAATGAGAGTACATAAAATCATGATTTTTCTAAGAATCAAACTTTATGGAGATTTTGTGACTGAATTCGATTTATACCACGATTCTTAACACTTTTCCAAAATTTGTGCGCGTTTGGTACCATATAGCCTGAGAAAACTGCTTCCAAAGTTCGAACCCAAGTTTGAAATGAGCGTCAAAATTTCAGCCCGTTTGATACCATAGAGCCTGAGAAAACTGCTTCCAAAGTTCGAACCCAAGTCTGAAATGAGAGTACATAAAAATCATGATTTTTCTTAGAATCAAACATTATGGAGATTTTGTGACTGAATTCGATTCGGAGCATAATTCTTATCACTGTTCCAAAATTTCAGCCCGTTTGGTCCGATAGAGCCTGAGGAAACTGCTTCAAAAGTTCAAACCCAAGTCTGAAATGAGCATCCATAAAAATCAAGATTTTTATAAGAATCAAACTTTATGGAGATTTTGTGACTGAATTCGATTTGGAGCATGATTCTTATTACTGTTCCAAAATTTCAGCCTGTTTGGTTCCATAGAGCCTGAGAAAACAGCTTCCAAAAATCGAACCCACGTCTTAAATGAGCGTCCATTAAAAACATGATTTTTCTAAAAATCCAACTTTATGTAGATTTTGTGACTGAATTCGATTTATACCACGATGCTTAACACTTTTCCAAAATTTCAGCCCGTTTGATACCATAGAGCCTGAGAAAACTGCTTCAAAAGTTCGAACCCAAGTCTGAAATGAGAGTCCATAAAAATCATGATTTTTCTCAAAATCAAACTTTAAGGAGATTTTGTGAATGAATTCGATTTGGAGCATGATTCTTATCACTGTTCCAAAATTTCAGCCTGTTTGATTCCATAGAGCCTGAGAAAACTGCTTCCAAAGTTCGAACCCAAGTCTTAAATGAGCGTCCATAAAAAACATGATTTTTCTAAAAATCCAACTTAATGTAGATTTTGTGACTGAATTCGATTTATACCACGATTCTTAAGACTTTTCCAAAATTTCAGCCCGTTTGATACCATAGAGCCTGAGAAAACTGCTTCAAAAGTTCGAACCCAAGTCTGAAAAATGAACGTCCATAAAAAACATGATTTTTCAAAAAATCCAACTGTATGCAGATTTTGTTACTGAATTCGATTTATACCACGATTCTTAACACTTTTCCAGAATTTCAGCCCGTTTGATACCATAGAGCCTGAGAAAAGAGCTTCAAAAGTTCGAACCCAAGTCTGAAATGAGAGTCCATAAAAATCATGATTTTTCTAAAAATCAAACTTTAAGGAGATTTTGGGACTGATTTCGATTTATACCACGATTCTTAACACTTTTCCAGAATTTCAGCCCGTTTGATACCATAGAGCCTGAGAAAACTGCTTCAAAAGTTCGAACCCAAGTCTGAAATGAGAGTCCATAAAAATCATGATTTTTCTTAGAATCAAACATTATGGAGATTTTGTGACTGAATTCGATTCGGAGCATAATTCTTATCACTGTTCCAAAATTTCAGCCCGTTTGGTCCGATAGAGCCTGAGGAAACTGCTTCCAAAGTTCGAACTCAAGTCTTAAATGAGCGTCCATAAAAAACATGATTTTTCTAAAAATCCAACTTTATGTAGATTTTGTAACTGAATTCGATTTATACCACGATTCTTAAGACTTTTCCAAAATTTCAGCCCGTTTGATACCATAGAGCCTGAGAAAACTGCTTCAAAAGTTCGAACCCAAGTCTGAAAAATGAACGTCCATAAAAAACATGATTTTTCAAAAAATCCAACTGTATGCAGATTTTGTTACTGAATTCGATTTATACCACGATTCTTAATACTTTTCCAGAATTTCAGCCCGTTTGATACCATAGAGCCTGAGAAAAGAGCTTCAAAAGTTCGAACTAAGTCTGAAATGAGAGTCCATAAAAATCATGATTTTTCTATTAATCAAACTTTAAGGAGATTTTGTGACTGATTTCGATTTATACCACGATTCTTAACACTTTTTCATAATTTCAGCCCGTTTGATACCATAGAGCCTGAGAAAACTGCTTCAAAAGTTCGAACCCATGTCTGACATGAGCGTCCATAAAGATCATGATTTTTCTGAGAATCAAACTTTATGGAGATTTTGTGACTGAATTCGATTTGTACCACAATTTTTATCCTTATTTCAAAATTTCAGCCCTTTTGGTCCCATAGAGCCTGAGAAAACTGCTTCCAAAGTTCGAAACCAAGTCTGAAAAAGGCGTCCATAAAAAACATGATTTTTCTAAAAGTCCAACTTTATGTAGATTTTGTGACTGAATTCGATTAATACCACGATTCTTAACACTTTTCCAAAATTTCAGCCCGTTTGATACCATAGAGCCTTAGAAAACTGCTTCAAAAGTTCGAACCCAAGTCTGAAATGAGAGTCCATAAAAATCATGATTTTCTAAGAATCAAACATTATGGAGATTTTGTGACTGAATTCGATTCGGAGCATAATTCTTATCACTGTTCCAAAATTTCAGACCGTTTGGTCCGATAGAGCCTGAGGAAACTGCTTCAAAAGTTCGAACCCAAGTCTGAAATAAGCATCCATAAAAATCAAGATTTTTATAAGAATCAATTTTTATGGAGATTTTGTGACTGAATTCGATTTATACCACGATTCTTAACACTTTTCCAAAATTTCAGCCCGTTTGATACCATAGAGCCTGAGAAAACTGCTTCAAAAGTTCGAACCCAAGTCTGAAAAATGAACGTCCATAAAAAACATGATTTTTCAAAAAATCCAACTTTATGTAGATTTTGTGACTGAATTCGAAATACCACGATTCTTAACACTTTTCCAAAATTTCAGCCCGTTTGATACCATAGAGCCTGAGAAAACTGCTTCAAAAGTTCGAACCCAAGTCTGAAAAATGAGCGTCCATAAAAAACGTGATTTTTCAAAAAATCCAACTGTATGCAGATTTTTTTACTGAATTCGATTTATACCACGATTCTTAACACTTTTCCAGAATTTCAGCCCGTTTGATACCATAGAGCCTGAGAAAACTGTTTCAAAAGTTCGAACCCAAGTCTGAAATGAGAGTCCATAAAAATCATGATTTTTCTTAGAATCAAACATTATGGAGATTTTGTGACTGAATTCGATTCGGAGCATAATTCTTATCACTGTTCCAAAATTTCAGCCTGTTTGATTCCATAGAGCCTGAGAAAACTGCTTCCAAAGTTCGAACTCAAGTCTTAAATGAGCGTCCATAAAAAACATGATTTTTCTAAAAATCCAACTTTATGTAGATTTTGTAACTGAATTCGATTTATACCACGATTCTTAAGACTTTTCCAAAATTTCAGCCCGTTTGATACCATAGAGCCTGAGAAAACTGCTTCAAAAGTTCGAACCCAAGTCTGAAAAATGAACGTCCATAAAAAACATGATTTTTCAAAAAATCCAACTGTATGCAGATTTTGTTACTGAATTCGATTTATACCACGATTCTTAATACTTTTCCAGAATTTCAGCCCGTTTGATACCATAGAGCCTGAGAAAAGAGCTTCAAAAGTTCGAACCCAAGTCTGAAATGAGAGTCCATAAAAATCATGATTTTTCTATAAATCAAACTTTAAGGAGATTTTGTGACTGATTTCGATTTATACCACGATTCTTAACACTTTTTCATAATTTCAGCCCGTTTGATACCATAGAGCCTGAGAAAACTGCTTCAAAAGTTCGAACCCAAGTCTGAAATGAGAGTCCATAAAAATCATGATTTTTCTTAGAATCAAACATTATGGAGATTTTGTGAGTGAATTTGATTTGGAGCATAATTCTTATCACTGTTCCAAAATTTCAGACCGTTTGGTCCGATACAGCCTGAGGAAACTGCTTCAAAAGTTCGAACCCAAGTCTGAAATAAGCATCCATAAAAATCAAGATTTTTATAAGAATCAATTTTTATGGAGATTTTGTGACTGAATTCGATTTATACCACGATTCTTAACACTTTTCCAAAATTTCAGCCCGTTTGATACCATAGAGCCTGAGAAAACTGCTTCAAAAGTTCGAACCCAAGTTTGAAAAATGAACGTCCATAAAAAACATGATTTTTCAAAAAATCCAACTGTATGCAGATTTTGTTACTGAATTCGATTTATACCACGATTCTTAACACTTTTCCGAAATTTCAGCCCGTTTGATACCATAGAGCCTTAGAAAACTGCTTCAAAAGTTCGAACCCAAGTCTGAAATGAGAGTCCATAAAAATCATGATTTTTCTAAGAATCAAACATTATGGAGATTTTGTGACTGAATTCGATTCGGAGCATAATTCTTATCACTGTTCCAAAATTTCAGACCGTTTGGTCCGATAGAGCCTGAGGAAACTGCTTCAAAAGTTCGAACCCAAGTCTGACATAAGCATCCATAAAAATCAAGATTTTTATAAGAATCAATTTAAATGGAGATTTTGTGACTGAATTCGATTTATACCACGATTCTTAACACTTTTCCAAAATTTCAGCCCGTTTGATACCATAGAGCCTGAGAAAACTGCTTCAAAAGTTCGAACCCAAGTCTGAAATGAGAGTCCATAAAAATCATGATTTTTCTAAGAATCAAACTTTATGGAGATTTTGTGACTGAATTCGATTTATACCACGATTCTTAACACTTTTCCAAAATTTGTGCGCGTTTGGTACCATAAAGCCTGAGAAAACTGCTTCCAAAGTTCGAACCCAAGTTTGAAATGAGCGTAAAAATTTCAGCCCGTTTGATACAATAGAGCCTGAGAAAACTGCTTCAAAAGTTCGAACCCAAGTCTGAAATGAGAGTGCATAAAAATCATGATTTTTCTTAGAATCAAACATTATGGAGATTTTGTGACTGAATTCGATTCGGAGCATAATTCTTATCACTGTTCCAAAATTTCAGCCCGTTTGGTCCGATAGAGCCTGAGGAAACTGCTTCAAAAGTTCGAACCCAAGTCTGAAATGAGCATCCATAAAAATCAAGATTTTTATAAGAATCAAACTTTATGGAGATTTTGTGACTGAATTCGATTTGGAGCATGATTCTTTTTACTGTTCCAAAATTTCAGCCTGTTTGGTTCCATAGAGCCTGAGAAAACAGCTTCTAAAAATCGAACCCACGTCTTAAATGAGCGTCCATAAAAAACATGCTTTTCTAAAAATCCAACTTGAATTCGATTTATACCACGATGCTTAACACTTTTCCAAAATTTCAGCCCGTTTGATACCATAGAGCCTGAGAAAACTGCTTCAAAAGTTCGAACCCAAGTCTGAAATGAGAGTCCATAAAAATCATGATTTTTCTCAAAATCAAACTTTAAGGAGATTTTGTGAATGAATTCGATTTGGAGCATGATTCTTATCACTGTTCCAAAATTTCAGCCTGTTTGATTCCATAGAGCCTGAGAAAACTGCTTCCAAAGTTCGAACCCAAGTCTGAAATGAGAGTCCATAAAAATCATGATTTTTCTAAGAATCAAACTTTATGGAGATTTTGTGACTGAATTCGATTTATACCACGATTCTTAACACTTTTCCAAAATTTGTGCGCGTTTGGTACCATATAGCCTGAGAAAACTGCTTCCAAAGTTCGAACCCAAGTTTGAAATGAGCGTCAAAATTTCTGCCCGTTTGATACCATAGAGCCTGAGAAAACTGCTTCAAAAGTTCGAACCCAAGTCTGAAAAATGAACGTCCATAAAAAACATGATTTTTCAAAAAATCCAACTGTATGCAGATTTTGTTACTGAATTCGATATATACCACGATTCTTAACTTTTTTCCAGAATTTCAGCCCGTTTGATACCATAGAGCCTGAGAAAAGAGTTTCAAAAGTTCGAACCCAAGTCTGAAATGAGAGTCCATAAAAATCATGATTTTTCTAAAAATCAAACTTTAAGGAGATTTTGGGACTGATTTCGATTTATACCACGATTCTTAACACTTTTTCATCATTTCAGCCCGTTTGATACCATAGAGCCTGAGAAAACTGCTTCAAAAGTTCGAACCCAAGTCTGAAATGAGAGTCCATAAAAATCATGATTTTTCTTAGAATCAAACATTATGGAGATTTTGTGAGTGAATTTTATTTGGAGCATAATTCTTATCACTGATCCAAAATTTCAGCCCGTTTGGTCCGATAGAGCCTGAGGAAACTGCTTCCAAAGTTCGAACCCATGTCTGAAATGAGCGTCCATAAAGATCATGATTTTTCTGAGAATCAAACTTTATGGAGATTTTGTGACTGAATTCGATTTGTACCACAATTTTTATCCTTATTTCAAAATTTCAGCCCTTTTGGTCCCATAGAGCCTGAGAAAACTGCTTCCAAAGTTCGAAACCAAGTCTGAAAAAGGCGTCCATAAAAAACATAATTTTTCTAAATATCCAACTTTATGTAGATTTTGTGACTGAATTCGATTAATACCACGATTCTTAACACTTTTCCAAAATTTCAGCCCGTTTGATACCATAGAGCCTTAGAAAACTGCTTCAAAAGTTCGAACCCAAGTCTGAAATGAGAGTCCTTAAAAATCATGATTTTTCTTAGAATCAAACATTATGGAGATTTTGTGACTGAATTCGATTTGGAGCATAATTCTTATCACTAATCCAAAATTTCAGCCCGTTTGGTTCGATAGAGCCTGAGGAAACAGCTTCCAAAGTTCGAACCCATGTCTGAAATGAGCGTCCATAAAGATCATGATTTTTCTGAGAATCAAACTTTATGGAGATTTTGTGACTGAATTCGATTTGTACCACAATTTTTATCCTTTTTTCAAAATTTCAGCTCTTTTGGTCCCATAGAGCCTGAGAAAACTGCTTCCAAAGTTCGAAACCATGTCTGAAAAAGGCGTCCATAAAAAACATGATTTTTCTAAAAATCAAACTTTATGTTGATTTTGTGACTGAATTCGATTTATACCACGATTCTTAACACTTTTCCAAAATTTCAGCCCGTTTGATACCATAGAGCCTTAGAAAACTGCTTCAAAAGTTCTAACCTAAGTCTGAAATGAGAGTCCATAAAAATCATGATTTTTCTAAGAATCAAACATTATGGAGATTTTGTGACTGAATTCGATTCGGAGCATAATTCTTATCACTGTTCCAAAATTTCAGACCGTTTGGTCCGATAGAGCCTGAGGAAACTGCTTCAAAAGTTCGAACCCAAGTCTGAAATGAGAGTACATAAAATCATGATTTTTCTAAGAATCAAACTTTATGGAGATTTTGTGACTGAATTCGATTTATACCACGATTCTTAACACTTTTCCAAAATTTGTGCGCGTTTGGTACCATATAGCCTGAGAAAACTGCTTCCAAAGTTCGAACCCAAGTTTGAAATGAGCGTCAAAATTTCAGCCCGTTTGATACCATAGAGCCTGAGAAAACTGCTTCCAAAGTTCGAACCCAAGTCTGAAATGAGAGTACATAAAAATCATGATTTTTCTTAGAATCAAACATTATGGAGATTTTGTGACTGAATTCGATTCGGAGCATAATTCTTATCACTGTTCCAAAATTTCAGCCCGTTTGGTCCGATAGAGCCTGAGGAAACTGCTTCAAAAGTTCAAACCCAAGTCTGAAATGAGCATCCATAAAAATCAAGATTTTTATAAGAATCAAACTTTATGGAGATTTTGTGACTGAATTCGATTTGGAGCATGATTCTTATTACTGTTCCAAAATTTCAGCCTGTTTGGTTCCATAGAGCCTGAGAAAACAGCTTCCAAAAATCGAACCCACGTCTTAAATGAGCGTCCATTAAAAACATGATTTTTCTAAAAATCCAACTTTATGTAGATTTTGTGACTGAATTCGATTTATACCACGATGCTTAACACTTTTCCAAAATTTCAGCCCGTTTGATACCATAGAGCCTGAGAAAACTGCTTCAAAAGTTCGAACCCAAGTCTGAAATGAGAGTCCATAAAAATCATGATTTTTCTCAAAATCAAACTTTAAGGAGATTTTGTGAATGAATTCGATTTGGAGCATGATTCTTATCACTGTTCCAAAATTTCAGCCTGTTTGATTCCATAGAGCCTGAGAAAACTGCTTCCAAAGTTCGAACCCAAGTCTTAAATGAGCGTCCATAAAAAACATGATTTTTCTAAAAATCCAACTTAATGTAGATTTTGTGACTGAATTCGATTTATACCACGATTCTTAAGACTTTTCCAAAATTTCAGCCCGTTTGATACCATAGAGCCTGAGAAAACTGCTTCAAAAGTTCGAACCCAAGTCTGAAAAATGAACGTCCATAAAAAACATGATTTTTCAAAAAATCCAACTGTATGCAGATTTTGTTACTGAATTCGATTTATACCACGATTCTTAACACTTTTCCAGAATTTCAGCCCGTTTGATACCATAGAGCCTGAGAAAAGAGCTTCAAAAGTTCGAACCCAAGTCTGAAATGAGAGTCCATAAAAATCATGATTTTTCTAAAAATCAAACTTTAAGGAGATTTTGGGACTGATTTCGATTTATACCACGATTCTTAACACTTTTTCATAATTTCAGCCCGTTTGATACCATAGAGCCTGAGAAAACTGCTTCAAAAGTTCGAACCCAAGTCTGAAATGAGAGTCCATAAAAATCATGATTTTTCTTAGAATCAAACATTATGGAGATTTTGTGAGTGAATTTGATTTGGAGCATAATTCTTATCACTGTTCCAAAATTTCAGCCCGTTTGGTCCGATAGAGCCTGAGGAAACTGCTTCCAAAGTTCGAACCCATGTCTGAAATGAGCGTCCATAAAGATCATGATTTTTCTGAGAATCAAACTTTATGGAGATTTTGTGACTGAATTCGATTTGTACCACAATTTTTATCCTTATTTCAAAATTTCAGCCCTTTTGGTCCCATAGAGCCTGAGAAAACTGCTTCCAAAGTTCGAAACCAAGTCTGAAAAAGGCGTCCATAAAAAACATGATTTTTCTAAAAATCCAACTTTATGTAGATTTTGTGACTGAATTCGATTAATACCACGATTCTTAACACTTTTCCAAAATTTCAGCCCGTTTGATACCATAGAGCCTTAGAAAACTGCTTCAAAAGTTCGAACCCAAGTCTGAAATGAGAGTTCATAAAAATCATGATTTTTCTTAGAATCAAACATTATGGAGATTTTGTGACTGAATTCGATTTGGAGCATTATTCTTATCACTGATCCAAAATTTCAGCCCGTTTGGTTCGATAGAGCCTGAGGAAACTGCTTCCAAAGGTCGAACCCATGTCTGAAATGAGCGTCCATAAAGATCATGATTTTTCTGAGAATCAAACTTTATGGAGATTTTGTGACTGAATTCGATTTGTACCACAATTTTTATCCTTTTTTCAAAATTTCAGCTCTTTTGGTCCCATAGAGCTTGAGAAAACTGCTTCCAAAGTTCGAAACCATGTCTGAAAAAGGCGTCCATAAAAAACATGATTTTTCTAAAAATCCAACTTAATGTTGATTTTGTGACTGAATTCGATTTTTACCACGATTCTTAACACTTTTCCTAAATTTCAGCCCGTTTGATACCATAGAGCCTGAGAAAACTGCTTCAAAAGTTCGAACCCAAGTCTGAAATGAGAGTCCATAAAAATCATGATTTTTCTCAAAATCAAACTTTAAGGAGATTTTGTGAATGAATTCGATTTGGAGCATGATTCTTATCACTGTTCCAAAATTTCAGCCTGTTTGATTCCATAGAGCCTGAGAAAACTGCTTCCAAAGTTCGAACCCAAGTCTTAAATGAGCGTCCATAAAAAACATGATTTTTCTAAAAATCCAACTTAATGTAGATTTTGTGACTGAATTCGATTTATACCACGATTCTTAAGACTTTTCCAAAATTTCAGCCCGTTTGATACCATAGAGCCTGAGAAAACTGCTTCAAAAGTTCGAACCCAAGTCTGAAAAATGAACGTCCATAAAAAACATGATTTTTCAAAAAATCCAACTGTATGCAGATTTTGTTACTGAATTCGATTTATACCACGATTCTTAACACTTTTCCAGAATTTCAGCCCGTTTGATACCATAGAGCCTGAGAAAAGAGCTTCAAAAGTTCGAACCCAAGTCTGAAATGAGAGTCCATAAAAATCATGATTTTTCTAAAAATCAAACTTTAAGGAGATTTTGGGACTGATTTCGATTTATACCACGATTCTTAACACTTTTTCATAATTTCAGCCCGTTTGATACCATAGAGCCTGAGAAAACTGCTTCAAAAGTTCGAACCCAAGTCTGAAATGAGAGTCCATAAAAATCATGATTTTTCTTAGAATCAAACATTATGGAGATTTTGTGAGTGAATTTGATTTGGAGCATAATTCTTATCACTGTTCCAAAATTTCAGCCCGTTTGGTCCGATAGAGCCTGAGGAAACTGCTTCCAAAGTTCGAACCCATGTCTGAAATGAGCGTCCATAAAGATCATGATTTTTCTGAGAATCAAACTTTATGGAGATTTTGTGACTGAATTCGATTTGTACCACAATTTTTATCCTTATTTCAAAATTTCAGCCCTTTTGGTCCCATAGAGCCTGAGAAAACTGCTTCCAAAGTTCGAAACCAAGTCTGAAAAAGGCGTCCATAAAAAACATGATTTTTCTAAAAATCCAACTTTATGTAGATTTTGTGACTGAATTCGATTAATACCACGATTCTTAACACTTTTCCAAAATTTCAGCCCGTTTGATACCATAGAGCCTTAGAAAACTGCTTCAAAAGTTCGAACCCAAGTCTGAAATGAGAGTTCATAAAAATCATGATTTTTCTTAGAATCAAACATTATGGAGATTTTGTGACTGAATTCGATTTGGAGCATTATTCTTATCACTGATCCAAAATTTCAGCCCGTTTGGTTCGATAGAGCCTGAGGAAACTGCTTCCAAAGGTCGAACCCATGTCTGAAATGAGCGTCCATAAAGATCATGATTTTTCTGAGAATCAAACTTTATGGAGATTTTGTGACTGAATTCGATTTGAACCACAATTTTTATCCTTTTTTCAAAATTTCAGCTCTTTTGGTCCCATAGAGCCTGAGAAAACTGCTTCCAAAGTTCGAAACCATGTCTGAAAAAGGCGTCCATAAAAAACATGATTTTTCTAAAAATCCAACTTAATGTTGATTTTGTGACTGAATTCGATTTTTACCACGATTCTTAACACTTTTCCTAAATTTCAGCCCGTTTGATACCATAGAGCCTTAGAAAACTGCTTCAAAAGTTCGAACCCAAGTCTGAAATGAGAGTCCATAAAATCATGATTTTTCTAAGAATCAAACTTTATTGAGATTTTGTGACTGAATTCGATTTATACCACGATTCTTAACACTTTTCCAAAATTTCAGCCCGTTTGATACCATAGAGCCTTAGAAAACTGCTTCAAAAGTTCGAACCCAAGTCTGAAATGAGAGTCCATAAAAATGATGATTTTTCTAAGAATCAAAAATTATGGAGATTTTGTGACTGAATTCGTTTCGGAGCATAATTCTTATCACTGTTCCAAAATTTCAGACCGTTTGGTCCGATAGAGCCTGAGGCAACTGCTTCAAAAGTTCGAACCCAAGTCTGAAATGAGAGTCCATAAAATCATGATTTTTCTAAGAATCAAACTTTATTGAGATTTTGTGACTGAATTCGATTTATACCACGATTCTTAACACTTTTCCAAAATTTCAGCCCGTTTGATACCATAGAGCCTGAGAAAACTGCTTCAAAAGTTCGAACCCAAGTCTGAAATGAGAGTCCATAAAATCATGATTTTTCTAAGAATCAAACTTTATGGAGATTTTGTGACTGAATTCGATTTATACCACGATTCTTAACACTTTTCCAAAATTTGTGCGCGTTTGGTACCATATAGCCTGAGAAAACTGCTTCCAAAGTTCGAACCCAAGTTTGAAATGAGAGTCCATAAAAATCATTATTTTTCTTAGAATCAAACATTATGGAGATTTTGTGACTGAATTCGATTCGGAGCATAATTCTTATCACTGTTCCAAAATTTCAGCCCGTTTGGTCCGATAGAGCCTGAGGAAACTGCTTCAAAAGTTCGAACCCAAGTCTGAAATGAGAGTCCATAAAAATCATGATTTTTCTAAGAATCCAACTTTATGGAGATTTTGTGAATGAATTCGATTTGGAGCATGATTCTTATCACTGTTCCAAAATTTCAGCCTGTTTGATTCCATAGAGCCTGAGAAAACTGCTTCAAAAGTTCGAACCCAAGTCTGAAAAATGAACGTCCATAAAAAACATGATTTTTCAAAAAATCCAACTGTATGCAGATTTTGTTACTGAATTCGATTTATACCACGATTCTTAACACTTTTCCAAAATTTCAGCCCGTTTGATACCATAGAGCCTGAGAAAACTGCTTCAAATGTTCGAACCCAAGTCTGAAATTAGAGTCCATAAAATCATGATTTTTCTAAGAATCAAACTTTATGGAGATTTTGTGACTGAATTCGATTTATACCACGATTCTTAACACTTTTCCAAAATTTCAGCCCGTTTGATACCATAGAGCCTTAGAAAACTGCTTCAAAAGTTCGAACCCAAGTTTGAAATGAGCGTCAAAATTTCAGCCCGTTTGATACCATAGAGCCTGAGAAAACTGCTTCAAAAGTTCGAACCCAAGTCTGAAATGAGAGTCCATAAAAATCATTATTTTTCTTAGAATCAAACATTATGGAGATTTTGTGACTGAATTCGATTCGGAGCATAATTCTTATCACTGTTCCAAAATTTCAGCCCGTTTGGTCCGATAGAGCCTGAGGAAACTGCTTCAAAAGTTCGAACCCAAGTCTGAAATGAGAGTCCATAAAAATCATGATTTTTCTAAGAATCCAACTTTATGGAGATTTTGTGAATGAATTCGATTTGGAGCATGATTCTTATCACTGTTCCAAAATTTCAGCCTGTTTGGTTCCATAGAGCCTGAGAAAACTGCTTCCAAAAATCGAACCCAAGTCTTAAATGAGCGTCCATAAAAAACATGCTTTTCTAAAAATCCAAATTTATGTAGATTTTGTGACTGAATTCGATTTATACCACGATTCTTAACACTTTTCCAAAATTTCAGCCCGTTTGATACCATAGAGCCTTAGAAAACTGCTTCAAAAGTTCGAACCCAAGTTTGAAATGAGCGTCAAAATTTCAGCCCGTTTGATACCATAGAGCCTGAGAAAACTGCTTCAAAAGTTCGAACCCAAGTCTGAAATGAGAGTCCATAAAAATCATTATTTTTCTTAGAATCAAACATTATGGAGATTTTGTGACTGAATTCGATTCGGAGCATAATTCTTATCACTGTTCCAAAATTTCAGCCCGTTTGGTCCGATAGAGCCTGAGGAAACTGCTTCAAAAGTTCGAACCCAAGTCTGAAATGAGAGTCCATAAAAATCATGATTTTTCTAAGAATCCAACTTTATGGAGATTTTGTGAATGAATTCGATTTGGAGCATGATTCTTATCACTGTTCCAAAATTTCAGCCTGTTTGGTTCCATAGAGCCTGAGAAAACTGCTTCCAAAAATCGAACCCAAGTCTTAAATGAGCGTCCATAAAAAACATGCTTTTCTAAAAATCCAAATTTATGTAGATTTTGTGACTGAATTCGATTTATACCACGATTCTTAACACTTTTCCAGAATTTCAGCCCGTTTGATACCATAGAGCCTGAGAAAACTGCTTCAAAAGTTCGAACCCAAGTCTGAAATGAGAGTCCATAAAAATCATGATTTTTCTAAGAATCCAACTTTATGGAGATTTTGTGAATGAATTCGATTTGGAGCATGATTCTTATCACTGTTCCAAAATTTCAGCCTGTTTGATTCCATAGAGCCTGAGAAAACTGCTTCCAAAGTTCGAACTCAAGTCTTAAATGAGCGTCCAAAAAAAACATGATTTTTCTAAAAATCCAACTTTATGTAGGTTTTGTAACTGAATTCGATTTATACCACGATTCTTAAGACTTTTCCAAAATTTCAGCCCGTTTGATACCATAGAGCCTGAGAAAACTGCTTCAAAAGTTCGAACCCAAGTCTGAAAAATGAACGTCCATAAAAAACATGATTTTTCAAAAAATCCAACTGTATGCAGAGCCTTAGAAAACTGCTTCAAAAGTTCGAACCCAAGTTTGAAATGAGCGTCAAAATTTCAGCCCGTTTGATACCATAGAGCCTGAGAAAACTGCTTCAAAAGTTCGAACCCAAGTCTGAAAAATGAACGTCCATAAAAAACATGATTTTTCAAAAAATCCAACTGTATGCAGATTTTGTTACTGAATTCGATTTATACCACGATTCTTAACACTTTTCCAAAATTTCAGCCCGTTTGATACCATAGAGCCTTAGAAAACTGCTTCAAAAGTTCGAACCCAAGTCTGAAATGAGAGTCCATAAAAATCATGATTTTTCTAAGAATCAAACATTATGGAGATTTTGTGACTGAATTCGATTCGGAGCATAATTCTTATCACTGTTCCAAAATTTCAGACCGTTTGGTCCGATAGAGCCTGAGGAAACTGCTTCAAAAGTTCGAACCCAAGTTTGAAATAAGCATCCATAAAAATCAAGATTTTTATAAGAATCAATTTTAATGGAGATTTTGTGACTGAATTCGATTTATACCACGATTCTTAACACTTTTCCAAAATTTCAGCCCGTTTGATACCATAGAGCCTGAGAAAACTGCTTCAAAAGTTCGAACCCAAGTCTGAAATGAGAGTCCATAAAAATCATGATTTTTCTAAGAATCAAACAAACTTTATGGAGATTTTGTTACTGAATTCGATTTATACCACGATTCTTAACACTTTTCCAAAATTTGTGCGCGTTTGGTACCATATAGCCTGAGAAAACTGCTTCCAAAGTTCGAACCCAAGTTTGAAATGAGCGTCAAAATTTCAGCCCGTTTGATACCATAGAGCCTGAGAAAACTGCTTCCAAAGTTCGAACCCAAGTCTGAAATGAGAGTCCATAAAAATCATGATTTTTCTTAGAATCAAACATTATGGAGATTTTGTGACTGAATTCGATTCGGAGCATAATTCTTATCACTGTTCCAAAATTTCAGCCCGTTTGGTCCGATAGAGCCTGAGGAAACTGCTTCAAAAGTTCAAACCCAAGTCTGAAATGAGCATCCATAAAACTCAAGATTTTTATAAGAATCAAACTTTATGGAGATTTTGTGACTGAATTCGATTTGGAGCATGATTCTTATTACTGTTCCAAAATTTCAGCCTGTTTGGTTCCATAGAGCCTGAGAAAACAGCTTCCAAAAATCAAACCCACGTCTTAAATGAGCGTCCATTAAAAACATGATTTTTCTAAAAATCCAAATTTATGTAGATTTTGTAACTGAATTCGATTTATACCACGATTCTTAAGACTTTTCCAAAATTTCAGCCCGTTTGATACCATAGAGCCTGAGAAAACTGCTTCAAAAGTTCGAACCCAAGTCTGAAAAATGAACGTCCATAAAAAACATGATTTTTCAAAAAATCCAACTGTATGCAGAGCCTTAGAAAACTGCTTCAAAAGTTCGAACCCAAGTTTGAAATGAGCGTCAAAATTTCAGCCCGTTTGATACCATAGAGCCTGAGAAAACTGCTTCAAAAGTTCGAACCCAAGTCTGAAAAATGAACGTCCATAAAAAACATGATTTTTCAAAAAATCCAACTGTATGCAGATTTTGTTACTGAATTCGATTTATACCACGATTCTTAACACTTTTCCAAAATTTCAGCCCGTTTGATACCATAGAGCCTTAGAAAACTGCTTCAAAAGTTCGAACCCAAGTCTGAAATGAGAGTCCATAAAAATCATGATTTTTCTAAGAATCAAACATTATGGAGATTTTGTGACTGAATTCGATTCGGAGCATAATTCTTATCACTGTTCCAAAATTTCAGACCGTTTGGTCCGATAGAGCCTGAGGAAACTGCTTCAAAAGTTCGAACCCAAGTCTGAAATAAGCATCCATAAAAATCAAGATTTTTATAAGAATCAATTTTAATGGAGATTTTGTGACTGAATTCGATTTATACCACGATTCTTAACACTTTTCCAAAATTTCAGCCCGTTTGATACCATAGAGCCTGAGAAAACTGCTTCAAATTTCGAACCCAAGTCTGAAATGAGAGTCCATAAAAATCATGATTTTTCTAAGAATCAAACTTTATGGAGATTTTGTTACTGAATTCGATTTATACCACGATTCTTAACACTTTTCCAAAATTTCAGCCCGTTTGATACCATAGAGCCTTAGAAAACTGCTTCAAAAGTTCGAACCTAAGTCTGAAATGAGAGTCCATAAAAATCATGATTTTTCTAAGAATCAAACATTATGGAGATTTTGTGACTGAATTCGATTCGGAGCATAATTCTTATCACTGTTCCAAAATTTCAGACCGTTTGGTCCGATAGAGCCTGAGGAAACTGCTTCAAAAGTTCGAACCCAAGTCTGAAATGAGAGTACATAAAATCATGATTTTTCTAAGAATCAAACTTTATGGAGATTTTGTGACTGAATTCGATTTATACCACGATTCTTAACACTTTTCCAAAATTTGTGCGCGTTTGGTACCATATAGCCTGAGAAAACTGCTTCCAAAGTTCGAACCCAAGTTTGAAATGAGCGTCAAAATTTCAGCCCGTTTGATACCATAGAGCCTGAGAAAACTGCTTCCAAAGTTCGAACCCAAGTCTGAAATGAGAGTCCATAAAAATCATGATTTTTCTTAGAATCAAACATTATGGAGATTTTGTGACTGAATTCGATTCGGAGCATAATTCTTATCACTGTTCCAAAATTTCAGCCCGTTTGGTCCGATAGAGCCTGAGGAAACTGCTTCAAAAGTTCAAACCCAAGTCTGAAATGAGCATCCATAAAACTCAAGATTTTTATAAGAATCAAACTTTATGGAGATTTTGTGACTGAATTCGATTTGGAGCATGATTCTTATTACTGTTCCAAAATTTCAGCCTGTTTGGTTCCATAGAGCCTGAGAAAACAGCTTCCAAAAATCGAACCCACGTCTTAAATGAGCGTCCATTAAAAACATGATTTTTCTAAAAATCCAACTTTATGTAGATTTTGTGACTGAATTCGATTTATACCACGATGCTTAACACTTTTCCAAAATTTCAGCCCGTTTGATACCATAGAGCCTGAGAAAACTGCTTCAAAAGTTCGAACCCAAGTCTGAAATGAGAGTCCATAAAAATCATGATTTTTCTCAAAATCAAACTTTAAGGAGATTTTGTGAATGAATTCGATTTGGAGCATGATTCTTATCACTGTTCCAAAATTTCAGCCTGTTTGATTCCATAGAGCCTGAGAAAACTGCTTCCAAAGTTCGAACCCAAGTCTTAAATGAGCGTCCATAAAAAACATGATTTTTCTAAAAATCCAACTTAATGTAGATTTTGTGACTGAATTCGATTTATACCACGATTCTTAAGACTTTTCCAAAATTTCAGCCCGTTTGATACCATAGAGCCTGAGGAAACTGCTTCCAAAGTTCGAACCCATGTCTGAAATGAGCGTCCATAAAGATCATGATTTTTCTGAGAATCAAACTTTATGGAGATTTTGTGACTGAATTCGATTTATACCACGATTCTTAACACTTTTCCAAAATTTGTGCGCGTTTGGTACCATATAGCCTGAGAAAACTGCTTCCAAAGTTCGAACCCAAGTTTGAAATGAGCGTCAAAATTTCTGCCCGTTTGATACCATAGAGCCTGAGAAAACTGCTTCAAAAGTTCGAACCCAAGTCTGAAAAATGAACGTCCATAAAAAACATGATTTTTCAAAAAATCCAACTGTATGCAGATTTTGTTACTGAATTCGATTTATACCACGATTCTTAACTTTTTTCCAGAATTTCAGCCCGTTTGATACCATAGAGCCTGAGAAAAGAGCTTCAAAAGTTCGAACCCAAGTCTGAAATGAGAGTCCATAAAAATCATGATTTTTCTAAAAATCAAACTTTAAGGAGATTTTGGGACTGATTTCGATTTATACCACGATTCTTAACACTTTTTCATCATTTCAGCCCGTTTGATACCATAGAGCCTGAGAAAACTGCTTCAAAAGTTCGAACCCAAGTCTGAAATGAGAGTCCATAAAAATCATGATTTTTCTTAGAATCAAACATTATGGAGATTTTGTGAGTGAATTTGATTTGGAGCATAATTCTTATCACTGTTCCAAAATTTCAGCCCGTTTGGTCCGATAGAGCCTGAGGAAACAGCTTCCAAAGTTCGAACCCATGTCTGAAATGAGCGTCCATAAAGATCATGATTTTTCTGAGAATCAAACTTTATGGAGATTTTGTGACTGAATTCGATTTGTACCACAATTTTTATCCTTTTTTCAAAATTTCAGCTCTTTTGGTCCCATAGAGCCTGAGAAAACTGCTTCCAAAGTTCGAAACCATGTCTGAAAAAGGCGTCCATAAAAAACATGATTTTTCTAAAAATCCAACTTTATGTTGATTTTGTGACTGAATTCGATTTATACCACGATTCTTAACACTTTTCCAAAATTTCAGCCCGTTTGATACCATAGAGCCTTAGAAAACTGCTTCAAAAGTTCGAACCCAAGTCTGAAATGAGAGTCCATAAAATCATGATTTTTCTAAGAATCAAACTTTATTGAGATTTTGTGACTGAATTCGATTTATACCACGATTCTTAACACTTTTCCAAAATTTCAGCCCGTTTGATACCATAGAGCCTTAGAAAACTGCTTCAAAAGTTCGAACCCAAGTCTGAAATGAGAGTCCATAAAAATGATGATTTTTCTAAGAATCAAACATTATGGAGATTTTGTGACTGAATTCGATTCGGAGCATAATTCTTATCACTGTTCCAAAATTTCAGACCGTTTGGTCCGATAGAGCCTGAGGAAACTGCTTCAAAAGTTCGAACCCAAGTCTGAAATGAGAGTCCATAAAATCATGATTTTTCTAAGAATCAAACTTTATTGAGATTTTGTGACTGAATTCGATTTATACCACGATTCTTAACACTTTTCCAAAATTTCAGCCCGTTTGATACCATAGAGCCTGAGAAAACTGCTTCAAAAGTTCGAACCCAAGTCTGAAAAATGAACGTCCATAAAAAACATGATTTTTCAAAAAATCCAACTGTATGCAGATTTTGTTACTGAATTCGATTTATACCACGATTCTTAACACTTTTCCAAAATTTCAGCCCGTTTGATACCATAGAGCCTGAGAAAACTGCTTCAAAAGTTCGAACCCAAGTCTGAAATTAGAGTCCATAAAATCATGATTTTTCTAAGAATCAAACTTTATGGAGATTTTGTGACTGAATTCGATTTATACCACGATTCTTAACACTTTTCCAAAATTTGTGCGCGTTTTTTACCATATAGCCTGAGAAAACTGCTTCCAAAGTTCGAACCCAAGTTTGAAATGAGCGTCAAAATTTCAGCCCGTTTGATACCATAGAGCCTGAGAAAACTGCTTCAAAAGTTCGAACCCAAGTCTGAAATGAGAGTCCATAAAAATCATTATTTTTCTTAGAATCAAACATTATGGAGATTTTGTGACTGAATTCGATTCGGAGCATAATTCTTATCACTGTTCCAAAATTTCAGCCCGTTTGGTCCGATAGAGCCTGAGGAAACTGCTTCAAAAGTTCGAACCCAAGTCTGAAATGAGAGTCCATAAAAATCATGATTTTTCTAAGAATCCAACTTTATGGAGATTTTGTGAATGAGTTCGATTTTGAGCATGATTCTTATCACTGTTCCAAAATTTCAGCCTGTTTGGTTCCATAGAGCCTGAGAAAACTGCTTCCAAAAATCGAACCCAAGTCTTAAATGAGCGTCCATAAAAAACATGCTTTTCTAAAAATCCAACTTTATGTAGATTTTGTGACTGAATTCGATTTATACCACGATTCTTAACACTTTTCCAAAATTTCAGCCCGTTTGATACCATAGAGCCTGAGAAAACTGCTTCAAAAGTTCGAACCCAAGTCTGAAAAATGAGCGTCCATAAAAAACGTGATTTTTCAAAAAATCCAACTGTATGCAGATTTTTTTACTGAATTCGATTTATACCACGATTCTTAACACTTTTCCAGAATTTCAGCCCGTTTGATACCATAGAGCCTGAGAAAACTGCTTCAAAAGTTCGAACCCAAGTCTGAAATGAGAGTCCATAAAAATCATTATTTTAATCAAACATTATGGAGATTTTGTGACTGAATTCGATTCGGAGCATAATTCTTATCACTGTTCCAAAATTTCAGCCCGTTTGGTCCGATAGAGCCTGAGGAAACTGCTTCAAAAGTTCGAACCCAAGTCTGAAATGAGAGTCCATAAAAATCATGATTTTTCTAAGAATCCAACTTTATGGAGATTTTGTGAATGAATTCGATTTGGAGCATGATTTCTATCACTGTTCCAAAATTTCAGCCTGTTTGATTCCATAGAGCCTGAGAAAACTGCTTCCAAAGTTCGAACCCAAGTCTTAAATGAGCGTCCATAGAAAACATGATTTTTCTAAAAATCCAACTTTATGTAGATTTTGTGACTGAATTCGATTTATACCACGATTCTTAAGACTTTTCCAAAATTTCAGCCCGTTTGATACCATAGAGCCTGAGAAAACTGCTTCAAAAGTTCGAACCCAAGTCTGAAAAATGAACGTCCATAAAAAACATGATTTTTCAAAAAATCCAACTGTATGCAGATTTTGTTACTGAATTCGATTTATACCACGATTCTTAACACTTTTCCAGAATTTCAGCCCGTTTGATACCATAGAGCCTGAGAAAAGAGCTTCAAAAGTTCGAACCCAAGTCTGAAATGAGAGTCCATAAAAATCATTATTTTTCTAAAAATCAAACTTTAAGGAGATTTTGGGACTGATTTCGATTTATACCACGATTCTTAACACTTTTTCATAATTTCAGCCCGTTTGATACCATAGAGCCTGAGAAAACTGCTTCAAAAGTTCGAACCCAAGTCTGAAATGAGAGTCCATAAAAATCATGATTTTTCTTAGAATCAAACATTATGGAGATTTTGTGAGTGAATTTGATTTGGAGTATAATTCTTATCACTGTTCCAAATTTTCAGCTCGTTTGGTCCGATAGAGCCTGAGAAAACAGCTTCCAAAAATCGAACCCACGTCTTAAATGAGCGTCCATTAAAAACATGATTTTTCTAAAAATCCAACTTTATGTAGATTTTGTGACTGAATTCGATTTATACCACGATGCTTAACACTTTTCCAAAATTTCAGCCCGTTTGATACCATAGAGCCTGAGAAAACTGCTTCAAAAGTTCGAACCCAAGTCTGAAAAATAAGCGTCCATAAAAAACATGATTTTTCAAAAAATCCAACTGTATGCAGATTTTGTTACTGAATTCGATTTGTACCACAATTTTTATCCTTATTTCAAAATTTCAGCCCTTTTGGTCCCATAGAGCCTGAGAAAACTGCTTCCAAAGTTCGAAACCAAGTCTGAAAAAGGCGTCCATAAAAAACATGATTTTTCTAAAAATCCAACTTTATGTAGATTTTGTGACTGAATTCGATTTATACCACGATTCTTAAGACTTTTCCAAAATTTCAGCCCGTTTGATACCATAGAGCCTGAGAAAACTGCTTCAAAAGTTCGAACCCAAGTCTGAAAAATGAACGTCCATAAAAAACATGATTTTTCAAAAAATCCAACTGTATGCAGATTTTGTTACTGAATTCGATTTATACCACGATTCTTAACACTTTTCCAGAATTTCAGCCCGTTTGATACCATAGAGCCTGAGAAAAGAGCTTCAAAAGTTCGAACCCAAGTCTGAAATGAGAGTCCATAAAAATCATTATTTTTCTAAAAATCAAACTTTAAGGAGATTTTGGGACTGATTTCGATTTATACCACGATTCTTAACACTTTTTCATAATTTCAGCCCGTTTGATACCATAGAGCCTGAGAAAACTGCTTCAAAATTTCGAACCCAAGTCTGAAATGAGAGTCCATAAAAATCATGATTTTTCTTAGAATCAAACATTATGGAGATTTTGTGAGTGAATTTGATTTGGAGTATAATTCTAATCACTGTTCCAAATTTTCAGCTCGTTTGGTCCGATAGAGCCTGAGAAAACAGCTTCCAAAAATCGAACCCACGTCTTAAATGAGCGTCCATTAAAAACATGATTTTTCTAAAAATCCAACTTTATGTAGATTTTGTGACTGAATTCGATTTATACCACGATGCTTAACACTTTTCCAAAATTTCAGCCCGTTTGATACCATAGAGCCTGAGAAAACTGCTTCAAAAGTTCGAACCCAAGTCTGAAAAATAAGCGTCCATAAAAAACATGATTTTTCAAAAAATCCAACTGTATGCAGATTTTGTTACTGAATTCGATTTGTACCACAATTTTTATCCTTATTTCAAAATTTCAGCCCTTTTGGTCCCATAGAGCCTGAGAAAACTGCTTCCAAAGTTCGAAACCAAGTCTGAAAAAGGCGTCCATAAAAAACATGATTTTTCTAAAAATCCAACTTTATGTAGATTTTGTGACTGAATTCGATTTATACCACGATTCTTAAGACTTTTCCAAAATTTCAGCCCGTTTGATACCATAGAGCCTGAGAAAACCTCTTCAAAAGTTCGAACCCAAGTCTGAAAAATGAACGTCCATAAAAAACATGATTTTTCAAAAAATCCAACTGTATGCAGATTTTGTTACTGAATTCGATTTATACCACGATTCTTAACACTTTTCCAGAATTTCAGCCCGTTTGATACCATAGAGCCTGAGAAAAGAGCTTCAAAAGTTCGAACCCAAGTCTGAAATGAGAGTCCATAAAAATCATGATTTTTCTAAAAATCAAACTTTAAGGAGATTTTGTGACTGATTTCGATTTATACCACGATTCTTAACACTTTTCCAAAATTTCAGCCCGTTTGATACCATAGAGCCTGAGAAAACTGCTTCAAAAGTTCGAACCCAAGTCTGAAATGAGAGTCCATAAAAATCATGATTTTTCTAAGAATCAAACTTTATGGAGATTTTGTGACTGAATTCGATTTGGAGCATAATTCTTATCACTGTTCCAAAATTTCAGCCCGTTTGGTCCGATAGAGCCTGAGGAAACTGCTTCCAAAGTTCGAACCCATGTCTGAAATGAGCGTCCATAAAGATCATGATTTTTCTGAGAATCAAACTTTATGGAGATTTTGTGACTGAATTCGATTTATACCACGATTCTTAACACTTTTCCAAAATTTCAGCCCGTTTGATCCTATAGAGCCTGAGAAAACTGCTTCCAAAGTTCGAACCCAAGTCTGAAATGAGAGTCCATAAAAATCATAATTTTTCTTAGAATCAAACATTATGGAGATTTTGTGACTGAATTCGATTCGGAGCATAATTCTTATCACTGTTCCAAAATTTCAGCCCGTTTGGTCCGATAGAGCCTGAGGAAACTGCTTCAAAAGTTCAAACCCAAGTCTGAAATGAGCATCCATAAAAATCAAGATTTTTATAAGAATCAAACTTTATGGAGATTTTGTGACTGAATTCGATTTGGAGCATGATTCTTATTACTGTTCCAAAATTTCAGCCTGTTTGGTTCCATAGAGCCTGAGAAAACAGCTTCCAAAAATCGAACCCACGTCTTAAATGAGCGTCCATTAAAAACATGATTTTTCTAAAAATCCAACTTTATGTAGATTTTGTGACTGAATTCGATTTATACCACGATGCTTAACACTTTTCCAAAATTTCAGCCCGTTTGATACCATAGAGCCTGAGAAAACTGCTTCAAAAGTTCGAACCCAAGTCTGAAAAATAAGCGTCCATAAAAAACATGATTTTTTTAAAAAATCCAACTGTATGCAGATTTTGTTACTGAATTCGATTTGTACCACAATTTTTATCCTTATTTCAAAATTTCAGCCCTTTTGGTCCCATAGAGCCTGAGAAAACTGCTTCCAAAGTTCGAAACCAAGTCTGAAAAAGGCGTCCATAAAAAACATGATTTTTCTTAATATCCAACTTTATGTAGATTTTGTGACTGAATTCGATTAATACCACGATTCTTAACACTTTTCCAAAATTTCAGTCCGTTTGATACCATAGAGCCTTAGAAAACTGCTTCAAAAGTTCGAACCCAAGTCTGAAATGAGAGTCCATAAAAATCATGATTTTTCTTAGAATCAAACATTATGGAGATTTTGTGACTGAATTCGATTTGGAGCATAATTCTTATCACTAATCCAAAATTTCAGCCCGTTTGGTTCGATAGAGCCTGAGGAAACAGCTTCCAAAGTTCGAACCCATGTCTGAAATGAGCGTCCATAAAGATCATGATTTTTTTAAAAAATCCAACTGTATGCAGATTTTGTTACTGAATTCGATTTGTACCACAATTTTTATCCTTATTTCAAAATTTCAGCCCTTTTGGTCCCATAGAGCCTGAGAAAACTGCTTCCAAAGTTCGAAACCAAGTCTGAAAAAGGCGTCCATAAAAAACATGATTTTTCTTAATATCCAACTTTCTGTAGATTTTGTGACTGAATTCGATTTATACCACGATTCTTAACACTTTTCCAAAATTTCAGCCCGTTTGATACCATAGAGCCTGAGAAAACTGCTTCCAAAGTTCG